>NC_133450.1:33588624-42896124 GCF_048565385.1 Saimiri boliviensis | reverse complement strand
CAGATCTTGCCAAGTCCCCAGGAATCTGGTTACAGAGAGGTTCACTTCTCCAGTTCATTGTTTTTTCAACTCAAGTCTTCTAGGAAGTTGTAAGCCCGTCTTAATGTTGCACTATCAGAAAAGGGGATGCAGGTATCTGGGAAACCTGGTTTGTCTGGGCATTCAGTTTAATTGATTTGGGGTAATGAACTTTAAGTGAATAAAGCTTTTATAAGCAGCCACTCTTTCTAAGATTACTCATGGCAGAAGTTGTGTTCATTTTCTCCTTCACACATACTGGAGCACTCAAAGTTCTTTATCCTCTGGACAGTGGGGCCTCATTCAGCTAGCATGTCTTTCTTGTAGTTGTCATTTTCTCAGTTGATCACTGAACTTTCAAAAAGCTCTTACAAGGAAAGGAAGAAAAAAGTCTGTTTTAGTGCTTGGGGTATACAGGGCTCTCTAAAGTGCAGGCCCCTGGCAGAGGCTTCTTTTGCCCAGGTCTAAGGATATTGATATTGGACTGGGGATGGAGGTGACCATACACTAACCTTTTACATGCTGTTTAACTTCTCCCTATCCTGCTATTTTTCCTAGTCTCTCAATTTATTTTAATTTATAAATTTGTTTGATTTATAAAACACAATTGATATCACTTGGGACACCTGTATCTGAAAAGTAAGCTCCAAATGAAAATGAACATTTTCTAAGAAGTTTTTTGGTAAGATTTTAAAAAGCAATGACTAATTTTCATGTCTCACTCTTCTTACCCCATAGGGGCAAACTATTCAGACGTGTGGTAGATTTGAATATTGGCTTTAATGTGATGTTTTATTTCTCACCTTACAGCTGTGAAAGTTGTGTGGATTTACTGTTTGTGAGAGGAGCTGGAAACTGTCCTGAGTGTGGTACTCCACTTAGAAAGAGCAACTTCAGGGTACAACTCTTTGAAGATCCCACTGTTGACAAAGAGGTTGAGATCAGGAAAAAAGTGCTAAAGATGTAAGTATTCCTGCTTGAATGATTCAGCCAACAAGAGGACTTTAACAGTTATGTCAATAATTGATTATTATTTGCTGATAAATATGGAGAGATTAGCAAGTAAATAACTATAAATTCATTTAAGTTCTTAGAGAAGTGAGTAATAATATTTATTTATCTTTGTTAAAGAAGATTCTCTTGATGCCTTCATTATTCATTTGTATTTGTTCTTTGATTAATAAACATGTATTGAATATCTGCTGTGTATAAATACTGTGTTATGCATGTTAGGCAGTAGTTATGAAGTGATGAGTAAAACAGCTATAAACTCTGTTCTTATGAGACTTACAGAACAGTAGCATAGGATAGCAAAGAGACAAAAATCAGGTAAACCAAAGCAAATATGTTATTTATTATATCTTGAGAATAGTGCTATATAGTTAGTCACTGAGTGTTGCTGTGGTCAGTGATGTCACGTATAGGCTGAAGAGGTAACATTAAGTTGAGGTCTGAAGGCTATTAAGAGAAAATTATGTGTTAGCTATATTTTGGTATGTATGTTTTTGTGTACATACATGTATATACATATATGGGCATAGTATGTATATGTGTGTTTATATATATGTATATATATCTATATATTAATCTTTTTATTTACAATTTAGGTTTTACTTTTTACTCTTTGTTAATAGTTTTGGGTTTTATTTAATCTATTCTTTTATTATAAGACACTTATTTTTTTGAAATTAAAATAATTGATATATTTATTAATTTATTTTTATTTTCAGTGGTAATACATTTCAACCCAAGTAACTAGTGTTTTAGCAGCATCTTTCTAGGTACATAACCAATGATACTTTATCAGTGTCCCTAGCGGCTCTTTCGTTGTTTATAACTTCTGGGAGGTAGTCTCTTAGATTCTGATCTTTCATTGTTAATTCCTTGCAATTTACTCATTCTTCACAGGTACGTTACAGTATTTACAGATTTTCTTGATCTCACATTTTTTAGACTATGTCACGAAAAATGGAGGATTTGCTTCTATTTTTTGTTTTGGAAATTAGTGAATATTTCTTAGAAGTAAATAACAAGTAAAAACTTTTGCAAGAAGTAAAAAGGCAAGAATTATTACTAAGGGTGGGTTTGGAAATGACACAAAGATTATGTACTGTGAACATTAGAATGAGACTATGAGGATCAAACAACAATCATTTTCCTTCAAACATGATAGATAGCTGTACTCTGTTTACTATTAAAAATAAGATAATAAAGTGGATCATTCTTTAGAAGGTTTATATATGATAAACTTAGAAAATAAACCATAATTTCCAATGGCATGCCTTGCTTAAGCTCATTTTCCAATCTTTCAAGCTCCTAATTTCTTTTTCCCTGAAGTCTTAATAAGGATTTTGCATATTGCACCATTTTCTCCTGATCCGACTTCTTCTCTGTAGTCATAGGAATTTAAGAATTGCATTTTTGGTCTGGTTACAAACCTGGTGTTAAGAAAACGGTGTTTTATGCTGGGTGCAGTGGCTCATGCCTATAATCCCAGCACTTTGGGAGGCCGAGGTGGGCAGATCACTTGAGGTCAGGAGTTCAAAACCAGGCTGGCCAACTTGGTAAAATCCCATCTCTACTAAAATACAAAATAAAAAATTTAACTGGATGTGGTGGTGTGCGCTTGTAATCCCAGCTACTCAGAAGGCTGAGGCAGGAGAACCTAGGAGGTGGAGGTAGCAGTGAACCAAGATTGCGCCCCTACACTCCAGTCTGGATAACAGAGCAAGACTCCATCTCAAAAATAAAAAGAAAAAGAAAGAAAATGGTGTTTTACCCAGTAAGCAGTTCTTTTCCATGTATCATATATGAATTAGGTAAGAACAAACAAACCAGTTAGATAATATTAAAAGCAATGATACATAATATGTAGATTTATTTTTTCTTTTCTTAAAGATACAATAAAAGAGAAGAAGACTTTCCTAGTCTAAGAGAATACAATGACTTCCTGGAAGAAGTGGAAGAAATTGGTACGTTTTTAATTTGATGTATGCTAGCCTATAGGACCATGTGCTTTTACCTTTTAAATGCTTAGGAGAACATCTCACATAAAAACCTCTAAATAGGTTTTGTTGTGATAGCTAACATTTACTTACTTTCTTTTGTAAATAACCTATGTAAGTAATACTTTTTCTTAGGAAAAATATGTTTAATAGAGGAAGTAACACTTTGTAGCTGGGGAAGAAGACTATATGGGTACATACATCTGTATGTTGATAATGTATTACAGTAGTTTAAATAAAAGGAAAGCATATTCTGATTTTTTTCAAAAATGGGGTTCCTGTTAACCATATTTATAGTGACTAGAGCCATATGTTTATCATTGTTTGTGCTTCTGTGGCTGTAGTAGTCTTAAAGTACTTTGAGGCAGTTTACTGTTGAAGTGGCATTCTATTAATCATTATTATTCTGTAATCAGAGGTTGGAGTAATCTTTGTGCTTCTTTCTGATGTGTTTAGTCAAAAGGATGATTTTTGTCAAGAAAAAACTCTTTAAGTTCTCTTAAATGAAATTTCAGAGATGTTAAAAAGTTTGGAAGTTGTTATATATTGATTTAAAAAATAATGCTGCTTTTTAAAGTCGCAATAATTAAATGTGGGTTTGGGAATGATACAAAGGTTGTATACTGAGAACATTAGAATGAGACTATGAGGATGAAACAACAATCGTTTTCTTTCAAACTTGATAGGTAATTGTACTCAATATTTACTATTAAAAATAAGATTATAATAAATGGATCATTCTTTAGAAGATTTATATATAGTAAACTTAGAAAATTCACATTTCTGAGGAATAATGTTTTAATTCCTTCAATTTCTTTACTATAAAATCCAGAAAATCTTTTTGTTTCAACTGTTATCTGAAACTTTTATGTATCTAAGTTCATTTGTTATGCCATAGCAAAAGTACATGCAAAACATAATTTAGGGTTTCTCTGGGATCTTTCAGTGCTATAGGAGCTACTGGTTTTCCATTCTACGTGTATTTATTGCACTTTGTATGTTATCTTAGCAATTGTGAATGACTATGGATTTTAGCTGAAAAGATGGTAGAATTGGGAATGACAAGGCAAAGCGGAAAAGTTAGGATGTTGACTGAGAAGAACAATCAGAAAGAAATCTGCGAGAATTGGGCAAGTATGAAGGAATATAGAAATCTGCCTATATATAGATATTAAGTATAGGAAAAGCAGTTGGATAGCAATTGGGAAGAAAAGCAGCTTACATATATTCTAAAGGTAATATGATGAATCAAGTCTGGTCAAGCAATAAAGGGAAAGGAGATTTTATGTGTTGCAATGCAAGTTGAATACATGGTCACAATTCCAAGCAGGCAGTCAGGATAACTAAAAGAAACTGATGTACAGAGAAGGTGAGGAATAGGTTTAAGGGATGAACTACAAGGAGATCTTGATTCTGGGATTAAGGTTTTGACTGAGCTATCATTAAAAAGTACACACACACACACACACACACACACACACACACATACATTTGCTCCAAATAAGTCAGTTTGAAGGTATGGACTACATGGGTCCCATAGGTAAACAAGGTTTATGTTCAGACATTGGTACTAGAATTGATAGGCAAGAGCAAGTGTGGATATTAGCGGTATACAACATATAATGCTTTTTTTTTTACCAAATACAGAAACTGTGGCTAAGACCATTTAATTTCAAAGTTATTCTGCTGTTTTGTATATTTAGTTGCAGTATGTGGAAACTGTCTTAACCAGCCTCCACTTAATTGTCTCATTGAAGTAACTGACATTCCCCAGTTTTTCCATAAAATGTACTCACTGATACCCACAGCATAATGAATACATTGTGAATGCTGTCAATTAGAAGTTGCCCTTGAGTACACCTCTGTGATTCTCCCACCAGTTCAATTATACACCAAGAGTTATTAGCCTTGATAACCAAACCTTCTTATGTCAATTGTACTTGTTATTGTCGTTATGTAATTAAATACATATTTAAATATTATATGTAATTTAAATACTTAAATCATGTGTAAGGTTGGGGAAAAAATTACAAAACTCTAGAAGGATTCTGCTTCTCAGATTTTTAAGTCACTTCTTTAAAAAATGAGAATTGGCCAGGTGCAGTGGCTCAGGCCTGTAATCATAGCACTTTGGGAGGCTGAGGCAAGAGGACTGCTTGAGCCCGGGACTTTGAGATCAGCCTGGGTAACATAATGAGACCCATCTCTAACAAAATTTAACAAGTTAACTGGATGTAGTGGCATGTGCCTGTAGTCCCAGCTACTTGGAAGGCTGAGGTGGATTGCTTAAGTCTAGGAGCTCAAGGCTACAGTGAATGGTGATTGTGCCACTGCACTCCAGCCTAGGCAACAGAGCACGACCATGTCTCTGAAAAAACAAAAAGCAGAAAACAAAAAAGGAAATTGAACAATATAGATGACAATTATGGCCTATATAAGGAAGAAGCAAAACTCTGAAGACTAGAATTTGCTGTATGTCATTAAGTTAGAGAATGACTATATGCTTACTATATATGTTTTAAGTTAAAGTATTTAAAAAGAGAGATGTTTGTGTGTGTTTCCCTCCTTTAACAGCCTTATTTAAATAATCAACTTTAAATCCTCATTGTGTTGATTAAAGAGTGGTTCTATTGTATTTAAAGATATTGATGGTTTGTGGGAACTAACCTCTTGGATTTATAGTTTATTTTCTGAAATTTAGCTCCATTCAGCAAGTTTTAAGATTATTTTATGTGAACTGCTTTATTGATGGGGATATGTGATATTTGCCCTCAATTAGCTCAGACTCTAAAGGGAGAGATAATTATGTTAACTGACAAGTATAATTTAATGTGGTAAGTCTTATACATAGGCGTTTATAAAATGCTGTGGGAATACAGATAAGAAAGCAATTAACCTAGCACTGGGAAAGAGAGATAGGGTTTGGTGAAGTTCAGAAAAGAGATGGCACTTGAGTTTGATCCTGAAAGAGGAATAAGAGTTCAACAGATTGAGAGGGCTTGGAAAAACATTTGTAACCAAAGAAAAAGGCATGAGATAGAAAGATGTTGAGCATGTTGGAGAATGAGCAAGTAGTCTGTTATAGGTAGATACAACATGAGGGGTGATTAAAAATGAGGCCTGAAAAACAGACTGGACCTGCGTTAAGGGAGCCTTAGTACCATAGATAACAAAAGCAAAAATAGATGGGATTGTAACAAACTAAAAAACTTCTTCACAGCAAAGGAAACAACAGAGTGAAGAGATAATTTGCAGAGTGGGATAAAATATTTGCAAACCAGACATCTGATAAAGGGTTAATCTCCAAAATATATAAGGAACTCAACCCAGTAGCAAGAAAATATTTGATTAGAAAATGGGCAAAGGACCTGAATAGACATTTCTCAAAAGACGACAAATGTATGGTATATGAAAATGTGCTCAACACCACTAATGATCAGAGAAATGCAAATTAAAATCAAAATGAGATATCATTTCACATCTGTTAGAATGACTGTTATCAAACAGACAAGGTAAGTGTTGATGAGGATGTGGAGAAAAGGGAACCCTTGTATGCTGTCGGTGGGAATGTAAATTAGTGTAACCATTATGGAGAACAGTATGGAAGTTCCTCAAATACTAAAAATAGAACTACCTTGTGATCTAGTAATCCCACTTCTGGGTCTATAACCTATAGCCCTATTCACAATAGCTAAGATATGGAATCAGTCTAAGTGTCCATCATTTGGATGAATGGATAAAGAAAATGTGGTACATATACACAATAGAATACTTCAGCCTCAAAAAAGAAGATAATTCTGCCATATGCAGTAACATGGATCAACCTGGAGGACATTATGCTAAGTGAAATAAGTCAGTCACAGAAAGAGAAATATGGCATGGTCTCACTTATATCTGGAATCTAAAAAAGTTGAACTTAGAGAAGTAGAGAGCAGAATGGGGTGGTTACCAGAGGCTGTGGGATGGGTGGTAGGTGGGAAAAGGGGAGTTGTATGGACTTAATCAGATAAGATCTGGAGACTAGGCAATAGTTTTTGTTATTTTGTTGGCTAATGGATATGAAATTTCAATTACATAGGAAAAATAAGCTTTTGAAGTCATTGCACAGCATGGTGACCATAGTTAATAATAATGTATTGTATATTTCAAAATTGCTAAAAGAATAGATTTTCAATGTTCTTGCTACAAAAAAGCATGTCAGGTGATGGATATGTTAATTAACTTATAGTTCCACAGTGAATACATGTATCAAAACATCACATTGTACCCTATATATATATATAATTATTATTTGTTGGCTGAAAAAAAAGGAGGGCTTTGTAAACTGGGCTCTGAGTTAAGACTTTATTCTGTGACTAAGAGGAGATACTCAGAATGAGAAATGACTTTTTAAGGGACCATTACAGTAATTTGGATGATAGATAATGAGGGCTTGGAGTAGATAGTCACAGTGGGGACAGATAAAGAGGATATTTTATAGATAGAATATTTAAGTGGTTGATTTGATGTAGGGAGTGTGTTAGAGAGAGTAGGCAAGGATAAAATATTATGACCTGACCCTGAGCAGTTGTATGGTGTTAATCAGGTAAACACGGGAGAATAGGCAGTATTTTCTATTATTTTGTTTTGTTGGGTGAAATGTGTGCAGAAATGATAGATGAAGTAAAGACTTTAGTTTTAGATCTTTTAAGTTTTGTTAGGGTGTGGCTCCACCACTTAGTTGTATGGCATTGTTTGTCGTGATACAAATAAAACTTCCTTTTAAATCTTGTTTCAATAGCTTTCTATTTTGTGTTTTATTCATACATTTAAAGATAATTAGTTAGATGTCTGTGATTATCTGTATTGACTATGTTAGTCAGAAGTATAAAATGTTAATTTAATGGACACTAAGTACCAGACTGAGCTGTACATACATTATCTAATATAATTTTTGAAACTCTAAGAGACAGGCATTTTTATTTCTGTTTTGCATCTGGGTGCCCAAGATTGCATTGCTATTAAACAATGGAGCCAAATTGTAAATAATAGGATTTTCTTGTTCTCTGAGTCTAGAACATGGAGTTCTGTGGAATTATTAGAGATGAGAGAAAAAAGGTAGGTTGGGGCCATATTTTGAAGGATATTAAAGATGTTTGAACTCAATCTTATAGGTAGAAGGGTGCTATTGGAGATAAATGTTTAAGTCTGGAATGAGAGGACTAGAATTAGTAGGGTGCCTCAGAGGGTCATGTTTGAGGATTCGTAAATTGGGGATTGAGGTAATTTTGTTGTATAAATTAGGAATCTTTTAAACATGAATATAAAAATGAAAAAATTACAATTTTGAATAATAGCATCAAAAATTTTCAATAGAATGGGGTACACATGAAGATGGACTTTCTTATGGCATTACAATATGCTCTTTTCTGTGGTTATGACAATCTATACATAAAATTCTTTTTCCTTATGGCTCTAGGGATTATCTCAAAGGTTTATTCTTAGTTTCATAATGAACAGATTATTCTTTTGGTGCAGAGGATACTTATTTTAAAAGGGTGAGAAAGTCCCAAGGGCTTTAATTATAAATTCTGGATGTCAAAAAGACTTCACAATTGTACTTAAATAGCATTAAATCTTTCAGAAAATACAATAGGCTTTTTGTTTGCTTTTAATACTTGACTAAAGGCAGGTCAACATCTGAACTAAATCAGTAAACAGATAAAGGGTCAAATGATTGTTATAGAAAATTAGCTTCTATTCCTTTTTCTTCAGGGCTGTTATGCCAACTTGATTCATTGGGTATGAATGAGACCTGCTTCATCTGAAAATTTTTAAAAATAGCAATTCATTTTTATGGTTCTTTTGATACTTCTTGAAGGAAGATATTTGTGTTATCCATAGTTATGATTTCCATTTATTATGTTGCTATTACCTTTGCTTCTAAATTAAAATATGAAACAAATTATTTTACTTTTATTGGAATTCATAAAGTTTTCTTTGTTATTTATTTATTTATTTATTTATTTTTTAGAGATAGGGTCTCATTCTTTCTCCCAGGCTGGAGTGCAGTGGTATCATCATAACTCACTGTAGACTCAAACTCCTGGGCTCAAGTGATCTTCCTGTCTCAACCTCCCAAGTAACTAGGACTACAGGTGTGTGCCACCACACTTGGTTAAGTTTTTAATTTTATTTTTTTGGTAGAGATGGGACCTCACTATGTTGACTAGGCTGGTGTCAAACTCCTGGCCACAAGTGATCCAGAACTCATAAAGTTTTTAATAAGCATAAAAGAAAGACATTGTGGCCGGGCTTATGCCTGTAATCCCAGCACTTTGGGAGGCCAAGGTGGGCAGATCACTTGAGGCTAGGAGTTCGAGACCAGCCTGACCAATGTGGTGAAACCCCATCTCTACTAAAAATACAAAAATTAGCTGGGCATTGTGGCCAGCACCTGTAATCCCAGATACTCGGGAGGCTGAGGCAGGGGAATTGCTTGAACCGGGGGACTAGAGGTTACAGTGAGCCAAGCTCATGCCACCACACTCTAGCATGGGCAACAGAATGAGACTCCATCTCAAAAAAAAAAAAAAAAAAAGAAACTGTATATAAACATATTAATTGCGCTCATGATTTAAGTTTACCTACTTCTGGGTTCTGTTTAATGGGAAGTGAAAATCAGTAGTAAACTGTCTAGTTTGGTAATAAACAGTGTATTTAAACTGCTTTGAACATACTGGTAGAGCTCTACGTGAGATATCAATTTGACCACTTACTTTTCAGTAGTTTCATACCATAAGAAACCAAGATTATTTAGTCCTGTCATTTTGAACCTTCCTCCTTTGCCATGCTCAAATCTGTAATTATAAAGCTTATTTTAATTAAATCTATAATTATGAAAGTAATTATAAATGTTGGTATTAGTTTATTTCCTCTCATGATAATTTAACAAGCATTTCTTGTGCCCTTACCAGATGGGACCTTTTTTTTTTAAAGTAGACTTTTTTTAGTGAAGTTTTAGATTCACAGGAACACTGAGTAGAAAATACAGGGAGTTCCCATATATCTCTTGCCTCTATATGTGCACAGCCTCTCCCACTATCAACATCCTTCACCAGAGTGGTACATTGTTACAATCAATGAACCTACACTGGCATATCATTATCACACAAAATGTATAGTTTACACTAGGATTCATTTTTGGTGCTGTTCACCCTATGGGTTTGACAAACATATGATGTGTATCTATCATTATATCATACAGAGTCATTTTTAACTGTCCTAAAAATCCTCTGTGTTTTTCTGTGTATTTATTCCTATCTACCCATAACCCCTGGCAAACACTGTTTTTTTAGTTTTTATAGTTTTGACTTTTTCGGAATGTTATATAGTTGGAATTATACAGTATGTAGCCTTTTCAGATTGGCTTCTTTCACTTAGCAATATGCATTTAAAGCTCCTCTGTGTCTTTTCTTGGCTTTATAGCTGATTTTGTTTTAGTGCTGAATAGTATTCCATTTTTTTGATCTACTGAAGGATGTCTTGGTTGCTTCCAAGTTTTGGCAATTATTATTATTATTTTTTGAGACGGAGTTTCGCTCTTGTTACCCAGGCTGGAGTGCAGTGGCACGATCTCGGCTCACCGCAACCTCCGCCTCCTGGGTTCAGGCAATTCTCCTGCCTCAGCTTTCTGAGTAGCTGGGATTACAGGCACGTGCCACCATGCCCAGCTAATTTTTTGTATTTTTAGTAGAGACGGTGTTTCACCATGTTGACCAGGATGGTCTCGATCTCTTGACCTCGTGATCCACCCGCCTTGGCCTCCCAAAGTGCTGGGAAAGTTTTGGCAATTATTAATAAAGCTGCTGTAACCATTCATGTGTGGGTTTTTGTGTGGACATATGTTTTTAACTCATTTGGATAAATACCTAGGAGCTTGATTGCCAGATCATGTGCTAGAGTATGTTTAGTTTTGTTAGAAACTGAAAAACTGCCTTCCAAAGTGACCAAACCATTTTGCATGCCCACCAGCAAGGAATGAGAGTTCTTGTTGTTCCAGATCTGCACCAGCATTTTATGTTGTGACTGGAGTTTCGCCATTCTAAAAGGAGTGCAGTAGAAGTAGTGGAAGTGATAATAAAGATGAATCACACCTAGAAACTACCTTTAAGGAACATTCTAATAGGCCAGACAAGATGTGCACATTGAAAATAATTATACAGGGTAGAAAGTGGGTAAGTGCTAGCAGAGTGATATTAGATAATGTAAGCATTCAGGGATGGAGAGATTGTAACTGCGAAGTGTCTCATAAGGACGAGCTGGTGATTAAAATGGGTGTAGAAGGGTGAGTTAGATATGGATATTCACTGTTGTTCTGGGTTGAGGTTGGTAGTGAGATGAGCCCTATGGGTAGAGGGAACAGTTTAATCACTGATATGGAAATGCAAAGTGTAGGGCCATACAAATGCAGAGGACTGCTAGGTAGCAGTGATTTTCAGGCATTGAGATAAATGACACAACTAGTTTTGTAGGCATTGTAGGTAAAAGTTCAGATTTGGAATCAGATAGCCTAGGTTAATGGCTGGACATGGTGGCTCACGCCAGTAATCTCAGCACTTTGGAAGGCTGAGGTGGGCAGATCCCTTGAGGTCAGGAGTTCAAGACCAGCCTGACCAACATGGCGAAACCCTGTCTCTACTAAAATATACAAAAATTAGCCCGGCATTGTTGTGCCCGCCTGTAATCCAAGATACTTGGGAGGCTGAGGTTGGATCTGGTAGATGTTGAGGATGGTGAGAATTGTGAAAGATCATCAGATTTGGTTGCTCAGAGGATGGCCTATTAAATACAAGGAATAGATCGAGTGGTTGGTAAAGATAGTGGAATCACCATTTTAACTAAGGATCAAAGATACCTTTTTCAGGGTGCTGCTTGTCTGGAGCCTCCCTCTGACTGTTTTGTGTCAGGACTAGAGTGTGATTTATGAAGAATGTCCTACATTGTATCCTAGCCAGATTCTCTGACTTATTTTCTTTTCCACTTAATATTAAAAAGCTGGAAAAGTAGCTAGAGGGTTATTGCTTCTCATTTTCTCTCAATTCTTCCAGATTAAAAATTGCGTAGGATAAAACTGAATAGACTTTTGTCTTTATACCTAAATGAGCCTGGATATTCAACAGTGATTATGATAAATTGATGTTCTGAAATAAGTTGGCCTTTTGAGAAGATAAAAATGAAATTATAGAACAAATTGGTGTTTTGAGTCTGTTTGATGGCTTTGCTCAACAAAACAAGCAGCTCTGTGTTGGTCTTCCAGTATTACTTTTCAACTCTTTTTTTTTGTTTTTGTTTTTGTTTTTTTTTACATTCAAGTTCTAAAAGTTTCTGTAATTCAAAAACCTAGGAACTATTTGAGATGGTTATTAGTTAAAAGAAAGAGAGAGATGGGGAAGGAATCTGTAGAAACCCAAGGGATAGAGCAGTTATTTAGGGTAGATGCATCTTGTTTGTAGGACAAGAAGCAGGAGGCAGTTGGTAAGTAATTGGAGAAGGGGTGGAAGGGATATAGAAAAATTATAGGGGAAACTAAGGAGGCTTGAATTGAGTTATGGAACAGGAGAGTCTTACTGATACGGATTCTTCCATATAAGTTTATAAATAGTGAGAGGGTCATTTTAAAATTGTTCAGTAACTTTTTGATTTACATATGTAAAATTAAAAGGGCATATGGCATTTATAATTCAAATTATTTTGATTTATAGTTATAAAAAGAGAGTTTAATTTACAGAAAATTTAGTACTATCTAAACATGTCTCAGTGGTTCTCTTAAGAAATTCTTTTAGTCTAAGTTTTGGTGCCAGTTTATCCTTTATTTTTCTTCTAAAGTTCCAACTCTTTTATTTCATGCATTTCTAGAGCTAGGGGAAGTAGTTTAAGCCTTTCCCTACTCATGTTGGAGAAAACTGGAATGGGAATAAAACCTGTTTTTTGTTTGACATAAATTATATAAATATATGATTTTTTATTTCTTTTTAAAATTCTGACTATTGTAGATTCCAGACTTACTCTTTATATTTAAAAAATGTAAACAATATTTTGTATGTTTTTAAAGCAATTGAGGGGACTATAAAAATCAGATCTAATGTAAGTATAGCAAGCACATATCTTAGGTTTTCTGGAGTGATCCTGACATTTAGGTATTTTGTGCGAGTCAGACAGCCTGTCCTTGTATTTGGCTTGGAAAACATGGTTGCCGTAACTAGAGCTAGTCTCTAAAATAGGTAGCTGATTAAAAGGTCACAAATAGAGCTATAAAGAATGACAACCTAACAAACAAGTCACTGTGGTATTTGTTTTTTATTATCTACTCAAGGTTTATATTAAAACAATTTTTCATTTCATTGTTTTTTTTCTGATACAGTTTTCAACTTGACCAACAATGTGGATTTGGATAACACAAAAAAGAAAATGGAGATATATCAAAAGGAAAACAAAGATGTTATTCAGAAAAATAAATTAAAGCTGGTTGGTTGCTAAGTATTTTATTCTTCTTTTGTCTTAGAAACAAATGTTTCCACATGATACTTTAAAAAGGCACCTTCCTTTAAACCAGTTACATTTATTAAAAATTTGGCTGAAATCTAGACCAGAAATATGAATATTTGCTGTATAGGTAATGTATGTAGGCAGGCATACATTACTATAGCAAAATCCACTTTGACAGCATTATGTTAGAGTGTGTTTTCTTAAGGAAATGGATCCATAAGGTAGGTGATTGTTAAAGCTAATTTTGCCTGTATAATTCTCTGATAAGTGAGCATTTGGACAATGGTCACAAAATAATGGAGGCTCATTTTTATCCTTGAACATTAATTTCTCTAAAGGAGAGAGCAAACCCAGACAGACGTTGACCGAGCTCCCAAGAGGGAGATAAAACAAAGACACTATTTATTAGAAACTAAAATGAATTCATGATGAGATCAGAGGAATACATTTGTAAACTAAGCTTAACTTTGGTTTCTCAATCAGTTACCTTTTTTTGTTTTACTGAAATAGTAATATTGCTAGGTATAAATGTGATTTTGATTTGTTTTAGTTGATCTCATGTTGAAGTTTGTTTTGAAAATCTCTCAGGAGTCATTATTATGAAATGTATTAAAATGTATTCTATAAAGAAGAAAGAATCGTATGCATGCCAAGAAGCCATTGTCTAATTTATATACTTTAGCTATAATTTCTATAGTACAGTTTGGCTTTCTAGCTGTAGGGGAAAGTTGAGGTACTTTATCAGGATTTTTTTGAGGTACTTTATCAGGATTTTGTAATAATCAGTGAAAAGAATACAAGTATATTTGGATCACATAGCTTATATTTTCATCTTGTATTTAGAAGAGACTTTCTCCTTATAGTCTTAGAGTGTTTTATTTCAGCACTTTGCAGTACTTTATCAGGAATTTGTAATAATCAGTGAAAAGGATACAAGTAGATTTGGACCACATAGATTATATTTTCATCTTGCATTTAGAAGAGACTTCCTCCTTATAGTCTTATAGTGCATTATTTCAGCACTTCTTTCCTGCTGTAACACTCTTAGTAAACTGATACTACATTTTCATTCCATTCATACCCAGCCTGGCTTTCTTTCTTTCTTTCTTTTTTTTAACATGAAGTCTTGCTCTTGTCACCCAGGCTGGAGTGCAATGGCACGATCTTGGCTCACTGCAACCGCTGTCTCATAGGTTCAAGCAATTCTGCTACCTCAGCTTCCCAAGTAGCTGGGATTACAGGCATCTGCCACCACACCTGGCTAAGTTTTGTATTTTTAGTAGAGACGGAGTTTCACCATGTTGGCCAGGCTGGTCTCGAACACCTTACCTCAGGCGATCTGCCTGCCTCTGCCTCCCAAAGGGGATTACAGGTGTGAGCTACCACACCTGGCCAAAAGTATCTTATTTCTGAGAGCATCAGTATGCCATTAATGTTACTCTGTTTGCCTAGTAACTTTCTCTGGGTACATCAGAAGATACATGCAAAATAAGTATGGGTAGGTAACATGTTTCATTAACCGCAAGTGTTGGGATTACAGATATGAGCCACCACAATCATGAAAGGGCGTTACATTTTATCAAAGCCTTTTCCTGAATGTATTGATATGATTATGATTTTAATTCTTTATTTTGTTAATGTGGTATATTAATTGATTTTGTGGGTTGAATCATCTTTCCATCCCAAGGATAATTCTCACTTGGTTATGTTGTATGATTCTTTTAAAATTCAGTGGATTTAGTCTACAAGTATTTTGTTGAGGTTTTTTGCATTTTTGTTAATCAGGGATATTGGCTCACAGTTTTCTTTTCTTGTGGTATTTTTGTCTGGTTTTAGTATCAGGGTAATAACGATGGCTTCATAAAACAAGTATGGAAGTGTCCACCTTTTCAGTTTTTTAGAAAAGTTTGAGAAGGATTGATGTAAATTCTTCCTGAAATGTTTAGCAGAATTTACCACTACAGGCTTTTCTCTGTTAGGAGGTGTGACTACTGATTCAGTGTCCATACTAGTTCTGTTTTCAGATTTCCTATTTCTTCATAATTTGGTCTTGGTAGGTTGTATATTTCTAGGAATTTGTCTATTTCTTCTAGATTAACTGAATTGTATAATTGTTAGTGTATACATGTTCATATTAGTCTCTTATGATCCTTTTATTTCTGTGGCATCAGATGTAATGTCTCCTCTTTCATTTCTAAATCTGAGTCTTCTCTCTTTTCCATAGTCTTGCGAAGAGTTTGTCAGTTTTATCTTTCCAAAAGACTTAATTTTGTTGATTTTTTTCTGTTCTTTTTAATTTTCTATTTCATTTATTTTTGCTTCAATCTTTGTTACTTATTTTAATACTTTGTTCTGCTAACTTTGCGCTCAGTTGTTATTTTTCTAGCTCATTGAGATGTAAAGTCGAGTTGTTATTTGAAATCTTTCTTCTCCTTTAAAGTAGGTGTTTATCACAAGAAACTTTTTTTTTAGTACTGCTTTTTCTGTATCCCTTAAGTTTTGGTATGCTATGTTTTTGTTTGTGTTTGTCCTGGGGTATTTTAAAATTTCCTTTTTGATTTCTTCTTTGACCCAGTGATTATTTGAGTGTATTGTTTAATTTTCACATAAGTGCATTTTTGTGAATTTTCCAGTTTTTCTTCTGCTACTGACTCCTGGTTTTAGTCCATTGTGGTTAGGAAAGATACTTGGTATGATTTCAGTCTTCTTAAATTTGTTAAGACTTGTTTTGTGACCTAACTTGTGATTTATCCTGTAGAAAGTTCTGTGTGTGCTTGGGAAGAATGTGCATTCTGCTGCTGTTTAGCGGTATGTTCTGTATATGTCTGTTAGTTGTTAAAACAGACATCTACAGAACTATAAAGTTGTTTAAGACTCCTGTTTCCTTATTGATCTTCTTTCTGAGAGTTCCATGCAGTGTTGAATGTGAATTAAGTCTCCTCCTGTTATTATATTGCTGTCTATTTCTCCCTTCAGTTGTCAATGTTTGCTTTACATATTTAGTTGTTTATAATTATTATATTTTTCTATATGTTGACCCTTTTATTATTATATAATGTTCTTGTCTCTTTTGACAGTTTTTTAATTAAAGTCTATTTCATCTCTTATTATGTTCTTTGTCTCAGTGAATGGTGCCAGCATTTATCCAGGTGCTCATATTTGGTCAGTCTTTATATTCTGTTGATGATCACTCTTTATCATTTTTTAAGCCTCCTTTCTACTCTAATTAGATTATTACTTTATTTAAGGCTCTTATTTCTTTTTCTTTTTCTTTTTTTTTTTTTTTGGAGACAGAGTCTCACCCTGTTGCCCAGGCTGGCATGCAGTGGCGCAATCTCGACTTGCTGCAACCTCTGCCTCCTGGGTTCAAGCAGTTCTCCTGCTTCAGCCTCCCAAGTAGCTGGGATTACAGTTGCACATCACCATGCCCGGTTAATTTTTTGCATCTTTAGTAGAGACAGAATTCACCATGTTGGCCAGGTTGGTCTCGAACTCCTGACCCTGTGATCCCTCCACCTCAGCCTCCCAGAGTGCTGGGATTACAGGCGTATTCTACCACATAGGGCTCTTATTTCTTATCTGGGTTATTTGAATATTCTTCTAACTAGTCCTGCTATTGTCAGTCTTGAACCCAATTGATCTTTATGTACACCTCACTGCTTCTAGTCATCTTTCTAAAATCATCCCTCAACTTCCCTTAACATGTTCCCAGTGGCCTTAGTATGGCAAAATTCCACTAATATGGTATAACAGAATAGTTGTTCTCTTTAATAGTAACATGTCGACATGAAATAAAATAAATTCTACTTCCTTCAACATGTAATTGCTACGTTATTAAATAATAAGTGACTAGTGTCAATAAAGGAAGTATCAGAGTGTGTTATATGATTGCTCCTGGCTCCTAAATTTATTCCATGCCATATATAAACTTTTGTTTTAGACTCGAGAACAAGAAGAACTGGAAGAAGCTTTAGAAGTGGAACGACAGGAAAATGAACAAAGAAGATTATTTATACAAAAAGAAGAACAACTGCAGCAGATTCTAAAAAGAAAGAATAAGCAGGCTTTTTTAGATGAGCTGGTATGTATTCATACTAATTGTGATTGTAAAAAACATTTTTCAGGATTTACCTTTCCTATTAGGCTGGATGATGGCATTTAAAGGGCATTTCCACAGTGTTTATAATCTGGTTCACCTTTAGTTTTGTTGGTTATGTATTGATACCTGTGTATTTATTGCTGAATAAGAAGTTGCTGTCCACCCCAGCTGAACAATATATTTATTTTATGCTCACAATTTTGTGGGTTAGGAATTAAAGTAGTTATTTTGGGCTTCTCTGCTTCCCTAATGTATTCTGAGGATACCTCTTCATGTGGTTTTGATAGCAATAAGAGGCAGCCAAATGCCTAGGCAGATAAGGACGGGTACCTGGTGAAACCACACGTTTATGTCGAAGACAGTTTAAAACCTGAAACCTAAGCTACAAGTTAAATCTTTGGATCAGATTGAGAAGTTGGCCTTCTATTTGGTGTGCTTTCCTCTGACTGATCCCCACTCTTCACCTATTTTATATATACCTACCCTTTCCTAATTGATTTTCTATACTGTCATGCCCACCTTTGAGTGGTGTCTTCACTTCAACCTTTTTTGCATACTCATAAGCCAATCAGCATGTACCCCCCATTCTGTGCCTATAAAGACCCCAGACTTAGTAAGTAGAGGAAGAGACAACCTGCTTTGGGGAAAACAACCTGCCCTTCCTGTCTCTTCTCCAGCTCCCCTCTCTTCTAAGAGCTGTTTTCATTGCTCAATAAAATTATTGCCTTCACCATCTTTTAACCGTCCCTGTGACCTCATTCTTCTTGGATGCTGGACAAGAGATTGGGACTCACTGAGTGCAGGTACCCACAAAGGCTGTCACACTGGCCCTTTGCCCTTGTTGGTGGAGGGCAGCTGCCCCAGGCAACAAGGCCAGGGGCCAACTGAGCTGCTAACACACTGCCGTCCGCAGACAGTGGAACTAAAGGAGCACTGTAACAACTCCCCTCGGGCTTCGGGGTTGTGGGCACCCTCATCTGGGCCCTGCCATGTTCTCCTTGAGTCAACTACCTGGTCTGGCTGTGGGCCCCACATGGAGTTTGCTTCTGTGTCCATGCCTGGAGTGGATGGCTGGGTCCTGCACTTGCTTACTTGTGCCTGGTCTGACTGTGGGCCCTACACAAAGCTTGTTCCTGTGTTGGTGATTGGAGCAGCCAGCTAGATCTGCACTCACCCACGTGCTCACTCCCACAAAAGGTTGAGTGCAGTGGGCCAAATAGAGGTGAAGTCCCTACCGTGAGTCTGGTGAAGGGGCAGGCTACATCAGAAACTGCATCAGTTTCTGTAATGGTGTGATTGTACCTCTCACATGTTGACTCAGGGGTTGCAAAAGAGAATATTCCAAGAATAAGGAAGTAGAGATGCTAATATTTTAGGGCTTGGGCTAGGAAACTAGCACAGCATCAATTCCACCATATTTATTATTAGTAAAAGAGCCTACTCAGTTTCAAAGGAAATGGATGTAGATTTCACCTACTGATGGGAGTGTTATGGCCATTTTTAATCCACAAAGTATGTACTGCGGAAAAAATAATTTTTCTAGAATTTGGCATAATATAAATTCATTTGGGATACTCTATCTCAGTGTATGTGTAATGATAAGAATTATGAAAATAACTTTAATTGTAATTTATCTTACCCTTATGCCTATTTATTTATATCCTGCCAACTACTATGAAGGATTTGAAGTGATTTCCTAGATACAGTATTGTTTATGGACATGGTACTACTTACTTTGTGTACTTCTAAGAACGATACTAACTTGAGGTTCTAGAATATTTTACTTCTGTATTTTTAAGAAACTTTTTGTTTAGTATCCATTTTGTTTTCAGATGAGAGAGTGACATTACAACTGAGATGAGCCAGTATATTCTTAATAGATTGCTTATATGGCTTTAAGCTAACTGACTAAAATAAATTGTTTCTGGAGTACTTTTCTCCTGATTAATACTATTTTTCTAATAATGAGCTCATTTGTTTTGGCTCTATGCTGAAGTTTCTATTGACTCTTTTTACTCTGTGACAGTATATTTTATATTTTTGCATGGAAAAATAATGTATTTTTGCTTGAAAGAGATAGCAGTGTTTTTTGCAAATTATTGTTTTCTAGCAATTAGCTTCTTAGGTAGTCAACATTGTTAGATAATGGCAGTAATAATAACTAAGGATTATGAAGTGTTTCACGGATTTGTTACTATTATTATTTGATACTTATAACCCTGTATGATATTGATGACATCACAAACTAGAAAATCTTCCTCTCCAGGGAAATCTTTTTGCATTCTTCCCTTTCCTTTTATGTTCATATAATTTATTTCCCTGAGGCTTAAAAAAATTTTTTTTTGTGGTGTTAATACGCTTAACTTTCTTGTCTAGTTGGTAATGCTTTTGTCCTATAATGGGGAAATATGTATATGTGTGTTTCTCTACTGTGATTTTTGGCCAAAAAGCATTTAAGTCAATTAACCAGGAGTAAAAAAAGAGAAAGCAAGCTTACTTAAATCATAAGGAGGTGAGAAACTAAAGGGAAAATAAGGTTAAGGGTATTAATTAGGCTTAGATAGAATATGCTGTCATAAAACTCCGTTTTCTGTGAGTAGAATGTGAATTTGACTCCAAAACTGAGGACAGCAGCATATTACATAGAATAATGATGTCTTCCCTAGCAACTTTCATTAGTTCTTTTTTTTTTTTTCCTTTTTCTTTTTTGAGACGGAGTCTCACTCTGTCACCCAGGCTAGAGTGCAGTGGCCAGGTCTCAGCTCACTGCAACCTTTACCTCCTGGATTCCAGTGATTTTCCTGCTTCAGCCTCCCAAATAGCTGGCATTAAAGGTGCAGGCTACCATGCCTGGCTACTTTTTGTATTTTTAGTGGAGACGGGGTTTCACCATGTTTGTCAGGCTAGTCTTGAACTCCTGACCTCATGATCCGCCTGCCTTGGCCTCCCAAGTGCTGGGATTATAGGCATGAACCACTGCACCTGGCCTTCATTAATTATTTCTTGAAACTATTAAGTGCCAGGTATGGCTTTAACAGTGAAATGACATGTTGTGTTTTATGTCTTTGTAGATGTTTGGTGAGAAATTAAAAACATTAAAGAAGAATTAGTAAATTGATGTTACTAATTATTAGCATATAATTACTAATTATAATTGTTTTATTGAAAGATTCTTCCCTTTATTGTATACAAAGAGTTACATGCTCTTTCTTGAGTAATGCTTCTCTTCTATATAATTAATTGAATGAATTCCAAATATAGAATTTTGATAGAAAATATGCTTTTAACATTTTATGTTCTATCTAATAAAAAAGGTTTTTAGATTTATTTTGAGGTTAGCCAGCTTTGCATAACAATTATTCTTGCATATTCTTTTTTTTTTTTTTTTTTTTTGAGATGGGTTCTCGCTCTGTGCCCAGGCTGGATTGCAGTGGTACGATCTTGGCTCACTACAACCTCTGCTTCCCGGGTTCAAGCAATTCTCTGCCTCAGTCTTCTGAGTAGCTGGGATTACAGGTGCCTGCCACCACGCCTGGTTAATTTTTTGCATTTTTAGTAGAGACAGGGTTTCACCTTCTTGGTCAGGCTGGTCTTGAACTCCTGACCTTGTGATTCACCTGCCTCAGACTCCCAGAGGGTTGGGATTACTGGTGTGAGCCACGTGCCTGACTCTATATTCTTTTAGTCCTAAAAGTACTGTTTTGCTACCTCATTGAGCTGCTGTTGGCATGAAGCTCCCCTTTGATTCAGTGAGGCATGAAGCAAGATGTAAAACTACCTTTGTTGTACATTGTGTATAATCTGGAGTTAATATTGATTTTTGTGGGTTCTTTTTCCCACTTCCTGTTTTCTTCACCTGCAAGTCATTACTGCACATACTTCCCTCACTGTTTAGATCATATAATATAGTAGTTAAATAATTCTTAGTAATTTACTGTATTCATTAGTGCAATTAATTACAACATATTGGTTTAGAATACGCAGTTGGAATTTCTG
This sequence comes from Saimiri boliviensis, assembly GCF_048565385.1. Classification (NCBI taxonomy): domain Eukaryota; kingdom Metazoa; phylum Chordata; class Mammalia; order Primates; family Cebidae; genus Saimiri; species Saimiri boliviensis. The sequence continues at coordinate 42,874,479 of NC_133450.1, read as the reverse complement.
GTTTTCATTTTAAAACTTATTTTTAAAGATTTTGTTATGTTTATTTTTCAGTCTTTATAAAATTTTTGTTAATGTTAAAATGCTTTAAATCTTTATGACTAATAAATTCATTAAATTTCTTTTTATCTTCTTGAATCCTTATTAACAAAGTAATAAGAAATTTCTTTTTCTGTATATGTTCATGTATGAGATTTTGTTTAAAAAACCATAGCATTAGCATTTGTAAATATGTCTAGAAGCTTAAATCTTAAAATTATTCTCTGGACCTAATTTACACGAGTACTACTTATTAGAATTTTTTTCCTCCTATTTTGGGGTTTGCTCTTCATGCCAAAAGTCACTTTTTAACCTTTTAAGAAGCATTCGCATTACATTATACTGTATGTGACGGGATTTTAATGTTATGGTCTTAATGTTTATGGCTTAGCATTTGCCATAATGTTGGCTAAATGGTCCATTTATTTAATCCTAACTGTAAATTTAATTTTAAAAAACAGTTTGAAAAAAGATTTTTAAACAGGTCCTGACTTATTAAATCTTTTCATATTCCTGTTAGAAAATTCGCCTCAGTTTATGTCTTAAATTTTGTATGGGGTAATGTTGTCAAACGCAGTAGGTGATTTTTATTAGAAATATTGTTTGCCAGATGGCTTGCTTAAAGTCAGTTAAAATAATCTTTTAAAAATGGTCATTATAAAGCTTTTAATGAGTATTACAGGCATTTCTTATTAAAATTTTCTTAAATATTAAACAGTGTGCCTTCAGGCAATTAATATAGGTTAGGGAACCTTTTAAGGTAAAATGTAATGCAAGGAATGAAATAACATGAAAGGCTAAATCTGCATGTTAGGTATTCCCCACAGCATGCATGTTTCACATAGTTTATTTTACTCTATTAATATTTTTTGTTGTTAGAGCTCCTGGTTAATTCTAGTTTAACATTTAGTAAGGCTTCCAGACTTCAAAATTTGAGTGCTAAAATGGTTTGAACTAAATTCTATGCTTCAGTATCAAAACTCATTTTAGGGCCTTAGAATGTTTTTATTAGATTTCAGCCGTTTACCAAGACACTTTAACATTCAGTTTCCTTTATTTGAATGTGAAGCCAGGATTAAAACAATCTAAACTCTTCACTGGCAACTTTTAAAATTTTTTTTGAAGTTAATACATTGTCTTGTTTTTATATAAGAAATTTTGCTTTTTAAAGTAAATACCAGTTAAGGAAGAGCACTTGAATTCATTTAGAGTATAAATTGGAAAGCAATACTTTTAACTTTTTAGCCAAGTGAATTTATTTTTCTTCTGTTAGTTTCTACATGTGAAAAGATATAATACCTTTTAAAAGATATTTTTGGCCACAGCCCATTAAAATGTTCTTTAATTTTATAATTTATTATAAAATTTTTAATGTAAATCTAGAATAGCTGCAAGGAATCATAGCAATACAGTTACTCATGCATTATTAATGCTTTGCTATAGAGTATAAAAGGTATTCTAGCATATTTTCCTCATACTATATTTCATAACTTTTTCTTCATTATTGCTAAAGCCAGGTCTTAATGATTTTGCTACTTAATAAGATTACATCTTATACATAAATAAAATTTGTGTTCTTCCATTTACTGTTAAAAGTTTTAATCTTTGTAATATTGCTCTTGCAAAACACTTCTATTATAAAATCTTGATTTACAACTTGATTCTGGGACAATTCTATTGAAATTAAGTTGCCTGTTTGAGTTATTTCTATACTGTAACCTTAAAACAGTTCCTGTAAGTATATTAATTAACCACATTCATGCCTAAAACATTAATTAGGTATATTTGGAAAGAAAATTAAAATCTGCTGTGTGTTACTTCGTGCTATGAAATGTTAAAAATAGAGTTTCTTCAGGATCAAATTCTGTGTATTCACTATTTTAACACATTTTTAACACTCTTTGAACAATATGTTTGTTTTGGCACATAATCCTGGTATAGGAGTTAAAAATGTATTTGTACCTTCATCTTTGTTTATAGATACAGAACGTTCTCAATCTGTGTGTGTGTGTGTGTGTGTGTGTGTGTGTGTGTGTGTGTGTGTGTTTGTATGTGTGTGTATGAGAGAGAGAGAGAGAGAGAGAGAGAGAGAGAGAGAGAGAACAAAGAGAGAGAGATCTCTTCTCCCTCCTGACATCCCTCTGCATATGTTTTTCGGTTCTTATTTCTGACAACTCAGAAAGGAAAATGTCTGGATATCATTTAGTTTAGACCTTAGCTCCACAGCACTTTAAACACGTAAGAGGACTTCTTGTTAAACAGAATAAAAGTCTACATATAAAAATTAGTAATTTGCTTATGGTATTAAAATGTGTCTCTGTGTGGATTTGTTTAAATAGTGGCCCTGATTTAGAATTAATATATTAAAATGTTTAACTATCATTTTGTTACTTAATTTAAAAAACATAGATTTAAATTTTAAAAGTAAGTTAGTAAAGGGGAAAATAAATATACTTTTGGTTGTACTTACAATAGTTTCATTGTACAAAACAGAACAAGGATCATTTCCAAATGTTCTCGGGTGAAATCTAACGGGAAACAATTTTAAACTGGTCTAAATTTGTTGGTAAAAATAATGTGTCTTAGATAAACATCTGATCTAAGTTATAGTACTTTGTACTACTCTTTTTCTGATTAGCTTATTTTTTTGTTTTAATAAATGTGATTGGCTTGCTAGTTGAAATAGGAACTTTTAATGTGAATTTTATAAAAATACTTGTTTGCAGGTTATTTTGATTTATGAGTCTATAACAGCCTTTTCTTATTATGGAATGTTAATATTTTTTTGTAAAACATTCTCCATAATGTGAATATTTGGTTTGACATGAAATGCTTATGGAGAAGACACAATTTAAAAGAAAAGTCTTGTTGCTTTTTAGTTGTCCCTTTTTACATTTCACATTGAACTTGAACCATTCTTACAGGAGAATTCTGATCTTCCTGTTGCTCTGCTTTTGGCTCAGCATAAAGACAGATCTACCCAAGTAGAAATGCAACTTGAGAAACCCAAACCTATAAAACCAGTGACGTTTTCCACAGGCATCAAAATGGTGAGCCTTGTTTTAATTGCTTGTTTGAAAGATCTTTTTTCCAGGATTATGCTTTATAGTTACACAATTTCTATAGTAAACAGAAATGTTCAGATGTTTAAGAACAGTGTCTGATCTAGTTTTAGATGTCTGGAAATATGGATAGGTACAGTATGAGGAAAGTGAAACAAATAATTTTCAAGGTATACAACACAATTTCTTTGTGTGTGAATTAGGTTTGTATGATTTTCTTACTCTACTTGCATTTTTAAGCTTATAGTATAGAAAAGCATTTTAAAAAATTATAAATATTGTTAGGAGATAATTACCATCTGTAAATATGAAATGGAAAAGCAAGTGTATCAATTAATGTTTTCTTTTAAACAGTCTTCTTCACATTTATATTTTTTAAAGATCTGAAAGCCATTTTTAGTTTCTCAACTGATGAATAGATTAATTTGGGTTCTAAAAACTTTATTTTATATTGTATTGTTATATATTATTGTTTATTTTGACATTCAGGAGAAAGATTCTATAAACCAGTGATAGTTTTTGATACTTTTACATTTTTTTTGTTTAGAAAATGTTTATTTTGGCATATTAATTTTAACATGTGTTTAACATTTAGGTGTTTGAGATGTAGTCACTGTAAAAATGTAACATTCAAATTCCTAATTATCTTTTAAAATAGTCTTATTAGAGTGACATAAAAAATGTGGTTAGGAAAGTTAAATGTTTGAGGTTATGGATATCTCAATTACTCTGATTCAATTATTACATATTGTATGCATACAGGTATTAAAATATCAAAAGTACCCACACAATATATACAACTATGTCGATTAAAAACTGATTTTAAAAAAGTGTGGCAGCACTATAAAGTCATGGTCATGGATTTGGAGTTTGGATCCAAACAGACCTGAGTTCAACCCTCAACAAAATTATTTGCCTTTCTAATAAGCCTTTTTTTCCCTCATCTGTAAAATTGTTATGATAATACTGATCTCATAAACTTGTTGAGAAATAATGTGAACAAAGTACACAGTATAGTACTTGGCTCATAGTAAACTCTCAATAATTGAGGTTAGTTGTTATTGCTAATAACAAGTTGATAATGCAGATGACTATACTAATTTATTCCTTAAATCTTTACATATCTTTTCCATACATAAAATTCATTTTATACATAGTTTTAAAATTCAGGATGATAGAGTCTGCAGAATTTTTGTTTGTTTTTTATCATTGTATGGCTTCATTTCAAAGTTAGTGGTAATCACATGCAATAGTGAAGTGATGGCAATTTACTGGTGTTTTACCAGTAAACTCATTAATTTTCAGGAATGAAGTCTAGTATTCAGAGGGCACAATGTAGCTACAAACCTTGGGAATGTATCCCCTATTGTAAATTGAGCATGATGAGTATGCGAGAATGAATGTCTCAAAACATTAACAAAGTATTTTTAAAATTAGATGTAATACTCTAATTTTAAAGAGGCAAAGGACTATTTCTTTCCTTTGACCCCAGTGGATAAAGTTATATTTACTCTAATTTTACTGTTGCTTCAGCTTTAGCAAATGTGTATCAGCTGCTCCTGTTTTCTAGTTATCTTCCTTTTATGGTATATATAATATTAAAATAAAATCTGGTGTACAGTCTAAGTAGAAGATACAGGAACTCCTCCCAAGTCTTTTGCAACCGTTTTTTTTTTTTTTTTTTTTTTTCAGTTGCTGACTATAAAATTTGAAGATCTAGATACTTTTGTATTAAGTTGACTTTATTTCTAAAATTTATCTTGAATTTACCCACTTCTTTCCATCTCTGTCACCCTAGGATAGTTGCCATCATTTCTTTACTGGACTATTGCAGTAACATTCCACCTGTTCTCTCTATTTATCTGTGTACCCCATAATCTAGTCTATAAGCCTTTTGGGTGGTTTCCTAGATAGATGAATGATAGTAAATAAACAATATTAAAAAGATCAGATCATCACCTACTTGCTTAATATTTCCTATGTCTTCCCAGTACACTTGCAATAAAATTCAGAATATTAACCATCTACTTTCTCACCTCTGAGAAAATGACGTTTGTACTAAGAAGTCAGTGGTAAAATGGAGTTAGCCATGCAAAAATGCAGGCAAAGAGCAGTAAAGAAGCCCTAAGGTAAGAAATAGCATTTTCTAGAAATGGACAAATGATACTGTTAAGAGAAGGCTTTCCCTACTCTCCCTTGCTCCTTACACTTAATTCACACTGACCTTTTGACTATTCTATCTAAAGTATCTTTCTCCTGCCCCCACCCCCATATGTTATGCTGTTTAAAAGGTTAATATAGAGACAGGGTCTCACTATGTTAGCCCAGGCTAGTCTCAAACTCCTGAGCTCAAGTGAGCCTCCTGTCTTGGTCTCCCAAAGGGCTAGGATTATAGGTGTGAGCTATTGCGCCTGGCCTAGGTTATGCTTTTTAACACTTTATAACATATATCACTAGCAGAAAGTGTCTTATGGGCACATTGTTTAATGTTTATCTTTACCACTAGAATTTAAATTCTGTATACCTAGAATGACGTTCTTCTCAAGTACACTGAGGACCTTCATTAAATGTTTTTGGATGGATGACCGAATCTTACATATTAGGTTCACATTTAATAGAATGAAGATCCTGAAGCACTTTCAAGTTTCTGTGACTTTATGGCATTTACTGTTTGGAATATGTTTAACTGCTTATGGAAACTATACTTATAATTTAAGGCATCGATCAAGTGTGGTTTTCATAAATCCTCTTTTGTGTGGAATGTAATTACATATTCTGATGCCTTCCCTAACATTTCATATGTACTTTTATTATATATTGTAGCTCCTGCCTTGTATTGCAATTTGCTATTTTCCATGCCGGTGTCATTTTAGATGAGCTTTCTGGAGAACAGAATGTGTTCTGTGACATAACTTTATGTGTTCTTATGGGTACAGTAAACATTGTACTGTGTAATTATTCAAAAAAAATTTTAGAGTAAATTATTCTCAATTTTTCTTAAATTCATAACATTCTGCTATGCTATTGGGAGACTCACCTTTGGGTCAAGAAGAATTTGATGCAGTGTACAGCCAAAAAAAAATGTTTTTATAGATATATCTAAATTTCTATCACTTCACCACATTTTTACATTCCCTTACCAATAAGAATTACAGATTATGTATTCCTTCTCTTCTGTGTTCTTTTTATTTTACCAGTGGTACATTTTGAAATTTATATAACCTAGATAAACCTCTTAGGTAGTTCAGTGCTTTTCTTTGGCCCAAAGAGAGGAAGCATCAGCTCTACATTCTTTTTTCAACTTGACAGAATAGTTATTGGTGGTCTTTCTGTGCTTCATAATGTGCTGTTTATTTAAAAATGGAATGAGTTGGACAGGCCAGATGTAAATGCTTTTGAAGATCACTGATTAATAGACCTGCTAACCTGAACATGATATGAACAAAATACTCTGAAAATTTATTTCCTTGAGGAGATTAGGAAATATATTCATTGTGACAAAGTTGCTTCAGCAGCATACTTTCAAAATTATTTATTTATTTTTAATTTATTTTTAAAGACAGGATCTTGTTCTGTCACCTTACACTGGAGTGCAGTGGCACAATCCTAGCTCACCGTAGCCTTGAACTTCTGGGCTCAAGCCATCCTTCTATCTCAGCTTCCCAAGTAATTGGGTTTACAGGCTTATGCCACTACACTGGGCTAATTTTTAAGAAAAACTTCTTTTTGTTTGTTTTGTTTTTTTGTAGAGACAGGGTCTAGCTATGTTGGCCAGGCTGGTCTTGAATTCCTGGTCCGAAGCAATCTTGGGACACTTCAGCCTTCCAAAGTACTCAGATAATAAGTGTGAGCCACTGTGCTCAGGCAGGAGGATACTTTACTTATTATTTTTGTTTTCGAAGTGGAGTCTTGCTCTGTTGACCAGGCTGGAGTACAATGACACAATCTGGACTCACTGCAACCTCTGCCTCCTGGGCTCAAGCGATTCTCCCACCTCATCCTCCCTAGTAGCTGGGATTGCAGGCATGTGTGACCACACCCGGCTATTTTTTGTAATTTTGGTAGTGATGGGGTTTCACCATGTTGCCCAGGTTGGTCTGGAACTCCTGAGCTCAAGCAATCTGCCTGCCTCAGCTTCCCAAAGAGTTGGGATTACATTGCACCTGGCTGAGGAGCACACTTTAAATGATGAAAGAAGTTTCAATCTCAGCTCATCTTGAAGCAAATTTAATAAACCTCTCTCTAGTCTGCCTTTTAAAGTATTAGATGAACAGATGGGTCTTATACCGTGGCTTTAAGGTCAACAACCTTGAAGAGTGACGAAGGGATCAAATTCTAAAACTGAAAACTCACCACTTCAAGTGCCCACTTTTTAGCTGTCCCTGAATTCTTTGAGAGCTTGTTAGCAAAAGTGCTCTCTGTTTAAATGATTACTTTTGGGTGGGGATTGGGAAGGGGAATGTTTTGCATAGATTTTCTTTTTGCCTGAAGCTGTATCTTACTCTGAATAATTTATTTGTTTTTAATAATGTTTAACATTCTGCAGCAAGGCATATAGATTTGGACAGGAAAAAAATTTCTATCTTTAATTGCTTTTATATCCTTCTGAATGTTTTTCTCTGAGTGGTATTTAAGACTTCTATTACGTTTGATTTTCTTTCTTGCATCATTACCTTTTATATCTAATAAATCACTGTACTTGTAGGCTGGGCATGGTGGCTCACGCCTATAATCCCTGCACTTTGGGAGGCCAAGGTGGGTGGATCTCCTGAGGTCAGGAGTTTGAGACCAGCTTTGCCAGCCTGGCGAAACCCCATTTCTATTTAAAATATGAAAATTAGCCAGGCATGGTGGTGGGCACCTGTAATCCCAGCTACTTGGGAGGCTGAGGAAGGAGAATCGCTTGAACCCAGGAGGCAGAGGTTGCAGTGAACTGAGATTGTGCCATTGCACTCCAGCCTGGCTGACAGAGTAAGACTCTAAAAAAAAAAAAAAAAAAAGAAAACAAAAAACAAAATAAATAAAAAAAAGCCAAGCTTTGATTTGTAAATATATGAATATTTTTCTTTTTCCTTTAACGTATCTGTTTATTTTTCTCCCCAACTGCCCATTCAGCTACTTTTTTTGAATTTTAAAATTGCCTACTTTGTTTGTCATATGTGTGCTAGCTATTAGATTATAAACATATTGAGGGCAGAGGCTTCATATTTTAACATAGTTTTATATGATCGTGGCTATGTAGGTAGTTAAATAATATCAGATATTCATGATCAGTTTCACACTAAAATTTAGGAAGTATTAATACATCTTGAAATAATGTAAAGAAAAATACTACCCAATAAGGGACTACCAGAGTGTTTGAATTAGGAGGCAGTAAAGTATAGAGGAAAGAAAATGGGGATAATGGGATTAAAATTCAGCTTTACCCTTATTAGATATGTTTCCATGGGTAAGATATTACTTTACTCTTCTGAGTTTGTTTTCTCATTTGGGAAGTTGAGAAATTTTTAATTTCATGTGATTGTTCAGAATATTGTATACATAAAATGGTAAAGCTGGTGCCCAATGTATGCTAGCCATGTGGTAAATAGTAATAATTAGCAACCATAACGTTACCATTAATGTTTGTTGTTTTTCATAGTTAGATATGGAAATGAATTATTTTATAATGCCCTCGAACCAAATGCTGAATATTGTTTTAAGTAGTCTGTCACATACTTAAGTTATATTACCCTCAATGTATATTAAAGTATTATATTACCTATCTTACACTCCCCTCAGCCCCCCACTGGATCAATTCCAGATGGATAATAGAAAAGTAAAACAATAAAAACACCCTTAAGAGAGTGGGAAAAAACAAGTCACAAAGGGACAAAAGTTATTTACAACACATGTAACTAATAAAAGGCTTAGATCCAGAAGGTATAAGTAACTCGTATATGTGATCTAGAGTCTTGAGCAGGCATTTCTCAAAATAGAATAGCCAATCCTCAGCCTTATTAGTGATTGTTGAAAGAATATGCAAATTAAAATCACAATGTGGGACTAAGTACCCACTTAGAATGGCTAAGTTGAAAAAAAAATCACAGTTGGTTCAAGGGTAAGGTAAAATTTTAAATGGCCTAGTATTTATGTGAATTTATTAGTGTCGATTGTTTACTGAATATGGAGACTGACATAGAATGCAGATGAAAGTCTAAATGTTTATGAAGTATTTTTTACTCTTTGGAAAAATCAATCCTGAAATGAAGGAGGAAAAGTAATATTAAGTACCTATATCCCGGTGGTTGATTTTGTTGAATGCTTGCTATAAGTCAGCACAGTTTGGGTGCTGGATATACAAGAATACAAACATTGCTTAAGAATTTGTGTAAAAGTGTTCCTATTTCTCCACATCCTCTCCATGAATGTAAATTAATTCAACCATTGTGGAAGACAGTGTGGCGATTCCTCAAGGACCTAAAAATAGAAATCCCATTTGACCCAGCAATCCCATTACTGGGTATATATCCAAAGGATTATAAATCATTCTACTACAAGGACACGTGCACACGAATGTTCATTGCAGCACTGTTTACAATAGCAAAGACCTGGAACCAACCCAAATGCCCAACGATGATAGACTGGATAGGGAAAATGTGGTACATATACACCATGGAATATTATGCAGCCATCAAAAACGATGAGTTCACGTCCTTTATAGGGACATGGATGAACCTGGAAACTATCATTCTCAGCAAACTGACACAAGAGCAGAAAATCAAACACCGTATATTCTCGCTCATAGGCGGGTGTTGAACAATGAGAACACATGGACACAGGGAGGGGAGCACTACACACTGGGGTCTGTTGGGGGGAAATGGGGGAGGGGCGGGGGGTAGGGAGGTGGGAAGAGATAGCATGGGGAGAAATGACAGATACAGGTGAGGGGACGGAGGGCAGCAAAGCACACTGCCATGTGTGTACCTATGCAACAATCTTGCATGTTCATCACATGTACCCCCAAACCTAAAATGCAATAAAAAAAAAGAAAAAAAAAAAAAAAAAAGAATTTGTGACCTATGATAATTCTTTTTTATAATAGGTATTACTTTCTGTTTTTATATCTTCATGAAATAGATGGTATTCCTATTCGTACAAATGTGAAAGCTGAGTCTTTAAGGGGTTTGGTCACATTTAAAAGATGACACTGAAACTCATTTTCTTTCTATTACATCTCATATTTAATTAATGAAAATATTAATAAACTTATACATTCTGATTCAGGGGTCCTCTGAGAACTAAGATTTGAGCTTTTGTTTCTAATAGAGGTCTGATTGTATGGACTATGTAATTTAAGAGTCAACATAATAACTTTCTTTTCCTGATCTGCTCTACCTGAAGAAAGTCAAAGAAATGAAGTCAGTTGTGCTCAACTTGGAGAGGAACTCAAGGAAGGATGTCTAAATATGATTAAGGTTTCTGGAAACAGATTCTTTGAGATGTGACAGAAAAGACTGAATTTATTTGTTTAATAAACCTAGATACAGATGGAGGGTTAAAAATGGGCGTAAAATAATGACTAAGAAATGAGGATTTAATTATTATATGTTCGCATAGGTACAGTTCAGTCAGTCAGTGAACGTACTTTGATTAGGAATGTTCACATAGGCTGTGCCAGATGTATTATTTGAAGTATGTTTTCTAGGAATTAAACTCTTAGCGGGTGGAGCCATGTTAGGTATAGCCATGTTAGCTATAGGAGCCATGTTAGGTATAGGAATAGCCATGTTAGGTATAATTAAAAAATTACATAATTTGTGACTTCAGTATTTAAGAGAGTTCTACTTATCACTATTTTTTGTTTTGTTTTGTTTTTTTGACGCAGAGTCTTGCTCTGTCACCTGGGCTGGTGTGCAGTGGCGTGATCTCGGCTTACTACAACCTCCGCCTCCCGAGTTGAGGTGATTCTGCTGCTTTGGCCTCCTGAGTAGCTGTGATTACAGGCATGTGCCACCACACATGGCTAATTTTTGTATTTTTAGTTGCGACAGGGTTTCACCATGTTGGTCAGACTGGTCTCAAACTCCTGACCTTGTGATTCGCCTACCTCGGCCTCCCAAAGTGCTGAGATTACAGGCATGAGCCACTGTTCCCAGCCTACTTATCACTATTTTATGTGTAAATAGGAGAAACTTCTTTTCTTTTCTTTTTTTTTTAAAACAGAGTTTTGCTCTAGTTGCCCAGGCTGGTGTGCAGTGGTGCAATCTGGCTCACTGCAACCTCTGCCTCCCAGGTTCAAGCTATTTGTCTGCCTCAGCCTCCCAAGTAGCTAGTACTACAGGTGTGTGACACCATGCCTGGCTAATTTTTTTTTTTTTCATTTTTAGTAGAGATGGGGTTTCACCATATTGGTCAGGCTGGTCTTGAACTCCTGGCCTTGTGATCTGCCCTTTCAGAGTGCTGGGATTACAGGCATAAGCCACCATACCCAGCCAGAAACTTAATTTTATATATATTTGTGCCCTCTGTGTGGTGATAGCTTTTGAACTCTTAAAGTGAGAGCTACAACTTTGTTTCTTGGTCAGGTGTTAATTATTTTGATCTATTTGGTTCAAATCTTATCAATGTAATTATGCAGCCTTCTGTTTCTTTATCATTTTTCAAATAATTCTAATTATTGTTTCTTAGCATATGGTTATGGTTACTGTTCTTCATTACATCATTCTTAGTTAAAACAGTGAACAGACCTGAAAGTTTTTTTTCTTTCCTTGATTCATTACTAGATAATTTGTCAATAAATATCTATGTAAGTAAATTTTAGTCTTTTGGAAACAAGCGAAGGCACATTGATAATCTCATAAATTAGGAACAAGACTCTAAGGCTGAGAATCTGGTGCTTCTTTACTCTATTTTGTATGCAAGCTGTAAAGAAACTGAGTCACAAAGATAACCTATGGATGTCACAAAAATAATGTAAGAATTGTTTTTAAGTAATTTTGATAGTCTATGATTGGTTTGGGGAAGTAGTATGAAGGAACATACTGTGCATTACCAAAGGTGAAAGCTTTTTGAGTATTTTAACCCTGATGTTTAAGAATTTAAAAATATTTGATATCTGGGTGAGCCAGAAGGGAGCAGAGTACTCATTTGTGATATAAATTTCCTTTTCTGAGTGTAACAAATAGTGTTTAGTTGTTTGCTTTCAAGTATTGCATATTCCTCTGAACTCATTGGAAGATCTAACCTTGATAAAATATATGAGTTATAGAAAATTAATACCAATTTGTATCTGAAAAAACAATTATATTAAGTCATCAGTTACGTGCCAAACAGCTTAGGTACTTGACCAATTTGCCAGAAACCAATAAACAAAACTTGACCAAGTATTATTAATTTATTCTATTTTTAATATATAATTTGCATTTAGGTGGTAAATCAAAGTATAGCAACTAAAGAAGTCATGTACTCTTTCCCAATTCTTGTGATATGCATGTAGTATTAAAGTTTTTTATTTTGAATCTATAGTGTGCTTTGAAATGTAAATCAAATTATTAATAGTCTTATCAGTTCTTATTATGCCATATAATTAACTACATGAGTATCAGGTGATTACTTTCTTTTAGCTTTTAAATGTCTCCTGTGATACTATGTTATTTCACTAAAGTTATAGTATATTCTGATTTTCACATGGATATCCCTGAAGCGTTACATGCAATTAAATAGAAATTTGGTTAATTCCATTCTTTATTTATTTTTTTTCTTTTTTTGAGACGAAGTCTCACTCTTGTCACCCAGACTGGAAGGCAATGGCATGATCTCGGCTCACTGCAACCTCCACCTCCCAGGTTCAAGCAGTTCTCCTGCCACAGTCTCCCGAGTAGCTGAGATTACAGGTGCCTGCCACCATGCCTGGCTAACTTTTGTATTTTTACTAGAGACAAGATTTCACCATGTTGGTCAGGCTGGTCTCAAACTCCTGACTTCAGGTGATCTGCCTCAGCCCCTCAAAATTCTGGGATTACAGGTGTGAGCCACTGCACCCGGCCAATTCCATTCTATTTTAAAGAAAATGGAGATTCTTAAAACTTAAGATAATCCTTTGGTGAATACTTTAATGTGACTAAATAAAATTTTTATTAAATGAATAACTTCATCATTAAAATTGTAAATTTGAGTTTTTTTTATTTCAGAATCATTTAAAACAGGTTGTCCTTATAATATTATTAGAGGTTTGAATTGTGGCTTCTCTACTGTATATACTAATTTTTTGGCCTTGCACAAATCACTTAACCTCTTTAAGCTTTAATTACTCAACTCTTAAAAAAGAGATTCCTCTTTTTTGTAGAGTTCTTGATTGTTTTGTGAAGTAATTTTATAAAACTCTCAGGATGCCTGGTCATAAAGATTACTAAGTATAAATAGGTATAGATACAAATAAAAACTATAATAGACTAGTGAATAGTGAATGCAGTTAGGGTTTGCAACCTATAGCTATTAATTTTGTACCATGTAGTTTTCACTAGATATCTTATCTATAGACTCCTGTATGAGAGAGCTTTTGGCATCTTCTCCCAGCTTCCATTTTTTAAAGGTAGATAGAGTTAAGAATGTATTCCTGCTTTCTTTTGTTCTCTCTCTTTTTTTTTTTTTAATACATTTTAAGTTCTGGGGTACATATGCAGAACGTGCAGGATTGTTACATAGGTTTACATGTGCCATGGTAGTTTGCTGCACCCATCAACCCATCATCTGCATTAGGTATTTCTCCTAATGCTATGCCTCCCCTAATGCTAGCCCTCCATCCCCCAACAGGCCCCTCCCTGTGTCCATGTGTACTCATTGTTTAACTCCCACCTATGAGTGAGAACATGTGGTGTTTGGTTTTCTGTTCTTGTGTTAGTTTGCTGAGAATGATGATTTCCAGCTTCATCCATGTCCCTGCAAAGGACATGAACTCATCCTTTCTTATGACTGCATAGTATTCCATGGTATATATGTGCCACATTTTTAAAATCCAGTCTGTCATTGATGGGCATTTGGGTTGGTTCCAAGCCTTTGCTGTTGTGGATAGTGCTGCAGTAAACATACATGTGCATGTGTCTTTATAGTAGAATGATTTATAATCCTTTGGATATATACCCAGTAATGGGATTGCCAAGTCAAGTGGTATTTCTGGTTTTAGATCCTTGAAGAATTGCCACACTGTCTTCCACAATGGTTGAACTAATTTACACTCCCACCAACAAAAGCGTTCCTATTTCTCCACATCCTCACCAGCATCTGTTGTTTCCTGACTTTTTAGTGATTGCCATTCTAACTGGTATGAGATGGTATCTTCATTGTGGTTTTGATTTGCATTTCTCTAATGACCAGTGATGATGAGCTTTTTTTCATATATTTGTTGGCAGCATAAATGTATTCTTTTGAGAAGTGTCTGTTCATATCCTTCACCTACTTTTTGATAGGGTTGTTTGTCTTTTTCTTGTAAGTTTGTTTAAGTTCCTTGTAGATTCTAGATTTTAGCCCTTTGTCAGATGGATAGACTGCAAAAATTTTTTCCAATTCTGTTGGTTGCTTGTTCACTCTGATGATAGTTTCTTTTGCTGAGCAGAAGCTCTTGAGTTTAATTAGATCTCATTGGTCAGTTTTGGCTTTTGTTGCCATTGCTTTTGGTATTTTAGTCATGAAGTGTTGGCCCACACCTATGTCCCGAATGGATTGCCTAGGTTTTCCTCTAGAGTTTTTATGATTTTAGGTCTTAGGTTTAAGTATTTAGTCCATCTTGAGTTAATTTTTATATAAGGTATAAGGAAGGGGTCCAGTTTCTATTTTCTGTATATGGCTAGCTGATTTTCCAAGCACTATTTATTAAATAGGGAATCCTTTCCCCATTGCTTATTTTTGTTAGGTTTGTCCAAGATCAGATGATTGTAGAAGTAGGGTGTTATTTCTGAGGCCGCTGTTCTGTTCATTGGTCTATAATTCTAGTTTAGTACCAGTACTATGCTGTTTTGGTTTCTGTAGCCTTGTAGTATAGTTTGAAGTCAGAGAGCGTGATGCCTCCAGATTTGTTCTTTTTGCTTAGGATTGTCTTGGGTATATGGGCTCTTTTTGGTTCCATATGAAATTAAGTACTTTTTTCTAATTCTGTGAAGAAAGTTAATGGAACCTTGATGGGGAGAGCATTCAATGTATGAATTACTTTGGACAGTATGGCCATTTTCATGATATTGATTCTTCCTATCCATGAGCATAGAATGTGTTTCCATTTCTTTGTGTCCTTTCTTATTTCCTTGAGCAGTGATTTGTAGTTCTTTTTGAAGAGATCCTTCACATCCCTTGAAAGTTATATTCCTAGGTATTTTATTCTCTTTGTAGCAATTATGAATGAGAGTTCACTCATGATTTAGCTCTCTGCTTGTCTATTGTAGTGTATAGGAATGCTGGTGATTTTTGCATGTTGATTTTGTATCCTGAGACTACTGAAATTGCTTATACAGCTTAAGAAGTTTTTGGGCTGAGACAACGGGGTTTTCTAAATAGACAATCATGTCTTCTGCAAACAGAGATAATTTGACTTCCTTTCTTCCTGCTTGAATATCCTTTATTTCTTTCTCCTGCCTGATTGCCCCAGCCAGAACTTTGAGTACTACGTTAAACAGGAGTGGTGAGAGAGGGCATCCTTGTCTTATGCCAGTTTTCAAAGGGAATGCTTCTAGCTTTTGCCCATTTAGTATGATGTTGGCTGTGAGTTTGTCATAAATAGCTCTTACTATTTTGAGATATGTTCCACCAATACCTAGTTTATTGAGAGTTTTTAGCATGAAGGGGTACTGAATGTTTTTGAAGGCCTTTTCTGCATCTATTGAGATAATCATGTGGTTTTTGGCATTGGTTTTGTTTATGTGATGGATTACCATCACGTTGAACCAGGCTTGCACCCCAGGAATGAAGCCAACTTGATCGTGGTGGATAAGCTTTTTGATGTGCCACTGGATTCAGTTGCCAGTATTTTTTTTTTTTTTTTCTGTAGATGGAGTCTTGCTCTGTTGCCCAGCTTGTGTGATCTTGGCTCACGGCAACCTCCACCTCTCAGATTCAAGCAATTCTCCTGCCTTAGTCTCCTGAATAGCTGGGATTACAGGTGTGTTACCACACCCAGCTAATTTTTATATTTTTAGTAGAGATGGGGTTTCACCGTTTTAGTCAGGCTGGTCTTGAACTCCTGACCTCGTGATCCACCTGCCTCAGCCTCTAGAAGTGCTTGGATTATAGGTGTGAGCCACTGTGCCAGGCTAGTTTGCTAGTAGTTTATTGAGGGTTTTTGTGTTGGTGTTTCTCAGGGATATCAGCCTGAAATTTTTTTTTTTTTAATGTGTCTCTGCCAGGTTTTGGTATCAGGATGATGCTGGCCTCATAAAATAAGTTAGGGAGGAATCCCTCTTTTTCTGTTGTTTGGAGTAGTTTTAGAGAGAATGGCACCAGCTCCTCTTTGTCCCCCTGGAAGAATTCGGCTATGAATCTGTCTGGTCCTGGGCTTTTTTTGGTTGGTAGTCTATTAATTACCACCTCCATTTCAGAAACTGTTGTTGGTTTATTCAGGGATTCAAATTCTTTCTGGTTTAGTCTTGGGAGGTTGTATATGCCCAGGAATTTATCCATTTCTTCTAGATTTTCTAGTTTATCTGCATAGAGATGTTACAGTATTCTCTGATGGTAGTTTGTATTTCTGTGGTATCAGTGGTGATATCTCCTTTATCATTTTTCATTTTGTGTATTTGATTCTTTTTTCTTTTCTTCTTTATTAGTTTGGCTAGTGATCTATGTATTTTGTTAATCTTTTCAAAAAACCAGCTCCTGGATTCATTGATTTTTTTTTTTTTTTGAAGGATTTTTCGTGTCTCTATCTTCAGTTCTGCTCTGATCTTAGTTACTTCTTGTCTTCTGCTAGCTTTTGAATTTGTTTGCTCCTGTTTTCCTAGTTCTTTTAATTGTGATGTTAGGGTGTCGATTTTAGATCTTTCCTGCTTTCTCCTGTGGACATTTAGTGCTATAAATTTCCCTCTAAACACTGCTTTAGCTGTGTCTCAGAGATTCTGGTACATTGTCTTTGTTCTCCTTGGTTTCAAAGAACTTTATTTCTGCCTTAATTTTATTCAACAACCTGCTCCTGAATGACAACTTCCAGTAGGCATTCAGGAGTAGGTTGTTTAGTTTCCATGTAGTTGTGCAGTTTTGAGTAAGTTTCTTAATTCTGAATTCTAATTAGATTGTATTGCGTTCTGGGAGACTGCAGTAATTTCCATTCTTGTGCATTTGCTGAGGAGTATTTTACTTCCATTATGCGGTCAGTTTTAGAATAAGTGCAATGTGGTGCTGAGAAGAATGTACATTCTGTTGATTTGGGGTAGGGAGTTCTGTGAATGTCTATAATGCCACTTGGTTCAGAGATGAGTTCAAGTCTTGAATATCCTTGTTAATTTTCATTGTCGTTGATCTGTCTAATATTGACAGTGGGGTGTTCAAGTCTCCCACTTTAATTGTGTCGGAGTTGAAGTCTCTTTGTAGGTCTCTAAGAACTTGCTTTATGAATCTGGTTGCTACTGTATTGTGTGCATATATATATTTAGGATAGTTAGCTCTTCTTGTTGCTATTTAATCCCTTTAGCATTAGGTAATACCCTCCCCCCCTTTTTTTTAATCTTTCTTGATTTAAAGTTTATTTTATCAGAGACTAGGATTTCAACCCCTGCTTTTTTTTTTTTTACATTCCATTTTTCTTGGTAAATACTCCTTCATCCTTTTATTTTGAGCCTGTGTGTGTCTTTGCATGTGAGATAGGTCTCCTAAATACAGCACACCAATGGGTTTTGATTATTTATCCACCTTGCCAGTCTGTGTCTTTTAATTGGGGCATTTAGCCCATTTACATTTAAGGTTAATATTATTATGAGTGAATTTGATCCTGTCATTATGCTGCTGGCTGGTTATTTGCCCATTAGTTGATGCAATTTCTTCATAATGTCAACGGTCTTTACAATTTGGTATGGTTTTGCAGTGGCTGGTACCAATTTTTCCTTCCCATATTTAGTGCTTCCTTTAGGAGCTCTTGTAAGGCATGCCTAGTGTTGACAAAATCTCTCAGTAATTGCTTGTCTTTAAAGGATTTTATTTATCCTTCGTTTATGAAGCTTAGTTTGGCTGGATATGAAATTCTGGGTTGAAAATTCTTTTCTGTTAGATTGTTGAATATTGACCCCTAATCTCTGCTGGCTTGTAAGGTTTCTGCAGAGATCTGTGTGTAACCCTGTCTATCTCTTTGGCTTCCCTTAACATGTTTTCCTTCATTTCAGCCTTGGTTAATATGATGATTATGTGTCTTGTGGTTGCTCTTTTTGAGGAGTATCTTTGTGGTGTTCTTTGTAGTTCCTGAATTTGAATGTTGGTCTGTCTTTCTAAGTTGGGGAAGTTCTGGATAATATCCTGAAGAGTGTTTTCCAACTTGGTTCCATTCTCCCCATCACTTTCAGACATGGCAATCAAATGTAGATTTGGTCTTTTCACATAATCCCATAATTCTTGGAGGCTTCGTTTATTCCTTTTCATTCTTTTTTCTCTAATCTTGCCTTCATGCTTTATTTCATTAAGTTAATCTTTAATCTCTGATATTCTTTCTTTTGCTTGATCTATTTGGCTGTTGATATTTGTGTATGCTTCACAAAGTTCTTGTGCTGTGTTTTTCAGCTCCATCAGGTCATTTATGTGGTTCTCTAAACTGGTTATTCTACTTAGCAATTTGTGTAACCTTTTTTCAAGGTTCTTAGCTTCCTTGCGTTGGGTTAGAACATGTTCCTTTTAACTCAGAGGAGTTTGTCATTACCCACCTTCTGAAGCCTACTTCTGTCAGTTTGTCAAACTCATTCTCTGTCTAGTGTTGTTCCCTTGCTGGCAAGGAGTTGTGATCCTTTGGAGGAGAAGAGGTGTTCTGGTTTTTGAAATTTTCAGCATTTTTGCACTGGTTTTTGCTCATCTTCATGGTTGTATCTACCGTCGGTCTTTGATGTTGGTGACCTTTGGATAGGTTTCTTGTGTGGACGTCCTTTTTGTTGATGTTGGTGCTATTCCTTTCTATTTGTTAGTTTTTTGTCTAACAGTCAGGCCCCTCTGCTACAGGTCTGCTGGAGTTTGCTGGAGGTCCACTCCAGACCCTGTTTGCCTGAGCATCACCAGTGGAGACTGCAAAACAGCAAAGATTGCTGCCTGATTCTTCCTCTGGAAGCTTTGTTCTGGAGGGGCACCTGCTTGATGCCAGCCTGAGCTCTGCTGCATGAGGTGTCTGTTGACTCCTGCTGAGAAGTGTCTCCAAGTCAGGTGGCATCTGTATCACGAACCTGCTTGAGGAGGCAGTCTTTCTCTTAGCAGATCTCGAGCGCTGTGCTGGGAGATCCACTGCTCTCTTCAGAGCCAGCCTCCAGGAACGTTTAAATCTGCTGAAGCTGTGCCCGTAGCTGCCCCTTCCCCTAGGTGCTCTGTCCCAGGGAGATGGGAGTTTTGTCTATAAGCCTCTGACTGGAGTTGCTGCCCTTCTTTCAAAGATGCCTTGCCCAGAAAGGAGAAATCTAGAGAGGCAGTCTAGCTATAGCAGGTTTGCAGCACTGTGGTGTGCTCCGCCCAATCCAAACTTCTTGGAGGCTTTGCTTATACTGTGAGGGGAAAACTGCCTACTCAAGCCTCAATAATGGTGGACGCCTCTCCCCCAACAAGTTCAAGTATCCCAGGTCTTTGACTTCAGTCTGATGTGCTGGTAATGAGAATTTCAGGCCAGTGATTCTTAGCTTATTGGGCTCCATGGGGATGGGATCTGCTGAGCTAGACCACTTGGCTCCCTGGCTTCAGCCCCCTTTCCAGGGAAGTGAACAGTCTTGATGTCATTCCAGGTGCCACTGGCGTATGAAAAAAAAAAAAAACACCTCCTTCTAGCTTGGTGTCTGCCCAAATGGCTGCCCAGTTTTGCAGTTGAAACCCAGGGCCCTGGTGGCATAGGCACCCCAGGGAATCTCCTGGTCTGCGAGTTGTGGTATAGTATCTGGGCCCTAGTACACCATTCCTCACAGAATAGTCCCTCACACCTTCCCTTGGCTGTGGGAGGGAGTTCCCCAACCGCTTGCACTTGCTGGGTGAGGCAATGCCACACTCTGCTTTGACTTGCTCTCGATGGGCTACACCCACCGTGTATCCAGTCCCAGTGAAATGAGCCAGGTACCTCAATTGGAAAAGCAGAAATCACCTGCCTTCTGCATTGATCTTGCTGGGAGCTGCAGACTGGAGTTGTTCCTGTTCAGCCATTTTGCCCGCTTTTGTTCCTTGTAGTCAGAGCCTTTCCTAGATGCTGCCATGGTAGTTTGGAGCCTCCACTGAGTCCCTACTTTGCTGTCTGTTTCGTTTTGGTCTCATTATGGTCTAGAACTTACACCTTTTAGGCTATTGAGCTCAGAGGTGTTAAATAGTCTTAAAGGGACCAAGAGCTTTTATCTATATGATTTAAATAAGATTCTTTGGGTTAACCAAGCATTTTAATATGGTTCTTGAGATTGAGAATTTTTAATAATGGGCTTCTAATGAACATAAGGAAGACCTATAGTCTTTATAAGTTGGGAAATTCCTACAGGAATCTCTAGTAATGTTCCTCTTTTATTCCTGATATTAGTTATTTATATCCTCTCACTTTTTTTTCCCTCTGATCAGCATGTCTAGTTGTTTATCAGTTTTCTTGATCTGTTCAGAGATTCAGTTTCCAGTTTTTGCTTTCATTGATTTTTTTTTTTTTTTTTTTTTTTTAAAAGACAGGGTTTCACCGTGTTGGTCAGGCTGGTCTTGAACTCCTGACCTTGGGTGATATGCCCACCTTGACCTCCAAAGTGCTTGGATTACAGGCATGAGCCACCATGCCCAGCCAAATTTTTTTTTTTTAAGACAGAATCTCACTTTTTCATCTAGGCTGGAAGGCAGTGGGAGTGATCACTGCTAACTGGGGAGGTTCCACCTCCCTGGCTCAGGCAGTTATCCTGCCTCAGCCTCCTGAGTAGTTGGGACTACAGGTGTGCACCACCACATTTGGTGATTTTTTTTTTTTTTTAAGGAGTGATGGGATCTCCTTATGTTGCTCAGGCTAGTCTCAAACTCCTGAGATCAAGCAATCCTTCTGCCTGCAAAGTTCTGGGATTACAGATGTAAGCCACTATGCTGAGCCCTGATTTTTTTTTTTTTTTCCTGTTAGTCTGTTTTCTGTTCCATTTATATTTGGTCTTCATTATTTCTTTTATTCTCTTTAATTAAGATTTAATTTGCTTTATTTTTCTGGTTTCTAAAGGTGGAAGGGATGGCAGCAGCAGTCACTGCAAAGATACCAGCTGCAGTGGGGGAAGGTGTGGCTGGGTCTGCCCTCTACATGAAGCCAGTGGGAGCCAGGAACAGGCAGGAGTCCTGCCCCCTTCTGAGTTGACAGGGCAGGAGCCCCATTCTCCTGGTGGCAGCTGTAGCCGTTAACCTGTGATTGTGGACCCAGGCATTCCTGCATTCTCAGGGGCTTCAGAAGCCCACTTCCCCTCCAGGCTCAGAAGTATCTGCTTCTGCTGCCTGGCCTCCTCCTGCTCCCCCAGCTCGTTCCAGGGTAGAGCAATGTTGTGGCAAAACCTGGGCACTCTGTCAGCCTGACGGAATGTGCCCGTGCTTGGGGCAGCACTGACATGCCAGCCCCCTGCCACCTTATTCCCTTCTGTACTTTGGGTAATGAGAAGCATGGGAGGGAGGCCGAGGGGTTCCTGAGTGTGGCTCTGTGTGTGCCTGTAGGTGCCCCTCCCATGAACAGAGTGGGTGCCCTGGACAACATGATTGATGGTGCAGGAGGCAGATAGGCTCCTGGGTGGAAAGGCTTGGGTCCCTAGTGAAGCCTCACTTTCAAGCCAGGAATAGTCTGAAGCCTGGGGTCTGGGCTGTCAGTTCTAAGTGGAATCAGCAGCCCCAGAGTGAAAACTTAACTTGCTCTTTCTGAGCTTGCCTGTGGCTACCTATGGACCAGTCAATCAGCATGCACTTACTTCCTTCTGAGCCCATAAAAATCACAGACCCAGCCAGACTCACACAGACATTGGGACTACCAGCTGTGTAAAGGAGCTACCCACTCTGGGTCTCCTCTCTGCTGAGAGCTTGACACTTGTCTGGATGACCTGTGGAGAGGAGCTATTCACTTCCGGTTTCCTGAGAGCTTTTCTTTTGCTCAATAAAGCTCGTCTCTGCCTTTCTTACCTTCCAGTTGCCCACATACCTCATTCTTCCTGGATGGGGGATAAGAACTCTGGACCTGGTGAATGGTGGGACTGAAAGAGCTGTAATACAAACAGGGCTGAAATACATCCCCCTGCTCTCCATGTTTTGGGGCAATGAGAAGGAGAGAATTGCTGCAGTGCTTCAGGGAACCTAGCCCTTGGGGCTCCTGGAGCCAGATCTATGACACCGTCTTTGGGGCTCTGTGGTTTCTGTTATCTCCAAGATTTCCAGTGCTACCATGTTACTCTTGTCCAGATGTGGGTGCCTGCAGTGGAAGCCACTTGTGATATTTCTGATCCAGCCTCAGGCTTGCATGGAGCAAGTGCCTGGAACTGCCCCTCCTGCTGCAGCAGGTGATATGTCTGGCTGTGCGCAGTTGCCAGACCCTGCACTTGCTCGCTCATGTATCCCTCGCTGTTCTGTGCTTGACTCGCCTTTAGCAGGTATGGGATCTGGGCCAGTGGCATGAGCCACACACAGCCTATCAGGCTGAGTGGGTGTATGAGCCTAGTAGGCCCAAGCAAAACTTGGGCAAAGGTGCTACCGGTCACAGAGGTTTTCGGCTGGAAAACCTTCACCCTAAGGATCCCAAGAAAGAAACTTAGATTACTGATTTGAGGTCTTTCCAATTTTTAAATTATAGATATTGAATGTTATACATTTTCTTTTAAGAATTTTTTTGGTTATATCTGCAAAATTTTGACATCTTGCAACAGTTGGAGTCCTCAGAGAGGCAGATGCCAACATGTGTTTAAATGTACAAAAAATGTTTTAGGGAAAAATGCCTGTTGTGAGAAAATGAAGTGGGAGCTATAGGAGACTAAGAGAGTCATCAGGCTGTGATATAAGTTTGACCCCAAGTTAAGAAAGAATTAAGGTTAGATAGAAGCATCTCAGACTACAGTGTATTTCTAAGGAAAGTTTGGCAAGGTGACTAGGGAGTTCTTGTGCCAAAGTTTTCTGGCAGAGAAGTCTCATATCACCCAACTTGGGAAGTACATTAGTATTCTTGCTTCACTCAGTCATTGGCTGGAAGCAGCCCATGGGAATCATGGCCTTGGTGTAAATGAAGAAATGGATTTCAGAGTGCAGCAGCTGGGACCCTTGATCCCATTCCTTATACTCCCTCACAGTTGTGTTTTCCTGGAGTTCAAATCATTGTCTAATTTCACTTTTGATTTCTTGCTTGACCCATGGGTTATTTAGAAATGTGTTGTTTAGTTTACAGATATTTCCAGCTTTTTCCAAATCCTTTTTGTTATTGAGTTCTAGTTTCTTTCATTATAGTCAGAGAACATATATTAAAAGATTTCAAACATTTTTATTAAGATTGTTTTTTGAGAGTCTTACTCTGTTGTCCAGGCTGGAGTGCAATGGCGTGATCTTAGCTCACCACAACCTCCATCTCCTGGGTTCAAGTGATTCTTGTGCCTAAGCCTCCCATGTAGCTGGGATTACAGGCGTGTGCCACCACGCCCAGCTAATTTTCTGTATTTTTAGTAGAAATGGGGTTTCGCTGTGTTAGCCGGGATAATCTCAATCTCCCGACCTCAGGTGATTTGCCCACCTTGGCCTCCCAAAGTGCTGGGATTACAGGTGTGAGCCACCATACCTAACCCATATTTTTTTAAATTGCTCAGAACATGGTCTGTCTTGGTGAATATTGTTTTATGAAATTGAAGATGATTTCTATTTGGCTTTTAGGCAGAATGTTTTGTAAATGTCAGGTCAAGTTACTTGATATTAAAATTTCCTTTTTTCTTACTGATTTTCCTTTTCTTCTCTCTCACTCTCTCTCTTTCTTTCCATTTCTCTCTCCCTTTCCTTCCCTCTTCTCTCTATGTCCCCTCTCTCCTCCCTGTTTCATATCTCTATCTCTCTCTCACTCTCTTTTTCTCCTTTGTCAGTTATTTTTCTAGTCTATATTTTATGTGTGTACTTTAGATGACTGCTGTTATTATGCTATTATTATGCCTTCAATTTCCATGATTTTTTTTCTTCTATAGTCTCTAAGCTGTTATCTCATTTGTTATATTTTTCATTCTAAGGTTGTATGTGTTTTTAATCTTTGGATGTTCTATTTGAGTCTTTTTTGCATCTTTGATTTCTGTCATCATATTCATATTTCTTCTCTACCTTCGTGAACATGTGAAACATATTTGTTAGCTATATTAGTATCCTTGTCTGCTAATTTCACATCTCTGTAATTTCTTAGTCTGCTTCTATTGACTGATTTTTTTTTTTCCTGAGGTGTGTTATATATTTGTCTTTTTGGAATATTTGGTAATTTGTGATATTCCATTAAATATTATAAGACTTTGGGGATGCAGTTAAGTTAGCTATCATCTATTATATCCTTGCAAGTCTTGCTTTTAAGTATTGTCAACATGTACAAGAACAGATTTTAATGCTAGGCTAATATAGCTCCATTTTCGTGGTGATAATATTCTGAGGACCCTATCTGATGCCGTCTGTATTTATTGAGAGGTCATTTTACCTTGTTTATTGGGAATACATGAACCGTTTCTATGTGAGCTTTGAGAATTGTTTGATACATTGCTTTCCAGGTTCATTTCTTGGTCTTGTTTCCACTCACGTGCAGCTCAAAACCCAGGCAAAAGTTGAGGACATCATTATGAAGATCTCTAGAGCAGAGGTGGATCCACTACAGCTCACTGGCTAAATCCCACCTGCTACTTGTTATTGTAATTGAAGTTTTATTGTAACACAGCCATTCTCATTCATTTATGTATTTTTTTCTGCTCTTGCATTATAATAGCATCACTGAATAGTTATGATGCAGATCATATGGCCTGCAAAGCCTAAAATATGTATCTGCTCTTTACAGAAAATATTTGTTAACCCCTACTTTAGAGTTTTTTCTCTCTATGGCGTTTTCCTCTCTGGTAATCTGCCCTGCAAATTATAGCCACCCTGAGATCCCTGAAGTCTGATTTTTGTCTCTGACTCCCAGGCTGTGTTTGGGTTTCTTCTCTATGTATTATAGCCTGGAAATGGCCTCCATGCAGGAAGCCAGGGCAATCAAAGGGTTCGTTTCATTTGTTTTTCTTCCTTTGGGGCTCACAGTTCTGTACTGGCTGTTACTCAATTTCTGGAAACCATTGATTCTTATTTTGTTCAGTTTTCAAGTTGCTTAAGGTGGGGAATGGTCAGTCTGGTCTTGTTATTGCATAATGGTCATATGCAGGAGAAATAGCAGAATATTTTGAGATTTCTGTTGTTTTTTGTATCAGGAATTAGTTGCTTTATATTGCTATGTAATATTCTGTTTGTTTGAATATAGATGCTTCTCAATTTATGTGATGGGGCATATCTAGATAAAACCACTGTAAGTTGAAAATACCATAGTCAAAAATGCATTTAATGTACCTAACCTGCTGAAGGTCGTAATTTAGTATAGGCTTCCTTAATACAAGTACTCAGAACACTTGTATTAGCCCGGCATCATGAGAGGGCATCCTACTACATGTTGCTAGCCCAGGAAAATATCAAAGTTCAAAGTATGGTTTCTACTGAATGGCTGATGATTTTGCATCATCATTAAGTCCAAAACTTGTAAGTCAAACCATCATAAGTCAGAGAATGTCTGTATGTTTGTTTAGCAATTTGCTTGTTGATGAATCCTGAGCTCTTTATAGGTTTTTGATTATTACTAATAAAGTGGCTGGCTGGGTGCAATGGCTCATGCCTGTAATCCTAGCACTTTCAGTCATCATTTAGTGTTGTCAGCCTTTTTAATTAGTTATTTTGGTGATGATTAATGATATCCCATTGTAATTTAAATTTGTATTTTTTTTGAGAACTAGTGGTTTTCAGCATTTTTTTCATTCATTTGCCTTTTTTTTAAATGTCTTTTTGTGATGGCTCTATTCAAATTTTATGTCCATTAAAAAATTGAGTTGTCCTTCTACTATTGATTTGTAAAATGTTTTAAAATGTGTCACACACAAGTCCTTTGTCAGACATCTGTTTTATGAGTAATTTCTCTCAGTCTGTGGCTCACTTTTTCATTTTCTTACTAATGTTTTTTGATGAACTGAAGTTTTAAATTTTGATGAAGTCACATTTGTGAATGTTTTTCTTTTAAGGTTATTTTTGTGTCCTATTTAAGGAAACTCTTCCTTCCCTGAAGCCACAAGGATAATTCTCCTGTTAAGAAGCTTTGTAGTTTTTGCATTTACAGTTGGGTTCCTGATCCATCTTGTATTACTTTTTTTTTTCAAAACTTCTTTTTTTTTTTATTGCATTTTAGGTTTTGGGGTACATGTGATGAACATGCAAGATTGTTGCATAGTTACACACATGGCAGTGTGCTTTGCTGCCTTCCGTTCCCTCACCTGTATCTGTCATTTCTCCCCATGCTATCTCTTCCCACCTCCCCACACCCGCGCCCCTCCCCCATTTCCCCCCAACGGACCCCAGTGTGTAGTGCTCCCCTCCCTGTGTCCATGTCTTCTCATTGTTCAACACCCGCCTATGAGCGAGAATATACAGTGTTTGATTTTCTGCTCTTGTGTCAGTTTGCTGAGAATGATGGTTTCCAGGTTCATCCATGTCCCTACAAAGGACGTGAACTCATCGTTTTTGATGGCTGCATAATATTCCATGGTGTGTATGGTATGAAGTATATGTTTGGGTTTCTTTCTTGCATATGAACATCTAGTTTTTCCAACACTATTTGTACAGAATACTTTTCTTCTTTAGATTGTTTTCACATAAATCAATTGACTGTATGTAAGTTTAGGTCTGTTTCTGTTTTCCTTATTCTGTTTCAATGACTTACTATCTCGATTACTATAGTAATTCTTGAATTAAGATCGTATAAGTGTTCCAAATTTTTTTCAAGATTGCTTTTTGCATATCCTTAAAATTTTGATTCAGTTTGTCAATTTTTACAAAAATACTTGGTAAAAGTATAATTGGTATTCTGTTGGATCTATAGATCAACTTGGGGAGAATTAAGATCTGAAATACTGAGTCTTCCAGTACATGTACATGATATACTTCATTTATTTAGGGTCTTTTAATCTCAGCAATGTTTAATAGTTTTCAGTGGTTTGTGTTAGAATTATTATAATATTTTTCTAAGTATTTTATGTGTAGGATGCTCTTTTCAAGGAAATAGTTATTTCAAATCTCATTCCCCATTGCTTAATACACACACACACACACACACACACACACAAACAAAAACACACACTAGGGCTTTCATGCTATGAGCTTTCTTATTTTACTTGAGTAGTTGTTTTTAGATTTTTTTAGGATTGTTTGTATAAACAATTGTGTTAACTGCATTTAGACAGTTTTACATCTTTGCCTTTTATTTCTTTTACTTGCTCTATTGCAATGCCTTGTTCCCCACCTAAGGGAGAAATTATTTACTATTTTGACGTTATATGTCATTCTAGCTGTAGAATTTTCTTGAATGTCTTTCATCAGATTGAGGAAAGTTCCTTCCATTTCTAGAGTACTGAAATTTTTGAAAAATTATAAGTAGGTGTTGAATTCTGTCAAGTGCTTTTTCTGCTTTTATTGAATATCATTTTTCTTTATGTTAATTAGTAATTTAAGTTGATTCATTTTTATATATTAAATTTATTTTGCATTCATGTGACAAAATCTACATGGTTATAATATATATGAATTCAATTTGATAATATTTTTATTAAGGAGTCTTGTGTCTGTATTCATCAGGGATATTGCTCTATACTTTTCCTGAAGATGTCTTTAACTTTGAAATAATGATTTTTTAAAATCAGTAATGCTAGCAATGGTTTTGTCAGGATCTTTGTCCTCACTTGAAAGTGTTTATGTTTGAAAGAGTTTGTATGAATTTAATGTTATTTTTTTTATTTGCTTTTATAGGGTTCAGTAGTGAAGCCATCTGAGACTGTAATTTGTTTGTATATAGGTTTTTTATAAACACAGTTTAAAAGATATAAACTCAGCTTTTCTGTATTTTGTTTAGTAAGTTGTATTTTTCAAGCAATTTGAGAATTTCATCTAAAGTGTATTCGTTGACATAAAGTTGTTTATGATATTTTCTTAATTCTTTAATGCCTGTAAGAGTTACATTGCTCATTTGAAAAAAATTCCCAACACTCTGTCTTTAGTCTTGATTAGTCTAGCTATATGTTGTTGATCTAGTACCGGTGTCCCCAAACTACGGCCCACGGGCTGCATGCGGCCTCTTGAGGCCATTTATCTGGCCCCCTGCTGCACTTCAAGAAGGGGCACCTCTTTCATTGGTGGTCAGTGAGAGGAGCACAGTATGTGGCGGCTCTCCAACGGTCTGAGGGACAGTAAACTGCCCCCCTGTGTAAAAAGTTTGGGGACGCCTGATCTAGTCATTGAACCAGTTTTTTCTTTTTTATATATTTATTTTTGTTGTATATATATTTTATTGTACTTTAGGTTCTGGGGTACATGTGAAGAACATGCAGGATTGTTGCATAAGTACATACATGGCAGTGTGGTTTCCTGCCTTCATCCCTATATCTGGCATTTCTCCCCATGTTATTCCTCCCCAACTCCCTGCCCCCACTGTCTCTCCCCTAGTTAACCCCTACAGACCTCAGTGTGTGATGCTCCCACCCACCCCAGTGTCCATGTGTTATCATTGTTCGACACCCGCCTATGAGTGATAACATGCGGTGTTTGATTTTCTGTTCTTGCGTCAGTTTGCTGAGAATGATGGTTTTCAGGTTCATCCATGTCCCTACAAAGGACACGAACTCATCGTTTTTGATGGCTGCATACTATTCCATGGTGTATATGTGCCACATTTTCCCTCTCCAGTCTATCATTGATGGGCATTTGGGTTGATTGATTCCAAGTCTTTGCTATTGTGAACAGTGCTGCAATGAACATTTGAGTGCATTTGTCCTTATACTAGAACGATTTATAATCCTTTGGATATATACCCAGTAATGGGATTGCTGGGTCAAATGGAATTTCTGTTTCTACATCCTTGAGGAATCGCCACACCATCTTCCACAATGGTTGAACTAATTTACACTCCCACTAACAGTGTAAAAGTGTTCCTGTTTCTCCACATCCTCTCCAGCATCTGTTGTCTCCAGATTTTTTAATGATTGCCATTCTAACTGGTGTGAGATGGCATCTAAATGTAGTTTTAATTTGCATTTCTCTAATGACCAGTGATGATCAGCATTTTTTCATGTTTCTTGGCCTCATATATGTCTTCTTTTGAAAAGTGCCTGTTCATATCCTTCACCCACTTTTGAATGGTTTTTTTTTTTTTTTCTTGTAAATCTGTTTTAGTTCTTTGTGGATTCTGGATATAAGTCCTTTGTCAGATGGGTGGATTGCAAAAAATTTTTCCCATTCTTTTGGTTGCCGGTTCACTCTATTGATTGTTTCTTTTGCTGTGCAGAAGCTCTGGAGTTTAATGAGATCCCATTTGTCTATTTTGGTTTTTGTAGTCAATGCTTTTGGTGTTTTTGTCATGAAGTCCTTGCCTATGCCTATGTACTGAATGATTTTGCCTAGGTTTTTTCCTAGAGTTTTTATGCTGTTAGGTTTTACATTTAAGGAAGGGGTCCAGTTTCTGCTTTCTGCACATGGCTAGCCAGTTTTCCCAACACCATTTATTAAACAGGGAATCCTTTTCCCATTGCTTGTTTTTGTGAGGTTTGTCAAAGATCAGATGGTTGTAGATGTGTGGTTGCCTCCGAGGCCACTGTTCTGTTCCATTGGTCTATATCTCTGTTTTGGTGCCAGTACTATCCTATTTTGATTACTGTAGTATAGTTTGAAGTCAGGTAGTATGATGCCTCCAGCTTTGTTCTTTTTGCTTATAACTGACTTGGCTATGTGGGCTCTCTTTTGGTTCCATATGAAGTTTAAGGTGGTTTTTTCCAGTTCTTTGAAAAAGGTCATTGGTAGCTTGATGGGGATAGCACTGAATGTATAAATTACTTTGGGCAGTATGGCCATTTTCACAATATTGATTCTTCCTAACCATGAGCATAGAATGTTTCTCCATCTGTTTGTATGGAGAAACCTCTCTTATTTCATCCTCTCTTATTTCATTGAGTAGTGGTTTGTAGTTCTCCTTGAAGAGGTCCTTTACATCCTTTGTTAGTTGTATTCCTAGGTATTTTATTCTCTTTGTAGCAATTGTGAATGGCAGTTTAATCTTGATTTGGCTCTCTTTAAGTCTTTTATTGGTGTGTAGGAATGCTTGTGATTTTTGCACATTGATTTTGTATTCTGAGACTTTGCTGAAGTTGCTTATCAGATGCAGGAGATTTTGGGCTGAGATGATGGGGTCATATAAATATACAGTCATGTCATCTGCAAATAGAGACAATTTGACTTCCTCCTTTCCTAATTGAATACCCTTTATTTATTTTTCTTGCCTGATTGCTCTAGCTAGAACTTCCAATACCATATTGAAGAGGAGTGGTGAGAGCGTGATCCTTGTCTAGTGCCAGATTTCAAAGGGAATGCTTCCAGTTTTTGCCCATTCAGTATGATATTGCCTGTGGGTTTGTTGTAAATAGCTTTTATAATTTTGAGATACGTTCCATTAACAACCTAGTTTATTGAGAGGTTTTAGCATAAAGGGTTGTTCAATTTTGTCGAAGACCTTCTCTGCATCCGTTGAGATAATCATGTGTTTTTTGTGTTTGGTTCTGTTAATGTGGTGAATTACATTTATAGACTTGCGTATGTTGAAACAGCCCTGCATCCCCAGGATGAAGCCTACTTGATCTTGATGGATAAGCTTTTTGATGTGCTGTTGCAATCGGTTTGCCAGGATTTTATTGCAGATTTTTGCATCTAGGTTCATCATGGATATTAGCCTGAAATTTTCTTTTCTTGTTGAGTCTCTGCCGGGTTTTAGTATCAGGATGATGTTGGTCTCATAAAATGATTTGGGAAGGATTCCGTCTTTCTGGATTGTTTGTAATAGTTTCAGAAGGAATGGTCCCAGCTCCTCTTTGTATGTCTGGTAGAATTAGGCTGTGAACCCATCTGGACCTGGGCTCTTTTTGGCTAGTAGGCTAATTGCTGCCTCAACTTCAGCCCTTGTTATTGGTCTATTCAAGGTTTCAACTTCTTCCTGATTTAGGCTTGGGAGGATGCAAGTGTCCAGGAATTTATCCATTTCTTCCAGGTTTACTGGTTTATGTGCATAGAGTTATTTGTAGTAATCTCTGATGATGGTTTGTGTTTCTGTGGACTCTGTGGTGATATCCCCTTTATTGTTTTTTATGGCATCTATTTGGTTATTCTCTCTTTTCTTTTTCACTAATCTGGCTAGTGGTCTGTCTATTTTGTTGATCTTTTCAAGAAACCAGCTCCTGGATTTATTGACTTTTTGAAGGGTTTTTGGTGTCTGTGTCTCCTTCAGTTCTGCTCTGATCTTAGTTATTTCTTGTCTTCTGCTAGCTTTTGAGTTTTTTTGATCTTGCTGCTCTAGCTCTGTCAATTTTGACAATAGGGTCTTGATTTTAGATCTTTTCTTGCTTCTCACGTGGGCATTTATTGCTATAAATTTTCGTCTGGGCACTGCTTTAAATGTGTCCCAGAGATTCTTCGTTGTGTCTTTGTTCTCGTTAGTTTCAAAGAACATCTTTATTTCTGCCTTCATTTCATCGTTTATCCAGTTAACATTCAAGAGCCAGTTTTCAGTTTCCAAGAAGTTGTGCGGTTCTGAGTTAGTTTCTGAATTCTGAGTTCTAATTTGATTGCCCTGTGGTCTGATAGACTGTTCGTTATGATTTCCGTTCTTCTACATTTGCTGAGGAGTGATTTACTTCCAATTATGTGGTCAGTTTTAGATGCCATGCAGTGCAGAGAAGAATGTATATTCTGCGGATTTGAGGTGGAGAGTTCTGTAAATGTCTGTTAGGTTTGCTTGGTCCATTTCTGAGTTCAAGTCCTGGATATCCTTGTTAATTTTCTGTCTCAATGATCTGTCTAATTTTGACAGTGAGTGTTAAAGTCTTCCAGTATTACTGTGTGGGAGTCTAAGTCTCTTTGTAGGTTGTTAAGAACTTTCTTTATGTATCTGGTTGCTCCTGTATTGGGTGCGTATATATGTGGGATCGTTAGCTCTTCTTATTGCATTGATCCTTTTACCATTATGTAATGCCCTTCTTTGTCTCTTTTTATCTTTGTTGGTTTAAAGTCTATTTATCAGAGACTAGGATTGCAATTCCTGCTTTTTTTCTCTCTCTCTCCATTTGCCTGGTAAATCTTCCTCCATCCCTTTATTTTGAGCCTTTGTGTATCCTTGCATGTGAGATGGATTTCCTGGATACAGCACACCGATGGATTTTGACTTTTTATCCAATTTGCCAGTCTGTGTCTTTTGATTGGGGCATTTAGCCCATTTATGTTTAAAGTTAATATTGTTATGTGTGAATTTAATCCTGCTATTTTGATGCTAGCTGGCTGTTTTGCCCGTTAGTTGATGCCATTTCTTCATTGTGTTGATGGTCTTTACCATTTGGTCTGTTTTTTAAGTGGCTGGTACTGGTTGTCCCTTTCTATGTTTATTTAGTGCTTCTTTCAGGAGCTCTTGTAAGGCAGGCCTGGTGGTGATGAAATCTCTCAGCAATTGCTTGTTTGTAAAGGATTTTATTTCTCCTTCACTTATGAAGCTTTAATTTGGCTGGATATGAAATTCTAGGCTGACAGTTTTTTTCTTTAAGGATGTTGAATATTAGTCCCCACTCTCTTCTGGCTTGTAGGGTTTCTGCGGAGAGATCCACTGTAAGTCTGATGGGCTTCCTTTTGTGGGTAACCCAACCTTTTTTTCTGGCTGCCCTTAGCATTTTTTTCTTCATTTCAACCCTGGTGAATCTGATGATTATGTGCCTTGGGTTGTTCTTCTTCAGGAATATCTTTGTGGTGTTCTCTGTATTTCCTGGTCTTGAATATTGGCCAGTCTTGCTAGGTTGGGGAAGTTTTCCTGGATAATATCCTGAAGAGTGTTTTCCAGCTTGGATTCATTTTGTCTGTCACATTCAGATACACCTATCAAATGTAGATTAGGTCTTTTCACATAATCCCATTATTTCATGGAGGCTTTGTTCATTCCTTTTTACTCTTTTTTCTCTGATCTTGCCTTCTCATTTTGTTCCATTGAGTTCATCTTCAGTCTCTGATATCATTTCTTCTGCTTGTTGAATTCGGCTGTTGAAACTTGTGTATGCTTTGTGAAGTTCTCATGTTGTGTTTTTCAGCTCCATCACTTCATTTATATTCCTCTCTAAGCTGTTTATTCTTGTTAGCATTTTGTCTAACCTTTTTTCAAGGTTCTTAGTTTCTTTGCATTGGGTTAGAACATGTTCTTTTAGCTCAGAGAAGTTTGTTATTACCCACCTTCTGAATCCTGTTTCGATTAATTCATCAGACTCCTTCTTCATCCAGCCTTGTTCCCTTGCTGGTCAGGAGTTGTGATCCCTTTAAGGAGGAGAGACATTTTGGTTTTGGGTGTTTTCATCCTTTCACGCTGGTTTCTTCTCATCTTTGTGGATTTATCTACCTGTGGTCTTTGTAGTTGGTAACTTTCAAATGGGGTCTCTGAGTGGGCATCCTGTTTGTTGATGGTCAAGTTTTTTCTTTCTTAGTTTTCCTCCTAACAGGCCCCTCTGATGTATGACTGTTGAGGTC
This sequence comes from Saimiri boliviensis, assembly GCF_048565385.1. NCBI lineage: Eukaryota > Metazoa > Chordata > Mammalia > Primates > Cebidae > Saimiri > Saimiri boliviensis. Next base: position 42,840,400 of record NC_133450.1, on the reverse strand, counting down.
CACTCCAGGCCCTGCTTGCCTGGGGATCACCTGCAGCGGCCTCTGCATTTTCACTGGGAACTGCAATCCAAAGCTGTTCCTATTTGGTTATCTTGGATCTGGTCCCAGCAGTTTTTTCTCAAACAATTATTGAAGTTTAATTTACATACAATAAAATCCACTAATATTAAGCATGTGATTTAATTATTTTGGTAATGTTAAAGAAATGTGCAACCATAATCTTGTTTTAGAATATTTTATCACCTGCAGAAGATCCCTTGTGACAGTTAATAGTTAGTGCTGCTTTCACCCCCAGCCCTATGCACCCACTTCTCTACTTTCTGTTTCTGTGTAATTGTCTTTTTCAACATTTTCTATAAATGGAATAATATAATATGCAGTCTTTGGAGTCTAGCTTCTTTGACTTAATGTAATGTTTTTGTGCTTCTTCCTTGTTGTACAATGGCTTTGTTTGATTTTAGTATCAGAATAATATTGACCCATAGTGTACTTTGGAAAATATTCCCTTGTCCTCTGTTTTCTGGAAGAGTTTCTGAAGGATTGGTGGTATTTCTTCTTGAACTATTTGATGAAATTAACCAGTGAACCATCTGGTTTTGACTTTTATTAATGAGAGGATTTCCTTTTGATAAATATTGAATGATAGTCTTTAAGATTAGGTAAAGGATACCATAGTATATTTAGTATTTGCATTGAGAAATGTATTATTCTTTTTAAGAGTGTATGTCTGTAAGTGTTTAACTCTGTACTGCGTCATTGTCAAGTAATATTCTGGGCTAGAGTTGCCCATTGAGTCTCTAATTTTGCTGCCGTATTCTTTTAGAAGTGTTACTCTGAGCAATAGCCAGGCAACTGAAAGAAAGAAAGTGAGGGCCAGCTGCAGTGGGTCATGCCTGTAATCCTAGCACTTTGGGAGGCAGAGGTGGGTGGATCATGAGGTCAAGAGATCGAAACCATCCAGGCCAACATGGTGAAACCCTGTCTCTACTAAAAAATACAAAAATTAGCTGGGCGTGGTGGCACGCACCTGTAGTCCCAGCTACTCGGGAGGCTGAGGCAGGAGAATTGCTTGAATGAGGGAGGCAGATCTGGCCACTGCACTGCAGCATGGTGCCTGGTGACAGAGTGAGACTCTGTCTCAAAAAGAAAAAGAAAATGAGTGGGAACCCAAAAAAGGGACAAAAACAGATGGTAAGGCAATAAAATGAGAAGTTTTTTGAACAGTGTTTGTTTTGGATAGTTTTCTTGTTAAGCACATGGAAATACTTTGCACATTTGAGAATTACTGACTTACATGCCATTTCAGAGAAACAGCAAATCATTCTTGTAATATAAACACAATTACAAATTTCTTTTCTGTAATTTTTTATTTCTGGGGCTTACTTTTCCATAAGATACAAAACAGTTCCTTCTTTCAGATTATAGTTTGACAGTGTATTTGGGGGATCATAAATTTAAATTGAATGGTAATGCAATAAATGACAGACATTCAAAATTTCTGAGTACTCATAGTCTTATTGAGTTATATTCTGCACTAAAGAGGAATGTTACTAATGTGAATGGACTTATTAGTATATACCTAAAGTCAATATAATGAAATGTTTGGAACTGCCCGTGGTCCTAGATTTCTAATATGTCTTTTACTATGCTAATAAGATGTAAGACTGAAGAGCATTTTATAGTATTCAGTGAACTTGCATGTAAATATGCACTGTGAATGTTATTTATCCCCTTCTTTTTTAAAGATAGGATCACTAAGCACAGATAGATAGTGGAAATCACAGTGAGAGTATATGGCTGTAGATTTTATAATTTTTTCCCACTGTACCACCAGTAAGGAATTTGATACAGAAAATAATGTTAGATCCTGAACAAATAAGTTTTTCTTTGGTAGGAGGTCCTATATTACTGTTGTATATATTTACTTTCTTTTTTTTTAATGGGGTCTCACTCTGTCACCGAGGCTGGAATACAGTGGTGGGATCTCAGCTCACTGCAACGTCCCCCTCCCAGGCTCAAGCTATTCTCTTGCCTCAGCTTCCTGAGTGGCCGGGATTATAGGCACCCACCACCATGCCAGACTAGTGTGTGTATTTTTAGTAGAGTTGAGTTTCACCCTTTTGGTCATACTGGTATCAAACTCCTTACGTCAGGTGATGCACTTGCCTCAGCCTCCCAAAGTGCTGGAATTACAGGCATGGACCAGCCCACCTAGCCTTGTTTAGTTTCTTGAATGAGGATTATTGATATGATATGGCTGTGTAAAATAGTCTTTTTGTTTCTGCATTACTGATTTTCATTTTAGAAATTAGATCCATGAATGTGATTACATGCTTCTGATGCACAGCCTTTTATTCTTGAATTGGTAAATGACACATACTTTTGCTCTTATGCATTCTAGCAAAGTTCCACTGTTTATCAAAGATGTTCAAGCTTTTTTCCATGTTCTGCATAGTAGCAACATGTACTTTTCCACTAGGAGCATTTGAGTTGAGAATGAGAAGTAATGGGGAGTAATTGTAGCCTCCTATTATTATGTTTAATGGCATAACCAAGAGACTTTTTTACTTGCCTTTTTACTGCTATAGGCAGAATAGCATTGTGGTAGGGATTGGGCTTTAATGTTTGAGGGCTTCAAATTCTAGCTCTGTGAGTTAACGCTTATGGGACTTGTGCAAATGACCTTATTCATGCTTGGAATATACCTTGCAATGTATTATTTGTGAAAATAAGATAACATAATGAAATGCTCAAAGGAGATTCTTTGAACAGTCTTTTTAGATGTTGTCAAATGCAAAGGTTAGTTCCTCCACAGAAAACATGGTAGATTTAAAAAAAAAAAGAAAAATGAAACCAACAAAAGCAACAAAGTAAAAGGAAGAGAGTGACTAGGAGACTAGCTCCAAATATAAGATAAAACTTAAATCTGGATGTAGAATCTGCCAAAATTTTAAGCTGTCTAAAAACAAAGGGAAAATGATCTGTTTTAAGCTATAAATAGGGTAATCAGAAATAATGACAGTGTCTAGTAAGATGTATTAATGACTTTTTTTAAGTCATTAAAGGATTACTTAAAGGATAGTTGCATTTTATAGGTAACAGGGAACCTAGAAATAACTTCATTCTTTTTTGGGTTCATACTTTATGGGAATTTCTATTAAGCAGATATCATCTGGTGAATACATGAAAAAACAAACATTGGTCTGGTCATTAAGTAGAATTACTAGGAGCAGTAAATAAGAATGCAAAGTAAGTCAAAGCCTTGGATGAAGTCATCTAAGTTAAGAAACAATCTGGTGATTTCTTGATGAAAATTCTACAGTTAAAGAAGCTGCTAAAGTATTTATAAATTTGTACTTTATACTATCAGTGATTAATGTCAATGCATTTTTCTCAGCAAGAATGTACAGGCATACCTGATTTTCTTGTGCTTTGCTTTATTGTGCTCCACAGATACTGCATTTTTAAACAAATTGAATGCTCTGGCAACCCTGTATTGGGCAAGTTTATCATTACCATTTTTCCAACAGCATGTGTTCACTTTGTGTCTCTGTGTCACATTTTGGTAATTCTCACAATATTTCAAACTTTCAAATTATTATTAATGTTTTTATTTTACTTTAAGTTCTGGGATACATGTGCAAAACATGCAGGTTTGTTACATAGCTATACATGTGCCATGGTGGTTTGCTGCACCCATCAACCTGTCATCTAGGATTTAAGCCCTGCATGCATTAGGTATTTGTCCTAATTTGCTCCCCTTCCCGTTGCCCCCACCCACCAACAGGCCCTGGTATGTGATGTTCTTCTCCTTGTGTCCATGTGTTTTCACTGTTTAACTCCCACATATGAGTGAGAACATGTGTTGTTTGGTTTTCTGATCTTGTGGTAGTTTGCTGAGAATGAAAGCTTCCAAGTTCATCCATGGCTCTGCAAAATACATGAACTCATTCTTTTTTATGGCTACATAGTATTCCATGTATATGTGCCACATTTTCTTTATCCAGTCTATCATTGATGGGCATTTGGTTGGTTCTAAGTATCTGCTATTGTAAATAGTGCTGCAGTAAACATAACTGTGCATGTGTCTTTATAGTAGAATGATTTCTAATCCTTTGGGTATATACCTAGTAATGGGATTGCTGGGTCAAATGGTATTTCTGGTTCTAGATCCCTGAGAAATTGCCACAATGTCTTCCACAATGTTTGAACTAATTTCACTCCCACCAACAGTGTAAAAGTGTTCCTGTTTCTCCACATACTCTCTAGCATCTGTTGTTTCCTGACTTTTTAATGATTGCCATTCTGACTGGCATGAGATGGTATCTCATTGTGGTTTTGATTTGAATTTCTCTAATGACCAGTGATGATGAGCTGTTTTTCATGTTTGTTGGCTGCATAAATATTTTCTTTTGAGAAGTGTCTTTTCATATTCGTCACCCACTTTTTGATAGGGTTTTTTTTTTTCCTTACAAATTCGTTTAAGTTCCTTGTAGATTCTGGATATTAGCCCTTTGTCAAATGGCTAGCTTGCAAAAATTTTCTCCCATCCTATAGGTGACCTGTTCACTCTGATGATAGTTTTTTTTGCTGTGCAGAGTTCTTTAGTTTGACTAGATCTCATTTGTCAGTTTTGGCTTTTGTTGCCACTGCTTTTGGTATTTTAGTCATGAAGTCTTTGCCTATGCTTATGTCATGAATGGTTCACCTAGGTTTTCTTCTATGGTTTTTAGGATTTTGGGTTTACATCTTTAATCTGTCTTGAGTTAATTTTTGTATAAGGTGTAAGGATGTGGTCCAGTTTCTGTTTTCTGCATACAACTAGCTAGTTTTCCCAGCACCATTTATTAAATAAGGAATCCTTTCCCCATTGCTTGTTTTTGTCATGTTTGTCAAAGATCAGATAATTGTACATATGTGGTGTTATTTCTGAGGTTTCTGTTATGTTCCATTGGTCTGTATATCTGTTTTGGTACCAGCACCATACTGTTTTGGTTACTGTAGCATTGTAGCATAGTTTGAAGTCAGGTAGCATGTTACCTCTGGCTTTGTTCTTTTTGCTTAGGATTGTCTTGGCTGTATGGGCTCTTTCTTTGGCTACATATGAAATTTAAAGTAGTTTTTTCTAATTCTGCAAAGAAAGTCACTGATAGCTCGATGGGAACAGCATTGAACCCATAAATTACTTTGGGCAGTGTGGCCATTTTCATGATATTGATTCTTCCTATCCATGAACATGAAATTTTTTCCCATTTCTTTGTGTCCTCTCTTACTGCCTTGAGCAGTGATTTGTGGTTTTCCTTAAGAGGTCCTTCACATCCCTTTTAAGTTGTATTCCTCTGTATTTTATTCTCTTTGTAGCAATTGCGAATGGAAGTTCACTCATGATTTGGCTCTCTGCTTGCCTTTGGTGTATAGGAATGCCTGTGATTTTTGCACATTGATTTTGTATCCTGAGACTTCGCTGAAATTGCTTATCAGCTTAAGGAGTTTTTGGGCTGAGAGGATGGGGTCTTCTAGATATACAATTGTGTCATCTGTAAACAGAGACAATTTGACTTCCTCTCTTCCTATTTGAATATCCTTTATTTCTTTCTTTTGCTTGATTGCCCTGGCCAGAACTTCCAATATGATGTTAAATAGGAGTGGTGAGAGAGGGTGTTCTTGTCTGATGCCAGTTTTCAAAGGGAAGGCTTCCAGCTTCTACCCATTCTGTATGATACTGGCTCTGGGTTTGTCATAAATAGCTCTTGTTACTTTGTGATATGTTCCATCTTTACCTAGTTTATTGAGAGTTTTTAGCATGAAGCAATATTGAATTTTATTGAAGGCCTTTTCTGCATCTATTGAGATAATCATGTAGTTATTGTCATTGGTTCTGTTTATGTGATGGATTACATTTATTGATTTGCATATGAGTTGAACCAGCCTTGTACTCCAGGGATGAAGCTGACTTGATCGTGGTAGATAAACTTTTTGATGTGCTGCGGGATTTGGTTTGCCTGTATATTAGTGAGGTTTTTTGCATCAATGTTTCTCAGGGATATTGGCTTGAAATTTTCTTTTTTGTTGTTGTGTCTTTGCCAGATTTTGATATCAGGATGATGCTGGCCTCATAAAATGAGTTAAGGAGGAGTCCCTCTTTTTCTATTGTTTGGAATAGTTTTAGACGGAATGGTACCAGCTGCTCTTTGTACCTCTGGAAGAATTTGGCTGTGAATAAGTCTGGTCTTGGGCTTATTTGGTAGGTAGGCTATTAATTACTGCCTCCATTTTAGAACTTGTTATTGGTCTGTTCAGGGATTTGACTTCTTCCTGGTTTAGTCTAGGGAGAGTGTAGGTTTCCAGGAATATATCCATTTCTTCTAGATTTTCTAGTTTATTTGCATAGAGGTATTTATATTATTATCTGATAGTAGTTTGAATTCAATGGTATCAGTGGTGATATTCCCCTTTACGTTTTTTATTTTGTCTATTTGATTCTTCTCTCTTCTTAATTAGTCTGGCTGGTGGTCTATTTTCTTAATCTTTTAAAAAAATTCAGCTCCTGGATTCATATTGTGTGTGTGTGTGTGTGTGTGTGTGTGTGTGTGTCTCCTTCAGTTTTGCTCTCATCTTAGTTATTTTTTGTCTTCTGCTAACTTTTGAATTTGTTTGCTCTTGCTTCTCTAGTTCTTTTAATTGTGATGTTCAGTTGTCGATTTTAGATCTTTCCTACTTTCTCCTGTGGGCATTTTGTACTGCAAATTTCTCTCCAAACACTGCTTCAAGCTGTGTCCCAGAGATTCTGGTACATCGTGTCTTTGTTCTCATTGGTTTCAAAGAACTTCTTTATTTTTGCCTTAATTTCATTATTTACCCAGTAGTAATTCAGGAGCAGGTTGTTCAGTTTCCATGTAGTTGTGCAGTTTTGAGTGAGTTTCTTAATCCTGAGTTCTAATTTGATTGCATTGTGGTCTGAGAGACTGTTATGATTTCCGTTCTTTTGCATTTGCTGAGGAGTGTTTTACTTCCAATTATGTGGTTGATTTTAGACTAAGTGCTATGTGGCACTGAGAAGAAGTATATTCTGTCCTGAGGCAGAGAGTTCTTTAGATGTCTATTAGGTGTGCTTGGGCAGAGCTTAGTTCAAGTCCTGAATATCCTTGTTAATTTTCATTGTTGTTGATCTGTCTAATATTGACAGTGGGATATTAAAGTCTCCCACTGTTATTGTGTGGGAATCAAAGTGTCTTTGTAGATCTCTAAGAACTTGCTTTATGAATCTGGGTGCTCCTGTATTGGGTGCATATATATTTAGGATAGTTAGATCTTCTTGTTATATTGATCCTTTTTTTTTTTTTTTGGTCTCTGTTGGTTTAAAGTCTGTTCTATCAGAGACTAGGATGTCAATCCCTGGCTTTTTTTTTTTTCTTTCCATTTGCTTGGTAAATATTCCTTTGTTCTTTTATTTTAAGCCTATGTGTGTCTTTGCATGTGAGATGGGTCTCCTGAATATAGCATACTGATGGGTCTTGACTTTTTCCAATTTGCCAGTCTGTGTCTTTTAACTGGGGCATTTAACTCATTTACATTTGATGTTAATATTGTTATGTGTGAATTTAATTCTGACATCATGATGCTAGCTGGTTATTTTGCACATTAGTTTATGCAGTTGCTTCATAGTGTCATTGGTCTTTATATGTTGTGTTTTTGCAGTGGCTAGTACTGGTTTTTCCTTTTCTTCAGGAGCTCTTGTAAGGTGGGCCTGGTTGTGACAAAATCCCTCAGCATTTGCTCCTCTGGAAAGGATTTTATTTCTCTTTCACTTATGAAGCTTAGTTTGGCTAGATATGAAATTCTGGGTTGAAAATTCTTTTTTTAAAGAACGTTGAGTCTGGGCAAAGTGGTTCATGCCGGTAATCTCAGCACTTTGGGAGACCAAGATGGGCAGATCACCCGAGATCAGGTGTTTGAGACCAGCTTGGCCAACATGGCAAAACCCTGTCTCTACTGAAAATACAAAACTTAGTTGTGCATGGTTGCACACGCCTGTAATCCCAGCTACTCGGGAGGCTGAGGCAGGAGATGGAGGTGGAGTGTTGCAGTGAGCTGAGATTGCGTTACTGGACTCCTGTGTGGACAAAAAGAGTGAGACTGTGTCTCAAAAACATTAAAATAAAATAAAGCTTCATCCCAGAGTGGCATTAGCCTGATGCCCCCCGGAGCTCTCCTGTATGAGTTGTCTGTTGACCTCTGTTTGGAGGTATTTTCCAGTCAGGAGGCACGGGGGTCAGAGTCCCACTTGAGGAGGCAGTCTATCCCTTAGCAGAGCTGTTGTGCTGTTCTGGGAGAATTCCTCTTGTCAGGATCAGCTGCTTACAATGTCCTCTTAAGTGTTCAAGTGAAGCAAAGAGTCACGTATGTCTGTCTTTAAGTCAAAAGCTAGAAATGATTACCCATTCTAAGGAAGGCATGTGAAAAGCGAAGATAGGCCGAAAGCTAGGCTTCTTGTGCTCGACACTGAGACAAGTTGTGAATGCAAAGGAAAAGTTAAAAGTGCTACTCCAAAGGAAACATTCTTGGAGGAAATTAAAAGTGCTACTCTATTGAACACATGAATAATAAGAAAATGAAACAGCCTTTTATTGTTTATATAGAGAAAGTTTCAGTGGTCTAGGTAAAAGAGCAAACCAGTCACAACATATTCACTTAAAGTCAAAGTCTAATCCAGGTCCAAATCCCTAACGCTTTTCAGTCCTATGAAGTCTGAGAGAGATGAAGAAACTGCAGAAGAAAAGTCTGCAGCTAGCAGAGGTTAATTCATGGAATTTAAGGAAAGATGCCATTTCTATAATATAAAAGTGCAAGGTAAAGCAGCAAGTGCTGATATGGAAGCTTCAGCAAGTTATCCATAAGAACTATCTAAAATATTGATGAGGGTGGCTACCCTGAACAACAGATTTTTCAATGCGGATTAAACATCCTTCTATTGAAAGAAGCTGCCATCTAAGATTTTTATAGCTAGAGAGGAGAAGTCACTGCCTGGTTTCAAAGTTTCAGAAGGCAAGGCTGACCCTCTTTTTAGGGGCTAATGCAGCTGGTGACTTTAAGTTGAAGCCAGTGCTCATTTGCTGTTTTGAAAGTCCTAGGGTCTTTAAGAATTTTGCTTAATTTACTCCACCTGTGCTCTAAAATGGGCGCAACCAAGTCTAGATGAACCTCACTTGCAGGATAGACTGCTTTTGAGGTTGTATTTGTTTCTTTGCTTTTAACAAGGCAAGTGTTGATGCTAGATCAATTAGCAAATCTTTTTTTTTTTTTTTTTTTTTTTTGAGACGGAGTTTCGCTCTTGTTACCCAGGCTGGAGTGCAATGGCGCAATCTCGGCTCACCGCAACCTCCGCCTCCCGGGTTCAGGCAATTCTCCTGCCTCAGCCTCCTGAGTAGCTGGGATTACAGGCATGTGCCACCATGCCCAGCTGTTTTGTATTTTTAGTAGAGACGGGGTTTCACCACGTTGACCAGGATGGTCTCGATCTCTTGACCTCGTGATCCACCCGCCTCGGCATCCCAAAGTGCTGGGATTACAGGCTTGAGCCACCGCGCCCGGCCTGCAAATCTTGAAGAATTAATTTAAATGGTGCAGTAATTCCTGTTATTAGAGATATTTCTTAGGACTCATGAAATTCCTCCCTCCCACACAGTATCAGATCTGTTGAATTGAGAAAGTTGCCTGGCAGCAGTCTTGTATATCAGAATCCAGTTCAAAGTTGTTAGAATGGGAACAGTTTTTAAAATGCTATGGGAGTGCCTGAATTATAATTGAACTTTGAAATTAAAAAGAAAACACAAGACAGTATAAAAAGAAAGGCCTATAAGAGTGTTATAGCAAGTTGGGTTTTTGTAACCAGTTGTTTTAAGTACAGATCTTTGAAGACAGGTTTTTGTTAATTATTTTATTACATTGCTATTGCTAAAGACAGCAGGGCAGGTAATTATCCTCAGATATGAAGATTAAAAGTCTTATTTTAAAATAAATATTAAGAAAGGAGAGTAATTTTTACAACTGTTAGCACATATGCTTTGTGTACTAGCTTTTTCCTAATGTAAAATGAATCTGAATATGCCATATGATTGGTGACAAATAAAAAACTCTTTGTGCAATTAAGAGAAAATCTGTTTATTTAAGAGCTCTCAAAGGTTGTAAAAGATTATACTTGGCTGTATGTGAAGGATAAATGTTGTGAAATAATGCCCCTTAGTTCCCCTTTTATAATAAATCTCAGCTGTGTGTTCAGCACAAGGGCTCAGTGCCAAAAAGAACAGGTTCAACTTGTCCGTGAGGATTTGCACCACAGTAAAGTGCACAAATGCTTTTGTAGAGGTCATTTTAGAGGTCACGGGCATGTACAGTTGAATGAAAGCAACTTTCAAAACATGGTAGATCAGAGTTACTTGAGATTCAAAAATGAGTGTTAACTTAAAACATAAAAATTTGGAAAATCATAAAAAGGGAACCTTCAAATATATTTTTCTCTTTATCTACATATGTTAATATGTTTTTAAATGGATTAAAAATAATTTCTTTGGCATCAGAATATTTTATAAGTGGCCAGATTTGGAAGCATTGACTATTTTAATACTGTTAAATTCTGAACAGTTTTCAGATAATGAAGGTAGGATATGATGGTAGAACAAAGTATGCGTGATGGGAGTAAAGGCAGGGGAGTGTGGATGAGTTCTGATAAAAATATGGGTATAATCTGGAAAATGTCTCCACAAGTCATATTTATCCTGAGTTTCTGATTGAAAGGTTTGAAATTTAACAGCAAAGAAAATGCAATCTTATATAGTATGATTCTTTTTCCTAAATATCTCAGAAATACTTTTATGTATTTGTGGTAAATAGAAATAAGTGAGAAACAGAATGTAGAGAGGCTGTAAGACCCTAGGACTCCAGCCAGTGCTTTCAGTTTCACATAAAGAACCCCTGAAAAGATATAACTAAGTAAGAAGACGCAGAGCTTACCTGGGTTTATATTTTATCTAGAGTTGTATTTCATGACTCTTTTTTTTTCTTTACTTTTTGGTGACTATTTTTTTTAAAAAAATGGTTATCATAGACAAATGATAGGCAACCATTGGTTTTAGTATAGGGATTAATTACTAATCTTTAGAATGTGCTTCAGCAGATGCAGCTGATTGGCAGTAGCACCTGTCTCAACAACTGGCAGAATGTTACGGTACTTTTATCAAGTAGTTTTCAGAAGGGCTTCAAAGCTGTGTTACTAAAACCTCTTATATGAGCTGCTTTCTTTGTCCTCTAGGGCATTGTTTTACTAAATGTACCTTTCTACTAATTAACTAATTAGTGAAAGGAAGGCTATAAAATTTTAGTTTCTTTAATTTTAAAAAACTAACACAAGTGATGTGATAATTTGTATATTCTTGTATTTGTGGGCCCACCACTATGCTCACTGATAACATACATATGTTCTCAGATGAAAAATTTATAAAGAATTGTGATTTCTCTGTATTGTTTTTTGTAGTTCATATCATAAGATCTTAATTATGAAGAGTGATCTGTTAAAGTACAGTAAACTGTGATTTAAAGGATTGATTAGTATAGTCAACTTTCAAGAAAGGTAATTCTGCGTTGCTAGGGATTACTCTTTTTAGTTGAAATAGTCTTAACTAAACTGGTTCATATTTTAAAGAATGTGCAATTTACATTGATTCACAGACAAGCCATCAATTTTATGTTGTTTGAAGAAAATATTATTTTTGCTTGTTGTAAAAACAAGCCAACTTCTAAGTGAGTTTCTAACAAGGTTGAAGCACATGTCTCAGTAGAGATGAAATTTGCCTTCATCTGAATGTATTGTGGAAAAGTTGAGTGTAAATATTTTCAAAAAATAAATCGATATGCTTTAATGAACTAGAGTATCTTTTATTTAAAAAGTACTTATATACTAATATTTTTAAACAAATAAGCATATTTAATAATGTTTAATAAATTAATTTTTATAAATATATATTGTTAAATGCTTGAAAATAGGAACAATTATGGTGGTATACTTTCTGTTACATCTTCACGTGCCTAACATCCACCAAAAGTTTAAAAAATAAATTTTCATATTTTAGTCTTATAATAGAAAAGTACTTGGTGGATTTTAGTGGTATAGGGTTTAAAATCTGGGTAGGTTACTTGGTCTTGGAGAGCTTCATTTTGTTTTTCCTGTAAAACAAGTAAAACACCTCAAATGTGTATGTAATGCCTAACACAGTGCTTGGCGCATAGTATATGTTCAGCAAATATTCCTGTATCATTTTAGTGGAATTGCACTGTTAGTAATCACATTCCATATCTGCATGACTTTAATGATAGAAACTTTATGTGAAATTTCAGGTAAGAAGGGTATCAAGTCAGTGTCTTAAATATTCTGTTCTTTTCTACATTTTAGGTTCTAGACTTAATCGCATGGTGGTTTTATGACTGTGATGGTGGTGTTGGTGCTTGTGTATATGTGTATTTGGTTTGGGAAAGTTAGATTGGGATGGTTAGAGTATTTAAAGTGTTCGTTGTTTCTTTTCAGGACAGAAGAAAGTTAAAATCAGTGACAGTCTAGCTTCGGTCTTCACTTATTTTCTACAATGGGAATGCAAAACAACTACCTTTTTTGTTGTTAAATGACCTCAAATAGAACAAGGAGATTTGTTGTGCAGGTTTTTTTGGAGATGGGGTAGATGATTAGAGGGATCATTTAAAACATTTCTTCATTCATGAAACAAATATTCCTGTTATACCAACTACTGTACTAGGCACAGAAGAGTCAAATCTAAATAAATATGGTCTCTTAAATTATTCAGTCTCTATAATGGCATAAAGAAACTTCCATCTTTTCAATGAAAAATATTTCTGCTTTAAAAGACTACTAATCTTACATGATATTTTTTGTTTTGCTTATGTAATAGTAGTAGTATTAGTAGATAATTTTATATTAAGCCATTTTTATATTTTATTACATTGGGAAATTTAGACTTATGTATAAGTTGTTATTGTTGGTTAAAGTTCACATAGTGTCAAGATAGGAATTCTTTGAATTTTTTTTTGAAATTAGTAAAAGAAAATGAGCTACAATGCTATGTGCCTGAAAGTTTTTAGAGAAAATGTCTTGTAGATACTGCTTTTTAAAAAATTAATGTAGACTCTTAAAGGAGGCAGGTTTTGTCTAATCAGATAGTCTTGTTGATGTTTTTCTTTTCTGATCTTTATATAGAAACAGATATGGTTTGCTGGACACTATGTCCTCTTGGCAACAAATGGTAGTTCAGTAATAAGACAAGCATCAGAGAAAGAATGTAAAAATAATACTTTTCAACATTGTATCACATTTATCAGTGCCCAAGGAAAAAATAAATCCTATAACAACAAAAACAAACAAAATAAACAAAATATTTTTCTTGTATGCTGCTTTTCCTTTAAGCTACTAGCATATCTCCCTATTTTCATTTGTCTTATAATTTAATGAAAATAAGATTTACTTAGTGTTTCTTCTTCCTCTTTTTCTTTCTTTGTATTCTGGCTTCTATTTTCACTGCTGTATTGAAGCTACTCTGAGTATTGAAATTCTCTTTACTAGGAATGCTCTTTCTTCCTGTCCATTTCAGGGCTGTTTCAGCCTTCAGAGGTTCTGCCAAATGCCCTTTCTTCTATGAACTCAGCTGAATGAAAATTCAAATGTTTGACATATTCAGTAGAATTATATGTGCATTTAATTTGCTTGAATTCAACTGAAGTTGAAAACAACACCAAACCAGGGAGAAAAATAGCAAAATGCCTCTCTTCTCCCAAGTAAAGAAATTTTTTGAAATGTCATAGATGCCAAATGCAAGCCACCTACTTTAGTGATCTGTTCCAATGTTAGAGGAAAAACTAGCTGAGTTGGATTTATATAAAGAGATTAAAATATGCATAGAACAATGTATATATACTTTATAGGCAATTTGAGGGATTTTTGAGGGGTTATTTTGACTTTTGTGTGTGTGTGTGTGTGTGTGTGTGTGTGTGTGTGTGTGTGTGTGTGCATGTGCCTCAATCTGACTTTAGAACCAAATCCCTGTGCACTTCACAATATAGCTGTGTTGAACTTAAGTCAGTCACATAATTTAGGACCCTTCTAGGTAACAGTTTGATCTTTCTTAGGTATTTCAGATGTGGAACTAACCATAATGACTAGCTTAGTTCCTTTCCTATTTTTATTTTTGCATTTTGTAGAGAGCGAGATAAATTTGTATGAATGCAATTATAGTCAAAACAGGTTAAAGCAGAGGGAGACAATGCTGTTCCTTTTATATTTTTTGTTCTCCTATAGTTTGAGACTCATGCCTGTCTCAAAAGTAATTGCATGTGACCACAGATATGTTGTTATAGTTAGTGTCTATAAGAGCCTTGTTAGTTCTAAGCCAATACAAGGAATTTATAGGAATGCTTATTAAATATCCAGAGTTTAGTTTTAATTATATATTATTTGAGAAGATTTAATGATACTGATCTTTTACTAGTGATCTTTTAATGGAAGATAACATTTCCTGATTTTTTTCCAATCTTTTTGTTTCAAAATTTGTTACTATTCATTTTTGAACTTCTTAAGGTAAAATTTATATTGATATAATGAGAATTCTAAATTTAGAGTTAGAATATTAAATGACATTTTTCTGTGTGGAACACTAATTAGTTTATGTTTTAAGGAGAAGATTACAAATGAATTGGCTGACAAATCCTTGAAGTAATTTCACTGTCGTAAACAGATTTTGATGAGTTTCCAGGGCCAATTTGCTGGAAACCTTTTCAGAGACTTGACTTGCCAAGTGAAGATGTATTTAGAACCATTTTATTTCTAATGATGAGCAAGAAACTTAGGCCCTTAGCTAGATAGTTATAGAAGTTCATCTTTGATGTTTTCAAGCATATCATATGTATTTGAGTAGAACTGAACATTGCTGAAGAGCTAAAAAAATATGGTGGGGTGTCTATAGGATGAAACCTCTTTTTTATTTTGAAGAAGCCTGTCTTAGAAGAAATTTTTTTGTGAAAATTGTTAAATCTAACTATTAGGTACTACATTTTAAAAGACAAAGAGTGCTCATAAAGGCTGATTAGTGCAAGTAAGTCATCATTAGGATGCTTAAAAGAGCCAACTATGATTTTTTTTACTGTTATATTCTACTTATTCCCAAACATACATTGGGAAAAAGAATATAGTCTGATGATTCTGATAGAGTTGGGAACGCGGCTCTCAGTCTTGTGCATTTTTGCTCCTGGCTCTTTCTTTAGTATATATAGAATCAAATGATTTTACATTAAATTTGAGGGAAATTTTATTTTTACGATACATTGTGAGTCAGTGGCTTATTTCCACTTAGTGGTCATGAAATGATAGCAAGTTAGACCTACTGTTTCAGTCTCCTCACTCACTCACATCCCTCCCCGCCATTCCCCATTGCAGATGGTGAAAATGAAACTTACAGAAACTAAATTTTGCACCTCAGTTCATTCTAGTTTAGAAACAGTACCAGGAGAAGTACCTAGTTACCTCATAACATAGAGGCCCTGTTCTTCATTTGTCTTTTACTGTTTACTTTACATTTTGAAAGAAATTAGAGAAAGTCATTTCTATGGGGGAAAATGAATTATGCTTACTCTGAAATTACCTGCTACCAGGAAGTTATTACCATGCAGCTGCTGCAGTGATGACAGGCTGACATCACCCTAGAGTGACCAGAACAGCATAGTATAAAAATCTGCTAGCTTCTAAAATAAATTGAAAACAAATGAATTACCAAAGAAATATTACTCAGAATGAACAGCTTGTAGACAGTGCTAGGTATATTCTTTAAATACTCTATTCCATTATAGAAATATGTGTGGACACACACACACCACATGCTATTAAAAAATATATTCACATCCATACACATATATAGAAATAGACATATCTGTGTGTATATAGATCCATACATGACACACATGTCCACACATACTTAAATTATTAAAACATTACCAAAATAGAAATAGTCATTCAGAATTACTTCAACGGATTTTCTAAAAGGCTTCCTGGAGATATTTTCCTTGGAAATAGTCACTAGAATTATGGTAATTTAAAACTACCAGAATGAAATATTCTGGTTTCTGATTCCATCTAGCATGTTCTATAGAATTTGATAAATTTAACATGTGAGCAGATTTGTTCATGAAAACAACCACCACTATCAATTTTTTGTGTGATTAAATGACCCTAAGAAATAAAAAGGGACTGCACAATCTCACTGTAATGTGATTTACTGGGATATAAGCTCCCTGAGGCCAGGGGCTTGTATGTGTTTGGTTCCTTGATGTTCTTTTCAGTTCTTGGCATATAGTAGATGGTTAATATTTGTTGTATGAATGGATGATGAATGCCACAGAATAAGCACAATGTTTTATCTAAAGTTTTGTTAAAATAAGTACTAAGATGGCTAGAAAACACACTCCCAGCCCAGGATGCAAATCATCCACTGACTGTAATGAATAAGTGAAAAGAAAAAACAAATCAAAGTCTAGGTAGAGATTTATTTCTTGTGTACTCTCATAGTACACAAGACAATGTAATTAACAAAATTCCAATTGTTTATACTTAGAGCATTCTTAAATTTATAGCATTTTGAACCCTGATTATCTTACAGTTGCCTTGGTGTTCATACTATTACATCACATGACAGCCTTTTTATATTATTATATTTTTATATTCATTAATTCAACAAGATATTGAGCAGCTCTTTGGTGCCAAGCACCATGCTGTAAAGCATGACAGTGAGCATAGGGCCTTACAGTCTAATGGGAGACAGATTCAATTATACAGAGTTTAACAGGCTTACAGGGCTTATTGGCAAATACGTTGAAGATGAGGATAGCTTGGTGGATAAATGTCATTAAGCAAGATAGGTCAATTAAAAGAGTTGTGAATTTAAAATTGTGTAAAAGGATTTGCAGAATCATTTAACCTATCAGCCTAAATTGCCAGCACTTTGTAATTGGAACCTCTTCTATGGTACTTAACAGAAAACCATATGCTGATTGGTATAGAACTGGATTTTCATGTTTAGTATTTTTATTGCTTATTTTAACAGTCTATATACTAATTATTTTTACTGCCATTATTTTTGTTAAATAATAATGTATTTAACAGTGTTATTCTAAATGGTTTGTTGCATTCTAAATGTGTGTGTATGTTTTAACATAGTATGTATTTAGAGTTAGCACAAAAGATATTCTTTGCTCTTCCTGTATTTGGTGAGAAAGCATAATGATAATATTTGTAGTGTATTGATTATCTAACAGACAAATCTTAGTAAATTATAAACTTTTGTAGTAGCTTTTAAACTTTCTAAGGAAAGTTAAATAGTACATTTTAAATTATTAAAAAACAGCCATGTAGAACTACCTGTGTCAGCATTTTGCATTGTTCTTCAAGTGTTCCTATGTTGTTCTATATGGAACTGACTGAATTTTAGAAAACCTTTTTTCTCATAAGCTTATATTAAGTTTTTTGACTAGCATATGATGGAAATATAGTGTAGGGCTCTAAGTTATATTTTAGAGGAGAAACAGGTTCCATTTTGTTACAGTGTAGGGTAATAAAAACACCAATAATGTATACTGCTGAATGTATAGTTTGCATGCATTTCCCCCCGAGTGTGGGTATTACCTAAAGTTGCATGGTTTTCTGTGGCTGTTCTCACTACATTTTTACTTTTAAAGCCTCGTTTCTTTATCAATTATATGACAACAGTAACAAAAACAGAAAGGGCCTTAGTTTTGTGTTGTACTTTTGAAAGTCAACAAAATGAACTTGAATTACTTAATGGTATTTTTCAAGACTCAGTGCTAAGAACTCACTCTTTATATATTCCCCCACTCCCATTTTCTTATTCTTGTGACCTTACCCATCATTTTGATGCTGATGATAGCGAAATTTCTTTTGAGTGTATTTTATATTTCTAGCTGCCTTTACTGAACATTTCTACTTGGATACTTTACAGGCAGTAATGTTGAATTATTTAAACTACCATCTTAAATTCTTTATTTTTAACAGTTTTATTGAGATATAATTTGCTTACCATAAGAATTACTCATTTTAAATATGGAATTCATTGATTTTTGGTAAATTTACAGAATTTCGTAGCCATTTCAGTAATCCAATTTTAGGATGTTTTCATCACTCCAAAAAGGTCTCTGATACTCATTTGCAGTCACAATACGTTAACACTTCTAGCCCACAGCAATTGTTAATCTCTTTTCTGTCTCTGTAATTTTCCCCTTTCTGAACATTTCCTATAAAAATCCTGTAATATATTAGTCCTTTGCATCTGGCTTCGTTTAGCATAATGTTTTTGAAGTTCATCCGTGTTGTAGCATGTATCAATATTTCATTTTTATTGTTGAATAGTAATAAAATTCAGCATATCATGTGAATGCTCAAGAAAGAAATTCATATTCATACTACGTATATGAATGTACCACATTTTATTTATCCATTCACAATTGGTGGACATTTAGATTGTTTCCACTAGCTGCTATTAATAGCTGCTATAAGCATTCATGTACAAGTCTTTTTGTGGTTATATCTTTTCATTTCTTCTGGGTAGATGCTTTTAAGTAGAATTGCTAAGTAATTAAGTAAATTTACTTGTAACTTTAATAAAAACTACTGAACTAATTTTCAAAGTGGCTGCATATTGTGTACTCTCATATGCAATGTCCATGGGTTCTAGTTTCTCCACATCTGCACCAACCCTTTTTATTGTTCTGTACTTTTGATTATTGTCATTCAAGTGAGTATGTGTTTAGTGTGCATTTTTCTGAATATTAATGATGTTGAGCATCTTTTCATGGGCTTATTAGCCATCTGGTCTTTTAAAATCTTTTGCTTACTTTTAATTGGGTTATTTTGTCTTTTTATTAGTCACGTCTAAGAACTTTTTGAGACAGAGTTTTGCTCTTGTCACCCAGGATGGAGTGTGATGGCGCAATTGTGGCTCACTGCAACCTCCACCTCCCAGGTTCAAGTGATTCTCCTGCCTCAGCCTCCCAAGTAGCATCTCTGGGATTATAGACGCCAGCCACCACGCCCGACTAATTTTTGTTTTTTTAGTAGAGATTGGGTTTCACCATGTTGGCCAGGCTGGTCTTGAACTCCTGACCTCAAGTGATCACCCTGTCTGGATTACAGGCGTGAGCCACCATGCCTGGCCCCTAAGAATTCTTTTTTTTTTTTTTTTTTTTTTTGAGACGGAGTTTCTCTCTTGTTACCCAGGCTGGAGTGCAATGGCGCGATCTCAGCTCACTGCAACCTCCGCCTCTTGGGTTCAGGCAATTCTCCTGCCTCAGCCTCCTGAATAGCTGGGACTACAGGCATGCGCCACCATGCCCAGCTAATTTTTTGTATTTTTAGTAGAGACGGTGTTTCACCACGTTGACCAGGATGGTCTCGATCTGTTGACCTCGTGATCCACCCGCCTTGGCCTACCAAAGTGCTGGGATTACAAGTGTAAGCCACCACGCCCGGCCAAGAATTCTTTGCAGGTGGTATTCTGAGTTTGATCGAATTATAAAATAAGTGACTTGCAAGTATTTTCTTCTGGTCTGCATTTTATCTTTTTAAAATTTTCTCTTTGTATTAGTACATTTTGCATTGCTATAAAGGAACACCCAAGACTGTGTAATTCATTAAGGAAAGAGGTTTATTTGGCTCATGGTTCTGCAGACTGTATGAGGATTTTACTCGTGGTAGATGGCATAGGGGGAACAGGCACACATGGCAAGAAAGGAAGCAAGAGAGAGAAGGAGGTACCTCTTAACAACCAGCTCTCATGTGAACTAATAGAGAATTTCTTATTACTGACAGAAGGGCATCAAATCATTCATGAGGGATCTACTCCCATGACCCAAACACCTCCCACTGGGCCTCACCTTCAACATGAGGATTACATCTCAACGTGAGATTTGGAAGGGATATGCATCCATTCTACATCACTCTTCAACCTTTCCCTTTCCTAGTTTTCCTGTTTCTGTTAATCAGCTCTCTCTGTTTTTCACATTTTGCTTTCCACCTCAGCTATACCAGATTGCTGCCAATTCTTGCAGTTTTAATGATAATTATTATTCTTTTTTTATCTTCCCCTCCATTATTACTCAAATCTAGACCATATTACTTCATCCTTAATCACTAAAATAGCTACTTGACGTACTTGATTCTAGGCTCTTCTTTCTTTGGTCCTATTATATTTTTCTTTGCAATAAATACATAGCTATTTTTTTTCAAAACTAACAAAGATTTCATGACCTATTTTAAACATTTTATAATGAAAAATTTTAGAAATAGCAAAGTTGGAAAATAATACAATGAATACTCACATGCCTAATACCTAGATTCAGTAATCTGCAACATTTTGGTATTTTATATATATATCTATATAATGTAATACCAAACATATTACATTATATATTACAAAATATTATATCTATATATATAAAATTTGGTATTACATTATATATATATCTACATAATACCAAAATATTACAGCTATATATATAATGTAATACCAAACTATTACAGACTACTGTATTTTTATGTATTTTTAAAATTATATGTATTTTTTCCCTGAACCAGTTTAAAGTAAATTGCAATTTCCATGAAATTTTACTTTTAAATTCTTCAACCGGCATCTCCCGCTGACCTGTTCCTGCAGAGGACATTTGCATACATAACCATAATGCCATAATCACACCAAACAATTAACAGAAATTCTCTAATATAACTGAATACCCAGTCTATATTCAGATTTCCCCATTTGTTGCCAAAATATTTCATAGCCGTTTTTTCCCTTCCAAATTAGTACTGTCAGTGTTAATTCTTTTAATCTAGAATAGCTCCCATCCCATTCTATACTTTGTCATCTTTATTGTTGTTGTTTCTTGTGACATTGACTTGTTGAAGAAATCAGGCCACTTGTCTTGTAGTATGTTTTTTTTTAAGTTTTTTCTCTGTGATATTGCTCAATAACAGTTTTTTTAATAGCTGTAAATATAGTATATAACCATTTTGGAGAATTCAGAAAATAGTGCAACAAAGATAAATAATTTCATCACCTAGGGATAGTTTTACTTTAGTTTTTTTTTTTTTTTCTTTTGCAGATTTACTTTATTTTATTATATTTTATTTGAGATGAGGTCTTGCTCTGACACTCAGGCTGGAGTATGGTGGCACAATCACAGCTCACTGCAGCCTTGATCTCCTGGGCTCAAGTGATCCTTCTGCTTCTGCCTCCTGAGTAGCTGGGACTACAGGTGAACACCACCATGCCTGGCTATCTTTTTTTTTTTTTTTGGTAGAGATGAGGTTTCACTATGTTGCCCAGGCTGGTCCAAACTCCAGGGCTCAAACTATCATCCCACCTTGATTTTTCAAAATGTTAAGACTATAGGCATAAGCCAATGTGCCCAGCTCTTTGGCAGATTTTAAAAATAGTTTAGATTATAATGATCTAATAAAATGTACCTAACATTTTATTAATTTCTCTTTGAAAATGATTTTAAATGGCTACACACTGTTTTTTGTTTTTTGTTTTTGTTTTTGTTTTTGAGACGGAGTTTCGCTCTCGTTACCCAGGGTGGAGTGCAATGGCGCGATCTCAGCTCACCGAAACCTCCACCTCCTGGGTTTAAGCAATTCTTCTGCCTCAGCCTCCCAAGTAGCTGGGACTACAGGCGTTTGCTACCGTGCCCAGCTAATTTTTGTATTTTTTGTAGAGACGGTGTTTCACCATGTTGACCAGGATGGTCTTGATTTCTTGACCTCGTGGTCCACCCGCCTTGGCCTCCCAAAGTGCTGGGATTATAGGCGTGAATCACTGCGCCCAGCCAACACATTGTTTTATGTCACAATTGAACTGCTGTTTACTTAAACTGATTATTTACTTACTTATTGAACATTTAGTTTACTTTTGGTTTTTGACAACATAAACTGTGATGAACAAACTTAGAATACGAATTTGATTATATTTCTTATAAATTATTACAGATGGTATTAGTAGGTCAAAATATATGAAGATTTTAAAGGTTTACTAAATTGCTTTTCATAAAGAAAGCAATTCCATAATTTGCTCTCTTACCAGTAGGGTATGAAATATACCAGTAGTATATTCTTTGCTAATATGCTGGAGATAAAACATGCTGACATTGTTTTGATGATTCTGATTTCTTACCTATGTGTGTTATGTGTGTTCAAATTACCCTTGGAGTCTTTTCTAGCTGCAATTTAAGCTGTCTACACTGATTCATTCTCTGCCCACCCTTCTTTCCCCATATACCTGTCTCTGCTCAGGTTTACTTATTGTCTCAGGACTCAACATACTGCTCTCGTAATATTGCTGTCCTCTCCATTGCCTTGCTTTTGTAGACTTTGTTTGTCCTCTGCAGCCTAGCACAGTTACACTGTTTCATTCTTTCATCTTTTACTGATTCTTCCTCTCAATATTCTGTAGCACTTAAGTCTATACCATACCAATTGGCACCCAACCAAATTTAATTCAAATATAACTTATGATTAGTATATCATACACTTAGAGTTCTTTAGTTTGAATCTTCCTTTTTCTGATAATTTAGAATAATATCTACCACCCTTACTGTTTGGGTGGAAATATCACCAGTAACCATTTTTCATCTAAAAAACTTTTAAGCCTTTCCCCCCCGCAGTCACTTAAAACCCTAATACTTTTCTCATGTCACCTGTTAAGCCGTTATCTGCTCTCTTGGTGATTTAAAAACATTTAAAAACATGTCAGTGAGTGTAAGTCATTGTTCTCTAAGCTCTGCCCCAGCTTTGGGTTTGAGAACCTTGGCATCTGTCTCACATGAGTTTTTTCTGAGGGAAAGATAGATGGAATGTTAGAAGGGCAGTTTGTGTGTCATTTATGAACTTTGTCTTATTCTTATGGCAAACAGAACTACCACTGAGTAATGTTTATTTCTCTCTAAATGTTGTAAGTTTTAGAAAATACTTCTTTTTGAGCCTATGGTGTTTTAAGTATCTCAACTATTAGAATTTATATAAAAAATTGGTTTAAAAACCACGTAGTATTTACTTACTGCCATTAAAACTTTTAAATTGAACAACCATGATTATATTATTTTAAAAATAAGATAGTAAAAGGCAGTGTGTGGAACCTACGCTGGGCAGGAATTGAGAGACCTAACTCTATGTGACCTTAGAAAAATTTACATTTTGAGAATATTAGCTTCCATATCCATAAAATGAAGGTGTTAGGGAGAAAAACGCACAGGCTTTAGAATCTGATAGACTTGGCTTTTAATCATCAAACTGCCATTACAGTATGATCTTGCTCAGTCACTTATCTAACCCCTATTTCCTTATTCATAAAGTGTGATTAATAGTACTTATTTCATTAAATTATTGTGGACGCTGACATGATGTATATAAAACTCTTTAGCATAGTGCCTGACACAAAATAAATAATATTAACTATTCTTATTCACTGATCTTTTTGGCTGTTGTAAATGATGTCCCGACAAACTTCAGAGAAGACTGAATTATAAGTTATCATAACTTTAGTAATTTGGGTATTGTTGCTAATATTTAGAGAATGATTAGTTTTAGTATGTTGTTTTCCAGTGCAACTACTTAAGAAAGCTTATCTTTCTTGAATATTATCTTCCTTGGAAGGTATTCCAATTCTTGAAAATATCCATTCTGCGTCAACCTTTTTGGACCTTGCTCTGTAATTTCTTAAATGCCATGGAGTGCTGGTGAGACTATAAGTGTACTTCTTTAATTGTTTCAGTATTTTTCCTTTCCCTCACTTACCCTCCTCTCTTTCACTCTTCTCCCCTCCCTTTTACCCCTATAGCTAAAACATGTGACACCAATACTGAACATTTTGTATCATATGGTAGGAGAATTTAGTGTCTGACAATTTATGAAGAAGACACTGAAATAGGGATGTCAGAACAAGTTTCAAAATATCCCACTCAGGCACTGTCTTCTTAACCTATGCAATGCTCTCTGAATCATTGGTCTGAAATTGGATTATTCTGTGATAGTATAAGATTTAGCTTGACAGTTTCATGTTTTTTTTTAGAAAGGCTGTGGAACATGGAGGTTAGGGGTTAAAATAATATGAATGAAGTTTCTGACATTACACTCTTTTTCTCTGTTTCCTGCATATTAGTCTATCAAAGCAAATGAGAAAATTAGGTTATTCAAAACTCATTTAAAAAAATTATGGTAAAATACATGTAATATAAAAATTTCACATTTTAATAATTTTAACTGTACATTTCTGTGACATTAAGTACACCCATATTGTTGTGCATTTATCACCACCATTCAGTTTCAAAAATTTCTCATCTTTCTCAACTGAACCTGTACCCATGAAATACTAACTGCTCTTTCCTGTGTTCCTAGCCTCTGGTAACCACTGATTTATTTTATGTCTCCATGAATTTGACTGCTTTGGAACCTTCTATTAGTGGAGTCATATATTTTTTGTCCTTTTATGAATATGTTATTTCATTTATCTTAATATCGTTAGGGTTCATCCATGTTGTTACATGTCAAAATTTTCTTCCTTTCAAAGGCTGAATAATAGTCTGTTGTATCAATGTGTGTGTACACACACACACACACGCGTGCACACACACACACATACACACCACATATTATTTATTCGTTTATTCCTTCATGGACACTGGGTTGCTTCCAACTTTTGGCTAGTGTAAATAATGCTGCTGTAAATATGCATTGGTGAACACATATTTCTTTGAAACCCTGCTTTCACTTTCAGGTATATACCTAGAAGTCCAATTGCTGGATCATATGGTAATTCTGTTTTTAATTTTTTAAGGACTTGCCATACCATTTTCCACAGCAACTGTACATTCCCACCAGCAATGCACAAAACAGAGTTTCTGTTTGTCTACATCTTCACAAACACTTAGCATTTTCTGTTTTTCTTTTTAATAATAGCCATCTTAAATAGCCATGTGTGTGAAGTGGTATCTCACCATTGCTTGATTTACATTGCCCTTATGACTAGTAATATTGAGCATCTTTTCATATACCTATTGGCAATATGTATATCTTCTGTGGTGAAATCTCTCTTCAAGTCCTTCACCTGCTTTTGGTGAAGTGCTGTTGACATTACAGTGTTAGAGGTGCCTATTATAATATGCCTATTAAACTAGCTAGGATGATGCTACATGGTATTGAACTTGTTGAAGAGAAAAACTGTAATTTAGGTGCAAGCATCTTTGATGGTTGTTTCTCACTGCTACAATTGTATTTTATCACTTTTATGTCATGCCTTTTACTTTTTTTTTTTTTTTAAATAAAAGAGATAATGTATACTTTGCATCCAACTTAGTAATTTAAGGGAAAAAGGAAACTAAGTGACATAATAACAAAACATTTATAAACTAGACACTGGAAGAATAACTGCAAGAATGCTTTATAAAAAGTTATGAAACATAGAAACAGATGTGAACTATACCAAGAAAAATAAGAGAATGAGGGTTAAAATCAGAAAACATAGACTATATAAAAAGTTGGGATTTTTATAAATTAGAATTCTATGCCATATGGATGATAGATATGTAAATCTCAATGTAAGGGTATATAGCTGAGTGGCACTTTATTTTACATACTTATGCTCAAATATGATCTATAGGGTCTTTGTATTTTAGTTACCCAGCAGCTCTTTCTTCTTAGAAAAATAAAATGGATGTTTTAATCCATTTAGTTTTCAGCATAAATTTTTCTTATTTTGTTTTTAATGTGTGTATGTGATGTTACATAAATACGTATTTGGTAAGTTAGTTTGATTTCATGTAAAGACTTCAGAGAATAGACATTTATGTGGCATAGCTTTGTAGCAAATAATTTCATTAGCTTTCTTCCCTAATTAGAGCTTTAAAAAAAACACTGTAAAAAATGTCAAAGTTGTTTAATAAAAATAGAAAAATGTGAGGTTAGACTATACTTATATACAAGGGGACTTAAAAAAGTTCATGGAAAATGGAATTAAAAGATAAATATAAAAAAATATAAACTTTATTTATCAACATAAGCTCCAACAGGAACAAGACACTTTTGTAAGCAATGATACCAGGAATTTAGTTCATCTCTAAATAACTGAGGGTCCTGGGAATTTAACTATGTCAGTGAAATCTTTTTTATATTATTACTGAATAAAAATGGGTTCCCTTTACAAATTTTTTGAGGTTAGGAAACAAAAAGAAGTAAGAAGGAGCCAAATCAGGACTTTAAGGTGGACACCTAATGATTTCCCATGGAAACTCTTGCAAATTACCCTTGTTTGATGAGATTTCATGAGCAGGATTACTGTTGTGATGGGGAAAGGACTCTGGTGAAGGTTTCCTAGGTATTTTTCTGTTAAAACTTTTGCCAACTTTCTCAAAACACTCTCATAATAATAAGCAGATGGTATTGTATTTTGGCCCTCCAGAAACTCAATAAGCAAAGTGCCACGAGCATTTTGAACTGGCAGTTTTTTGAATTGTTACCATGACCTTCACTTGTGACCAGTCCACTTTTGCTTTGACTGGACCACTGCCACCTCTTGGTACCCACTGCTTTGATTGCACTTTGTCTTCAGTACTGGTAAAGGCATATTTCATCTCCTGTTCTTTGAAGAAAGCCTTCAGGATCTTGATCACACTTGTTTTAAAATTTCCACCGAATGCCCTGCTCTCCTCTCCTACTGATCTGGGTGCAACAGTTTTGGCACCCATTGAGTGGAAAGTTTGCCCAACTTTAATTTTCCAGTCAGAATTGTGTAAACTGAATCAGTTGAGGTGTCCATGGTGTTGCCTGTTGTTTCTGCTGTTAATCATCAGTCCTTTTCAATTAGGGCATGAACAAGGTTACCTTTTTTTTCCTCACAAATTGATGTAGATGGTCTGCCATTGAGGGTTTCATCTTCAACAATCTCTTGTTCCTTCTCAAAATGAGTTATCCATTTGTAAACTGCTGATTTCTTTGTGGCATTGTCCCCATTAACTTCTTGTAAAGCTTCAATGATTTTGCCATTCTTCTATCCAATCTTCACCATAAGTGTTTGTTCTTGTTTCAGTTGAGCAGAATTCACATTGGTCTGATAGGAGCTTTTTTCAAATGATCTTATGCTTCTTTGTGCCTCAAACTAGGTGCTGTTCAGACATATTATAACGAGTTAGTACAAGCTTATTTTGGTGCAAACATTTAAAAAAATCCATGCATAGTTTTTAAATTATATGTATTTTGCATAAACTTTTTGAAGTCTTCTTGTATTTGATGACTTCTACCACTGACATTGAACAACTGTACTGTTTTATGCTAAATTTGAATTTAATGATGGAGTTAGTTTTTCTCTTTTAAATCATGTATAAATGACTATAAATTATGTTATGTGGGTTTCAGTTATGCAATGCATTGTACCCATGGAACAGCACAACTAATGGATAATACTTCTAATGTGAGGAATTTAATTCATCTTTAAAATGATTATAAATAGCAATATTAAGGTAATATTAAAAGGTATTAATTTCCTTCATTTTTCTAACAGGGTCAGCATATTTCACTGGCACCTATTCACAAGCTTGAAGAAGCTCTGTATGAATACCAGCCACTGCAGATAGAGACATATGGACCACAAGTTCCTGATCTTGAGATGCTAGGAAGACTTGGGTATGTGTCCTAAAGAACTTTACATTGAGTAGCTGATATGTGGGGCTTGTTGCTGTTCTTAACTGACATGTTAACATTCTTAGATTTTCAGTTTATAGAACTTTACTCTTTCGTGAAAAGTAACAGTACTTAATGCTAAGTTGTTTTATTTAGCACATTATTTTTTTCTTTGGACTTGTTATGTATCTTGAGATTGAGCCTGGAATATATTAGTTCATTTTTAAGTCTGTCCTTGGCAGCCATATTGAAATGACTGTTTATTTTCAGCCATGAGTGGTTTTTTTTTTTCTTCCTTTTTTTAAGAAATTGGGACTTAATTTAGTCAGTAGTAAGCCAGTAAAAATATGAGTTGGGCTCCTTGCCATGAAAAAGGGTAGATTTACTCATTGTGCTCTGTCTACAGTGAAACTACATTTATGAGCCATGAGCCATGAAATATATTTTGTTGAAAGGTATAATGTTAAGTCTGGCCCAGTGGTTCAACAGTCGTATCATATATATCCATTCTGGAAATGAACCTGGGATCCTGGCTTTTGTGAGGGATGGAGAGATGGTTATAGTCTCTCTCATGGGAGCAAGTGGGTATTTGTATACTTGAAAAGTGCAGGCACACATGTTGCTAGATGGAGCAAATCATTTCTTGGTCTCATTTTTAAATGTAAACTATTGAATGAAAGGCTGATCCAGAAACTGTTGTTGCCTAACAAAATAGTGGAAAGAATATAATGTGGAAAAAAAAATGAGTATGTTGAGGCCAAGCAATTAAAAAGATCCCAAGAATAAAAACAAGAAAGGTGAAACAAATAATAAATCCTGCATGCATCTTCAAAACCAAAACCAAAATCTTGAAGATGTTGCATAGTATTTTGCATGTGAAACTCAAGGCTCCAAGGTAAAGTTAATATTGAAATGATACATAATTTAATATCTTAAGGCTAAATTATCTTTAGTTCTTTATTTTCTTAAAGTTCTACAACCCCTATGTGTGAAGCGAACAGGATGTAAAACAACCTAAAGCTCTCTTTGAGATAACAAACTTATTAAACAATTGTTTTAAATGCTAAAATTGAAGTTTGAGGAGATAGACAATATTGTGTTTTATAATGTAAAAAATTATACATGATGTAGACATTTATTTCTTATCTCTTATTGGGTTATAAAGAACTAGAATTACGTATCTTTAAACTAAATTTACTCAAAATCTTTACTTTTAATGTTAGTGAAGTTAGCATGTTTAAAATAATACTCCTCTGTTACTGAGTTTTGCATTTTCCAACAATTTTGTCATAATTTTTCATAAACAGATTTTATTCTGTTGAGGTAATGTTTTTCTGTTCCTAAAATGTTGAATTGTTATTATTTTTTGAGATAGTCTCTCTTTGTCACCTAGGCTGTAGTACAGTGATGCAATCTTGGCTCACTGCAGCCTCCTTCTCCTGGGTTCTAGCGATTCTCGTGCCTCAGCATCCTGAGTAGGTGAGGATGCAGGTGTGCACCATCACGCCTGGCTAATTATTGTATTTTTTGTAGAGATAGGGTTTCTCCATGTTGGGCAGGCTGGTCTTGAACTCCTGGCCTCAAGTGATCTGCCCACCTTGGCTCCCCGAAGTGCTGACATTACAAGTATGAGCCACTGGGCCCAGCCCATCTTTTAATATACTGCTGAATTCAGTTTGCTGGTGTTTTGTCAAGGATTCTTGAATTAGTGTTCATAAAGCATATTGACTAGTAGTGTTTTCTAGCTTTACTGAGGTATAATTAAAAGAAAAATTATATGTATTTAAGATAGAGAATTTCTTTTTAATTATTAATTTTTGTGAGTGCATAGTAGGTGTATATACTATGGGCTATGTGAGATATTTTGATACAGGCATGCAATGCATAATAATCACATTAAAGTAGATGGTATCTCTACTACCTCAAGATCTGTTCTTTGTGTTACAAAGAATCCAATTATATTCTTTTAGTTATTTTCAAATGTATAATTAAATTGTTACTAATTATAGTCACCCTGTTGTTCTATCAAATACTAGTTCTTGGCCAGGTATGGTGGCTCACGCCTATAAATCCCAGCTCTTTGGGAGGCTGAGGTGGGCAGATCACTTGAGGTCAGGAGTTTGAGACAAGCCTGGCCAACATGATGAAATCCTGGCTCTACTAAAAATACAAAAAAATAGCTGGGTGTGGTAGTACTTGCCTGTAATCCCAGCTACTTGGGAGTCTGAGGCAGGAGACTCACTTGAACCTGGGAGGCCGAGGTTGCAGTGAGCCAAGATTGTTCCACTGCACTCTAGCATGGGTGACAGGGCAAGACTCTATCTCAAAAAGAAAACAAACAGTTCCTATTTATTCTCTTTATTTTTTTTCTACCCATTAACCATCCCCACGTCCTCTCCCACCCCCTCACTACCCTTCACAGCCTCTGGTGACCTTCCTTCTAACTCTCTATATCTATGAGTTCAATTATTTTCAT
The DNA here is from genome assembly GCF_048565385.1 of Saimiri boliviensis. Lineage (NCBI taxonomy): Eukaryota > Metazoa > Chordata > Mammalia > Primates > Cebidae > Saimiri > Saimiri boliviensis. The sequence goes on along the minus strand of NC_133450.1, from coordinate 42,810,143 downwards.
TTTTAGCTTTCACAAATAAGTGAGAACATGCTAAATTTGTCTTTTTGTGCCTGGCTTATTTCACTTAACATAATGACCTCCAGTTCCATCTATATTGTTGCAAATGACAGGATCTCATACTTTTTTTCTGGCTGAATCATACTCCATTCTGTATATGTACCACATTTTCTTTATCCAGTCATCTGTTGATGGACATGTAGATTGCTTCCAGATCTTGGCTATTGTGAACAGTACTGTAATAAACATGAAAGTGCAGATGTCATTTTGAAATACTAATTCCTTTTCTTTTGGGTATATATTCAGCAGTGGGATTGCTGGATCATATAGTAGCTCTATTTTTGTCTTTTGACAAACCTCAAAACTGTTCTTCATGCTGGTTGTACTAGTTTACATTTCTACCAGCAGTGTACAAGATTTTCTTTTTTCTCTAGCCTCTCTAGTATGCGTTACTGCTTGTCTTTGGATAAAAGTCATTTAAACTGGGGTGAGATTATATCTCATTGAAGTTTTGATTTGCATTTCTCTGTAATTTGCATATTACTGTTGATGTTGAGCATCTTTTCATATGACTTTGCCATTTTTATATCTTCCTTTGAGAAAAGTGTGTTCAAATCTTTTGCCCGTTTTTAAGTTGGAGTGTTACATTTTTTCCTGTTGAGTTGTTTGAATTCCTTACATATTCTGATTAATAATACCTTGTCATATGGGTAGTTTGAAAATATTTCTCCCATTCTACAGGTTGTCCCTTTGTTCATTGATTTCTTCACTATGCAGATTTTTAACTTGATATTCTCCCATTTATCTATTTTTGCTTTGGTTGCATCTGCTTGTGGGAATATTCCTCAAAAAATCTTTGCCCACTCCAGTGTCCTGGAAAGTTTCCCCAATGTTTAATTTTAGTATGTTAAATAGTTTGAGGTCTTAGATTTAAGTGTTTAATCCTGATTTGATTTTTGTATGTGGAGAGAGATAGGGATCTAGTTTCATTCTTATGTATATGGATATCCAGTTTTCCCAGTACCGTATTTTAAAGAGACTTTCTTTTCCCAAAATGTATGTTCTTGGCACCTTTGTTGAAAATGAGTTCACTGTAGATGTATGCAATTGTTTTGAGATTCTCTATTTTGTTCCATTGGTCTCTGTGTCCATTTTTATACCAGTATCGTCTACTTTAGTTACTGGAGCTCTGTAGTATTTGAAATCAGGTAATATAATTCCTAAAGTTTTGTTCTTTTTGTTCAGAATAGCTTTGGCTATTCTGGGTCTTTTGTGATTCCATATAAATTTTAGGATTTTAAAAAAAATTTCTGTGAAGAATGTCATTGGTATTTTGATAGAGATTGCATTTAATCTGCAGATTGCTTTGGGTACTATGGACATTTTAACATTATTAATTCTTCCATTCCATGAACATGGAATATCTTTTGTGTGTGTGTGTGTGTCCTCTTCAGTTTTTTGCATCAATATTTTGTAGTTTTCATTGTAGAGATCTTTCACTTCTTTGGTTAATTCCTAGGTATTTTATTTCTAGCCATTGTAAATGGGATTACTTTCTTGATTTCTTTTTTAGATTGTTCAGTCTTGACATATAGAAATGTTCCTGATTTTTGTGTGCTGATTTTGTATTATGCAACTTTACTTAATTTGTTTATCTATTCTAATAGTTTTTTTGTGGAGTCTTTAGGTTTTTCCAAATGTAAGATCATATCATCAGCAAACAAAAATAATTTGACTTTCTCCTTTCCACTTTGGATGTCCTTATTTCTGTCTCCTGTCTGATTGCTCTAGCTAGGACTTCCAGTTCTCTGTTGAATAACAGTGGTGATAGTGGGTATTGTTGCTGTGTTCCAGATCTTAGAAGAAAGGCCTTCAGTTTTCCCCCATTCAGTATACTAGGTGCAAGTCTGTTGTATATAGCTTTCATTATGTTGAGGTAAATTCCTTTTATACCCAGTTTTTTGAGGGTTTTTACCATGAAAGAATGTTGAGTTTTATTAAATGCTTATTCAGCCCCAATTGAAATGATCATATGATTTGGTCCTCCATTCTGTTAAAGGATGTATCATAATGATTGATTTGTATATGTTGAACCATTCTTGCATTTCTGGGATAAATCCCACATGGTCATGATAAGTGAATGATCTTTTTAATATGTTGTTGAATTCAGCTTGCTAGTATTTTGTTGAGGCTTGCAGACACTATCTTATAACCCATTATTTTAAGCTGATGACAAGTTAACATTGATTGTATAAGCAAATAAATAAGCAAAATCAAAACTAGTAAAAACTCTATATTTTAACTTTGTACGCTTTTAAACTTTTTGTTTTTTCTATTTATATCTTAATGTACTGCCTATTTCTTGAAATTTTGTAGTTATTACATTTGATTGATTTATCTTTTAGTTTTCCTATTTAAGAGTAGTAGTTTACCCACCACGATTACGGTGTGATAATCCACACCAGGCTAATTTTTGTATTTTTAGTAGAGATGGGGGTTCCCCACGTTGGCCAGGTTGGTCTTGACCTCCTGGCCTCAAGTGATCTGCCTGTCTCAGCCTCCCAAAGTGTTGGGATTACAGGCGTGAGCCACCATGCCCAGCTGTAACTACTGTTTTTAATAACTATACATGTGATTTATTTAATGTGAGCTGTTCATTTCTGAATGATTATAGAAATTTAAAAGACTTGTTGAAAGAGTGTTGAATAGATAACTTTATTGTTATTTTATTTCTTCCATGTACTCCAGCAGATAATGTAACTTCTGAACCTACTCTTAAAATTCCCAAGAAATCAATTGACAGATTAGTTATAAATAAGAAATTTAAAAGTTAATTTTAAACATAATTTATATCAGCATGATTTTATTTAAATTTGGTTTAGATTCTTAGAAGTTTATATCACATTTTAATGAATGTTTATGAGTAAATTTCTGTATTACTCAAATACTTGAATAGTGAAAAATCATTAAAAATTACAGAGTATTTTAGGCAGATGTAAATTTGTGATATCTGTGGTTTAAGGCAATCTTTGATACCAGCCATGAAAATATTACATGATGAAATATTTCATTAATTTTATATAAGAGTTATGGTTTTATTAAAAGCATTGCTAGTTTATATTTATGTAAATATACGTATTATGTAAATATGTAATTTGCATTTATCTTTAAATTTCTGTGTAAATATGTAAAAGTGAGAATGACTTATCTAATAGGAAATTTCAGAATTCCTTTCTCAATTTTATGGGAATATCTATTATTTTCATTCTATGACACATTATAACATTTTAAGATAAAATATTTTTATTTAAGGTTTGTAGTCTTACATTTTCCTTATTTATGGTTTAAATGAAGCTATTTGCTACCAAAATTCTGCAGAATGAAATGTTTTTCTTTTACTAATAGATAATGTTTTACATATGTTTGGGGTACGTGTGAATATTTTTACATGCATAAAATGTATAACAATCAAGTCTAGGATATTTGGGGTATCCTTCACCTTGAGTAGTTATTATTTCTATGTGTTGGTAATCTTTCAAGTTCTCTCTTCTGGCTACTTTGAAATATACAACATACTGTTGCCAACTACAGTCACCCTAGTCTCTTACTGAGCATTAGAATTTATTTCTTCTATCTAACTGTAAGTTTATACTTATTCACCAACCTCTCTTTATTTCTCCCTTCCACCCTCATACCCTTCGAAGCCTTTGCTATATTCTAGTTTCTATCTCCATGAGATCAAGTTTTTGTCTCCCATATGTGAGTGAGAACATGCAAAATTTGTCTCTGTGCCTGGGTTATTTCACTTAACCTGATGATCTCCAATTCCCTCCATGTTGCTGCAAATGACATGGCTTAATTCCTTTTTATGGCCAAATACTTATACCGTGTGTGTGTGTGTGTGTGTGTGTGTGCACGCCACTTTTTTTTATCCATTTGTCCATAGATGGATATTTAAATTGATTCTATATTTTTGCTATTGTGAATGGTGTTGTGATAAACATGTAAGTGCAAAGTGTCCTTCTTATACTGATTTCTTTTCCTTTGGCTTAGATACCCAATAGTGGGATTGCTGGATCATACAGTTCTATTTTTAATTTTTTGAGGAATCTCCATACTGGTCTCCGTAATGGCTATACCAATTTACATTCCCACCAGTAGTGTATAAGAATCCTCTTTTCTCTGTATCCTTATTAGCATGTGTAATTTTTTGTCTTTTTAATAATAGCTCTGCTAACTGGGATAAGATGATATCTCATTGTGGTTTATATTTTAATTTCCCGGATGATTAGTGATGTTGAGCATTTTTTCATATACCCATTGGCCATTCATATGTCTTCTTTTGAAAAAGTTTCTATTCATATTCCTTGCCTACTTTTTAAATGAGATTACTTATATTTTTTTTGTTGAATTATTTGAGTTCCTTGTATATTCTAGATGTTAGGTCCTTGTTAGATGAATAGTTTTCAAATACTTTTTCCCAGTCAACATCTTGTCTCTTCACTCTGTTGATTGTTTCTTTTGCTTTGCAGAAGCTTTTTAGTTTAACATAGTTCTATTTGTCTATTTTCGCTTTTAAGTTGTCTGTGCTTTTGAGGTCTTAGCCGTAAAATCTTTGCCTAAACCAATGTCCTCAAGTTTTTCCCCTTTGTTTTCTTCTAATAGTTTTATATTGTCAGGCCATACATTTAAGTCTTTAATTCACCTTGAGTTGATTTTTGTGTATGGTGAGTTCAGATGGTTATTATGGGAGTCCAGTTTCATTATTCTGCATATGGATAGCCAATTTTCCCAGCATCACTTATTAAAGAAGGAATTATTCCCACAGTGTACATACTTTGCGTCTTTGTTGATTATTAATTGGCTGTGAACATATGGCTTTATTTCTGTGCTCTCTTATAGAATGAAATTTTAATCTTAATCTCATGCAGAGCTTATCTTTTATTGCTTTGTGGTAGCTACAACGCTCTACCACATAGCAATATATAGATGTACATTCTTTTCTCTGTCTTATGTTGACATAAGTGGCATAAGTTCTGGGCTATCAATCTGTCAGGAAACTTTAAAAAATGATTTTTAACTGTGAAGGTTTCAAGTCTTGAGTCACAAGATATGAGAATAACTAGCTATTATTATATCAGTAGTAGTGAAAATAATTATAGTAGTTATGATGGTACTGAATTAAGTCAGTTAATTAGAATCTGATGGTAATTAGAAGAAAATTTCCTGTTTGATCTCTATTAGCACTATTAATATTGTTTTCTTGTGTGGCCATGGACTACATTCATAAAAACCAACTTGCTGAGCAAAAGTAATTGATTATTACAAATCTATTACTGTTAATGGCAAAGCAATTAAAAGTGATGACTCTTGAAAAAATAGAATAGGGTCCAGTTCACAAAAATAGAGGTGTATCTCATTTTACTGTGTTTTGTTTTATTGCTTTTTGCAGAGATTGCAAGTATATCAATGTACTCACCTCATGTCTGTTTTTCACATTTGGTTAATTCTTGCACTGTTTCAGACTTTTTCATGATTATATCTATTTGGTGATTTGTGATCTGTGAACTTTTGGTGTTACTATTATTATTGTTTTGGTTGCTGCAAACTGTATCCATATAACAAAGCAAAGTTAATAAGTGTGTTTGTTCTGACCGTTCTTCTGACTGGCTCTTCCCTCCCCTCCTTCCCTTGGACTTCCCTATTCCCCAAGACACAACAATATTGAAATTAGACCAATTAATAACCCTGCTAAGGGCTCTGTGTATTCAAATGAGAGGAAGGATCACATATCTCTCACTTTCAATAAAAATATAGAAATGATTAAGCTTAGTCAGCAAGATATGTCAAAAACCAAAATAGGCCGAAAGCTAGACCTCTTGTGCCAAACAGCCAAGTTGTGAATGCAGAGGAAAAGTTTTTGAAGGAAATTAAAGTGTGAACACATGAATATTAAGAAAGCAAAATAGCCTTATTGCTGCTATGGAGAATGTTTTAGTGGTCCAGATAGATTGAACCAGCCAGAACATTCCCTTAAACCAAAGCCTAACTCTCTTCAATCCTGTGAAGGGTGAGAAAGGTGAGAAAGCTACAGAATAAAATTGTAAAGCTAACAGAGGTTGGTTCATGAAATCCATTTCCATAACAGAAAGTGCAAGGTGAAGCGCCAAGTGCTAATGTGGAAGCTACCTAAGATATTGATGAAGGTGGCTTAAACAAAGATTTTTCAATGTAGATGAAATATCCTTCTATTGGAAGAAGATGCCCTCTAGGATTTTTATAGCCAGAAAGAAGTCAGCCAGGTGTGGTAACTCATGCCTGTGATTCCAGGATTTTGGGAGGCAGATAGCTTGAGCCCAAGAGTTCAAGACCAACCTGGGCAACATGGCAAAAAATAAAAAATAAAAATACAAAAATTAGCCAGGCGTGGTGGTACGCTCCTGTAGTCCCAGCTACTCAGGAGACTGAGATGGGAGAATCACTTGAGCCTGGGGAGGTTGAGGCTGTAGTGAGCCATGATTGCATCACTGTACTCCAGCCTGGGTGACCCTGAGCTGGAGTGTAGTGATATGATGCAGTGAGACCCTGTTTCCAAAAAAAAAAAAAAAAAAGAAAGAAAGAAAGAAAGAAAAAGGAGAAGTCAGTGTTTCAAAAGCAAGGCTGACTCTCTTTTTAGGAGCAAATACATCTGATGACTTTAAATTGAAGTCAGTTTTCATTAGCCATTTTGAAAATCGTAGGGCCCTTAAAAAGTTTGCTAAATCTACTCTGCCTGAGCTTTAAAATGGAATGAAAAAGCCTGGATGACTGTATTTGTTTACAGCACGGTTTGCTGATTATTTGAAGCCTATTCTTGAGACTTAACTGCTTAGAAAAAAAAAGATACCTTTCTAAATACTACTGCTCACTAACATTACATCTGGTCACCTAAGACTTCTGATGGATATGTGCAAGGAAATCGTGTTTTCATGACTGCTAACACAACATCCATTCTACAGCCCAGGTATCAAGGAATAATTTTGACTTTTCAGTCTTGTTATTTAAATAATACGTTTCATAGCGCTGTAACTGCCATAGATGGTGATTCCTCTGATGGATCTGGATAAACAAATTGAAAACCTTCTGGAAACAATTCACTATTCTAGAGGCCATTAAAAACATTTGTGATTCATGGGAGGAGGTCAGAATATCAGCATTATCAGGAATTTGAAAGAAGTTGATTCCAACCCCCTTGTTTGAGACTTTATTGAAAGAAGTAACTGCAAATGAAGTGAAAATAGCAAGGGAACTAGAATTAGCAGTGGAGTCTGAAGATATGACTGAATTGCCACAGTCTTATAATAAAACTTGAACAAATGAGGAACTGACTCTTAGGGATGAGTAAAGAAAGTAGTTTTTTGAGATGGAACCTACTCTTGGTGAAGATGCTGTGAACGTTGTTGAAGTGACAATGGATTTAGAATATTATATAAACTGAGCTGATAAAGAAGTGGTAGGGTTTGAGAGAATTGCCTCTAGTTTTGAAAGAAGTTCTGCTGTGAGTAAAATGCTATCAAACAGAATTATGTGCTACAGAGAGAACTTTTGTGAAGAGTCAATCATTGCAGCAAACTTTATTACTGTCTTATTTTAAGAAATTGCCATGGCCTCCCCAGCCTTCAGCAACCACCATCGTGATCAGTAAGCAGCTATCAACATCCAGCAAAGAACATTTATCAGCAAAAAGATTAGGACTAGTTGATGGCCCAAGAGGATTATTATCATTTTTTATTAATATATAATCTATTTGGGATTTTGACTAAATCTGCAAAATCACTTTTTATATATAATATAATCATAGCAATGAAATCTGTCATATTTATGGTCGTATTCATACCCAAGGACTGAGAATTATGCAAGGAATGGATACAGTGGGGTAGAATAATGATGGCCATGTCTAAATTCTGCCTACTACAAGCGAGATAGGTCTTCTCTTGCTACTTGTCTTTTTCAACATTTTCTAAGCATTTTTTATACATTTATTCTTCAAAGTAAACTTTGCTGGCAAAAGCAATAAAGCACTCCATAATTGTTTCAAGATTTTTGTAAATGTGAAAATTTCATAAAATACTGTGAATCAAGTAACGAAACAAATCAAAAGCCACCAACAACTTAGCTAATAAGCTCCATCCACAGTACCCCCTAGATAGTAATCAATACCAATCCTTTTGGGATTGTATTTGGAATTTAAACTTATAATCTGATCAGAGAAGAATGGGCATTTAAAATATACTTAGTTTTTATATATCTTACACATTTCTTGGAAATTAATTTTCATTATATTCTACTTTTGATGCTGTTGTGATAAAGTTATTTTCGTCATATTTCTGACTTTAGGTTTATATTTTATTGTATTTTGGCTAGAACTTGTAGAACTTTTAGACCAAGTATAATCCTAATAACTGCAGTTTCTTTCTATGTATTTCTTCTTTTTTTTTTTTTTTGGTGAATGCCTCAAATGTTTCAACACTAAGGATTATATTTGCTGTTTAAGTGGTTTTTTATATCACATAAATGTATTTTCTAAATCACACTGAAGAAATCACATCATGAATAGGTATTAATTTTTTTCTTTTTCACATTTAATTTTATTGAATGCTTTTATGCCATCTATTGATGTACTTTTTGAACCTAATGGTGTATGATATTATTAAAAAATTTTTCAATAGCAAGTACTTCCTGTATTCCTAGATAGCTGCTTACTTGAAATAGCATTTAGGGAAGGCAGAATTTCAGCTGCAGACTGCAAGTTCAGGAAATTTGTTTTAAATGGATTAGTTTATGTTCTATCAGTGAGAAATAATTGAGTCAATCTATAATACTTTAAAAATCTTAGCACTTAAAATTTAATCAGCTTTATTAAAGCATAATTCACATATAATAAAATATCTATTTTAATTGTGTATTCTAATGAGTTTTGATAAATGCATGCAGTTTGTTTTAACCACCAGCACAGTCACGATATAGAGTATTTGTATAATCTGCTCTCACCATGATTGTGCTTTTTTCTGGAAGTCACTTATAATTTTGTGTATGAAAGTGTTCTTTTATTTCAACATTTCCATGAGAGAATTTTGTATTCTGTATACTGCTTTTTGGTTATAGTCTTTACTTTGTAGTATTGGCTTATATATGGATTGTGTAAGAATGGTGAAAAGGTAGTTGTTTAATTTAAGTTTTGTTTTGTTTTTGATGCTACCCATTTAAGTTTTTTTTGTTTTTCTTTTTGTTGTGTTTTGTTTTGAGATGGAGTCTCACTCTGTTGCCCAGGCTGGAGTGCAGTGGTACGATCTAGGCTCACTACAGCTTCTGCTTCCCGGGTTCAAGTGATTATCCTGCCTCAGCCTCCTGAGTAGCTGGGACTACAGGTGCCCAGCACCATGCCTGGCTGATTTTTGTATTTTTTAATAGAGACAGGATTAGTATTGGCCAGGCTGGTCTCAAACTCCTGACTTTGTGATCTGCTCGCCTTGGCTTCCCAAATTGCTGGGATTACAGGCGTGAGCCCTTGCGCCTGGCCTTAAGTTTATATGTTAGTTTTACAGAAAGCCTTGGGGCATCAGAAAATCAAAGAATGTGGAAAAATACAAAAATCACAAAAACACTGCAATATACATGTATATATAATATATGATTTATACTATACTTTGTGGTAATTATGAAAATATTACTAAATTAACTTTTTTTTTTCTGGCCGTGATAGCAAAATGTCTTTAGTGTCTGATTTTTTTGTTTGTTTTAGGGGGCATTTAAATTAGAAATGAACTCACATATCTAACAGGAATCTTTGTGCTTAAAATTCTAGCCTGGCTCTAGTCTTGCAAGTTTTAAATCTTTTTTATGCAATTATGGAAAAAATATGTTTCTGCTTGAAGCAGTTGTCAAACAAGCTTCTTTCATCAACAGTCAGACACAAGGCAGCTGAATGAGGCTGTTTAGTCTAGAGTGAATGCTCATGAGATTACAAGGTCACTGAGGAAATGTAATTATACAGTTGGTTCCAGAATAGTTTTTTGTAGCAAGGACTTAAATTATAACATTAATTTAAAAATATATAAAATGAGATATATTCTAATTAATCTCAGAAAGCACAAAGTTAAAAAAATGTAAGTTATTACAATAAAATGTGTTAATTCATATTTTTACAGGATCCTTAAAAAAGCAGATTCAATTTAGTATTGGAATTTGGTTATTTCTGCTATATCATGGTAGAATTCAGTAGATCCTGTGGATCTTATATATAATTGTCTTCACTGGGAAATGTTAGCTGTTTCTTTGAAACAGCTAACATTTAAAATGAAACTTAAAATTCTACTGTAATAAAACCAACGATAACAGTACATTATTGAATCTGTTAGATGCTGTTAGATATTTCTAACATTAGAAATATCTGTTAGGTATTTCCCTGGAAAACCCTGATTTCAAATCCCAATCTTTTCTGGAAACATCTTCACAGATGCACCCAGAAATAATATTTTACCAGATATCAGGAGATCCCTTAGCCCACTCAAGTTGACACATAAAATTCTAGATGATAATATTGAAAATCCTGGTTTTCAAGAGAAACAGAACCAATAGGACATTTAGACATTCTTAAGAGGTGGTTTATTTTTGCAATTGGCTCACATAAGATTTTAGAGGCTGAGAAGTCCCATAATATGCTGTCTGCAACCTGGGGAACCAGGAAAGTTGGTGGTGTAACTCACTCTGAATCCAAAGACTTGTGAACTAAGGGAGCCAATGATGTGACTCTGTTTGAGGTTGAAGGTCTGAGAATGGAGACTTGTGGGGTGGAGGTAAAAGTCATGTAGTATGAAGGCCCAAGAACCTCAAGTTACATTGTTTGAGGACAGGAGTAAATAAATGAATGTCCCAGCTCCAGAAGAGAGAGTGAATTCACCCTTCCTTTGTTTTTTTTGCTATGTTCAGGCCCTCAGCTGGATTGGATGACATCCATCCACATTGATGAGGGTGTATATTTTGTACTAAGACTATTGATTCAAATCCAATCTTTCCTGGGGACACATTCACAGATGCACCCAGAAATAATGTTTTACCAGCTCTCAGGAGATCCCTTAGCCCAGTCAAGTTGACACATAAAATCCCAGATGATAATTAATACTTTAAAGACAAATAAAGGATACAAGAATGGATAGTGATTGGGGTAGTGTGCCATTTTTGGTAATTGGAATCTCTTGTAAGATGGTATTTTAGCAAATACCTGAATTAGAAAAGAAATGAGTCATTTGATATCCTTGGGAGAGTCAAAAGGAACTGTAAATTCACAGGTGGGGATGTGAATAAGGAAGAGGAAGGAGTTCAGAATGTCTGGAGAAAGAGTAAATATGGGGAGTGGTAGGAGAATAAGTCAGAGAGGTAGCAGGTTTTTATGTAAGAGTGCAGGCCAGACCTAGTTGATGATACACAGCTTTATAGACCATGGTCAAGACTTGGGCTTTTACTTTGAAGGAGATGGGAAGTCAGAGGAGAATTTTGAAAAGAAGTTGCCATATATTACTTGCATCTAGAAAGGTCTGTCATAGGAGAGTAGATTTTGTAGATGGTGGATGGTGGTGGTGGAGGCAGGCATGAATGCAAGAAGACTTGCAGTAGTCCTGCTAAGATGGTAGTGGCTTGTCCTAGCATGGTAGTAGTATAGTTCGTAAGAAAGTGGTCAGATTATAGATATAATTTTGATGGCAGAGGCAAAAGAATTTTTGATGGATTGGTTAAGGGTGGTATGAAAAGGAAAGGATTACTTCCAAGGTTTTTATCTGAGCAAATGGTTGATCCCAGGGTTTTTTTCTGAACAATAAAGCTGCAGGCAATAAGGGGTTGTGTGTCTGTAGAGGTTTTTTAAAATAAAACTGAATAAAAGTCTGTTTTTTAAATGAACATGTACTGACAGTATTGGTTTTCAAATACTCATTTCTGAAAAAAATCTTTTGTTGTTCCAAGTTCTCAACAATTGCTGTGATTACTTTTGAATTTAATAGTATATATGTAAGCTATCAATGAACATAGCTTTAGTTTTCTTTAATAACATTATATGTATGCAAAATTTAATTCAGATAAATTTCAGTTTTACAATCATCCCAGGCCCTACCTTTTCACCCCCCCAATCCCCAATAGCCACAAACCTAGCTACATTTAACCTCATTCAAGCGTAAATTTGTATGGTTTTGGAATTTTTCAAGCTCCTTTCTGACAAAATTTCTATTTTTAACTCCCCTTGGTACTACATATTCCTGAGTTTAAACCGTAAATTTGAAGTAAACAGTGTTAGCTCAGTGATTATAAAGATGAAGAAACAGCTGGGTGTGGTGTAATTCTTACCTGTAATCCCAGCACTTTGGGAGACCCAGGCAGGTGCATCATGAGGTCAAGAGTTCAAGCCCAAGCCTGGCCAACATAGTTAACTTCTGTCTCTACTGAAAATACAAAAATTAGTCTGGTGTGGTGGCACACACCTGTAGTCCCTGTAGCCCCAGCTACTTGGGAGGCTGAGGTAGGATAATCATTTGAACCTGGGAGGCAGAGGTTGCAGTGAGCTTAGACTACACTATTTCACTCTAGCCTGGATGACAGAGCAAGACTGTCTCAAACAAAACAAAACAAAACAAAACAAAACAAAACAAAACAAAAAAAACCAAAACCCAACAAACAGAACTTAGGTTCTGAGAACTTTTATTTGTGTTTAAAGTTTTCAGTTGTGGGGACATTTGAAAGTTGCTAGAATCAATTTTAAAGAAACAGATCCTTCAACAGTATTGCACTTTCTAGAATTTATTGTGAAATAAAAATGTTATTCTGCCAAACTTATCCTTATCAGTAAGATATTCCTAGTTATTTGAATATCTGTTTCTTCAGATAAGAAACTTTTGAAATTAAAATTAATGAAAAGTATTTTTCAATAGATTGTGAGCAGAGATAAACTGATGGATCTGACTGTAACGTCTATTGAACTTAAATATGTAAAAACAACCAGTTTTAACGCACTCATTGACAAAGCTGCAGAAGTCAAAGCTCAAAACAGAAATTATAATGTGATACTCCATTTTGTGCTTATAAATTGTGCCATTTAAAAAATTAATATAATTAATAGGTATTTTAATTTACTACTTATCTTTCATGATAATTTTTATTGGAATAACTATGTGTGCACAGTGCTATAAAAGAAAAGCCTCACTGTGTGCTTTTCTGCATTATTTTTAATTTAATTTCATGATTATTACAAAATATAGTTTTGTTCTATAGAGGCACAGATATGGCAAAAAACAAAATTATCTGTTCTGGTTGTCTAATATGTTGTCTGCAGCTGCCTAATAGAGTCCACTCTGAAGATGGGCTTCTGTATTGTAGGTAGCTTCTGTGATGACCAAATCATGTTAATTTAGTCATAAAAATTTCTCCATCATATTTGGTTACATTATTTTAAGAAATTTATAGAGACTTAGGGAGATCCACAAACTTAAGTAGTGGTCAAGATAGGTCCTATATAGAAGGTTAAAAGAGGCATGATTATTGAAACTAGAAAACTTTGGGGGGGCAGAGTGAACATGGGTAGCAAATCAAATTTTAGTTTATGAAGGATTTTTGAAGGGAATAATGTTTTTGGAGGGAAAATTACCAGTAAGATGGTAAAATGTGGATTAGACGACCAGCCAGGGTTGGCTCATCATTCCGAAATATTTCAAAGTGAGAGAAGATGCTGATTTAGTCTATGTAGGTTTGTTTTTTATTTGACTGAGAGCAAGGTGCTATTTCAGGTAATTTTTAATGCAGATGGCTATTCTTGGATTTTGCATGTCTTAGTGTAAGTTTTTTTTTTTTTTTTTTAACTCTGCCCAGCTTCTAAACCTTAGCTTTTTGTTCTACTATTTACCTCTGTATTTCTAAATAACATAATTATACTGCAGTTCCTTGGTTTCCAATTTTATAGCTGTCTCTTGACTTCCTAGTATAAGAGATGAAGATTTAGTCCTCTAAAACCTCTTCCATACCCTTATTTCACTTGTCCAGTTATCTCTTAATGCAATTATATTACATTTTAAAATTGAGTCAATATGACTTATATACATAGTGAATATGAAAATCTTGTTTTCAGTTGAGCCATATATTTTACACTGATTGTGTTTCTTAGATTTCCCATAATGGTTGCCTTGTTTTTTATGTCTCTTCACATTTTCCCTTTAGCTTTAATTAGCATCTTGCTCACCTCATCAAACCCTAAAATCTACCCTATCTAGGGCTACAGAATATGAAAACAAAATAGAATCTCACCATTTGTTGCCTCCTGCTTCGTTTTAACCTCCTTACCCAATGTAGACATTTCTTCCTGCTGCTTTTATTAATAGCTTAGTCTCCCCTGGCCTTGTGTTTGAAGGCATGCAGTATAGCTGCTTTGCTAATTTGTGATGGGTTTAGCATCAGATTTTGTGGAATTGGTACTTTTCAAATGTTTTAAAAATATTCTGCCAAGGAGTAGTTAACTGTCTTTAGATTTAGGTGAAATTCAGATGCGTGGTGGCTCATGCCTTTAATCCCAGCACTTTGAGAGACTGAGGAGGGTGAATGACTTGAGGTCAAGAGTTCAAGACTAGCCTGGCAAATATGGTGAAACCCTGTCTCTACTGAAAATACAAAAAATTAGCTGGGTGTGGTGGCAGGCACTGGTAATCTCAGCTACTCAGGAGGCTGAGGCAGGAGAATTGCTTGAACCTGGGAGGCAGAAGTTGCAGTGAGCTGAGACTGTGCCATTACACTCCAGCCTGGGCAACAGAGCAAGACTCCTTCTCAAAAAAAAAAAAGAAAAAGAAAAAAAAGAAAGAAAGAAAGAAAGAAAGAAAGAAAAAGAAATATAGACTTTGGGCTGGGTGCAGTGGCTCATGCCTGTAATTGCAGCACTTTGGGAGGCTAAGGCGGGTGGATCACGAGTTCAGGAGTTCAAAACGAGCCTGGCCAAGATGTTGAAACCCCCTCCCTACTAAAAATACAAAAAAAAAAAAAAAAAAAAAAAATTAGCTGGACGTGGTGGCACGTGCCTGTAATCCCAGCTATTCAGGAGGCTGAGGCTGAGGTTGCAGTGGACCGAGATTGTGCCACTGCCCTCCAGCCTGGTGACAGAGCAAGACTGTCTCAAAAAAAAAAAAAAATTTCAGTCAACTTTCATATTTTCTGCCTTGAATTTTACCTCAAGCATAGTTTAAAACAACTGAAAGGAGACAGGAGCAATAGTATTCTTAGTATGTACTGCATTCTTTGGTACCCACCTCTGCATACCAGAGTGAGAGAGGAAGGAAATTCAGTGGCTTGGGCTTGCTAGTGAGAGACAGAAGTCTTCCCAGTAATAAGACACATTTGGACAGCTCTCATCTCCCAACAACTGAGTCAACAGTAGGAGGGTATTTCATGGAGCTCTGTGGTAATTTTTTGATGAAGCAGCCCTTCTTCCTTAGGAATGTTTAATTGTTACCTTTATCCTCTCATTTGTTAAAGTTAACATTTATAGCTTGATGGTAGCTCTATCACTTCCATCTGTTTTATGAACTTACCTACTGTTCTTGCTTTGAAAGGTGGTTTTGTTTGTTACAAATAATTTTTCTATTATCATCTTAACCCTCAACTTTAACATTTAAAAATGACATAACTGAAGAGCCATGTTATCAGTGTTTTTTAGATTGTAGGTTATATACATTTTAAAAAATGGAATAAAATAAAAAGTAAACTAGCCAAGGGCATTGTGTAAATGTAAGCATTGGGCCAGGTACAGGCTCATGCCTATAATCCCAGCATTTGGAGAGGCTAAGGCACAAGGATGTCTTGAGCCCAGGAGTTTAAGACCAGCCTGAGCAACATAACTAGATCTCATCTTTACCAAAAGTGTAAAAATTAGCCAGGGAGAGTGTCATGCACCTGTGTTCTCAGCTACTGAGAGGCTGACTGAGGTAGGAGGATCACTTGAGCCCAGGAATTGGAGGCTGCAGTGAGCCAAGCTCATGCCACTGCACTCCAGCCTGGGTAACAGAGCAAGACTCTGCCTCTAGAAATTAAACACAGGCCAGACGCAGTGGCTCACGCCTGTAATCCTAGCACTTTGAGAGGTGGAGGCGGATGGACTGCCTGAGCTCAGGAATTCCAGATCAGACTGGGCAATGTGGTAAAACCACATCTTTACTAATATATAAAAAAATTAGCCAAGTGTGGTAGCATGTGCCTGTAGTCAGTCCCAGCTAGTCAGGAGGTTGAGGCATGAGAATTGCTTGAACCTGGGAGGTGGAGGTTACAATGACCTGAGATCATGCCACTATACTCCAGCCTGGGCGACAGAGCTAGACTGTGTCTCCAAAAATATAAAACGTTTTACAAAAAATTTCCCCCCAAAATAAAAGTTAAAAACAAACAATAAAACTGTAAGCATTGGCTTGTAAAACTTTTGTTTTAGTTATATGCGTGTGTATATACACACTTGTAGTGGGTTTTCATGTAAAGTATATTAATTATGTTAAGAAAAATTTGACAAATGCTGCTTTAAACACACAGAAGTCACCACTCAAATTGTGTCTAAAGTTCAGGGAACATACTTTTAAGGTTTACGAGAAATTATGTATGAGCAGAGGTTGGCATAGCCTCAGACAAATGGAAAGGTCCTCTGACTTCTATCTTGTTTAATGACTATCCTGATGAGAATATGATATTTTGTTTTGTCCTTAAAAATACATATTTGAGGGACGGCAAATGGGCATGAGTGATTTGCTTTAAAGTGAAGAAAATGTTCTGAAGGTAGGTACAATATTATAATGCTTCATGGAAATTTCAGTTTCGAACCCTCATTTTACCAGGAAAAATAGTCATTTCTATTTATTATCTAGGTCCAGTGAACCCATTTATTAAATAATTTTACGTTGTTTTTACGAATAAGCAAAATATAGAAAACAATTGTATTAGAACATTTAACAGATTTAAATATAATGCAAATTTTTATTCCATGTATTCTTGTATTTTTTTTTTTTTTTTTTGAGACGGAGTTTTGCTGTTGTTACCCAGGCTGGACTGCAATGGCGCATTCTCAGCTCACCGCAACCTCCGCCTCCTGGGTTCAGGCAATTCTCCTGCCTCAGCCTCCTGAGTAGCTGGGATTACAGGCACGCGCCACCATGCCCAGCTAATTTTTTGTATTTTTAGTAGAGACGGGGTTTCACCACGTTGACCAGGATGGTCTCGATCTGTTGACCTCGTGATCCACCCACCTCGGCCTCCCAGAGTGCTGGGATCACAGGCATGAGCCACCGCGCCCGGCCTATTCCATATATTCTTAATTTAGAAGGTGTCTGTAGCCAAAATTGGCAGTGCCTTTCGAATGCAACTAACCACTGATGAGTGGTCACGCATGAACATGGGACACATGCAGCTTGTATATATTGAATCCATATTTCAAATGCATCTCTAATAGATTTGATATTTTTTTCTTTTATTTAAGACGGAGTCTCGCTTTTTTGCTCAGACTGGAGTGCAGTGGCGTGGTCTTGGCTTACCACAACCTCCGCCTCCTGGGTTCAAGTGATTCTCCTGCCTCAGCCTCCTGAGTAGCTGGGATTACAAGTGTGTGCTACCACACCCAGCTAATGTTTTGTATTTTTAGTAGAGATGGGGTTTCACCATGTTGGCTAGGCCGGTCTTGAACTCCTGACCTCAAGTGATCTGCCCGCCTCGGGCTCCCAAAGTGCTGGGATTACAGGCCTGAGCCACCATGTCCAGCTGAGCTTGTTACTTCTTCTGGTTCCACTTGCATTTCTATCATCAAAATTGAATTTGGATTCTGACTTTCAAATACATCAACAAGTTTAAGCTTATCATTGTCTCTTACTGTTTTTGCTTGATCAAAGTTTAGTATCTCTGAAAACTTTGATGGCTTGTAATTTGGTTGAAAAGAGGATCACCATCGCTTTTATTTCATAATTGTGTAAGATTCTCACTTTTAGATTTGTGAACATCAGTTATAAGGATCAATCCAATTAATTGTTCATTTTTACATGATTTTCTCCCTTCCAAATACCTTTATGTGGACACTTGCCGATAGCATTTATACACTTAAAAATGTATCAAGTAAATTGTGATGCACAAGCATCATAAAAGATGAAAGGATGTTGACACACATACTTTTAGCAAAATGGATGGTTAAGGCTCTTGTCTCAAATTATCGTGGAATGAAATCTATCTTGTTTAATGACTATCCTGATGAGAATATAATATTTTGTTTTGTCCTTAAAAATACATACTTGAGTGACTGCAAATGGGCATGAGGGATTTGCTTTGAAGTGATGAAAATGTTCTGAAATTGGGTTGTGGTGATGGTTGCACAATGCTGTAAATTTACTAAAAATCATTGAATTGTGCACATGGCAATTGTATATTAGTAACTCATTGATTTTTGAGTTTGGGACTTTTTTTGTTTTGTTGTTTGGCTACACGTTTGGTGAGTGAAGGAAGGGGCAAGAGAAGGCAGAGAAATGGTGCTGTACACAGCTGATAAAGGGTTCGAGGCTGAATGCCACACATCGAGAGAGACAGACACACAGACACTCTGCTCAGCTGGTCAGCCAGGCAGCGTTCTGGGACCTGGACGGTTGGTGGTATGTGAGAGCTGGCAAGAGGTCTGGCTCAGAGCTGGAGAGGACCAGGCACCCTGGAGGCCTCCTGGTCCGATGTCCTGGTTGGCATCCACAGCAGCATCTGGGCTCAACTCAGATCATTCAGGATCTTGTGGGAAAATTTGGGCAGCACAAAGGCTGCCTGGTGCACATTTGATTTGTAGTATTTCAGTTACATGTGTTCCACCAGCTTCTGTGTCAGCTGTTGCATGGACTCCCAGAACTCGGTTCTTGGGTTTTTGCTGCATATCATGAAGCTAACCTGGCCTCTGCGGTAGGTGGGGATGGCGCAGTAGTTACAGCCCACCATGGGGAAGAGTGGCTTGCAGAATTGCTGCATCTTTTTGGTGAGGTCCAGGTACAGCCACTGGCAGTCACCTGGGCAGCAGAGAATGCCATGCTCCTTGAAGGCCACCCTTCTGAGAACTGTCTTCACAAGCTAGTAATAGGATTCCTTGAAGAGTCTTTTAGCAAGGCCCATGGGATCTGAGTCACTGATAACATTGAAGGCATCCTAATTCTGTTTCATAAATGCAAACCTGTTACCCATGTGTAAGGTCAGCTTTGCGCAAAAGTCGCCAACAGCTTTGGCTGGCAGGAACTTCTGAGAGACTTGGATGGCATCCTCATCAACAGACTTCATGGAGGGGTGCCACATCACCTTGCATAGGATGCCCCATCTCCATCTTCAATAATCACCACCTTTTGTGGGTTAGGGTGGCTGCAGAGAGCCAGGTCGACTATAATCTCCTGGTAGGAGAACTTCTTCCTCTCTATATACTGGATGATGCCATCCAAAACCATCATGTTGTCATAGGTCTTACTGCAGATGACAAGGGTATCCTAGTACTGTGAACACTGGTGGCAGGGCAGCTGCTTCACCTGCAGTGACAAGGCCTGGGTGGGCCACAGACTGCATGTCCTGCAGAATCAGTCCTATAAATGGCCATGGGGCTAGAGGCTGGTGGGGCTGTTGGGGCTGGGCTCCATGGCAGGTGATCCACAGCACTGTGGGATCAGTAGAGCCGAAGCCCAGCAATAGAGTTTGGGAAGATTAAAAAAAAAAAAAAGAGTTTGGGAAGATTAATTTAAGATATTATTATCTGAGATTTTACTTATATGATGATTTTTATCACAATTAGTGTCTAGAGGGCTGCTTTCTGCATCCTTACACTCTCATTATCCAACTTATATTAATCTAAGAATAATGAAATGTCTTTGTCTTTTTTTCCTTTCCATTATGGATTTAAAACAAAAATTTCGAGGGTTTTTTTTAATTTTTATATTTTGAGATGGAGACTTGCTCTGTCCCTCAGGCTGCAGTGTAGTAGCTCGGTTTCGGCTCACTGCAACCTCTTCCTCCTAGGTTCAAGTGATTCTCTTGCCTCAGCCTCCTGAGTTTCTGGGATTACAAATGCCCACCACTATGCTTAGCTAATTTTTTTGTGTTTTTAGTAGAGACAGGGTTTTACCATGTTGGCCAGGCTGGTCTCAAACTCCTGACCTCAAGTGATTCCCCTGCTTTGAAGCCTCCCAAAGTGCTGGGATTACAGGCGTGAGCCACTATGCCCAGCCTCATATTCTCTTAAGAACTACTTTCAAGTAGAGATGACTTTATTTTTATTAAATTTGTAGAAATTATATTTCTATTTTTTTAAAGGAAAATCAATCAGGAGATTGAGTTGTTAGGAAATTATTAGACATGTGTAGCTTAACGACTCTTTTAACCTTTAAAATGTAAAACATGTTGACTCTTGGGTTAAAGTCCCCTGGTAATTTATTGTTATCATGTTCTATGATTGTAACCTAAGTTCCTCTTCTTTTTCTGTCTCCTTATTAATTGAGATATAATTCATGCTTTTAATTTCTCTAAGTCCTTCTACCATTACTTTTCCAACTCAATTAAACATAGGAAACATTACAGTAAGGAAAACATAAACCTAAGAAACAGATTTTACAAAATCTATTGGAGATTGTCATTTTCTCCTATTTTCAGAAATAGAGATTATGATAATTTAAATTGGAGGGAAATACATACAATATAATGTATTAAGACATGTTAGCTCTTTCTCTTGGAAGTCTTTCCCAGTTATCTTGGAGTCATGTGTATCTGTTAAAATAAATAATTCATTGGGTATTCCCCATTATATAAAGGTAACATATGTTTATAGAAAAATTTTGAAAATATAGGCAAACAGAGGAAAAATTACCCATGTTTCTACTGTTGAGTTATTGGTTTTTAAGATATACAAAATCATAAGCCATAAGTGGTCTCTGTTCTTAGGAAATATATACCCATCACCCCCGTGCTTTTTTTTAGCACTTTATTAAATGTCACCTCTCTTCCTCATGGTTTGGTGTGGCACTGTCTTAAGTTAGGAAGCCACTGTTACTTCTTCCCAAACAGTTCAGCAGATAAAAACTAGATAGTTGATTCTGTTGGAAAATCAAAATATATTTAAACGTTGCTTCTAATAGTATTAAATTATTTTAACACGATCAGAATGCCCAAAGTAGTCATTATTCTGACTTGAAGGTAATATTGCCATGGTTGTTTCTCTATATAACTGGTTTTAAATGTAAAAACATAAATCCTAAAGAGTAGAAATGGAAAATGGGGATGGTTTTCATTTGCTACAATTTCCTGTAAGACATGGCTCTAAACAAGACCCATATTTACACAACTCAATATAGTTTTACATACAGTGTTGCATTCAGCACATTTTAAAATTCTTCAACTTCACTTTTCAGTCATTGGTTTAATACTTTCATAGTAAATGCATTTAATAACACTAGGTGAAGCTTGAAATAATTTTTGAATAATTTTACAGTAGAAACACCAGTTAAATCAACCTTTTGGTAATAAATGTCGGAAAAAAAGTAATTATTTTTGCTGCCACTGCAAAATCAATTGTGTAACTGTTCTTTTTAAACTGAGTTTTACATTACTAAATTCTAAACACTCCTGTAACTTGTCAGAAGCAGGTTTTGGTTAATAGATATTTTCAGTGATGTAATGGGAACTTTTGGCAGTGAGTCAGAATATAATGGACTGTGATTAATGTTTTAATAAGTAGTTTTCTATTGCTCATGATGTAAAGGAGAAATGGTTTCCTGCTTGGATTGATAGGAGAATAGCAGGTGTGCATATAGCGTTTTTAAAAAAGAGTTGGAATACTTTTCTTAGAATAACAATTAACATTTTTTTTGGTTAAAGTTACTATCATAGGAGATGCATATGGTACCACAGAAACCTAAAATTGATTTGGAACAATAAAATTAGGAAATGATTACCAATACATCTAGTTAAAGTTTTTAGTTTTTGGCCTTTTATTTTCTTTGAAGCTTTAACTTGAGGTCTCTGATCTTGGTTCTTACTATAAGCTGTAAGGAAATCAGGGATCTGTACAGGATTTAGGACATTTCTGAAATAATAAATTTCTTAAAATTTTCTCTAGGGGAGGGAGAGGGGACAAAAAAAAGAAAAAAGAAAAACTTTCTCTAAAAAGTTTTTATCTTAAGGCCAGGAAGTACAGATTGTTAGTCAAATGGAATAGTGATCAAGTAAGATTTCTTTATTGGAAAGGCCACAAGTTCAACGTATAAACTCAGTAGTTCAGAAATTTGAAGTTAAACCCAGGAGATTTTTGTGTCAGTCTTGGAATTTGAGAAGGTTTATAAAGGCGAACTAGAAGAAATATTGGTATACCAGACTTGAGCGTTTCGTTCACAGTTTGCTTTTATTTTATGTGATTTAATTTTGGCAACTTACATGCAGTAAATATCTGTTATTTTGTTGTAGGTGAAGAGTTCTAGGGTTCAGTAGATACATTCTACTTGGGAACAGTACTTCACTACCACAGATACTTTCTTTCCCATATTTGTGAATAAAATTGAGCATTTGTTCAAATGTACACTTTTCTGAAATACAGTTTATGGTTTTCATTCCTGTCTCAAAGGGATCCTGATTCCCAGTAAGGGACCTAGAATAGTGGTCTCAAACCATATATCAGAAACACATAGAGGGTTTACTAAAATAAAGATTGCTGGCCCCTACCTTGAGAGTTTGTGATTCAGTAGGGCTAGAGTGGGACCCCAGAATTTCATTTCCAACAAGTTCCTAAGTCATGCTGACGTTGATGGTTAAGGACTATACTTTGAGAACCTCTAGTTTAAATGCCTTCTAGACCTTTTCCTATTTTTGTTATTATACGTATTTAACAAAAATGCTTATGTTACATTATTGTTTTGCTACCTCTCTTAACCTACTATACTTTTTTTTTTTTTTGAGACGGAGTTTTTTTGAGACGCTGTTGTTACCCAGGCTGGAGTGCAATGGCGCGATCTCGGCTCACTGCAACCTCCGCCTCCTGGGTTCAGGCAATTCTCCTGCCTCAGCCTCCCGAGTAGATGGGATTACAGGCATGCACCACCACGCCTGGCTAATTTTTGTATTTTGGGTAGAGACGGGGTTTCACCTTGTTGACCAAGATGGTCTCGATCTCTTGTTTTATCCATTGCATCATTTAAAGTATTCCATATTCTTTACATTGATACTTTTAATGATACATGCTTATCCATTGCATCATTTAAAGTATTTCATAACATAATTATTTAACCAGTCCTCAATTAGACATTTAGATCAGTTTTCATTTGTTGTTTTTATAAATAGAATGTTGCTAAATTTTTATATGATCTTCTAATTATTTCATTAGCAAAAATCCCTGGATTAAAGGATGGACATGGCATGGTACAGGGGCTCACACCTATCATCCTAGTACTTTGAGAGGCCGAGGTGGGCAGATTACTTGAGGCCACGAGTTTGAGACCAGTCTGGGCAACATGGTGAAACCTCGTTTCCACAAAAAAATACAAAAATTAGCCAGATGTGGTGGTGTGCACTTGTAATCCCAGCCTTACTCTGGAGGCTAAGAAACAGGACTGCACTCCAACCTGGGTGAAGAGTGAGGTATGGTGGTGTGCACCTGTAATCCTAGCAACTCTGGAGGCTAAGATCCCAGGACTGCACTCCAACCTGGGTGAAGAGTGAGACTCTGTCTCAAAACAAAACAAGAAAAAAAATTGATGTATTTATATGGCCCATTTGAGGTCTAAATGACTTAACATCTGGCACTTGAACACTAATGAATATTATGACTGCCACTTTAAAAGAGGCAGAAGAAATTTTAAAAGTAAAACAAAAAGTTTGTTTCAGGAGACAAGTGTTTTACCTCTAACTGGTTCAAATAGTCTATTTTTTAGTGATGAAAACTTTTTTGACTTGTAGATGTTTGTAAGTCAAAAACATTTATGGCAGTCATTGTAACTGTAATGAAACTTGTAGCGAGTAATAATAGCCTGTCTTTTGTTTGTTTATTTGCTTTGGTGATATTTGCAATGCATTTTACTGGTATGTCACATACATGTAAAGTTTATAATTCACCACAAAATTTATATTACGAAGCTTCTGCTAGTATTAAAGAGCTTTTTACATTCAGTGCCTGTTTTAAAAAATTATATATTGTTCTACATCCCCTGAAAATAGCAAAACCATGGTATAGATTAAGGTGAGGAAGCATTTTTTTCCCCTCTATTTAGAAGTATAATAAGAAAAAATAAATTGAGACATTGGTTTTTAATTTCAAAAAGAGAAATTAAATATTTATTCATCTACTTTCAAAATGAATAAACAAGAATATATATGTGAAGTCTTTCTTCTGTACTCTAAAACTAGCCACACAAATAACATCACCCTCCCTGACTCTCAAAATACTAAACCCATACTGAGAAAACTAGTCTGAAAGAGAGATCCACAGATGAGGTCACTGAAAGGTGTCGAACATTGTGGTGTTGGATAAAGTAAGGCAGGGAATGGGTTGGGGGTTAGGGCAAAAGCTGACAATTTGACACAAATTAAAAGTAGGTACTAGGCCGGGCGTGGTGGCTCAAGCCTGTAATCCCAGCACTTTGGGAGGCCGAGGCGGGTGGATCACGAGGTCGAGAGATCGAGACCATCCTGGTCAACATGGTGAAACCCCGTCTCTACTAAAAATACAAAAAACTAGCTGGGCGTGGTGGCGCGTGCCTGTAATCCCAGCTACTTAGGAGGCTGAGGCAGGAGAATTGCCTGAGCCCAGGAGGCGGAGGTTGCGGTGAGCCGAGACTGCGCCATTGCACTCCAGCCTGGGTAACAAGAGCGAAACTCCGTCTCAAAAAAAAAAAAAAAAAAAAAGTAGGTACTAGATCAAATTCGGTCTGTCCTGTTACATTGCCCATTTCTAGAACGCGTATTTATAATATGAAATTAGCTCACACATGAATGGTAAATAGTGGAATGATATATGTATAATGTAGATTCTATATTAGAAGTTATTTTGTTTTCACGTGATTTTTCCCAGTAAGTAAATGTGTTACAATACCAGTTAATAGCAGCTGAACTCAGATGTAGCTGGCTCTTCATTCATGGTGTCTGCATCCATAGATTCAACTACCAGCAAATTGAAAATATTTGGGGAGAAAAAGGATAGTTGTGCCTGTATTGAATGTATACAGACTTTTTTCTGGTCATTATTCTTTAAACAATATACTATAACACCTATTAACATAGCATTTACAATACATTGTATGAGGTATTATGAACAACCAAGTATATGCTTCCTGGTGTCCATGCAGATGAAAAATAAGTAAATAAATTAAGTATATGAGAAGATATGCACAGGTTATATGGAAATACAGTGTCATTTTATATAAGGGACTTGAGCATCTGTGGATTTTGATATCCTCGGGGTGGGGTCCTGGAACCAGTCCCTCACAGATACTAAGGGATGACTGTATATGGAAACAAAAACACAATGGGATGCATCAAGCCAGAGAGGAATAAAGAGAGTGCTGCACAGGATATCTAGTTACACCATGTTCTTCCTTTTGTCTTAGTTATGCCATGCATTCCATCTTTTAAGTGCTTCTTGTAGAATTCTTCCCAAGTTTTACGCATTTTGCTCATTTTCATAACTTAGCAATGTTATCCCTTCCTTACAATTCTTTCCATGAAGTTACATTCACTTTTTCCTTCCATTTCTCATAAAACCTATACCTATTGTGTCATCTATTTAGTTGGAACTTAACCCAGCTTTAAAAAATCAACTATGTTAATACTTTATGGAGGAATAATTAATGTTTTTGTTGGGTCCCTGCTTAATTTGTCTGTCATGTTTTTAAGATTCATACTGTAGATTTTGTGTGGACGGCCCCCTATTTCACTTGTAATTTTTAACTTCACATTTTGGCAGAATATAAGATCTTTCAAGAACAATTATGTTATCACAGACGTGCCAGAGTAAAGTTATAGAACTCTGGATCATAGAGTAGGCTCAGTCAGAAGCACTGTAGCACATAGAATTGCTCAGTGTAAGAGGACATCTTTTGATGGAATTCATTCATGATTGTGGACTTCCATCACAGTACTGTTCATTTGGCCTACTCTCTGGTTAGAAATCCCTAGTAGTTAAAAGGTCTTCTCCAGTTGTGAGGTAAGCTCATTACCTCAGAAATCACCCTTATTCTATCCACAAAGAGTTGTTAAAAGAGGTATGAAAAAAACCAAAGTGCTTTTCCTACTCTCTCACACCACACAGTACAATACTTCTGACATCAGGTGTTATGGGGGTTTTCCCTCACACCAACCAAAGCTGTTCTCAGTAGACACCAACTAGGTATCCTCTAATTCTGTTCAGTTCTGATACTGTCTACCTGAAGATAGTATCAGGTACCACAGATTGAGGGCTCAGTTCTATAAGACTGCCCTCCACTTCAGATGCCAGTCACAAGTAGTAGGTTGTTACCTATACTTCTGACCAAACCAGATATAAATTGGGGGTTCCCACAAACCCGTCAGTTTTGATTAATTTGCTAGGGTGGCTCACAGAACTCAGGGAAACACTTTACTTATGTTTATCCACCTATTGTAAGGGATATTACAGAGGATATACATAAACAGCTAGATGGAAGAGGTGCATAGGTGAGGAGCACAGAACTTCCATGCCCTATCTAGCATGCCACCCATCCTCCAAGGACCTCCACATATTCAGCTGTGAAGAAGCTCATCCAAACTCTGTCATTTTAGATTTTTATAAAGGCTTAATTATCTAGGCTCAATAGGTTATATTGTTGACCATTGGTGATTAACTCAACCTTCGGCCTCCTCCCTTCCCCAGAGGTCTGAGGGTGAGGCTAGAAGTTCCAACCTGCTAACTGCATGGTTGGTTCCCTTGGTGAACCAACCCCATCCTGAGGCCATACAGGAACCCACTAGAGTTGCTTCCTTCAAACAAAAGATGCCCCTATTACCCAGGAAATTCCTAGGGGTTTAGGAGCTCTGTGTCAAGAAATGGGGTCAAAGACCAAATATTAGAACGAAAGATTCTCCTTGCAACCCTATCTATAAGTTTATTAGCCTGTACCAGGGACTGTGGCCAAAGACCAATATGTATAGTTTTTATTATTTCAAAGTTAATTTATATGTCAGAAGGAGAACTATATCTGTTGACGTGATGTGGGCCTTTCTGATATACAGCTCCTTTATCAGAGGTCATCCTTTGGGACCTATGGCTTATTTGGCCCCGTAAAAGGCACTCAGTCTGGGATACTGATTTGGGCTTAGACACAAAGGGCAGGTATCCAGAGTCTATGAAGCTCTACCCAATCTGGTTAATTTTAGTGTGCTACTACGAAAGACTTAAAGCTATTTTTAAAAACTATTAAAATGTAATTTACATCCCACAGAGGTAACCCATTTTAAATATGTGATTCAGTGATTTTCGGTAAATATACCAAGTTGAACAACCATCACTGCAATCAGGGCCAACTTCAATGTATGTGTAACCAGTGCAGTCTCACAGGGCCCCAGGCCCAGAAGGGTGCCCTGAATTCACAAGGTGGCCCTGTACTTAGAGTTTAATACTCTGTGATTGTCATCTTAAATTCTTAATAATTTTATGTTTAATTTTTTTTTCGTTAAGTAAAGTCTGATGGGACAATTGAATATGCTCTAGGGACTTGGAACCACGTGTTCTTCCCTCTTTGAAAACATGTTCCCAACTGCCTTTTAAAAATTTATGCCTGTTGCTGCTACCTCTACCCACAGTGGGGCTATGGACACAAGGAAGGTGAGGACTGCATGTATGTGCCTTGTGTGCCTCAGAGGGTCTGCATTTACTAAATGAGTATCTCATGACTCAGGGAATACAGCATTAAATAGGTACCATGGCAGGTTAAGAGAGAAAGCCTAAAAAGAAAAAAAAAAAACCAAAAACATTTTCCTGCTTTTTAAACGAAGTGCCTACATTTTCATTTTATAGTGAGCCTGAGTACAACCCAGTTTTAGAACCTTCCACAACCCCAAAAAGATCCATCATGTCAGTTTATGGTTAACCCTTTTTCCCCTCTCCAGACTTGGGTAACCACTCAGCTTTTTTTGTCTCCATAGACTTGCCTATTCTAGACATATGATATAAATAATATCATAAGTTTGTGATTTTTCTGTCTGGTTTCTTTCATGTTTCTGAGGTTCATATTGTAGCATTTGTCCATCTTTCATTTCTTTTTATTGCAGAATAATACTCCATTGTATGGATATGCTACACATTATCTACTTGCTTATCCCTTTATTAGTTGATGGACTTTTGGATTATTGCCACTTTTTGGACACTATTAATAATGCTGCCATGAATATTCATACTTTTTACATGTACATTTTCATATATCTTGGATATATTATTAGAAATGAATGCTGGATCATGTAACAAATTTATATTTAACTTTTTCAGAAACTGCAAAACTGTTTTACACAGTGGCTATACATTTTACATTCCTACTGGCATGAGGGTTTCCATTTTTCCACATCCTCAGCAATGTTTATTATTGTCATTTTGATTATAACCATTGTTGTGAGTAAAAATTGGTATCTCATTGTGGATTTAATTTGTATTTCCCTCATGGTTAATGATGTTGAGCTTCTTTTTATGTGTTTATTACCCATCCATATAGCTTCTTTGGTGTAATGTCTGTTCAGATCTTTTGCTCATTTTAAAATTGGGTCATTTGTCTTAAGTTACAAGAGTCCTTTTTTGATGATGTGACTTTTTAAAATAAAAAATTAATGGTCAGTTAAAAATAAATGTCATTTTACAAGGCATTTGCCATATATATTATATATATATATACACATATATATATACATATATATACATATACATATATATATACATATATATATAATTCTTTATATGTTCTGGATATCAGTACTTTATTAAATATAATTTGTAAGTATGTTTTCCTAGAGTGTGGTTTGTTATTTTATTTTTTAATGATATCTCTTGAAGCATAAACAATTTGAATTTTGGTGAAGTTCAGCTTACATTTTTCTTTTTGGATCATCCTTTTGGTGTTGTATCTAAGGCACTTTTGCCTAACCAAAGGCCATGAAGATTTCCTCTTACGTTTTCCTCTAAAAGTTTATAATTTTACCGCTTACATTTGGGGCTCCGATTAATGTTAAATTAATTTTTGTAAGTGGTGTGGGGTAAAGGTCCAAGTTCATTTTTTTTTTTTTTTGCACAAGAATACCCAACGGTCCTAGTACCATTTGTTGAAAAGAATATTCTTTCCCTACTGAACTCCCTTTAAAGCCATGTGTTTTGCGTATTATTCCCAGTAGTTCCTAGTATAAGCAAAGCTATGTGATTATTGAGTCCTGAACTTTTTCTTGACCTGATTGCCTTTTCCGGAATTACATATTTAGGTTTGAGCCTATCTGTAATACTAATAGTGAGCATTAGACAGAGGTATTGTTAGCTCTGAGGAATTTCTAGTTTTAAATAAGAAAATTATGAGGAAACATTTTATATCTTTCCTGTCAATTTATAAATAAATTTTAAAATAGGTATTTATTATTACTGTTTTATATCTACAAGGGTCTCTGATTCCCAAGCCATGAAACATTCTGACAGGAACAACCCTCTTTCAACCTAAAATAAACAAACACCTAACCTTCAAATGCCAAAAGGTCTTAATTTTGTTTCGCCCTTTAAACTCAAATTGTTTGCATTTAGAGGTCAGAAAAATATAACATGCTTTGGTAAAGTAAAACTGACTTCCTTAATTACTTTTCCAGGTCAAAAAGTAGAGGTCATTGAGGCAGTGTTTAGTTTTAGCTGTGTTACAAACACTATCATCAGTCAATTCCAGAGTATTTGCTTAAGAGGACATTCTCCTTCAAGGACTTTATTACTAAAGATTCTTATTCCTTATTATTATTATTATTATTTGAGTATGTTTCCTTCTCTAGGTAAGCTTTTCTAAGTCTGGGAATATCTCTTGTTCATTTTTGTTTCTCCATCTCACTGTATTCTACCCGCCCCCCCCATCATACCTCATCCCACAGTGCCTTGATGGCACAGATGATTCTGAAGTGTCTTGTTAAACTGAAGAGAATTTAAGAGATATAATGGAGAGAAGTATGAAATTGCCAAGTGCCAAGTTTCTCCTTCCTTCTGAAGTATGTTGAGTATAATTGTGCTGGGTGCAAGAATTATGAAGACCAATTAACCATAGTTCCTCTTTCCAAAGCTGACAGCCTGAAAAAGGGAGATTGTCATGTAAACAAGACATAATATAAGAGGGTCGAGGAACATTTCATAGAGATATGGACATTCAACTTCATTTTAAAGGATAAATCAGAGTCTTGTAGTCACATGGACAGACTATTCTTTTAGAAGAGAAGGATTCAGAGATTTGACAGAACAGGGTGCTTTGATGGAAATGTAAGTAGTTCAGTCTGACTGGAGCACAGGGATTTTTAACATAAAGTGACAAGAAATTAGGATCAAATCATGAAGAATGTTATTTATCATATTAAGTATTTTGAGAATACTCCTTTTCCCTTTTTTGTTTCTGTGTGTCTTAAATCAAGGTTGAAAACCACTGCTGTCTCAATAACTAGGCTCTGGACCATACACTCCTAGTAATAGGTAGCTGTGGAGGAAGTTTAAATAGTTGAGATATTCAGATTTATATTTTAGAAAAAATACTTCTGAAGGCAGCAGTATGAAGGATGTATTTGAGAAGGTTTAAGTGAAATAAAGTGCCAAAACCAGAGTTGTATGCAGTGAAGATGGAGTTGAGAGAATGGATTTGAGGCTGAAGGGACAGAATTAAAAGGACTTGGCCACTGACTTCAGGTGCACGGTAAAGAATGAGTCTAGGAAAATTCCAGGGTTTTTTGGCTTGAGTATCTGGATGGCTTTATGATATGATTTTCATAGCATTCAGGCTTCCTTCAGGATTTTGCACAGCCTCTAGAATATGCCACTTAGACACAAGTCTTTGTGTGAGAGCTACAGCAGGCATCTGAATGATTAAGGCAGCTGCTCAGGCCTGCTTTCTCACTACTCACTTTTGTTGCCTGTGTCAGGGAAAGGCCAGGGAGAGAAATCATTGTGGACAGAGATTGCATTTATTCTGCTACCAGAGAGTATGTGCAGCTGCTGCTTCCTTCTGATTCACCACCACCACTTGCCACAGCAGCTGGGCTGGACCAAAATAGGTAGACTATAAAAGATTCTGTGATAACAAAGCCCATTGCAGCACTGGGTGTAACTTGAAATGTTTTTTATTCATGATAGTTCTCCAACTTTTTTCTTATTTTAAAAATATGTCTGTAGATATATATCTTAGACCTGAATTGTACATTTAATATGTAAGACCCTTAATATTTTTTATTTAGTCAGTGTGGGAGAATACTACTTACTTCAATGCATATATATAATCTGTGATACTCTGAGAAGAGTTGCTTAGTGTTGCTTATTTTAAAATATCCTCAAAGTTTTTTTTTAAAAAAACAACATTAATTAATTATATACTCCCTTAGATACTGAGCCAACTATTTAAATTTTTTAATTCAGTCATTTTGAAAATTGTTGTCTGTTGAATTAGATTTGTATGTAAATATTTATTTCTAGAATATTCATAGTTTTACTAATTTTTCTCTGATCAAAACGTCATGTTATAAGGATATTGGTTTTCATCAATTTATATTATAAAGTTTTCTAGTATAAGTGTTTAATTTTTGCTTGTATAAAGCAAAAATTTCCTGTGTAGAAAGGTAGACTTTAAAAATTTTTTCCTTTTTACTTCATCATGTTCTTGAATTTGCAGCTGGTGATCTGTCTGAGGAGGGCAAAAATTTTCTCAAAGACTAACTTTGTTTGGGGTGGTTATTTTTCTATTTTTTAATGCTTGTTGGTAATCTAAGAAGTGTGTCATCAAAAAAACAGTGGTATAAAATGTTATTGTATTAGATTGACAATTCCCCGTTGGTGCTCTACTCTTCTGCTTCTATTTTCTTAATTTGTGGAGCACTTTACCATTTCGATTAGGTAACGAGGGCCAGACCCCATTGTATTTGTGTATGGAATAATCGTGTTCAGTCATTCAATGTATTTTCACCTATATAAGCTTGCTTTTAGTGTTTAAAATCAAAGCTTCTTTTATTAAAATCTTTTCTTACAGCAGTTGAACCTCTAAGTAGTAGTTAACATTGTGTTAATGTTACTTTTCTGATAGAATTGAAAAATGATAGAGAATCCTTTTCATTTTATGGATGTAAATGCATTTTAATTTGTTTCCTGCTCTATAACTTTGTAAAAGACAGATATTTTCAGATTGGCATGATATTAGTTCTAGTTACAGATGGGAAAAAAATTATCTTTTCTTACCAAAAGCATGTGGACAGTTTCTTTTTTGTACAAATGCTTTGCCACCTAATGACATCAGGAATTTATTACTTTTCAGAAATGATTTCTCTCGAAGAGGTTATATTACAGTTCTGTTATCTTTTTTCTTATGTAAGTTACATCTAAAATAAGACTGACACACTAGTTTATTCACTCATATTTTCTACATTTTTGTTTCATTTGTAGTATGAAATCACATTTTTTAGAGAATAATACTTAGTTTTTCTTTTATCCTTATAAAACTAGAGCAGCTTAAATTATGCCATAGTGTTCATTGTTGGTTCATCATGAAATAATAAACACTTACATTCCAGAACTGTAATTCCATTGAATATAGCATTTCATTTCATTTTTTAAAAAGAAGTTACCATTTTTAGAAAATTTGGAGGTTCCCCCCCTTTTAAGGACATGGTTGAATAATGATTAATATAGTTCAAGGAACTATCTTAGGTGGAATGTGCAGGTATTTCAGCTCTGTTTTTTTCTTTTCTTTGTTCTTTAAGTGTTCCTAGAAAACTATTTTTAAGGGGTTAAATATATTTGTACAACTCATTTTGAATACCAGTTAAGAATTTTATTCTGCACTACTGACATTAATTCCCAACAGTTGAACATAATAGATGACCATACAGTTGTAGTTTATCTATTTCTTATTCCATGCTCTAGGATTTATCATTTTTAAAGCTATGTGTTAGAGATCACACTTATTTCTGAATAGCTAAATATTAGTGTTTTTGCACCATAATTTGGTGTACACTATGTTACATTTTAAATATTTTCAGAAAGTTTGATTTGGTAAATAAAACAGTAATCTTAAAAACAAAACTTTGAAGATATATAAACCATTTTGTAACTAATAATAGTATGCAGTACAGTATAGGAGTTGAGAGAAGAATTTTTGGAATTACATTGCCTGAGTTCAAATCTTGGCTGTTTTGCTTGGTTTATAATCCTAGGCAGGTTACCTACCTAACAATTCTGTGTCTTTGTTTACTCCTTTATGAGATAGAGATAATAGCTGCACCTATCTAATAGGATTGCTTTTAGTACTAAATGAGATAATATATGGAAGGCCCTAGTATACTGACTGGTAAAATATTGAAGTGTAATATAGAAAGGCTGGTCCCTTACAATCTGTTTGTATTGTACTGTTTTTAGGTCTATTGAGATTTTTTTACCTTCCCTTTCTCTCCTTTTTTTGTTCCTCTAATTTGATCAATTAGGCCTATCAATTCAATGATAAATTGTTGTATTGTCATTCTTCCTTATAATTTTGGCATTGAGTTCAGTGTAGCATTTATTTCCTAATTAGTGAACTAAAAATTCAGTTTATCTTTAAGAAAGACTTCTTGGTTTTCTAATATTTTGAAGCAAACAAAGTAGTGGGTAAGATATTTTGTCCCAGTGATTTTATTTGTGCTCTTAACACCAAGGGAATAGGTGAGAGCTATTCTTATAGGTAAGAATTTAAGGAACAATGTAAAGAAAATAAGGAGTACATGATTGACAAATTATCCCATTTATTTAATAACAATTTTAGTTGTTAAGAAAATGAGATGCCCTTCCTTTGTTATTTAAGTAAAAAGCATAATCACATCTAAAACATGGATCTGGATAATCCCATAGCTGTTGACAGTCTGAAGTCCTACCCATAATTGTTTATTTTCCTTGTTTACCTTCCTGCTCTAGTTCTGTACTATGGTATTCCTTTGAGAGGCTCTGTCCCATCCTTTGTTACCTTGTATATAGAATTTTTTCACTTAAATGGATTTCCCAGAAATCTACTCACATTGTCTCGAAGATTTAAGGGTTACAAGGAAGAATCATATTACCTATATCAACCAAAAAAAAAGACACTAGAGAAAATTCTCTCAAAATATGTTGAGTTTTCTTGGGAATAAGAAATAGGATTATTGTGGAATGCATGAAAGGGCAAGCTACAAGTACATTCAGTGAAGGAAGGGTAAAGGAAAGCTTTTATTAGCCAAAAGGTAGAGGTGTACATAAGCTGCTTAGAAAGAGAATTTATCGGTTTCAGAAGTTCAAAGTCCAAGTTTTTGTCAGTTTATTGGTAGAGATGCTGTACCTGGGCAAGTGTTCTTCCAAGAATATCTTATCTGAGTTACTGCAGTCCTAAAGAGTATCTAGTGATAAACCTGTCAAAGTCAGGAGATGCATGAAGAACGCAAAAGGGTTTCTTACAGGGATTTTAGGATGTCTTTTGAAACAGACATGTAAGCATGAGCCTCCTTTCCTTGGTGTCTTCCTGATCCTATTTTGTCTGGGTCTGAAAATTGATTTCATCCTGGTGTCTGCACCTTTACACTCATCTGTAACTATGATCATGATATGGTTTGGCTGTGTCCTCACCCAAATCTCATCTTGAATTTCCGTGTGTTGTGGGAGGGACCCAGTGGGAGAGAGTTTAATCAAGGGGGCAGGTCTTTTCCATGCTGTTCTCCTGATAGTGAATAAGTCTCACAAGATCTGATGGTTTTAAAAAAGGGAGTTTTCCTGTACAAGGTCTCTTCTCCTGCTTGCCACCATGTGAGACATGTCTTTCACCTTCTGCCATGATTCTGAGGCCTCCCCAGTCACATGAAACTGTAAGTCAAACCTCGTTCTTTTGTAAATTGGCCGGTTTAGGGTATGTCTTCATCAGCAGGATGAAAATGGATTAATACAGACCATATGTCACATTGCTCATTTCATCCTTCAATCTGTCTTTTTCCTTTCTCTCTTTCTGGAACATAAACAAATACCTTCCCTTGCCTGTGGAGGCAATTTCTCTCACATTTAAATGCTCTTGGGAGGGGAAGAATGCCCCACCTTCCCTAGTTTATCAAGGGTTTCCTTCTAAACAAAGAGTATAAACAAATACAGAAGTGCTTGCCCTAAAGAATTCTAGTGAAGTAGATTTTCTGTACCTTAGTACCTTTGTATTTATGTTTATTATTCATTTTCCTCTTAACATTTCACAAGTAGCCTAACTTTTAGAGAGGCTTTAAATGAAGAATTTTAAATGAACCTTAGAGATTAAAAGTAAAACTTTTCCCTAAGTTTTTGTTGATGCTATCAATTAG
The DNA here is from genome assembly GCF_048565385.1 of Saimiri boliviensis. Classification (NCBI taxonomy): domain Eukaryota; kingdom Metazoa; phylum Chordata; class Mammalia; order Primates; family Cebidae; genus Saimiri; species Saimiri boliviensis. The sequence goes on along the minus strand of NC_133450.1, from coordinate 42,774,584 downwards.
TTTCAACATATGTAGTCAAAAAACTCTTGAAGAGGACCATTTGTGTTAATGTAGATAGGGTCCATATTTCAGGCAATTGTTACCTTCTCCACCTCTCTCCCTTTTTTCTTTCTTCCTCCCTCCCTCGTCTACCTATCTATTCCTCCTTTCTCTTTTCCCCTTCCCCCCCTCTCCCTCTCCCTCCCTCCTTCTCCCTCTCTTTCTCCCTCTCCCCCTCCCCTCCCTCCCTTTTCCTTCCTTCCTTCCTTCTTTCTTTACTTCTTCCTTCCTTCTTTCCTTTCCTTCTTCCCTCCTTCCTTCTTTCCCTCCCTCCCTCCTTCCCTGTTTCTTTCTTTCTTAGTATTTTAGTTGATATTGAAATACTTTATATAAAGTGCAAGAATGTACTTAGATGTGACATTGATAAAAAGTTGCATTCTGATTCTTACTGATGCTTATTCATTTTCCATTAGTTGAAGGAACTAGAAACTACTTCCAGATGTATTGCTTTAGTCCTTGTAATCAAGAGGCAGTGTCTTCTTATTTCTAGTATTTTAAATTCATCTAACAAATACTGTGAGTGTGTTACGGGCACATAATGTGTTTGGACATTGTGAAAAATTCAAAACTATATTGTGGCTTCTGCTCACAGAATGACAAGTGATGGAGAAATGCCAGGAATAAGAGTATGAAGCAGGGTAGAAGGAGAAATCAGAAAGCAAGAGACTCCATATACATAGATTTGGGCCCTCACAGATGCTGCTCTTTTCAAACATATATTTGAAGTTGCAGTATTGGATTTGAAAGTCCCTGTAGATAAGGAAGTTGACCATTAAGCTGTTACAAAATTTTGCTCCTTAGTTCAGCTAAAACAGGGTTCTTGTCATACGACCAGGGAAATTTAGGCACGCACATTGAAGGGTGAGTAGATCCGAATTTTATTAGGCCATGGGGAAAAAAAGAAACAAAAAACTCAGCATAGTGAAATGGAGTCCTGCTAACAGGCCGCCCACCTCACAGACTGAATCCCAGGCCACTGCACAGGAACTGAAGAGGCTAGGCTCCTCCTTGTTGCCCATGGCTCCACCCTGTTCCCCCAGTGGCATGTGGGCAGCTCAGACAAGGTCCTGGGCAGGGTCCCTCATCTGCACAAAAGCATCTGATGTAAACACTTGTGGGGCTGGTCAGAGATTCTCTGGAGACCCCTTTTTATCTGCGTAGGCATTTGGCTGTCCCAAAGCTTTCTTATTTACATGAATTCTATGGCTAAATAGATTTAAGATGAGCTATCTAAAAGGATGGGTTTTAAATTCAGTTCTTCCTTATTCCCTCTCACAAATCTCTTCAACATTACAGAAACTTAAGGGTCAAAATTAGAATAGCCTGAGAAGCTCAATTAAAAAAAAAGTTTAGAGTGAGATTTGTACTTTAGTAATATATAGTTTCTATTAAAATATTTGAAACTAGAGTTAAGTGCATGACAGAACCTTCTTCCACCTAGTGTTAATATTTGAATTATTTCTTTTAAAGTTTTTAGGAAATGCCTTTGTTAAGTATTGGTAATTTAATATTCCATTTACTCTCACAGTATATAGAAGTTTTGTTATTTCTAGTTTTTATGGTATTATGTGGTATTTAAATAATAAACAATGGTGAATTTAACAGATCAAAAATTCATTCAAATATATTACTGTTTTGTTCATCATCTGGAAATATTTCTCCAGCTAGTCCATTTTTCCCTTGATCTCTTAATTCCTGTGATTCAGGAAATTGTATTAATGAATGTATGGTCAATACTACTGACTAGGATGGTTTCAATAACATAGTTTAAAATGTAAAGTCACACTTTTGTACCTAGAATGATGAAACAAAACTTTGTTCTCCTTAAAGATTTACATTGTTAAGAAATAGTTTCTGATGGCTGGGCACACTGGTGCGCACTTGTACTTCCAGCCTTTTGAGAGACCAAGGCAGGAGGATTGCTTGAGGACAGGAATTCAAGACCAGCTTGGGCAACATTGCAAGTCCCCATCTCTACAAAAATTTAAAAAACAAAACTTAGCCAGATATGGTGGTATGCACCTATAGTCCTACTTACTCAGGAGGCAGAGGAGGGAGGATCACTTGAGCCCAGGAATTCAGGGCTGGGGCTAAGCTTGTGCCACTATACTCCAGTCTGAGCAAAAGAGTGAGACCCTGTTTCTAAAAAAAAAAAAAAAAAAAAAAAGTGAATAAATGAGAGCTGCTTCTATATTCAAAGTCAGGGATTGTTGGTTCATATCTTTTCCACACTCTACTAAAAAAATTTTAAACTGATGAAAATACTTTTAGGGAAACATACTTATAAATGGAATAGGTTTTTCTGATGTAAATGATTACCATTAAGTTGTCTGTCTGAAAGAGTTCAGCCAAAAAGCACATCTATCTTCATTTAACCATTTGTTGCTTTTCTTATTCCAGTAGTATTAGCACAGGAAAACTTGTCTAGACTTCTTCCATCTTGCCCACTAGTATTAGCACAGGAAAATTCTGGACTTCTTCCATGTTGCCCTTTAAGCAGTGCCCAGAAGCAAAACCCTAACTTGGGGAGGGTAAGCTTTACTTATAGTACCAAAATCCTATCACCATTTGCTGTCATAGGAAAGGGGGCCATTATTGTTACTTCTTGCTTAAAAAAAAAAAAAAATTCTTTTTTTGTAAACTTGGACTCTTTTAGTCTTATTTTAAATGATTATATTCATAGAGTAGTCTTGCAGTACTGACATTTGTTTTTTCCACCATCACTGCCTAAGACAACCTTTGACAGTAATTAAAATAATAAGGTTTTCTTTGACTTTGTATGTTTAAAGTCCTCAGATTTAGGGTCCTTCTTTCGTGGTGACATTTATATTAAATCGAAAATTTGTAAAAATCAGCCCATTTTTATGAATAAAAAATAATAGTTACAAGTTTGCAATGTAAGAAATGACCATTACAATTTCGTTTAGAAATTAAATTTAAAACTTACTTCTTTAACATATGTTAAAGTAAGCAAGACATAAGCCTCTGTTTGGTAAAGCTACTGAAATTTTGGGGTTATTAATTTACTATTGCAAAATCAGGTTTTTTAACTTCACTGCCATAGTGCTTTTGTCAGTAGAGTTAAATCATAATTCGCTTTATTTACAGATGTATTTTTAATCTGCTGATAGTCTCTTAGTTATCTCGTCATTTGACTTTCCACAAGTTTATTAACTGAATTAGAACCATGTGTATTTTGTGTGTGTGCACACACTTTTTTTTTTTTTTGAAACTTTTTTTTTTTTTTTTTTAACGGAGTCTCGCTCTTGTTGTTCAGGCTGGAGTGCAATGGCTTGATCTTGTCTCACTGCAACCTCTGCCTCCTGGAGAACCATGTGTATTTTTAAATCAACAACTGTGGTTCCTCTGATGCATACAGAATAAATTATTCACCTTTCAGGTTTAACTTCTATAGATCTGAGTCACTTTCTAAATTGTTACTGGAAACAGTAATTATAAATTAGCCGAGTAAATGTGCCTTTGCTAATAGGAACACTCATAAAATTTCAGAGCACTTCACAATTTCACAGCATCATTTCATTGATTCTTAACTACAAATCTAGGAGATAAGCAAGGCAAGTTTAATTATTGTTGTATTCATTTTACAGGTGGGGACATTGAAGCAAAGCCATTTGTCCCAGGCCATATGGCTTATAAACAGCAGAATTAGGATGTCATCTTCTGGCTAATCTTTCAACTGTTTGTTTTTGTTTTTCATATCATCTCATTAGAATCAATGATATGTCCAGGCAGTGGGCAGTGAGGGAGTGGGGAGAGGTGGAAGGATTTGTTTCTCATTTATATTTTTAAATTCCTAAACATTTCCACCAGAGACATAAAATTTTCCAAAACAAATAAATGCATTACATTTTGCCCTCCATGTTGCTAGTTTCTAGGGCATCCATGCCTAATTTAAAATATATACATCTTTCGAATGTAGCATTTTACATTTTCAAATTTATGCAAGATACGTAGAGGAAGGGAGACTGTTGCATGTTTTAAAACAAGGTTAACTCCATATGGAGTTAACCCTTCTCAAACAGTGAATTTTCCAGGATTAATTATGACCAAAGCAAGATTAGTCATGGACTAAAAGTAGCTGCAGTATCATAGAATTCTAAAATGTTATTCATATAAGTTATGTGTATAGAATGAGCACATTATAGGTTTCTAACTAGAATTGCAGTGTTGTTGCAGAAACTATGCCAGGGTATTAATATGCTTACTTTATAGTTGTTCCTGGTATTTCTGTAATTAACTAATGATTTAGTACATCTGGTAATTTGGACTAGGCATGTGAACAAATTGGAATGTATTAACTACTGAAGGAGGTAAAATATTTCCTGTTTTGTAGTGTTAAGAAAGTAGACAGTTGGCTGGGGGCGGTGGCTCAAGCCTGTAATCCCAGCACTTTGAGAGGCCGAGGCGGGTGGATCACGAGGTCAAGAGATCGAGACCATCCCGGTCAACATGGTGAAACCCCATCTCTACTAAAAATACAAAAAATTAGCTGGACATGGTGGCGCATGCCTGTAATCCCAGCTACTCAGGAGGCTGAGGCAGTAGAATTGCCTGAACCCAGGAGGCGGAGGTTGCAGTGAGCCCAGATCGGGCCATTGCACACTCCAGCCTGGGTAACAAGAGCGAAACTCTGTCTCAAAAAAAAAAAAAAAAGTAAGTAGACAGTTAACTGATTCTTACCCTGAAGAAGATGACAAAGGGTCAGCCAGGTGCCATTCGTTATCAGAGACTGTTAAGTTTCTGTAGTCCTTTTGTATGGAAGTGATCTGTAGATAAAAGAAGGATTTACTGTGACTTAGATTGTTTTGGAAATCTTAAGAATTAATTTTACATTACAAATTGCATTGTGTGAGAAATCTATTTCCATGTAGATTATGAAAAGACCATTCTGCAGATCTGAGGTAAACAGAATTATTCTCTTTGTTCTGCTATAACTGAGTTAATAATTGTGATTCTTGATTGGAGATGTGAGAATGGGACATAGGACTTGGCAATACTTTTCGTGATAGATATCTTTTGTTAGCAACCCCAGATTCAGTCTTCAGTTCTTTACCCTGCTGTATACCCTGAAATTCTCAATTTTATATGCTGTATTAAAGACTCCTTGCCTTTTAATTTCCAGGTTGAGTTAGAGGTGGACAAGGGGCAACCTCAGCAGGAAGTCAATGAGGAAGGGAAATGAGACAAGGCTATTTATTTTCACACCAGGTTGCGAAAACAGACACATACGCTGTTTGTGTCTCTCTGTAGAAAGCCACTGTTCTTTTCAAGACGGTCCTCTCTAAATGTGTTTTTTGTTTTTGTTTTTGTTTTTGTTTTTGTTTTTGTTTTGAGTTCCCAGAACTGCACTTGTTTCTTTTGCCATAAGGTGGTAATGCTGCTGCTGTTACCCTGGATTACTGAACTATCCCTTTTATTTCTTTGTACCTTCACTTCTGTAAATAGCCCTTTTGTAAGTCAGCCTTCCTCAGGTTACTATAGGTAAAGTGTGCCATCTCTTTTCACTTTGAAACCTTCTTCCTTCTTCCCTCCTCCTTCCTCCTCTTCCTTCATCCTTCCCTCCTCCCCTTTCCTTCTCCTCCTTCCTCCTCCATCCTTCTCCATCCTCCTTCTTTCCTCCTCATCCTTCCTCCTCCTCCATCCTTCTCCATCATCCTCTGTCTTCCCCCTTCTTGTTCCTTTCTTTCTTGAGACTGGGTCTCACTCTGTGACCCTGCCTGGAGTGCAGTGGTACAATTATAGCTGACTGCAGCCTCTACCTCCCAGGCTCAGGTGATCCTTCCACCTCAGCCTCCTGGGTAGCTGAGACTATAGGTGTGTGCTACCACACCTGGCTAATTAATTTTTTTTTTTTTTTTTTGTAGAGACAAGGTCTTATTATGTTGCCCAGACTGGTCTTGAACTTCTGGCCTCACGTGATTCTCCTGCCTTGGCTTCCCAAAGTGCTGGGATTACAGGTGCAATCTACTGTGCTGGGCCTTTTCTACTTTTTTAATGTAGGCATTAACTGCAATAATTTTTGCTCTAACAATTACCTTTGCAACATCCCATAAGTTTCGTTATGTTGTGTTTTTTTTTTCATTCATCTCTTAAGTATTTTCTACTTTCCCTTGTGATATCTTTTATGACCCATTGCTTGAGTGCATTATTTAATTTCTAGATATTTGTAAATTTTCTAGTTTTCTTCTTTATTGATTTCTAGATTCATTCCACTGTGATCAGAAAAGATGTCTTGTATGATGCCAGTCTTTAAAAATTTATTGAGACTTGTTTTGTGTTCTAACATTTGCTCTGTCTTTGAGAGCATTCCATGTGCACTTGAGAAAAATGTTTATTTTCTTCCCAGCTTTTCCTCCCAGATGTTGGAATAAACAGAGTAATTTAGTAATAGTAGATCCCTCTAGAGCCAGGGACCATGGCCCCCACACTAGGAATGTGGACTGCCGAGCTGGGGAGGGCATGGAGCAAGGACAAGTAAGAATGCCACAAAGCGTTCTCATCTTTTTGTGTATGTGTGTGCTTTATTTATTTATTTATTTATTTTTGAGACAAGATCTTGCTGTGTTGTCCAGGCTGGACTTAAACTGGATTCAAGTGGTTTCCCCACCTCAGCCTCCAGAGTAGGTGGGACTACAGGCATGCACCACTGCACCTGGCCCTACCATTTTTAAGCTGCCTTTTTCTTAATTCAGTATTTGTTTGGTTGCTGTAAACCTTTAGCTATTTTCCAGAACTCTGGCAGTTAGTTTTTGCTTGTTTTTCAATGTTTCTGTGGTGGGATGGGAGTTCAGAGCCTTCTTCACCATTTTCTGATTCCTTGGCCTCTCATTTACTAAAAAAAAATATTTATTATGGTACGAACATGATCTGTCTGCCCTCGTAACAACTTTTTAAGTGTGCAATGCAGAATTGTTGACTGTAAGAATAACGTACAGCAGATCTCTAGAACTTACTCATCTTGCTTAACTGAAACTTTATGCCCAGTGATTAGAACCTCCCTGTTTTTCCCTTCCCATAATTTACTTTTGTAATCCATTTGTGGTTCCCTGACTGCCATTCTGTAATTCCTTTACAAACAGTTTTATTCATACATCTATATACTCTGTTACCTTCTCCTGGTAGGCAGAGGTGAGAGTTTCTCAGGCAAATCACTTATTTTTCTGAGCCTTGACTTGTTCTTTGTAAATTGAGAAAACTCTCCTTTACTCCACTCTTCCCTCCTTCACTAGATTCTTACGAAGATCAAATAAGAAAATAAATGGGAAAGTATTTCATAAAGTTAATCTAATTATTTAATATATTGATATGACATCTTAGCAATGGTTTATTTTCTTTTATTGCTGAAATATGAGTCATCAAGAGCTATTATGTAGAAATAAATTAAACTGGGAGGTTTGTGAATCTATTCTCTATTTCTCATATTTTATCAGCAAATTATGGGTACAGCAGAACATATGTAGTTTTTGGATCACTGCAATCTATAATGATTGCCCTTGAGCAAAGGAAGAAAAGAGGGAGCAAGCTAGAGGAAAACCCACATCAGTAAATTTCTTTCAATCATTTGCAATCAAATAGCAGTTTAAACACTGCCAATTACATTCATATACTTTTATACCTAGTCTATTAAAGCACAAATTGATTTAAAAGCTGTACTGAGTTTTCTGTGTCTTAGAGATCATTCTGAATCTTGTTTTCCTTATACATATATCAATTTCCAGGTTCCAGGCACAAGACCCAAAGATACTCTGTCAGCCATCTGAAAGTGTTGCTATTTTGGAGATAGAAAACACAATAGGAATAAGATGGGCTGTAGGCATATTTGTATGAAATTAGCTTTTGATTGTAACATGTTGTTGTTTTTGTTAGTTAAAAAACTCCTTATATACAAATTAGGTTGGGTCTGGTGGCTCACACCTATAATCCCAGCACTTTGGGAGGCCGTGGCAGGCAGATCACTTGAGGTCAGGAGTTCGAGACCAGCCTGGCCAACACGGTGAAACCCTTTCTCTACAAAAAATACAAAAATTAGCCAGGCATGATGGTTTGTGCCTATAATCTCAGCTACTCTGGATGCTGAGGCAAGAGAATTGCTTGAACCTGGGAGGTAGAGGTTGCAGTGAGCCAAGATCATGCCATTGCACTCCAGCCTGGGCAACAGATCAAAACTCCATCTGAAAAGAAAAAAAAAAAATTAAAGGTATGATATACTTTATGGAAAAAATATATCCTTATATTCCTTTTATGTTTCATTAAACATGTTGTCCTCTGGCAGTGTCAGAACATCCTTATTACATATTTATTGCTGTACTTTAATAATTGACACTTTATTGTCTTGATTATTGTATTATGTAATTCTATTTAGAAATACAGAATTATTCCATAAACATACTTTGCCATCCTCTTGCATGACTTCCCTACCAATGTATGAATGTATTAGAGCTTATTAAATATTTGAATTTCATGTATATTAACTTGTAACACATTGACATAAGATGTTTAGAGATAGGAATACTCAAGGCATTGATCTTATTAATGTATTGTAATATTTATAATGGATTTATGTTATCAGACTTTAATTGAAAATTGTCCTGTGAATTTGACATATAGTCCAAGAAAATAGAATATATATGGAAAAAATATTTAGTAGGGAATAATATGTCAATATGGTTTAAATGAGAAATGTTGATTTGGGCATGTTATTTTTAAAATATTAAATGTGAGAGCTGTAGTTTCTTGTCTAGATAGCATTCAAATGTTTGACTAACTTAGCCAACATGTGACTATTTTTTATGTTTACAGGATATATTGGTTTGTACCAGCATAAAAACTTATTTTCTTCTGATTCCTTAAGAAAGATAAAATTTCATAAACTTATAAAACTTCAAATTGTCAAGGTTTTGGCAAGCTAGGCACTTTAATTTCACTTTCTAGAACTCATAATTTTCTAGGAGAAATTATCTGATTTTAATTTTTATTCCATTTTATTGTCAGAACTATTTACAGATAAATAATGAGGAGAGGACTCGAGAGTTTTCATGCAAACATAGCTCTTAAAAAGTTTAAATCTTTGCTCCGAGGAAATAAATGTTTAGAAAATTCTTACTGTAAATATGATTATAGCAGTTTCCCAGAGCTAATAAAATATTTGATCAGCTAATGAAAAATTCAGTCAGTGCAATTAAGCAGCTAATGTGAAGACCTGAATCAGAGTTTCAAAGCTCCTAAGAACCACTTACCATCATCACGTAGGCTCAAGTGCTTTTCACTCAAGTCTTAGTAGTATACTTTCTTGTTCAAGGTATACTTCAGGGTTTAGGAATATTTCCAAACCTATAGCTTCCTATTGTGTATGTATGAATGCATTCTGTCCAAAGCCACACTCTTAACTATAAACTTGTCCATATATGTACTCATTGCTACCTCCTTCTGTCCATTCTTATTGGCAGAAAGACCTGTCCTGCATTTGAGGCCAGTCCCACCACCTGTGTTCCACAGCCTACTTTTGATTCAACTCAGCGATATTACACCATCTCCCTTCCTCTTTTAGATTCAGATCATCTTCTCTCTGTTGAAATGTTTCCTTTACCACATGAACATTTTCAAATTTCCATCTTGAAATCACATGGTTGCTTTATCAACCCTAAATCTTCCTCTGACTACTGCTCTTTCTTCCATATTCACTGAAAAGACAATGGAAGAAGTCTTATGCTTACTCTCTCTACTTCCTTATTTCTGATTCACCTACCAAACCTAGTGGGATTTGGCTTTTACTTAGAATCTGATTTTACTGATTCATAGTTAACTTGCTAATTACAAAATTGTGTGGGTCACTTGTGGTCCTTTTCTTATTTTACCTTTCTGCAATCTGTCTTTTCTACAAAGGTAAATTTCTAAAATTCAAACCCAATTACATTATTCACCTACTAACATTTTTCATGAGACCCCATTATCTGTTTTAAAAGATATTGAAGGGGCTGGGCATGGTGACTCAGAACTGTAATCTCAGCGCTTACCAAGGCCAAGGCGGGATAAATAGTGGTGGTACATACCTGTAGTCCCAGCTATTCAGGAGACTAAGATGGGACAATCACTGGAGCCCAGGATTTCAAGGTTATGATCGTGGCACTGCACACCAGTCTGAGTGACAGAGTGAGACCCTGTCTCTAGATAAACAAAAAAGATACTCAAGACATACAGGACCGTCAAGATTTGACACTAAGAATACATCATGTTCTCTCAGGCCTCAAGTTACTGTAGACTTTTTTCATTTCTAGAATACCCTCTTTGCTTCTTTATCTACCTGGCAAATTATTTCCCTTTCATGTATCAACTTACTCATGTTTTCTGTACTCTCCTGACTTCTCCAGGTGACCAATTCTCTTATCATTAAAAATGGTTTGTTTTCATGTTTTTTTTTTTTTTTTTTTTTTTTTCCTACTAGACTTTGATCTAGAGAACAGGGACTGTTTGTCTTCTCACCTAGCACCTAACATAGTAGTTGGTACATAGTAAGTATTCAAGATATGTTAATTGAATAGTTGGATTCTTTTCAATAAAACTAATTTTTAGCATATCTAGGTGTCAGCCATTTTATCTGTTAAAGAAACAGCAAGATAAGGTGATTTCAAATTTTTCCTTCCAGTTTTGGGATTCTTTGTTATTTCCTTTACTGTATTCCCCTTACCCATGATTCTTCTCACTTATTTTACAAAGCATTTAAAATTTATTTTTAATAATCACATGGATTAATTTTAAGTATATATTTAAAGAAGGATGGGCTTTTATCCTCTTGTTATTTATTTTATAATGGTTTTAAAAATTATTTTTAGTTTCATAAAAGATTAATTTTTACAGATGAGGCCAAATATATATCAAGAGTAAACTTTGGATTTTTTTCTTTTTCTTTACTTCCTATTGACTAATTGTAGCAGGTTCATTCCAAAGCATGTTCTTGATGTAAGAAAATTGTGTGGCCTGTTTTGAACTTTGGGATAACAGGTGGAAATAATTTTTCTCTCAAAAGTAGAATTCAAGAAAACAGTTGGGCTTTTTTCTTTTTTTAACTTTTTAAAGTGATGAAATAAGAAGTCTACATTTTTAACTATAAACATTTTTATAACGTATTGAAGCAGGTTCTGTAAAATTAAACATTTAAAACTTATGATTTTAGAAAAAAAGTCATATGTAACTCATTAGGATGTGTTTTTATTTAAAATATTATACCAGCATGTGCATAGTTACAGGGCATTGCCAAAAAATGTAGTCTGGAAGCAAAATAGAATACTGAAAATAATGCTACAGTTTTTTAAATAAGAGGAAAATATTTTCTTTACACATGAAGTTTTTGGTCCAAATGATATTTAACCAACTAACTGGCTAATCTGTTAAAGCATTCTATTTCAGAAAAGCTTCATTTTGTGTACCATTTGATTACATTAGCACATTACTTCTGATAATGGGCATAGATTTTTTTTTTTTTTTCTAAAGTGATGTTTTTTCCAAAGTGATGTTGCGGTTTTACTGCTGGAAGAGAACACAAGTTTTCTGTGGGCCTAAGTATGAAAAAATGTTTCTTAAAAACTTGAAATTATTATATATTAAACCAGAACTCTTGGAACTTTTTCAGATTTTGCTGCTATAGTCACTGGTCCTTTGGCTGAGATATTTTATGAACCAATTTTTACTGGCTAGAAAATATGATTTTTCATAATTAAGAGAAAACATCAGTTATTTTATCCAGTTGACTTTGTCTTTGCTTGTTGTTTGCTTTAGAGATTTATCTAAGCTGTTGACATGGTTCAGATTCTAGTGTATGAAAGAGAGCTTTTGAGAAGTTGCTTTGAATGGAAAAATAAATACCTTAAAAAATACCTAGCTTGGAGTGTATCTAGTCCTGTTTGATTTTTTTTGTTTTTTTCTTGCACCGATAGTTGTATTCTATTGTAATATATATCTTTGAATATAAAATTGGTTAACACATTGAAAGTTCAGTTTATGAGACAGGATAAATTTGAATCTCAAAGCAATTTTCAAATATACTCATTAAGAAAATACAAGTATTTATATTTTAAATAAAGTAATTTTCCACTACATACCCTATCGCCCTTTTATTATTATAGGCATCTTCTAATTTCCAGGAAAACTTCCTGTCCACCCCAGTGATTGATGTATATTTAAGCTTGTTCAACTCATGGCCTACAGGCCACATGCAACCTAGGACAGCTTTGAATGCAGCCCAACACAAATTCGTAAACTTTGTTAAAACAGTATGACTTTTTGTTTTATTTTGCTTTTAGCTTATCAGCTATCATTTGCGTTAATGTACTTTATGTGTGGCTGAGACAATTATTCTTCTAATGTGGCCCAGGGAAGCCAAAAGAGCGGACACCCCTGATGTATAGCTTACCCTTCATTCAATCTCTTGTCATCTTTTTCCAAAGCTTCATAATTTGTGGTAATCATTGTTTTCATATTTTTGTTTGCCAGCTATTATCATGGCCACACTTTAGATCTATGTCTTAACTAACCAGAACCTAATTTAGATTTTAAAGTTCTGTATTCTCTAATTAGAAGTTAGGATGATTTTTTTAAATGATGGCAAATAAATGTTCATGTTGCTATGAGGAAATTTATCTAGTGGGGAATGTACAACATTTATAATATGTAGCTATAGTATGTAGAAGAGTGGTAGAGATAAAGTGCTTTGTGAATTCACAGGAGGAAAGAAGTAATTCTATCTGGACAATCCAGAAGTGGCATAATTTAAAACAGTTGTTAAATATTTCAAACATAGAGAAGTACAAAGAGTAATACAATAAAGACATGTAATAATTGTGCCACCCCAAATTAACAAATATTATTTGCAAACATCAAACAATTCTAAACTTAATATCTTTACTCCTTCCGAACAAAACAAAGACCTTAGAATGCTTAAACTCAGGCTTCCCCTTCTATTTTCTTTGCTATTTTTGTTGCTAGTTTGTTTTATTGTTATTGTTGTTTTTGGCTTATGTTTGCTCCTTGCATCCTGCTGTTCCCATTGGAGTTGAATTTGCTTCTTACTGAAACATTTCCTTTAGTGGTTCTTTCACATTTTCCTTTCTTTTTGGTTCTACTATACATTGTGTTTTCCTCACATATGTCTTGCAGTTCACTATTTTCCATCCTTCTGTGGATAATCTAATGCTTAACCTGTCTCTTGAAACTTTTTTCCAAATTTCTGTTTGATTCTTTTAAAAAAAGAAAATGCCTATTCTTTTTATATTGTCCTTTCCCTGCCTTACGGAAGCTGTTCCTTTTGTGTGGTTTTTTTTTTATGTTTAATATACTTATTTTAGAATTTCTTTCAGATTATTGTCTTATCTATGATTCCGATGTGTCAGCCCTGCCATTAGTAGTGTCTTCTGACTCTTTTAAAAAAGTGAGGTTCATTTAAATTTTTGTTTCCATTTTGCTGCAAAATTTTTTTTAGTGCCAGTTGTTTTCCTGCAGGTCTTGGATTGTGAAGGCATACTGTTACAGAGATTGATACTTGCTTCCGACAAACTCCTGTTGGCTTCACTGAGTCTGAACCAGTTGTTATTCTTGACTTTTTGAGGATGGAGCAGGCTTGGGTAGTCTCATTCCTTATGTGTGATTCCTTTTCCACCCATGAATCATGCGTGGAAAGGCTTTCTTGTGACTATCCCCAAGCTAGTAAGCAAAGATGGGTTGCAAGCTTTCTTGTGACTATCCTCAAGCAAGTAAGCAACATTTTCGTAGGAGCTGTTTCATAGATGGAACAGTATTTTGTAGAACGAGGTTACATACAGGGCTGCAAGCCCAGTTTCAGCTTCCTACCTCTAACAGGACTGAGACCAGTTTCCTTTAATAGAGAATAACAGAAAACCTCACAGTTGACTTTGGCTTAAGTTCAGGGTACTTGGAGATGATTAATGGAAAATATGTTTGGAAAGGTAGGTTGGATTCAAGTACAGTAGGCCTTGAATGGTAGGCTAAGGAATTTGGACTTTATGCTACATATAGCAGGAATCCAATGAATGTGTTTTTGCGTGAGAGTCATGCAGAGCTTTGCTCTAAGAAGATTAATTTGGTAACCATGAATAGGTTGGAATGGAGAGAACATACTGTAAATAGGGAGATCAGTTAAGATGCTGTTCACATTAGTGTATGAAAGAGGTAATAGAGACCCAGAATATGGTAACGACAGTGGCAATGAAAATGACATGAGAGGTAAATAGATGTTTATAGATTATGACATAGGTTTCACACTGGTATGCAGGAGAAAGAGCATTCCAAGATAACCCCAGTGAGGATGTTGAAACTATTAAGGGAAATCAGACACAGACAGAACGTTAGGCTTGTACAGAAAGATGAGTTCAGTTATGAAGAAATATTATCTTTGTAGTGCCAGTGAGATACCCTGGTACAAAGGGCCATCCGAGCAGATAAACATGTTGGGCTATAAATAGGATAGAAGCAGACCAAAAGAGATGCAGGGCTTAGTAGAATAGAAGCATTAACTGAAGCCATACATTTCAGATATAGAATCAGGAATTGGGGAAGAAAAGAGGTAAACCAAGAAGAAAATTAGTAATTAGGAAATAGAAAAAGAGAATTCTGGGGAATGATATATAAGAGTATTAGAAATATGCCCCAGGGCATAGGCTGATATTATGTAAACCAGAAACTAGAAACATTTCACAGCTGGGGGCTATCACTATTAGAGAGGTGAAGGAAAATGTTGAGGAGGATGAAGTCCAATAAATGGCCATTTCATGGTAACCAGAGTCAAAATACAAGGATATGAGGAATAAGTGGTAGGAGAGGCAGTGAGAGTGGAAATAATGTAGTAAATTCTCTTTTGAAATAAAACTGCTAGAGTATACATAGTATTTGTGAAATATAGATCTGTATGTGTATGTTTGTATCTATACAAATGTATTATATCATGCATATATGTAAAAATTTTTCCCATAAGTCTATTAGCGTGTAGGTATTGACACCCTTGGGTTACTCTATTATCCTGTGATAAAAGATTAGCAAGCAGGATTCTTCTTATTCTTTGAAATCTCCACTTTGATCTTCATAATTGGGTTACAGTGAAAGAGGAAAGAGAAGGCAACAATATTATCGTTGGAATAGACGTGGGAATAGACAGGAAGGTCACAGGGCTGGGAAAGGAGAGGTACTTATTATTAGCAGAGGGTAAAAGGGCTTTGGAAATTTGGGCTTTGGAAGACTTATCTTTTGTGAAAGCATGCTTTGTATTGAAATTATCAAAGAGAAGATAGAGGGTAGACAAGAACACTTACACATAATTGAATGCTCTATGCCAGGTGCTTTACATAAATTTTCATGTTTAATCTCTCAAAAACACTAATAAGGGGTGCATACAGTAGTTCTGTTTTTAATTTTTTGAAGAACTTCCATACTGTTTTCCATGATGGTCTTACAATTTACATTCTCATTAACACTATACTAGGGGTTCTCTGTTCTCCACACCCTTGCCAACCCTTGTTATATATTGCCTTTTTCATAGTAGCCATTCTAATAGGTGTGAGGTGGTACCTCACTGTGATTTTAATTTGTGTTGTCTGATGATTAGTGATGTTAAAATTTCTTTGTACACCTTTTGGCCATTTGTATGTCTTCCTTTGAAAAATGTCTGTTCTGGTCATTTGCCCATTTTTTAATCAGGTTGTTTTCTTGCTGTTGAGTTGTTTGTGTTCCTGATATATTTTGGATATTAGCCCATTATCAGGTGTATAGTTTGCAAATATCTTCTTTAATTGGATAGTTGTGGCTGGGTGTGGTGGCTCACACCTATAATAATCCCAGTACTTTGGGAGGCCGAGGCAGGCAGATCACAAGGTCAGGAGTTGGAGACCAGCCTGACCAACATGGTGAAACCCTGTCTCTACTAAAAATACAAAAATTAGCTGGGCGTGTGGGCTTGCACCTGTAATCCTAGTTACTCGGGAGGCTGAGGCAGGAGAATCACTTGAACCGAGGAAGCAGAGGTTGCAGTGAGCTGAGATTGTGCCAATGCTCTCCAATCTGGGTGACAGAGTGAGACTCCATCTCAAAAGAAAAAAAAAAAGATAGTTATATGATCACTCTGTTGACTGTTTCTTTTGCTATGCGTTTTAGTTTGATGTAGTCCCATTTATGTATTTTGCTTTTGTTGCTTGAACTTTGGGATCATAACCCCAAAAATCATCACTGCCAAGACCAATGTCAATAATTTTTTCCCTACATTTTTTTCTAGTAGTTTTACAGTTGCAGGACTTACATTTAAATTTTTAATCCACTTTGATTTGATTTTTGTATCTGGCGTGAGATGAGTCCAATTTTATTCTTCTGTATGTGAATATCCAGTTTTCTTAACACTATTATTTAGGAGGAGACTATTCTTTCTCCATTGTGTGTTATTGGCACCTTTGTTGAAGATCAACTGACTGTATATGTTTGGATTTATTTCTAGGTTCTCGGTTCCATTGGTGTATACTGTTTTTATACTGGTACCATGCTGTTTCGATTACTTTAGCTTTGTAGTATTCTTGAGATCAGGTAATGTTTACCTGTCTCATTGTTCATTTCCTTAAACTTTCCATGCCTATTTAAGGTCTTTGCTTATTCTATATGAATTTTAGGATTCTTTTCTCTATTTCTGTGAAAAATGTCCTAGGACTTTGATAGAAAATGTCATTAGAATTCAGTGATAGACTCATTGAATCTGTAGATCACTTTGGATGTGGTGTACATTTTACCAATATTAATTCTTCCATTTCATGAATAAGGAATTTTTTCCATTTACTTGTGTCTTTCATCAGTGTTTTATAGTTTTCAGTGTATAGTTCTTTCACCTCTTTGATTAAATTTGTTCTTAAGTTGTTGGGGTTTTCTGGTTTTCTTTTCTTTTCTTTTTTTTTGGTAGCTATTGTAAATGGGACTGTTTTACTGATTTCTTCTTCAGACAATTTTTTTTTTAATTGCATTTTAGGTTTTGGGGTACATGTGATGAACATGCAAGATTGTTGCATAGGTACACACTTGGCAGTGTGGTTTGCTGCCTTCCGTCCCCTCACCTGTATCTGTCATTTCTCCCCATGCTATCTCTTCCCACCCCCCCACCCCCCGCCCCTCCCCCATTTCCCCCCAACGGACCCCAGTGTGTAGTGCTCCCCTCCCTGTGTCCATGTGTTCTCATTGTTCAACACCCACCTATGAGTGAGAATATACGGTGTTTGATTTTCTGCTCTTGTGTCAGTTTGCTGAGAATGATGGTTTCCAGGTTCATCCATGTCCCTACAAAGGACGTGAACTCATCGTTTTTGATGGCTGTGTAATATTCCATGGTGTATATGTACCACATTTTCGCTATCCAGTCTATCATCGTTGGGCATTTGGGTTGGTTCCAGGTCTTTGCTATTGTAAACAGTGCTGCAATGAACATTTGTGTGCACGTGTCCTTGTGGTAGAATGATTTATAATCCTTTGGATATATACCCAGTAATGGGATTGCTGGGTCAAATGGGATTTCTATTTTTAGGTCCTTGAGGAATCGCCACACTGTCTTCCACAATGGTTGAATTAATTTACATTCCCACCAACAGTGTAAAAGTGTTCCTATTTCTCCACATCCTCTCCAGCATCTGTTGTTTCCCGATTTTTTAATGATCGCCATTCTAATTGGTGTGAGATGGTATCTCAATGTGGTTTTGATTTGCATTTCTCTGATGACCAGTGATGATGAGCATTTTTTCATATGTTTGTTGGCCTCCTGTATGTCAGACAGTTTTTTGTTAGTGTATGGAGATGCTACTAATTTCTGTGTGCTAATTTTGCATCCTGAAGCTTTACTGAATCAATTAGTTTTAACAGTTTTTGGTGGAGTTGTTAGGGTTTTCTATAAATAAGATCATGTTCTCTGCAAATAGAGACAATGTAACTTTTCCTTCTCATTTTAGATGCCTTTTATTTCTTTCTTTTGCCTAATGCTCTGGCTATAACTTACACTACTGTATGGAACAGAAATGGCAAGAGTGGGCATCCTTGGCTTATTCCTAATCTTAGAGGAAAAGCTTTCAACTTTTCCCAGTTTAGTGTGATGTTAGCTTTCGTGTCATATATGGCCTTTTTTGTGTTGAGGTATGTTCCTTCTGTGTGTAATTTGTTGATAGTTTTTATCATGAAAGGATGTTGAATTTTGTCAAATGTTTTTTGTATCTGTATTGAGATGACCATATGGTTTTTGTACATCATTCTGTTCATGTGATGTATCATTTTTATAGATTTGCATATGTTGCATTCCTGTGACAAATCCCGCTTGATTGTGGTACATTGATTCTTTTAATATGCTGTTGATTTTTGTTTGCTGATGTTTTGTTGAGGATTTTTACATCTATATGTATTATAGATTTTAGACTGTAATACTTCTTTTTGTTAATGTCCTTGTCTGGCTTTTGTATTTGGGTAATGTTGGCCTCATAAACTGAGCTTGGAAGTATCCTCTCCTTTTCAGTTTTTGGAAGAATTGAAGAAGGCTTGGTATTAAGTCTTTTTTAAATGTTTAGGAGAATTCAGCAATGAAGCCATCAGATTCTGAGGTTTTCTTTAATGAGACTTTTTTTTTTTTTTTTTTTTTTTTTTTAATTACAGATTCAGGCTGGGCACAGTGACTCACGCCTGTAATCCCAGCACTTTGGGATGCCGAGGCAGGTGGATCACCTGAGGTCAGGAGTTTAATACCAGCCTGGCCAACATGGTGAAACCCCGTCTCTACTAAACTACACAAATTAGCCATGCTTGGTGGTGGGCACCTGTAATCTCAGCTACTCGGGAGCCTGAGGCAGGAGAATCACTTGAACCCAGGTGCAGAGTTTGCAGTGAGCCAAGATTGCACCATTGCACTCCAGCCTGGGCAACAAAAGTGAAACTCTGCCTCAAAACAACAACAACAACAACAAACCAAATTCAATCTCTTTACTTTCTATTGGTTTGTTTACAATTTCTATTTCTTTATAATTCAGTCTTGGTAGGTCGTCTGTGTCTAGGAATTTACCTATTTCTTCTAAGTTCTCCAATTTTTTGGTGTCTAATTGTTTAGTAATTTTTTTCATACTTATGTGGCCTTGATTGTAATATTTCCTCTTTCGTTTCTGGTTTTATGTATTTGAGTCTTCTTTCTTTTTTCTTAGTTAATCTAGCTAAAAGTTTGTGAATTTCATCTTTTCAAAAACCAACTTTTTGTTTCATTGATTTCTTTTCTATTCTATGTTTAATCTCAATTTCTACTCTGATTTTTATATCCATTTGTATGTCTACCTTTTGTTTATTTCCTTTCTTTATATCCATTCTTACTTTAAATTTGGGCTTCCTTATACTAACTAGTTTTTTAAGGTGTAATATCAGGTTATTTGAGTTTTTTTCTTTTTAAATATTTTCATTTATTGGTATGAATTTCTCAGGACTGCTTTGGTTACATACCATAAATTTTGGTATGTTTTATTTACTTTTTCATTATTCTCAAGATATTTTTCTCAAGAATCAAAACTTCCCTTTCAATTTCTTCTTGAACCATTGATTGTTCAGGAGTGCGTGATTTAATTTCCACATCTTTGAGAATTTTCTAGTTTTTCTCCTGTTACTTATTTCTATTTTCGTATCATTGTGGTTATAAAAATTACTCAACATGATTTGAGTCTTACTTAATTTGTTAAGATTTAGTTTCTGGCCTAACGTATGATTTATCTTGTAAAATATTCTTTGCACCCAAGAAGAGTGTGTATTCTGCTGCTGTTGGCTGGAATTTTCTGTATATATCTGTGAGGTTTATTTGGTCTAAAGTGTAGCTCCAGCTTAGTGTTCCTTTACTGATATTCCATGTTGATAATCTATCCATGGTTCGAAGTAAAATGTTGAATTCCCTACTATTATTGTATTGTTATTCATTTCTCCCTTCAGATCTGTTAATATTTGCTTTATATAGTTAGGTGCTCTGACTTGGATTCATATATATTTACATTTGTTATGTCCTCTTGATTAATTGATCCTTTTATCATTATCTAATGACCTTCTTTGTTTCATATGATAGTTTGACTTAACATCTGTTTTGTCTGATATAAGTTTAGCTGCCCCTGCTCTTTTTGGTTTCCATTTGCCTGGAGTATCTTCACTTTCATTTTGTGTGTGTCCTTAAATGTGAAGTGAGTCTCTTTCCAGCAGCATATAGTTGGGTATTATTTTTTTTTTAATCCATTCAATCACTCTATGTGTTTTGATTGGCAAATTTGGTCTATTTACATTTAAAGTAATTACTGATAGGTAAAGATTTTTGTTAATGGTGTTCTAGTTGTTTGGTTGTTTTGGAGACCGTTTGTCCCTTTCCTCTTTTCTCTCTTTCTTTGTGATTTGATGATTTTCTGTAGGGGCATGTTTCTATTCCTTTATCATCATCTTTTGTGTATCTTTTGTGTTTTTGTTACCATGAGGCTTACATAAAACATCTTACAGTTATGCTAGTCTGTTTGAAGCTGATAACAACTTAACTTTGATCACATACAAAAACTTACTTTTATTCTCTGTATTAGTCTGTCTTCACACTGCTAATAATGACATACTTGAGACTGGGTAATTTATTTTTTTTATTTTTAAATTTATTTATTTAACTTTAGGTGCATACTGTACCTGGCAATTCTCTTCGTGTTATCCCTCTGTACCCTCCCCTCCCTCTCCACCCCCTGCTGTCTCTCCCCTACCCCCCACAACTGCTCCCATTGTATGATGCTCCTCTTCCTGAGTCCACATGTTCTCATTGTTCAACAGCCACCTATGAGTGAGAACATGTGGCATTTGGTTTTCTTCTTGTGTCAGTTTACTGAGAATGATGGTTTCCAGATTCATCCAAGTCCCTACAAAGGACAAGAACCCATCATTTTTTACAGCTGCATAGTATTCCATGGTGTATATGTACCACATTTTCTTTGTTCAGTCTATCATTGATAGGCATTTGGGTTGGTTCCAGGTCTTTGCTATTGTACACAGGGCTGCAATGAACATATGTGTACATGTGTATTTATAGTAGAATGATTTATAGTTCTTTGGGTATATGCCCAGTAATGGGATTGCTGGGTCAAATGGAATTTCTATTTCTAGATCCTTGAGACATCGCCACACTGTCTTCCACAATGGTTGAACTAATTTGCACTCCCACCAACTGTGTAAGAGTATTTCTATTTCTCCACTTCCTCTCCAGCATCTGTTGTCTCCAGAATTTTTAATGATCGCCATTCTAACTGGCAAGAGATGATATCTCAATGTGGTTTTGATTTGCATTTCTCTAATGACCAGTGATGATGAGCATTTTTTCATATGTTTGTTGGCCTCATATATGTCTTCTTTTGAAAAGTGTCTGTTCATATCCTTCACCCACTTTTGAATGGGGTTGTTTGTTTTTTTCTTGTAAATTTTAGTTCTTTGTAGATTCTGGTTATTAGCCCTTTGTTAGATAGGTAGATTGCAAAAATTTTTTCCTATTGTGTTGGTTGCCGATTTGCTCTAATGATGGTTTCTTTTGCTGTACAGAAGCTCTGAATTTTAATTAGATCCCATTTGTCTATCTTGGCTTTTATAGCCATTGCTTTTGGTGTTTTAGTCATGAAGTCCTTGCCTATGCCTATGTCCTGGATGGTTTTGCCTAGTTTTCTTCTAGTGTTTTTATGGTGTTATGTTTTATGTTTAAATCTTTAATCCATCTGTAGTTAATTTTAGTGTAAGGTGACAGGTAGGGGTCCAGTTTCTGCTTTCTGCACATTGCTAGCCAGATTTCCCAACACCATTTATTAAACATGGAGTCCTTTCTCCATTGCTTGTTTTTGCCAGGTTTGTCAAAGATCAGATGGTTGTAGATGTGTGGTGTTTCTTCTGGGGCCTCTGTTCTGTTCCATTGGTCTATGTCTCTGTTTTGGTTCTAGTACCATGCTGTTTTGATTACTGTAGCCTTGTAGTATAGTTTGAAGTCCAGCAGTGTGATGCCTCCAGCTTTGTTCTTTTTGCTTAGGATTGTCTTGGCTATGTGGGCTCTCTTGTAATTCCATATGAAGTTTAAAGTGGTTTTTCCAGTTCTGTGAAGAAGGTCATTGGTAGCTTGATGGGGATAGCATTGAATCTATATATTACTTTGGGCAGTATGGCCATTTTCACAATACTGATGCTTCCTAACCACGAGCATGGAACGTTTCTCCATCTGTTTGTGTCCTCTCTTATTTCATTGAGTAGTGGTTTGTAGTTCTCCTTGAAGAGGTCCTTTACATCCTTTGTTAGTTGTATTCCTAGGTATTTTATTCTCTTTGTAGCAATTGTGAATGATAGTTTGCTCTTGATTTGGCTCTCTGTTTGTCTGTTATTGGTGTATAGGAATGCTTGTGATTTCTGCACATTGATTTTGTGTCCTGAGACTTTGCTGAAGTTGCTTCTCAGTTTCAGAAGATTTTGGGCTGCGACAATGGGGTCTTCTAGATATACAATCATATCATCTGCAAATAGAGACAGTTTGACTTCCTCCTTTCCTAATTGAATACTCTTTATTTTTTTTGACTCTCAGTTCCACATGGTTGGGGAGGCCTCACAATCATGGCTGATGTTGAATGAGGAGCAAAACACATCCTACTTAGTGGCAGGGGGACTCCCCTATAAAACCAACGGATCTCATGTGACTTATTCACTATCATGAGAACAACATGGGACAGACCTGCCCCCATGATTGATTTACCTTCCACTGGGTCCCTCCCATAACATGTGGGAATTATGGGTGCTACAGTTCAAATGAGATTTGGGTGGGGACACAGCCAAACCATATCATTCTCCCCTTATATTTTATGTTTTCTGTGTTAGTGTATGTATTTTCACATTATATATCCATTAACAAATTTTTATATCTATAGTTATTTTCTGGAAATGCTTTTGTCTCTCAACCTTTATATTACAGTTATAAGTAATTTACACACTACCAGTACAGTGTTAGAGTATTCTGAATTTGACTATATATTTACCTTTACCAGTGAGTTTTATACTTTCATATTTCTAATTAGTGGCCTTTTGTTTAAGCCTGAAGAACTCCCATTTGCATTTCTTGTAACACAAGTCTAAGGGTGATGAACTCCGTCAGTTTTTCTTTGCCTGGGAAAGTCTTTAGCTGTCCCTCATTGGCAAAGGATAGCTTTGCAGCATAAAGTATTTTCGATTGGCATTTTCTTTCTTTCATGAAATCTTCCCACTAACTCCTGGCCTGCAAGGTTTTTGCTGAGAAATTCAGCAGTGGTCTTATTTAGGTTCCCTTATATATAGTATGCTGTTTCTCTCTTCCTGCTTTAAAAATTCTTTTTCTTTGATTTTTGAACATCTGATTATAATGCATCTGGTGAAAGTCTTCTGTGGATTGAATCTGATTTTGCATCTTTCTATTTCATGTACCTTGCTGTTTACATCTTTCCCCATATTTAGAAAGTTTTCGGACAGTATTTCTTTTTCCTCTCTTTCTTTCTTTTGTTCATTCTCTCTCTTTCTTTTTCCTTCTTTTTTTTACTTCTTTCTTTTGAGGCAAGGTTTTACTCTGTTACTTAGGCTGCACTGCAGTGGCATAATTATGACTCACTCAAGCCTTAACCTCCCAGGCTCAAGTGACCCTCCTGCTTCAGTCTCCCAAATAGGACTACAAGGACACATCACCACTTAGGCACCTGGAGATTGGGAAGGTGAAAAACTGTGGGATCCCCAGTGGCCAAACCTGCAGGGGGTCTGTGGTTGTTACGCTGACTGCTAGAGTCCTCAGCAGCCAGCAAAAGCCTATTAGTGTCTTCTGTAGAGCAAGCTGCTGCGGTCCACCTCAGTGAACACCATGTATCCTCAGGGGTGAAATCTCTTGTGGTAGTCACAAGGGCTGTTGAGGTCCTTAGCAGAGAAGGCTGCTGGAATCCTGTGCAGAGCAGGCCACTAAGGACAGTAGTGATTTCTGCTTATATGGGTGATACTGATAGCCCCCATCCTTCTTTGTTTCCACCCATGCCAGTCTCTTCATCATTCTGGGTAGGGTATAACTGAGGCAGCTTGTTGATTTCTCAGGCAGTACCCTGAAAGTTTTGGGAAGCTGCTTTTTCATCCTGCTCTCCATTTCCATGCCCAGGGATACTTACAAACTTGGGAGTTCCCTCTCTGTACTGAGCAGTGCTGGCCTTGGGGATGGGATGATAAAGGCAGAATGAAACTGTTTCCTTCTTTTGTATGGTTATTTATGGGATTTTTGTGTGGTTACTTATGGGATTTCCCTTCCAGTGTATTGCTGTAGTTTCTCAAGTAGATTCCTGAGCTCTTTCAGAGTTACTCCCATTCACGGATAGGTGTCCAATTATTGTTCTTTGTGAAGAAAATGAAGGCTGGGTTTTCCTTCTTTGCCATCTTTCTGACATTATTCCTTGCTTTTCTTATAGCTTTGTCATATTTATGTATTCCATGTTTAGCTTTCATTCAGAATTTAATATTAATGGAACCATGCTCTCCATATTCTTCTGTAACTTGGTTTTAATGTGTTTTTTTTTTTTTTTTTTTTTTTACTAAGCATTGTTTGTGAGTCAATCGTATTGATGCATGCACATAGCTGTAACTTATTTTCACTTTTGATAGTATTCCATTGTATCAATAACAAGTTTATCCATTCTGTTGTTGATGGACATTTGGTTGTTCTGTTCTTTTGCTATAAAAAACATGACTGCTGTAAATGCTGTGCATATGCCCTTTGGAGTCCTTAGGTGGGGAAATCAAGTAGGCTACCTTGTCCCTGTCTCTGTTATTATTATTTTCCTCCTTTCCAGTGGCTTATACCTGTCTTGTGTCTACATTTTTTGCAAATATAGAAAGGAGGGGAAGAAAGTTTATGAGGTACTGCTAGGGATAGCAGCATTTACTACCCGTCACTTCAAAATAGCTTATGTTGTCAGACCATTACACATTGCAGTTCTCTAAGCCTCTGCCTTAGGCCTTCCTTTTTTCTTAGTCTATCCCTTCTTCCTAAATATTAATATTTATTTTTATGGTTTCAAATACCATATCTTCATTCCAAAACTGTCTTCTTTTCACTTGGCCCATGTATCCAGCTACTATTCTGCATCTCCATGCATATGTTTCTACTATAATCACTTCGGACTCAAGTCCAAAACTAAAGTCAGGATTTTTCCGTTCTTTCTTCTCCCACTCTTATTTGCTTCTCCAGTTTTCCATTCCTCTGTGAGGGCATCTTCCTTGATCTATGTGACTATGTGACTAGGTACTTGGAAGTTGACCTTGACACTGCTTTCTCCTTCCCATCCTCATATCCCCACCCCTATATCCACCCACCCACCCACTCACTGAAACCAGTAGTTTTCATTATTTTCACTGCCACCACCCTAATTCAAGTCACCATTGCATCAACCTGGACTAGAGAGACATTCTCCTAAGGAATCTCTCTGTATCTACTCCTGCTTTTCTCTAATCCATTGGGCAGCCATCATGGCCCATTTACATTACCAGGTTTCTAATAGCTTTTCTTCAGTGGCTTCCCAGTGTCCTTTGAATAAAATTCAATTTTTAAACATTTTCTATAAGGCTGTCATTTGTGTACTTTCTGCCTACATCTCTAGCCTCATCCTCAGCTGAAATCACCTGTCCCCTATATTCTCAACATGTACTGTGTCTCCTTACTACTTTATACCTGTTCTTCCCTGTCTCTGGATCACCGTTATGCTTCCCTTGCCTTCCTACCTAATTTTATCTCTTTGGATCTAAGCTTAACTGTCATTTTTTTTAGGGATACCTGTTCTGATCTTATTTATGTTGGCTTCCCTTTTTATCCAAACTCATCTAGCCCTACTTTCTCATTTGTAATATTTATTATTTAATATTTTTCTTTTCTTCTGGATTATAAGTCAATGAGATCATGAAGTCTTTGTTCTCTGTTTTATTATCAGGGCTACTTCAATACCTGGCAAATAGGTCCTCAGTAAATTTTTTTCCTTTTTTTTGAGAATGAATGAGCTGCATATATCTAAATTTCTGCATTTTTGTCGGCCTCACTCTTGGAGATAAATTACTCATCCTGCCTTTATAAAGATATGATGAAAATCCTGGCACATATTTGTTACTAACATGGAATTTCTAGTAAAAATAATTATGTTAGACAAACCAGAATCAGGCAGATTTTTTTTTGGAAATAATACCAAAGAAATTCAGAAGCTAGTACATTGATTTTTATCTACTGTATTTCCAAAAAGTGAAACTTGTTCTTCCCTGGGAGACACAAAAATCATATTATTTGCTATTTTTAGATTTTTTAATGAAACGTTGCCTTATTCTGTCTCTCCCAGGCATTATTCCGAATAAATTCATGGGAATGAGTATCATAATGTTTTTGTTTTTTTGAGACAGAGTTTCGCTCTTGTTACCCAGGCTGGAGTGCAATGGCGCGATCTCGGCTCACTGCAACCTCCACCTCCTGGGTTCAAGCAATTCTCCTGCCTCAGCCTCCCGAGTAGCTGGGACTATAGGCGCGCACCACCATGCCCAGCTAATTTTTTTGTATTTTCAGTAGAGACGGGGTATCACCATGTTGACCAGGATGGTCTCGATCTCTTGACCTCATGATCCACCCGCCTTGGCCTCCCAAAGTGCTGGGATTATAGGCATGAGCCACTGCACTCAGCCCATATGTTTTAAGAATCAGTAAATAAAAACATTATTTATGCCATTCTCCTGTGTAATCTCATCTAAGTGTATAGTGGCAATACTGAAATTAGACAAACATCATAGTAATCTCTTGTGGAAATAAACATCTGACTTTGAATACTATATTTAAAATTTACCAGATATCATTTGGCCTATTAGCTACTGTGTATTATCTGTTTTTCATGGCCCTATCTATGTCATAGGCCATGTTCCTGAGATATTCCTAAGTTTAAATGTATGCATTATATAGACAGAATCTATCCTTAGAGGTCTATCAGTTGAGATATCCAGCACTACCAATAATATCATTCATAGGCTATATTATACTTAAGTAGCTATATCTTATGTGTGCTCTATAGTTCACACTTAAATCAAGGAAGTAATCCTTTCATTATGTAATTATATTAACTTTCAATAATAACTGTTCTATCCAAAATACCCGGTGTGGTCTTTGATAGCAATAAATTACACAGTTATAACTGGACTTATACTCCAGCCATAAGTCAGAAAGTCTTATCTGAGCAATCTAAATTAAGTTTTAAATATGAATAATGATAAATCATTGTGTTCATTTGGAAAAGATGTGTCTTTTAATTTCCAAATAAGAGTTTTGGTATATAGATGGTCTAAATGTCTGGCATAATTGTTCAGTCTCTTTCCAAGTGTGTTGGTATAAATCTAAACTCAGTTTTATTATTAGTTTATTCAAATTGTATTTTCTTGCTGTCTAGATGGTAAAGTATAAGAGAAACATATGACTGCCTGTGGCAGTTTGTTACATTTTTGGTTGGACTTCATAAAGCCATGTTTTTATTTTTGAGATGGAGTCTCACTGTTTCTCCCAGGTTGCAGTTGCTCACTGCAACCTCTGCCTCCCGCGTTCAAGCGATTCTCTTGCCCCAGCCTCCTGAGTAGCTGGGACTACAGGTGCGCACCACCATGCCCAGATAATTTTTGTATTTTTAGTAGACACAGGGTTTCACCATGTTGGTCAGGCTGGTCTCAAACTCCTAACCTTGTCATCTGCCTGCCTCGGCCTCCCAAAGTGCTGGGATTATAGGCGTCAGCCACCACACCCAGCCCGCCATATGTTTTTATAACCACATTGTGGTCAAAATTATGGACAGTATTTTTGACTTGTGGTGTTTTTCCAATTTACTTAAAAAATATATGATTACCACTCTGTAAATTTTTGTCTATTATTCTGGTACTATGCTTAGGTTAAGACACCTAACCATTAACTTTAAGAATGTTTTTGCTTTTTAGTGACAGTTGTGTGAGCACACTATTGCTCTGGTTATTTTTAAATCTCACTGAGATAGACTTCAGGTTGTTAATGTAAATCTTTTATAGCTTTGGCTGAACTTCCTACAAGAGTTGTGGGTCTTGATACCTGAGATCAGCTGGTTGATCTCTCTTAATGGCAGTTAGGTTTCAATTTTGTGCGCTATAGGACACAGATCTCTTTGCAAATGGTCTGTTTAATGCACGATAGTTTTAAATGCAGATTTTAAAAAACGGGCCACCTTGTAAAAAGAAAGTCAGTCTCTAGAGTTCACTACCTTTCTTAGTTTGATCAGTCCAAGTTTTTAACTCTCCACAGGGCCTGGTAATTTGAAGTGAAGGAAACTAATGTGAACTTTACATTTTCATTTCAATATGAATTTCAAGCCAATGTGCTTTAAGGATTGTCACAAACAGATTATGACTGGACAGGAAGGGTAGCTTGCCTCTTGGTCTTGAGTGACAAGCCCTGCCCTCTGCCTGTAGCTGAGAACTCAAAGCATTGTTAAATAGCACTAAAATGAGCTGAGTCCAAGACTTCAGCCAGATGGTCAATATAGGGCTTTTAAAGGAGGGGAAATAGGAAAAGAGTAATCTCAGAGGCACTCTTATGTTAAAGAACTAAGAAAATGAAGACTTTCTGAAGCTAAGTGTAAATTATACCACTTTCTTTGGGGCAGCAAAAGCTGCTAAATACAACATAAGAAAATGACAGCGTAGGAAATCAAAGTTCAGGAACAAACCTTCACGTGTGGTTTTCTAATGCTTAATCCTGTCTTCCGCTCTTCTCAGGATCCATTGCTCCTTTTCCCTCCCCCTTCTCCAAGGTCTGTTTGAAAGGGATTTTGATGGGATAGGAAGGCAGCTTTAGACAGAGCATAAATTAGGGCATAAGATGTCCTTTGTACAAGAATTATCTTAGACATGCTTTTGAAACATGCTTTTTTTTTAGCATTATTAAGAAAATAATCAAAGGTATGGTTTTTTAAGTCTTTGAGTTTAGTCTGCTTTCAGTAAAAATAATGTATAGGTACCAAAATAAGCAAACCTCATTTTTACTTTCCTGGTTTCTGCTTATAAGATTTACACATATTTAAAATAAACCCATGAAAAACAGGAATAGTGTCCTGGGATTGGCTAAATAGTCAGAGCAATTACCTCCAGGCTCCCAAACTCAACTGAGCTTGACTTTTGGAAATAAATTTGGCCAAGACTTCTTCCTCATTCTGTTTTATAAAGGTATACATGAAATGATACTGACTTCTGCCAGAAACCCCAGGAATCCTACTCAGTGATATACTTGTAATGGTCATGAAAGAATAAAAACACAGATGTGGATTAAGGTAGAAAAGTACACAAAACGCTAAATTTTCATTGTGCTGTTTCAATGTGGCAGATTCTTTAAAATACTTTTGACATGCTACAATAATTAAAGGGCTTAAGAACATTAAGATACCTAAGAAAAAAAGCCCACAATTGAGTAACAAAAATGAACTTTGTTTTATTTTTTTATTGGCATTAATGTATGTTGCCATGGTGAAAATATTTTGAAATACTTCACAGTAACAGTTTTGTGTAGCCCTAGAGATCAAAAACAGCAATGTAAATAAACAGGACTTTTAAAGACTCATACTCACAGACATGTTTAATGTAAATGATTGCTAGAAGGGAAGGGCATTTTCTTCAGTGCTATGCAAAGAAATGTTAATTGACTTGATTTTGGCAGTGAGAATTGTACAACTCAGCATTAATAAGTCAAATTTAAAAATATTTGTTCATTACTCTGGATTATGACTATTTCAAAAAATACTAATTTCAAACACTAATCATTTTAGATAAATGTTTTTTACACATTTATGGCATCAATGAGTATGACTGTAACATTTTACCTATAAACTGTTTTATATACTTTCTATGGAAACACAGCTATAAATTAAAAGATGCAACTGTTTTGAATATTTTACTGGTGGTCCTGTGTTTTCCTGCCAGCAATGCAGCTGTTTCAGGTTTCTCAGGATAACATATAAAAAGCTGTATGCACATTGCAAGTTTGTGTTCAAATTGCCAAGCCAGATATGGTATGACTCAATTTTCCCAGAAGCAAGCTGTACCAAAATGTGATGAATCAAAACAGTTAGTTGCACAGTGGTTTGTATATACAGCTATGAATACCAATTTTCATTTATGATGGTTGGCTTTTCAAGGTTGACAAACATTCTACTGCAGTGCTTGAATTTTACCATGAGTTAACATCTATTAAAGCTAAGACTATGCTTTTCTTTTGCGGATCTGAGGAAAGAAAAGGGTGATACATCATCATCTGGTGTGTGGATAAAAATTAGCTGGAAACTTGTATCAGAAATGGAACATTTCAAGTTACCTATAAAAATATTACTTATTTGTATGATAGTTATTGAATTCCCTGTGAAGCCAGATTAATTTTTAGACATTTCTGAGGTAACTTAACATTTACTTCATTTCTCATGCATCAGAATCTTAACAGTTGATATTTTATTGTGTCTTGGGAAGTAATAAGCAGATAATTTTATGGCCATGGGGTAGGTATGGTGAATCCCTATTTAAATCCTGTATGACCTAAGATTCTATAAAGAATTTAACAATGACTAACTGTTTTTTTTGGAGACAGGCTCTTGTTCTGTTGCCCAGGCTGGAGTCCAGTGGTATGATCTCTGCTCGCTGCAACCTCTGCTTCCCGGGCTGAAGCAATTCTCCTGCCTCAGCCTCTCGAGTAGCTGTGATTACAGATAACTGCCACCACACCCAGCTAATTTTTCTATTTTTAGTAGAGACAGCATTTCACCATGTTGGCCAGGCTGGTCTCAAACTCCTGACCTCAGGTGATCCACCCACATTGGCTTCCCAGAGTGCTGGGATTACAGGCGTGAGCCACCTCACCTAGACAATAAAGACTAGTAACAGTAGTCTCCAAAGTGGATGAGGGTAGGTAAGATGGGGTGTAGGAAGAAAATATTAAAACATTGATTGATTGAGTCTCGCTCTGCCTCAGACTTTTGAGTAGCTGGGATTACAGGTGCACGCCACCATGCCCGGCTAATGTTTTGTATTTAGTAGAGACAGGGTTTTGGCCATGTTGGCCAGGCTGGTCTTGTACTCCTGAGTTCAGGAAATAATCCACCCACCTTGGCCTCCCAAAGTGCTGTGATAACAGGCATGAGCCACCACACGCAGCCAGAACTTTTATTTTTATTTCATCCTTGAAGTTTTCTATTTTTATAATATACTTACTATATTAGTATATTATGTATAAATAAGTATACAAATTTTGCAGATGCATGCTCAGATATGTTTTATGGCTATAAAATACTATCAAAATGTTTTTGTTCAATAAATATTAATTTTCTTCTTCCTTCCACTTTCCCGTTTCATCTTTGGCAGAGAAGCAAAGACTTGAGTTAAAACCTTGATTTGTGGCAGTGTGAATAAATTATAGCTAATTCCAGGAACTTAGCCTGCATCCTAACTTGATTCATTTTTTCGATTAGAGTCTTATATTGCTGTATATATTTTCATTATAGAGGTTTATTAAACATGAATACAAATGAAAAACAGACTTGTTATATTTGAAGTTATAAGTTGCTCATGCATTAAGATCTTGACACACAGGAAGTTTGAATGAATCAGTAAAAAAGGTTCCAAGTTATTAAAATGTTCTGGTACCTGATTTATTCATTTGCCATACCAGTAATTCTAAGGTGGGTGAAGCTCCTTTACTTCCTGAAGAAACAAGGTAGTTTCTTAAATTAAGCATTAAAACAAAGCTGGAATTATTTGCTTCCAGCAATGGTAGTAGTCATGCTAAGTTGCCCCTTTGGCTAGATTGTCCAATTTTTTTTAGGCCTGTTTTGTCTATTTTTGTCACGATAGAAAGGTTTAATTGCTAAAACAACAAAACTGTGTGGTTGCAGAAAAAAATGAATTGTTATATTGTTCTTTGAGATCAGTAAGACTTCTCTGTATTTACTTTTTCAGACATTATTTTGAACTCAGTCTCAGTCGCAGAGATTTCTTCAACATGTAATCTTCTAATGTTTCCTTTCCAGCAATGAAGGAGACAATATATCTTGGAATATTGAAGTGCTTTTGAAGTAATTCCTATGTACTCTTCCCTCTTCAATTTGTTTAGGTATTTAGGGCTTGCTTTAAAACATATAACAATGGTATTGTGATACTGTGTATTTCTTAAGCATATGCTAGGAAGAAGGACATTAGTTAGGTGTCCAAAAAACAGCCAACAAAACAAATCAGCTCTGAAAATTGTGAAGAAGTGAATATTTTAGAATTATTTTTGAAACCTCTTTCAGAACTCTTTTTAGACCCCATGGTAATTTGTTAGTAAGTTCGTACTAGTTTAGGCACTACATGTACAGTTGGCATGTTTCCTTTTGAAAGGTAATAATCTATTTATAATAAAAGCCTGAATATTTCAATCTTGGAATTCCTCTTTAAAACTCGAATCAGTTTTACTATTGCTTTTTAAAATGTTACCAATTTATATTTGCTTTTTATATCAATGCTGTACTTCTTGTTTTGTTTTAGGTATTTAAACCATGTCAGAGCTGCCTCTCCACAGGACCTTGCTGGAGGCTATACTTCTTCTCTTGCTTGTCACAGAGCACTACAGGATGCATTCAGTGGGCTTTTCTGGCAACCCAGTTAACCATTTATAAGATTTGGACCTTGGAGCTGAACCAGGGAGCTAGTGAAAGTAAAGCAGACTTGTAAAGTTATAGCTATATGCAGCTGCACAACACAGTTCTACCACTAGCAGCTGTGTTAAAGTATATAAAGAACTAAGATGAGTAATATAAGGAATATATATTTGTGAAAAAGATTTTTTACTTATATTTTTCAGAGGATTTGACACAATAAGCCTCATCTGATGGAAGAGAGGAATAAATAATTCACCCGTATGTGTTTGAAGTTGGACTTATAAAATCTTTTTAAAAAATAAAGCTAGAATTTATGTTAAGTTCTGTGGTTTTTCTCTTATTACAGTGTTTTACTAGAACACATTTTAAATACCATTTTGATTACAACATTTACGGTTAATATCCGTCTATTATTTCTTCTCATAAAATGTTCCCCTTTTTCCTAATGTCTTGTTAATACTAGTCCAGACAAGTGGATATATTTCCTTTGACCAAGTTATGGCAAGCAAGAAAAACCTGACCCATGATAATGTCATTCCCTCAATGCTAAGGACTCAATGCCTATTTTAAGCAGTGGAAAATGAGGCAAACTTTGATCAAGGTGTTATAGTTCCCAGCTGTGAGCCACACTCAGGCTAAAACAGAGCCCAGCATTAACCTGCTTTAATGACACATTCAAAGAAATAAGTTAATAAAATTTAATACTTAAATGACACCTTTCACCTCCAATGTAAGCTCACTTTATGATGAATCCTTGGAGACTGGAGAAGGTACATTTTAAGTAGAATTTCCCTATGTATAAATTGTATACTGATACAGTTTTTTGTTGAAACTTCAAAGGCTTTTATTACCAGGGTTTTGCTTAAAGAGTTTAGATTTGAAAAGGATGATTATTTGCAGCATCTTAACCTTGTATGAGTTTGTTACATAGACCATTGGATATGGGATATAGTTTCTTAAGGAAATTAAGGGATTTCCTATCAAATCTCTATTACAACAGATGTTAGTTTTATAGATAGAAACTTACGTGAAGCAGAACTTGTGGTTTCATTAGCATGGACTGTCCATATGTAACAACTCCCTCTTACTTTTCTAAGCAGGTATTAATTAATTTTAGGAATACATTTTCATCTTTATTGTACTTCTACTATCTTTGATAAATGAGAAAACCAAGGCATCAAATAATAGAATAGACAAAGATCATATACACAAGTTAGTAAAAAGCCAGAATTAGAATACAGGGGTTTTTTTGTTTTTGTTTTTTTAAATTGAAGTCCGGTTCCATCTATACTCTACCAGACTGCATATCCTATTCCTTTATCTATTAGGTATTTCCCAACTGAGGATTAGTGTTTTTAAGTACAGTCTGTAAATCTGTTTAAAGAATAGTTAGAACACTGAATGTACAGTTAAAGCTTTGCAGCAGCCAACTACAAAAATAAGGAATCCAATCTTTTGAAAAGAAACACTACTGCTTGTTCTCAAACCTTTTATAAATGTATTTTAAAAGAATGCATGAATTAATAAAATATATCAAGGGTTTTAAGACTTGTTTTGAGCCTGCCTTATTGTGGATATTGCATGCACCTGGTTTGGCAAATAAATTCCAAAACCTTTATACATTTGTAAACATTTTGCACTTGCTATTGCTGTACTTTTTTCAATAGCCCAAATTTAGAAGTGAACTGACCTTACTTGATCAAAGAGAATGGTGAAAAATAACCTAGTGACAATTCACTGAGGTTTAGTGAATTCACTGAATTTACTAAGCAACAGAAATATTCTAAATTGAGGTGCTTATCCCCTACCCTCTGAGTGATTTACTCTCAAGAGACAAAGGCTGTACATGTCTTTCATCTACATGAACTAAGTCTTAAAGTATTTTATGAGTACAGAAGTAACAGTTAACAACTACTATATTACCTGTGTCCCAGGCACTGTGCTTCATGCTTTCTTTATTACCTAATCCTCAGAACAGTTCTATTATTTTCCCCATTTTAACAGATGGGGAAGCTGAGACAGAGGTTAGGTAAGTTGCCAACAGTCATAACTTAAAAATAGCAGAGCTAAGATTTGAACTGAGGCAGCCAGACTCCAGAATCCATGCTCTAGAGATGACTGGCAAACAACAGCTGTGCTAAAACTAGTCCTGGGTAATTGAACTTCATAAGACTTCCAGGAAGTTCTACAGATCAAGTATCTAGATCTTTTATGGGATATAAATGACATCAACTAAATGAACTTGTTGATGTCCTAAGAGAAGTTCTGACAAATTCATGCTGTAGAAAATGATTTTACTAACTATACTTCCTTTTAAGCAGGTATTAATCGTACAGAATGCATTTACATCATAGTTAGTAGGCACGATTACTTAGTATTCCTTAATTTGATTCAATGAATATTTCACCAACACTTCTCTAATAAGCTGTCTTTAGGCTGTCAACAGGTTTTCAGGTAATTATTTTAAAATCCAATTAAGGTGGCAGAAAATTTGTCAAAAAGTTAACAAAATTAAAAATTGTATCTAATGAGCTTTCTAGCTGTCATTTTCTAGTAGATTCATCAGGAACTCATTTACTAGGTATCGCATCTGAAAGTTTAGGATGGACCTAGATTTAAATAAAGGATAATCACATATTCACTTATCCACTCTGAAGGAAAAGGGGGAAGTTAAAATGTTAATTTATACATTTAAGGATTCTGTTTCCTTTACAATTACATATTGCATATTTTGTCCAGAGTAACTAAAGGGAGACAAGACTCTTACCACTTTACATGTATGAATAAGAACGTCATTTGTACACATGCTTTATAACCTAGGACATTAACGTACTATACTTGGATTGAGTTTCAAAACAATTTGAATGTAATTCCTTTAAGTAAGGAATGAGGGCTCCAGTTTATTACATCCCTATACTGCTTACCATTTATTGCTTTCATTCGTTACCTGACCTGCCAGACTTCTGAAGGCATTTGAATTTGTAATTAATTATCTAGATTAGGGTTCTTAAACATTTTCTGTAGGGCCAGATAGTAAATATTTTAGGCTTTGCAGTGGTAACAAGCAAAATCGAGGATATTACTTACAGAACGAGGTAAAGCAAATTGCCCCTTTTTTTTTTTCAAACTGTATCCAGCTTTATTAACGATACTTTCCATAAACAATCATGGTATTTCAGGCAGGACAGGGCAGACAATCATTAACAGTATATAACTTTCAAACTCCTTTCTTCAATGGACTGCCAAAAACCAGAAAGCCACTAGAAAACCCAATGAAATCTTTACCTGATGCTCTGAACAGGAATAGTTTAGAGTGAGGGTTGACCTTTCACATTTAGAATGTTGTTTAACAACTTTTCACAAGCTGGAACTTTCAGGAAGTGAAATTAAAATGGCGGAAGTTATCTGAAGAGCCACAATCTAGAAATGGAACCACTTCTCTTTTGACAGGTGCCATCTCAGTGGCATCACTGGCAAGTCCAGATGGCCTGACACACTGGTAACCAATGATTGGGGGTCAGGTCCCAACAGATGTCTGGGCTTAAGGGAGTTAAGTCTGTGCTGAAAGATGGAAAGGGAGAAGAGGACATAAAAATGAATTTCTTCTTCCATACCACAAGGCTTTTGTGCCAAGGTGGCCATGTGTGTCAAAGGGAATCCCTCCTCCTGGGAGCCAAGAGGAAGTCTCTCAAAACTAGAAGGGAAAGGTGTTTTCCCCACATCAATCCAGCTTTGGAGGCATTCTATTAGTGACATATGCCCCTTCCCCCAAAAAACAACAATGAATTGTTCTGTGTGCTGACAACATAGCTTAACAACAAAAAAAAGGAAAGCAAAATTCTGCATTTTTATAAAACTGACAAAAAATAGTATTTAAAACTGTACAGTCACCAGTATACAGTTGTAAAAAATGCACACATTTCACTTGGCATCTCCAGCACCTTCAGTTTTCTGGCCTGGACTGTTTTGGTATCTCCTTTTTTCTGCAGTTATTCTTCTCCTTGCCAGCATCAGCTTTTCCCTTTGGGTACCTTCTCTCCCTTCTTTGCAGGGGACTTTTTAGGCTTGGGCTTTCGCTTTGGAGGAGCACGTTTAGCAGACAACCTTGCAGACCTTCTCTGTGGTTTGTCCTTCACCTTGGCTTTATCTCCTTTAGCATCCCCTTCAGCCTTTCTCTTGGACATGGTGGCGGTGGCGGGACGTAGGTGCTGGGTGCTGGATGCAGCGGCGCGCAGGGTTTGGTTGCATGGGGTCGTTCTTGCCTCTTCTTCACACTGCTCCTACACTTTTTTAATTGACAAAATGCAAAATATAGTCCAATTTTTTGTAATGCCGTTTTTGGTGAATAACATTGCCTTTAATTAGGGTTCTAAGTAAATGTTCCCTGTGATCAAAATCAGTTGTAAATGATTGCCTGTTAAGGGTTATCATTAACCGTCATTAACCATTAATACTAATGGTAATGAGATTTTTCATATTTTATCTTTAGAAATATCTTCTCATACAGATAGGTATTGCCAAATACTGCTATCGATCCAGGGGCACATGAAATTAATTCATCATTTGGAAAATGGAAATCACTTGGAAAGCATTTGTAAAATTCTATTAGAGTTTTCCCTTGAAATTTGCCATTTAGCATGCCATTATTTTAATCACTTGTTACTGAAAATTAGATTGCATAACCTCAATTGCAGTTATATAGATTTTGAAAAGGAGAAATTTTCTTTGCATTTGCACCAAGGTCCCTAAAAATGCTGAACTCAGAAAATATATTTGCTACAATTTGTAAGAATGGAAATTTTTGTTTTATCTTCTGATAGCATGACAAATGTGTAAAGATACTGTGCTTCAAATATTGTGCTTCAAATATTGATTGTCAAAATGACTGTACTATAGTATATTTCATATTAAAGTTGTTTTGCCTTGTGTTTTAGGTCATTCTTGCGTTGCTGTAAAGAAATAACCGGGTAATTTTTAAGAGGTGTAATTGGTTCTGCAGGCTACAGGAAGCACAGCACTGGCATCTGCTTCTGGGGAGGCCTCAGGAAGCTTTTACTCATGGTAGAAGGCAAAACAGGAGCAGGCACTTCACATGGCGAAAGCAGGAGCAAAAGTGTGGGGGGCGGGTGCCATATACTTTTAAGCAACCGGCTCATGAGAACTCATTATCGTGAGGACACCACCAAGGGGATGCTGCCAAACCATTCACGAGGGCCACAGATAGGGGCTCACACCTGTAACCCTAACGCTGTGGGAAGCCAAGATGGGAAGATCTCAAGCTTAGGAGTTCAAGGCTACATTGAGCTGTGACTGTCTTTGCACTCCAGCCTGGGCAACAGAGCAAGACCTTGTCTCTAAGTAAAAATAAAAATAGATTCAAAAAAACCATCCAGAATCATTTTCTAAGTGACTGTTTATGTTGCTTTCAATGTCCTTAACTCTTTGAGCAACTGTTCTTGCCAAAGGCCAGTAGTCTTTATCAAGTTTATTTTCTCTGGACACATTACTTCAGCTGCTGCATCCAAACACAACTAATTCACCATGAGTAAATGGCTTTCCTTGCTTGGCTAACAAATGATTCACTTGGAGACTTACTTTGGTTACAGCCTCATTTTCATGTTGTGAAGAAAGTCTGCTTTGATATTTCCATTTTAAATTTTCTAATTTTTCTGACAGTTGCTTGCCTGTGAGTTGGGAATACTGTGATGTGTGGTTTGTCTGGTAATGTCAGCAGTTATTTTATTCTTTTAGCATAGCTATAGATGCTCTGTCATCTAACTGAACATCAAAATAATTTACACCCTACTGTATTTTAAAAATACAACAAAATCCACTTTTCTTGTTTTGCTATAATATGCTCTGGTAATAAAAAATGTGGGTTCATGTGATATACATGGCACTCAAAATGCTGTTGTCACAACCAGATCAGTGATTTGTGATGTGCCAAAAAGAAGTGTGAAATGATGCCAGTCACATTCAGTATGTGTTGCAACCACTCAACTCTGCTGTTGTTTGAAGAAAGCAGCTACAGTCCTCACTTCAGCAGCACATATACTAAAAAACTGGAACAATATAGAGATTAGCATGGTCCCTGTGCAAGGATGACATGCAAATTCATGAGCATTCTATATTAAAGACAAAAAATAGCTGCAGATGATATGTAAACAAATGAGCATGGTATGTTCCAATCAAACTTTATATGAACTCTGAAACTCTTAATATCATACAATTTTTTTTTTTTTTTGAGGTGGAGTCTCACTCTGTCACCCAGAGTGGAGTACAATGGTGTGGTTTCAGCTCAATGCAAACTCTGCCTCCCAGGTTCAGGTGATTCTCCTGCCTCAGCCTCCCGGGTAGCTAGGACTATAGGCACATGCCACCATACCTGGCTAAGTTTTGTATTTTTAGTAGAGACAGGGTTTCACTGTGTTGGCCAGGCTGGTCTCAAAACTCCTAACCTCGTGATCCACCCACCTCAGTCTCCCAAAGTGCTGGGATTACAGGCATGAGCCACTGCGATAGGCACAGTTCAACTTTTAAAACTGATACATAGTAGAGGTCATACAATTTTCACGTATCACAAAATGTTCTTTTATTTTTCAACCAATGGAAAATATAAGAACATTATTAGGTCACAGGCCATATGAACACAGGCGGTGGGCAAGATTTGGCCTGCAGGATGTAGTTTGTCTGCCCTGTTCTAAATAACTTCCATTTTTTATTACTTTTATGGTGATAGTTAATTGGTAGTAAAGGAGCAGTAATATAAAGGACAACTACAAAGTGGTGTTAGTGTCTTGCTAGTCAGTACTCAATTACCCTGCCTTCATAAATGATTTTCCCTGAACGAAAGTATTTAATCATATTTATCTAATAAAAATTATATATAATTTAGATTATAAAATAATTACATATTATAATTTAGATAACAGGGAATGTGTTTGGTAGACTTATTTTAGTTAAAGTTTAATTCGTAATCCTCAATTTATAAAATAAGGCAAAGTACAAGGGTTCAATAGTAAAAACTGAACACTAAAATTTTATTTAATAATACAAATTATATTTTGCTATATGTAAGTCTGGTAGGGAGATGGAGAAAACATTTCCAATTAAGTGTTTGAAGCAATTTGTGTTTTTTCATCTGAAAAGGCTTCAGCTGTCCTCTGCCTTTTAAGAGGCGGATCTTCGCAATTCTCTGTAACAAATCCAGAAAACCTATTTTAGGTAAGATATTAACAGTTGAAGATACTCTTAAAAAACAAACAATATAGGCATTTTTAAGATGTTTAATCTAGTCAACTTAGATATGAAATAACATTCTTGCAGATTTACTATTTTAATGAAAGAGCTTTCTATTAGACTGAACTAAAACTGTACTACAATTTGTTAAACAAGGAGGAACTAGTCACAATTGAATGGCAAGGTTTACATTTAATTTTCCAGAAACTGCTCACCTGGATTTCTGGTCTGGTTCTTGTAGAGTACAGCAGCAGGAATCTGAAAGGTGATGCACAGCATTTCCTTGTTTGGGGCCACATTTCTTACCAGGTGAACTGAACTGCATGCCTCCAGGGAAATGCCTAACACAGCTCCAGCTCTTTGACGAACATCCTCAGTGGGGTTAGCATCTTTGGAAAAGCTGTAACAGTGCACTATAGGAAGGAGTTCACTGCTGCATGGCTGCTCATCTAAAAGTGATTTGAAAGCACTAAGAAACTCTATGGCTTTTGCTGGCAAGTTCATGACAATGTGCACAGAGGGTTTTCTTTCTTCTGACAGACTCAGCAGCTGCATTAACTCTTCTTTGATGGGTCCTTGGAGGAAGTCTTTCCCGTCCAAGTTGAAGACTTTCACCTTTTGGTCCACTTTATTTAATTTACAATTGTGCAACAGCCACTTATGGGATTCAGGATTGAGATCATTGGCAAATACAGTGCAGTTTTTCTTTGCTACTGGAATGGCAAAGGGCCCAACCCCAGCAAAAACATCAAACAGGACATCCCCAGGCTTGAGAAGTTCTGTGATACGGCTGTGTTCTGTAGAGAGACGAGGATTCCAATAGACTTTTGAAAAATCAAACTCATAGGTGTAGTTGTTTTCTCGAACCTGAAGAAAGGTGTTATACTTTTGGTTAATCTCCTTGGTCCTAAATCCTAACCATTGATATTGGATAAGTGTGTATACACACACGCAAACACATACACATTTAAATTTACTACTATAAGAGCCAACAACAGTGCATCTAAAGGCATTTTCAAAGGTGTTTATGCTATTCCTAGAGCCATTTGATACACTGCTTTAGACTTATTGGTGAGAAAAAAATCATCTCTTCAAAGCCAAATGTCTCTCCATCTCAATCCTAAAGGGTCATGGCTATAAATTAGTTACCAAATGATATAAGCAATTTTTCAGACTGGCCAACTAACTGGCTTAATTATACTCACTTTTGTCACCAGACAGACAAAACCTATACAGTTTTGAAACGACACACCACCCATATCTTCATGGTGAGTAGCCAAGTTGCAGATAGTACTTCTATGCAGCAAACAAGCGTCCCTCCTTATTTAGTTTTGTGCTTGTAAAAGGGAGCCATGCTAGATGTGTCACTGAATTTTGAGGTATTTTACTATGTTTTTAGATACCTACATGAACTTTGCAAATTTTGTCTCTAAATCAGAGCCAGTGTATAGAATGAATCATTCCCAGATTCTCTTTCCTTTCCCAAATTTGAGTTTTCATGGGTAAACCAAATAATATATACAGTGAAGCTAAGTCTTGAACAAAAGACTTTGTAATATTTCTTTTGGGTCTACTGTAGTAGACACCTTAAAAAACAGAAAATAAAACTGAAGTTACAGTCATGCAGTATGACCTCAGCCATCATCTTAAACTCCTTAATTTATGGATGAAGAATCAAATGCCAGAAAATTCCTAAGTTCTATAAATCTGATAGATACATCTTCCGTCATCTGCTTTCCAGGACCTTAATTCCCAATTTGTACGTGTTTTTTTTTTCCCCCTCCCAACCCTAACAGATGCTTCTGGCAAATTACTAAGGTTACAGAGGTAGAAATGTTTCTGCAAATTTCTGCCAACTAAAAGTCTTTCTGAGTATAACCTAGAGGGTTTAAATATATTTCAAGAACTGTTTTATACATACTGCTCTATAACTTGCTTTTTGTCACATATTGCTTTCATTGTCAGCCTATCAATAGACAACTTATTTTAACAAATATGGAGCTAAAAAAACTTTAATGATGGAAATATTCCATTGTATCACTATATAAGAATTTAACCAATTCTTCTGAAAAGGCTTTATCAATGTTATTCCATCAACAGCATACATAAGGGCTCACATTCTCACATACTCTTGTTGTAAGTATTTTAAATCTTTGTCATCTATTCTGATTCTAAACATAATCTTGATATACACCTTACTTGGAGATAATAAAACATACCTTTGTTAACATGTTCTGTTCTCCAGATAGCACTTCCATTTGGAAATTTCGGTACGTATTGTCAATATTATTTATTTTATTTACTGCTGAGGTGATTCCTGGATTTTTGTCAATCATAACCTGACCTAAAAGAAAAAATAAAAATCTGTAAATACTGCCTATTGGTTGTAAAATAAAAGCTAAAATTGTTAATATGAAACAGAAATGAGTTGTATTTCTTTAGTTGATAAAAACTGCACCTACAATGTAATGTGGCATGCAATTTAAAAAATTCAACAGATGACTAAAGTTAATATTTGACAGTCGCCAACACAAACACACAATGTTGGGTTTCGGTCTACCTATTATTTTTTCATGTTTTACTAAATCTTTTCAAACGAACCAATAAACAAGGAACCAAAAAAGTAGATCACAGAGAACTGGGGAAGAAAGGAAAGAGAGGTAAGGAGCCTGGCAACAAATGGCCTCGGAAAACAGTACAACATCCGTCAGTTCCGCTGGCCTCAGGCCAAATGTCTGTTTTACTGCGGGTTTGGAACAAATGCCTTCACTTTAGAAATATATGACAGCAAAACAATGTTTCCAAAAAAAGGAACATAGATTCTTCAGAATCCTATCTAAATTAAATGTTCATTTATTTCAGAGCAGAAAAGCTACAGAACTGGCATACTGATGGCCTATTGATGAATATATTTTTTAATATATAGCACTTTAAAAAGTTATAAAAATCCATATGCTATCTTATTGCATAAGATAACTTGATTTGTAAGTCAGCACACAGTACCCAATTACACAATATCCTGAAATACAACCAGCATTTGTCCAATTTCTGATAATCAGATGCTTATTTTTGAATATATCAATAAACGAATTAATCATTGTTCTTTCCCTTTCTGCTTCACGTATTTGAACTCAACTTTTAAGGTACAGAATTTAGTTTGAAATGAGGAATGAAATTTATAAATTAAAAAAAAAACTATTCTGAAGGTCTATAGTAAAAGCTTTAAAATTACTACTGTATTAAAATGTTTCACTTTTAATGTATGAATGCCTCTATGAAAGAAAGTTTATAAAATAGGAATGCCAGAGGGATGTTTGAATTAGGGTAGGCAGTGACTCATAGGAATGCCTACACTTGACATTTGTACCCAGTCACAATTACAAGGATCTGCTTAAGGACTTATGTTACCACTATCCATTATCATGCCCTTCATCAATAAAAATAAAATAAATGTATATTAGGACAGTATGGTGTCTGACACACAGAACAGGCTCAAATAGTTGAATCAATGAATGCATAAGTAAACATCTTACACTTTTGGCTCTAAAGTACCCAAATTTATGAAACCTAGTATTTAACAGCCCTGAAGGCCTAACAAGTCTTGTGTACCAAAAAGAACTTTGCTCAACGTAGCTGCCAAAGCATGTGATTCAAGTTTAATCTACACTGATGTACTTGTGTACACAAAAGCCTGGACCAGTATTTGGAATTTGCTATGACTCTAAAGACGATATTCCAAAATGGCCCTCAAAAGAGGGTATGTAGCTCAAGATTTAGCTTAAAGTTAACATGATAAAATGTTCTACCTCTGTAACTTGGCACTAAAAAAATTTTTTGTTTCTTTTTTTTTTGAGATAGAGTCTCACTCCGTCTTCAGGATGGAGCACAGTGGCACAATTTTGGCTTACTGCAACCTCCG
The DNA here is from genome assembly GCF_048565385.1 of Saimiri boliviensis. Classification (NCBI taxonomy): domain Eukaryota; kingdom Metazoa; phylum Chordata; class Mammalia; order Primates; family Cebidae; genus Saimiri; species Saimiri boliviensis. Next base: position 42,730,634 of record NC_133450.1, on the reverse strand, counting down.
ACTCCCTAAGGGATTCTCCTGCCTTAGCCTCCGAAGTAGCTGGGACTACAGGCGCATGTGACCACACCCAGCTAATTTTTAATATCTTTAGTAGAGACGGGGTTTCACCATGTTGGTCAAGATGGTCTCGATCTCCTGACCTCGTGATCCGCCCGCCTTGGCCTCCCAAAGTACTGGGATTATAGGCATGAGCCACCACACCAGGCCCCCAAAAAATAATTCTTAAAGCTAAAATGAAAAATTTGCAAGTTCTCTTCAAATTCACAAATATTACTATGACACACATACCAATTAAATGTTTGAAAGGCAGCTGATGATCTCGAAGGTTCAGGTGTGCAATATGTCCAACTCTGCTAAACCCTGAAGTTACATCTTGACCTTCAGGAAGCACAGCTCTCAAGATCTCTTCTGACTTAAAGTTTTCGTATGTTAGTTCCAACTTATATTCAGAGATCTGTGGACTGACATTTAACTGCTCTAAAACACTGAGTTCTGCTTTCTCAAAGGAATCATGAGTAAACATTTTATAGGGATCCAACATGATTAGTCTACTTTCTTTATCTTCTGGATCTTCAATTACACGTTTTACACCTGGGCGCTGCAATGCTGCCCTTTTAAGGGATCGCATCAATTTACTGACTACTTCTTTCCTCACTTTAAGCACTGGAATGCTGACTGTCTTTTTAAAAGCTGTTCTATCAAGTTTTGTCATGCCTCGGACATCAGAGGGTGGTGAAAACAATTCAGAGTCTCTCTCATGTGTTTCTATTTCTGGCATGGTTGAGAATAATTTTCTTTGACCCAATAAGAGAATATCAGGTGCTTTTGAAAGCGTCTGTGTCAGGGATGTCCAAGCTAGTGGAATTAATGATTTTGATTCAGTTATGCTATGGCTTTCCAGTTTCAGAAGTCTTCTTGAGAATCCAAATGGCCTCCATAAGATCCTTAAAAAAATAATAATAATAATTCACACACAACAGCTTTTGAGAATAAAAATCTAAATTCTACTATCTGAAATAACCTGATAAACGCTGACAAATAAAACGTTTAGTGGTGTATGGGAAGTATATCATCTTTTCCAGAAAAAAGTGACTTTTTCAGGAAGTCATATTAGTGGTAGATAATAGTAGTATACGTTAAATTTACACCTTTAACTCACCTGCTGCTTAGTGATCCATCAGCCATACTCAATAATCCTCTCCAGCCACAATTTTCTAGATAATACATTTGGGATTGGAAGGCTGAAGTATGAGTTAAACGGTCATCTCTAAATGAAATCGTCATTATATATGACCATTACTAGTGGCGATATTTATTAGGATAGTCTCGTGGGTGCTTATTGTGTCAGATGCTGTGCTAAATGCGTTATGCACATTATCAGTTTTGGGAGGTGTGCAGTATTGCACCCTCATTTTGTAAATGAGTAAACTAAAGCTCAGAAGTAAGGTAACCCACCCAAAGTCTCCCAGCTGGTAAGTGGCTAAGCATGGATTAAAACCTAGTTTTGACTGACTTCGGTGCTTGTGTTCTTAATATATTGCTCTGTTGTTTGTTTTCGATGCTTTACTGCCGCATGTCCTGCCTTTAACTAGAGGTTTCTGAATTCTGCGGACGAGAGTTTTGCTGAGTGTTAGATGCACAGAATCAGTTATTCACTGTCTTTTAAAATACCAACGAATTTATTTTTAAGGGAAAACGACCCTGTCCCAGAATCCTGTAAAGCAACTTAGTCTACGCCGTCAGAGTTCAAATTGGGTCTAGCAGCTGACCAGCTGGGTGACTCTGGATAAATTACTGTGAGTCTCGGTTTTCCCATTAGTAAAATGTGGCGAAAGGCTTTTGAACCTTTCCTTACTATCCAGTAACTCTGACCTAAGGTCAACACCTGGGCTGGTGGGTGACCTCGCGCCGTTTTCGTGTCCAGGCAGTACGAGGCGGAGAGCAGCCCCGGGCGGACTGGTACCTCCCTTGGATCATTAGTCCCTACCGCGGCCGCCACCTTACCAAAGCACCATTCCAATTCCTCGCGTCGCTCTGCAGCTGGATCCGCGAGCCGACCCCTCACCTCCCGCTCCGGTACCGCTCCGAGGTGGGTAGTGGCTGGACTGGCGGGCGTCGATGACATCATCACTGCTCGCCGCAGAGAGGGCGAGCGTCCTTTCCTTCCCGGACCTGGTGAGGTACGGAGCGCCGGAAGGGCCGGGCTCATAGCTCCGCCTCTGGCGCGACCGGCGACTCGAGAGCAGAGCTGGGGTAGAGCCTCGCAGATGGACCTGGTAGTGAGCTGGAGAGCAGCATGGAGGCGTCCTGGGGGAGCTTCAACGCTGAGCAGGGCTGGAATGTCTCCGCCCAGCAGCCTGAAGAAGCGGAGGCCGAAGAGTTGAGTCCGTTGCTAAGCAACGTAAGTGGGCTCTGTTCGCTTCCCGCTACTGACGCCCTCCGGCTTCCCTTAAGCGCCTGCCAGATAAGACCCAGAAAAGAAGTAGGACCGTAGCGGGACAGGGGAGACGCTGGAGTCTGAACCCTGGGGAATTGGGGCCTGAAGGCAGCCGCCGAGATTCAGATGAAATTGGCGCAGTTACGAATGTGATAGCAGCCTAGCATACCCGAAAAAGAAAAGCTGGAAAGCCTCAGGTGGAAGAGATGCAGCGTTGAGTGGAAGCTGCGAACGTGATGGGATGAACGTCCCTAGGATTATGTACTCAGTGCTGTTAGTATCTTTGTCACCTTCGTTACTCCACCAGTCTGGTGAGATCTTTGCAAGAGTCCCAGGATTTTCCTTTTCCGACTTAGTCATGGAGGAAGGGCGAGTAATAAACGTTTTAATACAGAAATTCTTAGCGGTAGAATGGAAGTGGCTTGGTAGTAAGTCCATAGCACGTTCCTGACCCTAAAGCCTGTGCAGTGGGCACTTCGCTCTTTAACTCAAGTCCTAGACACTGTTTCCAGGACTTTGTTCCCAATGCTGTTTGTGGGGAAGGGGATGTTTTCAGGGATACCGCCAGAACAATGTGAATTGCTTCTATTTCTAATATTGTCATTGCAAGTATACCTGACCATCCTTCCAGTTTGGTAGAACTGATTCATTAGGTATATAAGTAGAGATTAGTTGTGCAGTCCTGGTAATTGAAGAGGAACAACTGTCCACAGCATCCCAGGTTGACTCAGCAATTCTTTAGTAATCACATGAACAAAGGCCATATCTCTCCAATCCCTCCCCACCCCATTCCTATCCTATCTTCATCTCTTACAGTCACAAAGTTAGTCATGTCCCTTCCTGAACCCTACCTGTCTTCTGTACTGGTGGAAATGATTTTCCTAAGAAACTCTAGATTCCTGGAGCTGCACTAGTGGGAGGTGGGAAGGAAATTAGTGTTGGTTAAGCAACCAGTGTGTGTCTGTCATACAAAGCCTGATGGTTCGCAGCTTTTTTCCATAACCTTTCATTTATGGAATTTCTTCATGAAATTTGAACTTCACCATCCAAACATTTAACACTACTAAATTTGTGTGCCTACAGGAACTTCACAGACAGGGATCCCCAGGTGTTTCATTTGGTTTCTCAGTGTTTAATTTGGTGAACGCCATCATGGGAAGTGGCATCCTTGGTTTAGCTTATGTTATGGCTAATACCGGTATCCTTGGATTTAGGTGAGTCTTCATATTTTGCCGTCACATTTTTTTCCATTTTGATAATATACTGAGAAGTAGATCAGTTCCAGAAACTGCTATTATACAATTTCTAGTTAAGTAATTTCTGGAGTTTTAGCATTTTTCTTGCTATTCTTGTTGCTAGTCTGTAGCTTGGAAGGATACTACATAGCTTCTTAAAATTTGAAACTGGGAATTTGGTCCACATTGATTTATAACCTTAAGAGGGGCATATTCATTGTGTCTCCTTGGCCAAAGTGAATCAAAGCCATATAGACTAACTTCTAAATAACAATTTTGTGAGTGCAAATACAACACATAATCTTTTCATTCCTTTCTCTCTGTTTGTATTGTTAAGTAGTCTTATTTCACTTTCCGAGGCCAAGCCTGTGTTTTTTCCCTGCTCTTTTATTTTTCAGGACTTGGCTTGTAGACCAGTTTGCCCCAAATAGAAGACCATCTTGAATATTCTGTGCTCTCGTAGTACTTTGTATATTCATTCTGTTATAATTGTTATAATGATATGTTTGCAAATTAATCTTCCCACTAAACTGAAACGCTTTATAATTGGAGGTCAGGCAGGCAGATCACTGGAGCCCAGGAGTTTGAGTCCAACCTGGGCAAGATGGTGAAACCCTGTCTCTGCCAAAAATACAAAAATTAGCTCGGCGTGGTGGAATGTGCCTATAGTCCTAGCTACTTGGAAGGATTGCTTGAGCCAGAGAGGTCAAGGCTGCAGTGAGCCATGTTTGGGCCATTGCACTCCAGCCTGGGTAACAGAGCAAGATCCTGTCTAAAAAATTTAAAAAATAAAGAAGTCCTTTATAACCAGACCTTATCCTTAGCATCTAGCACCACATGGCTAATAGAATGAATGAACAACAAGTTGGTTTTGTTTGTCAACAGAAGCAGACGTATTTACTAGGAAATTTAAAGTGCATAGGGAGTCCGTTATAGTTTTATTTCCTGCTTTTCTTTTGAATTTTTGCTAAGCAAAGCAACTTTTAAGTTACCCAACTTGCTTTTATTATGGAATGTATTCACAAACTTTTGTTATTTTTAAAACTTAAAAACTATATATAACACTCTAAGACATAGTCAGAGGACTTATTTTCTGGTTCTCTTTGAAAAATCATATTTTATGCACCAGGGTCTTACATGCAGATGTATACTACTGAATGTGTGCTAATCCAGTCATATCAAGCCTCTTTTTTGGTGATACCAAACTGTTATTTTGTGAAGTTTCTGATGTCGGTTTAATGACATGTATACTTTACCTCTCAATTTTGTTACTTATTAACAAGTATTAACTGGACCACAGAGAGAAAATTTCTTCAATGACTGGGGCAATTCATTGGGGATAGCTCTATAGAAGCCTGTCCCACCACTGTCTTCCTGAAAATAAATGGGAAATTATCTGTGGTTTTTCTTTCACACTGTTGGTGAGAGGATCTCAATCATTACGTTGTTTGCACATTTTTCAAACTGTGTCATTAGAGGTGTGTTAACTACATTATTTTGGTTTGGTTTGGAGAGCATATGTGTTTAGTGGATGCTAGAAAATATTGTCTAAATAAATCTTAAATACACCTTAATAAGGTCAATGTATGATAAGAGGTCCACATCACTGGAAATGGAAGAAGGGAAAAAGAGAAGACATTGATATTGCATAAGTAAAACTTCTATTTAGACTTCAAATAGAAAGAAAACCAGTCGTAAAAGGGAAATATTACAAGATTATTTAATGGCTGTTTCAGCAGTCAGCAGACAAGAATGCAAAATGAGGAAGTTTGCTTGTATTTTAAATAAAGTTTGGTTTTTCTTTTTTGATGTTAAAATCAGGATATTTTTATATAAATAAAATTTGATAAATACAAAAATGTGGAAAAGTATCTTCTTCCTTAATGAACATAATTCAATTACTCAGAGATAGTTCCTTTGAATATTTGACTGTTAAGAAATTCGTTTTTGTAGATACCATAAAAAAGGCAAACTTTTGGGAGGATTTGACCAGGTGTTCTTTTATGTTTTAGTTTCTTGCTGATGACAGTTGCTCTTCTGGCTTCTTACTCAGTCCATCTTCTGCTTAGTATGTGTATTCAAACAGGTGAGTAAAAATACTATGCTGCTTCATTTAATAAAGCAGTCCCTTGAGTTTGTATCTACATATAAGATTGGGTGTCTCAAATTGAATATCCAGTGAGCATACATTTTTATTAGGTAGGGTGTTTGGAATGGAGAATTTGAAAATCCAGGATATATAGACCCAATACTATGAGGGAATATCCAAGCCCAGGATGGGAGGAGGTAACTAGCATTTTTACTTGCTTTCCTCAACAACACATAACTTAATTTTCTGCAGTAGGTGGTGGGAGGATCTAAAAGATATTCACAGGTTCCAAACCTTATGCTTATGGGGAAATCATTTTCTCTGGGAGAACACCTGGCCCAGAGCTACTGCTGCCTTCCCTGCCGCCATCTGTCTCTTAGTCAGAGGTAGGGATGGCAGAATTTGGATTTTAGGAAGTAAGGTCACAAAGCTTCAGATTTATTTAGACACATTTTGGATTTTTAATTGCAAATTGAGAATAAGGTAGTTTTTCCTAAGAAAAATAAGTATGTGCAATTAATTCAATATATTTGTATATATATTTTTTTCCATTTGGAATTCTATTATGCAATTCAGTCACGTATTGAATAAGTTCTTTTAGGATCCAACAAATAAAAGTGAGTGGATTATAGAATTGCTTTTATAAGGTTTTCCTCTTATCATTAACAAATATTCTCTGTTCATCAGTCCTGGTCTTTTTATCTGTCTGCTATTTTATCTTTGGATTAGGTCAGCTCTGATGCCAAAATCATGGGTTTAATTCTCATATGGGTGAGATCATTTTGCCCTGTCCGACCTTGTGATTTTTGGATTTTAAGAAGCAGAGTAAATACACAAAATAGATAAAAATGGATGTCTTAATTCATTTATTATTTCTATAAAAGAATACATGAGGCTGGCATAATTTATAAATAAAAGAGGTTTTTTTGGCTCACAGTTCTACAAGCCCTGCAAGAAGCATAGTCCTTATGAGGGGCATCTCTGTTCCATCTGCATCTAGTAAGGAGCTCAGGCTGCTTTCATTCATTGTGGAAGGTAAAGGGGAACCTGGGTGTGCAGAGATCACGTGGCAAGAGAGGAAACAAGAGAGAGGAGGGGCGGGCCAGGGTCTTTTTAACCACCAGCTCTTATGAAACTAATAAAAGTGAAAACTCGTTCATTACCCTAAGGAAGGCACCAAGCCTTTCATGAGAGATATGCCTCCAGGGCCCAAACACCTCAGCTTCAGCCCCACCTCCAACATTGGAGATCTGATTTCCACATGAGTTTGGAAGGGTCTGACAAACTAAACTATAGCAGTGAGACTATTTTGTGCCGAAACAGGTGAGAGAAGCCCAGTGATATTTCTTGAGAGTTTTAAGACTTCAGAATAATTCTGAAACCACTGTTCTAGTTTGTTTTCCTAAAACCTGTCTGTCATCAGAAACACCCATAGATCTTTTTATACACAGAAGGTTCTAAGCCTCAGCGATTCTAATTTCCAAAATCTGAGGTGAGACTTGAGAATATGTTTTTAACAAGGCAAAACCAGTTTAAGATCCATAGTTTATAGCTGTAACTTTTACCAGTGCTTTGGCCGTCCAGTGCCAAATATGTTTTTAACAAGTCCTCCAGGCGATTCTTACGCAATTCTAGTTTAGGATCCATGGTTTATAGCTGCAACTTCTAACAATGCTTTGGCCATCCAGTGCATGCCTTTGCTCTCAAGGAGCTTGGGTAAATGTGCAGACAGATAAAAATAATAGGAAACAGTGCAAATATCAATCCGAAAGTAACAAGTTGTTCCTAAAAGCATCCTGAATTCAGGAATAATAGCTTTAGATCAATATATTTGTAAATCCTGCTGAAACTTGAATCTTAATTACATGTATTGAAATTTTGCTTCATGTGAAAAAATTTTTACTTGATTGTAACTTTAACATCTTGGTAGAGTCTTTTAATTCATTCTATTAAAATATTAATACTTTTGCCAACTACGTGGCAATTGTGTTTTTCAAGCTTCGTTTTAAAATTTCATTTTAGTTTTAACTAAAGTAAAATATTTTATTAATTTCAATTATGTAGGAGTAGTACTCAGTGTGTGGAGATTTCTAAGTAATGTGAATTTACTTACTCCTTCAGTTCACTTGTATTTAACTTTAAGATTCTGACACCATGTTTGTTCTTTTCTGTAACCCTGGGGTGTATGATGTGAATCTATCTGTTTCTCTTTCTTTTCTCTTTTTCTTTGATTTCTGTAGCCTACTTGGGCCCATAAACTAACTACTTCATGGTTCTGCCTGCACTTTGACGCACCTGTCTTCTGTTGATTGAATTCCTTCAATCTGTATATCTCTATGGAGGTAGGCTTTTCTTTTTTTAAATACATACAATCATATATAAAGACTAGAGAATAGTATGTAACTAACTTTCCCCCAACAGTTTGTTGGACTATCATAAAGGAGTATTATGCTCAGATTGAATTCATTGGTAAGAGAAAGAGCTGTCATGAGTTTTTATGAAATAACTTCTTCATTTATTTGCTAAAGGTAAAGAATAAAGAGAAATTTTTATCTTTATAAAAGTAAAGGATATCTTCACATGAAATTCTGCTTCAGATTTTATGGAGAGTTTGGGGTCTGTCAGGACTTTTTGTGGGAGCTGAGGTGGCATGTAAAGAACCTTATTCTCTCTGGTTTGTCATCTGTAAAATTGCAATGAGAACACTTCCCTCATGGAATTGTTCTGAGAATGAAGTAAAATAATGTATATGAAATGTCAAGTCCTTGGCAATTGACTGCTCACTGGGGCAAAAATCCCTAAAGATTGCAGGGTGTTATACACACTACTATCTCAGAAGTAGTTGGTTCCTTGCCATTCTTTTGGAATACTTCTCATGCTCTGGTACTAAACCCACAGCTCCCCTCCACTGGCTTCCATGTCACTGTCAACTGAAGAGAATGAGAGTTCTAGAACTCTACATACCTCTGGCCAAACCGCAACACCCTAGTCCTTGATCCCTACTACTCACTGCCTTGTCACCAGTATTTGCCTTGAGACCATTTTGATTATGACATTATACCATTTATCTCAATTTGTGTTTGTCATTCTGAGTATATTAGGTTATCTTTCATTTCTCCGACTCATCTCATATAGCTGTCATCTGTTTCTGACATCATTTTCCACTGCTCTCTAACTCCTGAAACACTTCACTGTGCTCTCTGGAACTCACAGTCAATCATCAGCAAAACCCACATCTTTAATTCTTTTCTGAACACTTCTGTCTCTTTCTTACTCTAAGAGAACCACCTCTGAGGCTTCCGTGTAGTTCTTTCAAGAGGTCACATCTTTCTTTTTATGTGTCCCATACTGATCTGAAGATGGTATAGGTGTCCCTTTTGTACCTCATTTCTGCTTCCTAACCATCTTCCACTCCCTAAATTCCCCAACTTTGAATTTCATGAATATATACCATCTACAGCTCTCCTTATATTATCATCTATAGAATTCTAGACCATTTCCTGTCATTTCATGAAAGTTTTAGCTAAATTTTAGCTTCTACTTGCCTTCTAATTTCTTCAGAATTACCCCTGTCTTAATTCTGGATGCTTTCAATATCCATGTAGCTCATTCTTCTAATGCTTTCAGTTCCTGAACCTCTTCTTTAATGATCATATTCTCTTCTGACACTGGCCACTTACTTTTTTCCGTGGTCATACCATTGATCTTGTCATTACCAAAATAGCATTTGCTAGTATCCGCCCATCTGCCACCACCATCTCCCATGTTTCTAACTCACTGTCTCAAGTACTTCAATGCTGACAGTTTTCAACCCTACCAAGACTTCGTTCAATTCATTGATCCTACCACCTTTGCACTGACCCCCATGCTCATTCTTATTTCCATTTTTATTCAGTTGAGGTTTTTTAGTATGTTATTTAATCCCTTGCCTGTCCATTGAACCATCATATTTCCCTGACAAAATTCCAACCATAGTTAAATATAACTCTGCCTACTTCACATTTGCACCCATGTATTTGAATGTTTCTGAAGAAAAGCACGACCATGCAGACTGATACCACTATAATTCAATGTCTAGTGGACTGGACCTATGATGCTATCACACAATTCTGGTTCACTTCCTTAGTTCATCACTTCATTTAGCTCATTCTTCTGCTATCTAGAAGATTGCTTCTTTATATTCTTTTTGTCAAACCTTCAACACTTTTTTCTTTGACTTCATCTGTAACTGATATTCTTCACTTTCTGTTTCACTGATAAAATAGAAGCAATCATAAAAGAATTTTATAAGCTCTTGCCACCACATATTTATCTGTGCCCATATAACCTGTTACTTGGGATGAACTCTTTGTGTTTATGTCTAAGGCCAACCTCTCCACCTGTGCTGTCATTTCACCTGCTGTTCCCTATATTACTCCAGCCATCTTCTCCCTTCTTTCTTATTTCTTTTCTTTTCTACCATTTCTTTCCTATCACTTTACAAATAGTCCAATTTCTCTCATCTTAAAAATCTCCTTGACTCAAAAGATGTGTATCTTTTGAATATGCTTCATGGCAGTACTCCTTAATAGAATTGTCTAAACCAAGCCAGGTGTAGTGTCTCATGCCTGTAATCCTACCACTTTGGGGGACAGACGCAGGAGGATCACTTGAAGTCAGGCGTTTGAGACCAGCCTGGGCAACATGGCAAAACCCCATCTCTACAAAGAAAAGAACCAAATTTGCATGTGGTGACATGAGCCTATGGTCCTAGCTACTTGGGAGGCTGAGGCAAGAGAATCACTTGAGCCAGGGAGGCAGAGGTTGCAGTGAGCAGAGATCACGCCATTGCACTTTAGCCTGGGGGACAGGAGTGAAACCCTGTCTCAAAAAAAAAAAAAAAAAAAAAAAAAAAAAAAAGTGTCTAAACCAGATAATTCCTCTTTTCCCACTCCCATCAGGCTTTTCCACTGAAACTGCTGTACCAGTGACTTCCGCATTGCTAAATCCAATGGTCAATTCTCAGTCTTCAACTTACTTGACCAGTCAGCAGCATGTGAAACAGCTGATAACTCCTTCTTCTCGGAAAGATCGAGTCATGCCCTCCTAGTTCTTCCTCTTTCATTGAACACTCCTTTTCTCTTCTGCTCAATTCTCTTAATCTCCCATCCTCTAAACATTGGTGTACCCCTGGGACTATTCCTCTCATCTCTTCTTTTCTTTTCTTTTTTTGAGACCAAGTCTCCCTCTGTCACCCAGGCTGGAGTACAGTAGCGCAATTTTGGCTCACTGTAACCTCTGCCCTGTGGGTTCAAGTGATTCTCCTGCCTCAGCCTTCTGAGTAGCTGGGATAACAGGGGTGCACCACCACACCTGGCTCTTTTTTGTGTTTTTAGTAGCGACCGGGTTTTGCCATGTTAGCCAGGTCTCGCACTTCTGGCCTCAAGTGGTCTGCCCACCTTGTCCTCCCAAAGTACTGGCATTACAGACATGAGTGATCTCTTTTCTTTTACTCTCATCTTGGGCTCATGGTGATTTTGAAATGTATATCCATAGCCTGGAACTCTCCCCTGAATTTCAGTCTCATCTCCAACTGCCTCCGTGACATCTCCACTTGAATGTCTTAACAAATAGCCCAGATTTATAAAACTCCCCTTCTTTATACTACCAGTCTATACTTTCATCTGTTCCCATCTAAGTAAATGGTAATGTCTTTCTTCTAATTGCTTAGCCAAAGATCTTTAAATTATTCTGTATCTCCTCTTTTCCCCCTCGTTCTCCATGTTCAATCCATGCCATACTGTCTCTTCACTTCAAAAAAACTTTTTTTTGAGATAGTGTCTTGCTCTGTAGCCCAGGCTAGAATGCAAAGGTGTGAACACAGCTCATTGTCGCTTTGACCTCCTGCCTCAGCCTACCCAGTAGCTGGTAACCACAGGCACGCATCACCACACATATCACCACACCTGGCTAACCTCAGCCTCCTGAGTAGCTTGTACTAGAGGCTATGTACATCACCATGCACATCACCACACCTGGCTAATTTTTTTTATTTTTTATAGAGGTGGGCTCTTACTATGTTGCCTAGGCTATTCTCTAACATCTGCTCAAGCAATCCTTCTGTCTTGACCTCCCAAAGAGCATGCTTGGGATTATAGGCATGGGCTATTGCCATTGTGCCTGGCCAAAAAATTAATAATCTGATTTTTTTCTCATTTAATTGCTACCACCCATCTTCAGTTACTACTACCACCATCAGAAGTAATAGCTTATCTTTTTGTTTTTACTTCCACCCTTACTTGTGCAATCTATTCTTTTTTTTTTTTTTTTTTTTTTTTTTGAGATGGAGTCTTGCTTTGTCACCCAGGCTGGAGTGCAGTGGTGCAATCTTGGCTTACTACAACCTCTGCCTCCTGGGTTCAAGGGATTTTCCTTCCTCAGCCTCCCAAGTAGCTGGGACTACAGGTGTGTGCCAGCATACTCCACTAATTTTTGTATTTTTAGTAGAGACAGGGTTTCACCATGTTGGCCAGAATGGTCTCTATCTCTTGACCTCATGAACCGCCTGCCTCGGCCTCCCAAAATGCTGGGATTACAGGTGTGAGCCACCACGCCCAGCCTAATTAATTTTTGTTGTTGTTGTTGTTGCTTTGTCGCCCAGGCTGGAGTGCAGTGGTATGATCTTGGCTCACTGCAACCTCCACCTCCTGGGTTCAAGTGATTCTTCTGCCTCAGCCTCCCAAGTAATTCATACTACAGGCGGGTGCCACCATGCCCGACTTATTTTTTGTATTTTTAGTAGAGATGGGGTTTCACCATGTTGGCCAGGCTGGTCTCAAACTCCTGACCTTGTGATCCGTCCGCCTCAGGCTTCCAAAGTGCCGGGATTACAGGCATGGGCCACCGCACCCGGCTCTTTTACAATCTATTATTAACAAAACAACCATAATGATTTTGTCAATGTAAGTTAGGTCATAGCGTTCCTTTGCTGAAAATCCTCCAGTTGCTTCCTAGTTGAGTCAAAGTAAAAGCAAAAATCATTACAAAGTTTAGCATAAGTCTTCTGCCCTTTCTGTCTCCCTGATTTATCTTCCAGTACTTTCTCTCTCACTTATTTAAGTCACACTTTTTATTTTTATCTTATGTAACATTTACTTACATAGCACTTATTATGTGCCAGACATGATTCTAAGGACATTATGAATATTCATTTAATCTTCATAATAATATTATGAGATAAGTGCCATTATTGTCTTCATAGGATCCAACAGTAGTGCTCCTTGGTATTTATCCAAATGAGTTCAAGACTTATTTCTACACAAAAACCTACATAAAGATATTAATAACAGCCTCATTCATAATCACCAAACTTTGGAAGCAACTAAAATCTTCCTTAGAAGTGAAAGAATTTTAAAAACTAATGTATTTGTACAATAGGATATTGTTCAGCACTAAGTAGAAATGAGGTGCCGGCATGGAGGCTCACGCCTGTAATCCCAGCACTTTCCGAGGCCAAGGCAGGCAGATCACCTGAGGTCAGGAGTTCGTGACCAGCCTGGCCAAAATGGTGAAATCCCCTCTCTACTAAAAATACAAAATTAGTTGGATGTGGTGGCAGGCACCTGTAATCCCAGCTAGTCAGGAAGCTGAGACAAGAGAATTGCTTAAACTCCAGAGGCAGAAGTTGCAGTGAGCTGAAATCATGCCATTGCACTCCAGCCTAGGCAAGAAGAGCAAAACTCTATCTCAAAAAAAAAAAAAAAAAAAGCTGGCCACGGTGGCTCTGTAACCCCAGCATTCTGGGAGGCCAAGGTGGGTGGATCACCTGAGGTCAGGAGTTCAAGACCAGCCTCGCCAACATGGTGAAGCCCTGTCCTACTAAAAATACAAAAATTAGCCAGGCGTGGTGGCAGATGCCTGTAATCCCAGCTACTGAGGAGGCAGGGCAGGAGAATTACTTGAACTTGGGAGGTGGATGTTGCAGTGAGCTGAGATTGTGCCACTGCACTCCAACCTGGGTTACAGAGCAAGACTCTCAAAAAAAAAAAAAAGAAAGAAAGAAAGAAAAAGGAAAAGAAGAAGAACTGAGGCATCAAACCATGCAAAGGTGTGGAGGAATCTTAAATGCATATTATGAAGTGAAAGAAACCATATGATCCAGTAATTCCTTTTCTGGGTTTATGCCCAGAGGAAATGAAATTGGTACCTTGTAGAGATATCTCTGCTCCCATGTTCATTGCAGCATTGTTCACGACAGCCAAGATAGAGAAACTACCTAAGTGTCAGTAAGTGAGTGGATAAAAAATTGTGATATGTATGTACCATGAAATATTGTTGAGCCTTAAAGAAGGAGATCCTGCCATTTTCAGCAACATGAATAGACCTGGAGAACATTATGCTAAGTGAAATGAGCCAGACGCAGAAGGAAAAATACTGCATGATCTCACATTCATGTGGAATCTAAAAAAATCAAATACATAGACACTGAGTAGAGAACAGTGGTTATGGGGGGCATGAGAAGATATTCATCAGGCTATAAAGTTGCCGTTATGTAGGATGAATAAGTCTACAGAGATAATGTACAACATGATGATTGTATTTAATGTTGTTTACTGAAAATTTGCCAACAGAGTAAATTTCAGGTGCTTTTACCACAAGGAAGGAATGGAGGGAGGGAGGGAGGGAGGGAGCCGAGAGGGAAGGAAGGGAGGGAGGAAAGAAAAGATAACTATGTGAAAGGGTAAATATGTTAATTTCCGTGACTTTAGTAATCATTTCTCTATATATATCAAAACATCATGTTGTACACCTTAAATATATATAATAAAACAAAGAAAAATCAGTCTGAAAGGCTGCATACTGTATGATTCCAAGTGTGTGACATTCTGGAAAAGGCAAAACTATGCAGAAAATAAAAAAGGATCAGTGGTTGCCAGAGATTAGCAGAGGGAGGGTGAATAAGCAGAGTACAGAGGATTTTTAGGGCAGTGAAATGAATCTGTATGATATTGTAATAGTGGACACGGTGGTTATATATTTGTCAAAACCCATAGAATGTACCACACCAAAAGTGAACCCTATAATGTCAATTATGGACTTTGTGTGATAATGACATGTTAATATAGGTTCATTGATTGTAACAAATGTACCACTCTGATGCAGGATGTTGATTGTAGTGGAAGATGTGCATGTCAGGGGGCAGGAGGTATATGGAAACTCTCTGTACTTTCTGTTCAACTTTACTGTGAATCTAAAACTAATCCTAAAACTATAAAGAAAACACAAATAAGGAACGAAAGAAACTCAGAGGAAAAGAGGAAATAGGCAATACAAGACCGGACGAAAACTTTAAAAATAAAGCTATATTTAATGACTTTAGAGAACTAAAAGAAGATATTTTATTCTTGAAACAAAGACAAGAAATTATAGAAAGGATATATTCAGAAAACACAAAGCCCTAGAATTCAAAATTAGTTCAATTGTCGGGTTGGGAGAGTTACAGAAGTTTCCTGGGGGTGGAAAAAAAGAAAAAGCTTGAAAATCAAGAGAGGAAAGATAAGAAAATTAGAAAATCAGTCCAGTAAGTCCAACATGCAAATAATAGAAATTCTCTAACAAGAGTAAAAGGGATTGTAGAAAATTATTAACAAAATGACACAAAAAAATTGGTGTGATTGAAGGAAATTGGTTTCAAAATTAAAAGTTTTTCTCTTAGTGTTCAGTATAATACTTCTAAGATAATTCCTACCAAGACTTATTTTGAATAATCAGAAATCCAGTTATATAGGTAATATTCTACAAGCTTACAGAGAGAAGAGAAAGACAACACCAAAAATTTTCATACAAAGAATCAAGAACCATAGTAGTGAAAATCTTCCTGGATCAATACTATAAACTAGATGACTGTAAAACAGTACCTTCAAAATTCTTGGGGGAAATGATTTTAATATAGAATTCTATGACTAGCCAAACTATGGCTTAAGTGTGAACTTTGAACAATGACATTTTCATATATGCAAGGTCTCAGAAAATTTTATTCGCCCTTACTTAGGGAACAATAGAGTATACCCAAAGTTAGAGACTAACAGAGAAGCAAAGAATCTGGCACAGGAGAGAAGTGAAGAGAATTCTCAGGACATAACTGAGCAGCATATCTAAGCACCATCTACCAATTGGAGTTGTGAGGTTTTGTGTTGGGGGGAAGCGGTTGGGTTTGAGATGGAATCTCTCTCTGCTGCCCAGGCTAGAGTGCCGTGGTGCCGTCTTGGCTTACTGCAACCTCTACCTCCCAGGCTCAAGCAGTCCTTCCCCCTCAGCCTCCTGAGTAGCTTCCTGCCTCAGCCTTCTGAGTAGCTGGGACTATGGATGTGCTAATTTTTGTACACCTATTTTTGTAGAGATGGCATTTCACCATGTTGATCAGGCTAGTCTGAAACTCATGAGCTCCCGGTATCTGTCCTCCTCAGTCTCCCAGAGTTCTGGGATCATAGGTGTGAGCCACCACCTGGCTGGAGTTGTTCTTTTCAGGAAGGCACAGTCCTGGCTCCAGGTCGTGCTTGCCCTCGGTCTTGTGTTCAGGATGGAAACTCTTTTCTTATTCCTCTGCCTGAAGGGGATTGTCTTTCTCATATGTTGGTCTAACTCTTAATTTGTATTAACAGTGCTTGAGTAGATTCGCAGTCAGGCCTGAATGTCAAAAAAAAAGTCTAAGAATAAAATAGGGATTGAACTAAGGTAGTAATAAGGTGAATAAAGAAAGAAAAATATTAACAAATGGTGGGATGCGGCAGTTACAGTGGAGAGGAGCTGATATCTGAGTAAATGTGGACAATTAAGGAGAAGGAGATGTCTAGTTATCTCCCAGATTTCTGGCTTGGGCCACTGGATTAATGACAGTGTCATCAATGAAGTAGGAACACAGTAGGAGGAGGCTGTTCAAAATAAAGATGAGTTCAGTTTTGGACTTTTAAGGATACGTGGGTGGACAGGGCTTAGAACTGAAGCACACGATAGAAATTGATTCATTCAATACTCTTTTGTCTGTTAGTAATAAAGAGATAAATAAGAACCAGTTACCTCCCTGAAAAAGCTCATAGTCTAATAGGGGAAACAAATACATAAGCAAATAATTTATAATGTAGTATGATAAATTTAACAATTTAAACATGTGTAAGGTATAGCGATATCTCAGAAGAGAAGTGACTTTGATATGGACAGGAGGCAGGAAAATACTAGCTAGAAGAGGGTGGTTCCCAGCAAAGTCCCCACCCCCAAGCCTGGAAACCCATGGCCCTAAATGGGAATAGGCATTTCTGTTTTCATGCCCAAATGTTGCCTTTTGCCTGCCATGCCCCCCTATCCTGTACCCATATAAACCCCAAATTCCAGGATCCACTGGCAGACGAACAGAGGGGCAGAAGAGCGGCACGGCAGAGTAGAGAAGAGAAGAGAAGGAGTGTTTGAATGTCAAGGGGAGTTCGGCTGGAGACAGTTGGAGAGTATATTAGACATGGGACAGCCATACTCCAGGGGAAGGTCATCTTCCCACTCCATCCGCTTTCCACCTCCATCACTTAATAAAATTCCCGCATTCACCATTCTTCAAGTCCGTGTGTGACCTGATTCTTCCTGGACACCGGACAAGAAACTGGGTACAAAGAGAGCACTAGCTGGTTAATACTTAAGCAGTCTGCAGATGGCAGAGCTAAAAGCGCACTGTTGCCTGCCTACTGGGGCTCCAGGAGTTGCAGGCATCTACTCCTAGATGCTGCTATGGGCCTGAATGAAGAGACCCCCCCAAACAGGCTTTGTGTGAGCAACATGACAGTTTATTCACCCCAGTGCAGGCGGGCTGAGTCCAAAGAGTCAGTAGAGGGTGGAGGGATAGGAGTTGGTTTTATAGGTTTGGAGTAGGTGTGGAAAGTTACAGAAGTTACAATTTAGTGTGGTTTTTGCCAGCTGGAAGGGGGTTGTAGGGTCTGGAGTCACAAGTTGACCAAGGTCAGTTACAAAGTCCAATTGCCTTACCAATTGGGGCAGGAATAAGGAACAATAGAGAATGTCTTAAAATTAATTTGGCAGCGCAGGAGTTGATCATTTCTTCCCCTTTTCGTGGTCTTCCAGTGACTTCACATTTTCCAGGAACTCATCTGTAGTGTCCCCTGCAGGTCACAGAGGTTAACATGGCGTCCATGGCACCATCAGTCAGCCTAATAGACCTTACAAGTAGTACATAAGGTACAAAGGAGAAAATTAAACTGGAGAGTTAGACAAGTCTCAGATCCTAAAGGATTTTTAGTTTTTGCTGAAGCAGTGAGAAGCCACTGAGGCTGTTTAAAAAGAGTGAAAGTAAATACTGGAATCTACTTTTGGTTGCTTCCAAAGAGAATTTTGGTCCTTCCTAGAGCCCAGAACATAATCTCTTTCTCTGGCAAAGAGAACGGAGTCTTCTGTCTTCCTTTTCCTAAAGGTTACAATTATTTTATGAAAATTGCAATTTCTAGTAACAATAATGGAATAAAGAAGGAGTGAAATGACCTAGGTGTGCTCCTCAGTTTTTTTCTTTTTTAAGGCAAAAAGGTTTTAAAACCCTCTAGAGCACTGATTCTCAATACCTTCTTTTTATAACAAACATTTTCTAAATGCTCCCTTTACTATGTGAAATGCAGTTCCCGTAAGTATTATACCCTGCTGCAGTGAACTGAGTAATGCTTCCCCAAAAGTAGCCACATCCTAGTCCCTGAAACCTGTAATTGTTACCTTATATGGCCAAAAAGAACTTTGTAGATGTGACTGAGTTAAGATGTTGAGATGGAGAGATTATCCTGTTGGACTCTAACTTTAGTCATATGTATCATGGAGGGATGATTATAAAGAGGGGAGATACAAGCAATATGATCTCTGAGGCAGAGATTATAATGACATGACCACAAATCAAGGCATGCCAGCAGCTACCAGAGACTGCAAGAGGCAAGGAATGGATTGTTTCTAGAGCCTTCAGAAGTGCAGCCTTGCAGACACCTTGATTCTGATATTGTGAAATTGATTTTCGAGTTCTGGACTCCAGAACTGAGAGATAATAAATTTCTGTTCTTTTAAGCCATGAAGTTTGTGATAATTTGTTACAGCAGCTCTAGGAAACTAATATAGTACTTACATAATATAATATTATAACAAAATAAATAAGATGCAAAAAGTAAATGTTGGTGATGGACTTTCCATGTAGGAAACAATTTTTGGCAAAGTTTCAAACAGAACAAATAGTCTTCTGCTTTTACATAGTAATTGTATTTCTGGAAATTTTACTGTATATACAAATCATTAACCATTGCTTGTAGCATCTACCATGTGCTTGACACAGGCAATATTTAATAAAAGCTGGATACATGGATGATGAATAGATGGATGTATTGAAACTACAAAGAGATTACATAAGTTCCGAAATTAACGTGCAAGGCAAAACTTACGTGTAGTCAAACTTATCTTTAAAAATTCCTTACATAGTTTATCTAATATAGTATCCAGTGTCTACATGACATACTGGACACTGACATATACCATTTCTCAATAAAGAACTGACAGCCTCCTCCCCACCCCCACCCCCCAGCATTGATTTGGGTATCCTGTGAAGGACATGAGTTGCCTCAGGGACATAATGAATTCCATTCAGCACTGTGAGATATTCTCACTGTAACAATCACAGAAGAACTAAAACTGATGAAAGGCAATAGATATATGTTTCCCATTTCAAAGCTCACTGTGGATATTTTTCTTATGGTTTGGAATGGTAGTGAGCTGTCAAAACTATATTTTGATCTGTTTTTCTTCTTTTGATCAGGAATCATAGTCAAGTAAAACCACAGTTAAACTAAGAGGGCTAATTACATGGATCCGTCTAAAGTAGGTTAGTGTACTTGTCTCATCCTTCTTATTAATGAGTGCTGGACTTGGTTTTTGTTTTGTTTTGTTTTGTTTTTCCGATGGGGCATTTGACAATGTCTGGAGGTATTTCTGATTGTCACAGTTGGGGATTGGGGAGGGCAGCGTGAGGCAAGGTGCTATTGGCAGCTAGTGGGTAAAGGCCCAGGGATGCTCCTAAACATTCTACAATACACAGGACAGCCCCCAACAACAAATAATAATCTGGGCCCGTAAGTAGTGACAAGGTTGAGAAACTGTGGCTACATTGTGTGTGTGCTCTCCTCCCATAGTGATTCCTTCCTAGTGTTTGCCTTGACATTAGATTAAGTGTTCCCTTAAGCAGAAGCGGAGTTTTTTGTTATTGAGTTGCAGTGAATGATGGGTGTGAATCTCTGCATTACGCCAAAGGGTTAAACATTTTGACATTAACCTTCCCTTTTTTTCAAAAGTAATATATGATCGTGTGTGTGTGTGTGCATGTGTGTGTGTGTGTGAACTTAAAGCAGTTCACCCATTCTTCCCTAGTTTTATCCCATTTCCCAGAGTTAGCAACATTTAAAGAGTGTTTTTAATTCTTTTGGTGATTGCCTCTCTAAGTCTAAATAATATCTTTTGGTTTTTTGATTGACTTAAGAGATTATCTATTGACTCTTCACTGCAAAAGGGTAGCAAAAGCTCAGCTACGGGCATGGTGGCGCTTGCCTGTAATCCCAGCTACTCAGGAGGCTGAGGCAGGAGAATTGCTTGAACCCAGGAGGCGGAGGTTGCGGTGAGCCGAGATCGCGCCATTGCACTCCAGCCTGGGTAACAAGAGCGAAACTCCGTCTCAAAAAAAAAAAAAAAAAAAAAAAAAGCTCAGCTACACAAATCCCTCCTCTTCTCCCTTCTAATGTTCATTATTTTGTAACTCTAAATAATACATTTAAACATTTAATTTTTTTCCATCAACTTTAGTCACTATCTTTTGATCTTCTGCCTTTATTATATTAGTGCTTTTGTTCTTTCTTTCACTTACCTTATTCCTATTTCCTATACTCTGTCTGCTGTACTCTTACATTGTTAGATTGAAAATATTTACTTTCTATTTTGTAATTATATTAGTTTGTTTTTATCCATAGGTTGAGGCCAAAAGTTGAAAATTATTACCATTTGTAAGAAATAACTGTAAATATTGTTCACTGAATAGCTAAGCCTAGTATTATACTGGAATTCCCAGAATCATCTCTGTATGTCACATCCTCTGTGCCATGTGAAAGAATGTTCTTAGTGTTCTAGCATTCTGTTTTCTGTGTTGAGTGTTTTAAAATCATGCCACTTTCAGTTGGCACACTGACATCTAAACAAATATTTAAAAAGATCACAAGTGTCAGTGAAATTGCATAGTGAATATTCGAAAAAATGAATGACCTTCATGGACAAATAATAATTTAAAAAAAGACCAGAGGAAAATTATAGAAAATACAAGAAAGACAAGAATTTCAAAATAATAAGGGCACATTCCAAATAGCTAGCTTTCTGAGAATTGAACTGTATTTGAATAACTAATGTCCCTCAACCCAGATCCAAAGATAATATCGCTGCTGCTGAAACTTGGGCTTTGTACTATGACCAGAGTTTATTAATTGTCCTATTTCATTGAGGAAAAAATGCAGAAATGCAGAGGAGACAGGACACTGGAATAACTAGCTGGAAATATTCCACTATTTCATGGGAAGCAGCTTTCTAAATGATTCCTGTGGAGGCCAAACTCTCTTGCCAAAACATTAAAGCATTAAAGTGTGCCTTGATGGTACATTAAGGAAGAAATTTTCCCTAAATTTACTTGATTAAGATTTGTAGCCTTTCTACCCCACAAAACATGGCATTGATTTCTTTAATATCAAAAACTAATTTCCTAAAATAAACTGCTAACGGTTGCTTTCAGTCATTTACTCAAGATGGGTCATGCCAAGTACTGTTCGTATGAATTCCTGTAAAAGACTGAATTAATTTTGTGATTGTCATAATTAATGTTATTCCTGTTCTGTAGGAATATGCTATTAATGTGACTGGTCATCACCACATCTTATTTTTGTATCTCTCAAAACATCTTTCATAAAACATTGATGGTAGGAAGGAGCTGAAAAAATATCTCCTATTAGTAGACCAATAAATACTTCAATTACTAAACACCAGCGAAAATTAAAATTACAGTTTAAATCAAACCTACCAGGTATTTGGTAGAGAAAATGGAACTATACAAAAACATGGTTTTTAAAAATAAAGTTCTACCACTTTTATTATATTCATTATAGAATAATGGAAACCCTTCCCTGCCAAAAAAGAAGGAAGAAAAGGAAAAAAGTTTGTGACCATTTGTATGTAAATCAATTCAGTCTTTTTATGTATCTTTATCACCTAAAATAATATTGGCATTTAAATATTATTATAGTTTTTAATGGCTACATATTATTCTATCAAAAATACCTACTAAAATTGATGTAACCATTTTCCCATTGTTGAGCATTTAGATTAGTTTTGTTTTTCCAGTTAAAACAATGCCCGTGAGTATCTTTGCATATAATGATTACTCTTGATTTTAGTTTTACTTCTTAAGACAAGCTCTTAGGGGTCAAATGTTTTAAATATTTTAAAGGTTCATTGTTCAAATTGCATTTCAACAGTCAGTGCCAGTTTACCCTGTTTTCAGCATTTTAAGAAATTACCCAAATAGGCCGGTTACGGTGGTCCACACCTGTAATCCCAGGCGGGTGGATCACAAGGTTAGGAGTTCAAGACCAGCTTGGCCAAGATGGTGAAACCCTGTCTTTACTAAAAATACAAAAAAAAAAAAATTAGCTGGGCATGGTGGTGGGCACCTGTAATCCCAGCTACTCTGGAGACTGAGGCAGAGAACTGCTTGAACCCGGAGGCAGAGGTTGTAGTGAGCCAAGATTGTGCCACTGCACTCCAGCCTGGGCAACAGAGCAAGACTCCATCTCAAATAAAAAAAGAAAAGAAAGAAATTGCCCAAATGGCAGGGCAGCACTTTAAAAGTATTTCCCTAGTGTTGATTTGATTTATATGCTGAGATGCTCCAGAAAACTTAAAAAGTGAGTATGTGGAGATCAAACATTTGGCTATGTTCACATTTTATTTAGTAAAGCCTCAATGTTAAGCAAGAAGCCATTATTCATATTCATGCTGTCCCAGGCATGGAAAGTGCTTCTAATTTTTGCAACATAAAAGAAGTCTGATGACAGTGACAGAACTGAATGACTAGCCTGATATGCTGACGGGAAAGCTAGAATTAGGATTTGAGCATTGTACTCAGTCTCCATTTAAGAGCCTAATGGTTTTCTTCTCAATTTTGAAATTTACTGTATTTAGACATACTTTCATAAAACTAAAAAAAAAAAAAAAAAAAAAAAAATAGACCCAGAGAGCAAGTAGTTGCAGTTCAAACTGTCTTCATTGAACTGTTAGTTTAATTACATTTTCTCAAACAGTAGGGTTGTGTTTTAATATTTTTAATTAAAAATAAATGTTTAATTTTTAAAAGTTTATATAACTGAAAAACAAATTCTGTTTGGAATCTTTCAGTATTACGGTTCTTGCTCACAGTAAAGATATTTGCTTCTTACGTTTACTAAATATACTATCTGTACTTCATTTTATTGTTTTAAAATAAAACAAACTCCAGTTAAACTTTTTGATTTAGGGTATTATGTTAATGACTTGCTCACTGACTGAGAAATTGATGCAAAATAGGTCATTTGAAAAGCAGGTGTTTGATATATCCCCACATGTAACACTATAAAGCTTCCTTGCTCTCTAAATTCTTGGAAGGAAATTTTTCTAAAGAAAGAATAGGCCAGATGCAGTGGCTCACAGCAGTAATCCTAGCACTTTGTGAGGCCGAGGTAGGAGGATGGCTTGAGTCCAGGAGTTTGAGATCAACCTGGGCAATATAGTGAAATCCTATCTATCCAAAAGGAAAAAATAAAAAGTTACCCTAGCATGTGCCTGTAGTCCCAGCAACTCCGGGGGTGGAGGCAGGAGGATTGATTGAGCCCAGGAGTTCAAGGCTGCGGTGAGCTATGATTGTGCCAGTGCACTCCAGCTTGGGTGATACAGCAAGACGCTGTCTCAAAAAAGAAAATGTATATATTTAACTGTAATATAAAAGGGAAGCTAAAAATGAACACCGATACTTAATCTCATGCCTCAGAGTGACATATAAGAGATGCTCTGGAGACTTGGTTCATATAATGTGGAACAAAATTACATTCTCAATGCCAAATTACAAGATAATATGTATGTAATTTTTAGGTTTAATATATACGCCAAGGCAGCAGAGTGTTAAATATAAGGAATGGTACCCATGTATAACATTATCAGTTAAGTTTAAGAATATTAAAACAAGCCAGTAAAGATTTGTTGATCAAAATAATTATTAATTTTTGTTATAGCATTTACTTTAGAATATGTGATTTAAAAAAAAAAAAAAGAATGTTGGCATTTCACATAGGAGGAAAAAATTTAAGTTCTTAGTTTTGTAACTTTTTAATGTTCCAAAGTGTGTCTAAAATCCACCCCATAAAATTATTATTGAAGTCTTTATTATTAAAGCTTAAAGTTTTCTTCCCATAAATTAAATTGTGTATCTCAAATTCAAAGCTGAATTGCACTTGTGCATTGTTTAGCAGTATGTAAATACATTTTATAAAAGAGATGTATCATTCATGAAGTTTCCAAATTCTTTGATCAACTGTGATAATAAAGTTAAAATTTTTGTTGTTAATTAGTAAATCTCCCTATTTTTTCAGCATTCCACTGCTTTCTTTCTAACTTTGTAGTAATAATATGTAAAGATTATATTTGGCTTGAAAAATGCTTATTGTTACATACATGGAAGTCTTTGATTATGAAAGTACCAAGAAGTTTTTTTGTTTATACAGTGACAATTGAAAGAAAACTTATGTATATCTTGAGAAGATTTATTAAAACTAGCTTTGAGAAATGATGAGCCATCTCTTCTTTTTCTTTTTTTTTTTTTTTTTTTTTGAGACGGAGTTTCACTCTTGTTACCCAGGTTGGAGTGCAATGGTGTGATCTCGGCTCACTGCAACCTCCGCCTCCTGGGTTCAGGCAATTCTCCTGCCTCAACCTCCTGAGTAGCTGGGATTACAGGCATGTGCCACCATGCCCAGCTACTTTTTTGTATTTTTAGTAGAGACGGGGTATCACCATGTTGACCAGGATGGTCTCAATCTCTTGACCTTGTGATCCACCTGCCTCGGCCTCCCAAAATGCTGGGATTACAGGCTTGAGCCACCGCACCCGGCCGAGCCATCTCTTTAACTCAATAAAAGATGTATATTGCTGTACCAAGCTTCAGTATTTGCTATCCTCTTTAGTGTAAGCACTTCTCAAACTATAGGATCATACAAATAGTGACACCACTAGTTAAAACATAAAGCTATATGAGCTAAAGACACAATTTGGTTCTTTTATGAGCCATTTAATTTTCATCTTTTCTGTGACCACATTTATTAAACATGTGACATGAAAATGTAATTTAATACTCTTTTATGATGAAAAAAAGAAAGTATATGCCCTACCAATTATGGGTTAAGATTATTATTTTTTGTCAACACATTATCATTCTAGGCACCTGGATAAGTGAACATCTCTGAAAGTATCATACATTTATGCTTTATTTACATATACCGCTTTTAGAAACCGTTGCCAATAAAACATATTTGGACAATGTGGTATGCAAGTACTGTGTAGTGAGAAGCAGGGATGTTCTTGAGTAATTATTCAGTTTAAATTAATCCAGCGTGGCTGGTTGTGAGGCAAACTTGAAATGTGTTAAGCTTTACTTATTCTAAAAGGACTGTATTCTTACAGATCATAAGCAGTCAAGTTTTCCAAACACAAATGGTTACTTCTGCTTTAAATTTAGTCTGCCCATTCAGTAGCTACAATAAGGCAGATGGATTAAACCACTAGGAGTTTGCAACATTAGCATTGAGAGTGTTTAAGCAACCTAAAATATTTCAGAATGCCTAAGATCACAAATTTACTTATGATCAGCCTACACAGATTAACTTAAAATAGATACAGAGAGATGTCAGATAGATAGAGGGTCCTTAAGTTCATGACCAAAATTACATTAATCTGCATGTTGACATTGGTTACCTTATATCGATTAGAAGCTTTTTCTTAGTAAAAAGGGAAAATTATTAATATGTGCAGCTTAAGAGAGAGAATCTTTCAGAAATGAGATACATTAAAAAAACATAATAAAAGAGTCATTGGTGATTATTTTTTTTAAAAAGTAAAAACCATCACTACTGAGTAAAAAAGACATGTTCTACAGAGACATCTGAAAATTATAGGTATTGTGGTTTATATTTTGGAGTGAAAATTAAAGACTTGATGAAAATTAAGAAGACTTTTACATAAAATAGTCAATTAAGCCCAACCATGCTTTTTACTATTGCCTTTATTTGAGGATGTTAGGGAAAATTTTCTCATTTTGTGTTTAGTCCTGATTGGCCTGGATCATAAGAATTATACTGTACTTAGTTTGTAGTAGTGGAATTAATTTCCTTCTCTTTAAGACTTGATACATAAATCATTTTGTGTAAAAGTGAACATTGTAATTTCTCTTAACAGCTGTAACATCTTACGAAGATCTTGGACTCTTTGCATTCGGATTACCTGGAAAGGTAAATTTTTTTTTCTCCTCATTGTGTCCAAAACCCAAAGTGTCATTTTTCCTTTAGTTTCAAGTTAAAAGAGACAAGTGTATATAAGAGGAAGATAATAGAGGAATGAAAGGAAACTAAAGTGCGAAAAGAGAATGATGGGAGCAGGCAGAGAAAGAGAAGTCTTTGTTCCCTTCCTAAAAATGTATCAATACATTTAAGTGTTTGAATCTTTTAACATTTTTCATTCTAATAAAGGAGCGCAATGACTTGAATGATTTTAAAAGAGTAACAATGACCTAAGTTTTTCTTATTAAGTTTGATTGTGTATTCATAGGAGTAAACCCTCAAAAAGACAAGAGAAAAAAAGCAACATAGAATTCAAATTATAGCATGGCTATTCGCAAAACCAGTCATCAGAAGATATCACTTAAGAGTTGAACAGTGCTAAAAGATTATCTAGCTATCCTCTCATTTATAGGTGAGGAAATTAAGGGCCAGAGAAATTAAGGGCCCTATTTGTCAACTATTACATAAGCCAAGTACCACATCCTAGAGCTCTAGATCTACTGCTTTTCTTACTCAGAATAAGAGAAATAACAGTAGTATTTATTGGGCAGTCATTTACAATAGTTTAAAAGGTGGCAAAAAATAGTCATCTTCCACCAGTAATCAGGAGTTGAACATTGCTGTTAGTGCTATAGTGTAATTTTTAAAAATTTCTGAATACTTCTAAAATTCATATTCATTTTGGCTCCAAACAGGAATTATTTTGTTTGTAATTCTGTTGTTTGTGTTTTTATGTTTTTGACTGACAAATAAAAATTATTTATATTTATCATGGACAACGTGTCATTTTGAAATATGCAAACATTATGAAATGGCTAAATTGACCTAATTAATATTTATATTATTTCACATACTTATCATTTTTTGTTTTATTTTTATTCTAAAAGGATACTCTATTTGGAAGTGACTAACTTCTAAAAGTTAATCTGGAGGAAAAATATAGCTATGCAATGTAGTTACATTCCAATTAACTTTGTTTTTAAAGTACAGAAAGGAATGCTTAAATCATACTATATAACATCATGGCTTGGACCTTAGTAACCTGAAACTTGAACAAAACAGAGTATGTTACGTGAGGGTAGAGGGTTTTGTTAATTTTCCTTAGTAGCAATTTCTCTGTTCTAGAGGATTAGGATTGGTGTTAACAAGGGATAAATTTCTTCCATCTATTTTAAACAAAGAAGAAGAAAATTTTTTTATGAGAAAATTCCCCAATTAATTTAATATAACCTATAAACATAACTCTAAGTAGCATCACTGACATCACTGTCATTTCACGTTCATATTTCTTGCATTCCTTGTATAGCAGCAAAGTTTAAAGAGTAGGGACTGCTGAGTCTCTTTTTCCTAAAACTCTAAAGTAGTTGCATTGTCATTTTAATACATGCACCAAACAAGTTTGTAGTACGTAGGCACACTAGACAAAGCATACTCTGAATGAGGAGTTGTTTGGTTCCTTGTTTAAATTTTCTCCCCACTTCCACAGTTGGGTTGAAACTTAACTATTTCCTTCTATCCAGATATTACATGGATATGATATAGGATAATATTCTGATAAAGAAATTTTTTGAAATGTTTTGAACTTTTTAAGGAAGATTTATTTAAATTGTCTGTAAATTGGTATTATTCGCCAGACAATTATTTATTGCTCAAATACCTTGTACCATGTACTGTGCTGGGCATTAAAAATGTAAGTAGGCAGGCAGGTAGGTAGGTAGGTAGGTAGGTAGGTAGATATTCTGGCTTTCACGATATTAAATGCTTAAATTCAGCCAAAGAATGAAAGACTAATCATCAATAAGTTAATATTACTGTTTTTTGCAATATATTAATTGAAAAGAAAACCAAATTTCTTGTATACCTACTATTGACAGTAGGTATTATTTGTACTGAAGATAGTGTACAGAAGTTCAAAATCATCTTTTCACAAATTGATATTTTGGAACTAATTATTAAATAGGCTGAAATGCATAGTTTTTTCTGGAGAACGGTCAAGTGGCAATCACTTCTTCAAAGACACTTTGCCAAATTTTCATGTCAGTAGCCTCCCTCTGCAAACCTCAAAGTTCCTAGGTCCTAATAACTTAGATCATTTTCAGGATAGGCAAATGCTATACCATTGATAGAATTCCTAGCAAAGATGGGCATGAAGGATGACCAATTCAAGTAGAATTGAATGATGGTAGATCGCTAGTCAGCTCCAAGCATACGTTGGGAGTTCCAATCCATCAAGATCTGAGTGATTGAAAGGTCCAAATGGAAGCACAGTGTTTTAGTGTTTCCTAAATATAAGTATATCTGTTACCTTGAGTTTCCCAGGAATCTCATCAAAGATGATAAGCTGACAAAACCGCAGACCGAATTTAGTCCTCAGGCACATTTTATGTGGCTCAATTTTTTTTTTTAATTTTTAGCAGATTACCAGCTAAGCATCATGAAAGTATGAAAACATTTAATTTCTGGCTTTCTTTGAAAAATCAGAAGATCTGGCTACATTGGATACACATTGTTGCATGTTATCAACCAGCCAGAGCTGAGTAGCACCTGCCCCACTGAAGGGGGAGGAATTCTCCAATATAATACAGTTCTTGCCAACTCCTGTGTCTTATACTCAGCTTAATACACGTTACTGAGTTTGGAACATTTTCCCTTGTATTTTTGGGGTCTGAGAATATTTGGGCTCTAGACTTTCTTAATCCCTGGGACTGAGATGTTCAAAGGCTTGTTGTATGCCAAGCTGATATAATCAGAAAACTTATATTATTTCCTTTTAGGCAATATAGCATTGGCGCAGCACACCCCAGCCTGTCTTTTTCTGCTTATATTTAAGTAGTGTGGTAAAACCAGCGAGAAAGGGAAGGAGATACTATTCCTCACTTTCAGTTTTTATACTTTGATAATCATCGGTTACTAACTTTTAACACTTGTAACTATTTAAAAATCACTGCCAAAAAAAGATTTCAAAAAAATTTTTATAGTAACTATGGAACTATTAAAGACATAATTTTAATGTGATGATTATTAATTTTATGTATTACAAATGACTGGCAAATTTCTTTCCGTCTTCTTTTCACTTATGACTTCTGCATCTGTTTTTAAGTAAGAGTTACTGGATATTAACAAAATACTGATCCTTTAATATTTTTTCCCCTTTTGTCTTCTGAATATATTTGTTCTTTTACAGGTGATGGTAGCAGGCACCATAATAATTCAGAATATTGGAGGTAAGCAATTGAAAGTGCCCTGCTTATGCATAGGTGTGATGGCAATAATGTCCTTCGTTTGAATTGTTGTCTTATCTAGCTGAGAACCTCTGTAGACATAGATTTCTCCAGAAGCCCTGTGTATTGGCCTCATTACTCTGTTTTGTTGGTTTGTTTGTTTTTTGGATCCTTTTTAGCAACACTTGTGACAGCTTCTAAATTCAGTTCTAGCTAAACCTGATTGCAGTTGTGTTATTAGGTCTACAACACACCTCTAAAACATTGGCTTTCTGTGGTTGTGAAGGTAGAGTACAATCTGGGAAAAACTGTCCTGGTGATTTTAAAATATTTACCCTCTACTTTTGTTCTAATCACCCTACTGGCAGATACTGCTTTAGAAGGATTAATATTCCATTGGCTGTGAGTGATCAGGTATGGACAACAATGTCCTCTTATAACCAAGAATTTAAAATTACCAAGTGCTTTAAAACATAAATAAATCTGAGATAAATAAGAAGCATTCTCACATTTATCCTGTGTCTCATTTCTACTAATAACTGATTCTAGAAATGATCTCAATATTGAGAACTATGTAGAAATAAAACTACTGTTAATTATAGACAGTACTGAATAAATGTATTAAACATTTAAATCCAAAATATGGGTATCATGTGTGTCTGTGTTGTAAAGAAATTGCAGAGTGCTTAACAATATCTTAGTTTTCTTTTATCATTGATTGGAGTGCTAAACAAATGCTCTTAAAGGAAAATACACAGAAAAGGTTGACATGCACTTTGGATCTTATACAGGATTGTATAGTCAGAGGACATTCTAATCTTATTTTTTACATGTAATCGTTTAAAATTATTCAAAGGTGACAGTTTTAATAAAGTTCAGCCCTCATACTCAAGAGATCTGAGCTGTATCACTTTAAGTATTGTTCAATCAAATTCTATCTTTAATAGGTTTCTTGGTTAAGGAAAAATTAACATTCCATCAATAAGTTGTGCTGCCATTGTTTTGGAATCTTGAATATTCATGTGTTAATTCTTCGAATTTTCATGAAAACATGAATAAAAAGAATGCTTTCTTGCATGTCATACCACGTAATTTTCTCCTAACACACACTACTTCACACTTCACAGTAGAAGTCAAGAAAACCAGTCTCTTCATTTATGAATTTATTATAGTGTCATTGATTTTAAGATCTATTTTAGGATAATTTATTTAGCAAATAAGTATTACTTAACTGTGCACTGATAATTTTTCTGAATATGATGTATATTTTTGTAGTTTGAATCCCTCTTTATCCTCCGTGTATAGGTTCAAAGAACTATCACATTTTGTGACCCTTGCACAATGCCCACTGTTGTATTCTTCGTCTCTTTCACCTTGATTCCTTCCTTGTTCTCTGATCTTGTTTGTAACTGTTATTGGAGATGACTATACTGTTGCAGTAGCTGTTACTGGATTTATTTTAGCACTTGGGGGAAGTTCAGCAATTCTTAAAGGATTACTCAGCCCTAAACAAATGGATGTACTATGGGAAAAAGATAAGTGTGCCTTTCTGTCTCAGAGAGATTCAGTTTTATTTCAAACATGTTTTTAGCCATGAATTTTCTGTGAATTTCTGACAGTAGATGCTTTCCTAAAAGCTACATGGTCACTTACATATACTGTGGGTTTCTCTTCCTCATCAGTCAACTCTCTTGTTGCTCCAGGAGTACTAACCCAGGTCGCTAGCTTTTCCCTCTTCCCCGCTTATTCCTTTCTTTCTTCCTATTAATGTTCCTAGTAAATGTTATTTACTAAATGCATGCTATGTGCTAAGTACTAAGGATGTAAATAAATGAAGACATTAATTTGATTTATGGAGTATGGAAATATAGGAAATAAACTGGATCTTTGGTGAAAGACACATGAAACAAATATTGATCAAGGGCAATTCATGATCATTTTGCTTTTAAAGGCCTTCTATTTCCATTTCTTTCACTCATTCACCACGGGAATTTTATCTCATGAAAATTGAGAAGTACTTAAATGTTAAAAAGAATAAGAGAGTCAAGAAACATTCAGATATGATTTACTTACCCTGCAAATGATAGATATTTTTTATATATATCGCCCAGGTTGGAGTTCAGTGGTAAGATCTTGACTTGCTGCAACCTCCACCTCCCAGATTTAAATGATTTTCAAGCATCAACTACCTGAGTAGCTGGGACTTACAGGCATGCAACCCCACACCTGGCTAATTTTTTGTATTTTGGTAGAGGCTGGGTTTCACCATGTTTCCCAGGCTGGTCTCAAACTCCTGAGCTCAGGCAGTCCTCCTGCCTTGGCCTTCCAAAGTACTAAGATTGCAGGTGTGAGCCTCCATACCCAGCCTATTTCAATATATTTTTAACCTATTTTTACATAAATGAGATCAACTCTCCCCAATATTTTGAATTTTAAAATGTTTATATAATTCTAAACTAGAAATTATTCTATGATCTCTTTTAAAAATCATTTATATAGTATATTCAATTGTCTGTCTGAGGCAAAATCTTAGGCTTTTAAGCAGAACTTTAAAAACTATCCCATTCATCCAACCAATACTACTTAATGAGTTCCTCCCAGAAACTAGGAAAAGTTAAGAAAACAAATAAATGAAAACATGTAGTGTCTGTCCCCAAGGAGTTCAAAAATCCTCAACATTTAATCTTTTCACAATTTTCAAATATTTACTATATCATAGCAGAAGGAATAAAGGCCAACCGAGCAAGGTTTAAATTCAGGCTTCATTATGGGATAAATGTGAGCAAGCTGCTTATTCCTACTGCACACTGATCTCTTCTCTGTAAAATGACGATAATATCTATATTGAAGAGTTGTTTTAAAGTATCTCATAGAGTGCTTGACCTAAGTAGAATCTATTACATTATTTTTCAGTTTTAAATGACCACTGCAAAACTCAGATAATTTATACTAACAATAAGCATTCTATCTTTATAAAAAATGTTGTCTGAACTACATTATTTGCAGACAGGTACTTAAGTGTAAAATTCAGTCTGGTTTACACTTAATATAATCTTTTAAATATCCAGCGCATTTCCAATTAATAAAATAAAAATCCATTTTAATGAAGTAATATTTAATAAGTCATATTATTATGTAATTTTGTTATTGACTTAATATGATGAAATAGTATATATACTTACTTAATATAATGATAAAGTGTATTAAATATCCTCCCAAATAAGTATGTTGTTTATTCAGAAGAATACACGCACTAGAGGTTCCACAGATTCTGTATATATCAATCAAGAAACTTTTTAAAAGGCTAGGGTTCCTAGACTTTAACCTAAGAGGCTGCTCTAAAGGGTACTCCTAAGAACTGAGGTTTCCTTTTTCTTAGTGACAAAGAATATCATCCATGAATGCTTTTAGGGCAAGAGTTATTGGTTTGTTAAAGATAACCTAAGAAAAGGACAAATCATCTTTTGAACCAAGTATAACCCTCTCATTGAACTTTCCTGTATTAAAATATGTTAATATGCTAAAATAATTAATGTGCCTCCCAATATGCCTAATGTGAATTCAAATTTTGGGGTAAGAAGGGACCCTAAGCTCCCTGCTTCACACTCTACCTCCAGCAATTTAACAAAGAGGGAACTGAAGCCAAGAGAGTGAGTGAGGGATTTCCGCAAGACACATGGCTACCCAATGGCAGAGACTGGAGTAGACAGAATTCAAGGTACCTGACTTTCAATCCAGTGTTCTGCTCACAAGAGCAAGCTTCCAATTCTATTATAATAAAGAAATGATTTATTTACATCTGGCTAAGAAAAAAAGACTGAAAAACTCTGAAAATGTGTATTCAGTTATTACTGATTGGGCAGTTAATACACTTTTAACCAATGTGAAGAAAATCATGAGGACATCATTCTAAAAACTAAGTAAACATTACCAGCTTTTCTGAATTTAAGGGGCATTAAAAACTGCTGTAACTGCTCTAAATTACCTTTTTAAAAAACTTCTACAATAAGCAAGCAAGCAAACCAGCAAACTTAAGAGTTGGGAAAACTCATGATTTATCCACCACCAAAGCAAGAATACTGTATAGAATTCTGGCAATTGACCAAACAG
Source organism: Saimiri boliviensis (assembly GCF_048565385.1). Taxonomy (NCBI): domain Eukaryota; kingdom Metazoa; phylum Chordata; class Mammalia; order Primates; family Cebidae; genus Saimiri; species Saimiri boliviensis. The sequence goes on along the minus strand of NC_133450.1, from coordinate 42,696,876 downwards.
CTCTGTTTGAATGTTTTCAGGGATAAGGAGCATTTTCAAAGGGTTGTAGGCCATCTGCATTATCACACAGCTTAGTTACCAGGTACTCCAAATGAGAAAACCCAAATCAGCTTCTCTGTAGATTTCTTTATATTAGCACCAGTTCTGCGCTCTGGAACAATACTTGAATTAGTCTAGTCTGTGTGTGTGTGTGTGTGTGTGTGTGTGTGTGTGTGTGTGTGTGTGTTCAGTCTTTCAAATATTTGAAGCTAGTGGCCAATCTAGCATTTCCCTTTTCTTGATAAATGTATCTAGAATATTGAAAGTACTTAGAAATAGATCATACCAATTACTTCAGCTGTATTCTGCTCAGGAAAAGTTTATCAATTCCCAGGTGTAATGTAGGTGCTGGGAGTACAAAGAGAAATGAGGCATAATCCTTGAGCCAAAGGAACTTAAAAATCTAACAATCTGGGGTACAGGAGCATATATAGAGAACTTAACAATCTGGGCTACAGGAGCATATAGAGAGAGAACTTAAATCTAGTAACAGCAAGTGCTGTATTATAGTCATCTCCAGTAACAGTTATAAACAAGATTAGAGAACAAGGAAGGAATCAAGGTAAAAGAAACATAGAATACAACAATGGGCATTATGCCAGAGTCACAAATTTGGATCTAAATTGCTGAACTGAACGGTCTTCATAAACTGTTAAACAACAGTTCAGTCTAACCTAAACAAAATATGTCTTTTTTTTCCCCCTAAGGTTAATCAGGCACCAAGTATTAGTCACAAGGCTCTAGTGTGGTCTAACAAATTGATTGGAAAAATCTGTCTTCAAATAAAATCTCTAAATTTTATAATGGAAAAAAATGCAGCACACTAAATTTAACACTCTTATTCTAAGATTATGGAAATCCTTCCTTTGGAAAATTGAGAACCATATAGTAAATTACTACTTAAAACCAATTCCTGATATCCTCCTAATACTAATGAATAAGAGGCTCGAAATTAGCTGGAGCCAGAGGTAACCCTCTGCTGCCATCTCCTCAGGTGCTAGAATAGCATTTGCTGAGAGCCACTGCTGCTGGGACCCAAAGTCCATAAAAGAGGTGTCTAGAAGTTTTAATATTTGATGCTCTTATAGGTGAGACAATTCAGGCTTAGAGAGTTTGAATCTGGTGGCCTAAATAAGGATAAAGGATTAAGAACTGCAGTAGAAAATAAGGCAAAGATATATATCTTTCTAGGGTTATGGGGAGCATTTTCCCCCATATATTTTAATTTTCATTTATGTACGTGTTCTGTAATATTTGAGTACAGATAGAACTTTAGTGGCATTTAGATATTTTGGGGGACCACCAGATTAAGACACATTGAATAGAATAAACCAGTTAGTATTCATGACTAAAAATGGTGTTGGTAAAACTGGCTAGCCATATGCAGAAAACTGAAACTAGACCTCTCCCTTACACCTTATACAAAAATTAACTCAAGATGGATTAAAGACTTAAACATAAGACCTAAAGCCATAAAAACCCTAGAAGAAAATCTAGGCAATATCATTCAGGACATAGGCATGGGCAAAGACTTCATGACCAAAACACCAAAAGCAATGGCAACAAAAGCCAAAATTGACCAATGGGATCTAATAAACTAAAGAGCTTCTGCATAGCAAAAGATACTATCATCAGAGTGAATAGGCAACCTATAGAATGGGAGAAAATTTTTGCAATCTATCCTTCTGACAAAGGGCTAATATCCAGAATCTCCAAAGAACCTAAACAGATTTACAAGAAAAAAAACCCATCAAAAAGTGAGTGAAGGATATCAGCACTTTTCAAAAGAAGACGTTTATGCAGCCAACAAACAGGAAAAAACATTCGTCATCACTAGTCATTAGGGAAATGCAAATCAAAACCACAGTGAGATACCATCTCATGCCAGTTAGAATGACAATCATTAAAAAGTCAGGAAACAATAGATGCTGGGGAGAATGTGGAGAAATAGAAACGCTTTTGCACTGTTGGTGGGAGTGTAAATTTGTTGAACCATTGTGGAAGACGGTGTGATGATTCCTCAAGGATCTAGAACCAGAAATACCATTTGACCCAGCAATCCCATTACTGTGTATATACCCAAAGGATTATAAATCATCCTGCTGTTAAGACACATGCTCACGTATGTTTATTGCAGCACTGTTCACAATAGCAAAGGCTTGGAACCAACCCAGATGCTCATCAGTGATAAACTGGATAAAGAAAATGTGGCCCATATATACCATGGAATACGATGTAGCCATAAGAAAGGATGAGTTCGTGTCCTTTGCAGGGACATAGATGAGGCTGGAAACTGTCATTCTCAGCAAACTGACACAAGAACAGAAAACAAAAGACCACATGTTCTCACCCGTAAGTGGGAGTTGAACAATGAGAGCACATGGACACAGGGAGGGGAACATCACACACCAGGGCCTGTTAGGGGATAGGGGCCTAGGGGAGGGATAGTATTAGGAGAAATACCTAATGTAGATGATAGGCTGATAGGTGCAGCAAACCACCATAGCACATGTATACCTATGTAACAAACCTGCACCTTCTGCACATGTACCCCAGAACTTTAATTTAAAAAAAAAAAAAAGAAAAGAAATATAGGTGGTTTTCACATAGTTCCTGTAACAGTGTTGTATTATGTGATTCTTTTTCTAAAAACTAAGGTAAGTAATTTTGGCATTCGCAACTCCTGAAGTAAACCATTCAATAGGCTAGAATATCACTAGAAATCAAACAGTAAATCCCAATCATCTTCTTAATCAGGCCAGAGAAAGTCCTATTAACTCTTACAAGCACTGATAATGGTGAAGTCAATTTATGTTATTTCTGGTTTCATATCTTGCCCAATTCAAAATGTGGAAAGATGAGTAGCTCCTAGGAGTATGTTATATTGTTTTTTTTTTTTGCTCTTACAGATATGAAGGATCACTATGAATGGCATATGCTTTCCTTGGTTCTTCAAAACTCCGGCTCTTTAAAGGAGATTAAAGATTTAGACACTACTACATATTGTGAAAGGAAAACCATAAGCATTAGTAGTCTTACTGAAACCTCCTGAAATTGCTAGAATGACCCAGATGTTTCAGTTTTTCATAGAATCCACAACCCTCACTCTTGCAGCCTTTATTAACACCTCAGTTTGGTAATCTGTGGACTCAGGTAACCTCATTTCTAAATCTCATAAAGAGAAAGATATAAGTAAGATCATTTTCAGTTGAGATCTGTAGCAATCTCAAATTCTCAATATTTAAAAAATTCACAATATATTATTAAATGCTAGAAACTATTTGGATTTACTTTCTTCCTGTATATTCATTCATGCATTTTATTTATTTACTTTTGGTGGGGTGGTAAAGTACTAAGAGTGTTTCAGAAGTCCAATTTCATATTGCCTCTTGGGAAACTAGGATTGGGCACGCAGATACACCGCCATCTGCTGGTCAATTTATCTGTAGTGAAACTACAGCTTTCTTGAGAGCAGTATTGTCTAGAAATTCTAGAAAGCACTGCCTTAGAATAGGAGAGGTATAGGAAATTTGGAGAGTCTTTTTCGCAAGTATTTCATTTGACAACATTTACTGGTAATGTTTCATGTTTTAAAGTTTTGAAAATAATATTTTAGTAATTTCTATTGAAAATTATAAAATTTTCAGAACAGTAGGTATTTTGGTCATTTTTAGTTGAAATTTAAGATCTTGATAAATGATAATAATGGGACCACCAAATTAATAAGACACATTGAATAGAATAAGAAAGTTAGTATCCATGACTAAAAACATGTTTGAAATAAAACTGTATCTCTCTGAGACAGAAGGGCAAACTTTTTTTCCCATAGTACATCCATTTGTTTAGGGCTGAGTAATCCTTTAAGAATTGCTGAACTTCCCCCAAGTGCTAAAAACCTAATTCTTTTTTAAAAATAGCTCTAAGTAATTCTATCCTCATACATGTATTTTAAGTGTTTAACAAAAAAGATATTTATCTTCATAAACTGTAGTGATTTTTTAGGCCCAAACTCAAATTAAGGATTTTTGTGTTTTTTTCTTTTAAGTTGTTATGCTTAATAACAACTTGAGAAACATTTTCAGAGTGCTGGGAAAAATGGTCCATAAGAATACACAGTTTGGAAGCACAAGCACTGATTTTTACTTTTTAGATTTCAGTGAAGTGTTAATACTTCAAATATGTGAGAATAGGAAACTCTCTCTTCAAAAGTATAATCATAACTGTAAATGCAGTACAGTCATAGCAGCAGATGCAATAGAATCTCATCGTGAAACTCCATGAATTTTGAACTCAACTTCACCAAACCAGCTCCAAAACTGAAATGGAATACATTGAAAATCTATCTCAAGATGATATGAAAATTCTAAGTGTTACTAAAGCTTCTTAATGTTCTGCGTGATAGAGATTCTTTTCCTTTGAAGTCAACTGTTAATCTCAGCATTCAGAAGTAGTTTGTTTAAATACTGATTAAAAAAAGAAAAATAATTCTGGTAGACTTTCTTTATTTGTCTTTGTTTTGGTTGTTTACTCTTTCACTTTGCTCCTGTTCTAGTTAATAGAACGAGTTTCTCAACTCAGACTGGCTGTTTCCACCATCACTAGCTTGGGCAAGTTACTTCTTTGTGCCTCCATATACTCTATGAAATAAGTAATATCTACCTCACAGGTTTGTGTAAAGATTAAGTGAGGAAATAACTTGTGTAGAATACTACCACAAGCATGCAGTAGGCATCTTTTTAACAAAGGTATTAGCTGTTTTCGAAGATCTTCTCCCAGAGCTCCTTCCCCATTTCTCTGTTTCTAACATCTCTCCTCTCAACTTCCCAGGCCCAACTCATGTGTTTCTCTTTATGGTTATATCAACCAATATTAACACCTTGCAACAGCTTGCTATTACCTGATCAGATTTTACCCCATTTTAGTCATTTTTTAATATAACTGTAGATTTTCCATGTTGCTTTTAAAGATTGCTTTCAACTTGTGTGTTTTAAGTTTGCAAATGTTTTATTTTCTTCCCAGAGAAGTTTCTGTTTGTTTGTTTTTTAGAGATGGGGTTTTACCATATTAGTCAGGCTGGTCTCGAACTCCTGACCTCAGGTGGTCCACCTGCCTAGGCCTCCCAAAGTGCTGGGTTTACAAGTGTGAGCCACCGCGCCCAGCTGAAGTTTCTGTTAAATGAGTTCTATTAGTTATATTTAAAATTAAGTAGAAAAGAATACCTATTTAGTTAATGTGGCAAAACTAAGCGATTTATAATGGCTGAATACCTGTCATCAAGTTATATCTTCTAGCACTGATTTTGACATTGGTGGTTTGGGGGCCACTTAACTATATGCATGGTTCTTGTGGATGACCCAGTTGCAGCATGGTGTGTCTTATTTTAGGAATCTGTACTGTGTTGATGTCACCCAAAGTTATTTACAAATTTTTGCTTATGACTGGTCTGTAAGATAAGTGCTTAAACACTTTCTTGTGCCATTTATAGAAGACATCAGACAAAAAGTGTGGCAGCCAGCTATTTGATCTAGTAAGCCGTTTAGTTAAAACAAAGGCTGTCAATCGTCTATCTTTTTGTCCTGTCAGTAGTATATCTTTATCTTTTTGTTTCTTTATCTTTTTGTTTCTTCTCTGTATTATGTATAATATAATATGTTAAAGTGCTAGGCCTTACATGAAAGTTTACTTGTGATTAAGAAAATCATTTTCACAGTGAATAGAATGGTGTTGTTCTTTGTTATACTGGCTTAATCTGTGTGGCTTTTCCCCGATAGTAGGTTCTGTGGTTGTGTAGCTCTTAAAATATATACTAACATGCTCTAGAAAAGAAGCAGGGTTTTTCATGTTTTATTATATTTGTATCTTGTACGTGAGGTCTTCTTTGAGAGAGAAACACATGTTTGGTGAGTTCATATTTCTTAAAATATACATGATTCTTCAGACCGGAATCTAATGAAATAGTACTCCCATTTGAAAACCAAAGAGTTAAGGCAAAACAGAGGATAAAAGTGATCAAATGATTAGCCAGGGGCTAACAGAAATTCTGGAAAGAATGACAGATATTATTATTAGGAAGAAATAGGATCTCATATTCACTGAAGCTTTCTACAGCTACAGGTCCAAAAGAAATATTAGAAAATTACTGAAAGAGATGAATGTCTGAAACTTTAGAAATGCATGTGGTGTTGGATTAATCCAAACAAGAAAGGAAGATGGGCAGATAATAAATTATGGGAAATGGTTTTCAAGGTATTTCTCTCTCTCTCTCTCTCTCTCTCTCTCTCTCTCTCTCTCTCTCTCTCTCTCTCTCCCCCCCTCTCTCCCTCTCCCTCTCCCCCCCCCCACCGTCTCTTTCTCTCTCTCTTTCTCGATATATTTAAGTACGTCTAGGCCAGTTTCAGAAAATTCAATTCATGATTTTCATCATTGCACCGTATGTGTGGAGTTCTTTGGAATCGGTAAAATAATATAAAAACTCCAAATTCTTACGTGGAGGAGGTTAATCTAAACCTTCCTTCTGTTCTGTGCCAAATTGATAACATTTCTCTTTATGAGAATATGGACAGTACAGAACACATTTTCACATACAATCAGTTGTAATACCCTATAATTAAAAGAGTTTGCAGAAATGTCTCAGTGGGTTTTAGTCAACAGCTATACTTCTGCTAGGGAAAAAGAAATCATTGTAAACTGAAAAAATATGTATATGGATATTTTCATCACAGGGAAGTGATTATTTAACTGTTCTAAATTTTACTTTGCTATAAATACATGTCATTTTACTAAAAAACAAATGAGACTATGTGTATGTTTGTGTATATCGTATTCTCTATCTCCATACAAATGTACACACAAACTAGTAGGTATCCTTTTTTTTCCCTGAAGTTAAATGGTTGCATAATGTTACAATCATGAAGTTCAGCTCCTTTCAAATAATGTTGATTGAGAAATACATTCTTCTTAAACTATTTGAGCCTTTTAATTAATTTTTCCTCAGATTTTTGCCATTGAAACTTGGCTTTCATTTTTGTTCTTAGTTTTTTTTGGTAAGTTTTGTAAGGAGAAAGTGAAATGTTTCCTGAAATATAAATAAGTAATAAAATTAATGTGAACACAAAGTACACTCTTTATTCTTCATGGACATTTTCTTTTTGGCCCATACACACGCACACAATCTCTCAGGGGGAAAGAGAATCTTACTCTGTTAAACTAAAGTTCTGACTCCAAATCATCTGAGTTTAGGCTTAAACTCAAGTATTTGCATATGAATTAGTTCTGTATTCTTTAACCGTATTAAAACTTTTTCTAGTATTTGATGGAAGGTTTATAGAATTTGGTTTTCATAGCTACATCACAATTAGGATCATTACTAAAGTCTATAAAAGCTAGTTATTTCTTGGACTCTGTTAGATTAAATGTGAGAAGTAATGCTAGCTTCAGGTTATGATTGCATAATACAGATAAGCCCTGTTAATAAAATGGAATAAAAGTTGAAAGTTTTGTCTTTTTAATGTACTTAATGGTTTCCACTGAACCTTCTGTAATCTTTTTAGAGAATATGTAATTCATTATATATTCTTTTTTGCCCTATAGTTGCATGTGTTCATAATGTGGGGCTGGGTAGTAGAGAGAGGGAAAGAAAGGGTCAAAGGGAATGAGACTTCTCTGTTGTGGTGAGGCATCTTTCTCTAGTAAGAAGGAACAGATAATCAAGTTACTAGCCATACCCATTAAACTTCTGTGTCTATGTCAGTTGTTGCTAGACTAACCTCTAATGCCTTAGATGGGGTGATAACGTGTTAGAGAGTTTTTGTAAAACTTCGTACAAAGTTTCATTTAAAAGTACCCTGTAATCAAGACCCTTTCTCTTACTAAATAGTTTGCTTTGGACTGGAAATGTAAACAGAAGATACTTAATGAACTTAACAATTATTCCTCTCTACAGTTACTTTATGTAAGTTAATCTTTCATATGTTTTCATAACTCTAATGAACATCTGTGTTCCTTGGTGGATTATTCTTTAAACGGTTTAAACTCATAGAATTCTAATAAGAACACTTTTTATTCTTTTGCAGCTATGTCATCTTATCTTTTAATTATTAAAACAGAGCTTCCTGCTGTTATTGCAGAATTTTTGACTGGAGACTCTAATAGGTAAGAAAACATATTTTACATTTTATCCATTCATTTATTAATTCAAAAAAATATTTATTAAGCTTTAGTGGCAAGCAAAATAAATGTAGTCCTTGCCCTCAAGATTCTTAAAAATTAGACGGAAGTGAAGCAGTAATAGAATAGAAACTACTCAGCCAATGTTTATTGATTACCCATATGAAAGCGCTGTTCTGTGAATCACCTGAAGCACTGGATGTCATCCTTGCATTCCTTGTGGGCTAAGGCAGGTCTGAGATTGAGATGCTCTTGAGGAGGAGTAAAGGATAAATTTCTGGGGATATGCAAGACTGGGGTTGGGGATGGGAGAAGGTTGATTATACTAACAGTACAGGTCTTAAACAAAGCGGGGAGTGAATGATATTGCTGTCATTTCTCAGCAAATCATAGTGATAGAAAACTGTGGCAGTTACAGCTATACCTGTGTGAGATTCCTATAATACGGCATGGCAAAAAAATGAATTATTTTAAAGGACTTCATTGTTTCATATCCTGTTTTTGAACAATATTATAAACAATACTAAACCACATTGTATCTCTTTTATTCTTCATTATTTAAAAAATGCATCTTAACACTTGACTCATCTCTTTATAGGGAAAAAACAAAATTAATTGTGCTTTTCTTTTCACTATGTAGAACAGGAACATTTTAGAAAAATGAACTTGAAAAGACAGGATAAATCATTTTAATTGCCATAAACTTATTTCACATAGTTAAGTTTCAAACCACAACACAAAACCTGTCAGACTGTTAGATTTGAATATTCAGTTGTTCTGCTTCAATAATCGAACTTGTTCTGGAATGCAAGGAAAGGTTTCAAAAATTAATTTTTAGCTTTGGCAATTCAGCTTTCATTAAATAATTCTACTTAGACAACTACAATTACATATTTATAAGAAAAGTTTAGATCTTAATAGAAATCATCAAGAAAATGTAGTTGAAAAGAGACAAGTAGAAGTCCGAAATAATTTTTCTTCATCAGAAGATATTGTTCCTTGTGTGATACTTTACAGTTAATGAGGTTTCCACATTCATTATCACATACTCAAAGCTACCTTATCTGCAGCTTATCTAGTCACGTTGTGATTTTATGCTTAGTTTGATAAACAATGCCTATAAGAAATAGCTATGTGAGGCAGGGCGCGGTGGCTCAAGCCTGTAATCCCAGCACTTTGGGAGGCCGAGGCGGGTGGATCACGAGGTCGAGAGATCGAGACCATCCTAGTCAACATGGTGAAACCCCGTCTCTACTAAAAATACAAAAAATTAGCTGGGCATGGTGGCTCGTGCCTGTAATCCCAGCTACTCAGGAGGCTGAGGCAGGAGAATTGCTTGAACCCAGGAGGTGGAGGTTGCGGTGAGCCGAGATCGCACCATTGCACTCCAGCCTGGGTAACAAGAGCAAAACTCCGTCTCCAAAAAAAAGAAAGAAATAGCTATGTGAAATTCATTTTTGTATCTGCTGTAAAAATAACTGAGGGCACCTTCTATTACTCAAATTCTATGTGAGAAATTTATATTTTAGGGTTAAGAACTCAAGACAATATGAAGTAGAATAAAGAGTGCTAGACTAAGAAAAAGGAGATGTGTGTTCTATCATTTCATATTCAGTAATCTCAGGAACTTAATTTAACTTATTTTGACTATGTAACTTACTTTGAGCCTTAGGTTTTTTATGTGGTATAAAGGGGGTGCCAATATTGCTTTCTTAATAAAGTTGCTGGGATGATCAATTAAGATATCTAGACACATAGCATATGTATAAACAAGAATATGTGTACACAAACTTATAGCACAGTATAAATGTGGACGATTAAGAAATTCTAATAATTACATATTAAAGGTGGTGTTTCCCTTTTTGCCCTGACTGCTGGGAAGCTCAGAGTCAAATGGACACATTTGAATTAATATGTCTGTGTTAATTCCAATAGTTGTCACTTGTGTTTTCTTTTTTCTTGGACCTGAATTTGGTGGCTTCTATTTATATTCTTTTATTGTTGTATGTCTGTGGGAAGCGGAGGGATGATAAATACATGTAATATTTTAGAAATAAAGTAGTATGTGGCAGAATTGGTATTGAAACTTAGGTCTTCTTTCTCTAAAAGTGATCTTTTTACCATAGCTTTATTTTAAATGATTAGCAAATAATTTACATTGTTGCATTGATTTTTTTTCTGTTTTTTTAAATAAAAATTAAAATGAACTTCCTTTTCACTCATATTAATAGAAAATTGATTAAAATATTATTTTTCCATGTTAGAAATAGATTTTTACAATCATATACTTCAAAATAATGTGGCCAGTTTGCATCATCTCTGTTACGATGTTTTAAAATTGTACATTTTTTTTAGCCTTATCTTGTTTTAAGTGTAATATATATTCATTTATTTTGGCTAATTATATTAACTGATTTGAATGCTGTTAAATCATTAGTCTTGAAAGCTTGATGCTATAAAGTAACTAAGAAACAAATATTATGATACTTGACTTTTACTATCTATAAAGAACAATTTTTTTTCTAGATAGACTTACATAGCAGTATTTCTTCTATGAGATCAATGTGATATTGATATGCTTTTATTTTAGGGTTTGATTTACAATAAATTTTAGTTAAGATCTTTCAGGTGTGCTAATTTTCTGGGTTATCTGTTAGTTTGATGTACCTTTGAAATATAAACCTTTATAAAGATATCAAAAAAACTGTGCATAATATTCTAATTTCAAAAATACTGTTAGAAGTCAGAAGCTGTAATACTTAATACTGAAGTTTCTTGATATATCTATATTTCATGGAATAACTTAACATTTTAAAAATCTATGGCTGTTAAAGTTGGAAGCTCTCTGTTAACATTTAATGATCTTGTCAGGGGAATATGATTGACACAATTAAGTTGTCTTGCATTTTAGTTACATAATTGATATGGGATGTGAGTAAGATCCTAATTCAGAACATATGATACTCTTGTTCCATTCCTTTCGAGAATGAAATTAAAGCGACGTATAAATAAATCTGGTTTTCATTAAAATTTGGGAAAAAAATCTGCATGCCAAAGCATTTGCAATACAGCTAAGGATTTATACTCTATATTTCATACTTGGAACATTTTTATCATACAGGATTAAATCCACAGATCAAACAAGTTCTCTAGGAAGTATAAAGGTTTTTACTCTAATTCTTTTGGCTTAAAGAGAATGTATATTTAGATCACAGTAGGAAAATAGGAGTTCTGTTCGATAATTCTTTATTCCCCCCTTAGGAAAACATTAAAGTTAGTACATTCTTCTAAAATACTTATTTACAAAAGAAATGTATTTAATATATACTTCTTGAGATTTCTTTTTACTAGTTTGTATTTCTCAGACAGCAGTTTTATTTTGTAAGTTTAATAATTTCTGTTCTTTGGAAAATATCCATTCCCAAACACAATTCATTTGTCTGTGATACACACAGGAAATCTAAACTAATTATACTGTGTATTACGGTATTGCCTTTATTGTTAATGAATGGTAAAGAAAAGCACTGTATTTACAATTGGCTTTATTAAGATGAATTATTAAGGATAAGAAATGCTTAACAATAACCAGTAGCCATGCCAAGGATAGAGAAATTACATTTTACGGTAAAATTCTTTTTATATTAAGAATTTAAAGTTCAGTCCTATGAAACGGAGAATGCAAAGCATGATCTTGAAATAAATGAGGTAGTACCTGAAAGTATTTCCATTCCACTGACACTAAGATCATCATCATCCTTTTGCTGATTTTACAGACATATGAAATGAAGCTCTTGAGTCAAAGGCTTTCTAAGGTCCTTCCAGCTCTAACATTCCATAACTGTGATTCTGAGTTACTGCTGGGAGGAGGTAAAGTTATCTTCAGGCCCACAGTTCAGTGCTTTGGTCAGTTATATGACTTCTATGGACATAAATGACTGTGATCTGAAATAGTATAAAGTAACTGGTGTTCAGAATTTCAAAAAGTGTGTCTTTATTCTTATGCAAGAGTAAAGAGTCCTGGTCCTGGGGATTAAGTGGTCCCTTTTGTACAACTTTAGCTTCATGACATTTTTTTTTCTTTTAAAGAGTGAAATTGGCTTATAATAATTTTTTGTTTTATTTCATTATGGTAAGAACACTTCACATGAAATCTGCACTCTCAACAGATTTTTAAGTGTATAATACAGTATTGTTATCTATGAGGGACAGCAAAACTAACAGATGGAATCTACTTTGGTGCTTCTTTGGGCATTTTTCCTCCTGGCACTGCAACTGTCTGGGTCTAATACTGGGTCCCAGAAGGGAAGACATTTCAGACATAGAACCCTGGGCCTTTTGCTAGCTTCAGAAATTTGGTTGCCAGGTGTTCCTCAATGAAATATCTTTTGAAGTTCCTGTTTTGATTCTTACCCAAGAGTGACTAGAAGATAAACATTTTGAGTATCATTTTTGTATTATTAATATGTGTACTCTTTTAGTACTTCCTACATACCAGGAATTGAGGAGCATATGCAAATGCAGAGAGCAAAGCTTCCCACTAATGCTACAAATACTTATGCATAGGTTATAGTTTCTAGCAGCTTCATTTCCTAATGACACAAATTAGGGTGGGGAAGGGAAAAGTGTCATCATGGTGCTGTTTCTGCTGCTTCTCATTCTCTTGTTTTGTTAAAGAGAAAGTTGCCAGCACCCACTAGTAACAATTTAAAGATGCAATGTCGAGTACTCCCTCATAAACCAGGGTGTAAAAGAACTTAAGTGAATCATAAAGCTTACGTTAGAAGCCATGGATTGAAATCCATGTAAAGGAAGACCTTTGCTTAATTTAACATGGCAGTGGGAGACTGACTATCTGGTAGAGAATGAAAAAGGGTGCATTATTGCAAAGTGGGAATTTTGAGATTATCTACCAAACAATTTGAAAAAGTCCTTGTTGGTCTTTGATGCCCCAAGCTCCCATTTTTGCATAACTTTTACTTTGTTGCTATTGTGCATGTGTATGTATGTATTTTTACACTTCAATGTAAAAATCTGACAGCTACATTAAAGAAAATTTAGAAAAGAAAGCAAAGAAAAATCATGCATAACATCCCTAACCTAGTCACTGTCCTTTTAATTATTTTGAATTTTTCCAAAAAGCTTTGAAAAATATAGTAATCATATTTATATCATCATTTTCCATTTTATTCTATTGTGTTTTTTCTTAAAGCCATGTAACATTCCATTGAGTATGCTGTTCTAAATATTTTCAAATGTTGGATATATAGAATATATATAGTTTTCCTTTAGCTTCTTAATATTATAATAATGTATCCAGCAGCTTCATGTACATAGAATTTTCTCTATTTTTTTTAGAGCAGATTGCCACTACATTTTTATTGCTCTTGCTACATATAATCATTGTTTTTCCAAGAGGTAGTACTAATTGGCAACATCACTAGCAATATATAAAGTCCAGTTGTGTCACATCTTTGAATATTTTTGTTTGCTAATTTTGCTAGATTAATAGCAACAATCTCATTTTTTTAAATTAGCACTGGTGATTGAATTTTCTTCTTGTCTGTTTACTAGTTGTATTTCTTTTCTTTCATGAATTGCTTCTCTTTTACATACAAATCTATTAAGGTCTTGGGGAATTAATTTTAACTTTTGAAAATGTCTCCATATTTATCTCACATTGAAAAATTGAAACCATATATATGCAAACAAGGAGAAAATAAAAATTGCTTATATTGCTATCACATAAAAATATCTACTTTTTGGTACTTTAAATTTATCCTTCTGGCTTCATATGTGTATCCAGTTTTGTTTTTTTCAATGAACAAATACAGAATCACTGTTAGCCTACCTTTTTCTTGTTCTGTATTCTAATGCCTTTATATGAAAATTTTAATATTTTACAATTGGTAATTCATGCCGTTTCCTGAAATTTGGAAAAATGTATATAGAAACTATATACATTTAGTTTCTGAAATGTCTGAAATGTCTTCTATACATATAGAAGAAAAGTGACCCATTATTTTACCACCCAGAGATAATGACTATCAATATATTTTAGTTCCTTTCCATTTTTAATACATCTGTGTTTTTTCTTAAAATTAGCGTTCTATACACACACATATGATGTTTGCTAAATATTCAGTATGTTGTTATTTCAAAATTATCATCGTCTTGGATGTTTGTTTTTAATTTTTATAATTTTAAGTGTTTTCAGTAAACAACTTTTTATAAAAGTCTTTGTTCTTCGAGAACAGAAAACCAAACACCGTATGTTCTCACCTGTAAGTGGGAGTTGAACAATGAGAACACATGGACAGTGGGAGGGGAACATCACACACCAGGGCCTGTTGGGGGATGGGGGGCAACGGGAAGGAGAGCATTAGGACAAATACCTAATACGTGTGGGGCTTAAAACCTAGATCATGGGTGGATAGGTGTGGCAAACCAGCATAGCACATGTATACCTACCTACGTAACAACCTGTACGTTCTGCACATGTACCCCGGAACTTAAAATACATTTTTTAAAACCCTTTATTCTTATTGTGTATTTTTAATAATCTTTTCTAAGTGTTAAAGTATATAATTGTTTGAAAATTCTTTATATCTATTGCCAAATTGCTTTCCAGATAGGTAATCTATATAGTTTGCTTTTTCACCAGCTTTTTGCATACCTCATCACTCCTCACTAATGTTGACTATTGTTTTATTTTTAAATATTTATTAAGTTGGTAGTTGGAAATAGCCTCTCTTTGTTTTTATACATTTCTAAATGTAAATTCATTAATAAGAATAATAGGATCCCACAAGAACATTTTAATGAAAGGAAGTGGACTTTTCCTAATGGCTGGTTGTAGTGGCTATTTGAGTGTGTGTGTGTGTGTGTGTACGTGTACAAACACTGGAGTCTCATGCCTAAA
This sequence comes from Saimiri boliviensis, assembly GCF_048565385.1. Lineage (NCBI taxonomy): Eukaryota > Metazoa > Chordata > Mammalia > Primates > Cebidae > Saimiri > Saimiri boliviensis. The sequence continues at coordinate 42,681,752 of NC_133450.1, read as the reverse complement.
ATAGAACATTTTTTCTAATAGATATTGGTGTCTTGATGGACAAACACTACTAATAATCGTATGTGTTGGCATTGTGTTCCCTCTTGCACTTCTTCCCAAAATAGGTAAGTCTTTATAGAAGAGCACATGATTTGTTTAGAAAAAGGAAAGAAGGGAGGGAGGGAAAGAGAGAAATATTAAGGGGCTTTAAAATTTCACAGTACCACATTTTTGGCAGAAGGATGGTGGTTGTGAATAATTTTAAACTTGGCCTTATTTTGTGTTGCTCAGCCTTCAGGCCTGCCTAGTTAACTTATTACTTGGTTTGCAGTAGTATTTTGTCTGCCCCACTAAAATAAAATCTTTACAGCAGAACATTAAAGAGAAGCCTTTCGTTACAGTGTACCATTAGTGGTAAGCCAGTTCCAATTCTGCTGTACAGAGCTGCATAAATGATCTGTGACAGATAGTTGGAATGTTGTTATTCTGAGCCCTAAGCCCCAGATACCAAGCACTGTAATAGGAAACATGCCCAAGATGTATAGCTTTAGTTGTACGTTAAGATCACTTTCCTTATAAATTGCTTTTTATTTTACTGTTATTTTACAGGCTTCCTTGGCTACACAAGTAGTTTATCATTTTTTTTTATGATGTTCTTTGCTCTTGTGGTAAGTTTAAAATATAATGCACTGCATATCTCCTCACTAAAATTGTAGTCATTGTGTTAATGTCTTTTTTACTTTTAGCTGTTTTGTATTGGGAAGGGTATCTCATTTTATTTCATTGTGTTATTAAAAGCACTTTTGTTCCATAAAATTATTTCCTTCATTGTATCTATTTTGAAGAGGCTTAGCTTAGCTAGAACAGCATTTCAAATTCAGTATTTCTGTGGTTAACTAGCAAGAAGAGCATGCCAATTCTGTTAAAATCTTAGATGGTGTGTAATTCTTTGTGTAGGTGTATAAATTTGTTTCTGTACAATATTATATGAAGAATCAGTTTGGCTCTAGTCTGTAAAATCTGTTTGATACTAGTCATCTTAATTTTGAAACTTTGTTCCATTAATGAAAAACACAGCTTCTGGGACTACACTGAGGAGATCTAGTAAGAACTGGGTTGCCTGTATTCCTCTTTTGTCTGGTCTATTCAGTATAGATAAATTCTCATAAAAACACTACTACAAATAAATATTTTTCTTCACATGTAGGCTATATTTCTTATTTTTTAATTAGCTCATTTTTATTATAATGTATAAAAAGTCAGATGGTACATTTAACTTACTTTGATATTTTAAAATAATATAAAGATAAAAGAATTTAAATTTGTTTTCTTCTAATCCTTCTAAAACATCTTAACATTCTAAAGATAGTAGCTTTGTGTTAAATTTTTAAGTCCTTTTTCTTTGTTTAGCAGTTTATTCCATAATCAGTATCTAAATGTCAAACCTTAAGTAGAATTAAGCATTTTTAACTTTTCAAGAATACACATGTCCAAATGAGTTTTTCATAGGCTTGATTCAGCTCTTTCTTGTTATTGAGAATGCACGAAAGAAAATAGCCACGTGTAAGAGCAGGACAGCACATCAGTAGTTAAGCCATATTATAGAGCCAGATTTCAAAGCTGTCAAAACAACCTACGGTGCATTTAACTTAGGCTAAGCTATCTTCTGAGACACAGGGATAAAATAACTTTAAATTATTTAAAAAAAGTGGAAATGACCCTGATTTTAGTATATGTAAGCCTTTGTCCTCTATTGAATGCTCTTAAAACTAAAAAAATTTAAGTGTTTGCATTTGATCATTTGTTCAATTTAACAATATTAAAATCATTCCTCCTCTTCTCTCCCCACTTGTCTGACTTACATCTTACAAATAAGTGAATTGAACATACACTTTATAGGCTCCATATTGAAGAGAAAAAAAAATTTTCATCATAATTTGATTGTTGAGAAGCATGGTTAGAAGTGGTCTACATATGCAAATGAATGTATGGATATTAAAGAGGATCAGTGTAGATAACATATTGAATTTTTCTCTCACAGATAATTGGCAATGCAATCATTGCATAGGTAGGAGTAATTTGGTTTTCATAGCCAATAGCTTAATGCAGGTGAAATGTATTGATGTGATATGTCTGCTGTAGTTTTGTTTCTGTCATGGCAGATACTCTTTAATAAAATGCAGATTTCTACTGTAGCAGTCATATGGAAATAATACCCATATTCTACATTTATTGTAATGCCTTATAAACCATCTGCTCAGATTTTTACCTGTGAGCACAGTTTAAATTTAATCTAAAATGGGGCAATGAAGGACACTTCTGTACACTTTTTTTTAAATGCTCTTTTTAATTGGCATATTTATTTTATTTTTTTATAATTTTATTTTTTGAAACAGTTTCACTTTGTCATCCAGCCTGGAGTGCAGTGACGCAATCTCAGCTCACTGTAACCTCCACCTCCCCACTTCAAGCAATTCTCCTGCCTCTACTTCCAAAGTAGCAGGGATTACAGGTACCAGCTAATGTTTTTGTTTGTTTTTGTATTTTTAGTAGAGATGGGTTTCACCATGTTGGCCAGGCAGGTCTCAAACTCCTGACCTCAAGTGATCCACTCACCTTGGCCTCCCAGAGTGCTGAGCCACTGTGCCCAGCCACCGTATTTATTTTAGATTCTCTGGGTGTTAGGTTTTGAAATACGTAGTGGTTAGGAAAAGGAAATTTATATATATTAACCCAGAATTTTGGAAGAATATCAATTTTTTATTTACTATTTTTGTCAATATGTGTTTGTAATTATTTATAGTATTTATATCACATTTTTTAAAAATCAGGTTAGAAATGATTATTTCCTTATACTCTTTGAAAAGTATAAATTAAAATCTATATTTTATCTGTTCTTCCAGATCTGTATTTTCATTTAAAAAATTTAACCTAAATTTTTGCCCCCTCTTAAATACTTTACAATTTTAAAAATATTTTATCAATGTCTCAGAATGATAGCAAAAAGATGGATTTATCTTTTTTGGTGAATTTACTTCTTCTGGTCCATTTTAGAACACAGATTGCCATTCTTTCTTAAAGTTCTATCATAAGTACAGATAAGTATTCTAAGCAACACTGGAATAAGTTGGTAATCCAATTAGACAACTTTTTTAAGAGACAGAGTCTCACTCTCTCCAGTCACCCAGACTGGAGTGCAGTGGCATGATTATAGCTCACTGCAGCATCAGACTCCTGTACCTAGGTGATTCTCCTACCTCAAGCTTCCTGAGCAGCTGGAACTATAGCCGCATGCCACCACACCTCGCTAATTTTAAAAAATATGTTTGTAGAGACAGAGTCTCATTATGTTGCCCAGGCTAGTGTTGAACTCCTGTATTCAAGTGATCCTCCCACCTTGGTCTCCCAAAGTGCTCGGGATTATAGGCGTGAGTCACTGCGCTGGCCTGAAATAGAGAATTACTTAAATGGATTTTAGTCAGAACCTTTCCTTCTACTCAGCACTACATTAGGCATTATAGCATGTGGGAATTTAACCTGGACACTAGTCTTAAGGATCTGTCAGTCTAGTACGGGAGATAAGTTTGATTTCTTAGCCAGGAGCGGTTGCACGTTCCTGTAATCTCACCTACTCTGGAGGCTGAGGCAGGAGAATCGCTTGAACCTGGAAGGCAGAGGTTGTGGTGAGCCGAGATTGCACCACTGCATTCCAGCTTGGGCGATAGGGTAAGACTCTGTCTCAAAAAAGAAGAGATTAATTTCTTTTCAAACATGGTGAACAATGTGTGCAATATAATTAAGTATTGCTATATTTGCTTCAGAATAAGAGTCTCGAGTTTCGAGGAGAGAAGGCTCACTGAGAGCTAGAGTTTTAAAGGAAATAAAACTTGAGCAAAGGGCTTAGCGCAGAGAGAAGGGAGGCCTTTTGTGCAAGTGAACAAATGTTTTTAATACTTAATCTCCTTTTTCCCTTTGTCTTTCCAACCCCGAGACTTATTTTTTTGCCAGCCTGAGCAAGGACTTTCTGCTAATCTTTCCTTTTTGTTTTTGGGTCTCATTTCACTCCCGTTCTGTACTTCTACTTTGTGAGACATTATCTCTGTCCACCCCATGTCACCATGCAGGCTTGTAGTTGGGATGGATCTTTGCAGAGAAATTAGCTGTAGTAACTGAATTGTCTATTAATATAAAATCAGGCTGCTACTTATTTTTTTCTAATTAATAAAATGATTATATTGCATTTTGGAGCATTGCTTTGAAATATTTTGATTTGAAAGCTTAAGAAGTAACAACTGATAAATGAGGTAGCTCACATGCAGAGTTTATCAGGGTACCTGGTGCACAGCAGTGCTCAGTAAATGGTTGTTTCTGCCAACACTACCACTGTTAATAAGGGGAAAATGTAAGAAACTGAATTTGGGCCGGCACATTGGCTCATGCCTGTAAACCCAGCACTTTGAGAGGGTGAGGCAGGCAGATCACTAGAGCCCAGGAGTTCGAGACCAGCCTGGGCAGCATAGCGAAACCTCGTCTCTACAAAAAACCACAAAAATTAGCTGGATGTGATGCCCACATGCCTGTAGTCCCAGCTACTTGGGAGGCTGAGGTGGAAGGATGGTTTGAGTCTGGGATGTGAAGGCTGCAGTGAGCCGAGATTGTGTTACTGCACTCCAGGCTGGGTGACAGAGTGAGACCCTGTCTAAAAACACAAGAAAAGAAACTGAATTTGGAGCAGTTTTACTGTGGCTGAAGAGAGACCTTATAACAAACTCACTTCTCTAGCTTCTCCCTTACCCCATCCTCATGGATTTTTTTTTTTTAAACCTGTCAAGAAAATGATGGTGAGATTATTGCTTTTGATTTTGTTATTTCCTTTTGGTAAGTTAACCATTTCATTTTATGTCATATTGAAAACTTAAGAAATGTCAAAGCAACTTGTCCAGTTTATATGATAATTTTTTTCTTGGTGAGTTTTTAAATTAAGAGTGATTATTTAGTTCACTCATTAACTTAATCCTAAAAGTATACATTTTCCTTAGATTTGTTTTATCAGTGTAGAAAATTTTGATTAAATTAGTCAAAATCCAAAACAGGTAAATACCAAGTAGTAATAGAAATGGTGTTTATGTATTGGTCTCCTACGAAGGACAAATTCTTTGTTCTTTCTTGCCCCTGCATGCACTGGGACTAAGCCTGGAGCAAACATTCACAGAGTAATTATGTGCCCTGAAACAACAGCAACAATGGTCATATTGACAGTGTCTCAACTATAGGTCTAAGAACAGGATGGCCACAATTAAGAGTAAAAACCTGAAACATTTTCATGGATGAATTGGAAACAGCACCCCTACGATTTCTTTTAATGTTTTTTGTTTAAATTTATTTTTACTGGCTGGAGGTCCCTAGCTATATGCTCTTATTCCAGCCAGCTTTCTCCACATTCGCCAGAAATAATACAAATATGTAAAAGTAAGGAAGGCAGCACTTAATACGTACATCAGAAATCCCTGAGCTCCTGCTGTATATAGCATCTCTACTTATTTCTTCCTGTGGCATTTCCGTAAACTGCTATTAAATGTTTCTCTAGTCACTACTGGTACCTGCTCCACAAATAACCGTATTCCTGTATGACTGTCACCGAAAACAAGGTGTTCCTATTTTGAGTTGCACTTAAAAAAAAAAAAACCTTGATGCTGTTGGAATTTTGAATCTTGACACAGAGTACCCTTAGTCTTTAATGTGGGAGATCTCTTAACACCCTGCGGTCCCCAACCCCATCCCTACCACAGGTGATCATGTTAAATGTTGATCCCATTCTAACTAGGAAAAGTCATAGAAGCAGAGACTCTTCTGTTAGCATCATATTTGATATGGTATTAGATTAATTGAAATGATACTGACCTATTTAAATTTATTTTCTTTTTAATCTTATAAGAAATGATCTGAGTGCTGATTTTGTTTACTTTTTTAGGTAATAATTAAAAAATGGTCCATCCCTTGTCCTCTGACATTAAATTATGTAGAGAAATGCTTCCAGGTAATAGCTTATATTTTCTTTTCAGTTTCTTCCTTTTTATTTCAAACTAAAAAGAAAAGAAAGACTAACAATTCTTTTCAGATTAATGAAAAAGTAATGGCTATGTTGCATTTAGAACTTTGTTTTGAAATATTTTGATTTGAAAGCCTAGTAATAATAAATTCATCATTTTTATTGATATATTTGAAATTTAATGGCTGTTGGTTTCTCTTTTTCCCCTCAATACTCTTAAACAGATTTCAAATGCTACAGATGATTGTAAACCAAAGCTCTTTCATTTCTCCAAAGAGGTGTGTAAGTTATTAACAGATACTTTTAGTTGATTTTTCACATTTCAAGTTTTAAGAGGTTTGTGTAACAGGGTCTCTTAGGTCTTTGTACCTGTAACTAATTAATTTTCATGAAAGTGCTAAGTATAGGATTGCCTACCAGAAGAATACTATTATTTAACACAGGGTGGCCCATTATGAAACAGCCACCTTTTTTTTTTTCCTGGCATGCCTTTAAATGGAGCCTGTTTTAAATGGGCCTCTGCCTAAAAGAACAGATTTACCGAATGTCTGGTCTGGCCAATAAGGTCCTCTGTGGATACAGACTTCCTGTTGCCCTCTGGACTTGTAAAGCTAAATAGCCAATTATATCAAAAACTCTTCCCCTGTGAGTAGAACCTTGGTCTGTAGCTAAACAGCCTCATCATTGGACTAGTGACTGAGCACTGCCAATACTTCTTCTGGCCAACATTCCAAAGTTGAAATTTATAATGCCAGGAGTAGAGACTAGAAGACCAAATCTTTTTGCCTTCTCTGAGTCATAGGATACTGGAAATGCCTGTAAGAGTCCCTGAGCATCAGCAGAGGAGACAAGAACTGTGACCTGGATGATCTCTGCTTTACCCTTCTAGAAGAGCTCAGTCTTCCCTGTTGCTGCAGGTTTCTTCGTCTATACTTTCTGACTCTGCTGAAATGCTATTTTGCATAGGTCCCAGATGATAGAGTCCCCTCTGCTCATGTACAACTCTATTAGTGTAAAATGTTAGTGTGGTTACTCCTCCATGTGGAATTTTCCTTTTTATCTCTAGTTTTTAAATGAGAAATATCTGGCCCCAGAAGGGAGATTACCACATTTTTTACATGGTAAAGACCTCCAGATGCCTTAAAGATCTAGGTAGGATAATTGACAAGCCAGGAAATTGAGCAAAATATGAAATAGAGAATTTGTGAATTAAATTCTTATTCCCCTAATTCAGCCTCAGCAAACACTACAGCTTCCTTTCTCTTAATATCTCTCAGATATATTAAGACTCTAGGCATTATGTCCCAAGACAGGTCTTCATTTCTGGAATTTCTTTTGTTTAAGAGCATAAAAGTTAGTGGAAATTTTTTTAGAGCAGAAAGGAGAAAATAGATCACCGTCATCTGTTTGGTAAAGATATTTTTTACTTAAATGGTAACTTGTTTTGCTTTACTCTGACTTTTAAGTATTCTAATAATAAAAACAAAATAAAACCTTATACTTGTATATTATGTTGGATCTCTTAAGAGTCTGTAGGTCTAGAATAAATGATATTCATTCCCACTGAAAGAGATCCTACTCAGAGATGCTGGCAATATTAAAATATAATTAATATTTTCAGTATTCCCTTGGATTGTGTTTATGAAAGCAGGTTCAAGAGCATTAACTACTAGTGCTGCTTAGGGTAATAAGATATGTATAAATTCTGCATACATTTAAAAGACTGAGAATAAAAAAAGAACATTTCTAAAATGTTATTTTTATCTTATTTGAATATTATTTATCTTTCGTAATTTTAAAAATCTTATCCAGATAATGTAGAAGTAGTGATTGTAGTAAAAGCAGCATGGTATAGGAAGGAAGACAAAAAATATTCTGGCTAGTACAGGCAAGCCAACTATCAAATAAAATATTTGTCGATGATCATAAGTGTTTTTCTCTTTCAGAAATTCTTATTTTAAAAAGAGATGACTCATAAAAGATGAAATAAATTTAATCAAATTGATTTTTTTTAAAGAACTGAGTTTGTTGTCAAATGAAATAATGGTTTCAGTAGAGAAGCATGTAATAATTTTGTCTTTTTGAAATTTTTTTTCAGAGTGCTTATGCCCTACCAACCATGGCTTTTTCATTTCTCTGCCATACCTCAGTATTACCCATATACTGTGAACTTCAAAGGTACTATAGAGTCCAGGAATATTTTAAATATATTGTGTATCTTTTTACCTCTAGGGCTTTCAGGTTGAATGTCATTCTCTTTTACTAATCCCTGTCTCTCATCAGTGGATTCTAAGTGTTAGTTTAAAACAAAACAACCAAGAATTAGTTCTGTTCAAGTTGAGAATGTTTCCTAAAAGTGTAATCTTTGAAGCTGGGCATGGTGGCTCATGCCTATAATCCCAACACTTTGGGAGGCCGAGATGGGTGGATCAGCTGACGCCAGGAGTTCAAGACCAGCCTGGCCAACATGATAAAGCCCCGTCTTTACTAAAAAATACAAAAAAATTGCCGGGTGTGGTATCGGGCGCCTGTAATCCCAGCTACTCATGAGGCTGAAGCAGGAGAATAGCTTGAACTGGGAGGTGGAATTCACAGTGAGCCAAGATCATGCTATTGCACTGCTGCCTGGGTGACAGCAAGACTGTCTCAAGAAGAATAAGGAGAAGAAGAATGAGGAGAAGAAGAAGAGTAATCTTTGTGTACTAATTTCAAATAATGAATTCTAGTATATACTGATGAAGTGGGCTTGAATGATTGAGGAATTCCCTTGACTAGCTTGGGAGATTAGGAATTCTCTTGACTAGTTTGGGAGATTAGGAATTCTCTTGACTAGCTTGCTGCTTTAGATCTCATTCACATCACAAATTCTACCTTTGCCGTTTTTCTCTTTTAGTCCTTCAAAGAAAAGAATGCAGAATGTTACCAATACAGCAATTGCTTTAGGTTTTCTCATTTATTTTATATCTGCACTCTTTGGGTACCTCACTTTTTATGGTAAGTATATTTTAAAATTATAGATGACAAAATAATAGTTATATAGACGGCCTCACACCAATGTATAGACTTTGTTTATACCTTTTATTACTAAGTTAATTCGTTCAGATCGCCAGATTACAATGCAGTACTGTGGTGCCTCTCGAGACCTAAAGAACTGGATTATCTTTCTTTTACGCAGGTAGTTCAGGTTTAAGATTAATAACTTCTTATGAAACTTTTCTTAACCACTTAAGGAAAACTTGAGGCTTAGGGGCATTGATTCTTCCTATAAGAAAAAATGTACAATTTTAATGATTTTGTTTTTCTTAAATTTTGAGTTCAGAATATTAGTCTAATTCAGAAATTTGGGGGTTTGGTGAGTCAGGCATTTTAATTGCAAAAGAGCGAGTTGAGAAAGGAAAGGGTTTTACACTGGACTATAGCCGTATACTTAGATGTCAGATGTCTCTGCCTTCAGACCTAATTATTACAGGATTCAGCAGATGTGCATTCTATGATGCCCCATGACCTTTCTCCTTAATTTTTTTTTTTACAGGTTCTTTCAAATTTATGCAACAAAAATAAAATCGTGTTTTATTTCTTTTGCAAAACTTACCTGCTTTGTATGTTGATTTTCTTTTTCCTCTTCTGATGAGAACCTCAGGAAAAAGTAAAGTTCCATGTACACCATCAGGAAAAGCATTATTTCCAGTGTGAGCATGGTGCCTTGCTAGAGACACTACAAAAAAAAATTAAAACAGATTGTCAAGGTTTTCTGATCATCATTAATAAAACAAAATTACTTAAATATATAAACTTTATTTTTGGATATTCGGTTTGTTAGTTTTAATACAGACTTGAACTCAGTAAGACTTTTCTGTGTGAATAAGATACTATAACAGGGTCTCTTTGGATTCAAAAATATTTTGTATAGCAGACTAGCTCTGTATTTCTTTTTATTAATATTGTCACCTGGCACAAACACTGTTACATTTACAGATCTTCAGCAATGAGAAAAAGTCCAAAAACACTGACCTCCTTCTTCTCCCTATAGATAAATAGAACTTTCTGGAAGAAACATCAGATGGCTTACCAATATCCAGGCTGACTGAGAAATAGTTATGTGAATCACCATTAGGTGCTTAGAAGCTGTATTAAATTGTAGCTGTATTAGATTGAAAAGGGATATGGAGGAGGGATGGAAGCTACTGCATTTATTGAGCTAACATTTAAGAAAGTGTTAGGTATTTTATATATACTGCGTAACTTAATCCTTATAACAACTCTGCAAGCTCAGTGTAGGTTCATTTAGATTGAGTAATTAGACCAGATATTGAAGCCAATTAATAATGGAATTGGGATTTGAATCCAGTTTTGTCTGTCTCCAAAGCCAATGCCTTTATTACTGTGCTGTCTCCTCAGAAATTATGCCATAGAAGCCAGATCCTTTATTCCAAGTTTCTGTTAAGGTGAACTTTTAGAAAAAGGTGACTCACTTCAGCTCTAGGCATCCATCTATGTATGTATCTATGTATAATCTATCTATCTAACATTATTGCTTGAACACAAAGGCTAAAGGTTTTCATCATGTAGATAGCATGTTTCTTAGACAGGGATTTGTCTAGTTATCAGGTAAAGCCATTATGTTGTCTCTGATGTAATCCCTTCTTCACCAATGCAGATTCTTCAGAGTATGCAAATTTTGTATAATGGAGAAATATTCATCTAAGAAAAATCACATGGTAGGTAGATATATGATTGATTGATAGGTAGAGGTAGGCAGGCAGGCAGGCAGGCAGACAGGTGGGTGGGTGGGTGGATGGATGGATGGATGGATGGATGGATGGATAGATGGATTGATGGATGGATTAGATCAGGCATCCCCAGACTTTTTACACAGGGGGCCAGTTCACTGTCCCTCAGACCGTTGGAGGGCTGCCACATACTGTGCTCCTCTCACTGACCACCAATGAAAGAGATGCCCCTTCCTGAAGTGCGGTGGGGGGCCGGATAAATGGCCTCAGGGGGCCGCATGCGGCCCGAGGGCTGTAGTTTGGGGATGCCTGGATTAGATAGATAGATGATTGATTGATTGAGTGACTGAATAAATGATACAAAAGTGAGTTTTCTCCAAAGACAGAAGAGGCAGATAATGATTTGCTATTGAATTGTGAATCATAACAAAGAAAAGCCTTTGATTATATCTTTCTATCAGGGTAACAGGAGCTTTGTGTCATAGGAAGAAATTGCTGATTGAACCTGAGGTCTTATCAAGGGCTAGCCTCAACTTAAGGCTTACAATTCATTTAATAGATGAGCAACTAAAGCCCAGAGAGGCGATGTGACCTGTCACAGAATTAAAGGCAGGTTTCCGGAATACTAATCCAGTGTTCTTTCTGCTACTTTGTGATAATCTTTGTAAACTTAATACCGTGTTTGACAATGTGTATTAAACAAGACAGCCTCCTGACTTCAATGGCATATATAACTTGCAGAGATCACCATTAGGTCCTTTCTGAGATTTGTAGAGATTTGTTTGAATCCAGGGAAGCATGCAGTACTCTATCCCTCACATATGTTATGGCTCAGTTAAGAACACAGAGTGACTGGCTCAGAAGAAGGGTTTTTATCCTGGGAAAGTAGACATATGACATCTATTTTGAATTTATAATAAATCTAGTTATTCAAGATTTAAGAGCTGCTTTGGATCCTTTTATCCACAACTCCCAAAGCTTAGTTACTTTCTAAATTTTGTCAGGTAAAAGGGACCTAGAAGTATGTACCTAGATTAATGATATTTGCTCTGATTACAGATGTGAAAGGAAGAGAAAAAGGTTCCTCTGGTGAGCCAGGCCAATGCCCAAATGTTGCTTAATAACCAGGCCATTTAAAAAGTCTACAAGGTTGTTAAGCCAGAAGTGTTAATAGCTCATTTTATGATTCAGAAAATGGAAATAAAATAGTTTACCATATTTCTCCGAAGACTCACAAGTATCTCACAGATTTGGAAATAGAATCCAGATTTCCTGGCTCTTCTCAGTCTCTTACTTAGTCCACATCCCACATTGTGTAAAGTATGTCTTTGATACTTTAGACAATTCATTTCTCTCTTGTTTCCATTATCACTAGTCTAGTTCAGATTCTCTTTACCTCTTAGTGATTGTAACAGTAGCTGTTAGGCCTGTTTGGGGTCTCTTTTCCTTCCAATCCGTACTCCTGCTTAGTTCAGATCATAACACCCTGTTCTTTGTAAGTCATTATTGCATTTCTGTGGCCTACCAGATTGAGTCCACACCTCATGCAGAACTGTATTATTAGGTCTGAAATGCATTTCCAGCCCTATAACCCACATCCTCTGTAGTACTTACTAGACCACTTATTTTCTCAGATGCACATTCCCTTTGCTTTCGCTTGCGCTGCTTCTTGCTTCCAGAGAATCTCTTCACCCACGTCTTTGAACATCAGTGCACACGCATTGGCTCATGTAATATGTATCTCTGTAGTAAGTCTGTAGGTCATAGTAACTCTATAGTTCAGTGTATTGCCATCTCCATTTTAAAGATGTAGGAACTGAGAGACTCAGAGAAGTTAAGTTGCTATTAACTGGTGGGATTTGAACCTTGTTCTGTGTCATCACAGTTTAGAATCTCCATAGCTCTTGTTTAGAACTCTCTTGCCACTTATATGTGTGTATACACTTTCTATCATATTTGTGTGTATTCATGTTATCGCTTAAGTTCCCCGAGAACAGAGTTATGTTTTCTTTTGTTTTTGATTACCCTCAAAGTATCCTTTCTAAAACATATGCTCCCAAATCAAAAAGCACCATTCTATGTGAAATACAAACTGATATTTTCCCGCAAAACACTGATACGCAGTGTTTCTGAGTCCCCTCACTCTTCTTACCCCTTGTTTGGGTTGAAGTGAGGGAGATGTTGTGAGAATGGAAAAACGCTGTGGAGCGAATCCTGTTGCTGACCGCCACACACTGGCCTACTAAGTAAGACATTTCCCTAACACCTCTTTTTGTTCTAAAACATGAATCCACAGGTAAAATGTAACATGCACCAAACTATGAGATTCTAGAAAACATTGTGGTATTGAGGTAAAGATACTGGCTTTAGCACCAAAAAGTAGTAGATGCATGGCTCTGCCCCTGTGTGTTATGTGATCTTAGGCAAATAATTTAACACTTTTGAACCTACCTACATATTAATGTTGTTATCATAGGGATCAAATTCAACAACACATGTGAAAGCACTTTATAAACAAACAGCAGAAATGTTCAAACTCTTAGATTATGGAAAAGTTCTAAAGAGATATTTCAATGTATGTATTCATTGTCATGTTATAATTTTAGAGGTTCTGCTGCTTCTGGTTTTTATTAAAAGAAAAAAGGTGATAGGTTTCAAGAAAATATTTAATTAATGTGTCTGTTTCATAGGATAGGGGAAAGGCCAGGATTTGGTCATGGGAATCTAAAATCTGTTATCATCCATTAGTGCAAAGGAAAACAATTTTGTTGCTATTGACATCTTAGTACTTTATAATGTGATCCTTCTTCTTCTTATTTTATTTACAGACAAAGTAGAGTCAGAATTACTAAAAGGTTATAGTAAATACTTACCACATGATGTTGTTGTTATGACTGTGAAGTTATGCATATTATTTGCTGTGCTTTTGACAGTCCCTCTAATCCACTTCCCTGTAAGTACTCTTAAATGATTTTTTTGTTGTTGTTGTTGCTTAGTATAGCTGCTTCCTAATAGGGAAACACTAATTCTTTGCAGAATAGAATGTTTAAGTCACACCTAGTCTTGTATATCTTATTCGCTTGTCAAGTAATTGATCAAAGACTTCATACTTGCATATGGCCCCATGAAAGCATAAAAATAACAGTGAGCCACTAAGCTAATTTGTGCTTTTTTAGATTTAGTTTATTTAGATTTACATTCTCCCACAGCATTGTTTCCAATTTAGAAACTATAGTTCTTTTAAAGTTTTTGGTATTTCCCCCCCTTTAATTCTGTTTTCAAAAAAATGTGCATGAAGAGGAAAAGTCAAGTCAACAAAAATAAGCTCCTTCTAGTTTATTGTAAATTTATTTTCACATAGGCATTCTAGTTCAGTCTTGGTCAAAACGTTTTATTTGCTCTAGAATTGTAATTTAAGGGGCAGAACGGATTTCTGAGAAAATGGGAACAAAGACTTTGGGTATAAATGCATCCGTATGGATTTTCTCTAATGCTGAGTTTTGTAAGAACTGGGGCTTCAAGCCTCCTCCCTGTGTGGGCTGCAGTGCCAAGATTACGGCAGGGACTGGATAAATTTTTGTGGGATGTGACTGCCTGCTGTCCCCTTAGCAGTGGGAAGTGTAATGAACTATTTTTTCGTATTTACAGTCTGTGAAACATATAAAATAAAATAGTAAGTGGTGTTTCTTTCCCATGCCATGATTTCTTTTTCTATTATAAATTATTTTTTTATCTGTTGAATTTAATGAAAATGATTCTTTGAGATTTTTTATATTTTTATTGCTGGTAATTTAAAAATTTATGCAACCTAAAAAATTGCATGTGAAAATTTTTTCTAGCATTTAAGCTAAATAATTTTTATGAAGCTTACATGGAAAGGTTTAGTGTATAAACAGTTTTTGTGTATATATACTTTATAATAATAGTTTATGCTGCATTTTTGGAATCTAAATGATGTAGGAGGCAAAAATATTATGGTTATTGTATATGTTTCTCTCAGCAAATATTTTGACTTTGACACTTCCTCTTTGCTAAATGTTTCTTTTTCTGTAATACAGGCCAGAAAAGCTGTAATGATGATGTTTTTCTCCAATTTTCCATTCTCATGGATTTGTCATTTTTTTATCACTCTGGCACTCAATATTATCATCGTTTTGCTTGCAATATATGTTCCTGACATTAGAAATGTATTTGGTATAGTTGGTAAGTTTTCTGTTTCAAAAAGTTCACATAATAAGATTGATAAAATTGTTACCCAGCCTCGTATCTGCATCCAGCAGTATCCTCTCTTTTTTTTTTCTCTCCGATTTGAAGGTGCCAGTACATCAACATGTTTGATTTTTATATTCCCAGGACTATTTTATCTTAAACTTAGCAGAGAGGATTTTCTTTCATGGAAAAAGTTTGGGGTAGGTTGTTTCTGTTTCCTTCTTTAAGACTTCTATTTTTAAGAAATACTTTGTCAGTTTATATTATTTTACCTACATCAAGAAAGTCAATATATTACAAAATATAAAATACATTATTGTGGAGTATAGAAGTTTAACAAATACGCTAATTGTATTGTTTATCTTTTTTCTTATTTCCACAGGCATTTATTTTGCTCATCTCTGGAATTTTGGTTGGGAATTTTAGTTTAGCATTCATCATTTTTGATTGGATTAATAAATAAAAGAAATATTCTCCTACCCCTTACAAAGAATAATATATCTCTATATGCAACAAGGAATTATTCTGGAAGACACCCTGGATGAAAAATAATATTTTAATAAAAATTCTTAACAGAAAAGCAGAACAAAATGGCAGTAGGTATGGGGAAGTAACTACAGCAGTTTTAATCAAAATAAGAAACAAACTCGAAATGCTCTTAAACATATTGGGTCATTTTTTTTTTTTTTCAAATTAATATTTTTAATGGTAGTTTTATGTTTGCAGAAATACTGAACAGAAAGTACAGAGTTCACATATACCTTTTTATGCCCAACATACAGTTTCCCGTATTATTAACTCTTGTGTTTGTGTGGTACTTTTGTTAAATTTTATGAGCCAACATTAGCTATTATTAACTAAAGTTCATAGTTTACCTTAGGGTTCATTCTTAGCAACCACTAGCAACCACTGATTTTTTTCTTTACTTTTATTTTAGGTTTGGGGGTACATGTAGAAGTTTATTACATAGGTAAACTTGTGTCATGGGAGTTTGTTACACAGATTATTTCATCACCCAAGTATTAAGCCCAGTACCCAATAATTATCTTTTCTGCTTCTCTCCCTCCTCCCACCCTCTATCCAGCACCCCAAGTTGTTTTTCCCTTTGTGTTCATAGGTTCTTATTTAGTTCTCACATGTAAGTGAAGACATTTAATATTTGGGTTTCTTTTCCTGTGTTAGTTTGCTAAGGATAATAGCCTCCACCTGTGTCCATGTTCCTGCAAAAGACATGATCTCATTCTTTTTTATGGTTGCATAGTATTCCGTGGTGTGTATGCACCACATTTTCTTTATCCAGTCCATCATTGATGGGCGTATAGGTTGATTCCATGTATTTGCTGTTGTGAGTAGTGCTACAGTGAACATTTGTGTGTATGTGTCTTTATGGTAGAATAATTTATGTTCTTTGGGGTATATACCCAGCAATGGTATTGCTGGGATGAATGGTAGTTTTGCTTTTAGCTCTTTGAAGAATCACCATACTGCTTTCCACAATTGTTGAACTAATTTACACTCCCACCAACAGTGTGTAAATGTTCCCTTTTGTCCACAACCTCACCAGCATCTATTATTTTTTGATTTTTAAATAATGGCTATTCTGACTGGTGTGAGATGATATCTCCTTGCAGTTTTGATTTGCATTTCTCTAATGATCAGTAATACTGAGCTTTTTTTTTTTTTTTATGTGCTTGTTGGGTGGCATGTGTGTCTTTTTTTGAGAAGTGTCTGTTCATGTCCTTTGCCCACTTTTTAATGGAATTGTTTGTTTTCTTCCTTGTAAATTTGTTTAAGTTCCTCATAGATGCTGGATATTAGACCGTTGTCAGATGTATAGTTTGCAGATATTTTTCTCCTATTCTGTAGGCTTTTTACTCTGATGATAGTTTTTTGTTGCTGTTGTTTTTTTGTTTTTGTTTTTTACTGTGCAGAAGCTCTTAAATTTGATTAGATCTCATCTGTCAGTTAATTTTTGCTTTTGTTGTGATTGCTTGGTGTCTTTGTCATGAACTGTTTGCCCATTCCTATATCCAGGATGGTATTGCCTTTGCTTGTCTTCCAGGGTTTTTATAGTTTTGGGTTTTACATTTAAGTCTTTAATCCGTCTTGAATTGATTTTTATATATGGTGTAAGGGAGGGGTCCAGCTTCAATCTTCAGCATACGGCTAGCTAGTTATTTTAGCACCATTTATTGAATAGTGAGTCTTTTCCCATTGCTTGTTTTTATAAGCTTTGTCGAAGATCAGATGGTTATAGGTGTGTGGCCTTATTTCTGGGCTCTTTATTCTGTTCCATTGGTCTATGTGCCTGTTTTTATACCAGTGTCATGCTGTTTTAGTTCTTGTAGTATAGTTTGAAGTGGGTTAATATGATGCCTCCAGCTTTGTTCTTTTTGCTTCAGATTGCCTTGGCTATTCAGGCCCTTTTTTGGTTTCATATGAATTTTGAAATAGTTATATATCGTTCTGTGAAGAATGTCATTGGTATTTTGATAGGAATAGCATTGAATCTGTAAATTGCTTTGGGAAATATGGCCATTTTAATGATATTGATTCTTCCTATCCATGAGCATGGAATGTTTTTCCATTTGTTTGTGTCTTCTCTGATTTCTTTAAGCAAGGTTTTAGCATTCTCATTGTAGAAATCTTTCACCTCCCTGGTTAGCTGTGTTTCCCAGGTATTTTATTCTTTTTGTGGCAGTTGTGAATGGGATTGCCTGATTTGGCTATGAGTTTGGCTATTGGTAGTATATAGGAATGCTAGTAATTTCTGTACATTGATTTTATGTCCTGAAACTTTGCTGAAGTTATCAGCTAAAAGAGCTTTTGGGCAGAGACTATGGGGTTTTCTACATATAAAATCATGTCATCTCCAAACAGATAGTTTGACTTCCTTCCTGTTTGGATGTCCTTTCTTTCTCTTGCCTGACTGCTCTGGCTAGGGCTTCCAGTGTATGTTCAATAGAAGTGGCAAGAGAGAGTATCCTCATCTTTTGCCAGTTTTCAAGCGAAATGCTTCTAGCTTTTGTCCATTCAATATAATGTTGGCCGTGGGTTTGTCATGGATGCCTGTTATGATTCTGAGATAAGTTCCTGCAATACCTAGTTTGTTGAGAGTTTTTAACATGAAGGAATGTTGAATTTTATTGAAAGCCTTTTCTGCATTTATTAAGATAATCGTGTAGTTTTTGTCTTTAGTTCTGTTTATGTGATGAATCACATTTATTGATTTGCATATGTTGAACCAACCTTGTATCCCATATAAACTGTACTTGATCATGGTGGATTAACTTTTAATGTGTTGTTGGATTAACTTTTAATGTGTTGTTGGATTCAGTTGGCATGTATTTTGTTGAGGATTTTTGCATCGATGTTAATCAAGAACATTGATCTGAAGTTTTCTTTTTTCATTGTGTCTCTGCCAGGCTTTGGTAACCAGGTGATGCTGGCCTCATAGAATGAGTTGGGGAGGAGTCCCTCCTCCTCAATGTTTTTGGAGTAGTTTCTGTAGGACTAGTACCCGCTCTTCTTTGTACATCTCCACTGATCATTTTACTGTCTCCATAGTTTTGTCTTTTCTAAAATGTCATATGCTTGCAATCATATAGTATGTATCATTTTCAGACTGGCTTCTTTCATTTAGCAATATGCAATTAAGTTTCTTCTATGTCTTGTTGTGGCTTGATAGCTCCTTAGTATTCCATTGTATGGATGTACCACTGTTTGTTTATCCATTCACCTGCTGAAAGACCTCTTGGTTGCTTCCAAGTTTTTACAGTTACAAATAAAGCTGCTCTAAGCATTCCTGTGCAGGTTTTTGTTTTTCATTTTTTCGTTTTTTTGAAATGGAGTCTCATTCTGTCACCCAAGCTGGAGTGCAGTGGCATGAACTTGGCTCACTACAACCTCCACCTCCCAGGTTCAAACGATTCTTGTGCCTCAGCCTCCAAAGTAGCTGGGATTACAGGTGCCCTCCACTACGACCGGCTAAATTTTATGTTTTTAGTAGAGACGGTATTTCACCATGTTGGCCATGCTGATCCCGAACTCCCACCCTCAGGTGATTTGCCCACCTCAGCCTCCCAAAGTACTGGGATCACAGGCGTGAGCCCTGTGCCTGACCCCTGCGCAGGATTTTATGTAGACATAATGTTTAGCTTATTTGGGTAAATACCATGAGCACAGTGGCTGCATTGCATAGAATATATTTCGTTTTATGAGAAATTGCCAAACTACCTTCCAAAATGGCTGTAACATTTTATATTCCAGACAGCAGTACAGCAGTTTCTGTTGTCTTACATCCTCACCAGCATTTGGTGGTGTCAGTGTTTTAGATTTTCACCATTCTAATTGGCATGCAGTGGTATCTCGTTGTTTTAGTTTGCAGTTCCCTATTATGATATGGGATCTTTTCATATGGATATTTGCCATCTGTTTTTGTTTTTTTTGTTTTTTTTATTTTTTTTTTTCTTTGATGGGGTATCTGTTTAACTTAACTGTCTTTTGCCTTTTTTTTTTTTTTTTTTTTTTTTTTTTTAAGGCAGTTCTTGCTATGTTGCCACAGCTAGATTTCAATTCCTGGGCTCAAGCAATTCTAGTGCCTCAGCATACTGAGTACTACTGAAACTGCGGGCATACACCACCATTTTTTAATTGTTTTCTCATTGTTGACTTTTAAGCATTCTTTGTATATTTTATATTTCTGTTCTTTTTTTTTTTTTGAGATGGAGTCTCACTTTCATCTCCCAGGCTGGAGTGCGGTGGTGTAATCTTGGCTCACTGCAACCTCTGCCTCCCCGGTTCAAGCAATTCTAGTACCTTAGCCTCCCTAGTAGCTGGAATTACAGGCGCATACCACCACGCCCAGCTAATTTTTGTATTTTTATTAGAGACAGGTTTCACCATGTTAGCAAGGCTGATTGCAAACTCCTGACCTCAAGTGATCACCCACCTCAGCCTCCCAAAGTGCTAAGATTACAGGCGTAAGCCACCATGCCTGGCCAATTTCTGTTCTTTGTATGTGTTTTGCAAAGATTTTTTTCCTCCATTTTGTGGCTTGCTGTTTTATTCTTTTAACAGTGTCTTTCAAAGAGCAGAAGTGTTTAAATGTTCTTAAATATATTGGTTCAATCCTTTGTTTATTTTAGGAAATCGGTATATTAAATTTATGTACACAATTGATTCTTAGCTGTGGGTTAATGTTGTCAGCATCAGTCACTAATAAGAGATTGTTCTACTTGGTGTTTTGCTCTGCCTCTAAATCCTATCTAAAAACTTTTATAATTTTCTACTACTGTTCATTATGAAATAGACCTGTGATGACTGGCTGTGTACTTGAAAGTCCTTTCTCTGAGTTTTCTTAGTTGGTCACTAAAACATGCAACATTCTGCTTGGCAAACAGGGACAAAATATTGATCATTTCTATAATATTTTGTTTGGAGTTCATAAATCATTGCAGCTTCTCATTGACATGGCTTATTTCTGGTTAGGAACCAGAAGTGAGGACTCTCCTCCCATGAGTATTCTACATAAAGGGCACATTGTTAGCAGCCTACCAAAGCCAGGGTGTATCAGTAAAAATGTAATCCTACCCCGGTACATATGTAAAGTAGAGAATTCCATGCAAAGTGCAATTTTCATATATGGAAATAAACACTTTTGCAGGTGCCCCTTTGTTTCTCACTTAGGAAATAAGCTGAAAAATTGACAAATGAGCTTCTCTTTTGAGAAGATCAGACATACTGATTTGGCAACTTGAGAACAGCATAGTGTAGTGGTAAAAGACCAAAGCTCTTGGGTTAGAAAGACTTGGATTCAAGTCTCAGTGAAAGGCACACTATGTAACCTCTATAAGCCTCCACTTTCACATCTGTAAAATGGAGTTAATGCCTATTATACAGTCATATTGATAGAATTAAATGTTATGTATAAATTAGGTGCAGACAAAAACAGACTCTTTTGATGGATTAAATGTTTATCCCCTTTGTCCATTCCCTTATCTGGACCAATGAAATAAATTTGCTTTCCACTAAGGACATGGAAACATATCTTGAATTTCTTCATCTTGCATGACAATTATCTTTAGAATCTTTCTCTAACCTTCACTCACAGGGGAACTGGCCCCAAGTGCACATTTTTAGTGCTTTCCCACAGTTTACTCCAGCTGTACTCTCCTACTAATAATGCTTTTCTGAAACTAGGTACTTAGCATGGTCCCAGGGTACAGCCAGACATGTCCTCCCACGTGGCTTCAGGTCAGCCAGAGCCAGTCAATCTGATAGCCTGCTACTTGTACCCTCTTTTTCTGTTTATGAAATTATGGATCCAAATACAGATAGGTATACAGCTGCTTAAATAAGTCTAACTCCAGTAATACCAAAATAACCCTAAATCTGCAACAGATGCAAAGATGCCCCTGGGGCAAATATTAACTGTGATGACAGCTGGGCATCAATTAATACATTTGTCACCTGCTCATGAGATAGGATCATGGGAGGTTTTGCAAAAGGACAGTCTGTTAAACAGTCTGCACAAAACAGTAGCAAGAAAAATTATTTGTTCAGGTATTCATTTTTATTTTCCTTTAATGCTCTGCCTTATCTAGTTGCCTGTTTTGAATCACAACTTTCTCTCTGCATTTAGATGAAGTTAATAAGATGGCTGGTGAGAGCAGTGCCCCCTTCAACCAGGATTACCAAAAAAAACCTTGTTCAAGTGCCCCTCAGAATTTTTCCTGGGAAATATGGGCCTTCTCATTATGGGCTTAATGTTCATAATTTATTAGGTAATAACTATTTAAAATAAAACTAAGTAAAGCAGAAAATATATACTTTTCTAACATTTGGAGACTTGTTTGCTAAATTAAAAGACGAAGTGCCAAGACTATAAATTATTTTCGTATGTTGAGGGTGAATGTTTAAATTGTACTTTTTTTTTTTTTTAAAACAGAATGTTTACTCATGAGCTTAGCATTTAAATGGTTAAAACAAGCCTTTGAAGTTAACACTCCATTAAGATGAATGGTGGTAATTCACACCTCTGCTGGTGCTATATTATTTCAGTCTGGCTGCAGAGAAAACAAGACAGCAGTAGGTTGATTTACTGTGTGAAGGCTCTTTAAACACCCAAGGTCTGGAAATCTTTGGGTGTGTGTGTGTGTGTGTGTGTGTGTGTGTGTGCCATCTAGAAGCAGGATCTGAAATTCAACACAATCTAGGTATAGAGTTGAGGTCTTGAAAGTACCATAGATTCTATATTATCCAGCAGTTCCATATCTGGCGTTTGATGGGTGGCAAGTTACTAGATCCACCCAACCTCTCTAGCTTTGTTTGCTCTTATACTGTAGTGTTTCTTCCTACCACAGCATTTTTGAAACTTCAGCTTAGTATGCTGGTAAATCCATCAGTGGAAAAGCAGAAATGAATCATCCATTTTCTGGTGAACTTTATATATGCCTTTAAATGGGCTATGAGCTAATCATTGGTCTTCATGTGCTCCTTTTTAAAATATGTTCATCTTTGCAAAATCTCCTGTTCTATATTTGCCTACATATAAAGCATCTACTTTGAAGAACTTTACAGTTTTTTTTCTCATATCCCTGGGGTAGTGAAGTAAGCAGAGATCAGTTGAAAAAGGCATTTCTTTCTCAATGTGTCCTTTATATTAGTACTATATTGTGTTTGGAATGTGTATTCCACCCATTGGTAGAAATGTTATAGCCATTTGACCCTGAAAGGATTCATTTTAGGGCCTGGGAATAAAGTTGTCTTAACACAAATGAAATAGCGAATACTGTATAAGATGTTAATGAGTTTGGAAGATCTCTCTTTAAGGTAAACGGATTTTTCTCTTCTCCCTTCTCTGTCCTGCATGTTTGCAGGCTCAGGTTACTGGATAATCTGTGGGTAGCTGGGTGTGGAGAGTATTTCCGCTCTGGCTGTCTGTAGTGCTGACACTGCCAGTACAGTATATACAGAGAGAAAATAGATGCTAGAAACAGAGGGACTCAAACTCAATTAATTTTAACCTGTTTTTCTTTTCGGCATGTGTTAGAATTAGAATTTCTCTGCAGCTGTGTTAGAATTAGCCCTATGTTAAACATACTTTGCTTCCTGCAGATTTTTCTGCCGGGATTTTTGGTGTCATAATTTTTGACCTTAGAACATTTTAGAACCTTTTTATTATATTGAGAAATTTGTGGGGTTTTTAAAATTCAAATACATAATTTATTCTTCTACTGGTAATCCTTCTGTATTTTTTCCATAAAGAGGTAGGAAAAGTAAAGAAAACAAAATTTTGATGGAGGATGAATAAAGATACTGTGAGCACACTTTCTTTATTGCAATCAGAATTCTTTCTGTTTCTCACCCTTCCTAAACAATCTGATAAATATGTTTACTGTCACGATAATCTGTTGTCCTGCTTTGCCAAGCTCTCAGTCAAGACGAGCAATTGAGGAATGGGAGTACTCATCTTGGCTGATGGCCAGGTGCACAGATAGGAATAAGAGATTTATTCACCTGTGGTAGAAAGTAAATGGGTAGAAAAGAAAATTGAGTTGCCAGGGAGAAAAAAAATACACAAAAACAGATGGATGAAAAGACATTGTAATATGGGGTGCTATAAAGAAAAAGACTTGCAGAGAAATGTTTCTCACTCGTTTGAATGTACAGTCATCCCTTGGGGGATTGGTTCCAGGATCTCCCTCATATATAAAAATCCACGCACATTCAAGTCCTGCTGCAGAACCACATATACAAAAAACCAACCCTGTGTATACATGCGCAGGTTTTGCATCCTGAAAATGCTATGTTTTTTATCTATATCTGATCTATGTTGATTTTTTAAAAATCAACTGTTAGTGAACCTGTGCAGTTGAAACCCACGCTGTTCAAAAGTCAAGATGGTATATATTTTATCTAGTTGGCATCAGTGGACAGATACACAAAACAAGCAAAAGGGCTGGCTAAATCATTCAGCAGATTCTCAGCATATACTGTGTCCTAGAGGTTGAACTAGTCCTAAGGTTACGAAGCTATGTAAGACATGCATACATACATCTTGCTTGAAAAAAGTTCACATACAACTTTGACTGAACATTTTCAGAACAACTTGATAAGTAAAACAGCTTAAATGAAAAATTATACATATATTTTTCATATAATTTTTTATATATATTTTTAAAGAAAATTTTGGAATCAAAATTACCTGTGTTCAAATCCCAGCTCTATCCCTTTCTAATTTTAGAAAAGTTACTATTCTCTGAACTTGCTGAAGGCTCAATATTTGAGTTTTCCCTCAACCAGAGGAAGTTCTCCTTCAAGTGAGATTACATGATATTTGGGGAAAACTCAAGTAAGCCGTTAAACGTTGAATATATGTACACTTTTATTACTTTACTGTCCCTCAAATCACATAGCTTCCAACCATACGTCTCTTCTCCCATCTCTGCTTCATTTAGTCAGCAGCCTGACCGGAAAATGGTATTCTAGAAATATCCTGACCAATGCATTTATTTTCACTACTGATGTCTTTTTCCCCAGAAAAGTAGTAAAATTATCCACATATTGTAGTTCTGTAGTAAATATTATCCACATATTTTGACTTTATATTAGCATTTTTAACAATAACATTACACTTTTGGCTTATAAAGTATGTGGTCAGAAAAGCTGCAGGCTTTTTTTAGGTGAATTATTCAGGTTCCTAGAACCCTGTACTTGCTCTATTGATTTACATTTTTAAATATAAGGGAATATATATGCACACACACGTATGAATAGGCACACAAATACATATATATGTATGTGTGTATCTGTTAACTGTATGTTAAATTTCATCCTGTTAGCTTCAGCTCCCCACTCAAGCAGATGAGACCTTTTTTTGAATCTTGATTATCGTGCCTCAGATAATCAATTTATCTGTGAATGGGATGAAAAAAAATAGAATTATCTTGATTCCCTGCTTTTGTGACATCTTTTATTATACTTCCATTTTTTTTATCCCATTCACAGATAAAAATGTTAAATGAGACATGACTAGAGGGCCCTGAAGCCCACCACTGTCAGTATTTCTCCTGAGTTATTATTAATCTACACCAGGTGTCCCCAAACTAAGGCCCCGCGGGCCGCATGCGGCCCCCTGAGGCCATTTATCCGGCCCCCCACCGCACTTCAGGAAGGGGCACCTCTTTCATTGGTGGTCAGTGAGGGGAGCACAGTATGTGGTGGCCCTCCAATGGTCTGAGGGACAGTGAACTGACCCCCTGTGTAAAAAGTTTGGGGACGCCTGATCTACACTTTCGGTGAAGTTGTTAACATTCCTGTAGTGTCTTCTAATCTGCATTTCCTCACTTCCTTAGAAGTGACCCCCAAATCATCGGGTACAGTCTAAACTCTCATCTGTTTTCTGTATTTCTAGTTGCTTCAGAGCATTTCTGCTTGGGGGTTCCACAGTCACTTTAAACTTCACACGTCCAAATCCGTTACTCACTACAGTTTGCTGATATCTGTCAGCAACCCCACTGTTTTCATCCAACATCCCAGCTGGCTTTCTTGCTTCCATTCCTGCTACCTGCAGTCCACTTTCACACTGCAAAGTAGTTGTTTAAAAATTGGAATCAGATTATGTTGCTACCCTGCTTAATTTCCTCCAAGAGCTTTCCATCTCACTTAGAATGAAATCCATGCCATGGCCTACAAGGCTCAATTTTGTCTGTACTTACTTATTTCTCTGATGTCAATCTATCTTTCTCTCATTCTCCAGCAACACTGGCCTTTCTGCCACTTGAACACAACCAAGCTTGCTCCCTCACACTCACTGTTTTCCCTAGTTAGAACATAGTTTTCAAAGACCTTTGCAAGCCTGGCTCCTTATTTAAGCCCAAGGTCAACTGTCACCCCCTCAGAGAGGTCTGCCCTGTCTGTCTTATGGTCATGACCATTTTATGGCCCCCAACACATGGTAGTGCTTTATAACTTTATCCTGTTATACAGGTCACTGCTGGAAATCTTGTTTATGTGTTGTCTATGTCCACTAGACTGGAAGTTTTGTAAGAACTGGGACTTAACTGGCTTATTTATAACCAAATCCTTAGAGCTTAGGACAGTGCCTGATACTTTGGAGTGGCGTAATACTTGTTGAATGAATGCATAAAGGAATCTAACAGACTATGTCCTTTTACTGTTTACCTCCAGTCTGTCACAATGTCATTTCTTCCTTTGAAATGCCTCCTATATTTGTTTTTATCCTGTCCCCAGCCTCCTGCCAGATTCCTGCCTAAATCCCAGGTTTCATCTCTTGTGCCTAAACTATTGCAGTGATTCTCAATTCAGGCTGCTCCTTGGCATCACTTGTGGAACTTGGCAAAAATTACCACATCCAGGTTCCACCCCAACCAATTAAATCCGAATCTCTGAGGGATACAACCAAGGCATTGATATACTTCTTAGAGCTTCTCAGATGACTCTAATGGGCAACTAGTGGATTGCTGTATCTGTCTCCTAGCAAATGTGTGTCTTCTAGTCCATTTTGTCTGTTATTGTTCTCTGGTCTTCTTGGAATCCTGCTTTCATAATATTACTCCCGTGCTTAGGAACCTATAATGGCTCACTACTACTCCCATCAGTCCCAAATAATGGCTCACTACCACCCCCATTAATCCCAAATTCCCTTGCCTCATCCACCAAGTTGTATTTCAGCCTTTTCTTACATATGTTCTACAATACCCTAAAACTACTTTTTCTGTCTGGCACTTGATTTGCCTTTTTTGTTTGCTTGTTTGTTTGTTTGTTTGTTTGGAGACAGAGTTTCACTCTTGTTACCCAGGCTGGAGTGCAATGGCACTATCTCGGCTCACCGCAACCTCCGCCTCCTGGGCTCAGGCAATTCTCCTGCCTCAGCCTCCTGAGTAGCTGGGATTACAGGCATGCGCCACCATGCCCAGCTAATTTTTTGTATTTTTAGTAGAGACGGGGTTTCACCATGTTGACCAGGATGGTCTCGATCTCTCGACCTCGTGATCCACCCGCCTCGGCCTCCCAAAGTGCTGGGATTACAGGCTTGAGCCACCGCGCCCAGCCTGATTTGCCTTTTATTACCCTCTTCTATATTGTTACTTCTCTCCCTACTCCCACTTCCAGGTACACACCCAGAATGTGACTTATTTTCCACCTGTCCAAATGCTTCCCATTCTTCAATATCTAGCTCAAATCCCAGCTCTGTAAAAACTGTATTCTCCACTCCAGCCTACCCCTTATTATCTATATGATTCTTTTAGTATACATTATTAGTACCTTGTAAGATTTTGTTCTATTTTTTTCATAAATTACTTTTGTAACTTTGTATTCAGTTTTTGAGTGGGTGATATGCACATGGTACAGATTTTAAATTTACAAAAATGCCCTCCCATCCAGTTCTGTCCCCGGCATCCTATTTTTCTCCATAGAAGCAACCACTTTTACAGCCTTCTGTATTCTTCCAAGTATATGCTATGCCTTTTTAGAGAGAGAGAAAGAATACACAGGCACAGGGAGAATACAAATGTTGGCATAAAACATGAAATCCTCTGCTCCTTTGACTTCTCTTCACTTAAGATTATGGCCTTTTTTTAGTGGTGCTGAAACAGAAAACACCTAAAATGAAATCTGCCCTCTTAGCAAACTTCCTATAAGTGTATGATATAGTATTGTTAATTATATGCACATTGTACAGCAGATATCTAAAACTTTTTCATCTAGCATGGCTAAAATTCTATGCGCAATTGAACAATGCCCTATTTCCCTGTCCCTGCAGCCCCTAGCAACTACCATTTTACTTTTTGCTGCTGTGAGTTTGGCTACTTTAGCCACCTTGTACCAAGGAATCATGTAGTATTTGTCCTTTTGCGACTGGCTTGTTTCATTTAGCATGTTGTCCTCAAGTGTTATGCATATTGTAGCACATGGAATAATTTTCTTTATTCTTTAAGGCTGAATAATATTCCATTGTATGTGTGTACCACAATTTCTTTGTCCATTAATCTGCCAGTAGACATTTAGGTTGTTTTCACCTCTCGGCTCTTGTGGATAATGCAGTGATGAACATGGGAGTGCAAATACCTCTTCCAAGATTCTGTTTTCAATTATCTTGTATAAATATCCAGAAGTCAGATTGCTGTATCATATGGTAGTTCTATTTAAAATTTTTTGAAGCCTCTCCATACTGGCTTCCCTGATGACTGCGCTATTTTATGTTTCTGTCAACAGTGCACAAGGGTTCCAATTTCTCTGTATCCTTGCCAGCATTTTTTGTTGTTGTTGTTATTTTGATAATGATCATTCTAACAGGTGTGAGACAATATCTCATTGTGGTTTTGTGTTTGCATTTCTGTGATAATTAGTGATGTTGAGCATCTTTTCATATAATGGTTTGTTGTTTGTATGTCTTTGGAGAAATGTCTTTCAGGTCCTTTGCCCTTTTTTTTTTTTTTTTTTTTTTTTTTTGAGACAGAGTTTCGCTCTTGTTACCCAGGCTGGAGTGCAATGGCGCGATCTCGGCTCACCGCAACCTCCGCCTCCTGGGCTCAGGCAATTCTCCTGCCTCAACCTCCTAAGTAGCTGGGATTACAGGCACGCGCCACCATGCCCAGCTAGTTTTTTGTATTTTTAGTAGAGACGGGGTTTCACCATGTTGACCAGGATGGTCTCGATCTCTCGACCTCGTGATCCACCCGCCTCGGCCTCCCAAAGTGCTGGGATTACAGGCTTGAGCCACCGCGCCCGGCCCCTTTGCCCTTTTAAACTTGATTTTTTTTGTTAGTTTGTTACTGAGTTGTAGTAGTTCTTTCTATAGTTTGTATATTAACCCCTTATCAGATATGTGGTTTGCAAATATTTTCTCTCTTCTTAAAGTTTTTACTCTGTTGATTTTTTCTTTTGCTTATGTTGGATGTTGTCCCACGTGTCTATTTTTGATTTAGCATTATGTTTTGGAGATTCTTTTGTTTATTAGTATACACAAAACTCCCTAAATATTTCAATAGCTGCATAGTATTCTGTTAATGCCTAGACCACAATTTAATTAACTAGTTTCCTATCAGTGCCTATTGAGGGATTTTTTTATTTTAAAATGTTGCTATTTTATGTAATGCTTCAAATGTTATCTTTGTATACATATGTCATTTAGCACATATATTAATTATCTATAGGGTATATTTTTATCCATTTAACTGGAATTCTGGCCTAAAGGGCATGTGCATTTCTAATTTTGGTAGGTATCACTACATTAACTTTCATTAAAGATTTTACTAACTGGGCACAGTGGCTCACGCCTGTAAGCACAGTATTTTGGGAGGCTGAGTTGAGTGGATCACTTGAGCCCAGAGGTTCAAGATTAACCTGGGCAACATGGCAAATCCTTGTCTCTACAAAAAATACAAAAATTAGCCAGATGTGGTGGCATGTGGCCGTAGTCCCACCTACTTGGGAGGCTAAGGTGGGAGGATCACCTGATTCCAGGGATGTTGAGGCTGCAGTGAGTTGTAATTGCTCCACTGCAGTCCAGCCTGGGTGACAGAGTGAAACCCTGTCTTAAAAAAAAAAAAAAAAAAAAAAAAAATTAAGATTTACTGATTTACATTCACAACAATAATATAGAAATTGCTCTTTCAGTTTTGTTGTTTAGCTTTTCACATTTAAATACTTTACCTCTCTGACTCAGTTGTAATTAACTCAAAGACAGGAACTATGACATGTACATATTAGCATGTCTCACAGCAATTAGTTCTCAGTAAATATTTGTTAAATCTTACTTCATTGTGTATTTAGGGAGTTTTCTCATGAGTGGTATTTCTGATGAGACCCATGTGAGAATTGTCCCCTTTGCGTGTGTGCTGTTCCCAGGAAACGTTGTGACTGTGTGTGATATTCTTAGGCGAGATGCTTAGTCTATTTTGTGTTACTGGCACCTGGGAAATCCAGTATCAAGATAGTAGTAGGTTCGGTGTCTGGTGAAGGCCCTGTGTCCACTCCCACTATGGCCTTTGAATGTTTCATCCTCTGGAGGGGAGGAATACTGTTCCTCAAATGACAGATAAGCAAAGTGAGAAAGCCCACTTCCAAAAGCACTTTTATTTTAATTATTTTTATTTTTAATTTTTGTGGGTACATAGTAGGTGTATATATTCATGGGGTACATGAGATGTTTTGATACAGACATGCAGTGTGAAACAATCACACCCTGGAGAATGGGGTATTCATTCCTTCAAGCATTTATCCTTTGTGTTACAAACAATCCAGTTATACTCTTTAGTTATTTTAAAATACACAATTAAGTAATTATTGGCTGTAGTCATCCTGTTATGCTATCAAATAGTAGGTCTTACTTATTTTTTCTATGCTTTGTACCCATTTACCATTTTCACCCCTCTCCTAGCCCCCCACTACCCTTGCCTGCCTCTGATCCTTATGCTCTGTATGTCCATGAGTTCAACTGTTTTGATTTTTAGATCCCACAAATAAGTGAGAACACTTGATGTTTGTCTTTCTATGTCTGATTTATTGCACTTAACCTAATGATCTCAAGTTCCATCCACGTTGTTGCAAATGAAAAGATCTCATTCATTTTATGGCTGAATAGCACTCTATTGTGTGTATGTTCCACATTTTGTTTATTCACTCATTTGTTCATGGACACTTAGCTTACTTCCAAATCTTGGTTACTGTCAACAATGCTGCAGCAAACATGGGAGTGCAGATAGCTCTTCACTCAGTATACCAATTCCCTTTCTTTTGGGTATATATCCAGCAGTGGGATTGCTGGACCATATGGTAGCTCTATTTTTATTTTTTTGAGTAGCCTCCAAACTGTTCTCCATAGTGGTTGTACTAATTTACATTCCCACCAACAGTGCACAAAGGTCCCCTTTTCTCCACATTTGTTATTTGCTATTGTCTGTATTTTTGATAAAAGCCATTTTAACTGGGGTGAGATGGTATCTCGCTGCAGTTCTGATCGGCATTCCTCTGGCGATCAGTGATGTCGAGCACCTTTTCACATGCCTGTTAGCCATTTGTTTGTCCTCTTTTGAGAAGTGTCTATTCAAATATTCTGCCCATTTTTTGATTGGATTATTATATTTTTTCCAACGTAATTGTTTAAGTTCCTTATATATTCTAGTTCTTAATCCCTTTTCATATGGGTACTCTGCGGATATTGTCTTCTGAAAGCACTTTTATTAAGATGTTAAACCTACTAATGAAGGTGGAGCCCGTGTGGCCTAATCACCTCTTAAAGGCTCCATCTCCCAATATGTCACATTGGCAATTAAATCTCAATATGAGTTTTGTGGGGAACAAACATTTAGCCCATAGCAGACACCATTCATTGCTATTGTTCTTCCAGGATCCTGTATTATCATTAACCCAGCAAGGCCAACTAATCATTGGATCTATTATCAAGTTTGGTTTGTTTGAATAATTCAGTATAAATTAGCTAAATGAAAAGGCTCTACTCTATAAGTTTTTGCCATCTTTTTATTATGAAAAATTGTAAACATGAATACAAGTTGAAATAATATGCCCACCACTGAAATTTAACATTTATTCATATTTATTTTGTAACTCACATATAAATTATATGTAAATATACAGCTGACTCTAGAACAACATGGGTTTTCTAACTGTGTGGGTCCACTTATATGGGGATTTTTTTCTGCTTCTGCCACCCCTGAGATAGCAAGACCAACCCTTCCCCTTTCTTCTACTTAGCCTCCTCCACATTAAGACAGTGGAATGAAGACCTTTATGATGATCTACTTTCACTTAATAGTAAATATGTTTTCTCTTCCTTATGATTTTTTAAATGACATTTTTGTTTCTCTAGCTTACTTTATTGTTAAAAAAAAATAGTATATAAGCATACAACATGTGTGTTAATCAACTTATTAGTAAGACTTCCAGCAGGCTATTAGCAGTTAAGTTTTGGCTGGGAGTCAAAAGTTGTACACATATTTTCAAGTGTGTCGTGGGTGGGCACCTCTGACCCTCACATTGTTCAGGGGTCAACTGCATATACAAATAAGTATATTTGCTGAATGATTTGCAAAGTAAGTTGCAAGTAAGTTACTGACATTCCATGAAGCAATAAGTGAAGTTGAAAATTATTTTTTGTAAATGTTACTATCTACCTTAGCTCAGGCTACTATAACAAAATGCCATAGATTGGATGGCTTAAACAACAGAAATTTATTTCTCATTGCTCTGGAGGCTGGGAAATCCAAGAGCATGGTGCTGGCTAGAAGTATTTTGGTCCTGATGAGGGCCTCTTCCTGGCTTGTAAATGGCTGCCTTCTTGTGTCCTCACATGGTAGAGAAAGAGTGATCTCTATTCCTCTTCCTATAAAGCCACTAATCCCATTATGAGGGCCCCACCCTTACCACTTAATCTAAGCCTGATTATCTCCCGAAGACTCCATCTTCAAGTACTTATGGGTTAGGGCTTCAATATGAATTGAGGGATTGGAGGAGACACAATTCTGTCCACAGAACTTTCCTGTGAACAAGCCTATTATTTTATTTCTTTCTGTCTTCCTTTCTTTTTTCCTTCCTTCCTTTCTTCCTTCTTTTTCTTTCTTCTTTCACAAACTTTGTTCCTTTCTTCAAACGGATAAGAAGCTGTTTGATGCAGCTGGCACCAGAACTTCTCTTAGTAAGGGAAATATTCTTAATCTCCTTTTTTTTGTTTTTGTTTTTTTTTTTAGGAAAATATATTGATAAGTCATTTTGGTATGAAAGGTGAGGTCTTATATGGTGGCACAGCAATGTGAGTGTATTAAATGCCTGCGAATTGTGTACTTTAAAGAGGTTCATTGTATGTTATGTGAATTTCACCTCAATCAAAAATTGTGACCCTGTGAAAATGGTTGGCAGGAGAAGAGGAAGTGAGAGAGAAAGCTAAACTACTCTGCATAAAAGAGATAATGTGAATTTGGGAACTGGAGAAAAGCAAAGGGAAAGAGGCAGAGAGTGCTAAGCCAGTGGTAGGAGTCTAGAGGAAAAGTGGCTGATGGGCATTTTTAGAACAGAAACTTTTAATATTCAGTTTTAATTTGCCTGTCTCTGTATCCTGAAACCAATAAAATCACGAGACAGAAAAATACTTTGTGTGAACAGAACTGTGTGTGTAAACCCTTTTTTTAGATTCACATGGGACAGAACAAATAAAGCCTTGTGTTATCCAGGTGATCCAGAAACCTCAAAAAGTGAAATTCAAAAGCAGAGATGGCCACCAAAAAAAAAAATATATAAGCCACTTGCTTCCTCCCAGAGTCCATGGGTACATCAGGAGGGTTGCGGGACAATTCTCATATTGAGGGATATGATTGAACCAACTTATCCTGACTCTCAAAGTGTATTGAACTTTCCTTGACATCTCATTGGCAATATGTTGTCATTTCATTGAGTTAAGGGCTCGTTATTGACTAGTCATCAATTGTACTTGTAGGGAAATGCCTCTTTTTAAAGACAAGAGACCAGACCTCTGCAGAGGTAGATCTTGGAGATTGGAGCAGCTCTCAGATGTCTAGCATTTCCCCTTAGGGTCATCTTGCCAGATTCTCTGTAACGGAAGTCTGGTAGTTCCAAAACCAGGCTCCAAGAATGTGCCTTTTTTCTACCTGGGGGGTGTGTGTGTGTGATCTGAGCCACTCAACTTCTACTTGGATGGTGGCATTAGGAATCAAAGGGAGTGGGGCCTCTAGGGAAGGGCACTCCCATGGAAAAAGAGTGGAGACTATCTTTATAATTCCCTGATTTTCTTACCCAGTTCTCCAATCTGCTAAATCTGAGAAAGTTTTGTATTTTAAATGAATGGAAGATCATTAATCTCATAAAATAATATGACACTAATGAGCAGGCACTGCTGCGTATGGACCAGGTTCTATGCCAAGCACATTCTCATATAATCTGAGGTAAGCACAGTTATATCCCCCGTTTAATAGATTAGAAATTAAAGTTTAGAGAGACTGTAAGGTTAAACGACTTGTTCAAGGTTATACATCCTTAAGATGCCATCCTAAGAATAGAAACTTAAGTTTTATTATAAAGGCTAAGTGCTTAATTACAGTTTTAGTAAAATGTATCAAACTGTTGGAGTTTTTTTCTACAAAAAGGTTCTGCTCACGATAGGTACATAGTCAATAGGACTGTGTTGAAGGCTGGTTTATTCATTTAAAATGTGGCACCTAAATCTGTTCTTTTGCAACAGCCAGACCATATTTTGACTGGCCTTGTGTCCTCCTGAGTCATGGTTCATTGCCAAAACAGCGTTTCTCCTTTGTTAAGTATTTCAGAGGAAATTCTGGACAAAGGAAAGGTATAGGGGCTTTTAAGTAGAGCAGGAATGTGTTCAGCTAGACTTTGAGAAAACTTGGAAGTCTTACAAAACAGTGTCAGAAATCCATTTCTGTATTCTGTGACTTTCTGCAAACACAATTTTTAAAAATCCAAATATAGCTTAGACCATCGGTAGTCTAATTCAGCGTTTCCCAGATTTGAGATTTCTTTTGGAACTTTAGAACATCAAATTGAATCTTGGGACATTCATAAAATTGCCAGCTTTTTATTTTACAAATTGATTGAGGACATTAAACTTGCTACCATCAATACAGAAAATTAAGAAAGGTTATAATAAAATACAGTCTTTTAAGTTCAACAAGTTTAGATTTGTGAAAAACTTGCTACATAGTCCTTTTTCTCATTGAAGACCAATGAAAACTTTCTTACAGACCAACACTTGGAAACTACCAGTCTAAATAACCAGTCTATATACAAAATTCAGTAAAGACTTCTTCACTTCTAATGCTCATTGACTTCAATTTTCATATATATGGAAAGAAGTAGACATAAAAACAGATCTTGACTATAGAATACATTCATGACTTAGTTGGCTCTTTCCCCAATCATTACTGATCTTAACCTTTGGGAGGGAAAAATATCTAAATAAGTTCTGGTTTACAAATTTGCAAAATTTTTGTCAATATTTCAGGATTTAGAAAAAAACTGACAGGGCATTTTTTACTATATAACTATCTAAGTTTAAGTGAATCATCAAAAGTCAGTAAGGATTATACCGTAAAATTTACATTGCACAGGGAAGCAAAATACTTGGAGGCTCTCCGTGTCTTTGTCTAAAGACTTGTCATTCATTTGCATTCAAATAAATTCTTTGCTTTCATTCATCCAGAATGGTTCTGAATTTATTAGCTCGCCAGACTACATAAAGAGAGTTGCATTCATGCATTTTAATTTCAATGTAAAATGGCTTTTCTCAATTTTTTTCTTCTTACTCAATTCTCGCAAAACATGTTTAATCACTCCCACACTCCATTGTCTAAACATTTCATAATGTTGTTACTTCTATAGTAAAACAAAAAGTAATTTGCTTTTAATAAATCAGGGAGCGATACGCTTGCAATCTAGAGCTTTATTCTGGTGAGAGAAAATTCTCAAATTCTATTTCCAGCCCCATTTATGAGAAGATGATTTTGCCTGTCACAAAGCATTGTTAGGTGTGTACAGTATTTGTTCTGTAGTTGGTAAACTACTGCAACTTACAGTCCAATGGAGATGACCTCTGTACAACAACTGGAATGGGAATACCCTGAAGGGCAGGCTGTGGCTGTTCCGTGTACCACGTGTACACTAGGCCATCCATGTGTGCTTGTTGAATGACAAATCTTGTTGAGTAATACAAACATTAAGCACTCTGCTGGATAAGCTCATAGAGATGGGGTTCACTGTCTTCTGGGTGAGTGGGGAAGACTTTGTGAAGAAAGCAACAGCTGAAGTAAAATTGAAGGATAACCAAAGTAGAAGTGAGAATGAAAGGAAGATACTCCTGTTTGGAAAGAAAATACTAACAAGATGTACAGGAAGACACACGGTATATTTTGGAGATGACAAGTAAAAATTTTGCCAGGAGCACAGATGTAATAGCAATTTGAGAAGTAAAGCTGAAGGGTAGGATCCTGATGTAGAGAATGCTGGGAGCCAGGCTGAGCTTGGAGTTTACGTCAGGTAGAAGTGGTAGAGAAAGATTAATTGCCTCTCTGCGTTGGATTCGTGCCATCATTATCTTCCAAAAGCTAAAAAGAAGCACTTTAGGCTTTCAAAGGCCAGTTATCTAAAAAACACACTTAATTTGTTCTTAAGTCAGCTCCAGAGCATATGAGGAACTTTTTCTGGAGTTTTGGAAAATTCCTCATGCACTGAGATCCTATTAAGACCTCTGGCATCTTTTTTATTTATTTATTTTTTTTTATTTTAAGACAGGGTCTTACTCTGTTGTCCAGGTTGGAGTGCAGTGGCGCAATCTCGGCTCACTGCAACCTCTGTCTCCTGGACTCAAGCAGTCCTCCCACCTCAGCCTCTGGAATAGCTGGGACTACAGGTGTGCGCCACCATTCCTGGCTAATTTTTTTACTTTGTGTAGAGACAGGGTTTCACCATGTTGCCCAGGCTAGTCTCAAACTTCTGAGCTCAAACTGTCCGCCCACTTCAGGCTCCCAAAGTTCTGGGATTATAGGTGTGAGCTTCCGCGCCGGGTCAAGACCTCTGGCATCTTAAGGGACTTCCTATGAGTTCTTCCCTCCAAACTTTTGCACAAGTTATTCATGTCGTTTTCTCTTTCCCCTCCAAAGTGCTGCTTCTCCCTCACATCTCCTCTGGAAGGACTTACCTGACTATGACTTAATTTAACTCTGCTCCATTACTCAGGAAACCTATACTCAACATTGATGCTACATTTAATTTCTCTAAATGATAAAATATACAAATTCTTGTATATTTGTATGCCTAACCACCTTGTGACAGCCTTTAGGAAAGATTCTACATCTGCCAGCTTTTTTGTATCCTCCATCCAGAACCTGTCTCCCATCCCTACTCCATCCACCCACCTCGGAGACATCATGGTACAGGGCAGTATATTCGGTTAGGACTGATGGTTTAAGAGTGTGCCCTGAACAATAAAGGATTTCTTTGAGGCTGAAATCCTATGGGATCCATGGAATATGGAGTTTCACCTCTCTTTGGCGCCTCCTTTCCCCAGCAT
Source organism: Saimiri boliviensis (assembly GCF_048565385.1). Taxonomy (NCBI): domain Eukaryota; kingdom Metazoa; phylum Chordata; class Mammalia; order Primates; family Cebidae; genus Saimiri; species Saimiri boliviensis. Next base: position 42,644,701 of record NC_133450.1, on the reverse strand, counting down.
GTGTAGAGCTTCTAGAACAGTCCCCAGCAAGAGAGAAGCACTTGGTACACCTCTTTGTTATCCTCACTGTCTCCCATCTCTGTGGGCCTGTTAGTGATGATCAGGATACAGGTTTCAACATGGCCAAGCTGTTAATCACCGGAGAATGGGCTCCATGAACAATAAGCATTAAAAGGCAACAACAACAAAAACCCTCTTAATTTTATGCAGGCTTAATTTTTTAAAGAACTTTTTTTGTAACTCACTTTTACTCCTCTTCATCTACTTTCTCGTATCTATGACTAAGAATGATAAGGACACCCACCCGCTATACACACCTAATTCCATTCCTCCAAATTTGATTTCGTGTTTTCTAGAGCCGGCGTGTAATGTGACCTATTGCTGGGAGAGGCCCAGCTGAGGGACTCTGTGATGCCAAATGGACAAAGGCATACTTTTATCTCCAGGTTCCAGCCTGGTGAAAATCATGGCACCTGAGGATTTGGAGCTGACTCTCTCCTTCGAGAGTTCTGCCTTCCAAAAATATATCTTAGGCTGCCTGTACCTGCATTCGATAGGTTTTGACTCTTACCAACTGCAGCTTCAGGCTGAACTTGAGTTCTACCCTCATGGATGCAAATCAAAACAGAGCTCAGAATCAAGTCTGGGAAGCAAGTAGAAGGGTTTGATTTGCATGGGGAGCTTTTGTCTCTGCGTGAAGGCAGCCAAATTCCCTGGGCTCCCCAGCCCTCCGGAAATATGTTTTACAGGACCCGGGGGCCCAGCCGGGTGGGTGTGATTTGAATGTTCTCTGCTACAGCTGCTGCTCCGGGCCCTGGTCACTGCTGTTGGGTTCGCTCCATTTTACTGCCTCAGAATCCCCCTGTGCATGTTAGTGGTTAATACAGCAGCCAGGAGACGCCAGACAGCTCTCGGCACCTGGTTCAAATTTAAGGCTCATTTACACATGATGTCACACACGCATTGTCAGCGCGAGGGAGGTCAGGATGGTTCATTTTGGGAAGGTTCACATTGTTGAGTCTTTACAACACTCACTGCTATTAATGCCTTAACCATCTGACTTGGATTTAGGTTTTCTGGCATGAGGTAATCCCAGGCACTAGATTTATATGCTGAAGGGGAAGCCAGCAATGGTGGCTAATCATGCTGGTTTGCAGATCCGCACCTCTGGAGCCTTGGGATGGAATTAGAGGGCCACATGGCAAGTAGCAAATCATGGGGGTTTTGAGCAGGAGGGGAATTAGCCAGATCTGGAAGCAGGGGCCATAGACGGGGCGTTGTCTGAGCCAGGAGGTTTGACTGAAGAATGGAAACCAAGGTAAATTGGACAAGGATCTGGGCCCAGAGACCACAGAAATTATTCTAGTTTTGACTAGTGCGTTGGGTCCTTGCTTGGCCTGTCCTCTTGCTCATCACCCGTAGAAATCCCAGGCCCATCTTCCCAGGACCAGTGTAAGTCTCATGTTCCATGAAGCCTTTCCTGACCACCCAGCCCACAGTAATTTCTCTCCTGAATCCCTAAGTACTTCTGTTACTGAGCACTTAATTTGTGCGACTAGCTCATTGTACCCTTACAATTCCATGGGGAAGGTATTATTATCTCCATTTTACAGATGATGTGACAGGTTCAGAGAGGTTAAATAATGTATCAGCATTATACTCTTAAGAGCTTGATGGAATCCTGATTCCAAGCTTAGGTACTGAACCATCGGGGTAGGCAGTCTACATCTGCTGTGGTACGTGGTATCAGTCACATGGGAGAGACAAACTGTGCCTCAGGAAGATGCCACATGGGAATGCACAGCAGTGCTGTAGAACCTTGTGTTTATGTGTCGTCCCTGGTGCCTGGCTGTAAATAACTGCAGGGCAGTGACCGTCACCTCTGCTTTTCTGCATCCCTGCACTTCCTGACACAGTGTCCCCCAAAGTATGCATCAATGGACAGATGAATATTAGCACCTCCCCACCACCCTCACCTAAAACATTGAAAACTTTGAGATCTTTGGATAACAACCCCTATCCCCTTCTGTTGTCTTCTGTCATGTGGCTGAAATAGTAAAACTGGTCTGTCTGTCACAGCTCCAGTGAGTTTCCTTACTCAGTGGAAATTTAGGGAATGTCTTTAATCCTGCTAACTGCTTTGACTTTTTTGCTTTTTAACTTGTACAGATATCTTTAATCCTGCTAACTGCTTTGACTTTTTTGCTTTTTAACTTGTCCCAAGACCTATTGCCATGATGGATCTCTGTAAATGGTCTTTCTTATTCCATGAGTCTCTGTTTTAGTCAAGTGAAAGGCACACTCCTTTTCACTGGCTACCTCTTGCTTAACCTCCAAGAGGAGTACACACTCCCAGAACCCTTTGCTGGGCTCTCATGCCAAGGTTAGGTGTCCCTTCAGTGTGCTTCTTCAGCACTCATTACCCCTTGGTAGTATTGTAGTTTAATTCCTGTTAGCTTGACTGAGCAGAGACTCGCCTGGAGATACCTGTAGGTGCCCTCCACGTTGTTCAGATGAAGAGCATAGAAGGGTGAGGCCCGCCCTCGGTTTCTACCCCTCTCCTCAAGGCCTTTCTAGTCACTATGCCACAGCGTGCTCATGGCTGTAGGGATCATGCCTCTGGGCCTCTGTCCATGCAGCTGCTCTGCCTGCACTCCAGGACAGGGGCCTTCTCTGCTGTCCATTGGAGCCCTGTGGAAGGGACTCCTGACCCTAGCCCTAGGAAAGTCATCTCTGAAGGCTGTTTTCTTATTAAAATGTCTCCTCAGAATGACCCTACAGACACAGTGTTTTTTCAGTGTCCTCTCACCTTTGAACATATCCAGGAATAACTGAAAAACCAGGCAATCAGATGCCCCTCTCATAAATCACAGTCACTTCAGAGCAGAACTTAGAGTTTGGTTTGCAAGCCACACGGAATAGTTTGAGCTTGCCCCTCTACCATTTCCTCCCATTCTGAGCCCGGAGGTTCACCTAGTGGACTGTGGCAATGGATTCCCTTGCCCCTGGCTTCCCATTGGGTTCAGCCAGAGAGCAGCCCCAGTGGGAGCTTAGACGGGGAGGAAAGTAAGGTCAGGGTGTCTGCTTCCCCCTCTCTGTTTGCCGGACCACTGTGGGCAGACTACACCCCAGGTGGCCGTCCCCATGTGTAGCCATGCTCGTGAGTTCTGGGTTCTGGAAACCTCCCCCTCCTCTTGCCCCTTCAGTCATAGGGTGGTAGCCCCCCTCTTTGCTATTAGCTGTTTTGCGTTGAATTGTGTCCAACCCCAAATTCATATGTTGAGACCCTAATCCCTAGGACCTCAGAATGCAACTGTACTTGGAGATAGGGTCTTTAAAGAAGTAACTAAGTTAAAATGAGGCTGTTAAGCTGTTCCCTAAATCAACGCGATTGGGGTTCCTGCAAGAAAAGGAAGAGATAGCAGGAAGACATGCACCCAAGTGAGGCCATGTGAGAACAAAGCAAGCAGGCAGCTGCTTACCAGCCAAGGCAAGAGGCCTCAGGAGAACCAGACCTGTCCACCCTTCGATCCTACTTCCCAACCTCCAGAACTGTGAGTAAATACATGCCTGGTTGTTCAAACCACCCAGTCTGTGGCATTTTGTTGTGGCAGTTATAGCAAACTAATACACTAGCTCAGCGGGTACTTCACTATCCCTTGGGGATTTCCCTAAATGTTACCTATTACAGTGTTTAAGTCCTTTTAGTAAGCTTTCCTTTTGGGATATCACCTGTTTCTTTTTGGGACCCTGATGGATATCCAGGCTCAGATGGCAACAGGAATATTTAGTTACAACAGCAAGAAAATCTGTCAATGGAAGTGGCTCCCTGCTACTGGTGTCCTCGCCCATCACAAGAACCCACCTGGGTACTCTAGTGCTACTCCAGGGTACTTCCTCTCCTTAGAAACTGAGTGACTTTGGACTGATCATTCCCTGTGAGCTTCAGTTTTCCTCTTCGTAAAGCACAGGTAACAAAAGCTGACTTTTTGGGGTACTGTGAGGCAACATGTTGGATGCCGATGTGAATTGACTGAGATAACCCAGCAAGGAAATAAGGTTGCTTTTCTATAGCAATATTTGTAAGCAATTTCACTGATAAATGTACACAAAGCCTTGATATCTGTGAAGGCAAAAGAATGGTGATGTTTACTAGGAAAGGCAGCTCTGAGAGTAGTATGGGAGAGGCTCTGCGATTTGCTCAGCAACTTTCTATGTCCTCCTCCCAAGCCTAGGAATCACTGCAAACTACAGTGCAGCAGAGACAGAGACCCATGAACCAACCTAATCTCAGTCAGGTTTTCATTCACTCTTCATTAAGAACTAGGTCGAGATATTTCAACTTTTACTTCACACTCTTCTGCCATAGAGGTCCCATACATACAACAGGTGAATGGAGCATCTCTTTGCCTTCTTTTTCCCTTTCGTTTGGGACTGAAGTGAAATCAGCTGGAGGCCAGAGCAGCTCAAACACTAAGGTATACAGTGTGCAGTAAGGTGAAATTGTGTCTTTTGGTTCCTAATTTTTATTTCCAATAAATGAAGCTTCTCAATCATGTTACTTTCACCTGCCCAAGCTAAAACACAATCTTCACTGTCCCCAAAGCTGCAAAGAGGGAGATCCTGACATAACATGTGGGGATGCTGCTAGGGTGTTCTTTGCCCTCTCTGTAAGCTAGACTCGCTAGTGGTCCTTCCCAGAGTGGGCCAGGAGACCCAGGCTTCTTCCTCAGTTGGACATCTGGCTTTCCACAAAGTCGAGTCTTCCCCTGGGAGGATGATGCCTCCGGGGTGATAGGAACACTTTTTATTAGCTCATTACTATCTCCATCGAATTCTATGCCAGGAGGCATTCTTGTGAATGTGAAAAGCTGTTGCGGAATAAAATGGCCTTGTGGGCGAGACAGGTGAAAAGAATAAAATCTCAGAATGTAAAGATCTAGGAAGAGTGTCACTTCAACTCTTAAAAAAAAAAAAAACTGCAAGTTTACTATTTATTTGGACCCTCAAAGAGCTGAGGTCACAGGGCCGCCAATTAGCCTGAAAATCTAAGGACCGGTGGGGGCCTATGAAGAAGCACGGGAAACTAGTGCTTGCTTGCCTGGGGCAGGTGTAACCAATAGAAGAACTCAGCAGGAGTAGGTAAAGATCTGGTGGAGAGTAAGTGAGGACTGGTGAGAGTATGGAGCCCCTGGGGAATGCGTATATAGAAGGAGTTTGTGCCTTCTTAGAGATTGTTCTCCGTGGACTCTACCAGGCACTGTATCCCACCAGAAGAGACTGGCCAAAGTCCTGAGAAAGAATCCCTCACAGTGCAGGTATGGGGGAAAGGGGAAATAGCTGCTGCAGAGGAGCACGAGCCCCAGCCTTTCTCCTTTCTAGAACAAAAGCCTTAATCTACAAGAGAAAGGGAAAATACTGTTTCCTTTAGACTACTTCCCTAAGTTTCCCTAGAAACTTAGGGAAGAATGAAAACAAAACAAAACAGAACACCCCTCTATCCTGAGGAAGGGACAGGAATACAGAAACAAAAACTAAGAATGTATTGCCAATAAATATACTCAAGAAGAAATGTTAAAAAAAAATTCATCAGGTGGGAGAAATGAGAAACAAAGCTAGAAATGCAAAACTAAAGATACAAAAATATGAAGAGCACTGGAAATTGATTAAATGAAGGTAAATTAAGATACATTTAAAATGTTTAAATGATCCTGAAAGATGAATGACTGTCAAGAGTAAAAATAGCACTGTATTCTATGTGTATAGGATTCGTAAAAGTAAAATGTATCATAATAATACAAAGGTTGGGAGGGACGAATTGAGAATAAACTATTGTAAGATCCTTACATTATGAATGAAGCAGTGTATTATTTGAACATAGATTCTGATCTTGGGTATTCTCAGCCTTTTTTGGCTGTTTTCTTCCCTTCGTTGTAGATTTATCCATCTGTGGTCTTTATCATTACCGTCTTTGTAATTAGGTTTCTGAGTGGACGTCCAACTTATTGATTCTCAGCGCCGAAATCTGAGCAACCCACTGCACCGACTAAATCAGCGGCGTTAAGACTGATGGTGCTTTTCTGACTTTGCACCAAGAACCGACGCTCGGAGGCGCCGACAAAACCGCCTCGCCGGTCACAAGAGTCGCGGTGGCGACCCGTGGGGCTCCTCCGCTGGGAATCTCCTGGTGCGTGAGCAACAAGAATTCATGTGAAGGTGTGGCGTCCTCTCGTTCTTTGCGTTTTCACTGGGAGCTACAATCCCGAGCTGCTAGTGATCAGCCATCTTGGATCTCTCTCTCTCAAATGTGTCTGTCCTGTTTATTTACTTAAACATATATACTGTCTACATTTTTCCATGTCCATAATGTTTCTCTATTTAGTAATCTATAATGATTGCCTAGCATTAACTTACAGGGATTTATTATAATCTCTTTAGCCAATCTCCCATGCCTGGACATTTAGGTTGCTTCTAACATTTATTAATAATAAACAATACTGCTGTGCATATTTATACATATACATCTTAAAGTTCTGGATGTAGAATCGCTATATCAAAGGGTATGCACATTTTTCAGGTTTTTGATTCATACTGCCAAATTTCTCACCCTCAAAAAAGTTATGCCAATTTATACTACCATCAATCATATGCCTGTATGACAATGTTGATTTCCATGCATACTACCAACATTGATTATTATCTTTGTGAAATTTTTGAATTATTACTCATTTTCAATGACTTTGCAAATATTTATTAGCTGTTTGTAATTCTTGCTTTGTGAGTGACTGCTGTTACCTTTTGTGCATAATTCTTTTGAGGGAAAGGAATATACTTTTCTATTTAATTTATAAAAGCTCCATTTATGTATATATATTTTTGAGATGGAGTCTTGCTCTGTCACCCAGGCTGGAGTGCAGTGGCACAATCTCAGCTCACTACAACCTCTGCTTCCCAGGTTCAAGTGATTCTCCTTTTATATTAAGGTATCTGTCCGTCTAACATCTATGGATCTACACATCATATATATTAAGTTATAACCGCCATGTATATTGCTATTTTCCCTCAATTTTTATTTATGTTTTTCTTTATTTCATTCTGGATTTTTCCCCCATTTGTATATAGTCTATTAACAATCCTTTATAGTTTCTGTCTTTGGCTGATGCTTCAAAATAATTTTCCCATCCCAAAATGGTAACAGTATTTATGTTTTTACTGATACTCTTATGATTTATTTTTGTCGAAAATAATCATATAAAACTAATTTAGATTAAACGTATGAGGTACTAGCTAACATTTTCTTCAAAGTTACTAAATTATTAAATACGTTTGAATTTGTGAACTCCGTATTTCTGAGCTTTTCTTTTCTTTTGAGACAGAGTCTTGCACTGTCACCCAGGCTGGAGTGCAGTGGTGTAATCTTGGCTCACTGCAACCTCTGCCTCCTGGGTTCAAGTAATTCTTCTGCCTCAGCCTCCCAAGTAGCTAAAATTACAGGCACCTGCCACCATGCCTGGCTAATTGTTTTGTATTTTTAGTAGAGACGGGGTTTCATTATGATGATCAGGCTGGTCTCCAACTCCTGACCTCGTCCACCACGCCAGGCCCTTCTGAACTTTTCTTTATGTCTCTTTCATCTATGCTAGGGCTAAATTGTTCAATTAATTAAACAGTTTTAAGAATTCAAAAGTTTTAATGTTTGATGAGAAATCTGCAGCCTTGGGGTAGAATGTTGTTGCTTATTAGTTGGTGCTGAGGGGTGAGGGGTGCACTTGGTCCTAGTGTACTCTCAGGCTTCGGCAGGCCCTGTCTGCCTGGATCTCAAGAGTGAGGCTTTCTCAGAAAGCCTGCCCCTCCTTCTCCTCCTGTGGGCTGTGATTGCAAAACCACCTCCAAGGCCAGCCTGCCTCTAAATCCCACCTGTTTTGTTTTGGTGTCATGAAATTCCAGCATTAGAGTGCAGAGAAATAGTTTTAGGACCTTAGAGGATGAAAACGTATGCAGTTTGTGTTGGAAGGACCAACATAATAACAAATGTGCAACCATCACTCCACTTACAAATTAAGGTCACAGATCTAGACAAAGTATTGTGTGAATTAAGTGAGTGAGTGAGTGAGTAGGGAGAGGGACTCTGTTAGGAACAGGGGAGCTGGAGGGGAAATGGCTGGATCTGGAACTGAGAGCACCTGGGTAGCTGAGAATGAGGACTCTAAATCTTCTGGGGACAAGGGGAGAGGTGCAGAAGCCCCACAGCCACCTCTGTGGTTGCCATGCTTCAATCTGGCAGCCAGAGAAAAGCCCAAACCAGGCCAGATGAGGCTCCACTCAAGGACTAGCTAGATTATGTGCTAGAGGGAAAAAAAGGGAAACTCCTCCAAGAGGAGCCAGTGATGATCACAGCTATTGATGTGTATTCCCACGGCCCTCGCAGCCATGCATCTCTTAAAATCAAGTGAAACAACCATTGATAATTCTGGAAAGAATTTTCTAGTAGGGGAAATAGAGAAAGGAAAAAAAAAAACCTGAAGAAAAAAAAAACAAAACCAAACCCTTCTTGATGTTTTCCACAGACTGCTTTAGAAAGAGAAAGACTGATGCAATCCAAAGACAATGATCCTTGGTTAACCCAGGACATTTCACAGACCCAGAACTCAGAAGGCACAGACACCCACATACAGGCCTCAGTTTTGACTTTTTAAATGCAACAATTTTTTGTAAATTCATATTTAATTTTCAACCAACTCCAGCACCTCATTAAGGAGGGGCCTGTTCTTTGCCAAACTCTTCCAAGGGAACCTGCTGGGTTTGAGTGTAGGTGTCAGCAAACATTTCCCAGTATGTTCTAATGGGGAAATATTTATTTTGTAACACTCCTTCCTAACCAAAAATACAATTATGTGACATGTTTTATATGACCAAGGGGATTTGGGCTAAGATTTTGTATCCATAATGTACCCTAATACTGAGAAACATCGTTTTTAAAGTATTTTTCTTTGGCATGGACAGGGGGCTGCACCCTGGAAAAATAGCACTTCATGGGAATTTCCCTTTAGCCCTGAGAAAGAGTTTGGGAACACATAAGAGTAGAGTATATTTGGTTTGGGATCTTAAATCCTGCAAGGTCTCTGAAAGAGGCAAATGGGTGTGAGAAAGAATTAGTTACTGCAAGTTTATTTCATAATGGCCTATAAAAACTATACATGTTCCATTTCTAAAGCTGCTATGCCCTTACTATAGCTATAGCTACTTTTTAAAACAAGAAAGACTTTCCACAAAGTCATTTCTGCTTTGGGTGGGATAACATTTAGAGCAAGGTATAAAGGACCTTTGCCAGAACAATTACCATTTAAGGCAAAGATCTTCAAGATTTTACTTGGAGCTTAAGGTCTTGGCTCAGCCCTGGCTCTGTGGAACACCACACACATCCAGTGACCATGGGAAAGCTGGCTCCATGCTGGGCTGGGCTGCAGCATTAGTACAAGTCTCATGCCCCAAAGGGTGAAATGTGACTATCTGCTAAGTGAAGGCTCTGTCAGGAGAAGCTGGAGGAATATGGCAACCACTCATTGAACCAAAATCCATGGAGTCCCAATCCTTTTTCATTGTTGCCTTTTTGCATTTAGAACATGTCCCTCTGGCCACCTCCAGGGAATGGGTGCCAGGACTCAGTGTGCCCAGCTCAAGGCTAAAGAGAGTTTATTAGCAGAAGTGTCACTGACATGATTTGGAACCACAGGAGAGGCAGAGATGTGTGATGGCTGAAAGCAGAACGTGGGCTAATGTTTAACAGACAGACTAGCCAGCCTACGGATTAATTAGTGTTCTGCTGGTAGTTCTGTTAGGAGGCATTATCATTCATCACTTAAAATAAGACCTTTTTTTTTTTGAGACAGAGCCTTGCTCTCTTGCCTAGACTGGAGTGCAGTGGTGCAATATTTGAGCTCACTGCAACCTCTGCCTCCTGGGTTCAAGCAATTCTCCTGCTTCTGCCTCCCAAGTAGCTGGGACTACAGGTGCCTGCCATCTTGCCCTGCCAATTTTTGTATTTTTAATAGAAATGGGAGTTTCACCATGTTGGCCAGGCTGGTCTTGAACTCCTGAACTCAGGTGATCGTCCCACCTCGGCTTCTCAAAGTGCTGGGATTACATGCCTGAGCTACCATGCCTGGACAAAATAAGACCTTTTATTGGAAGCCAATTGTTTTTATATGATAGTGACCCTAGGAAACTGGTCAGAGAGAAATAATTTATACATACTAGTGAAAATCAAACTCATCATACTAATGAAAATCAAACTACACAAACACAATAGGAAATATAGAAATGTAAGTTTAAACAAATGTTTATCTATTGACTCATAGTGCATTCAACATAGTCTTTTGTTTCAGGTGTGACTGGTAGAGGCATAATTATCTGCCACAATGCCAGCATCATCAGTTTAGGAAACTACCACCCTCCCCCAACATCCTGTTTTTCTCTTATAATCTCTTATGATTCCTTCATCCACCTATTCCTAAACCAATCATCAACTCCCAGTTATCACTGTGTTGGAGTAGTACTTTTTTTTAGCCTCCTGCCCAGTGTGTAAAAAGTAATATTTCATTTTACTTATCTAAATTTACCAATATCCAAGGTAGAAAGGACAAGTAATTTCACTAGTTTAGAATTTGAAACCAACTCTCCCGGTTAATCTTCTTTGTGTCTTTCACAATTTTACGGCTTTATAGCTTTTTCTTTCCCTTTAATTTTTTTTGTCTTTCCAGGAAAAACAGAAAAAGACCTTTATTTTTTCTTGCCTATATAAAAGCCATTGCATTTTCTTGACCATATGTTGCATTTCTCTGGATGTCCTCCAGCTCCAATTTGCCTTCCTAGCAAAAATATGTTTTTTAAAAAGCAGTTGAATAACATCAACATGGTTTATTATTTTTCCTACTTCATCAAACACCAGTTTGTTGTGCTAACAGCTGTTACTAAAGTCAAAAGTTAGTTAAGTTAATAAATAGTTTCAGAATAGAAGTGTCAAGAGAGACATAAACTACTAATTTGCCAATCCAGGCACACACACACAACTAATTTTGTATACACCCACCCACTCTCAGAATTATCCATAGCAGCCAGTGATCAGTAAATTGGTAAATTATTAGTGTATTGACACATACATGTATATAAATACCCAATAAGACTACCAAGTGTGCAAGTCAGTTATAGGTGTGATGTGGTTTGGCTGTGTCCCCACTCAAATCTCATCTCAAATTGTAATCCCCATGTATCAAGGGAGGGATCTGATGGGAGGTGATGGGATCATGGGGGTGGTTTCCCCCATGCTGCTCTCATGCTAGTGAGTGAGTTCTCATAAGATCTGATGGTTTTTTAAATTTGACACTCCTCTTTCTCTCTGTCTCAGTCTCTCTCCCTCTTTCTCACCTGCTGCCATGTAAGATGTACCTGCTTCCCCTTCTGCCATGATTGTAAGATTCCTGAGGCCTCCCAAGCCATGTGGAACTGTGAGTCAATTAAACCTCTTTTCTTTATAAATTACCCAGTCTTGGATATTGAGCAGTTTGAAAATGGACGAATACAAGGTGCCCACAATACTAGCTCTTTAAGCTAGAGAAAGCTCCCAAATGTCACCTGGACCGACCCGTTTTCCTAAATTTGGCAATACCTGAAATATCCAAATCAAACTGTTGTCTTTCTTGTAAACTCAAAATCCTTTTATTAAGTATCAACTGAGGCCAACATGTGTCACGCATCAGAGGCAGAAAGATCAATGGGACCTCATTCCAGCTATAAATCAGGGAGACACTTGGGTTGCTGAGACACTGGGTTATGGAGAGAATTAACAGGGTAATAACTGTGGCCTGCTTAGAAGAGGGCCAGGCACATAGTGTTGTTGTTATTTCAAAGAGTCTACTTTTTAATTTGCATGTGTTGTAATCAGGAGAAAATAGAGTATTTAGAAATACCTAATGAGAAGCACAACACCAGAGGTATGGATAAAGTACTGTGGGTGCACCCAGGAAGGAACCACTGGGCCTGCCTGTGGGAGTTAGGAGCAGTGTCAGAATGAAGATTAATTTGAGCATCGAAAGATGGAGGAGGTGAGGGAACAGCAAATACTAACTAGACCCATTCTTGCTTCATTTTGAGGCAATTTCTTCTTGTTCAGGATTTTGGAGCTGTAGAAAACCCTGATAAGAGATGCCCTGATAATAACCCATCATTTTTGAAGGACAGTAAATCTCTCATAATAAAACTTCCCTTCTAATTCATAACCTGTCCAGTTCCCTTTCTCTTTCCTTGGGGGATTTATTTTTGTGGATTTTTTTTTTCCTCTTTGCTTGGGGAAGAGGCAGACAGGAGGAGCCTTAGCAAAATGATCCAAATAATCACAATGTATCTTCGCTCAATGCCTCTCACCCCTACTCCCACCTCCAGTGGGTTTAGGTGGGTGGGCTCCTCCAGTGCTCACTGAACCTGGGCTCCCACTTTTCAGTGAAAAAAGAACTTATGAGCTCATCCTCACTGGGCTGTTCCAGGTTTATCATACAGGAGCTGCATCCTAAAATGCAAGCTTTCTGGGAGTGATGTTTTAATGCAGAGGTTTCTAGACCAGTAAAATTTCCCCCAGTTTTGGTAACCTCTGACAAAATGCTAACTTTTTATTTTGCTAAGTGAGAACATGAAAAAGAAAATACATTCCCACCTAATATTACCAATGCTTTAAAAAGAAAGCATATTTAAACAATAATAAAATAGTGGAAAAGGATTTCAGAATACAGTTTTTAAAATTGAATCTAATTGGCATATGAAAAATCTACTACCTTTATTCTGCTGCTGACCTGTGATGGTCATTTGGGAAGTGCTGCATTAACTCAAAGGGATGCATACCTAACAGTGGCAAGTCAGACACCAGCAGGGACAAACTGGGAACAAATCAAGGAAGAAGAAAGAAATTGTCTTGGTTTTCTGTGCATCCTTGGCATGGACGGGGTGCTGCCTCCAGGATCTCTGTGTGCTCTGTAGCTCAGGTTTCTCAGCCTCCAGCGCGTAACCATTGTCAGAACTGGGCCTTGGTCTCCAGGATGGATGGCCCAGATCATCCAAGTCAGGAATTGACCTGTATGAATCTGTTGTCTCCTTAATTTGTCATCCCCATTGTTTCAAAACATGAAGTCAAAACCCATGCCCAAGCCTTAAAGAGCACATTAGCCCTGAGTGCCTATTTAGGTTTAGAAACTTTGAATGCATCAGGTGATGTGCTTCAAATATTAGACTCTCAAGCAAGTGCTTTTCCCAAGGAAACTGTCACCTTTGAGGTACCTGGCATTTCAAGCCAACTTGGGACACATCAAGTGTCAATAAAGTTTGATAAATCATAGCAGCCATCCCAGCCTTCTATGGAAAGGGTCAAAGTGCCGCTAGCATTAGGAAATGAAATATGCAAAACCTGCATTTCTATTTTTGGTCATGGTCTGCAGCGTGGTTCCTAGAATAAATTGCCACTGCACAGCAGGATTCAAGGAAACAGTGCTGACAGCCTCACTCTCCTTGCACTGTGATGCACAGACAGAGATCAGCCGGCTGCTGACTTGTTTCCTGAATGAAAAATGGATTCCAGGTAGAAGAACTGTGGCTCCTGACCATTTCCTGGATCTTGCTCAAGAGAAATGTACACAAGTATTTATTTATAGCTGCTCAACTCCCTTTCAGACACACTCCAAATTTATTATTCCTGAAGTCGAATGAGTTGTAATCACTGAATATGGAAACATTGAGCAATTTCAAGGCAGGCTGGGGAGGAAACCTTTGTCATCAGACTCTCCTGCATTACATCCTGCCTGGCAGCGACTTAACAATTTCATTGTCTGTATTTTCACACTTGTGAAATGGGGAAATAGCACTTGTATTGCAGAATTATTGTGAAGATTGGAAAGAATAACCAATCATTGCAGGATGCAGAGTAGGCCCTCAATCAGTAGTTTTGCTTTTCACTGTTAAGACTTGTTTAGGGAGGGGCAGCGAGCTCCTTTAGCAGTTCAGGGTTTCCCTCCCACTCTGGGACAGGGTGGTAGGGGTGTGAGACTGGAAGCTGCTGAGAGAATATGGTCTCTTTCATTGTGCTTTATTTTCTCCGTTTGGCCTCATGGAGGTGCAGGGACAGGTGTCATCGAAGGGTGACTTGAGGAAGTAGGAGAGCAAATGGCTTCTCCCTGATTCTCAGAAGTCTAGGGTCCTCACCTGGCTCTTATCCACAATGCCTGTGCTATTGGTAATAGTTCACATGCACATGTCTCCTTTCAGTTAGGCTGAAAAAAAATCCTGCAGGCACGTACTCCAATGTGGGCTGCTTTGTATGTCTCCCTGGCAAGGTACACAGCAAATGTTGGTTGTTGCTTCTGGAGGCCAGGCCAGCACAAAGCAAACAGGGCTTGGGTGTGCTCAGGGACAGCTAAAGGGGTTGGATGACTAACTCCCTTCCTGTGACCATCGCTGCTTCTTGTTTACTCCATTGAAAAAGGGCATAGGGAGGTCAGTTGCCGCTGCTCATCTGTATCAAGGTCAAAGGCAGAGCCACCAAAAGTAATCTGCTCCTATTTTTGAAGCTTTCTTCTGTGGCCAGTATTGCACTTTGTAAACACTTGGTACTCAACAAATTCCAGCACACATATGGAAGCAATGGTGTCAACTAGCTGGCTTGAAAGTACTAAATACCCAGTGTTCAGAGCACTGACTCATGGAGAGGAAGAGTTTCCCTCAGCTTCTGACTGTGGGTGTGCAGCACAAGTCCGTGGCCACGCTCACACCCCTACTTAGCACCTGTCAATCTCCCGTCCTCTGTGAAACAGCCTGCGTTTCTCCCTGCTGGGCTCACCACTTCTCTGGGTTTCTTTCGGTGCTGTCTGTCCAAGTCTTTCTGCTGTTGGAAGTGTTTGGCCAGGCCCAGAAACAGTAGGAATGGGAAGTCAGCTCTAGCCATGACTACAAATAATGCACCTTTCCAGCAGCCTGTGGGTTTTCTTCTTACCAGTACAACAGTGAGTCTCATCTCAGAATCTCTGAGGCCTGGCCAGTGAGGCCCCTGTTCTTCCTCCCCTGGCAGAGTCCAGCTCTGATGATATCCCCACCCAAGGGGCAAACACCCATGTGATTTCAGTGGGTCAGAGGAATAGGAATGGAATGGAAGGGTAAGATCTTTTCTGCTGAAGCTCAAAGCACTGTGGATACAGGCCCACATGCGTAGCCTGAATCAGGGCACTGAGTTCACTCTGCTTAGTTTGCTTAAATGTTAGTTCATGGCAGCCATGGTTGCAAATAGGATCAAACTGCAATTTTTAATTCTGTGTAATGCTGCTATGAAAATGGGCTTAACTGCTTTTCAGTGTGGTCATTATGACTCTCTTAACTTCCCTTACTCATGAAACCTAGCATGAGTCATGGCTGGAGAATCTCACTCCACCCCACTGCCCCTACTGTCCCAAGAAGAAGAAAGGCTGGGTTCCTGGAGTTTCTCTTCCTGGCAGTAAACCTTCCTCCTCCCTGCAGGACTGTTATAACTGATCCATAGTTAGAACATCAGGGAGCCCATAACCAGGCAGGATGGGGGGTTCTCCTTACCAGCTTGCTTCCCGTGCAGCAGGGAAGCGGGTGTCTGCTGCAAATTTCCCCATGCAGGGGTGGGGAAGTGGGGATAGGAAGAACAGTGAAGCTGAACAGACATAAAAGGAGCTGTCCTGTGCCCAGACAACCCCAATAACATCTTCAGGCCCAACTAGGATCCTCCCTTCCCAAACTCGAGAGTATTTGTTCCCGGTGTTAGTAGGGCTTTTTTGATCGCAAAGGACAAAAACTCCTCACTTAGGCTGCTATGTTAGTTTGCTAGGGCTGCCTTAACAAAGCCCCACAGACTGGATGGCTCAAATATGGATATCTCACTGTTCTAGAGGCTGGAAGGCCAAGATCAACTTCAGGATTGATTCCTTCTGAGGCCTCTCTCCTCAGCCTGCAGAAGGCCGTCTTCTCTGCGTCTCCATGTGGTCCTCCACCTGCATATATCTAGGTCTTCCTCTTTTTTTTTTTTTTTTTTTGAGACGGAGTTTCGCTCTTGTTACCCAGGCTGGAGTGCAATGGCGCGATCTTGGCTCACCACAACCTCCGCCTCCTGGGCTCAGGCAATTCTCCTGCCTCAGCCTCCTGAGTAGCTGGGATTACAGGCACGTGCCACCATGCCCAGCTAATTTTTTGTATTTTTAGTAGAGACGGGGTTTCACCATGTTGACCAGGATGGTCTCGATCTCTCGACCTCGTGATCCACCTGCCTCAGCCTCCCAAAGTGCTGGGATTACAGGCTTGAGCCACCGCGCCCGACCCAGGTCTTCCTCTTTTTAAAAGTACACTACTCCTGTTGGATTAGGCTCCACCCTCATGACCTCGTTTAACCATAATTACCTCTTTAAAGACCCCGGCTCCACATAAGGTCACATTCTGAGGGACTGGGAGTTAGGACTTCAACATGCCAGTTTTCTGATGGGAGAACACAATTACTTGGTCTCCTAGAGCAAAAGCCTCTATTAAGGATACTGATCACCTGGAGCTGAGAAAGGCCAATTGGGGCAGCCCCAGACAGCTTTTCCTCTTTTCTCTGTCTCCACAGCTTTCCCATTCTCTCTGGATGAAGCCAGGTATTTCTGTTATATGCACTCCTAACACCCCTCTGCCTCCCTTATGGATTTACCACCTCTGTATTTAAATACTGTGTTGTGAAGTTACTTAGTTAATGTCCATCTTCTCAGTTAGATGAAAGCACCAGGACAGCCGGACCCGTCACTGCCTTCCTTGCCACAACCCCAGCACTTGGCCCAGGCTGGGCACATAAAAGATACTGAGTTCGTAGCTGCTGAATTGAAGGTCTCTCACTCTTGGTGCTTCTGCTCCCCTGCCTCCTTGCTGGCCAGTCAACCCCACAGTCACCTCAATCTACTTGGCCCACATTTCAGACAGTCACATCCCATGTGTTTCACTTCATATAGTTTATACCACAGGGGAGATATTTCTTTTTTTTTTTTTTACCCATCACTAGGTTCATGGCCAAAGCCCCTATAGCAAAAGGCAGATTAACAAGAGAAAAGCATACAAATGTATTTAATATAAGTTTTATGTGACACAGGAGCTTTCAGAAATAAAGAGCCAAAGAAGCAGGGCACCCTGTATATTTTTCTGCGTAAGTTTGATGAAGTGGACGGTCATGGAGAAGTGTGACTGGAGGACAAAAGGGTTTGATCAAGGCCTGTTTGTTCATATTCTCTGTGTCCCAGTGTCTGCAGAGATAGGGCATTCCTTTCCTTTGGATAAAAGGAGGACCCCTCTCAAAGTGTGGTCTTATGACCTTCTTCAAGGGAGAAAGGTAGGACAAAGTCCAATAGTGACTTCCGCCTCTGCCGTTTCCTCAAATGCCAAGGTGCCATACTTTAGTGTCGTGTGTCCTGACCCCCATCAGTACTGTAATTGACTTTAACTTAAATAACCGATTTTAGAAGGAAACCTTGTCTCTATTGTGGGTTTGACGTTCTGCTTCTATTTAAAAATTAAAAGTTGTTGAAACAATCACATAGCTATAAAAATACATGCTGGTGTAACCGCTGAAGTTACCTCCTGAGCTGCTTGTGGGCTGCCTGTCTTCAACAGGTCCTGGAGGGAGGCAGTCTACCTGGCTTAGCAAATGGTTTCTCCAGTAGCATTGAATAGAGTGCTCTTGGCTGCAAGTAGTGGGAATCCCACTGATGCCGATTTAAAAAATTAGAACTTTGGGAGGCTGAGGTAGGAGGATCAGT
The DNA here is from genome assembly GCF_048565385.1 of Saimiri boliviensis. Classification (NCBI taxonomy): domain Eukaryota; kingdom Metazoa; phylum Chordata; class Mammalia; order Primates; family Cebidae; genus Saimiri; species Saimiri boliviensis. Next base: position 42,626,870 of record NC_133450.1, on the reverse strand, counting down.
TGTACCCAGGAGTTCAAGAACAGCCTGGACAACATGGCAAAAACCCTATTGCTACCAAAAAAAAGTATATACATATATATATATATATATATATATATATATATATATATATATATTTAAAATATATATTTTATATTTAGTATGTTATATCTAATTATATTAATAGAATTAATTTAATTGATTATAATTTAATATTTAGCCTATTATATGTAATTAGAACATTGATTATCTTATAGAACTGAAATATTAGAATAGTGTGGTTTTGAGGGCTGCTTGTTTTAGAACCTAAATTAGCTTATCAAAGACTGACATTCTTTCTCCCTCTCATTTCTGTGAACCTCAGGGTTGGCTTCATCTTCTGAGTACTAGCAAGATGGCAGCAGTGGCAGTCATAGGCATCACATTGAGACACATTGTTCAAAGGAAGAAGACGGATTGTCATTCTGTTTTTCGAAAAGCACCTAGCAGACTTCTCTATACATTTCTCTCTTTCAAGTATTTATTTATTTATAGAGATGAGGTCTTGCTCCATCACCCAGGCCGGAGTGCAGTAGTGCAATCATAGCACAATGTAGCCTCGAACTCTGGGACACAAGCAGTCCTCCCCACTCTGTCTCCTCAGTAGATAGTTCTATAGGTATGCACCACCACACCTGGCTTATTTATTTTTTTATAGAGATGGGATCTTGCTCTGTTGTCCAGACTGGTCTTAAACTCCTAGCCTCAAGCAATCCTCTTACTTGGCCTCCCAAAATGTTGGGAATACAGGCATGAGCCACTGTACCTGGACTCCCTATAAATTTCTTTGGCCAGAATTGGGTCACACATTCACTCCTGAATTAGAAAGGGAAATGAAGTGAGTATGCAGCTTCTCTGGGGTGAAAACCACACTGGAGTGGAAGCTGCAATGCCCACCATGCACATCAGTGGCCAGCCTATGGGTAGGTTGTGATCAAGACAGGTGCCCTCTGCTGGTGCATTCTGGGGCTACCCCCAGCCCAAACCTGCTGAGGCCAAAGGCAGACGGCTTTGACCTTGCATGGCAGGTGCCAGGACTGACACATCTGTGCTCTCCTCGGGCAACAATTTCTGTGGCCCTCAAGCAATGCCTGGCCTCAGACTGAACCATCAGATTCCAAAATGATGCATTCTTCTCCCTGACCCCCACATGCTCTGGCTCACAGACAAGCAGAGCCAGCACCCCACCCCGGCATTGGCCCCTGAATCAAGGAAGAGAGACTCTGCCTGAGTCTGCTTTTGATGGGGCTTCGCCAGCCCTGGAGGGCTCATTTTCTCTGTCTCCTGCTAAATTCCCTGGCTGCTCCTCCGCTGTCAGTTTGCCAAGCCCCAAGTGTCTCCTGGCTCCGTCTGCAGCAGGAAATGGGCCTGACAATTGTTCTTCCAGAGATGGTGATTTTTCAATATGTATTTGCATGGATCCCACCCACACTTCATCTCCAAAACCCCTGCTTGTGTTGAGCTCTGATTTACTAAGCACGTACTACAAGCCTGGTTCTGTACTCAGCACTGCAGGTGGGGGGAGCAGGGAAGGCACGGGGGAAGCATCTGATGTGCTCTCTGCTTTTGACTTCATACTCCAGCCATAGTTGACGGCCACTCACTTGGAAGTGAGCATCCTAGTCAAGGTAGCTCTGGTGGACTACAGGGCACACATTAAAAAGGGTCCAGATTTTAAAAACTGTACTGTGTGGGTTCAGAGAAGGGCAAGGCTGACACAGGAAGTACATGTGCTGATTATTCTGTCTGTCCCCTACTCATCCCTGTGTCCACTCTTCCCTGCCTTGGGCCCTGGATGAACTGGCTGCAGACTGCAGCGACAGACCCTTTGCCCCAGCTTCCAGTGTCCTTGCTGGTGGAGCGCCTGGCAGCAGGTCTCAGAGCAGAAGGAACATGAGGCCAGAATTTATTTTCCCTGCTTCTCCCCTGTTTTGCTGTGATTCCAGCTTTGGCAAATTCCTCCAGAGCTCCAGCTCCAGCAGGGCATAGGGGAGCTGATGGCTTCCTGCTGTTGCTGGTCCCCGGATTCCCTGTTGGATTTCCTGAGCCTCCCTACTCTGGAAGCAGCCCCTTTTTTTCTTCAGAGTTCTCTTGAGGCTGCTTGGATGCTGACTGGCAGACCACGCTTAGGAAGTATTTCCTGCAGGAGCAGCACCCACAGCTGGGCTCCCAAGATGAGCTGAAGCTGGATAAGCAGAGAAGAGGAAAAAGGGCCTTCTAGGGGCAGCACAGCCCCAGCGATGGCCACTGAGAGATGACGTGAGCACCGGGAGACACTGCCTAGGCAGGGAGGGAAGGTGGAAAACAAGGCAGAGGCTTCCTGTGGAAGCCTCTGACTGCTAGACCAGGAAACTTGGCCTTCGTCCCGTAGGCTCCGGGGAGCTGCTGGAAGAGTTGCCTGGAGATAATAAAGCAAATGTTTAAATATATTTTTTTTGAGATGGAGTCTCACTCTGTCTCCCAGGCTGGAGTGCAGTGGTGCAATCTCAGCTCACTACAACCTCTGCCGCCCGGGTTCAAGTGACATTCCTGCCTCAGCCTCCTGAGTAGCTGGAGTTATAGGCACCTGCCACCACCCCTGGCTAATTTCTGTAGTTTTAGTAGAGATGGGGTTTCACCATCTTGACCAGTCTGGTCTTGATCTCCTGACCTCATGATCCACCAGCCTCAGCCTCCCAAAGTGCTGGGATTACAAGTGTGAGCCACTGTGCCCGGCCTTGACTCTGCTATTAATGGCTTTGTTTTGGTTTTTATTTCTACCTTTCCTTGTTATTGGTTTTATCATCATTAATAACAACAACTATTTATTTAATCCTTACTGTTAAGGGTTGAATTGGGCCTTTTTTCATTCATATGTTGAAGTCCTAACCCCCAGCCCATAAGAATGTGATCTTAACTGGAGATAGGGTCTTTAAAGAGTTAAAATGAGGATGGGCCCTAATCCAGTATGACTGGTGTCCTTGTAAGAAGGGGAAATTAGGACACGGAGACATACATAGAGGGAAAATTTGATGTGAAGGGAGAAGAAGACAGCTGCATCCACAAGTCAAGGAGAGGCCAGGAACAGATCCCGCCCTCCCAGCCCTCAGAAGGAAACAACTCCCCAGCAGCTTGATTTTGGACTCCGATTCTCCAGAACGGTGAGACAAGAAGTGTCTGCTGTTTAAGTCCGTGGCAGTTTCTTATGGCACCCCGAAGAAACTGACGTACTCATGGAGGAACCATCCTGCGCTGCGCAGTGCATCATCAGCTGTGTTCTCGCAGCGGCTGCACCTGTGGGCGATACTTCTGGCCTGTCTTCCTCTCAGCACACTCTCATTCTGGCCTCAGCACCGAGCACTCCGACACGTTCCCCTGGTTATTAACATACTTGTTTTCCGAATACCTGTCATGTGCTAAGCACTATTCTAGGTTCTGGGGAGACAAAACAGACAAACCCTTGTCACCCTGGAGCTGATGTTTGATGATTCTGTATTTGTTTCCTGTATCTGCCTCCACTTAAGGAAGAGTGGCTCGTGAGGGGAGCTGTGTCTGTTGCGCTCACCACAGTGGAACACCTGTAGAATGCCTGCTAAGGAAACCTGAGGTTAAAACCTTGACAGCCCCTGCCCATTTTAGTTGCAATCACATCTGAAGACCCCACTCATTTAAAAGACCCCTGGGCCTGTTGATGTGGGCAGCTGCCTTCCCAAGTGATAGTTGGTTCCAGGTCCTCTGGGCATGGTGTGAGGAACATGGCTTGGTGGCCCGTAAGGATGAAGGCGGCTGGTGTGATGGACTGCTGTCACTACCCTCCCTGCTCTATGTGCAGCCCTGAAATGTGCGCTTTCAACTGCACTCTCTGCTGGAGGCAGAAAAGCAAGGAAAGATGTTACCAGCTTTATGGAGGCCCAAGTTGTAGGACGTAGAAAGCAAGTTCTAGACGCCAAGAGAATCCTTCCACCCCGTTTTCTGGGAATTCTTCTCACAGACATTATTTCCCCATGCCATCCTCTCTCATTCCTCCCAAAGTCCTTAGACCCTTCCTGTCAGCCCCCTCCTCTGCCTCATCTATTCTCTGTGTGCCCTGACAGTGCAGCTCTATTTTCAGGTACCATGCCTTCTTTTGGGCCTTGTGATACTAAGCTTGGTCACCTTGACGGTGTAAATATACCTCAGTTATTCCAAGCCCTGCCAGACATGGGATTTCTCAGCCCACAACAACCAGGAGTGGAGAGAGCCGAAATGCTCACATAAATTAGTGGGGACACCCACCTCAGGGTGATGTGCTCTCTCCCCACACCCACATGCCAGATCCTGAAATTTGGACAGCCGGCCCTGCTGACCAGAGATCAGACACAAGTCCTCAGGATGCTCAAGTCTCTTTCTTTGCCATGAGAAACCATGTCCCAGTCAATAATATGGTCCCATGGGTAACAGTCATGTTCCTTCTGGCAAAGTATGTAAGTTTGTGACTGATTCATATCCTAATTTTTTAAACTAGAGTAGATTCTAGGATGCCCCATAATAATACCTCTCACACTCACTTTTATTCCGATTTGCTTTCGTGGGTGGGAAAGAAAGGGACAGGAGGCAGCTGTAGGTGAGGAATTGTCCGCAAGAGTCCACGGAAGTGTGTCACTCTTGTGACTGTCGTCATTTTGTGTGTTGCAGCAGAAAACACTGGGAACCAAACCTCCTTCAGGTTGTTAAGAGATGGACTTCTGGAAGGTACATTAACATAGTACTTTGGAAACCAGCTTGGAAAATGTGACACGTTGTCACTTTCATCTGCTAAGCAGCTTACAAACATCCTCCGCTCCTTCCCTCCACTCCCTCCAGCTTTGCTTTCAGCCCCACTGTCTGAATTTTCCAAGTGAGATCACAGACCCAGAGTGGGTTGGCTTCAGACTTTAGGAGGAGAGTGTCAAGGGCAGATGTGAGGTTGGGGACAGAAACCATCAGTCATCCAAAAAGTCTCCCATGTCACTTGATCTTTAGCAATACCAAAACCCAGCCCATCGTATGGGAACAAATTCCTCAATTACTCAGAGCTCCAGCATTGTTTGTGGGAGCAATTAGAGTAAGTGGTTCGGGAAAGACTCAGAAGCCTCCTGGCTGGTGGGGACGGGGTCTTTCCCTCCTGCATCTCTAAGAATGTAGGTGAGCTCAGGCCACTTTGCCAGAACAGAATTGGCCCCAGGGCCAGGGACCAGAGCTGCTTCCCTGATGGTTTAGAATGTGCACTCTGACAGGCAAAGCCCAAGTCAGGCTCATTCTCTTTTTTAGGGAGTATCAGCAACCCCTTCTAATTCTCTCTTCGGCAACTTTTGTTGCCATGACAATCTTAGGTTGGCCAACCTCCCCCCAGCAAAGCAGAAACTCTTTGGGAGACACTCTAGGATTTCTTTGCTAAGAACTCCAAATGTGTGGGCTTGGGCCCCCATCCCTGTGCCTGGTAGCTGCAGAGTTCACCGTCCCATTTTTATTTGTGTCTCTGCTGCCTGTCATTCGAGAGGCGTGATGAATGCCCTGGACCTCCCATGGTGGGGACCAGGAAGCGGAGGAGAGGGATGAACTGAGGTGGGAATGAAACGCAGGTTCGCAGGTTCGTAAATAAACAAGGGCAGAGTCAGGAGACCTGGGGCTTTGCTCCTGCCGCGGCTTTCCGGGCTTCTAACGAGGGGAGCTCCCGAGGCTCCCTCTGGAGTTGGCTGGGGGAGGCAGTTATTGTTTTTGGATTTCACTAAGATGAACTCCAGATGATTTTCCAAGGGCTGATTTCACAGCACATTTGCCCCATCTGAGCAATCACTCTCCGCAACAGTTGGATTTCCATTTGGCGTTTACTTCGTGTGCCTGGAATCAGGACTGTCTGCCTCCTTGGGGTCGAATCGTTTTATTTTCTTTGGGGCTTGGCCAAACCCTTTCCGCTGGCCTTGGTTCCATCTAGCCATTTCTATTTGTGTGCAGACAAGACCAGGCCAGGTTCACAGAGGTTTCCAGGATGCAGTGACAGTGCCCACTCCTGGAAGAATATAAAACGTTTCCAGGATGCAGTGACAGTGCCCACTCCTGGAAGAATATAAAACATGGGGAGGGAATCCACCAAACTGTTTTAATTTCACACAGACACTTAGCTACAATGGAGGGTGAAAGCCAGACCCATACTCAACTGGAGAAGCGCCATCTTCTCTGCCAGGGCACTTACCAAGTGGCCCAGCCCGGCCTCCGGTGGGTGTATGACAGCCCTTGTGAGGAGGGGCAGGTTGACAGGCAGTCTTGCACACAGCAGAGAAGTCCTAAGAGTTGCGAGGCGCGTGAGGTTGCAGTGCGGTGGGGATGGGGGCCTCAATGCTGCCCTGTTGAGCTGCTTTGGGGACAGAGTGCCTAAAACAGAATCAGCAGACTTTGCAATCAGAAACTCTGTGTCATTGTCCAGTGAGTTGCACCAGAGTCTCATGGTGTTTTTCTATTTCTGTGTCATAAATTTTTCAATATTTACTTTTGGAGTAGAGAGAAAACCACCCACCCCAGCAGCCTGAACAACATAGTGAGACCCTGTCTCTACGAAAATACAAAAAAAAAAAAAAAAAATTAGCTAGGCATGGTGGTGAGCGCCTGTAGTCCCAGCTACTCTGGAGGCTGAGGTGGGAGGATCGCTTGAGCCCAGGAGGTTGAGGCTGCTGTGAGCTGTGTTTGCGCCAGTGCACTCCACTGCACTGCACTGCTTACTGTTTGAGACAGAGCTTGACCTTGTCTCAAAAAAATTTTTTTAAAGAAACAAAAACCAGCTTGGATGTCACACTGCACACCATTGTATTACTCAAGGACAAAGATCCGTGCCTGGCCTTTGTGCACAGATCACGTTTAACCTCAGTGTCTAAAGTGTTCTTTGAGGTGGACGGCAGTGTGTTGCCTGTGATATGCACTGACCATGCCGTGCCTCGTGTTGCCCTGTCCTGGAGTGACTCCTCAGCCAGGATGTGTGCTCTCCACGGGGCTGCCCCCAACTCCCTGAGCGGGGCCCTGGGAGTCCTCCTGCTTCACACAGCAGAACCCCCAGCTGAGCCCCTTTCTCTGCCCTCATCTGACCTCACTCACATGGCTGAAGGGCCACTTGCTTCTGTTCCTTCGTGCCTTTCTCAGTGATAAGCATGGCGTCAGAGTTGCAGAGGGCAACTGTCATTCACTGGCCGGTTGAACACACTCCTTTATGGCAGCTCATGGTATCCCCTTCCTCTTCCTCCAGCCCCTTTGCAGCCATCTCTGTTGACCTTCCTCTCACTTCTCCAGGGCTATTCAAGACCTGAGGTCGATGCCCCAGCCGGGGGCATCCACCCTTTCAGAAGTATGAGCCCAGGCTCTGGAATTACCTGGATTTCAGGCCTGCCTGCCTCTGCCACTTATTACCTCTGTACCTATAGACATGTTTCTTAACCTCTCTGAACTTCAGTGTCCTCATCTGTAAAAACGAAGACAGAGGCCGGGCGCAGTGGCTCAAACCTGTAATCCCACCACTTTCAGAGGCCTAGGCAGGTGAATCACCTGAGGTCAGGAGTTCAAGACCAGCCTAGCTAACATGGTAAAATCCTGTCTCTACTAAAAATACAAAAACTAGCCAAGTGTTTTGGCATACACCTGTAATCCCAGTTACCTGGGAGGCTGAGGCAGGAGCATTGCTTGACCCTGGGAGGTGGAGGTTTCAGTGAGCTGAGATTGCACCATTGCACTCCAGTCTGGGTGACAAGAGTGAAACTCCATCTCAAAAAAGAAAAAATGAAGACAGCTAGTGGTTCTTTGAATTTTAAGTTGCATATGGAAGAATCCTGTTCTTAAAGTGCCTTGAACTTTTAGAGAAGTCTGAAAGAAGGAGCCCCTCACCACTGGGCTTTGTTTATTTTATAGTCAGCAAGCCTTAGGGACCCCTCACTGAAACTTTTTTCTTAGAGGCCTAGGATTTCATTGAAACCAAGAGGAACCTGCATCCAAACTGGATGCTAGAAGAAAAAGAGAAGTAAAGAAGCTGAAGAGTGTCAGACCCTTGGGGACTGAAGCACTTGAGCAGTTCCATTTGCTGGACTCCTCTGTGTCCCTGGACCATGGGGATTGGTTTTACCTCCTCAGTGAGTAAGCTGGCTGCTCCTGCCCTGACTGTGCACTTCGTTGTGTGTGCGGGAGGTCTCCTTGCTGTGAGGCTGCCTCCTGAGCCTGCGCCTGCTGCCTCCCTGTGTCTTGGCTTTCTTCCTCTACTCAGACCTTTTCATGAACATGGCTTGTTCTTCCCCTAAACTCCACTCCTCTGTTGGCCAGCACTTTTTATTCCAACTCAGTGCTCAAAATCCTAACTGTAAAACCCCAGGGAGATGATCTTAGGCAACTGAGGAAGAATCTTAGTTGACAGACTAACTTCAGGTCTCTCCCCTGCCTACTTCTCAGTATCTCAAGATCCTTAATTGGAAAAAGCAAATCAGGGTCTGCAAAGAGATTATTGCCTCAGAAGACTTGAAGAAAAAACTCGTGATTAGAATAGGTATCTGTGGGGCTGGGCACAAGTGGCTCTTGCCTATAATTCCAGCAGTCTGGGAGGCCGAGGCAGGCAGATCACCTGAGGTCAGGAGTTCCAGACTAGCCTGGTCAACATGGTAAAACCCCATCTCTACTAAAAATACAAAAATTAGCCAGGTGTGGTGGCAGGCGCCAGTAATCCCAGCTATTTGGGAGGCTGAGGCAAGAGAATCGCTTGAACCAGGAGGTGGGGGTTGCAGTGAGCCAAGACTGAGCCACTGCACTCTAGCCTGGGTGACAAGAGCAAAACTCTGCCTCAAAAAAAAAAAAAAAAAAAATAGGTGCGTGTTTTCTGCAAATGTGAGCACCACTACACTTTGGCATCATTTCCAAGCAAAAAGAATCCCTGTTGGAAATGTCCAGGTTGTTGCCTCCCAGGAGAACACAGCTGCTGAGGGATGGTCCAAGGCCAGTGGAAGGGCTCAGCAGGGATTACGAAATCCCAAATGCCAAGATCTTACGTGCAAACCATGCCCAATGCTGTAAACATTACTATGCACTACAAAAGGTTATTTGCTTGCATCCTACTAGGAAACATTAAGCATTACTAAACTTCTTTTAAAGTATTGTTTTACATTATAAAATATAATACAATGTAAAAAGATTTAGATGTTAAAAAATTATAATTAAATAAACTATGCAAAATGAATAAGAAATAATATGCATAAAGTTATATATATAACATTTATAATATTTTTATAAATAAGAGGTTGTCTGTTCCTCTAACATTATTTATTTATCATTCAGTTTTATTTTACTTTTGGAAAGAGGGGACAGATGGAGATGGCTGTGGGGACCTCTGTCAAGCCTGAGTTGGGTCACAGTCAAAAAAACTTTGAGGGCATCATTCAGAAAAATGAGCTTGCAAATAATTTTTCTCAATTTCCTCTCTTTTTCTTGAAAGATGGTTTGAAGATGAATGGCTGAGTAGAAAACATTTTCAGATCCCCACATAGGCAATGGCAGAAAAGCTCCAAGTGTGATATTACGAATGTGTATTGTCAACGAAGACAGAAATATTTGCATTGTCTACCCAAAAGCACAATGAGCACACGGGTCAATTGTACTTTCTTCTCTATGTATTATGTGCAGAATTTCCCTTCAACAAAAGAAGGGAGGAAAGAAAGCTGACCCTGCATCGTAGGCCTCTGCTCTATCATAAGGAGAGGAAAGATACTCAAAGACGAAAACCAGCGTGACATAGCATTTGACTTGCACGCCTTTAAGCGATACGCATAAACAGAGAAGCTCAAAGGAAGGCAGAGAAACCAGGATGCCATGGCTGATTACATCCTTCCAACAACTGCGACTGTTTCTCAGTTTGTAGGGAAATTCGTTCCCCTTCATGGACCCTGTTCTGGGACCTGCAGAATGCTCCAGGCTGCAACCTAGTCAGGAAGGTGTCCGATATGTGTTTGAGTTCCATCTTGGGGATCTCATGTGATCTCGGGTGTGTTAGTGAGTGGGCAGGGCCCCTGGCTCCCAGCACTAGCCTCAGTTACATGAAGAGTCTTGAGTCCATGGTGGGATCCGTGCCCACTGATTTCTCACCAACCCAGAGGCAGAAAGAGACTCCACAAGTGTATTGTATGGAATGGCAGTGTCTTGTATCCACACTGATTAGTTGTTTGAAAATTATAAAATCTGGATGGGTACAGTGGCTCACGGCTGTAATCCTAGTGCTTTGGGAGGCCGAGGTGGGAGGATCCCTTTAGACCAGGAGTTAGAGACCAGCCTCAACAACACGGTGAAACCGTCTCAACATGGCTAAACAAAAAAATTAGCCAGGTGTGGTGGTGCACACCTGTAGTCCCAGCTACTCAGGAGGCTGAGGTGGGAGGATAGCTTAAGCTCAAGAGCCCAAGGTTACCGTGAGCTATGATTGTGTCACTACACTCCAGCCTGGGAGACAGAGTGAGACTTTGACTCTTAAAAAAATTATAAAATCTGTGTTTGTTATATAAGAATTAGAAATTCTAAGCTGTATAAAAAGGAAAATATCACCATAATCCCACTACCAAGGAGTGCCAGGGAGTACTGGCACTGTTCCTCCAGTCCTGAGTCTGTATATGCCTATATGCCATTTTATACCCATGCTGGCTATCAACCAGAATTCCCTAGCCTCACACTGCTGGAGAGGCTCAACCCTGTTCCCTGCCCTCCAGAAAAAGTCTAAAGTCCTCCGCAAGGCTTCTGGAAATTCCATGGGGTCTTCAGCCCTTAGGATCACCCCTGCCCCCATGGATTTCTATAGCTAATTTCCTTTGTTGTTCTGTATTTCATGAACTTAGATAGATGGTACGTCTTTCCCTGGATTTCTACCCTAAATCATCTCCACCCACACAGATCATTTATTGATGAGGTGGACCTCACCGAAAATTTTAGGAGGGAGTGGAGTTGGAGTTGGAGTTAGTCTGAAGCCACAGTAGCAGCCAAAACATCAGGCATCTTTGCGTGCTCCAGGCAGCCACCAGGCAGAGTATCTGTGACTTCTTCACTCTGGGAGGCCTCAGACTCACACCTCCAGGCTTCCCGCTTGGTTCCATGCCCCTCCCCCAACCATCCCCACTACCACCGGCCCCCAAAGCATCTCTTATGTTGCTCTGCATGCCGGTCAACACTCCTCGCCTATGGTCTTCCTCCTAATGCAAGTAAGTGGCTTATAAAGGACTTTGTTTAAATAAGGACTGTTCTTGTAGCAACTGTTACAATAACAACATTCCTGAGATCATACTCTATATACATTCTTTATCCTGCCTTTTTAAATTGAGCATTACGTTTTTAGCACTTTCCCATATCATTAAATATTTAACAGCATTGGATTTCATCAAATAGATGCACCATTATTCATTTCACTGTTCCACTATTTTTAGATATTCTTTTCTTTGGGGAAATTTATAAAACAAATTATTAACCTGAGGAGTATGAATATTTCTAAGGTCCCATACTAATTGCCAAATTGTCCTCCAGAAAGGTTATGTGAATTCGCACACTCCCCAGCTGTAAATGAGAGTGTCAAGTGACTTTATTCTTTAAACAGTTTGCTAATTTGACATTAGCCGTGGAAGAGACTATTTTAGGGCAGTAAAGTATCTGGTCAGAGTCATAGCCACAGACAGCCTGGGGCTGGGAGGGAGCTTTTGGCCTTGGGGGACTCCAGGGCCCTGGGGCAGTCGATAAACCTCCCAGGACCTCTGGTGCTGATCCATATCCTGTCTCCCACTGGCTTCTGTGCTCAAAGCAAATTCTTCTCCCAAGCCCTGTGACTTTTCCTGGGGTAGCTCTCATTCCACCTCTATCACCAGGAAGGGCCCAGGGGCAATTACCCCTAGCTTGTCCTCAGCAGGTCTGGGTGGCTGTGGGCAAACTGGCCTTCTCCCTTGCTCAGTAGGGAACTAAGCTTCTGGACCCACGCAGACTCAATTCTCTCTCATTGTGTCAGAGGTGTTTGAACCAGAACAACTCCATCTTAAATAGGAGCTGAATAAAATAAGGTGAGACCTCTTGGGCTGTATTTCCAGACAGTTAAGACGTTCTAAGTTATAGGATGAGACAGGAGATCGCTACAAGCTACAGCTCATAAAGACCCTGCTGATAACACAGGTTGCAGTAAAGAAGCCAGCTACATCCCACCAAAACCAAGACGGCCGTGAGAGTGACCTCTGGTCGAGCTCACTGCTACACTCCCACCAGTACCATGACAGTTTACAAATGCCATGGCAACATCAGGAAGTTACCCTATATGGTCTAAAAAGGGAAGGCATGAATAATCTACCTCTTACTAGTATATCATCAAGACATAACCATAAAAATGGGCAACCAGCAGTCCTGGGGCTTTTCTGTTTATGGAGTAGCCATTCTTTTGCTTCTTTCTTAGTAAACTTGCTTTCACTTTACAGACTTGCCCTGAAGTCTTTCTTGCATGAGATCCAAGAACCCTCTCTTGGGGTCTGGCTTGGGACCCCTTTCCTGTAACAACTGGAGTTTGGAAGAGAGGAAGAGCCTCCATTTCCCCACCGCTCCATCCCTCCAGCAGAGAATATACGGTCTCCTTTCCACCTTCCTAAAGGCTACAGGAGCTCACACTAGCAGAGCCTCAGAGCACTACCCCTTCTCCTTTTCTGAAATGAGAGATGTCCAGGGAATCAGAGACATCTTTCCCCCTTTTCTCTGTTAGGACGTTGGTGAGTTCTGCTTTTCCTACTTTGTGAGCAAAGCACACATGTGCACAGCCAGCAAGCCAGATGATTTCTAAACAAACTAAAAATACTGCCTTATCTCAGAGGCCTGTGCTGAAGGAACTTGTTTAGGGTATCAGATGGACCTTTACAAATAGAAAATCCTTCCGTGTTACCTGCTCTTATACCCCATGGCTTCCTCCCCTGGAACAGAGCAAAGGACCTAAGGACCTGGGGGTGACTGGAGCAAGGGGCCATCAGAGTTTCATGATACTGTGTCTGATTTGTCCTCTTCTCTAGATTCTGGACAACTCCAGGGCAGATCCTGGAGTCTGAGCCCCAGTCCAGGGCCTGGCACATAGAAGGCGCCCCACAAGTGTTGGTGGTTGGTGAGAACACAGCAAAAGGGGAATTCCTTGGCTGGTACTGTGCAGGGGATTGAAGCCAGCTGCCTCAGGGTTACGATATCCCATTTCCCTGTCTGGGTAGGAGAAACCCAGGCACATGTACACACATGTCCACTCTGTTTTCCTCTCCCTCCCACCCTGAGTCCTTTCACAGTGTCCCTGGACTCGACCCTCCTTGGGACATCTGCTGGGGCACTTTGACTGCGGTAGAATGGAAGAAGATCAAGTGCTCTCCTGTTCCAGGTCAGGCACTTTGGATTTAACCTTGAGGCAGAGGCTCAGCTGCCCTGACAACCCGCAGCTCATTTCTACAGCAACACCTCCTGCAAAGGTAGCCCAGCACGTCCTTGGTCACCAGCTTCCTGCCGTGATAAAAATAGCTGAGGCCCCGCAGCTGCTGAATGATGAATTCTGGAAGGAGATGATTGATTCTCACAGCTGAGTCTCGGGGTCAGCGAGCGTTGTGCAAGTGGAGATGCCGGGGTGAAGGATGGGGGCTCTGCTATAGATAGAGCTGTTGACAGAGTGATCCTGGGCTTCTCCCCACCTGAGGGGAACACAAACTGAGCTAATTAAAAGGAACTGCAAAGGGCTGTTGGAAATCACGCGGACGCGTGCATCCTTTGCTTTCAGGCCATCTTTGACCTTTTTGGAATGTGCAGTCATTTCCCCTCCTTCCTTCTGGCACAAGATTCGAAGTGCGGAGAGAGTGTTCATTTCCAGGGAAGGCAATCAGGTGGTAAAGCGAGAGGAGTGCCCGCTTTCCCCAAAACAATGGTGAGGAACTGTCAGGGCTTATGAAACACCACAGGGACACCAATGTCAGGCAGCAGCTAACAGCCTGGAATTAAAATCTGCTCCCTGCTTGCTTAGGCTGAAGGAGTGCTCCTGCTGGCCTTGCCAGGGGACTAGCCTGTGATCTGCCATGGCTGCTCTATGATTAATCACAGTGATCTAAGGTTAACTGTGCACATGAAACTCCTGACCAGCTCCAGAGTAGCTTGGAAGCCAGTGCCCATGTCACAAAGCCATTGCAGTTGCACTGTGTACAAGTAAACAGCTGGGTCTGTGACATTGCACAGCTGGACTGGATCTGGGCAATTCAGAGATATCGCCATATGCATTTACTTTACAGTACATATTTTCTAGGCAATCTATCCCCCAGTGTTCTATAAAGTAATAAGAATAACGTTTCAGAGAAAGAGAGAGAGAAAAAAAGTCACTGGAGAATGGGGAAATTAAGAGGCAAATGAGAAAGGATATGTTTTCAGATGAGATTATTAAAAAGATGATGAGTTGATGAGGTGACCAAAGAGAAGATAATCCAGAGAACTGTTGCTCCTGAAGAGAAGACTCTGTGTTGTAATCAGAGCAGAGCGAAGCGGGGAAGGAGACCTGCTGCTTTTCCTGAAAGAGACGAAGTGGGGATCCTGCAGGGGAGTCTGGGTAAGGACAAGAGGCTTGAAACAAAGCGGACCCTTCCTTTGTCTTTACTGGAATCCTATGGAAGCCATGCCCTGTATGCCTGCACTCCTGTCTCTCTGTCCTTCGCTCATTATCTGCTCCTCTGAATTACATCTTAGCAGCTCCAAGCCCTTTCCTAAGTAGTTCCCCTCTCTCCCACCCACTAAGGTATCCTGGAGTCGCCTCTGCCTTCATCAGTGGCGTTGGGGATGCAGCATGTGTAACTGACTCCACGTGCACTGGTTATTCCTGACTGTAGATGGAGTTCATACAGCAGCTATCTGTATGCTGCCTCATTATGCAAAATTTAGGGTCAATGCAAAGGAGGGTCACAAGAGATGAAGGGTGTGGAAATGGAGTCAGATCAGGTTGGGTGAGGTAGGGGGCTGATACCATAATTAGTCTGGAAAAGAGAAGATTTCAGATAACCCTACAGGTTGTCTCCACGTCTGTTCCTCATCTTCGTAGGAGACACATGGAGACCGCTTCTCTTCACAACTCCTACTCTGTCCCACTGCAGGCGGTGTTGCACACATGTACGTGTGTGGACAACCGAGGCTGCACACCCAAGCTGCCTCTCCACACCCCATCAGACAACTGCCACTTGGCCACTGCTGGAACCTGGGGAGTGCACATCAGAAATGTGGGTAATCTTTCAGAGGACACACCTGGCAAGAGGCCACAGGCTGGGGTCATTGGACAGGGAACCCCCAGCCTGTTACCTGGAGCAAGTTCTAGAAGGAGCCTTGCTGGGTCCAGGAGGACACGTCTCCACGGCCCCACTCACTTGCCTTGCTCCTGGAGAGTGGTATGACCCAGGAAGGGCTAGAATGCAGCCCCCAAAATGTGGGGCCTGTGGAAGAGACCCCAGCTGCCAGGATCTAAGTCTGGTGCTGAGTATGACCTACTCAAGCCGTCCAAACTGGATGCCAAATCTCCTTCCTCTACATTCTGCCTCGTGAAAGCATCCCTTGTCTCCTGCAGGGGAACCCTGACAGCCTGGCCTCAACCCCTCACTTCTCCTCTTTCTCCACCTCCAACGTAGCATTCAGTCCTGCTGACTCCAATACCTTCAGGCCTCCAGAATCTTCCCTCTCTCTAGGCCCCTGGCTACTGCCCAGTGATAGTTCTTGCTGTGCCAGGACTGATTGCTTGGCCTCCTGAGTTGAACTCTTCTCCTCCTGTCTCCACACCACCAGTCCAGCAATCTCTCCCTGGGGTAAATATGACCTTACCTCCCCCTGTCCTGCCTAAAGCTCTTCAGGGGTTCCCTATGCCAATGGGATCAAGCCCAAGCTCCTGAGCCCAGCACACAAATCCCTTCATAGCCTGACCGCTGCCCCTGGCCTCTGACTCTCGAACCTTGTCAAATATTCTTACAGTTAATGCAACAAACATACCATTTCCCGCTGCTTTGCTCGCACTGCTCCCTCTCCCTGAAGGGCCTTTTCTCTCCTGTCTGCCTGGTTGATGTGAACTCACTTTCTCCCAAATGGAAACCTTCCCAGTGCTCCCTACTCTCCCTTTCCTTCCCAGGTAAAATTGATTATCTGTAAGCTGAACTGAAGTCTACATCATAGCAAATATTAATTGCTCACAAATCTGTGTGTGTGTGTGTGTGTGTGTGTTTTTTTTTTTTTTTTTTTTTTTAAACCAGACCATAGTCTCTCTCTGAGGCAGGGGTCACATTGTTATTGGCAGCCCTGTGCCTGACACAGGATCATGGAAATGGAAAGCGTGTGTCTCATCAATGCTGGTCGCCACAGATCTAATCCTACGTTGATAAGCACATGTCATTTTCTGTTTTTACCAGATGTTGTATGTGGCAGCACTTTCTAAACAATGGGCAGAAACTGATCACGAGTTCCAGGCATCCATGCCAGACAATGGGGGTCCATAAAAAGTGCTTGGCCTCGCTGAGAATCCTGGTGTCACCAGCAGCTGGAAAGGCACCCAGAGCCTGCCGCAGTTCCAGGCCTGTGGGCTTTGTGTCTCAGGTGTTAGGGTCATCTCAGGAGGAAAGGCCAGTTCCTCCAGCCACGTGGCTCTGCATCCCTTTCTCCCACCGGAGGAGCCAGCAGGGACTTCTGGTTCACCTTTGGAAGGGAGAGGGGGCAGAGAGGGCAGACAGGTATGAAACCTCCTCAGGTGTTCAGGGCCCAGTAGGCAGCTCTTCTACTCGTGACTCATCGAATGGGCAAGGATGCCCCAGGGATGCGACACAGCCCTGCTCTGCAAGGGCGCACACTCAGCGCAGAAGCCAGGGCAGTAAACAAATGGGACCAATATGAAAGACCTGCCAAGGGAGAGGCAAACGCCAAAGCGTTGGCACAGCCGGGAGGAGACTTCCGCCCATCTCCTTCCTTGCCTCACACAGGGGTCTCTGTCCCCCTGTTCTCTGCTCTTCTCTCTGCACAAACTGCCCACGCTGTACCGCACAGCGGGTTCCTTTTCATCCTCGGTGTCAGTGAAATGTCCTTTCCTAAGAGGATTCTGTCGCCCCCTCTACAGCAGCTTCTCTACTTTAAGCGGCATTATTTGCTCCCAGCTTCTTGTTTATTTCCTTCAAAACACGAATCAAACGAACCATCTTATTTATGTGTGTTGTGTCTCTAATCCACGGCTCCGTGAGGGCAGAGGCTGTATCCATCTTGTGTTCTCCTGTGTTGGCAGCATCCAGGACATAGCAGGGGCTTAATACTTGTTCAGTAAACACATGAAGGAAAGAAGGGCTCTTGTTGGTTCTCTGGTGGTGAGAGGTAGGGGAGATGTCACGGAAAGTTTCCAGAAGTCAGGACATTCAAGGAGGGCCCAGTAGCATTGTCAAGTGTTTACCAGATGGAAGAGGCATTGCAGGTGGGTGAGCAGGGATGTGATTCTGAGGGTGATGAGGGGTGGGGCTGGGGATACACATAGCCCACCTGGGGATGTAAAAGGGGACAGCTGGGGTCCCGTTTTTGGGGGATGGCCCCCTTCTTT
Source organism: Saimiri boliviensis (assembly GCF_048565385.1). Taxonomy (NCBI): domain Eukaryota; kingdom Metazoa; phylum Chordata; class Mammalia; order Primates; family Cebidae; genus Saimiri; species Saimiri boliviensis. Next base: position 42,609,277 of record NC_133450.1, on the reverse strand, counting down.
GCTGGCTAGGACAATTAGGTAAATTATTAAAGGTCCACGTGGACACATCTACCCCTGGGGCATGCCCATCCAGGCTAAATAAAATCAGCACAAGCTGAACAATTAGAACTCAGAGAGCTACCTGAGGGACCTGACAAGGACAGCAAAGACATTCAAGTGACCTCAGATGATTCTGAAACCTGGGAAAAGGACTCTGCAAGCCCAGGCCATCTGATCATGAGATGCATCTCCTGACTGCCTCTGGCTGTTCACAAAGAGCTGGCCAAGGACATTCCGGCTATGCCAGGCCACCGGGCTAAGTTCCCAGGGATAGCAATCCACTGCCACTCTCCCCCATCACACCCAAGGGAAGCACACAAAATAGGCCTGCATCCATGGCCTGGCGGACACCTGCCCCTGGCCCTCTGGGACAGGGCACTGTGTCAGCTGCCAGCAAAACAACCAGCACCTTTGCAACGGGCCAGTGGGCAGGGCTGCCACTGGCAGAGCCCCCGTGATTTACGACACCCAGGCTCAGTGCACCATCAGGGAGCTTCCAGGTAGAATCTCCAACCTCACTGGGCAAGGGCTCTCCCCTCCAGTGATTTATGGAGCCAGAGTGAGCCAGTTGTTTTTTTCCCTTCCCCTCCTTCTCCCTCTTTCTCCCAGGACAAACGGGTTTCACATCACTGTGGGCACCCTGGTCTGTAATGACAAAGACAGAGAGGTCCCACTTGTCCCTCTGCCCCCTGCACCTGCTGTCAGGGGATGACGGTTATTGGTCAGCAGCCACATCCATTTCACCGGCACTGTTAGCTCTTCATGTGGTGCCTGGGCCACAGCACTGGCCACAGGGCTCTCTCAATGGCTATTCGGGTTGCCCAGATATATTGCTCACCTAGAATAGATCTGGCTCTAAACTACAAGGTCAAACTTTCCTTTTCTGACCTTCCATCCTTCTGTCCTCCCTCCCTCCTTTGTTCCATCCAAATCATCCATACATCTTGATTTCTTGGCATGAGACTCCAGGGGCTGGGGCTGCCTTCTATAGGAAGAGAACACTCATGAAGCAGCTGGTGCCCTGAGCCTGCTTTGTTTCTGTTGTACGATGAAGGGCCTTGAGCTTTTTCAAAGTCATGTCTTTGCTCCAAGAGGTCACAAATGAAAGAAGATGGCTGTCTGTCTCTCTGTCATTCTCAGGTGCCCTTGCACTGCTCTGGTGCTACATCAGGGCAGTGGTGTCCTCAGGGTGGGGGTCGGGGGGTAGGTAGCAAAGCCACAGCCAAGAGTGGGAGAAAGACTGAGAAACTCCTCCCAGCCTCACCAGCTTTGGGAGTCAGAGGAGGTCCTTGGCAAAGAGCCTTCACTCACTTACACCAGCAAAAAGCATTTGGGAATTTACCAGGAGAGGCTGCCATCTATGGAAAATCACAGACAAAATGCAACAACCAGTCACTCTGTGAACTCCAATCCCCTTTCCTCTGTTCTGCATGGGGAAGGGGGAAAAAGAGTGAGGAGCCAGTCAGGCACCAAGCCCACCCGCCCTCACCCACAGCAGCCCCTCCGCAATCCACTCAAGAGAACTGATGTAAGCCAGGCTGATTGCCTCAGCTCCAAATGCGGCAGCCAGCAGCAGGAGGACATGTCAGGTTTTTGGGATGCCAGGACTGCTTCTCCGAGGTCACCAGGCTGCTGCATGTGGCTTTGTCTTTCTGTTCTCTGGCGGCCTCATGGCCTTCTCTAGCCTGCCTGTGCGCAAAACTGTGCTGGAAACTATGGGATGTGTTGGGGCCCTGTTGGGTGTAGGTGAGGCACCATTTCAGCAGCTCCTGCTCTCAGGGTGATGGCATATTGTGGGTGATTAGTAATATATGCTAGCATTTTGGGGTACTCTCTGCCAGGTACTGTGCTAAGTACTTTACTTACATCATCTCATTGAACCCTCTCAGCAACCTGTCAGGAGCACATTATTGCCTGCTTTTTGCAGATGAGGAAACTGAGCTTTAGGAAGTTTAGATAATTATCCAAGATCACATACTAGTAATAGGGAGAGTCCAAAACTGGACACATGATTTCAATTCTCGTGTGCTTAGTAAGTTGTACAGCCTTCTATGAGAGTTATTGGGAATTCAGATATTTAAGGAGCACAAGGTAAGTCAAAATTCCAAACAACAGTTAAACCCAGGTTGTTTAGATAAAGCATCTTCCAGAATATGGGCTGAGACAAGGCGGAAACACACCAACCCTTTTCAATTCCTTGGATAACTCTAAGGCAGCTACCAGCTGCAAATGGTTTCTTCTGCTTATGAGAGGCTCAGAACACACCTCTTAGCCTCACCTGGATTTAAGTGGCTGGGATGAGGCCTTGTAGGGGGACCGCTATTCTGCCTATCATGCATAGGTTTTCTTGTTAGTCTACATGATAGCCACAAGAGGTATGTATTCTGATATGGCTTGGCCCTGTGTCCCTACCCCAATCTCATGTTGAATTGTAATCCCCACATGTGGAGCCAGAGAGGTAACTGGATCACGAGGGCCGTTTCCCCCATGCTGCTCTTGTGATAGCGAATTCTCTCGAGGTCTGATGCTTTTATAAGTGTTTGTGAGTTCCTCCTTTGCTCTTCTCTCTCCTGCTTCCTTGTGAAGAAGGTGCCTACTTCTCCCACCAAGATTGTAAGTTTTCTGAGGCCTCCCCAGCTGTGTGGAACTGTGAGTCAATTAAACGTCTTTTCTTTATAAATTACCCAGCCTCAGGGAAGTTCTTTACAGCAGTGTGAAAACAGATGAATACATATTCTTATTATTCCCATTTGGCAGATAAGGAAAGTGAGGCTTAGCTACTCGAGGGTGAAGGGGCTTAGATGGGAGGATCACCTGAGCCTGGGAGGTCAAAGCTGCAGTGAGTCATGATTGTGCCACTGCACTTTAGCCTGCATGGCAGAGTGAGACCCCGTCTCAAAGAAAAAAACAGAGAGAGAGAGAGAGAAAAAAAAAAGGAAGGAAGGAAGGAAGAGAGGAAGGGAAAAGATAAAAGAAAAGAAAGAAAAGAAAAAGAAAAGTGGGGCCTTCTGAATTTGCATGAATTGTGTAAGGTCATACAGCTTTTAAGTGTCAGAGCCAGGGTTTAGACACACATGGTTTGACTCTGGCATCCTGTACTGTTTCATTATATTTTCCATAAGATATTTACTACGCAATCCTTCTGTATCTTATTTTTTTAACCTCATAATATATTCCGATCATGTTCCTATGTGAATACACATCTGTCTACATTATCTTAATGGCTGCACAAATAATGGGGTAAGGATACAAAGGGTGAAGTCCAAATCTTTCTGCTTAATACTCACATGATCTTATTGCTTTATGCCTTCGTAAAATAAGGACAATAGGAATAATATGCATCACACATTGTTGAAAGACTTAAATAATGTGCATAAATACAATCTGGAAGTCAAAACAGACCAAAATCAAATCAAAATAGAAACTTCTGTGTACGTCATGGTGGTCACTGTTATCACTAACTAAATATAAATTTCAGGTTCAGGAGACTCCCCACAGATTGGAGTATTGCAGGTAATGGACCCACTGTTATGTGGATATGCTCAGCTTCTAGAAATTAAAGTGTCATTTGTGCCCTTATTTTATATGTTTTACTTTAATGTAGAGTTTGCATTTAAAAACCTGTTTATGGCTCCTCCTTTCCCATGGATTTCAGTATGTACCAGTTTCTGACTCTGGGACTCAGAGCCCTTCACAATTTGACCCACGCTTCCTTCTTAGCCTAAATACCCCAGCCCAACCCCACCAAAAGGTGAGCCATTCTGTTAGCCCATCCTCTACTTCCATGCTTCCATGTCTTCCCCTCCTGCTACTCTTCTCAAGATTACCTTCTCGCTTCTTCTCAGCTCAGCCCCTTCTCTGAGTCCCCTTCTTCCTTATGTTCCCATGCTGGGCCCGACTCATCATAGGCATTCTGCCAACACATACTGCCTGGGTGGGACCTGCCAGGGTCCCAAGGCAAAGCCTGCAGTCTTGGAAGCTCTCCTTCATGGTTTCCTCTTTCACTGAGGACACTGACTTCATAGAGCCTTGCCCTGGGATAGTTCATGTCTGAGCACATTTCTGACCTTATTTGAGAAAAGCCCCACAGCTTGAAATGGAGCCACCACTATTTTTGCCTTCCCTAGAATCCTCTGTGTTTTCTTCTCAGCTAAAGTATAAGTTCCAGCGGGGAGGGGTCACGAGCTGTGTGTGTTTGCATCCACTTCCCACTGACACCCACCATGGGCACACAGGTGGTGTGGATGGAGTCGAGGCTCCACAGATCATGGTACGATGGTTACTGGTTGGGTGGGTTGCAGCATATCACTAAGAAAGATACCACTACCTGCTCTACTCACCATCTCTCTAGGGCTCTTCGGCACTCAAAGAGAAAGACACCTGGCCATTGTTTTCAGTCCTTGAGCCAAAGAAAATAAAGCTACAGGCTATTGCTTAGGCTGCAAGGCTCTGATGCACCAGTGGCTCAGAACTAACTCATCGGAAGCCCTTCTGCTAGGGGATTGAAAGATAATGAAACATGTCAGACCAGGAGTTGTCAGACTTTTTCTGTAAAGGGCCAGATAACAAATATTTCAGGCTTTGTAGGTCATATGATCTCCATCACAACGACTCTGCTGCTATAGTGTGAGGGCAGCCACAAATATGACATAATCAGAGTGTGGCTGTGTTACAATAAAACTTTATTTACGAACACTGAAATTTGAATTTTGCATGATTTTAATATTACAAGATAATCTTCTGACTTTTTTTTTTTTAACTATTCAAAGCTATAAAAACCTTTCTTGGCTAATGTGCTGCAGTTTGCCAACTTCCGGATTAGACCACCAAAGGGGACATTTTATTTCCTTCATGGACGGGCTTCTCAGACAACTTGCCTCAGAGTCTCTGAGAGGTGGGGTCAAGGGCGGGGGAGAATGCCTGCTAAAAGTGCAGGTTCCTGGTTCCAACACCAGAACTATGGAACCAGATTTCCAGAACAGCCCAGGACACTGCCATCTTAGCAGACTCTCCTAGGTGACTGTGATGCCCACTAAGTGTGGAGAATCATTTTAGCTGAAAAGATCAAAAGCTTCTTAGAGAAGCTTTTTATTTTGGTAGAAAAATGTGGCCAGTTGGGCTTGGTGGTGTGTGCCTGTAGTCCCAGCTACTTGGGCAGCTGAGGTCGGAGGATCGCTTGAGCCCAGAAAATCAAGGCTGCAGTGAGCCATCATCGTGCCACTGCACTCCAGCCTGGATGACAGAGCCAAACCCTGTCTCAAAACAGAAACTACAGCAACAAAAATGAAAGAAAGAAAAATGAGGCCAATAACAAGACAGTGCTTCCTACCTGAGCAGGCTCTTTAGGATACTTTTGAGGGCACGTTGGGTTCTCCCATTTGTAAGTTGGCTTCCGTCTTCCTCAATCTCTGAATGCTGTGTTTCCAGAGAGAATGAGCAGAGAGCAACCCAAGCCTTTCTGGGGAGATGCTGTCTCCCCAAGAAAAAAAAAAAGAGTGCTCCCACCAAGAATTCTATTCTTGCTTGACTAAAGCCTCCCCTCCAAGAGAAAAAAGGGGAGACACATTGCTATGAGGATGGGGGAGAGGGAACATCTGATACTGTTCTGGGAGCTGCTTCTAGCAGGGACTCCTCTGCCCTCTGTGCCCGCCCTTTACCAATCACTGGTTGGCATTGGGTGGGGGGAGTCAGCACCTGTAACCTACTTTCCAAGGCCTGATGATTTCTGTCTCCTGTCAAAATGGGCAGAAAGGGTATGTGTGCTTGGAGAGGGGCAAGTGTGTGTATTCTTGTGTGTTAGAAGTGAGGGTCTGCAGAGTGCAATGTCTGTAACTAAGTGGGTATAAAAGCTACATATCCCTTCTCTCAGGCAGGGAACACATCAGGAATGCGGACACCATGGAGATGGGTGTATATGGGAGGCAGGGCTGTGAAGGGCACAGATGCTTTTTTTTTTAAGCCAGATTTTCTCTGTATTTAAAAACAATGCTCAGGAGACTTAAAAGTTCCAAAGACCTGAAGATATCAAGGTTCAATATACAGCTACAACGAGGTGCTGGTGATCAGTGACTGAGTCATGGGAGGCTCTGCAGTGCCTTGGGGACTTCTGTTCTTTCGTCTTGGCCTCATGGCTTTCTGCAGGTTCTTGTTGACTGTAACTTTACACAGGGCTGTCACTCCAGTAGGGGCAACAACAACAAACATACACCTATGGCTATCATTGTTAATCCAGTAGAGAAAACCAGAGTCAGAGGGGTCGTGTACAATGAAAACGATTTCCAGAGTCACAGTCGATAACCCTAAGCAGGTGACAAGCATATATTCAGAGCAAGACAAGCATCAGAACTTCTGTGTTCCTGGTAGTTCCATCCATGGATAAGCTTGGACACGTTGGTACATGATTTTTTTGCTGGCACAGCAGGTAGCTTTTTTGTCAAAAGAAGGTCAGGAATAGTCTCCCCTGTCTATTGCTCATTCTGAATGTCCTTACCATTTTTCTCCCTGGCTAAAAGAACCCCAGTCTTATTATGGCATCTAGCCTTAAGGAAGATGATCTTGTCACAGTGATATGCAGGTAAATGTTTGCCAACTGGCTTTTCAGGAGAAAAAACCTGCTAAGTAGTATTTGCCAATTCCTGTAAATAGTCCGATCATGGCCAATTTCAAGCTACCAACACAATGTCACTAAATGCAAGGCTAGGAGGAGAGGTGCACTATCAGCTTGCACAAGCTGGTGTGAGCTGGTTCCAAACCAACACTGCCCCACTGCCGCTAAGAGACAATAGTCAGTCATGGTGATCCTATCTGTATTAGTCTGTTTTCATGCTGCTGATAAAGATATACCCAACATGGGGCAATTTACAAAGGACAGAGGTTTGTTTAATTGGACTTACAGTTCCACATGACTGGGAAGGCCTCACAATCATGGCTAAAGGCAAGGAAGAGAAAGTCACATCTTACATGGATGGCAGCAGGTGAAGAGAAAGATTGTGCAGGGGAACTCCTCTGTTTAAAACCATCAGATCTCATGAGACTTACGATGACAAAAACAGCATGGGAAAGACTTGTCCCCATGATTCATTTACCTCTCATTGGATCCCTCCTACAACACATGGGAATTCAAGATGAAAGTTGGGTGGGACACACCTGAACCCTATCACCCTCTCACTGCCAGTCATTGGCCTATGAGCAGAAAATATTCTGGACTGGGACCACAACTGACCACATCATGAAGTACAGCACAGAGACAGGGAAAGGACTGGAGGCCTTGGGAATATGCTTGAGCTGCTGAAATAACCAGGTCTCGCAGCACTTTATATTAGGACTTCTGGTAACACGCATTCAGAAACATTCCAGATTGTTCAAGCTGGTGAAGTTGGGGTTTCTGTTACTTGCAGCAGAAAGCGCACTAATCACTCCGAAAGGAAGAAGCAAGCGTGTGTGTTACTGCTCTGCCATTAGTGCCTCACCATGGCCAGGAACAGAGCGGAACTCCAAGGACTCGGAGGCCATGGCCCAACAAGTCAGCCTTCCGTGGCTCATTATCTTCCCCTGCAGACCCTCCAAAGCCCATTTACCCTGTGAAGTGCCTCCGTTTTCTTTGTCACCTGTCTCCAGGGCTGCCAGCACGAGTGATGTAGGGCATTATCAAGGCTTCAGCAACAGCGTGTGTGGCTGGAATTTAAATGAATTTCATCAGCATGATTAAATACTTATTACATGAGTCAAACATACGGGCTTCATTAAGCTAGTGAACTCCCAGAAACCTCCTCTTCTGTTTATACAACCCATCTGGACTCTCAGATTACTTTAAAGAAATGGGATAATGGAGTTCGATATGACAGCCAGGTCATCTTTCAGCGTTCTGCTCTCAGAGGAAACTCATCTTCCATTGCTAACTCTGGCTTCCCTACAATTGGGTGCAGAGGTTTTTTCCATCTGCTTCTGGCTGCCGTGAAAGCCTGACATGATGCTGAAATTGAGACTTTAAAAGTAACTTGCCAGGACATGACAGACATACTTTTCTCATTGAAGCATGGAACATTGTCTAAAGTCATTTGCAAGCACAAACCTTGGGCTTTTACGAGGAGGGCACACCTTGAAAGCAAAATAAAGGGCAAGGTTTAATTAACTTACCGGGCCCTCTGTTAGTCGTTATTAGAAGCTCTTTATCAAATTAAAGGCCTGCTGGGAAGCCAGCTGAGTGCCGAGAAGCAGTGACATGCGTTAAGTGCCAAAGTGGGTTTTAATTGACTGTTTAAATGAAGGAAAGCTCCCTGCAGTGTGACAGACACACATCGTGGGGTGTGTGCCAACATGCACACACACACGCACACACACATGCACACGGAGCCCCGGGCAGTCTGGAAATCACAGGAACCACACTTTTGGAAAGCCGACATCCCCAAACATAACCACAGCCTACCAGGAAGGGAGCCCTGAAGCATGTGACATTCCAGGCTCAATAAATGCCATAGTTATTATTTCTGATATTAATAAGTAACAGAAATGTAGTAGTAAGGCATTTGAGTGCTGCCAAATTTACATTGTACATAGGCCAGCTGAACTGCCAAGTTCTCTTACTCTTGGATTGAGCTTGGGACTTTGTTTTGCCTTTTGTGTCATTAAGCCACTAACATGTAAAATGGGGACGTGAATACAACCCTATGAGAATGTTATAAGAGATTTACACAAAGCTCCTAGCAGTTCCCACCATGTACTGAAGGCCCAAAATGAATGGTAGTTATTTTCACCAAAGCATTTCCACTGTGCTCTTTAAAAAATCATTAGAGATTATTTATTCCTCACAGCTCCAGTTAGGGTGGGAGGCACTGCAGCGTGGTGTCTAAGAGCACAGTCTTTGGAGTCAGATTGATATGGACTTGTGTGCTGGCTCTACCATATCAGGGGGCCTTTCTGAGCCTCAGACTCCTTTTCTATAAAAATGGGATGCATTCTACAAAATGTGATATATCATACCTACTTCATAAAATGATGGAAAAATTATATGACCGTGCCTGAAAAGAACTTAGCACAATGTAGGCACGTAGTAGGTATGACCATCAATATGCCTCCTAGGGGAGTGAGGGAGTGTGTTCCCTGTTGAGAGATGGAGACGTGAAATTACAGAGCGGCTGTGTGACAGGCCCCAAGGACACTATGCCTTTTCTCATAGGTTGTGAGCAAAAGTTCATTGAGTCAGTCATGGGCGTGGGTGATGGGGTGGAATCTTAACAACAGAGGGCAGCAAGGACAGGGTTTTTAGGGATTGGGACACATTCAGGATATACAGAAGAGCTTCGCAGTCCGTCTTCTGTTGGTGATCACCTCTTCAGAAAGTTAGGGCTTCCCCATCATCTAAGTATGAACATATTTGATGCAGAATAACTCCATTATACAGCTAGGACAAGAGGCCAGGCCTCCAGTGTCATCTGTGGCTTATTTTACTGAGAAAGTTTCTTATTAGGGTGAGATTTTCACCTTGATCCTAGCTACACGGGAGGATGAAGCAGGAGAATTACTTGAACCCAGGAGGCAGAGGTTGTTGTGGTGAGCCACGGTCGTGCCATTGCACTCTGGCCTGGACAACAAGAGTGAAATTCTGTCTCAAACAATAAATAAATAAATAAAGTTCCCCTTCTTGTCTAGTACGATTATTTATTTTATTTTTTTTTTATTTTTGAGACGGAGTTTCGCTCTTGTTACCCAGGCTGGAGTGCAATGGCGCGATCTCGGCTCACCGCAACCTCCGCCTCCTGGGCTCAGGCAATTCTCCTGCCTCAGCCTCCTAAGTAGCTGGAATTACAGGCACGCGCCACCACGCCCAGCTAGTTTTTTGTAATTTTAGTAGAGACGGGGTTTCACCATGTTGACCAGGATGGTCTCGATCTCTCGACCTCGTGATCCACCCGCCTCGGCCTCCCAAAGTGCTGGGATTACAGGCTTGAGCCACCGCGCCCAGCCTCCCTTCTTGTCAAAGAATAAATTTGCTAATAACTTTCTGTTGAGCCCTAACCTATGTAGCTATTAGATACGTCTATAGGCATGTTGTATATTCTATGTCCTTGTACTTTAACCAAGATATCTGTGCTGGATGTGCTCACAGGCATGTACCAGCTCACGGCCTATTCCCTTTACGTGTTTTAAAAAGTTTTGAGTTGTTAGCCAATTGGGTTTTAGCTTAGGTTGTGAAGTCTGGCTCCAGCCAATGGAAATCAGACACAGCAGTAAGGACAACTCCAAATGCCTAAGAAATAAATATGTCTGATTTTTCTGTGTTCCTTGTACTCTCTTGGCAAAATGGCTCATGAGAGTACCCTTCCTGCAGTCCAGGAAGTAAAATTTGCTTGCTGACCAAAAAAAAAAAAAAAAAAAAAAAATTCCTGATGAGGAAAAAATTATTCCAAAACCACTGTTTTTTTAATTTCAAAAAGCATGTTTTGGGTTTTTTGTTTGTTTGTTTGTTTTAGAATTGTATTGGTACTCTGAGCTTGTTATTTTAAAAGAAGTTTTCAATTGAAGTTTTTATTATAAGATCAATATCACCCCGGTTTCTTTACAAGGATGATATGCAGCAGCCGCTGTAACTTTTGGCTTCCTGTCAGCATCATAATTTGGCGTAAAGTTATGGGAGGTAACAGAGAGAGAGGAGAAGGAGTCATGTGACAGGAGAGGGTGGTGGGATCTTTTGAAGAAGTTAGAATCCATAAAGAACCTCAGCCTACAGCTGCTGGCGAGGAACTTAAAATACAGGACTGTGGGTCCTTGGAGCCATTTTGAATTGGGGGATGTTTTCATAAAGGCTGCAAAAATAAACCTTCCTGGATGAAAGCATGAGGCTACGTGCATTTAAACCCACGCCCTCTGTTCCAATAACACCGCGAATCTGAGCTATCCCTGATGCACCAACAAGGAAGAGAATAAACTCCTTCATTTCCCGGCATCCTTGCTGGGGGCTTGGAGGGACAGCTCTGTCTCAATTTTCCAGCCTGGCAAGGCTTTGAACATGAAACAGAAGTGTCCCACGGCGCTTACAAAATGAGCCACAGCAGGCTGATGTCAGGGCATGGATTCATGGGCTGCCGGGGGGTTAATATCTCTTGCAATTCCAAGTAAGAAAAAAGCCTGCATTCTTCTTCATTCCTCCCGTTTCACACATCCTTGGCAGCTGGGTTTCCCAATGCTTCATTGAGGCCAACGTGCGTGAAGGAATGGATCAGCAGGAGCGGGCCATCAGGCGGCCATTTTAAGCCCTTGGCCTCCATCCCCACTCCCTGCGCTGGGGCGAGACAGACAGGCCTTTGTGTGCTTGGAGCCGGCTAAGCCAGGATGTGACTGCGAGCTGGAATCTGACCTTTCATGGGCTCCAGCACCTGTCAGAAAAACGAACAAGCTTGGGGTGTTTTTTCCGCTCCGGACTTAAATGCCAGTTTTGTGACTCCCTCACAATGGAACTGTGCCAAGGCAGTTGTGGTCAACTCCAGCTCTTTGGGGAGCAGACCTGAGACATAAGTGATGGACGGCCCTGCATTGCTGAGGCCTCGCCAGCTCTCGGCCCAGGATGAATGCAAGCCCAGGACTTCAGTGCTTGAGTTAGGAAAGTCAGAGCAGATCAAAACGGCCACATTACTCCGGCACCCTGTGGTGCGTGCGTGTGTGTGTGTGTGTGTGTGTGCGCACGTGTGTGCGCGCATTCAGCGGTGGAACAAAGACCCAGTCACGGTGACCCTGACATAGGTGGCTGCCCATCCATCAGGGGTGGGGTTATGGATCAGCCTTGGCACTGCCCCCCGCCACCTGTGACCCCATCTTGGCCTGCTGCGACAGTCTGATTATGAACATACTGTTCAATCTTGGGTTGGACCCTGCCACTTATAATCTGCAAGACCTCAGTCAAGTGACTTAAACTTTCTGAACCTCAACTTTCTCAGCGACGAAATGGGGATTTAAATGCCTTATTCCAATGGTGGTTGTGAATTAAATTAGATAATATATACAAAGCACCAAGCATCTTGTGTAAGCACCTTGGAGACAGTCAATAGCCACTCTTTCCTGGAACCCTGTTGCAGGGCAGGCTTAGGCTGGAGGGGAAATGGTGGTGTCAGTCACTATTGATATTCGACACACTGCTTTGATCATAGAAGGGGGCTAGCTCAGCCCATCATAGTTTCAGCTGTAGGAAGACAACTTTCCTCCTAAGGGTGGTCCCAGAATATGTGTTGTTCGGGGCTCCATAGTGGCCTGGCCTTTGGCCGGGCTTGGCTGTAGCTGCTTGAAGGGGCTGAGGGCCTTGGTGTGGACCTGTGGTTGGTGCAGTTCCCTGCACCCCAGGTAGGTTCAGAACCCTATAGGTGGAAGGATGCTAAAGCACGCCCATGCCTCAGCACAAGGAGCTTGTCCATTTAAGGTGAATATGGCCATGGCCCCTGCGTCCTTGGCCCCGGCGATCCTGCGTCTGCTCCTCATTTCACAGGGTAGTGGTCCAGGGTTAAGAAGTAGCAGCTGAACGGGAAGACAATGTCTACAGTACACAGGTGGCGGGCCCAGAGCTCGGGACACGCAGGAGATGTCAAAGAAAAAAATTACAAATCGAATCCTCATTCTCAAGCCTATTGATAATTTAAAAGATCATAAATACTGATCACATAAAATCTGATTTTAGGATCACATGGAGTATAAACAAACACAATTGTATTTTAGATGTGAAGTTTCTGTTTCTTTGACTTTACCACATCTTGTGAAAATGGCTGGATAGATTTTTACCAATTTTGAGGGGGTGACGAGGGTGACAGAAAATGTAGGCTCTGCCGTAGGAAACAGCTTGAAAGATAAGTAATCATCCACCGGAGGGAGTGAAACTGAAACCTAGTGACAGGTAGCTGTGCCTGGCAGGCAGGGAGGACTGGCCCTCGAACTAAGAGGCTGGGCCAATGTGAAAACAAATCAGGGTGGATGAACCCCACGTTGTAACGCGGTTGTTGATTTGCAACAAGCTGCTTCCGACAGAGCAACTCTGGGTAGTCAGCTGTAAAGTGAGGAAAACAGATTGATTTGTTTAACTGTTCTGAAGAATACAAACTAAACCAGTTAGTACACACAAATAGCCTATAATACTATAATGCCCATTACCTTTATTTAGTTTAATTTTCCTTCCTTCCCTCTCGCCTCCTTCTCCTTCCTCTTTCTTTTCTTCCTTCCTTTCTTTTTCTTTTCTTTCTCTTTCTCTCTTTCTCTTTCTGTTCCTTCTTTCTTTCCTCCTTTTTATTTTCTTTCTTTCTCTTTTTCTTTCTTCCTTCTTTTCTCTTCTTTCTGTAGAGATGGGGGTCTTACTACTCGTTTGGTGCAAAAGTAATTGTGGTTTTTGCCATTACTTTCAATGGCAAAACTGCAATTACTTTTGCACCAACCTAATATTTTACCCAGGCTGCTCTCAAACTCCTGAGCTAAAGTCATCCTCCCAAAGTGCTGTGTTTACAAGTGTGAGCCACTGCAGGCAGCCTAGTTTAATTTTTAAAAGATATTGTTACTTGTCTAGACTATACGTTTTGTAGCCATTTTGTTACTAGTGTCTGAAACACAGAGTCTGTAGTATGCCAGACTCTTCCCTTTTAACCAGGGAAGCTTCTGTTGCCACCATTTCACAGATGAGGCTCAAGGAGGTTGGGTAACTTGTCTAGCATCACCCAGCTAGTAAATGGCAGAGCCAGGGCATAAACCTGGGTCTGTTTATTCCAGAACCCGAATTCTTCACCAAACTGGGATGTTGCCTTTTCCTGCTGTTAATTAAAATGCCATTCATTTACTACAAAGATATTCAGAGGGTCAACATTTGATTTTGTTGACATAGAGTTACTTTAATCAATCAAATTGCACGCTGAAAATATATTACTCTGTAACTATCAAAAAGTCTGGGTTTTGAAAATTCAAATGAAACCTTTTTAAAGCTCTAAATTAGATTTTCACTGGTAAGCATGTTATCTGATCATGTTATTATTTGACGTTTGATAAATACTCACCGCTACTGTTTGGTGCTCAGTTGGGCAGTTAAAAGGTGGCTTGTTTCAGTCTTAATCTGAAATACATTAAGAAGGGTCACCCCAGCCGAGGCAGGCTTTGCTAAAGGTTTTTTGCATTGGTCACAGTTTTGACTTATAGATCAACAATTAGCTGCAGATGTCGACAGTAACAAGGAGTGTAGAAAGGGTCAGGAGAACACTTCATTCCCATTTGAGAGGAATTTAGAACTTAAAAAAATACTCTGCTAATTCTGAGCTGCCAACATATACACATTTATGCATGTATGTAACTCACTGGAAAAACAGTCAAATTTTGGAAAGTAGTAGACCATAGTTCTGTAGACTTTAAAATGCAATTCAATAAAAACTTGTTTTTTAAAAAATAAGCATTAACAAGAAGAATAACAAGAATCATTTTCACATTGCTTCCATCTCTGTAACTCAACAAACATGTAAGTTTCAAAAATTACAATGAATCATATAAAAATATTAACAGTCATAATGAGAAGCACGGCCATGTTCAGAGCAAAGGGCTGCGTGCTCCGTTTGTCTATTTTTGTGTTCATCTTCTCACTCACTCTCTGAGTGAGACTCTGTCATTTGCTCCCCTTAGAGGTAAAGAAAATGGAAGGTCATAGAGGGCAAGGTCAAGACCCAGCCACAGCTTGGGCACCTTACCTTGGCAGGCCATGCTTGGTGTGAGGCATCATGCCTGTCTCTCTGGAGGATCTACATTGGGAAAGACTAGAGCCACTTCTAGGAGGCATGGATTAAGAAAGGGCTGAGAGGCAGATACCACAACTGATGGGAGGAAGGATGCAGGGAAGTCCGAGGAGCCCACTGCAAAGGGACAGGAGGGAAGGGTTGCTTCGGGAGCTTGCCATCCTCCACAGGGCCACGAGCTGTGAGCTGTGGCCCATCATGTGAATCTGGGGCCAAGGCCTGTTTTTCATACGGCCCTCAAGCTGAGAATGTTTCTTTTGTGTTTTTAAAAAGTTTTCTATTTTTAAAATGTTTTAAAGTGTTTTGTATTTTTTAAGAGGCATGTATTTTGGCCAGGCACAGTGGCTCATGACGGTCGTCCCAGCACTTTGGGAGGCTGAGGTGGGAGGATTCCTTGAGGTCAAGAGTTCAAGACCAGATGTAGTGAGACACTGTCTCTAAAAATAAAAAATTGTATTTTCAAAAGGTGGAGGAGAAAGAGGAGGAGGAGGAGAAATGTGACAGAGGCCCACAAAGCCTGAATTATTTACTTTACTTTTTACAGAAAAAGTTTTTCAATCCCTGTTCTAGACCAGTGTTAATAACATTACAATTCTGCTGTACATGTAATTTACAATTTTCTAATACCTACATTAATAAAGTTAAAAATATATACTATTAGTATATTTTATTTAACGAAGAGTATCTAAAATATTATCATCCTAGCATGTAATCAACATAAAAATTACCAATGAAACAATAACATTCCATTTTTCATGCGAAGTCTTTGAAAGCTGATTAGCATTTGACACAACACATGAGTCTGGACAAACTACATTTCAAGTGCTCAACAGCCACATGCAGTAAGTGGCCAGCGTCTTGGACAATGCATACACAAGGTTCCTCAATGAATCAATGAATACACGAGATGTAGAGAGTGGGAAGACAGCCGGGCCTAGTCTCAGTCCTGCTGCCATGCTGGGCCGCATAACTCTTAGTTGTTGGGACCTGGCTTGTGCATTGTATGATGTTTAGCAATAACCCTGGACTCTACCCACCAGATGCTAGTAGCACCCCTACCCCAGCGTAATGACCAAAATGTCTCCAAACATTGCCAAATGTCCCCCGAGAGGCAAGAGCACCCTGTGTTGGGAACGTCTGGCCTACAGCATGAAAAAGCTGTGGGTGGGAGGATACCTGGAACTGCCCAGAAAATGTCCTCTGAGTCACGCAATTTGATGGAAGAAGGATAATTGAAGGAGAGTAATGAAAGCTTTAGTAGGAGAAGCTGAGGCTGAGGCCAGATCTCAGGCTAAAGCATTTGAAATTTATTCCCTAGGCAATGATAGCCATCAAAGAGTTTTGAGCAGGGGAATGAAATTAGCAAAGTTACAAATTAAAAACATTTTTTCTTCCATCTTTGAATAACTGGAGCCTTTCTCTTCTTTTACTGGCACAGATAGATTCTCCCCACCTTAAAGAAAAGCATCACTTAAAGAGCCAATGCCCCCACACCCTGTGTCTGGTGGGTGGTTTTTATTAAATTCCAGTAGAGGGATGGGTTTCCTAAGCAATCAGCCAGCCCCTTGGTGAGCAGGCTCCCTGCCACTTAGCTGACATTCCACCCTGCAGGAGCTGAGGAGAGAGGAAAATCAACATAGAGCAGGCAGAATGACTGTAGCTTATGCTGTTGGAATTTCCAGTGGGGCCACCTGATCACAGACAGGGCACAGGCACCAAAGCACAGAGATGGAGGGAGCCTGACCACAGCCTCAGGGGCTGGCCATTGCTACACTGTTTTATTTGTTAGTCCCTGACATCTAATGGCCAGGTTTCTAATTCCAGTGACAACGACCATAGTCATAAATTGGAATATGTGTAGGTTTTTATAGTTGATCATGTAATTTTGTGTACATTGTTTTGTTTAAGAGGGAGCATCAGCACACAACCTTGAAGGAGGTGCTTGCATTAGAGATGCATATTTGGAGACTTGTTATTGGGGTAGGGGGCTATGGGGCTGTTTGTCCAGCTCTCAGGGACATTCTCCTCTTTTGTCCTTTGAGATTCACTCTTTCTCCACCCTGTTCTGTGCCCCCGAGGCTGACCTCTTCGGGCTGCAGCAGCTGGGCTCTCTTGCCCTCTGGTTTCCTGCTGGGTTCAGCCAAAGGGAGGCACCATAGGAGATGAGAGGGCGGGGTTGAGTGAGGTTGGGGTATTTATTCTCCAACCCCTCCATGCTGGGCGGTGGGTTGGCAGGGGCCGCATCTCTACTGAAGACCACAGCTCCTATGATGACAGGTCTCACCAGATTCCCAAAACCACTTTCTCTTCCTGTGCTTTCAGGCCTGGGGATGGGAAGGCCCCAGTGCTGTCGTTAGCCCCAGGGCACTTCCTCATTTTTCATAGGCTTACCCACACCTCTGTAAATCATCTATTCAAAAACTCTCTTCTGAGTGTGCCATCTGCTCCTGCCAGAACCTGACTGACATTCCTGCTCAGGTTAGCTTCTACTTAGGAGAGGACGTATCTTTCTCAACCATCCCAACAAGCTATCAGGAAACTTTAAGCAAGGCTGAACTGAGTAGCTTGGCCTTTGAAGAGCCAGGAAAAGGTAGGCATGAATATTTTCTGACTTTTCCTGGGTTGCCAAATACGTGGTATATAAAAAACTTCAATCATAAACCCAAGAATCCACAAACCCAATTCTCATTCACGGAGGAATGTATGTAATGCTTAATTCAGTGTTTTTCTTTCTGGAATTTCTAACAATAATAAAGGAAAAAGAACTCAGGGAAAGTGTCAGAGAAAATCACATTGGTGTTTTCCCTTCCTCACGTGTAGATGGTTTCAAGGAATCCGAGTCCCAGCTTGAGCTACAATGTCTGAACCAGACCTGTCAGCTGTCAGCAGGCCAGCCCTGTAATTGAACATCAGCAAAGGGAAATGTGTACTCTCAGCTCCTCTCTGCTCTCAGCTTGGTTCTGCACCACCGGGAATAGGCCTGGAAGTCACATCACCTGCACTTCCTCGTGAAGTCTCACTGATTACAAAAAAGAACAAGCCCCTCTCTGGGTTTTGTCTCAGCCAGTTTAACCAGAGGAAATGATTTTGTGTTTAAACAGTGAGCATCAGGACACAACCTTGAAGGAGGTGCGTACGTTGGAGATGCATATTTGGAGACTTGTTATTGGGGTGGGGGACTATGGGGCTGTTTGTCTAATGCTGATTAGTGGGAAAAGGCGGGGTCTTTCTTAAGACCCTTCCCAGCTATTAATGAGCACACGTTTAGCTCTTGATAAAGCTGATTAAGGGCAGTAACAGCAGAGATGTTACTGGCAGCTACAGTACCTAAAAACTACATCAAAAGAGAAGAAAAGGCCAGGCACAGTGGCTCACGCCTGCAATCCCAGCGCTTTGGGAGGCCGAGGTGGGTGGATAACCTGAGGTTAGGATTTTTGAGACCAGCCTGGCCAACATAGTGAAACCCCATCTCTACTAAAAATACAAAAACTAGCCGGGCATCACAGTGCACCTGTAATCCCAGCTACTTGGGAGGCTGACAGGAGAACTGCTTGAACCTGGGGTTGCAGTGAGCCAAGATCACACAACTATACTCCAGCCTGGGCAACAGAACAAGACTCCATCTCAACAACAACAAAAACAACAACAACAAAGCGAAGAAGGGAGTTCTCAAGTCGTGCTAAGTGGAAGGAACTGAGCAGCCGAGACACTCAGCCTTTCAAGGTATGTAGGGAGTGGGGTATGGGTACATGCAGGATATCAGGCCTCCTATCTTGGCCCACTGGGTGGCTTGGGGCCAATTGCTTCAGTATTACAATCTCAGTTTCCCAGGAAAGGAGATACAAGGATTTTAAACACGATTCAGTTGAATGCTCTTAACTCTGACTCTATAGTAAAAAATCCCTTGGACAGCTTCTGAAAGGGGTACGGGGTAGTGGAGGGGTGAGAGGGAGGTGGGGATGGTTAATGGGTACAAAAAAATAACTAGTTAGAATGAATAAGGCCTAGTATTTGATAGCACAACAGGGTGACCATAGTCAATAATAATTTAATCATACACTTAAAAATAACTAAAAGAGGTCAGGCGTGGTAGCTCATGCCTATAATCCCAGGACTTTGGGAGGCCAAGGTGGGTGGATCACGAGGTCAGGAATTCAAGACCAGCCTGACAAACATAGTGAAACCCTGTCTCTACTAAAAATAAAAAAAAATTAGCCAGGTCTGGTGGTGGGCACCTGTAATCCCAGCTACTTGGGAGGTTGCAGCAGGAGAATCACTTGAACCTGGGAGGTAGAAGTTGCAGTGAGCCAAGATCAGGCCACTGTGCTCCAGCCTGGGCTGCAGTATGAGACTCCAACTCAAAAAAAAAAAAAAAAATTAAAGGAGTATAATTGGATTGTTTGTACACAAAGGATAAATGCTTGAGGGAATGGATACCCCATCTTCCACGATGTGATTATTACACATTGCATGCCTGTATCAAAACATCACATGTACCTTATAAATATATACAACTACTGTGTGCCCACAAAAATAAAAAACTAAAAAGTAAATGAAATTCCAGAAACTAGGCCACTATTAACAAAATGATAATAGCAATAATAATAAAAGAGACATGTGTGCCTTGCTCCATACCAGTTTGATTAGCATCGTGGGTATAAGACCTTGGCGTTGGTTTACACAGCTCTGTTAGCAGATACGGTACCACGCTTAGACTGACAAACAGGCCCCTGCACCGGGCCCCACGCCTCATCCTCGTGCCCCACTCCCCTGCTCTAAGTGCCTTTCTCCAGAAGTCCTTGTTTGGTATCCAGGACCAGACAAGACCAGCAGGATGTTCAAGTGGGGCGCTTGGCCCACATTTCTTCCCTTTTTTTGGGATACCCCGACGCTGTGCCACCCCCCTATTCTGGGTGTTGACAGTCAACCAGATGCTCCAGGGAGCTCCAGCACTTATGTTTATGGGGTTATCCTGGTTGGACTCCAGATTTAAGAGTGTTCCTGGAGCCTGGCAAGGATTTTTTTTTTTCATAGGATTGTTCAACACTGGGCAGCTAGGATGGTGCTGCCCTGCTGATTTGGGGTGACTTAGATATTTCTTATAGACAGAAGTTTTGCAAAAAATTTCTACCTAGTGTCCCACACAACCTGGGGGCAGTCCTAAATGAATATATACCAATCTGTTGACAATGTTCATTTCTGTCTAGGTGAAAGGCTTATGGATGATTTGGGTTTTATTCTTTATAATTTTTAAATTTAATTGGGAGGAGATGAGTTTATATGCTGGTAGAATTTCTTTTATGGATAAAAACTGTGTTAGTCCTCAAAACAATGAGATGAGTCATTTTATGCGTAAAAATTATCGAAACTCCAAACTAGAGGGAGCCGGTATGACAATGGAAGCTAAGATTCTTCACATAGTACAGTGAGAAGCTTGGGTTTGTGAGTGGGAAGTAAGAGATGCAGTTAGTTGAGGAAGGAGCACAGCGAGCCCAGGGCATCTGGAGGCCAGGGCTCTGGGACTGAGAATGCCTTGCTGGGGGCTGGGAGCTAGGGCTGCTGTTGTCTGCTATTCGCCACAAGCTTGTGGTCTGTTGCTGTGTGAATGTGACCCCTCTACTGCCTCAGCCTTCACTAATGTCAGTTCCATACACAGCTTTGGATTGTGGTTCTTTAGAGCAGGAAGAGATGGATATGACCAGATTGAAGGAGATTCCTCATGGAGGACAAGGGCACAGGCAGGCACCATGGATTCAGCTGAAATAGTAACTTGAAGCCTGGCATTACCAAAAGAGTTGGGCAAACCCTGCCATGATTACCTGGAGACCCTGAGAAGGATGGGTTCTCAATTTCCCATGAGTAGGTTGGAGGTACTACTAGCCATTAAATATGTAAGGGCAAAGCAATTCCAGGAAGAGGGATTACTAGGAATTTCAGAGTGTACATTTTTCCCAAAAATGTCTAAAAATAACACATATTGTTTCTAGAAGAAGGAAAAAATTGTAGTAAAAATGCACTTGACAAAAATCCCCAAATTTAAAAACATATTTCTTGGGAAGACTGTAGGGATATCGGAGTGCAAAATGGTACAGCTTCCGTGGAAGGGGCTTTGGCAAGATGTAGCAAAAACATGTCTACATTCCCCTCTTGACCTAGCAGGTCTACTTTCAGGGATCTATCCCAAAATACACTAGAAAATGTATGAAAAATTGTATGCAGAAAGCTATTCGCTGCAACCATCTGTAAAGCAAGGACTGGAACCCCTACACATCCATCAATGGGGAGCGAGTTGAATAAGCTGTGATACAGGCACATGGTGGAGTACTCTGCAACTGAAGCAAATAATGGGGATTCGGGTCTGCTCTCAGGAGGTAAATATTAGTAAATAAAAACAAAAATCAAGGTGGATAAAAAATATATATATTTTAGATAAGATGCCTGCCACTGTTTATCTAAGAATGGGAGTACAGTTGGCCTTCCTTATCTGTGGGTTTTGCATTCCTGCATTCAAACAACCGAGGAACAAAAATATTCAGGAAAAAAAAATGTTTGGTTGCAACTATATGAGACATGTATAGACTTTCTTCCCTTGTTATTCTGTAAACAACACAGTATGACAACTATTCACATAGCATTCACATTGTCTTACATTATAAGTAATCTAGAGATGATCTGAAGTACCTAGGAGGATGTGCATGGGTTACATGCCATTTGATATTGGGGACTTAAGCATCCTCCAATTTTGGTGTCTGGGGGTGGGGGCGGTCCTGGAACCAAACTTTCTCATAGAACCAAACTCCCTACCATAGAACAATCATACTGTATATGTATATATGTAAACACATATACCTACATATACAATGCTCTTATAGTTTTTTTAAAATAAAAAGAGAAACAGTCTTATTTTCTTTTATTTATTTATTTGAGACAAGTCTCACTTTGTCATCTCGGCTGGAGTGCAGTGACGCCATCCTTGCTCACTGCAACCTCCCAGGATCAAGTGATCCTCCCACCTCAGCCTCCCTGGTAGCTGAGACCACAGATGCATGGGAAAATTATCCACACTTGGATAATTTTTTGTACTTTTTTGCAGAAATGGGGTTTCACCATGTTTCCCAGGCTGGTCTCAAGCTCCGGAGCTTAACCAATCCACCTGCCTCAGCCTCCCAAAGGACTGGAATTACAGGCATAAGCCGCTGCACCCAGCCTGAGAATCCATTTTAAAATGTAGTTATTTTTATAAGAAGGATAAGAGTAGGATGGAAGAGACAGGGACAGATGCTAAATTTTTGTACAGTTGACTCTGGAACCATGTGAATATTTTATATAATTATAAAACAAAATCATCTGCATTGAAAATGGTTAAAACTATCACCATCACTTTTCAGCCCCAACTTTCTCATTTACCAAAGTTGCCTGCTGTGGGGAAGTTTTTAAAATTCGCTAGATCCTAATTTCTTTTTCTTTAAGATAATTATCCTACCTCATAGTGTTGATGTGAGGATCAAATTAAATAACATATCTCAGGCAATGAACACGGTAGCCATTATAAAAAGGATTTAATAAAGAGTAGTGGTGGCTTTAGTTAACATACTATTTCATAAGCTTGTATTATGCCAGACACTGTTCTAACCAACTTCCAAATGTTAATTCAGTCCATTCTCAAATGATCCTATGGGGCTGGGGCTAATACTACCCTATCTTACAAATGAGAAATGAGGAATGAGTAGGCATCTTGCCGAAAGCCTCTCAACTGTGCTGGAGTTGCTTGTCAAACCCATAGTTGTTGATCTTACTATTTTCAACCCCATATATTTTCTGAGTGAGGCTGTTCTTGGCCTGAACCTGCTACTCATGTCAGAATGGTCCTAAATTGTGTGGAGATCTGAGGCTCTGGGCTGGCAATGCCCACAAGTAGGTGAAGATGAGGCCCATAAATTCACTTGTCCCAGTGGTAGCCTTGGCATTATAACTTCGGTCTCCTGAGACGGAGTCATAGGAATGTTTGAACGCCACTCCACTGGACAGTTATGAGGCTCTGACAGGCTCCCCGGCAGGCTGGCCAGGCTGGCGGGACTGATTCCCACCACGCAGGTAGCTGCCCCCACACAGGAGACACGCTGCTTACTGAGGTAAGAAGCCCAACATCCGCTCCTTTCACATTTATGCAGGGCTCTGAGGGTTTGCAGATGCAGGGCAGGCATCCTGAACACGTGCATCCCATGGCACACTGTCCAAAGGACATGGTTTTAATGTGGGTCCCAGTCCACCCCCCCCCGAGACCTTACTCAGACCCCACCTCCTCCACTCAGTATCTCCATGTCATCGCAGGCAAACTCTGCTCTGCTCTTGATAAACACACATCTCGTGGTGCCACAGGTTGCTGCAATTGGAGCTCATGCCCTACTCTCTCAATTAGAATGTAAGCCTCTAGAGGGTAGGAGTTTTGCCTTTTAACTCCTGATATTCTCCCCAGCAGCATTTTTCAAATATAGACCCTGACCCAGTAGCAGTTCATGAAATTAGTTTAGTAGGTGTCACCAACATACAATTAAAATAATCAGAATGGAATAGAACAGAGTATCTAGTGTTATGAAATGCATGTATATGTCCCTCACCCACAAATGCATAGTTTGAAGCCCTAACTCCAAATGTAGCTCTTTTTGGAATAAGGAAGCAATTAAGATTAAATGAAGTCATAGGGGTGGGTCTGATAGGATTAGTATCCTTCTAAGAAGAGATACCAGAGAGCATGAGCACGCTCTCTCTCCAGCCCCTCTCGCTCACTCTCTCTCTCTCTCTCTCTCTCATATACAGACATGAAAAGAGTGAGAAGGTGGTTGTCTGCAAGCCACAAGAGAGCCCTCACCAGAAACCTACCCTGCAGGATCTGAATCTTGCACTTCCAGCCTACCGAACTGTAAGATAACACATTTCTCTTTAAGCCACCCACTCTATGATATTTTGTTATGGCAGCCTGAGCAAAATAATGTGCCTAGAGGAGAGTTGTTTAGTGAAATTTGTGTGTGTGTGTGTGTGTGTGTGTGTGTGTGTGAGAGAGAGAGAGAGAGAGAGAGAAAGAGAGAAAGAGAGAGAGAGAGGGAGAGCGAGCTGGGTTTTGAGTTTTGATATAAAAATGTGTTTCTTATTATTGATCATGATTCAGAAAGTTTGAGAGCAACTGTACTACCAGACTTTATGCAGAGTGAGCTCTTGATAAATAAATGTTTAATAACAGGGAGGTGGCCAGGCACAGTGGCTTACTCCTGTAATCCCAGCATTTTGGGAGGCCGAGGCAGGTGAATCATGAGGTCAGGAGTTCGAGACCAGCCTGACCAACATGGTGAAACCCCGTCTCTACTAAAAATACAAAAATTAGCTGGGCGTGGTAGCACTCACCTGTAGTCCCAGCTACTCAGGAGGATGAGGCAGAAAAATCACTTGAACCCAGGAGGCAGAGGTTGCAGTAAGCCGAGATCATGCCACTGCACCTCAGCCTGGGCAACAGAGAGAGACTCCATCCCCACCATGCCCCACCCTCCCCCAAAAAAACAGGGAGGAAAGAAAAAAGAGATTGAGAAAAGAGGAAAAGGAAGAGGCAGGGAGGAATGAGGAACAGAGAAAGGAATGACAGAAGGGCATTTGGACAATTTTCTGTCCTCAATATAAGCAGAAATCATGGGCCCTGCCAGGGATGATTTACATAATTTGGGAAAAATTTAGAAGAAACTGAGAAAGACAGAAGAAGAAAAAAAAAGACAGATAGGGAGTAACCAAAGAGTTCATGAACCAAAATCTCATAAATCAGTCCTGACATTTCATCATCTCATATTTTGACTCATTCTGGTTTCTGAGCCTTGGTATAGGAGTTTGCAATAAATTTTAATTTCCTGTTGGTTTGAGAAAATTCAAGACTGTGATATTTGAAAGTACTTTTAGGCCATCCAGCTCTTTCTTGCCAACTGGATTTCTTTTTGAATAAGTCTGATCTGATGGTGATTCAAGCATTGCTTTGTAGCCTGAGACTGAAATAACCAGGATAACACTGATAAGGGAAAAAGATCTTCCAGAAACCTTCTGGGCTTTTTTTGTTGTTGTTGTTTTTAAATCAGACTATCCATGAACTTAATATATTGATGCACACAGAAGAAATAATAACAGAGACAAATAGAGACATTTCTTAATGAGAGAGGAATAAATTCAGTAGGAAAATATAATAGTCCTAAACATGTATGAACCTCATAAGAGAACCTTAAAAAACATGAATCAAAACCTGATAGAATTGGAGCCAAGCTGAGAAAGCTCCCAATGGTCAAATTTGGAATAGCCTGAGCAACAAAATAAATAATGTGGTATTGGATTATATCATAAAGTATAAAATACATACCCTTAAATCAACATGAATATAAAAATGATAGAATAGATTAAAAAAAAAAGAGCCAAATCTCCTCATAGAAATATCCCAAATAATATATATTTTGGCCTTCCTCTGAGTGCGGCTGTGTTTAGTGACTTGCTTACAAAGAGTGAAGTATGGAAAGGAGAGAAAAAGTAACTTTACAGTGCAGAAACCTGACAAATGCTGCCTTGGCCTAGTAGTCAAGGTTAACTTCATCAGTGATGAGTCAGTGACAGCGTGTACCTTTGATATGATGTGATGAGAATGGCACTTCACCTCTGTGATCTTCCTTCCCCAAACCCATAGCATCAGTCTAGCCATTAGGAAAACATCAGACAAACCCACATTGAGGGACAGTGTACACAATACTGGACCAGAACTCCTCAAAACTGTCAAGGTCATTAAAAACAAGGGAAGTCTGGAGAAACTGTCATAGACAAGAAGAGGCTAAGGAGATTTAATGACTAAATTTTATGTAATATCCTGTTTTAGATCTTGGAACAAAAAAAGGATACCAAGAAAGAAATCATGACATCGAACAAACTGTAGCGTCTGGTTAAAAGCCCTGTTGGTTCCTTTGTGCAACAAATGAACTATAGTAATGTAAGATATTAACAGCAGGGAAACTGGGTTCAGTGCATGTGGCAACTCTATGTACTATCTTTGTAACTTTGCTGTAAACCCAAAACTATTCTAAAAATAAGAATAAAGAATCAGAACTAAAAGGAAAAAGACAAATATAGGAGATTTCAATATTTATCTCTCAATAAATTGGTAGAAGAAGTAGACAAAAATTAGTAAAAATATAGAAGCCTTGCACAACACTGTTAATCAATGGACCTAATGACATTTAGAGAACGTGCTATCCAACAACAGCAAAATACATATTCTTTTCAAGAGAATATTAATATCTACAAAGAAAGACCACATTCTAGGCTGTAAAACATGTCTCAATAAGTTTTAAAAGATTTAAATCATATACTATTATTCTCTGACCACAAAAATTAAGCTCTAAACAAAAAGATATTGGAAAATTCTCAAATATTTGGAAACATAGATGCTCACTTCTGGCCAGGGGCAGTGGCTCATGCCTGTAATACCAGCACTTTGGAAGGCTGAGATGGGAAGATTGCTTGAGCCCAGGAGTTTGAGACAGCTTGGGCAACATAGCAAAAACTCATGTCTACAAAAAATAAATAAAATAAACAAATTTCGTAATGAGCCAGGTGTGGTGGTATATGTCTGTGGTCTCAGCTACTCAGTAGGCTGAGGTGGGGAGATCACTTTAGCCCATAAGGTCGAGGCAACAGTGAGCTATGATCACACCACTGCCATCTAGCTTGGCTGACAGAGTGAGACCCTGTCTCAAAAACAAACAAACAAGAAACAAAACAAAAAACAAAAACTCCTCTCACTTCTGAATATTTCATGGATCCAAGGAGAAATTGTAAGGACAATTAGAAAGTATTTTTAAATGAATGGTAATGAAAACACAACGTATCAAAACTCACAAGTCAACCAGTACAATAATTGAAGAGAAATTTGTAATATTTAATGCATACATTAGAAAAGAGGGAAGATCTCACATCAGTGACCTCAGCTTCCTCCTTATGAAACTAGAAAAAGAAAAGCAAACCAAACCTCTAAAAAATAAAAATGAAGGAAATAATAAAAATGAGAGCATAAATAAGTGAAACAAAACGGAAGGAAAAGACAAATTAAAACTAAGAGCTGGTTCTTTGACAGAATTCATAAAATGGATCTACCTTTAGTGAGACTGATTTTTTAAAATAGAAGACCAAAATCACCAATATCTTGCATGAAAGAGAAAACAGCACTACCGATTCAACAGACGTTAAAGAAATACAAGGGGACTGGATGTAGTGGCTCACACCTGTAATCCCAGCCCTTTGGGAGGCCAAGGTGGGTGGATGGCCTCAGGCCAGGAGTTTGAGACCAGCCTGGCCAACATGGTGAAACCCCGTCTCTACTAAAAAAACAAAAAATTAGCTGGACATGGTGGTGCGTGCCTGTGATCCCAGCTACTCAGGAGGCTGCGGCAGGAGAATCACTTGAACCAGGAGGCGGAGGTTGAAGTGAGTTAAGATAGCTCTGCTGCAGCTACACTACAGTCTGGGCAACAGAGAGTGACCCTGTCTCAAATAAAAAAAAAAAAAAAAAAAAAAGGAAAGGAAAGAAAAGAAATTTAAGGGGAAACACCTCAATAAAAAGAATAGGCAAATGATTTGAACAAACACTTTACCAAAGGTGAGATATGGGTGGTTAAAAACAGAACAGAACAAAACAGAAACAGATCCCCCCTACCCCCCACCAAAAAGAAAAAAAAACAACTTACTACCGTTCATCATTAGGAAAAACAAATTAAAACCCCAATTAGATACAATTACACACCTGTTTAATAGCTTAAAGAGTTCTTTATATATTCTAGCTATAATCTTTTATAATATGTATGTTTTGTAAGTATTTTTCTCCAACTCTGTGGCTTACCTTTTCATTTTCTTAACAGTGATTTTTGAAGAGCTAAAGTTTATAATTTTAAAGAAGTCCAGTTAATTAATTTTTATCTTTCAATGTTTGTAATTTTTTGTATCCTGTATAAAAACATCTTTGTGTTAACCCGGTTCAATTTTTTAAACCATATTTTCTTCTAGAAGCTTTGTAGTTGAGCTCCTTCAGTTAGCTCTATTATCCATTTATGTAAATAAATTGTGTGTAAGG
This sequence comes from Saimiri boliviensis, assembly GCF_048565385.1. Classification (NCBI taxonomy): domain Eukaryota; kingdom Metazoa; phylum Chordata; class Mammalia; order Primates; family Cebidae; genus Saimiri; species Saimiri boliviensis. Next base: position 42,581,362 of record NC_133450.1, on the reverse strand, counting down.
TATGAGATCAGGGTAAAGAATCATTTTATTTTCTTATGGACTTCTAGTGGCTTTTTAAGAAGACTTTCCTTTCCCCGTGGAATTCCATTGGCACCCTCACTGAAAATCAATTGACAATGCATGTGTGGATCTATTTCCAGACCTCCATTTGGTTCTGTGGATCTACCTGTCTATCCAGCACCATACTGCCCTAATTATGTAGCTTTATGGCAAATCTTAAAATCAGGCAGTGTAATTCCTCCAACTTTGTTCTTTTTCAAAATAATTTTGAGAATTTTCGTTCTTTTGCATGTTAATAAAAATGTTTAAATAACTATCAATTTCTACAAAAAATCTGTTAGAATATTGATTTGGATTGCATTGAGTCAATAGATTTGGGAAGAACTGAGATTTTAATATTGAGTTTTCTGACCCATAAATATGGACTATCTCTCTCTTAAGTCTTTCTTTAATTTTGGATGTTGCACACATTTTGTTAAATTTATATCTTAAGTATTTTCACCTTTTTAGATGCCGTTGTAAATGTTATATTTTAAATTCTCAAGTCCTAATTCTTTGTGACTGTTGTGGTTAATACTGAGTGTCAACTTGGATTGAAGGATGCAAAGTATTGTTCTTGGATGTGTCTGTGAAGGTGTTGCCAAAGGAGATTAATATTTGAGTTAGTGGACTGGGAAAGGCACATTCACCCTTAATCTGGGTGGGAACAATCTAATCAGCTGCCAGTATGGCCAGAATAAAAGCAGGCAGAAGGACGTGAAAACACTAGACTGGCTTAGCTTCCCAGCTTACATCTTTCTTTCATGCTGGACGCTTCTTGCCCTTGAACATCGGACTCCAAGTTCTTCAGCTTTGGGACTTGAACTGGCTTTCTTGTTCCTCAGCTTGCAGATGGCCTATTATGGGACCTTGTGATTGTGTTAAGCCAATATTCCTTAGTAAACTCCCCTTTATATATACATCTATTCTATTAGTTCTGTCCCTCTAGAGAAACTTAACACAGTGACTTAAAAGGATACAATTGATCTTTGTTTAATAAACTTGCATTCTTCAACTTTTCTAAGCTCACTTATTCATTCTTATAACTTTTTTGAGAATGCTTTAGGATTTTCCACATAGACAATCATGTTACCTGCAAATGAAGACAGTTTTACTCCCTCTTGTCCACTCACTATGCTTTCTCCACCTCCTGCCTCCACCCTACCCCCACCTCCACCCCATTCCCAGGATCTCCAGTACAGTGATGAATTTAAGTGGTAAGAGTAGTAAGACAGGACATAATCCTAGAGGAAAGCATTCAGTCTTTTACCACTAACTATAATGTTACCTGTAGGTCTTCCATATCTGACTTTTTATCAGAATGAAGAAATTCCCATCTATTCCTAGTTTGCTGAGTTTTATCATGGATGGGTATTGAATTTTGTCAAAAGATTTATGTGCTGCTATTGAGATAATTAGTCAATTTTAGTTTTTCAGTCTGTTAATATGATGAATTACACTAATCTTTTCAGCATATAACCAACCTTACATTCTGAGACAAATACCAACCACTTGGTCATGATATATTAACTTTTTAATATATTATTGGATTTGATTTGTTCAAATCTGTTAAATTTGGGTGGGGGGGGCTATGTCATGAGGGAAGCAGATTTTTGGTTTTCTTTTCCTGTAATGTCTTTGGTTTTAATATCAGGGTAAAGCTGGACTCATAAATGAATTGGGAAGTATTCCCAGTTGAATTGGTAATAGTTATACCTTAATGTTAAGTTCACCACTGAATCCATCAGCTTCGGGGATAAGTACATATCTAATTTCTTTAACTGATAATGAATTACTATCCATTTCTTTTTGAATGAATTTCAAATAACAAATGAGTAACAAATGGGCAAATGATTTGAACTGCCAGTTCACCAAAGAGGATATCCAAATGTTAAGTAAGGACATAAAAAATGCTCAACATCATTCATCATTAGGGAAACAGAAATTAAAGACACAGTGAAGTATCACTACACACATTAGAATGGCTTGAATTAAAAATGTTTATAATACTACACAATGGTGAGGACATGGAGCACCTGGAACTCTCTTACATTACTAATGGGAAATGTGAAATGGTGCAGTTCTTTGAAAAACAGTTTAAAAACTCTTATAAAATTTAATATACACTTATCATATGACCCAATAATTCAATTCTTAAATATTTACATTAGAGAAATAAAAACATGTATTCTCACAAAGCTATGTACATAAATGTTCATAGCAATTTCATCTACAGTAGCTAAAAGCTGAAAACAATTCAGATATCAAATTTGTTTATTAATGTATATACAAATTATAGTATTTCCTTATAATGGAATACTTCTCAATAACAAAAAGAAGTAAACTACTGATACATGCAATAACATGGTGAATCTTAAAGGCATTATACTAAATGAAAAAGAAGCCAAATATGGAAGAGTGTATGCTGTATGTTTCAACTTATATGAAATTCTAGGAAAAGCAAAGCTATAGTAACAAAAACCAGATTAGTCTTTGCCTGAGGCTGGAGATGATGAAATGAGATTAGCTACACAGAGTCATATGAATACATTTTTGAGTTTCAGAAATGTTCTATATCTTGATTGTGGTGGTGATTATACAACTGTATTCAGTCATCAAACTATACATTTTAAAATGGGTGAATTTTATTGTATACAAATTATAATTCAATAAAATTATAAATTTTCATCACTTTTTTTTTAAAGTAGGTTTGGGACTTTATTCCAGAGTGATAAGGCCCTACAAAGTCGCATGACATGATATTTTGTGTGGATGCAGGGAAATATGAAGAATTTGAGTGATTGAGATTAATGGAATTGGCCAGGCTCGGTAGCTGATGCCTGTAATCCCAGCACTTTGGGAGACCAAGGTGGGCAGATCATGAGGTCAGGAGTTCGAGATGAGCCTGCCCAACATGGTGAAACCCCGTCTCTACTAAAACTACAAAAATTAGCCGGGCGTGTTAGTGAGCACCTGTAGTCCTACCTACTTGGGAGGCTGAGGCAGGAGAATTGCTTGAACCTGGGAGGTGGAGGTTGCAGTGAGCTGAGATCCCACTCCAGCCTGGCATCAGAGTGAGAATCTGTCTCAAAAAAAAAAATTTTTTTTTTTTAAATGAAATCAGGTATAAAGGATTTGATGGATTTGATTATAATAGAACTTATCCGTTGTTGGAGCTAAAAAGAACTCCTTCAATAAATAATTTGTTACTTCATATCCACATTTATGTCCCCTTGTGTTCCCACCTTTGGCTGGTACTCTGATTTCATTGCATATTACCTCTTGAACTTAAGTCTAATGTTTTTGTGCTTGGATCTCTTGTAGTGACTAAGAGACTTTAAAAGTCAAGAATTTAAAAGTTTTGGTCATCTGGTCAATCTTTAGTGATCTTTTTTTAAACTCCTGGGTATTTGCAATGCCAGCATTCATATATTATTCTTTCTCAGTAGGAAAGCTGAATGATGAAAGACAAAAAAAAGTTAATAAGCTCTCAGGAAAAGCCATTTACGTATTTTATACACTTTCTCTTTAAATGTAACAAGCCATTCACATGATTACTACAATTTATGGAAAAATAAATTATTGTCATTGCAGACACTGTAGTCAATGAATAAAACCCTTCACTGTATTCCCCTGAGAGCGATATATGCTAGACCTGAGCTCTAGTAATGAGAAGATTGGTCCTGTGCCATAGAATCCCATGAGAAATTGAGATTGGAACCACAACACAGAGACCAGAAACTTTTCATACGTTTAAAGTTTCTTCTCTGGTTTGGTAGGAACAAAGTTTTGTATGCAAATCAAAAATACATTAAAAATATTCTCCTAAAAGCACAACTTCGTGGCCTTCTGTAAATGACAGAATAGGTCTGGTACAGAGGGGAGGGGTTATATTTTGCCAAGTTTAGAATTCATTCAATCTCTTCAGTCTAGGCGAATCCCACCAATAAGAACAGTTTGATGTTTAAATTTGTTAGAACTTCCTTGCTTTTAGTTCTGTAAAGATTTCTTGAAATGAAGTGGCATCTAGATATTGGTTTCATGAGTTGAATGCAAATGAATCAGAAATATATGGATACACCTTCCCTCAAATTTACCCAAAATTTCAATAAGGAAGTACTAGCCAAACATACTTTGAGTTGGGTTTAAATATCTGGCAAACCATTTCAAAACATTTGGGGAGCCGAGGCTGCAGTCCAAATGGAAATTTTTTTTTTTTTTCTGTTGAGTGTTTTGTTTAAATTTTACATGGGAAACAAAACACTTGAATTCATCTCCACAAATGTGAATCTTTTTTCATTATTTATACCTCACCTGTCACACTAACAGGATAGTTTTCAGAATTTTCTCCCCTGGAAATGAAATCAGTTTTCAGAGATGAGAGATTCTGTTGAGAGCTGAGACCAGTCCAAGTCTCCACTGGGCCAGTCTGCAAGTCTTCTTTTGATACCTGGTTCTTCTCTGCCGTCCCCAACCAGACCCTGTGTCCTCTAGCTGAGTTAGGAAACTCTGACATCCTTGTGAATGGATTCCATCTTGAATGTAGCAAATGGTTCCCTTTTCAGCTCCACTTATCCTTCATCTTCAATTTCTGTCCTGTCTCCAGACTCTGCTCCAACCCTGCTCCAGCTCTGGTTCTTTCTACTCTGGACCACCTCAGTAGGATATCTCCACTCTAATTCAGGCTTTTTGGGACAAACTGTTTCTCTCCCCTCATGCAGCTACCTGTGAAGGGAAGCCTCTTTCAGAGTCTGGACTGTTCTGGTCATGGGAGGGGGTGGAGGCCACTGAAGGACCTCAGTGAACTCAGTGAAGAAATCAATGAATGTAAGGCCAAGGTCTTAGGAGGAAAAATTCCTACTGGTTTGTGATGAATGGCTACAGAAACTTCCAGAGGCAGTTGTAAGTGGAAATAGGACAGGGAAAATTTGGTTTGGGGTGCCCTAGTTCAATGACATATCAGTTACTGGGATGAAAATCCCTGTGTGTCCAGCCAAGGGCAGACAGTGAAGGACAGTTACAAGGCAATGAATAGTCAATTAATGGGGTCTTCAAAAATGTTTTCTACTCTTTTCTTCTGATTCTCTTTGTTTTTGTTTGTTTTTTCTTAGACTCCTCTCATATTTATCTACTGGTTCTCTTTGTTTTTGTTTTGTTTTGTTTTTTTTTACTTAGACTCCTCATACTTATCTACTGGTTCTCTTTGTAATTTTGATAATTAGGACCTCAAAGGGGAAAAGTCAAGAAAAGAGATAAAACTCAAACTGATCAGCTATGCTACCTTTTGGGAGTTTAAAAGTTTGAGTTTATGTCTGAATCACTAGGTAAAATGGAAAGATTAATGACTAAGTAAACTGTGCATGTTGGAAGGACTGGTAACCTACCTCTTATCTTTCCTGCCTGACACTTCAATCAGAGGAGGACTACTGAATCAAAGGAATTTTTAAAAGACCAATTATTTGACATGAAAACAGAGGCCCAATTCTGAGACCAAGCCTACTGATTAGGAAACTGCTCATTCCTCACCTTGGATTTAGAGTGGTGGTTTCCAAATCTGGCTGCACATTAGATTCACCTGGGAAGCCTTAAAAAATAACAATGGCGGGTCCCAAACCCAACCCTGGGTGGAGTCCAGGCATCAGCATTTTAAAAAAACAACTCTCTGGGTGATTCGTAGATACAATCAGTTGAGAATCATTGGTTTAGATTGTGTTATTATATTGGTACAATCTGAGAAAATTAATGTTTGTCTTGTGGAGGTGTACTTACTTTAAGAGGTCAGCTAGTACAGAAATTGGGAATGGTGCAAAATAAACTTGAACTCGAGGAAACATATCCACCCTCATCCATGAAATTATAGATAGTCCTTCATGTTCTCATTGTCTCCCAAGCTAAAAGCATCAGTAAACACTCATATTCACCCTGCTAAAGCTTTCAGGGGAGGGATTCATTAACTGCAGCTCTCGGTAAGCATCCCAGGAATAAGATCTCTTCCCATGAGTACAGGTAGGTGTAGAGTTTTCCCAGGGAAAGGGATGTTGTTTTCTCTCTGGGAATGGGTTCTGGACCCATAAAAGGTAAATTTACCTCAGTTTCAGCCTTTGTCCCTCCTGTGCTGTAATTTCTTTCTGAAAGTATACCAACCCACCAGAAAAGAAATCTCTCTTTGCAGTTTGTGTGATGATAGTGTGGGTAAGCGGGTCTGTCTGCCTCCTTCTCTCCTGGAGAAAACGTGGACAGCCCATCTGGAGGATCACAGCTCTACAGAGGACCAGATGATAATCGGCTCCCACAGATAAACCAGCAGCTGAGGAGGCAGACAGTTCCTAGTCTGTGGAGAATCTCTGGAAAAAGATTTGTTCAAGAAGAAACAAATTTTCTGACCCCATCCTACAGTGTGTGCTGAAAAATCTTTTATAAATGGCTTTTAAAAAATTCCTGATTCATAGCCTTGGCCAATTTTCATGGAGTAAATATTCCTACTATTGCCAATTTCAGGCTACCGACCTGTAAGAGGTGTCACTGAAAGAGGAAGTGGGAAGAAATGTGCAAAATCAACTCTGGCAGGCTGCTAGGAGCAGACTCTAGAACATTCTTGTCCCCATGAGTGAAGGGTGCTGGCACCTTCAAGAAGGGAGGGAGGGGCCAGCAAATTAATAGAAGTACTGGCGTATTTTCCATAATTTTGTGGACTTTGTATGTTTTTTCTCTTTTTTTAACACAATCAACCAGCATTCAGCTATGATTCTTTCCAGTATGACCTCATGAACTCAGGCTAAAATAAGTCATTTATCAGAACCGAAATCTGTACTTGGATCCAAATAGGGAGAAAAGGCTGAGGGCTGCACCTTTCATAAAATAAGAACAATGAATTTTTTTTCAGGGTTTTTCCACATTATTCTAGTCACAAACAGGTTGAGATGGTCGATAACAGGTACCACTTACTGAGTACCTACGATGTACCAGGTCCGTGTATTAACTCATTTCATCTTTATAATTCACTTGGGAAGGTACTATTATTAGGAGTACTGTACCTTTTAAACAAATAAGAAGGGATTCACCACATCTATAATAATAACAATGTGAAATGTTAAAATAATTCACCATGGTGAATATTTTGAATGAAACTACACATTATTATAGACTGTTCAAAAGGCAATTGGATATGGTTAAAAATAGCTGACATTCACTGAGTGCTTACTATATACCTCATGTTTTCATGAACTCTCCATTGGATTTTTTATAGTGATCTATGAGTCAGGCGTTACTATGTTTATTTTACAGTTAAGAGAGGACAGAAAGTGACTTCATGACAGTCAGGTGATTTGTTGACGTCAGGGCCGAGAATCAAACCCAGGCAGCCTGGCAGCAAAGCTCACTCTTACATATAGGACTCCACTATTTTTCCAAGCAAGAACATCACTAGGCGATATGTTTTGGCTGTGTCCTCACCCAAATCTCATGTTGAATTGTGATAGTGAGTGTTGCAGGTGGGGCCTGGTGAGAGATGATTTGATCATAGAACTGGTTTCTAATGGTTTAGCACCATCCCTCTAGTGCTCTCTTGTGATAGCGTTCTCATGAGATCTGGTTGTTTGAAAGTGTGTAGCACCTTCTCCTTTGCTCTTTGATGGTCATCTGAATATGTACTTGCTTTTTGTTTACTTCCCCTTCACCTCTACCATGATTGTAAGTTTCCTGAGGTTCCCCAGAAGCATAAGCCTGTAGAGCCTGCAGAATCATGAGCCAATTAAACTTTTTTTTTTTTTTTTTTTTTTTTTTTTTTTTTTATGAATTACCCAGTCTCGGGTAGTTCTTTATAGCAATGCAAGAATGGACTAATACAATAGGCAAATCCCTGTCCTTCATTGCAGATGTCTGGCCTCATTTTAAAAGAATGTACTTCTTCCTTAAATGTATCTCCACAACCACCCTTCCCAACACACACACATAAACAGTGTACTATGGTTGGAATGTGTTATGTGTTGGAAACTTGGTTGCTACCATAGCAGAGTTACGAGGTGAGGCCTTTGATAGACAACTGGCAATGAATGGCTCAATGCCATCGTTGAATAAGTGGGTTAGTTTTCATGGGAGTGGGTTCCCGACAAGGTCAGTCCCCTTCTTCTCTTTGTCTCGTTGTAGGCTCACTTCTGTCTTCTACTCTTCCACCATGGGATGACTACTCTCACTAGATGCTAGCACCATGGTTCTAGATTTTCCAGCCTCCAGAATCATGAGCTGAATAAACTTATTTTCTTGACTCAGTCTGCGGAATTCTGTTACAGCAACAGAAAATGACTAAAACACAGTGTCTTTTCACTTTGGTTTTAGATACTGTTTAGCATTATGTTATTGAGGTCTGTGATTTAGAGCTGAAATATGCAAATGCTATCATGTCAGGAGATAAATTTGGAATAAAGTACAATTCTCCTAATTGCTAATCAAATTCAATGTTATCCCCCTGAAAACCGTTCCTAAGCCATGCACAATTCAGCTGAACTTAAAGGGTTAAAGGATGTCTGTCAGATTTCCGAGAATTCTGTTGATCTCAGCCTTTAGACTCTTTAGTACTAAAACGTTTTGTAAGTTTCTACTTCACTGAGTGACATAATTTACACCTTTCATTCTGGGGTTGTCTTTACTGAGCCACACAGTGGTGTTCTTATGTAGACAAAGCTACTGGAGTTTAGAAACAGGAAGAGCTAGAAACTTGCATTTTAAAGCTTACCCAGTGGGGTATTTCCTTAACTTTCCAAATTCTGACATGTGTTAGGCAGTCAGGAAAGAATAATAAAATTCCCCAGGAAAAGCGTTCCTTAAATGGCAGCCATTAAAATGTGGTTTTCTAGGTAGCTACGGGCCCGATTTCCATCCCATTCTTCTTACCTCATGCAGGGCTGGTTTCTGGTTGCTTTTGCAGACACAGACCTATGGAGTCCTGCAGGAGAGCCAAGCCTTCCCCAACAGCCCAACGATAGCTTAGAGGCTGTCCAGCACACCACTGAGTCTCCTCCTGACAGTGTGTGTCTGTGTCACACAAGAGCTATGCTAGCTTACAATGGCTGCTCTCACCTGAAACAGTGCCAGCTTCAGTGAAGTCCTGTCAGCTCAGTCAGCACCATCTGATGAGGGGAAGCCGGGAGGCACTTGTTCAATGGAAAGCAGACACTCAGAACCACAACAGAGATACAAGGTCTAGCAGGTAGCCTCAGGTAAGAAAGGACAAGATCAATAAAGTTGATGATTAAAAAAAGACAAGGGATTTCTGGAGTGTCCATCAAAAGTAGCTGCACAGGGTAGAGTTGTCAAGAAATTTGATTTGGCCCTGAGGGCCTGTAGGGGTGAAGAGGAGTTTGAGAGGTTCTGGTCCTGGGGCCCAGAGGGGAGTGGCAGATTTAATTTATGGGTTCACACCTGTAGCCTGTGGTCACCAAACCATGGCTGAGGGAGAGACGTGAGGGAAATAAAAGATCCAGATAGTAACATTCTCATATTTTTATATATTGCCTTACAGTACCGTCAGTTCTGCTGTAACATGATAGATGCATTCCTAAAACTCACTGCGTTATGCAAAATTACACAATAATAACCACAGGCCTTAGAGAAAAGAGCAGGTCAGGGGCACAATATCTAAATACTTTGTTGGTAATATAAAAAAGACGGAAACTTAATAAAAATGGTAGCACAGTTTTGTGCATGTTAAATAACAAAAAAATATGTTTGTTTGTTTTTTCAATTTTTTTTTTTTTTCTCAATAGAGACGGGGTTTCTCCATGTTGGCCAGGCTGGTCTCAAAACTCCTGACCTCAGGTGATCCACCCACCTCAGCCTCCCAAAGTGCTGGGATTACAGGCACGAGCCACCACTCCCGGCCCGAAAAAAATATGTTAATACTACAATAAATATGGCACTTTATCTTTAAAAAGACCTGAAATTTGCTATTGGAAGAAGGTGCTGAGAGGGCTGCTGCTTGTGTTATGATGAAGTGGTAGAAGGAAGATTACAAACATTTTTTATTTTTTGTAGCCTTCCATTTGAAGCATGCATTTATAATGAATATCTGTTTCATCAAAACTTTGATGAAGATTTGAAAATGTAGAGTTTTCTTCTTTAGTTAATTTCTGTACTCCTGCTGGAAATTCTTTTGCAGTTTTCTCATCCATACTTGGGGACTTCACCCAATAGCTGAAGTATTTGGAAATTGTGGTGATATTTGAAATCGCCAAATCAGCCCCTCATAGTACAAAAGGTGCCATTTCTGTAGAAGTTGACAATTTCCATTAAGGTCTTTGCATGTAGATAGTGGTTTCTCTTTGTGAAAGACGTTTTTTTTCACTGTTTGGTTTTCAGTTTCAACAATGCTCATCTTTCTGTCTCTTCTATGTCTTCATGCCATATTCTTCTTGATTTCCCAGCACTTGAACTTATTCCATCTACAGATATTTTTTTTTATTTCCATAGTCTGTTGCCTGAGAAATAGAACAAGTTCTCTTGATTCTCTCAAAATGCTTTTTGACTTCAATTTCCCTCTCAATATACAAAGCTTTACTTTCCCATGCCCTGCTTGAGATGCTTAGACATATTTAAAACATTAAATGAATTCTTTTTAATATAAAACAGTTCACAAATGTGAAAGAATAGGAAGACATAACTTCATAGGATAACTCAGTTGGTTGGGGTAAGTAGATTAGTTAGAATAACACATCTGCAAGGTAGTAGGGCAGATGGGTGGTGGCGTGTGTGCATGTGGCGTTTTGTGAATCCTGACAAGGCTCATTTCAGCTGGGTGCAGTCTTCTATGTTAATCTAGTTTTCTCTTGCAGATAAAATTGCTTGTGAGAAACTCAAATTATGTTCACATTGTCCCCTAATACATTAATTCAATCAGAACAAATTCATATTTTAAAAACAAGTGTTATAGCCAACTGTTTATTTACCTCTGTTCATGCATTTTCTCATTTGATCGCGATAATAATTCTAGGAGGTAGATAAGAAAGTTAACATTCCCATTGTACAGACAAAATAACTGAAGCTGAGGAAAATCCCATAGCTTGGAAATGAGTCTGGAAATAAAGAAGTTAAGATAAGCGTTCTGACTACATTTAAGTCCCTGATCCTGCTAGTTCCTAAAGCCAGTTCTACTCACTGTCTTCTGCAAGTTTGGGTTTGTGAGCCAGGGAACTTTCTTCTTTTGCTTAAAGTAGTTTGAGGTGTTTTGTCTGTTTGTTTGTTGTTTGTTTTTTTGAGATGGAGTTTCGCTCTTGTCACCCAGGCTGGAGTACAATGGCACTATCTTGGCTTGCTGCAATCTCTACCTCCCAGGTTCAAGCGATTCTCCTGCCTCAGCCTCCCAAGTTGCTGGGATCACAGGTGCCCACCACCACGCCCAGCTAATTTTTGTATTTTTACTAGATACCTGGTTTTACCATGTTGGCCAGGCTAGTCTTGAACTCCTGACCTCAGGTGATCCATCTGCCTCAGCCTCCCAAAGTGCTGAAATTACAGCCACTGCGTCTAGCTTCCAGGTGGGTTTTTTGAGTAATACAGAGCCTCAGTGGATACAGGGTTACCTGGGTAATGTGCAAATTTTCTACCTTTGACTTTCTGCCATGTTTTGATTTTTAAACCAACTCTCTTCAGGTAGAAGGCACTCTAAATTTCAAGGTTTGCCTTTGAAACAGGAGGATCTGTCTCTTCTGTGCTGTGCTGCAGGCATAGGATGAAGGAAAATTATGGGGTGGGTGGAGGGTGGGTGCTGGCAGAGAAAGTCCCTGGTCAGAGCAGCTGGGAACCTTCTTTTAGAGAGGATCGGCTAGGTTTGCACCCATTTAGACATGGCCTTTTCTGAAGATGGTGACCCTTCACTGTTCCTGTCACTGCCATTGCAATCTGTGTCATTAGCCTTGCTCACCGGCAGAACAGATGCTCTGGGTGTGGTGGATCCTCCTCTTTCCCCTAGACCTATGGTGTCCCGACTGCCCCCAGTCAAACCCAGCCCAGTGACCAGAAGGGATTCCAACACTGGGCTCAAGCATGACTACTCCTGCTGCTGCTATTCAGTGAGCACCCCTCCAGGTCCTGGGCCTCTGAGAAGCACTTCACATACTCATTCATTACTTTCAGCAGCACTTGTTGAGGGCCCATTATGTGCCGGGATGACTCTATTTTGTGTGCTTTATTTCGTTTGCTTCCTACAATTGGAATGCCCAAACAGACTGGCTCCAAGCTTACTCACTTACCCCTGTGAGTACTCACTCACTTACTTCCTGCTTCCTCTCATTCAAGGTTTCTAGATGCCCAGCCTTCCCCAATCCTACTTACTGGAGACCTGAAAAACTTGTATGACTTTCCCATGACCTGGATAACAATTTCTCAACTTGTTACTGCCTGTTATGTGTGGGTACGGATGTAGTTCCCTTCCACTTTGGTAGCATGTATGTGAGCGTCACCTTTGTGTATGTTTTGATGAGCTTTAGGCTCCCTTCCTCCCCCACCCCCTTCCTGTCTTTTTCTTTCTCTTATTTTCAGATTCATGCACTGGGACCTGCTCTACAAACTTGAGAGGAAAAGAGAAAGAACAAAGAAGGCAAAGCAATCTCAATACTGAAAGTTTTCTTTTTTTTTAACTTCATGAATAGGGCCTTTGAACTCACCAGCCAGAGCTCCTTCCTAACCTGTACCTTTCATGTCCTGTTTCCAGCTGGCGTGGAAAATATGAGGTGCCCTGGCCCTCAGCCTGTGCTGAAACCTCGCCATGGGTTGTGTCTCTCAGTTCTCCATCGACAGAGGCAGCCACAGCCACTGGAGCAGAGATGAGCCAGGCACTTCCTGCTGGGTGCCGAAGTCCATTGCAACGGTCACAGAACCGAGCTGGAAAGGGAAACAAGCTTGCATGAGCCTTCACCCAATGTAGCCAAGCACAGCCACAAGAAAGAAGGATGAGGAGAAATTCCTGCAGCCAATGGGCTTGGGGCAGGGGAGGAAGGGAGAGTCTCTGGGTATCGGTTTTGAGACTTTCTGCCTTGACTGTAACCCAGGTTCTCAGCAGAGGGGATGTGATTCATGGCCAAGAAATTCCCCATGGCCTTGGATGACATTTACATTGATTACTTCTGAGTCACATTGCTGGGAGAATATTTTTTTCTCACCAAAGGCAAACTGAAGGGAAAATGGCATGGATAGTGGTTTGGAGACAGCAGAGGAAATGGGGTCACTTGTGTTATTAGTAGGAGAGTTAAAGACATGCAAGAATGGAAAGAAAAACAAGGCAAAAAAGAAAGGATGTTAAGAGGTAGGAATCATCTCCAAGTGGAGTGAGGAGAACTGAGGTCTCAGGATTTGCAGTTTCATAACTCTGGGGATAAAGAGATGGGGGCAGCCCAAACAGACCCTGCCCTTTGTCTCTTTTAATGACAGAAACTTAGAATGTAAGAGTTGGGGCCATCACTCATGCATTTAATTCACAAGTATTTGTTGAGCACCTTCAGTGTACCAGATTCAAGGCACGGGCGATACAGTGGGGAACAACGTGAAGGCCTGCCCTGGTGGCATTTATCTCGGTGGAAGAGAAAGACAGCAAAGGAACGGCCGATCAAATGGTACATGTGAATTCAACCCTTTTGACTTATTAACAGAAATGCATCAGGTCCAGGATCATGGGAACACACACACTTTGCTGTTCCAGAGGGGAGGACATAGGAATGGAACTCGCCAATGGCACTGGACTTCAGCAGCTCAAAGGGGTGTCTTGGAGTGCTGACTCTCCCCTTCCCTGGAAGAAGAGACAGGGGTGTGGGCCTGCTGGGAAGGGGAAAACTCCCCCCTATTATTTGTGTTCTAAGCCTCATTCAAGGTTAGAAGCCTTCTTAATGTAAATGTAGATGTTAGTTAAACCATTAACTCCAGAAGTGTGTCTGAAAACAAGAAAGCAATGTCCCAAGTCCAGTGAGATTTTCATTTTTTTTTTTTTTTTTTCAGACAGGGTCTCACTTTGTTGACCAGGCTGGTCTCAAACTCCTGGCTTCAAACGATCCTCCCACCTTTGTCTCCCAAATTGCTGGGATTACAGGCATGAGCCACTGTGTCCAGCCTTCCAGTAGGATCTTAAACCACCAACGGAAAAACAAAACAAACGGAAAACACTTTTCACCAGATTAGCATCTCTTCTGCTTGACTTGGACTAATGAATTTCAGGCTGTTTCTTACAAAGCACCATTTGTGGCCAGTAGGCAGGAATTTGCGAAGCAAAGGAAAGCAATATTGAGGAGCAGAAAGAGCCAGGCATCGGGAATCAAAGATCTGAGTTCCCATCTGGGCTTGCCACTCAGTGGTCCCCGGAGGGAGTCCTACACGCTGGTTGGAGGGAAAGCAGAACATCAAGAGACCCAGGGAAGGGCTCACCCAGGATGGGAACGGGCACCGCCAGAGAGAGGGTGGGCACCGAGAAGTCGAGATCAACTAGACCAACATCATGAGCTGCAGTGAGCAGCTGGGACCCCAGCATCTCCCCAGACCTCCAAGAACCTAGAGTAAAGGACTGAGATGCTTCCAGAACCTGAGTGACCCGCCGGATTCAGGGACTGCTGGGAGGGTGCAGGGGTGTCCAATCTTTTGGCCTCGGTGGGCCACACTGGAAGAAGAATTGTCTTGGGCCACACATAAAATACACTAAAAATAGCAGATCAGCAAAAAATAAAGCCCTCAAAAAAATTAGAAACAAAAACATCTCATAATGTTTCAAGAAAGTTTGTGAGTTTGTGTCAGGCCGCAGGTTGGACAAGCTTGGTCTAGAGGAAGAGCGGAAGGCTGCCTGGCTACCCTGCTGCTGAGAGGAAGACAGATTTGCCTGACTGGTGCCTGTATTCTCTAAACCTAGGGCAGAACTCCCCATCACCCCTGGGCCACACGCCCTCCCTGGCCATCTGGCTGCTCTCTTGACCCTACCTTCTGGCCTGCCCTCCAAGGCCCTGTCCTCCCAACTGACCTCACAGGGACTGCTGCACAGCAGTTCATCCAGGACAGGCAGCCTCAGAGTGAAGTCTTTATTAAAGCCAGTAACAAAACATTATAAGAACGAGAGAAGGAGGGAGAGATAGAGAGAGAAAAAGAGATAGAAGGGGGGGGGAGAGAGGTGGTAAGGGAGGGAAGGAGGAGAAAAACATGAAAGAGAGAGGCAGCCACGCAAAGGCTTCAGCTAAAGGCTGGCTGAGGCTGAAGCCAGAGGAGCCAGCAGCGGGTGAGAGTGGGTAACACTAACCAAAGACCGAGCGGGAACCAGCCCAGCACTTCCTGATCATCTCAGGGACCACCAAGGTGCAGCTCCACCAGCCTCTCCCCAGCAACTCTCTTCTTAACTGCTATCATCCCCCTTGCTTAGTTTTCAAAGTTCTGCTCTTACTCCTCACATCCAAACCCCACTTCACAGCAGCCAGGAGGGAGCTCAGCTCAGATTCTGCCTCCTGTTCCCACACATTCCCAAGAAGCCTCATCCTGCTGGAGAGGACTCAGCTGCTCCTTCTAAAGTCCTCTTTTTTTTTTTTTTTTTTTTTTTTTTTTTAATTTATTGAGATGGAGTCTCACGCTATTGCCCAGCCTGGAGTGCAGTGGCACCATCTTGGCACACTGCAACCTCTGCCTCCTGGGTTCAAGCAATTCTCCTGCCTCAGCCTCCTGAGTAGCTGGGATTATAGGTGTGTGTCACCACATCCAGCTAATTTTTCTATTTTTAGTAGAGATGGGGTTTTACCATGTTGGCCAGGCTGGTCTTAATCTCCTGACCTCAGGTGATCTGCCTGCTTCAGCCTCTCAAAGTGTTGGGGTTTCAGCATGAGCCACTGCACTCCAACCCTGAGACCTCTTTGTATCCACCTGGCCCCAGGCCACCCACCAAAGCCAATCAAAGAAGTGACCAGATCAAAGCTTTGTCGGCTGCAGAGAATCTGATTTTGACTGTGTGTGTGTGGCGGAGGGAAATGGAGATGCTATACCTATAGCTCCAACAAAGGATTTGCATTTCATAGGTCAGGGGCTAAGAAGGGCCTCTTAGCTTGGTGGCCATCCAACAATATGAATTAAACCAGACCCAGCAGAATCTGTGATTGAGTAAATACCCATAATTCACTTCCGTATATGCCATGTGCTCTACAGTTCCTTACCAGGAAATGAGATAAACTACTATTATTGTTGTTACTGTTATTTTTTCTTGAAAAAGGAGTGGAGAATGTAATGTGCTGTTGGCCCAAATCAGTGAGGGGCGTTATGAGAGACATTCAGGATGAACCTCTGAGCTGATCATGTCTCTGGTTAAAGAAACAGAGAATTTGTATCCTGGCTGGCAGCCTGGTGATTGATGAATGACAGAGGGGAACGCCTAGGATGGAACTATCCTGGCAGAGGTGGTCTAGCCTTACCAGGGAACAGCAAAAGCCTGTTATTAACATGAATTGCATTTCTTTATCACCTTTGAATTAATTCTTTCATTTCAGAAATGATAGTAAAATAACAGAAAGCCAAAACAAAAATATTCCCAATCTCATCCTGAAATCAAATCAATGACAAGTATGCATAATATACATCAAATATAAAATTCTGTCCATGATGTTATTGAGAATACCAAGCATGCATGTGGTCGTGCCCAGACAGGTGACACCAGCAAAGCACTATGGATTTTCTCAGACTCGAACCCACCCATCCTATTCTCTGCCAAGTTTTCAGACACTTATCAAGATGCCGTGGCTTAGGAACCGTGGAGGAAACCCAAAGCTCAGCCAAACTCCATGTATTCTCATTCTTCCTCTCCCGCATGCCAGTCTACCCCTCTGAAACATTTCCAAGGTTCTCCGTGGGAGGTAGAGCTGCTCCATTGTGTCTTAGCCCCTTGAATTGATGGCAGTGAACAAATCAAGTTTATACGTTTGCCACCAAACAAATGGAGCTTCAATTGTGGTTTTTTGTACATGTGTATGCTTTTGCATTTCAATGAGTTCTTCCTTCCCTAACCAATCTGCTAAATGCAACATTTACAACCAGCCTTGCGGGCATTATTTGCCCTCCGACTGGGCCCTGATCACCTCAAATGAAGGCTGCCAGCTTCTCCTGCCAGAAGCAAGAGGCACTGGGAAAAATGGAAATTGGACAATAGTCTTATATACTCTCTGCTCTGCCATGGATGGCCTTCAACAGGAAACCAATCAACGGAATCAAAAGAACAGTTTCCTGTTAACATAGTGCAATGCCAAATCCATCAGACTTTATTGTTTCATGCCCTGTGCCAGTCATTGTCAACTATACTGTAAGTAATAACATATGACTGGAGTTGTGGTTTTAGTGGAAGATTCTTTTGCTTTTGGCACCGTGCACACACCTTCATATGCTTTATTGCCCTTTCCCAAACCTAGGGAGCTTTCTTTTCTTTTGAGATTTCTTTTCCCCTAAAGAACTATTTCCGGCTGTTTTGTTGCATACCAGTTCTTAAAACCCTAGCCAGCCGACTCCAGTTCTCCACAGTCTTTTCTTAAGCAACACTTTATATATATACGTATATATCTAATTATTATTATTATTATTACATCACATGGGACTAAAATAAACCCACTGTGTATTGGCTCTTCCACAATCCTGCTTTTCCTCTGAAAATGGTTTGTTCCCTAAGACTGGCTTTGGGAGAGAAAACCTCTCACATAATATTTTTCTTACTTTCCAGGCTGATCTTGAAGGTGATGATAGGTCATAAGCCGCAGCCTCTGCAAGGATGTTACAACCCCTGGAACAGGCAGAAAGTACATGTGTGCTTGGAATGCAACAAAAGGGAAACGTTTCTAGTGTGGTTTGGACTGGGCCTTGCATTTTTAACCCTTTACCCAAACCTAAAGAAAACACAACTCCGTTAGCGACTCAGGAGTTTTTTCCTAGAGTGACATGATTAAGGTGAGGGTGTGACTAGTTATCTGAGTCACTTTTTCAGACAATTTGGCTTAGTGGTTAAGAGCTTTGGTACCAGATAGAACGGGTTCAAATCCCAGCTCTCTCCCTTAACATCTGTATGACTCTGGGAAAGCTGAAAAACTTTCTGATGCTCACATTCCTCCTCTGTGAAACAGAGAGAACACTTTGTTCCGGGGTTGTCCTCAAGAATGTGAGTAAAGGATTGGGATTTTCCTTTCTGCTCTATTAAGGATGCCTTTAGCAGGCAGTGTACCTGGTGAGTGCTCAGTGAGTGGCATAATGATTGTGAGGCAAGCACTGACCCCTGCTCCAATCCTGCTGGTGTTCAAGGCCTTGACTCAAGTCACTTCTGGTTTTGTATGGTTTGGTCATGTGAACCAATAACCAAGGTGTTAGCAATGCATTTCTCGGTTCTCAGAAGATGGTATTAAGCCTCTGAGGCTAGGGCATTAGGATGTGATCATGTGAAAATGTGGAATTATCAGATACATGGCTACCTGGGAGAGGGAGTGGGGGATGGAGATGGAAAATAAGTGGTGAAAAGATCTTTATTTTTCTCCCCTTCCCTCATGGGCATGCGGGAACAACTGATCAGTGTGTGCGTGTGTCTGTGTGTGTGTGCATATGTGGTCTTTGTATTCCTTTCTCTTGTTGAGCCTAAAAAAACTTTCAGTACAGTGTCCCAGGAAGCCACTACCAATAGATAGAAGTTAACCTTTTATATGAAACTTTCTTTCCATCCCGTGTAAGACTGAGGCTTAGGTTCATTCCCTTTGTGTTTCAATAAAAGGTGTCTGTGCGTTCGTTTCTACTTGAAGCTAAAAGTCTTAAGTGCTTTTGTCTTCTGTACCCAGGTCTGTTGGCAGAAAACCTTGTATGACTTTCCCCAAGTCCATCTAAGAGAGAAGTGCTTGCTTGCCGTATTATCTTGGCTTCCTCCAACTACCAACCCCAGCCCCAAGGGCCATTTCACAAAAGAATTCCTCTCTTTGAGACTTAGTTTCCTTTTGGTGTGTCACAACGTTAGCTTGAGGATGAGAAGAAATCCCTGCAAAATAGAAAAGTTGAAGTCTACAGTCTGATTGGTTTGGATTGAGAGAAAGAGAACAAGTAATTACTTTGGGTATACAAGTTTAACCCAGAGAAGTTGTTGCCTTATTTGGGGTGGTGGAAGTGGTGGTAATGGTAGTACTGGTGACAGTGGAAACGGTGGTGATGATGGAGGTAGTGGTGGTGGTTGTAATAGCAATATTAACGGTAGTGATGTTGCTGGCGGTAGTGGCAGTGGTATTTTTGCTGGTAGTGCTGGTTGTGGTGGTGATGTTGTCGGTAGTGGTTGGTGGTGGTGGTAGTGGTGGTGGTGGTGACATTAAGCATACAGTACAGGGTAGTTTTTCTCACCACATCTTCCAAACCCGAGGCATCATCACCATCAGGTTCTATTGTTTCTGTTGTTTCTCACTGTAATGCACTTCAGCAAAATATGCCTTTAGAATATAAAGAACATGAGATAAAAACCCACACACATAGATTCACTAAATTTTCTCCTGCCCCTTGGTGAAGTAAAAATCACCTACCAAGTTGCCTATCCCTCTCCCTTACTTTCCAGGGGAGCATCTGATAGCTTTTTTTTTTTTTTCTCCTTCTCCTCCCAATTCCTTCTTTGTCACTCTGCTCCTCTTCCTTCCTTTTCCCTGTCTCCAAATTAAACTTAGCAGGGAGTCCTGAAGCAAATCATCATGTTACAAGCCTAAATGTGATAGCTTGTCATCTTTCATAATTTTTGACATAAACAAAACTGTCAGAATTCTCTGAGACCTGTCTTTGGTTCGGGGTGTTCTCTTTGAGGCCAGGGGATGAGAAAAAGGATGAGAAAAAGGACAGTTGCTCCAACATAATGAAAAGAATGTAATGAATGGAAGGTTGGAAATGGATCTCCAATTCCAGACTGGTATGCACTTGTCGACTGTAGCATTCGAATGGGCTATTGATTAAGGCTGTAAAATGTTTGCACAATTGTGGTTTATTTTATAAAGTAGAGATCCAGGGGCACTTCATTACCCAGATTCATTTTTTGTGTATTCCCCTCACCCCACCCCAATGCAATTTCCTTGAATACTTAGATTTGATAAGCAATTAAAAAATAACTGTCTGGCTTATTTCCTGAAGATTGGTGCTTTCCATGGACTGAGTTGCCGAAGACCAGGAGAGTGTGTTTTTATATGGAAGGTCACATCTATTCATCGGAGGCTGTTTATCTTTTTCTGGCCACTCATTTAGAGCAGCCACAGCTTTCTGAAGGAGCCACATGCACCACGCTCCAACAGCAGAGAAAGACTTGGTTCAGTGTGTGTAATGCTAGGGCCATGGTCTTGGTTTAGGGATACTTCAGAACTTTAATATTTTGGTAACCCATGCTCTATAAATCATTGAATTACATCAAGTCTATTTAAAACCCCTCTGGGCAGCTGTTTAAAATGCTGTCACCGCAGTAAGCGATGTCCTTGGAGTCACATGGCAGGTTGGGGCTGAGAAGGGGATGGGTTTTGTCTGTGTTTCTTTAACTCCAGTTAGGTTTACCCTCTGACTCTCCACTTCTGTGAATTGTCCCTCCATTTCCAGTTATTTTAAAGTCAGGATATGAAGGCCGCTTAGTCCATCGGGGTTAAGCCTTCCCATCAGATCAAATTCTTTTTCCTTGCATTCTTCTCTTCAAGCCATTTAGTGAAACAAGCACAAATTGTTAACTTCAGACTAATATGTTTAATAAGTGAAATCTGGACTGTTTCAGGAAGGCAGGCAGGCCAGCAGCCTGGAGGATTGGTTGCAGCTGAGGGCTCCTGTGGGCTTCTCCTGGGTCATCGCTGGGGGCTGAGACCACCTGTGTAGCACCTGTGGGCAAGAAAAGCCTAATTACCCCAGGGATCCCGGCCTTGCTGGCCTTGCTCTCTGGCCTCCAGATCTGCTCTGATTCTGACAGTGCAGGGGGTTTATCAGAGTTTAGGTCCAAGGGAGGGAGTGAGGCTGCCGGCTTTCTCTTCAGAACTCTGCATGCTTATCCGGGTTTCCTGCCTGCCTCTTGCTGCCGCTCCAGGCTCCTCCAAGAGAAGGACGCTGCTTCCGTCTGGTCCAACATCGTATCAGGGTATGAGTTAACTACATGTGTGCTCCAGCGCACAAAAAGAAATATGTAGCATCAGCAACCTTGTTCAGTTTTTCAATCAGAAAATAGAAATTAAGAATGGAATGTGCTACCTTAATTTTAGCAGATGTAAAACTGTAACCTTAACAAAAATCAAATTTTATTTTGAATTCCGAACTGGGTGTGGGGTGGAAAGAGGATATCCTTATCTTTTCAGAGCCTTGCCCCCCCCCCCCCCCCCCGTGGTCTTTATCCTTCTCCAGCAGTAGTGGATACTTAATAAATTTATCCAATCACTTCATGAATACTACAAATTAAAAGCAGGGAAGTCAAGATCTGAGTTACTGTCAGCATCCCACTAACTCGTTTATGACCTTGGACAGATAACGACAACCATTTTGAGTTTCAGGTTAATTTGTTGGGAGGATTAAGTGAGATGGTGCATGTTTTATATGTGTGGTCTCTATTAAGAAGGAATGGTTTAAAAAAAAAAAAGGAATGGTATATATCCTATACATCCAGCATCAAGTATGCTCCTCACTGGATATGCCCCCGGGGCACCCATAGCTGTCCTGTCTTGAGAGAGGGGCGCTGGCTTTTCCTCTGCCTTTGCCGGTTAAGGAAGCAGGGCAGAGGGGAGGGGAGGCGGCCCAGCTTCCCGTGCCTGTCGGGGCAGGGCTGGGCAGCTGCGGGCTACGAGGAAGGTGCAGGCTCAGCTGTCTGCACCCTCCCCCCACCCAGCCTGCAAACCTAGGAAGGCTGGCCCACGGCTCTCGGGCGGTTCCGGCTCCGCCTCGGGCTCCAGCTCCCACCGAGCGGCTCGTGCGGGAGGCCTCGTGGCTCCGCAGCCCAAGCTCTTCCTCCCCGAGCGCCTCCGGGCTCCGGGGCCCTGCTGCTGCTGGGACCTCATCACCTCCAGACGTTGCTGGGTTTTTTGTTTGTTCGTTTGTTTGTTTTGAGACGGAGTTTCGCTCTTGTTGCCCAGGCTGGAGTACAGTGGCACAATCTCGACCCACTGCAACCTCCGCCTCCCAGGTTCAAGCGATTTCTCCCGCCTCAGCCTCCAGAGCAACTGGGATTGCAGGCGCCCGCTCCCACGCCCGGCTAATTTTTGTATTTTTAATGGAGACAGGGTTTCACTATGTTGGTCAGGCTGGTCTCGAACTACCGACCTCAGATGATCCGCCCGCCTCGGCCTTCCAAAGTGCTGAGATTACAGGCGTGAGCCCCCGTGCCCAGTCCGTAGCTGTATTTGAACAGAAAAACCAACAGTACGTGAAACAAAAGGACGGCAGCCGAGGAGAATGGGATCGAAAGACGATCTGCTCCTTCGGAAGAAAACCAGGGGTGCGGCGGCGATTCGCAGGGCTCCCAGCGCCCCCGCGAGGCCCGGGCAGCGTCGGCGCTCCCTGCCTGGGGAGGCCCGCCGGTGTTTGGGAATCCCAGCGGGGTCCCCAGCTAGCCGGTCTCCCGGCACTGAGCTTACTGGGATTTCTCACTAGGTCACTGTTTGTTAAGAAAACAGTAACAGAAAGGAGGCAAAGCCCTTAATTTTCTTTTTGCAAAATTCTCAAGTTTAGGGCAAAGGCAAAGGAGAGGTGGAAGTGTGCCCCGGCTCTGTAAGACGTTCCCCTTCTCGGAGTTTTCTCTAGCCGAGGGCCTTTCCCCTGTTTGCCTGCCTCGAGATGCTTCCTTGATTGCTAAGAGACGACACTGGAAATGTTGCCCCTCTGGAGGGGGTTTCTGTTTCTTCCGGCGAGTGGAGAAGGCGCGTTGTCCTCCCTCCGCCGTCCCTCCCTCCTTCCCTTCCCTTCCTTCCTTCCTCCCTTTCTCTCTACCTTCCTACCTTCCTTTCTTTTTGGTTCAGTGTATGTTACTTGATTTTTTCTTTCTTTCTGATATTAACCACGCTTTTTAATCTGTTGCTTTCTTTTAGGAAGCTTGACTTTTTTCCCTCTCTCTCTCATCACTCGCAGTCAGCCAAAATGTAAAGTAAATGTTCAGAATTAATTTCTGATACGTGGGCAGAGTCCTCCTCCCGAGCCACACCAGTGAAACCACTGATACATTTTTATATAGTCTTTAATGGTACTATCAGTTTTCTACCTGATAGCCGTTGTTTCTTTCTCTCTCCCTTTCATTTTCTCCTTCCTTCTCTTTCTCTCTTTTCTTTTGTCTGGGACAGCACATGGACTTGTTGAAGCTCATCTTCATCAATTGCTAGCTTTGTGACCTTGGATAAATCATTTAGCCATTCTGTGCCTCCATTTCTTTATCTGCAAAACAGAGTTAATTATGTCTAACCTATAGGGTCACTGAGCTGATAAAATATATTGCATATCATAAGGTACTCTCCACATAGAAAACACTCGATGGGGACCATTATAATAATACGTTATGGTGCTGCTCTTCTGAATAAAACAAGTTTTTAAATCCTCACCCCCCTCCTCCACCCCCAACCCTTTAAGAAAAGTTTAGTTACCAGGTTCCAGGCTCTGGGCTCTTAGGTTAGGCAGGTCTTCACAGTCCTTTGACTTAAATATTCGTATCGTTGCCCCCAAAGGGAGTCCAGTAGTTGCTTCCCACCTGAACATGTGTGTCAACCTCCTAGTTTCTCTGCCTCTGCTCTTACCCTACTTTAGTCCATTCTCTAAACAGCAGTCAGTATGGTCTTTTAAAAGCAAAAATTCAAAAGAAAACAAGCAAACAAAAAACCCCCCAGGAATTCCAGATTATATCATTCCCTTTCTGGAAATCCTTCAGTGGTTTCTCCCTTGTACTTAATGTGAAATCTAAACTGTGTTCTCCAAGACGAATGCTTACCTGTGCGAGCCCACCCCAGCCTGTCTCCCACCAGCCTGCCCTTTGCTGTGTTTCTACTCTAGGACCACTTTCTCAGCAACCCCCCCCCCCCCACTCCTTTTTGTTTGTTTGTTTTTGAAATGGAGTCTCACTCTGTCGCCCAGGCTGTGCAGTGACACTGTCTCAGCTCACTGCAACCTCCGCCTCCTAGATTCCAGCAATTCTCCTGTCTCAGCCTCCTGAGTAGCTGAGATTATAGACGTGTACCACCACTTCCGGCTAATTTTTGTATATATATTTTTAGTAGAGACAGGGTTTCACCATATTGGCCAGGCTGTTCTCAAACTCCTGACCTTGTGATTCGCCCTCCTTGGCCTCCCAAAGTGCTGGGATTATAGGCATGAGCCACTGGCCCAGCTTTCCCACCTTTCAATTCTCTTGAAGGCAGGATACTCCCTCCCTTGAGGCTCTGCACTCACTGTTCTGGCCTAAAACTCTCTTCCCCTGACCAATGGACTCCCAGCTCACATGTCACTTCCTCAGAGATGCCATCCCACTACCTGGTCTAAAGTAGCACCCACACCTCACCCCCGGTTACCTGCTATTTACTTCATGTTCTTTCCATAGCACTGAAATTAATTATTCATTTATTGATCAAATGAATGAACCCACAATTTAAGGTGAAAAAAATATGGAAACAATCAGCTCAAACCAAAAGACCACAGAAACAAATGCAATAATAGTTTTCAATGAAAGGAGAGTTACAGGATTAAGTAATTTCTAAAAACAATGAAAAATACTATTATTAATAAGAAGTCGGATTTTGTGGCCTGTGCTCAGGACTTGGGTGAGTATAATTCTGCACAAAAGAGAGAAAATCTGACTTCTCCCAGCCTAAGGAGGTGGACAGATTTTCTTCAGGCAGCTTCAGTGAATGTGAGAGGAGGGAATGGGTTTGTTATTGTAGCTCTAACAACTTACACCGATTAAGTCTATTAAGGTAACCAGATTTTGCTCACCTGTTTTTTTTTCTCAGGCTCTACCTAAAGACCTGTTTTCTTGACTTAAAAGAAATTTTTGGCTTCTGTGGAGAAAATTCTAGGCCGGGTACAGTGGCTAAGGCCAGTAATCCCAGCGTTTTGGGAGGCTGAGGTGGGTGGATCAGTTGAGGCCAGGGGTTCGAGACCAGCCTGGCCAACACAGCAAAATCCCATCTCTACTAAAAATACAGAAGTTAGCTGAGTATGGTGGCACACCCCTGTAATCCCAGCTACTCAGGAGGCTGAGACAGGAGAATTGCTTGAACCTGGGAGCCAGAGGTTGCGGTGAGCTGAGATTGCACCACTGTGCTCCCGCCCTGTCTTTAAAAAAAAAAAAAAAAAAAATTGTAGAAACAACGTATACTAAGCAATTGAGTCAGAATTTTTCATGTCTCAGGTTACTCTTTCTGAATTGCCTGGGTTGTATTGTTTAGAGCCTTTGGCTTTGATGGCTTTGGGAGTTTGTTGAACTATTGCAGATTATGTATGCTTTTTCCTTGAGTAATTTGGTTTTGATCAAATCCCCAAATAAACTTTTTCCTAAGTGTTTTCCCCCTTAGTTTACAAGCTCATATGTATTCCAGAAGAATGTAACCCACATGGTTAGATTCATTTACACTAAGCTCATCCCAGGGTCACTGGCAGGGAGATGGATGTTCAAAGCATATGTAGAATAAGAAATTTTCCCTAAAACATTTTGTGTGTGTGTGTGTGTGTGTGTGTTCCTGAAATCATGACATATTGGCTCAGAACCCTAAGGAGGCAACTCCATTAGTTGGGTATTATTCTGACGTGTGCAATGGGAAGATTTTAAGCAGTAGATAATATAGCAATATATTATTCAAATTTAATTTTTAAAAAGTTATTTCTATTTTCCTGTTGTCTCTGGATTTTCCCTCTCTATTCAATTCCTGAGCAGATACTCTAAGGCTAGATTAAATTTCCTATGTGAAAAGCCAGGTCAGAAATATAAAATAACTGGCCATGTGATTTGGGGCAACTTAACCACTCTGAGCCTAGGTTCCTTCATCTGTTAAATAGAGATAAAGGTGTTCAATCTGAAAAGTTATTGCAAGAATTAGAGATGATGTAGGCAAATCTCCTATAATAACATTTGACCTCTATTAGAATTTTAGCAAGTAGTCAATGGTCTGAACTATGCAGTCTTAGTAACATTTTACAAAGTTTTATGCTATTATCACCAAAGTTGTTTACTGGGTATGTGTGTGTAGAGGAGTGTACAAGAAGGAACGGCTTCAGGGTGGCCAGGTGGTCAGCGTAGTGCCTTTGGTAGGGTGCTTTCAGAAGGGCTTCTTCAGGAGAAGCAGAGCTTTCTGACCTACATGTTCAGGCAACAAGACACTGCTGAGATTAACATCTGTACCACATGGTCAATTGGCCATTTGCCTAAGGCCAACCAAGTGTTGTTAAAGGGTCACAGTGGGTTTAGGGCCACACTTTGGAGGACCTTGTCATAAATAATGTCTGTTGGACTTCATGACTTTTGGGACTTCACCTTCCCTTCCTTTTTAAAATACTGGCTTTCGCAATACAGTTCTGTGATCAGAACAATCACTTCTAAAATTTGAAGAGAGTCTGTTTGTCCCTGCACGCATCTAAAATGTCTGTGCACTGAGCCACCATGAACATGAGGTATTTCTAGGTCCTAGGATCTGCAGACCACAGGTTACGTTTTTTGCTGTTAAGAGAGAGTATTTAGAGGGAATAGTTAAAGGCAAAGGAAGCCATCCTCGGCGATCATGGGAAAGATGGTGTCAGATGGCAGGGCAAACCACTGTGGTAACCTCCAGAAGTAATTATGGACATCTGGATTGATGAAAAAGAACTAAAGGATGGCAGGCATTCTGCATTTGGGACTAGATTTTCCCAAAGGAAGATAAATGGAAAAAACATGTTTGCCTTAACTGCTGACTCATGGTACAAAGTTTTAATTCAGAGACTTTAATTGAAAATGCAGCAAGAATGTAAAAGATTTACATTAAAAATATTTCAGTATATTGGCAAGACATTAATTACAAAACCAGATGGTCATGGTAGAAAAATCAACCAAGAGGCTTTTGTTTTTCTTTTGCTTTCTTAGCATGAAAAATTTTTACTTTGCAAATTTCAATCTTCTGTTAATTATAAACAACATCACCTTTCTATTAAAAGTAATGTAAAGAGCGATTGTTGTTTTAGAATATTTAAAAAAAAAACCCAGAAATCATCATGATCAAAACCTGGAATATGAAAGCATTCTTGTGATAAATGTTTCATGACCAAGACACTGGTTCTTTCTCCCCAGAGACTCGCCTAATGAGACCATATTTCTTGGCTCTTATTGACCATGACCACTGTCTCAGTCAGGGGTCATTTGTTTGCAGCAGAAGGTTGGAACAGAACAGACTGAAATCAGCTCAGAAAGGAAGGTTTATTGTAGGAATACAAGAGACTTTCACTCTCACAGAATCCATATTCAGGGGATATATTGGGCTAGAAAGCTCACCTGATAATACATCCCGTCCTGTTTCTTTAAGGTACAAAGTAGCTTCTTTCTGTCTTCCTCTGCGCATCTGCTGTAGGATAACCACATTGCTTTCCCAGGCTGCCTTTTCTGCTTTTCTGAAATTAGTGCTCTGAACAACTGGCCCACCATGGCTGTCTATTTGGGTTTAGATTTACCACTGTTCTCTTCATTTGCTATTTGACCCATCTGTCTTTTATCCCTCTTCCTCTCCTTTCTTTTCTCTTTTTCTCCTTCTGTCTTTTCTTAAATGAATTTAGTTTTTTCATTTCCTACTCTCTATTTGCTTGGTGATATTCATTCTTTAGTTATTCTTTTGCAGTTAACACAGAGATTATAAATATGCATCCTTGATTTATTGGAGTCTACTGTAAGTTAAGTAGCATTAATACTTCTAGGACAATGAAAGAATCTTCCAGCATTTAAGCCCATTGCTACAGTTTGAATATTTGAATATTTACATCCCCTTGGAAATCATATGTTGAAATCCTAATCTTCAAGGGGATGACATTTGGAGATGGGACCTTTAGGGGGAGATTAGGTCAGGGGGTGTAGCACCCACACAAAACATTATTTATTTATTTATTTATTTATTTATTTATTTAGAGATGGAGTTCTGCTCTTGTTGCCCAGGCTGGAGTACAATGGCATGATCTCGGCTCACTGCAACCTCTGCCTCCCAGGTTCAAGTGATTCTTCTGCTTCAGCCTCCTGAGTAGCTGGAATTACAGGTATGCACCACCGTGCCTGGCTAATTTTTGTATTTTTAGTAGAGATTGGGTTTCAACATGTTGGCCAGGCTGGTTTCGAATTCCTGACCCTCAGATGATCCACCTGCCTTGGCCTCCCAAAGTGCTGGGATGACAGGTGTGAGCCACGGTGCCCAGCCATCATTATCATTTTAAACAGTATATATTCATTATGTTTTACTTGCATATTTATCTTTTCCATTTCTCTACATTCCTCCGGGTATTACCATGTTTCCATTTAGGATCATTTTTCTTTTGCCTAAATAACTTCCTTTAGAATATCTTCTACATAGATATCTGCTATCAACACATTCTGTTCATATCTAAGAGCCTTTGTTTTGAACTCTAATCTGTGGTCTCTCAGTGAGTTTATCTTCTATTCGTGGTACTTTCTGTGCCCAAATTTATGCAAATAAATTGGTTTCCCGCCTTCAAAAATAGATTACTATATTTATGATAAGTTTTTATAGTGTATGGCTTAAAGATGTATCTTTTACCAAAAAAAAGAGGATTCAAAGTGCATTTTATAACTGAAGACCTATCACATGTTAGGTTTTGAAGGCCTACCGTATGTCAGGCAATGTGCACTGGGGCTGTAAAATCATATGAGGTATGTTCTTTGTAGATTTAAATGAACATATACTAGTGGAGAAGACAGACGAGTAAATGGTTACATTGAATGTGATAAGCTCCTTGACAGAATTATGCATAGTATATTTTAGGAACTGAAGGAAGAACATCCAAATTAGAATTAAGAACCAGGACATACATCCCAGGAAGACAACTTGAATTGAATTTTAAAGGAGTAAGAGTTGTTGAACACCTATGTATCAGTTAAGAGTTCGATGAGGACTTGCTTCCTAGCTTGAAGATGGCCACCTTCTTACTATGTTGTCACGTGAACTTTCCTCAGTGGGCATGGAGGAGAAAGAGAGAGAGAGTGAGAGCAGAGAGCATGCTTCTGGTGTCTCTTCTTATAAGGACACCAATCCTATAGGATCAAGGCCCCACCCTTATGACCACATTTAATCTCAATTACTTCTGTTGAAGCACACGGAGCGGGGTGGGGGTTAGGGCTTCAGTATGTAAATGTTGGGGGCATGGAAGCATTTAGTCCTTTATAGATAGATGGGTTTTATGAAAAAGACAGAAAAGCTATTTTTGTGCTGAAGTAGAAGAGGCAGTAAGAAGGGCAATATTAAAGATACGGGAGAGAGAGAACATGAGTTGATGAAATGATGGCCACAAAAAGCCAATGCATTAAATCCTTAAAATGGCCTATTTTAAAAAAGCCAAAGCATAGCCTTGGATCCCAGAGGGAAGGGAAAAGGAATTGGTGCCAGTGGAGACACCTATAGGTGTTCTGGGAGGAAATTCCCAGCCAGTGTTAGGAAGCAAAGCCGTGTGAGAATGTGGTAATGGTCAGGAGTAAGGGCCTTGCGGAGAAAGGTGGAAATGTGATTGCTGAAGAGACAGCTGCATCAAGAGACCATGGATTGAAAACAGCCCAGTTTTCCCCTTTGGATGATGATACCAGTTTAGGTAATTGCTTTACATGTTCTTTAAGGTTGTTAATCTGCTCTGCCA
This sequence comes from Saimiri boliviensis, assembly GCF_048565385.1. Taxonomy (NCBI): domain Eukaryota; kingdom Metazoa; phylum Chordata; class Mammalia; order Primates; family Cebidae; genus Saimiri; species Saimiri boliviensis. The sequence continues at coordinate 42,551,533 of NC_133450.1, read as the reverse complement.
TCACTATCATTTTGCAACAGCTCTCATCTGGAGACAGCACATTGAAACTTGAGTTTAAAATCCTACCTTTGAGTCCAGAAGTACAGGATAGTGAACAGTACAGTAGCACAGTACATTAAAACAAAAAGGAATGTTAGTTGACAGGACTATAGAAGTTGGTGCTGCTAAATGTCTTTTTGGCTGCATAAATACAATATATATACCAAAGAAGGTGAAAGCCCCTCTCCAATCTGTGTCTGTCGGGTGAATTCTGACCAGTACACATTGAGAACGCGGATAAACTGTGTTATAATTACACAGAACAACAGGCAGGACTCAGGCTTCTCTATGTGCCATGTGGACATAGACTCAGGGACATTTAAACTGGAGAAAAGAAGATTCAGCAATAATAGTCTATTTATCTTTTCTATTAAGTGCTATCACTTCAAAAGCTCTTTCACACCTGCTGGCTTATTGCATCCCTATGAGTTCTCTCAGACAGAGGGACGTTAGTGCCCAGACTTCACAGGCAGGGAGACTGGGACACCTAGAGGATACATACAGGAGACAGTTTGGGCAACTGACATTCAACTTGCTCCACTGTCTCATTCCCGACTTTCGTGACAAATGTTCTCTTTTCTGTCCTCCTCTCATAGCAGTCCTCCCGTCCTTCAGAGCCCGGCTTAAGTTCCTTCTGCAGAGGCTTCCTCTGCCTCATCATGCCCTCACTGATTTTTGTCTCCTTTGAAATTTGACAATGTTCAAAACAGTATAAATAAAAGAACATCTTTTGCCATGGAATGTAATACTTGCTTATATATTATTTTGTGGTGTTTGCTCTAGTTTCAGATGTGTTGGTCACCTCTCCCTACATATAGTGAGAGTTGGGGTTATATTTTATTCTTTCTTCTTATGTCTGTCCCACAGGGCTTACAGTGCTAAGCACCGAACAGGTATTTGGTATTACACTCTTTGCTCTGTAGGGGTATCTTAAGTCTGTTTTCTGTTGTTTATAATAGAAGAGCTAAATCTGGGTAATTTACAAGAAAAAGGAATTTGTTCCTTACAGTTACGAAGGCTGAGAAGTCCAAGGTTGAGGAGCCATGTCTGGTGAGGGCTTTCTGGCTGGTAAGTACCCTCTGCAGAGTCCGGAGGCAGAGCAGGGCATCACATGGTGAGGGGGCTGAGCGTGCTAACACGTACTCACATCTCTCTTTCTCTTCTTAGAGGGCCACCAGTTCCCCTCCCATGATAACCCATTAATCCATTGGTTCATTAATCCATGAATGGATTACCATTCATGAGAGCAGAGCTCTCATGACCGTATCACCTTCTAAAGGCCCATCTCTCAGTATTAGCATGTTGGGGATTAAGTTTCAACATGAGTTTTGGAGGGGAGAAACACTCAAACCAACACTGCATCTCTTTCCCAAGGCTGTTCACTACACACACTTGCTCGAAAAGGTGATCAGAAACAAAGGCCAGTCAGTGCCTCTACTTGTGAGGTGTGTAGAGATGTGAGAGACCCATTGAGAATTGTCTTCCAACTGTAGCTAATTCTCAAATCTTCTGTGTTAACATTTTAACAACTAATCAGAATTGCCAGTCAAATCCTTGACATTCTTCTGATCAATGGAGTAGGTCATCCAAACTGGAATCCCATCAGGTTTAAAGTAATTGTTTTGTTTGTAAAATGAATCCTGCAAATATTTTTATTTTTGTGAATTGATCCTTGGGAAAAAAAGTTATTCATGACTGGTCTGAAGCATCTATTGTCCATTTTAAGTTTTACTTCTGGACAACTAGTTTCTGAGACCTCATGTATTTAAAGGCAATGCTTTTGATTTTCTCAGCCATCTACTGGCTATTTATTTAACAGCAATCCCATTGAACTGAATACACTGTCCTTCATGATGTAGCCTCAGCCCTCTTCAATCTCATTCACCCATACATGCTCTGCCCCAGCCTAATTACTGGAAGCTCCCCAAACATGACCTGTTCTTCCATCCTCCATGCCTTGTGCGCGCTGTTCCCTCTGTTGGAAAGCCTGACTTGTCAAGCAAATGTCTAGTTGTCCTTCAAAACTAGACTTGCGCTTTACCTCTTCTGTGGAACCTTCCCTATGTCCCCTAAGTGGAATTATTGACCTCTTCCTTTGTGACCTTTGTTTATTTCTATGATAGTACATATTGTATTGTAATTATTTGTTTACATAATGATCTCCCTGTAGTTAGTGTGTGGGCAGAAATCATGTCTCTGTATTCCTAGTGCAAAGCATAGTAGATGTTCAAGAAACTTTTTTCTTTGAATGAATGAGTGCATTAGTCAGAATTCCTAGTTAGGAGTTATTGAAATAAATTCAAATGGTCTCAAGAAAAAGTAAAGGATTTGCTAAGTAGCTACAGGGGACAGATCAAAAGGCTGGAAGGCTGTGTTTAGAAAATGGGCAGGTGCCGGGCGCGGTGGCTCAAGCCTGTAATCCCAGCACTTTGGGAGGCCGAGGCGGGTGGATCACGAGGTCGAGAGATCGAGACCATCCTGGTCAACATGGTGAAACCCCGTCTCTACTAAAAGTGCAAAAAATTAGCTGGGCATGGTGGCACGTGCCTGTAATCCCAGCTACTCAGGAGGCTGAGGCAGGAGAATTGCCTGAGCCCAGGAGGCAGAGGTTGCGGTGAGCCGAGATCGCGCCATTGCACTCCAGCCTGGGCAACAAGAGCGAAACTCCGTCTCAAATAAATAAATAAATAAATAAATAAATAAATAAATAAATAAATAGAAAATGGGCAGGATGCAAAGGGAACTAAAGAGGCCAATCAGCAGAAATAAAGATTTCCATTACCATCTTATATTTGTGCATCATTCCCATGAGATCCTCAGGCTGGGGAGGGTGTTTTATTGACTGAGCCTGTGTCACTCGTGGACAAACTGGGATAAGGTTGACCTATCCCCTTTAACTTGCAAGGCTGAAGGATGGGGTTGGACACTACTTTCCACCAAGACTACACACAATGTGGGAAAAGCAATTATCTGAAAGGAAACTGGGATGTCATCAGTAAGGGAAAGAAATCTGTCTAACTCCAAAAACTGGCCAGTGTCTACTGCTAATAACTGAAACTCTCCAGAAAAAGAGACTATGATTTAAAAATCAATTTAATACTGGATGGTTTGATTACCAGCAAAATCAGCCATGACATTTAGCACCTTGCTTTTTTTTCCTTGATGAACTCAGAACCCTTGCATAGATTTAATAATGTGTTATGTACCCCCTGGGCGTCTGAGTTACTGACTTGAGCTGAATGATTGGACTCAATACAAATAAAAAGAGCTTGCAAACTTCGCCCATGGTTTTCCAGACATCAAGGAACTAAGCTCTTTTGCTCCCTGGAGAAGCTAAAAATTCTAAAATGAAGTGCCCTCTGCTCTGGTTTCTGCTTTTCAGCATTTCTCTTCTGTTTTTACATACTTTTGCTGCTTTAAAATTAAATCTAAGAAACTCATTCCATATTTTTCATCATCTGCTTTTGAGAGTGAATGTTATGGATTTATGGTTTGGGATTCTTTGATGTTAGAGCGGCAAACTATGCTTGCTTCACTTGTTTTGTTTAATTTTTTTTTTTTTTGCATTTATGAGGCTTTGATAATTTGATTTATTAAAATACCACAGTCAATGTAGGGGAACTGACACCATTTGCATTGTTGGAAAGTGTCATGAAACATCAGGCGCTAGTTCCCCATGGAGAGCTTACCTCTATTATTATATGCCCCCCTCCCCTTTGGTCTTCAGGAAAATTTGGCATTAAACTTAAGCTGCACCCAAAGAATATTCATTCCTAGAACATTTCAGTATTTTTAGATTGGATTCCATCCCCCAATGTTGATTTTGTATCTGCCAAGATGTACAGAATGATACATCTAAGCTAGTTATGATACACAAGTGAGTTTTTCTTATCAAGAAACAGAAATGTTCCTTTCTCTTACCCTCTAATAATTATATATCTGGTATATTAAAATCCGAATTTCATATTGTATCCCTTTAAATGTATTAGCGAGTACAGTTTGGAGCTTTACATTATGAATCCCTAAGGATGAGTAATGCCTAAAGGGAAAGATTGACCCTTTCTGCAAGTGGAAGGTATTTTTCTCTTTTCAGTTCTATAGGAGGTGACAGATGTGGACAGAGGGAGAGGAAACAGGATAAGTTTACCTAGAATGAAAATCTGGATAAGAAGAGTACCATAAGAGCTTAAAACCACAGAAAAAAATGTCAAGGTTGGAAAAGTCCCTAGACTCTTCTTTCATTATAAGTCCCTCTACCAGTCCACTGGGTTTCAGGAAAATGGAAACTCTCACATACTACTGTTTTAAGTGTGTGTGTGTGTGTGTGTGTGTGTGTGTGTGTGTGTGTAAGCATGTGTATGTGTGTGCGTGTATGTGTGTGCATGTGCATGCACATATCTGTGTGTTACAGGATATTGTAAGGATAGAGTAGGGAATCTTCCAGGTATCTGAGAAATAGAAAAAAGCCAGGTCACATGGGCATCAGGACTGGAAAGTCAGAAACCAATGGAATTCTATCTCTTTCTATTTGTCAGGGAGTATACAGTCTCTTTCTTCTCCTCAAAATTGACCATTCAGCTCACAGTGAAATATAGCCTTATTACAGTAGTCTCTCCTTGTTCAAGGCTTAATTTTTTTGTGGTTTTAGTTACCCATGATTAACCATGGTCTGAAAATATTATATACAATAAGATATTTTGAGAGAGACTATGTTTATACAACTTATATTACAGTATATTGTTATAATTGTTTTGTTTCATTATTGTTAATTTCTTACTGTGACTAATTTATAAATTAAACTTCATCGTTGGAATGTACATACAGGAAAAAACATAGTAAGTGTAGGATTCAATACTACCAGGGGTTTTGGGTATCCATTGAATGTCTTGAAACATATTTCCCATTTATAAGAGGGGACTAGAGTATGTTTTTTCACTCAACAAGAAAATAGAGAGACAATTAGAAAAGTCAGAAAATACAAAAAATTTCCTTTAAAAATGAAGGAAACTAATCTATGGATTATTTTGAACTGATGAAGTGTCAAGAGAAAGAATCCATTTAACCGTGGTACTTGGAATATTCTCCCAAGCATGATGCAAGTTTTATAACAAGAATTACACCACCTTCCTAATGAATTCATTCACATGACCTAATAATAATAATAATAATAATAATAATGAACTTTTATTGACATTTTATTATGTATCGGGCACGGTGCTAAGTGCTTTATAGATTTTAATCTTGAAACAATTATTTGAGGATAGGTATTATTATCTCTTTTTTTTTCCAGATTAAAAATTGAGGCATAGAGAGATTGAGTACCCCTACCAAGTCACGTGGCCCTTCAGTGGCAGAGCTATTCCAAACCACATGATTTGCCTCTACGATCTATTGCTTCTGGCTAAGCTATGTTATCCAGTCATCAATACTTTATGTTTACACCATCATTATTATAAATGCTTTTTGATTTTTAAAAGAATTATTCTATAAAGCATGTAAGACTTGATTATAATAAGAATACATACGTCAATGTTGATCACATAGAAATAGTAATATAAAGTTAGGGGAAACAGAGGGGAACAAAAGGAGAAGAACACGGACTTCCTCATATTTCCCAGGAAAAGATGTATTATTTAACATTACTCCGCCAAAAGAGCTGTATTTTTAAAGTTATAAAGTAGCCCATAGAACTACAAATAAAAACAGGTTAACAAAAGTTGGAAGGGGGGTTAATATATGTAGGTCAAATTTGTAATTTTTAAAAGCAGCATTCAAGAAATTCTTGAAGTTGATAAGCCAAGAAATAGTAAAACATGTCATTTGAATTATGTAGATGACTACTAGGAAAAAAAAAAAAAACTATAAACAAGTAAAAACCAGTTACCTACAAAAAGTGAGCCTGGGATGCTGATTATGGAGTGAGATTTTTACTCTTTCTTTTATTTCTCTCCATTTAAGTGATTATTTCCATGTGCACACATTACTTTTTATAATAAGAACCATGCCCATACTATTGACTTCAGTAAATCTACATCTAGGTTTCCATCCCAGAGAAATGCACATCACATACATCTAAGTGGCACCAAGTGAGATGAGGGGGTTCTTCCAAAGGCTGGAATCACGCCCCCCCCCCCAAGGGGGCTCTGGGAAAACATCGCCAGCCCCAGTCGTCTTGGGTTCTTTTGTACCTATCTGAATGTCCACCCATCCCAAGATTCAGCCCAGAGATGGGAGAAAACAAGGACACTTCTGAACTTTTCACTCACTCTTCTCTTTTACATAGTCCCAGGTGGGAGTTTTACTTCCTCTTCCGGTCTGTGTCTTACCATTTGAATCTCAGGGCGCAAAAAGCTTCAAGGTTTGGCCTTAATGGTAGATGGGGTACACGAAGGAAAAGTAGCTTACAGAAAAAGGCGCACGATTTTGGGAGGTATTTGAAAGGTATCTCCTTTACACATACAGATGCAGAAAAGAGTCTGTGAGGAGACAGGCTGCTTGAGGAACAGCTGGCACCTCCAGGGAGAGCAGTGGGGGAAGGGAGGGTGTATTCATGTAGGACACAGGGAACTGTGGAGTTTTTTGGTGCTATGGACATTTATTTAGTGCTTTTGTATGTTTTATCCCATTTAATCGTCACAATAACCGAGTGAATTTTTAGTTTTTATCTCCACTTAAAAAAATTAATAGATTATTTGTTGGTAGTTTCAGGCTTACAGAAGATTGTATGGGAAGTACAGAGAGTTCCTGTATACTTACCCTCACACGCTCCTCCCCAGTTTCTCCTGTTATTAACATTTTGCATCAGTGGCACATATTTATGATATTGATGAGCCAAAATACATTATTATGAACCAAAGTTCATGGTTTACACCAGGTTTCACTCTTGGTGCTATACATCCTATGGGTTTTGACAAATGCATAATGTTATGCATCCACCACAACAGTATCGTACAGAATAGTGTCACCACCCTAAGACTCCCTGCGCTCCACCTGTTCATCTCTTCCCCTAATTGATTGTTTAAAAATCTGTGATTGTCATGCTTGCCCTGCATGCATTTCCCTCATGCCCACAAAGTGAAACCTGGTCCACTGCACCTGTTCCTTGAGTTACTGACTCTGCTGCCTGTGATAATAGTAGCATGAGTGGTCTTCAAGCACCTCATATCCTGCCACTACCGCCACTTGTCAGGGGAAAACCCAGACAGGATGAGATCCACATTCCCAGCTGTCCCTGTCTTCCAAGGAAGAGAAACCCTAAACCAGAAGCTGAAGAGTGAAACCAGATATCCCAGGGAAGGGGCGGGGGGCGTCAGCTCCCCAGTGCTCTGTGAGAGAGGTGCCAAGCCAGAAGCCCAAAAGTGCTGGGAAAACCAGCCCAGGGAAGCAGATAATGCCAGGAAACATCTCAGGCATGGTGGAGGGGCTTGGGGGAACTCAGATGACAGGACTGAAGATCTGTGAGGATTTATGAGGCACTCAAAAATTGCAGAGTAATTATGAGCAGTAAGGAGCTCTCCTGCTTCCTGGAAAAAAATCAAAGCCTGACTCCCAAGGTTGGCATTGAGGGGATATCTTGTGGAGACAGCTCAGAGTGAGGTTGGGATATACTTTTCTAGCAACTGTTTTTTAAATATTGTTTTACCGTGACCTATGGTAAGAACATATTTCAGGTTGGGCACGGTGGCTCACATATGTAATCCCAGCACTTTAGGAGGCTGAGGAGGGAGAATCACTTGATCCCAGGAGGTCAAGGCTGCAGTAAACCATGTTTGCACCACTGCACTCCAGCCTCAGTGACAGAGATCCCATGTCAAAATAATAATATACTTCATATTGGCATCTAGTGCACACATGTGGTGCACACACAAATACCCATACACTCTCAGTATTAGCTGGGAGCTTGCTAGCAATGCTGGCAAAAATCAGAATCTGCATTTTAATAAGATTCCCAAGTAATTATGATGCATAGAAAAGTTTAAGAAACTGTTTCAGGGGGCTCCAGGCTAAAGATGAGTACATTATAATGTATTCAACTAATGTTAAATACATTAGTTAATCTCACTCTATGTTTCCTCTCTTGATGACCAGAGACTTTGTAAGTTGTCTAAATACTGTAGGTTAGGATTCTGTTTTCCATGCCTCAAAAAATCTCACCACATAATAACGAAAACTAATGACTTCATTGTATTGTCAAGCTGACCGTGTGCCAAGACCTATTCTAATGCCTCACTTGCATTAACTCTTAATCCTCGTAACAACTTTAGTGAGGTAAATTCCATTATTTTGCATCTTGTGTATGAGGAAATTGAGGCATAGAAAGTTTAAACAACTTTCCCAGGTCACATAACTGATAAGTGGAGAAATAAAAGCATAAAACTACAAAAGGGAAAGAGCAAGAACAGGAAGTGTATGAGGGTTAGAAAACGGTCAGCAGGCCAGGTGCAGTGGCTCATGCCTGTAATCCCAGCACTTTGGGAGGCCAAGACAGGAGGATTCCTTGAGCTCAGGAGTTAGAGATCAGTCTGGGCAACACAGGGAGAACACGACTCTACAAACATAACAAACAAAAATATCAGCCAGGCATGATGGCACATATCTGTGGTCTCAGCTACTCAGAAGGCTGAGATGGTAGAATCATTTGAACACCAAGGTCAAGGCTGCAGTAAGCTATGATCACACCACTGCACTCCAGCCTGGGCAACAGGGTGAGACACTATCTCAAGAAAAAAAAAAAAGAGAGAGAGAGAAAGAAAAGAAATAAATGGGGGTATAGGGCATCCTATCTAGAATTATAGAGGTTTCCAACAAAAGAACAAAAAACAGGTTTAAACGAATTATCTCTAGAGAATGAAACTAAGAAAGTTCTTCGATACTGTTTTATTTGTTAGCATGTGCTTTGTATTATTTTTAGGAAATTTTAATTCTAATTTAAGCTTAATATAGGTATTTTAAAAGTTCTGGGGTCTCCTTGGGACCAGCGCTTTAAAAGATAAGCAACACTCATGACCGACATCACCAACCCTGGGACAACAGTGAAGTCTAAGCACATGATCTTCAAGAGGAAACCAACTTGTCAATGAGCCTGGAGGTCCTCCTGCACCTGGAATAGTGACTTCCATGGCCAACAGTGACAGATGGGCTTTACTGAGTTTAAGGAGCCCGTGGGTTTCCTTATAGAGAACCCAAGGCCTTTGAGAGAGCCCTGGCCCTGCCCCAGTCTGCCAGTCAGGATTCTGACAGGAAACAGAAGTAGCTGAGATTCTGAAGTCAGTTCCACAAAGAGATGAGTTACTGAGGCATGGGTAGGGTAGACAAGCCACAGCGGGTGCTGAGCAACCAGGGACTGGCAACCTTGAAAGCCCCATGTCCACTCCTGGGCTTCCAGGGAGAAGGCAAGAAGCCCAGCGGGAGCTGCGCCTTGAGCGGCAGATGTGGTTGTTGCTTTACCTTGAATTCCTTTAGCCCACATCTGGGCTAGCCCCTGTGAGGTGAACGCTTCCCGCAGTGCTGACAGCTTCCCACCCAGGTGCCTCTCCTCTCTGCTTCCTTACCTGAGAGCTTTCCCTGGTTCCAGGGAGCTGGTTGGGCCCTGGTACTGGACAGAGCTAAAATGCAGGTAAAACGCCCCCAGAGGCAACAAACTAACTGGGAATGGTGGTTGGTGGTGAATACACAACATCCCTTGGTGGGGAGATTCTGAGGGGACTTCTGCACTGTTCCTCAGAGCCCAGTAGGACTGAGCCTCTGATGCCCACAGTGGCAACTGCTCATCAAAGTTCTGTCTTTTGGGTTTTCTTCCTTCTGTCTAATTTCTCCTTGTCCTCACATGCACTTCCTGGCATCACCTCTCCAGTGAATCACCTTCAGGCAAGCACTTTTCTCAGTATCCACTTTTGGGGAAAAGGTACCAAACAAAGACACCATGGAAAGGAGGCTGCCCATTAGAGGCTATAATTGGAGGGAGGGTGGAAGTGTTAAGATAGGAAGATCAAGTTCAGTTTATTGGTTTATTTCTATAGTTAAGATAGTTAGATCAAGTTCAGTTTATTAGTTTATTTCTATACATGCTGTAACAAATTATGACAAACTTGGTAACTTAGCTTAAAGCAACTGAATTTATCTTCTCAGAGTTCTAGAAGCCAGAAGTCTGAAATCAAGGTGTCATCCGGGCTGCAGTTCCTCTGAAGGCTCTAAGGAAGAAGGCTTCCTTGCCTTTTCCTAGCTTCTGGTGGCTGCCAGCAGCTCTTGGCTTGTGGCTGCATCACTCTAATCTCTGCCTCCATCTTCACATTGCCTCTGTGTGCTCTCTCCTCTTCTTACAGGGCACCACTCATTGGATTTAGGGCCCGCCCGAATTCACTATGACTTCTTTTTTTTAGACAGAGTCTAAAAATTGCTTGAACTCCCAGGTTCAAGCAATTCTCCTACCTCAGCCTCCTGAGTAGCTGGGACTACAGGTGTGCACCACCACGCCCAGCTAATTTTTGTATTTTTTAGTAGAGACGGGGTTTCACCATGTTGGCCTTGATGATCTTGATCTCTTGACCTCATGGTCCACCCACCTCAGCCTCCCAAAGTGCTGGGATTACAGGTGTGAGCCACTGCACCCAGCCGATTTCGTCTTAGCTAATTACTTCTGCAAAGACTCTATCTCCAAATAAGGTCACATTCTGAGGTTCTAGGTAGATATGAATTTTAGAGGACACTAATGAACCCACTATAGGAGGGGACATGGGGGAAGATAGGAAAGTACTCAGTCCATCCATCAATCTCTTTCAAGAGAACAAGCCCAATCATAAGCAAGAGAGCAAATGAGATTGGGATATGCAATATGCAGGGCCAGCATCCTGGGGTCCAGAGAAAGATGCAGGTGACCTGGAACCAGGAGGGGAGCAACAGGGAGTAACCTGCCTCTTCTTGCAAAGGCTTTATTTCTCCTGTGACAAAACCCAAAAGATGGTCTGACATACCCTAAAGGCCCATGAGACTCTGCATCTTCCTGGGGTAGCACTACTTGCCCACAATAGAAAGGGTGCTTATATGGCAGAGTGGGAGGGAGCAACAACTGCCCTGGCATCTGACGTCAGACTGGCTTTGCACCTGACCCTGTCCGAGATGAAGCATGCTGCTTTCCACTTCCTGTCTCTGCTCTGGTTTCTCCTTGTTTCCTTGTGCATGTCTGGACTGGCACACCCCAATCCATTCAGGAGACTCAATCCACTGGCACATGAGCTTCTGGACATGAACTCCCCTTTGGTTTCTGCTTTTGATGTTTTCTGCCCCTACCACCCAATTCCCTAGGCCCGGATTCTTAGCTGCACTTTTTAATTTTGCCTAACTCTTGAGTTCTTACAGCAGATAATGTCTTTGATTTACAAGTGATGAACATAAACCTCTTTTAAAATAATAATTACGGATCCACTAAGAGTTACTATTCATTGGGTGACTAATGTCTGCTAAGGGCTATGCTAAGTATTCTTTATCATATTACTTTATTCATGCATCTACATGATCTAATTTAATCCTCACTACACTTGAAAAAGTAGGCATTATCAATACAGAACAGGAAGGTGAGATGAAGCTATTTGTCCCAGGTCAGAGAGCTTGTTTAGTGGCAGAGCCAGAATTCAAACTCAGCAGTGACAGATTCTAAAGACATGCTCTTCCGTCTCATGTTTCTTCTCATGAAACTCTGCCTGGCCCAGCAGCAAGGGCAGCTCCAGCCTTTGATTTCTGTGTTGTCCTCAACCTGGCATGGAAATTAGTCAGGTAGAGAATAAACAAATACCAAATGTATGGCAGTTTGAATGTAAAATGGGGTTTACATTAGAAGCACGGAAACCAAGTGCAAATCAAATTGTGATTATGAAGTGAAAAATGATTTCTTTTGAAATGTCCCTTCTTTGAAATGTCACCTGGAGAGATGAGATGTTTGATTTATTCAGTATTTAATCATGAAGTATTTACTGAATTCTCTTTTTTAAAAGAATTACCTTTAAATACTGTCATCTCTTTCATTTATTTTTAAATTTTAAAACCATTTTTAAGTGCATGGTTCAGTAGTGGCATGTATTTATTATTTGATTCAGTAAATATTGACATTTTTCAGATTTGGGAAAGTTCTATAAGGGACAAAAGATTTGTAAGACAGTCTTCACATTCAGGCAGTTCTCAGTGACTTTGTAATAATTGTTTAATTTTGAAAGTGTGCTTAGCTTTTTGTAAGCAACTAAAAATTATTCAGCAACATGTCTGAGTAAATAAGATGAAAATCCAAGCTGGATATTACCATTTTCTATCAAAGATGAGATATAACCCCCAAGTTATGAGACTGAATTCCTTGACTAGTTATGGATATAATTTCAAATGTGAAAGTCTTAACACTCTCAATGATTCCCAAAGTCATAGAGACCCGAAGAGCACAAGTCTTTATGAGAACCAGGCATTTTCTATAGCTTAAATAAGGTTTCACACACATACGTACCCATATTTTAAAAAACAATGATTATTAAAATAATAATCTTAAAGCACTGTTGACTTTATAGCAGCCTATTGTTCATTAACAATACACAAAATTCAATTACCATTGCTATGGTCTGAATTGTGTCCCTACAGAGTTCATATGTTGAAGACCGAACCACAATATGATGGTGTTTGTATTGTGGCCTTTGGGAGATAATTAGGTCAATAGATGGGATTAGTGACTGCTATGGTTTGAATGTGTCCCCTAAAGTTCATATGTTGGAAACTTAATTCCCAGTGCAGCAGTGTTGAGAGGTGGGATCCTTAAGAGGTGATGAAATCATGTGTGCTCTGCCCTCATGAATGGATTAATGTCATTTTTTTCAAAGGAATGGCTTTGCTATTGAGAGAGTGGGTTTTTTTTATAAAAGCAAGTGTGGCCTCCTCTTGCTCTCTCACGCTCTCTTGCCCTTCCATCTTCTGCTATGGGATAATGTGGCCCAAAGGCCCTCCTCGTCAGATACCAGTGCCATGCTTTTGGACTTCCCAGCCTCAAAAACTGTAAGAAATACATTTCTATTCTTTATAAGTTACCCAGCCTGTGGTATTGTTACAGCAATACAAAACAGACTAAGACAGTACCATTATTTTTTAAAAAAAAAAAAAAAAACTCCCCATCCACCCGGGAAGAAGACCCTCACCAGGAACCTGACTATACTGGCACCAAAATCTTGGATTCCAGCCTCCAGAATAGTGAGAAATAAATGTTGTTGAAGTCACCCAGTCTATGCTATTTGATCGTAGCATCCAGAGCTGACTGAGACAACCTCCAAGAGTAACTGGCATGAAGCAATGAGTAGGAGCAAGCCTCATTTTAGGACACTGTAAGGATCTTCATACAACTTCAAATTACAGAATGTCAGACATAGACTGGACCATGGTGATCATATAATCCAGCAGTTTCCAAACTCAGGGTGCCATAAGCCTTTGTGTAAACTTTTCCTTTTTTCTTTTAGATGCAGGGGATTTGTTACATGGGTATATTGTGTAATGGTGGGGATTGGGCTTATACTGTATCCATCACCCAAATGTTGAACGTTGTACCCAACGGGTTATTTTTGAGCCCTCATCCCTCTCCTTTCCCCACTCCTTTCGGACTCCCTTGTCTGTTATATCCATCTTTATGTTCATGTGCACCCACTGTTTAGCACCCACTTATAAATGAGAACATGCAGTCTTTGATTTTGTGAGTTAGTTCACTGCAAATTTTTTAAATGCCTCTTGGACACAAGGACATACAGCTTGATGAGTAAAGCACATGTTGCATTCCAGCTTCCACCTGCCCCCTTGGTCACCAACTACCCACCAATACCTGTCAGCCTTGCCCCAGCTTTACCTGATGATACGAATTACCTAGGGCCCCAGTGCAAAATAATGATTTGCTGATCACTCACCTGAATATTTTGATTCAGTAGGTCTGAACTGTGACTTTGGGGTTCTGTACCTATCATGATAACCTTTATGATTTCATAACCAGACAAAATGAAAAACACTGATTTAGATCCAGTGCTTATTTTACAGATGAGGTCAAGGGGGATAAAGTGACTTTCCAAGTCCCATAATGAGTCATTAAACATCATTGGGCTGGGTGCGGTGGCTCAAGCCTGTAATCCCAGCACTTTGGGAGGCCGAGGCGGGTGGATCACAAGGTCGAGAGATCGAGACCAACCTGGTCAACATGGTGAAACCCCGTCTCTACTAAAAATACAAAAAAATTAGCTGGGCATGGTGGCGCATGCCTATAATCCCAGCTACTCAGGAGGCTGAGGCAGGAGAATTGCCTGAACCCAGGAGGCAGAGGTTGCGGTGAGCCGAGATCGCGCCATTGCACTCCAGCCTGGGTAACAAGAGCGAAACTCCGTCTCAAAAAAAAAAAAAAAAAAAAAATCATTGGAATAAATGTATAGGAGTTTCAAGTGATCACATTAAATAGGCCAAGTGTTTCTCTCTCTCTCTCTCTCTCTCTCTCTCTCTCTCTCTGTGTGTGTGTGTGTGTGTGTGTGTACTCCATATTGTCTGGTTTGAATTAGAGAAGCAGAGTTACTATGAATGATATGGAAGGAGGCATTGCATATAGGGATGAGACCATATGCAATTGTGGGAGTGAGAGGAGGAATCTAGCATTAACCCAAAAGTCCAAGTAAATGCCATGCTGCTGTCTCTACTGCTTGTGTTGGGGCAGCAGTTGGGAACGAAGGCTGAACATGGAAAAGGGCAAACTGAAACCCATGAGGACAAACTGGAACCCGTCTTTGTCTCTTAGCAGTTCCAGCCTTGATACTGCATTGCCCTGCAGAAGAAGCTGGTGGCCTTTGCCAGACAGTGGCCCTGATACATGGAGGAGCTGAAGGAAGAGCCCGAGGAGCTGTGGGTTGTGGTGATGGCCCCCTGTGTGAGGTAAGCTACAAGAGCACTGATAGCATGCATAGTGCTGCAGCGTTTGGCACCTGCACCAGCCTTCAGAGCCTCAACGTGGACACTCCTTCACTTCCTCAAACTTCTCTCACAACTATCCGTTTCCCGTAATCAAACAGAGAAGGGCGGTCACAGCCTGGCTGAATTAAGACAATACAAAACCACCATGTGTTCTTGCATAGCTTTTACTGGATTGAAAGTGCCAAGAAAGTTCTGTTCATTGTTACAATTCTACACATCTAGTAGGATGCTTTGCATATAGTAGGCACTCCATAAATACATTCCATTTGGATGAAATAATCCTAAATATTAGTCTTGTTGGTTTGCAGTCACACATGAGTAGGCAAGCCAAACACAGCTGTGCAGCCGTCGGAGAGCAGAAGTGATCTCTAATGACTGCAGCCCACTCTTCACTCCTTAATTGCTTCTCCATTGTGGCTCCTAAATTGCCAAGTGCCCGATGCATTTAATATCCCTCCACACTTAAGATTGCTTATGATCTGAAATTGTGTCAAGATTTGAACAAAAGTGGGAAATTAAGATCCACAGTAAAATCCCTTGAAACTGGGAGTGGAAAAAATGACAAAGAAAATAATCTGCCACAGCCCTAGCCAAGAGGGCAGTTATTATAACTGGAGAGGAGGGAGCGGGGCGATTCAGCCCAGGTGAAGAGGCCGCCAGCAGCCCCCATATTCACAGCACCAGAGATTTTTTTCCAAATCCCACTTCAAATCTCATAATCCCTGCGTCCGTAACTGCCGAGATGAAGTCATCCTCTCCTTCGTTTCAGACAGAGGCTTACCACTTCTGCTTGAGGGCACTGCTGTAGTCTAGCAAGCCTATGGCTCTCAGGCTGGCTTAGAAAATCCAATGGTACATGGAAAACACAATATAAAAAATTACGGTCATTTTTCCCTCGTTTATAAACAGATGTCATTAACTTTGGATCTAAGCAAGGGCATACCTGTTCTAGATAGCTTAAGGAATTGCAGAGTGTTTTTCAATATTGTCGAAGGGATGGACTTTCCTGTTGCAGAGAGGTTGTAACTATGGTATCGTTGGAAAGCTGAGAAGTATCGATTTTCAGAGATTTGTCACCCTAAAAAAACCTACAGAAAATGGAACAGAAAGTATAATCAGAGTAATACATAGACATGCTCATATCTGCGTAATGTCGATACTTGCTTATCTAAAATTCTCTGGTTCTCACAGGATTTTCAAGAAATAGGTTTTTCTTTTCTGTATTTCTTTATTCTGTCTTACGTCTGTCTTATATTGATATATGTACTTATCTTTCTGTACCTATGTGGTGATATAGTCATCTGGAAGCCCTGGTTAATGTAGAGGTAGTAAGTCATTCATTCATTAATTAGACATTTTATGAGCAACTACTATTTGGCAGGCACTGCACTAAGTGCTGAGTATACAAGGTACATAGTTGCAACTCCTCCTTGGATCTTACCAGTCTACTGGTGGGAACAGCCTTTTAAACAGATAAATTGCAATATGTGAAGAGCAAAGACAGCATTGAGTACTCCCTGAGCAGAGGAGGGAGCAACTCCCTGCATTGAGATGACGTTTTCCAGTTGTCTCAGAGAATCACGCTCATGCACACATTTCCTGGGCGGTAAAATATCCTTACAGATCACTTTGAGTTCAGTTTTTCAGAGTTGAGCTAATTCAGTGGAATGAGGAGTTGTCTTTCTCTGCAGAGGCCTACCCTTATGACAGGGAGAGACGGGTGGGTAGAGAAGAACACAGGGACAGGAAGGAGGCCTCGTCGCTTTGCCTGCTAAGGAACTAGCACATTTAAATTCCCTGCTTCTGTTAGTGAATTATTAGGTTGTTACAAATGTTGGATGTGTGTGTTTGTCTCCCTTTCCGAAACTCTTTCCTTACCCTCTCTTCTATCTCCCATTTTTAAAACGGGCAGAAGAAATCACAAAGGAGGAATAGTCTTGGTTTTTGTTTTTTTGGTGGATTAACCCATCACATTGTGACATTTGTCTGAGTCATTAGGAAATCCACATTCCAAGGTCTATAAAATCCCACCCATGCCTCAGCAGGGAGAGGAGAATTCAGAGTTGCCAAACTTCACACTCTCCCAATCCGTGCTGAGTCTAAATTTGGACCCAAATGCAAAGAACTGGGGTTCTGTACTCATTTATAGCTGGCAAAAGGCAACTGCCTAGTTTGTGAAAATGGACTTCATGGCCATCAAAAGCTGTTATGGTGTCGTCATGTGGTGATGAATTTAAATGAATCCAGAACATCCGGATCAAATTTCCTTTCAAACAAACAGGGTTATGAAAATTAGTGGGCAAAAATACCTTCTGGCCAAAGGCATTCTGGGTTATTCCTGAACCCCAACTGTCTGCAGCAATGGTTTAAGAAGGGGCCAAGCAGCTGCTCTGCTGCTTCTCCCGGCACCTGGGTCTATGGCAAATGAACCAGGAGCAAAACGGACTGACCATGTAACCCTCATTGTTGGAATTGAAAAACTGGAGAAACATATTCATTTAACAATGGTTTATCGAGCAGCTACTATAGGCCAACTATTATGCTATGATCTGGGGATACTACAGGAAACAAGCCAGACCCAGACCCTGCTCTCTGGGAACTTGTAGTTTAGAGACAACTTAGAGGTACACATTCAACAAGTTAGCATAAAATCCATATAAGCAGGAATTCTAGGAATTGTTTAGGCACACATTAGACAGCATAGAATATGATGGTTGGCATAGGTGCCATGGGAGTTCAAAGCAGCCCACATGAGTCACACTGTGGGCATGTGTACTCAGAGGGTGTTTCTGAGGAAGTGGCCTTTGTGCTGAAAGCTTGAGAATATCTGTTTAACCACTCTATTTCTCATCACCCATCTCAATGCCTTGAACCTGGCAGGCCCTTAAGAAATGTGTGTTAAGTGAATGGCTTTTCCAAACAATGTGGAGAGTTAGATGGGAGGGAGAGAGAGAGTGGAAGAAGTGAGGGGCCCATGCCAAACGTCAGGGTTAAGAGTTTGGTAATTGCTGGATCGTATGACCGTCAAGGTCCAGTCTATGTGTATCATTCTAAAATTTGAAACTGTATGAGGACCTTTTACAATGTCCTGAAATTATTAGGTTTGCCCCTACCTATTTCTTTGTGATAGTTACTCTTGGTGGTTTTCTGTGAGCCCAGAATGATAAAATACCATAGATGGGGTGACTTAAACAGCAGACATTTATTTCTCACCATTCTGGAGGCTGGCATCTAATATCTTGGCGCCAGCATAGTCAGGTTCCTGGTGAGGACCCACTTCCTGGGAGGTAGTTTTCTCCAGCCTCCTCTTCACCTCACCCTTCCCCATCTGACCCCTCTTTCTCTCCTGGTAGTGAGTTTTCTCCTCTATCTCACGTCCCGAGAAGTCATTGAAGTCATTGCAATGAGAGCCCAAGGTCACCTGGGTTTGCTAGATGGCTTCCTCGAATTCCTGCTTTCAATGCCTTTTTGGCCTGTGCAGATTTGTTACTTTCTTTTTGTCCAGCAAGTCATTTAAAAATCGTGGTTTAGCTCATATATGATGTGATGGTTCACTTCATCTGTCAGTTTGGTGAGGCTGTGGTGCCAAGTTCTTTGGTCACACAACAGTCTAGATGTTGTGAAGATTTTTTTTTTTTTTGAGATGTAATAAACGTTTACAGCCAGTAGACTTTAAGTAAAGGAGAGTACTCTTCATCATGTAGGTGGGTCTGAGTCACATCCAACTGACCGAAGGCCTTAGAGCAAAGACTGAGGCTTCCCAAGGAAGGAATTCTGCCTTAAGATTGCATCAGAGAAACCCTGCCTAAGTTTCCAGACTGCTGGCCTGCCCTATGGATTTCAGACTCAAGACTGCAACATCAACTCTTACATGAATTTCTAGTCTGCCAGCCAGCCCTCTAACCTTCACATTTGCCACCCACAGTTATGAGTCAATTCCTTAAAATAAATCTCTCACTTGACATATAAAAATATCCAATTGATCTGTTTCCTTAGAAAACCCTAAATAATACACATGCTTAATAAATATTTATATTTATTTGTTAAATAAACATACTTATGGTCACATAGGTATTTGATAAGTGCTTGCTGTTTACTTGTGTGACTTCCTGAAGCCTCTGTCCTGAGGTCTGCCTCCCTTTCAGAGCTTGCCATTTTTTGATAAAAGAGTACGACCCTGCTTCGGCTGTGTTCCACTTTCTATGTTGCAATAAAGCATTGGCAGATATTTAGACGTATCTGCCAAAGCTTTCTAAATATCTGCCAAAGAATGGGTTCCATTCTTTAACCTGTACTCAATTTTGCATAATATAGAAAACCCTTGTGCCAGTTGCAGAATTGAGACTGCTGCTTAGAACTGGTATGGGTTTTATGACACATCCAGGAGAAGCACCAGGACCTCTGGGATTCCACCATCTACTCTGCCCAAGGTTGCAGCATAAAAATTGTTAGCAAATTTTATACACTCTGCTTGCTGATAAAATGTGTGCGTTGGGGTTTGCAGCATTTCTGGGGCATTTCTCTCTACATTTATTTTATGATCCAGATCCTAGCCACCTTTTGCTATCAGGTTGGTGAAAAGCCTGGGGATAAAAAAATTTAAAACTTGGGGCCAAGCATGGTGGCTCATGCCTGTAATCCCAGCACTTTGGGAGGCCAAGGCGGTGGATCACCTAAGGTCGGGAGTTCAAGTCCAGCCTGGCCAATGTGGTGAAATCCCGCCTCTACTAAAATTACAGAAATTAGCTGGGTGTGGTGGTGCATGCCTGTAATCCCGGGTACTCGGGAGATGGAGGCACGAGAATCGCGTGAACTAGGGAGGCAGAGGTTGTAGTGAGCTGAGATTGGGCCACTGCATTCCAGCCTGGGGAACAGAGCAAGAGTCTGTCTAAAAAAAAAAAAAATTAAAAATGAGGAAAATCAAAGGTTGCCAAAGAAATAAGCAGCGGTAGAGAGAAGGACGGAGATGTTTGCAGAGCTTCTGAAGGATGGGGAGCTCAGCAAATTTCACCTCTACATTTCCAAGCTCACACTTCACGCTTACTTCACTCCCCTGGCAAGCCCTTCACAGCTTTCTAGGCTTAAGAGAAGCTGGCCGGCTGAAGGGCTGTTTCTTGAGGTGTTGTCATGTGGATGGTTTCGACTCAGCTCGAACATGACAGAAAGAGCTTTCAGTTACTTTGTGTAGCCTGGTGTAACAAAATTAAGGTAACTTTAAGAAATCATAATTATTCTAATATGGCGTTTCTTTACGAGACAGACTTGGAGCCAAGTCAGGAGACAACGTTATTCTGGCATTTAAAAATAGAAAACTGTGACCTACTGCGGAATATTATGGTCGGGGCTGTGTCTTTCTGGAACCCTTGATCTATACCTTAATCTGGAGGTAGCTAGATCGGCATATACATTTGTAAAAAGTCATCAAGCTCTACACTTTAGATTTGTACACTTTACTAAAAGCATGCTCTGTTTCAACTTTTAAAAAAGAGACAGACTGAGCATGGTGGCACACATCTGTAATGTTACCACTTTGGGAGACCAAGGCATAAGGATCATTTGAGCCAGGAGTTCAAGACCAGCCTGCGCAAGATGATGAGACTCTCCCATCTCTACAAAAGATTAAAAAATTAGCTTGCTGGGGTGGCACATGCCTGTAGTCCCAGCTACAGGGGAGGCTGAAGCAGGAGGCTCTCTTGGACTGGGGAGGTTGAGGCTGCAGTGGGAGGTTGAGGTTGCAGTGAGCCATGTTTGCACCACTACACACTAGTGTAGGTGATGGAGTGAGACCCTGTCTCAAAAAATAAATACGTAAAATAAAAGATAAAAATAAGAAACGAAAAAAGGAATTCATAGTGTAGAGGGCAGATTAGTGCCGAGTTCTTCTTCCGAGTCTCCACTTGCACTTAGAGGAGCAGCTCCTGCCTCCTTAGTCCAGCCTCCTCTACTTCCTGTTTCCACATCTTCCCAGCCTCTCCATATAATCACCTCAGCCCCAACAGGAACATCATCACTTTCTCCCTCCTCGCTAACTAATGGGAATGCCACCAGAACCTTCCTGATGTGTACCAGAAGCAGTTGGGGCCCAGCCAGGGAGGAAAGTTATTCTGGCATTTGAAAGAATGAAAACATTGTCCTGCGATACACAGATGTGCACTCAGCATCCGCAGGGCTGGCTCAGATGTCAGCCGAGATCTTTGATAAGCAACCTCTGCTCTTTGAAAACCCCTCTTCTACTTTTTAAAAGAACTCCTGTTCTTTTAAACTTCTATCAGGCTAGAACAGATATTGTAAATCTCATGCAAAGGCAAATACGGGGCCTGTCTTAGAACCATATGAAGATTGAGTTTTGATTTTATCTTCTGTTTATTTCTCTGGCAGAGCTGATGTTATGTTCATGGCCAATAGACATGGATGTGGAAATACTCGGACCCGGTGCGTTTCATTTCCCAGCATGCTTACCTTGACTTCGCTTTCATTCTGTTCTCTAGTTCAACCAAATTCATAGACGCATAATCTACTAGAAAATGAAGTTAAAACAAGCTGGATTCTCTCCAAAAAAAGCAAAACTTGAAATATTTCTTAAAGGGAGGGAAAATACATCTGCCCCACTCATTGCAATCTTCATCCCATGCTGTCGGCCTTTCTTCCCCCACCCCCCACCTCTCTCTCTCTCTCTCTCTCTCTCTCTCTCTCTCTCACATCACCTTTCAACCTACACCCTCTTCAACTGTGCTGTGCAGGTAAGCTTCTGGGAAGAAAGCAAACAAGAAACAGGAAGCATGGTTGAGCTACACCCTTTCTCACCTTATAGGTTTAGGTAAAACATCCTCCTTCCTTGTTGGGATAAGAAGCTTTGGTAAGGAAATGAATAAGCTTTGCTAAGTAAATGAACTAGATTTATGGGCACAAACATATGCATTTGTACATTCCACACTGGCCAGACTCACCAAAATAAAATGTTCTCCTGCCCCCCATATTTCAAGGGAAAAAAAGCTTAAGTGTAAGCAAACCATATACAGACAGAGAGTTTGGCAGCTTAAAAAAAGTCTTTAAAATTTTTAGTTGAACCTTGGCTTTTGTCTCTAAGCCCTCAGGGGAAAAATGTGAGCTTGTTTCCTCGTTGAAAAAGTATCATGGCATTTGACAGGCTGAATTCTTTGATCCTCAAATGTTTCGGTGATTTCTCCAGTGCTCCCTGGACGCTCTGTCCCTCTTCACCCCCCACCTAACAGAGGCTTTGTAACCCGATGCTCTATCAAGAGCTTTTCCACAGGAGCATCAAGAGATGTTCTTGCTTGATATTAAACCTGTCCCCTGACTGCCCTCCTTCCAAACACAGTCCCCTCCTGAGGCTTCCACGGCAAGGCTTGGCTGGCAGGAGAAGCTGGCCCAGCTGTTTTGAATTAGGGGCAATGGGAGGCTTCCTTGTAATATATGACTTAATCAGTGTCCCTGAAGTAAACAGTCCGAACTGTGGCTGGAAGTGACCCGACATTGGATTTCATCAACCTCCTTTGGCTCTGGAGCTGAGAATGAATTTGGATCTCTCATAGGTGTGTTACAGGATCTCATTAGCAGATAGATAGCTGTCCTTGGACCTCTGGAGAAATGAAGTATGTCATGTGGTAGTTGTGTATTATTAGGGTTGCCAGATAAAATTCAAGATGCCCAGTTAAATTTGAGTTTCATGTAAATAACAAGCAGTCTTTTAGTATAAATGTTGCAAATATTGAATGGCAACTACGTTGTAATTGATGCTTCAGAAGTGAAGGAGCCATTCCATTCTTTATATTACCTCCTTCCCATTGGGGCAAGGGGCATCGGCTCCTCCAAGTCTCTATCCGTAAGCCTGAGTCATTTTATTTCTATTTGTTCGTGATTTCTCTTTAACATCAGTTTTCTTTCACCTTGACCCTGGTGAGGAGTTAGCCTCATGAGTAAGCAGGGTGACAGCTGCCAGTGTGTGCCATCCTATAAGCCAGAAGCTGAATGCTTAAAATGTTGTCATTATATAGATTACTTTCTTCATATCTTAGAGTTTTATTAATCTACTAGTTGTGTTACCCATCACTAAATAAAAAATAGAAACATATAAAACATATAACATTTGAGTTGTTATAATTTTCCCTAACTGTAATCATTAAGAGCATTATATCAGGTTTTTCAGTTTTATAACAAAGCTTCTTTATAAATCTTATGTGCCATAGTTACTGTATAAGGCCTGCATGGAAAATGGCTCATAAGAAATGAGGTGAAGCTGGCAGAGTGGCTCTGGTATAATATTGAGAAATGAGTCAGAAGGCTCGAGGAAGCTGCAACGTTCAAATGAATTTAGTATGTAAGACTAGAGAAACTGCCACCTGACTACGTTCCTTGGGAGGCCTCTAGTATGTTCTTTTCACTGAGGGAGTAAGGAACGCATTGGTGCAGGGACCCAAGATCTTCCAGCTCAGTGGTTCGTGGTGGGAGATGCTGCCACAGTACTGGAGAAGCCCTGGGAAGGCAGACAGTCCTGAGACCTCAGCATCCCTGCTTTCTCCCAATCCAAACTGCTCCAACAACAAATTCCAATTCCTACCAAATGTACCATATTCCTGAAATGGTGGTGTGAGTGGTGAAGGCTCCTGATCACCTTCATCCAAGGACACTGCCTCTGTCAGGGAGCAGGGGTACACCCAAGAGAGACACTCTTTTGATCCCCTTGGCCAAAGCTGTAGCTATTGGACCAAATGAGAGGGAAAAACAACAGTTAGAAGCTTATTAGATTTGACAAAGGAAAGGAAGCCCCACATCATCCCTCATACTAGTTAGAAAGGACAGGGCATTTGAGGATTAAAGAAATTTCTCACACAACAGGAAATGGGGTGAGGCCTTACAAACAGAGACCAGAAGGATACGCTGGGGCAGTGAAAAACCAGGTAAGATTTGCAAGAGCCAACAAGAAGAAGACCAAGACAAAAAGTCACAGCACTGAACCTAAAGAACAATGAAGAGCTTAGCTAGGAAGGGCCAGGAGGATACGGTAAGAAACGGCAAGAGAGGAAAATGGTTAGCATGGTACAGAAGGCAGTCTGCTCACCTAGAAATTCAGCAGGAAAGAGTAGATCTAGCCACATCATCTACATGGGAGACAGAAGCAGAGTTAGCTAAAAATTAACATGACGATAAGAGAAAACGGGGAAAGGAAAGAGTAAAAGAAAAAGGCAGAAAACAAAACAGGCAAAGATACAGAATTTAAAGTTTAATTTTTATTTATTCCTGTTCTCACATTTTATTGTATTTCCCGGGCAGACAGCCCATGCTCTGGTAAGTCTCGGGGAAGGGGAGGGGTTGGCAGAATAATGTCACTGTAGGGATTTGAATCTTATTACTTGGTGCTGTTAGTGTTGGGCAGACATTTATAAAAATTACATGCTGTGGTGGCAGGTCATTTTAAAAAAAAATGAATCTGGAGCTGAAAATTTAGGACAAAGGTGAGGGTTTCAGATTAGTTTAAAAGAAATGAAAGAAAATGGGACAAGGCATTGAGAAAGCGGGGAGCCCATCAGCAGCGATTGGCTCAGACGGAGCTGGAGAGCCCACAAGTTGCCGAGAATGAGAAGAACCTAGTGTCCAGATCCCTGATGAGCCAGTTTACTTCCGCACCTTGTTTTTGGATGCTAGCTTCTCTAGGGATTTCCTATTAACATTGCGGGTCACAAGCGTAGACAAATCACTGAAATTGTGTTTGGATGGTGGATATATCTATTAGCTCTGCTTTTTCTTCTCTCTCATCTTTATCTCCCTTTTTCTTTCTTGGTGTGCTCTCATCTTCCGCTTGGGAAAATATTGAACATCTCCTTCCCTTCATGTGCCTCCTCCCCATTCTTTTCTCTCCTTTGCTCCTCTTTGTCACGAGAGTGATGGGGGACAGGGGTGTATTAAAGTGACACCTGTCCGAGAACTGCTACTGCCCACATTCTTCCTGCACAGATTCTGTAGCTGGCACTCCACTCCCCAGGGGTAGGACCTGGCTCCTCACTTAGAGAACCTCCCTAGCCCATGCATAGCGGTCTTCATAGCAGCTTCATAGATTCTTTGAAAGGGTGGCATCCCGCACCCAAGTCAGAGCCTCTGGACCCCCCAGCCTCACCCTTGTCTCCTTGGCCTATGGAGCATCTTCCCTTCCTCTTCCTTCCTGCTGCAGCTTTGGCAGATCATTTTCTAAAGCATTTGCCCAATGGGAGAAGGAAGGGCTTCAGGTGCATATTTCCCTAAGTGACTTTTTGCTAAAAGGCAGCCTGGGAGAATATTTATAATCCAAACGATCCACAGAGATTGCCATCCCCTGTGACCCTCATCACCTAAGAGTTCTCTGGAGTCTGAGATGAGGGGAGGTAGAAGGCAGCCCACGGTGCCCCCTCCCACACACTGCCTGGTCTTGCCCTTGTATCCAAAGAGTGCTGACGCCTGCCTTCTGAAAAACAGAGTCTGTAAGGTGATATTTCCCCCTTTCTAATCGCAGAAAAGTTGTCAGACTGGTTCTGAGCCTCCCAGAGGCACTGCTCTTTGTAGCACAATTTGATATGTGTTATTGTGTTTTAATCTTGAAATTAGTGCATCCAGGATCATTGAACATGATTTTCATAAGGAAATCTTTCAAAATGATTCTCGGTTGCTCAGTGTCTTACTTTAGTTCTGTTACCCTTAGTTGATAGTGTGCGTTTTTGTTATTTATTTGGTGTTGTACAGCTCAGAGAAGCATTTTCATTGGTAGTATCCTCATTTGCATCCCTCCATGTTTTTAAGAAAATAAATGGTATTTTACTTCAAAACCCCCTCATACACATGGACTTAGAAAGATACAGACTAGACTCATATTTCCTGTATTTAAAGTATTTTCACAAAAACACTGTTCTCTCTGGCTTATCAAACAAGCTAATGTGTCTCTTGAGAATTGTGTGTTCAGACCTGAACAACTCCATGAATTTTTTTGTATGTGAATCATTTGAGCCTTGAATGGTTCCTCATGGGGAGGTATGATTGCATAAAATATTCGACTTCTACCTGAAATGTATCATGAGGTAGTCTTTCAACAAAGACTGTTAGTTCTACAGTGGAGAACCAGTGTTTGAGAAAATAAACTGTGCATGGACAAAAAGCTTTCAGTTTCTTGCATATATTCTGTCTTCTCAGGAGACCAAAGAGCTCTCATGAACTCATGAAATTTGAACTTCGGAGATTCATCTAATTGATCTATTTCTGTTTCTACATTTTATTCCCAGTGGCCAGTTCCACACCCGTAACATTTAAGAGACTTGGAAAACCTGGGAGATATTTTCAGCCTGTCAGGATGCCCCTTTTTTCCCCTCTTCCTTTGCCTTTTAAAAGGAGCCATTGACTCTCACTCTTTAATTTCTGTACCAAGCAGCCCTTCTCTTAGTCTCTTCAGATCCTCCAAGGGGATTTAAATGATGAAATCCAATTCTCCATTAGCAAAGATATGTCACAGGCTTTTAGAAGTGGAACAGACTTGGAGGTCATTTAGTTTTACCCATTTGAACGGTTTCACCCCAGGAAAGGATCCAGGTAGAAGGAGAAGGAATCCCACAACACTGGGAAAGACTTCACACAGAAAAGATCATTTCCACTTTCAGACCCCAGACATCTTTCACCATCAACTTCATCAAATATCTGCCGTCAAAGGGACAAGAAGCAGGGATGGGACCTAAAGGTTTGACTTTCAGTTTGGGTTTAAAATGAAGTGACAGTGTTTCCCTATAATCAATTCCTTTAGCTTTTAGGCAGACTAAAATGTCTTTCCTTGGAGACCACAGCTGAGATGAGCACAGTTTCCACTGCCTGCAGCCCACAACCTCATCTTTGGCTCCTGCCTTGGCCCAAGGTCAGCTTCTCTCCAACGCGTGCCCTCCTCCCTGGGAGGACTCTGTTGCCAATCTGTGTTTTCTTTTCCCACACTCCATTATATGGCGTGGTATCTGCCTCTGCATTTATTTATTAGGACTCAGATCTGTAATATACAATGGTATCCTTCCTGTCTGATGCTGTATCTATGTAACAGAGAGAACGAGAGGCTCTGCTTGCCATGGAACTGTCATAGAAAGTAAGTACCCAGAGAGGAGGGGCCAGAGGCTTGCAAAAGAGCTAACCCTCAGGAGGCCCCTCAGAGCCAAATGGCTGTCTCAGAACTTTACCCTCACAATCCAGTGGTCCAGACAGCCAGCCATAAACAGCTCCTTGTGGGGGACTACATTTGCAACTGGCAACCTTATACCCATATGTCTGGCCCTCATTTAGTATACTAGCTCTATTTTTTAAAAATTAACATTTTGCCTAATAAGCCTCCTCTCTGTCACTGTTGCTCTCATTCAACATGTCCAAGCAGGCTACAGAGCCAGGGTGTATTTTTCTTTAAGCAGGTAATACAGTCACATGTTTCATAACTCAAAATGACATTTTAACAGTGTGCACTGGGAAGTCTCGCTGCCACCACTGACCCTGGGCACCCATGCCCACTCCCCCGTATGTAAGCACTTTTATACGTTTCTCATCTAGCCTTGCAGTGCGTCTTTTTATTTTTACTTTTCCACCTTTTTAAAAAATAATGTTTTTATTTTAGAATGTTTTTAGATTTACAGAAACATTGTAAAGACAGTAGAGGAAGTTCTCGTATGCCCTTATCCCATTTCCTCTCTTGTTATTGTCGTACATGGTCATGGTGCGTTTGTCATAACTGAGAAGGAAGCATTGACTGGTATGTTCTGTTAACTCCGTGCTAGTTTTACTTCACTAGCTTCCCCATGGCTGTCCTTTTTCTGGTCTAGGACTCCATCTGAGATCATGCATTGGTTGTCTTGTCTTCTTTGGCTCCTCTTGGCTGTGACAGTTTCTCAGACTTTGCTTGGTTTTGAGGACCTTGACAGGCCCGAGGACCGCTGTGTTGGATATTTTGTAGAACGTCCCTCAGTTGGGATTTGTCTGATGTTTTTCTCATGAGGAGACTGGGTTATGGATTTTGTAGGGGAGACCACAGAGGTATATTGCTCTTCCCATCACATCATATCCAGAGGTCCATGTGTCCACGTGACTTGTTATCCTTGATGTGAACCTTGATCACCTGGTCAAGGTAGTGTCTGCCAGCTTTCTCCATCATGAAGCTACTTCCCCCACCCTCTCTTTTCATAGTCCACTCTTAGGAGGCAAGTTTCTGAGGGCAGCTGCACTCAAGGGGGTCTACAGTGTTTCTTCATCTGTGTGTGGTAAATTGGCAGGGCCCAAAGGAATGCCCTGTGCTAAGACTGTTCCTCCAGTGGTACTTTCCTAGCAGAATCTTGCCTCCCAAAAAGACTCACACGTTGTCAGAAGTGGTTTGTGCACTTCCCAGGTTACTGGGCTTTTGCTCTATCGTTTTCATTATGTTTCCTACCTAATCCCTCTGTATCAAAAGCAGCTTTGGCTGGAGTGAGCACCATACCCTCTAGTCTACATTAGGACAATGCTCTTTCCATTAAGTTTCAGTGGCTTTGTGTTGGATTTTGTTTTGATCTGAGTTTTGAAAAAGAGTGTGTGGCTCACAGGCTGGTTATCTGGATACATCCACACAGGCTTACAATTAAACATGTCTGCTTTTTTCTTTCCTTTGCTTTGCTTTGCTTTGAGATGGAGTCTTGCTCTGTCGCCCAGACTAGAGTACAGTGGCTTAATCTCAGCTCACTGCAACCTCTGCTTCCCAAGTTCAAGAAATTCTCCTGCGTCAGCCTCCTGAGTAGCTGGGACGACAGGCATACACCACCATGCCCAGATAATTTTTTTTTATTTTGTAGTAGAGACAGGATTTTGCCATGTTGGCCAGGATGGTCTCCATCTCTTGACCTCATGATCTGCCTGCCTCGGCCTCCCAAAGTGCTGGGATTATAGGTGCAAGCCACCGCACTTGGCCAACATGTCCGTTTTTTAGTTCTAGGTCCGGAACTTTCTTTGGGGAAATAAGAATCTTTTAATCTATTTCTTTGTTACCACGGACTCCTGCGCTGTAGGCTTGGGAAATTCATTTTGCCTCCCAGAGTCTCAGAGTGGCCTTTGGCCAAGTGGAGATGAGCCACTTCTCTTGTGAGGCCCAGCTGCATTTCCTCCTCAGCACTCTATGCTGGACTGGACAGACCCAGGCAGGCAGCTCCTGATGGCAAATGTGGTGCTGTGAAGACACTGAGCGCAGAACTCCCACCCTGTCCTCTGTGAAGGGCTCACAGGCCATGCAGCATGGAGTGCATGGTAATATGCATAAGTTCTCCAAGGTTCTGGGAGAAATAGCTCCACCCACATATGAGCAAGTGTTGTCTGCTCTCTTGCTGCGGCAATAGCGCCAAATTTCTTCCATTTTGAGTCCGTTTATGAAAATAAGAGAGAAAACAACCTATTCTGATGAAAGTGTATAAACCTTCTTGGAAGACGTACTTTTTTTGGAGACAGGGTCTTGCTCTATTGTGCAGGCTGGAGTGCAGTGACATGACCTCAGCTCACTGCAGCCTCTGCCTCCCAGTCTCAAGCGATTCTCCAGCCTCATCCTCTCATATAGCTGGGACTACAGGCATGCTCCACCAACACTTGACTAATTTTTTATTTTTATAGAGCTGGGTTTTTGTCATGTTGCCCACACTAGGAAGTGATAAATATAATCTCAGGAGTGGGAATGTTTTTAATGAGAAGCAAAAATACCTAGGTCAACTGATACGGCTTGTAGAACTGACAAAATGAAAATTCGTTTTACTGAAATCTGGCAGCCCCTTCAAGAGTCTGCTGAAGAGTCACCTCAGTTATAGCACAGTCTTAACTGTAGACGAATCATACCAAGTTAAATTCACAGTACTCACTCATTCTTTCAACCAGTAAGCATTTATTGGCCTCCACTCTGAGCCAGGCACTGTGTTAGTTATTCATCCTAACGAGCATGAAAAATATTGTTGTAAGTGTCAGCACTACTTTCATGACTCATTAAAATCTTTTAAATGCATTTATCCAGAACCAAAATATACATTTTCAAGCCAAAGATTATATTATTCCTTGGCCACACCTTCCAGCAAGTCATCATTTCCCTAACACAGACTACCCTGGTCCCAGAGAAAGTCAGGAGAGGAAAGTATGTGTGGGATGTTGTGGGTCGATCACATGAAAAGAATCTGACAACTTGATGTGGGCTTGTGATATTTCAATTGGTTTATACCAGGCAGGGCTGACAGATAAATTTGTGTGGGGCAACTGTGTCCTACACCTTTTGCTTTCCTTAATCACAAAAATGTGGCAGAAAACTAGATACTGTGAATAGACTGTGGAATTATGTGGTTTCCACAAAGGATTGTATTTGGCAGGGGTTGGCAGACAATGGTCGTCTCTAAAGATGCTGAGTTCTCTTAATCATGAAGGCAAACATTTGAGCATTCAGTCATTCCTAACAAAGGCCTAAACATTATTATATCCAGGGTTTGTCTTGTCCTGTGTGCTGAGTGAGCCATTGGCTGATGACAGAAGAAGCTCCCCTACCCAAAAATGTTCTACCCACCACACTCTTCCACTTCCCATTACCACCATTTTTTGCTTTCCCTTCCCACTAACATATCTCTCTCAGATCTCCTTGGCTGCCACCCCTAGGCTTTTCTCAGTGAAAGTTCTAGTGTACAATACATCTCCTGAGATGGGTAATCCGTTGTCAGCCATTAACCACCTAAATTTGTTTACCAGATTAACTTAACCACTTTGCAAGGCCCTGAGAGAATAAGAACACAAGTGATTTATTGATTTTTGGTGGTGGAGAAGAAAAACCTAGAACAAAAGAATCTAAATAAATTGGCAATATAGAACCATGGTTAATCATGTGGTTCTGAAAGCCAGGCAGCTTTCCTTGCTTCCTCACTGCGTAATTTCCAAGAAGTTTCTTAACTTTTTCCTTCATTGGTACAATAGAAAATGATAATAATAAGAGTGCCTGCCTCATAAGATTGCAGTTGTGAGGGTTAAATGAGAACATTTTTAAGTTAGTACATAGGAATGCCCGGCATATATTAGGTTGGTGCAAAAGTAATCGCAGTTTTTGCCATTACTTTAAAATGGCAAAAACCACAACAATTTTTGCAGCAACCTAATAGTAAGTGCTTGATAAATGACATCTTGGAGAGAGACCTGAGCAGCCAGATGTTAGCATGAGAGCCCTAGGGATCTTAATCATGTGCAGAGGGTAGAGAAACATTCCTGGGTAAAATAGATTTGAAAACAAAGGCTCATAATTGTTTTGCTAGCAATTTGTTTCTACCCTAAGTGTGGCACCCACAAACTTTTCTTCTTAACACTCCCTAAATACCCTCCAGGTTTCCATCAACGATCAACAAAGGGATTGCTGCTCCGATTTCTGCAGGGAGTATCCATTTACATTGTCCCAAAGGAAGGAAGACTCTTAGGTTTTCTGAGTCATGGGTCAAATGTTGTCAAGTTTTTCATTCATTATACAGTAGAGAAGAGGCTAGGATCATGTCCACACTGGGTCACGACAGTAGCTTGGGTGACAAGTAGCTTGGCCATTGAATCCCCAGGAGAGAAGACATGCTGAGTCCAGTCATTTATACGAATACAAGGACAGAAACAAGGTTGAAAGTTGAAGTGTAGAAGACAGAGAGAAAAGCAATGTTTAAAGCCTAGACAGCATATTAACAGCAAGGGCTTAATGTGTTGGACTCTGTTTATAGGCGCTTTTTGCTGACAGCACAGAACCTGAGCCCTCCTCTCTCCTCATAGCAAGTTCCCTTCTGCTGTGTCAATAGAAACCACCTCTTCTCAATCCTTGGAGGATTGGCGATCAGAGCTTGTAATTGGTGTCTACAAAGGGAAACAGAAAAAGGAAGCACATCTTGAGGACTTACAATATTGGATAGAAGGTAAATCTATCACATCAGTCTGGTAGCAGCTCACAGTTGTATTTTAGCCTCCCAAGATTTTTTTTCCTAGTAGCAAATGAAAGGATAGATGAATAAGAGATCATCAAATCGTTTCTATATGTATTTTATTTTCCTAAGGAAAGCAGTTTTGGAAAGAGTTTTTTTCTCTTTTTAATCATTTTTCTAAAGTTATAAAATGTGTCAGTTACCGCGGCTCACGCCTGTAATCCTAGCACTTTGGGAGGCCAAGGCAGGAGGAATGCCCAAGCCCAGTAGTTCAAGACCAGCTGGGCGACATAGTGAGATATCATCTCTTTAAAATTTTTTTTATTTAAAAGATATATAAGTAAAATTATAAAATGACTTTAATTAGAGTATTGGGGCAGTGGCTGATGGGAATATAAATTCATTTCACCTTTCTGGAAAGCAATTTGAGAGTATGTAACAACAAGCCATCAAAATAGGCATATCCTCGACCCCATGGTATAAATTCCTACCAGAAATTCCACTGGTAGGAATTTATACTATGGGGACAGTAACATAAATATTTAAATAAGAGAACATTCTCATAGTAGAATTTATAACAACTCCCCAAATGGACATAATCTAAATACTCCAAAATAGGAGATGGGTTAAATATAATTCAGGGGAATGCCAAGCAGCCACTAAACACCTTCTTTAGAGAAGTTTTTAGTAGCATTTAAATATAAGGCAGCGTTTAAGATTCATTGAGGTTGGTGGGCAGGTGCTAAGTGTACTGTACAATGTGCTGCTGAACCTGGAGATAAATTGCAGGAAGGACTGACCTCTCAGGGTAAAACAGGCAAGAAGGCTTTTAGCTGCCTGAATAAAATTCTGCCAACGAGACCAATGCTAGCTATGGAATCTGCCTGCTATTATTTACCTGAGGCACCTGAATGAATGAGCAGATTTCTCATAATTTGTGTACTGAGCTCTGGTTACATAAGGCACTAGCTGTTTGAGTAAATGGCTGTTTTACCCTTTGCTGAATTGGAAGGAGGCTGTTTGATTAGAACAGTTTATATAACCGAAATCTGAGACTGAAGGGAAGATTTGGCGAGGACCGTTGATTGCATTGGAGGGTGGATTGGAAAGGAAACTTTTCCAGAGTGAGAGGCTCTTATTTTGAGGCACTGATGTGGAACAAATTGTCCCCGACACCCCACCTAACCACATTAACACACAGTGGGATCTAGCCCATGGACAGAAATGGGCTCTATTTCTTCTTCCAGGGGGAGAACAGGTCTGCTTCTTTCCAAGGATCAAGCCAGGTTAACACACATGTGCACAGAAGCCAGTCAGAATGCACCGATGAGGGCACGTGCTCCATCAACATCCCAACCCCCTCTGCTTTTTAAAGCTCAAAAACATTTTCAGAAAGGTTTTTTGGGGTGGGATTTTATTTTTGTAAGAATGGGTGTGTTTGTTGTCTTTTTTCCTCTTTAAAAACTTTCCTTCGCTTTTTCCTTCCTGAATTTTAATGGGCTTGAAAGTAGGAGTCTGCCAGGAATTTAACATTCAAAGAAGAAAGGTACAGGATCTTCCTCTCTCCAAAGCCAGCCTAGGGTGCATTTTTCAGGCCTTTCTCCCACACCCACTCAGCTTAAACCTTGGAGGCTGTGTGGGTGCCGGCCAAAGCCTCCTGCTTCCAACGCATATGCTTCCTGTTTTGTCTTTCACCTCATTTGGACCCTGGGATCGATTCAGTTCTCCTCTTTAGACTCTGTTATTTCAGTTTTTGGTCTCAATGTCACTTAATCAGGAAAATGCTAATTCCTCAGGAAGGAGAATAAAGTCATGACTCTCTTCTTAGCTTTCTATTAAAGTCTCCTAGGAGCCCCTCAGCAAGTAGCTCAACTCCTTACCTTGAATTTTCCATCTGTAAAGGGAAAAACTGTAATGTGTGTTAAGTCCTCAAATGCAGTAATACCTGAAAGCCATTTGGGAGCAACTTAGGTCGTGTCTCATTCTCTCAAAAGCTGTAGAGAATGTATCAGATCATTGAAATCACATGCATCTTAATACATACAAATCAAATGTGTTTCCATCTATATGTAGGAAAGAAGTGTTTATTCACAAACGCACACAAAAAGAGAAGCTGTATGCAAACTCTGACCACTGCTCCCCAGTACATACAGTGGTTTTCTGTGGGATCCCCTCTCACTTCAGCTGCTTGCTAGTCCCTGCCCTCATCAAGAAAGCCATCTTCCAGTTCAGCACTCTGCCCTCAGGAAGAATTTTGTTGTTCAAATATCATACCTGAGGAACTACAGTCTTCTTAAAATAGTCACAAAGGTGTGAGTCATTTAGTATGGTTGATCTTGGAGAGGAGAGGTGCTTATTTCTTCTACTCCAAGATGTCCTCTATTATAAGGTCCACCATCCATTAAATCTAGTAATAGCTTTGCTTTTCCTAGAGGAAGGGAAAACCACCACATTGATTATACTCATTAACAAGGAGATACATTCCAAGTTCAGGGACAGGAAAATGGACACTATCATTTAACTACTATGGTTCAGAAAGTGCAGATTCTGAAACAGATTGCCTGGATGAGATCTCTCCAACACTGAACACTAGCTGTGTGACCTGGGGTAAGTGACAACTTCTCTGTGCCTCATTTCTTCAACCACAAAGTCGGGATAATAGTATTTCTTTTGCAAGGTTATTGCAAGGACTAAATGATTCAATACACACAGGGTTACTGCAAAGACAAAACAGTTCAATACACAAAGTGCTTAGAACAGTGCTTGGTAACCAATCAATACGTATAAGAATTGCTAATCCAGATGAATCTTTATTTTCTTATTCCTGAAACTTGGCAGTGTGTGAAAGATATTTTTTTCTTACTCCAAACAAATCTGATGAAACGTGGACATCTTCTCTCCCCTCCCCACCAAAATTACAACTCTGTTTAGAACCACAAAAATGTTTCATGGGTGTGATGACGTTGAAAAAAAAACAGACTCCCCTTCTTCCTGCTATAGTCTCACCACACAGTCACACCACACTGCTAACACCAGAAGTGTTTCCCCACACACCAAGCAAGTAATCCTCCAGCCACACACCAGCTGGGTGTCTTCTGATTCAATTCAACCTGACACTCTCTACCTGGACACAGCATCAGATCACATAAGTTCAGGATCCCACAGGTTCAGTTCCCAAGACAGCCGCCTCCCCAATTGACCAACTTCAGATGCCAATCACAAGCCTCAGGTTGCTTCACGTGTGCTTCTGACCCCTCTGTTATAAATGAGGATTCCCACAATCTCCTCTTATTGTTGGATTAATTTGTTAGGCTGGCTCACAGAACACAGGGAAACACTTATGTTTATTAGTTTATTATAAAGGATATTTTATTGTATATTTTTGAGACCAAGTCTTGCTCTGTCACCCAGAGCTAGAGTGCAGTAGAATAATCTCAGCTCACTGCAACCTATGCCTCCTGAGTTCAAGCAATTCTTGTGCCTTACCCTCCTGAGTAGCTGGGATTATGGGCTTGCACCTCCACGCCCAGCTAATTGTTTATTTTTGGTAGAGACAGAGTTTCACCATGTTGACCAGGCTGGTCTCAAACTCCTGGGCTCAAGCGATCCACCCGCTTCAGCCTCCCAAAGTGGTGGGATTACAGGCATGACCCACTGTGCTTGGCTAGGATATTTTAAATGATACGAATGCACAGCCATATGGAGAGATACATAGGGTAAGGTCTGGAGGTATCCCTAATGCTGGAGCTTCTTTCCCCTTGCAGTTGGGGAATAAATCCCCAGTATGTCAAAGTATTCTTTTTCCCCTTCCTGGATGCTCCCCCTCCCACAAACCCAGTCCTTTTAGGTTTTTCTGAAAGCTTCATAACATAGACATAATTGAATAGATCATTGGCCATTGGTGATCAACTTAACTTTAAGCCTTCTCCCTTCTCCTGAGGTTAGGGGTGGAAATGAAAGTCCCAACCCTCTAATCATGCCTTGGTCTTCATGTGACCATACCCCACCCTGATACTACCCAGGGGGTGCCGACCATCAGTCTACTCATTAGCACAGAAAAAGACTTTGGCAATTCCAAGGATTTTTAAAGTTATATGCGCCAGGAGACAGAGACCAAATATATATTTCATAGTATCACTGTCCACTCCCACTCTTCAAACTCCGATCCCTTTCATCAAAAGAATATAAAAACTCAAAAGATACTGCCATATTACCAGTATCCCATTCAATTATTAACAGGTTGTCCAGTCCATCATATGGTATGAATATGTCTCCCAGGGTGAGGCCACTCAGGTTTGCAGACTTCTATTTGATCTTATCAGCCTCTAAAAGCCAGAGTGCCAGCCTGGGCAACACAGTGAGACCTTGTCTCTACAAATAATTTAAAAATTAGCTAAGTGTAGTAGTATACACCTGTAGTCCCTGCTACTCAGGAGACTGAGGCAGGAGGACTACTTCAATCCAAAAGGTTGAGCCTGCAATAAGCCATAATCAAGTCACTGTGCTCCACTCCGGGTGATAGAGTGAGAGCCTGTCTCAAAAAAAGGAAAAAGAAAAAAAAAAAAAGCCAGAGTGATCAGAGTGGTCTCAGCAAACATATAATTTTACCTTTTAGGGATCTGATATAATTGAGATAAGAGACAATGTCATCTCTTTCTCTGAGCCTCTCTCAAGGTATTAATACAATATTGGATGATATGATTTGGCTGTGTCTCCAACCAAATCTCATCTTGAATGGTAGTTCCCATAATCCTCACGTGTGGTGAGAGACAATTTAATCATGAGGGCAGTTACCCTCAGGCTGTTCTCATGATAGTGAATTAGTTATCATGAGATCTGCTGGTTTTATAAGGGGTTCGTCCCCCTTTTGCTTGGCACTTCTGCTGCCATGCCATGTGAAGAAGAGCATGTCTGTAAGTTTCATCATGATTATAAGTTTCCTGAGGCCTCCCCAGCCATGCCAAACTGAGTCAATTAAATTACTTGGTCTCAGGTATGTCTTTTTTAGCAGCATGAGAATGGACTAATACACTGGTTTTCCCTTACTCCATAACCCATTTATTTATTATTTTACCCTAGGCTACTATTTCTCTTTCTCTGCATTAACTCAAATGTTCCACCTTTGGAAGGAACATTATGCTGGTCTATACTATAGGCATAATAATAGTCTAGCAAATACCTCTCCCTCAGTCCATTCCTATTCAGAGAAGTTAATATTACTTAGGTGCAGAACTAGTGAGCTATTTTTACCACCAGGCAATACAGCTGTATTCACTGTTAACCCCAATTTTGCCAGATGGGATGAAGGCATAACCCACCCCTATTAGGTCCTTAGGAATTCTGACATAAGGTTTAAAAACATAGGTACCATGTCTTGCTTGGGAATCATCCCTGTTTCCGGTACTTGTTATGACAGCCCTGGTCCTGTGACTACTGACTGCATTAGGTAAGGGGGGAAAATCAAGATGATGTAGGGAAGAGAGAAAAACAAAGTACAGTCATTATACCAGTGTGCTGCTCCCTTGGTAAGAATTGCATAGTCATCCTGGCATCCCTCCTTACCCACTTTTCCCCATCTCCACCAGAAAACAGAGGAAACTCTAGTGGGGACAGTCCTTTAGTCCCACTCATGTTGAGCATGAGCACACACTCATGAAGGCATGCAAGCCAGCCCTGCATGCATTTATCTCTCCTATCTTAGACAACCAATA
This sequence comes from Saimiri boliviensis, assembly GCF_048565385.1. Lineage (NCBI taxonomy): Eukaryota > Metazoa > Chordata > Mammalia > Primates > Cebidae > Saimiri > Saimiri boliviensis. The sequence goes on along the minus strand of NC_133450.1, from coordinate 42,513,897 downwards.
TTTTATTTTCATGTTCCACTTCTCTATTCAACTATTACTCTGAGACAGATAACTCTCTGCCCATTGCTGTACAGTGTGTTCCTTGGTCTAAAGAAATGAAGGTCAGCTGTCCAAATTCATGCAATATCATCTGTTCTGTTTTTTTATAGCACTCTGAGCATTTGCATCTTCCACTCTGTAAGCAAAGCCAAATCCAGAGTCAGTGTCTATTTCTGTCAAGACCCATTCACAGCCCCTCAGGGCCACCAGCATCAGTCTCACTTGCCAGCTATGTTCAGGACCTTCCCACCAGGGATCTGCCACATGGCCATAGGCAGGCTCTGTCTCTTTTGCTGACAAACGGAACAGTCTTTATTGGCATTTTGTGTCCCAGAGGATGCAAGAGGAACATGTCTAGATTAGCTTGTCTCTGCACTGCTGCACAACTCCCATATCCATTCACATTAGGTACCCAAGTGGCCCCGTTAAGTAAGCACATGGGGATATCTACTTATTGATTCCAGACACCTTTAGAACCTGGAAGGAGTTCTTCTGATGAGCATTGAGATACCTACTTTAAGGCACCCATTAAATTTCCATAGTAATTTCCAAAGGACCACGCTCCATATGGGCATCCCTTTAATAGACCGGGTTTCCACTGCCCTCCTCTGCCATCAGGCCTTTGGTCACTGATCGTGAGTCCATAGAAACCCAAACCTAGAGGCTTTTAGCACTGTTCAGTTGTTTCCATTACCACTGGTAAAATGACATGCAAGTCAGCTCACCAAGCTAATTTGTTTTTACCTTCTTCAGTCAGAGAGTGGCATCATTCCCAATGGTGTGTTGTCCGTTCACCATGGAACTGCCACCACAAACCAAGTAGCTCTTTGTCAGTCAGGTGACTGCTGTCTCTATGGCATGTTCAAGCAACAGAGGAGTCCAGCAACTCCTCACACAGTTCCAGAGTCAGACCTAGGGGGAAAGTGGCTCCCTCCTTGTGAGAATCTCCTTGAATTCCTCAGGTAGCATGGCCCTGTGTAAAACTTTCCATTTTATCAGGAACTCTTCTGGGCACTGTTGTCCACATTAGAGTGATTTTCTAACACTCAAGACATCATGGGTATTTTGGGTTTCAGGATCATTTTATATGCTTTAGTCATAAGGGTACCTTACATTAATGTCCCATAGCAAGGCAAATGCCCCTCAAGTGGAAATTCTCTAGACCAAAGTCCTACTAGTTATTGGAAAAAGGTCCCAATCCAGACCCCAAGAGATGGTTCTTGGCGCTCATGCAAGAAAGAATTTGGGGCAAGTCCATAGAGTAAAGTGAAAGCAAGTTTATTAAAGTAAAGGAATAAAGAATGGCTGCTCCACAGGCAGATCAGCAGCATGGCTGCTTGACTGTGTATAGTAATAGCGATTTCTTGATCATATGCTAAACAAGGGGTGGATTATTCATGAGTATTCCTGGAAAGAGGTGGGCAATTCCCGGAACTGAGGGTTCTTCCCCTCAGGGTAACTTCCTGACATTGCCATGGCATTTGTAAATTGTCCTGGCACTGGCAGGAGTGTCTTTTAGCAGGCCAGTGCATTATAATTAAAATATATGTGTAAAATGAGCAGTGAGGATGACCAGAGGTCACTTTCATTGCTGTCTTGGTTGTGGTGGGTTTTGGCCAGCTTCTTTGCTACATCCTGTCTTATCAGAAGGGTCTTTGTGACCCGTATCTTGTGCTGACTTCCTATCTCATCCTATGACTAAGAATGCCTAACGACCTGGGAAGGCAGCCCGGTAGGTCTCAGCCTTATTCTTTACCCAGCCCCTATTCAAGATGGAGTCACTCTGGTTCAAATGCTTCACAGTTGTCACTGGGAGGTGCTTACTTTTGAGCCATAAGCCCTAGTCTATCTTCCATATAAGACTATCAAAGAATTTGCCCCTACTAGCACTTAAGCTTCTAATCTACACTGTGTGGGCTCAGGCAATTTTACTAGTTCCTAATTAACCTGCACAATTAATAGTGATTGAAGGGCAGATTTGCCCTTCTGTTTTACGGTACTAGGTATGGGAAACATTTCCCAGTCAGATACAATGTCCATCTCCAAAATACAGTCAGACAAAAGAGATGCAACCACTTTCCATAAAGCATGTTTAAATATACTAACTCTCCTATAAACTTTTATCTTTGTTAAAAGAAAAGCTTTTGACAAATTAAGTTTAATAAAGTCTAATCGAGCAAACAATGATTCACAAATTGGGCAATCCCAGGATGAGATTAGGTTCCGATGACTTCGGGGCTGACCACATGTGGTCAGATAACATGTATGGACAGAAAAAAGAAAGTGACATATAGCAAACAGGAGTGAGTGTAAACTAAAAATAAAATTCTAAGCACCCCCAGCTAGCTCAATGAATCCTTCTTCTTGGCCAAGGGTATTCCAAAGTTAAGAAGTTCAGACCATGGTAGGAAGTAGGGGTTGGACTTGCCTTGTGATACCCTCCTCTCTTTGGAATTCAGGCATAACTGACCAGCATTAATATTAAAACAGAGATATTAAGACTTTTTGTGGCAATTAGACACCAAATTCTCGTGGCTCATGCCTGTAATCCCAGCACTTTGGGAGGCTGAGGTGGGCGGATCACTTGAGGTCAGGAGTCCGAGACCAACCTGGCCAACATGGTGAAACCCTGTCTCTACTAAAAATACAAAAATTAGCTGGGCGTGGTGTTATCAGAGGCATGTGAATCAGAGCAACTCTATCTTAAATAGGACATAGGCAAAATAAGGTTGAAACCCACTGGGCTGCATTCCCAGACAGTTAAAGCATTCTAAGTCACAGGATGAGCTATGAGGTCGGCACAAGATACAGGTCATAAAAACCTTGCTGATAAAATAGGTTGCCATAAAGAAGCTGACTAAATCCCACCAAAACCAAGATGGCTGTGGGAGTGACCTCTGGTGTCCTTACTACTATATTCCCATTAACGCCATGACAGTTTACAAATGTCATGGCAATGTCAGGAAGTTACCCTGTATAGTCTAAAAAGTGTTGGCATGAATAATCCACTCTTTGTTTAGCATCAAGAAATAGCCATGATAATGGGCAGCCAGCAGCCCTTAGGGCTGCTGTCTATGGTGTAGCCATTCTTTTATTCCTCTACTTTCTTAACAAACTTGCTTTCACTTTACTCTGTGGGCTCGCCCTGACTTCTTTCTTGTGTGAAATCCAAGAACCCTTTTTTGGGGTCTGGATACAGACCCACTTCCTGTAACAGTGGCAAACACCTGTGGTCCCAGCTACTCATGAGGCTAAGGCAAGAGAATCACTTGAACCCAGGAGGTGGAGTTTGCTGTGAGCTAAGATCACGCCACTGCACTCCAGCCTGAGTGACAGAGCAAGATACAGTCTCAAAAAAAAAATTTTTTTTAAAGACACCAAATTCCAGCCTGACTAGTTCCAGCCTGACTAGTATAGCATCACATGACAGATAGCAGGTCCTAAAAGAAATCGAAGTATTTTACCCTAAAATATATATTTTGTAATGGCCTTGCAAAGCTGTCTGCATTCTGTAGAGAATTCCTTTCCCTTTCCAGGTCTTTTCCCTGATGGAGGAGAGAATTAAGTAAGAGTCTGACAGCTTTTTAAGCCTGATAAGAAACATCTACAATCTATTCTCTCTGAATCCTATTACCTGGATGCTTCAACTGCATAATAAAACCTTGGTCTTCACAACCACTCATCTTAACCTAGACACTCCCTTCTATGGATTCTAGGGCTTTAGATAAACTTTCAATCAGTTGCCAATCCGAAAATCTTTGAATCCACCTAGGACCCAGAAACCTGGAACTTTCTCCCCTAATCCCTACTCCCAGTGGTCTCCCCTTCCCTAACCCAACCAATGTACATCTTACATGTGTTGATTGGTGTCTCCCTAAAATGTAGAAAACCAAGCTGTAGCCCAACCATCTTGGGTACTTGGGGTCAGGCCCTCCTGAGGTATGTCCTTAACTGTGGCAAAATAAACTTCTAAACTGACTGAGACTTGTCTCAGATACTTTTTGGTTTACATGAGGTACAGAAGCAACTGTATTGGTTACAGCTTTCATTTGCCTTGTTTAAACAAGGCTTGAAGAGTTGGCTGCCTGTGATCAGCTGAGATTTCAGCAACGTGTTGCAAAGTAATAACAGTCTGTTTATACACTTGGTTAGGTTAGAGTTCACTGTGTATGGAGAAAACTTTATGCCAAACTTAAACCATGTAAGGAGGCAGCTTTAGACTAAATTAATTTAACATCTTAATTCTGTCAACTCTTACTTTCCTAACTATAGCCTCCCTTAGGACTTTACAGACATGCTTTGAAGTCACAGTACATTGGGTTCCTGTGTCAAGGAGCCCTGGAGATTCTCCACCCCTGACCATTTCACTCACTCTTGTGCAAAAGGCCTCTGGGTCCCTGAGGTTGAGCCAAGAGACCCCAGCCCTTTTGTCAATCTTGATCTTAATTAATCTGCCTGACTGTTGCTTTAGGCAATTTTAGATCATTTTTCTCATTATAATCTTTGCCTCCTGACTTTTCATATTTCTCCAAACTAGGGTAAATACAGCAAACTTCTTTGGAGCCCATTAATGTTACAGGGCCAGCTGGGGCTCCTGTTGGTCCATCCAACCTTAAGAGCTTTATTTTGACCCCATACATTTCCATTTTATTCACCTCATTTCTTGATAACCATATAAAGATTTCCACCCTGCTCAGACAAATCCCATGGCTCTCCTCTTTTTCCTCTTAGTTTCACCTTTATCAATGTTTTCTTTATTCACCTTCTTTCTTTTTCTTTTTATTGAGACTCCATCAGCTGCAAAGTTTGTTGCTGGTGTTAAGCTCCTTCTTCCTTTGCAATTTGGTCTTTCTTGAGTGGTCCTATGAATGCTTTCTTGTCCTCCGTAGTCTGGAAGCAGCCATGGCCAAATGTGAAAGCAGTGGCAATGAACTTAAGTCAGTCTTCTCCAGAGCTCGCCGTTTGATGTGCACCAGCAAGGACTTACGGAGGGTGAACCCTTACTTCTTCGTTCCCACCACACAGCCTTTCAGCGTGACAAAATCATTGGTCACTTCACCATAGTGGACAAAGCCACCCAGAGGGTTGCTGCTCTTGTCAGACAGGTCGTAGCTGGTGGAGGCATTGTTCTTGATCAGCTTGCCATCCTTGATAAGGTAGCCCTGGCCAATCGTATAGATCTTCTTGTTGATCTTAGTGAAATGATGGTAGCCTTTCTGCCCAGCACATGTCACAGAGAAGGACACATGGGCAGGGTGCCATGCCCCAATATAGGCCACCTTACTCAGGCTTCAGTGGGTCTTGCGGGGCAGCTTCTTTTTTTTTTTTTGAGACGGAGTTTCGCTCTTGTTACCCAGGCTGGAGTGCAATGGCGCGATCTCGGCTCACCGCAACCTCCGCCTCCTGGGTTCAGGCAATTCTCCTGTCTCAGCCTCCTGAGTAGCTGGGATTACAGGCACACGCCAACATGCCCAGCTAATTTTTTGTATTTTTAGTAGAGACGGGTTTCACTATGTTGACCAGGATGGTCTCGATCTCTCGACCTCGTGATCCACCCACCTCGGCCTCCCAAAGTGCTGGGATTACAGGCTTGAGCCACAGCGCCCGGCCTGCGGGGCAGCTTCTTGATGTGCCAACAACTGGTGACCCCTTTGTAGCCTTTGCTGTGGGTCATCCCAATGATGTTGATCATTTCATCCTGCCCAAACACTTGGTTCACAGGTACCTGCTGCTCCAGCCTCTCACAGGCCCAGTCCAGCTTCTCAGCCATGGTGCCTCCATCGGTTGGGCCACCTTCTGGCGCAGAGGAAGCAGGTGCATCTGAGTGTGGGCAGTGATGCGGATGACTTGGCAGTACTTCACACTGCTGAAGTCCTTCTCCCGCTGCTTCTTTCCATCCTCATCCTGCCATTTCTTGCAGTACTTCGTAAAGGTTTTCCTCTTAGATTTATGCCAATTCTTATAGAAATGCCTCTTGCACTCCTCGCTGACGTGCTCAGTAAAGATGGTCTTGAAGTTCTGGAGGCCTTGAGGGGTTTCCACGTAGCCCACAATGCCCACAACCACCGTGGGTGGCGTCTCCACAGTGGTCACAGCCTCTACCACCTCCTTCTTGTTCACCTTGGATTCTGGCCTGTGGACTTCCCGCATGTGGGATGTGGGTCATGCCAGCCTTGTATCCCAGGAAGGCTGTGAGGTGGACCGACTTGCTTGGAAGGGTCATCCTTAGGGAAGCTGTTCACCTTCCTATGATGCCTGCTGCCGTACCTCCGAGGCGCAAGCCAAGGGACCCGTGTCTGGGAGCGGAGAACTTTCTGTGAGACATCACGCTGTTAAAATTCGCCGGTAGTCACCTTATTTCTTAATAACCATTTAAAAATGTCCACCTTCCTGGAAAGTTCTTTGACTCTCTTCTCTATCTTTTTTATTCTCTTGTTAATTAACCTAATGTTTTCATTAGCATCTGTAAGACCCTTGAGGGAAGCTATGATAGCAAACTGGATAAAGCTTCCTGAACTTGCTTTTGGGTTTGCAAAATAGTAAGGTTCTATGAGGATCTACATTAAAGGAGCCCCCTTAATAACATTTACCATAACTCAGCAGGTGAATTTCCCAGTCATTATAAAGCTGGTCTCACAAGGTTTGCACATGAAGCATATCAGCTGCTGTAACTGGAGTGTTTCACTTAGCATTTCTAGGTGAAGTCAGGCAATCTCTCTCTTCAGAGTATCCAGTTCACCAGGCTGGCTATTCCGTCAGGAATCACCTCTGGCCCATCAGTGTTTCATAGTGAGATACGGATATTGCATCAACCCAGACATATTCTTCCACTCTGCAGCATTTAAAACCAAAGATACTCTCTCAATCTGTTTTAGTAAAGGTTCTTCAGGAAGCTGATGATACCAGTCTATAAAATGAAGCAATCCCTTCACACTATACCCTGTGGTTTCAGTAGCTTCTTTGTTTTGCCTTTTCCACACATTGACTACCTTCTTGGTAAACACAGGTCTTAGAGGTACTTTCTGTAGTCCTGGCATAACTTTTTTCCGGGAGATGGCTCTGAAGCTAAGGACTGAAGTTCTAACTCACTGAAATCTGCACTGGGCATAGCATCAAGGTCTGACACAGCACTGTCTTTTAATTTCATTTTAGCTATTACAGATAGCAATAACCACGGAACTGTATATTTTACTTTTTTGTTGTTTGTTATAAGTTTGCATCTCTTTAAGGATCCAGCAAACCAACTCCCCAGGGGTTGAACGCATCTTTAAATTCCACTGGTAACTTTTACCTTTAGTAATTGAGTGCAACACAGCTACTGCTTCATACCACGGTGATATGGCTCCAATGACTGGAGAAACACCATGGGTCCTTTGTCTCAAGCAATACAATTAACAACACAGACATACGTGGAGTGATTTTAAGGAGTGGAAAGTTTAATAGGCAAGAAAGAAGAAAGAAAGAAGAAAACAGCTCCCCCGCACAGAGGGAGGGAGGCTCCAAACAGAGAAACCCCACATGCCACAGAAAGCAGTTGGTTATATTGGGAGGCTGGAGGAGGTGGTATCTGAGTTGCACAGGGCTTGGGATTGGTTTAACCAGGTATGTCATTCATGTAGCCCTCAGAAAAAACGGACCCTCCCACTCTAGCCTTTTAATATGGAAATGCAGGTCACCACAATATCCCGCACATGTGGTGTTATCTGGAGGTGGCCATGACACCTGCCACAGGTGATGACGAGGAAAAGAGGGCAGGAACTGCCACATTGGATGGACCTGGTTTCTAGCTGCCAGCATTTGCATATCAATGCTTGTCAGTCTAGTTTTTTATGCTGTTTTCTGTTAGAAAGAAAATGGTTAAGGGGTTTCTTTTAATTAAAGGAAAATTCCACTGAGAACCTTCACCCTTTCTAGCTGCCTAAATATTATTTCTTAATAACTCCTGTTTTAATACGTGGCCACATGATCTCCCAAGAATCAAAAGTTTATCACCCTCCACCTGTTTGTCCTTTTTTACCCAAAATCACATGTTCTTGTGAACCAGAGGCCCATCTAGTAAATCCCACTTCTGACACCAAATCTGAGCCTATTAAAGAAAAACAAATTCAGTTTCTCCTACTATCTTCTCACAAGACAGAACATTTTTGTAACTAAATGTGTAAGGGTTTTTCCCCCACACACCAAGCGAGCATCAATTATACAGCTCTATTTCAATTTAATTCTGACACTATGTACCTGGAGGTGGTATTGGATTCCACAGTTTGAGAGCTAAGTCCTAGAAGACTGCCCTCTACTTCAGATGCCAGTTGCCAGTCTGGGTCTCTGGGATAAGTCAGGATTCCCACAACTCCCTCTTTGAATTCAATTAATTTGCTAAAGTGGGTCACAGAACTTAGGAAACAACTTACATTTTCTGGTTTATTATGAAGGATATTACAAAGGGCACAGATAAAGAACTGTCTAGGGTAAGATTATGTGAGGAAGGGGCACAGAACTTCCATGCCCTCTCTGGGTGCACCACCTTCCAGGACCCTCCACATGTCCAGCTATCCAGAAGCCCCCTGAACTCAGTCTTTTGGGAGGTTTTATGGAAGCCTCATTACATAGGTATGATTGATTAAATCATGGTCACTGGTAATAATTAAATTCATCCCCTCTCCACTTCCCAGAGGTTGTGAGATGGGCTGAAAGTCCCAACCCTCTACTCATGCCTTGGACTTCCCTGCAATCGGCCTCCATCTTGAAGCTACCTGGAGACTTCCAACCATTAGCCAACGCATTAGCATACAAAAAGACATTGCTTTGGAGATTTTAGGAGTTACAGGCTAGAAAATGAGATGAAAACCAAATATCTATTTTACTGCAGTGCAGTGGGTTTTCAGGGCTCTTTGAAATCTGCCCATATTCCTGATCTGCTTGCTAAAACCTACAGGGAGCCACTTTAGCAAGTGTGGAATGGGGTTCAGAGTCTAGGTTTTGGACTCAAGCTGACTATAGCTGTATGGCCATGGGCAAGTTCTGTGACCTCTTTAAGCCATGTCTCCTCATGTATAAAATGGGAGTAAGAACAGTATCTACTCTGTGGACTTAGCCCCTTGATAGAAGCATGTTTTATGAAATAAACTGTGTTAGGCACTTGGTACAAGAAAGTCAATCATTATTTGGGAATGGAGGGAGATTAACACATTGTTCCCAGAGCATTTCTAGCCACCCCCACATTACAAAATAATTAGGAATTGGCGATCTAGTACCAAAGTTCTAAAAAGCGTCCCCCATAATATGAATGAGGGGAAAGAAGAACAGCAGCAACAGCAACAAAAGTTAAACAAATGGGCCGAGTGCAGTGGCTCACGCCTGTAATCCCAGCGCTTTGGGAGGCTGAGTGGGGAGATCACGAGGTCAAGAGATGGAGACCATCCTGGCCAACATGGTGAAACCCCGTCTCTACTAAAAATACAAAAATAATTAGCTGGGCGTGGTGGTGTGAGCCTGTAGTCCCTGCTACTCAGGAGGCTGAGGCAGGAGAATCTCTTGAACTTGGGAGACAGAGGTTGCAGTGAGCTGAGATCAAGGCACTACACTCTAGCCTGGCGACTGAGCAAGACTCCATCTTAAAAAAAAAAAAAAAAAAAAAAAAAAAAAGTTAAACAAATGGTGAGGTAACATATTTCTAAATACTTAAAAAATTGTTACTTTACTAAAAGGGTCTAGGTAAATACTCTTAGAGTCACAATGGAGCAGGAAGAGTCCCGAATTTGCTCCTGGGAGCTGGATTTTAATCCAGACTTCCCATGCCTCACCAGCCTTAGAATGGTCATACCTTGGCTCAAAACTCTCCTCAACTGACACCAGTTTGGAACACCCAGAGCCTAGCACATTTTAAGAAAACTCTTCTAAATGGCCACAGGATATGACTTTTAGCAACAATGCTTATTTATACACTGCATATGTTTATTTTTTTTTTAAAGCCACTAAGAAACAACAAAATGTTAATTGTTGTTATCCCTGGGAGATAGGGTTATAGATTTAAATTTTCTTCTTTGTATTTTTCTGTACTTTCAGTACTTTGTTTTATAATAAACATGTATTGTCTAAATAATTCAACAATTAGACATTAGTCTACATGCCAGGCACTTCGCTAGGCATTGAGAATGTAGCATCCACTATTCCTGGTGCTTACAGTCTGGAAGGGAACAGGACATTGAATACATAGATACACAAATAATTAATTGCTTTCTCTACAGAGAAGTCCAGAAGACTATAAAATCAAGAGGGACTTTACCTGGTTCTGGGAAGACTTCTGAAAAAAAATGATTTTAAAGCTGAAATCTGGACAGGTGCAGTTCACTCCTGTCATCCCAGGTTGAGGTAGGTGAATCACTTGAGGCCCAGAATTCAAGACCAGCCTGGCCAATATGGCAAAATCCCATCTCTACTAAAAATACAAAAAAATTCGCCAGGTGTGATGGTGCGCACCTGTAGTCCCAGCTACTCTGGAGGCTGAGGTAGGAGAATCGCTTGAACTTGGGAGGCAGAGTTGCAATGAGTGAATATTGGAGCCACTTCACTCTAGCCTGGGCGACAGAGAAAGACTCTGTCAAAAAACAAAAAAGCTGAAATCTAAAGGAGGAAAGAAAGAGGAAGATATTCTATGAGGCATACGGTATATATAAGAAACCAAGAGCAAGCCAGAGTAGCTACAACTTGGGGAAAGAAGGGTGTTCAGATATGGTAAGACCAGAGCAAGCATGGCCTTATAGAGCTTATTGCTGTTTCTTGCATTTTATTTTAAGAGAAATTGAAAACCAAGTCTTTAAACAGAATATGGTAACAGAAAGTTGTGTCTATTTCATATTTTATTTTTAATTTCAAATCATTTGTTATCTGTAAGGAGTTTTTGCATTTGGATTTTTAAGGCCAATTCAATAGACTCATCCTATATATTGCATAAAAAGTGTTTTATAAAAAGCCTTTTTTCTTAAAACGTGAACTTCCTCTGGCCAGGCACGGTGGCTCCTGCCTATAATCCCAGGACTTTGGGAGGCCAAAGTGGAGGTTTGCCTGAGCCCAGGAGCTTGAGACCAGCCTGAGCAAGATGGCAAGACTTCATCTTGCTTTTTTTTTTTTTTTTTTTTAAAAAATACAGCAACACAAATGACACTTAAGCTTCCTCTATACTGGGATTTTGAAACCTGCACATCACTGCAGCCTGGCTCTCCCATCATCAGTTTGGGGCAACGGAGCATGCTGGAAAAGACAGGAGCACAGAGTAGAAGGCTGAGCAGCAAGACCCTCCCATGTACGCCAGGGAGTTGAGGCATGAGACCACCACATGAGCATTCCGTCATGAAATTTCATGTGCCATGGAAATGCAAAACAATTCGATTCCCAGACCAGCTGCGGTCAAAACACAGCTGGACAAATGACAACATCTAGAACCTGACAAATTGGGAGGGTTTTTTTTCACGGAGGGCAAAGCTGGGTCACTGTCATGCCGATTAACTGTAGTTCAGGCTTAGGGGATGATCTCAGAGACCCCCATCCTGAAATGGTATATGAGTAATCCTCACATGCCGATGTGAAGGTACATTTGTTACAATGCTTTTGAGTTTGCTTTACATTTTTATTTTAAACCTATCCTGCTCTATCGTCTTAGCAAATCACTGTATCAGAAGTAATTAGCCGTGTGGTTGCTAAATAACAGATGAGAGGTTTCCAGCAAATGCTCCTCTCCAGTGTTCCTAAATCTACTGGGCATGTCCTGACCACCAGGTGATTGGAATGGCAGAAGTAACTGCCAGAACATACCCCTGCTCCTGGAGAAGCTCAAGAGGTTTAGTGGGCTCTGGAGCCGCAGTAATGGGCATCTGGTAGTCAACTTTTTCCTGTAATGAGGAGTTATTAAATATTCACATCAGGAATTGAGACTTTAGTCTGCCCTCAACTGGTCTTCCAACCTGTTACCTATTATGCCTCACACTTTATATACCCCGGAATACAACAAGAAGAAACTTGTGAATGTTCTATAAAACCTGCTACTGACATCAGGGTGGGTCTTTGAGGCTTATGGTTATCCTAATAAAATGAAGGAATGTGTAACAGACTGTAGCCAGCAGACCACCAACTACTTTATTGTTTAAACACAAAAGCAAAACTTTGGTAAACCTACTGTACCTGAGCCACAGCGTGTGGCTGTTTCTTAACCCTTGAAGACTCTGTTATGTGCCCAACTTCGGATGACATCTGTATGTTTCTTGTTTCTCTCCATGTGATGAGTTTACTCAGTTACATGCTTAGACAAGAAATTCCTGTCGATGGAGTGGTTATGAATTACAGACTGGAGCTTGCAAATCAATTTGGAATTTTAAGAAAATAAAACTTAAACCAGATCTGAGAGGCCAGCTTCTCCACAGACAGCATAAGTGTGAGGCAAAAGAAGAGCCCGAGCAGACAGGCAGTCAGGTAGCCCTAGGATAGATGGGAAGGAGGTCTTCTGTGACCCCAGAATCCTCCCTCCTGATCTCTTCTTTTCTCTATTGCTACCCTCATGCTCAGGAATTCAGTATCCCACTCTTACGATGCAATTGTAGGGAAGGATCTATATCAGCAGAGGAATGGCAGAAAACTCAAAAGAGTTAAGTGCAGGGAATTAAGTGAAGGAGTTATTTCTTGAGATGTGGGCAGGTAATGGAAACCAATGAGGGACGGAAGAGTGCCCTTGGACTCTCACCAGCAGGGAGCTGTTCCTCCCCACCAAAGGAGCCAAGGGTGAAAGAGCCCTTCTAAGAGTCAAGTAGGCATTTTAATAAAGGAAGCTTGTGGGGCAGCCTGCAGTGCTCAGCCTCCTGGGCACAGAGTAGACCATAGAAAGACAGAGAACCCATCTGAAGGGGCAAACAGAAAATAACCAGCACAGAGTCTGGCATTAGATTATTCAACCTGTTACCATGTTCAGCTAATTAGTATCCAAAACCTAATAGGTGTGAAAGAAAAGTTAGGGATCATGCTAGCATTTTAGTTTTAATCCTTGCACTAAAAAGTTTCCAACCATCAGTGAGGATCTGGGAGTGGGGAAATAATGACCTATTTCTGTATCCCAATCACACCCAAAAGTTACTGCTCACTGGTCTTTTGAATGCTCAGTGATGTGAGCAAGAGCTTCCAGGTGAGACCTGATATAAGACCCTCTTTGGGAGAGTCTTTTGCCCTCCCAAAGTGCTGCTATTTATTGGACAAATATTGAGTCCAATGCAGTGTCCACTTGCAATATTTTGCATGTAAAAGAATTTTCTAGGCCACGTGTGGTGGTTTGTGCCTATAATCCCAGCACTTTGGGAGGCCAAGGTGGGTGGACCATCTGAGGTCAGGAATTCAAGACCAGGCTGACCAACATAGCAAAAACCGCATCTCTACTGAAAAAAAAAAAAAAATTAGCTGGTTGCGGTGGCATGTGCCTATAATGCCAGCTAGTCGGGAGGTTAAGGCAGGAGAATCACTTGAACCTGGGAGGCAGAGGATGCAGTGAGCCAAGATGGAGCCACTGCACTCCAGCCTGGGCGACAGAGTAGTACTTTGTATCAAAGAAAAAAAAACTAATTTTCTTATTGAGCTTGTTTAGTCATCATGAATCCGTGCCCCTCGTTTTGGTCCTGAACTTTTGACAAAGCCTTCCCCAAAATCTCTATTCTTCTGGTATTCCTCCCTTTGAATCACATCTCCCACAGAACCATCAGATTATTCTACCTAGAAAAATAAATCCCTGCTTAAAACGCTCCCCTGGCTCCCATTATCTATAGTGTCAAGTCCAGACCCCAAGAATGGACTCCCAGGTACCTCTGCAGCCTCACTTCTTCGCTACTCTCTGCCTTGCCCTTTAAATAACTACCATGTTGGCACTTTTATTTATGTGTGTATTAATTTTTTATTATCATTTTTAGAGAGGCACAGTCTCCCTATGTTTCACAGATTGGTGCTAAACTCCTAAGCTCAAGCAGTTCTCTCATTTCAGCCTCCCAAAGTGCTGGGATTACAGGTGTGAGCCACTGTACCTGGCCATGTCAGCACTTTTTCTCAGGTCTTTCCAGGACCATGAGACCCTCTTTGGCCCCCATTGTTGGCCTGCCTGTCTCCCAGGGGTTATTTTGAGAAGCAGCTCAGGAGTAACAACCCCAGGCTGCCATGCTGAGATGCTCTCTAGCCCTGACTGTTGTTCAACACAGAATTCTCCACATCACACTGAAATGCCTCATCGCCCACCTTCACTGGGAATACCGTAAAGCAAGAACTGTGTCCTGTTCATTGAATAATCAAGAATCCTCCCCAATACAGCATATGATAAGAGCTGGCATTCAAAAATACATGATGAACTAAACTAAATGATGACTTCCCAAAAAGAAGTGTTCCCTTAGAGCAAAGTTCCTTAGGACATTAGACTTTTTTTTTTTTTTAAACTCTGTAGGTATACAACCTATACAGGTATTTTATTATTGTCACTAGGTTTCTCTATATATTTTTGTTTTATTTTGTTTTGAGATGGAGTCTCACTGTGTTGCCCAGGCTGGAGTGCAGTGGTACAATCTCCGCTCACTGCAATCTCCACCTCCTCAGTTCAGGCGATTCTTCTGCCTCAGCCTCCTGAGTAGCTGGGATTACAGGCATGTGCCACCATGCCCAGCTAACTTTTATATTTTTAGTAGAGATGGGGTTTCATCATGTTGGTCAGGCTGGTCCTGAACTCCTGACCTTGGGCAATCTGCCCACCTCAGCCTCCCAAAGCATTGAGATTACAGGCATGAGCTACCGTGCTCAGCCTGATTTCTCTATGTTCTATGTATACCCCAGCCCTTTAAGAATTGGTTTAAATGAAAATCCAAGATGTTTTGAAAGCTGATTAATTAAATGATGTTTGGTAGAATGAATGAAAGGAATTGAACTGCTGGCTGGGCATGGTGGCTCACACCTGAAATCCCAACATTTTGTGAAGCTGAGGCAGATAGATCACCTGAGGTCAGGAGTTCGAGACCAGCCTGGCCAACATGGTGAAACCCCATCTCCACTAAAAATATGAAAATTAGCCAGCCATGGTGGCCTGTACCTGTAATCTCAGCTACTTAGGAGGCTGAGGCTGGAGAATCATTTGAACCCGGGAGGTAGAAGTTGCAGTGAGCAGAGATTGTGCCACTGCATTCCAGCCTGAGCGACAGAGTGAGACTCCATCTCAAAAAAAAAAAAAAAAGAAAAAGAAAAGAAAAGAAAAGAAGAAAGGAGTTGAACAGAAAAAATAAGCCATAGAGCTTCTGATTTATGGAGGCTTTAAAACACCCTGCAGTAGAAGAGGTAGAGTTACACAGTTACCTGAAGACAACAGCAGAGATCGTCTGGAAATACCAGCATTGATAGGCTGACCTCCATGTCCCTATGGGCCTTATCTTTCTGTAATTCTAAAATGGCTTTCGAATACAGGATACTCCGTCAACTTGGAGACATAATCATTCAGTGTCATTTCACAATTGTGCAGCTATAAGACTTCCTTGTACGGTCTGGGAGTGTGTTTCTAAGAAATGGGAGTGCTAAATGAAATGAGTCAAAAATTCTCATGAACTATATCCTCAGTTCTCATGAACTATATCTTCTAACAACATAATTTGTCACCTAAAATCAATATCCTCTAGACGTCTTTATCTTCTTGGTGTCTTTATCTTCTAGCGCTCCTGTCTGGGTGGGCTGAACCATATCTAGAATGCAACCTCATCCATTCAGCTGGAGCTCACCCACCTGGAGTTACCGGAAAACTTGCGTTTCACATTTGGCGTATTACCTCAGCCATCAAAATAATCTGGAGCTCGTTTATCCTTTGGAAAACTCTTTGCTGCAAGTCAAAAAGTCATTAGTCAGGAAAAGAATGTTAATGACAGAGAAACCAGAGCAGCATAAACAAAGCTGAGATGTTGGCTGCCAAACACTCAACCTGTGGAAGAGCAGATGGAGGGGACGCTCCTTGGCCCTCGGACTTCATACCAGCTTACCAACGCCGTAACGATCAACACCATCTGAGGGGGCCTGAACAAGGAAAGCTCTTGTGGTTAAAAGGGGCAAGGAGATGCTTCAGAAATTCCCACTCCTCTTGAAGAGTGTTCAGCGTGGTGAATGATCGAAATTAACAAAATTATCCCATAAAGCCCTCACTTCACCACTGCAATGCAAATATTTTCTTTTCTTTTTTCCCCTCAGAATGTAAAGTTAAAACCTCCCTGATTCAATGGTTTTATTTATTGGTTTATTTATTTATTTTGAGATAGTGTCCCACTCTGTTGCCCAGGCTGGAGTGCAGTGACTTGATCTCAGCTCACGGCAACCTCTGCCTCCTGGTTTCAAGCAATTCTCCTATCTCAGCCCCACAAGTAACTGGGATTACAGATGTTTACCACCACCCCTGGCTAATTTTTGTATTTTTAGTAGAGTCAGGGCTTTGTCATGTTTACCTGGCTGGTCTGAAACTCTTGACCTCAGGTGATCCACCTGCCTCAGCCTCCCAGAATGCTGGGATTATAGGAATGAGCCACTGTGCCTGGCCTCGATGGTTCAATTTATATGGGAAACTACCAACTGGAAGCCCTGGCATTATAAGTTTTGAGGAACTTCTAAACCATTCTCTATAGTGATTGTACTAATTAACATTCCCACCAACAGTGTATGAGAGTCTTATTTTTAATGTATCTTTTTCGATGCAGCTTCATCCTCACTTACTGAGTATGGTGTGGTCTAATTCTGAAGAAAAAAAAAAACACACACACTTATAAAACACCTATCCCCACTTACGTCTCCAGCTGAAGAAGCTTTAACAGGGACTGCAGCTTCATCTGTATAGTTGCTTCTCTAGCAATTATAGCTGGGATACAGCGCCGTTCTCCAGAAATGAGTGCTAGAGCCAGGGAGCAGGGGAGGACTCAGTCTGTCCAAGCTCAAGTTCTGAATGTAAAAAGGTGTCTGTTTTGTACGTACTCATTTTGGCAGCACATATACTTTAAAAAAAAATTGGAATGATACAGAGATTAGCATGGTTCTTGTACAAATATGACGTGCAAATTTGTAACTCAAGATCCCTCCCCCCAAAAAACTTGAAGTGTTGACATAAGTGTGAAGACCATGATAATCAGATATAGAGATTACCATTTCCTACACAAATGGCAATTTTTTTTTTAGACTGAGTCTCACTCTGTTGCCAGGCTGGAGTACAGTGGCTGGATCTCGGCTCACTAAAACCTCCACCTCCCGGGTTCAAGTGATTCTCCTGCCTCAGCCTCCTGAGTAGCTGAGACTATAGGTGCATGCCACCACACCCAGCTAATTTTTGTGTTTTTAGTAGAGACAGGTTTTTTGTTTTGTTTTGTTTTGTTTTGAGACAGAGTCTTGCTCTGTTGCAAGACGCCAGGCTAGAGTACAGTGGCACAATCTTGGCTCACTGCAATCTCTGCCTCCTGGGTTCAAGCAATTCTCATGCCTCAGCCTCCCTCGTAGCTGGGACTACAGACAGATGCCACCACACCCAGCTAATTTTTGTAGAGATTTTACTATGTTGGCCAGGATAGTCTTGATCTCTTGACATCATAACCCACCAACCTTGGCCTCCCAAAGTGCTGGGATTACAGGCGTGAGTCACTGTTCCCGGCCCACCAATGGCAATTTACCCAAATGTGTTGAAAACTTACGTCCACAAAAAAATTTGTACCTCTGGGTGCAGTGGCTCACACCTGTAATTCCAGCACTTCGGGAGGCTGAGACAGGCAGGTCATTTGAGGTCTGGACTTGGAGACCAGCCTGGCCAACATGGTGAAACCTCATCTCTACTAAAAATAAAAAATAAAAAAATTAGCTGGGCTTGCTGGCGGGTGCCTGTAATCCCAGCTACTGGGGAGACTGAGGCATGAGAATCACTTGAACTTGGGAGGCAGAGGTTGCAGTGAGCCAAACTCCAGCCTGGGCAATAAAGTGAGACTCAGTTTCAAATCAGTCAGTCAATCAATCAATCTGCACATGAATGTTGATAGCAGCTTTATTCGTAATTGCCAGAACTTGGAACAATGAAGATGCTCTTCAGCAGGTGAATAGATAAATAAACCATTGTACATTCAGACAATGGAATATCATCTAGGAATAAAAAGAAATGAGCTATTAAGCCATGAAAAGATGCACAGGAAACTTAAATGCACTTTACTGAGTGAAAGAAACCAATCTGAACAGGCTACATGCTGTATGATTCTAGCTATATGACATTCTGGAAAAGGCAAAACTATGGAGACAGTAAAAAGATCAGTGGTTGACAAAGGTTCGGGGGAGGAGGGGATGGGTAGGTGGACAACACAGGATTTTTAGGGCAGTGAAGCTACTCTGTATGATACTGCAATGGTAGATACATGTCATTATACAATTTGTCCAAACCCATAGAATGTATGACAAGAGTGAAACCTAAAGTAAACTACGGACCTCAGGTACCGACGTGCATTCATTGGTTGTATCAAATGTACCACTCTGGTGGGGGATGTCGATAGTGAGAGAGTCTATGTGCATGTGGGACAGGAGGTATATGGGAACTCTCCATACTTTCTGCTCAGTTTTGCTGTAAACCTAAAACTTCTCTAAAAAATAAAGTCATTTTAAAAAGTCTAGCATATTTTTTAAAAGATAAAAAGGAAGCAGAGTGAAAGTGGATCTTTTAAATATTTAATTTAAATATCAGTGTTCAGCCACTGAGAGGTTTAGAGTAGTCAAAAAGAGTTGTTTTATTTTTTAAATTCTTGTGGGTGCATAATAGGTATATGTATTTTTGTGGGTACATAATAGGTGTATATATTTTTAGGTTACTTGAGATACTTTGATACAGGCATGCAATGCATAATAACCACATCATGGAAAATGGCCATCCATCCTCTCAAGCATTTATCCTTTGTGTTATAAACAATCCAGTTAGACTCTTTTAGTTATTTTTAAATGTACATTAAATTGTTACTGACTATAGTCACTGTGTTGTGCCATCAAGTACTAGGTCTTGTTCATTCTTTCGAATTATTTTTTGTACTCATCACATCCCACTTACCCTCCGCTACCCTTCCCAGCCTCTGGTAACCATCCTCCTACTCTCTATCTCCATGAGTTCAATTGTTTGGATCTTTAGCTCCCACAAATGAGAGAGATCATAGGAAGTTTGTCTTTCTGTGCCTGGTGTATTTCACTTAACATAATGATCTCCAGTTCCATTCATGTTGTTGCAAATGGTAGGAGCTCATTCTTTCTGACGGTTGAACAGTGCTCCCTTGAGTATGTATGCCACGTTTTCTTTATCCTTTCATCTGTTGATGGAAACTTAGTTTGCCTCCAAATTTTGGCTATTGGGAACAGTGTTGCAACAAACATGGGAGTGCAGATATCTCTTTGACATACTGATTTCATTTCTTTCTTTTTTTTAATTGTATTTTAAGTTCTGGGGTACATGTGCAGATCGTGCAGGATCGTTATACTGAGTTCCTTTCTTTTCGGTACATACCCGGCAGTGGGATTGCTGGACCAGATAGTAGCTCTGTTTTTAGTTTTTTGAGGAACTTCTAAACCATTCTCTATAGTGATTGTACTAGTTAACATTCCCACCAACAGTGTATGAGGGTCTTATTTTTAATGTGTGTTTTTTGATGCAGCGTCATCTTCACCAGATTGTCTTCCTCAGTATGGAAAACCCACACTGCCTTCTTTGGTGTTATATCAGAACTTGGCCATGGGGCAGCATGATTCCTCCTTGGTCTGTCCTGTGGCTTCAGGAGGGAGGAAGGAAGACAGTGATTTTTTCCAGCGCACCTTGCCCATGCATTCAGGGATTTGAGATCTGGTCCCAATAGCCCACATGAACTTACTCTGAGTTTCTGACAGAGGAAGCCGCTAAAGTTAAGGACCAAATTCCACCCCTAGTGGACAATCACTTGAGCTGCACCAAGGGTTAGGTTACCATTGCTCTGCCAAGGTCAGAGCACTCACTGAGGCCAAGCTCAACTCTGTGATGAGATATCTGGCTGACAATGGCCTGGACAAATGGAAACAGAGGCAATGTGACTTCCCCTTTCCCTATTTGCCCAGTTTGAAAAATAATGACACACAAAAAGGAGACACATCGTATATGCCAGTTTAACAGCACAAGTAAAACTAATAATTTTGCAATAAGAGGTGACCGATTTATTCAAATTTAAGAAGTTTAAAGTACAGACTTGAAGCCTACTGTCCATACACAGTCATTATTAAAGTATACATTTCTCAAACATTGCAATCCTACCTCCAAAGCCACAGATTCTTCTCTCCTTAGTCCCTCAGGCCTGAAAGTCTTTGTCCTGTTTCTTCATTCTGCAGCCTCATAGTCCCGCCCCTGGTACTGAATGCACACGCACAAGCATATGGTGGGCAAGAGCGACCTCTGCTGGATGAATGATGGCAAACAAGCACTGCTGTGCACTCGCAGGAAAACAGAATACACATTTTTTACAGTGGTGCTTCTGGAAGAGAAGAAAAATTGTTTTTGTTTCAAAATCACCTTTTAAACTCTATGAGATTGAAAACCAACCCCATAAGATATGGTTTTTTAGGTTTCTAGAAACACCGTTTGTGGGCTGTGCCATTTCTACAGCACTTTGATACTTACGTTGAGCAATTTTGTAAGAGCTCCATATGTTCTGCACACAGGTTCTAAGAGCAGCTTCACAACCTAATAGCCAAACTGTTTCTTTTCTATCTAATTTCCTGCCAGCGTTCCACGTTACCTGTGCACAGGCAGGGATATGTGAGACATGATTCTCCTAGACCCGAAATCATAGGATGGACTTCAAGACTGAGTTTTCAGAACTCCTGGGAAAGGACATATGTTTGAGATAGGTCAACAGGGGTCAAAAACATTCAGGGAAAACTTGACACACCTTGCTGAACTTTTCCCCTCGGCTGCATGTTTTCAGAATCTTTAGGTCCTTCATTGCGGTGGGGGCCGGGAAGAGTGAGTACTTTTGAAAAAAGTTCCCTTGCACACAGCCTATACCCTGATGCATTAAAATATGCTCAACTTTGCAGTGTCCTCTGTACACGCTGAGTTTCAGGGCACGGCAAAGGCAGAGCTTGGTTGTTCAACTCTCTGCCTCTCATATAATGCCTAGCTATACTGGTTTCTAATCTGACTCTGCCTAATTAGGCAATGTTCTGCAAGTTTTCCAAATTTCCTAAGCCTCAGTTTCCTCCTCTGTAAAATTAAATTCCTTGTAGTGTCCACTGCAGTGTTACTAGGAGGGTTCAATGAGATCATATATGGCTAGTGCTTAGCATAGTGGTTGCTGGCCTATAGTAAATGCTCAGTGAACACAGGTATCATTATTAAAGAGAGGTAAACATGTACACAAATGTTTCCTTCCTTCCTTCCTTCCTTCTTTCTTTTTTCGACAAATATTTGTAGAGTTTCTTCTATGTCCAAAACTGTATGCAGGACACTGAGGACTTAGAAACTGAAAAACTTATGTTTCTATTCTCAGGATGCTTTCAGTCTCTCTGATGTTTTATCATCTGAATATAGATCAGTGATTCTAAAAGCTGTTTGTTAACATACCAGAATGGTCCTAGAAAAAAATTCTTCAAATCCTCAGGAAAATAAATAACATGCTTTTACCTGAAAAATTAATTTATGCCTTTCAAACCTTAAAAGACAGAAAAAGTCATGATAAAAATCATGCTAGGCTAGGCATAGTGGCTCATGCTTGTAATCTCAGAACTTTGGGAGGTCAAGGTGGGAGGACTGCTTGAGCCCAGGAGTTTGAGACCAGCCTGGGCAACATAGGATGACTTCCATCTCTACAAAAAAAAAAAAAAAAGAAAGAAAAAGTAGCCAGGTGTGGTGGTGTGAGCCTCCAGTCCCAGCTACTTGGGAGGCTGAGACAGGAGAATCACTTGAGCTCAGGAGGTAGAGGCTGCAGTGAGCTGTGATTGCACCACTGCACTCCAGCCTGGGTGACAGCCCTGTTTAGAAAAACAAAAGCAAAGACATACTGAAAGATTGGCAATCATAGATGTCAGTTTTTGAGAAGAAAGTTGTTGGTAGGCAAACCTTTAATTTTGGGCAAGAATAAAAGCAAGTTAATGTTAAGATTTCTCTGGCTGTTTGAACATTTCTTCCAAAGGACATGGTCAGACATCTCCAGGGAATTTCAAACCTCTTTTGTAGGGAGAATCTGGTCCTTTTGGTGTAGACTGGCATTCCCGAACCATCATCGGGGCAACACAGCTTCCTCCTTCATTCCTCCTCCACCAGCTCTGTACTGCTGTCTGCCAGGTGCTAGGAAGGGTGCTGATGCAGGTCCGCGAATAACCAAGACGATGTCCCCTGCCTGAGAGAGCTGCGTGGCTCCATCCTCACCCCAGTCCCACAGTCTCTCAAATGGACTCCTCAAGATTATGGCAGCCCTTCTTGCTGCGCTGATCAGCATTAGGGCTGGAGTTGTGAACCCAGAACAGCAAATTCAATTCCTCTCAAACCAGTTTAGCCCACTGGTTTGACCAAACCAGTTTCTCAACATTGTCCTTTAATCTCTCGGCAGGATTGAGGGAGTTTCTTTCTCTTCGGTAGGCAGGTCGTGGACCTCACTTAAACCAAGCAGCAAAGAGGTTAATTGACCGGGTTTGTGTTGTTATTTATATGCCATGTAAACACCCAGCTGGTCCTGGCCTTTACATTTGGCCATATCTCAGCAGGGATCACAGGATGAATTTGACACGTGTGAGACTCCCCAGAGAGGTGTTGAGATTGGGAACATGTTCTTTTGAAGTGTGTCTTCTGCTTCAATCTATTCTTTAGGCCAAATCCTAATAATCACACCTGTCTTCCTTACAAGGGTCCAAATGTAGATGAGGCAATTTTTCCTTTTTCTGTCCAAAGAAGAGATTATTATCTTCAAAAAAAGGCAGTCTTATAAGAGGCAGGTTCAAATACAGATTAAAATAATAATAATACTTAGCATTTCCACCCACCTTTCATCTACAGAGCTCAAAGTACTTGGCAAACATTAATTAATTCTCAAAACAGCCTTATGAGGTGAGTAGGGGTATTATCTTTATAATAATATATAAATACTGGCTGGTTCATGAAAGCAGCCACTTAAAAGGCACAATGCTGCAGGATTAGTTTCAAAAACAGTCTTCTCACCTGGTCTAGACTTAATAATTTTGGGTAACACATTTGGGAGTGCCAAATTTCCTAATAATATGATATCCTAGAGTGAACGTACATACCCTTTCAAAGTGATGTCTCTAGTGGTTTAAGGCAGTCTTATTTATTTGAAAGGACTTTTTACTGTTAAAAAATTCTAATTGTGGGTTGTTCACTCTAAATGATGTCAGTCTATACATGAAAGGATTCTAAACTGTCCTAGTGCATAAAGGTTAGTGGTGAGAGTCTGGGATTCTGTTTCCAGTGCATTTGCACTTTGAAGGGGTTGTGACAATTTCAAGGTTTTATGTTTTTACTCCTTGATTTAAATTTTGAGCATATCGCAAATCACAGTTCCATTACTTGTCGAAATGGGTACCAGCCGGAATTTCTGCCTCACCACCAGAGACAAAAAATACCAAGACCGAGTAAAAGCTGACCAGGAATGCATTAAATTGGCTCCCAAATGAATCATACAAAAAGATGGTCTATTTCCATTTGGTATCCTTTTCGTCCTTTGTCTCCTGTCATGACCTCCCTTAGCAAGTAGAATAGTGTTCCATTTTCCAGTTGCTAACCTGCATTCCCCAGAGGTGACTTCCGAGCACAGCACCGTCAGTGAAGCCCACCGCATGTGGGCTATGTTCTGCCATAGCTTTGGTGCCATCTGTTCTTGTTCTTCCTGAAGACAATGCTTGTCTATGCAAAATTGGACTGGCTTTTGGATACTGAAAAATTAATTCTTTGGGTTAGTAGAAATTATATTTTTTTCTATCCTTAAACTCGCTCTGCATCAAGAACTACTTTGCATCCAAGAAGACCTCAGTAAACATTAATTCAGGATTGTCTTTGTTTTGTTGAAATGTAAAAATATCCCCAGACTCTGGCTGAAACCATTGTTTATTGCCTTGGCTGGGAAAATCCTCTATTTTAAAATTGTATTTGTGGCTCTGACTTTTTTACTTATTGATCCTAGTATGTGAATTGGTTCACTTGATCATGAAAGAAAACATACCTACCACTTAACCGTGCGGTATTGATCCGCCAGATCTATCCACTTGCCTCTGTCAGTGGCTCCACTTAGCTGCCTCAAGAGAGAAAACCTGGCTTTGGTCTCATAGCTTTGGTTGAGCTGATGGTCTCCAATCTCCAAAATTGGATAAACCAGATTCCTTCACTGTGTTTATCTTGGCCCGCCATGTCTCTTTATGGAGAAAATGGTTCAAATAAAGTGCTTCCTCTGTGTATTTTGACAGGAAACACTACTAATATACTTTCCTTTTGTTGTGTGCCTTGCTCCTTTCTCCCAGTGTTGTTTAAATATTTTCAGTACAATGACATATTTATTAATCCACTATTCTCTGCATGGGGCATGAAATGATTGGTTCTTCTGTAAAGCCCTCTTAGGAAAGGTGGTTTCTCCAGTGAGAGTTAATAATATTACCAGTATTCATGTAAAAAAAATGCTGAATCTCTTAAAAATGGAACACATTTATCTAAAACAGCTGGTAAAGAAAGCACGCAGGCCCAGCCAGAGGCGGCGAGGTCAGAGGTCAGGGTTAACACCGATCTCGGTGGAACTTTGAAGCTGACATTTTATAGATTATATGTGTCTCAGTGCACAGTGGGCATGGCATATAAATTGGACTTAGAGGCCCCTATTTGTTCTCTGCATTTTTATGAGCCCACAGAGCTCTTCTTTGAAGCAGCATACATAGAAAATAAAAACTCATTTTAATGTTGTAGAACTATTTACAATAAATCACATTTACATCCTGCCTTTTCCCAAGTATAAGATCTCTCTCTCTCTCTCCCCCATCTCTCTCTCTCCCTCTCTCTCTCTCTCTCTCTCTCTCTCTCTCTCCCCTGTCTCTTTCTCTCTCTCTCTCTGTCACACACACACACACACACACATATTCACGGAGTCTATTTCCCAACCTGGGAAGCTTATTTTTCACCTTATAGTATTGTAAACCTAGCTTCACTTCTCTCCTTGCCTTGACTTAGGAATCAGATCATAGATGCTGCTACATTTAGTGCCACAAGGACACCTTTCACAAGTCATGTGAGGTGATTCAGCTAGAACAAGCATGCTTCTCTCCCAGAAAAATCCCCTGATACCATAAAATGCTTGCTATAGCTTGGCACTTCAGCACTAGAAGACAGCATCTGATTTCAAAGAGATTGAGTTCCACTCTGGAACTAATTATATCATTCGTTTTATGGATTTTTTTTTCTTTTAAGTTGCTAGGTGTTTTAACTGGAGGAGGCTGGCAACCGAGAGAGAAATGTACTGGCAGAGATTCTGCCATGGGCACTTTAGCCACCTAATTAATTTTCAATAAAAACTCGCAATAGTTAATTTGCTCTAGACCCCAATGTAAATCAAACTGAGACAAATAGGTTAAAATTAGAAATGTGTGATGGAAACCATGTTTATGGTCAAAATTACCTTTCACCCTGGAAATAACACAGATTGACAGGGAAGGAAAATGAGACCACACAGGCTTTTGTTCAAAGAGACTCTTAAGTGAATTATATATTTTATTAAGGGGAAACCTGGACCCAAAACCAAAGTACCCAGGATCTATGAAATCATGTTATTTTAATAAAAAGTATAGTTTTAAAAAAAGAGTTCCCTCAAAAATCACAAAATTAAGACATTACGTTCATTATACAAAGTTGTCTGGTACCCACTTTTACGTCTTTCCCGAGCTTAACGTGCTGTAGGGTGTAATAGTGAAAATACTATAAAGTTAATAAGTTCCTGGGCCTAAATTGGCAGACATACCCAACCAGCACCACATTCCTTCAGCTCCTATGTTTCAAAACACTACTTTCCAACATCAAATAACCATTTTTACTTTTATGAGAACACTGACATCGATTTTTTTATGATTTTATAATTATACTTCAATCCTCCAATTAAAATGCCCAGACAATATAGATATCTTTGGCCCAGTCTATTGGACAAATATTATTATTAAAGTTCCCTCCAGGACTTTAATATTTGCAAAATATTTTGTGGGCTTTAATCATTTTAAATTGCCTTACCACTGCCCATTTTCTCCATGCCTCTCTGGTATTGCTCAGGCAACCATTTCGTTTCAGCCCACAAACTACTCATGTAATGCAAGGTGAAAGAAGCTAATTTTTAATATATTGGAATGTTAGTCTCAGTGACTGTTAGCTCTTTCTTCAACCTTTGCTAAACATGGCAACTTAAACCACCCCTGGATTCTATTTTTATTTTACATTTGCCAAGTTCATGAAGTAAATTCCCTCTTTCCCACTCAATCTGTTTTTTCTTCCTGCCCCAAAGGAACGACGTTGTCACTGTGATGTCTCCTAATGCACTATAAATGCCGTGATGAATTGGAGGCAGGCTGGTTTCTTCTGAGTGGGAGTCCATTATCCTGTCAGAGTGTTCCTTTCCTGTAACTTAATTTTTATTGTAACAAATGACTAAGTACCAAAAAATGAAACAATGTGATGGGCCGATCAAAAGTGGCCTTCCTCTGATGGTGAGTGGAGTGAGTGACAATTGTTTGCAGCTGCTTTCCAGAGGGCTCTCTGATGACATTCACTACCCAAATTGGAGTTATCCAAAGCGTTTTCTGGGTGTTTATGGAAGCTCTTCATTCACATTGACTGACTAACAATACGAATATAAACACAGTGCTTTGCAAAAGAGGTCATGTTAAGCATAAGAGGGGAAGAGACAGATTCTCCAACCTGACTGCGCGTAAGAATCACCTGGAGATCTTGTTAAACTAAAATTCAGGTGCTCAGCTCCCATCAAAGGAGATGTTCATGTAGTCTGCTGAGGTGGGACATAGGAATAAGTATTTTAAACAAGCATCTCTGCTAAATCTGTTAAAGTAGTCATACAGATTACTCTGTGAGAAACACTAGCCCAGGGCTCTGGTCAATTAATCTTTTCAATAAAACTCCACTGCCCACTTGACCTTTTGTTTTATAACACGGCATTTTTTTCCCTGCATGGATTTTTATCTAGTGTAGTTCACTCAAATCCTAGTTCCAATTTGAATATGATCTGTTTACAATTGGTCCATTTTCTCCTCATTTGTTTTGCTGGTTAATAACCAATATACCTGAAAGATGAAAATCATCCCTGTTACAGATAATGTGAGAATATTAATCTGGAATTCACCAATCCCCAGAAATCCAATAAATTTGGTATGTAAGTGACCAGGCCTTTATCTGGACCAGAGGGTTCGCAGATTTCACCATATTCCCAAATGGGTCTGTGACCCAGAAAAATTAAGGACCAGTATCCTGAAAGTGAGTGAATTTGGCCTCATTAATATGAAACTTCCATGTCAAATAAATGGTTGCAATACCTAAATGGCATAACTGATTACATGTCTAAATAATACAACTGATATTAAGGTTCTAGCTTTACAGGTGATTAACGTTTTACAATAAAAGTGGAGCTAATTTCAACCCTTCTGAAATATTGGAATGTTGTTTGATATTTGAAGTTTAATATGCAGTATAGTTGCGTTGTTCCAGAAACACTGAAACTACTCTCCTAAGAAACATTTAGCAACAAAGGACAGAACCACTACATTTTACCTCTGTGGGTTCAAATGGAGTCTATTTTGGAGGCAGAGTGAAACTGAATAAATTCTAGAAGATCATGGAATCTCAGCATCAGTTTATCCATCTATTAAACATTTATTGAGGACCCATCAAGAAGAATAAAAACTATCATATGTTTATTGGAAGCTGAGGCGAGCAGATTTCTGAAATATCCCAGGTTCATCTAAACATATGCACACCTGTTAATTCTCATAGTGGCATTCCGTAGCCATTAAACTTTCAGTTGGAATAATTTCAGTAAATCAATTAACTTTAACAATCCATGTAATCTATAAGGACAAAAGGATGACTTTTTCTTTAAAAAAGATGTGACAGTTTGGAAGTCTGAGGCAGGCGGATCATGAGGTCAAGAGATCAAGACTATCCTGACCAACATGGTGAAACCCTGTCTCTACTAAAAAGTACAAAATTAGCCGGGCGTGGTGGTGCGCGCCTGTAGTCCCAGCTACTCAGGAGGCTGAGGCAGAAGAATCACTTGAACCCAGAGGCAGAGGTTGCAGTGAGCCAAGATTGCGCCACACTTCACTCCAGCCTGGTGTCAGAGCAAGACTCCGTCTCAAAAAAAAAAAGTTTGAACATTACTTAGTTAAAAGGCTGGATGAGGGTGGGAGATGACTGTTGGGGAAAGAAACAAAATAATAGGTTTGTGAGTAAAACCACAAATCCTTTAATCTATTGATTTCTACAGAAATAATGCTAGCTTTTGTGGATAATCATGAAACATGAAATGAAAGACATATCAAAGAAATATCAAATATTCTGGCCGTACCTAAACAACTTCTGGCAGGAAGACAAGATGTGCTTTAAGGGATCTCCAAGTATTTCATTTTAATCACAAACCTTGAGGTGTTAAAGGGGTTCATGAGGTCTCAACTCATTGTCAACTAATTATCTTTAAGTTGTTGTCAGCACATTCTAATTATTATGCTCCTGTCAGCTCCACCACTGGGGGTGCAAAATCCTAATCATTGCCAAAAACACCACCACCAACAACAACAACAACAAAAAACCCAAACAAACCAACAAACCCAGGCATGACTCACCTGGCTGCTGCTTAGTTTGCTAAACTAAACCACTGCCGCCACCAACACACACATGCACATGCAAAAAGCTTTTAGGAACTTTCATCTTTTTAAAAGGGCAAGGGAAAAAATCAATAAAGTGGTGGCCTGGCCAGCAGTAGAGGATAGTTGAAGCAGCATGGGTGGCTGAGCTGTATGAGAAACAGATGTAAGCTCTCTGGGAATTGGGCAGGCATTTCTCTTTACAGCCGAATCAACCAGCCAATGGAAGGCAATTAATGTCCCTACCATCGGTCACCCACCCATTCCCAAAAAGATTATTTGGTATGGCTGTTGAGGCCAAGAGCAGAAAGGGACATCCACTCAGCTGGAGAACATGTGATCTGGGCTCACACTTTACCCAAGTCGTATTCTTAAATGTGATTCATTTCAAGAACTGAATCAGCAGGGAAGGGCTCTCTTGCTGTTCTGACTTGGCACATTCTACTATCAGACAAATCTAAATTCATCTGTTGCCATTTACATCCACATGTTTCTTGGCCTAGGAATCCTTTTAGAATTGGTAAAAGACATGGACCTGACACACCAGGATTCTTGCTGGTGTGGGGTTAGAAGTCACAGAATTAAGGATTTGGAAGGATTCAACCCCTTTGGAAAACTGGCAGTTTCTCATAAAGACAAACAGGCATCTACCCTACAACTTAGTAATTCCAGTCCTAGGCATTACCTGAGAGAAATCAAAAAATACCTCCACAGAAATAATCATTTAAGAATATTCAGGGCAGCATTACTCATAATAGCTCCAAATTGGAAAGAACCCAGACATCCATCCACAGTAGGAAGGAAGGATAACCAAGTTGTATATTCATATAACAGAACACTACTCAGCAATAAGACGGAATGAACTACTGACGCACAACATGGTGGAGAATCTCAAAAGCATTGTGCTGATCAAAGGAAGCTGGATATAAAAGAATACAAGCCGTACGATTCATTTATACAAAGTCTACAAATGGGCAAAATTAATCTACGGTGAGAGATGTCAGAAGTTAGAAAGAAGTGGCCTTTGACAAGTGGATAATTGAGTGGGAAGGGGTGCAAAAAACTTTTTGGGGTGGTGGGAATAGTCTCTATCTTGTTTTGAATTATGGTTATGTTTGTGAATACAGCGGACAAAATGCATGGAGCTGAACACCTAAGATCTGTACATAGCATAGTATGTAAATTATGTCTCAAGATTTTTAAAAATGGAAAAGCTAAGGATTTTTTGAAACCCAGATGATGCAACAGAAAAAAAAATGAGGAAATAGGGAAAATGGGGGAAGTGGAAGATGCTAGGAAAAGCCAGATTAATTAAAGATGAGAATATACATGAATGTACATAGAAATATCTAGCCGTCTACCTAAGATTTTCTTAAGTGCTTACTAAGGGCCGAACATTGTACTAATCACTTTAATGTATATTATCTCATTTAATATTCTTTTTCTTTGACCCTCCAGTACGCAGGATTCACCATATTCCTTGGTTCATGACATGTTCTCATCATTGGTCCATTTGTGGCTAGTTTGCTAGTTTTAATTAGTTGACTAATTACTTTTATTCATTATATGGGTTCACAAGCCCACCGCTCCATCACAAACCAGCACCTTGACTATAACTGGTTATCTCCCTATTTGATCCTCTCTCCCTCCCATTCTCCCTCATGCCCTCTCATTCAAAGTATCATCACTCTGGACCTTGTGTTTATCATTCTTTTTCTTTTTTTGCATATGATTCTATTGCTGCTGTATGAACTCACAAACATATAGCTTTCAATGTTGTTTAGCTTTAACTTTATGAAAAAATGTGCTATATATAATCTTTGGGGATTTATTTTTTTCCTTTAATATTACATTGCTAAGATTCATCTATATTACTGTGTGTTTCTGTGTCATTTAGTCTTTATTACAACCCTGTAAAATTGATATTACTATCCATATTTATGGAATATAAAGTTGAGGCTCAGAGAAGTTGATTAATATACCTAAGGACACACAGCTAGGAAGGGGCAGAGGCAAGATTCAAAGCCGAAGCTCTTAACCAATATTAGACACTGCCTTCTCAACTCTATATTGCCACTTATCTATAGCCCTATCTCTATCCATACCTCTATGTATCTATATCCATTGCTGTCTCCAGGTAATGGAGTACAAAATAATCAGCCAACTTCATCTAATAACTTATGGGTTGTTATGCCTTGACAGAGAAATGTGAACACATGCCTATAACTTCAAGGGTCAAGTCCTCTAAAATTTAGAATATAAAAGCAGAATATAAACTAAGGAAAAGCATCTGAAGGCAGAGTTTGTGTGTGTGTGTGTGTGTGTGTGTGTGCATGCGCACACACATACTTTCTGGAGATTATCTTAGAATAACATCCTTCTTTTATTTAATCTCATATGCTAAAAAGGGCAAATGCACAGGCATTGTTTAACTGAGTCCTTGTTCTGCACCTTATAACTGTATACCAGAGACCATGGAAACTGGATCACCCTCTTAGGATACCATTACAGCCAAGCAGAATCTCATTAAAAATCAATTCCTCGGGTCCATAAAGCCAGTTTATTTTATCTTCCTGGAGTGCCTGCTGCTAGCAGTTACACAGTTCCATTGTGTGGCAGTCTTGTCTGTTAAGAACATTGCACAAAACGGCTATTTAAAGATTTTCCATTTTTATGTTAAACTTTATAATTTTACAGTAGTTTAAGTTTACAGGGTTTGCTTTTCAAGCTTAGGGTATCTTGTTACATGGGTTGGAAGTAGCATTGCCAGTCCTAGGGTCCCACTAATTAAATATTTGCCTTTATAAATTAGATGTTGTCCAATGCAAATGTGCAGATTTAATTGGGCAGCAGGGCTCCAGAGCTAAGAAAGCCTGATTCGGCCAATTTCAGCAATTTCTCATTCATTGCTGCTTTCTGATTGTCAAATTGTGCCTAGGGCCTTCACTACTAGTAACACGAAAATCAGCTAGGGAGTTTGCTCTTTGTAGTAACCTCAATTAAACGATCTCTAAATATCTTAGAAATCAATATCAGCCAAATGTTATAAATGGGGAGTTGAAAGCACATAGAGATTTAGTGACCTGTACAGGTCACCCTGAATGAACAATACAGGCAGAAGAAATTGGAGAGGCTACTCTGGCCCCATCTGGAATCTTTTAACTCTTTTGACCCCCTTCAGCGGGTTTAAGGGCTTGCTGATTTCAAAGATCAGTGACCTTCTTGGGATAGTGCTTGGTAGTGAAACAGAGAGGCTTGAATTCCTTGGATTTTGGCTACTGTGGTCCATGATGCAGTCTGAGTTGGTTTTTTAGAAGCGTCTGTGCTGTTACGAGGAGGGTAAGGAGGAATGGGGAATGGTGCGTTGGGCTGGGACTGAAGTAGGAAGATGTTGAAGATCACTACAAACACCCAGAGTTCCTTCTCTACCCCGCGTTAGGGACTGGCATAAGCATGTCATTAAATGTTTTCTTTAAAGGTTAGAAGTTGACATTGGAAGGAACCAAATCCAAAACAATCCTCAGCATAACCTTTTTCAAATTCTCAGTAAAAAATAACAGAGTTATCCTCTGTTATGAATCCTTGCAATTCTGACAATTGCATTTCTCCTCAAGAAACCATCCCAGGTGGGGGTGGTGGCTCATGTCTGTAATCCCAGCACTTTGGGAAGCCAAGGTGGGCAGATTGTGGAACCCAGGAGTTCAAGATCAGCTTGGACAACATATGGAAACCCTGTTTCTACAAAAAAATACAAAAACTAGCCGTGCATGGTGGTGCACACCTGTAGTCCCAGTTACTTGAGAAGCTGCGGTGGAAGGATCGCTTGAGCCTGGGCGGTGGAAGCTGCAGTGAACCAAGATCATGCCATTGCGCTCCAGCCTGTGTGACAGAGCACAAGTTTGTCTCAAAAAACAAAACCCAAAACTCTCACTTTACAGAGGAAGCACAGAACATTAAATGACTTTTCCAGGTCGCATACTTAGGGTATTGGCAGAAAACGGGCCATCACCCAGGATCACCACCTCCCAAGCCAGTGCTTGTCTCTCACTCCTTTGCCACTAAGGGCACCTTTAGTAAGCCCTATCCCAGATCATCTTTGAACTTAGAGTCATTTTAGTCTGGGCTTGAAAACATAAAACTGAAATGTTGCTACGTTAGTGTATAGTACTAATGTTTATTTGGGGTGAGACTGGGCTAGGAGAATAAGATCTAGAGAGAACTCCAAATAAGAGCCCCTGCCCAGGTACAGTGGCTCATACCTGTAACCTCAGCACTCTGGAAGGATGAGGCAGGAGGATCACTTGAGGTCAGGAGTTTGAGACCAGCCTAGCCAACATAGCAAAACCCCATCTCTACTAAAAATACAAAAATTAGCTGAGCATGGTCCTGTAATCCTAGCTAGTTGGGAGGCTGACGCAGGAGAATCACTTGAACCTGGGAGGTGGAGGTGGCAATGAGCTGAGATCACCCGCAAGAATGTGAGAAGGGATTCTCCAAAAGGGAGAAAGAGACTGCTGAAGCTTTTAGAAAAGATAAAAGGTCCCTGGCCGTGTGCAGTGGCTCATGCCTGTAATCCCGGCAATTTGGGAAGCTGAGGTGGGTGGATCACTTGAGGTCAGGGGTTCGAGACTAGCCTGACCAACATGGTGAAACCCTGTCTCTACTAAAAATATAAAAATTAGCCTTTTGTAGTGGTGCACGCCTATAGTCCCAGCTACTCAGGAGGCTGAGACAGGAGAATCACTTGAACCTGGGAGGCAAAGTTTGCAGTGAGCCGAGATTGTGCCACTGCACTCTAGCCTGGGCAACAGAGTAAGACTCCATCTCCAAAAACAAACAAACAAAAAATTGTAGGTCCAGAAGGTATGCAGTGATGGACAGCCCCTGAAGCTGCAAAAAGCAAGGAAGTAAGAACATTTTTGAAAGCAAGGAACTTCTGAAGGTGCATAAAAAGTAAAGTGCACAGCAGAGAGACAGAGGAAAAGCATTCTTGAGTCTCTGAATCAGTGGCTTGACTCAGCACTGAAACATGGATCTTGAGCAAAGACAGAGGGAAACTTGTTTTATGAAGGATCAGGAGAGGAATTGTCTCATAAGAACGTGTAACTAGAAATTGCTTTATATACTGGTTCATCTATATGCGTGCTATTGCACTTACTTGTGTATATTTTATGCTAATAGAGGCCCTAAAATTCTGTGTAGGCCCTAAGAATCCGTGTACACTAAAAAAAAAAAAAAAAAAAAAAAAAAAAATATGATTCCCTGAGCTTTGCTGAAACAGAGCCCAGGGAGGGAGATGAGAAGATGGGGATGGGCGATGGGGAACAAGAAACACAGTTTTTGAAGGAAAAGCAAAAACTTCATTCCTTGGGTGGGGTGGCAGAGGGTGGGGTTGAAGGGAGTCTTCAGCCACGCCAAGTCTAAATAGACTGGGAGGCTTTTATTTGGAACTCTCCTTTGGCAACGTTTTATCACAGCATGGTTTCCATTCTTGGCAGAGAAAAGGACCCGGGAGCTACAGAACTGGCTCAGTCTTCACTCTGACAATACGTTCACAATCATGGAAGACATCTTTTCCCTATAACTTTGAAAAACATGAAAGCAGATATCGGCTCTGAGTATGTCTGATAGTCTAACTTTATTTCCTGTCAACAGAAATAACTGTGATTTATATACGGTCATCAACCTCGCACGCTCACATGCAATTCAGACTGAGAAAGCACAGCGAGATGTAATTCTCAGAGCCGTGATGTATGCCTATCCAGCAAAGCTTCCCGGTCCAAGGAGACCTCAGGGGCTGAGAAAGAGTCTTTAATATTCTCACTCTTCTGACACTCTATCCCCAAGTGCATCCTTCCAGCGAGGTATATTACATGGGCTTCAGATGAGCTACATGTCGGCTTTGATCTCTGAGCCCCTCACGTACCCTTCTTGTGATCCTGAAGGTTCGCTGGACTGAATCCAGTAATTATAGTGAGATGCTGAAGGCCGAGGAGCTGATCCATGTTGGCATCTGGCACGTTGTTTTATTCTTTTAGTATTCGTTTACATCAGAGGAGTGAGAGCATTTTAAAATTCCATTTTCTTCCCAGAATGGATTGATAGTGCAGGCAGTGGAAGCTGAGTGACTATGACTTTTCAGTTAACGCCATCTTATGTCATCTGGTTTTGAATTCAAAAGCATTTTTTCCACTGTTCTGTTGTTATGCTGTATAATTTATTGAATTTAAAATGTCAACAGTTGTAAGATGCACCATTACTTTATGTACCAGTAAGAAAAAAAAAATGCTGCCAATTAAAATATTACCTAATAATTTTTTACGTTTAATTTTTTGCACTTTATCCTTATTAAAAGGGTTCTTTTATATTTGTTCAGGTAGATTTTTCTCATATCATGCTTCTGAAGAAAAGAAAAGAAAAAGATATTTAAAATAAACTAAGGTTTATTTTGGCGAAGATCTTCCTAAAATTCCTTCATGTTCAGAGTCCAACTCTTCAGAATCCCTTAGAGACAGAATCGTCGGTGCCTATATTATTGCACACAATGCGGTGTTTTGTTCCAAAATATGGTAATACGGCATAATGACAACTACATCCTGGCCATTGCCTGGCTGACAGTGAGTCTGTCTAAGTGCCAGCAATTGTAAAATGTCATGGATTGTGAGAAGGCAAGACTTTGAGATACATCCTGATTTTAGAAATGTTAAAATGTTGGGTGGGGGTGGGGGAGTGCAGCTTAGAGTGGAAGAAATATTTGTTTTGGTATTGAAGCATGGTACCTGATTCATTTACACTATTTATTTTAAAATAGTTTACAAAAATTTGTATTTCTTAGGTTCGATATCAACCTCAGAAAAGTATGAAAAGTTTAAATCATTCCTGCCTAAAGCTTTTTGCTTAGATTAAATGACTGTTTCAGTATAAGCAATTCATAGGATCCTAACTTGGCATACTTAATTTTGCTTCTAGAAAGACTCTGGAGGCTTTCTGCTTCAGAAAGAAGCAACTATGGTGAGTGTATCTGTCAGTCCATTAAGCTGTGAGTCAATTTCATATAGTTCCTGGGAAAGGCATCTGCCGATATTTATCAGTCTTCCACTTACAAAGAAAAATGTAGTTTCAAATATAAAAAGACATATTCTTCCTATTTGGCAAAGCCATTTGGTGGAAAGAAGAAAAGTGGCAGTCTCTTCTGTTTTTTGTGCCTAGGCTTATGACAAAGTCAATGACGTGTACTTTTCCAACATGAGAGCCAAGAATTTTTCTTTATTACATAGTTGTAAAACTAACACATTTATGAAAAAGGTTTTTTAGAGAAAAAAAGGAAATTTATAGTAACCACTAGAATTATATTGAAGAAAATATTATTTGAATAAAAATTAAATATATTTTTATCAGTTAATTGGAATGTATAGAAAGTCACAGAATTATCATAAAATTTATAAACATCCATACTGTGTTCACGCTCAGGAACTTTAATTAATCAATTAATTAATTAATTAATTTTGAGACGGAGTTTCGCTCTTGTTACCCAGGCTGGAGTGCAATGGCGCGATCTCGGCTCACCGCAACCTCCGCCTCCTGGGTTCAGGCAATTCTCCTGCCTCAGCCTCCTGAGTAGCTGGGATTACAGGCACGTGCCACCATGCCCAGCTAATTTTTTGTATTTTTAGTAGAGACGGGGTTTCACCATGTTGACCAGGATGGTCTCGATCTCTCGACCTCGTGATCCACCCGCCTCGGCCTCCCAAAGTGCTGGGATTACAAGCTTGAGCCACCGCGCCCGGCCTATTTTTATTTAACTTTTAAGTTCAGGGGTACTCGTGCAGATTTGTTACATAGGTAAACTTGCATCATGGGGGTTGGCTGTACAGATTATTTCATCCCCGGGTGTTCAGCCTACTATGCATTAGTTATTTTTCCTGACCCTCTCTCTCCTCCCACCCTCCTCCCTCTGGTAGGCCCCAGCATGTGTTGTTGCCCTCTGTGTGTCCATGCGTTCTCATCCTTAAGCTTTCACTTATAAGTAAGATCAAGCAGTATTTGGTTTTCTGAGGAGCTTTAATTTCCTATTTCACATGGACATACACAATCACCTAAGAGCAGATTTTTTTTTTTTCTGCCGTTTGCATTAGGCCCAAAGGTAATTAAATGCTGGTGATTCTGTCTATGTCCAGCGGAGGGCAGTAGTGCACACCTTTAGAAACGGGATTCTCATTACAGATTGGACAGGCATCAACCTGAGAAATGGTTCACTGCGTTCCGTGTTGCTGGAGTCAGGCTCTGGCCACAGGCCTTCGCAGGGGCAGCGAGGCCACGGTGAAATGACTTCAGGGGGCCAGATGGCAGAGTTGAATCCTTTTCTCAGTTCTGTAGAACCTCCTTCCCCAGCCCAGGGATTTCCAGCGCAGGAAAAATGCAAGACTCTTTATGACATGCAAGGGGCTGGCACTTGAGCCCACTGCTTGGCTGCTGAGTTTACCTTTGGTGGTAAATTTAAGGAAGTATGGCTAAAATGCTACTTATTCCCTTCCCAAGGTTTCTGTCTTGGGGTTAATTTTTACTTAGATTGCATGGCCTCCCGCTTTCGGCTCTGATGGGAGACAATGAGGTTGGCTGCAGTGGCTCACACCTGTAATCGCAGCATTTTGGGAAGCCAAGGCAGGAGGATCACTTGAGGGCAGGGGTTCGAGACCAGCTTGGCCAATAAAGTGAGACCCCTGTTTCCACAAAAATTTTTTAAAAAGAAAAAAGAAAGACAATGAGGAGATGTCACAGCTTTGGTGCTATGAGTATCCTGTGATACAAAAGCCATCTCTCCACGCCAGCACTGGCCAGAGTTTTGCTTCCTTGATACAATGTCTAGACTCACCGAAATTCCAAGGGGGCTTACCTGCAGAGGTGCCTGTGTTCTTTTGAACCTCCTATTAAAATGAAGTGCATTGGGCAGTCATCCACCTAATGACATTTTTGTTTTTCAACTTAAAGAAAACAAATTTTAAAATTTTCCAAGTTTCTTAATGAGGTCACAGATTCTTAGGAATGAATTATTCTAACCTTGTGGGTTACTTGAGGCTATAGAAGCACTGATGCGACACAGAAAAAAGTAGACTCTAAAGGCATCGTGATGCGATGGCTCACACCTGTGATTCCAGCACATAGGGTGATTGAGGTGGAAGGACTTCATAAGCCCAGGAGATGGAGGCTAGTGGGGCCCACATAGCAAGACCCTGTCTCTACAAAAAAAACTTAAAAATTAGCTGGGCGTGATGGCATGTGCCTGTAGTTCATGCTGCTCAGGAGGCTGGAGTGGGAGGATCACTTGGGCCCAGGAGGTCAAGGCTGCAGTGAGCTGTGATTGCAGCACTGCACTCCAGCCGGGGTGGCAGAGCAAGACTCTGTCTCAAAAAACAAAAACACAGACAAGTAAAGGTGTCATGAAGGTGTAACCTTAGACTCCCTGCCAACCTTTTCATCAGCACGGAGTAAATTGCCCAGACTGTTAGTAGTTTATCAGTGCTAAAGAGTATATATGATATATGTACAACTTAGGGAATAATAGCAAGATGGACACTGGTGTACCTACCTCCCACAGTATTACCAGTACTTTGATACACCTGTTTGCCCTCCCTGCCGCCATTCACCCCTTCTCTCCCAGGGGTAACCACTCTCCTAAATTGTCTCTATTCTGTTACGTTGGTCTACTTGTCTACCCTACACTAAAATCACCCTGTCCAAGTCACTAAAGCTTTCCAGTAAGTCTCCACTTCTGGCAGGTCAAGTGAAATCCCCCTCCACCTCCTCACACCTTTAACTCCCGTTCTTTTTCAGGACTGTCTTGACTGTTCTTATTCACAGATTTAGTCTTAACATTCATAATTAATTGTTATTTGCATGAAATCTGAAAGAAAATTAGAGGATGAGAAGTTGAGTGCTTTATCGAGCCTCTCAGTCGGCCAACCTGTTTTGAATTCTGGCTCTCCTTGCTACCTGTGCTGCCTTAGGCTAGTTATTGAACCTCTCCGAACTCCGCTTCCTCATCTGTGAAATGCGGTTAATGTTGGCACCTGCTTCATAGGATTGTGGTGAGGAATACAATGTGATAGGCAAAGCACTTAGAACATTGCCTGGAGAGTGGTCAACAAATGGCAGCGATTTGTGTTGTCACTGCTGACTTTGAATAGCCAGAGAGCTTCTGAAGTCACATTGCCCTCAGCTGGAATCCTGGCTGTCCCCAACCAGCTGCATAACATTGGACCAGTTTCTTTCTCTCTCCAAACCTCTGTTTCTGAATTTGCAAAATGAGGATAATATTAGGGTTGTTTAGAGATGACATGAGAAAACCAAGGGAAATCACTCATTGTGATGTCTGGTACACTGTACGTGCTCAACAGGATTTTAAGTAGATTTCTTTTTCTTTTTTTTTCCTTTCTTTCTTTCTTTCTTTTTTTTTTTTTCGAGGCGGAGTCTTTGTCAATCAGGCTAGAGTGCAGTGGCGCAGTCTCAACTCACTGCAACCTCCACTTCATGGGTTCAAGCAATTCTCCTGCCTCAGCCTCCTGAGTAGCTGGGACTACAGGCATGCGCCACCACACCTGGGTAATTTTTGTATTCTTAGTAAAGATGGGGTTTCACCATGTTGGCCAGGCTGGTCTTAATCTCCTGACCTCAGGTGATCTACCCTCCTTGGCCTCCCAAAGTGCTGGGATTATAGGCATGAGCCACCAAGCCCAGCCTGTAGATTTCATGTTTAAAGTGAATTGCACCTTAAGGTTAAAAATGGTTGGTACCATTGCTTTGGAGTATCTACAAAAAAAACTTGCTTGGGAGTCACTGGAAAAGAATGCTGTTAGTAACAAAAGTTTGTAAACTCATCTCTTGTGATCTTGCAACTTTTCTTTGTTTTCAACTATCGGAGGTGCAGGGAGGAGAAACTGTTTCTTACTCAGGGCGGGACTCCCTTTCCTGGGGATTTCATCTGGTTCCATGGCCTGCTTTACTGGCTGAGGGCAGACAATGCAAAGCCATGTCTTAACTTGTTTTCCAGAATCGGAGGAAAGTTTAACATAACAAAATTTTATAGCTCCTGCCCAGTAACATATATTACTTAAAAAAATAAAAATACCTTTCCCTTATCATGCATTATTCTTTTACATGTACATTTTTCCTGACGTATTGAAGTAATATTCCACGGTTTGCTATGACTTGGAGGTTTATGGCCCTTCTGTGGCAGATCAGACTAAACATAATTCATTCATAGCTACTTAGTGCTCAGGGAAATAAACCCCTGAACTTAAATAACTATGGTGTGACCTCTGTAAAATATTATTTACGGCTTTAAAACTGCTATTATGTAGATATCAAGATGTGCCAAATGTTATAAACCAAACACCAGCCAGCAAATGGGACAACTCCTGTTCCATTTATTTTTTCCATCCTTTGTGGATATTTCTCTGCAAATACTACTTTTGTTTAAATGGATTCTGGGGTAATTACCTGGCAGGGGAAAGCGATGTTCATTACATTTTATTATAGACTATTACAGTAAGTAAAAAATTCTCTTTCATAAAGAAGCACCACAAAATGTAAACATTCATTAACATACTGCCGTTTAATAGGAAAGATATTGATTACTTTTGAGCATAAAGTAACTATCCTCACTATCAGTGGACTAATGTAACCCATCTGCTATTCATTTCTGCAAATTAGTTTATGGAGGAAAACCTGATTGTACATTTAAGTTATCCAGATGGAAACTCTACACTGAGCATTTCCATGCTGTCAAGAATACATGTGCATTCTCCGCACTCTAAGGTTTTCAATGTTTAGAGTGCCATCTCTACATCTTACATTATTAGATGCATCTCTGCATCTAATAATTTCTGGAATTATTTCCTATGCATTCAACTATATTGTAGGAAATAAAATGTTCAGTAACAATAAAGTAATGGAGTCACTGGTTTACTAGCTGTCATTCAACACATGTTTGAGGATCCATCATGTGCTGCTTGTGGGACTTGGCACTGGCAATAAGAAAGATGAATGAGAAAAAGATTCTCAGCTCTCATAAAACAAGAAGCCTGAATATGGAGATAGATAAATGAATAATCAGCTTCTAGGCAACATGGCAAATGCTCTGAGAAAGAAATGGAATAAGTACCAAGAGATGAGTAGGCTAAGGACAAGGGATGGAAGAGGCAAAGAAGACTTGGAAGGAACTTCACAGAGGATGAAAACATGGAGTCAAGTCCTCAGGAAGAATGAATGCGCAGATTCTGGTGGTCACATGGAGGAACAAGACCAGCATGAGTAAAGACACAAAGGTTAGGGCCTCTTCAAGTCATTCAATATGGCTGGAATTTGGTGGGGTGTCAGAGGAAAAGTGGATGAAGACTTAGAATGAAGCCAACCATGAAGGCTTGTATGTCCTGCTGAGGACTTTACTTTCTCCTGTAGGCTGTGAGTGGACATGAGTGATTTTGCATTGAGGGGTAACATGATGGGACTTGTGTTTTGTGTAGCTCATTGTGGCTGTGATGTGGGGGATAAACTGGGGCCCAGGTAGGAGGCTCCTCCAACTTTCAGATGAGAAGTGGCAAAGCCCTGGGTCAGGGCGGTGATAAAGAGAGAATTGACTGAAAATGCATTTGGGATATAGAAGTAACAGGATCTGACAACTAGGTGGATGGAAACAGAAAGGGAGAAATCAAGGAGGCAGTTCAGGGGTCCTTGAGGAGATAGAGGAGTCATTTTCAGCATCTGTTGCTGTTCTTAGCAGGGTAGGTTTGGAGGAGTAGCCAGTGAAGTTAGTATGGCCCACACAGAAGTTATGGTACCTAGAGGGAGGGCATTCAGATGTGTTAAAGAGGATTTTGGGAAATGTGAGCTTGGAGAGAAGTTAGGGTTGGAGACAGAGATTATGCCACTTATATATGTGATGTTCAGTAATGTTTTAAAGGTTCATGAAAGTGAATATATGAGCTGATTGGCTCCTCTAAGTAAAACTTAAGACCACAATTGCGTTGTTTGAAAATTACATTGAAATAACAGATAAGTCTTCATCTTCAAGACCTGTAGGAAAAAAATGAAAAGAATAGAAGCAGTTTTACATGTTGTCACTTAGTATGAATAGGAAATGTTTCCGTTCCCATTTTGGATTCTTTAACAAAAATTGGAAATGTCTTTTACTTATTAAAATCATAACAAGAATTAATCAAGTCTTCCTTTGAAAATACTCATGGTCCATTTCAATGATTGTCACTGCCTCATCCAGAATTTATGTTTTCTTTTATTTTAGAACATTACTTAATTTTAAAGAGTTCTGTACAAAACCGAGCAAAATAGAAAGGAATATATTTCGACCTCATTGGTCTTGATTACTTTCTAAAACCTCATGCATTTTTGATGGATAAGATTAATGAGACCACATAGTGTTAAGCACCTTGGACTTTCAGAACAAAGGCCTTTTAGAAGAACAAAGTATCGTTATTAATGACACATCATCTACGGTTTTCATCAGTAATGTAAGGTTCCAGCCACTATAATGGGAACTTAGTTAAGAGCTCAATGTAGAGGGCCAGGCTATTAGCTAAGGTTCTTGACAGTAATACCTTTTGCTCCGAAGGAAAAAGATAAATCACACTCAAATTGATCAAAAAGACAAGCCAAGGGGTTCAAAAGGAGGTGAGCCACCATTCGCTTACCAAATTTCTCAAAGGCCTTGTCATCAGTGGCCCTGGTGGTGAGCGCTGCCCTAGTCATGGGTTTCCTTTGCTGCCAATCCCTTGCCTTCCAGGTATCCTGCTCCTCCAGAAAGATGCCTCATGCTTCAGACCTCATCTTTCCCTTTATTCTCCTCTCCTGTCTTCCAACAACTCCCAAAGTTCATGTTGGGTTTCATTGCCACAGGATTTTTCTCTGTCCTATGTGAACTTGGATAGCAAACTACATTAAATAAAGGAATGCTAGTGTGCTCCGGTAACCTAATTGACATGAGTACCACTAATGACGGCAATCTTAATGCAAGGTGGCAAAGCAGTGGGGAAGCATTTTTACTGAATATGTTTTGTTAGTGTATTCACTAATAACCAAGGAAATAATAGAAGATACCTGTGTACATAGCATTAACACTATTAGGAAAGTTGGCAAATTCCTGACAAACTGCTGCTCTTATGTAAGAATCTGTTTGGGACCTTAATGTACTTCAGGTTCATGAAGACCTTCTTAACAACTCTTTTAAAACTACTCTGTTTTGGTTGGAGGAGACTTAACAGACATTCTCTTGGGGAAAAAAATTAAAGTTAATTGTTTTTTTAATTGCAATTTAAAATCAGCCAGTTCTGTTTTAAGTAGAGAGAAAAAAAAATCTGGAACACAAAGAAATAAAAATAAAAGAAGAGGGAATTTACTTTTTTTTTTTTTTTTAAAGACAGTCTCACTCTGTCGCTCAGGCTGGAGTGCAGTTGTGTGATCTTAGCTTACTGCAACCTCCGCCTTGTGGGTTCAAGCGATTCTCCTGCCTCAGCCTCCCAAGTAGCTGGGACTGCAGGTGCCCACCACCACACCCCGCTATTTGTATTTTTAGTACAGGTGGAGTTTCACCATATTGGCCAGGGTGGTCTTGCTCCTGACCTCAAATGACCCATCTACCTTGCCTCCAAAAGTGCTGGGATTACAGGCATGAGCCACTGCTCCCAGCCAGGAATTTACTTCTTAATTACTTATATGCCCTTGGACTTCTTATATCCAAGGCTTATAGGGAATGAGTTGATGACCTTGCAGCTCTAGCAGCAACTCTGAGAGTTACGCAAGATTGTTGAGATCTCCAATGACAGAAAGAGGATGACAGACTTAAAGTAAGGTAGAAAGGGTTGTGGTTATTTATATATTATGAAGTGATATTTGCTCTAAAGGAAATTCCAGACTCTTAGTCTGTTTATGATTTTTAATAATTACATAGGCCAGGTACGGTGGCTCACACCCGTAATCCCAGCCCTTTGGGATGCCAAGGTTGGCAGATCATTTGAGGTCAGAAGTTCAAGACCAGCCTGACCACCATGGTGAAACCCCATCTCTATTAAAGTATAAAAAATTTAGCGGGTCATGGTGGTGCACACCTGTAATCCCAGCTACTTTGGAGGCTGAGACCCGAGAATCTCTTATACCGGGGAGGTGGAGGTTGCAGTGAGCTGAGGTCACACCACTGCACTTCAGCCTGGCTGGCAGAGTGAGACTCTATCTTAAAAAAAAAAAAAATATATATATATATATATATATATATACATACACACACACACACACACACGCACGCATATATAATAATTTTATAGTGAGCAAAATTGGTTAGTTGATTTGGTTGTGGAGATACCTGGAAAATATTTCTTGTCATATTATTGTTTTAATTTTTTTTTAACCATCTGAGGAAATACAGTGACATATTATTGTTTTAGAAACTCTCACCAACTACTTTACTTTCTCTTTTGTTTGTGCTTTTATTTGACAAAGTTAGGTCAAAGCTCATTTCCAGTCCAGTTGTTGAGGATCACTCTTTGCTATCTCACTTGCAGAAGATATCTCTAGCTAGGGAACATACCTGTAGCTAGGGCACCATGGGAATTCAGGCCAACAAGAAGGCTGAGACACCAGACAAAATGCCACAGCACAGGGATCATTGTAGGAAAATGTTTCACATTTCAGTTTTAAAATTTCTGCTGTTTTAAAGTCCAGAATACCCAGTAAGTAACTGCAATTTATAATTGAAGTAAAATGCAGAAGACTACTATCATCACATTCTTTAATAACTTTTGATACTACAAAAAAAATTAGTTGACATTTATTAAATGCAAAGCATATTTGAGTACTAACTAGTTTACATACATGTTGAGGTTGATAAAGTTCAAATTCTGTTTTCGGAAGTTAACAATGAGTTGAGTTCATTTTAACTGAGTGTTATCATAAAAGATG
Organism: Saimiri boliviensis; assembly: GCF_048565385.1. Taxonomy (NCBI): domain Eukaryota; kingdom Metazoa; phylum Chordata; class Mammalia; order Primates; family Cebidae; genus Saimiri; species Saimiri boliviensis. Next base: position 42,468,990 of record NC_133450.1, on the reverse strand, counting down.
GTTTTCTTGCTGCAATATAAATCTACGATTAAGAAATTAGCAAAGTGGCTGGTGCTGTTTGTGCCTTTAAGATCATAGTTCAAAGAATTAAGCAAACTTGATAACAAAGGTAAAATAAACATAACCTTTATTCTTTCTCAGAAACCCAGAGAATAGGGCCTGGAGCCATATTCATTAATTTAAACAGAATCAGAATACCTTAACTTTCCTGATCTCATTTAAAATTTTATAGCAATGTATTGATCATTCTAAAAATAACAAAATACATGTTACTCTCAACTACATAGTAAAAAAATGTAGTAAATTCTGTTACCCAAAATAGAGGAGGGCTGGGCTAGTAAGTCGCTCAAACATTTGTAACAAATAAAAATTTCTCTATGTACATATAATGATCATATTTTCATAGCATAAAATCACCATACAAAATCTAATAATAAAATTATGTCGTGTTTAGGAGTTTGGAGGGCAATACATGGAATTAACAAAGTATTTTTTGGTATCTGTAAATAATGGGATAGAATCTCTTAAATTAGGACAGTCCCAGAAATTTTAAGGCAGATGTCAGTAACCTGCACACTGTCCATTGTTCAGAATTTTCAAAGAACTAGAATAAACTATGTAAACAATTCAATACGATTCAATATTACTTAACTGCTAAAAAAAAATACTTCAAGATCTTGCACTGCCTTAAGTGAATGAGTATAATGAAATGAGTAGTAACTGGAAAATGGCTGTAATAGCAGGCACTGAAGAATTCTGACAAATACCAAATAACTGTTTACTTTTAGCAAATAAACTGGTAAGATGATATCACAAAGGGCTTTTAAAAAAGTTCTTTTGCCATACAAGGTTTTTTTTTTTTTTTAAATAAAGCTATTGCTCCTTAGAATAACTTTAAACATATTGACTGATGTTAGTCAATCAACAAAATCAACTGAATGCTTTTAGTTGAGTTTTAATGTCATCTCAGATTCAAATAATCTTGATTCTAGTTTACATATAAGACTATATATGCCTTTTCCTTGATTGAAATATGATTACTAGAAATCAACAGATTTCATTTGAAAACATAAATTCTTTTTCCAGATCCAAGGAAAAAGATTTGAATGAAGCCCTTTCTAATCACACACACACACTCAGACACACACACACACACACACACACACACACACACACACACAATTAAATGACAAAGAAGAATGAGCTAGGAGACACAGATGTGACTTTAGGGAAATTACTTTTCCTCGAAGATCTCTTCCAGCTATCTGATTCTGCGTTAAAGCATTTCCTCTGAACTGTACAAACTGGCCTCACATTTTCGAGTTTCTGCACAGTACCTGGCTTTTATACTGAAATATCAAATGAATAACATAAATCCTGACTTACAAATCTGTATGCCAACTATTTTCCCCAGATAGTGATTTTTAAAAAATTCATTCAAGTCATCAAGAGCTTCCGACATTCAAGGCAGAGTGCCAGACCAAACCTGGAACATCATGGTTGTCACTGCCCCTGGGAACAAATTGCTATCTGAAAAAGTGAACTCAGGCCCAACCTGGTTCAGGGTCCTGAATCCCAAATTTGAGGGAAAATGGGAATCTCCAGAGGAGTTTGTTAAAACACAGCTTCAAGGGTGTCACCCCAGCCTTACTGTGTCTGAATCTCTAGTTGGTGTCTTCTAATCTAGCTGCATATTTAACAGGCATGTTCTCCCTCACGCCTCCACGTCTCTTCAGGTAATGTGTGGGCCTCACTCTTCATTCCAACCCACTCTCCCCCCAAAGAAAAGAACACCACTGTGCTGTAGTGACAAAAGCTCTGGACTCAAGAGTCAGGAGTCATTTGCCAGTTGCCTGATCTCAGTTATTTCACATTGCTAGGTGTCTCAATCTCTTTCTAATAGGGGTTGAACAGGAGTCTCCATAGGGATCCCTTCCACTCTCAGATTGAAGAACCTAACATGGCAACTCGGTGTCGTGAAGGAGGTGGGGAGAATTTGCAAGGATGTTTCACTCTGTAGTCAACATCCCTCCCCACAGCAAGACAGTCTAGCAAGCCCCACAAGGGCAAGGGGGTAATTCCCTTCTCTGGTCCCCTCATTCACAAATGGAGAAAAGCGAGGTGAGGTTGGAATCTGGCGAGGGGCGAGGGACGAGGGGGTGATGCCAAAAGAAGCTCGCAAGAGTTTTGGCAAGAAGCAGGAAGGGTCCCTGGAAAGCTGGAATCACTCCTCGGCGTCGTCGTCGTCGTCCTGGTCCTGGTAGCGAATGTAGACGACCAGCATGACAAAGCCGATGAGGATGCAGAGGGAGCCGACGACCAGGTACGCGATACCCAGGAAGGGGTTCTTGCCGCCCATCCACGAGATGCTGCTGAAGATGAGGAGCTTGTGGCCTTTGAACGCGCGCACCGGGTAGTTGTAGGTGATGTTGACGCGGTAGGCGCCCCGCGGCAGCCCGGCCGAGTAGTTGCCCTGGCGGATGCGCGCGTACAGCCTGCGGAACGTGGGCAGCGCCGCCGTGCGCATCCACACCACGAAGTCCTGGTTGATGAAGCCGGTGTTGTTGGGGTCGGGGCTGAGCTCGTAGACCGGCCGGCGCCAGTTGGGCGGAGGCGCAGTGCCTCGGAAGGCCAGCGCCAGGCTGCCGTTGACCAGCGGCGGGTTGCGGAACTTGACGTGGTAGTCTGTCCACCAGGCGATGCCGGAGCGGTCGAGCGGCACCTCGACGTAGGGCCCGCCGGGCCGGCGCTGGTGCCACAGCGAGAAGGAGTCGTTGAAGAGGCTGTTGGCGATGGCGCCGCAGGGCGCGATGGGCAGGCCGGCCGCGCTGCGCTGGTAGGGGGCGCACTCGTTGGCCGGGTGGCGCAGCGCGCTGGGCATCCCGCTCAGCTGCTCGTCGTCGCGGGACACGCCGTAGCGCCGGTTGTTCTGGTAGAAGTTGGTCAGCTCGTAGTAGAGGTAGACGGGGCCCTGGAAAAGCTCGGGCAGCGAGAAGTACCAGGCGCACGAGCAGGGGGGCGGCGGCGCCCGGCCCTCGCCGGCCGCGGCGCACACCGAGCAGTTGCCGGTGCCCTGGTCGCCGGTGTAGTCGTACTCCAGCTCCTTGATGCCGTTGGAGGAGTAGTAGAGGCCCAGGCCCAGGCCGATGAAGGCCAGGCCCGCGCAGAAGAAGAGCGGCAGCGCGATGCTGGCCGACAGCAGCGGCTGCCAGGCGGGGAGGCGCTGCTGCGTGAAGGCGGTGTTGTCGGGCTGGTGGGCGCCCCGGGCCGTGGCGCTCCAGGTCATGGCGGCCGCGCGGGGACCGAGGCGCGTGCTCACCGAGCGGGGCCCAGCCGCGGGGCGCCGCCCCCTCCGCGGCAAGCTAGCAGGGGCACTGCTCGCGGATCGGGTTTCCCGCCGGCTCAGGTGGGTTTTTGCCCGAGCTCCGCCTCGGCCTCCCGCACAGGTGAGTTTAGTTCCACGTCCCACGGGCAGTGCCCACACCCCCCAGTTCCGCCTCGGCCCAGGTGCGCTCCGCCCCCGCGGATCACCGGGAGCCGCACCTCGCCCGCCCTTTCCGAGGTGAGCTTGTGGGTGTTTTTTTTTTTTTTAACCTTATCTGGTAGACTCAGGCTCGCCTTTCCTCCCCGTCCGGGTCATCGGACTCCAGCTCCTCCTCTCCGAGGTGAGTGCCGGTCCCAGGCTGCCTCTGAGTGGCTCATACCTGGCTCAAGTATCACCTTCCTTTCCGCCTTCCAAGTGACTAGAGTTCCTGGGCCAGTCTTCCTAAATCAAAAGGCGTTCCGGCCTCCAGCAGAAATTTCTGCTGAGGGCTTGCACCGTGGTCCTGGAAGCTTGAGGATTTCAGATTGTTAATCCTGCTTTACTTGGGGGGGAAAGATGGCTCTAGACCATTTTGTCTTTTAGGTTAGCTTCAGAAACTCCTTTCGCTCAGCTTTCAGTCTCAAGTTGGAGTGTCCAGGGAATTACACTATGTTAGATCTGTTTCGAATTCAACGCCTCCGTTCAAATTTTAGCTTTTTTTTTTTTTTTTTTTTTTAAAGGGAAAATGATTTTCTGGCCAGATCACCCAGTCTGGCTTTATAACTAGGAAATGTGGAAAGTTCTCTAAAAATAAAATGATCCTTAAAAAGAATCAAAGACTGGAGAGGTTCAGAGCCTTTAAATAACTCTCTAGCTGGTGGAGAAGCCAAGAAAGGAGAAAAATGTGCTGGACTACATGTGATTTCTTTTTCTTTTCAGAATACTTGCCTGACTAGAGAAAGGTCCAATCCAAGGTCCCAGAAGACCTAGCTGCTATCCACAAAGACATCTGGAGTGTCTGACCTAAGGAAGTGAACTACAAGGGGTTTATAGGATTTATTATAAAAAGAACTCAAATTGGCTCCCTAAGTTGCCTGGGATTCTGGCTTTTTTGTTTGTTTGTTTGTTTTGTTTTGTTTTGTTTTTTTATCTTGGTTGGTATAGCATATACAAGGGAGTACTGGGACATTCTGATTTCTTACTAAGTCTTCTCTAGGTATTGTGTTCTTGCTTCTCTTCCAGCTCGTAAAATGCAAGTAATACAAATGTTTTCTCTATTACACTACATCTAGTATAATATATTGTATTCAGAAGTCATTCAAAACCCATTGAAACTTGGAAAGTTAAAATGCTTATTAAATTGAACAACAGGAATTTTGTTTGCATCTCCCAAGTGTTCAGCCCTATGCTAATTAGACAAAAAAGGATCCTTGACCTCAAGGCATTTGTAGTCTGATAGGGTACATATTAGGAGTAAGAAACAATCAAAATAGCCAATAGTAGTCATTAATCATAGCATGTAATTAAGTATCAAATTGCACTTTATAAGTCACACTAAAATTAAAAAGTAATACTGTTTTAAATAATGGAACATTGATTCCATTTTGTTGAATGAATGAAATGTGGAAACTAGGTATTAGAGAAGACTGAGGGAAATTCAAGTGACTTGAATTTAATTCCCTCACTTCTTATACCCCAAAACAGGAAGTTCCAAAATTCTCAACAAGTGCCCATAGTGTGATCCAGTCTTCCACTGTTTTTTTTTTTTTTTTCAATAAAAGAATAAACAGTTCTTCGTATCATTATGGTTGAGTTCCAACCACCCCTGTATCACTGAATCACTAGTCCACAACACTAGTATCTAGGAAGGAATTCAGTTTTCACAACTTTAGCAGATTTTGTTTGTTTGTTTGTTTGTTTGTTTTGAGAGAGAGGCATCTCCCTCTGTTGTCCAGGCTTGTCTCAAACTCTTGAGCTCAAGAGATCCTTCTGCCTCAGCCTCCCAAATTGTTGGGATTATAGGCATCATGCCAAGCCTATCTGGTAGATCTTATGCCTTTATCTAGCAGATCACCACACCCCTAAAAGTGCAAGCCCCATTCTTGAGCTCAGAGCCTTTCCTCCTTTTCTCCTCTCCTTGGATTATCTAAAGGTACTAGTTTATTCATTCCACTAATCAAGGTAACAGATTTTCAATGTCAAAAGAGAGTAAAGGCACTTTGAGAGGCCGAGGCAGGAGCATCACTTGAGCCCAGCAATTTGACACCAGCCTGGGCTATATAAGCGGAACTTGTCTCTACAAAAAATAAAAATAAATTAGCTGGGTGTGGTGGCATGTGCCTGAGGTCCCAGCTATTTGAGGCTAAGGTGGAAGGATAGCTTTAACCAGGGATGTCAAGGCTGCAGTGAGTTATGATTACACCACTGTACTCCAGACCTGACAACAAACAAGACCCTGTCTCAAAAAAAAAAAAGAAAAAAAAGGAAAAAGAAAAAAAGAGAGAATAAGGTTCTAAAGGAGAAAGATTGTTTTTAGAAATGTGTGGAAAGGGAAGGAGAAGAGAAAGGCAAGTGGTAACTGTCTAGAAGAGCATATATTCTAAAGGAAAGGCTTCTTTTAAAGATGGCAGAGAAGTGTTTATTCTGAGGGAAAAAGAAAATAGTTCAGATGAGGTCAAAGAGAGGGGTGGCAAGCTCACTGATGGTGCAAAGGCAGAAGCAGGCTGGAGATGCTGATCCACCCGTCAGAGCCACTGGTTTCAGAGAACAGATGCAGGATTATCCTACCTCTGAAATGGGAGGGCAGGGTGATAAAAATGCCCTCTGCGGAATGCAACTGGACATAAGGCTCCCACACCTCAGGCTGGGAGAAAGAAATGACTGAATGTGACCAGCATATGGTGGTTTTCAGGGCAGATGAATTAGAAAGGTAAAAATTCAAGATACTGCAGTCCTTGTGGAGGGGGGGTGGCTAAAGTGATGGGCATTAGTAGTTAATCTGAATGGTGAAAAAAATGATACCAAGCCTGTGGATCAAAAGAAAAAGAAAGTACCAGTAGATTGGCAGTCCTAATGATGTTAATTGGCAGGTGCCATGAAAGCTGGAAAGATAAAGTGCTTGTATGAGATGGGGTGTTAAAGATCTTGGAGGTGAAGCTGTACCAAGGTCCATATATACACTGTATTTCCCCTACCAGCTCCTAAGTTCCGAGAGGCAGAAGACTAATATACATTGTCATGTTCCTCAGAGTTTACTCTGTAGGGAGAGTTCAGATCTCATGCCTCACATTTTATTACACAGGTTATGATGTATTAAAGGACACTTGGATCATGTAAACTCTTTAGTAAAATAAGAAACAAGTTCACTCTAAACAATTCTTTTTTGTATCAGTATTATTCAGAGAACTCAAGAAAAGAAAAAAGTAATTTCTAGTCCAAATACTGCTAAAATCACTTCATTTTGGTGAAGTGTTGTGGCTCATGCCTATAATCCCAGCACTTTGGGAGGGCGAGGTGGGCGGATCACGAGGTCAGGAGTTTGAGACCAGCCAGGCCAACATAGTGAAACCCTGTCTCTACTAAAAATACAAAAAAATTAGCCGGGAATGGTGGCGTGCACCTGCAGTCCCAGCTAATCGGGAGGCGGAGGCAGGAGAATCGCTTGAATCCTGGAGGCAGAGGTTGTGGTGAGCCAAGATTGTGCCACTGCACTCCAGCCTGGGCAACAGAGCAAGACTTCATCTCAAAAAAAAAAAAAAAAATCCTTTTTTTTTTTTCATTTTATTTCCTGGATTTTATCCATGTAAATATTTAATTTTTAATTGGTTATAATTAAGATATATACACAATTATTCGAGTAATCAAATTCCTTTTGGAATGAGATGAAGAATGAAATAAAAATTTTCCAGGTTCCTTAATGGTGCCATTATTCATAGGTCTATCATATTTAACGATTGTTGAACATATAGGTTATATCCAGTTTTTCAATATTCCAAAGAATGTGATAATGGCCATCTTTTTTGCATATAACCGTTTTTCAAAACTTCGTGTCTCCTCTTTCCCCAACCTTTTCCTTCAGATTTTTTTCCTTAGGATAAATTTCTAAAAGTAGGAAAGGAAATTAAAGGTCAAACTCTTTAAAAATACTTTCTGCTGGAGTCATATTTACACGGCCACAACAATGTATATACTTTGCCAACAAAACCAAAAGCTAACCGCAGAATATGTTTAATCTATTGCTAATAAACTCTCAGATACTAGGAGAATAGTATAGTATAGGGGAAAGAATGCTGGCCTGAACTTAAGGAAGTTCAGATTCTACCCTAGAAGTTCATTAGGATATAATTATGTGACCTTGGTCAAATTGCTTAACTTTTCTGTTCTCATGATTAATAGCTAACATTTATTGAGTGCCTTCTGTGAGCCAGTGCTTTTAGTCACTGTGTAAGCACATTATATATGTTGTCCTGTCTAATTCATGCACAAATGGGGGCATTCGGTACAATTATCATACTCAATGAACTGATGCAAAACTAAGATTGAAGCCAGTGCAATGGAGGCTGCCCAAGTTCTCACAGTTGTAATGGGGAGATGAGCAATTCAAAGGTCAGCCTCATTCCAGCATCCTGCATCTTCAACCACACTACACTATAAGGCCTTGGCATATTTCCTCCTAAAAAAAACCCTCCAAAAATGTTAACTTTGAACCATTGTTGATTGTTGCAAATCTTCTCTTAACACCCCAAAGATAAGCAAATTGTTTCATTTACACAGTCCCAGGAACAGCTGAGTTGCTTGTATTTTTGTTTTCACAAAAGCTTTTGCTTTTGTTTAGCATGCTCATTTCTCTTGCTAAAATAAAAATAATTTCACTTGTCTGGCTGTTCTCAGTTTTTGCAGTTATTTCATTTAATTCATGACTATCTTATTGTAACAGAACCTGGGTCTTTAATTGGCCTTCCCTTATAGGGGTTTATACTGCTTAAGATTGTTGCCTATTACTCTGCCCATGGGGCAGCTTTTATTTAAAAAGAATCAAATTAAATTGCTTCATAAAATTACAGCATGTGCTCAGAAAAGTTTAAAAAAAAATTCAGTGTGCCTGGACTTCATATTTCATTAAGAACTGCATTCAGCAGACTTCCGGTTTCAAACGTTATGGAGTGGTACCCCCTAGTGGAAGATGCAGAGAAACTTTAGTTAACTAGCACTGGAAGCACCAGGGGCACGAAAGACAGAAGCGAATTGTCTCCACTCCTTCCTGTGGTGTGTTGGTTCTTTGTCACTAACTTACTGCAAAACAGTGGTCAAAGAGAGGGTGAACTATGAGCACAGTTGGGTGGGTTGAGTTGCAGGGGCCAGTATAAAGTGAAAAATGGGACTGAGATAGATAACAGTAGGTCTTCAACAGCAGAGGAATTAGGTGTGGGATGGCCAGATTAAAAGATAGTCGGCAGGGCACAGTGGCTCACACCTGTAATCCCAGCACTTTAGGGGGTCAAGGTGGGTGGATCACTTGAGGTCAGTCTGGCCAGTATGGCAAAACCCTGTCTACTAAAAATACAAAAATTAGCCAAGTGTGGTGGCACGTGCCTGTGATCCTAGCTTCTCAGGAAGTTGAGGCAAGAGAATCTCTTGAACCTGGGAAGCAGAGGTTGCAGTGAGCTGAGATCACACCACTGCACTTCAGCCTGGGCAACAGTGCAAGACTCCATCTAAAAAAAATAAAAAATGGATAGGGTTAGACTTGAATTATGTGGGTAGAGTTTGGCTGTAGAGGTTGTGCTTGGTGAGTTGGCAGGAGAGAGACCCCAGAATAGGCAGAAGACAAGTTAGGTGACAGAATTGAGACAGAGGGCAAGAAAGAGCTCTGTACTGGAAAGAAGAGAGGGGGTTGACTCAAAACTGAATTAGGGCTGTGCCCAGTGGCTCATGCCTGTAATCCCAGCACTTTAGGAGGCCAAAGTAGTCAGCTCACTTGAGGCCAGGAGTTTGAGACCAGCCTTGCCAAAATGGTGAGACTCCATCTGTACTAAAAATACAAAATTAGCCAGGCATAGTAGTGCATGCCTGTAATCCCAGCTACTCAGGAAGCCAAGGCATGAAAATTGCTTGAACCTGAGAGGTGGAGGTTGCAGTGAGCCGAGATCATGCCACTGTGCTCCAGCCTGGGCAGCAGAGTGAGATTCTGTCTCAAGAAAAAAAAAAAAAAACTGAATTGGACTGTCCAGTGTGGCCAGTGTGAGGGGCTTTATACCCAAGGTGAGGACTGGAAGAGGAAGGGGAGCACCATGACAGTGTCTGTGGAGCCAGCCAATCTTTTGAGGCTAGAAGCCACCTCCTCTGCCATCCTCTGTCCCCGATGTAGTGAAACTCATTGGTTTGGGAAAGGCTTCACCCTCCACATAGTGAGTATATCTATTTGAAACTTTAGGAACTTCCTATGTATTGGTAAATAAACATTTCAAAAATTGAAGAAAGTTATCAGATTTTAAAATTGAATAAATATCTGTTGCTACATCAGAGCAAAGCCATATGTTCTAATAGCCATGAACCAGGGAGGGAGGGCTGACATCCTCCAGAAAACCGAGATCCCCAACAAAGACATGCTTAGATGCCCTTCCTTGTGTGATACCAGCAATAAGCCAAATACGCATACTCCTTTTTTTCATTTTCCCTCCCAGAACCACCAGGAAAGAATTGTTTTTTAAAAAAATTAAATATTATTTGTTCGTAGAAGGAGAGTCTAGCTCTGTTGCCCAGGCTGGTCTTGAACTCCCGGGCTCAAGCGATCCTCCTGCCTCAGCCTCTCAAAGTGCTGGGATTACAGGCATGAACTGTGGTGCCCAGCCTGAATTAAACATACTTTCAATTCCATTACCTAGGTCACTGATTCAAATGCAAAAGCACCTTGGCCCAGCACCCTGGGAACCAACATTTGTTATGTGCGCCGATTAATACTGATTTGTTAATATTCAATCTGGAGATTGTATACCCATGGAGAGTTGCAGGAGCCCCTGACTTTTTCTCTGAATAGTAACTCTGAATTTGTAGTGGCTGTGTTTAAATTTTTAGTTTTCTTCCTGTCGGAAAAGTTTCGTGAAGATGGTTGCATGGTGTCAACTTCTAAGCCAAAGTTTGGGAATCTTAATGGAACCGAGACTGTAGATGATACCAGAAAGTTCACCCAGAGCAGGCTCTCACGTGATGATAGGAGCTCTGAGAGCCACTCACCTACTGCAGCTTGATATTCCATCTGGTGATTCTCTTTGACCTTAATCTGAAATTTCTGGGATGCAAGGAACAGAAATTTATTCAAGTCAGCTTTAGTAAAGAGGTTGTCGTTGTTCTGAGGTGAGGTATGTCACAGAAGGAAGAACTGAGGGAAGCAGATCAGATCTGGCTGTCACTGGACTGGAACATCATCAGGCAGCTCCCTTCTCTCTGCATTGTCTCTTGCCTCTGCTTCTCTCTGCAGCTCGGGCAAGCCATTTTCTTCAGCAAGGCTCTTGTTTTTGCACCTCCAAATCTTGGCTTCTATGGCTTTTGGTTGCCACAGCTTTGACGCTGGCACCAGTAATATATCACCTTACAGGTAATACAGGCATAAGCCACCACACTTTGCCCCACTTTTAAAACATGAGTGGATTAGCAAATGCCTTAATAAGAACATCTATAAACCCAAGTCACATGGAGAGGAAGGGGACCAGCATAATTTGGATCGAGATCCAAAGTGGACCAGGCCAGGGAACTAAGCATGTATTGAGGTGAACATAGTAACCATCTTCAGCATTCTTAAAAGACAAGGAGTAAGTTTTTTTCTGCATTACTCCAGAAAATGAACCTAGAATACATGAGAGTCATTACCAAGGAAACTGCCAAGGCCAGGTGTTGTGGCTCACACCTGTAATCCCAGCACTTTGGGAGGCTAAGGCAAAAGGATTGCTTGAGTGCAAAAGTTTGAGACCACCCTGGGCAACATGGCAAAACCCTGTCTCTACAAAAAATGCCAAAATTAGTTAGGCATGGTGGCATGTGCCTATGGTCCCAGCTACTCAGGAGGCTGAGGTGGGAGGATCACTTGGGTCCAGGAGGTGGAGGCTGCAGTGAGCCATGATCGTGCCACTGCACTCCAGCCTGGGTGACAGAAGGAGACCCTATTTCAAAAGTAAAGATTGAGGGTGGCTTTAAACTTCACAATAGAACAACATACAAAAATAAAATACTTCACAGTATAAGGGTGAAGGCAGAGGGACTATATTTTGTAAAACAGTATGGAGCTGAGTGAGAAGCTGGTTTGTGAAGCACCTGTCGTGAAATCCCGTGGCCTGGGTGGAGGTAGTCTGCAGGGCTGCCTCTTAGGTTTCCTAGTGGCCAAGAAGGGAAAGGATAAGCCATTCCATCTATGAGAGAAAAGAAGCCATTAGTTCAGAAGAACTTTAAAGGTTTCTGCCTCAAAGGAAAGAAAAAGTGTGGCTGGGCATGGTGGCTCACGCCTGTAATCCCAGCATTTTGGGAGGCTGAGGCAGGCAGATCACAAGGTCAGGAGTCTGAGACTATCCTAGGCAATATGGCGAAACCCTGTCTCTACTAAAATTACAAAAATTTGCTGGGTGTGGTGGTGTGCACCTGTAGTCCCAGCTACTCGGGAGGCTGAGGCAGGAGAATTGCTTGAACCTGGGAGGCGGAGGTTGCAGTGAGCGGAAATTGCGCCATTGCACTCCAGCCTGGTGACAGAGCAAGACTCTGTCTCAGGGAAAAAAAAAAAAAAAAAGAATAGGAAAAATGTTCTCCTTGGGATTCTCCCGGAGATGTTGTGAAATCAGGGGGGAAAATGACATGTCTAACAACATCCTTACAGTGAATGCCTCACTTAGTTCCTAGGATTGTTTCTTGTAACATCTGCCAGAGTGAGACAGAATGGTACTCCGTCAAGGCACAATTCAGAGGCCCCATGATCCAGTCTGGGTGTGCCATTCTGTGGGTCTCTGCCCTGATGTCTACGGATGGGTTAAAGGACCTAGCAGTGTTTCCAAGATGTCCTCTGAGGGGCAGCTTCCCAACATCCCATGGTCCTGTCCCTGGGCTTCTAAGAAAGACAAGGTTTGAACAAGGATTCTATGGTTTAAAAAGTTTGAAACCTACTGACCTAAAACAAATGAGTGCATTGCTGTCCTGCACATAATTCTCTGCAAATATTGCTCATTTTCCAAAGTTCAGTAATTAAGGAGCAGCAGTGAGTTACAAGATTAAACATCCTTCAGTTAATAGGGTTGCTAAAAAAAAAAAAAAAAAAAAAAAAGATTGCACATCCTGATAAATTCCTGGCACACAGAGCATCCATGTTGCCAATTAAATGCAGAGCCATATGTTTTAATAAGCCAGAAAGCTAGGAAGGGATTGACAACTTCTTATTAAAACTGAGGTACATAGCAAGGACATATGGTAGACAGAAGGCCACCACACCTCAGCTTGGAGGTGCGCTAAGAAAGGACCGTCTGCCTGTGCTCAGATTCTCCTTAAGAAATAATTTAGTGTTTGTTCTAACAAGACAATACACCGAGTATAGCCTCACTGATTTTAGCCTGAAAAAAATTTTAATTTCTTATAACCAAATGTCTATTTTGTGCATAAACAAATCTCAGTAAGTACCTTATGGAATATCTAGCTTTGTATACTGAGAAAAGTATATGCATACATTTAAAAATATATATAAATTAGAAAGTTGGTTTTGGATTTAGAGCAACTGGTCCTTCTTTGTGATAATAATGGCTAAGATCAATGATCTATTTATTAATGCCCTCTGGTTCTTGCACTGATGAAACAGAGAAAGGCCTCTGTATTCCTTGTAATTGGAATAAACACTGTATCTAAACCTCACTGTGGACTGTTACTCTTGACCTTGAAATACAGTGGTATTAAGTGCAGGTTATAAGCTTTTGTGACTGAGGGCGGGAGTGGGGATGGGGAATCAATACTGAGTTTGCGTATCTTGGGCTATAACTGATTTCAGTCCTCTGAGTCAAAGATTATGGAAAGGTCAATAAAAACTGCAAGCACTCTTATGTTTTTCTTATCAGACTGCTTCACAAAATTGATAAAGAATTTAATAATGATCAGTGGTGAAATAGCTGCGCCTCTAGAACCTTGTATAGAACATTGGCCCAAGAGTCCCAGAACTCACATTGTATTAATCAGGGAAGTGGCATGTATTTTGGATGATCCATGTAGTAAATTAGGAGGAGATTTTAAAAATTACCCTTGGGGAAAAATGTGATAGACCAAACTCTGGTCCAATCAATGAGGAAATTTTTCTCATTAAAAATACCACCAAGGGCTAGGCATGGTGGCTCATGCTTGTAATCCCAGCATTTTAGGAGGCTGGGATGGGAAGATCACTTGAGCCCAGGAGTTCAAGACCAGCCTGGGAAACATAAGGAAACCCTGTCTCTACAAAAAAAAAAAAAAAAAAAAAAAAAAAAAAAAAAAAAAAAAATTAATTAGTTGTGTGTGGTGTGCACAACTGTGGTCCTAGCTACTAGGAAGGCTGAGGTGGGAGGATTGCTTGAACGCAGGAGGTCATGGCTGTAGTGAGCTGTGATCCCACCACTGCACTCTAGCCTATGTAGTGAGACCCTGTCTCAAAAAAAGACAAAACAAAACCGCTAAGCTGGGTGCTGTGGCTTGCACCTGTAATCTCAGCTACTAAGGAGGCCGAGGCAGGAGTATCACTTGAGGCCAGGAGTTTGAGACAAGCCTGGGCAATGTTGTAAGACCCCTGTCTCTAAAACACAAATAGAATAATACCACCAAGAAGGGATCTTCCCAGGTGATGATTCAACCTTTGTTTTAAGAGTTCTGTGGGAATAGTGTGTATGCACCAAGGGCCCTATGTAATGTAGTGGCACATGATTAAAGAGTGAAAGTGGTAAGTTATAATATTACTTAAACATAAGCTAACCTTCATTAACCTCCAAAGAGGGCAACAAGAGAGGTCCAGGTGGATGTCAACTGTCTGTCAGGGCAAACCCCTAAAGTGCCTGATTGACTACAACTGCATCGACAGGTGGACCTTCCGTCTTCACAGAGGGGCTGTCAGCTGGTGCCAGAAGCAGCACCTGACTACCAGTAGGCCCTTTAACCTCATCTCAGAAGACCATGGCAGGGGCAACACACTAGAGCTTAGAAGCCAGGTGGGCTAGGCAGCAAGTGTGACAGAAACAAAGAACAGACTTCTGAAGCACTGGTCTTAGGTCTTCCAGAAGCAGAGAAAGAACTTCCCATTGTCCTCCCCCCTGAAGGTCCACACAGCCCACCTCTGGCTGACCCTACGTCCAAGTAGATGCGGAATCTTATCCCAGCACTAAAATGATGGCATTTCCTCTGCCCAGCTTGTACAAACAGAATACTCAACCAGAGACCGAATCACTCAGTTCCCAAAACACCTGAAGATTTTTAAAAAATTGTTAAAAATCAGAGCTCTTTATTAGAAGCAATTGGTGGCTGATAATAAATCTACTCTTAGAGTTTTGTTTATCTAGAGTTTTAAAATGTGCTACATAATGGAAGGTACTGCCAGCACCATCTCTGACCAATCTGCAAACTTAGAGCAGTCAGCTTCTGCTTGCAAACCGAAAAGTTAGTTTCCAAGACAGCACCTGTGGTCTGAACTTCAGTACTTCTCCAAGGAAAATCTTACCAGGAAATCTCTGCCTCAGAATCTGGCTGTTAACAGAGTGGATAGGCCGGGTGCTATGGCTCATGCCTGTAATCCCAGCACTTTGAGAGGCCAAGGCGGGTGGATCACGAGGTCAAGAGGTGAAGACCATCCTGGCCAACATGATGAAACCTCATCTCTACTAAAAATACAAAATAACCGGGCATGGTGGCACCCGCCTGTAGTCCCAGCTACTTGAGAGGCTGAGACAGGAGAATTGCTTGAATCTGGGAGGCAGAGGTTGCAGTGAGTCAAGATCACACCACTGTACTTCAGCTTGGCGACAGAGCAAGACTCCATCTCAGAAAAACAAAACAAACAAACAAAAACCAGAGTGGATAACCAAGCTCTTTAAAGGTAATATGTTTATATTGAGTCTTACACTTTACATGTTCCAGGGTGGCCATTTTCATTGCATATGTCATCCCACTAACCTGGCTACACTGATTTGTTTTTTGATGCCTGATGTTCAGGTCAGTCAAATTGCCTGCCTCTCTCAGGCAGTGTGCACCCCACCTCCAGAGATGTGAGATTTAGCAGAGACTCTAGTTAGACATTGTTTGAAGTTTTAGATTTTTGATTAAATTTTATGTTGATTTAGGATCATAATTCCCATTTATTAATATTGTTTATGTTCCGATTCTTTATATCTAGTATATTAGCCTTGTGTCACCCAAGCATGTGATCAATATATCCCTTCATCCAAGTCATGAATAAAAATCTTAACTTTGATGGTAGATTCATTGATGGAATATAAGATGAGCATTGAATATGTTGTTACAGACCTGTTTATTGTCATGTAAGATATCAATGTACATTGAAGACTGAATAAAAAGTCATTGAATATTATACATTTTAAAAATTCTTTTGCTGTTACAAATGTGTTTGAACATATATAAACATTAAAAAGTCCTGCAAAGAGATGCACCCTGCCCCCCCCCCCCCGGAAATCATATCAGTATGTATCTCTGAGTGGTCAGGCTACCGTAATTATTTGCCTTCTTTTTAATTCCTACACCTATGTTCTTTTGTTGTTGTTGTTGTTGTTGAGATAGTCTTGCTCTGTTGCCCAGGCTGGACTGCAGTGACGCCATCTTGGCTCACTGCAACCTGCCCCTCGCAGGTCCAAGCCATTCTCATGCTTCAGCCTCCTGAGTATCTGGGACATGCACCACCACTCCCAGCTAACTTATTGTAGTTTTAGTAGAGACAGGTTTTGCCATGTTGGCCAGGCTGGTCTCGAACTCTTGGCCTCAAGTGATCTGCCTCCCTCGGCCTCCCAAAGTGCTGCAATTACAGGTGTGAGCCACCATGCTTGTCTCCTGTACCGATCTTCTAAAAAATAATTTAATTGACAGGCAGTTGTTTTATAAACAAAGAACATGAAAAAGGAGTCTGTATTTAAAAAAATTTTTTTCAAAAGAAAAAATATAAAAGAAAGTCCTGTGGTCTCTAAAGAACTTCCAGGTCTGAAAGACTGGTTTCAGACTGCCATGTTGTACACAATTACTGAAAAAGATATTTAAAAACATCTCCCCTGGGGGAGTCACCAGGTGATACTGATGTTGTCAGTCCCTGGCCAGCTAAAGGACAGAGCCACATAACTTAGCTATTGACACACCCAACTCCTCTGCCTCTTACTAAATGTGGGACCTCAGGTTACTTGAATTTAAGAAAAGCATTTTTTTTTTCTCCTGAGCAGCAACAGGGAATATTAACATAAATCCTGAAGGATGGTAGTGAGGCTTAGTGGAGTAATGCCTAATCCACTGCCTGGCACACAGTAAAGCCAAATAAGCGATACGATGGTCTCCATAGCATCTAGCTCACTTCTCCACCTTATCCATAGGTCATTCTATACCACAGGTCTTCCCTCTCCCTTTGCAACATATTCTAGACCAAGAGGAAGTAAAGAAAGCAATGGCTTAGTATGCATGTTACTGCTGCTGCTAATTTGTGAAAATCATTGTTTCTAATGCTCTCCATACGAAGTGATAAACCCCTGATAAATAACTTAAAGTTTCACCCTTTTGTTTAAACCCCTTGCTTCTTTTCTTGTGGCTTTCCCATTATGGTGGAAACCCCCCTTACAATTCAGGTAAGCCTAGAAGTTCATTCAAGAAACATTTGCAGTTGTGCCTGAAGCAATCTGCTAGGGATTGATAGGATATTCATTCCCCAAAGAACTTGCAGCCAAGTGAAAAGACAAATCAGTCAAATACCAGTTTCCACATGGTAACATTTTAGAAGAATTTTTGTTTTTTTGAATATCCCACTTGCTGGGAGAGAGTAAAAGAGTAAAAACTTAATTTTTAAAATTCCTTTTTCAAGTAGAGCATGATATTTAAAAAGCAATTCTTACAGGTGAATTATCAGTTTTGTATAGAATATGGTCCAAACAACTTCAGAAGGGCTGAGACCAAAGAAGCTTAGTCTTGAAGAGGTCACAGAGCTGTGAGGCGTTGTCTGGGAGGCATTGTTCTTGGGGCAGCAAGCTTGGCAGCTCCTCAGGGGGATGGGCTAAGCTGATGCACAGCCCTGCTCCTCCTCTCCCTTCTCCGTGTGTGCTGTACCGCTTCCACACTTATGCCCCAGAGCTGGGTGGCAGTGTGAGCAATGGAAAATTACTTTGACCCCAGAGCTGAGCTGTGAAGTTCGTGCCACTGGGTGCATCTTTCCAAAATAAAACCAATGGATCTCAGCTCAGCTTCACTTTCTTTCTCTAAAGTCCAAGATACATTCAGTAGCCTCATAATCTCCTCAGTCTTGAAGGGCTGCAGGGAAAATGGTTAGAATAATTATTTTCCATGCTGAAGACTGGCCATTTGCTAAACTTGTAGACATCAATGTAATATCCTTGTATATATCTCTCTAACTTACAAGCTGCTTTAAAAAATTATCCTAGTTGAACAAATTATTTCATCTAAGGTATTGCTAATGATTTTGTTTCTGTGGGAATAGTGTATGTGCATGAGGAACGCTGTGTATTATAGTTTTAGATGATTGAAGAGTGAAAGTAGAAAGTTGCAAACTGCATGTAAGTTACGGTTTCGGGTATGTCTTGAATTATTTTAATTTAAAATGTGATCTGTAGTTATCTATGCACTATGATCATTTGTAACTTATATGATTGTACGCACGACAAAGACTAAGGCAAAGATAAAATTTTTATAGGCAAGAGGAGTTAACTATGCAGTTTGGAAGCTTGTAATGTATTAGATTTTACTATTTTTTAAATTATTATTTCAGTTCTGATTATTTCTTCCTCTTTTGGTTTATGGTTTGTGACCATTAGATGGCACTGTGCATCCCAAATATGGAAAGCACTTGAAATTCAAATACTAGGCTATGCAGAAGAAAGTAACATGATTAGTTAATATTTTCATGCTATGGTTTCAAAGAGGATAGAAACATTTTATTTTTCATATAAAATTTGCCAGTGTTATAGTTTATTAGGGAGAAATCTGGAATATAATTCCACAGTTGCTTATGAAACTTACCTTGCATACAGAAACTGTTCCTTTCTGTATGACACAAGAATAATGCCTCTCGAACTTAGACTGGGCTTGGGGCTCCTGAGTCGAATGAGAGAATACAGCTGCTCACCTCCACTTCAGAGCATTGTGCTGCTGATTTTTTAAGAATGTTGGTGAACTTGTATTTGCTGCAGTGGTCACCAATGTTTTGGGCACTAGGAATGGGTTTCATGGAAAACAATTTTTTCATGGAAGGGGTGGGGGATGGCTTCAGGATGAAACTATTCTACTTCAGATAATCAGATATTAAATTCTCGTAAGGAATATGCAACCTAGATCCCTTGAATGCGCATTTCACAATAGGGTTTGTGCTCCTATAAGCATGTAGTGCTGCCACTGATCTGCCGGGAGGTGAGGTTCAGGGGGTAATGCCTGCTCACCCACTGATCACCTCCTGCTGTGCGGCTGGGTTCCTAACACATGGGACTGTTACCTGTCCATGGCCTGGGGGTTGGGGACCCCTGGTCTAGTGTGTTCTCTCATTGGTAGGTCCTTATCACCAAAGCATTTCCTTACAAATAGGATGCAAATTCATTTACAAATTACAAATCATCTGAGGTGCTAGTCTTAGCCCTGGAAAAGAATAAAATTAATTGGCTTTCAATCCCAGGAGCTAGCTTTATTACTCTCATCTTTAATCAGCTAATGGAAGATGATGTTACTGACATTTCATCCCCAGACTTCATCCCCTACAGCACAGCCCTTGACACACCAACAGTCTCCTTGTTCCCCTTAATCTCCAGCCTTCTCTCCGGTTGTACACCCGCTTCACCCAGAGCTCTGCCCGAGGCCTCGTGCCCTCTCCTTCTACAGCTCCCCAGGGAGCAGTCTCACCTGTGCCCAGGACCCCAGTTCCTCGAGGGTGTTAACATTTCCTACTCTGTATCTTCAGTCTATGTAGCCACTTCTTCTGCTTGGATGTCTTCAGGCACTTCTAAACTTAACTCATCCAAAATGGTACTCACTATGCACAAGCTCAAACTTAGTGTTCCCTCTCTTGGGGAATGCCGCCATCATCAGTGACATGCGCCATGCAGAGGTCTGAGAGTCAGGCTCAACCCTCTCTTGCTCTCCTTCCTCATCTTGCCCAGGTATGAGGGGAGGAGCCAGGATTTGGAACCAGGAAATTCAGCTCCACATCAAAATCCCTTATCTACAACATGATAGAGAAAACAAATAGGATACAAATTCATTTACAAATGACAAATTATCTGAGGTGCTAGCCTTAACTCTAGGAATGTAAAACACATTTTCATTATTTTAATTGAGGATACTAGTATCTGTTTAATAAAACTTTGTCGTGTGCCCCTGTTTCAGTATGTAGATATCTGAGAGTAAGAAAGTAGTTTTTTTTTTTTGTTTGTTTGTTTTTTTTGGTTTTGGTTTTTACCAAAACTCTTCCTTCCTGATTTTTACTGTTACCAGTGGTGAATCTTTCTGGGTCTGCAGCACCTCAATTCTTGCTTTCTGGGAAGAAAGAATTTGACAGAGGTGCATAAAGCAGAGAGATAGTCCAAAGCAAGTTTTAGAGGAGGAGTGAAAGTTTTTGAAAAAGCTTTAGAGCAGGAATGAAAGGAAGTACACCTGGAAGATGGAAGA
This sequence comes from Saimiri boliviensis, assembly GCF_048565385.1. Taxonomy (NCBI): domain Eukaryota; kingdom Metazoa; phylum Chordata; class Mammalia; order Primates; family Cebidae; genus Saimiri; species Saimiri boliviensis. Next base: position 42,448,835 of record NC_133450.1, on the reverse strand, counting down.
GAGCCAAGTGTGCACGGTTTTACCTGTTGACTTGGGGTTTTATATGTTGGCATGCTTCTGAAGGTCTGGAGTCCCTTCTCCATTGATTCTTCCCTTGAGATTGACTGAGATAAAAGCACTATGTTATGTGCAAAGATCACATAATGTAGGGTGAAGGAGAATAACTATATTTACACCATCAGAACGCAGTGTATAGGTGTTCTAAGGGAGATATATTCTGGGGGACATGGGTACAGGGAGGGGGAATTTAAATCCTCACGGTGGTTCCAGAAAGATTACACTGAAGAAGGGTCTGCTTGCGCAGTGGCCAGCCAGCACCTGGGAGGGGCTGCATGCCCAGTGTGTTTACTGGAGTTGTCAGTAAAATGTCCCTAGAAGGTCATATATACCAGTTAAACTCTGCCATGTTGCTTCTTAATGCATAGGCTTGAGCCCACTAGCACAGCTCCTGAGATCGTATTGGGAAGCTGCAGATCACAACTTTCAGGTTTTTTCTACTGGGAGACTGCCTTCTCCTGGTGCCACTTGTGACCGATGATTATTTTAGAGAAACAGTGTAACAACCACCTGAGCATCACCTGATGGTGGCCTGACATTCCTGGTGGGGCAGGAGGAGCCCTCTGCTGCCCTGCTCATACCTGACTAGCTATTTACTGTAACACTACCACAGCATCCTTGTCTCAGAACCTTGCAGTAAACTTGCAACCCTTTGCCTTTCAGGTTTTCAACTCCACTTTCATCTCCCATGACATTGTTTCTTAAGACAAGCAAACTCAGTTTAGCTTATACATGTTTCGATACACCCCACCTAACGTAAAATCAAACTAGAGTTCTGCAATTAGAACATAGCTACAAAAGTTGACAAACTGTATTGTTATTTGATATAAAAAAATGTGATCATAAACATGTGAATTATTATAAAGCCTATTTTAAAATAAACGTTTCAAAGGACAAGTAACATTTTTCATCAGTTTGGATACCATCTCACCTTTTGGGAGGTAATTAATTGCAAAGATCTTTTTCCCATATATAAGTTTTTCTTTCTCTTATCATCCAAAGCCTGTGAGTATATGTCCAAGGTCTCTTCTCTACTTCACTTTATCTCAGAATAGTTTTCCTTTATTTCTATTTTTCATTCAATGTTGAACTGGAGCATTTTTTGAGCATTTCATTTAATATCTGATATCTAATCTTTTTGTTTTGTTGTGTGTTTTACTTTTTTCTCCGGGGTTTTGGAATACTCCTGTATGTGTAACAGGAAAGGAATCAAATTTAAAGGGAAAATGTTTAAATTATGTTCTCAAGACCAGTAGTATATTTTGGCTGAAAGACTCTCCATATCATTCAACCACTTGATCAAACAGCATTTATTGAGCACCTGCTAAGCCTGGCAATATGACAGGCACTGGGAAAATGAGATAAAACCACAGTCTTATGTTCAAAGATCACATAATGTGGGGTAGAGGAGGATAAGTATATTTAGACCCTCAGAACACAGTATACAGGTGCTATAAGGGACAAGGGAATGGACAGGGAGAATGTAAATCCTCATTGATATAGGAGTTAAAAACAAATTATTTAGGCAGAGAGAGAGGGTAAGGAAGTCCTTGGTAAGGTTTTCCTTTTAATAAAAACCAGCCCCCAAATCATTTCTTTTCTAACAAAAAGTAGCCTGAAAAATCAAGCTGCAGACATAGATAAGTAAGCTGGAAGCTTGCAGGGGTGAATGCTGGCAGCTGTGACAATAGGAAAAGGCTACCTGAGGGCTAGGCATGCTCAGCATGGCAGCTCCATCTTCCCTTTTCTTCTTTTTTTAACTTTAAGTTCTGGGGTACATGTGCAGATCTTGCAAGATTGTTACATATGTATACACATGCCATGGTGGTTTGCTGCCTCCATCCCCCTGTTGCCTACATTAGGTTTTTCTCCTAATATTATCCCTCCCCAATCTCCCTTCCCCCTGCTATCCCTCAACAGACCCCAGTGTGTGATGTTCCCCTCGTGTCCATGTGTTCTCATTGTTCAATATTCACTTATGAGTAAGAATATGTGGTGTTTGATTTTCTGTTCTTGTGTCAGTCTCCTGAGAATGATGGTTTCCAGATTCATCCATGTTCCTGCAAAGGACCTGAACTCATCCTTTTTTATGGCTGCATGGTATTCCATGGTGTATATGTGCCACATTTTCTTTATCCAGTCTATCATTGATGGGTGTTTGAGTTGGTTCCAAGTCTTTGCTATTGTAAACAGTGCTGCATGAACAGACGTGTGCATGTATCTTTATAATAGAACGATTTATAATCCTTTGGGTATATATCCGGTAATGGGATTGCTGGATCAAATGCTATTTCTATTTCTAGATCCTTGAGGAATTGCCACACTGTCTTCCACAGTGGTTGAACTAATTTACACTCCCACCAACAGTGTAAAAGTGTTCCGATTTCTCCACATCCTCTCCAGCATCTGTTGTCTCCAGATTTTTTAATGATCACCATTCTAACTGGTGTGAGATGGTATCTCAGTGTATTTTTGATTTGCATTTCTCTAATGACCAGCGATGATGGGCATTTTTTTCACATGCTTGTTGGTTGCATAAATGTCTTCTTTTTAGAAGTGTCTGTTCATATCCTTTGCCCACTTTTTGATGGGATCGTGTGTTTTTTTCTTGTAAATCTGTTTTAGTTCTTTGTAGATTCTGGATATTAGCCCTTTGTCAGATGGGTAGCTTGCAAAAATTTTTTCCCATTCTGTTGGTTGCTGGTTCACTCTAATGATTGTTTCTTTTGCTGTGCAGGAGCTCTTAAGTTTAATTAGATCTCATTTGTCTATTTTGGCTTTTGTTGCCATTGCTTTTGGTGTTTTAGTCATGAAGTCCTTGCCTATGCCTAGGCCCTGAATGATATTGCCTGGTTTTCTTCCCTTTTCTTTGTCAACCACATAAACTGTGAAGGACAATATGGTGCCAGCTGGGTAGAAAATCCATTTGCATAATAAAAGACTAGGGTGGAGTGGTCAGCTTCTTCTCCTGTTATATAAACGTCACACCTAGTCCAACCAATCTTTGGGCCCTATGTAAATCAGACATCACCTCCTCAAGCCAGTCTATAAAAGTTATGTTCTTCATCACATGACCAGAAGACCCACTTAGGTGCCCCTCTCTCTCTGCAGGAGAGAGATGTTCTTTTCCTTTTCCTGTGCCTGTTAAACCTCCACCCTTAAACCCACTTCTTGTGTGTCCGTGTCCTCAATTTCCTGGCATAAGAGAATGAACCTCAGGTATTTACCCCAGACAATGACTCTACTTCATCATGGTGGTTCCAGAAAGATTACACTGAAGAAGCATCATAAGCTAAATCTGGAAGGATGAATCAGCACAGTCATTAATATCATCACTGAAAAAATATTATTGGGTTTGAACTTTGGAAATTTTATTCAGAAGGAAAAGAAACGTTTTTCAAATAAAGTTATAGGATAATTTTTGCATATGTCTTACCTAAGATATCTCATGGAACTTTTTACTTCAATTATATTTGAGACTTAAAATGTCAGAGTGTTTCACATTTTGTGTTCATGTCATAGTTTTTGGCATGCAGCTTATGCTCAATTAAGGTAAAATGGGCATACAGTGAAATGTACACATCTGTTCAGGCACTGTGACCCATGCCTGTAATCCCAACATTTTGGGAGGCTAAGGTTGGATGATTGTTTGAGCCCAGGAGTTGGAGACGAGCCTGATCAACATGATGAGGCCCTCTCTTTACAAAAAATACAAAAATTAGCTGGGTGGGGGTGGTAGTGTGTGCCTGTAGTCCTAGCTACTGAGGAGACTGAGGTAGGAGTATCACTTGAATCTGGGAGTTCAGGACTGCAGTAAGCTGTGATTGTGCCTTTGTACTTCAGCCTTGGTGACAGAGTGAGATCCTGTCTCAAAAAAAAAAGTACGTCTCTTAAGGGCAAAATTTTGTGGATTTACCAAATGATACACCCTTGTAACTACCACAAAAAGTTTATGATATGGAATTTTTAAAATCATTCCTGAGAGTTCTCTTATGTTCTCTTTCAGTTGACATTCTACATAGGCAACCACTGATCTGGTTTCTATCACCATGGAGTTTTCCCTATTCTATTTCTTTAACAAAGACAGGGCTATTCAGATTTTCTATTTCTTCTTGTGTCAGATTTTTATATGTTATGTTTTTCAAGAAATGTGTCCAATTTATCTAAGTTGTTGAATTTATTGGCATAATGTTAAGCACAAATATTTCCTTATTATTCTATTAATAGATATATGATCTGTGGCATAACATGTAAGCATATACTTACCATAAATCCTGCCTCAAGCAAATTATAGGCTGTGAGGCACATAGCATTCTTGCCTTTCCCAGAGGGGCCCACCTAAGTTGTTTTACATATTCTTTCTGAAGAAGTATACCTATGCTTTCCTTATGGCATATTAGCCCTAGGTCGGTGGGGGAGGTAAAAGTGTGGGGATCCACCATCTTATCTCGTGGCTGCCACCGACATGGCTTCTGTTCATAAGTTCCTATTAAATGTTTCTTTCTGAAAAAAATGTATCAGCCTCTTCCTTCAACATCTCAGCTACCTTAATTTGGGGGGTGGGTAGGTTTGCATAGAGCTGTTCTCTGTGAAACATCTACAAATTTTGATTTTTAAAATTATTATTCAGGTTAAACTATTTCCTAGATTTACTGTGATTTCTTTTTTAACTCATCAGTTATTTAGAACTGTATCGTGTGATTTCCAAATATTTGGGAGTTTTAAGATACCTTATTGTTATTGATTTCTAATTTCATTCTGTTATGTTTAGAGAGCATATTCTGTATTTTTCAATCCTGTGAAATTTATTAAGCCACATTTTATATTTCAGAATGAGACCTATCTTGGTAATCATTCCATGTGCACTTGAAAATTGTGTTTATTCTGCAGATGCCAGGTGAAGTATTCTTTACATATCAATTAGGTTAAGTTGGTTGACAGTGTTCAAATGATTTAGATTCATATATTTATGTCTAGTTCTATCAATTACAGATATGTGAATTAAAAATGTTCAACTATGATGATAGATTTGTGTATCTGTTCCTTCAGTGTTTTTTTTTTTTTTTTTTTTTTTTTGAGACACAGTCTCACTCTGTCACCCAGGCTGGAGTGCAGTGGCACAATCACAGCTCACTGCAGGCTTGACCTCTTGGGATCAAATGATCCTCCTGCCCCAGCCTCTTGAGCACCTGAGACTACAGATGCCCACCACCATGCCCACCTAATTTTATAATTTTTTTTGTAGAGATAGGATGTCACTATGTTGCCCAGGCTGGTCTCAAAATCCTGGGCTTAAGGATTCCTCTCACCTTGGCCTCCCAAAATTCTGGGATTACAGGCATGAGCCACTGTGCTGGGCCTGTTCCTTTAATTTTCATATCTTGCTTCTTATACTTGAAGCTTTTTAATCACATAAACATTTATATTTTTTATATCTTCATGATGAAATGACCATTTTCATTAAGGAATGTCACTCTTCAACTTTGATAATTCTTTTTGACTTGAAGTTTGTTTTGTATACTAATAGTATATCAGTACCAGGTTTCTTAGATTTGCTTGACCTATATTTTCCCTTCCTTTTATTTTCAACCTATCTGGATCTTTCAAATGCATTGCATCTCATGCAAAAGCACTTACTTGAATCTTGCTTTTTATTTATCCTTGCAGCCTTTTTCTTTTCTTTGGATTGTTTAGTTCATTTATATTTAATGTAATTATTGATATGGTAGGATTTAAGTCTATCACCTTGCTATTTGTTTTCTGCTTGTCTCTTGTTTTTTATTTCCTCCTTCATGGCTTTATTTTGGTTTATATAACATTTTTAGTATTCTATTCTAAGTCATCTATTGATTTTAAAGTTATATATCTGTATATTTTTATTTTTTCATGGATGCTCTGGGGATGCTCCAACTAAATGTTCTTTAGTAGTGACAATGTTCTGTTTCTTTCCAATATGGTAGACACTGGCTACATGTGACTATTGATACCTTGAAATATGGCTAGTACCACTGAAGGCTCAAGTTTAAATTTTACTTATTTTAAATTAATTTAAGTTTAAATTTAGTCACTTGTGGCTAGTGACTACCATAGTAGTCGGCACAACCTTGACAGTCTATTTAGAGTTAATATTGTGCTACTTCATGTGAAATGTAAGAATCTTACAATAGTACAATTTTGTCAACTCCATCCTTTTTTTCTTTCCCCAAAAGCATTGCTGAAAATAAAACACACAAAAACACAAAACCCCCTGTCCCTTTTTGTTTTTGTTGTCTTATATTTTACTTCTACACAAGTCAAGAGTCCTACAATATATTTGTCTTTAACAGTCTGTTGTTTTAAAAAAAAATAAGAAGAAAAAAGTTCCTTATATTTACACATCTACTTACCATTTCTGGTGCTATTTATTACTTTCTGTGGTTTAGATTTCCCTCTACTATCATTTTCCATCATTCCACAAAATTCTTCTGTTAGAATTTCATATAGTTTACAATGAATCCTCCCAGCATCTGTTAATCAAAAAATGTCTATTTTGTTTCTGTTTTTGAAAAATGTTAGAATTCTGACCAGGTGTGGTGGCTCACACTTGTAATGCCAGCACTTTGGAAGGCCAAGGCAGGAGGATTGCTTGAGCTCAGGAGTTCAAGAACAGTTTGGGCAAGGTAGTTGAGACCCCATCTCTACAAAAAAAGAAAAAAAAATTAGTTGGACATAGTGGTGTATATTTGTAGTTCCAGCTAATTGGAAGGCTGAGGTGAGAGGATCACTTGAGCTTAGGAGGTTGAGGCTACAGTGAGCTATGATTGTGTTATTTCACTCCAGCCTAGGTGACTGAGCCAGACACAATCTCGGAAAAAAAAAAAAAAAAGCTGGGTGATCTATTCTTTCATTACTTTAATGACATCATTCCATTTCTTTTGGCCTCCATTGTTTCTAGTGAAGTCAACTGTGATTCATAGATTTGTTTCCTTTATGTCATTGACTTTTTCCCTCTATTTCAACATTTATTCCATATTTTTGGTTTTTAACCTTTCACTACAGTGTAACTGGTGTGTTTTCTTTCTCTATCTTATTTTTTGTATTTGTTCTGCTTGGAGTTCATTGATTCTTCAATTTGCAGGCTGATGTTTTCCACCAAATTAGAAAAATTTCAGCCAATTAAAAAAAAATTCACTCTACCTATTTTCTCTTTCCTTTCTATTAGTGAGACTCTAATTATTATTATTTTTTTATTTTAGTGATGGGGTCTCGCTCTGTTGCCCAGGCTGTAGCACAGTGGTACAATCAGAACTCACTGCAGCCTTAACCTCAAGGCTCAAGTGATCCTCTCACTTCAACCCCCACAAGAAGCTAGGACTATAGGTATGTACCACCATGCCCAGCTATTTTTTCTTTTTTTGGTAGAGATGGGGGCCTTCCTATGTTGCTCAGGCTGGTCTTAAACTCGGGCTTAAGTGATCTTCCGGCCTCAGCCTCCCAAAGTGCTGGAATTATAGGTGTGAGCCACCACACTCAGGCTTGCCACTCCAATTATATATATACTGACTACTTAGGGTTATTCCAGAGTTCATTGAGGCTGTTTATGTATTTTTTCCAATCTTTTTCTTCCTGTTATTACATTATATAATTTCTATTGATCTCTCTTAGAGATAATTGACTCATCCTTTTGCCATCTCCAAACTGCTCCAACCATTGAATAAATTTTACATTTCAGACATTTGCTTTTTATTTCTTTTTTTTTTTTTTTTTGAGATGGAGTCTCACTTTGCTACCAGGCTGGAGTGCAGTGGCATGATGTCAGCTCATTGCAACCTCTGCCTCCTGGGTTCAAGCTATTCTTCTGTCTCAGCCTCCTGAGTAGCTGGAATTACAGGCACGCATCACCACACCCAGCTAATTTTTATATTTTCAGTAGAGATGGGGTTTCATCATCTTGGCCAGGATAGTGTCAATCTCTAGACCTCGTGATCTATCTGCCTCAGCCTCCCAAGTGCTGGGATTACAGGCGTGAGACACTGCACCCAGCTGCTTTTTATTTCTAACATATCCATTTGGTTTATTTCTTTGCCAATCCTTCTCATCCATTCAATCATATATTCATCTTTTCCCATGAATCCTTACATATATTTATAATAGCTGTTTCAAAGGCTTCATCTGCTAATTCCAACATTTGGGTTATCTTGGATTCTGCTTCTATTGACCATGTCTTATTTTGATTATCAGTCACATATTCCTGCTTCTTTATATGTGTAATATTTTTAACCTACTGTTGAATATTGCCATAAAGGAGTTACAGAGAGTCTGGATTATGTTATCTTCTTTTAAATGGTATTGAGGTTTATTCTATCAGCCTATTAAACTACTGAAAAATCCCCTTAATCTTGCTATGCTTTGTTTTGTTTATTATTATTATTATTATTATTATTTATTCTATGTCAGTTTTATCCTTAGTCCTGAGACATGGCCCTTTGTCTGGGGCATGGTATTTACTCTAAGGTGTGGCCTCTTTAGAATTTCACTTGAATTCATGAAGAGCGTATTAAGATCCTCCCTTTAGACTGGGATAATATTCCAGTGTTTGGAGTACTGCAAAGCCAGTGATATCTTGGCCAGTTCCCTTGTTCATAGCAACCATTCTCTTCTAGGCCTCTTTAAATCCCATCCTGCACATGGGCTACACAGGAACCCTTGTGAAATCTTCTTTGTTCTCTTCTTCTGCACACACCTTTCTTTCTGGTATCCTGTCTTACAAATTTCAGAGATGAGAACCACTCGAAACTTTTATCTAGATCTCTGCAGCTCAGCAAGACTTCCGTATTTCCTTGGATTCCACTTCCTTTTAGTGTAGCTGGTGTCCCCAGACAGAAAGCTGAAGAGGATGTGCAGATCACTTTGTGTTTCCTTTCTCTCAAGGATCACTGCCCTGCAATGTTTGTTGTTAAATGCCTGGAATCAGTTATCTTGGATATTTCTAGGTGTTTCTAGTGGGAGGTTGTATCTGGCATTAGCTACTATCTATGGCCAGAAGTGGATGTCCTTGTATGTATGTTTTGGTGTGTTTTCTACAACTATAAAATGTGTAATCACATCTTTCCTTTTTAAATTTGAAGATCTGTCTTTCATTACTGTATCAGGCCACTACTCTTCACAATTATAAGTATTCTTAATCTAACCTCAATAACCATTAGTTTATTGAAGTTCCTTTAAGTGATTATAATTAACATTTCTAAATTATGATGATTAATAATTAATATGAAATATATATCAGTAAGACTCATTGCTTTTACCAAACATTGAAAATACATTTTTAAAGAGTTTAACACAAAATTTGGGTGTAGAACAAAGTGTATTCTAATATGCTTCTATTTTTTAAAGTGAGATACAATAAAATTTCAAGACAATAAAATTATACAAACCTTGTTCACTGGTACAAGATTTAACTTGTAATTTTCTTAAAAACAACAGGGCTGGGTACAGTGGCTCATGCCTGCAATCCCAGCACTTTGGGAAGCTGAGGCAGGAAAATCACCTGAGGCTAGGAGTACAAAACCAGCCTGGAAAGTATAGCAAGACTCCACTTCTATTATACAAACAATAACAATAAATAACTTTTTTTTCCCTGCTGGTTGTAATTTCACTGGGACATCAAAGAAAATGCTGGAAACAAACTTGACACAGACATTCAATTTTTTTTTTTTTTTTTGTAGAGATGGCGACCTCACTACATTGCCCAGGCTTGTCTTGAACTTCTGGCTTAAGTGATCCTCATGCCTTTGTCTCCCAGAGTGCTGGGATTATAGGCATGAGCTATTATGTCTGGCCCCAGGCAATTTGAATTTTAAAATGTGTAACAATTATCCCCTAAATATACTGCATTGAGTCTCTGATTGCTATTACATAAATGGACCAAAACTAAGAAACACAGCTTGTGCATTAACATGAAAATATAGATGCTAGAATGATATCATTGCCTGCCATCAGTTATCTAAAACTGTGTCCAAGTTTTTAAAGTCATTTCCTAACTAATGTTAACAAGCACAGGTGTTTCCTGATTTCAGTTGCTTGGACTCTTAACATGAGTAACTCAGGGAAATGTGTAAAATTCCTTTGTTAACTTCCTTTCTCCTGTATCAAGGCCAAGTTTCATCTTAGTATTCAACGTGGTTTCTGTATTATCACACCCATTGTACCCATGCGCTTATCATCTTCCTTAATTTTTCTTACACTCACCAGAGCACTTTTGTCTTTCTTGCTACTTGTGTTATTTTTCAAGTGTTCCTCCATGCGTGTGTGTATGCACCTGTGTGTATTTTATTTATTTATTTTTTGAGACAGAGTCTTGCTCCATTGCCCAGGCTGGGGTGCAGAGGTACAAACATGGTTTACTGCAACCTCGAACTGCTGAACTCAAGTGATCCTCTCACCTCAGCCTCCCGAGGAGCTGGAACTACAGGTATGTGCCACCACACTGGTCCTATTTTTTATTTTTATTTTTGTAGAGACAGGGTCTCACTATGTTGCCCAGGCTGGTCTCAAACTCCTGGCCTCAAGTAATCCCCCTGCTTCAGCCTCCCACAGTGCCGGGATTACAGGAATGAGCCACCACGTCTAGCCTCCTTCATATTTAGAGCTCAGTTTAAGTTATTATATTTAGATTAAAAGAATGTGTCAAAAATTCTGCCTTTGAGCCAGGTAACATGTCTCATGCCTGTAATCATAGCACTTTCGGGGGCCAAGGTGGGAGGATCACTTGATATCAGGAGTTCAAGACCAGCCTGGGCAACATAGTGAGACCCTTCCTCTACAGAAAAATACAAAATTAGCTGGGTGTGGTGGTGCAAGCCTGTAGTTTCAGCTCTCTGGGAAATAAGGTGGGAGGATAACTTGAGCCTGGGAGGTCAAGGCTACATTGAGCTGTGATCGTGCCAGTGTACTCCAACCTGGGTGACAAGAGTGAGACTCTATCTCAAAAACAATTACCTCTGATTTGAAGGTTCTCTGCAAGTGGCAGGGTTGAGCCCCCTGCATAGTCATGGATCTGTGTCAGGGGGCAAAGGATGAGGCAAATGAAAAGGGATCTGTGGCAGGCAGCAAGGACGAGGCAAATGGAAGGGAAAGTGAGTAGCAGGATGAGGCAGAACTGACAACATTAATATAATGTGGCAGGGCTTTGCAATGTGCTTTAAATTCAGTTTCTCATTTAATTATGTGCAATTTTATGATTAGTCCAAGGCCATCTATCAATTTTGGGAGGATCCAAACCAAAGTCTTTGAATGCTGTTGTCTTCTATGCCTAGAGTTCTTAAACTTGAGTGCAGAAAAATCACCGAATTTGTCAAATATTGTCAAATGCCAATATTTGGGCTATCTGACTCCCATGGCACACCAAAAGGTCATGGATGGAAGATCTGAATTGCCTTGCTATTACCTACTGGCTTCTGAACTAAAATTATGTTGACTACTGTATTAGTCCATCTTCATACTGTTATAAAGAACTGTCTGAGACTGGGAAATTTATAAAGAAAAGAGGTTTAATTTACTCACAGTTTCACATGGCTGAGGAGGCCTCAGGAAACTTACAATCATGGCAGAAGGGGAAGCAGGCACATCTTACATGGTGGCAGGCAAGAGAGAGTGCAAAGGGGAAAGAGCCCCTTATAAACCATCAGATCTCATGAGAACTCACTATCACGAGGATAGCATGGAGGAAACCGCCCCCCATTATCCAATCACCTCCCTCCCTCAACACATAGGGATTACAGTTCAAGATGAGATTTGGGTGGGGACACAAAGCCAAACCATATCATTCCATCCCTGGCACCTCCCAATCTCATATCTTTTCACATTTCAAAACCAGTCATGCCTTCCCAACAGTTCTCCACAATTACTGACTGGATGGCCGCCAAGTATACCAGAGAATACCATCAAGAACTAGAGAAAACACAGTAAAGGGTGAAGAGAACCATGCTATTTAGTCATTTTCCTTTCACAGGTTTCTTACCCAAGCCATACAGTTTAATAACTTGGTTATGACTTGTTGTTAATAACTATTTGGCTTATTAATGGACCAGAACCAAATGAGAAAAGTTAATGGAACAACCTGACCATTAGCTATATTAATAACAGATTTATAGAAAAATGATTACTATTTTAAACCATATTCACATGCTTCTATCACTAAGTCTTTTTTAAAATGTCAAAAAAAATAGTACGTTCTGCATTCAGAATTAAAGAATTTTAAACCATTTTATTTTGAGACAGGGTTTTGCTCTGTCACCCAGGATGGAATGCAGTAGTGTAATCATGGTCGTGGATCAGCCTCAACCTCCTAGGCTCAAGCAATCTGTATTAGTCTGTTCTCATGTTGCTGATAAAGACATACCTGAGACTGGGAAATTTACAAGAGAAAGAGGTTTAAATTTACTGACAGTTCCATGTGGCTGAGGAGGCCTCACAATCACGGTGGAAGGCAAGGAGAAGCAAGTCACATCTTACGTGGATGGTGGCAGGCAAAGAGAGCTTGTGCAGGGAAACTCCCCCTTCTATAACCATCAGATCACATGAGAACCTCTCACTATCATGAGAACAGCATGGGAAAGACCTGTCCCCATGATTCAACCACCTCCCACTTGGTCCCTCCTACAACATGTGGGAATTCAAGATGATATTTGGGTGGGGACACAGCCAAACCACATGACAATGCTTCTGTTTTAGCCTCGTGAGTAGCTGGGACCATAGGCATGCACTACCATGCCCAGCTAATTTTTTAAATTTCTTGTAGAGACAGGTTCTCGACATGTTGCCCAGGCTTAAATTATTTTAGTTTGGGAAGATATTTTTGCTTAATTTGGTGACATGCTAGTTTTACATGTTAGAAGTAGATCAGAAGAAATGTTTGCAGTGGCTAAATGTAGTTAGATTTGGCTCCCTTAAATAATTTATCTCTTTTTTATTGTGCATGAAGTCTTTTTTATTGTATATGAATTTTTTTTATTGTACATGAACCTACAAAACTATAATTGGGCTATTGTGAATCTGTTTCTTAATAGAATGGCAGCAAAGTTTTCCAGGGTTCCACACTATTGCTAGAAAGGCACTTCGGTAATATAAAGGATTTCAAATGAAACTATTCTAATATAGGTAAATTCAAGTAGGTGAGATGTCCAAAAATAAATTATCCATAGGAGAGATCTGTATTTATTCTGTTTACATAGGTAAAATATTTAACCTCACTAGATTTTCCTGTTAGAAAGCAGTGGCAGAAATGTTTCATGAAGTCATTGCTCTTGATCACCGGGCTGTCTGGGCAGTTGTCAGTACAAAGTGTTACTAACTTGATTGCTTTTTATGGGAGGATTACTTTTATTTGTGCTTTTCTGTTCTGATCTCAATCCCTGGAATCTCTCTTACTTAAGTGGGCTTCTGAGGCAAATAGTAATTGAAGGCCCTTCTTTTGGGGAAACCCGAGGAAGGGCGAGAAGCACTGCCTGTCTCCTGGATCTGCCTGCCTTCTTAGGACTTTTCCCTTTTGGGCTTCCTTCCCTTTATTCTCTCCCTCATCATGAGCTGTGCAGCCACTGACACCCTAACAGACTAGCTGTCAGGACCCTTTGGCTAGCTGAAGTCCTCACCCTCTGATCTCATCCCTCTGTAACACCCCACCCTCACTTTGACTGTTTCTTCCTTCAAGTCATTGAAGATCTTTCCTTTATCCATCATGGAGTCCAGAAACTTCACAATGATGTGTCTAGTTATGGGTCTTTTTTTACTCATTGTGCCTAAACTGCATCATTTTCAATATGAGACCAATGTTTTTCTTTCATTCTGAGAAATGTTACTATATCTTTGAAATCTCTTACCTTTTCTGTTCTTTTTGTCCTATGAGGAGGACATTGTGGCCCCACTTATTTAGATGTACCTTTGCCTACTCAGAAATTGATATAGACAGGCACTTCTAGGATCCTTGCCCTGCAAACCACTATCTCCTGCTTGCTGAGAGTCTCAATCTTCTTCCCCTTTGTTCTCAGTATGTAGTAGTGGTAGTTTTCAATCCTACTGTGCATTAGAATCATGCTGGGATGGAGCTTATGTATGTCTTTCTAAAAACTGGTTAAGTCTCAGCTCTACCATGTATTAGCTATGTGATCCAATTCACTTAACCTTTCAACCCTTGGTTTCCTTATTTGTGAAATAGAGATAATGACAACACTTCATTTGGTTGTCATGAGGATCAAATGAATAATGTTTGTCAAGTGCCTTCAGGTGGATGCTCAGGAAATTATAATACAGAGGTCAAGGTAACAGCTGAAGTCAAGGTAACACATGCCTGGCAAGGTATCAAATGCCTTATGTGAATTATTTTATCTTCAGAGTCCTTTAAAGTAAGTACGTTTATTATTTGTACAATGCTCTAAAAATTGTTTTTGTTTACCTGTGTTGCATTTCTTTCTTTGTCCTTTGGTATACATATTTTTTGTACTTCATAGCATATTTATATTTCTTACTCTAGTTTTCAAATGTTATTTACTGTTTTTTTCTATGCTGTTTTCATGTATAATTTTAGTAATTACCATAATATTCCATTAAGTCACTATTCCGTAATTTACTCAGCCATTCCACTATGGTTGAACTGGTTCTTCAAGCATAGAACTCATTTTACTTTGAAGCTTTTGATGTACACTGTCAAACTGCCCTTCAAAGCCTGTGCCATTTTATAGTAATATGGGGTCACATTTGACCTGGCTGTGTTATTCTCTAAATTCTCTAATTCTATTAAATGGAATTGGAGTTATGTGAAATGTTCCTTAAGAAATTTAAAAAATGGCAGTGATTCAATCAAGCAACCAATTAATTTAAAAAGCATTTCAATAATATGTTAGGAATTATATATAGAGAAGTCTAAAGTTATACTGTTAAGACAAGAAACAGTAACAGTGATCATGGAATAACACCCTCTAGTTTACAAAGGACCTATAATACAGCTATATCTGTACTGCAATAGTTGCTGTAATGTATCACATACAAGACACTAGCAATCAGAGTGATCCCACCTGTGTAGAGAGAGAAAACCTCTTCCTCCCCCGCTTTCAGGGTCAGAACCAGCTCTGGATAAAAGTTGTTACATAGGAGAAATTGATATTGGCAAACAGTTCCTTCTTACAAAGACCCTGTACAATGTGTGGCTTCCTACCTGACCTCATGTCACATAACATAGGATGGAGATCATCAGAGTTTTCCTGGAGATTAATTTGGAGATGCTGATAGGAAAGATACTTGTTCTGCTGGGGCTATTAGCTGGGAATGTGGGAAGTTGGGGCTGTTGACGACCATCTTCCCTGGCTGTATTTAGGAAGCCAGTTGCAGGAAGAGAAAATGAGGAACAGGGAGAGGGGAGCAAAACCAACAGGTGATGAGAGGGGGAAGGAAGAACAGAAAAAGTACTCCAGCGAGAGAGTGAGAAAGTAGCTTGATAAATACCATGGTAACCTGCATTTTGCCTGTAGCCTTTTGGGGTTTAAATACTTCACATCAAATGTGTGACTTCAATCAGGCGATGTTGGGCAGCAGGCTGAGAGCCACAACATAGCTGTTTCTTTTTAAGTAAAGCCCATGCTCTTGCTATGTCTTGGATGTTATTCTCTCCTGCAATCTCAGAACCCTATGATCTCTTTCCTTGGTGTTGCTTACTCATTCTAAACAAGCCCCTTTTTCTAGTGATTCCATCTTCTTCCTCAGTTCTCACTCTATGTCCGATTCCAGCCAAACCTCTTGAAACGGTGTCTACATTCACTCTCTCACATCCTTTTCACCTCAACCTACCCAACAGGCTTCCACTCACACCCCACTCCTGAAACTGTTGAAAGATTACTAAGGACCTGTCCACACGGTATTCTTTTTAAATTTATTTTTATATTGTGTAGACACGGGGTCTCACTTTGTTGCCCAGGCTGGTCTTGTACTCCTGGGCTCAAGTGATCCTCTTGCCTCAACCTCCCAAAGAGCTGGGACTACAGGTGTGAGCCATGGCGCCTACCCCATGTGGCATTCTTTAGTCCTTGCCTACTCTTGGCGTCATTTGACCTAGCTGTCGATTCCTTCCTGCTTGAAAATGTTTTGGTGTTTTCCATAATACATGGACACCACATCTTCCTGACTGCTGCTTTTCTCTTACCTCCCTGGCTGCTGCCTCTTAACCTGCGTGCCTGCTTCTCCTCCACCCACAAATGTTGGAGTTGCTGGAGGGCTCTGTCCTTGATCCTCTTCTCAAGTTACATTTTCTTCCTATCTTCCCATAACAGAGTCTGATCCACGATTCTAGCTTTAATTACTATCTGTATACTGATGGTTCCCAAATTTGTCTTTAGCTAAGAGACTGCCCTCTGAGTGTCACAACCACATACGCAATTCCCCACTTCAGATTTCTGCTTAAATGTATCAAGATATATCAAACTTGACAGGCTTTGAATTGAACTCTTCATCCTCCCCTCCCACTCCCAACTCTTCACCCCTGCCCCAATCTCCTCTTGCCATGTTTATCTCTTTTTTAAAGACAGCATCTCACTGTCACCCAGGCTGGAGTGCAGTAGCATGATGACGGGTCACTACAGCCTCAACCTCCCAGGCTCAAGTGATCCTCCTGCTTCAGCTCCTGAGTAGCTGGGACTACAGGCACTTGCCACCACACCTGGCAAATTTTTTAACTTTTCTGTAGAGACAAGGCCTCACTATGTTGCCCAGGCTAATCTTTAGGTTCAAGTGATCCTCCTGCCTTGGTTTTCCCTGGAACCATAGGCATGTGCCCTGGCTAATTTAAATTTTTTTTTTTTTTTTTTTTTTTTTTTTTTTTTTTTTTTTTTAAGAGATGAGGGTCTCCCTATGTTGCACAGGCTGGTCTTAAACTCCTGGGCTTAAGCCATCCCCCTGCCTTGTCCTCCCAAAGTGCTGGTATTACAGGTGAGCCATCGCACTTGGCTCATGCCCTGTTTCTTAATTCTCTAATAGCTCCCCAGTCCACACAGTTGCTCAAGCCAGATTCTGCAAGTCAGAATACTGTCCTCTTCCTCATTCCCTTCAATCTTTCACCAAGACCTATCAATTCTACTTCCAAAACACTGCTTGAATTCATCTACTTATCTTCATCTCTATCACCACCTCCTGAGTCTTAGCCACCATCTTCTCACCTCTGGACTTTGGCACCAGCCTCATAATTGGTCTCCCCACACTCATGCTGTTTCTTCTAGGCCACTCCCCAGAGAGCTATTTGATTTTATTTAAAAAAATATAATGGGACTACAGGCATGTTCTACCACATCCAGCTAATTTTTTTAGTTTTTATTTTTTGTAGAGACAGTCTTGCCATGTTGCCCAGGCTGGGGCTCGAACTCCTGGGCTCAAGCAGTACTCCTGCCTTGTCCTCCCAAAGTGTTGGCTTTATAGGTGTGAGCCACCTTTCTCATCCCCATGAGATTTAAAACACAAATCTCATCTTTCCCTGGCTCTGCTTAACAGCCTTCAGAGGCACCCAGTTGCCCACAGATAATGTCCAAAGACTTTCCTATGATCTACCAGTCTGGTCATTGTGACCACCTTTGCAAACTCATTTCAGCCACTCTCCCCCTCACCTTCCTCAGCTCCAGCCACATAGAGTCCTCTCTGTTCCCAAACAGGCCAAACCATCTGTTTTCTCATGAGCTCTAAATGAACTGGTGTCTCTGCTATTTGCTTCTTCAAAGAACCCTTCCCTGGCCACCCATCCAGTTATAATGCATCACCCCTTGGCACCGTGGGCTTTTCCTTCACTGCACCCTCCACATATATCGTCTGGAATTTGTTGTTTTTTCTCCTTGTGGTACTGTTAGCCCCAGGAGGGCTGGCACTATTGTTGTTTGACCCACTGCTCTGTCACCATTGCCAGTCCCAGTGCCTGATAGGTACTGACTGATAGGGTAAAGATGGAATGTCTGGTGTCCTCACATCCCAGTCCCAGAGCAGCTGTGTGGCCACCTGCCATTTGGGGACTGTTTTCTTTTTTTAAATGTTAACTTCAATTTTAAAAAATCTTTTAAAGTCTACACACCATGATTCTTTATGGGGACTGTTTTCTTTTAGCGCCAAAGTCCAAGAGCAGCAAATCCTTTAGTGGCTCTTAAAGCTAGAGCCTTTTCTCTTTGGAGAAAAGGGTGACAGAGTTGACCCACATGGTAGATGTGACCTCTTCCCCTGGAGCACTAAAGCCAGACAGGAGCCCCCTGGACATTTGGGAGCATGCTTTAACAAATCCTGCCTAAAGCTAAGGTGTCATTAGAATGACATGTTGCATCTCTGCCTTGTTCTCTACAGAAGCTTTGGTGTTTTTAAGACAGGCCCTCTCCCCCCTGGCCCATTGTCCTTATTTGTTTTCATTCTGTATAGTACAGTTAACAGGTGAGGCCTCATTGCACTCATGGAAAATCGTTGAGAACCTAATCAATTAGAAAGCTCTGAATAGGGTCTTAAACGAGGGGGCTAGAAAGATGAAGCTGGGGCCAGGCATGGGAGCTTATGCCTTTAATCTTAACACTTTAGGAGGCGGGGGCTGGAGGATCACTTAAGGCTAGGAGCTGGAGGTTATAGTGAGCCATGACCACACCACTGTACTGCAGCCTGGGCGACAAAGTAAAACGCAGTCTCTAAAACATAAAAGAAAGAAAAAGAAAGGAGCGAAGGAAGGAAGAAAGGAAAGAATGAAAGAAAGCCGAACCAGCTCCAAGGGAGCCAGTGTGGCAAGACAGAATGTCACCAAGTATCTTAAGAGTGGCCTAGGCTTTATGGGAAACAAAATGGTTGTGGCTGGCCCTCGGGAAGCGCGCTTTGCTGCATTGCAGAGTAGTCCACAAGGCCCTCCCTCCCAGGAGACAAAATCTGCAGGGACCACGGGGTGGGAAGCATCAGAAGGCTGCCCTCTCTGACTGCAAATACAAGCTGGAGTCTTCGTAGAAGAGGCTATTTCTTCCGCGCGTGTGTTGGGGACAGCCTGTGTGTGTGTGTATGAACATTTTCTGCCCTTGCTGTGCAGGGCAGGGCGGACCAGGAACCACCAGCAGAGGAAGAGACTTACTACCTCTTGGCCATGTCTGTCTCCAGAAGAACCGACCTTTCCTGCTCTTTGTGCAACCAGGCACACCTTCCGAGGAAGGAGGTGAACAGGATTTCCACCATTACTACTGCCCTATTAAAACACACACATACACACAACTGTGTAATTAGCCTCTGTAGGAAAGGCGCACAAACAGGATGCATTCAAGCTGACCCCGGGATGAGCCATCTCTGTAGATTAGGAAAAAGAATCTCCCCGCCGTGTGCCCACCTCCGGCCAGGGCCTCTTGGGGACGGTCCTGCAGGGTTACCAGCCCACCGGGGAGGCTGGGAGAGAGGGGCGGGCGACTAGTCTACGCGCGGGTTCCTGGCTGGAACGCGTCCTCCGCACCCTCCCAACCTTCCATCTCTCCCCAGTCCAGTCTCCTACGCCCCAGGTGTTTGCTGAGGCCGAGCGACGAACCCTTTCCTTTTTGGCCTGCGCCCGGGGTGGCCCCTAACCTGCAGCGCACGGCCAAACCCGGCGCTACAAGGACGGCGCACAGGGCGGCGCAAGCGGGCACTGGGCTCCACGGGGGCGTGCGCGGGGATCCACCCACCGCAGGGCCGGGACGCGGGCTGCGCGCCACTCCCCCCGGGTCCGGAGGGCGCGGGAGCGGGCGCAGGGGTTCTGTGAACTTGGAACCTTGGCGGCGCGAGGTTCTCGCCTGGGATGAGGCAGCGGCAGCTGCTTCCTGGTTTGCAGTTCGCCGAGTGGGGGAGAGCGTGAGCCTGCGGAGGCGGGGGCAGGAGGAGAAGCAGGAGGAGGCGGGGGAAGAGACGCTTGGGGCTGGAGCTCACCGGACGGGTCGCTCAGGCTCTCCGGAGAGAGGAGCTGCCCGGCCCTGGAGAAGGGGCGAGTCCCGCGCGAGTCCCCGGGAGGCGCCGCGCGCTCGGAAGGGACGGTCGGGCTTCCCCT
This sequence comes from Saimiri boliviensis, assembly GCF_048565385.1. Classification (NCBI taxonomy): domain Eukaryota; kingdom Metazoa; phylum Chordata; class Mammalia; order Primates; family Cebidae; genus Saimiri; species Saimiri boliviensis. The sequence goes on along the minus strand of NC_133450.1, from coordinate 42,428,749 downwards.
GCCCGCTGACGGCTCGGCGGCGGGCTCCCCTCCTTTCCACCTCGGGAGGGAGGGAAGGAGGGGAGGGAAAAGTCCCACAGAGGAGGCAGAATGGCCGGTCGAGGGGCGCTTGGGCGCTGTCTTTCCCCAGAGCTGCCCGGGCTCCTGCAGCTGCCCCGAGGGCTGGCCTGAGCTCGGACGCCCCGCTCTCCCGCTGCGAACCAGTGCGGCCCCCCGGGCCTGGGGCAGCGGCGCCGGCATGTCGTCTGGAACCATGAAGTTCAATGGCTATTTGAGGGTCCGCATCGGCGAGGCGGTGGGGCTGCAGCCCACCCGCTGGTCCCTGCGCCACTCGCTCTTCAAGAAGGGCCACCAGCTGCTGGACCCCTACCTGACGGTGAGCGTGGACCAGGTGCGCGTGGGCCAGACCAGCACCAAGCAAAAGACCAACAAACCCACGTACAACGAGGAGTTTTGCGCCAACGTCACCGACGGCGGCCACCTCGAGTTGGCCGTCTTCCACGAGACGCCCCTGGGCTACGACCACTTCGTGGCCAACTGCACCCTGCAGTTCCAGGAGCTGCTGCGCACGACCGGCGCCTCGGACACCTTCGAGGGCTGGGTGAGTAGCGGTGACCCCTTCCCTTTGTGTCTGCCCAACCCCGGTTCTCTTCTGTTTTTCAAAACTCACCCGGGTCCCGCTTTCCCATCGCTCCGTGGCTGAGGGAATTCCCTCCAGACTTTGGTCCTCGCCCAGGTGGCCGCGGCCCTAGTGACGCGACCGCGGTGGGTGTGTGCAGGCGCAGGTGTGTCTCCAGGAAGCTGGCCTGAACACTATCCCCTTTCGGGATGGCGGCTCGGCCTAAAGGGAAGTCGGGCAGGGGTCCAGGGCGGTCACCCCTTCCGCCCAGTCTTTGGGCATGAAGCTCCAACTTTCAGCACGCGAGTGATACGAAAGTAATTTGATTTAGGCAAAGTGCTTCAAGCGCTACTTAGGAGAAAGCCGTACATTCTCGCGAGTATTATTCATACTGTGTATGGATACATGTTGGTTCAGCCGCGCAGACGTGCACACATGTTTCGGCTTGCACATCCCGGAGGTACACCGGCAGGGATCTGAGCGCCTGGGGTCTGCACGTTGGCAGTGTTATTATTTAGCAGTTTTCCAAGGAGATGAGATTTACATGTACTTGCAGGTAACTCAGTCCGAGGTGGGAGTCCTGCAGTATGGATTCTGCTGCTATTGGTCTGAGAAGAGGCTGCAAGGACTCTTTAGGAGGTTGTTGACTGCCCTCCCTTCCCCCATCACCTGCCCGTGTTCCTGGGTATTGACGTGTAGCTACCCGCAGCTTCCCACTTGCCTCTGCTTTTCACATAGTTCCCATGAGGCAAAATTTCTGCTGTAAATAAATTAAAACTTCTAGAGCACTCTACACAGTGCGAACATGCTTTTGCTGCCTAATCCTCACACTGTCTTTGTGATGCCGGTGTTATCATTTCCACTTTGAGATGATGGAATGTTAATTATAATAAAGTGGTCTGGTTTAGCAAAATGGAGTATTTTACATAAAGACTCTTCAGGAGTTTAATGGTTTAGGTTCTGGAGGGAGTCAGTTTTGAACCCAATATCAGTATTGAAAATCTGCTTGAAATTTACACGTGGTGAAATCAGATGGTTGGTGATGAAGGCTCATTTAGGTATTTATTTTATGCTTTGTGGAATTGGTAATTTTATCGTATATTCTCTAAAATTAAAGATGTCTTATGGAGCTATTCCTTTCTTTTAAATAGAAGTACAAAACCATAATGACTGTTTAACCTTAATTGTCAAATTATATTGAGTTAATTTGTCTTCAGCCTAATTTACTTTGTGGCACTTAGAAGTGGAGACTAGAGGAATTGCTAAAATACAGTTAGATGTTTACATTTATCCTGTGAATTTCTGGATATGAAATAAAAGTGAGTTTAGACATCCAAGTGGATTTGTTGAGTTCTATTAGTGCCTGATTAGGAGTTACGTTGAGCAAAGCTCAAGAGGAACTAGGTTCTGAAGTATGGTGGTGCAGCTTGGCCAATGGCCATGAGAAGCATCCCTTCCCTGAGAAGGCCAAGACTTGTCCTTCTCAAATGTAATCTACCCACTTGAATTACCCAGGGACCTTAAAAAAATTCCCTCTTTTAAAGACTCTGGATAGGAATCTCTGGCTGTGGGACCTCATCATCTTTACTTTTAGGCTTCCCAGGTGATTTCAGAGTGCAGTCAAGGTAGAGAACCTGTGACCTACATGAAGACCAAAAGATGAGGAGTTCTTGGTGTCTAAGAAGCATGAGTATAGGAAGATCCAGTTACCTGACTAGGTGGCATGTATAGAGCTACTTATTGTTCCACTGGATAAATAAAAGATTCAATGTAAATGAGATTTCAATATTTATAATGTTCTGAAATAATTGCACTTAGATGTGTAATATAACCCACTAGTGGTGCTTTGGAAAATCCAAGTGTTTGGTTGGCGGATAAGTTCAGCATTTAAATGACCTTGAGATGACATTTAAATGATGCTTTGTTATGCATTTTTATACATCAGAGGGCAGAGCTTTTTCTGTTTTGTTTTGTTTTTTAAGGTTTTGGGAAATAATGATTTGTCATGCATTTGTATACATTAGAGGGTAGATTTTTGTTTGTTTTTTGAAAAGGTTTTGGGTATTTTGGGATTGTGAGGATAGGGTAGAAAGGATGAGCAGAGTGTTGTTCCTTTTTTGTTTTCTTTTAAAGAAAATCTGGTTAAGAAAATATTTGGAAATATATGGAATGCATGTTTGTTTTTAAATAATTATGCTTTATAGTTTCAAAAATGCTTGAAAAAAATAGAGATGAAGTCTTGCTATCTTTTTGACCAGGCTGGTCTTGAATTCCTGGTCACAAGCCATCCTCCTACTTCGACCTCCCAAAGTGCTGGGATTACAGGTGTGAGCCACTGCACCTGGCCCAAAGGTGCTTTTGGAATTCAAGATTACATAAATAGTTATTTATCTTTAGTATGTTAAATTGATATTTATTCAGTTACATATGGAATAATTGAATTTACTCCAAAATAAATTTCTGTGTTGCAAGTGGAACTACAGATTGCTGACTTAAAAACAAAACAGAAACTCTTTCTCGAAGTGGCAGGTTCGAAAAACTCCCCCAAACCTAGTGACTTAGTTTTTGCTAGATCATGAGAAGCTCTCAGCTGTAGGTTATGGGTGAGAGAATTCAATATGGTTAAGATCTCAATTCTTCCCAAACTATTCAATAGATTGAATGTAATCTCAATCGAAATCTTTCTAAGTTTGTTGTAGTAATTGACAGACTGACTTTGAAATTTATATGGCAATGTAAAGTGCTGAGACCAGTCTAAGAATAGTTTTGAAAAAGAACAAGTTGGAGGACTTATCCTATCTGATTTCAAGGCTAACTGTAACATGACCATAATCAAGATAATGTGGTATTGGAGTAAAGAGAGTCATACAGATCAGTGGAATGCCTAGAAGAGAGTCTAGAAATAGAGCCACATGTAGAGGATCCACCAATTTCTGATAAAGCTGCCAAGAAAGCAACTCAGTTGGAGAAATGATAATCTTTTCAACTAATGGTGCTTGAACAACTGGATAGCCACATGTAGAAATGTGAGCCTGGGCACTCACTTTACATCATACAAAGACATTAATTCAAAATGGATTATAGACCTAAATGTAAGAGTTTAACTGTGAAACTTCTATAAGAAAGCAAGAAAATTTTAGTGACCTCGGGTTCAGCAAAAATTTTTTAGATAGTATACAAAAGGCACCAACTATAGAAAAATCAGTAAGTTGGACTTTATCAAAATGAAAAACTATTGCTTCCCAGAGGATGTTTAAGAAAATGAAAACCCGAGCCACAAATGGGAGAAACTAACTGCAACATGTAAATGAAAGACGTGTAACATGAATATACAAAAGAACTCTAACAGCACAATAATAATAAGAAAAATACCTAATTTAAAAATCCAACAAAGGACTTGTAACTTGTCAAATATTTGAATAGGCCCTCACCTTCATGCCAAATAGCACATTAAAAGATGCTCAAATCATGTCATTAAGGAAATGCAGATTAAAACCAAAATGAGATCTCAATATGCTCCCACTAGAAAGACTAAAATTAAGAAGACTGACCATACCAATCGTTGGTGAGGAAGTGGAGCACCTGGAACTCTCATATGCGACTGTGAAGAATGTAAAATGGGTACAATCATGTTGAAAAATAGTTTGACAGTTTCTTAAGCTATCAAACATATGCCTACCATATAGCCTACTCTTTAGTCTTTACTAAGAGAAATGAAACCATTCATACAAAGGCTTGTCCATGAATGTTCATAGCATCTTTATTTGTAATAACCACCAAATTGGAAACAACTCAAATGTCAATCAACAGATGTATGTTTAAACAGTTGTGGCTTATCCATACAGTGCAATATTACTCAGCAATAAAAAGATGAGCACATGTAACAACAGAAATCAATCTCAGAATGATTACGCTGAATGAAAGAAGTTAAGCAAAATTTCACTTATGCAAAATTCTAGAAATGAAAAGGAGTCTATAGCAACAGGAAGCAGATCAGTGGTTGCCTAAAAGTGGGGAGTGGAGGTGAGGGAGGGGTAGATTACAAAGGATGCAGAAACTTTTAGGAGAGATGAATATATTTATTATTCTGATTGTGGCAATGGTTTCACAGCTACATACATATGTCAAAGCTTATCAAATAGTTCACTTTAAGTATGTGTATGTCACTATATGACAATTATACCCGAATAAAGCTGTGGGGAAAAAAACCAGTAAGGACTTATCCATATTTTACTGAAGATGTTAAGTAAGATGCTCGTAAATGACAGAATTTCAGTTGAGCCAAGTCTGACTCTTGAAAACTACATTTCCTCTTTAGTGCAGAAAATATTTATGAGAGTAGAAGCATAGAAAAAATGAAATCACAATAAAACCAATTGGTTTCTGATTTTTGGACATGGTCTCATTTTCTAAATTATCACTGTCAGTTTTTCTCTGCTGCTTCTAGGACATGTTCATTTTGCATAATTTCTCTGGCTTCCAAAAACGGAAGAATTGCCTCTGTTAAAACCCTATTTTCTTCTTTCGTGTACTTGCTCTTGATTTGCTGACCTTCAAAATGGGGACCAACATCTAATGCTTAATGCAGAGGGCTGGGGACGTGAGGAGGCAGGAGGAGCTGGAGGCTGCGTCACGGAAAGACCTTGGCGCCCCCTCAGGAAGGAAGGACCGGCTTGGCAGGATCCCAGGCTGCTTTCCTGGTTCAACCCTCTCGAAGACATTGTGTTCTCTGCAGCCCCGGAGGGCTGCTTTCTTCAGTTTCTCAGTGAGGTACCTGTTTTGTAATCAATCCTGTCAGGTGAGGTAGCCAGGTTACTACTGGACAGTCCTGGGTTATCTTTTCTCTTCCTTCCTGGATCCAGGTGTCTGAATTTATAACACCAGAATTCTTCCAGATTGTCTATCTAGTGGTCCATTTTGTGCTCAGTAGTACAGTTATTTATTCTCATGATTTATTTTTTTTCTGAACCAATTGGAAGGAGTGTCTAACACTGACTGGTCAATCCACAGTGTGTTAGGGAAAAAGACATATTTTAGAATCTTGAGGGAATTTTGTTTCTGTGTACGTGAATTGTATTGGCTATGTAGGGTCTTCAGTTCCGTTGTAAGAATAATTTTGCTGCAGTGGGACCGGCTGCTGCTTATCACGAACAGGTTGTGGCTCAGCTGTTTTCCCCCTTGGAGAGCATTATTATCTTGTTGTCGTTCATTGCATTCATTGCTCTCTGAGATCGTTTTGTTAATCAGTTTGCTTATTATATTGACCTCCTTTAGATTAGAAATGGCTTGAGAGCAAGGACCCACCTTTCTTATTCACTGTCCTAACCCTGGCACAATGCCTCAGACATAGTAAGCATTAAATATTTGTTAAATGAAATTTTATGTGACTGGGGGACAAGTAAAGTATAAGTATTTTGGGAGCATCTTTCCCTCTTTCTAAAATAAATAAGTGAAAATAGTTGAGGAGTGACCAGATGAACAGTATTCCTCTATTAAATCAATCAGTGACATCCAAATGTGTGCTTGAAAGACTTGGCCTGACTGCTCTGTTTTTTGAATATGGTAATGGATTGAAAACCTTGTGTGTGGAAAAATTCCTTGCTCTTACGTCATTTTAAAAGACTGTGATTTTTAAATTGTAAGACGTTGTAGCGTTTTTTACTTGTAATTTTCACGCCCAAAATGTTAAAGTCAGGGCAGAACCAAGACATCAGCATTTAAGAGGTTGTACCTCAGCCTTGGAGAGGAATGAGGTTGGTGGGTGGATCATGAATCATTTCATCTTATGCAACTCTTAGTGAAGTTTTGGTATCTAGCAAGTGTTTAGAATGGTGATTAGTGGTGATGGTAAAAGTGTGGTGCATTTTTATGAGAAGAGTAGCATTTGTATAGAATAATAGAGGTGCCTGGGATTCTTGGTAGTCCTTTTTTATCTAATTAAACAACTGGAGCCAGGTGCTATGCCTCACCTCTGTGATCCCAGCACTTTGGGAGGCCAAGGTGATAGGCTCCTTTGGGCCCATGAGTTTGATATCAGCCTAGGTAATATAGTGAGAACTCCATCTCCACAAAAATAAAATAAAATTAGCCAGGCATGGTAGCACATGCCTGTAGTCCTAGCTACTCCAGAGGCTGAGGTGGGAGGATCACTTGAGCCTAGGAAGTTGAGGCTACAGTGAGCCATGATCATGCCACTGCATTCTAGCTTAAATCACAGAGCAAAACCCTGTCTCAATTAAAAAATAAAAAGCTAAAAAAAAATCAACTAGATTGTGTTCCCCTTTTGTATTGACTTCTTAGCTCCACTTTATTAGAATGTGATAAAAATGAGACCTGAGTAGAAACTCAGTCCCTGTCCATTGTTTTCCACTCCTATCACTACGGTACCCAAAATAGTCTTTCTGAATTGCCAAGCCAATAGTCAATTCTTTAATTAAAACTCTTCTGTGATTCTCTACTGCTCTTAGATAAAGTCCAGAGTCTTTTTTTTTTTTTTTTTTTTTTAGACAGAATCTCTCTCTGTTGTCCAGGCTGGAGTGCAGTGGCACGATCTCAGCTCACTGCAACCTTTTCCTCCCAGGTTCAAGTGATTCTCCTGTGTCAGCCTCTCAGGAGCTGAGATTACAGGCACGCACCACCGTGCCTGGCTAATTTTTATATTTTTGGTAGAGACAGGGATTTGCCATGTTGGCCAGGCTGGTCTCGAACTCTTGATCTTAGGTGATCTGCCCACCTCAGCTTCCCAAAGTGCTGGGATTATAGGCATGAAGCCACTGTACCCAGCCAAAGTCCAGAGTCTTTAAAGTGGTATAGGATGTTCTCCAAGATCTGGCCCCTGTTTTCCTCTTAAGTCTTTTCTCTTACCTTTCCCCAAATCCATACCCTGTGCTTGGGTCACAATGAGCATCTTTCAGTTCCTCAAAAGGAGGAACGCTTTACTAATTCTTACTTGTGCTTCCGGTCTCATTGTAGTCAACAATTACCCAGACAGCTGTCCCAGATGTGCCCGGGGCCAGATGAGGACCAGTCTGGGTTTGGTCCTCCTCCTCATTGTTCCCTCAGTATCCTGAGATCTCCTTTACTGCTGTCTCCTCCATCCTGAAAGAACAGATGTATGAATGGATTGGCCTCTAACGGAAGCATGTGACCCTGGTCATAGAGAGTTTGGGGTGCAGTTGTTTGGGTGATTGACTAAGATTCATCTGCTTGGCTCTTGTGGTAGTGACTCTGACAGACTATTACGTGTTTCTATTTGAAATGCCAAGCCCTAGATGAGCATCCGTCCACTACTGAGCATGTACTAAGTACCAGGCATTGTGCTCTGTCCTGTAAAGTCAAGTGGACAGGACACAATGGCCCTTCCTTCATAGGTCTTGTAATTCCAAGGGGGAGGTAGATTAGGGTAAAAAACAAACGAAAGAAACTAGGGAATTACAGAAGCACTCAGAGGCAGGTAAGCCCCTGGTCTGGGGAGGTCAGAAACATCTTCCTGGAGGAAAAACAAAGAGCTGACTTTTAAGGATCCAGCATAGAGAGCCAGAGCCTGCTTCAGTTAAATGACTGTGAACAATCTTTCCTCAAAAGAAGAAAAGGAACTTCTGACCTGGTAATTTCCCAGAGAAACATCATAGATGCCCTTTTGAAAGGTAAATGTTCCTGACCTACAGAAATGTTTCCATCTTTGGAAAGTTTGGGAGGAAACTGTTTCCATGCTTGTGAACAGATGAACTGCAGAAGAACTTTTGACTCCCAGAGGCAGAAAGCAGGAACACTATATTTGAACCATCAAATACCTTAAGTTTTGTATAGATTGTAAAATAATCATAGATGTTGAAGCATCTTATTCAGAACAACAACAAAAAGACTGATAGCTCTTAGGCCTGCAGAGAGCCTGTAGGTATATTCATTTAGCACAGATGTTTTTAACATTGAAACTGAAGGCATTTGGTGCTGTGGTGCTCCAGTTTGCCACAGACCCCAACACTCCCTATTATGAAGCCAACCCTCTTGACTCATTACTTGCTTGGACCTGGGACATTTTTTATTTTGTTTGACACTATAGCTCAAGCCTTTGTTTCCAGATTGTGGGAACCAAAGTTCCAGCCAAAGCATTACTGTTATCCTTAACAGGGGTGTCCAATCTTTTGGCTTTTCTGGGCCACATTGGAGGAAGAATTGTCTTGGGCCACACCCAAAATACACTAACACTAACGACAGCCGATGTGCTTAAAAAAATCCTCAGAAAAATCTCATAATGTTTTAAGAAAGTTTATGAATGTGTGTTGGGCTGCATTTAAAGTTGTCCTGAGCCACATACGGCCTATGGGCTGTGGGTTGAACAAGCTTGCCCTAGCTTGTGAGAAGTGTGATAAACACACTTTTAATGTCTATTCATATCTATTTATATCTACAAAAATATACTTAGATTTGTTTAGATATGTAATAATTTATTAATTTATAAAAGACATTAGTTTAGATGTATATTTAGATGTTTACTTACATAAATATTTGTGTCCTAGTATTTCAGAGAAAGCTAGCTTATGAGTAAATACCTTTACTGCAAATTAGTATTATATTAACTATTCCATTAGAAAAAGACAAACTCTGCCAGGGTGGTGTGGTGGTATGCACCTGTAGGCCCATCTACTGGGGAGGCTGAGGCAAGAGGATTGCTTCAGTCTAGGAGTTGAAGGCTGCAGGCTGCAGTGAGAGCTATGATTGAGCTGCTGCTGTTTAGCTTGGGCAACAGAGTGAGACCCTGTCTCAAAAAAGGAAAAAACAAAAACAAACCCCTCTTTTTATTTCAGTATACAACTCCCAGCAATATGGGAATGCTGCACTTTAATGGGAGTGAGAAGAACTGGGTTCGAGCTGTGACCTTAGGCAAGCCTCTACTTATCAGGGTCTCCTTTCCCTGTTATATTGTGAGGGGCTGCACTAAACCATCTCTAAAGACTTTTACATCTCTAAAGCCTCTGCTTCCATGTATTAGGCAATTACATAATTTCTTCCCTTTCGGAGTAATTGGTTTGGTTTTAAGCTGTCAAAATGAATTATATCTTATCAAAGTTAGTAACTCCTAAGAATGAAATTAGTCCAAATCTAAATTACTCAGGGTTGGAGAGGATTTAGCTCACGTCTAAGTGTCTTGTATAGCATTGCTAGTGATGTTGGTATTTTCTTGGTTTAGAATCAGGCTTAAGGAAATACATTTCAAGCCACGCAGTTGTATTTCTGGATTTAACGCACTCCTTGTTCTATGGGATGGTTGTAAGTTATGGCCCTGTTATGTCAAGTCAGAGAGAAACTGAGAATCCCACTGTTTTGCTAGAAGCCATTCCCACTAGTATGGCAATTACAGCATTATAGTCCCAAAGTGTCTGTAGCCACCAGTCTATGTATCCACCCAGGGTGATGACAAATACTATAAATCACTGTAGGGCAGACATTTTAATGAGATGGAGGAATGAGCCCAAGGGTATTGGCTATAGTAGTGTTTAAGTGCTATGCTAAAGAATTTTATGAGACAAGTAATTTTTGTTGAGAATCATGGTCCTATCTGGAGAGATTTATCAAGATTATTATGTTAGTGTGTTTCTCTAGCACTAGTGAATTAGAGCAGTATCTGTCAAAGCACATAGGACTTTGTAGTGGAAAGCCTGTTTAATAGGAAGCTTACCAGCAATGTTTTATTACTACTGCCTTCCCCAAAGTTCCTTTGATTCCATATAAGTTTTACCCTTGCACATCTTTGACCTCATAGGGAGAGAAATGCTTAAAAGGTTACCAAAGATGTTTAGTTTGTGCTTGTGGTAAAAAATTAAGAAATTTGCCAGAGCATAAAACTGTAGTCAGCATGAGCCCGGTCATAATTACATTAATAAAGTAAGTCATATGGGGTCAGAGTGAGCATACTCTATACCTGTTCCTGTATTTCCAATTTCAGACCTAGCCTCTGCTCTCCAGGCACTTAAACAAAAATCGCAAAGCTGCCTATTTATTTGTAAGTCACATTTGTTCCTTGTTCTTGCATATCTCTGTCTCTCCACCTCTTGTGTTGCAAGCACTTAAATATGATCCAGTGCCCTCTTTCCTTACAATGAGCTTTGGTTTTTACGTCTGTGATATTGGAGGGTTGGGCCCTCTGAGCTCTGTGGTCCTTCCGGTATTAGAGTTTTGTGGTTCTGGTAATGGTTCCATTAGACAATGGAAATTCTGCTCCCTTCTGAAATATCTTCAGGAGACTTCTGATGTTCAGATTTGTTCTGGGCTCTGAAATTATTTTGGGAAGCATATGCAAAAGTCATGTGTGTATTAGCCTAATTCCCTAAACAGAATACATTTATTTATTTTCAAGCTGTGGGCCCCTTAGATGCTTTAATATAGATTACTATTGTTTTATTATGGTATGGAAGAGTTGAGAGCAGATTCCATCTAAAGCAGTGGTTTTGAAACTGTCGTTGAGCCCTAGACCCTTTTAGTTATGATGAAAGCTGCAGACCATTTCTAGAAAAATGGACATATGTGCATATTGATGATTCTGGGAACCATGTCATCAGATTAGTAGCCCCCCTAAAGCCTTTCTTAAACCTAAAGGACACAAAGAAACCTGTTGACAAGGTTCAAATACAAGGCTTTTATTAATTCCTAACATTCAGGGTGTGGTTTTAGAGTTTTCCTTTGTATTTGAGGACATTTTAACTTCAATTAATTATAGAAAAGAGTTACTTAGTAGAAAATAGGAGCTAGGGACTATACATTTTAGAGAAAAAGATGTTCGTAAAAATGTGTTCTCACTTATGGCTCCTGGTGAAATATACTAGATGATGACCCATTTTAGAACCTATTTGGTTTTGTTATTTAGGTATTTTCAAAAGCCTCTATTTTTTGAAAGGGTTTCTTTGAGGTTTGCACTAGATGAAAACTTAAAAAAAACAAAACTAGGACAGTTTGAGTGACCCTGGCTTGATATCTTTTGTTAATGTAAACTTTTCCCTTGTAAAAAGAAATAGGATTTATTTTTTTCATACACTTTTTCTTGAAACATTTACCCTCTTTTTGAGCTGCAGTGGGCATTATGGTGCTCTGCTGTGGTAGTCCAAGACAAAATGATGAGATTGGTGAGGACTGCCTGATCCTCTTACCCTTTGAGCTACATTCTCCCATGGCCTGGCTCCCCATGACCCAACAGGTTTTCTGGGCCTCTCTGCAATTCCAGTTCGTTCGGCTAGCATCTTACAGACAACCTGATGTTGGTGGAAATTGAGCTGAATGGAGATTGTCCAGAGAGCAGCCCCCTAGCTAAAGGTAAAGTGAGAATCCAGCTTTCTAGACTTCAGACCAAGATTCTTTCCTGACTCCACCTCCGTGTGTGGTGGAGACAGCAGGGGAACCATCCAGTGAATCATTCATAGGTGTTTATTCACTACCTACTGTGTGCCTGACCCTGTTTTAGGTGTTACAGGTAGGGCAGAGAACCCCAGATCCAGCATCTCGGCTCTCCAGAGCTGCTGCCCTAGCACAAGCAGGCAAACGCACGATGGAGAAAATGAGAAATGCTGGGTAGGTGCCGAGAAGGGAGGCAAAGCAGTGTGACATGATCCGGTGCGACGAGGGGCTGCTGTGTCTGGAGTGGTCAGAGAACACTGCGCAGAAAGGGTGACAATTCGGCTGAGAGATCTGAGTGACAAGAAGCACGCAGCCCTGTGAAGATTAGAGAAAGAGCATTCCGAGCAGAGGCAACAAAGGCCCTGGGGTGGGAACAAGCTTGCCAGGTGGAAAAACAATGGAGGATGGTAGAAAGAGGGTCGGTTTCGTGTCAGCGAGCTCGGGCACTATTCCAGGTCTGCCGCTTCCCAGGAGCGTGAAGGATGAGCAAGTCCCTCCATCTCTGACGATTAGTTTTCTCTTCTGGAAAATGGTGCTAACGTTTACGACCTCATGGGCTTGGTATGAAGATTAGATATACTACATTAAACATGCCTAGCACACGACAGGCACTGGAGAAATGCTGGCTTTGGTTGCTTTTTAAATTAATTAATTAATTAATTGTATTTTTTAGAGACAAACTCACTCTATGTTGCCCAGGCTGGTCTTGAACTCCTGGGCTCAGGCTATCCTGCTTCAGCCTCCCAAAATGCTGGGATTATAGGTGAGAGCCGCCACTCCTCGCCTGGTTGCTTTTTAAAAAATTTTAATCTTTAAAAAAATTATTTATTTATTTTTTCTAATCCTGGTAGATGAAGCTTTGGTTGCTTTTAATTTCCCAAGGAAATGAATATTCTGAAAAGAGCCTTCTGAAAAGAGTCATACTGGCTGAGGAAAGACACACACAGGATTGCATCTTAGAAAACAGGGGTGGTGGTGTGAAAGTTTCTTATGGGTGGGGTAGGGTATAGTCTTGTTGGTGCCCACAGTTGACATCATAGAAGCATCTAGTTATCTCTGCCCCCTTCAGCAACATGTTTTCTAAGGAGAGAATGGGGAAAGGAAACAAAGAGTCTGAAGTTTATCCCAGATTTTTCAGTTTCTGAAAAGTGTATTTGTTTTCTATGGACTCATAAATATTAATGGAAAGTTTCAATAATTTAGATGGCCAGGATAATTGCATTGCAGTGATATAACTGATAGGGCCCCAAATTGTTTTTATTCGTTACATAAATATAGACAAAACTATACATTTAGGACTGAGAATTAATAAACATACTACTGCCAGTAATCGTAAAGGAAATAAAACCTCAACCACTGTAAAACAAAACAAAACAAAACAAAAACTAAAGATAATTGATTCTTGCTTACTTCTGAAAACTCATTTACTTTTTTGATGATAATTTTGTGGATTAACTCTGGATAATTTTGCCTATTTTGAATAGTTTCAGATAATGCCTATTTTGGCATCTCCCTGAAATTTCTGACTGTGCCTTCAACATTTATTTGGTCTGTTTAATGTAAGAAGACACATTAACATTTGCCTAAGTCACATTAATTAGGATGCAGAATCTATAATTATGGACTAATAATATAGAAATACTGGCTTTGAGTAATATTTATTGGACAACTACCATAATTATCAGTGCATCATAGTGTGATAGTTGGGTGTCAGCCAGATTGGGGTTCAGCTATTCCTTCTGCCTCTTATTAGCAGGGATAATTTAACCCCTGCAAGCCTCAGTTTTCTCATCGACAACACAGTACCTGCCTTTCAGGGTTACTTCAGAACACAGTGAAGACTTACGTAAACTATCTACACAGGCATGACACACACTACCACAGAGAAATGATTGTCGATGTCACCACCACCACCACCCTACCCTCAGCACTTCAGTATGAAGTTATGGGCCCAGCCCTGTTCTGAAGATAACTTTGAAAGCAGTAAGACATTTATTTACATAGGATTTTAGAGTTAGAAGGGATTTCTGAGTGCACCTTTCTCGTTGTTTTTGCTTTTTATGTAGGCTTCTGGAACATAAATCAGTAGGAGATGTCTACTTACTGGTGGAGGAGAAGATGGCTTCCTTATCCTGGCATCATAGGGATTGGGGGTAAAGTCTGTACGTAGGTCCTCTCTGAAAGATCTTGCAAGGAATATGGGAAAATGAAGCTGGAATTATTATAGTTGCAATGTTGGCCAAAGTTGGTTCATGGAAAACCTTGAAATGAAGTCTGTTGGTTCCTTATTCAATATTGGACAGTAGAGGGTCTGAGTTAGAACCAGCAAAACAGAAAGAATTCAAGTTGCAATATTTAACTGTAAAGGACAAAAACAGGCCTTTGAAAAGCTGAAGTGAGTGCTTTTATTGCTGTAATTAAGGGAAATAATGGTAAACAGCCTCTTTCCATTGGCATTAAAATGTATTTTCCTTGATTCGTTTGAATATCCAATTCAAGTTGGTGGATATGAATTGTTCTGTCATGTTTCAAGGAGGAAAACTCCAGTTTTAAAAGTACATCATTTGGGCAGGCTGTGGTGGCTCATGCCTGTAATCCCAGCACTATGGGAGGCTAAGTTGGGCGGATCGCTTGAGGTCTGTTGTTTGAGACTAGCCTAGCCAACATGGTGAAACCCCATCTCTACTGAAAATACAAAAATTAGCTGGGCTTGGTGGTACACACCTGTAATTCCAGCTACTTGGGAGGCTGAGGCATGAGGATCGCTTGAACCCAAGAGGTGAGGTGGAGGTTGCAGCGAGTCGAGATTGTGCACTCCAGCCTGGGTTATGGAGTGACAATCTGTCTCCAAAAAAAAAGTGCGTAATTTGAATGTGGATTTATAGATATAATCAAGGACACCAACAATTTTATTTTAATTATATACATATTTTTAGACAGGGTCTCACTGTGTCCCCCAGGTTGGAATGCAGTGACGTGAATATGAGTCACTGCAACCTCCTGGGCTCAAGTGGTCCTCCTGCCTCAGCCACCTGAGGAATTGGGACCACAGGCATGTGCCACCAAGGCCAGCTAATATTTTAATTTTTTGTAGAGACAGAGTCTTTCCGTGTTGCTCAGGCTGAACAGTTTTGATTTGGCTTGTGGAAAATATGAAGTACTTTTTTTCCTAAGTGGAGTCAAACAAAAAAAAATTTTCTTTTTAACAGACATGGGGTCTTACTCTGTTGTCCAGGCTGAAGTAAAGTGGTACAATCTTAACTCACTGTAACCTTGACCTCCTGGGCTCAAGTGATCCTCTTGCCTCAGCCACCTGAGTAGTTGGGACTACAGGAGTGCCACGGTTGGCTAATTAGAAAACTTTTGTTCTTGTAGAGATAGGGTCTCACTATGTTGCTCAGGCTGCTCTCAAACTCCTGCTTCAAGTAATGCCACCCTTCATGGCCTCCCCAAATGCTGGGATTACAAGCATGAGCCACCATGTCCCACCTGGGGACTCATTTTGATGGTGATCATTTCTACTTTTATTTGTTTACTGGATACTTGTTCTGAGACCAAGATCTTTTACAGTTGATTTGAAGCTAAAGGTTTCTGAACTGTATATATGTATTTTTCAGAACAGAAGTTTCCTTTGCTTCGTGGTACAGCATAACAGTGTTTGCATTTGATGTTCAGCATAGCCTTGGTTTTGGTTGTTCAGAAGCCTTTGTTAGCTCTCTGGCTATGACAAGAATATATTGTTTTTAAGTCTCCTTGCTGGGCCTCCGCGCCTTCTTGTCATGCACATCCTGTACCTGGGTTGTGGTTGTATTGATTTGCTGGTGCGTTGCTGTTGCAAATGTCTGGAGTGAATGAGAATGTGTTTGTGGGTGTCGGCCCTCACTTTGACCACTGACATGCTACTTTCAGCCCCAAAGTACTGCCATCTGCATGAACATTAAGAACCCCCAGCTTCTCCCCACCACCTGGCAAAGTGTCCTGCACATGCTTGAAATTCAGGAAATGTTTGTAGAAAGAAAATGTTCCTGATTCTCTGTCTTGAGTCTGAATCATGATTCAAACACTGCCATCTATACTACTTTTGCTAAAAGGTTTCCCTTTAAAAATTCGTATTTCAGATATAGACATTAATCCTTTTTTGGTGTATGTGAGTTCAAGAGCAGCCTCAGGAGTAGTTTAGAGAGGATGAATATGCCAGTATGGTTTTTATTCCCTTGATTACCGAAATAAGTAATAAAGGTGTGTGAAAAGATGAGCTGAATCCCAGGTTCTTCAAACAAAATGTTAACTTTTGTTTGAGTGGTAAAAGATGAATTTCAAAATAGGAAAAAGTGAGAGTCAGAAACCACCATCCAGCACACGCTATGTCAGGAACGTGTTAATGACAGCCTATCCTTGGTACGAACAGGGCACCAGCAAGGGGCGTCAACAAAGTCAAGGTACAACTGTGACCTTGAAGCGACAGTTGCCATCTAAATTCATTTTCTTTAAACCGTCCTTTTCTGGCAAAGTAAGTGACTCCTGAAGTTGCCTCATTAGAGCTCCAATACGCATTTTTCTCTCTGAACTGTGTCTGATGGGTGTTGACCCCTTCTGTTGTCATTTGGTCCTATAGGACCAAACTTGTGTATATAGAATTTTATTTTAAAATGGGAAAAGTCATGATCCTGAAAAATCGTTCCTGCCAAGATCTTAAATGAGTGTTCCCGTTAATATTATTGCCATTAGTATTTTGAAGTCAAATTCCATAGTGACAGCTCACTGCTCGAATGATGCTTGTGTTAAAAGGAAGAAACAGAGATTGGAAGAGATGCTAGTGAGACCTCTCCACCACTCTGCCTTTTAGGCCCTCATCCACTTCCTACTCCTCCATCCCCTAGACTTGAGCAGGTCCCCTTACTTTTCTTCTGCTTGAGCCATTGTTTAGAAAGATCTCAGAGTCTCAGGATGAGCTGACCTCCTGTCCAGGCCCAGCCCTCTACCTGCTTTGCCTGGGTCCTCTCTGTGTTCTCCCTGGATTAGGCTTTCCCTCTCTGTGTCTTCATCCTCTCCTGTCTTTCTGACACCTTCATTTAATTTTAACTTTGTTTTTTTTTTTTAATAAAATTAAAGTTAAGATTGCGGTGAGCTGAGATTGTGCCACTGCACTGCACTCCAGCCTGGGTCTCACTCTGTCACTCAGGCTGGAGTGCAGTGGCACAGTCTCAGCTCACTGCCACCTTAAACTCCTAGGCTCAAGCCATCCTCCCACCCCCAGCTCCTGAGTAGCTGGGATTACAGGCATGTGCCAGCATGCCCCCAGCTGATTTTTTAATTTTTTGTAGAGGCAGGGTTCACTGTGTGGCCCAGGCTGGTCTCAAATGGCTGGACTTAAGCGATCCTCTTGCCTTGGCCTCCCAAAGTGCTGGGATTACAGGCATGAGCCACTGTGCCTGGTGAAACCTTCATCTTAAAAACATACCCAAATCTCTCTGAACACTCAGCCTCTTAGTCATCTGTTGGCCTTGCCCATTTTCCTTTTGAGGTGGGCGCAGTGTTTTCCCTTCCCTTCTCAGCCTGTTCCCCGACGGCTGTCTGTGAATGCCCTTCCCTTCTCAGCCTGTTCCCCGACGGCTGTCTGTGAATGCCCTTCCCTTCTCAGCCTGTTCCCCGACGGCTGTCTGTGAATGCCCTTCCATTCTCAGCCTGTTCCCCGACGGCTGTCTGTGAATGCCCTTCCCTGCCCTGTTCGTTGTTGTTTCTGGTGCCCATCCCAGGAGACTGCACTGGCAAAGTCCGGTCAGTTCTTTGTCTTGTTGGCAGCTACCTTCTCCTTCAGATTCATTGCTCCCCTCTTTCTGTGTTTTTGCAATGCTTACTGAGGTTTTGGCTTTTTTTTTTTTAAGGTTTCTTTTTGTATCTCCTCATCCCTCAACTTCCTTAAATATGGGTGTTGGGGGAGGGTGGTTTTGTCTTTACCTTGTTTTCTTTCTCACGGCTTATGGTCTTATTAACTTTTAGGTCTCAGCCATATTGCCCATATGCCAAGGACTTCCACAGCTCCGTCTCCTGTTTTCCCCACTGAGTCCAACTACCGCTTCTGGAACTGCGGCAGGCTTAGGACAAAGCATTTTCTTCTCCGTCTCCTTTAATCCTCACAGTAGACTGTGAGAGAGGAGGAGCACGGGAGCACGTGCACTTCCCACTGAGGAAACTGCGGCTTAGGCAGGCCTGATATCAGGTCCCAGGTCCTGTGTCTAATATGCTTGCTGGACAGACCTGCTTGGACGTCCTTTAGGCATCTCCAAGTCAACATGTCCACAATTAAATATCCCGTCGTTCCCCCTGGCCTGCTCCTCCTCTTTTCCCAGTCAGAACTGGTCTCACCATTGTTCTGTCACCTGGGCACCATTGTAGACTTTTCTTTCCCCTTCACCTCTTTCCCCGCCTCAGTTGATTGCCAAGTCATGCCAGGTTGGCTTGGTAAATACTTCCTGAGTCAATTTCTTTCCCCATAATTACCACACTTGTTTATATCATACATGAGGATTATTGATTATTGTGATGGCCTTGAAACTGGTTTCCATGAATCTAGCTGTATTCCCTCAAATCCATCCTCCATAAACTGCCTGGATGAGCAGTCGAAAACTCAGCCCTAACCTCCCTCCTGCTAGAAGTCATTTGAAGGCTTCCTGTTCCCTGTCAAGTTCACGCTCCTGGAGAAGGTTCCCCGTTGGCTGGCCCTTGCCTGCCTTCCCCATTCCATCTTCCACCTCTCCTTCCTCCCCAGCTTATGAGCTAAGTACAAATGGGCAGACTAGGTTTTCTTGCCTCTGCTCCTGTTGAATTCACCTCATTTACAATGTAAGTCTTAGAGGAGGAAGGTATTCTTTTGTAATTTGTACAGAAGGACTTGTATAACATTGGGAAAGATAGAGGTGAAGAAGTTGTATAGAAAAAAATATGTCACCCTCTACAATACTACAAAGACATCCATAAATGGGCCTGAGCATGTCACATGCGCATGTTGGCACACCCTTCCATGTTTCACCTCACAGCATTCACTGAGCACCTGCTGTGGCCAGAGACCACAGTAGATGCTGGGGGTGAAAAGCTCAAGGAGCTCTCCCTGTGGTGGGGGAGACAGCAGAGACCCACAATTTCATCATAGGGTATTTGAGTTTCAAAATAGAAATGTGTACAGGATAGTAAGGGATTGTGAGCCTGAGTATTCTGGGAAGACTTCATGGAGGAGGTAACGTGCAAGGTCAGTCTTCAGGGACAGTCAGTAGTAACCAAGTTGAATGTAATGTAAATTCCCTTTCTCCTTTTTTCTCTTGGGTATTTGTATTTTTCCCATGGAATTTTACCTGTACAGGTCATTTTACACTGGACTAACAATGCTAAAGTGCTTTTTAAAAGCAAACTGTGCCTGGTTTAGCACACTGGTAGGAACTTTCTTCGTGAGGTCAGAGGCTTTGTCTTGGTTCCCGTTGTATTGCCAGTGCATGGCCCCTGGTAGGTGCTGAGTAAATGTGGTTGAATTGGATGTCTTGAGGTGAGGCATAAGAAAGTTTCTCCTCCTCCCCCTGAAGGTGGCAAAGATTAAGGTGTGACAGTTGAGACTTGCATGGGGGTGACCTTGTGAGGTCCTAAGCCCGGTGACTTGCCTCTGCAGTGTAACTGGGCTCTCTCATGGGAAGGGCAGAGCTTTTTCTAGATGGCCAACTCTGTGTCCTGAACAGGAGTGCCAAACTCATTTGGAGGGGAAAGGAGTACCCTTTTATAACCTCAACTACTAATTAAATTCAAGCAGAAGGATGGCGAAGGTGGAGCTAACATGTTTATTAGCATATAATACCATCAACCTAACTCATATAAATGTAGATTATCTTGGTTTGTCTTTTCCTGGCTGTAGACAAGGCTTGGACAGCTGCCCTGGATTGTGAGTGAGTCAGTGAGCAGCTGCTTAAAGATCTGAAAAATCCTAGAATAGGTCATCTCTGTAGGCTTTATCCTTTAATTAATTATGGATTTTCATCTCCATATATCTGAAGTTAATGACTGACTTGGTTCGGATTCTGAATTGCCGGCTCAAACCTGCCATTCCACTGGACTTCATCACTATGTTCTATGCGTGTGAAGCCTTTGTTTTTTCAGAGACCCATTTCCATCAGCGGGTTTGCGCTGTAAGTGTTTCCACAGGAACTCTGCCCTTTGCCAGTGTCACCGTTGTGGCTGTGCAGCAGAACCCACAGGGTGGAGGTGTTTTAGCCATCATTGAAAATGCAGCAGATCTGAACATCTCTTGCTGCAAATTTTCCAGTGTGTTCTGGTCTACCTTGGTATCTTAAAACCAGGCTCGCTGACTATCACATGAGAACTGACAGTGGGGTGTCTTCAATGACCTGTTGAAGACCAGCATCTAGAAAGGCTGTCCTTAGTGTTTCTCTCTACCAGCTGACATTAGACAGAGCCATGTAGAAACTGCTCTTAGGGTCTGAGAACTGTGTTGCCTCATTCTAAAGATAGCCAAGGAAGTATCACCTCTGGAGAAGGAATTTTTGTCTCTTTTCAGTTTCTCCATGGATCAGATATTGTTTTGAATGGGGTGGTTTTACTGACTTCTTGCCTTTGCTTTTATCTGACGGCTCACAGGGTGGCCTGGAGTATAACTGATGCTTAACTGGACTTGACTTTCAAGGCCTGATTGGCGATTCCAGTGTAGCAGCTGCCTGAGTCATCTAGTTTTGGGATTGATAAATCAAAGGACTTGCTTGGGGCTAGTGTCCTGTCTGGAGAATGGACTTGATGTAAGTTCAGTTAAGAAATTGATGGATTTCTTAACTTGGGTTATAACCCAAGTAAGAGATTTTCCAAAAGAATGCCCCTTTAGAGAAATAGTGACCAGCTCATTCACTCAAAAAAAAAAAAAAAAAAAAAAAAAGACCTGAGACTGGATAGAAAAGACTTGAGGCTGATTTCTCTTATAGAACTATAAAAGGACTAGACTCTATAAGGAAACGAGGGTCTTCCATTTTATTGGGGATGTTTTCATTTGTTCTGGAGCTGTGATAGAACCAGGACTAGAGAATGCAGGATACCATGACAGATTCCTTCATTCAGCACTTTTAAACATAAAATATAGATCTAATGTGCCACTGTAAGACCTGGCCTTTTTGTAATGAAGTAATATTTTGAGTCATAATTCATTGCACAACAGCCTGTGACACACTGTGAAAGAGTAAAATTGGCTTAAAAATTATAAGTACAAAGACATTTCAGAAGAGTTTTATGCATAACTTCGTTAGACTGAAATGAGTGGAATTACATTTGGCACCAGGAAATGGATCTGGATTATTTGGAACAAATGTTTTCCGGGTTTGAATCTTCTATGTGGAAGTACAGTCTGACCTCTTAGCCTTTTCCCTGGTCCCGGAACCTGCCAGTCACTCCTTAAGCCCTGTGCCTCCAGAATTTCATCTTTATGCTTTGTAGGACCTGTGTTTGGTAATGGCGGCTCTTTTGGATGATGACTTCCTCGATGGTGAAACTTCCAGTAATCCCTGCTCATCATCCTGAAATGATATCAGTATATCATCAGAATGCTATGGAGCTTGGCATTTGAGGGACACAGCTTGCTTGAGTGCTTGGGAAAGAAGAGGTTTAGCTTGGTTTCAGGCCAGTGATGAACCCAGTGAGCTCTGCAAGTTCCCTGAGCTCTGAGCATTCTGACGTCATGCACTTCTGCTGCCAGAGGTGCTGCTTCATGACACTGGATGCATAAGAAGAAAGGAAAATAAAACACCTAGCACCACCATAAGAAGAAAGGAAAATAAAACACCAGGAAGTAGAAATGCCAGACAGTGACTGGCATTTCTCAGCCACACTAGTACGAAAGTGTCCTGTGGTATGAACAGAGACAGGCTGGGGGGTCCATTGTGTGCCAGGTGTTTCCATGAAAATAAGCTGTTAAGTGCCAGGTGTAGCATGCTCCGAACAGGGATTTGGGGTGAAATTTAATCTTTGTGGTGATTTGTTGAATGAAATGCCTAATGGCCTAATGTGCCTCAGTAACTTAAGAGAAAAAGAGCCACAAGCAAGGCAGTGGAGAGAGCTGGATGGTTGCCTTGTGAACACACCTGTTCTTTTCAGGCCTCTGGAGCCAGCTCTGGGATGATCGATCCAGCAGCCCCAGGTACACCCAGGGTGCCACTAGGGTCTGTATTCAGCAGGCTTGCCTGTGGCTGAGAGTGGCGGAGTGGTCCCTTGCACTGATGAATCCTGACCCTGCCAATCTTTGCTTGGGTAATGGCTGTTGTGTGCTATTTCTAGAAGTTCCTCCCAATGGCTGCTCTGTGACCTGTTTTTGCCAGATCCAGATTGCTAGCCCCTTAAAGCTTGAAGAACCTTAAAGGTCATCTGGAACAAAAGATTAATTTTTTTTAACCCGGTGGCCCTCTGAGTTCCCAGTTGATTGAGGCTGGTCTTGAATGTGCCCTGCTTTACTTGCTAGTTTTCCAGTTTCTACTTTGGGAGAATGACCTTATCAGTAGGCTTGCCACGAGGGCTTCTTTCTGTTCCTTTCACAGCACTAGGCTGTATACTCATTTACCCTCAGTTCCCTTTTCTGGTATATTTCCTAACAAATTATTTCCCTCTTTCCACTATTTTTAGGGGTAACAAGTCTAACATATTTGTATATAAATGGCTCTCCCTTCTCAAACCCTTTTCTAGCAAGCATGTTCTGGGAGGACAGTGTCTTACCGGATCATCTGTCACCGTAATCCCTCTGAGCCTAGAAAGAGCAGATTGTTGTCAAGTCTTCCGTCAGCATCTTCATGTTTGTACGCATACTTAGTTTTCCAGACTACGTAGGTTTTAGACGTCAAGTGAAAAGAAAATACACTGTTATGCAGCAATAGGAAACAAAACAACTACATCAAAATGGCATTTTTTTCTCTGTCCAGAGGCTTTCACTTTCAATATTTGTATATGGAGACTGGGCTGACAGCCACAGCAGTCGTTTCATGGTGGCTGGAATAACTGTGAACTGTGCATTAACTTGTCCCCTCTGTCTTAGAGTTCTGCTGCAGTGTTGGAGCGGGGAGGGCGAGCAGAGGAGTGATGGATAGAGTAGCAGGTGGGATAATGTACAATAGGAGATACACAGTAAGGATCAATTAGGTGTCCGGCTAAGTACTTCATGTGCATTAACTTAATCCTCAGAATACTTTCGAGATATTCAGATTCTCTTATTATCCTCCTCTTTGTGAGGCAACCGAGATACAAAGAGGTTAAGATACGTGCCGCAAATAAGTGACAAAGGCTGGGCACGGTGGTCTAGCTCTTTGGGAGGCCAAGGCAGGAGGATTGCTTGAGCCCAGGAGTTTGAGACCAGCCTGGACAACATAGCAAGACCCTGTCTCTATTTTTTTTTTGAAGTGGTGGAGCTAAGAGTTTGAGCACCTGCATGGAACCACTAAGGTAGGCTGTGTTACCCCTGCCTTAGGTGGTTGATATGAGGAAAAATTAAAAAATTTCAGATGGTCTCTTGGGTATTTGCCTTTTAAGACTATATGCCTTTTAATTCTGATATCAAGTGATAGAGAAATAATTAAAGGTTAGAGTTGATAGGGCCCTGAGTAGGAGGGACACTTTACACGTGTTGTATGCATATCTGCAGCAGATGACAGCTCCCCAAAGTGATATGCCTGCCTTGTTCAAGAAAGCTTGTTAGGGTGGCACCAATTTTTCTTAGCAAGTTAATGAAGTATCAAATGATCACATAATACGAATTTGAATGATCTTTGGGATATATCTCCCCTTAAACATTGTGCTGGCTACACTATCCATTTTTGTAACACCTTTGATTTTATCATCTTTCCTCCTAACAGTGAATTCCTAGGTAAAATTACAACTGAATTTATCAGCACAAGCAGGCTGCATCGTGTTGTGTGTTCTGCAAACAGTAACTTGAGGTAATGTGTAATTTCCCAGTTCTTAAGGCTGTGGCCTACACCAATGACCTTATTTTCCCTTTTAATTTTTTTCAAAGTTACCTGTTAATTTGCCAAGAAGTTTAACATTTTATTGGAGCAATTATTATGTGTCAAGTGTTATGCTACACATGGGATGTACAGAAATAGAAAGATAGGTTCCCTGTCTTCAAGGAGCTTATCTTACAGGGAAAACAGATACATAAACACTTTTAGGGCACAGAGATCTTCATCTGTGTGTGTGTACTATGGCACTAATGCAGAATTCTGACAAGAATAAAGCTTTCATAACCAAAGCAGGCATGAGCAAATGTTTCACATCTCTCTGCCTGTGCTTCAAGAGTCCATTCTGTTTAATGTGGGCTTGATTTAAAGTTTACCTGCAGTCCTGGACTTCAACCAAACAGCCATTATAGTAATGAACGTTTAAATGAGTTATTTTTCCAAAGCATCATAGTTTTTCACGACCATCTTTTCATTCCCTCATTAGCTAATGATGTTGACGGCCTCACAAACATTGTTTAGGAATGGCTTAGGAATTTTACGATAAATTTACTTCGGCTCATCTGCTGCCTCTTGCTTTATAATCTCTTCACTGGAGATTCAGTTGTTTGAGTCCCTTCGAAGTTGCATGTGGATGGGTGGGAACTGGTGGGGAAAGAAATCCAGTATAGATATTCCTAAGACTATGATGTGAAAATTCAGGAGAGACTGTCATAACTCTGCTTATTTAAGGTGGTTTGGATTGTGCCAAGCTAAGGGAGGGAATAGTGATTGAATTACTTTTTTAATAATGCAATTAATTTTTATTTAATTGTTTTCCCTGGAGTTGTGGGGATGAGGTATTGCAGTTTAAAGCAGTTTTGTTATGCTGATAATTTTTTTCTGATTATCTTAAGGCTCCATGGACAGTGTCATCCTGGGTCTATTCGTCCTTCCTTCCTCCTTTACCTGCCTTCATCTGCTTTCTCTGGGCGTGGGTACCCATATCCAGGTGTGGTCTGCTGGGGTAACTCCTGCCTTACTGGACTTAACAGTGGTGTTTCTGGGCCTAAGGTAGTTGGAACATCTGTAGTTCATTTCCAAATCCCAATTTTGTGGAGGTTTGTGTTCTAGCTTCGACTCAATTGCTCCTAAGTAGAGGCCAGTGTTAACTAGAGGCCATGAGAGGCAAGACACCTGACGTAGGCCCATTGGAGGTGCTGGGTCCTATTCATTAGAATTTGGCTCATAATGCTGCTCTCTTTTTTACACACCTAAAGTCTAATATAACTAGTAATGAACCTCGTTAATAATTTGTATTGGCAGAGCTGAAGTGTCACACATTAAAACTATTTTACACCATGAGCATTGACTTCATTCAATCAGTCAGGGAGGGTGCAACCACATTTGCCAAAATCAAAAGGAAGAGAGGACCCAGAGTTTTCAGAGAACAGAATTAAACAGCACTTTAACGAGCTCGGTGGAGGCAGTGGGGAAAGGAAATAGGCCCAGGGAGGAGAGTATCTCACTGGTTTCTCCAAGCTGGTTCATCTGGGTGCCAAGAGAGCTGTGGAAACCCACAGAGGAATGCCCTGGTTCCTTTCCATCCTTCTATCTGATAAAGGTTTACATCAATTTATTTGAAGGTCAGCCTTCCAGTTTTATCAGCACCAATCTCCTTGTACATTCTCCCAAATGTACAAACTCCAAGCAGATGAATACAGTTGGTGTTTTCTGGGGAGGGTGCTTCTCCCTGTGGTCTGTCACAGCCAGAGAGCAGGGGGCCAGAGAGAGGACTACTGATTGCCCACATGTTCCAGGCGAGTCATCAGTGGTGCATTCATTTTTAAAATGCTCTGAGGGTGTGTGGCCATGAAGTGGATTTTGAATGAATAGAAGGAAAACGTTTGTGGATGAAAAACATGAGCCATTTGAACCGTGTTGGCATCTGGAGAGATAGGTGGTCTGAGAAAACTGACAAAGTTTGCTTGGGGAAACAAAAGCTTTGCCTCCACCTCTAACGTTTGGGCTGGAATGAAATAAGCCATTTTTCTGTTTAGACGTGTGAAGATGGAGGGAAGCTTCTTTAGTTCTTTATTGACGGTGAAAAGACAGAACTTTTGTTATTTGCATTCTTAATTTTAGTTAGCCACGCTGAGCTGGGGTGTACACCCACCTTGGTAGGTAACTTCTGTGACCTTTTCCTCTTCCTTCTCTCCTGTCACAGTCACCAAAAGCCACTAAGGGTAGCCATTCATTAATATCACCTTTATTAGGCATCCTCCAGGCTTCGTTAAGGTCTCCGTCCGTCTTCCTTCATAGCCACTGGCACTCTGCCTTGCAGCACTTGGCACGTAATTATTTATATTCAGGGAGTCAGTCACCCTCCTAGACTATAAGCACCATGAGGGCAGTGGCCGCAGCCCACCAGCAGCCTCTGCTTCCAGCACAGCACTTGGGCCCACGGTAGACACTCCCTTGGTATTCGTTGTACTTGTCAGTGTCTGTTGTCTGACTGACACAGAAGGGTTCCCTGCTAGAGCAGGGGTTCGGGTTAAATGGCATCATCCAGAGAATTCGAGAAAATGATGGTGGCTATCTGTTTATGCTCTTAAGTATGCAGTTGAGACCTCTAAGTAGATGTTTATTTGCTTGGCTGTGTCCAGGGTGCATGTGTTCATTCTGTTTTCTTTCATACGCATTTTCTGCTTTGCCCCACACACAGTAATTCTCAGAAGCAAGTAGGTCATTGTTTCCAGTTCAGTTGAGATCACTTTACGGCCACATCTGGGACTTGATGACAGATCTTCCACTCTCTTATGCTCCCTACGTCATATTTATTGAGTACCTGCTATATGCCAATCCTTAATATTTGTTATTCTAGTTTATCTCCCATTAGTCCTGTTTAGGTAGATATTGTTATCCCCATTTTACAGATGAGGAAATAGAGATTAGGTAATTTCTAGGAACATACAACCAATAAGAGAAAGGAAGAGTCTGAGTTCAAACCCAGTTCTTTGGTGCTAGGGGTACAGCTGCTGCCTGCAGAGTATGCCAGATGGCACCTTTTTGACTCTTCTGGTAGGGAATGGGGAGAAATGCTTGTCACCTTAGAAATGTTGGTATGCGGCCACGTGCAGTGGCTCATGCCTGTAATCCCAGCACTTTGGGAGGCTGAGGCAGGTGGATCATGAGGTCGGGAGTTTGAGACCAGCCTGGCCAACATGGTGAAACCTTGTCTCTACTAAAAATACAAAAATTAGCCAGGCGTGGTGGCACATGTAATCGCAGTTACTCAGGAGGCTGAGTCAAGAGAATCACTTGAAGCTGGGAGGCGGAGGTTGCAGTGAGTTGAGATTGTGCCACTGCACTCCAGCCTGGGTGACAGAGCAAGACTCTATCTCAAAAAAAAAAAAAAAGGAAAGAAAGAAAGAAATTCTGGTATGCCCAAGTCTGTGTTCACTCTTCTGTTCATGGTTGTTATACAAAAGCTGTATTTAGCAAGTACTCCATGGCAAGTTATACCAGCACTGTGCTTGGTATAACTTGGATATGCAGATGAATGAGACAGCCATACAGAGAAGCATGTCAAGAGTATGTTTTAAATGCCCCAAGGAAGGTTTATGGAAGGTGCTGCAGGAATGTAGAGCTGGGAAAATAACACTAATCATCATTTATATAGTGCTTGATAGGCTGTTCTTGCTTTTATATTTGCTCCCATTGTGTTCTCTTTCTCTCCTGTCCTCCATGTCTCCTCCGCTATCGAGGGCTGAGGTTGAGACAGCGACCTGTCCAAAGCCTGCTGACCACTGGACCCCCGAGGAACACCAGCATGTGCCCTTGCCCCACCTGTTTTTTTTTTTTTTTTTTTTTTTTTTGTATACGAACAGTATACAAAACATAGAGAACTGACAGATGTTTAGATCTATGGGCTTTTATAGAAAATAAGAATGACTTTTCTCTGTCAGGTCAGTGCTTATGCTTTGTCTGCTTGCTCCATGCTGCTCTAGAGACCGAAACATCTCATTGCTTCTCAGAATCATTTCTGAAACTGAGGCTAGAAACTACAACAGAGACTCTCTCCTCACCTCTTTACCAACACTGCTTGTCTCTTAAAGTCGCTGAAAGAATGTTCCCCCTCCCCCATGAGGGGCAATAGCACTTCATATCTGTCTATTCCAGGAAGCTGGAGTGCTTTACAATGTGTTACCCAGCATCTTGGGGGCGGGATTGGTGCATGTAGGTGCTTACTCTGCCAGCGCCTTAAAAGACCTCTTAGCTTAGCCCTTCATGTAACCCAGACTAATAATAAAAATTCCCCAATAACTTTGCTGTTGTAGATCTTACAGTGCTCAGAGACTGGCCCTTTAATATCCATGGTTGGCAAACATTTCTGTTGAGGGATTGTAGGTTATTTTGACTCTCCTTGTAAGAGCCAGTCTGTCTTATGTGGCTTCAGTCAAGGAAACGGGTAGTGGCCGCTTCTTCTTTATGGCATCCTTTTGATGAAGCACCAATTACTTTACTTTGCGTGTTAGGATCCCAGGATCTATGGATTTTTAATCTATCTATCATTTCATATAATGCAAGCAGAGCTCATTTAGGAAATTGCAGAAGTTTCATAAAAATATACTCTACTGACCAGTGATGATGAGCATTTTTTCATATGCTTGTTTGGCCTCATGTATGTCTTCTTTTGTAAAATGTCTGTTCATGTCCTTTGCCCACTTTTGAATGGGCTTTTTTCTTGTAAATCTGTTTTAATTCTTTGTAAATTCTGGATATCAGCCCTTTGTCAGATGGGTAGACTGCAAAATTTTTTCCCATTCTATTGGTTGCCAATTCACTCTAATGTCTGTTTCTTTTGCCATGTAGAAGCTGTGGAGTTTGATTAGGTCCCATTTGTCTATTTTGGCTTTTGTTGCCAATGCTTTTGGTGATTTAGTCCTGAAGTCCTTGCCTACACCTATGTCCTGAATGGTTTTGCCTAGATTTTCTTCTAGGGTTTTTATGGTGTTAGGTCTTAAGTTTAAGTCTTTAATCCATCTGGAGTTAATTTTAGTGTAAGCTGTCAGGAAGGGGTCCAGTTTCTGCTTTCTGCACATGGCTAGCCAGTTTTCCCAACACCATTTATTAAACAGGAAATCCTTTCCCCATTGCTTGTTTTTGTCAGGTTTGTCAAAGATCGGATGGTTGTAGATGTGTGGTGTTGCCTCCGAGGCCTCTGTTCTGTTCCATTGGTCTGTGTCTCTGTTTTGGTACATCATCACTGGTCATTAGAGAAATGCAAATTAAAACTACATTGAGATACCATCTCACGCCAGTTAGAATGGCGATCATTAAAAAATCTGGAGACAATAGATGCTGGAGAGGATGTGGAGAAATAGGAACACTTTTACACTGTTGGTGGGAGTGTAAATTAGTTCAACCACTGTGGAAGACAGTGTGGTGATTCCTCAAGGACCTAGAAATAGAAATTCCATTTGATCCAGCAATTCCATTACTGAATATAGATCCAAAGGATTATAAATTGTTCTACTATAAGGACACATGCACACGAATGTTCATTGCAGCAGTGTTTACAATAGCAAAGACCTGGAACCAACTCAAATGTCCATCAATGATAGACTGAACAGGGAAAATGTGGCACATATACACCATGGAATATTATGCAGCCATCAAAAACGATGAGTTCATGTCCTTTGTAGGGACATGGGTGAACCTGGAAGCCATCATTCTCAGCAAACTGACACAAGAACAGAAAATCAAACACCGCATGTTCTCACTCATAGGTGGGTGTTGAACAATGAGAACACATGGACACAGGGAGGGGAGCATTACACACTGGGGTCTGTTGGGGGGAAGTAGGGGAGGGACAGCGGGGGGTGGGGAGTTATGGGGGGATAGCATGGGGAGAAATGCCAGATATAGGTGAAGGGGAGGAAGGCAGCAAATCACGCTGCCATGTGTGTACCTATGGAATGATCTTGCATGTTCTTCACATGTACCCCAAAACCTAAAATGCAATTAAAATAAATAAATTAATTTTAAAAAATAAAAATCAAAGCTGATACTTAAAAAAAAAAGATACTCTACTAAAAAGCTTTAAGAAAGCTATTGATTCCCAAAAATAATTGATTGGGCTGTAGCATCAGGTGTGCTGATACAGGACCATATCGTTGTGATTTAATTCTGCTGTCTTTGTGAGGGGGTGGAGGTCACAGGATTCTGGAAGAATGTGTTTATAAGTCTTCCTTCTCCCAGATGGCACTTCCAGCTCAGGTCCTGCAGAGTTGCATTCTGCCACCCTTCCTGGAGCCTGAGAGATGGGCAAGCAGTGCAGGTGGTATTGCCATGAGGTGGCATGTCAAGGAGGCGGACAGGAAAAGGCAGACTGATTTTTGGTAGCATTAGTCTTTCTTCTCTTCTCTGCTTTTCTGTATTCTGAGTTTTAGGATTTGGATGCATGTGTACATTTAAGATTTGTTCGGAATACATGAAAGTACACCTTGCTTGTTGGAAGGACATATGTGATGGAACTAAGTGGTGCTTGGAGGTGCGGTGAGGATTGGAGAGATTCTGGGGGCACATGTTGGGTGTTGGTGGTTTTCCAGTTGGCATCATAGCGTCATGTTCTCTTCTCCAATATAGGTTTAGCTCTTTGGGGCCCAAAAAGACAAAATTAGTCAGGAAAGTGACGTGCACTTGGCCTGCTGTGGCTTCTATTGACGAAAATGTGACCCAAATTTGAATATCCAACTTCAATTCTTAGTAATTGGCAATGGCTCCTTGTACCTTTCCTGTCTATAAAACTATAAAATGCTGCTGTTAACTTTGAAGGCTGCTACTTACAAGGCCGGGTGAACAGACTTTTATATTAACAGCTCAGGCTAACCCTGGGAAGCATCTGTGCTCCCTTACAGAGAAGTTGCTTTCACATTTTTCACATTCAACCTAGGTGACCCTCACCATCGGGAGTGTGGATTCTCAGAGTAGCTGCACAAAGGGGTGGGAACTTGAACGCCAGGGTTCTAGTCCCAGGTCAGCTCTAACTGCTGTGTGAACTCAAGGAGCTCATCCAACGAGATGATCTTTGGACAAAAGATTCAGGACACTAATCACTAAGGTCTTCGTCACCTCTGAATTCTGTGATCTCTACTCATAGATTTCCTCCCTAATAATTTTTGTGGGTCTGCTTTTTGAACTATTTCCCTTATTTATCCTTTCCATAAAATCAGGGTTCTTCTCATTCTTTTGTCCTTTTCCCCATCACCCACATCCACATGGCTGTTAAAGAACACAGTGAATTGTTATAGAAAGATGTCCCAGATACAGACCGGGCGCAGTGGCTCATTCCTGTAATCCCAGCATTTTGGGAGGCCAAGGCAGGTAGATCACTTGAGGTCAGGAGTTCAAGACCAGCCTGACCAATATGGTGAAACCCTGTCTCTACTAAAAACACAAAAAATTAGCTGAGCATGGTGGTGTGCATTTGTAGTCCCAGCTACTCAGGAGGCTGAGATAGGAGAACTACTGGAACCCGGGAGGCAGAGATTGCAGTAAGCCGAGATTGACAGAGGGAGACCCCATCTCAAAAAAAAGATGTCCCAGATATATTGTTGAGTGAAAAAATGTACTAACAGAGAGGCATGTCTGATATGATCTATTTCTGAAATGAGAAAGATAAATATTAGTATGAATTTGCATCTTTAATTTGAAGCAGTTTAAGTCAGAGGTGTCTCTGAATTCAGGATTTTTTCAGTTTTACATAGGACATTGTATTAAATGTATTTACTATTAAATGACACCTCCAATGGAAGCTGGGGTGGCACCTGTAATCAAAAACATTAATACTTCTATGGCAAAACGTGGATAGTCACACCAAGTGGGATAAATAAAGATTACACATTGCCTCATGTCAGTTTAGGTATAATTTTGACAACAAATGTTATAAAATTTGTTTGAGTTTTGAAGCTTTTTGAATATTGGGATTGTGGATAAGAGATTGTGGGCCTGTATAGCCAAAGGGGGAAAAATCTGGAAAATACAGGATCGAACATTTAGCAATACTTTTCTCGAGTAGAGAGGTGGGGTGGGATTATGGGTGACTTTCATTTCCTAAGTTATATTCTTTTCCTAGTAAGCATTTATAATTTTACAATCAGAAAAAATAATTAGAGATACATATGAGATATAAAGATTTATATAAAGTAGCTGGAAACATTTAACCAATCTATAGCTGTTTGAGATTTGTTTATATTAGGACAATTGAGACTTGTTTTCTCAATTTTTCAAACTTTTGTGATGTCATTATATTTCATATGCACTTAAAATTTTTTCTAGATGATAGTGGTAGGAAAAACAAAAAGGAATATATGATAGTAATTAAAATGTCAGTGTAGGAAAATAAGGCTCTTGGAGTACCCACAGGAAATCAGGAGCCACTTCCTCCCGGATGCTTTATGTAGCACATTATACTGACCTATTAAATAATATGAATCAGGCTGGGCATGGTGGCTCTTACCTGTAACCCCAGCACTTTGGGAGGCCAAGGTGGGAGGGTCACATGAGGCCAGGAGTTTGGGACCAGCATGGGCAACATAGCAAGACCCTATCTCTACAAAAAAAAAAAAAAAAGTAAAAGTTAGCCAGGCATGGTGGCACATGACTGTGGTCCTAGTTACATGGGACACTGAAACAGGAGGACTGCTTGAGCCCAGGAGTTTGAGGTTGCAGTGGGCCATGATTGCACTGCTGCACTCCAGTAGGGGCAATGGAGTGAGACCCTACCTCTGAAAATAATAATAAGAGGAAGAATCACATGGATGAAGCAAATGATGAGAACCAAAATGTAATGTATGGGAGATCACTTTATGAAGATGTAAGGCTATACAATAATCTAAGGTATTTTTGAAGTAACATTGCAATTCTTAAGAGGACCAAAATTGCATGATATGTCTTAATAGGCTTTGTCTGAAAATTGGCTGGAATAATTGGTTCAAAACAGAAGACACTTGGAATTTCATATATGGAATATGGATAAGATGGTTGGTATTTGCTCAATTTTATCAGTCAGTACAAAATTATCTATATTCTTTTTAATTTTCATACTTTTCCATATTTCTTTTTTTTTTTTTCAATTGTACTTTAGGTTCTGGGGTACATGTGCAGATCACGCAGGGTTGTTGCATAGGTACATGCATGGCAAGGTGGCTTGCTGCCTTCATCCCCCCATCATCTATATCTGGCATTTCTCCCCATGTTATCCCTCCCCACCCTCCCCAACCCCAGCTGTCCTTCCGCTAGCCCCGCCAACTGACCCCAGTGTGTGATGCTCCCCTCCCTGTGTCCACATGTTCTCATTGTTCAACACCTGCCTATGAGTGAGAGCATGCGGCGTTTGATTTTCTGTTCTTGTGTCAGTTTGCTGAGAATGATGGTTTCCAGATTCATCCATGTTCCTACAAAGGACACAAATTCATCATAGTATTCCATGGTGTATATGTGCCACATTTTCTTTGTCTGGTCTATCATTGCTGGGCATTTGGGTTGGTTCCAGGTCTTTGCTGTTGTTAACAGTGCTGCAATGAACATACATGTGCATGTGCCTTTATAATAGAATGATTTATAATCCTTTGGATATATACCCAATAATGGGATTGCTGGGTCAAATGGAATTTGTATTTCCAAATCCTTGAGGAATTGCCACACTGTCTTCCACAACGGTTGAACTAATTTACACTCCCACCAACAGTGTAAAAGTGTTCCTATTTCTCCACATCCTCTCCAGCATCTGTTGTCTCCAGATTTTTTAATGATCACCATTCTAACTGGAGTAAGATGATATCTCAATGTAGTTTTGATTTGCATTTCTCTAGTGACCAGTGATGAGCGTTTTTTCATATGTTGTTGGCCTCATATATGTCTTCTTTTGAAAAGTGTGTCTTCATATCCTTCGCCCACTTTTGAATGGGTTTATTTTTTTCTTATAAATCTGTTTTAGTTCTTTGTAGAATCTAGACATTAGCCCTTTGTCAGATGGGTAGACTGCACTTTTCCACATTTCTAATCCCAATATACTCATTTGTTACCTTTTCCCACTTAATTGTATAATTGCAGTTTCTGTATTGCTTATAATAGCTGCATAATATTTCAGTTACTGTTTTACATAATTTGCCATCTTCTTCTTGCTGTTTCTATTTGTGTGTGTGTGTGTGTGTGTGTGTGTGTGTTACAAATAACACCTCCGTACCCATAGCTCTTCCTTTTTCTTTTTCCTCCCCCACCTTGTTTTCTTAGGAAATATTTTTCTGAATACATAAGGAACTTAAAGTTTATTTTATAAGCATTTATTCAGCATCTACTGTGTACAGAGCCCTGGAGATACAAAGATGAATTTTGAACCTGTACACAAGCTGTGTCCATTTCCTGGACTCTCTTCCTTCGTCTCCCTTCACTTGGCGCATTCTCCATTTAAATTCCACTTTGCCAATGATGCCTTTAGGTGTTCCCCAGAGTATTTTAGGCTTTTCTATACTTTTTGTTCCCATTTAATCACAGTTGTACATTCTGTGTACATCTCAGAATTACTAAATTACTAAATTACTAAACAGTAAACTCAGAGAACAGGTCTTATGTCTGATTTGTTTTCCTTGGTACCCTCAATACCTAGGACATGTCTGGCATATACCAGGCGGACAAATTCAAACGAGTACTTGCATAAATGAATTAGATAGATAAATGTTTGAATATGATTCTTGCTTTGAGAAATTTAGATTAGAACTGAAAAATGGATTCAGTGGGTAATTTCAATGATGTGTTTTATAGAGAATAGAAAGTAAACTTTTTCCTAGCTATTATCTTTTCCTCCTTTGCAGTGAATGCCCTGGGAGAGGATTGAGTTCCAACATGTCATTTAATGAATGTCTTACTTTTGCCCATACTCTGCAGTAGAAATGGGCTCATCTTGGCTTCTTTTCTGCGAAAACCATTGCTTTTCTATGCAAATGCTACTGTACTTCTCATTGCACTGAACATCATTATCATTCACCTTTGTCATGTTTTTTGAACATCTTGGGTACCTCTGTTTTTTTTCTTATTATTTAAAAAATCCTGTTTCTTCAGTGCCCTCTTTTTCATGATCTTATCTGATAGCCATACCTATTCTGCTGTTTATGATCTTTTAAAAACTGTTAGCTCTTTGAGGGAAGGGATAGTGTGATCTTTTGTTAGGAGACTTTAAAAGATCCACTTTCTTATATTTTAGTGTATCCCTTGGGTCAAAAGGAGGATTTTTTTTTAAAAGGATGATCATCAAATAAATATTTAAATAATTTGACCAAAACTTATCTTCTTACCTTTTTACTAAAAATATACACTGAATGATTTTAAGGGAAGGTTTTGTAGTCTGAGGTATGGAAATGTCTTGATTACTGTTGCCCTGACTTTATTGGTTGATTCATGGGTGGCTTCGGAACTCATTTTTTGGAATGTTACTATACAGGGCCAACATTGTTAGTATTGCTACATCATGATTTGTTTTTTTGCTACTTCCACATTCTAGCCAACCCGGAAGATGTCCACCAAAACACCTGT
This sequence comes from Saimiri boliviensis, assembly GCF_048565385.1. Classification (NCBI taxonomy): domain Eukaryota; kingdom Metazoa; phylum Chordata; class Mammalia; order Primates; family Cebidae; genus Saimiri; species Saimiri boliviensis. The sequence goes on along the minus strand of NC_133450.1, from coordinate 42,393,187 downwards.
ATGAATTTAGAAGTGTCACTTGCAAGAGATACAGCAACGTCAGGCCTGTGAGACTCAAGTGAAGTCTCCTTCCACAATAGAGCTTCTTATACTTGGTAGAAACTGGCAAGTGACTCAGCAGGAGTGGAAGCCTGGAAAACAGCCTGCCGAGGAGGGTAGTTTTTCTGGTAACACATCGCCACCCCTTTGAAGCATCCAGAGAACCGGAAGAGCAGGAACTGCCCGTCAGACTGAGCGCTTGGCATTCTTTCATGGAAAGATGACAACTCATCTAGGGTGAAAGAGGAAGTGGAGGGGGTGGCAGGGAACAGGAGGGTGACCTTACATTTCCATTGTTTTGCAGGCTGCCTGGTCCAGTGCAGTGGGTTGTTTAGGGCTTGGGAGGAATTGGAATCATATACTTCTATTGTTACTGTCCCAAGTGGATGTCCTGTGCTGTGTTGCCAAGGAGGGGAGCTTGTACCCATTTAATCCTTGTGTTCCTTCATAATCCAGATGGTTTGTGATCCCTAATATTTCTTTCACACTTAGCTCTGGAATCTACTGGTTAGAATCCTAGTATCATTTTAAGAACTGGGATTTTCCTATGCCAAATTTCTGTGAAATCTGAGAGCCAACAGGCTGATATATTTTCTCCAGGCTATCTCTGGCTTTGACAATGACATATTTTGAATGTCAGTTGATTTTTGTCTCAGTTTATTGGCCTAAGTAGTAAGAATCCAGGGATTTAACTGAAGCAGTAGTGTTATTTTGTTAATTTAATAAGTTTTGTCTTGGGAGACCTTTGGGGGAAAAGGTTATCTTGTTTAGTTTTTTTCTTATAGGGAATTTTGTTTTGTTTTGTTTTTGAGATGGAGTCTCCTTCTGTCACCCAGGCTGGAGTATGCTGGTGCGATCTCAGCTTACTGCAACCTCTGCCTCCCGGGTTCAAACAATTCTCCTGCCTCAGCCTTCTTGAGTAGCTGGGATTACAGGCACCTACCACAACACCTGGCTAATTTTTTTATTTTTAGTAGAGACGGGGTTTCGTCATGTTGGCTAGGCTGGTCTCAAACTCCTGACTTCAGGTGATCCTCCCGCCTCAGCCTCCCAAAGTGCTGGGATTATAGGTATGAGCCACCATGCCCAGCCTTGTTTAGTTCTTTCTTATTATGGTTATAACCCTCCCAAGAGTAAAATGAAGACTTCAGTGGACAACCAGTTGTGAGTGCGCTTTCTAGAGAATGGTGGGTCATTGGAACCCTAGTCGGTACTCCCAATTCTGTGGCATATTTGCACGTCTGCCATCTTTGGTCAGCAGCCCTCCAGGACTGCCTTCTTCACACCTGTGCCTGAACTTCCATGCTGTACTGGGCAGGTTGGTGCTGCCCATTTCTCCCATGCTGTTGAACAATTACTCCATGCAGTTCTTCTTCTTACGGTCTCTCCACCTGCCTCACTCTTAACACGTGATTTTATATTCGACTTTACTAAGCAACTTGAAACTTCCTAGAATGAGCTCCTCCTTTTCCTGCCCTTTGGAGTCACAGTTATCTTCATCTGGTTTTCTCTGGGGGTTTTCCATCCGCTCCTGCGTCCTTCTAGACCTTGCTCTATTAGTCATTGTCCCGCCCTCTCTTTCTCATTTTCAGCCATGTTTCTTTACTGTCTCCTCCTTGGCTGTCAGATGTTCTCAGTGTTTCCCATTTTTCTATTTCTCATACCTACTAATGACTTACCTACTTGTCAACTCCAGTGGACATGCTATAGTCCTTATCTTTCTGGAGCTCCTTGTTGTATTCAACCCAGTTTATCCACTCTCTTCTCTTGAAGAGTCTTTGGCTTCTGCAATGGTCCATGCTTCTGTTCTCTTGCTACCTCTGTGTCTTATATCTCCTTGGTGGACTTCTTTTCCTTTGCCCACCTGTTAATGTTGGAGTTTAGTTCTGGGAATCTTGCTCTTCTCATATATACTCTGGCTTCGACACTTCATCTGCTCTCTGGGTTTTCATCACCTGTGTACCAGTGATCTCCATGTCTCTGCCTTGCACTCTCTAGTGACCAGGTTCTGCTGGTAGTCATGTGTGTATCTGAAAGGCTCCTTAAACTTTCCTGGAGCTGGATGCACAACCATTTCTCCCAAACCTCCCCTTATTTCCGTATTTAGACCACCATGTTATATGTGGTGGTTAAGACTGGGACTCTGGAATCAGATCTGGATTTGAATTTGGGCTCTGATACTTCCTGGATGTTTGATCTCGAATAAGTCACTTAATTCCCTGAATCTCAGCATCTTTCTTTTTAAAATGGGGAAAAATAGTCTTCATCTCAGAAATTATTGTGTGGTAGACCATAATGCATTTGTACAGTGCCTGGCACAATATAAGACGGGAATCAATGTTAGCTGCCGCTGTTCTCAGTTTCCCTCATCCCCTGAGACATCCAAGCCAGAAACCTGGGGGCCATTCTTAATGCCTTTTTCCTTTAGATCCTTAATGCCTGTTTTCTTAATACGTGATACCTTAATGCTTCATTGTTAACATGTGATTTTATATCCGACTTTACTAAGCAACTTGAAACTTCCTAGAATGAGCTCCTCCATTCCCTGCCCTTTGGAGTCACAGTTATCTTCATCTGGTTTTCTCCAGGGGTTTTCCATCCGCTCCTGCGTCCTTCTAGACCTTGCTCTATTTATCATTGTCCCTCCCTTGTACCCAGCCAGTCACAAGTGTAGGTGATTTCTAATTATTGTTTACTTCTTCCTTCTGGACATTCATGAGTTTTCCTCTCTTGATTCCCATTACTACTCCCTGCGCGAGGCTTTTATCCTGCTTTCGAAGATGAAGCCACAGTCTCCCGCCTTCTTTATGTTCCTGCGATCCTTCATCCAGTGTCTAACAGGGTTTCCACCCTGGTTGAAGCCTTCTCATGATGCTCCATTATATGCAAATCAAAGGCCAAGCTCCTTAACATGATATTGCTGGCTGTCCTCCTCGCCCTTCGTGGCATTTGAGCCTCCCTCTCACCCCTGCCTGACTCCGCCTCATCCTTGAGCAACACTGTCTTGCTGTGTTCCCTGAGCATGCTGAGTTCTTTAGGCTCTTTCCCACCTTTGTTAGCCACACTGTTTGGAATGCCCCCTTCCCTGCTTTTGCCTTAGTAACTCCTTCTCATCCTAAGGACTCAGCTCAGGTGTCACCTCCTCCAGGAAGCCTTCCCTGACCCTTCCAGCATAGGTTAAGTAATCTTCCATAGAGTCCTGTCATTCTCTATGCCCATGATGCTCTTACCACGTTGGCTCATAATCTATTTATGTGTCTTTCCTCCCTTCCTCAGTCTTGAATGGCAGAAACTATGTGTCATTCCACTTCATATTTTCATGCCTAGTTGGATGCTTGACATATAATAAGTGCTCAAGAAATGCTTGTTCATTGAATGACTGAATTCAAGGACCAGTAGCTCTCTGGATGACTCTGGTTTCCTGTTTCTGTGGCCCACAATGCTCTGGGGAAGGGCTAGATATCACAGGTTCAAACCATAGCTAGGGCAGCCACCCTTGAAGTAGACACCCTAATACCCTTCCCACTGAGTCCCTGGTCCTACATCCTGGAGTGAGGCTGTCAACTTGAAGTGTCAGAGTGTGTCTGAAAATTATTCCTGAGAAAAAGAAAATATTTCACGTTGCAAGCCTCATTCTAATATTATTTTTCTTAGAGAATACTTTCATATCTTAGAAGTTATGGTAATGTTAACACTTCCCTGATGGGAGATACTGCAGGTATACGTTTTTCTGAGGAGTTGTCACACCATGGTAGAACTGTTTTCCATAGATCTGGAGATAGGGAACATGTATACTGTGAGAGAGAACTTCTTCGAGATGTAAAATAGACTGACCTACTTTAGAGGCTGCCTGTATACTAATTTTCTATTTTAAAAGGATGATGGCCAAACACTGAAAAGCTCAGGACGTTTTAGAACTGTGCTGCCCAATATGGTGGCCACTAGCCATATGTGGTTACTCACGTTTAAACTGAATTAAAATAAGATGAGATGGAAAATTCAGGTCATCAGTTATATTAGCCACATGTAACTGATGACTAGTGGCTACCCACCATATGTAGAACATTTATATTATTGGAGACTATTCTACTGGACAGTGCTGTTTTAGGATGTAGAAGTCCTGATGGATAATATCAAAGCCACCTTACCACGGACAGAGTTTTACAGAGCTATGAAATAGTTCTTACTGGAAATGCCAGATACTTACTGTATCATTTTGTATCATGTATGTGGCATTCTGTCACCTTATCACTAGAGCATGCCCATATCTTTAGGGACAATAGCATTCAGACACCAAATAATGTTATATTGTTTGTCTGGAAATGTTTTCTTATACAACTCAAAGGGGAAGAGAGGAATATATCATGAGTAAATGGTATTAGTTTTCTCTGCAACACATTATTATAAAAACTCGCAGAGGAAGAAGTTGGGTGCGGTGGCTCAGACCTATAATCCCAGCCCTTTGGGAGGGTGAGGCGAGTGGATCACTTCAGGTCAGGAGATCGAGACCAGCCTACCCAGCATGGTGAAACCTCATCTCTACTAAAAATACAAAAATGAGATGGGTGTGGTGGCAGGTGCCTGTAATCCCAGCTACTCAGGAGGCTGAGGCATGAGAATCACTTGAACCCTCCTGGAGGCGGAGGTTGCAGAGAGCCAAGATCATGCCACTGCACTCCAGCCCGGGTGTCAGAGCAAGACTCCGTTTCAAAAAAAAAAAAAAAAAAGAAAAAGAAAAAAGAAAAAAAAAACTTGAAGAGTCTAAAATGTATTCTGGAACTAAATATTTACATTTCTTAAAGCCATATGTGTTTTCTTTGGATGAAAGGGTAACAAGTGATTTGTAGTGTTGGATAATATAAAAACACTTTAGGCCGGGCGCGGTGGCTCAAGCCTGTAATCCCAGCACTTTGGGAGGCTGAGGCGGGTGGATCACGAGGTCGAGAGATCAAGACCATCCTGGTCAACATGGTGAAACCCCGTCTCTACTAAAAATACAAAAAACTAGCTGGGCGTGGTGGTGCGTGCCTGTAATCCCAGCTACTCAGGAGGCTGAGGCAGGAGAATTGCCTGAACCCAGGAGGCGGAGGTTGCGGTGAGCCGAGATCGCGCCATTGCACTCCAGCCTGGGTAACAAGAGCGAAACTCCGTCTCAAAAAAAAAAAAAAAAAAAAAAAAACACTTTAAAAAGTTAAAATTGAATGAAAGGCAGGATCTTCTACTTTCTTTTATTTTTCTCCCTAGTTACTCAACCCACTTGGCTTCTATGAGCCTGAGGAATTAAAGAAGTAAACAGAGGTTTAGTTCAACTTGTTACCACACCAGGAAGTTCTAGCTATCTGGTAATACCAGAATCTTTCGCATGGAGCAGCTACTTTTTACACTTGGATACCAGTACCCTAGGTGGTGCGAGGGACTGGAAGGATTGTTCAGGTCAGGGGTGATGGACCTCTGTGGTCCCTCTCACATACACTGTTCATTACCTACGGTGGCTACGCACAGAAAGTAGGGTGTGAATCATTCCATGATTGATAACCCCATGGACTACAGGTGACTCCCACCTGGTTGGCTTTGGGAACCCAGTTCGGAGGCTGCAGCAGGTGGGATCTTTTCTGGATTATGGAGAACTGTTCGATTTCATATCAGTGGGTTCTTCCCTCAGCCTTGTTCAGATCAGTGCCTGAGTAAGTTCTAATATTTTAACCTTTTATGAGGGAAGAGATTGAGGATGAGGGTGGAGCATGTGACTCCTATTTTCACCATCCTGTTTCTCTCTCTTCATATGGTACCCTCTTACTGAGGAACAGAATAGAGGACCTATAAGTTGGGGTATGGTGTGGAAAAGTTTGTGAGAACAAACTTTGTGAGAACGAACTTTGTGAGAACAAACTAAAGAACACAGGGTGTTTATCATAGGTAATTATCACAGTGTTGTTAGAGTGTAGGCAGAGCAGCTTCCTAACCAACATTACAAGTTTATTTTGCTAGTGAAACCTTTTACTTACTAATGAAGCATTAGAATTTCAGAGAATTAATTGTTTATGAACGTCGTTCATGGTCTTTCGGAAACTTTCAACTCTGTTTAGTTACAATGAGGCTCATTTTATAGCCTTTATTGTCCTCTTCTGAGAAGAGGTAGTATAGGTAGTGATAGGAACATCGGTTTGGGAGCAGAAAGAGTGGGAATAGAAACCGATGCCTGATGCTTGGACAAATTGATTAAACTTCTGAACCTCAATTTCTTAACCTGTAAAATGAGAATAATAATGCTTACCTTACAGGCAAGGGGACAGTCTCCATGTGTGGAATAAACAAAGGAAGATAAGCTGATGCATTTTCAGAAAGACCTTTAAAAATTAATAGAAATGCCATATTCCTTCATCTTATTTATGATTACGTTTGGTTTATTTAAATTTTACCATGCATATCTACTTAATGGTATCAAACTGTAAGGAGGAAGGGTTCTCGGTAAAATCAGTGAGACAGTCTCAGAGCCTGTGCTGTTGGAGAATTAATTTAAAAAATTAATTAAATCTGGTCAAAAGATCTGTATTAATAGCAGATTCCTTTTTAAGACTAATTGCTTCATTATCTAAAAGGAAACAAGCTAAGTGCAGTGGCCCATGCCTGTAATCCAAACACTTTGGGAGGCTAAGGCGGGAGGATTGCTTGAGCTCTGGAGTTTGAGACCAGCCTGGTTAACACAGCGATACTTCATCTCTATTTTTTATATTGAAAAAATAGCTAGGCATGGTGGCGCGTACCTCTAATCCTAGCTACTTGGGAGGCAGAGGAGGGCGAATAGTTTTGAGCCCAGGAATTTGAGGTTATAGTGAGCCAAGATTACACCACTGCACTCCAGCCTGGGCCACAGAGTGAGATCTTGTCTTCAACAACAACAACAGCAACAACAACGACAACAACAACAACAAAGGAAACAAGGGAAATGGGGAGACTAGGAAGTTCAAAGGATTATTTATTAGCAAACAACAAAACCCTGGATTATTTGAACATTTTGCTGTTTCGAGTAATATTATTTACTGATTACTGTCCAGTCTGGGAAATAACAAATCCATCATCCAAAGAATTTTTGAGGCTAGATCACTCAGTTTTGACTGTTCACATACATTATCACATATTTGTAAAAGTCAGGTTTCATGTGACTCTGACACAGAGGAGGTAGAATAATCAAATGTTCCTCTCTAGAACACTATGCAGTGATCGTAAGGAAAGGAAATAAAAGTTCCCTTTTCCCTAATGCTTGTGTTACTCAGGCCAGCACTGCTGAAGATGCGTGTTCTGTTGAAGCTTTGTAATGTGTAGACGACCCTCTTTGCATCTGAGGCTGGGTTAATCCCCAGAGGTACAAAGAGAAGTCAAGGATGGCATCTGCCTTGGAGATGAGGTTATCTGGAAGGGCATGTGGACATTGGCACAGGGGATGCCGGTATCAAATGACGGGTGTTATAACAGGGAGCTGGGAGATCATAGAAAACAGCCTCTTCCCCCACGTGAGAAGAAGAGAGGTTAGGGCAAGACTTCCTGGGGAAGTTGCCTAGATTAAGTCTTGAACAATGGGTAGGACTTAGATGATGAATGGGTAACAGAGAAGGAGAAAGGCATTGTAGGCTAAGGGAACAACATGATTGTCAGTACATTAAACAGTCCGTGTGTGCTTGTAAGGGCAAACTTTTCCATGTCAATCGCATTTAAAGCATGAGGGTTGGAGTCAAGGACTATAAAGGTGTAGCTGGGGACCCAGCCATGAAGAGCCATGTATACTCTATGAGGGCTTAGAGCATATTCTTCTAGCTGATGGGGGACTGTTGAAAACTTTTAAGCAGGGGTGTAAATGATCAGATTTGCCTGGTTTGCTATGGCAGCTTGTTGAGTCATAGATTTAGGGGTGGATGGCAGGAACCTATCATGACAGGCTTAATGTGAGAGGATGAATCTATGTAAGAAAGCAGTGAAAGTCAGGGCTGAGAAGAGAAGATGGGTTTGAGAAGTACACAAAATTTGGAGTTGATATGCTTTTGATCAGCTGGTTATGGGGAGTGGATTGAAGAGATCGGAATGACTTTTGAAGTTATGGTGCCATTATGGACCTGGGGAATGTAGGAAGAAGAATGGGTATGTAGGGGTCAAGGTAACATACTGATTTGCAAAAGTGTCCATATGGCAATTGAACGTGAGTCTGACATTCTGGGAAGATGGTGGCTGGAGATAGGAATCTGGGAGACAGAATGGGGTTGGGAACTTGAAGAGAATGGAGACTGTTTGGAATATCCCAGGCACTGAAGGAAATGGGAGATGAGGTGATTGAGGAATTGAAACTTGGAAATGACTGAAGCCTTGTTCTACCACTTATGCCTTACCTTGTGCCTCAGTTTCCCAATCTGTATAAGACAGTGATGATATGTTACCTCCCAGACTGTCAGAAGATGAGACAGTGATTGCTAGAGGTGGTAGCTGTGGTAGTCACAGCCATGTGAGTAGGCTGCTGCCCAAGGAGAACTCCAAGGATGATGAAGGCAACGGGCAGGGGATGGAGTCCAACGGAACATCAGACAGAAGTGGAGGGAGGGAAGAGGACATTTCTAGAAAAGAGTCAGAATAATGAGTCTGGAGGTAGAATCTATGGTGTCACAGAACCCGGGGCGGGGGACAGTTTTATTTTTAATAAAAACATTTTCATATATGTAAAAATATGTAAATATATACAATTTTATATATATATAAATTGGCCAGGCTGGTTTTGAACTCCTGTCCTCAAGTGATCCTCCTGCCTCAGCCTCCCGAAGTGCTGGGATTACAGGTGTGAACTACCACACCTGGCCTGGAGACACTTTTAAGAGGTTTATTATAGCTGAGATAGCTAACCCAAGTCACCGTTAGTATTTAATGAAGCGGGAAGAGAGGTAGATTGGGGTTGGGAACTTGAAGAGAATGGAGACTGTTTGGAATATCCCAGTCATTGAAGAAAATGGGAGATGAGGTGATTGAGGAAAGTAAAAGAAATATGAAGAGATGCCAAGTCTCAGCTGAGATTAGAAACTGAATTTACAGTGGCCTAAGTGTATGTGTCTCCCCAGCCTTTGTGTCAGAGGCAGCAGATGATGAGACTGGTCCAGGATGGAGTTTTACCAGTCAGATGTGGCAGATAATGTGTGAGGATGTATGTATGTGTGTGCAGGGAGTGCTTTTAAGAATAGGAATGGCTGGGTGTGGTGGTTCATACCTGTAATCCCAGCACTTTGGGAGGCTGTGGCTGGTGGATTGCTCGAGCTTCAAGAGTTGAAGAGACTAGCCTGGGCAACATGGTGAAACCCCATCTGTACCAAAAAATACAAAAAATTAGGCAGGTATGGTGGTGCATGCCTGTAGTCCTAGATACTAGGGAGGCTGAAGAGGAGGATCACCTAGGCCCAGGGAGGTCAAGGCTGCATAAGCTGTGATTGCACCACTGTGCTCCAGCCTGGGCAACAGGGTAAGACCCTGTCTGAAAAAAATTTAAAAATAAAAATAAGGAATAGGAAGGAGTGTGGCCAGGAGGGGCCTCAGAGGATGAAAGGAAGCAGTTCATAGACCCAGATGGCTCTATATGTTTAAAAAGCAGATGTAGCTAGATAGGGAAAATGTGGTACATATACACCATGGAATATTACGCAGCCATCAAAAACGATGAGTTCACGTCCTTTGTAGGGACATGGATGAACCTGGAAACCATCATTCTCAGCAAACTGACATAAGAGCAGAAAATCAAACACTGTATATTCTCACTCATAGGCGGGTGTTGAACAATGAGAACATATGGACACAGGGAGGGGAGCACTACACACTGGGGTCCGTTGGGGGGAAATGGGGGAGGGGCGGGGGGGTGGGGAGGTGGGAAGAGATAGCATGGGGAGAAATGACAGATACAGGTGAGGGGACGGAAGGCAGCAAACCACACTGCTATGTGTGTACCTATGCAACAATCTTGCATGTTCATCACATGTACCCCAAAACCTAAAATGCAATAAAAAATAATAAAAAAAAAAAGCAGATATAATAGGAGACATGCAGGAGGCTGTAGGGTGATGTAGGCTCCAAGATAGAGTTTGAGGGAGTGGCTGTGGGAATGGCTGGGAGAAGTGGCCTGGCAGTGAAGGCCAGTGAGGTAGAGGATAGCCCACAGGGAAACCTTTGTAGAAATGGAACTTTTATTCCACGTGTAAGATTCACACTGAATTATAGCATTGGATGTGTAGAATAAGAAACTTTTTTTGGGTATTTAAGAACACGGTAAGTAGGTGTGTGTTCTAAATGTTTTGGGCCTATATACAGGGGCATGTATAGGATAGTATATCTGAGGATGCTGTTGGAATTCTATTGTCATTTAAGATGTGGTAAAAAGTCCAACTTTGTATCTCTTTAAGGGAAAGTTTTGACAATGAATATAACTTATGATAATACTTTATTTATACTTTTCAAAGTCATTTCATAATGTTTGCTATTCAGTTTAATTTAGTGACTCTGGGTAACCTATTTAAAGTTAATTTTCAGTTTGTTAGTTTCTATAGACAGTGTAGGAGAGAATATGCATTTCACATAAATCACTGGATAAGAGAATGGATTATTAGCAAGAACTGAAATCTAAAATAAATTTAAGCAGTTTCTACTGCTGAGGAAAGCAATCGATTTATGCTGAATTGTATGTACTTTTTACGCATTCCCATCTAAAATTTCACATTCAAATTTATATTTCGTATTTGATTTTTTTTAAAAAACTGCAGGCATCTGTGTCTTCTAAGGTGAGAATAAACATTAAAACATATCACACTAGCGTGTATTTTCTATGTACCAAGTGGTTTGAGGACATAATTCTTGCCCCTAGAGAGCTTCACATTTAGCTGAAGAAACAAGACATAAACACAGGAAAAGTTAGATAATTACGCAGGGTTTAAATAGCAAGGCATGACATGACTAATGGAGAGGTACATTGTTTAGGCAGTAATTCCTATAGGAGTTCAGAAGAAAGAGGTCATTTGAGGCTGTGACAGCAAAGGAAGGGTGTAAATACTTAAAAAGAAAAAAGAGTAAAAGCTTGTGTAGAGGAACTGAAACCTGGGTTTGACTGAAGCCCTACTTATACCTTACTTTGTGCCTCAGTTTCCCAATCTGTACAAGACAATGATGATGTGTTACCTCCCAGACTGTCAGCAGATTAGGTGGTATTTGCAAAAAAACTCTTTGCAAATAAGGCCTGGTCCCTCTGTAATGTGTAGACATTAAAAATTGCACACTCTTTGAAAGTATTTGTAAATTTAGGTTACTAGGGTATAATTTCTGTGGTTCAAGTTTACCAAGTAAGATTTTAAAAATTAACATATTGCCAAAAGTTTTCTTCTTTTTCCCAGTAAGGAGAGATTTGTAAGACACTGAAAAAATTTTAAGCAAATTACTACTTTGGCAAAATTGCTTTTGTGGCCAGGCATCCTTTTCTGTTTTTTTTTATTTATTTGAGCAAAGATAATGATTGATAAGGAAATAAAACTGGAGAGGAGCCAGATCCAAACTTAGGAGGAAAACATTTTGTCACTTCACCTGTTAACCTGACCACCTTATGGAAGTTCAGTGGAGGTTGCAAGTTGGCTCATGACCACTTTGGGTGAACCCAGCCTGACGCTCAGCATTTTAGACACGATAGTATCAGAGTTCACAGGTTTCCTGGGTATAAGGAAATGGATGTCTGTCATTTCAACTGTACTGTTAATTGCTTTGGGAATATGAATGGTATTCATTAGGCAAGGAAGCTTGTACCCAGCTTTGTAATTAATGTGAAACCTTTCATACAACCAATGGCTCTTCAGCATCTCTTTACTTCATATTTATTTGTATACTTAGGCTTGCTTCAGTGACCAGAGACTTTGAGGCATTCAGGACTCTGGATGAGTCTTATTATAATGGTAATGAAATTTGGACCCTAGATCTTCAGCCCTCCCTAGCCTTAAATCCACTGAGAGGAGCTCTCTGCTTAGCAAGGTAGCTCCTTCTGCTGGCTTCTTCCCTTCTCTAAGATAGCAGTAAGATGCACTAAACATGAGATTTCTAAAACAAATATTTGGATGAGTAGGAAAATCTGTTTTTCTAAATATGTCCACTTTTCTATATATTCCATTGCTTCTGGAAGTGGTGATCCAGGGGTTATATGCAGGACTTTTTCTTATTTTGGCAGACTGGAGACCCAAAGCTCAGAGAAGGCAGAAAGTGTGGTTCAGGAAAAGAGGAGAGGGACAGGCAGATGAGGAAAATATGAGCCACCATCACAGAGTAAGGGTAGAGTCAGCTGGTAATTCTCAAAGGGATGTGCATCTGCCCCTAACCCAATCTAAACGCCTGACTCAGTGTCCTCAGAGGACACAAACACTGGAAAACAAGTATGAGATAATGCTACTCAGGTATTGCGTGTGTGTGTGTGTGTGTGTGTGTGTGTGTGTGTGTGTATGTGTGTTGGAGGTCAGCCCTGACGTAACTGCCATGGAGGTCACCATGGGTGAGGTTAATGTGGGTGAGGTTACAGTGCAAGAGGCACAACTCAGCTGTCTCTTGGTACTGTTCTCGTCGCATGGTTTCCCTATTTTCAGCACCCAGTAGGCAGGTGCTCAATAAATGTTTGTTGGAAGAATGGGTGCTGGGGCCAATCTCTGGCATCTGTTTTACGTTCTGTGACCTGGAATCATTCTAAAAGGAAAGAGACTGCCCAGAGTGGATTAGTGTCCTGCTTGTGCCTTTCTTAGTAACAACTACAGTGAATATGTTCCCCAGGCTCTTAATTTGGAGAGCTCTTGATCTGGGGATGAAGCTTAATATGAGGGCCTTGGAGGAACTTCCAAGTATATGAGAGCCTCACGAAATGGGATGCAAAGTTAGGAATTTCTAAGGAGAAAGTCAGAGGAGCCTATGACTCCTGGCAGACTGCTAAGCCCTTCCTTAACCAAGGTTCATCCTCCCATGTTGCCTGCTGGGCTGTACAGCAGTCTCTAGTTCCTCCATCTGCTGTAGATTTCTGACACTCGCAGGCTATCTTTCACCTCTTCTCTGGCTATTACCAGTACTTCCCCATTATCCTTAGGCATGAAGAAAAAGAGAAGCATGTCCTCAAGATGATCTTGCCTTTGAGCCTTGTATGTTTCCCAACAGGGAAAAGGCCCTGGACTGCCATGTCTTCCCCTCTGGCTGCTTCATGCTAAGTCTTCTGCCTAGTATTTGACACAAGGAGACTCCTCCAGACTGAATTGCAAAGGGAGGCTTTACGGACAGAACAGACTCTGTGGAGTTGCTCCTCAGTAGGCCAGGGGTCAGCAGATTTCATGCTATGTGCCTTAGGCCATGTGAGTGATCCTCCTGTAGATATTTCCCACCAGTGAAAACAGAGCTGGCACCGGTCACTTCCTCTCTTACAGACTGTGGAGCTAAAATGGGCTGATAGTTGGAGTGTGCTGTGAAAAGTCTGAATGTTTTTGCAAATTTAATTTTACTTTTTGAATTTGAAGTAGAAAGATGTTTGATCGTAGATGGCGACTTTTCCCTTCTAAAATCATTTACAATTTTTGCAGCTTTTGAAAATAACATTTAATTATAGGCACTCAAAGTGCAGTTGACAACAATTGGTGTTTTGGGGGAATCGTTTGAAGGATGTTCATTCATGCATGTACTTTTTTCATTATTCACTTACTCAGAAATGTGTGAAAGTCTAATATGTGCCATGCACTGGGAAACAGTGATCCTGCTGCCCATATTTCCTTTCTACACCCAAGCTGTGTACTTGGTCATGTGGTTTGGAGCTTTGTAAGTCTGCTTTACCCTCCTTGCCCTGAAGACCGTTATTAGAACTTGGTGTGCAACACACACCATTGGGTGATTTTTGGGACGCTTTTGAACAGGTTTGTAACGACTTTCAGTGTGTGCTGTGTGAAGAGCCACTGAAGCAGTGGCTCTCAAGGTGTAGCTGGCATCAGCATCACCAGATGGGTTTGTTAAAACAGCTCACTGGACCCCCATGCCCAGATACTCTGATTCAATCCCTGACTGCATTTCTAACAAGTTCCCAGGGGGCACTTGTGCTGCTGGTCTTGGGGTCACACTTTGAAAACCTCTGCATTAGAGACATTTCTTTAGACCTAAGGGCTTTGAAGTCTCTCTTCTCCTTAGAAATTGGTATGGTTTCATCAGGGTTAACGTGAAGCTTGTTTGTGAATCTGGTTTTCTTTTTGTTTCCTTTGCTTCAGAAATTCAGATTCTAATTTGTATCTCAACTTTAAGAAAATTTTAAGTTTACATCTTAACTTTGCCCCAGCCTTGATTTCCTATTTTATTTTCCCCATTCTGATTTTACATGTTTATACAATATAACTTCCTGTATACTGACTGTTTTGTGGAATGTAGTATATATTGATAAATATGATTGCAGTCAATATTCTTTTCTTGGGCATTTGTCTTTCGAATCAACTCTAAAATATTATATGTTTTGACTGTTTAATGCATTATGGGAGTGGTTTCCCTAGAATAATTAGATTATTAATAGCAACTAAGCAAAGGACTGGAAAGAAAAAATTGGGAAAGACGTGACAGAAAGTTCTTGGTAAAAAACTGAACTTTATTTGTAAACTATTAATGCATAGATAATATTGCAGGCAGTAATACATATGCATATATCTGTATTTTCATATATGTTGATATATGTATGTATGTGTGTATTCTTTTTCTTTTCATTTCTTTTTGAGATGGAGTCTTGCTCTGTTGCCCAGGTTGGATTGTGGTGGCATGAGCTCCGCCTTCGAGGTTCAAGAGGTTCTCCTGTCTCAGCCACCCAAGTAGTTGGGATCATAGGCGCCCACCACCACATCTGGCTAATTTTTGTATTTGTAGTAGAGACAGGGTTTCACCATGTTGGTTAGGCTGGCCTTGAACTCCTGACCACAAGTAATGTGCCCTCCTTGGCTTCCCAAAGTGTCGGGATTACAGGCTTGAGCCATTGTGCCTGGCAATGTGTGTTCTTTTAAAAACTGAAAACTGTAGTACATAAGCATAAACAATATACTTTCTTTGGTTGCTGGAGAAAAAGAGAAGGGATGGGGTGGTGGTGAGAACAGTGAAGGCAGACTACAGTGGTTGCCCAACTTTATTGGAGTCACCTGGAGTTTGTTAAGAGCGATGCTGGTTTGCTAGGCCTGGGGGTGGGGGCTGTGTTTGTAATAAGTGTATCAGGAGACTCTGGCCCAGGGAAGCTGGGAGAAGTTTAGCACTGGGGAGAAAAATGAAAGGCCCAATTTGTATTAAAACTGCTCCAAATCTTTATATTTACTTTTGGATAAGGAGTTCCTGTTCAGATTTTCTGCAACTTTTCTTGAAATCAGAGAGTGTAATGGGCATGATGTATCATTCATATTACTCAGTCTTAGCTCCAAAAAGTACTCATTATGTTAGATGTTCATTGGAAGTAGTTTGTAGCTGATTTCTCTCTTTCTTTCTCTCACTCTTTTCTGTCTGTATTTCTCTCTTCTAGTTCTGTTTTTAATTTGAGAGAAGACACTTTACCAATAGCTTGTCCGAAAACAATTTGCAGATAGAAGTACTCATAGAAAACTCTTGGGGTTCTCACTGTGGGTCTTCTCCAGGGGTGTGGATATCACCAAACACTGCAATATGGAAACTGGCTCAGAGCGGGATGTGCTGTGACACTGGCCATCTGGAGACAGTTGGGACAGGGGATGACTGAACATTGACATGGGAATGTTACACACACAATTTAGATAGGCTTTTATATGCATGTATGCTATCTAAATGACCTGTCACCATTGATGTGAACCTTGATTGTGTGGCTAAAATTATGTTTGTCAGGTTTCTCCCATAAAGTTCTATATGTATCCATCTGTATCTATGTTATCTATATTAAGTTGAACATGAGTTCATGCTGTTTTCAATTCCAATATAGCATTACAGGGATAATTCTAGGCTTTCCCCCTTGTCTGCAGACTCCTGCTCTAACAGTGAAAAACTGGTTCCTACCATCCACCATCCATTTACTTACATCTATAAGTGTTTTCAGAATTGCTAACCTGTACCCCTTATAAGAAAGAACTTTAATGGCTAGAGTTCAGTGATTATGTGAAATTCATGATGTGAAATTTGGTTTTGCCCTCTAGAGATCTAGAGTCTCTACTCATTTCTCAAGGTGCTTAAGCTAGCACCTTTCCCCTCACTTCTTCAGTGAGGTTATTTCATGCATTTTGATACAGTTGTTTCTCATGGCACAGTCTGAATTCCACATTTCACCCCAGGATCTCTTGATACCCTAATTTTTAAAAATTGCATATACTGAAGTTCAATGTGCTATAAAGTTCTATGGGATTTGACAAATGCTTAGTGTTCACTATCTACCATTGTAAGTCACAGATAAAATTTCACTGCCCCCCAAAAAATTCCCTAATGGGCTTCAACTCACCATTGGGTTTAACAGTCCTGCGGGGAGTCCTGCCAACCAGTTGCATCTAAAACCAGTCTGGTTTTAATTTTACCTGATGTTCAGAAAATGCTCTTAGTCTGTCACCTGGCTGAAGAACTAGTTAGGTTGTAGCTGTAGCTGCGAATCTGGTTCCCAAAAAGTGGCTGTATTAGTCCATTCTCACACTGGTATAAAGAACTACCTGAGACTCAGTAATTTATGAAGAAATTACTGAGTCTCAGGTAGTTCTTTATACCAGTGTGGACTCACAGTTCCACAGGCTGTACAGAAGCATGACTGGAAAGCGTCAGGAAACTTAGAATCATGGTGGAAGGCAAAGGGGAAGCACCAGCATGGTGGAGCAGAGAGAAAGGGGGAAGTGCTACACACTTTCAACCAACCAGATCTCATGAGAACTCACTATCATGAGAATAGCAAGGGGGAAGTCTGCCCCCACAATCAAATCACCTCTCAGCCAGTCCCTCCCCTGACAGGTGGAGATTACAATTTGAAATGAATGAGGACACAGAGCCAGACCATATCATTCTGCCCCTGGCCCCTCCCAAATCTCATGTCCTTCTCAACCAATCATGCCTTCCTAACAATCCCTCAAAGCCTTTGTTTTTGTTTTTGTTTTCAAGACAGAGCATCAGTCCATCACCCAGGCTGGTGTGCAGTGGCATGGTCTTGGCTCACTGAAACCTCTGCCTCCCAGGTTCAAGGAGTTATTATGCCTCAGCCTCTTGGGTAGCTGGGACTATAGGCATGAACCACCATGCCCAGCTAAGTTTTTGGATTTTTGGTAGAGGTGGGGTTTTGTCATGTTGGCTAGGCTGGTTTTGAACTCCTGACCTCAAGTGCCCCACTCACCTTGGCCTCCCAAAGTGTTGGGATTACAGGCATGAGTCACCATGCTTGGCATCTCCCCTAAAGTCTTAACTCATTCCAGCATTAATGAGTCCACAGTTCAAAGTCTCATCTGAGACAAAGGCAAGTCCCTTCCACCTATGAGCTTGTAAAATCAAAAACAAGTTAGTTACTTCCAAGATGCAATGGGGGCACAGGCATTGGGTAAATGCTTCCATTGCAAAAGGGAGAAATTGGCCAAAACAATAGGTCTGCAGGTCCCATGCAAGTCCTAAACCCAGAAGGGCAGTCATTAAATCTTAAAGCTCCAAAATAATCTCCTTTGACTCTATGTCTCAAACTCAGGGCATGTCAATGCAAGGGGTGGGCTCCCAAGGTCTTGGGTGGCTCCACCCCTGTGCCTCTGCAGGATACAGCCCCTGTGGCTGCTTTCATGGGCTAGCATTTAGTGCCTGGCTTTTCCAGGTGCAAGGTGCAAGCTGGGGTCTGGAGGATATGGTTGTCCTCCCATAGCTCCACTAGGCAGTGCCCCACTGGGGACCCTGTGTATGGGTTCCAACCCCACATTTCTCCTTTGCACTGCCCTGGTAGAGGTTCTCCATGAGGGCTCCATCCCTGCAGCAGACTTCTTCCTGGACATCCAGACATTTCCATACCTCTTCTGGAATCTAGTTGGAGGTTCCCAAACTTGATCTCTTGCTTTCTGTACACCCATAGACTGGACAGGGAAAATGTGGCACATATACACCATGAAATATTATGCAGCCATCAAAAATGATGAGTTTGTGTCCTTTGTAAGGACATGAAGGAACCTGGGAACCATCATTCTCAGCAAACTGACACAAGAGCAGAAAATCAAACACCACATGTTCTCACTCAAAGGTGAGTGTTGAACAATGAGAACACATGGACACAGGGAGGGGAGCACTACACACTGGGGTCTGTTGGGGGGAAGTAGGGGAGGGACAGTGGGGAGTGGGGAATTGGGGAGAGATAGCATGGGGAGAAATGCCAGATATAGGTGAAGGGGAGGAAGGCAGCAAATCACACTGCTATGTGTGTACCTATGCAACTATCTTGCATGTTTTTCACATGTACCCCAAAACTTAAAATGCAATAAAACAAAAAAAAAGAAAATGGGTTTTTCTTTTCTACTGCATGGTTGAACTGAAAATTTTTCAAATTTTTATGCAGTGCTTCCCTAAATGTAAGTTCCAATTTCAGACAATCTCTTTTCACTCACATGAGCATACAGTTTCAGAAACAGCCAGGTCACATCTTAAATGCTTTGCTGCTTAGAAATTTCTTCCTCCAGATACCCTCATCTCTCTCAAGTTCAAAGTTCCACAGATCTCTAGGGCAGGGGCAAAATGCCACCAGTCTCTTTGCTAAAGCACAGGAATAGTGACCTTTACTCCAGTTCCCAATAAGTTTCTCAGTTTCCATCTGAGACCACCTCAGCTTGGACTTCATTGTCCATATCACTATCAGCATTTTGATCTCAACCATTCCACAAGTCACTAGGAAGTTCCAAACTTTCCCATATCTCCCTGTCTTCTTCTGAGCTCTCCAAGCTGTTCCAACCTCTGCCTGATGCCCAATTCAAAAGTTGCTTCCATACTTTTCAGGTATCTTTATAGGTGTACCCTACTCTTGGTACCAACTTTCTGTATTAGTCCATTGTCACCCTGTTACACAGAACTACCTGAAACTGGGTAATTTATGAAGAAAATAGGTTTATTTGACTCACAGTTCTGCAGGCTGTACAGAAGAATGGCTGGGAGGTGAAGGAGAAGCAAGCACATCTTACCATGGCAGAGTTGGAGAGAGAGAGAGTGAAAGGAGAAGTGGCACACACTTTTGAACAACCACATGTCATGAGAACTCACTCACTATCACGAGAACAGCAAGGGGGAAATTTACTCCCATGATTCAGTCACATCCCAGCAGGCCCCTCCCTAACATGTGGGGATTACAAATTCAAGATGAGATTTGGGTGGGAACACAGAGCCAAACCATACCACAAGCAAAGTTGATTTCATAAGAAGTGAGAGAATGAGACAGGTGAACATTTTGAAAGCTTGTATGGCAAATAGTAATTAGCCAGGTTTATGAAAAACTCAGCTACTTGGGAGGCTGAGGCAGGATAATCACTTGAACCCAGGAGGAGGAGGTTACAGTGAGCCAAGGTCATGCCACTGTACTCCAGCCTGGGCAACAAGAGTGAAACTCTGTCTCAAAAACAAAACAAAACAAAACAAAAAACCCTCATAAATACATTAGGATTTTATTCCCAGTGTGGTGGGTATGGTACTCAAGGTCTTTAATCGAATTTTAATAATCTAAACCTAGTTCAGTCCTCAGATGACTGTGCAATATATCAGGGATAATGCCACTATACTTTTCCTTACTCAGAAGGTAGTTGTGAAAGTCTGCTCAGGGTGCCCAGGGTAGATGTAGTTCCTTTCCCAGCACTCTTCTTTCTCTTTTGCTGGTTCTGCTTTCTCTCATTCTCTAAACATGGCTTTGGCCCTTGACTCTTTGCTCTTTGAACTGTTCAATTGCTCCTTGGGGGGTCAGTCAACTCTCTTGTTGTTCAGTTACTCTTGTGTGGATGACTCTACCTACAGCCCAGCCCTTTATTTTAAGTTTCAGCTCCCATGTATCTTTTTGTCAAACATTTCTACCTGAATGTCTCCCTACAAATCAGTATTTTTAAAAACCAGAGTTATCCCAAACCAACTGACCCTCTAGATTGCCTTACTTCTTGCAGGTTTACTCTTACAGTCTTCCAAATACTAGAGGCCCCTTTGGCCTTTTCATCATCCCTAATCTTTAGCCACCAAGTCCTGCTGAGCTTCTTTTGTAATACTTCTCTCCTGCTTCTTCCACTGCACACCTGTACCATTGAGATCGTCTCTTAATTCTGCCCAGCACCTCCAGCCCAGTCTCCATCCCTCTAGCTTGTCCTCCAATCTGTTCTTCTACGACTGTTGCAAGTCGGTTTTTTGAAATAAAATTTCAGTTATTAACTTGGCACCCAAAACCTTTTGTCCAACTTGCATTTCTAGCTTTACTTTCTAATTCACTTAAATGAGATACAGTTTAATTAAGCCACATATACCTTGCTGCTTCTGTGCTGTTTTCCACATCTCTCTCTTTCCCCATCCTGGCAGGGTCAATTCTAGAGGTGGAATTAAATTTGCAGGTGAAAGATATGGGGACATGGATGGGCTTTAGCTTAGTATAAGGATGCCCTTCCAACAGAACTGTTAATGATGGGGTGGGTATCATGGAAGAAGTCTGCCTGTCAGCTCCCAGGTCATCTTCCTGTCATCTCCCCTTTAAAAACCTCATCTTCCACGTCTGCACATTTGGCTTTTCTCTTTTGAAACTGCTTTTTCCCATGTCCCATGATGCTAAACTTGGGGACTCCTCCAACCTCTCAGATTGCATTTTCTCTGGTTCTTTCCTTCACTCCTTACATGGATTTGCTTTTTCTTTTCTTTTCCTGTGCTCTTTCTTGAAAAGTTTCACAGCTCTTAGTCTTAGCGTTTACCATTTGAGAAAGACGCCCGAATGATAACCCCAGCCCTATGTTTAACTACACAATTTGTCTTTATTTCCAACTTCTTGCCAGATATTTCTATTTGGGTACTTTTGTGTCCAAATTTAAACTCATTTCCTTCCCTTTAAAACACGTTCTTTCCCTGAGTTCCCTGGCTGATTAATGGCAACAGAGATTGGCAGATCTTTCTGTAAAGGGCCAGAGAGTAATATTTTTGTCTTTGTGGGCCATAAGGTCTCGATCACAACTACTCTTCTTGTAGATAATATGTAAGTAAAGGAGTGTGACTGTGTTTCTGTAAAACTTACAAAAATAGGCAGCAGCTGGCATCGGCCTTTGGGGTACAGTTTGCTGACCCTGATCTAGGATAGGCCCCAAACTTCATACTCCTTTGGCCTTTCCACTGCTTTTGTTTGCTCTCTTCACATGATTATTAATTTTCACTGATTTCACCCTTAGGAGGTGGTTCATACTTCTAGACCATAGCTGTCTTTCAATTCATTGATGTAGTTCCTTTCGCATGTTAATCTCTGTCATTTTCCATAATCAAAAACCTCTATTGACTCCCTTTGGCCTGCAACCTAAGGTTACGATTCTCTGGGTGTAGCTCTTTCTACGTTTTGCCTCCACCCTTCTCTCTTACTCTTATATGGACATTCCTCCAATGATACTGATCAAGTCTGTGTTCTGATGTTGTTCCATCTCTTCTCACAAGGCGCTCCTGACTCAGAATGGTCTTATCTCCCACTAAATGAAACTTGCCTTCAGGCTCAGGCCTCAGCTCAGGGTCCCACTTCTGAGGTAAAGCTTTGCCCCTAGCCCAGTGATTGCTCCTCCTACAGCTTTTTTTTTTTTGAGACAGGATCTCTCTGTGTCACTCAGGCTGGAATGAAGTGGTATGATCACTGTAGCCTCCAACTCCAGGGCTCAGGTGATCATCCTGCTTCAGCCTCCCAAGCATCTGGGACTACAAGCATGTACCATCCCATCTGGCTAATTTAAAAATATTTTTTTATAGAGTTGAGGTCTTATTAGGCTGTTCTGGAGCTCTGGCCTCAAGTGATCTTCCTATCTTGGCCTCCCAAAGTATTGCAGTTACAGGTGTGAGCCACCTCACCCAGCACTGAATAGTGCTTTTGATGTTGCCACTGTCCTATTCATTTGAGACCGCACTGGGTTGTAATTTTTATCTTGTTGACGTTCCTCCCTCGCCAACTGAGTTTTCAGAAGCTGCTAAGGACGGCCCAGTACGTGCTCAGATGTCATAGGTAATGGTCATACATCAAACTCTTTGTCTTTCCTCCAGTTCTGCTCATTCCCTTGGAGTCCCTGTCTCAGTTAATGGCACCAAGGATCATCATCCACTCATGGACTCTGACTCCTTCTCTTTCACCTTCACGCTACCTACATCAGTTACAAAAAGTCCAGCTGCTGCTCCCTCCTATGTCTTTCTCCTATCTGCCCCCTCCTCTCCATCCCCTCTGCTGCTGACTTAGCTCAGGTCACCACTGTCTTTCATGCAGACCATTGGAGTAGCCTTTGAACATGAATTCCCACCACCAGCTTCTCCTGCCTTGTAATCCCAACAGCCCTGTTAGGGATCTGACATGTAGGTATAATCTTGTAACTTTGCTGATTAAAACCCCTCAGTGGCTCCCCACTGCCCTGGGATGAGGACCAGCCTGCCAGCATGTTATGAGGCCATTATTGATTAGATCCACTTTCCTCTGCAGCCCTATTTCTGACTTGTCTGATTTACACAGCTTACCTTTTATCATCTGTAACCCTTGATACACCCTCTGTGCATTTGTGCATTCCTCCCTTCTGTGTGGATGCCTCCCCTCCCCAGGTCCACCTGGAAAACCTTCACCTGAATTTCTAGGCATTGTACAAATGTCCCGTCTTTTGTGGAGCTTTCGTTTCCTTCCCTCCAGAAGACCAAGAGGAGTAAAGGTGTTATCAAAGAATAACTGTTGGGATAGAGACATAGGCCCGATCTATTTTCTAATGCCCCCTCAGATTCAGAGTCTTCCAAAGTTGGCCTGGAGACTGAGCAGGGAATAATTAAGCAAACAAGTCTGTGAAACACCTTGAAATGCTTATGTATGCTAAATATGTAGTTTCGACTTCTTGTTTTGGTTTTGCTGGAGCGTTTGCCTTTTTCCTCCATTACAATGGATGAGGAGAATCAACAATGGAGAATTCTTCTAGGTTTGTTTATATCTTGTTTTTTAACCTGACATCTGCAGTTTGTTAAGGTATTTTTCCTTTCTTGTGGGGGTTCCCCTGCAAAGAAGGAGGCTCTCTGTGGGGCCGACAACCACTCTCTCTAGGCAACCCAGAGAAGTGTGAAAGAAAGAAGTGGGCTGTGAGGCTGCAGGGAGTATATTCCCCATCTCCAGCCAGGGTCACACTTGTCACTTCTGTTTAGTACCTCTTCCTAGTAAAGACAGTATATGCTCCCCTTCTGGAAGGGTCTACTTAGCAGAAATGAGAAGGGGCAAGCTCATGTGGAAAGTTCCTTTTTGAAGGTTCTTTGATGTAGGGGACGCACAATTACGTTGCGTGGATTCCCTTTCTTACTCCAGGGTCTCCTTTGCCATGAGGTCCTTAGGGACACCTTATTGGAGGAGAAGAAAAGTACCTTCTTAATTCTTTTTTGTTTTGTTTTGTTTTGTTGTATGATGGGGTTTCACTTTGTCACCCGGGCTGGAGTGCAGTGGTGCAATCATGGCTCACTCCAGCTTGACCTCTCAGGCTCAAGTGATCTTCCCACCTCAGCCTCCCAAGTAGCTGAACTACAAGTGCATGCCACCACACCTGGCTTTTTTTTTTTTTTTTTTTTTTTTTTGTAGTGATGAGGTCTTCCTGTGTTGCCCAGGCTGATCTTGAACTCCTGGACTCAAGTGATCCCTCCTGCCTTGGCCTCCCAAAGTGTTGGGATTTCAGGCATGAGTCACGGCAGCCAACCCCTTCTTAGTTCTGGTGAGCCGAGTCTTGCCTGGCAGCCTGGTGCTATTCCAAGAGTCCTCTCCTGGTTTCCAGAGGACATTTGACTTCTTCAGGAGAACTCAGCCCACTCCTTTGGGTCCTTTAGGAGCACCAGAAGCTCTGGACCTGATGGGCTGGGCTTGGTCTCTTCAGAGCCTCTGTCCTCATTCACAGAGGAGGTATCAGGTAGGCCTTCCAGCACAGAATTACATTATCTGGGAATTTAAGTAGGAGGAATTGCAGTGGAGTGTTTTGAAGAGTCTAAGGCATCCTTCACTTAATTTACGTTTTTGATTCTTCAGATATTGGATTCAAAGATTGAGACACACACAAAACACCATAGCACACATGAGACCATTTCTTCACTTAGCTGCCTACTTGTTAGAGAAAAAATCATTTCGCTCTCAGAGGTATCCAACTTGACTATTCGTGATTTTTTATTACGGGCAGAAAAAGCTTGAAAAATTAATTCTAATGTAAAAAAGTTTCACTTTTGCCAGAAGATAGCACTTCTTGTACTAGAACCTGGGGGTAATGGGATCTGAGTTGAAATAATTCTAGGTTTAAATTTATAGCAACTGTGTGGATATGTTCAGCTGGGAGGAAGGAATAATTATTGTGAGCTGTAAGGATATATTTTAGAGTTTCTTTCATAGTCTTCAGATATCTACTTGCTCTTTAAAGTTCAGAAAATGTTTAGGACTTGGAACCTTCGAATATTAGATAGAAAAGGATTTACAGGCTTAGTCTACTCTGTCTTTGAGATGCAGAAGCCAGGTGACCTCCCCTGGTGGCTGGTAGGCAATGTCAGAGTTGTGATCATGGCCTGGGGCCCTTTTCCCACCTCCCCTCTGACCTCACATAGGATCCAGATTGAGCAGGGTAAAGAATGGACCAATGCTTTAATCACTAAAGTAATGACTGTTTTCCTTCATTTGAAAGCAGTCAGATTTGATAAGCCCTACTTTTCTCTTCAGTTTTTGCCATCGTCGTTTTCTGGAAGTTTTTAATCTGTGATACCACTTAGTATGCTTTTAACACGTAACACCTAGTCTGATTGTTATAGAATAGAGATGAAAGTAGAAGATTAGCAGGGACGTAGTATTTGCTTCGTGCAACTTCTTTTCCTTTAAAATCCTTCCCACATCAGGGGACGCGTTGTGTGTCTGCAGCATGTGACACTGACTCAGACTCTCCAGGCATCTGACTAATGGCACCTAAACTGCCTGCTGCATTTTCCCTGCCTGCCCCAGCACAGACTTGCTTAGCAGCTCCTGCCTCAGGCCCCCCATGGACAGCCATCCAGTGGCACATCAGACTGGTGCCACTCCCAGTGACCTTGGCAGTGAGGAGTTGAGGCAGGAGCAGCCTCAGGTGCTAATGGCACGAGTCTTGCTTGGGATCCCAGGAGAATGAGTGATGTGATGACTTCATGTGCCAGAAGCCAGGGCAGACAGGCTTCAGGCAGAGAGAAGACAACAGACAGACCTCAAGCAGATGCAGTCAGAGCAGCCTCAAGGGAAGTTGGTGCGGCACCAGCGTGGGATCTTCCCAGCATCTGAATGTTGGCTTGACCTTCACTGTTTGTGTGACCTCACCCAATTCAGTAACCTCATGGAGCCTCTGGTTTTCCAGCTGTGCAATGGTGTTGGTAATACTCAACTTTACAAGTGGTGAAGGTGAGAGATAATGTAGGTGAAGCACTTAGCAGTTGTCCAAGCTCAAAACATAGCTGTTGTTTTTATTATAGGAACACAGCCTCAGCCAGGCACAGTGGCTCACACCAGTCATTTTAGCACTTTGGGAGGCCAAGGCAGTTAGATTGCTTGAGCGCAGGAGTTCAAGATCAGCCTGGGAAATGTAATGAGACCCATCTCTACAAAAAATACAAAATATAGCTGGACATGATGGTGTGCACCCATAATCCCAGCTACATGGGAGACTGAGCTGGGAGGTTGGCTTGAGCCCAGGGAACACAGGTTTCAGTGAGCTGGGATTGTGCTACTACACTCCAGCTTGGGTAACAGAGCCAGACTCTGTCTCAAAAAAAATCCCAAAAAGCAAAAACAAAAACAACCCAACACAACCTTATTTTTCTTGTTAGGTTATTTGTAGAATTTTTTTTTTTCTTTAGGAATTTGAAATTGGTTAGAATTTTTTTTTTCTTTTTAGGAATTTGAATGCTCATTTTTAAGCCTGACAATTTCAGGTGGAAGAGAATCATGAAATGCTTTATTATGTTTTTAGGTTCCTTTGTTATTTATCCCTAGAGTAAGACTTGGGAAAGCTGTAGAAAAGAGCCATCCAGCAAAGAATTTCAATTTTGTCAACAGAAGTTTGCTCAAAGCTTATAGAGTCTAGATGAGCCTTCTACCTTTGCCCCAAAAAACTGGTTTTTTTTTCTTTTAATATGCTAGATCCCTCTGCTTATCCCAGGCTGAAATGAATATTATGTAGCTAGAAGTTTCCTGTCTGTGATCAATTCTAATGGCTTTTGTGAAGGGAAATGGTTGTAAATTATTACCAGTTAATTAAATGAGTGTTTCTCTTGAGTCCTGTGTGCAGGCTTTTATCCAAGTCTGTTTAGAATCATGGAACATTAGAGCTAGAACATTTTTAGACAGCTCTTGTTTCATGGACAAGGAGACTCAACCAGGGATATAAGTACTTACCCAGCTCCTGCAAAGCAATGCCAAGGAAAAGCAAACTTTGGCTGAGGATGTCGGAGTGGCTGTGCTGGGGATCTGGCCAGTACATCAAGCTAACAGAGTATAATTTCTAAGCAGTGAGCCCTTGTCATCCGTATGTCACCAGTATTCCTTGGAGCCATCTTGAAGTGCTTTTATTTTTTACAAAGTGCTATCATGTAGGACTATTCTGTAGTAAATATTACCATTCCTATTTTTATAGGTGAGGAAATCGGGTGGTCAGATGACCTTATTTAGCTCTTAGATTAACTCAACAGATATGTATTGAGTGTTTACTTGGTTCAAGGAACTCTGCTAGGCCCCTTGGGAATGTAGTGTCAGATCCTGCTGGAATGGAGGTTATAGACTTACTGCAAGTGATGAGATATGTGTATGAAAATTTAAGTAATTGTTCAAGATAATAGGTAACTTTTAAGATAATAATAGTTGAGATGTGAATTTTGAGACCAGAAGGATCAATGTGAATACCAAGTCCTGGCACCAGTTTCTTCCTTCTGCTCCTGAAGCTGCGTCATCTTCTGTGCTCAGTGACCCATTCAACCTGCAGCCCTAGGAGCTCCTGTGGGGAATCTTGAGGACCTGGCAATTGTCCCGACCCTGGGAATCATTCAGTAAAGGTTTGAATGAATGAATGGATAGGTGCGGTGAAAAGGAACAGGCTTTCCAAGCAGAGAACACGGCATGTGCAAAGGTGTGGCTGAATGATAGAGCCAGGAGACGGGCCTGGCTAGGAGAGCAGGTTTTAAAAAGGGATGATTTTTTCTTCTTTTTATATTTTAACTTTCCAAAGTGATAATGGAAGGAAGAGAATTTTGAAAACGAAGTTTGGATAGATGAGTGAGGAGGCAGCAAAAGGGGAGCCCAGGTGGAGCAGGGTGTGTTATTCTGAAGACACTGGGAAGCCAGTGGAGGCTTTGGAGGGGAAGCGGATGAGAGTAGCACTTTAGAAAAGGCTGGTGGTTTTTGATGGTGTGTCCCATGACTACAGGAGAAAGGATGAGGGAGGAGTCCTGCAGTGACAGGGATCCTAGAGTGATGGAAGGAACGAAGGGCAGAACAGACGGTCACAGTGCCTTGAGTCAGCCTGTCTCCAGGATCTTAAGCCTGGGAACCCAGAAGAATGTGGTTCTAGTGATTCAGTGATGACCACTGGAAGCTTTAGGAGGAAACATGGGATTGGAGCCCTTTAAAGCTGGAATCAGTCCCTTAGAGAGAATCTAGCTTAGGCTTCCCAGATGGTGGTTTGTGGGCTGCCTATATCAAAGTCACTCATAGAACTTAAAACAGCACATGCCTAGACCCCATTCCCTTGCCCCAGAAAATTCAAAATCAGTAGATCACCTGTGGGGCCTGGGAATCTATATATTGAATCCCTCCCTGTGATTTGGTGGTAAAAGAGGTTGAATGGCCTTCCTGGTGTCACAGACTGGTCAGGGAAGAGCACCAGGACCCAGGTCTTCTCTGGCATTGCTATTAGCCACAAGGTGGGAGATAGGGGATAAGTTCAGACGGGGAGTGTAGTGTCTGAGGCCACAGGGATTCACGTGAGTTCAACAGTGATGGCTCTCTGAGGAAGAGGTTACTTGGCACGAGAACTCAGTGGGTAGATGGCTCTGAGGACGCACATTGGGAACCATTTAGCCAAGAAATGCTTTCCCAAGTGGCTGCTGTGAACCAGACACGGGGATGATCTTCGGGGACTCAGAGTGTAGAACAGAATAGTAGAAACAACATAATGAACTCTAAAGGCTGAAGCTGTTGTTTATATTTTGTTCTCTGAGCTGTTTTGAGTTAATTTAGGTGTAAGTTACAACGTATGGGTTGAGATTCATTATTTTGGGGATGGATATCCAATTGTTCTAGCACCATTTGTTGACACTGAGTTTTTATACTTTTGTTCATTTGTCTGCTTGTGTATAAGAATCACATTTTTTAAAAGACCAGTGTTTTCAGAGTTTCAACAAGGGCCCAGGAGTTGTTCTTCTTACCAAGAGAAGTGATCTGTAGGGCAGGGGGTTAGTGTATTTACTGCTCCTTGAATAACTGTTTTACAGTAAGAATACTAAGTGCATTCATTTCTATATGAGGCTGCCCTAGACTGACCTCAGCTCTGTTCTCTTGGACACTATGTCAGTGCATTTAGCTGATGACATAGCTAGCCTGAGGCCTTGATTTGGGGATCCATAAAACTGAGAAGGGGAGTGAATGAACTGAATTTGGGATCCAGTGAACTCTGCGACCTGGAACAACAAGCCAAAATAGTGCAGAACAAAAAAATGAAGCACTTAGGTTTTCGTGAAGGTTTTGAGCCTACCCGTTGCACAAGCACAGGGTGTGGGAAGCAAAGCCTTATAGCACATAGAAAAGATGCAGAGGTTTTAGATGATTGCAAGCTCAGCCTGGGTCACTGAGGCTTCTTAGAGCACCCATGCAGTCTCACTCCATCGGTAACGGGCAGTGTCACTGTCAAGATCAACGTTAGTGATAATCTCACTCTCACTTCAGAAGGTCAGGTCACACGCTCAGGTTGATTTTACCCTTTAATGGGGGTGTGGATAAATTGGGGCATGAAATGACCAGAATGGTGAAGGAAGAGAAAATCATATTCTACATAAAGTTCCTGGAAGAGTTTGGGATACCCAGATCTATTTTATTTACTGATTTGTTCCACAAACCATTTTTGTCCCCTTATATGCAAGGTGGGGTCTTCAGGGACAGGACATAATGACTATAACATGATGTGGGTTCAGCAGTGATCTCCATAACAGTTGTGCAGTTGCCCGCCTGTCTAAAAGAGGTTTGGGAAGGTCCCCCTATACAGGTGGGTCCCAAATTGATGGACACGTAGGAGTCTGACAAGTTAAAAAAAGGAAGAAAGGGTTTCCAGCCAGAAATATCACATGCCCCAAATCACCGGGCAATAAGCTACAGATGGGTAATGCGTAATTTTCATAATTTTGACTATGTTCACCAGTATGCTGCTTGATTCAGAATATGTTTGCTTGCTCTCTTAGAATAAATGAAATAACATGCCTTGCTGGAGAGTGTACAAGAATTAAGAGATGGGGATACAGGTTGTATGCAGCTGGAGTGGTGGGAAGAGCTTAGGCTGAAAGGTAGGAGGGGTATAGTGTCTAGGGTTATGTGTTGGGCAAAAGAATTTGAACCTTAACGTGGAAAGGAAACACGTATGGTTTCTAATTAAGGAAGCCACATGGCCAGATTTTAATTTTTGAAACTTGTCACTGGCAGCAGCTGGAGGATGGTCGTCTGGAGATAGAAGCCAACTAGAAGTCCATTAAGGGAGGCCAGATGAGCCATGGCAGCAGGACTGGAGCAGGAGTGGATTTAGGAGATACTTAGAGAGCGGGCTTGTTGGGATCTGATGGCGATTGCATGTCCATGCTGAGGAGCTGGGCTTCTGGTGTGGACTGCTGGGTAAACACAGGGCTCAGGAATGAGAGGATGGCCAGGTAAGGGTGGTGTCCTAGAAGCAAGGAACGAGAGATTCATGAAGAGGAAGCTGTCAAGATCAGATGGAGCAGATAGATCAACTGAGATGAGGACAGACACATCTTTATATCTGAAGCAGGATGTGATAAGAGTTGCCGGAGCTGTTTCGGAGCTGGTGGGCCACAGGAAGGCAGACTGCAGGAGATGGCATGAATGTTAGAGGGTATAGAGGGATGTGATAATCGTTGTCAAATATTTGACATATTCTCTTTGGCTGACAATTTGGATATGTTTGTTGAGTGCAAGTGATAGAAACCTCTACTCAAACTAAGACCAAAGGAATTTATAGGCTAAAATAACAAAAAAATCTCAAAGAATCAAGCAGGGCTTGATCTAAGGGTTTAAATGATGTCATGAAGAGCTGGTCTCTTTCCGTCCCTCACCTCCCTTTCTTCGTTCGCGTCATTGTGCAGCTCAGTGAGGGGACCACACAAGTGCCAGACACTCCCAAGTTTGTGTCCTTCCAGATTGAAGTTTAGCAGAAGCAAGATCTTGTCCCTTCCTTGTAGATCGAGGATTCCTAGTTGGACCTACTTGGATTTTTGTGCCCAAACCTGAACCAGTAGGTGCTGAGGGTAGGGAGTTGTAGTTATACTGATAGCCAGATGGAAGGAATGTGCCTGCTCCAGGCCAGCTGTGCAGAGTTCAGTGCTCTGATCTGCTCAGCCTGGTCACATGTCTACTCTGGTGCTAGGGGCAGAATCCCAGATGAGCCATCTGGACTACATGTGAGGGAGGGGTGGTTCTCAAATAAAGCTCAAGTGTTATTCCCAGAAGGTGGAATGGATATTCTAGCTAGAGACAGTGTCCACTGGAGCTGTGGAGGACAAAACTAAGGTAAATGAGTGGAAATTATTATCTTGATGCATTTGTGTTCATAGAGAAAGATCTGTCTGTGATGTACAGGAATGAAATAGGCCAGCTGTTAAAGTAGTGACTTGGCTGTACAACTACCACGCATAAATGATAACAGCCCATTACCAGTGGATAGAAAGAATGGATAACCTTGAAAGCCATGTTTTTCAAACTGTTTCTCTGTGACACAGTAAGGAATACATCTTCACATTAAAACCCAGTGCACCCTCTTATATGTATACAAAACTACACACAAAAGTTACATGAAACAGTGCTTTTCCTTACTACCTGTGACATGTTTATATTTTCTGTTCTGTTTTGATTCTACTTAAAAATCCCTATTGTGGGCTGGGTGTGGTGGCTCACACCTGTAATCCCAGCACTTTGGGAGGCTGAGGTGGACGGATCACCTGAGGTCAGAAATTTGAGACCAGCCTGGTCAACACAGTGAAACCCCGTCTCTACTAAAATTACGAAAATTAACTGGGTGTGGTGGTGCGTGTCTGTAGTCCCAACTATGTGGGAAGCTGAGATAGGAGAATCATTTGAACCCCAGAGGTGTTCCAGCCCGGGTGACAGAGGAGACTCACTCTCAAAAAAAAAAAAAAAAATCCCCATTGCGTGCAACCCACTAAATTGCTTTCATGTCTCTCTAAAAAGTTCCAACCTGCGGTTTGTAACACCCTGTTCTAAGGTCCAGTGTCTCACTACATCGGCCCTAGATGGACAACACTTTAAGACTGTGTTTAAATCTGGCTTTTCCACCACGATGGGTGGCATGGGTCAAAAATGTGGAAGGAAACCTGTTCTACTGGTGAGAGCTCCTGCTTCAAAGTGGTGGAGTCTCCTGCTGTCTGTCAGAGGAGCTCCTGAGCCATCTTAAGGTGGAAAGGCCTTTGTGGGCCCTCAGGGAAGTATTGAAGGGAGTTTACGGGCTGGTTGTGGGCTGCAGGAGGCGGCCAGGCAGTAACTCCGCCTGTGCCAGCAGTAGTTCATGTTGTGAGGTCGAATGTATGTGTATGTACGTATTCTCTGGCAGGCCTTTGTATTGAAGGTGAGGGAGTGGCTTTTTAAAATTACGTATTTTTGACTTGAAACAAGTCAAGGCAGAGAGTGGAGACAATTAGAGGTTGATATCCTGTTTAGTCATCTCTCTGGAGAGCTCTATTTTCGGAGCTATTCTATAAAGGTTCACAAATGGTGTTAAGATAGTTTAAGAGGATATTGTTAAAAGTAGTCATGATGCAAGTAGCTGATTTGAACAGGGAGGTGATTTATAGTGTGGTAACCACGTTGATAACAGGTTTTATGCAGAGAAAGAGAGGGTTGTAAGAATAGGTTGTTATACAGATAAAGCTTTCTGAATTGGAACAAAGCAGGCATCTTTTATTTTGGAAAAGTATACAGTCAGGGTGTGGTGGTGACCTAGGGTAAGTCCAGTGCATTCAGGGGGCTTTTGTCATGGGTAGATACAATTTTTTTAAAAAAGAAAATAATACTGTTAAGAATCTTTGAGATCAGCTGGACATGGTGGCTCTCAACTGTAATCCCAGCACTCTGGGAGGCTGAGGCAGTGGTGTTGCCTGGTCTCAAGAGTTTGAGACCAGCCTGGGAAACATGATGAAACCCCCTGTCTAAGTCAGGCATGTTAGCATGTGCCTGTGGTCCCAGCTACTTGGGAGACTGAGGCAGGAAGATCACTTGAGCACAGGAGGTAGAGGCTACAATGAGCTGTCAATCCAGCCTGGGTGGCAGAGGGAGACCCTGTCTCAAAAGAAAAAAAAAAAAAAAAAAAAAGAATCTTTGAGATCATGTGTGGAGGCTATGTTAGAAACGCTAGGTCGATGCCAGGCGCAGTGGCTCATGCCTGTCATCGCAGTGCTCTGGGAGGCTGAGGTGGAAGGATTGCTTGAGCCTAAGAGTTTGAGACTAGCCTGGGCAACATAGCGAGATCTTGTCTCTACATACATACATACTTCCATACAGATATTCATATATACATAAGCAAGCAAGCTGGGCATGGTGTCACATCCTATAGTGGTAGCTACTTGGGAGGCTAAGGCAGGAGGATCACTTGAGGCCAGGAGTTCAAGGCTGCAGTAAACTATGATTGTGCCACAGCACTCCAGCCTGGGAGCCAGTGAGACCCTGTCTCAAAAAAAGAAAAGAAAAGAAAAAAAAAAAGAAATGCTAATTAATGATGTCATAGACTTTTCAAATTGGAAGAGTAAGGCTCAGCATGGTAAAGGACCTTGCCCAGTGTCCCGAACCAGCTGTGGCAGAATCAGACTAGAGTTCATGTCCTGGTCTAGTAGGGGGCTCTTTCTACTGTACCATGTGACTTATTTGCAGTTTATTTAAATTTACCTGTTTGACCAAAAATGATCATCTGTGTCTCTACTCAAGCTTCTCTATAGGTCTAGCTTCTCTTCAGATGACAGGTCAAAGGCAGAAATGGAGCCACAGCCAAAAAAAAAAAAAAAAGAGAGAGAGAGAAATAAGATAAAAATGGAGCCACAGGCTGAATCTGAAAAGATTTATTTAAGAACAATTGTAAATTCATGTATTTGAGTCCACAAGGGACTCATAATGCAAGGCCTAGAGGTGTTCATGAATAATGAGGTTAGCATCCGGTAGGAAGAGGGGAGTCTGCCCACCTAAGCTAGTGGTGATCAGAAGAGAGCTGGAGGGTGCTGTTCATCCTGGGGGCCATGCTGCATGGGGTCTTTAGGAAACTGGAGTATATGCAGAAGATGAGACCACATGAGAAGACTTCAAGGTGCATGTCTTGATATTTCAGCTAATAGGTAATTTCAGGTTATGTTGATACTCGCATGACTAGTCAAGAGTAGCAGCCCAGCACTGTGACTCGTGCCTGTAATCCCAACACTGTTGGAGGCTGAGGCGGGCAGATCACTTGAGGTCAGGAGTTTGAGATGAGCCTGGCCAACATGGTGAAACTCCATCTATGCTAAAAAATACAAAAACTAGCCAGGTGTGATGGCACACTCCTATTATCCCAACTACTCAGGAGGCTGAGGCAGAAAATTGCGTGAACCCAGGAGGTGGAGGTTGCAGTGAGCTGAGATCATGCCATTGCACTCCAGCCTCAACAACAAAGCAAAACTCCCTCTCAAACAAACAAAAAGAGTAGTGAATGCAAGGCTCCTAAACTTCCTTCCCCAGTGCTTCCTTAAGATTGCCTAGACTTCGGTAGAAATATACAGCAGAGACTCTTTATACTATTTACTCCATAAAACTAAAAATTTGCAGTTGACCAAGCTACATGTGTTCATTACCTTGTATCTTCATTATTTCTCTATGTCATATTCTTGCCATGTGGCTTAGTAAAACGCTGCTCTTATAAGCCATATGCATGAGATATGGAGGTCTCAAAAACAATCACCAAGTATATGGAGTGCCATTCTATATTATGAATATAGAATGGGGGAGAATAAAATTCAGAAACAATGTGAGAGAATAAAATGGGGGAGAATAAAATTCAAGAGGAAGGAAACTGAAAAAAATGCAGTTTCTTTTAGATTTGCCTTTCAATCTTTACAGTTTTTTGAGGTTTTACTTGTTTCCCTGCCCCTCTACTGTTTAATGAAAGACTTAGATTTATTTGATTTGTGGCTGTGATTTACACATTAGGCCTTTCTGTGATGAATTGTTTAAGGCCCACAAAAAGTATTTTTATACTAAAATATAATATATAATTTTTTTTTCTCTTTCTAGGTGGATCTTGAGCCAGAAGGGAAAGTATTTGTGGTAATAACCCTTACAGGGAGTTTCACTGAAGGTAAGAATGAGTTTTGGGTGGTTTCCAGAATACATGTAGTCTCAGTTTATACTCAGTAGGAATTTCTATCATGGAAATTATTAAAAAGAGCATGTTGTAAGAGATGCTTAAAAGAATCACTTTCTTAAGTTGGGCTGGCTAGTGTTTTGTTGCCCAGTGGTCTGTTGGTTTAGGTTGCCAAATTAAATATATTTGTTTAATCTGGCAATCTCACATTTCATTTAACACAGTCACCAAGGTTTTGTTTTTATCCAGTGTCATTGTAGCTGAATGGTTTTTGCCTCTTTTTGGTTCATGACTATGGAACTCTACTTTAGATCTTTGGTTTTGTGCCAACATTTAGTTTGCCCGTGAACGTCTACAAAAGAAATTTAGGGATCCAGTTATGTTCTTCGTAATCTCTGTCTCATTCGTGACCTGTAAGGGATTCCGATCCTATCTCTGGCTACCATACTCCCTATACCCTCATCCAATATATTTTTTAAATGGAGGTAAAATTTATATGGGGCTGAAATGAAAGATCAGAAGTAAACAATTTGAATTTTGACAGATGCATATAACTGCGTAACCAACAGCCCAGTCCAAGATACAGGACATTTCTGTTATTGTGAACATTTCCCTGTACCCTTTTTAATCCCCTGCTCGCAAAGGCAATACATAAAGTGCTTTGTTTCACCATAGGTTAGTTTTACCTATGCTAGAAGTTCATTTAGGTGGAAATATACAGTATGTTCTCTTTTGTGTCTGGTTTCTTTCACTCAGCGTACTTTCAAGAAGATTCATATCATTGTCTGTATCAGTATTTTTTTCACTTTGTTTCTGAGTAAAATCGCATTATATAAATGTAGCACCTATTTGTTTACCCATTCTCCTCTTGGTGGACTTTTGGGGTTTTTTCTGTTCTTGTCTATTATGAACAGTGGTTTTATCAACCCTCTTACACATAAATTTTTCTTGATATAACACTTTCATTTATCTTGATTGATTACATAGGAGTGGAATTGCATGTAAAACGTAGGTGTATGTTAAACCAAATGGTTTCCAAAGTGGTTTTATTGCGCTCCTACCAACATTGTATGAGAGTTCCAATTACTCTGTATCTTTTTGCTTTGCTTGGTATCTTTTATGTACAGAGAAAAATGAGTCTGTTTCTAGCCTAGTCAAATAAAATGAATGTAGTATTATGGAACATTGTTGATAAAACATTGCCATTATGCACATAGAACATGGATCAACCATGGTAGAAAGAAACACAGCAGTGAGAAAAGAGGCCAGAAGGAGGAGTGGGTAAGATTCTGAATGAGTGGAATCACCTCTCTGCATTAAGTTATAAGGGACCGGTGAAGTAAGGTGATGCATGTTAGACCAGGTCTGACTGTGCCATAATCATTACATGACTTTTTTAGAGCCATGCCAACTCTGTAGGACTAAATGCTTACCAAATACATCTGGTTGTTCTCATTGTACTTATTTCTTAGTTTCAGTGATAAGAAGAATGAAATAGTAAGTCATACTGGGGGTGAGTTCTTACTAGGTCATTGCAATTGTTTCTTTCAGAGCTGACCTTGGGTAAAATTGTGAGATAAGTTTGTCTTTGGCACTTCCACCTTTGCTTTAAGCTAGTCCTTTCTGCCTACAGTTGTCTCTTACTGCAGTAGGAAGTCCAGTGGTCCCTGTCCAGAAAGAGTTGCTGATAAGGAAGACAGTGAATTCATAGGCTAATTCACACTAAAGTGATAGAGATTGATGTCTTAGTCCTCTGCTCCTCTTAGGTGTGTTTGCATATTTTAAAAGATGCTGGAAGAGCTGCTTTATCCATGAGAAATAGACTTCTAATGCTGACATTTTAACGTTGAAATCTATGGGTGGGATATATTTTAGGAACTCCAGATCTGTTCTCTGTGTCTCTGTGGGTGCATTGTTTTTCCAGTTTGGCTCCTAGACTGGGGCTCAGCTTGAGCTTGCTTGTTGCTGCTGCCTTTAAAACACCGCTCCCTTGTCACAAGCAGAGGATGTGATGGCTCCCTTTCTGTTTGTGTTAAGTAAGAAGGAAATGGAGCCCCCCTCCCCTCCCATGTACCTGTCACAGCTGTGGCAGAAACCTGGGCCTGGCATTGTGAGCATGTCCCTAGCTTGGCCTTGCTCCTGGAAGTCACCTTAGATTATGCCCAGCCATAATATGACAGGTTGGCTGTCGAATATTAGGAGCTCTGGTTCCCATCTTGGATACTGAAAGCCTTCGTGGAAAAGCAGTGTAGGGTCAGGCCTGCCCAGTGTGTTTTGGACTATGAAAAGGGCATTGTCCAGGCATCCTGGAGGCATTGTCAAAGCTCAGGAAATGTTGGCTGATCCTCAGTCTGTCTCACAGGATTGTCTTGAAAGTCAGATGATATAATAGATAGGGAAGTGCTTTGCAAACTGTAAAGTACAATGTGAAGGTTTGTTAATGGGGTTTTAATTTCCATGTTCCTATTGTCATAGCAAGGAGATCCCAGTCATTTCTCCCATCCCTGTCCTGGTACCATCTTGTATACTCAGCAGGTTTGTTTTATCTTAACATTGACTTTATTTTAGACCAGGCATGGTGTCTCATGCCTGTAATCCCAGCACTCTGGGAGGCTGAGGCAGGCAGATCACTTGAGCTCAGGAGTGTGAGACCAGCGTGGGCAACATGGTGAAATACCGTCTCTACAAAAAAATACAGAAATTAACCAGATGTGGTGGTGCACACCTTGTAGCCTCAGCTACTCGGGAGGCCGAGGTGGGAGGATTGCCTGAGCCTGGGAGGTAGAGGTTGCAATAAGTTGAGATTGTGCCACCGCATTCCAACTTGGGTGACAGAGTGAGACCTTGTCTCAGAAAAGAAGAAGACTTGACTTTATATAAGAAGACTCAAGAATTTCTTGGATAATGACTGGCATAATGTTGGCTTATCTCCATGCCTGTTTTCATGATCAGGAGGTTCTGCTTATGGAGGTTCTGCGATAAGCTCACATTCTATAATCTCCAAGCTCTCCTTTAAAAAAAAATTACTTAAATTGAGCTGTGGTCTATGATATACGGGACTGGTATTGGGGCTACTGACTGCTACTTAACTTGTTCGCTCTCATTTTTTCATCTTTCATTAATTATACTGAATTAGCTCAGGCAAACATTTTTGTTAAATGTAAGACATGACTGAGAAATGACATGAGAAAAATATGCTGGGTGCAGACCTATAATCATGTCATAGATGCTGTAGAGATAAAGATGAACAAGACATAGACACTCTCACAGGAGCTCATAGGAGGGAAGGCAGATACATATTATGTGTGCACTGCAGGGAGCCAGGTCCCATGGCAGGAATAAGTCCAATGAGCATGGGACTATGTAATCAATTTGGCTAGAAGGATTTAGAGAAAGCTTGTCAGGGGAGGTGATGTTTAAAGCAAGTCTGAATGATAAATAGGACGATGCCTAGAGGGGAACAGAGTTCAAGATGGGGAGACAGTTTGTACAAGAAGCGAAAAGGAGTGTGGAGGTGCTAAATGTGGGGGCTATGGAGGAGCTGAAGATGGGGATGTGGGATGGTGGGATGTGGCCAGAAATTTGGGAGGGCTTATGTGTGGGCTTTCTCAGGACAGGCCGAGTTTGTTAGTTACACCAGAATAATTATACAACAGTGTCACCGTTCACTTTCAAAAGGGTGATAGGTCAGACAACAAATTGCACGTTCACACCACTTTTAGGCTAGTAGAAACGATGGGGTACCAGTGAAAGGTTTTAAGCAGAGATCTGATTTGGTGGCAGTAAGTTCAAGGGTGGGAAAGGGGTGTTAAGAGTAGATTTAAGGTGTGGAGAACCATTAAAGAGACTCGAAAGGTTGTCTCAGGGCAAGATTATTAGGGCCTGAATTAAGTTGGAATATGTAGGGGTGGAGAGGAGTTTTGAGAGTTTTGAGAGTCTGTGTAGTAACATCAGTGGAATTGGCAATCCATTGGATGTGAGGATGAAGAAAAAGGAGTCTCAGATGATGCTCAGTTGGTGCCTCAGAGTCATCTACTGGGGTAGAAACTGGGGGAAGATGATTAATTCCGCTTTGGACAAGTGGAGTTTGGGGTGCTTGTGGGAAATCTAAGTTGTGATGTCTAGGAGAAATTGGAAATAAGATTCCAGAGTTTGGAAAGATGCCTGGGCCTGAGATGTAGCTCCAGGTGCCAGGTGGAAGACAGGCACATGGATAAAGAGGGAGCTCTGTGGAGCATTAGCATTTAAGGACTTTGGCTCATAGATTATAATTTATCAAACCAACCAAAACTATGTTGAAGGTTTACTTACCGAACACCCATTTTGCTAATATATTACTTGTTCATTAGTATCTGAGTGCTTACTGTATGCCAGGGACTGTTTCACCAGATGGTTTACTATCTTCCAAATTGGCACCAAAATGTTTGATAATGGAGTTTGAAGAGAGAATGGAACACAAAAAACTGAAAAGTAATGTTTGGATTGGTGGTAATAGTGGCTTCTTCAAAGTTTGATGACACAGTATACTGTGTACAGGTGTATGCTTAATGCTGGGGTAAAAAGAACAGATGAAACTACCCAATACCTACAGGGAGGGGTCTTCATTGAACTTAGATGATCAAGAAAAACTCTTTTACAATCGTTGCTTTGTGGAAGTCTGACAGATCTCAATGTGTAACGTTATCAATGGGATCAGAAACCCCTCCCTGTTGTTCATCTTGTTAAAGGTGTTGTCACTCTCCATCATGTGCAGAATTCCCCTAGGTACTGAGGCAGAAGTAAAAATGATTTATTATTTTGAAAAATCTGCCTAATGTCAATCTTTATTCCATTCTAACTAAGTCTTTCTGGAGCTAAGAACTGGATCTGAAGTCTGATCAAATTGAAATTATTGTAGTGATGAAACAGCCCTGGATTTTTAACGTAGCCTTTAGATGCTGACATTGTGGCCATGTATGTGATTGTCACTATGCTGGATTAGTTTTTAACTGGAAGAGCAGAGTGGCAAAAAAAAAAAAAAAAAGAAAAAGAAAAAAAGAAAAAATAGATTGAAACAATGTAAACAGATGAAAATGCGTTAAATGAAATTCATAACTGCTTTAATTGGAAGAGAAATAACAGAAAGAAAAGTATGACATCATTCTGTGTGAGAACAAAAAGACGTAGCTGGATTATTATGCTATTAAGAAATATGGTGTAAGATTTTATGATTCAAAGGGAACATAATTTGCAGTAAATGAAGTTTGCTTGGAATCATGGAAACTCAAACTTAAATGGTTGGCCCACAAAGCAACAACCAGACATGATGTGTCTCCTGATGGAAGCCCACACAACATCATGATCTTGCCAAGAAGTTGAGGTAGTCTTGCCAAAAAAATCAAGCCTGAGTCCAGCCAGGCTTCCAGATCCAACTACCAGTTTAGTGGAAATACAGGGGACAGAGGAGCATTTTAAATTACACCATGGGATGTAATCAGCAAAATCTAGACTGTGGAAAAATTTTACAAGAAAAGAGATTTGATTTCTTCTACCACACATTGGAAGAAAAAAGTAAAGGAAAGAGAATCAAAATAACAAGAGAGAGACCTATTAATCATTTGCAATATATGGACCACCTTTTATCCCAATTCAAAGACAAATTATAAAAGAAACATTAACTCCCAGGAGGCAGGTGAAAAAATGGAAACAGTGCTTGGATCTGTGATGACATTTTGGAATTGTTGATGTTATTTAGGTGTGATTGTGGTATTGTGGTTGCTTAAAACAAAAAGAACATTCATTAGAAATACACTTAAAAGTATTTACTGATGATATGATACCACATCTGGGATTTACTTCAGAATAATGCAGAGCTAGGCAAAGGGGATGGGATAGAGTTGAAACTGATTAGCCATGAGTTGTTTACTGAAGCTGGGTGATGGTTATATGTTGCATGTGGTTTGTTATACCATTCCACTTTTGTGTGTGTTTGAAATTTTCATTAATAAGCTAAAAAGTAAAATAAAATGACAAATTTCAAGAATATCTGCTTTTTGAAAACCAGAATCTGGGTTATGACATCAAAACGGTGCTTGAACTTGAACATGTTACCTGTTTTCATTTACAAATTAAAGCTGGAGGATTTTTAAGTGTATATATTTTATCCATAATTCTCAATTTTTATGTATTATGAAAAGGTAAGTTAAAAATTTTAGATGACTAAAGTGCAGTGCTGCAGAAAGATTTTTTAAAGTGCCAAATAAATAATAAGCTGTGAGTCAAAAACTGCAGGTAGGAAGGTGTGAGTAAGAGAATTCCTTTTGTTCCATCATAAAGTTCTCACTCACAATGAATGACAAGTAGATCATCTCCTACTGACACTTACGTAACATTTTGCACTTGCAAAGTTTAATTTTAACATAGTTTCCTAAAAGAATAAAGTAAATCAGAAGTATTAATCGTAGAAATATCTTTATAAAGATAGTAAGACAAGAGTTCTTAGTGTACATGTTACTTCCCCAGAGTTCCCAAAGCAAACACAAAGGTATTCTAATTTATACCAGTTTTGGGGGAAGAAAAACTTCCTCAAAAGCAAAACCCTGACAAAGAACCTGCTATTTGTGAATTCGAAGCTTCTTTAGAAAAAGAGGCCCTTCACTTCTGCTAAAACCTTGACTTGTTCCCTTATTAGAGACATTTAATATATAGCTTGGAACGGATATACATTTCTCCTGGGCAGACGATGGGAAGGCACTTGAATTTTGGCATCTGCTTTTTCTTTCTACTAAGGTAGTGCACAGTGGTGCAGAATAAGAGTCTGATCTTTTCTTTTTGTACCACTGCCTAGGTTTTTAGCTCACGTTTCTTGTGTCAAACCCACTGATTTACAAATAATTATGTTCTCTGCTAAATCATTGTGGCACATGGACCAACAGGCAGATGAAGCATGTGTTACTGCTTTGAAGCTGCAGCCCACAGTTACCCACTGTGTCTAACACTTCTGAGGCATGTCACGTTTCAAGAGAAAAAATGGATCTCTGCTGGTAGTTGATTTACAGCATCCCTTTCTCGGGTTTCAAGCCTGGTGACAATTTGTTGATTTAATTTTTTAAAAATTTAACTTAAAAAAGTTTATTCTTTTGGCACATTAGCCTGAAGAATGAGTGACCACTTTAGTTTGTGTGTGTGTGTGTGTTTGCTGGTTTGAGCAGTTGTGGCTATCAGGCTGAAGACAGGAAAGGAGAGAAAGAAAGGAATCACGGGAATAGAGAAGAGGAACTGGAAAGGGACAAATGATGTTTTTAAAGAATTGAGACTAATTATCCCATGTCACAAGAGGCTCATTCCTCTTCTCCATAATATCCAGCTCATTTGTTGAATGCCTTCTTAGGACCAGACATTGGAGTAGTCTTGCAATTTAGCAAATAGCAATGGGAGCCCTCATTTTATTTTGTTTTCTGTAGAGGATAGTCTTTTACCTAGTAATTGAGTACCTCTACGTGTTCATACCATGCTATACATTATTTCATTTTCTCTCTATAACAAATATCTGAGGCTGGTGTAATTCTCAGTATGCAAATGGAAACCAGACTCAGAGATGCTAATTTGCTATGGTCTTTCCTAGATATTAAGTGGCAGAGCCCAGATACAAGCTCAGATTGCAGTGCTGAGATCCAAGATTTTTCTGTAATATCCAGCTATTTAGAGGACTGTGGGGTGCAGCATTTTAGTTTTTTTTTTTTTTTCTTTATTTCATCTTAGAGGAAAACTGTCCTCAGGGTAGTATAATCCCACCCTCCAGAGAGTCTTGTCTTTTGGGATAATGTCCTTTTGCAAGGCTTCCCTTGGGTTCCTCCTAAAACCTGAGGGCCAACATTCACCCAGGAAAGGTGCAGCATTCTCCTACATCAGGCATGAATGGGCCAGAAAACTCTAGGCAGATTGAGTTTAAGATTTGCTCAAGTTTTGCTGTCAGTAGGTTCTCTTAATGTACATCTTAAGTTAGAACTCAGAAGATAAATATACAATCAGTGATTTCAGCATAGGGTGGTAT
Organism: Saimiri boliviensis; assembly: GCF_048565385.1. Taxonomy (NCBI): domain Eukaryota; kingdom Metazoa; phylum Chordata; class Mammalia; order Primates; family Cebidae; genus Saimiri; species Saimiri boliviensis. The sequence continues at coordinate 42,350,317 of NC_133450.1, read as the reverse complement.
GATAGCTATATTTGCCTGTTTATACCCCAGTCATCATTGGCTTCACTGTACCTACTTCTCTTGTTTTGCCTGACTATGAATGAAAAAAACTAAGTGGTGGCTTTGTTGGAAATTTTCAAATTCGTTCTCAAAGTGAGAGCCTGCAGATTTCTGAGAGTTCCAGACATATTTTCAGGAAGTCTTCAGTTCAAAACTTTTTTCCTTATGATACGAAGATGTGATTCATCCCTTTCCCCCCAACTGTTTGGCATTTGCCCCAATGGTGCAAAAGAGAAATGGTGGGTAAAACCATGGCACCAAACTATAAAGTCATCATTGTATTCTTGATGGTCACTTGCAGGAGGAAAAAAGCTATTTTCACTTAAGAATATGTTTGATGGAACAGTAAACATTTTTCATGTTATTAAAGCTCAACCCTTGACTATGTATCTTTGTAACATTCTGTGTGACAAAATGGGAAATATGCTAAAAGCATTTCTGCTTCATACTGAAATACCATCGTGTCTCAAGGAAAAGCACTTGTGTGATTAAGTTGTTAGCTGAGCTAGCCACTTTTTGCATGGGACACCATTTTTAATTTGAAAAAAATGACAGACAAACCATACTATGGTACTTGCAAATTTGTCAAACATTTTCTAAAAAACAAATGAACTGAGCCTGTTACTTCAAGGAAAACAACTGCAAGTATTTGGTGCCAGTGATAAAAATCAGAGCCTTCAAACCATAATTAAAATTTTGGAAAGTTTATATCCACCATTGCAAGCTTAACAACTTCCCAGTACTTAGTCTTTTCTCATGAGCTTGTTGTTATTAACAGTTGTAATTTTTTAAAATTGTGTTATGAGATATGTGAGCATTTAGAAGATGACTTCCAATGATTCAGTGAACACATATTTTCACATGGCCAATATGAGATGTTATAAAATAATGTATGGGTCAAGCATCCCTTGAAAGTGTAAGGTAGACTAATTGATTTTAATGTAAAAGTGGGAAAAGTTCATTGATACAGTTTTATATTGCAACCAACTTTTGGGAAACTACTACTTGTTTAATGTTATGTAGTATTAGGAATATCTGCAATTATCCAAAAAATCTATTAAAATATATATCTTACAATTACTTTGTCCGAGGCTGGACTGTATTCATGTATTTCAGCTAGAACATTGCAATGGATTGACTACAGAAGCAGGTATAACAATCTAGCTGTCTTTTAAGTCAGACATTAAAGAGATTTGCAAATTGTAAAATAAATGCCACTCTTTTCATCTGTGCGGGGATGTTTGAAAATGTAGTTATCTTTTATTAAAATGTTTATACTAACGTAATGGAATTGTTATTATTTTTAGTAAATGAATAAATATGTTTAAATGTCTCCATTTAAATTCCTAATTTGACAAATATCAATAGAACCCATACAAACCAAAACTCTTTGAGTCCTAATATTTTTTGAGACTATAAAGGAGTCCTCAGACCAAAATATTTTATAATTTCTAGGTTAATCTTTTTAAATGTTCTTTCAAAAGCCCAGTGCTTCAAATTTTAATGACGACAGGGAGAAGGAACTGACACATATTTGTGTATGTTATAATCAGAAAAAAAAAATGTACAATTAGGTGATACAGTGACAGAATTAGTTGTCATTTTTTTTTGAAACTATCATTCTTTTTGTTTTTTATTATTTTTACTGGGCAAGGTACTTTCTCAGCCAGTTTTTGTTATAAGCCTGTCCTCATAAAAATAAGGTCAGGAAGTGAGACCAAAACAACTCAGAAGCTTGTGGTGGTTTCTAGCTTTAGAGCTACCTCTTACAGATAGCTTCATGCTAAACCTTTGCTTGATTTGAGCAGAAAAAGGCCATCACAATGCTTCTGAGCAAGTGGTCAGTGCTGTAAGCACTAAAAACTGAACCTCAAAACCAGCTCAAAATCTATGGACAGAATCTCAGGAGACACATTTCTATGGCACTCCCTGACTGACTAACATTCTCCTTTTGTAGACAAAAGTTTCAAGGTTCTGGAAGAACAGAGGCTGACTCATTTGTTAGGTTTTTTTTAAGCTTCATTCTTTTTTCCTTGAAATTATAGTGATGTGGTATTCTCTTCATGGAACTGAGGTTTGGGTAAAACAAGAACGATTTAATTTTTTGATAGAAAAGTTAATTGCTCCGGGGTCTGTTTTCATTATACTACCATCTTATTTCCAGCAATCCCTTATCTCTCCACTCTTTTGTTTCAAATGAACAAGACAGTAGAGTTTCTGTTTTGCAGGCCTCTTGCTTTGGTAACCCTTTTCCTAAGCTTTCCCTAGTAACACCCTGTGTCAGTGGACAGGTGGGAGGTAGGAAGACCTGTTTCTTCTCTTCTCCCATGAAACTTGTCTTCAGCATCACTCTTTCATCCTGGTGACTTGAGATTTCTGTTTGGCTCTCAAGTCAGCAGTGGATGACCCGCTGCATGAAATTCATGAAATTGTAGGGGAGTATGGGGCATGGACAGCAGTGGCCTGAGATTGCAGACACATTCTTTGTATATGTCAGAGGCTGCCTTAGATTTTGTAAGTGGAAACTTAGTTCTCATAGGATTTTGAAGAAAATCAGTTGCTACCTCTAGGAATTTTCATTTGTTTACAAAATGTACTGGATCAAGCAATACTTGTATGTTATCACCACTTAGGTTTAGTGGATCCATCCATCCATCCATCTATCCATCCATCCATCCATCCATCCACTCAGCCACCCACCTACCCACCCACCCACCCACAGAGTGTTTATGTAGAAAACTATATAATGGATGTATATATTAATGCATGTGTGTATTTGTGTACTTTCTAGTGACACTGGTTTATTCTCACAGAACTCAAAATTTGGTGTGTATGTGGAGACATAAACAATTAGAAAGCTTAACATAATATGTACCTCCACAGGTGGTGCATGCTATGGAGAAAATAAGACAGAGTAAGGGGACAGAAATGGAGCTTATGTGTATGCTGTTTTGTTCAAATCAGGTGGCCAGGGAAGGCCCCTCTGATGAGGTGTCACTTGAGCCAGAGGTCTGAAGAAAGGGAGGAAGCGGACCTTGAATCTGTCTGTTGGGAGAGGGAAAAGGAAGTACAAAAACCGTAAGGATTGCAGCATGGAGAGGAGTGTAGCTGGGCCTTGAGGTCAGGGGAGGTGCCCACATGGTTGTTGGCACAACTTTGGTACCCACTAATGTTACTTCTCTTTTCAAGAGCAGACCCTTGTTACTTAAGTGATACTCACTTTCATTTGGTGCTGGCTTACCGTTTGGCTCACTGGGCATATCTTTCCCCTTAGGGGCTTGAAGAGCACAGCATCACATCTATTTATGACTTGCACCATTCCAAATTCATGATAACAACTTTCTCCAGTTTTGTGAATTCCATCGTGGTTTCTTTTTGTTCCAAGCTAAATTGGGAGCCAACTCCCAGCTTAATAAGCATTAAGAGTTCAAATTAACTGTCTGGAAATCTGTAACAAGTCCATGCACTGCTAAATATAATTAGCTGTAGTTCGGTTCTAGTTACGGATTATTAAGAAATTACTCTTATTTGAGCACCTCACCCATCTAAAATATAGTCAGAAAATTTCGGCACAGCTGGAATTTTTTTTTTTTTTTTTGAGACAAAGTCTCACTCTTGTCACCCAGGCTGCAGTGCAGTGGCACGATCTCAGCTCACTGCAACCTCTTTCAGGTTCAACTGATTCTCCTGCCTCAGTCTCCTGAGTAGCTGGAATTACAGGCATATAGCACCATGCCTGGTTAATTTTTGGATTTTTAGTAGAGATGGAATTTCACCATGTTTGCCAGGCTGGTCTCAAACTCCCGACCTCCAGTGATCCACATGCCTTGGCCTCCCCGAGTGCTGGCAATACAGATGTGAGCCACCATGCCTGGCCAAATCTTCTGTTCTTGAGCGAGTTGTGAACTATCATTTGTTGAGGAGTTTTAATAAATGTTAGTGATACATCTCTACTAAATAACTGGAGATGTAAGTAGGTTGGAGCTCAGTCTGGGTACCTCGTAGGGACTTAATATGTAACTTTTGGAAGGTTATTTCTTATTGAATTTTGATGATGATTCTTGTTTCATGTAAATGTGGATGCTTCCATTATATGAATCCTAAGATTTGGGATTTACCAAGTACTGAAAGCAGAAGCTTCAAATAATATGAAATGCCAAGAGGATCTGTTTTAAAGCAATGAAATTACTTGAGAATTTTGAAAAATATAGATTCTCAGGACCCAGTCTGAATGAGAATCTCTAGGGAAGAGGCCAAGAAAACAGAATTTAGATAAGTACCTTGGCTGATTCTAATGTTCGGAGACCCCTGTTGTGTCCTAAATTATGCCTAACTTGATTAACGTAAAGTTTTGGTGGTTGAGAGATATGCTAGTTGAAAAACACACACATGGAGAAGAAATGTATAGGGGAATGTATTGCTTAGGTGTAGTCTTTTAAGAGCTGACAAAAACCCCAAATGTGTTCTTTTAAGAACCTTTTAAACTGCTATGACGAGGGTCAGGTTACAGTTTTTGCATTGTTAGGGGGGCAAATGAGACTCAAAGGCTACAGGCCTTGTTAATGTCTGCAGACACTCAGTGCTAATGTGGAGACTCAAGCCAGGCTTGAAAGCGATAAAATCAGGATGGGAATGTTGGCTTTACCGCCCCTCAACTGTTAGACTGGAGACAAGTTACAGACATTTCCTTTTTCCTGGGGTAACTGAGACCGGGAAAAGGCAATTGAAAGTAGTTCCAGTTAAAATGGGAGCCACAATTTTTTCATAGTATATACCTTTAAAAAGGTTTGATTAATATTCTGTTTTTTAAAATGGCAACAAAAATTGTGAAAGAAAATTTGATTCATCTTATATTTATCAGTGTTTGGGTTCCAGTGACACCTGCGTGCTAATTCTTAGAACCAAGAACGGATCACATAACTCAGTATGTGTTTCTCTGACTGATTTGAAAGCTTGATAACAGCTTCCACTTCATGCTGACTTTCTCAGCATTGTCCTGAACAGGGTTATTTTTGCAGAAAGATTTGAAGATTTCCTCAGTTTTTCTAGTAGACAGGCATGGCTCCATCAGTGTTGGTCTCCTCTTTGTTGGTGATGGACCTGACATCCCAGATTTACTTTGTCAGGGGTTTGCTGTGATTGGAGCAGTGAATCAGTCAGTTTCATGACTTCCTGCATCCACTACAAGATCTCACTTTTTGATCTGGGGCTGATTTTTATAGCACAGTTTGAATTATGGGATGTATTTGCTACACAGCAAGACAGAACAAAGCCATTACGTGGTGGGCAGGAATAGGGTAGTTTTAAGCAGGGAGATGTTAGCGAAGGGAGTGATTTAAAAGTGGTTATTCTGTTCATCAGAGACTATTCTGATGCTCTGACCATTTAGTTTACCTATCTAAATCTTAGTATTATGGGGATTTTAGTAGCTAATTCTCAGATGATGAGTTCAGGTGTCTCTGTAAAATGAATAATGTATTTATTATGAAAGGGATAGTAACTCATATATAAGTCCAAATACCCTACCATTCTAAAGGCAGGAATGCATGTCTGATACCACCATCTTATCTAATGGCTCCTTGGGATCCACCCAGGCACAGGAGACCATAACAACGCTTGGAGGGGTTCTAACCTAGGACTTCAGAAAGAATCCATTGACAAAACGGAAGCTTAACTCTGGGAGGAAACCATGTTGATTTTGTTAAACATATTAAGGAATGACAATTCCGTAAGGCTCTGATGTTCCCTTCCAGCCTCTCCTCCTGTTGAGGACCTGGTGGGGACACTCAGCCAGGGTGTGGAAGGAACAGCTTCAGGGCCCTGCTCACATGTGTCTGGGAGCTGTCACATCTTTTCCATGCCGCTTCCTCGGGTGTTACACATCCTCATTTGAGATATTTAATTCCTACGTTCTTGGTCTTCACCTCTGTGAATGCTTGAAGGTGACACTTAAGTACAGACTTTATGGAGCCTTTTGCCTGATCTGCAGAATACTGACTGCATGCTGGCTGTGTTTGTTTGTCTGTGCCTCTGTCTTTCTCTAACCAGGGACTTCAGACTACCCGTGGGCTGAAATCAGCCTGTAGACCAGTTTTGCTTTGTGTGCAGCATAGAAGAATGCGTTGAGGTTTTCTAACTTGAACTCCTTAGATGGGGCAGGGTTCTCCAGTGCCCTACATCCCCTGTTGTCTGAATTTCCCGACTTCACACCTCTATGCCTCCTTCTCTGGCCTCAGTTTGCAATCCTGAATCTGAGCATTTGTCCTATATATTTATTGGGCAGTGTGCAGTGGCCTTGGGGGGACTTTGAAACATGATTTAGTGAGAAGGATCACTTCTTTACTGGAGTCAAAACTGAAAATACGTTCCCTTCATGGAATACTGTAAAGGCGCCTCTCTTGAACTGTTCAGCATCTCATCCTATTCAGCAGCACTCCCACTCTGGGTATTGGGTAGTATAGGGTCTCACTGTTTTGGGAGTTTTTGGGGGCATGGTGGGGAAAGAAATCTCTTCATTTTTTTTTTTTCAATTTGTTTGGATCAGAAGTTTAGCCTGCTTTCAGATAATAGGTTTACTTTTAGCGATGCCTACAGTTCCCTGAATGCCCCCAAAAAGTTAACTTCTTGTGTCAATGTTAATCCTTACAGTTAAAATTTCCTGGGAATTGCTATTAAGGATCTCTAGCTGTGCTGGAGATAGTGGGGTGGGTGGGCGAAGATCATCAGCTTTGGATCCGACGGACCTGGTTCTGCAGCCTGTTCTTCCTAGCTGCATGACCTTAAGCAATGGTTGCCTTATGTGTAAAACAAGGGGCTAATGATACCTACTCTCAGAGTTGCTGTGAAGGTTACATGAGCTTATGCACACAAGCACACACCCACAAAGTGTTGTATTAGGATCTGATGCAAACTATGTTCGCACCTGCTTGGGAAGGAAATCCGTGCCCCATTTACTTCCACGTACTTGGTGGTGAATCATCCATGTTTCATACATAGGGAAACTATGTTCCCTGTGTGTTAGGATTTGATGTAAACTATGTTTCCGCCCACTTTGGAAGGGAATCAGTGCCCCAGTTACTTCCGTGTACTTGGTAGTGAATCATCTAAAAGACACTGGTAAAATGTGATTACAGAAGCCCCCTTTCTCAGCCATTGCTTCAAATCTTAGACAGCTATTCAACATCATGGGATAGAAGTCATATTCTAGGAGGGTGTCATGTACATACTGGTCTGTGTTTCTAGGTGTTTTTGGTAGGAGCTATTGTCTGTAAAGCTGTGGATAAGAGGATTCCAGGGCCGGGTCGGGAAGGTGTGCTCTGTGCTGCTTTGCCAGTTTCCTGCTCACTGGGCCACAGGAAATATGTTGTCTGATTTCTTAATCTGCCCACCAGAGCCAGTGTCATACCTTTTCCCAAGCCACTGCTTCAGGGACCAGCTAATGGATGCCACCACATTGCCTCTCCTGGCAATGTGGGCGTAGACAGCCCTGTTCATGGGCATGTTCACTGCCGCGAGTACTCCATGGGAATGCTGGTAGATAACAGAAAAGGAATCGGGGGTGCTACTCTCCCGTGTAGCATGACCCAGCCATAGGCCCAAGGAATTGCTTTTTAGGGTATGTTTGAAACCCATCCCCTACTCTGGGTGATTCTTTTAGTACAAATATAGAAATGCAATGAGAACCTTCTCCCTGTAGTTCTGTTAAGATAAATGAGTTGTAGTGGCTCAGACCTGTAATCCCAATAGGTTGGGAGGCCAAGGCAGGAGGATTGCTTGTACTCAGGAGTTCAAGACCACCCTGGGCAACGTAGTGAGATGCCAGCATCTCTACCCCACCGTGCGCACACACACAGACACACACACACACAAAATCTAGGCATGGTGGTATGCGCCTGTATTCCCTGTTACTTGAGAGGCAGGAGGATTGCTTGAGACCAGAGTTTAGAGGCTGCAGTGAGCCATAATTGTGCCACTGTGCTCCAGCTTGAGTTACAGTGAGACCCTGTCTAAAAAAGAAAAGAATGAGTTAATATTTATAAGGTGTTTCTAGGTCCTAGGAAAAAGGAATGTTTTAAAAGCAGATTGTATATGCTACTTGTTATTCATTTCTTATCTCTAGAGATTGAATGGTAAGTGCCAGGACCAGCATTGTACATTGTCAGGCTGCATTAGCCCCTGTTGTCTGCCTTTTCCTCCTGTTACTAGGAGCTTGTTAGGTTTGGCCACTAGCCTGATGACCTGATCAAGTGCTGCCTATCAATTTGGAGTGGCTGTAGTTGTTTATTTTGTTATTTATTCGCTAATAAATGGAGTTGGTTCACCATGTATTTTTATGGCATTTGGCCTTTGTGCTTTTACAGCATTTGACCTTTTCCCCAGATATTTGCCTTAAATTTATTAGATTATCTTCTCAATTATAAGTTAGAGTGTGTGTTGACTTTTATGATTTTAATTTCACAGGCTTGTTGTCTTTGAATGGCCAGATGGCATCTCTTGAGTCTGTGAGGAGGTTTTGTTTGCTTGTTAGGTTGTTTCAGTTAGGACCTCACCACTACCCCGCTCTTAAAAATGCTGCTATGTTAAATCATTTTAAATTCAGTTTTTGATTATTAATTAAAATATCTCTTGTGCGGTTTGAAGGTGAAATTACAATTTTGTTGCATGTGAAGTGGGAGCATGTGTTGGCAAACAGTTGATAAACATGAGTGGATTTGGGTTAATCTTTTTACTCTGCTCCATGCGGCCTGCCTGTAGGGTAATGTAAATCCAATGGGCTGATGCTAGGCTTAGCTGCTTCTGGGTAGTCTGACAGGTTTCATCCTGTTAAAGGCTCTTTTTCTCTAGGCCCTAGATTCTAGGGGAATTGGGGGTGATCCTGGTGAATGTAACTACATATTTGCTTCTTGCTTCCAGCACCAGTTATGGCCCACGGAGTGAGGCAGAGAGCACTGGTATGGCTAAATTACTCCTGCAGTCACCAGCATATTATTGGATGTTCTTTCCCCTCTCCCAGAGCTTCCCTTTTCTTCAAATTTCAAAGATAAGCATCACCTGTAGCCAATGCACCTGCCCTCTATCCCTGTTGTGGTAGCTACACATAAACATAGCTATCACCACCAGGTCCCTTGGGTGGTCACATTTCTTACTGTTCTGATCTTGCATCATCAACACTGACCAATGTGCCTGGCTAATTCCAAACCATGTGAATGGCTGTATCCTTTGGGCTCGTGAAGCCTGCCAGGAAAAGCTGTGCACAGATGAGTTTTGAAAATGAGGATAATTGCAAAGGAACAGAAAATATGAAATATCATGGATGCTATATTTTCTTTAGGCCTTCAGTCATTTGGATGTCAGGACTTCCAAGCCTAGGTATCCAGTGGGCCTCTAGGGAAGTGCATCAGAACTCAGCAAGGACTGAGCCCCAGTGACTTCCAAGAGACCATCCCATGCAACAGAGGGTATCTTCACCATGCAAAGGTTTGAGCCACCTCAGAGGCCACCACCTTCATGCCCATCCTTTACATGAATCTTTGGTTCATGTCCCTTGTCCTCCTCAGTGTTCAAGATAGGAATGGTGTCAATGGATGATTATGGCAGGATGTAGAGTAACTCTTCACATAAAACAATGGACAGGGCAGGCAGTTAACACTTAAGGCCCTTGTTCCAGTCAGCCACACATGTATTTATTAGGCCTTAAACTCATGGGATAGTTATTGGATTTTTCAGTTTAAAACCTATAGGGAGACTTTATTTTTGGCCAAGATGCTGAAACAAGTATCAGATTTATCTTCCCACATGAAAAAAATATGTGGACAAAATAAATAAAACAATGATTTGTAAGACACTAGATACATCAGACAACAAAGGCCAGTGATTCCTGAGAGATAGGAAACAAGTTAGGTGAGACCTATGAGGCTTTTCAAACTGCCTTAAAAGAGTTTTCAAGCCATAGTACAGGAAAAGGGAAGCATGTGGAACCCAACAGACTCCCTGATTTGAGGGCATGGATCTGAGAGTCCAGAGAGACTAAGGCCACTAAGGATCATGGGATACAGTACCAGAGAAGAGGCAGGTGCACAAGAGGTAACCCTGGAGATTTACAAAGTTATCCCAACTTTGAGTAGTCAACTGATAACTGATCAGTGTAAAGAAGCTGCCTGAGTCTGGGGAAAGAACCATTCAAAAGGAGCAAAGATAACTGTTTCTGGTGTTCACATAGGGCCAGGAATGATGCTTCTGCCTACCAACCAGACTGGAAAACTTCAAGAGTCATGGAGCGTGGGGTAGAGTACATAGAAGGGCCTTGCACATCCTAGTCAGGAATAACTAGCCCAACTGAGCATAGTTCTAGTCTACCTAACAAATCTAAAAAGCAAGATCTGAACAAATAGGGTCGAACTATTTCTAAGTAATAGTTAACTGTGTCCCAGATCAAAGCTGATTTTATAGAAAAACAAAACTGTCAATAGGAAAAAATCACAACGTCTGGCATCTGACCAAAAATTACCGGACATACAAAGAAGCAAGAAAATACAACCCATAATGAAAGCAAATCAATCAAAACAGACCCAGAACTAACACAGATGTTACAATTAGCAGATAAGGACATTTAAACAGTTATATATATATATATATATATATATATATATATATATATATATATATTCCATATGTTAAAGTTAAACTTAAAAATTAAAAATTTTTAAAAAGACAAGTAGAAAAATGAAAATAGAACAAACAAAAAAGACCCAAATTGGATCTCAAACATGGGTTGCTTTTCTATGACTCCATCTTTATGTTACTTCAACCAAACCCATATGACTTGAACCCGACCTCTGCTAATTTATCTGAACCATAAGCTCCTCCTTATCTACTCAGTGCTGTCTCTAGCCCAGACTGTGGGGTCATCCCTGCAGTGCTAACTCAGTGATGCACAGGGGTCACTTGACCCTTTATTATTCCTTCATGCCTGCTGTGCCAGTGCCTGACCTGAGCAATCATCTCACAGATGATTGGATGGTGCTGCTGGACCCATGGCATATAAATTCTTGGTATTAAGCAGCTATTTGGCAAAAATTGAAGCATGCTTCTTGTGTTGGTTTCTCAGCAATTCCAAAACTTTTACACATGAAAGCCCCTTCCCACTTTTTTCCCACTCACATTCTGTTTCTCTTACTCTGCTGAGAAAATCCTGCAAGATCTGCCATCTTTATGTGCCTGCTGTCCCTCAGTGTGGCCATCTCTTTTCTTCCTTTCTCCTGGCTGCCAGGGAACCTCTCTTCCTACAGAAGCTGCACCTTTTCCTGGGTGGATCCATCCTCCTCTGGCCTCTTAACACAGTCTTGCATGTTCATTTACCTGGTCTGACCACACTTTGTTCAGTCCCTTGCTCTCCTTTGGTTGCTTCTCCTGTGGTGATTTAGAAAGAAAAAGATTCTTCACCTGATTGTAGTATCCTCAGCCACCATCGTGTTTCCCCCGTTTACAGCCAACTTTCTTGACAAACGTTCTGTATCTGCATCTCACCAGCTTTCTACTCAGCGCCTGCTTCTCTCTTGCCCAGACACTTCCTAATTACAAAATGTACGTCTCCTTTCTCTGCAGTCTTTTTTGTGACCATGCTGCTGCTTTTGGTTCTATTTCATGTTCTCCCTTTGGAGGCCTCAAACAACAGCTACAAACCCGTGGCCTCTATTCTGAATGGTGGTCCTCAACACCCCCAGCTCCTTCTCCCATTCCCTTCAGTGATGACTCAACCTTCATTCTTTTCAAGCTCCCCACCGTGTACCCTGGGCCTTTATTCTAAGCAGGTGGCTTAGATTCTACTTGATCAGGAAAATTGCATCAAGTGTGACTTCCCTCAACTACACCCTGCTTCTGACTTTATCTGCATTCCCACCCATCCTCAGTCCTTAGCCTCTGTTCCAGAGAATAATTGTCCTTGATTTTGCTAAAGGTCTGTGCTTCCTCACAAACTCTGCTTCCCGTTCTTTAACTTCTCCATTTTCTTCTCTATCCTTTTCTTTTTCTGATCTGTAAACATGGCCATGCCTCCTCCTAAAAATCTTTTCAGCATTCCCCTGTGTACTTTCTAATTCATCTCCTCTTTGTCGTTCAGATGTGTTAGCGTACAGCCTACATAATAATTCTTCCCTTCATTCCCTTCTGTTTTCTCCTCCAGCCGCTGCTTAAGCTCTCTGGCTTCCCTCACCACTGTTCTGCTCAAGTAGAGCTTGATAAGGTCACTCAGGGCATCTATATTACCAAATCCAGTAAGCAGTTTCTAGCCCCCATCTTACTGGATGTTATATTTGACAGTGTTCATCACTCTTCCACCTCAGAGCCCACACTTTTTGACTTTTACATCTCTGAATTCTGCGGGTCATCCCGTTGCTCCCTGACTCTTCCTTTCTCATATCTTTGGTCTTCTCTACCACTCTCTGTGGTCTGTATCCTTGGGGATCCATCTTCAGCCTGCTGCTGTCCCCACTCACATCTCTGGTGGTCTGTTTCAGTCAGGGATTTCACTCTGCCCCCTCCATCTGTATCTGCAGCCCAGATCTCTTGCCTGAGTTCCAGCTTCCTCTGTCCAGTCATGTGCTGAACACTCCCAACGGGCTTCATTTAGTTTAGGTTTTTTTTTTTTTTTTTTTTTTTTTAAGTTGGAGTTTTACTCTGTTGCCCAGGCTGGAGTGCAGTGGCACGACTTTGGCTCATTGCAGCCTCTGCCTCCCAGGTTCAAGCAACTTCCTGCCTCAGCCTCCTGAGTAGCTGGTATTACAGGTGCCCACCCCACGCCCAGCTAATTTTTGTATTTTTAGTAGAAACGAGGTTTCACCAGATGGTCAGGCTGTTCTCAAACTCCTGATCGAGTGATCGGCCCACCTTGGCCTCTTGAAGTGCTGAGATTATAGGCATGAGCTACTGTGCCCAGCTTGGGCTTCATTTAATCTTTTTTTTTTTTTTTTTTTTTTTTTGAGGCGGAGTCTCGCTTGTCACCCAGCCTGGAGTACAGTGACGTGACCTTAGCTCACTGCCACCTCTGCCTGCCAGGTTCAAGCAGTTCTCTTGCCTCGGTCTCCCAAGTAGCTGGAACTACAGGTGTGCGGCACCATGTCTGGCTAATTTTTTGTGTATTTAGTAGAGATGAGGTTTCACAATGCTGGCCAGGCTAGTCTTGAACTCCTGACTTCCTGATCTGCCCACCTCGGCCTCCCAAAGTGCTGGGATTATAGGTGTGAGCCACCGTGTCCCATTTAATCTTTCAGTTAGCAAACATGCATCTTCTCTCCCCACACTCTTGAATATGAAATGTTGAATATAGTGAATAAAAGCATCCCCTTCTGCCAAGCACCATGCTGCTCTGATTCTGCTTCTATCCCTTTGTCTTTCTTCTGTTTCCTTCATGGGCTTCTGTTCTCCAATATCTTAGAAGTGGGCACCCATCCTCATAGGGGCTTTCATCTGCAGGGACACTGTCTGTGGTTACCTTCCAGCTCCATTTTTCCTGTGAGCTGTGGGTCCCTGCTATCTTTCAAAATCCTTTGGCTCAGACCCCAGTCATCATTTTCCTCCCATATCAGCACTCTTCACTCCATTTCTGTCATTGCCTTCTTCTGAACACCAAAGCATGAACTCATACATTTTCCCCACCTACACATTTTGTCTTTTCTACTGACTTAAAAGCAATTTGAAGGGCGTGTGCTATTGTGTACCTCTGTACCTCTCCATCCCCAACGTGGTGATATGTGAGAGTATAAAGTGAGGCAAAGAGAAGAAGTTCCTGTCATTTCCCATTTTAACAAGAGCTGCAGAGGGTCCGCCTACACCCCCACCACCCACAGCAACTGTGACATGAAGCGATCACTTCAGAGGGGGTATGTGTGGAAGAGGTTTCACCCCCACTTCCATTTCCTGAGGAGAGTGAGGAAGAGGGTTAGCCATTGAAGGATGAAGATATGTAATCAATGTAATGACGACTTGTGTGTGGGAATGTTTACAGGAATTTTTGACAGCAATACTATGTGGAATCTTCCTTTCCCTTTGGGTAGTGGATCCCTTAATGCCATATTCATCTGGTTCCACAACTTTCCTGCCACCTTCAGTTTTTTAAAAACTTGTGGGCTGGGCACCGTGGCTCAAACCTGTAATCCCAGCTATTTGGGAGGCTGAGGCAGGAGCATCGCTTGAACCAGGGAGTTGGAGGTTGCGTGAGCCGAGATCATGCCACTGCACTCCAGCTTGGTGACAGAGTGAGACTCTGTCTCCAACAACAACAACAACAACAACAAGTTGTGAAAAAATACACGTAACATAAAAATTTACCTTCTTAACCATTTGTAAGTGTATATTCCAGTGGTATTAGGTACACTCACATTGTTGTAAAACCACCACCCCCATCCATCTCCAGAATTCTTTTCATATTGCACAACTGAAACTCTATACCCACTGAATACTAATTCTCCATTCACCCTTCCTCCAGCCCTTGGCAACCACCATTCTGCTTTCTTTCTCTATAGATTTGGCTACTCTAAGTATCTCCTATAAGTGGAATCATACAGTATATATCCTTTTGTGATTGTCCTGTTTTACTTTGCATAATGTCTTCAAGCTTCATCTATACTGTAGCATGTGTAAAAATTCCCTGTCCCTGCCTCTTTTTTCTTCCTTTTTTTTTTTTTTTTTTTTTGAGACAAGGTATCATTGTCACCCTGACTGGTGCAGTGGCATGATCTTGGCTCACTGTAACCTCTGCCCCACGCCCCACCCCACCAGACTCAATCCATCCTCCCATCCAGCTTCCTGAGTAGCTGGGACTACAGCATGCACCACCATGCCCAACTAATTTTTATATTTTTTATAGAGACCAATTTCACTATTTGCCCAGGCTAGTCTTGAACTCCTGGGCTCAAGTGATCCACCAGCCTCTGCTTCCCAAAGTGCTGGGATTACAGGTGTGAGCCACCACCTAGTCAATTTCTTCCCTTTTTATGGCTGAATAATATTCCATCGTTAGTATAGATCACATGTTGTTTGTTTATTCTTCCAAAAGGGGTGCTTAGGTTACTCACCTTCAGTTTTAAAACAATCTCTTTTTAGTATTTAAGATTGGATCTTGTTTGTGTTGAAAACTTAGTCTCAAACTCAGTTGAGATCTCCTTGGCATATAGCTCCCAGCTTGGCTCAGCTGCTGGACATGAAGAAGATGACGAGGCCTTGTCCTGAGATACAACACCTGCTAACCGCTTCTCAGCTCTCCCTCCTCTCTCTTTCCTCTCCCCTCCCCTGCTTCTCTCTCCTCTCCCTTTCCCCCTCCCCCAAGAGTGATAGTAAGTAAACTCACATTGTGGTGAAATCCATTGGAGCCTCCTGCCCTTAGCTTTCTGTTGGGGAGGGAATGGTCTGTCAGCCAAAACACTGCATGCCCTCTAAGGCCAACACCGACTTCCTTTCTCAGACTTATTCTGACTTTCAGGAAGTGGTCCAGAGTAGTGGAAGGGCTTAGTGTCCTGTCTCCAGGAAGCCCTGATGGGAAGAAGCTCTCAGAACTTAGACTGTGGGGTACTTTGTGCCTTTGTCCTCAGCAAAAATTCTGGGACAACAGGAAAATTGCCACCCAACATCATTTCAACACACAAAAAAATGAAAGGGGACCTAGATTGAGATGATATTTATAAGGGCTATACATAGGGTCCCTGAAATTCTGTCTTCCTCTCTTCATCCCTTTTTCAGTATCCTCCATACTTGAAAAGGAGGGGTTGGGGTCCAGTATAGGATGGGGTTTTAAAGTCCCTTTATTAATCACAGAATGTGACGCCATTCTTTCCAGAGGTGAGACTGCTCCTTAAGGATAGATGTTTTTGAAACGGCTTCCTTGCTGTTGTCTGGACTCGACTGCTTTACCAAATAGAGCCACCATGACTTTCCCTCTTTTTTGAATCCGCATTATCGGTCTACCTGAAAGCGCCTGATTTCTAGGGCTGTTACTGCAGCACAGCAGAGGCTGCTCTTTAAATGGCCTGGCTTAGTGGTTTCTAACCCTTTTGATTATGAAAGCCACTGCTAAGTTTCCCAGAGCCTCACATAAGTGTTAGACTTTGGGTCTCTTTTGACTAGTCATATACTGAATAACAAAAATTGGTAAATGGTGAAGCCTTTATTGGGCTTATTTTTAATTTATGAAACTGTATCAGCACTTGTGGATATGTTAGACTTCTTTATCAGTTGAAGACAGTGCTTGGTGCAGTGTAGATTTGTGGTGCCTTCTGAGGAGTCCTCCCTCTGTCCTTGAAGTCCTAGACTCACAGCTTGGTAATGGTCCCAATAGACGGTTCCTTTAAACAAAGAAAGAAGAGCCTGTAGTGTGAATGAATCTCTATCTTACAAGACTTAAGAGTCTAAATGAAAACATCTAGGTTGAAAGTGTTTGTGTTCGCAGAGCATTTTTGTATGAGGATTTTTTTGGTGGATGTTTTCAGGGACTGATGAGGAAGCCACACGAGGGTTATTTCTCTGCTGGAAGGGTAGAGGCCAGGTCATCTGACCCACTGATTAAACTTGAAAAGGGAGAGTGTGTCTTTTGTCACCTCAAAGGCCAGCTGTTTATTGAATTTCTCCACCCTGCAATTGTTTTACGTATAGAATAGTTCCTGGAGAAAGATCCTACATCGGCACAGGTCTATCCTGTTCTGTGGCTGTGTTTACTAAAGTGAGTTCTGCACTTACATTCACATACTGCAAACTGCACGTACGATGTAAGTGTACTTGTTTATAGAGTTTTACCAAAACCATATTAGACTGTACTCTGAAGCATGTTTTGCATCCAACAAGTCAAGCTCATTCCTTCAGTATTAAGTCCCTCTTGGACCGGGCTCTAGCCTGTGTCCTGGTGATAAGGAGGTGAATGTCACAGAATTCCTATTTTCAATAAACTCAGAGTCTGGAGAGGAAAACGATCATCAAAATAAATTTTAGCATGACATGTAATGATGAATATACAGAAGAGCTTGAGAGTCTCCAGGAAGAAGGCCTGGCGACCTCTGGATGGAGAATGGGGATGGAAGATGAAGCAGTCTTAGAGAGATGTATCATGTGGCTCTGTCTGTATACCTGGAAACGTTAGCCTAAGCATGGGGTGGGTGCTGGTTTCTTTTGCTGAGAAGTGTCTCAGAGAACCTCAGAGTAGTGGAAGACCTTTGTGATAGATTGGCCAGCCGTTTTCATTCCCCTGATCCCTCAGCATCAAAAAGTGCCAGTTGGACTCTGGGCTTTGCATTGGAATTAGTAAATAGGTAGTTCCTGAGAGTCATTGAAAAACCTCTCATAGTCTGTCCCATGAGAGCAAGGATGTTAATTCTGAAGCCTGGGCCATTTTCCATCCTGGGAATTATATTCTGCTCCTTCCTAAATTCCCATTGTGGTTTCAAATGAAGAAGCCATTGTTCACTTTCCTTCCTAAAAGAAGCAATATATTTAACTTCTGGCTCTTTGCCTGACTGATGGCGAGCTGATCTCTCTGAAGCCAACACCCGTGGCTTCCTATCAAGAGAAACACTCTGCCTCCATCTGATTTTCCCCTCGGGTTGAAGTTATTTAGATCCTACACCCGCTCAGTAGGAGGCTTGCCTGCCGTTATGTCCTGCTAGGTGGTGACAGAGCCCTTGATTCCCTCCCCGTGTTTAATAGAAATGAAGACAGAGTCTTCGCACTTGAGGGCAGCTAGTTGTTCTCCCAAAGACTATTATAGGAATTTGAAAGCAAATGTCTCCTATGAAAAATCTATGCTATTTTAGGACTTTGAAGCACAGCACAAAAGGGTATCACTTTGTTGAGTAGTTTGGGTCCAGGCAGGTGTCCTAGAGCAGAAGTTTTCACTTATTTTTAAGCAACAAAATGCTTTCTTTCCCAAATGAAATCTCCTACAGAATTCAAATACTGAAGGGTTTCTCAGCCCTGGCATGCTTGGTAATTTGGGCCAGAGAATTTTTATTGTGGAAGCTGTTGTGTGTATTGTAAGATGTTTAGCAGCATCCCTGGCTTCTACTCTCTAGATGACATAAGCAGCACCCCACACCCTCTAGATGTGACAACAAAAATGTCTCCAGACATTGCAAAATGTCCACTGGGGAACAAGATCACCTCCAGTTGAGAATCAATGCAATACAGTCTAGAAAACAGACTTTTCTTCTCTTTTATGTGTGTGTTTTTTTAATGTTTATTTTTTGAGACAGAGTCTCTCTCTGTCACCCAGGCTGGAGTGCAGTGGCACGATCTCAGCTCACTGCAACCTCCACCTCCTTGATTCAAGCAATTCTCCTGCCTTAGCCTCCCGAGTAGCTGGGACTACAGGTGCACGCCGCCACACCCAGCTAATTTTTTGTATTTTGGCAGAGATAGGTTTTCACCATGGTGCTCAGGCTGGTTGCAATCTCCCGAGTTCAGATAATCTGCCTGCCTTGGCTTCCCAAAGTGCTGGGATTATAGGCATGCACCACTGTGCCCGGCCAAAAACAGACTTTTAAAAATGAAAGAACCCATGTTTTGGCAGTGGATTAAGTTTCTTCTTCAGAACTCTGCTAAGGGTCCCTGACTGGCAGTGTTTGAGACCTGGTGGGGTGTTCTGGGCTACATAGATCCACTATCGTAGAGGGATAAGTTGTCATTTTTAAAACCTGGGACATAGAGAACTTGTTATAGAAAAGGAAAAGAGATAAAATTAGACAAATCCATGAGTACTTTGAACCCACATGTACACTAAACATTTCTGTCTATGTATCTCCTCCTTACATTGTATACTTGGATATGTAGCATAAGGGAAAAGAGTCTGCGGGTGGTATCCGCCTTACTCCTTATGTGTTGGGGGTTTGGCTACCACAGTTTGCCCTGTTTTGCCAGAGATGCCAGCTGAAAGCCTGTGACTCACAGCCCAGTGATGCAGTCACCCTCACTGCACAAAAACACTCAGCTTCCGTGGGACTCAGAGGCACTGGCCCTGCTCATGGGCATTCCATGGTGAGTGGGCCAGCACCTGAAGCCTCTTTCAACCAGACTGGCTGGTTGGAGCTTGGACCATGGTTGTTTCAAGGTGGATTTCTGTCCTTCTGCCCTTTGTATTAAGTGGGTCATGTGTGCCTCTGTACGTGTGTGTGTGTGTGTGTGTGTGTGTGTGTGTGTGTATACACGTGTCTATGTCTGCTCTTCTCCTTTCAGAAGCCCAGGGCCACTCTGAGCATTGGTTGTGTGGAGGATGCTGGGAGCTTAGCGCATGCTACTCCTACTTTTTCGTCCCTAACTTAGGATGATGAAAGTGTTGTTGGAGCCTGTACCACAGAAAATGTGCCTCCTTTATGTAGGCATCAGTATAAACAAGAACAATACCACTACGTGAGTCACCCTCACCTGCGGGGAGACGTGCTGGCTCAGGGAGGGAATTTGCTGCCAGCGGGTCTCAGCTTCAGTCTGTCTCCCTAACAGACTCATCCTAACTCATTCAGCTGCTCAAGTGCAGTGTGAATCAGTGGGTAGCTTGTGTCTAGCTAAAGGACTCTCTCCATGTTTTGTTTGTTTGGCTGCTTGTGAAGATCTCGGGGCACATACATCCGTGTTTTATTTTCCCAAAAGATCACACAACCGCTACAGTTATCCTTGGAAACAAATTGAGTAAGCACAACTCATTTGATCTATCTGCAGATCTCCAGCCCTTCTAAGAAACTCACTTCGAGAAATGTTTCAGGAGTCCTGTAGAGGTTTACTTAGAATTCCTAGAAGAGGCTAAGCATCAGTTGCAATATCCCTCTGTCACCCTCCTCTTACCCAGAGCCACTGCCATGGGCTAGATGAGTGGGTAGCTTGCTCAGGAACTTGGGTAAGGGACCTGAAGCTTCCCGCCCACTCTGGCCCTAGATGGGCTATAAGAATAAAACAAACCCTTGCTAAAGATTTGAAATTAGTTTGATTTATGTAAATCTCTGGTGTGAATTATTGCTATTCGATAAGTGCACAGAGCATTGAACTGAAAACAGCCTCAACACAGGTTACCACTGCTAATATTACTTTATAGTAGCCATTATCTAGTAGTGCTTTCATCAGTGACCCCAGGTATATAATTGGTTGATTTTGCAAGAAGAGTGGAGTTCCCAGGATGCTTTTCGTCCCCCATGGTTCCCTTTTAAGTGACTGTATCTCCTGAGTTCTCTGCACTTTTGCCACCATTTGTTGTCAATATATTCAGCCAGTTTCAGGCAATGTTCATAGGGCTGTGAAAACTAAACACTATAAAGTAGAATGGACTTCATAGCTAGGAGCTGCAGAAAATATTCCTACATGCATAGATACCTTTTATATTGTACAAATTGCTCTTACGTGCGTGTCCTTGCATAATCATCACAAGTCAGCCTTGTGACCTAGGCTCTCTCTTGGCCTTATCTTGAAAGAATTTATGGAATCTGATAATATCGCAGCCGTGTAGGAAAACTTTTCAGTGCCTTCCTATGATCTGTGAAGGCCTATACTCCTCCTTCCCATCCTGGGCTGGTATTGACCTGTTTTTTAAATCGCATCTCCTATTGGACCTTCGTATTCATTGTAGTTCTAGCAATAATTTCCTACTTGTAGATACCTGAATGTGGGAAGCTGTTTTCTACTTCTCCTTACTAATTTATGGAAACACCAATTCACCCATTTAGTCATTCACTGTTACTTACATGCTAGGCACTGGTAACATTCCCTAACCCCCTGGTCTAAGCAGACAGAGGTGATGCTATGTGATAAGAGCTTTAGTCTTGGTGCTAGGGGAGCTGTAAGGAGGGCACCTAGCTTTTACTTGAAGGGACTGGGGAGGCTTCTCTGATAAGGCAACTCCTAAGTAAGTCATTTTAGTGGGAGGTGGATGGGAGAGTTAGGAGAGGAGCAGAAGAAAGAGATTAGGGCAGGTGTGGACCCCTGGTTAGATAGGCATGGATGAGTGATAAGGTCTTGGTAGTGGGTAGTGCCAGATGCAGGTGTATAGTTTTAAGGACTTTGCCCTAAGGCCTGAAGGCAGCCATTCAGTGCTTTTGTTTTTTGTTTTTTTGAGACAGGATCTCACTCTGTCACCCAGGCTGGAGTGCAGTGACACAATTGTGGCTCACTGCAACCTGGAACTCCTGGGCTCAAGTGATCCTCCAACCCCAACTTCATGAGTAGCTGGGGCTATCGGCCCGTATTACCATGCCTAGCTAAACTTTCTGTTTTTTGTTTTGTTTTTTTTTTGTTTTTATTTTTTGTTTTTTTTTTTTAAAGATAGGGTCTCTCTATGTTGCCCAGGCTGGCCTCAAACTCCTGACCTCAAGTGATCCTCTCTTTCTGCCCTGGCCTTCCAAAGTGCTGTGATTATAGGCGTGAGTCACTCACAGTGCCTGGCCAATTAAATGCTTTTTAAGTAGGAGTATAACAGGGTGCAAATTACTGCAAAGCACCTTTCTAAAATATATCAGTTTCCCTCATTCTCCCTCTAGAATTCTGCTGCTTAAGCTTTAGGTTCCATTCAGGCATCACTGTCTCTGCATGTGCTCCAGATTCCCCAGGCACCCCATCGGGTTCCCTCAGTCCCACAGCACTCTGGACATGCATACTGGAGATAAAGCAACAATAGCTTTTGTATTTT
The DNA here is from genome assembly GCF_048565385.1 of Saimiri boliviensis. Lineage (NCBI taxonomy): Eukaryota > Metazoa > Chordata > Mammalia > Primates > Cebidae > Saimiri > Saimiri boliviensis. The sequence goes on along the minus strand of NC_133450.1, from coordinate 42,328,635 downwards.
AACTGCCTGGTTATGTATCCTTCCTCCTAGACCACTGGTTCTCAGGGTTTAAAAGTGTGGATTCTTGGGTCCCGCCCCAGATATTCTTATTTGTTTTGGGAGAGTCTAGGCATCCCCCCGCCTTTTTTTTTTTTTAACAAGCAGAAGCATTGCAGCAGACTAATCTTATTGAGGGCCTGGTTTATACATGATGTGTGTGTGCATGCAGGCATGCACACACATACCCACATACTTTATCTCATTGACGCGTATGTCTGTATTTCTTTTATTTTTATTTATTTTATTTTCTTTATTTCCTTTGATCCTGTCATTCAAATATCCATCTTTCTTGAGAGTGCCTGGTATAAATTTGCTATGCCATATTTGATTGAATGAATCATGTTGCCCACATATATATGTGAAGATGTGTTGGAGCCTAAGTTAAAGTTCATAGTTGATTCTGAGGCCAGGACCTCTCACAGCATCACTCCTACACCACAGTTGCTATGTTGCAGTGGCCTTTGAGAAGCAGGCAGTCCCACTGAACCACAGTATTCTAGACACTCAGAAATGGGGACAAAAGATCTTTAACTTGCATTTTATAATTTTCGGTAGCACATCAGTATAATCTGCAAAGATACACTAATAGGCTGGATATCGGACACTCATTATGACAGACCATGGAGGATACAAAACTGTAAAATCTAGCTCTGATCTCCAAGACATTTTTGGTCTACTTGAGGGTAAAAGGCAAAAAGACATAGGCAGTTGAATGGCTGTAACAGATCATGAAGGTTACCTGGAGTATTGTGCACAGAAGGGCAATAGAACAATGCGGTGACTGAGTAAGAAAGTTAGAGCATGCCATTAGCTGGAGTGGTCTGCAGGTACCTTTGGATGAGGAAGCACTGTTATGAGGTTTGGCTTTAGAAAAATGAGAAGTCATTCCAAGTGGGAGGAGTGATATGAGTGGAGTCCTGGCAGGAGATGGAGCATGAATGGTGAGGGCATCAGTTTGACAGGAACATAGGTTGGTTTGTGTAGGGGAATGATGGTTGATACCTAGAAACGAGTGCTGGTTCAGGATTGGGAGGGCCTTAAATGATAGGTGAGACTATAGTACGGTTGGGGATGTGTGACACATTCAGCAATGTAAAAGTCTGTTGTCCTCAACCCCAGATCCATTCACCTTATTAATTAAGGTAGTGAATTTTTAAATATAAGATAGTAACTGATATGGCTAGGCTTTGTGTTCCTACCCAAATCTCTTCTTAAATTGTAATCCCCAGGGATTGAGGGAGAGACTTGATAGGAGGTGATTGGATCATGGGGGCAGTTTTTCCCATGCTGATCTGATGGTTTCATAAGGGACTCTTCCCCCTTCACTTCTCCCACATACTCTCTCTCTCTCACCTGCTGTCATGTAACACACATCTACTTCCCCTTATGCCATGATTGTGTTTCCTGAGGCCTCACTAGCCATGCAGAACTGTGAGTCAATTAAACCTCTTTTCTTTATAAATTACCCATTTTCAATATGTCTTTATAGCAGTGTGAGAACAGACTAATACTGTAAATTGGTACTGATAGAGTGAGGTACTGAATTCTCATATTCCAAAAATATGGAAGCAACTTTAGAGCTGGATAACAGGCAGAGGTTGGAACCATTTGGAGCACTCAGAAGAAGACAGGAAGCTGTGGGAAAGCTGGGAACTCCCTAGAGACTTGTTGAATGGCTTTGACCCAAATGCTGATAGTGATATGGATAATGAAGTCCAGGCAGAAATAGTTTCAGATGGACATGAGGAACTTCTTGGGTACTGGAGTAAAGGTGACTCCTGCTATGCTTTAGTAAAGAGACTGGCAGCATGTTACCCACTAGAGATCTGTGGAACTTTGAACTTGAGAGAAATGATCTGAAATTGGAACTTATTTTTAAAAGGGAAGCAGAGCATAGGAGTTTGGAAAATTTGCAGCCTGACAATGCAGTAGAAAAGCAAAACCCATTTTCTGGGAGAGAAATTCAAGCCAGCTGCAGAAATTTGCATAAGTAACGAGGAGCCAAATGTTAATCACCAAGACAATGGGGAAAATGTTCCTAGGGCATGTGAAGGACCTTTGCAGCAGCCCCTCCTATCACAGGCCTGGAGGCCTGGAAGGGAAAAATGGTTTCAAGGGGTGGGCCCAGGGCCCTGCTGCTCTGTGCAGCCTCAGAATTTGGTGCCCTATTTCCCAGCCACTCCAGTCATGGCTAAAATGGGTAAATGTTTTAAAAGTCAGCTCAGCTGTTGCTTCAGAGGGTGCAAGCCCCAACCATTGGTGGTTTCCATGTGGTGTTGGGCCTGCAGGTCCACAGAAGTCAAGAATTGAGGTTTGGGAGCCTCAACCTAGATTTCAGAGGATGTATGGAAACACCTGGATGTCCAGGCAGAAGTCTGCTGCAAGGGTGAAGTCCTCATAGAGAACCTCTGCTAGGACAGTGCAAAGGGAAAATGTGGGGTTGGAGCCCCCACACAGAGTCCCCACTGGAAGACTGCCTAGTGGAGCTGTGAGAAGAGGGCCACCATCCTCCAGACCCCAGCAGATCAACTGAAAGCTTGTACCGGGCACCTGAAAAAGTCACACTCAATGCCAGCCTGTGAAAGCAGCTGGGAAGAGGATATACCCTGCAGAGCCACAGTGGTGGAGCTGCCCAAGGCCGTGGGAGCCCAACCCTTGTATCAGCATGACCTGGGTGTGAGACATGGAGTCAAAGGAGATCATTTTGGAACTTTAAGATTTGATGACTGCCCCACTGGACTTTTGACTTGCATGGAACCTGTAACCCCTTTGTTTTGACCAATTTCTCCCATTTGGAATGGGTGTTCTTATCCAATGCCTGTACCACCATTGTATCTTGGAAGGAACTAACTTGATTTTGATTTTACAGGCTTATAGGTGGAAGAAACTTGCCTTGTCTCAGATGAGATGTTGGACTGTGAACTTTTGAGTTAACACTGAAATGAGTTAAGACTTTGGCAGCCTATTGGGAAGGCATGATTGGTTTTGAAATGTGAAAAGATATGAGATTTAGGAAGGGCTAGTGCTGGAATCATATAGTTAGGCTTTGCGTCCCCACCCAAATTTCAGCTTGAATTGTAATGCCCAAGTGTTGAGTAGAGACCTGGTGAGAGGTGATTGGATCATGGGGTTGGGGGTGGTTTTTCTCATGCCGTTCTCATGATAGTGAGCGAGTTTTTACGAGATCTGATAGTTTTTTAAAGGGCTCTTCCCCCTTCACTTCTCCCACACACTCTCTGTCTTTTCTGTGGCCATGTGAGGCATGCCTGTTTCCCCTTCTGCCATGATTGTAAGTTTCTTGAGGCCTCCCCAGCCATGGGGAACTGTGAATCAATGAAACCTCTTTTCTTTATAAATTACCCAGCAGTGTGAGAACAGATTAATACAATAACTATATTCTCTTCTTTCTGGAGAGCCCCAGCTGTACATGACTTCCAGGTCAGTGGGAAACAGTCCAAGGTACAACCTGGAACAGTTTCATTTGGCTTTTTCATGCAGAGGAACATTTACATGTCCCTGCTTGTTCCTTCTACCCATGGCCTACACACACTGCCAAGCTGTTACATTCCCCGTTGTGCAATGTGTTTGCCATCACCTTCAATGAAAACAATTTTTAAATGTCAGAATTATTTTCTTAGTTATTAATCCCAAACACAGACACCAGAAACATGATCCAGAATAAAGCTTTCAGTTCACGTTGACCTTGTCATTGCTGAAGCAAGACTCAGCTTTTTCACAAATATGGACAAAACTCGGTAGGAATGTTTTAATCACAAATAACACTTCCTAATAATTCTTTGATCTAGTGTAATTTCTCTTTAGTCTTGGATGGTAATTTTGCCCCAGGGAAGTCCAAGGGGTCTTATGTGAAGACTTCTGTTTTGTTTAGCATTTGCCACAAATACTGGGAGGAGAAAGTTTTCTGTAATTCATACAGCTTTACGTTAGAAGGCTACAGCTTATTTTAAATAGTTTCTGTTCAAAAAATTTTCACCTCTAATTATAGTGTGAAATGCCTTGTCCTTGTGTTGACAGAGAAATTTTCTCATACAACTACAAGAAAATGTGGAAAGTTTTGTCTGAGGAAATTCAACTCTTTTGTCTCTCATGATTTACTGCTTCAGGAATGCAGTTTACCAAAGTGGATTAGAAACTGTTTATAATGGGGAAATACGTGCACTCATTGAAAGTAGTTGTCGACAAAAAGAATCAAACTCTGTAAAATATTTAAAGAGGTTTATTCTGAGCCAAATATGAGTGACCATGGCCCAAGGCACAGTCTCAAGAGATTCTAAGAACATGTGCCCAGGGTGGTTGGGTTACAGCAGGCATCCCCAAACTACAGCCCGTGGGCCGCATGCGGCCCCCTGAGGCCATTTATTCAGCCCTCCGCCGCACTTCAGGAAGGGGCACCTCTTTCATTGGTGGTCAGTGAGAGGAGCACAGTATGTGGCGGCCCTCCAATGATCTGAGGGACAGTGAACTAGCTCCTCTGTGTAAAAAGTTTGGGGACACCTGGGTTACAGTTTGATTTTATACATTTCAAAGGGATATAAGACATCAATCAATACACGTGAGGTATACATTGGTTCGGTCTGGAAAGGCAGGACAACTTGAAGCAAGGGGTGGGGAGTTGTGTGGGGGAGGGTGCTTACAGTTATAGGTGGATTCAAAGATTTTCTTATTGGCAATTGGTTGAAAGAGGTAAATTAGTATCTGGAGACTTAGAATTAATAGAAAGGAGTGTCTGGGTTAAGCTAAGGGGTTGTGGAGACTGAGATTCTTTTTTTTTTTTTTTTTTTTTTTTTTTTGAGACGGAGTTTCGCTCTTGTTACCCAGGCTGGAGTGCAATGGCGCGATCTCGGCTCACCGCAACCTCCACCTCGTGGGTTCAGGCAATTCTCCTGCCTCAGCCTCCTGAGTAGCTGGGATTATAGGCATGTGCCACCATGCCCAGCTAATTTTTTGTATTTTTAGTAGAGACGGGGTTTCACCATGTTGACCAGGTTGGTCTCGATCTCTCGACCTTGTGATCCACCCGCCTCGGCCTCCCAAAGTGCTGGGATTACAGGCTTGAGCCACCGCGCCCGGCCTGAGATTCTTAATATGTAGATGAAGTCTCAGAGGTGTCAGCCCTTAGAAACAATAGATGGCAAAAGTTTCCTATATAGACCTAGGAAAGATGCTAGACTCAACAGTTATCTCTTTAGGATTGGGCCTGGAGGGGGAAAGATCTAGTTATGTTAATAGAGATTCTTTCAGATGCAAATTTTTCTCCACAAAAGATGGCTTTGTGGGAGTCATTTCAGAATATGGCAAATAAACATATTTTGGGATAAAATATTTTGATTTTCTTCAAATTTTGATTGGTTGTTTTGTTTGTTTTTGAGACAGGGTCTCACTCTGTCTCCCAGGCTGGAGTGCAGTGGCATGATCACGGCTCACTGCAGCTTCAACCTCCTGGGCTTAAGTGAGGTGATCCTCCTGCCTGAGCTGCCCAAGTATCTGGGACTACAGGCATGTACCATCATATCCACTAATTTATTTATTTTATTATTATTTTTTTGAGACAGAGTCTTGCTTTGTCACCAGGCTGGAGTGCAGTGGCATGATCTCAGCTCACTGTAACCTCCACCTTCCAGGTTCAAGCGATTCTCCTTTCTCAGCCTTCCAAGTAGCTGTGATAGGCATACACCACCACACCCAAGTAATTTTTGTATTTTTACTAGAGACAGGGTTTCACCATGTTGGCCAGGATGGCTTTGATCTCTTCACCTCGTGATCTGCCCACCTCAGCCTCCCAAAGAGCTGGGATTACAGGCGTGAGCCTCTGCACCTGGCCTACCCACGAATTTTTGTAGAGACAGAATCTTATCATGTTACCCAGGCTAGTCTCAAACTCCTGGGCTCAAGTGATCCACCTGCCTTAGCCTCCCGGAGTGCTGTAATTACACCCATGAGCCACTGCACCCAGGTGTTACCTTCTTTATCTATTATGTGATGCTAGCCAGGTGTCGTGGCTCACATCTATAATCCTAGCACTCTGGGATACTGAGGCAGGTGGATTGCTTAAGACCAGGAATTGGAGACCAACCTGAGCAACATGGTGAAACCTCGTCTCCACACACACACAAAATATATATATATCACGTGATGCTATACCAGAGGCAGGTTGAGTTGGTATTTTTGTAGAGACAGGATTTCACCATGTTACCCAGGTTAGTCTCAAACTCCTGGGATCAAGCAATCTACCTGCCTCAGCCTCCCAAAGTGCTAGGGTTGTAGGTGCTCTGCACTCTAGCCTGGGAGGCGGAGTCAGACGCTGTCTCAAAAACAAAACAAAACAAAGAAACAAGAAAATTAATACTAAAATAGAGATCCTAAAACCGACAGAACAGACCCTTCGTAACAATAAGGATCTGTTCTGTCGGTTTTAGGATCTCTATTTTAGTGTTAATGCTGATCAGTTGAGTCTAAACTCCAAAAGGGAGAGGATATAATGAGGCATGTCTGACTCCCTTTTTGCGTCATGGCCTTAACTAGTTTTTCAGGTTTTTGTTTTTTAATCTACTTCACTGAGAAGGGGTCCATTCAGTCAGTAGGGGAGCTTAAAATTTTATTTTTGATTTACAAAGTGAAGAGGCTTTCCTCTTTAAGTCCTCACCCTATAACCAGTCTATACCAGATGCTGAGGATAGCTTAAACTTGCTTATTGTCTGATTTGAGGTTGGAGTGGTTTGTTGTAGGCCTGCCCTTATCAAGATAGGTTTTTTGGTAATTGACCCACTTTACTTCTATGTCTGAGTAAAGCTTTAACCTGGCCCTTGAACACCAAAAGTGCTTTAGTGGGAGCTCTTGTCTTGGGAAAATGAAACGTGTCTGTGTTTGTCAGTCACAGAAAGCATTCCCCACTGGTTTGATTCTGAAATTCAGTCATTGCCTATAGAAGTTAAAAACAATTTGTTTTTCTGTGGCTAGCTTTTACCCTGTGTCTTTAAAATACCTTTTCTGGAGGAGAGGTGGAGCAAGATTTGAGGAACTATTGTTTTTTCTTTTTTTGCTTAGATGGTTTAAAGAATTCTGCATGCCATAGTTGACATTCCACCATTATCCTGTGTTCCGCATTCAAGGCCAAAGGTTAAAAATAAGTTCTTAAAGGAAGCAAAATTAAAGCAAGAGGGAATTATCTCTTAATCGTTTTAGAGACTTCTACCATTTTACATGAGTTTCTGCTGGTCTGGAGAATAGAAGGAAGCATGAAAGGTTTCATTCCTTGCAAATCAAGTGAAACTGGCTCCTACCCTCTTCTTCAATACAAATATGAAACTGAGAAAAAGTAGACTGGAAGACCAGAAAGGGCACAGATTTTTGTACTCTTTTCATCAGGATTGCTATGTTCATATTATGGAACCAGTTTGTAAGCTTTGGGTAACAACTTAAATAGAAACCTATAGAACTGAGGCAACCTGTTTCTCAAAGACAGATGGTGAACAAATGTTTATAAATGCTGTCAGAGAGCATGTGCTTGCCCACTGTTTTTTGTCTTTGCAATCAAAGAAGGATTTGAGGAATTTCTTTTAAAAATCAATCTCTACAATAACCGAGTACATGACTTTGAAATAATGGAGAATAGTCACACCCATTGTTTTCAGGGCCTCAGGGAATCCTAGAATGCCTGTCCTGTGGACTGTGCAGTAGTTGGCTAGTTACAGTAGCAGTTGCTAAGATCACATCTGCTTCAGTTAATAAAGAACTTGACAATGAAACTAACAAGACTCATTCTGAAGAGGCCAGGAAAATAAAATAAAAACCCGTATTTACTAGGAATTGTAAATAGAGAGGAAGCAGAAACAATGTGATTTGAATTATCTTATTAAAATTTAAAAATATTAAAATTTAGTTTATCTTACTGAGCTAGAGATGGTATAAAAATTTGCAGAAATGTGATTTTTGTCTATCTGCTAGCCAGAATAATGCTATATACATTTTGTAGGTTTTATTCTTCTACTCCCATCTTCCAATATGTATATAGAAAAAGTAGATATGATCCCTAATCTTTCTAAAACCTTTTTTTATTTTGAGATGGAGTTTCGCTCTTGTTACCCAGGCTGGAGTGCAATGATGCGATCTTGGCTCACCGCAACCTCCGCCTCCTGGGTTCAGGCAATTCTCCTGCCTCAGCCTCCTGAGTAGCTGGGATTACAGGCACACACCACCATGCCCAGCTAATTTTTTGTATTTTTAGTAGAGACGGGGTTTTACCATGTTGACCAGGATGGTCTCGATCTCTTGACCCCGTGATCCACCCGCCTTGGCCTCCCAAAGTGCTGAGATTACAGGCGTGAGCCACCACGCCCAGCCTTCTAAAACTTTCTTTACCTTTAGTCTACACATACATAGTCTTGGGCAAAGAGTTCTCAGGTAAGTTCCATGGGATCAAGAGTAGAGGCATATGTTGTTTTTCACAACAGGAAAAACAGCGACTGTGTCTCCTTAAATAAACAGCTATACAAGAAAGTCATGATTCAAATGAAAGACAGTCTTTCATTTTGAAAATGAGCAAAAGATTTGAACAGACATTTCTCAAAAGAAATATGAATGAGCAATACACACATAAAAACATGCTCAGCAATTTTAGGCTTTAGGGAAATGCAAATTAAGACCACAATGAGATACTACTAGAAAGGCTAAAATGAAAAAGACCAACAACACTGTCAGTGAGATTATGGAGCACTAGAACTTTTTGTATTTTTAATGGGAGTTCAAAATGGTACAACCACTTTGAAAAATGGTCTGGCAGTTTCTTACAGAACTAAACAGACCATTACCTTGTGACCCAGCAGTTCTTATCTTAGGCATTCACCCAAGAGAAATGAATCATATCTCCATGAATAGAAAGCAGATGCCAGCCATGGTATGATTTTTGAGCAGCTGGTAGAATAAGAGAATAGGGACTGTATCTGAACTTGCTGCTAGAGTAGTTAGGCAGATAAGAGCAGGGCAGGAGAGGCCCCCTCTTCCCACAGGAATGTCAGGCAACCATCAGGTAATGGTCAGGCGGTTGTTAAACTGTATCTCTAACATACTATCATAGCTGGCACCAGGGAAAGGAAGGCTCCTGGTAGATAGAAAACATCTCAAGTAGGTAATCAGTAGCTTCCTTTTTTTAAATTTTTTTGAGACAGGAGTCTGGCTTTGTTGCCCAGGTTGGGGTGCAGTGGCACAATGTTGGCTCACTCAACCTCTGCCTCTCAGGTTCAAGCAATTCTCCTGCCTCAGCCACCGGAGTAGGTTGGACTACAGGTACCTGCCACCACGCCCAGCTAATTTTTTTGGATTTTTAGTGGAGACAAGGTTTCACCATGTTAGCCAGGATGGTCTCCATCTCCTGACCTCATGATCTGCCCACCTTGGCCTCCCAAAGTGCTGGGATTGCAGTTTGAGCCACCATGGGCCAATCAGCAGCTTCCTCATATGATTTCAGGAGTTGGATGAGTGGCCTTAAACATGCACGCTAAGAGGCAAAATGTTGGCATTTAACTGGTATATGACCTTCCTTTAGGACTCAATTGGTAGGGGAAAAATGCCTCAAATGAGCATGTGTAGAACTTCAGTGAACACCCTGCACATGCCATCCCTCCCGAGTGCTGGCAGGCCACTGCACATGCAGACAGCCCACCCCAAGGAAAAATCAAGTGAGGAGAGACACAGACCTCAGCACCATGCCAATTGTGTGAAAATCCCAAGTCAAGGGTCGGACAGCGTTCTTGTATCTCTCAAGTTGCCCACTTGGCCCTCTTCCACGTGTACTTTGCTTCCTTTCATTCCTGTTTGCGAGCATTTTTAATAAACATTCACTCTTGTTCTAAAACTTGCCTTGGTCTCTCACTCTACCTTATCCTGTCTGGCCAAATTCTTTCCTCCAAGGAAGCAAGAATCGAGTTGCTGTAGACCCATATAGATTCGCTGCTGCTAATGCTGTCATGTGGATTTTATTTTAGAGTGTTCTAGAATGTATGCTTAGAGAAGGGAATGTAATCCTAGACACCACTCAGCTCTGCAACAATATAGCTCTGCAATAATGAGTAAATGCCGTAGGTTTATTTTAAAGCTCTGCTACTGAATATATACAAATATAAGACTGTTATATTTTCCTGGAAAATCTTTTATTATACGATCACTTCTTTTTTATTTCTAGTAATTTTCTTTCTCTTACAGTGTATTTTATCTGATTTCAATGTGGCTGCATTGCATTTCTTTTGGTTAATATTGCCTTGCTTTGGATCTTCTTTCATTCATTTACCTTCTACTCTTTCTACCTGTGTCTTAGATTTGTGCCTTATGAACAACACGTGGTTAGATTTTGATTTCCTTTTTTTTTTTTTTTTTTTTTTGAGATGGAGTCTTGCTCTGTCACCCAGGCTGGAGTGCCTGGTGCCATCTCAGCTCACTGCAACCTCTGCCTCCTGGGTTCAAGTGATTCTCCTGCCTCAGTCTACTAAGTACCTGAGACTACAGGCACACACTACCATGCCTGGCTCATTTTTGTAATTTTAGTAGAGACGGGGTTTCACCATGTTGGCCAGGATGATCTTGATCTCTTGACCTCGCGATCTGCCTGCCTTGGCCTCCCAAAGTGCTGGGATTACAGGCGTGAACTACTGCACTTGGCCTGGATTTCCTATTTTTAAAAGTTTATTGAGATTCTCCCTCTACCACTGTCTCTACCAATTCCATTTTTTCCCACCTCTATTGGTTTGGAAGATAGAATCTCTCTCTCTCTCTTTTCTTGAAGTGATCATACTTGGAATTTTAACTGTCTATGTAACAAAGTCTAAAGTTAGCTACCACTTTTTCCTTGTACTGCGCAACCTAAGGATGTTAGAATGTTTTTACCTCCAATCACTTTCCTCCTGGCTTATGTGCAATTCTTTGGTATTTTTTATGTATTTTTGTTTTTCTTTTGAAGCTCCATTAACTAGACATTATTATTTATTTCAACATTCTTTGTTTATATTTACCTACATGTTTATAATTTTTTTAACATACCATTTTCTTGTATAACTCAGACCTTCCCTGGAGGAACATTTCCCTCTTTCTTCAAGTACATTCTTTAAATTTATTTAGTGAAAGTATTTGGTAGTGAACTATCTCAGTTTTCTTTATTTTGCCCTCATTCTGGAAAGCTAGTTTCTTGTTTTATTTTTTTAATAGACACAGGTTCTTGCTTTGTTGCCCAGGCTGGTCTTAAACTGCTGGCTTCAAGCAGTCCTCCTGCCTCAACTTTCCAAAGTGCTGGGATTACAGGCATGAGCCACTGCGTCCAGCGTTTCACTGGGAGCAGGGACTCTTAAGAGCTAGAAGGAACTTCACCGATTATTTGACTCAGCCTTTTCAATGTCCAGAAAAGCCTTCCACCATGCTTAGAAAGAATATATGACTTCCAAGGTCCCTGCTGGTAATGATTTCTTAGACTGATACTGAAGATACCCCCTTGTCCTGGTTCCTTTCTTCCCAAAGCTAGGATCCTCAACATCTGTCACATTACCCTGTGGGAACCCTATCAGAGAAGTTGGTTTTCTGGTTGTTCCCCAACATAATTTCTCTGGGCTGTGTCATTCCTCAAGGTAGAGTGTCCTCTCCCAACTTCTCTACTTACCTTAGTTTAAGTACTACTCTTCTGTCAGGGAGCCTTTCCTGACTACCCCAGCCTATGGGGGTCTTTCCCTGTTCCTCACCCTGTAGATGGCGCTTAGCTTGAGTGCTTGATGCTTTTTATCTCTTTAGAACTTATTTCTCCAACTGGAATGCAGTGCATCTGAGTCAGTGGTCTTGATCACACACCCATCTGTGAACAATTTTTGAGCATGGACTCCAAATATATTTCATTATAAATGTTATATTTATATAGTACCATTATAAACACCATAAAATATACACATTTTTTTTTTTTTTTGAGGCAGAGTTTCGCCCTTGTTACCCAGGCTGGAGTGCAATGGCGCGATCTCGGCTCACCGCAACCTCCGCCTCCTGGGCTCAGGCAATTCTCCTGCCTCAGCCTCCTGAGTAGCTGGGATTACAGGCACGTGCCACCATGCCCAGCTAATTTTTTGCACTTTTAGTAGAGACGGGGTTTCACCATGTTGACCAGGATGGTCTCGATCTCTCGACCTCGTGATCCACCCGCCTCGGCCTCCCAAAGTGCTGGGATTACAGGCTTGAGCCACCGCGCCCGGCTACACAACATTTTAATGAAGAAGGTGAGAAACAAGTGGAAGATCTAGTAGTTCTTTGTGCAGCCCCGCCTAGTGATCTGAGAACCTTGGAGTACTCTTCCCTGTCCTGCTTGGTGGTGTCAGCTCTAGTAAATAGTAGACAAATTCTGTAAGTGCTGTATTGGAGGTTGATGACATGGATGTCAAGGTGATTAGGTCAGAAGGTGAATATCAAGAATTCCTTGAATTTTATTTTCTCTTAACTCTGGGCATTGGTGCATAATGTTTACTCTTCTGGCAACACTCTTCCCCATTTTTCCTGCTTCAGATCCCTTTGCCTTGTTCTGAAACCTTCACTAGCTCATAGTTTTATCCTGCCCTTCCACACTCCCATGGAAACTTTTACTGCACGTAGTGATAGCCATGCACAGTGTAGCTCCAGCATTAGACAGATGTTCAGTTGAAGGCATTACTGTATCTTGTTCACCATTATACCCCTACATCCCACCAGTATTCCCAACTTAGTCAGCATTCAAAAACTGTCAATTTAAGAAGCATATGATGGAGAGGGAAGGATTGGTTAGGTGTCCTTACAGCCTATATTGAGATCATGGTCATAGCAAAAGATGACCTGCCACTTGATGCACAAAATGGGGCAAAATACCTGATTTCCCCAGAAGTGGCTTGTGAATTGCATATCAACCTAGGGTTGAGAGGTCTGTTGCTTCTTGTTTTTCAGTGGGAACCCTCACAGTTTGTTGAACTGTAGCGTATTTAGACTGGGTGGCTGCTAGATTATGATAGCCCTCTGAATTAAAATGGAAATATCCAGACTTAATGTTAATATGGTGTATTGGGCTGGTACCAAAATTTCCAGAAGATGCAGGCATTGTTCATGGTTTTCACCCAGCTATTTCAAATATTCTTGTATATATACCTTTACTTTCCTTAGAAAATTACGAACACTTAGAGGTAACACTGGATTATTACAGTAATAGAGAAAAAACTCTTTGAATGAATTTTAAGAAAAGAGAATTCCTTTGTCCTTGACTAGTAGAATGTTCTCTTTCTGGTAGCAAAGGGGCAACACTGGATCATAGAGGAGGGAATTTATTGCAAATCCAAAAATCTGCTTTTATTAGAGGTTTCAATCCCCATCACTACCAAACCTATGTTTATACTGTTTTAAAAACAAAGTTAATTTTTTTCATCTAAGTTTTATTTTGTTCCTGTTTAATTTAAGGCATAATAGAATTCTGAAAAAAACAAGTAAAACCATCCTAGCAGCCAGGATAATATGCTTCTAAGTTGTTAGCTTCTGACAAGGAGTAATGACATAAGGTAAATGATATTTGATTAAAGCAGCTGTCTTCATGATCATGGCTCACTGAAGCCTTGAAATCCTGGGCTCCAGTGATACTTCTGCCTCAGTCATCTGAGTAGCTGGAACTACAGTTGCGTTCTCCCATGCCTGGCTGATTTTCTGAAACAGTTTTGTAAAGATGGGATCTTGCTGTGTTGCCCAGGCTGGTCTTAGACTCCTGGTCTCAAGCAATTCTCCACCTCAACCTCCCAAAGCCTGTGATGGCAGGTATGAGCCACCATGCTTGGCATTTTAATTTTTTAATTATTATTTTTAATAATCTTTCTTTTCCCTTTTTTTTTCCTTTCTGAGACAAGGTCCTATTGTGTCACCTAGGCTGAAGAGCAGTGGCATGATCACGGCTTATTGCCATCTTGATTGCCCAGGCTCAAGCGATTCTCCTATTTCAGCCTCCCAAGTAGCTGGGACCACAGGCATGTGCCATCAGACCTGGCTGACTTTTTATTATTTGCAGAGACGAGGTCTCACCGTGTTGCCCAGACTGGTTTTGTACTCCTGGCCTCAAGTGATCTTCCCACCTCAGCATCCTAAAGTCCTAAGATGATAGGTGTAAGCCACCATGACCCCCTTTTCCTTTTTCTTTTTTTCCGCTTTATTTCTTCTAAAAAAAGGTGGGGAGGTACATGTACAGAATATGCAGGTTACATAGGTATACGTGTGCCGTGATGTTTTGCTGCATCTATTGACCTGTCCTCTTAAGTTCCCGCCCCTGATTCCCCCCCCCCCGCTCTTTAAGGAAAAACAAACAAACAAACAAAAAAACTATCAAAAAAAGGTGGCCAAGGTTCAAAGCTCTCACCTTGGTTTAGTGACCAAAGGTGATTAATCTTTGGTGTTGGATTTTGAATTAGTCTGTTTACAGTGAGCAACAGTACCGCAGTTTTAAAAATCATGTTGAATCAGAAACACAGGAAAGGCAGCAGAGCTTTCGTTCCGCCATGTACTTAGAAATGACTCAGCAGCATGCTCCTCATGGCTAATATCCTTTAAGATATTTTCAAAATCATGATACCAGAACTTGAGAGCTTAAAAGGACTTTAGAAGGCTACCAGTGGATAAGAGAGAAAAAAATATCAAAAGGGAAATGGAATAAGCCAAACGAAAGGACAGGATTCTTTTAGTTCTCAGCAGGAAACACATGTTTATCTGAAAAAGATTTTGGTTGGACGGGTTGTTTGTATAAGAATCTTTTTTGTGAGGAAGGAAGACCAACCTGGGCTTGGAGGCTGGAGTGGGGGTAGAGAGAACAGTTGCTGAGCTTCAAGTAAATGGGAAAAATACACAGATTTTTAAACAGAGGAGCACTGCTTTCACCGGGATCATATGATTGTGCTATCAGCTTACTTTTAAGTTGTGCTGTATACATACTTTATGAAATATGATTAAATGCTAACTTTAATATTAGTGGCTACAAGAACAGAAACAGTAACTTTTACAAAGATATGGAAAGATGTTCTGGGTGAAAAGTAGTTGACTGTGCAACACATGGAGTATGACACACATCATTAAGACTCTAGCTATAGAGTATATATTTGGCATGTCACCAGGATTTTCAGTGATTATTGATGTAATAAGATTTATGATTTTTAAAAAGAAACTCTTCATGATAGTTTTCTGTACCACTTACATTTTCCATAGTCATCATTACATTGTCTCTATAAAGAAGGACAACAATAAATCAAAAAGAGAGATCTTACATGGTGTCTGCGTCCTGACAGCTGAGACCACGTCATAGCTACGTGTTCCCTTACATTGCACTTACATTACATTTAAAAGATTATCAGGAGGACAGAGGCTCATGAATGAGACATGTTCTCTCCAGTTAAATTTAGTAATGAAGAATCTGAAAACAATTTCCAGGTAATTTAAAAATGTTTATATTTTCAAGTATATAAAACCAGGATAGATAATCTCATTTAAGCTTGCAGTTGACAATAATACCATTTTGAGATGTTTTTCAGATAGGATGACAGAGTCATAGTGGCCTTGCACCTCCATATTATCCAACCCAAATGTGATGGAACAGAAACACTTTTTCTCATCATCCTGACAAGTGGTGATGATCCATTGAGGAATGTGTAATTTTCATGTATTAAAAAATAAAGAAGTTCTGACCTACTATTAGTGAAAAGATAAAAACAAAACACCAAAAAGGAAGAATGGAGAAGTGGCAGCTAAAAGCCTATTTACAGATGACATCAATAGAGGAAAATGAAATATTTGTAGAATCACAGCAAGAGAATAGGAATTCTGAACATTTTTGCAGAAGGGAATTATAGAATTCTTGCAATTGGTAATAGGACAGGAGGGAATTTCCATTATTATATGTGCAGAAAGGAGTAGACACAGTGATAGTTGAAGACTATTATTGTAAACATTTTCAACTTCTCTTCACCTTGAAGAAGCCTACAGAAAGCATATATGGCATAGCTGGGCACAGGGGTTCATGCCTGTAATCCTAGCACTTTGTGAGGCCAAAGGGAGATCACCTGAGCCCAGGAGTTTGAGACCAGCTGGGGCAACATAGTGAGACCCCAACTCTACTTGTGATTTTTTAAAGGTATATATGGCAGTAAAATTTCAATGAGAAATCAGGACCAGGATAAGTGTAAATACATTACTACAGCAGATGCTATGGATGCCCCACCCGTGTTTCCTCTTATCCCACAAAAGCAAGCTGGAAATGCTGGAAAATTAATACCCTCCCTCCCTTGAAGCAGCCAACAGCCAGTGATGAATGGGAGCCAGAGGATAAATAACCCAACTTCCTCACCCACTGAGGGTGTTCTACCAGGTCCTTGAAATTCCTGACAGGAATTGAGCCTTGGTTGCCCACCGTGGAAACCTGCTCAGTAATATACTTACTGTTGGTTTCCTTCCTTTCCCTGTCTCACTTCTGTAATCCCCTGGTGCATCTGGGGATTCCTTCCTGAATAAACTGCTAGTTACTTAAGTCCCTGTCTTGAACTGTGCTCCTGGGGGAATCCCAAGGAGGACAGGTGTAGACAGAGTACAAAAGGTATTTTAAAATGGCAGCAAGGCCAGGCATGGTGGCTCATGCCTGTTATCCCAGCACTTTGGGAGGCTAAGGTGGGCGGATGACCCGAGGTCAGGAGTTCAAGACCGTCTGGCCAACATGGTGAAACCTCGTCTCTACTAAAAATGCAAAAATTAGCCAGCAATCCTCTTGCCTCAGCCTCCTGAGTAGCTGGGATGAGGGATGATAGGCACCTGCCACCACGCCTGGCTAATTTTAAACACAAAAACCTTTTGTTGCAGTCTTTGTCACAGGTGCTGGCACAGAATTCCTGGTACCTTCTCCCTGATCTAATTCACCAAGTTCTCCTTCCTCTTTTCCAAAGATTACTAATCTGGAAGTTTTCTTTAGTTAGTCAGAGGACTAGACCTCCAACTCCTGTGATTTCTTCACTCAGTGCCCATGTCACTGTCACCCAGTGCTGGTGTGTGCTTGTTGTAAATACTCATTTCAATTAGGCATTGGCTTAACACATGTTCTGATCTCTGTTTATGTCGTTACTGTCTCAAGGATTATATAAGCATTCTTTATGCATCATTTTTTTTTTTGCAGGTAGTTGCTTATTCAGTTTTTTTGATGATGTTAAGCAAAATTCTCTTGCTACCTTACCTCATTATCTTCCTGGGATATGTTTTACAGACATAAACCATATAGTATTTTCTGGTTCTTTCTTGATGAGGTTTTTCTGTTTGTTTTTCTCACAGTTGTTTCCTCCCATGTGTACAAATGATAAAACAAATATCTCAGGAAGAAGAAAGAAGACATTTGATAGTTCTACAATAGTCAACAGAGTCTGGTGTCCTTAATTCTGTCATTGGCTGCTTGACCTCGCTTAACCTTCCTGTTAGTTTCTGTTTCCTCACTGGAAAATTTATTACTTTCCAGAGATACCAGGAGAACTGGTGTTAATAAAGGGCACAGTGCAGGGTGCGCGGAAGATTCTAGTGTCGGTTCTAGCACAAGCCATCTAAATGTGTCTCGGACACATTAATTTCTCTAGGCCTCAATTTCCTGGGTATTCATTCTTCCTCTAGACAATTAGACAATTGAATTGAAAGTCCTTTCTATCAGCCAGGTGTGGTGGCTCATACCTGTAATCTCAGCAGTTTGGGAGGCCCAAACAGGAGAATCACTTGAGCCTAGGAGTTCCAGACCAGCCTGAACAACATAGCAAGACCCTGTCTCTTAAACAAAAAAATTTCTTTCTGACCGGGCACGGTGGCTCAAGCCTGTAATCCCAGCACTTTGGGAAGACGAGGCAGGCGGATCACGAGGTCAAGAGATCGAGACCATCCTGGCCAACATGGTGAAACCCCGTCTCTACTAAAAATACAAAAATTAGCTGGGCGTGGTGGTGTGCGCCTGTAGTCCCAGCTACTTGGGAGGCTGAGGCAGAAGAATTGCTTGAACCCAGGAGACGGAGGTTGCAGTGAGCCGAGATTGTGCCACTGCACTCCAGCCTGGTGCCTGGTGAAAGAGTGAGACGCTGTCTAAAAAAAAAAAAAACAAATTCTTTCTATTCCTAGAACTCTATGGTCATGTGAAGTAAGGGTTTTCACAGTTACGCTAGGTAAGTTACTACCTGTCGGGTACTTTTCTAATTATGCTGTATGTATTAACTTATCAAGTCCTCAAATGGCCCTATGCGGAACACACTCTTTATGTTCTGTAGCTGAGGAAACTGAAGCATAGGATGTTAAACAACTTGCTTAAGGCCACTGAACTCATAAGGGCAGAAGCAGTCTTCACACCCCAGGCTCTGGATTCCGCAGCCTCAGCCACCAAATTCTATTATCTGTCGTCATATAGAAAGCTGTTCTGTCCTCTCAGTGCAATACCTTAAGGGTAAGCCACAGGTCTTGGTAAACCACACTGCTTTTGCTATTAGGCAAATTAAACTTGAGTTACATCGTATTTTACACCGCATCAAAGTTATATTCTCTGTGCATTTTATGCCAGTAATTCCGGAAACTAAAAAGTTCCATGCCGGAAATTCTCCCTGATTTAATTTGCTTACAGTCATTTTAAAAATGAGGAGGTGTGATCCATGCTTTTGCCCCATGTTGGAATGTTTTAGAAGTACTTTCAAATATATACTTCTGCTGCTGAAATATAAAACCATAAATTCAGGCAGATAGAACAAAAGACCAAAGAGGGTGAAGTATTTACTGCTTTTAAGATAAAATTAAAACAGTTTACGGAATCACAGCAAGAGAATAGGAATGCTCAGAGACATAGCCTCCTCCACAGAAGCCTCGCGTGACCAACGCAAGCTTTAGTCCAGCGCAACTTTTTGCAAATGAAAACTTGCCCTGGGGTTGTCTGGTGACTCCTGGTCACTTGTGCTTTCTAAAGTTCTCAAAACAAGCATGGAATGACAGTCCAGTTTTATGACATATAATTTTAGTTCAGAAGAGATGAGTTTTTAGTTTAAAATAGTTCAACTTCATTATATTTGATATAATTACTCTGCACTCTGTGGATGGGTGGTTTTTCAAGACCCACTCCGGAGAGACAGATCAGGACTCCAGGTCTGCACCCCTCTGGAGAATGGAATGTGAATTTTCGTGCTGGGGCACAGAGCCAGCTTCTTATTTATTTAGAACCATTGGGCACCTAAGGAGCCAAACAGAAGTTATGATGCAAGTTTTGGCTGCAAAGCATGTTAGGGTTGCCTGACGTGTCTAACTAAAATATGATCTGAGAGATTTCTCAAAGCCCTCGTTGATTTAAGCACCATAGGGTTCAATGGGTTTTTTTGCTTTTTGTTTGTCAGTCCTTTTAACTCAGTCCTAAGTCAACAGAAGGCGGTGCAAACAATGAGGAAGTTCCCTCTGCGTTCCGATGGTGAAGTGGGGTTGGAGTCTGTGGGCAGGGGAAGAGTGCAGTAGGAGGGCTGTTTCCTCTTGTTCATGGCAGCAATCTAGAACATGGTGACAGTGAAAGCTATCGGAAGCCATGGGGGCCCCAGTTTTCTTTATGTGACCAAATGTCTTGCAAAGCCCCAAGTGTATGTGTACGTGCATGAGTGTGTAGGTTTGTTTTCTAAACAAAGAGGCACATGTGATAAAGTATATAAAAGGGAAGAGTGATGTTTGTCCATGTCCCTGTATGAAAGTGCTTGGGAAGTGCCTGGGGCAGGAGCGAAAGCGACAGGGCACCAGGTCGTGAGAGAAGAGATTGAGGTGCGCTCTCAGGCTGCTGTGGGAACAGATGGGTAGCATGTCACTTGACTTTAGGATTTGGGGGAGGTTGCTCAGGCTCTGAGGCAGATAGGTTAATTTCACTATTAATGGTTGGATGAAAAGAGGGAAGGGCAGTTTAGGAAGGTCAAAAGGCAGGAGCGAAGGCGGCAAGAAATGATTGGCATGGTGGATAGCTACAAGAAGCTTTTTCTTAAATCCTCCTCTAGTTATAAAGAATCAACTAGGAAATTTGTAGGTCATGCAACTGCCGTGACAATAGCTGTTAAAAAAAAAGATTCAATTCATGAAATATTAAACATGCAAGTGAACTGGCATTTTAACCAACTTTTGTAGTAGTAAGGGATTAAATAAGTAAATTCTTGGTAATCAGATCCCCAGGGAGAACTTAATTTGCATCTAGGAATGATAAGTGTTTACTATTAATAATTCAATACGAGTTTTGCTTTGGCCGGTATTAAGCTGGGTCTCAGGCTGGTGATAACAGAGGCTAGATAGTGTTACAGTTAGTCTAATTTTGTCATCTGCCAGCAAAGGCATGTTAAAATCTGTTCACTTTGTGGTTTCCAAATGACTTCTAGAAGTGTCATGCATGGAAGAGGGCAGTATAGTGTAGTAACTTCTGTTCTTATGCAGTCCTTCGAAGCTGTCAGGATTATTGGTCATGACATTATTCCCACAGGGCTGACGACAGGGGCATCTTCATCTTCTCGAGACATATGGGAAACCTAAGAAGGAAAGTCATTAGGCTGTTTGCCAAAGATTACACATATGTCCAAACAAAACTGAGGCAGGTGTAATTTTAACTGTGCTGGAACCTCTGAAGGTATTAGTGTGTTAGCCAAATTTATTTTGATATTTCTGCATTTCACTCTTTGAGATCTGTTGTGTAGACTCTAATTTCTTTGACAGGTATTGTCACATTGGTCTCCAAGAAAATTATCAATGAAATAACTATATATTTTTCTTTCTTTTCCTTTTATTTTATTTATTTTATTGGAGAGAGGGTCTTGTCCTGTTGCGCAGCTGGAGTGCAGTGGTGCAATCATGGCTTATGGTAGTCTCAACCTCCTGCGCTCAAATGATCCTCCTTAGTAGCTGAGACCATAGGTACACATCCAGCTATATTCTTTTTTTTTTTCTTTTTTTTTTTTTTTTTTTTGTAAAGAAGGAGTTTCACTATGTTGCACAGACTGGTTTCCAACTCTTAGGTTCAAGTAATCTTCCACTTCCGCCTCCCAAAATTTTGGAATTAAAGATGTGAGCCACTGCGCTTGCCCTAAATAACTACATTTTTAAAAATGCTGCGATGTGCGTAGCTTTGTGCTAAGCTGTTTGAATGTGTTACCTGATTCAGTCCTTGGAAAAACCCCAAGAGGAAGAGTTCACCTAGTTTCTAGATGGGATCCCTGAGGCTTAGCAAGAAAAAGAGAGCTGGTGTGGTGGGGCCAGGACCGGAGCCCAGTTTATACGCCAACCAACAGGACGGGGTGCCTGTTCCACCTCACGCTTGTTAAAACGGACACTTGAGCAATGTTTTTAAGTATTTGCCAACTTACGAAGCAAAAATGAGACTTAGCTTCTGGTTCTTCTGTGTCCGTCTTGGTTATACATCTTGACTGGACATCTTAGCATGGTTATTGGCTGTTTGCACTTAGAGTTTTAGGAATTGCCTCTTCACATCCTCTGGCCTATTTTTGCTGGATGGTTCATCTTTTTTTCTTACTGAGTTCTATGTATTATAAATAGTAACCCTTTGCTATGTGTTACAAGTCCTCCCTCCCCTCATTTTCTTTCTTTCAACTTTCTGCTCTGTATTTTTAGTCAACTAGAACTTTAACTTTCTTAAATTGCAAATGTGTGAACTTTTGATGGCTTTTGAGTTTTTTTATCGCTTTTAAAAAAAAGTTTTTTAAGAGACAGGGCCTCACTATCTTATTCAGGGTGGTCTTGAACTCCTGGGCTCGAGCAGTCCTCCTGCCTCAGCCTCCCAAGCTGTTGGTATCACAAATAGGAGTTTTATTATCCTTATCTTGTCCTCGGAGTATAATTTTTTGTGTGTTTTCTTCTTGTTCTATAATTTCCTTTTTAACAGGTATCTGAGATTATCTCTGAAATCTTCTGTCTCTTCTGGGGTTTGAAATTTTTTAGCAAATTATTCTTTCGTGATTTTAAAAATTTTCTTTGTTTCAGTGATTAAAGAATTATCGAGGAATTAAGCTATATTGTATCAATCACAAGTCTCTGCAGACACTAGAAAAAGTCTAGTATAATTATTTGGAAGACATAATTATGCAGTTTTAAGAGTCCTCAGATTAAAGGCACTGTTTTAAAAGCGTGAGGTTAGAACCTAGTCCAGGTTAATTTCTACCTATTCCAGGTTAACAGAGGTAGTCTTGTACCAATGGCTTTTGGACAGAGCTCTCATAGTCTGTGCGGTGGTCAATTCCCCCATTTAGTTTGCAAGGATACCAGAATTAAAGGAGAGTAATGAGAAATGCTTACAGCCCATAGATGGACCTGAGGTCCCAATCAGCCAGACTGGAGCTAGAAGACCATGCTGATGTCACATGCCACCCTGTCAGAACCCTGGGAAACCTGTGGTCTGTGCTGCAAGAGATTGCCCCATGATAGCCAGTTATAACCAGGCAATAGGCATCTCAGGGGTTTGCATAGGTCTAACCTTAAAAAGCCACGTGGCTGGGTGCGGTGACACACACTTGCAATCCCAGCACTTTGGGATGCCAAGGCAGGAGGATCACCTGAACCTGGGAGTTGGAGACCAGCTGTGGCATCATAGTGAGACCCCCATGTCTCCAAAATAATTTTTTTTAAAATTAGCTGGGTACGGTGGTGTGTGCCTATAGCCTCGGCACCTCAGGATGCTGAGGTAGGAGCATGACTTGGGCCTGAGAGTTTGAGGCTGCAGTAAGTTGTGATTGAGCCACTGCACTTTAGCCTTAGATCCTGTCTCAAGAAAAAAAAAAAAAAATGGAGTCCTATTAGGAAACCACAGTGATTTCGGGGGGGTGTTTTAGATCTTGAAGGAAAAAATAATAATTTGGGGAGTACTTGAACTATCAAACTTTCTCATCTATCTATTAGGTGCATTAGATTCCTGACATCTTTTTCTTTTTTTCCTTTCTTTTAATATATAGCTACTCTCCAGAGAGACCGGATCTTCAAACATTTTACCAGGAAGCGCCAAAGGGCAATGCGAAGACGAGTCCACCAGATCAATGGACACAAGTTCATGGCCACGTATCTGAGGCAGCCCACCTACTGCTCTCACTGCAGGGAGTTTATCTGGTAAGGGGCTCCCTGACTTCTCCTCGGAAATTCTCTCTAATAGGCTTCCTCTGGTTATGCACGACTTCAGCAGAATGTATGATTATTTAAGAATTCTTTTGGGATCTGATTTTAGCCTTTTATTCTAATATGTTGACCCAATAATTTAAATCTCCATTGCAAAACAAAACAAAAAAAACCAAACCAAAACAAAAAAAACTAAATAGTTTACGGGTCCAAATTTTAGATATTATTTCTTTTTAAAATCATCTTGATAAAGATGCTAATGAATCATGAACGGGTCAAAAAACATAAATCAGAGAAAAAAACCTAGTGAATCAATAAATAGACAATCAATAAATTGGATAATCAGCCCCTAAGGACCAAAGAATAATTAACAGTATTGCTTGAAGAAGGCATGAATCACATGATGACCTATGGAAATTAATAGTTGCGAGAAAACTAAACACAAAGTAGTTTTCAGCCTCTTGGTATGTAGCAGAAGATAATAGCCTTCAGTGATCATATACTATAATCTAATCCCAGACAATTAGGAAATAAGATAATTAAACATTGAGAAATGTAGAGATTTGGGACTATAGCTTACTAGACATACAACTGAAGCTTAAGTCTCAGTGGCAAATGTAAAATAAATTTAATCAATAGCTAGTTATCTTTAGTTAGTGATAAATTAAGCATACTTATTTGGGAAGAGAAGAAAAAAGTATGCCCTCACGTACCCATCTCAGGAGAAAACACAGTTTAGTAGCACGAAAGCAGATCTATATTTTTGTTGTCAACATTGATCATTTTGTTTAATGAAGGCAGAAACCCTTGGATCAGAGAAGTTTCTGAGTATTGATCAATTAATTACTTTGTATTTTGCTTTCTGTGATACTTTGGATTTTATATCTTCAATAGTCAGAACCTAGGGCTAGTTAGTATTTCTGACATTTTTAATCAAGAAACAAGTTTTGAGACCCTAAGTTGTAGATATGAAGCCAGCAAATGTGTCATAACATTTATTGTCTTTAGAAAAAAAATCTATTACATTTTTTTGGGGGAAAAAAATGAGCAGCCCTAGCGTCTTTGAGCCCACGTTTCCTCTTTGCAGCAGGCTGCACACTACTTGGCCACAGCCCCACCTCTCTGCGGTTCGCTGGTTTGACCTAAGAGTGCCTGCCTGTTGCAGTGTATTTCATGTCACACCTTTCCACTTCTCTCTTTTATATGACCTGCCAGGCCCCTGTAGGCATTAGTGGTGACGGCCCCTGACCTGAACTAACAATCGTAATGGAAACTTATTTGATCATTTCACTGACTTTTTTTCCACCAAAGAAACATAAACTGCACCCAACCAGCCTTAAACCCCGCCCCCACACACCCACACAGCCTCATATTCTCTCTCTCTCTCTCTCTCTCTCTCTCTCACACACACACACACACACACACACACACACTTAAAATATTAGGTGCATGTATTACATATATATGATTAAGAGCTTGGACTCTGACTTCCAGTCTCATCATCAACTGAGTGTGTGACTTGGTCAAGTTGTATAGCCTATCAATATCTCTTCATTTGCAAAATAGACAACAATTTTATTTTACTTGTGTAATAAACTTTTATATAGTATTTAAAGTGCCATGCCCTATTCTGAGCGTTTTATATTACAACATTTAATCTTCATTAGAGCCCTGTGTAGTAGGCACTGCTATCATTAGTCCCTCTTATGGATGAGGAAACTGTGGCTCAAAGCCTCAGTCCATCTGGCTTCGGAGTGTGTGCTCTTACCCATGTTATTTTGAATGCTGCCTCCCATGGCTTTTTGTGAGGATTAAAAGAAATAGTATATATCAGCTGCTTGGCCCAGTGCCTGGCACATCCTATGGGCTTAGTTACTGTGGTCTTTGTTCATGAGAATGAGAATACTCCTAACATTACCATCACCCATAGAAGATATTCGGGAGAGGCAGAGATGGAAGTGGTGGGCCTGAAGGGCATATTGTGGTGGCGCCTCGGCCCACCTGTGGACTCCAGGGATGATGTGGACACCAGGGACAAGGCCGGGTCCCCTGGGTCAGGCAGCTGCAGTAGACTCCTCTGTGCGCTTCCACAGTGTATCTGTGTCTGTTTACTTCAGCATCTGAACATCTTTATGTGAGAGAGAACAAGGCGGGAACTCTTTAGGCCAAGGCTGAACCCCACATACAGATGAGAATTTATTGCCACTGAGGACTCAGAAATTGCCGGGGACATAGATGGAACGGGAATTGTCGTTACCCACCCATTTATATCGTAACGGCACATTCTAATCCATCACATGGTTTTCTTTGTGTCTCATAGTAACAAACAGTGGGTCACAAAGCACATCATCTTTGCATCTTCCCTGACATTGTGTTTTCATAAAGGAGGAGAGGATAAAATTTGTTTTCCTTAAGGACTGTAAGAGGGTTATTGCTGAAATACTTGACTGATGGTAGTTTTCTTCTCTTCAACAGGGGAGTATTTGGCAAACAGGGTTATCAATGCCAAGGTAAGAAAACATTTTAAAAATGATGTGTCATCTTGTTCCTATCTTTAAAAATGATTAGACCAAGAGAAAACAGGATATCTTTCCTTAATGTTGTTATAAATAACTCTCTGTAGGTCAAAGGAAGCCCTCATGTAGTTACGACTCTTTAGTTTGGTTAGATCTTGGCCATATTTTAGACAATGTAGAGGAGATGTTTTCACTTCTAAAGCCAGGATACCTAATAAAGTTTCATTGTTTAAAGTTTTGTCTCTGCAGTAACATAAGAGTACTAAAAGGTAATGTGATTATCTGAACTTACTCTTAAATTTTGAAGATAAACTTTTGTTTTTTACAATCCAATGGATACTAGATAGGGTTGCTGTTTTCTCTTTTTTCCCTGCTCAGGAAATATAAGCTATTATCCAAATTGTTTCTTGAAACTTTATGATTTCAAAAAAAAGTGAGAAATGTTCAAAGTTGTCAGTGATCGTGATCTTTTAAGTTACTATGTTACGTTTGTTTTTCACAATCTGAGACAAAAACCAATTTACTAGTGTTCTAGCAGAACTGGAATGAAATACAACAGCAGGAATGGAAGAAGAGCCCTCAGTTAGGTAGTTTAACCTGGCTGATGAGGCTTGCCTGTATTCTGGGCCCTCCTTAACCTTTGGCAAGAGTATCATCACATAGTTTATTACACGTAGGACCCGTTTCACTCTATGGATGATTGATAAAACAGTACCATGTATCCTAGAACGGTAGCCTACATGTGGATAAGCAAATCTTGCCTTCTCTTCTGGAAGAGGTGAGGTAACATATTACTTCCCTTGGATGGACTGAATAAGACATACTCTTGAATCTAACTTTGACTTTACTGTGTATGAACAATTCCATTGAACTTTCAAAGTTAGGAAAAAATATATAATCATTATGACAGCAATATTGACCTGCATGCTATTAATCTCAGTCCCAAGTGAGGAGATAGTTCACAAGCCAGAATCAATATCACTTTGTGTCCTGGGCCTGCGAGCACAGGATTTTGTACTGAAGTCCTTGGTAGCTCACCAAGATGAGTTGAGAAGCTCTGGATAGACAAGACGACAGTTTTTAGTTTAAAACATGAGATTTCTGATACATCTCTATTGGTATTTTATTTCTTTTTCTCTTTGGCCTATAGTGCCTGGATATTTGATGGCCTGATTTTCAGTGCGTCACATGCTATTTAAAGAGTAGGAAAGACTGTTAGTTAGGAGACATGCAGTCACCACTTTGTTAATGTCTCCCTAAGGCATATAAAACCAAATGCCTAGTTGGAGAGAGGTATTCCATTCTAACACTGATCAAAAGCAAACTGGCATAGGTATTTCAGACAAAGCAGACGTCAGAACAAAGAAAATTATCAGGAATAAAGAGGGGGCAGTAATAAAGGGGTCAGTTTTCCAAGAATACATAACAGTTTTCATTTAAGTTTTGTTTTATTTAAAGACCAGTATAGAGGTGGAGGTTGCAGTGAGCCAAGATCATGCCACTGCACTCCAACCTGGGCAACAGAGTGAGACTTCATCTCAAAAAAAAAAAAAAAGACCAGTGTAATAGTACATAACAATTTTTAACATGTATGTATGTTAAAACAGGCATCAAATACATGAGACAAACTGATAGAACCACAAGGAGAAATAAACAAATCCACCCCTGCAGTTGGAGACTTCAGTATCTCAGTAATTGATAGACCCAGCAGGCAGAAAATCAGTAGGGATATAGTTGGTCTAAACAGCATTATCACAACTAGGTAAAATTGGCATTTTTAGAATACTCTATCCAACAACTGCAGTTTTCACATTCTTCTCAGGCTCACAAGGAACATTTACCAACATAGACCACATTCTGGGCCATGAAACGTACCTTAACAACTTTAAAATAAGAGAAACAGTACCTTCTTAGACCACAATGGAATTAAACTAGAAATCAATAACAGAAAGATAACTGGAAAGCCCCCAAATATTTGAAGGTTGAATATCGCATTCTAAGTAACACGTGGGTCAAAGAAGAAGACTCAAGAGAACATAAAATGTATTTTGAGCCAAGTGAAAATGAAAATGTAACTTATAAAAATATGTATTATACAGCAAAAGCAGTGCTCAGATGGGAATATATAGCATTGAATGCATGCAATAGGAAAGAAGAAAGATCTAAAATCATGAATTGAAATTTCCATCTTAGGAAGCTAGAGAAGGAAGAGAAATTTAAGCCTCAAGCAGAGATAAGAAAAGAAATAATACAATCAAAACAGAAATCAGTGAAGTTGAAAATAGGAAAACAACAAAAAAAAGAATCCATGAAATCCAATGCTGATTCTTTGAAAAGATTAATAAAATTGATAAGCCCTTACTAAGCTAACCAGAAAAAAACCAATACCTCAAAAAATAAAGTCATTCTGTGTGAAGGATGGTTTTGAGATCGCCTCATATAAAAAGACCAGTTCTCTGGGCACTTTTTCTTTCTTTCTTTTCTTTTCCTTTCTTTCTCTCCTCTCTCTCTCTCTCTCTCTCTCTCTCTCTCTCTCTCTCTCTCTCTCTCTCTCTCTCTCTCTCTTTCTGTTTGTTTTGAGACAAACTTTTGCTCTGTTGCCCAGGCTGGAGTACAGTGGCACAATCTCGGCTCACTGCAACCTCCGCATCCCAGATTCAAGTGATTCTCCTGCCTCAGCCTCCCAAGTAGCTGAGACTTCAGGCGCCTGACATCATGCCCAGCTAATTTTTGTATTTTTAAGTAGAGATGGGGTTTCACCATGTTGGTTAGGCTGGTCTTGAACTCCTGACCTCAAGTGATACACCCACCTCAGCCTCCCAAAGTGCTAGGATTACAGGCGTGAGCCACCGCGCTCAGCTCTCTGGGCACTTGCAATTTGGTTCTCCTGAGAATTGAATCTGATGAAAGCTAGATGTGTTTTAAGGTATAATACTGTTTGCTGACATGTCACGGTCTTTGTGTAGTGAATCCGGAGACCTTCCACATGTCTTGAAGGATCTTAAGAGGATGTATATTTTTATCCTGCTTCACTGCATGTGTTTATCCTTTGATGACAAGCTCCATTATCTGCACTATGCCACTTATCTAGATGAGAATGAAAAAAATGTTGTTCAGAAAGTTCTAACTATTTCAGCAGTTGATTAAGCCATTCAACAAACATGTATTGAATGCCTCCTCTGCTGAAGGCATCATGCAGGGAATTCTGCGGGCATTGCAAGGCTGAGTGGAAGGCCTGAAATGAAGGGGCAGGCTCAGGGTTGTGGGAGATGAGAGGAGGGCAAGTAGTCTCAATCTAGAAGGGCAGGTAGGGGTAGAGTATTTTCATGGAAGAGACATTTTTTGAGTTACATCTTGTCCTAAACTTAAGATTTAATTGGTTGATAGGCAAAAAGGCTATCCCAGGGAGAGGAAAGGGCATCAGTAGTCTGTTGGTAAGGGGGGGTGAGGGGGGACGAAGGGGGGCAGTGCAGATGTGCTCCAGGAAGAGCAACCCATGTAGTTTTTACTGGAACAAGTAGATCCCATAGAAGAAAGGTGACAGGAAGCTTGGGGCAGCCTCTGGAGGTCCTGGAACCTGGGTGGGAAATTTGAACTCTGTTGATTGGCAGTGAATTACCATGGAAAGTTTTCGATTATGGGGGCAGGACCTCTGTTGATTGGCAGTGAATTACCATGGAAAGTTTTCGATTATGGGGGCAGGACTAGAGTGTTGGAAGAGTCCTCTGGTGGTGGGTGCAGGATGGAATAAAGTCAGGAAGGAAGAAATAAGCCCAGGACTTGATAATGGATAGTTTGAGCCTGAGCAAAGGTCTGCGTTAGCATGGCGGCAAAGGCAATAGGAAGGATGGGCGCACCAGCTGCCGTCACGCGGGCCAGACAGGTCCCGTCGTGCTGGCACGGTGCAGCCCTGATTGACTCCGCTGTAACCGGCTGGGCTGTGACCTTCTGATAAATGTATAATTGCTGGATTTAATTTCCTAGTGTGCACCTGTGTCGTCCATAAACGCTGCCATCATCTAATTGTTACAGCCTGTACTTGCCAAAACAATATTAACAAAGTGGATTCAAAGGTAAGATATCAGTTTGCTGATTAAGTGTGTGTGTGTATTGTTTGTGCTGTGTGCTGCTCCCTCCCTCCTTTCCTTCCCTTTTTCCTTCTCCCCGCCCCCCAACCTCTGCTTTCCTCCTTCTGCCACTTCCCTTCCACACTCTTTAAAGCCAAAGGTGATATTGGAAGAGAAACTTTTTTTTTTTCTTATAGCATTTGTGTTTCTGTACTTACATAGCATCATCTGTCCTTGTGAGGACTCCATTAGTGGTTGTCTGGGTGTAAGCTATATGGATTGGTTCTACTCATTCGGAGAGACTTTTGGCAGGTAAAAGGAGCCCTGAACTTGACATCTGACAGCTTGGATTTGAATGCTGAATCCAGCTTCTGTTAGCCATCTTCTCTATGAGGCAAGACAAGGCCCACAAACTCTCTTTGCCTCTGTCTTAAAACAGGATCAGTGCTTCCTCACACAGTTTTTATAAGTTAAACAAGATAGAATTGGTGTGACACATATGTTAATAACTGTAAATTATGTTTTCTAAGTAAAAAGATTGCTGGCTCTCTCCAGCCTCTTAAGAAATTTCAGGGAAGATGTGTGTGTGTGTGTGTGTGTGTGCATGTGTGTGTGTGGGTAAAAGCCTCAACATCATTCTTGCCACTCATATCGCATTCATCTGCGATAGGCATACATTTTAGTGGAGGTGAAAGCAGATGTAGTGTTGCTGACACTTAGCAGTAGATTTGCAGATGCATTGAGAGAATGACTCTGGAACACAGTGGTTCTTTACAGTACACATATAGGATTGCTTAAGAGGTATAAACCGTAGCTTTTCCAAGAAAGAGGCCAGAAAACTTTCAAGAGGAGTAATGATTGCCCTACCCCTTTTCATGCATGGATCTGTTGTTAGAGTATCAAATTGTGGTGTGGACTGCAGAGCACATGCCTAGTGGAATTATTTGCTGGAAACTGAGATTTAACTCAGATTGTCAGATTGCAAATGCCAGGCAAAGAAAGACTAGAAGGGATGAACAAGTAGTCACTTTAACGTCACTTTGGAATAAACTTCTTCTGTGATAGCCTCTGAGTCTCTTTTATTTTTTCTCCTGTGACACAATGTCTATAAGAACTTATAGTGATAGCAAGTATATGTAGTTTGTAAAAGACCCATTTAATCCTGAAGTTTAAAGGTTCTGGGACATAGATGGGGGCGTTAGGGGATTGGCAAGGAGAGAAATATGGGCTGAATATGAAAGACAAAGTGAAAATCTTAGTTTCTATTTCTCAAAATGGGTAATCATCTAATGTGTCTCTCATGTTTCTGTCTTGTCCTGTTCATTAGAAAATGTGCTTAGTCTGGTTAGTAAGACCTGAGTACTGAACCAGGGCTGAGTACAGTAAAATAATATACCTAGCATAGTAACACTTTGCATTCGATGGGCTCCTATTACAGTTTTTACAAAAGACGTTGGTATGAAATTTTAGCTCGTGTCCCTTTGTTTCCTTTTTTATAGATTGCAGAGCAGAGATTCGGGATCAACATCCCACACAAGTTCAGCATCCACAACTACAAAGTGCCAACGTTCTGCGATCACTGTGGCTCACTGCTCTGGGGAATAATGCGACAAGGACTTCAGTGTAAAAGTGAGACGCGGAGGTGCTGGGTACCCGCCTCTTCATGGGAACACTGCACCACAAGCTTTCAGAATTCTGTGGGCTCAGAATCTGTCCTAGAACTGATGGTTTTAGATATGTTGTAAATGAACATCTTAGTTATTTTAAACTTACATGTTGCTTGTGAGGCATGGAAAGAGAACTACATCTAATGCCCACATTTTCTAACCATAGGACATTAAATGTTACATCCTGTGATCCAGCTCGCTAGCTGTCAAGTAGAGGCTAGATGCTGTACTTTAATTGGTGTTTGGAAGAGAAAAAGATGGGATCTTGGTCAGAAATAGAAGATGGTTAAGGCAGGTGAGACACTAAAAAGAAAAAATAAACAAAAATTTAAAAGAAATGGAAGATAGGAGGAGATGAGATGGCCAAATGAGAAGGTTGAATTAAGAGTTAAGAACTGGCAGGAGAATAGATCTGATGACCTCACCAGAAATAAGCAGGAATTCAGCATAGAAAGAGCTGCGCTGGGTCTTCTGAAGGAAGCCTGTGATAGAGATTGGAGACACGGGTAGAATGAAGGAAGCCAAAGCCTTGGTTGTGAGCTTGCATCTCACCAGCCATGCCCAGTGGAGAGAGTTTGGAGCTGTGGACCTAGCAAAGGCTCAGAGGGGGTGAGAGCTGATCCCTGACCTGTTAGGAGTTAGGGAGCTGTTGGCCGTGAGCCATCTTGCATAGAAATGTAATGATCTGACTGCCGTGGTGTGCACCTGAAGCCTTCCTTATCAGACACACCCTGAGCCGCAAGTTGAGGAGAGCAATGGGGAGGTAGAATTGGCATGCGTGCAAACAGACAACTTCCATTGCCTGCCTGCACTTATGAAGCCTGCTTCTGTCAATAAAAAGGGGCCAGTCGCTTGTCTTTAAGAAGGGCACATTCTTCTATCTCTGTAGAACACCATTTAATATTTTTTTCTGATAAAACCAAAACAGTAGCCAGATCATGGATAACTTGTAGGGCATTGGTCCAGGTGCAGCTTGATCTTACCTTGATGGTCTCACCTGGGTGTGGGTTCCTAGTGGGAAGTTCCTTCCTGCTTTGCATGGTTGCTGCTGATGTGCAGAGCCATACATGGGGCCTGGCCTGTCTGCATTATCCTCGTCCCTGGTGGCCTGAGGGTAGCACACCTGCAGCGATCTAGCTCCTGTGATTTTTGCTTTTATGGTCACATGGTGGTTTTGAAAGGCTTCTGAAGGCTCGTGTGTCTTACACCTGTCTTCCTGAGAGACGTGGGTTTCCCATGAAGCTAATGAAGCATAAGTCTCAGGGCTCCTCTCTCTCAAGGGCATCTTCCAAAGCTCTCTACTTGATTTGGTGTTCTTTTTCTTAAAGAGGGTCTCCTAAACTACATAAATTCAGGCCCCACAAAACCTGGATCTGTGTGTGCTTCCAAGATGGACTGACTCCGTAAAACAGGAATGTGTTGCTTGTAGCTTCAGTTTCACCTCCCATCAGCAGGGCCTATGTCGAAAAACTGTCTCAGAATTTGCTGTAGCTGATGACACCTCAGATCCTTCATGGTCCCAAGGCAGCTTCCTGTGCCCCAGGAGCTCAGCCGCTTTGCTCGCCTCTTCAACTGCCATTCGCACTCTGACCTTCAAATGTTTTAAGAGTTGCCTTTCCCCCTCATGAAGCAGTTAGAACCACAGGCTGCAAATGCTGAGAACCACAGCCTCACCGGATGCCCATCTCTGTGCTGCGAGGGCTGCCCAACCACAACAGTACTCAGAAAGAAAGCTGCATAGAGAGGTTTTTCTTGTAGCAACACCATTTTCATCCTGTTTGAACAGTGATCTACATGTGGCATTTAGACTGCTACCTTTTATTTCACTATTGAGAGACAGAAAGAAAGTAATACAGTTCACATGATTCTTTGTTATTTAATTGCCTGTGAATTGCCACTATGATAAATGTTTTAATCTTTATATTAGATCACACTAAGTCAGCAAAGCCTGTTTCATGTGATTGAGATGAATGGGTTTCATCAAATCATGGTGAAAAAAATGTATTTGAAATCTATTATTCTTTAGTATGGCGGGCTGCTTCTGCAGAAAATGGAAATAGATAAAACATTAGGAACAGTTATTAGTGTGAGCTTAATTTTATGAGAAAATGATATTGTTCGACTGGCAGAAGTCCTCTGTCATAATCTTTCAGGCTCTTAAAGTTTATTGCAGCTCGTGCTGACCTGGTTCCTTTCTGAACATGGATTCTGTTTTCCTCTTCCCTCTAGTGTGTAAAATGAATGTACACATTCGATGTCAAGCGAACGTGGCCCCTAACTGTGGGGTAAATGCGGTGGAGCTCGCCAAGACCCTGGCGGGGATGGGTCTTCAACCCGGCAATATTTCTCCAACCTCGGTGAGACTTGGCTTTTCTTCCATGTATCGTAATTTAGAAGTTGTTCAGATATGGTGAGCCCAAATGAGAGCATGTGGCCTCATCAAAGTTCCTAATCTCAGCAAATACAGTAAACAGGTTTATTGCCTTTTGCTGTCACCCAGGCTGGAGTGCAGTGGCACAATTATGGTTCAAGGCTCAAGGGATCCTCCTACCTCAGCCTCTCGAGTAGCTGGGACTGCAGGTGTGCACCACTTTATCAGGCTAATTTTTTATGTTTTTTTTTTTCTTTTTGTAGAGATGGGGTCTCACTTTGTTGTGCAGGCTGGTCTCAAACTCCTGGGCTTGAGTGATCCTCCCACTTTGGTCTCCCAAAGTGTTAGGATTACACAGGTGTGAGCCACTGTGTCTGGCTGAAATCACATTTTTCATAGCAATTTGTTTTATAAATAAGATTCTATGTACCGTTATATGACTAGAAATAATGAGCGTGGGAAACAAATAATAAACAGAAAGCAGAAGGACTTTTTTTCTTTCTTTTCTCTATTTACTTTTTGAGACAGAGTCTCACTCTGTTACCCAGGCTGGAGCACAGTAGTGTGGTCTTGGCTCACCGCAACCTCCACCTTCCAGGTTCAAGCAATTCTCCTGCCTCAGCCTCCCAGTTAGCTGGGATTACCCGCACCCACCACCATGCCCAGCTAACTTTTGTATTTTTAGTAGAAATAAGGTTTCTCTATGTTGGCCAAGCTGGTTTTGAACATCTGATCTCATGTGATCTGCCCACCTCAGCCTCCCAAAGTGCTGGTATTACAGGCGTTAGCTGCGACGCCCGGCCTTTCTTTTCTTTTTAAAAGTCAGTTTTCTGTCAGTGTGGTCTGATGAAAGCCTAAAACCCAGGGTCCTGGGTTATGCTCTTGGCTGGGGACCAGGCAGGACAGGTTACCAGTAACTGTGGGCCTCAGCTTCCTCACCCCTAAAGGAGTTCAACTCAAAGATCTCCGAGGCTCTGCACAGCCCTGGAATCCAGCAGTTCTGCGGTTTTTGTTTATGATTGTGAATTTATCTTTTACATTCGGCAGCAGACGGGAGTCCCTCCCTCTGCACTCTCAGGAGTGGGTGAAGTTGTGTCAGTTGCAGTGCGCATGTTTTTGTCAGCGCTCTCCCTGAATGACCTCCACCTGCTGTCATCCAGTAGTGCCTTGGCTGCTTCCCAAGCCCATGGCTTACTGCTGCCTTCCTGGTCAGCGTCTGCAGAGCCGGGAAACAGCCATGGCCATGGGTGTAAGATCTGAATGGTGCAGCTTGGTGCTCAGTTCAGGAAAATGATCAACTTAACTAATCTGTAGGTACTGAGGGAGGGAAGTACAATCACTGTGTGGTTCTTGGTATCCTGAAAATGTCAGCACTAGCCACCTCATTTCCTTTTTACTGAAGGGCTCCTGCCTGGTAGATCAGGGACCTTCATTGACAATGTGTCTTTTGGTTTCAGAAAAGCACTGGGAAAGTCTATCCGGTCAGTCTGTCTTGTGGGTGGGCAGGCAGGAAGCCAGTATTGTGAGGGGATTGCTAATGCAGGGGCAGTTGTTCCTGAAGAGCAGAGATGAAAGATGTTAGCCTGAACCAGGGCTTCTAAGATAAGGCCATGCAGTACCATCTTTAGGAATGGACAGTGCTCTTGTCATTTGAATCAAGTATCCTTAATACCGTGATATCCAGCACCTGGCTGGATGTTAGGCTTTTGCTCTGTTGTCTAGTGGTAGCATATCTTATAAATATCTCAAGGTGGGCCAGCTGCAAAAGTCACCTTGCCTTTAGTTAGCAACATCCTCACGTACTCAGTGGGATGGGACTGGAAGGCCAACTGAGGCATCCACACTTACTTTCCATTCATTGTGTTGAAACTGGAACTGTTGTCATGCTGGTGGGAGTGTAGATTGGTCAGTCTTTGTAGAGGGCAAGTTGGCTGTGTATCAGAAGTCTTCAAAATTAGCCCTTTGGCACAAAGAATTCCATTTGCAGGAAGTTATATTAAGAAAATGGATGGCCGGGCGCGGTGGCTCAAGCCTGTAATCCCAGCACTTTGGGAGGCCGAGGCGGGTGGATCACAAGGTCGAGAGATCGAGACCATCCTGGTCAACATGGTGAAACACCGTCTCTACTAAAAATACAAAAAAATTAGCTGGGCATGGTGGCACGTGCCTGTAATCCCAGCTACTCAGGAGGCTGAGGCAGGAGAATTGCCTGAGCCCGGGAGGCGGAGGTTGCGGTGAGCCGAGATCGCGCCATTGCACTCCAGCCTGGGTAACAAGAGCGAAACTCCGTCTCAAAAAAAAAAAAAAAAAAAAAGAAAATGGATGATGATAATGATAACACAGCTTAAGTTTATTGAATATGCCAGGTGCCAATCTAAGTGCATTATATGCATTTGCTCATTTAGGCCTCCTAATGACTCAGGTGGCAGATGCTTTAACCTTCTCTTTGTTAGAAGAGGAAACTGAGGCAGGGAGAGGCTGGGTGGGTAATTGCTCAGGGTCCCAGGTTAGGTTGCAGAGCTGTTATTGGAATCCAGGCAGCTTGCTTGAGAGCTAGACTCTGAATTACTCTGTTTTGAAGATTTGCGTGAAGTGTATTCACTATGGTGTTATTCATTATGGTGAACAATGGGAGATGCCCCATATTGCTAATGGCAGGGGAATAAATACATTGTGAGATACCCATGAAATGAATATTGAAGAACCGTTAGAACTCATGTTCTTGAAAGATATGCCCATGACAGATTTGTAAATACAAATGTGTGTTATGAAACAATAACTTGATTACATTTTTTAAAATTATACAAGTATAAAAACGTGTGTGTGTTATTTATGCATAGATTATAGATCTCTTTGGCAGGGTACTGGTGAGATTTTAGGTATTTAAAATTTTATCCTTCGTGATTTCAATCGTGGTTCTAATAGTCACACTGGACTTTTATTTCTCCTATATAATTTGAAATATTTATTTAGAATACGTTGCTTTGTGTCCTGATGCTCTTGAATCTCTGAGCAGACATGAAAACTGCTCTCTGTAAAAAGTGGACACTAGGTGGCGCTCGTGGGGTCGGACCTGCCTGTGGAAAGCCACCGCAGAAGACATCTGAGGGACCGCACAAGGCATTGGTGTTTCCATGTACTTCCACTGAGCGCAAACTGTAACTCCATAGCTTAGATGTATTTTTAATCGACATTTTACATAAAGCAGTAAGCACAGATACAGAAGCTGATACTGAGGGAGTTTCGAGTGGCAGAACCAAGCATCTGTCAAGCTCAATTAATCTTTCTCCCACCTTATACTGGGGGTGAGACTGCTCTCAGCCGGTGAGGTCTTCGTCATGCATGGGTGCACCATGCTCCTGCTGCGATTTCTGACTTAATGTGTTTTTACTCTTTCAGAAACTCATTTCCAGATCAACCCTAAGACGACAGGGAAAGGAGAACAGCAAAGAAGGAAATGGGATTGGGGTTAATTCTTCCAACCAACTTGGTATCGACAACTTTGAGTTCATCCGAGTGCTGGGGAAGGGAAGTTTTGGGAAGGTGAGTTTTGGCTTTAATTATTTGGGTTGAAGTAAGTGTGGTCTGTGTATGGGTTGTGTGTGTGTGTGTGTGTGTGTGTGTGTGTGTGTGTGTGTGTACGTGTACATGCTTACATTTTGCACACACCATTCTCTTTCTCCCCCTTATGTGCACACATCCTGAGACCCCCAAGAGGACTCACTCATGCTCCCTCCTTGTGCTTCGCCATAGGTGATGCTTGCAAGAATAAAAGAAACAGGAGACCTCTATGCTGTGAAGGTGCTGAAGAAGGACGTGATTCTGCAGGATGATGACGTGGAATGTACGATGACCGAGAAAAGAATCTTGTCTCTGGCCCGCAATCATCCCTTCCTCACTCAGTTGTTCTGCTGCTTTCAGACCCCTGTAAGTATGCATTGCATTCACTGCGCCAACAGCCTCTTTTCTTAAAGAGCTGAGACAATAAGGTACTGGAGATTTCATAAAGTTGAGTATCAGAAATTTTTGGAGGATGGGCTCCCAAGGCAGGGCCATACAGAGGTATTGGTGACTTCTGACAACCTCTGGAGGAAAAATAGAAGCTAGTGAATTCACCTTTTCCTTTGTGCTGTCCTGGGGAAGGAGGACCGAGAGGGTTGTGTGTCCCAGGATTGAAAAGGTCGTCATCCATAAATCTTCTCTAGGTGAAGTGAAGGTGAGTGAAGGTTACAGAAATCTAAGAATAGAGACAATGCCATGGGCAGATTATCTTGATGAATTTGCCTCTGACTCTGCTTCTAAATGCTGGGCTGGTTCTGACCTGGGCACAGGAGTTTAGAAGAGGGGTCTGAGAGGGCCCAGAGCGGTGCCTTGACTTGGAACATCCCAGGGCATTGCTTCTGGCCTGAATAATGACCCTTTGCCTGATACCGTGGACTGGTCCTAGGATTCGAATCTGTCTGCCTTATAATGATGTGGCATTTAGGAATGCTTCTGGCTGCCGTTAATGGAATACTTGACCAGCAGTGGTTTAAACAATGAATAGAAAGGTTGGGTTTGGTTCATGAGTGCAAACTTTTTTCTTGTTATTTCACATAATGAGAAGTCTGGTGGTAACAGTGCTATGGTTGGATTTGCTGCTTAGTGACACTGGCCGTGTCTTTCCAGGGTGTTTGCTGCAGCCCTAGATGCCACACCTTGACATGACGGGCTCTAAAGCAGAAAGCACAAGGGCAGGGGCCGAAGGCCTGCAGGGCCAGCCTCCTTTTCTCAGGAAGGGAAGATCTTTCCTAGACGTGGGTCAACTGCCTTGTATGTCCGTTCTCACATTGCTACCAAGAACTACCTGAGACTGGGTAATTTATGAAGAAAAAAGGTTTAATTGACTCTGAGTTCCGCAGGCAATACAGGAGGCATGGCTGGGGAGGCCTCGGGAAACTTCCAATCATAGCAGAAGGGTGAAGGAGAAGCAAGCAGGGCTTCATAGGGCAGCAGGAGAGAACGCAGAGGGGAAGTGCTGCACGCTTTCAAACAACCAGATCTCTGAGGCTTCACTATCACGAGAACAGCAAGGGGGAATTACCCTGCTGTTCTGCCTCATGCTCCAGCCATCTCCCACCAGGCTCTTTCCCCAACATTAGAGATTACAATTCAACATGAGATTTGGGTGGGGACCCAGAGCCAAACCATACGTACCCTTAGCAAGCGAGGCTGGGAGAGCAACTCTCAGGCCATGATAAGCTGGCAGAGCACGACTGGCTCACACCAACCTTGATTCAGCCCCTGGAGCAGGGCATTCTGCTTCTGTTTAGAATTGGGCTCAAAATTGGGCTTCTGGAGTCAATGAAGAGGGGAAAATGCCCCTGGAGAAGGCACCTAGACGGTCTGCCCCAGATGTGTTAGGATCTTGCTGTCCAAAGGCATTCTGGGAGAGTGCATTCTGGGCATGTTCCTGGCCTGTGACACCATCAAGGAAGTAGGGGATTCCAGGGGAGCAGGACAGGGGCATCTGACCCAGTCGGGGAGGCTGGCAATCTCTCTCTATGGAAGGTAGAGCCATGCTGGTACCAGACGAGTTAGAATTAGGCAGAGAATGAAGGGGAGTGTGTCATACAGGGTCAACAGCACACGATGGGTCTGGTGGTGAGACAGAGCATCAGGTGCGAAGCAGGCTTAGCACATGCAGCATATCGAGGTTGAGCAGGGGCCTGGTGAGAACTGAGACAGCCAAGGCCTAGGCCATGAAGAGCCTGGCAGGCTGCATTAAGGGATTTGGGTTTAGTCCTGAGAGCAATGGACAGTCATGGAAGAAGCTGAAGCAGAAGAATGGCTTATCAGATTGTATATTTTAATTATGAGAATCAAATTTCTTGCAATAGGGAATATAAGCATCCTCCAAATACTCACATCCTTTCGCCGAAAGAAACAATCACTGCTCATTTTATTTCTAGCCTTTGAATTTTCTGCACATAAAAGCATATATGTACAGCACACACAGGCATACATATTTATCTTAAAAACACAAACAATAGTGTACTTTGGCCATGATTCTATATTTTTAAAATTTAATTAATCTATTTTTTGACACAGAGTCTCGCTCTGTCACCCAGGCTGGAGTGCAGTGCTGGTTATGGCTCACTGCATCCTCAACCTTTCAGGCTAAAGCTATCCTCCTGCCTCAGCCCCGTCAGAAGCTGGGACTTACAGGCACATGCCAGCACACCTGGCTAATTTTTGTATTTTTTGTAGAGATGCGGTTTTGCCATATTTCCCAGGCTGGTCTCCAACTCCTGGGCTCAAGCAATCCACCCACCTCAGTCTCTCAAAGTTCTGGTATTACAGGCATGAGCCACTGTACCTGGCCACTTTATTATTTTTTTAAGACATAATATTAATAGTGTATATTGGAAATTGTTTTGTATTTCTGTATACCATGCTGCCTCATTTTTAATGGCTGTATAGTACTCCCTTTTAGAACACAATGTAATTAAACTTGTCCTCCTCTGTTGCTATCTATGTAGTGTGTTCCTAGTCTTGTATTTCAGTCATTGTTGCAGTGAGTCCCCTTGTACTTTTGTCTTTGTGTGCTTTGCTGGTATTTCTGTATGACATATTATGAGTAATAGTATCGCTTGGTCAAAGGATGTATGCATTTCACATTTTGATTGAGTCCAACTGCCCCTCTTCCCCATTGTGGTTAAAGATAGCGAACATTTTATTGCCCATGTGCCACACATTGTTCTAAGTGCTTTATGTCTCTTATCTCATTTAATCCTTACAGTAACCCTATGAAATAAGTCGTTATTATCACCCATTTCACACGTGAGAAAACTTAGGTACGAAGAAGCTTAGTTCCTAAGTAGCAGAGGGGGTTTGAAGCCAGGCAGTCTGACAGCAGAGTCCATGCAGGCTCTTCCCTCCTTGCTGAGCTGCATCTCTAAATTCACATTCCCAAAGCTTGAGTGGGAAGGCCCATTTCCCCCACCTTCCCATCAAGGGATGGTAGGTGTCATTTTGATCATCTGAGAGATTAGAAAAATGGTATATTTGAAGTTCCAACTTGCGTTCCTCTAACTGTGAGTGAAGCGAGGCGTTTTCCTATGTTTAAGGGTCACTTGTATTCAAATCTTTGTTGGGAAGGACGCACATGCAGCCTGGAGAATGGGTGGAGCGCAGAAGGTCTGGGAGCTGGGGACAGGAGGGCGCACTGAGGCAGATACACCGCGTGGACCCCCATGCCACCCCAGCGTTATCAGGAGAACGAAAACGGGAGGCAGCTAATGGTGTTGTGGGCCTCAGCTCCCCTGCACTCCTCCCCCCCACCACCCCCCCACTCCTCATCAGTCCTCAGTGGCTCCTGATGGCCCTGGAGCCCGTCCTCCCCCTGGCCCCATCCTCTGCTTACCCTCTGCTGGGTTGGTCCTTGGTTCCTGCGGAGCTCCGGTTCTCCCTGCCCCACACTGCTCCCTGGAGTAGCCTCGAAACAAAACCCTTTGCTGGGCACTTTGCCGATGTAAAGCCCTTCCCCTGCCCTCGGCCCTTTTTTGGGCTGTTTTCTTGGAATAGAGGAGTGGAGTCACAACTCCAGGCTTGAGAGGGATAGCTGGTCGCTGACACTGGTTGCGCCAGGGGGTCCAGCTTTCTGAACACCACCATGAACACCGCAAGTCAAGCCACAGAGCCAGGTGACTGCTCAGATCTCCTTCCTATGGCCTGAGCCAAAGATTACATGGTTTCTACGATATTAGGTTAGATTATCTTCACCAGGTGGTGACCTTTGAGTCAAGCAGTCAACTGGTATTTAGTGAGCTTAGCCTGGTCTTCAGCAGCAGTGGCTCCAACTTACTACTGCTGAAGCAAATACAGAAATATTACATACTTTACCGCAGGGGAATTTGATGTGTAAAAGGAAATTCTGGTGATTCTGTATAAGCAAAGATTTCAACAATTACATCATGTGATGGTAGAGTAAAATGAGAAATTAACCTGGAACAGATTGGGAACCCAAGCAATATAGCATATGCAATCATAATGTTCCAGGAAAATATATAAATTATGCAATATACCAAAATTTTAGAGGCCACATGGGATTCCCAGTGTTTAACGGCTGAAGCCTCTGTTAGCATCGGTCTTTTTCTAGTGAAGTTTTATGTTTGACCACAAGGTGGCAGTCATTACTGCAAAGTTATTTTTATTTCTCCACCAGAGAAACCAAACACATGGAACTGCCATTGTGGTTTAAGATGTGTGTATTGTAGTAGGTGTCTCCAAAGCAAAGGATAAAGGTAATATTCCCCTGCTTGAGGCTAAATGATAAAGAATAGTGGGAACCCACTTAAAAGGAGCACGTGAGGCTGGGCGCGGCCAGCACTTTGGGAGGCCACAGTGTGCTGATCACTTGAGCCTAGGAGTTCGAGACCAGCGTGGCCAACATAGTGAAACCCCATCTACTAAAAATACAAAAATTAGCATGGTGTGGTGGTGCATGCCTGCAATTCCACCTACTCCAGAGGCTGAGACAGGAGGACCACTGGAATCCTGGAGGCAGAGGTTGCAGTGAGCTGAGATCATGCCAC
This sequence comes from Saimiri boliviensis, assembly GCF_048565385.1. NCBI lineage: Eukaryota > Metazoa > Chordata > Mammalia > Primates > Cebidae > Saimiri > Saimiri boliviensis. The sequence continues at coordinate 42,286,245 of NC_133450.1, read as the reverse complement.
TGCACTCTGGCCTGGATGACAGAGCAAGACTTTGTCTCAAAAAAGAAGAAGAAAATAATAAGCAGCAAGTGAATTTTTCTCATAGAGGTATAGAAGTTTAATTTTGCTTTGGTCTATGCCTTCTTTGAGGCTTGCAAGGTATCGGACTCCACAATACACATAACATTTGCTCACTGTGCATTCATCTGTCAGAAGTCCTCAGTGACAATCCCCATTTACTTACGTAGTTAAAACTGTGAGCCCCCATTTATTTACATGGTTAAAACTGTGAAGAACAGAAAATGTTACTTGCTATGAGAAATTTCAGCAGACAGATGATTACTTTTTAGCTGCCTAGTGTTGTAGGCCCTGGCTTCTCAAGTGAGATGCTAATCAGTGTGTAATGCTGAACTGTAACAGTCTCCCCTGGAGAATTTAGGAGTGAGACGAGGTGTTGAAGCCATGCTATGTGCAAAGCATTTCATTTTGAGGGCCTTGGTAAAAATGGCACTCCCCTCATGCAGCCCTGTGGAATCAGTCTGAAGCCCAGAGCAGGGCAGGAACTAGCCGAGGATCCCTTAGACTGTAAGTGGCAGAGACAAGGTTCAAGTTTAGGTCAGGCTGACTCTGACTCCATATGTTGTCTTATTCCGCATTTAGTTGGTTGATTCAGCCTCGGCTTAAGTACCTCCTATTGGCCCCCGTCCAGCCTGGCAATATGGCAATGGCATTGCCCTTGGGAACAGAAAACCTGAGCTGTTTTAGCTTTGTTTTCTGCCATCCCCATGACTTGAATCTGTCCTAAAATTCCTTGGAGCCTTAAAGTTCTCATCATTAAAATGAAAACAGGATTGCTGTGAGGGTCAAATGAGAGAAGGCGGAATATTTCTCACACTGTGAAGTGCTGCTCAAAAGTGAGTCAATTCAATTGTGATGACCCCCTCCCTCCTCGCACCAAAGAAAAAAGTCCCACTCCAGGGCTTCCCAATGGCCAGGCCAGACACCCACACACCCACATGGAGGGGACAGCACAGACTGAGAAGCTAAGTATTTTATAGGTCTTTTTGTTCTTGGTGAAAAAGAAATAGTAAGCAAATTTCAAATAGTAGCTTATTTATCAAGGTTGCTGCAAAGGTTTATGAACCCATAAATTATTTCCCCTATTTTTTTATACTCATATAGACTGGTTACAAGTATATAAATTGGCATCCTCATATGTTGATGATAGCATTGCAAATCCTAACAGTTTATGACTAATTTGATAACCTGTACTAAAACTCATAAAATGTTTACTCTTGGATCTGTTTTTCTGATAACCTAGCCAGCAAAAGTAAAGAATAAAATGTTATTCATACAGATATTTAATTTTCAGTGCTTTGTTTATATACACATTTTTTGGGGTCAACAACTCTCCAAATCCCTCAGCCTCTGGTAACCACGATTCCATTCTGTTTCTATGAGTTTGACTTTTTTTGATTCCACATATCAGTGAGATGAAGCGGCATTTGTCTTTCTGTGCCTGGCTTATTTCGCATCATACAATGTCCTCCAGGTTGGTCCATGTTGCGAATGACAGGATTTCCTTCTTTTTACAAGCTGAACAATATTCTCTTGTGTGTATATCCCACTGTTTCTTTGTCCATCCATCCATTGGTGAACACTTAGGTTGATTCCATGCCTTGGTATTGTGAGTAGTGCCGCAGTGAACCTAAGAGTGCAGGCTTCTCTTCGACATGCTGATTTCTTTGGATATAGACCCAGCATTGGAATTGCTGGATCATATGGGAGTTCTATTTTAAGTTTTTGAGGCACCTCCATACCGTGTTCCGAATGGCTGTACTCATTTACATTCCCACCCACAGTGTACGAGGGTTCCCTTTTCTCCCCATCCTTGTCAACACCTGCTATTTTTCATCTTTTCAATGATAGCCGTTCTGACAGGTATGAGATAATATCTCATTGTGGCTTTAATCTGCACATCCCTGATGATTAGTGATGTTGACCATTTTTTTCTATATCTGTTGGCCATTTTTTTTTTTTACCTTTTATTTATTTATATTTTACTTTAAGTTCTGGGATACATGTGCTGAAGGTGCGGGTTTGTTACGTAGGTGTACATGTGCCATGTTGGTTTGCTGCACCTGTCAACCCGTCTTCTAGGTTTTAAGCCCCAAATGCATTAGGTATTGTCCTAATGCTCTCCTTCCCCTTTTCCCCACCTCCCCAACAGGCTCTGGTGTGTGATGTTCCCCTCCTTGTGTCCATGTGTTCTCATTGTTCAACTTGTGAGTGAGAAAATGTGGTGTTTGGTTTTCTGTTCTTGTGTCAGTTTGCTGTGAATGATGGTTTCCAGCTTCATTCATGTCCCTGCAAAGGACACGAACTCATCCTTTTTTATGGCTGCGTAGTATTCCATGGTTTATATGTACCACATTTTCTTTATCCATTCTATCATTGATGGGCATTTGGGTTGGTTCCAAATCTTTGGTATTGTAAATAGTGCTGCAGCAAACATACATCTGCATGTGTCTTTATTAGTAGAATGATTTATAATCCTTTGGGCATATACCCCAAAATGGGATTGCTGGGTCAAATGGTATTTCTGGTTCCACATCCTTAAGGAATCACCACGTGGTCCTCCACAATGGTTGAACTAATTTACACTCCCGCCACTGTGGGCCATTTATATGTCTTCTTTTGGGAAATTCAAATCCACTAACCACTTTAAAATTGGGCTGTTTCTTACTAGTGAGTTGCTTGAGTTTCCTCTATATTTGGAGATTAACTCCTTATCCAGATGTGTGTTTTGCAAATATTTTCTCCCATTCCACAGGTTGTCCCTTTCCTCTGCTGATTGCAGAAGCTTTGCAGAAGCTTTTTAGTTTGATATAATTCTGTTTGTCTATTTTTGCTTTTGTTGCCTGTTCAACTTTTGAGGTCATATTTTAAAAAGTTATTGCCTGTATCACAGATTTCTTCCCCAGATTGTCATTGCTAATTTTACAGTTTTAGGTCTTACATTTAAGTCTTTAGTCCATTTTTCAGTGATTTTTTTTAGTGTGATGTGAGATGAGAGTCTATATTTATTCTTTGCATGTAGATATCGTTTTTTCAAACCATTTATTGAAGAGATGGTCCTTTCTTTGTTGTGTGTTCTTGGCATCTTTGTTGATAATTAATTGATTGTAAAGGTTTGGGTTTATTTCTGAGCTCCGTGTTCTGTCCCATTAGTCTGTGTGTCTGTTTTTGTGTCAGTACCATAGTGTTTTGATTACTGTAGCTTTGTAGTAGATTTTCAAATCAGCAGTATAATCCAGCTTTGTTTTCGTCATGACTGCTTCAGAGTTTTGAATTATTTATAATAGGGAAATATTAGAAACAACTTCAGCATTTAGCAGTGGGGGTATACTTCAATAATATACTATTTGATGAGAATTTTCAGCCAGTCAAGAGATAATTTTATGTTAGGTAAACTGTCAGGCACTGTCGTAAGCACTTAACACATATTGCTTATTGCACATGATTCCTATAACAGCCTTATAAGATAGGTACAATTGTTATCTTCATTACGCCAAATGGAAAAGTGAGACATTGAGGAGTTAAGTCATTTGCCTAAAACTGTCACAGAAAATGGTAAAAATAGGAGGTTAGAATCTAGGAAATAATACAGAGCTTATCATGACGAACAGCCTCCATCCATGTCAGGTTCTGCACAAGATAGTGAATTGGCAAACCTGTTCTCCTCCCCACGCCCAAAAAAGACTGCCAGGAAATTATGCTAAGAAGCTATCCGGGACTGGATTAAGGTAGTGGAATTATGAATGACTTTTTCCAATTTACCAAATTTGGTAATAAAGTTACATTTCTTTAACAATGGGGGTAGGAGGAATAAACCACTATTAAGTCAGGGACCAGCCCCCTGGTCCCTCAGGACCTGGGGTACAGCCTAGTACAGGCTGCCTCCTTGACTCTTTTCTGGCAAAATTCACTTCACACTCCTTTTATCTGAATCAGTTAGGGTTGGGTCAGCAGCTGAGTCCCCTGGAATTGATGTCCTGGAATCCGGGTCCCCCATCCCCCAACCCGGGCTCCCAGGGGCCTCCCCTTCAGTTCTCCTCCTGGAGAGAGAGGAACAAAGACTAGGAGGTGGCGGGTGGAGGGTGGCAGTCGCAGGGAGGGGGAGTGTCAAAGTAAATATTGCCCAGAGACTGCAGGCTTTGTTCGGAGACCCAGTTTATGGAAGCAAAGGTTTGCATTTGGAAAACAGAAGACACTTTGCGGCCAGTGCCCAAAACGGCCTCTCACTAGCAGGCCTGGGCCTGGGTGAGAGGGCCGAGTCAAGTACCCCTCACTGTTTTGGGAGTGACTTAAGTTTGTGTTCAGGATCCACTGCTTTCAGGTGGGCCACAGGACGCTCAGATGCCCGGCGCTTTTGCCTCCTCCCGCTCCTCTCCCTGCTGGGAGTCCTCAAAGTGTCAGCCTGCAAGGGTGGGGTTCCTGGCAGGGCCATAGCTTTCCATAAGAAGCCACCTCTCAAATCTTGTCCAAGAATGCTGAAATCCTGGTTTTGAAGGTCAGAGTATCTTGGAATCTTGTGAAATAAATGCCACCGCTGCATACGTGCTGGTGCAGAACGGTCTCGACCTGTTCAGTGTACCTCGCAGCGTGAGTGCAAGGGAACGTTCTCTCCTTTGTATTACTTCCTCCAGTGTTGTTATGTTAAATATTAGTGAAGAAGTGGGAGAGGCAGAGAGCAGCCAGGCAGCCAGGCAGTCATGTGGCCCTGGAATTAATCTTTCAGGATTCCCCCAGGCAGGGAACTGCACTGTGACCTTCAGCACAAGAGCTCTGAGTTCTAATTCCGGCTTAGCTGACCCACTTGTCTTTAAGAAGGTCCCCTGCCTTTTATTTTGAGATAAGCCTCTCCTCCCAAATGTGTGTTCCTTATTCCTGGACTTTAGGGAGTGCCCCTCCGGCTGGCTTCAACATGTGGGGACATCGCGGGGCTGCAGCCCGCCCTGTCCTGATGCTGCCCCGCACCTCCAGCTCGCCTTTCCTTTCCCGAAGGCTCACTGAGCATCTGGGTGAGCCCCGCCAGCCACTGGACGGGGGAGGAGGAGGCATGCTCGGCCCCTGCAGTGGCATTACGGCTTGTGCTCTGTGTTGCCGTGACACCCAGTGCAAGGGGACAGAGGGTTAGATGAGGAGAAGGGAAAGTATAGCAGAAAGGCTGGGAGACTTTCCCCTTCACAGGCATGAGGATTCTGAAGAAGCCTCTGCTCATGCCTCGGGGTAGTTGGTTGCTGCCTGGGGCCTGAATGGTGCCTGCTTTGCAGAAGGGGATGGGCAAAGAAGGAAAGGGCAGTTCATTGAAACCCTCGCATATGTCCTAGGTGCTCATATTCATTACCAATGTCTATGAAACTAAACTGCACATTGGTATTCCATGAATATCCATTAACAAAATACCTCATTTAATACCCAACGCATCCAGGAAGGAGTATCAGCCTCATTTTAAAGGCCTAAAAACTGAGATCCAGAGAAGTTAACCTGCCCCACACCACACCGCAGGCAAGAGTCAGTGCATGGATTCCTGACCTGACTGTCCCTCGAAATAATATACAAGCCGTTTCCATTATATCACAAAGAGAAGTTTGGAGTCTCTTGGCTAGGCATAGTGACTCACACATGTAATCCCAACATTTTGGGAGGCCAAGACAGGCAGATCACCTGAGGTCAGGAGTTTGAGACCAGCCTGACTAACATGGAAAAACCCTGTCTCTACTAAAAATACAAAATTAGGCGCGATGGCACATGCCTGTAATCCCAGCTACTGTGGAGGCTGAGGCAGGAGAATCACTTGAACCAGGGAGGCAGAGGTTACACTGAGCCGAGATTGCGCCATTGCACTCCAGCCTAGGCAACATGAGCAAAACTCCGTCTCAAAAAAAAAAAAACAAGTTTTGAATCTCTAATATGTACAGCTGTGAATAGTGTCATTAGACAGGAATAGATGCAGTTTTCCAAAACAGGTAGTTTTTGGCCTTTTATAAAACACCTAAGGATGTTTCCTCTGATCCGTTTGGAAGTAGGTTTCCGCCTTTCCCTGAGCAGTGACTGCTACAAATACAATCGGGCTGCTGCGGGTCATTGGCTGCAATTTGCCTTTGGTGCCGATCAAAATAGAAAATGAGCCAGAACATGGTGTTTTCCGCCTCTGCGTGTTCCTACCTTATTAATAGTGTTCCATCTTTCTTTTAGGTTATTAACTGTGGATTTATTTCCATAGTCAGATTGCAGCTGACTCAGGCCAACATAGGTTGGACCCACCTCCTTCTCTGCTGAAGATTCTCTGGAGATAAAATGTGCCATAGGCCCTCTCTAGGATCTGGATTTTGGGGGGATTATTTGGGACCTTTGCTTCTGTCCTCTCAGGCTACCAGGCTTTCTGACTTTCTGTTGCTAAATAGGGCCAGAATGAATGGGAATCAGAGAACCTGAAGTTCCAGCTGTGTCTTTGGCTCTGTCGCTTTGGATGGGACTGCCAAGATTTTTGTTGTGACTAAAGGATTTGAAACAGTCAGCCTGTCTTTTCAGTTTGAGGTTGTTCCGTTGTAACTGGTCTTGTTGTTGGTAGCTGTAATTATCATTGACCACCGAGAGGCTGAGTGGACTGCCACCTCCGTGTCTCATAAGATGGTACGTGGAATTTTGTGTAATTACTTTTGATGTAACCGAAACACAACCAAGGTCACACTTTGCCCGTGTCTCATGATGACTGAAAGCTTTTGGGGTGGTGACTGCTCGGTTATGGTTTTCCTGGAAACCGTAAACTTGGAACCCTTAAAACCTGCCAAGTCATAGATACCCTGGCTTCAGTGGGGCCCTTTATTAAGCACTGAGTGCCAGGATGACTCAAAGGGTGCAAATGAGATGGGTGTTCTGCCAGGCGGTTTAGTGGCAAATCAGTCAGTCCAGGATCACACTGACTGAATGCTAGGCAAAAGAAACAGTTCTTTTATTGGTTTTCATTTTCTGCAGAGATGGAGGTCTTGCTATGTTGTCCACATTGGTCTTGAACTCCTACCTCGAACAGTCCTAATGCCTTGGCCTCCCAAAGTGTTGGGATTACAGGCATGAGCCACCGTGCCTGGCTAGAAACGGTTCTTTGAAAACTCATTCTAGTTGGGAAGAAAAGACTAATACACATGAAAGAAAAGTGTACAGTAGATAGCATGTAGTAAATATAGTCCTTATGCTACAAAAGGAAATGTAGTTGAAAATGAACGTTGGGTTCTAGGGGAAACACTTAAGTATGTGCCAGCCTTTGCTTAGAAGTACAACCTGAATGGCTGTGAGACTAAAGCCAACTAACAGCTTTAAGCAGAGCCTCAGGTGTGGGCTGCAGCTGGTTCCCTAGGAAATTGGGTTGTCTCCTGCTGTGACCAACTGGGACTGCCAGGCAGGACCTTAAGCAGCTGCTAAGGGGCTGCCGCCCCACCCTGAAGACAGAATCATGCAGTCTGCAAACCTGGCTGCTTTGGATCAAAATCATACCCTGGAATATGTGCTACTTTTTAAATACTTGGGTTTTCCTTAATTACTTAATCTCTGCTGAGAACCAGCTGCATCCATCTCTTTTAGGTCCAGAATGATCCACAGCGTCTCATGAGCAGAAACAGCCCTGTCAGCATAAAGTGAGCAGACTCAGCGTGTGGAGAGTTGTTCACTGGCAGCTTAGGAGGGAAGGTGTTCATTCATTCAGCAGATACACGTGGAGCGCCTGCGAGGTGGAGGGCTTGGCTTCAAGCCTTGAGGACACAGCAGTGAGCAAACAGAAAGGAGTCCCTGCCCTCATGAAGCCCACATTCTTTGGGAAGCTGATAAAGCTGAAGCTCAGGCACAGGCTGTTCATCATGTAGATTCAGCTGATGACCCTCCATGGCAGGCTGTTCCCGGTGGCAGTTCCTGGAGTTTCATTTCGGACAGGCTCAGAGCAGTCATCTGCTTGGAAGAGTCTGGGGAACTTGTCTGAAGCTGCATTTGCGTATCAGGCTACTCCCTTGTATTTTTTGTAGTCTGCTGTGAGATTATTGGGGGGAGGGGTAGCTCAAGTCTGTGGTACTGTCTCTGGTTAGTGGTCGGTTCTGGGTCACTATAGGGGTTGGGAGGTTTAAAGCAAGAGGCAGAAGGGCAAGAGTGGCCGCCCCAGTGGGCTGCCTTTGCTCCCATCGCCACTTGCATGATCTTTCTCATCGTGCTGGCTGGACTAGTCTGTTCACTGGCAGCCCCTGCATCAGGCTGTGAGGACGCCCTGCCTGCCTCCTGTCTCCACCCCTGTATTAATCTATGTGCCATCAAGAGCGACTGACTCTTTCTTTTCAAGGTTCCTTTTCCTGCCTTCCCTGTAAGCTAATACCTTGGCTGGTCTCACCAGCAGACCCTCCCCTTTCTGCTGCAAGGCTTTGGCATGCCCTCTGTCTTCTTTGGGGCCACCCAGGGAGTTCCTGTTTCCTTTCTGTGGGAGGCTTCCAATTCTTAGTTACAGCAAAAGAGCCTGTATTTCTGAGCTCACTCGTACCCACTCCTGGTCTGGAATGATTTATAGCTTAGGTGTTACAAAGGGAGTCCTGGAACTCTTCCTAGAATCTCTTAATTCCATTCTTGTGGTATATGACGTTCTAAACATTAACATGATGTAATATGTAACTCCCAACAGAAACGAAAGAGGAGAGAGCCCTGCCAGCCACGTTCCTCCCTCCTCTCCATATACGTCCTTCCATTTCTGTGCAGTGAACCCCGGGAAGCCTTTGTCAGTCAGCTTTCTTGTTCTTCTGGCTCCTCACTCCCCAGGGACCACCAAGCCACAGACTCCACGGTTTTCTCTGAGGGCGTGCAAAGTGGAAACTAACCCGCGCCTGCAGCAAGCCCAGACCTTCTACAGTCACGTCTCCCGGTGGTGAAAGGCCGTTCACGATGAGTTGGACACAACCAAGGAAAATAGGGAATGAATATGGCAGAGCTCCTCTCTGGCTGCTGCACTCCTCTTCTGGCTCTGTCCAGAAGGAGGCTGATGGCAGCAGATCTGGTGAGGATGCTGGGCCTGTGGCCCATGAACCTACCTCTCCCAAGGCAGCAATCATGGGTGTGGGGTCAAGAAAACACTAAGAAGGTGGACCTGATAGGACTTTTTAAGGAGTGGCCAGGGTTCTCGCCAGCTGGAAGCCTGGAGAGATGGAAGAGCATGAGCTCAGTTTGGGGAAATTCAGTGATAAGACTGGTTTATAGTTTCTCTTCTGGAAGCCCATAGATATAGGACCTGCTCATTCATTTGATTTGTGCCTCTTACTTGGGCTTTAGGGCAGATCTGTGGCCAATCACAATGAAAACACCTGCCCAGTTAGCAGGCCCATCCATCAGAGACGTCTGCATTAAACAGGCTAAAAAATGATCTTTATCACCAGTTGTAAGTGACTGAAAAAAAAAAGTGCCCTTCCACGTTGCTCAGAACTTTGCCCCCACCTACTTGATCCTCACCAACAGGTCAGATAGTTTTAATAATCTATTGGCTGGTAAATTTATATCCTTTGCAATTAAAAAAAATCACTGATTTGCATAGCAGTATGCCATCTGCCTACTTTGCGTGTCGGGGGTGGGGGCTGTCCTGTGTGTTGTGGATGTTTAGCAGCAACCTGGCTTCAGCTTGCTAAATACCAGCAGCACCTCTCCATTTATAACAATCAGACATGTCTCCAGACTGCCAAATGTTCCCCGGGGGGAGGAGTCTCTCCTGGTTGAAAACCACTGCTTTATATGACGGTCAGGTGATTGTCCTTGATATGAAAAGTCAAGTGGGTTACACGATCGCTTTTCTTTTTATAGAGGCCAAAGCCAAGTGTGTCAGACCTTCTTTATGAAAATACAAGTGTTATCATTTTTTTTCTGAGTTTGTAGAAAGGCAGAGTTCCTGTTGGGGGCTCATTACAGCTGTCGGTGCCTACACTGACAGTGGCACTGTCAGGGACGGATAACCCCTGAGCTCAGGGAGATAGCGGAAGCGTGCAGGGTCTGTTTAATATGAGTGAGGGCTGGCATGCCTCTGGCCACTCTCAACAGTGAAGGCTGCTGCTGCTCAATAAGTCATGATTATCAGAGCCTGGAGGCATCTAGGGAGCAAAAGATTAGCTGACCGAGCATATATCTAAAACTGTTTATTTTTAGGCTGGGCGCAGTGGCTCAAGCCTGTAATCCCAGCACTTTGGGAGGCCGAGGCAGGTGGATCACGAGGTCGAGAGATCGAGACCATCCTGGTCAACCTGGTGAAACCCCGTCTCTACTAAAAATACAAAAAATTAGCTGGGCATGGTGGCACGTGCCTGTAATCCCAGCTACTCAGGAGGCTGAGGCAGGAGAATTGCCTTAACCCAGGAGGCAGAGGTTGCGGTGAGCCGAGATCGCGCCATTGCACTCCAGCCTGGGTAACAAGAGCGAAACTCCGTCTCAAAAAAAAAAAAAAAAAAAAACTGTTTATTTTTAAAAAGCAAGCAGTAGAAATACTGCAGCTTGTCTTGTTTTAGCATTTATTAATTACACTTTCACTTTACCAGCAAGGCACTAAACCATCCTCCCCACCCTGAACTTCTTTGTGAGTCAGAGTCCCATCCTGCATGTAGTACCTGTGGCTGAATTGTACAAACAGATAATCCGAGTTTTAAACAACATTTCCCAACCAGCATGGAAAAACGTGCTGTTGGTAATATGAGCGTGCTTTGAAGGAGGGCAACTTGCTGGCTTTTTTTCTTTTGTTTCCCATACATGAAAATGGCATTTCAACTTGAAATGTGGATACCTTTCCAGAAGATTGCTTGAACCCGGAAGGTTGAGCTGGGATAGTGCCAGTCTGTCCCAGCCTTGATGACAAAGTGAACTGGGATTGTGCCAGTCTGTCCAAGCCTTGATGACAAAGTGAGACCTTGTCTCAATTTTTTAAAAACCCACAAAAAAGACAACAAAACAAAAAGTAGACAACTTAAATGCTGTCTTAACGCTGAATGGTCTCTAAATATTAAAGTAAACCCTAGCCAACAGACATATTAGCTGTTTCTGTAACATAATGAATGGTACAAGTATACTTATCTTGCATTTTAAGTTCAATTCTATAAATGTTTATGGAGCATACATTGTGTACCAGGATGAAGACACAAGAACAAAATGTGGACCTGCCCTTTAATTGCTTACAGTCAAAGGTCATAATAACACCATGTGATAAAGAGAAGAAAGTCATGATTGATCCTTGTGGAGGTTGGAAGGACTTTCCAGAGGAGGGGCTGTTTGAGCTGTGTTTTGAAGAAGAATAGGCACCCTGTAGTCACAAGAGGAGGGCATGGCCTCCCAGACAGAGGTAACAGCAGTGCAAAGGCACAGAGGCTTCAAGTCGTAGGACACGCCCAGAAAACCCCCAATGATTAGATGAGTCAGATTTGTAAGAGAGGAAATGTGGGGGGTGGTGGTGATGAAGAAACAAAGTCATAATGGGTCTGATGTCCTCTGCTGAGGAGCTTAGAAGGAAACATTTAGGGGAAGGGAGCCAGCAAAATCTTTAAGTCAGGGAGGAAGATTTGCTTGTTAGAAGGCTCTGTCTGGCTGCTGTCTACAGAAGGAGGCTAGTGGCAGCAGGTCTCATGAGGATGCTGGGCCTGTGGCCTGGGGACTTGCCTGCCCCGAGGCAGCGATCATGGGTGTAGAGGCAAGGAAACACTAAGGAGGTAGACATGATAGGCATTAAGTGGGAGTGGCCAGGGCTCAGGCCAGGAGAGAATGGAATAGCATGAGTTCAGTTTGGGGAAAATTCAGTGGTAAGATGCTCGTTTGTCAGAAACACAGCTGAGATGGGAGATTAGTTTGCTGTCATCAGTGTCCTCTTGGTCAGCGGAAACTGTAACATAAAATCTCCTGGTAGATGTGTATAGAGAGAGAAGAGAGGAGACTTGAAGAGGGAATTCTAAGGGTTACAGATGAGTGGAAAAAAGTCAGAAGAAGAATCAGAAGGAAGTGGTTTCATAGTAGGATAAATCACGTGCTGAAAGGAAGTCAGTTCGCTAACAGACTGAGTTCTGTTAGACATGGCATGAGGTTCTTGGTGTCACCGTCTTAGTGTCTGCTCTTATCTTTGGGGTTGTAAGAGCCCATCTAAACTCCATTTACCTAACTGAAGCTTCCCTTCAAAGTGGACACAATGTGCTCTCTCCTGTATAAACCTTTTAAGCTGTTTCTGATGACTGTTCCTTGTCTTGTTAGAGCTCTGCCTCTTTTAATCTAGCCTCCATACCTTTAGAGTCAGGTCTGCAACTTTCTTCCTCAATGGACAGTGGAGATCAGTATGTAACCCAGATCACAAAAATGGCTTGGGAAGGGATTGCAGACACATCATTTGCTTGAACAGATTTTGTTCCCCAGCCACAGGACCAGAAAAGAGCTTGCCATGACTACTCTGGAAGAATCAATCTCAAAACAGCATGTAGAAGGCACATTCCACATGGAAACTTCATCCTGGGCATCAGCGGTGCAGCCCAGGGGGAGGAAATGAATCCTCAGCCAGTGGATTCCCAGGCATCACCTTGAGGCAGATATGGCATATTCTTGGCCATATTCTCTAGTTCTCTAACTGGGTAAAGTGTCTAATCAACTATAACCCAAAATTCTTCCCACATGGCAAAAGTGTTGAATTCGTACATAGATCAGAGGGAGAAATGAAATTTTGGTTAAGAGTTTACAGTTTTGGGAACTCTGTCGTGAAAGATGATCTAAATAAATGAAATGGTATTTTTAGTCTTTATCCTATAGAAACTATACATAGCCCTATACAAACTAAGTCCATAAATATCCCATTTGATGCTTAAACCAAAATCTTCATAAAGAGAATTGCACTATGCGAAATAATGACTTAAAGAATTCCTATTGTGGAAGCTTTTGTCATGTTGCTAAACCTTTTTTAAAAAGTAGATAATCACCCAAGATACCTTCTTTGTGACTCTTAAGTTTTAGTGTATTTCAAATATGGGTAGTTTTGACTAGAAGCTATTGTTCAATGGTTCTTCTCAACCACTAGGGGGTGCTCTTAATGTTAGCGATGTCTTCTGAATGATTGACCAATCAATTAAAACATCATGCCCAGTTAGCAATCCTCTCCACTCAGAGATGCCTGCTTTACCAGGCTAAAAAAAAAAAAAAGGTCTTTAGCATGGTATAGATACTCTAAAAACCATGTTCTCTTATTTTCATTAACTTAATTAGAAGTCAAGCTAATTGTAGGACATCATAGAATTGGCATTGGGAATAGTATGCAACTGTTAAAAATATCATGGTCTTGATGACTAATTATATCAGGAAATAATATGCAATATAAATGAAAAGAGACATGTATATCTTTTGCTTTTTCTTTTCTGTTTTTAAAACATGCTGTAGAATGTTAGGATAATTAGGACACAAAGGAAAACTTAAATCTAGTTAACATTATGTTGAAAATTTCCTATTTGCCCTGAAATCTCTAGTTCCTTGGAATCTAAAAGCTTGAGACTTATATATATCTGGTTGTCAGGATTAGGGGTGATTTTATTTTCATTTTCTTAATTTTCTCCTCAATTTTCTATGTATTTACTGTGTAATTACGATTGAACTATAGATGTGTAACTACTTTTATAAGTGGAAAAATCAAAGCTTTAGAAAGGAAAATATAGCACCAGCCGACCAGATTCTCCTAGTTACCTCTTCCACAAACTATTTTAACTATGGGCAAGGTACTTCATTTCTTCACACTTTGCTTCTGTAAAATAGTTGGGTAAAACTAATCTTGGCTGTAAGTTCCAACTCTTCTAAAGTTCCAGTTTAAATTTTACCAGGATACAAAAATGGTGCCTGTTATGTTCATTCCTGCAGCATTTATTAACCCTCACAATTGGTCAGGCACCGTGCTAGGTGCTATTAAAGATATGTCACTTAGCATCTAGGCTCTGCCTTCAAGGGTCTCAGGTCCCCTACAGAAAACAAGACCAGGTGCACAGATCCAGCCCAACCCTACACAATGATACTGGAGAGCTGTCTGTGGACTGGAAATGCCAACCGAGTTTCCATCAGGAAGGGAGGACTTGTGCTCTGACTCTGCTCTACCCCGTCATAAGCTACTGCTTATTTATACTTTAAAGAACATCCTGGCCTGGATGTTTCACAGTGTGTGTAGCTGCAAGCTAGATTTCCTTTGTTTCCCTAGTCGGCTGTATATATACCAGTAAGCCTTGTCGAGTTTCATCATGAGAGATGGCTATAATGCATTCAGATTACCAGGAAAACACTTGGTCTCTGAAAAGAGCTGTGTCCCTCCAGGTTTGAAATGCAAGGTCCTAAGGGTTTGTTATATTCAGGACATATTTCACCTTCCCAAAGTCTAGTCTGTGAGTTCAGACAGGATGTATCTTGCCTAGGGGCTTGACACAGGGGTTGCAGGGTGATTGAATTAACTTCTGACATCTTCTGGGCTGTGCAAAATGAGAAGTTCAAAAAAAAAAAAAGAAGCCATTAGACTCCTCGTTGTTTCTTCCTTGAAGCCTTTGTAATCTTTCTTAATGTGGTTAAATTCAAGTTGTTTCCAGTTCAGAGATGGTGCAATCAGATTTCCTCATGAGGGTGCTTTTCTACTGTGACCTCTTTGACGTCAGTAACTATTTCCTGTTGATTTGAACTCCCTACTTACCCTGTAGATGACTTTGTCCAAAAAAATAATAAAGCAGCGGTACTTAGGAGAAGTTCAACACAGTGCTATCTGTTACGGAGACTTCCTTCTCCTTTCCCACAGCCGTCTGTAGCACTCTGCAGCTTTTCGTACAGCATGGTCTTGTTATTCATATAGAAATACTCAAAGGCAATTCTTAGAACTTGGGTACCTAAGTATAGGTGCGGCTCCCAGCTTCACATTGCCTTAAGCAATAGCTACATTTTTCATAACTTTTTTACATGTTATGTCCATCTTTGCCTCATTTCTAAAAGCTGGTCTGCATCCTCACCGTAATTCAGAGCATGGTAACTATTTCCTACTGCCCTGCTTTCCAGAATGATACATCTTCAAATGCAATCTTTAAATCATAGAGACAACAGATTTTTGCTTTAAGTGTAGAAAAATATTTTGCAATCTGGTTCTAATATTGAATCAATTTTATAGGAGAGTCTACTATTAAAAGTCTTGCTTACCATAATATGTTTGCAAGGAGGGCATTTGCTTTGCAATAATAATTATTAGTATAAAGTCCTTAAAATAGAATATATGAATTACCAATCAGTGTTAGAAGATTAGAAAACGTATCAGAACTGAAACCTTGGTTAGTATGTTTTGGTTATCAAATCTAGTTTTTTTTTTTCTTTTTTCTTTTTTTTTCTTCTTTCTAAGGGTTTAGAAAAGCACCAAATCTAGTTTTATAACCCCACGTTCAGCAAGCATTTCCCAGGAAAAAAAGTCCTTATCTGGTCAAGGCCATTACCATATAGCATCAGGAAATGTCTCTGTGGCCTAGCAGCTGGGCTAGGACTCCTTCCACCTCCTTCCACCCACTGTGCCCTTGTCCCACACTGAGGGTTGGGAAAGCTGCTGCAGCTGCTGTTTCGGCTGTTTCATTCCTGTCCACTTGCGAGTGTGTGTGCACCTCCGCCAGTCTGGGAGGTCCATGAGGGAGGCATCACCTCTAGACCCAGAGCACACAGCTCTCTGCCACAGGTGTTGCAGCCACAGCCAAGGGGCCTTCCTATGCCTAGTGCAGCAGTACCTTTGGAGTCTTGGGAGCAGACACCCATGGGGGCTGAACCTGCAGTGGATGTACTAATGATAATGAGGATAATAGTTGCTAATATTTCTTGAGCTCTTCATTTATGGTATGCCAGACACTATTTGAAGCCCTCAGCTTAGGTCATTTGATCCTCACAAACCTGTGAGTTGGGTTGTCTTCTTATCCCCATTTTTCAGATGTGAGTTTTGTGAGAGATAAGCTAAATACAGCACAGCAGGAACTGCTCTTAGACCTCAAGCATCCTGGCCCCAGAGCCCGAGTGTCACCTCTGCCCTGGGCTTCCTCTTAGTCGTACCAGGGACTTGGGCATTGGGCACAAAATCTCCTCTTGATATAATGTAGTGGTACCAATAGTTTCTATTGAGGTTTTTTTTTCTGGGCCTGGCACTGTGTGAGGCATTTGGCTTCTGGTTTAATCTTTACATGATCACTTTAGTTATAGGTGTTATTATCCCAGATTTATAAAGAAATAGGGAAACTTCTTACCCCTTAAAAATTGGCGTGTGTGCCAAGCATGGTGGCTCACACCTGTAATCTCAGCACTTTGGGAGGCCGAGGTAGGATTGCTTGAGCCTAGGAGTTCAAGACCAGCCTGTGCAACACAGAGATATCCTGTCTAAACCAAAAATTTAAAAATTAGCCAGATGTGGTGGTACACACTTGTTGTCCCAGCTGCATAGGAGGCTGAGGTTGGAAGGATCACTTAAGCCCACAAGTTCAAGGCTGCAGTGAGCTATGATCCTGCCACTGCCCTCCAGCCTGGGTGACAGAGTGAGACTCTGTCTCAAAAAGAAAAAGAGAAATTGTCTGTATTTTAGCTGAAATTCTCCTGGTAGCAGAAAACTTACTTTAGGTATTAAGAAAATTTAAGGCTATGCAAAAAAACAAGAGAGAACTGAAAATAAAGATTCGGAGGTACAACAAATGTCTCATGCAACCCAAGGGCAGAAATTGGCCAGGTCTTTTAACTGATCTGAAACTGGAAAGACATGAGAAACCCTGGCAGTTTTTCTCTTGGCTCACTCACCCTCCCTGATCTCTTGTCTCTGCCTCATTCTGTGTTTCTGCATCATTCTTCTTCATCCATCCATCTCGTTTTTCTCCACTCTCTTCTACCCATGTTTACATTGCAAAAGCAGCCTCCGTTCCTTAACCCATGTTTCCTCAGTTCCTGCACACAGCCCAGACTAAATTAAAGGCTTTTTATCTCAGTTTCAGTTTCTGGAAAAGAGACTCTGGGCAAGCCCAGCTTGGTCTAACTGGTTGTACACAGATGCTCAGCATTTCCCACGTGGCTGGGCTGGGGTATGGGTAAGTGCTGAGGAAGCATCACCATGAGCTGAACAGATGCCTCCAAAGATGTTTGCCCCAGTGACCCTACCGGATCTTGCCCGCCGTCTACGCTCGCTCACCAGTCACTTTCCTTAGGTAGCATCATCTTGTCACTTGTGCCATCTGGCATAGCCCTTTCATCCACCCAGGTGTTATGTCTCTAACTCTTGTTGGTACAATTGCCCATCAGCTTTAACTCCTAAAGAACAACCCTTAATGAGAGGTCCCTGGGGAGTGCACCCTACTTAGACTCACCACCGTGATTAGTTCAGTGGATATTTTTAGCCTTTTGGGTCTGGGGAAGGAATTGTTCGGAACTGAAAGCCAGGGCAGAGAGTGGACCCAGACTGCAACAGGTCAGTGGCAATCAGAGCAAGTGACGACAGGAATTCTATTATTACCGGGCAGCAGCTCCTTGGCCTCCCACACCTGTAACTCACACCAGGTGTGGGACAAAGGGATTTCTGAGTGGCTTTCATTCCCGAAGGTGTTCCTCACCCCATGTTAATGACTTGGTTTGTCGTTGGCTGAATCAGGGACAAAAGAGAGGAGCAGGGAGAGACAAAGGGCTTAGCCTGTTGCCCATGCCCAAGCTGGAGTGCAGTGGCACAATCTTGGTTCACTGCAACCTCTGCCTCCCAGGTTTAAGCAATTCTTCTGCCTCAGCCTCCTGAGTAGCTGGGACTGCAGGCACATGCCCCTCCCCCCCCAAAAAAAAATAGAACTGAGGTTAAACCGATCTCCTGGCCCTGAGATTTCCTACCACACAGGTCAGGGCAGACTACCTGACAGAAGCCAGAAGCTGGAAGCTTCAGGTAAAGCTGTACAGATGTGCAGGCTCCGTTTCTAGGAAATTGGACTTTAGAAGAACTGAAATGGCTCTCTGCACAGGTTTAAATACGCAAACAGTCATCTTTGCCATCTCTGTCTAGAGTGGGATTTGGCAGACTCCTCTCTGCCATAGGAGTGACTCACAACAACCATAATCCGTCTTCCAGTACCTGCCTAATGCAGGATTTCCAAAAAATGCTTCACCTAGTTGCTCCACAGTTGAATTTGTGAAGCATGATTTGGTGTTTGTCGAGTCATTAGTGATATTAATTCTTAAATAGCACAGAGTGAGTAGAGCGGCAGGTGAGAGGTTATCTTCTGCCTCCCTTCAGAACTTCACATGCAGGTCTTTGCTCTGTAAAGGGCATTCATTAAATGTGAAATGTTTTACTCCTTTGGGATTAATTCCAAAGGAGTACAATTTTGGTGGAGTGATTTGCTTTTGTAGCTGATTTTTTTTATTCTGTGTGGCAAGTTCCAACATAACTGGAGTCTTTTTCAAGCGAAGCTTCATAGCTACACCTGTTTTACCCCAGGCACTGGGCTTACAATTCTAGTAAAGGCCAGCAGTGATTGGTCATGTTTATTAATGGCAGCTGAGACCCTGTACTTCTCATTTGTGGGTGACCTGAGATGGAGTGAAACAAAGCACCCCTAAGTAGCTTTTTGCTTTTTCTGCATTTCATTTTGAAAGTAGCAGTACAGTTACAGCGAAGCCTCACACCCACTCCAGTGCTTGACAACCTGCCTGCCTTTGCAGCCCCCCGCCCACTGCTGCCTGCCAGACATCTTACACTTCAGTTGCACATTCTCCCTGACACCTCCCGCCTCAGTCCCTACAGCAGCCTGCTTGCATACCCTCATCCTTCAAGGCTGGGGAAGTGGCTCCTCTGAGAAGCTTCCCCCAAACGCCACCTGCCAAATTCCACCTCCACCTCCGGGCTGCTCAGATGCCCTGCTCGGTGTCACCATGACACCTGTGCCCCTCCACTGCACTTACCACACTGTGGTGATGTGCTCTGTCTGCGTGTCCATGAGCTTCCTGGGAGCAGCAGTGTGGAGTCATGTTAGTTTTAGGAAACTGGGTTCTTACCCAGGGCCTGGCATACCATGTGTGTTTAGTAAGCATTTATTCTTGTTCAGAACCTTAAAGGAACCACAGAAGATCTCTGCAAGCTGTAGTAGATGCTGTAAAGCCTGCACACCAGGCTCTGAATAGAGCCACTGTGGGACCCAAACCAGAGCCAGCTGATTCTCATTGTGGACACCATTCAAACAAGCCTGATGGCCTGGTTACTTCAGGCAACAGAAAGGCCATTATGGGACATGGGTGGTTACTCATGTCCCTTCTTAATACAGGGCAGCAGGGATACAGCAGTTTCTCTTTCTGTAGCTGTTTCCCAACTCCCACTGCCTGAACAGGTGCTCTCTCAAAGAGCCTCACAACGGTGTCTTTCCCATGTCTGGCCTTCCATCTTTCAGATGAAAATAGGAAAAACGTGGAGGAAGCACATGTGCCTTTAGTTTGCTTCTAATTACAAGAGTAATACACACTCATCATAGACACCTTGAAAGATACTGAAAAGTACAAGAAAGAACTTCTGACATTCTATAGCTAGCTTTTGTGTCCTTTCTGTGCATATATCTGCGTTTTTGGCTATAACTGAAATCATTCTGCACATTCACATTTATGATCTTTTTTTGAACTAATACTTCTGCGTGAGAGCACAAGCGTCGGCAGTTCAGCAGCGGCAGTCACAACTGCACCCTTGCCTGAAGGGACCTGAGGACACGCTTGATACAATTTTATTTCTTTGTATTAAGAAATACAAAGAATACATCCCACCACCACCTGATGATGTGTGGATCTTCTTTTCTTTTCTTTCTTTTTCTTTTTTTCTTTTTTGACAGAGTCTCCCTCTGTCTCCCAGGCTGCAGTGCATGGCGAGATCTTGGGTCATTGCATCTTCCGCTTCCCAGGTTCAAGCAACTTTTCTGCCTCAGCCTCCCCGAGCACCTGGGATTACAGGCGCCCACCACCATGCCCATTTTTTTGTATTTTTAGTAGAGATGGGGTTTCACCATGTTGACTAGGCTGATTTTTGAACTCTTGACCTCAAGTGATATGCCTGCCTCAGCCTCCCAAAGTGCTAGGATTATAAGCATGAGCCACTGTGCCCGGCCTGGATTTTCTTTTCTAAACAGTAGAGTCTTTTTTTTTTTTTTTGTCATTTATATTCTTCTCTTCAAAAGTAATCTTGGAGAAATTGCTGCCAAATCTTTCCCCCTCTGCACTGAACATTTTAAAATGGGGTGAACAGAGAAGTGCAGGTAAACGGAAGGTTTCCTCACAGCCAAAACGTTTTGCTTGTTGATAACCATGCCTTTGTTTTTATACCTAGTGACATTATTTGAGGTCTTTGATAGGATGCACCAGTGCTCTGCATTAAGTCGTCGTCATGTCTCAGCTGGCCGGTGTCTCCTTCCGCCTGCTTCAAGAGTTGCTCATAGCCTGAGGGTTGTGAATTACACTCTGTGTTCCAGGTGGTGCCAGACAGGAGGTTAGAAATGAGACTCTGAATGAAAAGAAACAGGTACAGCAGAACCCATCTTTCTGGAGTGCTAAAGCTTGTGGTCCCTCACTGTGTAGCAGGGTGAATCTCCCAGAGTCTGTGCTTTATCTGAGAATCTGCCTCAAGGGCTGTGGATGGGGCTGGGATAGAGAAGCAAGACTAGAGGGCAGGATTTTCTCCCCCCAGATCTGGAATTTAGTCCACAGTCTGGCTTGTTAGACTTTAGGCCTTTCGATACCTGCTGCCTTAGAAACTCTTGCCAAGAGCGCCATGTACAGCAGCCTAAGGAACTTCCCCACTGACCCAGTTCCCGTAGCCAGGTGTTCAGAGCAACTGGAATTCATATGACTCCCAGTCAGATCCACCAGGAGAATGAACTGGCTGGTTAACGAAAACATGTAAGACTGACCTCCTTGCCCAGAGGTGGTTCAGGGTGGCATTTCGCCCTAGTCTTCCTCAGGCCCTCTGTGGCCATCCCTCCAAATGGACAGACACAGGGCATAAAAACTCCCTATGCAGATGTTGCTTTCTGGGGTGTCTCCAGCGTGTGTGTATCTTCTGCCCACCCCGTTGCTAACCTGCTAATTCCACCTTAATCCTTCCCACTTAGAAAATACAGGACAGCCATTGCTCATCAAAGCTTGTCCCACCCAATTCTGCCTCTCCCCTTGTCAGTCACCCGCAAATGAAGGCCAGCAGCTTAGTCAGATGGCTTGTTGTATTTACGTAGTTTGCCTGTTGGGTTACTTTGGCCAACTTGAAGAGTTGTGTTGCTGGTGGTGGTTTTGTTTTGTGAATCTTGCCATTCCTTCTTCACTGTTAAATTCTCGCTTCTCTTTTAGGCATTAAAATCGGGCATAGGAAGTCATAAGCTGTGCTGCCTTCGGATAGGGATCTGCCTGGTTACACCAGGGATGCAATGGGAGCTGAGAAGGAGCACATAGCGCTCTCTGCCTATTGTTCAGCTGTGAATGTGTGGAAACACCCTGTGCAAAGCCGGTGGCACTTACAACCACAAATAAAGACAGGTTCAAGGCTAGGGGTGGTAGCTCACACCTGTAATCCCAGCACTGTGTGAGGGTTGCTTGAGCTCAGGAGTTTAAGACCAGCTTGGGCAATATAGTGAGACCCCATCTCTACTAAAAATAAAAATAAAAATTAGCCGGCCTGGTGGCACATACCTATAGTACCAATTACTCAGGAGGCTGAGGCAGGAGGATTGCTTGAACCCTGGATGTAAAGCTGCAGTAAGCCAAGATTGCACCACTGCACATCAGCCTGTGTGACAGAATGAGACCCTGTACTCCCCCAAAATAAAGATAGGTTCTGCGTATCTGCATCCTTTGGTAAAATACGAATTTTCTCACAAAATGATCTCCAGTCCCACAAAATGAAATCATGAGTTGATGGCACTCATCCTATGGGCCTTGGCTAATGTTTCACTTGTTGAGAGACATCACTTGACCCCCAGGCAGGGGACCAGATGTCATACTTCCTCCACTTTTTCTTCACAGGATTTACCAGAATTTGTCAATGTCGATTTGCTTGTGTCACTTTTTTTTTTTTTTTTTTTTAATAAAGTGCCTCTCACACCAAACTCTGTATGGGGAGAGGCTGTTTCTGTTCTAATTTCTTTTGGGTCCTGGCTCTGAACTCAGCACCAGCTAATCAGGTATTTCATAAATCTTACAGGAGGGAGTGAGGAAACCCATTGATCTTAGAGGTGATGGAAGCAAAATGTTTCACACTTAGATAAATCCTGGATCACTTTTTAAATGAGACCTACCCATTTCCTTCATGAAGCAGTTGTCATTTCCATACCACTTTGTTCACGCCACTTGCATAGTTCTTAGTACACTGCATAGTGACTTTTAAGAGTCCACTTTACCTGCTAGGTTGAGAGTCACTGCAGGGGGAGAAGGCATCCCGCTCATTTTTGCATTCCCACTCCTAACTCAATCTTTTGATGGACTGAGGGGAATTTCCAGTGTGGATGCTACTATGAGGCTGTCATTTGACTTCTTTTTTTGGAGGAAGGAGTCTTATTCCTGTCACCCAGGTGGGAGTGCAATGGCACAATCACAGCTCATTGTAGCCTTTACTTCCGAGGGCTCAGATGATCCTCCTGCCTCCTTTTTTGATTTTTTTGGTGGAGACAAAGTCTCACTATGTTGCCCAGGCTGGTCTTGAATCCCTGGGCTCAAGTGGTCCACCCACATATGCCTCCCAAATTGCTAGGATTACAGGTGTGAGCCACCGCACCTGGCCTCCACTTCTGTTTGGCTGACTTGTCTAAAGGGGTGTCCTTTTTCTGTGATTGTTCTCTGCCCACTTGTGAGAAAGAATTAGAGCACCTACTAGGTGTCCTTTACTTTGGGTAATTAACCCCATGTGTTCCAGATGAAAGGCATTTACCTTTCAATTTACATTCCCTTTCTAGGTACATGACCTTTAAAGTACAGAGCTGGAGCTCTAACCAAAGATTTCTGATGCCTTTTGTACTTTTGATTTCATGTAGAAATTCAATGCTGTGTGAAATGAACTACAGGAGGTCCAGGTGCTGCTCTGCTTGGGGCATCTAATTCCACCAGACCGGTTGTGCTGGTCAGGATGTTTCCTGGAATGCATCCACTTCACAGTCTCTTGTCTCTGTGCCACAGCCCTAGGCAATATGATGCTGCTGGAGCTCTGGGTTGAGGCCAGGAGTTCAAGACAGCTGGCTGACATCGCAAGACCCTGTCTTATAAAAAAAATAAAAAATAAGAAAGAAAAGAAATAAAACAATAAAAAAGAAAAAGAGTGTATATGGCAATTAGGTTATATGATTTAAAGAGTAAGGACACTGACAGCAGAAAAAACAGGAAAATTTCAGAATAAAAATTGACTAACATCCACGATTACACTTCTCACTGTCCCCGACCTTCTCTCTGACTAAAGTTTCATTTGATAACTGCTGAGTTCTGAGATTTAACAACATCAGGTAGATTTTGAGCCCATTCAAAGTATGGTATGTTATGATGAAAAGACTGTATGACACAAAAAGAAGAATCAAATAATATTTGGGAGGGGCTACACACGGAGGGTACTCATGGTGGTGCATGCTAACATCACATTGGGCCCTCTCTTGTGTTTGCATCCAGGATCGTCTGTTTTTCGTGATGGAGTTTGTGAATGGGGGTGACTTGATGTTCCACATTCAGAAGTCTCGTCGTTTTGATGAAGCCCGAGCTCGCTTCTATGCTGCAGAAATCATTTCAGCTCTCATGTTCCTACATGATAAAGGAATCATCTATAGGTGAGTTTGGTTACTGCCCTCTCTCCTAATCCGCTGCCTCCCCCTCTCCTGGCATGACTCATTCTTCCACTTCTCATGATAATCAATTGAAATCTTTTTTTGGAATTAAGTTTGCAAAAGTTCTCTTTTTTTCTTTTTCTGGCAGGGTCTCACTCTGCAGCCCACACTGGAGTGCAGTGGCCTAATCATGGCTCACTGCAGCCTTGACCTCCCAGGCTCAAGCAGTTTTCCCACCTTGGCCTCCCAAGTAGATAGCTGGGACTACAGGCACTTAACCACTACACCTGGCTAATTTTAAAATTTTTTATAGAGGCAGGGGCTTTGCTCTGTTGTCCAGGCCTCACAAACGTTCTAAGGATCCATTAGGATAAATGAATAACAGTAATACACACTGCCTCCAAACTAAAATTTGCCCCATTTGATATTCATAAAATAGGCCTGAGGGGGTGCAGAAGAGACTATTTATTCATGAATTGCTTCAGCCAGGGTTTGCTAAGGGCCTGTCATAGCCAAGCCCTGCAAGGGGCTAAACACATTGTTGTTCTCTTTTTTCCATTTTAACATTTGAAGTGAATCCCTTAACCATGATTCTATTCCATTTTAAGAATCCACACCTTGGCCGGACATGGTGGCTCACGCCTATAATCCCCCAGCTCTTTGGGAGGCTGAGGCAGGCAGATCACCTGAGGTCAGGAGTTCAAGACCAGTCTAACCAACATGACGAAATACAAAAATATTAGCCGGACATGGTGGTGCACACCTGTAGTCCCAGCTACTTGGGAGGCTGAGGCTGGAGAATCACTTGAACCTGGGAGGCGGAGGCTGCAGTGAGCCAAGATCTCACCACTGCACTCTAGCCTGGGCAACAGAGCATGTCTCAAAAAAACAAATTGTTTGTCATTCTCCCCTATTTATGGCCAGATGAGGTGGCTCATGCCTGTGATCCCAATACTTTGGGAGGTCGAGGCAGGCGGATCATCTGAGGTCGGGAGTTCCAGACCAGCTTGACCAAGATGGAGAAACCCCGTCTTTACTAAAAATATAAAATTAGCTGTGCATGGTGGTACATGCCTGTAATTGCAGCTACTCGGGAGACTGAGGCAGGAGAATTGCGTGAACCCGGGAGGCGGAGGTTGTAGTTAGCCGAGATTGCGCCACTGGACTCCAGCCTGAGTGACAGAGCGAAACTCCATCTCAAAAAAATAAAGAATCCACACCTTAAATAAAGAGTGTGACTAACTTGCTCTAAGTTGCTGTAACAAGTATGACAGTCATGTGGAGAATGGCTCACCAGGCAGGAGCTGGAAGGTAAGCTGCTGACGAGCAGTGTCCTGCATGAGAGTACCCTTCTTGTGTAGCCCCTCCCAAATATTATTTGATTCTTCATTTTGTGACATACAGTCTTTTCATCATAACATACCATACTTTGAATGGGCTCAAAATCTACCTGATGTTGTTAAATCTCAGAACTCAGCAGTTATCAAATGAAACTTTAGTCAGAGAGAAGGTCGGGGACAGTGAGAAGTGTAATCGTGGATGTTAGTCAATTTTTATTCTGAAATTTTCCTGTTTTTTCTGCTGTCAGTGTCCTTACTCTTTAAATCATATAACCTAATTGCCATATATACTCTTTTTCTCTTTTTTATTGTTTTATTTCTTTTCTTTCTTGTTTTTTGTTTTTTGGTTTTTTTTTCTTAAGACAGGGTCTTGCGATGTCAGCCAGCTGTCTTGAACTCCCGGCCTCAAGCAGTCCTCCCACCTTGGCCTCCTAAAGTGCTAGGATTACAGGCATGAGCCACCACACCTGGCTCACATAAACTCTTTTTCTCTTGAGTTGCAATTGTTGCTTTCCTTAGAGAAAAATTTTCCTGTATTAGGGGCATGAATGCCAAAGGAGTTCCTGATTGAAGTTTGCTATTTATTAACCTCGTTAAATGCTGTTTCTTTTATAAACTCATGACAGCATTGACATCATTATTACAGTATAAGAGCTTTAAAACCAGTGAATATTATTAAATGCCATGGGAGTCAACATAGGAAGAGAACAAATAGTAAGACTCGTAAAGAGAATGCAGTAGGACTGGGTGGTGCCAGAGAGAAGTGGGAACGCAAGCACTGCCTAGCAGGTATGGCGGGCACCACAGAGACGTTTCCTCTAATTAATTCTCAGTGCAGATCCCCCGGACCTCAACTACATATAGCGCATTTATCACAGCCTCACGGCACTGTGCAGGAGAGAAGAGGGTGCAGAGCCGGGAACCAGCCTGGATAACGGCAGTGGGAGCCCCCTGTTTGAACGCAGTCCGGGATCTGCGTTAAGTCGCGGGGCTGCTGCAGGTTGATTAGGCAGCCTGTGTTTTGAGCTTTCTCTACCAAGCTGTGGTGATTAGATCTCAGGATTTTTTTCCCCGCTTTCCACTTTCTTCCTGGTGTATGATTTGCGGAGGTTTTTGGTATGATGTCTGATAATGAAGGGGGTTAAGTGTCCTCCTGGTGCTGTCAGACTCCAGGCAATGAGTTCCATTTTTGTTCTTCTCTCCATAGCTAATCCAGCCGTCTCTTCTCTATTTGCCCCAAAGAGAATGTTTCCACATGTAGTTTTTAAGAGTAATGACTTCCCTACTTGACAGGGACTTCTGTTGCAAATCAAAATAATATTAACAACAAAAGCTAAACTGAACAGTTGGGCTGGGTGGGGTGATTCACACCTCTAATCCCAGCACTTTGGAAGTTCTGACGGGGGAGGATCGCTTCAGCCCAGATGTTTGAGGCCAGCCTGGGCAACATAAAGAGACCCCTGTCTCTACAAATCTATCTATCTATCTATCTATCTATCTATCTATCTATCTATCTATATGGATTAGCCAGGCATGGGGACATGCACCTGTGGTCCTAGCTGTTTGGAGGCTGAGGTGGGAGGATTGCTTGAGCCCAGGAGGTTGAGGCTGCAGTGAGCTGTAACTGTGCCACTGTATTCCAGCCTGGGTAACAGAACGAGATCCTGTCAGTCAATCAATACATCAATAAAACGAGCACTTGTTATAGGACTGGCACTTCACTTGCATTCATCTGTTAATTCTTCTAACAATATTATTATGTAACAATAACAGTATCCACATTGTTCAGATGAATAATTAGATTGTCTAAAGGCTTAATCACCTGACTACTAACTGGTAGTGAAGTCAGAATTCAAACCATGATTCTAACCATTGGACTACACTGTCTCCTCAGGAGAGACTTGAGGATTTCGAGTACCACTACAGAATCAGCTTCTTATTCCTTTTTGGTGCTAGGAGCACTTCAATTCCTGAAAATAAGGTGGAGTGAGCAAAAGCAATACAGTCTTATCTCAAGATTTCTTGACTCCTCAGAGGCTTTGAGTTGGGCTGAGCAGCACGCTTGCTTTCCTACATTGAATGTTACTGCCCCACAGTCTGCTTGTCTCATTCATCTCAAAATACGGTGGACAGACACTAACTTGATGTGGTTTCTGGTGAAGTAGTGTCAACCCCGTCTTGACAAGTTGTATTTCTATTCATGGTGTCTGTGGTTCGATTCTGAGAATTGATTTTAATTTACTCTTGGACTTGAATCCTATGTTCAAGCTCTAACTGATATGGCTGACTTTGAAGGGAGCACATTTAATTAGGATAGATTCAAATGCTATTTTTATCCCATGGACTTATTTCACAGGATAATTTGATTCCATTCAGTGTACTGGCTGGGAGCAGAGTCTTAAGGATAAGACTTTGAAAGCCAAGTCCTTGGAATTCACACACAGTAAAGGGCACATTTGGGTCACAGAGGGTGTGGATTTGATACAAGGGCCCAGTGAGAAACTTGCAAGTATCAGACAGCCTCGTTTATCACACATATCCCAGAATGCCCTTTGTCAGTGCTAAAATAATCTCCCCAGAAGATGCCTCTGACCTATCCAAATAGAGCTGTTGTTTGTCTGTTTTGGGTTCTTTGAGGGAGTGGAGGGGAGGGAGAGAGGTGTTTATTTTCCAGCAGGTTACAAAGATGAAACCATGTGCAAGTCACTGTTAAAGAAGACTTCAGAAGGTAGTACTTTAGGCTCTTCTAACATGAATTTCTTCTTAGCTGCCTATGCCTTTGAGAGAGGACTTGGGCCAGTTACATTTGCATGCATTCCAGCTTGTGTGCTGACCCTGATTCTCAGATGTGTTCCCTTTTATTTTGTGGAGGAACAGAAGACCAGTTCCTGGGAGATTCCGCAAGGGAAGGGCCTGCCCCTCTGCCTTTGATTGGAGGGTCTGGAACCTGCCAAGGGCCAGAAACCAAGAAGTGTAGGCTGGCAAGGAGGCAGTCATCAAGTCAGTTCTGCCAAAGGGGGAAAAAAAAGACTATTGATTCTTTTGTCCTGGGCTTCTTGGCCAATGGGAAGGCCAGAAAGTGCTCATGAATAATTTACACATGGTGTTGACTTTTTTCCAGAGTCAAGCCCTACAGAAAAGTCAGGGAAACAAAGGGGCATGCAACCCATTGACCAGACAGCTTTCAGCATGTTTCATCAACTGTATTGAAGGGGAAACTCAGCTGTCATTGACATTTCAGCCCCACACTCCTAAAGCAGCCAGCACACATGTGATCTGCTGTTTTTGACGACGTGTGGAATACTGTATCTGAAATATGTTGGGTGAGGAAGAGTTTGTAGAAGGGCACTGTTTAAATTTCACTTCCCCCTCACCGTGTCACACTTGACACACAGCACTTTCCAGCACATGCTTTTCAGCTCATGAGTCTGACGGCTTTGTGCCTTATGCAGCGCTCACCATGCTGGGTGCATGGTAATTAGTGCGTACCCCTAAAGCTCCAAAGGCTTCCCATGATATTTTGCCATCGCATTTTGCAGACGTGGCCCACGGAGGAAGATTTTGCCCCACAGAGGCTGGCCACCAACCCTGACATGCCGCCTTCTACTCTCATGATTACGTGACACATTCACTTTTCAACTTTTAACTGTTGACTTCTCCTCAAATTGAGAAAAAAATGTCTACTTAATTTGACTTTTTTAAAAATTCAGAATTTGGAAAGAGTAGCAATCTCACTCCAAGATTAAACCCTGTTAAGCTGATCTCTGAACATAGTTGTTGGATTTATGTGAATGTACTAATCGCCACCATTATCTAGCTCTTGTTTCTCAAGGATCATGAGGGTCCACAGGTGCCTTGCTGACTCCGGATGACTCAGCTGGGCATAGCCTTGCTTGGCAAGCGTTCTCCTCTGTGAGCATTACTTCCTTGTCTAAGAATTCACAAGTGCTCCATTTCCAAATGACTTTGTGTGTTGGGGCCAGGCACAGTGGCCTAGGCCTTTAATTCCAGCACTTTGTGAGGCCGAGGTGGGCAGATCACTTGAGTCCAGGAGTTCAAGACCAGCCTGGGCAACACAGGGAGACCCTGTCTCTATAAAAAATACAAAAATTAGGTGGACATGGTGGTGCACACCTGTGTAGTCCCAACTACTTGGGAGGCTAAGATTAGAGTATCACTTGAGCCGGGTGGTGTAGATTGCAGTGAGCCAGAGTTGCGCCACTGCACTCCAGCCTAGGTGAGAGAGTGAGACCCTGCCTCAAAACAAAACAAAACAAAAATTATGTTGCATCAGTGATGGATTTTACATGCCTGAGTTACTGTGTTCTCTCTCTCTCTCTCTCTCTCTCTCTCTCTCTCTCTCTCTCTCTCTCTCTGCGGTTCTTCCCCTCTGGAAAACCGTGGCAATCTCTCTCCAATTCCCACCTCCTGGAACTTCTCTTACTCCTCAGTATTTCTTCCCAGCAGACTTTGAGTCCCCCAGATGTCTTTCATTTGAGTCTGGAATTTGGGGCTCTTACTGTCACCTCACTGCTATTAGAATTCAGTTCTGTACTTACGTTCATTCTATTCATTCTAGTGAGAAAAATCTTAGATAAAGATGAAAGTTAAATTTAAGAGCCCTGTTTTCCCTTTGTCATCTGCTAGCATTGTTCCTTCTGCTGCAAGAAGTATGTCTCTTCTTTCTTAATCTGCATACTGCAGAGACTGCTACAAATTGTCATTTGCTGTTTCCATAGTCCTTGTTTATTCAGTACATGCCAGTCGTGGGAATGCTCACTACATTAGTAACTTTCACATCAGACTTTGGCTGTGAGCCCTCACCTGGGACTGATACTGGCACTCTGAGCTTTTCAGTCATGTGTTTGTCTCCTCCCTTACTTGGCTTGTCATGCCTTGCTGTGCCATGTGGCCTCATTCAGTGACCGCTCTTCGACTCTCACCGGAAAGTGACCACTGTTCCTGACGCCCAAGATCCTTCTTCAAGGATATGATGGAGACCTCAGAGCTTTTCAGCTTATTAGAGTCGATCAGCATTTCCCTCAAATGAAGTCTTCCCTTTTCCCGTAGTGAAACCCATTGGCCACTGTTCTTCTCCCTTGCATGTTCTCTGGAGATCTTTTAACAAGTATTTGTTGAGCATCAACTCTGTGCCAAGGCTATGGATGTAATGATGAGCAAAAACATAAATACTCTCCAGTGCAGGGTATGATCCGGTGATGGAGAAAGATGTCAGTCAAATGATTATACCAATAAAAAATTGCAACCATGACCAGTGTTATGAAGGGGAGAAATACAATGCAATGAATGAGAAGCTAGAATAGGGTGATTCCATCCAGTTAGGGAAAGATGGAAGATTTTCATAAGGAAGTAACTCTTGAGCTGAGATCACAGTAAAGAGGGAAGTAAGGAGCACTTGAGACAGAAGAAACAGCAAATGCAGATAGACGCCCAGTAATAGGAAGGAGCGTGGCAAGGTCAGGGGTTTTAGAGCAGGCCAGCCTCACCGGAGTCTAGGAGGTGTATCTTACCTCCCTTGGCATTTTATTATCCTAAAGTGTTCAGTCAGCTGATGACTTCAAGATTTTATTAGCCACTCCTTGTAAATAATTTATGTAAAGGTTAGGTAAGGCCAGTCATGTTGCCAGTCCCTGGAGGAGCCATCTATTCACAGTGAGTTCCCTGTGTCCAGGTCTGTGCATTTATACTCAACAATGGGTTTATAAAATATGAGAGCCAGATGAGACCTCAAAGGTGGCTAAGGGTCAAGTTCTCTTTTACAGAAGAGGGACTTCAGGTCGGAAACATCCAAAAATTGTTTCTCATAGTGGATATTCTCTTCGGATAACTCATCTGCTATTTGTTTTCCATCTTCAGGAATATAAAAATATGGCTAGAAAATTTTGTTTTGGTCTTCAACTTACAGCTGACATGAAGAGCAAATCAAGATATTTTGAGGTATTCAACCCTGTTTACTCCATTGCAGTGAGGAAAATCCAGTCAAGATCAGAACATATTTCCTGAGCTGCCACTCAGTACCAGACGATGCATTAGGAGGTAGAGATACAAGATGAGTAGATGCGATGTCTGCCCTTTGAGGCACTTTTGTGGGGTGAGAGAGATGGCCGTTAATAAGTCATGGCAGCTGGGTTCCAAAATTGGAGTATGCCCAAGGTATTTTGGGAGCAGAGAGAATGGCCATTTGCCCTAAGATGGATGTTCAGGCAAACTTCCTGGAGGAGGTGTTGCCTGAGCTGAGTGTGGAGAGTTAAAAGCTGAACAAAGATAAGAAGGGTGTTTAGGTGAGTTTGAGCAAAGCAGAAAAGTGTAAAAGTGTGTGGTGGAAGTGTAGTTAAAGTGAAAACAGCGGAATTTTGGTAACACTAGGGCCTAAAGTTCGAGACATGGGACAGGGAAGGCTAGAGAAGGCAGCAGAAATGAAGTATTAAGCATTGAATGTTCTTGAGATGTTTGAATTCTGGGTCACTTAGGACTTGGCACCATTACCCATCACAGGAAATGTAAAAATGACGGTGGCTTCAGCCAGATAGAAACACAGTGCTCTCTCATGTGAAAAACCTGGAGAAGGTAGTCCAGCCCCACCGTGGAAGCTCCGTGGAGTCATTTGCGACCCAGATTTCTGTGCTTTCTGTTCTGCTATAGACAGGATCACCTCCTTGTCTAAATGTTTGCTGAAGATCTAGGAATCATCTCTCGATTCCAGTTCCAGGTAGTAAGAAGGGCCAGAGGGCACTCCCCCTAACTGAATCAACTCCCTTTAAGAAGCCTCCTGGAATTCCACACAATACTTATCATGGAATTGGCCAGAACTTGACCGTAGGGCTGCACCATCTCCAGTGAAGGCTAGGGAATATAGTATTACAAGTGGTCATGTTCCAGCTACAAATCAGAGTTCCATTATTAAGAAGGGAGATAATCATTATTATCTGATAGAAAACTTGCAGTGTCAGACACAAATTCCATGCCAAGGAGTCTGGGCTTTATGGGGCAGGTAACCTTTGAAGAATTCTCAGCAGGATTAATGACGTGGTTGGGCTTATATTTTACATTTATATGTGGGCAGGGGCCAAGGCATGTGCATGGTAGGTAGTGGCCAGGTTGCAGGGGAGAAGTTCATTTTGAGGCAGTTGCAATGTTCCAGGTAACAAAATAATGAGGACCTGAACTAAGATAGTGATGGTAGGGCTGATGAGAAAGGCATAAGAGATAATAGCAAGTGAAGCTGATAGGACTTGGTATTTGGGTGGATTCAGGGTGAAAAAGAAACCCAAAATCATTTCCAGGTGTTTTGCTAGAAGGCTGAGTGGATGGCAGTATCATTAGCTAGGAGAGATCATGTGCCTGGGAAGAGGTCTAGGCAAAAGAGGAAGAGGAGTTTTAGAAAGGTTGGATGGCAGGTACCAGAGACATATTCCAGTGGAGGTGCTCTGTTGGCAGGGGGATAGGAGTCTGAAGCTCAGTGAAGAGGATGGGCTGAAATTAAATATTTGGAAGTCATCAGGACATAGCTGTTAGTTCTGACCACGAGACTGGATGAGATCACCCAACAGGAGTGCCTTAAATGGAACAGTGCGAGTCACGGACCGAACCCTGGGGAGCCAGACTCCATTAGAAATCTGCCTACATTTGGCTCCAGGGTTATAAAAACAATTGATATGTTGCATCATTTAGAGTGAGTATCCCCAAAGTGCAAGCCTATTAAAAATACAATTCCACAGAAGTACAGAAAAAGATCACTTACTTTAAAATCTGTTTGTGATGCTGCATATATTCTTCCTACTGAAAGAATGCTGGACATGGTTTTCAGAAGCCCTGCATGCTAGACCCAGCCTGGTCCTGGGGATGTGGACAGGTTGGCGCATCTGTACGATGGGAGTGCTATTGACAAAGCTTCCAAGCAGGGTGCTTGTAAAACTCAAATCAGATGGAAGTGGAAATGTGAATGCTTTTTGGAACATGCTGTGTCAAAATAAGAGGTTATCTTTGCATACATGCTGTCAGCTGATTTGGATTTTCTTCGAACCATAGGCATACGTAGCAATTATCCTCAAGACACTGCCTGAATAACAGGTAATTCTTCATAGAAATTGCAGTTTTAACTTGTAAAAATCAACCTTTTGAAGACCAGTCTCTTTATAATAAACTAACTCTGGTCATGCTTTTCTTTGAAACCAAATCATTTTTTTTTGTATTTCCACAATATTTTGAAATTACCAGTGATTGATATACCTACCACCTACTTACCATAAACCCTTGAGATAATTTTTCTTAGGAAGTCCTAGGGCATATGTGACAGGTTGTACAACCTGAAGACTATGCCGGGCATTTGGTTTCAATTTCAACGGTTTCTAATGTTTGCGGGAAGCAGTTGACCTCATTTTGAGTTTACCCCTTCTAGTATTAAAGCAGATGTTTGGTGGTTAATTTGAGAGGAGATTCAAGAACCTTTTCAGATCGTTAGTGGGGTGAACATCCTGGGGTGTAATCCCAGTAATGCAGTTTCTCAAAGGACCCAACTTCGTAACAGATAGAAATTTAAGCCCTGGAACGCCTTGATCGTTTTTCTGTACTTGAACCAGAATGCTGATCCCGGCGTACCTCATCAAGGTTTGGCCTTTTCATCAGCAAAGGCTCTGGTTATTTGGAACTAATTGATAAATGTGTTAGTGGCTTTCACCAGCTAATGAAATCAGGCCACCAGTTTTGTTCTTCTTTCCACCAAATTAACCAAGTAACTAATTGCTTCATTGTAATTACAGACAATCTTGGATTTATTTGCTGAGCAAGAAAAATATAGTTATTTAATCTTTATGTACTAGATGAACACAACCTTTTGTAAAAAGTGATTGAATTGTACAGTTCAACAAATGTTTATGAAAAGCCTACCCAGCGCAAAGCTTTGTCAGGCTCTTGGGAGTAAAAGAAGAATAAAGACAGGTCCTGCCCTCAAGCTCGGGGCATTTGTTCTTTCCATTAACAAATACTTTTTTGTTGTTATTGGGCACTCACCATGTGCCAGATACTCCTGTGAGCTCTGGAAAAATACAAGAAATAAAACAGACAAAACCCCCTCCTCTCAGGGAGCTTAACTTCTAGCACAAGGAGTCAGGCAAAATATAGAAAGAAGGCAAAAGTTGGGCAAAAGAAGGAAATATATTGAATGTTAGGGGGATTCATTATATGGATATAAAGCTTGGTAAGAGCAATATAAAATTCAAGAACAAAGATTTACTGTTTTATGTAGAGATTTGAAAAGCTCCTCTGATAGGGGACATTTGAGCAGATGAGCAGAGACCTAAGGATGGGTGGAGGCAGCTCCATGTGAATATCTGGGAGAAGAGCATTCCAGGTCAAGTCCTTGGAGGGAGGGTGTGCAGTGGGGTCAAGGAGCAACAGAGGGATCAGTGGGCTGGAGCTGATGAACTCGAGTGTCATGGGGGTCGAGAGCCCAAGCGATTTTGCTTTGTTTCTACAATACAGAATGCTAACCACATGTCTGGAGCATTTGTCCAGTAAGGATAGGCTCCTCTGTTTAATTGCAGCTTCTGTATAACAACTGTACACCGTAAGTGGCATTATCCTTATTTTGCAGACAAAGAAAGGTTAAGTGACATTATCCTATATTTGAGGCTGTCGGAAGTGAAAGGACTTGTTCAGGGTCACACAGTATGTGGTGGAGTTACAATGCCACCTCCGTGATATCCTTTTGAATCCATGCAAGTGCTAAGTTCCCTCACCCATCAGGCCTTTCCACAGGCATTGGCCTCTGCCTAGAATTTTCCCCCATCTCTTTGCCAAGCTTCCAGCTACTAATCCTTGCAGTGTCGGCTTAGTTATCACCTCCTCTGAGAAGCCTTTCCTGGACTCCCCTGCCCTCTAGATTCCATCTAGGTTAAGGTACCTCTGCTCCCATGGCATCCTATAGAACCCTTCCCTTAGCGTGTGCCGTAGGCTATGCCCCTCAGCATATGGGCTCATGAGGGCAGGGACTGTGGCTGTCCAAGCCTAGCCCCTAGGACAATGACAGGAATGTTAGGTGTTCTTAGTGTTCATGGTATTGACCAAAGCTTCAAATTCTACACTTCTATTCTAAGATGACAGGTCAGGACTGAGAATATGTTATGGTTGCTGCCATTTATTGAGCACCTACTATGAGCAAGGCTCTATTCTGAGCTCTTTATATCAACCCACCTATTCCTGACAGTGCTATGACATGGCACTCAGATTGGGAAGAGCTGCCCATTCATTGTCTTATTCTGGCCCCAAACCATGATTTTCTCCGAACTCAAAGCAGTCTTTTTTAAATAAATGAAAGCCTTCTGAAAAGTTTCTCTGATCAACTGAGAAGGATGTTTACACATCTGTAGTGGTGATGCATTTACATCCTCATATGTATTTAATTGGATCCGTCTTTGATTCTTTCCTTAGAACAGTTTCCGGGAAAGGCACACATATTAACAACTTTTTTTTTTCGCTTTCTGATTTTTTTTTTTAATTGTAATTTAAGCTCTGGGGTACATGTGTGCATCCCGCAGGGTTGTTGCATAGGTACACACGTGCCATGGTGGTTTGCAGTCTCCGTCCCTCCCATCACCTACATCAGGCATTTCTCCCAGTGTTTTCCCTCTCGAGCCTCCCTGCCCCCTACTGTTCCTTCCCTAGCCCCCACTCCCCAACCTACCCCAGTGTTCGATGTTCCCCTCCCTATGCCCATGTGTTCCCCTCCCTATGCCCATTGTTCTCATTGTTCAACACCCGCCTATGAGTGAGAACATACGGTGTTTGGTTTTCTGTTCTTGTGTCAGTTTGCTGAGAATGACAGTTTCCAGATTCATCCATGTCCCTACAAAGGACACAGACTGGTCATTTTTTATGGTTACATAGTATTCCATGGTATATATATGCCACATTTTCTTTGTCCAGTCTATCATTGATGGGCATTTGGGCTGTTTCCAAGTCTTTTCTATTGTAAACAGTGCCACAATGAACACACATGTGCATGTGTCTTTATAGTAGAAGGACTTATAATCCTTTGGGTATATACCCAGTAATGGGATTGCTGGGTCAAATGGAATTTCTGTTTCTAAATCCTTGAGGAATTGCCAGATTGTCTTCCACAATGACTGAACTAATTTACACTCCCACCAAGGTGTGAAAGTGTTCCTATTTCTCCACATCCTCTCCAGCATCTGTTGTTTCCAGATTTTTAAATGAACGTCATTCTAAATGGTGTGAGATGGTATCTCAGTGTGGTTTTGATTTGTATTTCTCTAATGACCAGTGATGATAAGCATTTTTTCATATGTTTGTTGGCCACATAAATGTCTTCTTTTGAAAAGTTTCTGTTCATACCCTTTGCCCACTTTTTGATGGGATTGTGTGTTTTTCTCTTGTAAATCTGCTTTAGTTCTTTGTAGATTCTGGATAGTAGCCCTTTGTCAGATGGGTAGATTGCAAAAATTTTTTCCCATTCTGTTGGTTGCCAGTTCACTCTAATGATTGTTTCTTTTGCTGTGCAGAAACCCTTAAGTTTAATTAGATCTCATTTGTCTATTTTGGCTTTTGTTGCCATTGCTTTTGGTGTTTTAGTCATGAAGTCCTTGCCTATGCCTATGTCCTGAATGGTATTGCCTAGGTTTTCTTCTAGGGTTTTTATGGTGTTAGGTCTTATTTTTAAATCTTTAATCCATTTGGAGTTAATTTTAGTGTAAGGTGTAAGGAAGGGATCCAGTTTAAGCTTTCTGCACATGGCTAGCCAGTTTTCCCAACACCATTTATTGCACAGGGAATCCTTTCCCCATTGCCTGTTTTTGTCAGAGATCAGATGGTTGTAGTTGTGTGGCATTGCTTCCAGGACCTCTGTTCTGTTCCATTGGTCTCTATCTCTGTTTTGGTACCAGTATAATGCTGTTTTGATTACTGTAAGCCTTAAATTACAATTTGAAGTCTGATAGCATGATGCCTCCAGCTTTGTTCTTTTTGCTTAGGATTGTCTTGGTTATATGGGCTCTCTTTTGGTTCCATAAGAAGTTTAAAGTGGTTTTTTCCAGTTCTGTGATGAAGGTCTATGATAGCTTGATGGGGATAGCATTGAATCTATAAATTACTTTGGGCAGTATGAACATTTTCATATTGATTCTTCCTAACCATGAGCATGGGATGTTTTTCCATATTGTGTCCTCTCTTATTTCCTTGAGCAGTGGTTTGTAGTTCTCCTTGAAGAGGTCTTTTACATCCTTTGTTAGTTGTATTCCTAGGTATTTTATTCTCTTTATAGCAATCATGAATGAGAGTTCACTCATGATTTGGCTCTGTTTATCTTTTATTGGTGTATAGGAATGCTTGTGATTTCTGCATATTGATTTTGTATCCTGGGAATTTGCTAAAGTTGCTTATCAGTTTAAGGAGGTTTTGGGCTGAGATGATGAGGACTTCTAAATATACAATCATGTCATCTGCAAATAGAGACAATTTGACTTCCTCTTTTCCTAATTGAATACCCGTTATTTCTTTTTCTTACCTAATAGCTCTGGCTAGAACTTCCAATACTGTATTGAGGAGGAGTGGTGAGAGAGGGCATCCTTGTCTAGTGCCAGTTTTCAGAAAGAATGCTTCCAGGTTTTGCCTCTTCAATATGATATTGGCTGTGGGTTTGTCGTGAATAGCTTTTATTATTTTGAGATACATTCCATCAATACCTGTTTATTGAGGGGTTTTCGCATAAATAGCTGTTGAATTTTGTCAAAGGCCTTCTCTGCATCTATTGAAATAATCGTGGTTTTTGTTTTTGGTTCTGTTTACGTGATGGATTACGTTTATAGACTTGTATATATTGAAACAGCCTTGCATCCCCGGATGAAGCCTACTTGATCATGATGGATAAGCTTTTTGATGCGCTGTTGCATTGGGTTTGCCAGTATTTTATTCAAGATTTTTGCATCGGTGTTCATCGTGGATATTGACCTGAAGTTTTCTTTTTTAGTTGTGTCTCTGCCAGGTTTTGGTATAAGGATGATGTTGGTCTCATAAAATGAGTTAGGGAGGAGTGCCTCTTTTTGTATTGTTTGGAATAATTTCAGAAGGAATGGTATCAGCTCCTCCTTGTATATCTGGTAGAATTCAGCTGTGAACCCATGTGGACCCGGACTTTTTTTGGTTGGTAGGCTATTAATTGCTGCCTCAACTTCAGACCTTGTTATTGGTCTATTCAGGGTTTCAACTTCTTCCTATTTTAGTCTTGGGAGGGTAAAGTGTCCAGGAATTTATCCATTTCTTCCAGATTTACTGGTTTATGTGAATAGAGCTGTTTGTAGTATTCTCTGATGGTAGTTTGTATTTCTGTGGAATCAATGGTGATCTCCCCTTTATCTTTTTTTTATTGCATCTATTTGGTTCTTCTCTCTTTTCTTTTTTATTAGTGTGGCTAGTGGTCTATTTAGTTGATCTTTTCAAAAAACCAGCTTTTGGATTTACTGATTTTTTGAAGGGTTTTTGTGTCTCTATCTCCTTGTGCATGGCTAGCCAGTTTTCCCAACACCATTTATTGAACAGGGAATCCTTTCCCCATTGCCGGTTTTTGTCAGTTTTGTCAAAGATCAGATGGTTGTAGATGTGTGATGTCAATTCCGGGACCTCTGTTCTGTTCCATTGGTCTATATCTCTGTTTTGGTACCAGTGCCATGCTGTTTTGATAACTGTAGGCTTGTAGTATAATTTGAAGTCTGGTAGCATGATGCCTCCAGCTTTGTTCTTTTTGCTTAGGATTATCTTGGCTGTTCTGCTCTGATCTTAGTTATTTCTTCTCTTCTGTTTGCTTTTGAGTTTTTTTAATCTTGCTCCTCTAGCTCTTTCCATTTTGATGATAGCGTGTCGATTTTAGATCTTCCTCACTTCTCATGTGGACATTTATTACTATAAATTTCCCTCAAGACACTACTTTAAATTCATCCCATAGATTCTGGTACATTTTGTCTTTGTTCTCATTGGTTTCAAAGGACATTTTTGTTTCTGCCTTCATTTCATTGTTTATCCATTTGTCATTCAGGAGCAAATTGTTTAGTTTCCATGTAGTTGTACAATTTTGAGTGAGTTCCCTGATCCTGAGTTCTAATTTCATTGTGCTGTGGTCTGAGAGACTGTTTGTTATGATTTCTGTTCTTTTGCATTTGCTGAGGAGTGATTTACTTCCAATTATGTGGTCAATTTTACAGTAAATATGATGCGATGCTGAGAAGAATGTATATTCTATGGATTTGGGGTGGAGAGTTTTGTAGATGTCTATTAGGTCCGGTTGGTCCAGATCTGTATTCAAGTCCTCAGTATCCTTCTTGATTTTCTGTCTCGTTGATTTGTCTAACATTGACAGTGGAGTGTTAAAGTGTCCCGCTATTATTGTGCAGCAGTCTAAGTCCCTTTCTAGGTCATTAAGAATTTGCTTTCTGTATCTGGGTGCTCCTTTATTGGGTGCGTATATATTTAGGATAGTTAGCTCTTCTTGCTGCATTGATCCTTTTACTATTATGTAATGTCCTTCCTTGTTTCTTTTGATCTTTGTTGGTTTAAAGTCCATTTTATCAGAGACTAGGATTGCAAACCCTGCTTTCTTTTTTTGCTCTCCATTTGCTTGGTAAATCTTCTTTCATCCCTTTATTTTGAGTCTATGTTTGTCTTTGCACATGAAATGGGACTCCTAAATACAGCACACTGATAGGTCTTAACTTTTTATCCAATTTGCCAGTCTGTGTCTTTTGATCGGGGCATTTAGGCCATTTACATTTAACATTAATATTGTTATGTTTTAATTTGATCCTGCCATTTTGATGCTAGCTGGTTGTTTTGCCCACTAATTGACACAGTTTCTTCATTGTGTTGATGCTCTTTACCATTTGGTACATTTTTGGAGTGGCTGGTACTGGTTGTTCCTTTCTATGTTAAGTGCTTCCTTCAGGAGCTCTTGTAGGGCAGGTCTGGTGTCGATGAAATCTGTCGGCAATTGTCTGTCCTTAAAGGATTTTATTTCTCCTTCACTTATAAAGCTTAGTTTGGCTGGATATGAAATTCTGGGTTTAAAGTTCTTTTCTTTAAGGATGTTGAAAATTGGCCCGCACTCTCTTCTGGCATGTAGGATTTCTGTGGAGAAATCTGCTGAGTCTGATGGACTTCCCTTTGTGGGTGACCTGACCTTTCTCTTGGGCTGCTCTTAGCATTTTTTTCTTCGTTTCAACA
Organism: Saimiri boliviensis; assembly: GCF_048565385.1. NCBI lineage: Eukaryota > Metazoa > Chordata > Mammalia > Primates > Cebidae > Saimiri > Saimiri boliviensis. The sequence continues at coordinate 42,245,822 of NC_133450.1, read as the reverse complement.
CTGGTGACTCTGACGATTATGTGCCTTGGGGTTCCTCTTCTTGAGGAGTATCTTTGTGGTGTTCTCTATATTTCCTGTATTTGGATGTTGGCCTGCCTTGCTAGATTGGAGAAGTTCTCCTGGATAATATCCTCAAGAGTGTTTTCTAGTTTATATTCCTTCTTCCCATCACATTCAGGTACACCGATCAAGTGTAGGTTAGGTCTTTTCACATAATCCCATATTTTTTTGAGGCCTTGTTCATTTCTTTTCACTCTTTTTTTGTCTAATCTTGCCTTCTTGTTTTATTTCACTGAGTTATCTTCAACCTCTAATATCCTTTCTTCTGCTTGATTGATTCAGCTATTGAAACTTGTGTATGCTTCGTGACATTCTCGTGCTGTGTTTTTCAGCTCCATCAAGTCATTTATGTTCTTCTCTAAGCTAGTTATTCTATTAGCATTTTGTCTACCCTTTTTTCAAGGTTTTTAGTTTCTTTGCATTGGGTTAGAACATGTTCCTTTAGCTCAGAGAAGTTTGTTATTACCCGCCTTCTGAAGCCTGCTTTTGTCAGTTTGTCAAACTCATTCCCCATCCTGTTTTGCTCTCTTGCTGGTGAGGAGTTGTGGTCCCTTTGTGGAGAGGTGTTCTGGTCTTTGATAATTTCATCCTTTTTGCACTGGCACTGGTTTCTTCCCATCTTTGTGAATTTATCTACCTTTGATCTTTGAAGGTGGTGATTTCAGATGAGATCTCTGAGTGAACGTCCTTTCTGTTGACGTTGAAGCTATTTCTCTGGTTTGAGCCTTTTTTTTTTTTTTTTTTTTTTTTTGGTTATGCAGTTGTCAGGAAGCCATTTGACAAGGCAGTCTGTCGCTCGTCTTCCTGCAGAGGCACTGCTGGGCTGCCTTGGCTCAGCGTGGCTGCTGGGTAGTCTTCCTCTGGGTTTTGTTTACACAGGTGAGGTTAGACCCACCTTCCCAATGGTGGCTTCTTTCCTCCCACCAAGCTCGATCATCCCGGGTAGATGTGCTGGCTGCAAAACTCTAGCGAGAGGACTTCAGTTTGCTGGACTTTGTGGGGGTGGGACCTGCCAAGCTATGTCACCTGTTTCCCTGCTTTCAACTCTCCCTCTTTCTGGGGGATGGGTAGTTCCTTCAGGAAAGCGTTCTCAGTGTTAGCCAAAACTTCTGCCCAGGTCTGTGCCAACAACTGGTGGCACCAGGAAGGCCAGAGCTGTCTCTCAGATCTGTGTTGATAGCTTGTGCTTTTCAGCCTGGCAGCATTCTCCTGTGCTGTGAGTTGCAGAGGGCATGGGAAAGCACAATATCTGGACCGGAATGCCGAGGGGGTATGATCCCTGATCCTCCAGGCCAGCTGCACTTCCCAGGTGGGGCAGCGCCCTGCCCTGCTTCAGTTAGCCCACTTTGGGTTACTCCTGCCCTGCTTTGGTTCACCCTTTTTGGGCTATTCTCACTGTCCGACCAGTCCCATTGAAATGAACCTGGTACCTCATTTGAGAATGTGGAGATCACTCGCCTTCTGGGTATCTCTCTCTCTGGGAACTGCTCTCTAGAGTTGTTTCTGTTCAGCCATCTTGGCAGACCTCTACATATTAACAACTTTTAGGGATGGCATTGTGGATAAGAGCTGGGGCTCCTAAGTAAAATGGACCCGGGTGTTTCCAGTCTTGGTTCTGCCACTTCTCAGTTGTGGGCTCTTGGGCAGGTTACTTTACCTCTCTAAGCCTCAGTTTCTTCAATGATAAAATGGAAGTCCTGGAAATACTCACTTGAGGGATTTGTTAGAATTGAGTTGTAATTCTTAATTCTGGTGTGGGGGTGCATGTAAAGCCTTTAGCCTAGGGCCTGATATGTAGTACACGCTCAGTACTGTTCACTTTGTAAACTTTCTGCCTGCTACCACTTTTAGAAAAAACATCAAATACATGTTCCAGTGATGGGTACTGGTGCTGTCTTTCTAGTTCCCCTTACATAGATCTTAAGTGCACAATGGGATAAATTTTGATATAGGTACACATTGTGTAATCAGTACTCCAAATACTATGCAGAACATTTCTGTCATCCTTGAAAGTTTCTGGGTGCTCCTTTCAGTTAGTCTCCAAACACCCCGAGAGACACCCAGTTATTCTGTGTTGATATTGTAGGGTGTGGATGTCCACATTGAAACTATTGAGTGTCCTGAAAGTAGAATTGCTTCTTAGGAGTGTTCTTTTCAGTATAAGAGGATGGTTTCTATATATAGACTACGTGAGTGTAATGGCAGTTGTGAACAAGAGACTACCCAAAAAAAGATCTCATCTCATCAGTCAGGTTTACTCTTTGTGGAGAAAAATAGTTACAGGAAGATAAATACCAGCACATCAACACTGGTGGTCTGAGGTAATATAGGTGATTTTTATTTTCTTTTTGATGGTTTTCAGATGTTCTGTATGGAGCAAGTGTTGTCTTTTTATCATTTAAAAAAATGCTGTTTTATTTATTTATTTATTTAGAGACAGAGTCTTGCTCTGTTATCCAGGCTGGAGTGCAGTGGCTTGATCTTAGCTCACTGCAACCTCCGCCTCCCGGGCTCAAGTGATTCTCCAGCCTCAGCCTCCCAAGTAGCAAGGATTGCAGGTGTGCACCACCACACTCAGCTAATTTTTGCATTTTTAGTAGAGATGGGGTTTTACCATGTTGGCCAGGCTGGTCTCAAATTTCTGACCTCTAGTGATCCACCTGCCTGGGCTTAGCAAAGTGAAGGGGTTACAGGTGTGAGCTACCACAACTGGCCAAAAATGCTGTTTTATAAGTGATCTCATGATGTCAGAAATTGGTAGCCTGCTGCTTTATCAGTTAAGTTCTATCAAGTTCCAGCCTCATGCTGTGGGCACTCCTTGTCTGTGAAACCCAGTTCTACAGAAGTTTCAAAGGCATCATCTTAGTTTGTTCAGGCTGCCATAATAAATAGCGTGGACCGGATTCCTTGAACCAAACTGTATTAGTCACTGCTCTGAAGACTGGAAATTTGAAAATCTGGGTGCTGGCCAATTTGGTTCCTCATGAGGGCTCTCTTCCTGGCTTTAATGTAGCTGCCATTTTGCTGTGTTTTCATGTGGTGAGGGGCTGGAGAGAGCACAAGCTTTCTGGTGTCTCTTCTTATAAGGTCAGAAATTCCATCATGAGACCCCACCTTTGTGGCCTCACCTAGCCCCAGTTATCCCCAAAGGCTCTACCTCCCAATGCTATCACATTAGAGCTTAGGACTTAACATATGAATTCTGGCAGGACACAAAACATTCAGTTCATCACAGTCATTCATTCATACCCGTGTTCAGTGTTTTCAGTGTTTTCTGTTACATTAAGCAAAGTGTTTTGCAGCTACTTGGTTTGATAGTGCAAAATCTACCTGGAAATGATTTCAGCCCTACGGAAAACAGCACCTGCTACAGTAGAACACACAGTAGAAGGGCACAAGCGAACAGCCAGGGATTAGATCGAGCCTTGTCATGCTTTTGGCTCGTTAAGCCACGCCTGTTAGTCTTGGAGTTCTATTTTGAGGTGTGTTGAGGCCAAAGCCTTCTTAGGAGAAGGTACTTCTCCTAGTACTTAAGCCTGGCAGAAGAAAAAGCTGAGTGCACCGCGGTTTTAGAGTGTACCTTTTGATAAATAGCCTGTTGCATGCCCCTGAAAGGGGAAGTTTTTCCTTTGTCTTGCAAATGTCAAATTGGACTTTTCTGTAAACTTCCTAAGTAGAATTATAAAGTGGTACAAGTGCCTGTTGCTCTTTGGTGAAAATGCTCACACATGATGAATTTTTCAGTTCAGTTGCAAAGAGAAGTTAGTGAAAGCTGACAGGCAAACTACCACGACCCTGGAGAACAATGTCCTGGGGGTGTCGGTCGTGCTAGGTGTGTGGCTGCTGCAGCAATGGGAAGGCAGCGCTTTGACTGTCTGACCTCTCACCTCTCGCTCCTCCCTTGGCACTGCTCCTCTGACCTCCCGGGTAGCCATTAAGCCTGAGCTTGTGTGTACAGAGTTGTTGTTCTACCCTGTTCCTGGCACTTCCGTCAAAATTTGCTGCGTTCCACTGACAAAATTCTAGAATCTCAAGGTTGAAATGGAGTTCAAAGTTATAAACCCCTCTTCTTTCAAAGCGTGAATATCTAACATCTGCTAAGCAGTCATTTTTTCTATACTTAAACACCTCCAAGCAAAGAGGAACTTACGTCCTCCACTTTGAGGGATCTATGGCTTTTGGAGAAATTCGCCTTTGTGTTGACTCAAACAGTGTTTCCCAGTAGCTTCAGTTCACTGGTCCTGGACCACCTATAAGGGGTAGACTTAAAAAAAAAAAAAAAAAAAAAAAAAAAAAGAAGCAAAAGCTGTGGAGACATGTGAAGGCAGTCCGGGTCTCCCAATCTAGTTTACCTGTCAACAAGAGAAACACTATTAGCCTGATAGTTGCTCATTCTGGTTATCTCTGTAGGGTTACCAATTTCTCAGCAATCCGTAAACCATTCATGTCACTGCACATTCTAGATACTTGCAGCAATATCCAGTTGACTTGTCACATTCTTCTCTTATGAAACCAGAACTATCTTAACTAGCAGTTGGCTAACTAAACTGAGTTGTGGTGTTATAGCTCATGTTACTTCTCTTGTTTAAGATTTGGTCTCGGTCTTCTTTGGAAACAGAGTCTGTCTCTGCTGCCCAGACTGGAGTGTAGTAGTATGATCACCGCTCGCTGCAGTCTGGACCTCCTGTTCTCAAAAAATCCTCCCACCTCAGCCTCCCAGGTATCTGGGTCTACAAGTGTGTGCCAGCATACCCAGCTCATTTTTGTAGTATTTTTAGAGATGGGGTCTCGCTATGTTGCCTAGGCTGGTCTCGAACTCCTGGGCTCAAGCAACCCTCCCACTGTGTCCTCCCAAAGTGCTGGGATTACGCGTGAGCCACCATGCCCATCCTTGGTCTTTAATTGGATATTGTTGTGGCTGACTACAGAGTAGCAAGCATGGTGGACAGTTAATTGGTGTGATGACCTCAGAAAAGGGTGTTTAAAGTTTCCTTTTGTGAGGATCTCAGGAATTTAATCGCTGCATACATTTGAGAGTACAGCTTCGGCCTCTATGTGCACATGAAAACAGAGAAGGTAGTCCTAAATCCCAGAACTAGGGATCTCTGTGCACAGCCCTCTCTGCAAAGGTGGATATTTGCCTCTCAAGTCAATCTGTGACTTGCTCAAGGGTGAATTACCAAAGATGAAACACAGGCTGAGCACAGGGGTGGGGATGGGGGAGACAAGGAAATCACTTTTGGATATGTCAAAGTAGAGGTACCTATAGAGCTCCTTCAAATGGCCCATCTCAAAGTTGAAAATGCCAGGCTAATGTTTAAGACTGTAGCCACAGACTCTAGGTTGATTGCATGGAAGAGTGTGAAAATGAGACAATATTGGCTTACAGTTAAAAACAAGGCTTTGAAGTCAAACTTAGATTTAAAACTTAAGTGTACTATAATTCTGTGATATTGGACAAACTCCTTAATTCTCTAAGTCTCAGCTTCCTAATCTACATGAGGATAGCAGTACTATCTACTCCACAGGGTTACTGTGAAAATTAATTCATATAGCTTGTTTCTTCCAATATTTAGAAAGATGACATCAGCAAATTCTCCATTTACATTATCAGTTGTTAAAAAGAAAAGTGATCCAGGGAAGGAAATTAAACAATGAATTTACTTGGAACACAGAACCAATAAGGAAATTGTTGAATAAATTACTGTTATACCCATACTGTAGAATATAATGCAACAATTAAAACAAAGAATAAATTAGATCTACATGTATTAACCTGGATGGTTTGTTCCTGATAGACAAGTAAATGAAGAAAAGATATTAAAGAGAAGTGTGTGCTTAGTTTAATCCCATTTTAAAAAATGGTAGCAAAAGCCATCTGTGCATAGACATGTATGTGGGGAAAGTTGTAGAACAGAAACAGAAGTTTGAGATGGGGTGAGTGGTTATTAATTTTTTATTATGTATCTTATATTGTCTCACTGATTGTGGTGAGAATGTGTTAACTTTTTTTTATTTTTTAGGATAAATTTTTTAAAAAGAAAGAAGCTAAAGGACTGAAGGGTGGATGGTGGAAGAAGAGAAATCAGGCAGCGAGATGTGAGAGGCAGTAGGTGGACAGGGAGGAGACGCATCCAGGGTAGTACAGCATTAAACACCAAGGGTCTCATCCTTTCCTCATTTGTCATGGCTACAGAAGGGCTGGCATCTTGAACTCTTCTCATTCATTTGTTATCCCTCAATTTCTGGCACGGGACATGGCAATATTTCTTTTTTCTTGTCTTCATTTCTGTTTTATTTCTAGCAACTGAGCCAACATTTGTCTGCAAGAATTCATGGTGGGGAGATAAGTGATGAGATGGGTAGAAACAGGGTATCTTTTATTGACTAAAGAGCAATGTCACTTTAATTTAATTTTAAAATGTAAATTAATGCATATACATAAAAAGGACATTTTTAGCTGTTCTAAAATGATTACAGTGAATGCTAAATCCTCTTCATACCCTTGTCCCCAGCCTCTCAATTCCTTTTCCTCAAGACATGTCCTTATATGTCCTTCCAGAAATGGTCTATGCATATGCAAGCTCTGCATTTGAATGATTCCTGTTGAAAAACAAATGGTGGTATATTATCTACTTGAAGAACAGAGATTTTTTGCCTAAGTCTTTAAAGAAATAAAATCTAAACTCTTAAAAGAAGGTCGTAGGTAGGCAATCTTTTCTTTCATCAGAATGTTCTGTGGGTGAGAGTCCAAGTCCGTAAATAATTCTGCCACCTCTTCTTGGAGAAACTGCTAGCGTTTTTCAAATCATGCTACAGGCTTATAAACATTTATTGCAGTTGCTAGCTACAAAGAAAGATTTCCTTCCAGCACTACTGCTCCTGGTAGAGCAGTTGCATCAGTCATTATTTATAACTGGATTCAAGAGCAGCAGCACAGGCTGGATGCGGTGGCTCCCGACTGTAATCCCAGCACCTTGGGAGGCCGAAGCGGGCAGATCACCTGAGGTCAGGAGTTTAAGATTAGCCTGCCCAACGTGGTGAAACTCCATCTCTACTAAAAATACAAAAATTAGCTGGGCATGGTATAATCTCAGCTACCGGGAGGCTGAGGCAGGAGAATTGCTGGAACCCAGGAGGTGGAAGTTGCAGTGAGCCAAGATCATGCTACTACACTCCAGCCCCGGTGACAAGAGTGAAACTCTGTCACACACACACACACACACACACACACGCACACACACACACAAAGAGTAACAGCACATACTTCTACTGTGGTTATAGAGTGCCTTCTGTTGTGCTGAAGTGGATTGCTTATTCACCAGGGAGTTCTCAAACACCTTTCTCTATAGGCACTGGCCCAAATACTGACAAGGGAAAGAAAATTAAAAATGAGCTCCTGTCCTTTAAGAACAGATGGGAGCAGCCCCAAATCTTGCAAATGAAGCAAGAGGGGGTATTCTGTCTTTAATCAGAGCAGGCTGCCTCTCCCAAGTTCGCCCAGTGAGGATTTTAACACTGCTTTGACAAAGCAATAGGATGGAGCAGCAGAGCAAGGCAGGTGACACTGAGTCATGGAACTCACCCTTTCCAGCCCTTTCTGGGGGACTCTTGGCTCTTGGGTTGATTCTTGAAGGGAAGGAATGAATGAAGGAGAGGAAGGGAGTCAGGCTTTTTTTTTTTTTTTTTTTTGACTCCTACACAGAGGATGGAATTAAGAAAAATACGCTGTGGCAGTGAAATTAACTTATAAAGCTGAGGAGGGAAATTTTGACAAAAGCAAACCCAAAATCTGAATACAGTGGGGCTGTCCATTTTATTGCTGCACCAAGGAGCAGGATAGATACTATTTTGGCCTAAAGAACACTGAAGTTTTATTTTCTTATTTGCAAACAGACAGGTTCAAACCCGTCAGAGCCATGACTGAGTTTTCTTGTGACTGATTTGTATGTGTGTTAGTGGTTTTTTTTTTTTTTTTTTTTTCCTGTAAGAATCTGGTTGAGTAATTCAGACGGTTAAAAAACAACACAACAGAAATAAGTGAGAAAAGTTAACTGAGGTCTGCCCCATATGCCGGGAAGGTACCCACAAACTGGCAGAATCTGTGCAGTCTTTGTCTGTTTCTGCCTATGCAAATATTAAGCCATGCTCAACAGAGCTTAAGTGTTGTATCTGTTCAACTGCCATTTAAGAAATAGGACTCTGTTCTCTGCAGCTTATTCCTTGGGGTTTCAAAATGTAAAATATGAAGTGTGTATAATCACAGGCCAGGTGCCCAGCATTTCTTGGCATTTCAGCTTTGGCAGCAGGAATGGGAAAAACTGAAGGTTTTATGGCCAGGAAGGCTGAGTGTAATCTTTGTGCTATGGCACTAGCAGAGGAAGTGAATCTGTTACAAAGCACTTTACCTCTGAAGCATGTCTCAGGGGCAGCTGTGCTTTGTGCCATATATTCTGTTTTCATAAAAAGAAAGAGGTAGAGTCGAAGACTTACCATGCAGAGTATTTTCACAGTATTTCACTTGATATATCATCCAGGGAAAGTGACCTATGTTATATTTTGTATTTTAAGAGTTAACTCTAGAATCAGAAACTAACCAGAAGGCCAGGTATGGTAGCTCATGCCTGTAATCCTGGTACTTTGGGAGGCCAAGGTGAGTAGATCATGAGATCAGGAGTTCAAGACCAACCTGGCCAAGATGGTGGAACCCCATCTCTATTAAAAATACAAAAAAATTAGCTGAGCATGGTGGTGGTGCCTATAATCTCAGCTACTCGAGAGGCTAAGGCAGAGAATTGCTTGAACCTGGGAGGCGGAGGTTGCAGTGAGCTGAGATCCTACCATTGCACTCCAGCCTGGGCGACAGAGTGAGACTCCATCTCAAAAAAAAAAAAAAAAACTTACCAGAGAAGCTCAAGATACTTTACTTTGCAAGAATTACTTCTCAGGATAAAAACTCATCAGAGTTCAAGGTAAGTAGAGTTCAGTAAACAACACACTCTAAATGGAAGCGTGTTGTTTTTATTCAAAAAATTATTTTAACTTTGAATGAGCTTAGATTAACTTACCTGGTGTAGAGGTTGCTCAGACCCCGTGTCATCAATTGCCCAGAAAAGTCCCAATTTGCTCCCATAATCCCCTTTCATGACCCTTTTTACTCTCAGAGGCCCATTTTGTTTATTGGGTTTTTTTAAGACAGAGACTCGCTCTATTCTCCAGGCTGGAATGCAGTGGTGCAATCTCAGCTCACTGCAACCTCTGCCTTCTGGGTTCAAGCAATTCTCCTTCCTCAGCCTGCCAAGTAGCTGGGATTTCAGGGGCCCACCTCCATGCTTGGCTAATTTTTGTGCTTTTAGTAGAGATGGGGTTTCACCATCCTGACCAGGCTGGTCTTGAACTCCTGACCTGAAGTCATGTCGCCTTGGCCTCCCAAAGTGCTGGGATTATAGGCGTGAGCCACTGCGCCTGGCCGTCTGAGTCCCATTTTGGATGACAACTGCATGGTCATCCTATGAAGAGGCGCCTGCATTTCTACTTTTTTTTTTTTTCTTTAAGATGGTAGAACCAAACAGAAAAGCGTGTTTTTACAAATTGAGAGGGCTCCTTCTGTAGGAGGGAAATTTCTCCAGCATTTTCTTTTCATGGAGTATTCTCTTCTAGTTCATAAATTGGAAATTTGATAACTAAAGCATTAAGAACAGACTTTTTTTTTTTTTTTAACATCAGTCACTACCTTAGTTTTAAAGACACATTGGGGGAAATTGCCTTTCCCTTATGTCCCTTGTTTTTGTTCCTTTATATGAGACTTTAATATATTTACATGAGGTATAAATTTGTCTGTAATCATAACTTTACAGGTCCATATTCATTTATTCATCCGTCCATCCATTCAGTCATTTATTTACTCATTCAACAAATGTTCATTGAGACCTGTTTTTTGCCTGGGGACATAACAGTGACCTAACTAGGCTTGCTCCCTACCCACAGGAAGCAGACATTCTAGCGTAAGCACATAAACAAGTAAAAGTAATTACCAGTTGTGAGAGTTACATGAAAGGAAATAAGTGAGCTTTTATTTGTGGTTATGTCATAGAGCTGAGGGAAGTGAAGAGACAGATACCTCTCTCCACTTCTTTCATCACTGAATGTCTAAAGTGTTTCCTACTCCATTTGGACTACTGTGACAGAATACTATAGATTGGGTGGCTTGTCAACAACAGAAAATTATTTCTCACTGCTGTAGAGGCTGGAAAGTGCAAAATCAAGGTGCCAGCAGATTTGGTGTCAGGTGAGGGCCTACTTCCTGGTTCATGGATAGCTGCCTTCTCACTGTGTCTTTACATGGAGGAAGCAGTGAGGGAGCTCACTAGGATTGCTTTATTTTTATTTATTTATTTATTTGTTTGTTTGTTTATTTATTTATTGAGACAGAATTTCACTCTTGTTGCCCAGGCTGGAGTGCAATGTTGCGATCTTGGCTTGCTGCAGCCTCTGCCTCCTAGGTTCAAGCGATTCTTCAGCCTCAGTCTCCCCAGTAGCTGGGATTACAGGCATGCACCACTACCCCCAGCAAGTTTTGTATTTTTAGTAGTGATGGGGTTTTTCCATGTTAGTCAGGCTGGTCTCTTATCTCCTGACCTCATGATCCACCCGCCTCAGCCTCCCAAAGTGCTGGGATTACAGGCATGGGCCACCACGCTGCCGGATTTCTTTTCTAAGGGCACTAATTCCATTCACAAGGGCTCTACTTTCATGACCTAACCACCTCCCAAAGGACCCACCTCCAAATACAGTCACATTGAGGGTCAAGTTTCAACATACCAATTTTGGGGATACAGAAACATTCAGACTATAGCAGCATTTTATCTGGGGTTTCAAACTCAAATACCTTCAGAGTGGAGGCCAATGTCAACACTCCTGTCTCAGAGTTCTAACCAGAGGGGACTTGCATATCCGCTCAGCTAAACCTCAGTTAAGAAAGGTGAGGAACCCAGGGGCACACCCGCAGGAGATGTCCCCACGTTGCATTTGACTCTGGCCACGTATTCACTTCCTCCAGCATCCCCAGGTATACTTCAGTTCCACATCAACACCTGCCAGGCCTGGTTCAGTCTTACATTTCAATAGGTCCCCTTGTGAGAGCAGCATTAGAATTTTACTACCACAGTGAGTTTTTCCACTTCTCTTTGGAAACATCGAGCTGTTCCTACGCAGTTTGGAAGACAGAAATACTGTGCTCAGGGCAGTCTACTGGAAAATCTGAGTGCTTGGGAAAATGTCAGGAATACTCTCTTTTGTCATGGAATTTCTCCATACTGTGGCGATGCTTTGGTGTGAGTCAGCAGGAGGAACTTGGGTCCCCTACGCAGGCCACACATCAGTGGGGCTGTGCGTCTCAGCGCTGACTGAAGACAGGGGCGTGGGTAAGTGGTGTCCTGGCCAGTCCAGGGATGGGGGCTAGTTCTTGTGTGCAGTGCTGGCCCTCCGGACCAAATGTGAATCCCCCGCACTCTCGCATGAGTCCCTCTGGAAAGCTCATCTTCCCTTCTTGAGCCAGCCCCTCTCCCTGCCACTCTTACAGGAAGTTTCTCTTCAGACTTCCATGAAGGATAGAAGCAGCCCTAAAGGAACTGTCCTGGGGTCTTTATTCTTAGGCTACCAAGAAAAAAAAAAAAGAAACCCTAAGAAGCAGGGACCTGGCTGCCTGATCTTCCCTGTGGTCACACAGTGGCTCTTCCTGAACAGGCCTTTAATGAAATGGTGTGGGACAGTAAGAAAGTTCCTGCAGGCAGGGGCCATCTGTGAAGTCTCTTCTAAGGCATTGGGGTCTTCAAATGAAATCACCACAGACTGTTTTCTTTGAAGGTGAATGCGCCTGTCTAATCCCTAAATTTCCCTGCTAAAATCTTCTTCCCTTGGATACCAAAAGCACAACTGACAAAAGCAAAAATACGTGAGTGGGATTACATCAAACTAAAAGGCTGCTGCATAGGACAGGAAGCACTTGACAAAATGAAAAGGCCACCTCAGGAAGAGAAACTGTTTGCAGATCTGATAAGGGGTCAGTATCCAAAGCATATAAGCAACTTTTACAACCCAATAGCAAAAAACAAAACAACAAGTAATTAAAATAAAACGAACAAAAGACCTGAATAGACATTTCTCCAAAGAAGATATGCACATGGCCAATGGGTCTATGAGAAGGTGCTCAGCATCACTAACCATCTGGGAAATGCAAATCAAAACCACAATGAAATATCACCTCATACGTGTTAGGATGGTTATCAGAAAACCAGAGGCCAAGCGTTGGCACGGGTGTGAAGAAAAGGGACCCCTATGCACTGTTGGTGGAAATGTAAATTGGTGCAGCCATTAAGTAAAAAAAAATATGGAGGTTCCTCAAAAAAATTAAAGCTAGAACTGTCATATGACCCAGCAATCCCACTCCTGGATATATAACCAAAGAATTTGGAATCTGGATCTAAGAGATGTCTGCATTCTCATGATTATTGCAGTGTTATTCACAATAGCCAAAATATGGAAACAATCTAAATGTCCTTCTGCAGACAATAAAGAAAATTTGCTATGGAATATTATTCAGCCTTAAAAAGAAGGAAATCCTGTCATTTCAGACAGTGTGGATGGGCCTGGAGGAGATTATGCCAAGGAAAATAAGGTAGACCCAGAAAGACAAATACTACATGATCTCTCTTACATATGGAATCTCAAATAGTCAAATTCATAGAAGCAGAGAGTAGAATGATGGTTGCCAAGGGTGGCTGGGGGTCAGAGAAATGGGAAGATGCTGATCAAAGGGTACAAAATTTCAGTTATGCGAGATCAATAACTTCTGGAAATCTGCTGTACAACATAGGGCCTATGATTAACAATACTGTATTGTATACTTTAAATTTTGGTAGGAGAGTATATCTTAAGTGCCTTTTATCACCAAGAAAAAAACACAAAGGAGACAGGAGAAGGCCTTTGAAGATGATGTATATGTTTATTACACTGACTCTAGTGATAATTTTACAGGTATACACCTCTCCAAACAGATCACGTTGTATACATTAAACACCTACAGCTTTTTGTTTGTCAGTTATTCCCTAATAAAGCAGTTATTTAAAAAAAAATCTCCAACTTTTAACAGGACAATTAACATGGCAATTGACATGATAAAAGCTACTGTATTTCTTTGATTCAAAAACACCCCAGGTCACAAAATGCCCATGATTGCTGATTTGATTAAAACAACTGTGCCAGCAGCTGGCAAATTTTTTTGGCCATTAGTTTTAAGGAACATCCCTGTTTCAGAAGCATTAAAGGGAAGGAGCGGCACGGATCATAGAATTGAAGCGATGCAGGGATTAGAGTTGTGTTCCCCTCTAGGTAGTGACAGAGGAATGATTTCCTCGCTAGGCACAGGGATAGAGGGTGGCTTTGTTAACAGTATTATTAAGGCCATCTTACAGACAGCAAAAGGAAAACAAGACAGAGCCTTGATAGTAAAATGATCAGTTAAATTTTAAAGCGCGTTTTCTTTGTATGTTGGGGTCAGTCTTCTGCAGGAGGAGGATGTATGAAGTGCAGTGGTATGTGCAGACACCAGCGTTTTCCACTGCGTCAGAAAAGCAGTCAGCCTACCCCTCCCCAGTTTCCATCTGAGTATCTTTGTGTTTCTCATCATTTCTTTCCCAGAAACTGGGGGATCTGGTCTCAGATAAGAGGAGTAGGTTGGATGTCCAAATATCACATATGGTAAAGATGAAAAACATGGATAAGATGGTTGAGTTTATCTTGCGTATGAGGCCATGTGTTGTAAATGGTCTTTCTTTGCTAACTTTCTTGACTCTGTAGATGTATCTTGAAGAGTAAAGCATGAAGACACTGTTTGACTCAGTCGGAACCTACAGTCAAGTTTTTTCCTGTTATTTTCTCAAGGCAATGCTACCAAGTAGATTTGTATGCATCCCATTGGTCCTCACTTGATTCCCATCCATGTTCTTACCTTCCCCAAGGTGACTGTTATTCTGATGCATGTTCAGATTCCTGTAATGCATCATTAGCATTGGGTGCTGGGTCTGGAGAGCTGTGCGGAGGCAGAAGTGGACTCCAGAAAGAGGCCCCTGAATCCTGCCATTGCCTCTCCAGGGTGCCAGGGTTTGCAGTTTCCAGGAGTTGCGTTTGATGCAGATTGTAAATTACAACATAAATACGTATCTGTGTCTTAAATGACTTTTTTAGTTTGGACAGTGCCCTTCACCCTATGACTGGCGTACTGAAACACGCTTGTTAGCCCTTCTTTGGCTGGCACTTTGAAAATACACAGGGTCAGAGACCATCATTAAGTCATCCATAGGCTTTGTTTGACCATGAAGACTTCTCCACTATTAAGTTACCAGGTTCAACAGGTCCTGGGCACCTGCTTTTTGCTGTCTTTGCGTCTGAAGGTCAAAAGATAGATCAGGAACTTTGCTCTTAGGATTTAGTCTCCTGGGAGTTCCAAACACACATAAAGGGACGATGTAAGATATGGTACCATAAATGCTTAGAGTAAAATGCAAACACAATACAATGAGAGCACAGAAAAGGCAACTATGAATGTTGGCTTAGTGTGGTGGCTCATGCCTGTAATCCCAGTACTTTGGGAGGCCAAGTTGGGTAGATCCTTTGAGGTCGGGAGTTCGAGACCAGCCTGGCCAACATGGTGACACCCTGTCTCTACTAAAAATACAAAAAAAATAGCCAGGCATGGTGGTGGGCACCTGTAATCCCAGCTACTTGGGAGGCTGAGGCAGGAGTATCCCTTGAATCTGTTGCAGTAAGCCAAAATCACATCGCTGCACTCCAGCCTGGGTGAGCAAGGCTTCATCAAACAAATAGACACAGCTATGAATGCTGATGGAGAGGTTTGGTGGCAGCTTTGAAGAGATGACACTAGAGTCTGATGTGCAAGTTTTCTGTTAACAGTGAAATAGGGAAGTCCATGCAAGGTAGACATAACAACAAGGACAGAGGCATGAAGGCAGAATAGCGTCCTGTGCTAAGGAATCATGAGGACTTGGTATGACCAGAGGACCAGAGCCTGGGAAGACGCAGGGCAGAGGTGGCAGTGCGGGTAGATGAGGGTAAGAACCTGGGAGGTTTTGAATGTTGGGCTAGGGAAGTGTAGGCTTTATTTGCCTTTCAATAGAAGCCATCAGAGGTTTTTTGAGAAAGAGACGAACAGGAAATACATGCAGTGTGTCAGAGTACAGAGGAATGAGCCTGGAAGCCGGGAGTTCAAGTAGAAGGACTTCTTATGGGTCAGGTAAGAAATAGTCACAGCTTGGGGCAAGACAGTAATGGTGGGAAGAGAAAGGAAAAGAGAAGGAGCGATTTACATTGAAGGGAGTCCTATGAAGTGGATGGGGACCAACGAATAGGTGTTAAAGTGACTCCAGAATTTCCCATGAAGGAGCTTTTAACTGAATAGGGACAGCAATGACATAAAGTTTATTTATTTTTTTTTTCGTGGTGGTTACTGGTTGTCCATTATTTGTGTTTGAAGGGTTAAATACTCTGATAGTTTTGCCCATAAAGCAATTAGAGATGGAGGTCTGGCTCTCCAGAGAGAGGTGTCAGGATAGGGATTTAGATTTGGGAGCCATCTGTCTGGGGGAATACTTGAACCTGTAGGATTCAACCGCACAGGTAGAGAGACAAGCAGGGTAATTGTGCACGGCTGGGCAGATCGGGCCCTGAACAGCCTGCGGGAGTGCCAGCGCATTGTAGCCGTCACAGATTCGTGTAATAACCGTGGATTTTCTGGCAGATGGCAGTTAGATGTCCTGAGAAAGGAGCATCTTTTTCTAATTTGCACAGAGGTACCATATGGTGTGTAGCAGGAATGCTGGAAGAAAACCTAGGCAAGAGCCAAGAACAGAACCTTAGTGAGCCATCTACCCAATCAGGGAGGGTGGAGGAGGAAGAGCCTCTGGAGGAGACACTCAGGAGTAGCAAGAGACTTAGGTAGGATTTCAGTGTTTAGTGGCCTCGGATTTGCCTGATAATAGAATCAGCACGTGGTGAACTCTCAACTTACTTTGGTTTAATGACTCAAGTAGAGCCTCTGCTCATATTAGCCATCAGTTCTTCCTTTTCACATAGATAGTGAGTTTTCCGTGACACAAGCCAGTGGGATAATTAACTGTATCCATGTCGAATTGTGAAACCTGGAGCTCTGCTCCTGAGAGCCAGTGCCTGGCAGGTGACCATGGTCCTGGGTGAATGCCCGCTGCAGAGCCTCCTCTAGAAGGCCCGCTGTAGAACCTGCCAGGGGGCTCCTAGGAGGGCAAAGGGTACCCTTCCAGGCCACTCACCTATCACACCTGGCTCCAGCCAGCTACGGGTCAGACTAGGGCAGACCCCACCCAGAACTGCCAGAGCCTCTCAGATGGTTCCAGGTCCTCACCCCTGAGGGCCTGGCAGGATGAATGAAGCTCCTTGCCTCCTGAATCACATAAGAAAGAAAAGGTATCCCCAGAGCCATAGCTTGGAGGCTTGGCTTCTTTATGGCAAAAACTACAAAGGCACACAGCCTCCCTGATGTGTGCCAATAAGATGGCATAAATGCTTCTTGTGGAAGAGAAAGCTTGTGCCCCACCTTGGCACATGATCCTCTGCCCACACAGACTTGTCATTGCTGCTTCCTGGCGCTTGTGACCTCCTTTGCATCAGTGGAAAGTTACAGGAGAGATAGCACCACCTTCCTAGTCAGGGATGTGTCACACAACCCAAATCAAAAATCTCAAGTTTACTTCTGTGTCAACAGGATCCCGGCTCTGTAGGCAGATAGAACATTGTATGGAAAGGCCGTAAAACTCAGAAATGGCACTTTTTATCTGAGTGGATAGAACTCTAGCTTATGTATTACCTAGACGAGTCAGTTGAAATATTCTACTTTCAAATAGTTCATATTTTTCAGATCTTGAATTTTGGTAATTTTTTTTTTTCATCAGTTGATTGCTTCTTAATTTGAGAAATAGAGTTCATTTTCTAATGGGAAAATGTATCACTTGTTGTGTCTCTGGTGCTTGCTTGTGTTTTACAAACTCCAAGTGAGCATAGGCTGTCTGGCTCTGGGGATCAGAAGCACTCAGGGAGCTCTGGGGACAGGATTTCATATACTACATCCTGAAACTGGGTGGATGATCACATGACTTTTTTTTTTTTTTTTTTTTTTTTTTTTTTTTTAAGTAGGGCTCAGAAGCAGAGAGGGAAAGAGAATTTTTCCACAGCCTCAGAGGGAAAATCCCGGAAAATCCAGGAGTAGAACTCACGAGGCTGAGGTTCTGGAACTGTGTTTCCAGACTGCCTTCTCTGTGTTTACAGAGGGAACCAGCCGATTCCTGGTAAAAAAAAAAAAAAAAAAAAAAAATTGACTTACTGACTTTCAAAAATAAATGAGTTTCATATGATGGGATTTGCATTCTTTGATTTGGGCTTAAAGAATTTTCTGAGCTTTTAAATGGGTTTCCTATGTAATAGTCCATCTTTTCTGACTTTGGAGTTTTCTATAAAATGCCTTTTTTAAAAAACCCAAAGCATCAAATGAGCTTTTCAGCTTGATGAAGAACTTAGGAAATTTCATCCTTCCTTTTCTTCCTGGACTGACCTTTTAATTTTATGCAAGATGTACAGGAGTAATTTGTCTTGTCTGGTTTGTAAGGATTTTTAATCACCATCCACACACATAGTCACTGGCTGTTGTAACTACAAGCCCAGTTTTCTTTGTTTTCTGGGTTTTTTAATAACTGTGTTTGTACATTTATTTGGAGACAGAGTCTTGTTCTGTCACCCAGGCTGGAGTGCAGTGTCATGATCATATCCTCAAACTCTTGGGTTCATATGATCCACCCACCTCAGGCTCCTAAGTAGGTGGGACTACAGGTACACACCACCACACCCAGCTAGTTTAAAAACTTTCTTTTATAGAGACAGAGTCTCCCTGTGTTACCCAGACTGACACCTATAGTAACAATAGGACCAGATTGAGAGCTGGAAAATGAGCAGCCCAATGGGATTGGTAGCAGAAAAGATTTACCCCCAGATGCAGAAAGCAGTTCTCACCATTGCTTCCTCAGTTCCTCAGCATCCACCATGCACAGAACTTTACACTTTACAGTCAAGGGGATTGTGGATAAAGGGAATGCAACCAAAGTTTAAGGTGAGAAACTCTGGGCTTGTTCAGTTCAGTTAGTACTTAATTGGCCACCCAGCCTTGTGCCAGCTACCTTGTTCTGGGGTTAGAGAGCTGAAATAGGCATGGAGAAGACCTGCCGGGAAACCAAGAATTACAGTCAGTGCAGGAAATGCTATCGTTAGAAGCAGGCACCAAACAGCGTTGGAGCACAGAGGAGAGACACCAGACTTGGCCTAGGAAGGGACACACAGGCTGTGGAGTTAGAGAAGCTTCAGTTGAGAGTGATGAAGTCAGCCCAGGAGAGAAATGGGAAGAAAGGGTGCTAGCCCGAGCTCCCCATTTATCTGTGGTGGTAAACCAATGTGTTTTGTTTTTTCTCCATTTAGGGCCAATACTTTTTTATAAAATAGAAAAATGAAATTGCAAAATACATAAAAAATGGAAACCCTTGTTTTTCTTATTAGATTCAGCAGATGTATACTGTCATATAGTATGACAGTATGATAGTTTGTCATACTGTCAAATAGTTATAAAAGTTTCTAAAAACTCTGTATCTCTACTTTTACCTCACCATGGGTCAGCCCCAATTTGTAGATGAGCAGCAGTTGGTGGACCACACTTTGAGTAGCACTGCACTGGGCAGAGAAGGAAATATGTGAAGACACAGTGATTGTCTGCTATGAGAAATGTGGAGGAAATATCGTTGTGTGCCGTCCCATCATTTTACAGATGAGGAAACCGAGGCCCAGAAAGGTGCCAGACCTAAGGCCAGACTCTGTTTTCTAACTCAAGACAGTTTTCTTCTTGCCCTTTGACTAATCCTCCTCAACAGCCACCAGATAGCACCAGTATTCCAGCATGCCTGCCCCGCTTCCCCCATGCCTACTGCCTCTGAAGAAAGGGAATAATCTGTGTCCATAAGCAAGTGCCAGGGACACCAGCCTAGAGCCCAACCTGGCTGACCCATCTGCTCACAGTCCCTGTCTAAATGACAGAAGCCACTCCAAGAGTTCACTGTGTCCTGTAGTAGCCAGTTAAATTCATGTAAATCCTGTTTGGGCAGTCAATGGAATTTTTAATATTCTTCTCCTTAAAAAAAAAAAAAATGAACAAAGGTTTATCTCATCTGTAAGCCAAACATGAGCAGGCAGTCACCAAGTGGGGCAAATTGGTATCTCCTGGAATCAGTTTGGTTCTAGACTGGTCTTGAAGGATTGACGCCTGGTCCGGGGTAGACTTGAGAGCCACAGAGTGTACTGTCCCGGTCTTAGGTCATCCCCAAGACGGGATCTCCGCAGGCAATAGCAGCTTCACGTTGGAAGGTCCCTGATGTCCCAGATGAGTGCCAGCATCCCAGCACAAACCAGAAATCCACCCAGCTCCTGACTAGTCCTGCCACATCCTCCCTAATCCTTCCAGCAAAACCCAATGGTCGGGGAGGGATTTGCGGTTCAGATTAGCAGCCATTTATCGTGGGCCTGCTGTTTTGCAAAGCACGGTATCAGGCACCGACAGGAACCCCAAAATATAAACATATAGAAGTGAATGCAATGAGTCACCTCTCATCATGGAGATTGCATTTTAGCTGGAGAAATAAGTCATGTAATAACAGCCCAAGGCTGGATTTTGAAATTTGTTCTCTCTGCCCACTTCCTTTGGTCTCCACGACCAAGAAATGCAAACACCAGTGCAGTGGCATTGATAGAAATTCTTAAATGTGAACATGGCACTTGGATTTGATTGCTTATTTGTGAAAATACATGATAAAAATATTCATAGATTCAAACACATTAAAAAGATTCCTTCGTTTATCACATAATTGTTTATAACAGTGAAATTTTTTTTTAAAACATCTGCAGGTGGCCTGGCATGATCTGAGTTTTATCACACCACTGACTGTGTTAAGCCAGCGTCTGCTGTTGGGTAGAGGTCCTAAGCAATTAGACTGGGAAAGGGTGAAGAACATGGACTGGCTGTACAGTTGAATTTTATTTGATTGCATGGTGAAGTACAGAAAATGTTTCACTTCCCGGAAATTTTGTGTTTTATTTCTGGAGATCTGAAATTCTCCAGAATGGAAATAAAGTTCTCCAGCCGCAGCGGTGGTGTGGATCACAACAGGAGTCAGAGACTTCATCCTCCTTCCACTTATTCCACCTGCAGAACCAGTCACCGCTGGTGAACTCAGTGGCTTCTGACCGTCTAGGATGAACTGAATGAACCTCAACTTAAACCACCAGCTTTTTGTCATGGTACCAAACTGGGCAGCTGATACTGAACGGAGAGATTAATTCCTGTGTCTTAATGTGTCAGAATTTGGTCTTAGCAGAGATGGTTGAGGTAGACGAAAGTGTTGTGGTGAGTGGGGTTTAACCAGTTCTGGAGGCATTTTGCTCATTGCCCAAGGTACTGGTGCCAGACCATGACACTCTATGACCCGTCTGGCTTTGGTTCTAGGCTCTATTACCCAGAGAGCAGTTTATAAGCCAGATATGTCACTTAATAATAGGTCTACCTGCCCAAAACACAGGAGCTTACAGTAGTTATCTAGAATTTGTAAAGCTCATATCTAGAATTTATCTATCTAGAATTCACAGAGCTAGTAGTTATCTAGAATTACAAAGTTTTTATTCTTTATTAATATCGATTCTTACAAAAACCGTGGCAATAGATCATGTAGATATTATCTTTCTTGTTGCTGAACAAATAATAGCTAAGGGCTCTATAGCACTTAATACATTCCAGGCACTATTCTAAGCTATTCACATTAAATAACTCATAATTTCTATGAGGCAGGAACAGTTGTTATCTACATTTTCTGATGATAGGAAATAAGCCCAGAGTGGTTAAGTAACTTTTCCAAGGTCACACAGCTAGTAAAACTAAAACTAAACTCAGCTAATCAGGCTCCAAAGTCTGTGTCCACAGCCTCACAATATGCTGCCCACTGGAATCAGACAGACAGATGAGATGTTGGATGACCTCCCCAAGATCACTTGGGGATAGGGGAAGGAGGCAGATTGAGGGCGGCAACCGTAAGAGCATGGTTGGGAAGTTACCTTTGGCTCATCTCTCTATATGGCACAGGGCTCCAGACTGAAATTGCCACTATTTATTGGGTCAAGATTAGTCCAGCATTTAGGCAAGAAGAATGTTAGTCCAGTCATCTGCTGCTTTTGCTAGCATGTTTGGTGGTGACACTTTCTAAGCTAAAAATAATACACATAGGCTAAAAAATAAATTTTCCCTGATTTTTGAATTCAACTTACTTTTAAGAGCTCAGGAAGTTATAATGACTCACACTTGCACATTTAATAATAACTTTTATTAAGAATTCTATGACACAAAATTAGAAACATTCTTCAGACAATGCTTCCACATGTAAGTACTTAGCTATCTAAAGAAAACAACTAAATGACTATTTGGGAAAACTGGGCTCTTTGGTTGTAAAACCAAGTGCTGGGGACAGAGTGAACACTCAAGAAGTATCGTGAGTTCTCCCAAGGGAAATTTCTTAGGGAAAAATGTGATGTCTTTTGCACATGTTACTATGATGTGAGTCCAGAATTGGTAGGAAATCAGTCATTCCCTGAACTTTACTGTGTGTGTTGCCATCTTGTGTCCAGTCCATGACTGATATTCTAGAGATGATATGAGAAATATTCCAGACCTGACCTTAGAGTTTGTAGTCCAATTGGGAGAAGCAAAGCTTTTTATGCAAAACATAATTAGAGAACCAAGTAAGGCCATCTATAATCTCAAAGTAAAATGTGACATATGTTTGTAATTCCAAGAGCCCGTGAGTGGTTCTGAACTACAAGTGTCCTCTTGGGTGTTCCAGAGGTTTCTGTTTAGTTGGCTCAGGTTTAATCTCTCATGGGGATAGCAGGGAACCAGATGAGACCTGCTGAAGCGGCCACAGTTCGGATTCCAGTGGGCAGGCTGCATCCTCTCTGATACCGCAGAAGGCATTCTTCATGCTGGCAACGGTTCATGTTTAGCCAATTGCCTAAAGCAGCCTGCACATCCCTCCTGAGGCTGGTCCCGTAAATTCTCCTCTTTCCTGTCATAAAGCGTTCCTCATCACCACCTCCCTTTTCACACTTTATATGAGGCTGTGCATTGGGACAGCAAATGGCTGCACCTTTCACTGCTTGCTTTTCCCAAGTCGAAGAAAAGTTCCAACCCTGGCAAAGCAAGGACATTGCTATTTTCTGACAATCGAATGTCTTAAGGGAACTGGCCTCAGTGCTGATAGGGTCTATGTTCCTCTAGTAAGAGTAGTGCTGTTTCCATTAGAGGGGACTGGGATGGGTAGACAGGCTAAGATGTCTCATGACTCTTTGCTCTATGTATTTGTATTGACAGCTCAGATGTCTGGCTTACCTTCCTGAGGATGGGAGCCATAGTGTTATCCATTTAATAATAGCCAGTGCTGATAATGGCTTGCATTTATCTAGCACTGTGTGCTGTTGGAATGGTTAAGAGTTTCACTCTGTGAACTCGTTTGTTGGCCTTGGTGCCATGTGTTCAACATAAAGCTAGCAGGACCCGACTGTCCTTGCCCATCCTCATTCTGTGCCACAGCCATCCCTGGTTGTGATTAAGATGTTAACATTAAAGAGGAAACTGAGTTCTGCTTCCTCCTCATTCAAAATTGTTCTGTCATCTTCATGCACATGGCCTGCAGGCAGCCAGCCAGTAAGGGGTCCTTCATACCGATCCTGCTCCTGGCTGGAGGCTCTCAGAATCTGCCATGGTTCTTTGATCCTGTTTGTCCTGCCCTCGAGTGACTGGCTGTCAGAAAACCTTCATTTCCTTGTTGGGTTCTGCCACCAGGAAGCAGAGCTGACCCCGTGGTTTCTATGAGTCAGCTGCACCTGGCTGTGTGCACCAGGGAAGAGATTTGGCTTGTTGGCTGCTTTATTCCCCTTGCACTGTCAGGTCCAAGTGTGCCGTTGGCCCCAGCATCCAGTCTGTGTTATCAGAGCAAGGCTGTATGTTCAGGAAATCCTTAGCCACCAAGGGTCTATCGTCTCCTGGTGTCTGCCTGAAGTCCTCTGGCCTCCCTGCTTTTCATCACTGAGTGTGTCTATAAGCTGACCCGCTGCCAGCTATCGTGTGTGAGCATTTGGCAAGGAAAGTCCCTGAGAGAGGTTTTCTTGGCAACCGTAAAATAAAAGTACTGTAAGGAGCTGCTAAATAAATTTGCACCGCTTCAGCCAGGGAATTTCAGCTCTCCTGGGTGGGATGGTGATAGGGGATGTGGAATGAGAAAAATAATTATGAGGCTCAGCTGTCAGCTTGATGGCTCATTTATTTGATGGTCCTAAGGAGATGTATGATCGGTACACTGTGGAGGTTTATCAAACTCATTTCCTCTTCTATTTGTCCAGAGAGTCAGCGGATGGTGGTTTTGGGGACATACTTTTTCTACTATGAGATAAAGTGAGGGGAAATCTCCCGGTCCCTTTGCTCAAGTTAAGTTAGTCCTGTGTATCTGCAGTGGTGATTGCCGAAAGCAGCCTGCACATCCCTCCTGAGTTTGGTCCCATAAATTTTACCTAGGAACATACTGCCTACATGTCAAGGGCATCAAGCACCCAGAACAGGATGGAGACCAACACTTAGTCTATGGAGATTCGTTTGTGAGTATGTTACCTGTTTGTTTGTTAGTTCATTGTTTTTTGAGATAGGATCTTGGTCTGTTGCCCATGCTGGAGTGCAGTGTCACAATCATGGCTCTGTGCAGCCTCCAACCCCTGGGCTCAAGCAATCCTCTCACCTCAGCCTCTCAAGTAGCAAAACCTACAGGAGTGTGTCGCCACACCAGGCTAAGTTTTTTAAAAAAAATTTTTGTATAGCTAGGCACAATGGCTCACACCTGCAATCCCAGCACTTTGGAAGGCTGAGGAGGAAGGATCAGTTGAGCCCAAGAGTTTGGGACCAGCCTGGACAACATAGCAATACCCCATCTCTACAAAAAATTAAAAAATTAGCTGGGTGTGGTGGTGTGTGCCTGGAGTGCCAGCTGCTTGGAGGCTGAAGGGGGAAGGTCAGTTGAGCCCACGAGATTGAGGCTGCAGGAAGCTATGATCACGCTGCTGCACTCCAGCCTGGGCAACAGAATGAGACAATGAATGAATGAATGAATACAATTTTTGAAGAGACAGGATCTCGCTATGTTGCCCAAGATGGTCCCAATCTCCTGGGATCAAGCAATCCTCCCACCCTGGCCCTATTTTGAAGAGGGTGAAATAACCACACTCAAATAGGAGTCATTTTTATCATTTCTCATTTCAAGTAGCTACTGGGAGTAGCTATGAGGGGGTAGTGGGGAAGAGCCTTGGCAACACTCTCTGGGCTGGAAATTGTTTTACTGACTTTCTTTTTTACCAAATGAATTATTTTGCATTCAGCCTCATAATGATGAATGTTCACGTCTCGTATACATGTTCTTCAGCAGATATTCCAATAGGTCAGCCTCAGGAACACCAGGTTAAGTGTCTGTGAGGAGAAATGGTGTAGGGACCTCATTTAGTAATTAGGAATGCTGCTGCTTTTAGTAGGAAATTCATTTTCATATTTAAGTTCGTTCAGAATTCAGGGACACATTGTGGGGCTATTGAAAATATAAGTGCTATCCATGACAATCATAGACACTTAGTAGACCTTAAGTAATTTCTGTGGTTTAAAAAAAAAATTAGCTGACAGCAACAAGTTCAATTCTGAGACTACAAATGTGCAGGTTCTCTAAGAAAGTAAGATGCTACTTTCCAACATTCCCTTGGAGCCTGGGTCCCAAAAGAAATCCTTTCCACTCAGACAAATGGGTCCTTTTCCCTGCACATCTTTCTTGAGAATTTTGGCCTTAAATCGTAGAGAAACAAACAAACAAAAGGATTAAAGCTAGAATATGTAAACACATTTTAATGACTTTTTCCTGGTTAACAAAGTAATACATGATTCCTGTAGGAAATTTAGAAAATCCCAAACAGAAAATAAAAATCACTCATAAACATATCACCCAGACACAGACTTTTATGTTTTTCCTTGTCTCCTCTTCCCTCCTGTCTTTCCTCCATTTCTTTATCCCTCTCCACCACAATTGTAACAAAATTAAGAGAATATCAGAAATATAATTTCATATCCTGTTCTTTCACTTAGAATTGTATCAGCCTATCGGTAAGTTATGAAATCCAGAAGCTATGAAGGAAAGATTGATAATTTGACTATATCAAAACAAAACTTTAACCAGGCAATATGTACAAGCAATACAACCAATATAACAAATTATTACTATTCCATGATATGAGCTTCTTTAAAAAAATCATCAAAAAGATAAACAACTCAAGTTTTAAAATGGGTAAACCATGTGACTAGGCAAGAAAAAATACAAATGGCCATTAACCGTATATTCTTCTTAAAGCTTAATTGCACTAGTAGTCAAGAAATGAAGTTGAAACAATGAGCTCGTTTTTCACTGGCAGTTTGGCAGGAATTATAAGGATGATTCCGTCTAGCCTGAACAAGGAGCCAAAAACTGGAACTTCTGTGTGCTACTGGTGGGAATATAAATTGACGCAAACTTTTTGGAGGACAGGTTCTCCACATCTGTTTAAATTTTAAATATTTATCCCCTTTGATGCAGCATTTCCACTTCTAAAAAATTTATCCTAAATAAACACCCCTACAAGTGTGCAAATCATGTTCATTATTTCATTGTTTGAAGCTACAAAAAATTTAAAACAAATGTTTATGTAGAGGAACTGGTTAAATTGTGGTACATTTTCGTAATGGAAATTGTACGTAATTGTTATAGAGAATGAGCCAGCTGCATAGGAGGCATAAATATGTCCAAGACAATTTTCAAGTGAGAAAAGTGTGTTATATATAATATTGTGTTGTGTAGCATTGAGAAGAAAAGATTGGAAGACTTTGAACCCATCATTTTCTCTATACTTTTTTCAGGAATTATGAATTTTATGTAATGAAAATATTACCTTTATAATCAAACCATTTTCAAATAACGTTTTAAAATTATATTATACACATTTCCTTATTTTTTAGTCCTTCTTAAAATTTTGGCAGCTTTCATAAAATTCTGTCATAGAAATACTATGATTTATTTAGCCATTCCATGATTGATACACAATTTAGCTTGTTTTCAAATTAGATGAGATGCAGCAACCAATGTCTTTGTAAAATAAGATTCTTAAGTTTATACTCACAAGAGTATCACATCACATAGCAGAGACTGAGAATTTAACCTGAAAAGAATTTATTGGGTGATTCTGAATGTGCAAGATTGATGTTTTCTAATCTTTTTATTTTGTTTATTTTTTTTTTTTAACATAGACTCTCACTCTGTCACCCAGGCTGGAGTACAGTGGTGTGATCACAGCTCACTGCAGGCTTTACCTCCTAGGCTCAAGTGATCCTCCTGCTTCAGCCTCCCAAAGTGCTGGGATTCAGGCGTAAACCACTGTGCCCAGCATTAATCTTTTTAAAGCTTACCTGGACCCACATGGAGGCAGAAGATTTGGGCTCCACTCTCTGACCACACAGCTCTGCTACCCTATTCTGAGTATAATTTGTCACTAGTTTTTTTGTAGTCTCAGTGTAAAAAAGTCCAGGGATCTTGGCCTCAGGAGATCCTCTTCGCGAGGCTCGGTCCCAGGCTCTCTCCTCTTTCCATTCCTTCTCCCAGAGTGAACTCATCCACACGCAGGTAATGACTCTCAAAATTATAGCTTCGATCCAGCCTTCCCTTGACTTCTAGCCATGTGTATCCAGTTGCCTATTAAGTATCTCCACTTGTATGTCTAAAAAAAGTAGCTCAACCTGTCCACAATAAATTCTGTGATCCAGAACCTGCTGATGCCTCCTTCTCTTTATCCCCTACATCCTTCCATTACTAAATCCCACTGCTTTTTACCAATAGTTCTGGATACATCTGATTCTCTTTACCTTTCCGCCCTCCCTATACCAGTCCACCATCATGTATCTCCTGGATACTCTAGTAGCTTCCCATATGATCTCCTGTTCACTCTCAGCCCCTCTGATCTGTTCTTCATGTAGTAGCTGGCGTCTTGTAAAACAGAAAATCTAATGCCATCCTTCTCCTGAGTCAGACTTTTCTATGAGCTAAAGACTGAAATCCTCCCTGGTGCCTGCTTTATCTGGTCCCTACTATCTCCTGTCTCCTTCACGCTCCCCCCTCTCCCGACCCAGGACTCCAGCTACACTAGTCTTCATTTCTTGACTGAACCCCTTCACCTCTGTTCCTTCCACCTGAAATTCTTTTACCCTCACTTTTCCTCCTTTCTGTCTCTCCACTTGGTTAATAATCTTCTCAGCTCAATTCAAATGTCACTTTGCTGGGAAATCTTCCTCCAGTGCTAGGTCAGGCCTTCCCATGATCTATTCCCAAGTTTTCTCCTCATTGCATTCATCACAGCTGATAATTGTAAATTTAGTTGTGTAATGATCTGTGTGCCTCTCCCACCAGACATTAACCCCCTTGTGGATAGAGATGGTGCCCTTTCTGCTTACTATTGTATCCCGAGATCTTGGCGTATGGCCAGGCTCATGGATGATGCTCAAAGAATTGTTGGGTGGGTGAAGGGATGGATAGCTCATGTCAGGTGATGCATGAATGGTACTACTGTCTAACTCACAGTGAAACCAAATTTTAGAATTTTGCTATTCAGTGACTTTTCAAAGGTCTTTTACCAATTTCATACAATCAGTCTCGCTTTGAAAAAAATTTGAGTAGAAACCCAGACACACAAAACACAAGCCAGTCCTGAGAGTTTTATTTTGAAATAAAGATCATAATACACAAGCCAGTCCTAAGAGTTTTATTCTGAAATAAAGATCATAATACACAAGCCAGTCCTAAGAGCTTTATTCTGAAATAAAGATCATAATCCACATTCCCTCTCTTGGCAGATGCCCCCTTTTCACACTTACCTACATGCTACTTCCTCCTCCTCAGGGGAAGGTGGCACATGATCTGCACATTTGACCACTTGAGAGATTTGCTGTACACTCCCTTATTCCTGTATCCTCAAGTACTGTGTAAAATCTATTGAACTCTTTCTTTATGCAAAGCAAAACAAAACAAAACAGAACCTTTGCTTTGCAGTATTTTGGTTATAAATTTCTTAGTAATATTCATAAAACATCCCTCTATCATAGTGCCATCTTAAGATATTTATTTATTCTCTCAGATGGTTCTTGTTTCAATTAGTGAAGTTCTTTCGGGAAACAATCTATCAGGAGGACTGACCAGTGACACCACTACATAGAAGGGATTGGGCCTGGTGTAGTAAGTCACAAGCCCGGGCCTTGGAGGTGAGCAGAAGTGAATTTGAGTCCTGATTTAACCCCTGTCTAACTGTATGATCTTGGAATACAGCCTACTTCATAGAGTTATTTTGAGAATAAAATAATATACATGGATAAAGCACTTAACGTTTGATTAACATTCAGTGTATGTTAGCCACTGACGACACTGTTATTCTTACTATTCGCAAAAGCTTTTTTCCAGGTTTCCTGGACAGACGGACACATACCACACCCAAATGAGCAATAGACAAATGGCAGGATACTGACAATCATAAATTGTGTATTTTATGATAACTGGTATCAAAGTTGTACTTTATTCAAGAATTATCTCTTAGATTCAGACATTAAAATGTTTACAAATGAGACAGTTCATGTCTTGGATTTGCTTCAAAATAATAATAATCTGATAAAAGATGGATCAGGGAGGGAGGGAGTCGACGTAGAGAGGGAGCGTGCTGGGGTGTTCACTGGCAGCTGCCGAGGCTGTGTGATCGGCATGGGAGTTGTGTCATTCTCTGTGCTTTTGTCTATTTTTATAAATTCCCATGATACAAGTTGAAAAATATGTTTAAAATAGTTAATATAAATAGCCTCCTAGATTCATTTGTGTTCAAGGAGCCAGCTCTCAACTCACTTTCCTTTCTTTTGGAAGAGTAACTGATTCTAGTGATCTAAGCAGTAAGACTGGTCAATCTGTTTTATTACTCTCAGGATAGCTTATGGTGGAAACAAAATAAATCCAATTTCTGAATCTCCTTTGTCTTCAACCACTTGGGAATTCTCTCTGAAACTACTGTGGGCATTTTAAGTAACCCTGATTACCCAGCAAGAACAATGTAGCTTTCAGGCAAGCACAGAGGATAAAATAACTCTTTCTACCCTTCTATGCTTGCCTGACAAAAGCTGTACCTATTAAATACCGGTGCTCAATGAGCTAATGAATGGCGAGCTGGTAATTGTGTTTTTGGCATTTCAGTATTTGAGCTTCTGCCCTGTATGAACTTGTAATTTTCATTGTATAGTCTTGTTAAGTTTAGCTGCTGAGTTATACGTTGGCACAGGAAGCTGAAACACTCCTAAGCCAAAAACTGACCTCTGCATATTTCAAACTAAAGTCAGGAGGCTTAGAGTGACTTCTTTTGCTTTAAAAAAAAAAAAAAAAAAAAAAAAAGGCATGATTTCCCTTTAGAGTGGAAGCTGACCATGACTGTAAATGGCTCTGTAATCTTTGGGTTTGAGTCACCCTCTCCATGTTCTGCTCTTGCGTTTGGATGCAAGCCAGCACAAGGATAACTGTTCTGCTTGGTCCTCGTTGTTTAATAATTGCCCCTTCTAAACCACTTTCCTTTCTCCAGCTTCACCAAGGGGAAGAATTTAAATGTTGATTTCAGATTTCTTCTCTTCCCTCTGGAGTCTGTCTCTAACGGGTAAAACATGTAGCTTTTTATAAGTTTAAGTACTTTGGAGCAAAGTTTATGGAGTGCTCTTTTGTCCCCTAAAAATAAGACAGGCTCCGAGATGGCCAGGACAGCTCCACTGGGGTCCATCTGAAATGCTTGTTTTCCTTTTGGTCAGAACCTCCTGCGAAGTCCGTGCTGGAGCTGCTAAGAAGGAAGACAGGTGCACAGAGCCTTCGGGAATACAGTGCAGGGTGTGCTGTCATAGAAGTATAAACTTGGGCACCCTAGGAGCAAAGTTGATATTGCTTTCACTGTCTGGGGACATCAGGACAGACTTCATAGAGAAGATGTGAGATACTTGGGCTGAGGGCAGAATTGGTAGCCTAGAATTACATTGTATTCTTAATTGAACCCTCTTGGGATCCCAATTTGCGTGATCTGTCTTGTTAATAGCACCTGGTGTGAGAACAGTCATGGTGTTGCCTTTACGGCTCATACAGTTCTGAGCAGTCATCCCCAAACTATGGCCCGCGGGCCACATGCGGCCCCCTGAGGCCATTTATCCGGCCCCCCCGCCGCACTTCAGGAAGGGGCACCTCTTTCATTGGTGGTCAGTGAGAGGAGCACAGTATGTGGCGGCCCTCCAACGGTCTGAGGGACAGTGAACTGGCCCCCTGTGTAAAAAGTTTGGAGATGCCTGGTTCTGAGAATGCCTAAAATTAGACTGAAAACAGGATTAAGGTGTATAACCTGCCTTTGTGGCCTTGGGCATCCTGTGACCAGGATGAGTCACATCCTTGTGTTGCCCAGTTGTGTCTTCTGAGAGCTGCATTCCAAGACTCCCCCATGCAGAGCTGATTGTCATAATTGACTGACAAAACTGATGGCCCAGAACTTTCTCTCTCCGCACGATTCCTGCTGCCCGTGATAGCAGCTGAGTAATAAGCAGTCAGGCCTCTTACCTGGGACATTAGTCACAAGCTCTTAAGCAACTGTGGATCAACTCTTGAGACCGTTGTGGGTTTCTGTTAGCGCTTGTTCTGTTGCCCAAGAAGATCCTTTCCAAGACCTCAGCAGGCATAATGGCTTTGGGAAAATGCAGAAACTCAGTGACCTTGTTTGGAAATGGGAGTGAGAGTGTTCTGGGCTCAGGTCCACACAGGCCTGGCCTGTCAGGCTAGGACACAGCGTTGATAAAGCTGGGCTCACGGGCTTTGTCCCCTGGGCCGTGCTCTCTCCTGGGGCTGCAGACTAGTGTATCTAACCTCAGCCAGGTGCCTCGCTATCGTATGCTGTGGGCCCAGAGGAGCCAGGCAGCCAGGCCTTATAGCGCTTCCCAAGTCAGAAAAACTTGTGGAAGAACAACTGAGAGTGGTGGCCTCCCTCACTGGACAGGATTATCCTCACCCCTGCCCCCGACCCATGCTGCTCTGATTGCAGCCTCCCATAGGTTAAATTGGCTGTGTTCTTACTGTGTGTGTGTGTGTGTGGTGGGCCCAGGGGAGGAAGCAGCTTCCACACTTCAGCCCACCGAAAACTGTCACTTATATGGGATGTGGGATTCTGCATGGAGAAAGGCTGATTTGAAGTCAGGGCTGGGTTTGGGTTAGAGACATAGAAAGCTTGCTTCACTGAAGTGGATGCACGGGTGCTCAGCATGCCTTCGCCTTCTGCCCCTGACACCCGGGGAAGCTGCTGCTCAGAGCAGAGAAGTCTGTTCTGTGTTCCATTGATCTGTGCCATGAAAGCTTTGCTGCTTTAACCACACTTACTGGGGATTCCTGAAATACTGGACTTGGTTTCTATTCCTGGCGTTTTCTAGTGGCCACTCTTTGTAAGACCTCCATGGCCAGGCTATATCAACTCACAGGACATGGTGTGGAAACCAGTCACGCCAGTTCTGTCATCACCCACCTCCTCCAAGCCAGCAACGTGATCCAGGCTGGACAGAGACCAGCCTTTTTCCCTGGGCCATGCAGGCCAACAGACCTTGATTCTCACACTGAAGCAGGAAAATAGAACCCTGACGCAACTCACAGTGAATGCGACATTCCAGAAAGAGCAGTCAGCTGCAGCTACTGTGAAGATGCCACAGCAAGGAGGAGCGAAAAGCGAGGAGCAAGGGGTTGGCGGTGGGGAGCTCCAGGCGGCCCAAGGCCATGGCAGCCTCCCACAATAGCAGTTAACCACAAAGCTCCAGGCCACCTAGCATCCCCCGCATGACCTGCAGCCTCTTCATCACTGATCAGCCCATGTGGGTTGCCTCTGAGCATATTGTTCCTTTAAAAATCAAAGTGTAATTGTCTCACCCAAAAGGTCAAGCTGCAGCTCTGTCCCGTCTAGACTGTGCCTGTGAGGCTGGCAATGCCACCCTCCCTCTATAACAGTGCCCTGGGCTATCGGTGGCGACAAGAGAACCAGGTGCCTGTGCTGAGAAGCAGACTGTTGTAGGAGAGCACTGCCTTTTATTTACAGACAGCTTTATCAGTACGCGGCCACGTTCCTGACCAACCTTGAGGACGCTTTACCAAACAATCCTACTGCTGAATATTCACTTCCTTCACTTGAATTTGCTCTTAGTGATTGGAGAAGGGATGGAAAATGCTTTGGACTGGAGTCTCCATAATCTGCTAGGCTTCTTGTGCACCTGGGATACCCACAAACAAATCCTGTTCTCACTCTGGGTTTCCTTTTCCTAGTTAACATCTCCATGAACCTACTGGCTTTCGGACAGAAACCCAGGAGCCATCATTTCTGCTGCTTCTCTCTGTCCATTTCTAAGTGGTTATCAAGCCTTATTACTGATTTTGCTTTCACTGAAGCCCTGCATCCTTTCCCCTAACTGACTCTTTATTTTCCATTCCATTCATCACCTTCTTGGTTCAGATCTTAACATCTCTTCCCTGGACGGTTTCAGCCTCCTCACAGCGATCTTTTCTTGTCTAGCCAAGAATTTGTTACTCCCTTAATTAGGGAGAGTCAGTAAGTTCCTTTTGCCTGATATCTAAAAATCAAAATTCCATAGTGTGGCACTCAGGACCCTTCATGGTTTGAAGGACTTAACTTTCCTCTGTAGCCCTGAGATTTTTTCATGGCCCCAGCGCTCCTGCGTCCTCTGCTGCCTGCCCCTCAGCCTCCTCCACCATACCCAGGGTTCTCTGAGCCCACCTGCACAACACACCACTGGGCTTGCTGCTGTGCCCCCGCTCCATCCGCCTGCCCATGGCGGCCTTCTCACTCCCCCTTCCCTGCTTAGGAGACTCTAACTCATGCTTTCAGACCCAGCTCAATTTCTGCTTCTGCTGTGAGGCCACCTCTTTCTCCTCCCACTGGAAGGAATTGTTCTGTCTTCTGTTTCTGCCATAGCACTTGGTTCATACCTTCATCATGCCATGAGGACCATACAGCAATTGGTGTGTTTCCTTTCCCTGTGTATCCTGTCCATAAATGTGTGTGTATCTGTCTATATATAAAATATATATATCTGTTTCACACACACACAAGACAAACAAACAAAAAACCCAAGTATTTCTTTCTTCTCTTTTGTTTTTTGAGACAGGCTGTCACCCTGTCACCCAGGCTGCAGTGCAGCAGTGCACTCTCAGCTCACTGTAGCCTCAACCTCCTGGGCTCAAACGATCCTCCCACTTCAGCCTCCCAAGTAGGTGGGATGACATGCCTCACTGGTTTTTGTTTTGTATTTTCTGTAGAGATGGGACTTCACCAAGTTGCCCAGGCTAGTCTCAAACTCCTGAGCTCGAGCAATCTGACTGCCTCAGCCTCCCAAAGTGTTGGGATTTCAGGCGCCCAGCTGACAAGTATTTCTTAAGTATGCTATGCCAGGAATAACGGTGAACCGCATAAACACAATCCCTGCCATCATGGAGCTTCTAGCCTAGCATATATTTGTCTCCCATTATACTGTGAGTCCCTTGCAGATGAAGATTAGCTGTGCTCCTAGTGCCATTCACCACCACCAGCACACAGTGGCCACCTCCCCTGTGGGTGTTCACTCTGACTGTAATGGGTAGAGATGAGTGCTAGAGTGGAGGATGGGGGAGAGCCTGAGTACAAGGTCAGTGGAAAGGCCAGAAAAGCCACATTCTGCCCTCAGTTTTTAAAGGCCAGCCTTCGTTTTCCTGTGGTTAGCCCATTCTTGTGGACCCATCATCTTGGAGCCATGAGGCGAGTTCTGAGACTTGATCTAAATTCATCCAGATAGCACAGAGAAGTTTGTTCCTTTTGAAGTGTGTGCAGGAAGCTCACATGGCTGCACGTGGCCACTGTGGTCTGAGTGCCCATCCTGAGAGGTGGATGGTTCGGGGTTTGGCTGCCCTATCTCGTGCTACTCTTTGTATCTTTCAGAGATCTGAAACTGGACAACGTCCTGTTGGACCACGAGGGTCACTGTAAACTGGCAGACTTTGGAATGTGCAAGGAAGGGATTTGCAATGGTGTCACCACGGCCACATTCTGTGGCACGCCAGACTATATCGCTCCAGAGGTGAGTGCAGCTGCTTGATACAGCTCTGAAATCTGAGCTCTCTGGTAACTCTGACCAGAAGTGCCACTGGCTGCTTTTATGTGCTGCAGCTTTCTGGGCAGCGTTGAAAGCCGACACCTCCAGACTCATTTATGGCTCACTGGGTGAATGATGGCTGAAAATGGCCTAAGTCCCTCTAATAAGAATTTGAGTTTAAAAAAAACTGTTTTTGTAAACTTCGCAGTTGCTTTGGGCTTTAGCCCTAAATGAAGACAAAGTATGTGCCACTCATGTCTATTTATTTTCCTCTTCGTCTCTACTTAGTGATTTAATTCCAGCCTCATTTAGCAGAACTAAAGAAAGGCTCTTGAATCCTTGAAATCTTCCCATATGAGTGAATGAACCAGTCTCCCTTTTTTTCCACACATATCTTTCCAGAACCCTTCTGTCTGAGATCTGCACAAGCCCATCACTGTGACCCAATCAGGCCATAAATGTTTGCTCACTTAGATGAGAAAGCATCTCTGAGTTGACTTCAGGGAAAACAGATCACTCTGTCAAAATGGAATGAAATATGCATGCCAGCACAGGAGACTTTTTAAAAAAAATCTGATCTTTCCTAATGCACAATTTCCCTAGTTATGAAGAACACATTTGTTAATCTGATATATGAAGCACCTTCTCACGCTGCCCCTTTTGCACAGATCCTCCAAGAAATGCTGTATGGGCCTGCAGTAGACTGGTGGGCAATGGGCGTGTTGCTCTATGAGATGCTCTGTGGTCATGCGCCTTTTGAGGCAGAGAACGAAGATGACCTCTTTGAGGCCATACTGAACGACGAGGTGGTCTACCCTACCTGGCTCCACGAAGATGCCACAGGGATCCTAAAATCTGTAAGTTTGGCTTACCCAGCCAGCTTCTGATCTATTGCAAACCAGCTTGTTCTATGTGCCTCTTGCGTCTTTTCAATACCTCCCACCAGTAAACCATCAGCTGTAACTAAAATTTGTCTTCTAATCTAAAGAATCAAAGAACTGGAGTTTTCTCAAGCTGTTACTCTCTCTTATGCAATAGACCCTGTCTTATGCAGTAGTTATTTTGGGGCCAATTTCGATAGCCCTTGATAACTTCGTTTGCCAAATAACAAGTATTTCTAGCACTTCATCACTTTAACTGAAGGGAGGTGATGTTTCCCCTTCATACAGTCAAGCTACGCCAGAGTTTTGGGTCAAGTGAATGCTATTCCCAGCCTGTTATTGTATCAATTGTGTTTCTGTTGGCCTGTCCAAGGAGCAGGATGAAGGGGCCTTTCTCTTAGGGCTGGGAGAGGAGAAAGGAGGTTTTCCAGACCTCTGCAGATCTCTTTTGCCTCCATGTCATCCTTATGCAAGCCAGATGCCATGCCCAGGCTGCCCGGCAATGTTGTAATGGGTCACGTTGAGAAAGTCTTTTTGTGTGTGCATTTAAGGCACTGTGCTGGATGCCTTCTTTTGAATTGAGGAAAAAATATGGATTGGACACCTTTATGTTGAAAATAAAGTACATGTAATTTGGGTCAGTTCTGTAACCACATTAGTTGAGTTCCAAAATAATGTATTTTCACCTACTATATGCAGAGGATTTACAAAGACAAATAATCAGTTTTTCGAGGAGGGAGAAATCAGAACAATCTGTATTCTGTTGGATAGTATCTATGGCATAAGAACTACTATCTTTAAGTTACACCCTTCCAGTAATTTTAGACAAAACTAAATACGAGAAATATTTGCTATCTTGTTGAATGGCTTGTTTGTCTTTAGAAACCTCTAGTCCTATAATCAGTGCCATTTCAAGGACATTTTGTATGTGGGTCACTGTGCACTGGGCTGAAGGCTTGACTGTCCCTGAGAATTCTCCACAATACTAAAAGGGAAATAATCACAGAAATCCTTCTGAGGCAAACATTACCAAAGTGAATCATAACTCGTAACTCGATTCTCAAGCTGAGGTGCCAGCGCCCTCCTGAAACTGAGAAAGCACTAATCCCACAGAAATAAAAGCACAGTACTTTGGGATTCTACCAGATATCTCCTATCTCACATGTTTTTTGTAAGAACAACTCATTTGTTATATTAGAAATTTTAGACCGAGGAAATCATAACTATGGGCTTTTATA
The DNA here is from genome assembly GCF_048565385.1 of Saimiri boliviensis. Classification (NCBI taxonomy): domain Eukaryota; kingdom Metazoa; phylum Chordata; class Mammalia; order Primates; family Cebidae; genus Saimiri; species Saimiri boliviensis. Next base: position 42,209,187 of record NC_133450.1, on the reverse strand, counting down.
ATTTTATGGGAAAAAAAGAGTCATAGAGAAGGACTTGTCTTCGTGCATTTGTGCTGTGAAGTTTCTTAACTTCCTGAAGGGAAATGTACTCACCTAGGTTGGCTGCAGCCAGTTTTGATACCATAAACTGCGATAACACAGCCTCACCCGTGCTGCAGACGGAGGCGGACTTTGCATGATCACCTTCCTACTTCCACGCCCAGAACCTGGTGTTTTGAGATTCCCACAGCATGCCAGCCTTCATCATACTAATGGTTTTCCATGCTGCACATATTTAATTCAATTACTGTACCTTATTTAGTAGTTTTAATATTTAGAGGAAGGACCCCAGAGTTCGTAATTCTTTATGGCTTGAAATGAAAATACTATTTCAAGCCATAAAGAAATGCCTGTGGTCAGAATTGGTGTATAAAGGTCACTAGGTTTGATACCATGAAGAGTAGGAAATAAAAGTCAATTCATGCCTCAGGAAATTTTTATGTTCTCTAATATAAGTGCTGGATTAGCAATCCAGATCAGTGTTTCTCTGATAAATACCCTATACCTTTTGAATCCAGGTCTAGTAGTACTCTTAAGAGGTCACATCACCATTCGAGTTGGACATTCCTTATTCTTTGTCTTTACATTTTTAGAAGTCTTCAGCCTCATTCTAGTGTTTCAGAGTCCTCTTGAGAGAGTTCTTTCCAACTAAATCTGAAACCAGGTATCATCCCTTTATCCTAGAACCTAGGACAAGTACTAGCAAGGTTAAGATTCATATGGAATTTTTAAGACTGTTTCTTTTTAACCAGATCAGCTCAATTACTTCAAGCTATCTCTTTTATGTAAATATGAATATTTTTTGTAACAAGCACATATTTTTGTCCAGTAATCGCCTCCATGGTCTCTCCTCCGAGACGAAACAGCCTCTGGTGCCTAAGGAGACTCGCATCCAGTGGACACTGAGGTGTTCTTTCTCCTTGAAGGCTCACTTTCGGGAAGCTACGAGTCCCTTCACTTCTCTTTATTTCAGCTCCATTCTCATGCCAGCTGCTCTGCTGGATGGAGGCAGCAGCGCGATTGTTACATACCATGTGTCTAGCACTCACTTTCCTGAAGGACACTCGATGTTCTCTCTGGGTGTCTCCCACATAGGAAGGAGCAGGGGCTCTGGGCTCACAGTGCCAGGCCTGCCTCCCAGCCCTGTCACCTTCCAGTTGAGTGACCTTGGTGAACCTCTGTGCCTCTCTGAATCTCAGTGTCCTTGCTTGTAAAATACAGGTAGTAAAATCCATACCATAGGGTGATTATTCGGATTACGTGGAAATAACATAGGTAAACTTCCTGGTCACATAGTAAGCATTCCGTTTCTTCCTCCTTCAAGGCATATACCTTCAATGTAATTTTCTGAAAAACACTTGAATGTTGTCAGATAAAATTACTTAAAAAAATTCACTAAGAGGATTTCTGGGGATTTTTTTTTTTTTTTTTTTTTTTTTTTTGCACATTTTACTCTCTAGGCCTAAAAACAAGAAGCTTAAGTGGTATAGATGAGAACATTCAGCTAGGCTTTGCAGGGGACTAACACATTTAAATAGAAATGTGATCAAAGAGAAGAAAGAGTGTTCAGAGCACTCAAGACTTGAGGAGAAACAGTGAGGAGGGAAAGGCATCGGAATGGTGTTGGTTAAGAACCTGCCTCCAGAGCAGAGCTGTTTGGGGCAGATCTTGGCTCCTTGACTATAGGCTGTGTGACCTTAGGCAAATGGCATAATTCTTGCATGTCTCAGTTTTCTCTCCATTTCCTTGGGCAAATGGCATAATTCTTGCATGCCTCAGTAGGTGGGGTATCCAACCTATAGGTCTACTGTGTGGTTGGCACGAGATAATGTGTGGGTGCCTGAAGCAGTGTTTGGAACAGGGTGCGTGCCCAGGAAGTATCCTGTACTGTTACCGCCGCAAGCTGCTTGCATGAAATGATTTTTTTTTAGACTCTGCCCTTATCTCTGAAAAAGTATTACTTTGTCATATCAGGAAGGAGGGTTCAAGAGAGCAAGGTGTGCTATACAAACCACTCAGGTTGCTTTCTGGCTGTAATTACAATTCAATTTAATTAGGCAGATATAATTATTTTACTGCCGGAAGAAAACTTAGAGATCGTCCATTCCAACCCCCTCACTTTTTAGATGAGGAAACCATGAGGCGCTGAGAAATTGTGACTCATCAAAGGCCTTTTGACATGTTACATAAATCAATTGGGGTCTTTGTGCACTGCTGATGAGGATGAAAATGGTGTGGATAATGGTATGGTGGGAGGTTCTTCAAAAAATTAAACAGAATTACCATATGATCTAGCACTTCTACTTCAAGAAATTTGCCCAAAAGAATTGAAAGTGGGAACGCTAATAGATAATTGGACACCCATGTTCATAGCAGCATTACTTACAATAGCTCAAGAGTGGAAGCAACCCACGTGTCCCTCAACAGATGAACAGATACATAAGATGTGGTACATGCACTCTGAACAAGCATTCATTTGGTTGCACAGGGCCAGATCAAGGTATACTTTACCAATATTGACTTTACCAATATTGACTTGACGCCTTCTTCCAGAATTTTATGACCACCTAAGATGAGGCATTCTGGGAGCTTGGTGACTTCAAGAGTTCCTATTGTGAACAATTGAATCCATTGGATGGTGTTTTGCATCATTCTAAAAACAGTAGAGAAATCATAAGTGCTAAGTTTTGAACTGTAATTATTTGTCTTTGCCCTTAATTTTATAGAGCTTTGTGACCATGAAAAGCATAAACACAGAGCTGGAAATAGTTGAAAAATATTTTGTCCAAATCTCTGGTTTATAGATAGGAAACTGAGGTCCAGAGAGCTGAAGGGACTTTACATATTAGAATGGAAAGAACACACCCCAGACCTCATTTGACTTCTGCCGCTGGTTTTCAGTCTGTAAAGGTGTGATAATAACACCCACAGTACCCACTTCAAATAAGGCAATATACATGAAAGCATTTTCCAAGTGGAATGCACAATGCAAGAATAAGTGATTAGTATTGCTAACTTTTGAGTAGTAATTTCACAACACACTTAGAGGTGTCATTATCCTCATCTTCTCCTTGAACAATTCAACAATATCATCAAGATCATTAAGTGCTTAATTTCACACAAGGCTATGGTAGGCATTTATTCCTAAGGAAATTGTATTCTTGTTTTTCCAGGAGCTTTTAAATCTTGACCAAAGACACGTAGGTGGGGTATAAATGGCCAAATAGATATTGATCTGTTTATTTATGTAATAGGCTTATATCAGTGCATACATGCATAGCAGGCATGGGTTCTACAATGCTCAGATGCTGTGCAAGGTGCCAGGGATCCAGTGATGAGCAATGAAAACATGATCCTGCTCTTGTGGAATTTACAGTCCATTGGGGTGGGGAAGGAGAAAGAAACTTTAAAGAGCAATTATACATTAACTATGTATTTACAATTTAATGAGAAAAGTAAATATCCAAGGTTCTTTGAAAGCGTTTAGCAGGCAGATCTAACCTGATCTGGGCCACCAAAGGAGGCCTTCTGGAGAGATGACATTTAGTAAGGGCTGGAGAGAAAGTAGTCTTGAAAGTCAGAAAGGAGCAGTGCATTTGAGTAGCTCAATGGCAGGCTGGCTGGAGTGGAATAAGCAAAGGGGTGGGGCGAGGGGAACTGCAGGGGAGGAGGCTGAGGAAACAGTGAGAGCCCAAAGAACGTCCTTGGCCACACGCAGGAGTCTGGACTATCCAAAGTGCCAGCGTAAGTCTTTGAAGAATTCCAAGCAAGCATGAGTGATACAATCACTACTTCATGTGTAAAAGATCACCCTGGCTATTGTATAAAGAGTGGATCAATAGACTGAAGTATTTACAGATGAAATGATTTCTGGGATTTCTTTCAAAATAATCCAGGAGTTGTGGGGAGGAACAGATGAAACAAGATTGGGTGTGTGTCAGTAACCATCAAGGCTGCGTGATGAGTACATGAGGGTCTGTATTACTGTCGTCTAAAATGTCCACAATGGAAAAGTTTTTAAAACCCACTGTATAAATGAATACCTTATACAAACAAGCTCAGCATGTGTGTATGAAGAAACGTTTCTAGCCTGTATAGAAAAAGTGATCTCCATCTTCACAAATGAAGGGAAATAGTTTACAACACAAATATACAGAAAGAGCAAATGATGTGAGCCACATACAAGCTCTTGCCTGTGGATCTGGCCACATCTCTTAAATCCAAGTGACAGTCTCAGGTTCCTGGCCCGGGAGTCTGTGTCACCCTGATGATTTTTTTGCCACAGACAAAATTAAGCAGTGGTTTTAGCACAACTCATTTCTTGAGTGCCACTGAAGAGTTTCTATGCCTTCTCAAGATGTGTCCTTCATCCCCCAGGGTAGTAACAAAGTGTACCCCAAAGAAGCATTTTTAACAGAAAAGAGACCCAGGAAGGAGAGAACCCTCATTGTTGGACTTTGCCCCATGCTACCTTCTTGGTGCCCTGGGAGATCTTTTCTCACCCGGCTGGATCTGCCCTTTCCCACAGAGAGGCAGTAAAAGCTGAGATCTCCAAGCCAGCCTTTCTCAATGCCTCTCTTTAGTATCTTAGTGTGGGGGCCATCTTTCTATGGCTTCCTGAGATCAAGATTTTCTGATGATCTCTCTTTGGGACTGTATGTTCCGAATTGTTCCTACAATTGGTGTCTACTGGATATTTTGCCTGCCTTTTTTTTTTTTTTTCCTTTAAGAGAGAAAGCTTGTTGAATTCCCTGTGGCCTTTTTAAATGGAAGGTATTATTATTATTCTGTATCTGGGGAAACTGTTCAGACACCTGTTTACGTTACATACCACAGAGATACAAATGCTAAAGACCTCAAGGCTTCATCCAACATGATGTCAGCGAGTGCCTACATGCAGGGTTGGGGAGGGTGGGTCCTGTCCGGCATTCCTCTAAAAGTATGCAATTGGCAAGGCAGGCTCCAGCATTTTCTGACCCCTAATATAACATTACTGTCCCCAGGGGCCCTCCCTGTCATCACCTTTACCACTGCCCTCTCCACCCACAACACCCCCAAGGTTGTGGGCTTGTGAATTCTTTGTGTATAGCTGTTCAAACATTTCACATAGACGTGGGTAGTAGACAAAGGACTTGCTTGTGAGAACATTTCCCATGGCACTCAGAATCAGTGGATGCAGGAGTAGAGCACGCACACCAGTGTTTAGCCCAGGATTTCTACTTGAAAAGAAATTTCCAAATCATTAACCAGTAATCTCACATCTAACAGTAACTTTATGTGCACCCAAATAAGCACACTGGAAAGACTGTTTTTCTTGCTTCCGTTTCTGGCTTTCTCATCTTTGCTTCTGATGTTTCTGTTCAATACTTAACATGTATGTGCCCTAAAAGCAGCCTCACCTGCGACTCGCAGAGAATGGAGTATTCAGACTGGCAGGATCCTCAGAAGTTAACACAAAAAAGGCCTAGGACAACACACACATTTGTGTAAAGAAAAAAATAAAAGGCATTCCAGCTGTTATTTCTTATTTTTATTTTTTGTATTTGGTTTGGGAATATATACTACCTGTTTTCTAGTGTCACCATGTCATCAGGTATCTTAGGCTGGCACTAAATTATCCCAAAATGCTGATAACAGTGAAACAAAAGAAAGTCTATTGTCTATTGTTTGCTTAGGGCTTCTGAGGTTCCACTAAGTTTTGCCCTCGTCTAGGTTCAGAAAGGCTTGGGGAAGTCCCAGGCAAATCCAGAGCTGAGGAAGCTGATGCCTTGTCTCAGAGGTTAGTGCTCCTTTGCTAATCATCTCCAGCGAGAAATCACGTGGCTCAGGGTCTACTCAGGTGAAGTCAGCAGGCTTGTCTTTGAGCTCACACAGGTGGCTGGGGTAAATCAGTGCTGAAAGGAGCTGGGTGCATTCTCCCGAGTCACCTTTGTTGACTCTGGAAGTACTGTAAGCTTGGCATCAGAAGGAGATTATAAAGTGCTTTTGTTCCTAAGCTTCGTAGAAATTAAAGTGTGTATGCGTGTGGGTTTCTCTGTCATCCAGCCTCTCAGATTCCATCATCGAAGCATTGTCTGCAGGAATCCTACTTGCCTCTGGGCACAAAGGAGGGAGAACGAAAGTGAATTCGGGGACCCTCTTGTAGCCCTGAGTGTGTCCCATGTGTGTCACCAGGCAGTGAATTCCAGGAGCATTGACTGTCTTCCTCTCCATTTCCCTACTCCCCTCCTGGGAGAGGCTGGAATGCTCAAGGAAGCCACCAAAGGTGGTCAGCCAGGAGAAGGCTGGGGAAGAGGAGGGCAAAATGGGACCTGAGTAACACAGAGGGTCCAACCCAGATCATTAGGACTGATTTTTCAAACACTGTTATGGGGAAATCCAAAAGAAAGTAATCAAAAGATCCTTTATTAAGAGGAGTGGTTAACATGCAACCTGCAGTCTGTCGCCAAGACTGGAATGCCTGCATGAGGAAAGGAAGCTGCCCCACAGGCCTCTTAGAAACCCCTAGTGAGGTTAACACCTTTCGGAAAATGAACCATTTGCTCACAGATCAAGGCTGGTGTCTGCAGGAAACAGAAAAACACTGCCCTTCCCAGAGATTCTGTATTTGGGTCTTTTAAAATAATATAATTTTATTAAAGTTCTTGTTCTCTACTTCTTCTTTTTCCCTCATTAGATTGTAAGTTTCCTAAGGTTGGAGGTCCTAACATTTTATTTGTAAATAGCAGTGTGAAGGGTTTTTTTTTTTTTCCTTTACTTTTTAAGAGTACTCATGCTACGTCTCATTTATGTCCGTCTCTGCCAGGAAGATAAAGATGTCAAAGCTTTTGTAAAATGGCCATGGAAACTTCCTGTGTGGAGATTTGTTAACCAGTGTCTGTGGGTCAGAAAAGCTTTTTGTTTCAAGTTAGAAAAACTGGAAACAAAAGTAGTTGACTCTGTTGGTTTTTGTTTGTTTGTTTTTTTGTCTTTACCAACTATCAAAGGTCAATAATTTGGGGCCGTTGATCATTAGATTTGGTTTGGATGTCAAAGATAATGCATACCCAGGATAAAGAAGGGTGGCTGGGTGACGTGGCTCACACCTGCAATCCTAGCACTTTGGGAGGCCGAGACAGGCAGATCATGAGGTCAAGAGATGGAGACTGTCCTGGCCAACACAGTGAAACCCTGTCTCTACTAAAAATACAAAAATCAGCTGGGTGTGGTTGCACGCGCCTGTAGTCCCAGCTACTCAGCAGGCTGAGGCAGGAGAATCATTTGAACCCGGGAGGCAGAGGTTGCCGTGAGCCAAGATCATGCCACTGCACTCCAGCCTGGTGACAGAGGAAGACTCCATCTAAAAAAAAAATAAATAAAATAAAAAATAAATAAAAAAAAAACGGATACTGGCCTCAGTTTCATCAGAGGAGAATAAAGGACACTGTATAGTCCCCACTGAAGAATCTTTTTTTTTTTTTTTTTTTTTTTTTTTTTTTTGAGACGGAGTTTCACTCTTGTTACCCAGGCTGGAGTGCAATGGCGCGATCTCGGCTCACCGCAACCTCCGCCTCCTGGGCTCAGGCAATTCTCCTGCCTCAGCCTCCCGAGTAGCTGGGATTACAGGCACGCGCCACCATGCCCAGCTAATTTTTTGTATTTTTAGTAGAGACGGGGTTTCACCATGTTGACCGGGATGGTCTCGATCTCTTGACCTCGTGATCCACCCGCCTCGGCCTCCCAAAGTGCTGGGCTTACAGGCGTGAGCCACAGCGCCCGGCCCGAAGAATCTTTATTTAGCGCTCACTCGTCTTCAGTAGCTACAGTTGGGAAATCATGCCTGGAAAAAATAGTTAGTATAGCTTGGGCATGTAGAGTAGCAGCAGCTTTTTCTTAACCCTGGGAAGTCATTGGAGAGCAGTGAAGTCCGCCCCGTCGGTCAGAGCTGCTTGGGACTGGTTTGTCAGGAATAAAGGCATGTTGTCTAGCAACAGGCATTGGCGCAGCTGCATGCCCTTGGGTTTCCATCCCTGAGACTCGCCTCTAACCTTTACCTACGTTTATCCAACAGTGTCCCATGAGCTGCGTGAAGACACAGGGAAGCAATAGTGATCATAAAACACAGGAAAGGCGGGTGTTGGGAGCCTTGGAAAGGAATTGAGTATGTGCTCATGAAAGGCTGCCGAATTCCAGTCACAGACAGTATGAAAAACACAGCCAGCAAACCCACCACGGATTTGAGCACTGTCCCTGTCCCGCTACAGGAATGGTACAGGGCATTTACCATCATGAGTTTCATTAGGAGAAAATAAGGTACACTGTGTAGTGTGTCTCTGGAGATATCTTACAGAATATTCTGATACTGGTCGGTTATAACCTGCCAGATAAGGCACCGACCCACCGGCCTTCTCAAATACACCCACATGCCCACTTCCTCCATCACTGGCTCAGGGAGATCAGCTAGAGCAAGTTTATTTCACTTTATTTTTTTCTAAAGAAAAGCCCATCTCAGACTCAAGGAAAACAGAGCATCCGTAGCTGAAAGAAGCACAGTCTTCAAAATGCCAGCTTTTTTTTTTCCTCCCAGAGTTTTTAGTAATAAATGCAAAAAGAGAAGAAAGAAAAGAGTCCCTTGACATAGGCACAGACTGTGGAGGCTGCTGGTGTGTCCACCCACCTGATGCTGGACAAGCCAGTCCAGCTCTGCTGCAGGTGTTTTTAGTGACACACTCCTGTTCCTGCCAGGAAGCCCTCTCATCACTTAATCGTATTGAGTATTACAACTATATTATGTGTTCTCATTTTTCTTATAATATACTTAAATATGTTTCCTTTAACTTCCACTCCCTGAACTTACTTCTCCCTGAACTTATTTCTCGTCTAATCCCTCTTCTGGCTGACAAATCTTCGAGTATTTGAAAATATTAAGTTTCCTTCTGTCTTTTCTTCTCCAGCATAAAGACGCTCAGTAGTTTGAAATAAAACCAGGTGGTCAGGCTGAAGAATGCCTCAGGTTTTTTCCAGGCCTGTGACTTTTCTCTCCCTTCTCTTAGCACCTGCACTGTGTGTACTTCTCAGCCCTTCTGCCTCCATATAATCAGAAGAAAAAGAATGTCACATGAGCCAGCAAGGAAGTACAACATAAGGAAACACACAGAGTGCTGTGAATTCTCATCAGGTGAAGTCCTGAGTATCGTTTAATAGGAGAAAATAAAGCCAACTGTGTAGTGTGATCTCCTCACCTGTCAGTCCAAGTATCTTAACCCAGAATCCAAATAAGAAGATTGGTGGCCTCAAGAGGAGATCTAGCCTCGTGACTGAGAGCAGAGACCTGAGTTCAAATCCTGACTCTAGCACTCCCAAACTGTGTGGCAGGTGACAGATGGGTCTGCTTCTCAGTTTCCTAATCTTTAAAATGGAAATAATAACCACAGTTGCCGTGAGGATTATATACAATGAATTTGGAACACTTAATACCTAGTGCAACAAAAGAGTATGCAGCATACATAAACAGTAGTAATGCCTACCACCTGTTAAGCTGTGACTTGTATGAAACTGTATCATTCTCTACTCTCTGTACTCCTGCAGCTGCCACCTTCTCAAACTGGTGTGCACGTTGCTAGTTCCAGCCCTGCCCAACACATTGTATCCAGATCCAATCTGAGCGGGCTAGAGCACCTCACCTTCTCTTGGCTTGTCCAGTGTTCCATAGCAGCACCATTCTGTATAAGAACCTGGACTTGGGAAGATTACAGTTTGTTTCCCCAGAGTGATTCTGGAAATCTATTGTCTGTCCTTTTCACCCTTCCAAGCCCCATCCCACTTCCACTCCCAGTGGACTGTCATCAGCCCCATCTTACGTTTAAATGTCTGCTCTGCCTTCTCCTATCAGTGCCAGGTCCAAGCCTGGTGTCTCTCCCATACTGTGCAGCCGCATCCCTGCATGACCACTGCTTGGAGCTGGAGGGTTCTGCTAGCCCGGGGTGTCTCCCCAACAGCTGGCAGGAGGGGTATGAAAGGAGAAGATTGGTCTTCATAACTGGATCGGAGTCTGCATGCGCCAGCAGCATCCTTCATATGGACATGTGCCTGCAACACGCATGCATGGCGTGCTTCTCATCAGCCCCAGGCGGCCATTAGGCTCTATGCCTATGGCAAGGTTGGGTGTCATGGCTGTGAACCATACTCTGTTCTGTGTCCTGTGCTTTTTCTCTGCTCTTTCTCCCCAGGACTCTCTTTAGAGCCATAAAATGCCTTCTCCCCATTTAGGAACATCGCTCTGGAATATTGGCAGGAAGGTTCTGTGGCATGGTTTTCTTCCCTTCTAACTTGCCAGCATTAGCTGCTAACTCTGTCTCTGCCCTTTAAGGTCTGAAATTGAATGAAAGTAGAAGGTCATTTTGTTTGCCCAACAGCCAAATCCAACCATTAGGTAGAAAAGACAGTATTCTCTGGCTCCTGGAAGAAAATCTTATTAGACTAATTACTTTATTTATATAACTTGTTCTCTTCCTATGAAATCAAACAGATTTTGAAAGAAGAAAAAATACTTGTAGCCATTATTTACATTTTAGTGAATTTCAAAGTACGTTTGGGCCCAGTTATCTCAAGACTCGTTATGACACAGGGTTAGTTTAAACTCCGTAATCTGGAACATCCAACAACTCAAAATTGAAGCTGCCTCATGTGTAGCACAAAATGTGATAAGCACTGTACCTGACACCAGATTTGCAAAGACATCCCTCCACTGCACCCTTCTTGCTGCATTTAGTATGTCTGTTCTGTTGTTAATGTAGCTACAATTACATGTTAAAACCTATTGTTTGTAGGCCTAGTGGCTCACACACCTGTAATCCCAGCACTTTGGGAAGCTGAGGCGGGCAGATCACTTGAGGTCAGGAGTTCAAAATCATCCTGGCCAACATGGTGAAACCCTGTGTCTACTAAAAATACAAAAATTAGCTGGGCGTGGTGGCACACACCTGTAATCCCAGCTACTCGGGAGGCTGAGGCAGGAGAATCACTTGAACCCGGGAGGGGGAGGTTGCAGTGAATCGAGATTGTGCACCATTGCACTCCTATTTTTTGTATTCTCATTTTAAGGTTGTCTTAGAAAAGGTTTGCTGTCAAAAAAAAAGAACTTTTCCAAACAGGGTTTGCTAGCATGTGCCTATAATCCCAGCTACTTGGGACGGAAGAGGATTACTTGAGCTTAAGAGTTTGAGACCAGCCTGAACAACGTAGCAAGTTCCTGTCTCAAAAAAAATCAAGAAATAGAAAAATTGTTTTCCAAAGACCGTTCCTCCCACTGCACTGCTGGAGCCTAGGAAAGTGAAGGCAGGAAGAGATCTTGTTCTCTCTTTCCTGGCTATAGAGGAACAGGGAGAGCCAGATGAGCCTCAGGGTCAAGGCTGACCTCAGAGTTTAGTCTCTCAGCAGCTTTCTATCTGTGCCCTTGCCTTTAAGTAGAGCAGGATGGACCTACAAGTGTGGGTCCCATTAGGGACATAAGCAAATGAAGGCAGTTTTCTACAAAAGAATGATGCTGTCACTGTTGACAGCAGTGGGAACAGAGTGTTTAGGGAGAGTCCTGTGCCCAGCCTAGGAGAGCAACAAGATACTCACTAATACTATCATTTCTTGAGAGCTTTCTTTGTGCCAGGCACTTTATGTTGATTCTCTCATTGACTCATCATAACTTTGTGAAATATAGGAAAATCTTCATTTTAGAGTTGAGAAATCTAAGGCCCAGAGAAGTTAAGAAATCTGTCCAAGGTCACACAGCAACTCAGTGGTGGAAGAATTATGCAAACACAGGTAGTCATGCTCCAGAGCCTGACTAGTCCTCCATGTCAGAGAAGATACTAGTTCTTTCAGCCTTCCCTGGCTTGCAGAAGGCCTCCCGGACATTCCTCTATAAACCTGGTCCAAATCCCTTACGCGTCCCCTTAGAGCTACCCTCAGGAGGGAACATGCCTGCTTGCTTTCCCCTGCAGTCACACCTCCTCTGAAGTCTGGGAAAGAAAACTGTTAAGTGTCTCATTTTCAGGGCCAGGTGTGCCTCTGATTCCTTGAGTATCCTCTAGTTCAGTTCCACTGAATGAGGACCTCAGCAGGAGGGGGACACAAAGTGAATCCCCGAGTTCTTTTTTTTTTTTTTTTTTTTTTTTGAGACGGAGTTTCGCTCTTGTTACCCAGGCTGGAGTGCAATGGCGCGATCTCGGCTCACCGCAACCTCCGCCTCCTGGGTTCAGGCAATTCTCCTGCCTCAGCCTCCTGAGTAGCTGGGATTATAGGCGCACACCACCATGCCCAGCTAATTTTTTGTATTTTTAGTAGAGACGGGGTTTCACCATGTTGACCAGGATGGTCTCGATCTCTTGACCTCGTGATCCACCCGCCTCGGCCTCCCAAAGTGCTGGGATTACAGGCTTGAGCCACCACGCCCAGCCTCCGAGTTCTTGACCCTTCTCTTTCCCCTGCTCTCCAGTCACTTTTGAGACTTACATTTGGGGTAGAATCCAGATTTTCCACCCTGCTCCCCTCACTCACTCTCTGCAGCTTGTAAAGTGCTTTTCTTGGCCCTAGAAAACATTCTGCTTCCTTTAGTAAATGTGTGCAGAATATTTCATGAAGTCACATTATTTTCCTCTTTGGCCGACTTTCCCTCTTGGACCTCAGTCAGGGAGAAGGTCAGCTGAGGTGAGGCAAGTTTTCAGTGTGACCTTAGATGTGGATGGAAGTGATGGCTCTGAGCAGCACAGTTGTTAACTTACTGCCATTTGGGTCCCCTTGGGGACATAAGCAAGTAATGGAAGTTTTCTGCAAAAAGATTGTGCTGTCACCATTCACAGCAGTGGGAACAGAGTGTTTAGGGAGAGTCCCCTGCAAAGCCTGAGGATGGCAAGCTACTCACCTCCAACTGCATACCTGCACCGATGTGAACTGTGAAAGATTTCAGGCCTGGGACTAATGTTAAGTGTTCCCTTAACTCCTCATCTCCACATCACTGGAGGCGGGTAATGGTAGCACGGCCACCCACCCACTGCCACAACAAACAAATCTACCCTGTTAGCACCACCCCAGACCCTCCTCCTCCGAGTTCTGGTTTCCGTGTTATGGGATTCATCATCTGGCCTCTTCTTGAGCTCCTCCAGCTGCCATCCTGGCTGCTTTTCACGATGCCAGGGGTCAGGAGCCATGAAAGTTGGTGAGTGATGCCAGCCAGGTGGGAGGCAATAGGGAGTGGTGGGGCATGTGGCCAACTGGGGATCTGACGCCCCATGGAAAGTAGCAGCCCCTGCTCAACTCCAGGCCATTTCTAGGAAAGAGGAGTGCAGGCCCAGTGTTCCTGAATATCTCATGTTCCACGACAAGTTGGAAAACCTGACTTTTTATGTGATGTGACATTTCCTAGTGTTTAAATGTTTGAGAAGTAATTAAAATTATTTCAGAACACACCATGTAGACCAAATAAAATGGGTCTGAGGCCTAGGGCTGGTCTCAGTTATAGTCTGTCCCTGTCCCTTTCCACAATCTAACCTACCCTCCCAGCTTCAGCAGTCGCTCAAACGTCAATGTCTCTGAGTGTTAGATGGCCAGTCCTGGCCTGCACCCCAGATTTACCCTAGAATCCATCTGCACATGGGTGCCCACACACCTCCAGAGCACAGCCGAGCCCATCAGCTTCCCAGATTTGGCAGACTGTGAGCTGGTTTTGTCTTTGCTCCACCAACTAAACTACCACTACTACTGACACCGCTGTTAACACTGATACCACAAAGAATCATCTGTTGCTCCTCTTTTGCTCCCTGTTTCTGTGACTCAATACCACTGCCCCATCAGGCAGCCAGGGAGGACCCTGGGACCTTGAACTCTGCTCATTCCCTTCTGTTCCAGATGGTTGGTGGCTTGTGTTCATTCATCCACGACCCTCTAGAGCGTGCTTCCAACTCTTCCTTCTGATCAGCTAGAAACTCTCCTAGTTGCTGAACTTGTCATGTGTTCTCAGCTATTGTCTCAGCCCCTAACTGTTCACAGGTGCTGCCTCTCCATTGAAGATGTATTCATCACACTGTGGCTAGAGTCTTCCCCTCAATTCCTTGTAGCTGTCATCAGTCGCCTCTGAGGGATCCCACCAGCCGCTCCCACGGGTCCTCAGCCATCGCGGCATGCCGGCTGTGCCAGGCACTTGTAGTCCTCTGCGTTTGTGCCAGCTGTGTCTTCAGGCACATTTTCTTCCTTCGTGACTACTATGTTAATTCTATTTGTCCTACCTCTAGTCAAATGCCACCTCTTCCATGAGGCTGTCACCGGCCTTCCCACCACCAGCCCCAGTGTTATTTGCCCGTCCCTCTTCCAGGCTTTCACAGCACTTGGTCTAAGTCTCTTGTCATTTCATCCAGCTGTGTATTATGAAGTTTGCTTGATTCTTCCCCATTCCTTGATCAGCTCCTGGGTGGAGAGACACTGACTTTATCATCTGCAAATTCCTCACAAAACCCCTAGTGTGTGCTGCCTCACATATAGTAGACACACTAAAAACCTTTGTAAATTGAATCAAAGTTTGGTATTTTTTTTGTTTTGTTTTGTTTTGTAAGTCAAAGATGGCTGCATCTGAAGGGCTCAGGCCAAGGTATTAAAAATAAAAACGAAACTTCTTGGTTATTCAAAAGGATCTAGCATAACCCCAAGAGGCTAAGTATCAAGCTATTGAAAGGATTATTCTGCCTGTCCAACTCCAAGGGGGCCGTTTTTAGAGGAGAGACAGCCGTGCCTGGTCTGCTTGTCCTCAGGCAAGGCCTCTTCCACGGTGCCCCCATGGAAGCTTGCATTCAGTGCCAGGGGCAGGGAGAAATGGGCAAGCCTCTTAGACACTGGGGCTTCAGCCACTCTGGCATATAGAGTCCTGCACTGTTCGTCTTGCCCAGAAGAACAAGCTGTACCCACCCATTCACAGGATGTCCTCTGCTCACATCATTGGCAGGCCTGGGAAATTCCCACAAGCCATCTGCCTGTGTTGTGCTGTCCTTGTCTCCTGAGTTTTTTGGGTATTGTTTTTTTTTTGTTAATCAGCTCTTAGAATAGCAACTGCTCTTCCATCAGGAATGGTATCCCATTGACTTTCCTAAGGTGAGAATCTCCTCATTTCTTTTCTGTAAGCATTTCCCCGCTTCCTGCTGGCATTGCACAGGCTTACTCGGTGAGAGTCCAAGCAGTGCGAACTCCTAGCTCTTACAGAACTGAGTTACTTATAAAATACATATCTCCTAAATCCCCAGCAGCCACGGTAAGTGCCTCAGTGGCAGCTGCTCTGATTGGTCCAGTACAGCTCTGAATGCTGCTTTTACTTTTGGGTCCTGTCTCCAACCCAGAACCACCTGTGGCCTTTAATCCCGGTTCCTAGGAGAGAGGAGAAGCGATTAAAACCCTTTCAGTATATTCATGTATGAGCTGCCCTTTGAAGCTTTTTTGAAAGCATTTTGCAAGGTAAAATCGCATCAGGTCGCTTAGGAACTTTTGCAGGCTCCTTCTTCAACATTCTCATTTTCATTGGAATCAACTTGACACATCTGGACACCTGGCATGGCAGGGTGGCCACCTCCAAACACCGTCTTTCCATGTCTTCACCTTCAACAAGTTGTTCTCTGTAAATTCAGCTCCAAAAGAATTTCTATAAACACAATATCGCTTTTGTCTTATTCACAAATGAAATTTGGGAAGAGGTACAGTGTTTGGGGATTGTCATAGGTCTACTTATAGATAACTTAATTTCAAACAACAAAAAAAAAACTTTGTATCCAAGGCAGTTTTCTTTTGATATGGGAAGTTACATCAGCTTAAGTGTCTTTGAAACTGAGACCCACACTCTGGCCATGAAAAGTGAATTATCCTGTACTAGCCCTTGCTCAGGAAGTGATCAGAACACCTTTCTTGGCTCTTTTGTGAAAGTGGATTTAACCTAGCATATGTTTTTTTAAATTAGACTTTAAGTTCTGGGGTACATGTGCAGAACATGCAGGTTTGTTACATGGGTATACATGTGCCATGGTAGTTTGCTGCACCCATCAATCCATCATATACGTTAGGTATTTCTCCTAATGCTATCCCTCCCCTAATCCCCCACCCCTCAACAGGCTCCAGTGTGTGATGTTCCCTTCCCTGTGTCCATGTGTTCTCATTGTTCAGCTCCCATTTATGAGTGAGAACATATGGTGTTTGGTTTTCTGTCCCTGTGTTAGTTTGCTAAGAATGATGGTTTCCAGCTTCATCCATATTCCCGCAAAGAACATGAACTCATCCTTTTTTACAGCTGCATAATATTCCATGGTGTATATGTGCCACATTTTCTTTATCCAGTCTATCACTAATGGGCATTTGGGTTGATTCCAAGTCTTTGCTATTGTGAATAGTTAGCCCAGCATATTTTGATAGGAGCCCAGCACTAAGGAAGTTTCCCAACTGATGGAAATATAAAGACTTTATATGCACACATTGCTTAGCTGTGTGGCAGTGTTCATTTTAGTTTTTGGTCTATGGAGCAATGGATTCTCAGTCAGCAGTGAACCTACTTCAGAACAGCGATGGTGGGGGGAACATCTTGAAGAAAAGCCTTTCATCCAGAGCTATGATACCTTCACTGCATAAGGAAAGTGGCCAAGTTTGTATTTTCTAGAGCCAGGACACAGACCTTTTCAGTATGTCACCTTTGCTGCTGCTTCACACAGATCTTCAAAAATAACGACTCTCACTCTTCTTTCTGTGGTCTCATCAGAAAGTGGGAATCCTGGCCAGCTGGTCAGGTCGCTCAGAAAAATGGCACCGCTGTTGCTGAAAGTAGCCCCATTCATAAGATGTCTGCTGCCCACAACTGCAGCGTTGAAGAAAGGCACACTGTTATAAAGAGCCTCTTTTCTTTAAAGAGGAAAGAAAAATACATGGTGTTTACAGAAAAGAAAACTGGACCCTCCTGCTTTCTTTTTGTGGCCATGTCTGAAATGGAAGTGGGAAAAGCCATAAATCCACACAGGCAATCGCTCCTTTAAGGCATGATTCATACTGACTGTGCTGCCTGTGATGGAAAACCCAGCTAGTTAAGCAAGACCTGCCAGAAAGTCTCGCACAGCTTCTCTACCATGGCTGATTCCTGCTGTCTTGTGACATGCTGGTTGAATATGAATGAATGATTGACACTTTCTCTCTCTCTCACTCAGTTCATGACCAAGAACCCCACCATGCGCTTGGGCAGCCTGACTCAGGGAGGCGAGCACGCCATCTTGAGACATCCTTTTTTTAAGGAAATTGACTGGGCCCAGCTGAACCATCGCCAACTGGAACCACCTTTCAGACCCAGAATCGTAAGTGTCCCAGGCTGTCACAGAGACTTTCCTTTCATCAGATGTCACAGCATTCCACCAAAGTCCATGGACCATGGAACAGCTGGATAGCCCCTCTGGTGACAGACCAGAAATTCAGCCGGACACTGCTCAGGGCAGCCTCCGTGGGGGGAGGCTGGGCTCCTTGTTCATGGGACAACATGTCTTCATGTGCCCAGGTTAATTCTCATGAAGTTTCACTCTCATTTACACAAGCTCCAATTTCCCTTAAACCAAATTAAAATCTTACAGGGTTTAAGAGGCCTGAAACTTTCCAGGTTTCCCGAAAAGAATTTGGCTAATTGAGAAAGTCAATGTTCTAGCCAATTTCCTCATGCTCCTTAGGGGACTTTTTGTGCCTTTTCTAAGCCCCTGAGAACGCAGAGAGGGTGTGAGATGTTGCTCACTTCACTGAGCCTGGCCTTTTGGCTTGGAGTGCCTGGGTCTGTAATAGCTGCTGCAGTACAGAGCCCAGGCCAGGCTTCCTTTGACAAAAGAAATACTGGGAGCTCTAGGAGCTCCTCTCCGAGCTCTGCAGCTGAGGTGCTGGCCTTCCTGAGGGTCCCGCTTGTGGTCTGAAAGCTGAGTTCGTGCTCATCTGTGGGTCAAGAGCTCCGCAGTGGGAAGGTAGAGAAGCCAGGCTAGTGATAGATCAAGAATGATGGGGAGGGCTGGCGTGGTGGCTCACACCTGTAATCCCAGCACTTAGGAAGGCCAAGACAAGACTGGCCAACATAGCAAAACCCCGTCTCTACTAAAAATACCAAAAGAGAAAAAAAAAAAAAGCCTTGTGTGGTAATGCACGCCTCTAATCCCTGCTAATTGCTTGAACTAGGAGGTAGAGATTATAGTGGGCCGAGAATTGCGCCATGCACTCCAGCCTGGGCAATCGAGTGAGACTTTGTCTCAAAAAACAAAAAGTGATAGGGAGAGAAACAACATTGATTCAGATAAGAACAGTGAGAGGTATAACACTCACTTAGAAATGATCTTTGCAGCATTCGTTTATAAAGATACCCAACTTTTAAAAACATACAATTTTTAAAACACAATCACTAACAGCCTACTAGACTGTTGGACACCAGGCACCTGGAGGTAAAGCCGTTGCTGCCATGGGCAGCCCCCTACCAGCTGCCCTGGGATTAGGGAGCCCATGGCCTTCAGAGGCTGGAGCCTATGTAGTCCTAACTGCACAGCTGGTCCAGCAGCGAGTAACGCATCTGCCTAGAGGGCAAAATGACAGACAGTTGTTCCCTAAGCTCAGCACTTCCAAGAAGTCTTTTGGAAACATTTCTTCAAATGTATAGAACTCTGTGCAAAAAATAGGTAGGACAAATGTGAACCTACCTAACCTCTGTTGACAAATACACACCCTCCGTGAGGCCTGCTGGGAAGTGCCGCCTTGGTGAAATCAGAATAAAGGGTGAGTGAGCCAGCTGCTTTTGGATGACCAAATTAATTCTTAGCCTCCCATTATAGCTGGCCTGCTCAGCAAGATTTTCGTGGGATTAAGGAATTGGTGGTTGCCAAATGCCATCATAATGCAAATGCAGTGGAACTGCTGTAAAGCACGGTCTAATCATAATGGTAACTGTAAATAATGCTACTGAACAAGCCACAGAGCACGCCTCTGATCTCACTGGAATGGGCTAAGTCCCATGCAAGCTGAATAAGCCTCAGGTGCACAAAGTCTGACCCGTGTTTCCCTTTTTTTGGCAGAAATCCCGAGAAGATGTCAGTAATTTCGACCCCGACTTCATAAAGGAAGAGCCAGTTTTAACTCCAATTGATGAGGGACATCTTCCAATGATTAACCAGGATGAGTTTAGAAACTTTTCCTATGTGTCTCCAGAATTGCAGCCATAGCCTTTTGGGGAGTGAGAGAGAGAGCACGAGAACCCAAAGGGAATAGAGATTTACCAGGCATTTCCTCTGTGGGAACTTCCCAGCATCAATCAGCCTTAGAACAAGAACCTTACCTTCCAGGAGCGAGTGGAGAACTCTGTGAAGGAGGGAACTTTAAGATACCAACTATTTCGAGTCCAGAGGGAGCCATGGCACTAGAAATAGTTGGTACTGAAATGAGATTTTATGAAGTATACTGTTCAACCTGTGAGCATCTGTGGCTATGGGCTTGGGATGTTAACAGGACCCAAAAGGAGGGAATGTGTGAAGAATAAGTAGATCTGAGGAATTCTGAGCCAAACAGGCTTCTTAATTCAAGAGACAAACCAAGACTTACTCTTGACTGTGCTGTACTCTTCTGTAAGCCAATGAACCCCAACTCCTGGCGGTCTACAAGAAGTCTCTTATTGCTAATGAAGAATTTAAAGATCTTTTTAAGGAAATGAAGGGCTTTCCAAATAGAATGATTTACTCTGAAGAAACAAAAAATGTTATCGCTGAAACTCACAACCTAAAGCCCAGTCTTGAAAATATGTTGTGCATCATGACAACGGCTTCAGCTTCTTCTCTTTTCCTTACTTTCTTTAATAGATATTTATTAAGTGTCCAGTGAAAAGGTGCCACAATACCCGGTATTGTAAACAACAGGCTTGCATTCATGACGCTTTCACTCATTCTGGAGTCTGCTGATTTACTGAATGGTGTTTGCATTCTGTGAAATGCTTCTCCACATTGCGTATGTCCCACTTTTGTCTGCACATAACTCTTTCTTCACAAGAAGGGTCACTGCCACAACAGCACAGTCAGTGGGCAAACTACAGTGCTTGCTGCCTGCCTACCTGGGGAATCTGGTTATGTCTGTATCACTGTGTGCTCATCACTGAAGAATTGCAGGCCACTCATGTCGGTGGCCAGATTTACGGCTTATAAACATTAGCAGTTTATTTATGTTTTAAGATGCAAAGATGTGTGTTTGATATTTACTTTAATAATTAGAAATGGATCTTGTAAACAGGGCATATATCAAAGATGACCTTATAATATGTACCCAAATATACAGTTCAAGACTTTTGTCTGACTGGGAATAAATGCATTTTGTAGCAAAAGGGAGATTTTGTCTAGAATGATTTGTCTCCTTCCCACTAAGACTGTCAATTTCCAATCAAAATAAAACCTCTAGCGGAATGGGTAGAACTCAACTTAACAGAAAAGTCCTGAGAAGAGAGGTTGATGTAAGCTGTGATTCTCTGAAGTAGATGTGGCCTGTCTCTTACTGACCAAAACTTCTTCTGTCCTGAATGAGGGTGATGACTGCTAAGCATAGCGGTAAAGACTAACCCTCAAGATCTCAGGGGCTAGACATCATAAATGTGTATTTCTCATTCACATAGAGTAGCATGTAAGTTCAACAATCCTCCTCCATCTTACAACTATACTGTCTGGAAAATGTAGCTGTGCAAAGCCTCCAGAGCAAGGAAGAGACATGGAGGGGGTGCCAGCTGCCTCTCTACCACTCCTAGGAGGGACACACTTCACCTCTTCTCACACTGACTGGCCAAAACATGGCTTCCCTCTAACTACAGATGGGATAGGGGAATTACAGAGCAGCTGAGGAGTAGCTGGCTAGTACTGACAGTCTCTTCTCTCATAGGTTCTTTTTCTGCTTTCCAATGTGAACACTCACTTTTCAATGAATAGAGTAGCTAGGAGCTTCCCTTTTCATTTGTGTCACACTTAGCACTCATAGTCATTCTCACCCACATCATGCCACTAGATCTTCAGGACATGCCCACTGTGTCCACTGATGACAGTGTGAGTATTGCAGCACATATTACAAATGGGAAGAGAGGCTCAGAGAAGTTGAGTTCATTGGTCTCCCGAAGGGTTCAGGCTTGGCAACGAGTATATCCAGGTCTAGGGTCTAAATCTTTGATGCTGTGGTCTGGGAAAGGGAGGGATCATTCTGACTTTGGGACTTTTTTGGCCTTCATAGCTCCTCTACTTTGGGTCTTCTATTGTTCTGTGGGATTGATAGGCTTTTTGGTATGGTTAACTCCACTCCAGTAAAGAACCATGAAAAATAAAGCTTGCCTCCTGTTTCATTCACAAAACTCATTATCATAGCCACACAGAGCTGAAACACTGTCTTCGGTAAGTCTGTGATCACTCCGCAACTTCCTTCTTCACAATTGATTCTCAAGCCCACCATCTGGGTTCCCAAGTTTGGGTTGAGTCCATTCTTTTGAGGCTATTTGTTCCATGCCTATCAGGTTATTCAATAGCTAATGATGTTGCTAAGGTGAGATTTCTAGAACTTCTTCCTCAATCCTCTTTTATATCTGAAAAGAGAGAAGATATACCGAGTATTTACCTAAAGCTCAAAAGAGTCTTCAATTCCTGGAATTCTACTTCACGTCTTTCTTCAGTTCTGCTAGATCTGGCATCCCCTTCCAAGGGATCACAAGGCCGCTTTGCCCATACTTCCTGGAGAAGGCTGGCACAGAGTGGGCAGCGGGCCACTCAGGCAGCTGGGGCAGAGTCCAGTGGGGCTGCTGGCTTCCCTCAGCTCAATGGGCAGCATGGAGGTCACCCTGTGACCTTTTACTCCCTCAGGACCATCTTAAGACATCCTCAGCCTTTATCATCCCACTGTCCTTCCCACCCAGTCCTCATCCCACACCCATTTGCTCCTACTCTCTCAAGCTATTCCACACTGACCTACTTAAATTAGACACGTGGCCCTGAGTGTTTCAAAGGACAACTTCAAGCCTTTGCTTTGGGATGTGAATCAGCCTTTGACTGCAAAAGGTGTTTTCACTCAATGGCTAACATGTTGCATGTTTATTGCATGTGAATCCCTGTTCTAAATACTTTAGATGTATTTACTTCTTCTGTACCCCATGAGGTGGGTACTCTCAGTTTCATTGTACAGATGGGGGAAAGTGAAGTACAAAGAGATTAAGCCACTTATCTAATGTCACACGACTAAAGCAGTGGGGTCAGGATTTGGATTAAGCAGTTTAACTCCAGGGTCCCTACTTTTACCCCAGTTCAGTGAGGTTCTTCTATGAAAACCAATTTCATTTTTCCACCTTTGTGGGGTTGACAAGATGCACCAAGATAAACTGCCAGCGGGGCAGGGCGGTGTTAGCCTTTCCCTGGGTAGAACAATCCATCAGTAGTGAGACTGTATGATTTGCATATCAAAGAGCTAGAGCTGCTAACCCCAGTTCTTGGAACTGGGGCAGGCAAGGGTGATGAAATCAGGACTTCAAACTCCTTGAGAAAGGGAAAGAGGAAATAGTCTGGTTCTCTCTGAATCCCGTGACCCCATCTGAACCCCTAGGGTAACTTCTGAGCCTTGGTGGAGTTTCCAGTCCTTTCTCCCTTCCTAGAGGAGCCACTTCTTGTTTCAGTAACTCCTTGTCACCCACCCTGCTGGCTCATGCAGCAGCATCAGGTGTGCAGCCTGGAGCCTACTTGGCAGCTGCGTGTTTACAGCTACGGAGCTGAGCTGGTGTAACTTGGCAGCAAAGAAAAGAGCAAAAATAGGCCGGGCACGGTGGCTCATGCCTGTAAGCTCAGTACTTTGGGAGGCTGAGGTGGGTGGATCACTTAAGGTCAGGATCTCAAGACCAGCTTGGCCAACATGGTGAAAGCTCGTCTCTACTAAAAAGTTAGCCAGGTGTGGTGGTAGGCACCTGGAATCCCAACTACTCAGGAGGCTGAGGCAGGAGAATAGTTTGAACCCTGGAGGTGGAGGCTACAGTGAGCTGAGATCATGCCACTGCACTCTAGCCTGGGTGACAGAGGGAGACTCTGTCTCAAGAAAAAGAAAAAAATTAAAGCATCCCATCTGTCATTTATTGATCTTAATTGAACTCTGACTTCAGATAATCTACCCACTTCGGCCTCCCAAAGTGCTGGGATTAGAGGCGTGAGCCACCACACTCAGATCTTAATTGAATGCACATTGCCTTGAAAATATTCCAGCCATGGATTTGGCCATCTCACATGCTAACATGATAAAGCTGTTCATTATTCCCAAGTTTGGTCATCCTGGTTGCTTAATCTGGCAATGCTGACTTAAAATGACCAGACATTCCACAGTGATTGCCCCTGGCTCAGGGTCACACTGGGCCCTGTAACTTCTCATTTTACGTCATCCAAGGATAAGACTCCATTACAACTGTAGTATATGTTTGTGATGAAAATGAGCCCCATGGTGAGATGTTCCTCTGAATTGAGTTGCAAGTTGGACAGAGCTGGCCAGAGTGCAGCTGTAAAGGAGCTTGTAGTCTCCCTTTATTCCTGCGTTGAATTAGAACCAAAGCTAAGGGAGCCACCCTGGGCTTCATCCCATCCCCGCCGCTTCACCTCCACTGCCCTGTCAACTGTTCTTCCCCTCCTCCTGCCTCCTCGCTCTTTACTCCCCAATGTAGTAAATCCCTCTGCACTCTCTCTCCCTGTACCACTTGATTCTTAGAGCCAAACTGTTACATAGCCAGTTTTCCAACCACCAAGATGGCATAAACTTTTGATTTGCATATTTATTTTATAGGCCCTTTTAGAGCACAGAAGTGGCAGTCACCTTTCCCATGTGTTTCCATGATTTTGGCATCACCCTGTGCCAGCAGCACAGAGTGCCTAGGAGAGCCCCCCTACCTTATGTGCCCATGCAGTCTAGGAGGCAAGATGTGGCATGGGTAAGAGCCCTGGCTGGTAAGAGTAGGGGGCAGCCCTGGAATCCACTCTTACTCTGTGTTCTTAAGAAAGGGTAGTTCCTAGGCCGGGCTCAGTGGCTCAAGCCTGTAATCCCAGCACTTTGGGAGGCCGAGGCGGGTGGATCACAAGGTCAAGAGATCGAGACCATCCTGGTCAACATGGTGAAACCCTATCTCTACTAAAATACAAAAAATTAGCTGGGCATGGTGGTGTGTGCCTGTAATCCTAGCTACTCAGGAGGCTGAGGCAGGAGAATTGCCTGAACCCAGGAGGCGGAGGTTGCGGTGAGCCGAGATCAGGCCATTGCACTCCAGCCTGGGTAACAAGAGCGAAACTCCGTCTCAAAAAAAAAAAAAAGAAAAAAAAAAAAAGAAAGCGCAGTTCCTTCCCCAATTTCCAATTTCAACTTTCTCATTTGTGAAATGGGAGTGAGAATAGTGCCTGCCTGCCTTGTGTTAATACTGCAGGGATTAACTATGATAATATATGTCAAGCTTTTGCTGTAGGGCTGGGGGACAGAAATGCTCAATCGATGTTGGCTTTTATTATCATCAGCTCTCCCACAAAGGGCTGTGGAAGGTTGCTTGTGATGTCCATCTGAAAATGGACCGAGTTGGTCACTCGTGTTCTCCATGACACCCATCCCTTTGGATGCTGACACCATGCCAGCTCCAATTTGGAGGGATTTCACTTTTCTAACTAACTGGCTGCAGAACCTCCTCAGGAGACCTTATCAAATCTTCTCCTAGGATGTTCTGAGCTCCAACTGGTATACAGAATCAGTCTTAAGTTTCAGATTCTGCTGCTTACCCTACAAAGAGGCCATGAAATATCCACAATTTTCCTAAATGGCTTTTCTCACCAGTCTCAGGAATTATTTTGTCCTGCCAGATTTAACACAAAGCTACATTTTATTCGCTTCTGACCGAATAACACAAAGACCACACCCAGCATTGGTATTGCCGGTCGCCCTCTGGTTACTCACCATACCTGTGGGCCAGTTCAGAGAAGAAAGGACATGTGTCAGGATGTTTAGTAGAGCCTGGCACACCTAAGAGTTTGAAGCCAATAGGAGAGCCAAGAACCAAAGGCATTTTCTTCCTAGATTAAGGTATCTGTGAAGAAGGTTTCTAGTAAAACAAGAGTCTCCATAGTCCTGTGTATTCTTATTGGAAAAGGCCTCAGCATTCCTATCCCCATGTGCCAGCCCTTCCAGATCACCCAGGGCTGCCTTTCTCATGCCACCAAGGCAGTTCTTACCCACAGAGGCGTCATTCTTCCGAGGGCTTAGACCACAGAAGAATTTAGGCTAGACAAAGTGAAGATTGTGTAGGCACCGAGTGTGGTGAGACATGCAAGTGGATTGCAGAGGGTGAGACAGGAATCTTCTTTGGAGACATTTCAAATTAGAAACCAGGATAGTCTCGTAGTCATTTGACCTGACAGAGCCAGGAATAACCTAGATGATCTCCTGAGTTCCTATAGCCTTGTACTCTTGGCTAAAAGGGGGCAGGGGGATATGGTCAGTTGGTCTTCCCTGATAGATGCCAACCCCGTGCTACTCCCACCACATAGAAAACCTCTATCATTTGAATTTTATCCCTGTCCATCTCTGTGCAAACCGCATGCTCTAGCACACCTATGGACCTTCTCTGCATGCTGTCTCAATCCCGGGATTCCCTTTAGGCTCACAAAGATCACTCGTCCCTCAAGTCACATAGTTGACACTGTCTCATACCTGATTGCCTTTCACATGCATGCATGTTAGTCAGGATAGGCTAGGTTATGCTGCAGGGACAAACACTGATCATAATCTCAGTGGTATGAAATGGCAGTAATACAAACCGTAACAGCAACTGTTATTTTTTACTCATTCAAAATGTTCATCGAGGGTAAGCTAAGGATCCGATTCATGTTAATCACTCAGGGACCCAGGCTATCAGAGCCCAGCCACCACCTCTCATCACTGCTATTCACTGGAGGAGAAAGTGCCTCACCAGCACTGAAATGCTCTGGCTTGCAAGTACTATACACCATTCTCCTCTGGACTTGCTGGCTAGAATTATTCACACGGCCTCACCTATCTGTGCTCAGGAGGCAGAGAGCTGGAAATAGTTAGGAAACTAAAGTAATGACCACCACATTAGCTTTTCACATATTGGAAGGTGGTTTTGCTGTCCACTTGCCTTTTGTCCAGCGGCTCACCCCAGTGACCTCCTCACTTCTGCTCCTTCATCACTCAGTTAGTCCGCGCTCCTCTGAGTATGACCCGGCTTTGTGTCTCTCTGCAGTGGTGTCTAGAGCTGAGTTCAGTTTCCTAGGCACAGCCTAACCACGGCAAAACTCAGTGGGACTCATCCTTCCTCACATCTGAGACATCACACTCATAACCCTAGAGGCTAAGATTGCATTTTTTTTTTTTTTTTTTTTTTTTGGCAGCCACAGCACCCTGTTTTATATTCACTAGATTCTAAGCTCAAGAATTGTAGGGACTATGACGTCCTTGCTCATTGTTCTGGCCCTATCACTTGGAAAAAGTTCTAGTAAAGCCTAATATTTGTTAGATGACTAAATATATTGAATTTATTGTCTTTGCCTCTGCCTAATTTTTATTCATGGTGTCGAGACCTATTGACTCCTTCTCATCCTGATATAATGAACTTTTTCAGACTCAAGTACAGTTCATGTTTATTTCTTCCATTTGTTCTGGCATGCAGCTATCAAAGAGTGTGTGTCCGACACCCAGCTCTGATTTTATCATTCGACATCATACATGGCTTAAGCACTTACAGTATGCCAGGTGTCAAGGATACAGTTATAAAGAAGACAGACCACAGGGCTGCCTCACCATGGGGTTAATTTGGGCAAACAATATAACATGTTTTGATTAGAATGCAAATTCCATGAATGCAGGGATCTTGGGGTGTCTTTTTCACTCTAGTTTTTTTCAGCAACCACAATATGCCTGAAATATAATAGATGCTCAATAAATACTAGTTTAATGAATAAATGAATCTCTAAACTCATGTGCTCTTCTATATTAGAATCTTCTGGGAGGGCATGAGTAGCTTGAAAACATGTAGCCCTTTGTCCCATTGTTTGATTTTTGTGTTTAGTCATAATGTTGAAGGTGTGAAATCTCAAATAAGATTAATGTAAGACTTGAAATTTTTCTGTTAATCCAAGGAGAGCAGGGGTTACGCAAGGTTGCAGAACCACTATTCCAGATTGATACTAATCTATGAATTGCCACATTCTCGGTACCATTGTTTCTTGAATCCAGGTTGGCCAGAAGGAAACAGGGTAAGATTTTGTCATGTATGCTGATGAAGTTCAGCTATGCAAAAATGATCACCTATCCTTGATCAACCAGTCCAGGAAGCATCTAAGAAGAAAATGAGATTCGACTCACAAGACCTGTTCTTTATGAACCCATGCGTAGCTCTAATGATCAACACCACTCCCAGTGCTCATTACTGCTGAAATAATTGTTCTGCAATTCTGCCTATTCTCACTGAATGCTTTGTATAATCCCTTTATCTACTTTGGGCTACAATTCATTTTCATCAATGAGTATTATGCTTGTGTCATCTCAAAAATCATTCTCCTTGAGAAAAAAAAAAAAAAAAAACAACAGAACAGAGTTGAGGAATCCTGCTTTCTCTTTCATCTACAAATGCTGTATTACCAGAAGGGAGCTTATATTTCTTGTGAACTTCTTGTACTGATTTTAACTTTAGAAAGCTTTTCTGTTTTCCATTTTATTACTGCCGTTTCATGCCACTGAGATGATGATCAGTGTTTGTCCGTGTGGTATAACCTAGCCTATCCTGACTAGTATGCATGCCATTGTCACAGAATAGTGTGACATGGCAAAGGCCCCATAAAACTGCGTACCTCAACCATACCTTGACTTTCTGTTGAAACTACTCTCTATAACCCTGATGTGACAGGCAAGCAGTCCAAACCCATGCCATCTTGGCCCCTACAACTTGTAATAAGTAACTAAGGT
Organism: Saimiri boliviensis; assembly: GCF_048565385.1. Taxonomy (NCBI): domain Eukaryota; kingdom Metazoa; phylum Chordata; class Mammalia; order Primates; family Cebidae; genus Saimiri; species Saimiri boliviensis. Next base: position 42,181,152 of record NC_133450.1, on the reverse strand, counting down.
CTGTAATTTCCACCCTACTCAGGCAATGTGTAAACTAACGCTTATCTTGACTTCTGTGAACTACTTAAGTAACAATCGGAATATCTAGAGCCCCTCACCCTCACCCCCGCCCAGGAGGTGGTTTACAGAATGTCCATAGTCCACTGGCCCTCGGAATGTCCAAAGCCCCTCGCCCCCACCACTGCCCAGGAGGTGGTTTACAGGCATAAAAGATCTTGACACCCTCCTTTCAGGGCCACGGTTTGGAGAGACGCAAGTCCTCTGTGGCTGCCGGCAATAAAGACCCTGCAGTTTGGCATACTTTTGCCTTGGTGTTGACTTTCTGTGCTCACTCTGGTCAACGTTAGCATAAAAATGAACATTTCCACCAAGGTCCCTAAATATGTAATAGACTTCCTTCAGAGAGAAGATCACTGGACGTCGTCAGTCTACAATTCTCGGTGGGGATGATGGATCTGAACTGGAGGGCTTTCCCAACCCTGAGAGGCTAGCGTACCATAGTGTGGAAAGGGCTTAGCAAGCACACTATTATTGTGGTGTTTGCCCTAGGGGGCCCACTGGGGCAGGACTGAGTTGGCTCACTATCATGTTTCCACTGGCCACATGCCCAGGCCCCTGCTGCTCTCACTGTCCCACACAGTCATGAATCTGTGCACAGCATTGCTGGGGGCTCAGCAGTGTGTACAAAAGGCACAGCAGCTCAGATGGCAATGAGATCAAACAAACGGCAAGGGCTTTCTCAGCCCACTTTCATGCAGAATGATAAGTAGTTCTCTGGGACTCCTGCTTGTATCATTAGCATCCTGGAGGCATTAGGAAACCTCTGAAGTTCACCCCTACTGATTTGTTCCCCATTATCCTTATTCTGTCTTCTAGGAACTAGAGCTAAGCACCTTTTCTAACAATGCAGAATGCCAGCGTAAAGATCTGCTCTGGGGAGGTGTGTGTTCAGAGAAAGCTCTGGTAGGGGGATGAAGGAAGACATGTTTTTAGCATCAAAGACCAGGTTTGAGCCTGGCATGGTGGCTCACACCTGTAATCCAAGCACTTTGGGAGGCCAAGGCAGGCGGATTACCTGAGGTCGGGAGTTAAAGACAAGCCTGACCAACATGGAGAAACCCCATCTCTACCAAAACTACAAAATTAGCTGGGCATCATGGTGCAGGCCTGCAATCCCAGCTGCTTGGGAGGCTGAGGCAGGAGAATCACTTGAACCTGGGAGGTGTAGGTTGCGTTGAGCTGAGCTCGCACCATTGTACTCCAGCCTGGGCAACAAGAGTGAAAGTCCATCTCAAAAAAAAAAAAAAAAAAAAAAGACCAGGTTTGAGCACTTGTCCCATTTTCCAGTGGTTGGCTGGAACTCGATCACGCTGGTTCATGAAAGCTGATTGCACACATCTCTTTCAAGTTAGTGCTCAGAGAGCTTACAATGGTAGCTTAAAATTAGTTATTGTGTGACTGTTTATACCATGGAAATTGATAAGTGCTAAAAGTCAGGACTCTTTTTTTTTTTTTTGAAACTGGATCTCGCTCTGTTGCCCAGGCTGGAGTGCAGTGGTGTGAGCGTAGCTTAATGTAGCCTCAAAGTCCTGGATTTCCTGGACTCAAGTGATCCTCCCACCTCAGCCTCCCGAGTAGCTAGGACTACAGGCTCCTGCGCCATGCGTGGCTAAATTTTTTTTTTTCTTTTACTTTTGTAGAGATAAGGTATTGCTATCAACCCAGGCTAGTCTTGAGCTATTGGCCTCAAGTGATCCTCCTTACCTGGGCCTCCCAAAGTGCTGGGATTACAAGCATGAGCCACTGCAACTGGCCAGGACATTTATTAGTTTTATTAGGACTTTTATTAGTTTTATTATTTAGGCATCTTACCAGCACAACTTTGCAAATAGGGAAATAGTGAGAAAATCATGGTCTTTAGAACCAGGCAGGACCAGGTTCACCCTGACTCTGCTCAGCTGTTGTCATTGAAGGGGGTGCAGAGATACTGAAACTTCCGCGAATCTTAGTTTCCTTGTCTGTAAATTAATAACTAAAACTAAAATATTAACACCCTCAAAGCGTAGTGTGAGGATCAAATGAGATAATGTCCACAGACTGCTAACTAAATTAAGTTCCTCCCTTTGGAGCGCATAGACAACAACTTCCAGGGAGAAGAAAACGCCCCTGAATTGCAGCTTTTTTGCTTTTAGCTGCGGAAAACATTCCCAGGAGCTTCGCACCCTCGCATCCTCATACCCATAATTGGCCAGATTAGCATCACGTGACCATCCCTAACGCCAATCACTTGGCAAGGGAATAATGAGAGCCAAGCCACAGCTCCCGAGGGAGCCCTGGAGCCCCTGTTGGCATTACTGGAAGTTTTAAAGCCCCCTAGACTGTTCCAACGCGCAGTCAGAGTACAGAACCAGTGCTGAGAATCTAAGTCTCAGACAAAACCTTAGCCCCCTGGGGCTGGAGAGAGGTTGATTCTCCCCCGAAGGACAAGGGATAGAGAACCAAGTCAGAGATCCGGGAGTGTGGGATGGGGGAGGAAGGATCACTGTTTACCAGGTAATCACCAGTGCCCACTCAGTCTCCTTGCCCAGCTCCTGGACAATCTTGTGGCGAAGAGCTCAGTGGGAAAAAACCAAAAGCATTGAAAATGGTTATTCTTAGAGATAAGGTGTGTAACTGTTGGAAAACAGAAATAAAGTCTTGAATTAAGCTTTGAGAAATGGTTCTATAATAAGGAGTGGGAGGGGGAGAGTTTACAAAGCTTTCGCAACTTATCTGAGCGGGCAAGACATGGCCTGCAGTATTTCCTGAGGAGGACTGCTTGCCCTGTCCGTTCTGCAGCTCCTGTTACAGGACTGAGTTAAGCCCTGTGAACACCATGTGCTTATTGTAGACAAACCCTGCCACAAAGCCACAGGCACCGCAAACTCTGTTAGGTCTGTATCTCTTCGAATATTAGGACCCTAACTGGTATTCTAGCAACTTACTTCCTGAGGTTCAGAGCTGCCTCCTGGATTCAGAGAGCCTGTCAACAGCATCTACTGAGTATAGAACATGGACTGTGAGAAATAGGGACTTTGGAATCAGGAGACATGGATTTGAAACTTGATGCATTCATCCTGGGCCGGCTGCTAAACACTCCCAATCTCTTCCTCTATTAAATGATGATACAATAACGTTACCCACCTCATAAGATTATGATGAAGATAAAAAAGGATAACTTGCCTTGGGGCATTGGCTCACACCCATAATCCCAGCACTTTGGGAGGCCCAGGCACAAGATTGAATTAGACAAAGAATTTGACATCAGCCTAGTTAACATAGTGAAACTTCATCTCTTCAGGAAATAGAAAAATTGGTCAGGGATGGTGGTGTTTACCTGTAGTACTAGCTGCTCAGGAGGCTGAAGTGGGAGGATCACTTAAGCCCAGGATTTTGAGGCTGCAGTGAACTATGATAGCACCATTGCACTCCAGCCTGGGCAACAGGGCAAGTCTGTTTCTTAAAAAATAAAAATAGAAAGAGAATAACTTGTGAACTCTTAATTCTCAACACAAATTATATTTGGTTGAGACATCATTATTTCCCCATTTAAAGGCCCCATAGCCATCAGTCAAGGAAGAGAGAAGAAGTCACTTTCCAGTTCATCCTGGAGCGGGTGAAGTTCAGACACTGCTTCTAAGAGCAGGCTCTCCTCTCTCCACTCCCTCTGCCTTATTCCCCAATCACCCTTAACCTCCTTTGATTCCATTTGCCAGGAAGGGGTGAGGAAAGTGGAATTAAGGATTTTACTTGTTTGTATTTCCCATCACAGTCTGTCTCAGAGGCAGAACACCAAAGTCTAGAATTTCTCCCCGGTCCTTTCTACACAGCCACCGGTGCCACCCATAAAGATTTCCATTCCAAGTGAAAGCCACTGCACTTCAAAAGCAGCAGAGATGGGTTTTCCTTCATGTCCCCTGTACAAGAGGGAGAGAACCAGACACCAGCGTCAAACAGAGGCACTTCCAAAATAGTGCCTTATTTCTGAAAAAACAAGCAAAAAAAAAAAAAAAAAAAAATCCAGATGGATTTGGTCCGGAACATGGTAGTTTTCTGTCTCAGAAAGCTGGGGAGGACCAGAGAAAGCGTCTTTGTGAAATGCAGAGACAAAGCAAACTCAAGGCTCTGCTTTTTCCCAGCTGACCATCGTCAGGGGAATCAGGTCAGGCCTTCCCCTCCCAGTTGACTTGGAGCCACACTGTGGCTCCCACATTACTCCAGGGCCAGCGCGGCAAATGCATGGCCTTGGCTGAGGAAGCACAGGGACCCTGGCGGTGACTGGATCCCATGTCCCAGGAGAGATAGCAAGACAGCTTGGAAACACTGTGTCTGGAATCTCGTGCTTGGCTGCTCAGGAATGCATGATCTGGGCGGCTTTCTGGTTGGACTTACGGGAAGGTCTGATGAAAGCAGAGCAGGAATGTTGTAACAGGCCTAGATTATCTTGGAAAAATACTCTTTGTCTGCCAGCCCGGAACTGTCATTCCAGGAAGCTACTGGTGGTGAATCAGCAGCCTTCCCTCTACTTGTGGCTCCAGGAAGCACGTCCAGGGCCTCTCCCACCTCCTCTCCAGGGAGAGAAATGCCCACCAGACACATGCAAGCTTTTCTGGAAGGGACTGGTGACAGGGAGTCAGTCCATGGCAGATTCTCCATCCACCCCCGACCAACACACAGGGAGGTGGAAAAGGGAGGAGTGACCCCTAAGCCTCAGACACAGGCTTTTGATATAGAAAATCATACATAGTTTCCAAGTGTCTTGTCTGGAGTTCACAACAATAAAACTAGGTAGAAATAGCTACATGCTGGTTGGCATGGGTTACATCTGCCTCAACATCACATCTATCTCTTACCTTCAGAACCAGCCTGGGGCTGAGAAACTCACAGGTGGTTGTCGGTTGGCTCTGAGCTAGTGGCTATTTGGGCATAAGGCCATTTGTACTCAAGGTCAAGGGGCAGCCTCAGTAGGTCATTAGGTAGCTGGCAGAGTCTTGAGAAAAGGTAGGGAACCATTACGCCAGCTGTCCATTCCCTGCCTGGGCCCTCTGGTGCCTCTGCCTGGGTGGAGAGTCCCTGCTTTCTGCTTTTTCATTGGCCAATCTCTGGCCTCCTCCTGAGGTTGCTGCTGTCCCTGGAAGAGCTTTAGGCTAGTGGACATAGCAGTTATGCCTCAATTTCCTTATAGCTACATGGAGCTAGTTAAACAGTGGACGGATTGGAGAGTGGATTGTTTCAGATTCGCTCCTGGATTTTCACCCCTACTTGAGAGAGAGCTAAATGTCCTTTCTTCTCTCTTTTGCTCTCTCTCTCTCTCTCTCTCTGTGTGTGTATGTGTGTGTGTGTGTCTGATTCACCTCTGTGCGGTTACATTTAAACACCAGTTTAGAGCTCAGTGACCCACATTCAGCCTTAGTGACTATGAAAGTAAGTCCATGCTCACTGATGACTCAGGAGAACTGTAGCCTTGAAAGATGAGCTGAGTCAATGAATGTGAGCTGTGGAGTTTTGACCACTCCCCCTCTCCCAATCCTTGTGCAATGTACCCACTCCCTTAGCTTTCTCTGAGTGTCAGTGTCCTTGGCGTTCCAGGGCTTGTGTGAGTAAATGGAAGAATCGAGGGAGAGGTGGGTGAGATCGCCACAACCACCCTCTGCGACTCTTCATCCTCAAGGCTTTTAGGATAGGAGCCCCCAGGCTTCATGGGAGGCAGGCACCTGAGCAGCCTGCAGCGATGTGAACAGGGAAGCTGAGAGGAGGGTGTTGGGACAGGAGCCAGCTCTAAGCAACTTCCTCCTACAGGTGATGGTTTTGGCTTCACCTGTTGGCCAGGGCCCTTCAGAGAGAGAGAGAATTTATATGCTACTGTGAAACTTCTAGATAAACTCTAAGTCAGCGTAGATGAAGGTAGAGGGAAGAGAAGGACCTCCCAAGGACCAGCCCCTGGAGTTTGTTTCCTGCCCTTAGAAACAATGTCACCCTCATTCCTCTCCTTTCTTTACCTGCCTTTGCTCAGTTTCCATCACTGTCTCTGTCATTTTTGGTTGTTTATGATTAGTCCAGTGGTTCCCATCAGCCACACCAGGAAACTTGTTAGAAGTAAAAATTCTCAGACTCCATCCCAGACCTACTGAGTCAGCAACCCTGGGGTGGGGCCAGCAAATCTGTGTTTTAACTAGTCCACCAGCTGATTCTAATGCCTGCTCAAGTCTGGGAACCCTGCTCTCACCTCTCTCCCCAGTCAGGCTACAGCCTCCTAGAATACTGATTTGAGAGGACTTAGTGTAGTCCTGGGCACCCGAGGACTCAGCTCGGCACAGAAACTGTACCAGGAAAGTAGAGAGAAGATTCAAGGAGGCAGTCTGGTCACGATCAGAGTTTGAACCCAAGGGTTAGAACCTGGTTCTCATTGGGTGACCCTGGCCAAGTCACTTACTTCTCAGACTCTCTGGGTCCTCCTCAGTAAAGTAGGTGGAAGAACCGGGTCTCTGGGGTTTGGGTAGTTCTCAGGTCTGGAAGTCTGAATCTGGCACAGGGCCTGCCTTGTTGTTGCCTCCTGTGTGTGCTGACTCTGCCCAGCCCCAGGGGAAGAGTCAGCTCGCAGGGGAGGAAGAATGAGGCCGGCCCTGTGCCTCTCCTGGTCCTCAGGCAGTTATTGTTTGTGAATGTGTGATATGGAGAAGGAGAGAGATCTGACTCTAGAAATGCAGTCGAAACATAGGAGGAGAAGCCAGAGCCTGCAACAGAAATGAGGTCTGTCCTTTGAGTGTTTGCCCCAGGCAGGTTGAAGGCGGAGTTCCTCTGTCAGGAGCTGAATTGAACTGGGAGATGGAGCTCGGAGCTGCCAGGTGTCACAATAGCCAATTAAGGCAACAAACCCAAAACAAGAGTCAAGCTTTTAATCATGTCTTGCAATGGGATAAGCAAGTATCTGAAACCAGAGAAAGTGTGGACTCTCCCTGTTCCATTTCCCCCATGCAACACACAGGAATGTCGGATTGGGGTGGTCTCATTGCTGACAGAGCCCTAAACAAAAGGCTCTGGGAGTTTTATGGACTCTGGGGCTGAGGACAAGGGAGGGGGAAGACTAGGAGTGGAAGTACTAGGTTCTGAGTCATTGTGGGGAAAAGTGGCTTCAAGGTTTCTCTTCCTTCCCTGCCCCACCCAAAGGATGCCTCTGCAGAGGTGCCAAAAGAATACCTCTGCCCAAGGCTTTTGATAAAGAAACCAGGGATGAAGACTCAGGGGCTAGGAATGCAAATATGTGGCGACCGTGACCAACCAGAGAGACCTGAGACCTTGATAGTCCCTCCAGAGACTGCCATGAATGGGCTGTGCCTGTGCCCCAAGTCTGGGTAGGGACCAGCTTTCCCTGAGTTTGTGGGCAGGCCTGAAACATCACACACAGGTTTTTAACCAGGAGGCCCAGGGAGATGCTATGTGGCCCCTTCTCCCAGCTATCTCTTCTGAGCCACTCTTTCCAGCTGTCAGGCAAGTATCAGGGCACCTACCTCTGCACAGAGGGGCAGTGACTTTCCTCACGCGGACACTTTTCATCCAGATGTCTATGCTCAAAGCTCTTGGTTCCTGCAGTTTAAGCCATGGGTATCTCTGAGAAATAATTGAGAGGACTAAGTACAAACACCCATCAAACCTTTACATTGTTGGCACGTATAGGATTCTGTTAGGTCAAGCGGTGCCCTCCTTATCCCTTTTCTGAGGATGATTATGTGTTAATTGCTACAGATCAGAACAGTCTTCCTGCACGTTGTCCGGGGCTGTGGAAAAAAAGTTGAATATTTCAGTGCAAGTTCTATTGACACTAAAGCTAACATTGAATCACTCTTATCCCTTATCCCAGCCTATACTATTTTTTTTTTTTTTTTTTTTTTTTTTTTTTTTTTGAGACAAGGTCTTACTCTGTCACCCAGGCTAGATGCAGTGGCGTAATCTAGACTCACTGCAACCTCAGCCTCCTGGGTTCAAGTGATTCTCCCACCTCAGCCTCCCAAGTAGCTGGGACTACAGGCATGCACCACCATATCCGGCTAATTTTTGTATTTTTTGGTAGAGACAGAGTTTCACCATGTTGGCCAGGCTGGTCTTAAACTCCTAACCTCAAGTGATCCACCTGCCTCAACCTCCCAAAATGCTGGATTACAGGCATGAGCCACTGTGCCTGGCCTAGCCTATACTATTTTCTACTATATTAGATACTTAGATGTCCTGTCTTTTCTATCAGATTTTAAGCTTCCTGAGGACAAAGATGATGTCTTATATGAATGTATGGCACCCAGAGTATTTTGCCCTCAAATACATACTGCTCGGATAAGCTTTCAGGATACCCATGAAACCGTCTCTTCTAGTGTAGTCTGGAAATAACCTAAGTCTTGTGTTTATTTACTTTTATGCATAACTGTGTCTTATCTTCCCTGGAAGATTGTAAATATATTCATGTTTAAGGCATCACAGTAGCTGGCTCATCATTAGCTGTCAACAAATAAATACTTCACAATTAGATTTCTGGGAACAGTCTTCACCAAGAGACAGAAAGTTAACTGGAACTAAAATTTTAATCCCCTCAAACTCCAAGAAGACCTGTTTTCTAGGCATGATCCAACTATTTCTGAGGACAGCAAACTAACAGGATCACCCCCCACCACCCTTTGCTTCAATTTGCCCTAGTACTCAGACTTAATTGTTGGAGACATGGGTTTCTGTATAAAGCAGTTGGAGATTGTTATTATTCATCAGGGTCACCATTTGAAATTGGCCAGTGCAATCATCCCTACTTGACCATAATCAAAGTGCGGCTGAGAAAGGAGTGTTTGTTTCAACAAGCCAGAGAGTTGGTCTTCTGCCTTCTCAATGGACAATTTATATAATTTATAAAGAGATAGAGGCACCTTCCATCTAAGCATGCACAGCCCACCCCACCATCCCAGTACATTCTTCTCTTTCCTTACATTTACCCATCCCACCTGCTCCTCCTGCTTTTTTGAAGGCAAGTGAATGGGTCCCAGGCTTACGGCTCAGTTGAACTGAGCTTGTTCTGTCTTCTCTGGTGATTTCTCTGTCTTATGGCCAGGAGCCAGATTCTGAGTCTGTTCAACTATGTAGTGGAAAAGTCACCAGAGAAATTCCAGTTCAGCATTTCTCTAGGGATCAGAGGTTCTGGCTGCTCAGCCAAATTACCTGTAGAAGAATTTTAATAATATGGCTTCCTGGAACTTACCCTGAAACATTCTGATTCAGTTAGTCTGGGGTGAAGCTCATTTGGGTATATTTTTCTAAAACTTTATGGATGATTCGATGCATGGGCAAGTTTGGACACTGGATAAATTTTAAGCTCTTTGAGATCAGGAAACACATAAATCTCCCATTCTGTAGCCCACAATGACTAACTCAGCACCTGGCACACAGCAACACTTTAGAAATTGTTATTGAGTAAATGAGCAAAGGATGGTTGAAAATAGGGTGATGGATTGGGAGTACAGTCAGCCTAGCATCTTTTTTCTTTTTTTGAAATGGAGTTAACCTCTTGTTGCCCAGGCTGGAGTACAATGGCATGATCTCGGCTCACTGCAACCTCCGCCTCCTGGATTCAAGTGATTCTCATGCCTCAGCCTCCTGAGTAGCTGGGATTACAGGTGCCTGCCACCACACCTGACTAATTTTTTGTATTTTTAGTAGGGACAGGATTTCACCATGTTGGCCAGGCTGGTTGCGAGCTCCTGACCCCAGGTGATCCACCTGCCTTGGCCTCCCAAAGTACTGGGGTTATAGACATAAGCCACCGAGCTTGGCCAACCTAGCATCTTTTAAAATAATTTTTAAATTGACATAATAATTGTACACATTCATGGGGTGCATAGTGATGTTTTGATACATATCATGTACAGTGGTCAGATCAGGGTAATTGACATATCCATCATCTCAAACATTTATCATCTCTGTGTTGGAAACGTTTGATATCCTCCTTCTAGCTATCTGGAATTATGTATTGTTAACTATAATCATCCCAGAGTGGTATAGAATAGTACAGCTTATTCTTCCTAGCTAGCTGTAATTGTGTTTACTTTGACAAACCTCTCCTTATTCATCCCTTCTCCTTTCCCTTCCCAGCCGCCAGTGTCCTCTGTTCTACTGTTTACTTCTATGAGATCAACTATTTTTTTAGCTTCCACATGTGAGTAAGAACATACAGTGTTCAACTTTTTCTTCCTGGTTATTTCATTCAACATAATGTCCCTGCATTCTGCTTGTGTTGCTGCAAAGATAGGATTTTATTCTTTTTTATGCTGAATCATATTCCATTGTTTTAAACACACACACACACACACACACACATACACACACACACACACACACACACACGTCTTCTTTATCCATTCATTTGTTGCTGGACACCTGGTCAACCTAGCATCTTACCTAAAGGCTAGGCAAGAGTCAAGGGAAGCAGGTCAAACCAGTCACAATGGGGCCAGGGATAGGAATAAGGCAGCAGTGTGGGAGTGGAAATAAAAGAAAACGTAGGTAATTTGATCTCCAAATGGGAGAACATGGCCTCTGTCCTTGAAAATGCTGCTACTATCAGTGATACTGCCGCTTGCTGCCCCAGGGCTGGGACTTTTACAGGACTTCTGCTCTCCAGCCCCGTCTAAGAAAGCAAATTGGCTTGGTCACTTCCCTGATTAAAGCTTCCAAGGCCCTGCATTACTCTCAGGATGAAGTCAAGGCTCTTTTCTCTGCCGAGTCCTGGCTCCTCCCCAGCCCATCATCTCTCTGTGCCCACTGGCCACCCTGCCTTCCCGCAGATCCTGCTGCCTGCTGTGTTCTCTCACCGGCCGATGTCCTCTCTGCCTACAATGTTCATTCCTCGCCCCCACGTCTCCTTGCAAAGCCCATACGACCATTAAATTACAGCCCAAAAACATCCGCTTCTCTTTTCCCCGGAGGGGCTGCTAGTTCCCTGAGGGTAGGGGTCAGTCTGTTGTGTCCAAAGCCTAACCAGAAGATGCTCCCATGTTTGTTGAATGAACAGAAGTTGGGACGGGAAACCAACAGACAGGACTAGGGTTTGTTTCTGTTCCTGTAACACTGGATTGATTCTGCAGAGACGCAACAAGCCCACTGATTTAGATCTATAGAGGATGGGGTAAGGGCTGGGGTGGGAGTTTTGCTAAGAAGAAAAGTAGGTGAAAGTGGGAGATTCCAAAACAGACTAGAGAGAAGGCAACGTGCCATGCCCAATCTGCCGCTAGGGTAAAGGCCAGCTACCTGGTCACACTCGGCCAAGGCAGGCTGTCGAGCTGGTTCCAACCCTGAGCAAAGCCAGGCAGCCGCCCAGGCGGGTGAAGGCTGCAGATTGTGCTCAGGCGTGACGCTGGAGTGCAGGCGGGAGGGGCGCCCGGGTGCATGGGTGCAGCGCTCTCCCGCCCGCGGTCAGGCGCACCGCGGGAACCCGTCAGGTGCACTGCGCGGGGCGGGGCGGGGCAGGGCGTGCGCCCTCAGGCTGGTGCCAGGAGCAGGGGATTCATTCGCCTGCTTGACGCGCTGATGCCTTGATTTGGTCTGACAAGTGGAGGCTGCTTTGAGAAGCGGCCTGGATTTTTGACATTCAGCAAGCTAGAAATAACCAGCCGGACTCCTGGCGCTCTGGCTGCAAATGTCTTGCCCTTTCCAGGCAACTGCCAGATTGAAGGGGCTTTTCCCCATGTAGACCTGTGTTCTGTGTGCTTGGAGGCCTGGGTTCCAGTCCAGGCTCAGCTTCTGACTTCCTACTTAGGGAGGAATCACTGAATTTACTGCAGCGCAGCTTCTGCTGGTAAAACGGGCTGTTGCTAGCTCAGCCTCTACTGCCTCTGGTAGAAAATGATTCCAAGTGTCTGCCTTGTCCATCCTATTCCTGTGGCTGAACTTGTCCATTCTAATCCTGTGGCTGAACTTGATGTCTGCTGCTTCTAGAAGCCTAGTGCTCCAAATTTCCGCTCTGGGAGGGACTTGTGGATGATCCTGGTTGGAAATGGGGCTGATTAACCTTTTGTGTATCATTGACTCTATGAAAATCTGTTCAAACCTAGGGGCTCTCATCCTAGGCAAATTAACACACCAGCCAAATATAGCTTACAAGTGCAGAGAGTCGCTGGTTTGAACCACAGAACCCTGGTTTAACAATTGAAATCTGGTCAATTGCTCCTCTTCCTTGACGGCTGAACCAAGCCTGCAGGATTTTCCCCACCTTCCAATCCTCATACATGTGGACACTCTCTTTTCCTGTTTTCTCCCTTCAACCATCTTCCTCACCATCCCCCATGCTAGGGCACGTTCAAGAGTGAAATTGTCTTATAAATATCTGTAGAAGGAATGGTATATCCTGTAGCAGAAAAGGGAAAAAATAAAAAAATAAACCCCCCACCCCTGGCAAGGCATGTGCAGAACTCTTCCTGCTGCTTCTCTCCCACAAGCCTGGGGTGTGGGTAAAAAAAGTGGGAGGTGAAGCTGCTGCAGCGAAGTACCCCCTTCAGGATCTTCAGTACCCTTCAGAATCAGCACTGTCATCACTATCACATAAACTACAACTCCAACATCAACCAGCAGCCGCCTGGCTGGCAGCAGGAAGAGCCAATGCCATTTTGCACAGTGGCTTGTTTACTCAAGGTATTGCCTGGCAAATGGGCTTCTTGTGCAATGGGGAACCACAGGGAGGGGTCTTTTAAATGTACCTGAAAGAAACAGCTCTAACAATGGGTGATTCAAGAGGCTAGTAATTGACACTCACTCTTACTACATTGTTTTGATAAAACGACATAGCCAACTAGGGATACGAAGGCAGTAAGTAAAAAAGCTAACCTCTTGGCCGGGTGCGGTGGCTCACACCCATAATCCCAGCACTTTGGGAGGCGAGGCAGGTGAATCACGAGGTCAACAGATCGAGACCATCCTGGCCAACAAGATGAAACCCCATCTCTACTAAAAATACAAAAAAAAAAATAGCTGGGCGTGGTGGCACGTGCCTGTAGTCCCAGCTACTGGGGAGGCTGAGGCAGGAGAATTGCTCGAACCCAGGAGGCGGAGGTTGCAGTGAGCCGAGGTCGTGCTGCTGCACTCCAGCCTGGGGCCTGGTTATGGAGTCAGATTCTGTCTCAAAAAAGAAAGAAAGAAAGAAAGAAAAGCTAACCTCTTGCTACTCAAATTGTGGATGAAACCAGGAATATTCCATCACCAAAAGCTTGATGGAAAGGCAGGCTCTGTCCCAGACCTATTGAAAGATCTGCATTTTAACACTATTGGGAGAGGATCCACATACAACTTAAAGTTTCAGAGACCTAATCCAAATTTTTCTGATGATGATCGTTAGAGTCCCAGTCACTCCCGTCTTTCCCCTGGGATAACCACAACATATAGACCAGATTCCTCTAAGTTCTGCTCATAAGAACCCACAAGCCAGACACTCCCTCACTCAACTAGAGACCTCACCCGCCTGTTTGCAGAGTCACCCACCTTGGGCTACTTCTTTTCTATTATTTTATCTTCTAGGAAGACCAAGGTCTCCTGTTTGGAGATGAAAATGACAAAGGAGAACCTCCTGAACAGAATCCAGTTTGCCTTTAGCTTTAGCCATCACTCTGACCTCAGTGCTGCTGGACTCAGTTCTAACTATCAAATGCTTTAGGGGAAATGAGAGGAGGAGAAGTCCCTGGAGTTACCCATGTGCACAGCCTGGCACTGTTTTCACTTGCCTTTGGAAATGAAGGTGCAGAAACCATGGGAGGTAAGGAGGTCACAGACTAGTGACTTCCAGAGTGGGACAGAGGGGAAAAGATGGAAGAGAAGTGCAGAAAAACACTCAGGAAAAGACAGGCCAGAGTGATGCCTGCTGAGACAAGGCACTGATCTCCCAGGACTTCCCTTCCTGCCTTTTTTCTACAAATACTTAGGGTTTTGTGGTTTAGGAAAAGAGATGCTTAGCAAGCTTATAGAAAATGTAATGTGGGCACTTTGTTGCTGTCCTGGCTTTTAAAGAACTCAAAAGCAGATCAGCTTCAAGGTGTTAGCTACTCTGTTTGCAGCCTTAGAAAGACATCCTTGATCTTTTATTGTTCTGCTTTTGCTCAGAGCTGGAAACTCTCTCTGGGGAAATGGCTTGCCTTGAAAGAGATGCTATTGTAGCTGAAAGTGTTTTAGCATCACTTCCAAACTCTGGTTCCTTGTGGGAAGTAACTGCTGCTGTGGTTTGTATGCCCTGCGCCTTTTATTGCCTCTTTACCTAAAAGGACACACCTGGTTAAAACTCAGTAGAACTTGTGTTTCCATGGAGATTGATTGAGATGACAGGAAAAATAAGCGTAAGCAAAACTGCACAGTACAAGTTATAAGATTCAGGTTGTAGAACAAAGTGATTACTACTTAGAATCCTGGATTAGCAAGAGAATCAGAAAGATGCTGAGATTACCTGTTATCACCATCCACGTGAAAAGCAAAATAAAACTTTTCCCCCCATCACCTAGATATTGGGCAGTTTATTATAGATGCTACAAAGGGATTTATTAGATTTTCCCAAAATGGTTAATTAGAGGCATCCCAAATTACAACTCCTTTAGCACAACTCACAGCTCCAGGCATCCTACTTACTATTTGCCCAGCTACTGACAGCTTAGCTCTCTGCCCCAATCCAACATTTTTTCCTAGTATGCTCAAACTTTTCTTCTCCAAGAAGACTTCTAAATGATCCCAGTTCATAGGGATCTCGTCTTTAATGCAGGGGAAGTTCTCTGTTCAGAAAGTCTGCCATACCATCACATTCTTCTTTATTTGTAACCCTGTAATTCTTCTCCAGTTTTTTTATTCTTGCCTATCTATGCAGATAGATGAGTAGCCTTCAATAGTCTGCCTCTTCTGTTATTTTACAGCCTCCTACTATATACAGTAGGTGCTTTACTTATGTCAGCTGGGTTGACATAGACAGCAGGCTCTAAGTGGAAAGTTCTTGGCTCATCCATCTGAAACCAATGACCTCTTGGGCAGACTGAGAAACGATTAGGACTGTTGACTCTGGGACATCCTTGGATCTGTATGAATGTTGTTTTTAAAAGCAGGGGTTTTGTCTCCAGTGCGTTGAGGAGATAAAACCCCATCATCAGCATATTTCTTTAGGATATTTCTGTGTTAGATCTCACTGCCAAGCCAGAGTCCCCACACACAGACTTTCACTTTTCCCTGTGCAATTCCCAGCAATAGGCAGAAGTGAGGCAAGTAGTAGAATATGTTCAAATTGGTGTCTCGCTGTGGCGGGAGCTCCAGCTTTGTCTTCGCTTCTCTGCGTCCTCTGCTACCAGAGGCCCAGGCTTTGCGGCCCTGTGACCTGCACGTGCACGGAGATCCACAGCTAAGACGCCCGGACCCCCGGAAGCCTAGAAATGGTATCACTAAGAAAATATCTGGGCTGGGACCAGGTGCGGTGGCTCACGCCTGTAATCCCAGCACCTTGGGAGGCCAAGGTTGGCGGATAACAAGGTCAACAGAGCGAGACCAACATGGTGAAACCCCGTCTCCTGAAACTGATAAGCAACTCCAGCAAAGTCTCAGGATACAAAATCAATGTGCAAAAATCACAAACATAACGATACACCAATAACAGACTTAAAGAGAGCCAAATCAAGAAAGAACTGCCATTCACAATTGCTACAAAGAGAATAAAATACCTAGGAATACAACTAACAAGGAACATAAAGGACCTCTTCAAGGTGAACTACAAACCACTGCTCAACGAAATAAGAGAGGACACAAACAGATGGAGAAACATTCCATGTTCATGGTTATGAAGAATCAATATCATGAGAATGGCCATACTGCCCAAAGTAATTTACAGATTCAACGATATCCCCATCAAGGTACCAATGATCTTCCTCACTGGAAAAAAACACTTTAAACTTCATATGGAACCAAACACCTTAAACTTCATATAGAACCAAAAGAGAGCCCGCATAGCAAAGTCAATTCTAAGCAAAGAGAATAAAGCTGGAGGCATCACACTACCAGACTTCAAACTATACTACAAGGCTACAGTAATCAAAACAGCATGGTACTGGTACCAAAAGAGACATACAGACCAATGGAACAGAACAGAGGCCTCGGAGGCAACACAACATATTCAAAACCATCCGATCTTTGACAAACCTAACAAAAACAAGCAATGGGGAAAGGATTCCCTGTTTAATAAATGATGTTGGGAAAACTGGCTAGCCATGTGCAGGAAGCAGAAACTGGACCCCTTCCTGACACCTTACACTAAAATTAACTCCAGATGGATTAAAGACTTAAACCTAAGACCAAACACCATAAAAATCCTAGAAGAAAATCTAGGCAAAACCATTCAGGACACAGGCGTAGGCAAGGACTTCATGACCAAAACACCAAAAGCATTGGCAACAAAAGCCAAAATAGACAAATGGGACCTAATCAAACTCCATAGCTTCTGCATGGGAAAAGAAACAGTCATTAGAGTGAATCGGCAACCAACAGAATGGGAAAAATTTTTTTCAGTCTACCCATCTGACAAAGGGCTGATATCCAGAATTTACAAAGAACTAAAACAGATTTACAAGAAAAAAACAAACGAGCCTATTCAAAAGTGGGCAAAGGGGACTGGGTGCAGTGGCCCACGCCTGTAATCCCAGCACTTTGGGAGGCCGAGGCGGGTGGATCACGAGGTCAAGAGATTAAGACCATCCTGGTCAACATGGTGAAACCCAGTCTCTACTAAAAATACAAAAATTAGCCAGGCATCGTGGCATATGCCTGTAATCCCAGCTACTAGGGAGACTGTGGCAGGAGAATCGCTTGAACCCAGGAGGCGGAGGGTGCAGTGAGCGGAGATCATATCATTGTACTTCAGCATGGGCAACAAAAGCAAAACTCTGACTCAAAAAAAAAAAAAAATCCCTGAGAACTTCTCAATATTACTTAATTCAAAATTATTTTACTTCAAAAACAAGAAAAAAATAAAGACTTTCAGGCCAGGTGTGGTGGCTCATGCCTGTAATCCAAGCATTTTGGAGGCCGAGGCGGGCGGATCACCTGAGGTCGGGAGTTCAAGACCACTCTAACCAACATGTTGAAACCCTGTCTTAAATAAATAAATAAATAAAGACTTTCTGGCTGGTGCCCTTTTCAGCCTTAGTCCACTCTCACCCAGGTGAAAAATAAATTAAAATAAGGACTTTCGAAAAAAAAAAAAAAGAATATGTTCAAATTATGGACTATTCTTAATAAAAGAAACCAGGACAGCTTGGGGGCTGGCTCATTTCTTCTCAAATTCCCCTGGTGTTCTGAACCAAATGTCTGAAGAGAATAGATTTGTTTTATTCACAGTATTAATGCTTCTCAAAAGGAGTTGTTTGTGTGGCTGGAGTATCCGTAGTCATTGACCAATAAGGCTTGTAGGTATGAATCAGAGTATTCTGGACTTCCAGAGTAGAGCTGCCAGCTACTACTTTATATCACCTTCATCCTTACAGAATCACTGAGACCGTTCATTCATTCACAAGCAGTTGGGTCTGCTACCTGCCAGGCACTTGTGGTAGGCATTAGAGATACAATGACAAGTGAAACAGACACTGCATGTAATCCTCTGGGAGAGACTGGGAATTAATTCAATAAATAAAAGTAAGTATATAATTATCAATTGTGATAAAGGCCCTGAAGCAAAAGAATAGGATGTTCTGCAAGAATATTACAAGAGGCTTTATCTGATCTAATGTGTATGGGGAGGGGAAGCCTCAGGGAAGGCTTCTCAGAGGAAGTGGCATGAGGAAGTGACATTTGAGCTGAGCATTGAAAGAATAAAAATTAAAAAGTAAAGAGGGGGCCGGGTGCAGTGGCTCACACCTGTAATCCTAGCACTTTGGGAGGCCAAGGCGGGGAGATTACTTGAGGTCAGGAGTTCGAAACCATCCTGGCCAACATGGTAAAAACCCATTTATATTAAAAACACAGAAAAATTAGCTGAGCATTGTGGCAGGTGCCTGTAATCCCAGCTACTTGGAAGGCTGAGGCAGGAGAATTGGAGAATTGCTTGAACCCAGGAGGCAGAGATTGCACTGATCCAGGATCACACCACTGCACTCCACCATAGGTGACAGAATGAGACTGCATTTCAGAAAAAAAAAAAAAAAAGTAAAGAGGGGTTAGAGAATGCTTGAGATACAAAGAGCTAGTTCATTGGAGGAACTGAAGTGAAATCCATGTGGCTGTATTAAAGGGAACAAAGAAAACCAGGATATAACAAGGTAAGCAGGGGCTGGATCACCGGCACACACAGTGTGAAGGACTTAGGCTTTTATTTTGGAATGGTGGAAAGCCATTTTAAACAGAGGATGAGAACTTTAAATTTATGTGTCCAGAAGTTTGCTCAGATGAGACAAGCGATAAACAAAAACATCATTACTCAGGTCTCATTCAACTCTCCCGTTGTATATTCTAGTAAACCACCCATGTTCTGCTTTCATCGCTCTGAGCCAAAATGAGTTATACCTCCCCAGGCCCACTGAAAATCCCAGAGAGCTTACTGAATGGTGTGGGGGACCTGGTAAAACTCACTGTTCAGGCATTTGAATCTGGGCCACTTTTTTACCATCAGCATTTTGCCTCCACTCCCAAGGAATAAATCCTTAAAATTATAACCTTTGAGCCCCCATGCCCAGGCAGGCTTGCTTCTCTTGGATCACAGCAATCATGGTTTTGACTGTGAATTGCCGATCCCAAATTAAATGATTAACCCAAGGTTGATGAGCTAGTCAGCTGCCACACCAAGGACAGATTTTCAGTTCCCTGATCTTAAGGCAGATGCACTCAGGAATGCTGTCTGAGGCTTAGAAAAAGAAAGTGTTCCATGTTCCCCAAACATGTAAACCTATTCTTTGATATTCATGTTTATTCTATGACTCAGAAGTTTCCAGGATTATATTCTGGGGTGATCAGAAACTTACTTTGAGTGGGAAATGATTCCTTACTTGAAAAGTGTTTTTAGCCAAGTTCATTCTTCTGTAAATGTAAGCATCCTTTGAGGATGATGCTGGCTTTCTTGTGGGCTGCCCCACCTTGCTATTTCCTGAAGCTATTGGAACAGGCATATGAATAAGCCCAGGGTTGCCAAAAAGACGCCTAAATCCTTAACAGGTTTTGATCTGAAAAGGAGCAGTCTGTTCACTTGATTTGCTTCACGAATTTTGCAATATTGGCAGGTTGTGTCAGGGCCTTTCCCAGCCCTCTCTGCAAAAATGAGAACCAGGGTTATTCATTCTTCTGTATTGTAAAGGAATTCCAGGAGTGCTCAGACAAGCCACTGGAAAAAAATCTGGTGTTATTTGACAACTTCTGAGCATGGATGTTTCAGGCCCCGGTAATGCCATGGAAATAGGAATGAACTTTGTGCCAGAGGTAGTATTCTACCTGCATCTGATGAGGTGAAAAGGCATGCTGGGTTTTAGGGGTGGCTCCCCAGAAGAGAGGCAACTTGAAAAATCAGACCTACATGCCCAGCTTTGTCCTTGCAGGCAAAGCTCCTCCTTCAACCCACTTCTCACTCTATGAGCTGATCTGTCCTGACAGCTGCCAAATTAGTCCTCTTATTCCTGGAGCTAGCTTTGGCACTCTCACGAATGTTTCTTTCAAAGTCCACTATTCTTTTAGAACATTGCTCAGCCTTACTTCAGGAGTTAAATAAACTGCCTTAAATTTTTTTGTAGAAAGGGGCAGTTTCAACCAACAAATAGGTTCCAAAGAATATGTAAATGTATAGTTCTAGAAGTTACCCACCAAATTCAAATCTGCATTTGGATATAAATGATCTATAAACAATTCTGAAGAACACACATGCCAGAAGCAACTCCATGATGCTTGTTACCATCTTTCTGTAATTTTTCAAATTTTGTTTTATTTTAAAGTGACAAATAACCATTGTATATATTTATAGTATACAATGTGATGTTTGGATACATGTATGCATTATGAAATAATCATATCATCCTCTTAATGAATCCATCACATTAGTTTCTTGTGGTAAAAACATTAGAATGCATTCTTTTAGCAATTTTGAAATATACATTGTTATTAATTATAGTCACCTTGCTGTGCAATTTTCTTTCTGATCCACGCATCATTGCAATATCTTTTCTGTTTAATTTCTCCAAATTGGACCAGTCCCTCTGTTTGGGTCCAAGACCATGTTGGCCAAAAAGCAGAATCTGAATCCAGTCTAGAGTCCGATGGGAATAAAAGGATGTGCCCCTCCCTCAGTTACTGATTGATCATCCCCTCTGTCACCAACTTATGCAGTGGCCCTGGACAAACCACCTGACTGCTCTGTCCTCACTTCCTTTGTTGGCAGGAAAAGGATAACACTGCTCTTAAGCACTCACAGAGTTCTTGTCAAACATTCTTACGTGCAGTACGTGGGTGAACTTTGCAAAGTTTAAAAATAGTATAGAAGTATAATCACGTTATTATGTGAAAGAGTGTTCTCCAACCCATTCTCTCTAGTCTTCCTGGAAGACAAACAAACAGAAGTGCCAAACTAAGCATTTGTGATGGCAGGCCTAATGTATGTCTTGTCCAGAGTGAAGAAAGCTGGCACTACCATGAGACCCATCCATGGGACCCTCAGAATACACGCACCCTGCATCTCTGCCTGTGTTTGCTTCTCTGCACTGTCTCCATGGCCTGTACCTCAGGTTGGGGTCAGGGGAAAAGTCAGTATCAGTTCCTGGAGGCATAGTCTGTTGAATATTCACATAAATTCCACCAAAAATTTTAGCCTAGCTGCCAGTTTTTAGAGGGTTTGAAAAATAGTTTTGCGTGTGCGCTGACTCTCACAGTCTTTCTTACACTGAAAATTACTGGGGACAGAAACCAGTCCCTGCCATTCTTTTTTCATGATGCAGTGACTTCCAGACAGTGTTGTCACCAACTAACTGGCACGCCTGGGCTGTGGTTCTCCATTTCTCTGGACCTCATTTTTCTAAGTTGGAGGTATTCAAATAACGTTCAGTGTAATGCTTTGGTATAGGTATTATTATTATTATTATTATTATTATTATTATGTTGCATTGTGGGTTTCTGTATAAAGTTTGAGCTAATAGAAAAAGTTTAAACACTGCTGCCTTCAGCACTAACCTTCTAATGCTCCAAAAATTATGCCAGAACCCCCACTGATTGCTGTATGAGATATTTATTTTCATCTAGTCCAGATTTTTCTTCTTTTTCCTTCAAAGCTAATAAATATGGAGGAATCGTGGTTAGAAAGAGGTCATGGTACTGATGTCTGGTAGATTAGGGATTCTCGACTTGATCCATCCAGTCTGTAAAGATTATCTGTAGGAAGTGACAATAGGAGTTTGGTCAGGTTAAATAGGAACCAGGACTGGAAACTGTATAGCATGGCCATCTCCCTAGAGAGAACAGGCACAGCATAGAAAATTGCAGGTAACTCCTGAGCCTCTGTACTAGCCAATAATGAAATGTGTAGGATTGGTCATATGTTCTGTTTTCTGAAGTAATCTTAATTAAAATAGACAGACCAACATAAATGAAGAGATGGACAATTCATTAGAAATCTAAACTGTGCTGTCTTCTAAAAGTGCCGTAAATGCTTAGTCTTCTGGCTGTCAATAAGCTGTGAGTGCCATTGACCTAAATGTTGCTGTGTCTTTGCCAAGTAACAATGGACCAAGACTGTAAGTCTGATGGGCCAGGGAGAATGGCATCGCAGAGGAGGCCCCCCAAGAGGATCTGCTGCAAAATGGGTAAGGTCCTCAAGATCCACCCGGCCAACCCTACTCTGCCCACCATTGTCTCCTGCGAAATCGGGAACATCATGCATCTAGAATCCATGTTCTCTTCTTCTATCTCCAGCAATTATTCCCTACCATGCAATCCTCCCAAGGCCCCCTGTCTAAAACCCTCTCCAAACTCAAAAAAGGTTTGTCTTGCAACAGAGAGATCTTGTGAACACGTTGGAACTGGTAGATTTTTCTGAACCTATCCTTAAAGCTCTTCTCGAAACCACATGTTGATCCTCTGTCTCTCTTCTCATCTCTCTCTGGTTCTCCCTCCACCCTCACTCTTCCTCTTTGGTGACACCATAATGTTTGTCCCTGTGTCTGCTCTCATCCTTCATCACAGAGTCTAG
Source organism: Saimiri boliviensis (assembly GCF_048565385.1). Classification (NCBI taxonomy): domain Eukaryota; kingdom Metazoa; phylum Chordata; class Mammalia; order Primates; family Cebidae; genus Saimiri; species Saimiri boliviensis. Next base: position 42,158,927 of record NC_133450.1, on the reverse strand, counting down.
CTACATAATGCTAAGCGCCTGGAAACAATCTCTCAGTAATATGTTGACACTTCAGCAGTCTTCTGAAGTCAAGAGGCAGATTTCTCAGCAAACATTTAAAAGGAGATTGAGTGTCTCTGTTTTGAATTATGGCACATGGAGAGAAAAGTCAAAACAGAGTATTATAACAGGCTTAGCGAAATCCCAGGACTGAAGCTCCTTAAATATGCTTTTATGACCTAGTTGGAATATGGCACAAGTTGTCTTTTTGGTTCATTTATTTAAAACAATTGTGTGACATCATTGTTTAGTCCCTGGCCTGTGTTTATCCCCAAGGCAATTGCTAATGAATGGTGCTGGCAACTGTAGGATGCTGTTTTATATACAACAGGTATCATGGTCAACTCTGCTAATTTGGAGAATATACAGTTTTCTCACACGACAGATTTTGTTTAATCAGTGAGAGAGACCCTTCAGAAGGGTATCCTGTTAAAGGCCAGAACTATTTAGATTTTAAAGTAAAAAAATTTTTAGATTTAAATACATCTTACAGATTTTTTAACTTTTTGTTTTGAAGTAAATTTCAAAGTTATAAAAAAGTTACAAAATTGGTGTAAGAAAAAGTCCCATATACCCTTCACCCAGATTCTCCGTTTCTGGGATAACTTTGACCACATTCACTTTACTTCTCTCTGGATATGGTCACCATCATTATCATCATCATCTGATCCATTTCAGAATAAGTTTCAGACATCACATGCCTTTATTCCTAAATATTTTGTGTATATTCTCTAAGAACACAGACATTCTGTTACTACAAAGTATAAGTATCAAAATCAGGAAATGTAATATAATACTTTTATTTAATCTACAGGTCTTGTTCAAATTTTGTTAGTTACCTCAAAAATATTCTTAACAGCATTTTCTTTTTCTGGACCAACTCTCGCAGGTTGTGATATGGGGAACTTTCACTGTCACTTACTTCTAAATATTTTATCATTTCTATTGTGAATTCCTCTTTAACCCATGGTTTAGAAGGTTTCCTTTTACTAGTTTCCAAACATGTTATAATTATTATTTTTAACTTCATTTTTTATTTCAAATTTCATTATAATTAAAAAGCAATGGTCTCTATGACAGTTCTTTCACTCTTGTGGAGACTTCTTTTGTGATTTTAATAGGTGGCAATATTATGTAAAAATGTATTTGAATCTACTGTTGGGTATAAGAACATTTTTCTATGTATCTAGTAGATTTGTTGTTGTTTAAACCTTTCCAATTCTTGCTAAATTTTCATTTTACTTAATCTTGGTAACCTACACTACAATTGGAGATTTGGTGATTTCTGCTAGTTCTCTCAGCTTTGGCTTTGTGGTTTTCAGAGTTATGCTATTAACTGCACACAAGTTCATGAATATTACTTCTCAGTGGATTACTGCTTCTATTATTATGTAGTGCTTGTTGCCTTAATTATATTTAGCCTGATATAAATATTGATATACCAGGTTCTTCTTTATTTTTATTTGCATGGTACCCCTTTTCTTATTTCTTTACATTCAGTCTTTCTCTTTGGTTTTGTTTTCATTGTATATCTTATAAGAAGCACATATGGCTGGTTTTTTAAAAAAACAAATTGATACTATTTACAAAGATTAATATAATCTTCTTATATTTGTCTTATTTGAAATTATGCCTTCTTATTTGGGATTTTCTCCTCACCATAATTTTTTCTTGCTTTGTAAAGAAAATTTTTTTCTTGCATTTTCTGCTTTCCACTGAATTAATGAAGTTTCCATATGTAGTATTTTAATAAATATAAATTTGTTAATTTCAGTGATTTCCCCCTAATTTTTAAAATACCTATACTTACTCATAAACTTTTAAGTCTAGAGTTATTCGTTTTCTGTCCTCTTTGATAGTACATATGCCTCAGAGATTGAACATAATGTTGCTGTGTAGAGCTTTAATTTCACCCTTTCTTAAATGCAAAAAGTTATTAAACATATGGTCAACATGTATGCCCTTATGGCCAATAATTAATTAAGCTAACTTGATTAATTTAATAATTAATTAACAATTAAATGTTACCACTTTTTACATGCATCATTATTTCTTATATTTCATGCCTTAGATTCCCTTTGCTTCCTAGTAAATAAAATCCTCTAATATTTCTTTTAGGGAGTTCCAACTCTATTACTAGTGATAAGAAATCTGTTGTCAGTGCACTTATGACTTCTTTGTAAACAATGTGATTCTCTCTGGAGATTTCTCAGCGCTTTAATGTTGATGCCCCGCAGTTGTACTTCAGTGTGTGCGGTAGATGTGGGTTTTCCTTATTTATGCAGCCTGAGTCCCCAGAGTGCTCCTTCAGTCCAAGGACTTTTCTCATTTTTCATTATGGGAGTCTCTCTTCAAATATTGTTCTTCCTTATTTTCTTCTTCAGAAATCCTATTCAGCACATATTGCAGTATTCAAATTATGTTCCTTATTTTGTTTCATATTTTTAAATCTCTCTGTATCTTTGACCATGGAAGGATAATTCCTCAGTACTCTTTTCCAATTCATTCATTCCCTGTGTAATTGCTGTGAGTCTAGAGTTTGTTCTGACTATTGAACGTCTAAACAACTATAATTTTGATTTCGAAGATTTCAAATTGTGGATTTTCATATTTATACAGTATTATTTAATTTCAGCCTATTTGTGTTTCATAACTTGCTCTTAAAAAAAAAAAAAAAGAAAAAGAAAAGGAAGCCTGGAGTTTGGAGAGAGGTCTGAGTTGAAGATTTAAATTGGAAGTAGGAAGTAGATAATATTTAAAGCCATGACCATAGATAAGATCACCAAAGGAGTGGATATGGATAAAGAACTGACAACTGAATCCATGTGTCCTCCAACATTAAGAGTTTGGGATGAGGCCGGGCGCGGTGGCTCAAGCCTGTAATCCCAGCACTTTGGGAGGCCGAGGCGGGTGGATCACGAGGTCAAAAGATCGAGACCATCCTGATCAACATGGTGAAACCCCGTCTCAACTAAAAATACAAAAAATTAGCTGGGCATGGTGGCGCGTGCCTGTAATCCCAGCTACTCAGGAGGCTGAGGCAGGAGAATTGCCTGAACCCAGGAGGCGGAGGTTGCGGTGAGCCGAGATCGCGCCATTGCACTCCAGCCTGGGTAACAAGAGCGAAACTCCGTCTCAAAAAAAAAAAAAAAACGGTGGCTCAAGCCTGTAATCCCAGCACTTTGGGAGGCCGAGGCGGGTGGATCACAAGGTCAAGAGATCGAGACCATCTTGGTCAACATGGTGAAACCCCGTCTCTACTAAAAATACAAAAAAAAATAGCTGGGCATGGTGGTGCGTGCCTGTAATCCCAGCTACTCAGGAGGCTGAGGCAGGAGAATTGCCTGAACCCAGGAGGCGGAGGTTGCGGTGAGCCGAGATCGCGCCATTGCACTCCAGCCTGGGTAACAAGAGCGAAACTCCGTCTCAAAAAAAAAAAAAAAAAAAAAAAAAAAAGAGTTTGGGATGAAAAAGAAGAACCATTAAAAGGAAAACTAAAAAAGGGGGCTAGTGAGGTACCGGGAAACCAGGAACGCGTTACGTATCCTCATGCAGAAAGGAAGAAAATCTGAGGGAATCAGCTATCAGATTCTGCTTAGTAAAATACGAACTGAGAACTGACCTTTGCTTTTAACAGTCAGGTGGGAGAGAATGCCTGGCTGGTGTGATAATACTTGACAATGATCTTTAAGCTTTTTTTCCGTGAGCTGGCAAAAGTGGGGGCTATCCACTCCCACAACCTTTGGCTCCGAGTGGTAATTGGCGTTCATACTCTGCCTCAGGTGGATCTTTTTAAATCCGCTTCACTTTGCAGAGACTAAACTCCCACCGACTCCCCCATTTTTAATCTTGGAACACATGAGATTTCTGGTTTGTAGAGATGTTTATCCACGAGCTGGCAATACCATTTTTTATTTTCTATTTTCTCTCTTATTACTATAAGAGCACCAAAATTAAAGCATAAATTTGAAAAGCCATGTGAATTGACTGGAAATTTCTTACATTCTTCAAACATCTGAATATTTCAGATGGTGTGTTGGTTAACTATTGCTGCAGAACAAACAACCCTATAAGTCAGTGGCTTAAAACAGCAGTTACTTATTTAGCTTACGATTCTGCATATCAGAAACTTAGGGTGGATCAGCTGCACATTCTTCTGGTCTCCTGGGCCCTTTCATGCATCCATGGTCAGCTACAAGCCAGCTAAGGACCCCTGCTCTGAGGATTAACTGGCTGCTGGCTGAGGCCACAGGGGTTACAGGGTTGACTTGGCTGTTTGGTCCTTCACTGTCTAGCAGGCTAGCTTAAGCTTGTTTACATGGTACATAGTGGGCAGACTTCTGAGAGAGATAACAGAAAAATCCCAAGGCCTCTTAAGGCCTGGCCTTTGGAATGGCACGTCAGTCCTGCTTCCATGTATTGACTGAAGCTGATATCATGGTCAGCCCACATTCAAGGGGTAGAGAATTACTCTTTGATGAGAGGAGCTAGAAAACCACATTGCAAAGGGGCATGGATGCAATGAAGAGAATGATTTTGGACATTTCTGCAAACGATGAATGAAATGGAATTAACTTGTTATGGGATAAATTTAAATTAGATTGAAGGAGAAAAGATGTCAACTCTAAAGCACATTTGTAATTTTTGAGCATTGCATGTACAGAGGGCAGCTTTTAAGACCAGGCCCAGCTGGAGCAGAGGTTCTGCATCAGACTCAGGACCAGTTCAGTGTTGTCTGCCATTAAGGTATGTGCTGGGAGCCACGGGAGATCACAAGGAATTCCTTCCTGCCTTACAAGAGGGTATTACTTGAACAGGGAATTCAGGCCAAGCCTCCAGCTCTACAGTGAGGCAGAATAGTAAGTGTTATGAGATGACTGGTTAAGGGTAAATCTTTGGAAGGAGGTGGACTTCAAGCATAGGCTGAGAGGAAGAAACCATGGAAGATTACAGACTCCAAAGGGTCAAAGATGACAGACACTGGTTGCACTTTGGCCAGCATCCTTTCTTACTTGTTGGAGAGGCCAAAAGGCTGAGCAATGATGCATCAATTCTCAGGAGACAAAAGGGAAAAGAACCAAGTTTTCCCAACTGATTTTTTTTTCCTTAGCTAAACCAAGAGGAATTTATTGCTTTTAACTGAAAGAACACTTGTATCAACAGGAATTCCTCACACTTTAGCAAAGATGGGTCCTAGCTTGTGGTAGTTTGGGCAGATTTTTAGAGTCTTACCAATATACCCCCTTCACACCCTGGCAGTCCAGCTATTGATGTTCTTGGTGCCCAGACCAAACGGGGCCATAAAGAGAGCACAAAGGCAGGTGTTTGGAAGGTATGATGACCTGTGGGGTTTTAGTCCTGACTCCAGCAATATCAAAAGTTTCTTTTTATTTTATAGATTATGTAAAACGGAAGGCTGCTAATCAAAATGTCCTGTGGCTACATTTCCATTTGTCTAACCCACCCAGTGATTTTTTAATACTATCAAAACTTGGGTAGGATTTCTACTTCCAAAAGTTATTGGCTGCATTCTGGCTAATTCTTAGATTGAAGACAGGAACTAGGGCCTGAAAACCACAACCCCCAAGGGAGCCAGTTCTGTTCAAGGCATTGCTTCCAAATCAGAGACTCTTCACCAAGCCTTTTTTCTCCTTGGAGACTAATGGAGCAGCATTAATCTGGCACAGATAAGCATTCCAATAATGCTCAACATTTCCAAGAGTGGAGAGAGATGACGCAGAGATTAGTCAATCATCTCAATAGAAGAATTAGCAAACATATTGGCAAATGGGATATTTTTTTTTTTTTTTTTTTTTTTTTGAGGCAAAGTCTCACTCTGTCACCCAGGGTGGAGTGCAGTGGCGTGATCATGGCTCACTGCAGCCTCAATCTTCTGGGCTCAGGCGATCCTTCCACTTCAATTTCCCAAGTAGCTGGGACTGCAGGTGTGTGCCACCACAACCGGTGAATTTTTTGTATTTTTAGTAGAGACAGGATCTCACTATGTTGCTCAGGCTGATCTTAAACTCCTAGATTCAGGTGATCCTTCCACCTCAGCCTCTCAAAGTGCTGGGATAGAGGTATGAGCCACCACACCCAGCCAGGAAATATTTAATAATTGTGTTGTTCATACATCTATACCAGAAATGAATTCAATCAAATACTGCATTATGAGCATGTATTTGTGTTACATGATTCTATTCCAGACTCAAGAAACAGCAAAGAGAAGGAAACAAAAATATTTGAGTGCTACCCTTTGCCTGCAATTATGCTTTATTTTGTTCATTCACCATGTCTAATCAATTCCCCTGTCCTTTCATTTCTGGTTTTTTAATACTTTTGGGATTCAATCCTTTCTCCCCATCCCCACTGCCTTAATTCACAACCTCCATCATCTTTCAGAAGATTTATTATAATAGCCTTCTGTTATGGGCTGAATTATATCCCCTTTACAACCTCCCCACACCTCAGAATATGACTGTTTTGGGAGACGGGGCCTTTAAATGGGTAATTAAGGCAAAATGGGGTCATATGGCTGGGCCCTAATCCGATATGACTGATGTTCTTATAAGAAGAGAGTAGGACACAGAGGCACACAGAGAGAAGACCATGTGAAGACAGGGAGAAGCCGGCCTGCTGCAAACCTAGGAAGGAGTCCTCAGAATGAAACCAACCCTTGTGACACATTGATCTTAGACATCCAGCCTCCAGGATTGTGAGGCAATCCATTTCTATTGTTCAAGCTCCAGTCTGTGGCACTGAGTCATGGCAGCCTCTCAAAATAACACAGCCTTCTGCCTGGGCTCTATGCTTCCAGCCTTGTTCCTCTCAAGCTGGTACTTCTAAAAGTGGACTTGTCTACCTCAGTCATTAGTCTGACCTTGTCACTTGCTGTTTAAAACCCCTCAGTGGCACCCCTCCTCTCTCAGCAGTGTTTCCCGCAGTAAGTTTACTGGAACATTAGTTATGTAAGACCCCCCTCAGTTACGTAAGTTTGGGAACTCCACAGGTCTCCAACTTGAGGGGTCACTGCATATTTGCATATCAAAGACTCCCGAGAAGTTTTGCAGTCAGAAAACCCAGTTAACTTTGTTTCACCCAGTGTTTGCCAAACTCATTTTTCTTGGTGTCATCCACATTACCTCTACTGCAACGTGTGTTCTGTAGCACAAACCAGGAAATGGTGCTCTATGCAATTAAGTCCACATGCTCGACTTGTCATGCGAAACGAGGGTCACCAGATTTAGCAAACGAGAATACAGGATCCCCAGTTAAATTTGAATTTCAGGTAAATGTAAAAATGATTTGTTGTTTATCTGAAATTCAGATAACAAATTCAACTGGGTGTCCCGTTTTTTATCTGGCAACCCTGTGCAGAACCCTTCGTGACTCCTAGTGAATAGACTAAACCAAAATGTATTTGATAAGAATTGTTTTCCCTATTTAACACAATAGAAAAAGATAAAGTTAAATTGATTCTTGGCTTTCAATGGGATTCTTTCACCCATTGTTCACTTAAATGGGAACATTTAAGTCCACCCTTGTTCACTTAAAGCAGTGGCTCCTCATCCTGGCTATGCATTAGAATTATCTGAGGAGCATTTAAAAATGTCCATACCCCATCCATAACCGATTAACTTAGAATTGGGGGTTACCGAATGAGGAGTTAGAAAGGCAGGGCAGAGAGAGTGAGGCAAGGCAGGTGTATAGCATGCAAATTTAAGGGGGTGCCCACTCTCAGGAGCCAACCCTGGGCTTGCACAACCCTGAGAGTGAGAACCTCCTTAAATCTTGTGCCCTATACACCTTCTGACCTCACCCTAATCAGGCCCTATTTAAAGACGTAGTTAAGCCAGCGCACCTGTAGTCCCTACTATGAGGAAGACAGGATTGCTTGAGTCCAAGAATTTGAATCCAGCCTAGACAACATAAGGAGGCCCATCTCTAAAAGAAAAAAAAATAAGTTAAAGAAAAAGATGCAGGTAGGTACAGGGTTGTACAGAAGAGATTGCATGGGATTTCTGAGCAGTCCTGGGTCCCAGCTCTGTTTAGAAGGAAAATCGACCTTTCCCAGCAAGGAACATTAGCTCCAGCTCATAAGCATGAGTCAGGACATGCTTCACCAGGCCAAGTTTTCCTAAAATGTAATCTTACAGCGGGGCTCTGCTCTCCTCTAGAAGACCACTCCTAAAAAGTTTAAATGCTTGGATTCCTCATTCTTTTACAGTTCTGGTGACTGAGTAGCTTCTAGTCACTGGCTTCCTATAGATTCTGTTTCACACTCAAGCATGGTTTTAAATTTCCATAAAATGTAATGAAAGTATAGGCTTCACCCTTCTCTCCAAAGTTTTATAGACTCTCACCCCCACCTCCCTCCTCCCTCTCTGCCTTCTGCCCTTTTCTTGCTGGCGATTTTCTGCCCCATTACTGGCAGCCTGGTCAGAAAGGCACCTCGTTAATCCACCCACTGGGACAGTGTGCCCAGAACAGCCACGGCCAGCCTTGCTTGGGAGGGCAAGTCTCTGAACAGTCTCTTCCTTCACCAGCCTCTGAGTTCTGTGATGTCATCAGCATTCTGCCCCTGGCTGGCGGCCAGATCCTTAACTACTGATTCCCAGATCTCTCCAAGTTGTAAAATTCTAGGAAAAGAAACTGTACTTTTCCAGTGCTAAAAAAGGATGGGAATGGTTGGGTGGAAGCTCCCAGCCCGGCTAAAATTAACTTCCTTCTTTTGTGACAATTGAATGATTTTCAATGATGTTCTTCCTATAATAGGATTCAAAAAGTTTCCTCAGAGGAAAATTTAGAAGAGAAAAATACAAGAGAAAGGGTCCTCTCAGGCAGGGTTTATAGCAATATCCTTGCAATATGAAGCTCATGAAATTATATGGGTGTATTTCACTTAGCTTAATAGACACGTCCCTGTAAAGTTTCATATAAATGGAATGTTTAAAAAATTAAATCACTGTAAATGCACAAGGAAAGATTGCTAAATAAAGCCTGGGGTGACTCACTTTATAAAATGAATTATCTTTATGTAATGTACATTATCCTCCCACACACATACATTGATTTTTATATATATATAATTTTGAATTTTTCAAAGGCTGCATTCTCATAAGGTAGGGGCGCCTCTTATAATGACAAGTGGTCTGAGGTCACAGCGTTCTCAGACTCTGAAGCTGAACTTTTTATAACGTTCTCTGGGAAGTAGGTAGCTGCCAGCGTTCTGTGGGGACTTTTAAGCTCTTATGCTGACCCAGAATCCTCCTGGCCTATCCTTAGAGTGATGTGGACTCTGAAGCACCCAGGGAAATTGTCGATGACTGGACAGTGAAGAAGCGATGGTAGATGTGCTGAGGCTAGCAGTTGCCAAGTGCAACATGATAAGCAGTGTGGTGTAGCAGTTAGAAGCATGAGTTCTGTGGCCAGAAGACTATGGCCTTGCCTCTGTCCTCTAGCTGGGTGAGTCTCTGAGCCTCAGTATCCTCATCTGTGGAATGGGGATGATTTTAACAGGACCTACATCAGGTTATTGCTAGGACTAAATGAAGAAGAGGACCTGGCACATAGGAAGAGCTCAAAAGCTTGCTAGCTACTTTTAACTTGCTTGGACATGCTCTATTAGAGTAGGAAGGAAACTATAACGAGAAAAGCAAACCAAAGATGCTACTGTCTACCGAGTGCTGCTCCATGCCAGATACATGCTGAATTCATTCATTCAATCCTTACGTCACACACACGGTCATTAATATTATCCCTGCTTCCCAGAGAAGAAAACTACAGTTTAGAGAGGATAAGCAATTATTCTAACGCCACACAGCAGATAAGGCGCAAAGCAGATTACTTGAGGCCAGTCCTGTGTGCTCTTTTCACTCTGTCTCAAGCCTGAGAAGACCAGAGCTTAAAGGTGACTTTTCAAAGATGAAGGCCTCAGACCTGGAGGGTATTTAGATTTGGAATTAAAATGGTTCAGGAAGTGACATAAAGAAAGGAGGAGAGAGAAATTTATTCAACAAAGATTGACTGAGAGTCTCAAGTGTGCAGGTTCCAGATAACAAAGGGAAAGAAGGCCCCATCCTTGGCCTCAGGTCTAGTTGGGGTGGATCATGTAAAATTACAAGAAACCCCAGCCAGTTGCTAGGATTTGGGTATGAAGACTGTGCTATTGGATTCTTAAGCAAAAAATGACTAACTCTGAGGAAGACTTCAAAGGAGAGGTGACATTTGAAGGCTTTGCAAGTATTATCTTATTTAAATCCCTAGTATTTGGTGAGATGGGCAATATTTTCGCTCTGGGGTAAGGACAGCTGATTTGCCCACCCAGTATTTAAAAGCCACTTTTTAACTTTACATGGCGAGGCAGTGTGGGCGGCTGAAAAGTCTCTATTTTCTGGTTTCCCTGGCAGCCAGCCATGGCCTGTAAGATGGAAGCAGAGATCACTGGGTCAGACTTCAAAAAAAACTTCTTAAAGGGGTATAGGCTGCTTACATGGAGTTTCTTGCTCTTTCCTGTTCTTCCTGATTCTTGCCTGAAATGAAGACAAGATGGCGAAGGCTCCAGCACCAATCTGTGACCTTGAGAAAGGCAAAGGGAGTCTGGTCCCTGGTGACTGTGACTTGCTGTAGCAACCTTCAACTGCCTAGCTCCAGACTTGCTTGTTTAAATGAAAGAAAAATAAGCTATCTTACTTAAGCCTGTGTTATTTTTGGCAATTGTTATTAGCATCTGACCCAATCCCTGACTGGCATAAGCCCCTGAGGCCATTAGGCAGAGGTGCTGGGTCCTCACTACCCTGCACTGTTGGTACAAGCCTGTGGTTCTAATGTACCCAAAGAGCCTGGAGTGTTTCCTGAAATTCCAGTTCCTTTTTGGTCAACTATTCAGGCCCTGGCATCAGACACACAGCCTGGTACTCAGTGGCACTCAATAATGCGTGTTGAAAGAATACAATGAATAACTGCCCCTCAAACATTTCCTCAAGGAGCTGTTTTTCTGCAGGGTTTAGAATGATCCCTTCTCAGATTTCCACAAGCATCAGTACGAAGCTTGTGGGAAATCCAAAGTGCTTTGAGATATTAAAAAAGTAAAGAATAAATGGGAAATGATAAAAACTTAAACAAAGAAGATATATATAAAGCCCCATTTAATTAAGCAGTATGTTTTAAATGGTGAAGTAAAATTGTGTATTTTTGTAGATATTAAAAATATAGTTAAATGAAAATAAAATAGTTGCTGTCCCAAATCCCTTTTAACTCTTTCTGTACATAAAAATCATATAATTATATGAGTAAAAATATGAGCTTATGGTGTGTATATTATTTTGCAACCTTTGGTTTTTTTCACTTAGCATCCTTTCTTGGGCATTTCCCCACATCTGTGCATTTAGATTAACCTTGTTCTCTGTAAGATAGAAAAGCATCCTTTATCCGAATACCCTCCTTTCATAAAAATTTGTTTGGATGTAATTTTAACCTTGCTCTCTAAAGAGTCATCAGGTGTTTACCTGAAGAGGTTGATGAGAAGGACATCGTAACCCCTAACTAAAGTGAGCTGGGCCCTGGAGTAGTCAGACAAGCTAGATGTCTAGAATGAGAAATAAACATATCCCAGGATCAAGGTTTTGTGGCTAGAAAGCCATGAAGCTCAGAGTTAGGAACAAACAACTTGGGCCCATCAAGATAGTGGAGGAGCTTCTAGAATCCCTGAAAATTCCTGCCAGCTGCAGGCATTGATCACCAGAGAAGCAGGTATCACTCCCCAGCCCTGTAGGAGACAGTTTCTTGACTGATCTTCTCAAAGGGCACTGAGTTTCCAGAGTGCTGAGCACTGGCTATTCAGCTTCTGGGTACTGAGGAGGAAGTAATCAAAAACCTGGGGATGAAGAAAGAACCTCTGCCCTGGGGAAGTTAAGGCTCTAGGTGTGGAGATGAATTATGTGAACCCCACTCCCACCACAGCCAAACCTCATAAATCACCCCAGTCAGCTAGCTACCATCACAGGAGCAGCTTTTGTAAATGTGGAGAGCAGCTGCTATCAGCTTGGGCAGCCTTTGGGGAAAAGGTGAGCAAATCATCAAGCAGGGCTTTAAAAGTGGTCACAGGCCAGAGGCCAGAGCCCCTCTGGTGCAGATGCTCAGACCTGTGAGAGAGTTGCAGGCTGTGGGGTGGCGTGGGGGTGATAGGCGGTGGGGGGGTGGAATCAACAAGATTAGCTCAGGCAGGGAGAAGAGAGGGAATGTAAGCAGCACAGGAAATGGGGCGGGGAAAGAGTGGACTTGGGAGGGGGCTTTCGAACCTGTGTTGAGGAGATTGACTAGGATAGATCAGCAATGGGGAACAGCTGTGGCTTGGGCCGACGTACCTCTGAGGCCAGCCAGGCAGACCATAGCTGCACCTGCGGGGCCCCTTCCTGCCCTGCACCTGTAAGGAAGCAGCTTCACCAGAAACCTTACCAGCCTCTGTCTTGTGCCAGTTAGGTAATGTGCACCCGGATGCATCCGGTATTATTGTTTCATTAGCAAAGCAGTTCAGGATTCTCAAGCTGACCAGTGGGCCCAACTAGGATTTCTCCCTCACAGATGGCAAAACAGTCGGGCCTGCCTTCCAGTCCACTTTGTCAATGTTCTCTCGCTAGAGAACTGAAGTCAGACAATGTTGGGTTTATGGACTAGTTGCAATGAGGGCTAACACATAGATAGCATGGGGAGCCATGGGGCATATCAGTAAAAGGATGTGATAAAAGACTTCTTGTAGGATTTGGGCTTGGATTAGGTGATACTGGTGAGGATTCAGGGAAACGGGAGATTGCTCTGGATTGGATGTTATCAGGAAGCAGAGGTAAGTCTAGGACTGCATATCTTAATAATTCTTACCTAGAAGGCAGAAGGAATGAGATGAGGCTAAAGGTATATTAATAAAGAAGCAGAAATCAGTCATATTAGCCAGGAAAGGAGCATCTTTGGTCATTCTTGTGGTTTGGACAATGTTCTCATTTTTGTCTGGGTCTAGACATGATTATGGAGTCATCTTGTTTTCTTTTGCTCCATTACAGTAACAGAGTGGCTGTATTTGATGTTGATGTTCTATGGAAATTACGATCAACAGGAGTACACCATGGCCCAGAGGTGAGTGCCAGGCTTGTGTCTAAAGACAGCCAGGAATCCTGCCGAGAAAAGATTCTGGGGGTTCTCAGTGTTCCTATCTAAGCAGAAACTCCTCTTGTAGGGCTAGAGGCATGCTGGAAGAAAGCAGGTGCTCTTGTGGAAGGCTGCCTCAGATCTGTTCATCCATTCAGCAAATATGTTTTGAATGGGAAACATACTCAGGCACTTGGGACAGAGCGGTGACATGGATAGATCTCATGGGTATATATTTTAGTGAGGGACACAGACAATATGAGTGAACAACACTAGGGCCTGTTGGGGGTAGAGTGGGAGAGGGAGAGTATTAGAAAGGATGGCTAATGCATGCTGGGCTTAATACCTAGGTGATGGGTTGACAGGTGCAGTAAACCATGATAGCACATGTTTACCTATGTCACAAACCTGAACATCCTGCACCTGTACACCAGAACTAAAAATGTAAAAATACATATATATATATCAAAATAAAGTCATGGGTAGTACTGGGCATTACAAAGAAAACAAAAGTAGTTGTCTGAGAATGACTATGGCACTCTTTGGGGAGATGGTCAGGTAGATGCTCTCTGAGGAGGTGATCAGAAGTTTCCCTGTGGATTCTAAGGTGACACAAGCGACAGGAAGAAGGCAGGGACATCTGCCATGTGGTGACTGAGGGAGAAATGGGCTGAGATGGTGCTATGGAGGTGGACTGTGTTAGGGAGCTTAGGGTTTACTCTCCATGCCCTAGGAGGCCACCGGAAGACTTTAGCAAGAACAGCAGGCCCCACATCTCTCTGGGAGACAGCAGAGGCTTGCAGCATACTGGCCTCTCAGCATCCCAAGGCCTATCCCTGACCTGCCCCGGCCCCTCCCTCCAGGCCTGGGGTTTGGAGTCTACTGGAAGTTGTCTGATCATCTCTGTCCCCGTTAAGGTCAGTCATTGTTCAGAATGGTGTATCAGTTCCCTATTTCTGCTGTAACAAATTACCACAACTCAGTAGCTTAAAGCAACACAAATTTATGATCTTATAGTTCTGGAACTCAGAAACCTAGCATAAAGATGTCTGTGGGGCCTTATGCCTTCTGGAAGCTATAGGAAGTACCTGTTTCCTTGTCTTTCCTAGCTCCTAGAGGCCACCTCCATCCCTTGGCTTGTGGTTCCTTCCTCCACCTTCCACCTTCAAAGCTGGCGGCATAGCGTCTTCAAAGCTCACCCACTGTCCCTCCAAACATGACCCCTGATTCCATCATCATAGCTCATTCTCTGACTCTGACCCACCTGCCTCTCTCTTATAAACCCCTGTGATTACATCAAGCCCACCCAGATAATTCAGGATAATCTCCTTATCTCAAAGTTCCTAGATTAGCCACATCTTCAGTATCTGTTTTGCCATAAGGTAACATAGTCACAGGGTTTGGGGGTTAGGATTTGGATATCTTTGGGGAGCCATTCTGTCTACCACAGGTAGTCAGTCACCTAGACAGCAGAGAACTGAATTTATCTCAAACCATTCTACTAATGAGATGTGCCATTTTGCCACTGGAAACCTACTCACTTATCTGTAAAAATAAGATGAGTCCTTGCCCCACCTACCTCAGGAAGTTATGCTAGCACATGAATTAACACATTTGGAAAAACAGAAATGCCATAAAATATAAGGAATAAGTATGATATGTTATGGAGCCTGTCAAACATAGGTACCAAGGGCATGTTATATATTAACATAAAACACTAAAATTGAAAGAGCCAGGTTTGAGTCCTGCTGAATCACTTGAAGCCGGGAGGTGGAGGTTGCAGTGAGCCTAGATTGTGCCACTGCACTCCAGCCTGGTGACAGAGACTCCTTCTCAAAAAACAAACGAACAAACAAGCAAACTTGCTGTGTGACCTTAGACAAGTAACTTAAAAAGTCTTTGGGTTTTGTGTGTAAAATTTGGAAAATGCCATCTTCTCACAATAGTATTGTGAAGTTAAAATCAAGTAACATAGGCTGGGGTGCTGTGTGAAATGCTACACAAACGTTCTTTACTAAATATTTCATAGGCAGGTGCACAAATACTTTCCTAGCAAGATGCTTAATGAATCCAAGTAACGGTGGTACTTATCAAACCAATGCCAGCCGGTTTGGAATCTCCACTTTACACAGTTAATGAGAAATAAAAAGAAGATAGTCAACGGGAGTCTCTCCCATTCCCTCTCCCCTCAGCTACTGAGGGTCACAGAGCAGCAGGAAGAGCCAGCAGCATCTAAAATGGTTGGTCAGAAAAATGCAGAGTATACCTACTGAGAACACAGAATCTTCCGGCAACAAAGAGGTTTAGATTGAGGCAGACTTTCTCCAGAAGAACCATCTGTGGTCATATTTAAGACATTCAAATAAGTTGCCTGCTGACAGCCTTGTGTATTCAGTGCCTATCATGTAACTTGAGCAGAAATGGGCAGGAAATATGTGCCTTCTGAGTGTGAGCTATAGATACACAGATATATTAATTTATTCAGCATACCATTTTTGAGCACCTAGCAATGTGATAGAGACTCTCCTGGTTCTGGGACACAACAGTAGGTAAAGACAGAAAACCTCCCTGCCCTCATGGAGCTTAATGTCTGGCTGAGGAAATGAACATAAATCAAAGTATCCACAAATGAAAGTAAAATTATAACTCTTCAAGGGCAAGGTTCACTGTGCTATGAAGCTTGCTACAGGGCTTAGAACTTGGCCTCTGAGAGGTGACAATTCAGCTGAGATCTGTCGGCTGAGCATGTGTATTAAGAGGGAAGTGGAGGAGGGAAGAGCTTTACAGGCTGAGGGACCAGCATATGCAAAGGTAAAGAGGAAGCATGGAATGTTTGAAGATCTCAGAGAAGCCCAGTATGTCTGGATCTGGACTAGAGTAATGGGGACAGCGGTCAAGATATAGACTGGAGAGATGGGCAGGGAAGGGTCCATCTGGCTACAAGGGTCATTATGTGGGCAGGTACAGTGGCTGACAAAGTCAGGACGTAAGGTTTTGTTTTGATTTTAATGCTCCTAGAAGAATCTTATCATTGCATGTTTCTAACTGGAAAAACCCTTATATATGTAACAATTAATCAACTTAAATTCTCACCTGGGTAAGAAGCACATTAAGTCGCCGTGTGGGTAAATGAAGGGTGCCCAGGTTGGTCTTACGTGTCCATACCTGGCATTGCAAAGACTGGCCCCAAGATGGGATGCAAAGACCAAACCAGGTCATGAGGGTACTGATGGCAATTCTTGCCTCACTCTTGTGCTTTTCCAAGGATTTTACCTACATGAGCACATTGGACTCCTGCAAGATATCTGTGAAATAGAAAGAATGTAGTAGTTGTGAGGAGATGCCCAATGACTTGCCCCAGCGCCGAGAGTGACAGAGGGAAACCTTGAATTCATATTCACTGTTTCTAGATAAAAGTGGTTCTCCCCACAGACCGCAATTGAGTCACCTACATTCTTTATTTCCCTCTCTCTCTCTCTCTCTCTCTCTCTCTCTCTCTCTCTCTCTCTCTCTCTCTCATCTCTTTAAAATAATAGAACTTAGAATCATCAAACTCAAATGGGACTTTAAACATCACTCAACTTTCTCTCCTTTGGAAATTGCAAAGTTTAAATATTTTGAGAAGCAATAATATTTTCCTGAAAAAGATTAAAAGTGACTTCTCTCTTTCCACTAAAGAAAGAGAGAAGTCATTATTCTGGTTCTTTCTAGTGACTCATTTTTGGCTCTTGGCGCCTGTGCTGTCATGGAAAAGACTCTTCCTGTAATTCACAGTGACCTTAGAAGGCAGGTCCCTTTACCTCAGATACTCTCTGTTTCTCCCTGTAAAACAAAAATGTAAAATAACTACAATCAGTGATGACAAGTTCATCTTACATCATAACCCAGCACGCGCACACGCACACACACACACACACACACACACACACACACACGAGAGAGAGAGAGAGAGAGAGAGAAAGAGAGTATTGAAACAAAAGTTCCAAGAATCTGCACTTATTCTTACTAGTACAATGTATGCCATTTTTATTCTATTCTGGTCTGGTCATTTCAGTTTATTCTTTGAAACAGCTCTTAGAAATCCAGTAAATAAATTTTACTACCCACTAAATTCTGAAGTCCTCGGGTTGACAAGCACTAGTCTGGATAATCTCTGAGGCACCCTCCAACCCTGCTTCTCTGACATCCCCTGGGGCTGCCCAGAGTCTCCTGGAGGCCTCTTTCCAGCAAGGCAGGTCCCCTTCTGCAGCTGCAAGAGTGACCTGGAGACACTCTTTATCAGTCCTTGGGCCTCACCAACCTGTACTATTGGTCTTAGGGCAATTTGTCCCTGCAAGTGTAAACAAAACACTGAACTCAACCTTCTGATCACAGCCAAAATTAGGTGGAGAAAGATCCACATTCAGAGTCAAACTGCAGAGTCTGAGAGCTTGGCCAGTCTCTGCAAGAATCCCACCCACACACATCTCACCCATGTACATAGACCACACATGGTAATCCATACCTACTCACCACACATGCCACATACACACATGTACAGCTCCCTCAACATTCACACATAACACACAGTTATCCACACCTAAATACCCACACTCAATGCCTATGCTATGTGTACATACATACACACAGATACTTTACACATACACACATTTATATATGTGTACCCACACACATACACATACACACTCACCATACACTACACACATACCACACATGCATACACAACTCCTGAGAATCCCCACAACTCCTTTCGTATAAAGCAAGAAATCATATAATTTGAAAGCGAATGAGTCGGAAGGAAATAGTTTTGTTTTTTTGAGACGGAGTCTCATTCTGTCACCCAGGCTGGAGTGCAATGGTGTGATCTTGGCTCACTGCAACCTCTGCCTCCCAGGTTCAAGCGATTCTCTTGCCTCAGCCTCCCAAGTAGCTAGGATTACAGGCACCTGCCACCATGCCTGGATAATTTTTGTATTTTTAGTAGAGACAGGGTTTCACCATGTTGGCCAGACTGGTCTTGAACTCCTGACCTCAGGTGGTCCACTTGCCTCGGCCTCCCGAAGTGCTGGGATTATAGGTGTGAGCCACTGTACCCAGCCAGAGGGAAATAATTTAAAGTTAATCCATACAATCTCTTCACTGTTCACTCACTAGCGCAGAGTTGGAAAGAGGATTTTCAACAGTTGGAACAATTTGCATAAAACTATGCTGGCAATGCACTGAAGGACTTTGCTTTAAAAATTGTGTTTTTAAAAACATTCTAATAGTATATTGCTACTCTGGTATTTCAATGATAGTTTTTTTCAAATTAAATTTTCATTTTATGAGTAATTATTTTTTCTATTATCTTGTTCATTTGCTGATTTATAATAGTGTAAGACTTTATGCTTATACTTTTATAAACATACACGTTTGCTTCATGTTTTGGAACAGGTTTGTAATATGTGCTATAAATGTGTGCTCTTGTAAAGTACTGTATATATCATTTTCCTGAAGCTTTAAAGTTTATGAATTCTGAATGTTTACAACTATAATAACAGTATCAATCCAAGCATTTCAGTATTAAGTCAAGTAAATCCCCAAATCCTGGTATTATTTGGCCTTGAAAAGTACTATTTCCCACGCTCCCATGATGATCCTGAAGTTGCTTTCTGCACCCAGAACAGTGCTTGCTATTCTGAAACGCTCTCAGGAAAGGTCTGATGAAAGAATGAGTGAAAGGGAAGAAAGAGAGGCAGAGAAGAATGGGGGGAGAAGAAAAAGAGAAAAAGGTAAAGAAAGAAAAGGAAGGAATGAGATTAGAGGTGACTGGATAAACAGAGTGAGATAGACAGAAAGACAGCTATAGGCTGCTTACGACTTGGATGTGTTTTTGCTGTGGAAAGTGGAGACCAAAGACCATGTCAGATCTTGTTCAAAATATTATTGCTGGAACCCACCTCGTGAAGTGGCAACTTCATGGGGCAGTCACTGGAAAATTCAGCTTTCCATCTGCAATACGGAAAGCAAATCTTGCCGAGGCATTTGACAGACACAGATGTTTAGTCTTAAACATTATTCCCATGGTCACTTTACTATGGTAACAAGAACTGTGTCATGGAAATATTTGCATCATTCATCTGCAATTGTTTTCTTTTCATCTCTAAGTCTCAGTCATGAGCTTTGGAAGGAGGGTTATGGTTTTATTGTTTCTCCTAATGATAAAAATAATACATGCTCATTATTTTTGAATAATTAGAAAATAACAGTAAGCATGAGCAGAAAGTAAATTAATAATGCCTATTATTCCAAACATCCAGAGATGATAGTTATTAACATTTGGTTTTCATAAGATGTGTGTATATATGATTATACTGTATATTCCATTACATAATCTCTTGTTTCACTTAACATATTGAAGACATCACTGTCCATCTTTTAAAATTATTGCATAGCTTTCTGTTCCCTTCTGACAAATCTTTAGGTCTGTCAGTGTTTTCTTATGACAAATGGCGTGCTAAAGAACATTCTTATACAGGCATTTTTATGCCCTTATCCAGCTATTTCTTTAGGATAAATTCTTAGGTGTGAGCATTTAAATGTGAGTATATCTATTTTAAAATACTGTTTAAATTTGCTAAATTGCCCTCCAGAAAGCGTGAATCAGATGACATTCCCTTTAAAGTGTTTGAAGGTACCTATTATCTCATGCCTTCATCAGCACTAGTTATTATCATTCTTTTAAACCTTTTTCAATTTTATAAGTTAAAAGGCATTTTCATTTTTATTTTTATTGGCATTTTCATGGTACTGGTGAAGTGAAAAGTCTTTCATGTTGGCCATTTGCATTTCTCCTTTTTTGTGTAACTCGTCTGACCATGTTTTAACTGTATTTTACCTTTTTATTGATTTCCAAGAGTTCATCATAATTCAACATTGTTAACCTTTTGCTGTCATATATGTTATGAATTTTTTTCAGTTTTTCATAACTTATGGCATGTAGTTTAGACACATAGAAGTTTTAAGTGGCCAGTATTCAATGATTTTCTTATTGTTTCTTCTTATTAAATCATGCTTAGAAAGGTATTCCTAATTCCAAAATGATGTAATTTTTTACCTATATGCTTTTATCTTTTGTTTTCTACATTTATATTTTTAAGCCATTTGGAATTTATTAGATGTGTGGAGTGAGGTAGGGAATCTAACTTTTTCCTGTTAACAAGTTGTCCCAATAACCTTTGGACTGAGTAGTCCACATAGTCTTTCTAATGATTTGAAATGCCTTCTTTGCCATATTCTAAATTTTTATAGATCCTTGGGCTCTTCTGTCACTTATCTTTTTACTTGCCTGAAGCCCTGAAGTCATGTATGTTAGTCTTTTAGAGCTATCTATTATTTTGACTATGCAGATTGAAAGTGCTCATTCCAATGTATGACTGCCACTTTTAATAGGAAGAGCAATGCCAATTTATTTACTTTGGAGATGTGGTAGAGGAGGGAATTTCCTCCTCACCCCACCACATCCTAGAGTTTCAGATGTGGAGAGACCTAAACATCTTCTATTTTAATCTCCTAATTTCACAGAAGAGTTCCAAAAGTATAAATTGATTCGTTCAATGTTAACATAGCTAGCAGAGCTGAGACTAAGCCAAGACTATACCCAGAACTAATTAGTAGAGAGTTGAGACTAGAACAAAGGTATATTACCTAAAACAGTAGTGGAGGAAGATGGTCACAGTGAGAGTTTGTCAAAGACAGCAAACACAGGGTTAATAAAAGGATGGTCCTCTCTGTTCTAGATCTCCAGCATCTGACTTCTTTAAGGGAAGATGAGCAGATTCTGGAGCACCCATTTAAGAGGGGGGTTAAATGTACAGGAGCCCTTTGATGTTAACTGACTGAGTCCTCAGAAAACTCATAAAAAGGAAACAGCACAGGCACACTGAATAGCACACAAGTGCACATGTGCTTCAGTAGTGGTAGCTTACCCAACATTAAGCTTTCAAAGGGAAGTTTCAGACATTTCTCAGTAGTATCCCTATCACCCTGGTTGGCTCTATTAAGGTCATTTAGGTTAGACATTAGCAAACACAGACAGCTGAGAGGCAGGAAATGTGTGGCTCTGTAAGCAAAGCAGAGGAGAAAAGCTTTTTATAGCCAAGGCATGGGAGGAAGCCCTGATAATCGGAGAAGGGCTGGGTGTTTTCTTTTCTCTATTGGGAAAACTCTCCAACTATGTTCTTTAAAAAGCATCCAGGCTCTCTCTCATCTTTCCCACTTCATGGAAAGTCATTTGCTAGCAAACAACCTTCCATCCGAGGGCACTGAAGTTTTAAAAATATGTTTAGTTTCCTAAAGATATTTTGCAGTTTAATTCCTTTTTATTAGAAAATATCATCACATGGCTTAAAATTCAGATGTATAAAAGGATATGTAATAAGGAAACTTCCTTCCATCCATAGCCCTCAGTGACCAAGTTCCCTATCCTGTGGAAAACAAGGTTCTAGATTCGTATGTACCCATCCAGAGTTATTTAGACAAATTAAGATATATAAGTACATACACATATTCTTTTGTGAATTTTTTTACAGAAATGGTAGCATACTATACACACAATTCTGCACCTTGATATTTTTACTTCACAGCTCAGTAATGTTCTCTGTTCGTACATACAGAACTAACTCTTAACTTCTTTGCTATCACTGCACTATGCTATTGCATGAATAAAGCATACCTTATTTAACCAGTTGCCCTAGAGATGGACCTTCATGTTGTTCCAAATTTTGCTATTATAAACAATGCTACAATTACTATTTTATACATCGCAAATTTATATCAGTAATAAAGTCCTAGAATGGGAAATGCTGGATACAAGGATATGAGCCTTTGCAATGTTGTCAGAAATTGCTACATTTTCCCTCTTAGAGATTCTACGAATTTAAAGCCCTCTCAGTAATAATATGGAAAGCACCTATTTTTCACAACTTTGCTGATGTAGTGTGTTACCAGCTTTTTTATTTAACCTTTGTTACCTTAATGTGTTAGGTAAATAATAGTATCTCAGTATAGCTTTCATTTGCATTTCTTGTATTACGAGTGAGACTCAGAATCTATTCATAGAATTTGAAGGTAATTTGTATTTCTGTAAAGTGTTTGTACTCTTAGTCTTTTTTATTTAGCATGTTATTATTATTATTATTGTTTTTGAAATGGAGTCTTACTCTGTCACCCAGGCTGGAGTGCAGTGGCACAATCTCGGCTCACTACAATCTCCGCCTCCCAGTTCAAGCAATTCCCCTGCCTCAGCCTCCCAAATAGCTGTGATTACAGGTTCCTGCTCCACACCTGGCTAATTTTTGTATTTTTAGTAGGGACAGGGTTTCACCATGTTGGCCAGGGTAGTCCCGAACTACTGACCTCGTGATCTGCCAGCCTCGGCCTCCCAAAGTGCTGGGATTACAGATTTGAGCCACCGTACCTGGCCTGGTCTTTTTCTTATTGCTTCATAAGGACTCCATATACACGAAGAAGATTAGTGATTTATCTGTGACTTTAGTTGCACCTATTCTCCCAAGTTTTTTTTATCTTCAACTTTACTATTAGAATTTTTTTCTTTTCTTTTTTTTTTTTTTTTTTTTTTTCTTTTTGCCTGTAATCCCAACCCTCTGGGAGGCCAAGGCAGAAGGATCTCTTGAGCCCAGGAGTTTAAAGCTAACCAGGGCAACATAGTTAGATTTCATCCCTACAAAAAAATTTTTAAAAGCCAGGTGTGGTGACGTGGACCTGTAGTACTAGCTACTCAGGAGACTGAGGTAAGAGGATTGTTCGAGCCCAAAATTTCTTGAAGTTACAGTGAGCTATGATCGTACCATTGCACTCCAGCTTGGGTGACTGAACCACAACTTGTCAAATAAATAAGTAAAGAAGGCTTCTGTGTTTTCCGTTAGGACTTTCTTAGTCTAAGATTATTAAAAATACATATCCTGTGGCTTCCTTTTTACTCACTAAGGGTTTTGTTTTGTGCTTTTTGTTGTTTTTTTTTTTTTTTTTTTTTTTGAAACTCGCTCTAGATGACATCTAGGCTGGAGTGCAATGGCTCAATCTTGGCTCACCACAGCCTTCGTCTCCCTGGTCAAGCAATTCTCATCTTTCAGCCTCCTGAATAGCTGGGACTACAGGCAGGTGCCACCATGCCCAGCTAATTTTTATGTTTTTAGTAGAGATAGGATTTCGCCATGTTGGCCAAGCTGGTCTCAAACTCCTGACCTCAAGTGATCTACCTGCCTTGATCTCCCAAAGTGCTAGGATTACAGGCATGAGCCACTGTGCCCAGCCAGGTTTATTTTTAAATATTTAATCTATCTGAAATTTATCCTGATTTAAGGTTTTAGGTTCTGATAAAATTTTATTTTTTTTTCCAGTTAGCTAACCAGTTACTTCCAACACTATTTATTAAATAAATTTTATTTTCCCTACTAATTTGAAATACTATCTGTATACTATCTATATTTTAAGGTATTTGCATATTATAACTTATAGTGAAACTTTTTCCCCCTTTTTTTTTTTTTTGTTTTGAGACGGAGTTTCGCTCTTGTTACCCAGGCTGGAGTGCAATGGCACGATCTCGGCTCACCGCAACCTCCGCCTCCTGGGTTCAGGCAATTCTCCTGCCTCAGCCTCCTGAGTAGCTGGGATTACAGGCACGCGCCACCATGCCCAGCTAATTTTTTGTATTTTTAGTAGAGACGGGGTTTCACCATGTTGACCAGGATGGTCTCGATCTCCTGACCTCGTGATCCACCCGCCTCGGTCTCCCAAAGTGCTGGGATTACAGGCTTGAGCCACCGCGCCCGGCCACTTTTTCCCCTTCTAACATCTGTTTCCAAAATCTTTACATATCTTACAATGATTATATATAAGTCTCTTACATTCCCTGGAAAATCATGTTTTTATGATTTTCTTCCCTCTCCGTTGCTTGTAAAATGTTATCCCCCGCAGGCCAGTGCCCCCTCTAAACTTCTCTCCCATTCTTAGCATCAGCATTTCTGCTTTCTCAGACATTACCCCTGCTTGTACAATCACTTGTGACTCTTCTTTCTCTTTAAGAAGAGATTGCAAATTACCCCCGTCCAGATGGGCAAACATAAATGGCTATCAGTGTGAGATTAGAGTTTCCAGGCTCTTAGCAGAGGAGCCAGGATTATCCACACAGGGTGGCTGGCCAAGCCCAGTGACTGGAGATTTGCAAGAAAGGATGTGTAGAACAGTGATGAAATCTGAGTCTTAAGTTACACTAATAACGATAAGCATGAAGGAGGAGCTAGAGGAGAAACTAAAGGCAAAGTATGGAAAGAATGAAAGATGAAGAATACAGAACCTCTGAAGAGATTGCAAAAACAAAAAAAAAAAAACAAAAAAAAACAGATAATACAGAAAGATCAGGGAGGTTTCGGATAAGAAAAACACCACTGGATTTGGTGACAGGGAGATCACTGGTGCTCCTTACAGCAGATCACTTGCTGTATTCCTATCCCTCTACCCTTCCGGTTACAGTTACTTCCTCTTCTGGGTAGATGGATTTGCTGTCAGCACACCAGCACCCTCAACTAGAAGAATTAGAAAAGCCAAATGAAATGCAGAAATTACCTGTTTGAGGGAAGGTGAGAGCTGTGGAGGCAAGGAATACTGAAAGGGCTAATGCACTGGAGAGAGAAACTTGAGCAGAATGAGCTGGCTTCTGCAGCTGCTTTTACCAGCAGGGCATTTTGCAGGAGGCTGAGAACCCAGTACAAAGGCTGGCAAAAGACTGCTCCAGACAGAGAAAATACATTTTGAAAGGACCTCAAACAAGTCAGCCTGTTTTCACCTGAGGACTTTTGCTACATACTGGATTTCTTCAGAGCAGGGATTCTAAAGTGCAAGTGGAAAACCTGCCTCTAAAAAGCAGAGTGCAGTTTTTCAGCATTCTTGTAAGACTAAGATTAGAGTTTAGTCTGGCTGGGGGAGGGGTCATGCAGAATACAATAGGATCTCTGTTGAAAATCTAGGAGGTCAGAGATGAACCTGTGGAAAGCTGAGACTTACGAGAGCTGTAATTCAGCCTTGACTCAGCAAATCACTAATTGGATTAACATGATCAGCCACCACTCTGTACAGCAGGGGGAGAGCATTCCCTCTCTGAAAGGAGCTATCATCTGAGTCTCTGCAACTTTGTGTAGATAATGTCTGCCATGCCGTTAAAATGTAGGAGGTACAACAAAAGACAGGCTCATATAACTGAAAAACCAAGAGAAAGGAGACAGTAGAAACAACAGGTGATCCAGCTGATCAGTGACTGAAAATTGCCTACCATTTTATGTTAAAGAGGAAAAGATGAACAACACTGATGAAAAGATAAAGTCAATTGTTACCTCTTCTAGGGAGCTTTCTTTGGTTTTCCCTTTCTAGAAATCGTCTTTATATTATATATATATAAATTATATATATCCTCCTCCATATTATCCTGAAAAGATATCTATACTTCTTAATTGCATGTACCACTGTAGAAAGTAGTATCTTGAGGTGGCTAAAAGCATGGAGGTTTTAAACTCACCTTGGGTTAAAATTCAAGACCAGCCACTTGTTAACTTTATGACCTTAGATAAGTTATCTGAGCCTCAATTTCCTTATCTTTAAAATGGAGTTGTGGTGGAGCACACACCTGTAATCCCAGCACTTTGGAAGCCCAAGGTGGGTGGATCACGAGGTCAGGAGTTTGAGACCAGCCTGGCCAACATGGTAAAACCGCATCTCTACTAGAAATACAAAAATTAGCCAGGCATGGTGGTGCATACCTGTAGTCCCAGTTACTCGGGAGGCTGAGGCAAGTGAATTGCTTGAACCTGGGAGGTAGAGGTTGCAGTGAGCCGAGATTGCACTATTGCACTCCAGCCTGGGTGACGGAGAGAGACTCTTTAAAAAAAAAAAATG
Source organism: Saimiri boliviensis (assembly GCF_048565385.1). Lineage (NCBI taxonomy): Eukaryota > Metazoa > Chordata > Mammalia > Primates > Cebidae > Saimiri > Saimiri boliviensis. The sequence goes on along the minus strand of NC_133450.1, from coordinate 42,132,800 downwards.
GAGCTTTAAAAAAAATGGAGCATTAAAATAGTTCATTGGGAAGCCATTAAGCTGAAGTGGCCTCAGCACCTTGGGTTCCTGGATAAGCAGACTGAAATCCAACTCTGTGTAAAAGGTAAAATGAAATCTAAGATTAGCCAATCAGAACCACCAACTAAACTCTCACTAAGGACTTTCCACTGGAGTGATCTAAGTAAGGCTATTGCTTCATTTTAAGCAAATATTTTATTTGCCTTGCTTCTGCATTCACCCTATAAAAAGGCCTTCCCTTTATGCTCTTCATTGGCGCCCCAAACCACCTGCGACTTAGAACTGCTCAATTTGTGAGCCCTGACTGATCAAATTAACTCTTTAATATTTAATGTGCCTAAGTTTGTCTTTTTACAGAGTCAATATATTGCTTTCCTCATAAGGTTGTTATGAAGAATTCAAGTATGTTCATATGATGTTCAGTTGCAGTAAAAATGCATTTAATTTTTGTCTTCTCTAGTATTCCTCAAAAACTCCATCTGCTCAGTAGTACAGAAACAACTTTAATTTTTGTCCAATCCACCTGTTTTATACTGATGTAATACTTTTAATATTTCTATAGGGATATAAGATCTTTGGAGGAAAATCTTAAGTCTTCAAGATGGACTTCGCTTCTTTCCTCCAAGATGATACCTGGGTGTATGAGGGAAGGTCTATGGGTCAGTGACCCTGTGGCCACAGGAGAGAGGTGGGATTCCTAAATCCATTCAGTGTCCTCTGCAGCCTTTCTCATCTCTGCTGTGCAGTAGCTAGACAATTCTCCTCCTTGGCCTGGGAGGCAAGGATTTGTACTTTGTACACTGGTCTCTTTGGGCTCAATGGACAGATGCCACTAGATTCTAGAGCCCTGGCTACTTGCCCCTAGTCCCATAGACAGTCTCTCCTTTCATGGCAGCTTCAGGCTTCTGCTGGACCATCAACCTTTTCAACACCTTCCAGGGATTTGAAAGAACTACCACTGCTTCAGGACAGTTACCCTCACCATGTACTTTCCTATCTCCTGTTGTCCTTTATAACACTTTACTAAATTCATAACTTTTGTTTTTTTGTATGAGAACATTAATTTGATGTTTTCTCCCATACAGCATTGCAGTCTTGGTGGTGCTAGGAATCCTGTCCAGTTTTGTTCATTATTGTGTTCCCAGTGCTTAGATCAATCAATACTGCCAAATAAGTAGATGAGAAAATCTTAACTTCAGGGCCCTGATATTTCAGAACACAGATGATCTTGCCTTAAATCTTTTCCCATCCGTATCAGGAACCTTCTTAGTTTTCTGCCCAACACCATTCTATCTGTGTTCTTTCCTATCAGAAGATTGTGTTTTGTTGGCAAAATGTCCAGCCCAGGGAAACTTTATAAATCATGAATTTGCCTAAACGAATCATGGCAATCCTGTTCCCTTCACCAACAATAGATCAGAATAGTTATGCCATGTTGTTCCATCTAATGAGCTAGAAAGAAAAGTTGAGGGGTGGCAATTTTTGTCCTTGATGGAAAAAAAGAACATAAGTAGAGCTCTCTTCAGTCTTCTCTGCTCTCAACCCCTCACTTTTTAAATGTGGTGGAACAAGGATGTTGTGTTTGGAGCTATAGTAGCCATCTTGCAACCTGAGAGAAAGACCTGAAGAAATGCCAAATGATCTCATGAGCTCCTGTACCTGTTATGTGAGATTATGCATGCCTTTGTCATCTAGGTTACTGGTATTTGAGCTTTATATTGCCAGGAGTCATTTTTTTTCTGATACCCTTTGGAACAAATCCAATTTTACATGCATTTTATGACCTAAAACTGGGCTGCAGATCATTAATTCTGTTTTTACTTTCATATAAGTTATAGTCTATGCTCAGACAGCCTCATTAACATCCTGGGCTACATGTCAGATGTGGCTTTAGGTGCATCTCTGATGCACTCTGAACAATGACAATCTAAATGGTCACACCTGGTGACCAGACAGTTACAGATCAAGGGAATGGGATGAGAAGGCAGAACTGTAGAGACAGAGTAGTGAGGGCTGAAGCCAGGAAAGCAAAGAGAAGCCAAGAGGGTGTCAGAACTCAAGGAAAACAAGACTGGGGGTGGAGGGAAGGTCCAAGCAAATCGTCATCAATAGAGAGGTCCAGAAAAAAATGGGAGAGGAAAAATTTAAGAAATAATCTGACAATGCACAGACTTTTTGGAGAATATTTTAATTCCAATAATAGACATAAGCAAAGACTTGAATAAATAGAATGATATGCTGATTGTGTGGGATAATTTAACATTTTAGGAACATCAGTTCTTCCTGAACTGAAGCTGTAGATATAATGTAATTCAAGTAAAATGCCCACTCTAAGTCTTGGGACTTTGAAAACCAAATTTAAAATTCATATGAAGAATAAACATCTACAGACAGCTAAGTTTGAAAATGTAGGCAAAAAGGAAATTTGCCTTGCTAGATGTTAAGGCACATCACAAAGCCATGATTAAGAAAAGGGGGAAAAAGTTGACCAAGAGAACAGAATAGAGAACCCAGAAATAGACCCAGCTATAGAGGAGAACATGTTATATGATAGAGGGGGCATTGCAAATCACTACAGAAGCGATAGATTAAGTAGTACATGGTGCTGGGAAAATTGATTCCATTCAGCCATACAATGGATTAAAGGCCCAAACATTTAATATAAAACTTTGTAGTCATAGAAAATAATATGCATGAATATCTCTGTGACTTTCGAGTAGAGACTTTTTTTTTTTATTGTTGTACTTTAAGTTCTAGGGTACATGTGCAGAACATGCAGGCAGGTTTGTTACATAGGCATACACGTGCCATAGTGCTTGGTTGCATCCATCACCCTGTCATCTGCATTAGGTATTTCTCCTATTCTCCCCTAGCCCCCCACCCCCTGACAGGCCCCAGTGTGTAATGTTCCCCTCCCTGTGCCCATGTGCTCTCATTGTTCAACTCCCACTTATGAGTGGGAACATGTGGTGTTTGGTTTTCTGTTCTTGTGTTGGTTTGCTGAGAATGATGGTTTCTAGCTTCATCCATGTCCCTGAAAAGGACATGAACTCATCCTTTTTTATGGCTGCATAGTATTCCATGGTGTATATGTACCACATTTTCTTTCTCCAGTCTATCACTGATGGGCATTTAAGTTGGTTCCAAGTCTTTGCTATTGTGAACAGTGCTGCAATAAACATACCTGTGCATGTGTCTTTATAATACAATGATTTATAATTCTGGGTATATACCCAGTAATGGGATCGCTGGGTAAAATGGCATTTCTAGTTCTAGATCCTTGAGGAATTACCACACTGTCTTTGAGTGGAGACATTTCTTAAGACCCAAAGTACAGACCATAAGGAGGAGAAAAAAAAAACCAATGGATTTGTCTACAAAACAAAATCAAAGATTTATTTTACAAATACCACAGACAAAGCCAACAGGTAAACATAAAGAAGATGCTATTGACATCCCAAACCAAAGGATCTAGATCTAGGAAATCCTGCAAAACAGTAATAAAAAGGAAAAACAACAGGAAAGAGGCAAAATATTCAAGAGGACACTTCTTAATGGCCAATAAGTATATGCAGAGATGTTGAACATTACTAACAATCAGAGAAATAAAAACTAAAACATCAATGAGAGGCTGGGCACAGTGGCTCGCGCCTGTAATCCCAGCACTTTGGGAGGCCTAGGTGGCGGGAGATCACCTGAGGTCAGGAGTTCAAGACCAGTCTGGCCAACGTGGTGAAAACCTGTATCTACTAAAAATACAAAAAAATTAGTGGGTGTGGTAGCATATGCCTGTAGTCCCAGCTACTCGAGAGGCAGAGGTTGCAGTGAGCCAAGATCGCGCCACTGCACTCCAGACTGGACAACAGAATGAGCCTTAGTCTCAAAAAAAAAAAAAAAAAAAAAAAATCAATGAGAGATCACTTTACAGAAAGTTGGATAAAACCAAGTATAGCAAAGACACACTGCTAGTCGGGTGGAAATGAATGAAACCATCCTGCAGAGCAATCTAGGCTTCCCCAGAGAAATCAAGGATGCAGTCTTGGCCCTGATTATGTGCCCAAGAAAACACTAATGTGCAGATCAGAAGAATACATGTAAAGGTGTCCATCATGGGGTGTGTGTGCGTGCACACGCGTGTGTGTGTGTACAAGGACTGATGTTTATTCATAAAGCAATGGTTTAGTTAAACATAAACAAACACAAGATGGGCCACTATTCAAGCCAGAAGTGGGAAAGGAGATTTACCTATAGCAGTATGGATGGGTCACCAAAGCATACTGATGATGGCAGTGGTGCATGAACTGAATGATTTACTCTGTTCTACTGAGATCCAAATTAAATAAAATATTAATACATAGAGCCAATGGTCAAAGAACTTCAGTGGCTCTGAAATTTTTACGTGCATGAGAGTCATCTGAGATATCTATTAAAAGAACAAATTTGAGGGTCCCCACACAGAAATTCTGAACCTGCACTTTAAACATGCATCCTAGGTGATTCTCCTATACGTGGACCACAGGCTGCACATGGAGATGCCTTCAGCTAGGCAAAATCAAGCTACCAGGAGAGTGATCGGAAATGGGTAGCAAGGGAAATGACAGTAGAACATCTGCCCAGCACCAGTAGCAAGGAAATGACGCTGAAGCAGCTGGCCCTGTCAGCGTCAGCTGCCTCTCTCCCCTCCCTTTTTTTCTGAGCCAGTCTCAGTGGGCTTGGCCTAAAGGGGTTTGGGTGATGGAAACTGACAACTGCCGTCTGGGGAGCGTGTCTCGAGACAGGAAGCCACTGGGGGCTTTTTCTTCATGAGGATGCTGCTGGGCATAGTGCCACCAGGAGTCCCAAGATTGACATGATCATCCTGACTCACAGTGGGCTTCTCCAGGTTGGGCTGTGGGTTGGGGGGAAGTGGGCTTTGAAAAAAGTGAGAATGACATATGGGGGACATTGTCAGATGCCAATGCTTGAGTCTGGTCTGATGAGAGAAGCATGGCTGAAACTTCTCCTAGTAGATCTGGTGGGCTCTGGGTGCAGATGGTTCAGGACGTGAGCCGCAGAATCCTGTCATCCCTCCATTGTCTGCATTGCTCTTGTCTCCTTCGGTCCCTGCTTCTGGCCTGTGCTTTAACAGCTGGACTGTTCTGTGGCATATTGTGCACCATGTGGAGGGGATAGTGACTGCTATGATTGTAGGCAGATGGGATGTGGTCTTAAGCTTGCCTTTAGGGATGTCTGATGGCACGCTCAGCCCTGCATCTCCAGCCAGAGACGTCTACCTCCCTGTGAATGCATTACAGCCACCCCAGTCAAGAATAGACTCTGGACTCCTTTTACTGTTATTTATCCAGGCACTGTTCCCCAACTGGCCCAGAGAACTAACGGAAGCCTGGTTTCACCGTCCCCTTCCTAATATGCAGAATGGCCTGGTTTCCTAAGGACAAGGCAGGTTTTTCAGATTTATACAAACAGACCATGCATATTTGTGGGTATCCAGGTAACAAACCCAGTTTGAAACTCCATTTGACAGCATAATTCATAGCTCCAGACAGAAATGCTAATGTGAACACAGACACTCCAAGGAACCAGCAATGATGGAAAAGATTAAGAAATGATCCCAAACATAGCTCTCTCTAGAAATCATCCGATTCTCTAACACACCTCATTTTGCAAATGTGAATATTTTCATGTGAAGAGAAAAGAACCAAAGAGAAAAAGAAAAATGGCAGAGAATCCAGAGACACAAATATTTCAGGCTTGTTAAAAACCAGTAAAGTTTTCTTTCTTAGGAATTTCTTGAAGTCCGCTGTTTGATGCTGATTGTGTGTGATATGTAAGCAAAGGTCTGTGAATCAGAGAATCCCCATGTGCGTCTGCAGGACTGTGTCTCCCTGCCCCTGTTTTAATGAGATCCAGGGCAGCTGCAGCTCCCATTGTGCTGAGTGGCCCGGGCAGGCTGACAGAGCCATTCTTCTCTCCTAGTAATGTGTTTGCTTAACCATGAACATTAGTGTCAGAAGCGCTTAATGCAAAGCAACCGTTCAGGGGTGAAGCAGTCATTGCCAAGTCTATATGTCTGGGAATTTGTTACGTCTATTCATCTGGGGGTTAAGGTTAGGGTTAGGTAAATCTTGTCTTTCTAATGAAGTTGAAAAGGTGAAAAACAAAAACACTATTTATAAAATCATCTTTTTGGGGTGAGTCCAGCTGTGAAAACCCCACTGCCTTGCTCAGGCCATGGCTTCCTGGAAAACCAAACAATAGCCCTTGTTATGTGGGGCATATCCTCTTGCCCTCATCTGCCCTGTCTTCTGAAATGAGCGAAATGAAAGTTATTTTACACCCGACCTTGCACAAAGCTAATGTGCCTAATTAGCGGAAGATGTGCTTTTCTGATGGGAATCTGATTTTAGTCAGTAGTGTCCCATCTTTCACAAGATGAGGACACACCACAGGCAGACTGTGTATTTTTTCTTGTCTTTCTCACAGGAGCAATGAATGTGAACTGAACTGATGACTCTCCTGTCCCTCTTGCCAGTATGGCCAAAGGCATTCATTTCCGAGGCAGCTGGCGAGGGCTGAGCCAGGGACAATTAACTGGGCCACAGGGCCCTCGGCTCACAACCTTCCTGCTGGATCCTGAACAGGAGGCTTTGGCATAACAATGAGCCACACTAAGACTTCCCTAGTAGGAAGCCGTCTTGCTTCATCTTTGTTGATCTGTTGGATAGATAATACCGCGTGTCCTTCCCTCTGCTGTGTCTCCGGTTCAGTGTCCCTGGCATCAATGTGTATCACCAGCTTCCCCTGTAATGGTCCACCCACAGTGCACGCAGAGGAGAAAGAGCAAGTACTGGCTATAATGGGGTGATAATTTAAAAACAATAATAAAACCGACTCCAAGTCAGTCTGCTGCTTATTAACAGCAAGTGCTGATGATTTAAACGGTGTCACTGATAAAGCACTCTTCCTTGCAAGCTCTAAACAATTGCTAAAGTTGCTGTTACCACTGACCTAGTGGACGCAGCCACGGGCACTCCTGTTGAAAGTAAGTTTGAGACAGGTGGGAATCATCCAAGCTCCCTTCAACACATTTTGTGTTTCCAGCCTGTGGGATGTTACACATTCCTGCATGTAAACTGTTTCGAAATAAGCAATAATAACATAGCAATTATCCAGACGAAGAAACAAAATGTGAGTTATTTCAATCCTGTTTGACCATAAGGAGTTTTGAATTTGTCTCTGAAATTTAAAACAATGAAACAGATTGCAAGCTGCATGGTGTCACATTTTTGTTGGTTGCATGTAAATTTTAGTTCATACATGAAATATTTACTGAATTTGAGTATCTTTAAAATTGAAATTTACTCTTTATAAAAATTGTTCATTGTTTAAAAACAGAAGTCCAGGAGAGTGAGTGCCTCTTTCCGTTTTATGCCTTACCTACTTCCAGCTGTGCCATCTACTTGGAAAGCCATAAAAGCCCCTCTGCCTACTCTCTGGGCAGGAACCTAAGTGTGACCTGCCAGGTACAGTAGAATTCCACCTGGAATTTTGAATCTGGGGCAGGTGACTCCAAGATGCAAGGATGGATATCTTGGAATCATGGGAGTGGCGATGGTGCCAGGAGTGCTGTATGTTGTTTGTCAGCAGCAAGCTTTAACCAGACCCTTCCTGTAGCATGATTTTGGCTACAAGTTTGTAACCAAGCCACCTTGGTTTCTGTTTGTCAAGCCTGGTTCTCTGGGCTTGACATTGATTATCTGGGCTCACAGGTATCCTTCTAGTGAATTTCTCTGCTGAAGTTAACCACAGTCAGTGTCTGTCATTTGCAGCCAGTAACTTTTACTAGAATTCCTAATTCAGAGGAATATTTTGAGGATGAATTCTGAAGCCCAAGATAGTTATTTTATTTATTTGTTTATCACAGACAAATAAAAGCACTAAACATATAGCACAGCAGCCTTACTGGAAATGTCAAGCATATCTTCTAATTTGTCAAAGCATATCTCATACTAACTTGTCCATAACCACCATGGTCAGATCTTAGTAGATCCAGCAAGACAAAAACCAGAGGATCTCTTTGTTTTTGTTTTTGTTTTGAGACAGTCTCACTCTGTTGCCCAGGCTGGGGTGTAGTGGGGTGATCTCGGCTCAGTGCAGCCTCCACTTCCCAGGTTTAAGTGATTCTCCTGCCTCGGCCTCCCGAGTAGCTGAGACTACAGGCATGCGCCACCACCCCTGGCTAATTTTTGTATTTTTAGTAGAGACGGGGTTTCACCATGCTGGCCAGGCTGGTCTTGAACTCCTGACCTCAGGTGATCCACCCACCTCAGCCTCCCAAAATGCTGGGATTATAGGCATGAGCCACCGCAACTGACACTAAAAACAGAGAATCTCTTTGATTAAAGACATTTTTCATGGAGTTTATTCTATTTAAACAGGGGGCCAAAAACCAATTTAAAAACCTCTAGCAACAGTTGTTGTTAAGGCAAAAATAATAATAATAATAATAATACAAATAATAGAGCAACAGAAGGTAGCTTGTCAACAAAACTCTGAAAGCCAATTATAAAATGTCCCATTCAAGTATTTATTTCTGTTAATCGTATACTCTGCTCTGAATACTCTTGGATCAAAAAAAAAATGAGAAACTCCTCAACAATCTGCAGATAAACATTAATTTCATCACATGCCATAGGAATTATTAATATACAGTATAAGAATTCAAACTAATTTCCAAAATGATCCTGATTCCATTTTTTTTTCTTCCTAGACTGGGTCTCACTCCAGCCCAAGCTGGAGTGCAGTGGCAACAGTCTCAGCTCACTGCAACCTCTACCTCCTGGGTTCGATATTCTCATTCCTTGGTCTCCCGAGTAGCTGGGACTACAGGCGTGCACCATCACACCTGGCTAATTTTTTAATTTTTTTTGGTAAAGACAGGAGAATTTCACTGTGTTGGCCAGGCTGGTCTCAGACTCCTGGCCTCAAGTGATCCGCCTACCTGAGCCTCCCAAAGTGTTGGGATTACAGGCGTGAGCCACTGCACCCAGCCTGATTTCATTCTTATTTCCACTGTAGCTCTAGCAAACATCTAGCTTTTATGCTAGGTTCTATGACTTGGAGCCAGCTCTTCAAAATCTCTATATTGGGGCTTCCTCATATTTCTATTGGGAAAATGATTTTTATCATGGGAAGATCAAGCTTAGAAGTTTGTGTAAGGCACCTTATTATAGTATCTGACACATACATCAGCACCTTGGCAATTTTTCCCCTCACTTAGTCTTCAATAAACACCTACTAAGGACTCAGGACTATTTGAGGGACTGGAAAGCTACTCATATTTTTAGTATATTTCCTGTGTCTTCCTTCTGCTATTCTGCTAAGAGATGATTAAATGGTCTTTCTAAATACCAAGATGAATAGCCACAAGCATAACTTCTTCAGCCTATCTCCTATCTGCTCTTCCCTCCCACCCCCTCCACACACACACTCACACACTCACAAACACACGCCTAACCTAATTCAGGGACTCACGTGCAGCGTAGGAAAGGCAGCTTCATCATCAGTCCCACCAAAACACCTCCTGCTTCTGCAAAGCTGCCTCTGCTATTCTGACACGTCTAGGTCTATTCATTGTGTTACATGTCCTCATAATAGCATATGTGTTTCCTTTACTGTGCTCACTATTAGGTAATTATACATGTAATCACTATGCAATTACTGCTGACTTCCGCCTTCCCCCGCCGTCTCTATCAGGAGGATGGTCCATACTGTCTCTCTCACTTCTGTACCCATAGCACTTGGTATAATGCCTGGTATTCAAAATGTATTGCTTGAATAATGTCAAAACAGCTCTTGAAACCCCACACCATTTATGGGACCTTCTGGGATCTAGGCAGCTCATATTCCCACCACTATGCAAACTGTCTCTACCCCAAACTCTAAAAATGTCATAAAATTTACCCCTTACTGTTCCAAGACAGTAAACATACACTGCACATGGTTAATAAATTTAATTCAGGTATCAATTTGAGGTCCATAGGGATGGCCTAGATAAGTGGGAAACCCAACTAGATTACTATTTGACACTTCATTGAGCAGGCATTTGTTTAAATATTTTTAAAATTTTTTTAGAAGGGAGGCAAAGGGCTTCATGGGGGTAAATGGACCGTTATAATAGAGGTTTGCCTCTCCTTGGTTGTCCATTGCAGTTCAGCTCTGGTCCCAAACTGGAACATTCCAACCAAGAAAAAGTTCCTATAGTTAATTGGATTCACTACTTTTAGAGGAGAGTTTAGAAACCTTTTTTTTTTTTTTTTAAGACAGAGTCTTACTCTGTTGCCCAGGCTGGAGTACAGTGGCACAATCTCAGCTCACTGCAAACTCTGCTTCCGAGGTTCAAGCGATTCTCCTGCCTCAGGCTCCCTAGTAGCTGGGATTACAGGTGTGTGCTACCACACCTAGCTGATTTTTGTATTTTTAGTAGAGATGAGGTTTCACCATGTTGGCCGGGCTGGTCTCAAACTCCTTACCTCTGGTGATCTACCCACCTCGGCCTCCCAAAATGCTGGGATTATAGACATGAACCACCATCACTAGCCAGAAACGTTTTTTTAAGCATTCTCTTTTCATGTCTTCTTGCCCCAGCCTAAGTAATTTACTAGATTATCCTTCTAATCACAAACAGTACTCCCTCTGAGAGGACGCCTGTTGAACACACTTGTCTCCATCTTCTTATATTTTCAGAGATGTTTCAAGACCCATTTTAGATTGATACCTGACTGCATGCCCATCTGGCTCACCTTTAACTTGGCTCTGGGTTCACTGTACCAACTGTTTGGGGTTTATAATAAAGAATGTACATGTTAATTAAATATGGTCATGCCACTTCCAGAAGTCTCAATCCTGGAAAGAAAAAAAAAAAGCAAAATAAGAAAAAACAACTGTATGCTTTAAGATGTTTTTTACAGTATTTTGATGGGGAGCAGTGAGAACTTATTGAATCATTAAGGGTTTTGCCAGATAATATATAAAAGAGATTTACTGTGAGGAATTGGCTTATGTGATTGTGGAAGATGGCTAGGTCAGCCCAAACTCACAGACCAGGTCATCAGGAAGGGCGGGCGGGAAGCTCAGGTCAGATCTGAGCTGTAGTCAAAGGCAGAATTTCTTCTCCTTCAAGTAAACCTCAATTCTGCTCTTAAGACCTTTCAACTGGATTGGATCAAAACAATCCACATTATCAAGGAAAATCTCTTTTACATAAAGTTAACTGATTGTAGACACTAATCACAACTGTAAAATACTTTCACAGCAACATCTAGATTAGTGTTTGATTGAACAACTGGGTACTATCTAACCTAGCCAAATTCAGGCACAAAAATGTTACTTTTCCTGTTATAAAGACAATTACAGGAAAGTAGACAGAGCAAACAAAATGCCTATAATTCTATCACTTAAAGACAATTTGCTGTGTTTTAATTTGTGCCTTCCAGGTTTTCCCCACCCCCCTAGCAATTTATTCACAACAGCAGAAAAATGAAAATAAATAAAATGTTTAGCAATAGGGAAATAGTTACGGAAATTACGGTATATGCATATGAGGTAAAATTATGTAACCTTTAAAAGTTATGAAAACTGGATCAACCTGAAAAAATGCTTCAAGTGAAAAAAGTACAGTACAAAATTTTATCTCCAATAGTTGTGACTGTAGCTATGTAAAAACAGTATATCATGGGACCAGGCAATACAAGGAACATTAACAACAGTGAAGCAAATCTCAGTGCCCCCCACCACATCTCCAGCACTTATCACTGTTTGTGCCCTGAGTTAACAGCCCAGGTGCTGCCAGCCCCCATGACCCTGCCTGAGGGCTTTCTCTGTCCTCTACGGCCCATTCTGCCCAAGCCTGGATAAAATAAAATGGCTGGAGAATGTCTATTCCCCTAAGAGCAACCCTCATCCAATGACTGATGGGAATTTCTGGCTATGTACCTGGCCCCTCAGGCAAGATGTCCTGGAGGTGGGTGTTTCACCGCTTCCCAGCAAACCCCAGTGAGACTGGAGTCCAGCTGCCTGCAGTGGCAACCTGCCCCAATTCCTCTATCTTGGCTTCCTTTCTGTCCCTGTCTCGCTTTCCCACTCCCAGCATTTTCTTCATAAACTACTTGCCTTGTCTTGGTTTGGTCTGGACCATATATTCTCAACAGGGGTGATATAGCCGCTAAGGGGCGAAAATTGGTTACGTAGATCAGGAGTTTCCAACCCCCAGGCCAGGGACCAGTACAGTCCATGGCCTGTTAGGAAATGGGCCGCGCAGCAGGAGGTGAGCGGCAGGTGAGCAAGCTTTACCTCCTGTCAGATCCGCAGTGGCATTAGATTCTCAGAGGAGGGCGAAATCTATTGTTTGCACGCGAGAGGGATGTAGGTTGCGTGCTCCTTATAGGAATCTAACTGATGCCTGATGATCTGAGGTAGAACAGTTTCATCCTGAAACCATCTCCCCATGATCTGTGGAAAACTTGTCTTCCATGAAACTAGTCCCTGGTGCCAAAAAGGTTAGGGACCACTTACACAGGGGACAGAACAATATTGCTCTTTTTATGTATAAAGCACAAATATATACAAATTTACAGCATATCTGAGGGATTAAAAATTCATGGGGACCCATTTAGGAAAAGATATCTACCAAGGGTCCTTAGGAGGGGAAGTGATACTTTTTTTTAAAACTGTTGAACAACACTGTGAACCCGAAGGAACCTAAAGAGAGACAAATGTAAGCAGTTTCTCTGTTAGAATGACTGATCAAATAGGAAATTTGACCTGTAGTTTTTTGCCTCAGCTATGTAATATGTACAAGAATAATAAAGTAATAATTTATAAAACAGATATGGACCCAGCTCCTGAGGTACTTCTGACCCAGAGACAAACACCTATCATCATGTGTTGATTGTAGAGTCCCCGTGACTTCATCGCCGATGCTGGAGTCACCTACACACTTCTCCCACCTCACCCCCGACTCCCCACCATCATTTCACTTTCCTTTCCGGATAGCCCGGGTAAAATCATTTTGGATTAAGAACTAGAATCAGGGCTCCTTCATTTCTTTTTTCAGTGAGAAAAAAAAAAGATCAGAAAACCCTAATCCTACATGGAAGTCCATTGTTAAAATCCAAAAAGGGTACAGAGGAACTCAGTTATCATGAGAGTGAGTTAACTGGAAAAGCGTGGTCAGGTGCTGTGGATAGTGGAGAGTGTCAGAATGGAAGAGTCCGTCAGGAAATGCTTTCTAGCATGTGGAGAAGGAAGAGGCCTCCTGCACAGGCTGGAGGGAAGAGGTCCAAAGGATCCACTTGTACTTTCACAGCAAGGGCAGGACTTGAGAGCAGGCCACAGGTGAAACTTTGAGGTCAGGCTCTATTTAGCCTGGAGTCCAGAGTGTTATGGTGGGATATGGGAGTGCTCAGAGTGTCATATGCAGAAATGACCCTCACTGCAGAGAGCTGAATATTGGGAAGAGCAAGGGAATGCTAAGAAACCAGTAAGGTGGTTCTAACCAGCCATGGGTATCCGGCGGCAGCCCAAACAAAGAGATCAAATCCGTTCTGCATCATTGTTCACTGACCCAATGCCCCACATTCTTGAAACTGGCCCAAGGAAGATTTTCTTTCATGATATTTATAAAAATGCTAGTCAAAGTTCTCTGTTGTCATAGCTCATTTTAAAATATGACACAAGACTGATAAACACCATTATTCCAACTTGGCTCCTGGGCAAGAGGAGGCCCAGGGCTCTGACTTTGACCAGACTGGGCTCCAGGAGCCTGGCAGGGTAGAGGGAGGGCAGGGCTGGCTGGGAGAGAAGGGAACTGGAGATGGAGTTGGTAAGATCCATGAGCTGTTTGCAGAAAGGCAGATTCTCACGTGTGGATGGTGTAGGTAGGAACAAACTAGAAAGATGCTCAGTCTCTTTCTTAGCCCTCCGATTCAGTGAGTTTCATTATCTGGTTTAAGTGCCCAAGATACTTTTTCCTTGTAAGCTGTGCCTTGGAGAAGCTTATAAAATTTGGATAGCACACAAGGTAAAATTCCACTCCTGCACAAAGGGCCTCATTTGTGGAGAGTGAGTCACGAAGATTTCCAGCGCATGTAGCAAATGCTTCTGGATGTTAATGGTCTAAACTGCTTCTTGCCCAAAAATGAAACCGAGGAGCTCATTTGAAGATGTAACAGTTTTAAGAATAAAAATACCTGCTGGGCGCGGTGGCTCACGCCTGTAATCCCAGCACTTTGGGAGGCCGAGGCGAGTGGATCACGAGGTCAAGAGATCGAGACCATCCTGGTCAACATGGTGAAACCCCGTCTCTACTAAAAATACAAAAAATTAGCTGGGCATGGTGGCGCGTGCCTGTAATTCCAGCTACTCAGGAGGCTGAGGCAGGAGAATTGCCTGAACCCAGGAGGCGGAGGTTGCGGTGAGCCGAGATCGCGCCATTGCACTCCAGCCTGGGTAACAAGAGCGAAACTCTGTCTCAAAAAAACAAAAGAATAAAAATACCTTAGCTTTACTGAGAGCTTACTACATGCCACTTTATAATAATGATTTTATTACAGCAACAACCCTTTGAGGTTATTGCATGGTTCTTGGTGCCTGTTTTACAGGTGGGAACCTGATGCTGAGCTCAAGTAAGTGACCCTTAGGGACACACAGCTAGTAGATAAAGTAGTTTGGAGTAGTGAGCTTAACTCCAGGGACTATTCACTGCATGTCTCTCAAAGAGGCAGAACAACAGTTTCATTGGAAGTGTTAATCACTGATTACTTATAAAGATAGATGGGTAAAGATAACAAGACAGACCTTTGACTGCAGAGATTGCTTCAGCTTGTACTTGAGATGGCAGAGTTAAAGATCAGTGCAGACAGTAGTAGGCCCATTAGTGTACTTGTCTGTGAACACTATAGTGCCCTTTGGCTTAGCAACGGTGCCCTAACTCCCTGAATTTCCTCCTAGAGAGTGCCAGGTGCATGGAGAAAGTAGTAGAGCTCTGTGACTTTGCAGCATCCTGAAAAGTGTCCTCAAGTTACCTCTGAGTGTGTGGTTTGTAGAAGGTTATAGCATCATAAAAAGAGCTCTCTCCTCTTGCCTCAGACTTTTCAGTCTACCTGTCTGTGGTTTCAAATCTCAAACGTCTCATCCGCTCCTGCCACCTCAGCTACCTGAGAAACTTCATTCTATTGACTTAATCTTCAACAGATAGAGTCTGTTCCTTCACTCCTTTTGAATCCATCAATGCAGGCCTTAATGACTTACATGACCAAAAAAAAAAAAAAAATCCACTGAAGTGATATTCTCTGGCTTTCAAGTTTAGGTCAAAAGAAACCTTGCTGCTTCTACCTGGGTCTCTTGGAAGTGAGTTGCCATGGAAGGAGTGTGATTATACTGGGACTGCCAGTCTGTAAGAAGCCTGGGAGGGGACAGAGATGCCACAGAGCACCAAAGCACCCCATGTGAGGGTGAAGCAGCCACTGGAAAAAAAAGATCCTCCAGTCTCAACCATGGCCGCTGACACTACGTGGCTCAGTCGCACCACCCAGCTAAGCCCTTTTTGAATTCCTGACCCACAAAATCATGGGGCAAAATAAAATGTTTTCTTTTAGGCCATCTGGTTTGGGAATGTTTGGGTTTTTTTGTTTTGTTTTGTTTTTGAGATGGGCTCTCACTCTGTCACCCAGGGTGGAGTCCAATGGCACCATCTCAGCTTACTACAACCTCCACCTCCCAGGTTTAAGTGATTCTCCTGCCTCAGCCTTCCGAGTAGCTGAGATTACAAGCATGTGCCATCACGCCTGGCTAATTTTTGCATTTTTAGTAGAGACAGGGTCTCACCATGTTGGCCAGGCTGGTCTTGAACTCCTGACCTCAAGTGATCCACCCACCTCAGCCTCCCAAGGTGCTTGGATGACAGGTGTAAGCCACCACGCCCAGCTGGGATAGTTTTTTTTATGCAACAATAGTTAAATTGAAACAAGCATTTAAACATTCTCAAGTCTCTCTCAGGTTAAGAAACAATAACAAAACAAAACACTACATCCTCCTCTAGTTCCCACCCAGTCTCTTTCCTCTTGTCACACCTAAACTGCTTGAGTGGTCTCCAACAGAATCCTTCAACTTCTCACCTCCCACTCACTCCTTCATTCACCCTATTCAGCCTTCTAGCCTCTTCTGAAACTGCAAACCATCACAACAGCCTTGTTATTGTGAACACCCTTTGGTACTTACCTTACTTGGCCTCCTGTGCTTTCTGACATTTGTCTACTTCCTCTTGGAAGCACTCCTATCCCTGGGGCTTCTTCTTTCCCACTGATCCTTCATTATTATCCTCCTTCTTATCCATCTCCTGGCATCTTAAAGGAACTGGGTTCCCTCAGATTCTGCCTTCAACTCTCTTCTCATGCTACATTCTTATTGGAACATGTACCTTACAGATGATATTGCATTTGTTAAATCCACCAGAGGGAATGAGAAGGTAAGAGTTAAATTAAATTGCAACGTTTTAAAAATGGGGCTATGACAATAGTCAAGAGGTGGAAGCAACCCAAATGTCCATCATCAGATGAATGGATACAAAAATGTAGTATACACTGACAGTGAAATATTATTCAGCCTTAAAAAGAAAGGAAATCCTGTCACATGCTACAGCATGGGTAAACCTTGAGGAAATTATGCGAAGTGAAATAAGCCACTCACGAAAAAGACAAATACTGTATGATTCCGCTTATAAGACGTATCAAAAGTAGTCAAATCCATTAAAACAAAAAGTAGAATGGTGGTTGCCAGGGGATGGGGGAAGGAGAAAAGGAGAGTTGTTATTTAACGAGGATAGAGTTTCAGTTTTGCAAGATGAAAACGTTCTGGAGATTTGTTTCACAACAACATGAATTTACTTAACACTGTGAAAAATGATTAAGATGGTAAATTTTACGTGCTTTTTACTACAACAAAAAATGCAGAAGAGACAGCTCTAGAAGAAATTAACCTGCTATATTTTTTACATATTTCAAAATAGTCTTTATTTTTAAAATGTCAGTAAATACCCATTTATCCAAAATAACAATAGAATTATGTTCCACCAAGGGATAGCCCTAAACCTTGGATGAAACAGTATTTGATATAATCCTGGTATGTCCTCATTTGAAGAGGATAACGTCTTTGTTTACATACTTCATGGCGTCCTTAGGGTCATACAGCTTGAGAGACTTAAAGGTGACCTAGTTCCAGTCTATTGTGTCTCACAGCATCCGCCATAGTTAACAGAGTCCAAATGTTACACCGTGAGAGTGATGACAGCTGAGTCCTTCTGATTTCCTTGCCCTCGTAATTCACCCACCAATGTTTCCTTTTTCTGCGCCATATTATCTTTGCTGATGGAATGGATAGTGGGAAAAACAAAGGAGCAGCAGAAGAAAGACCCTTGAAAACGATAAGAACAAATGGAGTGTTGAGGCTTCTAGAACGAAGTTCTCTCAAAAATATAATGCTACCTTTTGAAAATACAATAGAATATTATACAGTTGTGAAATATTTACAACCAGCTGACATCTCTTGCACTAAATTCCTGTGCTCATTGTTTAATATATTTACTTTTAAGAACAATATGACATGAAACCGGAGTGTTTTCTGAAAATCCTGCTTTTTGTAGATTCATTTGGAAGACTACCAGACACTCAAAAGATCTAAAGTAGTTGTAACCAGAACCTTTTGATATCATATCCCAGGACTTAGGTAATATAAGTAGAGCCAAGCAGAATGTAGAGAAAGAGAGCATTAAACAATGGGAGACATGTTTATTGGCTACAGCAGAGCACTGTAGGAAGCTATGGAATTTTACTCCAAAAGTTTGAAGACTGCTGTTCTGGAGCCATCATCTTTTAAGCAGTATGAGATTAAATCAATTTAACAAAGATACAGTTTGTGATAATTACAGACTAATGATCTCAGAGTATTTGTAGCTGCCCAGAAGAAATATTGCAAATAACTAAAATGGTGAAGCAAAGATCATGTAGCATCCAGGGAGGCCCGTAGATAGCTCTGGTTAGCTACAAGATTGCCGCTAATCTCTCTCCCCCTTTCTCAGGTTAGACAGAATCTATCCCTGGTTCAACAGTAGCATTTTTCTCTGCTCTGCAAGGAGAAGCTTAGATATGAAGAGTGCATCCCAGGTTTGATTGCTGAAGGGTGGAAGACGATGTATGTAGATTTTCCTGCCAATGCTGGGACTCACACTTTCTCATTTTTCTCATTAAGGTTAGAAGTGAGTCATTTGTACTTAGTTAAAGAAGAGAAGGGTTCTTTGCCAATATATCCTTGCAACTATTCTGAATCTGAAACTGTTCCCAGACATAAGGTTTATGCATGCTAAGTCATCTGAGCTGTTCTCCCTCCCGCTTAGCCAAGCCCCTGGTTCTGCCTCACTTCCAGGAACGCTCTCCTGGTGCATGGGTGTCAGATAAAAGTCTGAAAGTGATGAGTTACATTACTATCATTTCTCAATTCTTTGAAGAAAACATATCTAAAAGATTCCACAGTGGTTGGTTCCTTTTCAAATGATTATGAACTGAAATGCAATTTTGCACACATAATATTTTTGAAGATATATATTTAGTAATAACCATATTGAACACCTACTGTGTTTCAGGTACTGAACTAAGTGCTTCATATACCTTTTAAAATTGAATTCTAACATTAAACATTTTATAGATGGGAAAACCAAAGACAAAGGGTTCAAGAGCTTGCCTAAATTTACACAGCAAGTAAGGGATGGAGCCAAGGCTCAAAACTGGGCCTGTCTGATTCCAAAGCCCATATTTTAATTATACAGGTACAATTATTCTATGTGTATTATAAAGAAAATTATATATATCTAATGAACCTAGGAAATTTACTTAGATTTTAGCTGATGTCAATCTGACTGACATTGACAGACACAGACATATATATGATTTTTCTTTATATTTCTGCCAATGAAAGAATATTACCATTCTCCTCAATGCTGTGGATTTAATCCTACCCATGGCCCACATAATCCCTTGTGATAGTTAATTTTTGTATGTGTCAACTTGGCTGGGTCATGGTACCTATGTGATCAAACATTATTCTGAATGTTTCTGTGAGGGTGTTTTTAGAGGAGACTATCATTTACATCAGTGGACTTTGAGCAAAACTGACTGTTCTCCATAATGTGGGTGGGTCTCTTCTAATCAGTTGAAGGTCTGAACAGAAAAAGACTGACTTCCCCTAAGCAAGAAGAAGTTCTGCTCAGACTGCCTTTGAACTGAATATTCTGGACTTGCCAAACTCCATAATCACATGAACCAGTTCTTTTAAATCAATCTCTCTCTCTCTCTCTCTCTCCCCCCGTTTGTGTGTGCGTGCGTGTGTGTGTGTGTGTGTGTGTGTGTGTGTGTGTGTACAGACACATACATCCTATTGGTTCTGTTTCTCTGGAGAACTCTAACGTATTCCCATATTCTGCAAGTCATAAAACTTAACTGAAAAACGTAGGCCAATACAGGAATATTCTAAATATTGGAAATCCTCCAAACCAATGGTTTGGAGCTTATTAAAAATAGAAACTATGTGTTCTCCCTAAGACTTACTGAATTAGACTCTCCAGGAATAAAACCTGAGCAGGTATATTTTTAGTAAAGCTCTATACTGATTGGGATACCAATTCTTTATTAAAATATAACTGTATTATAAGACACTAGAAACATTGCATATTAGTCAGGATAGGTGAGGTTTTGGGGTGGTAACACATAACTCAGAAATCTCAGTGTTCTTGTGTGCCCAGTGCTGGCTGCGGCAAGGGTCTTCTCATGATAGTTGTTCTTCATTCTGTGTATTAGTCAAAATTCTGGTAGGAAACAAATGACATACTCAAGTCATTTAGGAGAGCTTAGTAAAGGTACCCTTTGTAAAGGTGAGGGTAAGTTTCAGGGAAGTTGACAAAGATGCTGCAGTACCCAGGGCCAGCAACAGCAGTGACCAGAACCTAGAGAGAGTAGATGCCACCTAACAGAAGATGGAGATCTTTGATGCGGGAATGCAACCAGCCCACGGAGACCTCAAAGGGAGGGAGCAAAAGAATAAATATCCCAACATTGCTCTCCTCTGCCCTCTGATATCTGGCCAGTACCTCTCATTAGTTGAACCCAAACAGAAACCAGAGGACAAGGGAACTAGTTGACATTGTCCATGACAGGTACCCCCTCTGGCCACAAAGCATCATGGAAAGGGTGCGAAAATATCAAGTAGTGCACTCTGGATCTCAGTCTGGCACCATCTGGAACATTGGCAGTCAACATGGGCGAAGGAAAGAGAATAAGGCAAAAATCGAAATTGGCTTTTAAAACTTCTGCCCAGAAGTGATGAGGTCACCTATGCTTATAATTTACTGACTATGCAAAGCACACGACCAAGTCTGCCTAGAAAGGGTAGAGGAATGCTCCTCCAGAGGGGGAGAGTGAATACTGGTGACAGTAACCAATCTACCATACAAGAGAGTCTCTGTGGATGTCTGAGAGCCAGAAGAGAGGAAAGTATTTTTTTTTTTTACTGTCTTTTCTTTTTTTTTTTTTTTTACTCCTAAGACGGAGTCTCACTCTGTCACCAGGCTGGAGTGCAGTGGTGCGATCTGGGCTCACTGCAACCTCTGCCTCCCAGGTTAAAGTGATTCTTCTGCCTCAGCAGAAGTGATCCACCTACCTTGGCCTCCCAAGGTGCTGGGATTACAGGCGTGAGCCACCATGCCCGGCCTGTCTTTTCTTATCTTTTGAAATTTGCAATGTATAAATATATTATCTACTCAAAACAATAAATAATAGAATAATAGAACTACTGTGATACACAGATGACTATAGTCCACATTTGTCTTTTGTACTGGCTGTGTAGAACCACTCACCTTATAACCTCCCACTGTGGAAACTGAATATGCCAGAAACTTGCTTTTCCTGCCCCCTTTGCTGCTAGCACACTGGCATGTGACCAAGGTTCTGCCAATCAGATGTCCTTGCCCCAGACTTTAAATTGGAAACTAGAGATCCAAGAGGGGATTAAACCAAATCCTGCCTGGTAATGGAATGACGGCTAGATCCAATTTTCAGAGTCGGTAGGGAGAGCACCCACACCCAGGGGCCAACACTGGCCATGCTAGGAATGCCATCTGCAGTGCCCATCACGCAGCAGCCATGTGTGCTCATAGGCGTGATTTCAGCACAGTGTGGCTGTGTATCCTCTAAACCTGATTTCTATCCCTTCCAGAGACTGTAGGAACTATCCAATATCCTTCATTAAATTCCATTTGCTGCCTAAATTAGCCAGAGTTTGATATCTGTTGCTTACAGCTAAGAACTCTATCAAGCCTTTGGCCTGTTATCAAAAGAAAGTTTAAGTATAAGGCCAGGTGTGGTGGCTCATGCCTGTAATCCCAGCATTTTTGGAGGCTGAGGTAGGCAAATCACTTGAGGTCAGGAGTTTGAGATAAGCCTGGGCAACATGCTGAAACCCCGTATCTACTAAAAAGAAAAAGAAAAAGAAATAGCTGGATGTGGTGGTAGCAGCCTGTAGTCCCAGCTACTTGGGAGGCTGAGGCAGGAGAATCACTTGAATCCAGGAGGCGGTGGTTGCAGTAAGCCGAGATTACACCATTGGACTCCAGGCTGGGCAACAAGAGCAAAACTCTGTCTCAAAAAACGAAGAAAAAGAAAAAGAAAAACAAAGTATAGGTACAGGAACTAGATGAAACACTCTTTAGCTTTCCATAAAATAAGAAGGAATTCAAGAGATTGGATAAATAGGCAAATCGCAGTTTAAGTTCCTCTAGCAATTCCCCACATGCAAAGCATTTCTGAGCTTGATGCTTGTCACTGCGTAGAACAAAAGCTGCAAGGTCTTTTTTATGCCTGAAAAGAGAGCTTGGCAATGATTTAGATTTTAAGATTTTCCTAGGATTTTCTCTTAATTAAGTAATGATATTGTAAAAGTGAGGCCAACAAGTAGAGTAGAGCAAAGGCTGCAGAGTCTGGTTTGGGGCTGGATCCGACAGAGATTACCAGACCTCTGTTTTCTCATATTAATCAGAGGACTTTTTAAATCCTTCATCTCTGATACTCTGTGCTTGAAGTTGGTAAAAACCACAGTGAATTCTGTTCCAAATTGGCTAGAGCAATTCAGAAGGCGCCAGCCAGATACAGACTGGATTACCCTGTATTTAACTTCTCTGTTCTTAAGACTCTTTCTCTAAAATGCATGTTTAGAAATAGTGCCATACAACCAGGAAAAGAGATCATCGGTTGTCCTCTATGTATTCTGATCAGCAAATTTATGTACAAGACACAACCTTTCTCCTACTGCGTTACATTTTCTTAAGCTCAAAAGTTAAGACTCTGATGACCACAGCTGCATAAGACACAACTCATCAACAAAAAAGAAAATACATCACTGATATTATCTGTTCTTGAGTTTATCGATATGAAGAGGAGGCTATCTACCACTCTACTCAGTAATGGGCAGACAGAGGAGAAGATGCATTTTGAGGCTCATAGAGGCACACACAAACTGTTCTTTTTTTTTTTTTTTTTGAGACAGGGCCTTACCAAATTACCCAGGCTGGAATGCAGTGGCATGATCTCAGTTCACTGGAACCTCTGCCTCATGGGCTTAAGTGATCCTCCCACCTCAGCCATGTTGCCCAGGCTGGTCTCAAACTCCCGGGCTGAAGCAATCTGCCCACCTGTAATCCCACCTTGGCCTCCCAAAGTGTGGGATTATAGGCATGAGCCACTGCACCCAGCCCACAGACTATTCTTAAGTGCCAAAGAAAAATATACAGTGCATGCCTTTAATAGAAAAATCCATTCTCTTATTCAATTGGATGTATCACCCTACTTTCCACCTTATCATTATTTTAAAAATAAAATCCATAATCCCTCTATCAAAAATCCTGGAAGGAATTCAAAATTGAATCTCTTCTGAGCTAATTTAATTTAGGTTCTTTATAGAAACCTTTTAATCACATTTGTCCCCTAGTTGTATACAGCTGTGGAATAGTAAGACTGTATTCAGGGTTCAGAACAGCCTCTCTTTCTTGTTGCTGACTCAGACTTCTAAAAATTACATTCTGTGGCTGAGACTAGCAATGAAAGACATTCAAATTTAGAAAAATGTGGAGAAAGTTCTCCTCCTTGCCAAAGGAAGGACTTTTTTTTCAAATGATGAATTGGGAAAAGTTTGTCTTTTATGTTCTAACTTCTTCTTTCTTGGTTTTTCTTTCCCTGAACCCACAAATAACCTTTGCCATCTCTCCATTCATAAAAAATCTGTTTTCAGAAAATGGTTGATAAACATACTTACACTTAGTTGAAGAACAATCTATAGCCTACTACCATGCAGTCTGTAACCTACTGAAATCTGGTTTTAGTGCCGCTTTCGAACTCATTCTCCACTGAAATTTCTCTCACTGAGGCCAACAGTAAGCTCCTAATTGCCAAATCCAGTGGACACTCCCCAGTCCTATACTAACTGGACTCCTGTAGGAGAGAGACATTGAAAATTCCTATTTTCGCATCCTTGCCCATTTCTCAGGGATGGGTCATGATTGAGCTCAAGTTAGTCACAGCAACCCCTTTCATTTTGTCAGTCATTGATCTATGAAGGGCAAGGACCTTTGGTCAGTGAGACATAAGGGGAAATCTAATGCCGTCCCCTGGAAAATATTTTCTTCCTTGAAAAAGAAGAAAGCCTTATTGTCTCTAATCCCCTTGATTTCTGTTTAGCAAATTCTCACATGCAAACTTTTTGCTTGTAATGTCCAGGCTGTGACCCTGAAGGAGAAGTTTTTTACACCCTGAAGGTGGCAGAACAGAAGAACGGAAAAGGTCTGGATCCTCCATGACATTGCTGGGTCACAGAGCCCAGAAAGAAACCACCTACGTCAGACTACTTGATAAGTCATTTATAATGACTGAAGCCACTTTTATTCTGTTACTTGCAGCCAAATGTATCCTGATTAGTGTGCTCTGTCTATGTAGCTCATGATAGTGTAGACCACTGCTTCATTAAAAATCTCCGACTCTCATCTATTGACTCTTTCTTAATATGACCCTCAAATATAGGTGCTTCCTAAAAGACTAGACTTTCAACCTCTTCTCTGCTTGACCCACATAGTTTCTGAGAGGGCTCTTCTTGGCCCACTGCTTTAGTTACCGCTCATATTCGCCTCTATCAGACTTCTCTTCCACACTTTTTCTCAAGATGTGTGAGATAAAACTTAACCATTTTCCTTTGTGAACATGCCCCTCCATCTGTATGCCTCATCTTATTCAACGCTATCTTCTCTACCCAATCATCCAAGACAAAAACATAGACATCATAGTCATCTTTCTTCTTTAATTATTCATGCTCTCTTCTAGTCTCCTGGTTACAGTGAATTGATTAAATAGCCATGCTCAGTAACCTCCTAAATACTCTTTGGAATCTCTCTATCCTCTCTCCTCTCACTCATTAGTTTACACCTTTTCGCCTGTGCTAAAATCATTGCAAGACCTTCTTAACTGACTCATTTTCTAGTTTTGTCTTCTTCATCCAATCCCTTGCATTGCCTCAAGATTATTTTTCTGTAGATGAGATATTAGAGGCCTCTCCTCTACTTAACCTTTCATTGATTCCTTAGAACAACATTCAAGTCCCTTCCTTATTCAATTTAGAGTCTTGTTCTAGCTTCCTATCCTTTGGGGTCAAATGAGGCAGGGTCTATTTTTCCTGCAGTCTCTTTTCTACACTATCTGTACTTAATCTACCTGGTGCACTTCCACTTATCTTCAGTTTAGGCATTATGTCAGCTGTGAAGAGTCTTTCTTTATTCTCATCACCCTCCTTCACTCTCTCCATCCACCATGAAAGAGTTAGATATTCTCCCCATAGAATCTCGTGCATGCCTCTACCATAGCATGTGTTAACCAATTCTGGAATTCCTGACTGCATTGTCCAATCTCCATCAGACTCTGATCACCTTGAGGGTAAAGACTGTCTCACTCATGATTTTACTCCAAGTCTAACAGATAGTAGCAATAAATGTTTCAAAAAGAAAGAATTAAGTAAATAAATGAATGATGTATTAATGCTCATTTACATTTAGGGCTTTTACATTTTACAGAAACAAAACAACAAAACAACTAAGCCATAAAAAGGAATTTCTGATGATTTGATGTCCCACCTCAGGGCCCAATCAGGAGACACTTTCCAGACGTTGTGGTGAATCATGCTGCATGAATAGCTATTAGTCCACAATAAAATTCTCTGTCTTGCCTGTTGGGCAAATTTCTTTCAGAAAATGTCAGAAATGTTGGCATTTCAACAAGGCATTTCAAAGTCTATAAGTTGTCCAAAATTAATTATAGCCTTTAGTGAGCATACTGTCATGTTTTTCATGTAGTTATGAATCTTTTAAGGAACTTGTGTAAAAAGCATAGTTTTTCTTAAGAGATGAATTCAGAAATTTTATGGAATGCATCTGCAACATATATAGACATGACTAAAACCATATAGCATGGTTTTAGTCATGCTGTATACCTGATATCCTGTTGTAAGTTGCTAGCCATCGTTGTTAGGCTCAGTGTACACACTGTGTTTAACATAATGTGAGCAGATCCAGCTATTTTAAAAATATGGTAACCATTGACTGTGGTAGATGTTGCACTTACTCTTCTGCTTTTGCTTGATTCAGATCTATTCTGTATCCCGTTCTGTGCCCCAAGAGGTTGACCTCTATGGACTGCATCAGTTAGGCTGCTCATCTCCTGGGTTTCTGATTGAGATTTGCCAGTGAGCACCACTCGCAAAAGATTAGAAGGAGGGGAGAGAGAGGTTGCTTCTTCCTTGCCGTGTCGTGGTTTGACAATGGCTGCGTTCCCCAACCAAATGCTACAACTCCTGTTAGGTGAACTTCTCCAGGTTCCTGCAACCTCTCCATCCTCTTGCCTCTTAGGCCTGGAGGCCATAGAGATGGTAACAGTCTTTGCTGGTGCTAGCACAGGAGCATTTCACTATCCTCCCTTGGTTTCCCTCAACCCTACCCTCACACTTGTATATATTCTCTTCATTAAACTTTATCTAATCATGTACTTTGAATGCTACCTGTTTCCTGCTGGGACCCTGGTAAATACACATCCTCAGGATGCTTGGGGAAATGACAGAAAGCATTAATCTATTCACTCCATCACTCACAACTTTCGCCTTTGTTTGCTCAAACCTCATCTACCATGGGCAGAAAAGTTCCCAGTTTTAGTAACAGAGCAATATTTTGGGGTGGTCATTTGCAGAATTTTGGTTCTCTCTCTCTCTCTCCTCTCTCTCTCTCTCTGTAGTTCTAATATAATGGCTCTCAGCTGCCTAAGAGGAGGGCAATCACATGCTTTGGAACGAGTTAAAGCTGGATGAAAGGGCCCTTGGGGCAGCTGCCAATCAATAAGATGGACTGATACAACACTGAGCTAGAACAAACATGGCAGAAAGTGCAACAAGACAGAGAAAACATTATTACCTAGAAATCATCTCAGGAGGAACACTGTATGTGTTGGAAGAAGAGTTTTGATGAGTCATTTGGGGAAGGATGGAGAGAGGAAAAAGAGAATGAGAATGACCCCCTCCCTCTCCAAAAGCCATGCTATGGTAGTAACAGGTGGTTTGATAGCCTGGTTTCTAAGGAGAGTAGGTTGCGTTAACTTGGGAGATTATGCTTGGGGTAAATGTGTTTTCTTGGGTCAGAGCTGGAGTGAAATTGTTCATGAAGGAAAAAGTAGAAAGTTTGAAATGGCCTCATTGACTCTCTTTTGTAATCATTTCCCCACGTAGCTCAACTAACCCCTGGACTTCTGCCCATCATTTGCTAAATAAAATGATATCAGTGTTACTTGGCTCCTGAGCTTTTGACATATGTATCCCACCTCAGGGCTATAGGGCTCTGCTTCTTTGTGAAGGCTTGGGAAGAGTTTAGACAACACTGTGGACTATATTTGACAACGAGAGCCTGTTGCTGCAGATCCTGGTGTTCTTTCTATACTCAGACCTCATCAGATGCCTTTCTCCTATATTCCAAAGCAAAAATGACCAAAATAGCCTTCCTCTAAACACTGGGCACCACTGGAGAATTAAGACATTTTACTACTAAAATTAAAATGTTAACCTCTCCTAATTCACACACACAAACTTCCCCCATGTCTGATACAGGCTCCATGGGTTGGGAGCCGTGATGTGAGATGTTCGGTTATGGGGGTAGGTAGCTGGCGGCTTGTGGAGGTTGGTCTGGGGATGGACCTAAGAATCTGATGTTGCATCACTTTTTGGTAGCAAACGGTGGTTTTACAGGTTAACATGATTGTTTAAACATGGCTGAGTGAAGTGGCACTCTCTGATTGACCATTTTGTATCGTCGTGCTTCGTTCTTATGGATGCCATCCTGCAAGCTTAGACTGTCCTTTTTCTCCACTAGCGACCCCTACCTCATAGAACTAATCTGTTCATCTCTCAAACTCCTGACTAGGTGTCACATTCCCTCAGTTATTCTTCATTGACCCCAAATTGGGTGAGGTGCCTGCCACTGCTCTGTGTGCTAATGGCACTGTTGCATTTTCCTGGGTAGCTCTGACCACACTGTATTGTGATTATTTACTTGCCTGTCTCTCTTCCCAAGGCAAGAACTGGATCTTAGACTTCTCTCTATCCCTAAGGCTTTCACAAAAATATGCCTACTGACAGGAAAGGCTTATTGTATGAATGAAGAAATGAAAAGGGTGATGTTCTAGGACAGTCTGAACTCTAAAATCTTCTGAAGCTCCAGGAGCACAAATAAACCAGAGTCCAGCTAGACCTCTTGCCACACACAAACACACACATGAATTAACATGTAACCTTTGTTCCATTTAAAATCTTTTCTTCTTGAATGTCTCTTATAGTTTTGTTCCTCCACGTTGGCAAAATGATGGCATAATGCTTAAAGAACGTGGGTTCTGGAATCAGTCTGGGTTGGAGGCTAATCTTTATTTTTTGCTGTGACACTGGGACAGTGACTTAACTTCTCTATGCCATTTTCTTATCTGCAAAATGAGGATAATACTAGTATCTGTCTGATGGGGTTGTTGCTGTATTTATATTCATGGAAAAACTTATAAGTGGCCCATTTATTTCAGCAGACAGTTTTTGACATCGACATATGTGCTCATAATTTTGTTATTGTATATATATAATATGGCCTTATGAATTAAGTAGATGTTTCACAAGGGACACCATAACACTTAGAGGCTCTGTTGTTTGAATAAATTTGAGCCCCATCAATGTAAAACATTCAGAAAATCTCAAGTCACTAAATTTATGTCTCTATTCTGTTTCTTAGCAGCTTTTTATGACCTCAAGCAAGCCTCCTAATATTTTAATCTCAAATTTTTATTCTGTAAAATGAGGCTACTTATATTTGTGTAACTTCTAGGATTTTTTTAATGCTCAAATAAAATATTACAAAATAAGGAGCCATATGATATAAAAGATCATTATTATTGTCACTGGTATTCTCCCTAATCTAAATCTAACAATTTGAAGTTTTCCCTAATCCTTTAGGGCTCTATGAAAAGATGCTACATTGTGTTCAGAAACAACCGTTCTCCTCTCCTGGACACAGGAAAACTGTACTGCTTTGCCTCCCTCCATGGGGCCACCTGACTTGCTGTAGCCAACGAAATGTAAAGCAATGCAAAACCTAGGCATGATTCTCCAGCCCCTCATCCCCTAGCACAGCACCCAACAGGTCCACGTGCTCCAGACAGCACAGCTACAAGATAGTAACTAAGCCATTCTAACTTAGTAGTAAGTGAGATGAGAGGAGCCCTTCTGAGTTACTTTATTTGCATTTCAATTAAAACCTCTGAAGATAAAATGTCATAATACAAATAAATGATTCAAGTGCTAAAATGTCAGCTCCTATTACTACAAACCCATTAGGGAATATTTTTTAAGTGGAAAATGTCTGTTACTCACTTCAATCACATTTAGTACATACTTACGTGTAGAGCCAGTTCTGGGTGCTTAGCCAGAAAACTAAATGACCACATGAACTAACATTAGGGTTGCCAGATTGAGGGAAAAAAATAAAGGAAATCCAGTTTAATTTGAATTTTATATAAATAATGAACATCTTTTTAAATATAAATGTGTCCTATGCAATATTTGGGACATATTTGTACTAAAAAAATTATTGGTGGTTTACCTCAAAGTCAAATTTAACAGATGCCCATGAAATAGTTGAGACTCAATTATACATTGTTTTTCTGAGGTTCAAATTTAACTGGGTGCTCACTGTTTTATCTGGCAACTCCAGCTGCATGATACCTTAGTCAACAGTGCTTTTCCATTTGTTTATTCTTAATTACTATTAAACCTGAAAGGGCCAACATAAACTAGACAATTACTCTAAGCAATATCCTGTTTGACCTAGCTGCAAGCTAAGGGGGCAATAAAAGACTTTTTAAAGGAGTATCAGTTTCCATACTTGTAAAACTCTTCTTAGGTACTCTTAATATCCTCTTGGCCTCACCTCTTTTTGAGACCCATGGACACTGTTTCTGCTTCAGCTATTTTGATGGAACCAACTCTGTATACACTTCAATCAGTTTTGCACAGGAACAACTTGACAATGTCCGGCCTTGTCTCCATAACACGTGCACCTCGCCATTCACCCTGGAGCTTTTTTATTGCTGCTGAAATGTGATGCTGTGAGGCCCACTTGCTACCCAAACATAGAGGAAAATTTTCATCAATGGGGGACGGGAGCTGGTGAATAGAGTTTTTCTCTTCTTCCCCCAACACTGACCGTCCTGACATGAAGTAGTTTATATGACTTCTCATAGGACGGTCCTGGAGATTAAGGAATCTCTTGCATTTGATACCTAGAGATGCCTACATTTTGCCTTGGGTTCTGCTTTCTGGAAAGCTCAGGCTAAGATATCGTATAACAGACATCTAGTAATGAAGCAGGCTGTATGGGAAAAGAGTAAGGATTTTCATTCAAAGGACTTGGGCTCAATCTAGTCACTGCCATTTATTGACCGAATGCCCATAGAAAAAAAAAACTTTACTTTTATGGCTTTCAGATTCTTCATCTATAAAATGGGGGTAAGAATGAGCACCTCATAGAATTGTTATGAAGATTCAATGGGAAAACATATGTAAAAAGCATATTAGTAGAGATCACTGATAATTTTCCATGTGTTGGGCACTGTATTGAGGGATTTATGTTTTTATAATCAATAACCCTGTGAGGTAGGTTCCATTGTCATCCCTATTTTACAAACTGAGGCACCGAACCAGATGGCTTGTTCAAGGTGACAAAACTAATCCGTGAGGAGCCAGAATTGGGAACCAGGCAGTCTGACTCCAAACATATTCCCTTAACCATTACATGGTACTCTTTATCCAGTGAACAAAACAGTGCCTAGCACAACATCCATTCTTCTCTCCTCCTTGGTAACAGAACCCTAGATTTATTTGAGGTAGCAGTGTACCCAGCTGAATGAGTACAGCTCTCAGAACTCCACTGCAGTTAGATGTGATCACATGACTCAGTTTTGACCAATTATGTACAAGTGGAAATGTTAGTTGTTACTTCCAGGGGGATTCCTTAAAATGGTGGGAGGTGGGCCCTTCTCTTGCTCCTTCTTTCTCTTAACTGGAATGTAGACATGAAGGCTGGAGTGCAGGTAGCTACTGTGGACCCATAACTTGACATACTAAGGATGACAGAGCAGCTAGATGTTGTGGAGCCACCACATGCACAACAGACAGCCTGTCTCAGATTTTCTTTAGGTAAGAGAGAATTGCTTTTCCACCTGTCTCAGCCAGGGGTGTTTGGTTTTTATATTTGCACTGTGTGTATGTGTGCATATGATGTGTGTGTGTTTTCTTTGTTTATTCTTGTCAACATAGCCAAATATAATCCTAACGTATGCAGAATTTGACGTTTTTGGCTGACTGCCTATCCATTTATATTACAAACTATAAAGTAGCATATATATTTTATTTGTAATTATTACATTTAATATTGATGAATTGAGTATCCTTATGAACCACAGTCCCTACCTAAGCATAACTTTGGTTGGAAGTCAGGAGGAAATGTGAGCATACTTATTTCAAGAATCAAAATTGGTTGATATTGCTATACATATTGTAGAACAGCTGCTGTCACATAAATCTAATTCCATCTTTCAGCCAAGGCTCATCTCTCCCCAGGCAATATGCTACTTGCTTCATGTAAATATATTCATTTTCCCTACAAGACATGGGAAGGAAAGAATGTGTTCATTTACCAAGGTGAACTCTGAAGTGTGGAACAAAACCTACGTCCATAATTATTTTTGAGCCCAATGGCCAGGCAGACCATGCTGGTAAAGACCTGAAAATAAACACATTAACAGAGCAGCCAATATTTATTCCTGATTATTGCTCAATTTGGCAAAGAATTAGAAATTAATTTTATGATCACCTCTAATTTTTGTGTCAAAAAAGTATATATTTTTTGACTTCTTACAAACTTGCTATTTATAATCATCCCTATTTTCAAAATCAATGAAGTCATATTTCAGCCTTATAAATAATGCCCATGTTGTCAAAAACAAAACAAAAACAGATGACTTTGGATAAGGAGAATATTTAAAAAGCAACCACACAGAATTTATGCATGTAAATGCCTACTTTAATCTATTTCATATTTATATTGTTGAATTTCAGTATGGTTATATGCCATTTAAAAATAAACGATTAATTTTTAAAACAAGAAAAATAGGCTGGGCACAGTGGCTCACACCTATAATCCTAGCAGGTGAATCACTTGAGGTCAGGAGTTCAATACCAGCCTCATCAACATGGTGAAACCCCATCTCTACTAAAAACACAAAAATTAGCCAAGTGTGGTGTCATGTACCTGTAGTCCTAGCTACTAGGAAGGCTGAGGCAGGAGAATCACTTGAATCCAGGAAGTGGAGGCTGTAGTGAGCCGAGGTCATGCCACCGCACTCCAGCCTCAGTCAGAGAACAAGACTCCATCTCAAAAAAAAAAAAAAAAAAAAAATTTTTAAAAGAAGAAAAATTAAAGTTACCAAGTACCTGAACTAAATTAATTGGTACAGCTAGACGATGAATCTAATTTGAGTTTTTTAGTGACTTTTACAAAAATAGAAACATATTGGGCTATATATTAAGTTTTATTGCACTCCTTGTCTGATTAGAGAAAGGAAATACAATTTTTCCAATTTTTTTAGTTTTTCTAAACTATAATTTTCTAAATTTTTCTAAAATAAAAAGTTTTCAATCTGATTTTATGGATAAATTACTACAGGGTCCTTAGAAAATGGAAAACAATGTCTTCAACTGCAATTGTATAAAATTATGTATTCTAGGAAACTTTTCCTATGTTGATCCTGTATAAAGCCTAAAAGTATAAAATTATAACTCAGTAAAGGGATTATACTAGTGACATTATGTGAAATTATATAAGAAATTTATTTTTTCATGATCTGATACTTTGGTTTCAGCAGAACAGATATACATGTATGCTCAAAAGTTTAGCAAGTTGCCACTAAAATTTCACAGTTATGTCTCTTCTTTCTTTCCCATTTGAGAAAGCACATCTGAATGCAAATCAAGGGGACATTAGTATGTGTATAATCTTAATAATGCTTTAATTTAGAAAAGAAAGTAAATCACTGACAGAATTCAACCATTTTACTAGTATTAATATCAGATTGTTTGCAATATGGGCTCTTGCCAAAATGGTCCTCCTTTTCTCTATTTCTGTGATTCCTCTCAACTTAAATATTGAATTAATTAAAGGGTCTATATTTAATTTTTAAGTAATGAACATTACTAAATGGGATAATTTACTATTAATAAGGTTCAAAATATATTATTTAATTTCTTAGTACAACCCTTATGTTTTCCCATAAAAGAAAGTTGTTGTCTCCAAGAAACTCCACACCTTGATAATTTAATTTTCTTAAACTGTACCTGATCCTCTATTTACAGCAGAGTTAATAGCAGATGACAGATTTATAGAATCCTCTACTTGAATTTTGTAGGGATTAAGTCACAAAGAGTGGCCTAACAATAGGCCCATCCCCCTAAACTCAGAAGGATTTGAAAGAATGACTCAGATATACTGCAATTTGCTTACCAAAATCACAGACCAAAAATCCTAAATCTGTGGCTTCATCATGAGTTCCTCCTTCCTGATATTTTCCCAGTGGCATCAAATATGAAACAGCCTGACCTCACGTCAGACTTGGGAGGATTAGGAGGGAGTAAAGCCTTTTTCTTAAGTAGAAAAGCAAATGACAGAAATATTATTCTTTTTATTACATAGAGAATATAGCATTGTATGTAAACATGATTTTGTATTTAAACATTAAATTTCATCTGTATATAGCATGTGTTATTAAATAAGGTCATTAAAATTCAGTCCGGGAATGCCTTCCAGCTTATATAATTCTGAGTTTCTCAAAGGGCATATAGGTATATGTAGACATTGTGGCTAAGAAACTGCTCCAACTCAACTTAGGGAACACAGAAGAATAACCAGGTAACACCCCTTGGTTTGTGGCTTTCACATATCAGACATCTCAAGGAAAGCCTTAGAAAATATCAGAGGGCATTTTCTGACACCAATAAGTAGGGAGATGCCATTTTTGACTGAAAGGAAATCTAGCCAGGCATTTGAGAAAGTGGGAATGAGAGAAGAAAAATTATCCTTCAGAACTGGTCAGAGAGCAAGTCATTCCTCTTCAATGTTGGCATAAGTTAGAGAGTGCCTGGTAGTTAGGGTAAAGTTTTCCAAAAGATGACCTTTGAGTCTATCCCTGCATGTAGATCAGTACTTCGCCGACAATATAGAGTTCTGTGCCAACATGGAAAACCTGGTTTCAACATGAAAAAATATTAAGAATAGGTGTTAACAATTGACTGTCTTGATTATGAAAGAACTTCACTAACTCGTCCAGAAAATATCTTATTTTCCGTAATACTATTCTTTTTTAGATTAGGAAGGATGGATTAGAAGAAAAATATAGGCTAGGCATGGTGACTCACACCTGTAATCCCAGCACTTTAGGAGGCAGAGGCAGGAGGATCACTGGAGCCCAGAAGTTGACCGGCCTGGGCAACATGGTGAAACACTATCTCTACAGAAAAGTAAAAAATTTAGCTGGGCATGGTGGCACGTGCCTGTAGTCCTAGCTACTCGGCAGGCTGAGGTACGAGAATGGCTTAAACCCAAGAGGAAGAGGATGCAGTCAGCTATCATGCCACTGCACTCCAGCTTGGATGACAGAGCCAGACTCTGGAAGAAGAAGAAGAAGAAGAAGAAGGAGAGGGGGAAGGGAGGGGGAGGAGTGGAGGAGGGGGGAGGGGAAGGGGGAGGGGGGAGGGGGGAAGAAGAAGAAGAAAGAAGAAAAAAGAAGAAGAAAGAGGAGGAGGAGGAGGAAGAAGAAGAGGAAGAGGAGGAAGAGGAAGAGAGAGGAAGAAGAGGAGGAAGAGGAAGAGGAAGAAGGAAGAAGGAAGGAGGAAGAAGGAAGAAGAAGGAAGAAGGAGGAAGGAAGAAGAAAGAAGGAAGAAGAAGGAAGAAGGAAGAAGGAGGAAGGAAGAAGGAAGGAGGAAGGAAGAAGAAGGAAGAAGGAGAGGAAGAAGAGAAGAAAATATCCAAAATGAACACCATAAATTAACCTGACCCCTAATATCAAGCTCAAGGCCTGATGCAAGGAAATTGAGGGTCATTGACAGAAGGAAATAACAAGTGAATGAGTAAATTATCTATTTAATGGAGTTGTTTCATGTTTCAATTTATTAAGGAAGAATAACTATCAACTGAGAGATTTTAGTTTTGCTATGCTTTAGCCATAATGCTCTTCCTGGAAATCATTAGTTAGTACATTCATTTGCTTTTGTTAAAAAAAATTAACCAAGTCCTCAGTAAAAACTTGTCTTCCTTTTCACTCTTAAATGGGAGGCATGCATCCTGTTTTTTGCATAATGAGAACAAGTTATTTAAATATATATTGGAAAGAAGAGAACGTAAACACAACTCTATTTTCTAGAATTTAGGGCTGGAGTTTTAATTAACACAAAACTTTGATAGTGGTGCCATTACAAACACAGAACCATCAATGACCAGTGATCTGGAAAGAGATTATGTAGTTTGGTCCCTTGTTTATAAAGTAAGACAGATGAGGACATTGATGGGCACTCTAAAATGACTTTCTTTACTCTTACCTGTTTTTTTCCATGAAATAAAACAGAACAGAGCAAGTAATGAGTTGTCACCACAACTTCTTTGTTCCTCATACAAGGTATTAGACTGAAAAACTTGACCCTATAATTCGATAATTCAGAGCTGTCCAACAGACCAGTGGTCTATAATTTGAGAGATAAATGGTTCCCTTTTCCCGTTAAAGGGAACAGTAAACCGTTAATTATATGATGAACCTCAGCCTAAGGCTCCATGTTTTAGAGGAGTCCATCTTCTGTATATTTCAGTAGCCAGAGGCTCAGAACCTTGCCAAGCATAACTGACAAAGACTTAGTCACATGGGCACCTATTTCCCCGGCCCCCCTGAGTTCTTAGATTAGCCTATAGGTTCTTCTTTACCACTTCTTGGCAATGGCTTATTATTTACAGAGACATTTCCACATTATGCCTGATGTTCCAGCCTCATTATTAATACTCGTTTTCACTGTGACAGTGGTCTTAGTTTATGGTTACCCTCACCTTTTATCAACCTACTGTGGAAGTCAGTTTCCAAGGGTTTTCTGTGAGCACTAAACTATTCATCTATCCTGGTCATCCTAGATTTGAAAATATTTTCAGTATTACAGGCAATCAGTTAAAGAAGAGCAGTTGGTATAGCGTATGTCAACTCTCTGTGTGACCAGAAGTAGGTCACTTAAATTTCCTGGGTCTCAGTTTCCTCATGTAAAACAAATATAAAGTAAATGATCTTTTTAATAACAAGTGTCATTTTGGCTGACATAAATCCAGGTTTAGCCTTCTACTCTTTTCACCAGTTCACTCCTGTGGACTAAACTTCTTTTAGAAAAGAAAGTCTTGGTCAGTAGGTTCTGTTTAGCACTTGGACATGCCAGAAGGAAGGGTCAGATGTCCTGCCATAGCCTACTCAAAGCTCGTGAGTGGTCGAGATCACCACTGAAGCTGCTGTGGATTCCTTATCCCTATTTGCAGGTTCAAACAAGTCTGTTCCAGAGACATTCAGACCAGCTTGAGGGAGGCAGAGCCACTAAACTGCTGTGTACAAAAAAACTTGGACCTCTCATTCCAGGTTGTCCTTAAGTATCATGTTTGAGAACAGCAGTGTTCTTTTCAACTCTCTGGAAGACTTGATTCTCACTTCTGAGACATGGGTACATAAGTAGACATATGTCATGATTTTTGATTCTATAGAAATTGTTAAGTGCATCTCTTAAGCCAGGCACCTCGTTTATAAATACTCCTTTGTATTCTGCCTCTTCCAAAAAGAATTTGGGTTGGTTTTTATCTCGTTGTTGATAACTACAATCTTGTAAGTTTGCTTATTAGTTTGCTTTATGCTCCAATAATATCTACTTAATTAGTAAGGGCAGCTGCCAGGTTGGAGGTGAAGAAGGAAGTCTGTATCTTGGCAAGCCAAAACCACATACCAGCTGAAGTTATGAGGTATGAGTATGAAGGGAAGAATCAAGAGAAACAGAGGAACATACTCTGTAGAGGAAATGGAGCAGTTGATATGGACAAGAAATTGCAAGGCCTGAAATCAAAAAATATTGGACTTCATTTGTGTTTTTAATCCACTGTGTCCTTTCAGTTGACCCTCTTTTTATTGAAAGTCTGAATCAGTTCCCCAAAACCAAATAATCTATCAAAATCTGTAAGATCCCTGTTAAACTTTTAGTGTCTCTCCAGTCTAGAGTCTAAAAGTAAAAGCCCCAAAAACAAATCATTGGCACACTCAACTTTGGATAAGATTTACAATGGTACTGTTTATAAAGGTGTGGGCGAGATATAATAGAGCTACAGAAAACAGTACAATAAGTAACAGCAGAGATGTCACCTTGGCCTGAAAGGAGAAAGGGAAGCAATGCAGTTGGCCCTTGAACAAGATGTTTGAACTGAGCAGTTTCATTTATATGCAAATATTGTGGAGATTTGTGACCATCTGAAAAACAGACAAACCACTTAGACTAGAAATTGGGAAAAAAATAAAGAAAACATGTCATGAATGTGTAACATATATTTAGATACTGTATGTCATGAATGTGTAACATATATTTAGGTACTGTAGATACTAGCCTGTTTCATCATTTACTACCATGAAATATACACAAGTCTATTATAAAAAGTTAAAATTTATCAAAATGTACACCCTTACAGACCACACATGGCTCCATTCCCAGTTGTGAGATGTAAATGAACATAAAGATGCAGCATTAATTGTAACTTCTTAAAATTAACTGTAGTACATACTGTACTACTGTAATAATTTTGTAGCCACTTCCTGTTGCCATTGTGGTGAGCTCAAATGTTACAAGTATCTACTTAAAATGCTATGTGTTGCTAATCATCTCCAAGAAAGCAGTTCCTCTCTTTACTAAATTTCTTACTGTTGTAAAAAGTGATCTTGCAGTTCTCCTATATCTTTCATCCTGTTTAGTACAATACTGTCAACCTTGAATAATACCGTGGGGTCCATACGATATGCCACTAGTGATGCTGGAAGTTCTCCCAAGAGGTGGAGAAAAGTCATGGCATTACAAGAAAAAGTTTAATTGCTCGATATTACCGTACATTGAGGTCTGCAGCTGCTTGCTCACTATTTCAGACAGATGTCCATTTTGAAAACAGACAACATAAACTTACATATCAATGAATACAGTTCAGTAATATAAATGTATGTTCTCTTCCTTATGATTTTCTTAACATTTTCTTTTTCCTGGCTTACTTGAAATATGTAACCCATACAAAATTGTGTGTTAATTGACTGTTGTTTATGTTATTGGTAAGGCTTCTGGTCAAGGGTGGGCTATTGATGGTTACGTTTTGGGGGAGTCAAAAGTTATACATGGATTTTTGACCGCTCGGAGATCAGCACTTCTCACCCCTGCATTGTTCAAGGCTCAGCTGGTAGTTACTGGAACTCAGAAGGAAAGGGTCCTGTGCAGACATAATACTATTGACAGGGGCAGTGACTGAAGTCAAGGATCACAGCCAGCCAGAGGCAGCCTCACAGGCAGAGAGTCGGGGAATATAACCTGACCTCTGCCCGCTCCCTTCAGTGTCCTCCTGGGGCTCCTCATTGGCTGGGTCCCTCCAGAAGCCAGTGTCCAAGGAAACCTCTCCACATTGCCCTGCAGCTCAGCTTCCCAGGGCAGAGAGCAGGGTAGAGAAGTCTGCCACATTTGGATTTATCTGGATACATCTCTGACTACAACTTCCCAAGAAAGTGGTTAAATCTCCTGCGCTCACAGCCCAGGAAGAGAAAAGGCTATCTTTCAGGAAGATGAAGTGCAGGCCCTGCCTAGCCAAAGGCAAATACACCAGACGGGCGCAGCATCCTCCAGCAGGAGCAAGGAGGGGCAGCGTCTCGCCCGCCTGCCTCTCACGTGTGTCAGCCTGGGAGGAGAAGCTTTCCCGAAAAAGGGCGCAATGGGCGGTAATGAGATGTGGCAGCCGAGTGTGAAATCCTGCCACTGGCCGGCGGCAACTGGAAACGAGGCCGAAAATAGCTCAGGCAGAATCCCAGCTTTGGGACAGGGATGGAAACACTTTTACCAAGAGGCTTTCTTTAAAGCCACGTAGAGCACTTGTGGAAATGGTATTGTGGCGTTACTTTTATTCCAAACATCCATTCTCAAAGGAACGCTGAGCCGCAGTACCCTTCTCTGTTGCTGAAGAAAAGGGACTGTCCTGGCAGGGCTGAGAAAGCTGTGTGAAGGGGCATCGGCAGTGGCGACTTAGAAGGACCAAGTTCCGGGACACATCTGCAGGTGAAAGTGAAGACGAAATGCTGTCTTGTTCTCAAGACTACTTGTGTTTCTCTTTGTGTATAATAAAAATATCCCCTTTCAATTTTGTCACCAGAAATGGATGAAGGAGATCATTATATTCCCAGTTCTCAAATCGATTCTATGAAACCCAGTGTCGCCGCCTAATAACTGGGTTTCCTAAGGAATGAATTCATTTTTGTCACCTTCTCTACAACCTCTCACAAGCCTCTCTCCTAAAATCATGAACGCTTTCATTAAATATTAATATTTGTGTTATTTTTATCATGAAAGAAGTATCACAACCTTCAAACATGCTCACCAATTCCAGAGCATAAAGTCTGGATCAGTATCATTCAATAATAGAATGGTGGTGAGTTTCTTCTATATGCTAAGCACTCAGAATACCAAGATGAGTTTATTCATTTTTTAAAAAATAAATTTTCTTGTATGTATTTGAGATTTATAACATGATGTTATGGAACACATAGACAGGAAAGTTGTGCTATGATAAAGCAGATTATCCTATCTGTCATCTCACAGAGTTACTTTTGTGTATGTGACAAGAGCATCTAAAAAACACTTATTTACAAAAATCCCTAATACAAGTTTCTTATTTGTTTATTTTTTGAGACAGAGTTGCACTTCATTGCCCAGGCTGGAGTGCAGTGGTGTGATCTCAGCTCACCGCAACCTCACCTTCCAGGTTCAAATGATTCTTGTGCCTCAGCCTCTCAAGTAGCTGAGATTGCAGACCGGCTAATTTCTGTATTTTTAGTAGAGACTAGGTTTCACCATGTTGGCCAGGATGGTCTTGAACTCCTAGTCTCAAGTATCTGCCCACCTCGGCCTCTCAGAGTGCTGCGTGAGCCCCATAGCTGACCCCTAATGCAAGTTTTATTAACTATAGTCCTCATGTTTTACATTAGATCTCTACACCTGCTTCTATCTGCTACTTTGCATCCTTTTACCTATATTGCCCCATTTCCCTCCCTTGCCTTGCCCATAGTAACCATTATTTTACTCACTGTTTCTGTATATAAGACCTCATTTTAAAAATAATCCACATATTCGTGAGTTCATACAACATTTTTCTTTCTGTGTCTGGCTTATTTCACTCAGCATGTCCTCTACGTCCATCCATGTTATGGCAAATAGCAGGATTTCCTTTTGTTCTTTTCTTTAAGGCGGAATAAAATGAGCTAAATATGGCCTGGCCTTCAAAGAAATGGATACGTAAATAATTACAATATGGTGTAATAAAGTAAAACTTTTTATTTTACAAACAGTAAGATTGTTGCATAAGAAAGGGGATGATCAAAACCTAAGTGGGCAAAAAGGCTTCCTGGAGTAAACGGAATTCGAATTTGGCTTTATGAGATGAATAGGAGTCTGTGAGGTGGCTAAATGTGGGAAGGGCATTCCAAGCAAAAGTAACAGGATGTGCAAAGGCAAAAAGGCCCAAATGACTACGATGTGTCCTAGGCACTGAGTGCAAGTCCGCATTGCTGAGGCAAAACGTGCTCAGGGAGGGAGCTAGAGAGGAAGGCAGGCAGCAGGTGACACCAGGCGGTCCGTGGAGCACGATCCATGGAGGTGTGTTCCAACTAACCTAATGGTAGGAGCAGACTGAAGGCGGTTTCTTTTCTGTTTTTATTTTGTTTAAATTAAATTAGAGTATCTATCCCTGTAAAAGTTTCATCTCAGTTCCATTCTCATATGAATTCTTGAGTGAGAGGGACAGAGGCATTGACGCCATCATGCTATGAGTTGAGCATCACCTGCGTCCCCCTAGGGAAGTGTGTCATACAAGTGAACAGTCTTTCATGGCATCATAACAAGGAAAGAGAGTGCTGCCTACAGGCTGCAGAGAGACAATGGGTTTAAAGCAGGGGTATAAGTTGCTCAGATTCAGGTTTAGGAAGATCCCCCTGATAGCAGGGTGAAGAACTGTTTGCATTGGGTGGTAAGAAACATAATGGGTTAGTTTTCTAGGGCTTCTAAACAAATTACCACAAAGTGGCTTAAAACAACAGAAAAACTATTTTCTCAGCATTCTAGAAGCCAGAAGTCTGAAATCAAGGTTTCCCCATATTCCTCCTGGAGGCTGTAGGGGAGAATCCTTCCTTGCCTCTTCAAGCTTCTGGGGGCTGTTGTGAGTCCTTGGCTTCCTTGGCTCGTGCCCACATCTTTTCATTCTCTGACTCCATCTTTATATTACCTTCTCCTCTGTGTGTTTGTTGTCTACTTTTCTGTCTCTTAGAAGGGCACTTGGGACTGGAGGTAAGGCCCACTGGGGAGTCCAGGAAGATCTCATCTGAAGATCCTTAATTACGTCTACAAAGACTTTGTCCAAGTAAGATAGCATTCACAGATTCCAGGGATTTGGGCATGGATATATCTTTGTGGGGACCATCATTCAACCCATCACACAGAAGAATCTTATTTCTCAACCTATGATCAGCAAACCAACTGCATTAGGATCTCATGGGGTACTGTACTCTATCATTTGCACAATACTAGACTGGAAATGTGGACTCAGGAGGTGTCAACCAGCCACAATGAGGACAACCTTGTGATATGAGTGTGGGAACTAGAACTAGAATGATTAAGACTGAGTAGTGACTTGAGAGTAGAGATGAGGAGGAGAGTGAGCATGATGACTTCTGGGTGTCATCATGGGACCACTTACTGAGATGAGAATGCAGTGAGAAAGCATAGAATCCTAGGAATCTCAAAAGCTGGAAAGACAGTGAGATCATCCTGTCTAGCCCGTACATGATTCAGGATTTCCCTTTTTGCTCTCCTTTACAAATGATCATGCA
Source organism: Saimiri boliviensis (assembly GCF_048565385.1). NCBI lineage: Eukaryota > Metazoa > Chordata > Mammalia > Primates > Cebidae > Saimiri > Saimiri boliviensis. Next base: position 42,090,825 of record NC_133450.1, on the reverse strand, counting down.
ACTTTGGTTTAAGCCACTGACTTTAATTACACCAAAGTTGCATGATCATTTGTAAAGGATTTGTCTCACTGTCTTGTCTGTTTCCTTCACCAGCTTATAAACTGAATGAGAAAAGAGGCCATGTTTGTTGGGTTCACAGTTATTTCCTCAGAACCTGATAGAGTACCTGTATGTTGAAGATGCTCAACATGTATTTTCTTCATATATATATATATATATATATATATATACACATACATATACATATATATATACATATACATATATATATACACACATACATATACATATATACATATACATATATATATATTTTTTTTTTTTTTTGAGGCAGAGTTTTGCTCTTGTTACCCAGGCTGGAGTGCAATGGCGCCATCTCAGCTCACCACAACCTCCGCCTCCTGGGTTCAGGCAATTCTCCTGCCTCAGCCTCCTGAGTAGCTGGGATTACAGGCACGCGCCACCATGCCCAGCTAATTTTTTGTATTTTTAGTAGAGACGGGGTTTCACCATGTTGACCAGGATGGTCTCGATCTCTTGACCTTGTGATCCACTCGCCTCAGCCTCCCAAAGTGCTTGGATTACAGGCATGAGCCACTGCGCCCGGCCCTATATATTTTTTTAAATTGCATTTTATCAATATGTATTTTCATGGGGGACTTTTGGTGGCAGTAGTTATTTTTTAAACTACTTTATTAAGGTATGATTGTCACACAAAAGCTGTGCATATTTAATGTAAACAATTCGATGAGTTTGGAGATAAGTGTTCACCCACGTAAATACACGTTTTTTAATGGGTGAATGAATGAGCAACTTTGGTGACAGGAAGATGTGGAAACTAGGTAAGAATTAGAACAGCCAGGCCTTAACAAGAGTTATTATAGTGGTTACACTTCCATTTGGGGCAGCTCTAATTGCATGTTCCTCTTTATACAGTCGCTTATTTTGTTCCGTAGGTCACTCAGATTGAGTCTAGCTCTTCCTCTACATGAAAATTTATTTCAAATACAAAGAGAACTATTGTGCTCCCTGAGTCTCCTCCTCTCTGGCTAAGTATCTTCATTTCCTTTAACCACATGGCCTGTTTTAGTCCTGTTTTAGAAATGCATCACAGTTCTAGTTGTTCTCTTTTCATTCACTCAACAAATATTTATATGAGTATCCACTGAGTGCTCTGTGCCAGGGCTGTGAATGCAGTAGGAGAGAAAACAGACATGCACATGCCTTCCACTTCATCAGTGTTCCTCTGAAGTAATTAAACACAGCAATCCCCAGAACTAAGAAAAGCAGATGCCCCTTCCTTTGTACTGGTATGTGCTCTTTTACTACTACAATGCATCTAAATAAGAAATATTGGTTCTTGAGCTTTTTTTTTGCAGTAGTAGAGGTGGTATTTCTTGTTGTTTGTACAGCCATCGACCATGAATTGAGTGTGACTTTTCTTTTGGGTAGAAGAGCATATATACGTAGACAGTATGTACAACTCAATTGTTTAGATCCTTCCATCCCTTACAAACAGGATGCATGCTTGCACTCTTTGCTAAAGGTAGTGCAATGCTCAGAAATGCGCCCCAGCATCCAGAGGAGCTGGGTGTTTTTCAGGCATCTGTGGGAAACAGATGCTCTGTCAAGCCAGGGACATGGGCTCAGGTTACATCATGTGTTCAGTGAAGCACATCAGAATAATTTGCCTAGTAGAGCCTCAAGTAATTGTCTTCTTTCTTATTCTTCTATTATTGTATGCATTTTTTTCTATTTTTAATAATGAAATAAACCCACAATAAAACAAAAAAATTTCAACAAAACTGATGGGATTTTTTTTTTCACTGCGAAGTAATTTGTTCACTAATGGAAGCTCCCAAGCTTTAAAAAAGATATTCTCCTTTAAGGGAACACAGATGTTTGACTTAAAATTCCATATTTGTGACATTTCAATATTGGTACCCTCACTTTTTTTACTAATGAAATTGTAAGAAAACAAAATCTGCTTGTCCTACAGCAATTTGGCTGTGATTCAAAAATTTTTTTATTAAAATGAAATAATATGTTCTGCAAATCTAATTGCAGAGGAATTAGACACATCAAACCAAATAGTCATCTGTGATACAAAATGAAATAAACTAGAGAAAACCCATTTCAGGAAATAGACAGCAGAAAGAGGTTCTAAGGAATGTCTGCTTCTGTTGTTATCATTTCTGGGTTCAGTTTTTATGTTTTTAAATGAAAATGTTTAACCTCAGATCTCATTTTCTTTATATCCCTTGCCCTGTCTTATAGTACTGATCATACCTCATTTTTAAATGACACACTTATTTCACTTACATTGTACTTATGTAGATGAAGTGAATGGATTAGGATCATTTGCATTTATATGCAATTAAGTTGGTCAATTATAGACAATATATCTGTTGGGGTTTTAGCTAATAGTGGTTAGAAAATAGGAAGAAATGACAAGAGAAGTTTAGTGGACGGTGGATTGGACATAATGAGAGTACATAGGTAAAACTCGCCAAAATTGTTTGGCTGTTTTAATTTGCCTCAGTCTTCAACTTTAAACAAGAACATATTAGATCAGTTGCAGTATAACTATTTCAGTTCTCCAAACACCATCAGGTTGTCTGTTCTTCAGACCAAGTTCGATGCCAGATACATAGTAAATGCTGAATATTTGCAGAACGAATGAAAGAAGTGAACTCATGGATAAATAAATGCTGCACTTCTTTCTTTCTTTTTTTCTTTCTTGATAGGAGTGTAAATCAGTAAAGACCTCTAAGCTCTGACACCCATAATCAAGGTACAAACATTTGATTCAACTAATAGAGAACTATTTTTTACATTAGAGTTATAAACAGAACACTAGATGAATTTACTTATTATTCTCTACTAAAAGCATTAGGTCACAATTAGCATTTACTCAAAATATTTGTATATTTAAATTTCTCTATAAATTTATATTATTAAATTGTTGTGACTAGAATATAATTTTATTTAGAAATGGTTTCCAAACTATACTATAGCTGTGATCAGTTGGATAATTCAGTGTTTTTATAACTGATATCAATCATTGCAAGTTATTTGAAATTCTGATGATCCTCATTGATAGTTCCAGTCACGTCCCACACATACCTCTAGCCCAAAACGAACAGGTTGCAACAAAGGTGTGTTTCTGCACGCATGCGTGTGTATATATGTGTGCATGTGTGTGTGTGGGTGTGAAAGCATTGTGGATATTTTGTGCTTGCTTATTTTGTAAACACAATGTTAATCTTTGCTTGTCAGTCCTTGAGGAATTTTTTACTTTCAGTGTTTACATAAGCAACCAAATGTTCATAAAAAGTCAACTTGACCATATAGGATAAACTATGGTGTATTCTGAAATAGTTTTCTTCAAACTTTCTCAGCAATTGCCAGCATGCTCAGTGGCTGCCAGAGTATGACTAACCTTATTAGATCAGTTCCCACTGTTGTGCAATGCATTCTAAAATACAGCAGCAAATAAATATATGATGTCACAGAGACAAAAACTCAGCAGGTAAAAACTAGCATAGAGCAGATAAGCATTCTCTGGCCAGGATACAGAGTTTTAAAACCTCTTAAAATAATTAAACCTTACTCTGAAAACGCTACATACCAGATGTTAACTGCCCAGACTTGTTTTTGAACAGATTCATTTTGTGCCCATAGAGTTAAATGCACAGATTCATGTTCATGCAGTTCAATTCATGAACTTTTAAACTATTTCAGTACTTGGCCCATTGATCGATCCTAGACATTAAAATGAAGTCTGTTGTTCTTTTTATTCGTTAACGATAAGACTATTTCTGTCAATGATTATTGGATCATCCTACTTGACTATCAACAGATCCCTCCCCTAACATGCATGTGCACAAAAATTACCAGAGCCTTTCCTAAATTGATTGTTAGATAAGTTGCTTTGATGTCACTAAGGCCCACATGTTGGCCTAGGTTGCAGGGGAAAGAGACTGGGGGCATAATCTCATTTCTAGTGGAAGAAGCGTAGGAATAGGAATCAAAAGATTCGTATCCTAATCTTGGCCAAGACTTCAAAGAGCAGCGTGACTTGGTCCAAGAAGTGGCACTGCTCTAAACACTCATTAAATATTCACAACATGTACAGGTAGGTTGAGATAGGTGCTGTAGTATCCCCTTTTACAGGTGAAAAGATTTGGATACTTTCCCTGTGTCAGGCCATAGGTTAGAATCAGAGCCAGGATTCCGCCTGGAACAGATTGGCTCCTATACTGCTATTTTAGAGGTATTGTGATAATGCATGTTAAAGGACTTTGAAAAGTATAAAGAATGATTATTATTGTATAGGAGGAACACTCAATAGATGTATTTATGTACTGAAATTGTATTGAGGGTGGAAGAAATAGTGAAATAATGGATGGTGATGGCTGTTGATGATTGTAAGGGTGGTCACCACCTGATTTTCAGGAGTGGCATATGCTAGCTAAATAGGGCAGATAAGCTAAACACAGTCTTACCATATGATTCGGCATTTGAACTTTCAGGTATTTATCCAACTGATTTGAGATTTATATCCACACAAAAGCCTGCAAACCAATATTTATAGCAGCAGTATTCATGATGGCCAAAAACTGCAAGCAACTAAGATGTCCTTTAGTAGGTGAATTGGAAAATAAACTGTGGTACAGTCAGATGATGGAATATTATTTGATGGTAAAACTAAATGAGATATCAAATCAAAAATGACATGAATGGGCTGGGCATGATGGCTTACTCCTATAATCCCAGCACTTTAGGAGGCCAAGGAGGGCAGATCATGAGGTCCAGAGATTGAGACCATCCTGGCCAACTTGGTGAAACCCCGTCTCTACTAAAAATATAAAAATTAGCTGGGTGTAGTGGCATGTGCCTGTAGTCCCAGCTACTCAGGGAGCTGAGGCAGGAGAATCGCTTAAACCTGGGAGGCAGAGGTTGCAGTGAGCCGAGAACGTGCCATTACACTTCAGCCTGGCAACAGGGCGAGACTCCCTCTCAAAAAATAAATAAATAAAATAAAAAATAAAAAAAAGACATGAATGAATCTTAAATGCATAGTTCCAAGTGAAAGAACCCATCTGAAAGGCTATATACTGTATGTTTACAATTATATGGCATTCTGGAAAAGGCAAAACTATGGAGACAGTAAAAAAAAAAATTTCATTGATTTCAAGGGCTCAGGGCAAGAGAAGGAAGGGTTAAACAGGAGGAATTCTTAGCGTGATAAAAATCTGCAAAAATGCTCTAATTGTGGATACATGTTACTGTAATTGTGGATACATGACACTGCAAATAGAGTAAACATTAATGTATGTACATTTTAAAGATCATTTAGAAGGTCAAGGGTCCTAGAATTGACTGCACTGACAAAGCAATCTAACTGTATTAAAAATCTATAAAGCAACTTCACTGAAGGAGGTGGGAGGAAAAGATGCTGACCTAAGCTATTTTGGAAATGAGAGTCTGTAAGATCAAAGGCAAAAGAAAATGTACATAAAACTGCACTTAATAAAGTTGTTTCCCATAAGGTTTGAAGTTAACAATTCTGAAACTGCTCTACATGTATACCAGAATTAACAATTAAGTAAATGCATGGTGGATGGTGGCAGCCGGATTTCTCATGGAGTTCACAGACAAGCAACAGGAATAGGCTAGACTGGTTCATGTGGTAATGAATTAGAGTTGGGGCATCCTGAGTGCTCACCCTTTCCCATGTTATAAAGCAAACTGGATGGATGAGTGGGATTTGGAGGAGAAGGAACCTGCATTATCACTGCTTTACCCTGACCTCTGCCTGTAGACGAGGCTGAGAGGGTGACTGCAAATCAGAGCAACAACTAACCTATGCTGGATACATATGCTGGGCCAGGATGATGCCAGGTCCTTTACAGTTGGTCAGTCCTCACAACAACCTTATGAACAGTAGTATCATCCTTAAGATTTTGAGGGAGCCTAGTAGTTACTACCCTTCTTCACTCCCTTAATTCTCAAAAAAATTAAAGTGTAAGACAAAGGAGTAACAGATGAAGATATTATAATATCACCCCTATTACTGATAAAGTCTCTCTTACAGTGCTGGTGGGAGCATAAATCGATATACCCGTTTTGGAAAACTAAACCTGAATATATGCATTCTCTATGCCTCAGCCATTCCACTCACAGAAATATACCCAATAAAATGTATACATGGCCAGGCACAGTGACTCACGCCTGTAATCCCAGAACTCTGGAAGGCCAAAGTGGGCGGCTCACGAGGTCAAGAGATCAAGACCATCCTGGCCAAGATGATGAAGTCTCATCTCTACTAAAAATATTTAAAAAAAAAAAATAGCCAGGTGTGGTGGCACATGCCTATAGTCCCAGCTACTTGGGAGGCTGAGACAGGAGAATCACTTGAACCTGGGAGCCGGAGGTTGCAGTGAACCAAGATCATGCCACCACACTCCAACCTGGTGACAGAGCGAGACTCTGTATCAAAAGAAAAAGAAAATGTATACATATGCTCACCAAAAGACATGTACTAGAATGCTCATAGCAGCACTATTTGTAAAACTGGAAAATATCCATTTGCCTAGCAACAGTACAAGGGATCAATAAATCTTGGTATATTCTCACAATAGATTATTATATAGCAATAAGAATGATCAAACCATAACTACAGGCAATAATATAGATGCATATTACAAATGTAACATACAGGCAAAGAATCCAGATGCAGAAAAGCATGAACTGTATGATTTCACTTATGCAAATTCCAAAAGTAGGAAAATGAATTGGGTTTTAGAAGTCAGTTCAAGATAGTTGTTGCCCTTGGGTGGGGACAGTTACTGAGAGGGAGCAGGCTCGAGACTTCTTGGGGGTTAGCAATATTATTTTTCTTGAAATGAGTACTAGTTACTTGGGCGTGTTTGGTTGTGAAAATTACAGAGTGACAAACAAGTGGTAAGCATCTTTACCATATATATTGTACTTCAATTTAAAACATTTAAAAATCCTCTCCTGATCCCATCTTCCCATCCAACTACCACCATTTCTCCTCTTCCCTGTAAAGCAAATGTCTTTGAATCAGTGTCTTTGCTCACTGTGTCCAATGTCTGCATTCTCTCTTGAACCCAGTCTAGCAAATCTTTTGCCCTAGGTTCTAAAGAGCTGCTCTTATAAAGATCAATGATGACTTGCATATGGCTAAATCCAATGGTCAGCTTGCCACATTGTACTTACCAGCAGCACTCCAGACAGAACATCACTCTCTGAATATTCTTTTCATTTCTATATGCACTATTAATCTCTAGGTGAGCTCATCGAGCCTCATACCTTTAAATGCCATGTCTACACTGATGACTCTCTAATCTATATTTTCAGCCCAAATCTGTCCTTGGCACATCAGGCTTGTATATTCAATTGCCCACTCAACATCTCCACGTGGATGTCTAATAGACATCTCAAACATGATATATTCCAAATGGATGTCCTGATATCCTCCAAACATGCCCTTCCCACATTCTCCTCCTTCTTATTAAGCTTCTAGATCTACTCTGTCCTTCCAGTTGTATAGTCCCCAAACCTTGGAATAACCCTAAACTCCTCTTTTTTTTTTTCTCATTAACCAGACATATTGATTCTACCTTCAAAATATATCCAGAATTTATCCACTTCTTGCTGCTCAGACTGCCACCATCCTGGTCCAATCCACCTTCCTCTCTCACTCGGATTATCTCAGTAGCCTTCTAGATGCTTCTTCCCTGACCCTCACTACCCTGCCCCTTGCCTCTGCCCTTGCTGCCCCGCAGTCTATTTCCTACAAAGACGGATCCTGATAAACAAAAATCCAAAGCATGTCCTTTGTCTGCTCCAAACCCTCCTAGTGGTTTCTCCATCTCACTCAGAAGGAAAGGCAATTCCAGGCTATGAACTTGAAGACTCTGTATGATCTGACCTCACATTGGCTTTCAACCCCCACCTTGCACAGTTCTTCCCTGGTGTGGTCTGCTTTAGCAGCACTGGGATTTGTATGGGAACCTGGACACCCCAGGCATTTCCCTTGCTCAGGGCATTTGCACTTGCTGTTTCTTGTCGCTGGAGTTCTCTTTCCCTGCCATACGTGGTTTTCTCTCTCATTTCCTTTAGGTCTTCTTTACTCAAATGACATCTTTTTTAAAAGAGGATTTCTATCTAAAATTTTATACACATATCTCTGTATCCCCCTTCCTGGCATTTTTTTTTCTTCTTGGCCCTTATCACTCTCATGTGTGTGTTTGTTCATGTATTTGCTGAGTGAGTGAGCAATTCTTTCTCTCCCAGTAAGCTGCAAACTCTGTGAAGACAGGGATATTCTTCCCGCGTTCGCCCCGTCGCGCTGCAAGCCCAAGGTAGAATTAGAGCACGTCCAATGTGTTGTCCCTCTGCCCCTGGCATTCCAAACGTTGCCACAAACCAAATCAATCTCCCTGTATGACATTCCCTGAGAGACTTTGTTTTCTTCCATGGGAAAGATTTGTTTGTTTTTCTGATTCATTCAAATGTACCACTAGTTTCTGCAGGATTATTTGTACTCTATCGGGATCCTGAGGAATTTGCTCCTGGGCCGTGAAGACGGGAAGCTGAGTCAGAACACAGTTATTCACCCAGTCCCACAGCCACACGAGCCTGCTCACTCATGGGATCTTCCCACTCTCCTCGGGAAGGCTTCCGAGCTGCTTCCTCAGGATGTCCTGTGATTGCAGCCTGACATATCAAAGCCATGCGAATGCCATCTGTTTAGTTATATAATTTGAGATCTGGGAAGAATTTTCGACGTAGGATTTGCTGCCCAAATTGAATCATTTTCAGAAAGGAGATTAAGCATTCTTTGCTGGGAAAAGGAGAAATTGCCAGAAAAACTAACATTTCACTGAGCAAAAACAAACTTTTGTCCAAAATACACAAATGAAGATGACACATTTACTTCACTAATATTTGCTTGCATTAAAAATATACACAGGGCTATGGTTCAATTTCTTAAATGCAAAATAATTATTAATTGGGAAAATGGAATTATTAATTTAACCAATCTTAATTTTGTTTAGATCACTATGGTGCTCTATATTGCTCCAAGCAGAATTTGGGGTTAGGGGACTGGGTGGAGGAAGAGGAAGTGCTCATTGCTACAGACTTGACAAGGTTATTAATACTATGGAACAGGCATCCCCAAACTATGGCCCCGCGGGCCGCATGCGGCCCCCTGAGGCCATTTATCCGGCCCCCCGCCGCACTTCAGGAAGGGGCACCTCTTTCACTGGTGGTCAGTGAGAGGAGCACAGTATGTGGCGGCCCTCCAACGGTCTGAGGGACAGTGAACTGGCCCCCTGTGTAAAAAGTCTGGGGACGCCTGCTATACAATGATTTTTCTTTCAGCCGGGCACGGTGGCTCACACCTGTATTCCCAGCACTTTGGGAGGCCAAGGCTGGCGGACTTCAAGGTCAGGAGATCGAGACCATCCTGACCAACATGGTGAAACCCTGCCTCTACTAAAAATACAAAAATCAGCTGGGCTTGGTGGCACTCACCTGTAGTCCCAGCTACTCGGGAGGCTGAGGCAGAAGAATTGCTTGAACCCAGGAGGTGGAGGTTGCAGTGAGCCAAGATTGCACCACACTCCAGCCTGGCGACAGAGCAAGAGTCCATCTAAAAAAAAAAAAAAAAATTTCTTTCGTGGGAGGAAAATATATCTGACCCACCATCAGTCAGACAGAAATCCTGATTTGTTATTTTAACATTACTTTATGTGACCCATGGTCATCTTGTATGACCAAAGAAAACCATTTATGAAATAGCTTCCTGGAGTTAAGGATTTAAATGGTAACTTTGTAGACTAGGTTTTCTCTCATCACATAATTTACCCGCCTAACGCTTGTTTCTTTGCCCTTATTCTTACTGGCTCTCTAGTATAATATCCTGAGAATTTATGTTGAACTGCACTAATTTTTTTCTGTAATAATGGAACTAGCAGTATTTTTATGATTACAAAAAACAGATTTTATGATTTTAAATTGATTTTACTGGGAATAAAATCAATCAGTACAGAAAAGTATAACAGAGGAAATAAAGATCACCACAATTCCTATTACCTGAAGATTATATGTTTAAGGTGTTTGGTATATTCTTCTGTAATTTTTATGCATACATGTTTTTTAAATAAAAATTAACCCTAGATATAAATCAAACAATATTATTTAGCTAACAAGAGAGGAATAAATTGTATTTTTTGGTTGGCTGTATAGTAAAGAGAATCCAGCCATTCAGAAAGGAACAGGGTCAGATAAGGAAGCCAAATAGATAGACTGCAATGGAAGTTCACGCTGAATAAATGAATGAATGAATGAATCAATCAATCAATCAATCAATGAGGAGCTACTTTACTGACTGTGGTCAGTCAGGGAACAGCTATCAGGAAAAGACATTCGGCTGGGCACAGTGGCTCACACCTGTAATCCCAGCACTTTGGTAGGCCGAGGCAGGTGGATCACCTGAGGTCAGGAGTTTGAGATCTGCCTGGCTAACATGGTGAAACCCTGTCTCTACTAAAAATACAAAAATTAGCTGGGCCTGGTGGCAGGTTCCTGTAATCCCAGCTACTTGGGAGGCTGAAGCAGGATAATCACTTGAACCCAGGAGGCAGAGGTTTCAGTGAGCGGAGATCGTGCCGCTGCAGACTGCTCAACAGAGCGAGACTCCATCTCAAAAAAAAAAAAAAGAAAGAAAGAAAAAGCAACATTTGAGTAGAGGCGAGTGAGTGATGGAACTCTGTAAGGATCTAGAGAAAAACTTGCCTACGCAAGTGTGAAGGTACTGAGACAGAAGTGAACTTAGTGATCTGGTGGAACAGAACAGCATGAAGGCCCCAGGAGCTAGCACGTGATGAGGCAGCGGAGAACGGCAGGAGACAACATGCCAGAGGCCGGTTTTTCCTTTTCCAGGTTTTCTTCAGTTCTTTTGATTGCCTCAAGATAAATGTCTTAGTTTGATGTTAGCACATATTTAACACTCTTCTGGTTTTCAGCCAAAAGATAGCAGATTTGGAATCACAGTCTTCTGAGATGATGGTATTTAACTAAAATATAATAATATTGGTTTTCATTTTCTTTATTTTCACAATTACCATTTATTTTATTTTTTGAAATTGGATTTCACTCTGTTGCCCAGGCTGAGTGCAGTGGTGCTATTATAACTCACTGCAGCTCTAACTCCTAGACTCAAGCGATCCTCCCACCTCAACCTCTCAAGTAGCTGGAACCACGGGGATACAGTACCACACCCAGCTAATTTTTTATTTTTTGTAGAGATGTGGTCTTGCTATGTTGCCCAGGCTGGTCTCATACTTCTGGGCTCAAGGAATCCTCCCACCTCAGCTTCCCAAAGTGCTGATTTTACAGACATGAGCCACCTCACCCAGCACATAACTATTATCTATTTATAGCAGGTGATGTTGGTTTCCTGTTTACAGGAGTGATAAAGTCTTTTTTATAAGTTTCAAATTAAATCATCCTTTTTTTTTTTTTTTTTTTTTTTTGAGACAGAGTTTCGCTCTTGTTACCCAGGCTGGAGTGCAATGGCGCGATCTCAGCTCACCGCGACCTCCGCCTCCTGGGCTCAGGCAATTCTCCTGCCTCAGCCTTCTAAGTAGCTGGGATTACAGGCACACGCCACCATGCCCAGCTAGTTTTTTGTATTTTTAGTAGAGACGGGGTTTCACCATGGTGACCAGAATGGTCTCGATCTCTCGACCTCATGATCCACCCGCCTCGGCCTCCCAAAGTGCTGGGATTACAGGCTTGAGCCACCGTGCCTGGCTCAAATTAAATCATCTTAAAGAAAAATATGACATAAGAAATGTAAAAAGTGATAGATGATCAGAAGTGGCAAAAATGATAAAAGTAATCGGCCAATGACTTAAGTTTGGGAAACACAGTTCTAACCCACCCCACCTATACCTGAACAGCCTAACGATGAATCCAAACCTATTAGAGATGTATTCCTGCTTTCTAAAATGATCACAACCTTGTTAATCTAACTATAAATTAATCTGGATCACTAGTCTGTATGACACTCCCACCCTCAAGTAAAATGGCTGCTTTTTGAGAGCTTTAATTCCGATTCTGTTTGGAAGAAATAACATGTATCATGATTAGCACACGAATTGGTCAGAGAGCCCTATCCTGCCTGTTAACCACATAGATTCTCTCAATGGTATCCCATTTATATCATCTACGTGGTTTTACTGGTTGTTCCCCTAGTTGTTTCATTTCTTGTTTGTTTGAGACAGAGTATCGCTCTGTTGTCCAGGCTGGAGTGCAATGGTGTGACTTCAGCTTCAGCTCACTGCAACCTCTGCCTCCGGGGTTCAAGTGATTCTCCTGCATCAGCCTCCAGATTAGCTGGGATTATAGGTGCCTGCCACCACACCTGACAATTTTTTTTTTTTTGCATTTTTAGCAGAGATGGAATTTCACCATGTTGGCCAGGCTGGTCTCAAACTCTTTTTCTTTTTTTAATTGCATTTTAGGTTTTGGGGTACATGTGAAGAACATGCAAGATCATTGCATAGGTACACACATGGCAGTGTGATTTGCTACCTTCCTCCCCTGGTCTCGAACTCTGACCTCAGGTCAGAGGCTGATTCACCCAAAGTGCTGGGATTACAGGCCTAAACCACTGCACCCAGAACCCCTCATTCTTTCTTAATTTGCCTGCTAGTTTGTTTTTGATATGATGCTAATCAAAATGGACGTCTTTCTTAAATGAACTACTTTCACAAACAAAAACATAAGTTTTGGCAGTGATGGCTTAGAAGAGTATGTTCTATAATATCTACTTTGCAGATGCAATTTGAATTCTTCAGTAGGGGTTATTTGGATTCCTTTTTTCTGAAATTCTTTCTAATGAGATTTTTGGGGATTTTTTTTTTTTTGAGACAGGGTCTTACTGTTGCCTATGCCAGAGTGCAGTGGCACGATCATGGCTTACTGCAGCCTCAAATTCCTGGTCTTAAGCAATTCTCCTGCCTCAGCCTCCCACCTTAACCTCCTGAGTAGCTGGGACTACAGGAAGTGCCACCACCCAGCTAATGTTTTATTTTTTGTAGAGATGAGATCTCACTGTGTTACCCAGGCTGGTGTCAAATTCTCGAACTCAAGCAATCCTTCCACCTTGGCCTCCCAAAGTTCTGACAAGATTTAAGTCGGGAGATGAATGAAAGTTGCTTTGTATTATTGATGTTCTCAGGAAAAAGAAAATCGAATCTGAACATAGCTATTGCAAGTACAGGTGCAAACTGATTACTAGCAAGTTAGATGGCCCAACACCATATCCATCTAAATGTAAATATGTTGCTTCTTTTTCAGTGGCTTCTAGTAGTGTGAGTCTGGAAAACACTGTCCCTACTTTCAAGCAGGAGAAAGCCTCCCTTGTACTAAGTTTTCAGTCATTAGAAAACTGTTGATATAATCTTAATCAGAAGAGAAGCTGGTTACTCATTTAAATTACTGGTAAGATTTTTGTAAGCCCTGTGACAAAACACAAAGGTGATGAAAAATTCTTCCTCCCAGAAAGAAAAGTAAAAGCCCTGGGGTATCCAGGGTCTAGTCTCAACTCTGTCAACCACCCCAGTACCTATTAACCTTGTAAAGCTCACTTAGTTTCTCTAGGCTCAGATTTTTCAACTCTAAAATGAGAGAAATAGATTAGATTCCCTTTAGAATAAAAATGCAGTGTTTTGGCCAAGCGCAGTGGCTCACGAATCTGTAATCTCAACACTATGAGAGGCTGTGGCAGGTGGATCACTTGAGGCCAGAAGTTCAAGGCCAGCCTGGCTAGTGAAACCCCATCTCCACTAAAAATACAAAAATTAGCTGGGCATGGTGGCACACACCTGTAATCCCATCTACTCGGGAGGCTTAGGCAGAAGAATCACTTGAACCCGGGAGGCAGAGGTTACAGTAAGCCAAGATTGCGCCACTGCACTCCAGCTTGGGGGACAGAGCGAGACTCTATCTCAAAATAAAACAAAACAAAACAAAATTGTAATGTTCTCACAAAATAGCATCAACAAAAAATATTACCAAAGTTAATAAATTGGCCCTACATAAATAGAATATCTGCATTAAAAGTGTAAAAGATTTTCTGAATGACCAAGCAATTAAATTGTAGAAAACTGCAAGCACAAAAAATATGCGTGTTAGGAAAAACGTAATTATAGGAAAGTGCTAAATTACATTTGGACATGGAAAAGCCATAAAATGATTCAGGCAGACAAAAATAAAATATTTGAAATAAGAAGCACCCAACAGTTGTGATTTAGCCATAGGCCTGCCCAACTTGTTGGCCCAAAGAAGGAAAAGAATTTCTATATATTAAATGACTTGTCTTTTCCATTCCCAAAATATGCACCACTGTCTGGATCATTGTGATATGAATATAATGTCAGGTTATCGCAAACGGGATCGATGCTTAGCTGTTAGAAGGGAATTGTGAAATCTCCAGCTCTGAGCTGTTCTTCTAGAAGGGTAGAGAGAGAACAACAGCCAGGTTTGGAAACCATTAGAAAGTATTTATAGAGCCATGCTTATATCATTTCATAATAATTTGCACGTTATTGTCTGCTAGTATATTGTGTGATCTAAGAACAATTTCCAAATTAAAATATTGTCATTGTTCCCATTAAGTTTATCCCAGCGGATCTTTTTTTTTTTTTTTTTTGGAGATAAGATCTTGATCTATCACCCAAGATGGAGCTCAGTGTCACAGTCATGGCTCATTGCAGACTGTATATCCTGGGCTCAAGCAATCCTCTCACTTCAGCCTCCTGAGTAACTGGGACTACAGGCACATGCCACCGTACCTAGCTAATTTTGTTTTTTTTAAGAGACAAGATCTCATTATGTTGCCCAGGCTGGTCTTGAATGCATAGGCTCAAGTGATCCTCCTGCTTTGCCCTCCCAAAGTGCTGGGATTACAGCTGCGAACCACCACGTATTCTGACAAATCTTTTTTTACTACTCCTTTAAGTGGGACCTGTCATTGACCCAATACTTTGAACTGAATATATTCAACTGAGAGAGAGAAAAAAATTGTGCCACAAATAAAGCAAAACTGTAACAAGAAGCCTTGGTCACATTTGTTGAAGACTAGCATAATGCTGCTAGTCTGTCCAGATGTCTGAGAATGGATTCAATGGCTTTCTGGGATTCTTTTTAGGATCAAAATGTTGTAGAAAGCTTTAGTATTTGATACATTTCAAGGGAGAAAAGACTGAGTTTCTCAGCCTTATTTTTAAAACTATGTGTCTTTGTACTTAGGAGAACACATGTGAGTATATTTTAAATTAAATTCCTTTCAACTATTTCAACTAGTTTTACAGACATCATTTACTGAGAGGACAAACGGGCAATATAATAAACTGCCATGGGTGGAGGTGAAATGTTGCAGCTTAGAGGAAGTAATGTATCTTTTTGCTGGGGTATCAGGACATGGTGATGATTACATTTGTTCAAGTTATTTTCTAGGAAATCATGTTGAATCTGAAACCATCTTGCATGCGAAAGCCTGTGTGGCCTTCTCACAGATCGCATTTTCAAAGAGGTCAGAAGTCAATATATGTGTAGAATTTCAGACACTGTACTGTTTACCACAGGGACTACACTCAGAGGCCTAAACATATCACAGGAAAAGTTATTAGACTATCTGTTTAAAGAAAATCAATGGCCAGGTACTGTGGCTCATGCCTGTAATTCCAGCATTTTGGGAGGCTGAGCCGAGCCGAGCAAATCACTTGAAGTCAGGAGTTCAAGACCAGCCTGGCCAACATGGTGAAACCCTGTCCCTACTAAAACTACAAAAATTAGTCAGGCATGGTGGCACATGCCTGTAATCTCAGCTACTCAGGAGGCTGAGGCAGGAAAATCATTCGAACCTGGAAAGTGGAGGTTGCAATGAGCCGAGATTGTGCCACTACACTCCAGCCCAGATGAGAGTGGGACTCCATCTCAAAATAAACAAGAAAGAAAATCAACTAGAAGAGGGTAAAGAGAAGCTAAATTTCTCTGCAACACTGGGGAGTGAATTTGTACAGAGGACATTCCAAAACATCCATGAAGTTGACTGAAAAAAAAAAAAAAAAGAAATACAAATGTAAAATTTAAAGGAGACCATGAACCTAAGAAAACAGACGCTAGGGATTTTTGGGCTGAATACAAAACCCCCGAAAAGCAAAAGAAAAAAGATTTGGCATCCTTTCCACATCTAAAGCAAAACCCACAAATACACATGAGTAATATCATGCAGGTTATGAAGTTCCTATGCAAACAAAAATTTTATATACCAGAACTGCTGGAACAGTTGTAGATATTCCTTTTTTAAAAATCTGATTGTATAACAGCTCTGAAACACAAAGCTGGGCTACGAAAGTACATTTCATCACATATATCAATTTTCTTGAACCCTCTCACTATCAGAATGGGCCAACTTTTAAAGGTCCAAAGTTAGTGAAGAGACTGTGTACCAGACACTAAAATATGTTCTTCTCCTTTGTACTGTAGCAATGCCATATTTAAGAAAAACATGAAAACACAACCAAAAACCAAACAGGATTGCAGAATTTCCTGACATTGTATTATATTTCAGCAGCAGCCTCTGTATTACACACTGGAATACCTTAAACGTGTCTTTTGCATTGAATTTCCCTTTTTTTCCCAGAAGAATAAAGAAGCACATTTATTGCAGTAAATAAAGTTGGCTTTGCTCATATTAAACAAATAGGATGTCTGAACTGTATGCATTAAAGATTTCAGAATGACAAAGGAAGCAAAGTACACATATTGGTGCTTATGCTTTCAGAAAGAACAGATGCTCGGAAAGTACTAAATTACTTGTAAATATTAGAACAAAAAAAATGATGAGGTAGGGTGTAATTGGTAGTGAGGGTTGGAGCTTTTTCCCACTTAAAATAGATTGGGCTCATTTGTGTGTGCAATGCATCAGTCCCTAATGCAAGAAAGAAAAGCCGTGAATATGGACAGAATCGGTCGTCTCCAAATGGAAGATCCAAATCAGAACCTTTGAGGAGGTTTGCCTCAGCACCTGCTGTAGAAGTGGTTGGCAGACATGCAAATAGATACAAGGTAACATGACAGAGCCCTGTTGAGAAGAGGATCCACAGTGGTCCCCACGGCCCTGGAGTGTTCTGTGATGGGACTGACTTGCATATGTGGTACGGCAAACCATAGGTCTGATTTGCTATACCCTGATCTTGTAGGTCCTGTGATTGGACAAGCTCATTTGCCCTGGGTAGATGGTGTTCAGAGACTTACCTTGCTGAGTCATGCTAAACTTGTTGAGCATGCAGCTTAGTGCTTTCACGAAAGTGCCCTTAGGTGCATTTAGAAGCAATGATCCGTCCCTCTCTTCTTTACTCTGTGTCAAAGTGTCATTGACAGAGGACAGGGTTCCTCACAGGAAATGATTAATATGAGCCAATCTTGAGTAGGTATCTTGTGGTTTTTCGTTTTGCTTTAGTCAAAAGAAGGGAAACTTAACCATTTCCAGTAGGTTTGATGAAGGTAACAGCATTTGCCTCATTTTTCTTTCCATGCAAAAGAGCATACTGGGAGACCACAAAAGCCAAGGCAATCTGTGGGCCTGTTCCCCTACTCCTCCCGCCAGGTGTGGGAAAGAAGCAGAAATTTCTGTCTTTCAATGGATTCTACAGATGCCAGAGTACACGAAAGTTCCAACAATTACAAAGGCCTCAAATTCGTAAGGACCTTTAGAGTTGACCAAACACTTTCACTTAGTAATTTCATTTGTGCCACACAGTTGTCCATGAGATAAGTCAGGGCTGGCTTCCTCTTTATATGAGTTGAAATTTATAAAAATTGGAATCTACCGTAATAAGTGTCCTGTATAAGTGATGTTCATTATACAAGGAATCTTCATTGTTCCCCGCTAGCGTAGATAAGGAAATGTCCACAGGAATTTTGTAACAGAGGTCATCCTGCAGCCCCCGCAAATACATACCTCACTCTACCCCAGATTATATGGAAGAATATGTTCAAGAGAAAGTGGCTACTCACACCTTATTTTAATTTTTCTAAAACAGGAAGCAGGCAGAACAGTGGGGGAAAAGGGAAGCTAACTCCTTCCCTTTTCATTTTCTCTGGGGCTGTCATGCAAAGTGATATTACAGAATATTTTAACTCTAGTCAATCAAATGAGAGAACACATAATTAAAAGTATCAGAGGTAAAGGTTAAAGAAAATTACTTTCTAAACTGTTGGTTCGTTTTGAAATAGAGACAGAGTCTCAATACGTTGCCCAGGCTGGTCTCCAACACTTGACCTCCAACAATCCTTCCATTTGGCTTTCCAAAGTACTGGGATTACAAGCCTGAGGCAACACATCTGGCCCTAAGCTATTTTTTAGAAGACAATGTTTAACACATGATATGAACATGTGCGTGTGGTAAGTAAAGTAGAATGAGATTTCATTATTTTTTCTTTTCTTTTTTTTCTGAGACAGTGTCCCACTCTGTCGATCTGTTACCCAGGCTGGAGTACAGTGGTGAGATCATGGCTTGATGCAACTTCAAACTTCTGGACTCAAGTGATCCTCCTGCCTCAGCCTACCGAGTAGCTGGGAGTATAGGCACCCACCACTATACCCAGTTAATTTTTTTATTTTTGCCTTTTAGAGAGGAATCTTACTATGTTGGCCAGACCTCAAGTGGTCCTCTAGTGCATAGACTTACAAGGCACTAGAATTACAAGCATAAACTGCCTTTCTTGGCTGATATTTCTTTAAATTATTTGCTCTTTGTTTCAGAGTTTTTAAAAGATTACTCCTTATCTATCCTGATGACCAAACACCACTCAGGTTTTAGGCAATTTGTCTCACAGAAAAATCCCCTTTTCTTTCCTTCAATGACATGTCATCACTTGAATGATGTAAATGCTATTGGCCTTTTTGGCAATCATCACAAAATTATTTTTTATTATTTTGAGCATCCTTAAGGATTGTTTGATTCTCTGTTTGTTCTTGTCACATTCTCTCTCTCTCCCTCTGTCTGTCTTTCTGGGTTCCTCTTACTGTGTCCATGCCTGTCATTTCACCCTCTCCTACCTTCTGTCACTACACACTATCCCTTCCTCACCTCACTCCTGTTGACTGATGTCCTTTATGTACCGAGAACAATATCAATTCATGAAACATTTCCCTCTCTTGGGCTCCTTCATATCCCTGCTCCACTTTTCCCACAGTCTACACGAAAATATCTTTTACAAATGCCTGATACATGCCAATAGTGAAAACTTTGAGCTGATCCAAATGTTTCTCAGCAGGAGACTGATTAAAGAAATCGTGGTGAGTTTATTAAATGGAATACCATACAACAATTAACAGTACAACCATTTATTGAAGGTTGTTTGTGACATATTTTTTGCATGAAAAAGTGAGTTATAGAGCAATATGTCTAATATGAAGATACTTTTAAGTGTGTATATTTGCATGGCAATGATTTTAGAAGGATGTATTCCAAATTGTCAAAGGAGATTGCCTCTACATAGTGGAATTTGTGTTTATTTTATTTTGCTGCTTTTCTTTTCTCTTATCTGTATTTATTAGTTTTGTGACAGACCCATGTTTGTTTGTTCTTTGCAAAGTTAAAATGTTTCAAAAACACAAGGTTTGTCACCGCTATTCAAAGAAAAGTATCAAGGATCCACTCTCTTCACCTTCCCAATGCCATTTTCATTTTTGATGTAGGGAACAGAAGGAAATGTTTCTCATGGGTTCTCAACCACAAGAGAAACAAAAGACAAGCTGAAGCTGTCATTGGCTTCATTTCTTCCCTCCCACCCACAGATTCAGCAGCATTGAACATATGCAGAGCCCCTTGAGTCCAGCATGACCCCTCACCTTGCTGACAGAGGCAAATTACATGATCTGTAACTCTCAGGAACAGACTTGATGATTCTCCTCCGGGCCAAGGCCAACATCTACACTTCATAATGCCCTGTGTGTACCACCTGATTTATTTAGCTCAGATTTAACAATATGGACCCTCACCAGAGGTTATCTCTGCAGATCATTTCGAGGGAAATTCATTGTGTTTCTAAGACAGGAGAGTCAGAGGAATGTTTAACCTATTTAAACAAACCTGCTGTCTTCAGTTTATTTAGCAGTACACTTTATATACACAGTTATATTCACAACTGCAATAATTTCCAATTATTCTTATCTACTCAATAAGTGAATGAATAATGAGGGCAACTTATTGCTATCCATTTATTTGTATTATGACAATCCTGAAGGTAGTAAAACTGCATATGTTAACAAATATCCAGTGATTCAGATTTTGTTTTAATTCAGATTGGGCACTCCCCTGGTTGACTGAGTTCGGAGAATTGCCTGAACCCAGGAGGCTGAGGTTGCGGTGAGCCGAGATCGCGCCATTGCACTCCAGCCTGGGTAACAAGAGCGAAACTCCATCTCAAAAAAAAAAAATTAAAAAAATTAAAAAAAAAATGCATCCACCAATTAATATCACCTAAAAACAATGCTTAGGGCTTATACATTGATTTCTTCAGTGAATAAACACTATGAGGCACCTACTCTGTGCCAGGTGCTGAGTGGACCCTAGGGAAATGGACAGAAATAAAACATTGTATCTGCACTTAAGGATTTCTCATACTGGTACCAGACACAGATAAGTAAGGAAACAATTGTCCTCCAGGAAAATAAGTGCCATAGTAGAAACTCCAGCTATCTATGTGTTGATAACGTTCAGCCTATAACTTTTTCTCACACACTCAGGAGCTTTCTGGATACCTCCACTTGGGTGTTCCTCAGACAATCAGAAACTACCCTGAATATCTAAAAGAGAAAGTTTAACGCTGCACAGGGAAGAGAGAGCACTGAGAAGCCAAACAGGAAACTCTGAGGGATCCCTGAATCTGTCATCAGCAGGAAGCCACTATCACCCCTAGACTGGAGGGACAAAGGAAAGCCTGTCTGTCACTAGAGCACAAGGAGAGATCTTGCTGGAGAAGGCTGGAGCAAGCCTGTCGGGAGGGAGGCGGGGCTGCAGAGAAGATGCATCCAGGACTGTAGACACTGTCCCAGGTGGATACAGAAGAGGATTAATTTCTCACTTTTCCCCTGCTCTTGTCCTCTAATCCCTGACCAGGGCCTCCCATTGCCCAAACCATACCAGAAGCCCGCTGACATGGGAGCCTAGGAGTTCTAGTCAGCAAATCAGCTCCCAGTCATGCATGACAGAGGAAGGAAAGAGCAAGAAAAATGCATCTGTGGGCAAACAGGTCCAGGACCAGTATGTGCCTCAAACTCACTCAAAATGTTCAAAAGTGCACTTCCTTAATTTTTTTTTTTCTGAAACAGGGTCATGCTCTGTTGCCCAGGCTGGAATGCCATGGTGCAATCATGGCTTACTGCAGCCTTAACCTCTTGGGCTCAGGTGATCTTCCTACTTCAGCCTCCTGAGTAGCTAGGATTACAGGCATGCACCACTATACCCAGCCTAAAACTGTACTTTTCATCTCCCCCATAGTCCACCCCAACTCCAGAAACCTCTGCCTGTTTCCTATCCCAATGAGTGCTGGCAACAATTTCCCAAGTCAGAAGCTTGGATAGCATCCTTGATGCCTTCCTCATCATCATTCTGATGACCAGTCACCAAATCCTTTGAGTTCTGTCTCCTTAATCTCTCAGACCAGTTCACTGTTCTCATCCTAACCACACGACCTGCTTTTAGGTCATCATCACCGCTGACATTGATAACCACACCAGCCTCCTAACTCATCTCTTGCTGTTAGACTTGCCTCTCACTCTCTTTCAATTCATCTTACCCAGAGTAATCTTTACAAAGTACACATCTGATAATATCAACGTCTTGCTTAAAGTCTTTCTTCTGTGGAGTACCTGTAGAGTGACCTCAAAATCAAATCCAAACTCCTTTTCATATGAGGTCCTTCTAATCTTGCCCCATCTTCAGCCTCATCTTCCTGTTCATTCACTCATTCTTTCATTAAGTGTTTTTTGAGTGCCTACTCCGTGTCAGGTACTACACCAAACATGGGGGACACTCCTCACCCTACCTGAGCCAGGCTCTCACTAACCAGCATCTGAGCCACGCTCCCTCTCTCTTCATCTTTCCAGTGACTCCCTCCTTCACCCATGCCCATCCCCTAGCTTCCTCCTATTCTTCCTTCATATCTTCGATGACTTCCTCCAAGCGGCCATCCCTTGCTCTTCAAGCCTGGACTTATGCCCCTTCTAAGTGTTCCCAGAATGCTTTGTGCATACTTTTTTCACGAGCTAGCCACACTTTGTTACAGTTATTTCTTTTGCTGCCCTAACTCTCCAACTAGTGTGTAAATTCTTTGGGAGCAGCAGCCCTATTTTATTCATCGTTGTATTTCCATCACCTAACACAGTATTGAGCACATTGTAAGCCTTCAAATATTTATTAAATAAGTCACTTGATTAACTAATAAGCACAAGGTGCTATGGGAAGGTGCTCTGTGAGGGACATCTCACCCACACTTAGGGGTGACACGATGGTAGGAACGAACAGTTAGGGAAGTCTTCCCAGAGAAGGTGATATCTAAACTGTATTCTGAAGGGCAACTTGGAAAAGTTGTTGGGAGTTAGAAGGACAAAAATTAGGTAAAGTGGTAAGGGAAAACACACCAGTGAGAATAGTTAGCATGATATCAACACAGAGGATTTTAAGTAGCTTTATATAGCTGGTTCCTAAAGTTCAAGAGAAAGGATGGTGAAAGAGGAAGCCCATTAGTGATCATGGAGGGCTGTGCCAAAGGTTAGAAGCTTAATCTGAAATTCCTGACAGATGAAACAAGGAATTGAAATGATCACACTTGCACTTACAAACCACACTCTGGCAGCTGCTGGTGGATGAATTAGAGATGAGCAGGCCTGGCTGCAGAAAGAGCAGTTGAGACAAGAAATGATCAGGGCCTGAAACTGGATAGAGGGAAGAGGTGTTAAAGAAATAGAATTGACAGGACTTAGTGACAGACTGATAGGGGAAAGGGAAAAATAAAGGGTGACTCTAGAATGATGACTTCAATTTCACCATGTTGAGTTCAAGAAGCCTCTGGTGCTGGACCAGAGTCCAGGTAGGAATGTGCATTTGAACTAGATAGTATGAACGCAGAAGTGTTCTAAACTAGATACCTGAGGCAGGAGTGACTAAGAGAGAAATAAGGTTAAGTGACAAAGGGGCAAATTTATGAATGCTCACTACACAGGTCTTCCAACTATTCTCTAAATTGAATTTTTCATAATAAAAGTTGAGAGGGAAAAGTTGAGAAGAGGCTGATGATGAAATGCTAAATAGCAAAACCCTAGGAAGAAAATGAAAAAGAAGCATTCAAGAGGCATATGGAAAACTAGCCAAAGGTGGTATCCTAGAAATCAAGGGAGGTGTTTCAAGGAGGAAGAAATTGTCAAATTTTGCAGACCAGTAAAGTGAAATAAGAACTCTAAAGTATGTTGTGAATTAAGCAATTTAAAAACTAGGTAGGCTGGGTGTGGTGGCTCACACCTATAATCCCAGCACTTTGGGAGGCCAAGGTAGGCAGATCACTTATGGTCAGGAGTTCAAGACCACCCTGGACAATATGGCGAAATTTCATCTCTACTAAAAACACAAAAAAGTAGCCAGGCATGGTGGCACGTGCCTGTAGTCCCAGCTACTCAAGATGCTGAGGAAGGAGGATCACTTGAACCTAGGAGGTGGAGGTTACAGTGAGCTGAGATCATGCCACTGCACTCCAGCCTGGGGGACAGAGCAAGACTCCCATCTCAAAAAAAAAAAAAAAAAAAAAAAAAAAAAAAAAAGAAAAAAGAAAAGCTAGATAAAGGCAGTTTACTGGAGTGATAGGAATAGAAGATAATGGGTCTAAGTGGTGATTGGGAAGTGAAAAAGTAGAGTGTAGACTCTTCTTTTGAGATTTCGTTATAAAGGGAATGCAGTATTAAGTGACAGAGAGGCTGGGCAAGGTAGCTCATACCTGTAATCCCAGCTCCAGCTACTCAGGAGACTGAGGTGAGTGAATCTCTTTAGCCCAGGAATTCGAGGTTGCAGTGAGCCATGATCACACCACTGCACTCCAGCCTAGGGGATAAGATGAGATTCTGTCTCCAAAAATATGATAATAATAAATAACATCTAGAGAGGACTGTCCAATCGAAAGTCTCTTTATAAGATGGGAGCCATCTGAGCCTGTTTGTACTTTAAAGGGGAGAGAATCAGGGTGGAGTTTTGATATACAGGTGAGAGAGGAGATCAATGATAGTTCTGGGTCCTTGAAGAATGGGAGACAGGAGCAGAGATCAGCTGCTGGCAGCATGAGAGATAACTTTTCCTAGAGTGAAAGAGACAAGGATGGGAGCAGATGCAGATAAATTTGTCCAGAGGAATGCAGGAAGTCAAGGAAGTTCTTGTCCAGCTGCCTCCAGTTTCTGTATGAAATGTTGGAAAGGACAGTTGCTGGTAGGGATGGGAAGGGGACAGCCCAAACAGCAGGATAAGAGGACAGAACCACCCAGGTAATGGAGTTTCCATAGATACCATGCAGGTTTACCGGTTTTCCTGGGACTGGAGAACTGTAGAGCAAAATATAATTAATACTACACTAGACTGTATGCAGCATAATTTAACCTTTCTTTCATGTTTTCATTGCCTGAGGATTGTGTTTACAAGTATCAATTATAATTACAGTACAATCTGCTTAAAGAAGTGTGAGAGGAAGTGCTTGGTTGATAGAAACTTCAGGCTGACAGAGTTCACACTGCTTTGCCATAAACAGACATCCTACTGTATCATAGGAAAAAGCAAACGGTTTCTTCTACTATACTCTCGAAACTCTGTTTCTGATACCAGATGTAAGGGAAAGTGAAAACAGTTTTTCGTCTTTACACTCACACTTTCACAGAACACTTCTGTAACAAAAATGTGTGGGCTTTTTCCCACATCGACCATTTCTGTGACACCAGCTGGGTGTCCTATAATTTAAAGTAAGTGTCCAATTCTGACACTACTTACCTGGAAATAGCATCAGATCCCACAGGTTAGGGCTGAGTCTCCTAAGACTGCCCCTGACTTCAGATGCCAATCACAACTAGAGTTCTCCAGGTCGCCCACAACTACTGTCCAACTTGGCCACAAATTGGAGGTTCCTTTGACTTCCTCCTCAGGTTCAATAATTTGCTGTAGTGGCTCACAGAACCCAGGTAAACAGTTTACTTACGACTGCATATTTATTTCAAAGGATGTTTTGAAATACGCAAATGGAGGCTGGGTGCAGTGGCTCGGGCCTGTAATCCCAGCACTTTGGGAGGCAGAAGCCGGCGGATCACTTGAAGCCAGGAGTTCCAGACCAGCCTGGCCAACATGGCAAAACCCTGTCTCCACTAAAAACATAAAAATCAGCTGGGCATGGTAGTGCACGCCTGTAACCCCAGCTGCTCAGTTGCTGAGGCACAAGAATTGCTTGAACCTAGCAGGCAGAGGTTGCAGTGAGCTATGGTTGCGCCACTACACTCCAGCTTGGGTGACAGAGTGAGACTCTGTCTCAAAACACACACACACACACAAATGACAACCAGATGACAAGATATGTAGGGCAAAGTTCAGAAAGGTCTCAAGCACAGGACCATCTGTCCCTGTGGAGTTTGAGTGCGCCGCCCTACCATCATGTGTGGATGTGTTCACCAACCTAGAAGCTCTCCAAACTCCAAGTTCAGTTTTTTTTTCTTTTTTCTTTTCTTTCTTTCTTTCTTTCTTTTTTTTTTTTTTTTGAGACAGGGTCTTACTCTGTCATCCAAGCTGGAGTGCAATGGTGTGATCATGGCCCACTGCAGCCTCAACCTCCTGGACTCAAGTGATCCTCCCACCTCAGCCTCCCAAGTAGCTAGGACTACAGGCATGTATCACCACACTTGGCTAATTTTTGTATTTTTTATATAGATGAGGTTTTGCCATGCTGCCCAACCTGGTCTTGAACCCCTGGGCTTAAGCGATCTGCCCACCTCGGCCTCCCACAGTGCTGGGATTATAGGCACAAGCCACTTCGCCTGGCCCAGAACTTATGGAGGCTTTATCACATAAGCATGATTGTTTATTAACTCAATCTCCAGCTCCTGTTCCCTTCCAGAAGGATGGAAGGTGGGGCTGAAAGTTTCAAGCTTCAAATCATGGCTTGGTCTTTCTGGTAGCCAGTCCCCACCTACGAGCCTACCAAGCATCACCTTGTTAGAGCAAAAGATGCTTCTATGACCCAAGAATTCCAAGAGATTAAAAGTTTTATGTCAGGAACTGGGGTCAGTGACCAAATATTAGAACAGAAGATGCGCATACCACCCCAATGGCTCATGAAATTACAAGGGTTTCAGGAGCTCTGTGCCAGGAACCAGTGCAGAGGAACCAAATATGTAATTTTGTATTATGTTGCACCTTCCTATGCCTCAGAATGCTTATCTGCAAACCAAAGCACTTGAACACAACCAGATGAGTCTCAATTCTTATGATGACTGTGTGACAGGGGCCTTTTGCATTGTGCTGGAGGCTCTTGTCTCAGAGCAGTGTTTTTGAGGATGTTTTCCTAAGAAGTATTCAAAGAATTTCCTGAATTAGCACAGCTTCCACTTAATAAGTGGAAGATGCCGTAAAGTTTTCCTGGGCTAAGAATCCATCGCAGACCATGTGACCTTTAGTAATCTCCCTCCAAAATACCACAGAATGTAATTTAAGTCAGATTGGGTTTAGGTCAGTCTCTTCCATAAATTATTTTTTAAAATAATTATGTGATAGAAATTTGAAAAACTCATTCTATGAGAATGAATGATAAACCTGTAAGCCTTAAATCTAAAAATTAGCAAAAGTGTTTAATGACGACATTGTTTTAAGACTACTCTAAGTCTAGGGAGATCTTTCTTTCTCTTTTTCAAATAGGATTTACACAACAAATACTTTATCTTAGCCATAAGTAACCAAAGCTCTTATTTTTAAAACAAAACAAATGAAATAAACAGATGAAAGAAAGAACATGTATTTTCTGCCCTTTCACCTCCACCTTCTCACACTATTTTCCCCTAAAAATCTCATCAACTTTCTACTTAGTGAGAAATACATACACTTTTCTGCAAATCTTTGCTACTGTTCTATAAATATTTGTTGTGCTTATTCAGGTAAACCCCATTTTTTAAAAACAAAAGATTTGTTAAGACATGAGTGAATCAATAAACATTTATTTTACCCAAAGTTAACAATAATAATGTCATATGTAAAGTTTGCCATGTTTTAAAATTTGTATTTTACTTTAAGTTCTGGGATACAGGTGCAGAATGTGCAGATGTGTTACGTAGGTATACGTGTGCCGTGGTGGTTTGCTGCACCTATCAATCCACCATCTATGTTTTAAGCCCTACATGCATTAGTTATTTGTCTTAATGCTCTCCCTCCCCTTTTCCCCTACCCCTGGCAGGCCCTGGTGTGTGATGTTCCCCTCCCTGTGCTCATGTGTTCTCATTGTTCAACTCCCACTTATGAGTGAGAACATGCAATGTTTGGTTTTCTGTTCCTCTATTAGGTTGCTGAGGATAATGGTTTCCAGCTTCATTCATGTCCCTGCAAAGAACATGAACTTATTCCTTTTTATGGCTGCATAGTATTCCATGGTGTATATGGGCCACATTTTCTTTGTCAAGTCTATCATTGATGGGCATTTGTGTTGGTTCCAAGTCTTTGCTATTGTAAATAGTGCTGCACTAAATATAAAAGTTTGCCATTTCTATCACCTGGTTGCAGCTGGTGGTAACCAGGTTGCTACAGCTGGTTTGTCAGGGAATTTTTTATTATTTTCTAAGATAGTGTCTGCAGTTGGCTTTCCTGGAAACATACTTGAAATTCAAAGTTGCATGCTGAAGATTTATTGGAGAGCTCTCTAAGGAGATATATTTGCAAAGAGGAAAGGAAGACAAAATTGGGCAGTGGGAGAAGCCAATCCCCAGTGCATTTGCAAGTGAGACTTTAATCCAATAGGGAGTTCTGGAATGGAGATGGCCCTTCTGAGTGTCTCAGACTGAGGTAATTGTGCTACGCGTTTGTACCTGCCCATGAACTGGGCTTTGGTTGCAGGTCATGGGGTGGAGATAGTTTGGCATGGTAATTTTCTATGGCAAAGGGCAGAGAGAGACACAGCTGCAAGCTATCAGTTAATATTCCCAGCAGCTGGGGTTAGATGAGCCAAGCCTGAAGAGGAGATTCTATGGAGCACCACAGAATCCACCAAAGCCTACCACCATACCTTGCAATTCCACTGGTTTCTACAAGTTGGCCCCATCTAGGAGTTGCTTCTCCAGGAGTTTGGTTGGGAAACCTCCCCCATGTTTTCTGGACAACTTAAACAGGTTAGTGTGATAGAATACAGCCTCTGATGCTGCCACTGATCTTAGGGTCATAACTGATACTCATTATCCTCCTCCACTGTCCACCCTCATTCAACACCTCTAATTGGTCTAGGCAGCTTGCCTGGTAGGGTAATTTCAGCTCTCATTACTGAAGAATCTGAGCCTCTAGTTACCATTACCCTCCTCTGGTGGTGGCTGTTGATGGTATCCATTTACTTGTAACAAAAGGGCATGGGAAAACCAAGAGAGGCTCCATGGATCACCTGAATGCCAAACACATTCTTTACTGCCCCCAGTATGGAGCGGTAGCCCTACCTTCTTCTGATGATCAGGAACAATGACTTTTGCCAGGATAGTGATTCCTTTTCTTGCTTGCTAGTCTCTTATAAAGTGGAGCCCACAGTGACCAGGTAGCAGCTGGAGCTCAAAATGTAATACTTTTTAAGTTCCAGGATACATGTGCAAGTTTGTTACATAGGTAAACATGTGCCATGGTGGTTTCCTGCACCTATCAACCCTTCGCCTAGGTATTAAGCCCCACATGCATTAGATATTCATCCTGATGCTCTCCCTCCCCACCACCCAGCCACTACTCCCCACCCCAACAGGCCCCAGTGTGTGTTGTGCCCCTCCCTGTGTCCATGTGCTCTCATGAAATGCAATTTTATTATATGTTTTGGTAACAGGGTCTCCAGACCCACAAAACCCAAAGCAAAGATAGAAAGTACAGATTCCTCAAAAGGCTTCCTGGGAGAGATGATATAAAGGGACATTCTTATACTATTCCTTGGTTCCCAAACCCTTGTATTGTTTTTTGTTTTTGTTTTTTTTTGAGATGGAGTCTTGCTCTCTCACCCAGGCTAGAGTGCAGTGGTGCGATCTCGGCTCACTACAACCTCCGCCTCCGGGGTTCAAGTGATTATCCTGCCTCAACCTCCTGAGGAGCTGTGATTACAGGTGCGTGCCACCACATCTGGCTAATTTTTGTATTTTTAGTAGAGACAGGGTTTCACCATGTTGGTCAGGCTGATCTCAAACTCCTGGCCTCAAGTGACCCACCCATCTCAGCCTCAATCCCAAAGTGCTGGGATTACAGGTGTGAGCCACTGTACCCGGCCAAAACTTTTGTATTCTATTAGGGATAGAGAAGTACCATATAATGGGTTATCTCACATCCTGGGACATGGTACCTACCAAACTCACAGGGAATCATCTCCAAGATGGAGGCTCAGATGCATTTTTAAGAGTTTGTTTCACTACCCTATCAGGCTGATGGCTTCTGGGGATATAGTTAGTATATGTGTGACAGAACCAGTGGACCCCATGGCCCTGTGCTGCAGCTGCACCCCTTTGTTGTAAAGTGAGTACCTAGATAAAGTCTGAAAGAGTCCAGGTCACAATGGACAGCTCTAGCTACATGGCTACTTGATGTCTCATGGTCATATGTTCTAACCCTACTACGGCCCAATAGCCCATAAAGCTGCTTTTTAAATGGTTTGTAGTTCTTTGCAGCAGAAGGCATGGCTTTGTATCAGAACCCCCAGAGGTCTAATATGATTTCCCTTTCAGGACTTGCCATGAACTTCAAATGACATTTTTTTCCCCTATGACAAGTACCTCTAATACATGCATTTTGAATTGTGCTCATATTGCCCACAAAAGAGCAAAAATAGATTCTTGGGTAGAAAAAAGCTCTTAAATATCATAATGGTTTGTGGTTCTCCAAAGTTCATCCCTATCTGACAATATCTTATTCTTTATATCATTTCTCTTATTGAGCTTTCTTGGGTATTACATGAGCAATATTGACATTGACTTTATGGAAAATACACAAAAAAGTATAAATACATCAATGGTACAAAACTATGGTGAATAGATGGCTGTGACTGGCAGATGGATTGCTCCGTCTTGAGGTTGTGTGGTGAGAGTGTCTGTTGGCCACCATTGGCTACCTTGTGGGTATTGTCTATGTTTGACCCTCATTGCTATTGCATGTGACTTGGACTTTGAAATTAAGTAAAAATAATTTATACATTATTATTTAATTCTACAAAAGTCATTTGACCCATCATTAATTTTGTCAACTGCTAAAAAGAAATATTGAGATCATTTTTCTGAATATCTATGATTTTATTGAAAGCCCATTAAACTCAAGACAGTCTATGTGTCTTATATTGTAATAGTTCTTAATAAAGCAGGTAAACTTACAGAATATTTCAAAAATTTCAAATAGAATTTTGAGCAATGTAACACTGCTACTTCCTTAGTTAAGAATACATGAACAAATGATGATGAAATGATTGGAACTTATAAAGTTGCAGAAATCCTTACAAAACCTGGTCATGCTCACACATTTGCCTAAGCTGCAATTTCAGTAGTGATAAAGCAAAATCCAGTATTTTGAAAGAACTGCCATTGAGCAATAATTCAAAGACATACGTATGAGTTGTTACTTAACATTAAAAAGCAGTTAATTGCCGGGCGCGGTGGCTCAAGCCTGTAATCCCAGCACTTTGGGAGGCCGAGGCGGTTGGATCACAAGGTCAAGAGATCGAGACCATCTTGGTCAACATGGTGAAACCCCGTCTCTACTAAAAATACAAAAAAGTAGCTGGGCATGGTGGCACATGCCTGTAATCCAAGCTACTCAGGAGGCTGAGTCAGGAGAATTGCCTGAACCCAGGAGGCGGAGGTTGCAGTGAGCCGAGATCGCGCCATTGCACTCCAGCCTGGGTAACAAGAGCGAAAACTCCGTCTAAAAAAAAAAAAAAAAAAGCAGTTAATTGGCACATTAAAAACAAGAAAAAATTTCTATTCAGATTTCTGAAAGTTACTGACAATATAACCCTTCTAATGGCAATTGTTTGTTGTTTCAATGATGATTGTATATTGCAAGAAGGGATGATTGTAAGTTCTTTAGGAACTGATTATACTAGAACATCGATTTTTGCTACTACAAAGTTTTGTTTGGTAAAACACAAGTACCATTGGAGAATCAGGTGTCCTGTACTTCTGATGGAGTAAATTCCATAGCTGGAAGACACAAAGGTTTATAGCTCACCTAAAAGGAGTATGTCTTAATGTTCTTGCATTAAACTGCATTGTTCATCCAGATCAACTGGTTGCAAAAACGTTAACCCAGTTTTTTATCACACTCTCCCTATAATAATTAAAACCATCGATAAAATATAGTCATATAGTAAGTCACATTTTCTGCCTTTTCAGAAAATTAAGTGTTGATAAGAAACAGTATATAAGTCTTCTACATACAAAAGTCAGATGTTTTTCTGAAGAAAACTGTCAACAAAATTTGTAAACTTTTTTTTTTTTTTTTTTGAGACAGAGTCTCGCTCTTTCACCAGGCTGTAGTGGCACAATCTCAGCTCACTGCAACCCCTGCCTCCCGAGTTCAAGTGGTTCTCCTGCCTCAGCCTCCTGAGTAGCTGGGACTACAGGAGTGTACCACCACACCCACCTAATTTTTGTACTTTTAGCAGAGACAGGGTTTCACCATGTTGACCAGTATGGTCTCAATCTTTTGACCTCATGATCCGCCAACCTCAGCCTCCAAAAGTGCTGGGATAACAGGCATGAGCCACTGCATCCAGCCTGTAACCTTTTTTGATATGACAATCCACTTTTTTAGAAAGGGAATGAGACATAAATTTAACAAAGGAAATCTGCAAACACAAAAAATAGCTTATATTTATGGTTCGAATTTTTCAGAAACTTAATGAAGTATCATTTTCAATTTCAGGCAAAATTTAATTTGCATATTAGCAGCCTTCACTGGAAATATTTTAAAGCAATACAATGAGAAAATAATGGCGTGGTATATAGGATTTAGTTGAAATCAAGATCACTCACTAAGAATAAGCTTAGAAATTACTCAGACAGGCCAGGCACGATGGCTCACGCCTGTAATCTCAGCAATTTGTGGGGCCAACGTGGGCAATGGCTTGAGCTCAGGAGTTCGAGACTAGCCTGGGCAACACAGTGAAAACATGCCTCTACAAAAAATACAAAAATTAACCAAGCGTGGTGCCATGGGCCTGAGGCTACTCAGGAGGCTGAGGTGGAAGGATCACTTGATTCCAAAAGGGCCAGATTGTGCCACTGCACTCTACCCTTGATGACTGCATGAGACCCTGTCAAGAAA
The DNA here is from genome assembly GCF_048565385.1 of Saimiri boliviensis. NCBI lineage: Eukaryota > Metazoa > Chordata > Mammalia > Primates > Cebidae > Saimiri > Saimiri boliviensis. Next base: position 42,058,156 of record NC_133450.1, on the reverse strand, counting down.
AAAAAAAAAAAAAAAAAGAATTATTCAGACAGTTTAAGATAAACTTCTAACCAGAAAGCAGCTAGAAGAGCATAGTTTAAGAAGGGCCAAAATCCAGAAAATAGTACTCATTGTCTCTAATCCTGCATGACATTTTGCTAGTAGAAGTCCCCACTTGTTTAGGCAGGAATTCCAATTCCCTAAAGATTTTTGAAAATCCCAGAGGAATGTCTTGCATGCATTAATTAAGAACTCCAGGTGATTCACTTTCCTAGCTGTGGCTGGCCTCTGCCATGCTTGGGCTCTGGTGCAGTTAAATGCCAGCTAGAGCTCTACTTAGATGCTGCTGCTGGCCTCTGCTATGTTCATGTTCTCCATCAGGTACAGATCCTTGCTAGCCACTCCAGCTACCAGTGCTCTCAACCCCTGTTAAGTTGTAATAGCACAGCAGCAGTGAGTTGCTAGGTAAGAAAGGAAACAGTTTTCTCCCTTCTGTATTAAACTATGTTAAAGGGTCCCACAGCAACATTTCTTAAACACTAATGTGTTTAAACCAACAAAAAACCCAGAACTGCTCTTCAATCCCTTAGCTTTTGTTGCTAATCCAGTTCACACCAAGCTTTTTCCCTATAGGACAAATTGTGAGATTCAGCGGTTCTTTTATTATTTGCTCCATAATAATTCTTCATAATCTGTAAGTTCCTATGTATGTCTGAGATCCAATAACTGATGCAATTCCAGTTATTTTCCCAAAAGGCTTATCAGCAACCTTATAAATCAAATCAAATGGAATAGATGTGCATGGAAAGGAAGGTGACTATTTCTGTTCCCATAGCTGTATTGGAATCTTAGTTTTGGCCAAGCCAGAATGCCCTGTTACATTTTCAAAATAAATATTTGTAAAATATTTTACTAGGCAACTTAATATATATTTAAAAGGAAAAAAAAATCTAAAACAGGATTCTGGAGATTTGAATCCTAGTCTTATTTCTATCACTAATTTTCTTTGTGATCTCATGCCATAAATCTATTTTTTAGTGTAATATGTTAAATAGTTTTGCATGGTGTCTTTAAAAATCAAATAGGGTGATGAATGCAGATGTACTTTGAAAATATTAAATGTTCAATTCAAATGTGAAGAATTATTTTTGTAATATTTAACACTAATTTAATCTTTGACTCTAATTGTCCACCTATTTAGTTATGATACTCTACATTTCTCAGTCTTAATTTTCTAAGGGCAGTGTAAAATAAATTATTTTGAAGAAGCTTCATCACAAAATGTTAGAGCTAGGAGAGAATTGGAGAGTATATAGCTCAAATCCCTTATTTTTAGGATGAAAAAAGTGAGGTATAAAGAAGGAAGTGTTATCGGAATTGTGGATGGTGGAACAGGTCAAGAACTCAAGATACTGATCCATAAATAACATTTGTTTCACCGTATCATAAAAGAGTATTCTCAAGGACACTAATTCTCCCTTTTCTGAGATTATTTAATACAGCAGTTATCCAACATGGGTTTCACTGGGCTTCCAAGTAAGCTATGTGATATTTGATATTTATTCACACCATTCCTTATTTCCAGAGCTTCTACGCATTAGTGCTCATGGAACTCTTTTTAGGACAGCAGCAAAATGATATTTATTGAGCTCCTTTTCTCTGATATGCACAGAAGGTACTGAAGATATAGCACTTAATAAGACAGACAAATCACTGCCATAATAGAGCATGTATTTTACTGAAATACTGGTCATAAAAGTAAGATACATATTAAAATAAAAGTAAGTTATTCTCCCACACTTATAGGACACACAACAAATGTTCTTCTTGACAGTGTATTTATTTAGTTGGAAGGCTAATGGAACATTTCTTCTCCCTCTTGGACCAACATTCAAGTTTCAGGTTTCCTAGAGGTAGTTTCCAAGTCCTTAAGCCATTTAAGAATATGTCTATGGATGCCCACACATACACGATGAGAAGCAGCTGTATGTCTTAGTTATCTGCCTTATACTCAATGACACATGTATTTTTGCTAATACTCTCAGTGGCGTTCATTCCCTAAACATGGAATAGCTCTTGCTAGGGCAGGGAAGAGCAAGGAACAAATTTTTAACAAATATAAAAATCTAGGTCTAGCCATTTCATTTTTCCTCCACGTTCTGGAACAGGGAGAATTCATTCAGCTGTTTTCTTCCTGGAATTCAGGAGGAAATTTAGCTAAATTCCCTCCTGAATTTTCTTCCTTTTTGCCAGCTGACAGTTAACTGCTACATCTATTCTTCTGGTTGAGGTACTGGAAGCAGGATGTATAAAGCACTGAAAAATGGAGCTGGGATCCAGGATTCGAAGGGCCATAGGCAGAGACAAGATGAACAACCATAGGCTAAAGTGTAGACAAAATCTGGGTGATCAACCAATTGACAGTTGAAATGTAAGTCTGGTGAGGATCACATGAAGGAAAGAAACAGTAATTAGAAGACCAATACAGTGAACAGGTGGTGAGCCTCTTTATGATAACATCATGTCTAACAAACTTTACGGAGGTATAATTTATCTACAATAAAATAACTCATTTTGTGTGAGCTTGATTTGTTTTAAGATAAGCATACATTCATGTATCCACCTCTATATCAATATAATAGTGTTTTAGGGTGGACTTCTCTTATTCCAAGACACAGTTTTCTCAGCTTATTTCCTTCCGCAGGTCCTAGGATAGCCAAGCACTAGGATTTATCTTTGCTCCAGCAGAAGGTATCAATGAAGTACCAATAGCAACAAGACCTTGAGGGAAACGCTCATTCCTGAACCTAGTTGTGATAGATCTTGCTAAGAGGATCCGGAACAGGGTTTGGAGAATGTCTGTGCAGCAAAATCAGAAAATGTTCTGTTTTCCTGGTCACATGGGAGATGTGGTAGAGACAGTCAGTTCAAGAATCCGGATGCTTGTCTGTCTAAACACAGATACAACACACTGGATGGTCTTCCTTTTGTCTCTTATAATCTTGGATAAGCAGACAAAAAGTGAGGGGTGGAGGTATAGTCAGGACTAGAAAGTGTTGGTCAAGGTAACTTTAGAGAGTGTCTGAAATTCCCAAGGTCCACCCCAGAACTTGGCACAAGTACTTTTTTAATATCATGATCCCTGTAATAAGATAATCCTGTGAAGCTTTGGCTTACTTGACACTGCCATGTAATTTACACTCACACAAGAGACTAGCTAACCTGTCTTTGCAAGTCCAGGTATAAAATTAATCAACTTCTTGTGACTGCTTCTGCTTCTTCGTAGACAAGTTCTGACACACTTAACCAAAGGAAACTTTATAAGTTTTCCAATATAAGAGCCAAACAGCTAATGTTTCTTCATTACCCACAAAAAAAATCAAAGGGAAAACATTATCCACCCAAAATTTGGAAAATATGAATTGCCAGTGGCTTAGGGCACATGGAAAGAAAACCAAGCTAGGATAAATATTAAGCTATGTATGATCCTTCTTTCTTTTCTGCTTTAAATCTTCTATTACAGTTTTTCATTTTAAAATAGTAAAAATCCCCAAAGAAAAGAGATACAACTTGTAGTGAAAATTAACAGTTAGGGGAAAAAATATCTTTTAAATGCCATGTTCACTGGCATTTTCAATGTTTTGATAGTGTTTTTCTTCCTGGTAGTAACCACAGTTGTTTTGGAGAGAATGACTGTATCACAATAGCTTATAGAAATAAGAACTTCTGTCCTAAGATTTATTTTCAGATTCTGTCACCTACCCTCCATCATCTGACTGTCTGTATTATTGCTATATGAGAAAAAGTTTTCTTCGTAGCACTGAAACAAAATTGGATGGAAATGCACACAAATTCTGGAAGATTCACCAATTAACAAAAGTTATTGTTCAGCAGTGTTTTGGCAGGAGTTCAGCTGACTGTATATAGCACTTGAAGATGTTTCTCCTGTAAAGACATATGCACAAATTTAAATTTTGGCCTCAAATAAAAAATAACTGTATAATATTAATTCATGTCACAGTAACTTGGACAAAATCTACCAGCTGAATTCTATAATAGGATAATTCTTAGATTCATCGGATATTTTTCACCCTTCACTTTTATGAAAATCAGATACATCAAAGCTGGTTTAAACTGGATTTTGAAATTGTTAGTCATTTGCGATAAAGAGATTTAGTGTCCTTGCCACTGAAAAATGATATGTGAGATGCAAAAATCATTATAGTCACTACACAGATAGTAAGAAGAAAGGGGAAAAAGAAATTCTAATTTTCTAATTGGTGGGAATAGTGAATATAAGTGGAAAGTAATTTTCTCTATTTATATTTCATTTAAAGTTGATAACTTTCACAAACAGATAAGGAAATTGATATGGTGGGGTTTTTCTGAAGCAAACTATAATATTGAAGGTTCTCATTCTGTAAAAGTTTGTCTTTCCAGCTATTAAATGTCTATGCTAACCTGCCTAGAGAAACCTAATTTTATTTGCAATTAAATTTAAAAATACTTGTTTATAAATATGAATGCTACATTAATTTTAAAATTCTTGTGATTTTGTTGGCTTTATCATACATCTATTTATTTCATTAAAATATTTGATTTATCATATAAAATATTTATATTTAAAATATTTGATATTTTAAATATTTTATGTATCATACATATGCTTATTTTATAATATTTTAAAAATTAAACATTTGTTTTCAGCAATCCTCCCACCTCAGCCTCCCAAAGTGCTGAGATTACAGACATGAGCCATCATACCTGTCCTTTTATGTTTATTAATATGATATGTATGATATACAAAATATTTAAATATTTTTAAATACAGATGTAGGATATATAAAATATTTAAAATATTAGATGTATGTGAATTTATAAGAAATAATCTTCAACAATGTTGTAATATGAAATACATTCAGCAGATAGACAAAGCATATACTATTCTATGATTTGTACATAAAAGAAAGAACACTAAACACAGATGTTTTGGTATACTAAATGAATATCTCTAGACAGGTACACAAATAATTGATAACAGCAGTGACCTCTAGAGAGAAGGAAGAGGCAAAGGAAGTCAGGAGAACTTTTGTGTATTTGCTCATTTGCTGTATTTGAAAAATGTTTAACTAAATGTAAAACATATCCAAAAATCACGCATGTAGTTATATCACTCAATTTTCTCTCATTCTAAAATTGATGCTCCAGAAATATAAACTATATTTTTCCCCTGCAGTACCTCCCCCACCTCCACATTCCATAGCTGTGAGCATTTCCTCCACACTATTATTGTAGTTGGAGTAGAATAAAGGACAACATGGTCTGTAATCCTATTTCCACTGCTTCCTAGCTTTCTGGCTTTGTATTTGACCATACCTCTTTGACCATTAACTTACTGATGCATGATATGATTACCAGAATTCCTACCACATAGGGCTGTCATGAAGATTAAATGAAAGAGCATATCTAAAATGCTTATTACAGTGTTTGGAATATAGCAGGTGCTCAAGAAATGATTGTTCTTGTGTGCTGGGCACCAATCCTAGATTATGGGGCTGCCAAGATAAAAGTGTTCCAGCTCATAAGAAGCTCACACTCTATCTACAGTGACACACAAACCTGCAAATTAAACCATAATATATGCCTGACTCATAGTAGAATGGACACAATATATTGAATTAATGAATTATAAAATGATATAATCTAAGTAAGTTTACACACTGTATTATCTGGGAAGGGAGACAGAAAGCAAGCAAGGCAAATTCTTAATAAATATCCTTCTCCTGGTTATTTATTTATTTATTTTGAGACAGTGTCTCTCTCTGTTACCCAGGCTGGAATGAAGTGGCATGAGCACGGCTCACTGTAACCTCAACCTCCTAAGATCAAGCGATCCTCCTTCCTCAGCCTCCCATGTAGGTGAGACTACAGGCACACACGACCATGCCTGGCTGTTTTTTTTGTAGAGATGGGGTCTTACTGTGTTGCCCAGACTGGTCTCAAACTTCTGGGCTCAAGTAATCCTCCCACCTTGGCCTCCTAAAGTGCTGGGATTACAGGCAGGAGCCACTATGCCTGTCCTTTTCTGTTTATTAATATACCAACTTATAGCTAGCTATGCTATTTACTCTTCAGCTTTTGAAATTGGTCATTTTAACAATTTTAAATTAATTTTATGGGTGAAAAAATATGCTGAAATCCTTTAAGTGTCTGAATCAGAGAAGAGTATTTCCATCAATTTTCAAAAATGCAACTCTGTTCTCTGTTATGTCTTTCCTTCTAGAAATGGAAAATCTTATGGAACTGTGGCTTTTGAGAATATTCCAATTGACTTTGATGTTGGAGAAATATCAAATATCATTTTCCTTTCTAGTCAGAGTATAGTGAATGGGATGTTTCATTAAGGCTTATTCTTATACATTTAAACCTTTTGCTTTATTCAGAAAGATATGAAAACTTGACTTTGGTAAAAAAAAAAAAAGATATTTCTTTTGAAATTGGCCTTGAATTAATTTTTTAAAACGGTATTCAGTTTTTTTCCTTTTAATTAATAGACTTCTTAGTTTTAGGTTTAAAGAAAAATTGAACAGAAGGTACAGAGAATTCCCATATACTCTCTCTTTCTTCACCACCCCCAAACTCACGATTTTCCCTATTATTGACATCTTGCATTAGTTTGGTACACTTGTTACAATTGATAAACCAATACTGATACATTATTATTAATTAAAGTCCATAGTTTATATTAAGGTTATCCCTTAATGTTGTATAATTCTATGGGTTTTGCCTAATACATAATGTCATGTATCTACCATTAGAGTCTCATACAGAATAGTTTCGCTGCCTTAAAAAATCCCCTGTTCCACGTATGCATCCCTCCCCTCTTCCCATTAATCTCTAACAACCACTGATCTTTTCACTACTTCCATCATTTTGCCTTTTCCAGAATGCCATAGGGTTGGAATCACACAATATATAGACTTTTCAGATGCCTTCTTTCACTTAGCAATAAGCATCTAAATTTCCTCCAAGTCTTTTGATGGCTTGATAGCTCATTTCTGTTTATTACTGAATAATATTTCATTGTATAGATGTAGCACAATTTGTTATCCATTCACCTATTGGCAAATCTTAATCATCTACAATTTTTGGCAATTATGAATAAATTTGCTATGACATTTGTTTTCAGGTAGCATATGAGTTTTCAACTCATGTGGGCAAATAACCAGGAGTGCAACTGTGGGACTGTATGGTAAGACTACATTTAGCATTGTAATAAATTAACAAACTGTCTTTCAAAGTGGCTCTACCATTTTGCATTTCACCAGCAATAAAAGAGTTCCAGTTGCTCCACATCCTCACCAGCAAATGGTATTTTCAGTGTTTTGGATCTTAGTAGTTTAAGAGTATGGTGGTATCTCATTGTTATTTAAATTTGCAATTCCCTAATGACATATAATGTTGAGCATCTTTACATATGCTTGTTTGTTATCTGTACATCTTTAGTAAGGTTTGTTCAGACCTTATGCCCACTTTTTAATTTGGTTGTTTATTTTCCTTTTGTTGAGTTTTAAGAGTTTTTTGTATATTTTGGATGCAAGTCCTTTAGCAGACATGTGTTTTGCAAATATTTTCTCCTAATATGTGGCTTGTCTTTCCATTTTCTTAGCAGTGTCTTTTGCAGAGAAAAGGTTTTCTAAATTTAATGAAGTCCAACTTAGCAATTTTTACTTTATGAATTGTATTTTTAGTGTTGTATATAAAAATTCATTGCCAATCGTAAGGTCAACCTAGAATTTTTCCTATGTCATTTTCCAAAAACTTTATGCTTTTGCATTTTAATTTAAGTCTAGAATCCACTTTGGGTTAATTTTTGTGATAGGTATAATAAGGTCAGAGTTTCAATTTAATTTTCTTTGCATGTGGATATCTAGTTGTTCCAGCTCTATTTGCTGAAAAAAATTATTCTTTATTGAATTGCCTTTGTTCCTCTGTCAAAAACGAATGGCTATTTTTGGTGGTTATTGTTGTGTAGGCCTGTGTCTGGGCTCTCATTTCAGTTCCACTAATCTATTTGTCTACACTTTTGCCAATACTACACTGTCTTGATTACTGTAGGTTTACATTCAGCCTTGAAAGAGTAATAGTGTCAGTCCTCTGAATTTGTTCAATACCATACTGGCTATTTGGTTTTGTCTTTCCATACAAACATTAGAATCAGTCTGTTGATATCCACAAAATAAGTTGCTGGAGTTTTGATTTGGATTGTATTAAATGTATAGATCAACTATAAAAATAATAATATTGAATTGTTATTCAATAATAATATTAATATATTAATAAAACTCAATATTAATAATATTGAAATTTCCTTTCTATGAACATGAACTAGTTCTTCATTTATTTAGATTCCTTTATTTTCTTTCTTTAGAGTTTTGTAGTTTTCCTAATATAGAGGTGTTATATATTTTCTTAGATTTATTCCTAAGTATTTCAATTTTTTGGAGACTTATACCTAAGTATTTCAAATTTTTGTTGCTAATGTAAATGGTATTTTTTTTTTTTTTAAAGAGTCTTGCTCTTGTTGTCCAGGCTGGATTGCAGTGACATGATCATGGCTCACTGCAACCTCCACCTCCCAGGTTCAAGCAATTCTCCTGCTTCAACCTCCCATGTAGCTGGGATTACAGGTGCCCACCACCACACCCAGCTAATTTTTGTATTTTTTTTTTTTTTTAGTATAGAGACAGGGTTTCAACATGTTGGCCAGGCTGGTCTCAAACTCCTGACCTCAGTTTATCCGCCTGTCTCAGCTTCCGAAAGTGCTGAGATTATAGGTGTGAGCCACCATGCCTGGCTGGTATTGTGTTTTTAACTCAAATTCCAACTGTTCCTTGCTGTGTACAGGAAAGAAATAAGACTCTTATACATTAACCTTGTATCCTGCAACCTTGCTATAATAGCTTGTTTGTTTCAGATTTTTTGTTTGTTTTTGTCAATTCTTTGGAATTCTCTTTTTTGCTCCTGTCCCTTTGTTTTTGTATTGTCTTCCACTCATTTTCTGTCTTCTTTGGTTTTAATTAAGCATTCTACCTAATTCCATTCTTTCTCCTCTCTTAACATATCAATTATACTTCAGAAAAAACTTTTTAGTGGTTACCCTAGAGTTTGCAATATACATTTATGACTGATCCAAGTCCACTTTCAAAGAATATTATATTGCTTTACTGGTAGTACAAGTACCTTATAATAATATTCTTAATTCCTCCAGCCCATCCTTTTTAACATTGCTGTCATTTATTTCTCTTTTCCATAAAATAATCCAGAATGCATTTTTACTATTATTTTTCTGAACATACTATTATGAGTTAGATCAATTAAGAATAAGAGAAAGAAAATATTTTACCTTCATTTATTCCTTTTGCAATGTTTTTCCTTTCTTTATGTGGATTCAATTATTTGATCTGTATTATTTTTCTTCTATCTGAGAAACTTAACATTTCTTGCAAGGCAGCTCAACTGGCAACAAATTTCCTCCATTTTATTTGTCCGAGACAGTCAGACTTCCTTTTGAAGAAGGAAGGATAATTTACTCCTTTACTTTTATTTTTACTCCAATACTTTTGAAAGTTAATTTCACTGAGTACAGAATTTTAGATTGGTGAGTTTTTTCTTTTAACACTTTAAGTACCTCATTTCACACTTTTCTTGCTTTCATGGTTTTTGACAAAATGTTTAATGTAACTCTTACTGTTCCACCCCGATAAGTAAGGTGTTTTCTCCCACTCCCTTATTTCCTTGCCCCCAGCCTCTTCTTTCAAGATTTTCTCTGTCTTTGATTTTCTGCAATTTTGAACATATTATGCCTAGGTATAGATTTTGTAGATTTTATTTGTTTGTTTCTTTAAGAGACAGGGTGGAGTGGCTCATGCCTGTAATTCCAGCACTTTGGGAGGCTGAGGTGAGCAGATCACGAGGTTAAAAGATCGAGACCATACTGGCCAACATGGTGAAACCCCATCTCTAATAAAAATACAAAAATTAGCCAGCTCAAGCAATCCTTCCACCTCAGTCACCCAAGTAACTGGGACTACAGGCACATGTCACCCACTCCAGACTAATTTTTTATTTTTTGTAGAGACAGAGTATACCTATGTTGCCCAGGCTGGTCTCCAACTCTCTAACTCCTGGGCTCAAGTGATCCTTCCACTTTGGCCTTGAAAAGAGCTAGGATTACAGGCACGAGTCACCACACATGGCCAGTCCAGGTGTAGATTTTTTTGTTTGTTTGTTTATCCTGGTCAGTCCTCTCTGAGATGCCTGGATCTGTGGTTTGATATTTGTTAATTTTGGAAAATTCTCAGTCATTATTTAACGATTTCGTCTTTCCTCGCTTTCTCTCTTCTCTTTTTGTACTTCCATTACAGTTAAGTTATAACTTTTGTTATTGTCTCACACCCACAGTACTTGAGTATTCTGTTCCATCTTTTGCATTGTTTTTGTTTGTTTGTTTGCATTTCAGTTTTAAAAGTTTGGATTGACATATCTTCAAGCTTACTTATTCTTTTCTTGGCTATATCCAGTCTACTGATGAGCCCATTAAAGGCATTCTTCATTAGTTCCATTGTTTTTTATTTCTAGCATTTCCTTTTTATTCTTAGAGCTTCCATATTTCTGTGTACATTATCCATATGTTCCTGCATATTGCCCACTTTTTCCTTAGAGCCCTTGGCATATTAATCATAGTTATTTAAAATTTTGGTCTGAAATTAAAAAAATCTCTGCCATGTCTAAGTCTGATTTTGATGTTTGGTTTGTCTCTTTCAGACTGTGTGTTTTTTGCTTTTTAGCATATTTTGTAATTTTTTGTTGTTGTCGTCATTGTTGAAAGCCAGACATGCTTTATCAGGTAAAAGGAACTTAGGTAGATGAGCCTTTAGTGTGAGGTTTCATGTTTATCTGGTTAAGAGGTAGGCTTTGTTACTGTTTGTGTTAGCTGTGGTGTCAGAAGCTAAAATTTCCTACAGTGTCCTTGTTTTTGCTTCCTATGTCGTCTTTGGATGTCCCTAGAGACTCTTAAAATGGGGTCTGAGTTGTTTTCGCTGTAATGCCCCGTTATTACACAGGAGCTCTTCTGATGTGGTGGTAAGATGAGAGGGGAGAGGGGAGTATTCTACAGTCCTATGGCTAAGAGTCTTTTAGTGAGCTTGAGTATTTCCCTTCTCCCATGTGGAAGGCTACAGCCGACTAGAGTTGGTAATTTCCCTTCCCCCAAACCGGTTAGCCTTTGGTAGATTCACTTGGTTACGCTCTGAGAGAGTTTCCCTTGAGGACAAAGACACTGTTAAGAGGCTTCTTGTTAAAAAGAACAGAGAGCCCTCAGAGTATTTCATGATGGTTACTTATCCCTTCTCCCTGGCAAAAGCAGAGCAGATTTTTCTCAGATCTTTACAGTGAGAATCTGACAGGATTCCTAGAAATGAAACTGAGGTAAGTATTGAGATCTCTCTCAGATGGAGCCCCCTTGGAGTTTTTAAACACTTAAGCTAGTCTGCGCTGAGCCTCCAGCAATTCCTCAATTACCGTTAACTGTTCCTACTGATGTTGGCTCCAGCTGTGATATTAGCTTCAGCTTCTGGCTTTCTGTGCCTGGGCTGCTGCTCCCAGTAAACTGTGATTCTCTGAAGAGCTGTGATTCTCTGTATCCATCTGACTGTTTCTCTAGTTTTTAGGCCAATACTTTTTCTTCTCAGTTCTCTGGGAGATCTAACAAGAGTTCCTGATTTTAGTCTGTTTAACCTTTTTTCTTGTTGTGAGAATGGGAGTGACAACTTCCAAGCTCTTCACATGTTGCACAGGAAACTGGATGCCCCTTGGCATTCCTTTGTAAATTCACCTTAAAATATTTATCATAATTTAAAAGTGCTAGTATCAAATTTTCAGTCTATTTATATTCCTCCTAAACTCAGATAAATATACGTTTTATTTTGTGTATCTCTGTGTGGGTTTCTTTTTGTTTTTTAAGATATAGGGTCTTGCTCTGTCAAGGCTAGAGTGCAGTGGCACAATCATAGCTCTTTGCAGCCTCAAACTCCTGGGAGCAAGTGATCCTCCTGCCTCAGCCTTCAGAGTAGCTGTGACTACAAGCACTAACCACCAAGCCCAGATAATTTTTAAAATTTTCTGTAGAGATGGGAGTTTTGCTTTGTTGCCCAGGCTGGTCTCAAACTCCTAGCCTCAAGTGATCCTCCTGCCTCAGCCTCCCAAAGTATTAGAATTACAGATACTTTGTGTTTTGATTCTTGAAAGGAAAAAACAAAGATTTTTAATGCCTCTTCTAAGCACTTTCCTTCCAAACAATATGCTTTTGCTGCCATTGTTAGGAAAAGCTTAAAGAAAAAGAAACAAAGGTGATAATAGGCCAGGAATCACTTACTGAATATTAGGTCTTGTATAGTTTGATACCCTTGTGCATCTGATGCATTTCACTTCCGAAAGGCTCAATGGTCTATGTTATTTAGTAGTAATCAAAATTTCACGTTTTACCTAACATCCTGATTCATTGCCCAATTTCCTACTAAATATGGGCTAGGGGTCAATGGCATCCTTTGCAAGTAATCTTGTAGTCTAATCTTGTAGGCTACTCAGAAAGTTCTGCACAGTTAGAAGGTGATTAAATGACTGTTTGTTAAGATACACTTACATAGTAATAACCTAAATGTATTTATTAAGTGGTTGTAAAGAGGGGGATTTAAAATTTTATCCCATATGAAATTTTTCTTTTCTGTGTCTGTTATTTAATAGGTTTGAATTAGGGGATACTATTTGGTGCCTTTGTAATTATATGAAAATTAGTTGACTGAATATTACCGCTTTCTATGTTATTTATATTTGTATATACACAGATATACATATGTATATGCCACTTTCCTCTCCATGTTCATATTTATATTTGTATATATACATAAAAATATGTTTTATACATTTTTGAAAAGGAAAATTAAGTTTAGGTCAAATTTAATGAATATTCAAAAATAACTTTTGTTGATCAAATTATTATTGTGCTTTAAACTTTTGAAATGATCCAAAAATTTTTTTAATGACTTAGGTTTGCTATTACAAAATGCTTGTCTTTTGATGTCACAAACATTATATACTATAATTACTGGCCAGAGAGAATTGCTCTAAGTGTAATGAAAAGAGAAATGATTAATGAGCAGCTATGCTCATAAATGAGGGTGAGAACACCATTGGCAGTTCCAAAGCTGAAAAAAGAAATTACACGTGGATTTATATTAACGTAATTGGTATTCTTGGATAGTTAAAAATGGCTAAACTGTAGCAGAAGCCCAAGTAATTACTGTTAACAGAGGCACAAATTTGTGGGCAATAATAATAATAGGCCAGGCATGGTGGCTCATGCCTGTAATCCCTGCACTTTGGGAAGCCAAGGCAGGCAGATTACCTGAGATAAGGAGTTCAAGACCAGCCAGGCCAACATGATGAAACCTCATCTCTACTAAAAATATAAAAATTATCTGGGTGTGGTGGTGGGAACCTGTCCTCCCAGCTACTTTGGAGGCTGAGGCAGGAGAATCACTTGAACCTGGGAGAAGAGCTGCAGTGAGCTGAGATCGCACCACAGCACTCCAGCCTGGGGGACAGAGCAAGACTCCATCTCAAAATAATAATAATAATACCACCACCACCAATACTAACATTTACTGAGTGCTTACTGTGCACCAGATATTGTTCTAAGTGTATACATATTACCTCATCTAACCATCCATAATACTGTGGTGTAGACACTTTTATATCTATTTTATAAATAAGTAAACTGAGGTATGGAGATATTAAATGACTTGCCAATAAGTTTCAAAGCCTGTGTATAAGCTTACTCTTGATTCTGGAGCCAGGGTTCTTAACATAGTATCTTCAGAATGTTAAACTAAAAGATTTGTAATTTACAGAATTAGTCTTTCCATAATTAAAAAAGAAATTATGAATAATTATTTTTAGTTCTCTTCAGGCATTTCCCATAGTTCTTTTCAAGATATAATACATATCATTTAGGGTTGTAGATCTGATAAACAAAAGTGGCACGAAGATCAAAGTTTTTTTAAAGAGATGGAGTCTCGTTAGGTTGCCTAGGCTGGAAACTCCCTTGGCTGGCACTCCCAGGCTCAAGGAATCCTCCAGCCTCACCCCGCTCAGTAGCTGGAAACATCCTGTCGGCTAGGTCAATGTTCAATCATATCTTTATAGGTCTACTGACCAGTTAAAAAGAGGTGCTGTATACATTGGTTGTTGTCAGAGTTTGACGCCTGTATATAGGCCATTGTTTTTACATGCTAATACAATTGAAAGCCGCTACAGACATCTATATTTACATCCCAAAGCTAGGTTTTAACAAGAAACTCATAAGGCAAAGGCGAGAAGTAAAATAGTGTCTAGTGGAGATACATTTGCAACCCTCCTTGGTTGAGCTCAAAATATTTTCTTTTTTTCTTTTAAAAGACTGGCAGGCTTGAAGTTTATGCCTCCAAAGACAAAAGTGATTATTTTATTTAGTAGCTTGCAAAGTTGCCAAAGGCCATTTTTTCTACTGAATTTGGTTTATACGCTTATTAAGGTCATTTATACCTATTTGTAACTGCATAACATAGTTTCAGATTTTAAGATTTCCTTGCAACTTCATTTCCCCTGAGGTTTACAACAAGAGAAGTTAGTTTTTATTTGTAATTGCATTTATTCAGGAATTAAACTCCACCACAGAAAAACTTAGTGGACAAGGAGAGTTCTCCTGTGTTCCATGGCAGAGTGCGGTGGGTGACACTGACCCGTGGTTAATAACCTAACAAGGAAAGACCCCGTTGTAACATATCTGAGCAACGAGACCCATGGAAGGGCTTGCTGCCATGAAGCGAAGTCTGCTTTTTAGAACGGGGAATTCAACCGAGTTGGGCGGCAATCCTGCCCAGCACTGCGGCGGAAGAGAGCGGGAGCCTTACATTACTGCACCAAGAGTAGGAAAATATGATGCAGGTTTGGGATCTTCTCAGCAGCGCCTCCCAAAGCCGGCCACCGCCTTCCTTAGGGGAAAGCGCCGAGTCCCCAGACCAGGGCCGAGCCGCGCCCCCAGCTCTTTTCTCTTTCCTCCGCAGCTAAACACAGACGAGCACGTGAGCGGGGCAGCGCGTCCCAGCTGGGCCTCAGCTGACCGCCTCCTGATTGGCTGAGAGCGACGTGGGCTGGGGTGGGGACCGGCCGCCTGCGTCGCTCGCCATTGGCTTTCGGAGAACCCGCCTCCACCTCAGGTGAGGCGGGCCTGCAGGAGCGCGCGCCGGCCCGGGCAGGCGGCGGGCGCGCTCCCGCCCGCTCTCCTCTCCCCGGGCGCCGGAGCGCGCTCCCGCCGACTCTCCCCTCCCCGCGCGCCGAGCGCGCCTCCGCCCTTGCCCGCCCCCTGCCGCCGCTCCGGCTCCTCAGTGCACAGAGCCGCCTCGTCTGAGGGGACGCGAGGATCGCCCTCGCCGTCGCTTCGGCCTCCGCGTCGGGCTGGGCCCTGACAAGCCGCCTGAGGGAAGGCTCGGAGCCGGGCCCGGACCCCGGCGATTGCCGCCCCCTTCTCTTCCTTCTGGTCTCCCGAGCGGTTTCCCGCCTCGCACCTCACCTCTGGACTTGCCTTTCCTCCTCTCTCCGCGTGTGGAGGGAGCCAGCGCTTAGGCCGGAGCGAGCCAGGGGGCTGCCCGCCGCGAAGGCACGCGGGGACCGAGCCACCATGGAGGGCGCCAGCGGCGCGAACGACAAGAAAAAGTAAGCCCATTCCCTCGGCCGCCCGCCGGCCCGCCCTGGGCGCCCGGGCCGGCCTCGGCGTTCGCGGGGTGGGGGGGCCGCCTTTTTGTTTCTGCTGCTTCTCCTCGCCCCTCTCTCTCCCCCAACCTCGCCGGCCGGGCTCCCCCGCTGCCCACGTCGCCATCTTGTCGTGGGGGGTGGGAGGCGCCTCGAAAGTGCTTTCAGGGGCCGGGGTCTGAGCCCCGCTCGCCCTCCCCGCCGGCCGCGGGGGCCTCGCGCCGCCCACCTACCCGCCTCGAAAACCCAGCCTGCTCCGTGGCCCCATCCGGAGGGGACTTTACCCAGCCCGAAAACCCCGAGAAGAGAAACGAGCTGCAGCTCGGTCGCCGCGGTTTGCACCCGGAGCTTCCGCTCCTTCCCGCCCCCATCCTCTCCGGCTCCATTGAAAACTCGGCCCTGGGGCGGACCCTGCACTCTGGTCCTGGCTTCCCCGTGGGCTCCCGGCCCGGAGCTCCGGACCGAAGGGCTCGCGTGGTCGGGTGCGATCTTGTCCTGGGCTCGTCCAGCCGTCGCGGGTGTCTTTGCCTTTGTGCATGAAGGGATTTGCCGCGATGGCCTTAAGATGCGAACTTTTTAGTTTGCACGTGCAGGTTTTGTTTCGTTTTGTTTTAATCGCCTTGAAAAACTTGCCTAGACCGAGAGTCAAAGTAACGGGAACTTAGGGAAATAGCAACATTTTAAAGAGAACTTCAGAAATGGATACTTGTGTTCATATCACCTGTCACGACAACGGAGGTATTATAAATGAATATACGCCTCATTCATTCTTGAAATAGTGAAAATGTAGGGACTGATTAAATGTAGGCAGTTTTAGTGATATTGAAGAAAAAGCATATGATGAGTTAATGAAATGCGGCTCTAAAATGATGCAAAAATTTTGGAATTCTGTCTCATTTTTTTCTGGAATTGAAGTATTTTAAAGGAAAACCTTCAACATATATCTAAAGTAAATAATCACTCGGTTAGAACTGAATCCGAGTTTTAAAAATCACCTTGGAGTCTAAGGGGTACATTAGAGATTTAAAAATTGTGATTTGGACCAGTGGTATTAAGAGCGAACTTCCCCATCCCTCATAGCGCGCGCACACACACACACACACACACACAATTTTGTCCACTTTGGTATTTAAACTTTTAAGGAAATCATTTTAAGGAATTGAAGATTTCGAGTAAGAGTTTTGGTTAGTAGACTGGCTTTGCTGGTAAATCCTTCCACTCTTCTGGGAGAGAGATTAATTTCCCTAATCAGTATCAGCAGAAGATAAACTTGTTTATATTCTTGCTGTTTTGTAGATCCCTTCTCCTGGTCCCTCTTCAGTAGAATGTTAAAGTTTCAGTTTGCATACCCCAGAGAAGGCACTTATAAAATTCAAAAAGTGAGCAAACAGGTCTAGATTAATTTCAAGAGTTACCAGGAATTGATTGCAGTTTATTTTGCGGAGGTGATTACAGTGCTTTTGATGAAATGATGAAGCTGCTATATTGTAAACCTAAGGCAGATTATCTCTCTATAGTGCCAGTTTTCTGTCCTTATTATATATTGAACCATACTTAATACAATGCATTAAATTGTGCACCAATCACTTCCTTTTTATAAACAGTATCGAACTCATTTCTTTGCCATTCATCAGTTCAGAATATCAGAAGCAGCTTTGAAATGAGTGAATAAATAAATTAGCTACTGTTCATCAGCCCCAATTCTAAATGAGTTCTTAGATTTTCTTCAGCCCATCTGTTACTTCCAAAATGTTCTCATTTGAAAAGTTAGAACCTTGGATTGGATGGACTCACATTTCTTAATATAGAAGTTCTTGATTTAACTGAGAAATTAAGTTAAACACTTAATAAGTGGTGGTTACTCGGCATTTTTAGATGCTGTTTATAATAGTTGATCTTTTCTAACTAATTTACAGTTTTTTGAAAGATAACAGGTTGAAGGGGTGGGGATTTTCTTCATGCAGGTTTTTGTTGTTGTTGTTATTGTTGTTGTTGTTTTTCATTTGAAATGAGCTCCCAATGTTGGAGTTTGGGAAACAAATTTGTCTTTTTAAGAGAAGGTCTAGAAAACTCAAAACCTGGAGAACTTGAAGAAATCAGAATAGAAAATGGGTATGGTTATAATATTACAGATTTAACATAGGACGTTTCATGTGAGTTCCTTGTTATAGGGGCTGGACTTTAATAGCACGTGTATTTTGATTTTTAGATTTGTAAAGGAATGTCAAGAAAGTAATGATTCTGTTTCAGGCTTCAGGCCAGACCCCTTCCAAGTTTTCTGAAACAAGTAGTTACTGAATCATTAAAGTAAAATTTCTGAGAATAGATATTCCTTAATTTCCTTCTTTAATTTTGGCCATTAAAAGTCAAGAGGCTCTTTCATTAGCAAACTTTTCTCCTTAAAATTCTATTTTGATTTTCCTTCTGTTTGAGGAAGCAGCATATAATGGTTAAGAACATAGGATCTGGAGTCAGATACCTAAGTTAAGGGTCCCAGCCCTAAACTAGTGAGCTTGAGCAAGTTACTGAATGCCTCTGAGCTGTTTTCCTCCTTTTGAAATGATAGGAATAGCAGCCATCTGAGCAGTTACTGTAAAGATTAAATGAGATAATGCATATAAAGCGGTTAGTTGCCTGGAATAGGAGTCTTGGTGACACTGTGTACTTGAAAATAAGATTGTTACCTGTTAAAATTGTGGTTTAAACTTCCACAACTCTTAGAACTCTTTTTTGCTAGTCCTTCCAGCTATTTCCTTTAGTTTCTTTTCTGTGTCTTCATGCATCTTTTCTATCTTCTGAAATTGAAAAGACTAACATTGGTTCCAGAGCTTTAAAGGACCTTTTCCCTGCTAAAATGGGCAAAAGAGTACATCCTTGGGTTATGTTGGCATCTAGCATCAGTTATTTTTCTTGAGCATCTGATCTACTCTGTATTCTAGGCCTCCTGTTTCAGAATTCCTTACCCCTGCGTTTTCTCCCCAAATAGAATACTTTGAATTTACTCTGGACTCTAAGAGTCAAACATACACAGTATTCTAGTCTTACTGTTCATTTAAGCAAGATTAAGTGCAAGACACTGCACTTAAAACATTTTTTGTCTTGATGCCAAAGTTTGGACTATTTTATAAAAATTAACCTTTGTAAGATAATGAGTTGATAAAATATTCTCAGTAAAGCCCCTATATGATAGAAAAACTGCCTTTGAGTTTCTCCAGAGTTAGGTTCCATCCGAAGGCAAGGCCTCAAGGTTGTCTTACTGGTCTGAGTTTTGTGGTTCAATTTGTAGGAAGTCTATATTAGTGCGCTCTTCCACACTTACATATTTACTGAGCTATCAAGTTATTTTAGACCTAGAACGTATTGGAGTTCATTCCTATGGTCCACTGCAGAGCACCTTGTGCAGTTTGGAGAATATTAGCCTTTCTACCTGTTAACTTCCATTGTCTTTCCTTTTAACACATTGTCTTTCCTTTTAACGCGTTGTCTAGGGCTCTAATTGTGTCTGGGCTCAGGGTTTAGAGTTTGTCGCTGCATTCTATTGTATGTCAAGAGTGGTGTATAGAAAGCTGAGGGGGATTAGTCTTTGGACTGATTGTATTTTTCCTGAAGAACTCAAAATAGTTTATGATGTTTGGTGGTGAAATTAAAAATTGTTGTGCATAGATGTTAAAGATTGGGTTAAATTACTGTGTGTTCATAGATGCCTTCTCTTAATATAATTTTTTAAAATTTAGATACTTGCAGTACAGTATCCCTTTATCTAACATAAGTTCGTTTCCTAACCAGGAGAAAATAATCTAAATTTAAATGTGTGGCTGGATGAGTTTCCAATCAAGAATTCATTCTTTAAACTTTGTGACTAGTTATCCAGTGGGTGGATTTTACCCAGTGTGTGTATGTGGTGTTTTCTGCTTAACTCTGAAAGGTTAGGAAGAGAATTTGAAAGTAAGACAAGCCAACCTTCTTGTTGCTCAGTATTTTTGGTAAAAATATGGTGAGAATGTTTAAATGAACCATAGGCTTTGGAATTTTAAAAATAATTATATCTCTTGGTCTCTTGACACATCAAGAATTAACTATTTTGTATATGCATTGAGTATTCATGTTTATGCTTTCTGCAGTAGAAATTTATAAACCTGTATCTACTTGCCAGACATGATCCCCTTAGAGAAACCTAGTATCTAAAACCTGAATTTATAAAACAAAATTAAACATTCTTATTTCATAAAAACAAAAATTGTGATTACCTCACGGCTTTTTTTAATAGCTTTTTTTTTTTTTTTAAATTGTAGTTTTAAAACATTAACATAAAATTTACCATCTTAACCATTTTTAAATGTACCATTCAGTAGTGTTAAGTATATTTGCATTGTACGACTAACCTCCAGAACTTTTTCATCTTGCAAAGCTGAAACCATACCCATTAAACAACTGCCAATTTCCCCCTCTCCTCAGCCTCTGGCAACCAGCATTCTACTTTGTTTCTGCAAATTTAGCTAATCTACATACCTCATATAAATAGAATCATAGGGTTTTAATATTTTTGTGACGGGCTTATTTCACTTAGAGCAGGCGTCCCCCAAACTGCATGCGCCCCACTGAGGTCGTTTATCTGCCCCCCACAGCTCACCCCCGCCCCGCTGCACTTCAGGAAGGGGCACCTCTTTCATTGGTGGTCAGTGAGAGGAGCACAGTATGTGGCGGCCCTCCAACAGTCTGAAGGACAGTGAACTGGCCCCCTGTGTAAAAAGTTTGGGGACGCCTGACTTAGTGTAATGTCCTCAGGGTTCATCCGTGTTGTAACATTTGTCAGAATTTCCTTCCTTTTTGAGTCTGAGTCTGAGCAATATTCCATTATATGTATATACCATATTTTTCTCCATTCCTCTATCGGTGGACACACTTGGGTTGATTTCACATCTTGGTTATTGTGCTGCTATGAACATGGGTCTGCAAATCTCTTTGAAGCTTTCACTTCTTCTGGATATATATCCAGAAGAGGAATGCTGGATCATATGGTAACCCTTTTTAATTTTCAAGGAACCACCATATTGTTTTCTACAGTAGTTGTACCAGTTTGCATTCCCACCAACAGTGCACAAGGGTTCCTATTTCTCCACATCCTTCTAAACACTTCTCTTTCTCTTTCTCTCTGTAATAGCCATCTAATATGTTGAGGTGATTGTCTTTAATGGCTTGTTTGTGGATAATTAACCAACTGAAAGCTAACTTTAGTTTGCCAGTGGAAGCTTTAACAGAAAGGAGATTAAGTACCTCTAAAATGGGAATTAAGTTTTTCTAGTTACTTAGATTTGGTCTGCCAGTACTTTTTCACAGAAATACTTTTTGGGTAAAATAGTGTACACCT
This sequence comes from Saimiri boliviensis, assembly GCF_048565385.1. NCBI lineage: Eukaryota > Metazoa > Chordata > Mammalia > Primates > Cebidae > Saimiri > Saimiri boliviensis. The sequence goes on along the minus strand of NC_133450.1, from coordinate 42,036,960 downwards.
GTTCGATTGTTGATAAAGCCAATTAATTAGGAAATTTGTTCTCAGATTCAAAACAATAATGGAAATAATGTATTTTTATTAAAAACTGTTTGCAAGATGTTAGCTTTCAGCTGTTCTGGTGATCTCAATTGTCAGTTATGAGTGTTTCTTTATTTTAAAATTTCACTTGGTTACAGTTTTAGCCATGAAGATTATTTCAATGTATGATTTTGAAAATTTATTGTCTTGCAAATGGGAAAATGTAGTGATGGAACATAGCTTACTGTAGTTCTTTACTTGATTGAAAAGTCATTATATATTTAGGCAAATTAATTTGAAAGTGTCTAGTATTTAATATTGCAATTTTCACTCCTTAAGGACAAGTCCCTTGTGTTTCCCCCCACCCTCCTTTTTTTTTTCCCCCAAGTAGTTTGGGAGGATTTATTTTTCCAACTGAAAAATACTGTGGTTAAAAGTAAGCATAAGGTTTAAAGGGGAAAGTTGAAGTCTTTGAAGGTTTGGATATGTTTCTGTTCTTATGAGTCTTGTAAATTCAGATGCTAAGCCAATTTCTTTAAAATAATTCCTACTATCCCCCTTTGCATTATAAAACTAGATATGTTTCAATGGACAAAATCTCAAATAGACTGAATTTGAAATCGGTGGGCTGGGCATGGTGGATCAACTAAGATCAGGAGTTTGAGACCAGCCTGGCCAACATGGTGGAACCCCCATCTCTACTAGAAATACAAAAAAAAATTAGCCAGGGCATGGGTGGCAGGTGCCTGTAATCCTAGCTACTTGGGAGACTGAGGCAGGAGAATTGCTTGAACCCGGGAGGCATAGGTTGCAGTGAACCAAGATCACACCATTGCACTCCAGCCTGGGCAAAAGAGCAAGACTCTGTTTCAAAACAGTAAAAACAGAAATTTGTGGTATGAATACTGGTACATGCTGTACACAGTAAGCTCTTAATAAGTATTTGAATTAACAAATGAAACAATGAATAATTGAACAAAGAGAATGCAGAAAAACATTGTAAGTTTTTAAAAGGTTTCTTTAGAAGTTATCATTGTCCACTCTACTTTTGTGTCCTACTTTTCATAGGGATTTTTCTTAAACTTGGGAATTTCTTATTCTACACTAGAACTTTCAGGCGTGGTAGCTCATGCCTGTAATTCCAGCACTTTGGGAGGCCAAGGTGGGCAGATCACCTGAGATCAGAGCATTTGAGACCAACCTGGCCAACATAGAGAAACCCATCTCTACTAAAAATTCAAAGATTAGCTGGGCGTGGTGGCAGGCATCTGTAATCCCAGCTACTCAGGAGGCTGAGGCAGGAGAATGACTTGAACCCGGGAGACGGAGATTGCATTGAACAAGATCACGCCATTGCACTCCAGCCTGGGCTACAAGAGTGAAACTCCATCTCAAAAAAAAAAAAAAAGAACTTCTTGAATCTTGAATTTTAATTTTTAGTACCTTTTTTTATATTTACAGTATCTGTTAGAAGCAGGCTTGAAAACATATTTTGTTAATAAACACAGCTATGTAACCAATGACTCTACCTTGAAAGTAACTCAGTGTCCTATATTTCAAGGTATGTAAAAAGTTAGTGCCTTTTAATTCTATATATTCGGCACACTGAGTACAAAAAGTTTACTAAGAGAGACATCTGTGTATGGCTGTAGAAAATCAGCTAGGTAAATGTGTGGAAAGTATTTTTTTCCTTGTTTCATCTTTAGCAAACATTTATTGTGTGTGTGTGTGTGTTTGTGTGTGTGTGAGTATCATAGTGGTTAAGAGAACACTTTCTGGAACCTGAATGCCAGAAATTCCACTGCGTACCATGGGGTAAAATACTTAACTTTTCTGTGCCTTGGTTTTCTGTGTTGTAAAGATAAAGAGAGAGCGAGAAAGGAGTGGGGGGAGAGAGAGTGAGTGTCACTTAACAGTGTATCACACATAAACACAATATAAATGATAGCTGTTGTGCAGGTACTTGGTGCTAGGGCTATAACAATGACTAAGATAGAAACAGCCTTCAAAAAATTAATAATCTAGTGGAAGAGTGAGCCATGGGACAGACAAATTTAAATATAATTTTAGTGTTACAGACTATAAATTAAACTATTGTGGCCTATTTACAACCTTACAGAAGGTATTCCATAAAGGTATTGTGGTAAAATAAAGATGCTGCAGAATTTCTCAGGTACTTTAGATACACTTCAGATCTGTCCTTTAGGTTTCTTATGGACTGACTGCACTCCAGCCCTTCTAAGAGCATGTGATCTGTGTTTGTAATGTCTATAACAATGAGTTTAAGATTGCCTTACTAAGAAATATTTTTTTGAAAAAAAGTGCAAATAATACATATATCTGTTCTCACTATAAAAACTGTTAAACTAGGGCCGGGCGCGGTGGCTCAAGCCTGTAATCCCAGCACTTTGGGAGGCCGAGGCAGGTGGATCACGAGGTCAAGAGATCGAGACCAACCTGGTCAACATGGTGAAACCCCGTCTCTACTAAAAATACAAAAAATCAGCTGGGCACGGTGGCGCGTGCCTGTAGTCCCAGCTACTCAGGAGGCTGAGGCAGGAGAATTGCCTGAACCCGGGAGGCGGAGGTTGCGGTGAGCCGAGATCGCGCCATTGCACTCCAGCCTGGGTAACAAGAGGGAAACTCCGTCTCAAAAAAAAAAAAACTGTTAAACTATAGGTAAGTATAGAGAAGAAACTCCATCCCCTTCACCACTACCAGCTTGTTCAAGAAATCACTCTAATTTAGTGTCTGTCATAGACCCTTTTCTCTGTATTTGCAAATTAAGTACATATTCTGCCTGATTCTGAGTGTTTTATTTACATTACTTAATTTTATCTTTTTTTCTTTAACATTATATCTTGGTTATCTTTCTTTGCTGGTACAAGAGGTACTTCATTCTCTTTACAACATACTCTTTAGCATGGATGTACAGTTATTTATTCCCAACTGAGACATTTAGGATGTTTCTAATATATTGCTGTTATCAACAAGGCACGATGAATGTCCCTGAATATATAAATATAAGTTTAAACTATTCAAAATCTTAACAATACTTAACTAGTTAGGAAAATACAAAAAGCATGCAGAAAAAATGTGCTCATAATTCTACCATTTAGAGGTAACCAGTGTTAATATTTTAATGTATTTCTTCCATATATTTTCATATGTGCACATGCGTCTGTTTTCTTTAGCTAAAATTATGCTGCTTGGCATACTTTAATATCCTGCTTTTTCACTTACTATGAGCATTTCCTACCTCTACATGTTTTCGAGTAGTATTTTAATTACATACTAGTACCTTATATAGTTGTTATAGAGGTAGTATTTCTCATGGTTAAAAACACTAAAGTTAGTAGACTGCCTAGATTTGAATCTCAATTATGTTACTATCTAGTGTGACCTAACTTCTCTGTGTTTTAGTTTTCTTGTCTTATAACTGCCTCATAAATATGTGTAAAGCACTTAGAACAGTGTCTAGCAAATATATATATAAAAGTGTTTGATATTGTCATCTTTGATATTTAGTTTCCTTGTGTTACACAATTCTGTTTCTAAATTTTTCTGCTGTACGCTATGTAAAGTTCTTAGTTCATAGTTAGGAATGCAAAGGCTAAATATTATGGTTCTTGATATATAGTTTAATTTTGATGACTTCTTAGTGGTTTCATTTACTTTTAGAGGGCATTTAATTGTGAATATTAGTTTACTATAGGATACCAAGGCTTAGGCTTAATATAAATATGAGAAATTTGGCATATAAAACTATTATAAGAAATACTGAATAGAGGCTAACATCATCAGCATTATTTTGAAGCTTATACAGCCTTTAAACATTTTCGTTTAACAATCATTCTTACATCTAAGGACCATTATTAATATTCAGTGTATAGATCACTGATTTTCCCCCTTCTTCTTGAAATAAATAACATGCAATTTTGAGAATATCTTTTTGAAGAATATGTGAATGCTTTAAGTATTGGAAATGAATCATTTGATATCTAACACAAAATTAGGATTCCTCCTAATTTTGAGCTTCCAAGTCTTAAAATTTGTTTAGTGTTGAAGTTATAATTGGAAGCATAATTGATGATCTTTAGCTAGAGATCAAATTCATTACTAACAATGTAAATTACCATTGGTAAAGATGGCCCTAGATGGTAGTAAGCTTAGAAATCCCTGGAGTCTATTAAAAAGTTTCTTAAGTATATATCATAACTTAAACTGTTTTGAATGCCATGAAGACTACATAGTACTGCTTGAAAACATGAGATACGTATTTTCAGACCCATTTAATAGGTATCTGAAGTTTGGAAATAAGGAAAAGTGTCGGAAACAACTGCTGAAATGATGTGTCCTTCTGCTTTGATTATGTTATCTCCATGCAAATCATGAGCTGAACTCTATGTCCAGGGTAGAACATACTGCAGGATCTTTATATCAGACCAGCTCCGAGTTTCTCATAACTTTTGTGTCGTCTTGCCCAGGCTGACGTACCTATTTCTTTTAACCATTTCACTCCTATATCTCAGCCTTTTCTTGTTTCCCCTTAAATTTTCTTTGTGTTTCACTTCACCTGTATTATCCTTTCATTCTCTCCCTTAGTTTAAAAAATTAAAAAGAATTTTTTAATTCTTTAGTTGTCTCTCTCTCTCTCTCTGAGATTCATTGATTGGTAAGAAAAAAGTTATAGAATCTTCTTTGACATTTTTTGATACAGATATTTAAATTCTATTACTTTTACAGTAAGGTTGGAGCTTGATTATTCTCTTTGCTTTATGATAGAATGACATTTAAATAGGAGTTCCCTGAGTGTGTTTACAGTCATTTGATTTGGCTTAACTATTTTAATGTTTAATGATATTTAAACATTTTCAAGGAAAAAATTTAAAAACTACACAGGTGCACAAAGAAATAAAACTCACCTGCTATTTCACTACCTAGAGATCACTGTCTACTATTTCTTTCTCATTTCTGTGTTACATATGTATGTTAATAAATGTAGAATTAGGGAATGAGTACTGTTTTTAACCTACTTTTTAAAAATTTACATTTTTTTCCCCATCTGAATAGTGGGGGATGGAGTCTTAGAATTTTGTAGGATTGTGGTGATGGTTACATTAGATAATATTAGTGTTGCGTACTTAACATAGTATATGGCTCTTAATACTCTCTAGATTTTGGACATAGTCTATTTTACCATTATTACCTTTTTATTAAACCTGTTATCCAAAAAGGATATGATGAACACGTTCATCAGAAAATTTGTAAGACTATTTTATTACACTGTTTTTCTCAGATTTTTGCAATTCTTTGAGGAAATAAATAATAGGATGAAGGAAATTATTTACATTGGATTGTTGTAAGGGTTAACTAGAAATGTTTACCACATTGTAGTAAACATTTAAGTATTATTAGATTGGCATTATATATTTTACAATATTTTTAAAGGCTGAATGGTATTGCATTAAAGGTCCCGTCATTCCCCTATTTGGAACACTTAGATTGAATCTAATGTTTTTCTATTATAAATAGTGCTATGATTAATAGCCTTTATTTATGGTTCTTTTTTCAATTACTTTTTTATAAATAGAGATTGGGGTTTTGTATGTTGCCCAGGCTGGTCTCAGACTCTTGGGCTGAAGTGATTCTCCTGCTTTGGCCTCCCAAAGTGCTGGGATTACAGGTGTGAGCCACACTACCTGGCCCATGGTTCTTTTTGCTGTTGCTTTGAGACGGAGTCTCTGTTGCCCAGGCTGGAATGCAGTGTTACAGTCTCTGCTCATTGCAAACTCCACCTCCTGGGTTCAAGCGATTCTCCCACCTCAGCCTCCCACCCCCATGGTTCTTTCTTAATAATAATTTTAAAGTAGAATTACAGGGTCAAAAAAAGTGACCATTTAAAGCAGGCGTCCCCAAACTACGGCCCGTGGGCCGCATGCGGCCCCCTGGAGCCATTTATCCGGCCCCCTGCCGCAGTTCAGGAAGGGGCACCTCTTTCATTGGTGGTCAGTGAGAGGAGCACAGTATGTGGCGGCCCTCCAACGGTCTGAGGGACAGTGAACTGGCCACCTGTGTAAAAAGTCTGGGGACGCCTGATTTAAAGCTTTCAATACAATTGCCTGTTTTTCCTACAGAAAGTTTGACCTAGTTGTATGTTAGAGTATAATTTTCTTGAACTTCATTATCATTAAAGTTTTAAATTTGAAGCACTGGCAATTTGAGAAGTACATTAGGATTCTTTTTATTGCAAGTAACAAAATATAACTCAAGCTAGTTTAAGAGGGGAAAATGCAGTTATTGGCTAACACAATCTAGCTTTAGTTTAAAAGACAAATCTAGAGTCTCAAATGATCTCAGAGTGTCTGGGTGCTCACGCCTATAATCCCAGCACCGTGGGAGGCCAAGGTGGCGGATCACGAGGTCAGGACCTAACATGGTAAAACCCTGTCTCTATTAAAAATATAAAAATTAGCTGGACATGGTGGTACGTGCCTGTAATCCCAGCTACTCAGGAGGCTGAGACAGGAGAATTGCTTGAACCTGGGAGGCGGAGGTTGCAGTGAGCTGAGATCATGCCACTGCACTCAAAAAAAAAAAAAAAAAAAAAAAATTATCTCAGAGTATAATCCCTGATTTTTGTCTTGAATATTACTTGGCTTGTATTCCTTTGCTCTTTGCATGCTGGCCTTATTCTGCCACTGACAGGCTGTCTGTATGGTATGAAAGAGGATAGCTAGCATCCCCATACCTGCATCCATACAATTTGTAATTTTAAAAAATGTAAAGAAACTCCCTCTCTCTTCTATTGTTTATATATTAGTCTTCTGGAAGAATGTCAGTTTGCCCTACTTGGACTATTCATTATTAGCCATGTGAATGGAGTTCCCTGATTACATGAGTCAGATATTGTTCTACTGTAGTGTATTTGATTGTCTTCTTGTAAATTATCATCATCTTATTATACACAGGACTCTTGATAGTGCTACCATTGTAATTAATGATCAATGAGTTTGGTTGCACGTCATTTGAATTTATATTCTATAGTTTTCTACCAAGTGTAGAAAACTGTTCTTGTCATGACTTTTGAGAAGCTGAGTATTTCTTCTATGGGTTAGGGTTTTCATCTTATCTTAAGAAAAAGGTGATCTTGTTTAAGATCACACAGCTGGGATTACTAGTACAGCTGTGTGATCTTACACAAGTTGCTCTATTGGGATAAGAATAATTACCTTATAGGATTTATGAGAATGAAATGATACATCAACTCATGTGAAACACTCAGAACAGCTCTTGGCACAAAGTAAGGGCTTAATTAAGTAGAAGCTATCCCTGTATTCATAATATTTTATTTGTTACGCTGTTTTCAAAATTGTTTAGAATTACTCAAGCCTTCTTTGGGATAATCTAACGAAGGCTGTTTGCCACCAGTGAATAAATAGTAGTGGTAGAATAGTTACTGAGGCCGTTCCTTTACTTTTTTTTTTTTTTTTTTTTTTTTTTTTGTGAAAATCTAGCCTTTGCAGACTAAAATACTGGTTTATGTATAGGCATGTTTTGGGTTTTTTTGTTTGTTTGTTTTGAGAGAGTCTCATTCAGTAGCGTGATCTCAGCTCACTGTAACCTCTGCCTCCTGGGTTCAAGCGATTCTCCTACCTTAGCTTCTTGAGTAGCTAGGACTGCAGGTGTGTACCACCACACCCAGCAAATTTTTGTATTTTTTTGTAGAGACATGGTTTCACCATGTTGGCCAGGATGATCTCGATCTCTTGACCTTGTGATCTGCTTGTCTTGGCCTCCCAAAGTGCTGGTATTATAGGCGTCAGCCACCATGCACCACCGTTATTTTAAAATAATTTTCTGTAGTTGTAATACTAAAGGAAGAAAAACATTCTCAAAGCTATTTATTTGGGATGTTAAAGGAGGGGAAATTAAGAAAGACTACATTTCCATGTTCTTTGTGTCCAGAATCTCATTAAATGTTTTTTAACTTGTTAGAAGAGGAAAGTTGGAAATTACCTGCCTTTGTAGCTAACTAATAGTTGAAATATTTGAATGGTTATAGTGTCAAACAAATAGTCATAGCCTTCACTGTGAATGGAGGAAGGGATATTTTCTTGGATAATTTAAGTTGACTTATTTCAATGGTTCAAAAAATTTCTTCAGTTCTTAACCATGACTCAGGCACCTATTATACTACATCCTATAACAGATTATTGTGCATTCATTTATTCAACAGATATTTGTGCAGCCAATTTTTGAGTACAGCTTTGAGTTGCTTATGGCTCCGGCCACAGTTAAACATTCAATTTTTGATGTTCATTTATTCATTCATAGCATATTACATTTTTAAAGTTTTAGTTCAATGCACTTTAAAGTTTGAGGTTCTTGCAAAGTACTGACTCTTGAAGTTTTGTTGTTTAATATCAACCACCACTGGAGCATTGGCCAGTCTGCTTTTAGAATTTTCATAGACACACACACACAGATTCTCACGAGACAATCTACTCAATTTCTTTTTTACCCCTGTGGTTCTTAACACAGGATTAATGTTCAGATCTCTTTTGGAGCAAAATAATCAAACTTTTGAGATGTACCCAGTGACCTCATGCTGACTATATACTGCATTAAAAAAAAGTAACCCTGTTCCTTATAGTGGTCATTTGGTAACAGTTTGATCATAAACAAATGAAGCCTCAAACACAGAAGGCTTGAAGCAAGTATACATAACTGTGGAAAGATCATTTCGATGATCTAGAATATGCCTTTTTTTATATTACCACCAAAATGAAAACACAGTTTTAAATTTTTTATAGAATGTAGCTTCAGCACTGCTTTAGCTGTATTAAACAAACCACTGCTCTGTTTTAATTACTATTAATTACTCTCTCTCTCTTTTTTTTTTTCTAAGACAGAGTCTCGCTCTGTTGCCCAGGCTGGAGTGCAGTGGCGCGATCTCAGCTCACTGCAACCTCCACCTCCCAAGTTCAAGCATTTATCTGCCTCAGCCTCCTGAGTAGCTGGGATTACAGCACCCATCACCATGCCCAGCTAATTTTTGTATTTTTAGTAGAGACGGGGTTTCTTTGGCCAGGCTGGTCTTGAACTCCTGACCTTGTGATCCATCTGCCTCAGCCTCCTGAAGTGCTGGGATTACAGGCGTGAGCCACTGCATCTGGCCTGTTACTCCCTTGAGTTGCATAAGTTACCAGATCTGCCTTTTGTGTGACATCTTTTTCAAATTAACTGAGGGTAGCTATCATGTTTCTTCCTTCTGTTCTTAAAAAACAGTCCCAAATTTCTTGAATCTTTTAATTAAAAATTATATATTGAGCATCTGATTTGTGGAAAGGCATAGGCCATATTAAAAATAGGGCTTCATATTAAAATTGGGAAAAGGGTGGAGATTCTCAAGGGGAATCCAAGATCTGCCACACACTAATAGTGTTGTTACCTAACCCTTTCTAAAAGCAAAGAAACAGGATCAGAAGGTCACTTGAGAAAATTTGTTTGGTTATATTGGATAGGATGGATTAGTATAGTTGGAAAACAGAGACTCCTGCTTTAGGAGAGCTGCTCCTTTGTCATCGTTTCCAGAGTCTTCATCACGGTCAAGGTTTAGAGCTAAATATTAAATAGAAGAAGTCTTTAGGGTATGCTTTCTATTGTATACCCTTATATAATACATTTTTTCCTGTTACATAAGTACTTTATTATTATAATTTATCCATCTTCTATTATTTTTAAGCAAATAATTATTTCAAGGACTCATTCTTCTGAATACACACAAAGTTTAGGGTCATCGACCTTCTTAGGTTCTAGTCTTAGATCTGTTACCATCTGAGAGCATATGAATAAGGGAAACAGAAAAGGATTTACACCTGAGATGGAAGCAATGCAAAACAAAAAGAGTGATAGAGTAGGTAATTTAGGGAAAGCCAGTGATACACAGCTCTTAACCATGAACAGTGATTCTTAACTCTTGAATGTGGCATTCACGAAGGTATTAATAGGTGACTTTAAAAAACATTTCAGAGAACTGAAAAAAAATTCAGTTATCACATTTTTCATTAGGTCATCTTTGAACCCTACACACACGTTTAAGGTGAAGTTATCGGGTGTTTTATTAACCACGCACTTGTTCTTGCTGGCTTATCATTGAGTTTTACTGCTAACTTCCTGTTCTTAGCAGTTGTACCTCGCTTTACATAGTATTGCCAAACCCACTGTATTCAGTGTTTTGCCTGACAAACACAGTTATAGCTAAAAGTAAATTTTTCTCATTTTTCAAAATTTGCTGGCCTACTTGTTAAGCTTTTGCTTTAAGACCTGCTAATGTTTCCCAAATTTCTGTGGTTTAATCACCTTAGTGTTTAGTTGCTCTATGGATTCCCAGGGACTCCCTCCCCAGAGATTCTGATTTGGTAATTTTGGGATGGAACTCAGGGGTCTGTAAATTTTACAAGCACTTACAGGTGAAACATAGACTTTAAACAGCTAAGAGTGCTCATCAGAATTATGTTGAGATTGCTTTTTAAACAGACAAGCCAAGCCTATAATTTTAATTTCCAGTGTTGGGATTTGGCCTTGTATATCTTGGGTGGGGTGGCGGGGACAGTTCTGTTGATGATTGTGATACACCACAGGTCAACCATTGAATAGTCTGGTCAGTGTAGTTAGTGTATTTCATAATTACTAGGTTCTAAGTATGTGGTAGTATTAATGTCTTAGAAGTTGGATATATTTCCTGTATTTGTAAAGCATTTAGTTAGGTTTTTTAAAAGAGAAAAGTATATAACAAACTAGTTTTGAGTGTTGCTCTTTTACTTCTTTAGGCATTTTTGAAGAACGTGTAAGTATTTTCTTAGAGAAAAAGGGGCTCAGAGTGGTCCCCAGATCATCATCATCAGTAACACCTACTAACTAGTTAGAAATGCAGATTCTCAGGCTCCATTCAGACTTCTTGAATCAGAAACTCTGTAAGGCTCAGCATTCTGTGTTTTGAGAATTCCTCCAGGGGACTGTGATGCAAACTGATGTTTGAGAACCTTCATCTTAGAGTAAAATCTTTACATACACCTTTTTGTTGTTTCATTTATCTAGCACAATACCTTATATATAATCAGGGCTAAACGATTTGTTGAGAGGATCAACACCAATTCTGGATCAGGAAAGATTTTATTTCTGTCACTAGTCAGGAATATTCTGAAAACAAAAAGCACATTCTTTTTACAAACAATATTTCAAAACACATTAAGGTAAACACATGAAAAAGTATTAGCTACTTAATAAATTTAATTAACATGTAAATGAAAAATTTACACATTACTGCTATTTCGTATCGATTTCATTTTCAAAATGAACTCTCCAGTTTAAAACAGCGATACGTTTCCCCCTGTATTTTGCACTGCAGCATTAGAAAATCACATTTAAAATAAGCATTTTGGCGAGGTTATTGGAAGGTGAAAAATCCGTCTTTAATTATGGATATTTAAGAGAGGTGTTGCTGTGCCATTCAGATAATGATTTAAAACAAGAAATTTAGTTGCTTTGAAACATAAGTATATGCATTCTGAATGTTTTTCTTCAGAAACCATCTCTTTTTTTGAATTTCAAATTAATTATAAAATGCAGAATTTTCAAGATTTGAAAATTAGGTTAACATGAGAAACTGAAGATACTGAATTACATTGCCTATTCAGTCTGTACTTTAGGATATACAGTAGGATATACTTACCTTTACTAGAAAGAAATATGATGGTTCAAATTAGATTACACCTTCTTTCAGAGTTTTTTGACAAATGCAGATAGTGTCAGTTTGTGGTGAATTTTTGTTAAATTACAGAAAATTTGTGACCCTGACATCTTGAACTAGTTAATATTTTTAAACTTTGCTAATACTGTATATCACTGTATTCTGGTTTTATCTGTGCATCTATGAATTTTTTATGTGTAGCTACATGTGTTTATATTTATACATATACATTACACATAGAAGTGGATTCATAAATTTTTTGTATAGCCTGCTCTTTTCATATAATACTATATTGTAGCATCTAGTATAAACAAAGATTAATTTTTGTAGACTTTGCTTTTATCCTGAAATTTTATGGTGGCTGGTTTAATGGAAAGACAATTTCTGTGACTACTGTTTTGTCAGTTAGGTATTGACCCTGATAAGTACTGCTAGATAACAGTAAGCACTGTAAAAATACATTTGTTCCGTAACATAACCTCCATGGAGGTAGGGGCTTGGTCTGTTTTGTTTATTGCACCGTGTCCTGTTCTGGGAATAGTGTTAGGCTCATAAAAGTTGATCAAGAAATATTGGTTGAGTAAATCAATAACGTTCTCTAGCATATGGATATCCTAAAGGTTTATTTTTAAAGTTTATTGATTAGAATTAAAAATACATTTGCCCAGATAAAATAATAGATTGTTAGCTGTCTTGAAAATGTAATTTATATTTAATTTGAAATGTCAAGGTTTTGCTATTTTTTCCATTAAATAGAGATAGTGTTTTTAAAAATTAAATGTGAAGTTTTAAGTATTCTGGTTTTGCAACAATTGCCAGTGGGATTAGGTGTCAACTTAATGAAAACTTCATGACAGCACTTTCTTAAAAAAGACTGTGGAAACCAAAGTTAGTAAATGATTTTGGAAGACATAAAGATATTTAAATGTTCCTTTTTTTTTTTTTTTTTTGAGACAGCGTCTTGGTCTTTCTGGAGTGCAGTGGTGTGATCACAGCTCACTGCAGCCTTGAACTCCTGGGCTCAATCCTCCTGCCTCAGCCTCCCGAGAAGCTGGGACTAAAGGAGTGCACCACTATACCTGGCTAATAATTTCATTGGTTAAGAACATTAACTACAACTCATACATTTTCCTGACCACATTAGCTTAGGTCAAAACAGTAACAGTTATGAGTATAGATTAAAAAAATAAGGGAACTAATCTTAAACATGAACCTCTTTTCAGCAAATTAGTATTCTAGTTTATCAGCTCTTCCTTACACCTCTAAATCTCTTTCCTGGCAAGATCTCTTATTTACCTTGGTTTATGGTGATGCTATATTCATTGTTACACTGGTGGATGACTGTTTTAATTAGTAGCTGGGTTTTTTTTTTCCTTCAGGAAAATGACACTGCTGGCTCTGATGTTTACCCTACAGCTAATGCCTATGTTTGCCAATGTTCACATTTATTCCATGATTGATTTATTAACAGTTACTAAGCTGCTTTTCTGTGCCAGGAACTTGGCTAGATGAATAAATTGTTGTTTTTCTACACAAAATTAATTGTCATAATCAGATACTGTAGCATTTATTCTTGCAGAAATATACATTTATACTTCAACTGAGTGATCAAATCTCAACTTACTAATTCATACATTCAGCTAGCACATAATTGAATACTTCTTATGTGTCAGAAACTGTTATAGGTGCTTGGGATGTATCATTGAACAAAATAGACAAAAATCCCTGCCTTTCTGTAACTTACTTTCCAGTGTAGGTTTAGATTGGTGGGGTGAAAATAAAATAAGCAAGTAAGATACATACTTAGGTTTTATAAAAATAGAGCAGGACAAAAGGACCAAGATGGAGGCAGTAATCAGGGCATCTCAACTCAGTGAAGGTGAGACTGGGAAAAAGACTTGAAAAGGGTGGAAAAGCAAGCCTTATAGGTATTTAGCGTAGCAGTAGTCCAGCAAGGGGGACAACTAGTGCAAAGGCCCTAGGAGGCAGTGTGTTTGAAGTGTTTTAAGAACAGTAAGGAGACTAGTATGCCTAGAACAGAATGAGTAAAGGGGGCAAAGTGGTAGAAGATGAGATTAAAGAGGTAATGAAGCCACTGTGGTGGCCCATATGGACTATTGGAAGCGCTTTGGCTTTTACTCCGAATGAGGCAAACACCATTTTAAGCAGAGAGGAGTGATATGACTTGATTTCTTGTTAAAAGGATTAGTCTAGTTGCTGTTACAGGAAAAGACCAGGGGTGCAAAGAAACAGGGAGATAAAGAATATAAAGTTTTCACTGAAACTTATATCTAGTATGCTTGCTTATATTTGAAAATGCATATCCAGATAACTGTAGCAAATTCAAATAATATGTCTGGTTTATAGTACTAGCATTGATATGCTTCTTAATTATTATAATTGACATAATAATAGGAGCACTAATAAAGAACAAGTCAAGGATTCCCAAAAGAATGTTGAAAAGGCAGTCAGCTTTTCCTTTGCCTAAAATCAGTCATAGCAGATTTGGGCCAAATACTAACACCAGAGTCAAACTATGCATATCCCTACTACAAAGACACAGATGAATGTGTGACAGTTTCCTGCCCCCAAGAATCTTTAAGGGTTGTAGAGGAAGATTAATATGGCCAAATAACTAGAGTGATCAGTTTACCAGAGAGGGCCAGTTTTGGAAGACAGAAAAAAACAGAAACAAAATGATGTTTGAGTTAAATCTTTAAAAGTTTCTCTCAGGCCGGGCGCAGTGGCTCAAGCCTGTAATCCCAGCCCTTTGGGAGGCCGAGGCGGGTGGATCACGAGGTCGAGAGATCGAGACCATCCTGGTCAACATGGTGAAACCCCGTCTCTACTAAAAATACAAAAAACTAGCTGGGCGTGGTGGCGCGTGCCTGTAATCCCAGCTACTCAGGAAGCTGAGGCAGGAGAATTGCCTGAACCCAGGAGGCGGAGGTTGCGGTGAGCCGAGATCGCGCCATTGCACTCCAGCCTGGGTAACAAGAGCGAAACTCCGTCTCAAAAAAAAAAAAAAAAAAAAAAGTTTCTCTCATAAATTTACCAAGCCACATATTGGGAAGGGTACCCCGAGACAGAAGGAGTAGAGTAATTTAACTAGAAAGGAAATAGTATGGTGTTTTTGAATAACTACAATGTGTGGCTGAACAATGTGGGAAATGATGAGGATAGAGAGATGGGCAGGAAACGAGGTAAGGGAGGCTTCCTTTTAAAATAATTAGACCTTGTCCTGTGTACATTTAATAGGATTTTAATCAGAACATACAGTAATACCAGATTTCTTTACTTTGGAAGGATCTTTATGGTGGTGGCTCCAGAAAGAAATTAAAGCAGAGTAACAGTGGTTAGCAATAATGAACAGCTAGTAGTTCCCAAACCTATGTATCATATGCATCTTGGGAGTTTTTAAAAACTCCCATTTTGGAATCCTGACTTAAATCTACTGAATGAGAATTTACAGATTCAGATTCCTAGTGGGGCCTAGGAATTTGAAATGTTGAATGTCCTTCATGATGCAGCTGGACAAGCATTTGGGAATACAGCATTAGGTCACTATTTCAGTATGCTAAGGAGTGGGAGGCTATTTAAGCTCAAGGGCTATTCTGCTTCTCACTATACAGTATTTCCAGTACCTAGCACACTGCATGGTACTTGATAGATGTATCCTTTCTTCCACACCTCACCCTACACATCTCTTCATCTGTATCCTTAGTAATAGCCTCTGTAATAAACTGGTAAACACTTATCCTTGAGTTCTGTCAGCTGCTCCAGCAAAGATGGGTTTGTGAGACTCCCAACTTTAAATCTGTCGGTCAGAAGTTTCTGAGGCCTAGACTTGGAACTTATGTTGGGGAGAGGGGCAGTCTTGGGGACTGAGCCCTCAATCTGACACTTTCTCCAGGTAGATAGTGTTAGAATTGAATTGAAGGACACCCAACTGGTGTCCGCTGCAGAATTGATTGCTCACTTGGTGGTGGAGAGAACCCCTCCTCCGCCCATTTGGTTACAGAAGTTATCTTGTGTATTGTTGATTGCTGTGGTGTGGGAACAGAAGGGGAAAAAACTGTTGGAGGGTTTTTTCCCAAAACAATAAAGAGATTATTTAGATGTATAAAAATAGAATCAATGCAAATTAACTGAGCATATTGTGAAATATAGAGTAGAGCTGTGTATAAGGAGTAGATCTTAATGGCAGGCTGACACAAATTGAATGTTTGCTAGAACCTTCAAAAATCTAAGCTTCCCAAGTATGTGAAAACACTCAGGTTAGTAAACATTTTTAGGCAAACAGCAAAACAATGCTCAGAGCCATTTAAGGAAAAAGAACAGTAACTGAATTCTCTTACAGAAATGTGAGATGTTGTTATACTAAGTACTGATTGTATTATACTTTTTGTTTATTTGTTTAGTGGTGTTTCAGTTCCTAAAATTCCTTCAAATGTCCTGCAAAATACCAAGAACTTGGTGAATCTTCCTTTTGTTTTCCTGTGAAAAATGATGAAATTAAAAATCTTGAGAATTAGACCTTGAGGGTTACCTTCCGGTGTTTATACCACTATCATACAAAATTTTGGAGGACAAAACCCTTCCCACTTAAAAACCAGTCAGTCCCAGAAAATCACCTCACCTGAGACTGCATCATTGTATTATGTGCATTAGCTTTAGGTATGGATCTAAATGTTTTTAATATTTTAAAAACTTCAGCCTTTCTTCATTAATTTGGCTTAATACAAGTTAGAAGAACTTTAAAAATGAGTACAAACAAGGAAGTTGCTGTGACTGCCAAACATGTTGAGCAAGTAAAATACCAAAGTGTTGAACTTAGATATTGAAAGAGTTGCTCTGTACAAATAAAGTCTACTGGGAGTATATAGGAGAGACTGAATTACCATCTTTTGATTCTCTCCCCCTAATGATTGGCATTACCAGAAGGGGATACCTTGCTTTGAAGAGCTGCTGGACAGTAGAGCAGAGAGCATCTATCACCATTGGTAGGTGCCTTTCAGTTAGGACTTTGGATTTATTTTTAATTTTAATTTTTTAAATTTTTATTTATTTTTCAAGCATCAACCTGTTTAATTGTTCATACTTTATTCTTGTATCAGTAGGTTAAGAAAGTAAACTTTTCCCAAGCACTGATTTATAGATCATGTTTGTTAAGTGGCACACAAAAGTAAGTTTAATAAACAATAACATTCAGTGATCTACTTAAATGCGATTGTAATCCTTAATTTAAGCTAAGGGCAATAATTTAATATAATAGACTAAATACACACAAAACCTGTATATCCAGAACTACAAACATGGTTTCCATAGCCACATATGGTTTAGCCACAAAGGACACATTTCCACAATGAAGAAGTACTTACAAATATGTTAATAAAACACTAACGCAAATTTTTAACCTGCCATCAGCTTTTTAAGCAGTGCCATTCCTGCTACTGAAAGCATTTATTTTTAGAAGCTTGAATCTGATCTGGGAAAACGAGTTCTCCTAAAACTTAACAGGATGTTATAAGTCTGAAAAGGTTTTAACTCAAAAAGCCTCCCAACACAGCATTATTTACGTGAAACTTAGTTGCTTAAATAAAAATAATAACTTGGTTACCTGAAGAAAATGAAAACAAATTATCTTTTAAGAGAGATAAACATTCTTACAAAAAACTGTATTTTATCTTCTTCAAAAGAAATGCAAACGAGTTCATTATCTGTATTTATTTTTTTGAGACAGAGTCATTCACGCTCTATTGCCCAGGCTGAAGTCCAGTGATGCCATCTCGGCTCGCTGCAATCTCCACCTCCTGGGTTCAAGCAGTTCTGCCTCAGCCTCCCAAGTGGCTAGGATTACAAGTGCGTGCTACCATGTCTATCTAATTTTTGAATTTTTAGTAGAGGCAGAGTTTTGCTATATTGGTCAGGCTGGTCTAGAACTCCTAGCTTCAAGTGATCCACCTGCCTCGGCCTCCCAAAGTGCTAGGATTACAGGCGTGAGCCATAGTAGCCAGCCCAGTTCATTATCTTTAATAATAATTACCTTTAATAATGTTTAATAATAAACTAGACAGTAAACTAGTTGTTGTCTAAAAACTTTCAAATATATAAAGTACATGTCTGAGCTGTCAAGTCAAAAATGTTATTTAGATTTCACATACTAAACAGCTACAGTATAGCTTATAAGGGCATAAACATACCTAACACACTGCATTATTCTTTATAGATAGTCAAAAGTCAGAAGGTACTGCATGGTTTGCAAGGTACTTTGTCTTATGAGTGGTCATTAAAACTCAGTAAGTAATTCAAGTATGGTAATACAAAGGCAAGTAATTAAACGCACCAATATCACTCTAAAACTAAAGGCATAAAAATAAAGGCTGAGGCTGGGCTCAGTGGCTCAAATGCTTGTAATCCCAGCACTTTGGGAGGCTGAGGTGGGTGGATCACCTGAGATCAGGAGTTCGAGACCAGCCTGGCCAACATGGTGAAACCCCTTCTCTACTAAAAATACAAAAAATTAGCTGGGCATGGTGGTGTGTGCCCTGTAATCCCAGCTACTCAGGAGGCTGAGGCAGGAGAATTGCCTGAACCCAGGAGGCAGAGGTTGCGGTAAGCCGAGATCGCGCCATTGCATTCCAGCCTGGGTAACAAGAGCGAAACTCCGTCTCAAAAATAATAATAGTAATAATAAATAAAAATAAATAAATAAAGGCTGAAAACTTTGTGTTTCTCCATCTTTCATTTACATGGCTAGATATCAGAACCTTACTTTAGAAGTTGTTATATATGATATCCCCAGATGATAATTTTCAGAAACTATAAAAAGTGTCAAGATCCGTAGTTTGCTTCATCAAATGCTTTTCTAGCTTGTTTCAATTCTTCATTCATAGTAAGCAAGTCTTTAACCCTGGCAAACTTCCTTGGGTCCTTTCGAATCAAGAAGACGGTATCTTCAACTTGTACTCGACCTTGTCTTCCAATGAACATTGCCTTGTGAGTCATTTCAGTGATGAACTGTATGACAAGATCTTCAAGAATATCCACTGACTCAATATAAGGATTCTGGTCATCCCCAAAGGCATACATCATACATCACAATTCTTCAGAAAAAAGTCTGTTTCTTTTACCCTGTCCACCTTCTGCACCTCCTCCAATTTCTTCATTTTCTTCCTCAAAGGTAGGATCCTCTTCCTCATCTGCCATCCCACTAGCCCGCCAACCCACCAATTTTTTTTTTTTTTGGAGATGAGGTTTCACCGTGTTGGCCAGGCTGGTCTCAAACTCCTGACCTCAAGTGATCTGCCCACCTCGGCCCCCCAAAATGCTTGGATTACCGGTGTGAGCCACTGCACACAACCAAGATTTTGGATTTATAAGCAAACTCCAAGAAAGAGCTTGGTCCTGAGTTCCTCTGAATAGCTTAGGTCAAGTCCTAAATTCTGAAGCCAACCCCTGTAATTCCCTCTTTATATCTTTGGTATGTGAACTAGGCAAATTTCAAACTTTATAATAATAGCCTAGACTTAAGAATACTTGCCTTGGTAATTAGGATGAGTTTTTGGGAGACAGCATAGCCTAATGTTCATCACATGGACACCAGACTGCTTGAATGGAATACAGGTTCTACGGTTTATTAACGGAGTAACTTTGGGTAAGCTATTTAACTAGGGTCCTTATGTTTAACATGGTGATGATAATAAAGATGAAATTATAGGTGAAACATGTTTAGAATACCACTGTATACATAGTAAGCACCATGCATAGGTATTTGGATTTAAAAATACTGGCAAAGGCCAGGTTGGGTGGCTCACACCTATAATCCTAGCACTTTGGGAGGCCAACGCAGGAGGATCGCTTTAGCCCAGAAGTTCAAGACCAGTCTAGGCAACATGGATTCCATCTCTAAAAAAATTTAACAGAATTAGAATTAGCTGGGTATAGTAGCGTGTGAGGCTACGGTAGGGAGGGTGAGGATCACTTTAGCCCATTATTTTGAGGCTGCAGTGAGCTTATGATCATGCCACTGTACTCCAGCCTGGGTGACAGCAAGACTCCCTCTAAAATAAAATCAAAATAAAACTGCAGTCAAAAATGCCAACTGAAAAATGAACATGAACATTTTTTTTTTTTTGCATTTTTCTTGGGCCTAAGTAAGAAGTGCAAGGCAGTTAAAATGATGAGATAAAGTTCTTACCTATCAGCAGATCAGAAATTAATAAGCTTAAAAAGATGCATAATATATAATATTGCAGAGTGCATGGGGGAATTGATATACACATTCATGAACTGGCAGAGACAAAAATGGGCACAGAACCTTTTGGAAAGCTAATAATTTCAGTAGCATATTTTTTTATATCATGGAATTTCACTTTAGAACGTCAGTCCTGTAGAAATACTGACACAAGTGCAAAAACAACAAAACCCTCCTTGTTCCTTTAAGGTCAGAAAGAGTTATTTCACCAAATAATAGAATTGAGGTACATTTACTTTATTAGAAATAAATCTGATAATCTGCTAACATTTTGAATAGTTAGTTTAACTTCAGTTCTTGAAGTCCCATACCTTTACAATTAGGAATGCTAACAGGCTTTTTGTGCAACATTGAAAGATGAGTTTAAATCCCTGCAATTATTTTGTGTCCTTTTTAAAAATAATTTTTACTAACCTACAAAGCACCAAATATTTTGTTCTTAATCTGAAGAATAATAGACATTCTCTATAAAACAACCATTGCTTATTCATGAACTTTGTACACAAGAAGCTTAATAAGACAGTGGCTCAAAATTATTTTTCTAAATATATTTCCTATACAAAATAATTTCAAGGTATAATTGTTATTTTTGTGTCTCATACTGTATATTAAATAATAAGCATGTAAAAACTACAGTACCACAAAGATTCAGCTATTTTGATAGTAGTATACTCCAACATTAGTTCTAGAACAGTCATTGATATTGGTGAACAAACTTTTGAATGTACTGTTAGCTAAAATAGTACTTTATGCAGTAGCAGAACTTGACTTTATCTGTACTTAAAATAGATGCAATTTATAACATTTAGAGAAATACAGTGACCTTATTTACTTGCGGAAAATGTACTTATTTCCTTTTGATCTACACGTATTTTGTTGTGCAATGTAAGCAGTAAAACAAATAGTATAGGGTTCATATCTGTGGGACCTAGACCCCCTGGTCTAACAGAAATAATTCTTGGTCAATACTGTAATTCTGTGGTATAAGACTGATAAAATTAGCCTTCTTGTGACTACTAGACAGAAAGCTGGGCAGTTCAGGTGCTGAAACTCATAAGAATTTCGGAAGCTTTAGCTTTAAGTAACCTTTAAGTTTACTTAGAAATGTTATAAGACCTCCAGTAGTCAACATATGAAGGATATTATACAAATTTCTTCATTAAATATTTATTATAGATCCACTGATTGGTTTATGTCTAGACTCATTGTGTGATAAAGGACATAATGATTTTTATCACCTTCATCTAATACAGGATTTTCAAGTCTATATTAGTTGTTTTCTTGAAGATTGGTTTTCTTCCAAAATTCATTCTCATGTTCTTATTTTCAGTCTGCACTAGATTTTAAATATACTGTCCCTTAGACGCTTTTTCTAACCTCACATTTATAATGGATTTCTCTTAGATGCTTATTGCCACTCCTTGGACAGTCACTGCTATCTTCAAAGTTCTGGATAATACATGTATTTCAGAGGGCCTGGAGACATTCCATTACTATGGTTAGCTTGATCAGATACCCTTTAAAAGCACATAGCAGCTATTATAAGCTTTTCAATTTTTAATCAAGTGTTTCATTGGGTAGTCATTTATTGGTAGTTTACATCAGTTGAGTGGTTTAGAACAAATATAGTAAGTTTTTAGTAAAATTCTGACCACCTTGGCTAGGCACAATGGCTCAAGCCTGTAATTTGAGCCCTTTGTGAGGATGAGGCAGGAGGATTGCTTGAGCCTAGGAGTTTGAGACCAGCCTATGCAACAATGAATGCCTGGACTGATTGTGGCATTTGAACTAATATTCAGGTTTAACATGAGATAACTGATTATCATTCTATTTTGGAGGCTTTATTTGAACCAGATAGAAATCTACTTCCCATAGCTATCACTGCCTCTCACCTACCACTTTAAGCGGGTAGAGGAGGAAGTGAGGGAAATAGTTTTCGTTAAGGCCAGTAGGGACCTGCTAGACACCCCTCATCCTGAGAATACTGCATGGAACTCCATTATATACTGGAGTATTATTGCCATACATTGTAATTTTTTTTTGTTTTGTTTTACTCTTCTGCTTACACAGATCAAGTCATACATTTTTAAATTCAGATTGAAAACATTTACAGAGAACAATGCAGTGAAATGAAAAATGAAATTACAGACTGCTGGCATTTGCATTTTCATGTAGCCTCGGCGACTCATTTTTTTTTTTTTACAGTATAGCATTGAGAAAATCCTAGTTCATGTAACTAGTTATGGTTCATATAGATTCATATAACTAGTTATAAGTGATAATGGTGTAATGGTGTCACCATCTATCTAACCAGATGAAGATAATAGTTTTTAATAGCTCACCTTAAATTGCAAGGTACCCAAGTTAAATTGATCTAGATGCTTGAGTTGAAATTTTTGTATCAAAGTTCAGTTACTACAATAACATGCTTACATTCCTTGTTAAAGTATAAAAGTCCTACAGGCACACAAACTTGATAAGTGCTAAAACAAGTATCACTATTGTCACAATACAACTTGTGTTATATTATAACAAGAGTTATAACAGTTCCATATGCTGAGAACTGTGTCTGTTACTTGAGATTGCTGCTCCTGTGGTTGGATCTTTCAGATTTGCAAATCATTTGAAAGGAGAGATTTTAGGTAGAGACAATTACATACTTCATTCATGGGTGGTAAGGAGGATTAAGTGAAATAATGCAGCTAAAAGTCCTTATTTAGTATACTGTTCAATGGTCACTAAATTGTAATAGTTGTTTTTAACATTTGGCCAAGCACCAATTTAACAGGATTGAGTTGAGGGGCATAGGGGATCATGTGAGTGTTTGAAGTAGAAGCAGCATTCTTTATTAAGAAGAGAAACAGTTTGAAAAAGCCAAGACTTTGGAGTGAAAAAACACCTGAGTTCAAATCCTATTTGATACGTAATGGCTACTTTTAACCTTTTGAATGCCAGTTCCCTCATTTGTAAAATAGGGACAATATTTAACCTATATACAGGTTGTCCTGAGAGAATTAGGCACCTAGTACAGAATAATGTTAGCACATGGTAGCCTTTAATAAACTGTAGGTATTCAAGAAGCTCTTAGATGTCACTAGGCAGTTAAGCAAAGGAGGACAGCTTTGCTTGGTGTGCCAATGAAAATCTTTCTTCTTGGATGAGTTCCCTGAAAATATGTCATTGTATTGACACCTTTATCTTTGCTAACCTATCCCTTTAAATCCTGGGTATTGTGTGTGCCACAGCTTTTTATTCTTCCATATTCCTGCATTTATTTGGCACCTCTTGTGCTAGTAATAGATAAGAGGCTACTAAGGGAGGAGGCAAGTACACTGGCTTGTAGTTGCTAATATCATTTCCTATAGCTTATTGTCAGTGTTGTTCATGTGGTAAGGTAAAGAGTGAGAAAGTACTGGAGTCTAAAGAAACTTTAGTAGAAATCAGTTTGTTGCTATTACTGTTCTGCCTGCTAACAACTCCTATTTTCAAGTTATTATGTACAACTTTAGGTAGTTTCTCTAGCCTTAATCATGGTTTCTCTGTGTTGAGACTACTTTTGAATGACTATGAAGTACAGTCTTAGATATGCAGGCTACTTTCAAGTTTTTGCCAAAAATAAAAGCATACTCTCCATTTACACATGCTGGGGAGAAACACCTGCTTCCAAAAGGTTTAAAGCTTGGTTTGGGACTTCTTGTGAGAGTTCCTTATGTATGCAATAATCCAAAATTTATATAGTTGTCCTTTATAAAAGTACATTCACCTAGTAGACAAAACTCAATGTAATTTAATTAAATGGCATCTTCTAATCCTTCTGTGATGAGCAGAAATGTAGTTTTATTCAAGCTAAGGCAAACTTTTTCTGTCTCATGTTTTGTTTTGTTTTATTGTTGTTGTTAAGTAGGATAAGTTCTGAACGTCGAAAAGAAAAGTCTCGAGATGCAGCCAGATCTCGGCGAAGTAAAGAATCTGAAGTTTTTTATGAGCTTGCTCATCAGTTGCCACTTCCACATAATGTGAGCTCACATCTTGATAAGGCTTCTGTGATGAGACTTACCATCAGCTATTTGCGTGTGAGGAAACTTCTGGATGCTGGTGAGTTATTTTACAAGGGCATAAATAGTCCTGAAAATTAGAAATTAGAAGTAAATAGAAATTATTTTTAGGGGGTGGTCACAATGTTTTAATTTTGTATACCTCATTATGTTGTGATATGTACACTTTTAAAATTTTTTCTATAATTCTTGCCATTTTTATCAAACTTCACTTTTTTCTCATCAGTTATTCTTTGAAGTAATCATTCTTTTTGCATTGTAATTTGTTTTACTTTATTCTTTTAAACATACTCTGAATTCTTTTCTATTTTAACATCCTTTTTATTACCTCCTTTTAAAGCTTTAGTCAGGAATTTTAAAGATACTGGGTTTTTTTTGTTTTTTTAATTTTTCTTTTTCTCCTGTCCCATCTACCTTTCTTTCTTTCTTTAAAAAATATGACTCCTCTTCTCCGATGGTTTACCTTGCTACATTACTTTAAATAATCATGAAAAGCGTGGGCACATCTGATTATAGTCTTTCTAGCTTCTTTCTTTGACTGTTCTCTGTTTAAATGGCTGTATATGTTAAATAAAGTATCTGTGAGAAAACCATAAAAACATCTAAATATTATATCATTTAAGTATAACTTTTTAACTAATTTTCCTTTTCTTGTGCCCTTTTTAGGTGATTTGGATATTGAAGATGAAATGAAAGCACAAATGAATTGCTTTTATTTGAAAGCCTTGGATGGTTTTGTTATGGTTCTCACAGATGATGGTGACATGATTTACATTTCTGATAATGTGAACAAATACATGGGATTAACTCAGGTAAAATGCACACATATTAGGAGCCTTTCTATATGTTTTTGTGATTTTATGATACAATCCTAATTTTTTTTTAATGTGTTTACAGTTTGAACTCACTGGACATAGTGTGTTTGATTTTACTCATCCATGTGACCATGAGGAAATGAGAGAAATGCTTACACACAGAAATGGTAAGAAAAGTCTGTTGTTTGATTTAATGTGACAGGTGGTTTTACATAATCAGATACTATTGCTAATTATTAAATTTTGCTATTTTACTTACCTAAGGCAAAATGTTATTTCATGTTTAATAAAATGTTACGTCTATTCTTCATTAAAACTGTTATTCTAGTTTTTAGGAATTTGATTTTGAAAGCCCACCTAATTGCATAAATAATTGTGTATGTGAGAGACATAAAATAGAAAAATAAATAACAATCAGGACCAAGAGAGTTATAAATAACCTTTTTTTTTTTTTAGATGGAGTTTCACTCTGTTGTCCAGGCTGATGTGCAGTGGCATGATCACAGCTCACTGTAGCCTTGACTGCTAGGGCTCAAGTGATTCACCCACCTCAGTCTCCCAAGTAACTGGGACCACAGACGTGTGCCACCATGCCCAGCTAATTTTTAAAAAATCATCTGTAGAGAATAAGTCTCACTATGCTGCCCAGGCTGGTCTTGAACTACTAGACTCAAGCCATCCTCCCACCTTGGCCTCCCAAAGTGTTGGGATTACAGGCATGAGCCACCATGCCCAGGCTGGTCTTGAACTCCTGGACTCAAGTGATCCCCCTGGCTCAGTCTCCCAAAGTGCTAGAATTAGCCTGTAATTGTAGCACTTTGGGAGACTGAGCCAAGAGGATCTCCACGAGGTAGAGTTAAAAATTAAAATACACCATTAAGGCAAGGAGAAATTATAATACCAAGGGCAGATAATAGGATTTTAGACAGTCATTAAAGTTGAGGTGCCAGTTTGAGGTCTGAGGCCCAAGAGAAAAAGTTCACCAGAATTTTAAGACAAATAACTGCTTATTGACTTCTTAGGATGTTCTCAATAATTTGAGACTGTGTAGTTTGATTACAAAGTTATTACATTGTGGATGCCCACATATTAACAAAAATAGACAGTAAGACTTTTAATTCTTAGGAATGAATTGTTAAAAATAATCAAGTGTGCTGGGCGTGGTGCCTCACGCCTGTAATCCCAGCACTTTGGGAGGCCAAGGTAGGTGGATCACGAGGTCAAGAGATTGAGACCATCCTGGCCAACATGGTGAAATCCCGTCTCTACTAAAAAATACAAAACTTAGGTGGGCATGGTGGCACACACCTGTAGTCCCAGCTACTTGGGAGGCTGAGGCAGGAGAATCTCTGGAACCCAGGAGGCGGAGGCTGCAGTGAGCCAGGATCACGCCACTGCACTCCAGCCTGGCATCTGGCGACAGAGCGAGACTCCGTCTTAAAAAAAAAAGAAAATAAGTGTTCCGAGATTTTTGGAAAGTACCTCTTGAATTAAGAAAAACAAGGTCCACATTTCTGTCTTTTTAAACAGTGTATACTGATCTGTAATTATTAAAAATAATCATGTGTTCCAAGATTTTTGGAAAGTACCTCTTCAATTACAAAAACAATTTCAAGAAAGTCTTTCCACATTTGTGCCATCTTAAACAGCATATATTGATCATAATTGAAGTTTTCTTCATGTTGGGAAGTTACCACAAGGAAAATTTCTTATGTTCTGCTGTTGTTGTTGCTCTCCAATTTAAGTGCATAAGTTTGTTTGCTTCTATATTATACAACCTTAAATTTACTTTTTGCATAACTAAGGTTTCCTTTTTCATCTCATTTACAATAATAATAGATAACCTCCATTGAGAGAAAACTCTGTGCCAGGACACTGTTCTTCCCATTTTATATGCCTTTACCTCCTTTATTTCTCACAACAACCCTGTGAAATTAACTGTTACAATTTCTATTTTACCAGGAAAATGAGGCACAGAGTTACTAAGTAACTTGCCCAACATTATTTGGTTAGTAAATGACAAAGCTTGGGCTGAACTAGCTTCAGAGTCCACACTCATTAGCTCTTTGGAGCTCTTTTCATATTTTTGAATTCTCAGTACATTTTACTGTCTTTTTTTCACCATGTCAGCAGGACCTGTCTCCTGTTTTAAAATTCAATATTTTGTTGTTACTGTTAATTTGGAAAATAGATGCATACTTTTGAGAATTCTGTATAAAGGAGGAGTAAATATGCTTTGGATCTAAGTGGCTTGTCAATGAGTTTAATACATGAGTTCCATTGTGCAGAGTTGAGGTTTATATTGACTGCTCAGTGCTTTCCTGGGGCTAGACTATAAATGGATGGATATTAAGAAATCTTGTTTTGATTTGGTAATGATGTTAATGCATTATTCCAAATCAGATAGTCTTAATATAGTTTAAATATATATGTTGAACCAAATGTTTTTTTTTAAAGCACACAAACATTTTTGAAATCATTCCTAATGTGGTTAATGAAGTATTGATGTTCCATTGGGAAACTAAAAGGTAGAGACAGGTTTTCTCTGTGGTAGCCGTAATGGTCTTAATCTGACCTTGTGATCCGCCTGCCTTGACCTCCCAATGTGTTGGGATTACAGGCGTGAGCCGTCGTGCCCAGCCTACCTTGATTTTTAATTAATCTACAGATCCCCATTCAAAGGCCTTGGGTTTCTTTCAAAGGTCAATATAATTGAAGCATAGATTATGAAAGAATGAACATACCCAAAGGATTTTGCATGTGAATCTTTATTGCCACTGCCACAACCATCACCACCTACACACATACACACACACACACACACACACACACACACTCTCTCTCTCTCTCCCCCTCTCTCTCCTCTCTCTCTTCCCCTCTCTCTCTCTCTCTCTCTCTCTCCTCCTCCTCCCCCCCCCTTTCTCTTCCTCTCTCCCTCTCTCCCTGTCTCCCTCTCTCTCTCACTCTCATGGCATCTTTTGAAAATATACTCTTGAGTCATTCCAGGGCGGGCAAATTAATTCAATTCTTATCTAAGTAAACCCAAATGGCCTGCATCAGCACCAGGACTGCTCATCTTTCCTAGTTTCATTAAATGAGTATGAGCTGGAATTCATCTTGTTCCTCAAGAGTCCAGCATTTCTAGCTAACAATGCCTAAATTTAAACTTACTCTTGTTTCTTTTCTACTTGACGGTGTTCTTTCAATATACTGGCATTAAAATTTCCAGATTTTATTTTTCTCCTGTCTTATTTCTATCAGTTTTCAAATGTATTAATATTCTACCTCTTCATTTGTCTTTTGCCACCATTCTTTTCACTTATATTGCTGCTGCTGGCTCAGCCCTCTATAATTCTAACATATATTGCTGCTAAATTAATTTTCTTTAAGTTACTGATTGTGCTTCCCAATTCAGAATTTTTTAAAGCCCTTGTTGAATATTTTAGGCAGGACTCCATGTGGACATCCACAGCCCTCTGTAGTACAGCCCTAACCTTCCCTTCTAGCTTTGCCTTATTACTCTTCTACGTGTATTTTATGTTATGGACAAACTGTACTATACGTTGCTCTTACTTTTCCTTCCACTGTGCTTTTCATTCTCTTCCTTCTCACCCATCTCTACTTACTGACATTCTATGTCTCTTTTTCTAAGCAGGACTTCTAGATTCCCCCAACTAGAAGTTATCTTCTAAGCCCTCCTCCTTTAAAGCATATAAGTCTCAAGTACTGACTCTGCATTGTGTTTCTGTTGACGTTACTGTATCTACTATATCTACTACATTTTTAACTTCTTCAGGAAAGGCAGTGTGTCTTACTCACCTTTGTATTGCCTGCAATATCTAGTCCAGGTTCTGAATAATGAATATTTTTGTATGTGTTTTGAAGCACTCTGACCAATGAAGATAAGAAAGATGAATACTGAAGATTGATAAGAAATATAAGAATATTGATAAGAAATATGAATGAATATGAATATTGAAATATGAAATATATTTCTTAATAAGAAATCAAGATGCTATTTTCTTGTTGGGTTTTCTTTTTTTTTGATACAGTGTCTCACTCTGTCACTCATGTTGGAGTGCAGTGGTGCACTCTCAGTTCACTGCAACCTGTGCCTCCCAGGTTCAAGTGATTTTCATGCCTGAGTCTTCTGAATACTGGGATTATTGGTATGCACTACCACACCTGGCTAGTATTTATATTTTTAGTAGAGACAGGATTTTGCCACAGTGGCCAGCCTGGTCTCAAACTTCTGGCCTCAAGTGATCTTCCCGATCTTCCTGTCTCAGTCTCCCAAAATGCTGGGATTATAAGCATGAACTACTATACTCAGCAAGATTCTATTTCCTTAGTCGCCTAAATATGATCTCATTTTTTAGTAATAGGAGGTTTGGAATAGGAGTGAATAGACTTGACTTAATTCTGACTTTGCTTTATTTCTGCATCTTTTTTTTTTTTTTTTTTTTAGATGAATTTTCACTCTGTCACCCAGGCTAGAGTGCAGTGGCACAGTCTCAGCTCACTGCAGCCTCCACCTCCCAGGTTCAAGTGATTCCCCTGCTTCCATATCCCAAGTAGCTGGAATTACAGGTGCCCACTCCCATGCCCAGCTAATTTTTGTATTTTTAGTAGAGATGGGGTTTCACCATATTGACCAGGCTGGTCTTGAACTCCTGACCTCAAGTGATTGTCCTTCCTCAGCTTCCCAAAGTGCTGGGATTATAGGCCTGAGCCACTGTGACCGGCCTATTTCTGTAGCTTTTGATAAGTCATTTGATCTGTTGTTGGTGTTTTCTCGTAATAACAGAGTAGAAATAATTTCCTGTCTTGTTTACTAGGTAAATTAAGGTGGAAAAAGTAAGACATGTAAAAACGTTATTTGCTGTTAAAAAAGAAAGTTGCTGTTTAAAAGGTTCTATAAATACATAGAATGCTTATTAGAAATCGAGCAAACACATTCAGGAAATGATAGGAAGAGTTTACTGAAGTTCTTTGTTTAGGCATTCTTGTGTACCAATAACACAGTTATAGAGCAAACTCATACCATTTTTATATTTCTTTGTAGTTTGACTAAGCTTACTGGCTTGAATGATTAACTGTTATCCCAAATATGGATTATCTTTCAGCCAACTCAGAGAATCACTGCTACTGAGTAGTGTATGTCAGATCTCATGGGTGTGCTGAAGTGGGTAAAAGGGGAATGAATTACTGTGTTCATGCTGAGACTTTTAATTGAACAGGTATTCAGTTGATCTAGGTGCTGGGTACTTTGCTACTTACATTGTAACAAATTTGTATATTTACTTGTTTTAAAACTTTATTTCATGCTTTCATTAGGCCCTGTGAAAAAGGGTAAAGAACAAAACACACAGCGAAGCTTTTTTCTCAGAATGAAGTGTACTTTAACTAGCCGAGGGAGAACTATGAACATCAAGTCTGCAACATGGAAGGTAAGTGAAAATGATTTGTGATTGATGATGCACTTTATTTATACATAGACATTATAGTATTAAGATAACTTTAGAACTGTGAGGGAAAGTTTACAGTTCCTTGGTGTTTATATATGTAACATTTATACTTTCAGCTGATTTGCATGTGATCTCCAAAATCCAGAACCATATAGTAATTTGCCAATTTGAGGCACAAACTTAAATTATGTGAATTGTGGCACTGGTGTACCAGCCTTACCTAATCAGTTGGCTTTGCCAACCACCCAATATTTGAATCCTGATAGGGCCTAATTTTCTATTAATCATTGTTTTGTGTCTTTGTTCAGTGTTAAAACATAGTCATCAGAGCAAGAAATAACTATCAAACAGCCAGATGATGAGATGAATGAAAAGGCAGCCTAGGCTTTATCCGAGGGGAATTTTTTAAAGAGTAATTTATAGGACCTGGGCAGGAAGTAGGTCATGGGTGGTATCGTAGGAAAAACATTTATTGATTTTCAAAAACAAGGTTAACTCACCAGCAACAGTAAAATTTATCAAAGCCTACTGGCCATATCAGACTCAACTGTTCATCTCTGCTTTTTTCCCCCAGCATTGTAAATATATTTTTTATAAATGTTTTGTTTTCTTCTTCATACACAGGTATTACACTGTACAGGCCATATTCATGTATATGATACCAACAGTAACCAACCTCAGTGTGGGTATAAGAAACCGCCTATGACCTGTTTGGTGCTGATTTGTGAACCCATTCCTCACCCATCAAATATTGAAATTCCTTTAGATAGCAAGACTTTTCTCAGTCGACACAGCCTGGATATGAAATTTTCTTATTGTGATGAAAGGTAAATTAGATCTAAAATGTGAATTTGAAATTTTTAATTAGTCTACAGCATTATTGAATATTCACCGTAGTAAAGATTTAATGTTGGCCATGCGTGGTGGCTCACACCTGTAATCCCAGCACTTTGGGAGGCTGAGGAGGGTAAATCACTTGAAGTCAGGAGTTTGATACCAGCCTGGCCAATATGGTGAAACCCTGTCTCTACTAAAAATACAAATATTAGTTGGGCATGGTGGCAGGCATTATTCGGGAGGCTGAGGCAGGAGAATCACTTAAACCTGGGAAGTAGAGGTTGCAGTGAACCGAGATTTCACCACCACACTCCAGCCTAGACAACAGAGTGAGACTTCACCTCAAAAAAAAAAAAAAAAAAAAAAAAACTCAGTTTTAAACTATGCTTTCCACTAAATTGAACAGAATGATACATCCTAGAACTTACTAATATTAGATTAACTTTGTAAATTAATTCAGCCACATTTATTGAACACTTAACTCTGTACTATGAACACTTACTTAACTAAGTGCTATGCAGAAATTAAGATTAGTCTTTTTTTCCCCCAATAGGGGCTCTGCTTAAAAAGAGAATTTCAAAGACATACAGCGTATATTTTGAGCAAAGATAGATTACCTTCGGTTGGGGACTAGAAAGCCAAGTGTTTGTACATCTCTTCATCCTACGTATCTTCCCTGAAAAGCTTCAACCTTGCCCATGGTTTCTATCGCTATTTCCCACATTTCTTTTTGTAACTAATTCTATTTAATGCCAACTTAATATTTGTATCTGGATATTCTTCTGTATTGTAAACTAAATATTTCTGTAATTGAACTGTACCACTACTGCCCCCAAACAACATCATCAAAAACTATAACACATCGTAGTTAATACACCACCATGTACACGTGACTCCAGCAAAACTTTGGAAGTCATCCTTAACTTTTCTTTTACCTTCATTTTCTATGTATAGTTGATCTATAAATCTCACAGATTTACTATCTACATTTATCTCTTGATCCATTTCCTCCTTTCCATCCTTGCACGCCTGCCACTGAATTCATTAGCTCATTATTACCTTTGACTTGAGTTGTTGGCTTAGCTGCCTTTTTGCCAACAGATTTGTACCCTTGTAATCTTTTATCCAAGTTGCCAGAAAGTGGGTGTCCTAATGTGAAAATCAGATCATGTCATTCTCTTGTTAAAAATGCCTCAAATGCTTCCCTTCATCTTTGCACACAAAATTGTTTATAAAAATAATAGATGAGGGAAGTAAATTTTCATTTATAAAAAAAAGATGTGCATTTTAAAAGACTGAAAGACAAATAGACCTACACAATAAAATCTAAACTTAACATGGCAAAAAAACATATTTATAGTCTGGTCCTTGCCAACTTTTCCATATTAATCAGGAGGAAGGGTCACCACTTATTCTGATGGGGCCCCCACCACCCTATAGCTAGAAAGCTCTCCATGCTGTTTTAATGTCTTAATGCAGGGGTCCCCAACCCCCAGTACTGGTCCACGGTCTGTTAGGACCCCAGCTGCATAGCAGGTGAGTGGTGATGAGCATTCCTGCCTGAGCTACGCCTCCTGTCAGATCAGAGGCAGCATTAGATTCTTACGGGAGTGGAAAACCATTGTGAACTGTACACGAGGGATCTAGTTTGTGCACCCTTTGTGAAAACCTAACTCAACTAGTGCCTGATGATCTGAGGTGGAACAGTTTCATCCTGAAACTGTTCCATCCCCATCCCTGGAACAGGTGTCTTCCACGACCGGTCCCTGGTGCCAAAAAGGTTGGGGACCACTTTTTTAGTGCCTTTGCACTACTTTCTTTCCTATTCTGTAATAAAGTTTTCTTCACTTCCTAACACATACTTACCTTCCAAGAGCGTCTACTCCTTTGTAGAGCTTTCCTTGTTCCTTCCAAAAGAAACTGCACTGTTCCTTATACATACCTTTTGTAGCATATACTCTACTATTGTAGTGCTTTTCTCATTTTTTACTGTAAGGCTATATAATACAGTAGCTGAAGGGGGCATAGGTTCTGTAGCCTGACTGCCAAATCCTGGCTTCGCTGCCTATATCCAAATGATCTTGGACATATTAGTTCTTATCTGTGAGCATCAGTTTCTTCTTAATATTAACTTGAAGATGTTATGAGAAAACCAATTTTCAGCACTTAATATAAAGTAGACAAGAAACCCCCACACCATTGGACAAGGAAATATGACAGAGCAATGTCTTTGGAATCACATAATGTTAGATTCACTCATGGCTTGCATCTCTGATACTTATAATGTGGCCCTTGCCTTGGTACTTAACTATTGTAAAACTCACATTCCTTATCTATAAAATAAGAATCGTGGCTGGGTGCAATGGCTCATGCCTGTAATCTCAGCACTGTAGGAGGCCAAAGCAGGCAGATCACCTGAGGTCCTGAGTTTGAGACCAGCCTGGCCAACATGGTAAAACCCCATCTCTATTAAAAATAAAAAATTAGCAGGGTGTGGTGGCACATGTCTGTCATCCCAGCTACTCAGGAGGCTGAGGCAGGAGAATTGCTTGAACCTGGGATGCAGAGGTAACCGTGAGCAGAGATCATGCCACTGCACCCCAGCCTGGGAGTTCATACCTCAGAAGGCTGTTGTAAGGATTAAAGGAGTCTACTGAGTGCCTAGGGCACACAGTTAATGCTTCACTACTGGTGTCAACTTTAAGAAAATGAATATAGAAAAGCTAAGTACTATTTTAAGGTGTTTACTGCCAGTATTCATATCAATGTGTGATGGAACAGAGATGTCCATCCAATTTTGAGGAGTTTTTTTTTTACTTTTTGAAAACTTAAGGTAACAAAGGTAGAGGTGGGGGCCAGGGAGAAAGGAAGGTAATGGAGCAAAAATGAGAAAGGGAGTAGCGTTCCCCTCTAGTTATAACAGAAAATTAGCGAAATGATCATGATGGGAGTTAACAGTAAAGATAGCCAGCTTATAGATGAACCAAGACAGTTTTTTTGTTTTGTTTTGTTTTGTTTCGTTTTTGTTTTGAGACATAGTCTGGCTCTGTCGCCCAGGCTGGAGTGCAGTGGTGCCATCTGGGCTCACTGCAACCTCCACCTCCCAGATTCAAGCAATTCTTCTGCCTCAGCCTCCTGAGTAGCTGCAACTACAGGCGTGCACCACCACACCTGGCTAATTTTTGTATTTTTAGTAGAGATGCGGTATCATCATATCAACCAGTCTGGTCTTGAACTCCTGACCTCATGGTCTACCCACCTTGGCTTCCCAAAGTGCTGGCATTACAGGCCTGAGCCACCAAGCGCAGCTTAGATCAACCAAGACAGTTTTGAGTTTGACCAGCAGACTGTTACTTTCTGGTTTAGAGCGCTTATACAGGAACTTCTCACATCTATAACTCCTGAGAACAAAGCTGTTCAATTTTGGTCAATTTTAAGAAATTTTGCTCAATTTTAAGAAAGTCTAACATACCAAACTCCTAAAATCCAAAATATTCTGCAAATAGCTGCTATTTACTGTACTGAGTAATAATTCATTTAAAATTATTTGAGTATCTACTGTGTTTATGGTACTAAAGTAGAAATGAAGACGAACAGTTCTGCCTCAGAACACATTGAGTGGTATACTGCTTTAGATCACAGGTTTCCTAGTCCATTAAAAACACTTTTTGATCATATTTTCTGGACACTCCCACCCCTTTGGTACAGGATAGAACCTATTTAATTCTCTAAAGTTATATTAACTTCACCTTTCTTGCTTCAGTATGTATAAAATTGACCTTCAGGGAAAGCATATATAGTATATCTTTTACTTCTTGGCATCTCTTAGTGATAGCCATAACTCAAATTGAGAAGCACTGATTGACATCAGATTAAATCAGAGCTTCCTACGACAATATAAGCAAGATTCTGATTAATCTGATGCCCCTACCTACTTCTTCAGCATTATCTGATCTGTCTCCGCTAACCATATTATAGAATCTTTGTTACCTGCACCATGTTAAGCATTTTTTAACATCTTTTGCTTATACTGTACCTCTTCCCTGAAAGTGGTTTTGCCTTTCCTTTGTCTCTCTCTAGTCATAAGTCTTCTATAAGAGGCTGTTCCTCATTCTACCAATCCTTTGCATGGATGGGATTGATTTCTCTGATTCCTGAAACAGATTCTCATCACTGTATTTATCTTACTATTTCCTAAGTAGTACCAGTACATCTACTGCAAAATTAGCCATGTGTTCAGTTTTGTCTTAGCATTTTCATGCCTAGAATGATGCCAGGCACACATAGGCATATTAAGATTTGAATAGTGAAAAAGTTTTTAATTCCATGGGAATTTTATTTAAATAGAAAAATATAAGACCAATTAAAATTATTTTTTAAAGCATGGTTTCAAGAAATATGACTGATTTTGTTTAAAAACAAGTTTTCCTTTATAATGCTGCCACCTGGTGTTGCTGTGTTTACAGATGTCCCTTTGTAAAGAATCAAGGTTTTGAGTTGAGTTTGGTTTGGTTTTTGGCAAATCAGCTTTTCATTTATGTATTTGTTTTGCAATAAACTATGGAAGATCTGCCTTTAAGTATAAGAACACAAGCAGTATTACTTTTATACCTTTATAGAATATCTTGCCTATGTCCTTCCTGTAGTTAGGTGGGGTTTTATGACATAAAGCATGTTACATAAGGTTTGCTTGCACCTCAGTAAGAAAGTCCTCTGAAATCTAAAGGCTGAGAATCTAGAAGTTTAACTTACGTTTCCTCCTAGAAAGACTTCAGATGAGAGTATTTCTGTTCAGAATGGTATAAGAAGATAGCTTTCTCTTTCTCATGTCATAGTTGCCATTTCACACTGGTTACAGAGAGTAAGATCTAGTCTGTGTCCTAAATAAAGGTATAAAGTGTCTGCCAGTGAGCTAGATAGAGTAACTAGATTGTCTTCCAGTCTATTTTCATTTGAAATAATGTTTTATATGAAATTATTCCTATAATTTCATGTGATGTCAAAAACTAACTACAAGAGCATCTTCTAAAACCAACATAATTCCTTTAGTTCCCATTTAGTCTAGATACTCTTTGGTTGATATTAGAATTGTGTAGTGGCTATTGATCTCCCAAAGTCAGGCATTCCCTAGGGGCTTAACAGCTACTCCATAAAGAATTTGGCTTTATGAAAAAATAATGTTATAGATTTTATCTGCATTTTAAACTGTCAGTGACTACTTTTACAACTTTTACCGTTTAATTTAGTAGTACTTCTTGTCTGTTTATTAATACCCTGCCTTGTTACCAAAAGTATGTATAATGAGATGTGATAAAAATAGGTAGTAAGTTTAGGTGAAGAGGATAAAAGAGTTAAATAGCCAGATGAACCTAGAAGACTTAAAGAAATGTGTGGTGTTGCATTTAATAACCGTAGAGCTACTAAAGGTGAGGTGTAAATTTATTGTAAGCAAAGGCGGATGCTCTTTATTTTTGAAAATTCACTTGCCCGTAAGATGGATGCCTATCAGTTAACTTGGGAGAAGAAAAATTTTTATCAGTGTCTCCCTTTTTTTCTTAAATCTTGTATTTTTTACCAACAGAATTACCGAATTGATGGGATATGAGCCAGAAGAACTTTTAGGCCGCTCAATTTACGAATATTACCATGCTTTAGACTCTGATCATCTGACCAAAACTCATCATGATAGTAAGTACAATGGAAGAACTCAAGAGATACTCTTAATTATTTAACTGTTGGAACCTCTGTACAGTTTGGCTACCCATCTAATTATCTGGTTAAAATGTACCAGTCTTCCTAGACAAAATGTGTTAACAGGCCTATTCAGTAGAGATCTTTACCATTTTATGTTCTGTATTTGTTGCAACAAATATCAGTAAAAATAGAATCATTTAATCACAGATGAAACTTCCTGACATTTTAAATACAAAGACTTTTGAAAAACCAAATATTATATAATAGAGTATTGAATAGCATAATTTTCAGAATTCACATAAATACTCAAAAGGGTGTTTGGTATATAATAGGCACTTAGAAAATATTTGTACAATCAATGAATGTGAAGGTGATGGACATCATGCACATGTGGTAATAAGTATCATTTTAAAAAAATTTTAATAGGTACATAGGTATGTATATTTTTAGGTTACATGAAATATTTTGATACAGGCATGCAATGCGATTTATAAGGATAAATGGAGTACCTAACACCTGAAACATTATTTTATGTGATAAACAATCCAATTATACTCTTGGTTATTTAATTAATTTATTTTATTTCATTTTATTTTTTTCTTTTGAGATAGGATCTCACTCTGTCACCCAGGCTGGAGCGCAGTGGCGTGATCTCGGCTGACTGCAACTTCTACCTCCTGGGTTCAAGAGATTCTTCTGCCTCAGCCTCTCAAGTAGCTGGGATCACAGGCATGCGCCACCACACCTGGCTAATTTCTGTATTTTTAGTAGAGATGTGGTTTCACCATGTTGGCCAGGATGGTTTTGAACTTCTGACCTCAAGTGATCCACCCACCTTGGCCTCCCAAAGTGCTGGGATTATAGATGTGAGCCACTGTACCTGCCCATAAAAATGAGTCCTTCAGGCCGGGCGCGGTGGCTCAAGCCTGTAATCCCAGCCCTTTGGGAGGCCGAGGCGGGTGGATCACGAGGTCGAGAGATCGAGACCGTCCTGGTCAACATGGTGAAACCCCGTCTCTACTAAAAACACAAAACATTAGCTGGGCATGGTGGTGCGTGCCTGTAATCCCAGCTACTTAGGAGGCTGAGGCAGGAGAATTGCCTGAGCCCAGGAGGCGGAGGTTGCAGTGAGCCGAGATCGCGCCATTGCACTCCAGCCTGGGTAACAAGAGCGAAACTCTGTCTCAAAAAAAAAAAAAAAAAAAGAGTCCTTCATAATCTAAGCTTGAATTACACTTACCTTTGAAAGAAACCCAAGACCTTTGAATGGGGACCTGTAGATTAATTTAAACATCAAGGTAGGCTGGGTGCAGTGGTTCATGCCTGTAATCCCAGCACTTTGGGAGGCTGAGGCGGGTGGATCATGAGGTCAGGAGATTGAGACCATCCTGGCTAACATGGTGCAACCCCATCACTACTAAAAATACAAATAATTAGCCGGGCATAGTGGCACATACCTGTAATCTCAGCTACTCAGGAGGCTGAGGCAGGAGAACCGCTTGAACCCAGAAGGCAGAGGTTGCAGTGAGCCGAGATAGCACCACTGCCCTCCAGCCTGGGCGACAAGAGCAAAACAACTCCATCTCAAAAAAAAAAAAAAAAAAGCATCTTTGGTTATCTGGAAACTGTAATCAGAATTTAAAGTTACAGAATCACCATTTCTTGAAAAAGGTTATTGATTATTCTCTTAATCTGACATATTCAACCTAAATCATTAAAGGAATTTCAGTCGCTGAAGATTGTGTACTCATGAACTCTTCACTTAGCTCATTGGCAACAAAGAAGTTTTATTTAGAGGGTTTGAAAAAGGAAATGGGTATATTTTCAGCTATTCTGTGACACACTATCTCAATTTAAGCAGTTAAAACTGATTCCACGAAACACACATCTGTTTTCTAAAACAATGATCAACATTCAGTATCTGTTCATTTAATTGAAAAGTCAAAGGGACAGTATTTTCTCTGCATGATTCTTTTTTATTTTCCCCCTAGTGTTTACTAAAGGACAAGTCACCACAGGACAGTACAGGATGCTTGCCAAAAGAGGTGGATATGTCTGGGTTGAAACTCAAGCAACTGTCATATACAACACCAAGAACTCTCAACCACAGTGCATTGTGTGTGTAAATTATGTTGTGAGGTAAGTTTGAGAAATAAACATTTTTGGGAAACAAATAGTAATTCTTTTTGGATACTCTGTTCATTTATAGGAAGATAAGATTATAAATATTAACTAAATTTTATTTTACTTTCACATTTCTACCAAATTATTATTTTCTGTACTTTGACCTAGGTCACCCAGACTAGAGTGCAGTGGCGCAATCTTGGTTCACTGCAGCCTTCACCTCCCAGGCTCAAGCCATTCTTGTGCCCCCTAGAGATGGGTTTTGCCATAGTGGCCAAGCTGGTCTTCAGCTCCCAGGCTCAAGTGATTCACCCACCTCAGCCTCCCAAAGTGCTGGGATTACAGGCATGAGCCACCATGCCAAGCCTGGACATCTGAAATTCGTAACTGAAATTAGTCAAAATATCTTGTACCGGAATTTTTTTTTTTTTTCAGCTTTTATTTTTTATTCAGGAGATACATGCGTAGGTTACATGGGTATATCATGTGATACTGAGGTTTGTGGCACAGTTGATCCTGTCACCCAGGTAGTGAGCATAATACCCAACAGCTGTTCAACCACCCTTGCCCCTCTCCCCTGGAAGTCCTCAGTGTCTGTTGATGCCATCTTTATGTCTACAGGTAACCCAGTGTTTAGCTTCCACTTATAAGTGAGAACATGCAGCATTTGGTTTTCTGTTCCTCCGTTATTTCACTTAGGATGATGGTCTCCAGCTGCATCCATGTTGCTGCAAAGGACATAATTTCATTCTTTTTTTATGGCTGCATACTGTGAATTTTATTGGGTCTTCATTTCATATTAGCATTTTAAAACCCTAAATGTGACAAATTGTGCATGAGAGAACATGCATCTCAAGAAATCTTAAAATGTTCCTGTCCATAAAGCAGAATTTCTTAAGAGACCATTTCACAGTTCCCCTTCCCGTCATTGTGTCAAGTGCTCATTTATGAATTACTAATTTCTCTTGTTTTGACAGTGGTATTATTCAGCACGACTTGATTTTCTCCCTTCAACAAACAGAATGTGTCCTTAAACCGGTTGAATCTTCAGATATGAAAATGACTCAGCTATTCACCAAAGTTGAATCAGAAGATACAAGTAGCCTCTTTGATAAACTTAAGAAGGAACCTGATGCTTTAACTTTGCTGGCCCCAGCTGCTGGAGACACAATCATATCTTTAGATTTTGGCAGCAATGGTGAGTAATTATTTTATTAATTCCCTAAACTTTTGCTGCATGCCTCATTTCGACTAAATGTTACTTTAACATTTTTTGTTGGTAATCAATTGGACATTACAGGCTAATATGTTGGTTTGCTTAAATATTTTGCCCCCATAATTTCTTACCATTCTTGCTTTTTTTATATTGTTGGAAATTGTGTTTAAAGTGTCCTTAAGGCATTTATTCTTTGCACATAAATTTTCCTGGCTACTCTGCTATTTCTGTATCCTGCTCAGATTTTTCTCTAGTTTAGCAGAGTTATCTGGAAGTAGGCATTGTTGCATTAAAGGATAAATAAATAGTCATACCATAACATCAAACATTGAAGATGAAAACTGCAATTTTAAAGTAGAGAACATTTTAATATATAAAATGGTTAGTATTGCCTTTTGTCTTTTATGCCGTATAGATTAAGAGGAGGTATCAATAGTGGATTGGAAAGATAATCCAGACTTACGATTATACTGTAATACTGGTAAACTTTTTGATGAAGGAAAATTTGGTAACATTTTATTGTTTGATGAATTGAATACATTTTTTGTATGTTAAAATCCTTGTGGCTGGGCGTGGTGCCTCACGCCTATAATCCCAGTACTTTAGGAGGCCAAGACGGGTAGATTACTTAAGGTTAGGAGTTTGAGACCAGCCTGGCCACCATGGTGAAAACCTGTCTCTACTAAAAATACAAAAATTAGCTGGGCATGGTGGTATGTGCCTGTAATCCCAGCTACTCGGGAGGTTGAGGCAGGAGAATTGCTTGAACCCAGGAGGCAGAGGTTTAGTGAGCCAAGATTGTCACTGTACTCCATCCTGGGCAACAGAGCAAGACTGTCTTGAGTGAAAAAAAGAGTATTTGTATACTTTAGATTGACTGTTATTTTTTCCCTGCAGACACAGAAACTGATGACCAGCAACTTGAGGAAGTACCATTGTATAATGATGTAATGCTTCCTTCATCCAATGAAAAATTACAGAATATCAATTTGTCAATGTCTCCATTAGCCACCTCTGAAACTACAAAGCCACTTCGAAGTAGTGCTGACCCTGCACTGAATCAAGAAGTTGCATTAAAATTAGAACCAAATCCAGAGTCACTGGAACTTTCTTTTACCATGCCCCAGATTCAGGATCAGCCACCCAGTCCTTCTGATGGAAGCACTAGACAAAGTTCACCTGAGGTAGGTGTCATGATATAATCAGAAAGGGACAGCTTTCAGATTTTAACAATCAAGATTGTATATAAGTTTGATTGAAACACTAATTTGAACCACAAATTACATTTGTGTGTGTATGTTTGTATTTTAGCACTTAAAAATTATTGCAAGAGCTATTGCTTAACCTAGACCTCAGCACATGTTTTAGGCTCAAAGATAGGAACTTGAGAAGAAACTAGCATAATAGAAACCAAAAGGTGAAACTTACATTGTTTCTCTATTATTTATATCAGTAGGACAAAAACGTCTTGAATTTGGACATTTTAGACTTGTATTAAGTGTGCTCAAGGCAGCCACAGCCTATACCTGTTACGTTTTTGATTTGTTTGTTGGTTTTATTGTGGGTTTTTTGTTTGTTTGTTTTATTTGAGACGGAGTTTCACTCTTGTTACCCAGGCTGGAGTGCAATGGCGCAATCTCGGCTCACCGCAACCTACACCTTCTGGGTTCAGGCAATTCTCCTGCCTCAGCCTCCTGAATAGCTGGGATTACAGGCACACGCCACCATGCCCAGCTAATGTTTTGTATTTTTAGTAGAGACGGGGTTTCACCATGTTGACCAGGATGGTCTCGATCTCTTGACCGTGTGATCCACCTGCCCCAGCCTCCCAAAGTGCTGGGATTACAGGCTTGAGCCACTGCGCCTGGCTGGGTTTTTTTTTTTTTTTTTTTTTTTTTTTTGAGACAGAGTCTCACTGTCACCCAGGCTAGAGTGCAGTGGTGCAATCAGAGTCCACTGCAGCCTCAGCCTCCCAGGCTCAAGTGATTTTCACACCTCAGCCTCTCGAGTAGCTGACACTGCAGGCCCACACCACCATGCCTAATTTTTTAACCTTTTTTTTTTTTTTTTTTTTTTTTTTTTTTTTCCTGTAGAGTCGGGGTTCTCACTATGTTGCCCAGGCTGGTTGTAAACTCCTGAGCTCAAGCAATCCTCCAACCTTGGCCTCCCAAAGTACTGGGATTACAGGTGTGAGCTACCATGCCTGTCTGGCCCATTACACCTTTAAGTTGGAGTACTGTCTGGTAACAACAGGCTTAACAGGGTTTACATGGGGAAGAACCGTATAAATTCTTTGCCCAGTTTAGTCCAGTTTCCATCACTATTTTGAAATTTTCTTTAGGTATAACATAAAATAACAAGTCTTACATAAAATAAATACTTAGTAACTGGTCTTTTTTATTTTGCATCTGTCTTGATATTAATTGTCCTATAAACATAACAAAAATAATCTTTAAAGACTGGACTGACCAAGACTAGAGATGTCACACAGGGCTCTATTTCTAAATCTAGAGTGATTCCATTTCAGGACTTCCTACATTTAAAAATATGCTAAGGAGTAGGGTAACTTAGATCTGAACACTATAACTTGATAAATGAGCTTTAATAAGTGGTAAATAATTCTAAATTAAATATTTGTTGAATAAAACTGGCAAGCTAAGAGTAGGAGATTTGACATCTTATAGCCTTCTGGTAAAGGAGTATCTGCTATGCCCTGCTTGCTTAATTTACCTAGCACAAAAAAAAGTTTGATTCATTTTGGTTTTTGTCTAACAAAAGTAAATCTAACAAAAATAATAGAATGATGAAAGCAAAATTCCTTGTTTAGAATACACAGCTATAGTTTTTTGTTAAGATTCTTGCCCAGAACTCTTTTTTTTTTTTTTTTTTTTTTTTTTGAGACAGAGTTTCACTCTTGTTACCCAGGCTAGAGTGCAATGGCGCGATTTTGGCTCACCGCAACCTCCACCTCCTGGGTTCAGGCAATTCTCCTGCCTCAGCCTCCTGAGTAGCTGGGATTACAGGCACATGCCACATGCCCAGCTAATTTTTTGTATTTTTAATAGAGACGGGGTTTCACCATGTTCACCAGGACGGTCTTGATCTCTCGACCTCGTGATCCACCCACCTTGGCCTCCCAAAGTGCTGGGATTACAGGTGTGAGCCACCGCGCCTGGCCTCAGAACTCTTAAAATAGTAATAATGTACATTCATTCAGGTGTATGCAGGTAAAAGCACTTAAGTCTCTACTCCTACCCTCAACAGTAGCTGTGAGATTTTTAGGTAGCTCAGTCGCCATAGGAATGTGCCTTCTCATTTCATAGGTAAATTCCAGTGAATGTAGCATCTAGTTAATTGGTCAGTTAGGTACCATTGTGGGATGTAAATTACCAAATAGGTTTTATTCTTTAGAATAAGATGTTTCTTTTAATTTTAGAAATGATGTTATATTACATAGTCAGAAATATGTACATTGGCAAAATTTGTTACCAGTGTAAGCTTCAAAATGTCACTTTTTTCACTAGTTAAACTTTTTCTCTTTTTTTCGAGACGGAGTCTCAGTTG
Organism: Saimiri boliviensis; assembly: GCF_048565385.1. Classification (NCBI taxonomy): domain Eukaryota; kingdom Metazoa; phylum Chordata; class Mammalia; order Primates; family Cebidae; genus Saimiri; species Saimiri boliviensis. Next base: position 41,993,157 of record NC_133450.1, on the reverse strand, counting down.
CCCAGGGTGGAGTGCAGTGGTGCGATCTCGGCTCACTGCAACCTCAGCCTCCTGGGTTCAAGCTTCAGCCTCCTGAGTAGCTGGTACTGCAGGCACGTGCCAGCATACCCAGCTAATTTTTGTATTTTTAGTAGAGACAGGGTTTCACCATCTTGGCCAGGATGGTCTTGATCTCCTCACCTCGTGATCCACCTGCGTCAGTTTCCCAGTGCTGGGATTACAGACATGGACAACTATGCCGGCCTAGTTAGATAAAATTTGATAAACACGATGGACTTGATTGTGTGTTTTTTTCTGAGATCTAGCTTGAAAATTCTGACAACTAGCAAAGTATATGGAGGCTTCTTCAGGAAAAACTAAACATATTCTTTTTACAGCCTAACAGTCCCAGTGAATATTGTTTTTATGTGGATAGTGATATGGTCAATGAATTCAAGTTGGAATTGGTAGAAAAACTTTTTGCTGAAGACACAGAAGCGAAGAACCCATTTTCTACTCAGGTATATGAACTTCATTTTCTATTAAATTTCATTAATTTTTATTCTGAAGTAACTTTAACTTGTTTTTTATTTATAAAGTGTGGCCATTGTAAAAACTCATGTATTTGCTGTTTTAAAGGACACCGATTTAGACTTGGAGATGTTAGCTCCCTATATCCCAATGGATGATGACTTTCAGTTACGTTCCTTCGATCAGTTGTCACCATTAGAAAGCAGTTCTGCAAGCCCTGAAAGCGCAAGCCCTCAAAGCACAGTTACAGTATTCCAGCAGACTCAGATACAAGAACTTACTGCTAATGCCACCACGACCACTGCCACCACTGATGAATTAAAAACAGTGACTAAAGACCGTATGGAAGACATTAAAATATTGATTGCATCTCCATCTCCTACCCACATACATAAAGAAACTACTAGTGCCACATCATCACCATATAGAGATACTCAAAGCCGGACAGCCTCACCAAACAGAGCAGGAAAAGGAGTCATAGAACAGACAGAAAAGTCTCATCCAAGAAGCCCTAACGTGTTATCTGTCGCTTTGAGTCAAAGGTATTTATGTGTAACATTCAAGTTATAGCTCTTTTATTATTTTTAAGAAAATGTATGTGATAGTACATAATTTCTAAATGTATAGCAAACCTTCTGACGTATATGCTCTAAGACAAATTCTTAAGCACTCAAAGAACTTTCTAAATTATCCTAATGTATTTTTTCTAAAATAATTATAAATTCTAAAATTACCTATCTAAATGTAAGAGAGTCTTCTGACACCTTTAAAATAAAATCCAGCTCGAGAAGTTCTGTAATCAGATACACTTCTTGCAGTTGTTTAAATCAGACTAGTTAACTACCCTCGATACTTAGATGTTTCCATTTCTTTTTTCGTTTTTTAATTTTTTTTTTTTTTAATTAGAGTTGGGTTTTCGCTATGTTGGGTAGTCTGGTCTGGAACTCCTGACCTCAGTTGATCCGCCTGCCTCAACCTCCCAAACTGCTGGGGTTACAGGCATGAGCCACTGCATCTGGCAGATGCTTCCATTTCTTAGAGCTCTTTCTTTAAGCTTATCTGAAGAAAAGCCCTTCTAATTTAAGGGTTATTTCCAATTGCACATTCCAAATTGAGCCTGCCATCTTTAGCATTTAATACAGATACTTAAAAGCCCCTCTTTCAAAATTTTTATTAGAGTTACTTATATTAAAGTTGCTTTTATTTTTCATTACATATTTGTAGGACGTTAGCGCTCTCTCTCTCTCTCTCTCTCTCTCTCTCTCTCTGTGTATGTGTATATATATATATATAAAATTTTGCAGGCTATATAGGTTTTTGAACTCTACACCAGGAATCTAAGCATGACTTATGACATTACTTCTATGGAGCTAGTTCAGACAAACATATGGACACGACCCAATATTTAAGTTATACTTCCTGTATATAATTGGCAAGGGGATTTTACGTATTTTTTTTTTTTTTTTGAGACGGAGTTTTGCTCTTATTATCCACGCTGGAGCTCTTATTATCCAGGCTGGAGTGCAATGGTGCGATCTCGGCTCACCGCAACCTCCGCCTCCTGGGTTCAGGCAATTCTCCTGCCTCAGCCTTCTGAGTAGCTGGGATTACAGGCACGGGCCGCCATGCCCAGCTAATGTTTTGTATTTTTAATAGAGACGGGGTTTCACCATGTTGACCAGGATGGTCTTGATCTCTTGACCTCGTGATTCACCCACCTCGGCCTCCCAAAGTGCTGGGATTACAGGCTTGAGCCACCGCGCCCTGCCTGGATTTTACGTATTTTAAGTTTGAGGCTATAGCTAGAAGAAATACGTTTTAGCTTGTAAGTGTGTGGAAGAGGGAAATGATTTCTACTCTGCTATGCCTAGACTGACCCAGGTATCAATATCAATAGGAAAGAACCACTGTTATAGCCAGAGCACACGGTTTTTTTTTCCCTGCCCAGCATTCTCACCTTGACCTAGAGTGCTGGGAGAGGTCTTTTCCCTAGGCTAGGAAAGATCTTAGGACTTTAGATGAACTCAGAAGTACTACTTTACGTTCTTTTGTAAATTACTGTGTCACTAACTCAGTTTTTACTGAGCTCCACTAGGGCAGTTATAGCGTCTTGGGCATTTTAGTGATACTAATACTTAGCTCATGACCTAACGTGTAGAACTTCCTCAATAAATGGTTGTTGGGGCAGGGCGTGGTGGCTCAAGCCTGTAATCTCAACACTTTGGTAGGCTGAAGCATGTGGATCACCTGAGGCCAGGAGTTCAAGACCAGCCTGGCCAACATGGTGACACCTTATCTCTACTAAAAATACAAAAATTAGCTGGGTGTGGTGGCAGGTGCCTGTAATCCCAGGTACTTGGGAGGCTGAAGCAGAATAATTTCTTGAACCAGAGAGGCGGAGGTTGCAGTGAGCTGAGATCATGCCATTGCAATCCAACCTGGGCGAAAAGAGCAAAATTCTGTTTCAAAAAAAAAAAAAATGGTTGTTGGACTGACAGATGCATGAATACAGTATTATAAATGACAATTTACTGTTAGCTACAGAGGATGGGTATCCAGTTTTCTGAACACCTGACACATTAGGTCACTTTAACAATTCTTTTTAAACATTAGTTCCAATGTGGCATGCAATGAAAACTTTCATGAAAGGAACCTCAAAAATATATGGAAGTGTTTTTTCCTAACTCGTAGGTAATTATTTATAAAACAAAGTGCTGAACCAGACCAGGAGACTTAAAGCTTTAGGATTAAAGATAAACCATTAAAAGCATACTAAGTACTATTAGTACTACAATGATGTTTTCATAATAGACTGAGTTACATTTCATAAAGACAATATATGTTTATAAGAATTTTTAAAACCTGCCTGTCTCTATAATACAAGGTTTATAGAATTCTTAAAAAACTAAAGAAAACTGCAAAATAAAAGAGCAGTTAGATCACTTACCTATTTGGCACTCTTAACTATCTGGAACAGCAAGGAGTCTTTATGATTATGCATTTGGTTGTGGGGGGTCTTGAAAAGTCAAAATAGTATAACAAAGCTGATGTACTTGACTCATTAGAACAGTTCTTCACTATTTAATATTAATGTTAGATATACATAGTTCATGTTTGATAACCAGATTAATATGGAGGGCAAAATAGCAGAATGGTAAGAGCAGGGGAGAGGAGGTGCAGATACGGAGACGCAGAGTGTACTTCCATATCTGCAACTAGTAAGCAGTAGGACTTTGGGAAAGTTACCCAATAGGCTACAGGGTTCTCATTTATAAAAAGGGTATGATATGCCTGTCTTAGCTATCTTGGGAACCTGAGTAAGGTTAAAATGAACTAATGAACTTGAAATGTTTCATAAACTGAAAACACTATACAGATGTGAAACTGATCTTATATTTCAATAGTTCCAACAATATCACTACATTGTTATATTAGGTGGAATAAAAGGACAATATTTAACTGTTTCGACTCTACAATGTCAATTTAGTTGTGTTTGGCTCTGTTTTATAAAATAGGGATATGCATAGTGTAGAAAATGTTCTGCTAAAAATTAAGCTTTGAATGCCAGGCACTCACACCTGTAATCCCAACACTTTGGGAGGTGAGGTGGATGGATCGGTTGAGTTCAGGAGTTTGAGACAAGCCTGGGCAACATGGTGAAACCTGTCTCTACAAAAATATATGTATAAATTAGCCATAATCCCAGCTACTCGAGAGGCTCAGGTGGGAGGATCACTTGATCCCAGAGGCAGAGCTTGGTTGCAGTGAGCAGAGATCATGTCTGCACTCCAGCCTGTCTGACACAGTGAGACCTTGTCTCACCAAAAAAAGAAAAAAAAATAAAGCTTCGACTTCAGAGTTTCGCTTTTGTTGCCCAGGCTGAAGTGCAATGGTGCATTCTTGGCTCACTGCAACCTCTGCCTCCTGAGTTCAAGCAGTTCTTCTGCCTCAGCCTCCCGAATAGCTGGGATGACAGGCACGCACCACCATGCCCAGCTAATTTTTGTATTTTTAGTAGAGATGGGGTTTCTCCATGTTGGTCACGCTGGTCTTAAACTCCTGACCTCAGGTGATCCACCCGCTTCAGCTTCCCAAAGTGCTAGGATTACAGGCATGAGCCACTGGCTCGGCCCAGCTTTGACTTAAGGTGATCAACTTTAGTAATCAGGAAAGTTCTCGTACGTATATTACATTCCTTAATATTGGAAAACGAAGGAATTAGGTATTTAAAAGAGCCCACTGGGTATTTTAAAAAAAAAAAACAGCTATATTTTTATTTAGATTTTTTTTTCTTTTCAGAACTACAGTTCCTGAGGAAGAACTAAATCCAAAGATACTAGCTTTGCAGAATGCTCAGAGAAAGCGAAAAATTGAACATGATGGTTCACTTTTTCAAGCAGTAGGAATTGTAAGTATGAGGGTAGTAGGTTTTGCTTTTCTAGCTTATGTGCTATTTCCGTGTGTGTGTGTGTGTGTGTGTGTGTGAGAGAGAGAGAGAGAGAGAGAGAGAGAGAGAGAGAGAGAGATTCCTTTTTTCCAAATAGTAAAGTTACATTATCAGAAGTTATACATTGGGTTTGTTTTTGTTTTTGTTTTTTTACTCTGTATATACTGTTCTATAAAAATACAATGCTTAATGGATACATTCCTGGTATATAAATTCCAAACAATTCCATTCCAATGTATTTTGAGTTAAAAAGTGAAGTTTTCCCTTAACCACCCTCAGTATCACCACCAATCTCATTCTCTTCCCTTTAAGTTATTTTGCCTTATTAAAAGAACTGCTATTGGCTGGGCACAGTGGCTCAGGCCTGTAATCCCAGCACTTGCGGAGGCCGAGGTGCATGGATCACTTGAGGTCAGGAGTTCTATACCAGCCTGGCCAACTTGGTGAAACCCTGTCTCTACTAAAAATACAAAAAATTAGCTGGGCATGGTGGTGCATGCCTGTCATCCCAGCCACTTGGGAGGCTGAGGCAGGAGAATCATTTGACCCAGGATGTGGAGGTTGCATTGAGCTGAGATCAGGCTATTGCACTCAGCCTGGGTGAGAGACTGAGAGTCCGTCTCAAATAAAAAAATAACTGCTATGTTTTGGGATAAGTCAATGGTGATGTAATTCATTCTGATATTTTCAAACCAAATTAACTGGGAAGTATTTATGGACAGATTGGTCACAATGGATGGCAAATAACTTTATCATAATATTAAGAGAAAGAATTTAAAATAACTTAGGGTAGTATTTAAGAAACTGCCTATAATGTTATTAAATTTACACCGATTTCAAATTTATGGTTTTAAAAAAAAGTTTAACAAACTAAACTTGAAATAACTTTACTGTTTATAGGGAACATTATTACAGCAGCCAGATGATCATGCAACTACTACATCACTTTCTTGGAAACGTGTAAAAGGATGCAAATCTAGTGAACAGAATGGAATGGAGCAAAAGACAATTATTTTAATACCCTCTGGTTAGTTTATTCTTTCTGACCTTGAACATCACAAAGACAAAATACATGAAACATTTTTATTTAGGAGCTTTAATCTAAGTGAGGGTGACTTTGGTTCCTTAGCAAGATTAAAAAGTAAAGTTGCTGCCGAGCACGGTGACTCAAGCCTGTAATCCCAGCACTTTGGGAGGCCTAGGCGGGTGGATCACAAGGTCAGGAGTTCAAGACCAGCATGGTCAAGATGGTGAAACCTCGTCTCTACTAAAAATACAAAAAAGCCGGGCGTGATGGCGGGCGCCTGTAATCCCAGCCACTTGGGAGGCTGAGGCAGGAGAATCGCTTGAACCTGGGAGGCAGAGGTTGCAGTTAGCCGAGATCACACCACTGCACTCTTAAGTGGGGCAACAAAAGCGAGACTCCGTCTCAAAAGAAAAAGAAAAAAGTAAAATTGTATTTCATTTAATGGCCTTAATACAGGGATAAAAATGTCAAGGTGGAACTTTCCATTTTTAGTAATTTCCTTTGAGTTGTCTATGTTTATGTACTGTCAATATTGATAGAAGCTGAAGAAATTGGTGAATTTTTATGACTACCACTTTTTTTTTTTTTTTTGAGACAGGGTCTCGCTCTGTTGCCTAGGTAGGCCTGGAGTGCAGTGGCGTGATCACAGCTCACTGCAGTCTCAAACTCCTACGCTCAAGCAATCATCCTGCCTCAGCCTCCTGAGTAGCTTACACTACAGGCATGCCTCACCATGCCTGGCTGCTTTTTGTAGAGATGGAGTCTCAATATGTTGCCCAGGATAGTTTCAAACTCCTGGCCTCAAGTGATTCTCCTGCCTTGGCCTATGAGCTCCGATGCCCACCATAATTACACCTTTTTCCAAATTGTTACTTCTTTGTGCCTTTATTATATCCAGTAAATACTTCTGACACAGCACTAGTATCATTTGATTGTACTTACTTTTTTACATAGTTGTGGTTTTGCCAGGTAGACTAAAAACCCTTCCAGAAGTTTATTTTCTATGATACCTAACGCAGTGTGGGTGTTGAATAAATATTCATTGACTAGATGAATGTATACTTAGGTGTCTCTTTGTTTTTCAGATTTAGCATGTAGACTGCTGGGGCAATCAATGGATGAAAGTGGATTACCACAGCTGACCAGTTATGATTGTGAAGTTAATGCTCCTATACAAGGCAGCAGAAACCTACTGCAGGGTGAAGAATTACTCAGAGCTTTGGATCAAGTTAACTGAGCTTTTTCATAATTTCATTCCTTTTTTTGGACACTGGTGGCTCATTACCTAAAGCAGTCTATTTATATTTTCTACATCTAATTTTAGAAGCCTGGCTACAATACTGCACAAACTTGGTTAGTTCAGTTTTTATTCCCTTTCTACTTAATTTACATTAATGCTCTTTTTTAGTATGTTCTTTAATGCTGGATCACAGACAGCTCATTTTCTCAGTTTTTTGGTATTTAAACCATTGCATTGCAGTAGCATCATTTTTAAAAATGCACCTTTTTATTTATTTATTTTTGGCTAGGGAGTTTATCCCTTTTTCGAATTATTTTTAATAAGATGCCAATATAATTTTTTTAAGAAGGCAGTAACCTTTCATCATGATCATAGGCAGTGAAAAAATTTTTACATCTTTTTTTTCACGTTTTACATAAACAATAATGCTTTGCCAGCAGTACGTGGTAGCCACAATTGCACAATATATTTTCTTAAAAAATACCAGCAGTTACTCATGGAATATATTCTGTGTTTATAAAACTAGTTTTTAAGAAGAAATTTTTTTTGGCCTATGAAATTGTTAAACCTGGAACATGACATTGTTAATCATATAATAATGATTCTTAAATGCTGTATGGTTTATTATTTAAATGGGTAAAGCCATTTACATGATATAGAAAGATACGCATATATCTAGAAGGTATGTGGCATTTATTTGGGTAAAATTCTCAATTCAGAGAAATCATCTGATGTTTCTATAGTCACTTTGCCAGCTCAAAAGAAAACAATACCCTATGTAGTTGTGGAAGTTTATGCTAATATTGTGTAACTGATATTAAACCTAAATGTTCTGCCTACCCTGTTGGTATAAAGATATTTTGAGCAGACTGTAAACAAGAAAAAAAAATCATGAATTCTTAGCAAAATTGCCTAGTATGTTAATTTGCTCAAAATACAATGTTTGATTTTATGCACTTTGTCGCTATTAACATCCTTCTTTTTTCATGTAGATTTCAATAATTGAGTAATTTTAGAAGCATTATTTTAGGAATATATAGTTGTCACCGTAAATATCTTGTTTTTTCTATGTACATTGTACAAATTTTTCATTCCTTTTGCTCTTTGTGGTTGGATCTAACACTAACTGTATTGTTTTGTTACATCAAATAAACATCTTCTGTGGACCAGGCCCCTTTGATCAGCTTTTATGTTCCAGTGTTGAGAATATTTGCTTCAAGACCTCCAACTCATAAAATTGTTTACCAACAATTTAAGTACTTTATGAAAATTTCATGGTACTGGTTATTTCTACATTTATCATATTGCTATCACCTTAATGTATGTTGAGTCCCGAACTGTCATGTTAACTAATAACAACCATAATATCTTATTGTAAAGAGTATGTTGTTAGAAAAGAAACATCATTTTTAAATTTCTGAGCCTATTAAAATGTTAAAACACAAAATGTTAGTATTTTTAGTATGTGAATGGGATGAGCGAAGTCTCAACATTATAGTCACATAATGTTACAAAAGCCAGAGTTTCTCTGAAGATTTCTAATCTATTCCCATTAACAGATGAATAAATTTAGACCTCAGATGAAGGAAAACTTGCCCAAGCTTTAAAAGTAATAGATGGCAGACCAAAAATGTAAGCTTAAGTTTCCTAACTCTAAAGTCAAACTTGGAAAAAGTTTGGTTTGTTCTTGTTTTAATGATACTGCATTTAAAAACAGAGTAGCTTTATTCCTTTTCTCCTGTATTTTTCTTTTATGAAATAGATATATTTCTTTTACACTCATAATCTCATTTAAAAAATCAGACAGTATAGAAAGATATTTTTGAAAACTGAAAAATCACTATGAATTCCTGCACCTACAGGTACAGAAAATTATTTTTATGAACAAATTGCATAGGAAGTGCCAAAGCCTTAGGTCTTGTACCCTGAGGTATATATACTGAACAAAAGGAACTGAGCAGCAGATCTCTTAGGTGGCTGTTTTTATCTTAAAATGGAAGACGGTGATTAAAGTTAAAATTACATGAAAATTTTGGAACAAAAGTTCACAATACTTGGGGGACAGGTTCACTTAACCACAAATACTGTGACCCAAAGTGCTTCAACATTTAGTTACAGATAGTATTATACTAGAAGAGGTATTTTAGAATAAAGTAGTTGCTTAATATTCACAGGTCACAAAACAAAAAATTATGCTTATGTAGCAAATTAGCTTCAGTTGGAAACTATTTGTAAATGAGCAAATTATGTAATGACCAGGAGTTCAGAAAAATGACTTGTGAAAGCATTGATTTAGAAGGGAAAGCCGCCGTTAAAGGACAGTACAACTGGAAGGAAGCAAGTACTAACCTACTGCTCAGCCACTCAGGAAACAAGCTACTTGGAATGCTTTAAGCTATGAAATAGTAAAAGTAGCCCTTCCCATTTCTATGCACCATCACAAATTTCTTCGTAATGGTTTGTCCAAGGTTTATAACCCAACCCTAGCAACTATACTTCTATAATAGTTCTCTCCTTAATATTCCTCTCCCCTCATTTTATGAAATAGCTGTATTTCTTTTATACTCCTAACCCAGAAAATGGGAATGTATGTTCTGAGTATAAAAGAAATGTAGCTATTTCATAAAAATATAGGAGAAAATGAATAAAGCTATTTAAATTTGTTTAATGCAGTATCATTAAAAACAAACCAAATTAGTTCAGTTTGACTTTAGAATCAGGAGACTTAGCTTACATTTTTGGCCTGCCGTCTTACTACTTTTAGAGCTTGGGTAAATTATTCTTCATATGAGGTCTAAATGCTATATATAGTTCATTCATAGCAGTATCACGTAGGGAGGAGTATATCTATACAGTATATAGCCTTTGAGAAGTGCTCTAGGTTTCAGAGCATTTGAGGTGGCCATTAGTGACTCCAAAGCCCGTAGTGCTAACCACCCTGAAGTGCTAGCCAATCCAGTTGAACATACCCTTTTCTCCATTGTTAACTCTTTGTTTAAATAGCAAACAAGAGACAATGGAAGTGTGGAAAACTGAGGGTTCCATGTCAGTTCAAAGTAATGAGATCACATAACACATTGAAGGAATGTCCTAAAAGGAGTGGCAAGGCATAAACAAATGAATAAAAGTGTTCTCAGTGCTATTTAATGGGTTCTGAATTTGAACCAGAGATTGAGATCTCTAGTTACGGAGACATTAACTCACATCAATGAGATAGTGATTGGGAAAGCACAAACTATAAAAGACTGTATCAATGTATGGTATGGTTTTCCCAGAGCTGTTTTGACTTAATGGCATCACAGATATGTTTTAAGTTTTTATAAGCTCACGACTACCATTCCAAATCTTGATTTCCTTCTAGAAACCTCTACACAGAAAAGATGAACTTAAAATTACTCGATTTGTGGAAACAATCTAAAAGTTCAAAATTTTCAAACAGCAATACCTAAAACAAGTTGCAGAGTAAAGAATCCTCTTTTTTTCAACATTAAGATTTGGTTAAACCTTTGCAAACGTGTTGCTAGCTGGAACCAACAAAAAATGTAAAAACTTTTTAAAGTCTTCCACTAACTACTTTGCTCATATTTCGTTCCTTTAAATAGAGGTGAGCCTGTCATCCCAGATCATTTTACAGAGAATTAGTGAAATCAGTGAAATTCCATACAAAATAGTCTCCCTGTAGGATAAAAGTTACACTTTACCATAAACCTTCCTATGAACGCCTTCTGGAGCTTTGACGTGTTCACACCTTTCATAGGTTTGGACATAATTTTTATTCTTACCTGTAATGGATAGTTTTTCCAAGGCGCTGCCCAGACACCCGATCTCCGTGTACTATTGAATTTCCTTTATTCCCTTGTCTTGGTTTCATTCTGGGACGGAGAGGAAAGACAGGTGCCTGAGAACGGCAGCGGTCAGAGCCCCGCGGGGAAAATACCAAGCATGCAGAAGGGACCCGGCATCCCTTACGCTCCTGGTGCAACTGGCGCTACATGATGAGGATGCGAAACCCGAGCCAACCGGAGAAACTTCCAGAGCCCCGCCCGGCGCAGGGCAGGCCACGCCCCGGTACGTGCTGGGGCGCAGCACCGCAGCCACGGCCCCGGGATCCGGGGCTGCCGGGCTCCCGCCGCGCGAAGTGGCTGCGTGTGTGCAGTGGGGTGGCTGCTGTCAGCTCCGCGTACGTGTGCGAGCGCATGCGGGAGGCCCTGGCCTCTCCGGGCCTGCGAACGGGCGGGGCCCGGCACGCGGGGTCAGTCCTGGGCTTTGTCATCTGGGACTTGTCAAAGTCAGAAGCGTAGTGGTGCTTCCCAGACTGTTTTTTAGATGGGGGGCGTGGGCGAACGGGACTCGGTATGTTGCTGTAGAGCTGTCTCCTTTGGGGTGTGAAGCTTTTTCTTTGTAGAATAGGAAAATTTGAATTCTAACAGATTGGACCGTCGTTAGCTATATAATACTTTTTAAAAAAATTAGACAGCTAATCTAATAAAAAATACAGGATTTCCATGTCTATTTAAACATATTCCTCTTAAGGCGCTCAAAGATTTAGCTTATTTAAAATAAAGCACTTTGAGATATGCCTAGTTAAGGATCTCGAAACTTAAGCTACCCCATGTGGTGCTGTTTTTATTTGGGGGGGGGTTGTTGGGGGCTGTTGGCCTTTTTACTTTTTTCATTATATTGTTTGCCAACTATTGAGGATCCTTTGGGAGAAGATAATCTTGTTGGACAGAAGGGAGGTGAGTGTGTGGAATATGGAAAATGCTTGGAGCCTTAATCTCTGTAATAATTGGTATGTTAAGATTGCATAATGTAAAGTACAAAGCCAGGTATTGTTTAGAATAAATAACTTCCCCTCTGCATATCCACAGCCCACTACATTTTACATTTTATTTTAATTTGTTTCCTTCAGGAAAATTCATTATGGTTTCTTCAAACAGAGTTTTATAGAAAGCAAAGGTACACTTTTAAAAAGTAGTTGAGGTGTTTCAGATACTTTTTACTAGTAAAAATTGATCTGTAGCCTCAGTCATCACACGTGTGCGTGTTTGTGTTTAATTAGGGAGGTGCCCTTTAATGAGAGTGCCATAATTCTTTTGCTCTTATGGGTGCATAATCATAGATAGACGATTCTCCATAGAGTAGAGCAGGCTGGTAGGGCTGTAATATTAATCGCAAAAGGTATGCCTTTTACAAAGTTGAGAAACGCCGTGTATAGCCAAATAAGTAGACTATGATTCTCTGAAGCCAAATCTAATTTTAAAGATCTTTGAAATATTAACATTAACAAACTCTATTTTATGTAGAGATCCCTTCTAAATATGACTGGATAATATTATTTGCTCTTTGAAATGGATTTTTAAAAATGTTTCTGCATACAAAATCTTTTGTAAGGGTACAGAACAATCTGGGAAGAAATCATGATAAACTGTTGCCTGACTTCCTAATCTGCTGGTAGAATATTAAAGCAAAAACCTAAAGAAAATGAGCTACGAATACAGAAAATTAGAAAGGAACCGGTACAGTCTGGGAGGTACTTTGCATCAGCCTTTGCCTTTTAGAGTTTTTCCAACTGCAAATATTTGTCACTCCTGTGAACTTCCTTATCACTTCCTCTTTCGTTTTCTCACCTCTTTCTCTCTTTTTTTTTTTTTTTTTTTTTTTTTTGAGACGGAGTTTTGCTCTTGTTACCCAGGCTGGAGTGCAATGGTGCGATCTCGGCTCACCGCAACCTCCGCCTCCTGGGTTCAGGCAATTCTCCTGCCTCAGCCTCCTGAGTAGCTGGGATTACAGGTATGTGCCACCATGCCCAGCTAATTTTTTGTATTTTTAGTAGAGACGGGGTTTCACCATGTTGACCAGGATGGTCTCGATCTCTCGACCTCGTGATCCACCCGCCTCGGCCTCCCAAAGTGCTGGGATTACAGGCTTGAGCCACCGCGCCCGGCTTTCTCTTTTTTTTTAACCTTAAAATTTTTGCATGCCTTATTCCTGGTACTAAACTCTTAATTTCTTCAGGGCATGATTCCCATCTGACTCATCTTTGATCAGTCCTAAAACCTTCCACTCTGCATGCGCAAAGACAACTCACACATGATCCAAGCTGGGAGAGGATTTCAGGTGTGACAGAGACCAGAGAAGAATTATGATCAGAGGAACCGAATGGGGAACAGAACCATTTTCTAGCATTCCAGGGAGATTCATTCAATCAACGAATAGTGTTGAGTAAGTGCAAGATATTATTCTAAGACCTCTAGGTAATATGAATATTCTAGTATATAATGCCTGAGAGCAGTTAATTCCCATTCTGTGAGGTACTCAACAAATTAAACTGTATTTGTGCAAATACAGTTGAAGTCTAAATAGAACTTTTATTGGCCCTTTGAGATGTTTTAAGCCACCATTACCTTTCCTTTTCAGGGTTGTCTCCAGCTTGATAATCTCTTGTCTCCAGCCCAGGGTGCTCCCGGCAGGCACCCCAAATTTGGCATGTCAAAAAATAACTCATTTGTCCTCCAAATGGCTTCTCCTCTTGCATTTCCTGCTCAATGAATGGCACCATTCAGTCTGAAACCAGAACCCTAGAGGTCACTTGTCACGTGCCACATATAGTCTGACACAGACCTTTGCTTTCCTTCAATTATAATTATGGAAAGTTGAACGTGTACAAAAGTAAAGAGACTGTAATGATGCCAAAGTGTCTTTGCAGTTTGTGTTCTCTGAGAGGTAGAGTCTAAGATGGAGATTTCAGGAAATTTATTGAGGAGAGCTTTCCAACACGTGGAGGAGAAAGAGCAGAAGTAGGCAGAGGGAGAAACAGCTGAGGTGCAGCCCAAACAAAGGCCTTCAGCAGCCACATGGGGAGCTCTGGAACTGCACAGGAGACTTGTCCCAAGTTACAGGGAGTGTAGAGGCCTTTACGCCCCTACACTGATCAATCTCTTGACGTGGGCTGCCCCTGGGAGACATGACCTTTAGTAAGACGGGTTTCTTCGCCTCAGACAATCCCCAAAAAGGCCTAACAGCTGAAGACCATCTTTTGCTGCACTTACAGCAGCCAAGAGAATAAGTGCTTCATCTGTGTCACCCACAGTGCAAACTTTTAACAGGGATCAACTCATGGATGTTCTTTTTTTCAGCTGAACCTCTAATACATACACAAACACAAGAATACCCATTCTTTTGGTTTTTGGGTTTTCTGTGGGGTTTTTGAGATAAAGAGTCTCGCTCTGTCACCCAGGCTACAGTGCTGTGACATGATCTTGGCTCACTGAAGCCTGTGTCTCCTGAGTTCAAGCAATTCTCCTGCTTCAGTCTCCTGATGAGGGACTATGTTAACTTCTCTTCCCGTGGCCACAAGGGGCGTGGTTTCAAAGGCAAGAACTTCTCAGCAGAATACCTCCATCCACCTCCCCATCTGGGAGCCTAGAGTTCTTTGTCTAACTTTCCAGCACATGGGAAGTGTAGACAGCCCAGATGAGCTTCCTTCGTTTAAAAAGCTTACCAAAAGCCTTGAAATGAGGGACTCTGTTGCGAGCCAGGAAGCCAATCCAGCATCAGAGTCAATGATGAATCACTCCAGAGGAAGTTTGGAAAAGCTCCTCTCACTGGATGAAAACTTGAATGGGGCAGGAGTAACCCCGGGGTTAAATTCCCTCTCCTCCCTTACCTATATGGATTTCCCTCTTTGGGATCCCCTCCCACAGCAGCGTGGGAGCCCTCTGTCTCTCTCTTTTTACCTGTGTGGACTCCATCTCTGGATCCCCTCTCAGGACAGCATGGGAGCTCGCTCGCTCGCGCGCTCTCTCTCTCTCTCTCTCCCCCTATTTCTCTTTCTCTCTCTCTACCTAATAAATCACTTTTCTGCAAAGCTCTTTGGGTCTGATATTTACTTGAACAATATCACCATGCTGCCAGGGTCCTTCTCCCCATTCTTGGGTGAGTGAGGCCCGAAGACCTGGGAAAACCCACTTGATCAGGGAACACTGAGTGTCGTTGGGACACCCCCGCAGCCCCGCTCCTGTTACCCAGTTACACTGAGTAGCTGGGGTTACAGACATGCACCACCACGTCTGGCTAATTTTTGTATTTTTAGTAGAGATGGGGTTTCACTATGTTGGCCAGGCTGGCCTCAAACTCATGACCTCTGGTGATCCGCCTGCTTTGGCCTCCCAAAGTGCTGGAGGTGGGACAGAGTGAGACACCTCCAGCACTTTGGGAGGCCACTCTGGGATTACAGACGTTAGCCACTGTGCCCGGCCATTAGTTACTAAATTTTAAATTTATTTTTTCCTGTTAACAGAAGGAATCATACTCCCTGGAAAATATTATAAAGATACAGAAATGAATTATGTAAGAAGTGAAGTCCTCTGGCACTCCAAGGACAACTATTGTTTTACATTCATTTTACTGTTCCCATTGAGAACATTTTAAATACAGAAATAACATAATCATAGTTTTGCTTTAGAAAAATTAGTTTGGCAACAGTGTTTTATGGCACAGATGGGGGACTTAGGAGGGGAGATGGAGGTGAAACCCTGTCTCTACAAAAAAATACAAAAATTAGCCAGGCATGGTGCATGCCTGTAGTCTCAGCTACTCAGGAGGCTGAGGCACAAGAATCACTTGAACCCAGGAGGTGGTGGTTGCCGAGATCATGCCACTGCACTCCAGCCGTGGCCACAGAGTGATACCTTGTCTCAAAAAAAAAAAAAAAAAAAAAAATTTAGTAGCTATTGATTGTCTTCAGATTAGAGTTCAAATGCTTATATATTTGGTGTTATGACCAAAACTGTAAGTAGTTGAGATTTATAAATAGAAATATTTATGTCATATGATTTATATTTATAAAATATAATTTATATATAAATATTATATATATGATATATTCTCTGGTGTTTCAGTGCTGGTGACAGAAACACCAGAGAACAGGTCATTTATTACTCACACAGCATATTAACGCCAGAACCTCACTTCTTTATTCCTCATGGGCTATACGACAAGGACCATATATACACCTCTATGTACAAGTAGAGTTTGCACTACAGGAGAGGAACCGCCAAATTATGAGAGGTGGAGCTTATATCTAGCAGCTGAGATATCTGCCCATCCTCTTCTATAGAACATTGCTATGGGATATGATCACATTTTCTCTGGAAAGAGAGAGAAAGGGCAGGTCTTTAACTTTCCTTTACCACCTTGGAATGTAAATAAATGGCTCCAAGTGAGAGAAGTCTCTAAATCTCTTCAGAATTTTCTGTCTTAAAGATTAATATCTAGTTATCCTTTACTCAGACTGTTCAAGAGCACTGAGAAATCCAGGGATAAAAATCTTCCAACTCAAGGCATTCCAGGCCTTGGGATCTCCTGCCTATTTTTCCAAATTCTACCAACTTCTTTCTCTGCATCCTGGGTCCCAGTGATGTAATCTAGCATGCTGTCTAACATCTTTGTGCCTTTGTACTTGCTCTTTCTCTGTGTCTACAACACCCTTCTTATCTCATCTTCATCTCCTTAATTTCCCACATTCTTCACAACTCATTTCTGCTTTAGAAAGCCTATCCTCAGCCTTGCGCGGTGGCTCACGCCTGTAATCCCAGCACTTTGGGAGGCCGAGGTGGGTGGATCACGAGGTCAAGAGATCGAGACCATCCTGGTTAACATGGTGAAACCCTGTCTCTACTAAAAATACAAAAAATTAGCTGGGCATGGTGGCACGTGCCTGTAATCCCAGCTACTCAGGAGGCTGAGGCAGAAGAATTGCCTGAACCCAGGAGGCGGAGGTTGCAGTGAGCTGAGATTGCACCATTGCACTCCAGCCTGGGCAACAAGAGCGAAACTCCGTTTCAAAAAAAAAAAAAAAAAAAAAGCCTATCCTCTCAGGGACTGGATTAGGAGATTCTCCTCAGTGTTCCCATTGTGCATGGTGCTTAACTCTTTAATAGTATTAAGCACATTAAAATTGTACTTACGTACTTGAAGTGAATTGCTCTGTACTAAATGATGAGCAACCTGAAGAGAGGCCTTTAAATGCACACCTAGCAGAATGGCAGCATGAAAAGCTCTGTGGCCTCCGTATGAAACAACTATAACTGGTGAAGCACTTTAAAAACAACCATTTCAGTTTCCTGAAACTGCCCAAAAGTTATACAGCAAATGAAGAAATGTTTATTCAAGAAAATCTACTACATCTTGGTAAGAACACCAGTAGTCTGTCAGTGGTAGTGACATGTCAGAGCCATGACTTGCTGCTTCTACCATCCTGCCCACCTTGAGGAAAGTTCCACTCAGGTGGGTGTGGCCAAGAAAATGGGGCTCCTTCTTCCCCCAGATCCCAGGAGAGCACTAGGAGCATTTTGGTTACAACCATTTAACCAGTCTTTAAGAAACTGCAAACTTTCCCTCATCTTCCTATCTTCTTCTGAGCCCTTCAAACTCCTCCAGCCTCTGCCCATGACTCAGTTCTATGAAAGGAAAATAAAGCTCGGAACCACAAAATCCCTAAACAAGGGAAAAGTCAAGCTGGGAACAATGTCTTATTTAGGCATAAAACAGGAAGTTTTATGCCTAAATAAGATAGCTACAGAGATGAAAAGCTTTTATTCCTAAGTAAGATAGCTACAAAGATAAAAAGCTACATACCTCCCTCACCACTTGCCTACAAGTAAATTCTTTGTGGACAAAGGACAGACAGAACTCAGTCATCCCTCTGGGGCTCACCTGGGACAAATGCATATCTAATTGCTTCCTTTGCCTTATTGTTCATGTAAAATGCAGATTCACTAAGCCAGACTAAATTATGTATCCAGTGGATGGCTCGTCAGGGACTTGAAAAAATGCAATCTTTTGTCTCTTATCTACTTCCAACCTGGAAGCCCCCCTCTTTCAAACCATCCTGTCTAATTGGACCAAACCAATGTACATCTTACACATATTGATTAATATCTCATGCCTCCCTAAAATGTACAAAAGCAGGCTGTACCCCAACCATCCCAAGCACATGTCTTCAGGACCTCCTGAGGTTGTGTCACTGGTGCATCCTTAACCTTGGCAAAATGAACTTTCTAAATTGATTGAGATTTGTTCTAGATACCTTTTGGCTTCCAAAGCCACTTCCACATCTTTATAGCAATGCCTGAAGCCTGGTACCAATTTTCTGTCTTAGTCCGCTCGTGTGTTGCTCTAAAGAAGCACCTGAGACTCCGTGATATATAAAGAAAAGAGGTTTAATTGGCTCATGGTTCTGTAGCCTGTAGGGGAAGCATGGTGTCAGCATCTGCTTGGCTTCTGGTGAGGCCTCAGGAGCTACTAATTATGGCAGAAAGCCAAGGGGAGCCAGCACATCTCATGGCAAGAGAGGGAGCAAGAGAGAAAGACAAGGTCCCAGACTCTTTTAAACAACCAGATTTTTTTTTTTTTTTTTTTTTTTTTTTGAGGCGGGGTTTCGCTCTTGTTACCCAGGCTGGAGTGCAATGGCGCGATCTCGGCTCACCGCAACCTCCGCCTCCTGGGTTCAGGCAATTCTCCTGCCTCAGCCTCCTGAGCAGCCGGGATTACAGGCACGCACCACCATGCCCAGCTCATTTTTTGTATTTTTAGTAGAGATGGGGTTTCACCATGCTGACCAGGATGGTCTCGATCTCTCGACCTCGTGATCCACCCACCTCGGCCTCCCAAAGTGCTGGGATTACAGGCTTGAGCCACCGCGCCCGGCAACAACCAGATCTTGTGTGAACTAACTGAATGACAACTCACTTACCACCAAAGGGATGGTGCTAAGCCATTCATGAGAGATCCACCCCCATGATCCAATCACCTCCCACCAGGCCCTACCTCCAACACTGGGAATCACATTTTATCATGAGATTTGGAGGGGGCGAACATCCAAACCATACCATGTATCTCCCTGGAGGGACAAGCTGCCAGCATTTCTATCTGCTGTCATGTTCGGTTGTAAAGGCTAAATTGCAGGTAAGTGTGGCCTGGAGAATGGAAAGACTGCGGATTCCTTTCCTCCTTTCAGATTGCATCTACAGAGCCGTGGCTGTATCCCAGTTGCCCTTATCGCAGCTCATACATAGGGTGCGAGTTCCGTGCTGGGACAGGCTAGCTGAGAATAATGAATGGAAACTACTTCTCCCTTGCAAAGCCTTGTTCATAAAGCAGAAGGTGAGAGAAGGTGACTGTTCCTATCCCCAGCTCTGGCTGGAGCAGTGGCTCAGAGGTTTTGTGTACGGATGGGTTGGGGTTGGGACTAGCTCAAAAGTTCAGTTATGTGACACTAGAGTCACTTTAAAGGACAGTGCTAGGAAGACTAAAGTCAAGTTAGATAAACTAAAGGAAAATGAACCTAAATCCGCTCGTGAGCAAACAGAACACTTGAGACAAACCTTTTCAATAGAAAGGCGGATCTTAGCGCTCTGGGGAAAGGCTACCTCTGCCAGTAAAACAGCAGAACGCTTCCACCTACGCGAAGCAAGCACCACGACCGGAAGCAAGAGCCCGGATAAAGGCGGAGCTAAGCGTGCCGGATGATGCGTCACGGAGCGTGTGTGCGTCACGTCGCAGGGGGGGGTACGTCCGTGTTTGGTTTCCGGGCTACCGCCGCCACAGGCTGCAGGTGTGCGGACTCCTGGAGCCATGGGGACTCCTCCGGGCCTGCAGACCGACTGTGAGGCGTTACTCAGCCGCTTCCAGGAGACGGATAGTGTACGCTTCGAGGACTTCACGGAGCTCTGGAGAAACATGAAGTTCGGGACTATCTTCTGGTGAGTGCTTCTTGTCCACCACTCGCCTCTCTCTGCCCGCCGGTGGTGTAGGAAGTTGCCTCCCTCCCGGCGGTATTGCACTTGGGAAGGGCTGAGAAGAGCTGCAGTCCCCGAAGGTTGCCTCCATCACACCTGGACCTTCCCCTGTGCACAGGCCACGCGCTGTCTCCGCTCTATCTCACCGGGCCCTGATGGCTGTTGCGGCCTCCTCCCAAATAGGCGTCTCTACCTGGCCTCCCTTTTAAACGCTCTCCGTCTCCACTGCCTCCACCCTCACCCAGGCCACTGTCATTTGCCCTTCTTCAGTCTTGTTCTAGAGCCTCACGTTTAAAAACAAAACACACAGGCAAAGACAAAACCGTTCAAGATTGAATTAATCTTTCCTATAACAACCAAAATTGTCTCTCTCTCTCTTTTTTTTTTTTTTGAGACGAAGTCACGCTCTGTGGCCTGGGCTGGAGTGAGGTGGCGCGGTCTTGGTTCACTGCCATCTCCACCTCTCAGGTTCAAGCGATTCTCCTGCCTCAGCCTCCCGAGTAGCCGGGACTACACGCGCATACCACCACGCCCGGCTAATTTTTTGTCTTTTTAATGGAGACGGAGTTTCACTATGTTGGCCAGGCCGGCCTCGAACTCCTGATCTCGTGATCCTTGGTCTCCCAGAGCGGTGGGGTATTACAGGCGTGAGCCATCGCACCCAGTTAAAAGTTGTCTTTCAAAAGTGCAAATTTGATCATGTCACTTCCCGGCTTATTACTCTCTAGTAGTGTCCTTTGCCTTTGGGATAACGCTAGAATTCTCTGACTTGCCGTGACCATTCCTCAATGGCCTTGACGTATCTCTTCAACTTCGCCCGCCAGTCTCCTGCGTGCACTCACTTTCCTGCTCCAGCAGCCGCTTTTTTTTTTTTTTCTCGCCCTCCCCAGGCTTTTCCTAAGCCTGGAGCTTTCCCCCTCAACTTTCTATCTTGTTTAATCTACCTTATTCTTCACTCAGGATTAGGCTTAAATGACTTTCTCAGGGAAGTCTTTTTTGCTCTTCTAGATGAAGTATGCTGTTCGTGTATTTTTCCCCCCATGGCACCCTGTTTTTATTTTATCTCACCGCTTGCCACATTTTGTTGTAACAGTATAGTTGAAAAGGCAGTGTGGGAATGTTGTTAAGGGGATACGTTATGGAACCCGATTGGCTGCATTTGATTGCAGGGTCCACTGTGACTTGGGGCAAGTTACTTGAGTTTCCTTACCTGTAAAATAGAAACAATGATAAAACCTCATAGTAGTTGTGAAGATTAAATGAGCTGATGTATTAGAAGTGCATTCTAAGTGCTCAGTAATTTTTTTTTTTTTTTGAGACAGTTTCACTCTGTCACCCCAGGCTGGAGTGTAATGGTGCGATCTCCGCTCACTGCAACCTCCACCTCTTGGTTTAAGGTGATTCTCCTGTCTCAGCCTCGCAAGTAGCTGGGACTGCAGGTGCTTGCCATCATGCTCGGCTAATTTTTGTATTTTTACTAGAGACGGGGTTTTACCATTTTGGCCAGGCTGGTCAGATGTTCATTATTATTACCGTTTTAAAGTTTTCCTTTGACTAGACTGACCTATGTGAGGATAGTGACTCGATGAATCTGTTTATTTTAGCATAGTACATATAATATTGGAAAGGCTACATCACTGATTTTCTGAATGCGTTAAACCTTATGATTAAAACTATGTTTTTCTGAACAAAATGTAAAAACTCATTTTCTCTCTGCCAGTATAAACAAATTACCTTTGTAGTTTTTAAATTGCAAGGAATAGAAGCTGTTCATGGTAGTTAATGAAAGGAGAGGGACTAATTTTTTTTAAATGGCTGCTAAATGCAATGTATTTATAGCTTTATTTATTGCATAAAACAGTTGTAAAAAGCAGGTATAATTATCCTTGTTTTATAGATGAGGAAATTAAGGCTTAAAGGGGTTAAGTAATTTCTCTACCCTTACGAAGATAGGGGATGGTAGAGCAGATGTTGAAAACTATGTATGGGGATGGTAGAGCAGATGTTGAAAACTATGTGTCTACTTGTTTATAAAATCCTATTATTTAACTGTACCGCTTCATGGGGGAAAAATGCATTTAAGGAAAACTTTGCTAAAAATGTAACATTTATATTTTCCAGTAGGGTAAACCTAAAATGAAAAAAGAAGCAGGAATCACTAAAGGAGTGGGGAATTTTCTGAGAAATTACTTTGGTTACCATTATTAGAGTAGGTATTTTGTATTCTTTTCATATATTCATTGTTATTATTATTATTATTATTATTATTATTTGAGATGGAGTTTCACTCTTGTTGCCCAGGCTGGAGTGCAATGGTGCGATCTCAGCTCACCACAACCTCTGCCTCCCGGGTTCAAGCGATTCTTCTGCCTCAGCCTCCTGAGTAGCTGGGATTATAGGCATGCACCACCATGCCTGGCTAATTTTGTATATATATATATATATTTTGTAGAGATGGGGTTTCTCCATGCTGTTCAGGCTGGTCTTGAACTCCCGACCTCAGGTGTTTTGCTCTCTTCGGCCTCCCAAAGTGCTGGGAGTACAGGCATGAGCCATAGTGCCCGGCTGTATATTTATTATTTGAAAAGCCAAAATATCCTTCTACTACCTGCTTTCCCCCACCCCAACGTTGTAATCAGATATAATAGAGCCCCAGCTTATGGCTGCAGGGCTCATGTCTTTATTGTTTGTTGCTGTTTTTAAAGTAAAAGTTCTATATATTTGTTTAGTGTACCAGTCACTTGCATCAATACTTTGAGACATTCATTTTAGCCGAGGTCTTATTTAAAATCAGACATTTTTTTTTTAATTCACTAATTTCAGGTCTTAAGTAGAAATCTATAATATGCACAAATGTGCCTTCATTGTTTTATCCAAAGTGGTACGAAGGCTGTTACATTGACTTTTTTTAAGGCCTTGGTTTTTTTGTTTGTTTTTGTTGTGTTTTTTTTTGAGACAGAGTCTCACTTTGTCACCTAGGCTTGAGTGCAGTTGCGCAATCTCAGCTCACTGCAACTTCTGCCTCCCTGGTTCAAGCTATTCTTCTGAATAGCTGGGATTACAGGCATGTGCCACTACGCCTGGCTAATTTTTGTATTTTTAGTACAGACAGGGTTTCACCATGTTGTCCGGGCTGGTCTCGAACTCCTGTCCTCGTGATCTGCACGCCTCGGCCTCCCAAAGTGCTGGGATTACAGGTGTGAGCCACCATGCCCGGCAAGGCCTTGTTTTTTAAAAAATTTTTTATTAACACAGCAGAACAGTTTCAGATAGTTTATTCATTATGTTATTTATGTCCACAGAAAATATATGTGAACCTCAAAAATTTGAGACAGGTCTTAGTTAATTTAGAAAGTTTTTTTGCTAAGATTGAGGAAGGGCCCGTGACACAGCCTCAGGAAGTCATGAGGGCATGTACCCGAGGTGGTCAGGGCACAGCTTGATTTTATACATTTAGGGAGACATGAGACGTCAATATATGTAAGAAGTACATTGGTTCAGTCTGGAAAGTGGGACAATTTGAAGGAAAGGCAGGAAGACTGGAACTGAGCAGGGAGCTTACTGGTCACAGATAGGTGTTACACAAATAATTATATTTTTCTGGGTTTCTAATTAGCCTTTCCAAAGGAGGCAGATGTTTATCTCAGTGAGCAGAGGAGTGACTTTGAAACCACGGAAAGCAGGTTTGCCCTAAGCAGTTTCCAGCTTGAGTTTTCCTTAGTGATCTTGGGTGCCCAAGATATTTTCTTTTCACATATATGTCCTATGTGATTTCATTGATTGATTGCCAAGAAAGCCTTGTTGCTCTCTTGGATGTTTGAACAAAGCTTTTGGTTGTATGCTAGAGTATGCTGTTTTAGCCTGCTCCTCCTTTCTTCTGATGAGCTTGCAGTGCTCTGGACATTTAGGAGTGTGGGTTACTTTGTGCTGTTTCTCTAACTTTTTCACCTAGGCTTCCCAAGGACAAAGGAGATTTAGTGCAAATCCCTAAAAGTGTCGGAGAAAAGGTTCATTATATATTAAAAATGCATATAGTTCCGTAACATAACAATGATTATTTTAAGATGATGTGTTTTAAATATTTAACCAGTAATAATTTGAAACTGCTTCCATCTTGCTTTCCAATTTGGCAAGTAAAGTTGATGTTTTTGGAAGATGCATCATGTTTACCTAGTTGTTGCCTGTGCCTTGGTGTAAAATTATCTCTTTGTGCTTGAATCATGAAACAATCGGATATGAGATCCTCATCAAATTATTAGTAACTACCGTTTAAACAAGTATATGCTTCTGGCTTTTATTCATTATTTATTCACTTAATGAGTCGTCATATATTTTCTCTTTGTTTATTAGTGGCAGAATGAGAAATTTAGAAAAGAACATGTTTACAAAAGAAGCTTTAGCTTTGGCTTGGCGATATTTTTTACCTCCGTATACCTTCCAGATCAGAGTTGGTGCTTTGTATCTGCTATATGGATTGTATAACACCCAACTGTGTCAACCGAAACAGAAGGTAATACTTAGTTATTTTTCCTTAGCAGAAATGTAAAACAAGTACCATATTTGTATAATAAATATTATCTGATTAAATATGATTTAAATAGAAATGTCAGTATTTTAGTAATAATAGTATGTTTGTGAAAAAAATTTAGTACAACTGTTCCCCCCACCGGTTGCAGATCAGAGTTGCCCTGAAGGATTGGGATGAAGTTTTGAAATTTCAGCAAGATTTAGTAAATGCACAGCATTTTGATGCAGCTTATATTTTTAGGAAGCTACGACTAGACAGAGCATTTCACTTTACAGCAATGCCCAAACTGGTATGTTGCCTAAAATAATTTGTCTTTTTCAAAATGTAGAATTACACTTTATTGTCCATAAAACCTCTCAATTTACAGAAACTGGAATGAGTATTGATAGTGTTCAAGACTTGTAGCTGCTTTTAAATAGGAAAAGTATTTTCTATTTTCTACGTTTTTTTCTGCAAACAAAAATTTAGCTGTTGCTTTTAAATGCATTGTGTCTGGATGCCACATATTAAGTGAATTGTTTTGAGAGGAGATTAGATTTGGCATCTGCATTTGCTCATGTCTCAGACGTCAGAGGAGGTTACTGAAAGAGGTACAAAATTGTTAAAAATTCTTTGGTGAAAAGTTGAAACTTCTAATAAAGTGTTATTTTTTAAATCTTGTGACAACTGAGACACGAGGTTGGAGGAGCACTAGTTCTGGTTCTGCCATTAGCTGGCAATTTCTACTTATCTGAATTTGTAGGCATGTGGCATGGCATCTAAAAGGATAGTTAAGAAGTCTAATAGTCTCTGGAACGAGAATATTTAACAAATGTACCCATACAGCTGCTTTTGTTTTATCTGTGTTTACTTACAGACAATTTTTAGTGCTGGTGTATATTTCAGTACTTAAAAAAAAAAAACTTTAAAAGAAACTCATTTTAAATGGCATGTATTATTACATAGCTATCATATCGGATGAAGAAAAAAATTCACCGCGCTGAAGTTACAGAAGAATTTAAGGACCCAAGTGATCGTGTGATGAAACTTATCACTTCTGATGTATTAGAGGTAAATTTGCTTTTGTGCTCTTGCAAGTTTTTAAAAATTGTTTTATTGCCAGCTACATGTTGAGGTTATACCTTAATCTGTTGGATACTGACTTTTCTAATGATTTTAACCATCTAGAATGCTATTTCTCTAGAGTATCAGAAATAAAATAGCCTAAATATATCAAGAGTTACAAATCTTGAAATACTGTGAGAAAAAAAAGTTATATAAGACTGGACTTAGACTGAGGATATGTGAATTCAGTTTTAAGACCACCTTTTTTGTTTGACTTTAATTAGGTCATAAAACATGAGTTTAAAGTGACTTTACTTACTTTTTAAAAAAACAATATGCATGGTGGGACGCGGTGGCTCACACCTATACTTTGGAGGCCGAGGTGGGTGGATCAAGAGTTTGAGACCAGCCTGGCCAATATAGTGAAATTCCATCTCTACTAAAAATACAAAACTCAGCCAGGTGTGGTGGCAGGCACGTGTAATCCCAGCTACTCGGGAGGCTGAGGTAGGAGAATCACTTGAACCCTGGAGGTGGAGGTTGCAGTGAGCGTCACTGCACTTCAGCCTGGGCAACAGAGTGACACTCCATCTCAAAAAAGAAAAACAAAATCCAACATGCATTTATATCCTAAGTTCCTGTTTTAACCCTTATTTTAAAACCCACCATTGAAAATAGTGAGTCTATTTTGATAATATATTTTGGTGTTTTGTTTGAGTGTACATTATTGAGAAAAATCTTTTGCATGGTTAAGTAGTGTTACATATCTTTTAAAACATGAGTAGAAAAGCATGGCTTTGAGGTTAAAACAATATCTCAGTGCAGGGTTACAGGCTTCTAAATCAATGATATTTCAAAAGAGCATATAGAGAGGAAAGGAGGGGGTAAGGGGACACCTTGGTCATGCTTTTAAATTTTCTTAAAGCCTAAACGTCCCCCTCATTAATATTAGGATTATAATCTTTATTTCATTCGGTTATTGTGAGAATTGAAATGAGGTAATGCCTCAACAGTGCTGAATTGTATATGACACACAGTTGACCCTTAATAAATGTTAATTCTTTTTTTCCTCAGCCCTATTCAGTCTTTTCCTGTATTACTATTGAAAGAGGGATCAAATCTTAGATTTACTCAGATGTTTGTTTATATGCCCCTATGTTTTTGTTTTTGTTTTTTTTTCCCTGATGCAGGATCTTACTCTGTCGCCCAGGCTGGAATGTTGTGGCATGATCTTTGCTCACAGCAACCTCTGCCTTCCAGGTTCAAGCAATTCTCGTGCCTCAGCCCCCTGGAATTACAGGTTTGCACCACCATGCCCAACTAATTTTTTCTATTTTTAGTAGAGATAGGGTTTTACTGTGTTGGCCAGACTGGTCTTGAAATCCTGGCCTCAAGTGATTCACCCACATTGGCCTCCTGAAGTGCTGTGTTTACAGGTGTGAGCCACTGCACCCGGTCACTCCCATGTTTTAATATCATCAGCCTTCCTTTGAAACTTGAAGAAAGGAAGTGAAAATGAGTCTCACTGTGTCACCTAGGCTGGAGTTCAGTGGTGCGATCTCAGCTCACTGCAACCTTTGACTCCCAGGTTCAAGCAATTCTCCTGCCTCAGCTTCCTGAGTAGCTGGGATTACAGGTGCCCACCACCATGCCCTGCTAATTTTTTTGTATTTTTAGTAGAGACAGGGTTTTACCGTGTTAGCTAGGATGGTCTTGCTCCCCTGACCTCGTGATTCTCCAGCCTTGGCCTCCCGAAGTATGGGGATTACAGATGTGAGCCACTGCACCTGGCCAAGAATGGATTTTTATAAATCTTTGTGTAGAGGAGAAATAGAAGGCAAACAGACCTGACTGCCTGAACTTTAGGAGAGTACCATGAGAACTGAGAGTTGAAAAAGTTTGAACTAGCAATTATGGAGAATGGAAGAGAGATTTTGGGATGCCAGAAAGAATTTGCTGAGAAATGCTGATGTGAATCATGAAGAGAGGCACAGGACATTTTCAA
Organism: Saimiri boliviensis; assembly: GCF_048565385.1. Lineage (NCBI taxonomy): Eukaryota > Metazoa > Chordata > Mammalia > Primates > Cebidae > Saimiri > Saimiri boliviensis. The sequence continues at coordinate 41,965,553 of NC_133450.1, read as the reverse complement.
ACAGCAAGGCATTATTCTTATCAATATTCTTTCTTTCTTTTTCTCCTCTTTCTATCTCTTTTCCCTTCCTCCCTCTCTTCCTCCCCTCCTCCATCTCTTTCTTTCTTTTTCTTTCTTCTTCATTTTTTTTTTTGAGATGGAGTGTAGCTGTGTTGCCCAGACTGGAATGCAGTGGCGCAATCTCGGCTCACTGCAACCTCTGCCCTCCTGGGTTTAGCAGCCTCCTGAGTAGCTGGTATTACAGCTGCCCATCACCACACCCAGCTAATTTTTGTATTTTTAGTAGAGATGAGTATTGGCTAGGCTGGTCTCGAACTCCTGATCTTGTGATACACCCGCCCTTGGCCTCCCAAAGTGCTGGGATTACAGGCATGAGCCACTGTATCTGGCCTATTCTTAGGAATATTCTAATGAAAAGAGATTATTTGAACCCAGTTGGTTATAGTTTCTTTTTTCTCTTTTTTAATTTTTGAGGCAGGATCTTGCTTCATCACCCAGGTTGGAGTGCAGTGGTGCTGTCGTAGCTCACTGCACCCTCATCTCCTGGGCTTAAGTGATCCTCCCAGCTCAGCCTCCTGAGTAGCAGCTGGAACTATAGGCACACACCACCATGCTGGCTAATTTTTTAAAATTTCTTGTAGAGGCAAGGTCTTGCTGTGTTGCCTACGCTGGGCTTGAACTCCTGAGTTTGGGTGATCTTCTCATCTTGGCCTCCCAAAGTGCTAAGATTAGGCATGAGCCAAGATACTTGGCCAATTATAATTTCTCACTGTTGACTAGTTTGGTGGTAGAATGTAAATATTTTTTCAATATATCTTTTTCAATGTGGTTTTTCATTCTAAGCTCTTTTAAGCTGGGGTAATGCACAAAGGTCTACTCTTGTAGAGTGAATAGAGAAGAGGATCAGAAGAGTCAGGCTATGAAATGCCTATACCTGGAAGCTTTTAGGAATGGAATAGTTTGTGAGGTTATCCTGGCTCTGTGTCAGATCTCTGGCTTGTGACATAGTTGCTTTGAGAGCTTTGTCCCTTGATACTGCTGGCTCTATTTCTCTTGTCCTAGCATAGCCTGGGATCCATTCTCACTGATAATTCTTAAATTTAATACTTTCTTCTTTTCCTTCTACTGCTTGCAACTGCTATTAAGTCTTCATGTCAGGAGATCTGAATTCTGGTCATGATTCTGCCACTTGTTCTAGTTTTGTGGTTAAAGAGGCATAATAAAACGAAAAGAACAGGATACTGAATCAAAACATTTGTTTTCTAATTCTAGCTCTCTGCTATGTAAGTAGGACCTTGAGCAAGTTATCTCATTTCTGAGTCTATTATACAGTTATACTAATTATGATGTTTATAATAATGGACATTGTGTGTTGAGTACTCACCATGTGCCTGGAACTATGCCAGATGTTTTATGTATGTTATCTCATTAATTGCCATAGTAACCCTGCAGAGGAGGTGGTATTTTCCCAGTTTATTATTTTTTTTTTTGAGACAGAGTTTTGCTTTTATTATCCAGGCTGGAGTACAGTGGCGCGATCTCAGCTCACTGCAACTTCCACCTCCTGGGTTCGAGGGATTCTCCTTCCTCAGCCTCCTGAGTAGCTGAGATTACAGGCACCTACCACCATGGCTGACTAATTTTTTGTATTTTTAGTAGAGACAGGGTTTCTCTTGTTGGCCAGGCTGATCTCAAAAACTGAGGACAAGGGTGACCTCGGGTGATCTGCCCACCTTGGTCTCCCAGAGTGCTGGGATTATAGGCATGAGCCACCATGCCTGGCCCCAGTTTTATAACCAAGGAAATAGGTTTAGAGAAGTTAAGTAGTTTGTATAAGGTGAGGTACAATAAGGTACACTGAGTTCGAATGTCCGAGTCTGTAAGGCTTCAAAGTTCATGCACTTTCTTTTTTCAAATTATTACTGTTTTTAAGAGTGGAAGTCTTGCTATGTTGCCTGAGTTGTTCTTGAATTCCTGGGCTTACGCCATCCTCATGCCTAAGCCTTCTGAGTAGCTTGGACTGCAAGTGCACACTACTGTGCCTGGTTTCTTTAATTTTGTATACAGCTTTACATTATACAGAATACTTTCTCGTGTATAAGCTTGTTTAATACTTAACAGTGGTGGTTTTGTTCATTTTGTAGAAATGTGAAACGATTCTTAGGTTGAGGGACTTGCCCATTGTCATACATTGAGCAAATGATGGAACTCAGACTCAAAAACTAGATGTGACTGGTGGTCTTTCCCCTGTATTATATTGCATGGAGTGAAATACTGAGCATACATCCAATGTAAACTGTAAAGAGTTAGGGGCTCTTCAGGTCTGGACACTTTTTTCTCATTGCAGACCCTGCACATGGGAGCACTCACCACTACGGATCAGTTTCTCATTTCTTGAACAGGTGTTGATTCTACCAAAATCTAGAAATGAATTGAGTAGTCTGAGTTAGGAATGACTTAGATGTGGCAATGTCCATCTATGATGGAAGTGTCAGTAGTTCTTTCCTGATCTGAGAGCCAGGTCCCTATGTCAGATTTTCTTAAGTCCACCTGTATTTTGCTGTCTTTTTTCCTAACCCCATAGATCTGCACATTTGGCTCTAGATTTTTGGAGGAAGAAGATCTGATTTATAAATAATGCCACAAATGGTGTCATAAATTACCCTTTATTTCTTTCCTTCTTCCTCTTTTTTTTTTTTTTTTTTGACAATAAAGTCTTGCTCTGCTGCCTGTGCTGGAGTACAGTGGTGGTCCAAATTCTGTTCACTGAAACCTCTACCTCCCTGGTTCAAGCAGTTCTTCTGCCTCAGCCTCCCAGGTAGCTGGGATTACAGGTGCCTACCCCCACAACTGGCTAATTTTTGTATTTTAGTAGAGATGGGGTTTCACCATGTTGGCCAGGCTGGTCTTGAACTCCTGACCTCGTGATCCACCTGCCTCAGCCTCCCAAAGTGCTGGGATTACAGGCATGAGCCACTGTGCCTGGCCTACCCTCTATTTCTTTGAACCCTGAATCTTATTACTGAAGTAATGGTGAAGCTTATAGGGGCAGGCTTTGCGATTTCTCTGGAGGGTTGGATGAGAGTCGTTACATAGGAATTTCCAGCAAAGCATAAAGGACTATGTAAATATTCTTGATGTGACAATATATAAAGACATCTTAGTTATCAGTAGTGATATTTAATGATATGTCATGCTACAAGTAATTTGTGTGATATCCTAGAAATGGAATTGTATATTTACCGGTTATTGTTTCTCCAGTGTCTTCCCATAAGTGTATCTTAATGTTTGTTGAGTTTAAGTCAATAAATCCAAACCTCTGGAATCCATACCTCTGTATTAATGAAGTTGTACTATTTTGCTTGCATAATTATGTTATTTTCAATATATTGTAGCATGTTATTCCTTGTCAACTGGAAGTCACTTTGGAAGGTGACTGTTTTGTGTTGGTTTTGCCTTTTAGTTTCTCCTCAAAAAGTGAAATAAAGGGCTTATCTTTTTGCTTTTAGGAAATGCTGAATGTTCATGATCATTATCAGAACATGAAGCATGTAATTTCAGCTGATAAGTCTAACCCAGATAAAGCCCTCAGCTTGATAAAGGATGATTTTTTGGACAATATTAAGAACATAGTTTTGGAGCATCAGCAGTGGCACAAAGACAGAAAGGTATGTAATCACTTGTTTGGTGCCTCACTATTGCATTATGCATGAATGTTTATCCATGGATGGTAATGCTGAGAGGCAGCCTGGCTTTAGAGGCTGTAATCCTGTGAAGCTAAGATTTAGATGGCTTGGGTTTTCTTGTTCCACTTTTGCCATTTATTAGGTATGTGATGTTATTTAACCTTACAGATGTGTGTGTGTGTGTGTGTGTGTGTGTGTGTGTGTATGTGTGTATATGTGTGTATATGTGTGTCTATATATTTTTTTAAATAGAAGAGTAATGTAATTTTGTTATACAACAGATTTATTACAGTCTTTATAATTTGGCATTTTCTAGGGGTTGCACATTGTCAGTCTTGGGGTGAAATCCTGCACACAGATATGTTTTGTTGGACATAGTGTTGATTCTAACATTTAAAAAAATTTTTGAGTTAATTACCAACTTTTAAGCATTTTTAAACTTCATCTAAAATTCTAGACGTACAACTTTCCTTAAAATTCAGAAGGATTTCACTTAGCTGCATGACAGCAGAGACAGTGGGACCTGAGTGGTGGCTTTTCCTATTGTGATAGGGCAGGTGTTTTTCTGTTTACACATTGTCTGCCTGGTGTGGTTTATCTTTTTGCAAGTCTCATCAACACAGATCGTCAACTTAGTTTATTTAACTGACGGTATTGATGCTAGAGCTACCCATATTTCCCATTAGCCTTTTCAGCTAGAGAAACTTTTTTACCCTGGAAACCTAAAAGCTAGCCTTTTGAAATTTACTTTTGAAACAGTTACTCCATCTTATTTTAGTAAATACTTCCAGGAAAAAAAAAACTTTTTTAAAGGAAGCAATTTCTGATTACTTACTATGTGTCTTGATAATGTTTTGGTGTTTTCACAGATGCCACACAGGTGTTATGTATATATTGTCTTTCAGAAAGATTTCTTGCCACTTTTTCACTTTCTATTATATAAAGGAAGCTGGCTCAAAACTTAATTTTAGAAAAGATAAACAAGGAAACTGATAAGAAGATGATAGTCTTGGGAAAAAGAAAATAACTTTATTCCTCTGCATTTATTTTAATGAGAGATGCCAAGTTTTAGAATGTTTGAATACTTTTAAGTCCTACAAATGAATTAGGCATTTAATATAAAAATGTGTTAGTATTCTTTGTATGCATATGTACAAGGCCTTGCTGTGTCACCCTGGCCGGAATACAGTGGCATGACTACAGGTCACTGTAGCCTCGACCTCCCCTGCTTAAGTGATCTACCCACCTCAGCCTCCTGAGTAGCTGGGTTTGCAGACATATGCCACTGTGCCCAACTGATTTTTTTATTTTTTGTAGAGAGAGGGTCTTGCTATGTTGCCAGGGCTAGAACCAGCTTAACTTTAAATTTTTTTGTAGAGATGGGGTCTTGCTATGTTGTCCAGGCTGAATTGGAACTCCTGGCCTCAAGCAATCATCCCACCTCAGCCTCCCAAAGCATTAGGATTACAGAATTAGCCACCATGCATAGCCAGGATTCTCTTTTAATAGGTAAACTCTGTTCAAAGAGTATTACTAGGACCTCTGAAAACCTGAAGGAAAGGAAAATAAGCCAGTTTTCTTACTACCACATAAAGTTCACACTGTCTTTCATTAGTTAGGAAGATTTAAGCAATTTAATGATGAATTGTAGAATATTTTGTAACCTGTGATCTTAATGTTAGGTTGTATATACCGTACTGCAATAATGTGAATGATCTTTTAGTTTTTCATTTATTAAAAGTAATGGATTCTCACTCTTCTAAAATTGATTTGCAATTAAATTGAATTGTAAATTTGTGTATGTGTGTGTATGTATCTTTTTTGCTCTTTCAGAATCCATCCTTAAAATCAAAAATTAATGATGGAGAGGAAAAAACAGAAGGAAATTCACAAGAAACAGAGGTCAGAAAACTTTGCAATTCATATTATGTATGGCTGTGATTCTGTATACTAAGCATTGTAACCCATTGTAAGTATATAAGTATTATAAGAAATTTAAGAGAAAATTCTGAATCATGGTTCTGTGAAAAGCTAGTTTGTTCTTTACTGGAAACCTTGTGGAGGCCACATCAGGTGTAGGTTGGGAGAGAGGATGATAATAGTTTTCTGCAGGGAAAGGAAAGGTTGACTATGGAAGGTGCCCTCAGTTTGTGGAGGGTCGGGATAAAGCCTTTGTAATAAACTTTTTCTCACTTCTTGTCAGCCTTTCAACCAATGTAGAGCCCAAACTCTTAAACTGTATACTGCTTCCTGCCTCCAGAGGTTTCATCCACCTTAGTGGATGAATCAAGTAGCCATCTTTGAGTATAGGCAGATGAGGAGGGAATGGCAGTCCAAGGCTCTGCCTGATCACCCAGACTTTCATTCTTATTGTCCTCCTTGAATCCTTAATGAAAATGATCTGTAGCTATGGGGATGGTAATATGGCACCTGCTACATCTGTGACAGAATGTGGTATATGTTTGTGTGTGTGTACTCAATATATACCCAATATATGTTAGTTTCATTTAGCCTACCCTCTAATTTCTATTAATAAGTACTTGGGTATTCTGTCATATTTCTGAAAATAAATACTTGGGTATTCCATTTTTCACCTGTTTGTGTGTTTTAACTTTTTTTCTTCTTGTTTATTTTACTTCCAGAGATGTGAAAGGGCTGAATCATTAGCGAAAATAAAATCAAAGGCCTTTTCAGTTGTCACTCAGGTAAGTTATTTCTTTAATAAAGTAATTTGGTAATTGACTGACTGCTTTTTAAATTACATTTCAGTTTTTCATCAAAGTGGTAATACATGTACTTAGTTTTAAAAGTCAGATAATACTAGAGAGATTATGTAGCACAACAGTTCTTTTCTCTGCCACTTCCCACCCTGGTATTCCTAACCTTGAGAGGCAACGTCTTCGACTTTTTCTCTTTTAGCAATTTCTTCTGATACTTACCTGGAATTTTGATGCCATTTTCTTTATTGTCTTTCAGCTTCTAGTATTACTGATTTTGGAAGATTGTCGGGTTTCGCTTTGCCCTGGAGTTCAGAAATTTCATTTAATACATATAATGTAACTTGGTATACATCTTTTTGGTTTATTGTCCCTGGCACTCATGGTGCCCTCCTTTCAATCTGATACCTTTCAGTTCTGAAGAAGTTTTTGTATCATTTCTTTGATACAAATGTGCTTTGCTACATCTTTTCTATTCTTGAACTTTCCCTATTTTTCCTCTTTTATTTTCAGTCTTTTTCTTGTTTTCTATTTTCAGGGAGATTTCATAGGCTTTATCTTCTGAACCATTATATTGATTTTTTAAAATTTCTCCTGATTTTTTTTTTCATTACTAAGAATTTTTCTTGTTCTCTGAGTGTTTCTTTTTTATTTTTTAAATGTATTTTTTCACAGGATGCAATAACTTTTTCTGTTTAAGGATATTAATTACAGTTTTTTGATGGTTTCTCCCATTTCCTCTGAGTAATTTTTTTTTCTATTTGTTTGAACTCTTTCATTTTGTTGGCTTTTTAAAACTGATTGAAGATCCTCAGATATCTGTTCCTATTTAAGAGAGGTCAAAAGGAGGAGATAAAGCTTATTTAACCTCTAGATTTCTTTTTCTTGGATCTAGTTATTTAGAGAGCAATCTTCCATTCCCTTGTCTATGGGAGGAGGGTGGGAAATAAGCCTGGCTGCCAGTGTTTTGAGAGCCTACAGAGATAATCAGCTGGGAGGCTCACCATTCCTTATTCAGGTTTCACTCAGCCCCTCTATTTTCAGTAAGAGGCCTCACATACTTCCTCAGCTACACCAGTTTCCTTTGAGCCTATAGCCTTTCTCATTTAGCCCCCTCAGAGAGCAGGCCTCCTGTTTTGTATAGGAGGTCAGCTGCCTGGCTTTGAGGCTAAGGAATGAGACAACATTCTTACAGATTTTCAATGCACCTGCCTGTTTTTTCAGTCCCACCTCAGCCTTCCAAAATGCCGGGATTACAGATGTGAGCCACTGCGTCCGTCCCTTTGCCCATTTTTTAATGGGGTTGTTTTTGTTTGTTGAATTGTTTAATTTTCTTATAAATTCTGAATATTAGACCTTTATTGAATACAAAGTTTCTGACTGTTTTCTCCCATTCTGTAGGTTATCTGTTGTTTATTTCATTGTACAGAAGCGCTGTAGTTTGGGTCCCACTTGTCAATTTTTGTTTTTGTTGCAATTGCTTTTGGAGACAGTGATAAATTCTTTGCCAAAGCCAATGTCTAGAATGTTATATCCTAGGTTTTCTTCTAGGCTGTTTCTTATCTTAGGTCTAACATTTAGGCCATTAATTCATCTTGATTTTTGCATATGGTGAAAGGAAGGGGTCCAGTTTCAATCTTCTGGATATGGCTAGCCAGTTATCCCAGCACCATGTATTAAATAGAGTCCTTTCCCCATTGTTTTTTATTGTCGACTTTGTCAGAGATCAGGTGGTTTGTAGTTGTGTGGCTTTATTTCTGAGTTCTCTGTCTGTTACATTGGTCAATGTGTCTGTTTTTGTACCAGTACCATGCTGTTTGGGTTACTATACTGTATCTGTGGTTTCTGCATCCATGGATTCAACCAATTGTGGATTGAAAGTATTTGAAAAAAAAATTGCATCTGTACCAAATATATATATAGACTTTTTTCCTTGTCATTATTCCCCGAACAATATGACAATCATTTACATATCATTAGGTATTATAAGTAATCTAGAGATGATTGAAAGTATTTGCATAGGTTATATGCAAATACTACACAATTTTATATCAGGAATTTGAGCATCTCTGGATTTTGGTATCTGAAGGAGATCCTGGAACTAATCCTCCATGGATACTGAGAGATATGATTGCTTTTTAAGACTTGCTAATACCTGTATTGCATATACAACATTAACTGAACATTCTTTGTTTAAGCAAGTAAGGGAATTCACCTACTGATGTAACAGAACAAATCGTTAGCCAGGATTGGCTAAGGATATCTGTGTCTCAGACAAAGATATCATTAAGACTGGCCCTCCCTTTTCACTGCTGTCAAGTGCTGTTTTCCTGACAGCTCCAGCTTTGCATGTTCCCAGCTTTAGGTTCAAAGACAAGAAAGAATTTTTCCTTCCTAACAGTTAAACAGTTCCAAAGTAGCATTTAGTTAGCCACATACCCCACCTGCTAGCCTCCCCACTCCCAACAAATTACCCTGGTCATGGGGCTGTTAAACTCGTTGTGGCCAGATTTGAGCCAGATGGCCATACCTGGAGCCAAACATGAAGTACTTCTCCTCAGAACACATGGTAATGCCTAAGGGAAATACATTTATTAGAATATGCCTGTTACACCTCTGTTGCCCAACCATGCCACATAATAGAACAACTTCATTTTAACCCCATGTGAGTAGATGGTGATGACAGCTGCAGGAAACTTCATGTTATAAAGGTAAGAGACTATATGACACGGGTAGTTATAGTAAGCCAGGGTAATAATGAAGTGTTTCATTACAGATATTTCTATAAATCTTTCCTCATCTTTGATTGTATGTTTTGTCTTTCCCTGAATTACCTATCTTTTGGATTCATTTTGTAATTTATTTGTTAATTGGATTCTGACTTTTAAGGCATCCAAATCGAGAAGGCATCGTCAAGTCAAACTTGATTCTTCTGATTCTGATTCTGCATCTGGTCAAGGACAAGTCAAAGCAACTAGGAAAAAAGAGAAGAAAGAAAGATTGAAACAAGCAGGAAGGAAGATGTCTTTCAGAAACAAAGGTAACTTTTTAAATCTTACTAAGTTTCAAAAAAAGGAGAATGGGTTTTATTTACAACTTTGCCTGACCTCTGTTTGCTTGTTAAGGATTAGCTGCTTGTTTGAGAACATTTTTGTGAGATTTGATATTAAAAATAAATTATCTTAGATTCTTGGAATCTTACTGCCTAGAAGGGACCCTAGGAATCATATCAATTGTGTCATTTTATAGATGATGAAATTTAGGCCTGTCCGGGTGGTGGCTCATGCCTGTAGTTCAGCACTTTGAGAGGTCTAGGTGGGCGGATCACTTGAGGTCAGGAGTTTGAAACCAGCCTGGCCAACATGGTGAAGCCCCATCTCTACTAAAAATATAAAAGTTAGGCTGGCTGCAGTGGCTGACGTCTGTAATCCCAGCACTTTGGGAGGTCTAGGTGGGAGGATCACTTGAGGTCAGGAGTTTGCAACCAGCCTGGCCAACATAGTAAAGCCCCGTCTCTACTAAAAATATAAAAGTTAGGCTGGGTGCAGTGGCTCACATCTGTAATCCCAGCACTTTGGGAAATCTAGGTGGGCGGATCACTTGAGGTCAGGAGTTTGAAACCAGCCTGGTCAACATTGTGAAGCCCCATGTCTACTAAAAATATAAAAGTTAGGCCAGGCGTGGTGGCTCAAGCCTGTAATCCCAGCACTTTGGGAGGCCGAGGCGGGTGGATCATGAGGTCAAGAGGTTGAGACCATCCTGGTCAACATGGTGAAACCTCGTCTCTACTAAAAATACAAAACATTAGCTGGGCATGGTGGTGCGTGCCTATAATCCCAGCTACTCAGGAGGTTGAGGCAGGAGAATTGCCTGAACCCAGGAGGCGGAGGTTGCGGTGAGCTGAGATCGCGCCATTGCACTCCAGCCTGGGTAACAAGAGTGAAACTCCATCTCAAAAAAATAAAAATAAAAATATTAAAGTTAGGCAAGGTGCAATGGCTCACATCACATCTGTAATCCCAGTGCTTTGAGGCTGAGGCGGGCAGATCACCTGAGGTCGGGAGTTTGAGACCAGCCTGAGCAACATGGAGAAACCCTGTGTCTACTAAAAATACAAAATTAGCTGGGCGTGGTGGTGCATGCCTGTAATCCCAGCTACTCGGGAGGCTGAGGCAGGAGAATTGCTTGAGCCCCAGAGGCGGAGGTTCTAGTGAGTCAAGATTGTACCATTGCACTCCAGCCTGAGCAACAAGGGCGAAACTCTGTCTCAAAAAAAAAAATAGTTAGCTGGGCATGGTAGCATATGACTGTAATCTCAGTGACTTGGGAGGCTGAGGCATGAGAATCACTTAAACCCAGAAGGCGGAGGTTGCCGTGCACTGAGATTGTATCACTTCACTCCAGCTTAGGTGACAGAGTGAGACTCTGTCTCAAAAAAAAAAAAAAAAATGTAGGCATATACAGATTAAATAAATTGTCTAAAATGATATATTAATAGCTAGTTGTGAAATCAGTCTAGAATTATCCAGTGCATATTTTATTAGTAATTTTTGTGTGTGATTATGTGTAGAATAAGATATAAGTAATGCATTCTATAAACCATGTTTCTTTTAAGCTGTATTAAGGTGTCCTTGCTTTTCCTTTGACACAGTGTATCTGTAAAATTACCTTTCTTAAGGAAAGGACTTTTGTGTATATTTCAATAGTTTGGTTTTTAAAAAAATTGTATGAAAAATGTATATGGACCCTACATAAATTTGGAATTTGATTAACAGGCTTACTTAGGGTAAAAAAAAAAGGAACATTAAAAACATTAGTAAGTATGTAAAGACTAATACAGAATTCACTCCTAACTACTGCAGGAGTATATGAAGATAAGTTAACAGCCTTTTAGCATTTTTTCCCCTATACTGAAGCAGCGGAAGGAGAATTGAAGTTAAATACCTTTACTATGTCCCAGATATGATTAAGTGCTGTAACAGTAGCTTTAAGTGCACTAAGAATTCAGAGGAGATACCATGTTTGTTAAGTATGATCAAGTAATAGTTCAAAAGGAGATTTTTCTACTTCTTTTCACAATGCTAGTGGATATTGTGAAGAAAATTGTTAGACTAAACTCACTTTTAAATATTACTGACAAAATCCTAAATCACATATATCAAAAATAATCCTAGACAAAAAAACACCTTGACTGAGTACACATATTTCAGGATGCATTCAGAATCTGCTAATATGATTTGCCATATAAATAGGTTAAAGGGGAAAATGTGAATTTATTTTAATAGTTACTAAAGAATACATTTATAATATCCAGCATCCATTCTTGATTTAAAAAAAAAAAAAAATCTGGCCGGGCACTGTAGCTCATGCCTATAAACCTGCACTTTGGGAGGCCAAGGCGGGCAGATCACCTGAGGTCAGGAGTTCGTGACCAGCCTGACCAACACAGTGAAACCCTGTCTCTACTAAAAATACAAAAATTATCCGGGCATGGTGTCAGGTACCTGTAATCCCAGCTACTTGGGAGGCTGAGGTGGAGGTGGAGCTTGCAATGAGCTGAGATCACGCCATTGTACTCCAGCCCGGGGAACAAGAGCGAGACTTCATCTCAAAAAAAAAAAAAAATCTTCTGGATAAAGGAGTCAGCAAACCATTTCTGTAAAGGGCCAGGTAGTAAATATGTTAGGTTTTGTGGGCCATGTTTCTGTCACAACTACTCAACTTTACCATTGTAATGTGAAAGGAGCTACAGACGATATCAAAATACATGAATCGTGGTTGTAGTCCAGTAAAACTATAAAAGCAGGTAGTGGGTCCGATTTGGTCCAGGGGTCATAGTTTGTTAACTCTTGCCCTAGATAAAATAGAAGATTATTTGTTTAATCTTACAAATGTGTGTGTGCACAGATATATTAGATCACAAGTTGCCTCATGCTCAATGGTAATATGGATGAAGTATCACAGTTTTACTTAATGTTGATCTTAAAGAGGTAGTCAGTGTAATCAGACAAGAGAGTAAAGGGAGATACGATATCAGAAAGAGAGGCTACAAAATTATATGATTTGTGAATGATTTTATGCCTAAAAATATTCTAAAAAGAATTTGCTGAAAAATAGGAACAAAAATTTAGGGAGATAAGGGTTACCACTGTAGACCTTACAAAGATTAAGAGGTGACTAAGGCAAAGTTATAATTTTATGCCCATAAGTTAGATAGCTTAAATAAAATGGATTAATTTACTAAGAGACACAAATTTCCAAAACTGATGCAAGAAGAGATATAAAATCTGTGTAGTCTTATGTCTACTGAGACCTCGAAATATCTGAGACAGGTCTCAGTCAATTTAGAAAGTTTATGTTGCTAAGGTTAAGGACGTGCCTGTGACACAACCTCAGGAAGTCCTAAGACATGTGCCCAAGGTGGTCAGGGGTACAGTTTGCTTTTATACATTTTAGGGAGACCTGACACATCAGTCAATATGTGTAAGTTGCACATAGATTTGGTCCGATAAGGCATCAAGTGGGGGCTTCCAGGTTAGAAGTAGATTAGACAGAAAGTTTTTTGAGTCTTTGATGGCCTTCTGCTGAATATAACAATTTACTCTGGCTCAATGAATCTGCATTTTCACATAAACAGTAGGGGAGAGGAAGCAATCAGGTATGCATTTGTCTTAGGTGAACCTCAGAGGGATGACACTGAATAGAATGGGAGTTTGCCCTAAGCAGTTCTCAGCTTGACTTTTCAGTTTAGCTTAGTGATTTTGAGGTTCCGAAATTTATTTTCCTTTCACAATGCTAAAGAAATTAAATTCCCAGGCTTCTCTGGAAATTTTAGCAAACGTTCAAGAAAGGAATGATATAGATTCTTTCAGAAAATACAAGAGGGAACACTTTCCAGCTTACTGACGTTGCAAGAAAGAACTAAAGACCAATATCCCTTATCTCCTACAAAATTCAAAATGGATTATGGACCTACATTTGAAACCTAAAATTATGAAACTTGTGAAAAAATATGTAGGAGAAAAATGTGTTCTTGGATTGGGCAAGATTTTTAAATATATGACATTAAAAAATACAATCAAATTATGAAACAAAGCAATTGATAAATTGTCATTCCTAAAGTTACAATTTTTGTCTTTAGAAGATACTGTTAAGAAGATGAGAAGATAAACCATAGACTCGGAGAAAATTTTTGCAAACTACTGCCCTGATAAAGGTCTTGTATCCAAAATAGTAATATTTAAAAAAATCTAACTCAGTAAATACACAGACCACCCAGTGAAGAAGCAGGTAAAACACTCCATCAAAGAAAATATGTGGATATTAAATAAGCATATAAAAAGATGTTCAGCATCTTTAGTAATTAGAGAAATGTAAATTAAAACCGCAATGACATTCTGCTAAACCTTGACCGGCAACAACAACAAAAAGACCCCACAAAACAAAACAAAAATTGTAATAACAAAAGCTGTTGAGGATTTGTAACAAGTGGAACCTGCATGCTCTTCTGGTGTGAATCCAGGTTACTTTGGAAAACTGGTAGTTTTTAAAAGGTAAACATGTACTTACCATTTGACCCAGAAATACTATTCCTTGGTATTTACACAAGAGAAATGAACACTTAATGTTCACACAGAAATGTGTATGCAAAAGTTTATGTGGCTTTATTCATAATCACAAGAACTGCAAACTGCCTAAAAATCCTTCCACTGCTGATTGGATAAACTGTGGCTTATCCAAATGCAACTCAGAAATGAAAGAGCTACCATACACGTAACAACATGGATGAATCTGAATTTAGTGTGCTGTGTAAAGGAAGACAGACACAAAAGGCTACATAGTATATGATTCTATTTATATGACATTCTGGAAAAGGCAAATCTATAGGGACAGAAAAATGTGGTTGATGTGGTTGCTAGGGACTTAGGGGTGGAGGAAGGTGCTGAATACACAGGGGCACAGAGAAACTTTTGGGGTGATGGAAAAATCTGTATTTTCTTTTCTTTCTTTCTTTTTTTTTTTTTTTTTTTTTTTTTTTTTTTTTTTATTTGAGACAGAGTTTTGCTCTTGTTGCCCAGGCTGGAGTTCAATGGCACAATCTTGGCTCACCACAACCTCTGCCTCCCAGGTTCAAGCAGATCTCCTGCCTCAGCCTCCTGAGTAGCTGGGATTACAGACATGCACCATCGTGCCCTGCTAATTTTGTATTTTTAGTAGTGATGGGGTTTCTCCTTGTTGGTCAGGCTGGTCTTGAACTCCTCATCTTAGGTGATCTGCCCGCCTCAGCCTCCCAACATGCCGGATTACAGGTGTGAGCCACCACGCGGGCCAAAATCTTCTGTATTTTCACGGCAGTGGTAGATTGCACAACCATGCATTTGTCCAACCTGCTCTGTACAGCAAAAATTGTGAATTTTATTGTATGTTAATAATACTTTAGTAAATCTGACTTACAGTCAAACAAGAACAAAAACAGAGTACATAAGATTGTTTATTTTAGTTATATTTCAAAAATTAACTTCTGGTAGATTAAAATGTTTTTTTCCGAAGTGATTAAAGAAAATGTTCAGCTAAATTAAATTTAAAGGAGTTTAATTGAGCAATGAACGATTTGAGCATCATGCAGACACAGAATCACAGCCGGTTCACAGAGGCTCCAGTGCAGCACGTGGTGGAAGATTTATAGCCAACAAAAGGGAAATGAGGTATAGAAATCAGAAGTGAGGTACAGAACAGCTGGATTGGTTACAGCTTGGCATTTGCCGTATTGAACACAGTTTGAAGACTCAGCAGGGTATGAATGGTTGAAGTACCGCCGCTGGGATTGGCCAAGACTCAGCTATTGTTCAGGCACATATTCCTAAATTGGGTTTTCAGTCTTGTCTACCTATTAAGCTAGGTTGCCATTTGTCCACAAAGACTCAAATATAGAATTATGGTGTCCTTCTCAGGCCATATTTAGTTCACTTTAACAGAAGTTTCAAAGATATTTAGGTTTACAAACCCTCACAAGTACTTTTTATTAACAGTCAGCCTTCATATAGGCATAGCAACCAAGCTGCTTTCTTAAAGACCTGAAAAAAATTTTTTTAATGTAGTTAAGGAACAAAGGAGGAACAAGTGCAAAAATAGGAAAAGAAAGAAATTAAATGAAAGGAACTTTCATCTTGAGTGTGTGACAGGTATAATTTCTGAAATATCACTTCCTTTGTTAATCATATCTTACTTAGTTCCTGAAAACAACTGCCTTGTAAGTTCTGAAACTAACTTAAGGACAGGCTCTATAGCATAGCTGAGATTTGTTATTGAATTTTCTCAGGGTATTAGGGAGGAATTACCCATGAGAAAGAATAAAGTATTATAAAATATGATCTGAATTGAGATCTTCTATCATGGCTTAATGAATCCAGCTAAGGTATTGTAAATACTCTGAAGCAGAAGTAATTACCTGAATAATAAAGACCCAAATGCTTACTTCATAGTTTCCCATTAATCAAAAGTTCATTTCCATACAGTGGAAAAGGTGATTTTATAGTTTTTCAGAAAAAGGAGCCTTCAGGTCCATAAAAGGCAAAAGATCTTACAAAGCCATTTGCACATATGATACTGTTAAAATTTCTAATCTTAAAAGAGCTCTTATAAACGAATAAGAAAAGGACCACAATCCAGTAGAAAAAGAGGCTTAGGACATGAATAGGCAATCACGAATGCAGGCAAACAGTCAGTGCATATAGGAAATACAGAATTTTGTTTATCATAAAAGATGTATTAATTAAAACATTTTTATATTATTTGATCAGCAAAGATTAAAGATAATACCCATTGATAGTGAAAGTGTAAGGAAATTAAATATCAATTTAAGTGGAAGAGTAAATTGACACATTGTTTTCATGGAGCAATTTAGAATCATGTCAAAATTTTAAATATACATGCCTTTTAACTTAGAATTTCTAGGAATTCTGTACAGATCATAAATATAAAAGGACATTCATTGCAAGATTATTTGAAATGGCAAACTGTAAACAACTCAAATGTATGATGGGTAAATACAACTGTCAGTCCATACAAAGGAATACTTTGCAGTTACTAAAAAGCTAAAGAAAGCTCTATGTATTTATATATTACATGAAAATATGTCCAAAATATATTGATTAAAAATAAAACACAACATAATCTATACCTTTCTTAGCGAAAAGCCTTTTTAAAAAAGTATGATCTCGGCCGGGCGCGGTGGCTCAAGCCTGTAATCCCAGCACTTTGGGAGGCCGAGGCGGGTGGATCACAAGGTCAAGAGATCGAGACCATCCTGGTCAACATGGTGAAACCCCGTCTCTACTAAAATACAAAAAAAAATTAGCTGGGCATGGTGGCGTGTGCCTGTAATCCCAGCTACTCAGGAGGCTGAGGCAGGAGAATTGCCTGAACCCAGGATGCGGAGGTTGCGGTGAGCCGAGATCGCGCCATCGCACTCCAGCCTGGGTAACAAGAGTGAAACTCCGTCTCAAAAAAAAAAAAAAAAAAAAAGTATGATCTCATTTCTATTAATAAATACATATATACATACACACATCAACATAGTATGTAGCACTGAAGAAATCTAGATGTGTATGAAGTTTTACCAGTAGTTAATTTTCAGGGATAGTATAATGAGAAACTGTCCATGAATTTCTGTAATGTTTGGATTTTATAACCATGTGTTACTTTAGTAATCAGTAGAAATCCACAGACCTTTTTACACATAAGGTAAACATAATTCCATAGACTCCTACAAGTAAAGGGGCTGGTGTGAAAAAGGCAAAGGACCTGGGAAGTATAGAGCGAAGGGTACATTTAGGCTGGATTGTAAAGGGTATGTTGGGGAGTTAACTGTAAATAGTGCTGGAAAAATAGGTTGAGGATTGTATTGTGACCAGGCTTTAACTATGGATCCAAGAAGTTTACACTTCAGTTGGTAGGCAGAGGGGGAGTCAACTGAAGCTTTTGAGCATGAAAGTGGCCTGTCCAAAGTTTTCCTTGAAGAAAATCAGTCTGGGAGTAGAATGGTAGGTAGCTGCAAGCAAACTGAAAATAGAAACACTAGTTAGAAAGCTGTGCAGTAGTTCAGATTTAGGAGTAAGGAGCATGTGCCACGTGGTCATGGAAATTAGAGAAGCAAGGCTAACAGATATAAGAGCCAAATATGGAGGCCAGTGGAGAGGGTGAGACAGAATGCTTAATGTCTAAGCATCTGGGAGGATATTCGTGTCCTTAATGTTGGAGAAATATGATGACACAATAAAGATTTCATTTGGGGGAGAATTTGCTCTAGTCTGCCTTTCGAGACTTAATTTCTGTAATAATTGCTTGGTACATAAATGGGTGCTCAGTATATTGATGGAATTTACTTAAGCTTGTGTTAAGTTTCAGTTATGTGCTCACCATTCCTCAAATATAACATGCATGTTGATAGGACATCACTAATAACCAGTGCTATGATGGATGAAGATGATAACAGCTACTGTTATACACTTTTTTTTTTTTGTTTTGAGACAGTCTCACTTTGTCACCCAGGCTGGAGTGCAGTGGCATAATCTCGGCTCACTGCAACCTCCCCCTCCCGGGTTCCAGTGATTCTTGTGCCTCAGTCTTCCTAGTAGCTTGGATTACAGGTGCCTGCCACTATGCCCAGCTAATTTTTGTATTTTAAGTAGAGATGGGGTCTCACCATGTTGGCCAGACTTGTCTTGAACTCTTGGCCTCAAATAATCCGCCCACCTGAGCCTCCCAAAGTGCTGGGATTACAGGCATGAGCCACTGCACCTGGCTGTATAACTCTTTTTATCTGCCAGACTTTTTCTCATGTGTCCAAGGCCTCCTAGATAATCCATAGCAGAACTGAGACTGGAATGAGTGTCTGAATCTAAGCCTGACTCTTTAATTGCCATACTGTGCTACCTTTTGAGTCATTGGAGGTGTGGATCTGGAGCTGAGATTAGACATACACTTAAGTAAATTTGTTCTTCGTTGTATTCTAGCTGCCTGACTGTAATCATTTGTTTTGATAATAAGTAATGGTTTGTTACTGATAATTGTAATTATTGATTACCACACATTAATGAGTAAATTGTAATTATTGATTACCACACATTAATGAGTAAAACTGCCCACCTGAGACCTTCTAGGGAGTTAGTTTTATGGATAATTGAGGTTAATGATTATAGTGTTGAAATTTACCTTTTTTTTTTGGAACATACGTGTGCATGTGTCTTTATAGTAGAATGATTTGTAGTTCTTTGGGTATATACCCAATAGTGGGATTGCTGGATCAAATGGAATTTCTATTTCTAGATCCTTGAGAAATCGCCACACTGTCTTCCACAATGGTTGAACTAATTTACACTCCCACCAGCTGTGTAAGAGTGTTCCTATTTCTCTACATCCTCTCCAGCATCTGTTGTCTCCCAATTTTTTAATGATCACCATTCTAACTGGCGTGAGATGATATCTCAGTGTGGTTTTGATTTGCATTTCTCTAATGACCAGTGATGATGAGCATTTTTTCGTATGTTTTTTGGCCTGATATATTTCTTCTTTTGAAAAGTGTCTGTTCATATCCTTTGCCCACTTTTGAATGGGGTTGTTTGTTTTTTTTTCTTGTATATCTGTTTTAGTTCTTTGTAGATTCTGGATATTAGCCCTTTGTCAGATGGGTAGATTGCAAAAATTTTTTCCTATTCTGTTGGTTGCCGATTCACTCTAATGATGGTTTCTTTTGCTGTGCAGAAGCTCTGGAGTTTAACTAGATCCCATTTGTCTATGCTGGCTTTTATTGCCATTGCTTTTGGTGTTTTAGTCATGAAGTCCTTGCCTATGCCTATGTCCTGGATGGTTTTACATATGTTTTCTTCTAGTTTTTATGGTGTTAGGTTTTATGTTTAAATCTTTAATCCATCTGGAGTTAATTTTAGTGTAAGGTGACAGGTAGGTGTCCAGTTTCTGCTTTCTGCACATTGCTAGCCAGTTTTCCCAGCACCATTTATTAAACATGGAGTCCTTTCCCCATTGCTTATTTTTGCTGTGTTTGTCAAAGATCAGATGGTTGTAGATGTGTGGTGTTTCTTCTGGGGTCTCTCTTCTGTTCCATTGGTCTGTGTCTCTGTTTTGGTACCAGTACCATGCTGTTTTGGTTACTGTAGCCTTGTAGTATAGTTTGAAGTCTGGCAGTGTGATGCTTCCGGCTTTGTTCTTTTTGCTTAGGATTGTCTTGGCTATGTGGGCTCTCTTGTAATTCCATATGAAGTTTAAAGTGGTTTTTTCCAGTTCTGTGAAGAAGGTCATTGGTAGCTTGATGGGGATAGCATTGAATCTATAGATTACTTTGGGCAGTATGGCCATTTTCACGATATTGATTCTTCCTAACCAGGAGCATGGAATGTTTCTCCATCTGTTTGTGTCTTCTCTTATTTTGTTGAGCAGTGGTTTGTAGTTCTTCTTGAAGAAGTCCTTTACATCTTTTGTTAGTTGTATTCCTAGGTATTTTATTCTCTTTGTAGCAGTTGTGAATGGGTGTTCACTCTTGATTTGGCTCTCTGTTTGTTATTAGTATATAGGAATGCTTGTGATTTTTGCACATTGATTTTGTATCCTGAGACTTTGCTGAAGTTGCTTATCAGTTTGAGAAGATTTTGGGCTGAGACAATGGGGTCTTCTAGATATACAATTATGTCATCTGCAAATAGAGACAGTTTGACTTCCTCCTTTCCTAATTGAATATTCTTTATTTCTTTTTCTTGCCTGATTGCTCTGGCTTGAACTTCCCATACTATGTTGAATAGGAGTGGTGAGAGAGGACATCCTTGTCTAGTGCGTGATTTCAAAGGGAATTCTTCCAGCATTTGCCCATTCAGTATGATAGTGGCTGTAGGTTTGTCATATATAGCTTTTACCATTTTATGATATGTTCCATCAATACCTAGTTTATTGTGAGTTTTTAGCCTGAAGGGCTGTTGAATTTTATAGAAGGCCTTCTCTGCATCTATTGAAATAATCATGTGGTTTTTGTCTTTGGTTCCATTTATGTGATGGATTACATTTATGGATTTGCGTATGTTGAACCAGCCTTGCATCCCTGGGATGAAGCCTACTTGGTCGTGATGGATAAGCTTCTTGATGTGCTGTTGCAATCTGTTTGCCAGTATTTTATTGAAGATTTTTGCATTGATGTTTATCATGGATATTGGCCTGCAGTTTTCTTTTTTAGTTGAGTCTCTGCTGGGTTTTGGTATCAGGATGATGTTGGTCTCATAAAGTGAGTTAGGGAGGATTCCCTCCTTTTGGATTGTTTGATACAGTTTCAGAAGGAATGGAACCAGCTCCTCTTTGTACGTCTGGTAGAATTTGGCTGTAAACCTGCCTGGACCTGGACTTTTTTTGGTTGGTAGGCTATTGATTGCTGCCTCTACTTCAGCCCTTGTTATTGGTCTATTCAGGGTTTCAGCTTCCTCCTGGTTTATTTCTGGTAGAGTACAAGTGTCTAGGAATTTATCCATTTCTTCCTGGCTTACTGGTTTATGTGAGTAGAGCTGTTTGTAGTAATCTCTGATGGTAGTTTGTATTTCTTTGGGATCAGTGGTGATATCCCCTTTATTGCTTCTTATTGCATCTATTTGATTCTTCTCCCTTTTCTTTTTTGTTAATCTGGCTAGCAGTCTATTTTGTTGATGTTTTCCAAAAACCAGCTCCTGGATTTATTGATTTTTTTGAAGGGTTTTTTTGTGTCTCTATCTCCTTCAGTTCTGCTCTGATCTTAGTTATCTCTTGTCTTCTGCTAGTTTTTGAGTTTTTTTTGATCTTACTCCTCTAGTTCTTTCCATTTTGATGATAGGGTGTCGATTTTAGATCTTTCCTCTCTTCTCTGGTGGGCGTTTATTACTATAAATTTCCCTCTCAATACTGCTTTAAAGGTGTCCCAGAGATTCTAGTAAGTTGTGTCTTCATTCTGGTTGGTTTCAAAGAACATCTTTATTTCTGCCTTCATTTCATTGTTTATCAAGTCAACTTTAAGAAGCAAGTTGTTCAGTTTCCAAGTGGTTGTGAGGGTTTGAGTGTGTTTCTTGATCCTGAGTTCTAGTCTGATTGTGCTGTGGTCTTACAGACTGTTTGTTATGATTTCTGTTCTTTTGCATTTGCTGAGGACTGGTTTGCTTTCAATGATGTGGTCAATTTTAGAGTAAGTGCAATGTGGTGCTGAGAAAAATGTATATTCTGTGGATTTGGGGTGGAGCATTCTGTATATGTCTATTAGATCCGCTTGGTCCAGCTCTGCATTCAAGTCCTGGATATCCTTGTTAATTTTCTGTCTCGTTGATCTGTCTAATACTGACCGTGGAGTATTGAAATCTACCACTATTATTGTTTGGGAGTCTAAATCTCGTTTTAAGTCGTTAAGAACTTGCTTTATGTATCTGGGTGCTCCTGTGTTGGGGGGTGTATAGATTTAGGTTAGTTAGCTCTTCCTGTTGGATTGATCCTTTTACCATTATGTAATGTCCTTCTTTGTCTCTTTTGATCTTTGTTGGTTTGAAGTTCATTTTCTCAGACTAGGATTGCAACTCCTGCTTTTTTTTTTGCTCCCCATTTGCTTGGTAAATCTTCTTCCATCGCTTTCTTTTGAGTCTATGTGTGTCTTTGTATGTGAGATGGGTTTCTTGAATACAGCACACTGATGGGTTCTGACTTTTTATCCAGTTTGCCAGTTTGTGTCTTTTGATTGGGGCGTTAGGCCATTTATATTCAATGTTAATATTGTTATGTGTGAATTTGATCCTGCCATTTCGTTATTGGCTGGTTTTCTTTCTCATTGGTTGACTCATTTTCTTCATTGCATTTTTGGTCTTTGCCAACTGGTTTGCTTTTTCAGTGACTGGTACTTGTTCCTTTCCGTGCTTAGTGTAGGGAGCTCTTGTAGGGCAGGTCTGGTGGTAACAAAATCTCTCAGTAACTGCTTGTCCATAAAGGATTTTATTTCTCCTTCACTTATGAAGCTTAGTTTGGCTGGATATGAGATTCTGGGTTGAAAGTACTTTTCTTTAAGGACGTTGAATATTGGCCCCCACTCTCTTCTGGCTTGTAGGATTTCTGCCAAGAGATCTGCTGTAAGTCTGAGTGGCTTCCCTCTGTGGGTGACCTGTCCTTTCTCTCTGGCTGCCCTTAGCTTTTTTCCCTTCATTTCTACACTGGTGAGTCTGACGATTATGTGCCTTGGGGTTGCTCTTATTGAGGAATATCTTTGTGGAGTTCTCTGTATTTCTTGAATTTGAAATTTGGACTGCCTTGCTAGGCTTGGGAAGTTCTCCTGGATAGTATCCCGGAGTGCGTTTTCCAGCTTGTATTCATTCTCCCCATCATATTCAGGTACTCCGATCAAGCATAGATTAGGTTTTTTTCACATAATCCCATATTTCTTGGAGGCTTTGTTCATTTCTTTTCACTCTTTTTTCTCTTTTATTGCCTTCTCTTTTTATTTCATTGAGTTGATCTTCAATCTCTGATATCCTTTCTTCTGCGTGATCGATTAGGCTATTAAAACTTGTGTTTGCTTCACGTAGTTCTCGTGCTGTGTTCTTCAACTCCATCAAGTCGTTTATGTTTTTCTCTAAACTGCTTATTCTAGTCAACATTTCGTCTAACCTTTTTTCAAGGTTTTTGGTTTCTTTGTATTGACTTAGAACGTGTTCCTTTAGCTCTTAAAAGTTTGTTATTATCCACCTTCTGAATCCTGTTTCCGTCAATTCTTCGAACTCCTTCTCGGTCAAGTTGTGATCCTGTGTTGTTGAGGAGTTGTGGTCCCTTGCAGGAGAAGAGGTGCTCTGGTCTTTGGTGGTTTCACTTTTTTTGTGCTGTTTTTTTTCCCATCTCTGTGGATTTACCTAGCTGTGGTGTCAGAGAGCTACTTGATGAGATCGCTTGTCTGCCTGTGGGGGCACTACTGGGTTTCTAGGGACTCCTTCAGGTTACTAGGGAAGTTTCCTGAAATTTACTTTTTAAAAATTTAATTATTTTTTATTATCTTTCTCAAAAAAAAAATATATATATATATATATATATATTTTTTTTTTTAAGGTGGAGTCTCACTCTGTCACTCAAGCTGGAGTGCAGTGGCACGATTTCGGCTTACTACAGCCTGTGCCTCCTGGGTTCCAGCAATGCTCCTGCCTCAGCCTCCTGAGTAGCTGGGTCTACAGGCACATGCCACCATGCCCAGCTAATTTTTGTATTTTTAGTAGAGGGGGGGTTTTACCATGTTGGCCAGGATGGTCTCAATCTCCTGACCTCATGATCCACCCGTCTCAGCCTCCCAAAGTGTTGGGATTACAGGTGTGAGCCACCACATCAGGCCCGCATTCTTTTTTGTATATTTCTTGTTTTCTACATTTATCATTTTTGTAATTAGAAAAACACTAAAGTCAGATATATTTTATGCTCTCTTATTTTCTGGAGCATTGTGTCCTTAACATAATTTAATATTCTCCTGACAAGTCATGATCACCATCATGACTATTATGTTACTGGGTTTTATAATGTAATGATTCCGTCAAGAAATAGACTGGGTGTGGTGGCTCACACCTGTAATCCCAGCACTTTAGGAGGTGGAGGCGGCTGGATCATGGAGTCGGGAATTCGAAACCAGCCTGGCCAGCATAGTGAAACCCCATCTCTACTACAAGTACAAAAATTATCCAGGCGTGGTGGCATGCACTTATAGTCCCAGCTACTCAGGAGGCTGAGGCACAAGAATTGCTTGAGCCTGGGAGGCAGAGGTTGCAGTGAGCTGAGATTATACCACTGCACTCCAGCCTGGGCTACAGAGAGACTGTCTCAACAACAACGAAAAAAGAAATAACGTAAGTGTGGGGCAGTTCATACTAAATGGCTTCATGCCAAAGTGCTTTATTCTTATGTTTCTTTATTATTATTATTATTTTTAAATAGTGTTTCTGTTATACTTACTGTAGTAAATGTCTTTCTGTTCTCAGTGTGCCGGCTTAGGAGACTGAGACAGAATTGCTTGAACCCAGGAGGCAGAGGTTTCTATGAGCTGTGATGGCACCACTGCACTCCAGTGTGGTTGACAGAGTGAGATGCCATCTCAAAAAAAAAAAAAAAAAAAGAAGCAAAATGTAACATATCAAATGATAAAAGTTTGGGGCAAAGAAAAACACAGTCTAAAAAATAGTGTTTATGGGATTGCTTTTGGGACATGGAAGTTGTGTGCTAAATGGTACTTGATATGACAGTGATATCTGATAAATTTCATTGGGATATTTCTTCAGGTAGCAGGAGGTTGATGTAGAGAACCTCTAGTGTTTTTGAAAATGGAAAGTCAATGGCAAATTAGGATGAGAGAAATATATCTTGTAGAGCGTATGTGGTAAGAAAAGAAAGTATGTCTGAATCCAAAAACAAGGCTATTAAGCTCAAAAATTACATTTGTAATTAATTTAATAAAGTTGAAGTAACATGTGATTATTCTTTGATGCCTGCACATCTGACCCCTGTGGTGTGTGATAAAGATTAAATATAGTATTTGTGTTTGGCTAATTTTGTTTATTCCCTTTTGCTGTTTTCTCTAGTAGAAGAACTAGAGACTATTTTCAAAGTATAAATACAAATATATTAGTACTCGAAAAAAGACAGGTATTCTAGAATGTGTATTTATGTTTACCATTACAATTTCAGTTTTTATGTGTCTAATTTTTATGCTGTAATAATGATATTTTTTGTAAAATGTTTTCTCAAAGATTAATATTTTTTGTTTTTATATAATATTTTCTAAATATTTGCAGGTAACATGCAGAATATACACAAAGAAGATAAACCTTTAAGTTTGAGTATGCCTATAATTACAGAAGAGGAAGAAGAGAATGAAAGTTTGAGTGGAACAGGTACAGATGAAATTTTGTCAAACTAGTGAAGTAAACTTACACTCACAGTGCATCAAGGTTTAGAACCCTTGAGGAACATGACAGTTTGCTGTGTGTTCTTGTGACTCTTTCATTTTTGGCCCATTGGAGAATTTCAGTATTAGTCATATCATTTATGACATCTCAGAGTCAAGGATAATACAATTAACGAATGGTATAGATACTGATTAGGTATCTTATCAGTTTCATCTTTGTGAAGATGTCTCTCTCAGACCTCTGACCTGCTTCCATCTGGACAGTGTTTCAGTACTTCTAATCCTGACTGCTGTTCTTTTTTCAGTTTTTTTGTTTTTGTTTTTAATGAGACAGGGTCTTGCTGAGTTGCCCAGTGTAGAATGCAATGGTTCAATCACAATGACTTACTACACGTGGCTTCGACCTCCCCAGCTCAGGCTATCCTCCCCTTCCGTCTCAGCCTCATGAGTAGCTGGGACTACAGTCACATGACACTATGCCTGGCTAATTTTTGTATTTTTTTTATAGAGATGGAGACTCACTGTGTTGCCTAGGCTGGTTTTAAACTCCTGGGCTCAAGCAATCCACTTGCCTCGGCCTTCCAAAGTGCTGGGATTATGGGCATGAGCCACCATGCCTGGCTTAGGAATTTGTCTTCATCTTCATTTGTTTTTTTCCTTGTCTTCTCTATTTTTCTTTTTCTGCCATTCCCCTTTTGTTTTTCACTGGTGGGGACTATTTCCTTCTTTGAGATGCAGTCTCACTCTGTTGCCCAGGCTAGAGTGCAATGACGCAGTCTTGGCTCACCGCAACCAGCACCTCCTGGGTTCTAGTGATTTTCCTGCCTCAGCCTCCCAAGTAGCTGGGGTTACAGGCACCTGTCATCATGCCTGGCTCATTTTTGTATTTTTGTAGAGATGGGGTTTCACCGTGTTGGCCAGGCTGGTCTTGAACTCCTGACCTCAAGTGATCTGCCTGCCTTGGCTTCCCAAAGGGCTGGGATTACAGGCGTGAGCCACCACACACAGCTGGAATATTTCTTTTTGCCACATCTTTGATAATTTTCATGTTTTTGGGTTTTCTATTACTTTCTTTGCTTTTAATGATCAGTGACCTTTAGGTTTGTGCTGTTTTTAGATGGACAGTTATTCAAGTGTTGTTTCTGGCATCTCCTCTGGTAGCGAGAATGATGTATGGTACTAGTGTATTGGGTTATGTTTCTAGGTTTAACTGACATGAAATTGGAATCTTAGTCATTTTCTCCCTCTTAGTACTGGCCTAAGTATCTTTGATGTTTAGCACACTGGGTTTATACTAATTATAGGGAGTGCATACCCGTATCAAACAACTTCATGGTAACTTGTTATTATTAATTAGGATTTAGAATGACTAAGGGCCACTATCTCAGTAGATTGATATTGCAATAAGATTGAGATCTTACTATCTCAATGGAGATAGTATGTTTTAAACTGCTATATCATTTTGAAGAAAAAATTCTTGAATATGTCAGGTTTAAGATTTTTTCGTTGTGTCTTTGCTGTGAGGGCATTCTTACTGTGTTGTACCAATTAGACATCTATGTAGTTTAAATGTATATTATCAATTAGGTATTATCATTTAAGTGTCAGTTACTTTTCTTAGATCTGACTGACTTAAACTTTATGTCTTTAGAGTTCACTGCATCCAAGAGGAGGAGAAAACGCTGAACAAAGAGCCTGGTGTAGTTTTTCATTTTGAGCTTTCTGACAGAAGAAAAGATTGATATTTTGTGTATTGAACAGGAAGATTGCCAGTATTAAAAATAAGTATTCTGGGAAACTATAGGTTATTTCTTGGAAATTGCAATACACAGTTCTAGAATAAAAGAGCAAAAAATTAGAATCAGAATTCTTTAATTTTAACATTTTTAATGATATGCATAAATGGAGATAAAACTTGTATTTAGTATATAGTAGAAAAAATTCTGTTATTTGAAGATCGTTACTGTTTCCTATACCATTTTATGACACTATGCAGTCCTAATACAGTCTGGTAATACTATTCTATTAAAATATTTTTATTGAAATTACTAATGTTTATTGTATGCAAATCACTGATTATTTTGTATCTACAGTCTGATAATGGATTTTTATTATGTATATTACACTATTTTGTATGTTGTTAAGTGGAACAAAGTTTTTGCCTTGTTTTATTTTTTAATACATAAAACTCACATTCTCATAACATGATTGATAACTTAGGAAGTTCACAACTTACTTTCTACTTCTGCAATTGATGAAATATTCTTTAGTGCTTTTTTAAAACTCCCTTTGGTCTAATGTATATATATGTTTATGTTAGTGTATGTGTAGTATGTGTATGAATGTGTGTCCATATATATATAAGACTAGTGAATAAATTGTGTAAGTATTTGAATACTAATACTTAAATTAGTATATAATACTAATTTATATTTTATATTTATATTTTATATAAATACTATAATTTATTAGTATATAATACTAATTTAAATTAAATAGTATAAATTTAAATTAGTAGTATATAATACTGATTTAAGTATTAGTATTCAAGTACTTACACAATTAGTACTTAAATTAGTATATAATACTAATTTAAGTATTAATTTAAGTACTCAGTACTTTAATGCTAATTATTTTCAATAAAACCTTTAAGAAGAATAATGTAAATTTCAGAATGTGTCTGTGGTACAGAATAGTTGATATTCACAGAAAAAAAATCTATAGCTTCATGAGTATGTTTCTCTGTTTGTTAACTTTTCATTCTGGATACTGTTGTTAGAGACTGAGCCATGTTATTTGAATTGCTGCCAATAGCAGATCATCTCTGTATTATGTTTTTGGCTCAACTGTTTTTTTTCTCCCTAATAGAGATCAGGTATCGCTATGTTGCTCAGGCTGGTCTTGCATTCCTGGGCTCAAGCTGTTCTCCTCCCTCAGCCTCCCAAAATGCTGGGATTATAGGTGTGAGCCGCTGCACCCAGTATTAACCTGTTTTACAGTTGATTATACTTCATGCTGTTTTCTATCATGGTATTATTAAAGGATTTAACATTTTGGTTAAAGATCAAATTCATGATATCTCTGTATATAATCTTTAAAAATCAGAATAGTAATGCTGACCCAAATAAAACTTTCATTTATTAGAATTCATGCTGTCACAAAATTCCTTTGACATCAGATGTTTTTGGTCATAGATGGGGCACTTCTCATTATGTGGACATTGGGTGGAGCATCTTGGATGTAAACATTCTGGGGTTGGGGTATAGATTCATTATTGGCCTCACTTGATGTGCCCAGCTGTTTGCTAGAACCTGTCTGATCATTAAAGTTTATAGACATTGTACAGCTAACACTCCGAGTTGCCCTCTGTCTTTCCATAACTGTACTTATAAAATATATGCTGTCGTTTCACTTGTACCTCAAGATGGTTAGTGTCCTGCCCCCATTCACAGTTAGTAAGTCATGCTTCTGAGTCATAAACACAGGGCTCAGGCTTATAATTTCAGTGTCTTTTTATAAAAGCCAACACAAGTGGAAATCCAGAAAGATACTTTTAACTATAAGCAGTAAAACTCCACTTCAAAATGGCTTAAACAGTAAGGAAAGTTTATCAAAATCAGGTGAGTTCCAGCAAAGGGTGGCTCTGGCTTACATAGTACATCA
This sequence comes from Saimiri boliviensis, assembly GCF_048565385.1. Taxonomy (NCBI): domain Eukaryota; kingdom Metazoa; phylum Chordata; class Mammalia; order Primates; family Cebidae; genus Saimiri; species Saimiri boliviensis. The sequence goes on along the minus strand of NC_133450.1, from coordinate 41,936,550 downwards.
GTTTCATGATAGCTTCAAATACCTAGGTTTCGTTTTTTTTCTTTTTCCTTTTTTTTTTTGAGACAGTTTTGCTCTGTCACCCAGCCTGGAGAGCAGTGACATGATCATGATTGACTGCAACTTCAACCTCCTGAGGTCAAGCTGTCTGGCCACTTCAGCCTCGTTGAGTAGCTGAGTCTACAGGTATGTGACCACATACTTGGCTATTTTTTTTTTTTTTTTTTTTTTTTTGAAACAGAGTCTCGCTCTGTTTCCCAGGCTGGAGTGCAGTGGCACCATCTCAGCTCACTGCAACCTCCGCTTCCTGGTTCAAGTGATTCTTCTGCCTCAGCCTCCTGAGTAGCTGGGATTACAGGCGTGCACCACCACACCCAGCTAATTTTTATATTTTTAGTAGAGACAAGGATTTACAATGTTGGCCAGGATGGTGTTGAACTTCTGATCTCAGGTGATCCACCCACCTTGACCACCTAAAGTGCTGGGATTATAGGTGTAAGCCACCACACCTGGCCAGCTAATTTTTTAATTTTTTGTAAAGACAAGGTCTCACTATGTTGCCCAGGCTGGTGTTGAACTTGCAATCCTCCCACCTTATTTTCCCAAAGTGCTGGAATTATAGGTGTAAGACTGCACCCAGCCTAGGTTTGGGTTTTTTTTTTCTTTACTGTTTTTTGTTTCTTTTTTTGAGATGGAGTCTCCTTGTATCACCCAGACTGGAGTGCGGTGGTGCAATCTTGGCTCACTGCAACCTCTGCCTCCCGGATTTAAGCAATTCTCTGCCTCAGCCTCCCGAGTAGCTGGAATTACATGCACTCGCCACCATGCCCAGCTAATTTTTTTATTTTTTTATTTTTATTTTGGTATTTTTAGTAGAGACTGGGTTTCATCATCTTGGCCAGGCTGTTCTTGAACTTCTGACCTCGTGATCCACCCACCTTGGCCTCCCAAAGTGAGGTTTGGGTTTTTAAGGAAAGCTTTATATCAGTGTAGGGAACTTCCCAAACATTGTTGGCCAACATTGTAACCAACCTTCCAAGCTGACCTTTATAAGGATAGCCATCTCAGGCCTGCTGAGTCACCTCTTTTCTGAACAGCTTCATTGCATTTGTCACTATTTCAAAAAATTGCATTGATCTTTGTGTCTAGATATTGGTTGACTTTTCTGTTGGATGAATCTACCTGGTCAAACTATATAAAATTTTAATTATCACCAAATTGAGCTCCAGAAAGACTGCCAGATTATATTCTGACTAATGGTATTTGTGGATGACTCCGTATCCGCATTTTTAATTTTGTAATTGTCAATTGAATACAGCCTTGACTCTTAGTAGAAAATCACAAAGGCCAGGCACAGTGGCTCACCTGTAATCCCAGCACTTTAGGAGGCTGAGGTGGGCGGGTCACTTGAGCTCAGGAGTTTGAGACCAGCCTGAGCAACATAGTAAAACCCCATTTCTATAAAAAATACAAAAATGAACCAGGCATGGTGTGCACCTGTAGTACTGGCTACTCAGGAGGCTGAGATGGGAGGATCGTTTGAGCCCAGGAGATGGAGGTTGCAGTGGGCTGAGATCATGCCACTGCTCTCCAGCCTGGGCAACAGGGCAAGACTATCTAAAAAAAAATATTAAGCAAATGAGAGTTATATGATAAATTTGACAGAGTGCAGTACTTAAGCAGTAGTGTTTGTTTTTGTTTTTGTTTTGTTTGTTTGTTTTTTGAGACAGGGTTTTACTCTGTCTTCTAGGCTGGTGTGTAGTGGCACCATCCCGGCTCACTGCAACCTCCGCCTCCTGGGTTGAAGCAATTCTCCTGCCTTAGCCTCCTGAGTAGCTGGGATTACAGGCAAGCCACTGTGGCTGGCCTTAACACAAGTTTGTGATTTTCTACTAAGAGTCAAGGCTGTATTCAATTGACAAATTACAAATCATCTTTGCCTGCCACCAGACCCAACTAATTTTTTGTATTTTAACAGAGATGGGGTTTTGCCATGTTGGCCAGGTTGGTCTCAAATGCCTGACTTCAAGCGATCTACCTGCCTTCATCTTCCAAAGTGCTGGGATTATAGGAGTAAGCCACCATACCCGGCCACAGTAGTGAGTTTTTCATGAGTATATGTTGAAGATAAGGTATGAATCACTTGATAGACTTGCTTTAAACATAAAATTGAAGCTCATTGAACAGAGTTCAAATAGAAAATATTTGCGTTTAACAGTGAGTTTTCAAAATTAAAGTATGAAGTCCAAATACTAGTTATCTATTAAGCTATTTATATTGCCAACTTAATTTGTTTTTTCATGAATTTCTTTTCAGGTTTAAATATGTGGGAATAAAATTATTTTTAACAATTTGAATTAACAAACTACTGAGTTCCTCCTTCAGCAGAAAGCTCTTTCTTTTGCATAGCAAAGTTATTTCACAAAGTTTAGTCTAAGGACCATCCATATTAGGATCCTGGGCCCCTCTCTGCCACCTCCTGCTCCAATGAATTAGACTTTGTGGGGCAGCAGAAGACGGGAGAGCCTGCTTAGCCTCACTTTAATTAGCTCCCCAGGTAATTCTTTTTTTTAAATTGCATTTTAAGTTTTGGGGTACATGTGAAGAACATGCAAGATTGTTGCCTAAGTACACACATGGCAGTGTGATTTGCTGCCTTCCTCCCCATCACCTATATCTGGCATTTCTCCCCATGCCATCTCTCCCCAACTCCCCACCCCCCACTGTCCTTCCCCTATTTTCCCCCAGCAGACCCCAGTGTGTGATGCTACGCTCCCTGTGTCCATGTGTTCTCATTGTTCAACACCCGCCTATGAGTGAGAACATGTGGTGTTTGATTTTCTGTTCTTGTGTCAGTTTGCTGAGAATGATGGTTCCCAGGTTCATCCATGTCCCTACAAAGGACACGAACTCATCATTTTTTGATGGCTGCATAGTATTCCATGGTGTACATGTGACACATTTTCCCTGTCTAGACTATCATCAGTGGGCATTTGGGTTGGTTCCAGGTCTTTGCTATTGTAAACAGTGCTGCAATGAACATTCGTGTGCATGTGTCCTTATGGTAGAATGATTTATAATCATTTGGATATATACCCAGTAATAGGATTGCTGGGTCAAATGGGATTTCTATTTCTAGGTCCTTGAGGAATCACCATACTGTCTTCCACAATGGTTGAACTAACACTCCCACCAACAGTGTAAAAGTGTTCCTATTTCTCCACATCCTCTCCAGCATCTGTTGTCTCCAGATTTTTTAATGATTGCCATTCTAACTGGCATGAGATGGTATCTCAATGTAGTTTTGATTTGCGTTTCTCTAATGACCAGTGATGATGAGCATTTTTTCATGTTTGTTGGCCTCATGTATGTCGTCTTTTGTAAAGGATCTGTTCATATCCTTCACCCACTTTTGAATGGGCTTGTTTTTTTCTTGTAAATCTATTTTAGTTCTTTGTAGATTCTGGATATTAACCCTTTGTCAGATGGGTAGATTGCAAAATTTTTTTCCCATTCTGTTGGTTGCCAGTTCACTCTAATGGCTGTTTCTTTTGCTGTGCAGAAGCTGTGGAGTTTGATTAGGTCCCATTTGTCTATTTTGGCTTTTGTTGCCAATGCTTTTGGTGTTTTGGTCATGCCAACTTAATTGTAATAACTGTGCCAAGTGATCAAAGCATGATTTCAGTATTAAATATTTACTACATTAACATTTTGTGGGAGAAGAGGGGTTGTGGCAGTGTATATAAGCATAAGCTGTGTTTTAAAATCCCACCACGTCCAGAAATCCCAGTATCTGAAAGTGTTGTTCAAAGTAGCTAATTAGAATTATAGTAGTAGTATATTCCAGGTTTACTTGGGGTATCTTAAAACCCATGAATAAAAAATGGAGTCATAAAGAAATTGCAGCTTGTATGGACACTTAATTAGGGGAATATTTTTTACTTTGAAAGTAAAGTATCCTAATTTTTTCAGAAGAGAGATACCCCGGGAAAAGTTCTCTATGAGAAATCATAATGTTGTCTTTTTTTTCCTTCTGTAGTACTATTATGGGTTTTATCTGGGTTTATAACCCCTTTGTCTTAATAACTCAAAGTTTTCCTAACTGTGAGTAGATATATTCAATGAGGGTAAACATTTCCAGTTTCTTTAATACCCAATTAAAGTGTTTGTGCCCTTAGATAGACACAATCGTACCATTTGCAAGCAAAAGGAGAGACAATGAACAAATTCGTGAGCAGAGGCTTTTTCTTATAGAGAGATTTTTCAGAATAGTGGTTTATTAGGGAGCTATGTTAAAAACTTTAAAGTGCTACAAAACTATTTTACTGACTTGTTAAAAAATATTAAGAACTGCAGAGTGCTTTGGAAATGCAAAAATACAAATGATAAACTTCAGAATAATTACAGCTAGAAAGTAAGCTTTTGAAAACTACTTGGATGCCAAGGAAACCAAAGAAATTATGTGGTGACTTTGAAGAGATTTTTTAAGTCATAATAATTGAAAGCTTACATGTTTACACAGATCTTCAGATTGATATGAGACCAAGCTCTCATGGCTTAACGACTGAAGGAGACCCAGGTTTCTTTTTTCCAACTTGAATTGGCTACAATACATATTCTCTTTCCATAACCTATTTTGGTTATGACAAAAAGATTTACGCAGGTATAGAGAGATAAAATATCTTTGATTAAGGTATCTTTAAAAATGAGCTTTATGGGGAAGAAATTACTTTCATTTTGATGTAAAGAGCCCAGGAAAATAAGCATAATTACTAATCTTCCTAACTTATCCTTGATTCTTGAATTCTGGTTTCAAGGATGCTTGCTTTTTAAATGCCGTTGAGTGAACTCTGTGGGTGCTTAAGTATTCACATTTTCATTTATCTTTTGAACAACTATAGAGTAATTTTCATTTCACATTTTTCTTATTCCCTCTATTAAAGTAAATGTCAAAGCCTAGACTTCAGGTTGTATAATACCTTTTAATGTGGTATTTTTTATGCCTGACTTATTTATTTTAATGTGCTGTATATTGCAGGTCTGAATTTTTATTTTTATGATGAATTCGGGCTGCCTCCTTTAAGTTACAAGGAACAAAGGCACATTCACATTATCTTAGATGCTAGAGGCTTATTTTAATACTGATCAGAGGCACAGCTTCTTGGAGAGCTGGAAAAAATGGCTCTTTTTCATGTAGTGAATACCAGCAGCTTAGACAGCTGGGTTGTGTCCTTGCTTTTGAAGTGGATGTCCATTGCCCTGTAGTTACAGTGTGCATCCTCTTATTCATGTACTGTCTAACTTCTCTGCCCACTTTCTCCTCTGCTACTTCTCCTGTTCTCTATAGTCCCTGAAAGAATATCTGATTGATTTTATTAGCTATAATCCAAAATAGAGCTTCCTGCTGGACAGAGATCATTCCGGCTACTGGACCTCCCTTTTTTTAAATTTTTTTTTTTTTTTTTTTTTTTTTTTTAATTTTTAAAATGGAGTTTTGCTCTATTGCCCAGGCTGGAGTGAAGTGGCGCAATCTTGGCCCACTACAACCTCCACCTCCCAGGTTCAAGTTATTCTCCTGCCTCAGACTCCCCAGTAGCTGGGATTACAGGCACGTGTCACCATGCCAGGCTAATTTTTGTATTTTTAGAAGAGATAGGTTTCACCATGTTGACCAAGCTGGTCCCAAACTTGTGATCTCAGGTGATCCACCCACCTCGGCCTCCCAAAGTGCTAGGATTACAGGTGTAAGCCACCATGTCAGGCCCCTTTTTAAATTTTTTTGAGATGGAGGCTTGCTCTGTTGCCCTGTTTGTGGCTGGAGTGTAGTGGTGCAATCTCAGCTCACTGCAACCTCTGCCTCCTGGGTTCAAGAGATTCTCGTGCCTCAGCCTCCCAAGTAGCTGGGATTATAGGTGCTCACCACGACACCTGGCTAATTTTTGCATTTTTAGTAGAAATGGGGTTTTACTAGGTTGGCCAGGCTGGTCTTGAACTCCTGACCTCAAGTGATCTGCCTGCCTCAGCCTTCCAAAGTGCTGGGATTACAGGCATGAGCCACCTTCCCAACCCTGGCCTCCCTTATTTATGTCCAACTGAAAGGATGGTGGTCCTTAACGAGGGCATAGATCCCTGATGCAATCAACTATGGACAGACAGTATAGAAGGGTTGTATACCTCAGGACAGGGCAAATTATGGGGAAGGACCCAACTCTGTCAGCTTTCTTCAGAAGGGGTTGTGAGTAGGGCAAGCCTGTAAAAGTTTATAGATTTGTTAGTCTAATCATGGATTTGATGGAAATGATAATGATACTATACATTACCGTCAATATTGCAACTTCATAACGTAAACAAGTAATGGCAAAAAATGTTCACTTGGCCAGGTACAGTGGCTCATGCCTGTAATCCTAGCAACTTGGGAGGCTGAGGCAGGCGGATCACCTGAGGTCTGGAGTTCAAGACCAGCCTGGCCAACATGGTGAAACCTTATATGTACTAAAACCACAAAAATTAGTCGGGTATGGTGGCGCATGCCTGTAGTCCCACCTACTCGGGAGGCTGAGATGGTAGAATCACTTAAATCCAGAGAGCTAAGATTGTGCCACTGCACTCCAGCCTGGGACAGAGTGAGACTTAATGTCAAAAAAAAAAAAAAAAAAAAAAGGTTGACTTGACAGCAGCATTGCACAGTAGAAGAGTATTAGACTGTGTGGGTTTGCTCTGAGATTACAATCTACATATGAGACTTACTGAAATCTACCTGTAAGTTAGGGATGGATATATTCCATTTTGTCCTCTTCCATCCTTTGTAATATTGTCATCATATTTTACTGCTATGATATAAACCCCATTATACAGTTATATTCTTGCTTTAAATAAAGAAAAAAATAGGAGAAAAAGGTCTTACATTTACCCACATAGGAACTTTACCCACTTCTCTTCATTCCCTCATGCAAACCTGTGCTTTCACCTGAGATAACTGTCCCTCAGCCTAGAGACATTATTTTAATTTATTGAAGCTTAGTTCCATGGGAGATGAATTCTATCAGATTTTGTTTTTCTGAGTCTTTATTTCACCAATTTTGAAGGATATTTTTGCTAGATTTTGAATTCTAGGTAGACATCTCTTTCAGCACGTTAAGGATTGTTGCATGTCTTCAGCCTTCATTGTTTCTGATGAGAAGTTTTCATTCTTAAACATTTTTTGGTGTATAATGTGCCCTTTTTCTCTGACCACTTTTAAGTTTTTTTTTTTTTAACTTCATTTTCGGCTGTTTGTATGATGTGCCTAATGCAGCTGATTTTTGCAGTATATCATATATGTTTTTCTGCACTGGTATCACTTGATTTTTTTTCTAGGACTCCAATTACATGTCTGTTAAGTGCTTAATACTGTCCCATATGTTATTGTGGCTTCCTACCATGTCCCCAGTAATTTTTCTCTCTGTGCTTCAGATTGAATGATTTGACTTATCTTTAAGTTCATGAATCCTTTCTTCTTTTGTATTCAATCTGCTGTTAATCCCATTCAGTAACTTTAATTTTAGATGTAGTATTTTTCAGTTCTAATGTTTCTCGGTTCTTCTTCATGGTTTTCATATCTACATTGAAATGTCCCATTTCTTCACCAATTATAACCATTTTTCATTTTTTCTATAGGTTTATGCTGTAGTATTATATAGATATTATAAATTTATACTATAGGTGTTATAGGTTTAGCAAATTTAGCTACCTTGAAGTCTTTGCTAGTTTCAACATTGGGGACATCAGTATATCTGCTTCCCCCAAAGAGTGTATCCGTTTCTATTGACTGATTTATTTTTCTATTTATTTATTTATTTGTTTGTTTGTTTATTTATTTATTTATTTATTTGAGATGGAGTCTTGCTCTGTCACCAGGTTGGAGTGCAATGGTGTGATCTCGGCTCACTGCAACCTCCGTCTCCTGGGTTCAAGTGATTCTTCTGCCTCAGCCTCCTGAGTAGCTGGGATTACAGGCAACCACCACCACACCCAGCTAATTGTTGTATTTTTAGTAGAGATGGGGTTTCACCATGTTGGCCAGGATGGTCTCGATCTCCTGACCTCATGATCTGCCCGCCTCAGCCTCCCAAAGTGTTGGGATTACAGGCGTGAGTCACTGCTCCCAACCTGTTTTTCTATTAATGGGGGTTTACATTTTCCTGATTCTTTCCCTGTCTACTAATATTTTATGGTATAATAGAACATGTTAGGGACTCTGGCTTCTATCACCTTCCTCTAAAGAGTGTTGAGTTTTGTTCTATAAGGCAGTTAAAATTACTGACAGAACATCATGTACTTATAGGGGCTTGATGGTAGGCTTTGTTAGGGTGGATCTATTCAGCTAGGTCCTTTAGTTTTAGGGCAAATCCCTTAGTCCTGGAAGTGGTCCTTATATCTAAGGTGTGGCCTGTTTGAAGTTTAAAGGAAAGTGTGAAGTGTTTGCCACAATCACTCTATTCTTGTGGGGCTTGAACTTGGAACTGAGGAGACCTTTGGGTGGGCAGCTGCTGAAATACCTGCTTGGGACTTTCAGATTTCTAGCTATTTGCCCTAGAATCATGAGGATTTTTGCCTTGCTTGCAGCCAAAGATCTGAGGGGATTTTAAACACACATTTTGGAGTTTCTCTCTATGATTGCTCCTTTCAGGGATTTCCCATCTTGACTTCTAACCACTCTAACACTCCAAATTGCATTCTCTGACTCCTCAGATAGGTAAGACTATGACATTCTGCCTGAGTCCTACCTGCCCAGTTCCATAAAGAACGGTGTGCACTCGGGTAAACTTGTATAAACATGCATATCTCCTTTCCAGCATAGAATCCCTTACAGTTGCTATCACAGAAAGTAATTATTAGGTGATATCCTCCTATTTACCCTGAAGTTACTGAACCATCTTCCCTGGATTTGTGCAGGTTGTCTCCTAGTGTACCAAGATTCCACTTAGATTGGGAGTATGACTTAACTCATTTAAGTCAGCCAAATGCTATTTGATCATAATTTAGTGTCTTATTAACCTAATGACTTGAAATAAATTGATGCATTTCTGAAAATATGGTAAAAATTCCTGATTTTCAAGGAGGCTGATCTTCCTCAAATGCTAAGCACTAAAGAATCAAATTATGTCATTAATTTGCTTTTGGTTGCAAGCTACAGAGCTTGATCAGGCTAATTACAGATTATGCTATGAGGAAAATATTTTTGTATGCACTAGTCTTTTTTTCTTCCAAGCATTTTAATGAGGTTTTAAAAAATCTTATTTAAGACAAAAAAGAAAACCTGCATATAATTACATTACCTACAGACTAATTTTTAAATACTTTAACATCAAAAATTAAATGGGCTATGTTAGCTTCAGTTGACATTTATTTATTTATGTATTTATTTATTTATTTCCAATGAGGCCTCACAATATCGACCAGCTTGGTCTTGAACTCCTGGGCTCAAGAAATCCTCTTGCTTCACCCTCCCAAATAGCTGGGCCTACAGCTGCCTGCCATTCTGCCCAGCTATTTAATCACTTTTAGAGAAGGCAACACCCGTAAGATTTGTTGAACCTGAACTTCTTATGGTGTGTCTGATTTTAAATGAAATGAATTTTGTTAAAGTCTCACAAATGATTAACTCTTCTGCCTTTATTACATATTTTAAATAGTTGACTTATCTCTTAGTTTCTTGTAGCATAATTGTTATATTGCTCCTTTTGCTAACTTTGTGCCATTTTATTATAGGTGGTTAACTGATGTATTCTCTCTGTAAATTTTAACAAGTTGTTCATGAAATTTTCCCAGCAGAAACTTTTTGTCTTGCATTTAAAAATGAAATACCCTGTCCTTTATTTAGAGAGTGTATGTTTGGAAAATCATCCTGTTTATTTGTAAATAAAGATGAACCAACCAGTCACAAGATATAATTTGTCTTGCTACCACTTTTAAAAAAATCCCTTATATTTATAAATATAATTCATTTACAAAACGACGGTTGATAGAATTAGGACCAAATATCTATCTATCTATCTATATCTATTTATTTGAGACAGAGTCTTGCTCTGTTGCCCAGGCTGGAGTGCAGTGGTGTGATCTCGGCTCACTGCAACCTCCACTTCCTGGGTTCGAGTGATTCTTCTGCCTCAGCCTCCTGAGTAGCTGGGACTACAGGTGCACATCACCACGCCCAGCTAATATTTGTATTTTTAGTAGAGACAGGGTTTCATTATATTGGCCAGGCTGGTCTCAAACTCCTGACCTCATGATCTGCCTGCCTCGACCTCCCAAAGTGCTGGGATTACAGGTGTGAGCCACCGTGCCTGGCCTAAAGTGCTTTATAATGTTTCTGGATCTCCATAATTGAAACTTAATTTCCTCAGAGAAGAAAATGAAAAATGTAGAATGACTCCTCAGAGTTGTCAAGTCAGAATCACTTTGTTCTTCGGTGGATTTAAGCACTTTTTCTGATACCAAGTTTTCATAAAATGAGGAGAATATATCTAACAATTTTTACAGGCTGGGTGACTACAGGAAATGAAACCAGGCAGGTATAACCTTCTAGGAAGCCCTCGTTTGGCCTGAAACTTGTGGTGCCAAGAGGAGCTAATAGCTCCTCTGGTAATAGCTCCATCCATTTAGTTTTTAATTTCTACTTTTTATTTTTTCTGTATCTGAGAGTTTTATTTATATCTATTTTTTTATATTCTCTCATTCTTTGATCAGCTTTTCAATTTCATCTTTTATTTCATTAAATATTTCAAGCGTAATTTACATCCTGTATATTAATTTCAGTATCTGTAATTCAACCAGTCAGTCTATTATTTGTTGTTCTGGTGATTCTCCCTCACGGTGATTTGTATCCTTGTGTTTGGTGATCTTTATTTGGAGCTCACATTTTCTTTTACTGAATCCTGCAGACTTGATTTGGGATGCTCTCCTTTAGAGAGGATTTATGTTTGCTTCTTTGGTGAGCCAATAATACTATTGTTCTGGTACCTCTAAAGTCCTTTGAGCCCTTGGAATCTCAGGTTAAGCTCCAAGTTGGATCTTCTGATTTCAGGAGTTAGTAGGTCAACACCACTTCATTGATTACTACTCCACCTCCTTAGTATCTTGCTGCCTCTTGCTCTGGTTTCAGCTAATTGGTTTGTTTTTCTTCTTGGAGATTCAACTACTTTCTGATGAGTGCAGGAATGTATTAACATTTTTTTGCAGTAGTATATTCAGGAGGAATGAGAAGGCCGTTTGAGAATATCTATCTGTCATAGTACCCAAAGTGGGAATTCCTAGTGGGTATTAATTTATCAGAAGACGAAACAAAGGCACAAAGATGATATGTAGGATGCTCAAGATCACAGAGCTGGTGAGTGGTGAGGATGTTATTGGAAGCCACATGGTCTGGCTCCAGAGCCTACACTTTTAACTACCACACACAAGTCTGAATCTCAGTGGATATTGCATAAGTACTGCAAATTTGTGCAGAGCCCTCATGAATAGGATTAGTGCCCTTATAAAAGAGGCCCCAGAGAGACCCCTCACCATGTCAGGTGACAGGGAGAAATGGACCTTCACTGAATCTTCCAGCTACTTGATCTTGGACTTCCCAGCCTCCGGAACAGGGAGAAGTAAATTGCTATTGTTTACCAGCACCCAGTTTATGGTATTTTATTATGGCAGCCCAAACAGACTAAGACAGTTAGTAAACGAGGACTTAATTGTAGAGAATTGTGACCAGTTCACTATCCTCATGGAGGATAAAAAGAAGGATAAGAAGACTTTCAAAATGGGTATCTTTAATTAGATATGAGTAAGAGTCATTCATAGAGAAGTTTGTTAACACTAAATTTGTTTCCTACTGGCTGAATTCTTAGCATTTAGTGGCTTTTGACTGTAGATAGAGAAGATTGAAGCAGAAACTCCCAGGTGTGAAATTTCAGGTCTCCAGGCAGTTTTATTATTCTGTGACCAGCTGCTGCTACCGGAGCTAGAGGTTCTCCAACTTTAGGCTGTGTTAGAAATACCTAGTGAGCTAATATGCAGATTATAGTGTCCTATTGCTGGCTTCAGATCCCGTAAGTGTTGGTTGGGGGCTAAAAATCTGCATTTTTAACACTTTTCCAGGTGATTCTGGACCAGGTAGTCTGAGGCTCATATTTGGTAAAAGCTGGCCGAGGCTTGCTTTGGCAAGAAGAGAGATTTATGATGATGCATTCCTGGGTCCCTGTTCTCCCCTCCTCTAAGCATACTTAACCCTAGGGTGAGTGTGTTTTGCTTGAGACTGTTAGTGTTATTTCCATAATTGTGTACTTGTGAAATGAAGTGATAATACATTTTTGGGCTATTTTTTGAATGACGCTAAAAAGTCCTTCTTTTTTTTTTTTTTTTGAGGTGAAGTCTTGCTCTATTGTCCAGGCTGGACTGCAGTGGTACCATCTCGGCTCACTGCAACCTCCACCTCCTGGGTTCAAGGGATTCTCCTGCCTCAGCCTCCCAAATAGCTGGGAGTATAGGCATGCACCACAGCGCCTGTCTAATTTTTGTATTTTTAGTAGAGATGGGGTTTTACCATGTTGACCAAGCTGTCTCGAACTCCTGACCCTCAAGTGATCCTCCCGCCTCAGCCTCCCAAAGTTCTGGGATTACAGGCATGAGCCACTGTGCCCAGCCTAAAAAGTACTTTAAAAAAATAGGCTTTACTTAGTCATAAGAAAAAACATCAATAGATATTCACACATACAGCTTTGAACAACAGAGCTATCCATTGACCTATTTGTCTGCCTGGTCTACAGATTCTTACTTTTTTCTGAGACGGGTTATTCCCACACTTAATTCTTCTAAATTTCTCCCTTATAGACTCCTTACCTACTTACCTTGCCCGTACATGTTCAGACAGCATAGGGGCAACCTGTAGTGGGTGACAGGCAACCATAAACCAGTGGCTTTCTGGGTTTAGGTTACTGAATCTCTCTAGTGATTGCTGGAAATTTAAACATCAAACCTAGACCCTACCTTCCACCTTTTAGACCAGAATTCCACCTGATTAGCCCTGTCTTACTTCTGTTCATTCTCTATATGACTTGTAAAAGTTAAATCAGAACTTAATCTTATTTATTATCTAATGGCTACTTTTAAGGTCCTAGAATTTTTATTACCATAATCAATGTTATATTTGAATGTTCTGAAGTACCTGAGTTAAGAGGCTTAGGAAATATACGTAGATATTATTGCAAAGAGATACAGACACTTAATGAAAGTCAAAGATAAGTTCTATAAAAACAATGAAAAATGCCTCTCCTTTGGTGTCAGATAAAATGCTCAGTAGCTCGCAGGCCACATGCATAGCTAAAATAATTTTTCCATTTTCACCTACTGCAACAAAGAAAAAGCAGTAGCTATTTCAACCAAAAATAGTCTCCACAGTGAAGCAGACCCACTCAGCACGTGGCGGCAGCCCTTCGCCCTGCCTTGCTCTTATTTCTTGTTTATAGCCGGAGTGTTGATAATGTCAGCAGGATGTGGTCATCAGCCAAGGGTCAGAAAGCCTCTATACAGTAGTGTGTTTAAAAGGTCTTTGTCCTGCCTGATTCTGGAAATGAACTTAAGCATCGTGGATGGTGATATCTGAATTACTATTATAGCAAATAAGTTAGAAGAGCCCTGTAAGAATCATAAATTCCCTTAGCTGAAACATTTTGTTTGTTTTGTTTTGTTTTTTGAGATGGAGTCTTGTTCTGTCGCCAGGCTGGAGAGCAGTGGTGCAATCACAGCTCACGGCAACCTCTGACTCCCTGGTTCAAGCGATTTTCCTGCCTCAGCCTCCTGAGTAGCTGGGATTAAAGGCACATGCCACCATGCCCAGCTAACTTTTGTATTTTTAGTAGAGACTGTTTGACCATGTTGGCCAGGATGGTCTTGATCTTTTGACCTCTTGATCTGCTGCCTCAGCCTCCCAAAGTGCTGGGATTGCCGGTGTGAACCACTGTGCCTGGTCAGCTGAAACATTCGAAATGCAGTTGCTCAGTCCTGCCCTTTCTCTGTCCTGATCTGTATTATGTGTATACAGTCCCAAGAGCTAACGTTCACCCAGCCCACCTGAGCCTGTCCTCCTACCTGTCAAGGTTTCCAGGCCCTGGGCCCCTCAGCATTCTCCTTCCCCACTCCTGCTGTGGCTTCACTCATTTCCCCCCACTGAGCCCTGTGGCTGGCTATTCTGGGGACACAGTGACCTAGAATTCAATTTCCATCTGCTTTCACTACCTGCTTCCAAATTGCTGCCTTGCCTTCTGCACTTCTGGGGTCTAAGTCCAGGAGGGCCCCCACTGCTGGCCGGAAGTCCTTCTCTTCTGTTCATCCCTTTCATTTCCTCTCACCCTCCTAATAGAGGAACCTTAAAAACCTCTTCCACGCTCCTAGATCCTCAAACTCCCCTTTTTCCCATCCTTCTTGGCAACTAAGCTCAGGTCCTATATTGTAGAGAAACTTGAGACCACATCACATGCCTGAGCTCCCTTGACCTCCTTCTTCATGAAATCTTTTTGCATATCATTCTCTCTTCCTCAGCTTATGTTTCTGAGACTGAAAATGGCTCTTTCTCAAAGGTGAAATTCTCTGCCTATTCTGGCCATGCTGTTAGTGACACCTGTTCTTACCTTTCTTTGCATTTTGTGCTATGTTATGTTACATTATGTTATTTTTGAGATGGAGTTTCCCTCTGTTACCCAGGTTGGAGTGCAATGGTATGGCCTCAGCTCACTGAAACCTCAGTCTCCCAGGTTCAAGTGATTTTCCTGCCTCAGCCTCCCGAGTAGCTGGGATTACAGGCTCTCACCACCATAGCCAGGCAATTTTTGTGGTTTTAGTATAGAGATGGGGTTTGACCATGTTGGTTAGGCTGGTCTCGAACTCCTGACCTCAGGCGATCTGCCCTCTGTGTCCTCCCAAAGTGCTGGGATTACAGGCATGAGCCACTGTGCCTGGCCCTTTCTTTGCATTTTAGATCTTTCCTCTCCAGTGGCTCTTTCCTCTCAAGTTGTAAGTGCACTGAAGAAGTCCTAGCTTGCTATGGAGTTATGCATTTTTCCTTCCTGTTACATAATTTCATGTATCATATGGGTCTCCCTGTTTCTAAGTAGACTTTACCATCTCTGGCCTTAGGTGTGGAGGCAACCAAAAGAGCCATAATCTTGGCTTTTCAATTTCAAAAGCCAAGCTCCAAGTGTAAGTCAAAGAGATTTGCAAGAAAGCAGGATGTTTCAAGAGTGAGTTTTGCAGCCTGTTAGGAGATAGGTTTCCTTAGCCATGGGGAGGGAAAGGGTCATGAAGGACAGCAGTGGGATGAGAATCTGCCTGGTGTGAGAAGGCGATGGCAGACATTGATGGTGGGCCTGGCAGTTATTCCTCCGCTTCTTCCTTGTTGGCAGAATCCACTTTGAGCCATGAAAGCTGAAAATAACAGATGTTTTTGTTCCCAGCTTCCAGTGCCTCTAGCATGGTGGAGAAGGCCTTTGAGGGTGTTTACAAATATTTCCTTCTCGATAAAAACAGAGAGATGAGGCCGGGCATGGTGGCTCATGCCTGTAACCCCAGCACTTTGGGAAGCTGAGGCAGGTGGATTACTTGAGGTCAGGAGTTCGACACCAGCCTGGCCAACATAGTGAAACCCCGTTTCTACTAAAAATATGAAAATTAGCTGGGCATGGTGGCAGGTGCCTGTAATCCCAGGTATTCAGGAGGCTGAGGCAGGAGAATTGCTTGAACTCAGGAGGTGAAGATTGCAGTGAGCTGAGATTGCACCACTGTACTCCAACCTGAGAGATAGAGTGAGATTCTGTCTCAAAAAAGAGAGGGGGGAGAGAGAGAGAGAGAGAGACAGACAGACAGACAAGGAGGAATATACCCCTCCCCCACCGGCTTTGGGAGATTTTGTCCTGCAGCAGCCTTCCTATGGCTGAGGAGGAAGATGGGGAGTCTGAGTTCTCATGGGGGGCGTTGTGGAGGTGCTAAACCAACCATGGGACCACCCACCTTTGGATCCCTTGATATGTAACAAGGTGTGCTATTGTTTAAGCCACCCTTGAGCGGTTATATGGAGCTGAAAACATCCTATACTCCTTCTTAGAAAAACATCCCATTGCCAGGCATTGGAAGGGAGGTGGTAGAACTTCCGGATAGGCTGGGGGATCTTTGTCTCATGCCACATAAATGTCTTGGTTGGTGGTCTATCATGCAGAGCTCCCCTCCACCCCATGGTAGGGGAATCATAAGAAATGGTTGTGTGGCTTGTAAGAAAAGGCCGGAGACTCCAGAGATCTCATTGTTGCCTCAGAATAGAATGGGTGAATAGCCAAACTTTTCCTCTCCAGGGCAACAGGAAAGTCAGGGAGAAAAAGTCAGACCTGAAGGGGCTTTGGTGTGGAGGAGAGGACAGAGTGGTGGCTGCTATCCATACTCCTGGCTGTGGAGATCTGATGAACTCTGAGGTCCAGGCAGAAGAGGTACATGCTAATAGGACAGATAGGGCCTGATACCTCTTAATATTTCTGATGCTACCCAACCTGTTCTTTCAAACATAGATGCAACCCCACGAAAAAATGGGGAAGGAAAACTTTGAATTGCCTGAGAAAAGCCTGAATCAATGGAGTTTACCTTAAACTGAGTAAAATCAAACTCCCTAACAGTGGAATAGGGGCTTGGGCCAAGAAGTTAATTTAGTTATAAAGTGAAAATTCTTCTTTTATATATTAAATACTTGAATATGTGTCCAGAAATCTATCTTAAAACAAAACCCATCTTATCTTGATCCTGCTCTCTTCCAAAGCTCTCCATCCTCTTTCATTCCTTCACCAATAAACTTTTTAAGAGAATTACCTATGCTTAGGAACTCTGCTTTGGTGAAATCTACTTGCTCATTAACCCCTTCTCATCTGACATCTAGTGCTATGCAAACCTGCTATCCATTATTCAGAAAACATTTATTGAACATATACTTTGAACTGTCATTTTTTTTCTTTTTGTCATTTGGAAAAGCCAGTTTGTTTAATGAATTAGGAGCCTCACACATGTTCCACTGACCCTTCAACTGAATCTAAACCCAACCCACCCTCTTTGCCCTCACACCAGCTTAACCTCCTGGTTTGTGAGCTACAGATAGATTCAAGACTCCAGGGTCATCTTTAATTTTTCCTTTTCCCCATCCAACCCATTTCAAGAGTGTTGGCTTTTGGGCCTATTACAAATGGAATAGGCAAATGAACCAGGTCTCTATGGTTCTTAACTAGAAATGTGCTTCAGAATCACCTGTGTTAAAACAAAGGCTAAACACAATTTTAAAAAGGATACCCCTAAGTCCTACTCCAGGTGGACTGAATCAGAATGTGGAGCCCGATCAGAATATTCTCTCCCTCATCGTGCTCTGTGAACTGACCAGAGAGGACTCCTATGCTTTTCTCTGGCAGTTTCCTGTCTGCCTAGCCACACGGGAGCTGCTTCTGACCCTCCCTTGCTCCTGAGTCTTCTCAGCATTCAGCCCAGAGCTAGGGTGATACCTACTGATTGGGTTGAATGTGCATCTCCAAGTGCATCGAATGAGTTGTATCTTTGTGTTTTTATTTTATTATTTTTTAAGACAGGGTCTCATTCTGTCACCCAGGCTGGAGTGCAGTGGCATGATCTCAGCTCACTGCAGCCTTGACCTCCCAGCCTCAAGTGATCCTCCCCCTCAGCCTACTGAGTAGCTGGGACCATAGGCATGCGCCACCATGCCTGGCTAATTTTTGTTTTGTTTCTTCTAGAGACAGGGTCTCACGATGGCTGCCTTGCCTTCTACACTTCTGGGGTCTAACTCCAGGAGGGCCCCCACTACTAGCCAGAAGTTCTTCTCGCCTATTCATCCCTTTCATTTCCTCTCACCCTTCTAATAGAAGCACCTTAAAACCTCTTCCACGCTCTTAGATCCTCAAACCCACCTCTTTCCCTTCCTTCTTGGCAACGAAGCTCAGGTTCTATATTATAGAGAAACTTGAGACCACATCGTATGCCTGAGGATCTCAAACTCTTGGGCTCAAGCCATCCACTTGCCTAGACCTTCCAAAGTGCTGGAATTACAGGAATGAACCCGGTCCTTTTCTTCTTCTTCTTCTTCTTTTTTTTTTTTTTTTGAGACGGAGTTTTGCTCTTGTTACCCAGGCTGGAGTGCAATGGCACCATCTTGGCTCACCGCAACCTCCACCTCCTGGGTTCAGGCAATTCTCCTGCCTCAGCCTCCTGAGTAGCTGGGATTACAGGCACGTGCCACCATGCCCAGCTAATGTTTTGTATCTTTAGTAGAGACGGGGTTTCACCATGTTGACCAGGATGGTCTCGATCTCTCGACCTCATGATCCACCCGCCTCGACCTCCCAAAGTGCTGGGATTACAGGCTTGAGCCACCGCGCCCGGCCTTTTTTTTTTTTTTTTTTCTTTTTTTTTTCTTTTTTGTGACAGAGTCTCACTCTGTAGCCCAGGCTAGAGGGCAGTGGCTCCATCTGGGCTCACAGCAACCTCTGCCTCCCGGGTCCTGGTTCAAGCAATTTTCCTGCCTCAGCCTCCCAAGTAGCTGGGATTACAGCCACCTGCCACCATGCCCAGCTGATTTTTGTATTTTTAGTAGAGATGGGTTTTCACCATGTTGGTCAGGCTGGTCTTGAACTCCTGACCTCATGATCCACCAGTCTTGGCCTCCCAAAGTGCTGGGATTACAGGTGTGAGCCACTGTGCCCTGCCTTTTTCTTCTTTTAAAAACTAGGCACAGGGTCTTGCTCTTTCACCCAGGCTGGAGTGCAGTGGTGCAATCATAGTTCACTGCAGCCTTGAACTCCTGGGCTCAAGTGATCCTCCTCCCACTTTGTCCTCCCATTACAGGCTTAAGCCACTGTGCCTGGGCAAAATGGATTGTATCTTTAAGAAGTATCCAGCCTGCCATGTAATTTAGGACGTGTTTGAGCCATTTGATCCTTCACATGATGAATCTTGTGGGGAACATTCCCGTGTGAGACCCCCGCAAAAGGCGTGAGTCTCACTATACGGTGAGTTTGATCCCAAACACAGTTTCCTGTTGGAGGCAGTCGAGCTATCGGGAAAAAGGAACTTAAAGATGGATGATCAGTTTCTAATATCAACCACAATATCGTTTGGGCCTAAAACTATGCGGTGCTGCTAGACCGAGTGACTCCCTGCCAGCAACCAGTTTCTGCTTTTAACTTTTTTATGACTCTTTCTTTAAGAATAGGCTTTAACCTTTTCTTTATTTGCCTGACTGCCTTGTACCCTAGATAATGGTTTAACTGTTGGGATATTTGCAAAGCAAATGCCACCATACGGGATGGCTTTGTTTCCTGACTCAGAGACTCCTGAATGGGGGAGTTGAGATAAGTTGAGTCAGGAGTACACAAAGGAGAATCCGATTAAAAGATATTCTGATGAGGAAAACTAGAAATAACTGCAGCCAGGAGGAATAAAGTCTGGATGTAAACAAGCTTTGTGATCACAGGAACTTCTGTTACAACCACTGATTGCATATCTGATTTCTCTATTGTACAGGCCATGTAAGGTATAGATTTGCATTTCCTCTTGCAATGATGTAAACCAGAGCAAAGAAAGTGTATTTATTCCTGGCCTTTGAAAAATAAAATTTGCTGTTTAGGTACGGCCTATCAGCCCTCCAGATCCCCGTTCTCTGTCTTTCTCTTCTCTGTCTCTTTCATATTTCTTCAAGCACATGCTCTCTTCCAGGTATTGGGACCCTCTTGCAGGTCGAGAGACCCCCGGCAGACGTGCCTACCCTACCCTGCACGGTCGCCGACAGTATCTGGTGGTGGAGATGGGGTTTTCTAATGTACCACTGTCCCCTAATATATTAGGTTGCTGCAAAAGTAATTGTGCTTTCTGCCATTACTGTTAATGGCAGAGTAACCCAATAATCCATCACAAATTGGTTTTTGGACTTCGTGAAGATGTATACGACATTCACAGACAGCCTCAGTTCAGAGACCTCCTGAACCACGGTGGCCTGTGAGGCCCAACTCCTGCTCATTCATTCGGCCTGGTCCACTTACTCTAGGGTCCATCCCTAGTCAGAGGCAGGGTTGTGGTTGGCTATGGTCATCTATCAGTTGCTCATCCAGTGGACATCCAATCAGTTAGTTGGCCATTTATTTATTAGTTCATTCATTCATGCAGGCATCCAGTTATAAACTCATCCATTCACCCACTCAGTGGAAATGTGCTGAGAGCCTACTATGTGCTGGGAACTATTTTCACATTGGAGACAAAACAGAGAGTGACATGAAGAGCACAGACCCCTTGGAGCCTACGGGGATGGCGTTGAGCGGTTTCGCAGGAGAGCTTCTGCTCGGGAGGACTAATGCCCAGCACCTGGCTCATCCTCCCCACACGCCCAGCTCTTCTCCTGCTTTGCTCCTTCCAGCTGGGGCTGAGCGTGGGGTCCCACCCTTGTTGAGGAGAAGCTCCAGGTTAGGAATGAAGCGGAGAATGGGAAAGGTGACACGAACACAAGAATGTAGCGGGAATGTTGTAGGAAAGGTGGCTTGGAGAGGCGACCCTGGCGTGGCCGCGAGCGTGTTCCCAAGTTGCTGTGAGCATTGTCTTTGGGGGAGGGGCGGGAAGGAAAAGGAGGGGTGGGGGACGAACGCGGCGAGGCGAGGAGGGGGAGATCCAGCAGCCGGGCGCCGCAGCTCGGCCGCTCTGCCGGGGAGGCTGGGCTCTCGGGACGCCGGCGGAACCCGCGGGGCTGGAGGCTGCGGGGCGCGGGGCGGCGCGGCGGGGGCGCGCGGCGGGAGGGGCTGTGCGCGGCGCGGCCCCCGAGCGCACCCGGCCTGCCGAGGAGCTCGCGCCCGGCGAGGCTCGGCGCCGGTTCCCCCAGCCTGGGCAGCCGCCCGGCAGCCCCTCGTCGGACCATGGCGACTGACAGTGAGTGCGCTCCGCCGCGGAGGCCGGGGGGTCGGGGGAGGCCGCGGCGCCCAGGGTGGGAAGTTCTCGGCTTTCAGACGCTGCCTTTGTGCTGGCTCGCGGGAGCAGCGGCCGGGTCCCCCACGGCTTATCACCTTTGGCTGCCTGGCAGGGCTTGGAAGGGCAGGTGGCCCTGGCGGCCCGCCCCGCGAGGGATGTGGCAGAAGGGCGTGCGCCAGGCGCCGAGGCGGAGGGGACCCTCGATGCTGTGGAGCAGCGGGGCCTGCCATCGCAGCCCTTCGCGGGCACTGCCCCCAGGCCCAGAGCCAGCCTTCAGGGAGCTAGGCAAACGAAGGCACCGCGCGTTTTTGGCGCTGTGAGCTCGAGTCCTGAATCGGGTTTGTGCGTCTGCCTTCCGGGGATCAGGGTGGCTTGCAGCGCTTGGCTGCCCAGTGGCCCACGGGCTGTGTTCGCTGCGGGCAGCACAGGGCCGGCTGGAGACCGCATTTGCTTACCATGGTCAGTCGATGGGAGGAGTGCCTGGAGACATCAGGTTGAAACTCTGAATGGAAGCGTTGGAAGGCGCTGGGTTGGCCTGCTTTTGGCATATTGGCACCGCTGCTTTTCTGGCTCAGTGCTTTTGGAAATTGGAATCCCGTCTATGAAAACTGGTTAAGTTAGTTGCATCTGAAGCCAGATACGTATTAGTGGAGCCTCAAAGGGAGTTCTGAGTAAAACCGGGTCACACCTGCCTTATACCTAGCATCCAAAGTCTCTAGCATAGGCTTGGCGCATGTTAGGGACTTCATTAGATGAGTGAATGGGCTGGATGTGGTGGCTCAGGCCTGTAATCCCAGCACTTTGGGAGGCTGAAGCGGGAGGATTGCTTGAGTCCAGGAGTGCGAGGCTGCCGTGAGCTAGGACCCTGCCATTAGACTCCAGTCTGGGCCACAGGGGAAAAAACAAAACGGTGAGTGGTATGCTGGCTACAGAGGCCCTTTGGAAGGGTTTTTTTTTTTTTTTTTTTTTTTTTTTTTTTTTTTTTTTCCACGGTGAGGAGGAAGAGAGATGGGAAAATGAGATGTTAACATTTCTGCAATAATTTATTTTTCCTGTAAACGATTATCCCAGGCAAGAACACAGCTTTAGGATAGTGCAGAGAGGAGTTTTTGTAGTCAAACAGATCTGTATTTAATCTCTCTAGAATTCACTAGCAGTGGGACCATGGCACTGGCCTCAGTTTCTCTAAATTAGGACAGGGCTGTCATTCATAGCTCTTATAAGTGATGGGCACACAGGTGACCTTCAGTAAACGCTGGTTGCTATCTCTCTGCTGTTTTGCCATCATCTGATATGTAACATATGTGTGTGTGTTTAGCAAAAAAAATTATGGTTGAGGCTTTACTTAACAAAATAAGACTCAACAAAGAAGGAGATCCTAAGATTTGCCTTACTGTATCGAGGAAAAACAAAGGCAAAGGGGTTCAAAGTGTCTACCAGCAATTGTGCATCACACACACACGTGAGACACTATTTGTTTGTTTATTTATTTATTTGAGACAAAGTCTTGCTCTGTTGCCCAGGTTGGAGTGCAATAATGTGATCTTGGCTCACTGCAACCTCTGCCTCCCAGGTTCAAGTGATTCTCCTGGCTTAACCTTCCAAGTAGGTGGGATTACAGGTACATGCCACCATGCCTAGCTAATTTTTATGTTTTTAGTAGAGGTGGGGTTTCACCATGTTGGCCAGGGTGGTCTGAAACTCCTGACTTCAGGTGATCCATCTATCTCGGCCTTCCAAAGTGCTGGGATTACAGGTGTGAACCACTGTGCCCGGCTAGTTCTCTTACTTATTTTCTTATGCTGTGGTTAAGATGATACATTTAGTATCCTAGAAAAATAAACTGAGATGCTTCCATACCAATTTATATAGATTAATGTTTCTTCTCCTTCCTTCTATGGTATATTCAACTGTACTGAAGAATCAAACTTTTGTCCATTGATTTTGTTTATGAAAAAATTATGATATTTGACCATCTTAGCTCTTGAGTAGTTTTTTAGGCTCAATCTTATGTTCTTTCTCAGCTGAGATAGAGCTAGAAATCTGAAAACTTTTCAAAGTGTGGAGGATCATTATTTCGTCTTTGTTCTTATTCAAAAGTAATGTGAGAGGCTTACTATGCGTTCTTACTATCAAAAGGGAGAGAAGGCTTACTATGTGCTTCTACTGTCAAAAGGGAGAGAAGGAAAGTATTCTCAGTCAGTGTCTTGAAAAATTTCTCACAAAGCTTGACCACATCTGCAGCTTG
The DNA here is from genome assembly GCF_048565385.1 of Saimiri boliviensis. NCBI lineage: Eukaryota > Metazoa > Chordata > Mammalia > Primates > Cebidae > Saimiri > Saimiri boliviensis. The sequence continues at coordinate 41,913,296 of NC_133450.1, read as the reverse complement.
AAGTCCCACAACCTTCTGATAGCATGGATGTGATTCTGAAGCTGTAGAGCCCCGGGCTTCTTCCAGATTTAGAGTTCTTTAGTTAGCTCTGGTCCTTGGTCCTGGCTGTACATTAGAATTACTTCAGAGTGCTTTAAAAAAGTAGCCTGACATCAGTATTTTTTAAAATGAGGTTTTCTTTCTTTCTTTCTTTCTTTCTTTCTTTCTTTCTTTCTTTCTTTCTTTCTGTCTTTCTTTCTGTCTTTCTTTCTGTCTTTCTTTTTTTTTTGAGACAGAGTCTTGCTCTGTCGCCTAGGCTGGAGTGTAGTGGCGCAATCTCAGCTCACTGCCACCTCTGCCTCCTGGGTTCAAGTGATTCTCCCGCCTCAGCCTCCCGAGTAGCTGGGACTGCAGGTGTGCGCCACCATGTCTGGCTAATTTTTGTGTTTTTTTGTAGAGATAGGGTTGTACTGTGTTAGCCAGGATGGTCTTGATCTCCTGACCTCTTGATCTACCTGCCTCAGTCTCCCAAAGTGCTGGGATAACAAGTGTGAGCCACCGCGCCTCACTGTGAAAAAGGAGGTCTTCGAGTTTAACATGCATCAGAGTTACCTGGAGAGCTTGTTCAAACAGATCGCTGGGCTTCACTCCCAGGGTTTCTGATTCAGTAGGTCTGGATGCATCTTGAGAATTTATGTTTCTAACAAGTTCCAGTGATACAGAAACTACTGTTCCTCTGTCCTTCTCCTTACTTCTGCAGGTGAGGAAATGACAGGTGAGGGGCAGGTAGGAACAGAGTGATGATCACTTCTTTAGCAGTCCTGTCTTGTTACCGTGCAGTGAATACACGACCTGGATAAGATAAATCAAATCTGGGCACAATATTGCCTTAGGGGTATAGCTGACTGCTTCCCCCAACCCCTGTTTTTCTCCCCCACAGAACTTCCCCTTGAGGGAAAAATTGGTTCTAAAACCAGGCGAAATCCAAGTGTTCTATTCCAGTCATTTCTGGAGAGAATCCAGAAAGACCTTCTATATGAATGTAGCATGTAAATTATATATAAAACATGGAGATATTTTTAAAATATTTGCCTGGAAACTTATAATGTTCACAAAAAAGAACATAGCCAATAAAAAATCTTCTTATGTCTAGATAGCATGCCGTTTGAGGGCAGATTCCAGAGGAGAAAAGGAGAACTTGAGAGCTTCAACTTGGTTTTCAGTAAGTTATCATGAAACCATGAGGAATTTTGAGATCCCAGTTATGTAAAGTGGTGGTACTTGGGTATTGAACTATTTCATGATTTCCTCAGTGACAAGCATTCCAGATAATATTTTGTGTCCAGAACACAAAAGCAGTGAAGTACTACTTTTCTTTTTTTAATTCCATTTATGGCATTTGTTGCATTATTAGTACTTTCTTCTATAGGTGTTTATTTTTGAAGTCACTTTAGTGTCTATTTGTAAGAATAATTTCTTAGGAACAGCCAGGCATGTTTAGGCAATGCTGGGAACATCTAACTCTATTATACCCTGGAAATCTTGGGCAATTTTTGGATGGATGGGACTTTGCGGCTGTGATTGATGAGCATTTGGTATTGTAAAAGGAGACATCTGCCCCCGTTTGGGTGCTCCTGGCTTCCTGGCTGATCTCGTGTCATTTTTGCCTGTTCCATCACAGGCTGATGTTCCTGCCCTGCAGTCAGTGTCCATCAGCAGCCACTCCTTCCCTTCTCCTTGCTGGCAACCTGCAATTTCCTTTCTCCCCATCCTGTCTGCTCCATCAACAATTTCCACTCAGTGCTCAGTCCTGGAAAAGAATGGGTGGGGGTAGGGGATCAAATATACGCCCTTAGCAAGTCCAAGTTAGAAATCAGTGCTAAACAGTTACTTGAAATGTTCAAGGTTTCAGATGCTTAGACTGTAAGAGAAAATTGCTTCACTTTGGCTGAAAATGGATGGAAAATCTTGGGTTACACTATTTCTAAACCTAGTCATTATTAAAAAGTTTACAAATGATGCCAACTAAAAAATATAGACAGACTAAGAGACTTAGAAGATTACTATTTTGAAACCATTATAGCAATAATTGACTCAAGTAAGATTCATCCATGGATGCTGAACGTTCTGTGAAAATTTTAAGAGGAACAGAATTATTTACATTGTTGTTTCCCTCAGGGCAGCCTGTTTCTCTAGGACCCCTTTCTGCTGCAGAGAACTCGCCTCTTTGTTTCTTGGTTAAGAACTGCTCTTAACCTTAAAAAAAAAAAAAAAAAAAAAAAAAAAAAAAAAAAAAAAAAAAGAGCATTTTCCCCAAAGGTTATTAATTTGGAAATGGAAAATGGAGCGGAAACCCTGGACTATACTAACTTGACCAAATAATCAAAGTTAATAATAACAATAGTGGGGCCAGGTGCAGTGGCTCATGCCTGTAATCTCAGCACTTTGGGAGGCCGAGGTGGGTGGATCACCTGAGGTCAGGAGTTCAAGACCAGCCTGACCAACATGGTGAAACTTTGTATCTACTAAAAATACAAAAAATTAGCTGGGTGTGGTGTTGGGCACCTGAGATCCCAGCTACTTGGGAGGTTGAGGCAGGAGAATCACTTGAACTCGGGAGGCGGAGGTTGCAGTGAGCCAAGAACACGCCATTGCACTCCAGCCTGGCCAACAAGACCAAAACTCTGTCTCTAAATAAATAAATCAAACAAACAAACAATAACAGGACAAACTGATATCCTGTACTTCCTGATATGAAGCACTGAGAAAGACACAGTGCCATCTATTTTGTCTAAAATGTATAACCTGGTTCTGATCACGAGGAAACATCATGTCATGAAAGACGTCATCGTCATGAAAGACGGCTGAGGCTCTGTTCAGACTGAAAAAGACTAAAGAAACCACTAAATGCAATGGATGATTGTAGATTATATCCTAGATCAGGAAAAAATGTGACAGCGGGAGGACAGTATTGTGATAATTGGTGAGACTGAATATGGTTTGTATATTGGATAGTAGCATTGCATCAGTGTTACATTTCTTAAATTTGGTATTTTTATTGTCGTTGAAATGGGACATGATATCTGCACCTACACCTCAAATGCTTGAGGAAACAAGGATACGTGCATGTATGTGTGCATTTATATTTATATGTGTATCACGTGACAGAGAAAGCAAATGTGGCCGAAGGTTAGCATTTGGTGAATTTAGGAGTTCCTTATGCTGTTCTTGTAGCTCTTCTGCAGATTTGGGGAAGAGGGAGTTTATAAGTGAAAGCACCAAGATATTCTGTATTCTAGGCTTTACGGTCTAATACCATTGAGTTTATTTTTTGAAATAAATAATGTTGGACTCCTGATTTTGTTGTGAAGTGACAATGTTAACAAAACTTTTCATTAGGGAAAATGTCATATACACAAGAAGAGAGAATAGTATAGAGAACCCCAGTATTCAGGTCACAGAGCTTTAACTAGTGTTAGTATTTCACCAGTCCTGTGGCCTCCATCTCCACCCCTACCCCCAGCTTTTTGGAAGAAGCATTTTGAAGGCAAATCCAAGACATCACGTTGCTTCACTCCTCTCTGTGCATACTTCCCTCCTCATAATTCCTGTGCTGGTGTCAGACTTTGATAGTAATTCTGCAATAAGAGATGACAGCATTTAGAGATTATTAATGTTATAGAAAGCAGAGTTCTGGGGAATGTACTGATTTGACATATATGGGCTGTGTACTTGTTTTAAGTTTGAAGAGCTGACTAAGCCTGGGTAATTATAAACAGTGTAGAAGGAAAGGTCTGTGTGTTCTTGTTTTGTTTTCTAAACTGCTCCTCCTGTTTTTAGAGCAAGAGTTAAATTCTAGAAAAAAACATGAAGATGTGTTATGGTGACAATATTCTCAACTGATTTACCCAGTTGATATTTTCCTATTAAAACAGTCTAAGAGGAAATCAGCATAAATAATTTCATACTTGTTTGAATAGAATTCCTGTGTTTTCATTTCAGCATGGCATCTTTGAATTGGTAAACCCATTGAAACTTTTTCTTGACCAACCTGACTTTCTAAATGTATGTAGAACTTGGTCTATATGTTTTATAATAGAAATGGGACAGATCTCTTGGGAGGAATAAACTTTCTCTTCTCCTGAGTATAGGAAATTTGGATGACATTTGTCCTTTTAGGTCACTAGGATATTATTTAGTCATTAACTACTATTACTATTATTTGGTCATTAACTACTATATACTATCATTAATATTATGAATGGATAAGATACCTATTATGCCATTTAATAATTATCTGTGTATGAAGATGATAATCAAACTCACTGGTAGTGTTTTCTAGTAGATTAGAGATGCATCTGAGGCACATACTACAAATAAAAGTTTTATGCACAGTTTTCATCCTTCCATTAAGGATTATACATACTTGATTTTAGGTAGTTTAAATTTATGGATGGATATCACCCTGTTATTATTATGAGAATATAGTCTTCTGGCTTCTAACTTTAGGACTATAATAAGTCACATTCTATAGTTTTACTCACAATGGAGCAAAGGTTAAGAGACATAAAATGATTTTACCCACCCTGCATGAAAATGCCCCTGGTTTATATACTTAATTCAAAAGAGCACCGTAAACATAATCTAGTAGCAATTACAGGGAGGCATTCAATTGGCTTAGCTCAATAGAAATTTCAAAAGATTGATGAACTGAATATGGTATGGTGGAAGAGAGCACAGGCATGGTTCCAGAGGTGCCTGGGTTGTGAACTCTGGCCCTGACACTAAATGGCTGGGTAACAGGTAAATTGTTTAACTTCCTAGAGGCTTTGGGTTATTCCGCTCTGAGGAATCACAAGGAGTAAAAGAGATGGAACAGAGTTTCTGGCACATCATATGCATTGATAAACATCTGTCCCTTTATCTGCTGTAAAATCCTTCCCATGGCATGTCCCTCCCCATAGGGTGTACCTCATATTATGAGAACAATCTGACTCTCAGAAGCAGGGTGCCCAGTCAGTGATTCCATTATTTTTGTGCATGAGAAATATAAAATTAAATGTGAGACTAGGGAAGAGAATGTAGGACAAGCACCCAAAGGTGCAGAACTCAGATTTTAGATAGAAGTAGTAATCATGTTTTCTTCCCCAATGCTTATTGTTTTGTGCAAGCATACTTGTACCATGAGTGTGTGGATTTGTGAAACATGCACACACACAACTTGTAGAGACCTTGGGAGAGTTCAGTGCTGGGCTCTGAAAGGGGCTGCAACAGCTACCTCTTTGATTTAAGAGCCTAGAGGGTTCTGAGCATTTCTCTGCTGATGTGCATTTGGCAGTCTCTCTGGGCTCTGTGGCCTACCCCTTTCAGGAATGACTGAGGATAGCTGAAGCACTGGGTGGATATTGCTGCAGGGCGCCTCTTCAGAGTTTTATTTTATTTTATTTTATTTTATTTTATTTTATTTATTTATTTATTTATTTATTTATTTATTTATCTATTTTGAGACAGAGTCTTGCTTTATCACTCAGGCTGGAGTGCAGTGGCACAATCTTGGCTCACTACAACCTCCGCCTCCCAGGTCCAAGGGATTCTCCTGCCTCAGGCTCCTGAGTAGCTGGAATTACAGGTGCCTGCCACCACATGCAGCTAATTTTTGTATTAAAAATACAAAAATTAGTAGAGACAGGGTTTCACTGTGTTGGCCAGGCCGATAAACTCCTGATGCCAAGTGATCTGCCTGCCTCACTTGTCAGAGGTTAATGCCCTCCTGCTCTGAAGTTTTATAAAAGCCCCTTCAATGATGTTTATAAGCCTGAAAATTTTCTGGCTGCTCATTATTGAGGTTTAAAAAGGCTTAATATTCTAGTAATACCTGTACATAAATGACCTTGTCTCCACTGGCCCTGACCTTAGCCATCCAGCCTTTCTTTCTGGGAGTAGCCATTCTCTGTCTCAGACATCTGCTCTGGGATCCTCCCACTGCCCATTTGGCATTCTCTCTCTCTCTCTCTCTCTCTCTCTCTCTCTCTCTGTCTCTCTCTCTCTCTGTCTCTGTCTCTCTCTCTTGCTTCCCAGTGCTTGCTCTTAACTTCCCATACCTGCCAATCTGCTTTTCCCTTTGGTTTCACTCTTCTTTGGTATTTTGGCTGAGACACACCAGCTCTATTAGTGTCAGGTTTGCAGAGCCCTCAGCAGCTCAGCTGCCTTCAACAGCCCTCCCCTGGTTCTCCAGAGGAAGAAGGTAAAGGATGACCCCTCTTGCCTAACCCCTATTTTTTAGACTTTTTAGAAGCACATTACAATATCTTTTCTAAATGGTCCATTAGCATAAAATCAATTGTTAGATTTTAGTGGTGATAATTAGAATCATAGTCATATTTTCTACAGTGTTGTTTTTCTTACACTTCCTCTATATTTGTTATCTATTGCTGCATAACAAATTGCCACAAAGCTAGTGGCTTAAAAGATACTTATCTGTCATTCCACAGCTTTGTAGGTCGGGAGTTAGCACAGTTGCACTCAAGTTGTCAGCTAGGGCTGGGTTCTCATCTGAAGGCTTGAGTGGGGCAGATTCACTACTGAGCTCACAGATATTGGCAAGATTCAGACTCTTGGAGGCTGATGGACTGAGGGCCTCAATTTCTTACTGACTGTTAGCTAGAGGCCATCCTCAGTTCCTTCTGTGTGAACCTCCCAATATGGCTACTTGCTTCATCAAAGCCAGCAAGGGAGAAAGTCTCCTAGTAAAATGGTGTTAAAATCTTAGTAGAATCATGCAAATGACATACCTTTGCTGTATTCTCTTGGCTAGTAGCAAATCATAGGTTCTTCTTTAACTCAAAAGGAAGGGATTAAACAAGGGTGTGAGTACTAGGAGATGGGGGTAATCATAAGTTGTCTTAGAATCTGTTGCTATACTCCTCATGAAACTTTCATATCTACTTCTTCCATTTGATTTTTATCTGGAGTATTACAATTCCTCTTTAAAACTTTAGATATCATTAGAATGGTGTATTAGTCAGGATTCTCCAGAGGGACAAAGGATGTATCTATAAAAATGGATTTATTGGGGGAATTGGCTCACATGATCATGAAGTAAAGTCCCAGCATGGGTCATCAGCAAGCTAGAGAACCAGAGAAGCCAGGGGCGTGGCTCTCAGAGAGCCTGGTAGCATGGCTCAGTCCAATTCCGAAAGCCTCAGAACTGGGGAAGCCAACAGTACCACACCCAGTGTGAGGCCAAAAGCCTGAGAGCTTCCAGGAGCCTGCTGGTACAAGTCCAGTAATCTGAAAGCTGAGGAACCTGGAGTCTGACGTCCAAGGGCAGGAGGAAAAAGTCCTGCTCCAGGAGGGAGAGAGAGAGCAGAGGGTGAATCCCCTATTTTTCCCCCAACTCTGCTTTGTCCTAGCAGGGCCCCCAGCCAATTGGATGGTGCCCATCCACACTGAGCGTTGGTCTTCCTCTCTTAGCCCACTGACTGTGTCATTCTTCTCTGGAAACACCTTCACAGACACATCCAGAAACAGTACTCACCAGCTATCTAAGCATCCTTCAGTCCCGTCAAGTTGACACCTACTATTAACCATTGCAGGTGGGAAAGCCTGAAATAATTGTCTTGGTCTGAGAAGAAATTGTTCCCTTCTTTCCAGCCTGAGAGCTGTTGCACTGTTGAAACAATGGTGCTGGAAGGGTAATTTTTGGTGTTTGAGCTGCTATTGGGAAAGTCTGTCTGAATAAGAGGCTGCTGTGGTGAGCTCTGAAGAAGCAGAAGGCAGTATGCTTTGTGAATTAATTTTATGAAAACATTACAGATTTATAAAAATTAAAACACACATATCGTCTCACTTTTGGAAAAGTTAAAAAACATAGGAAGTCAGGCTGACACTCTGAAACTAGGGTTGAAAGTGGGTAAAGGTCACAGAGTGAGAAAAATGAGGAAGAATGATACCAAAGAGCAACTGTTTTCTCATGGGAGAAAAATTGATTTTATTAGGATACCTTGCCAATGTGTGAGGCATTATGTGGGGATAGGATATTACTTCTAAGGCTCTATTTATTTATTTTTTATTTTATCTATTTATTTTTTTTGAGATGGCTTTTCACTCTTGTCGCCCAGGCTGGAATGCCATGGCGCAATCTCAGATCACTGCAACCTCTGCCTCCCGGTTCAAGCAGTTCTCCTATCTTAGCCTCCTGAGTAGCTGGAATTACAGGCACTCACCACTACACCCAGCTAAATTTATACATTTTTAGTAGAGATGGGATTTTGCTATGTTGGCCAGGGTGGTCTCGAACTCCTGATCTCATGATCCTCCTGCCTTGGACTCCCAAAGTGCTGGGATTACCGGTGTGAGCCACCACACCCGACCTATTTTTTTTTTTTTTAATTGTTAATTTGTTTTTAAGAGACAGGGTCTTACTCTGTTGCCTAGGCTGGAATGCAGTATAAAGTTTTAATATGCTTATGTTGTATACTCTTAATTATTTTATCCACTTCAAACTATTGCTTTGCACCTTAAAAAAGCGTGATAGAGGCCAGGTGTGGTAACTAATGCTTGTAATCCCAGCACTTTAGGAGGCTGAGGTAGGCAGATCGATTGAAGCCAGGAGTACAAGATCAGTCTGGCCAACATGGTAAAACCCTGTATCTACTAAAAATATGAAAAAAAAAAAAAAAATCAGCCAGGCATGGTGTTACACACTTGTAACCCCAGCTACTCGGTAGGCTGAGGCAGGAGAATTGCTTGAGCCTGGGAGGTGGAGGTTGCAGTGAACTGAGATTGAGCCACTGCATTCCAGCCTAAGTGACAGAGTGATATCCTGTCTCAAAAAACAAACGAGCAAAAAACAGAGTGTGATAGAAATCTAGAAACTGGAGAGTGACTGACTGCTTCATTATGCCATTTTGTGCGATGATAGACTGCTGGTTGAATTCTTGCTTTAAGATGATTGTCTTAGAGTTTAAAATATAAAACTACTCTCAAGAGTTTGCTTAATGGAAAAGACTGATTTGATTCCATGTCCCTTTTTTGAAACTCTGAACACTATTTGTAATCAACTTAAGACGATCCCACTTTTTATGAACTCACATGGATCCTGGAGACAAACATTTTTATTTTATCTGAGAAAATTGGTCTATATAAAATGAATAGAAGGAGAAGAGTCTGAGCTCACTTTATGAAAAAGCATTCTTTTCTCCACTGTGGCCCAAGTCACACACTGTTCTGTTTTCTCTTTGAAATCTTTGTCAACTCTCCCATTCAGAATCTGTCACTCATTTTATTCGTACTGCTTATATATTTTTCTTTTTTGACTACACTCTCCTTGAAGGAAAGAACTGCTTTTGCAGGTATTTCTCAGTTTTGTTTTCTATTGAATGTGTGTGGTGATGGCTTATCTATAATAAGCATTTTAATGTTTGCCAAATTCATCCTGTTTACCTACTGTGAGGCTGCCGTTTTTTCCTGTATCCCATCCTTTACCCCAGCATTTTCCAAAGTGTGAACTCAAGATAATGGTGGTCCCTAAGACTTTTAGAGGGTCTGCAAAGTCAAAACTGCTTTCATAATAATCAGAATGTATTTTTTTACTCTCATTTTCTTGAATGTACACCAGAATTTTCAGAGGGTGCATGAGGAGCTATGACCTCATCATCCTGTGGCTAATTAAATGTGTGCTTGTATATTCTTCCGTTTTAAAAATTTCTCATCTTTAATTTTGGACATGGTAAACATCAGTAAATAAAACAAAAACTAAAGTGCTTCGGGGTCCTTAAAATTTCAAAGTAGAAAAGAGCCCTAAGACAAAAAAAAAAAAATAGGAAAACTCCTTTTACTCTGTCATAGGTTATTCCATTAGCATCTTGAAAAATGAAGTGTGATCCTTGGTGGTTCTTTCACATTTGAGAGTGGGGCACCAAAATAGCTTGTAAGGGAGGGTTGTGGGCTGCTTCACTTGCTGTGTCACTTCAGGGCGATTATTCAGCAATCCATTTCACTGTGGCCCCCAGCTCCTGGTATTTGTAGATGTAGTACGTCCTCACTTAATGTCATTGATAGATTCTTGGAAACTGTGACTTTAAGCAAAACAACATATGACAAAACCAATTTTTCCATAGAGTAATTGATGTAAACAAGAGTTAAGTTCCTGACTGGGGCTCATGCTTGTAATCCCAGTACTTTGGGAGGCGGAGGCAGGTAGATTGCTTGAACCCAGGGGTTTGAGACTAGTTTGGGCCACATAGTAAGACCCTGTCTCTATAAAAAGAATGCAAAAATCAGCCAGGCATGGTGATATGTGCTTGTAGTCCCAGCTACTTGGGAGGCTGAGGTAGGAGGATGGATTGAGCCCAGGGATGTGGAGGCTGCAGTGAGCTGAGATCATGCCACTGATTCCAGCCTGGGCGACAGAGCAAGACCCTATCTTAACAACAACAACAACAACAACAACAACAACAACAAAAGCGAACTAAGTTTCTATGGTGTATTTTTGTCAAAAACCACTAAATAAAGACCCCAAACCCTTTAATATTAAACACTGAAATAAATGTGAGTTATATGTACATTTAAGAAAGATTAATAAAAACAAGTAAGATAATTATCTAATTTTTGGTGAATCAGTGAGTAATAGTGGTCTATAGTGTGGTGGGCTAAGTCAACGAATTAAGTTTTGCAAAGTGAAAATTACCAGGAGCACTTCCTGGCATCCCACAGTTCAAAAAGCAAACAAGGGCTTGCTGAATGCTTTCATAGTCATCATTTATTTTTGTGCATTGGTACAATTATCATAAACTTTATAAAGTTTTACAATAATTTGTTTTTATTTCTCCATTTATTTTTCAACTCACTTATTCCAGTTCAGGATTGTGGGTGGCTGGGGCCTGATCTGGCAGCTCAGGTGCAAGGTGGGAAGCAGCCCTGGACAGGATGCTGTCCCATCTCAGGACACTCGCAGCCATGCTCACTCACACTGGGGCCAAGTGCACATTTTTGGGATGTGGGAGGAAACCGGGGTACCCAGAGAAAATCTCTGCAGACATGGGCGGAACAGCCAACTCCACGCAGACAGTGGCTCTGGTCAGGAACAGGGTGTTTTGTTCTCATCAATGTTATAACAAAACAACATTATTTGAGAACCTGCTGTATTTTTTGGGGTGAGGAGGCAGTAATTTTCTTTACTGATGAAGATTCCAATTTCCTGTCTCTGTCTCTCTCCCTGAAAATGCTTCTGGGCATAAGCCTAGTTGTCAATATTTTGTGAATTCAGGAGGTGAAGAGTCCTGGCAGCCTTCCCTTTTATTACCACGGACTCTTCCTGAATACTCCATTTTTGGTACAGAACCTCATTCTTGCTATGAGGCATGCCTGGTTTCCAAATCCACAGCCTCTCTGCTTTTATTTCTCCAGAGATTAAACAGAGGTCCCTGTAGACTCGGTGTATTAGTCAGCTGGGACTCCCATAACAAAATACCACTGACTCGGTGGCCTAAACAACACAAATGTATTTGCTCACTGTTTTAGAGGCTATAAGTCCAAGACTGAGGTGCCGGCAGGGTTGGTGTTTGGTGAGGCCAAACTGAAGTTCTAAATAAAGACCCCAGTCCCTTTTACTATTCCTGGCTTGCAGGTGACCCCTTCTCTCTGCGTCCTTAGCAGGGTAGAGGAGAGAAAGCTCTCGTGTTTTTTCCTCTCCATGTAAGGCCACCAAGCCTATTGGATTGGTCCAACCCTTATGACCCTATTTAATTTGAAATACCTCTTTAAAGGCCCCATCTCCAAATACGGTTGTATTCTGAGGTAGTGGAGTCAGGGCTTCAACATATGAATTTTCAGGAACATAATTCAATCCATCACACTTAGCAAGGGGTTAGTCCTCTGGCTTCATTGTTGGCTGCTGGGTCTTGTGAAGGCTTGGCTCTCTGTACATCCTTTCTGCCAGTTCTCCTGTTTTCAGCCCTCTCCCTGTTCACCACCTTCTGAGGGAACAGGCATCTACATTCTGCTGCATGAATCAGCTTTCCTGTTGTGGCATTTCCCCTGTGTAGGTGCCTTGCAGCGTGAAGAAAGATGGTGAGACTTAGTTTCTAGCTATATCCTTTTCATCTTCCAAAAATGTGTTGATCTTTCTCATCTGTTACTGTTCTCCCTTGCTCTTTTGTCGATGTTGGTTTTTACCTTAAAAAAAAAAATTCTTTAAGAAATCTGAGGTGCAACAATAGAGATAAAAGCCTGTGTTCAGGCTGCCATTTTACACTGGAAATGAGTCATTGATATAATAATCAATGATATTGATTATTCTAAGTTAACCAAAGGTACATTGCTGGGACAAGACCTATTGGTCATGATTTTTTTTTTTTTTTTGGTTATTCTGTTTCCCTTTCTCTATCTTATTTTAAATTACTTACACAGTTTTGATTTTTTTGGTTATATTTTGTATGTTTTAAGTGGACTAGGAACTACACTGTACAGACTCAACTTCTCACTGTCTGCTTACAATCAATATTTCACCACTTTAATGGAATATAGAATTCTTACCATCAAGTAAGTCCCTTTATCTTGCCCCTGTAGTCTTTTAAGATATACATTATATTCACATTCTCTTATGGGCCAAATTGTATATGCCCCCAATGCATATGTTGATGTACTAATCCTCAGGACTTCAGAATGTGACTGTATTTGAAGCTAGGGCTTTTAAAGAGGTAATTCAGTTAAAATGAAGTTAAAATAAAGTCACTGGAGTGAGCCCTAATTCAGTATGACTAGCGTCACAGAAGAGGAGATTTGGACACAGACAGAGAGAGGATCATGTGAAGACATAGGAAGAAGATGGCCACCTGCAGTCCAAAGAGAGAGGCTGCAGAAGAGACCAACCTTGCTGGCACCTTGCTCTTGGAATTCTGGTCTCCAGAAATATAAGAAAATAAATTTTAATTGTTTAAACCCCATAGTTTGTGGTACTTTGCTATGGTAGCCCTAGCAAACTAATACACATACTTTTTGCCTTCAAAAGTCAAACATTTGAAAGAACTCAAAAGAATGATTTATGATGTTTACCAAGATATTTATCATCTTCATTGCTCTTCTTTCACTCCTGATGATCCCGATTTCTTTTAATAATATTTCCCTTCTGTTCAAATAACTTCCTTTAGCAATTCTTTTAGAGTAGGAATGCTCGCAACAAGTTTTCTAAGTGTTTCTTCATCTAAAAATGTCTTGATTTCCCTTTTGTTCTTGAAGGACATTTTCACTGGTACAGAATTCTGACTTGACAGTTGCCTTATTTTAGCACTTCAAAAATGTGCCACTTCCACCCCAACAAAATAATCATAGGATCTGAAAATGTGGTGCAGACTTGGTAGAAATAGAAAAGAAAAACACATAGAGTTATACAGATTGTTCTGAGTGTTAAGGAGAATTGGATCCTTTCTGATACCATAAAAACTTATAAATCTGAGTACACATCTCAGATCACTGTGTGCAGTGACATTTCATCCTTTGGCTGAGGATGAAGACACTGAGCTCTCTTGGAGACAGACAACACAGATCAAGTTGTTTTTCCTTATTCTTACTTTAAGGCTATTGCTAAGTATTGTTAGGCCCAAAGCATGTGCACAATCATGGAAACGTTAGGGCAACCACCACCACCAGTTGGACCAGAAACAAAAGATTGATCATAAAGTTTACGGGCTTAGAGAGCTGTTTGAAAAAAGATAAAAACTGTCATGAAAAAATTAGCCAGTATAAACCCAGTGCTAGTTGCATTAGAGAATATGTTATATTGGGCAAAATAAAGTTTGCTAAAACATGTTTCCACATTTTTATAGTATCTACTATTTAGTGTTGTATTTAATGAATGATAAATAGAGTTATTGGCATTCTGATTGACATATTTAAGTATAAATCTATTAATACAGGCATCCCCAAACTACGGCCCACGGGCTACATGCGGCCCCCTGAGGCCATTTATCCGGCCCCCTGCCACACTTCAGGAAGGGGCACCTCTTTCATTGGTGGTCAGTGAGAGGAGCACAGTATGTGGTGGCCCTCCAACAGTCTGAGGGGCAGTGAACTGGCCCCCTGTGTAAAAAGTTTGGGGATGCCTGTATTAATATATCACAAAAGAAAAAGTGCCTCTTCCTACTGGCCTCTATGATTTCAGATGTGAAATCCACTGTCATTTGAATTGTTATCCCACTATATTTACTTTGTTATTTCTGTCTGGCTGCTTTCAAGATTTTTTTATTGTCTCAAATTTTCAAAAATTTAATTATATGTCTGGGTATGAATTTCTTTGGGTTTTTCTTGTTTGAAGTTTAGTCAGCTTTTTCAATCTCTAGATTTATGTCTTTCCCCAAATTTGGGATATTTTTATCCATTATTTCTTGAAATAGTTTTTTAGTCCTGAATTCTTTCTCTTATCCTGTTGAGATTCTGATAACACAAATGTTAGATTTTTTTTGTTATTGTTCCACAGCTCCCTAAGTCTCTGTTCATACCTTCCCCCTAAACTTGTCTCTCTGTTGTTCACATTGGACAATTTCTATTGATATATTTTCAAGATCACTGATCTCTTTCCTCTGTCATCTTCATTCTACCACTGAGCCCAGCCTACCTTCACTCTACCACTGAGTTTTTAAAAAAAGTTCAGTTATTGTATTTTTCAGTTCTGTTATTTTTAGTTTTGTTCTTTATAGCTTCAATATTTTTCTGAGCCCTCTGTTTTTTCCATTTGTTTGAAGAGGGTTCATAATTTCTTGTTAGAGCATTTTATCATAACTCCTCTAAAATCCTTGTGACTAACATTTGTGTCACTTTGATGCTGGTGTCTGTCAATTGTCTTGTCTTTAAGGTTTTCCCTGTTCTTGGTATGATGAATAACTTTGAATTGTATCCTGACACTTTGAGTATTAAAGAGACTTTGGTTTAGAGGCAGTCAACCTGCTTGAGTTCACAACTCACGTCCTATTTACTTTTGTGGGCTCTGGCCTGAATGTTGATTTAGTTTTTATAGCCTTTGCCCTGCTATTCTGATCTGCCCTAGTCAGTGTGTTAGCCATAGGTGAATTGAAACCTGTATGGTATCTCTCACCATAGTTCAGTTCCCAAAACGTTACTGTGTTGATTCTGGTTGATTTCATGCACAGACAATTTAGGGGTATGCAGAGGACATCACACACAGATTCACAAGATTTCTTTATCCAGTCCCATCTTTTCTATAATCCTTCCCCACTCTCTAGTTGAGAGGAGGTAGGGTGTTACCTTTTTGCTGTTCTTCAGTTAGTAAGTGTAGGGTGGTAGAGGGCTTGTCCCTGTGGTCCATGTGGCTTCTGTGGTCACTATGAGATTGAAAAAGGGAAGGGTCACTGCTTCTTTCCTGATGCTGTCTTGGTTTAGGGCAGGAATGGTCAACAGGGCTCCAACCCATTGTAGTGAGGAGGAGAAGGCATGCTACTTCTGCTCTGTTAGTGCCAGGAAAGGATGGTCAGCTGGGCTCTTCATAGTGCCTGGTGGGGATGCAGAGAGATGCAGTTCTTTTGTGGTGTTTGCCTAAAATACAATGAGTATATTCAAAAGGGTTCTGTCTTGCAGGGCTGTCTTATTCCATGTCCTTTAGCTAAGGGGATTGATTCTCAACTGGGGATAATTTTATTCCCCTAGATGACATTTGCCAATGTCTAAGACATTTTTGGTTGTCACAGCTGGGGGGTTGTTACTGACTTCTAGCCAGGGATGCTGCTAAATATCGTCTGATACAGAAAACAAGATCCTACAGCAAAGAATTGTCCAGCTCCAAATCAAAAGTGCCAAGGGCGAGAAACTCTGAGGGACGGAGAGCAGACTTTTCTTGGAGCTTTTTGGTTTTTTTTTTTTTTGCACTTCCTCCATCTTGTCCAGAAACAGGACTTCCTCCAACATTTAAATGCATTACTTTTCAGTCCTTTATCATCTATCACTGATGAGAATTATAATTTATTTTTAGATAAATTGTCTTCCTCTTTGGTTGATTTTAAGAATTTCTCTTTTTATTTTATCTTAAAAGTAACCATTATGGATATAGGTGTAGATTTGTTTTTATTTAGACATTTTCTGTCTTAATTCTCGCTTTCTAATTCTGGAAAATTCTTAGTCATTATCTCTTTGAGTATTACCTCTCTCCTATTTCCTTCTTTCTTTCTTAGACCTCTTTAGATGGCTTATGTTGAAGCATCTCCTTTTTTGTTTCGTATCTGTTGACTATTCATTGATTCATACTCATATTCTTTATTTCTCTCTCTCCTTTCTCCCTTATGCACACCTTCTTTCTAGTAATTTCTACAGATTTTTCTTCCACTTAAATAGTTCTTTATTTTTTCCAGTAAACTGGTCATTTATTAGCAGTGATACTGATTGGCATAACAGATTTCTAGTAAATAGGCATGGAGTTGCATGGAGGTGACAGAGCAAGATTCAGACGCAGGACAGCATCTCTCACTTCTTCCACCTGTTCTTGTCATCGTCCCACTTGGTGGTGAAGCCCTGCCCGGGGTTCACCTTCCTGTCCAGCATCCTCTTGGTCTGCATGGCCACCCACTCTTTGTCAAAGGTGTGAAGGATGGGGCCATCCACTCGGTGCTTCTCCCAGATGATAATGAATGCCCCGAAGCCAGTGAAGAACATGGCAGCGCCCACAATTGTCTCCCACTCATTCGTGCTCCTGTTCATCTCGGCAAGGCTCTCCTTGAACTGAATGTGATACAATTAGACTTTCTCATCCATGGAGAGGTGGCTCCAGGAGGCCTTTTCCTTCTCCTTCAAGGCCTTTGGTCTGGTAGACAGGTGCTTGACGTGGGCCACATTGGGCAAGGGATAGTCATGCCAATCCACATAAGCTGGGAGCGCATAGTGATTGGTCTTCACAACATGTTTGTATGCTGATACACACACTGAGGTAGAAATTGCTTGCTTGCCAACTAGGCTAATTACCCTGGTAGCCAACATTCTGCCAGCCATGACCACCCTCTGCACCCAGTGTCTTGACACCCCAGTAGTTTTTTTTTTTTTTTTGAGATGAAGTCTCACTCTGTCGTGGAGTCTGGAGTGCAGTGCCATAATCCTGGCTCACTGCAACCTCTGCCTCCTGGGTTCAAGTGAGTCTTCTTCCTCAGCCTCCTGAGTAGCTGGGTTTACAAGTGCGTACCCTGTGATTTTGTATTTAACGCCCAACTAATTTTGTATTTTTAGTAGAGATGGGGTTTCACCATGTTGGCCAGGCTGGTCTTGAACTCCTGACCCTAGGTGATCCATCTGCCTCAACCTCCCAAAGTGCTGGGATTACAGGTGTGAGCCATTGTGCTCCGCCCTGATTCACATCTGATATACAAGATCACCCATCCATATATCCAGTTGAACTGGTATATAAATACTGCTGGGTGCTCTGCATTGTACTGTCTTGAAATTACTCATTAAACATATTGCTGTATTCCAATTACCTATTGTTTGAAAAAGATGTGTGTTAATATATGATGGCACATGGCCTAGCAGTCCCATAAAACTGGCATGTGTTTGGTAACATTTCTGATTCCAAAGCACTTGTTTTACTTTCACCGTTTTATAAATCTTCATCTTTTATAACCATTTTGCATATGAAGATATTAAGAGAAATTGTTGCTTTATTTGCTGTGATAAGACATTTTTAAGGAAGAAGGCAGTGCTATGTGCTGATTTATATCTTCAAGCACGACAAAAAACAGTTAATAGAGTGCTACTTTGAGCAGCACTGACTAGTGAAGTAATGTGTATAAGGACCTGCCTTTTCATGAAATGGTACACTGTGAAAGTTGTCTCATGAAAGGTGATTTTTAAAAAATGATTGATTTTATCAGTCACCTTTTAATGGCCATTTAGGGATTTTTTAAAGGTCAAAAAATACTGCCATGAATATTCCCGAATTTGCCATTTTACACTGTTTACTAGCACTGCTGAGTCAAAGGATATTTTCATTTAATATTTTGATGTTGTCAAATGTCACCGAAGAAACTGGAGTCTAAATCCAGCACCTTAGACTTCTCAGCCACACTACCACAATGTTGCCAAATTTCCCTACAGAAAGATTGTACCAGTTTATACTTTGATCAGCAGCGCATGGATAACAAAATCAAACAAAACTTTTCTATAAAAAACCATTTTAAACTATAGGTAATGGAACAAAAGTTTCCCTACCTGGCTCACAGAAACTTTTCCTGTCTTTCTCAACTTACATTTCCCAGGTGAGTAAGACCCACTCTTTTTTTTTTTGAGACAGAGTTTCGCTCTTCACCCAGACTGGAGTGCAGTGGCGCGATCTCGGCTCACTGCAAACTCCGCCTCCCAGGTTCAAACGATTATTATGCCTCAGCCTCCCGAGTAGCTGGGATTACAGGCATGTGCCACCAGGCCCAGCTAATTTTTATATTTTTAGTAGAAATGGGGTTTCACCATGTTGAACAGGCTGGTCTCAAACTCCTGATCTTGTGATCTGCTGGCCTCAGCCTCTCAAAGTGCTGGGATTACAAGCGTGTGTGAGCCACCACACCTGTCGGTAAGTTACTCTTGTTGGCCTAGAACCATGGTTTACAAAGTATGGTTATTGGTCTAGCAGCATTCGCTTCACTGGGAACTTGTCAGAAATTTAAACAATCAAAACTTATATCAGACCCACTGATTGAGAAACCCTGGGTGGAGCGCAGCAATCAGTGTTTGGACTAGCCTCCAGATGATTCTAGTACTTGTTAAAGTTTGAAAACCACTGGGCTAGGAGCAGCTAATCTTTGTGTAATGGAGAAGTCAGCTCAAGTGTTTACTCCCCCATTCTTGATACAAATCATAGAAATGGAATTCCTGAGTATTGATTTCTCCTGGCCCCTTCCTCCTCTTTGTTCCTACATCTCTGTCTTGATCGTGATACTTCACTGTTGGTGGCTGCTCTGATGTCTGCATTGCAATGGCCCAGATCAGCAAAGGAAAAGGAATCCATTTTCCTTAATTCATACAAATGTCAGCAGTCCATTCACTTGAAAGGCATTTGAATCTGTAGAAAACCAATTGATGGTAGACGGATAGGAGACGTTTCTATCTTGGTAACATAAACAGTTTAAAACTGAGTATTGAATGTATACCTTCTGAAGTCCTGTAGACATTCCCCAACATTCCTTCCCCATTCCCCCATTTTCTTCTCTACTGCACCTCCCACTGATTTTCTTTTTTCTCTAGAGTGATTTACTAATTGTATTTGTTTCCTTGTCTTTTGCTGTAATCACTAGGATTTTTATTGCAGACGATACAACTCACTCAACTTCTTTAAGAAGACAGAAGCTCAACTATAGAGTTGCATGGCAGCTTACAGAATTGATGAGAGGGCCAGAAACAAGCTCGTTAGCCACTCTGTCGTAGGCAACCTTGATACCCGTTTATTTACGTCTATCTTAATTTCTTTCATTAGGATTTTCTTTTTTTTTTTTTTTTTTTTTGAGATGGAGTTTCGCTCTTGTTACCCAGGCTGGAGTGCAATGGCACCATCTCGGCTCACCGCAACCTCCGCCTCCTGGGTTCAGGCAATTCTCCTGCCTCAGCCTCCTGAGTAGCTGGGATTACAGGCACGTGTCACCATGCCCAGCTAATTTTTTGTATTTTTAGTAGAGATGGGGTTTCACCGTGTTGACCAGGATGGTCTCAATCTCTCGACCTCGTGATCCACCCGCCTCGGCCTCCCAAAGTGCTGGGATTACAAGCTTGAGCCACTGCACCTGGCCAATTTCTTTCATTAGGATTTTCTAAACTTCTATGAATAAGTTTTTGGTGGGCTTAAATTAATATCCAGTTAGGTTTTTATTTTCTGCCTTCATGATTTCATGCTAATTTTCTGATTGCCCTCTGGATTTTCCAATCTTTCCTACCTCCCCTGCAGATGGTACACTAACCCCTACTGATAGAAACAAGGGAAGTGAAGATAGTAAGGCCTCTCCCACTTGACTGAGGCAGTTGAGCCTGCATTTGATGAGGAGTTTGACGTTGAGCTTGTCTTTCTTCCTGTTTGAAGACAGGACTTGGAGATTGAGGGGGTTTCAAATGATATCTCTGTTCAGTGGTAGCTCTGTGCTGGTGAGCAGGGCTAGGCTCCTTATAGGTGTTGATCCTATTAGAATTCCATGATACTCTGCTGAGTGTGAGAGGCTGATTGTTTTTTTTGGACACAGGGTATTACTCTGTTGCCCAGGCTGGAGGTGCAGTGGTATGATCTCAAGTCACTGCAACTTCTGTCTCCTGGGCTCAAGTTGATCCTCCCACCTCAGCCTCCTGAGTAGATGGGACTACAGGTGTGTGCCACCACGCCCAGCTGATTTTTTTATTTTCAGTAGAGACAGGGTTTTGCCATGTTGGCCAGGCTGGTCTCTAGCACCTGGCTTCAAGTGATCCTCCAACCTCATCCTCCTGAGTAGCTGGGATTACAGGTGTGAGCCACCGCCCAGGTGAGGCTGATCTTGGAGCAGGGAATCAGCATCTAAAAGCTGCTAAGGCCTCACAAAGCCTCTTGGAGGGTCTGCCTCTAGCAGATGGGTACATTAATAACCTGAGAAGCCATCACTAAGTGGAAAAGCCACCTAGATACAGGCTTTCCAGCTATTCAATTTTGCATGTTTCCTGGGTTCTCTCTGGATTCCACAACAGCCACAGATTGGATGATATGCTTCTGGCGTGCAGAGTCACCCTGCCACCTTGTGGCCATGTGTGAGAACTGTACTTCCCCTGATGTCGGCTTCCTTCCTATGTCTCAGCATCCAGCAAAGCTGAAATTGGTCACCCTGGATTGCTTCTGCTTTTAGCTTTTTGAACTAAAAGGATTTGAACAGATTCATAGCATACACCTAAAGAAGACTTTCTAATAGCTTTAATCAGAAATATATATACAAGAAATTTCCTTTCCCCTGTAATGACATCTTGACGTATTAGATAATGTGTGTTCAAAGCAAGAGTTCTTCAGTTTTATGTCCCGAAGCTGTTTCAGGGCTGCTCTGAGGGATCCTGTACTTTTCCTGGGGATTCAGGTGAGCATTATGTAGTTTATTAATTTTAGACCACAATTCTCTTTTAGGTCACATTCTTTTATTTTTCTGTATTGAATCCACTGCCTGACTGGTGGGAAAATTAAATCTCAATTATTACTAATACCCTTTCCCACGCCATAGGATAAAAATCCCAGGCTGATACAGTGCCATACATTTGGGATGGGGCCCCGTCCACTCCCCACAGTTGGCTCCATCAGGACCATTGCACATTCCGATATGCTGCTGCTGAACACTGGATCCCTAGCAACTAGGCTGTCAGAGGACCCTCCCCGCTCTTCATCCACTGACTGCTCCAGGAGACAATGCACCATGTCCATCTACTGTTGGCTTTCTGGAAAAGCTCCCCCAGCTCCCACCTACCCAGGCATAGGTGGGAATGAGGCCTGTGTTTCTGACAGAACACAATCCCTTAAACTCATTCCTTTTATATTCTGCAGAATATTCCTGTCCTTTCCCTTTTGGCATAGGCTTTCTTTCACCAACCCCTGTCTGGATGGGAACTTTTGTAAGAATCTTGAAACTTCAATTTATTACCCTGAAATTCACAAAATCATTAAAAATGGAGTGTGATTCTTGCCAAGGACTCCAAAACTCCAAACGTAAAGTTGTCTATCTTGGCTGGGCATGGTAGCTTAGGCCTGTGATCCCAGCACTTTGGGAGGCAGAGGAAGGAGGGTCACCTGAGGTCAGGAGTTTGAGACCAGCCTGCCCAAGATGGTGAAACCCCATCTCTCTTAAAAATACAGAAATTAGTCGGGTGTGGTGGCAGGTTCCTGTAATCCCAGCTACTCAGGAGGCTGAGGCAGGAGAATTGCTTGAACTTAGGAGGTGGAGGTTGCAGTGAGCCAAGATTGCATCATTGCACTGCAGCCTGGGTAACAGAGCAAGACTGTGTCTCAAAAAAAAAAAAAGTTGTCTATCTTATTGGAAGGGAAAAGGGAAAATGCTGATAGTAGCAATAGCAGCAGGAAGGAAGTACAAATTAATATCTCAATAAATCATCATGCTCCATTGTGTTTGATATAGTCAACAGACCTAAGGATTCTGCAGGGCAAAAATTGTTTCTTTACTTGAGCCAGCCCTACCAGTAGAAGGGTGTTTACTGAGGGTGTTTTTTTTCTTTTGTACTGTATTCTAAGCACCATGCTGGGTTCTTGCAAAATGAAGTTGACCTCACAGCTACTGTATGTTAATCAAGTACTAAGTGCTAGGAGAGGAATACAGCCAGAGTTCTGTGTGAGTGCTAAAGGAAGTTGCTGTAGTTTAAATGTGCCCCTCAAAATCCATGTGTTGGAAATGTAATACCCAGTGCAACATTATTGAGATGGGGGGGCCTAATGGGAGGTGTTTAGGTCGTAGGGCTCTGCTCTCATGAATGGATTAATACCACTCTAAAGACAACTCGAGAGCGGATTCATGCTCTGCTGCTCTTCTGCCATGTAAGGACACAGCAAGAAGGCCCTCACCAGATGGTGGGACCTTGATGTTGGACTTGTCAGCCTCCAGAACTGTAAGAAATACATTTCCATTCTTTGTAAACTACCCAGTCTGTAGTATTTTGTTTTAGCAGCACACAATGGACTAAAACAGAAGCGATGATCCTTGCAGGAGGAGTTACAGATGTCAGGAGATAACCTATGTGAGATATTTGAGCTGTCCCTGGAACCGTAAGAAAGCACCTTCTCGGCGGGAAAAGGGTGAGGCACAGAGCATGCAGGCAGTGAGAACTGCGCCGTCACAAGTGTGGTGTAGCCAAAGTCCATGGTCGATTCTGGGAATGCTCTGTAGCTCAGTGTGGTGCACGGGTAGGAATTATCTTAGCAGATGAACAAAGATGAGCTGGGTTGGAGCCTAATCACAGAGGGCCTCATCAGATATACCAACAAAATTTTAATTTATTTTTTAGGCCAGCAAATCACAGTCCACTTTCTGTTGCATTACATTCCCACTTAGGGAGATGTGCCAGTCCCTCAGGGCTAACTGTATTTCTATGGTTTTTCTCCTGATAAAGAAAGTGTCATTAACCTGGGAACATTATGGAGGGGAAAGGGAGAGAGAGGAGAGAAGGAGGAGGGGACAGGAGCAGAAGAGGAAGAGGGGAAAGCGAGAGGAGAGGGAGAGATGAGTTAGCGATTATTGGCCCAGGCCAAGCAAGAGGTGTTCAGGGGCTGACTCAGACAATTCATGGGAGATGTATTGATGTAAGACATTTTGGAGACAGAATCGGGGGGTTATATGTCATAGGTTACATGCAGCGGATAAGGGAGAAATAAACGATTATAGAGTTTTTCAAGTTTAGACAACTGGTTGGGTGAAAATTGCACTGAGACAGAAGGTAAGAGAAGCAGATTTGGAGGCCAAGGTAGTGAGTCGTTTGGGGGCACATTGAAGATGCCCGTGGGACTTCTGGACAGTGAGGCAAGGTGGGCGATTGCAAACGCGAGTCTAGAGCTTGGGAGAGAAGTTGGTGGTTTTAGTTTTGGGAGACATCAGTGAAGAGTCTTTAGGGAAGCCCCAAGAATGGGTGAGATCACCCAGGGAGAGTGAGTGGAACAAGGAGAAATGGAAAGGCCAGAGCTGTAGCGATATCAGTGTTGATGAGTAGGAGGCTAATGAAAGTATCAACGTGAGACCAGGAAAGAAGAGCCAGAGTTAAACGCAAAAGCCAGGAAGAGAGTGGCCACAGCGGGCAAAGGAAGATGATCTTATTTCTTTTCCTTCATTTATTTGTTTGTTTTTAGCTCTTTCCTTTTTTTAAAATTCATTTTTATTAGGAAGAAGTTTTTTTTTTTTTAATTTTTTCAGATGGAGTTTTGCTCTTGTTGCCCAGGCTGGAGTGCGATTGCATGATCTTGGCTCACTGCAACCTCCATCTCCCTGATTCAAGTGGTTCTCTTGCCTCAGCCTTCCTAGTAGCTGGGATTATAGGCATGTGCCACCACGCCCTGCTAATTTTGTACTTTTAGTAGAGACAGGGTTTCTCCATGTTGGTCAGGGTGGTCTTGAACTCCTGACCTCAGGTGATCTGCCCGCCTTGACTTCCCAAAGTGCTGTGATTACAGGCATGAGCCACTGTGCCTATCCAGGAAGGCAATTTTAATGTCACAAAGTGAAAGGGTAAGAAATGAACAAAGATCTTTAAAACAGCAGTGACAAGGTGGCTGCTAGCTTCCAGATTGATGTTAGCTAAGCAGCATAAAGGGAGCTGAGGTAGCTGCATCCTGATAATTAAGGTTTAGAGGGAGGTGAAGAGGTAGAGCTCATAAATACAGGCTATTCCATCAAGAAATTTGTAGGAGAAAATAAGGAGATGAGAGGGCAGCTTAGTATTCTAATACAGTATCTTATTTTAGAAGGGAAGACTTGAGTATATTTATAGGCTCGGAGAAAAAACCAATGGAAGGGGAGAGATGGAGGTGTAAAAAGGAAGAAATAATCAATGGGACAGTCACCCAATGAGGGGAAGGCAATGGAATGAAGTGAAACCTGTGGTTCTTCGTCATTTGGAACCAGTTTGGGGGACTCGTGACCAATTTGGCTTGTTTGAGGAGATACTGAAGTGAGGTAGAAATCCCCTAAGATTTCCCTGGGCAAAAAGCAAGAATAGGAAGTAACCCAAGATCTCCTAGGGTTATCTGGAAATAGCAGTTTGGCCTCTCAGCACCATTGAGATGCTTTTGGAGACAGCTATAGTATTCAAGTTCAAAAAAGGCAAATCACAGAGCATTTACTCTTAGCAGACATTGTATTGGGATACATTTATAGCTATGTTCCAGGATTTTGTTTCATGTCACAGGAAATGCTTTGCAGCTCCCCAGCCAACTGAATCTGGTTACAGGAAAAAGAAATGATTTTATCCTGTGTCACTGCTTTCATATTCATTAGCATGTATTTAGAAGCAATGGAGGAATTCCTAGATTAGCAGTTTTTATTTAAAAGGTTTTTAAAAATAATAGCTAAGTCTGTTTAATTTGAAATTCTTCAAGTCTAATAGATTATTTTAGTGTATTATAGATTCAGAGGGCATATGTGCCTGTTTGTTACATGGGTATTACATGTGTAATGGTGGGGATTGGGCTTCTAGTGTATCTATCATCCAAAATTTTGGACATTGTACTCAGCAAGTAATTTTTCAGTACTTCCCTCTGTGGAGTCCCTAGAGTTCATATGGTAGCTTTGTTTTTCTCCATCTTTATGTTCATGTGTGCCATTTGGTTAGCTCCCACTTGTAAGTAAGAACATGCGATATTTGATTTTTTGCTTTTGTGTTAGTTCACTTAAGATAATGGACTTCAGTTCGACCCATGTTGCTGCAAAGGACACGATTTCTTTCTTTTCCTTTCTTCCCTTCCCCTCCCATCCCCTCCCCTCTCCTCCTTCCCTCTCCTCCTCACCTCTCCTTCCTTCCTCCCTCCCTCTGTTGCCCAGGCTAGAGTGCAGTGGTGCAATCTTGGCTCATGGCAACCTCCACCTCCCAGGTTCCAGCAATTCTTCTGCCTCAGCCTCCCGAGTAGCTGGGACTACAGGTGTGAGCCACCATGCCCAGCTAATTTTTGTATTTTTAGTAGAAGCGTAGATTTCACCATATTAGCTAGGGTGATCTTGAACTCCTGACATCTTGATTCGCCCACCTCTGCTTCCCAAAGTGCTAGGATTACAAGTGTGAGCCACTGTGCCCAGGTGATTTCATTTTTTTTAATGGCTTCATAGTATTCCATGGTGTATATATGCCCCATTTTGTTTATCTAGTCAATTGTTTGTGGACATTTAGGTTGGTTCCATGACTATGCTATTGTAAATAGTGCTAAAAAAAACACACGAGTCCAGGTTTCTTTTGTTTTTATTATTTTTTTTAATCTGTTGTAGACTTTAAAACTTAAATTTTAATTTGTGTGAGTACCTAGTAGGTATAGATATTTGTGGGGTACATAAGAAGTTTCAGTGCAGTCATTCAATGTGTAATAATCATCTCATGTAAAATTAGGTATCCACGCCCTCAAACATTTATCCTTCATGTTATAAACAATCCAATTACACTCCTTTAGTTATCTAAAAATGTGCAATTATTACTAACTGTGGTTACCCTGTTGTGCTAACAAATATTAGGATTTACCCATTCTTTCTATTTTTTTGTATCCATTAACCATTTCCACCTTATCCTCCTGCCTCTCTTCTCAGCCTCTGATAATCACCCTTCTATTCTCTATGTCCATGAGTTTATTGTTTTGATTGTTTAGGTCTCACAAATAAATGAGAGCATGTGATGTTTGTCTTTCTGTGCCTGGCTTATTTCACATAGCATAATGACCTTCGGTTCTACCCATGTTTTTGCAGATGACAGGATCTCATTCTTTTTTATGGCTGAATAGTACTCCATTGTGTATAAGTACCACATTTTCTTTATCTGTGCATCTGTGATGGACACTTAGGTTGCTTCCACATTGTGGATATTATGAACAGTGCTGCTACAAACATGGAGAGTGTGTAGGTTTCTCTCTGATATACTGATATATATATATTTTAAGGTATATACCCAGCAGTGGGATTGCTAGATCATATGGTAGCTCCATTTTTAGTTTTATTTTTTTGTGGCACCTCCCAACTGTTCTTTGTAGTTATTGTACTCATTTACATTCCCAGCCAACAGTGTTCCTTTTGCTCCACATCCTTGCCAGCATTTGTTATTTCCTGTCTTTTGGATATAAGCCATTTTCACTAGGATGAGACGATATCTCACTGTAATTTTGATTTGCATTTCTCTGATGATCAGTGATATTGAGCACCTTTTCATAGGGTTATTTCTTCACTTTGTTTATTGTTTCTTTTGCGGTGCAGAAGCTTTTTAACTTGATGCAATCCTACTTAAACATTTTTGCTTTGGTTGACAGTGTCTGTGGGATATTACTCAATAAATTTTAGCCCAGACCAATATCCTGAAATGTTTCCTTGATGTTTTATTGTAGTAGTTTCATAGTTTGAGGTTCTAGATTTAAGTCTTCAATCCATTTTGATTAGATTTTCGTATATGACAAGAGACAGGGATCTAGTTTCAGTCTTCTGCATATGGATATCCAGTTTTCCCACCACCATGTATTTATTTTTATTTTTTATCAATACAGTGGGCTGACTTAATTCAAATTTCCCTCATGTATATATATATTTAAAATTGCATTTTAGGTTTTGGGGTACATGTGAAGAACATGCAGGATTGTTACATAGGTACATACATGGCAATGTGATTTGCTGTCTTCCTCCCTATCACCTTTAGCTGGCATTTCTCCCCATGTTATCCCTCCCCAACTCCCCACCCTCTGCTGTCCCTCCCCTAGATTCTCTCCCCACAGACCTCCATGTGTGATGCTCCCCTCCCTGTGTCCACGTGTTTTCATTGTTCAATACCTGCCTGTGAGTGAGAACACGCTGTGTTTGAGTTTCTTGTGTCAGTTTGCTGAGAATGATGGTTTCCAGGTTCATCCATGTCCCTACAAAGGACACGAACTCATCATTTTTTATGGCTGTGTAGTATTCCATGGTGTATACGTGCCACATTTTCCCTGTCTGGTCTACCAACGATGGGCATTTGGGTTGGTTCCAAGTCTTTGCTATTGCAAAGCAGTGCTGCAGTGAACATTCGTGTGCATGTGTCCTTATAATGGAATGATTTATAATCCTTTGAATATATACCCAGTAATGGGATTGCTGGGTCAAATGGAATTTCTATTTCTAGGCCCTTGAGAAATTGCCACACTGTCTTCCACAGTGGTTGAACTAATTAACACTCCCACCAACAGTGTAAAAGTGTTCCTATATCTCCACATCTTCTCTAGCATCTATTGTCTTTGGATTTTTTAGTAATTGCCATTCTAACTGGCATGAGATGGTATCTCAATGTGGTTTTGATTTGCATTTCTCTAATTTATTGAAGAGACTATCTTTTCATCAGTGTATGCTCTTGGCACCTTTGTCCAAAATGAGTTCACAGTAAGTGTATGGATTTGTTTCTGGGTTCTCCATTCTGTTCCATTGGTCTATGTATCTGCTGTTATGCCAGTATCATGCTGTTTTGTTTAGTATAGCTCTGTAGTATAATTTGAAGTCAGGTAATGTGATTCCTCCAGTTTTGTTTTTTTGTTTAGGATCATTTTGGCTATACTGGGTCTTTTGTGGTTCCTTGTAAATTTTAGGATTTTCTTTTTCTGTATATGTGAAGAATGTCATTGGTATTTTGATAGAGATTGCATTGAATTTGTAGATTGCTTTGCGTAGTATAAACTTTTTTTTTTTTTTTTTTTTTTTTTTTGAGATGGAGTCTCACCCTGCAGCCCAGGCTGGAGTGCAGTGGCATGATCTTGGCTCACTGCAACCTCCACCTCCCAGGTTCTTGTTCAAGCAATTCTCCTGCCTCAGCTTCCCAAATAGCTGGGATTATAGGTGCCTGCCACCATGCCCAGGTAATTTTTGTATTTTTAGTAGAGACAGGGTTTCACCATGTTGGCCAGGCTGGTTTTGAACTCCTGACCTCATAATCCACCCTCCTTGGCCTCTTGAAGTGCTGCGATTACAGGCGTGAGCTACCACGCCTGGCTGTATGAACATTTTAACAATATTGATTATTCCAATCCACAAATATGGAATCTCTTTCCATTTTTTCAGTGACTTCTTCAATTTAGTTCATTGGTGTTTTGTAGTTTTCATTATAGAGATCTTTTCCTTCTATAAGTTAATTCCTGGATATTTAATTTTATGTGTGGCTATTGTGAATGGTATTACTTTTTGATTTTTCAGATTATTTACTGTTTTCATGTAGAAATGCTACTGATTTTTGTATGTTGATTTTGTATCCTGCAACTTTATAGAATTTATCAGTTCTAATCAGATTTTTTTTTTTTTGGTGGAATCTTTGAGTTTTTCCAACTAGAAGATCATATCATCCACAAATAAGGGTAATTTGACTTCTTCCTTTCCAATGTGGATGCCCTTATTTCTTTCTCTTATCTGATTGATCTAGCTAGGACTCCCAGTATTATGTCAAATAACAGTGGTGAAAGTGGGTGTTCCTGTTGTGTTCCAGATCTTATAGGAAAGCCTTTCAGTTTTTCATCATTCAGTATGATACTAGCTATGGGTCTGTCGTATTTGGCTTTTATTATGTTGAGGTATGTTCCTCTATACCCATTTTTTAGGGTTTTGATCATGAAGGGATGTTGAATTTTATCAAATGCATTTCGACATCAATTGAAATGATCATATAGTTTTTGTTCTCCCTTCTGTTATGATGTACTACACTGACTGATTTGCATATGTTGACTCATCCTTGTGTCCCACGAATAAATCCCACTTGGTTATGATGGATGATCTTTTTAATGTGTTATCGAATTCAGTTTGCTAGTATTTTGTTGAGGATTTTTGCATCAATAGTCATCAGAGATAATGGCTTGCAATTTTCTGTGTTTGAGGTGTCTCTGTCTGGTTTTGGTATTAGGGTAATTCTGGCCTTATAGAATGAATTTGGAAGGATTCTCTACTCCTAGATTTTTTGGAATAGTTTGAGTAGGATTGGTACTGGTTCTTTAAATATTTGGTAGAATTAAGCAGTGAAACCATTGGGTTGCAGGCTTTTCTTTACTGGGAGACTTTTTATTATGGCTTCAATCTTGTTACTTGTTACTGGTCTGTTCAGGTTTTGGATTTCTTCATGGTTCAATCTTGGTAGGTTGTATGTGTCTAGGAATTCATCAGTTTCTTCTAGATTTTTCAATTTATTGGCATGTAGTTGCTCATAGCAGCCACTAATGATCCTTTGAATTTCTGCAGTATCAGTTGTAATGTCTTCTTTTTGTGTCTGATTTTATTTATTTGGATATTCTCTCTTTTTTCTTAGTCTGGCTAAAGGTTTGTGAATTTCGTTTAACTTTTCAAAAAAACCAACTTTTTGTTTCATTGATCTTTTGTATTCTTCATTTAAAATTCATTCATTTCTATTCTGATTTTTATTATTTGTTTTCTTTTACTAATTTTGTGTTTGGCTTGCTCTTGTTCTTTAAAATGCATTGTTAGGTTATTTGAAAGTTTTCTTCCTTTTTGAATGTAGGCACTTGCAGCTATAAACTTCCCTCTTAGTATCTCTTTTGCTATGTCCCACAGGTTTTGGTATGAGACCTGTGTATTTCTATTATCATTTATTTCAAGAAAATTTTCAATTTCCTTCTTAATTTCTCAGTTGAACCATTGATCATTCGGGAGCATATTGTTTAATTTCCATGTATTTGTATAGTTTCCAAAATTCCTCTTTGTTGTTGATTTCTAGTTTTATTCCATTGTTTGTTGTAAAAGAAGATACTTTATATAATTTCAGTTTTTTGAATGTTTTAGGACTTGTTTTGTGACCTAACATATGGTCTATTCATGTCTTGGGGAAAAGAATTTGTATTCTACAGCTGTTGGGGGAAATGTTCTATAAATATACATTAGGTCCATTTGGTCTATAGTACAGATTACGTCTGATGTTTCTTTATTGATTTTCTGTCTGGAAGATCTGTCCAATATTAAAAGTGGGGTGCTGAAATAGGACACCCCCCTTATTTTTAGCTATTATTGTATTGGGGCCTATCTCTTTGGCTCTAATATATGTCTGGGTACTCCAGTGTTGGATGCATGTATATTTAAAATTGCTATATCTTCCAGCTGAATTGACCTTTTTGTCATTATATAGTGACCTTCTTTGTCTCCTCTTATAGTTTTTGTCTTGAAATCTATTTTGTCTGATATAAGTATAGTGATTCCCACTCTTTTTCAATTTTCATTGGCATGGAATATCTTTTTCCATCTCTTTATTTTCAGTCCATGTGTGTTTTTAATAGGTGAAAAGTGTTTCTTGTAGGCAACAGATCATTGGGTCTTGCTTTTTCATCCATTCAGCCAGTCTGTGTCTTTTGACTGGAGAGTTTAGTCCATTTGCATTCAATGTTATCATTGATAAGTAAGAGCTTACTCCTGCCATTTTGTCATTTTCTGGTGGCTTTATGGTCTTCTATTCCTTCTTTCTTTCCTTCCTGTCTTCCGTTTAGTGAAGGCAATTTCTTTTTCTGGTGATATAATTTGTTTCTTGCTTTTTATTTTTTGTGTATCTGTTGTATTTTTTTTATTGGAGGTTACCATAAGGCTTGCAAATACTATCTTATAACCCATTATTTTAAGCTGAAAACAACTTAACACTGTTTGCATAAACAAGCAAAAAGAAAACTAGTAAAGACTCTATGCCTTAACTCTGTCTCCCTGCTTTTAAACTTTTTGTTGTTTCTCTTTATATTTTATTGTACTGTCTACATCTTGAAAAGTTGTTGTAGTTATTATTTTTGGTCAGTTCATCATATAGTCTTCCTACTAAGTACATGCCACAGTTAGAATGTTATATATTTTTTTCTTTGTGCTTACTATTATCAGTGAGTTTTATACCTTCAGATGATTTCTTATTGCTCACTACCATCCTTTTCTTCCTAATTGAAGTACTCCCTTTAGCATTTCTCGTTGGACACGTCTGGGGTTGATGAAATCTTTCAGCTTTTGTTTGTCTGGGAAAGTCTTTATTTTTCCTTTATCTTTGAAGGATATTTTTCCTAGATAGACTATTCTATGGTAAAGGTCATTTTCCCCCCCAGCACTTTAAGTATGTCATGCCATTCTCTCCTGGCCTGTAAGGTTTTCACTGAAAAGTCTGCTGCCTGATGTATTGGAGCCCCGCTGTATTTTATGTTGTTTCTTTTCTCTTGCTGCTTCTAGGCTCTTTATCCTTTGAGAGTTTTATTATTAAATACCCTTGAGGTAGTCCTCTTTGGGTTAAATCTGCTTGATATTCTATAACCTTCTTGTACTTGAATACTCATATCTTTCTCTAGGTTTGTAAAGTTCTCTTTATTACTCCTTTGAATATTACTCCTTTGAATAAACTTTCTACCTTTGTTTCTCTATCTCCTCTTTATGGCCAATAACTCTGCCTTTTAAAGACAACTTTCTAGATTTTGTAGATGTGCTTCATTGTTTTCTATTTTTTAAATCTCTTACTGTATTTTCAAATAGCCTGTTTTCATGCTGCCTATTTCTGTCTTCTGCTTAATTCTGCTATTAAGAGACTCTAATGCGTCCTTCAGTATGTCAATTGCATTTTCTCAACTCCAGAATTTTTGCTTGTTTCTATTTAATTATTTTAATCTTTTTGTTACATTTAACTGATAGGATTCTGAATTCTTTGTTTTATCTTGAATTTCATCAAGTTTCCTCAAAATGGCTATTTTCAATTTTCTGTCTGAAAGGTTACATATCTCTGTTTCTCTGAGATTGACTCCTGAGGCCTTATTGAGTTTGGTGAGGTCATGTTTTCCCGTATGGTCTTGATGCTTGCGGATACTCCTCAGTGTCTGGCCACTGAAGAATTAGGTGTTTATTGTAGTCTTCACTGTCTGGGCTTGTTTGTATTCATTCTTCTTGGGAAAGCTTTCCAGGTGTTTGAAGGGACTTGGGTGTTGTCATCTAAGTGTTTGGTCACTGAGGCTGTATCTGCATTAGGACACATCTTGTGCCCAGTAATGCTGTGGCTCTTGCAAACTTAGGCACCACCTTGGCGGTCTTGGATAAAATCCGGACGAATGAACTGATGACCAGGCAGAGACTGTTCCTCTCTTTCCTTACTTTCTCCCAAACAAAAGGAGTCTCTCTATCTCCGTGCTGAGCTGTCTGGAGGTGGGGGATAGATGGCATTAGTACCCCTGTGTACACCACCATTGGGACTGTGCTGGTCAGACCTGGAACCAGCACAATACTGGGCCTCACTGAAGGCCCACTGTAGCCACTACCTAATTACAGCCTGTGTTTACTCAAGACCCTAGGGCTTTGTGATCAGCAGGTGATGAAACCAGCTAAGCTTGTATCTTTCTCTTCAGTGTGCTGAGCTTTCCTGGGCCCTGGGATGGTTCAGACATGTTCTCTGCGAGACAGACCCTGAAGTCAGAAGTCTACATGGTGCTTTATTCTACTGTGGCTGAGCTGGCACTTTAACTACAAGATAAAGTTTTTCCCAATCTTCACTGTCCTTTCCACAGGCAGAGGAGTCTCTCCCTGTGGCCACCACCACTACAGGCCTACAGGGAGTACTGCCAGGCTACTGCAGATGTTCACTTAAGGCCCAAGGACTCTTTAATCAGCTTGTGGTGAATTCTGCCACGCCTGGGTCTCACCCTTCAGGGCAGTGGGCTCCCCTCTGGTCCAGGGCAGGTCCAGAAATGCCATTCAAAAGCCAAGACATGGAATTGGGAGCCCCAAGGGCCCACTTAGGGCTCTACCCTTCTGTGACAGAGCTGGTACCTAAGCTGTAAGACAAAGCCCCCTTTAATCTTCCGTCTGCTTTTATCAAGCAGAAGGAGTCTCTCCTTATAGCTACCACAGTTGGAAATGTGCTGGATCAAACCCAAAGCCAGCATGTCTCAGAGTCTCATCCAAGACCCACAGCACATATTACCTGATTGTTGCTGCAGATTATTCAGGGCCCAAGGGCTCTTGAATCAACAGATGCTGAATCCTGCCAGGACTGGGTTCTTCTCTTCAAGGCAGCAGGCTCCCTCTGGACCAAGGTTGCCTAAAAATGATGATCAGGAACTAGGGCCTGGAATGGGGAACCTCAAGACTCTGTCTTGTGCCCTATCCTATTGTAACTGAACTGGTATCCAAGTTGTAGAACAAAATTCTCTTTTCTCTCTCCTCTCCTTAGGCAGAAGGAAGGAGTCTTTTTTGGAGTTGTGAGCTACACTGCCTGGAGTTGGGGGAGGGGTGGCACAAGTACTCTCTTAGTTGCCCCAGCTGGTCACATGTCCCCTAAAATCCACTGGTTCTGAACCCAGTAGAACATTAGGATTTGCCTAGGAGTTGTAGTCTTTGATTACCTTTCAAGTTTATTTAGGATCCCAGAACAGTTTACTTTATGGTGGCAAGGCTTGCTGAAATTCAATTTCTGACTCCTTGGATGGGTGATTTCCCTCTGAGAAACCTGTTATGGTTTGAACATTTGTGTCTCCCTAAATACATGTGTTGAAATCCTAACCCTCAAGGTGATGGCATTAGGAGGTGGAGCCTATGGGAGGTGATAAGGTCATGAAGGCAGTAGCCTCATAAATTGGAGTGGTACCCTCATAAAATAGGGCTAAAGAAGCTCGTTTGCTCCTTCTACTATCTTCTTGGTACCTTCGACACAGGGAGAAGGTACCATCTATGAACCAGGAAACAGAACTTCACCAGAGAGTATATCTGCTGGCACTTTGATCTTGGAGCTTTTCAGTCTCCATAACTGTGAGAAATAAATTGTTATTGTTTTTAAGCCACCAGCATATGGCCTTTTGTTACAGCAGCTTGAATGAACGAAGACACTTACATGTTGCAAATGGAGAAACTCAGGCACAGGGAATGAATCAGTTTTTAAGGAGCTTCCCAGGGAAGTAGTAGTGGGATCACAATTTATTACTGGAGGTCTTTCAGTCTGTGATTACCTTTGGAATTATTAGGATTTCTCATGGACATCTTATTCATCAAGGATATAAAATTTGGACTTTTGATCTAATGTCTAAATGTGTTTATATATACATGCATATGGATACTGTAAATTGAAAATGTGTACACATAATACACATAACCTACAAACATCATAGTTTAGCCTACCGTACTTTAAATATGCTCAGAACACTTACTTTAGCCTACATATATTAGGTTGGTACATACACACACAGACACACACACACTACACACCCCTGATGTATATGTACCCACACATATGCACATATACACATATATATATATATATAGGTACAGATATATTTGTAAGATTGAAAGAAATCATTAGTATTCATTATGCAACTTTAAACTTGAGTTCTAGATCACACCACTGTGAATTAAGGTATTTATATATCTAGTGATTATCTTGTAAATAATGTACTTTTGCCACTTTTTTCAAAAGGGGCTAATTTGTTGAATGAAAAAATTTAAAATATATTTTATTGATTTTTAAAATCTCTTTTGGCATTTCCTAATTTTTTAATACTGAATTTACCTAGTTTTAAAAATTATACTATAAATACACACACACACACACACACATACACACACATACATGCGTGCGCGTGCTTGGATTATACCTCTCTTGGAGGCCCTTGTCACTATTACTCTAGTAAGAAATAGTAAGTGGATTGGCTTTTGCTTGTGCCTTTCCTTTTTTTCACATGTTCAATGTTTATAATGTCACTGCTTTGGTTTGCCAACCCAGAAAGTCAGCCCATCTGGGAGTCCTTCTTGTGCGTTTGTTTAGGGAGAAAACTGGTTTCCTTGGACTCCTTTGACCAATTTAGCAAAGTGAGGAAAGAGAGGAACCCAACATCGATTGCCTCCCTAGAAACATATGCATCACTCGTGGTTATTCTATCGTGTGTATACATGTGTGTATACATTCATATGGAGCAGCAGTTTTCTGCAGTGTGCTTTTCTCCACACTTACCTAAGTTTATAAAAACTGTTGCTTATTCTTTTTTTCCCCACTTGCTTAGCCCATGGAATGCACAGTGGATATCTCCATCACTCCCACCCTGCCTATATATAGGAAAGGACTTGTGGGCTTATTCTTTTGCTTGTCTCATATTAGTGAAAATCTAGCATCTTAGGTTTTTCTCTCATCACATTTACTTGTGTAGGAAATGGGGAAGCAAGGTTATATGAGTTCTTTATCTACAAGGACTGAGATAAATTTATTGATTATTAGCTTGATGTCCAGAAAGTTGTCTCTTTTTATAATTCATTAACTATAAATCAAAGAAAGAGTCCTTCAAGTCAATAGGTGACTTAAGGCATGTTTACATTTTCAGAATCTATTTAATGCTATCTGATTCCAAGTTAATTTCCTAAGCAAGGTTAAAGGAACAAACTTACCTTGCGCCTATTGGTGGATTAATTAGACTATAATTTTACATGGAACTACAGAGGTATACAGATTCTCTTTGACTTATGATGGGGTTGTGTATAAACCCATCATAAGTTGAAAATATTATCAGTGGAAAATGTGTTTAATACACATAACCTGCCAAACATCATAGGTTAGCCTACTCTACCTTAAATATGCTCATAACACTTATATTGGCCTAGAGTTAGCAAACTCATCTAGCACAAAACCTATATTTATAATGAATTATTGAATATCTCATGTAATTTATTGAATATTGAAAGTGAGAAACAGGATGGTTTTAGGGTACTTAAAGCACGGTTTCTACTGGATACATGTTGCTTTCACACCACTGTAATGTTGAAAAAAATCTTGAGTTGAACCATCCTAATTTGGGGACCATCTGTGTATGTATTTAATAGGATGACTATTAAGCTACTAGAAACTATTATGAAAAAATAATTTACCTTAAGAGTAGAGTTGCAGTTATGTTGTTATTTATTTATCATTTATAATGCCCAGGCAAAGTTTTTCTACTTCTTCATTTTTTGGGAGCAAAATCCAACAGACCCATGAATGAGGGTCCAGTCCTTTAGCAATAAACCTGAGTGGTTTAAATAAATCTAAACTGACACAGCTGAAGAAAAGACTCTGACAAGTGACATTTAAAATTAACATGTGAATTTTATATCTTCCCACTCAAACAATGTTTGCAAAGAGATATAAAAAGGAGGAGTCAGGAGTGTCTGTGGTGTGGTCGAGGAATGGTTGGGGGTTACCCCACCTGGAGCAGAGTGAGTGGAAGGGAGTGCAGGAGGAGGGAGATTAGAGAAGCCAGATGTGATGTGATGGTCCCTGGAAACTGGTGGGAAGGCTTTGGATTTTACTTTGAATGAGATTTGAAGCTATGAAGAGTTTTGATAACAGAAGCAATATGATAGAACTCATACATTTTAACAGGATTGCTCTGGCTGCCGCTTTGACAATAAAGATGGGTGACAGTAGCACCAGTTAGGTAGAATGTAGACAACAGATGAGGGCAGCAGGAGAGTAGCAGTGGAAATGCTGAGAATAGTCAGATTTTGGAGACATATACACATTTATCTCCAACATAATATTTTATATATATGCACGTATACTATTTAATAAATACATACATACTATTTTGAGAATAGAATGGACAGGATTTGCAGATAGACTGAATATGGAGTATGAGAGATATTGAAGATCATTCTAAAGTTTTTGCCCTGAGGAACTGGAGGGCAGGAGATACCATAAATTTAGAAGGGAAGACTGTGGAGGGAGTGAGTTTGGGCGGGTGAGGGTCCGGGAGGAGTGGAGATCAGGAATTTTGTTTTGGGAACACTAAGTCGGAGATGTCTATTAAACATCCCATTGGAGATACTGAATAAGCAGTTAGGTGTTGGAGCCTAAAGATCAGGGGAAAGATCTGGGCTTAAGATAGAAATATGGGAGTCATCAGCATTTGGGTGATGTTTAACACTGTGATTTGACATCACCAATGGAGTAAGCCTAGGCATGAAAGACATGTGGCCAATGATCCAGAGTTAAGGGAGGAAAAACTAGCAGGGATGAGAAGGAGCAGTCAGTGAGATCGGAGGAAACACACAGTATTTACTATCCTAGAAGCCAAAAAAAAAAAAAAAAAAAAAAAAAAAAAAAAAAAAAAAAAAAACTGTTTCAAGAAAGATAATGATCAGCCATGTCAAATGTGGTTGATAAGTTAAATGAGGATCATCTTAGTTTGGGTTCTCCAAGGCAGAAATGGTGGACAAAGTATTTATTTCAGAGATGATCCCAGGAACTGGAATGAGAGAGCAGGGAAGTGAGACAGCGGAATAAGAAAGCCAGTAAAGGGTGTGTTACTGAGATGGTTGCTGTAGACTGTGGGGTCAGCTCCACTGAGACATTTAAGAAGGATATAAAGCACCAACCACTATTTTCTGCTCAGAAAATGGGAAGCTGGGCCATGTGTCTGGTCCCCTGTTGGTTGAGGGTTTTCTTGAGAGTGTTAACTCTTTTCTACTTCTGGGCTTTGCAAGCTCCTGTGAATGAAACCTTGAGGCAGAAAGTAGAGAGAGGTGAGGTGGATGCCTGTTAAGGAATGCTGCTGGTGAGCGTAGAACCTTCTGCAGCTTTGGCTGAAATCAGAGGTGGGCCCAGGGAATGTGACATAGACCATAGAAAATATCTGCTTCAAAGACTGACAGCTGACTGCCAGATTTTACAAAGTGGATTTCCCTATTGACCTTGAGAAATCAATGTAATGGAGTGGTGGGGTAAGCCTGGTTGGAGTTGGCTAAGGAAGAGGACCAGGAAAGAGTATATAGACAGTACTAAAGGAGAGTGGAATCAAGAGGCTGGAGGGGAAGTGGGAGCAAGAGATTTTTTTCTTAAGATTGGAGAAATAATAGCATGTACACTGATGGGAATAATTCAGTAGAAAGGGAAAAATCTTTGACGCAGGAGAGAAAGAACTGATGGAACAGTATCTTTGAGTTGATTAGAGGCTGGAATCTGTACATAAATGGAGGATTTGACCTGAGATGGAATCACAAACAATTCATCTCTAATAAAAGGGAAGAAAGAATATATGGAAAGGAAGTTTGGTCCCTTCTGATTGTTTTTTTTGACATGGGGAAAAACATTCAAAATTTATTTTTCAGCAGACAGCATCAGTGGTACAATTACAGGATTTCCTCTGTGGATCATGCATTCACAAGACATTATCATCTCAACAGTGAGAAAGCCACTGCTGTGTTCTCTGTAACAGTATCCACTTTACAGTGTAAGCAGGTAGTATTGTTGTGTTCACTTACAATTCCAGAAGGAAAAGCACAACTTGGATTAAAAAAAAAAAAGAAAAAGAAAAAGAAAAAAATGGGGAATCCCAAAGTCAAGGTGCAACAACTTAAGAGATAAAACTTGGTGGTCTTAGGTCTTCCTTTCAATCCGGACCTCCCACATACAGGGAAAGACTTCTCTGCCCATAAGTTGGGATCTTTCTTTCTCCTTTCTTGTTAAATCATTAGAGCAACAGTAATTCATATGCTCAATATTATTATTTGTACAAAAGGAGATTACAAAAAAGTGGAATAAGGAAATAATCTTGAACATTCAGTTCTTCCCACCAATACATCAACTCTTAAGTTTAAGACAGGGCCTGGAATACTTCAGTGGTCTTAAAATAAGAAAGCAGAGACTATGACTACAAAAAGTAAAAAATGAGGTAGACAAATTAAAAGCTTCCATACCCAGGATTTGCCTGTTCCAACTTCATAGCCTTTCTGAAATACCCAGGAAAAAAAAATCTTCATAATTACTTGGCCTAAGTCGTACCAAGGAAATTAAATTAAAAAATTTGCAAGTAAACTTGTGATAGGAAACGTACTCTTCCATAAATTTCTTCTCAAGAATGAAAACCTAATTTTTCAATAGAGTAGGCACTGATACAGGAGTTAAGAAGAAATCAGTTAGGCAGACAGGGTATGGGAGTCCTCGGTAAGGCTTTTCTTTTTAATGAAAAGCAGTTCCAAATCATTATCTAACAAAGAGCAGCCTGTAAAGTCAAGCTGCAGACATACACAGCCAAGCTGGGAGCTTGCACTGGTGAATGCGGGCAGCAACTAGGGACTAGACATGTTGGCTCCATCTTCCCTTAGCTGCCAGCCATGTGTACAGTAAAGAGCAGACAAAATGGTGCCAGACATGGAGAGTTCACTAGCATAATAAGGTTAAGGTGAGGTGACTAGCTTTTGCGTGTGCTATGTAAACATCATACTTGATCAAACCAATCTGTGAGGCCTACCTAAATCAGACACCACCTCCTCAAGCTGGATTGTAAAATCAGGTACATCCATAGCCAGACCATCTTTTCCGCTTGGAAGAACCCTGTCTCTCAATAGAGAGAACTGTTTTTCTTTCTCTTTTCTTCTGCTTATTAAACCTCCACTCTTAAACTCCATATGTGTGTCTGTGTCCTAAATTTTCCTGTTGCCAGACGGTGAACACCTGGGTATACACCCCAGACAATGTAGCCCCTTCAGCACTGGAAAACCAAATTAAGTCACCTGAGATTCCTAGCTCAGGTGCTCACAGGAAGATGAAGGCATCTGAAAAGTGTGGGGAGGACATTTGCATGCTTGGGGCTCCAACCAAACTGTATTTAAATAAGCAGCAAAACATTGACACCCTAAGGACTAACATAAATCCATCTGGAGGCATCTTAAGGTTCTAAGGTTGAAATAATTTGATAATTCTTTTTTTTGAAAAGTACATTCAAAAGAAAACAAAAAGATGGGGACAAGGTCGGGAGCATATAAAACAAGTCTCTAAAAAGATGACAGACCTTGTCCATGTACCCATGTACAGTTGCCATGGAAATATATAGTACCCCTCACCTTAGTTAGGCTAAATAGTTGTCTTTTCCACTGTGGTTCAGTAAGTTCCAATGGTTCCACCTTGAAACAGTTAACAGTCTTTGGAAAAAGTCACTCTAGATTGCACAGAAGTTTTATGTGTACTGTTTGCTACAAGTAGCAGACCTACTTTGCCAGAACTGCTTCTTTCTAAACACCAGCAACAAACCATTCTAGTCTGTATTCGTTTTGGTGTGATTTATTTTTATTTTTCATTTTTTTGCAAAGCAGCAGAGAAACAATTATAGGAGTATAGTAATAATCTTTGTAAACATCATTTGCATCTCAGTAAGAACTGATGGTCTTTCATTCCTTTTTAGTGAAGGA
The DNA here is from genome assembly GCF_048565385.1 of Saimiri boliviensis. Taxonomy (NCBI): domain Eukaryota; kingdom Metazoa; phylum Chordata; class Mammalia; order Primates; family Cebidae; genus Saimiri; species Saimiri boliviensis. The sequence continues at coordinate 41,872,500 of NC_133450.1, read as the reverse complement.
GGGAGCAAGGTGATCAACTGAGAGTGAATGAGGTGGGGAGGTGCTGGCAGTTTGAGATCTGTCATCTAGGATTGCAGCACACAAAGTGGCCAGTTGGGGAGCTCTTGGTTACTGGTTTGCCAGGAGATGCATACAGAAAGTGAGGGTAAGCTTTTAGAAACTTTAATAGCACGTGACATTGCTATAACATTTTTACTGTATTTTAAAAAAGTATTGGACTATAATGGATTGGAAATAAAAACATCTAGTCCTCAAAACACATAGTTTAAGAGGCACTGGGCCAAGAGAGTAGGAGAAAATGGAGAAGGGAAAAGTAGAAAGATTGCTTCACTGCATTGAGGATCCACCTGAGACTAGCGGTCATGAATCTCATGTGAGGCTATTTGGTTCAAGAGTGTTTTCATCCAGCCTTGTTTAGCTGTGTTGATATAGGCAGTGTTGGATTTTATCAGAGTGTAGTTTTGCTAAGTGGGTTTAATGCAGTGGGAAGATGCAAGCGTTTAGGAAGTATTCAAGTGAGGTGTACAGAGACTGACCATAGCATTTTAAGCTGGGGGAAGAAGAAAGTGATGAGGAGGGTGAGAGGCAGTGAAGAAAGTGGTAGGATTGACAGAATCTAGGACCAGGAAGAATTAAGTTTGCTAGAGTTGGAATGTAGGACCAGGAAGGAGTGAACTAGAATTGTGGAAGGTGGTGATCGGAGAGTGGGATTCCTGATAATGAGATTCATCACAACAGTGCTCACCAACTGGGAAAGAATCTGAATGAATTATTTTATATATATATCTTTATGGACACAGAAATGTTCAGGATATGTTAAGTGAGAAAAGCTTACCAATTTGCAAAATTAAATTACAAAATTTACAAATATTTTTGGTAAAAATATAAACATTTTAATGCACAGAAGTCTTAACTGTGGCAATATCTGGATGGCTGAATCACAGATGCCTTTTACTGTTCTGTTTGATAATATCCTTTCTGTTTGTTTCGAGACAGCGTCTCACTCTGTTGCCTAGGCTAGAGTGCAGTGTAAACATGACTCACTGCAGCCTTGATCTCTTGGGTTCAGGCTCTTTCTTCAGACCCCCATGTAGCTGGAACTGCAGGCATGTGCCACAACGCCTGGCTTATTTTTATATTTTTTGTAGAAACGGGGTTTTCGCATGTTGCCCAGGCTGGTCTCAAACTCCTGGGCTCAAGCAGTCTGCTCATGTCAGCCTCCAAAAGTGCTGGGATTACATGTGTGAGCCACCATGCACAGCCTGTTTGATAGTACTCTTTTGTAGGCGTATCTTGGAGATACTGGGGATTCAGTTCCAGCCTATTGCAATGAAGCAAGTATTTCAATAAAGTGAGTCACACAAATGTTTTGCTTTCTTAGTGCATATAAAACTTATGTTTATCTAAAAAATACATACATTGGTTAAATATAATTTATTGCTAAAAAATGCTGCCACAGAGTCATAAAATGAGCACATACATTGGAAAAATAGTGCTGATAGACTTGCTTGGTGTAGGGTTGCTACAAACTTTCAATTTGTAAAAAAAACCAGTATTTGAAAAGCACAATAAAATGAAACGCAATAAAGTGAGGTTTGTGTGCTTTATTCTATTCTTATAGCTTTATTAAAGTGTAATTTGCATGTAAAATTCACCAATTTCAAGTGTACCATCCTATAAATTTTGACAAATGTATAGCTTTGAAACTACCACCTTACTCATAAAACATTTCTCTCATGCTAAAAGTTTCCCTTGTGCCCCTGTGCTGTCAATCTCCCCTCCTACCCGCTGGACACTGGAAACCAGTGATCTTCTTTCCATTACAATAGTTTTGTATTCTCTAAAATTTTGTATAGATGGGATCATATCATATGTCATCTTTTGTGTCTGGCTTCTTTCACTTAATGCTTTGGAGAGTCATAATTGTTCTTGTGTGCATCAATGTTTATATACTCTTTTAAAAAGTAGACGTATTTTAGATTCACACTAAAATTGAAGGGTAGGTACAGGGATTTCCCACCTATGCCCTGTCGCTACACATGTACAGCCTTCTTCATTATCAGCATCTCCCACTAGACTGATACATTTGTTACCACTGATGAACCTACCTTGGCACATTATCATCATCCAGGGTCCAGAGTTCACATTAGGGTTCACTCTTGGTGTTGTCCATTCTCTGAGTTTGGACAAATGTATAGTGATATGCATTCATCATTATAGTATCATACAGAGTAGTTTCACTGCCCTCAATATCTTCTGTGCTCTGCCCATTCATTCTTCTATCCTTTCTAGCCCCTGGCAATCACTGATATTTTTACTGCCTCCACAGTTTTTGTCTTTTCCATAATGTCATATGGTTGGAATCATACAATATGTAGCCTTTTCAGGTTGGCTTCTTTCACTTTGTAATATGCATTTAAATTTCCTCCATGGCTTGTCATGGGTTGATAGCTTATTTCTTTTTAGCACCAAATAATGTTCTACTGTCTAGCTTTACCACAGTTTGTTATCCATTTACCTACTGAAGGATATCTTGGTTGCTTCCAAGTTTTGTCAATTATGAATAAAGCTGCTATAAACATTCATGTGCAATTTTTGGGTGGACATATATTTTCAACTCCTTTGGATAAATACTAAGGAGAATGATTGCTGGTATGGTAAAAGTGTGTTTAGTTTGGTAAGAAACTTCCAAACTGTCTTCCAAAGTGGTTGTACCATTTTGCATTCCCACCAGCAGTGAATGAGAGCTCATATTGTTCCACATCCTTTCCAGCATTTGGTGTTGTCAGTGTTGTGAATTTTGGCCATTCTTAAAAGTGTGTATCTCATTGTTGTTTTAATTTGCCTTTTCTTGACAACATATAATGTGGAACATCTTTTTACATGCTTATTTGCCATCTGCGCATCTTCTTTAGTGGCGTATTTGTAAAGTTCTATGGCCCATTTTTCAATCAGGTTGTTTGTGTTCGTACTGCTGAGTTTTAAGAGTTCTTTGTGTATTTCAGATAACAGTTCTTTATCGGACAGTGTTTTGCAAATATCTTATTCCAGTCTATTCACTTGACTTTGTCTTTCATAGAGCAGAAATATTTAATTTTAATAAAGTCCAGCTTATGAATTCTTTCTTCTGTGGATTGTGCTTTTGGTGCTGCATCTAAAAAATCATCACCAAATCCAGATCATCTAGATTTTCTCCTATGTTATCTTCTAGGGTTTTTTAGTTTAGTGTTTTACGTTTAAGGCTGTGATCCATTCTGAGTAAATTTTTGTGAAGGGTGAAATGTCTGTCTAGATTTTTTTTTCTTTTTTTTTGCCTATCAATGAATACCCTGTTGTTCCAGCACCAATTGTTGAAAAGACTCTTTGCTCCACTGTATTGCCTTTGATCCTTTGTCGACCATCAGCTGACTGTTCGTATGTGGGTCTAATTCCTGGCTCTCTGTTATATTCCATTGATCAATTTATTCTTTCACCAATGCTAACATTGTCTGTAGTTTTATAGCATGTCTTGAAGTTGGGTAGTTATCAGTCCTCCAACTTTATTCTTCTTCAAAATTGAGTGGACTGTTCTCGTAATTTGTTCTTTTTTATGTGGAAGAATATACTTTTGTATGAATAGACCACAGTTTATCTACTCACCAATTGGTAGACTTGGGGTTGTTTCCAATTTTTGACTATTACGAAGGAAACCGTTATGACCCGGGAGGAGGTACTCGCCTTACAGGCTGAAGTTGCCCAACATGAGGAGGAACTGAATTCCCTGCAGCGGAAGCGGGCAGCGGTCCTTTTGGCGGAGCAGAAACCGCACCCAGAACTGCTGGTTCCGTTGTGTGTCGCCGCTGCCTCCGAAGGCCTTTCTGTCCCGAAAGGAGATTCTGTGCTGTAGCCGGCAGCTACTGTGGCCCGAGCTGGGCGTACAAGGACAGCTGCGCCTGGTGACCGTGTCCATGCTAGTCATGGCCTGCCTTGGTTTGGCCGTCCACTGTCACAGTACTTGGTAATGGCCGGCGTGGGCTGCCTTGGCCTTGCGGACTATGACGTGGTGGAGACGAGCAGCCTGGCCAGCCAAGGGCTGCATGGCGAGGCACCGGCTGGCCAGGCTAAGGCCTTTTCGGTTGCCTTGCTAATTCGGTGGTGGAATGTGTGCCCTCCACTCAGGCCCTTACGCCAGCCACTGCCTTGAACCTGGCCCGCAGATACGATGTGGCCAACCACCCACAACACGCGCACTCGCTACCTGGTTCATACCTGGTTCATGACGCATGCGTGCTGGCGGGTCGGCCGCTGGTATTACCTGGTTCATGACGCATGCGTGCTGGCGGGTTGGCGGCTAGTACCAGCCAGTGCCTTGCACGTCGAGGGCCAAATCACAGTCTACCACCATGACTGTGGGCCTTGCCATCGCTGCGATTTCCCCCAGCAGCCACCCCCAGCGGAGACTGACCAACTGCGCGGACGGTGGGCTGCCGGGTGTCGTGGGCCTTGGAAGTGCTGGTAATCGCTGTGAGTCGGGGCTCCTCTTACAGAGGCAGCCTGTTTCTCTTTGATGCCACAAGAGGGCATTTCCGCTGTATTTGGCTGCAGAGCCACAGGCCCGACTGTGCGGCTTGCAGAGAATGGCCCACCGTGACCGATCTGCTGGACTATGAAGCCTTCTGTGGTTCCTCAGCCACCGATAAAATGCCACTCCCTGCAGTTACTGAGCCCAGAGGAGCGTGTTTCTGTCACCGACTATAAGCCACTTCCGGATTCTGGGGCACCCCACCTGTTGCTGGACATCAGGCCTCAGGTGGGGTGGACATCTGTCGTTTGCCTCATGGCCTATACATCCCTCTGAAACATTTGGAACACAGGGATGCGGAGAGCCTGAAACTCTTAGGAGAAGCAATCTGGGAAGGGAGGCCGAGCACACAAGAAAGGGCTGCTCTCCATATTTATGTGATTTGCATACTAGGAAATGAATCACAGAAAGCTGTGATGATTCTCCAATACTTAGCAGCAGCTCAAGGGTTAGACTCTTTAACAGTTTGGGATGTTGTGGGGGGCCTCATGGCCTGGGCTCCAAAATCGATGGAACATTTCCACAGTACTAAGGTGACTGGTATAGTCTGATGGGAAAGATTTGGATTTCCATAATACCTCAAAGATATATTTTTTTGCATTTTTCAGTAATATACATAGGAGCCAGGGATTCTACGGTATCTGTAAATACACGGACTCCTTTTTTATAAGGAGTTTTAAAAATTGTTATGTATTGGATGACTTATTATTAGATTATACTGTTTCTGAGAGCCATTGTTTTTTTTCAGCACATGGAAGGTGTTCTAAACATGTGAGATGTAACGTGACAGGATTTTGTATTTTAAACTGCAGATCATTTACCTGTCCTTATTTTTTACTTTCCCCAGTCAAAATGCTCTCTAAATCATTTTATACCTGGAATTAAGGTGCAGTAAAGGTAGTCTTATCAAGATTAAATACTTAGGATCACTTTACTGTTTAGTTAAGAAATGCTTGGCTCTTATTAATATTTCAGATGATAGAATACATCCTACAGAAACACATGTTTAAAATGTAAATTGTTTTAATTATTCAGAAAGTGGGTCTTTCTATTTGGTATTTTGAATGAGTATCAAAATGAGATCTTTAAGGTTTACCAAAATAAAAGGAACCACCTCTGTAGTCTGAAGAAAAACCCCAAAATGTTATGAATACTCATGTATAAGTATTTGTGTGAATATATGCTTTAATTTTTCTTGGGTAAATACCTAGGGGTTGACTTGCTGCGTTATATGGCAGATGTACACACATTTAGCTCCACAAAAAAAAAAAAAAAAACTGCCAAAAAAGGAAGAGTGGGGTGGGTGAGAAAGGAAAAAATAATTGCCAAAAGGTTTTCCATGGTGGCTGTACCATTATGTATTCTTCCCAGCAGAGTATGGCATTTCCAGTTGCTTTACAACCTCTATAATACTTGATATTGTCAATTTATTTTTATTTTAGTCATTCTCATGGTTATAAGACGTTCTCTCATGTTGGTTTTAATTTGCATTTTTCCAGTGCCTAATTATGTTGACATCTTCTCATATGCTTATTTGACTTCTATACCTCTTCTTTGGTAATGTGTGTGTTCAAATCTTTTGTTCACTTAAAAATTATGTTTGTCTTATTATTACAATATGAGGGTTCTTTAGTGTGCCTGCAAGTTCTTTTTCAGATATATGTTTTACAGATATTCTCCTGTAGTCTGTGGCTTACCTTTTAATTTTTCTAACAGCATGCTTTAAACAGTAAAAATTTTAAATTTTGATAAAATCCAATTATTGTTTTTTCTTTTGTATTTAGTGCCTTCTGTGTTCGTCATGAGAAATCTTTGCCTAATCCAAAGTCAAAAGAATTTTCTCCATTGTTTTTTTCCTGGAAGCTTTATAGTTTTAGATATTAAATTTGGATCTGTGATGCATTTTATATTTTTGCTTACATTGTGAGCTAAGGGTCTAGGATCATTTTTTTTCATATGCACATCTAATTATTTTTACAGCACTTGTTGAAGATTATCCTTTCTCAGTTGCATTACCTAGGCATTTTTCTTGAAAATTATTTATATACGTTTGAGGTTATTTCTGGAGTCTCTGTTCTCTTTCATTGATTTATATGTCTGTCTTTATGCTAATATCACACTGCTTCGATTACTGTAGGTTTATGTATAATAAGTGTTGAAATCAAGTAGTGTAAATTCTTCCACATTTAAAAAAAATCCTGTTTTAGGTAATCTAGGTCATTTTATTTCCATGTAAATTTTAGAATTAACTCGTCATTTTCTATGAATAAATTCTCCCTGGATTTTCTTGTTTGCACATTAAAATTTGCCAAGAAAAAGAAATAAACGGCATATTGGTAGAAAAGGAAGAAGTAAAACTCTTTATTTGCTGATTCAATCTCACAGTGACTCATTTCCTCGTGTGGTTTATGAGAATTTTGCTAGTTTGTCTTCAGTGAATTTCCTCTATACCCAACATCCAGAAGACCCATATACTCTGAACTATGAATTAGAATCTACATAAAAGCTACTAGAATTAATAAATGAGTCTAACAACATGCAAGGCAAAATATATAAATTTTTTTATATACTAGCAATTAAACTTAAGACAATATTATTTACGATAAAAATATGTTACTATTTACAATAGAAAACAATATTATTTACATCAGCATAAAAAATTTGAAAGACTTAGGGAGTGGTTTAACAACTGTGTACTGTTGAAAAGGATGACCTTGCTCCCAGTCTTGGGGGAAAGCATTTAGTCTTTTACGATTAAGTCTGCTGTTGCTTGTAGATTTTTCATAGACGTTCTTTAAAAAGTTGAGGCAGTTTCCTTCTATTCCTAGTTTGCTGAAAGTTTTGATCAAAAATAGATGTTGAATTTTGCCAAGTGCTTTTTCTGCATCTGTTGAGAAGATCATATGGTTTTCTTTGACTGGTCTGTTAATATGTTGAATTACATTGAGTTTTGAATGTTGAACCAGTCTTGTATTATTGGAATAAACTCCACTTGGTCTTATGTATTATCTCTTTTATGTTGAGTTTCTTTGGATAAATTTTAAGATTTTTGTGTGTCTATATTCTTGTTCATGAAAAATATTGTTCTAAATTTTCTTTGCTTAAGTGGAGAGTAGAATAATAGTTGCCAGAGTCTGAAGGGTAGTGTCAAGGGGGCCATAAAGTGGGGATAGTTAATGGGTATAAAAATACAGTTAGAATGAATAACTTCTAGTATTGAGTAGCACAATAGGGTGATGCTAGTGAACAATAATTTATTGTATATTTTTAAATAACCAAAAGAGTGGAATTGGAATGTTCCTAACACAAAGAAATGCTATAGGCTTGAGGTGATGGATACCTCAATTACCCTGATTTGGTAATTAAAAATTGTATTTCTGTATCAAAACATCACAGGAACCCCATAAATATGTAAAACTATAATGTACACATAATTAAAAATAAAAATTAAGATAACTTTTCCTTATAGTTTTTCCCTAGTTTTGATTTCAAGATAATTTTGACCTCATAGAATGAATTGGGAGCTATTTCCTAATCTTCCATTTTTTGAAGTGTTTGGAAAAGCTGATATTTTGTCTTAAAATGTTTACTGTAATTTCTTAGTGAGGTTATCTGGTCCTGGAGGCTTTTTTAAAAAAGCTACACATTCAGTTTCTTTAATAGATATTAGGCTATTTTTGTGGTTTGTTTCTTCTTGAGTAGCTTTGATAATATATGTGTTTCAAGAAACTTGCCCATTTCATTAACTTTCAAGTTTATTGGCGTAATGTTGTTCATAATTATTCCAGTTAGCCTTTTAATGTCTCTAGGATTTGAAGAGATGTCCTTTCTCTCCTTTCTGAGAATGGTGCCTTCTCTCTTTTTTATCTTTATCAGTGTGACTAGAGGTTTATCAATTGTATTTGTTTTTTCCCCAAAGAAATAACATTTTGTTTCATTTTTTTCTGTTATTAAAAATATTTCTTTGATTTTTGCTTTTATCTTTATTTTTTCCTTTCATGGGCTTACTTTGTTATATTTTGCTCTTTTTTTTGGTCAAATTTCTTAAAATGGAAGCATTGATTTTAAATCTTTGTATGTTTATAATATAAGGACTGCTTTTGCTACATTGCATAAATTTTGGCATATTTTGTCTTCATTTTTATTCATTTCAAAAAATTTTAAAATTTCCCTTTGACTTCTTTCAATCATGGGATAATTATAAGTATGTATTTAGTTTCCAAATATTTGGGGGAACTGTCTAGAAACCTTTTTTTTTATTGCTTTCTTATTTAACTCTGCTTCAACAACATTTGTATGTGATAATTCCTTTTAAATGCGTTGAGACTTGCTTTGTTGCCCAGATTATGGTCTAGGTAATTGTCCCACGTGCACTTTATAAGAATACTTATTTTGCTTTTGTTGGTTGTTCTATAAATGCTGATTAATTTTATTGATAATATTTTTCTAGTGTTTTATGTCCTTATTGAATTTCTGTCTACTTTTTCAACCAATTATTGAGGTTCTGGTATCAAAATACCCAATAATACTTATGAATAGTTTATACATTTATCCTTCTAATTCCATCAGCATTTGCTTAATGCATTTTGAAGTTTTTAATTATCTGAATAAACATTCAAGATTGCTATGTACTCCTGATGACTTGATCCCTTTATCATTATGAAATGATCCTTTTCTTTAGTAATTTTTTTAATTCTGAAATTTAAACTTAGTATAGCCACTCATTTTTATTTTGATTAGTTTTATTGTGGTATATCTTTTTTCTATCTTTTTTACTTGCAATAATTCTGTCTTTTTACTTAAAGTGTATTTCTTGTAGATAGCATACATAGTTGAGTATTGTTCTTTTATCCAGTTTTCTAATCTGTTTTTCAGTTGGTGAGTTTATACTATTTCCATTGAAGGTGATTATGGTTGGATTTAAACCTACCATTTTTTTATTTGTTTTCTGTTTGTCTTATCTGTTCTTTGTTCTTTTTGCTTTGTTTCCTACCTTCTTTTGGATTAAATGAAAATTTATTAACGTATTTTAGGCTTTTTGTTGCTTATTAGTTCTTTTTTTGTTGTTCAATGGTTGCTATTGAGTTTACAGTATAACTTTTACATTTATCACCATCTACTTTCAAATAACATTATAGTGCTTCCCACATATTTTAAGAAGCTTAAAATTGTATACTTCTATTTGTTCTCTCTTGGTCTTTGTGTTGTTGTCATACATTTTACTGCCACATATGTTTTACACCCAACTGCTATGGACTAAATGCTTGCATCTCCACAACTCACCTGTTGAAGCCTAATGCCCGATGTGATGGCATTTGTAGGTGAAAGCTTTGGGAGATAATTAGGTCAAGAGATTGGATCCCTCATGAATGGGATTAGTCTCTTTATAATAAGAGACATGAGAGAGTTTGCTTTCTCTTTTTTTGCTCTCTGCCATGTGAGATTACCAAGAGAAGATGAAGTCTGTAAACCTAGGGGCAGGCTCTAAAGAGACCCTAATCTTTTAGTGCCTTAAACTTGGACTTACCACCCCCCAGAACTGTGAGAAATAAATATTTGCTGTTTAAGCCACCCAGTCTGCTAATTTGTTATAAACCCATACATATATGGGTTTATAATTTTCTTCCTATTGGTAAAATTTTTGGTCAATTGTTTCTTCAAATATTTTTGCTACACTTCTCTTCTCTGAGACTCCAGTTATATGTATGGTAGGACACATAATGTTGTCTGTTTTTGAATCTCTTTTCTTAAAAGGTCTTTTTTCTCTGTGTGTTTTATTTTGGCTAGGTTTTATTGCAGTATCTTCATGTCCCTTACTCTTCTACAATGCCTAATCTTGTTAATCTCATCAGTGTATTTTACATCTCGGTTATTGTATTATTCATCTCCATAAATTTGATTTATATCTGTTTTTATCTTCCAGTTCTGTTCTCAATATGCTTTTTTGGAGTACATTTATAATAGCTGTTTTAACTGCCTTGCCTAATAATTCTATAATCTCTGTCATTACTAGGTGTGTTTCTAGTTATTGAATCCCTCCGACTCCCACTGCAGATTTTTCTTTTTTGCCTGCCTGCTAATTTTTGGTTGGATGTTATATATTGTGAATTTTATATTGTTGGATAGCGGTTCATTTTATTTCTTTAAGTATTTTTGGTTATATTCTGGAAGGCAGTTAAGCCAGCTTGAATTCATCTAGTTTTGTTGAAACTTGCTTTTAAGCCTTTTTAGGTGGGTACAAATCATCCTGTAATCTACTGCTAATTTGGCCCTACTACTGAGGCAATCAGCCTTTAAGCATTCCATTTTATACTCTGTATATTAACATTTTTTTTTACACACTGGCTGGTGAGAACATAAATTATTCCCAGCTTTTTATAAGCTCTAGGGATTTTTTGATTGTACCTTTCTGGTGGTTCTTTCCCTGGCCTTGTTAGTTTCTTAATACACATGTGCTGATCTGTACTCAAAGACTCAAAGGAAATCCTCTGCAGATTTCCAGAGCACTCTGTCTGTGAATGTCTTTTCTGCAGTTCTTTACCACACAAATCCTAGTCACCATCATTTCCCCAAACTCCATCTGCTTCTATTCAACTTAGCAAGACTCTGTTCTGGGTCTGTTTGGGCTCCCCTTCCCTGTCCCATGATATGCTCTCCAGGCAGTGAGTTGGGATCACTTTAATCATTTTTTCTTTCTCTCAAGGATCACCACTTAGCATTGCCTGCTTTCCTGCTTCTTTAAAATCATTATTTTGTATATTTTGTCCAGTGTTGTAGTTATTTAAGGCAGAAAGATAAATTTAATCCTTATTACTATATTATGATCAGAGCTGGATTCCTTAACTAACTTTTCCACATGAAACTACAATAATTATAAAACAATACCACATTACACACAATATCTTAAAGGATATAAATGCCATTCTATAAAGTATTATAGCATATTTTCTTTCAGTCTTTTTTGTCAATAAAAAAGTTTTTAGGCAATATTGTTAGTAAACAATAAAAAGTAAACTTTTTTTGGTCAATAAAAAAGCTTTTAGGCAATATCGTTAGTAAAATGAGTCTTTGGAGTTATTTGACCCTACAATTTATTATCGATGTTCCATATTTAATCTTTTTTATCTTGAGAATATTACCCTCTTTAAGACTCATTTTCTTACCTATAAAATGTATGGACAATTTTACTTTCCTTGCAATATTGTAGCAGAGATTGGAAATAAAAGGGGAAATGTTCAGTAAATAGTAGTTATTAATGGTTTCAATCACACTATGTATGCAGCTTCATACCCTCATTTTAAAACAATTATAAACATTTGACATATTGTCCTATAGCATTGATTGATGCATAATGAATAACCCAACACATACATAATAGATGTACATATGTTTTAGAGTAAATATAATATTTCGATACTGTCATATAATCTGTAAAGATCAAGTCAGGGTAATTGAGATATCAATCATCTTAAATATTTATCTTTTTTATGCTAGGTCTTCCTTTATTTTTGGATATCTGGATTATTTACAGTTTTCCCCCTTAATATATTATCATATCTGTGGCTGGCTTATCTATATTTAAAAGTTGTTAATACAGCCAATTTGAAGATAAGTCTTGATTTGAAACATGTTTGCTATCTCCCTGCATTAGTTCACCTGAATTTAACTGGGTCTCAGCAGTCTCAACTCTTCACTGTGCTTTTCCTGCCCCTTCCCGTTTCTTCTCAAGAGAAGACAATTTCTTGTGCATTATTTTCATGGTAACTGAGAAGAGGAACTGAGTAGAAAGGCATTGGGCTGCTGAGGCCCAGGACACATCCGGTATAGAATTCTCTCTACTCTGTTTTGTGCTTTGGGAGATACAGACCTTGGTTTAACTGCCCTCATCACAGCTCATGGTTTCTCTTGTTTTATTCTCTTTCAGGGTGGGGAGTTAGCTCTAGTCTGTTTGGATGCATAATTCAATCTCTATTGACTGTGTTGCATAAATTGTTTACACTTTGGTAAAAATGTTTCATTAATCTTTCTTGGTAAGCAGTTACAATTGTAAGAATTTGATTTTAAGAAGAAAACAGATGAGACTCATACTAAAACATTGAATTCATATATAGGATATATCCAAAAGCAAATTTATTAGCCTTATCTGTTTGATTTTTTCATAAAAGGCAATCATTTGTTAAAGAAGGTTCAATTTTCTTATTTTTGTTGTTGTTGTTGTTGTTTTGAGATGCAGTCTTGCCCTGTCACCCAGGCTAGAGTGCAATGGTGCAATTTCGGCTCACTGCAACCTTCGCCTCCTGAGTTCAGGCGATTCTCCTGCCTCAGCCTTCCTACTAGCTGGGATTATAGGCATGTGCCACCATGCTTGGCTAATTTTTTGTATCTTTAGTAGAGACAGGGTTTCACCACGTTGACCAGGCTGGTCTCAACTCCTGACCTTGAGATCCACCTGCCTTGGCCTCCCAAAATACTGGGATTAAAGGTGTGAGCCACCACGCCCAGCTCAGGGGTCATTGTTTTACTGAGAATGGGCCAACTGAAATATTGATTTGTAGATAGAGCCTTCTTGGGAAAAGAGAGCCCATGAGTTGTAAAAACCTGTGAAATGTAAGTATATAATCTCAAATGGGCCGTGATGTTTGCTATTGCAAACTCGCAGTGTCCTTGCTTGAAAAGGTATAACTCTTTCCCTGAAAGGGTTATAGGCTTATCCCATTATCTGAAGAGAAACCCCCATGCCACAACCAATCAGGAATGAAATGGGATAAGAGGATAGATAGGCACTTTTTCCTGGTTCATCTCAGGCTTTTTTCTGTCATGCTGGGTTTGCCTGGCTTCTTCACAAACCTTTCCTTTTTCTCCTACTGTCTTTCCACCAGAGCCCTGGCTGCCATTGACCCCTTCTTTCGTGCTTACTGCCCAGGTCCAGTGGCCATGGACATTTTTCAGAATATTCACCTGAAAACAAATATTTTTTTGAATAACATTTATTCATAGCCCAATTTAGATGCATTTTTTAATTCTAAAAATCCTTTTCTTACATGAGTAGGGGAGGTACAAAGTGAGCAAAGTGGGAAGAGAATCCATGTGTAACACCCCAAATGGTGACTATTCACAAGAGTGCCAAAATGTCCCCAATTACTGAATCATTTTTTATTCCGATCATTAGTCTAAGCTATCCATTATCATATAAACAACAGAACTACATGTTATGATATCTAAAAGTAGGATGATGCCTTCCTCTACCCTGTGGCCTTCTTGAAAACCGTAAGTAATTGCAGTTGTCTCTAGAGGTATTAAAATGGGATGGTGGGCCTTTGAAAATTTTGTTATGTATTATGAAATTCTGGATGTGTTTAGTGAGGAGTTGTCAGTGTTTTAAGTAATGAAGAATATATTCTGCCTTCAGTAATTGCATTGATTCTCAGAAAAATATGATGGCTAATCTTGGAGATGAATTTGTGGGAAAGAGTTGCTGATGGCACCAGCTTTATAGAGGATGGTGGCTATGAACTCTAGTTGCCTTGTATTTTGCAAAACAATTTTGTTCATGTTGACAAGGGACAGTCCCTTTTAAAGACATTGCTATGGAAAACTCTATGAAGTACAGGAGAGGAAAGTGAGACAGGGAAATACAGTTGACCCTTGAACAATGTGGGCTTGGATGGTGTGAATCCACTCATGCATGGATGTTTTCCCACCAAATAGTATTTACAGGGATATATGCTAAAGCCACATATCTGGAGGGCTGACTTTTTGTATGGGTAGGTTCCACAAGACCTACTTCAGGACTCGAGTGTATGTGGATTTTGATATATGCAGAGGGTGATGGGTCCTAGAACCAATTCCTTGTATATACTGAGGAGCAACTGTACATACACAATATATTTTTACAGCAGACAAGGTACAGATAATATTTCTTTTTTGTGTCGTCACACCTTTATGCCTAGGCATTATGGTGCTTCAAAGATAAGTCTTTATACTTTTAATTTATATTTGAAAAAAAAAAGAGTCTATCCAAATGAGATTCTTTGCGACCATAAAATAGACAATTTTCTCGGTAATATCCAAACTGAAAGTCTAAATGGCTCTTGTATTAAATAGGCTAGTTTTATAGACTTGAACATTTTCAGAACCAATGAAGCAAGATCTTTTTTTTAAAAAACATCTTCTAAAACTTTGCACATAAGAAATTTTCCATTTTGTGTGAGGCATGTGCCAAATGATGGAATGTGTCGCCACGTTAGAGTCTGGTTATTCTAAATATAAAATTAAAAGGAAAAGTAGAGGAGTTGAGATCCAGAAAATGGAAAGAGAACACACTAAATTTTTTTCTCTCTGGGCCAGTTTTATTCTGGAGCCATTGGAATAGTTACTTGAGCACTGAAAACCTTGCTATGCACAGTGCAGTTGTGGAGTAGCCTGGCATCACCTGGGAGCTTGTTAGAGCTGTGGAATTTTAGGCCTACTAAACCAGTCTACGTTTTGGCACAATTGGCATGAGATTCATAAGCAGATTACAGTTTGAGAAGCATTGCTCAAAATTGATGAGGTGTTCTCTGTACGTCACCTGATATCAGTGTTATGGCTTTAGAGCAGGCGTCCCCAAACTACGGCCCGCGGGCCACATGTGGCCCCCTGAGGCCATTTATCCGGCCCCCCGCCGCACTTCAGGAAGGGGCACCTCTTTCATTGGTGGTCAGTGAGAGGAGCACAGTATGTGGTGGCCCTCCAACGGTCTGAGGGACAGTGAACTGGCCCCCTGTGTAAAAAGTTTGGGGATGCCTGCTTTAGAGTATAGATGTAATGCTTCTTGATCCTTGGGGAATAGTCTTATAAGAAAATGGCTGTGTCAACCTGTATCTTCCTTCTGTGACTTTCTCCTTTCTATGTTTGGTTACATTCCTAGTTGAAAGTGAGGAATCAGGGAATCTTTGGGAATTAGAGACATTTATGTGGATTGGGTGTACATAAAATAAAGACTGGAGCCTCAAGAATTAGAAATGAGATTGGAAATTTTGAAGGGTAACAGAACTTTAAGGATATTGTTGGTCTTCATGTGGTTAAAACATTAAAACTCTTTTTCTCATGTAAGGTTTTTGATTGTGGCAATAAACACCAGGCCTGGTTGATTTAAGCAGCAAATGAATTGTTTAAAAGATGCTGCCTGGTTCTCAGATTTCTAGGAGGGCTGGAGAGCCAGGTTGTAGCTATGAAGCCAGGGACAGAGCCCAAGTCAGCCTGCAGAGCTGGGTTGGTGGGTACTCCTGTTACTGCAGAGCACTAGAGGCTGCAGACTGCACCCCAGGCGCCATTGATACCAAACAGTGCATGCCTGCACCAGCCCTGCTATGGCAGGACCTCTGTGTTCCTTGTAGCATCTCTTTTCCCAGAGGGAACACTGGATGATCTCTGTACACTGGGGTGGGTATGTCTAATCGGTGGTGTCTAGGCCATGCCTCTTTGTCCCAGGTGCCAAGGAAGCTGGGAAAGCAAGTCTTTGGTATTTTTGCAGTCATTGTGGGAGGTGACCACTGTCTTGCTAGGTTGAGGAATTTCCCAAACCTAGTTCTAACCTAGGGTTCAGATACAGGTGAATAAAAAGAATGACAGATGTTTGATAGAGTTGCATGTGTGTCTGCACATGCACATGCATGTGTGTGTGAGTGTGTGTTTAATTTACTAGGGATATTTATTTCAATAGGGCATCATCCTGATTTTATGATAAAGGTTGATAATAGAAAAGTAGGATTCATCTTGCATAATTTCGCTTTTTTGTTAAAAATGCTAACATACATATAAAATCAGGAATACTGATACTTGTTTCAGGTTGCATTTAACCAGGAAAAAAACTTGTTTTTTTGTGAGATTAAAAAGCTTCCTGGCACTCACGCTGAAATATGCAGTTCATTGCATTTGCTTTTTAAATAAGAGCCACATTTAACAAAACCCTGACCATGTAATCAAGATAATGAGGGATTTTTAATTTGCCTGAGTGACTCAGTTGTGGAGTACACACTTTGACTTGTGTTCTGATGGGAGGTTGAGAAATTATCACTGCCTTGGTGTACATGAGGCACAAAGCAGAAAACAAAATCAGCATTCGCTGTGTCATATTTGTACTGAGATAACACTGAGGAACAGCTGTGACTCTTTCAAATGACTCCATTTGTTTGATAATTGCTGGGTAAAAATAGTGCCACTATTGGCTATTTCAGGAAGACAGATGGTGTTCTAGATTATGTTCCTTTCCTTGTACCCAAAAAGAACAGGACCGAGTCTTTCAGAAAATTATTGTCTGTGTGTGTGAGATAGAACTGGGGAAGGGGACAGCACATTTCAAGTTTCTGCCCTGCAGGTAGGTAGGAAGCAGGGGCTGAGCCGTAAAGGAAACAGGGAATTCAATTATTCCAGCGTGAGCTAGGATGGGAAATCTAGGCATCTGTCTGTTGCTTAGGAACAGAAATATCTTGTGCCTCGGCTACAGCTGGAGAAACCAGGTCATTTACTTTCAGAGTTCACCTACCGGTTATCCAAACAGAGCTGAAGGAGAAGGCACCTTTTTTCTCCTCCTGGCAGGGGTTGTTTTTCTTATCAGACCTCCTACCGTTCTTCCACTCAGCAAATTCTCTGTTGTTCCTAATGCATTGTCTCAAAACTGTGCCAATCAAAGGACAGTACTACCCGGGGAGGCAGGTAGGAGTTGATGGGTTTTCCTCAGGAGCTGACCTTTGGGTCTTTTTCCCTCCAAGGCAGCCTGGGGACTGGGGGATGGTGGAGTGCAGCACTCTGCCTTTTGTGTGAATGGCAGGCATCTGATGGTTTGGCATCTGGTTGACATTCTTGTCTGCCCCTCAGGGAGGGAAGGTTGTCACACATACTCCCATGGTCTTACAGTTAAGTCTGGGATCAGGCATGGAGGTGGAAACACAGATCTTTTGTGAAGTATGAGGACCCCACTTCTTGTACTAGGGGAAGATCATGGATTGCAACCTTACCTGTGTATATGAATCTCTTTGAGATTTAAAAACAACAACAACAACAACAACAACAAACATGCACCTGAGACTTACACCGAGAAATTCTGCTTCATGAGGTCTGAGCTATAACCTGGGGCCCCAAGGGTTCAGAAGTTTCCTAGGTAATTAGAGCTTAAAAGTCAATCCCATTTTTCACCGTAGCCCCTGCTAAAGAGTGCTGGACTCCTAGATCCAGGCTGGGTGTGCAAACGCTTAAGCATGGAGTTCCTGGGCATCCTCATTTCCATCCAGAGTTGAAAGCTTACCCTGTGCCCTTCTCCCTGGGGAGCTCTATGTACTCAGGGTCACATGGTTCCTGCAATGGTGGTTTCTGTGGTCTTCAGTTTGGGTGGGAACATTTACTCTTTCAGGAGCACTCAGAAGGAGAATTGAGGCTGGTAGTTGGGTGGAAACATAATGAAATTATTTAGGTGATAACTAGACAATGGGAAACTAGTAGGTAGAACTTGAATCTCTGGGTGTTTCTGACTAGGCAGGGTGATAAGACCAGAATGTCCCAGACACATAGGCACATACTGCCAATATACCTGCCCTGAGAAAGGCCTTTGGTTGTATGAACACTGCTGATTTCTACTCACCATTTTCCAGGGATCCCAGGAAAATCTGATAGCTTCAATAAGAGTATTATGGTATGCAGAGGCAAAAAACTTAAAAGGAGAATGAGAGGTAGTTCCTCTTTGCCTCTTCTTTTTATTTTCGTAAAGAAAAAAAGTCATTATTATATAGAAAATGATTATAAAAGCTTTAAAACATTCTCAGTATGTTTTAAACATTTCTCCTAGAAAGCCACAAGCCAAAGGCAGTGATATCTTGGCTCCTTTTTGCTCCGTTATGTAAACGTCCGTTTGTGGGAATGCCAGAGTTGATCCGGAAATCTCACTTTAAAGAGAGCTGAGAAGTAGACTTGTTATCACGAGCATGAAAGGAAACACTGTGGAGCAGCTTTAATTTGCATGAGTCTCAAATGCAGGGATGTGACTGAAGCACAAGGCGTTCGATTTCCACTTGTACCTGGCCACGAAATCAATCTCCATGTCTACATGGTCACACTTGAAACAACCTCACATCTCTCACACTGGCTGGTCAAATCCAAAGGACTTTGATTTCAGGAAGAAGAAAAGAAAGACATTTCCACCATTCACACCAAAACCTGGGTTTTTGAAGGAATTTGAATTTCTGATCCTTTTTTCAGCCTCTGCTTGCCTCTCTTCCTATCAGTGCTGAATCCAAAATAAACTCGAAGCTCTCCCTCTTCTGCTGTGGACTAGGAAGAGTCAGAGAATGCTAGAAAGAATTTTGCCAACCTGCTGTGGGAGGTACCGAATTTCTAAATAGCAGGGCTTGGAGTGGTAGTCTAGGCACTATTAGACGATTTACCTAGAGGCAATGTCTATGTAGCAAGCATACTTACTTTGTAATGTTTATATTAAGGATGATGAGAGCATTGGTTCTAAACCCTCAGACTTCCCCTCGGTGCTACCACTGTAAGCTGTGAATAATCTTTTATATACAGAATTGGATATCTCTCCCCAACACCTTCGTCCTATTAATTTGTTTTCTTTCTGTGAGTCCATTTGTCCTAATATACTCAAAATGCCTGTAAGGAAGAGGGCCAGGATATCCCACCTTTGAATACCACCAGAGCAGCTAGCATAACTGTGTTATTAATAATTTTTCTCTTGGGCTTCCGTAAGGATTTAAAAATGAAAACAGAGATGTGTGCCTTTTCTTGTCTCTCCTACTTGACCTCCAAGTTAATAAAATGAGTGACAGAGAGATTGCAACTGTGAAGAAGTAAGGATGCCCTTTCAGCCAAGGGTGCCTGTCATACTTTCATCTCTGTGCTCTCGGAAAATAGTTACATCTCAGTAAACATTCTCTCTTAGCACTTTTGACAAGCACTTCGCCTCTCCAGACTTCAGCTCTAACATTGCATGATCCATGATTTTAGGACCCAGATGATAATATTCCCAACCCCTGTTTCCATGGGTCCCTTGCTCTTTTATCACCAATAAATGGTAGCATCTTCAACATCTTGGTTTTAAGGAGCCTGCTCTCTGACTCCTGTCCCACCTTCCTGGCTTGTGCTTCTAGTGTTATTACCCCACAGACCTCTAATCTGTGGCCTACCACATTTTCATTGTCTGTGATCCCCTTTCTCTATTTTCCTTTTTTACTAGTTTAGATTTCACATTATATCATTTAAACAATTACATGTAATGGGAGAAAAATGCATGATTGTACCCACTGATCTACAAGTTCCTGACATAGATCTAACATTAGCCCTTGACGCTGCCTGGCAGTCCTGCCATCTATCCTTTGGAGTTTTGTCCTTCTACTCTCCAGAACAATTATACTGTCTTCTCTCGCCCCAGCTTTCTGGGCTCCTTTCCTATTCACTCTTAGCTGATGATGTTGCTTCCAAATTTACTGAGAAGATGAAATTAGTAAGGCAGTCCACTTGCCCATCATTGAACCTAGCACCCCACTTATTTCTTTATTTGTACTCCATTTCCCACCTCTGTCTGCAGATGAAGTGTCTTAGTTCCCATCAAAATATACTTCTGCTTGCTTACCTCCAACGCTGCCACAGATATACTGGGGATGCCTCCTTATTTGCCCAATTTGATGATGGTTTGTATTTGTTGGTCTGGCATAACCATGAATAAATAGTTCCCCCTAAAGTATCCCAGTTTTTATGGCAGATTATATAGGCCCCTTAATCATGTAACAAACTTCCATATGTGGTGGGGGGTCTGTTTCTGGGCTAGCAGGTCAGAGCATCTCCGTGCCCACATCATACTGTCTTAGTTGCTTTGCAGGTGCTTACCTAGTTTTAATAAGTCCAGACACAGGGGAGAGCAAGCATTCCTTTCTATTCTTCAGATGCCTATTGGCTTTTTTTGGTCCTTTACTATTTCATGTGCATTTTAGAATTAGTTCATAGAGTTCCATAAAATCCTGTTGGGGTTTTGATTGGAGTTTCACTGAGTCTCCGGATCAATTTTGGAAGAATTAAGTCACTGCAAAATCAAATCTTCCTACTCATTAATACATATATTGTTCTATTTAGTTTTTCCTTAATATCTTTCAGCAAAATTTCACAATTTTCTGCTTGCAGGTTAAACACATATTTTGTTAATTTTTTTACTAGATATTTTATGATTTTTTTTCTTTTGTAAATGGTGTATTAAAAGTTGAACTTCTAATTTTTTTGTTGTGGTGCTGTTGACTTATGTATTATTCTTACATGCAGCCACTTTGTGAAATTTTTCTTTATTTATAACTGTTTATAAATCTGTCAGGGTTTTCTTTATAGGCTATCATAGCACTTGCAGAAATTACAGTTTTAGTTTTCTTTTTTCTTTTTTTTAAAAATTATACTTTAAGTTCTGGGGTACATGTGCAGAATGTGTAGGTTTGTTAACGTCGGTATACACATGCCATGATGGTTTGCTGCATCCATCACCCCGTCATCTACATTAGGTATTTCTCCTAATGCTGTCCCTCCCCTATCCCCCCACCCCCTGCCATCCCTCCCCTAGCTCCCACCTCTCAACAGGCCCCTCTGTGTGTAATGTTCTTATTTTCTTTTTTCGAATCCTCTACTTTTAAACAACTTGATTGACATGTAGTGTACACACAGGAAAGAGCACACATCATAAGGTCACCTCTTGATACATTGTCACAAAATAAACACTTATTTAACTAGCACTTAGATCAGGAAACAGAACATTATTTGCATCCACGAAGCCTCCTGGTGCTCTCTTCCATCACTACCTCCCCAAAGAAAAATGCTTGTGTTTTTAATATCTTTTTCTGGTCTTACTGACTTGGCTCATGCAAAGTTTCCTTTCTTAGCTTAAGTTTCCTTTCTCCCTTTCTGCTGGAATATTCCCAGTAACATACAAACATGATTTACAATCTTCCATCTTAAATCTTAAATCACTCCCCCTTGACCTTATGTCTCTTTCTAGCCAATGCTCCATTTGTCTGCTCCCATTCTCAGCCAAACTTTTTGAATAAAAGTCCTATAGTCACTGTCTCTACTTTCTCACTGTACAGTTTTTTTTCAACTCACTTTTATCTGGTTTCTGTCTTGGGATTCCATT
Organism: Saimiri boliviensis; assembly: GCF_048565385.1. Classification (NCBI taxonomy): domain Eukaryota; kingdom Metazoa; phylum Chordata; class Mammalia; order Primates; family Cebidae; genus Saimiri; species Saimiri boliviensis. Next base: position 41,850,787 of record NC_133450.1, on the reverse strand, counting down.
GAGGCAGCTCTTGTCGTGATGCCAAGTGTCATCCTTGTTACCAAATCCAGTAGACAGCTCAGCTCTGTGAATATCCTCTCCATCTCTTAGCATCATTTGATGTAATTATCTTTTGCCTATTTTGAAATACTTCATTTTTATAGCCTCCATTTTTGCATTTGGGTGACTTCTTGTTGCATGCCTTTCTCTTCACCTAGACTCTAAGTTCCACAATGGCTACGGTGATGTATGGCTTTTTCACTGTTCCATTCCCAGCATTTAGTCCAGTGTGGACAGTAGACTGACAAACATTTGTTGCCTGGGCTTTAGAGGTAACCATGTATATCCAGTCACTTTTGTCTCATATCTACTTAGATGTATTACAGGCACCTCAACTTCACACTTGATCTTAGCCAAAAGGCCGAGAAGCGATTGGCACCTCAACTTCAACAGGTCCAAAATGTGTTTGTCATCTTCTTTCACAGACCCCCTCCTCCATTAGTATTCCCCCTATGAGTGTATACCAGTAACATCCACTAAACCAGAAACCTTAACTTTTTACTCTTTGTCATCCCCACATCCAATCCGTGATTTCTGACCACACTACCACCTGCATATTTTTTTCCCAAATTCATCCTCTTCCTTATATGTGTGTTTGCATTCTTTTGGCATGCCATTATATTGAATTACTGAAACAGCTTTGAATCTGTTTTTGTTCTGTACTCTGGTATTACCTCCTTCCAATCAGTCTCTGTATACCAGCCAAAGTGATCCTTTTAAAAATACAAGTCTAAGCTGGGCATAGTGGCTCACACCTGTAATCCCAGCACTTTGGGAGGCTGAGTTGGGCAGATCACCTAAGGTTGGGAGTTCGAGACCAGCCTGACCAACAGGGAGAAACCCTGTTTCTACTAAAAATACAAAATTGGGCAGGCGTGATGGTGCATGCCTGTGAGCCAAGCTACTCGAGAGGCTGAGGCAGGAGAATCATTTGAACCTGGGAGGTGGAGGTTGTGGTGAGCTGAGACTGCTGCCATTGCACTCCAGTCTGGGCAACAAGAGCAAAACCCCATCTCAAACAAAAACAAAAACAAAAACAAAAACAAACAAAAAAAAAACAACCCAAGTCTAATTAAATCACTCTCATATGGCAGACATTGTGTCATACACTGGTCTTATAAAAATAGAATGAACAAAGGGTAATAAACAAGAGCATACAGGATTGAACTATTAAAAACAAGTGACATGATAAGGAATTTATAGTTAATTTTAATACCACTATTCTTCCACATCTTCAAAGCATCTGTATTAGTCCCTTCTTACACTGCTGTAAAGAAATACCTATGACGTCTTCACAGGGCAGCAGGACAGAATGAATGGCAGGGGAAAAGCCAGATGCTTATAAAACCATCAGATCTCATGAGACTCCCTCACTATCATGAGAACAGCATGAGAGTAACCACCCTCATGATCAAGTTTTCTCCTCCTGGTTTTGCCCTTAACACATGGGGATTGTGGGGATTACAATTCAAGATGAGATTTTGGGTGGGGACACAGCCAAACCATATCAGTATCCTTTGGATATCACTGCCACTTCTGTATCCTCTACAACTACAGGCCCATTCGGTGCCTTTCTCTTTGTGCACCTACTTTTCCTCCAAATTGAAAGCTCAGGAATATTTTTCAATAATAGCAGGCGGATTTTCAGTAACTACAAGAAGAAAGTATATAACTAGTTATCTGGGGTGATGAGCTACCCAGCAATTCATTCATCAGCAATAAGTCTTTTTTTAAATTTTTTATTTTTTATTTATTTATTTTTTTGTGAGATGGAGTTTCGCTTTTGTTACCCAGGCTGGAGTGCAATGGCGCGATCTCGGCTCACCGCAACCTCCGCCTCCTGGGTTCAGGCAATTCTCCTGCCTCAGCCTCCTGAGTAGCTGGGATTACAGTCACGCGCCACCATGCCCAGCTAATTTTTTTTATTTTTAGTAGAGACGGGGTTTCACCATGTTGACCAGGATGGTCTCGATCTCTTGACCTCGTGATCCACCCGCCTCGGCCTCCCAAAGTGCTGGGATTACAGGCGTGAGCCACCGCGCCCGGCCCTCAATAAGTCTTATAAAAACATTAAAAAGAAAACTCTTCAGGTTTCCTTTATTAATATTAAGGATTGTAAGAAGTGATCAAAAGTTAATTTATTATTACCACACCTCTTTTCTTAAACACAGATCTTCAACTAGTTAAGGAAGTACATTCTGTATTACTAAAGGGCTCTGTGCTTCAATGATAGGCATATGCCCTACAATGAAAAACTCTATGTTTAAAGTGATAAACAGCTTCTGTTCTCCACTGATTGGTACCTAAGTTGCCAGTTGCAAGAAAGCCTGACCAGTTGAAGGACAAAATTGAAAAGTGCTTTGTTTTTGATGATGTGCACTGTTTTTAAATTTGAGAGCAACAAGGTGTGACTACTTTCCTGTTTCCAGAATTAGTAGGAGTAGCAGGACAAGATTAATAGGTGGGTTCATTATGCCTAAGAAGTTGACTTTTTTTTTCCACAGAAAATAATTGCTTTTTTGGAGTGCAAAAAGCTTTTGCTCATGCTGATTGGGGGATGAAGTCACTCTTGCCACTGTTTGTAGGACAGAAAGTCAATACATGTGATCGGTGGTTTTGTACAGCATTGAAAAGTCTCCAGAAGATTTCTCTCTTTTGGGACGAACTAAAAACCGGAGGACTACAGGAAATAAAGCCAAATTGTGCTCTTTTGACATGGGGCCATAAACATAATGGAATGATTTTTCCCATGAAAGATCTGAGCAAAATAATCTCTACTGATTTATTTGACTGAGTCACATTCAGCTTTCCTTCCTTCTTAGGTGCTGTTACTTCAGAAAGTATCACAATTTCATTATCTGTCTAATATTGTGTCAACAGATACCTTATTCTAAATGGGCACCAGGAGGTAGTGGAGTAGAGAGTAAGGTCATGGGCTCTTGAACCAGACACTTGGATTCTAAACTTGGTTCAGCTGGTTGTAGAATGTTGGGTGAGTAACTTACTTTCTCTTTGCCTCAGTTTCTTTAGCTAAAAAGGGAAAGAGGATAGATAATTACCTCCCATGGTAATAAATTACCTCCCATAGTTAATAAATAATTACCTCAATTTGTGAGGATTAAATTTATTTATGTAAAGTGCATGGCAGATAGTGATGACGGTTATTAAGGTTACAAGGACTGACTGAACATTCTCTTGTGGCATTCAGGGAACACTGAAGGTGTATTCTGCCTAGCATTAACATTAGTAGGTAGATGAATCCTTGCACATGTAGTCAGATAAATGTTTAATCACTGGTCATTGGGGGTTTGACAAAGCAAGGAGACATTTAGGAAACATACAGAGTCCTGTGTTAGAGTGTCTTAATTGATCTTATTTCTATTTACAGGCTTACTTTGGAGATATTGCAGGTTCGGTTCTAGACCACAATAAAGCAAATATCTCAACTGAATGAGACACATTTTTTGATTTCTCAGTGTGTGTGAAAGTCATGCTTACACTATTATGTAGTCTATTAAGTGTGCAATAACATTATGCTTTAAGAAGGACATACCTTATTTATTACTAAAAAATGCCAAAAATCATCTAAGTCTTCAGTGAGTCATAATCTTTTTGCTTATTGAGGGTTTTGCCTCAATACTGATGGCCGCTGGATGATCAGGGTGGTATTTGCTGAAGATTGAGGAGGCTACGGCAGTTTCTTAAGAAAGATCTCTCTATAGCATGTGATGCTATTTGATAGCATTTTACCCACAGTAAAACGTTTTTCAAAACTGGAGTCAGTCCTCTCAAACCTTGCTACTTCTTTATCCACTGAGCTTTTGTATTATATTAAATCCTTTGTTGTCACTTCGACCATGTTCACAGCATCTTCACCAGGAGTAGATTCCGTCTTAAGAAACCACTTTGCTCATCTGCTCATCCGTAAGAAGCACTTCCTCATTCATTCAAGTTTGATCATGAGATTGCTACAATTCAATCACATCTTCAGGCTCCACTTCTAATTCGAGTTATCTTGCTGTTTCTACCACATCTGCAGTTACTTCCCTACTGAAGTCTTGAGCCCCTCAAAAGTCATTCATGAGGGTTGAAATCAACTTCTTCCAAACTTCTGTTAATGTTGATAGGTTGGCCTCCTCCCGTGAATCACAAATGTTCTTAATGGCATTTAGAGAATTCTTTCCAGAAGGTTTTAATATGGTAGTGGTAACCTTGTGAAATGTATTTCTTAAATAAGAATTGAAAATTGAAATTCCTCCTTGATCAATGGGCTGCAGAGTGTATGGTATGGTAGCAGGCATGTAAATAACATTTATCTCCTTATACATCTCTATCAGAGCTCTTGGGTGACCACGTGTACTGTCAGTGAGCAGTAATATTTTGAAAGGAATTCTTTTCTGAGCAGTAGGTCTCAACATTGGGCTTACAATATTTAGTGAATCATTCTATAAACAGATATGCTGTTATCCAGGCTTTGTTGTTTTATTTCTAGAGCATAGGCAGAGTACACCGAGCATAGTTCTTAGGGATCCTAGGATTTTCAGAATGGCTAATGAGCACTGGCTTTAATTTAGTCACCAGCTACATTGGGCCCTATCAAGAGAGTCAGCATGTCCATTGAAGCTTTGAAGCCAGGCATTGATTTCACCTCTCTAGCCATGAAATTCCTGGATGACGTCTTTCAATAGAAGGCTGTTTGGTGTACATGAAAAATCTGTTGTTCGGTATAGTCACCTTCGTCAATGATCTTAGCCAGATCTTCAGGATGCATTGGGGCAGCTTCACATCAGCACTGGCTGCTCTGCCTTGCACTTTTATATTATGGTCATCTCCAGAGTATAAACCTTCTTTCCTTAAACCTCATGAACTGACCCCTTCTAGCGTCCAGCTTTTCTTGTGCAGTTTCCTTCTGCACCTCTCAGCCTTCATAGAACTGCAGAGAGTTAGGGCCTTACTCTTGATTAGGCATTGGCTTGAGAAAATGTGGTTGGTTTGATCTTCTATCCAGACCATGAAAACATTCTCCATATCAGCAGTAAGGTTGTTTTGCTTTTTTATCATGCCTCTGTTCTCTGGAATGGCAATTTTAATTTCCTTCAAGGACTTCTCCTTTGCATTCACAACTTGGCTGCTTGGTGTAAGAGGCCTAGCTTTTGTCCTGTCTTGGCTTTTGACATGCTTTTCTCACTAAGCTTAATCATTTTTATCTTTTGATTTAAAGTGAGAGATGTGTGACTCTTCCTTCCACTTGAAAACTTAGAGGCTTTTTTTTTTTTTTTTTTTTGCGATTAAAGTCTCACCCTGTCACCCAGGCTGGAGTACAGTGGTGTGATCTTGTCTCACTGCAACCTCCACCTCCCAGGTTCAAGCAATTCTCCTGCCTCAACCTCCCAGGTAGCTGGGATTACAGGCGCATGCCACCATGCCCAGCTAAGTTTTGTATATTTAGTAGAGATGGCGTTTTGCCATGTTGGCCGGGCTGTTCTCAAATTCCTGATCTCAAGTGATCCACCCACCTTGACCTCCCAAAGTGCTGGGATTACAGGAGTGAGCCACCATGCTCAGCCTAATTGTCCCAATTTTAATAGTGCTGTGTTTCAGGGAATGACTAGGTCTAAGAAAAGGGAGAGACATGGGAGAATGACTGGTCAATGGAGTAGTTGGAACATATGCAGCAATTATTGATTAAGTTTACCTTTGTATATGGGTGCAGTTTGTGGTGCCCCCAAACAATTACAATAGTAACATGAAACGTCACTGATCACAGATCACCATAACAGATATAATAAGAATGAAAAGGTTTGAAATTATTGTGTTAATTGTAAAAATGTGACAGAGACACAAAGTGAGGCATGTGCTATTGGAAAAATTGTGCTGATAGACTTGCTCAATGCAGGGTTGCCACCAACCTTCCATTTGTAGAAAAAAATTCAGTATCTGTGAAGTGCAAAGAATGAAAGCATAATAAAACAAGGTATATCTGTATTATTCTCTAAAGATCTACAATGATGAGGATAAAGCTAACAGCTGTCTCTTTACAACGTCACCTCTTGTAATCCTCTCTCACAGGTTTTTCGCCGGCCTTGGTACAAGGACTTAGGATGACTTCACTGTAGGAGACCCAGGAAAGGTCACGATAGTCATTACATAAAATAAGGCATTTAGAGCTGTTAAAGAAAAAAATATTAATAAACATGGTCAAGATGGTAAGGCAGACTTAATTCAAGGGAGGCATGGTGATGGTTGCAGGGACCACTGCCATAGGGTCTTGCAGTGGAGGGGAGAGACTGTACTCTAACTCCAACAAGGACAAGTGGGGATTTGTAACCACCGAGCAGGATACGGGTCAGTGGATGGAAAATTATCAAGGGGAAACTTCAAAAATAAGGGGTTACTGACTAAGCCAAATTGATACAATTATTGCTGAAGGCAGGCTGGGTTTATAAGATACTAGAGGGTATTCAGATGCCAAGGTTGGGGAAATTTCCCTTAAACTGACTGCTGCAGTTTAGATGTTTGTCCCCCTAAACCTCCTGTTGAAATCTGATTCCAATGTTGGAGGTGGGGCTCTAATGGGAGATGTTTGGGTCAGGGGAATGGATCCCTTATGAATCCATTAATGCCCTCTCTGGAGGCAGATGACTGAGTTCTTGCTCTATTAGTTCCTGCAAAAGCTGTTTGTTAAGAAGAGCCTGGTACTTCCCTCTGCCCGCACATGCAGCTGCTCTGTCTTGCTCTCTCTGTCTCTGTCTTGCCCATGTTTTCTCCAGTCGTGTACTCTGTGCACAGGCAAGCTCCCTTTCACCTTCCACCCTGAGTGGAAGTAGTCTGAGGCCCTCACCCCATGCTCTATCACGAACCATCCAGCTTGCAGAATCATGTGCTAAATGACTCTTTTTTTTTTTTTTTTTTTTTTTTTTTTTAAGACTGAGTCTTGCTCTGTTGCCAGGCTGAAGTGCAGTGTTGTGATCTCGGTTCACTGCAACCTCTGCCTCCTGGGTTCAAGCAATTCTCCTGCCTCAGCTTCCCAAGTAGGTGGGACTACAGGCATGCGCCACCATGCCCAGCTAATTTTTGTATTTTTAGTAGAGATGGGTTTCACTGTGTTGGCCAGGATAGTTTTGATCTCTTGACCTTGTGATCCGCCCACCTCGGTCTCCCAATGTGCTGGGATTACAGGCATGAGCCGCTACGCCCAGCCTCTCTTTCCTTTATAAATTACCCAGCCTTGGCATGCCTTTCTACCAACACAAAACAGACTAAGACAACCATTTAGCAGTGTTCTTGCTCAAACTGGATTCAGCAAGAACAGAGAGAGAACCCTAAGGTCAGCCTAGTCAAGCAGGGGACTCAGGGGCTGGATCCAAGTATTGATCAAAAGAGGCAGTCTTTGTCACAGCCACTGAGAACATATAATCAGGCCAGACCTGGTAAATAAGAGTAACCCTTTGTAAGTGGAGAAAAATCACAAAGAGGCCAGTTATTGCTCTGACCTGGGTTAGAGGGTCATGAGCAAGCCTTCCTTCTCTCACTTTTAGTTTCAGATGTTCAAGACTGTGTGGGTACCTTTGGTGGAAGTGAAAAGAGTAAGAAAGGCTGGGAGCTTCTGGGCTCTGAGTAGTTTGGGTTGGTGGAAGGAGACCTGCCACCCTGGACAAAAGGAGGGGCCAGGGGAGTTCCCAGAGCTGTGGATATGAGGCAGGCACCTGGGAATTATTGAGAGGGCATCTTGGGTTTCCTTTCAAGTTGCCCATCTCATTTCACAGGTTAGTGAGAGGGACAAGGACCCAGGTTGACTGCCCCAACCAAAGTGGAGGGGCTATATTTGTCCCTGAGTTCCAGATATCAGTAGTTGGGTGGTCTTAAATATAGTCAAGAATGTTTCCTTAATGATAACCACACCAAACAAACTTCTATAGGAAATACAATCTTCTTTTTAGAAGAAAAATCTGAGCTCATTTACTGCATTATCTTTTTATATGCATCTAGATTTTTATAGAGGCTTGAAATTCATTGATCGTGAGAAACTGAGGCCACTATTGACAGGAACTATGTATGTTAGTAAATTGCGTACGTCAGTAAATATGTTAGTAAATAAGGGTGGGTGGGGAAAACCAAGCCTCTGGGACTGTATTGAACAGTTTCATAACTGTGGTGCTGGGAGTGAATGGGAGAGGGCTGGCTTCTTGCATGTGGGAGTTGGCTGGTGAATGAGGAAATTTAGCAGGGCTGGGTTGATTTTTCTCTTTTAAAAGACTTTGTACCCAGATGTCATACATATTATTTAGCTTCAATAGATATGAAATATTCTGGGGAAATAAATATAAGTCCCTGGAGTGCAGAGACTCCCTGTTGCTAACTTCAGTTCCCTGTGCTTTCCGTAATAAGAAAGGAGGTGACATTTGTCTCCAAGTTTTGTGAGTGCTCCCTTGGCTTTTGGTTAAGGTACTTTTATTCTTTTGTCTTTTAAAATTCCAGTAATTACTTCATTTTTCCTTTAGCTCTAGAGAAAGCCAGAGTGTTTTATTCCCTGATGAGCATTTGAGAACTGAATCCTTTAATTTATCTTTTGGTCCACCTTCCAAGACATGTGCGTGCATGCATACACGGGCGCGCGCATGCACACACACACACACACACACACACACACACACGCAATTTATCCATCTCTTTTGCTCTTTGTGGCAAGTACATCTTTACCTGTTTTTTTTTTTTTTTTTTCCCTTGCAAATTTGAGCATTGATTCACATTTCAAACCAATTGTTTCTTGCTGTTGCTATTGAGAATATGAACATTAGGGAGACTCAGAACAGTGCATTTCAGCTCACTGTTGACTCATGTTGGCTGATTTGAGCAGCAGCAGCTCAGGCTGGTGGCCTGTGGGTTCAAGGTAATGTGCCTGAGTCGCTGACCCTGCAGCTCTGAGAGGACAGGTAGGGCTGGAGGCACCAACAGCTGGGACCCTTCCAGAATTCTAAATGATCATGTGAAACACAGAAACAAGACAGTTTGCATCAAGAAAAGGTGATAAAGGTAGAACAACTTATTAGAACAGGGAACAAGATAAAAGGAGCCATAGGGAAAAGAATGAAGCCAAGCGTATAATCTGAGGCTAAGATAGTACTGAATAAGTCAGCTGGTAAAGTCGGAAAGGATAAGGTAGTAGAGCTGCTCTGAATATTGCAAGCTCTTATTTTGGTAGAAGGTAGTCAATTCTTGCTGGCTGTGTTATATAATTATGTCTCCATGTTTTGACACATACGTTGCTTTCCTCTATTTTTAAGGTTGTTTTGGAAAATATAAAAAAAATCCACAGCAAATGGCAGGACACCAATTAAAATGATAAATGGAAAATTTATGGACTCATCCATGGGCGAGGCTGTCTGGGTTTGGCTGGACTGAAGTACTCAAAGGAAGATCTCACTGCCCTGTCTCACTCCTTCCCTTCCTTTTCTCCTTTTCTCTCCAGTTGCTCCTCTTTCTGCATCTCTGCCCCTTCTTCTTCACCCTGCAGCCATAAACGTCTCCGCTTCCTCCCCTCTCTCTTGCTTCTTCCTCGCGTCCTCCCCCCCCCCCCACTCTCCCTCTCTCTGACCACCCTCTTCACCCCATGCTGGGCTCCTCTCGCTATTGCTTGCTAATCTCTGTTTTCATCACTGTGATTTCTCTCTCCCTCCACGCCTAGCTGCTACTCTCTCCTCATCTGCCTCTTCACCTTCACACCTCATGCTCCTTTCTCTGTCTGCCCTCACTTTGTCCCTGCTGCTCCCCTGGCCACTCGTGGCTTCCTTTTTCTCTCCTGTTCTGCCTTCCACTCTTTTTCCTTCCTCCACTCCTTATTCCCTCTCCCCAGCCCTCTCATGGTTCTGTTGCTCCCTGTGCTAATTTTGTTTTAGGGCCGACTGTCCTCCATGGTGTCCTCCCTGCTGCTCCAGACTTGGATCCCCAGCTTGGCTTTCTCAGTAGAAAAAGGGTTTCCCTTTCGCAATAGTTTCAGCAAAAAGTCTCAGGACTGACTCTCGTTTGACTGATGTGGGGGCCGAGAGGCTTTAGAGCCGAGGAAAGGTGGTGACATCCCTTTCTGAACCATGTGGACTAAAGTTCAGATGCAGCAAAGTGCTGGAGAAGGGGAACTGAGGACTGCCTTCAGAAGGAAGGGGATTAGATACCAGGCCAGCACAAAAACCAAGGCGCCATTACTGTTCCCATCGGCCAGGCTGTTGGTTGGCAGTTGCTGTGATAAACAACCCCCACATCTCAGTAGAATACAAAATAAAGGGTTTTTTTTTTTTTTTTTTTTTTTTTTTTCTTCACTTTGCCATGGTGCAGTGCAGGTGGGGCCGCCTTCCACAAGCCTTCCGCAGTGCGGTGACTCCGGTGAGCTCCTGCTGTACTGGAGTCCTTCACGTCCAGGGCATGAATAGGAGGAAAAGAGTATAAAACAGGCCTTTATTGTGACACTCACATGGTGTAGAGAATTTCTACTCACTTCCCATTAGCTGGAACCCAGTTCCTATTCTTGATCTTCCCAAAAAGACACTGGGAAATTTAGTGTTCTTATGTGTCCTAAAAGAAAGTGAACGTGGTTTGGGGAGCATACAGCATTGTCGTGGCCATAGTCAGGCTGTGTGGATACATAATTGGATGACAAGAAGCTGCAACTCAAGCAGCGTAAAGTTAGCGCTGGGCATTTATGAGATGTATGCATATGCTTTCCTCTGAAATGCCTTTCATCCTTTCTTTGATTCTAGACCTTGTCCTAAAATTCTGCTTTTCCACGAAGCCCTCCAAGGCACCGTATAAGTGCTTGGACTCTGGAACCAAATGGCGTGAGTTAAGTTTCAGCTTCCCCGTTTTCTAGGAGGTGGCCTGGAGCAAATCAACCTCCCTAAGCCTTTGTTTCATCCTCTCATATACTGTGCAAAAAAAAAAAAATCATTCATAATAATCCAGATTTAAAAAGCATTCAAACCACTTGAGTGCTTGTGATGTTTTCTTTTTTTAGCTGTAATTTTACTTAGCAACTCAGTGAAGCTCAGCAAATCAGTGGTACATCTGGGCGTGGGCTGTGCTGTAGGCTCCCATTCTCTATCCACTAGAATCTTACAAGTTCAGAGCCAAAGGGAAGTTCAGTGGTCACCATTCCAGCCTACCCATTTTACAGAAGAGGAAACTGAGGCTCAGAGAGGCCACCTGATTGCGCACAGAGTCACACAGTGGCAGAGCTAGAGGTAGGTCCCATGCCCCCCCCAATTCTGCATCTCCTGATTCTGCCTCTGATAGCCTGTGGCTCCTCTCTCAGCTGTGGCCTTTTTTTTTTTTTTTTTCAAATCGTGTTACCTTAACACAAAACCTGGAAGCCTAAAGTGAAGGCACCTCAGTTCTACCACACAGCTCAGAAAAAAAAAAAAAAAAGCCTGTCAGGTGTGGTGGCTCACGCCTGTAATCCCAGCACTTTGGGAGGCAAGGCGGGTGGATCACCCGAGGTCAGGTGTTCGAGACCAGCCTAGCCAACATGGTGAAACCCCATTTCTACTAAAAATACACAAAATTAGCTGGGTGTGGTGGCTGGAGGAGAATCGCTTGAACCTGGGAGGCGGAGGTTGTGGTGAGCCGAGATCGGGCCGTTGCGCTCTAGCCTGAGCAAGAATGAAACTCCATCTTGAAATTAAAAAAAAGAAAAGAAAAAGCCTGTTCATTAGGTTCTGGGTTCTCTCTCCACACCCCCTGCTCCATATTAAGTGTAGACATCTTTTCTGTGTTCTAGATATAAGACCGTGGTATCTACAGAGCCTGTGGTTTAAAACTTGTTGGTTTTACAGAGATGGCTGCTGCAGCTCAATGAGAGGTGATAAAGGCATAGGTAATTGCTGTAGAATAATCCTGCTGCCAAGAAGATGATTGAACTCCCACACAGAAGGTGAACAGATGGTATATTTATTGAAATTCATAGTCTGTGAGATGGAATAATTAACTGATGGCGAGGCACCCTCATTTCAGATTGAGGGAGGTTCTCAGAAGAACAAGCGTGCCGCTAGGTGGCGTGATTATCTAGGGCCCAGGGTCTTCTCAGGGAGAGGCTGGATTCTGTGCGCTTGAATCACTTCATTTCCTAACTGGGATGACAGATCTTCCCTGTGGCTAAGTGGGAAACCACCATGTTTTTAAAACTTAAAATCACTTTAATTATAAAATAAATATTTACCGCTAAGGACTCTTGCGTGAAGAAAAAGCAGTCAAATGACAGGATGTCAAATCACCAAAGAGATGGGGTCATGGCTTGTTGGGGAGCAGTTTCTGGCCCAGGAGTAGCTGTGGGTTCCAACACTCTCTCCAAGCACTGGCCCATCTGGGCACAAGGACATTTGCTCCCTGCAGGCTGCCTCAGTCTGCAACCCTGGGCACTGCTTGCAGTGCAGAATGGCAGAAACAACACAGGCTCTAGAAGCCTCATTTGTGGAAGTTGATATAATTAATAGTATTATATCAGAGGAAGAATGAAGGAATCCATTGTGAACTAGTGTGAAGGAATGGAGGAAATGATTAGATCACAAAGGTGGGTTGATAACAAGTTTAGCCCCTGATGATTTCCCATCCTTGTCTCTGTTGTTTAGTTAAATTATTTAAAAAAAAAAAAAAAAGTTCTCACTCTAAGGCTCACCCCTCTGGCTTCCAAATCTAGAGCACCCAGAAACTTTTTCGGTGACTTTGGGATGCCCACACCTTGCTGATTTTGTGTGGGAACCACTTTCTGCTTATGTTTGATTTCATAAATGTGTTTACTTTTCAGCTCAGCAAATATTCATTGAATCTTTTTCTGGTTCAAGCCGTTCCTTTTTGTGTTTAAGTTTTCTCATCTGCGAAATGAAGATAAATACTTGTATCCCAGGGTTGTTGTAATGATTAAATGAGTACTTTTATGTAAAATGCTTAAAATAGGGCCTACCGAATAGAAAGTACTCAACGAATATTAGCTGCATTTCACTATTACTGCTACCCCCATTACTAACTACTGTTGCATAATACTACCTCACCACTGCTGCTGCTGTTGCTGCTGCTACTATGTATTACTACTATATTGTTGTTACTACTGCTACTACTCTTGCATTACTATCAATGTTACTCCTACTATTCTGATGTAATTGGATTTTTGAGTCTTTATTGCCCTGAATTGAAAAAAAAATTAATCATACCAATTTAAGATATATTTATTTTGCATTTTTAGGTAAATATTAATTTGGGAATTTTTTTCTTTGACCACTTCTCTTCTCCTCAGAGGATGAGCTGACCTCCAGCCTGGCAGTGAGGGTGGGGACAGTGTGGTTTACTATTTCCCTCTGTCTGCACTGGGCTATCTTAGCATTCCTGCAGTTTGTTCTTTGCTTTTGTCCTTACACATGTCTGAGATCTCAGCTGGTCTCTTTGGAGCCATTTTTTAAAGACTTGGTGGGTGTGGAGGATGGGATGGGTAGAAACCAGTGAGAATTTTCCAGATCTTCTCTGGCCTTGGACTTTGTGAGGCTTGGCTAAGGTTTCTTGCCCCTGAACATCACTCATTCCTTGCTGTGAGGACCACGTTGGACCAGAGGTCTTCCTGCAAGGTGTACAGGCTCCCTGGGCTATACCCTGGGAAGTAATGTACAAACTCCTTTGTCCTGGAGTCCCCAAACTGAAGTGAGGTCTAATCACATAATTGCCTACTTCATCTCCATGTTCCTACTCATAATGAAAAGAGTTTTGGGAAGAGGATAGAGTGTCCTTGAGAAATGCTTCTAAAGTCATAACACAGAGAGGACAAGTTGAAGACTCAAGTATATTGTCAACTATGAAGCTGTGCCTTAACAGTTGCTCTGGAACAAAATACTTGGCTGTGGCCACCTACCCATTCAGACCAAAAATGGGTGGTGGTGATCAGGCCACAATGAGTTAATGAAAGATGTGGGTTATAGACTACACAAAGAAATAGAGTTTTTTGGACTGAATACAGGCCCATTCAACATAGGCCAGTAAAATATGCCAAACAGGGACCTTGTCACACTTTAAAAAATGAGCATATAGTAGTGTCTTCACTTATATATGTTATGCTTAAAAATACTTTGCTTTGATAAAGGTAACAGGGGGATGGAGACAGCAAACCACACTGCCATGTATGCACCTATGCAACAATGTTGCATGATGTGCACATGTACCCCAGAACCTAAAGTACAATAAAAAATATTTTTAAAAAACTTTGCTTTGTGCATTTTAGATGCTCAAAGAATTTTATAATTTTGCGTTATTTATAAAGAAATATGTAAACTCTATCCCCCTCCTCTCATATCAAATGCTCAAAAAGAAATCGTTAATGAAGTTTCCTTTTATGTATTACTTGGGACCAGAATTAGTTGTTTGTTAGAACTGAGATTTATCTGATTAAGTTTTGATAATCTAAGACAGAGATCAATAGACTATGGCCTCTAAGCTTTGTTCCACTGACTGCTTTGTAAGAAGAGCAAAGAATAGTTTTTACAGTTTCAAATGGTTGGGGGAAAAAAAAAGAAGATTTCATGTGAACATTATGTGAATTCAAGTTTCAATGTCTGTAAAGTTTTATTGGAACACAGCCATGCTTGCTTGTTTGTGTATCGTCTGTGGCTACTTTCACACTACACAGGCAGAGATGAGGAGTTGCGACAGAGACCATATGGCCTACACGGAAAATACTTACTATTTGACCCTTTCCAGAAAAAGTTTGCTGACTCTTGCACTAGGATGTGGATGAAGCATGAAATAAAGAGGAATTTAAGGAGCTAGCATTGTGTTTAGAATTTTCTTTACACTGTCTACTGGTAAGAGCAAAATGGCCTCACAGTGGAGGTGTGGGTCTTGTGGAAAGCGGGTGGGGGAAGTTGTGCTTCCATCAACCAGTGCATGGTGCTGTGTCAGCTCCACCCCTCACTTGCGGTTCTTAAAGCCTGCTGTTATTTTATGCCACCTGCATAACCTGATTTGCATCTTAAATTAATATCTAACTACCACTTGGACTTTATTCAGAATAAGGAGAATGGCTTTTATGAAGCCATCTGTAGATGAAAAATAAATAGCAGTGAACAGTCCTGGAATATGTGATTCAGGGAGCTACTGCACAGCAAAAGACACGCACAGCTGATTTGCTCCCCAAGTTGAGAAGGTACCAAAGAAATTTCAGTATTTGTAAGATGAGGGAGGCAAGCAGAAGCCATCTGGGAGGTAAAATAAAAATGAAAGCCATTTGGAACCCATAGACACACTTGGCTCAGGGACTGGGTCAGAGCTTGTCCTCTCATTCGGAATTCCCTGCCCTCTGGTCCTCCTCGGTCTTCTGTCCTTCTAGAGCCTGGCAGGCTTTGCTTGAAAGTCATGGAGCTCCACATCTCTTAGGGCTGCACTTGCTGGACACGTGGTTTTTCCTGTAGATCCTTAAATCAAAGGAGGATTTCTACACCTGGACCCAAGTTCCAACTTTTCAGTGCTTTTGTCTTAATAATGTCAGAGGTTAATGACTGGATTAATATTCTGGTTCTTTTTATTTTTCCCTAACCATCTCTAGCTGCCAGTTACCCACAAAGGAGTTGTCAGGAGCAAATTGCAGAAAATGTGCCAATTCTTAGCTTCTAAATGCAAAATAGAAGAGTGAAACAAAGGTTGAGGAAATAAATGTGATCAGTCAGAATACTTCTCTATGATTGAATTCTTCCCTGTAATTCACCACCTCCCCCCACTCCTACCTCATCCTGGTTTTCCTCTTTGAGTAGATATAGACCTTCTGACCAGGAAAAGAGAGAAGAGAGGTAGACAAGGCATGCAAGAGAGACCTCTCTCCCTGTGTGTGTTTCCTGCTCTTCTTAATTTCTGTCTCAAGCTGAGTCCTGGGGTCATGGGAATATAATCCGTTCCACCCCATTTGATTTAGAAATATGAGAGTAGAGAAGATTTGTGTATGGCATCCTGGGTGAGGTTCAGGGAGATGTCAGATCTCATGGAGGAGATCCTGGGGCTGTGGTGGTACTGCCATGTGGTAGTAATAGCAGTGAGGTGTGTCTAGGCTGGGGCAAGCCCTGAAGATCTCTGCAGATTGGAACTGCAGAGCATCCAAAGTTCCTGTGACTCCCTCCAGTGGGCACAGACACCAGCTGAGAGTATACACTTGAAATCTCAAAGCAGGGATCCCCAAACTTTTTACACAGGGGGCCAGTTCACTGTCCCTCAGACTGTTGCAAGGTGTGACACCCTTCACAGCCAGCGCTGCTGCCTCCACTATCCCAGACAGTGGTATACAGTGTCACAGGCCCAGCACCGCCTCCAGTGCTGTATACAGGGATGGCAGTGATCAGCCTGTGACACTGTGTATACAGTGTCCTGGACATCTGCAGCAGCGGTGGGCCTCTTCTGTGGGAAGCCCACTGCTGCATGTTTCCCCTATGATAAGACACCTCCTAAAAATAAGACAGCCCCCATCTTTTGGGGGTAAAATTAATATAAGACAGGGTCTTATAATAGGGGAAACACAGTGTGTAGTAATGTGGGGGGAGACTTTTGGGCAAAGGGAGGTTATAGGGGCCATTATGTTGTTGTACATTTGGGGGAGTATGGGGGCCATTGTACTGTGTAGTAATGGTTATAGTGCTTTGCCTTTCTTCCTACTTCTGCTGTTATTTCACACTGCTTCCGGTGATGTGGGGCGCCGCAGCTGCAGACCAGATGTGCATCATATGACATGCTTCTGGAGCCGTGATGTGTGCATCCCGTGTCACCAGAAGTAGTACTGTACGTGAGCGATGCCGCGCTTTGCGATGCCGCCACATACAGTACTCCAGGAGCACAGGAAGTGGATGCATCCTGTGCTCCTCTCACTGACCACCAATGAAAGAGGTGCCCCTTCCTGAAGTGCGGTGGGGGCCAGATAAATGGCCTCAGGGGGCCGCATGTGGCCCGCAGGCCGTAGTTTGGGGACCCCTGCCTCAAAGGGTCTTCCAGCCAGCACAGGGGGATGTGTTTTGGAAAGATGTGACAGGGACAGTCTCTGCTCAGTGTGCCAACATCTCCAGGGAGCTATTCAAGAAGCCTTTTGTCTGCACCAGGGACTGGATGAGATAAGTTGTGTCCCTGCCCAGCACAGGATGAGGCCTGCACAGGATCCCACTGGGGACAACTCCAGATAACACAGCTATGAAGAAGACTTTGTTTTTCTATGTAATCGAGTTTTATTTTTCATATTGGGAAGAATGGAGGCTCAAAGTCAGAAACTAAATTGAGTTATAGAAAATAAGTTATGTTTCTTGCACACTGGAATTTATGATTATAACATGTGTCCAGATGCAGTCACATTTATTTTATATTTTGTGTTGGGTATTCTGCCAACTTAATTCTTTTAATAACTTTGTGAGGCACATATTACTAATTCCATTCTGCAGAAGAAACTGAGGCTTTCACAGGTGCAGTGATTAGCCCTAGGTAACCTAGTCAGAAGAGTAGGGTAGGATTTCAGTCCAGGAAGTATGACTCCAGAGCCCCATTCGCTCCACATACCCTGATACTTGAGGGTCAGATAGGGCCCTATGACAGACTGTCAAAATCTACTTTACCCATGGTTGTTGAAGAAGCAAACTTTTCCTTTGACAATAAAACATTTTTGAGTCTCTTTTCATGTGCCAGGTGCATTGCTAGGCATGGGATACATAATGAATAATATTCACTTCCCTCCAGGGATCTAACAGTCTGCCTACATTTGTTCCTAACACATGGAAGGTACTCAGTATGGGCTGGTTGAGTGAATTAATTTGAAAGGTACAAAGAATCAGTGTAAGGGGAAGAATGTCTTTGTCTAATTTCAAATGTAGCATCATGAGCATTGCAGCCATGCTCACAGAAAGAGACTGAAAGAATCAGATGACTGATTCTGGTGGAAATACAGATTTGACTTCAGAATGGTCTCTGTTTTAGGCAGTGCCGGAAGGCCTGTTGGTTGGAAACTGAATCCTAGATGAACAAAGCCCTGGGGAGCTATTGGGCTCAGAGCAGAAAGACAGATGAGCTAATGTGAGGAAGTTTCTTTATTCTTAACATCAATGGTGTGGTACTGATGAGGGAAATCAATCAGTGAATCTCCCAGGGTGGAACTGTGTTCAGAAGGGAGCGCTCACTTCCCAAAAAGTGCTCGTTTCTTGGTGTCTATCCAAAACACAAAAAAGGGGTATAATAAAATGACTGACATGAGGCAAGAAATCTAGGTCGTATTACAATTTCTGTTATCGCATATCACACACTCTGTTGAATACAGGATACATTAATAAAAGCAGGCTTCAAGTTTCTGTTAGCGATAGAAGAAAGAGCTAGTTCCAACCTCATACCTTGGGCAACCCACAGACAGTGACTTTGATTGCTAGGCAGAAAGCATCATCCTCTAAATTTCTGCTCTTTTCTTTTTCTGTTTCTTTTTTCTTTTTCTTTTTTTGAGGTGGAGTCTTGCTCTGCCACCCAGGCTAGAGTGCAATAGCACAGTCTTGGCTCACTGCAACCTCTGCCTTCGGGTTCAAGCGATTCTCCTGCCTCAGCCTTCTGAGTAGCTGGGATTACAGGCACCTGCCACCACGCCCACCTAATTTTTGTATTTTTTAGTAGCGACAGGGCTTTGCCATGTTGGCCAGGCTGGCTTCAAACTCCTGACCTCAGGTGATCTACCTGCCTCAACATCCCAAAGTGTTGGAATTACAGGTGTGAGCCACCACACCTGGCAACTATTTTCTTATTGGTCCTTCTATTCTGAAAACAAATTTCCAGAAAGGCCCATTTATTGGAGTTATATTAGGATGTAAGGGATCTTTTGTGGTTTGTAACAGACACTAGCTTTTGTTAATTTGGATCAAAAAATTTACTAGAACAACAGAGGAGGGCCTGCAGGAGAAGGAAGCAGCTCTGAAAAAGCAGGGATCAGGTAGCACTGAAGGTCTTGAGGCAGGAATTGCTCAGTCGTTCACTGGGGCCAGTGAAGGCCAGCCTTGCATGGTCTTTCCATCACTCTTTTCCCAGGTCCATTCCAGGAAGGAGGGAGGGCCTCTCTGGCATGAACTATGTACCCACTCCCTGGTCAGGGGAAGGCAAGCCCTCTTGATTTAAGTTACAAAGACATCTAATGGAGAAGAGGCAACTCATCAAGGCAATAGGTGTGTGAGGCTTCTTACCAAAAGAAGGTGAACTGGCTGCCAGGGGGCCGCATAAATTCCTTGGTTGAAAGGGCTCTGCTTCCTGAAGCCCAGTTGCCTGCAGCGTAGGTTCCTTGGCATGGTCTTGGAAGGGTTCTGTGATCCTGCCTTCTGATTTCCCTCTGATTTCCCTGTGATAGCTCCTCATGATCCAGACACTTTCAGGCTCCCTCAGCATCGAACGAATCTATCCTTCCCTTTCTGACTGGTGTGTCTTTGCTCTGTCTGCTCTAATACTAGTTTGCCTTCAGGAATGAATCTCTTCCTCTGTGCTCTCTTAAAATGTTTTGTTTTGGAAATGTTAGTACAATCCTTATCTTCCTGGCCCAAGAACTCCCTGTGTCCCTGTGGCTGCTGCTACTGCAGCAGATACAAAGCACTTAATATGTGCGAAGGCTTTTCTATGTGCTTTCTATGTTTACTCATTGAATCCTCCCAGCCATCCTTTGCTGATAGTATCTCCATTTTATAGGTGAGGAAATGGAGAGGGAAGTTAAACAACTTGTCCAAGCTCAAACACCTGGTGAGTGGCTGAGACAGCTTTGGAACTCTGCATTCTGGGTAGCAGTCTGTACCCTTAAGTAGTCTTGACTTTATTTCATGTCTCTTACACCCTACACACTCATTAGATGTCTGTCCTACCTCTTAACTTAATAATTCCAGGTTCCCCCTGTATCCCACATGTTAGTTGAGCCTGCCTGATCTGTTTGAGCAGCATCGTAACTGGTCTTCATCCTTCAAGTGTATTTAGCACACCACTGTCAGAAATATCTTATCAGAAAATGGAACATGATCATAGTGTTCATCTGCTTATAATAATTTTTTGAGATGGGGTCTTGCTCTGTCACCCAGGCTGGAGTGCAGTGGCCCAATCTCAGCTCATTGCAGCCTCCACCTCCTGGGTTCAAGGGATTCTCCTGTCTCTGCCTCCAGAGTAGCTGGGATTACAGGCACACTCCACCACTCCCAGCTAATTTTTCTATTTTTAGTAGAGACGGGGTTTTGCTATGTTGGCCAGGCTGGTCTCAAACTCCTGACCTCAGGTGATCCACCCTCCTATGCCTCCCAAATTATTGGGACTATAGGCATGAGCCACCATGCCTGGACTGCTTATAATTGTTGAAAAGTCTCCTATTACCTGCTGTGCCAACATAATCTGGATCTGATTTTACTTCCCAGTTGTATGGTCCACTCTTTATACTTTTTTCTGTAGTCCTCTACCTCCGTTCCTTCTCTGTGTGCCCCTTAGGAAATTGCCTAGAGCATATCAAGTGCTTTATAATTTGGCAGCTCCTCCAAATTACTTGCCATTCTCTCAACAGGCCGTATCTTTTCATCCTTGGCACAGCCTAACAGACCTTTATGTTCGAATTCTCCCCTATGCCTGATAAAAGTCCTGATTATATTTCAAGATCCTGTGCAAATAGCATCTCCTGTGGGAAACCTTCCCCACCCATTCCAGGTACAGTTAAGTGATTTCCTCCTCTGTGTTCCCATCAAAGTCTGTTTTTAGCTATGCTATAACACTTAACTGGCGTTCATTTCCTAGGACTCTCATAACAAAGCACCACAACCGGGTGGCTTAAAGCAATAGAAATTTGTTTTCTCACAGTTCGGGGAGCTGGGAGTACTAAATCAAGGTGTTCCAGGGTCACGCTTCCTCCGAAACTTGGCTTTTGGTGGCTTGGTTGTTGTATTAGTCCATTTTCATGCTTCTGATAAAGACATTCCCAAGATTGGGTAATTTATAAAGAAAAAGGTTTAATGGACTCACAGTTCCACGTGGCTGGAGAGGCCTCACAATCATGGTGGAAGGTGAAAGGTGCTTTTTACATGGCAGCAGCAAGGGAGAATAAGAGCCAAGTGGAAGGGGGTTTCCCCTTACAAAGCCATCAGATCTCGTGAGACTTAACTACCACGAGAACAGTATGGGGGAAACCGCCCCATGATTCAATTCTCTCTTACAGAATTGCTCCCACAACACGTGGGAATTATGGGAGCTATGATTCAAGATGAAATTTGGGTGGGGACACAGTCAAATCACATCAGTTCTTACCAACAACATTTGGCATTCCTTGACTTGCAGCTGCAGAACTCCAGTATCCGCTTTTGTAGTCATACAGTGTTCTCCCTGGTGGCTCTATCTTCATGTGACCATCTTCTTATAAGGACACCAGCCATACTGGATTAGGGGCCCACCTTGCTCCAATAGGACCTTATCTTCACTATTTGCAATGACATTATTTCCAAATAAGGCCACATTTTGAGTTAATGGGGGTTAGGACTTCATTATGTCTTTTTTTTCAGGGTTGGGCACAATTCAACCTGTAACCCTGGCTATTTTGTAAATTTGTGGTCTCCCCCAGTAGACTGTGGCTCCTGCCTTATTCATCTTTATGTTGCTTGCTCTGTCCCACAGTTGGCCCTCATTCAATGGTAAATGTCTGTCTCCCTCCATTAGGTAGTAACTTGTGAAAGAAAAGAAGGGGATTGTGTTTTTTAAATTAGGCTATGGATGAAGGAGAAGGTAGATTAGGATTTCTTTTCAATATCATGTAAGTTCCACAAGAGCAGCAACTCTGCCTGTTTGGTTAACTAATATATTCTTAGTGCTTAGAACATGGCTGGATTTAATCAATATTAAATAGGTTCTTAATAAGTATTTACAAAATATTAATTTTTTTGATTGGGATGGAAACTGTGGAATGAGTGGATTAAGATTATGGGAAGTGGATTATAGGTAATTTTGGCAACATTTTATTGGTCTCTGTCCTGGCCAGATCTTTGTTGTGGTTGTTTAGATAAATTCACAAGCTTTAACATGTAAACATGATTCTTGCTAGCTGCCAGCCAGTGGCAGGAGCTTGGCATAAAGGTAACCAGTGCTGGGATGCTGAAGGTGTCGGCATTTGGTTTTCCTGCCTGTAGATCAGCATCCTCCTGAAGACTTTGTGGGCTTCCTCATGTCCTTAAAGGATATCCACATGAGGGAATGCCAGTAATTCCTGAGAGAAGTTGGCCCTGTTTTTCAGTCTATTCCTACAAACTGCCAGTCACAGGAGACTGAACCCCAACTTTTCTCCTGTATACTGCTCAAACTGGATGCTTGGCCAAATCCTATGCACTCCCTGTCATTAGCCAATAATGGCTTGAGACTACCGGAACTATCCATCCTTGGCTTCTCCCTGGGTCTCCCCCTTCTGTGGAATTTTCAATGCCCTCTATGATGCCACATGTGGGACTTGATTTAGGACTATCAACGCTGAGGAAGTCAAAATTTACCTTGTTTCCTTCACTTCCTGCCTCCCAGCTGGAATTCTTTTCCTTAGATATGGGGTTGGCTTCTGCATACCACAGAGGTAGACGCCAGCTTCCTTCTAGGGCCTGAACAGGAGCAGTGCAGTGTAATGTGAAATGCAGTCCTGGGATTGGCCATACCTTGGAGGCCTGCTCTGCATTCCCGTGATGCTATGAGGCTGCGTTTGTTAACAGTCACTTCACATGTAGGCTAAACTTTTAGGAAGAGCTGTGAGTGCTGGCTTTCCCTGGTTTGAGTCTTGAGTCTTGGAAATGATGTGTGTGAAGCCAGTGGTTGTAATGATTTCAGATAAAGGGGAGCTACCGAGAAAGAGTCAATCTGTGTGTCCTTGAACACTGACTTTCTAGTCACCAAAGTGACGGTGCCTGAACAGCTGGAACAAGTTAAGGCTTTGAGAAAGCTCATTGACATAGTGCACTCTTCTCACTGGGCCTCCGAAGGCAGACCGACGAAGGCTTTGGCCCACTTTTGTCACGTATATAACATTTATGAATTTTCCCTTTGTCTATTCTTCCCTATATCTCATTACTATAATTAGCAGCTCCCAATCATACTTCACTTGAACCTGCAGGACCTCTGGGAGGTTAGAAACACAGCAATTATGAAAAGAGGGAGGTCATTAAAATCTACTCAAAGGAGGTGAAGGAATAATCGTGAACACATTCGCTTATGTGGCCTGAAACTTGTGTTGCCATCTAATTGCTTCTGTTACAGTTGGGGTCGGAATAGCATATCATGTATTTACTTAGATCCCACTTCGAAAACCTCTCCCTTACATTTCTTCCTTGTTCCTTCCATAACCTGATTTCTAGGAGCTACCTGTACTGACTTATGCCCTAGGGCCATAAAGATGAGTGAAACCCAGTACTATTCTCAGATGCCTGAAATTCCAACCGAATCATTCTTTTAGCTTAAAATCATGATTTCTGTGAACAATCTTCTCTGTGAAGACTTAAGCTATTATCGAGAATTAAAACCTGGCCGGGCGCGGTGGCTCAAGCCTGTAATCCCAGCACTTTGGGAGGCCGAGGTGGGCGGATCACAAGGTCAAGAGATCGAGACCATCCTGGCCAACATGGTGAAACCCCGTCTCTACTAAAAATAAAAAAATTAGCTGGGCGTGGTGGCGTGCGCCTGTAGTCCCAGATGCTTGGGAGGCTGAGGCAGAAGAATTGCTTGAACCCAGGAGGCGGAGGTTGCAGTGAGCCGAGATTGTGCCACTGCACTCCAGCTTGGCGCCTGGCGACAGAGTAAGACTGTCTCAAAAAAAAAAAAAGAATTAAAACCTTTGTGTGTGCATGTTCTTACTCATAAACAGGAGTTGAACACATGGACACAGGGAGGGGAACATCACACACTGGGGCCTGTTGGGGGATGGGAGCCTAGGGTAGGGATAGTATTAGGAGAAATACCTAATGTAGATGATGGGGTGATGGATGCAGCAAACCTCCATGGCACGTTTATAACTATGTAACAAACCTGCACGTTCTGCATATGTACCCCAGAACTTGAAGTATAATAAAATAAAAAGAAACCTTTGTGCGAACGAATATTCATGGACAAGGATGTTAGCTGTCCTCCAGAGTTCATGCTCTCTCTTTATTAGGCTGGTGCAAAACCCCAAAACCATAATTACTTTTGCACCAAACTATTATATTGTGGAGTTGTTGCTGGGAAGTGGCTGTCTAGGCAGGAACTACACTTCCCAGATCTTCTTGCATCTAGGGCCATATTACTGAGTTTTGGCCAGTGGAGTGTGGATGGAAGCGTTGTAAGCTGCTTCCAAGCCCAGCCTATGACAGCCTTCTGTGTAATTATCTGCTTGCCTTGCCCTTTTCTTACACCTGCTGGCTGACTGTCCACACCCTGGGTCTCTTTGAAAGTTAAGGGTTGAAGACAGCAGGGTCTCTATCAGTGTAGCCCCTGAAAAACTATGTGACACAGATCCCCTTCACTTCTACCTTCTCTTGCAACTGGACTTCTTTTTTTTTTTTTTTTTTTTTTTGAGATGGAGTCTTGCTCTGTTGCCAGGCTGGAGTGCAGTGGCGTGATCTTGGCTCACTGCAACCTCTGCCTCCCAGGTTCAAGTGATTCTCCTGCCTCAGCCTCCCGAGTAGCTGGGACTACAAGCGTGCGCCATCACACCCAGGTAATTTTTGTATTTTTAGTAGAGATGGGGTTTCACCATGTTGACCAGGATGGTCTCCATCTCTTGACCTTGTGATCTGCCCATCTCAGCCTCCCAAAGTGCTGGGATTACAGGCGTGAGCCACCCTGCCTGGCCATGGACTTCTCTTATGTTAAGCCACTGAAAATTGGAGTTTGTCTATTACCATACCTAGTGCTTCCCTAGCTAATAAAGAAGTAAAACTCTTTGAAAAAATTGAGACAGCCAGTTTCCTCAGAAAAGAGGAGAGGGCTGTATCTACCGGTGAATGCGGGAGCGTTTTAGAATGACAAGCAATGGACCATAAAGTACATTTCCGCACTTAATTATTCTTTACTGTCTTTTTTTTAGTATCAGAGTCTTTCTCTGTCAACCAGGCTGCAGTGCAGTGGTGCAATCATGGCTTGCAGTAGCCTCAAATGCCTGAATTCAAGCCATCCTCCCATCTCAGCCTTCCGAGTATATATGTATATTCTTGTTAGGGCTCTATACTGTTTGTAGCGTATTGGCTAAAAAGGATTTTTCACTGATTTATTATTTCAGATTCTTTTCTCACTCTTCAGCTTTTTTTTAGTGTAGTTTTCCTTCTCTTATTTCCATGGCCTGAAGCAAATATTTGTAAATCATCTCCTATATGTTCAGTACTTTCTTAAGCATTAGAGTATGCAGTTTTAGTTTCTTCTTGCCCCTAGCTCCCATATGAAAATTCCAAAATGATATAAATAAACAGCTACACCAAATAACTCAGGATGTTCCCTCCCTCCCTCCCTCCCTCCCTCCCTCCTCCCTCCCATCCATCCATCCATCCCTCCATCCCAGTACTCCTACTCTCTGCCTATCATGTGCCAGGAGCTCCACTAGACACTGAAGACACAATGATAAATGAGACACACAGCACATTGTGCCTCACGGAGCTCACATTCTAAAAATTAGAAATCATCTTAGAAGTGAATTACTATTTTAAATGCCTATTATTCATACCCTGTGCTTGAAGTTATGATGGATATCAAAAATACATGGAATTACTGCTCCAAAAGCCTAGTCGAGGCAGAGACAAGTCCCCTTTGTCATTACATCTAAAAGAACCGCTCTGAAGGTGAGGTGAGCTGAGCAGAGTGATTTAGTTCATTCAATAGCTGCTTCGTTCATGGAAACTTGAATTCAAGTGTATCATGCAAATGGCTTTTAAATATTTGACCATTTTATTCTGGATTACGGTTGCTTTGAGTATTTTCAGTAAAACACCTGCTTGTGTTTCCTGAGTGAGATGTGTATATTAACTATACACATAAGACGATGTTCTTATGAGTGATTATAGCCAATGAAAATTCACTTCATTAATAAAATCTGCATTAATTATCTTTTGCCATGTAACAAATTATCCCACAAGTTGGCAGCTTAAAATAACTTTTATTATTTCACAGGTTTTGGTATCAGGCATTTAGAAGTGAGTTAGCTATGTGATTCTGGCTCTGGGTCTGTCTGAGGCTGCAGTTCGACCCTCCACTGGGGTTGGAGGATCCGCTTGGAAGCAGACACACGTAGCTGTTGGCTGGAGGCCATAGTTGCTCACCATGTGGGCCTCTCCACAGGGCTTCTCGTAATATGGCTGTTAATTTCTGCAGAGTGTGGGATCCAGAAGAGAGTGAGGCAGAAGCCGCAGTATTCCTTATGGCTTACCTCGGAAATGACATGCCATGAATTTTTCCACATTCTACGAATCACACAGGTAACCCTGGCACAATAAAAGGAGAGATTACAGAAGGATGGGAACCCCAGAGGGTTCCATCCAAGGCTGACTGGCTACCATAATATCCTTTCTCCATAATTTTTTTTTTTTAAACTCTTAGAAATATCACTTGAAGACAGTGAGCTTATGTCATGTTCCTACAAAGAGATTCAGGCCCACAGGACCTTTAGGACCATACACAAAGAATACAGAGGATGAGAGACTGTGTGTGTGCTGAGGTGGAGGCATGTATGCAGCCACACTCTTGCAGCTTAAGAGCCTGTTGATCATTTAATGTGGGTATCGCTGTACTTCACAGTCCTCACCTAAGTAAGGTGGTGGGACACCCCTGTAGGACAAGACCAGCCTTTGGCCTTTAAAGGCTGCTGTTTACCTGTCTTTCCTCTTTTCTCAATTTCTTTCCAGTGTGCTGACTGCAAAGTTGGTTTGGGTGTACCAGGTTTAGCTGCTTGACGAATTCATAAGGTGTTCCTTTGAGACTTAAAAGACAACAAGCCAGATTGAGGAGAATCAAACATATGGCATGGACTAAATCTGTGATTCGTGAATTTATCTGATCATAAGAATTACCTGCCACTCATTAGAAATGCAGATTCTCAGATTTTCCTAGACCTATTGTATCAGAATCTCCTGTGGAGAGGGAAACTTGTGTTTGTTTTTTTAAAGTCATTTCAGGTGTTTTTTTAGGTTCCGTAAGATGAGAAAACACTAGATTATATCACTTTGGGGATAGGAATTAGATGAACATCCACCTTAATGGGGTCATTTAATTTGAAATAAAACGGAGGAAACAATTTTGATAAGTGGGCAGTTTCATTTTCTAATTTTTCTTGATGAATATTTGCTCCAAACTGAGCAGGGATGGAAGGAAAATCTGTATTGCTTTCTTGGTAATCTGAGGTCCATGGTACCTTTGGGTCATGAACACCTTTTTCTGATTGAAAATCTAATGTTGAGAGTACAGGATTTTTTTGGTAAGTGTTCCTGAAATGTAGGCTAGCTTCTACATCTGGTGCCTATGGCTCAACTCAAAAGCAGCAATTTATGTCTTTTTTCCTTTCTTTCCTTTCTTTTATTTGACAGAGTCTTTCTCTGTCACCCAGGCAGGAGTGCAGTGGCATTATTATGGTTCACTGTAGCCTTGAACTCCTGGACTCAAGCAATCTTTCCAACTCATCTTCCGAAGTAGCTGGAACTACAGGCACATGCCGCTACACCTGGCAAACTTTTTTATTTTTTGTAGAGGTGTGGGGGTGCTCTCTGTATTGTCCAGGCTGATCTTGAACTCCTGGCCTTAAGCAATTATCCTACATCAGCCTCCCAAAGTGCTGGGATTACAGATGTGAGCCACTCTGCCTGGCCCCATCAAGTCATTTTAAGCCCAAAAGTCAAAATGAGCCATAATGGATAATTTTGTGAGTACTTTCAGAGTGATAGGAGGGGTTTTCAAGGTGCTTTAGACTGCATGCAACCTTTACTTCATGTTCTCATTTTAAAACTCCACAAAGATACTATTCCATCATATATAGTGTACATACTACTTATTTTCTGTGGCCACCATAACAAATTATCACAACTTGGTGGTTCAGAAGAACAGAAATGTGTTATCTCACAGTTCTAGAGTCAGGTCTGAAATGAAAGTATTGGCAGGGCCATACTCCCCCACAAAGGCTCTAGGGAGAGAATCAGTCTTTGCCTCCTCTGATGGCTCCAGGCGTTTCTTGACTCCTGGCTTTGTAATTTCGGTCTCTACCTCTATCTTCACGTGGTCTTCCTCTTTCCTTTCTGTGTCTCTCCTGTATGACTCTTGGACGGATACTTGTCACTGGATTTGGGACTCATTGGGATAATCTTATCTCAAGATGCTTAACCTAATTACATATTCAAAGACCCCCTTTTCTCGTTTGTAGTCACAGGTTCTGAGTGTTAGGGTGTGGAGGTATCTTTTTGGGCGCCACCATTCAGCTTACCATACTACTGTAAAACTGGAAGCAAATTATACGTAATATAGCTCGTAATGGCCTGAGTAAGCCAGGAATTTTTTGTTACCAGAATATTTGTGGAGCCTTTAATTAAGTGGTTATGACAGCACTTAGTGATGTCCTCGGTCTTTCCGTCCCTGTGTGTCTTGTTTCCTAAGCTGCCTCTGGACCATTCTCTGCTGTGCGTTGTCCTTAGTCATGCTCCATGCCAAACCATGCATCACACTGGTTTTGTTGCTTTTTTAATCGAGAGGCTGTTGTACAATTTGAGTGAGTCCTCAGTTTCTGTTTGCATTCATTTAAAAGTCAGTCTTATGGAACAGAAGCTGTCTGCTCCAAATTTGACAAGTATGTTTCCATTATGATAGCTATTTCGACTCCTACTTGCTATCATTCATATCCATATAAATATATGCTTTCTAACTGTTATTTTTTTCAAATGTGACATCATATTATCTTAATTTCTACAAAATATATGCTGTCTTCTTTTTTTGTTTTGTTTTGTTGTTTTGTTTCTGTTTTGAGATGGGGTCTCGCTCTGCCACCCAGCCTGGAGTGCAGTGGCACAACCTCGGCTCGCCACAACCTCTACCTCCCGGGTTCTAAGATTGTCCTGGCTCAGCCTCCCAAGTAGCTGGGATTGCAGGCATGCACCACCATGCCCTGCTAATTCTTATATTTTTAGTAGAGATGGGGTTTCACTATGTTTGCCAGGGTAGTCTTGAACTTCTGACCTCAAATGATCTACCCAAAGTGCTGGGATTATAGGTGTGAGGCACCATGCCCGGCCATATGCTGTCTTTAAATTTGTTCCAAAACTTGAAACTAGCACTGATGAGGCAAGGTAATAAACCTCCATGCTAGGTATTGAATGACTTCCCACCATCTTTCTGAAGTTGTTTTCCTATACTGTATTTGCTTTCAGTGTTTCATTTTCAGATGTTCCCCTGAGCTGCTCCTCGTTGTCTGACAACAGCAGGTGGTTTTATTGGGATCTTGCTATTGAACAATTTCTTGCCTATTGACTGACTTGAAGGTAATGCTTTGAATGTACACTCTTGAATTTTTATGACTAAAATTTGTAGGGCATTTCCTCACACAGATCTTTTTTTATCCTGATGGACAAGTATTTCCTAGGATTCCCACTAGGTAACTAGATAACCCTGAAATGGTTGCAGAGGTTGAATTTTGAAGGACTGGCCATAGACTAGAACCTAACTAGGCTCGAAGATCTACTGTCAGAACCAGGCACTTTCTAAAATGGAACTTTACTTTCTAAGTGGAACTTCTAAAACAGAACCAGGCACTCTCCTTTAATGGAACTTCAGCCCCGATTTAGGTAGTTTTAAGTATTGTAGGTCTAAAGTAATAGTTTGGCCAATTTAGAGGGGCATTCACATTGTTAAAGTTCTGGATTATATCACACCAGAGTTGGAAAAGCAGGTGCTGTCCCAAGCCCATCCTCATTCAGCCAGGCAATTGTTGTTTTCCGTTGAAAAATGTACAAAAGAAGATGCCAGTGGATTTGCATTGTTGAAATGAAAGAGCCAAGGTGGATGAAAAAGAGGCTTGGAGGAGCTGTGTCCTATGTGTTTAAGAAAAAGCTGAACACCACAGCAGCTTAAAAAATTGAAAGTATTAAAATCAATATCTAAGAGGTTCATTTAACCATAACAAAAACACCTTAGCAACAGACTTTTAAATAGTGCTTTGCAAAGGAAGTGGGGCTGTCTGAGCTATGATCGGCCACTCATTGCAGTGAACCTGTGAAAAAGAACTCGATGTTCCATTGAACTGGAAGCAAATTATGGTTGCCAAGGAAACCAGCTCCTCTGCGCTTCTCAGGTGAAAGGATGTTTGGTCTTTAAAATAACAGAAACGGGTTTGCATGAAGAATATTATCTGCATGGTGCAAAAAGTGCAGTTGGGGGAAACAAATGTATTATTGCCATAATTTACGAAATGATTATAGAGGTAGATAATTGTTGGGAAGGCATTTGGCATGTACCTTACAAGACAGGCTGGCAGAAATTCAATTGCAAATTTTTTAACATCATGAGTGATGTGTCTTTAAGTGTTAATGCCATTTCATAATGAATTTTGATTACTAGTTAATATTTGATGTTACTTCTCTGGGTACGTGTCCCATGCTGGGGGACTAAGAATTTTTCAAACCTTGCCTCTAATTTGAAAAGACTTTGCTAAGCACTGAGAAACAGAATTATGCATGAAAAAAGGGGAGTATGTGGGCTTCTTTAAAAAATCAGAGGATAGGATAGGATTACTAAACTCATTTTTATTTTGCTTACTTTTGTTGCACTGACAGCATTTCATACAAATGTGACGTTGTGTATACTTATGACCAATGAGTCATTTGTTGAGTATGATTTCAAAAGAGTCAATTTGTATTATCCTATGTTTGGAAGCTCTTTGAATTATTGAGCTAAGGCAAGGTTTATGGTCTTTATGTTTGCTGTCTAGCAAAGGGTGTTGAATAATGAACCACATTTTAAATCAAAGATTTCCTTTTATTCTAATCCTTTATTTCCCAGTAGACCTAACCTGATTTATTGTGTTGAGTGCTCTACGAGGAGTCTGTGTAACCTCGGTTTTCTCCCGAGAGAAGATGTATATTGACTCAGGAAGTAGCAAGGAGAATAATAGTTTTGACTTCTGGAAGTACTTTGGTTTTAGGCTGTCAGTCCATTTATCTATCCATTCATCTTCCCATCAAACATATCATTCCCCAACATACAAGCACTAAAGGACTACAAGAATGAAGATGATCTAGTCCCTATCACTGTGATCTCTTGACAGGAATAGACAGAAACGGAATGAACTAAAGTTACAATAGAGCTCCAGGAATAGTGCCACGGATGTGGTAGGCATTCAAGGATGAATAAATGAATAAAGATATAAAGTGTAATAGGAACATGAGGTAGAGAGTGGTAGGTGATGAATTCTATTAGAGAATCTGGAGTCTTGGTCCTCCTTCATTTCATCCAGATTTTGCTCAATGTGACATTCCTTAGAAATTTTCCCTCCTCCGTATCCCCACCCTGTGGACAAATCTGTCTTTATCTCCTTGCCTAACCATCTTTTTCTTCTTAGCATTTTGTCACTCTGTGCAAATATACCATATATTTGTTTATTAATTTGTCTATTTCTGCCATTCAAATGTGTACTCATGAGTGTGGGGAT
The DNA here is from genome assembly GCF_048565385.1 of Saimiri boliviensis. Taxonomy (NCBI): domain Eukaryota; kingdom Metazoa; phylum Chordata; class Mammalia; order Primates; family Cebidae; genus Saimiri; species Saimiri boliviensis. The sequence goes on along the minus strand of NC_133450.1, from coordinate 41,819,109 downwards.
TTTGTCCAACAGGTGGCGGTGTTCCCAGAGCTGCAGTGCCCAGACATAGCACATGTTCCACACAGTATTTGTGGAAAGGATGAATGAATGATGGGTTGTGGAAATACACTTTTTGCCACCATGGAAACGTGAGGACTACTTTATACTTTAAAGACTATAGTCTGTAAACTGGAGGAGATTGGTGGCTGGCCACAAACATTTTTCTAAATTGTTTTTCATTCTACATCTTTAAAGACTGCCCTTAAGAAAAATTAACATCATGTAAGGCATTAGGAGTAAGGGACATAGAATGCTAGTGCATACTGAGAGGTGACATACACTTACTGTCCTTTTCATGTTTTGAAGTTAAACAATTTCCCATTGGTGGAAATTAAAGAAAATATACTCTGTTGTGATTATGGACGGTGGCCTGTATTTACACCAGCTTTAGCCTCAACTGAAAATGATAAAGAGAAGAAAATAAGATCATTCTTCTTTGGGTCTTTGTATGTGTGTGTGTTTGTATTTATTTAATTTTGGTCAAATAAAACTTTAAGAAAATAAAGTTACATGGAGAAACTTGCATATGAATTTTGAAAATACACCAGGCAAGACGGATCTTCATAAGAAAAAGACTTGTCCAGTTTAAAAGCCTGGGCCTCAACTTGGATTTTTCAGCAGCCTGGTCTGCAAGCTTTCTTTTTGCAGTGCAAAGGAAAATAATCCATACACCATTGGAGAAGCTCCAGATTTACTGGCCAGTCTCACATTTTGAAGCAGGTCTTGGAGAAATCAGGTCATGTTTCTTTAGCATTCAAATGGGTGAAATTATTGGGATTTCTCAGGATAGCCTTTCCTATTTTTCCTATTCTTTAAACCCCTTTAAGAACATTTGAAAGCTATTGACATCTTTGAAAGGGTATAGAAAGTTACAATTTGTTCAGTTTGGGATAGCATTAATTTCTCTGTAATATTTTGTTGAATCACTTTGGAATTGGAGAAGCTTCATGACCTCTGAAGCTCAGAACCAAGCAAAGTTTCTTTGCTAGGCAAAACTCCCATGAAAGGAAGAGCTTGGTCTCTGAAGTCCAGTGAAGCACAGATGACACACTATCTATTTTTGCTGTTTTGGCGAAGCAAAACCTCCACATGTTGTGGCTGAATCATGGTGTCTACATGAAGGGATCTCATTCAGTCCCATGCATACCATTTTGGCACACTCTTAGGACCCCTATTTTTACCTCCAGTGTTGACCTGAAATCCAGACTCATTTATCCAATCAACATCTTCACTTAAGTGTCCAGTAAGCCTCTCTAATTGAGCATGTTCAGGACAGACTCCCCACCACCAGATTCCTCCCTACCACCTGCTCCTCCTCCGATGTTCCCCAGCTGTGTAAAGTGGCACCATCTGTTTGCTGAGGCCAAAAACCTTGGGGTTATTGGCCTTTGACTCTTTACCAAAAACCTTGGGGTTATCTTTGACTCTTTAATTTTCTTCATGCTCTATATCCAGTCTGGAAGTCATACCAACAGGTTGATTTCAAAAACATATCCACATCCATTGCTTTCACCCAGTTATAAGCCACCATTATCTTTCTCTTGAACTACTGAGGGAGGCTTCTAAGCAATTTCCCTTCTTCCAGCTTCGCCCCTTTTAGCCTGTTCTCTAGACAGCAGCAAACTAAGCCTTTAATGCTGTAAATTAGGCCTTGTTACACTATGGCTTAATACCCTCTGCTAGTTTCTAATTATACCTAGAATCAGATCCAAATTCTTACCATGTCCCATAGGATGTACATTTTCTTCTCCAGCCTCATCTCCTCCAACTCCTGCCGTATCTACTGGGCTCCTAATCACATAGTCTATAAGAACAGCTCCTGTCACTCTCCATGCCTCAACCCACTCATTTTTTTCATAGATTTGTAGTTTTGGGGTAACAGTACATGATACCTCTCTTTTCCTGTCATGTTCTGAGTTTCATAAGGACAATGAGGATAGCCAGATGGTGAACAAAATACATTTGCCTTTTTTTGGGTGGTAAAGTGGATAGATGAATGTGGCTTTACATTTTTGGCCAAGAAAGATATAGCAGTGATGGCAACGAAGACCCTGTTCTCAAGGTACTTATATTTGAAGAAGATTGAATACATATTTTTAAAAACAGCACACACATCCATATACTTGATATAATATATAATATAGATATGTACATACATAACATAGCCATGAATTTGAAACATAAAAAACGCCCTACTGCCAGAAATTCTTTGAGTTTACAGACATCAAATCTTTGAAACATTGAATTTTGAACTATAGGAACAAGTTTAGGACAATTTTTTTAAAGCAATAACCCATTTGAAGTCATTTGGGAGTGAAGAGTTAATTCTTCATTGGTTTCTGTTTTAGACCTGCATGTATGTGTATACATACATTTATTAGGTCTACATTTTTACTTCTCAACACATACTGTGACGGACAATTGTTTTTGAAAAGATTTCTATTCTAAAGGAAATAGATAGCTATATGAGGTTCACTGCTGAAAAAATTGTTCTTGTGTGTTGGTGTTCATTGTGACTATGCTTGGTCAATTGATCTTTCTGTGGTCAGAAATCTCCAGACATCTGGAAATGCTGAAGAACTCATTTGAAGGTTGCTTCTACTTAGAAGGCCTTTACATTAAAGCATGGATAATTAATCCTTTCACTGCTGACATCAGGGCATCCGTGATATGGTCTTTGCCAAAGATGATCTCATGAGTTTGAGGACAAAAGAAACAGTACAATATGAATTCAGCCGACATCTTGGAGCATTCTTGTGTTCCTTGATACAGTGTTTTCTGTCTGTCAAGGTGAAAGACATACTTTGATTCTTTGCTGCTGCGTGTCTTTAAGCATTATTCTTTTGCAGGACTAGTTGCTATCAAAATGCAAAGTTGTTTAAATATTAAAGATGACTTGCATTCTATTTGAAAACCATTTTATAATTCCAAATCATACAACTTTAATTTTCTCATTGAAATTTAGCTTTGAGCAGATTTTCTTTTGTGGAGCAAAATTTGGATTTATTTCAATCTTTGTTCAGGAAATACCCATTAATTTTTTTCATGAAAAATGAGTGAGAAACATGCCTTTTAAAGGCTGCTTTTATATTCTGCCTAGGTGGAGAAAATAAGTGTGTAGTTCACAAATGCATTGTATGTGCAATCTTTTGTGTTTCCGTGTGCTCATTTTCCTCCATGGAGAGCTTATATTAGATTCTCAGAAGGCTTTTTCCCCCTGAGATTTATTTTTTTATTGATAAGTAATAGTTGCAAATATTTAGGGGCACATGTGATATTTGGATACATGCATACTGTGTATAATGATGAAATACTCATCACCTCAAAAATAGGATATCCATCACCTCAAACATTTATCATTTCTTTGTGTTAGGAACCTTCCAAATCTTCTAGCTGTTTTGAAATGTGCAATAAATTATTGATAACAATAGCAACCCTACTGTGCTATTAAACAGTAGAACCTATTCCTTTTATCTAACTGTATTGGACTCATTAATCTGCCTCTCTTCATCTCCTTGTCCCTACCCTTCCCAGCCTCTGGTAACCAACATTCTACTCTCTACCTCCATGAGATCCACTTTTTTTTTTTTTTTTTTTTTTTTTAGCTCCCACGTATGAGTGAGAACATGAAATATTTGTCTTTGTTGTGTATATATGACACATTTTCTTTATCCATTCATCTGTTGATGGACACTTAGGTTGATTTCATATTTCGACTATTATGAATAGTGTTACAATAAACATGAGAATGCAGCTATCTCTTCAACATACTGATTTGCTTTCCTTTGTATATATATCCAGCAGTGGGATTGCTGAATCATATGGTAGGTTTATGTTTAGTTTTTTGAAGAACCTCAATACTGAGATTCTCAGATGGGTTTGTGATCTCCTGAAGATCACTGTCTTGGAGAGTTCCATCCTTGCATGGATATCTATTGCTTTGTTTACAGAGCATCTATTTCCCTCCTGGTAATTGTACCTTGTCTCTTTGGCCATACTTAGTACACAGCATGGGAGGCTTGTGATGAATCAAATCAATGGCCTATTCATTCTCTAGGCCACAGGGATTGACTGGTTCAGAGACAAGTAAATAAGCCTACTGGTCCAATAAGAGCCAGTTCTAAGATTTTTTTAGGGGGAGCATATTGAGGAAGGAAGCTGTCTTCTACTACACTTGGAGCTAGGATCATAGAACCCTAGTTACCCCTTAAGGGGAAGTGTTTCCTACTAGAATGTAAAGCCAGTGCAATTGAAAGCAGAGTCAGGAAGTCAAAGACGGCAGCTTCTTGATACTGTGTGTGCTTCTAGATCTGATTATATCTGATTGTAAGTTGTGTGAAACAACTTTTGTTGCTTAAAGGGACTTGAGTTGGAAATTTTTGTCACTTGCAAATGAGATCAGAACTACGATGTAGCAACACTGTTCTAATTATAAACAAACACAGAACTATAAACTATAGGTTGAGTATTCCTTACCTGAAGTGCTTGGGAGCAGAGTGTTTTGGCTTTTGGAATGTTTGCATATACATAATGAGACATTTTGGGGATGGGACCCAAGTCTAAACATGAAATTCATTTATGTTTCATATATGCTTTATATACCTAATCTGAAGGTAATCGTAAACAATATTTTTAATACTTTTGTGCATGAAATGAAGTTTGTGTATATAGAACAATCAGAAAGCAAGGGTGTCACTATCTCAGCCACCTATCTGGTGTCCTGTCGGTGTTCAAAGAGTTTTGAATTTTGGAGCATTTCAGATTTTTGAATTAGAGATGGTCAACCTGTATCAGGAATCATAAGGTATGGAACTTTTAGTCTTAGTAACCAGAGCTTTGGCAAGAAGGCATTTTCAAATTGATATATCTTGCTGGCCAGTATTAACATTAACAAAGATCAAGTTTGTTGTTCTGTTTTAAACATACTTTTGTGTCATTATCCAGTGTCCTGGTTAGAAGGACCTGGAGATCTCAGTAATCAATCATATGGGGGGTGGGGGGGAATATAGCAGCCTGGAACCAAAGCATCTGCCCAGAGCAACCATGGGGGTAGGAGCCATATACTGTAGCATGGCTGCCCTAAAGGCAACAGGTGCTGATGGCTGCAAGCACCTGGAAGAAAAAGAGAGAATACAGAAGATGGGGGAATAAAGAAAAAATAAAGCCAAATGTCCAGTGATGAGGGAACTGAGTGAATAAATGATGCTATATTCTTATGTTGAAAGTATTTAGTAGCCTTTAAGAATTATATTTTAAATGTTTATTTATATTCATGAAAGGATTCATAATATATTGCCTGGCAAGAAAAGCATGATGTTTCATAAGAGTATGATTCTACTTTTAAAAATAAAATACATGAATATGTATAAATATTAATATAACATTCTCAAAGATAGCTCTGAAAATACAAAAAAATGGTTATCTCTGGGGGGTGGGGTGGGAATCATGGATGATTTACATTCTTGTTTGTGTTCTGATTTTTCTACAATGAATATGAATTACTTGTGTGGAAAAACAGAAGCAGAAGGTACCTCCTGAGAGAAAATTATTAGTGCTGCAAGCATGTAGGCAAAGCATTTCTAGGTGTCAGGGAAATGTAGAGGAGAGAATCAGGAGTTAGAAAAACATTTTCCTAACTTTTGGAAATGATTTAAGACTAAACGCAACATATGGGGAGGATTCATAGAAGAGACAGGTCCGGGGTGCAGTCTTAAAGGTTCATGACTCTTTTAACCTGCCTTTGCAGTAGCTTCCAATTCAATTCATTAGGTAGGTATTTCTCCAACAGGGATATATTTTAACTTGGCTGCAATACCTGTGTTCCATTAATAGACCTGATAGAAATGTGATAGAGATATGTTGCTGAGCACAAGAACAGTTAAACAGTAGACACTCTACCCTGTCCCATTTTCCTAAGACAGATCTTCATCACGAATGTAGCAGCCTCTTAGTTGGGCTCTCTGCTTCTAGTGTTTTACTTCGTAAGGACATTGTGCTAGTTTCTTATTGCTGATGTAACAAATTACCAGAATCTTATGGTGCAAAAGCATACAAATTTATTATCATGCAGTTTGTGGTTCAAAAGTTCCCTGGGATAAAATCAAGGTGTCAGTGGTCAAGTTCAAAGTTCCCTAGGATAAAATCATGGCAGTCCTCCTCTCCCTGGGATAAAATCAAGGTGTCAGCAGAATGGCAGTCATCTCTGGAGGCTCTAGGAAAGAATCTGTTTTCTTGCCATTTCTGGCTTCTAGAGGCTACCCACCTTCCTTGGCTCCTGGCCTCTTCCTCTACCATCAAAGTTAGCAATAGTGGGTTGAGTTCTCATACTGCCATTTCACTGGTTCTTTTTATCTGATTTCCTCTCCCTGTTTTAAGAACCCTTGTGATTCCATTGGACCCATCTGGATAATTCAGTATAATTTCCCTATTTTAAGGTCATCTGATTAGCAACCTCAATTCCACTTGCACTATTCCCCTGCCATGTAACCTATCATAGCCATGGGTTCCAGGGATTAGGACATAGACATATGGGGAGAAGGGACATTATTTTGCTTCCCATAGACATCATCCAGATAGCTGCTAGAAAAAGCAGTCTGACATGCCAGAACTTGGCCAGAACTCTATCCTGGTGAAAACCTCCCCAGGCCTCTGAGATGATTTAGTCATCTCAAATCCTTGATACACATTTTATCACCCTCTGCTTTCCTTATATCTCAGTTGTCATTTCCCACTGCCTCTCAATTTATAATCAGACAGTATTGAACTGCTGGACCTTTCTGCATGCTCCAGGACCCCGACATACACACAATGCTGTTTCACACGCCTGTACCTTGCTGATGCTGGTCCTTTGGCCTCTTATTCATCTGGTTACCGTGCACCTGTTTTTCTTCTGACTTTGTTGGTTGCTTCCTCCTACCTTTTTATTGTCCTTTGCTGTTTCCCTTCCTGTCCTGAATTATAAGTGTTTCAGGTGTTAAGAACTTGGTTTTTAAAAAATGTGTTTTACCTTAAGTTCTGGGTTACATGTGCAGAACATGCAGGTTTGTTAATAGGTTTACATGTGCCATGGTGCTTTGCTACCCCTCACTTATCAACTGTCATCTAGGTTTTAAGCCCTGCACGCATTAGGTATTTGTACTAATCCTCTCCCTCCCCTTGTCCCCTACCCCCCCGACAGGCCCCAGTGTGTGATGAAGAACTTGGTTTTAACCTTTCTCTCTGTCCTCTCTCTTCTTAGATGATCTCATCCATTTCCGTGACTACAACCATGTGATGATTCTGAAATTTACATCTCTAGGTCCAGGCCTGTCTTTAGAAACATTTACTGGCATCTCTCGTCAGCACTGTAGACATTTGAGACAATGCCATTTCAACACAATGACTTCCTCTTGATTTCCCTCACCCCCAAATTGTTGAATTCATTCATTTTTGAATGAATGTCTATTTTTCTGTTCAGCAATACAAATAGGTGACTTCTTGATTATTTACTGGATGTGTCAGACTCCCCTTTAAGCTTTAATCTTTATAACACCCTCATTAAGTAGATGCTATTCTGTTTCCATTTTGCAGATGAAGAAATTGAGGTCCACAAAGTTTAAGTAGCAGTATTGTCTAAATTAAAAAGCAGTTAGTGGTAGAAACAGGATGTGACCCTTTACAGTCTGACTCCAGATGCTCGTAACTACTAGGTTAAGCAACTAAAGATCCTCAGGATTATTTTCATTTAACTCTTCTCAGACTTCCAGGCTGACAGAAGAAACCCTCCCCGTGTCCCCCAGTTCTCTGTGCCCGCTTCCAGCTTAGTAGTTAACATGTAATGATTAAACCTACTTTTGTCTCTTGCCTGCTCTGGCTAATATGCACTAACTTCTTCATCTTTGTTCCTTCAGCATCTAGCACAGAACCTGGCACAGAAAGCCTTCAAAAACTTAGAGCTGGACTGAATAAATGCTCCTGTTTTGCTTAATTATTGTTATATAACTCATGTTCCTACAGCAGTGGGTTTTCTTGGAACCTTCTCCTCCTGCTCAGGATGTCACATTGCCTTTTAAATCAGGTCTAACTCCGTTGCTCTTTATTGCAAAGGCCATGAGCCACTTCCTCATCCTGACAGTACCTGAAATTATCCTTCCAGGAGCCTTCTGTTACTCATCATAAGCGAAGGGACCATTTTCCCAGTCTCATTCTCTGTAGCAGGAAACTTCTGTGTTTCTGTTATATTCATAACCTTTGCTCTGGAGGCAGTGTCAATATTTAATTTCGGGTCTGCCCTGTCTATGTATTCATTCTCAGTTCTTTCCTTAGATGTCTGTATTCCATATTGACTGGTGTCAGCTTGGGTTGTGAGCTCTTGCTCTGAGCCCTGGTAGCTTTGCTGACTAGAGTAAAGGGCTCAGGAGCTGCAGAAGAACCATTTTGTTTGGCCTCTTCTGTTTCAATGATCTTTAACTCAAGCCAGGTACTCTGCTAGTTGTCATTAGTCACATGGGGAACCCAGCAAGAGAGAGTGGACAGGTAGCAGGCTGTCACCTATGGGGCAACCACCTCAAAGCACATGTCCTGTTGCAAGTGGGATGAAAGAGCCAGTCATAGTGCAGTGACTAAGAGAAAGAATTTTGCAGCGGACAGACCAGGTTTCAAGTCTTAGCTTCAATAAAATACTAGCTGTTTTACCCCAAGGAAATTCTTCTATGAACTTTTTCATTGGCTTTAAAATGGGCCCAGGGTTCTTATGTCTAAAATGAGACTATCTGGCACATATTTAATTGTCAATGCTACAGTCTCAAAGAGCATACTTAGGGCTCAACTTAGTGCCTTGTGTAAAGAGATACCCAAAGAAATATAAATCATTCTACCATAAAGTCATATGCATGCGTCTGTTCACTGCAACACTATTAACAATAGCAAAGACATGGAATCAACCTAAATGCCCATCAGTGGCAGATTGGATAAAAAAATATGGTTCGTATACAATGTGGAATACTATGCAGCCATAAAAATAATGAGATTATGTCTTTTGCAGGAACATAGATTGAGCTGAAGTCTATTATCCTTAGTAAATTAACTCAGGAACAGACAACCAAATGCTGCATCTTCTTGCTTATAAGTGGGAGATAAATAATGAGAACTCATGGACACAAAGAGGGGAACAACAGATACTGGAACCCACTTGAGGGTAGAGAGTAGGAGGAGGGAGAGGATCAGAAAAAATAATTGTTGGGTACTAGGCTTAGTACCTGAGTGACAAAATAGTATGTGCAGTAAACCCTTGTGACTTGCATTTACCTACCTTGAAAAAGATTGATAAATTTGCATGGGTGGCAATGAAACTAGTGTTAGAAAGAAGTATACTATTTGTAAAACATTCTTTCTGCTCATCATGGAAGGCTGGAAGAGAATGGCCCTTAGGAATATTATGTAGAAGGTAATTAGGGCAACACAAGAATATTCCAATTATTTGGGTTATAAATTATGGAACTATGGCACCAAACTCATTCATAAGAAGTATATCAGTACAACTTACCAACTCTCTCTCTCTCTACCTTTTTTAGCAGAATGATTCTTCACTTTCCTATTATGTAAAATGGCAATGAACACTACCTAATATAAATAGTGTATAGGTTAAATAAATTCACTGTATCAGTTAGGACTAAATGCAGCCATGTGGCTTGACTTGCATTGTTCTGGGTGATAAATTGTATTGATTTCTATTCCTTGGTTTATTACAGAATTAGGCAACCATTCCGGGAACTCAAATCTCTCTTCCCCAAATCTCTTATTTCCTGACCTCACCACTAGATGACAATCCCTTCCTGTGTTTTGGCCAGTGAGCGAGAGGAAACATTTCAAGCCGTTTATTTTACAGTTGTTTCTGAATAGGTGCCCTAGTAATATCTGGAGGTAAACTTTATTGTTAGCCTCTAAACATCCTACTGAAGTCATGGGGACACAGTACAGCTAAATGTCTATGTGAGACAAATGGAAATGAATTTTGAGTTTAAGGGTTTGACTGTTACAACTTAATTATCCAGTATATATTTTTTAAAAGTTCTTGGGAATCACGCTGTCATGTCTTCATAAAGATTCAAAACCAACTTTTTAATAGGAATTTGACCTCACTTTAAAACCGTGTTGACAAAAATGGTTATAAGACTACATTCTTCATTAAGATCATGACGAATGTATTTTGTGACTGCCTCAGTCTTTTTTGTTTGTAGAAATGAATAGTTTCCCTTAAAAGGTAAATCTCAGGCAAAGTTAATACTTACAAAGTGCTATACATGAAAGATCACTGTCTATGCTGAATCAGGATGAAAGGAAAGAGACATGGAGACACTGATGTTATTTTGACATAGTTGAAGTGGTGAGTCTTGCATAGTAGACAATCTCTTTAAATCACTGTTTTTGATGACCTTGGTTATGCCTAATCCTGTGCTAGGGGTCATGGAGAAATACAAAAGGTGGGGTTAAATTGGGTGAAGTTTATTTATTGAGATTATTAAAACAAATCACCTCAGAGCCTCCAATGATTTGGAGGTCGTTGAGATTATTTGAGGGTATATGAGACATCAGAACCAAAGAAATCCCTGGGTGTCACCATATTATGTCATGTAAAGTTTAGTCTTTCAGATGAAATTGTTAATCAAGGCTTGGAGACTTCATCGCAGTTTAACTGGAGAGTAGAAGTGTTTGTAGCAGCAGCAGCAGCAATGGAGGATCTAACCAACTAGTGTGTTATGCATTCACATCTAGGGTGTATTTCCTTTTCATTATTAAATCAAGTACCTGAATGAAATCTTGGTTTGAATATTCATTTGACCCTCCAAATTCTATAAAAAAAACCTTTATGACTATCTAGTTGGTGCTATTGTCTACATATTGCACCAAGTTGTGCTTTTTTTTTTCTTATACTACCATGTTTTTCTTTCGCTGCAGGGAACCCTCTTGCTTATGAGAGACCTAGCAGAAATATTCCTCCGTTTCTTATTATGAAAAATGATAGAAATAGTGTATGGATTAAATAAATTTGCTCTATCAGTTAGACAAAATTCAACCACAAATGACAGAAAATCCCAAATTACGGTGCCTTTAACAAGTTAGTTTATTTCTCCATCATGTAAGCAAAGTCCACAGGCACTTGAGTTTTGGGTCACTGTGTTAGCTTCTTGATCCTTAGGGACCCAGGCTGCTTCTGTCTCGTTGCTTCACCATCTTTAACACATCTCAAAGTTGCCTATGAAATGTACACTTACGTCTCATTTGCCAATCCTTAGTTATAAGGTTTCATCCAGTTAGAGGTGCTGGGAAGCGCCGTTTCGATTTGGCACAGCCATTGGCCTAGTTAAATGCTGGTGGTTCTATTCCTAAGGAAGAAAGAAGTAATAAACACTGGGGGGCAGTCTCCGGCATGGTAACCTAGCATAGATTCTGATAGTAAGACATTTCTTCAAATTGCTTTTTCAACTCTCTTCCTTCCCTCTTTCCCTCCTTTCAGCTACTAACACCTGGGATGGGTCTTTATGCTCAGGTTGGAAAGTGTTAAGCCTGAAAAGAGAGCTTTCTGGCAGTAAGAAAGGAATTCCTGTGGCCAGTTTTAGTTAATTTGTGATTGTAGAAGAAAATCTTGGCATAGATTACTATCAAATCATGTGTTGTGCAAAGAGTGTTCAATGTGGACACAAAATGATGTATTAGCATTTGCTTTTAAGTAGCTAATTATATTCTTAGCATTAAAATGTGGAAAACAAATACTTTTCAAGATTACTTCAGAAACTATTTAGCATTGCTTAGTCATTGTAATTAATGTACAAAAAAAGGGGGTTTCTTCTTCTCTAAGATTTTTAGAAATGCTTAATTACACAGTTTTCCTTGTACAGAGAACATGTGTGCCGAGAACATGCATTCTCTTATTAAGATTTCATGGTTAGGCTTTATTTTGACCATATTTTATGTTTTTGCCTTATTTTCTTCTAACATCTTATGATGCAATCATTATGTTCCTCTCCCTTTTTACACAAATTGAATAAGTCAGGATCTCTTACCTTGAAGGCAAGAGATAATTCCTGAAAGAATTATCTAAAAGCTGTGTGAGGCCTACACACAACTGGTGGTATTTTTCCCTCAAGGAAAAGGTGGAGATTTCACAAGAATGTAAAATCAAAGGAAAACTTGGAAAATCTAGCACCAGGGTCATGGTTCAGATTGTGTAAGACCACTGTGTAAACTCTATGAGGCAGGGACTTCTGCCTTAATCCTGGCCATGTGTCTGGAATATGCTTGGGACATGGCATGCTGTCAATAAAAATATACGGTCTAAATGAATAAATGAGTCACCAGGAATGGCGAGTGCTGGGATTTAGCAGCAGATGTGTAGGAGATATCGGGGTTTCATAGACTGACTTAGCAGCAGATGTGTAGGAGATATTGGGGTTTCATAGACTGACTTAGCAGCAGATGTGTAGGAGATATCGGGGTTTCACAACTCAATAGGAGTCTAGTTGTGACTGCTAAAAAATCTAGACATTAGATGCTAGAAAAAATTTGCTTTCTTGGGGCTAAAAATAAGGTTTACTCAGCCCAAATTAATGTGAAGAGTCACAGAATATGTGCTCTGCCTGATTGAAACTCATGGGAAACGGTGTTTAGTTTTTAGTGCCACCCCTGTAGAGGACATAGACAGACAATGGAATATAATTTAGTCACGATATCTGAGATTGGAGTGGTGAATGATCCAGAGGGCTTTGGAAGGCCACTTATGCCAGTTGCCCTCTGGATTCTTGCATCTTCTCTACCACACCCCTAGCTGGTGAGCGTTCAGTCATATAGATACGGGGGATAAGTGATAGGAGAATTCAATTCGAGGCATGCTCTTTCACTTTCCAGAACATTCTTCCATGCTTTGGGAAGAGACTCAGATGATCAGGAGAATAAGAATGTAAAAATCGTGTCTAATCAATGTCAGTTGCAAGGATAGCACCTTCTACTCTTTAAAGAGCCATAATGTGAAATAGGTACTGTTTTTCTATATTGGCCTGGTTGGAGAATTGGACTGAGGCAGTGGCCAGATATTACCTCTGAAGTGGAAATTCTTAACTGGATTTTGAGGACCTCAGAAGCCTTTTTAGATAAATTTTAAGGGGGCATGATTCATATGCTATGAATATGTTTATAAGATTTTGTTTGTGTGTTCCCTTCCCCACCCCCCCAGGAGAGGGTTTAGGGCTTTCAATTAGAGAGTGTTCTTAGCTCCAGAGATAAAAACTACTATTGTGGGGTCTTCTATAACTCTGAGTTTCTATGCTTTTATTTTTAATGTATAGAAATAAAATACTAGTATTTTTTTACTTAGGTAAAATAGACTAATTAGACATCCTATAACAATGTCTCAGCTGTAATTATATGACTCCGCCTGTATGAAGCAGGGGAATTAAATATCTGTTACAACTCAGCAACAGTGGTCTTTCATTCCATATAATTTCACATTTTTGGTTTTCACAAAGTAACAGCCCAGCTATTGCCTCTGGCTTCACAGTTTTACCTATGCAAAAGCTTAGTGCTTTTTAGCTTCTGTGACCCTCTTGGTTTTGAATTCCAGGAAGCATGACTGCATCTCAGCCTGAGGCTCTGTAAAGCTATTCAGTGAAAAAATGAATGATGAATACTTGGGAAGTAATGCATTTTTATTCCAGGTTACGATATTCACAGGAGACAAGGCATTTTGTTTTCATCAGCATCCCAGCTGTGATCCTTGTGTTACATTGTAGGAGCTGTAGGCGCAAATAAGAGAAAGAACTCTTTTGATTAACCCAAATATTTATGGCCAGAGTCACAGTTTAGTCAGGGTAGCAAATTATATCTGTTCCCTAAAGGGAATAATTACTTACAGTTTGATAACGATTGAATAATAATTTGCAGCAAATTTATCAGGATGATATTTTTTTCCCATAAAGACAAAACTAATAAAGCCATTGAACAGGTGGTTGTGTATTTTTTAAAAAATGATTAAATTATTAAGGCAGAAGGTTTTAATAGCTATCACGGTGAGTCAGACCAGTTTCTCTACCTCCTCTTTAGCAAACATTCCTTTGGCGAGTTTCACATTCAAGTAAGCAACTGGCTTTCCTTGACCCCTGCTAGGTGGGACTGCTGTTTTGCACAGTTGGGGTGCATATTATTAACTCCAAGGAGGGCAAGAAGTCATTATGACCTGGAGTTAGAAAAAATTAATAACCTAGTGTCAGAAGGGGAGGTGGAGGTGCTTTTCTGGGAAATATTAGGTAGCCTCAATTGAATCAGCTTTCTCAAGGAACTATCACGCCTGGTTTAACTTGCTTTGCTGTTATGAAAATTACAGAGAGCTGGGTAAGTTGCTTGTTCTGAACAATTGTCAGGCTAACTTTGGTGTTCTGAGGGAAGGAGCTAGTTTACCTTGAAAATAGTATAAGAACTGTAATAGGTGTAAGTCTGATATTTAACCTCTTTATTTTCTCTTAATTTGAGACTCCTGTTGTTGCAAGTTCAAACCTCTTTATGGGTCTGTTCGCCCGAGCGTTATAAGAAATGGAGGGGTTGAAAGGCAGAGCCAGACAGAGTCTGAAGGTGGGAAGGAGAGGAAGGGATTGACTGGAGCTGCAGTGGAATTGATTTGCTTTGTCCTCTTAAGAGATAGGAACGGACATCAGGGGCATTTGCTTGAAGAAAGTAGGTGGTGCTAGAAATCTGTTTGCTGAGGAGCAATTGGCAGGAAAAAAGGCTATAACCAAAATTTTGATCTCTTGTGCTTGTTTTCAGCTTTTCACGTAGTCTTGACCTTAGCATACATCTTTGAGCTAAGTAAGCCTATGTACAGCCTCCTTTCTGTGTGTGTGAATACCTAGTGAAGAGAGGGTGTAGTAGGATTAGTGATCTCTAGTCACCAGAAATCTCATGGCAACATGATCTGGCATTTATGGCTACCTGATTTTTTACACCTAGGTGAGAAGCCCAGTCTTCTGGGATTGGCAGAAACAGGTAGTGGCAATTACATTTTGTTCTCCTTTGCAGAGCTTGCTTCTTTGCTATTAGAGGGACTTAAGTCTGTAGATGTTGGCTACCTTTCTGTTCACAAGCACACTTGAGGCGTCTGGTTATTTTTTAAATAACCTGGGTTAAGAACTGAGCATTATTTCCTTTTGAGGCTAGGGCATAACACACAGCTTGTTATCAGGAGCACGATAACGAGGCTAAGTACATAAATATGGAAAAAAGCACGTCCCAAAGCACCATCTCCTGCAGGAAGAAAGGTGATTTAGTAGGCATAAGCCTGACACTTCTTGTGTGCATAGTCATTAGTGACAACCTGTGTGTGGAGGGGAAAATTCACTTTGTACCATGGAGCAGGAACATTGCTAAATATCTATAAAAAATCCTCAGGCTAAACACATTTTTGCTGGTTCACCTCTTTAGCACTGGCTTAGTTCAGTTTTTCTTTCCATTCTGAGGCCCAAAGGAAGAGTGATCCACGGATTACTAGTAAAGACAGTCAGGCTATTTTTACGTAGTCAGTTCTTCTAGCTAGTCTCAGTGCATCTCGGTAACAGCTGGTGGAACAGCTTGTGTGAAATGTGTTGGTCAAGCCTGCTCACTAACCTCTCAGGTTTGGCAGACCAGAAAAACCCTGTTGGAGTCGCTGGAGGTTTGAATTACGGTTCTGAAATAAAATTCTAAGTGTTTATAAAGCTTCACACAGAGAGATGGACAGGAACAGAGAAAAGTGTTTATGTTGTTTGTAAGGGAGGATGCGTATACGTCAGGTGAGGAGGGGAGATTCACGAAGGGCTGTGTAAGGGCTATTAACCTGGGGGTCGTTCCTAGCACCTCCTACCCCCCTGTTTCTGGACTGTAAATGTTTCAGGAAAGAATACTTGTTGAAGCAGTAGTTGGGCAAAACCAAAATTGATACAACTTTTTTCTTTTGCCTTTGATCCTTGAATTTACAGTGAAGGCATGTCTGAGATATCTTAGGTGTTTGTTTCTACTGTGTTGCTGGAGCATTGCTGGAGCATTGATTTCTCTGGAGAATGTGTTGTGAGAAGCTGAGTTTGGGTGATCAAATTGGTTTTCTTATTTTTCTCCATGCGTGTTTCTAAAAGGGTAATATAGCAAAGGAGTTTCAAAATTGGTTATCAGAGTGACTGAAAACTTTTGATGGCTTCAATATGCTTTTAAATGTTGCTCAATTGCCTTTTTAAAAAAAGCTGAAAAAGTAGGTAAGACTGCTGAAATACAGTGTAGCCTTTGCATAATATAGTTTACTCGGTCGATTTATATATAAGGCAGTTACATGGTGTGATTAGTTACAGAAGTACTTTAAAGCTGTGGAAACATAAGGCACTTTCCCCTATGGTTTTAATTGAGCAAGGAAGGGGCCAGCTTGCTTAATCCACCTTGAGAATTATCCTTCCTGACCCATGTGGTGCTCACATCTTATCTAGGGCTTCTAAGCCTGTGGATACTGAGTACAAGATGCTTATATTCATAAAGACAGGCTTTTCTGTTCTTTCCATGTGATTCATATCAGAGCAGACAGCTTGATCTGCTCATATCTCTCACTTTATCCATGAGTTTTATGCCGCTGTCTCCTGTTTCTTTTTCTCCAGCCAGACCTCCCTCCAGACCACCTGTTCACAGAGCCATGTCTACCCAGATGTCCCAGGAGCACCTCCAGTTCTGCATGTGTATCACATTCTCTCTCTCCCTCACCTGGTCCTTGGCCTGTGTTCCAAGTCTCTGTGAGTGGTAACAGCTGTCACCTGGCAGCTAGGCTGCGCCATCTGACCACCACCAAGTCCTAGAAGTTTCAACCTTGATATCTGATGGAACTGCCTTCTCCACCCCTTCCCTTTTGCCATTGCCATCCTTCTAGCTCTCATCTGGATCACTGTAATGATTTTTGACTGGTTCTAGTAGGCCAAATAGTGCCCCACATCCCTCCAAGATGTTCACATCCTAATCCCCAGGACCTGTGAATATGTTAGTTACATGACAATGAGTAATTAACGTTGCTGATCAACTGGTCTTTAAATAGGGAGAGCATGCTGGGTTGTCCAGGTGTGACCAATAAAATTACAAGTGTCTATGCAAGTGGAAGAGGGAAGCAGACGTGGAGGTCAGAGTAACGTGATCTAAGAACTCTACTAGCTGTTGCTGCTGGCTTTGAACACAGAGAAAGGGACTGTGAACCGAGGAATTTGAGCCACTTGTAGAGGCAGGAAAAGATAAGGAAATGCCTTATCTTTTAGTGCCTCCAGAATGGAATGCAGCCTGGCTGACACCTTGTTCTTAGCCCGGTGAGACCCATTTTGGACTTCTGACCTACAGAACTATAAGATAATAAATGTGTACCATTTTAAGCTACTAAGTTGGTGATAATTTGCTACAGCAGCAATAGAAAGTGAATATACTTGTCTTCCTGCCTCTGGAGTGCGCATTCCAATGCACATGCAGGTCTCATGTTACTTTCTTGCCTCCAAGGCTTTCAGTGGCTCCCCTACCTCCACACTGTCTGTGCAGCACCTCAGTGTTGTAAATAGGAGGAAATTCGTAAATACTGAATGAATGAATGAAAACAGCCCATTTTCCAGCGTGTTAGTCCAATTCATGACTCTTTCTTTGAGGAGATAGATTAAAAGTCGATTGGTTATTTTATATTTGCATATACTTTTCTGGGAACAGGATGGAGCCAATATATGTTCTTTCTCGTATTTCTTTTTTAAAAAGCTTCCCTTATTTTTTAAATTATGTAATAGCATTTTATTGTAGCCAACTTGATAAATGAAAAAAACGTCCACAACAAAGCCACTCAGAGATGATTTTTGTTATTTGGATGTATAGCCTTCTAGCTATTCATATGCCTACATTTATATTTTATGTTTAAAAACCCACTCTTCACTTAGTATAGTAGTTTAAAAGTTTTCCTACAGCCCTTTTAATGGCTGCATGAAATTCCTCCGTGTGACTGTACTAAAACTTAAGGCCTGTCTCATATTGAACTTTCAGGTTGTCTGCAATGTTGCCCTATTGTGAACAGCCCTGCAATTAATATCTTTGCTATATCCCTGTATACATCTAGGATCCTTTCTTTAGAATAAATTCTTTAAGTGTGATAGCTGGGCCAAAGACTCTGGAATGTTAATGGTGTTTGATATGTATTAGAAAACTGCCCTCAAGGAAAATTGTACCAGTTTGCACTACCACCAACAGTGTCCTTTTCTTAAGTTGACCTTGCTGCTCCTGTGTCTTTTGAATTAATGGGAGGACTAGAGAGCTTGATGTCAGTG
Source organism: Saimiri boliviensis (assembly GCF_048565385.1). Lineage (NCBI taxonomy): Eukaryota > Metazoa > Chordata > Mammalia > Primates > Cebidae > Saimiri > Saimiri boliviensis. The sequence continues at coordinate 41,800,753 of NC_133450.1, read as the reverse complement.
GTGACCAGAGGATAATTTTACTTTGGAAGTGGACACTGCTTTAACCAGGTGAACACACACTGGGCACTATGACCAGCAGCCAGCACACTCAGCTCCTTCATAACTAAGATACCCTCTTACCATCCCACCAGAGTACTGGTACTATTGCTACTCAGAAAAGGCTCAGGGTTGTCCTCACCTTTCTGACTACACCAAATGCTGGAAACCAAGTGTGGACCCGTGGCCCCTTCAGCATTTACAGGCTTCTGATTTCTGTTAGGAGTCTGTGTTGGTCTGTTTTCACATGCTATCAAGAACTGCCTGAGACTGGGTAATTTATAAAGAAAAGAGGTTTAATTTCTCACAGTTCCACATGGCTGGAAAGGCCTCAGGAAACTTAGAATCATGGTGGAAGGGGAAGTGGGCATATCTTACATGGTGGCAGTTGAGAGAGAGTGTGTGAAGGAGTAACTGTTAAATCTCATGAAACTGTCAGATCTCATGAAAACTCACTCATTATCATGAGAACAGCATGGGGAATACACCCCTATGACCCAGTTACCTCCTATTAGGTCCTTCTCTCAACATGCAGTGATTATGGAGATTACAATTAGAGATGAGATTTGGGTAGGGACACAGAGCCAAACCATATCAGAGTCTGAAAGGAGACTTGAAATGGGGCACACAGATCTTCTCCTCTCCCGCACACCCCTTCCCCATCCTTGCTCCAGACCTTATCTACTTATGAGGTGAAACTGCTCATGCCTCATGTATGTAGGTGCTGCATTTTATATGGGGGGAAATTGATTTCCATAAATGCCTGTTGAATGGGCCAGCCTGACATCTCTGCTCACTCAAAATTAAGAGTAAAAACTTGCTACCCAGGCTTCCAAGTCCAGTGTAGTAGTTGTGACATGGTCATAGTTAGGTTTGACTGGCTGATTTTGTAAAAACATTGATCAGGTATAGACAAAAGCATTAATAAGGTAATAGATGTGTTGTTGGCTACACTCTCTTATTTGGTGGAATGTCTTTGACCCTGTGAGTTTGGGAAAGCCAGGCTAGTTGCCATGGCAATGCAAAAGCTTTCAGGCACTTGTCTGTTATATTCTTCTGTCGGTTTATGGAGTGGTCTGTGGAGCCCCTTGAAAGAAGATGTGCCACTTAGTGTCTGACAGTTGAATCACCGTGCTGCCTGTCAGAGATGAGAGCGGGGAGGATGGGAAGGGACAGCCACCGAGCTCCTTTCCCACTGTCTGCTTTCACAAAGATTCTGGCTTTGGGAAGAAGGTATCTGAATCTGAAGCAAGAGGTCTCACTTAAAAATTACGAAATATAAGCATAGAAATATCTCACCAACTGGTTGAATGAAAAATTTATACCAAAAAAAGTATATGCAGCAAAATCTTTATTTCAACAAAAACAATAGCAATATATGTGTGCATGTGTGAAAGTTGGAACAACCAAACCTGACTCTTTCATCCTGTTTTCCCAGCCTCTATCTACCCTATACTCACCCCTGAATTGTTTAGAACAATTATGTGATTTTTCTCTCAAAAGTCCAAGGGTGAAGAGCTGTTTTAGTCAACCCATGAACTCTTAAACAAAAGAGGTGCCAGGAGAAACAAAGCAAAGGTATCCTGTTCAACATTTACCTTCTCTTGCCCTTGTCTCTGGGAGACTGTACACTCAGAATGTGGCCCCTTCCCAGCTAAAGGGCTAGTTGTGTGCAGAGGCCAGCACTGTTCCCATTAGTCAGATGGCTCAGGGTGGATAGTGAGGGTTAGGTTATCAGACACAGTGGAATATTGTCTAGATGGCAAAGTGTTTGGACATTTACAAAATAAGTTATTTTCTACTTAAGAAAAAAAATCTATAGAAGAATAGAAAATAAGAATATTTAAAAATCACCTGTGTTCTATTTCCCTATTCTCCAAATTAACATTTTAACACAAATTGTATATATGTGTATATATGCACATATGTACACCCATACACATGCACATTTGTATATTTATATGCAAGTGTATGTGTCTGTATGTATAAATATACATTCTCATATATTTGCACACATGCATTCATATATTGCTATTGTTTAGTGGAAATAAAGATTTTGTTGCATGTACTTTTTTTTATATAAATTTTTCATTCAACCAGTTTGTGAGATATTTCTATGCTTATAACATTCATGATTGTGTAAACTTTTTGTTTACTTTTTGAATCATATAAACTCTCATTTGATTCAATCCTTCTTTCATTTGACATTTAGTTTATTTCTATTTTCTATTTCTTCAAATAATTCTGTACTTACACTTTTTGTACCTATATGTAAATGGCTTAAAAAGTAGATGGCATGTCAACAAGTCCCCATTAAATGTTAATCATCTAAAGTTTCTTTTTTATTGTTAAAGCGGTGATTCACTGTGAAAAAACCTTTGTATGACGAAAAATGTCAAATGCTTTATGAATGTGTAAATCCTAAACTGACATGTAACACCAGAATTGAAGCATTCTTATGCAAAGGAAACTTTGGGAAGAAATGATGTGGTCTGGAGTTGCACTGGTGGGTAGCGTGTGCTTAGATGTATTAAATGGCATTATAGCCAGTGCTAAGGAGATGATTAAGTTATTTCACTGCATTGAGATTTTATTGTGGTGATCCAGAAGCGTTGGATGCAGCATAGGGGGCAGAGATTGGTCTGGACTGAGGCAAGCTCCATTCTAGTTCTGCCACTCAGTAGCTTGTGGAACCTGGGATAAATCCTGTTTCCTTACCTGCCAAGTGATAGAAGTGTTCTAGTTGACCGCTGAGGTTCCTTTCAGATCTAAAATCCTATTATTTGAAGATGACTCTACTCTGTATAATTCGTTTGTAACCTGTACTGAAAACAAAGTAGACTTGCAATACACTTCCTAGAGTTTAAAACTTTGTGGCTTGGGTACATGATGGCAATTTTATTATAGTGAACTCAGTACAGTTTTGCGAAAGAGTATTTTTATTCTTTCCTATTTTCAAAATTTATTTATTTATTGCATCAATTTAAGGTATACAACATGATATTTTGATATACATAGGAAAATAATTGTCACAGGTAAGCAAATTAATATATCCAACACCTTCCATAGTTAGCTCTTTTTGGCCATTCCCTCTTCCCCCCTAATTTTACTTGGGGGTAGCACTACTTTCCATTGCAGGCAGTTTGGATGGTGCTGTCAATCAGATGGCCTTGCTCCTCCAACCAAGAGGTCAGCATGACCTTTCAATAGAGGAACTCAAAGCCCTGCAGTGACTGAAGCTGATTCATGCTGACAATGGCTCCCATTAATTTTTCCTACGCAGATGCCCACACTGTCCTCATTCTGGCCCTTTTCATGTCTTATTTGTTCCCTTTTCTTTCTACCTTGTGGTCTTTGCATATCTTTTCACTGTATTTTGGTTTCATTTTTTAGCCAGAGCCATTCTGCTGCCTGCGGTAGAAAAGTCTCAAGCCTTGGTCACTGGTGCTGGCCTAGCCTGGTTCTTCATCTAACTGGGGCTTTGTGATCAATGGGCAGCTTGGTCATTTTCTAAGCTGATGTGTCCTGATCTATATCAGTGAGGGTAAGAAAGCAGATCTAGTTGTTGGGGTGGTGAAACTGACCAAGCACAGGGTTGACAAATGGTAGTTTTCCTTCAACCTAGAATTTTGTTGGGAAAGTGGTTGGCCTGTGATTTTAGGGCCTTCATCTGGATGTGTCCCATGTGGGCTCTAAGTTGACAGACTTAGAAGGATGTTTTGTTACTAATTGTGGTTAGTTTGTTCTTGATCTTGCTTTGCACTGTGGTAAGCACATAGGAGGTTCTTTTGAACACTTTTTAGAAATCATTAAATAAGGACATAAAAAATTTTGTCATATAAGTTTCAATGGTACGTTTTAAAAATAATCATCAATGCGTTGAGTAAAGGGTGCAAGTATTCTGACCCTTCAGCCAGGGGTTGGTAAATATTTTAGCTCAGAGAAACTTTTGTCTAACTATATTGCTTTAATGGAATTTCAGTTGTATGACACTGCTTTAATTATTGGAATCTTCTTTAAAAAAAAACCTCTGAGATTGGAGATAAGTTTACATATTATTATATATGAATCACAATTTGCTTTAAGAGCTTATCTAAATCCCATCTGTTTGATTGGAAAAAGGAACTCGGAATGAATCCATCTGATTTTCAGTTTTCTTCCTTGGAGAGAATCGTGATTGAAAGTCAGAGTGGGGTTATGCGCTGCCTCTTTTTGAGGGTTTCTAGAGGAAGTTTTAGGGTTTCCATAGCAATGCATGAGGAGTCATCATTTTCTGCCTTGATTTCCCAGCAAAGAAAAAAGTACTGGTAACTATGGTTTAGTAGAAATGAAAAAGTTGATAGTAGATCATTCTAAATTTGTTCTGGCTACTAGGGGAGAGCTAGGACAGAGCATTATTCTATCAGCTAGAGGTGACTGACTCCTGGTGCCACAAGGCAGCTAATGAGTTGACTAAACATCAGTGGCAATGGCAGAGAAATGCATTTCTTATTTTGATTAGGCATTAAACAGGGAAGAGGTCCTGCCATAATTGTCCCTGAGATTCCTTGGAGAGTTTGCATTTTAGAATGTAATGTTGTTGTACCTTCTCTGTCCCTTTTCTCTTCATTTTCCACATCCCCCTGGCCTTCCTCTCTGCTCCCTGTCCCACCTGTCCCCTCTTCTGTTCTATGTCTGCCTCTATAGCCATGTTCCTTGGCATGATTGCCTTAGCTCTTGAGGTTTCCAGAGAGAGGGTCACAAGCCCGGGTACCATCCTGGGCAACTTTTTGTCAGCCCAAGGCTGCTGGGCCTGGCATGTTCCCTTTCTTGAACAATTCAACCTGTTTTCAGGTTTTCTAAAAATGCAACATTTATACCTCATGTCGCAAGGGGTTACCCGTGCATCCTTGTTTTGTGAAATCTGAACATGTTGTTCTCACTGGTGAATTGTTAGAAGGACCAAAAATCCTCCTCATCAGCTGTCCAGCATAAGCATGAACTTGTCTTACAGACAACAAAAGCCAGCAAAAAAAGACTGTGCCAGGAACAGTGCTATCACCCGCTTCAGTGGAGGCTGGACTGGCTGGAGCAGGGATTTCCCAGTGGGTGGTGATGTCTCTGTGATTCTATTTCCAAGAGCTTCAAAGTTTACATTTGCTTTAAACTGATTTTGCTTTGAAGCGGGGTAGTCTGTCATGATTTTTAAAGTTGGTTATCATTTGTAATTGCTGGAGCAAGCCCAGCATTATGGCAACCATGCCTTGCAGTTTGACATTTTTTCTCTCCTTGTTTAACAGAGTTGAGTGGTTTAGTGAGTTCTTGAAAAGACAAGGCCATCCTTTGCCCTGGGGAAAGATTAACCTCCTTACCTTGCCAATTGTGAGGGGAATTCTTTTGAAAGTAAGGTGCATAAGAGCTCTGAGACCTACTTAGCTTTTAGATTTTATTTATCACTTGCCAGTTCCTCCCTGTGCTCAATCTCCACTGCTTCTTTGCCTTTTCAGTTAAAATTACTGAAGCATTTGCTGACAAGGTGTCTAATGATCTCAGGACCAGTCAGGGTAGTTTCTTGACATACAGCCACTGTGGATGGGAAGGAAGCCCCACTCGCCTTTCCATGCAGATCTGGAGATTGTTGGGACAATTTTCAATAAGAGATTATTATTTTTGTTGTTACAGTGGCAGAAATGGAAGTCAGCATTAGGTGCTAGACTGCCCAGACTGATGTGGCATTTGGCTTTGTTGGGTTAGAGAGCTAGAGGGAAGAGGAAGGACGGAAACCTCTCGCTACTGTGGCAGTGGGAAACCCCAGGGACTCCCATGCTTACGGTCAGGCTTAGAATTCATCCATTTGTCTATGTGTCAGTCACACATATTGACGGAATACCCACTTGCACAAGTCTAAGGGAGAAAATGACCAAGCGTGTCCTCCTTCGAGGAGCTTACAGTCCATTGAAGAGTATCCATTTTAACGCACATCTGAGGCCTCTTCTCCTCAAAACACACACACAGTGTTTCAGACAGGAGACTTGAAGAATGAGACCACATATCTAGACTATAAATTTAGTTTAATTTCTCAATTAATTACCTAAGGATAATGAACTTTTCAAGAAATGAGATGCTCAGACAGGGTGGGGATTGCTGCAAGCTCTGTTTTCACACCTTTTCCTCCTTATCTGCTTCCCTGGTGTTGACTAAATGACACCGTACCCAAAACCCTGAGATAGACACTGTATGAGATGAGTGGGGAGGGGACAAGCAACATTAGACATGGGCCTTCAAGGGCTTCACAAAGGAGAAAAGAGCTGCCCAGCTTGCCAGATATGAAATATTTGCCAGGTAAGTAGTATGGGAATGCCATACAGTTCACCTTCAGGGTTGATTGGGTGGGAGGGAGCTTAACTAGGAAGGCATTCTTGGGGAGGGGTTTGGATTAAGGTCCAGAGGTCTAGAAATTAATAAATACCACTCTCTCCAGGGCAATGCACGGAGGTTGTTAACTCTGTTGAACTAGAAGGCTTCCCATGGGGGCACAGCGGGATACACCTGGGGTTGACTTTAAGCGACAAGCAAAAGAATTTGGGTTTTATATTGTAGCTAAGGAGAAACCATTAACACCAGTTAAGTGGGGACTGACATGGGAAAAAAGCAGGTGAAGATGAATTTTGCTTGGTGCTGAGAAGGATGAATTTAAGGGACAGAGGGAGCATGGAAATAGAATCTAAAGAGATTTTGTGGTAATTCCTAAAGGATATGAAAAGAACATGAGGCTGGGCGCAGTGGCTCACGCCTGTAATCTCAGAACTTTGGGAGGCCGAGGCAGGTGGGTCACTTGAGGTCAGGCGTCCAAGACCAGCCTGACCAACATGGTGAAACCCCATCTCTACTAAAAACACAGAAATTAGCCGGGCGTGGTGGCGGGTGCCTCCCAGCTAGTCAGGAGGCTGAGGTAAGAGAATCCCTTGAACCCGGGAGGCAGAGGCTGTAATGAGCTGAGATTGTACCTCTGCACTCTAGCCTAGGCAACAGAGAGAGGGAGACTTGGTTTCAACACCACCATCACCACCACCACCATGAAAAAAGGACATTAACTAGGGGAAGATGGTGCCTGGGAACTTTGCTATAGAAGTCTAGAGGACCTTTAACTATTTTCTCCTCCTGTTCTTGGTGGATTAAAATCCCCCCAAAGCACTGACTGGCAGTCTGTTTTAGGGCCAGGAAGCACATGTTTATTCAGCGAGACAGCTAGCTAATAATCCTCCTGTGTATACCTACAATTCACGAAAGACACTGTATCAGTCCACTGCCTTCACAAATGCCAGCAACTGCAAAGCCTAAACGGCAGAGGTCTATTTTCTCACAGCCCTGGGAAGACAGAAGTCTGAGATCGCGGTGTCTGCATGGTTGGTTCCATTCTGAGGCTTCTTTGCCTGGGCTCTAGACAGCCATCTCCTTCTGTCTTAGTGCGATCTTTCCTTCACGTGTGTACGTGAAATCCGGCCTGTGGTCAGATTTCCTCCCGTTAGGATGATGCCAGTCATGTTGGATCTGGGCTCACATTTAAGACCTCATTTTAGCTTCTCTCCTAAGACCTTATCTCTAAATTCAGTGACATGCTGAAGTAGCAGGGGTTAGGACTTCAATCTATGCATTTTGTGGGAAACAGAATTCAGTCCATTGCAGTGTCTGAGGAGGAAAAAGGATGAACGGAAGGACAGAGGCCAAGCACCTCCGCTGGCCCCTCATCCCAGACCCTTGCTGTACACCTCAGTCCTATCTCTGGTGGTAAAATGGGTCACCTCCGTAGAGAAAGTTCCCTGAGCCAGCTTCCTGTCATTCTTTTCTAGGAGAATTTAGGCTGATGTCATCTGGGGGCTTTTCAACTCCCAATCTTAGACTTAGCAGTCTTTCTCCTTAAAAAAAAACAAAACAAAAAACCCAAAAAAAACAAAAAAAAAATTCTGGCATTGCTAGTTTCTTACCATATTTATTGCAGTCAACTGTTTATGTGCATGATAATTTTTATAAGGATGGGAGGAAATCTCCGAGGATGAACAGAATAAACAGATTTTAAACAGATGCATTAAGTTGCAGCTACATAGTTTTCATTATTGTCCTTTTAATGGGGTTAGCACATATTTTTGAATTCTTTAACTTCAGTTTTTGAGGTGACATTCCTTTTATTTCTAGTTTTTTCTGTTTCCATCTACTGGCTCAGGCTGATGCTTAAAGGTCCTCATGTTATTGATTCTAAATTTTCATTCCACTCTCTTTGCTTTCAGGCTAACTGGCTCTCCTCACGGCCACTGAACCCCTATTGACAGTGTCTGTTGCATTCTAGCCTCAAAAAAACAAAACAAAATGCCCTCAGAACCTATGGTAAGGCAGGATAGCAGAGTGATTAAAATGGGGACTTGAGCCGGACTGCCAGGGTAAAATTCTGGCTTGGACACAACATTCTGCAACTTCGGATAAATCACTCATTCTCCAAACCTCAGTCTATTTCTCATCTGTTAAGTGACAATAATTTCAATGTCTTAGGACCCTTATCAGATTTAAATAAGCATAAAGTGCCTGGCACATAGTAAATGCCATGTAAGTATAATATAATGATGATTATTCTGCTTGCCTTTTTTCTGAGTAGATTCCCTGGAGATTCAGATCTTGCTTGGTCCCTTCTCCATTTCCTTTCCTCTCAGGTTTCCCTTTTGTCACCCACATAGGGGCAGGCCTCCCTGGAATGCTCTTCAGACAGGCTATTCCTAGATCAGACCGAGATTCAGAATGGTTGATAAGGTGTGTATGTTTTGCTTGCCTGGGGGGCAGATCCACCTGAACGGTCACAGAAAGATTTCGCCTTCCCTTCCAGATTCCACTGAAATGAAATGTACTGAATATTTTCCTGGACCTTGGAGGCGACCCTGATATTTGCCCCTTTCCCGGGCAGAAGGAGCACTTATTTGGAATCAGGAATTACGATCTAAGGGAAAGTTTGGATGGGCATGGGGAGGGGTAGTGCTCTTTTTGTTGTGTTAGTTTGGGATCTACAGACAAACATGCCTACCTGTGTTGAAGGTGAGGTTCTCTGCCTCTCTGGGGTTAAACAGGCCTGTGCGTGATCACAGCCACGTTGCACAAACGCCAGCCTCTTTCCCTGTGCCTGTGGCCTGCCTTGGATCAGCCACTGCCAGAACTTTACCAGTCACTAGCTAACCCTTAGTGATGCCTCGTTAAATACTTCATCATCCAAGGACTCCAGGGGCTCAGATTCACAGCTCTACCATCCAGGCATCAGCTATATAAACCAGTAATAATTCAGGTCTATACCAGTGTCCTCACTCTTTGGGGCTATTCTTTGCCTTGGGGAAAGGTGCAAGTTTCAAATGTTTTTTTTTTTCTAAATCTTCATTCTTAGCCCTCTCATTCTTTCCTGCAATCTGGGACTCTTCTTGGAATCTGTAGTGACTTTTGTGAGACATTCTTGCTCCTTTTCCCTTTTCCAGCACAATCCTGTCCTCCAGGAGATCAAGCCTTCTGCTCAATACTTCTCATTCTATCTTCCCGTATACCTGCCTGCAGCATCAAAGTCCACTCATTTTTTCTCCTTATCTGGTCAAAAGGAATCTCTCTTTTCTTCTTAGCTCCGCAGCTCCCTTTAGTGCTTCCTCCACAGTCCCCATCCCTTTCCCAAAAGGACAAACCCCATTGTTATGACCACAGCTGCAAAGGTACCCTTTCCACTACAAGTTCTCAATGAAGTGGGGTGGAGAGGGGGCAGGATCTCAATTTCTAGTTTGTGGACAATTGAAATGATTTATCTTAAATATAAGTCAACAAGCTTTTTGGAAAGTATCTGGAGCCAGATGAAATTCATCAAAAGGTAGAAGACATTTCTTGCCTTTGCCTGGCATGGCTTTTTGGGCCACATATAAAGAAATATTACTCATCGATCAAGCAGATTTATTTATGAATATGAAAGATGTTCAGAAATTGGCAGAATATACTGCTTTTCTGCAAATGGACAATGAATATTATATAAATTATCAGTTTCAGAAGTTGGTCTTATTTTAGATAAGGCATTGCTTATAGATGTAGATAATGGGATGTTTTTCCATCAAGTTGTTGGAGTGATTCTTGCTAAGTCACTAAGCCTCCTTTAAAACCATTTCTTATTTTATAATAGTAGATCGTTATAGTCCCTTTTTCAAGTTTTGTTCTGTGTGGAATAAATTTCCCACACATAGAGGCTTCCTTGAGAATACTTATTAAGCTTCTTGAAGTTATAAATCAAGTTCCAGTCATGAATGGCTGCTCAGTAAACAGTTAAATTATTGATGGAGTGGCGTCAGGTTAGTTTACCATATTGGAGAACAGGCTATATTCAATCATCAGTCTCTTTAGTAAAAATACCAGTGGTGTTATCAAAATGGGACTCCATTAGGTTTAAATAATGAAAGTTTAGCTCGGAGAGATGTCAGATAAACTGAGAAATATATTTCTTCTGTTTTTCTACTCACAGTGGGATTTTGAAACAGAATCTCCGCAGGAGTTTAGATGACTGTGATCCTGTCAATGATATGTACTGAATGTTTTTGATTTTGAATTGGTATTTTAGTGAGTGCTTTCCTAGACTAAAGATGGGAGTTGAAAGGAGAAAAACAGGAAAGAATGTCTTGAAATGTTTTAATTCAAAATTTTAGTTTGATTTGCTTGTGTTCTAGGGTATTCTGGCCCTAAATTTTTTTGTTCGGTATTTTCATTTAATAGTTTACCCTCCTTAGGTTTCTATCAAATATAAATCAGTTAAAAAACAACATATTCATAACAAAGATCAGAGCAGAACCAAAGAAGATAGAGACATGAAAAACCCTTCAAAAAAATCAATGAATCCAGGAACTTTTTTTTTTTTTAACGGTTAACAAAATAGATAGAACACTAGCCAGACTAATAAGGAAGAAAAGAGGGAATCAAATAGACATTATAAAAATGATAAAGGGGAGATCACCACTGAATCCACAGAAATACAAACTATCATCAGAGAATGCTATAAACACCTTTCCACAAATAAACCAAAAAATCTAGAAGAAATGGATAAATTCCTGGACACAACCACCCTCCCAAGACTAAACCAGGAAGAAGTAGAATCCTTGAATAGACCAATAACAAATTCTGAAATTAAGGCAGTAATTAATAGCCTACCAACCAAGAAAAGTCGAGGTCCAGATGGGTTCACAGCTGAATTCTATCAGAGTTACAAAGAGGAGCTGGTACTATTCCTTCTGAAACTATTCTAAACAACAGAAAAAAAGGGACTCTTCCCTCATTAATTTTATGAGGCCAGCATTATTTTGATACCAAAACCTGGCAGAGACACAACAAAAAAAGAAAATTTCAGGCCAATACCTCTGATGAACATCGACATGAAAATCCTCAATAAAATGCTGGCAAACCGAATTAAGCAGCACATCAAAAAGCTTTTCCACCACCATCAAGTCAGCTTCATCCCTGGGATGCAAGGCTGGTTCAGCATACGAAAATCAATAAACGTAATCCATCACATAAACAAAACCAATGACAAAAACCACGTGCTTATCTCAATAGATGCAGAGAAGGCCTTTGACAAAATTCAACACCCTTCATGCTAAAAACTCTCAATAAACTAGGTATTGATGGAAGGTATCTCAAAATAATAAGAACTATTTATGACAAACCCACACCCTGTATCATACTGAATGGGCAAAAGCTGGAAGCCCTCCCTTTGAAAACTGGCACAAGATAAGGAGGCCGTCTCTCACCACTCCTATTCAACATAGCATTGGAAGTTCTGGCCAAGGCAATAAGACAAGAGAAAGAAATAACGGTATTCTAATAGGAAGAGGAGAAGTTAAATTGTATCTGTTTGCAGATGACATGATTGTATATTTAGAAAACCCCATCATCTCAGCCCCAAATCTCTTAAAGGAGAACTGCAAACCTGATCAAGGAGAACTTAAAGAACTACAAAACTGCTCAAGGAAATAAGAGAGGACACAAACAAATGGAAAAACATTCCATGCTCGTGGAGGGGAAGAATCAATATTGTGAAAATGGCCATACTGCCCAAAGTAATTTATAGATTCAATGCTATTCCCATCAAGCTGCTATTGACTTTCTTCACAGAATTAGAAAAAACTACTTTAAATTTCATATGGAACCAAAAAAGAGCCCATATAGCCAAGACAGTCCTAAGCAAAAAGAACAAAGCTGGAGGCATCACACTGTCTGACTTCAAACTATATTATAAGGCTATAGTAACCAAAATAGCATGGTACTGGTATCAAACCAGATCTATAGACCAATGAAACAGAACAGAGACCTCAGAAATAACACCACACATCTACAATCATCTGATCTTTGACAAACCTGACAAAAACAAGCAATGGGGAAAGGATTTCTAATTTAATAAATGGTGTTGGGAAAACTGGCTAGCCATATACAGAAAACTGAAACTGGACCCCTTCCTTACACCTTATACAAAAATATACTCAAATACAAAAATTAACTCAAGATGGATGAATGACTTAAACATAAGACCTAAAAGCATAAAAACCCTAGGAGAAACCCTAGGCAATACCATTCAGGGCAGGCATGGGCAAAGGCTTCATGACTAAAACACCAAAAGCAATGACAACAAAAGCCAAAATTGACAAATAGGATCTAATTAAACTAAATTGCTTCTGTACCGCAAAAGAAACTAGCATCAGAGTAAACAGGTAACCTACAGAATGGGAGAAAATTTTTGCAATCTATCCATCTGACAAAGGGCTAATATCCAAAATCTACAGGAGTTAAACAAATTTATAAGGAAAAAAACAAACAATACTATCAAAAAGTGGGTAAAGGACATGACTGTTTAGGACTAGGTCTATGGGCCAAGGAGGGCAACTAGTAAAATTGGGAGTCACAACCGTATGTTTTGTGAAACGATTGAAGAAACTACAATTGTTAAGTTATAGAAAAAATTTGAGAGGCATAGAGCTGTCTTTAGCTATTTGCAGGATCGATGCTGGCTTTGTCTGTGAGAAAGAATGTCTAAACAGAAGATATGGACAAAGAAGGACTGGACTGCTTGGCAGAGCTGTGAGCTTCCCAGTCATCAGAAGTATTCAAGCAGATGCTGATGGTTGTCAGTCAGGGTGGTATACAGTGAGGTTCTTCATTTGGTGAGTTGTTGGAGGTTCTTGGTCGGGAGGAGAGCACTACTGCTGCAAAGACTGGATGCTGTGATTCTGTACAAGAGGATCCCAGGGAGAAGCAGCAGCAGAGTATGGTAAAGCCAGCACTGTCAGAATGCATGAGGAATCCTGGGCTCTGGTTTCAGCTCTGCTGCAGAATTGCTGGGTATTTTGGGCAAATCTTTTGGCCTCTGACTTTAGTACTCACTCTCTCTCTCTCTCTCTCTCTCTCTCTCTCTCTCTCTCTCTCTCTCTGTGTGTGTGTGTGTGTGTGTGTGTAAAATGAAGGGTTGCGTCAGAGTCCTCCAGGGTTCCTTCTAAATGAACAGCTTTAAGATAATCACTTTCTCAGCCTACGCATTTGATAGTTAGCACAGCCCCAGAACCAGTGAGGCACCTAAACCATAGTGGGGCAAGGGCAGCAGAGCCACATGCTTGTTAGAGCCACCAAGAAGGGACACTACATATGGAATTAACTTTCTCGTGGAATCTTCCAGAGATTTATCTCATTCCATATTGTTATTCAGTGACAGTTTACTGACAGGGTTATTGTACATAAAATAATTTAAAGCAAAATGTAATCTTGGAGGTTATCATTTTTTTTATTCAACTAAAGTAACATATAAATCTATTATGACCAAGGCATCAGGACTATGATGATGAATAATAAGATGGCATCTCTGGCTTCAATAAACTACAGTCTAGAGGGGATAACATCTGGATTAAACTAACAGTGATGCAATGAAATGACCTTAAAAAAGCACTGTGCAAAGGGTACTTTCATCCCTTCTGCCAGATGGGACTTGGATAGGCTTTGTAGAGGGATTGACTTTCCAGAGGGTCCTAACAACATGAGTGGGACTTAACCTGTGGGGAAAGTTTATTCCAGGGACAGGGATTATCGTGAGGAAATGCACCAAAGTTTGGAAGAACTTGATGTGTTTAGAAAAAGTGGGCTAAGCATAAAGTATCTGTGAGGTGTGCTTGGTAACCAAACTGGAAAGATGGTTTGGGGCTGGTTTAGAGGGTCTTGAATGTTATAATATTCTGAGCTTTAAATTTTAGTGGAGAGCCCTAGAAGCTTTCATGTATAACCATACCTGTGGCTCACGTATCTAATTCTATTAGGAGTTAGTAGAATAGATTAGAGTTGTGAGGGATCTGGCAGCGTCCTGCATAAGTGTATATGTGTAAAATAATCAGTGTTCAGCCATGTTCGTGAAATCATCTCTATCTGAACCTCACTATCCTGTAAGGTTATCAAGTAGCTTAGTCCGGCTAAGTCCTCTCTATCAGAAACTCAATTTATATTTCTGAGCAGTTAAAGAGCTGAAAACTTAGACTAGGCTTTTAAAAAAACTAAAAAAAAAAAAAAAATCTAGGGGGAAGGAGAGGAAGACAATCTCAAACTAGAGTCTTTTGTGGAAATTCAGCCTCTGAATGGTAAGGGTCTGACTGAAGCAATGCATGAAGAATGAAATGGTGCATATTTGGGATGTTTCAGAGCACTTTTGAAGAGGGGAGTGAGTGAAGTCTCAGGCTTGATAAGGTTAGGAATCCTGCAGGACATCCTGGTAGAAGATATACGTGCCAGATTAGAGATGTGACGTATTTGGTAGCCCTCAGTGACAGCTAAAGCCATAAGAATGCATAAAATATGTGAAGGAATCCTTGTTAAAGTGGGAACAGTACCATGCTTAGAATCTTGAAGAACATAAAAACTCCACAAGGTGAGCAGAGAGGTGGAACTTTGAGAAAGTGGTTGAAGTGATAGAAGAGAACCCTAAACCAGGAGACTCTGATGATGACTTAGGCATATAGAAAGTAAAGTTGAAGAATAAGGATGTGTGATGTGAGTTTTAGCTCTGCCCAGAGGTTTGGGTCTTCTAATTTCAAAAGGCCATTCTGGAATCTGAGTGAGAGTCCTTAGAAGGAGACAGCTGAGTCATCTACCAAGTAGATGGATGGAAATAGACCTTGAGAAGATCTAGCTTTTCTTGCTCTTACTCATTGCTCACCAAGCAATCTTTTGATCTGTAACTTCATCTTAAGTGAATCCACCCCCAGATACAAGATTGGTTCTAGTTCCCTGTCCAGGAATAATCATTATAGTATAAAAGTTGGCGTTCGGATTTATCACACATCTATGTGAAAGCACATTGACATCTCCAAGGCAAGACACAACCCTTTCCTCAGCACCTCATATCACCCTGGTTATAGTTAGTGTACCAGACCAGAATCTCCTCACGGCCAAGCACTCTTTTTATATCCACTATGCTTCTCTGCCTTTCAGCTTTTGGCTATTTTAGTTAGAATGAACCAGTCCACAGAGACTGAGCATCTCTGTGTGAACTTTAACTCTCTTATATATTTTTTCTTTCTTTTGTTTTCCTTTTCTTTCTTTCCTTCCTTCCTTCCTTCTTTCTTTTCTTTTCTTTCTTTCTTTCTTTCGGACAGAGTCTTGCTCTGTTGCCAGGCGTCAGGCTGGAGTACAGTGGTGTGATCTCGGCTCACTGCAACCTCTGCCTCTCGGGTTCAAGCAATTCTACTGCCTCAGCCTCCCGGGGAGCTGGGACTACAGGTGCACGCCACCATGCCCAGCTAATTTGTGTGTGTGTGTGTATTTAGTAGAGATGGGGTTTCACCATGTTGGCCAGGATGGTCTCAATCTCTTGACTTTGTGATCCGCCCGCCTCGGCCTCCCAAAGTGCTGGGACTACAGGCTTGAGCCGCTGTGCCCG
This sequence comes from Saimiri boliviensis, assembly GCF_048565385.1. Lineage (NCBI taxonomy): Eukaryota > Metazoa > Chordata > Mammalia > Primates > Cebidae > Saimiri > Saimiri boliviensis. The sequence goes on along the minus strand of NC_133450.1, from coordinate 41,784,780 downwards.
GCCTGTTTTCCATTTTTAAAAAGAAATGGAGTTTGCTATGTTGCCCAGGCTGGAGTGCAGTGGCTATTCACAGGTAAAGATCATAGTGCACTAAAGCCTCCAACTCCTGTGCTCAAAGCAATCCTTCCACCTCAGCCTCCCGAGTAGCTGAGCCTACAGGTGCTCACCACACCACACTGAGCTGATTCTTGTATTCTTAACCAGCAAAGTCCTAGAATAGAATTTAGACTGTGATAGTGTTATTAGATGCAGCAATAAGTGAGGCTCAGCTTAAAGTCATCCTGTATCATTCACTTTTTATAACATTCGAATGATCTTGTTTAACCCATATGAGTAATTTAGCCCCCTGTGATTCCAATCTGGTGAGGATACCTCCGTACCCTTAGGGGATGTTCCCTATGGAGGCACACTTTTCTGGCAGAAGGGATCAGCACATAGCTTGCTATGAAACCCGAGCTTTGTTTTGCAAGACGTAACACGGTGCCTGCAAAGCACAAGAATAAAAGCACCACCTTCTGTGCCTCAAAGTCCCCGTTTTATAGTCCTTGTCTGCCTTGCGAATTAAGAGCTTTCACAACTCCCTCTTGACCTAAATGTGTAAAATGTTTCATGTTGTTTGGGCTGTTCTAACAGTGTTTGTTTGGCCCTTTCTGAATTTATAAGGTCAAATGTAATTAGCCCCAGATATCCACATCCCCACTGGGAATAATTTCAAGGAGCAATACATCTTACATTCTATTTAAAAGCCTCCAACCTCTTTACATCTTTCAAAAATTGTTTACGTCTCTAAATTGGCCTTGATTCTGGAAAGGTAAATGGGGGAAGTTTGAGGGAATAATTGGGCTGAGTCAGGTACTTGTGCTCAAGGTTGGAAATAAAGGACTCTTTTAGATGGACCTGTAATAGCTGTGTTTTAAGCTCAACACTCATGCTTGCCATATGGAGCCAGACCTCTGGCTTTCACAGCTGCAACCCTTTGGCCCCATGTAATCTTCCCTTGATGTGCAGTGATAATCACCAAGTGGAATGCCTGGTACAGATGGCCTCCCATGCTTCAGTGCACAGCCCCTCTGGGTGCAAATGATGTGCAGCAGAGTGATGTGGGCACGCAAGTGGGTGGAAATTTTCTAATGTGTCACAATAATAACAATGCCGAATCCCATTGCTGTTCAGCTTCCTCTAGAACGTCAGCCCACGCGGCAGCCTACTTGGTTCACAGTCTTATGTGAATGCTAGACAATTAGCAGCTGATAATGAAAAATACCATGGGAACCAGTGGGAAAATAATAGCTTTCTCCAAGTATATAATGAAATGAAATTAGCACAGACAGTAAAACAGACAATTTATGGTGTCTTTTTTTGTAATTAAAAAGAACCAGTAAATACTTCCAGTAGAGAAATCTGAAAATCGATTAGAATCCCATCTGTTTTGGAAAACTTTTTTTTTTTTTTAATTTGGTCCCCAGAAATTAACTCTAGAGAAGCTTCCTCTTAGGAAGAGGTTCCTACTAAGGAACTTGAATAAAGGATGCCAATTTTATTTGAATATATGACAGTTTTGTTTGGTGGTTGTTACCTAAATGGTTGTTTGTGGCCTGAGCTTTAGAAAGGGACACTAACACTAGATAATTGGTTTGACTGGTAGGGCTATGCATTTTTGTTCTCACCTGAACTATCTGCAGATTTTGAATGCCCCCAACAAACAAATTCTTAATAAGAGGGCGAACTTATATCTGTGCATAGATAACCTTTGAATGCAAGAAAACGTGTTGTCTGAGAAGTGTGGGATTTAATAGGTGTTTCCATATTCTTATTTCTAGATGTCCCATATGCTACTCAGGCAAGTCCTTGAGCACACAGTTCTACATCTTACTTTGGGGTCAAGAGTTAAAATGGGAAGAGTTTTATAATCATCTTTTAAAAAATATTTGTTTTAGGCTGCAAGAAAATGGTATGTCTTTTTAAGGGTATTGGATTAGTGACAAACAATTCTGTTCAAGTTTTAGTCTCACTGTGTAGGCAGTCTTCTGTGAGTTGAAAAATAAAGTTACAAACAAATAAAATTTTATTTCACTCCAAATGTTTTCCAAATGCATTTATTTTGGAGAGTTGAAGAAAGTCGGATGTCTTTCTTCCAAGATTTTTTTTGCCTGTCTGAAGTAGACTTACCTCTCAATTTCTCTCATTTATAAAAATATTCTCTTTTTATGTGAAAGTTAAATTGCCCCATTGATTCAATAACCAATCCCTCAAAATAATGTGATTGAATATTCTGTGATATTTCAACATAACATGCTTTTATTTGGGCATATGTTCCTAATTATTTCTAGAATTATGTTTGGTATTTCTGTTTTTAAAGATAGGGTCTCACTCTGTTGCCCAGGATGAAGTGCAGTGGTATGATCATGGGTCACTGCAGCCTCAACCTCCTGGGCTCAAGTGATCCCCCTACCGTGGCCTCCTGAGTAGCTGGAACTACAGGTAGGTGCCACCATGCCCAGCTAATTTTTGTATTTTTAGTAGAGAAGTTTCGCCGTGTTACCCAGACTGGTTTTGAACTCCCGGGCTCAAGGATCCTTCTGCCTCAGCCTCACAAAGTGTTGGGATTACAGGCATGAGCCACTGTGCCAGGTCATTAAGTTCAACAATGTTGAAGTGATACAGTGATAGTCATGCTAACTGATTAATTTTTTTTTTTTTTTTTTTTTTGGCAAATGACGTAAATCGTACAAGGCTCCTATATTGCTTAATTAAATTCAGCAACATAAGCATGCCATTGAAAACCCAGCCATCCAGAAATGTTGACTGTGTGTGGCCTTATTAACTGACAAATCACCTTTTGCTGGTTTTCTATTCTCTTCCCCATCTGGGAAGATAAAAGAAAACGGAGAGGTCTGCAGAGAGTGAAGAATAGCTGAAGTGTGCAGAAAAACTCAGGCAAGTGAGGACGCCTCAGAGACTGACTCCATGGATTCTGGGTGCATCTCAGCCGTTTTCATCATTAAATGCTACTTCTGAGCCTATACCTGAGTATTAAGGAAAGGAGAGCAAGTTTGCTGATAATTTTTGGCTTCTGGAAGTGTATGTGTGTATGTTAATGCCAAGAGAGAATGTATTTTAAACATGTAAGGCAGATAGGTGACTTAATTCTCAGATGATGGACATATTTCAGCACACATATTTTATTATATTAAAGATAGCACCCCATGTATACCCCCAAATGTTGTGTTCTCAAGTGTTTTGAAGAATGATTGGTTGCTAGTGACTCCATATGTTGCTATGTTTTATTTTGGAACATGGTAAAATCTCACTTAGGTTTCATTAAGCCACTTTGTTTCCTATTTTTGAAAGGTCTGTTTTTTCTTTCCAAAGAATTTGTTTTAACATGTAGTTAACATATCTTTGTTAGTTATTAAATAGGAAGAACATTTAAGTGGAACCACCCATTTTCCTTAAAAAAATATATATATAATTTCACAGTTTCAGAGATGTTTAGAAAAATGAATATCTATGAATATTATTGTGCTTATAATGCCTAACTAGCTCTAGATTTAGGACACTGGAAAAATAATATGCTGTGAAGTATCAGAGATTTCATTCTTCTCTTCTTTTAGTTCTAGAAGCATCACATAGCAAAAAAGGAATATTAAAGCTCTCAGTGTAACTTGTTCTGTATTAATTTTTAAGTGGCTTATTTAATTTTGTTGATTATATAAACAACTAATATATAAATGAGTCTAATTGTGCAGATATTTTGAATTTGTGTCCTCAGTTGCTCTGTATAGAAGACAGACCCATTGGTGGTCAGTCCTTAAAGGTTGGTAATTTCTTACCGCCCCTTCTTTTTTTTCATTGCAAAGAAAATCTCAACATAAACTGTAGTATCTATGGTTATGCCGGTGAAAGCAAGAGAAATGGTCCAATTTTTTTTTTAATTTCCTCTTTGAAAACTTCAACCTCCATATAATACCCGCTGAGTAGTTCTAGAGGTCTTGAGGGAACCTCTCTGTTGTACCCTGTAGACAAAGCCTTTTGTTCACACCATTTGCTTGCTCTCTCTCTTTGGTTCCCCATGGTGACCTCCTAAATTGTTGATGACACTGAAAGTAGCCAACTGATGTCTTCACTGTCCTGTTGAATTCTGAGGTCTAGGGCCTCACCTCTTACTGCTGCTGAAATGGCCTTTGAAACATCTCGTTTTGCAAAAGCTGCTGATACCTAATGCTATACCTTTTATCATCACTTCCTTATCCTGGGACCAAAGGAGTCAGGGCTTGGGTCAACCTGAGTGGTAGACACATGTGCTGTACCCCGGTCACCTCTACTCTGACCTTGTTCACTGCCTCTCCTGGGAGGCGCTGTGGTCCTTAGGGATGTGGCTTCCTAGATGTGGATGTAGGCATGCTCAAGAAATACCAGAATCCAGACAAAGCCTAGGTTTAAGTCAGGGACTTCTACTGCATGACTGTTTGCAAACATCATAGAATGTTTCAAACTTTTGCTGCTTTCTAAATGGATGAGTGAAATTGAGGTTATTTCATTGGAAGGAGAACTTTCAGGTTAATGGATACTGAAAAATGGGAGGGATCTGTAAATGGCATTTGAGATTTACTTGAGGCTTTTCTCACGTTTTTAATGAGATTCCTCACACTTCCCAAAGTGGTGGCAGAAAGTTTACAATACCTGTGAAATTAAATCTTTACTTTTTAATTGTTTGTAATGTTTTTGCTCAGTTATCTGGTTCTCTCCTTACTATTTTGTTAAATAAATTTTCAGCATGTCTCCACAGTCCTGTTTAATTCTTTCATCGTATTTCTAGTTCTTGTTGTGAGTCAGATGGCTGTAATTGGTTAGCCTTTTTTTTTTAACCCTTTCACCAACCATAGAATGAAATTTACAAACATCTAGTGACTGTGACATGCGGAAGCGTCTCTATTTATGTCAGTATATGCTGTGCCTTCTCCTTGAGCCATTGCTTGAAAATCAACAGATGGGGCTATTCAGTGGCACGCCAGAGATACAGTTAACTTTGAGGAAGTTTTTAGCATGAACTATGTGACCAAACTTCACAGCCGTCTGATTTCCAATTTAGTAATTACTGGAATAATTAGATGAGTTACTCTGCAGATGGCACTTAAGTTTCTTGACATATGTGCCCTTGTCATCTATAGCCGATGATATATATGATACTTTTCTTCACTATAGCATTTGTATATATGGATGTAAAATGCCTTTAAAGCTCCCCTGTCAGAATCTCTAATTTTGTTTAGACTCAAATGCCACCGTGGCTTGTACTGATAGAGCAGTTGGCTTACTTTGTTCAGAGTTACATATTAATTGCTACATTGTGCTGACTACAATTCCCATGACCTATAATATGTAAACTTTATTTTTAATTTTAAACGTTGAATAAATTACAGAATGTTTAAATATGAAGAAAATAACTCTCAAAATCTAAGAAAATTATTACAATTTTAAAAAATATATTTTTTTCTTATTTAATTTCCTTATTAAAATAATATATTTGGAATTTAAAACTTTTTTTGAGATAAAATTCACATGTAAAATTCAGACCCTTTTAATAATGTTTTCAAGGTTTTCTCATGATGTAGCATGTATTAGTACTTAATTTTTTCAGTTGTTACCATAGCAGGATGGTATACAGTACTTAACTGATTTATCAAGGTATGATTAACATATAAAAGCTGTGGGTGTTTAGTGTAGACAACTTCATGTGTTTGGTGATAAGTTTACACCTGTGAAATGATCAAGCCATCATCACTGTCAATGATATAAACTTGTTCATTGCCTCTAAAAGTTTCATACCGTCCTCCCCACTATTTGGGGGATGAAGTCAAGAGTACTTACGGTCTACCCTCTTAGGAACTTTTTTTTTACATATACAATACAGTATTGTCAATCATAGGCCCTATATTGTATAGTAGATCTCCAGATCTTATTTAGTTTGTGTAGCTGAAACTTCATATTTGTTGAACTACAACTCCCCATTTTCTGCTCCAGCTGCTGGCGACTACCATTCTCTCTGCTTCTATGTGTTTGATCATTATAAATGTATTACATATATGAGATCATGTAGTACTGTATTTATCTTTCTCTGTGTGTATTTTACTTAGCATAGTGTTCTTCAGGTTCATTCATGTTGTCACAAATGGCAGGATTTACTTCTTAAAGGCTGAATAATATTTTGTCATATGTATATGCCACATTTTCTTTATCCACTTATCCATTGATGGATAAATAGGTTGATTCCATATCTTGGCTCTTGTGAATAATACTTCAATGAACATGGGAGTGCAGATACCTTTTTGAGATCAAGATTTCAATTCCTTTACAAATGTATGTACAAGTGAGATTGCTGGATAAAGTGGTAATTCCACTATTAATTTTTTAAGGAATATCCATCTTGGTTTTCATAATGTCTGTACCAATTTACATTCCGATCAGCAGTGTAAAAGGGTTCCCTTTTCTTCATATTCTCCCCAACACTTGTTCCTCTCCCTTTTTCTGTTCCTCGCCCTCTACCTCTTCCTCTTCCTCTTCCTCTTGTTCTTTCTCTTTCTTTCATAATAGTCATTCTAACAGGTGGGAGGTGATATCTCACTGTGGTTTTGATTTGCATTTTCCTGATGACTAGTGATGTTGAGTACTTGTTGCTCATTTACATGCCTTCTTTGGAGAAATATTTTTTTAGGTCCTTTGCCCATTTATTAATTGGGTTATTTAATACGTTTGCTGTTGAGTTTTAGAAGGTCCTTATATATATTTAATATTAATCTCTTAACAGATATATGGTCTGAAAATATTTTTTTCTCATTCCATAGATTACTTTTTTATTTGTTTATTTGTTTGTTTGTTTGTTTTTGCTGTGCAGAAACTTTTTAGCTTGATGTAATCCCATTTGTTTATTTTTGCTTTTGTTGTCTGTGCTTTTGGTGGCATATCTAAGAATTCGTTTGCCTAGTTCAATATTTGGAAGCTTTTAAAACTAAATTTTCTTCTAAAAGTTTTATTGTTTCAGGTCTTATGTTTAAATCTTTAATCCATTTCAAGTTGATTTTTGTATATGTTATGAGATAAGGGTCCAATTTCATTGTTTTGCATGTGGATATCCAGTTTTACTGAACCATTTGTAGGAAAGACTGTTCTTTCCCAATTGTGTACTGTTGACACCCTCGTCAAAGATCAGTTGACCACATTTGTATCTTTTTATCTCTGGGCTCTTTATTCTGTTCCATTGGCCTATCTCTCTGTTTTTATGTGAGTGCCATGCTGTTTTGATTACTATAGCTTTGCAATATGTTTTGTAGTCAGGGAGTGTGCTGCCTCTAGCTTTGTTTTTCTTGCTCAGTATTGCTTTGGCTATTAAGAGTTTTTTATGATTTCAAATGAGTTTTAGGATTTTTTTTTCTATTGTTTTAAAACATGCTATTGGAATTTTGACAGGGATTGTATTAAATCTATAGATTGCTTTAGAAGTATAGACATTTTAGCAGTATTTATTATTCCAATTCATTATCATGGGATGTCTTTCCATTTATTTGTATCTTTTAACATTTCTTTCATCAACGTTTGTAGTTTTCAACATATAAATCTTTCACCTCCTTGATTAAGTTTATTCCTAAGTATTGTTTTTGATATCATAAGTGCAATTATTTTCTCATTACTTGTTTGTATAGGTCATTGTTAGTGTATAGAAGCACAATTGATTTTTATGTTAATTTTAAATCCCACAGCACTACTGAATTCTCCGATTAGTTTTAACAATTTTTTTTTTTAGAGTCTTTAGGGTTTTCTACATATAAGCTCATGGCATCTGCATACAGAAATGGTTTTACTGCTTTCATTCTCATTTGGATGCCTTTTATTTCTTTTTCTTGCCTAATCTCTCTGGCTAGGACTTTCAGGACTATATTGGAGAGCACTTTTGGAGACAGAAGTATGGGCATCCTTGTCTTATTTTGGGTCTTAGAGGGAAGCTTTCCACTTTTCTTTGTTGAAATTATGTTACCTGCAGGCTTTGCTTAAATGGCCTTTATTTTGTTGAAGTAAATTCCTTCTGTACTTATTGAGAGTTTTTTAATATCATGAGACAATGTTGAATTTTGTCAAATGCTTTTTCTGCATCTATTGAGATGATTATGTGATTTTTATTGTTCATTATGTTGATGGGGCATATTTCATTGATTGATTTGTGTATGTGAAACCATCCTTGCATCCCAGGGATAAATCTCACTTGGTCTTGATGTATGAGCCTTTATGTCTTCCCCAATACTTTGTGCAACTGATGTCATATTTTGCTTCTTGCTATGTTATGTTTCTATGAACAAATTTCTGTGGTTGTATTTATTCTTACTATCTTTTCTTTTAATTTGCATTCTGGTGTTAAATGAGATTTATGCACTGCCATCACAGTAGCACAGTATTCTGTGTTTATCTTTATATTTACCTTTAGTAGTTAGTTTTATATTTTTCTATGCTTTTGTGTTCCTTAGGATCTTTTCATTTCCATTTGTAGAATTCCCTCGAGCACCTCTTGTAAGGCAGGTCTGATGGTGATGTACTACATTAGTTTTTGCATAGGATTGCCTTCTTCATTCAGGCTCTTTTTTGCTAACATAAGAATTTTAAAGTAGTTTTTTCTAATCGTGTGAAGAATGTCACTGGTAGTTTGATAGAAATAGCATAGAACCCATAAATTGCTTTGGGCAGTATGGCCATTTAAAAAATATTGCTTCTTCCTACCCATGAGCATGGACTGTTTTCCTGTTGGTGTCATCTCTAATTTCTTTGAGCAGTGTTTTGTAGTTTTCATTGTAGAGATCCTTCACTTTCCTGGTTAGCTGTATTTTGAGGTATTTTATTCTTTTTGTGACTATTGTGAATGGTATTGTGTTCTTGATTGGTTCTCAGCCTGGATGTTATTAGTGTATAGGAATGCCAGTGATTTTCATACATTTATTTTGTATCCTGAAACTTTGCTAAAGTTATTTATCAGATCAAGGAGCTTTTGGGAAGAGACTATGGGGTTTTCTAGGTATAGAATAATATCGTCTACAAACATAGATAGTTTGACTTCCTCTCTTCCTATTTGAATACTCTTTTTCTCTTACCTGATTGCTCTGGCCATGACTTCCAATACTATGTTGAATAGGAATGATGAGAGAGGCCATCCTTGTCTTGTGCTGTTTTTCAAGGGGAATGCTTCCAGCTTTTGCCCATTCAGTATGATGTTGGAACAGAGCTGGGAGGCATCATATTTCTTGAATTCAAAATACCCTACAAGGCTACAGTAACCAAAACAGCATGGTATTAGTACAGAAACAGATACATAGACCAGTGGAACAAAATAGAGAGCCCAGAAGTAATGCCACACACCTACAATCGTCTGATATTTGACAAAGTCAACAAAAACAAATGATGAGGAAAAGACTGCCTATTCAATAAATGGTGCTGGGATAACTGGCTAGCCATATGTGGAAAATTAAAACTGGGCACCTTTCTTATACCATATACAAAAAATTAACTCAAAATGGATCAAACATTTAAATGTAAAACCTAAAACTATAAAAACCCTGGAAGATAACTTAGGACATACCATTCTAGACATCAATCCTGGCAAAGATTTTATGACAAAGATGCCAAAAGCAATTGCAACAATGACAAAAACTGACACATGAGACCTAATTAAAATGAAAGAACTTCTGCACATCAACAGAGTAAACTAACAACCTACAGAATGGGAGAAACTATTTACAAAATATGCATCCATCAAAGGTCTAATATTAAGAATCTATAAGAAACTTCAATTTACAAGCAAAAATGAGCAACCTCATTAAAGAGTGGGAAAAGGACATGAACAGACACTTTTCAAAAGACATACATGGGCCAACAAGTATGTGAAGAAATGCTCAATGTCACCAATCATTATATAAATGCAAATCAAAACCACAAGTTGACACTATCTTACACTAGTCACAATGAATATTATTAAAAAGTCAAAAAATAACAGACTGGTAATGTTGTGGAGAAAAGAGAACACTTATACACTGCTGGTGGGAATGTAAATTAGTTTAGCTATTGTGGAAAGCAGGATAGTGATTTCTGAAATAATTTAAAACAGAATTACCATTCAACCCACCATTCCCATTAGTGATTATATAGCCAAAGGAATAGAAATTATTCTATCATAAAGACACCTGCATGTGTATGTTCACTGCAGTACCATTCACAATAGCAAAGTCATGGAATCAACCTAAAAGCCCATCAATGGTAGACTTGATAAAGAAAATGTGGTACATGTATACTGTGGAATAAAACAGAGCCATAAAAAAGAATGAGATTATGTCCTTTGCAACAACATGGATGGAGCTGCAGACCATTATCCTAAGTGAACTAACAGAACAGAAAACTAAATACCACATATTCTCACTTATAAGTGGGAGCTAAACATTGAGAACATATGGACACAAAGAAGGGAACAACAGACACCAGGGCCTACTTAAGGACAGAGAATGGGAGGAGGGTGAGATTTGAAAAACTGCTTATTGGATACTATGCTTATTATCTGGGTGATAAATAATCTATACACCAAACCCCTGTGACATCCAATTTACCTATATAACAAACCTGCTTATATAGCCCTAAACTTAAAAGTTAAAAGCAGTCTTGCCAGGTAAATAGTTTTGTTTTGCAGTTTTTTTCCCCAGTACTTACATCATCCTATTGTCTTCTGTCCTGCAAGATTTCTGCTGGGAAATTAATTGATAGTCTGTTTGGGGGTCCTTTGAATGTGACATGTGTCTTTTCTCTCAATTCTTTCAAAATTCTTTCTTTCTCTTTGACTTTTGGCAATTTAATTCGAATGTGACTCAGTTTAGATTTTTTTTGCGTGCAATCTATTTAGGGAGTTTTGGGATTCGTGAATCTGGATGTCTATGTTCCTCCCAGTATTTAGGAAGTTTTGGTGATTATTTTCTTAAGTATGCTTTTGCCCTTTTCTGTATTTGCCTTCTTGGACTTTCATAATGCATATATTGGTTCACCTGACAGTGTCTCATGAGTCTTACAGACTTTCTTTACTCTTTTCATTCTTTTCTTTCTGTTTTTCTGACTGTATAATTTCAAATGACTTGTCTTTGAGTTCACTCATTGTTTATTCTTCTTGATTACGTTGAAGCTCTCTCTTCAGACATTGTATCTTCAATTCCAGTGTTTGCTTCTTTCTTGTGGCTTCTATTTCTTAATTGTACTTTTCATTTTGATCACGTATTGTTTTCCTGATGTCATCAGTTTATTTGTTTTTCTGGTGACTCACTGAGCATTTTAAAGATGGTTATTTTGATGTATTTGTCAAGCAGTTTATGTATCTCCATTTCCTTAGTGTCAGTTTCTAGAGCTGCATTAGGTTTCCTGGAAGACGCTAAACTTAATAAATATTGTGTAAGTTCTGAGTGCCCCACCAACCAGTTGTTCCTCCATTTCTCTTCCTCTCCTTACACCTTCCTATTCCTTGAGACACAACAATGTTAAAATTAGGCCAATTAACAACCCTCCAATGGCCTCTAAGTGTTCAAGTGGAAGGAAGAGTCTCTCACTTTAAATCAAAAGCTGAAAATTATTATAGGTCATGAGCAAGACATGTCCAAAGCCAAGATAAGCCAAAAGCTAGATCTCTTATACCAAATAGTTAGCCAAATGGTGGAAGCAAAGGAAAAGTCCTTGAAGAAAATGAAAATTGCTACTCTAGTGAGCTCACAAATGATAAGAAAGCAAAACAGCCTTATTGCTGATTTGGTGAAGGTTTTGGTGGTCTGGATAGAAAATCAAACCAGCTACTGCATTTCCTTAAGGCAATGCATCCAGAGTAAAACCTTAACTTTCTTTGATTCTATGAAGGTTGAGAGAGGTCAGGAAGCTGCAGAAGAAAAGCTTGAAGCCAGAAGAAGTTGATTCATGAAGTTCAAGGAAAAAAGCTGTCTTTGTTACATAAAAGTGCAAAGTGAAGCAGCAAGTACTGATGTAGCAGCAGCAAGTTATACAGATGGTCTATCTAAGGTCAGATTTTCAATGTAGACCAAACAGTCTTCTATTGGAAGAAGATGCCATCTAGAATTTTCATAACTAGAGAGGAGCGTCAATCCTTAGCTTCAAAGTTTCAAAGAACAAGCTGACCCTCTTGGTAAGGGCTAATGTAGCTGGTGACTTTAAGTTGAAGCCAATGCTCGTTAACCATTCCAAAAATTCCAGAACCCTTAAGAATCATGCTCAGTGTAGTCTGCCTGTGCTTTAGAAATGGAACTACAAAGCCTGGATGACAGTGCAGCTGTTTATAGAATGGTTTACTGAATATTGTAAGCCTGCTGTTGAGACCTACTGCTCAGAAAAAGAAGACTCCTTTCCAAAATATTATTGCTCACTGACAGTGCAACTGGTCATGCAAGAGCCCTGATGGAGATGTACAAAGAGATAAATGTTGTTTACATGCCTGCTACCACAACATCCACGTTGGAGTAAGTTCAACTTTCAAGTTCTTTAGTAAATAAGTTTTGTAAGGCTACAGTTTCCACAGATAGTGATTCCTCTCACTTATATGGCCAAAGAAAATTGAAAACATTTGGAAAGGTTTACCACTCTAGATGGTATTAAGGACATTTATGATTCATGGGAGATCAAAATATCAATATTAACAGGAATTTGGAAGAAGTTCATTCCAACCCTCTTGGATGACTTTCTAGTGCTCAAGATTTCAGTTGACGAAGTAACTGCAAATGTGATGGAAATAGCCAGCAAACTAGAATTAGAAGTGCAGCCTAAAGACATGACTGGATTGCTGCAATCTCATGCTCAAACTTGAACAGATGAAAAGTCGCCTTCTTATAGATGAGCAAAGAAAGTGGTTTCTTGAAATAAAATCTACTCCAGGTGAAGATGCTATAAACATTGTTGAAATGACAACAAAGGATTTAGGATGTTGCATAAACTTAGTTGCTATAGCAGTGGAAAAGTTTGAGAGGACTTTGAAAAGTTCTGCTGTGGATAAAATGCTCTCAAACAGCATCATATGCTACAGAGAAATCTTTCATGAAAGGTAAAGTCAATCAATGAGGCAAATCTCACTGTTGTCTTATTTTAAGATAACAACCACCCTAACCTTCAGCAGCCACCCACCCTGATCATTCAACAGCCATTGACATTGAGACAAACCACTGTACACAAAAAGATGATGTTTCATTGAGGGATCAGTGAATTTTAGAAATAAAGTATTTTTAATTAAGTTATATACATGATTTTTAAAGACATCCTGCTATTGTGTATTTAATACACTACAGTGTAGTGTAAATATAACTTTTATGTGCACTGGGAAGCAAAAAAAAATTGTGTGTCTTGCTTTATTGTGATATTTGCTTTATTGTGATGGTCTGGAGCTAAATCTGTGCCATATCCAAGGTATGACTGCGTTTTCAGTTCTCTTGGGTGCATACCTAGGAGTGGAATTGCTGAATTATATTTGGAATTTTAAGCATGTCTAAACAGGGCAGTTTTTGTGCAACCCTGATTTGGCAATCCTGTATAAGTCTTGTGTTGCTGCCGCCTTCTGAGTCATTTTTATGACACTCTACTTATTTAGAAAGCACGTAATCTAATCTACAGTTTAACATAGCTATGGCTAGCAGTCCTTCATGTACCTCTTTAGACTTCCCACTAAGTACTCATAAGCACAGAAAAAGATTAAATTGACATTAACAGATTCTGGAAGAAACATGAACTCTTTTGAGATAACCAAACTTGCCTTTATCTAACTGAACTAAACTTTTTCTCTCCTTAGCTAGACTTGAACTTATTTCTAATGTTCCCCACCCGTCACCCCTGCCCCAGCCTGAAAGGATGGAAAAAGACCATATCTTCACTGTTTGTCTATGACTTAGATATTAAAAGGTCATAATAGTGCTTATGGCAGAGTGGTTATGAGCATATTTTAACTTCTTTAATTTAATGAATAGGTGTAGGGAATGTTTAAGATCTGTCAGATTGTAGAGGAAAAAAATTGAGAAAAATGAAAGTTTGTAGCTGAATAAATAGTAACATTGTTTAATACAGAGCAAGAGCAGTTGAAATAGAAGAAATTATCAAAGATGCAATCAAAGAAAACTCTCCTAAGCTTGAAAAAAACTGTGGATATGTGACGAAATCTGTCTTCCAGGAAAAATGAGCAAAAGAGACTAATAGAAAGATACATTCTGGTAAAATTTTTGTGTTATAAAGGAAAAAGTTCTAGGAGCATACAGACTGAAAAATTCCGTTGCCCATACAGTAACAAAAAGTAAGCTGTAGCACCACACTTATTTATGGAGCAATGTCTATATAATTCCATGAAAAAAAAAATTGGGACTTACCTAAACATTTTTTACCCATCCATAGTTAAGCCATTGCTACAAGAATTGTTATTAACAAAAATGTTTCTTCTCCAAAAAAGCAGTTATTTTGAGTAACATAAGGGCCATTTTCTAGACTTTTTCTTGTGTCTCTGGAGATTATATAGAATAATCTCTTCATATTACCTTCAATCTGGGAATGTTTTTATGTTAAATTTATTAATATAAGCATATACAGTAGTATCTCAGTTACGACAAAAAGTAGTTAAGAAAAAATTATTTACCAAGCTAAAATCTTAACAGTGACGGGTGTTAAGATTGACCATTATCATCATTTAAATATTTTCTAATATTTTCCAAACATTCTACTGTACACATGATTTATTTTTCTTTACTTTCTTTAAAAATAATTAAAACTTTCTAATCAGTAAAAATATTTATAAGCCAAAATAGTGAAGTCTTTACAATTTTATATTTGCCAAGTAGCTGTGACTGAAAGGAAGCACACAAAATCTTAGTAGTGTTGTTTTGTCTTTTTCCATATTTTGCAGATTTTATGTAGTGAGTTTCATACTGCTTTTATGATGGAAAAAGATACTTTATTTAAAAATAAACAGTTTCATTAATTAATGACATTATGAATGCAAATGTTTCTGCTTATATATGAATGTTCTTTTTCCTAAGACCTTTCTTAACATAGATCATATCCCATGTTGGGAGTTTTACTGACCCCTTGAGATATATCTTTCCAAGAGTTTTCGCTGATAGGCACATTTGCCAACGTGTTGTAACATAGAAGAGTTCCAATATTTATTCAGGCAACAAATTATCTATTGAATTTTTTTTTTTTTTTCCAAATGAGTAGGTCTTTTATTGCATCATTGAAGTATCACAAGTAAGTCTTAGGTATGATAGGCATCTTGTTTCTGTAGCTGGACAACTCTAAGGTCTTACTCGTCAGCCTGCTGAACAGTTCCTTTTTCAGAGACATAGATACCATCCAAAAATTTCCGGATATCCTTGTTTTTAACTAGCTTGCTGAATCAAAGCCGCTGAATTTGAAACAAGCTCAATGTCATTTCCTTCAAGGATTAATTCATCTTTCTGGGCTTGAGATACTGAACAAGCAACACCTGGTCTCATTCGAACCCTGCGGATGTATTTTTCACCCAAGAAATTTCGGATTTCAACAAGAGACCCATTCTCCTGGATAACGACGTTGATGGGGAAGTGAGCATACACAGACCTCATCTTGTAACGGAAGCCCGGCGTAACACCCTTGATCATGTTCTGTACATGACTACAAATAGTCCGAACAGTAGCCAGTTCCTTTCGGTTACCCCACCATTTGTCAACCCGGAGCCTCTTTTTTTTCTTTCCAAGAAGACTGAGTTCTACATTGATGTGATTGAAGTCCCTCCGCAGGGTTCCTCTGGGGCCCTTCACGATAACTGTGCGTCCCTTCAGAGTAATGTCGACATTTTCTGGAATGTCGACAGTCTGATTGCTGAGAATGGTCTTCATTCTCGCAGTAAACGCAGCAAAGAAGGAACGTCTTTCCTCATCACGTACTTGTATATCTATCTATTGAATATTTACCGTATGCTAGCTGCTGAGAGTACAATGAGTAACTCAGACATACTTCCTGTTGTTGTGAGTTTAAAATTTAACATTTGAAATTGGTTCAAGAAGCTGTCAAGGGTTCAGTAGGTGGCAATACACTGTGGAAGTATCCAGCCTTGTCTAGTAGAACAGGAAACGTTTTCAAAGGAAGCACGGTGTCAGAGTAGCCAGAGGAGGAATTGTCCCAGGGAGTTAAAATATGCCATGATCTGGAGGTATGACCTGCGTTTAGGGAACCAGAAATAGGTGAACACAGTGACAAGAAAGAGTTTGGTGTTGGGGATTAATGAGTGATAAAGGCTGGAATCAGTATCCAGGTCATGAAGGGCCTTATACACTGAGTTAGGGAATTCGGATTTTCCTTTGGGTAATGGGAAGCCATTGGATGGTGTATTTGTTTCCTAGGGTTACTGCAACAAATTACCACAAACTTGGTGGCTTCAGACAACAGAAATCTACTGTCACAGTTTTGGAGGCCAGTAGTTCAAAATCAGGGGGTTGGCAGGTTGGTTCCCTGGAGGCTCCGAGGGAGAAACTGTTCCATGCCTGTCTTTTAGCTCCTGGTGACTGCTGGCCACCCTTCACACCCTTAACTCGAGGTTGCAAAACTCGAATCTCTGTCTTGGGCTTTCATCTCTCAGTGCCTTCTTTTTTTGCTCATAAGGGCACTCATCATTGAATTTACATACCACCCTAATCTGGGATGAACTCGTTTCAAAATCCTTACCCTAATTACCCCTTCAAAGACCTTTATTCCAAATAGGATCATCTTCTGAGACTTGTGGTGAACGTATGTCCTTGAGGCCACAGTTCAACCTGCTACAGAAAGCTTTAGAAGGGCAACTGAACAAACTTACAAATGAAGTGACTTACACATTTCGAAAGGATTGTTCTGGCTACTGTGTGAGAACGGACCTCAGAGGGGGCAAGACTAGAAACAGGGAGGTCAGTGGTAAATACCAGTGACTTTAGAGGTAAGAAAGTAGAGATGAGGCTGGGCGTGGTGGCTCACACCTGTAATCCTAACACTTTGGGAGGCTGAGGCGGGTGGATCACTTGAGGTCAGGAGTTCAAGACCAGCCTGGGCAACATACCAAAACCCTATTTCTACTAAAAATACAAAAATTAGCTGGGCGTAGTGGCATATGCCTGAAATCCCAGCTACTTAAGAGGCTGAGGCATGAGAATCGCTTAAACCTGGGAGGCAGAGGTTGCAGTGAGCTGAGATGGCGCCACTGCACTCTAGCCTGAGTGCCAGAGTAAGACTCTGTTTCAGAAAAAAACAAATGGTGATGAGTGTAGAAAATACTTTTAAGTGGTTGATTGTGGAAAGAAGATGATAAAGGGGTGTGGTTGTGGAGCATGTGGTGGTAAGGAAGGAATTTTGAAGGATGGGAGACACTTGGTGCATTTTTCATGCAAATGAGGAAGATGCTGCATCCACAAGGGAAGGTGACTGACAGTACAGGAGTGACAGGCTAAAAGCTAGAGAGGAGAGGCGGATGGGATCCAGAGCTCCCATTGAGTACAAAGCAGCTGATCCATCCCATAGTTCACCATTTCTAGATATTTTAGTAGCCCTGGGAAGTTGGTTAGTGATGTTGAGAAAGATGGTTTACTCCTGTTTAAGGACTCTGTCAAGTGCCACACCGATTACTTTCCATGTGTTACCTCTTTTTATCTTTGATGTGGCTGTATTTATTTTCTCATTTTACAGTTTAGCAAACTGGAGCACAAAGAGGTTAAATAATTTGTTGAAGGTCACACAGATAGTAAGTGGTAGTGTCATTTCAACCCAGCACTGTGACTGCTGATCCCTTGCCTATAACTACTACTACCGGGTACTGCTTCTGAAGGGAGAGGGCATAGTCAGTGTGCATGTAATTAATTTTTCATGGTATGTGTTGGTTTTGATAGCGGACACTGCTATTATTTCACAAGATATAAAGCTGTTATCTTGCCTGCTATTTTTGTTTCGTTAGTTCTTATATTGGCTTGCCACTAGGTTTGATTCAGTAAGGTGGTATCACATATTTCTTTATCTTTTCAAGGTATTAGGATTGGTTTTATTCATCTTTTCTCTATTTATCTGGATAGTAGGTTTAGGTGAGTATTATCCCTTCATATTATTAAGGCTTTGTGTTATTAAATCGTGTATTAAACCTGTCCAGTGATTAAAGGTGCTCTAAGGAGATTCCTTTTCATAAGCATTCACATATACCCAGTTCCCTTGAGTGATTCTTAATGACATTTGTTCTGTAATCTAACTCTGCTATACAAGTTAATTTCTGGATGTCTTTACTGAATGTTATTTTAGCTCATATGTTACTTCCTTAGAGGATTCTTCCCTAACCTCTGAACTAGCTCTGGTCTCCCTGTTATATATACTCATAGCTGAAAGCAATGGCTAGGACTCTTTGAGGCATACTGGGTATTACCTAGGCCAGTTAAAGGGCTGAGTTTTTTGACACTGTTGATGATGAGGAGGAGAAGAAGGAGATGAAGGAAGAAATGGAATTTCATCTTCCAAAATTCTAAAATATTAGTAGTAAAAACTATAATTTGTATTTCTTGTATGGATGGCATGAATTAGTAATTTTCTTATTGCTGTTGATAACCATGATCAAATTGTTACACAGCTGGATATGCAAAAATGTATCCAGGAAGTGACTTTCCCTCCAATCGCTAATATTGATGGAAATATCCATCTGAAAATTTGTCTCAAGTGATGATTGTGTAAGCTTTAGGCAGCTGTATTTTTGGAGATTTGCATCAAATATGCAAAATAAATCCATTTGATTGAACTCTTTTTTGTGGTTTGTGTGTCTGAAGTTGAATACTGGGCTGAGGATATGAGCAAGAAAAGTTGTGCTCCACATAGAAGAAACTGCACATTCGAAGGCAGAGAGTTCTCTCATCTGAGGGGCCAGCATAGCAGGACGTACTGGTGAACGGTCCTTTTCTTCCCCTGTACACAGTCTTGGGGGATGTCAGCCAGAGTCAGGACTTGTAGAGTATTTGTCATTTCTCATTAATAAAAGTAAAGATTCTGAGTAGCATTGATCATAATTTGTTAGAACCGAAACTAAGGTCACTCTAATTGTGATATTTTTTTTTCCCTTTGTGTTCTTTCACCAGTCACGCCTGAAGCCATTGGCTTTTTGTCTGCTGTTGGGGTCTTTATTGTTCTTCTGGCCGTCCTATTCCTCTTCATCAACAAGAAGCTGTGTTTTGAAACAATAGGAGGCCTTCCTTTCCTGGAACATCGAGGGAAAAGAAAACACTCTAAAGACAAGACTGGGACCCACAAGGGGCTGGGTAAGCGTGAACACTTCAAATTCTCCTGGGCTTGGCAGCTTGCTGTGGTCTGGGTCAGGGTGGACGTGATGAATGGACTTTACTAAAGAATATGTTATCTTTATGAAAGTAATGTTCTCCTCCTCCGAGGAGGAGCAGATGGGAAGAGGCTCTGGCCATCACTTCCCATCTTCTTAGCTCTTTAGAAGTCTCTGTTGAGTTTTCCTGTAAGGAATGCTTGAAGAAAAACAATGTGTTCTGTTTGACAAGAACTTTGATGTGTTTTAGTCTCATGATGTTGGAACGATGTGGACATTTCACTTGTTAGCTGTTTTTGAGATTTTTCAGTGCTCAGGACCATGTCCCACCTTGCATGGCAATGTTCCCTTTCCCAAGGGAGGTTTTTATTCTTTAAGCTCACTGAGTATACTATGTTGTTTACTCAAACTGAACTACCTTCAGTTTGATGGGGGAAAATAATACACTTAAAGAAATAATTGATTTCCTGCTCTTAAAGGACATATTCTATTTTCAACTGCTGAAGCTTAGAACTTTGTGATACAGGATGTTCTCACAGAAGGATGGTTATCCCACAGGGCGTTTAAAGAGAGTACTCTTATCTTACAGATAATAACTTTGCTCTTTTTTTAGCAATCTGATTATTTCTCTCCTTTTCCATACCTCACAAGGTATGGGGCATGATATAACTGGTCAAGGAGCAACCTTACATTTTCTTTTTTGAGTGAAGCAAAAGTCTTGAGGAGAGTACCCTCCAGGAATCCTGTGGTCTTGGTGTGTTATAAGTATGCCTGGACCAAGGAGGATATTTGGCTTATTGATATGGCAGCCTTTGTAGCCATAGATCAGCTTTTTTTTTGCCGTGTTATAAGGAAGGGTATAATGTAGGAATAAAGGCATGTGATATATTGCTTATAACAAATTATCCCAAAACTTAGTAGCTTAAAACAACACAAATTCATTATCTCACAGTTTTTGAAGTTCAGAAATTGAGAAGTGGCTTAACTGGATGGTTCTAGACCAGGGTCTGTTGTAAGGCTGCAGTTAGAATGTCTAACATCTGAAGGCTTCAGTTAGAATGTCATCTGAAGGCTGGACTGTGGCTGGTGGGGTCACCCTTAGGATGGCAAATGACCTCAGATCCTATCCATGTGGAACCCTCCACAAGGCTACTTGAGTGCTTTATGATGTGGCAGCTGGCTTTCCCTGGAGTAAGAGATCCATGAGAAAGCAAAGAGGAGTCACTGTTCTTTTTATGCCCTAGTCTGGGAAGTCTTACGATGCCACTTTTATCACATTCTGTTTATTCATTGAGCACAGCTCAGGCTCAAAGTTGGGACATTCAGTTCTACTTTTTGAGGAGGAGTATCAAAGAAAGAGTGTGCAGACATATTTTTAAATCCCTATGGGAGATAATAATAATAAGAGAGGTGTAAATTGCAGATTTGGCAATTGCTCTGGCATTCCTGCTGCTGCAGTGGCCCCATTTTTTGAACTTCCCATGGGACATATGACTTATTCTGAAAATAGAATGGAATATTTAAAATAGAGCTTGCCATGCAAAAGCTGGGACTTATGAATGGTTTAGATGCTACTGTCCCAGCTGCGACATAAGTGAATGAGATGAACAGATGTCTGTTTGGTCATGGGGTAGTATGGAGGTAGAATTCATCATGATTCTATTTCTCTCCCTTCACTAGTTATATGACCTTGGCAAATTATGGAACCATTCTGAACTTCAGTTTCCTCCTTTGCATATTGGGATTATCAGTAAATCTCTTGCAGGGTCAACCTAGATCAAATGAATTAATTTTGTAGAGACACCAGTATAGTGCCTATAGCAACATAACAGCAATAGCAAGTCACAGTGATGGCTGCTAGGAGTGACATCACTCATTAATGCGTTGTATTTATTACTTAAATTGGGAGATTAAAGTTGGTGATGTTTTCTCCTTTGCAAACTATAATGGGTATGAGGAACTGAGGTTAGAGCTATTTAAAACGTTTCCTTTTTGTCTTGTTTGACATTTTATCTGAATATTTTAGAGACACTTATGAATTATACTTGCAAATAAGTTGAGATTTTAAGATAATGTTGAAACAATAACAATAAAGCATGAAAAAAGCCGTTCGCTCAAGAAACACTGAAAAATACATGTCTCAAATTCAGAGTGGGGTCATGTAAAGGGAGCTTTAAAAATAGTTTCTTCGGGAAAATCTCCAAATTGTAATGTCTAAAAAGCAAACACCTTAATTTTGACATTTCTCCTTTTACAAGTTTAATTATTGTTACCAAAAGTCTTTGAAAAACATGCTTCTACCCTGGATTGTGTCTAACCTTTGATATTTGCCTTACTTATCCTCAGGGTACTGATTTCTCAGTGAAGCTGGGATGTTCTTAACATATTTTGACAAACATCAAGAAGGCAGGCAGGCAGGCAGCCTGGTGTGGTGGGAAGAAGCCCAGTACAGACAGACAGAGCTTAGTTTTGCCACTAATTGGCCACGGTATTTTGGGAAACTCACTTCACCTCTCTGAGCTTTAAGTCTTCATTTGCAAATGGATGAGTCTGGACTACGCTTTCCCCTTCTCATTCTGTGATCCTGTTTGGTTCTTAGGGTTACCATAGCAACTTCTTCTCTAGCTTTCAGTCTATGAATGGAAGAGACCTAATACAAATAAGACCATCCTACTCTTAGACTAAACCATATGAGATTGCCATTTTTGTTGATCAAAAAATGGTAAGAGTATCAGAAACCGAATTAATCATTTTACTCTAATATATGTGAGGTTCTGAAAAATAAAATAATTCTTTTTGATTATGTGGTAATATCAGAGAGGCAGAAGTGGCTGTTTTCCAAACCTACTATGCAAAATAATTTACTTGACAAAAATACCTTGCTTTCCTTTAGGCTGTATATATTTTAAAGTTTAAAGAATTTACACACGTCATTCTGTCTGATTTTAGGCAAGGGGACAAAGAAACTGGAATGGTGTTTTCCTGACAATATAGGTAATAGTAATAATAATAATGACACAGATAATGATCATTTGTATCTGTCATTCATTTAGCATTTACTATTGCTGAGTATTTTACATGCATTGTTACTGCTAAGTATTTTACGTGCATTATTTGATTTCTTTATGTAAAGTTCTTGTGTTGTTCATTGGCAGTGATTGCTTTGGGGGAAGGATGGATACCAGTTGTAACAAAAAAGCCAATACTCAGCTTTGATATGAAAAAATGATTAAAAATAAGAATGTCACAGTGAGATAACAGTTTTTAAAAGAAGCTCAGCTTTGGGAGAAGGAGAGTGGAGAGAGAGAGAGAGAGAGAGAGAGAGAGAGAGAGAGAGAGAAATATTTTGGTTGTTTTTTTTGTTTGCTGCCCTCCCACAAAAAAACACTTTATATTAGAAAAGCAAAATTTAGGAGTTGGCTCAAACAGTTTCATTTTAAGAGGCATCATGTAGAAAGGATAGACAATGTGCTACGGAGACATTTCCTCCCAGGCAGGGAAGGGAAGAACAACTGCTTTCCTCTTCTGGAAAGGGAAGACCATGACTTGAAAAAGTGAAAACAAAGAGGCTTGGAGACTTTGAAGTGTTTTCCTAGACTTGGAGAAAAAGGGCAGATGTGGGACTCAGTCCGGCCGGTTGTGATAAGAAGGTCGGAATTCAAACGCCCGAGGGAGTCGGAAAGGAGAGTGCCGCTTGCTTCTTTTTAAATTGTGGCAGGAGACTGTCTCACTGGTGTCCCATGTTGGCCTCGGGGGCTGTGGTGAGGGCTAGTATACTGGTGGTACTGGAGGAGAGAGAACTTGAGAAGATGCCGCTGCTCCAGTTCCTCTGGTGAGCAGGAGAACCCTTGTTTTAGAAATTTTTGCCTGACCCTGGTGGTGCGAGCAGGGACAGAGAAGATTGCAGAGGAATGAGTCAGTGTGCCTGCCTGGGAGATACTGTGGTTTGCAATGAGGTGGGCCTGCATTGGAGGCTGGAGGGTGAACAACTCAAGGCCTTTTGTAGTCAGACCTGGTTTCATGGGCATGCAACTGCACTACTGCACAAAGCCTGCACTTAGAAGGGCCCATGTCCTTGGCTTAGTGATGTGCTGTTGCAGTCTTGAAATTCTTAGTGATTTTCAAGAGCCCTGCATTTTCATTTTGCACTGTCTTACAAATTATATAGCTTGTGCTCCCTAGGGTCATCACCAAGAGGTACTCCTGCTGTGGAATGTTATAAGGCAGAGGTTGATTTCCCTGGAGTCAGTATGAGTCAGCAGGAACAGCACATCATGTTAAATAAACTCACACCAGTGCCCAGACACTCCCTGCTATATATAAGGGAACATGAAGGTGGGAGTGGAAATCCTAAAGACTGATACTTTATCCAAAATGAAATGGACTGAGTTACTTTGAATAGGCAAGAATCCAAAATGAAATGGACTGAGTTACTTTGAATAGGCAAGTTTCGTTTCTTAGCAGTAAGCATGGGAAGGTGAAGGATTCTCCAGAGAAAGATGGGTACTAAGAGTAAGTAAGGAAACAGGTTTTGTACATTGAGGCAAAGCTGGTGCTCAGCTGGAGCTCAGAAGGATGGTTGCTAAAATGTGGCAGTTTCTCTTTATCAGTTGGTTAGAAAGGCCCAACTGACCTGTGCCCCCACAAGATTACCCTCTTCTCTCTACCTGCAAAAAAACAACTACCTTCTGATTCAGCAGGGGCTTCTCAGCTACCCCAGCAGGTAGGGCCGTATTCTTTACACTTGGGCCATAATGACTGCTGTTATCAAATATTTTTCATTTCATTTCTGCATTTAGGTGAGAGTGTATTCAAGAACAGGCACTCTTCCACTTACAATAGGATTAATTCTGGATAAACCCATCATAAATTGAGAACATCAGATAAAGTCAAAGAATCATATGTTGAGCCATCGTAAGTTGGGGGCCATCTGTGTACCTTTCCCACTCACAATTTAACAAACAGGTGCGAATCTCCATTTTATAGATGAGAAAACTGAGAATGAGAGAGATGAATTTGTTTTTCAAGCTATTAAGTGGGAAGGCTAGGACTCAGACTAAAAATTGCCTGATTCCAGTGACCAGTATCTTAATTTCTTCATGTATTAATCCATTTTCATAGGGCTATAAAGAACTGCCTGAGACTGGGTAATTTATAAAGAAAAAAGTTTTAATTGACTCATGGTTCAGCATGGCTGGAGGGACTTCAGGAAACTTAATCATGGTAGGAGGCGAGTGGGAGGCCTTCTTCACAAGGCAGCAGGAAGGAGACGTGCTGAGTGAGGGAGAAGAGCTGCTTATAAAACCATCAGATTTTGTAACTCACTCACTGTCATGAAAACAGCGTAAGGGAAACCATTCCCATGATTCTGTTACCTCTGCCTAGTTTCTCCCTTGACATGTGGGGATTATGGGGATCCTGTTTGGTTCTTAGGGTTACCATAGCAACTTCTCCTCTAGCTCTGGGGATTATAATTCAAGATGAGATTTGGGTGGGGACACAAAGCCTAACTGTATTCTGCCAAATCTCATGTCTCTTTCACACTTCAAACTGATCATGCCTTCCCAACAGTCCCCCAAAAGACTTAACTCATTTCAGCATTAACTCAAAAGTCCAAGTCCTAAGTCTCATCTGAGACAAGGCAAGCCTCTTCCACCTATGAGCCTGTAAAATCAAAAGCAAGTTAGTTACTTCCAAGATACAATATAGGTACAGGCATTGGGTAAATACAACTGTTCCAAATGGGAGAAGTTGGCCAAAATAAAGGGTCTACAGGCCCCATGCAAGTCCAAAATCCAGTGGGGCAGTCAAATCTTAAAGCTCTTAAATGATCTCCTTTGACTCCATGTCTCACATCCAGGTCACACTGATGCATGTGGTGGGTTCCCATGGTCTTTGGCAACTCTGCCCCTTTAGTCCACCTTGTGAGCAAGCAAGGTTTTTCCTTCATGATGCTTTTCCTCCCCACTGGCCGAGATATATTGTGATACCACCAGCAGTTGACTTCTGCACAGGGAATAAAAAATAAGTTATTTAGGAAAGGTGTCTAAAGATTATTCAAGGTTGTCAAATTATAACCAACTTTAATTTAAATTCAAGATTTCAAGACTTTTATGAGTTTTTGGTGAACTTGGCCAAAACAGAAGAGTCTGACTGTCCCGTATCTGTGTCTTGCAGTATTCTCTTAATCATTTGGATAACATTTTGTTTTCCTTTTATGCCCATATAAGGAAGAATAATGACAAATTTTGTAAAATGGTGTGAATCAGGATCTGAAACAGATGTAAAAATAAAAATAGATAGTATAGTGGCCTGATATAGGGATGTAGGAGTGGTCTTATTATTATTATTATTTTTGGCTCCTTGAGATGGAGAGCAACATTTAGCCATGTGTTCATCTTATAGTTGTAAATAACCATCGTCAGCTTCTTCATACTTCGTATTTAGTACTGTTCATGAATTAAATATAGGCAGAGAAAGCCATTTTTCAGGATAACATAAAATCAGCACAATTCACAGTCTTCTTTCATGGGGCATTCTGTTGTCTTCTTTAGCACTGAATTTTCTTTTACCTGTACCTGAAGTTGAGGTTCCTTCACCTGCAGGTCTGTGCAGTGGCTTCCTTTTAGGCATGTGCTACTCAGATGAATCTTAAATGAATCAAGTATCTTGAAATTAAAAAAAGAGTGCATATTCCCCTTCTTTTCTTTTTAATTAGATGATTAAAAGTAAATTCTACCGGGATACTTTTTGACAGTCTACAAACTTTAGAATTGCACTATTAGTTTTAGAATTAAGTTTTCAATCCTTAATTCTCAAGTAAGTTTTAGAATGAAGGATTGAATGCTCTTTAGGAAACTGATATCCTCTACATCCCCCAAACTCTCCACTTTTATATTTTTTTGTCCTGAAATAATAATAAAATATCCCCTTTATGCTTCTTGTGTCACCCTTCTCCACTGGGACACATGCAAAACAAGACCCAAGGTGGTACCTAGTGTGGGAAGCACACTTGTGAGTAATTCAAGTTGCAAGGTATTTTCTCTTCTGATTTTAATATCTTTATTTGCATAATGTGTACATTTCTCTCACTATGGGTTACATTATGTTGCACAATGAAATTGCTGTTTTTGTAGGTGTGAAGTTTCATGTGGTTCAACCTAATATATAACATTAAACATTTCAAAATTGAGGAACTATAAATGTTTACTTGAACATCAGGACAAGCCTTGATATATCTCATTGCAGTGCAGTGTTAACTGGCTTTGGTGACTGGATTAAGGCACGAATAATCAAGAACTGATATCAATCTTATATTTTGCTTTTAAAAAATTCATAGGCTTGTAATAATTCAGATGGGCCCATTACCTGTTTGGTGGGTGCAAATTCCAAAAAACCCAGCTGAAAAATTTGGTTTGAGAATATTTATTCACCCATTCAACATTATTCATTGTGAATCTATGTCATGTCACACATTGTGCTGAGTGCTAGAAATAAAATGGTGAAAAAGAGAGATGTAGTCTCTACTCTCTTGGAAATTGCGTGCTTTTGGTGAAGACAGGGAAAAACAAAACCAAAAGTAAAGAGGCAAATAAATAAAATAATTATAGATTGTTATAAACATGGTAAGGGTGTAAAAAAGACTAATGGACATTATAGGGGAATGCACTTTAGATAGGGCTGAGACCATCTTGCTCATTGCTGGGCAGAAAAACTGAAAGTTCTGTAATAGCCATAGGGAGATTTTAGGGACAGTCTTCCACAGAAACAGAACCGACAGTATGTGTCTCTCTGTGTGTGTGTGTGTGTGTGTGTGTGTGTGGTTGTGTGTAGAGAGGGAAAGAAAGAGAGATTTTAAGGAACTAGCTCACATGATTATGGAAGCTGACAAGTCTAAAATCTGCAAGGTGAGTTGGTAGACCAGAGATTCAGGGAACAGCTAATTTTGCACTCGCAGTCTGAAGACTGTCTGCTGCACAATTCCTTGTTGCTTGTGGGAGGTCAGTTTTTGTACCAGTAAGGCCTTCAGTGGATTGTATGACGCCCACCCATGTTATGGAGTGCAATCTGCTTTGCATAGACTCCACTGATTTCATTATTGATCTCATTTGCAATAATATTCACACAGAAACATCCAGAGTAACATTTGACTGAATATCTGGGTAGCATGGCTTTGCCACATTGTTGCATAAAATTAGCCATCATAGGATCTTACATTCCATCCATCTGTATTTGTATTTTTGTTTCCTTCATTATATTAAGGTTGGGTGGCTGGGAAAAGAAAATCTTCACTAAAAAAACTTATTATGGAAACGTTCAAACATACAAGAAAGTAGAGATAAAATCATATAATGAACCCCATATGTCCATCACACAGCTTGAAAAATTATTAACAAAGACAATTCATTTCCAATGATACCCTCTTGTCTCCATTTTCTTGTTTCCCTGGCTCAGAGAACATCCCTTTAAAATCTCTATCCTGTACTATTTGTTTTCTTGCAACCTAGACAATGGGTTATTGTCTCCTGCTCGAGAATTTGACCCTGCAGATTAACATGTTACACAGCTAGCTGATTGCTGGGGATGGAAGCATTAGATTCAACGTTGGGTAGGAACTAGAAGTCATTTGACAGATTCATGCACATTTACAGTTGGAATATGAGCAGCCTTGCTTTCTGAGTTATTTACATAAGGGTGCATGGTGAGTTTCCTTAGAAACAGATTCTTCTTGGGGCATTTGAGCTTCCTCTGTGATGCTAGGATGGTAATAAAAACAAATCTGAAGCTCTCTTTAAGCATGAATTGCTGTGGAAATGTTTAACACCTAAGTTTGAGAGCTCCCTAAACACACATCACTATTTCAAAAGCTGCAGAATATTTCCTTCATGCTTTTTCACTTTACCAAAGACTGTAACATATGGGTATATATATTTAACATATATAGTTTTGAGTCTTATTTTTAGTAGAAACTCTGGAGCCGTTCTATGTTTGAAATAGTCATAGCATGGAATTTTATGGCTGAGAATTCTAGACAGCCCTCAGTAAACCTTGGTAGTCCACATAGGAACACTCAGTAAATGCTCTTTACTTGGTTGATAGAAGTTGTTTCTTCAGTCTTGCAGCATGGGTGTATTAGTATGTTTTCACACTGCTGATGAAGATATACCTGAGACTGGATAATTTATAAAGAAAAAGAAGTTTTATAAACTCATAGTTCCATGTGGCTGGAGAGGCCTCATAATCATGGTAGAAGGTGAAAGGCACATCTTACATTGCAGCAAGCAAGATAGAATGAGAGTCAAGTGAAAGAGTTGGCTTTCCCATTATAAAACCCAGATCTCGTGAGACTTATTCACCGCCACAAGAACAGTATGGGAGAAACAGCCCCCAAGATTCAATTATCTTTCACCAGGCCCCTCCCATAACACATGGGAATTATGGGAGCTACAATTCAAGATGAGATTTGGGTGGGGACACAGCCAAACCATATCAAAAGGTTTTCAGGATGATCTCTGAAGGCCTGAAATTCACATCTTGCTGGAGACAGTGAAACTATCTCCCTGCTTCTTTATGGGAAGTTTTGAAGGATTTTTTGATGTAGTGAAGTTGAATATATCATTTTCAATTATAGATCAGGAAATTTCTTGTAAGTTTAAAGCTGTGTGCTTGTCTGCACGTGCTGAAGATTGGCATCATTAACAACATCTGTTCTCTTGGTGGCATCATCCAGAGAAATATCTCTCCAAGATACATCCTGTTTGGAGGGTACCATAGGTGGTAAAAGTTGCTTTTATCAGATGAATATTGGGGTTTTGTGCTTCTCTTGTCAGCAAGCCCATAATGTTTATTACACTTTAAAGAGACATATGCCTTAAATTAAAAACGTAATTAGTTGATGGGTGGGAAGCAAAGAAAAGAGATTTTTGTGTTGTTTGAATAGAATGAGTTAACACAGATGACTGTTTGTATATTGAAGTGGGTGTCTGTGAGTTTATACGCTTAACTAATTATTTGAGTGATCTGTTTTAAACTAGTTATTGGAGTAATAGGTTTAAAATTTCATCACTTTTCTTAGTCTTACAGATTAAAAGAAGGAAAAGAAAAAGCATGTCTGTATTTATATACTTCCATTAAAAATATACATATTCCTCTAAAACCTACTTAAGGAGCAAACACCTTATTCATAAAAGCTCTCATAATAATGTCAATCCTGTTAGTTCAGACTTTTTGATTGAGGTTTAATGAAAAGATGACAGGTATTATTTAGTGTATGAATTTTGAAATTTGAAAAACACTTTGAATCTTATTTTCTTAGATTTTCTACTCTGGATCTCTTAAAAAGTTCTTGATACATATGAACAAATAATTTCAGTTTTGTTTGTTTATGTTTTTTAGAGATAGGATCTTTCAATGTCATCCAGGCTAGAGTGCAGTGGTATGACCATAGCTCACTATAATCTCAACTTCCTGGGCTCAAGCCATCATTCAGCTACTCAGGTTTCCTAAGTAGCTTAGACTTCAGTTGCAAGCTACCATACCAAGTTAATTTTTCTATATTTTCTAGAGATAGGGTCTCACTATGTTGCCTGGGCTGGTTTCAAACTCCTGGCCTCAAGGAGTCTTCCCACTTTGGCCATTCAAAGTCCAGGGATAACAGGTGTGAGCTACTGCTCCTGGCTTAATATCAGATTTATTGAATGAAATTGCTATGTGATTGAAAACTGTTTATCTTTTTTGTTTTTCCCCAGTGAGCATTGACTACAGAGCAGTAATTTATAGTTCTCATTCCACAAAGGTGCAGAACATTTGATGGGAATAAGCGTGATGGAGAGAAGCTACCTTTAGGGCAGGTGTCCCCAAACTATGGCCCGCGGGCCGCATGTGGCCCCCTGAGGCTGTTTATCCGGCTCCCCGCCGCACTTCAGGAAGGGGCACCTCTTTCATTGGTGGTCAGTGAGAGGAGCACAGTATGTGGCGGCCCTCCAACGGTCTGAGGGACAGTGAACTGGCCCCCTGTGTAAAAAGTTTGGGGATGCCTGCTTTAGGGCATTAAACCTTTGAATATTTCTTTTCAAAATCCAAACCATGACATTACAAGGCATATGCCTTCAGAAAGTATGTGAAGCTTTCAATGTCTTACCTTGACTGTTTAACAGATAGATTTTTTAAAGGTTTGTGTTTGATCTTCCCAAATCCTTCCATCCCTTTCTGCCCCTAAACAATTGATGCCTGTTAAAACTATACTTGGTGCCTCATTAGTCTATGTTGGAAAGATGTCAGAGTCCTTTTGAATTTTTGTTTTTCTTATTTTGGTTTTGTGGTTGAAGACCAAACTGGTATTAATTTTAAGAACAATTTTAGGGCAAGAATTCCACTTAGAATTTCTCCGAAGAAGCTGAAATGAATCAGATATGTATCTTATGTGGGACTGTGCTTAGACAGGGAAACCAATGTGAAATGTCATTTTCCTATCACTTGGAAGATTTTCCTTTCCATTAGCTGTTCTATTGCAGGACTCATATTTATATTAAAATTCTTTTTGGAATGAAATTTTAGTATTTTTCTATCAGAAAGTAGAATCTTACTCACTATGGGTGATAGTAAATCTTAGTTGAATATGAACTGAGCTATGCTAACAGAAGACTGCAAGGTATCTGCTGTTCCTTGGCAAGATTCCACGTCTTTTAGTGAGAAACGGGAAGGATTGAAGGAGGAAGAGAAGGAAAAGCAACAGACAAGCATTGTTGGCTTAAAATAGAAATATAACTAGCATTTTGGTTTAACTGAACAGATACAATCTGTATAACTATATATAATGCTATAAAATAGGTCACACATGTATGTAAAATTAGTTAAGAAACATTTGGCTCCACTATCATGCCTAGAAAACAGTGCTTTCCAGTTCTAATGTGAAATTTCCTGCCAGTAGAAAGGGAAGTGTAAAAGGAGTGTTTTCAAATACTCTTTGATTGGGGTCACTTTGGCTGGGTTGACCTGAGAGACATCATGTACCATTCACGTAACCTACTTATGTTTGCAACCACAAAGATCCCATTAAGGCTGCTGTTTTTGATGGGATCCCAAGAGGATGTGATTATTAATGTTTGCCAGACACGGAAGCATTGACAATGTCATATTATTAGCATTACTATTCTAACAGCCCAGTCATCAAGGACCCCAGGAGACCTCATTTTGATAACCACTAATGAAGAAGATAAAATGTGTAGCAATAGTCACTTCAGTAATGAACAGTTTTACTACCTGTTTAGTTTGAAGCTTGTGTAAACAATTGAGGAGAGAATATAAGGAAAATATCAAACAGTTGTTAGCACTGATTTAGGTAGATACTTTCAATTTATGAGTGCTGATGTGTTCATTCATAGGAGGGGGCCAGTATAATGAGGATGTGAGGCTGTGTCCTAGGGTCTAGAAGAAACATTTGCAATGAATTAGTAATTTGTGATGGAATGGGTTTCTGCCTATCAACAAAACTTTCATTAGAGAAAGATTGATATTTTCCTCATCCCAGAGTGGGGACCAGATTAAAACCTGTTGTGTGATTGTTGGTTGTAGAGTATCTTTCAGAGACAGACCAGTCTCAGCAATCTGTGATGTTTATAGAAGTGACACTGGTTAACAGAGATCCGTTTAAGACTCTGAAAAAGGTAGGAAAATGATCCCCAGGAAAAAGCTCTTTCATTTGACATTTTGCAAATAGTTTAAAATTTATGAAAACCATTCCTGGATTTTGTAGGTGAGCCTTCTGATTAAGCAAATCTAATTTATGGAGGCCAGTCTGAATTGAGTTCTAATTGATTCAATACAAATATATCTTGAGTGACTTCTATGTGCTAGACATGGCTGCTAGGTGCTAGAATTTGTGATATGTCTATATCATAGACATGTTTGAAGCACAATGAATTAAATGTGTCTTGGCTACCAACAGTAGTAATGAGAACAATGGAGGTGGCTAAGGGTAGCTCCCCAAGATCCTGCTTTAGAATGTTATTTCAGAGAACACTGACAACTTACCAAGTGTAATTCTGTCGTTTTGCAGATGAAATAATGGAAGCCCAGGAGATAAAACATCCTTTTTGAGTTCATAAATAGTGCAGAGGTGAAACTGGCTCCTGGTGCCTGATACCTATTTTAGTGTCATTCCATTGTCTACCTAATCTCTTAATGGAAAAAATAAAAGTTATTATGAGCTAAACAGACCCCTGATTGTTATTGTTATTTATTATTAAGTTGTTTGGCCAGCTATAGATTTTTTAAAAATAGAAAATACAGAAGTAAGCTTTAGCATAGCTCCTATCAAAAACTAATAAATGCCAAATTTATTTTGTCTGAATTATTATAAGTTATATACATGCTCATTCTGATGGAGAATACTGGATATTTTTTATTGAGATATGAAGAATTGGATATGATTAATAGAACAGTTACTTTCATAGATTTGAATTTGGGAAAAGATAATGAGGCCCGAATTGAAACTCTAGTTTTAAAAATATGAAATCATTTAAAACGATGAACGTAAAAGACTATAGAAACATGCAAAATGTGTTTAAAATGTTTCCTGAAAGAAGCAGTATGTAATGTTTGTGTTTGTGTGCATATGTGGAGCTATGTATTCAAATATTCAGAAATATTGACGGCCTGTTGTGTGGTAGTCAGTTACTCTGCTTGATGCTGACAACATGGCAAAGACAATTAGCTTGCTTACTCCCTGATCTCATACAAATTCTTTAGTAAGAACGATACATATTAAAAGAAATAATTTTATAAGTCATCAATAATCTATAATTACAGTAAGTGTTAAGAAATAAGAGGTTTTATGAAAGAATATTTAAGCAGCATCATTTAGTGTGGATTATGGCAGGGGGGAAACATTCTGAGAAGTGAAGTGTAACCTGGGACCTGAAAGGAGATGAATGGACACAATGATAACTATGCAAATTACAAGGAAATTGATAAAAGAAATCTGCAAAAATAATTGGAGTTGTGTTAAGGTAGAGGGATTGTGAATGATTTTTTTCCTTTTTTTTTTTTTTGAGATGGAGTTTCACTCTTGTTACCCAGGCTGGAGTGCAATGGCGCGATCTCGGCTCACCGCAACCTCTGCCTCCTGGGTTCAGGCAATTCTCCTGCCTCAGCCTCCTGAGTAGCTGGGATTACAGGCACGTGCCACCATGCCCAGCTAATTTTTGTATTTTGAGTAGAGACAGGGTTTCACCATGTTGACCAGGATGGTCTCGACCTCTTGACCTCGTGATCCACCCGCCTCGGCCTCCCAAAGTGCTGGGATTACAGGCTTGAGCCAGGGCACCAGGCGATTTTTTCCTTTTTAACCCAATTTTGATAAGGCTGATATAACTTTTATAATTAGTAAAAAAGAAAAAAGCTTTAACAAACACTGAATGATTGCTGATGTTTAGAATATTCTTCAATCTATCTCAAGAGAGTTACAGTGACCTTAGTTTTATCATTTTTGGCCTATTTTTGAGCCTAGTCCCTTTTCAAGTGATACAAATAATGTTTCCATCTGTGCTTTGGGGACAAAAATCAGTAATCTGGTATATCTTATAGTCTGGTAGTAATTCCTATTAATTGTGCCTGCATGTTGCCTTCTTCGATTTTATTACATTACTTCCTAATTATATTGCTTCATACTGTGGATGTTATTTGAGATTCAGAATCTCCTCTACCGGGGGCCAGTGGATGTATGCTGATGGCCCTGGAACACAGATGCCCTCTTGGAAAAGGTCTGTAGTGATTGCTTTAGATTGGATGGAAATGAGATTCTTCCTCATTTTAGTTGGGGTTTTAAAAAGGCAAATATAGTTAAATAGAACTCATTCTTTTTTCATAAAAATTTTATTATGTGTGTATCTGAAAGTGGGTTTCTGTGCAAGAGCAGTGATAGTCTCTTTAAAAATATCATATCATTAAAGCCATGTTAAATACTCCCTCTGGAAATGCTGAAGACTGTATGTGTTTATATAACCACTGAGTATTTGCAGAGCATGTTTAAATCCCTGCCTTGGATATAGTAAATACTCAAAAATACTCAATGGGCTTATGAAAGCTAAGGAATACTTACAATGTGCTATTGCTGTAATGTCATAAACCTTGAGCAATATAAAACTCTTATTGAGCCAGTCCTAGTTTGTTTGAAATCATCATGCTCAAATACAAAGCTGTCTGTTGGGTAGAGTTTAAAAATATATTTAAATATAACTTTTACTTGACTTAAGTGGGAGTTTATAATTTTTAAAAACTTCATTATACTTATTTTAGAAAAGTAACTGCAACACTTTACATTTTTTTTTTTTTTTTTTTTTTTTTGAGATGGAGTTTCGCTCTTGTTACCCAGGCTGGAGTGCAATGGCGTGATCTTGGCTCACCGCAACCTCCGCCTCCTGGGTTCAGGCAATTCTCCTGTCTCAGCCTCCTGAGTAGCTGGGATTATAGGCACGCGCCGCCATGCCCAGCTAATTTTTTATATTTTTAGTAGAGATGGGGTTTCACCATGTTGACCAGGATGGTCTCAATCTCTTGACCTCGTGATCCACCCGCCTCGGCCTCCCAAAGTGCTGGGATTACAGGCTTGAGGCACCGCACCCAGCCAACATTTTTAAAAAGAGTTTCATTAGTGAAACAGTCAACTGTGGTACACTAGAAACAGAATTAACTTAGAACCAGACAAACCTGGATTTGAACACCACACTTCACATTTACTAGGAAAATCACTTCACCTTTTTTATTTCTAGTGTTTTTTCACTATCTAGGGCATTTTTTCGATGACTTAAAGAAGGATTGAAATACTGGTTTCACGTGTGTTATAGATACAAACCTGGGGCAAGTCACCTACCCTTTCTGAGCCTCAGCTTTTTTCAACTATAATATGGGAAGGCCAATATCTTTCACAAAGAGTATTTATTGATATAAGTTGTCAAACGCATTGGATACTGTACAGTGTTTGGAAAATGCTTGATATAATGGTAGTGCCATTTTTTTTTCTTGTGGTATTAGCTCATTAGGGAAAAGATGATAGGAGTTTAATATATTTTTACCTTTTGAAATAACATGAATTTTGGATTAATATTGAATACCTGATGTTGAGTGCCTTTTAATACTGGGCTCTGTCATAGATGCTTTAAAAACATTGCCTAATTTGATTTCGATGGCGAGTTGCAGGACAGGGAGTAGTGATCCCCCCGAGATCCTATTAGGATCTCATCTTCCTAGACGAGAACATTTAGATCCACTCAGCTAATATGATTTGCCTTGTGCTATGGAGTAAGTGAGAAGCAAATTCAAGACAGCCTTGTTTTGTGTGATTCTAAAGCTATTAATATTTCTTTCCTTTATTTTGTCTCATTTTTCTGTGTCTAATGATCAAAGTATATTTTGAATAAGGGCAGCTTCACATTTCATTTTATATTAACTGCCTCCCTGAAGTCCGGTGTAAAAAGGTCTATTGGATTGCTCATGCCCCGGCAGTGACAATATGGCTGTACTTTATCCATATTGTTGCCATAGAGAGCTTCAGTAGTCCCTGTTTATATTTTTTGAGATGCCAACATTTAGAACACGTTTTGGACAAATGCTGCAGAAGAGATTTCATTTCAATGACACATATTCCAACTCACATAAGAAATTTTCTCTTAACAGAAAACACCTGTAGACTCCTTTGAATCATGTCGAAGATGAATTGCAGCCTATTTTATAGTTCTTATTTTGACTCCATGCATTATTCATCTTCCTAAGCTTTCTTATTCATACCAGGTCTATGCAAAATGTCTTTTTCCAAAAGGCATGATAATTGTCATAAAAATAATTAGCTTTATGACTACTCTAGTAAGTCAGTAATAAATAACCAACGTTTTACAGGTAGCACAAGAAAGTTAACAGCTATGAGAAGACACTTGAAATAAACCCAGGGTTCTTAACTTTTAATTATGGCTGACCTATGAGTTTTGGTCAAGAATGAGAAGAGTGTATTTTTCCAAGTGATTTCTCCTTCAAAAAATGATGAACATCATCTACTTCAGTAGATGAACTTGTATAAAATTTTGATTTGGTGTTTGGTTACCTGGGGACCATATTATTGGAAACATGTTCTTGTCTCTCAGAATGTGTCTGACTCTCTCCAGGAGCTGAGAATCCTTTGAAAATCACACAGGCCTACAGGCTTCCACGTTAGCTTTCACCGAAATAACATAGATTTTTAAGGCACAGCTTATAGAATCTGGTATTTCTTCTTAGGTTATAACCGTCCCCCCACCTTGCAAGCAACTGTCATCAGATAGAAAATACGGTTAGAAAGATTTAACTAACAGCCCTTAAAGAATTATGAGCATTGTTAATCTGGTATGAAATACTTCTGTCTTCACAATTAGCTTCTGTGAGAACAATGAAAATATTTAATAAAACATGTGGCTCAGGAATTGGATAGTTTTTCTTTCTATAGAAACACAACTCTTTAATATTTACTGCTTAGCCATTTCCTATGTATAAAGTGATCTTAATTAAAATATAATTCTGATTAAACCAAAAATTTTTAAAAGTAGTCTTTAAGAATATATTTATGGCTTTATTTTATCAATTGCTACTGGTTATTTCTTAGATTGCCAGTTTATTATGAGTACTTCAAAGATGTTGTAAATCTTCCCAGCTCATGTTTGTGATAGAAGTTTATGTGTTAAACACATACACATACACACACCACATCTTTTTTGTCTCATTTTACACTTTCATAATAATGAGAAATCATGAACCATTTCCATGATTGTTTCCAAAAAAAATGGCTTTTCTCAGATATTACAAGACCTTAAATGTATTTTTCCTTCTAACCCAGGTAACTAGACTTTTTGACTATGTGTGTGTGTGTGTGTGTGTGTGTGTGTGTGTGTGTGTGTGTGTATTTTCTAAAATACCAGAAACCACTTTGTCTTCTTGTTAGCTGTAAGAAAGCCACCAGAGAAGTAGGATACAGTCTATATCTGGCATTATTATCCTTGGTGTGCTCTACCAATCAAGTTTAAATTTACCTAAGCCACCAAGATATCTCCGTGGTTACTCTGCCATTGCTGAGCCCCTATGGCTTTAGGCTAATTTAGTGTAAAATGAAAGGTCTCTGGTGTTGCTAACTAGGTAATTTTTCAGATTCTATCTGTAAGTTTCATTCCTTTTTGAGTATTTTAGAGTATAACAACTGGGCACTCTTTATATAGAGACTGAGATTTGACTTCTTTCCAATTATTCTGGGATCATCTAACAATAGTTGTTGACAAAAAAGTACAGAACTATTTCATGAAAAGCCATCTTGCTTCTGGTTGTATCGGCCTCAACATTACAATGCTTTGTGGCAACACAATGGCAAATTCCTGGATTTCAGAGCAGAAAGGAAGTGTTAGACGTCATCCAGTGCATTAATGCCACTTTAGAGATGAAGAAATAGAAAGGAATCAGGTTTACTTAGCTTCAAATGTTTTCACTGGTAACTTCATTCATTCATTCATTCATTCATGGAATATGCAGAGCCCCTGCCCTGTGTGGATTCTGCAGCTATAATGTATAACCATAGCCCCAGCACTTGTGGGCTCCCAGTCCACTGGAAGAGGAAGACTGACAAATATTCATCATACCAAGGGAAACACTGTATCATAAAGGCACATTTGAAGCATTCTGAGGCCACACCTTTGATTGTAGATGAAGAGTTGCCAGAGGAAGCAATAAACATTTCCTCATAAAAAATGAGTATCAGGTAGTTTAGGGAGAAAAGTCATCCTGGGCAAAACAAACAGAAGTCAGGAAAGAGCACAGTCACTTTGGAAAATGCTTAGTATGTCAGTGAGACTGGCACATAGGACTTTACAGTGAGGAGTGATAAGGAAAGGTTGAGTTCTCATAGTGTGGCAGCATTACTGGGGATAGCTCAGACATAGCTGGGTATTCAGTGAGGACAAAAGGTCCTCTGTGAGTTGCTGTTGTCCCGAAATTAGTTCCAAGCTGGTTGATAAGTCGCCACCGATCTGAAGCCCCTTTCAGTGTCCTATTGCACCTCTAGACCACCTCAGGCCCAGCGATTCAGGAATTAAAGCATTTACATTTTGGAGGAGGCCTTTAGGATCCCCCCAGCACTAAGCCCAGTTGGATGGTGCTGATTGTTAATTTTTTTTTTTTTGAGTATTTCTCTTCTTGTATGCCACTGTAAAGAATTTGAACTTTATCTGATAGGGTAGGGCTTGGAAATTCAAATGCATCCAGGAGTCAAGCTGGCCACATAGAAATGAGTGAAGCAAGTGGATTGTAAACAACAGGGAAAGGTGAAGATTATATTAAGTTGGAAGGATTCAAAGTAATTTTGAAAAAACACTGTATCAGCAAACATGAATAAGTAGTGATTTTGACAGCTCCGGTGCTCCAACTTTGCAGTTTAAGTAATAGGTAACCATAATGGCTTTTTTTCTTTAAAACTAGGAGAGTGATCAAAATTCATTTTTTATAAAAATTGCCAGCTCATCAAAATGGCAATTTTGGTAAAAAATGAATTTTTTCATTTTTGTTTTGATGAATATAATTATAGAGATCAAGGGGATATGAGGCAGAGAATATGGGCTGTACTGATTTGAAGATTTGAACAAGAAGTTGCTGGCCCAAATTCAGAGATGTTGGGTTGCATATGAAAACAAAGTCTTCTACCAAACACTACATGTTCTCACTCAAAAGTGGGAGTTGAACAATGAGAACCCATGGACACGGGGAGGGGAACATCACACACCAGGGCCTGTCAGGGGGTTGGGGGCAAGGGGAGGGAGAGCATTAGGACAAATACCTATTGCATGTGAGGCTTAAAACCTAGATGATGAGTTGATAGGTACAGCAAACCACCATGGCACATGTATACCTACGTAACAAACTTGTATGTTCTGCACATGTATCCCAGAACTTAAATAATAATAAAAAAATTCAATATAACAACAACAACAAAGTTTTCTGTGTATAATAGAATGATGGAAAGAATGATTAAGGAAAACGTGTCGTTTCTGGCTTAAAAATTTTCATTTACCAAAAAGAGAGTAGTGGGTGCTAAAGCCACTGAAATCTCAGAGGGAAACTTGTAAATCTGTGATGCACTGTAGTTTAGTAATTTATACAAAATACTTTGAGAGAAAAAAACCTCAAAAACCTTTGGGTAGTGAAATGGGATGGAACAAATGGCAAAAGGATGCTTACTGTTGTTACTCTGCAGGGAACTCACATGGTAACATCATTTAACATCTTTTTAGCACTTCTGGATAGGATTTATCCATTAGCAAAGTTACTGAGTACATACTATGTGTTAGGTGGTGTTTTATGCATGATTTTTAGTGAAATTTGTTGTCAAGAATTTACTATGTGCTCAGCACATTTCTAGGGACTGGGGATAAAATAAAGAACAAAAAAGACAATGCCTGCCATCCATGGAGCCTCCATTCTAGAGGAGGAGACAGGCATAAACCTTATATAAAATCAGGTTATGGAGAGCAAACGGAGAATAAATTGAGTCTGGGAAAGAATAGAGTGTGAAATGAACTAGGTATGTAGTATCTGAGGGAACTAGAGTGTGGGAAATGTGGTAACTGTACAAAACATGTTGAAAGACAGTCTTTGGAGACCAAAAGCTAACCGAATTTGGAATGGAAGAAGGGAGTGTTGATGAGAGAAATTCAAAATCACCCGTGTTATGAGTCTAGAGTGATGAATGCTTGCAGCAAAGTGATCCGCTAGGTTTGAATGAACTGAATTTGAGATTTTAGTGAGACATCCGAGTCTATCAGTATTTCTCAAACTTTCGTGGGTGTCAGACTCACTTGGAGTACTTGTCAAAAATCCCAAGGTTCAGACCAGGCCCTTTTCCTCCAACTAGCCTGGGCCTTCGTATTCTTTATTAGCTCAGTGGGTGGTTCTGACACACCAGTATTTGAGAATCACTAGCTTAGACAGCCACAGATAAAAGTCTGGAAAGAAAAATTGAGCAAAGACTAGAGATGTATATTTTGGAGTTTCAAAAAGGTATTAATTGAAATGTAGGGATGGGCCTACTCTCCCAGCTGGTGAATATAATAAGGAAGGGAAGCCATAGGACAAGATTTGGTTGTATACATGTAGGTGGTGGGAAGACAAGGAGGAGCCTGAAAGAGGGACACACGAATTATTCAGCATATGGAGAAAATGCAGAAAGCTCAGTTTCCCTTGAACTGAAAGGTGGGCTCTATGGAGACAAAGCCCTCAGGATTACCTTATCACTGACATTGTGCCCAGCATGTAACAGACAACCAGTATTTGTTTATTGCATAAGTCAATGCATCCATGAATGGCTAATAAGAAATTTTTAGAAGGTAAGTAGTCATAACACATGCAGTGGCTGAGGTCAAGAGACTTAAAACCTAAGGGATAGCTAGTAGATTTAGTCAGAGGAAGTTACTGCTATGCAAAATATTGGGTAATTAAGTTTAAGCAGTGAGCTTAGGCCCTCTAGTCATTTGTGACATTCATCTTGAGCTGTTGATGAGCACTGTAATAGCAATAAGATATAAACACATCTAATATACGCACATATGCATATGTGTACCTTGTATGCATGTACACATGTAAAAGTGTGAATATTTAGCTCTAGGGTTTTCATAGTGTTCTGTGGTTCTGTTAATGTTCTGGAGCTGCTTCCTTCAGTCTGCAAATCTTGTGGGATGAAGTGTGTCACAGGAGTCTCAAAGGTTGTAGAGAGCAATCTATCCTCAGGAGGTTGGAACATAGACAAAAGCAATGAGATTCCAGGGACATGTCTCCAGTAAGCTAGATAATCCATTTGCCACCTTCAGTTTTTCAGCGATTGCTCCCCAAGAATAGATATGACTTCTAGAGATCGCATAAAAATATAAAATCCTATTTTAAGATTTGTTTAAAGCTTTTTAATTCCAGACACACATTTCTTTTGAAAGTATAAACTTTAGTGTCATAAAGGAGAGATGCTTATTAGTCAGCTCTCTGGGATCTGCAGATTCGTAGATGAAACATCCGATCTTTTTTGTATGTTGAAATGTCATGCCCAATGGGATCTTAATGAAGATTCATTTATCCTTTTCACACTGTTAAGGGTGATCTGTGGGGGATAGAATTATCTCAGTCCACATAAACATAACCCATTACCGCTAATGGAAGTTTTCCACGTGGCCATGGAGGTGAATAGGCATTGAAATAATCTACATCTAGACTTTCATAGTCATTTTTATTTAACTATTCTAAGATTTCCATGATAATCTCTTTTTTTGACCAAATGCTGTTTGACATTGTCTGCAGGTATCTGGTGATGGGTCTGAG
This sequence comes from Saimiri boliviensis, assembly GCF_048565385.1. Lineage (NCBI taxonomy): Eukaryota > Metazoa > Chordata > Mammalia > Primates > Cebidae > Saimiri > Saimiri boliviensis. The sequence continues at coordinate 41,743,064 of NC_133450.1, read as the reverse complement.
GTTGTAACTTTAACAGGTGTAAGTATTTCTTTCCTCTGTTTCAGCTGGAAGTTTTGAGAGTGAAATATTCACAGCCATTAAGAGACCTCCAATTTAATTTCTCAACATACTTATTCTATAGTTCACATTCAATCCAGAGCACTGGAGGAACTGAACAAGTGGACACTGTAGACATCAGTTAGCTGGCCATGGTGTTGGCCATGGCATCTCAGGATGCTCAGAACTTCTTCCAGCCTTTCTCTTCCTGGATATCTCGGGTTTATGAAGCTCTCCAGCAAGCAGGAGATATGTTATCTGCTTCGCTGGTTAACATAAGCAAACAAGACTCTAAATTGAGTGACAAGCTAGATCAGGACTTAAATGATATTCAGATTCAGGAAACGTACTTTGAAGATGAAGAACGAGAAAATGATTGGAGTCAAGAGGATGCAACTTCCTTGTTTCTGGAAGTGGATCATTTCTCATGTTGTAATAGTGATTTGCAGGACTCTGCCCAAGGTTCAAGCCCCAGGCTTAGCCAACATGCAAAGGACTCATGTTGCACAATGTCCCAGTGGCCCAATCAGGCCAGTGATGACCACAAGTCACCACACGTGCTTTCTTCTATTGCTGAGGAAGAGCATCACCTTGAAAAGCAAAGAAGTGGCCTTCAACATGGCTTTGACAGCCAGCTCCCTGGTACATTAGAAACTGTTAATGGAAAAAAGCAAGGTAAGCTAGCCAGTCATCATTTTCTCTGGGTTCCCCCAAAGAGCATTTCTACTTATTTTATTTTGACTTGTTTTTAGTTACATGGATTTTATTTTTTTTCTCTCTTATACCTTCCCACATACTGGCTTCTGGTTAAGAGATATAATCCTTAGGAATATTTGCAATATATAAAACTTTGGAAGATCCATGTTTGGGAGTTCCATATTTCAAAACAATAGTTCTGAGCAAGTGAAATGGTGAAAACGAGTCTGTGGATTCTGTTTGAGAAGCCCCTTGTGCACATGTCATGCTTTTAAAAATATCTTGTAAAATGTTCTTTTTTTCTTCTAGGTTAGGAATTTCTAGATGTTACTATATTATTCAGTGTGAAATCCTGTGCAAAAAGCCATACTTATTGCAGAATTTTTAGTTGATAACACTCCAAGAACACTTCTCACAGTGTTTCACTGAGCCGTGATGTGAGATGACAGTGGATAGGAAATCTTTGAAATAAGAATAGCTTGATTTTCTTTTAGCTCTGAATGGTAAGGACACATTTAATAAAAACTGCCTATAAAGATTTATGCTGCGAGAACTGAGCACATGTTGGGTCTTCAATAAATGTATAATGAATATGTTAAAAAATGTAATTGACTCTACAGTAGCGGTAGTGTGTCCCAGCATGAATTTCTCATGCCTCTAATACTCCAACCTTGAAGTAAGGACATTCCACCTGGATAAGGGACAGAGTTAAATGATACGGACAGAAGGGAGTTGGGTATGGGTGCGTGATGTGTAGTTGTAATGCACACATAAGTCACACAGATTGGTGAATCATTTATGTGATACAAGGTTATTAATGTCCTTCTTGTTGGAGAGAGCAGACTTTTCTGAGTACCTCATAGTTCATTCATTTTCCGGGATTCCTATTAGCTTTGTCTTTTTAGGGAGAAGTTTTATCCAGATATATGAAATCTTGGCATACCGGGAAGCAATTTCACATTCTTATAATGCTTTCTTGATATTCTTATTCAAATTAAGGTAACATTGAAATGCTAGAATAAATTGGTAAAAATAAGGTAAGCTGATATTCTTTCTGAACCTGATAAACTATGGATAATTGCAATTTGGAGTCTTTTAAAATTGTCTGTAGAGATATTCTAGAAATATCTGGGCCAGCAGTAGAATTTCTTAGATTTGAATTGAAATTTTGATTTCTGTTTTAGAAAATTCTTGAAAAGGTTGAACTATATTTGAAATTAATGTGAATTTGGCTTACCACTGATTTTGCTAATTTTTGTAATTATAAAATCTAATGGCAGTAAAACAATTGTGTTTATTTGACTCTTCAAGAAATGCTTATGCACTAGATTGGAGCCTTCAGGAAGGCAGGGACCATGCCATAGATCATCTCTGTTTTTTTAACAATGAGCACAGTGTTGGGTAGGAGATGGAACAGCAACAAGAAGAGCTAACAACGTTAAGAGGTAGATAATATTATTCTCACTTTACAGTTGAGAAAATTGATGGTGAGAGAGTTTGAGAACCTACCCAATATCCACATTTATTATAGGAAGAAGCAATCTCATTCTAAAATTTATACGTACACATAGTCTCTTTTTTCCTTTTTAAAGGTATAATTTACTGTAACAAAATTCATCCTTAGTGTATAGTTCTGTGCTTTTTGACAATAAACACAGTCTTGTAACCACCACAATCAAAGCATAAAATGGTTTTGTTATGTCAGATAATTCTCCTACATTCCTTTTTAGTCAATCCTTTCCCTACTCCAGCCCCAGGCACATGTGAATACATTTTTAGTTTCTGTTGTTTTATCTGTTTCAGAATGTCATGTAAATGGAATTACACAGTTTGTTGTCTTTTGAGTCCAACTTCTTTCACCTATCATAACGCATTTGAGATTCATCCATGTTGTTGTGTGTTTCAGTAGTTTTCCCTTTTTAATTGCTGAATCATATTCCATTGAATGAATGCACCATTTTGTTGATTGATCAGCTGAGGAATATTTCAGTTGTCTCTAGTTTTACTTATATCCAATATCAAATGTCTATTATTTCTTTTTCCTGACTGATTACACTGGATAGGACTTCTACTATCATGTTAAAAAAGACTAGTGAGAGTGAATATCCTTGCCCAATTTTAAACAGTGTAAATGCTTTCAGCCTTTCACTATTACTTAGCAGTTAGATGCAGGCTTCTGTAGATGCTCTTTATTATGGTGAAGAAGTTCCCTTGTATTCTAACTTCTTGGGAGTTTTTAACAAAAAAGGATGTTAAATTCTGTCAAATGCTGTTTTACATCTATTGAGATGATCGTATGACTTTTCTTGTTTAGTATGTTGAAATTACACAATGTTTTGAAAGTTGAACCAATTTTGCATAGCTTGTATAAAATCCACTTGGTCATGTTATGGTATTCTTTTAATGTATTACTGGGTTTGATTTGTTAGTCTTTTGCTGAAGATTTTTCTCCATTTGTTTTTATTAGGGATATTGGTCTGTTGTTTCCCTTGGAATATCTTTGGTTCTGGGTAATGTTGACTTCATAAAATGAGTTGTGAAGTGTTTCTGCTTTTCTATAGGTTTTTAAGAAATTTATATACAATTATTATCATTATTTTTTGATGTTGGTTAGACTTTCTCAGCGAAGTCTTCTGATCCTGGGATTGTTCTTTGTGGGAAGATTTCGAAACAAAACTTCAATTTATTTAATAGATATAAGAGTAACCTAGTTATTTGTTTTTTTCTTAAGTGATTTTTTGACACTTTGGGTTTTTCAAGAATTTTTTTCATTTCATCTATGTTGTTGAATTTATGGACATAATAATTACTACTTTTTAAATGTTGTTAGGATTTACAGTAATTTCTCCCTTTATTTCCTGATATTGTTATTTAGTGTCTTTTTTTGTTGTTGATCTGTCTGGCTAGAGGATTATCTATCTGTCTATCCACCTACCTATCTATTTGTGTTTTTTTCCAAATACCTCATTTTTTGTTTCATTAATTTTTCTCTGTTGTTTTTCTGTTCTTAATTTCATTGATTTCTGTTATTTGTTTTTCTTGCTTTGGAAATAATTTGTTCTTTCTTCTTTCCTTTTATGATGTATAAACTTCCCTCTCAGCAGTGCTTTAGCTGCATCTAATATTAATATCTTTTGTTTTATTTTCATTTGATTAAAAATGTTTTCTAATTTCCCTTGTTACTTCACTGCATTGATTGTTTAAAAGTGTGTTGGTTAAGTTCCAAATATTGGGAATATTTGATATCTTTTCCTGTTGTTGAGTTCTAGTTTCATTATATTATGGCTTGGACACATACTTTCTATTATTTTAGTTTTTAAAAATTAAGATTTGTTTTATTACCCTGTCCTAAAATTCACGTGCACTTGAAAAGGTTGTATATTCTGTTATTGGAGAGAGAGTATTCTATAAATTGTGAGTTGTTTGAGGCTGCTTTGAAGATTTTCTAATGCTTACCTTGTCTCTCTATTTTTTTTTTGCTATTGATTTTGTTCTCTCAATTTTTTTTTTCCTACTGATTTTGTTCTGTTGATCACTAAGGGAGGAGAGGCCTATTGAAGTCTCTAATTCTGATTGTGGATTTGGCAATTTTAAAAATTTCTATCAGTTTTTGCTTTACATAGTTTCAAGCTCTCTTGTTAAGTACATACACATATTAGAAATATATATCTTCTTGGTGAATTGACCTCTTTGTCATTATATAATATACCATTTTTACCTCTGGTAATATTTCTTGTCCTGAACTGTACTTTGATATTAATACAGATACTCCAATTTTCTTTTGATTAGTGTTGACATGATATATTCTTTTCCATTCTTTAACTTTAAACCTATTTTATATAGTGCGTTTTTATTACATAGCATATAATTGATTCATACTTTATAATTCAATCTGACAAGCTTCCACTTTTAATTGATGTATTTTAACTGTATTTAATATAATTATTGATATTGCTGAATTAAAATATATCTTCTTTCTAGATTCATTTCTGTTTATTCCATCTGTTCTTTGTTTTCTTCATCCTAATTTTTTCTGCTTTCTTTGTATTGAGTATTTTTGTGATTTCATTATATATTCACTCTAGTCTCATGTTAAAAAAAGCTTAATGGTCATCCAAGGATCCCTAATGCATGTATCTTTAATTAACTTCAGTCTATCTTGAAATAATACTGTACTATTTCATATATAGTTTGATAGTGTTGCAACAGTATACTCTCAATTATTCCTGCTTATTCTTTGTTTTATTGATGTCACATATTTTACTTTTATACATGCAATAAACATATAATACACTGATACTGCTTTGCTCTAGACTATTGGTTATCTCTTAGAATGTTTAAAATAAGACCAAAAAAAAAAAAAAAAGGCTGAGGTGGCAGGATTGCTTGAGCCCAGGAGTTCAAGGCTGCAGTGAACTGTGATTGTGCCACTACACTCCAGCCTAGGTATGAGAGTGAGACCCCATCTCTAAAAATAATTTTTAAAAAACCCTCCTCAAAACCACACAAAATTTTAAAAGAGAAAAGATTATATTTACCTCATTTATGCCATATGAAACACTCTTTAACTTTGTGTATATATGCCATGAATGAATTATCTCAACTTTTCTTTGAAAAATATTTGACATTTATATTTGAAAATATTTTAGGTATTTTTATTTATTACCTTCATTTATTCAATTTGAAACATTCTTCATTTTAACATTTCTTATATTGTGTATATGCTGCTAATGAATTATGTCAGCTTTTGTTTGTCTGAAAAAATTTTCTCAATTATTTGAAAAATATTTTAGCTAGGTATGGATTTTTGGTTAACAATCATTTTCTTTCAGCACTTCAAGATTGCCATTTCACCATCTTATGGCTTGCATAATTTTCATATGAGAAAATCTGCTATAATTTTTTCCTTTATTTTTCTGCATGTATGTGTGTTTCTTTCACTTGGTGCTTTCAAGATTTTGTCTTTATCTTTGGTTTTCAGCAGAATGTGTATAGGAGTGTTTATGCGTGTACATGCATGCATGTGTATGTTTTGGTATTTGTTTTTCTTGTGTTTTCTAAGCTTATGAGGTCTTTGGGTTTAGTGACTTTCATAACTTTTGAAAAAGTTTTGGTGATCATCTCTTTAAATATTTATTTTGGTTATACAAATATTAGATTGTTTGATATTATCCCATAGCTCTCAGATGTCTGTCTTTGTTTCATTGCTTTTTTCTTCTTCTTTGTATTTCAGTTTGGGTAGCACCTACTAACATATCATCTTCAAGTTTACTAATATTTTCTTTGACAGCATCAAGTCTACAAAAGCATGTTTTATTTCTGTTACCATGTGTTTCATTTCTAGCATTTTGATTTGATTGCATTTTAAAATAGTTTCAGTCCCTCTGCTGAAATTCCTCAATTCATGCACATTGCCCCCTTTCCATTATGGCTTTTAACATATTTACCACACATATTTTTAAATTCCTTGTCTGAAAGTTCCAATATCTGAGTCATACTTGAGTTTGGCTTTCTTGACGGTTTTGTCTCTTGACAGGGTGCTTTTTTTTGTTTGTTTCTTTTTTGTTTGTCTTGTAATTTATGACTGAAAATAGAACATCATGTGTAGGAAAAGTATGTGATATTTTTTGCCTGGAAGTGAGCAAGTCTTTTCTAATGCAAGGTGTTTAGTGTGAGGGGGTTGAGTCAGTTTAGTCAGCATTTGAGTTGGGTTTTTGTTTTGTTGTTATTGTTCATCTAAGTGCAATACAGGCTTCAAAATTCTCTATTACTGCTTTGTGTTTAGGGTAGGGGCTTGTACGTTACATGATTTTGTCAATATTGCCTCCATCTTTAACATTGTCTCTTCTTTTTGCCTATGCATCAGAGAGTGTCTCTCTTTTCAGGCTTTTTTTCCCTTTCCCAGGAAAAGTCTGTTAGTATGCATTACTTATTGTTTGCTAGTGTGATGTGGTTGAGTTGGAGGTTGTATTTTCTGCTGATCTAGAGTGCCCTCCATCTTAGACAGTTGCTGTGTTCCTATGTCTTGGGGTTAGGACATTCTCAGGAATCCTGCCTCTCTCCCCAGAGACAGGGGAATCTCTAGTGGTCTGACCCCAGGACTTTTTCTTGCCCCGTCTCCAGGGATAGAAGTGTTAATTCTGTTCTGTTTACTCACCTTAATGTGTCTTTATCTGTGGTCTGAAAGCAACAGGATTTGCTATTTTGTTAGTCTATTTTCATGCTGCTGTAAAGAACTGCCTGAGACTGGGTAATTTAAAAACAAAAGATATTTAATTGACGCATAGTTCCACAGGGCTGGAGAGGCCTCAAGAAACTTAAAATCATGGCAGATGGGCAAGCAAGCACGTCCTTCTTCACATGGTGGCAGCAAGAAGAATGAGAGCTGAGTAAAGGGAGAAAGTCCCTTTTAAAGCCATCAGATCTGGTAAGAACTTACTATTATGAGAATAGCATGGGGGAAACTGCTCCCATGATTCAATTACCTCCCACTAGATCCCTCCCACTATGCATGGGGATTATGGGAACTGAAATCAAGATGAGATTTGGGTGGGGAATCAGTCAAACCATATTAGCTACCGTTCCCCAAGTGGCCTAAGGCTCTTGTTTCATAGTGGAAATTCAAGAGCAGAATATTGGTAGGGCTTCTTACTTTGCCTGTAGTAGCTATTGTTCCTCTCCCTGATGACTATATCATGACAGCAGCTTTCTCTGTTCCTACTCTCCACCTCGTGCCTCGTGTTTCTTGTGAGTACCTGGCGAGCTCTGTGAAGACCTTCTAAGTGGGCTTGAATTTCCCTTTGGTTTGTGACTCCCATGGGTTCTGTACTTCCGTGCTAGTCCACTTGGCCTTTAGAAATAACTAGAAAGTATTAGTTTGATTCTTACCAGCTTGTTTGAATCTAGTTTCTGTGCCTTGCAAGCAGGTGCTTGTGTTCTTTTTCTCCTTGAAATAAGTTGCCTCTTTTTAACTTTGGATTAGTTGGGTGCTTTATGACTTCAGCTGTCTAATAAGTTTAAGAAAATATGTCATTTTACAAATCATCTAAATTTTATTGTTGTTTAAAGAGTGGGAGCATTATTTCCAACTGTCTATATCTTAAGTGGAAGCTGGAAAATAGAGTTTATATACTTTACACTGTGAAATTGAATTGGACATTCTTATTAAACTGGGTAGCATGTGTGGGCTGAGGGATAATTGGGTAAATAACATATTGGTCTTCCATTAAATAGTTCTGTAATGTGTAAGATATATGTAACAAATCCTATAAAAAAGTTTGTGAGAATTTATACTTATGTATGTGATAACTTTTGAGATGATTTTGTCAGAGGTGATCAGATAAGGTTCTTGTGAGGATGAGTCAGAATTTACTAGGTGAATGGAAGGAGAAAAGCATTCCAACTGGAGGAAATGTCATGAATGCTGAATGTGAACAAACCTGACATTTTCAGGGATGAAACATCAGGCTAGAGCTAAGGCTATGATTGGGAAGGTCTTTGTTTTTTTGTTTTAAGAATTTAGCCTTCATCCTGTGCATTAGTCCATTTTCACACTGCTATAAAGAGATCCCTGAGACGGGATCATTTCTAAAGAAAAATCTTTAACTGACTCACAGTTCTGCATGGCTGGGGAGGCCTGAGGAAACTTACAATTATGGCAGAAGGTGAAGGGGAAACAAGTCATGTCTTACTTGGCAAAAGGAGAGAGGGAGAGCAGGAGAGAGAGGGAAAGAGAAAATGGAAAAGGGAAGTGCCACTTTTAAGCCATTAAATCTTGTGAGTTTTCCCTCACTATCACGAGACCAACATAGGGGAAACTGCTCCCATGACCCAGCCACGTCCCACCAGCTCCCTCCCTCCACACATGGGAGTTACAATTCAAGATGAGATTTGAGTGGGGACATGGAGCCAAACTGCCATCCTGTAAATGGTTGGAAATCTTAGGAAGATCTTAATCAAGGGTGATACCCAAAGAACTCTGATATAGAAGGATAACTTTAGCATCAGTTTGGAAGCTAAACTGGGGGAAGAGAATATGTGTTGGGGAACTATTATAGTAGTTTGTAAGAAGGAACCTGTGTGAGAGAATACGAACATATAAAGAGAAATTATTATTTTGCCATTGCTCTGCGAAAAAGACATCTCATAAAGAGAGTCTTTGACGTGGCTCTGGCATGCAATGGGGTACTACCTCATTACAGTAGAGGGGGAAGACCAGGTTCGCCTCTTGGCCCCTTTGACCCTTGAAGTGGTGCTCCTCATGGATGCTGAGTTAGGTTGGGAGTTCCATCTCCTCATATGGTTTTCACTGACCCCAAGGTGCAGGTGGCCTTGTTACCACTGGGTACTGGTGAAAGTCTTGGGTCTCTACTAGACCTCCTCTGACATCATGATTGGGGAGGGGGGGCATGCCTCATGACTTCCAGGTGGGGTGGAAGACAAGATTTCCCAGATGGTCCAGTGACACTGTTCCGGTGGGAGATACTCACCTTTGGCATCAGGGATGAAAGTCCCTGTTCCTAGCTTGGTCTTGTCTGGTATGCCTTGTGAGAATATTGCGGTGTCTCGTTACAGATTGGTGAGGATGGAAGTCTAGGTTCCCTATGTGGTCTTGTTGTTATGGGTGACGATGAGGACACGATTTTTTTCTGTGCTGTTTGGCTGGAGTAAAGCCGTTCCTACCTAAACATTTTCTGTCTTACTAGGCTGCCCCTTTCCTAGTCCTTGGGCAGAGAGAGCAAGCCTTTATTGAGACTTCTGTTTTGGTCAGTGTACATTGGCATTTTTGTGTTGCCAGCTTCTTCAGCTTCAGTCTGGGATATATGAGGTAAAAAAAAACGCAGGGAGCTCACAACTGCGTTGTTCCTTGAGTTCTAAGGTTCCTGTCCATTCTGCTGCTTCTCTGTACTTTGCAGTCTTCTGATATCTGTTTTATAGACAAGGTCTAGGTCAGGGGTCCCCAAACTACCGCCCACGGGCCGCATGCGGCCCCCTGAGGCCATTTATCCAGCGCCCCGCCGCACTTCAGGAAGGGGCACCTCTTTCATTGGTGGTCAGTGAGAGGAGCACAGTATGTGGTGGCGCCACAAAGTGACGCATATCCGGTCTGCGGCTGCGGTGCCCCACATCACCGGAAGCAGTGTGAAATAACAGCAGAAGTAGGAAGAAGGGCAAAGCACTATAACCATTACTACACAGTACAATGGCCCCCATACTCCCCCAAATGTACAACAACATAATGGCCCCTATAACCTCCCTTTGCCTAAAGTCTCCCCCCACATTACTACACACCATGTTTCCCCTATTATAAGACCCTGTCTTATATTAATTTTACCCACAAAAGACGGGGGCTGTCTTATTTTTAGGAGGTGTCTTGTCATAGGGGAAACATGCAGCAGTGGGCTTCCCACAGAAGAGGCCCACCGCTGCTGCAGATGTCCAGGACGCTGTATACACAGTGTCACAGGCTGATCACCGCCATCCCTGTATACAGCACTGGAGGCGCTGCTGGGCCTGTGACACTGTATACCGCTGTCTGGGATAGTGGAGGCAGCAGCGCTGGCTGTGAAGGGTGTCACACCTTGCATAGTCCGGCCCTCCGACGGTGTGAGGGACAGTGAACTGGCCCCCTGTGTAAAAAGTTTGGAGACCCCTGGTGTAGGGTTTAGGGTGGTACTTAGAGGAGAGAAGAGGGAAGAGTATGCTCACTTTATCTTCCTGGAAGTCTTCACATTAGTCCTAAAACAGTATTATGACTTTGAATTCCACCCACTTCTTTCCATTTCACAGGGAAAATAAGAGCCGTAGAAAATGATAAAGAGTGGTGTGGGTGTATAAGTAGCTATGAGGAGGAGCATTTCTCTATAAAGAGAGGTGTTATACTATGGCCCCTTTTAACCAATCAAATATGTATTGAACTCCTACCATGTACAAAGCACTGTGGGGAACAGATAAGTATATACATGTGTAAGCCACAGGCGTCTCCTTCAGACTGTACAGAAGCCTGTATCACTTGTTTATTCTCTTCCAGAGGATGCAAAAATGTTTTTAGTGCCCTGGCTCTGTGGTGGCAGTGGGAATTGGGAATGCAGCATGGGCTTAGAAAGAGACAGCCTCGGCCCAATTCACTCACAACTTTATAGATGGAGGAGCTTGCCTAAATTGCCTGTAGGGAACTTCCATTTCTCTCTCTCTCAATGATGTGATATAGCCCACTAATTTACTTCAAATGCCTTTTAGCCATTGAACAAAAGCTCTTATTTCTCTTTCCTCAAAATATTTAAATACCCTGAGGACCCTATAAAACTAGGATATATGACTGGACTCTCAGCTGTATGGAGATTAAAACACCTGTTTTGTTTTTTTTTTTTTTTTTTGGTTTGTTTTTGGATTTTACTGATGGGTTAACAGTCTCAAAGACTCCTCCTGCACTCATTTGTTCCTTTATACCATGGGGTGATGTAAGCCATAGTACATGGCTGCTCTGCAGTCTGCTGAAGAGAGGTATTAGGAGATACGCTAGGGAAAAGCAGCATTTTAATCAGCGATTTATGTGCACGTCTTAAAAAGCCTTGTCAAGCTAACTTTTCCCATTTAACCTTGAATTCTTTTCATAATGTTGTATCTTGATTTTATGTTTCTGAATGTGCCATATTTTTCTCCACAATAGATTTTAAGCTAAATTGGCCCAAAACAAGAGGGATGCTGAATGCTTTTTGTAACCATGGAAACATTTCTGGGCACTTACTGAGGACCTGATTGCCAATAGTAATGTAACAGAGAAAATAGATACACTTCATTTAGCAGTTGCTGATGATTAAGAGGCAGAGAGACTACTTAGAGTGTCATTCCAAGATAGGCTTTTTGGTTTAAAGACTCAAATCCAAAACACCACCTTCTCAGTAGAGAAGCAGCTATGGCACCTTTGATATGTGATGGGAAAGAGTTCTAATTGCATTTAAAAATCATCTTTGTTTTCAGTTTTTCACCTCATGCTTTTTTGAAGCTGTTTTTTAACCACATATATTTGTTTCCAAGAAATATGCTCACCATTTCCTGAAATAGCCAGCTAATGGAATTAATGTGTTCCAAGCACATTGGCATATAGAACTTTAGAAACAATCTCAGAATGACTTAAAATATAGAACAATAGGCTTTGAAATCATGGTGATATTTGACTTTTCAACCACATTACTCTGTCAGGCTAGTGTCACATGCAAGGGAAAATCCTACAGTGTTCTTAGTTGCTGGTTGATTTCAACCCTTTGTAGATTGAAGGTATTTTCTTTTCTTTTTATTTTTTTTTAAACAAGCAGTTAGCTGGGAGGTATTTTCTTCTGTCAATATTCCTGGGATTGCTTGTGGCAGTTGAGACCAAATGGTATCAGATAATATAATGCAGCTGATCCACAAATCACAGGCCTTATCTTTTCTACAGGATATGCTATTGCATGTGAAACATTGCAATCCACCTTTCCTTCCTTTGCAATACAATACTGGAACTTCGCTTTTTCATTGCGTAGGTGCTTTGTTGAAAGTAAGCCCATGCCTAGTTAAATTTATTTGTTAGTCCTTCATTTGATAGTATTTGCCATCATGTTTCTTGGTTATTCAGAACTGTACAGGGAGAAAGTTTTAATATTCTGTGACTGCTTCAGAATCTGTTTTCTACAGGCTTTATAAAGTTAATTTTCTTGATATTTTGATTTGCATGTTTTAGCAAAGGTAGTTATTAATGAACATGTTAGCAGCTGACGTGCAGTTTTCAAAGCCTTGATGTTTAAGGTGAGAAGATGATTATTCCCATTGTTACTTATTTTGCAGTTTTGTGCCATTTTCGGAGGAAATTTCAGGCATATCACTTCTGTCCTCTGTGGACAGAAGTTAGAATACGTAGGATATAAATGATCAGACTGTGGATTCAATTTTTATTTTGACTTCTGGATGTTGTTATGAAAGAATGGGGGAACATTTTGAAGGACAGATTCAAAATAAGAAAATTAAGTCTTTTTTTTTTTTTTTTTCACCATTCGTACCATAATTAGGAATGGATTAGAGGAATTAGAAGCAAGTTATCCTCCAGATAAGCTTAAATTCCATTTTAACAATTCTCAAGGAATAAAAAAAATTTCTTTCTTAGTGGAATCATTCAATAACAATTTTTTTTAAAGCTCAGAAGTTTTCCTTGCCCTATAAAAAGTAAGAGCAGGGATATCTTTTTTTTTTCAATTACCCAGACTAAAGGGGAAGAAGTCAGAGCTAGGCAGGAACTATAAACTTAATAAGATCTTTCCTCATTTATCTTATTTATTCTTCCTGAGGAAGATTCTTACCTGTGTATTTGTGTGTTGTTTATGTATTTCTTTATAAAAATACCATGGAGATATTATCCTCTTCTTCCCTCTTCCATTCCTTTTTCTTTGGTAAGTCCTTTTTCTTTTTCCCCTGGTATCCTCTTCCCATATCCCCCCCTGAGGAGAGTGAGTCTTGTTTCTGAAAGGAGCCTTATAGTGGGAGGAGTTTCTGAAATGTTGTTATAAGTTCTTCATCTCTTTGACCTCATGTTAATTCTGCTAAGGGGTGGTCTAGGTCATTGCTAATGGAGCTCTTAGTGCCCTTTACATTTCCTAGTTTTTAAGTTTATGAAATGTTTTAAAATATAGAGTCATAAAACAGAGTCATAAATCACCACTTTGCTAAATCTTAGCATTTTGTCATCTTTAATTCAGATTTATTTTAAGGAAGTCATCCAGGACAGAGGGAACTGAAATCTCCCGAGACGCCCTTTTTGTTTTCTTTCTTTTCTCTACTCACCGGGGTAAAACAAATCTAAATTTGGAAATTATGATTCCCATTGTGTTCTGTTCTTTTGCTGCAAGCATATGTATCCATAAACTACCTACAACATAATTTTGCATGTTTTAAAACATGCATGTTTTATACAACTGATATAATGCTAAACATATTATTTTGCAACCTTTTTCCTTCCCTCTCAATGTTACATTTTTGAATTATGCAGATACATGTAGAGTTGTTTTATTTTTACTGCTACATGGTCGTCAATTGTAGTAATTAATATACCATTTTTCCATCCTTAAGCTAATGAACATTTAGTTTATTTCTAAACTTCCACTATTAAAAATAATTCTGCAATATAAATATCTCTTTGAGCACATATACTGTAGTTTATTTAGGTGGTATATATGAAGACAGACAGTCTTCCACACTCTTTCTTAAACTACATAGTTTCTTCCCTGGTCAAGGTCTCTTGAATAAATTTCCTTCCCTTCCCCTGCTTTATATTTAGGTGGTTCAGATTGGCTTCTTTTCCCTGTCACCATGAGAGTCATAGTCAATAGAGAACTTAAGGCATTAAAAGAATCTAAGTATTATAAGCTGTCTGTGTGTTTAAATAGCAAGTTTAAATAATGAATCAATGAGAACAGGGGAAGTGATTCCAGATTTTAGGAGGATTACAGGCTCCTTTGAAACCTTAATGAAAGTTACAAAGTTATTTAGGCAGAAATTGACATCGTGACATAAAAAAAAATTGATAGTGACATTTGATGGGTTCATGGACTGCCTGAATTTCATCCAGATTAAAGTTAACCAAGTGTACAAGATGAAACTAGTAATAATATAGTCAGGAGTCAATCACTGTACCATTCATTTTCAATTTGGCTTTTCTAGAAGATAAAATTGGAGAAATGCATTGGAATCTGTGCTGGTTCTCAAACTAGTATCTCTCAGCTCAAATCCATTCTTCTAGATTCTGCTTTGGATGTTGCATTTAGAATTCTGCAAACCACCATTCTCTTTTGTTGCTAGGATTCTCTTAGGTTCTTCTATGCCCAAACAGTAAAAAGACACTGAAAGATGGGAGAAGGTGAGACGGGACGGGACTTCTTTTTTTTTTTTTTTTTTTTGAGACGGAGTTTCGCTCTTGTTACCCAGGCTAGAGTGCAATGGCACGATCTCGGCTCACCAGAACCTCCGCCTCCTGGGTTCAGGCAATTCTCCTGCCTCAGCCTCCTGAGTAGCTGGGATTACAGGCACGCGCCACCATGCCCAGCTAATTTTTGTATTTTTAGTAGAGACGGGGTTTCACTATGTTGACCAGGATGGTCTCGATCTCTCGACCTTGTGTTCCACCCGCCTCAGCCTCCCAAAGTGCTGGGATTACAGGCTTGAGCCACTGCACCCGGCCCTAGAGACGGGACTTCTTTATTCCTGTTTTACTCACTGTCCCTATTGGGGTGCTCCAGCACAGCCCTTCACTCTGCTCTCAGCAGTTTGGATTCTAGTTTGTGACTTCTTTCAGTGATCCAAAACCAGCCCATTGCAACGCACTCAGAGGAACAACACCGGTCAGACAGTTTCTCTTCCTCAGATGTCTGAGCCCAATTCTGTGGCACTTCCGATTTCTGATAATTTGACTGCTTCACTGTTGGTTCCTCAGC
Organism: Saimiri boliviensis; assembly: GCF_048565385.1. Taxonomy (NCBI): domain Eukaryota; kingdom Metazoa; phylum Chordata; class Mammalia; order Primates; family Cebidae; genus Saimiri; species Saimiri boliviensis. The sequence goes on along the minus strand of NC_133450.1, from coordinate 41,727,873 downwards.
CCTCTGGGTGGTAACTGCTTTATGCGGCTGATCTCTGGCCTATTTCCCTCTTCTTCTTCCTATTCATTTGATTTCCAATACCTGTAAAACCAATTCCGTGTTAAGTTGCCTCTGTTGAAATAATTTCTTCTTCCCTAAAATTTGACCAATAGTGTAAGGAAAGTATTGTCTAAGCATTTGTATAGATCTTTAAAATAGTCTATTTTAATTGCACAAAACCTAGATTCTGCAGGTAAACTGAGACTTTATGGAAATTATAGGTAACTGGTGAAGCAGACATCTATGTCTTACCCATATCTGATATTCATCAGCCAAACAAATAAATGTAACATGTCAGGTGATGAAAAGTGCCATGCAGAAAAATAAAGCAGGAAAAGGGGATACAAGTTAATTGGATGAATGCTACCTTAATAGGGTGGTCCTATATTTTATAGGATGACCTCTCTGAGGAGACAGCACATAAACAGAGACCTGAATGAAGTGAAGATGAGAGCTGTGCAAATATTTGAGAGAAGAGAATTCTGAGTATAAAGAAAAATAAGTGGACATGCCCTGGGATGGAGTGAGGAGTGTTTGGGTGTTTGATTGATTAATAAGCCCGTGCTTATTAGCATCTGGTCATTGGTAATACCATCCAGTTGTTACTCTGGAATTTCTGCTATCCTAGAAAATTCCTAATGTTTAATAAATTTTTACTAAAGGATGTCAGGTATAGAATCATCATAGGAGATATTGTTGTTCATGGAATGATTTTGAGAACTTTTATTTATCTCAATTTTTTGAGGATAAACAAAGTTGAAACGTCAGGCATTATCTTCTTAAGCTGTGATATCAGAGCTTATTTCCAAACCAAAATAAGAACTTTAGGTTCTTCTAGGACTACTTAGTTTTTACTCTGTTTTGATCTCACAAAAAGTAGCCACTGTAAAACCCATGTTCAGAAATCTAGAAAACTGTTCTTCAGCATTTAGATGCATAATGACCAGCAGTTACTTCTGTTGGAGTCTGCTAAATCAGTTTGGACATAAACCACGATTTCTTACCCTTAATATTTGCCTTTACAAAGTTGGATTTATTCTTAGCCGTAAAGTGATGTAGAGGCAATATTGCTTATGTCCCTGAAATGATGCTATTTACACAACTGGACTAATCTCAAATTAGGAATTTCTTGGTTTCTGACAAGCAAAGATAAAGTAAGGCATGAGCTCAAGTAATGGATGAATCTGGGAGTAAATCTGGCTCATGAGGAGTTCTATGCAGAAGTGCAAATGTTCTTTGGGACCTGGTTTCTCCCCTTCATCCCCAGTTTCTAATCTCTACTTCATCTGGGCTGGCTCAATTCTCAAGCTCCATGCATACTCAGATGGTTGCCAGAACCTCCAGGTTTATATCCTACTAGGTTATTATCCAGTGGAGGAAAAAAAAAACCCACTTTCTGGCAATGAGAAGAAAATTCTGGAATTAGCACTAATTGGCTTGATTCATGTGGCTTGACTTGAACTATGTGACAAACTTTAGCAATCACTGAAGCCAGGGAAATGTGATGTTCTGATTGGCCAGGCCTAAGTCACCTGCTACTTCTGGTGTTTGGGGTAGAGAACTTTACCAGAAACGACCTGATAGTGGAGGAAAGGTGATTTACTAGAAGACAATGGAGATTCCAAAAATGGAAAGAATAGATACTGGTGTCAAAAAAAACCACAGTGAGGAGTCAATGCCATTCATAGACCTCTCCACTGCTTTGACACTGAATGCTAGTTACAAGCCTGTTTCAAGGAAAAGCTTAGATTTTTTTTTTTGTTTTACCACATATATCATGTATCACCATATGACCCCAAACACCTGTTTCTCAGTGCTTATGTACCCATGTCTGCCACAAGTCAGAGAACACAATAGATTCTTTTTTCATCATCTGTCATTGCTGATTTAGATTATGGCTTTTCTCCTGCATGTTAAAAAAAAATCTCTCTAATATACCTTTTTAGACGCATCAACCTATAGGATCTGTATTAGTTATCTATTCCTGCATAATGTATTACTACAAATTAGTGGCCTAAAACAAAACACATTTTATTATTTCACAGTTTCTATGGATTAGGAATCCAGGCATGTGTTAACTGAATCCCTCGCTTAGGGTCTCACATGGCTACAATCAAAGTATCAGCTGGGCTGCATCCTCATCTGAAAGTCTGACTGGGGAAAGTCCACTTCTAAACTCTCTCAGGTTGTTGGCAGAATTGATTTCTTTGTAGTTATAGGACTGAGGGCCCCAGCTTCTTGCTGGCTGTTGGTTAGAGGCCACCCTCAAACCCTGGAAGTGGCCTGGGGTCCCAGAGGCCACCTTGCCACATGGCCTTCTCCAGCATGTCTGCTTGCTTCATCAAGCTAGAGTCTGATAGCAAAAGGAATCTCATGCAATGTAATTGTGGTGTGATATCTTATCACCTCTGCTATATTCTACTGGTTAGAAGCACAAGTGCCGTCAACACTGAAGGGGGAGGGGCACCAAAGGCATGGGCACTAGAATGTGGGGCTCGGGGGGGACTTCTTTAGCATCTCCTTACCACAGGAGTCTATATCATGCATTTAAATAAATAGAGAAATTTCAAAAAAGGTGGGAGCTACTTACATGCCTTCATATGAGTTATTTACCCTTACAGATTTTTTTTTAAATGAGGAAGTTATATTTTTGTCTTAAAAGACAACTTTTACTTTACCTTGGCTGTTCTGCAAATGGTGAGTCCAGGAAGTGTTCTTATGAAGATTTTGGTTACAAACTAAATCTATATACTTGAATTGATTTTGAAATTGTGAAGAGAGTAAAAGGACTGCAGAGTCGGCAGGAAAACTCACACTAGCATGTGCTTTCTCACAGAAAGTGCCTAAGACAAGAGACTTGCCAAGAGTCCTTATTGATTTTGTAACTCACTTCAGGTGAAGAACTTCTCAATAGCGAATGGTAGTAATAATAAATATACAGTAACAGGTATTTAACAACCTTAACTATAGTGGTTATCTATATATGGTAGTTAACATTGCAACCTTAACTTATGGTAGACCTTTTATGTACATCATCATTGAAATATTATCAAGTGTATCTAGAGTGGTGGCAGATTATTATTCTTTTTTTTTTTTTTTTTTTTTTTTTTTTTTTTTTTTTTTTTGAGACGGAGTTTTTGCTCTTGTTACCCAGGCTAGAGTGCAATGGCACGATCTCGGCTCACTGCAACCTCTGCCTCCTGGGTTCAGGCAATTCTCCTGCCTCAGCCTCCTGAGTAGCTGGGATTACAGGCACGCACCACCATGCCCAGCTAATTTTTTGTATTTTTAGTAGAGACGGGGTTTCACCTTGTTGACCAGGATGGTCTCGATCTCTTGACCTTGTGATCCACCCACCTCGGCCTCCCAAAGTGCTGGGATTACAGGCTTGAGCCACCGCGCCTGGCTAGATTATTATTCTTATTTTTAAATAAAAGGTAATTGTTTTAGGGAGGTTAAGTAGCTTGTTCAGTGCTACTAGTTGGCAAAGAAGCTGGATTTTAAAACCACATGTGTCTGACTTAAAACATCAAGGCATTCTCCTCATTGTGGTGGTTGTCCCAAAGGGGGTTGGCATGCCTCCACTTTCATCCCATGCCTTTGCTACAAGAAATTCAGCTCAGCAGTTACTGTCAATGAAAAAATTCCTGGGTGTTATGCTTTCTGAGAGTGGACTGAGACATTACTAGGTTGAGTTTAAGGAGTTTATGGGAAAATAGGCTGTATTTTACAGTCTCCACTTTCTCCTGCCTTCTTCTTCATTCACTGCAGTTTAGCTTCTATTCTATCACTCCCATGGTCATAGTTTTTTTTTTTTTTGGATTGCCAGTGACCTCCTGAATGGCTTAGCATAAAACCGGTCTTCCACCCCTCTTCCTCCAGCTTTACCTGACTTATTTTGACAGTTAGAATGGTTGACTATTCAGCCAGGTATGGTGGCTCACACCTGTAAACCCAGCACTTCAGGAGGCTGAGGTGGGTGGATCACAAGGACAGGAATTTGAGACCAGCCTGGCCAATATGGTGAAACCCCTTCTCTACTAAAAATTCAAAAATTAGCCAGGCGTCGTGATAGGTCCCTAGAGTCCCAGCTACTTGGGAGGCTGAGGCAGAAGAGTCTCTTGAACCTGGGAGGTGGAGGTTGCAGTGAGCCAAGATTATGCCACTGCACTTCAACCTGGGTGACAGAGCAAGATTCCATCTCCAAAACAAACAAAAAAAATTGTTGACTATTCCCCCCATGAAACTCTTTCCTCACCTGGGTTGTAGACTCCACTTGTTCCTGGTTTTCTCCCTGCCACACTTGGTCATTCCTTTTCGTTCTCCTTCCCCTGCCTGTCCCTTAAAAATTTGGTTCCCTCTTATGCATCCTTCCATGACTTCAATGACAAATCTTCATCTCTAATTTGGACTTCTTTCAAACCACGGGCTCATAGATCCAGCTGCCTTCACATGGATGATAGCTGTCCCATACATGTTTACAAACATAACTAATCATTTTCCTTTCTTATTTCAGTTATGGAAATCCTGTTTTTAAAGTAAGATACAGCTCCGTCTCAATCTCTTATCCTTCACAGCTCCTGTGATTCTGGCTTTGCTACTTGTAGCTGTCCAACTCCTCCCTGTCCCTATTACCTTAATTCAGCTTTGCATCCTTTTCTGCTTGGTCTTTTCCATTAATGTCCGGAGTATAATGGCATGATCTCAGCTCACTGCCACCTCTGCCTCTTGGGTTCAAGCAATTCTCCTGCCTTAGCCTCCTGAGTAGCTGGGATTACAGGCACTCACCACCATCCCTGGCTAATTTTTATGTTTTCAGTGGAGACAGGGTTTCACCATGTTGGCCAGGTTGGACTCAAACTCCTGATCTCAGGTGATCTGCCTGCCTTGGCCTCCTCCCAAAGGGCTGGGATTACAGGCATGAGCCACTGTGCCCAGCTGGTTTCTCTATTTTTATGTTATTTCCATCTTTTATTCATTCTTGAGTTTCCTCCTCAGAATGTTCATTTTAAACTCTGCATCAGATTTCATATCTTCTTGTACAAAAAGCCTTCCAGTACAACTTCCTTTGAAAGATACATAGCCTTCAATGATTTACATCTACCATCTTCTAGCATCCTAAAATTCTAAGTACACTTCATACCAAAACCTTTGGTTTCCTCTCCCCAAATGTGTGCCTTCCTGGTGAAAACTGCTCATCTCTCGAGAGTCATCTCAAGCAGCATTTTCTCTAGGAAGCCTTCCTTGTCTTCTTTCTCCAGCTTCTGTTGCATTCTGCACATTCCCTTCCCTGCCTTTTTCTAGCAGTTAGCTTCTTCCTCCTCTGTGTTCCAATAGCATGCTACATTTCTCAATAAAATAGATTTTATATTGTATCTAAACTTTTGTATAAGTAACCCACTCAGATCTGTAGACTCTGAAGGGTTTATGCTTTTAGAATAATCTTTACATTGCCAGTATGTAGCATAGCATAAATTTCATGAATGAAGAAAAAGAATGGCTTAATGAAAGAACATAAACCTGATCTTAGCTGTCACCACTGTATTTCATCATCTTCTGAAAAACGACCAGTGTAAATATCCTACAAACACTTTTAGATTACAGATTTTAGAATAATGTGGCCAAAGTTCTTAACATTTTTGACACTCTGTGTTTGGCATATGAAGATGTAAGGCAAAAAGACAGCATCCTAAGACTTGACTTGACCTCCTCCCAACATTAATGAGGTCTTAAAAAACAAGTGCTATGATCTGAAGGTTCTTGTGTCTCCTCCACAAATTCACATGTTAAACCATAATCCCGTGTGATGATATTAGGAGGTGCGACCTCTGGGAGATGATCAGATCACAAAGGCAGAGCCCTCATGAATGGTATGAGTGCCTTCATAAAAGAGGCCCCAGAGAGCTGCCTTGCCTCTTCTACCACATGAGGACACAGTGAGAAGACTTTGTCTCAGAAGTTGGCCCATGAGACACTGAATCTGCTGACACCTTGATCTTGAACTTCCCAGCCTCCAGAACTGTGAGAAATAAATTTCTATTGTTCGTGAGCCACTCAGTTCATGGTATTTTGTTATTGCAGCCTGAACGAACTAAAATAAGTGAAAATACATTTTGACTTTTATTGTGTCAGCCTTCACTTTTAGTTGTTAATTGTTTCTCTGAGATATGAGGCAAGACACCCGAGTCCTTCCCCTGGGATGGTCCTGGAGCTCTGGTTGCACAGGTGTGGCTAACCTGGTGTCACCGTACAGAGCAGCAGTGAACTAACCTCTTTCAGAAAACTTGTCAATAGTGAAACTATTGCAGTGTCTCCTGATGTGTTCTGGCAACACCTCCTGAGCGTGCTCCAGGAACCAAAGATGAAGGGAGCTTTTCTTTGGCACTCCAGCTGTGGAAATGAAGTCATGATGTTTCGGTTTCCATGGCACAGCCCCAAGTCTTTTTCACAAGAGGTGTCCTCCTGTTAAAAAATTTTTTTGCAAAGATGAGAGAGATGTTATACATACCAGAGAGGCAGTATTATTCAATATTACTGCTGAAGAATATTTAATAAGGTCGTCATGATTTGAGTCCGAAATAATTCAAATACATTTTTGCTTTAGAGTTGTGGCATTGATTATGAGATTCTTGTCAATCTATAAGTATTTGACCCCTAAATATGCTTTTGTAACTGCTATGATTTCATCTACGTTAACTTTATGCCATTATTAGTGATGTACATATTTGAGCTCTCCTGCTAAACTGTGGACTCTTTAGAACAGGGATTATGTATTATTACCCATCCCTGTATCCCATCACCACTGTGTTTAGTACTGTGATTTGCCTGTGCTAGATTCATAATAAATATTTCACAACTTACGTTAGAGGGAAGGTTAAATTTTGCTGAGATTCTGCCATAACTTTGTCAGGCAAAGTAGAAGACTTGAGGAGGACATGCCAAAAGAATCTTAGTGGCCTGCCCTTTTGGCCTGCTCTGTTTTAAGGAATTTTTGAATTAGGGAATTTAAAAACAGAAAATTTGTGAAAGCTGATATTCATCAAATACTGGTTTTATTAATAATTCTGTAGAGATCCAAAGTTTTGTTGTTGGTGTAGGAAACAAATTCTTTCTCCTACTTACCTGGGCATTTTCTCTTAGTCTCCTTTGCTTCATCTCCAGTGCCTCCCTGACTTCTAAATGTTACCATGATCTGGGGCTCAGCCTTAGGATTGATCTCTCTTCCTAATATCATCACATCCTAATCTCATTCACATGCTGACAAGTGTATAAACTGTGCTCGAATTATCCAAGTGCATGCTTGCAACTCTGCTTGGATGTCTAAGGATAATATATCAAACTTAGTGTGTCCAAATCTGAATTTCTGATCGCCTCTCAAAATCCTATACTTTCCACAATTGGGCTTACCTTTAAATAGCAACTTTATTTTTCCAGTTTCTCAGGTTAAAAATCATGGAGTTATTCATACCTCTTCCGTGTATTTGTGAGTGTAATCCGTCAGCAAATCTGGCTGGCTCTATTATAATGATATATCTAGACTCAGGCTACATCTTCCTACCATCACTGCTATCACGGTGCTTTAAGAAACCATTATTCTCGGCCGGGCGCGGTGGCTCAAGCCTGTAATCCCAGCACTTTGGGAGGCCGAGACGGGTGGATCACGAGGTCAGGAGATCGAGACCATCCCGGTCAACATGGTGAAACCTCGTCTCTACTAAAAATACAAAAATTAGCTGGGCATGGTGGCACGTGCCTGTATTCCCAGCTACTCAGGAGGCTGAGGCAGGAGAATTGCCTGAACGCAGGAGGCAGAGGTTGCGGTGAGCCGAGATCGCGCCATTGCACTCCAGCCTGGGTAACAAGAGTGAAACTCCGTCTCAAAAAAAAAGAAACCATTATTCTCTGAGTGTGTTTTGTTTTTGAAACAGGGCCTTGTGCTGTTACCCAGGCTGGAGTGCAGTGGTGCGATCATAGCTCATGGCAGCCTTGAGCTCCTGTGTTCAGGTGATCCCCTGACCTTAGCCTCCTGAGTAGCTAGGACTGCAGGTGCACACCATGATGCCTGGCTGTTTTTTTCATTTGTTTGTAGAGACAGTGTCTCACTACGTTGGCCAGGCTAGTCTTGAATTCGTGGCCTAAAGCAGTCCTCTGGCCTCAACTTCTCAAAGTGCTGGGATTATAGGTATGAGCCACCTAGCCCTGTATTATTGAACTTACCTCCTAACTGATTTCTCTGTATCCACCTATCTCTCTCATGTGGTCTATTGTTGACATAGTGCATTCCCTTTGAACTACATCAAAGCATGCCATTCCTTTGCTGTCAATAATTTCCAAAGCATTTAGAGTAAAAGTCAGAGCCCCTGTAGTGGCTATAAGGCCCTTTGTCGTCTAGCTCTGTCACCTCTCTGACCTCATTCAGTTCCTTTCTCCTTGTTCACTCTGCTTTAGCAACTCTGGTCCCCTTGGGCTATCTTCTTCTTCTTCATTTTTTTTTTTTTTGAGACTGAGTCTCGCTCTTGTCACCCAGGCTGGAGTACAATGGCATAATCTCAGCTCACTGCAACCTCCACCTCCCAGGATCAAACGATTCTCCTGCCTCAGCCTCCGAAGTAACTGGGATTATAGGTACCCACCCCCACACCACACTTGACTGATTTTTTGTATTTTTAGTAGAGGGGGTTTCACCATGCTGGCCAGGCTGGTCTCGAACTCCCGACCTTGGGTGATCCGCCTACCTCAGCCTCCCAAAGTGCTGGGATTACAGCCGTGAGCCACCATGCCTGGCCTACCTTTGGGTCTTCTTCTAAAACACTAGTTGTGCTTTTGTACTAGCTGTTTCCCCTTCCTGGAATATCCAAACTCCACTTATCCCAGGGCTGGCTTACTCACATCCATTGGGTCTTTGCTCCAACGTGCCCCCTCAGAAGCCTCCCTGACGACATGAATGTAAACGGTATCTCCCTCCACTCCCCACCGGTCCCCATCCCCTTTCCATGCCTTATTTTTCACTCTACGGTACTTCTTACTATTAGACCTGCTTTACTTCCCTTTCCATCCACCCCTTTCACTGGTGTTGCCCCTGCATCTGCACTTCCCTCATGGTGGTAACATATCTTTGTGGAATAAATGAATGAATACTTAAAAAAAATTTGGCATACTCTGTTTCCAAATAGTTCATTCTGGCAGCATTCACAAATTTACAGAGAGACATTTTTAGCTTTGTAATCAGTGGAATTTTAAGCTATTGACCTGTAAGGAAAAGTGAAGTTTTTCTTCACAGTGCCTTAGAAAGGAGTAGGCCAAAGCTTGAACAGAAGGAACAACACTGTAGTAATATGGAAGATCGTATTTTGAAGCTTACATTTTAGCAGATTGTCAAGAAGAATTAGAATGTACCTGTTTCTTGGAATTGGGGAATGTGGAACTAAACACGGAAATGAAGATATTTGATATGGTTTTTCATGAAACGTGTCTGTCCCATTTTCTGACTTATCACAGTGAGCATGCGTGTGAAGACCCTGGTCTTTGGAGCTATCTGAGTTCAAATGCTGACATTGCTACTTTCTTGTTGTGTACCTGTGGGAAGGTTACTTAAAGAGGCTCTCTTTTCTGATCTGAAACATGAGGATAATGGCATCTAATTAAATGTGAGAACTTATGCAAACCTAGGGACAGAATTAGGGTGAAACAAGCACATTTTTCTTTTTTCACATTTTGCTGCACTTTTTTTTTTTAATCTGTATGGTCTTTTGAAATGTGAAGCTTGGTCTAGAATCAAAGGAGATGCTTCCAGGTGTGTGCTTCTTCATGCGATACATTTGCAAACACAGCGAGACCTCTTTTGTTAGCCAGCTGTATTATCAGACAATAAGCAGAGTGTAATAGAAGTCGTGGGAAGTCCCTACTGCACTCTGTGAGGCGTGGTTGTAGTGGAGCGGGCAGTAGCCCCTTCTGAGGCTCCTGTGAAGATGAGCTACCTACTACATCATTTAAAAGTGCTGATCTGACACCTGATTCTAAATGGTGGCCTGACTTCAGTCCCATCAAACACTAGTAATGCTGCCAGAAGCCTTGGAGATAGGTGGCAGTGAGATTTAGTCAAGGGAATTTTTTTTTTTTAAATAAAGAAATACTTTCAGGTTTTTCCCAACTTACTAGTTAAAGATAGGTTTAAATTCATGAAGGAATTTGATCTTATCTGGGTCACTTCATAATTCACATGTAATGGTTCCTGAAGAAATTTGCCTGACAGTCTTGATGGAGCCCTCATGTTGAATTCTGATCCCTTATTTTGTGATACCTTATTTCAGTGGGATGGAAAGAACTTTAGTGATTCTAAAATGTTTAAAAGCCTCAATTATTTCATTTTCTTAAAGAATTTCTTTTCCATCCACAGTAAATAGTAAAAGTACTATTTAAAAAAAATAAAAAGCCACCCCACTCAAATTTACTGTGTGTGTTTGTATCTTGCATAATATAGTAAATGATAATATCCACCCTTGTCACCTAATTTTAGGAAAGCAGATGTGATCCTACCACATACACCTCTCCCTCTCTCTCTTTCTGTCTCTTTCTCTCCATCTTTATTCTTTTATAGATCTTTGGATAGTTCCTAAAGTTACCCATATGTTTTCACTGGAAATGTTGAACCGATTTTGGAGGGTTCAGTTTCAAACTTTTCCACGTTTTCTTAGGGAGGAGGGGGACAGAAGGTAATGGAGATTCCCTTTCAACTCTCAAAGAGGTATTCGTGTTTTCATTTCCCTCTCTCCAATTTGTTTTCACCAGCCAGCAGTGGACTCTGTCCACCTGGTCCTGACTTTGAGTAAACTCACAGAATCTTGACAAAGCTTAGCTAAAATTCCTGGTGAGCACCTAGGATCGAGCCAGACATTTCTAAGCGAGCATGACCATTGTGGTGGTTGGGGCACCGCATGTCCCCAGCGTTGGCACACACACCTGTGTTGCTTGGCAGTGACCAGAGGCATGATCCATGCAGCCACAGTCCTCTGGCTCCTCAGGATGCAGGTGGCTTGAGAAAGAGCAAAGTTGTAAAGGTTCACACTCATAAGTGGTGACATTTTATTCTTTCTTGGAGTGTGAGCTGTTTCTGATTTTAAAAAACCTATTCACCTGCTGTCCATGTAGGTGCCCTGCTCATAGTTTTTTTCTGTGTTGGAAATTTTCTTCTTAATTCCTCTCCTAAAAACACGTCTTGTATTATAATACCGATTCAGGGTTTCTGTCATGTCTTGCAAATATTTTTCTAAATATGCTTTTATATATTTACATAGTGTGAGTTGATCATTTTGAGGGGATGATTATTCCATTGCTTTTATGGTGACAATCACTCCAGAAGGCAAGAGTAAAATCCAAAATCAATTATATAGCGTTTTCTAAGGCATTGCTTGGAATTTGTCTAGTGGGTAGAATGGCATAGTGGTCTCTGTTGTTCTGGTGCAAGTTTGGACTTAGGTGGATGTTACCTCCTTGACTCTCATAGGTGTGGCTTCTCATTAATCCTGCCTTTCTCAGATGTAGGAGATAGCGCATGACCTGGACCGAGGCTCTATTCCTGCCACCCTACAGTGTTAGAGGTAGAGGTTATTAAAATTTTTTTTTCCTATTCCCTTTCCCTAGTTGCAGAGGTCTTCAGCCGTGCCTAAAAGCCAATGGGATTTTCTGTCTTTCCCCCAGTGGCTTAAATCTTTTGTTTCCTAGGAAAGGTGGACAAGAATGTAGATGTAATGTCATTTTCCACAGTGCTTGCTGTTTCCCTCTACGAAGAATGGACTAAAAGGGAGGCTTTCTCTCGTCTCTCCCTCAGCCCCCAGTCTTTCTCATTAGCATCCAGTGAAGGTGGTTGAGAAGAGTCTGTGAGTGGGTGTACATTTCTATTTTGTCTGCAGCTCCTAGAAGTTTTGTGCTCTCAGCACTAACTCATATTTGGTCTTTAGCAGTCTGTTAAAACTTTTAGCTGAAATTCTTCCTAATGGCTTGTCAAGGGTCCAGTGTTTGTCTCAGGAAGCAAATTCTAGTATCTTGTCTCTCTTTGGAGGCTCCTGTCTATTCTTAGGTTTTGGGTTATTTTGATTGCCCTAAAAGCTAAGTGCTCTCTAATGGGTTCAATAAGAGTTGTCATTTTGCAAATCTTTTCTTTTCCTTTCTTCCTTTTTTTAATTTTTTAATTTTTTATTTTTTTTTAGGAGTAGGAGATGATGTTTTCCAATGGGAAGAGTATTATAATTCTTGTTAAAGAGTCAGTATTTTATATCTACCTACACACATACTCAATCTTCCCTTCCATACTTTCATTGTTCTATATGAGACTGTTTTCCTTTAGCTTCAGAAATTCCATTTTGTACTTCTTGTAATGCCAGTCAGCTGGTTATGAATTTCTTAGCATATATGCGTTTGAAATGTATTTTCTTTTATTTTTGAAGTAAAATTCTGAATTGGTAGTTCTTTTCTTATTTCAGCACTTTAAATATACCATTGCATTGTCTTCCAGCTTTGACATTTTTTTGTTGAATACTTAGAACTCAGCCTCACTGTTGTTCTTTTGAAGGTAATATGCTGTTCTGCACTGGCTGTTTCTGTGAGTTCTCTTTGTTTTCTTAAGCAGTTTTACCATGTTGTATTTAGGTGTGGTCTGCTTTTTATTTATCTTGATTTTGTGTTTGATGTTTCATCCATTTTGGAGAATTTTTGGCCCCTATTTCTTCAGTTATTGCTTGTGTCACATTCCCTTTGCTCCTAGAATTTCTGTTACACATATATATCTCTGATATTATTTGTGCTTTTTTCTTTCTTACCATATAGTTTTAAAAAATATACTTCTATGTAGGCATTTTCAGTTTATTTATCTTCTGCTTTGCTTTGTCTAATCTGCTATGGGGCTCATCAATTGGATTCTTTCAATTAGCAAGAATTGCCTGCCTTGGATAAACTTCATTGGCTGTGATACTGCCACTGTGCAGAGCTATCATTTGGATTCTTAATTTTAGTTATAGAATACTCTTAAATTCTAAGATTTTTCATTTGACTCCCTTTGTAAACAGATTCTACATTTCTATTTAAATATACTTAAAAAATTTTAAAACCATATTAATCTTAATAATTTTAAAGTCTTTGTCTGATAACTCCATTGTTAGAATCACTTGTGGTTATTTTTCCATTGATTGATTTTCTCTTTGGTTTTATGTCATTTGGTGCTGTTTTTTCAGTAAGCTCAGTAATTTGTTACTGAATTGCAAACATTGTGGATCAAAAATTGTTGAGACTCTTGATGATTTTTCCTTCCTTCTGAAAAAAGGCCATTTTTTTTTTTTCTGCTGGCTGGGAGTTAGAATACCAGTGGATTACCTGGAAAGGGCTTATTTTAGGCTTTGTTTGGATAGGTTTATTGCAGTCATGCCTTTATTCATAGGCATGGCTCTTATTACTAACATGTAGTGCCTCGGAGATCTCAATGAAAGTCCAAGTATTTATCAAGTGTACTCCACCTTAGTAAAATTTGACCTCCAATCTCTGACTTCCGCAAAACATACAGGTGATAAAAACTCTGCTTAGCTTTTTAGTTTCCCAGCTGCCAGCTTAGGAATTGGCCAACAATTTGAGGGAAATTTTTACTCAGATTTTTGGGTTCTCTCTTTTTTGCTTACCTGCTCCCAAGAATTTTACGCCAGCTGCTTTGGCTGGTCTAAACCTTTACCTTGTTCTCTTTATCTCTAGTTCCTCATGCTGGGATTTTGAAAAATGGTCCCAAGGAAATAGTTTAGGTGAATGCGTAGTTTACTTTCATTGCTTTTCTTCTCCCAAAGATCATAGATTCTTAAGACCTACCTATGTCAGTTGTTCCTGAATAGCTTCAAAATTTTGTTCAAACAATTGTCGTGTATATTTTTAAATTCAGCTTTTATAGGTGGCTTTTGTGGGATGGTTGTGATGATAAAAGTTACTCCATCCTTAATTTTGTAATTGTATAGTTTTGCTACCTTGCAAAGCATGTCCTGTTTATTCTATCTTCAACCAAAGATTGGTACTATATTCATTTTCAAACACGTATTAGCCTTGGCTGTTTTATTCCAAAGTTTATATGGGAAAATGTTTTATCAAATTCCCATAAAAACCATATTGTGTTAATCCTATGTAAAAAGTAGAGGAAGAAATGTTGTCTTTAAAAATATGCCTTTCCACTTAGGAATGTGGAATTTTTCTGAAACTTTTCCTGTTACTCTTTTAAAAATATTAATAAAGCACCTCTAATATGAACAATATCTTTATGGTCATAGTTGACTAATGAAAAATTTTATATATAATATTTGGACAAAGGAAGAGAATGGAAGTAGTGCAAAATAGCTAGAGTTTTCTCTACCACAGGAATTCTGTAATATCCAAACTTGATAAGTGAAAAGTAGTAGTGTAAATATACTTAGAAAAATGAAGGTAAATACCAGAAGAAGCAGCTCTGAGAGTTTAAAGTGTTGGCCACAGAGGAGCAAAATTGAGAGGTGGGACAAAGAATTGCTATTTTTATTACCGATTACTCTTTGATTTAAGAAACATGATGTATGTGTATTATCCTGAAAATAGAAATTACAGAAAACAGCTTTTTAGCTAATAGACTTTTAGAGCAATTTGAACTTCACAGTAAAATTGGTCAGAAAGTACATAGTTCCCATGTACCCTGTGTTTCATCTTTTCCCCCCAACCATCATTCTCCTCCGCCAGAGTGGTAGATCTATTACCATTAGTAAGCCTGCACTGAAACATCGTTATCACCCAAAGTCTAGAGTTTATATTAGGGTTTGTTCTTGGTGTTGTATATTCTATGATTTTTGACAAGTGTGTAATAATATGTATCCACCATTATAGTATCATACATAATATTTTCACTGCTTTAAAAAATCCTTCGTGCTCTGCTTATTCATAACTCCCTCCTCATTAATCCCTGGCAACCACTGATCTTTTTACTGTTTCTTTAATTTTGTCTTTACCAGAATATTATATAGTTGTACTCATGTAGTATGTAGGCTTTTGATATTGACTTTTTTCACCTAGTAATATGTATTTAAGATTTCTCCATATCTTTTCATGGCTTGAGAACTCATTTCTTTTCAGGGCTGTGTAATACTCCATTCTCTAGATGTACCATTTTTTATATCCATTCACTTACTGAAGGACATCTTGGTTGCTTCTAAATTTTGGTAATTATGAATAAAGCTGCTACTGTAAATATCCACCTACAGGTTTTTGTGTGGATGTGTTTTCAATTCTTTTGGACAAATATGCAACTGATGTATCATACAGTAAAATCTTAGTTTTGTAAGAGACTGCCAAACTGTCTTCCAAAGTGGCTGTGCCATGCTCCATTTCCTCCAGCAATGAATGAAAGTTCCTGTTGCTTGACATCCTTGCCAGTATTTACCATTCTAATAAGTATGTAGTGGTATCTTATTGGTGTTTTAATTTGTAGCTTCTGAATGACATATGAGGGTGAGTATATTTTCATATGCTTATTTACCATCAGTATATCTTCTTTGATGGGTTATCTGGTCAAACATTCTGCCCATTTTTAATTGGGTTGTTCATTTCTTACTATTGAGTTTTAAGAGTTGTCTGTATACTTTGTAAAACAATCCTTTATCAGATATATCTTTCATAAATATTTCTTCTGAGTTTGTGGCATGTTTTATGATTTTTTTGACAGTGTCTTTTGCAGAGCAGAAGTTTCAAATTTAATGAAGTCCAATTTATTATTTATTTCATGGATTTGTGCCTTTGGTGAAATATTTATTTCTTTAGTTTTTCATTTTTTTGTGTGTATTTTTATGTTATCCAGTCCCAAATGTCAAAAAAATTTCTAAGTGTTTCATATTTGGGAGTGCTAATGTAAATGGTATTCTATTTTAAATTTCAAATGTATTGCTGGTCTATTTTAGTTTTATTGTTGTAATATATAGGAAAGCAGTTGACTTTTGTATATTAAGCTTGTACTCTGCACCTTTGCCATACTCACTTGCAAATTGTTTTTAAAGAAATAACAATAAAAATGTTTCTCTAATTACATTTTTCTATTGGATCAAATGATATCTACTAATTACTAATATTAAACTATCCTTGAATTCTTGAGATAAACCTTATTTGGTTATGTGTGGTGATTCTCCAATTTTGCTACACTTTGCTATCTTCATTAACAAATGTAGACAGCTTTTCTTTTATAGTCCTTATAATTATTACGTGTCATGTAGTATCTGAGTCCTCAAAGTTTGGAGTAACTCTTTGTCCCTGTCTTTTTTTTTTTTTTTTTTTTTTTTTTGATTAGCCACCTGCCCTTTTTCTTAAGTATCACATGGATCACAATGGGTGGGAGGAATATCTCCCATGATCCGTATAACTATCATATCAAAGTATATTTCAAACTATGTTGCAATTACCCATTGTCTTAATCTGTTTGTGTTGCCATAACAAAATACCTGAGACTGAGTAATTTATAAAGAAGAGACATTTATTTCTCACCGTTCTGGAGGTTGGGTAATCAAGATCAAGGCACTGGTATCTGGTGTCTGGTGTATGGTGAGGGTCTTCTTGCTCCATCTTCACTGGTAGAAGGTGGAAGGGCAAGAGAGCATGCTCACGGAATACTACATGAAACCTTTTCTGTAAGCGTCTTACTCCTCTTCACTAAGGAGGAGTACTCATGGCCTAATTGTCTCTTAAAGTCACTACCTCTTACTACTACCACTTTGGCAACCCCTGGATTTTGGAGGAGACACAGTCAAATCATAGCACCCATTTTCTTTTCTCTTTTATTTGCTATTTCCTAAGCTTTGTAGAGGCAGCAGCATGTCTGTTTTGGTTACTACTGTAACATCAGAGCCAGTATACAGCATAGCATGTAGAAGGTGCTCAGAGAATACCTGAGAATAAATGAAAAACAGCTTCTCCTTCTAGTAATTTATTGGTTTTCCTTTAAGACTAAGTATGTTATAAATACTTTGACACTTTAAAATTAGGTGTCCTTTTTCCTTTTATGGGATGAAGTTTTATGTACCTGAAGCTTTTAGTTACATTTTTATTTTCAACTTCTCTTTTTTTTTTTTTTTGCCTACTTGATCTTTCAGAGACTTAGAAGTGTTTTTCTCATGTATATCTTAAATATTTTTTACTCATTTCACTGCTGTGTCTTTGCAAAATTGTTTATGATGCTGATGTCTTCAATGAGAATTTTGTCTTTTATTATTTGTAAAGCTAACTTCTCTGTTATTTAATGCTCTTTGCCTTAAATTTATCTTTTTCTGAAATTAGCCTTTACATTATTTCATTAAAAATATGTGGGAAAATGAGAGAAAGTTCCATGAGAGCACATTGAGCTTCTTACTTTTCCTGTTTTCTCTCCTTAGCATCTGTGACTGCAGTATATGGCTTCCCATCCTAATTCAGCCTTGACCGGGTTACGTCTCTGATAGCCATGCTTTCCAAAATGAATATAGATCCAATGGTGTCAATGTAGGACCAAGAAAGAGAATGGCTGTAGCCATTTCAGAAGTAGAGCCCAAGAAGGGGGAGGCAGGGGAACCTCACTTCCTGGCTGGTAGCTCTAGACCTAGTTGTATATAAGGGCACATGAAAGGGGTGGGTATAAGCAAAACTTTTACATCCAGATGATATTCTGATTGGTTGTTACCTGTGTTTCATTGACTGTTAAAAATGTTGGCCGGGCGCGGTGGCTCAAGCCTGTAATCCCAGCACTTTGGGAGGCTGAGGCAGGTGGATCATGAGGTCGAGAGATCGAGACCATCCTGGTCAACAAGGTGAAACCCCGTCTCTACTAAAAATACAAAAAATTAGCTGGGCATGGTGGTGTGTGCCTGTAATCCCAGCTACTCAAGAGGCTGAGACAGGAGAATTGCCTGAGCCCAGGAGGTGGAGGTTGCGGTGAGCCAAGATAGCGCCATTGCACTCCAGCCTGGGTAACAAGAGCGAAACTCCGTCTCCAAAAAAAAAAAAAATAAATAAATAAAAATAAAAAATAATAAAATAAAAAATAAAAATGTTTAATATTATCCTTCTTTCACTAGATTATTCCATTTTTGATACTGAAGCATGAGTTGGCTGTTCATTGTATTTCAATCCAGCCTTCCATGTACTGCGGTAATACTCTCAGAGGTGACACATCACTGATCACTGTCCTTTGGTTCCTGCAGTACCATGACCTTGCATGTTTTATGTTATGTTGGAAGTTTCACTGTCATTGACCTGCCCATTGAATGACTGGAAACACATCTCAGAAGTCTCTAGTCAGCCATGTTTAATTTGAGTCTTCTGTTCTCTCTCATATATTTTTTTTTTTTTTTGGCCTTCCCTAAACTGCTTGAAAAGAGCCTTTTTATTTCAGAGAGAACTTTATATTTTGTGCAGGCGGTATGTTTCTGAAATGTTGCTCATTTTTATTGCAGACTTCTTCACTGCTGGGGGTTGTGCCAAATGTGGGATTTGATTCCTTAGGAAGTATAAACCTCTGAGTTTCATACACCAGAAAGAGTTATTACCCTTATCCTTCTTGTCACTGAAGGCTGTGATATTCCATCTGAGGTTCTGTATATTGAGAAGACATCTCTGTGTCCTTCCTGGCCTGGCTGGGTTTTGGAATGCAGAATTTGCTCAGTTGTATTATGCCTTTATATGATGTGCTGACTAGTCATTTATGTTCTGCTTCTACCTTTAATTGATTGTCTTGCAACATTTTGATTAGAGGCTCAAACACAGTGGGTTGTGCATTTACTAGGTTGTATTGGACAGTGTTGTGGTGGGGATGACAATGATTATCATCACTATCACTTCCTGAAAGCCTGCTTACTGTATGAGTTCTAAGTGCTTTATGTACATTAAATCATTGAATCCTCCCAACAATTCTATAAGTACTATCATTAACTCAGTTTTACAGAAGTGGAAACTGAGGCACAGAGAATTTAAACTCAGGATCACACAGCTGATGTTTGACAGAACAAGATTTGAATATAGGCAGCTTGTCTCTTAACTACAATGTTATGCTGTCTCTATACATAATTAACCATGAAATCCCTCTGTTCATTTAAACTTTTAGGTGAGTTGGAAAAATTTGTATATTAATTTCTGTGTTAATTGTCAAAGTAGGATTAAGCTTTACTTGAAAAGGCTGAAGAAGAAGAACAGGTTTATGATTGAATGGGAGAAGACATTAAAATGTTACCATTCTGAAAGACTGAAGTCTTATTTCATTCTCTTGTACAACTAGTGCTGAAATATTCTTTTTTTAAAAAAGTAAACCCCATACTATTTTTAATTGAACTAAAAAGATAATTGTAAAGGAAAATTTACAATTAATTTATAACTATGAACTTGAAAGTACTGTGCATAATGACAGTACCTCGAAGTGTATTTTCGGAAAAAGTAGGAGAAACTGAGTGGAATCTATCAGATGAAATCAAAGACAAATGTGGAATATTTTAACATTAAATTCTAGGAACTATTTCTTAAAACTGAAAGTTGCTATTCTATCTCTCTGTGCAAAATTCAGTATAAGGCCAGAGTGGCAAGCTTTGCATAACTACTTTTCATCTGAATGGTTCCCATAGGGCCAGCCTGAGCATCACAGAATGAAATGGTTCTTTTTTTCCCCCCTTTGAGACAGAGTCTCACTCTGTCATCCAGGCTGGAGTGCAGTGGCATGATCTCAGCTCACTGCAACCTCTGCTTCCCCAGTTCAGGTGATTCTCCTGCCTCAGCCTCCCAAGTAGCTGGGATTACAGGCATCCACCACCACACCTGGCTTTGAAGTGGTCCCTTTTGAGCAAAGTCTTGAGTAAATGTGAGAGGAAAAGGAGATAGAAAGGAAATCATGTTCTTCCAGTACTGGGGGCAGCCATGCTTCTCACTGAAGCATGGGCTTTTCCATGCATCTGTGTGAGCAAATGCATGGAAACAGGCGTTGGGCTTTTCCACTGCATCTGTGTGAGCAAATAGCGATGCCCGCTGGTGGTTTTCGTTTTATTGTGAAGATTCTTGATGAGTGTATGGAGATCATGTGGAACTCTAAAAATGATATGTTACACTTCCTTTCGGGAGTTCTATTCCCAGAATAGCACAGTTCTTTGAAATCCTCATTTAAATGAGCTTCTTGACTTGTGGAAGGTGAGAATGCACACACCTGCTTTGCAAATTGATAAACTATGCCCTAAATTCATAACAGGTGGTTTGCTTGAAGCCGAGTAGTGAGTCAGCAGTGGGGCTATCAATAGAATCCAGTTGTTCTGTCACTCACCCTCCCACCTCCCTTTTAATATTAGTCTAGTTGGAAAAAAAATGTAGTAGGAGGGGATTGACGGTTTTATCAGCTGAGTCCATTGCCTTTCTCTGTGTATATATGTGTGTACACATTGATATGTTTGTGTGTGTTTCTGTGTTTGCCTGTGTTTTCTGAAACATTTTTGCCAAGTGGTATCTTCTTCCTACTTCCCAGATGGTAGTTCTGATTTTTTTTTCTTCTGGAAATTGCTCACAAATCAGGAGGCTTCACTTGCCAGTTGACAGATTTCAATAGCAGCTGGTAGCTGACCACCCTCCACCACCCATTCCTCCCACCTTCTTCCACAAAGAGGCATTGCGAGATAGCGCAGATAAGCTATGAGATGTTTAGCTTTGTTAAAGAGGTTAGGACAGCAGGAAAATTTGACCGTTATTGAAAATATTCAATAGAAAGCCAAAGTGAAATGTATCTTTCTGCTCAGATTAAAGCCATTTGGCCTATCTTTTTCTGACTCCTTATTTTGATCAATTCCTTTTCAATAGCATGCTAGTTGTGTCGACTTATATTGTCCTGCCAGGAAAAAAAATTAGTTTCGAAAGTGTTATAAACAGAACTTACTTAGAGAATATTGAAAATGCAACCATTGTGATGTTGATGTAATGCAATGGATCCTCTGCTGGAAATCGTTTTGAAATGTCTTTGAATGATGAGTGGTACAGAGATAAGTGTGGCCTCAATTTACCTTAATTTGTTGGGAAATGAGAGATACATAGAGGCCAGCTCTACACCAGTCCAAATCCCATCTAGATTTGTGCTATACATTTTGTTTATTATTATCACTTTATCTTTCATACAAGTGCAGTTGAACTACCTGTTTCACTTCTTGCCAGGAGCATAATGTAGCTCTGATCAGTCTGCTACACAGTATAAAGCTTTTCATTTTTCATTTGGTTGTTAATCACATTCAAAGGTGGTTTTAACCTTTCTCTCAATTAGGCATGAGTGTATTATCATTGATTGAATTCAAGCATTGATGAAACAAAATGAGTTTTCATACAGTGGCCTTTTGTATTTATAAAATGAAAAGCTGCAAAGAAAGGAAATCAAAGCCATTATTTATCTGTTGCATTTGGTTATAAGCACCAGAGATGCTGTATCATTTGATTTCAAGTTGAATAATGTGCTCTAGACTATCTGGGATTGAAGCGTATGTGACATTGAGCATGCTAACTTAGCTGCCTCAGTTTCTTTATCCATAAAATGGGGAAATAATAGTGCCTGCCTCATAGTATTGCTGTGAGAATTACATAAGATGTTTGTAAAGCACATAAACTATACGGCATAGGCTTTTTTGAACTGTTAAAATCTGCTTTAGTATTTTGTGAGTTTGCTTTAAAGTCTCTTTGAAAATATATGCCATGTGTTAAAAAAATGAAAGACCACAGTGCACAAATAAATACAAGCCTCTTTTTATATGAAATGCAACCATGCCTTCAAAGCTAACTCCTATTTGGTTGAGTTCAGAGAAAGAGACTTGCCAATCTGGATTTCGAATGAGCTAAACTGCATTAATTTGCAGGTCTATTCACATTTAGCACAAACACTATAGTTAGAAAAACACTGTGGAGCTATTCAGAAATGGAGATGATGTTCACAGTATATTTTAAAGGTAGAAGAAAATAGTTCAACCTCATTTGAAAGGCAAATAGCTACTAATCTATGGGAACAGGTAGTTGAACTTTTGGGCGTGTTTTCAGTTCTACTAATCATTAAAACAAGAAGGGCAAATGTGAGCCTGGATGTGAGAAGAATCATCACGTTTTAAAGCTAAAAGTACATGAAAATCCAGGAGAGTCCCCTCCTTAGTGTCGAGGAAACTGGGATTTGGAGAATATATAATAGTGAACTTGCTCTAAATCACGTGAATAGGTGGTGACAGGGAATATACATTATGATTCATGCAATAACTCAACATAAATTCACCTTTCTGGGTAAATTAAAACATCTTTATAAGATGATAACTTACAATTGATTGGTCCTTGACACCAGGGAAACAAGCCTTGTACTGGAATTAATAGTAGGTGGTGTCTGTATCAGAGTTTCGCCCAAAGAGGAAGGCTTTAGGTATTTCTACTATTGAAAGACTGTTGGAATGAGGGAGGGCCTCTGCAGGGAAGATGGATTTCATCTGAACCTGAAAAGCAAGAGGCTGTAGACACTAAAATCTAAGAAAGGCAGCAGCACAATTTGCAGGCTATAAAAATGGAAGGGAATTTAATGGAGTACAGAATATCAGGTGAATTGCCTTGACAATGGCTAGAGAGGGTACAAGGAAATTCAGTGGCTTGGATGACTAAAATGGGAATGCTGAATTAAATGACCCAGTAAGTTGAGTGAAAAAAAAGCATGTGACACTGAAAGAAACTCAAGTTACAAAAGAAGAGTAGAAGCTTAAAAGGAAAGAGGGAGAATGTTGACATTATTGCTAGCAACTGAACATCTTAATAAAATTTAATATTCCATAGAAATGTAGGATGCTGTTAGAGTAATTTTGTCATTTTCTTCACTATGGCAAAACCACTTAGTCTTTGTGGTTTTTAATTCCTTTCTCAATAAGATAGGAATTAGAATAGCATACCATCCTGAAGGTCTGTTAGTCTATGACATTTGAAAGAATCAACGATCATTTACTTGATTCCTGCAGGTAGTGGCAATTTTGAATCTATTATTTGGTAATGTTCATTACTTTAGGATGGTTTTGTGTACCTAATACACAGAAAATCCTTATTTAAATTTATGAATATATTAGTTATTTGAGCTTATAAAAATGAATTCACATAGGATAATGATACCGAATAATGACAATGATCTTTTAGCTCTAAATGCCTAATTAGTTTTGCAAGCAAAACTCTCATCCGGAAGTTTTGGAGATCTGATTAAACACAATACTGACAGATTGTGGAACTTCTACAGTTAGTTAAAAACAATTATGGAAAATTCAACAAATTTAAAAAAATCATTTAATCAGATTGGAGGTAGAAATGGCTTGTGGTTGTTTCAGGACTAAAATATTTTGGTAAACACAGTCTTTTTTTGTGTTACGACCCATTTAGCTAATGGAAGTGTCATTGCAATAAGTGAAAGAAATTTGTATCCCTAATTGTTTTGGATGTAAATCCATCTGAATTGGTTCATTTTAAATTCTAACTTTAGAAATATACAAACTATTAAATGCAAATCTAATACTAGATCATAAATTACAGTTTAATAAACCTTGAAAAGCATTTTGTGAAATTAAGGTATCGCTGAAGTTTAGTTAGCATACTAAACTTAAGGAAAAATATTTGTAAATATTTCAGAAAAATACACAGAAAATAATAAATGACCAAATATTTTATTTAATTTTAAATATTAAGGCAAGAGTACATCTTAAAAACCATAGGACAGTTGAAATGTAAGTGTGTAAATATTTTATAAATCAAGGATAAGAATGGGTACCTTCAGATTGTGTTATGAATGATATCAACTGCATTTTTTTTCTCTTGAAGGTCAAAGTGAACATAAAATGTTTGATAATATTACTGATAGATGTATAAATCTTAGTTATTATATGAGGGACATCTTTCCTCCCCAGCCTAATGCCCAAAGCACAGAAACTGGCAAAACGTAGTCTATCCATCAAAGGGAATATTACTGGCTATAAAAAAAGCATACCTCACTTTTAAATTTTCAAAGCAAGAATACATATTCTGGAAGAAATTTAGCAATCATGAATCAATGGAGTTATTTGACAGGTTTATGAGCCAATGTGAAGAAAGAGAGTATATGAGGGCATGAGTGAGGCAGTGAGGGCAGGGATTGAGTTAGTTCCCCATAGGATACTGAAAGACGTGAGAGCTGCTGTGTAATTCGTGAATATATAATTAATATCCAGTGAAGAAACAGCCCCCTTATACCATACATATGATAAACTCAGATGGACCCATAGACATAAATGTAAAAGTTAAAAGAATAAAACTTAGAAAAAAAACTGAGAGTAAATCTTCATGACTTTGGGTTATGCAAAACCATATTAGATATAACACTAAAAGCATAAGTGACAAAACAAAAAAGTAGATATATTGGATTTTATTGCAATTCAGAATTTTTGTGCTGAAAATGATATGACCAGCAAAGTGAAAAGACAACCTGAAGAATGAGAGAAATCACTTGCAAATTTTATATCTAGTAAGGGACATGCATCAAGAATATATAAAGAGTTATTACAACTCAAAAATAAAAAGCCTGTTGGAGAGAAATAGGGGAGGGACAGTGGGGGGTGGGGAGTTGCGGGGGATGGCATGGGGAGAAATGCCAGATATAGGTGAGGGGGAGGAAGGCAGCAAATCACACTGCCACGTGTGTACCTATGCAACAATCTTGCATGTTATTCACATGTACCCCAAAACCTAAAATGCAATAAAAAAAAAAAGAAAAAAGAAAGCCCAATTAAAATGGGCAGAGGACTTGAATATGTCTACTTTTCTGGGGAAGATATACAAATATCCAATAAGCACATGAAAAAATACTCAACATTCTTGGCTATCAGAGAAAAACAGATTGAAACCACACTGAGGTGCCACCTTGTACCCACTAGCATGGCTATAATAAAAAAGAGATAATAACAAGTGTTGGAGAGGATGTGGAAAAAATGGGACCTTAATATACTGCTGGTGGGAATGTTAAATTGTTTAGCCTCTTTGGAAAACAGTATAGCAGTTCATCAACAAATTAAACAGAGTTACCATACGACCCAGCAGTGCCACTCCTAGGCATAAATTAATGAGAAATGAAAATACGTTCAAATAAAATCCTGTACATGAATATTCATAGTGCCATCATTCCTAATAGCTGAAAAATGAAAATAACCCAAATGTCCATCAACTGATGAATGCATAAACAAAATGTAGTCTATTCATCTAATGGAATATTACTTGGCTATAAAAAAGAATGAACTACCAACATATGCTACAACACAGCTGAAGCTTGGAAACATGCGAAAGAAGTCAGTAACAAAAGGCCATATATTATATGACTCTTTTTATATGCAATGTGCACAGTAGGCCATTCCATACAGACAAAGTAGATTATGCTGACTAGAACTCGGGGATGAGGGGGATTCCAGGGGTGGGGGAGAAATGGTTGGTGATGGGCAATAGACACAAGGTTTCCTTTTAAGGTGATGAAAATGTACTAAAATTGATTATGATGATTGCATATGTCTGTACAACATTGAACTGTATACTTAAAATTGGTGAATTGTTTTGTCACTTGATTATATATCAATAAGGCTGTTTTTTTAAAAAAGGCTTCCTCACAAGCAAAACAAAAACTGTCCCAACTGATAGTCTTCCAGAAAATTACAATTTTTTTTTGTTGTTCTGAGGGTGGATTTTCTTCCAGAAAATTACAAAAGTTTTTTTTTTGTTCTGAGGGTTGACTGTCCTACCCCAAAAGCTTCTTAGTTTGCCTCATGGCTTTGATGGGTATGACAGTACTGTCTTTGAAGTGACCTTGAGTATTCATGTATGTCGTCTGTTATGCAGCCATAAAAAACGATGAGTTCGTGTCCTTCGTAGGGACGTGGATGAACCTGGAAACCATCATTATCAGCAAACTGACACAAGAACAGAAAATCAAACACCTCATGTTCTCACTCATAGGTGGGTGTTGAACAATGAGAACACATGGACACAGGGAGGGGAACATCACTGGGGGCCTGTGGGGGAGAAATAGGGGAGGGACAGCAGGGGGCAGGGAGTTGGGGAGAGAGAGCATGGGGAGAAATGCCAGATATAGGTGATGGGGAGGAAGGCAGCAAATCACACTGCCATGTGTGTACCTATTGCAACCATCTTACATGTTCTTTCTTCACATGTACCCCAAAACCTAAAATGCAACTTTAAAAAAAGGAAGGTTAGTTTTTGAGTATGAAGGGTCAAATCTTTTGGGCACAGCTTGCTTCAAGAGCTCTGTTAGGTTCTTGTATGAAGGTTCTTTTACATGTTGCTGGCCCCCACTTAATCCAGCGTGGATCATGACCAGTTTTAACATATATTCCAGAACTCAGCATGCAGTAGTTCAAGGACATGTAGCCCAGATATTTAGTATCTTATTTTTGAAAGTATAAATTCTTTCTTTGTGCTGTATTACTGCTTTGACTTTTACTTTGTCCTAATTATTTCATCAGACTATTCCGGTCATCTTTTTATCATATTATAATAGCTCTTAAGATGTTGAATCTACTTAAGAGAAAAAGAATGTGAAGATAAAGGAAGGATACAAATAGGAAGAAAATAATGAAGAAATATATGTTTAATTCTATTAAAGATACAGATATCAATTTCCAGGCTTGGGGAAAAGAAGTGAAAATAAATTAATGGAAACTAATTTGATAAACAGTGTTTCACTGTTGTGCACACAGCTCCTGCTTACCAATGGTGTTGTTCCAAGCATAGCTTTGTAAGCTATTTGGAACTTGAAAGACACACCCTTATAAAAATTGGGGCTAAAATCCGGGGTACAAAAGCCCATTTAATCCATGTATGTATGACATACAAAATGAAGAGTCTTATAAAGACTAATGAAATACATAACTGATTTAATCAACAGATCTGTGTTAAGCACCCATTCTGTTCTGGTTATGGTGATAGATGCTTTTCCATGTTAGATGCTTTTAGAATTCCTACTCCAACTATAGTAGGATGGGGCTAATTAATTACCACCTTCATTCAAGAAATATTTATCAAGCAGCTGCTGTTGGGCTAACACTACGCAAGCTATGTAGGCTCTGAGGATGCTGAGAGAAGGATCCTGCTTCCACTTTTAAGGAGCTATCAGTCTGGTGGGGGGAATATACAAATAAAGGGAGAGCTTCAGATTATTTTGGTAAGTGCTTCCACAGGGGTAAGCACAGAGTGTAGGAGGAATGAAAATGAGGGAAGGAACCCAAGCTCAGATTTGTTTTCTGTGGGAGGTGAAGAATAGATCCCAAAGCAGGTAAAGCTTACAGCATTTTGAAGAATGAAGTTAAAGTTAGAAATGAGAGTATAGGAGCAGAGACATCCTGGGCATAGAGATATGAGGACCTGAAGAAACAAAAAAGGTAACCATAAATTGGTTGGGTATAGCTGGAAGCAGAGATGGGCAGGGTGGGGACATGGAGAAAGCTGAGGCTAGAGGTGATATTGAATACATGTGTCAAGAGTGCAGGAAAGAGGGATGGAGAATCTGCTCTGTTGGTCATCATTGTGGAGGTAGTAGTTGGAGCTGTGGGTTAAGATTTGCAGGAAGAGCATGTAAACTCAGTGGGTTAGTCCATTTTCATGCTGCTAATAAAGACATACCTGAGACTGGGTTATTTATTAAGGAAAGAGTGGTTTAATAGACTCACAGTTTGACATGGCTAGAGAGTCTTCACAATCATGGTGGAAGGCAAAGGAGGAGCAAAGGCATGTCTTACATGGTGGCAGTCAAGACAGCCTGTGCAGGGGAGCTGTCCTTTATGAAACCATTATCTCTCATGAGACTTATTCACTATCATGAGAAAAGCATGGGAGAAACCCACCCTCTTTCAATTACCTCCCACTAGCTCCCTCCCATGGGGATTAGGGAAGCTACAAGTCAAGATAAGATTTGGGTGGGGACACAGTCACACCATATCAGTGAGCAAAGTGCTCACAGTAGATTCCTGAGGAGTGCTGATACCAAGACATGGCAGAAAAATTGAGTTGGCTTCAGTGGCTGAGATGAGCAAAGAGAACAAAGGAAAATGAGGCTGTGCTGTCATAGAGGACAAGGAAAGGAACTTGGTCAGTGGCTTCCTGTTCTGCTCAGAGGATGGCAAATGAGGACTGAAAAGTCTTCATTGTATGTAACAACTAAGAACAAGTTATTGTATTTCTTAGATACTTTTCCTCTGAGCTGCAGTCAGGTCTCAGATGCTCTGAGAATCTGATCCCCACTTGAAATGAATTTCAGAAGCGTGAGCTTTTTTTTCCACCCCTTTGGCTTAGTCATGGCAGGACCCCTGTTTACAAGGTCCTGTCGTTTTGTTGTGTTTTCTTTGTGTTTAGGTAACTTTCTTGCATACTCTGTCATCTCCAGACTCTATCCTGCATCTTATATTGAAATACCAATAATCTCTTAGGGGAAAAGTTTACATGTCTTTATTAAATATCAACATATGGTTTGGGATGTCTTTTCTAGAAATCAGATACACATAATTATCTTGTGTCTTAAATTGATGGTTTCAACATTATCCTTCATGCAGGTGCACAAACCTTTATCTGGAATTCTAAAAACCAGACCATCCAAAACTGGAATGTTTCTCATGTTGCTAGTATTGTTTTAATTGAGATGAGGACATTTAGAGTGTTTCCTTATCTCTGTTAGTTTGAATAATCATGTTTTAATTATTAATGTATTTTATTACAAGGTGTTTCCTCAGACTCCACTGGGATATTAAATAATATATGTTACATGTACCATATTGTCTTTTTAAATTCCAAAAGAACCTGAATTCTGAAATATATCTGGTCACAATTGTCCCAACAATGGACTTGGCGTGTCTAAACTAGTGACTCATCTGGGATATTTCTGATTTCTTAAGTGAATCTGACTTTCCTTCCTGCTTTGTGGCCCCCCTGAGCCTTTCAGTGTTATAGAAGAGAGAGTTGGTGGTATTGTAATTGTATGTTGGTAACCTGTAGCCAGACATGGGCAGAGATCTTTTCATGATTACTGTTGTACGTCTGCATCAGGCTTGAGCCTGGCATGTCATAGAGTCAATACTGTGGATTAAGCAGATGGATTTGTACATAGTGATTTTCCCAGAATTCCCTTTTCTTTTCCTATCCTGCTTCTGGGCTTGGTTATAGCTCCACTCTGCCAGCTCTAAACAGGACATAGACAGGTGTTTTTCCAGGACCCATGCATAGTGGCTAGTTTCATCTTGTAGGGATCTCTGATGGGTTTTGCTGCTGCTAGAGTATAGTTTATGGATTGGATTCCGAGGCCACACTCAGGATAGAGTGCCGTGATCAATTCACAACCTCTACATTTGATATAGAAGGGAAAAATTGTAGTGGCACATATTCCATGATTGTGTTGATCCTGGCTACTGTGGATAAGCAAGGACTCCTTGGGTCCCAAGACTTACTTGTTTTGAGTCATTTTGGTTTTGAGGTCCAGTTCCCTGGAACCCGAGGAAAGGAACACCTGGCATTTATACTTTGTGTTGACCATGCAGGATAGTGTGATGTAAGGAATATGTACTTGAGAGTCAGAAAGAGCTCACCCACATGTTACTTAGTTTTTCTGGGCTTCAGTAACTTCATCTGTTGAATAATGATATAGCTTTCTCTGATAAGTTTTAAATGGGGTATTGTATGTAACATGATGAACATATCACAATGTCTAATAAACATTGCCTAGAGTTCTTTTGTGCCTACGATGATTTCTTTTGTTCAACACAACCTTGTAAGGCAAGGCAGGTATTATTATTCCCATTTGTGTATGAAGAAATGGAAGCTCAGAGAAGTACAGTGACAAATGGTAAGTGACACGGCTAACAAGTGGCAGAACTAGGACCATGACTTGGGTTTTTAAAATTCCAAATCCTTTACTCTTCACTTCTGTTCTTCTTCAGTGAAGAAAAAAATTTCTGGCTGTCAAGGGAAATTTTGATCTAGTTTAGTTTAATTCAGCCAATGCTTTCAGTGTGCTAACAGTGATCCATCTTGGGGTTGTGGAGACCTAAGGCAGACCTTGCTGCAAGGAACTTACAATGTTGAAAAAACAAGGCATAAGGTGCCTTCGTCATTATGAACAGAATGCCGTGAAATCAGGGAGAAGTAACAAATGACATATGGGGCTATGATATTCTTATAGATTCATGAAGTATTCTAAGCTGAGAAGTTCCTAAAAATTCACTTCCACATACTTTGTGTGTTAGGTGTATGTTGGGTTAAGAGGGGGTGCATTAGCTACGTGTGAGAACACAGGACGTGCAATCTGAAGAAATAAGGCATTAAGTGAATAAAATGTTAATAAAGATTTAAATAGCTAGTCAAGATAGAAGACATCACAAGGCGGTATATATTTATATGCTTAATGAATTTAATACATTTTTAATGCATTAAAAATAGAGACAGCATTTCTTGCAAGAATTCAGAGGAGAGAGCAATATAAAGTTCTTTGGCCCAGATTTCACAATTATGTGTTGACAGAGGCAGATCTTGAACAGAGATCTCTGAACTCTCACCTATAAGTACTTTTGCGCTTCACTACTATATGATAATTCATCTGGGCTCAAGTGACAGAAGCCAAATTCAGAGGAGCTTAAGCATGCACATACACACACTAGATTTTACTGGCTCACATTAGTGAAAAGTGATGTGCTGGAAAAGTGTGTCCAGTGATTGCTAGATACAAGAATGATTTGCTCCAGTTCACGGAGAGTGTTGAAAGCAGTAATCTAGCAATCTTGGTTCTACTTTTTTTTTTTTTTTTTCCCACTGTGTTGGCTTATTTCTTAGGCAGACTTTCCCCAGATGATGGCAGATACCAGTTTATGTTCTACTTGTTTATCCGCTGCAGCTATGGGAATGGGGAAGCTCGCTCTTAACATTTCAGGCAAAGTCCCGAGGCTGGTTATCACTGGCCAGAGTTGAGTCTTTTGCCTAGCGTAAAAGAAGGAATGTGGGATCAGTCTCCTGCAAACCTCATAGAGATATGGAGAGGGATTGTTTTCTAAAAGAAAATCAGGATATTGTTACTAAAACAGAAAGATACTAGAAGGTCAAAGTTAGCATATGTTTGCTACAACATATACATACAACTTGGGACGTTTAAAAAGTATTTAAATAATAAGAACCTAAGTCTTTTTTTTTTTTTTAAAGACATTTATTCAGGGTCGGGATCAGACTATTACATTTAGCAATCAACAGCATGGGTGCAAAAAAAAAAAAAAAAGAAAGAAAGAAAAAAAAATCTACATTAAAACCCTTTGTTGGAATGCTTTACAAGAACCTAAATCTTTATGTATCTATCCACATAGTGATTTCAGGTGGCTAGGTCCAGATTTATATTTGGTATTTTTCTTTTGCTTGCAGGACTGCCTTTAACATTTCCTCTTTTGCAGGTCTGACAGTGATGAATTCTTTCTGAAAAGTTTATTTTGCCTTCGTTTTTGAAAGATATTTTGTCTAAGTATAGAATTCTGTCAGTTTTTTTCTTTCTGAATTTAAGAAATATTGTTTCACTGTGAGATTGCAAAATGAGAATTCTGCTGTCATCCTTATCCATGTTCCTCTGTACGTAAAACATCCTTTTGTCCTCTGCTTTTAAAAACTGGATTTATTTTTGGAGCAATTTTAGGTTTATGGAAACAGTGAGCGGAAAGTACCAAGAGGTCCCATGTACTCTTACCTCTTCCTGCCCTCATTCCCCTATTAACATCTTAGAGTGTTGTGGTACATTTGTTACAACTGATGAACTGATATTGATACCTTATTGTATTAGAGTTCTCTAGAGGGACAGAACTAATAGGATAGATGTATATATAAAGGGAAGTCTGTTAAGGAGTATTAACTCACACAGTCACAAGGTCCCACAATAGGCTGTCTGCAAGCTGAGGAGGAAGGAAACCAGACCCAGTCCCAAAACTGAAGAACTTGAGAGTCCAATATTCAAGGACAGGAAGCATCAAGCATGGGTGAAAGATATAGGCTGGGAGGCTAAGCCAGTCTAGTGTTTTCATGTTCTTCTGCCTGCTTTTATTCAGATTAGATTGTGTCTACCCAGATTAAGAGTGGGTCTGCCTTTCCCAGTCCACTGACTTAAATATTAATCTCCTTTGGCCACACTCTCACAAACACACCCAGGAACAATACTTTTGCATCCTTGAATCCAGTCAAGTTGACATTCAGTATTAATCATCATACTTATTATTAACAAAAGCCCATAGTTGACATTAGTGTTCACTCTTTGTGTTCTGTTCCTGGCTACTTTTAATTGATTTTAAGGAATTTATTATATACCTTGACAGAGTTTTCACCATTTTTCTCAGGCTTAGACTGTGTTGAGCCTGTTGAATTGGTGGGCTTATCATTTTCATCAAATAAGAAAACTCTGAGCCATTTTATGTTTTTTGAGATGGAGTTTTGCTGGAGTACCGTGGCATGATCTCTGCTTACTGCAACCTCTGCCTCCCAGGTTCAGGCAATTTTCCTGCCTCATCCTCCCTAATAGCTGGGCCTATGAGTGAGTACCACTACACCTGGCTAATTTTTAAAATATTTT
Source organism: Saimiri boliviensis (assembly GCF_048565385.1). Taxonomy (NCBI): domain Eukaryota; kingdom Metazoa; phylum Chordata; class Mammalia; order Primates; family Cebidae; genus Saimiri; species Saimiri boliviensis. The sequence continues at coordinate 41,695,202 of NC_133450.1, read as the reverse complement.
TAGTAGAGATGGGGTTTCACCATATGGGCCATTGTTTTTTAGATTTTTTTTCTGCCCCCTCTCTCCTTCAGGGTCTCCTAGTACATATGTATTGTGCTGCCTGACATTGTCCCACAGCTCACTGGTGCTTTCTTCATGTTTCTTACTTTGATTATTTTTCTCTGTGTTTCATTTTGGATGGTTTCTATTGCTATGTTTTCAAGCTCACTAGTCTTTTATTATGCATTGCCCAGTTCTGCCATCAGTCCCAATCAGTATATTTTACAGCGTTTAATTTTTATCTCTGTAAGTTTCATTTGAATTTTTCATCTCTTTGTCAGGTTCAATCTGTTATCTAGTTTGTTGAATATATGGAATATAGCAATATATTCCTTTCCTACTAATTATCCTTTCCTACTAACTATAGGGCTATAACTAACTATAACAATAGGACTATAACTAACTAAAGGACTCTTAATATGTCCTTTCCCACTATTATCTATGTAATTTCCAGCTCCATGTTAATTGATTGACTTTTAACTCATTATGGGTGTATTTTCTTGCCTTTCTGCATACCTAACTTTTTTTTTCTTTTTCTTTTTTTTTGAGTGTGGTCTCACTATGTTGACCAGGCTAGTCTTGAACTCCTGGCCTCAAGTGATCCTCCCATCTCAACCTCCCAAAGTGAAAGGATTGCAGGCATGAGCCACCATGCCCAGCCCCCCAATTTTTGATCGGATATCACACATTGTGAATTTTACCTTGTTGCATGCAAGATATATGTAAATATTTTTGAGCTTTCTTCCAGGAGGTTGCTAAGTTATATGGTCACTCTTCAATCATTTCAGAACTTGCTTTAAGCTTTGTTAGGAAGGGCTAAAGTAGTGGTCTACCTAGGGCGAATTGTTCCTTGTCACTGAGGACAAATCTTTTTGAAAAGTTTATCCGATGCACTGTTAAAAATGATGTTTCCATTCTAGTTGGAACAGCCACTATTCGTGGCTCTCAGTGCGCCCTGTGTACTGTTTTTGCCAATCATTTCAAGTGATTCTTTCCATGATTCTGAATCCTCACATGCATGTATTGATCAGTATTCAGCTAAACACTCAAATACTGTGTATCTCAAGACTTCTTTCTCTTGGTAGATTTCCTCTTTAATACTGTGTTTGTGAGCTCGTACATCCTTGACCTCCCTGAACATCCAACTCCATCTTCTCAAATTAGGGAGACCACCAGCTTTCTCTTGAGTCTTCTTCTCTGAGCTGTGGCCTGGTAATTTTCTCTAGGCAGCCAGCTTGATCAATCACAGGACTTAACCTTTCTCATTTCTCACCTCTCAGGCATTCCTGTTTTTTGTTGTCTAGAGTTCAGTATCTTGAGAACTATTGTTTATGCCCCCATCTTTGCCTGCTTTATGTCTCTGTGGTGGTAAATTTGGTACTTGTTACTTCATCTGGATCAGAAACAGAAGTGTCCTTGATAAATTCTTCATAGTTTTATAGGTTGCCTTTGATTTCTCTTGATTTTTTTATTTGGAAAGTTCTGTTTTAGAAATTTCATTTCTTGCTTTCCTATTCATGTACTTCATTTATTTTTCTTGTCCTATAATACTTCTAAGACCTCCAGTACCCCCTCAAAAGGAAGCGATGAGAACAAGTATTCTAGTCTTGAATTATCTGTGAGGAATGCGAAAGTTTTACTGTTGACGGTGATGCTTGATAGATTTTCTGTTTCTAGTTAAGAAAGTTATCTTCTATTCCTAGTTTGTTAAGACTTGTTTTTTGTTTTTTAAATTAGGAATGAGTGAAAATGATTTTCCACATCTATTAAGATGATTATGTTTTTCATCCCTAACCTGTCAATGAGATTAATTATATTTAAGGGACTTTCGTGATACTTAAACTTCTTTGTATGACTGCTATAAACTCTTTGTAGAGACAGCATCTTGCTATGTTACCCAGGCTAGTCTAGAACTCCTGGCCTGAAGCAATCCTGCTACCTCATCCTCCCACCTCATCCTCCCAAAGTGCTGGGATAAAAGGCATGAACCACCATGCCTGGCCTATGCTGTATGCTCTTATTCTTAATGTACCATTGACCCTTGAATAACATAGGTTTGAACTGCACAGGTCCATTTTTATGGGGTTTTTTTCAGTCACACATGGATCAAAAGTACACAGCTTGGAGGCTGAAGAGGGAGGATCATTTCAGCAGAAGTTTGAGGCTGCAGTGAGCTGTGATTATACCACTGCACTGCAGCCTGGGTGACAGAGCAAGACCCTGTATTTCAAAAAAAAAAAAAAATAGGTCAGAAAAGAGAAATTATAGTATTCCTGGGATTCAAAACTTCCCTAAATGGAAGGTTGACTTATCTTTTTTCTCTCTTTTTTTAGAAAATTTACTTTAAGTTTTGGATACATGTACAGAGTGTGCCGTTTTGTGACATAGGTATACATGTGCCATGGTGGTTTGCTGCACCTGTCAACGTGTCATCTACATTTTAAGCCCCACATGCATTAGGTATTTGTTCTAATGCTCTCCTTCCCCTTGTCCCACCCCACTTGATAGGCCCCGGTGTGTGATGTTCTCCTCCCTGTGTCCATGTGTTCTCATTGTTCAACTCCCATTTATGAGTGAGAACATGTGGTGTTTGGTTTTCTGTTCCTGTGTTAGTTTACTGAGAATGATGGTTTCCAGCTTCATCCATGTCCCTGCAAAGGACAAGAACTTGTTCTTTTTTTATGGCTGCATAGTATTCCATTGTGTATATGTGCCACATTTTCTTTATCCAGTCTATCATTTATGAGCATTTGAGTTGGTTCCAAGTCTTTGTGGGTTCTGCTGGGCTAATTGCTGGGCTTCAGTAAGTGCTGATATATGTGTGTGGGGGTTGTGGTTTAGAACCAATCCTCTGTATATGCCAAGGACAACTATTTTTAATACATTATTAATTTTGTGGCTGGGCATGGTGGCTCATGCCTGTAATCCCAGTACTTTGGGAGGCCAAGGAGGGCAGATCACGAGGTCAGGAATTCATGACCAGCCCGGCCAACATGGAGAAACCCCATCTGTACTAAAAATACAAAAATTAGCCTGGGTGCAGTGGCTCACACCTGTAATCCCAGCATGTTGGGTGGGTGGATCACCTGAGGTTAGGAGTTTGAGACCAGGCTGGCCAATGTGGAGAAACCCCATCTCTATGAAAAATACAAAATTAGCTGGGCATGGTGGCACATACCTGTTATTCCAGCTACCTGGGAGGCTGAAGCAGGAGAATTGCTTGAACTCAGGAGGTGGACATTGTGGTGAGCTGAGATTGTGCCATTGCACTCCAGCCTGGGCAACAAGAGCAAAACTCTGTCTCAAAAAAAATTAGCCGGGTGTGGTGACACATGCCTATCATCCCAGCTACTCAGGAAGCTGAGGCATGAGAATTGCTTGAATCTAGGAGATAGAGGTTGCAGTGAGCTGAGGTTGTTCCACTGCCTTCAGCCTGGGTGACAGAGTGAGACTCCGTCTCTAAATAAATAAAAATAAATAAATAAATAAATTGTGTTTGCTGCTATGTAGTTTAGGATATTTGCTCCTAGAATCATAAGTGAGATTGATCTATTACATAAATTATCTTCCTTGAGTTTACATTATACTCATATAATTATATGGGGGGGGGTTTCCTTCTAAAACAGCTTATATAAAAGAGCAGTCACCTATTCTTTGAATGTTGGAAAAAGGTGTATAAAACCATCTGGGTGTCTTTGGAATTTTTTTCTAAATATTCCGTATAATGGTTACTGGTTTATATGTTTTATGTTTTTCTTTTTAAAGTTGCTGAGTTGCTTAAACTTTTTTCTCTTATGATTTTTGAAGGTCTACTGTATATACAGCTTTATATCTCAATCTTGTTAGTGGCTTATCATTAAAACATGCAGTTTTTGGTTGGGCGTGGTGGTTCGTGCCTATATTCTTAGCACTTTGGGAGGCTGAGGCAGGGTGGATCATGTAAGCCGAGGAGTTTGACATCAGTGTGGGCAACCTGCTGAAACTGTCTTTATAAAAAAAAAATTAGAAAATTAGCTGGGTGTGGTGGCATGTGCCTGTAGTCTCAGTTACTTGGGAGGCTGATGGGGGAGGATTGCTTGAGCCTGGGTGGCTGAGGCTGCAGTGAGCTGTGCACTCTAGCCTGGGAGATAGAGAAAGACCCTGTCTGAAAAAAAGAAAATGCAGTTTTTATCTCCTCTGATTTCGTTATGTTTTCTTTATATTAATATTTTTATTAATACCTGCTTTTATCTTTTATATTTCTTCCTTGTATTTTGCTTTGGCTTAAACTATTTATTGATAACATCTTAAGTTGACCATTTATCATATTAATTTTTCAATCTTTTTTTTGCTTTCTAATATATGCATTAAATTAATCCATGATTTTCCTTTAAGTACCACTTTAACTATATCCCACAAGTGTATGATATGTGATGTGTTCATTATTTTTCAGTTATAAATATTTTATTATTCCAATTAGGGCTTCTTCTTTGACCCATCAATTATTTAAAAATGTGGTTTCTGGTTTCCAAAAGCATTTTTAGGAGACATTTTGAATGGTGTTGAAATTAGAATGTGGTCTAATTGTAGTTCTGAAGCTTCTTCTGTGCTCATGGCCTAATACAGGGCTAAGTTTTGTAGATCTTCACGTATGCATGAGATTACTGTGTATTCTTTGTGTTCCATCCCTCCTTAAGCTAGTTTAATCCCTCTAATGTATTATCTTCTGTGTGTTTGTGGGGTGTTATGCACTAAATGTTTACATCCCCCAAAAACTCATTTGTTAAAACCCTAATCCTGATGAGTTGGTACTTAGAAGTAGAGTCTTTGGGAAGTAATTAGGTCATGGAGGTGGAGCCCTGATGAATGGGATTAGTGCCTTGATAAGGCAGGAGAGCTAGTGAGCTCTCTTTCTGTCCTGTGAGGATAAAAGGAGAAGTCAGCTATCTGCAGCCCAGAAGAGGCCCCTCCCCAGACCCTAAGCATGCTGCCATTCTGGTTTCAGACTTCGAGAACTATAAGAAATGTTTCTGTTGTTTATAAATCACTCAGTCTATGATACTTTTTTATAGCTGCATGAAATAATTAAATTGGTTCTGAGCAGTAGGGTGCTGCTATAATAAGTATCTAAAAGTGTAAAAGCAGCTTTGGAACTGGGTAACGGGTAGAGGCTGGAAGGTTTTGAGGTATATGCTAGAAGATGCCAAGATTGTCATGAAGGAACTTTTAAAGGTGATTCTGGTAAGGGTTCAGAAAGAAAAGAGGAGAGCTCCAGAGAAAACTCCTATCTTCTAAGAGAATACCTAAATAATCACATCCTGATTGTTGGCAGAAATGTGGACATTAAGGTCCCTTCTGATGTAATCTCAAATGGAAATGAAAAAGGTGTTTTTGGACAGTAGAGGAAAGGGGATCCTTTCTCAAGAACATTAGCCTTCTCCTGCCCTCAGGTTGAAACTTACCTCATTGGCTCTTCTGATTCTTAGATCTTCGGACTCTGACCGGAACTTACACTGTTGGTTCCCCTGGTTCTCAGACCTTCAAAGTCAGACTGAAATAACATCACTGGCTTTCTTGGGTTTCCAGCATGCTGACTGCAGACCTTGGCACTTCTCAGGTCCCATGATTGCATAAGCTAATCTCTTAAAACAAATCTTTCTATACACATTTATATCCCACTGGTTCTATTTCTCTGCAGAACCCTAATACAGTATTGTACTCATTTTTAAATTCCTTTGTTCATTCACCATTGAAAAATGTGCTTTATTCCTAACAATATAATAGATGCTAAGGGCGGACACTAGAGAAATATGAATTAAGACTGCAAATTCCTCAGAAATGTTAGGGAAGTCACAACTACGTAAACCTTAGAAAATGTGCATAAGAAAATAATAGAGGGTAAACTCTGTATGACAATTATGAAAATGAATGAAGCAAAGAGCATTATTATACCTAGGGTGATTTTTTGTTCAATGGTGCCAGGCTTGTTTAGGTGGTTGAATGCCTAAAAACTCAAGGTGCTTTTTGTGGAACCCCATGAAATTTTAATGGATTTATTTTCATCATGAATCAGGAATCGTTTTACCAGTGGAAAGTATGACTAGATTATGGAAGCCATTTAACGGTCACAGCCGTGAATGTGCATATCCATGACAAAACAAGCTGGAGAAAGAAACATGATTAGCTATTTCCAAGTTTCTTTGTTAATATTCATTTGTTTTATTACCTGCTTGTTCTTGTCAGCATGTGTGTGATAACAGGCATCCACAGCATGGAAGTGTTACGGGAAAAGTGCACATTTAGAAAACCTTTTCCTCTTGTTTTTTTTTTTCAAACGGAGAAAAGTTATTTATTATTAGATTTTATTGGGGAATCATTTGGGAGCTGCTATTCTAGTATACGCACACCACCACTGAATAGCTGATCTAAAGATTGTATGATGTTTTTTGCAATATGGCTTTTTAAAAAGCTGTTACTTAGTTAAGTGAGTCTTTTTTAAAGATAGGGTCTCACTCTGTCAGCCAGGCTGGAGTGCAGTGGCATGATCATGGCTCACTGCAGCCTCAACCTCTCAGGCTCAAGCGATCCTCCCACCTCAGCCTTACTAGTAGCTGGGACTACAGGTATGTGCCACCACGCTCAGCTAATTTTTGTGTTTTTTGTATAGGCAGAGTTTCCCCATATTGCACAGGATGGTTTCAAACTCCTGTGCTCAGGTGATGTGCCTGCCTTGGCCTTCCAAAGTGCTGGGATTACAGGCATGAGCCATTGAGCCTGGCCAGTGAGTCTATTCTTAATAGTCTATTTCTTTTCAGTTGTTGTGATATATTTGGATGTATTGACTATAGAGTCAATGCTGAGGAGACTTTGTAACTGCCTCAGAGAAATTATCTCTGTAGCTTGACTTGGCTCTATTGTGAGCTAAAACAATAACTTTAGAAATTGCCTTGAGGGTGATTTACAGCATGGGATGGGAAGACTGGTAATGAACTGAACAGCTAGAAAGTCAAAAACTCACAACACCCGAAAATTCCAAGAGCCATTCATGGTCTTTTTCAACCTGTTTACACACCCCAGGCCCTTCATTTTAGTATCTATGGCAATGGGATTAAAAAAAAAAAAACCATTCGAATCAGAGAATTTGTAAATTAAAATGTTGACTCAACATTTGCTTGTAAGGATTCATTGGAGTGACAGAGAAATATTGGAGGTTTGGGGAAAGAAAGCAAGAACAACCGTTTGGTTTTGTGTTTTCTCTGCATGTGCAGGAATTTAATTATCAGGTCACCTCAGTTCTCAGCAGAGTAAATTACAGTCTTGGCCATTAATTTGTATGCAAATGCCACCATAGTAAGAAAACAACACAACACTTGGGTCCTATCAAGCAATTCCCTTGTAGTAGGCATACAAATGAGAGAGCAGAGCTTAAAAGAGTCAGAGAGGCTGGTAGTTTCACACTGGCTTTTGTCTAGGTGAATTCTTGTTGCAGTGATGAAACAGCTTAGAGTAATCTTCAAAGCCAAATGTTCTGAAAACATTGGTACTTGAGAGAGTCCTTGCAGTGAGAAAGGAGGGCCCAATGAATCTATCTACAGTCATGGATCTGTTTAGAATACTATCTGCAGTTGAGGGTTTTGTGATCCCTATGTGAGAATCAATCTTCTTACCTCTCAGTACTTTCATGATAGCTCTTTTATCTTGAATGGGTTTGGCCTGGTGGGGAAAGAAAATAAGCTTCAAAGAGGCTATAGGAGCCTTTGATATAGGGTGGATCCCTTAGGTGAATATCAGCAACACAAATCCCTGCTCAAAGTTGCAAAGACAAGTTGGGGCTGACATAGATGTATTAGTCAGGGTTCTCTAGAGGGACAAAGCTAATAGGACGGATGTATATATGACGGGGAGTTTATTAAGTATTGACTCACGCGATCACAGGGTGAAGTCCCATAATAGGCTGTCTGCAAGCTGAGGAGCAAGGTAGCCAGTTCGAGTCCTCAAATCTCAAAAGTAGTGAAGCTGACAGTGCAGCCTTTAATCTGTGGTCCCAGGTTCAAGAGTCCCAGAGCTGTAGAACTTGGAGTCCAATGTTCAAGGGCAGGAGGCATCCAGCACAGGAGAGAGATGGAGACCAGAAGACTCATTTTCCATGTTCTTCTGCCTGCTTTTTATCCTGGCCACGGTGGAAGCTGATTAGATGGTGCCCACTCAGATTAAGGGTGGGTCTGCGTTTCCCAGCTCACTGATTCAAATGTTAAATCTCCTTTGGCAAAACCCTGAGAGATATACCCAGCAACAATACCTTGCATCCTTCAGTCCAATCAGGTTGACACTCAATATTAACCATCACAATAGGTAAACACTTTTTCTCATGTGCATAAATACAGTGGGCTGAATATGGCACCAGAAGGTCCCAGGTTGTAATATCATTGTCTGTATTCAGGGTTAGTTGGTTTTGACCTTAGTAAGTGGCTGTTGGCATAGGGAAGAGGGTCCAATAACTAGAAATATGAGAGTGGGGTCACACAAGTAAGCTGTGGGCTGGATTTAAAGCATTATCTAGGAACTCACAATATAAATAGGAATGCCAGAAGAACTTCCCAGGTAAATATAGTAGGGAGTAGAGAAATGCTATGTTTCATGGGTACTGAGCCTTCTCTCCTAGTTTACAGCAGGAAGACAAGTGCTTATTGGCTCATGGCCTATGGAGTTGAGCTTTCTCAATTATGCAGCAATGACTTAATGATGGGAATATTCGAGTCACTCAGGGGAGGTCTTCTCTGTCTCGCCATGGGAAGAGGTAGGGCTGCTATGAGATATAGAATTTCTTTTAAGCCACCTTTAAAAAAACTCTATTGAGGCACAATTGAAGTAAAATAAACTACACATACAGAAAGTACACAAGTTGTTGAGTTTTGACATATTGTACTTGTGAAACAAATACCACAGTCAACAAAACATGTATTTACATCACTCCAAAAATGTCCTCCAACTTCTTTGTAATCTTTCTCTAACCTCACCCCCAGCAACCATGGATCTGTTTTCTGTCACTATATATTATTTTGAATTTTTAGATTATTATATAAATGGAGTTATATAATGCACATTTTTTTTGGCCATTTTCCCCCAGTCAGTTTAATGCTTTTTGAAATTCATTCATGTTGTTGCAGGTATAAATAGTTTCTTCCTTCTGATTTCTGAGTAGTATTCTATTGTATTGATATACCACAATTTGTTTATCTGTCATCTGTTTCTAGACTTTTGGGATGCTTCCAGATTTTGACTATTACACATGAAGCTTCTGTGAACATTTGTAAGTCTTTGTGTGAACATGTGTCTTTGTTTTTCTTGGGAAAATATCTGGGAGTAGGGTGGCTGGGTTATATGGCTAAAGGTTGTTTAAATTATTGTTACTGTTTTTTTGAGATGGAATCTCGCTCTGTCGCCCAGGCTGGAGTGCAGTGGTACAATCTTGGCTCACTGCAACCTCTGCCTCCTGGGTTCAAGTGATTCTTCGGCTTCAGCCTTCCGAGTAGCTGGGATTATATGTGTGCACCACCATGCCCAGATAATTTTTGTATTTTTAGTAGAGATGGGGTTTCACCATGTTGGCCAGGCTGGTCTCAATCTCTGACCTTAGGTGATCCGCCTGCCTTGGCTTCCCAAAGTGCTGGGATTACAGGCATGAGCCACCACATCTGGCCTACGTTCTTAAGAAACTGCCAAACAGTGTTAAAAAGGATTTTTATCATTTTTACATTTTCACCAGGAATATGGATGGAGCTGAAGGCCGTTATCCTTAGCAAACTAACACAGGGACAGAAAATTAAACACTGCATGTTCTTACTTATAAGTAGGAGCTAAATGATGAGAACACATGGACGTGAAGAGGGGAACAACACACACTGGGAACCTTGGGAGGATGAAGGGTGGGAGGAGGAAGAGGATCAGGAAAAATAACCAGTGGGTACTAGGCTTCATATCGGGTGATAAAATAATCCCCATGACACAGTTTACCTATGTAACAAACCTGCACGTGTATCCCTGAACTTAAAAATAAAAAAAAAAATTTTTTAATGGTCCCCAATTTATTGATATCACATAGGGTTTTACTATATCTTACCCTGATGATTACTGATGCGGGACATCTTTCATTTGTTTATAGGCCATTTGGACACATTAATTTATGAAGTATCTGGAGTTTTTAATTTTGTTGGTTGTGTTATTTATGAGTTGTAAAGGGTCTTTATATATTCTAGATAGAAGTCCTTTATTTTCCCTCAGTCTATGGTTTGCCTTTTTGTTAATGATATTATTCAAAGAGAAAAAGTTTTTAATTTTGATGAAGTCCAACCTAGCAATATTTTTTCTGGTATGGCTCATGCTTGGTATGGCTCATGCTTTTGTATATCCTAGGGTTACAAAGATTACTCTGAAATTTTTCCCTGGGCGTTCTATAGTTTGAAGTCTTAAAATTAGATTTATGATTAATTTATATATATGTGTGTGTGTGTGTATATATATATATACAGGTATAAATTAATCAAAATCATATATATGTGTATGTGTGTGTAAACACACACATACACATGATCAATGTGAGATAGGAGGGTTGATGTTCCTTTTGCCCTATAGATGTCCATATGCTCAAGCATCAGTTTTTGAGAAGACTTTTATTTCCCTATTGAATTATGTTGGCACTATTGTGAAAAAATAATAGACCATATTTGTGAGGTGCTATTTCTGGACTCTCGATTCTGCTTCATTCATTTATTGATCTATCCTTTTGCCAATAGCAAGTTGTCTTTATTTAATGTAGCTATGTAACAAGTCTTAAAATCAGATATGTTGGTCCCCCTACTTTGTTCTTAAAAATAATTTTGACTATTCTAGGTCCTTTATGTTTTCTTAAGCACTTTAGAGTCTGCCTGTCAAATCTGACAATAAAAGTATCTGTTTGGGTTTTTGTTTGGATTGCATTAAATCATTATACTGGTTGAGGGAAAGCAGCATCTTAATATGGAGTCTTCTGTTTTCTCTCAATAATATTTTATTGCTTTTAGTGTGAGAGCTTTGAATGCCTTTTGTTAAATTTATTTCTAAGTATTAGTGCATTTTGATGGTGTTTCTAAATGGAACTTTTAAAAAATTTCATTTGCAATTTGTTACTAGAATATAAAAATAGAATTGATTTTTATATAATGACCTTTCCAAATTCACTAAGTAGTTCTCATAGTTGATTTTAGCTATAGGGTTTTAGTAGATCCTTACACTTCTTTTCTTTCAAGGTTGAGAAATATCCCTAGTATGCTGAAATGTTTTGTTTTGTTTTATTTTTTATCCGAAATTGACAATAAATTCTTACAAAAAAGCATTGCTTTTTGTAGGTGTTGAGATGATTATTTGGTTTTTCTTTTTATTGTGTTAATTTGGTGAATTACATCAATTTTAGTATCATAAACCAACCTTGCGTTTTTAGGATAAAACTTATGTGGTCATAATATATAATCCTTTAAATACATGACTGGATTTTATTTTTTATTATATTGCTGAGGATTATTTATAACTATAATTATAAGAGATATTGGTATATGGTTTTCTATATGTGTGATGTCTTTGTTAAAAGGTGTTTATATTAGGATTATGCTGGCCTCATAAAATGGGTTGAGAAATGTTCTTTCTGTAAGAGTTGTGTAGAGATTAGTATTATTTGACATTTATTGAACTCTGTGTCTAAAAACTGCAGAACACTCTTTTTCAAGTGCACATCATTATGATTAACTACATGTCAAGGTACAGATAATACAAGGTATATTGTATTGTGGGGTTGATAAAGTGTGAAGTTAAATGTGAGATGACAATAACACAAAGGAGAGTATAAATAAATTGTTTATACTGTTGCAAAGTACAAATCATTGTAAAGTGTATAATATTGTATAATGCAACATATTCATTTTGTAAATTGATATAACACTGTGTTAAAATAGGCTGTGATTCACTTAGAACACAATCCCTAGAACAATCACTGTCAAAAGAAAATGCAAATAGGTATAGCCAAAGAACTTAATAGACAAATTAAAATTGAATTCTAAGCAAATAGGTTATTAACACATACTTGAAGTAGTAAGAGAAACTGAAGATGAAAAATAGATGCAACAAACCGAAAACAGCAAAATGACATACTTAAACCCAACAATGTTCATACATTAAATGCAAATTAAATAAATATCCCACTGGAAAGTACAGATTGTTCAGTTGAAAAAAGCAAGACCCAACTACATTATAGCTAGAAGAAGCATACATTAAATATAAACACAGACAAGTTGAAAATGAAAGAATTAAAAAATAAGAGTTATGCAAACTGTAAGCATAAGGAAGCTAGTACAGTTATGTTGATATCAGACAAAGTAGACTTCAAGACAAGGAGTATTAGGCAAAATAAGGAAGTATAATTTATAGTGACAAAGTGGTCAATTCATCAAAAAGACACAAAATTATAAGTTTGTATGCACCTATTAAGGGCTTCAAAATACATGAAGGTAAAAGTAATAAACTAAAAGAAGAAATAAAATTTCAAAATAAAAGTTAGACATTTTAACACCTCTTTCTCAGTAGCTGCTAGAGCAATGAAAAAATCAGTAGAATATATATATATGTGTATCTGTGTTCCCATCTTTCAGAAATGGGATCTCTGCCAATTTCTGCCTGCTCTTGCTCACCATGCCTTCAGATAGTTGGCTTAAAAAATGTTGTTGTGAATTTGTAATTTTCACTTGTAGAGGGGTTAGTTTGAATTACTCTGCCATTATCAGAACTGAAATTTTCAATATTGTAACTGGTTTCCTAGTATAGTGCTTTGTATTTTACTAACTGTAATGGAAGATTTTCCAGTTGACTCACTCACATTTAACTATTACAAAGTGCCATCTCTTTGTTCATATATGAAATGGAGTTGTCGAAACATCTCATACAAGGTTTGGGTGACAAAACAGATGTTTGTAGGAGGCCCAGATGTTGATCTTTTTTCTGCCACTTACTAGCTGTTTGATCATACCCAAGTCTCTCAAGTAGTCTCAGCCTTAGTTTTTCTGTTTGAGGGGGGATGAGGGAGAATGAAGGAGTTGGTTTATATCAATGTTTTTAAGCTTAATAAATGTGCCAGACAGATTCTTCCTTCTCCCCCAAGCATAATATTATAAAAATATAAAGCATATTAAAACAAAATAGCCCAGATGGAAGAAGGTGCAGAGCCTGACCTGTACACTGCATCCCTACACACCTCCACGTCTACCTCGGCATTGAAGCTCCTTTGGGAAACCTTAGACTTCCTCAGGGAATAGTCAGAAAAAAAGCAAGACTAGGTAATTTATAAAACTCTTTGCCAACCTGTTTGAGTCCAGGCATGGCCAGATTGTGCTTTTAGAAATGTGGCCATTTTCCCTAGGGTCTAATGTGGGCGGTTGTCGTCTTCAATCTTCCTTCTGCTTTTTCTTATCCTTATTTCTATCCTTATCCAACCAACATGGGCAGCCATTTGCTGTGGATATTGGAGACATCTCGTATCTAAGGGATTTTCTGAAATTGTAGTTGAAAGTAGCACGCAGGGACCGTACCACTGAGCACAATCTACCCGTGCCTGTCTCTACTTCCTGTCTATACAAGATGTGAGCAGTACCTGCCTCTACCTAATTGCTCCTATGTGGGAGAGAAGGAATTAAGAAGCTTGGAGCTGCTCTGATCATTTATAATTTTTTTCTCCATCTGTAAAGTAGCAGCAGACAGGCTCAAGAAATCCTCTCTTTGCATCGCCAGTTGGTAATTTTGTTTCCTTAAAAGAAGCAACAAAATGAGCAGGTGTTGGGCACTTCCCACTTCCAGGCAGTGTTGTTAGCTCCTACAGAGCACTCCACCTCCAGGCTTGGGAAGAAAGATCATAAGGTAAGGTGGGAAGTGCAACCCACACTATCAGCTTAGTCTCCCCTGCCCGAGTCTTTTTTTCCACCCTTCCACTGCAACAACCCTAATGGTGAGTTCTCAAATTCAGACCCTGGGAGAGGACACGTGCTTTCCTTCGCATATAAATGCCAGGCTGGAGAAAAGGATTTCCACAAAGGGCAATGACATGATGGGGGATGCTGATGAGGATGACGAGCATAGCAATCATAGTTAAACATTTAAAAAGCATATCATATGCCAGACCTATGCTAAGTGCCTTTACATGGCTTATCTCATTTAGTCCTCTCAACAATTTTAAGAGGTAAGGGATATCAATATGAGGACCCTGAAGTTTAGAGAGATTAAAGAAACTTGCTTAGGCCCCAAACTCGCAAATGTAATCTCCCAGTTTTAAACTCTGTCAACTTGGCTCTACATTCTGCATTCTTAATCACTATAGCCATGGCTGATACTACACCCAACAGCCAGTTTCTGTCATACCGAGACCCTATGATCCTGTGTCTTTGGAAGATGAAGATGGAATTTCCTCTGCCATTCCTTAAACTGGGAAAAAAATTGGTTAAAAATTAGAGAGGAACACTCTGGCTTCATTGCAGTAGGAACTTGATATTAATGGGCCATTTTTAGATACCTCTCTGCCTGCCAGTGAACTGTCATGAACTGCCTGCCAGTGCATCAAGTCCACAGTAGCACCTTGATCGTTTGTTAATAAAGGGATGAAGCTAGAGTACATGTATCAGAAAGATTGCAGGAGAGTCAGGCTTCTCTTTGGTGGCAGAAGTTTAGATGGTATCTGAGATCTGTCTGAATTCTGTGATTGAGGAAAATGAACAGTCTTTCAGCTTCAGCGTGTATCCACATTTATGATAATTGTGTAACTTCTTTTGTGTTACATTAGCAAGTTAATTGGATGAAGAGGTAAAGATTTTCATAAAAATTTCTACTGTAATATTTCCTTGGTACTTAGCTTGAAAGGGATTTGAACTTGATATTTACACGATCCTTCAGAAAATACATTTTATTGCTGAAATAAGTGTCACAACTTAGATGAGACCTTGTGATTTTCAAGATAGAGTTAAATGAAACCCACATCAGCTACGTAGTTGTTAACATAAACACATTAAAAGGCAAGTAGCTGCGATCTTGCAGATAGACAAGAGTCAAAATTTAAATGAGAAAAAAAGACCTAATGGGGAGAGATTGGAAAATGCTATGGGAAAATCATTGACTTGGAACACGGGGACTTTAGATTGGTCCTGGTTTAGTTTGATGATGGGCAAATCACTTCACCTTTTTGCCTTTGGTTTTCCTATGTGAAATAGAGGGAATAGATGCTCATAAAAATCTTTTCCAGCCCAACATATGTGATTTTATTTTCCTAGTGATGAAACATAGTTGCATCCATTTTGTCCAGAATTTAAGTTTTTTCCATGGGGAAACAGATGGTAGAGGGAGCATAATGGACTATTAATAACATGGACTTTGGAGCAAGACAGCTTGGATTTGAATCTTGGCCCACTGCTTATAGACTGTTATGACTATGGTAAGTTACTAACCTCATTGTGTCTTAGTTTCTTCATTCATAGTCTGAGGATAATAATAATACCTACTTCCCTGGGTTGTTGTGAGGGGTAAATAAGTTAATACATGTCAGGGCAGTAGAACAATTCCTGGCATGTGATAAATGCTGCATAAAGGATTGCTTTTATTCCTGTCACAGTGCCACCATTAACTTCTATTGCTGCTCAGTGGCCTTTGGAAGACATCGCAGGTTTCTTTTTTAGACTGAGAATTCCCTGAGGTCCTTGGGGAGTGAGGCTTGGAATAGCACGTGCACATGTATTTATAACCCCACAAGGAGCAGTAAGCCTCTATGCATTCACGTCCACACTACTACTGCCCTTCTCACTGCTCTGCTCTTCCTTTATCCGTCACAAAGAAAGCAGACTCTTGGCAGATTTCAGGGTGGAAGCAGGAGAGCCCTCTGCAAAACCTTACTATGAAGAGTAAGCTAGATAAAGCTCTAGCTTCCCAATGCAATGAAATCTGATGATATGCAATGCAATGTGGTTAGGGACACAGATGCTATGCTCAAGTCCCAACTTTAGTAATTTCTGAAATTTGTTGCCTTATGACAAGTTACTTTTCTCTGCCTTTTTTTTCCCTATTTATATGATCAGAATTATGATTCCTACTTCATGATCAGAATTATAATTCTTACTTCATGGAATAGATAGATGCAAAGTCCCAAGAAGGTAGCTGGCATATATGTTTAGTATATGGGAAATGTTGTAACTACTGTATGATTATTATATCAGGCAAAGAGAATTTTGCTCTGTGAATGATCAGTGGCTCACTGGAAAAAAAATCAAGGACCGTCTATTAGTCTATTAGTTGCAATTGTTAATTTTATTGGTGGAAAAATATTCATGCATTGGCTAACTCATTTGAAATGGATGACTTATGAATACTTAAATTTTAAAAATTGGCCTAGAAATATACACTAGAATAGAATCTCAGAGTTGGAAAGCACTCCGATTGATGTCTAATCCAAACACTCCTCACGTGCATATATCTCCCCAGGTACTTAGCTGGTCCTGTACTCTAAAGGTGGAAGTAGTTCCATTTTGTTCCTGGTGTCCCTGGATCTTTCCAGACGCAGTGATCCATCCCACCCTAGAGTGCTATGCCCAGCACACGGTGGTTTTCTGGTGGAATGGTATTTGAATAGCTTATTGGAGTAATGCTGGGAAATCTCGTCTCTTCTGACTCTTAGGTTTTCAGGTCCTACTGTCGTGCTAGATGCAGCCAGTAGAATTAAGTGAGATGACAAAGATGTACTCTTGGAGAAGCTGCTCCGTAAAAGAGAAGATCCGTGAAAAACAAATTGAATGTTGATGCGTGTCCAGCAGGAAGTTTGAAGTTGGAGAATTTTAGAGCTAGAAAAGAGCTTTCTAGACCTTTAAAATGATTCAAAAACAAGGCATAAGAGAGGTTAAGAGACTTGGCCACAGGCGCTCCCCTAGTTAATGTGAGTACACAGAGTGAGAGTTCTTTCTACCACCTCTCTCTGATTCTCCAGCACTTTGATTAGAAATATGGGTGCTAGCGACTGGCTTCTTTGAATCAGATATTGGTTCTGCTCTTTATTGGCAGTGTGGTCTTCTGCCAGCTGTGTACTTCTCTCTGCGTCAATTTTCTTACTTGGAAAAATGGAAATAATTGTAGCGGTTTTCTGTGTGAGGCACTTATGACAGTGCCTGGCACATAACGAGCACTCAGTAAGTGTGTTATTATTGCTAGTCTTTTAAAGAACCTCAGGAATGTCAGCTCTTAGACAAGCCAGAGAATACATATTTTGACCAGGCTGGTGTTCAAAAGTATTTTCTCTCACTTGAAGTGTGGCTTTTTATTCCTTCCTGGCTTCTGATTCAGAAGTCATCTTCAGGACCTATTTGTGAATGAACAATCATATTCTTTTCTGGAATCACCATGAGACTTTGGGATATAAAATGATTAAAAATTATTCCCCATTATTTATAGTTTCCAATTCACATTCAGCAAGTATTTACAGAGTAGTCTGCTGTGTACCTGACCTGGAGACAGGGCCTGGATGCAAAGGTGGGGGGTCTGACGTGCTCCTCATCCGCATGGTATGTGCAGGTTAGGTGTGGTGATTTGTAGTTAGATAGGTAATGCTATGGCATGGGAGGGAGCACTGACAAGAGGGAACAGAAAATTGTTTTAAAGCACATGCAAGGAACCTGTAACCTGATGTAAGAGGTCAGGGAAGGACTTTCTGGAAGAAGTGATGTCTAGACTGAGACCTCAGTGATGAATTAGATTTCTGACTAGTCTATATAGGGGCTGGAGAAGAGTATTGCAAGCACAGGGAACCGTGTGTGTGTGTGTGTGTGTGTGTGTGTGTGTGTGTGCGTGTGCACATACGCATACACACTTAGGTTTAGAACACTGGGTATTCACCAATTCATTCAATATTTAACAAGTGTTTAGGAACTACTAACTGTGAAACCGGCATTGTTTTACATCTTAAGAGACATCAGTTAACAAAATAAGTAATATCCTTATTTTCACGGAATTTACAGGGGAGAACAGAGAACTGAAGCTTAGTGCTATGAAGACAGCTGCTTAAGGGAGGATGTTCAGGGAGGACTGTACAATGAAGTGCCAGTCAGGCTGAGACCTGCAATGTGAAGGAGCCAGACATGTAAACACTGGGGGAGGCAGAAGGAACAACAAAGTCAAAGAGCTCGACAGCAGGAGCAGCCTCGGCTTGTTGGAGAAATTGAAAGAGGGCCAGTGTGCTTGTGTATTGAGGGTGTGGAGAAAGTGAATAATTCACAGGGTGTTTCATTAGGAGGGTATTAGCAAAAAGACAAAAGATGACACGTATTGGTGAGAGTATGGAGAAAAGGGAACTCTAGCCCACTGTTGATGGGAATGTACACTGTTGCAGCTGTTATGGAAAGCACTGTAGAGGCTCCTAAGTAAATTAACAATAGACTGGGCATGTTGGCTCATGCCCATAATCCCAGCACCTTGGGAGGCCCAGGTGGATTACCTGAGGCCAGGAGTTTGAGACCAGCCTGGCCAACATGGTGAAACTCTTGTCTTACTAAAATAGGAAAAAAAAAAAAAAAAAGGCTAGGTATGGTGGTGCAGACCTGTAATCCCAGCTACTCTGGTGGCTGAGGCACAAGAATTGCTTGAACCTAGGAGGCAGAGGTTGCAGTGAGCTAAGATCACGCCACTGCATTCCAGCCTGGGTGACAGAGTGAGAATCTGTCTCAAAGAAAAGAGAGAAAAGAAATGAACAATATGCTACCGTATGATCCAGAAGTCCATCTTCTGGGTATATGCCTAAAGGAGGTGGAATCACTACCTCATAAAGATACCTGCACTCCCACATTTACTGCAGCATTATTCACATTAGCCAAGATATGAAAACAACCTCAGTGTCTGTCAATGGACGAATGGATGAAGAAATCCTGGTACATAAATATGCCTTAGAAAGGAAGGAGATTTTTATATTTACAATGAAAAAAAAATTCAAAAGTAGATCTGCCATTTGCCCTAACATGGATGGAACAGGAGGACATTATGCTAAATAAAATAAGCCAGACACAGAAAGAGACATATTGCATGATTTCACTTGTGTGTGTAATCAAAAAAAAAAAAAAAAGAAAAGAAAAGAAAAAGGTCAAACATACAGAAACAGAATAAAACTGTTGCCAGGGGGCAGTGGGCAGGAATAGGGATGCACGTCAAAGTATACAAAGCAGATTTGCAAGATGAATGAGCCTATGGATCTAACCTATAAGATGCAGATTATAGCTAATAAAACTATTTTATTAGGGACTTTGGTTGCATAAGTAGATTTCAGCTGCGATTGTTTCACCAAAAAGTAACTATGTGAGGTGACAGATAGGTTAATTTGCTTCACTATAGGAACCATTTTACTATCTGTATGTATCCCAAGCCATCATGCAATAAACCTCAAATATATGTAAAATACAACTTCTTTTTAAAAACCAGTAATTCAAAGAAGGATATTTGGGTTGTTGATGCTGAGAAAGATTCAGAAAATTTCTAAATGAGTTAAAACAAACAAACACACACACACACACACACACACACACACACACACACACACACACAGTCTCTTTTCTTTTTTTGAGATGGAGTTTTACTCTGTCACCGAGGCTGGAGTGCAGTGGTGCAAACAGCTCACTGTAACCTCCACTTCCTGAGTTCAAGTGATTCTCCTGCCTCAGCCTTCCTAGCAGCTGGGGTTACAGACACCTGACACCGTGCCTGGCTAATTTTTGTATTTTTTGTAGAGACAGGTTTTCTCCATGTTGTCCAGGCTAGTCTGAAACTTCTGACCTCAAGTGATTCACATGCCTCAGCCTCCCAAAGTGCTGGGATTACGGGTGTGAGCCACTGTGGCTGGTGGAGTCTCTTTTCAAAACTAGAAAGCTTTTGGAAAATCATGGTTGTAGATATTTCTTCTCCGAAGTGGGGATTGGCTACGTGTGTTTTAACAAATGAGATGAGATAAAGAGCGTATGTCCCGGGGTCATTGACTAGAACTGCATAGAAGGCAAATGAGCTGATACACATTCTGTTTCCAGTTATGAACACATTTCAGCAACATAACAAATCAGCAGGGCTGCCTGGCTCAACATGAGGGCTTGTTATGATGATTATGGGTGCCCCAATGATTTCTCTTGGGTTCTAGGTATATATATACTCTATTTCTAATTACCTCATGAGCATTCTTTTCTTTGGACTCAAATTCGTGTTGCAAAGTGTTTTAAATTTTTTTCTATCCAGTTCGAGCGTGCCTTCGTTCAAACTCATTGTTCATGTTCTTCTCTTCCGTTTCCCTGGAGAGTCTGTCTCTGTATTTGAGCACATAGGCCACACAGGAAACTCATGGCTCTTGGTTACTTCCAGTCAACAGCTTTGGCGATGATGAAGACCTGTCCACATCTTCTGACAGTGACGAGGAGGTGATCAAACAATTTGAGATTTCCGTGTCCCGGTCCCAGAGTTTCCGTTCAGTGACATCTGAGAAAGGAAAGCAGACAGGATTGGAGCAGAAACCGAAATTCAGCCATTTGCTGTCGACGCACGAAGAAGATGGCACAGAAGTATCTGCCTGTGAAGGTATCCTTTGCCTCACACCCTTTCTTTATCTAGACCAGGGATGACCAGTGGTAAGAGTGCACCTGAGTTAGTCATCCTCCGCACTCTGCGTCTGAGAATCCAGAGAGGAGAAGAAAATGAGACAGGATGCAGCACGTGGGATGGAGCAAAGGGGCTGCTTTAAACCTCCCAAGGCACTGCCTTGCTGGAGGTTCAGATAGGGAATGGATCAGAAGAGGGTGGGTCTTGATACTAGTTTGTGGGAGCCCTTTCTTCCCTACTGGCCACTTCTTCCTAAATTTAGAATGGTATTTATTGAGCTTTATCAAATCTTGTTTCCTTTTGATAAATACAAAATTTTCACATACCTGTCCACTGACATTGAGAGTCTGTGCCATTATCCCATTTAAAATCATACAATAAGTTTTCCATATATCTATATAACTCCAGAAGATCTTTTGAAGCTTTTCTTCTAGTTAGTTTGTATTATGAAAGGAATAGGTATTTTTATCTGCCAAATAAAAAATATGCAGTGTAATAATGTTAAATAACCTTTTTCAAACACCACATGTCCCTGAATCCTTACCCTCAGTCCTTGTAGTTTTTGACAAGCCCACCTGCATGAGAATTACTGGGTAAGCGGAGAGTCTTCTATCATTCTCCAGCATCGTCATCCTGAGTTTACCCTTCACAAAGGGGAGGGGATACTCAAAGTAGGGTGGCCAGCTCGGGATGGTGGGCAGACCTTGTTACAGGCCCTTCTTGCCCCCTAACATAGACCCAAAGTAACCTGGAGAGAGGATGCAAACAGAACAGTATGCTATTTTTTTTGTGCTTTTCCAAGCAAAGGTCAAGGTATCTGTCTGACTCTTTTATGCCCAGAGCCCTGAGTAGGCACAGCCATTGTAACAGGGAACAGTCTGTGAAGTGTATTTGGAAAAAAAAAAAAAAACAAAAAAAACAAGAGAAAACGTTATGCCATCCACCTTCATGACTGGTCTCAGTTACCTGAGCTCTCTCACCCTTTCTTCTTTCCTTTTGGGAATGTGGTCAGTCAGATGGGGGCATAGTGATAGATGGTCCATGTTTTCAAACCCAGGCAGAGAAAAAGGAGGGATCACACACTGAGAGAAGATAAAAGAGCAGAAATTTTGATTTGAGGATGAGCACAGGACTAGGAGTCAGAATAAAGGACTAAAAAGGTAAAATTACCAAAAAGACCTCTAATTTTCAGCAGGAATAACTTGCTATTCGTCATGTAGTTTGACTTACCGACATAAGCCAACATAATTTTTTTTTTTTGCCATTCTTTTTAGCCCAAGGTAAATTAATAAATAAAGGGCTTATATAACCAAACCACAACATCAGTGGACGCTGACACTGTCATCTCCCCAACCTCTCTCTTGGCTTTTCTCTTTCTCTGACGTTACATCACAGCATTCCTTTCTCTCCATTGAGAGGGCAAATGTTAGCTAATGAAAGTTAATAGCTGTTGATTCCCTGAGAACAGCTTGTTTAATCCTAAAGCTAATGGCCCCATTTCCCAAAAGGCCAAGTGTCTGGCTTCTGATTTACACAAATGGCTGATGTTCTGAGAGTTCTGACAACGATTCTAACCCTTATCCTTCCTGGAATGAGCAACAAATTATCTCTTGTCCTAACTGGTAATTTTGAATTTTAGACAGATAGTGGTAGAAAAAGTTAAAGAGGAAAAAATCTACTACATTGAATGAAATACCTGTAGATTTTGAAGAAAATCAGCAACGTTTTCATAGAAATAGCCACAGGCCAAATTTTAGGTTACCAAATGTCATGGAAATGTTTACATGGTTTTTATTGCTTGATTTCTTTCTGTTCATTTATATCAGTGGATTTTTTTTTCAGTGGTAAAACATAATGAAAAGATTAAGCATATACCCCAGAGAGGAATACTGGCAGTTTTTTGGTGTGCCTATTCTCTATTTAGCTATTTTTTTCAACTGAAAACTTTGTTTTGTGTGATCGAATTTAGTTGTAGAAACAGTTCTTCCACTTTAAAAATGCATTCGAAAGTGTTAGACCGGAAATTAAAAGGCCAGATCTAAGTAAAATCTGAAGCATTAATGAGCTATTGGTAGTTAGTCTCATATGTCATCTTAAGTGAGTTCCCTCATTCTAGGTTTCATGGTGAGGCTATTTAGAATCATATTCTAGGCAGGTTCTCTTTTGTCCTGTGTATCTGATTTAGTGTTATTACATGCTAATTGTCACTGCATTCCTGACAATGTTAAATAGGGTTTTTGGTCTAAGTGGTCTGGATTGGAGACCTGTCTTTGAGGTCTTTAGGCATGAAAGGTTAGCTGCAGAATAATAATCCGTTTACTGGGGCTTTTTTTCTTTTTTTCTAGCAGTAACCTTATTTTTGCTTATGGAATAGTAATTCTGAGGATATTTCTTACAAGCTACATATTACTAACTTGGTATCATCAAAACCAGCTCAATTATTTCCAGAATATGTACTTAGTTTTGTTTCACATGGTATATCTGTCGTGGTTCAATCAGAGAAATAGAACCAGCAGGATTACATGTTTATGTATACATAATGTACATGTGCATACAGACACATGTGCATACAGGGGTGTGTGTGTGTGTGTGTGTGTGTGTGTGTGTGTGTGTGTGTGTATGTACCCTAAGAGATTCATTGCAAAGAATTGGCTTATATGAAGGTGGTGGCTGGCTAGGTAGCAGAAATACAAAGCTCCCAAATTTGCAGGACAGGTTGTTGGGAAAGGTAGGCTGAAACTCTCAGGCATGAACTAAAGCTGTATTTCTTCGGTTGAATTTCTTCTCCAGGGGAAACTTAGTTCTCTGAAGGTCTTTCAACTGACTGCTTACGTAGGATAATCTCCTTTACTTAAAGTCAACTGATTTTAGGTGTTAATCACATCCGTGAAATACCTTCACAGCAATACCTAGATTTAGTGTTTGATTGACTAATTGGCACCTGTAGTCTAGCCAAGTGACACACAAAACTTACCGCCACAGATGGTAAGCAGAAGTCTTTGTATTTGGGTAGTGATTGGGGAGACAGGTTTGGTAGTATGAAAAAAAGTATTTGAATGATAGGGTTTTATTCCATCAACTTGGGATATGGACTAAGCAAGTGGAAGAATTTCTCTGTTAAAATAAATTTGGTTGATGTGACATAGTTATGGCCTATAATTTCTAAGAAGCCAGGATACATTTCTCTGACAACAGGCAATTACTTTTGTGCGCGCACTGAAGGTGACATGATCTTCTTTAATTTCAAGGCACGGAAAGGCTGCTTTATGGAAAGGTGAATCACCTTTCCCTTTCCTCTTCCTTGCAACTGTACTTGTACCCCAGATTTGCTTCTCTAATTCATTCCTTGCTTGTCTGTCATGGAAAATGGTTTGTTACATTAATATCGTTCTTATGTTTTTCAGTTATGAATAGCTTTTCAAGGCTTAATGTAGCTTTTGAAATTCCCTTATTACTGATCTTAGTATTATCACCATAGGATTTAAAGTCCTGAGAATTTTATGGGGGTAATTTCTTGGCAAAGTGAAATTTTGCACTGAAATCCTGCTGGGCTCTACATATGTTGGTGGATGACCCACTGTTTAATAGAACATCTTACTCTTTGTATATGTGAGGAGTGGGTGTGCTAATTAGAGACTTAGAAGAAAATTCTGCTTTGTGTTGTAGGTTTTTGCATGTGGATCTTTCCTTGTTCTGTCATTTTGTGTGGCCCGTTTTTAGTATGTTTTCCAAATAACCATAAGTCTGGATGTAAAAATTTTGTGATAGCCTACGAGAGTGTTTCCAAGGGGTCTGACTGAATAATTAAGGATAACAAGGCAGATAGGGGGCTTTCTCAATGGCCTGCTGTGATTTTGCAAAACCCCAAATCAGGAGTCTAAAGTTCTGCCCCGAGGATCTGCTTGAAGATGTTTTTATATGGTCTAGTTGATAATATATTTTTAAAGTTTAAATGCTTACTATACATGGGTCATGTACTCTGGTAAACCCCTGTTGCCACCACTCATATTGCTGCATACCTGGCTGCTGTAAATATTTGTTAACTACCTAGACTTTAAAGTTCTCTGAAGGTTTAGTGATAACCCACTGACAGTTAAAGACTATGCAGTAGATGTATGTGGCTTAGTACCGTCTAGGAGCTTACATTCTATTAATAGTGGATATATAATTAATGAGAGAAAACAGTTACTACCATACAGTGTACATGTAAGAGCTTTATGACATAGACTCTGCCATCCAATTCCCTTGTCCTGTCTAAATCTGCAATTTCCTTTCATCTGGGGATGGGGGCTGCTGGAGGAGAAAAGAGACCAAAGAGATAAGAGATCTTCAGCTGCTCTTTGGGTGTGGGGGGCAAATAGTGGGAGCAGCTATTTATCAGGAAGACCCTTCCAGGTTTTCCTGACCATGTGAGGACAACCTTGACATGTAGGAAGAAGTGGAAAGGGATGAATGGGGGTGAGGGGTGCTGAAACAGAGAAGTGTGGAGGCTGAAGGAGGCAGGGAAGGCTCAGGAGTTGGTGGCACTTTGTATGGGCAGGGAGGCGAGGATGCTGGGAGGGCACTGTAAGCAGAAATGCACAGCTAGCATTTTCATAAACTAGTGAGACCAGAGGAATGAGGCGATGGTCACTTGGGAAGCAGTGGAAAATGAGGTTGGATGGGTTGGATGAGGCCAGTTCAGGCCAGGCAGATAAGTAGGCTAATATTTCTGGAAGGCCTGCTGGCTGCCAGGTGAATGTTATTTCATGTGTTCACAGTGACCCTCTGATGGCTTTTATCATTTTTTAGATAAAGAAGCAAAGATTCAGAGAATTTGAATATTGTCCAAGTTCTTAAGACAGAGGCAGGATTTAAACTCAGGTCATATCAATCCAAGACCATGGACCAAGGAGAGAAACTTTTACTTGGTAGGGTCACTGAAGCTTTTTGAGCAGAGGATGATATAGTAGACATTGAAGAGAAAAAGAAGCATGGTAGAGTCAGGAGACCATATGATCTCCAAATTAGATGACTTTTTGCTTTCTAGATCCATTGTAGAAGTCTTGTGGTTAGCTCCAGCAAAGTGCTGTGTCTAATTTATCCTTTTGACATAAATATACATTATCTACACTCATGTAAAAAGTATTAAACCTTCCGATACCCCACCTAATGAGATAATGTTCTTTTTCACTTTATGGATCAAGTTTCTTCACTGTATGGATATACTGTATGGATATACTATATGGATATTTTGTTACTGTATTGATAGTATGTTTCTGCAGGTGTTTTTGGTATGGGTTCTGTTTTGCAGTCTCGATTGTTGTGACTGCAATTGCTCAACTTCTCTAGGTAAAAAACTGTTAAAAATAATGCATTTGAAATAGTTTTCTTATTGCAAATTTAGATTTGGATGGAGCCAGCCAACGGAGTTATTCTGAGAATCTTTCCTATGGTGAAGATGACCACATCCCTGCTCATTCACAGTCTCCCTGTGAGAGGGGGGATGCCAAGCACCATAGCACATCTCACCCAGAGTCCAGTGTGATCCAAAGCCTCAGGCGCCAATCCACAGAGGGCAGCTTGGAGATGGAGAGAGCTTTTAATAGCCGGGGATTTGAAGATTCCTATGCCACTGACAGCTCCTCCATGTGGAGTCCAGAGGCAAGTTATTTGTTTTTCATTCTTTCATTGATTCCGCCTCTTCCCACTCTCCTTTGTCATCATTTCACTAAAAAACAAAACAAAACAAAACAAAACAAAACACAAAACACAAAACAAAATCCAGAAAGGAAGCATTACCTTTAGCTGAGATAAATTTTTTTCCAGATGACCAAAATCCCATACATGTCAATGAAAGAATCATAAATTTCTCTCAAAATGGAAAAAAGAAAAAAGGGAAAATGGTGAAAAAAAAAAAAGTAAAGAAGAATAAGAATGGTCGCAGAATGGATTCAGGAACAGTCAGGCCTTTATTTTATATAAAGGCTTTTTACAGGCTTAATTTTAAATAATGGAATTTTCAGTTCTTTAAGGCGACTGGTTTATTTACTTCATGGTATCAGTTAAGTGAAGTCTATTTTTATTTACCCCAAATCTTAAGTTATGAGTAGTTGAATATGAAAATTATTTGAAAGTTAAACTAAAATGAAATGGCCTTCCAAGTGAAATTATGCAAGGTATGATGATGTGGATCTTGCAGTGTGAATATATTTGTTAGCTTTGAATTAAATTGAAGGCCTGGGAGACAGCATTGATCAGTAATGGCCCTCTGGCCATTGACATTGCTTTTTGGAGTAAATCTCTGAAAAAGGATATTTTCAAAGTTCTTTTTCAAGTAAAGCTTAGTCCAGAATAAACCTAACAATCAATCCAGAGATATGACTGCAGGTGATGATGGTAGTAGCTACCATTTATTGAGCAGTTAGTATACGCCAGGCACTGTGATAAGGATTTTACAAAATTGTTTCATTTTACAGGGCTTTACAGTTATTTTTCCATTAGAGAGATCACTCCTATCATGATTCTGTGACATTGGAAGGCATTCAGGAATGGTGTTTAATACCTAATTTGAAATTAATTTTGATGAAATAAGTCACATAACATATATAAACCTTCAATATAATTTGCAAGGATAGGGGAAGGAATTTGGGAGGGTGAATGGATTTTATTAGCATCCGTTTGAGAAAGTAAACAGGATGAATCTCTTATTAGGACTTGGAATGTCACATACCTTAAATGCTCAAGGTAAAAAAAAAAGTCACAGAAAATCTTGTTTCCAAGCCTTACGGCTAACACATTGGTATAATACAGGTAGTGTCTAAGGAGGGGTGCGCATGCACATCTGTGCCCCTGTGTAGGTGTCTCTGCTGAGGACCAGACATGATAGCTCACATATGTGGTTTGTGGCTTATTAAAAAGCAGCCCTTCATATAGAGCCACCCAAGGCCATTAACTTTATAAACATTTAAGAAAAGAAAAAAACTCTGCTTACCGATTAGTTTACTACTGAGCCATATCAAATCCCACACACTAACATTTAAAAAATACTTTGAATCTCTCACCCCAAAACAAAACAGACCAAACCATTTGCCTGCCTAGTGATGCTCTGTCCCCTTTGATGATTGTGCCATGAGGCTTGGAGGTGCCTTCTCTAGGTCACCTCCCATGTACCTGCCTGCTGGAGCTTTAATAGAAGACTCAGTACTGTGGGTACTAAATGTTCTCAGACTCCAAAAATACCCAGACATCTCTGTGTGCTCCATTCAACTTCCTGTCTATTTTGAGAAAAAACTGTAATTTGGTGCTCCCACAGTAGAACCTCAAATCCAACTCGGACGCAGTTCCCGTAACTGCCTGCTTTGCAGGCTTAGCTTGCCTTTTAAGAATTGATTTATTTGCCTCTTAGCTGTATTGAGAACTCTGTCTTCCCCTGTGTATCTGGCATCAGGAACATATTGTAGGTCTGTTTACTTTAGGCCACACAGATGACATCAACACTATCTTACTAAAACAGAAAGGCTTTCAATTTGACAGAAAATCTTTAAACCTACATGGGTTTTGACAATTTGACACAAGTATTCTCATCTTAAAGAAAAGTCCAGGATATTAGAGCTCAAGGAATCATTTATTTTGTCTCAGAAGGAAACCGGTGGTGCAGTGTGACTACCTGTTAGGCTGATGGATTTTTGAGCTCTGCTCTTCTCTGCTGGCAAAGGCCTTTGGCTTTTTCCTGCAGACCCAGGACTTGGCAGGAAAGACAATGGGAGTGTGACTGGTGATTTTGAGCACACAGGGAGACAGGTGTCCCACTTTTCATCTCTGCTTTCCACTGATTAATTGGTTGGCCTTGAGAAGTTAATTAAAATCTGCCAAATGGGGATAAGAATGAAGAGATTTTTACCTTGCAGGAAGGTCAGATGGATTAGTGGTATTAACAGTACCCACACGAGGGGCTCCTTCAGTCGTCAAGTGTGTCGAAATAATTAATTGCTTTGAAAATACCAACATTCACAAATTTTTTCTCAAATCAACCCAGGGAGCGGCCACGAAGCCCAGTTTTCATGCGAAGCAGCTTGAACTGGCCCATCCAAAGCCCCAGCCATTGGCCAGAGCTGTGCCTTATTCAGAGGAGTTCTTAGGACGGTCAGGAACTCTGCCCAGGCTCCTCCAGAAAACTGCAGGTGGAGTGAGCATTTATCTGAAGAGATAGCCTGATGCATACTTGGAGGGAGATCCTCATTCACTAAAATATTTTTATCTTGGCATTGAAGCTGGCAAAACTAAGAGCTATTAACTAACATTAGGAGCAGGGGCCTAAAAGGATGTGAAAATCACAGAGAGTGTGATTCCAACCCCCACCTTCCGTATTCTCCCCGCTTCATCTTGTACACTCAATGTATATATGTAAATAATTATGCCTAAAGGTTTGGGGAAGAAGAAAGGAGATCTTCTGGTTCAAAATCAGGTTTGGGATTTTGAGTATTGAATACCAGTTAAGGCAGGCCCTGGACTCAAACTGCCAGGGAATGAGTCCTGGGTAATCTTGTCTGGGAATATGATCTGGGCTTGAAGGAGTGTGTTAGTTGTTCAGTCTTTCTAAGCTTTGGTTTCCTCCTTCATAAAATGTGGATATTAAAATACTCATAACATTAATTTAAATATTCAAAAAGATAATGTTTCTTAGTTGGGTTCCTCAAAAAAGCAGAGTCTAAGTAAAGACTCTGTTCCCTACTTGGGGAGTGCAACCCCAGGGAACAAAAGTAGGAGACAAGGGAAGTAAGAATGAGAACGGAAAGAAGGGAGACCCAGTATGAGAACACACAGTTGAATCGGCACCACTCAGGATGGCTTTACTTGATCTTGTGTGACCACACTCCAAGAAGCTGTATGAACTGGTAAGAAATTCGACCACGGGGCAGAGTAGACTTTACATTTATTGGTGTCAAGCAGGATTCTGCAACTGTCTAAGCCTTGGTGTCAGCAGAGGGACCAATGATAAGAGATGAGAATTATATTGTATGCGTAGAAGGTAAGACTTTATTGAGTTGTTCCAGGCTGAAACTACTTAGAGCCCAGAGAGGCTGTGCCTTAGGGGAAGATGGAACATGGGGTAAGGCCAAGAAGATCTGAAGTGTATGAGAGCCAGTTTTTATAGTCTATGTAGGATTTGAGATGGCACTTGGCATAAGAAAATGGCTTAGTAGATGTTGGCTATTATTACTTATGGCCAGACGTGCAATACAGAGATAATCAAGAGTAGGTTAAAATAGATGGGAATTTTAGGAAGAGACAAGGGAGTTTGAGAGAAGATTCTGACTTGATTTTTGAGTTGGCCTAAATCCTTGGAGACTTGCTTCTAATATATATATATATATATATATATATATATATATATATATATATACACTAGTCAGTTGTATTCAAAAGTCTCTATAGCAACCACTTTTATCACTTTAAACTAAGTACCTCTGAATAGAAACACTCACGCATGATTGCATGCTCAGAGGGAAAGATATAAGAAGCTTCCCTTATTTTACAAGAAATCTAAATTTTCTTGTAGGCTAAGTTGAATCTTAAAAGAAAAGGGTATTTATTAGATGTCTACTATCTGTCAAGTCCTCTACTTTTTACAACATCCCTACACAGAAAGTACCATCTCCATCTTACAGTTGAGGAACATAGAAGAGGAAAGAATTGAATGACTTGCTTAGTGTCATTGAGCTAGTAAGCAGTAGGCCTGGGCTTCCTAAGGATGTATGAACCCAGAGAACATGAACTTTTGCCTGGACTTTGTGGGAAAGTTTCATTGATGGATACACATTTTGAGGCATTTTGTTAAGATTTTGAAATGAGGAGATCTCTAAATTAGCAAGGTCTGGTATTCAATTGCATAAATAAGAACTTATTTGCAATAAGAATCCGTTTAAGGTTTAGTTACAGGTAAGGATCGTGCCTTCAGCGGAAAAACGAAATTATTACTGACATTATTTATCATTTGTTGGTCAGGTGGTTCATTATAATAAACGTAGTTCAGCTCAGTTTTCCCAGTAAGGTCATCAGATCTGAGTGGCTGCAAGTAAATTGCTGCCCAAGGGTGACATTTCATGTAGAGAGATGTGTGTTTGAGAATTGGTAGCGCCAGTCCGGTGGTGGGAATAGATATTTATTGAGTCCGGTCTGAGCCAGGTATTTTCACATCAATTAAAACCTCACAACAACACACCAGCAAGTAGGCATATTCATGTGCATTTTAAAGCTAGAATACACAGAGAGGATGGTCTATTTGACCAGGGTGAAAGAGCTAGTCAGTGGTAGAGTTATGATTTTAATCTACGTGTGCTGGCTCCAGGCTCAATGTTGCCGTTTACTAAAGGGCTGCAGGGGTGTCCTCCTAAACCCTTGTTGCTCAAAGTGAGAGCCGAGGCTAGCAGCATCAACATCTTTTGCGCACATCCCAGAAATGGTAGAATCTCAAGCTCCACCCCAGACCTACTGAATCAGAATCTTTCGATGATTCAGGTCTACATGAAAGTTTGAGAATCTCAGCCCTAAGCCTTTTCTCCCACACAGATTGAAAATATACTCAAGCATCACCTTCCTGAGACCCCCATCAGTATTCCTGTCTGTAGAATGCTCTTGCCTGTAGAGAACAGGCTCAGGCTCGACCATCTGTATTTGGGGACACAAGGAGAAGTTGCCTATGGATAATTGCCTGTTGACCTAATTTTAGGTATAGCATCTCAGTTGGTTTCAATGATCTCGGCAATTGTGTTTTTTGAGAGGCAGTGTATATAAAAACACTTTGCAAAATATAAAAGCTTTAGTTATCCATTCCAAAAACACCCAGGAAGGCGCACTGTATGCTAGGCACTGTGCTGTCAACGAATTCACAGTTTAATGCAGAGATAGACCAATAGAGAGACCTATCTGATATAGAGGGAATACACCGGCAGTCAGAAAGCAGGGATTCTGAAGGAATACAATGGGCACCAATGGGCCAAATGTAATTGGGTATCAACATTTCCATTTCTAATTGTTTCCTCTGACTGCAACAGGAACAGGACAGGACCAATTTGCAGGTGCCATCTGGGGTCACAGAGCCCATCTCAAAGTGTGGTGAACTAGATGTCATCTTTGAATATAGAGCTGCCAGCCAGAAGCTCACAGTGACCATCATGAGAGCACAGGGCCTCCCAGATAAGGACCGAAGTGGTGTCAACTCCTGGCAAGTTCATGTAGTGCTGCTGCCTGGTAAGAAACAGAGGGGCAGGACGAACATACAGAGAGGGCCCAACCCCGTCTTCAGGGAGAAGGTCACCTTTGCCAAGCTGGAGCCCAGAGATGTGGCTGCCTGTGCTGTTCGCTTCCGCCTGTACGCAGCCCGTAAGATGACCCGAGAGAGAATGATGGGAGAGAAACTGTTCTATCTCAGCCACCTGCACCCAGAAGGGGAAATGAAAGTGACTCTGGTTCTGGAGCCAAGAAGTAATATAAGCGTGAGTATGTTAAATGGTGCTGCTAATGATGTGGTGTGTTCGAAGACCTGGGGTTGTCAGCCCTTGATTTAGTACATTCAGTCTGTGAATTCAGAGACCTTAATTTAATTTTCCATTTGGCTCTCCTCACCCTTGTAAGCCGTGATTTGCACTTCATGGTACAATGGGTCTTTCATGCCTGTCTTCTGGATAACCTGATGGATAAATGCCCTGTCCATTTTAGGACAAGACAGCAGCAGTGTTAAGTAGAGGGCCCGGAAAAAAACAGGGAAGGTGGCTTGGCCTTCTGGTTTGTGGATAAGTGATCCATTCTCCTGCCCCTACTTTGCTTCATGATGAATCTCAGAGGTGGGACTTTCTGGGCAAGGTTCTTAACAGGTATGGTGAGGCAGACTGAGATAGCAGCCTGGAAGTCCAGCTGCTTCTGAAACCTTTCATTTATATTCCCATACTCTTCCCACATACCCCATTTC
Source organism: Saimiri boliviensis (assembly GCF_048565385.1). NCBI lineage: Eukaryota > Metazoa > Chordata > Mammalia > Primates > Cebidae > Saimiri > Saimiri boliviensis. Next base: position 41,662,567 of record NC_133450.1, on the reverse strand, counting down.
CCTGCTTGCCTCAGGGTTTCAAGGAAAGGTGTCATAATTTGCATGTCTACAGGATGGCAGCCCACTACTGCTGTGGGTTATATGCCATTTAGCATGCAGATCTCCTTTGAGAAAACCATATAAAAAGATCAGGGAGCCATCGAGGCTTAGGGGCCAGTCATTCATTCATTCAGAGATGTTTACTGTCAGTGATGGTGGAGGCAAAAGTGGATGCAGGAAACCACTAAGCAGGTGGTGCCTCTGTCCCGGGAGAGCCTGCAGTCTAGTGGTGGCCAAGTAGGAAAGGAGAGCGACAGAGGCTGCTGCTTGTTTAGAGGGTCAGAGACAGTTTCTTTGAGATGGCGATAAAATGCCAGAACTCATGGCATCAAGGGAGCAAGGCTGGTGACGTGGAAGATGAGGGTTCCAGATGAGGGAACAGCACATGCAAGCAGTCAGGGTGTGGGAGATGGGGGGTTGCCATGTCTGAGGAAGATCGAAGGAGCCAGAAAGGCTGGAGTGTAGTGGTAGCAGATCCGTCTACTTAAATGCCTAATGATGTCTCAAAGTTAACATCTTCAAGCTTGATATCCTGACTTTTGCCTCCCTAAATCTATTCCACCTGCAGTCTTCCCCATCTTGCTTAAAGGCAGTTTCATTCTTCCAATTGCTAGGGTCAAAAATCTTAGAAGTCATCTGCGACTTTTCTGTTTTCCACCTGAAATCCTATTGGCTGTATCTTCAGGTATAACCAGAACCTGGCTCTCCGCTGGATTACTGAAATAGCCGCACAGCGGTGGTCTTTACACTCCTCCTTTTGCGTCTATGGACTCTTCTGGACATGGGAGCAGAATGAGCCTTTTAAAGCATAAGCCAGATGATGTCTCATCTCTGCTGAAGTCTCCCTTTTTCTTAATATCCAAATAAAGCACATTTGAAGTGATGGAGAACAGAATGCACAGGAGGTCAGAAAGGATCCTGCATGATAGAGCTTGGGAACAGGGATGAAACACCCGTATTTCTCCTTACCAGGACCTGTGCGGTATGCTGGTGGCACAGAGTTGAATGTGGAAAATAAGCTAGTGGAAAATAACTTTGCAGGTGAAAATCTTTCATTCACCAGTTACTTGGTGAGCATAGTTATATGCCAGACATTAAGTGATGCACCAGGGACTGAGAGATTTATATGGACGGATTCAGAATCCGATGGGAGAGGCAAGCAGTGAGTGACAGTTAAGCAGTGAGTGACAGGTGCCACAGTGGGAAGCTTTTACAGAAGCACAGGAGTGGGAGTGAGTCTCACTTGGAAGTAAGCAAATATTTCATTGTTGAATTTGTATTTTCTGGACAGCAGGGTCTGTAAGGCATCTATCACAACCACCTAGCCCTGCCATTTACAAATTGTGTTCCATAAAAGCCTGGGGGCGGGTGGGGGTGGTCTGCAGACGTATCTGTGGTTTGGTAAACAGGATACTTTGCTGCAGATGGGCAGAATATTTGATTGCTTTTCTTGGTTCTAATTATTGAGTTTCTGGTCAGAAGTTTGAAGAAATGATTTCAGACATTGAGAAGAAAGGTTTAAGCCGAGTCTAATGCCCTTGTTTCTGGTGGAGGAGGTGGTGTTTCAGAGCTGATTCCTACCCCCATGTCTCGAGTGACAATCAGTGTCCTGCTCAGGTTTGCTCTCCTCCTCCCAAAGTGCCCGTGCCTGGTGGGGTAGGGTAGGTGCTCAGGAGAAGTGTGCCCATGAATAAACATGACGGAAAGGTCAGGTTCTCCCGGGCTCACTTGGTGCCTGTCAAGTCGCTGAGATCCACAACTATGCGTTGGCTTTTTTCTCAAACAGTTGTGAAAGTGCTCATTTGTAATGTAAGTTATTTCTTTAAAAGGCAAAATTTGGCACCTGGCATATACTTAACAGCCTTAAGCATAACTAGGAGCCAAATGTTCTATGTGGGGGTAGACGTCCAGTGGTCATTTCTTTCATAGTTTAGACACAGAATATCCTGTATTGTTGCATTCATCAAGGAGCTGCAGAGAACAGAAACAAACCTCGGGCCTGGAGTGGAGGGGTTCCTTAGAAACATCCAAGCACAGATTACACAGGAGGGAATTTGAGTCTATATTAAATGTATTATTAGCTCTCCGTGTATCTTAGAGGCTTTAATTTACACTAGTAATAACATCTTTGTCCGTTTTGTCTTTAGAGGGGAAATATTGAATGGAGACAGCTCTTGAAACAAATATGTCAGCTCCTAATGCAGGGATCTCATCCATTACTGTGCCCCCCGGGAGCATTGTCATTCATGCCGAGTGCACCCTTAGTCATCTTTGGCAGTCGTTGGGGATTGGGTCACAGTTTCACCAAACATAATATCGGCTTTCTCTAAAAGAGAGTAGTGCATCGTGGGCCAATGGACTCTTTGTTGTTCTTCCCCTCCAGAGTGGAGGGTCTCCGCTCAGCCCATCTGCGGTTTCTCACAGTGATAGCACTTCATCCACGCAGTCGCTGTCTCATGGAGGGGCGCCAGAGCTGCTGGTGGGGCTCTCGTACAATGCCACAACGGGGCGATTATCTGTGGAAATGATCAAAGGCAGCCATTTCCGAAACCTCGCTCTTAACCGAGCACCTGGTAAGTGTGAGTTTGTTCTCCTAGCTCTGGTCCTTCCAGAGGCAAGTGGAAAGCCCTGTCTGCTTTCATCTTCGTTCGTTCTTTAATTTTTACTGTAAAAATGATCTTGTTATGGCTTAGGCAAGCTTTCACAAAGAGATACCTCTGGATTTTTAAATGGCTCTCTATTGAATCAGACTTCTTTGCTATCTAGATATATCTGGACATGAAGTAGACTGGTCTGTGCGTCTATACTGTTTAAAGGAAAAGAATGGACAGCATTTTTAGCGACATAATGTATGTGGGCAATTAAAACCTGCTAATATGTCATAGGCCCTCTAGCTTTAAAGAAAAAGAGCTCTGGCTTTGGAGCAAGGCAGATCTGGGATTGAATTCCAGCATTACCTGCTACTTAACCACTAGCTTTGATCTAATTCTGTGTAATTTATCCCTTTTCAGAGTGCAGCTAACTCATCTGAAAAAAAAAAAAAAGATATTAATAGTACCTTCCTGATGGAGTTGTTCTGGAGCTTAAATAAAATGATTTATTTAAAGCATTTAGTACAGTGCCTACCACATAGTGAACACACAAGAAATGTTAATGGTTGTGGTGGTGACAGAGGAAGGAAGTAAAGGAGGCAGACCTGGAGCAATGCAGGGCTGGCTCACCAGGGGAACTACCACTTCTGAGATGAGCCTGGAAAGAGGAGTTCAAGGTGGACCCCAGAGCTGCAGTCCAAGGTTCAGAAAGCCAGACTCAAAAAGCTGCTGTTTTCAGTTGCCTCAACAGCCTCTAATCATCTAGGAAGTTAGAGATTGAGCATTAGGAGCATGCTGTTAAAAAGTTAGCTTACCTTTTTATGATCTTGTTTTTCAGCAAAAAAGCTTGAAAGGGGGGAAGAAATATGGTTTCTCTTTTGCTTCTGCCTTCTGGACCTCATGCAAATACACCTAATTGGAGGATATAATTTGTATCTGGAATGCTAGCTGCAAGAGAGTCTGAAAATGTTGTTGAATTTCTAGTCTTTCAAGTCTGGAAGGTAAACTGGAAGGGAGTAGATTGGAGGGCTAGGGAACCTGCCCACCATGGACACCAAACTGTTATTGAAAGAAGGATGAAATCCAATTTGTGGCAGTTTGAAAGAGGCAGTGGACTCAGGCCTAATGTGTCAGCAGCAGCTGCAGAACTAGGAGCACCACTGGAAAAGAGTCAGCTCCTACAACCAAATTTGGGCTCTCACTCTTTATTTGCCCTGAACTGTGCTGCAGCCCACAAAGGCTCTGCTGAATGGGGGAATATGGTTAGTCAACTTGTATTATAACCATTAGGGCAAATGAGTTAGGAATGCCCCAGCACTTTGGATAACAGAATAAACTGGATTTATCAGCCATATTCTGTGTTGACCCTCAGAGCCAGGTGAGAGCTATTTAGAATGTATAATAGGTGCTTGTTATTAATTGCATAGCTAGAGTCTTTTTGCTGGATACCAACTTATTTTCCAAAATAGCTCTGAATTTACTAGAGATCTGTCTGGATTTACTACTTTGCCTTCCGTACTTTTGGCAACCTTTTCCTGTCCTTCTGAGATCAGGTAAAGTCTGAACAATTTTTAGGAATATGGTGGAGATGCAGAGAACGATGAGGATGTGAATCACACAGTCCTGGTCTATTCAAGCCCATGCTAGGAAGCTTTATTTTGTATATTGGGTGGTACCAGGCAATACAGAGGAGAGGTGCAGCATAGTGCTTGAGAAAATACCAACTGGAGGCCAAAAAACGAAGGTGTGAACTCAGGCTCTGCCATTTACTATAATAGTTGCAAATTACTGACTGGGCGTGGTGGCTCATGCCTGTAATCCCAGCGCTTTGGAAGGCTGAGGTAGGTGGATCACCTCAGGTCAGGGGTTCAAGACCAGCCTGGCCAACATGGTGAAAACCCATCTCTACTGAAAATAACAAAAATTAGCCAAGCTCTGTGGTGCACACCTGTAATCCCATCCTCTTGGGAGGCTGAGGCTGGAGAATCACTTGAACCCAGGAGATGGAGGTTTCAGTGAGCCAAGATCGCACCACTACACTCCAGCTTGGGTGACAGAGAGAGACACTGTCTCAAAAAAAAAAAAAAAAAAAAAAAAGAGCTGTGAGTTATGAAACTTTTCTCAAGCTCAGTTTCCTCATCTATAAAAAGGGAGTCAGTATAGTGTATCCTTTATGTTTATATACCTATAATACATGCAAAACTGTGATGTTGAGGACTGAACTATTACGTCTTAGTAAATATCTATATAAAAGAAAATATGCTAAAGATGAAATTCTGGTAACAAATATTTAAAGCCAAATAGGAAAAAAAGGCAAGTCTTAATTTAGAAATTGATTTTATTCCATGAGTTTAAGTCTGTTTGGCATTTAGTACGTGGTTTGCCATAGGCATAGCATTACAATATAACTTAAAATGTAACTGACATGTTGTATCTTTGCAACCGGAGTAATAGAAAGCAATGCTGCTGTGATGCTATTAATTAAAACAGAAACCCAATAGTGAAGACAAAAGTTTTTTGTCTCTGTAGAATGCTGGTACTTGAGGAAAAGCCAGTTTAATTAGGAAGGGATGAGAAAGTAGAAGGTTCCTTTGTGGAGCTTCTGAAAGGGACCTCTTGGGACTTTCAAGGGCTTTAGATGTCGATGGCCTTGGTTTTTCATTATGTCTCGCTTCATTATGGCACTCGCACTACTTTGACAGTTACGTGGCAAGCTTGGGATACATTTTTAGTTCCCATATGGAAGAGAACAAGAGAGAGAAAGAATGAGGAGACACGAGTTTTATGAGGTAACTGAGAAGAGTTGGAAGGAAGAGGGGGAGAAGGAGAGAGGACAGGAGCCAGGCGAGGAATGGAGCTGTGAGTGGGAAAGGGCGGAAGCTGCAAGCAGAGGGAGAGCCGGAGGCAGCCTGAGCCCTGCTTCAGGGTCCCCCACACGGTCGCCGCCTGCCAGGGAAACTTGTATCGCGACATCCTGTGTTGGGGACTCTCAGCTCAGGCGCAGTTACCTTCTCCATGACCTCAATCCTGCCTGACAAGGTGGTCATGATCACCTAAAGAGCGGTTCTTAGGGGAGTGGGAAGGAAAATAGGTTGAGTCTGAGTATTGGGAACTTTTCTTCTCTTGAATAATGTTAAGGTTTTACATGTTGCTGGAAAGATAGACAGTGGCTAACATTTAGAGATTCTTTTTTTTTTTTTTTTTTTTTTTTTGCCTCAAAATATATCATGAAACAAAATGCAACTTTGAATTAATCAACCTGATCTAGTTTGATGATTGAATATTTTTAAAACTTTCCCTCCTAAGCAAGACAGAGGAATTGAAGAAATAGTAAATGAAGTTCTTCTCGGCTGTTGGGGTCTTCAAAGAACTAAGCCATGGAATTAGAAACCCTCTCCCCTTCTGAGATAAAATCCCTGGGCGAGAGGGCTCATTACTGTGAAAAACAGGAGCTAGTGGGGGCAGTAATAGAAATGTGAGTCTCCACCAGCCCCGACCACAGTCTCCACTGCACAGCCACCAGCATGACTTAAACTAAAAATTTGCACCAACTATTGGTGAAAATGTGGAGAATACATTCTTGGTGGGAGTGTAAAATGGAACAACCTTTGGGAAAAGGCATAGAAGTTTTTTTTTTTATAAAACTAAACAGGCACTGAGAATCTAGCAGTTACATTGTTAGGCATGAACCTATAGGTTAAAAAAGAAAAAAGAAAGACCCATACAAGAATGTTTCTAGCAGCTTTATTCATAATGGCAAAAACTCATCAGTCCTCATGTCCATCTAGAGAAGAGTAAATAAGCAAATTAAGTTATACTTATATAATGGAATACTGTTCAGCAATAAAATGTAATAAAATTAAACATAGGCATTCAACAGCATGGAGGAATCTCACAAACTTACTGCGTGATCTGCTGCTTGATTCCATTGATAGGAAATTCTACAGTAAGCAAAACTGTAGTGGGAAAAAAAGCAAAGGAGGGGCTGCATCAGGAATGGTATTGGTGCTAGGATATACTAGGTAGGGACATGAGGAAATGTTCTGGGGTGATGGGAATATTCTGTATTTTTTAATTTTTAATTTTTTATTCTATGCATTGATAGGGATGTGAGTTAAATGGATGTATGCATTTGTCAGAATTCAGTGAGTGGCACTGAGCTTTGTACACTTCACTATAGGTAATTTTTACCTTAAAAAAAAACTATAAAGTATTCAACTCTAGCTAATGAAATGCATGCTGAAATGTTTAGGGGTGAAAAGCAACAATGGTTACAATTAAAATGGATTAATGAACGAATAGAGGCACAGATAGGCGAGAAAATAAAACAGTTTGACTCAAGGTGGTGGGTATATGGGCCTCCACTGTACAATTATTTCAAATGTTCTATATGTTTTAAATTTTAGACATAAAATACTGGGGAATACAGTCTAATGTGGTCTGAAGTAGATCAGCTGGGTCAAGATGGTAAAAATAAAATATGAATCTTAGCCATGGATAGGGACTTCTTTGGTTGGTAATACTTTTTTCAAAATTAATGTGACATCTCAAGATGTCACTCTATTCCCCTGGATCAACCTTGGATCAGAAAGATGGGGAAACTGCCAGGCATGGTGGCTCATGTCTGTAATCCCAGCACTTTGGGAGGCCAAGGCAGGCACATCACCCGAGGTCAGGAGTTCGAGACCAACCTGGTCAAAACGGCAAAACCCCATCTCTTCTAAAAATACAAAAAATTAGCCGGGCATGGTGGTGGATGCCTGTAATTACAGCTACTTGGGAGGCTGAGGCAGGAGAATAGCTGGAACCCGGGAGGCAGAGGTTGCAGTGTGCCAAGATTGTGCCACTGCACTCCAGCCTGGGTGACAGAGTGAAAAAAAAGAAAAAGAGTACCAAGCATCTGAACCAGAAGGCATCTTTTGTAGTGTCCTCCATAAACCACATCTATCACAAGGGAAAGTATTTGGAGGATCATCTCTTCTTTTCTAAGTTCATTTCTATATATTTATCTATCTGGCAATCATATTTTGGTGAAAATGCCCATGTTATAAAGTGTTGTGATTTAAAAAATATCAATTAGGAAGGCCAAGGAAGATAAAATAGACCATTTGAAAATTACTGTAACTAGCATATATAGCCTATTTATAAACGATATATAAGTGCAGTAGCAGCATGAACTTATCTTAGTGCAAATCAAGTAACAGTGTGCCAGATATCACTCCAGCCATTTTCAAGGTCATGTCTTATTTAGTACATGTGGTCAGTGTTCAAAATTATTACTGCTATTAAGATGGTATAGGCTAGTCTACAAATCTTCTGATGGGAAATGATAATCTCCAGGTTTGTCCCTGGCTAATGATCTGGGTGAAAAAGCAGTGTATAGTGTCTAGCAGACATCTGAAATCCTGATGTGCATTTGGAAATGCTTTTGGAAAAGTCAGCAGTAAGAGAAACATTTGATTATTTTTTGAATTTGGCTTCATGGGAAAGCAATTCAGTAATAATTTAGCAGCTCTTTTCTGTTCTTAGCCTAGGCGTGCTAGCCAATTGCTGCATGGCCTCAACATTTGATTTAACCTCTGAATTACATTTCCTTTATTAAATGAGGTTAACAAGCTAGTGTTACAGATACACTGCTACGTTTTTTAAAAGTTAGCTATTGTGTTGACAGGTTCTCTTTCTCCATTTTCATCTTTGCTGTGTCTCCTTCTGCATTGTGCATATATGTACACGTATAATGGTCCTCGTCAAAACTATCATTAAGATGTTCCCTCCAGTTAAAAACAACTTCCCCAGCTTCTCAGCATGTGCATGATTAGCCACACATGATAATTACACCTCAAATGATAATAACAGCAGCAGCGGCAGCATATTAACCTTGTTAGGCACTCACAATAGCAGAGACTAGAGGAAAGAAAAACAAGCAAATCAAGCTCCCTCATGTTTTGTGTGAAGAACAAATGGAATTCAGAAAGTGCACTCTACAAATGGAGTGCAGGAAAAAAAAAAAGACTCAATGAAAATGAACAGATATGAGACATATGACCTTCTTTTAAAATCGTGGTCCAGTTTTTGTTAAATATAGTGTATGAAGAGCCACTGCTGCTGAGAATCATGGCAATTTTATATGAAAATTTAGATGAGGCACTAACTTTTTGAGTGGATAGGTGATATTCCTTTTTCTGTATTAACTCATTTAATTCTCACAATGATATCAAAGTTAAAAAAATATTAACCACAATAGGAAAGAAAAGATAGTTACCACAGTGTATTAGTTTGTTTTTATGCTGTTTAAATAAAGACATACCTGAGATTGGGTAATTTATAAAGAAAAAAGAGGGGCCAGGCGCGGTGGCTCAAGCCTGTAATCCCAGCACTTTGGGAGGCCGAGGCGGGTGGATCACGAGGTCAAGAGATCGAGACCATCCTGGTCAACATGGTGAAACCCCGTCTCTACTAAAAATACAAAAAATTAGCTGGGCATGGTGGTGCATGCCTGTAATCTCATCTACTCAGGAGGCTGAGGCAGGAGAATTGCCTGAACCCAGGAGGCGGAGGTTGCGGTGAGCCGAGATTGTGCCATTGCACTCCAGCCTGGGTAACAAGAGTGAAACTCCATCTAAAAAAAAAAAAAAAAAAAAAAAAAAGAGGTTTAATGGACTCACAGTTCCACGTGGCTGGAAGACCTCACAATCATGATGGAAGATGAAAGGCGTGTCTTACATGGCAGCAGACAAGAAACAACTTGTGCAGGGAAACTCCCCTTTATGAAACCATCAGATCTTATGAGATTTATTCACTTTCATGAGAATAGCATGGGAGAGATCTGTCCCCATGATTCAGTTACCTCCTGCAACATGTGGGAATCGTGGAAACTACAATTCAAGATGAGATTTGGGTGGGGACATAGCCAAACCATATTACATGGTATGTCAATTATATTGCAATGAAGATGTTAAAAAAAAACCCAGTTATCTACAGAGGAATCACAGTAAGACTGAGGACAGACTTTTTGACATTAATAGAAACCAGAGGACAACGTGAAAAGAATATTGAAGCATTGGGAGAGTAATACTCAGCTTAGCATTTTGTTCCCTGAGTGAAGGAAAAATAAAAATATTTTTCACCAGATTTGAAAGAATATTTCATTAGAAAAAACAACTAAATGATGTATTTCAGGAAGAAAGAAATTGCAATTGGAAATAACAAGAAGCAATAAGGAAAAATGAACATATAAATTGGTTAACATTTAAGTAAATAGAAGCCTGCATGGATTGCATAAAGCAAAAACAGGAGCGGTAGTAAAAATGACTAATATTGGGAGTACAGTCACAAAGTGGCAATAAAATTCTAGGCAGAAATTGCATAAATATGGGAAAGGCAGAGAGACTCCATATGATGTTTGACAAGGCTGCCGAGACCATCCAAAGGGAAAAGAATAGTCTGTTCAACCAGTGATGCTGGAAAAAGTGAATATCAACCTGCAAAAGAATGAAGTTGGATCCTTACCCAACACCATACATAAAAATGAACTCAAAATGGATGAACGACCTAAATGTAAGACCTAAAACTATAAAACTCTTTGAAGAAAACAGGGAAAACCTTTATGACACTGGATTTGGCAGTGATTTCTTAGATATAACAGCAAACATATAGGCAACAAAATTAAAAATAGACAATTGGACTTCATAAAAGTTCAAAAATTTTGTGCATCAAAAGATAGCAAATAGATCACCCATAGAATGGGAAAAAATATTTGCAAATCATATACTGGATAACAAACTAATATCCAGACTATATAGAGAACTCCTAAAACTCAACAATAACTAAACAATGTGATTTTAAAAATCTGATTAAAGACTTACATAGACATTCCTCCAAAGTTGATATACAAATGATCAATAGAAATATGAAAAGATTCTCAAAATCATTAATCAGGAAAATTCAAATAGAAACTACAGTGAGTTACCACCTCACACCCATTAGGCTGGCTACTATAACATGCACACGCGCACACACACAGACACACAGACACACACACACACACACACACACACACACACACACACACACACACAGAGACAACAAGTGTTAACGAGAATGTGGAGAAATTGGAGCCCTTGTCTATTACTGGTAGCAATATAAAATGGTACAGCTCCTGTGGAAAACAGTATGACAGTTCCTGAAATATGAAAAATAAAATTACCATATACCCCAGCAAATCCATTTGTGGGTATATACTCCAAGGAATTGAAAGCAGGATCTTAAAGAGAAATTTGTACACTCATGTTCATAGCAACATTATTCACTATAGCTAAAATGTGGAATCAACCTAAGTGTTCATTAAGGGATTAATGTGTGAGCAAAATGTGGTATATACAAATGAGGAATATTATTCAGCCTTAAAAAGGAAAAAAATTCTGACATATGCTGCAATATGGATGAACCTTGAGGTTCACTTATGCTAAGTGAAATAAGCCAGTCACAAAAAGGCAAACACTTTATGATTCCACTTATATGAGGTACTTAGAGTAGAAAAAAAAAATCATAAAAGCCAGTAAAATAGTGGTTGCCAGGGGGTGGAGGAGAGGAAAATGGGGAGTTATTTAATGGATATTATGGAGTTTCAGCTTTTACAAGATGAAAAGAGTTCTGGAGATGGATGATGGGGATGGTTGTATGACATTATGAATGTATTTAATACTACTGAAATGTACACTTAAATATGTTAAAATGGTAAATTTTGTTATGTGTATTTTAACACAATTTAAAAAAAATTTTAAAAATACACTGGGGAGAGATCAGAGGATATTGCAAACCCAGGTTGTGAGTAAGACATATGACAGCTGGGTGTTTAGAGTGATGATGCTTCAAGGAAAAGAAATGCTAGAATTACAATGAAGAGATTAGGAGGCTGTATGTATGTGGGAGCAGGGAGTTTATGGGAAATCTCTGTACCTTCTGCTCAGTTTTGTTAAGAAACTAAAACTGTTCTCAAATATAAAGTCTATTTAAAAAATTAAGAGATTTAAAAATAGAAGAGAGTAGAGATTTTGATTAATTTTAGACATTAAACCAAGTGAACATATTAAAAATTTTAATCTTTTAAACCAATAGGGGGAATAAATGAGAATAAAGCAAATCAATTCAGTAGAAAGCAGAGAAAATATTTATTAAAGCATACAATATGCACGATAAATAGCACAAACTGAACAATAAACATAAATCAAAATATATCAGTAGTCATAATAAATATAAAGGGACAAAAATTCCTATGTAAAAGATAGATAAAAGATTAAGATCTCTCTATTTTTCCCAGTCTTTCCCTGTCCCCTTTCCTCATACCACTTTATAGTATAAACACATTGCAATTTATACTGGGTCCACCTAGCTTTATAATATATAAGTAAGAAAACCATTAATTATCAACAAATTGGGCTTAGCTCAGGAATGCAAGAACGATTTAATATCAGGAAAATCTGCCACTGTAATTCACCATATTAACTGGTTTACGAGAAAGACTTATGATGATCTCAGTAGATGCAAATAAAAGCTTTTGATTAAAAAATAAAATTTTTGAAAGAAATTATGATTATCTCAGTAAATACAAAAAGTTACTTTTGGCAAAATGCACTTTTCATTACTGACAAAAATCTTAGCAGATGTGTATTAATATAGACTAGGCCAGGCGTCCCCAAACTACTGCCCGTGGGCTGCATGTGGCTCCCTGAGGCCATTTATCCAGCCTCCTGTTGCACTTCAGGAAGGGGCACCTCTTTCATTGGTGGTCAGTGAGAGGAGCACAGTATGTGGCGGCCCTCCAATGGTCTGAGGGACAGTGAACTGGCCCCCTGTGTAAAAAGTTTGGGGATGCCTGGACTAGGCTATGATGCAGTGACGATGAAACCCTGCTATTTCAGAGGCTTCACACAGCAAATGCTTATTTCTCCTTTGCATTACAGTCCAAAGTAGTCATGTGACTCTTCCCTAAGCTGTAACTCGGGAATATAGGCACTCCCTATTTACTAAGGTGATGATATTCAAAATGTGGCCTCCATTTTTGCCATGGAAAGGGAAGAGACAGCATGGGAGATTTCTTGCTTGGGTGGGAAGGTGACATTTATCAATTCTCATATTCCATTTTTCAGAACTCAGTCACATGGCTTAGATAATTCAAATCTGGTGTAAAGACCACACCCTTAATTTGATATTTGACCTGAATTCAATATCACATTATTCACCTAAGACAGTTTATTGGGCCTTTGTGGCTCAAAGCCTTTTAAAATCTCTTTCTTTAGAGATGTGGAATCATTAAATTCTTCCAGCCACAAAACGTCTGAATTTCTGTATTTTCTCTTTTTTCATGCATACTGGTCAGTTCTTTCCTAAGCTTAACTTTTCCCCTTTTCCCCCTAAATGCTGCCAGTAGTACTGAATACATACTTTTAACAGTCTGTTTTTCAATTTCTTTTTCAAAAGCAACAAACTCATTAGGCACATGTTCTTTATTCTAAGTTATAGCCGGTGGCAGTTTTACCATCTCATAATAAGGATTATGATATCACTGTTACATCCTTTGCTGTTAGTTTCTTCATTACCTGACACCCAACTTCTAGGCCAATCCCCATTCTTATTTTATTTTTATGATAGCAGCATTCCAGTTCAGGTTACCAATTACTGTATCAGTCACACATTTTCAGGAAATACCAAATATTCTAGGTAAGCTTGGTCAGAAGCTATTATTGGGTTTAAACATTGGAAGACAAGGGAATAAAGATCAAGAAGACTGTTTTCTGGAAGCTGAGGAGTACAAGGCATAACAGGAAAGATGTCAATAGGCTCTAAACTGTGTGCATACAAAACAGGTGATTCTTATAGGGATTGTTGATCACTATAGGCAAAATTTTTCCATTCTCATCTACTCATGATAACTATGGGCAAAATTTTTCTGTTATCATTTACTAATGCCTACACATACCTGCAACTGTTTCTAGGGAACTGGGACTCTCTTTCCTTCCACTTTCCTGTCTCTTGCAAATAGCTTTCATTAGTGGAACCTTAATGATAAGAGATTTAGGGGAATGTAGTTTTAAGGATTTATATCTTTCACCCAGGAAAGATATTAGAATGGTGGATGTGGTAGTAAATATCAGTAACTAATAATGTGGCACAGAGAAGAACTTGCTCAAATTGACAGTGGATATTTTAAGGAAGTCTTTACCAATTATCATTCTTAATCCTCAAATCCCTTTATAGTCAGAAGCAAAATAAGCATTCCCACCAGCAGTTTTGTTTAATATTATACTGGACGCTTGAGGCAGTTCAGTAGAAAAAGAAAAATAAATATACATTTAAAGATTTAAAGGAAGAAATGAAGCTGCCATTATTTACAGAAAATGATTATCAACATTAAAAATAAACAAAAATCTGTAAAATAATATTTCTTATATAAAATCAGTTGTGTTATAATACATCAACAACAATCAGAAAGTGGAGCTTTAAAACATTACTATGTATAATAGCAACAAAACATCTAAGATACCAAAAGATAATAAAAGATGAATATGAAAATTATAGAAAAAAACAACTTTATGAAAGATACAAAGGGAAACTATACAAATACACACAGACACATGCACACATCTATATATACTATGTTCATTAGCAAGAACAAGCCATATTGTAAAAACAAAATTTTTTTTCAAATTAATCTATATGTCCATTACAGTAACAATCTGAATCCTAAGTGTTTCTTAGTATTTTTGCGGTAATTTGTTTTTTTAATCTTGTTTTGTTTTTTATAGAACGTGGCAAGCTCAGTCTAAAATTCATATGCAACGGCCAATTAAACCCAGCAAGGGATTAGAATAACTAAAATAGATTTTAAAAAGATGACAGAGGGATTATTCCTAGCAGATATCAAGACATATTATAAAATGACGATAATAAATATTCTCAGACTTAGTGAAAGACACCGAAGCTTGGAAACTTGATATTTGACAGACATGCCATTACAACTTAGTGAGGAGACAATAGATTATTTAATGAATAATCCTTCCCATATAGAAAAAAAATTAGATCCCTACCTCACACCACATGCAAAGCTCATTTACAGCTGTATTAAAAATCAGATGTGAAAAACAAGATCTTAAGATTCAGAAGATAATATGGGAGACTGCTGAGTTTGGGTAGGGTTTCTTTAAAAAAGCATCAACTTAAAAGAAGACACCAATAAACCTGACTCCACAAAATTTAAAACATTTGCACTGCAAGTGACTATAAATGAAGCTGAAAGGCAGGTAGAAGTTATTTGCAATTAATATAACTAGCAAAGATTTGTGTCTAGAATTTGTAAAGAGCACAGCCATTCATTCCTAGTATATCTTAGAGAAATTTTTGCGTATTCGCATAATGCAAAATAGAGAAAAATGTTCACTGAAATCTTTTAAATTTTTGGTAATTATAAACAGTTAAATGTCCATTAATTCAGAGAATGGAAAAATGAATTATAATTTATTAACACACTGGAATATTACACACAGAAGGTAAAATGAATTAATCACATACATGTATACATAGAGATAATATAAAATAATGGAAAATTAAATAATTTTTGGAAAGACATAAACCACAATGTTAAATTTTTCTAATGTGAAAAATTCTATTAAAGATATTTTAGACACCTGTATTTGCATCTATTTATATAGTAAAATTTTAAAAACATACATGAAAATGAAAAATTCCAAATCCAAGATAGTAGTTACCTTTGGTGAGAAAAGAAGTTGGACAGGATCAAAGAGGGAAACTAAAGGGCCTTTAATTGCAATGTTTTATTTCTTAAAAATCAAGCAGAAAGATTAGTAGCATATATGACAAATTTGAAATATCCTGTCACTATGTGTGATATTTTTTTCATATATGTTTAAAATCCTTTATACATATTAATAAAAGAGAAGGGAAGGTTAAATGGTCAAATTTGATTCCCTTGCCCTGTATCCCAGAGAATCATAGTTCTTCTGACCCCTAGGCGAAGGCTCAGCTCAGCAATTGGTAGAAAATTATGCTGCAAATAGGTAGGTATTTTGTGTAGGCTATGTAACTAACTACTGGGTACCATGTTGTTTCTTTGGAAAAAATGCCTTCTGAGTTCCAAATAACATATTTTGTGCCATAATAATTTAGTGATTATGTACTATTATAAATATTTTAGTACAAGTGGCATCTTCCTTTAACAAGAAAAAGGCAAGTGACTAGTAAAGTAGTTGACAAGGCTGTCAAAGGATTATGACCCATTCAATGTTTGGCTAATGGTTGTGAGTTACTAAAGATACTGTAAAGCTTTCTGAATCATCAGCAGAAGTGAAAATACTGCTCAGCATTGTTTTGTAGCCACTGTTAGCAGTTTCCAAAGATAAAAACAGAGCTTATTTAAATGGCATATTTACTTAGCTAGAGTCTTTCTTCATTCATTCTGACTGGTGTTCACCAGAGTAAGTCACTGAACCCCAAAAGACCCTGGCCATGTTCTCCAACTATTCCATAGAAGAAGAATTTCCTGGGCACAGCCTCTGCTCTGGAAGTTAAGAAGTAAGTGCATTATTAGTGTTAATAGAAGTTTCCCTTTTGAAGTAGAAAAATGAACATTTTCCTTCCTTTGGTCTGGTGTCTTCAGACTGGATTGCTTATAAGATTATTATTATTGTTTTTCTGAGTTATACACATGCAATCCAACTTCAGTGATAGTGGTTTGGTAGTAAGTAAGTAGCCTTTCTCATAATTAGAAAATAATCTTATGACAGGATAAAGCTTAAAATGGCTCTCTTTGTGAAATGAACATGCTTTTGCTTGCAAGATTAACCCAATTCCCACTGCTATACCTGGCAGCAGAATTGCCCAATCAGTTTGGTGACTGGATTGAACTTTTTCTACAGGAATCATGTAGCTATGCAGCTTCAGAAACACAAATCCACTCCCTCATTGCTGGTTTTCTGACAGCTTTTCTGTAGAACAGTTTGAAGAGTAGAGAGCCCTGTTTCCGAGACAGAGAAGTGTTTTCACATCTGATGTGTAATTTCACACCTTGTGTTTCTCAGCAGATAAGTGCATAAAATAACACATCGAACTGGAATAGAAAAAGATCAACATAGAAAACTGCAGGTTGCAATTTGTTTCCTATCTTACAATGCTCTTGGAGAGAACAGTAAATTACAGAGATCTGTGTTTATGCTTTAAAAAGTTTGACTGGTCATTACGTGGAAAAATGAGCAGTAAACACTAATCAGCTTGCTGCCTGCATTGAACAGAATGTACAGAATGACTGAATTTGGGAAACACCCTAACATTTTGATTTTTAAGAGAATAGTATGCACATGTCAATAGTAAAATTTGTAGATAAAGGTCAGGACATTTATAAATTGATTTTAATAAAAATGTAATTGAGGAGATAATTATTTTATGATGGTTCCATTCAGAAATTTTAGCAAAAGGAGATCATGTTGGTAAAATTTGTTTGTTTTCTTTCCTTTATATAATAAGGCCAGTCACTGTTTTCTGGCATTCTAGTGAAGGGGTTATACAATGAGGAGGTTTAGCTTCATTGTACAAGTTTGAAAACTTGAGATGGAAAGAAAAAGAAAGTTGAGCTGCCTGACTAGGCATGAACATTCATTATAAAATATTTATTGCAGGTCTAGTGCATGGTAGGCATGAGCTAGGCATCAGAGGTACAATAGTTAATAAGGCAATCCCTCTCTCTACCATTGGGAAACTGTGTCTTTGCAGATGAGTAAATAGGCAGTGATAATACTGGTGATACGTGCTGAGACAGGCTAAAACTAGGTTTTAATGGAGACTGTGGGATGGTTATCGGAACTGGTGGGACTGAAGGAAAAAGGTCAGAAAGGTCAGCATGTATTCCCAGATAAAGTGATATCCAAACTGAACTTAATGAACAAAAGTCATAGGAGGCTGAGCATCAGTTGGGATGTCAGAGCATGGGGAGCATATACAGATGAGAAAGGGAAAGAGAACAAACTGGGCTGGAGGAAAGCAGGAAGTTTGGTATAGTAGAATGCAGTGTATAATGGCGGCAGTGGTAAGCAATGAAACTAGAAGATAGGGCCAAAGAAGAGAGTCTACACCAAGAAATTGAGCTTTTATCCTGAGACTAGTGGAAAGCATTGAAGATTTAGTTTATGTTTATCGGTGAGAGTGACGTGGCCAGATCTGCATTGTACAGAGATCACTCTGGCAACCCCCTGACTAGAAGGTCAGTGAGAAAATGTGCGGTAATATAGGTGGGAAATGCTGGTGACCTGAGCTTAAGTGTACACAGAGTTCAGAGGCACTGGGGATGGGGTGAAGCGGGGAGGTTTGGGAGCTGTTTGGGAGGTAGAATCAACAGAACTTGGTGACTGATTGGGTGGACTGGGAATGAGAAAGTGAGTCTTGTGAAAAATGAGGTTCTGATTTCTGACTTGGATAATTGGGTAAATGATGGTACTATTCACAGGGATGGGGAACACTTGAACAGCAAATGTTTAGAGTTGGGGACGTATTGAGTGTGAGATGTGTGTAGGATTTCAAGAGAAGTGCAGTATTCAGTTGGATCTTGAGTTTGGGAGAGCAGTCTAGGCCAGACCTATGAACTTGGTAGATGTCACTGAAACTATGGGAGTGGATGAGATGGTCCAAAGGATACGTATGTAGACAGCCTGGGCAACACAGGGAGACCCTATTTCTCCAAAAAAATTTTTTAAATTAGCTGGGCATAGTGATACACGCCTGTGGTTCCACCTACTCAGGAGGCTGATGGGGGAGGATCACTTTGGCCCCAGAAGTCAAGGCTGGAGTGAGCTGTGAACATGCCACTGTACAGATGGGCAACAGAGCAAGACCCTGTCTGTCTGTCTCTCTCCCTCTCCCTCCCCCGTACACATGAATATGTAGAGAATGAGAAGAGATTTCTCCAATGTAGGCATAAAATAGCAATTTGACTATGAAAAAAACCATGTAGAGCAAAATGTGTATATTTATCTTATTACATAAATAAACGCAGATGAAGAACTGTGCCTGCCCACAAACACCATTGCACATATGCCTGTGCGCTTATGTATACATGCTGTGCATGGAGAGGTGCTAGTGAACATCAGCAATGGGTGTTGGACAGTGAGCCACATGAAACATTGGACATTCAAGGTAATAATTCCCTTCCTTAATAATTCCCACAAGATGTGTGCCCAACAGCAGGAACCAGGCTTAAGGATACTGATCCGTATGTTGAAAAGAGAAATTTGTAACCCATATAAATGTTACAACTAATCTAGCCGACACAGAGCACTAATGTTTCTCATCTTCCCCCCACTCCCCCCCTTTTTTTTTGTCTTAGATACATACGGAAAACTCTTTCTCCTCAATTCTGTGGGTCAAGAGATGTCCCGCTGCAAGACATCCATTCGGCGTGGTCAACCCAATCCCGTCTATAAGGAGACCTTTGTTTTCCAGGTGGCCCTCTTTCAGCTGTCTGATGTCACGTTGATGATTTCCGTTTATAACAGGCGTACTATGAAGCGTAAAGAGATGATTGGCTGGATTGCCCTGGGCCAGAACAGCAGTGGAGAGGAGGAGCAAGATCATTGGGAGGAGATGAAGGAAACCAAAGGCCAGCAGATCTGCAGATGGCACGCTTTGCTGGAATCCTAGGTTTGCTTACCTGCATTTGTGTGCTGTGTCCACCTTGGTTACCTGTGTTGCTGTCTACTGACACCAAGTCAGTGTGTCCTGGCAAGGGTTTCAGGCTTTCAAAAACAGAATCCACTGACCCCTAGGACATTGCAAGTGGGAGTTTCGGGTTTCTCAGTGGTTTGATTTGGATTTAAATATTGTAATTTTAAAAACCTATATACGCAGTGAAGTGTCCATATGGAAAGGGTTATACCACAGTGAAGACCACTGATGAGTTAATTTGTGCCAATAGATGATCAAGTTTTGGTTCAGGGCATGGGGTGAAGCTTCTCCTGCTGTCTTTGTTTGCTTGAAGAGTACCTGAGATTGCAAGGGAGCTGTTAAATGTTACCATTTGCAACCATTTACGTGGATGAATCAGAATTTTCTTAATATGGTACTAAAAAAAACTCCAAAATATAGAAATGAATCAGATGCTGAGGCTCATAGAAGAATCTAACTTTAATCCATAAACTCTTATTTCACATTTTTCTCTTTATCAAAGAAACCTGAGCAATTGCTCAGTCACTTATTTACCTAACAAGTAAATATTATAAACTTGCACTTATAAAATAAATTTGTATTAATTAAATACCTCTTTTATCTTATATTTTATGGTTTCTATGAGATTTGGCTAAATGAATCATTTTGAAGCAAGAAAAGAGTTTGGAAACTGTGTTTTAAGACAACTTATCTCCTTTTGAATATGTAAAATTTCAAACTTGTAACTTTTAAGGTTTTTATGCTGTCTTTCTCAGCCAATAAGTTCTTACAGAATACGAAGAAAACACACACACAAAAAAAACAAAACAAAACTATTTCAGTCATAGATTTATTGATTTTTCTGATTCTGGTGTTCTTTTGGATTATACTTTTTCTATGTTCAATTATATATACTCATATATTAATATTTTGAATGTACTGCATGTAAACCATGCTGTTTTTAAATTGAGTATTTTCCATCACTAGAGCATAGTAAATTGCACACAGTGGGTCTTTAATAAATATCGATTTGACTGACTCTTCCAAGTGAACATATTATGACACCTGTGAGTGAAGAATTATTTTCAGTTTGTGTGGAATGACATAAAATTTTTCTTTGAGCATTTGAAGTGCCTATAACTGTCACTTTTTATGGCATTTGCAGCAACATATATTAGTCACTAGTTGCAATCTGGGCATGTGCCATTGAGAACACTGATCTTGTATGGTTATGAGCATGGGATTTTACTTACTACTTACTTTTAAGTATTTATGCAGTGCATGTTTATTTTCCTTATTCTTAGACCTGGGCCCTTAATTTCAATTACTTACAATTGACATTAATAAAAAATAGGGAAAGAATATATGTACATTTAACCCTGTGCTCAATGTGCAGCTCTTCTGAGCAATTGCTCAGTCACTTATTTTTAGTTTCTGTGTTTCATTGTGGACTTTTTCCTGTCTGTGGGAAGAGTGATAGCTAGTGATGGCTGTGTACAGTTAAAAACACATAACTCCTCCTCAGCTCCACGTTTTGACAGATTGTAAGCGTAGGCTGTAACACTTGAAGAACATATTTATTCCTTACAGTGTGTAATGGTTATCCTGACAAGACCAGACTAGGGCACAGGGTAACTCTACTATGCTTTCAGGGTTCAGTCTTTGAATGAAATGATTTCATACGGAAGAATGAGAATATTCCAAATAAATTAATACCTTAAATACTTTTCAGGTCATGGGAGTTTCATATATACGACTGCTCAGTTATTAGGAATAAGTAATAAAACCATGCTCCTGTGGGTTTTTTACCCTACCTTTCTTTGGAAGACCTCAGAGTGCTTTTCCAGCATTATATCCATTAACTGCTGAGTGGTCTTTGCAGCGTGGCTAAGTCATTGAGTAGAACTGAGTGCGATTAAGTAGCGGCACAAAGAATCGGCTTTTCACATCTCTTACTCTTTATGCCTTGTGTTTAAAGGGAAGTAGAACAGCCTCGCTATGCCTTCCTTTATGCAGTGACATAATAGCAGCATTCATTTTAAAATTTACATTTGAAAAAAATCTGTATATATTGTACAGACAGCCCTGAATTTTATCCTTGTTTCATGATACCCAATAATCACCTATACTTCATTTTCTGTTCCCAAGACCCACCCATTCTTAAGGTTTTCTGCTGGTATAATGAATATATTGGTGTGCCTCATCTACCTTCCAATGGTCTGCTTATGATACAGTTTACGGAAAGGTGCAGCATTTTAAGGGAAGGAATGCCTGAAACGCTTTTTTTTTTAAATTTTTATAATTTTACTGTGTTGGTGCTACTCACCAAATAGGATGCATGTACATCTTGAATATACATCAGTATTCACCCTCAGCTGATTGTATAAATCTAAAATACTGAAGACAAGATACATTATAATATGTGGCTGATTTTTTTACCTTGATTTGAAATTCTAGTTTAGTAAGATCTTTTGATTTTGTGCACTTACACTCCCTTATTTTCTTGGCAAAGTCTAGACATAAATGCATTTAACATGTTTTTCACTTGAGCTTTTACATTTGGTTTTCAAAAGAGTTATGAAAGATAATCAGTTGGTTCTGCAGTGAAAAAAGCCTGCTTTTGCCTGTTTCTTCTAGCTAATGATTAATATCTCATTGGGAGATTTGACGTTGACGCAGCACTGGTTTTTGTTGCATGAGTAGGTCTTTCAGCGATTTTGCCTGAAGAGCATGCTTTCAAAATAATATTGTTAAATGATGCGCTGGGTTTATGGAAATCTGCTTTATAGTGTGCCTTCTTTTCTGGTGTGAGTTTACACTGAATTGAGAAACGCTGGTTTCACCAATTATGGTGGTGGCTGTTGTACTCCCTGCTCCTCTCTGACTATTGTTGAATTTTTAAATGGACCATTCAGCAGGCAGCCAAACACCTGCTCTCCGTCCCTCTCCTTCACTGGCTCCCAGTGTGATGCATAGTTGTTTTGGACTCTGTTTTAGCTGATGCTGCATAACTGTTGGAGGTGGGGGTGTCTTGCCTTCCCTAACGTAAGAAGAATTTGTAATGCCTTTGGATGTATTATACTCGGCATTCCACCCGCATGAAATCTGGGAAAGAATCATCACCATGTTTGTGAGAGGGAAAAGAGTATGGTATTGCATAGTCATTCACTTTAGGCACTATTAATTCTGACATCCTTCACTGACAATTAACTGACATCAAATGTCAATATTCTCCATAGTCTTAGGTGCTAGTGAGGCCTAAACACAGCTTCTGGCTTTTCAATGTGTAGATTTCATAATATTTTACGAATTATTGTTACCTCTTGGGCAGTCACTGTGCTTTAGATGATCTTATCGGAGAACCAAAATTCTTGTCTTTCCAGATGAAGTACTATTTAAGTAGAAACTAGCATCAGGTTAAATAAAAGTGCTTCTCTGATATCCACCAATTTGATTTAATCGATGATTCAGTGTGGACATCTCTGCGGGCTTCCTAAAAACCTGGCTATCCTTTTGCAGCAGAGGACTTAGTATATTAAAAGCAGAAAAGTAAGTAGGAAAGGATTATTTGTAAATGTCATAAAACCAGATGGAGGCATATTCTTTACTGATAAAGAAACAGGATTAGAACACGCATGTGGTGTCTCCTTTTACTTTTGAGGAAACTATGGTTAAAGAACATTCCATTCTATTTAAGACCAAAGCAAATGATAGATAATCCTGAAATGGCAAAAGTATTTTTGTCTCAAAGATTATGCATTTAGGCAAAGCCATTTATAACAGAATAAAAACCAAAAGGTTATATGGCATGCCAGTGGAAAAATTAAATAATAAATAAATGTGTTGGATGCATTTAGCATCCTCCAGGGAGTAGTATGCAAGGAGAGTGAACTAATAAGCCAAAAGACATTTCAACTAGCTATCACATTTCTAAAAATTGTAGAATTCTGAAAAATATTTAAAGATGAAAGAAATGAAACTGTTCTAAAACAATGAGATTGGCATAGTGCAGTGAAGTTGGCACAAACTGTGATCTTAGCCTGGGTTTACATGAAACACTGCTGTGTGGCCTTAAGAAAATTACTTAGCCAGCCTGTGTCCTGGTTTCTTCAACTGGAAAATGGAAATAATACCTACCTCATTAGGTGTCTTAAAAGATATCAGCGAAATCACAGATGTCATGTGCCTACCGTAGAGCCTGGCGTGTCGTTAGCATTCCATAGTTCCTCCTCACAGTCATGCTTGAAAAAGAAAATACTGCCGGGCGCGGTGGCTCAAGCCTGTAATCCCAGCACTTTGGGAGGCCGAGGCGGGTGGATCACGAGGTCGAGAGATCGAGACCATCCTGGTCAACATGGTGAAACCCCGTCTCTACTAAAAATACAAAAAAAATTAGCTGGGCATGGTGGCGCGTGCCTGTAATCCCAGCTACTCAGGAGGCTGAGGCAGGAGAATTGCCTGAACCCAGGAGGCGGAGGTTGCGGTGAGCCGAGATGGCGCCATTGCACTCCAGCCTGGGTAACAAGAGCGAAACTCCGTCTCAAAAAAAAAAAAAAAAAAAAAAGAAAAAAATACTGAAGGTGTATCTTCTCTTTCTAGCAAAAGTTATTATAACACGAGAGAAAATGAAAACCAATTTTCAGATAACTGTAAAAAGGACAGGCTCAAGAACCCAGGCTGGATTTGTAAATAAAGAGGCTTCATCAGGACAGCCTAATCAGAGATAAGCCTGGTATGTGGAGGAAACAGCCTTAATAGTGTCCAGCTGTGGTATAACCAAGTCTTTGCATTTATCGCCTTTGTTTGGAGGGAGTGCAAAACCTTGGTGGTTTGTGTGTACCTCTTGCTTGATCACACACAAGGCCTCTCCTTGTCCCCAGCTCTCCTATTCATACATGGACAAGGCACCTTGTTGCCGTCATCAAAAGAGTGGGTGATAATGGCAGTTTGACTACATATTTCAACTTTGATCCAAAAAAGTAACATAAATG
Source organism: Saimiri boliviensis (assembly GCF_048565385.1). Lineage (NCBI taxonomy): Eukaryota > Metazoa > Chordata > Mammalia > Primates > Cebidae > Saimiri > Saimiri boliviensis. Next base: position 41,638,242 of record NC_133450.1, on the reverse strand, counting down.
ATGTGATATTATACTGACACTCTTTAAAAAATGGCTAACACTTTCTTTAAAACCTACATTATATATCCATTTTATATCCCGATAGGCAAACATTTAAAAATAGTCTAATAACACAGCTCTCAAACTTATCTGACTGGAATGCTCTATTCAGAACAAATGACTTATCACTGTTTATGAGATCTTATCACCCTTATGAGATCATAATGAAAGAAATTCCATCAGTTGATACTTCTTTTTAAAATGGTTTTTAAGAGTGGCTTGTTGATATAATAGCATGTTCACTTGTTCTCAAGTGATTTAAACCTTGAGTAAAGAGGAGAGTTTCTGGAGAATTTAGAAAAATCTTTGTTGACATTTAATCTAGAGAAGTCTCAGGAGCAAAACACTTCCAGTTTAATGTAACCAGGTGCCATGAATCAGCCATGTGCTACTTGTGGTTTTAAACAAAACACGATTCTGGGATTGGGAAGTGCGAGGCTGCACTCCTAATATCGTCAGATTGCCAAAGTACTGTTTTGAGTCCTAGGTATCCCATTTAAGGAGAAACATGAAGACATTGAAGAATCGCTTTAGCCTAGGGCTTTTAGTAGAGAATAATTAAAGATGTAGGGAAGGTGAAGGAGTTAGATGGGAGGGGAGAAGGCTGTGGAGTGATTTCTGGTAACAATGATTCAGAAGTTCTAACCAGGGGGATGGTGCACACTTTCTCTTTTTGACCACGCGGATAGATTTCAGAGCATCCCCCTAAATCGAGTCTGGAGAATTATGTCAAGGTTGTTTCTCATTAATTCAAATTGTATTCACTGTCTAGCACTATGCTATTTGGGGTGGCACAGAACTTAAAAATCATAGATTTCAGATAGATTTCAGAGCATCCCCCTACATTGAGTCTAGAGAATTATGTCAAGGTTGTTTCTCATTAATTCAAAATGTATTCATTGTCTAGAGCTATGCTGTTTGGGCCGACACAGAACTGAAAATCTCTATGGAGTGTTATGAGTACATGCTGAAGCCGTTAGTCATCATTATACAAGAATGCTTACCAATATACAATTGTTAAGTTAGTCTAACTATATGCCATAAAAAGTAGAGTTCCTTATTATGAGTATTGGAAGAAGGTGAAACATGTTGGCTGAATTTATTGGGGCAAGTGTCTAGGAAGTCTTGGACTGGCAGTGAGCCTTGGTTGCATTATAGGGGCAATTGCCAAGGTGGGGATGAGGGTAGGGGGGTCACAGAATCATCATCTTTGGAAATTTTTTAAAGTAGAAATTTGTGCTTGAATCTTGGTTCTGTCTAAAGAAGAATGGGAGGACACCCCGGAATATAACCTTTATAAAGTACCTTCTAAGTCTAATATTTATGTGTAACATTAAAAAGGAATCAACAAGAATAACACTCCAGGCCTGTCCTCTTCCATTGTGGACATTTTTTCCACATTGATTTTTCTCTGCATCATAGAAAGTTTTCTCTGAGGAGTTCCAGTTTCGGTTTTGTTTAGGGCGTTGGGGATGCCTGCAGGCTCAGGAGGAGTTTCCTCTCCCATGGTGCTTCCACTGTTTTTGTTTCCCTTGGGCCACAAAACAGTATCCTGGACACATAGACAATAATTACCTTATTTATATCCACTGTGGAACCTGTGAAACAGCTCGAGGCTTTATGGAACAAGCTCATAGACAGACATGGAGGTCTGAGGCCCTTCTTAGAATGAAGCTGCTCAATCGCTGACTGCTTTCCACTAATGCTGCCTTAAGGTTTCTCTGGGAGAGTTTATACTTCATGCCTTTGAGTGACAGTGTTAACTGTTTTGAGGATGATGAGAAGGCTGACTTCCCATCGTATTACCATATTTATGCATTACTTTTGTTTACTTCATTTCCCTCCTGGAAGTATCTGGTTGCTGTTTTTTTGTTTTAGTTTATGCAAAATTTATTCATTCAAAAAGACCTTTCTAGGTTGAGCGTGGTGGCTCACACCTGGAATCTCAGCACTCTGAGAGGCCAAGATGGGAGAACAGCTTGTGCCCAGGACTTCTAGACCAGCTTGGGCAACATAGTGAGATCTCATCTCTACAAAATATAAAAAATTTGCCGGGTGCGGTGATGTGCACCTATAGTTCCAGCTACTCAGGAGGCTGAGGTGGGAGGATCACTTGAACTTGTGAGGTCAAGGCTGCAGTGAGCTATGATCATGCCACTGCATTCAGCCTGGATAGCAGAGTGAGACTGTCTCAAAACAAACAAAAAAACCAACCAACCAAACAAAAAGAAAACAAGAACTTTATTAAGTGTTAATGTTTCAGACTTGGGTTGGAGAAGGGCAGATGGATAAAACAGTTTAAGTTCAACAATACTTTTTTTTTGTTTCTAAATATTCTATTTAAAAACTAGATTCTGATAAGAAATCCAGGTAAACAATCTTTTATTAACCTTGAATTTTTGGCTTAATGTATTTCGGTAACTGTCTCTTTCCCACTTTGACAGGCAGAGGATTTAGGGAAGGTGAAAGTTATTGCCCTGTCTCTAATTAAGAAATAGACTGACACTTGTTTGTCAGTCTATGCTTCCATTCAAAATAAGTGCATACAGTATCTGGGGAAGAAATGCAGTGTTCCATTTCAGCAGTGAAAAGAGTTATAGCATCAAATGGGATATTTAGTATTCTTGACTTTTATAATTAAATACTGAATGCTGTTTGCAAGTCAGTAAGTTAGAACCTGGAATGCTAAGTCTGTACAAACTTGACACATTTCTTCCAAGCTCTGTGTTTTAATAGTCAAAGGCATTGCTACCCTTTGCTTTTTGAAAGAGTGAAATGGAAACAGTAGCTGCTAGATAAAGAGGTGACAATCTAAACAAAGAGCCCTGCTTACCTCTCTGTGACTACAACTAGTCTTAAAAATGGAGTACATTTGGGGCATCCTTATGAAACAGGTAAAGGTCAACACTGGGAGTGTCCCTACCTTGGCAGATGGAGCAATACTTTTTCTCCAGACTTAGCCAATTTTTAAAGCAGGAGTTTTCCAATGGATTTATTGCTTATAAGTCTACTAAACATGTCTTAGTCCATGCAAATTAACTCAAAATCTTTGATGGCCTAAAAATTCTTACCGAAAGCAAGTTTTTAGTGTTTCCCAGTTCATAGTCTATAATAAAAAAGTGTACATATCCTGTTTAATAAAGACCTTGATGTTTGAGAATATCAGAAGTCTGCCAGTAAAAACTCTGATTGAGGAACATGTATATTAAAAGATATTTTAAGATAGTTGCATTTTAGGGCCATGTTTCTTTGTTGAGAGTATTTCTTTGTCAAGTTCCTTATAGCCAATGCCTTGACCAAAGCTTACTAATTTTGCCACATATCCTTTTGGGTTATAATAATCTTTATTAATTCACAACTCTACCAAATTATAATACAGTTTTTTATTATGCCACCATACAAATGCAGCTGCAAATTCAATTTTATTGTGAAATACACAGTCCTTTCCAGAATTTTAAAACTTAATTTCAATATAGATTTTAAGTTTGTGAACAAGAAATTAGGATTTGCATACCTTCTTATGACAGAGGTTTGTCTTATAACATATTCTGTTATAGTATTGGGATAAGATTTGACCTGCATTTTCAGGTAAAAGCTGGTCTTTGAGATCCACTTTTTAAGAAATTAATAAATTTTATCTTTTGGAGTTTTAAGTTCACAACAAAACTGATCATAAAATATAGAGAGTTCTCATTATACTCCACACACAGCGCTGTCTCCCATGAACATTTGAGCACCACACTGGTGTATTCGTTACAGTTGATGCACCTCCGCTGAATATCGTTATCACCCAAAGTGCATAGTTCATATTAAGGTTCACTCCTGGTGTTGTATATTTTACGGGTGTTGACCAATGTACAGTGACACATATCCGTTAGTGTAGTATCATACAGAGGATTTTCACTGCTCTGCCTATTTGTTCCTCCCTCCCACCGAAGCCCTGGCAACCCCTGGTCCTCGTACTGTCCCCATAGTTTTGCCTTTTCCAGAGTGTCATATAGTTATGTAGTCTTTTCAGATTGGCTGTTTTTCACTTAGGGATGGTCTTGTAAGTTTTCCTGTCTTTTTATAGCTTGATAGTTCATTTATTTTAAGTGATGAATAATATTTCATTGTCTGGTTATATCATTGTTTATGACCTATTTGCTTTTCTTTCTAGTTTCAGTTGCTATGGCAAATTTTATTAATGTGTGTGCTCTCAGGAGAAGCTTCATGTACTTTATATGATCCATCAAACAAAATGTGGCAACTTCTAGTCTAGAATAAACTTGACCTATGTAATACTGAGCTTGTTTTACATTGGAGGAGAAGATTATGAAAAAAATCTCATAATTTCTTAATTTATGTTACCTTATCTATGAGCGTTGCCCTCCATTGGAATCTAAACAGAAAGTTCTGAAGGTTACTAAATTTGTGATCCCAAATTTAGTGATTCTCTGTGTCTTCTTTTGTTGAGGAATGAGTTAAATATCTATTGATAAAAAGTGCTGATTATGTTATTACCGTGATAGAAAATCATCGTCTGTTGCTAGTTTATATGACTTTACATTTACCACTCCTGCCAAGAGAAATGGAAGCTTTGTGATTGTGCCCCGTCATAGTCAATTGTACAAATCAATTAAAAATGGTATGTAAGCATATAGATCACACAGCAGCTCTGAATTCTGAATGAAAAGATAACCCATGTATAGGTTGCATGAAAAACTAGATGGGTGTTGGAAAGATAGCACCGATAGTCATACTGGGTGAGTGGGGAGGCCTAACCAATGATCAGTATCTTAGAAACATTTTGAGATCATTTGTATGTCTTCGGACTACCCTTTGCTTTGTAGCTGCAACAACTTGCAGAACCTGGTATTATTGAAGGTATAGTTAGTTGTGTAAAGAATATTGGATTAAGATAGATGAGGCCTGTGTTCTGATATCAAGTCTTCCACTAATGAGCTCTAAAATAAATGTCAAGTCACAATTTCTTCAAACCTTCATTGTTGCATCTGTTAGATGGGAATAGTAATACTCTTGTACCTATTTTTACCAGGTGGTTGTAGGAACAGGATTCATTCATTCCTTCATTAATATAAAGAACACTTTGAGACCCCACTACATATCAGTGCCATAAGTATGACAGGGTGATAGATGGAAAGACATTTTGCAGAACTTTTAAAGACTTACAGTGTTTTTGAAGACTACAGGATAGTTTGTTATTTTTATATTAAGGTCATATCAACTCTTTATGTTGACATATCAAAGTAATTGACACTTTTAGAGCTCTGCCAATCAATGGCCCATTTTTATAGACTGTCAGTAATTTGTCTGAATTTAAGTTATAGTATAATGGTCTTTAGCTGTTCGGTTTCTGAGAAGATAGAAATAAAGTATTAGGTCCTAATTTTTTTTTCAAACACTGATCATACAACAAATTGTAAATCCATGTTTTCAGTAGGTTTACCAACCTTTGAGTTGAATGCAAACCTTTCTTTAGAACAATCTAACTTTGAGTGCAGGCAAAGTATTCAATGGAATAGCTTTTCCTACCCCACAAAGTGGATTTGAATACAGTACTTAGAAAAATTCTTACCCTGCCAAAAAAGTCCTTCAATCTACTTTGTTGTTTTTCTTTTTAAGAATCAGTCTTGCCCATCTCTCTCCTCCCAAGTGACTTTCCTCACTCACTTAATTATTTTCTGTATAAATGCCCTTTTATTATCACCAGAAAAAAGTAAAGATTTAAAAAATCATTTTTAAGGTACATCCAAGATTTCATAGCAATATTTTATTTGTGTTCACAGTGCAAGATGAATCTGACTCTTTCTCAATTTTTTTTTTTTTTGGTCTTCATATGGCATCTGAAACAGTTGTTCACATTCACACATTTACGTTTCACCATATGCATACTGTGTGCAGCTCTGTTGTTTTAAAATATTTTATTGGTTTTCCTTTATATCTCAACTTTTGATGGGTGTCCTTGAAGAACTTTCATGAAAAAAATGTAAATGTGAATGATTCATTCATTTTGAACATATGTAGCTATTTCAGGAGATTTTCAGGAGATTTTACCCTACATGGAGTACACTGTTCTTAGCAGGGAATGTGCTTTGTATTACTATTCTCCTCACAGCTGGCTGCTGCAGATGTGATTAACATTGTAAACATGCACTTTTTCTATTCTATGCTTACTTTAATACATTATTTATATGTACTAGACTGCTGAGTTTTGGTGGTTGTCAAAGGTAGTTAATTTCATAAATTTCACTTTGGCGGATAGTTAAGTATAACACGGTTTAGTATAAAATCTGGTCTTCCTGTAGATTTCTAGGTCACTAGAAGAATTTCTTGACAAATTGATTGTTGAAGGCCAGTTCTGTGATAAGGTAGAAGCCATCCCGAACCTCTCCCAGTGTTTCGTTGGCATTTTTAGAGCTGGATTCTATTATAGTTCCTCCTCCAGTTTTCCAGTAGAGAATTCCTATGTGGTCCAGAGGTTCAAGAGAGAGAAAAAATTTTTTTTTCTCTCTCAAAAGAATTGAACCTTTGTTTCAGAAACTTCCGTCAATCTTCAGAACATTCCATGTGGGTGTCCTTGTGTTTCTCATAGTATGACTTATTGATTCATGCTGTCTCTTATTAAGGAAGCACGAATGTATCTCTAGCTGTTACCAGAACAAACAGCTGTAGAATGTAATGACCCATCCCATTTCTAAATTTACTTCTATCAGTGGATAATTTGTGTATAAGAAAAGGTGTGGAAATTTTTTAATTGTTAAAAACTAGAATACGTTTCTACCTTTTGTATTCTTCAATATTTCATAACAATGGTTTTAATGTATTACTATTCTATTATGTATTGTGTTTAAACAAGATCAATCAGTGAAATATTTAACGTCAATACTTTGTTAGAAACACCCTTTGAAAATGTTAGAAAATGTAAAACTTTACCTGTGACAAAGAATAAATTCATGATTAGAAGAATTATGCTGTGTTTCTTGTGCAAATAATACTTAAGGCAGATGTTCAGTCTCACAGTGATTTTGGAAAGCATATTTTATGCAGTCTAAACACTATTTCTGTATTAGATATTTAAATGCATGAGGATAAATTCTAATTGCTTTTTGTTTAAAACAGAAACATAGAAGAAGCATTAGCCCCAGTTTGTATAAAATGTCTGCTGCAACTGAATTCATGATAGTTCATGAAAACTGAAAATCATTCCAATTTTGTAAAACTGCTGCTACTGGTTTTATCAATAAAGTTTTAGCAGATGGCTTATATGTACATGTGTGAAAATTTTTTATGTTAAAAAAAGATACAGTTTTGCAGCATCAACATGCAAATTTTATGGGCCTGAATGATATTGCTTATTTTAGTATATACAAAAACCATTAACTTCAAAACCATACCAACTGCAGACATATATATTAGAACTATTTGGTTTCAGGGTGCTGTAGGCTTGTATGGTGAACATATACAAATCAACATGTATCAGTTCAAATGCTGACCTGAAGAACATCCGGTAAGTAAGGAGCTATATAAAGGTAAGGATCACCTGAATTAACTAAATTGCATCTAAAGAGAATTCTGAGAAGGCAAAATGCAAAGTGTAGGTGTTTATATACAAAAGTGTATGTAATTCCTCATTAGAGAAGCTCCTGTCCAGAACATTTTCCACTCTATGAATACCCAGTTATCCTAAGTTTGCAAGGCTCAGATGCAACAAGCTGGAAGGAGAGGGAGCTGAGCTATTATATTCAGACACTTACATAGCACTCAAAACATGGCTGACACCCCCCAAACAGAAAAGATCAGAGAAAAAAATTCTGTAGATGTTTCAGTGACAATTTTCAAACAATTAAAAAATTCGTTATTAGTTGAGGCAATGCTAACTATTGTGATAACCCAAAATGTCAGTTGATTCACATAAGAAAGGTTTATTTTTCCCTAATCTGGGATGTTTTTGACCAATCAGCTTTCTTCCTAGAAGTATAGGGACTGAGGCTCCTTTTGTGATCTGGTTGTTCAGAGTCCTTACAGACTTTGAAAGAATGTATTGCCATTGCACATGGGAGAGGAAAAAAAGACCGGAGAATCAAATCTGTTTTAAGGGACAGGCTTACAGGTGGTGCTCTTCACTTCTGCCCAAACTCCATTGGCTAGAACTAGTCCAGTGGCTCCACCTATATTTAAAAAGGCTGGGAATTGTAGTTTATTTGTATACCCAAGAAGATGAAACAGTATTGGTAAGACTCTCAGAGGTGAGTATCTGGCATACTTAAAAAATTATTTGAACTGTTGCACCGGTGATTATTTATGAAAAGCTTGCCAATGGCAAGCTTATTGGTTGCCTAAGTTCTTTCTAACCCATGACAGCACTAGAACACTACGGGCTGACTAAGGGTTCTTATTCTACTTGTACATCCATAGTCACCTTAGATTTAGAGCATTTCAACACTGTGAAAGAGCATTGTTGCAAATAAAGATCACTCGACTTCACATTTCCAAAGCCACAGGGCAAACAGTTTTGGGCTGGTAGGCTGAGCAAGGTTGGCCATTTCTACGTGTGTATGTGCACTAGCAGGTACATATATATATGGCATACTGAAAACATTAAAGCAAATATAACTATGAGCAAAAGAAGAATAATACTGAGGAAACGTTTTTCCATATATGAATCTTAGAGTATGTCATCTGCAGAACTTAAACTTGGCAAACGATGACTATCTTGTGACATTTCTTCAACACAGGCTTACCCATTCTGAAATGTTAAAATAATTGAGATGGCCACCTATGACTCTGGTTCTTTCATTTTTTTTTTTTTTGTCTTTTGTAGTAATTAAAAAATTGACTATCTTGTGTAGCATTTTATTGATAAGTCAAATAAGTCAAATCACATTGTATGTATTATAAGCTTCATAGTCTCCTTACTGTTTCCCTGGGGTTGCTCCAGAAAGATTCAGAAATATGGCTCAAAGGGAAGCTTGGGTGACATTTCACAGTGCTGATAAATTTTAATGTGCATTCCACTACATAATAAAACATCTGATTCTTCTCAGCAAACAGATAAGAAGTAGGAGACAGAATTGGCATTATATCTATGGTCATCTCAAGGAGGGACAAGATTGAGTGGTGAGAAGATTGGAATTTGGATACATTCTAAGGTAGATTGTATGGAATTTAACATTTTAAAATCCAAAATTGTTTAGTGAAAGATTTTAATCTTACAAAAAGAATTGCAGAATTTATCGAATTATATCTGCAGACATAAATAACCCAGTCAAGATTAAAATCATACCTGTTTTCTAATTCCAGTTATGCCATTAAGCAATTCTGTGATCTTGCATTACCTTGACCTTTCTTTCATGTCTTCCAGCATTTGTTATATCTTGAGGTAGTCCCAGAGGAAGAGGGGATTTGGCAGTTATTTGGTGAGTTAAACTGACAATAGAAAAGATTTTCTAGTCTATTCAGATAAAGTATAACACTAGACATGCTGCCCATACTGGTCAAATTAGCTAGATGCTCCCAAATGCATTTTTTTTTCTCCGTAGAGATACAGCATGTGATTATGGAGGCTGATTTTACCTGAGGTAGAGGAGTATTTTAAGGAAAAATGAAACAGTTCATCTCAGAGGACTCACAGCCACTTTGGAAGATGGAAAGACGAGAATTAGGAAAACAGATAAATAACTTTAGGTGAGTATTTCCCAATGCTATTAAAATGCAGGTAGTGGCCTTTAAGATGTTTTGAAAAGTAAAAGAAAAAAAAAATCTCTTTATAAATACAATGTCTCATTAAGGGAAGAAAACTAAACTGTTTTCTATATAATAAGCTTTCCCCCAGCCCCCTCTTCTGCTTGTGTATCTGTAAAGACAGCAACTAGTGGCTACCTTCAAGGTTAGTGTAAGTTCATGAACTGATAGCTATGTAGCTAGGGTAAAAACAGGGACCTCAAACCAAGTAGGGTGTATTCAACTATTCCCATGTGTTCTTGATCTTGATGTACCAGGCACTGTGTGCTAGACACTGGGGACACGGCATTAACCAGGTGAACTAGCTTAAAGTCTGGTGTGATGAATATTGTGAAATGGGATTGGTAGGCTGAATTGGGAATGTAATTAGGGGGCTAATGTAGTCAGTGGGAGGCTGTCAGAGGAAGCTGCTATGAGGAAGTGGTATTTAAGCTGAGATGTGAAAGCTGAGTAGGAGTAAGCCAGGTAAAAGGGAGGCACATTAAGAAAGAAGAAACAGCATGTACAAAATACCTTAGCCAAGTGGGACCCTTCCTTATTCAAGGAAACAAAAAAGTCCAGCGTGACTGGACCTTAAAGAGCAAGGAGGAGAGTGTCATGAGATGAGCTGGACAAGGAGACAAGGCTGATTGAGATATTAGCAGCATCTTGCCCTTATTCTAACTAAGAAGGAAGTAGCGGTGATGTATTTCTGTCTAGGACCGTCTCTGGGATTTGAGATACCCATCTCAAAGCCCCCTGCCATACCCAAGAGCTGAAACTTCATCATCACATCTTCAAGGCCCTGTGGCTTATTATTACTTCTTCAGACAGTTTGATTTTAGGTTACCAGCTTTTTAAATCTTAGGGCTAATAAACAGCATACAGTAGGCATTGAGAGAGCAAGCATGGGGCCCTGAGAGCTGTGGGCCGCTGGTGTAGCCCCTTCAGCCTCACAGAGTGCCAGCCACCACAGGAATCAACGTAGCACCGCACAGCAACCTTGCCCTGGCTCCAAGGACAGCATTTTCTTTCTAATTGTTTCCCAGTAGTGCTCTCTTCCTTCTCTGGCATGACTCTACAGGGAACGAGGGACGTGGTGTATCTCTTCTTCAGTGTAATTCTCTCTGAAGATAGCCTTGGGCAACATTTCTGTACCAGACTTTTCGTCTTCCCTTCTTTAATTTGGCTTACTCGCTATGCAGATTGCACACTTTTGATGTTCTAATCATCTCCCATCCCCAAGAAAACAGCCCTATTTAACAACAACAACAACAGCAATGTAAAACATAAAAACATAGCTGAGTGAGCTATGAGAAATTATGCAATCATCTGTGTAAATTTATTCTGAAGTGTAAATGGACACTAAAGTATGCTAAAGTGCTAGAACATGCACACCTCTAGTCTCCTTTGTGAAAAATACCTTTGCTTTTGTGCATGTTTATTTTAAAGAAGTTTACAAGTTGGCCTGAGTTTTTAATTAGCTGTTGGATCAAAATGAAGACTTTCTGTGTGAAGGATGTATTTTAGACCACGAGAACTTTTTTTTTTTTTTTTTTTTTTTTTTTTTTTTTTTTTTTTTTAAATCTGAGGCACCCTGCCAGTAGGCAGCCACAGGCAGCCAAAAGGAGTTAGACTCCAGGCTGATTTTTTGGATTAGTTAGTATATCCCTGCTCAGAATCTATCAAGTGCTCAAACCGGCAGACACAAACACGAACACGCTAGGGAGGAGAGTCCCAGAGGCGGAAGATAACTACATTGCTCATCCCCAAACGCCTCACCCCGGGTCACACCCATTAACTCATTCGGGTTTCCCTTCTCAGGGTCCTACTCCAAGGTGAAGAGTATCCCAGAGGAAGTGTCAGGGTCTAAAAAAAACCCGCTGGCCCAAACCCGATGCTCCCTCAGCCACTGCAAGTGCCGCCCCATCCCTCTTCTTCCCAAACCCGACCTCGGTAGTGGACACCGAACCGCGGCTTGCAGAAAGTGACCTGCCCGGGGAGGCGCGGGGCCGCTCACCTGCCCGGCCCGCGGCCCTCGCCGCCCAGCCCCACCCGCAGCCCACTCTGCCGGCCCCAACGTAGGCGAGCGCAGCCCGGACCCCTCTGCCGGGGCTCTTTGTTTGCTGCCCCTCCGTGTTCCTGCTCTCCACCTTGCTCCCAGCAGCCCCCGCCAGCGCACTCGACCGACAGGAAAGTTGCTCCCGAGCTGTGGAGGGGCGTCATCGCCTCCTAGCAACGCTCCTAGCAACCGGGTAACATCTGCTCCCTCTGGTCCAATGCGAGCCGAGAACAGCTGCGCGCCCGCCTAGCGCTGCGAACCCGGAGCGAGAGGCGCTTTGGAGACCGGAGGGACGGCCCTGCAGGAGCCAGCGCTGCCCGCCGAGCTGCAGTTGCCGCTGCCGCCGCTGTCAGCGCCCGACTGAAGAGTGACAGCCGCAGAAGCAGGAGTGAGCACCGAACCCCGCGCCTCTACCTGACAGGTGCACGCGCCGATCTGGTGAGTGGACCCGGCTCGCAAGGTATGTCTGGACTCCTCCAGCCAGGTGCTTTCCTGCGAGGCTCGGAAGAGACTCCCTTCCTTGATGGGGAGAATAGGGACGTGCTCCGGGATCCCACCCCGCCCCCAGCATTGAAGAGTGGCCAGCTGCTGGTCCCAAATGACCTGATTTGATTTTTTAAGTGTAAACCGTAGGGTTGGTTCTTGGGTGAAGATTCCCCTGCTCACAGCTATTAGGCTAATGTTCGGAAGTTTTCAGTCCTTGTTTTTCCGTTGACTTGGCTGCCTATGTCAGTCTAGGAGAGCTGGAAGCAGCAAGCGCCCATAGAAAGCCGGTGGTTAAAGCTCAAACGACATAGTGTAGTCTCGACTAATTGAATCAACATGTATGGATAGCAACATTCTTTTTAGGTCCTCTTCTGGAAAGGGTCCATTTGGCCAAGAGCAGCCTTTCACTGTTACTCAACCTCCTGAAAAGTAACCATAGTAACTCACCTCTCTTTTGATGGGATCCTCCTTATTGGCTGCCTATCTTCCTTTGGAAAGCGCATCTCTCTAAATATAGAAGATGATGAGATCCGTAAGCATACATCCATATAGAAAAGGTGCGGTTAAACACAGCCCTTTAAAGAAAAGCTGTCTTCAAAGAAAAAGTAGCATTTGGTGATTTCAATTCTTGTGAGAAAGAATGTGCATTCCCAAGAAAGACCGGGCTTGTCTGTTTTGAGTTAACTGCTGGTTGTTACTTTAGAGGGAATACTTCCTGAAATTATATAAAATCTGGCGTTAAAAGTTAAGAATGATTCTGATTTTTTTAAGAAAAAAATCATCCTACTGATAATCTTCCAAAAATAATCTCCCAAGTAAATAATTGGTGAGATGAGTTATTCAGTTATTTCTAAATTTCTTAGGATAGTTAGGATTCCTCGTGTTTAAATTTAAATCTGGAGAACATTGAAGTGATTGTGTGTGTTTGAAGGTTTATCTGTCTATCTGGTCCAGACCAACCCCATCTCAAATATCTGAGATAGTATCCTCCTGCTGCAGGCTTTCTCCTGACTTGAGAACCAGTTCATGTCAGTGCAGTCCTGACTCGCCCGATGTTATTTGTGTCTGTTTCCTTGTTTCAAGATCTCAGGTAACCATTCATGAGCCTGAGGCTGTGAGAAATGCTTGCTGTGCAAAGGGGAACTCTCACCAGATTTTCTGAAGCTCTTCTAGAAATACACTTTTCGGATTGATTCAGCATTACCAGGTAATTGCTAGCTTAAAAGAAATTGCTGTTTAAATATGTATCCAGAGAAATGAATGCTCATGTAGCATTACCATAACTTACAAGATCAATGTAAGGGGTTGTTTATATAGATGGTTGCTGGGTAGAAGTCAATAGAGGTTTTCTGTAAAAAGGACATTTGTGGGCTGGCAGATTTTCTTCTCTAAGACCCATGTGAATAGGGTGGGCCAAATGAGGTAGCCTGGCTCCGGGAACATGCCAAGCGGAAGCCTGCTGAGCACATGAGTGCATGTTTGAATGAAGGAAGTGAAGAGAACTCTCCAAGTTGCAGAAAGAGATTATTGTGGTGTTTCAAATTTAATTTGCATAAGGTAATGATGATAGAAACCTATGAGGGTTCAACATTTTAAAATCAATTTTCAAGACTGAATACGTCTTAAATGAGTGTTCAACTCTCCAGCATTATGTAGCTTTCGTGTGTACTGTGCCCTTCCCATAGGTAACCAGCCTAGCAAATTACAATCAAATTTCTAAAAATATACCATGCTGTATGTCATCCCATTTCTTTCCTCCCTTTATAAAAATAAATATTTCACAATTTTTATTCAGAAACCTATTTGAAAATTTTCTCTGGTCTACTGGTACAGATTTGTAAATGCTGTGAAACTTTAAGATTATTGGTCTCTATAGTCACTTATTTAAATATCTGTAGTTTAATAATTTTAAACATTAAAAATTAGCATTTGAAATGTCAAAAATGTTGGTTTTGTTAGCCCTTAGCACCATCTACCATTTTTCCTTCATCTATCATACTGACTATATTTTACGGTGAGAAAAAATCCCAAGGAAACCAATAATATTTAACATCATCTGCCATGAGATGTGTACAGAATTCCATTCATGCAATTACTCTGAGAAAAGTTTGAGTAAAGCAGCCACAATCATTGGTTCATGTAGATGCATTAGTTGTGTGATTAGTAATTTGTACACAGCCTATCTCTTATGCCATATGCATAAAAGCTGAAGATCATTCAATGCCCTTTAATTTACGTGAATCAGTTTGCCCTTTTGTTGAGACCACTGCCACAATCAAAAAGGCCAATGAAAGAGGTTCTTAAATTTTAATTTTGATTCTATCATAAATGTTTAATATGCAGAATATATCCTGTGCAACACTGATAAACAGGTTTATTTGAAAAGTCATTCATCAGAAAAATTTACGGTGCTTAGCTTTGAATAAATAAAAATAAATCAAATGGTATCATTATAATATCCATGTTTAATCCTGGGGTCAATGGTGGTCCAAAGTTAGAGTGTGGCAAAAAAAATCCACTTCTTTTCATTTAAAGATCTAGCCACCCTCATCAATTCGAACCCCAGCTGCACTTATATATGTAATGGGTTTTAAAGGGGGCATGTACTCAGGAGTATAAGATTTGGATAAGGCTGAGATTAAGCGGGTTAAAACTAAACCAAATTCTAATTTCATTCTTTTTTACTCATATACTCTATTTGAAAGTTTTTAGGTATGTGTGAAAATCCTATGTTCAACTTTATGTCATATAAATTTCATGGAATTTAGAAGATGCCTTGATGCACAGAGAGATGTTGAAACTTTTGTCGAGAGGTTGAGGCCCTTACCTCCATACCTGGGCTTTCTACTGATGACTCAGGTCAGCTGGCATCCCAGCAATAACTCTAAAGCCAAGGAATTATCAGTTTAGATTGCTCTATTCATCAAAGCAATATGCCTCAGAAACCTAGAAAAAGCTAAACTGCTAACTCTGAAGCAAAGGTAGGAGTAAATTGACCACAACCATTCAGCACTAAAGGAAGCTTACCTTTGAGTTTTGGGAGGAGCCAGCCCTTCTCGATTCTTTTTTCCTTTTCAGTTGTTTATCTAAATAGTGTTAATACATTAATGTTTACCCTTCGCAATCTAACACAATTGCTTTTTATATTTTCCCTTTTCATAATTAAATTTATACAAATAGGCTAATAACAGAACCATCCAATTTACTGCAATAATTCTCAGCTGGAGGGAAGGGGTGGTGAAAGGATATTACTGAAAAGCAGTAAGAGCTAACTAGTGTTGCACTCAATATTGTAAGATAGCCTTATATTTAGAAAACAAGAACGACAGAAAGTAAAGCATAGCAAAAAGCCTTCTTGGTAGAAATACAAGAATTTTCTAAATATCAGTGGTGCTTAGAAAGACAGGAAAAACAAGTTTGAGGCTGGGAAGTCTGCTCTGTAGCTGTATTTCGGAGTGTATATTATTTTTAAAGTGCTTATGAAAAGGGAGCATGTGTAAAGAACATCAAGAAAAGTTGTAAATATTGAAAAGAGAGTCAAGACTCAAGAGCCTAGAACCTCAATTCTGTCTCCATGTGCTACTTGTTTTGCTGCTTTATGGCTCATTTTCTCTCTATTTAATTTGGGGGATGACGACAAGCTTTAGTAGATTTATTGAGCTTGAACATAACACAATTTAATGAAGCATCTATAGCTCTTTAAAAAACCTTTTATGTTCATGGGTACATGTGCAGGATTGTTACATGGCTGAATTTTGTCACTAGGGTTTGGGCTACAGATTATTTCACTATCCAGGTGAGGAGGTTTGTATCCTCACCCTCCTCCCTGAAGTACGGCCCACTGTGTGTGTTCTTTGTGTTCATGTGTACTCAATGTAGCTCCCACTTATAAATGAGAGCATGCGGCATTTGGTTTTCTGTTCATGTGTTAGTTTGCTTAGGATAATGGCTTCCAGCTCCATCCATGTTGATGCAAAGGACATGATTTCATTCTTTTTTATGGCTGTGTGGTATGGCTGTGTGCCATACTACATGGAAGCACCTATAGCTCTCTAGAGAAAAGGTACCCTGTGAATGAAAATTATTTCACCACTAGAGCAACTCCAGGTGAAACACAAATCAGGTACCATATGAGTGAGGGTGGAGAGTTACCCAACTCCAGGCAAATCCTTATGTGTTTTAAAGTGAGTAAAATCAATGATTAGTTCAATCTTAAGTTTTTTTACAATCCTTCTGTGATAGCAGAAGCAACATTGGCCTGGATAGATGTTTTTGCTAATATACACAAGCATAGAGTGGTGGTGGTGATATCAAAGTGGAGGACAATGTGAGTGATAGAGATCAGGTACTTTTAGAAAGGCCACTGTTATCCAAAGGTTAGGGATTAAAACCCTCTTCTTTGAGTACCAGTCCTGAGTATTGCAGGAAGTTGTAATACCTCTTTAGCATATCTCCAGGTATGGGTTCCTTGGAACCCATATACTGCAATGTGGTTCCAGGAAAACAGCTTTTTTTTTTGTTTTTTGTTTTTTTTTTTTTTAAATAAATTCATTGCTACTTTCCAAGGTAAAAGATGCAGTAAAAGGTAGCATCCTTCCTCAAAATCAGGAATGCAATTCTCGGGGAGCCGGGGGTGGAAAATCACAAAGTTTACCCAAGACGCCTCCTGCACTTGGCCTCTAATGTAACAGTTGGCTTTGGTGCAGCAGCTAAGGAAACCTAATGTGTTCTGTTTGGTTCAGAGACTATTATCATTGGAGCAGGATAGGCTTGTGGAACTGGTGGGGTTTTTCTCTACTATTCCATGACCGTGCTTGGGGTTATCCCAAGGGACATGGATGCAATCTAACACCAGACAATGCTGCTGTTATCTTGAGAACACTTCAATTGAGTGGCTCTCAGTATTCCTAGAAGTTCCTAAGAAAGTCTTCTAGGAGCTGCACTTTGTTGGTAATTCTAAACTGCCAGCAAAGTCAATATTGTGCTTGGGGTGGATGATAAATCTGAAGAAACAGATTGCTCCATTGATTCAGAGATGAAGCCTGGCTCTGGGTTCTGCTACCATAAAGCGTGTTATCCAGGAAGGTGCTAGGCAAAGTGGTTATGAGAGAGAAGAAAGATGGCTGATGGAATACTGTTAAACATCAGCAGAGCCAAAGGTCTCCAGAAGGCATGGCATTATAGCCTTGAACTTTGCACTTCTCTACCTTCTTGAATACACTCATGAATCCTTCATGCAACCCATGCTTAGCACTAAAGAGAGGATCAATGTCTTAGGTATAATATAATGCTGCTGAGCAGGATATGTTCTTATTTCAAAATGAAGTCACTGTAATAATAATATGTAACAGTTATTGAGCAGGCATTATGAGCACATGTGACAGGCACTGAGTAACTGCTTTTTAAACATCGTCTCTTCTAATTCCTGTAAAACTCAGTGAGTTTGATATTGTTCCCCTGTTTGACAGATAAAGAAAACTTAGGCTCTTTGAGGTTAAATATCTTGCCCAAATTCAGTTAGCGAATAAACTGTAGAGCTTGTATTTGAACTAATGCTGTCAGACAGAACTAGAAGGTTATGCTGAAGGAATTTAAACCATGCAGCAAGACTGCAGAATATGGTTAGCAGGGACAGATGGGGTAACTCTTTCTAAAAACTGTGGTCATGGTTCTTAAGGAAATATCTCCAGTAGCTTTGCCACCAGCAAAGCATTATTTAGATAGATAGGGACAATTGTACTTTTTAAGGTTCTTGCCAGGCTAACATATTACAAAGAAAAATCAGTAAGAGATTGTGAAGCTGAGATGCATGATTTATCTGTAACATAAGTCAGTTGTCGATCTGAGCTAGAACCCACCTTCTTTCTCCTCATTGATCAGCCTCCACCCCTTCTGTCTGTGGATTGGATGCACACATCGAATAGGATGGTTTCAACTCTGTTTTTGCAATGTTTTGATTTAAATGTTGTGGGGAGAAATGAAAACCAAACTAAAATTAAGATATATTGAACTCATCACTTCTTCACCATGTCTCCAGCTTTTCAGTCTTGGACAAAGAATGGATTACTTTGACAGGAGCTGTTCTTTTTTTACTGTGGTCTGTTATCTCAAAGTGTTTGTAAATTAATTTGCTGATGTTTCCTTAATGTACTGTCCCTGGGCCATGTACAAAATGAAATCACTTGTACGATAATAGGATTTTAGTTTTCTGGAGGCAGAAGCAGAGCAATGAGGAAGAGCATTTGAGCAATCATTTGTAATTACATTTTAAACATTTATTTCAAGAATTATGTATAAATTATATTGCTAGGACTCTAATGACAGGAACGGTCACTGTGTTCTATAACTTGAAATTTGTTGGTTATTGATGTTTTATACTACCAGATACACTGAGCCTAGCACAGATATTTTATGTGCCCAGAGGATATAGCATTAGAAACAGCTTGAATATTCAAGCCAGCATTAGCCATTTCACTTTCAGAGATAAATTTAGCCTAAAGCTAAATTACAAAATTCAGTTTTGTAATTTACATACTGTTCTGAGAGCTCAGAACACTCAGAATATGAAGACATAAAGTCATTTCATTTTTTTTTCTTGCCTATTTTGTCACCTTTATTTGAATAATGGGCTGGGTTGAGTTTGGTCTTTTAGTTGCAGGAGAATGATAACAGATTTACACGTTTACTGAATCATAACAACAAAACTGTGGATAGTCAGATCAGCTTTAATGAATTATCCAGATGATTACCTGTATGTTTCAAAAAACTTTTACCCCTCCTTAACCCAAATTGCATGACCAGTGTTAATACACCATAAATATTTGGAGTTGTTATAGAATCCATACTGCTTTTTTTTTTTTTCAATCTCACCATTTGCAGTATCTTTTTACAGTTTTTTAACTGTCTGATTATAACCTAGTATCTTTGAGAGGCAGGGTGGTGGAGTCTTTGAGTCAGACATAGGAGACCAGGCTAGGCTTTGCTTCTACGTGGGGTAGATTTGTGACTATTGGCACTAATGAGGTCTATGATTTGATTGAGTGTTTACTATATGCTAGGCACAGTGCCAGTCACTTTCTATGAATTATTTCAATGATCCTTTGAGCCAGTTTTATTTCTATCCTTACTTTACAAATGAGATTTCTAGAGAGTTTAGGTAACTTGCTTAAAGTCACACAAATAAGAAGCAGCAGAGCCGGAATTCAGACCACTTCCATCTGACTTCAAAACCCAAACTCTTAGCCATATACCAGAACGTAAATTACTGAAGTCTTCTGGGATGTATTTCTCATCTGGACACTGAGGAGGCTGAACCAGGTGATGGATACATAGTTATCAGCTCTGGATTTTTTGAGTTCTAATCCAGCCAGGCAAACAGATGTAGTAACTTATGTTTGCTATATATTTTAACCTAAAAGTGGCTAGAACCATCTCCAAAATTGATACTGAAACATTTCAAATAGCTAAACAGCTTGCAAAAAGGTAATTGTCAAACTGATACCAGCTGTGAAGGCTTTTTAGCATCTTAACAACCCATGGAGGTATTTTTTAAGAACAATAAAATAAGTGGCTAAGTGTGTTGCCCACGGAGGAGCTGTGACTCAAATCTAGAATTCCTGAGAATTTTCTCTGCATTTCAGGATCTGGTGCATTCAGAATCTTAGGCTAACTGCTTGACAACAGGCAGACAATCTTTATGACCCTTGGAATCATTTGATATGATGTTTTTTGGTCTTGATCTGTTAAATCATAATGTCTTCCCTGGAGGTACACTTGGGAGCCAGAATTATAAGTTTCTTTGACATTTGGTTCTCTAATCTGCCACCTGTCCTTCCTTGTATCACTCGTTAAAAGATTGTTAGTTGGTCATAAATGCTGTAGACATTGCATTACATTGGAAGTAAAAGATACATATAAGAAAGTCATGTTTGCTTATGATAGTTACTCTTCTCATTTTCTAGTCTTTCCTCACTGTCACCTACGCTGTAGTACTTCATTGTTAAAAACAATTAGTGGCCTGCCCGGCTGTAATGCTAATAATAGCCATTGATGTGTCTTAATGTGAACCCAGGAAAGTGACTTCATACTTCACTATTTACTTAAAATGCAGTCTGGCTTTGTTCATAATGCTAAAGCATCCAAGCCAATGTAGGGAAGCAATAGCAACAACAATGACAATCAAGCCAATCGCCTGGCATTCTGATGATATGGCAATCAGCTGATTGACTGAATGTTCTGTTCTTAACTTGTTGCTATAGTGCTACTACTACACCTGCTGAATGCTGCAACCTAGGGGCTCTCCAAATGCAATCCCAGAACAGCAGCATCAGCATAACCTGGAAATTTGTTAGAAATGCAAATTCACTGCTCCTAGCCCAGATTTATTGAATTAGAAACTCTGGGGTTGGGACCCAGCAATTTGGTTTAACATATGCTCCCGATAATTCTGATGCTCACTAACATTCGAAAACTGCTATTACATCAATTAGTTAAACACTTTAAAAAGAATTGCAAGTAATTGTCACAGGGATAACCCAAAACTTCACCTCATTATTTGATTAAATTCTTCAAAATATACCAAAGAAAATGCAGTTTACTATCAAACAGCCCCTGAGAAAACTAGGTTCAGTGATGCTTGGTTTTCTATACATCCGTTTTGTTATTATTTCCTAACCTTTTGATGTCAGTGAAAACTCTTATGTAGGCTGAATTTGCTTATTGAATTCAGGGATTGTGTATGTATAGTAGCAACTATTGTCTTTGCCTCAGTTCATTTGTGAATTAGCATGACATATTCATTTCTTCTAAGATCACGTACCCCCTGTGTTTTAAAATTCCTTATTCCCTTAACAAAC
The DNA here is from genome assembly GCF_048565385.1 of Saimiri boliviensis. Lineage (NCBI taxonomy): Eukaryota > Metazoa > Chordata > Mammalia > Primates > Cebidae > Saimiri > Saimiri boliviensis. The sequence continues at coordinate 41,617,077 of NC_133450.1, read as the reverse complement.
CATAAAAATGCTAATTTAAGACTCTCTTGGGTTAATAATCCACAGTGATGCCCGTGAAAATAGGGAATGCTTGGGAGTGATTTTATAGCTTTTCTTACTGATTCGGGAAACTCCCCTGGCTACAAAAAGTTGCAGGAAGATTTTATAGCTCAGATGCCACTGAGTTGAAGGACAAACTAGAAAAGGCAAATTCTTGAACAAGTTTTAAATATTTAAGCTTAGAAAAAATTAAGATTGTATAGGAAAAACCATCAAATGTGTTGCTGTAGATTTATTTAACTAACATAAATTATTATTTTGTGAACTAAATGGTTTCAACATATGGAAATATTTGAGGGTGTGTATTAAGGGTAAAATAAATTATGTTTAAAGATTAACTTTTTTTCTGTCCTGGTTTCCTGAGGTTGAATGAGTATTGAACTGGACTCAATTTGTTCTCTCAATTCATTCAATGCTTTCTCTCGAAAGCTGTCTTTAGCTTTTAATGTAGATCTTGCCTCCTTTTTGTGATATGAGTGCCACCTAGAGTACACTCTAGGAACTCCCTTAAGCACTACCTTTAAACGATTACTGAAAAATGGCTTTTGGAACGCCATCCTTCCTTAAACAAGTCAGAACCTCCGTAGCAATAGTATTTTAAAGAAGAAAACAAAGATTTTCACTTTCAGTAATATAACAAGGTCAAGTTTGCCAGTCAGAACGTTACCTAAATCTTTCATTACTTATCCGTTAAACCGTGTGTTAGGAAAATGGCTATACCATATCATAGAGTGTTATTTCTTTAAAGTGTACTTGGGCTACCAACTATTTTATGCCAATTTGATTAACCTAGTAGCACTAAATATCCTCTCTATATTAGGCAGTTTAACTAAAAAAAATGATGAAAAATTTCTTATCTCCTCGCATTACATTCAATTTTAAATTTGGGTGTGTTTTGATATAAAATGGCATGAAATAAAATAGCATATTGGTATTTAACTTCTGAGGGGCCGCATAAGGAAGTAAACATAAGTATCCTATCTGGAATGTCTATTTTGGGTCTGAATAATGGTATTTTAGTGTCTGCGGGCTTTTCAATCACAGGACAATTGGCACTGCTTTACCACGTTGAAGGGAGAATACCAATCTCGGGGATCACCAGTTTATTTTTACAGTTAAATTTTATATTATAAAATCCTATTTGCCATAATAAAATATGACTTTTCCCAATTATTTTATTTGTTTAGCTTATCCAACAAAAGTATTAACATATACATTAACAACGTCGAAAGTAGCCTACTTTAAGAGAAAATATGCAGAAGAAGAAGATTTACATCAAGATTACCATGGGTATTTTCCAAAAGTAAGGGTTTACTTATTATTATTTTTTAATTTTTATGAATTTTGTCAACAGTAAAAAGCCATAGTTTTTGTTTTTCTAAATAGAGATTTAATGATCGTGTTTGCTTTCCAGCACCTGATATTGCCTGAGGACAGAACTTGCATTCTCAAACTTTCTCTGGAGAAGCTCAGGTTTCTTGAAGACCCAGAAACCTACTTAAGAAGGTCTGTGTTAATTAACAATTTGCTGAGGAAGATACATCTAGAGACGGAGAAAGAGAGCTATGAATACTTTAAGGAAGCTCCCTGTTATAAGACTGCATATTCTGATACAAGAAAACGGCTGAAGTTTATGGTACAAGAATGCTGTTCTCAGTCTCTCTATTATGAAGAGCTGCATTCATATCATATTGTGCCTTATGCTTCGGAGAATGCCATTTATGAAATGGGCTACACTAGCAGCCACTTGGAGCAAAATTCTCAGTTGCTTATTTATAAAATGAATTAAAGTAACTGTTAAGTTCATTGATACTTTGTTTCTAAATGCTTGAACTGTTTATAGTGAAGATGTTAATATAAGGCACTCATTATCAGTGCACTTGATATCAAAGATGAGATGCATGCTGAACTGGTTGGAGAGAACAATGGTTATATTACTCAGCAGTCCTTAGAATCATCAAATTGAGTAGAAAAAAAAATGTTCACTTATTATAAAGCAGTGATTAGTGCTTTAGAAGCAAAGATTTTTTTTTTTTTGAAACATAAGATGTGTAGGAAGGGACCTACGTTAAACTATTATACAGATGAAAAATGTTCTTTTACGCCCCTATTTCCAAATTCTGCCACTCTTACTGGAAAGTAATGAGAGTAACAGATTAAATTGATAAGACCATGTCCCTGAGGATGCAGGTTGGAACACATTTGATTTTCTGTAAATGACATGAGGAAGGATTGGTTCTTTCTGAAGTGCTTTGACTTTTCAAGCATTGTGCCAAATAATAGTTTGACACCATTCTCCTTTTACCATTAGTAGTAATTCAAGTTGGGGCAAACACACGCAAATACACTGCTGAATGTAACAGCCAGATTACTCCAAACTGATTCATTTTACTATATTGCGGGGAGGGCTTAGACTTTTCTCTTTAAAAGTGAAATGTAATAAAATAGCCTTGCAGAAAGGCTTATCTGTAAGTTCTAAGGTTGGTTAAATTTTGTGGTGGGCCTTTATTTAGGGGTTTAAATTTTATTTATTTAATTTTTTTATAGGCTGTGGAGCTCAGGAAAAGGGTAGGCAGGTAAAATTTGTTTTTAATGAGTTGATAATTTTTTTAGAAACCTTATCTCCAAAAATAAACGAGAACAACAAATTCCACATGATGTTATTTCTTCATCTAGCTAAGAGTACATTTAAGGCTGCCTGGATGAAACTTTGCACTGATTTTTGTATAGTAGTTGATCAGTCACTATTTGACAAATTGTTTCAGAATGACTATGGTGGTGAAGTTTAGATAAGTCACTATGTTCTGCAGTTTGACAGAGAATTATTTAACAAGTTAGATAGATTCATGAAATTGTTTGAAGTGGTTCATAATGTTCTTTCAGGTTTGAGAGAGATGTCTGATTTCAGTGTCTAAAGTTTTGTCCTATGGAGCATATCATTTAAAGAAGTGTCATTAACTGATAAAACAGAGTGGAAAAACTGGGTGCCAAAGGTGTATTTAAGAAAATACCAAAGATTCAAAGATGAGTGTTAGGAAGACTATGATAGTGAAGATAAGAATCTAAAGTAAGGATTGCACAGGACATAGAAGAACATTGTTAAAGGAGTTTGGAATGATTTGCTTACTAATATGTTTTCAGAACACTATATAATGATAATCAAGGTACTGCTTTAAATGAAGATACTACAGACCTTTAGGAATCATAGGCCTTTGAAAAAAATCTATGTATGGTTAACTGTCAACAAAGTATCTTCCCTAGGTGGATGCCAACTTGTAACCAAGAAGACCTTCTTCTATTCAAGAGAAATTTTGTTTTAGTTTTGATTCAATGCTTGGTCCCTCTAATTAATCACTGGGGTGATTAATAGAATTCAGTTAGTATAAAGAATATTGGTTCCCTAATTAGCCTGGATTGTTGAAGACCACATAGATAGATTACTGATAAGACTGTGAGGCTTACATTTAATTACTCAATCACAATTAGAAAGAAATGCTTTTAAAGAAACTAAAAAATTATAATTTAGGTTACTTTTTAAAGGCAATTTAGTATAAATGATGAGATAGCTTTGAAATACAGATTTAAGTGTTTAAAAATTAATCTGAGGGAAAGATTTGGTACCAAAGTTTCAAAACTTTTATTTCACTGCTTATAAAATACTTTACAGAATACTTATAAATAAGATTTTATTTGAAAAACTCCAAATTTAGTGGGATAATTAATCACACCATTATATAATTTTAAAGGTAGAATTAGCTTTCTAATACTTTAAAATATTTTCCCAAACGAACATTTGACTTAACAATGTCAATAAGTAAATGACATCAATGCTAATAGATATGACTTCTAAAAATGCCACATATAAAAATTTGTTGAGGATTAAAATACATAAACTTTGGCACAGAGAAGAGAGGAAGAGGAAAAACATCAAAAAAGTGCAACATTGTAATATTTATTGTATTTAAGAAATCTTAAAGTGAGAACTCTTGAGCAGCGAACAGATGTCAAAGCCTGTTTTATTTGATGACATCACTAACTTGAGTTTTCTGATCTATACATTCCTATGTTGAGAAGGAACTGTCTTAAAAAGCAGTGATTTTTTTTTTTAGTTTAAATTCTGGGATACATGTGCAGGGCGTGCAGGTTTGCTACATAGTTATACACTTGCCATGGTGGTTTGCTGCACCCATCAACCCGTCATCTACACTAGGTGTTTCTCCTAATGCTATCCCTCCCCAGTATAGTTGTTAATATGCTTTTTTAAAAAAGATGTCTCTCTCAAAACAGGTAATTAAAAAAAATCTTGTAGGGCATTTAATTATTTTTCCTGATAAACAACTCATAGATAAGGGGTTAACTAATGCTATCTTGGAAAATTTATATGTAAACTGTGTAAAGTTATCTGAGTTAACCAATGGACTACTGGGTTTTACCATGGTAAACTGATATATAGGGAGACCCACATGCAGGCTTACTTTGCTGACTACGCAGCATGGTCTATTACAGGAGATGCAAGAGGTGGAAGACCAGTTACAAGTTTTTTTTTTTTTTTTTTTTTAATCTATTTATTTATTTTTTTTAACCTGGACATGCTTTCTCTGGTGACAAGAGCCATCCTTATGATAAGGAAGATGAGATAGAAAACAGAGAGCCTTTGGTAATGTTGAATTTTCATGTGGAAATATTGACTTTTTTTGTGGGTGCCCAGCTAGCCTGAAGGTCAAGTAAAGAAGAACACAAAAATGGTAGAAGAGGAAAAATGAAGGAAAGAGGGAAAAGGGTAGGGCCAGAGAAATAAAGAGTAGGATTAGTAAGTGAAAGAAAACGTTGTTTCATTGTGGGTGTGTGTGTGTGGGGTGTTCTTGCTCGCTATACTCAATTTTGCTTTCCTGTGTCTGCTGTATGCAGAACACCTGATCTCAGCAATGTGTTGATCCTTTCTTTCATTCACCTGTGATGCTTAAGACTTGATTCTTTTCAGCATATCTACTATTTGCAATGTGGTACTACTGTAAAATATCCCTGAAACTGAGCTCTTTGGGTGGATAAACAAAGGAAAAATGGAAAATAATTAAGATGAGGGAAAGACTAAAGCATAAGCCTGTGTATGAATGGATAAGCTCAAATGCAATATCTGGTTTCAGTGTAACACCCAAGATTTAACAAACTCAGTACTAGGAGACTTGAAAATAAGTGCAATTTACCACCATTTATTGAGTGGCTATTATGAGCCAGGCACTGTGGTAGGGCTGGGGATACATAAGTGAATGATGTACAGTCCCAGAACTCAAGACTGTTTGGTTTTGTTTTACCAAATCCAAATGCAGTACCTGCATTTCCCTTTTCCAAACTGAGATGGTTATCAAACATGTCTTTCAAAAAGTGTTTGCAGGTGAGAAGATGCACAAGGTGAAGGAAAGTTTCCCTGATCCAGATCTTAGAAGCAAAGAAGAGGATACATTTTGCTTTATAGCATATTTGTTGTTGGCAAAAAGCCACTGTTGCCTAGGGGAAGTGTGGCTGGCCTTAGTGCATCCCTGGGGCATATCTGTGGGTGTGGTAGGGAGACGAATCAAGTAGGGAACAATTCCTTCTCCCCTTACCTCTCTAGCTTCCATGTTCTTTTATGGGACAAATTGGGTTAATATTAAGTCAAGGAGAGCATTATAGGAGAAAGAGAATCAATACATCACAGCCTGAGAGTTGTGTATGTTGTGTGCCAGGTCAGAGGGGCAACCTTCTTTGCCTCGTGCTGGTGAATTGCTTGAATGAACTTTGGTTATTTCTTAACACCAGGTACTGGAGCCATCTTCCTTCCCTTCCTCTGGTTTCCTCCTTAAATCACAGCCTGACCCCCGTCTTTATAGTGCATTTTAAGTGGAAGTTATAGTTCTATTCTTCACCCACACTTTGCTCCCTAGCATTGATACTTAGATGAAAGTAACACTTTGCAGTACTGGCTGAACTTTTATGGGAAAGTTTCTGGAGTGTATCAAATAAGAATTCATCATAGTAACATGGTTATTACTGGCTGTAAAAAATTCTGTTTGAAACTATTGTACTTAGTCATTAAATAATTGTTTACTAAGGCAATCTACATGTTTCTAGAAATCAGTGTAACAATTAACAGTTGTATATGTCTCACAAAAGAAACTACTTAGGTTGGAAACAATGGAAGGTTGTGTATAATTAACTCAATCAGGTCCTGTAACATATGGCATTTAAACTTACATGTTCTCTTTCTCAACCTTCATTACTATACAGCAGCAACAAGATAAACTTCAGGTTTTTTGTTTCTTTATTAAGTGGACCATGTCTAAAAGTTGTTACATTCCTGGTTGAATATTATGGACAATATTTCCCTATTAAAGTAGTTTTGTATCTCTCAAGGATTATCCTTTAGGGTTGGGTGGATTAAAAACATTACATTAGTGCTTCTTGAGCATACAAGTCACTGGAGATCAAGCGAAGATACAGATTCCTTTTAGTAGGTTTGGGGTGGGAAATGAGGGTCTTCATCTCTCAAGATGATGTGGATGCTGCCAATCCATGGACCACACTTTGAGTTGGGAGATGCTACATCATTTGAGAAATATGAACACTGAAGCCTACGCTCTTAAACTTTCAAAGACTCTGTGTTCATGTCTGTGTTCTGTAGAAATATTTTTCTTTAAAGAAATAAAATGCATAAAGTAAAATCAGAAAACCATAACACTGGTTTTCTAAATTTGCCACAAATACTATAATACTCTACAGAATAAAATGCAAAGAAAATTATTCCTCTTACAAGTTTTCTCTATTCCAAGTGCAGGAAAGGAACATGGGTACAGTCATGTACCATTCTTATCAGTCAGGAGATGACATATGGTAAATTTCTCTTCTTGATTTTCCCCTTGATTGTACTCACATAAGGAAGCACCATTTGGTAACAAAGATGAAATTCTGTTCACAGGTAACAAGCATTTAGCAATTTCTTGCTTGGCAGAATCTGAGACAACCTTACCAAAACATTCTGCATTAAATTCAGAATTTTGGGTAGCTGCATAAGCTGCTGATTTTGGAAAACCTAAGCTGAAAATGGCACCTGGATCTGTATCTTCTTGTCTTGAATTCTTTTTTTGAGCTTTATTCTGTGAGAGATCCTTCCCCTGCAGTGAATTTTCTATTCTTCCTCAGTTGCTGAGGTCTCAGTAAGGGGTGGAGGATTGGTGTAAATGCGAGTCCCATAAATTGTCTAATTTGAGCATGCCAAGTGATTTTTGTCAGGCTCTTTCGGTCATACAATTTTGGTATAGCTATTGTGAAATATAGTGTCATAAATTTGTCATAAACCATTAATGAAGGAAGAGAAGCAGGAATGTGTTTCTGTGGGAATGCACTCAAATATCAAGCAGATGGTGTTCTACAACATTTATTTGGGAAAATGTGTATCTGTTACATAATCTAAAATATGTCTTTTTCACATTTAAAAATATTTGGTCATGATTTAGTTTTTATTGGACTGTTTTTTTAAATGGAGAGGAAGAAGAAAGGTAATTGTATTTTAAAACATTTGACATGTTACTAATAAAATTTTATTTCTGGTGAAATATAGATGCCTTCGTTAAGTAGGGGAGGTGGGATCATGAACATCTGGCAGATGCTATATGTCCCTTAATTCCAGAGGCATCATTTTAAAGTCATTTGCTTATATTTCTTCCAGCAGTTCGTTTTCAGGACAGTTTGTCTAAAGATTTGGAAGATATTCCCACTCTCCTAGTATAATTTCTTCACTGAGTGAACTTGAAATGGTTTTTAGATAGTGCAAATCATTAAACACAACAGAACTGACTCCATTTAGGCATTATTTAAACATCACAACTATAAATCTCAGGTTGGAAGATAGCTCCTCTACCCATTGAACAGCAGTGGCTGTACACATCATTCTTCCTGGCTTCATTAGGTCAATTGGGCATTAGATGAATTTGGATTCATTAAGTGAACTGGCATGCACCAGGGAGATAGTGTCCCTCTCTTTCTAGCAGGAGCTAGTGTTTGTTATCAGCTTTGCAAACAGATGATCATGAAGGCCCTTACAAAACAGTGACTTACGTGGGGCACCAGTGCCCATGTAGGTGTTTCAAAGCAAATAACCTTTTGTGTGTGTGTGTGTATATCCAGCATTTCAGTCTAGTCTCTCATTGCTAATAAAGACATACCTGAGACTGGGTAATTTATAAAGGAAAGAAGTTTAATGGACTCACAGTTCCACATGGCTGAGGAGGCTTCACAATCATGGAAGAAGGCAAATGAGGAGCAAAGTCATGTTTTACATGGTGGCAGGCAAGAGAGCTTGTGCAGGGGAAATGCCATTTGTAAAACTACCAAATTGCAGGAGATGTATTCACTACCATAAGAATAGTATGGGGGAAACCTCCCCCATGATTCCATCACCTCCACCTGGTCCTGCCCTTGCCATGTGGGGATTATTACAATTCAAGGTGAGATTTAGGTGGAAATATGGCCAAACCATTCTGCCCCTGGCCCTTCCCAAATCTCATATCCTCACATTGCAAAACCAATCATGCCTTCCCAACAGTTCCCCAAAGTTGTAACTCATTTCAGCACTAACTCAAAAGTCTACAGTCAAAAGTCTCACTTGAGACATGTCTCTTCTGTCTATGAGCCTGTAAATCAAAAGCAGGTTAGGTACTTGATAACACAATGGGGGTACAGGTATTGTGTAAATATAGCCATTCCAAATGGGAGAAATTGGCCAAAACCAGGGGGCTACAGGCTCCATGCAAGTCCAAAATCCAGCAGGTTAGTTAAAATTAAAGCCCTAAAATGATCTCCTTTGACTCCATGTATCACATCCATGTCATGATGATGCAGCAGTTGGATTCCTATGGTCTTCGGCAGCTCCTCATGTGGCTTTGCAGGATACAGCCCCATCCTGGCTGCTTTCATGGGCTGTCATTGAGTGTATGTGCTTTTGCAGGCACAGGATGTAAGCTGTTGGTGGATCTACTATTCTGAGTTCTGAAGGACAGCAGCCTTCTTCTCACAGTACCACTAGGCAGTGCCCCAGTGGGAACTCTGTGTAGGGGCTCCAACCCCACATTTCCCTTCTAGCAGAGGTTCTCCATGAGGGCTTTGCCCCGGCAGCAGATTTCTGCCTGAGCTTCCAGGAGTTTCCACATGTCCTCTGAAATCTAGGCAGAGATGACTAAACCTCAGTTGTTGACTTCTGTGCACCCACAGGCCCAACACCATGTGAAAACTGCCAAGGCTTGGGGCTTGCACCCTCTGAATCGATGATGTGCTTTACATTGGTCCCTTTTAGCCATGGCTGGGATGCAGACCACTAACTCCCAAAACTGCACAAAACAGCAAGGCCCTGGGCTCAGCCCACAAAACCATTTTTTCTTCCTGGTCCTCCAGGCCTGTGATGAGAGGGGCTGCTGTGAAGACCCCTGACATGTCCAGGAGGCATTTTCTTCACTGTTTTGGCAATTAACATTTGACTCCTTATTACTTATGCAACTTTCTGCAGCCAGCTTGAATTGTTCCTCAGAAAATTTTTTTTTTTTCTATCACCTCATCAGGCTGCAAATTGTCTAAACTTTTATGCTCTGCTTCCTTTTTAAACATAAGTTCCAATTCCAAACCATATCTCTGTGAATACATAAAACTGAATGCTTTTAAGAGCACCGAAGTCACCTCTTGATTGCTTTGCTGCTTAGAAAATGTCTTTAGCCAGATGCCCTACCTCATCTCTCTCAAGTTCAAAGTTCCATAAATCTCTAGGGCAGGGGCAAAATACTGTCTGTCTTTTTGCTAAAACATAGCAAAAGTTACCTTTATTCCAGTTCCTGACAAATTCCTTATCTCCATCTGAGATCACTTCAGCTTGGACTTTATTGTCCATATCGCTATCATTTTGTTCAAAGTCGTTCAACAAGTCTCTAGGAAATTCCAAACTTTCTCACATTTTCCTGTCTTCTTCTGAGCCCTTCAAACTGTTCCAACATCTGCCTGTTATCCAGTTCCAAATCTGCTTCCACATTTTCAGGTGTCTTTACAGCAGTGCCCCACCACCCAGTACCAATTTACTGTATTATTCCCTTCTCACGCTACTATACCAAGACTGGGTAATTTATAAAGGAAAGGGGTTTAATGGATTCACGGTTTCCACATGGATGAGGAGGCCTCACAATCACGGTAGAAGGCAAAGGAGAAGCAAAGACACATCTGACTTGGTGGCAGGCAAGAGAGCTTGTGCAGGGTAACGCCCATTTATAAAACCATCAAATCTTGTGAGACTTTTTCACTATTAGGAGAACAGTTTGGGGGAAACCAACCCCATGATTTAGTTATCTCCACCTGGCCCTGCACTTGATGTTTGGGGATTATTATAATTCAAGGTGAGATTTGGGTGGAGATATAGAGCCAAGCCATATCATCAAACAAGAAAAAGGCTTGATTAAAAATGTATAGTTATTTGAACAACACAGTTATTTCAGTTTATATGTACAACTGACTTATATAAGTGAGAGACTATCATGTATTTGTTAGTAGAAACTTACACACATATGAACAGACACATCCAAGACAGCAACATAAAGAACTGATCAATATTTCCCAGCAGCAAAAAATCAGTTATATATATTATATTATACAGGTGCCTTCGATAGTGCTGAGAGCATATTTGGTAATAATAAATGGCACTGTCCAAGTGACTCTTAGTTTATTTTTTTAACAAATAAATATGTTTTTCCCCCCATTTGTGTTCAAGTTTAAAAGTAGGTCGATATAATTTTCTTTCCTATTGAAATTTGTAAGCTGGGTATGGTGACTCATGTCTGTAATCCTAACATTTTGGAAGGCTGAGGCAAGAGGACAGCTTGAGCCCAGGAGTTCAAGACCAGCCTAGGTAACATAGTGAGATCCTGTCTCAACAAATAATTTAAAAAAACACAAACATTAGCCAGGTGTGGCAGCACATGCCTGTGGTCCTAGTAACTTTGGGGGCTGAGGTGGGAGGCTCTTTGAGCCTAGGAGACTGAGGCTGCAGAGAGCCATGATCACACTGTTGCATTCCAGCCCGGGTCTCAAAAAATGATAATAAAGAAAAAAATGTATGGAACACACACACACAAAGAGAGTGAAGGCAAGAGTGGGAGCAAGAGAGAGAAACCATCAATTACAGGTGAATGGGCTTCTTTATTACTATTAAGAAGTAAAAGAAAGGGTGACTACCTCAAGGTGCCTCTTTCAATAACCTTGGAATCTGCATGAGAATTTCAAGTCACACTGAGAAGCTTAAATATAGTGGAATTGGTGAGTTGATAGTAGTAATGCCATCAAGTTTTAATCTCAGAATGAAGATCCACTACACCGAAGGATTTCTGTTTTCATTTTCCCACACTACTCTCCAACCTTATTCTAGCCTGTTTCTGGCCCACTGCTTCTATTTCAGACCTGCTTGTTGTCACTGAAATTGAATAGTCACAGTAAACTCTACCAGGGCAAATCTTTAAAAGGCTTTTCTTAAACCACCCCAGTCGTTTCTTCATATTGTAATAGTTTTCTTACAATTCTTCCATGTGTTCCATTCAGTGAGAATCACTCCCAAACATTTACTTACCTGAAAGCTATTCATACTATTGCCCTATGGATTTTATAATTAGAAATGTTTGCAAACAGTTCTATGTAAACTGAAGTTATACAGAGTTATTATTCCCCTCAATGTAAAAGAAGATGTATTAAATTATTATTAGTTCATACATACAAGCAGAATACACTATCACTTTGATAAATTATGGTCATAGTATTTATACAGTTTATGAAGAAGTCAAATCAGAAGTTTTATCTATATGTCTCATATTCTTCCTGTCTTTCTTTTGATCAGTTTGTGAAGAAAAAGGGTATAATTCTTTAATTATCTAATTAAAATAATTTATGCTCACTTAACCTCATTGGCAGGAGGAAAGACTGGATGTCTTTCTCCCAGGAAAGCTTACCCCAAGGTGCTCCAGGGCCATGCCATGTCCATTGGTCACCAGCCAGCTGCAGCTCGTCAGGAGAGAGCAGGACGGCTTAAGGTGTCTAATCTTGCCAACTAGAGGCTGCTGGGGCTCAAGTGTCAACGTGATGTCACCATGGAAACCAAGCCCTTCCAGGGCAGACCTTACTACTTGTGGTTACTGTGAATAGGGAAACTGTCTTCTTACAATGGAACTTTATCCTGATTGCCCTATTTTTATAAAACTCACGTAGACTAAACTTTTCATGTCAAATTCCCCAAGGAAATTATCTCTGTTGATACTAAATAATTAAGAGACCCAAATAAACTAGAAACTGTTGTCTCTGTTTAGCTTTCAAAATGAGCCAACTACAAAAACTCTTCACTCTGTTGTAGTTGACAGGCCATTAGGAACTGGGGAAAACTAACTCTAAAACATTAAGTAGTTCACTGTCTCTGGTTTGTATTATGTCCACTTTCCTGGATCCCTGCATAAATGAATGGAATGGAATTGATGTAGTCAGCATTGATGGAGAGAGCTTTCTGCCTGGGGATAAGAAGTAGTCAGGTTGTGGGGAGGCAGAGTCATGGAGGGAACCTGGACAGTGGGAACAGATGCATCAGGGACTTAAATATTTGTTCCTATATTTAGAGGAAAAGAACCCTAGGCATGGGCCCAAAACTTCGACAGTGTTGTTTTTCCATCTTTGAATTTGCTGTAAGGGTGTGAGTGTCTTTCAGACAGATGGCTGAAATGATTGCTACTTTTACTTGCATATTGCACAATAAATTTAGTTTCATGGATTTGGTTTTATCTGAAGAAACTTTTGTATTATTTTTACATACCACTGGCTTACTGATTTACAAACTTGTATCCTATTACCCTGGAACAAAGACCAAGTAATTGTTCTGGTTATAGAGTTAGACATCATCTGGGAGAGGATAAGGGATATCCTCAACCAAAAACAAGATTATAGTATTGGAAAAATACTCCTGGAGATGGTGAGGATGCACCCACTTATACCTGAGTTATAATATGACAGCACTTTAGTAATGGTACCTGGCTTCTCTCTCCTATACAGCACTTTCCAAAATAATGCTGCCTGAAAACATGTCTCTAAAAGAGAGTTTGTAGGCTAGCTTTTGAGTTTTAACCTTAACTTCCCATTTAAGCTCATAGAAGAGAAAGGAAAAAAAAACATGACATTAAATCTCCCTGTCTTTCTGGGTACTCATTGTTGCCTGAGTGCTGGAAAGCTCTTTTGAAAATTTGGCTTTCTGTACTTTTGCTTTTCTTCACCAATGGGTCTCAGAGATTGGCTTCTCTTAGGTATCTATTTGTAGATTCAAGGAACCAGTTGACTGTTGCCTGGGATACTGAGATTTTAAAGATACATCCTGGCTCACAACAGGCTAAAAATTTGAAGGTATAAGAAAAGTATACACAAAACTCTAAATCAAAATAGATTTGCCTAAATTGCATGGGAAATTCAGGATTGTGCAATAAAGAGATTCTATTTGGTTGGGAAAAACAGGCAAATATTAATTAAAAAGTGAGTTCAACAATAACTTTGAAGAAGGAGTACAATTTTAATAGACAGAGGGGGAGTCAGCAACCAAAGGGAAAGAGTTGGGGAAGTAGGGGTACGATGGGGGAATAATCTGTATCCTGGATTAGTTGAAGGACAGAATGTCAGAGTGGGGCAATGAAAAGCGATGCCGTAAAATAATTAGGGCACTTTTTGTGGAAGGCTTTGAACACCAGTGTGAGGCATCTGAATCCTCTTTGGTAGGTAATTGAGAGCCATTGATGGTGTTTTTGATAGCACTTTGGAAAGGTTGGTTTTAGATGTGTCAAATAGAAATGGCAAAGCAGTTATGAGAGACATTACAGAGACACACTGAATGTGTGGAGATGGAGGGTGAGGGAACAAGAGTGAAGAGTCTCTTTTCAGATGTAGATAGATACCTTCACTGTGTATGTAACAAAGACCTGGGAATTGTCTGGGTCTTTGACCCAGTAATATTGTAACAACTGGCCACATGAACTGTCACTGGTCTAAACTGAGATGTACTGTAAGTGTCAAATATACTCTGGATTTGTAAGATTTTTTATATTAAAGAATGTAAATATCATTGCTTAACATGTTGAAATGCTAATATTTAGTAGATACTGCATTACACAAAATATATTTAAAATGAATTTAAACTGTTTCTTTAAAAATCTTTAGTGTGGCTACTAGAAAATTTAAAATTATGTATGTGGCTCTTATTCTATTTCTATTGTATGGTGCTCATTTAGATTTTAGACAAATGGAACAATGGTGGACCATTAACAGACAAAGAAAAAGGAAGAACAGGAGGTAAGGAGAGCTATCATCCACTTAGTGTTTCATGTTTTAGCTTGGAGTGAAACGTTCAAGTGAAATGTCAATATAACAGCTGAAAATACAAATCTGGGATCAGGAGGGAATTGAGTGGGAAAAGCAGTTAGAAAGCCAGTTGCTAAATCTTCTAGAACTACTAGTAATTATTCAAAAATATGATATCATTGTGAGTCTCTGACAAATAATTTCTTTGGCATACTCCTTAAAATTCCATAGGGTGTATGTGGACCTCCTTGACCTTCCATGTGGGCCTTTCTCCTTTCAAAATTCTCTCTAGTTTCCAGTACCCATAGATACAGATGACTTAGAAGGTGCCGAAGACTTGGAATGGAGTGGGAGATGAGGGTGTAGGGTGCAGGCTGCTACCACAGTTGTGAACAAACTGGTCCCTGGGGCCTAGTGATGTGAGTGACACTCAGAGCAACCACCACGTTTGTTTTGCAGTAATCAGGAGGGCACTACAGAAGCAGTCTTTGCTCTTCACGATTTTACAATCTGATTTGTGGACATAAAACACCATCAGACAGTGGGATATTTCTTTTTTGATCCCAGTGTCTAGAACAATATGACCAGCAATTTAAACACTCCATGCATTTTTGGTCCAATTCTAATGTCATTTTTTTTTTCCATTAAGTATTTTGTACTCTTCCAACTGGATATACTCTTTTTCATGTGAGCCCTTAGACAGCATTGTATATCTCTTTCTCTCTTTTTCATTGTCTGCCTTGTGTTGAATTATTTCATTACATATCTCTCTTCTCCCCTAGACTATATGGCCCTGGGATATGAAGACCACATATGTATCTTGATCTTTCCTGATAATTTGTCTTTACTTCATTCAGCCAGTGCTTTGCTGAATGAATAAAAATGGAAATAATTACCATTTGTTCAGCATTTACTATAGATGAGGTTTTGCAAGTATTTAATTTACTTCTCACTAACCATAAAAGCTACATTTGATTATTTTCTAATTTATCATTAAAGAAACTGAGGTACAAAGAATTTAAGAAACTCGTCCCGTGCTGTCCCGCTGGGTCAGTGGTAGAGCCAAAATTAGAACTCCTGTGGCCTGACTGCAGAGCCTTCACTGTGAGAGCGTGTATTGTTGTGCTTAGGAAATTGGTTTTGGAGTAAGACGGGCCCAATTTCAAGCCTTAATACCACTACTGACTCGTGTAGGACTTTGGGGAAGTTCCTGTATAAGCTTCTTTAAACCTTTTTCTGTTTTCTCTGAGACGACTTACCAGCGACTGCAGCATTCACTCCAAGGTAAGTTTGCCACAATATATCTCGCTTTTATTATTGTTTTCACATTGCTCTTGTATATCGACTTTGGAAACAAGAGACATCATTCTAATTATAGCATTCTGTTTTTAGTAGTGGTATTTCCATTTATGAAAATGTAATAATTCTCCATCACCGAAAATGTCAAATCCTAGAAAACATAGAACTCCGATACTTGACATTAATAACATCATTCTAGAGCGGTTGTTGACCAAAGATTCATTTGATGAATTCAATTTTTCTGAAATGGATGATTCTGATGTTACTTCTGTTTAGAAATAACTCCAAGAACAGTTTTTATATTTTATTTTCACATTGAAAATCAGTCAGATTTGCTTTAGTCTCAAAGAACATGTTTATGGAAAATTAAATGAGCGCTGGAAGCGAGCTGCACTTTTTTTTCTTGAAGTGGAAAAAACATTAAACTTTGGTTTCCTCATCTCTAAAACAGGGGAGAAAATTTCACCTAATGCTTAGGTTTGTGAAGAGAAGCACAAATTGTTGCATGTACAGCACGCAATACCATGGCCAGGTTAAGGATCAAGCTCAAAGAATTTTAGCTGAGTAAAATAAATAACAATGCAAGATTAAAATGTCAATCCATTAATCTGATTAAGTAAATTTCTGATACTGACTTAGAGATAATGAGAAATTTTTAGTTTTCCAGTTTTTCTGTTCCACACTCATTCAAAAATGGCCCAGTGTAAAATAGTTCCAGACAAGTAATTCTCATGCTTCTCATGAGACTTCTCAAAGCATGAGGTATTTATTCTTTATAAAAGATGCTCTGTTGAAAGCCAACATGTATGTATTAATTAGATGTGGGAGACTTTAAAATAAGAGGAGATGTGGTGTTTTTTTCCTTCCAAGAACGTGCTAAGGAAACCGAACATATATATTCACATACGCACTGCAAATGAACCAGGAGTGACAAGCAATGCCAGGACGTTCTCACTGTGTATTTTCCAGGCCATGTTCCTATTAGCTAAGTGATGCTCACAACACAGCCACAATACAGCCTTCCCAAGCACAAACTGTTTTTCCAACAAAGAACTCCAATCATGGAGAGAGTCTGACTCAACACTTGCCAGAAGCCTGAGTAAGGGCCCTTCCCCAAGCTTGGCAGTGTTTTCAAACACACTCAAGGGCCAGATGGCTATTGGTCTGATTCACAGGAATGTGATATAGTCACCAATAATGTGTCCAATTTTTAATTCCCACGCAGAGTTCATCTTGAGAGATTAAACATAGCTAGATAAGATGGCAGTGAACCAGAACGGCAAAGCTGTGTGTTACTGAGAGGTTGCAGTTTGAACTAGTTGTAGAGAACTTTCTTCTGTAGCCTTTTGAGTAACAGATTTGTAGCATGTGATAGCCAGATAGAATGTTGGAGGCCATCTCATGTAGCATTCTCCTTTTATAGAGAGAAGAGAACCCAGGAGGTTATATGATTTAAGATTGAAATCTGGCTTAGAAGCCAGAAATCTCAACTCCTCACCAGTTCTGAACATTTTTTAGTAATTACGATAACCTATTTAGCTGTTGTCTCAGTAGGCTTATAACATAATTATTAACAAATTCTAGAGAGTAAAGGAGGTAAGCTTCAATATTATTTTAATCATGTTTCACAGCCCTGTTATTCCTTGTTGCTGTAACTGATTATGTCTGTCCCCTCCTCTATTCTGTGACATCCCCAGGAGAATGAGTGTCTTTTGTTTTTCTCTTTATCCTCATGAACTACATAGACATTTCTTGAATGAATAAATGAATAGATATGGACCTGTCTGTGAAAATCCCTTTACAAAGCACTTCACACATAGTAAAACGCAGGTAAACTCATCCTTATTTACTAGGATGATAATGAAAGTAGGTCCTTGAAAAAAAACACACACTTTCTATTTACTGGACACTAGCAATAAAAGAATTTATATTGCAAATGAACAGCTAACAGCCAAATGAAACTACCAAGTAGAAGGTGTGTTAAATAAATGGAGATGCTAAAACGGAGCGCAATGACAAATGCATGTGGTGCTGGAGAAGGTGCTTTCGGGACAAGACAGAAAGATCCAATTCCTAATCTCTGTGGACACCATGATGGAGCAACACAGTAGCTGTTGCTATTGTCGTCAAACTTGGAGCAAGTCTTCAAACAGGTAAACAAAAGAAATATATTGCCCAAATCAAATTAGTGAAAGAGGTAGGAATTTTATATGCTAATTTTTGAGTACATTGCAAGAGATCATATTAGCAGATGGAAGAATTAGTACTGAGACTGCTTTTATCCATTGCCAGGAAAAGCTTCAAAGAAAAGATGGAGTTTTAGGTGAAATCCATTATGCTGAAAATAGCAAACTGATGGGATTGCTCAACCTTACCTTGAAAGGCAGTAATAAGTAAATATAAAATTTGGGGTTCTTAATTTTGAACCCAGAGCTCAGTTAACTGAGAATTATGCATTTGTCTATTGAAGCTAAAGTTTAGCACAGTAAAAAAGCAATGCATTGATAGAGATTCTTTTTGGTACATGTGACAGAAACACAACTAGTTTAGGCAAAAGAAGGAAAACACTAGCCAGAGATGATTCTGGATATTTAAAGGGACACTGTTTGATTCAGAGAACTCCTCTCTCTCCAGTGACTGGCTCTGGTAACTAAAGACTATTATTTTTTCTTGTGCCCTTTTAGAAAGTTTGTTTTGGAAGTCAACGTTGGACAATTTCTTTGTTGCTCTTGGCTGTATTTTTCCTTCCTCTGAAGTGTTGGATGCCTCAACTTCCATGTATAAAACAGGAATGTTAGAAAATGAAAATACATCTGGTAATATTTCAGAAATATTATCTTATTATGCTGATTTGTAACAGACTTAGGTTTCTGGAGACATTTGCTAGCCCAAATGGAATAAGAACACACTACTAGCAGTAATTAATATTATTTGTAAGATATGAGTCATTTCAGTGACTTCAGCATAAATTAATAGTGCATTTAAACTACTAAATCGTTCTTTATCCTCTTCCACCTGATTGCAGTAGAGATTGAATTTGCCTGTATTTTCCCTTCAAGCATATGAAACAATTGTCAAATTTAAGAGTTTTTAGATAGTGGGCAATTTCCACAATTCCCTAGCAGAGTTTTGCAGGTCTACAGTGTAGGGTAGACACTTCTGGGTTGAAACATACATATCAATAATTCCTTGACTGACCCCCACTTTCTACTAAGATGTTCACTGTAAAGGCACACACTCTCTCCCTAGGAACCACTGCTCCCCTCACTATGCACAAACTCAGATAAGCTGCATGTTATCTATTGCCAGTTTCTGGGATAGTTTTCCATTTTCTATGACAAATGGAGCTGAAGTGATGTGGACATCTATTTTGCCACCTGAAACTTAACTAACCCATCATCACCTCTTTCTTATTCCTTTGTTTGCCTTCTGATTGGGGTCCTTATAGTCCTATCTGAGTACTATCTTCATGCCTGAACCCTTTTTTTTTTCACCTTCCTCATTATACCTCTTTTTCAACACTCATTTTGATACTTAAATTTCCAGAAGACAACAGGACAGGCTGGGCACAGTGGCTCATGCCTGTAATCCCAGCACTTTGGGAGGCCAAGGCGGGTAGATCATGAGGTCGAGAGATCGAGACCATCATGGTCAATATGGTGAAACCCTGTCTCTTCTAAAAATACAAAAATTATCTGGGTGTGGTGGTGCTTGCCTGTAGTCCCAGCTACTCAGGAGACTGAGGTAAGAGAATTGCTTGAACTTGGGAGGCGGAGGTTGCAGTGAGCTGAGATTGTGCCAATGCACTTCGGCCTGGATGACAGAGCGAGACTTGTCTCAAAAAACAAAAACAAACAAAAACAAAAATGAAAACCAACAGGACAAGAAATCAGTTTTTGGGTAGGAGGTGGCAAAACATTTTACTTTGTATTCCTGGAGATCGAGTACCAATATATAAAAAGGATTTTGTTGCTGGGAGCAAAAAGAAGAACAGCCCTACCACGCCAATGGTTCATCAGATCAGATAGCCAAATAGCAGGAATAGGATTAATGATTTCACTGAAATCCAGTAGAGCTATAATAGCAGACTATCTCTAAACCCTGGAAATCAAGTTAGATGCCAAGTATATCATTATACCCTCTAACTGTAATAAGCTCTATTAAAACTAAGCTGTAATTCCTGTATGTTAGCAGACATTGGGTCTTTTCTCATTCTAAGAAGAGTAAACTGAAAAATAATAACAGACTTCAACAACAACTGGGATGTTGGTCAACATATAAAATTATGTTGGAATACAATTGATATTACAAAATTCAGAGGAATGACAGTCTCTTCAAATGTTGAATTCCTGGTGTCAGAAAAAAATTTAGAAAAAATTAGTGTTTACAGTAACATATGTAATGATATGTCATCTATAAAGTAGTAATGAAAAAGCATGAAAAGAAAAAGTAACAGAGAAAAGATGACCAGATGAGCTCAAAAGCCACTATTTCAAGGTGAAGATGAAGCTGAATGTGATGAAAAAAGATTACATAGCAATCAAAAATACAAAACAAAATTAAAATTGGCATCAGAAACAGCAGAATGTTAATAAAAAGTCAGTAATAGTAGCAGTATAAAAGCAAATTTAATGATTTCTTCCATAATGCAGAGGCAAAAATTAATTAGTTTTAAATATCAGGAAAAAGAATATTTACAGAGGACATGCAGTGGAGAAAAATCTTTAAAATGTAGAGATTTATGAAGAATAAACTATTGGCCCAGAAGGAATACTAAAAGAAGTCACTGAAGAAAATACTTCTCAGCATACAGATTAAAAGGCTCACTATGTTTGAGGAAAAGTTGACTCTGGCATGTGCCACATCCTGCACTGCACAAGGGTTCAAGGACCTAAGAGGGAACGGTGGGGGATAAAGAAAGACACAGACACAGATACAGAGAAAGCTGGGCCAGGTGGTCCAGGAGGTGAAGGATGTCAATCTCTCTGGCCCAGACCTGTCTCAGTGTACTTTATTTCACATGTTCACAAAGCACATAGCAGAGGGAGGGTGCAGTTACTTAGAACAGCCTGTGGGTTATTATTCTCATACTTCAGTTAACATACTTCAGCTCAAAACTATCTCGTAGCAAGGTCAGTGAAAGCTGGTTATCGCTCTAGGCCCGTCTGTTCTCTCCAGGACATACACATCCTCCTACCATGTTTACACTTCCCTGAAGTTCAACCAAAGTTCACAGCAGTCTTGCTGCTGGTCCCCCTCAGAGGGGGTGTGCTACTCCGGCTTCCTACACTTGACAAAATGCTAAATCATGTAAATATGCTTAAATTTAAAGAGAAACAAGAATAAAAATATTATAAGCGCTCACATAAGAAATGTAAAGACATATACAGGACTACCAATCCGCAAAATATAATGACCATTGATAATAGAGGAATATGTATATTTTTGAAGAATGAACTTTGTAAGTCAATAATTTTAAACCTGAGCTAAGTTGATGGTCAAGTAATAAAGAGGCATATTCTTAACTGTGTAAAGGCTTAGGAAATGTCACTCTATTTTATTTTGTTTTGGTTAGTGATTGATGCTTAATAAACCACCCTAAAATTCAATGCCTTATGGTTAATAAATGACATCTATTATTGCTTATAATTCTACACTCAATTGGACCGTTCTGTGGAGCTGGGTCTGGCTCAGGTGGTCTTTGCCAGGCTTTCTCATGCATCTGCAGGCTGCTAATGGGTTGGCTGAGGAATAGGATAGGCTTATACACAGGTCAAATGATTGGCTAGGTGAGAAAACTGCGGTGAGTGAGCCACACATACGTTATCATTCAGTAGGTTACCCCTGGTTTATTCAATTGGTGATATTGGGTTTCCACTGATAGATGCACATAAAACTTTTTGAGTCCTAGGCACAACATCATTTCCACCATACTGATTTGATTAGTAATATGGTTTGTATATTTTTCCCTGCACAAATCTCAGGTTGAAATATAATCCCCAATGTTGGAGGTGGGGCCTGGTGGGAGGTGGATCCCTCATGGATGGTGATATGGTTTGTCTGTGTCCCCACCCAAATCTCATCTTGTATTCCCATGTGTTGTGGTAGGGACCTAGTGGGAGGTAATGGAATCATGGGGCAGGGCTTTCCCATGCTGTTCTCATGATAGTGAATAAGTCATACAAGATCTGATGGTTTTATAAAGAGGAGTTTCCCTGCACAAGTTCTCTCTCTTTGCCCGATGCCATCCATGTAAGATGTGACATGCTCCTCCTTTCCTCCTGTCATGATTGTGAGGCCTCCCCAGACACTCAGAACTGTAAATCCAATAAACCTCTCTTTCTTTTGTAAGCTGCCCAGTCTTGGGTATGTCTTTATCAGCGGGGTGCAAATGAACTAATACAGATGGCTTGGGTCATGCTCTAGGTGATAAATGAACTCTAGCTCTAAGTTCATGTAACATTTGGTTGTTTAAAGTGTTTAGCACCTCCCTCACCCTCTCTTGCTCATGCTTTTGCCATGTGAAGTGCCTGCTACTGATTCACCTTTTGCTGTGAGTAAAAGCTCTCTGAAGCCTCCCTAGAAGCTGAGCAGATGCCAGCACCATGCTTCCTGTAAAGCCTGCAGAACTGTGAGCCAAACTTCTTTTCTTTATAAATTACCCAGTCTCAGGTATTTCTTTATAACCACAAATACAGCCTAATACAGTCAGAACAAGTCACAGAACCACATAAATAGGAAACTAGGTTCTACATCTTGATGGAAGAAGATTCAAAAGCATATTGGCAAATACATGAATACATGGATACAGTTGAGGACATGTTTTGCGATCAATCCAATATATTCTTACAAAAAAATTAAACGTGCTGACTCCCACTTAAAAATTAAGAATGGGGAAACTGATATAAAAAACTGGTAGTGAGAACTCAGGGGAACATGGTGGTTGGGAGCAGGACTAGACTGCAGCATCAGACAAAGCAGCATGAGGGGAATTGCACTGTGAATTTTAGCTCCAGATCGACTGCAAGAACAAATCAGCAATCCTGAGAGGACCCACAGACCCTCTGAAGGAAGTGAACTTCTCTTGCAGGACCTGGGAGACACCCCAAATACTGTGAGTGTCCCAATTCCATCCATGTTGCTGCAAAAGATACAAGTTCATTCTTTTTTATGACTGCATAGTACTCCATGGTGTATATGTATCACATTTTCTTTTTTTATTTTTATTTTAATTTTTTTATTATACTTTAAGTTCTAGGGTACATGTGCAGAACATGCAGGTTTGTTACATAGGTATACACATGCCATAGTGGTTTGCTGCATCCATCACCCTGTCATCTACCTTAAGTATTTCTCCTAATGCTATCCCTCCTCTATCCCCCACCCCCTGCTATCCCTCCCCTAGTCCACCCCCCGCAACAGGCCCCAGTGTGTGATATTCCCCTCTGTGTGTCCACGTGTTCTCATTGTTCAACACCAACTTATGAGAGAGAACATATGGTGTTTGGTTTTGTGATCTTGTGTCAGTTTGCTGAGAATGATGGTTTCCAGCTTCATCCATGTCCCTGCAAAGGACATAAGCACATCCTTTTTTATGGTTGCACAGTATTCCGTGGTGTATATGTGCCACATTTTCTTTACCCAGTCTTTGCTATTGGTTCCAAGTCTCTGCTATTGGTATCACATTTTCTTTATCCAATCCATCATTGATAGGCCCCTAGGTTGATTCTATGTGTTTGCTATTGTGAATAGTGTGGAACTATTACTATAAGGGCATGTGTGTTTTTCGTATAGTGATCTGTTTTTGTTTGGGTATATGCCTAGTAATGGGATTGCTGGGTTAAATGGTAGCTCTGTTTTAAGTTCTTTGAGACATCTTTAAACTTCTAAGTGTTTCCTTTTCTCCACAGCCTCACCAGCATCTGTTGTTTTTGAATTTATAATAATTCCAGTTTACTTTTAAATTTAGGAAAATTTTGATAACAAATCCAGTCAAATGTAACATAGGAAAAACAGAACAAACTCTATACACGCAAATGTCAAGTACTAAGCACAGCAGTAAATTAAGAGACTAATGTATCAAGAGCAAATGAGTTTTATTTTGGAGTTATAAGGATGTTTCAACTAAAAAAACTAGAAATAAAGCATATTACATTAATAAAGGAAGAACATGAAATATTTCAACTTTCTGATAAAAACCAATCTCTCAGTAAACTAAAAGTATGTTTTTAACAAGATAATGAATATCATCCTGTGTTTCCAATTCTATATTACTTAATAATAAAATAACAGAAACATTTCCTCAATTAGTACTGCACTAAGCAGGTCTACTATGACTACTTTTATTTAATATTGCCCTGGAATTTCTAGGTATGGGTACAGAAAAAGTAGACATTATTATTTTTAGATAGTATTATTCCCATGGACACAACACAAAAAAATCCATCAAAAAACCATTAGCTGTAATAAGAAAATTTAATTAAGTGATGAGTTTAAAAGTAGAGGAATAAAAGCTTTTCTATTAACTAGTAACTGTCAGCTAGGAAAAATAATAATGAAATAAGGATACCATTCAGAATAGCAATAAAAGTACAAAGATCATGTTTGATTTAATAGTCATTCAGTGGATACTATGTCATGGGTTTACCTTAACAGAACAGGATACCTGAGAGAGATGAGCCATATTTTTAGAAGAGGTGTGTGAATACATTAAAAATATCATTTTTCCAAACTAATATATACGTTTAATGAAATTCTAATAAAATTTCCTTTAAAAAAACTTTCAGCCATGCAATTTTGGTGTCATTCTGACCTTCTAAATGAATAAAACTATGGGGATGAATAAAAAATTTTGAAGAGAGAGAGCAAGGAGAAATTATTTGTTGAACCTATCACTCAACATTATTATAAAGCCATAGTAATTAAAAATAGGATGCCACAGGAGCTGAGAATAATGGGATCTAATAACAGTAAATAAGCAAATATACATATATATGTACATACACGTATATAATAAAGGTGGCTTCACAGAGGAAGAGTTACTCAATGAATTATATTAAGGGAATAGCACTGTATACAATAAATGGTAGCCGAAGAGAGAGGAACATGAAACAAAGGTTTGGAGCCAATGATCAGTATGTTACCAAAGAGGAGAACATGTCCCAGGAAGCCTGGGCTGGGAAGATGGGAACAGAGTCTGGGATGTCAGCGCACGTGGGAGCATTGCAGCCACCGTGAAGGTAGGTGAGGAGTTGCTCCACAGTCACGGAGAGTAGGTGGTAGAATTCAGAACCCCAGACAAGGGCTTGGAAATAATAAGTGATGAGAAACTAGTCATTTGAATCATACATTCTTACTTATAAGTGGAAGCTAAGCTATGAGGATGCAAAGGCAAAATATGAGCTTTGGGGACAAGGTGGCTGGGAAGCGGGTGGAGAGGTAAGGGATAAAAGAGCACATGTTGGGGACAGTGTACACTGCTCAGGTGATGAGTGCACCAAAATCTCAGAAATCACCACTAAGGAACATATCCATGTAAACAAAAACCACCTGTACACCCACAACTATTGAAATAAAAATAAAAATTTAAAAGCCCAATATAACAATTAAAAAATGAACAAAAACTAATACAGTTAAAAAAAAAAAGAAACTAGTCATTAGAGCAGGAGTTAAAGCACAAAGATTGGTATTAAGTGTTAGAGCTGATTGTTTCTTTATTGCTCATTGATATACGTGTGTGTGTATGTTCATTCACCTAATATATATATATATATATATATATATATATATATATATATATAATGTGCATGATTAAGTAACATTTATGTAGAACTTACTATTTGCCAGGCATTTCCTAATGTATACATACATATTGTGAGCTATTATTATGCTTCTTCCTTGGGGCACCTATGGGTGGAGAGACATTGAAGTAGAAATGCCTTGTAGGTAAATGGAAAGATTCTAAACATTCCCAAAGGTGCTGTATTTTGTAGAGTAAAATGCTAGATCTTAGATCTTGTAAATCTTATTACAATTGAGACCCTAGACACCATGGTTTCTGGGACCAACTTAACGACTGATTCTACACCCTCTGGGTTTTGTGGTAACTAGCTCTGCTTGGTGCGTGAGAAACACAGAAAACAACAGCCCAGCCGATGAGGAATAGATGAGCCCTGGAGATGGTTCCTCTCAATGTCAGTGCCAATGTCTACTGAAATTCCCTTAGTGACCTCAGGGGTCTTTATATTCGGACTTTTGGTCATTGAACTGAGGCAGGTGTTTATGAGATTTTTAGGCTTTTAGATAGTTCCCCTGTGATTTGTCCTTTAAAATAACCTTTTTAGTAGAAGCCTATGTTATTTTTCTCCCATCAAATGAAAATGATAATCTTTGTGAATCATACTCTCAACTTGATTATTCCCTTCCCACTTTCTGGGTGTAACAGAACATCCTCTGATGTCACATAAGGGAATAAATATTTTACTAACGGCTCTTTGTATGTGAGGGAACTGGATTGCCTGTCTGTTTATTTGTTTAGTTTTACATTCTGGAACAGTTTTCTTCTCTTAACAGAAAATAGTCTATTTTCTTATGCTTGAATCAGATATCAGGGCTATTTACCAAGTGAATTATTTTTTCATATCCCAGAAGAAAGACAGTGTATTTAAAAATAAGGTTATTGTAACTTTTCCTTGTATGTAAAATTGATGCAATTTTGGGCAACACATATTTAATAATGCATACTAACAAATAAGGGGAAAAATGAGAATGTGACATATAAACTACACCCTAAGTATGGCAGTGCATGTGATCACATTGTTAAAAGAAATTGTGTTGATATCAACAACTGCTCTGCTCACTGGTGGGCAGCCCAGCCCAAATCCGGTAGAACTGCCTGTTTAGTTAATCAATCTTGGCTATCAAGACTCCAACGAACAAAACCACCCATGACAGCTGACCACATTGAATATCCAGATAAGGACTTGGGGAAAATTTAGCTGACTACTTTGATCATACCGGAACAGCAAAGATTAATCTTGCATGGAAATGCATGTAATCAATTTCTCATTTGTTCCTATAAATTAAAACATGAATCAATGAAGAAGTTGAAATGAACATAGTTTGTTTGCCCAGGGTCAAGATGATGGTGTACATGCAAATTTGTATCCAGCTCTTTTTACTTATCATTGCAACAAAAATTCTTCTGTTATTATTGACTTTTGAAAAACATCCTTTGGTGCATTAAAAAAAAAAAAAGAAAAACATCCTTTGGTGTAAATATTTATTCAATGACAGGGACAATAATGTTACATTTTTGTTGAAAATTTAAATTACTTTTTTGTATTATAGATAATATTTTTATCAATTGTGGGCAGCAATAGCCGCCATTTTGTGATCTGTTGAGGTTTGCACAAGTTAAGTTTCAGTTCCTGTTTTCCTGTTGACAAGTTTCAGTCTTTGTTTTCTCTGCTGAATGTTTGTTTCAGTTCCTGTTTCTCCGCTGAATGTTTCAGTTTCTCCCTTGAATGTTTCAGTTTCTGTTACTCCGCTGAATGTTTCAGTTTCAGTTCCTGTTTCTCTGGCTGAATGTTTCAGTTTCTGTTTCCTGCTGGTAAGTTTCAGTTTTTGAAACTTAGGAAGGCCGGAATTTCCCAACTGCAAGCTTCCTTTGCCCCGCCTCCCTGCCTGGCCTATTTAAGCTGTGAGCTCAGCAACAATAAACGAGACTTGATCAGACTCCTGTCTTGTCTCCATTTCTCGCATCTCCTGCCCATCCATCCCCACTCCCTCCCTTCGAGCTCCTGTTGTTGTCCTGCAGGTCGGGACAGTCTGGCGCCCAACATGGGGCTTGAAGTAAGAGGGACACAGTGAGGGACGTCGTCGAAGCCGGCCGGATTGAAGGAAGAAATCCAGAGGAGGAGTCACCGCGGGAACCTGCTGCGGCCTTGCTCTCTGGTAAGTGGACGACGATATTATGGGTCAGGAAATTAGTAAGCATGAGTTGTTTGTAGAAGAACTCAGCATAGCATTAAAGGCGCGAGGAGTAAAGGTGAAAGTAAACCGGTTAATTAAATATTTTGATTATATTAAGGACGTTTGTCCCTGGTTCCCTCAAGAAGGAACCATAGATCAAAGATGTTGGAAAAGAGTAGGGGATGCCCTAAAAGATTATTATGATGCTTTCGGGCTTCAAAAGGTCCCTGTAATTGCTTTCTCATACTGGAATCTAATAAATGAGGTCATTACCCGAAAACATGACGATCCAGTCATTGCTAATCTCATAACCCAGGGGGAAAATTGCCTGAGAGACTCATGTAAAAATTTGTCCGATAAAAGCCCCCCCTTTAAAGAAAATTCGTTAGTTTTGGAAAAACCAGAACCCAAAGAGGGCAAGGAGAAAAAGTCAGGGGAAGCTGACTTAATGTCATTTAATAGCAACTCTGGTAAAGAGGAACAGAAACCTGCAGAGAGCGGTGGGTCTGTGTGTTCCTTAGAGAAATTTGCTGAACGTGTAGCCACAGGCCTTAAACAAAAATTAGCTAACCCAAAATATCGAAAGAGGATTGTATGGCTAGCCAGTAGAGCCAATAATTCAGAGGACGAAGGCATTGATGAGGGTATTGATTGGGACGATCTTGAGGATGAAGCGGCTCGATACCAAAATTCTGTGATCTGAGTTGGATATATTTGAAGGTATTTTGAAAGTTACGTTCAAGGCTAACACCTGAACTTTGTGTAATGTATATAAGACCTTGTGTTTATGAACCTTTCAGCTAATTTGCTTTTTTTTTCCCCCTTACATGCCAAGTGATGTTCAGGTTTTGAATGTTTTTGTATCAGTTTTTTCCTTTGTAAATGGCATTAACATTGTTACTTGAGGTCTTGCTTAATCACTTTTGTTGTCCTGAGGACTTGAATTTACAGTGCATCAGATTTGTTGCTAATTTTGTCTGTAGATAGTCTAGCTTCAGCTGTTTATGGAGATGCTACATTTTCGCTTATAAATATGTTTGTGGTATAAAAAAAAATGAATGAGTATAACCAAGTTTGGCTGGAATTAATATCCCTGGGCACCCTGGAACAGGGTGGTGTATATTTGTGTACAACCCGGCCTCCCTTCCCCTGTAGCCATACCTCTGGGATTCTACAAAGTTATTGTAGACCTAAAACACTGTTTCTTTACTATTCCTCTCCATCCAGAGGATTGTAAGCGTTTCGCTTTCAGCCTTCCCGCAATTAACTTTAAAGAGCCTATGAAGAGATATCAATGGAAGGTTTTGCCTCAGGGCATGGCCAACAGTCCCACCTTATGTCAGTCATATGTGGCCATCGCCATTGCTGAAGTTAGAAAAGATTGGAAGGATGTATACATCATCCATTATATGGATGACATACTTTTAGCAGCAGCAAAAGAGGAAGTGGTCTTGTCTTGTTTCAAAAGTCTACAAACTGCCCTTACTGCTAGTGGATTAGTCATAGCCCCAGAGAAGGTGCAACTTACTGATCCCTACACTTACCTAGGATTTCAGTTAAGTGGAACTCGCCTATCGACTCAAAAGGTGCAACTCAGGCTAGACTGTTTAAAAACCCTCAATGATTTTCAAAAATTATTAGGAGACATAAACTGGCTGTTACCTTATCTAAAATTATGCAAAGCTGATCTCAAGCCCCTATACGATACATTGGTAGGGGATCCCAGTCCTACTTCTTTAAGACAACTCACCCCTGAAGCAAAATCAGCTATCGATTTAGTTAACCAAGCTATCAATAACCAAACCATCACCTTTTTCGATATTGACAAACCACTCCAATTTATTATATGTCATACCTCATTATCTCCCACAGCTGTGTTCTGGCAAACTGCTCCACTTATGTGGATCCATCTTCCTAATATGCCCACTAAAGTCATTGAACCTTACTACCTTATGGTAGCCAGTCTAATTACCAAAGGAAGAACCCTAGGCAAGGAATATTTCGGACAGGAACCTAACAACATTGTCCAACCTTATACCAAACAGCAGATCCATTGGCTCATGCAAAATACTGAAGCATGGCCCATTGCACTTGCCTCATATACTGGCAACCTCGATAATCATTATCCTCCCAATAAGCTTCTAGATTTTGCCAACAGACATGATTTCGTTTTTCCTAAAAATACCAGACTTCATCCCCTTCCAAATGGAATTACCATTTTCACTGATGGGTCATCCACAGGGCTTGCAGCCTTTGTTACCCCAAACCAAACCATCAGCTTTCAATCCCAATCTTCGTCTGCCCAATTAGCAGAGCTACATGCAGTTATAGCTGCATTTTCCATGTTTCCTAATGATCCTCTCAATGTTTATACAGACAGTGCGTACATTGCTACCTCTGTCCCAAAGTTAGAAACAGCCCCATTCATAAAACACACCTCAACTGCTGCAAAACTATTTTCTCAACTACAAAAGCTATTAATTTCCAGAACACAACCTTTCTACATTGGACATTTACGTGCTCATTCAGGCTTACCTGGTCCATTGGCCTCTGGAAATGCCAAGGCAGACCTAGCCACCCGTGTTCTGCTAGTTCAACTCCCTAACACCCCTCTAGCTCAAGCACAACATTCGCACAACTTGCATCATCTTAATGCTCAATCCTTAAGACTACTCCATCACATAACTAGAGAACAAGCCCGACAAATAGTAAAGTCCTGCACACAATGTGCACCCCACTTACCGGTCCCACATCTTGGAGTTAACCCTCGAGGCCTCCTACCTAACGCCCTTTGGCAAATGGATGTCACCCATATCCCAGAATTTGGAAATCTTAAATACGTTCATGTCTGCATTGATACTTGTAGTGGATATATCTTTGCCACTTTACAAACTGGAGAAGCCACAAAACATGTTATTGCTCATCTTTTAACTGCCTTTGCATCCCTGGGGTGTCCACGTAAAATCAAAACTGACAACGGGCCTGGTTATGTCAGTACAGCCTTCACTCAATTCTGTACTCAGCTAAACATTCAACATGTTACAGGCATCCCGTACAACCCCCAGGGACAAGGCATAGTAGAAAGAGCTCATCTCACCATAAAAACCACTCTAAATAAAATAAAAAAGGGGGAATGGTACCCTCATAAGGGATCACCAAAAAACCTTTTATCACACTCCTTATTTATTTTAAATTTCTTAACACTGGATCAAGAAGGACACTCCGCTGCCGATCGACACTGGCATTTTGAATCCAAAAGCCATTATGCATCGGTAATGTGGAAAGATCCCATGACAGGCGCATGGCATGGCCCGGACCTGGTCCTGATTTGGGGTCGAGGATCGGTGGGCATTTATGCCAAGGAAGCCGATTCGGCCAGGTGGCTTCCCGAGAGACTTGTAAAGCAAGTAGATACCAAAAAATCCGAAAAACCAACTCTACCCAGGGACGACACTGAGCCCTGAGGGTCTTCTATCTTTTTCCTTTTTAGGAGTCAACAACATGGTATTATTTATCCTGATTGCTTTCCCTCCTTGTCTTACTGTCTATCGGTCCTGTTATACTCGGCAAACTCAGGAGCTTCTCAAGATCACAAATTGAGGCCATAAAGATGCAGCCCATTCAGGTCCATTACCACAGGCTGGAGATGGCAGACCTAGAGATGGAGCTTGATACCTTTCCTCTCAGGTCACCCGGCGAGCTGAACCGGTTAGCCAATGACGGGCAACTGAGGAGCATGAGTAAGGACACTCCGCCTAAGATAGGGAGGAAAACGTTTTTCCCCTCCCCATGACGGATAGGGAGTCAATGTTCTCTCATGTGGGGTCCTCTGACCTAAGACAGGCACGGTTCCCGCGGGCATAACTACCACTCAACCTAATTTCTAAATAAAATAAAAAAGGGGGACCTGTGGGCAGCAATAGCCGCCATTTTGTGATCTGTTGAGGTTTGCACAAGTTAAGTTTCAGTTCCTGTTTTCCTGTTGACAAGTTTCAGTCTTTGTTTTCTCTGCTGAATGTTTGTTTCAGTTCCTGTTTCTCCGCTGAATGTTTCAGTTTCTCCCTTGAATGTTTCAGTTTCTGTTACTCCGCTGAATGTTTCAGTTTCAGTTCCTGTTTCTCCGGCTGAATGTTTCAGTTTCTGTTTCCTGCTGGTAAGTTTCAGTTTTTGAAACTTAGGAAGGCCGGAATTTCCCAACTGCAAGCTTCCTTTGCCCCGCCTCCCTGCCTGGCCTATTTAAGCTGTGAGCTCAGCAACAATAAACGAGACTTGATCAGACTCCTGTCTTGTCTCCATTTCTCGCGTCTCCTGCCCATCCATCCCCACTCCCTCCCTTCGAGCTCCTGTTGTTGTCCTGCAGGTCGGGACAATCAATATCATACATAAAGTCTTTCCCGTTTTCTTATGATAGCTTTCTAAAAGTGGAATTGTAAAGTCACATATATTTATAAGATAGATACTCTCAACTTGTTTTTCAAAATGGTTATATTGCAGAATCTGAAACTGCTCCTGTCACCTCACCTGAGAAACACTATTTTAGTTCTGAATCTTTCTATGAAAGATGGCATAATAAGTTAGCATTATTATAACATCATCAGAATATGTTCACATGTGCATATGTGTGGCAGGAGTGTGTATGTCTGTCTGCCTGTCTTTCTGTTATTTATTCTGGATCTGCAGTGGGCATCTGGTGTACCCAACTTTTATGTGTGACTGGCATCTGATTTATTTTGTGTCTTTTTTGTTTTCCTTCTTTACCGCACAGCCTTCTTCATACTTCCCATATCATTAAAAATGACTGGCTTGTTCTGGGGATTGGAAACACTCTCTTTTTCATCTGAAAGTCAGGGAAGTGCATGATGACCACGTCCTAATAGCAATATGGATAAAACCATTACAGGCAGTGCATGACAGGTTCTCTGCTCTCTTGGCTGTGAGGACTTTGTATGTGCTGTTCCCGCTTCTGGGATTGTTCATCCCCTCCTCCACTAAGTCTGGTGAGCTTTTAAAATATGTCTTCTAAGTTTATAGGACATTTCTTTAGGAAAACATTTTCTAGTGACTGAATCCCCATGCTGTGCTGGGCTTTACCTATCAATCTAGACATTTCCCATTGTTAGTGTCAGAAACACAACCCACATAGGGAAAATATTGGCTCAAGTGACACAGAAGTTCCAGAATTATAGCAACCTTAAATGAAATGAATGGAGGCTTGGGCCATCCCTTGGGTGCCACTTTTCTTCTCTGCCAGCCTCCCTGGTTCTGCCCCTGCCTCCACCGTCTGCCCTCTTGTAGTGGGGTTCCAACTGCATATTTTCTCTCAGTCTAGTGAGGAAAGAAGATTCCTAATCTCTGATAGCTCAACTGAGGGTTGGGAATTGTGTCCTTATTAGTTCTGATTGGATTTCTTTGGGTCATAAACTCAACCCACTACCGATTCCTAAGTACAGAGGAACAAAATAAACGGACTGGCTTAGCTTTTGGTGTTGTTTCCTACCCTTGAACTTAGACTGTAAGCGTAGTGGATAGGATCCCAGACAAAAATCAGGGGCTGTTACCGAAGTGCATACCTGGCAACTGTGTGTATTATAA
Source organism: Saimiri boliviensis (assembly GCF_048565385.1). Classification (NCBI taxonomy): domain Eukaryota; kingdom Metazoa; phylum Chordata; class Mammalia; order Primates; family Cebidae; genus Saimiri; species Saimiri boliviensis. Next base: position 41,583,795 of record NC_133450.1, on the reverse strand, counting down.
CTCTTACAGTTCTGCATTTTTAAGGCAAGTTTCCCCCAATACACTATAAACCCCAGTTTATATTACAGGGACAATGTCTGTTTTGTTCTTCCATGCCAAGCTACAAACCTTGCTCTTAGTAAGCACTCAATAAGTATTTGTTGAATAAATGAATAGGACCAGCTGATTAATATCTCTCAATTTAGTATCTTGGTATTTTTGGTAACTGTGAAACTGTGGCAGTGGTAGATACTGTGACATTTACAAATAATCTTTACAAATTATCAAAATTTAAAAAATTTGTAGAAAGACGTCCCTCCTGTTGACATGTAAAATGTTGGTAACTTCATGGTAACTTGACCTGTGTTGCAGTTTATAATTGCAGCCTTCACTCCCTTAGAGGCGTTGGTATTCAGGAAGCTCATCCTCCGTGACTTTTATCTTCTTCTTAGCTCTAGTACTACCCAACATCTAATCATGGTCAATTCATATTAGATGGTTCCTTTAGGATTCTAGATGCTGAAATTACTGCTCAGAGCTGAGGGTGACTTTCCCAACATGCAACACTCATAGATGAAGCAAATGGTAAGATCCCTGAGAGCCTGTAGTGCAAGAATGGGAAATTGAACAATTCCGTGGCCAGCAAACAAGAAGACTGGCAACCTTTATAATACAAAAGGGAACATGGAATGTGACTAAGTGTGGTCTTAAACATTAAACTGACACCATCAAGAAGAACAAAACGCACCAATGATAAGAAAAAACGGGGACAAAAATTTTGGCAATTTTTTTCTTCCCCCCTCCTCTAGTATTTGAGGTCTGATGTGATCCAATCAATTCCTTTATCTACCTGGGTTGTCTTACTGGCCTTTTCAATGTTTTTCCTGCTGGCCCGGAGGAGGTTGCTGTAGTGCTGAAAAGGGCTTATTTTTATGAACCAGTTCCCTCCCAGCTAGAATGGCTGCCCTTTCTACATGTTAAGGTCATGTCCCAGGAATTTCCAAGCAGGAAACTTTCGCTTGTATGCTGACTGATCAATATGTCTGGCATGACTATAAGAGAGCATGAACATCTTCATTCCAGGTATTCAGTGGAATACAATGGTGGACAAGTGCTCAAAAAACTGTGAGAAGGAGGATTTCCCTTGGCCTTGGAAGGGGAAAGGAGGTCTATGCAACCCAGAAAAGAGCAGGGAGGGATATACTGCTTAGAGAGGGTTGGGAAGACAGGACTGCAGCTTTTGGGAGTTTTGACTATATAAAATATTTCTATTCCCTGAAACAGCTAGATCTGAAGAGGGTCAACCGAGCTGAGATAGGGCTCTTCCCTGCTGCAGAGAGGCCTCCCTGCCTGTTGTCACTACCTAAGGTCTTGTTACTGCTTTGCCACAGCTGTGTATATGTGTGTGCATGCATGTGTGTACATGCGTGTACATATGTGTGTGCATATATGTCTATGTGTGCTGCCACTGATGACTGAGACTGAATTCTCCCCCTTACGGTATCATTTTGGGTACAGATGAGTGCTCAGAGCTGCAGTGAAGTGGTTTGTTTTTATAAACTCTTTGCTATATTACTGCTTTTATTTCTATGAGAAAAACACAAACAATTCAGGGATAACATTGATGTTTGTGGCAGAAAAGCTAAAAAATATAGGGAAGAAAAAGGAAGGAAATAGAAATGACTTTTAATCTACCACTCAGAGATAATCACTATCTGTATTTTGATATAATTTCTCCCCTCCTCTCTTTCTTTTCCTTTTCTCTTTCCCTTCCCTTAGCAGAATGACACTGGACATACTGGCTTTTTATTTCTTTAAAGCTGGCTTTTACACACACACACACACACACACACACACACAAACACACCACTATATATTTATGGTGAAAACTTTTTAAGTCATTAAATATTCTTCTATAATACTATTTTTCGTGATTATAAAATGTTACACAATTCACTCAACAAGTTGAACATGATTATTATTTCAGTTTTTTGCTGTTCCGAACATCTCTCTGATACGAAATGTATAAATCTGTTTGTGCATCCATTAATTAATTTCGAAGACATCCATCATTTCACAAACTTTAGAGTTTACAGGCCTGTAATGTCTCATGATTTCTAGTGGTTTGTTGATCCCAGTTTGGGAATAAATATCATTGAATACATTCCTGAAAGGGGGCATTGCCAGCTCAAAAGAGACCCACATAGTAAAGTTTTTCAAGTTACTCCAGAGAACTACTTTGCAACTTGCAAAGTTGCAAAATTGTGTGATTCTAGGATTCGGTGGTCAGGTTCTCTTTTTGGGTGGCTTGCTGCCGCACAAGCCATTCTCCTCTAGATGGCGATGTTTCATCAGTTTAAAAACCAGCTCCGCAGTGGAAGCGATCCATAACAAGTTTCCCCAATTACCTGTGGATCTACCAAAACTTAGAAGAGAGACAGCAATGGGGATACAGTAGTCACATCACTTTTGTCTATAAGACATTATTTATTCAAGGCCGAGAATCAACAAGTCCTATGCTGGCGTTCGCTCTTGGTGACATTCATCTTAGGAAAGGGGTTAACTCTTTATAAGGATGCAGGGATGTTGCACATCTTGAAGCTTGAAAAGATGAAAATAAGCCCCAGTCCACGAAGTTCTTGTTTAAACCCTTACCCTTGCACACTTACTCGCAATTTCTCAGGTCAACCTGGCAGAGGGATACCCTCACTTTCCTTCCTTATCCCACGACTCTTTGGTGGATATTCTATCCCTGAGTTCTTTCTGATTTGTGGGCATGAGAATATTCACTTTTCTGAGGAAAGGTCTGGTGGTGCGTCCTTGCAAACCTGTCACCCGCCTGTCTCCCTGTAGCCAGCCTCTCCTGCGTAAACAGAACAGGACCCGAATCTGAACACAAAAGCTTCTGGATGGGTGGCCACCCTTCAGGACAGCCCAAAGGCTCCTTATAGCACAGAAGAAACATTTCTGAGAGACACAGGTAAGAAACTCGTCACTCTTTTGGGCTGACTACTGTGAAAAAATCTCTACAAAGTTTTTGTTCACCTGGCAAACTCCTGTGCATCTTTTAAGACTCAATTCAACTCACATGTCTTATCTTCTGCAGAGCATCTCTTGGTCCCTCTACGTCTAGAGACAATAGGTTTTCTCTTTGTGCTCTCAAACACATTCATTCATTCATTTTTTTTTTTTCAAAATTATGTATTGAGTGCTAACTATCTTTGCGGTATACCACAAGCAAGACAGACAGGGTTTCTGCTTTTTCATAGTTCACTACTAAGTGAAATGCCATTTAATTATCAACAGTATTTTTGAAGAGCATCATGAAGGACAAGTACAGGTGTTTTAAATCCTTGTGGAATTTAAATATCTACAGAATTTAAAACAGCCTAGTTTGGGAAGCCAAGAAAGACCAGGAGTTAATGAGGTGATGGCCAAAGGGCAAGAGAGTTGGGCAGGAAGGAAAGCCACACACAGGGCCTCAGGAGGGAGGAACTGAGTGCATGTGAGTAACAGGGTGGGTCCAGGATGGCCAGTGCCTAATGGATCGGGCCAGGAGATGAGGCTAGTGATCATCTTCTATAGGCTGTGCTATGGACTTTGCATTCATCTAAGAGCATTTGGGAAACCATGCAAAGGTTTAAAATAAGAAAGTGATGGGATCCGATTTGAGTTAGAGAAGCTCGCTCTGGCAGATATGTGGAGAACAGTTCAGTGTATAGATGCTCGGAGACCTAGTTGGGAAGCTATGCCGCCTTCCAGGCATAAGGTTTTAGTACTGGTGGAGATGAAAGGGATGGATTTGAGACATATGTAGGCGGTGTAGGAGCCAGGAGTTAGTAACTAGTTACATGAAGAGTGAGGGAGAGGGTATAACCAAGGTTGGCTCCCAAGTCTGTGGCCTCAGTGAGTAATGAGTTTATTAAGACCATGGGCAACTGGAAGAGAAGCAGATATGGGTACAATCTCATGAGGTCTGTTTTGGACAAGTAGCATGGAAATGGCTGAGAAATAAGCAAGTACCATCGTGAAATATATAGATTGGGGGTCTGGAAGAAAGGTAGGACAGTTGTCCTCAAAGTGTGACACCTAGGGCACTAGCATCCCCTCAGAACTTATTAGTAATGCAAGTTTCCGATTCATTAGAATCAGAAGTGGGAGCGTAGTCCAGCAATCTGAGTGTTAACAAGTTCCCCAGATGATTCTGATTAATGCTAAAGTTTAAGAACTACTAGCATATATGCCAATATTTAGAGGCTGTGTAGAGGAGGATGAGTAATCAAAGAATCCCAGGCAATGATGAGAGTTGTAGGAGGAAAGCGGAGGGGTATGGAGTCAAAGACACCAAACGAGAGAGAGGTCAACTGTGTGAGGGCTGCTTTGACGTCAAATAAAATGAAGACCGACATGGGTCCACTGGCTTAACAGTAGTGGTCATAGCTTCAGAAATTACAGGGGGACAGTGGGGCGAGCAGCCTGTTGAGTGTGTGACAAGGAAGGAAAGAAAGATGGAGAAATGGCAGTGGTACATTTCTCTTTGGTAAACCTGTGTTAGAACAGGTTTCTGTTCCTTAAAGCTGAAAGCATCCTGACGACACAGGTAGGTATCATTGTTCTCCTGAGTACTTAGATGAGTGAACTAAGATTTACAGAGGTGAAGTCACGTGCCAGGTGAAGAACAGGAAATGAAAGATGGATGGTAATTGACAGGTAACGTGAAGCTGAGCATTTTTATGAAGATTGTATGCTTTCTGAGCAAACATATAAAGAAAGTGCACAAATCACAATTACAAGGCTCAACTCAGACAAGTTCGTGACCAAACTCGATCACAGACATGGGAGGCTACAGGAGATAATGTCCTGTGCCTGGAGCATAGCCCTCCTCTGCGTACAGCTGCAACAGCCCTAGCCTGCTCTCTACAGAATGTTGGCGAACAGGGACAGGTGCATCAGATGACTCTTCCGTCTGTAGGATCCACCCAGCACCCGGTAATGCTGGCTCATATTCACCTGAACCCTTCACCTGAAACATATCTATCTTTTCCCTCCCCCAGGAAGCATGTGAGACTCAGGATGGTAACCCTACCTTTACCGCCAGGGTTAGATCCTAATCAGCTTAAAGTAATCATGGAAAATCATCTTCCTTGCCACTGATTGGCTCAGTGCCCGGGCCTTAGCCAATCAGGGCAATTCTCACTGGTACAGGGGTGGACAAGCAAACTAAGTTGAACCAATTGGAAGGAAGGATAAGGCTTTTAACTCCGTGATTTGGGTGGAAGCCCTTCACTACACCAGAGCAGACGAAAGAAGTACGTTGCTGCTATTGCTATTCATGGCCTTCTTTCAACAGAGAGGGAAGCTTAGTCTGAAGATAAACTGTGCAAGGAGAGTAAAACAAGAAAATTGCAGCGAAATAGTGCCAGAGCTGTGATGGAACTACAACCTACAGTTCTCACAATCCCTTAATTTCCTGCTATCGGCGATAAATGTGGATATTTTGGACAATTTGATTCAGATTTTCTGTTCCTTGAAGCTGAAAGCATTCTGACACAGGTAGGTGTCATTGTTCTCCTGACTATGTAAATGAGCAAACTAAGACTTATAGAGGTGAAGTCACTTGCCAGGTATACATTTGAACCCAGAACTGCTGATTTCTAAGCCCACAATCTTACCTGTTAGCCTTATGCCTCCAGCTAGGGCTGTGTGCCCTCTCTCTCATTCCTTAGGAAGATTTATTTCTCAGAAAGCTGCTTGCGTCTCCATACAAATAAACTTCTACTGGTTTGTCTTTATCAGGGACAGAGCAGAAAACAAATGGCATACTTGGGTAGGGTAATTAAAGAGCATTTAATAAGGAATTTTCTACAGAAATGTAGGCAAGATTAAGGGAAACCAAAAAAGGCCAGTGAAACTCCCCAGGGTTAGCAGTAGACAAAGTCTGTTCCCACTCTTAAATCCAAAGGAGCAAAGCAAGAGTGAGGAAGTGGGGGACAATTCACAGAAACTGGAGAAAGCTGCACTCCTGAACCCAGGAGAGGATCAGTTTTCAGAGTCAAGGTTTTCAGAGGTGCATTGCGGCCATGGTCCAACCTTTAAGGAAGCCTGGGCCATATGTATTTTGATTGATTTATTCTCTCACCCTTCAGTCTCCTGTTGGTCTCCTTTGAGAAGCCAGTGGGCAAAGGGGGCTTGGATGATGCAGTCTATAGAGAAGGGAACAGAACAGGAGGAAGAGTGGAGGGTAGGTATGGAAGATATCCAGTGCCGGGAACCTCTCATTTTCCACCAGTTTCTTTGCCTTGCCCAGTGTTGTAGGTTGGTTAACCTGGGAAGTGGTCTCTGAAAAAGAGATTAGTTTGCAGAATATTTCATATGAAATATTTTTGCAGTCAACACCTATGAAAGGAAGGGAAGGAAGTAGGATTGGGCAGAGAGAGAGAGGGTGAGATGCAACACGGTCCCATAAAAGCTCTCAGCCCATCTTGCCGGAAGCTCTAGGCCTGGGATGGTCCTTCAGGGGTCTCTGGAGTTAGCGTCTGGGGATTTTATAGGCCTTGATTGATCAGTCATTGCGTGTAGACTGAGTATTCAGGTATCGTTGTCAACTCAGACTCTGTCAACAGTCCTTACTTAGCATGTTTCAATTTCCCTTTTTCAACTTCACAGTTGACTAATCCATTGCACAGGTCTCTTTGAAAAGAGACTGGAGGAATCATCCCCGGCATACTTGCCATGGTGTTGCTGGGTTCTCTCTCCTGGAAACCTGATTTCTTTTCCCATTCATGGGTTGTGATTCTGAAACCTAGCTTAGGTCTAGAAACTGAAAAAGGGATTGTGATTTTGCATGGAGATGGCAGCCTTTGGACTCCTGATTAACCAACTTGGATTTCTTTTGATTGAACAGCTTAAGTGCTCTTACTGCTTCCCCATCTAGTTTGCTTCTAGCGAAGCTGTTTTCTATTAACCATCTCTATGGGTCATTCCCGCTTTTGCCGACACTCAAATACTTTCATCTGCCCAGTCTCCTGGTTAAGTGCTGATGCGTAGCCTCGATTGTTTCAAGGACCTAACATATCCACTGATATGAGTGAGCTCATTTCTACATCTGCCTTGGCCTATGTTGCAGAGCCACGACAAACCTTCTTAGTGATGCTGCTGCCCCTCTCACTAGACACTCATTATTGCTTTAGTAAATGGCATGTCCTCCAGCCCACTTGTGAAATAATCTGGTGGGTTTTCCAGCCTTTTATATCTATTTTGACATATTCATTTCTTTAGTCTTTCAATCCCTTCCTCCATTGTCTGGTAGCAATTCTCGTATTTCTCATTTAGTATGACTGAGCCTAGCAGTGTGTTTTCATCATTTCCCAGGGTCCTTGCTGGAGCGTTAAACGCTGTATCATAAGAAATTCTGCCTATATCAAACTCTTATATGTAAATTTGTTTAACCTACCTTGGTCTAGGACACCAGATTTCTACTTGGACCTTTCTGGCTGCAATTGTACCATGTAGTTACTGCAGGATAAAGTACCTCTCCTTTTAGCATGTTCCCAACTGAGTTACCTTGTGACTTAACCATATTTATTTGTCAAGTGACCAGGAGGGAAAGTGAGGGAAAATCCTGAGGGGCACGTGTTCTTTTGCATGGGTGAGATCAGCGCATGATCCTCAAGGAAAAGAAGAGTGCTACCCCTTAACTGAAAGGATTGGACCAGTTGTGCGGGCGTAGAGAATTTATGGTAGTCTGGTGATTCAAGAGTTGAGTCCATTAACTTAGCTGTCCCCCTACCATATGTCAGCCTCCTATTCTTTTCAAATCAAGGCCCTGACTGGCACAGCCCATCTCCTTTGGTTAAGAGTTTAATCTTCTGTAAAATCTGACTGTTCCTTGATGGGATTCACAGCTTTTCCTGCCCTCCTGCTGAGGAGATAAGAACCTCTTTATTTGCTACCGAGGGAAGTACTCACTCTTTTTATATATAGCTTTTAATTGCCAATGTATCCGCCTTAACCTTTGGTAATTTTTTTTAGAGCCTCAGCAGGTGTCAATAGCTACCCTGTTTCACTGTCCTCATGGTTGCTGTTGCTCCATTTTTCCTCAAAATCCAGCCAATGGATTCCCTTCCACTGGAAAAGTGTCAACAAGTATACTATTACCTTGTGCTAGGCTAGGGGAAATGCATGCTGCCTCTAGCATCAGAGATGGGGTAGATGGCTCATTGCCAGCAGGTGGCAGGCAATCTGCATGAAAATTCTTACCTTGGTGTTTGTTTTCTCACTCCTAAGGACAATTGCTGCAGATTGGGTTCCCTGGGAAGCCAACTTTAAGATAGAGAAAGGCATGAGAAAAGTTTATTAGAGAATCTTTTTCATAATGCTCTTGGGATCAATTCTTGTGGATAGTAAGGAAGCAGGAGGGGAAGTTGCACCCTAATACAGAGCCATTAGAGATCTTTTTTATTTATTTATTTATTTATTTATTTATTTTTTGAGACAGAGTCTCGCTCCATTGCCAGGTGCCAGGCTGGAGTGCAGTGGTGTGAACTTGGCTCACTGCAACCTCCGCCTCCCGAGTTCAAGCGATTCTCCTGCCTCAGCCTCCTGAGTAGCTAGGACTACAGGCACGCGCCACCACGCCCAGCTGATTTTTTATATGTTTAGTAGAGACAGGGTTTCACCATGTTGGCCAGGATGGTCTCGATCTCTTGACCTTGTAATCTGCCCGCCTCAGCGTCCCAAAGTGCTGGGATTACAGGCGTGAGCCACCATGCCCGGCCTGTCATTAGAGATCTCTACTGGTGCCATAGACTGCCCTGAAGCTGATATGCCCATGTCCTAAGTTGTAGTGAAGAGACTGGACCTTTACAGCTCTGTGTTTATCAGTCTTTGGGTATGGGATGCCTTGCAAGGTGGTCTGATGTGAGGTGAAACATTTTTTTTTCTTTAATTTTTTTTTTTTTTCTAATTCAAATCTCCAGAGAGGGTTGATAGCAGCACTCCCAGCAGCCCAGGAAGCAAGCCCTTCATTTGTGAAAGAGGATCTGGATGGCCCAGTAGAGCATCCTCCACATCCAAATACATCTAAATTCTTAGGGTGAACAAGTTTCAGTTGGGATGAAAATGCATGACCTGGGATTGTGAGCAACATGAGTGCAGTGGTGTTTGTCTGTTTTGTGCATTGCTCTTGTCTTAACACCTAGAACACTGCCTGACATACAGTATTGGCTCCAGAAATGTTTGTTGAACAGATGTTTGCCACTCTCAGGTTCATAGGTGCTAACGTGGTATTTAGTGTGTTCCTACCTCTTTGCTCAGAACTGTTTCTTTTGCACACATATGTTTCTATTGCCATAGCCTGTGATTCAAGGTCAATCCTCTGAGTATTGTTGTTAGTGAATGAATATTTACCAACTGATGTTAAAATGGAAAACAATCTCATGGTTTTGCTGTTTTCTGAGACTTATGTGGATGATTGAGTCATAACGTTATTCCTGACTCTCATAATTTTTTTCTTGAAAATCACTGGGTGGGATACAATTCATTTGTATGCATTTGGCTAAGTTATTTCGCAGAGCTGATGATGCAGTCACAATGGAAAAAAAAAGCCTAACTTTTGTCTCGGCCTTAAAATATCTGACGTCTTCAGAAGTGTTTTGGGCAAGCCAAATACTAGCACTCATTTTATTTAAAGAGAAGACAAATACGGAAATTGACATAGAATATTTTTCTTTTCTAGATATTGTCAAACTAACAAGAAAATGTAGTAAAAAATGAGAATCCCTCAAGAAGCTACATTTTAAGAAATCCTTTTACGTTTATTATACTTTAAGTTCTGGGATACATGTGCAGAACATGCAGGTGTGTTACATAGGTGTACATGTGCTGTGGTGGTTTGCTGCACCCATCAACCCATCATCTAGGTTTTAATCCCTGCATGCGTCAGGTATTTGTCCTAATGCTCTCCCTCCCCTTGCCCCCTACTCCCTGACAGGTCCTGGTGTGTGATGTTCCCCTCCCTGTGTCCATGTGTTCTCACTGTTCAACTCCCACTTATGAGTGAGACCAGAATTACAGTCAAATTTTCCCATTAAAAAATACCACCTATTTATAATCTTGTAAAAAAAAATCCTTTTACAAATATCTGTCATGTAGTAAAAATCACACCTATTCTCCTATTTTTCTTGTTTATACTACGAATAGCTGCTATAGATAGAAATATACATATGTATGTGAATATACATTGTATAAAAATAGCTTATAGACTGAGTTATTGTTATGACAATTTGCAAAGATTTTAAAATTCTTTTGGAAAATCACCAGATAATTTCATACTACTCATCTTGTTCACTCACACACTCATCCTGTAGAGCTAAATGTCTTAATGGTTAGCAAAATTTATAAATATCACAGTATAACTAGAGTATACCTGCCAATAATTTAATAAGTAATAGAGTGGTATCTGATATTTATGAAGTGCTGCTTATGTACCAGACACGGTGCTGAGTATCTCAGTGTCATCATCCTACATGATGCTCACAGGCATCCCATCCTGATTCCAAAGCCCATAGTTCCAGCCTTTACCTATGTTCCCTCCCAGTGGTGCATTTGCTTGTCTTGAGAGCTGTTCTTCACTGCTTCATGTATTAGTCTGTTTTCATGCGGCTGCTGATTTCTTTATTCCCAAGACTGGGAGGCAAAAGAGGTTTAATTGAGATTTGGGTGGCGACACAGCCAAACCGTATCACCTCAGCTCACTGAATTAACTGACAGCCACCACTAATAAGGTAACAAAAAGAGCCTTCCAAGTTCAATGCTGTGATTCTTTCACATTGGGTACATTAATTTGGATCATTGAATGATCATGGTCTACCACGATTCAGCCAAAGAAGCAACAGGAAACATTGAGGGTGGTTGCAGAATTTATAGTTGCCAAATAGTTCTGCCAGCCTATGCTTTTAAATCTCTGTGCATGGTGTTCCTTAAGCTCTAACATAGCCTACCATGTCCCACTCCATTGCTGACCTGACAAAATCGTCTCACCCTGCAAGTTTCAGTTCAAACATTCCTTCCTGTTTCAGTGACCCTTCTGAATTTCCAAGCTGAGTGATCACTCACCTAAGCTTTCAGTTCTCATTCTCTCCTTCCTCCTCCACAACTCTCCCTATTGTGTGTGTGTGTGTGTGTGTGTGTGTGTGTGTGTATGTGTGTGTATTCTTGTAATAAAATTTATAGGAATTAATTGTAGACCTATTAGGTTTATGATACTTAAGGGTGTTATCTGGGTCTTTTAATCATTGACTTCCTAGGACTTTGCATGGTATCTCACAAAATTGTTAGTGAATGAGTAAATGCAAGAATAGACAGAAGTTTGGAGAATACTAGGACTGAAAAGGACATGTAGGCAAAAATAGCCATCTCAGTATAAAAATGTAGGGCATGTGTCTTAGTTATCAGGCCACACAGACTGGATATGCCATAAAAATGCTTTTCTCTCCATCCCAGGAAGGACTCTTGCTCATGCTGGTAGCCTTTTGCTACTTGCTACTCTGGATTGGAGCAGAAACCCCTAGTAGTTCATATGTGCCATGTAACAAAATACCAGCTGGTTTCACTCTCTTTTGTCAGTTACATTCCCAGTTGCTTTACTGAATTAATGTCACTGTGAACCTATAAAATGCCACCTCATTGTAGAATTTGCCATTTATTTACTGCCAACCTTTAAAGAAAGAACAGAAAATTTCTTGCCTGCTTCCTAGTGCCCCTTTAAATACCTTTAGTACATTCCTCCTCTTTTAAATTCTGTAAGATCTTTAATAGCCATATGTACCTTCTCTTCCTTCTACTATTAAACAGGTGCCCACCAAGAGAAGGAGCAACTTATTCTAACCTTCCCAGTCCATAGTTATGTGTGGATTTAAAAAAACCTGCACAAATCCCTTTTCTAATTTCTCATGTGATTACATTATTCCAGCTTTATAATTTTTTTTTAATAAGGGTCAATAATTGGGAGAAAAGGAAGAACAGGAAGATGGGAAGAATTATTGAAAAGTGGAAGCATCTTAACAGGGTCACATTTCCCTCAGAATCAATATGGTGTCACAGTTGGATTTCTACCAGGAAATGAGGGCATAGGGCGTATGTACTAATCAATGAGATAGAAAAGTGTGAAGCTCTTTTTCTTCAACTGAAGGAATTTTTCTGCAGCAGCTCTCCTCTGTGTTCTCTGAAAGAAATGATGCTGGATCTGAGATTAAGTCTCCCTTTTTCTTAACGTCTAGTAAGTGCACTGTGACACATGGCAGCTCAGTTCTGATATGCAGGCACAGAAGGGCAGTTTCTGAGCAATTCTTCTGTGATGTGCAGGACAATCCTTCAGGTGATTAATTAGACTCCATCTGGGTCAGGAAAGAAATGCTAGCCGGAGATTTCCTCAGTCAAGAGTCTTCCCCAAGTTTGATTGAACAACTCATTAGCGAACACTTTCGACCTCACACTCTCAAATTGGAAATTCTTGCTCAGTCTAAATTGATACTGAGTTTTCCCTTTCCCTGCATTATTTTAAATGAACATGGAGTAGGATGACCTGTTATCTTGATACTATGTGGGAGGTTACCCTGATAACTGTTATATGGGAAATTTTAATAGAATTTGGGATTAAAACATTGTTCTTATTGGTCATGATTCTTCAAGTGAGCTGAGAAGGGGTTTGTTCTTAAATTTTATATAGAACGCAGTGTCTGGACAAATTGTCAAGCCATTCATATTGAGACTGAAGCTATGGAGTTACTGTTTTTTTGGCCCTACTTTTTTTTAAAAAAAATTTTGAGGTCACTCTGATCAACTTCCATGATGCTCACTGGGTCAAAAATCTACTGCTTTCTACAGGCACATTAAGAATTATCAGTCTGACCACCTGAAAATTGAATTTGGGGCATAAAATATCGCGAAAGAAAGACAAGTGTAACACACTACATACAGACACAGAAATAGACGTATTTTAGTATTTTTCTACACATTTTAATGAATTATTTTTAAAGTTGGGATTTTGGACCAGGTATGGTGGCTCACACCTGTAATCCCAGCATTCTGGGAGGACAAAGCAGAAGGATCACTTGAGGTCAGGAGTTTGAGACCAGCCTGGTCAACATGGTGCAACCCCATCTCTACTAAAAAATAAAAAAATTCTCCGGGTGCTGTGGCACACTTCTGTAGTCCCAGCTACTCAGGAGGCTGAGGCAAGGGAATTGCTTGAGCCTGAGAGATGGAAGTTGCGGTAAGCTGAGATCACGCCACTGCAGTCCAGCCTGGGTGACAGAGCAAGATTCTGTCTCAAAAAAAGGCTGGGTGCGGTGGCTCATACCTGTAATCTCAGCACTTTGGGAAGCCGAGGAGGGCGAATCATGATGTCAAGATTGAGACCATCCTGGCCAACATAGTGATACCCCATCTCTATTAAAAACCAAAAATTAGCTGGGCATGGTAGCACGCGCCTGTAATCCCAGTTACTCTGGAGGCTGAGGCAGGAGAATTGCTTGAAGCCGGGAGGCGGAGGTTGCAGTGAGCCGAGATTGCGCCACTGCACTCCAGCCTGGCGCCTGGCGAAAGAGCGAGACTCTGTCTCCGGGAAAAAAAAAAAAAAAAAAAAAAGTTGGGATTTTATGAAGAGAACATCAGCTCAATTTCAATTGAGATTGAGACCTTGGGACAATCAATGTTTATTTTCCTTAGAGGGCTTAAATAAACTGACAGGACACATTATAAATAATAGCTACAATTACAAAATGATCCTTTCACATTAACATGGGAGAAATCCTTCCCTAGAGGAAATGTCGCCGTCCTGTTGTGCCCTTTCCTGTCATGGTCATCTGTGCCTGTCCCCATTTTCCTGCTTTGCCTTGTGGTTTTAGGTAGCTGACAGTCACCAGGTCCCCTGTTTGGATCAGGGCAGGTGTCCCAATGTCAGAGCATGCTCAGTTTTCCTGGCTGCAGTTCAAGGTTTAAACTCTAAATTCGGTTGTTACCAACTGTGTGTCTGTAGTGAGATTTAAAACTGAGCATTTCAAAGCATTTCCTTTCTGATTCTCTAAAATGCTTACTATTGCTACTGCGTACAAAATTTCCATGCTGCAGAGGTGGACAGGTTTTATAAGTCTCCATTGTTTTTGGAGAAGGTGGGGTTGACTTTTCTTCAGAGTACATCTAGAGCGGTTTCTCCCACTGCTGAAAGCTTGACACTGTAGTTTATTCCTGTTTTCCTCTATCAGTTTCCCTAACTAACATCAGTAGTTAAAATAACCCATTTACTCCTTCTTGCGCTTTGCTCTTTACCTGTTTATGTATCACGTTTCTGATTGACAATTCACGTGAAACAGATCTAAGAGGCACGCGGTAGGAAATAATCTGGAGGTGATTCTACAGACTGCTCCACACTGACAACTAAAGCAGGTTCCAGGAGCCACTTAACCATTAGTTACTATGAAGTCATTGAAACCTCAGTAAAAAAAATGTAGTTTATTCTCTGATTATCTGATTATAGGTAGCTGGCAGAAATGGGTATAATGAAAATACAAGAAAACACAGGCATGCACAATTTGTTGAGTGCTTATGTGTATCAGATACTATTCTGCTTTACATATTTAAAAATATCTGCTTATTTCCATTGAAATAATAATGGAATATTTATTATAGTCCACCCTTATAGTTTCAAAATATTTCCCTGTGTGAAGTAGATATTATTATCATTATAAGCAAAAATATAGGCACAGAGAAGTCAAGTAATTTGTCTAGGGCTACATAATTATTAAAAGATAAAGCCAGAATTGGATCATAGGCAGTCAAGTTCAAGTTAATGTCTTAATGACCACACTTTTCAGCTATCCCATTCAATTTGGGAAACCCAATTCTGGAGGCATCAATATCCTTCCTACCATCAGCATTGAGATAAAAACTTAACACATTTGATACCTGATGGCATTTTTGCTTTCTAACCAGTCCGTGAGTATTATGCTTTGCATGGCTCATTTTTGTGCTCTTTCTTTTCTTTCAAGTCCTTAGAAAGGATTTAATGTGTTTAAAAGAGATGATACAAAGAAATGAAAAAACATTCCATGCTCATGAGTAAGAAATCTTAACATCACTAAAATGACCTTATTGCACAAAGCAATTTACAGATTCAGTGCTATTCCCATTAAACTACCATTGACATTTTTCACAGAACTGAAAAAAAAAAAACTATTTTAAAATTCACATGGTATCAAAAAAGATCCCAAATAACCCAATGCAATGTTCAGCATCATGCTACCCAATTTCAAACTATACTGCAGGGCTACAGTAACCAAAGCAGCATGGTACTGGTACAAAAACAGACACATTGAGCAATAGAACAGAATAGAGAACCCACAAATAGGCCACACACCTACAACCATGTGATCTTCAACAAACCAACAACCCTGACAATAGCAAGGAGTGGGGAAAAGATTCCATATTCAATAAATGGTGCTGGGAGAATTGACTAGCCATATGCAAAAAGTTGAAATGAGACCCCTTCCTTATATCATACACAAAACCTAAGATGTGTTAAGAGCTTAAATGAAATCTATGAAAACCCTGCAAGACAACCTAGGCAATGCCATTTAGGACATAGGCACAAGCAAAGATTTTATGACAAAGACACCAAAAGCAAATGGTAGAGAAGCAAAAATTGACAAATGGGATCTAATTATATGAAAGAGCTTCTGCACAGCAAAAGAAACTATCAGCAGAGTAAACAGACAACCTACAAAATGGGAGAAAAATTTTGCAGACCAAACATCTGACAAAGATCTAATATCCAGCATCTGTAGGGAACTTAAATTTACAAGGAAAAAAAAATCCCATTAATAAGTGGGCAAAGGACACTTTGAAGAACAGACACTTCTCAAGACATACATGCAGCCAACAATCATTTGAAACTGAAAAAAACAACATCACTGATCATTAGAGAAATATAAATCACAACTACAATGAGATACCATTTCACAGCAGTCAATGGCAATTATTAAAAAGCCAGAAAACAAACAAAAAACAAATGCTAGTGAGGCTGTGAAGAAAAATACTTTTAAACTGTTGGGAGTATAAATTACTTCAATCATTGTGGAAGACAGGCAATTTCTCAAAGACCTAAAGACAGAAATATCATTCAACCCAGAAATGCCATTACTGGATATATACCCAAAGGAATATAAATCATTCTGTTATAAAGACATTTGCATGTGTATGTTCATTGCAGCATGATTCCCAACAGCAAAGACATGGAATCAACCTAAATGCCTATCAATGATAGACTGGACAAAAAAAAATGTGGCACATATATACCATGGAATACTCTGCAGCCATAAAAAAGAATGAGATCATGTCCTTTGCAGGAACAGGGATGGAGCTGGAGGCCATTGCATTAGTCAATTTTGAAGCTGCTATAAAGAACTGCCCAAGACTGAGTATTTATAAAGGAAGAGGTTTAATTGAGTTAGTTTCACATGGCTAGGGAGACCTCCCACGTAGGGAGGAAACTTAAAATCATATCAGAAGGGGAAGCACACATGTCCTTCTTCACATGGCAGCAGGAAGGAGAATAATAAAAGCCAAGCAAAAGGGGAAGCCCCTTATACAACCATCAGATCTTGTGAGAACTTACTATCATGAGAATAGCATTGGGGAAATCACCCCCATGATTCAATTACCTCCCACCAAGTCCCTCCTATGGCATGTGAGGATTATTGGAACTACAAGATGAGACTTGGGTGAGGACACAGCCAAACCACATCAGCCATTATCCTTTGCAAACTAACACAGGAACAGAAAACCAAATACTGCATGTTTTCACTTATAAGTGGGAGCTAAATTATGAGAATACATGAACACAAAGAGGGGACCAACACACACTGGAGCCCATCAGAGGATGGAGAGTGAGAGGAGGGAGAGGATTAGAAAAAATAACTAAAGGATACTCTGCTTCATATCTGGGCAATAAAATAATCTGTACAACAAACACCTATGACTTACATTTACCTATGTTGACAAACCTGCACATCCTGCATATGTACCCCTGAATTTAAAAGTTAAAAGACTACGATGAAAACTCAATGTCTTTGTCTTAATCTGATACTACTCGGTCCCTAGATATGACAGAAACAAAGACAAAAGACTAGGGATCATGAGGAAAGGGGTAAAGATAACCTCTACTTCATAGAATTCTCTAGGACCAGCTCCTGTGTGACACATTCATTGATTTGTAATCAAAATGAAAGAGGAATTACTAGAATGTGCCTCTTCCTTGGGTAGCTAATAATCATTTCAACATGTCACAGGGTGAGCTCTATTTTTTGGAAGATGCAAAGGTATTTTAGATGGTGTCTCTGCCCTTGATTTCTCACTGCCCTGCTCTCATGAAATAGATTTAAATTCAGCATGGGAGGAGTCTCATCTTAATCATCATTTTATCTCCTTCCCTAAATTAGGGTGCAGAAGGTTCACAATAAATACTCATGCAATACATGCTTGATGGTCCTGTGGTTCTGCTCTGGTGTGAGCAAGTTGAAGAGTCTGGGTACCTGGAGATGTCCCGAAACACCAAATGCCTCTAGCCCAGCTGCTGTCATCTTGTTACCAAGGACAAATATGCAACAGCAGGTGGCAGCAAACCTTTGCATTTGCTCTTCTCTCGCTAGAGATGTGTCTCAGCCAAATTGTGTTACGGCTGACAGGTGTCCTGCTTTTTCCACTTGGTGCCTTTTGGATCTAGTTTCCTGAGAAACGTATCCTCAACTAGCACCTCTTTCAGAAGAAACTAGATTTCAGTAGGAGTTCAATGTGAAGAGCCAACCTGCGTTGCCAGCTGTTGCCCTTGCAGGCTCTGCGTGCCATCACCTGGGGTGATGCCCTTCCTGGGACAGTATTGCTGCAGTTCTGCCCTTCGCGTCAGCTGCCTATTAAAAACGCTTGCAGAGAAGGTGACTGGGGGGTATGATAGGGTGACCTTAGATTGAGGTGGCCTAGGATGGTCTGTTTTATGTCTGATAGCCGAACACATTTAGCAATAGTGCCCCTTATACTTCCAAAGTGTTCTTGTTTGGAGGCTAAGTTGTATGATCATGAGTGGCATGATGCTTCCATCTGGGTCCTCAGCTGTGTCAGAGGGAATCAAAAGAAATCTGAAGCAATTGCCTCAATGAGTATCTGAGATTTGAGAGATGAGGAGAGGTAGAAGCAGGAAGGTGGGATTTCTGGGGGAGAACTTTGGTGATTGGGGAGACCATTTTCTTCCCTTATCTTCTGAAGTTAGATGGCTTTGTGGCCAAGTTGCAAAGGAAGTGGTACATTTACCCAGCGTTCCAACGGTCTCCACACACTTCCTTTTCCTTCTGAAGGCATCCTAGGTATCATACTTCACATCTAGCTTTGTGATGGGGTGAATTTGGCCACCAGGTAGATTTTAGGCAAGGGCACTACTGAACCTAATTAGATCACACAAGAACAGTTCCATGGTAAATTGACACTAGACACTGCAGGTGGGCAGCAGCGTGTGTGGGTGGGAGTGGTCAGGGGCAAGATTATAGGGTTGGGGATCTAGTTTTGGCAGGAACTTGAGCTAGTTTGAGGACCCTAACAAAAGCCAGTTGTACACGGAGGGCGATGTGGTTCTAAGAGGTGGTGTAGCATGGTGGTTAATATGGTCCACTTTGAAGGTAGAAAAGAGCAAGTTGGCTTCAGACTGCCATTTCTTCATTGCATGAACATGGATAAACACTCAACTTCTCAGTGTCCTCATGTCTGAAATGGGTCCAGTAATGCCCACATTTGTAGTACAGTGTTCTACACATGGTAAATAGTGAATAAACTGTAGTTATAGCTGATTTCATAGGAAAACTAAAATAAGCTGTGGCTATTCTTTTTATGTATATGTAAAATTAAGGGTCTTTATACCTACTTAGTTTTTGATGAAGGCACATTATGGTTATTTTCATAGTTAATGTTAAAGAGAAATACTTCTAAGGCTAGGAATTAAAACTTGGACATTGCCCCTGGCTATGCCATTAACTAATTATATCACCTGTTACAGGTTGCTTGACTTCTGCAGGCTTTAGTCCTTTATGCAGGGGCGAAGTATAGGGTCTGATAATTGCCTCTGTGCCTTTGACACTGACAGTCTTAGATTTCCAAAGATTTGCCTTTACACAGTGTAGCACAGGGCTCTGTCCCCTACATTGGCTGGCTGGTTGAGTCTATTAGAGGCTGAGGTTTGAAAGGCTGGGATCATAGGCTTGATTCCACAGTGGCCTAGTTAGTTGTTTCAAGGTTGTTTCAGGTTACCTCCCTGACCTCAGCCATGTGTTCTATGAGCACAAAGAAGGGCACTTTCACAAATACGGGGTCTTCAGCCATGCCATCATGACTACTACAAGGGGGCAAAAAGATGAAGGGGGCACCTACGCTGAAGGCCAGTTTGCCCAGGTGTGAAAAGGTCATCTTCCAGGGACCTTTTACCGTGGTGGTTACCTCCTGCTAATTACTGCCTGCTTCTTAACATTTTGCTGAAGTATATAGAAATTTGATTAAATATTAGGATCTTGAATTGGCTTAAAATAATTCTCTCATTAATGGCAAGGTACTTGTTAGAAGAAACAAAACACGTCAGAAACAAGATTTATGACCACTTAGGAAATCTATTTAAAAACATTTTTTAAATGGACTCCAGCTCTTGGTGCGATTTGCATGCTATTGGAATGCAGAGATGGTGAATCAGAGCCTAAATCTGGGCTCCCAGCAGATCGAGGTGGGAGAGCTTTTAACTAGAATTAGAACCTTCTCTTCCAAGATACTTTCTGTAGAAAGTCATTTGCCCAAGATATTGGTTCTCATGCTGTGGTGTTGGTGAGAGTCCTTCAGGGTTCTGCAAGGGAGACCTTAGCTTGGATAGTTGATGAGCCAAAGGCCTTCCGCCTGACAGTATTTTCTAAGGATCTGTCTTCCTCTGAGTGTAGCAGTTTTCCTTCTCTAATAAGAATGATATGATTTACAAAACAACCAAAAAACAGTCAATCAAGACCAAAAGGTAAGACTCTCTGCCCTCACGATTAATGAACCCAAAGTTGGTGTCCATACACATACTTCTGATTCTATTATCCTACAGTAGAAGAGAGAGCAGCCTCCACATTGGGGGAAATATTTTTATTATGTGGTAGGGTCAAATCTGTAGAAGTTCCAAGCTCTGAAAAGACTGTACCCATCCCTTGTCATAAAATTTAAAATAGAAGAATCTTCTAAACAAAAATATAATTAAAAGTTAAGCAAGGCCGGGCACGGTGGCTCAAGCCTGTAATCCCAGCACTTTGGGAGGCTGAGGCGGGTGGATCACGAGGTCAAGAGATCGAGACCATCCTGGTCAACATGGTGAAACCCCGTCTCTACTAAAAATACAAAAGATTAGCTGGGCATGGTGGCACGTGCCTGTAATCCCAGCTACTCAGGAGGCTGAGGCAGGAGAATTGCCTGAACCCAGGAGGCGGAGGTTGCGGTGAGCCGAGATCGCACCATTGCACTCCAGCCTGGGTAACAAGAGTGAAACTCCGTCTCAAAAAACAAAAACAAAAACAAAAACAAAAACAAACAAACTTAAGCAAGATAAACAGATAAGACTTTCTATGATTATTTTGATAATTTTCTTGTAATGCCACATATCAAATTACTTAAGTAATTACTTTCTTTATTGTCCTCTTCCCCTTTTGTGCCCTGCTTTGCTGGTACAGTGCTGGTGGGTTTAACCTGTTCCTTGAGTAACAGCACTTCCCACCCCCAGAGTGGTATTTCTTCAGATGTGGTTCTGGGGTCCCCTGAGTTAGATCTCATGAAGCGCATGGTAAATGAACATTCCAGGGGACCTCGGGCTCGTTTTAGATCTAACTCATCAGAATCTCTAGGGTTGAAATTAGCTGATTAATGAGCTCCCCAGGAGATGCATGTACAAAAAGAAAGCTTATGAAGCACACTTAGAATGCTCTAGTGCAGATACTGTACTGTACTGGGGAGCATCTTACAAAACAGAAGCCCTCGTAGTTTCTGCTGATTCAGATGTCCTGGGAGAGGCCTCTGGGATGTCTAGATGGGAAAAGCTCCATTGTAATTTTATTGAGAATCATACATTAGACTAGTACAGTTTGACAGAAACATAATGTCAGTCACACCTGTATTGTACAGTTTTTTGGTAGACCTATTTAAAAAGTGAACTGAAACAAGTGAAATTAATTTTTAAAATATTTTAACTTTAAATCAATATCACATACAGTCATTTCACCTACAATCAATAAAGTTATGGAGGTGCATTACTTTCTTTTTCCATATTAGGTCTTTGAAACTAGGCGTGTAGTTTATACTTGGAGCATATTTCAGGTTGAGGTAGCTGCATTTCAAGTGCTCAGTAGCCACATGTGAGTGGTTACTGAATTGCATACTGCAATTCGCTAGACAGTCTCAGTTAATCTGGAAGTGCTGGAACTGGAATATTTCAAAAATACTGTTTTATCTGTGATCTCACTTGGGGGAGGGAACCAGTAGGAGATAATTTGAATCATGGGAATGGTTTCCCCCATACTGTTCTTGTGGTAGGGGATAAGTCTCGTAAGATTTGATGGGTTTATCATGAGATTCTGCTTTTGTATCTCCCTCATTTTTTCTTGTTGTCACCATGTAATAAGTGTCTTTTGCCTCCAGCCATGATTCTGAGGCCTTCCCAACCATGTGGAACCATAAATCCAATTGAACCTCTTTTTCGTCCGTATGTCTTTATCAGAAGCATGAAAATGGACTAATAAACCCTTCAAGTTCACTTAGAGACTGAAACCTTGGATAAAATCTAGTGATATCCTTTAATGCTAGATATTCTCATGGTGTCTACATTTGTTCCTGAAAGGTGGCCACTCAAAACTTTTATCTGTTTATGTGTGTGCGTGTTTGTGTGTGTGAATAGAACGATAAATACCTTTATTACACAGGGGAAGACAGAAAACAAGGATTTATTTACCTTTCGTGGCCTTGATTTTCCTAAGCTAGAACTCCAGCTCTTTGGCCTCTAGCAGGTAGCCATCTGCTCGGCCACACTGTCCTGGCCTTGAAGCGATGCATGCAAGAAGCTTGCCCTGCTGGAACTGCTCCTCCAGGAGACTGCTGATTTTGGCATTCTTTTTCTTTTCATCCGTGTTTTGTTTTTAAAATCTCTTCTTCCTCGGGAGTCAGCTTGGCTCCCTTCTTGAGGCCCAGGGGCAGCGCACAGTGGGACTCCTACTGCTGTCTGCACAGTGTGCTGTGGATGAGCACGGCGCCCCTCTTCACCAGGTTCCTGGTGCCGACCAGCTCGTTATTAGATGCATTGTAGACAACATCCATGATCCTTGTTTTGCGAGTACGGCACTCTGAGCCCCAAGAGAAGTTCCCCATGGCCAGCCTTGGCATGGTATTTCTTGTTACCTTCCCGTACATGGACTGTGGATGCGGCGGGGGCCAACCTTGGTGTCGGCAGCCGGGTGCCCCAACTCATACTTTCGCTTCTCGTGAAAGGGCTTTCCCTTGCCTCTGGTCTTGCTGCCCTTGTGCCAGTTGTCCCGAGATGCCCTTAAATCACTGTTCTGAAGATGAACGGTTGGTTTCCAGGAGCCTAAATGGAGTTGTGAGTGGTGAAGGTGTCTGAGGAGACTGAGACCTGAGTTAGGTTTGGGTGTTAGATAACTAAAGTGCAGGTCAGTCGTCGTATACCGTGATCGTCTGTTACACAACGCAGCCTGCTGGATGGCTGCCACAGGCCCACCGAACTGGGCTCGGCGGGATCAATGAGCTCCAGGAAGGGTTCTCTGGTGGAAATTGGCTAGCGCAGCAATTTGAAATGGTTTGTCCTGGCTCTCCAGGGAAATTGCAGAAACCACGAGGTTTGTGATACCTGAGCAGAAAACTGGTTCACTCAGCAGGCCGTGCCTCTGGAGATACTCAAGGAAAAGGGGGCTCACTGAAAGAGAAGTTCCGAAGTGGGTAAAAGCCCCAAAACAGTGAGAGGCTGGTTTTTTTTCTTTTCTTTTCTTTCTTTCTTTCTTTCTTTTTTTTTTTGCTAAATATTGTCCACTGCATTTAATTGAACTATATTAAACTAATAACCCTTTACTCTGCACGGACTATGAAGGACCACTAGGAGATACACTAAAAAAGAATGCTCTGCTGCTCTGTACCTCCCCGCCTCGGGGAGGCTTATGTAATAGTTACAGACAGAGACAGAAAAGTCTCGACACCGCTGGAGGGATGGCAGGAGGAGGGGAGTGAACAGCCAGTGGTGTTTAGAACAGTTCAGAGTAAGGTCAGGGATTTGTAGATGTGGAAACTAAATCTTAGATACGTTCATGAAGGATTTATTTACCTTCTAAGTGACTCATTTGAGCTTTGAAGGAGAACCTTTAAGAGAAGGTGACAGGAATGGCAAGTTTAGTGTGCTTACTTTGAGGGTAATAGAAGAAAAACGTTAATGCTATGGCTTGAACGCCTTTACTTGGCTTGCCTGCCTTATGGAGCAAGAGCAGAAGGGGACTGTAGACTCCTCCTGGGGTCTTTGTCTAAATCACAAGTGCTGGAGCACATTCTTCAAGGTGAAGAAATCTGCCCTCTCTGGAAGTCTCCTTTAAGATAGTGTTATTACAACTCATGATACCATAGGGTACAATTCCATCTCCTGGCATTCTGTTATTGCTCTTCCTATTGATAGCCTTCATCCATTCCATTATTTTAAAACTTTATTTTAGAGTTTAAAATAAAGTTTTATTTTAGAGTTTAAAATAAAGTTTTATTTTAGAGTTTAAAATAAAGTTTTATTTTAGAGTTTAAAATAAAGTTTTATTTTAAACTGCATTTAATTGAACTATATTAAACTAATAACCCTTTACTCTGCACTAACTATGAAGGGGCATTATGAGATATACTAAAAAAGAATGCTCTGCTGCTCTGTATTTGCCCCCCCCCGGCGAGGCTTATGTAATAGTTACACACAGAGACAGAGAAGTCTCAACACCGCTGGAGGGGATGGCAGGAGGAGGGGAGTGAATAGCCAGTGGTGTGAAGAATTCTTTCACCACTTCAGGTGGTGAAAAATCTGTAACTCCATAGCTATTTTCATACCTGTTCAAATGTGACGTTAGGTGCTGGTAACGTGAAAATAATGGATAAGCAGTTCAACTATATTATAAACATGGTCAAGAGTGCTCATTGTATAAGTGTAGGATTTAAAAGTGCTGGCTCTGAAGTCAGACTGCCAGGGTTCAGAATCTGATATCATTACTGACTTGGTGTGTAGCTTCTCTAGTTCTCAGTCTATTCAACTTTTCTCATCCAGAAAACAGTGATAATAATGTTGATCTCATAGAGTTGTTGTGAGAATTGAGTTAATTTGGGCATGGTGTTTTTAACAGTCTGGCACATGGTGTGTCCAACAAATGTTGGCTATTAGAATTGTGGTGATTTCTCCTGTAGTTTGAGTTTGTAGTCGATGCAAAGTAAAAGACTTAGAGAGGAGAAGCCACCTCTTCCAGATGCGGTGTGGCATTTAGTTTCCCAGGTATGCATGTGAGCCACCTGCCTTGGTAACTCTCTAGTGCGCTCATGACTGTTTTCCAGTTGGTTTGTGTGTCTCTCTTCTTCCAACAGCAAGACAGGCGTTTCAAACTCTACGGCGCCTATCAGCACTCACGAGGAGCCTTCTATCCTTGGTGAACACTGGCTTGTTTATCGGTCTCCAAACAGCACTGTGTGCTGAATATTCTGTCTGTACCTCTAGATTTACCTCCATTCTTCACTCTGATTTTTGCCCCCAGCAGGCTGACCTCTAAGGGTCCCCGACCCCTGTATCTTCTATACTCTGGTTAAAGTCGAAGGGAGGTGCAGGGAGGCAATCAGAGAGCAAGAGGAGAGAGACGCTACAGGCTCATCTCTCCTACCCCAACACATTCCTTTTCTTCTGGGCTGCAGTCTGGCAGGGGCTGCACTCCTCTGCTGAATGCCACAGCCCCTCTCAAGTGGCACCTGTTTTACAAATTCCTGCTGGGTTCTAGTGGCTGCTGTTTCTCAGATCTGAAGGACTCCTGTTTTCTAGTTGTAAGTATTGCCACTTACCTGTTCCCTTATCTCTTGCTACATCTTGGTAGTCCCTTTATTGAAAGTTCTTCAGCTACCTCCTTTGAGCGCACTATTTCCTAGCTGGTACATATGGACCTTGAGAAGGTTGATGCTTCCCCACCTACTTACTGTTGGGAAGAAAGTGGAGTATTTTAACCTGCTCCTGCCATGTCAATACAGCATCGGCCCTTTCAAAGTTCAGTGCCACAGAATATGAAGAGCATTGGTTGGGAACAGCAGGGCATGAATTTTCTACATGGCTAAATACAATGATCTTCAGTGTAAAAACCCACATGGTGAAAGATAAACTCAAAGGATTGGAGTGAACACAGGTTTTATTATGACTCTTAAAACACTCTGGGTTATAAAAGAACTTACATTCTTAAACATAATTCTTTTGTATTGATACAAACGTTTAGTGCCCATTGGATGACAGGACCAGGAATAAAATGTCTGAGTTAAGCTAGTGTGGATGATTGAGCTTATGGCCAGGGGCTAGACTGAAGAGCGAGCCATGGCAATAGCCTAACCCTGGCAAGACAGTGACCTAAGTACTCTAGACCTGGATGTTTTTGATAGGCCCCTTGGAAAAACCTCTTCTTGGTCATTGAGAAAGCTTGAAAGGCTTTAGGGTTTTAATTAGATACAATTTAGCAGAAGGTACTCAGAAAAGAGGGCAATGGTTTATAAGAGCTTGACTATGGCTCACATCTGAGAGACAAGAAAACATAAATCCTTCAGTCCTTTGACAGGAACCACTTTCCTGATAAATTAGTTTATGTAAAAGCTCCAGTGAAGAATAGCACAGAAACCTCTGTTTGTGTTTATGCATTTACTGTTAGGATTTATTACTTGGTTCATGTGCCTGAGGAAGAGAACTGGTCCAGGAAGGATATATTTGTGAGCTTGAAGGCCCGTTTGGTTTACTTCTTGCAATTTTCTAATTCGGGGACTATATTTCAAACCCCAGTTTTCCGATTTGGAGTCTATATTTCAATCAAATAGAGATCATATCTCTTTTCCTCTGTGTTTGTGGATCTTTCTGGGCTCCACCCTTAAAATTAGCATCATGGTTCCCATGGCAACGAATGTACCTGGAAGTCAGGAAGAAAGGAAAAGGACTAAATAAAATATTATGAAGCTATATCTGAAAAACAGGAATTCATCATGAACTTGAACAAAGGGTTATATAGCAAGTGGTTGGGGAGATGGGTGTGAAGCATAAAAGGTCTTTGGTTTAAGACCTCTGTGATTCACTTACTGCCTCATTACTTGGTTTATTCAGCAGCCCCCAAACCACTGCTAGTTTTCTCTTCCCTCTCACCTCTCAGCTCCAACACAGAACATCATTGGGGTCAGGACAGTGCATAGTTCAGGACAAGTTTACTTCTTTAGGGTGCATTTTGTAAGATGTACCCAAAGTAATATGGACCCTTGATTAGTGTCTTAGTCTGTGCAGAATGCTATGATAGCATACATAGACTGGGTGTCTTAAACAGCAGAAATTGATTTCTCTCAGTTATGGAGGCTGGGAAATTCAGAAGCAAGGTGCTGGCTGATTTGATTCTTGGTAAGGGCCCTCTTCCTGGCTTGTTAATGGCTGTATTCTTGCTGTGTCTTCTCATGGTGGAGCAAGAGATGTGTTGTCTCCTCTTCTTTTTATAAGTGTATGAATTCTATCACATAGTCTCTACCCTCATGACCTAATGTAATTCTAATTACTTTCCAAAGGTCCTGCCTCCAAATACCAACATATTGGGGATTAGGACTTCCATATGTGGAGGGACACAAACATTCAGTCCATTGCATTCTGTTCCTAGACCTCAGTAATTTATGTCCTTCTCACTTGCAAAATACATTTATTCCATTACAACAGAACCAAAAGTCTTAACTCATTCCAGTGTTAATTCTAATATCCAGAGTCTTACCTAAATGTTGTCTAAATCAGATATGGAAGAGACTTGAGGTATGATTTATCCTGAGGCAAAATTCCTCTCCAACCTGTGAAATCAGAGAAATGACATGTTTTCAAAATGCAGTGGTTGGCTGGGCCTGAGATACATTCCCATTCCAAAAGAGAGAAAGACAGAGGAAGGGGTAATAGGTTCCGAGCAAGTTCTAAACCTAGCAAGGCAAACTTCATGAGATTTTAAGACTTTTGAATAAAATCTTTGGTCCAGTTTTCTGCCCTTTAGATACACGGGGGATGACAGTGAACTCTCTCCTTGAACAAACTTGAATCGGGCTCCTCTGAGTCCCCTTTCTGACTAAGCCCTGGCTGTGTGCTCTGTCCTTGAGCTATTTATTTCTGTTTTAGTAAGAATCCTGATGAGTCAGTTCAATGCCATTCTCTGACCTTTGTTATCTTACCACTTTTCCCTAACTTCAGTAAGAGTCCTGTCAGGCAGTTTAGCTAGAATCCTCCCATAGCCTTGATGTTTCCTCTTACAAAACCACTGACCTTCCCACCACCAAACCTGCTTCTTGGCTATACAGCCCTTACTGGTCCTTGTTGTATACAGAATTGAGCCCAATCTTTCTCCCTTACTGTCAAGCCCCATAACCATAATCTCTTTTGAATAGAATCTTTAACAAGTCATTACCAGATGTCTAAATATATATTTTTTCTTTAACAGTTATGGCTTCCACAACTGGGGATCAGATTCATGGTTGGATCCCCACACTTCCCACTTGAGACCTCGAATATGCACCTTTGAAGTCTTTGTCTTCACTCTTGGCTGATTGATCAGGGATCCATTGGTGAGTCCAGATTTTGAGCCAGTGCTTTGAATGGTAGTCCATTGTTGCATGGTAGGGACAGTTTCATTCTTAAAATTAAAGGTACTTCCTGGGCTGAAAGTTCTTCCAGGCTCCTTATTTTCAGTGGGGTTCCCTCACTGACTCTTGGGCTGAAATGATTTTCCTGGATCCTTGTGTGGCCTCTCTGTTCTATTTGATCCCACTTCTCCCATGGGGACTTCTCAGTCAGCAAAATTTCCCTTCTTGAACTCGTGTCAAATTTGGAACTTCGACAGCATCTTTGGGAAACATGTCCCCAAAATGGCTCCTCTAAGACCTCTCCCTTCCCGTCACTTGCACTCCTCCTTTCTCCTTTTACCACCTTTTGTCTTCCCTTCAGCTCCTTTGTGTCCTTAGTGTTCTCTCAAGCCTCTATGTCCCTCACCACTCTGTTGCTTCTGCCAAGCCTTTCCCTTCCCACTTCAGCTTCTCAGCTCCCTATAGTCCCTGATGTGGGACTCTCAAGGAATTCAGACCCCCAAAAGCAACTACCTGAGGCTGAAAAGAAAAAAAGCTAATTAGTAACAGATAAGGCTCTGGATATACCCAGACAGTCTTGATGTTCCCTCAGTGTCTTGTCTGAAATGTGGTTTATTACCTCGGTAAGATTACAGATCATGGCAAAAGGAAATCTTTAAAATCTCCTTAAATATTGGTAAAAACATTCACCATCATACTGAGCAGGTAACCTTAAGTTATTCCATCTGATAGAAACACAATTTGGATAAAAGCATAATATGGAGCAAAAAGTGAAAAACAACTCTCATAAACTGTTAAGTTTTTTTTGTTTTTATGCCTGACTCAGGGCTAAAACTTTAAAATAAAAGCACAGATCTCAATTTGCATCTTATCTCTGTTGTGCATATGCCTGTATATTATCATGTATATTTCCCTGCTTCTACATACTATTACCAAGTTTATAAAATCCTTTAAAGTAGTTCTGTCCTCATGGTTTAGAAAGAAATAAGTGCTCATTTGAATTGTCTTCCCAAACTCCCAGAAATGTAGCAGCCAACTAAAATGTATTTCAAATTCACATGGGTTGGATAAATAATCCCTAAAAAGGGGGCTAGTGTAATAGTATTGGTTTAATAAAAACAGCTGTGTATTCTGAGCTATCAGCATGAAATATAATATGGACCTATAATCTACTTGGGTCTACTAGTCATATGAGGTTAAAAAATACTTAGCAGGGAAATAACTGGAGATGATAGCCAGCCCTGTTCAATGGTATGTGTCTATCTAAAAATATATTTCCAAAATATTTTGGTGACTCTAATCTTTTAGAGTTATGCTAAGTTAGATATTAAGAGTCTATATCATTTGTAAGCAAATGTACTATTACATTTTGCTAAGTAGAAGTTTACGTTTGGCTTCTTTATATATGATATTATATGGAGAGACCAATTATATTCGAGCTTGTTAATAAACACATTATTTTTGTGACATCAAGAATCTGTATTATGAAATCACATATGCCTATAAAATTGTGAGATGATGTATTGAAAAAATTTGCTAGTCTTTCAGAGAACACTGGTATGCGACAGGTAGTTCACAGTCATCTCCTCCTAGTTTCTCTGTTTAAAAGTTTACTAATGGTCTAAAATTACTATATGGCAATAAAACTACTAAAATAATAAGAGAAACAACCCTGCATGCAAAGTCTACAAGAAAAGTAGGATATATTTTTTGATATAGCTGTACAAGGTATAAACGATGTGTTTTTGTTAAGGAAAAAAGAGCAATTTTATTGTGAAGTAGAATGGCTGGTTATTCTAGAATGAGAGAGGGAAATGTATGGCAAAAGTCTCTAAATCAGAATAAATACAGAAAGTGGTAGAAGGTTTGCAGAGAAGTAATTTTATGTGTAGTTGAGCTAGCTAAGGGTAAATATATTGAGGGAGGGAGCGAAAAAAAGAGTAAATACGTTTATTTTAGAAAGTTTTTTAAAATAATGAACTCAATATCAAAAGTAGACTGCTGTAAACCTAGAATTTTGGTGTCTCTCTGTCAAAAATGACAACATTCTCATGGATTATGATCTGCTGTTAATAAGAAATTGTAAAATGGTTTTACTTTATCTTTCAAGTAATCTGCTTAGGAAACAGATTCTGTGTTTTATCAGAATTTTTTTTTTGTGATTTATGTTCACCTTGATCATGCCCTTGATTATTTAAGAGAACTGAGAATTTTACTTTTAAAAGAGCTAAGATTTAAAAAATATTTTTGGCAATTGTACGTTCCTGAAATCAAATCCTAAATGAAATCTTATTTTTAAACTGACTTGAGCTTTTCCAGAGAGCCTCCTGGAAAATCCCAAAAGATTTGTTCTTGAACTTTGTAGACATGTTAAAGATAATTTGATTAGTTACTATATCAAATTTCATGTAAAGGCATTCTCATATAAGAAGAGATGCTAATCTTCCCTAAATTATGTTTGCATGGGTAAATATTAATATAAATATTTCAGAAATTGTCTGAAAATTCTAAATTTTTGTCACTATTCTTTTCATATGTCCTAGTATAATGTTATCTATTATAATTCCACTTATTATTTTAAAATGTGTTACATACCACAGAAACAAATTCCCTTGTCAGTTGTACCATTTAAATAATCTCATTGGATTTTTAAAAAGCAGTTTTAGGTTTACAGCCGTATGAAAGGAAGTACAAATATTTCTCATATGCTCCCTACTCCCACACATGCATCCCTGGTTCCATTACCAACATTGCCCAGCAGAGTGGTGCATTTGTTACAGTTGAACATACATTGACATATCATAAAGTCCATAGTCTACATTAGGGTTCACTGTTGATGTCTGTTCTAAAGGTTTGGACAAATGTGTACTGACATATCCACCATTATAGTATTTTAGGGAGTAGTTTTACTGCCCTAAAGATCCTGTGTTCTCAGGAACAGAAAACCAAACACCACATGTTCTCATTCATAAGTGGGAGTTGAACAATGAGAACACACGGAGACAGGAAGGGGAGCATCACACACCAGGGCCCATCAGGGTTGGTGGGTGAGGGGAAAGGAGAGGTAGAGCATTAGGAAAAATACCTAATGGATGTGAGGCTTAAAACTTAGATGACGGGTTGATCAGTGGAGCAAACCACCATGGCACATGTATACCTATGTAAGAAACCTGCGCATTCTGCACATGTATCCCAGAACTTAAGGTAAAATTTTAAAAAAGAGAACACATTGCTACCCCCTCCCCCATAAAATAATCCAGTGTTCTGCCCATTCATCACTTCCTACCCACTAACTTCTGGCAACTACTGATTTTTTTTAATGTCTCCATAGTTTTGCCTTATATTTTTCCAGAATATAATATGGTTAGAATTACATAGTATGCAGCCTTTTAAGAGTGGTTTCTTATATTTAATAATATGCATTTAAACTTCCTTCATGTTTTTCCATGACTTGATACCTCGTTTTTAGCACTGAATAATACTTCTTTTTCTGTATGTATCACAGTTTATTTACCTACTGAAGTACATCTTGGTTGCCTCCAAGTTTTGTCAATTATGAACAAAGCTGCTATAAAAATCCATGTGGAGGTTTTTGTGTGGATATAAGTTTTTATTTCCTTTGGGTAAATGCCAGGGAGCACAGTTGCTGGATCATATGGTAACAGTGTGTTTAGTTTTGTAAGAAATTGCTACACAGTCTTCCAAAGTAGCCTTACCATTTTCCATTCTCATTAGTAATTAATGAGAATTCCTGTTGCTCCATTCCATCAGGACTAGCCTTTGGTGTTGTCAGTATTGTGGATTTTGGTCATTCCAATGGGTGCATTGTGGTATATCATTATTTTAATTTGCATTCTCTGACATGTGATATGGAGCACATTTTCATATACTTTTTTGCCATCTGTGTATCCTCTTTGGGGTCTCAAGATCTCTGTTCTGTTTTTTAATTTTTTTTTTTTTAACTGTGGAATTTTGAGTCCTTTTTTATATTTTGGGTAATAGTTTTTTCTTTCTTTTTTTTTTTTAAATCAGATTTGTCTTCAGAAACATTTTCTTCTCATCTATGGCTTGTCTTGTTCTAGCCACACTGTATTTTGCAGAGAAGATTTTAATTTTAATAAAGTCCAGCTTATCAATTATTTCTTTCATAGATCATGCCTTTCATGTTATATCTAAAAAGTTATTATGATACCCAAGGTCATCTAGGTTTTTTCCTATGTTATGTTTGAGTTTTATAGTTCTGCATTTTATGTTTAGTCCCATGATCCATTTTTAGTTAATTATTATGAAGGGTATAATATCTGTGTCTAGATTCGTGTTTTTTATACGTAAATGTCCATTTTTTCAGCGCTGCTTGTGGAAAATACTATCTTTGCTGTACTGTATTACTCTTTCTCATTTGTCAAAGATTATTTGACTGTATTTCTGTGGGTCTATTTCTGTGCTCTCTGTTCTGTATCACTTGTGTATTTTTCTGCTATATATCAGTCTGTTCTTTCACCAATAGCACACTCTCTTGATTACTATGGCTTTATAGTAAGTCTTGTATTTGGGTATTGTTAGTCTTACAACTATTGGCCTCTTTCAATGTTGTGTTGGCTATTCTGGGTCTTTTGCCTCTCCATACAAACTTTAGAATCAGTTTGTCAATACTGTATCCACAAAATAAATTTCTTGGATTTTGATTGTGATTGAACGAAATCTATAGATCATATTGGAAAGTACTGACCTCTTGACAATATTAAGTTTTCCTACCCATAAACATGGAGTATCTCTTTTTGTTAATTTGCTCTTGATTTCTTTAATCACTTTTGTAGTTTTACTCTTATAGATCTTGCACGTATTTTGTTAGATTTATTCCAAAGTATTTCATTTTTATGAGATGCTGCTGTAAATGGTATTGTTTTATATGAAAGTGATTAATTTTTGTATATTAATCTTTTATCCTGCAACTTTGCTATAATTGCTTATTCCATAATTCTTTTGGATTTTCTTCATAGATGATTATGTCATCTGCAAACAAAGATAGGCTTATGGCTTACTCCCCTATCAGTATTCCTTTTATTTTCTTGTATTGTTTCATTAGCTGAGACTTCCAGTATGATGTTAAAAACTAATGATGAGAGGAAACATCATTTCCTTGTTCCTGATCTTATTAAGAACACTTCCAGTTTGTAAACATTTAGTATGATGTTAACTTTAGTTTTTTTTGTACGTACTCTTTAAGTTGAGAAAATTTCCATCTATTCTTAGTATACTGAGATTTTATTTTTTAAATCATGAATGGTATTGGTACTTGTCAAATGCTTTTCTGCATCTATTAATGTGATCATGTGATTTTTATTTTTTGCCTTTTGATGTAATGTAGTACCTCAACTGATTTTCAATGTTGAACCAGCCTTGCATATCTGAGATAAATTATGGTGTATATTCCTCTTTCCTTGGTCTGGCTAGAGCCCTATCAATTTTATTAATCTTTTTAATCTTAATGAAACTAGCTTTCAGCTTCACTGATTTTCTATATTTCCAATTTTATTGATTTCTGTTCTAATTTTATTTCTTTTTTATCTGGTTATGTCCTGTTTAATTTGCTGTTTCCAGTCTTCTAAGATAAAAACATAAACAATTGATTTTGGATCTTTCTTCTTTTCTAATACATGAAGAAGATGCTATAAATTTCCTCTAAGCACCACTTTGACTACCTTTCACACAATTTGATGTTGTATTTGAATTTTCAATAAATTCAAAATACTTAAAAATTTCTCTTAAGATTTGTTTTTTGACCCATATGTTATTAAGGAATGTGCTTAGCCTCCATGTATTTTGGGATTTTCCAGTTCTTTCTGTTACTGATTTCTAGTTCAATTTCATTTTGATCTAAGAACAGACATATCATTTCTATTCGTTTAAATCTATTAAGGTGAGATTTATGACCCAGAATGTGGTCTACCTTGGTGAATGTTCTATATGCACTTGAGAATAAAGTGTATTCTGCTGTTGTTGGATGTAGTAGTATCTAGGTGTCAGTTACATTCAGCCGATTGATAGTATTGTTGAGTTCAACTGTACCCTTCTTGCTTGCTGGATCTATCCATTTCTACAGGAATCTTAAACTCTTCAACTATAATAGTGAATTCTTCTGTTTCTTTTTGCAGTTCTATTAATTTTTTTTGCCTTTATTCCTATTTTTATCTTCTACTTTTTTCTGCATTTTGTGTTTCTAATTGCACAGTTTGTATAATTCAATTTTCTTTTATTTAGCATGCCAATTATATATATATTTTACCTTTTTGAGTAGTTGCCATATAGTGTGGAATATACATGTCCAACTAATTCAAGTCCACTTTGAAATAACACTATAGTACTTCAAGAGAAGTGTTAGCAGCTTATAATAACAAAATGCCAATTTCTTTCTTCTGTCCCTTGTATCATTGCTATCATTCATTTCACTTATATATGTATAAATAGCATACATATACATAAAAGTATATAAATAATCAGATACATTATCTCTATTATCACCTTGAACAAATTTATCCATTAGATTAATTAAGGCTAAAAAATGTCAGTTTTGAAGGATAATTTCACAGGATTTACAGAATTCTAGCTTGGCATTTTTTTCTATCAACTCTTCAAATCACTCTATTTTTGCCTGCATGATTTCTGAAAAGTCAGATATAATTCTGATCATTGGTCCTTTGTTGGTGATATGCTTTTTTTCTTTGGCTTCTTTTGGGATTGTTTTACTGTATTTTTGCTTTTCTGTAGTTTTATAGGTATAGGGTTTTCTTGTTTTGTCCATGTTTTCTATCTTTTTGGTCATTTATCCTGTTTGATTTACTCTGAGCTTCCCAAATCTGCAGTTTAGTGTCTGGCATTAACTTGGGGGAAATGCCCAGTCATTGTTGTTTCAAGTACTTATTCTGTTCCTTTATTCTAGTTATCCCACAGTTCTTGGATAATCTGTTTTATTTTTCCAGTTTTCTTTCTCTTTGCTTTTTAGTTTAGGAGATTTCTATTGATATATCCTCAATTTTAGAGATTCTTCCTTCAGATCCGGTATACTAAGCCCATCTATCTTAGTCTGCTTTTGCTGTTATTACAGAATACCACTGATATGGTTTGGCTGTGTCCCCACCCAAATCTCATCTTAAATTGTGGCTCCCATAATCTCCACATATCCTGGGAGGAACCCTGTGGGAGTAATTGAATCATGGGGGCTAGTCCCCTAAGCTGTTCTCATGATAGTGAGTTCTCATGAGATATGATGATTTTATAAGGGATTTACCCTACTTCACTCTGCACTTCTCTCTCCTGCTGCAATGTGAAGAATGACATGTTTACATCTCCTTTTGCCACGATTGTAAGTTTCCTGAGGCCTCCACAGCCATGCAGAAATAATTAAAGTCAATTAAATCTCTTTCCTTTATAAATTACCCAGCCTCAGGCAGTTCTTTGTATTAATAACAGTGTGAGAATGGACTAATAAAACTACAGATAGGGTAATTCATAATTAACAGAAATTTATTGGCTTACAGTTCTGGAGGCTGGAAAGTCAAAACCTGAGGGGCTGGCATCTAGCTAGAACCTTCTCACTGTGTCATGTCATGGTAGAAGGACAAAGGTAGGGTAAGAAAGACAGCAAGGGGAGATGGAGTCATCCTTTCATAAGGAAACCCTCCTATGATAATAAATGCACTCACAATAAAGGTGTTGATCCATTCATGAGGGCAGAACCCTCATTACGCAAACACCTCTCATCAGGGCCCACCTCCTAAAACCTCCACATTAGTGATCAAATTCCGACACATTAAACTTTGGGAGATACATTCAAATCATAGCATGCCACAAAATTTGGGACCCCCAAATTTATGTACTTCTCAAGTGCAAAATACATTTACTCCATCCCAGTAGCCCCAAAGTATTAACTTACTGTAGCATCAACTCAAGTTCCAAGTCCAAAGCCTCATCTAATTCAGATATGGGTGATACTTGAGACAGGATTCACCATGAAGCAAATTTCCCTCCAGCTGTGGGCCTGTAAAATAAAAACAATTATCTACTTCCAAAATACAGGTAGGATAGCCATAAGATACATATTCCCATTCTAAAAGGGAGAAATAGGTTTAAAAAAGTAGTCTCAAGTAAGTTCAAAACCCAATGAAGCAAACCAAACTAAATCCTGAGGCTTGAAAATAATCATCTTTGACTCCATGTCCCACCTTTCAGACACACAAGGGTGGGGCTTGGGCTACCAAGTCCTCAGGCAGCCCTGTTCCTATGGCTTTGCTGGGTTCAGCTCGTGTAGGAGCTCACATGGATTGTAGTTTTTTGCCTGCAGCTCTCCTAGGCTGTGCTATATGCTGGTAATTACAGTTCTGGGATCTCTGTGGCAGCTCTGGCCACACATTTCCACTGGGCATTACCCTACTTGGGAATCTCTGTGGTAACTCCACCTCTGTGACAAGTTTCTGCCTGGGCCCCCAGGCTGTCTTTTACATTTTTTGAAATCTAGCTGGGGGCTACCATGTCCCTACACCCTGTGTACTCTGCAAACCTGAAAAATTGGAACCACATGAATACCATCAAGGTGTACTGCTTGTAACTTATGAAGCAGTGGTCTGAGTTGCACCCAGGCCTGCTTGAGCCAGAACTGGGGCATCTGGAGAGTATTGTGCTGGGATGTGGGAGTAGAGTCTTGAGGAATCCCAGGGAAGCAAACCTATGGAAAGTACCTCTGGCCTGTCGCTCAAAACCATTATGCCCGCCAAAACTCTGGGCCTGGGATGGGAAGGACAGCCTCAAATATTTCCAAAATGCCTTTAGGGTCATTTTGCTATTATCTTGATGAACACAACCTGGATTTTTTCTAGCCATAGTAATCCCTTTATCAGGTGTTATTTGGCTGCATCCTTGTAAGTTTTGTTCTTTATGTAACAAGGCTGCAAATCTTAAAAATCTCGGTTTGCTTTCCTTTTAGTTATAAATTCCATCTTTATATCATTTCTATTCTCTTATTTTACTCTAGGCAAATAAAAGAAGCCACAGAGCTCCTTCAAATTTTACACAGGTTTCTTTTGCCAGATATCCTAGTTCAATGCTCCTAAACTCTGCCTTCCACAGAGCCCAAGGACATGAACATGATCCAGCCAAGTTCTTTACCACTTTATAATAAGAATAGGCTTTACTCCAGTTTCCAAGAAGATATCCTTCATTTTTATCTGAGACCCCATCAGAATGGCCTTTACTATATATCTACAAACATTCTGATCATGACCAACTGAAAGTAATCTCTAGGAACTTAAATATTTTCCCTACAGCTCTTCTTTTCTGCTGAGCCCCTATCAGATTTACCTTTAATGTGCTTTTTATGAAAATAAAGGCTTTTCCAAGCATTTACTTGAAAACTGTTCCAGCCTGTACCCATTACTCACTTCTAAAGTGTTTTCATGTATTTGCTTTAGCAACAGCTCCAATTCTTGGTACCAATTTTTGGTATTAGTCCATTTTTTGCTACTATAACAGAATACCACAGACAAGGCAATTTAGAAGGAAAAAAACTTATTGGCTTATGGTTCTGGAGGCTGGGAAGCCCAAGACTGAGTGGATGGCATCTTGCAAAGCCTTCTTTGTGTGTCATTGCATTGCAGAAGGGCAAAGAGAGGATGAGAAAGAGTGAACAAGAGGACCAAACTCATATTTTTATAAGAGCCCATTCCTGTTATAATGAACCCACTTCCACAATAATGACATTAATTCATTCATGAGGGCAAAGCTCTTACCTTCACTAGGTCCCCTCTCCCACAACCTCTATATTAGTGATCAAGTTTCTAACCTATAAACTTTGGTGGGGGCACATTCAAACTATAGCACCATCAAAGCCATTCTTAATTTTGATTTTTAGCATTTAAAAATTGTTTCCCTATGATTTCTGTCTCTGTTATTATACTGCCAGTCTGTTCTTGCATGCTGTTCACTTTATTCTTTAGGGCTTTTTAGCATATTAACTAGTTATTTCAAATTCCTTGTCTAGTGCCAGATTTCAAAGGGAATGCTTTCAGTTTTTGCCCATACAGTAATTTATAGATTCAATACTATCCCCATCAAGCTATTAATGACCCTCTTCACAGAACTGGAAAAAACAACCTTAAACTTCACATGGAACCAAAATAGAGCCCGCATAGCCAAGACAATCCTAAGCAAAAAGAATAAAGCTGGAGGCATCATGCTATCTGATTTCAAACTATACTACAAGGCTACAGTAATCAAAATGGCATGATACTGGTACCAAAACAGAGATATAGATCAATGGAATAGAACAGAGGCCCTGGAGGCAATGCCACACATCTGCAATCATCTGATCTTTGATAAACCTGACAAAAACAAGCAACGGGGAAAGGAGTCCATATTAAATAAATGATGTTGGGAAAACTGGCTAGCAGTGTGCAGAAAGCAGAAACTGGATCCCTTCTGGACACCTTACACTAAAATTAACTCCAGATGGATTAAAGACTTAAACATAAGACCTAACACCATAAAAACCTTGGAAGAAAAGCTAGGCAAAACCATTCAGGACATAGGCATAGGCAAGGACTTCATGATCAAAACACCAAAAGCATTGGCAATAAAAGCCAAAATAGACAAATGGGACCAAATTAAACTCCAGAGCTTCTGTTCAGCAAAAGAAACAATTATTAGAGTGAACCAGCAACAAACAGAATGGGAAAAAATTTTTGCAATCTACCCGTCTGACAAAGGGCTAATATCCAGAATCTGTAAAGAACTAAAACAGATTTACAAGAAACAAACAAACAAACCCATCCAAAAGTGGACAAAGGACATGAACAGACACTTGTCAAAAGAAGACATATATGAGGCCAACAAACATATGAGAAAATGCTCATCATCACTGGTCATTAGAGAAATGCAAATCAAAACCACATTGAGATACCATCTCACACCAGTTACAATGGTGATCATTGAAAAATCTGGAGACAACAGATGCTGGAGAGGATGTGGAGAAATAGGATCAATTTTACACTGTTGGTGGCTTTGCCTCCAGGGCCTTTGTTCTGTTCCATTGATCTATATCTCTGTTTTGGTACCAGTATCATGCCATTTTGATTACTGTAGCCTTGTAGTATAGTTTGAAATCAGATAGCATGATGCCTCCAGCTTTATTCTTTTTGCTTAGGATTGTCTTGGCTATGCGGGCTCTATTTTGGTTCCATATGAAGTTTAAGGTTGTTTTTTCCAGTTCTGTGAAGAGGGTCATTGATAGCTTGATGGGGATAGCATTGAATCTATAATTTTACACTGTAAATTAGTTCAACCATTGTGGAAGACAGTGTGGCGATTCCTCAAGGACCTAGAAATAGAAATTCCATTTGACCCAGCAATCCCACTACTGGGTATATACCTAAAGAATTATATATCATTTTCTTATAAAGACACATGCACACATATGTTCATAATGGCACTGTTTACAATAGCAAAGACCTAGAACCAACCCGAATGCCCATTGACAATAGACTGGACAAGGAAAATGTGGCACTTATACACCATGGAATACTATGCAGCCATAAAAATTGATGAGTTTTTGTCCTTTGTAGGGACATGGATGAATCTGGAAACCATAATCCTCAGCAAACTGACACAAGAACAGAAAATCAAACTCTACATGTTCTCATTCGTAGGTGGGTGTTGAACAATGAGAACACATGGACACAGGAAGGGGAGCATCACACACTGGTGTCTGTTGGTGGGGGGTCAAGGGAGGGAGAGTGGGGGGATTGGGAGGTCCGGGAGGGATAACATGGGGAGAAATGCCAGATGTAGGTGACGGGGGTATGGAGGCAGCAAACCACACTTCCTTGTGTGTACCTATGCAACAATGCTGCATGATCTGCACATGTACCCCAGAACCTAAAGTACAATTAAAAAAAAATCCTACTCTGCTAGTTCCTACATCTTTGCCATGTCTGATTCTGACGCTTGCTCTTACTCTTCAACACTTCCATGTGTGTACCTATGCAACAATGCTGCATGATCTGCACATGTACCCCAGAAACTAAAGTACAATTAAAAAAAAAAATCCTGCTCTGCTAGTGCCTACATCTTTGCCATGTCTGATTCTGATGCTTGCTCTGACTCTTCAACTTCTGTTTTTTGGCTCTTAGTTTGCTTAGTAAACTTTTCTTTATAGTTAGATACCATGTAATGGATAAAAAACAAACTGCTATAAATAGGCTAGGCCTTATTAATGTGGTGGTAAGGTGCGGGAAAAGGAGAAGCATTCTGTGATCTTATGATTAGGTCTCAGTCTTTGATGATCATTTGCTTTTAGACTGAATTTCGCAAGTGCTTCTCAGACCCTGCCTTAGGTGGGACAGAATGGCTAGAGTGGGCTGATTATTTCCCTTCCACGTGGTGTTTTTTTTTTTTTTTTTTTTTTTTTTTTTTTTTTTTTTAATTACTTTGTGCTGAAAACTTACTGGCCCTTTAAAGTTCTGTAGTCCAGATATAAGGAACCTCTTTTTCTTTTCCAATAAGCAGTCTCTAACTGTCAACAATTTGGATTTTGTATCTTTGTAAATAAAAATGAAACTTTTGTTTCTTTCTCTACCTGATCCCTCTAAAATTTTGAATATTCTTTATGGTAACATAGTTATTTGCATTAAGTTCAATAAGAGTATGTTCATCTTGTAACAGAACATAATTGGAAACATTTGTTCTATTATCCAGGTTTTGACTGAAATGTTATATTTGAGTATGATGTGCCTGGAATCAGATATGATTAGACAGTTTTAATAACTTGAGAATGACTTAAGGAACAAATGCTTATAGGGTCCTCTTGGAAAAGCTGTTCTGATACTTGGATGATAAAGTTCCCAATCTTACAGTTGAGTAATTTCCTAGTTAGTCATTTCCCGATTGGCCTAGGAAACATAGGATATTTTGGAGAGCTCAAGAAAAGATGAATTCACTGAAATCTAGTTATGACAGGCAAAGTATAATGGCAAGTTCTTGGCTTGGTTTTCTAGTCCTGAGAGGCCTTTTTGAAAGTCTAATCTGAGATTCCCTGTTAAAAGTTCCAGCAAATCTGACTTTAAAAGGGCCATATGCAGTCAATCTCTGTTACTGCTGCTCTTACATAATTGGGCCAAGTTAAATGAGACCAGACTTATTTTACAAAGAGAAGAAGTCTTATTTTGATTAACTTTAATTTTAATTTGATTAACTTTATTTTGATTAACTTTAATCAAAATGAGGATGACTGTAGAAAGATATTTTATCTTTTGGTGGAAAACTACAATCTATCCTTGTTGGTATTCATTGCCTTTGAGCTATTTCTCATTTCTTGGTGTACTGTTTTGTTTGTTTGTTTCTAGCCTGGGCAGGATCAATTCTTTTAGTTTTCTCCAGTATCTGGCTATAACTCTCGAATGTTTCCAATTTTTCTCCCATCCTTCTGACTTGACACCATTGAGAACTAAAACCTGATTGCCCCTATCCTTATTTGGACTATGTAAAGAAGCCCTGTGAGCTAAAATGAACACTTTCATGCTCTTCTCAAAATAATAATAATAATATTGACACTGATGTCTATGCCATCTCAGAAATGTTCAAACTGCCAACTAGGAAATTTGTTGGACTTCCTCTGCAATCTTCACTGTATTATCCAAAGATAATTTAAGCCCAATGTCTATAAATCTTCTTGACTGGCTTCTCTACTAAAAAGGCTTAACAAAGAGTTCCACTGGTCCTTAATAAACAAAGATGACTGAATGAGAAATGGACTTACATTGTTTAAAGAAAGGAAGACTATCTCTTTTGCCCTTGAACAAGAGGGAGGTCTGACAGACTCTCTCCTTGACTAAAATTGAGTCAGACTCCTTTTGATTAGGTCTTGACCTTGAGCTCTGTCCTTAGGCCAGTTAGTTCAGTTTTAGCAAGAATTCTGAAAAGTCAGTTCAGTGAAAATTACCCATCCCTGATACCTTACCACTTTGGTATACCTTTAGCAAGAAACCTGTCAAGCAGTTTTGCCAGAATTCCCCATAGCCTTAATGCTTTCTCTTAGTAATCCACTGACCCCAACACCAATCCTACTCCTTAGCTATACGTTTTTACTTGTCCTTGTTGTTTTCAGAATTGAACCTGATCTGTCTCCTCTACTGAAAAGCCCCCATTGGCAATAGTCCTTTTTGAATGAAATCTTCCATATTGTCTCTAACAAATGTTATGAAAATTTTTTTAACAGGGTAGAGGTCCCTTCTTCTGGACACACTGGGATGGAGATCCTGCCTTCAAAGCTCTACCTGGTCAGGGTTGCCTTTTCAGTGCTATGCCAGTTGGAGATCTTATTACCAGAACTCTGCCCAGTAGGGGTCATGTCTCCAAGATTCTGGTAGCTGTGTCCCAATAGCTTTGTCACTCAAAACTGTGGGTCTGTCTGACATGTTGAAACTGTAGTGATGGCCCCCCTTCTTTGAAATTGTGGAGACAGTCTTGTTTATCTTTGAATTGTCTTCAGTATAAATCTTCCCTTATTTTCAGACACTGCACATTTGTGGCCACAGAATTCCTTGAGTCTGTCTTATAAAATTAAGACATTTGACAGTCTTTCTTCATTCTGTCCTATCTCTATCCCCTTCAGTTAAAACTGGCAGCTTTCCTGCTGAGTTTGCTGATTAGGATAGTGGTTCACACATGCAGTAATCTCCTTATTAAACAATCATGAAGCCCATACTCTTAGAGTTCTTTCCTGCACATGTGTTCTCATTCTTATAGTATGGATAGGCTGAGAATTTTCCAAGATTTAAGTTCTGATTTCTTTTTGCTTGACAGTCTTTTCTCCCTCTACCCACCTCTCCCCAAACACAGATTAGAAGATCAATTCCATCTTCAATTCATTTGGCTTCTTGCATTTAACAATAAGCTGTCAGGAGGAACCAAGCCACTACTTCAACACTTTGCTTAGAAAACTCCTCAGCTAAATATAAAATTTCATTACTCCCAAATTCCACATTTCACAAAACATTAGAACATGAACAATTCAGCCAACTTCTTTGTTACTTTATAAAAAGGATCACCATTCCTCCAGTTTCCAATAACATGTTGCTTATTTTTGTCTGAGATATTATCAGAATGGCTTTTATCATCCATATTTCTACTAATATTCTGTTCTTGAGTATTATTTATATATTCTCAAAGAAGATAGAGGCTTTTATTTCCATCTGTCTTCTTTTCTTTCTGAGCCTTCTCAATAATAGTCTTTAAAACTCCCTTCATGGTAATATTGACTTTTTCCAGCATGTACTTCAAAATTCATCTAGCCTCTACCAATTACCCAGTTCCATAACTGCTTGCACATTTTTAGGCATTTGTTATAGCAGCATCCTACCTGTCAGTACCAATTTCTGTCTTAGTTTGGGCTGCTGTAAAAATTATTATAGACTGTCAACAAACAATTATTTTTTATGATTCTGAAGGCTGGAAGTCTGATGTCAGGGTGCCACATGGTCAGGTTCTTAGGGAGGGTCCTCTTCCTGGTTATATCCTGACTTGACCTTTCCTTAGTAAGTACACACAGACAGGGGGATCTTGAGTCTCCTCTTCTTTTATAAGGGCATTAATTCTATCATGGGAGCTCTACCTTATGATGTAACCTAACCATAATGACCTCCCAATGGCCATACCTCCAAATATCATCACATGAGGATTAGAGGTTCAACATATGAATTTTGGAGAAACATATCTAATCTATAAGTTGCCTTTCAAATATGAGCTCTTGACTTCTGTTTATATTCCATATCTGGCTTGTTATAATTTACTCATTTGTTTTGTCTCATATAGAAATAGCAAAAGTAGGATTTGTTCTCTTAAGAGTAAGGTTTGTGTATTTCCTACTGAGAACTTTGCCAGCTTCCTCTTCCTCCAGTTTTATCCCCAAAATGGATGAAAACCAGACAATAAAAACTGGCCACTGTTGAATAGGGCATTTGGAGTTCCTGAAGAAAAATCTTTTGCATCCCAACAAGCCTGTGATCACAGACAAATCTAGACCCAGGCTTTAGAAACAATCTACAAAATAAGGATAGCTGACTCAAGGATTTTATACTTACTATATGTCAACTTGCTTTTCCTTACTATGTCAA
This sequence comes from Saimiri boliviensis, assembly GCF_048565385.1. Taxonomy (NCBI): domain Eukaryota; kingdom Metazoa; phylum Chordata; class Mammalia; order Primates; family Cebidae; genus Saimiri; species Saimiri boliviensis. The sequence goes on along the minus strand of NC_133450.1, from coordinate 41,539,702 downwards.
TATCTACTAATTTGAGATTTACCCACTCTCCTCTTCATTCAAGGGTGTAGACAGTCTGCCAACTCAACCTGCACACTTTCTTTACTGTTTCTAATGGAATTCCAAAACCTTCAGTAATTAAGAACAAGTAACATTTTTACAACAATGTGGGGACTGACATAGGGTTGCTAGCTTTTTAGTTTGCAAAATAAGGACAATAAAAAGAGAACCAACTATTTGCTAAATTTAATTTTATTAAAAATTTGTATACCAAAAACTTTGGAGGGATTAAGTTTAGACTAAATAATTTTTCCAATAATTCTTTCAAACCTTACCCAACAAATTACACTCCCCACCTCCATGTTCACATGCATCTGATCTTTTCACTTTGTTCTGGGCTGGGGAAACTCTGTGATGAATCATCAGTAGGACAAATTACTGTTTGGGATGCTCCACTCCATCATGCTCTCTTTACTGTTTACTGTCTTGCTAAAGATAGAGAGATCACTTTATTTCAATCAGTTTTGAAAATGTCTGATTTGGGAGAAAACTCAAAACAAGGACTTAGTCTTATTTACTACCATGACCTCTAGTTCCTAACATAGTGCCTGGTACATAGAAGGTACTCAGAAAATTCTTGTTGAATGAATGAAGGGCATAGATTGTCCATTTTCTTTTCACTAACTCTGCCTGTTTGGCTAAAATTCAGGCATCCCCAAACTTTTTACACAGGGGGCCAGTTCACTGTCCCTCAGACTGTTGGAGGGCCGCCACATATTGTGCTCCTCTCACTGACCACCAATGAAAGAGGTGCCCCTTCCTGAAGTGCGGCGCGGGGCCGGATAAATGGCCTGAGGGGGCCACATGCAGCCCACGGGCCGGGCTGTAGTTTGGGGACGCCTGGGCCAAATGGTAACTTAGTGCTTTAGTTTATCTGTGCTTATCCCCTGTGTCCGTTCCAATATGTGCAAAAAAAGCAGCATAAGAAGTGAATTTCTGATTGAGTTGAGGGCCACGCTATATCATGTGTTAATACATTCTTATATCAGATTTGAGCCTTACTGTTAGGTAATTTCCACACTTCACCATCACCTCTACTTGGCTAACAGCCAGACTTGAGCTCCAATTTTGGCAGCAAATGTGGTCTTGTTTGTTTATATTCTCTCTCAGATGACTCAAGTTTCAAAGTGAGTAGTCCTGTATAGTAATAGATACGAGCAAATGGCAGGATGTGGATAAAACTGGGAAACTATCTTCTAGCTTAGTACGTATTCATAGATGAGAAAGCTATGAATTATCACTGAATGTTTCTCTATTTGAATGTTTAATCAGCTTTTACAAATGATTTAGTATTTAGGGTTTCAGATTTCTTCCCCTTGGGCCAATAATGGTTAATTGCTCTAAAATGTTTTTTAGCACCTATTCCACCTTGTTTATATTTTTTGTTTTAACATCAAGGGAACTTAACATATATAGTGGGTGGTGATACCTTAGGGAAGAAAAAAAAGACATAGAGTAAAATTTTGGAATTTGGGAAGAATTCTGGAAGAAACTAGATTACAAAAGATCACCCTAATTAGGTTATTACTAATTTGGACCAACACACCATCATAACGATGAGAAAACAGACTCAAAAAGTTTACTGGCCGCTTCTCTGCCAACTTTATTGGGCTAATTGTGATGGTGAAGACTAGAATGCAAGTAAGACCAAATACTGTAGGTAAACAGCTTATTCCCCTTGTATTCTCCATCCATGCCTGGACTCTCTCCCTGCCCTTCTCACATACGCCTTCGATTATCTGATTGGTAAGTTGAGAAAAGAAGCCACACGTGTTTAGGCTGGGATTCCTCTCACTTTTGTTCACTCTGACATCTGCCTGCCTACAGAGAGCAAGCAATCCAATGAGCTCCTCCATGCTATAGATTTATCAGGGTACCATAACACAAACACAGGCCTGAAGTTTCACAAGTACTGCCTATGTCTGTGCAGAGTTAACTTGGTGATTCATTGTCAGGAAGCTCAATTGTATCCCACACCTAAGACTTGTTCTTCAACAGCTCTATCAAAAATAAATATGGCATTTTGATTTTCATCTTTTCAGCTTGTAAGCGATTCTAGCTATTAAAGACAGGCAAGAAATAAGAATAATGCTATTTATTGGATCCCTATAAGCCTAAGATATATCCTCTCTCTTATGGAAGAATAGTAATACTTAGCATGTTGGCTAAAGACAGATACCTCAGACATATTGCCCCAAATGCCAGCGTCAAAGGATCAGCCAGAAACAGTCGTAACCATTTTTTCCCATCCCTCTGTCTCTGGGAAGCTTCACAGGTCACCAACATGCTGAGAAGAGATGTCCGCTTTGAAAGCTCTGGGGTCACCTAATGTCTACCTACCAGCGAATGCTGTAACATGCAGTCACATGGGCAGTTTGGGGTGTGAACAGGAAAAAAACACTCCTCCCTATCTTGGGTGTGCTACTGTCTCCAGTTGAGGACTTTGGAAGAACTTCATTTGCTGTGATCATAACCCTTTCTCAGTGGACCATCTAGAGAAGATTTCGCTCTCTTTCTCCCCCGCCCCAACACACGCGCACACACACAAATACCCTCCCTCTCTTCCCCTACACACACAGTTTGTCTACAGAGGTACTAAAAAATCTGACTTGTTAGCCTGCTATTCAATTACTGATGCCATACCATTCCCCATACCTTTCTGCTTAGAAATTCAGACAAATCAGAAAGAAGGCTTGTTACAAACAATTTCAACAAACAAGAGTTGGAAAAGGGTAGAGTATCACGATTGCCAATTTCAAAAGAAGGTCTTTTTATAGATTTTTCTCAAGTTTGGAGACTTCCCTAATCATCTTTCAAATTCCCTAACTCTGAAATAATAACAAATATTTAAAATAGCTTTGTTATTTTGTATGATTAACGATGCAACATATGGTGAACTAGAAAAAAAAATCACAAAGTGCATCAGCATAAGGCAAATAAAGGTAATTAGTATTTCTACCATACAGATAGTCACTGATCATATACTGACGTGTTTTTCTAGACATACACATTCATTTTAAAGAGCTCATTCCACACAGGCTCTTTTGTAACCTGTTTTTTCTTCTGTGACCCAATTTTAATGCTTATCCTGACAGACAACTCAAGTGCATTTCTGTGTATCAAGATATAGCTGGAAGTAGCCACAGTATTAGTGTTTCTTAAAAAAAGGCTCAGCCTCTGATTTTTAACAAAGCCCACTCAGCGTATGGTGACAGGGGAGCTAAGTCTCAGGATGAGAATCACTGAAGCAAATAGTAATTTGGACAAGATAGATAAAGGGATATTATTAGAAGAGCTGTCCTCTCAAAGATAATTAAACCTTTCCAGAAGTTAATCTGGCCCACTAGCATAATACCTGAGGATGGGAAACTTCCCTTTGATTGTCAACAAACGGCTGTCAAATACAAGTGATAGGCAGGTGGAGAAAATAAGTGATAATTGGAGTTTGAAGTTCTGTGTGATAAATTTCAGTGACAGAGCTGGCATTACTCTGGAAATCCCTCATCAGCAAATGTGATCTTTCAGTGCATGCAGCAGTCCATTGCTTCCTGTAGCTTTCATCACAAGCATGGCTGTGGTGCAGGTGAAAATACACAGCTCTGGCTACTTCACAACCCTACCCAAATGGCAGCTATGCTAGAGTTAGAAACACTGCTTTGGTCTGAATGTTTGTGTTTCCTCGAAACTCAGAGGCTAAAATAGATTCCCCAGGGCAGTAAGGTTAAGAGGGAGGGTCACTGGGAGATGATTAGGTCATGAGGCTAGAACTCTCATTAATAGGATTAGTGCCCTTATAAAAGAGGCCTGAGAGAGCCCATTCCCACCATGTGAGGATAGAGTGAAAAGGTGTCCTCTTTGAGGAAGCAGGCCCTCACCAAACGTGGGATGCTGCCTTGATCTTGGACTTCCAAGCCTCCCGAACTGTGAAAAATGTCTGTTGTTGTTAAGTTACTCAGTCTAAAGTGTTTTGTTATAGCAGCCCAAATGGACTAAGAAAAATACCGGAAACAACCCAAGGTAAGGAGAACTTGAATGAAAGTGTCCAAAGTGGTTTCTTTCGCCTTAAACTAGTGACTGATATGGTACAATGAAGAACATAGTTACTTTTGTAAAAATAATAATATATTTTTCCTGATTCTTTTTAAGTGAATAGACAAAACAATTGGAGGCTTGGGTAAAATTTTTAAAAAATTTTCAAAAGATTGTCTCATATCCAGAAATAAATAGAATCATTTTTAATTGATATTTTAACTGTTATAACATACATATGGTAAAAATTGAAACAGTGTGGAAAGATTATAAAATTAAAAGTAATTCTTTTTCACTGATTACAAGCTACATGCTTGATAGGCAAATATTATTTTTTCTCGTGAATACTTGAAAAAAACCTAATTATACTGTCTTGCATTTTTTAAACTTTAGTGCCCATTGAAATGGCTTTCTTTTACTCTGATTAGTATCATTTTGTCAAATATTGCTTTGAATTTTTAAATGTAATTGTTGGGGGAAAAATGGATACATCTCCATGCCCCACCTTAACTATTATCTTTTAATATGTTCTGTTGTTTCTCTTGCCCTTGGGCAAATCCTACAGTTTTGACCCCCCTCCTTTTTTTAAGATAAGAATAGTATCCCATTAGTAACTAAGACTTGGTTTCAAGTATTAAAATTCCTAACAAATTCTAAAAGGTTGAGTCTCACATCCAATTCATAGTCTCTTTTCTCTCTTCCTATCTTGGACCATGCTCACAACTGGAACCCACAGGGGAAGAGGACGTGATCTAATCTTCAATTTTTCTATATTTCCCCTGCCTTTCATTTTAGTACTTACAGAGGAGAGGAGATCAGATGCAAAAGACAAAATCTTTACTTACCTAGTCCTATAATTAAGGTCCTCTCTTGGCTGATACTGGCCAAAAGAAGCCCTCTGTTGCAGGTGTCCAAGTGTTGGTTCTTTGAGACACTTGTCTGAGTTCTCACAGATCAGAGCTCCCTTACGTGGGTGACAGACATGCCAACTGAGATTAACTGTCTATCTGTCCATTGTTCCTTGCGCTCTCTCAGCTGTTGCCCAGCAGTAACTCTTTTTCAGTATTTAGCCTTCGATCTGCTGATGGTAGATGATGAGATGATGATCTCTTTTCAACTTAGAATTGTGTTAGAGTTATAGAAATATGTTTGGCAGCTCTTCTTTAGATTATGCTTATTGTTACCTTCAATATTGAATCTTTGACAAAATTCTTCAACAAAAGGAAAAGTCCCACTTAAGTATCAAGTTTCATAGTTGTTGAAGATCAAATACAACTGAGTTCCTATCTGAGCTCTACTCACTTGGGCAAATTATTTCATTTTCTCTCCATGTTTCTCTCTTGTTTTTCTTCAGCTTTTATTTTAGGTTCACAGGGTACATGTACAGGTTTGTTACATGGGTAACTTGCATTATGATGGGGTTTGGTGTACAAATGACTTCATGCCCCAAGCAGCGAGCATAGTGCCTGATAGGTAGTTTTTCAATCTTCCTCCTCCTTCTAACCTCCCCTCTCCAGTAGGCTCTAGTGTCTATTGTTCCCATCTTTGTGTTCATGTGTACACAATATTTAGCTCTCACTTATAAGTGAGAACATGTGCTATTTGGTTTTCTGTTTCTGTGTTAATTTGCTTAGGATAATGGCCTCCAGCTGTATCCATGTTGCTGCAAAGAACAGCAGTCCATTTTTTAAATGGCGATATAGTATTTCCTGTATATATGTACCACATTTTAAAAATCCAGTTCACTGTTGATGGGCATCTAGGTTTATTCCATGTCTCTGCTATTGTGAATAGTACAGTAATGAACATGCGAGTGTATGTGTCTTTTTTGGGAGAAAGATTTACATTTCTTTGCACATATAACTGGTAATGTGATGAATGGGTTGAATAGTAGTTATAAGTTCTTTGAGAAATATCCAAACTGGTTTCCACAGTGGTCGAACTAACTTACATTCCCAGACAGCAATATATAAGCATTCTCTTTGCGCCACAACCTTGCCAGCATGTTATTTTTTGACTTTTTAATAATTGCCGTTCTAACTGGTGTGAAATGGTATCTTTCTGGGGTTTTGATTTGCCTTTTTCTAACAATGATGTTGAACATTTTTTCATGTGCTTGTTGGCTGTATATATGTTGTCTTTTGAGAATTGTCTGGTCATGTCCTTTGCCCATTTTTTAATGGGGCTGTTTATTTTTTGCTTGTTGCTTTAAGTACCTTATAGATTTTGGGAGTTAGACTTTTGTCAGATGCATAGTTTGTGAATATTTTCTCCCATAGTGTAGGCTGTTTATACTGATAATAGTTATTTTGCTGTGCAGAAGCTCTTTAGTTTAATTAGTAACACTTACCTATTTTTGGTTTTGTTGTAATTGCTTTTGGAGATTTCATCGTGAAATCTTTGGCAAGGCCTATGTCCAGAACGGATATCCTTGGTTTCCTTCTAGAGTTTTTATAGTTTTAGATCTTATATTTAAGTCTTTAAGCCATTTGAGTTGATTTCTTTATAAGATGAAAAAAAAGGGGTCCAGTTTCAATCTTGTTTTTTTTTTTTTTTTTTTTTTTGTGGGGTGGGGGTGTTAAACAATAGACCTTAATTGTACTGGTGTCTTCTTTGATTTTAATTTTTGCTTTTGAAACCAGAAAGGAATAATAAAGAATAGTCTTTGTTTTTTCACTTTCAACTAAACATGATTTTAGCAAAAGATATGAAGGGAAAATAAGCAATCCCAAAATGAAGAGGATATTAAAGAAGTAAGAAAGTGATATAAGCTTTCCTCTTTTTTTGATAATGCTGTCTTCACATACACCAACTCTGATATAACAAAGCAACAAACTGAAAAAATGATGAAATGTACAATGTTCATGGATTAAGTTAAACCAACAATGAATAAAGGGACTACACATCATAGCAATATTATTCCTACTGACTGGCAAATTTTCTTAAAAAAATCCTGTGCACTCCACAGTGTACCTCCTTCTCTCTCCCTACATTCATAGCAGAAAGACACATAAGTGGAACTGAAAATCACAGGGCACATTTTCTAGCTGAGATGGAGGAAATTCACAGCTGTAGAAAGTTATCCACAACAATAATAATCTCCAGTCTATAAAATGACACAAATTCTGACCCTTTGGCATATTTTGTGAATGGGGCCTTTCTTCCTATGATGCTAGCAGTGTGATCCAGAGTGGGGTCCTATCACAGGTATAGAAGCTTACCTTTCTCTGTTGCTCGACTATATTAACTTTACAGATAAATAAATGGAGACTTAAAAAGTTAAGTAAATTACGCAGAGTACATGATTTGTAGGTGGTGAAACAGAAATTTTAAATGTTTGACTCTATTCTCTATAGCCTCTGTAGCCTCTGCCTCCCTGTAGCCTCTGCCTCCCAGGTTCAAGTGATTTTCCTGCTGTAGCCTCCCTAGTAGCTGAGATTACAGTGCCCACTACCACACCTGGCTAATCTAGCCATATTTTTTTTACTGCATTTTAGGTTTGGGGGTACATGTGAAGAACATGCAAGATTGTTGCATAGGTACACACATGGCAGTGTGATTTGCTGCTTTCCTCCCCTTCACCTATATCTGGCATTTCTTCCCATGCTATCTCTCCCCAACTCCTCACCCCTCACTGTCCCTCCCCTATTTTTGCCCAACAGACCCCAGTGTGTAGTGCTCCCTTCCCTGTGTCCATGTGTTCTCATTGTTCAACACCCGCCTATGAGTGAGAACATGCGGTGTTTGATTTTCTGCTCTTGTGTCAGTTTGCTGAGAAAGATGATTTCCAGGTTCACCCATGTCCCTACAAAGGACACAAACTCATCATTTTTGATGGCTGCATAATATTCTGTGCTGTATATGTACCACATTTTCCCTGTCCAGTCTATCATCGATGGGCATTTGGGTTGGTTCCAGGTCTTTGCTATTGTAAACAGTGCTGAATGAACATTCATGTGCATGTGTCCTTATAGTAGAACGATTTATAATTCTTTGGATATATACCCAGTAATGGGATTGCTGGGTCAAATGGAATTTCTATTTCTGGGTCCTCAAGGAATCGCCACACTGTCTTCCACAATGGTTGAACTGATTTACACTCCCACCAACAGTGTGAGAGTGTTCCTATTTCTCCACATCCTCTCCAGCATCTGTTGTCTCCAGATTTTTTAATGATCGCCATTCTAGCTGACATGAGATGGTATCTCAATGTAATTTTGTTTGCATTTCTCTAATGACCAGTGAGGATGAGCATTTTTTCGTATGTTTGTTGGCCTCCTGTATGTCTTCGTTTGTAAAGTGTCTGTTCATATGCTTTGCCCACTTTTGAATGGGCTTGTTTGTTTTTTTCTTGTAGATCTGTTTTAGTTCTTTGTAAATTCTGGATATCAGCCCTTTGCAGATGGGTAGACTGCAAAAATTTTTTCCCATTCTGTTGGTTGCTGATTCACTCTAATGACTGTTTCTTTTGCCGTGCAGAAGCTGTGGAGTTTGATTAGGTCCCATTTGTCTATTTTGGCTTTTGTTGCCAATGCTATTGGTGTTTTGGTCATGAAGTCCTTGCCTATGCCTATGTCCTGAATGGTTTTGCCTAGCTTTTCTTCTAGGGTTTTTATGGTATTAGGTCTTATGTTTAAGTCTTTAATCCATCTGGAGTAAATTTTAGTGTAAGGTGTCAGGAAGGGATCCAGTTTGTGCTTTCTGCACATGGCTAGCCAGTTTTCCCAACACAATTTATTAAACAGGGAATCCTTTCCCTGTTGCTTGTTTTTATCAGGTTTGTCAAAGGTCGGATGGTTGTAGATATGTTGTGTTTCCTCCGAGGCCTCTGTTCTGTTCCATTGGTCTATATCTCTGTTTTGGTACCAGTACCATGCTGTTTTGATTACTGTAGCCTTGTAGTATAGTTTGAAGTCTGATTGTGTGATGCCTCCCGTTTTGTTCTTTTTGCTTAGAATTGACTTGGCTATGCGGGCTATCTTTTGGTTCCATATGAAATTTAAGGTGTTTTTTTTCCAGTTCTGTGAAGAAGGTCATTGGTAGCTTGATGGGGATAGCGTCGAATCTGTAAATTACCTTGGGCAGTATGGTCATTTTCATGATATTGTTTCTTCCTAACCATGAATATGGAATGTTTCTCAGTCTTTTTGTGTCCTCTCTTATTTCATTGAGCAGTGGTTTGTAGTTCTCCTTGAAGAGGTCCTTTACGTTCCTTGTTAGTTGTATTCCTAGGTATTTTATTCTCTTTGTAGCAATTGTGAATGGCAGTTCATTCTTGATTTGGCTGTCTTTAAGTCTGTTATTGGTGTACAGGAATGCTTGTGATTTTTGCACATTGATTTTGTATTCTCAAACTTTGCTGAAGTTGCTTATCAGTTTCAGGAGATTTTGGGCTGAGACGATGGGATCTTCTAGATATACAATCATGTCATCTGCAAATAGAGACAATTTGACTTCCTCCTTTACTATTTGAATACCCTTTATTTCTTTTCTTGCCTGATTGCTTTGACTAGAGCTTCCAGTACTATATTGAATAGGAGTGGTGAGAGAAGTCATCCTTGTCTAGTGCCAGATTTCAAAGGGAATGCTTCCAGTTTTTGCCCATTCAGTATTATATTGACTGTTGGTTTGTTGTAAATAGCTTTTATTATTTTGAGATACGTTCCGTTAATACCTAGTGTATTGAGAGTTTTTAGCATAATGGGCTGTTGAATTTTGTCAAAGGCCTTCTCTGCATCAATTAAGATAATCATGTGGTTTTTGTCTTTGGTTCTGTTTATGTGGTGAATTATGTTTACAGACTTGCGTATGTTGAACCAGCATTGCCTCCCTGGGATGAAGCCTACTTGATCAGGGTGGATAAGCTTTATGATGTGCTGTTGCAATTGGCTTGCCAGTATTTTATTGAAGATTTTTGCATCTATGTTCATCATGGATATTGGCCTGAAGTTTTCTTTTCTTATTGAGTCTCTGTCAGGTTTTGGTATCAGGATGGTGTTGGTCTCATAAAATGATTTGGGAAGGATTCCATCTTTTTGGATTATTTGGAATAGTTTCAGAAGGAATGGTACCTGCTCCTCTTTGTATGTCTGGTTGAATTCGGCTGTGAACCCATCTGGACCCTGGGCTTTTTTTGGGTGGTAGGCTCTTAATTGCTGCCTCAACTTCAGACCTTGTTATAGGTCTATTCAGGGTTTTGACTTCTTCCTGGTTTAGGCTTGGGAGGAGGGAAGTGTCCAGGAATTTATCCATTTCTTCCCGGTTTACTAGTTTATGTGCATAGAGTTGTTTGTAATAATCTCTGATGATGGTTTGAATTTCTGTGGAATCTGTGGTGATATCCCCTTTATCATTTTTTATTGCATCTATTTGGTTATTCTGTCTTTTCTTTTTTATTAATCTGGCTAGTGGTCTATTTTGTTGATCTTTTCAAAAAACCAGCTCCTGCATTTATTGCTTTTTTGAAGGTTTTTTGTTTCTCTATCTCCTTCAGTTCTGCTCTGATCCTAGTTATTTCTTGTCTTCTGCTAGATTTTGAGTTTTTTTGATCTTGCTCCTCTAGCTCTTTCAGTTTCGATGATAGGGTGTCAATTTTCGATCTCTCCTTGCTTCTCATGTGGGCACTTGTTGCTATATATTTTCCTCTAGAGACTGCTTTAAATGTGCCCCAGAGATTCTGGTATTTTGTGTCTTCGTTCTCATTGGTTTTGAAGAAAGCAGTATTTATTTCTGCCTTCATTTCGTTGTTTATCCAGTCAACATTCAAGAGCCAGTTGTTCAGTTTCCATGAAGCTGTGCTGTTCTTAGTTTCTGCATTCTGAGTTCTAACTTGATTGCGCTGTGGTCTGAGAGACTTTTTGTCATGATTTCCGTTCTTTTGCATTTGCTGAGTAGTGATTTATTGCCAATTATGTGGTCAATTTTAGAGTAGGTGTGATGTGGTGCTGAGAAGAATGTATTTTCTATGGATTTGGGTTTGTGATGTGGTGCTGAGAAGAATGTATTTTCTATGGATTTGGGGTGGAGAGTTCTGTAAATGTCTATTAGGTTTGCTTGTTCCAGGTCTGAGTTCCAGTCCTGGATATCCTTGTTAATTTTCTGTCTGGTTGATCTGTCTAATATTGACAATGGGTGTTAAAGTCTCCCACTATTATTGTGTGGGAGTCTAAGTCTCTTTGTAAGTCATTAAGAACTTGCCTTATGTATCTGGGTGCTTCTTTATTGGGTGCGGAGATTGTTAGCTCTTATTGTTGTATTGATCCTTTTACCAGTATGTAATGTCCTTCTTGGCTCTTTTGATCTTTGTTGCTTTAAAGTCTATTTTATCAGAGATGATAATTGCAACTCCTGCTTTTTTTTTTTTGCTCTCCATTTGCTTGGTAAGTCTTCCTCCATCCCTTTATTTTGAGCCTTTGTGTATCCTTGCATGTGAGATGGGCTTCCTGGATACAGCACACTGATGGGTTTTGGCTTTTTATCTAATTTGCCAATCTGTGTCTTTTGATTGGGACATTTAGTCCATTTACATTTAGGGTTAATATTGTTATGTATGAATTTGATACTGCCATTTTGATGGTAGCTGGCTGTTTTGCCTGTTAGTTGATGCGGATTCTTGATTGTGTTGATGCTCTTTACCATTTGGTATGTTTTTGGAGTGGCTGGTACTAGTTGTTCCTTTATATGTGTAGAGCCTCTTTCAGGAGGTCTTGTAAAGCAGGCCTGGTAGTGATGAAATCTCTGAGTACTTGCTTGTTCACAAAGGATTTTATTTTTCCTTCACTTATGAAGCTTAGTTTGGCTGGATAGGAGATTCTGGGTTGAAAGTTCTTTTCTTTAAGGATGTTGAATATTGGCCCCCACTCTCTTCTGGCTTGTAGGATTTCTGCTGAGACATCTGCTGTGAGTCTGATGAGCTTTGCTTTGTGGGTAACCCGACCTTTCTCTGGTTGCCCTTAGCATTTTCTCCTTCATTTCAACCCTGGTGAATCTGACAATTATGTGCCTTGGGGTTGCTCTTCTTGAGGAATATCTTTGTGGTGGTCTCTGTATTTCCTGGACTTGAATATTGGCCTGCCTTGCTAGGTTGGGGAAGTTTTCATGGATAGTATCCTGAAGATTATTTTCCAGCTTGGATTCATTCTCTTTGTCACATTCAGGTACACCTATTAAACGTAGATTAGGTCTTTTCACATAGTCCCACATTTCTTGGAGACTTTGTTCATTCCTTTTTACGCTTTTTTCTCTATTCTTGCCTTCTCATTTTATTTCATTGAGTTGATCTTCGATCTCTGGTATCCTTTCTTCTGCTTGGTCAATTTGGCTGTTGAAACTTGTGCATGCTTTGCAAAGTTCTTGTGTTGTGTTTTTCAGCTCCATCAATTCACTTATATTCCTCTCTAAGTTGTTCATTCTCGTTAGCATTTCGTCAAATCTTTTTTCAAGATTCTTAGTTTCTTTGCATTGGGTTAGAACATGTTCTTTTAGCTCACAGAAGTTTCTTATTACCCATCTTTTGAAGTCTGATTCTCTCATTTCATCACACTTATTCTCCATCCCTCCTTGTTCCCTTGCTGGTGAGGAAATGTGATTCCTTGTAGGAGGAGAGGTGTTCTGGTTTCAGGTGTTTTCATTCTTTTTGTGTTGGTTTCTTCCCATCTTTGTGGATTTATCCACTTGTTGTCTTTGTAGTTGCTGACTTTCATATTGGGTCTCTGAGTGAACTTCCAGTTTGTGGATGATGAAGTTATGTCTGTTTCTTAGTTTTCTTTTTTCATGTCTCTCCCTCATGTTTTGGTATCAGAATGAAACTGACCTAATAGAATGAGTTGGGGAAGAGTATTCCCTCTTTGCTTTTTTTTTTCTTTGAAATAATTTCAGTAGAATTGATGTCAGCTCTTCTTTGTGCATGTGTCAGAATTTGACTGTGAATCTGTCTAATCCAGAGGTTTTCCTAGTTGGTAGTTTTTCTGTTCCTGATTCAAGATTTGGTTTTCGGACTACTCAGGGTTTCAATTTCTTCCTGGTTCAATTTTTGGAGGTTGTATTTTTCTAGGAATTTATCCATTTCTTGTAGGTTTTCTAGTTTGCCTGCACAGAGGTGTACATAATAGTCTCTCAGATTTTTTTGTATTTCTGTGGGATTGGTGCTAATGTTCCTTTTGTCATTTTTCATTGTTTTCATCTGGGTCTTCTTTTTTCTTTATTAGCCTAGCTATCAGTCTATCAATCTTGTTCTTTCAGATGATCGACTTTTGGTTTACTTCTTTTGTAGAGATTTTCACATATCAATTTTGTTTCGTTCAGCTCAGATTTTGGTTATATTGTTTTGCTAGCTTTGGGTTTGATTGCTCTTGCTTTTCTAGTTCTTATAGTTGGTATGTTAGTTTGATGCTGAATGGAGGTCCCCAATCTCTTCTGGATTTTAAGACTTCTGCTGAAAGGTCCACAATCAGCCTGATAAAGTTCCATTTTTAGGTGATCTGATCCTTCTCTCTTGCTGACTTTAACTTTTTTTCTTTCACTTTGACCATGAATAATCTAATGTTTGTTTCTTGGGAATGGTCATCTTATATAGTATCTCACAGGGATTCTCTGCGTTTTGTGAATTTGAATGTCAACCTCTAGTGAGTTGGGATATTTTTGTGGACACTATCTAAAATGTGTTTTTTGATCTGCTTGGTCTCACTCTATTTCTTTCTGGAATGCCCATTAGTTTTAGCTTTGGTCTCTTTACATAATCCCGTATTTCTTAGAGGTTTCATTCTTTTTAAAATTATTTTTTTCTATATTTTTGTTTGCATTGATTCTAAGGAACAATCTTTGACCTCTGAGATTATTTCCTCAGCTTGGTCTATTCCGTTATTAATGTTTCCAATTGTATTATGAAATTCCTGTAGGGAATTCTTCATTTCCAGAAGTTCAGTTAGGCTCTTTCTTAAAATGGCTATGTCATCTTTCAACTCATGGTTAATTGTATAGCTTTCTTTAGATTGTATTTCAACCTTCTCCTGTATCTTGTTGATCTCCCTTGCCATCCAGATTCTAAATTCTGTGACTGTCATTTAAATCTGATTAAGAACTATTGCTGAAGAACTGGTACAGTCAATTGCAGGTAAGAGGTAATTCTGGCTTTTACCATTGCTAGAATTCTTGTGCTGGTTCTTTTTCATTTGTGTAGGCTAATGTTTCTTTGATCTTTGAACTTGCTGTATTTTGGATGGGGATTTTTGTTTTTACATCCTTTGATGCCCTTGACTGTTTGACTCTGATATAAGTTGGGTTTAGTTGATTGGCTTCATTTCTAGATGCTTTCAGGGGGCCAAAGCTCAGCTCAGCATTTATGACCTGTGTGTTCTAAATTTGAGGGTTTGGGACCAGGCCCATGGCTTTGTTTTCTGGTCTCTCAAGGTCAAACACCAGCTATGCTGGAGGAGTTCAGGTACTCCCAGTCTGCTGGCAATGACCCTGTGACTGGAGCTGTGAACAAAAGCACTCTGGTGGGGTGGCAGTGGAGTTATGTGTGCATATGTACCTGTGGGGCAGCAGAGGTAGGCTGTGGCAAGTGTGCACTAGCACGAGAAAGCTGTAGGTGGGTACATGTTGGTGGAAGTCTGTCTGCAAAAGTGTTCTAATGGGCATATGGAGGCTTCTGGTGAAAGAGCTATAGTGGTAGCTACAGTCAAGCATTTCATTGGGGCAGCAGAGGGTACCCTGCAAGTGGGTGAGGCCATGCAGGGAGCCTGGGAGAGGCTGGCAGACAGGGGCATTTATATCAGACTGACCCCCTCCCATAAGAAAGACAGCCCTACTCTCTTCGGACCTGGCAGCTAACAAAAGACCAAAGCCACCTAGAATAGTATGATGAGGCTTGGCAGATAAGCACCCATGTTTGTGCTCCACTGTAGCTATTCATGCACCAAACCCTCTGGGCTCCATGCAGACTAGGTTTCTGTCTCTGCAACTCTTCAGGCAATTTTTCCTGTCAACTTGAATGTCTGGCTTGGTTGTGGGGTCTCCTGCGGCTAGGATCCCAGAGGTCTCTGACAAGAGCTGGTCATTCCAGACGTGTTTTACTTACCCTTCTTTAGGAGCTGCTTAGGGCCAGGAATGAGTTCTGGTGCTCAGCAAGCACATGCAGGAATCCCAGCTTCCTCCCAGGATCAATCTTCCTTCTGTCCATTCTCAGGGCCTTCTTTCCAAGATCTCTTTGAAGTGTGCTGGTTTACTTGATGCTCTGGTCTCTTTCAGTGGAAGAGGCTCTTCCTGGTTGCATTGTGTTTGCCATCTTTGCTCATTTGTAAAACAGGATGAATGATAATTACCTCAAAGGACTGTTGTGGGAATTACAACACGCTGCCTGATAATGAGAACTCAATACAATGTGGCGAACATTGTAATCTTAATGGTTATAAAAGTTGTAAGTGATAAGAACAATGGGATAAAAACGTTTGAGATGGGACTCACCAGTTGTGAAAGTGCTATCAAGTTGATATACAAGAATAAGGAAAAAAAAGAACAATGGCCTTGGATCCCACAGTAACTTGGCTCCAGGGGCTTCTCCAGGTTCTTCTGCCATCCAGTGGCTGATACCAAGAGGAAATGACAGATTTTTTTCTTCTTGGGCTAAGGGAATATAGCATATGTTTCACTTTTTGATTGATATTATTACATAATGAAAACCTTTCATGTTGAAATGGCCTTTCTTAGGCTGTGATAAAAATGACTTCTTTATATATATGTGTAAGGGAAACAATGTGATTGACTTTGATGGAAAAGAAGAAAATAGAGGGGTAGCAATAATTCAGGCAGCAGGTAGTCTTCTTTGCTCAGATTTACACTGTGCTTTAGGACAGTGTTCTAAGTGCTCAGCCTGAGATGATTTATTGCCAGCCCCAATCCCAAACATTCACCTTTCTTCTAAGAGCTCTCACCATTTGGAAAGGGAAAGAGTTGTTGCTACTTGCAGAAAAAGAGCAATTGAACAAACCAAAGGCAGTGTTTTTCAGCTCTTTAGTTTACCCTCTGGAAGATGAAAATAATTGTTTGAGTGGATACTGAAAGTCTTCATCTACTGTATGCATGGAAGGTTAGAGAATATTCTACAAGCAACAATTGCTAGAACAGAAAAAGGCTAAAAGAGATTATCTTTAACAAAGCTTTCCTTGATCCCACCTTACCCCACCCACCTCCTCCAGAGATACCTCTCTTGCTTCTGAGAGTCACAGCAATTCATTCCTCTCTTAAGGCACTTAATCAAAGTCTATCTATTTATTTGTCCTTTGCTAGGCCTATGAGGGAGTAAAGGTATTTGTCTTATGTTTTCTCTTTTTGGAACCTGTGTGTTCCAAGTCACATCAGCACATGACAACAAAAAAGCTCACAGAGTTTTGTTTCTCTATGGAGCAAAACTATGTTTTATTTCACTATGTCTATGACAATGAAAATAAAGAACTCAGCAACCTAAATTATTTATTGTAGGTTCCTATTAGAAAGGAAAGGGGTGTCTTTAGTAGTAAATTGCAGAACATTATGCTGCTGAGTCTGACCCACAGACTCTGGCCAAGCGGTGAATGAAAGGAGTTAGCAGACACAGGTGTTTTGCCTGTGAGAGTGGGGCTAGGGAACCCCACAACTTGACAGACTCTGAAGAGGGAGTCCGGTCGTGCAACCCCATATGCCAGAGACACTTGTATTTATTTTGGCACAGACTTAATGACAAAGGTCTGGAGCAAACACCATTTCTGGGTAATTAACTTTCCTGAGTAAAGAACAGTCATGCGCATGGATGATCAAAGGTTGGTTTGGGTTTTAGGGGGGAGTTAGGTAAATAAGCTATTTAGATAAACTCCTCTACATTCCTGTGTTATCTGCTCTTTGCTATTAGCTCAAGGTAAGAGAATTAGGCTGCCTTCAGCCATAACCCTTTCCTGAAGCTTTTGCAAACCCTTCTGGCCTTCCAAGAAAGCATGCATCTTTCCTATAATTTTTCCCACCACACTGACTTATCTCCTGCATTATACTTAAAGTATATTATTGAGACCTGGGAGCCATTTTTGCTCGTGAAAGAAGTTACTGTGCTCAGAGGCAAGATTATATGATACTATAAAAGTCAGCACTTTTCTTCCTTGGCTGCAGTTTATTAGGAGGGTCTTACCTATGTGTACATAAGAATGTCTCAAACTCAGGTGCCTTAACATGCTTACCTTTGTTCCTCAATGAATTCATTCAGTATATGGTTTTTGAGGATTCACAATGTGCAATCTCTTAACCCACTCTTACTTCATCCTTTAGTGGACATAGTATACTCTTCTAGTGATCTTTGATTGCACAAAGAAAGGTATGGATCCTATCTTTTTCTCAACATCAATTCTTCACAACTGAGAAAGTACCATGGAGTAAACCTAGCAGGTTCTGTGCCAGTAAGCCATGGTATGGCAGCCACACAAACCCTTCATCAGCTGTTCAGTCCCCTTACTATTTACTGAGTACAAAACCTTGAGAGTGGTAAAACAAGCTGAGTAAGACAAGTGCCCGCCCTATAGGGTGGGGGATGATTGAGTCTCTAGCATCAGGTGTGTGTTTGTTTATGCATGTGTGTGAGTGTGATTGTGATTGTGATTTATTGTTCATTTGCCTCAACTTACTAGACTTTCAGCATGTTGGCAGTCAGTCTGTGTCTTTAGAAACTTTTATTTTTTATATTAAACAGAAAAATTGACCTTCTTGGGGTATACAGTTCTACGACAGGTATAGATCTGTGATTTGTGTAACTCCCACTGTAATCATGATATAGAACAGTTAAACACTCCTCCCACTCCTATCCCCTGGCAACCACTGATCTGTTCTCTCTCTATGTATAGCCATTTTACAGAATGTTATAGAAACATTCCATAAAAGTATGTAACTGTTTGAAACTGGTCTCTTTAACCCAGGGTCGTGAGTTTAGGATTTATCCATGTTGTTACATGTGTCAATAGTTCATTCCTTTTTCTTGCTGAGTAATATCTGTTGTATGAGCCTAAAAGTGTATTTATCCTTTCAACCATTGAAAGGCATTTGTTTTTCATGTTTTGGTGATTGTGAACAGAGGTGCTATAAACGTTTATGTGCAGGTTTTAGTGTGAACTTGTCTTTAATTTTCCAGGGAAAATACTATGACTGGACTACTGAATCATATGTAGGTGTATGTTTACCTTTATAAGAAATTATCAAGCTATTTTCTAGAGGGTCTGTACCATTTTGCAGTCCTTCAGGCAAACATATGATGTTTCCAATTATTCTGTGTACTTAACAGCACCTAATATTCTGTCAGTATTTTTCATTTTGGCCATTCTAATTGGTATATGGTGATAGCTCATCATTGTTTTGTTTTCCCAGAATATCTAATGATGTTGGACATTGTGTTATGAGCTTATTTGCCTTCTTTGAATAATCTCTGGTAAAGTCTTCTGACTGTTTTTAAATTGGGCAGTTTATTTTCTTATTGTGGAGCTTTGAGAATTCTTTGCATATTCGGATACATATCCTTCGAATGTGTGATTTGCAAAAATTTCTTCCCAGTTGGTGTTTTATCTTTGAAGTCTCTTACCTGTCATTGGCAGAGCAAAAATTTTTATTTTGATGGAGTTCAATTAATGAATTTTTTTCTTTTCTGGATTGTGCTTTTGATGTCACATGTAAAATCTCTTTTCCTAATGTCAGATTATGAAGTTTTTTCCTGGGTTTCTTCTAAAAATTTTATAATTAGGTTTTATATTTATATATTTAATCCATCCTAAATTTTTGTGTAATTTCATAAATTTTTACATAATTTTATATATTCATTTAATATAATTTTCTGTCCATTTTTCCATCTGTCCTATCTTTGTTTTACTGGATAGGATCTTGGGTATAATGTTAAATAAAAGTTGTGATAGTAGATATTATTGGCTGATCTTGGGGCGAAAGTATTCAGTATTTCATAATTAAGGATAATGTTAGGGGTACAAGGTCAAGGTTTATTTTATGTTTTTGCATTGTGGATTATCAGTCAATTGTTTTGGAACAATATTTTGAAAAGATTGTGTTACCTCTACTGAATTCTCTTTGCATCTATTAAAAATAGTTGTTTTTTTTTTTTCTGGTCACACTTCTAGGGGTTTACTTCTAGATTCTATTCCATTAATCCATGTGTTCATCTTTTTACCAGTTTCATACTGTTATGATTACTGTAGATTTATTTTGTAATCTTAAAATTGAATAGCATGTCTTCCATGTTTATTCTTTTTTTTATTCAAAATTATGTTTCCCTTGCCTTTCCATAGACATTTTAGCATCAACTTGGCTAATTCTATACCATAAATCTTGCTGGGGATTTTATTGGGATTGCATGAAATCTGAGATTGATAGAGAAAGAGAGAATTGAAATCTTTCCTATGCTGTTTTCCAATATACAAACATAGTACGTTTATCACTTTATTTAGGTGGCCTTTGAATTCTTTCATCAGAGTTTTATTGTTTTTAACATACAGTTTCTGTCCATGTTTTGTTAGATGTAAACCAAGATATTACATATTTTCAGAGCTATTGTAAATCGTATTGTTTTAACTTTGCTTTTCCAATTATTCATTACTATTATATTAATTTTCTATTGCTATTGTAACAAATTGCCACACATTTAATGACTTTAAACAACACAAATTTGTTATCTTACTATTTATTCTGTAGTAATAAAATCCAACTAGAGTCTCACTGGGATAAAATTAAAATTCCTAGCAAGGCTGTTTCTTTCTGAAGGCTCTAGGGAGAATTCTTGCCTTTTTTAGATTCTAGAGGCTAACCGCATTCCTTTGCTCATGGCTCCTTTCTTCCGTCTGCAAAACAATGTTAGGTGAAGTTCTCTGACTTTAATCCACCTCTGCCTCTCCCTCTGATTATAGGTAAAAATATTTTGCAATTTTAAGGAATTATGCAATTATTTTGGGCCCACCTGGATAATCCAGGATAGTCTCTCTATTTCAAGGCCCAAAACCTTAGTAATATCCACAAGTCCGTTTTGCCATATAAAGTAATATATTAACAGGTTCTGGGAATCTTGACGTATTGTTGTGGATATCTTTGGAAGGTCATTATTCTGCTTAGCACAGCTAATATATAGGAATATGGTTGATATCTTAGTGTTGGCCTTGTATCCTGTGATCTTGTTAAACACAGTTTAGTTGCAGATTTTTACCTCCTAGATTTATGGGATTTTATACACAATTATGTCATCTGTGTTTGAATTTATGGTATTTTATACACAATTATGTCATCTGTGTTTATTTTTTCCTTTTCATTTTCTATGGTTCTCTTCCCTCTGTCTTTCTGCCCATGATCTCATCCGTCCTTTCTTTCCTTTATTGTACTGGTGGAAATTTTGAGTAGAATGTTGAATAAAAGTTATAATAGCAGATATTATTGCTTGATCTTAGAGAGAAAACATTCAGTATTTCACCATTGAGAATGATATTAGCTTTAGGTTTTTGCAGATGCCTTTTATGCTTAGTTTAAGAGTTCTTAATCATAAATGGATGTTAAATTTTGTCAAATGCTCATTTTTATGCACCAATTGATAGAATCATTCCATTTTTATTTAGACTTTAATGTAATTGATTGTATTAATTGAGTTTGTACATTGAACTAGCCTTGCCCTTCCACAATAAATACCACTGGATCTTTTTACATTATTTGCTTTATATATTGCTAGAGTAAAATTACTTCTTACTTGAGAATCTTACATCTATGTTTATGAGGGATATTGGTTTATTATTTTCTTTCTTTAATATTGTCTTTGTCCCATTTCAGTAGCAGGACTAACTTGGCCTTATAATATTCATTGGAAAGTATTGCATTTTCTAATATTATTCAGAAGAGTATATGTAGAATTGGCATTACTTCTTTATTAAATGTTTGGTAAATTCTTAAGTAAAATCGGAAGGCCTAGAACTTACTGTTTTGGGAGTTTTAATTTACAGATTCAATTTATTTAATAGTTGTAGAACTTTTCAGATTATAAGTAGTTTCAATAAGTTTTTGTAGTTTCTGGTTCTTGAGAAATTGTCAATTGTATATTCTCTTATTGTCCTTTTAATAACTGTGGGCTTTGAAATGATATCTCTTTTATTCCTGATACTGATTGTGCCTTTTCTCCTTCAGTTTAAAATATGTTAGTATTGCTAAATGTTTATCAAGAAATAAAACACATCTGGATAGGAAAGAATGAGGTAAAAGTGTCTCTGCTGTTGACATGATCACATATATAGATCATTTTAAAATTAAAAAATAGTAGATTGAGTAAACAAATTCATTAAAGTTGCAGGTTACAAGGCCATCACACAAAGATCAGTAACATTTCTATATTTTAATAATGAGCTATTCAAAAATTAATCCCATGGTGCCAAAAATACTTAGCAGTTAATTTAACCAAGGAGATTAAAGATCTGCACATAGAAAACTATAAAAGCTTGATGAGAGAAATTGAAGAAGACAAAAATAAAAGATATCTCATGATCATGGATTGGAAGATTAATATTGTTAAAATATCCATACTCCTCAAAGGAATGTACAGATTCAGTGTAAGTTCTATCAAAATTTCATATCATTTTTCACAGAATAGAAAAAAATATTTAAAATATGTGTGAAACCAGAAAAGACTTCAAATAACCAAAGCAATCTTCAGCAAAAAACAAAACAAAAACAAAACTTGGAGGCATCACACTCCGTGATTTTCAAGTATATTATAAAATGTCTTACAATCAAAACATCATGGAACTGACATAAAAACAGACATGTAGGTCAATGGAACAGGATAGAAGGCCCAGAAATAAATCTGAGTATATAAGGGCAATTGATTTTCAACAAAGATGCCACAATAAATACGGCACAAATGTACCAAGGAACACACAATGTGGAAAGGACAATCTCTTCAATAAATGATCTTGGGAAAACTGGATATCCAAATTGATATGATTCAGTTCTATGTCCCCACCCAAACCACATCTTGTAGCTCCCATGTGTTGTGGGAGGGATGTGGTGGAAGATGATTGAATCATAAGGGCAAGTCTTTCCCAAGCTGTTCTCATGATAGTGAATGGGTCTCACTAGATTTGATGGTTTTAAAAAGTGGAGTTTCTCTGTGCAAGCTCTCTCTTTGCCTGCTGCCATTCATGTAAAAGGTGGCTTGCTCCTCCTTTCCTTCTACCATTATTGTGAGTATTCCCCAGCCATGTGGGATTATAGGTCCATTAAACCTCTTTCTTTTGTAAATTGTCCAGTCATGGGTATGTCTTTATTAGCACTGAGAGAGTGGACCAATACAGTAAATTGGTACCAGGAGAGCAGGGCATTGCTGAAAAGATACCTGATAACATAGAAGTGACTTTAGATCTGGGTAGCAGGCAGATGTTGGAACAGTTTGGAGGGCTCAGAAGAAGATAGGAAAATGTGAGAAAGTTTGGAACTTCCTAGAGACTTGTTGAATGGCTTTGAAAAAATGCAGATAATGATATGAACAATAAGGTCTCAGATGGAGGTGAGGAAACTTGTTGAAAACTGGAGCAAAGGTTACTCTTGTTATGTTTGAGTAAATAGACTGGTGGCATTTTGTCCCTGCCCTAGAGATTTGTGGAACTTTGAACTTGAGAGAGATGATTTAGGGTATCTGGTGGAAGAAATTTTTAAGCAGCAAAGCATTCAAGAGGTGACTTGGGTGCTGTTAAAGGTATTCAGTTTCAAAAGGGAAACAGAGCATAAAAGTTTGGAAAATTTGCAGCCTGACAATGCAATAGAAAAGAACATCTCATCTTCTGAGGAAAAATTTGAGCTGGCTTCAGAAATTTGCTAAAGTAATGAGCTGAATGACAATCCCCAAGACAATGAGGTCAGCATGCCCCACTGAGACAGAAGCTCTTTTGGGTATAGCTGTCTTTCACAATGACTTCCCCCTTTGATACTGTGGCCTTCCAAATTAAAATTAATACCCTATTCAAACCCAAACTCAGGTCTCTTGCTTGACTGGTTTCCTTTGTTCATTTTTTCAAGATAATTTCCTGAGTGAACACTCATTTCTACTTCCTGGGGAATACCTCATCTCACAGACAGGGTATAATTTGTTCCTGTAGCCCTGTTAAATCAGTCACAAAACAGTAAAATTGTTTCATTCTTTTGTACTTTTATTGTACAACTTCTTAAACATGTTTTTCATCTCTTGTAAATATTTGTATTTTAATAAAACCATTCTTTTATAAATGACATCCAGGAATAATGACTTACAGGGCTCTGGAGCAGTAATCTTCAAGTCCAAGATGGTACCTGTCAGTGAGGCTCAAGGTGAATAGTCAGCTTACTCCACTAGTTCTCCTATTATTGAGAGAATATTTGGATGGGTCATCTTGATTTGTCCTTCCCCATGTTGGTCTGCACTTTATACATGAACATTATTGGCAGTCATTCCATGACTAGAAGACAGCATTCTAGCAAGTTTGGGGCTGTTTAGTACTTAGCTAGCAGAAACAAAGTATCCCATAGCGGTCAGCTTACTTCAGCTCCTACCATTACTTTCGGGCATTATATTGGGGCTTGCACTTTTTGTCATTGCAGTATGCTAAGCAGTGGCTAATTGAGAAGCTTCCTCTCTCATGTCTCTCAGTTTGGCCGCACACTGAGCAAGATTCCTTACATTTTCACTCTCTTCAATGCGCTGATGCAGAATTAATAGGTAGTCAATATTTCTGCCCAAATACTTAAAGAAACATGGTGTTAATGGTAGGCTGTACTAACGGTTTCATCCTTCAATTTAGAAGTGAGGCAAACATGTAACATGCTATTACTAACCTTGTTCACAGCACCTTCTGCATCACTTTCAACATTTTGTTGACTCAGCTTTGGAGCTCACCAGAAGTAAGCTTAGATGTTGAGGCCCGGCGAGTCGGTTAACAAAAGAAGCAACTGTCACTCAAAGCCTCTTTCTTTCTCTGAGAGTATTTTATTATGAAATCTGTTTATTGAGCAGCATTTCTCCCCTAATATCTGGGTTATGCTGGGTGATTGTGATTCCTGATGGGGTAAGTTTGTGCACAAAGAATGAAGCAATTGCATGCTTCCCTGTTACCAGTCCGAGGAACCAGAAATGTATAAACACTAATTCCATGGACTTGCCAGCTTAGCTTGCAGTTAAGCTGCCTGATTGACAGTGTTTTCCTGTGAAAACTATGCCTTTACGTATTTTAGCACCACCCTCCCCTGCTGCTACCCCTCCACCCCCTAAGAAGTTGAATAGGCCTTCAGGAGCAAACCCAGGGTTTATAATGCGCTTTGCAGACCTGGCATAATCTGCCATTCATAGTTTTTATTTCAGCTAGTCTCCATCCTTGGAGGTCTCATCTCCTCTGGAAGCTAGGGCTTGCTGATGTTACCTCTATACCTACTCAACTCCCACATTCAAGGGCCCAAAATTGACAAATGACTTTTTTTTTCTTCTTGCTTCCTTACATGTCTAAGTCCTGGATATCCTCCAATGCTCAGTTCAAATCCCTCAAATCTCAGTTCTTGCATGAATCATCCCATGCTCTGTGCCATGGCACTGTGTGATTCTGAGAAAGGAGAAGTCCTACTATTGGAACTATTTTTAATCCTCTACTTTCTTTTATATTTATCTCAAATCCAGTCAATATTATTTTCTTTAACTACATACAAGAAACCCGAAGCAGTCTGAACTATACTATAGTACTTCATCTATTTGATGAATAGATGAAGTACTATTCCTAGTACTTCATCTAGGAATAGTACTAATAGAAGTACTATTCCTAGTACTTCATCTAGGAATATACATTATATTCCTAGTATAATTTCCTTTTCTTCAGTAAACAATAAAACCCTTGAGAGTGCTCATCTTTCAGTTCCTTGAAGCAGCTTGCTCAAGCAGCATTAATGCCTAGTTAATGTTTATTATTTTATGTGAATATTTGAAATGAAGATAAGGGTTAGACAAAATATCCCAACTTGGCTTAGAAATCATAATTCTTGGCTGGGCGTGGTAGTTCCAGCCTATAATCTCAGCACTTTGGGAGGTTGAGGCAAGCGGATCACCTGAGGTCAGGAGTTTGAGACCAGCCTGGCCAACATGGCGAAACCCATCTCTACTAAAAATGCAATAATTAGCAAGGTGTGGTGGTGGGTGCCTGTAATCCCAGCTACCCAGGAGGCTAAGGCAGGAGAATCGCTTGAACCCAGGAGGTGGAGGTTGCAGTGAGCTGAGATCACGCCACTGCACTCCAGCCTGGGGACAAGCGTGAAACTCAAAAACAAAGAAAAAAACACTTAGTATTTCACAGAGAACTAAATATACTTAGTAAAGTAAGTTTATGCTCAGCAAATATTGGGTTGACTGTACCAACAAGCAGAAATTATTTCATATGGCATGGATATTTACAGAACTTTTTTGCATTTAAGTCTGATAGCTGTATTTCGTGTTCTTTTGTCTTGTAGCCTGTCCTCAGACTATACGATTGGCTTTTTGACCACTTTAGAGCAGAATGAATTACAAAACGGTATACTGCAATTTTGGTTTTTTATTAGAAAATTGTACTTTTGTTAACTGTGCAAAGCTTTCTGGAGGCAAGAGTCAGTTTCTTAGTAAGTAAAATATGGAATTCTCCTTGGGGCATTTTTGGTAGTACATTTTCACTAAACAATTTGTACTGGAGAGAGATCCAAGATGGCTGATCACTAACAGCTCGGGATTGTAGCTCCCACTGAAAGCGCAAAGAATGAGAGGATGCCACACCTTCACATGAATTCTTGTTGCTCACTTACCAAGAGATTCCCAGCGGAGGAGCCCCACGGGTCGCCAGCGCGACTCTTGTGACTGGCGAGGCGGTTTTGCCGGCGCCTTGGAGCGACGGTTCTTGGTGCAGAGTCGGAAAAGCACCATCAATCTTAACGCCACTGATTTGGTCGGTGCAGTGGGTTGCTCAGATTTCGGCGCTGAGAATCAGTAAGTTGGACGTCCACTCAGAAACCTAATTACAAAGACGGCGAATTCAAAGACCACAGATGGATAA
The DNA here is from genome assembly GCF_048565385.1 of Saimiri boliviensis. NCBI lineage: Eukaryota > Metazoa > Chordata > Mammalia > Primates > Cebidae > Saimiri > Saimiri boliviensis. The sequence continues at coordinate 41,513,558 of NC_133450.1, read as the reverse complement.
ATTTATAACGAAGGGAGGAAAGCGGCCAAAAAAGGCTGAGAATGCCCAAGATCAGAACGCCTCTCCCTCAGCGGGGGATCACAGTTCCTCATCAGCAACGGAACAAGGCTTGATGGAGAACGAGTGTGTTCCAATTACAGAAGCAGGCTTCAAAATGTGGATAATGAGAAACTTCTGTGAATTAAAAGAACTTGTTTTAACCCAATCTAAAGCAACTAAGAACTTTGAAAAAAGATTTGACGAAATGTTAACAAGAATACACAATTTAGAGAGGAATATAAGTGAATTGATGGAGCTGAAAAACACAATAGGAGAACTTCGTGAAGTATGCACAAGTTTTAACAGCCGAATTGATCAAGCAGAAGAAAGGATATCAGAGGTCGAAGACCAACTCAATGAAATAAAACAAGGAGACAAGATTAGAGAAAAAAGGATACAAAGGAACGAGCAAAGTCTACAAGAAATATGGGACTATGTGAAAAGACCTAATCTACGCTTGATAGGTGTACCTGAATGTGACGAAGAGAATGAATCCAAGCTGGAAAATACGCTTCAGGACATTATTCAGGAAAATTTTCCCAGCCTAGTAAGGCAGGATAATATTCAACTCCAGGTAATACAGAGAACACCACAGAGATATTCCTCAAGAAGAGCAACTCCAAGGCACATAATCGTCAGATTCACCAGGGTTGAAATGAAGGAGAAAATACTAAGGGCAGCCAGAGAGAAAGGTCAGGTTACCCACAAAGGGAAGCCTATCAGACTTACAGCAGATCTCTCAACAGAAACCCTACAAGCCAGAAGAGAGTGGGGGCCAATATTCAACATCCTTAAAGAAAAGAACTTTCAACCCAGAATTTCACATCCAGCCAAACTAAGCTTCACATGTGAAGGAAAAATAAAGTTTTTTGTGAATAAGCAAGCACTCAGAGATTTCATCACCACCAGGCCTGCTTTACAAGAGCTTCTGAAAGAACCACTACACATATGAAAGGAACAAACAGTATCAGCCTTTCTAAAAAAATTATCAAAAAGAGCATCAATATAATGAAGAATTTACATCAACTAATGGACAAAATAGCCAGCTAATGGCAGTATTAAACTCACATATATTATTATTAATTCTAAATTTAAATTGACTAAATCCCCCAATCCAAAGACAGGCAATTTGAATAAAAAACTAAAACCCATCAGTATGCTGCATCCAGATCCATCTCACATTCGAGGATACACAAAGACTCCAAACAAGGGATGGAGAAAGATTTACCAACCAAACAGAGAGCTAAAATAAATAAATAAAAAGCAGAAGTTACAATTAAGCAACAAAGATCAAAAGAAGCAAAGAAGGACATTATATAATGATAAAAGGATCAATGTAACAACAAGAAGAGCTAAAGATCCTAAATATATACGCACCCAATACAGGAATACGCAGACATACAAGACTTATAAAGAGACTTAGACTCCCACATAATAATAGTGGGAGACTTCAACATTAATATTAGACAGATCAATGAGACAGAAAATTAACAACGATATTCAGGACTTGAACTCAGATCTGGAACAAATAAATGTAACAATCTGTACTAATCAATATGAATAAATTAGGTAAATAAAAATATTTACTAATCTTTGAACTGTGTTTACGTATGAAACTGATGAAATGTTTAGGAGTGAACAACATCAGTTATTTCTGTGAAACTGGGTGTTAGACTCTTTAGCAAATTATTTTGTTCCTCCATTTGGCATGTTGATGGATGGAATTTTGGTAGTTCTTAAAGTTGGACTATCAAATATTTATGTTAAATGCTAAAGATTCCTGATATTGATACTTTTCCTATTGAATGGAAAGGATTACGAGATTGACATAGTGACTTCAAAATATTCTTAAAAGCTTTTAGGTAAGTAACATTGTGAAGTTCTGTATGATTCTTTCAGACATCAGGAAATACTTTCCTATAATTTTAACAAGGTTTCATTAACTCAAATAGATGTTGGTTGAATAAGACAAATTTTATAATTTTAACCCATAGATTTTGGCTGAATGAACCCCAATAACTTTTGTTTTAGTGACACAAATGTTATCATTTTGAGTGCTTTTATCTGCTTATATTTAAAATTCAATATAAAAAACTTGGAGTAGTTCAAAGTCTGTGGCTTACCATTGGTCAGTAAACCATAAGGGATTGTAACAATTTTTCTAAAACAAAGAAAGAGTGATACCTCTTCTTTCATTTGGTAATTCCAACCTTACGGAAAGTCAATGACTTAAAAACGAAATTTTCTTTCACTCAATAGGTAAGATTAATGAGTGAGTTCTACTGTCAGCAAAATGTGTTTTGCCTCTTGCTGACTCCACAACCTGCATCCGCTTTTGGATATCATGAAAGCAACAACGGAAAAACAATTTCATCAGGCCTTTAAAAGTGGCTTATATAGACGCGCAAATATGTAGTTTGCAGATAATGAGAATTGTCCTGATCGGTGTGAGGCTCGTCTAATTCCTTTCCTTTTCAGGGCTTATTGTTTTGTAGGGAATCTAATAGAAAAAGTAAGACTGAAGGGGTGAGGAGTACGGGGAGGAGAAAAATAGATTTGGTACCTTTTCTGGTGAGCACAGGGACAGGCAATAAGCTAGCTTTGCTTTTAGTAAATACCTCTTACTGTCTCCGATGAAATCAAACTGCTATCAGTGAGTTTTCCTAGAAAGAGACTAATGAAGTAGGTTAGATAAATGAAAGAGCCCAAATTTAGAGGTAACCAAAATGTATTTGAATTCCAGTTTGGCCATTAACCACTAGTGTGACCTGGGTTGGATCTTTGGCCATTTTGAGCTTTAGTTTCCTTATATGTATGAAATGGGGATGAACTCTTCTTTCACTCCAAATCTGCTTGGAACAAATTTGAATGCTGGCACTGCCATTTATCTCCTAGGCTAAGGAAAGTTTACCCTTTTTATTTCATAAATCCAATGTGTTGATCATGAATTCTTGGTTCACATTGCTGATGTCTTTTTCCCCTTACAGTTACTGGGTGCTTGGACTTCTGCAATTGGGTTCTAGTCACTCTGCCTCTAGCAGCTTAGATGCTGCCTCCTCAAGGAAGAGCCCTTTGACCTCCCCGTGTAATTTATCCTGTCCCCTCTGGCTTTGTCTGAAACGTGCAGGGACATCTCTTATAGTATACTCTGTTCTCTTCATCAAGTTCTATGGCACAGTCAACTTTCATCCTGGGTCTTAGGTGTCTGAGACATGCTGGGAGTCCAGTTAATATTTGTTGAATAAGTGAATGAATGAATGACATCTATTTTCTGGGTGATTATAATCTGTGGCAAAAAACTAGGAATTTAATAAATGGCATGTATTATCAATATGATTACTATTATTTTTATTCTCTGAATAAGTGGTAAATAGCATGCTTTCATAGGGCTTGATGCTAATTATTATAGGTGATATACTAACCCAGGTATCAGTGCCACCAATTAGTGAATCAACCTCTAAACTGGGATCATCAAATTCCTTGTTTCCTGATTTAGCAAAAGTCCTTTTCAACTCAGATCATAATGGGGAAGCAGGGACGCAGAAGATACAAATACCAACCAAGGTGAGGGAAGAAGATTCAGGTACGGTCTGGGTTCAGATAATATTGAGTCATAGCAGATGAAAGATTTCACCAGTTCTCTGGAAAGCAAGGACCCAGGCTAATTTCACAACCACCCTTATATTGTATGTGTGGATTAATAACTTCATGGTTTAGAAAAAATGTGTTTTGTACATTTTGCAGGGTAAAATAATCATTAGCAGCAAATTTTTTTGTTAATATAAAGCCTAGCAAATGGGTACTCATGCCAGGATCAGTAACTTTAATTTAATGGATCGACTGACATGTGCAGCCAGTATTCTGATGCTCAGAGAGGAAGAACTGACAGAGCATCATCCCTTACAGCCTGCTGCCCAGACAAGATATAACCTTCATTGAAGTGCCAATCATATGACAGCTTGAGGATTGGACCCTCTCACCCCTTTAATAGATTCTTTCTATGTATAAACTGACAGGAACAGTATGATGGTGATGTGAATTTAGAGATTTAAGTGATTTAAAATTTGTAATTCCAATCTTTGTTGTTTCTTTCTGAATATTGTCAAGCATTTAACATTACTTTGCATAAATCCCCTCATCCAAGTTAGAAGAAATTTGAACAGCTCAGGAAAAATGCTTCTGGTATACTGACTTCGCCAACAACATAATTTTAAGAGTTGTTAATTGATAATGAAAATCTCTAAAACTGACTTGACTGCTTTTCTGCCTCAGATAGGCTGTCGTGCAGAACGTCACCCTCTGTGGATGAGGGCGAATCTTACAGACTTCTCTGCCATCACTCTGACCACAGAGGCTCTGGTACCAAAGTTGAAGGTAGAGTGGGAGAATGAGATAAAAACTCATGACTCCAGAATATTCTGTGGAAGGGGTTCCTTTGAATACAAATTTCCTCACTTGATCTTGTTTTCCTGTAATTCCTGTAATTTGTTTCTTTCTTCTGAAAAGTGAAAACAACAATTTCTTCAACTCAGAGTCCTGGCTGCCATTTCATTAGTTATCTGACTGAAATGGGCCTTCAGGGACATTGAGAAGGTCAAGGAATGATTTGAAGCTTTTAGGTCAATTTTTAAAGGATTGTCTGAATGCAGGGCTCTTCAATGAATGTACAAATAATTATTTATTTGAATGTGACAATGTTTAATACTGAAAAAAAATATAGTAAAACATGCAACTTTATCCACTGATGGTCCAAGTGCTAACATATTAGAATCGATATCTTTTAGGAAAGCACTTTGTTAGCATGACTCAAGAGTATTAAAATATTTATACCTTTGGTCCAATAATTTTGCTTTAAAAATTTTCCCTTATTTTTATTGAAAAATGATCAATATAAAGAATTTTTCTTTAAAGTTTACTTTTCTCTATTTTTGTTGAAAATGATCCAAGAGTTTGAATTCTAAGACCCTGTCTTAAGAAATATATATATATATGTATTTTTAAAAGTTTTTTATTTTTTTTGAGACAGAGTCTCGCTCAGTGGCCAGGCTGGAGTGCAGTGGCATGATCTTGATTCACTGCAACCTCTGCCTTCCAGGTTCAAGTGATTCTCCTGCCTCAGCCTCCAGAGTATCTGGGACTATAGGCACAAGCCACCATGCCTGGCTATTTTTTTTTTTTTTTTAATTTTTAGTAGAGATGGGGTTTCACCATATTGGCCAGGATGGTCTTGATCTCTTGACCTTGTGATCCACCTACCATGGACTCCCAAAGTGCTGGGATTACAGGTGTGAGCCACTGTGCCCAGTCAATAAATATTTTAAAGAAAGAATAATCTTGATACATAAAGATGTTCAGCAAACTGTTATTTAGCTGATTATGTATTAAAAAACATAATCAACCTAGATGTGCACTTACAGTATGTTAATTTAAAATGATGATTACTGATTAGAGTTAATTAAAATTGATAAACATTTTGTTAAGAATCAAGATGGTTATACAAAGCCATAGGCACTATTATTAAAATTGGGCAAAATTTATGTATACCCTATAGCTAGGATAGTTTGCTCTTCCCTTGAAGTCAACCTTGGCATTGAATCATCTTCAGAAACAACAACAAAAAGAACAAAATTCCTGAGAAAAATCTTAAAAAGAATGAATGTGAATCATTTTTTATGTGTGCATTCTCTTGGAAAACATTCAAGCAGATTTTTTTTTTCCATAACACGCAACTGATCTATTTAAAGTTTCTCTTCTTGTTCTCATTGTCCCAACATCTCATTCATTGGAGGATGAAAGTTGACCAACATTACTCCCTCCCTTTCCCCAGAACCCACCCTTAATTTCCACTAAAATGGCTCTGGTCTTTCTCCCCCTTTCCTCCTCTTCATTTACATCCTCCTTTAATCTTCCTAGAGAGTAAGTTTTGCTGTCTTCAACGTAAATCACTCAATGCTTTCTACTCCATCCCCTCACCTGCCTAATTCTGCATGACCAAAGTCAAGAAACAGAGTGAGCAAAGAGAAAAAGAAAATCTGAGTGGGCAGGTCATAGGTGTTGAGGAACTGTGAATACGAAACATACTATTTTTTTTTTCCTGTCCCACGTGTTTGGATAATATATGCCAGAATGTTTTAATTGAAATTGTGGGTGGTTTCAATCTTCTTTTGACTTGTCTTTGTTTCCTGAAATGTTTCGTATGTACTTTTTAAACCATAAAAAGGTTTAAAAAGAATATTTTAAAACAATATTTTAAAAAGAGTATTTAAAAAGAATATTACCTCCAAACTTCTAAGCAGAATAAAGAAGGGCAAAACACATAAATAAAATTAGTAGGTATGAGATAGGTAAATTACCAAGAATGATTCTGGAGAAGACATGTGGGACAGATACAGAAAAATAAATTACATACAAGAAAACTCTATTTTCCCCAAATAATAATTATTTAACATTGTAATGTAGATGTCCTTTTAATAGAATTCTCAGGCTCATTTATTTCCACATCTTTAGGTCACAATGTGTCTACATTATTCCAGATAGATGTGAAGTTCCTGTTTTAGAAGCTCCCTACCAGGAAATTGATTAGTCTTCCAGGATTACCTCTAATACTTTACCAGGGACAAGAATGGATATCTAGAGTAAATTTTCTGGATTTAAGGGAGATGAGAGGCAGTTATATAATGATTTATCCTTCATGCCTTTGACTAACACTGTTCACTTTATTTTCATCCCAAAGGTTAAATTGCTACAGCTCTTTTACAATCTTTCCTCTATGGATCTCTAAGTCCTCCCTTGGTACCTTCACATCTGCCTCGATTCTCAAAACATGTTCATGGGATCTGAGTCAGTGGAAGCTGAGTCTTTTCCTTGTTCCTTATTGCTACTCCCAACATTATTTAATGATAGAAAAATATGGTGGTTCTTCTCTCCCACAAATGCACTGTAAGGGTGTTAGAAAAATAATAGTAGCAATGATGATAGCATGTTATCTTAACACCAGTCCTACAAAATATTTACCATCGTTGTTTCCAATTTACTGATGAGGAAATTGAGACAGTACGGTTAACTGGTGGGCAAGGTCACCCTGTTGGGGAGAACCAGACTGAGACAAATTGAGACCCCCCAGAACTCCCAAAGTTAATACTCACCTAATTTACACAACAACCCTATAAGGAAAGTACTTAAGACATAATAAATGTAACACAAGCAACACATGTTAGAAAAGTGCCTGTTGCACAGAGAACTAAGCAAGTTCTTGTTACAGTTAAGAGAAAGCAGCCTTTGAAAGCTGCATTCAGGAGAAGAGACAAGAGAAGGAGACCATGTTTTTCCATCTCAACTCCTATTCAATTTCTGCCTTGAAAACCACTGGGGAATGGCGAGTCATATTTTAAATAGCTATAAAGTCACTCTAAGCTAAGTACTATTCCTTCTAATGTTACAGATTCAAAGTTTTTCTTCCTTGAGAGAGGGAAGGTGGTGAAGCAAGTCAATGCAGCAGATGTCATTGATAAACTTGAACCACCTTTTACTTTGGAAAAGACAACTGCCAACAGGGTGGTATAAACCATGTGTGTGTGTGTGTGTGTGTGTGTGTGTGTGTGTATCTATATATCTATATAGATATATAGATCTAGATCTATATAGATATATAGATACACACACATACAATCTATATAGATATATAGATACACACACACACACACACACATACACACACACACACACAAATCTGTCTATTCTCTGTGACAACCTAATCCATATTTATATTCATGATAGCAAGTTAATTTGAGGATATATTCACTGTGGTCCACAAACATGGCTTCACCAACATATCCTTAGAAAAGGAAATATTTTCTTTATTATTCTCTAAGCCTCCTGAAGACATACACACACACACACACACACACACACACACACACAAACACACACACACACGCACACACACACACACACACACACACACACACACGCAGAGCAGAGTGCTGAGTTCCCACTGAAGAAAAAGATTTTATTAATAAATATGACCAAAATCATCACGGGGCTGCCATGCCATAGATCTTGTGTGCATGTGTTTGTGTGTATATGTATATGTACCCTTAGGAAGTCCAGAGAAAAATGAAAAAACTTTCCTCTTCTATAAATGTAATGAGGTGAAACATGCTCTTCCTCAATGCCTGGTGGCTGTTTCAGGATTAATCCCTTCTGTCCTATATTCTACCTTCTCTGAATCCTTAGTTTTGCCTCTATGGAATTCAGGGCTTCCTGTCATGACTTTTTGATGAAGTCTGCCTTCCAATAAATAGCTTTATATTGTGATTTCCTACTTTCCTTCCCCATCTCTATTTTGTATACTGTTCTCAGAATTGTCCATGGCACCTCACTAACATCAGAATTAGCAAATAAAAATTCAGGATGCCAGTTAAATCTGAATTTCAGATAGATAGAAAATTGCTTTCTCAGTGTAAGTATGTCCCAGGCAATATTTGAGATACGCCTGTATAGTCTTTATTGTTTATATGAAATTCAAATTTAACTGGCTATTGTTGAAAATAAGAGTAAAGGAGATTCTTGTGATTTAGTGAAAAAAGCTCAGCTGAATTGTGTTCTATTGTTATATGGAAAGAAGAGCTCATAGTTGTGAACTTGTGGATGTTTAGCTGAGGGAATCACTCAGCAAAGTGTTGATGATATAGCTTGTTTTTTTCTTGATTTTTTATAGTGAAATGTGGCAGAAAAGAGAGAGATTGGAGGAAGTTCTCTAAGTAGAAAAAGAACTAGGACTTGGGTATTTGGGAAATTCCCAGCCTATCCAGATGGAAAAAAATGCTACATTCAGATTTGTAGACAGTAAATTGTGCTCTGGAGAGAAAGCCCAGGGCATGGCTGGACAACTTTTCACTAGCTCCTTGTAAGGATCAAAGGTCCAGGAACTCAATCAGTGAGGGCATACATTTCATGAATCCCCTAAGCCATTGCAGGAGAAGTGAAAAATATAGATGAGATTATCTAGGAAGGATCTTTGAAGGAGCATCTTGTCTAATGGAGTAAGTCTTTGGGACATACACGGAAAATCCACACCATTCTTGAGGATTTTATGTCATCAGAAACACTACCAGTTTGGGTTAAAACTAACAGGGAGGAATAAATGAAAGAAGACTGTCAGGCTCCAAAAATTCTACATGTAGGAAACAGGCTTCTAAATTACTCAGTTTTAAAAATGCTCTACCTCTTGTGAGAAAGGAAGGATGATCCAGATGACAGAACTGTTGGTCAAAATGGCCTTTTTATGTCCAGAGAATGAAGCTGTGGAATAAGAGGGCAGAAACGTAAGACTCAGAGTATTATTCCTAGACTTCTAAACCCAATAATTTTTTTTTTTTCCAGATGGATCTCAATATTGCTTGGGACCAGTGATTGTTTTCTTCCTTCTGTCCCCACCCTATCTCCTCCTTTAAATGGAAATCACTGTAACTATTTTCCTATGTCCATCCCATCATTGTATTTTGGGATCACATCACTTGTTTTCTAGTTTTACAGGTCAAAAATGGAGATAATTTTTGCCCTATTTGATCATACCAGGAGTTTCGCCCATATATTATTGAAGGAATGAGATTTAGAACTTCTTGGTCAGTGATATTTAGATGAGATTTTGGAATTGCATTGATACTGTAATGGTCTGAGACTTCTGGAATGTTGGGATTGGGTGAATGTATTTTTCATGTGGAATAGTTGTGAATTGTTAGGGACCAGAGAATAGTAGGCTGAACAATGATTCTTAAAGTAGTCCATGTCTCAGTCCCCAGAATGTGAATATTTTGCCTTAAATGGCAAAAGGGACTTGGCAGATGTAATTAAATTATGTATCTTCAAATGAGATTATTTTAGATTATCCATCTAGACCCATCAGTGTGCTGTATTCAGGAAACACATCTCATGTACAAAGACACATATACACTCAAAATAAAGGGATGGAAGAAGATTTACCAAGCAAGTGGAGAACAAAAAAAAAAAAAAAAAAAAAAAAAAAAAAAAAAAAAAAGCAGGGGTTGCAATCCTAGTCTCTGATAAAATGGACTTCAAATGAACAAAGATTAAAAGAGACAAAGACAGACATTGCATAATGGTAAATGGATCAATCCAACAAGAAGAGCTAACTCTCCCAAACATATACACACCCAACACAGAAGCACCCCGACACGTAAAGCAAATTCTTAACGAGCTAAAAGGAGATTTACACTCCTGCACAATAATAGTGGGAGACTTCAACAGTCCACTGTCAATATGAGATCAATGAGACAGAAAATTAACAAGGACATCTAGGACTTGAATGCAGAGCTGGACCAAGTGGACCTAATAGACACATATAGAATGCTCCACCTCAAATCCACATAATATACATTCTTCTCAGAACCACATCATACTTACTCTAAAATTGACCCCATAATTGGAAACAAATCACTACTTAGCAAATGCAAAAGAATGGAAATCATAACAGTCTATCAGACTACAGTGCAATCAGATTAGAACTCAGGATTAAGAAACTCACTCAAATCTGCACAACTACTTGGAAAAACTGAACAGCTTGCTTCTGAGTGTTGACTGGATAAACAATGAAATGAAGGCAGAAATAAAGACTTTCTTTGAAACCAATCAGAATGAAGATCCAAATTACCAGAATCTCTGGGACACATTTAAAGCAGTGTCGAGAGGGAAATTTATAGCAATAAATGCCGACATGAGAAATAAGGAATGATCTAAAATTGACACCCTGTCATGAAAATTGAAAGAGCTAGAGGAGCGAGGTCAAAAAAGCTCAAAAGCTAGCAGAAGACAAGAAACAACTAAGATCAGAGCCGAATTGAAGGTGATAGAGACACAAAAAAACCCTTCAAGAAATCAATAAATCTAGGAGGTAGTTTTTTTGAAAAGATCAGCAAAATAGACAGACTACAAGCCAGGCTAATAAAAAAGAAAAGAGAGAAGAATCAAATAGATGCAATAAAAAATGATAAAGGGAATATCACCACTGATTCTGTAGCAATACAAATGGCCATCAGAGATTACTACAAACAGCTCTATGCACATAAACAAAGCTGGAATAAATGGATAAATTCCTGGACACTGGCAGTCTACCAAGACTAAACCAGGAAGAAGTGGAAACCCTAAATAGACCAATAACAAGGGCTGAAGTTGAGGCAGCAATCAATAGCTGACCAACCAAAAAATGTCCAGGTCCGGATGGGTTCACAGCTGAATTCTACCAGATGTACAAAGAGGAGCTGGTTCCATTCCTTCTGAAACTATATCAAACAATACAAAAAGAGGGAATCCTCCCTAACTCATTCCATGAGACAAACATCATCCTGATACCAAAACCAGGAAGAGACACAACTAAAAAAGAAAACTTCAGGCCAATATCCATGATGAACATTGACACAAAATCTTCAATAAAATACTGGCAAATCGAATGCAATAGCACATCAGAAAGCTTATTCATCACGATCCTGGGGATGCAAGGCTGGTTCAACATACACAAGTCCATAAACATAATCCATCAAATAGAAACAAAGACAAAAACCACATGATTATCTCAATAGATGCAGAGAAGTCCTTTGACAAAATTCAACAGCCCTTCATGCTAAAAACTGTCAATAAACTAGGTATCAACAGAAGGTATCATAAAATAATAAAAGCTATTTATGACAAACCTACAGCCAATATACTGAACAGGCAAAAGCTGGAAGCATTCCCTTTGTAATCTGGCATTATGCAAGGATGCTCTCTTTCACCACTCCTATTCAATATAGTATTGGAAGTTCTAGCCAGAGCAATCAGGCAAGAAAAAGAAATAAAGGGTATTTAGTTAGGAAAGGAGGAAGTCAAATTGTCTCTATTTGCAGACGACACGATTGTATATTTAGAAAACCCCATTGTCTCAACCTAAAATCTCCTGAAACTGATAAGCAACTTCAGCAAAGTTTGAGAATACAAAATCAATGTGTAAAAATCACAAGCATTCCTATACACCAATAACAGACTTAAAGAGAGCCAAATCAAGAATGAACTGCCATTCCCAATTGCTCCAAAGAGAATAAAATACTGGGAATACAACTAACAAAGGATATGAAGGACCTCTTCAAGGAGAACTACAAACCACTGCTCAATGAAATAAGAAAGGACACAAACAGATGGAAAAACATTCCATGTTCATGGTTAGACAGAATCAATATCATGAAAATGGCCATACTGCCCAAAGTAATTTACAGATTCAATGCTATCCCCATCAAGCTACTAATGACCTTCGTCACAGAACTGGAAAAAAACACTTTAAACTTCATATGGAACCGCAAGAGAGCCCACATAGCCAAGACAATCCTAAGCAACAAAACAAAACAAAGCTGGAGGCATCACACTGCCGGGCTTCAAACTATACTGCAAGGCTACAGTAATCAAAACAGCATGGTACTGGTACCAAGACAGAGACACAGACCAATGGAACAGAAAAGAGGCCTTGGAAGCAACACCATCTACAACCATCCGATCTTGGACAAACCTGACAAAAACAAGCAATGGGGAAAGGACTCCATGTTTAATAAATGGCATTGTGAAAACTGGCTAGCAATGTGCAGAAAGCAGAAAATGGACCCGTTCATGTCACCTTACACTAAAATTAACTGCAGATGATTATACATTTAAACATAAAACCTAACACCATAAAAACTCTAGAAGAAAATGTAGGCAAAACCATCTGGGACATAGGCATAGGCAAGGACTTCATGACCAAAACACTAAAAGCAATGACAACAAAAACCAAGATAGACAAATGGGATCTAATTAAACTTCAGAGCTTCTGTACAGCAAAAGAAACAATCATTAGAGTGAACTGACAACCAATAGAATGTGAAAAAATTTTTGCAATCTACCCATCTGACAAAGGGCTAATATCCAGAATCTACAAAGAACTAAAACAGATATACAAGAAAAAAAACAAACCCATTTAAAAGTGGACGAAGGATATGAACAGACACTTTTCAAAAGAAGATGCATATGAGGCCAACAAGCATATGAAAAAATGCTCATCATCACTGGTCATCAGAGAAATGCAAATCAAAACCACATTGAGGTATCATCTCATGCCCATTAGAATGGTAATCATTAAAAAATCTGGAGAAAACAGATGCTGGAGAGGTTATGGAGAAATAACACTCTTACACTGTTGGTGGGAGTGTAAATTAGTTCAACCATTGTGGAAGACAGTGTGTTGATTTCTCAAGGATCTAGAAATAGAAATTCCATTTGACTCAACAATCCCATTACTGGGTATATAACCAAAGGACTATAAATCATTCTATTATAAAGACACATGCACATGTATGTTCATTGCAGCCCTGTGTACAATAGCAAAGACCTGGAACCAACCCAAATGCCCATCGATGATAGACTGGACAAAGAAAATTTGGCACGTATATACTGTGGACTACTATGCAGCCATAAAAGTTGATGAGGTCGTGTCCTTTGTAGGGACTTGGATGAACCTGGAAACCATAATTCTCAGCAAACTGACACAAGAACAGAAAACCAAACACCAAATGTTGTCATTCATAGGTGGGTGTTGAATAATGAGAACACGTAGACTCAAGGAGAGGAGCATCACACACTGGGGGCAGTGGGTAAGGGGGCTAGGGGAGGGACAGCGGGGGGTGGGGAAGGTGGGGAATGATAACATGGGGAGAAATGCTGGATATCAATGAAGGGGGAATAGAGGCAGCAAACCACCTGGTTATGTAGGCATGTATGCAACAACCCTGCATGACCTGCACATGTACCCCAGAACCTAAAGTAAAATAAAGAAAAAGAAAAATGAAACTCATTGCCAATAGTAGCAAAATTTAATTTGAACTCAGATTTGAGGGACTGAACTAATTCCCTTCTTTCTTTCCTTCTTCCATCCCTTCCTCTCTCCCCTTTTCCCTCCCTCTTTTATCATCATCATTATTTATGATGACTGATACAGTTTGACTGTGTCCTCACCCAACTCTCATCTTGAATTCCTAAGTGTTGTGGGAGAGACCTGGTTGGAGGTAATGAATCATGGGGGCAGGTCTTTCCATGATTGTGAATAAGTCTTATGAGATCTGATGGTTCTCTAAGGGGAGTTTCCCTGTACAAGCTCTTTCTTTGCCTGCCACCATCCACGTAAGGTGTGACTTGTTCCTCCTTGCATTCTGCCATGATTGTTAGGCTTCCCAAGCCATATGGAACTGTGAGTTCTCCACTAAACCTCTTTTCTTTGTAAATTTCCCAGTCTCAGGTATGTCTTTATCAGCAGTGTGAAAATGGACTAATATAGTAAATTGGTACCAGTAGAGTGGGGCATTGCTGAAAAGATCTGAAAATGTGAAAGCGACTTTGGAACTGGGTAACAGGCAGGGGTTGGTACAGTTTGGAAGGCTCAGAAGAAGACAGAAAAATGTGGGGAAGTTTGGAACTTTCTAGAGACTTGTTGAATGGCTTTGTCCAAAATGCTGGTAGTGACATGGGCAGTAAAGTCCAGGCTGAGGTGGTCTCAGATGGAAATGAGGAACTTGTGGGGAACTAGAGCAAAGGTGACTCTCGCTATGTTTTAGACTGGTGACATTTTACCTCTGCCCTAGAGATTTGTGGAACTTTGAACTTGAGAGAGATGATTTAGGGTATCTGGCAGAAGAAATTTCTAAGCAGCACAGCATTCGAGAGGTGGCTTGGGTGCAGTTAAAGGCATTCAGTTTTATAAAAGCAGCAGAGCATAAAAGTTTGGAAAATTTGCAACCTGATAATGTGATAGAAAAAAAATTTCCCATTTTCTAAGGAGAAATTCAAGCCAGCTGCAGAAATTTGCATAAGTAATGAGGATGAAGTAACTGAATGTTGATCCCCAAGACAATGGGGAAAATGTCAGAGATCTTCACAGCAGACCCTCTCATCACAGGCCCACAGGTTTAGGAGGGAAAAATAGTTTCATGGGCCAGGCCCAGGATCCCTCTGCTGTATGCAGTCTAGAGAGTTGGCATTCTGTGTCCCAGCCACTCCAGCTGTGACTAAAGGGGTCAAGGTATGGCTCTGGCTGTTGATTTAGAGGGTGCAAGCCTCAAGCCTTGGTGATTTCCACATGGTGTTGAGCCTGTGGGTGCACGGAAGTCAAGAATTGAGATTTGAGAACTTCTACCTAGGTCTCATAAGATGTATGGAAAGGCCTGGATCCCAGGCAGAAGTTTACTGCAGGGGCAGGGCCCTCATGGAGAAGCTCTGCAAGGGCACTGCAGAAGGGAAATGTGGGGTCAGAGCCTCCACACACAGTCCCTACTGGGGCACTACCTAGTGGAGCTATAAGAAGAGGGCCACTGTTCTCCCAACTACAGAATGGTAGATCCACTGACAGCTTGCTCTGTGCACTTGGAAAAGTCAGGGACACTCAATGCCAGACCATGAAAGCAGCCAGGAAGGAGGCTGTACCCTGCAAAGCCACAGGGGCAGAGCTGCCCAATGCTGTAGGAATCCACCTCTTGCATCAGTGTGACCCAGATGTGAGACATTGAGTCAAAGAAAATAATTTTGGAGCTTTAAGATTTGACTACCCAACTGGATTTTGAGCTTGTGTGGGGCCTGGAGACCCTATGTTTTGACCAATTTCTCCCCTGTGGAATGGCTGTATTTACCCAATGCCTGTATCCCCATTGTAGATAGGAAGTAACTAACTTCAGATTTTGCAGGCTCATAGGAAAAAGGTACTTGCCTTGTCTCAGATGAGACATTGGCCTGTGGACTTTTGAGTTAATGCTGAAATAAGACTGGGGGGCACTGTTGGGAAGGCATGATTAGTTTTGAAATGTGAGGACGTGAGATTTGGGAGGGGCCAGGGGTGGAATGATATGGTTTGGCTGTGTCTCCACCTTCATCTCATCTTGTAGCTCCCATTATTTTCATGTTTCTTGGGTGGGACCCAGGGGGAGGTAATTGACTCATGGGGGCAGGTCTCTCCTGTGGTGTTCTCATGATAGTGAATGGGTCTCATGAGATCTGATGGTTTTTTAAGGGAGAGTTTCCCTGTACAAGCTCTCTCTTTTGCCTGCCAGCATCCATATAAGCTGTGACTTGCTCCTTCTTGCCTTCTGCCAAAATTGTGAGGCTTCCCCAGCCATGTGAAACTTGGAGTTCTCCATTAAACTCCTTTCCTTTGTGAATTGCCTGGTCTCAAATACATCTGTATCAGCAGCATGAAAATGGACTAATACAATGAAAATATTATCTATGAAGAATCTATTTCTGGGGCAAAGTATGTTCTTGATGCAATGAATTCAGTGTTTCCTCTATGTCTAGAGATGCCTCTGCTTATGGAATATCTTACAGATTCTAATTTAAAGGATATTCAGATATAAACTAATGATCTTCTTGATGAGGTTTCCACTGCATTCAGATGAATGTTAAAAATACTATACTTCATAGATCAACCACGTGTTCTTCAATACCAAAATGTTCTGGTCTGCTGTGCAAGCAAACAAAAGGATCCAAGTGTTATAAATTTCAACAAACAAGCCAAAACAATTAGTTTCCTTAGATGATTAAAGAACATAATAAGCAAAAAATGTTCCACAGTCAGACTGGTAGAGAAGCAAGTTCTCTGTTTTTATTAACAGCTTGCTTGCAGATTTTTACTTCAGCTAACGAACATTATAATAGCTCAGGGGAAAAACAACCCAAATGCTGCAAACTCTGACCACTGCTAACCAAGGAGCCAGTGTTCAAATGGCGTGGGCCGGCTGCACATACTGCTTCTCTTCATTTTCAACCTGAAGTAATTCCGCTACCCTGTCCATATGCTCCAGCCTCCGACTAAAATCCTCTAAGTGCTGTGTTGGAAGAAAATCCCACAGAAGACTTCCTGCAGACTGAAGATATTATCCGCTCATGTATCTGTCAGTTGACCAGCAAAGAACATCTGGCAAGGCAGCTGGAGGGATGTCATATGCTAGCTAGCAGGGGGCCAGAAACAGCTTACTGGGCACCAAGGGAAAGGGCCATGGCAACTGGCAAATTGCATACTATACATTTTACCAGAGCAAGTTTGTTGTGATGCTTTGTCATTTTTCAAAGGCAAGCAGATTTTTCCTTCTTCCTGGTTCCTTTTGCTGCATCAGTTAATTATGAAAAGCACTGAGCACGGTGCTTGGGAATTAAGTGCTAAAAAATACTAGTTACCATTACTTTTTGCTGTGTTGTTATTACAGCAGGACTGCTCCCTCACTGCATGGTCACCAAATGTCCCAGAATTCAGCTGCACGGTTGAATTGTGAGCTTTAGTGGGAGGTCATGAAACTAGGTAGTTAGTGGGTCAGTGAGTGTTTATGCTGTTTGTGTTATTTAGGCAGCCCATTTTTGTTTGGAATAGTAAAAGCTATCTTTGGGGTGGCATCCCAGTGAAGGAGGAAAGAGGAATTTGTATCTGGCAGGTGTGTTTACTTTGAAAAGTTGAACACCAGATCAAAGACCACCAGAACAGCCCCTGTTATGACAATGATAAGTCATTTCTGCTTCTCTCTGAGAACTATTATTAGTAGAACTGGAAAGGGTTAACTTTTTCATCCAAAACAAGTGATTAAAAGAACCACAGCAGACCTGGAGATGTGAGGATAATTATAAAGTTAATGTTTTCTTTCCTACTTGAAACATCTGGATAAATGATAGCTATGGGATTTCCCTTCAACCTGCACCATCCACAGATTCAGTACCTTTCTGTGAGTGAGACTGCATTATTTGTAACAAGTAAAGCAGGACTGTTCTTTCCTCTTTTTGAAAAAATGGTTTTGATGTTTGGGAATATACTAGAAACATGTCAGGTCCCTATTAAGAATATGTACAAAGACAAAATTTGGTAGATGTAATCAGTAGCCACGGTTCCAAACTTTGGGGTGTATGAGAATTATGCAGGGGGAAGATGATGGGGGAGGGAGGGTTATGTGTGTGGGCAGGGGGCACGGGGTGAGGGTTGTTTAAAATGCAGATTCCTGGGCTACATTCTAGAAAATCTGATTTTATAGGTTTGGGAAGGGACGTTAGGAATTTGCACTTTAACATGCAGGCTCTTAAGGAGACAGGGAGCCTGTGGGGCAAGAGGCTGAACACTTAGGAAAATGGCTTGGTTTACACAGGAAGATGTGACACTAGGAAATAAAGTACCATAAAGAACTCTAAAGAGGTGGAGGGCCTGGAGAGATATCATTTACTAAATATTCTGTTGATTCTAGAACCCTTTCGCCCTTATTTTAAGGAGTATTGCTTATGAAACAGTATAGCTAGTGGACTTCGTGGGTTCTGGGTTCAATTCGTGGGCCACACCATTTACTATCTGGGTGACTTTGGGCTCAGAGCCTCAGTGTCCTAAGCTGTAAACTGCGGATGATCATAGCATCTACTTAACAATGTGATGATGGACTAATAATACTAGCTAGCAATGATAGGGAATACATGTAGAGAAAAATTTGTGAGGTCTTTTACATAGATGGACTCATTTAATACTTTCAAAACCCTAACAGGCACGCACAGTTGTTTCTAATTGGAAAAATTAGGTTAACAATTGACTTAAAGTCACATGATTAGAGAATGGGATGGCTGGGGCTCAGATCTGGGTGGGCTGGCTGCAGTGCCCACCTTC
Organism: Saimiri boliviensis; assembly: GCF_048565385.1. Lineage (NCBI taxonomy): Eukaryota > Metazoa > Chordata > Mammalia > Primates > Cebidae > Saimiri > Saimiri boliviensis. The sequence goes on along the minus strand of NC_133450.1, from coordinate 41,494,831 downwards.
ATACCTCCCTTGCTATCCTGCAATGAAACATGTGTTCCTCTTCCTTTCCCTATTATTTAGCTCCAGACCGGCCAGGATTAGTTCCTGTTAAGTATAATGTCATGTTAGCTGAGAAAAGTGAACTCTACATGTGTGCCCAGGCCGGGGCTATAATGCAGGAGAGAGAAAGCAGTGTTGTAATTCCCAAGCAGTAGCTTCAGCCCGGCTCTGTACCTAAGTGCTCCGGGGCCAGCTGTCCAAGAGAAGATGTGGTTGGCTGTGGCTCACCTTAACCTTTTCCACTGGTGGCCTTATGTTTTCTAAGTAAAAGGAGCTGATTCGCTTTTGCACCCACACCTCCCCCCAGCAGCAACAGCCACGAAAAAGTTCTTGCCAGAGACAAGCACGGTCTTCTTTTGAGGCCCCGGAGCTCAGTGGGGTGAAGCCGAGTATACTCTATTTCTTTGTTGGTGCTGCCATCAGAAAGTACCATGGACAGGGTGCATGAACAATAGAAATGCATTTTCTCACAGTCCTGGAGGTTAGCCCTCTAAGATCAAGGTGTTGGGAGCATTGGTTTCTTCTGAGGCCTCTCTGCTTGGCTTGCAGATGGCTATCTTCTCTCTGTGACTTCAAGTGGGCTTTCCTTTGTGGGCACCTGTATCCTGATCTCCTGTTCTTAGAAGGACATGGTCACACATTGGATTAGGGCCTACCCATATGACCTCAGGTAACCTTAATTACCTTTTGTAAGGGCCCTGTCTCAAGATACAGTCACATTGTTAGGTCCTGGGGGTTAAGACTTTAACATATGAATTTGGGGAGGACATAATTTAGCTCACAACAGGCCTGTAATAACTGCAGTAGGTAGCTACTAATTATTGAATGTGCCAGGTCTGCACTCAACACTTTTTCAATGCTGTCACACTTAATCCTCAAAGTAAACTTCCAGTTATTTTCGGGGGCACCTCCCCTGCTGGGCCCACCACCATGGGGACATCCCCTTTACTGTATGTCCCTCTCTTCACTTGTGCAGAGATTGGCCACTGCATGCTTGGTGATAAGGTGTCATAAAGCTGCCTTTCCATTGTCCGACTGTGTGTATCTGGTCTCTGACAGGGCTGTGGCTTCAGGACTCCTGGTACTCTTTCTTATTTTGCCCCAGGTCCTGGCAGTGCATGTGTCTGGAGAGGCAGGAACTCTTCCCTAAGTGTTCACTTGAAGGAATGGAACTCAATTTACTAAGCCCAGTGATCTCTCTCTTGCACTCACATGCGTTCACGTTCTCTCTCTCTCTCTCTCTCCCTCTTCTCTCTCTCTCTCTCCTTTCTCTGTCTCTCTCTGTCTCTCTCTCTGTCTCTCTTTGTGTGTGTGTGTGTGTGTGTGTGTGTGGTTTGCCTGATTTTCTGTCACCAGATTGCTCCAGGAGCAGTGATGCTCTTAATTAAGCTGAGATCCAAGGTGCTTAAAATGCAAAATTCTCAGGCAACCTGGCGAATGCCTGAGGCTGGAAAAGGATGCTCTTAACTTTCAGAACTCTAGATGCATCACACCATAAAAATACGTTGATTCCTATAGAGCTAGCTCACAGGACCAAAGAGTGAGATCCATCTACACTGAGGGGAGTTTATGGAGGAGCTAGACTCCTCTGTGTGTTCTGCAAGCTAGCCGGAACCAGGAGGGGCCACAAGTGGCCTCTTGGTGTGCCTCCCCTACCACATGAGGGTAGCCTGAACTCACGAGAGGATGAACCAACGAGCTAATGAAGAAATCCCTGGGTAAGGAAGTTCTGGTTCTTAGAAAAGATAGGAGGTCAAGAGCCCAGCCACGGACCCAGAGATCACAAGTACATAACGGGAGGTTGCAGCTGGCCTGGAAAAACCTGAGAATCATGCAGAAATGGTCTTTAGTACTCACCTCCCATTGTTCAGTACACAAGTTGAACTTCTTCCCTTTGACACAACTTCACTTTGACTTCTCCTTTTAGGACTTGTGGAGAAGGAACTTGGACTTTTCAAATATGGTCTATCACTCAGCTCTTGTCACTCAAGTCCCTACTCATCACCCTTTAGTGCTGAGCAAGTGTCTGCAAGTATCCACACCACCTCTGCTCCTCCTTCTCTTTCCTTGCTCCTTGGAAATGTGCCCATGTTTTCTCATATGTGTCTAGACTCTCTGGAGCTACTTAAATAAACGTCCAGGCTTACAGGATATTGACAAGAACTCCAGCCTCTGCTGTGCTTTCTGAGACAGCAATCCCTTTGTTATGAATCCAAAGCAGAGCTCCCAAGTTAAGTGAGGTCTATAGGAGGGAAGGGCAGGAATTGTCATATGACAGTGAGGGGTGTTCCAGTTACCCCACAGTCCTGTATTTAGCTTCTGCTTATATCCAGTTGACCTGGACTTGGCCTGACCTTTGCTTATGTATAAGGTGGTGTGCCTACTAAGATAGAGCTGCATCTGCTTGGCAGGACAACTATAAACAACAAAAAAATACCCACGTTGGGAAGCCCACGTAGTCCTGCCCAGGTAGTTGCTTGGCTTACAGAGAGTAACAGAGTTCCCACTAATGTCCACATGGACTGGGTGCTCTTGTACAGGGCACAGCTTGTATGACAGTTTAGGGCAGCCCTGGATCTTGGTCTCAGTGCAGATGGAGGGGCTATGAGTCCATTGATTCCCTCCACTATGCCCGCATCTGTGTCTTGGATCCCCAGATAGTGGTCTCCCAGCTTCTTTCCTTTCCAGCCCAGCCGAAAGCCTTTTGTACCTCTTGTGTGCTGGAGCCCATACCCATGCTTGGTTATTTTGAAAGTTCTGGTGATCGGGTGACTTTGGTTTGCTAGTTGGATGGTTAAAATGTGATGGGAATGCAGATCTTTTGCATTTATTGTCTCCAGAACCTGACTCTGTGAGCAGGACAGCCATCCACAGCATCTCAATGACCGTATTCATACTGTCTGTGAAACAAGTATTTTCCAATCAGGGTGCGCAGGGAGTGACATGCAGCTTGTCTTCCTGCAGGGAAGGAGAGAACACTGAATTTCCCAGTTCTGAGTAATTTCAGCGCCGAATTCTGTCTAACCATGTGCTGCTGATCAGCCTATGTCAGAATGCTGTGTCTTCTGCCTGCTTCATTATTTTCCAGGGATGTTGGGTGCTGGCCTGGTAGCCTTTGACCCCACTCATCCAACTCACTTTTTGAAATAGACATTGACTGGTAAAGAAGCACTTCTCTTTTGCTAAAACTCTTTCCTGAGTCAAAATTGCTTATTGCTCTCAGTGTCCTGGATACACCTGCAGATGTGCAGTGACGCAGCCAGCCCGAAAAAAATTGTAAAGCACATCATGTGTGTCTTTTGGGTCTCCCTCACCCTTCTGGCAGTCATCTTTTTCTTCCTCGTAGGACTCTTCTCCCTTCCCCTTACGCCAGTCTGCATCATTTTCTTATTCTTCCCCACGGGCAAACTAATCTCTAATAGGGAATTGTTGAACAAAGCAAGTGTTAACCGATAATGCCTTAAGCTTTACTTCCCCACAGGGCGCTGGCATTTTAAATGAGGGATTTGCCCCAAATTAATAAGGTCATAATCCTTGAAAGAGAGCTCGTATTTTTCCGGCACTTTACAAAGTCAGGGTGCCTTTATTTTCTAGGTTAGATCTGCTTATAGGTACTTAAAAAGAAGCAATGAGGTGGAAATTTTAGGGCACTAAGAGAGACCTACAGGCCAGTCAGGTTGCACCAAATGACATTTCCTTCTCTGATCAGACAGTGTGCACTATTCATACAATTTCATGCATCTTTTTGTTCTCTATTGCTTTTTATGCAATATATTTCTTTTCACAATTTGAACAGATCTCAACCCTCTAAATGCTTGGGTTCAAGGTGGATGAGGAAGGTTAGTTCACAAGCAGCCACTTGTTCACTGTGCTCTGGGTCTTTCTTTCTTTCTTTCTTTTTTCCTTTTTTGAGACGGAGTTTTGCTCTTGTTACCCAGGCTGGAGTGCAATGGCACAGTCTCGGCTCACCGCAACCTCCGCCTCCTGGGTTCAAGAAATTCTCCTGCCTTAGCCTCCTGAGTAGCTGGGACTACAGGCATGTGCCACCATGCCCAGCTAATTTTTGTATTTTTAGTAGAGACGGGGTTTCACCATGTTGACCAGGATGGTCTTGATCTCTTGACCTCGTGATCCACCCGACTCAGACTCCTAAAGTGCTGGGATTATAGGCGTGAGCCACCATGCCTGGCCTGCTCTGGGTCTTTCTATGTAGTCCTCTGAGATGAATAGCGTTGGCCATAAGGACGAGGTGATCTCATTTTCAGCACGTTTAACTCTGGACATGTTTTCTGTTCTTTAGTAGCACATTAGATAGCAGGATGGCACAGTTTTGAACTGAGATTTTGCACAGAAAATTTACAAGCATCTCCCTTTTTTCTGTTGACAATGATGTGAAATTTGTCTTTCTGAAGTAAATGGGTTTACCAGAACTTGAAGAACTTTACTCGGCTTGAGAATGACACTTGAATCACTAATTATTAATTCTATGGTTTTTTTTTTCCCTCCAAGCAAGAGCAATAGTTTACTAGCTATTTTAGCTGTTAAGAGGAAGATTATATAAAAGGAAATTCAATTAAGTGTCTGTTAAAGTGAATGGAGTCTTTGATTTGGATGGGGGTCTCTGCCAAACCTTCCATATTTCACAATATATCCATGGTTTTGTTTATTAAATTGAAAGCCTACAACGTTCCAAGTCATACATGACAAGCTGAGGTTACAAAGATGGAGACGATGCATTTTCTACTCTCAAGGAGCTTTTTCCTTATTACCAAAGACTGAGTAGTCTAAGCTTCAGCTTCCTTACCTTTACAATGGAGGTAACAGCAAAACTATACATTGGGCTGCTATGATGATGAAATAAGCTGAGACTGTAAAGCAATCAGAATATTTCCTGGCACATAGTAAGTGCTTTATGCATGTTTCAACAAAATACAAGATAAAACATGTGACAAGAATATAGATTGGGAATGTGCACATACACATGGGTGTGAAGAAAATGCTCCGGAAGGCACCAAAGATTTAGAGGGAGAGAGAGTGATGGTTGGGGCTGGCTTCACCCATGGGGGAGTTGAGACTTTCCCTGGGTCTTGAATGATGAGTAAGAGTTCATTATATAGAGAAATGGAGTGTTTCCAAGAAAAGAAAGAGCACAGCTGTTGTGCCATTCAAAGAGCCCTGTCTGGAACATCCTGCCCAGAAGCTTTCCCTGACCACCAGCTCACCCCACTGGATTAGTTCAGATCAGGCACGTTATAGTACTTGGTAAAAGCCTCTTTCTCATGATTATCTTGACATTTTCTAGCCATTTTCCTCTAATATTTATTCAACAACGTATATTGATCACCAGCTTTGTGTCAAGCCTTGTACTGGCCTGTCTGTTCTCAGGAACTCTTAGAAAAATAAGATGTTCTCTCCCTGGCACCAGGAGCTCCCATGACACACTGCTTGGCTCAGTGTAGCAGTTTAAAAAGCACTTTTGAAAGAATTTTTGTGTGCATTAGTGAAGTATCTGGCTAATCCCTAGGTTTTTGGTGCCTAAAGGATTGTCTTTAACTGAGAAACTCCGGGATATAGAGCTTTCTGTCAGGGGAATAACCGGACACAAAAAAGTAGTTGTTGTGTTGACTGTTTCTGCTGTTTATCCAAACCTGTGTGGAGCTGATTTTTTAATTTCTTAATTTAATTTTATTCTCAACTTTTTATTTGGTAGAGACAGGGTCTTATATATGTTGTCCAGGCTGGTGTTGAATTCCTGGCCTCAAGAAATCATCCTGCTTCAGCTTCCTAAAGAGCCAGGATTACAGTTGCGAGCCACTGCCCCTGGCCAAAGAATTATTATTATTTTTTGAGACAGAGTATCACCCTTGTTTCTCAGGCTGGAGTGCAATGGCGTGATCTTGGCTCACCGCAACCTCCGCCTCCTGGGTTTGAGTGATTCTCCTACCTCAGCCTCCAGAGTAGCTGGGATTACAGGTGCCTGCCACCATGCCCTGCTAATTTTGTATTTTTAATAGAGACAGGGTTTCTCCATGTTGGTCAGGCTGAAGAATTGATTTTTACAAAGAGCTTGTAGCACCTCAAAGGAGAAAGGATCATTGAATATCGTTAGTATCCCCTTAGGAGAATTTTAAAAATCATCTGTCAATTTAACTGAACAATGACATGTTGCAGCTGTTTCCTGGGGCCAGTTTATGGCTTCTGAAGTCTGTGTCTATTTTACATTTCCTCTGTCTGTTCCATCATTGGGGTCACAACTGTATTTTGAAAGTAAGAGATCCTTTGAAGTGAGATTTGGGGATGGAAGTGTGTGTGTGTCGGGGCTGGGAGGTTTATAAGCAGGATCACAAAGCTGCCTGGCAATTTTCAATCTCAGAAATCCTGTGTTAGGAAAAATAATAGCCATGCAATGGTTCCTTAAAACGATTCAACATTTCTCATTTTGCCCTACAGTAGTGAAGATGCATTTTACTCATGACTATCTCAGTTACAGCAGAGAACTTAGATCTTTTAAATCAGATTATAAAGAGCAGCCAGGCATGGTGGGGCTCTGTAATCCCAGGACTTTGGGAGGCCGAGGTGGGCAGATCACCTGAAGTCAGGAGTTCGAGACCAGCCCTGCCAACATGGTAAAACACCATCTCTACTAAAAATACAAAAATCAGCCTGCCATGGTGGCAGGCACCTGTAATCCCAGCTACTTGGGAGACTGAGGAAGGAAGGAGAATTGCTTGAACCCGGGAGGTGGAGGTTGTGGTGAGCCGAGATTGCGCCACTGCACTCCAGCCTGGGTGACAAGAGTGAGACTCCATTTCAAAAAAAAAAAAAAAAAAAAAAAAAAACAGCACAAAGATCCTGTGTTTTGGAGACTCATCTCTTAATCTACAGTTAGATATTCACACATCTATGCTAATTCTATTCTTTTGGCAGACAACAGAATTATTTTAAAAAATTGATAAGGACAGGGCCTTTACATAATCTTGGAGCCAGTGTTTTATATCTTGGATTCTATTAAATCATAAACATATAAGATATAATGATACAATAAAATATATGTAAAGGATATAACCACATACAATATATATTAATACAATTGTATTTTGTAGAAGCTGTCTCTGTGGATTATGTGAGTGTGACTTATCTTCTGTTTTTTCTTCCTTTCCTTTTTTCCCTTCCCTGCCTTCCCTTCCTTTCTTCTCTCTATAGCTTTTTGTTGTTGAGGAATCTCAAATTATTGGGACGTAAACATGAAATAATCGTTTACTCCTGACAACTAACCCCAATTATACCTTATTGACCCTTAAGAACATAAAAATCCAATTCCGTAACTTTTGGGGCATGGTTACCAAAAAAGTTTTATTCAGTTTTTTTAAAGGCTTAATTCTATTCATTTAAAAATGGAAACTTTATGTTTAGTTTAAAGCCATCTTCCCTTCCCCATTTCAGAGTAGATTTTCATCACTGCCCTTGTTCATACTCCCCTCAGCGCCCACATTCCCTCTGCTTTTACTCTGGTGTTGGGCTGACTGGAGAGACAGCATGGTGTGGCTTCTGTGCTCTCCTTTGTGGTCATGACCAGCCGGTGTCCAAGCTCTTGTCTTGATGTGGACAGGTGGGGCTAGCTACCCTAGGCACTGGTGGTACCCTGAGGCCCTGTGGCATCATGAGGGTGCTCATGGGCAGCAGCGTCACACCGCACCCCTCTGACATGCACTCTTCTTTGTACCACTGTGAGCTCCCCATCTCATCCACTCTTCATGGCTATTGTATCTAGGGTCTGTTGCTAGGAAGTGATTTGGCTTCTGTAACTTTGAATATCTCAGGGAGCAGGAACTTACGGAAGAGACCCATGCCATATAATGGTCCCGAGCTTGTAACATGCCTGGTGGTTTGGCAAAATTTCGAGCAGAGAGGGATTGAATATTTCAGTATTCCTGTCTTTCAGGTCCCCTAAAACTCAAATGTTATTCTCAGAGCCTCTCCTGGCTTTTGGGTTTATCATCTCATGGGAAGGTCAGGAGACCTTGTGGATTTATCATCTCATGGGAAGGTCAGGAGAGGAGAGATTTTTCTTTTCCCCAACTCTAGATTTCAAAGACTGTCTTCCTCCATCCAGCTGCCTGCTTGTGTACTGGGGTGGTGAAATATTGGGGCAATCACATTACGTAGGTTTTGTTTAACAAGCTTCTATTATCAAGATGGGCTGGTGGAAAGGACAGCCCTGACAGCCCATAGTTCTCTCTGCCCTGAATACAGAGTAACCAGAATGCTTTCTGGGGAAACAGAAAAATCCTCCTGCCACCTAACAGGATCCTAATAGAGATGCATTCATTCATTCCTTAAGCATTGCACTAAACACTGGCAATAGGGCGGTAGTTCCTATTCTCACCATGCTTACCGTTTAGTGGGGAGGCATAAACAGAATGTGGTAGAGATGTGCTGAGAACAAAAGAAGAGGTTCCAGGGTGCAGGGAATGGGAGCCAGGAAAAGGATCCAGAGGAGGCTGCCAGAGGTGAGGCTAATAGAACAACCAAATCTTGAAGGATCTTGCCCTGGCAGACAAGGTAAATACGGCATTCCTGGCACAGGAAATGATATTTGCAAAGTCCCAGAGGCTTGAAAGTGTCACTTAGTCAAGGAAATGGAAGGAATTCCGTATAATCCAGGGGTGGGTGTTCCAAGGGAAATGGCAAGGATGATGCAGCAGTGGAAGCAGGTGAGAGAGAGTTCATAGAGGGCCTTGACTGCTGTACTCAGTTACCCAGAAACCTGAAGGAATCTAGGGGTGGCTGGAATGGTCATCACATGTTACATGATCAGATGTGTATTTTCTAAAGATCTCTGACAGAGCTAAGGAGAGTGGAACCAGTTTTTGTATGAGCAGGTGGATGGTGATAAACAGTGGAAGCAAGAACACCAATAAGAAGGTGATTTTCGTAATTTGCTTAGGAAATTATAGCTTGTGCACAAAGGCACCAATGATAAGGATGGAGAGTAGGAAATGAACATGAGAGAAACTGATTTCTTTTCAGATAGAATTGACCCAATTCAGTGACTGGATGTGGAGGGAAGAGAAACAGGGGCCTGTGAGAGCTCTCAGATTTCTGTCCTGGGTCATGAATGTCACGGGGGTGTTCATGGGGAGAGGACATCAAGTAGAGAAAGTCATTTGGAAGGAAAGATGATTTCAGTTTTGAATGTGTTGGATTTGAAATACCTGTGACATGCAGGTGGGAGGATGTTTATAGGCACTTGAATAAACTGACCCAAAGGAGGTTGAAGAGGGCTGAAGACACAGAGCTGGGGGGACAACACATCGGTGCCTGCTGATACCTTCTCACCAGCTGCCCTGGGACCAGCAGAGATGAATGGAGACTTAGATAATTGATTTTATGGATAAATTCACGTGACCTTTTAAAAACATTTGTGAGATTATTACAAATACATTGCCAAGTAAAGAAAAAAGTCTTTTGTTAGGCTACTCGTTTTGAGTTTTGGTTCCAAATGCAAGGCCTGAGAGCAAATGACATCTCAAGGTCCCTTCCCATGGGAGGATTGCAGGAGGCCTGGTGAACAGAGGGAGGTATTTTTAAGTGAAGCTCTGTCTTACAATTACAGCTGCGGGACAGGAGAGAAATCAGACTTTGAGCTGAGATAGCATTTTTCCCCTCCCCTTCGATTTCAGCTTTCATTGAATTTGGAAATCATATCTTTCTTTATCTGGGTCAAGGACTTGAAAAGGCTAAGTGAGCTCAGTACAAAACAGCATGTTCAGATGTTTGCATTAATCCCCTCAAATCACTCACCCGAAGAAAGTAGAAAGAAAAGACAAAAATAAAGTTTTTCCCTCTCGTTTTACTTTAAACTTAGCTATTATAATTGTTCTGAAACCGTGCTGCTTTGGTAAGTAGATAACTGGCATCAACGACTTTTGTTGTCATAGCTATTGAATTGCCTGCTTCCCCAGAATCTAAACTTTCTCAGAAAAGTATCAGATATTCTTAGGATTTGAGTTTCTTTCAGTTGTTGACAACCTGGTAAATACATTGTAAGTAGAACAATCCTTTAAGAGAGCCAAGCCGAACAGTTTAATTAATAATAATTCTTTGTTTAATTTTATAGAAAAATTTTAGGATTCTAAGAGATAAATTAACACAGGACATAAACGTTTTTCAGAAAAAAATTAGATCAGAATATAGGAAAACTTCTATACATACCAGTCATCAGAGGCCTAAAATATAAACAAAATTTAAGATGTATTTAAAATCACATTAAATTACAGAAGTATTTTTTTAAATGATGAATCTCAATCCTGGGAAATATTTGATGAAACGTTTTCACCATTATTCTCTAGTGGCAATGTAAACATTGGCAGAATGATTTTGTAAGTAACAAATAGTTTACTTTAAAAGCTATAAAAATGTTCACACTATTTGACTTAGCAATCCCACTCTGGGTGTTATTTTAAGAAAATTCTCTAGAAGAAATATAAAATCCACATACTGGAAATTGTCACTGTTGTGTTAACTATCCAGAGCAGTTGAAAAAAAATCACAAGGCCCTAAATGAATCCAAATTTGACTTAGCAAATTATGGGACTCGACTCAATATAAAGTTAAAAATTATGAAAATTTATAATTGTTAAGACAATATAGAAACAGGAAGACTGGTTATAGGTACTTCAGGAGGAAAAAAAAAAAAGAAATGTAAAGACATTTTGTTTTACCTTGTAATTCCAACCACCAAAAAAAAAAAAAAAAAAAAAAAAAAATTTCCTATCCGTTTCTTTTTGATTGGAATGTGAGTAGTTCACAGCTAGAAACTCTGTCCTAGTCATCATATTTCTCTAGTGCCCAGCGAATGTCTGCCAAATTGAATCTAATCTGTGCAAATCAAATCTGTACAAATGGAATGGGTAGGGAATTTAAATGAACTTTTCACTGAAAAATTTCCTAATGCCACTGCATATATGCCATCATATGAGACACAAAGTTATGAAATATTTTCTCAAATTTTTAAGGATAAAATAATTTTTGGGAAAGGTATATTCATGATAGTGTCATATATTTTACAGAAAATATATTTTTTGTTTATATATATTTTATGGGAAATGTATTTGTTCATATATCATACATGTATTAGAGTTTAGGAGAAAATCATATGTCATGGATATGATATGAGTATGATTGTAGTCTAGTCCTGAAAAAGTATAAAATCACATAGTTATTTGTACTTACCTGTCACTGTTTAGCAAATATATTTATTGTGTGTCAGGTAGTAACAGGTAATGAAACACAACACATTAACTGGTAAATGAAGTTTCATATCATACATGTGATTCTATAAAATCAAATATTGGTAATAAATTGCAGCAAATTAGCTTAACTTATAAAAAGCCGACTAAGTTAAATGAGTGCATTTAATGAATCCTATATTGCATATATTACATGGAGCTAAAAGTAATATATCACATATACTGGTACAAAGTAAATGAAAACATAAAACAAATTTGCGTGACTTCCTATGCAGAAATGCTTAGTACTTGTTCAGGGTTTCTCACCCTCAGTGCTGTTGACATTTTTGGCCTGGGTAAGTCTGTCATGCAGTAGAAGTACAGGGCTGTTCTGTGCCTTGTAGGATGTTTAGCAACATTCCTGGCCTCCATCTACTAGAGAGGCCAGTAGCAACTTCCCCCAAATATGACAACCAAAAGTGTCTCCAGACATTGCCAGATATCCCTTAGGAGGCAAAATCACTCCCTGTATTAACCAGGGATCTCCATAGAAACAGAACCAATAGGATACCTACCTACCTACCTATCTATCTCTATCCATGAGGTGATTTATTATGGGAATTGGCTCACATGACAATGGGGGCTAAGAAGTTGTGTGATATGCTGTCTGCAGGGCAGAAAAACAGGAAAGCCAGTGGTATAATTCAATTTGGGTTAGAAGGGACAAGAACCAGAGAAGGCAATAGTAGTAGAAGTCCAAGTCTGAGTTTGAAGGCTCAGGAAGCAGGAGCACTGATGTCCAAAAGTGGAGCAGATGAATGCCTCATCTCCAATAGAGAGAGCAAATGCACTTTACACTGCCATTTTGTTCTATTTGGACTCAAAGTGGATTGGATGAGCCTACCCACATTGATGAGCAAAATCTTTTTTACTCATAGTCTGAGGATTCAGATGCTAAGCTCTTCCAGAAACACCCTCACAGACCACTATGGTTTGGATGTTTGTTCCTCCAAAATTCATGTTGACACACAATTCCCTATGCAACAATATTAAGAGGTATGGCCTTTATGAAGTGGTTAGGCCATGAGGACTTTGTAGCCCTCTTGAGTAGGATTAGTGACTCTATAAAAGTGTTCGAGGGAGTGACTTCATTCACTCCATGCCTTCCACCACCTGAGGACACAGCGACAAGGCACCATCTCATAAGCAAAGAACAAGCCCTTACTAGACACTGCATCTGCAGGCACCTTGATTTTGAACTTCCCAGCCTCCAGAACTGTGACATGGCTAAAGGTGAATGAAGAACAAAGTCAGATCTTACATGGTGGCAAGTGAGAGAGCTTGTTCAGGGGAACTCCCAAGTACAAAATCATCAGATCTTGTGAGACCCATTCACCACCACTACCACAGGATGGGGGAAACCGCCCCCATGATTCAATTATCGCCACCTGGTCCTACCCTTGACATGTGGATATTATTACAATTTAGGATGAGATTTGGGTGGGGTCACAGTCAAACCATATCAGTCACATTCTGGGGTACTCTGGAGATTTGGATGTCAACATGCAAATTTTGGGGGAGACATATTTCAGCCCATATCCTGCCCTCCTCCTCATGTTAAACTTCAGAGAAGTGCTCCAAAGAGAAACTCTGCTGGGACTCTGATAAACCCATGTTAACAGTGCCCCATCATTAACTATTAGTAGCTTTTTCCTATGTGTTCTAACAGTTTTGGCAGCAATTGCAAAAGCACACACTTAGCTGATGTATTTAGTGAATAAGCTATTGAGCATACCCTTCATTCTTTTAATCTTTTACTCACATAGTTAGTGGGTCTGTCCACAAATATCTATTGAGAATGTACTGTGTCCCAAGTACTACCCTAGGCCTTTAGAGATGAGAAGAACACAAAGTATTTGCTTTTGGGAGCTCATAGTCAGGAGAGAGAGGAGGGAGAGGGAAAGAGGCTCAGAAATAGACAATTCTGAAACAATGTAGTTGTGCAAGAGAAATAAGAAAATATATATGAAATTTAAATAATTACAGTATTGCTCTAATATTATAAATGGAGTTGGAGAATTTCCTTTCATGGTGAGACTGAGAGTTAAGAGTTAGGTTTTGAGAAATACAATTCAGGCACTTCTTATCCACATCTTAAAATAAAGTTAATCTAGACTACTAGCCTGCTTATCATAAAGATGAAAGTCTGAGGTTTAGGTAATTTGGAAATTGGACTAATCTCTATACCAAGTAAATAAACTGAACTTTTACACTTTTTAGGGGGATGGAGTTTTGCTCTTGTTGCCTAGGTTGGAATGTAATTGCACGGTCTGGGCTTGCTGCAACCTCTGTCTCCCAGGTTCAAGTGATTCTCCTGTCTCAGCGTCCCCAGTAGGTGGGATTACAGGCACCCACCACCAGCCCTAGCTAATTTTTGTATTTTTAATAGAGATGGGGTTTCAGCATGTTGTCCAGGCTGGTCTCGAACTCCCGACCTCAGGTGATCCACTTGACTCAGCATCCCAAAATGTTGAGACTACAGGTGTGAGCCACCATGCCTGGCAAAGTTTTATACTCATAAAGAAGTAATTTATACTTAAAAGTTTTTGTTAAATTTATAGGTAACATAACTATAGATGCAAGCTCTTGTAATCTTAAAGCCATATGTCAAATAAAAAGTGCTGAAATACTAAAAAATACTCCCAAATACTAAATAAAAATACTAAAAAAGTACCAAGGATGTTGGGATGCAGAATTACAAGAGTGTTGAAAGGCAGCAATAATAAAGTCAACATTGAATCTTGCATCCCCTAGGCAAGCCAAATTGCCAGGCAGCTTTTGTTCTGTGGGCTTTAGGGGGGTCGGTTTGAGGGGATCTGGTTCCGAGGTAACAGGTGTTATGCATTGTTGGTCATCTTAACGGAAGTCCTAGGTAGTAGCCCCTAAGAAAGACTGAAAAAATGAACTGTCTTTGGCTCCTAGAGGACCAATGGGAGTAAAAAGATTTCTGTGGGTGTTTGAAGGGGAAAAAGGAGTGAGTTTCTTCCATTGCCACTGTCCTCAGCGGTTTCTATTAAGATGTCTGGTATGGGTAAAGATTCAGTTTCAAATGAGTTTTTAAGAGCTCTGTTTTACCACATCTTTTCTGACGAAGTCTTGCTCTGTTACCCAGTCTGGAGTTCAGTGGCATGATCTCAGCTTACTGTGACCTCTGCCTCCTGGGTTCAAGTGATTCTCCTGCCTCAGCCTCCTCAGTAGCTGGAAACACAGGCATGCAGCACCATGCCCAGCTAATTTTTATATTTTTTTCAGAGGCAGAGTTTTGCCATGTTGGCCAGACTGGTCTTGAACTCCTTACCTCAAGTGATCTACCCACTTCAGCCTCCCAAACGCTAGCATTACAGACATAAGCCATCGTACCTGGCCTTACCATGTCATTGAAAAGAATCTACTATTTTCTCTGAGAACTGGAAAGTTCTGAGGAATTGTGAATGTTTCTGGATGTAGTAGTCATTGGAAAAGTCCACAATTACCAGTAAATAATGGTTATCTATACAACCAGCTATAGTCTGCTCCAACTGAAAATGTCTTTAAGGTCACCTTTTGAATTGATCTACCTCTGAGTGGTGAACAGAGATGCCTGGGTTTGCTCTTTTACCTTTCCTGAGAAGTCCCTGAGTAGGGAAATCAGTTCTGTTTAAGTACAGCATGTGGAAGCAGGTAACGTACAGGATGGTATGAGGGGGTCAGAGTGAGGAGGGTCCTGGCCCTGGCCTACTTCATAATTTAATTACTGTGGACATTGGGTTTTATATCCATGGGATGGTACTAACGCATTAATTGTTTAATTATGATGCTCTGAAGCTGAGTGGAGGTTTGCAAAAATATTCTGAGTACCTTGAAAAAGTGGCATTATTCGTGTGTAAAATATTACTAAATGTGTTGTTTGCCAAATAATTCAGAGAAAGGTTCAGCTGACTTGCTTTGGTTTGCTGATTTAGAAGTTTTTCTTCAAAGTAGAAGTAATGATTCTTTTGCTTAAATGTAGCTCTGGGCACAGTTACAAGTTTTCAGCATGTTTTTGGCTTCCATTATTCTACATCAGCTATTCAGCAATTTGCCATTTTTGTTGTTGTTGTTGTTTTCTTAATGCAAAATGTTATTTGTTAAACATTCTTCCTGCTGGTAAAATATGATCACTTTTAGTGATTCTGCTACTGGAGCTAAAAATAGCTTTGCTGATATCTAAGTAGACGGTTTAAAAGGGGAGCTGACATTTTGTGTGTTGATAAATCTTAGTTGAATAAAAAAAAGCAAATAAGTAGAATTTTATCTCTTGTGTCTGGGAATGTTATGCATTCTGTTTATACCTATATCTGGTAATATTAATTCCTTAATAACATTAATATGTAATTTATTGTTTTAATGATAGTACTTACATGCCCTTTCTTTCTTTCCCTCCTTCCTTCTCCTTCCACAGATAATTTTTAAAGTACCAAATATATGTAACATACTTTCTGGCATTATTCAGACAATGTCTGCTTTTCTTAGGAGTTACAGATAATCATTTATTTTTAAATAGGGAAACTCAAATTTCACGGTTTAATCAGTTGATGAGTCAATAGTTATTGAACAAACTGTGTATTACTAATATTCTGAAGAAATAAATTTCACGTATTGATCTTGAGATTTATAACTTTAATGGAGAGCATGAAAATGTTATAAATATATCCATAAAGATAATCAGTGTTGGATAGATAAGTGTAGTGGAAGCAGTGTGATACAGAAGACTTATTGACACCCTCATTCCATAATTCTTCAAGAGATAAAAATATCTGATTTCTTACTTTGGGATCCAGGTGGTGGTTTCTGCTTATTTTGAGTTAAAACAACTTATTTTTACCACTTCTATTTGCTTAAGCATTCACACATATTTCTATATTCAATATAGAATTAAATCTCTCCATTAAACATCTATCCATAAAATTTGAAGTACATCACCTCGAATAATTTATCAAACTCCTACTCACCTACAAATGGATACTCCTGTGTATCATATGAATTACACTAAATGGACAGTATCTATGTTCTGTAAATGTTCATGTGTTTCATAACTGACCCCTAAAACTGTGATTAAGGAAGGCCCTAGCCAAGAAATGTTCAGGATATACACAAGTGTAATTTTTCCATGTTATCATCTTAGGCTGCATATATTTAAAATAGGTATTAAGAATCCACTACAATGTAGGGATACACTGGATTTTTGTGTAGGATAATAAAAAGTCTTTGATTTCAAAGAGCTTTGAACTAATTTAGGAGAACCAGGACCTATACACTTTAGAGGCTAAATCATTCAGAAGTAAAGATAACTGTATGCGGCTTTGAGAAAAGAAATGTCATAAGGCAGGAGGATAAGATTGTCAAAAGAGTCATCCAGAGAGTAGAGAGACTATGAGAGTTCAGAGCTGGGCTAGACACAGCACTGTGAACTGTCAGTGGGAAGTGAGAGTTCTTCTGATCCTCAGAAGATAACCAACATAGAAAGTGCCGAGGAGTGGGGAAGGCTTCCAGATAGAATGAATGATGTGAGCAGAATTGAGCAAGGCTAAAATATTAGCCAACCTGGAAGAAACCATTTTCAGGTGGAGATTAGATGGGAGAAAGTGAGACGGCAGATGAGGACCAGGTTGAGAAGAACCTTGAATAGTTAAGCAGGAACTATTCTTTTTTTATTCTACCAGTGCTGGACAATCCTAGTGATGACCATGAGCAGGCACATGACTGGCCACAAAGTGCAGGGACTTAATAATAAAAGTATTTTTAATTAAGAGCCAGCTTAAAGTAAGAGGTACCTTTTCATCTGTATGGTTCCAAAGATGACATTACAGAGTGTTTTCCAGAGTGTGGCTTTTGCAAGCTAATTACCTGCATAGTTCTAATTACCTGTGTTTTGGGATAGTTCATATTTGGGATTGCCATTACTTATTTTTAATTCACCCCAAAGGACATCTTCCTATGTCCTTTTTCAGGTTAACACATGGGCTAGGGAGAAAGTTACTGCAGAGTCTATGCAAGAAGTTGATTGACTCTGAGAATACCGATGTGTGTATGTGCTTGTATATGTGTGTATGTAAGTATGTATATACTAGCAGAGATCACCTTCTCCTGGACCTCTCCTTCTGTTCTCCAAATTATTCAGACTTTACCAAATTTGGAAGACATTACAAACTTATCAAATTGTTTCACAAAGTGATTCCCAAGCTCCATGTTGTTTAAGCTGCCCCTTTGCCACAGCAATTCTTAGAGTCTAGCCAAGAGATGCCAGGAAGGAGAAAGGATCCAAAGTGGGGACTCTTGGTCCTGATACTTACCTTTTAAAATAGAGAAATATATTTAGTGGTCTTTGATTACATTTCTCTAATTGACAAAGATTGGTAGGAAACAGAGAAGAGGAAAGTCGGTAGGCTATGAATCAAGGAGTGTCAAGAGAAAGTCCCTTCAAATAAGGTGAAACTGACTTGGTTTTAATTTCTTAGAATTGTATTAGTTTTCTGGGCTGCCATAATGAAACGCCAGGCACTGGGTAGCTTAAAGAGCAGAAATTAATTTTCTCACAGATCTGGAGGCTGGAAGTCCAAGACCAAGGTGTCAGAAGGTTTGGTTTCTTTTGAGGCCTCTCTTGTTGGCTTGCAGATGGCAAGCATGCACGTGTGCATATGACCCTGGTGTCTCTTCCTCATTTATGAGGACATCAGTCATGCTGAAGTAGACCCTCCCCATCTAATAACCTCATTTAACTTTAATTATCTTCTTGAAAGACCTGTCTCCAAATACAGTCATGTTCTAAGGTACTGGGGCTTAAGGCTTCAACATAGAAATTTGAAAGCAATCCAATTTCAGAAGTTGTCTGTATACAATTGGCCTCCTTCACATGTTGGCCGTGAACAAAAAGAAACCATCAAAACTCTATTGTTTCCAGATATTGAGACTTACTTACCGTTGTTCTCTTTCTGAAAATATAAAGAGTCATTACTTATGTTTAATTCATACCAAACTATGAATATATAGGCCATAAAGTGTCATTATTGTTTTATAAAGAACCAAGGAATGTTTCTCTTATATACCATCCTGCTTAAATCCTCCTAAGTGCTTTTTGTAAACTCATTTTCTTTGAGACTTCACATAAAACTCTCAGCTATGAAATGAGGCAGCTACAAGTTTTCAGTTTCCTATTGGTCACACAAGGCCTAACTTATGAAATACGTTATCAAACAAACAAGTCTAGGCCTGGAGGAAATTGGCCCATTCTCAAGAACATCCAGACTTTTAATTAAAATGAAAGTAGAGTAGCTCCCCTTCACCCTCTACCCTTATCTATGGTTTCCGTTACCTATGATCAACCATGGTTCCAAAATAGTAAATGGACAATTCCAGAAACAGAAATTCGTGTTTTAAATCGTGTACTGTTTTGAGCAGTGGTGATGAAATCTCGCACTTTCCCACTCTGTCTCCCATGGGACACAACTCTTCCCTTTGTCTGGCATTTCCACACTGTAGAGGCTGCCTGCCCGCTAGTCACTTAGTATTCTTCTGAGTTATCAGACTGACTGTAGTGGCATCACAGTGCTTATGTTTAAGCAACCCTTATTTTACTGAATAATAGCCTCAATGTGCAAGAGTTGTGAAGCTGGCCATTCAGAAATGCCAAAGCAAAGCCATAAATGGGGGTGGTGAATGTTTATTACAGGTATGTATGCACAGGAAAACACAGTATGTATTGGATTTAGTACTGTCCCTGTTTCAGACATCCACTCAGGGTCTTAGAACGTATCCCCGGGGATTGCCTGGGATGAGGGTGTCCAGTGTGTCTCTAGAGTCTCAAAAACTTTTGCCATTACCCATGTCAGAGGTAGGTAGTTTTAGGGAGAAATAGTAAAAACATCAATTACTATTGAAACTCCTACAGGCTGATGGGTGACACAAAATATATTAAGTCTAACCCTTTTTTTTTATTTTTTTATTTTTAGTAGGGACAGGCTTTCACCATCTTGGCCAGGCTGGTCTTGAACTCCTGACCTTGTGATCTACCCGCCTTGGCCTCTGAAAGTGCTGGGATTATGTGTGCCAACCACCACACCTGGCCTCTAACACAAATTTTTCAGTAAAACTGTTTTTCACAAATTTCTTCTAAGTCTAAAAGAGATGGCTTTTCTTACCAATATTGGTTATATATATTATGCTTCAGTATATTTCTGAGTTATTTGTTATATCCCAAGATTATTTACTTGTGATTTATTCTTATTCATTTTGCTTATTTTTCTTCAAATAATTGAAAATTGTATATCATCCAATAATGTTACAAAACACGGAGCCATGATATCTGATTCTCGAATACCTGTTTTCTAGAATGCAGCTGCTGATAAAAAGTGACAACTCATTGTCTTTGCATTCAGCAAGGCCTCTTCATCTTTCTCTTTCAGATGCTTCAGTGTTCATTGTAAAAAATATAATGGAGAGGACCCTAGATTTATTTCAGCAATTCTATAGATGAATTGAGATTATAGTCTAACTTGCATATGTATAGTAAGACAATTTAAGCAATATAATCTTAGGATTGGGGCTTTGTTATTCATGAAATATATAACTTGAAATTTTAAAAAAATCAATGAATTTGATCATATCTTGGAACCTCATTTCACACTCTCTAGTGTTGTCATGGCAACAGGAAAGCCAGGGTGCTATGGGGAGCTGTGATTCGAGATTTTTTCTGCTGCAGTTATTACTGTGTGTGGTCCAGAGAGAAAAAATAATGTGATGGTGCTTGATTTTTAAAAATTATGTTTAATATGCATTATACTAATATAGCAGTCATGGAGGAGTCACACTCTTAAAAATGCCGAGTTTTGTCTTTTTACCTATTAAGTTGGGTTCAGGTTTACTTTTTCCTGTTTTAAGTCCAGTTCAGTGACTGTGAGGGTGATTTTTGATATGAACAGCATACAGTTAATTATTAGGTCTTGAAACAAACAGGATGGATAATATAAGATTCAAACAATTGAATTTATTGAATGGTTATGTTAAACATTTGAATTAATTACAAATGCTTTATAGAACTATGAGCTGAGCTTGGTTACAAATCTTGCCCACCAATGATATGCACAGGCCACGGTCTTAGTCCACGTTGTTGAGACCCCTGAGCCTGCCTGTCTGTGGCTCCATGTACAGTTTACATGATACAACAGCTTTCCCACTTTGCATGCAAATTCTGGTAATTCCCTTTTTCTTGTACCTTTACTTCATTCTTTTCTTTTCTTCCTTCACTCCATCCTCCTCCCTCCTCCATTCATCCTTTATCCCTCCCTTCCCCATCTATCCTCCCTCTCTCCATCCTCTTGATATCCTCCCTCCCTCTCCCCTTTTCCCTCCCCTTCTTCTCCTTCCCTTCTCCTCCCTCTCACTCCCCTTCTCTTCCCTTCCCATCTTTCTCTTCAGATGCTTTATTTGGGATATTTGTTGCATTACATGTACTTGCCACTGTGCTGTCCAGTTCCAGGCTGCTTTTATTCTTCTAAGTAGGTTCAATCAGCTTCCCTCTGTCTCTACCTTCATTCTCCTTTCCCTACAAATCTCTTCCCCAGTTTCCCCACTTACCCCCAGGTGACACAAACCCATAGGTCTCTGTGTCTAGTGGCCACTTGCTTCTGCATGCCAGATGTCTGCTCAGAGTAGATGAAGTTCTTGTCAAGTCTGATGAGGAACCTAAATATATGCAGCAGTATTGTATGCAAAGGCCCGAGGCAGAGGGAAATAGGAAAAAATTTAAACCCCACAGCAATGAGCAGGGATTATGAAGAAGGTTCTAGTCGCTATGAAATGGAAAATTGATAGCCCTCTGAGAATAATATGTAGATTTCCAGAGGACTCAGATGAACATCAGAATTATGTACATTTAAGACAGAAAAAAGCAAATACTTAGATACATTTCAACAAAGGTGTGTTTGAGGCTGCAGTGAGCTGTAATTGCACCACTGCACTCCAACCCAGGTGACACAGCAAGACCGTGTCTCCAACAAAACAAAACACAGCTAGGCTTATATGCATGCATCTTTGCAATATTTATATTATTTTAGAAGTTCACCATATTCAGAATTATTTAGCTTAAAACAAAAATAGTTACTTAAACTGATTCCCTGGAGCCTGGTTCCAAATAAAGGATAATTTGGTGTTCAAATCTATTGCAAATTAGAAGAACAGAAGAGAAAAATGGAGACAGTTTCTAGCCATGTGATATTAGTGTTTATAGGTTAAGTTCCAGATCCTTTCTAGGATGAGACATTAAAAAGAATTATACACTAGGTATAATTATTCACAAGGGTGTCAGCTATGTCTTTATTACACCCTAACCATTGATTGAAAGGATTTGTCTTCTTGCTCCCCTCATTAAATAAACCATAGACCATTGCTAACTGTGATCACTACTGAAGTCTTGTGTATTTAACTGCATGCTATATGCCGACAGTGGGGCATTCAGAAGGACATAATGACAAAGTCTATTTGGATTCTATTTACATAACTCACACTGCAGAATGTGCTGAATGATAGATGTTTTCATGACAAAAAACATGAGAAACTTAAGAATACGAAATGACTTGAATTCATGCTAAACTCAACCGTATGCTGACACAATTAGTTCTGAACTGCAGACACACACTAGCAACGTCTGCTTTCCCAACTAGTACTCGTAAAGGATACAACAGCTTTTTACCATTAAAATTATTAAGGCAACTACCAAAATAAAAGTACTGTATTTTGGTCAACTGTAGTTTGCTGGAATGGAGTCATGAATAGAGGCCTTAATTTTTATACCTTAAGTTTATATGAAATGGGTGAAGAGTCTCTAGAAGGTTTAAGAGCATTTGGTCCAGAGAGCTACTAATCATCACAGAGCCAAGAACAGACTCAAGAAGGCACATGGTTTACGAAAGTATTACTGGAATAAATAACCTCTTCACATTTGTGGGTCTCATAATGTTGGCTGTGAAGGCAAAGTCTCCCTGTCTCCTTTCCTTTCTCGCATTTCTACACAGCAAAGGCTGAGGATATGTAATGCCCTAGGCAGATAGAAACTATAGCAAGCATTAAGTGTGGAAGTCACATCCACATTTAAATATCTAATAAATATTTCACAATTAACATGTACAGCGCTAAACTTACCCTTTAGACTTGTCTCATCCAATGTCTTCCCCATCTCACTTGACACCAACTACATGTTTCGTGGTTCAGCCCAAAAGTACTAGGGTCATGTTTGATTCCTCTCTGTCTTTCCTACTCTGTATGTCTAGTTTATCAGGAAATCAACTTGAGTCTAGCTTCAAAATCTATCAGAAATCAAACAGTTTCTCACTATCTCTATGGTGGCTACACTGGTTAGAAACAGTTATTTCTTGCCTGAAATTTGGCAAAGTTTCCATTCTTTTTCCTCCAGAATTTTTAAGAGTTCCACATGTAGTGGCGTTATTAGCTTTTTATCTGGAAAGTATGCTACAAATGTTCTCTCCTAATATGTTATCTATTGACTTGTTTTTTTATGCTATACAAAAGTTTTCAAATAACTTTTGTGAACCACACAATGTATTCAAATGTATTAATGTTTTATTTTCTCTGGATTTTGAGTTAAAGCTAGAAGATCTTTTTCTGTCCCTAGGTTTTGTAGGAATTCCTCCACATTTTCTTCTGGTATTTTTGTGGATTTATTTTTTGCATTTAGATTCATGACTCATTTGGTGTTTTTTCTTGTGTATTAAATGAGGTATGGATCTGTCTTTTTCCAAGTATCATTTCTACCAACCACTTATTAAAATATCCATTCTTGCCCCAGTGATTGGGGTTAGTTTCAGGCATCATATACATTAAAGAGGCACTTTGTTCTATTTCTAGATTTTTTATTCTTTCTCACTGATCTATCTACTTACATACCAGTACCACATTATTTTAATTATAAAAATATTACAGTATTTTTTAATGTCTGCTAGGAACAATTCCCTAGTAGGAGTTTTTTCTTTATAGGATTTTCCTGAATATTACACGTAAAATTTCTATTAACTTGCTTAGTCCTGATTGATTAAATGGCTTGCTGGCATTTTCCCTGGGATTGCATTAAATTTATAACTTAGAACTGATGCCTTTATGGTTGAGTCATATTATCCAAGAACTAGAAACATCTTTCCATTTGTTTAAGTCCAATATTATTTCTTAGGAGAGTTAAGTTTTCTTTATGTAAATTCATATATCTTTTGTCAAAGTTTTCCTGGGTATCTTGTCTCCTTGTTACTATTGTAAATGAAATTTTCTTTGCCATTTTATTTGCTGGTAATCTTATGTGTTTATCAAAAGCATTTGTTTCTGCATGTTAATTTTATAATCCTAATGTATTGTACTTTTTTGAGTTAGAATTATCATTGACTTTCTGGATATATGGTCATTGATCATATCTTCATCAAATTGAAGCAGTTGACTTTTACTTTCCCAACATTATGGCTCTTACTGACTTTACTCATCTGATTGCACAGACCTCTAGTCAATGTTAAATAGTAGTAGTTAGTGGATATCCACTAATACTCTCAGTATACATTTCAAGAAAGTATATAACAGTTTCTATTGTGCTGGACGATTTTTCCAAAAATGAATATGATAATTCATTGAATTTTTATATCTATGAAAACATTAAAGAGTTTTCCTCTTAGATGTATTGTGTTACAATAATTTATTTTCTAAGACTGAGTCAACTTTGCATTCCTGAACAAATCCTACTTTGTCATGAGGTACTGTTTTTATATTACTGTGTTAGATTCTGTTTGCTAATGGTTTAACTTAAAGCTTTTGTTTATACAGACTTTATCAGGCTTAATTATCAATGTTAGTCTTGCTCCATACTACTAATTAGAAATTATTTCTTTATTTTTAATGTTCTGGAACAAGTTATGGAGCATTGGTATTTTTGGTCATTAGATATTTTTTAGAACTGCCCTGTGAAACCATCAGGGCCTGGTGCTTTTTTTCGTGCGACAGTTCCTTGTTTCCTTTTTTCTCTTCTATGGATATTTGTCTTTTTATCACTAATGGGATCATTTTCATAAGCTGTATTTTCCTTAAAATCTATTTTGTCTTGGTTTTCAAATTTATTTGCATAAAGCTCTGCAACACAATCCCTTATGATTTCAGAATATTTCTTCTGTTTCAGTGGTTATTTCCTCTTGTCATTTCTTATTTTGTATACTTATACTTTCTCCCTATTTTTTAAATGATTTTTCTACTTCATTCTTAAAATAAGATTTTGATTTTTAAATTAAATTTTAAATTAAAATTTCAATTTGATTATTACATTATTTTTTTCTCTATCTTATTAATTTTTACTTTTACTTTTAGTATTTTCTTAGTAAGTTCCTTTGGCTTACTTTGATATCCTCTTTCTAGTTTTTTGAGATAATAATTATTTTAATTCTGAGTATTTGATTGATAAAAGTATTTAAGACTGAATTTTTCCATTCACTGTTTGAAACACATTCCAACCATTTTGGTAGTAGTATTTTTATCATTGTTTTAAAATAAATTCTATAATTTTATTTTCTGAGTTTTCTTTTCATCCAAGAGTTGTTTACCAGATGTTAGTTCCTTTAATTTCCAGAATAATATTTTTTTGCCTTTTGTTTATGATTTTTAAGTTTATTGCATTGTAATCAGAGATTGTTGTTTGTAACACTTCTATTTTTATGGAACTTCTTAATGTTTTTGTTGTGACTAAATATGTGACCAATTTTTGTAAATGTGCTTTATGCACTTGATAAGATATATTCTCCATTATCAGGGCATAAATTTTATATATATTAATTAGATTTATCTTGTTGATTATTTGCTTAAATCTTAGTCCTTCCTTTTTGTCTTCTTGATTTGTCTTACACTGAGAGTGTTGTGTTAAGGGTCTGGAATTTTTACTATGTTTCTATATCCCCTTGAATCTTTTATAACTTTATATTATAAGGGTAATTTCTATGTTATTTCATATGTTGGTACATATAATAATTACAGATTTCTACCTCTGTTTTTTTATTTCCATTTTCCTGCTATGCCTTTGCCCATTCCTTTATTTTCAACCTTTCTGGACCATTTTGTTTTGGATATATCCTTATATGTAGTATTTGGATTTGCTTTGTGAGACAGATTGGAAATCATTTTTTTATTAAGTGGATTAAATACTGTATCAGTCTGTTTTCATATTGCCATAAAGAACCGCCAGAGACTAATTTATAAAGGAAAGAGGTTTCATTGACTCACAGTTCAGCATGGTTGAGGAAATCTCAGGAAACTTACAATCATGGTGGAAGGCAAAGGGTAAACAGTACACCTTCTTCACAAGGCGGCATGAGGGAGAAGCGCCCAGAGAAGGGGAAAGAGCCCCTTATAAAACCGTCAGATCTCATGAAAACTCACTATCTGGAAGCTGCCCTCATGATTCAGTTACCTCCACCTGATCTCTTCCTTGACCTGTGGGGATTATGGAGTTTATGGGAATTACAAATCAAGATGACATTATGGGTAGGGGAACAACCAAACCATATCAAGTATTCTTTTCTTTGTTAATAAACTTTTAATTGAGCATTTAGTCTATAGATTTATGAAACAAAAGTTGCAAAGGTAGTACAGAGAGTTCCCATACAGCCTACAATCATACTTTATTATCATCTTAGAGTAGCATGGTACGTTTATCACAATTAATGAAGTAATGTAGATATGTCAGTGCTAGCAAGATTACCCCAATCTGTTTAGTTTTTACCAAAAAAATCTTTTTCTGTTGCAGAATACCATCCAGAATGCCACCTGCATTTAATATTCATGTTTCCTTAGATGCCTCTTGGCTGTGACTGTTTCTCAGATTACCTTGTTTCGTATGACTTCAACTCTTCTAAGGAATACCTGTTAGGTATTTTTAGAATTTCCCTCAACTGGGGTTCATATGATGATTATCTCACAGTGAGTCTGGGGTTGTGGGTTTGGAGGAAGACCACAGATATAAAGTGCCACTCTTACCACATTGTATCCAGGGTATATACTATCCACATAACTTACCGTAGTTAATGTTGACCTTGGCCACCTGTCTGAGGTAGTGTTTGTCAGGTTACTGTAAATTTACTTTTTTCTGGCTTTTCCATGCTGTAGTCTTCAGAAAAAAGTCATTGTGTACAGTGCACACTTAAGGACTGAGTGATTTTCTTCTTTAGGGTGGAGTATAAGTTATTTGGAATTTTTCTGAACAGGCATTCTCTTCTCCCATTTGTTTATTTTATTTATTTGTTTTTGGGTGGGGAGTGGGGTAAACAGCGCCTTTCTCTGTCACCCCGGCTGGAGTGCAGTGGCACGATTTCAGCTCACTGCAACTTTCTGGTTTCGAGTGATGCTTGTGCCTCAGCCTCTTGAGTAACTGGGACTCCAGGTACTCCCCACCATGCCCAGCTAATTTTTTATGTTTTTAGTAGAGATGAGGTTTCTCCATGTTGCCCAGGGTGGTCTCAAAGTCCTGAGCTCAGGCAGTCCTGCTGTATTGGCCTCCCAAAGTGCTAGGATAACAGGCATGAGCCACTGCACCTTGCCTTCCCTGTTTATTTATGCAATCAATTATTTATACCACTGTGGACTCTTGGATGCTTATTTTATACTCTGGTTGACAATCCAATACTACTTGATTTATTTTAATGCTCAAATTGTTCCAGATTTGGCCATTGAGAGCCTTCTAGCTGGCTCCTATGTTTCTTTGACAAGTCCTTATTATTGTTGCTAGTATTATTAGCACTTTCTTGCTTTTTAGCACTAAAATGTACTGTAGGTTTATCTTAAGTATTTACATGCTTTGGTCCTAGAACCAGCCATTTCTTCAAGAAGAATTGTGTCTTTTTATTAAAGAATCATACTAGAAACCAAGATCTGGACTGTTAACTACTGAATGTCATTGCTTTTAGACTATTTCAACTGATAGAGCAAGGAAGTTTATGTGTGTATAGTCACCTGTGACTATATATATACATACACATATTTCTATATTTAATCATCCATATTCAAATTGAGTATAATATGAGTTCATACTGATATCTTCAATTCTAATTTGTTACCACAGGGATTATTCTGGCTTTCTTCCCTTGCTTGTTTGCAACTCCTGCTTCAACAGTCAGAAATCTGACTTCCATATTCATTGGCTTAATTGTTCAATTCCAGTACACAAAAATGGTGGCTTCAGAATTAATAACTAATACCGCCATGGGAAATAACTTTATTAACTAAAGTACAACACTTATGTCCAGTTCTTTTTGAGTTTAGTCTTACAGATTCATCTTCTTTTCCAAAGTTACTTAGGTCACTGGTCTATCTACTCAAGTACCGGTACCACTCTATTTTAATTATAAAGATGTTGCAGTATTTTTTAACATCTGGTAGGATCAATCCCCTAGAAGTAGTTTTTCCTTTCTAGGATTTTCCTTAATATTCCATATAAAATGTATATTAACGTGCTTAGTCCAGATTCATTAAATAGCTTGCTGGCATTTTCCTTGGAGTTGCATTAAAATTATAACTTAGAACTCATACTTAGGTTGGAACCTTTTTCTTTCTTCAGTGAAGTTGTCTCATATATTAGTAATATGGTTTTATCATACAGTGCATTCCATCCTGGGATTTCCCATCTCTCTCTCTCTTTTTCTCTTTAACGTTTACATGTATTAAATTTCATTCTTTTGTGCTATATCATTCTATTGGTTTCAATTAATGCATAGTGTCACAAATCTGCCATTATAGGAGCATCATACAGAGTAGTTTCACCAACTTAAGAAATTCTCTATGATTTACCTAGTCAATACAACCCCTGCCCCTCAAACACTTGTTAAACTTCCTACATTTTGAAGAATTCCTTACATTTTCAATTTGGTAAGATTTAGATTCTATTTTCTCACTACTCTTGACAGCTAGGAAACAGAGTGCAAATTCATGTGTATTGAACTTTGAACTGGAAATTAGAGGCATAAAGAAGGAGGCACTGTGAGTTACACATTCTGGCAAAAGAGGTGTAGTAAAATGCAATCTACAGAGGTAGCAATAACAGGCATTCAAGCAGCATTTTCCAGGGTAAGATGGTTATGCTAGCTATGCCCAATGGAGGCAGGGGTGATGAGATCTCCAGCAGACTAGTTTTAAGGTATGTCTTGGGACAGTATTATTGGCTTTACAGCCTCTCAGTCTGATCTTCTGGCCCATTTTGAGATTCTGAGAACCCAGAATATTTAATACAGATATTATAATAATATAGATAATATAGCCTCCTTCCCTTTACTCTCTTTTCAAGAATTAATATTTTTTGGAACTTGCTACATATTGATCATAGTGCTAAGCATTTTTTAGGTACCATTTCAGTAAGGTTTTGGAAGATAAGTACAGATCACTTTCTTAACCACTCACTATATGATCTCTGTAGGATCTATATGTGATAAACACTGTGCTCATGATGTATTATCTGTTAACTTTCATTCAACAGATATTGATGACATGGTAAAAATGGATAGAGATTTGTCTTAGTCTGCTTTGTCTTAGTCTTGTTTAAATACCATAGACTGGGTGTTTAAGCAATAGAGATTTACTTACTCACAGTTCTGGAGGCTGGAAATCTAAGATCAGAGTGCTAGAATGGTGAGGACTCTCTTCCAGGAGTGCAGACAGCTGCCTTCTCATTATACCCTCACATGGCAGAGAGAGCAAGCAGCCTCTCTATTGTCTCTCCTTACACAGGCACTAATCCCATTGAACCAGGGTCCCACTTTAATGACCTAATTAACTCAGAAGGCCTCATCCCCAAATGCTATCACATTGAGGGTTAGGGCTTCAACATGTGAACTTTGTTAGCAGGAGAAGGTGGGAGACAAGAATTCAGTTTATAACAGATTTTGGACATATGACATCTTGTGGTTTTTCCCTTTGGGTAGGTGCAGGAGAAAGTTAACCTTTGAACTGAGATAGAAAATGAAATCTAATGGAAAGGGGAGGTAGTTTCGAAAAATCTAATTTGTTTGGGGAGGTAGTTTGGAAAAATGTGAGAAAAATAGTACTGCTACCTGGATTAAACAGCCAGAAAAAAAGCTTGCAAATTAGTGGAACTACAGAACAACAAATTATCTCAATCTTCTTTCTATTACTCAAATTATGAAAGTAAACTTTGTTACAAAAGGATTGCCTACAGAAATAATGCTATTATCTTTCCTACCGCCCCTTGTGAGTTTCCATTTATTTTTGGGTTGCTCACCAGATACTCCTTTAGAAGGCTCTGCAGATACATTAATCAAGGGTTTTGAAACTTCCTTGGGGAGAATAAGAGGAAATGGGGGAAGGATTAAAACATTCATCCCTGTGTAATTTCTGCTGTTCGTCCTACCTGGCTTTCCTGGGGGTTTTGGCCGTCTCTTCTACTTGAAGACGGGGAATAGATACTATCTTCCCTATTATTTGAATTCACTGTTTACTTTGCTTCCCACTCTTGTCTCCAATTTTGAGAACCAGAGAAGGGCAATGAGAAAAAATTGGTATTTGTTATCACCCGTGGTTCTGCATTAATGAGGCAGGATTCTGGAGCTCTGAGCCACCATTGGCTCAGAAGGGGAAGCAGCAGTGTCTCCTCACTGAGCGCATTCTGGCAGCAGCCCCACCAATTCACAGCGTAGCTCTTCCAGCCACCCCGTGACGGTGGATCACAGTGAAAGCTGGCAGAGGAAAAGGCGTTTCAGATTTGAGTTGGAAAACGTTTAAACATTCACTATTGTAGAGTAGTTAGAAGAATGGGTTTTTCATTAAACCTCACTTCAAATCCCGATTAAGCTTCCTACTAATTATAGACAGTTCTTTCAGTACCCTAAGCCTCAGGCTTTCTTCAATAAATGTGGGATAATTCCTCCCCTGTTAGGAGTATTGTGACAATTTGATCAGATAACGTGTCATGGGGTACCTGGCATGATATAGGCACTCAAACCACATTCTTTGAAGGATAAATGCATGGATATATGTCAAGTACTTAGTATACTAATCTGTACCTATTTATGTTCAGTATATGGAAGCATTTGCAGGCTATCACTGGGAAAAATCCTGCCTCTTAGCTCTAGCTCATCTTCCTTGCACATATCCTCAAATGAAAGAAGAATTCATGCATCTGATTTGCCAGATTCCAGCATGCCTACTGAACTTTCTAACTGCTGCAAGAGAGAGAACCTGAGCATGCTTGCTTCTCCTTCCTTTATTTCATGTTGCCAGGGTGGTAGGGGCCACTTTCTCCATGCCCTTCCTCTATGTAACAAAGGGGAAAAGAATACGTTTATTTTTGAAGCAAGCCAAGGACCCTTACTTTCTATCTGTTCCTTTTATGCTTCTACAGCATGATAAGCTTTGAATGTTGGCTGGCAGTGAGAAGGAGAGCCTCAGGCTCCTGGTCTAGGCCCCATGTCCAACCTAGCTTTCCTTAGACCCTTAGGGGATTAGGTACTGGATATGCCTGGAGTACCTGGAGGTTCCTTTCTCTTGCCATCAGTTGAATTGCAACAATTATACTTACCTAAGTATATTAGCTTGAGCCACACAAAACAGTCAATAATTAAATATTTTAATCTACAGAACAGTAATTTCATAAAGTTTAATAAACCTAAAGAAAAATAAGCCACTTCAGACAAACTCCTAAAGCATGATGCAAATATTTACTAAACAGCTTTCTTCAGAAGACAGGAGGGACTAATTTTCACACAGAAGTTTTCCCTATTTAAACTCTTTTAAACCTTCCAAAATTCCTGTCTTAGGCTGGCTGCTATAATAAAATCCCATAGACTGGGTGGCATAAACAAACATTTATTCCTCACAGTTCTAGAGGCTGAGAAGCACAAGAGCAAGGAGTAGGCAGAATTGGTGTCTGGTGAGGGCACTAATACCGTTAGGAAGGCCCCACACTCAAGATCTCGTCTAACCATATCATCTCCCAGAGGTCCTACCTCCAATACCTTCACATTGGGAATTAGGGCTTCAACATGTGAATTGGACTGGGGAGATTAAAACATTCCATCCACAGCAAGTTCCATTGTTCCTCTTCCTTTGGCCCTCTCTACCATCCCTTTTCTAGCCCACTCTTCAATTTTCCAACCCTCTCCTCCCTCTTACTCTGGTATTAGGTTGTCTTTTCTTAAGCAGAACAATATGGCTTTCTTAGCTTCCTCATTTTGCCTCTCCATTTATCACCCCACTCAACACAATAAAAGTCTGGAAGCTACAAAAACAGAAAAATCTCCATCCCCTTTAAAGAGGAGGGGTATAGAATTGCAAATACTTATCATTTAATGTATTTCCCTAACACAGAAAGAAGGAAGCTCTTAGAATTGTAAGTGACATTCTATTTGCATAAAAACTTAGCTGGAGGGGACACAATAAACCTTTACATTTCCAAGGTGTGATGGGGATTGTCAGTCTCTTACGAAGTTATCATTTTCTCGTAGCATCAGACAGTTTGTCATGAAACTTGTCATTAGCAAAACAAGAGGGGATGGTAGTGGGGTTCCTGTAAAATGATAAACTCAATTCTTTTTTCTGTTTACTAAGTTTGAATAATTAAAGAATCCAACAATTTTAGTACCAAAGAATATATTTGCATATGTGTATGCATAAAAACATGCCCACCTATATGTATACATGTATACACATAGGCTCACTGTTATGGTCTAAATTTTGTCCCCCTAAAAACCGTATGTCGAAGCCCTAACTCTGTTTGTGACTGTATTTGGAGACAGGGTCCATAATACAGTAGTAACGGCTAAATGAATTTATAAGAGTAGGGCCTTAATCCCAAAGGACTGGTGTTCTCACAAGCAGAGGAAGAAATACCAGATCTCTCTGTCTCTTCCCCTCTTTGGGTATACACAGAAGAAAGGCCACATGAGGATATAGCGAGAAGCTGATCATCTCTAAGCCAGAAGGAGAAGTCTCACTATAAACCAACCTTGTTGGCTTCTTGATTGTGGACTTCTAGCCTCCAGACTGTGAGAAAATAAATTTGTCGTTTAAGCCACAAAAGTTTTGTTATGGCAGCTCTAGCAGACTATTGCACACACAGATCCCAAAAACTCAGTGGTGACGACACATATTCTGGATTTGCAATATATGGCAGTAGGAAAGACTGGGAATCTATCAACAAAAGCTTCCAGCAATATAAGGAAGTCATTACACTTGCTCCATTGTAGGATCATCTGGTTAAAAACATAGCTTCTAAGTCATCTTTCACAGGTATATAATACTGCTAGTCATACTGCCTGATTGGGGTAGGGAGTGTGTGTGTATGTGAGTAAGGGGCTGAAACATTTCACCTGGTACTTTTAGAGTGAACGGTGTAGCAATCTTGAAGGTCGTTCTGGACTTTAACACTATTTTTACACCGGCCTAGACCCACCCACTGGATAGACTTTAAATACCCATGACTCCTGCTCCCACCTCTATTTGATAGAATCCTTGCTGGTAGGTGACTTTGGTTTTAGTCAAGGAACCTGAATCTCCTACAGCTCTTACAGCTTTCCTTTTAGGACCTGGTAACTCTGTTTGTCTTTGTCCTTTTCTGCTGGCTGGCTAGCCTGTCCTTTTCTGCACGTTTGCATGCTATTCTCCAGGAAAGCCCTGAATTCCACCTTTCTTTGTCCCTGTGGCTGGTGTATACATATGGTCCAAATGCTGTCTGGGGGCAAAGCTTGGAGTTTAGGGAGAATCAGAAGTTTCAACAGAGTAACAGGATAACAGGGTCAGAAATTTTCAAGAGAGCCATCATCTATTTTCTCTGTGACCTGAGGCAAGGGAAGGGGAGTCTTAATTTACACTGAGGGAGCTTGTTACGCACAGAATGTTCGTCATTCTCTCAAAATCTATATATTGAAGCTCTAACCTAAATGTGATGGTGTTACCTTTGGAAGGTAATTAGGTCCTGAGTGTGGCACCCTTGTAGATGGGATTAGTGCCCTTTTAAGAAAAGTCTGTAAGAAACTTGCTCACTGTCTGCTCCCTGCCATGTGAGAAATAAATGAGGTTTAAGCCACCCAGTCTATGGTATTCTGCTGTAGGAGCCTAAGCTAACTAAGGAAGGGCTCAAATAAAATGGTAGGAGTTCCTGGGACATCAGCTTAAAGTGTAGGAATTTGCCTGTTGACTCACTGTCCATTTGGTCTTCCAAGGTATATTTTTATTACAAGTATTAGACATAACCATCCCTTTCTGCCCACTTCTCTTTCTGCTTACTTCTTGGTACAGCTGGCATTTAACATCGAGAGAACTGGGGACTTAGAAAAGGCATCCCATTTTGATGAATTTTGGAGTTGGTTTTATAATCTGAACCCTGATGTACTCATTCTACTACAACTTGTTGAGCATCTAGTATACACCAGGCAATGTTCTGGGCACTTAGCATATATCATGCTGAGACTGTGAGAAAATGTTGGGCAGGGAAAGGAAGACTGGGAATACATGAAGAGGGAGTTGAGTTTCAGTTAAACATTGAGTGGTCAGGGTAGGTTTCTCTTAGAAGGTGACATTTGAGTGAAGACTTGGTGGGGAGCTGGCTATGCATCTATCTTGAGTAAGAGCATCTGAGCAGAAGCAGTATTAGCCCAACAAATCTGAGGAAGGAATGTGTCCGACATGTGCAAAGTATAGTAATCAGACTGCTATATCTGGAGTGAAGTCAGTGGGGTATGGAGAATGGAAGGAAAAGAAATAGGAGGAATTGGGGGATGGCAGCAGGGAGGTTAGTGAGCTGGATCATGCATGGCCATGTATGTAGAGTATTGTTCGGACATTGGATTTGAATATGTAACAATCCTATACTGAACACGCTGATCCTTGTTTTCAAGTTCTCTTCTATAACTTCTTGTTCTCAATGTGTACTCCATGGACCATTGCATTGAAATCACCTGAGAGACATGAAGAAAATAAGGCCCCACACTGGGCCTACGAACAGAATCTAAATTTTAACTAGATTCCCTGGTGATGGGTATGTACATTAGCGTTTGAGAAACTGTGGTCTCTTTTATCATTGTATTAGCAACAATTGCACCCATATCTTAAAAGGATGAAAATGCGCCAATTCTGGAGAATACGCTCTGGGTGAGGGGTTGATTGTCTCCCCCCACCCTAGCTACATCACTGCATGGATGCGGTGTGCATGCTCATGGCAGAGATTTGTGCTCCTTCCTCCGTGGTATGTGTTGTGGCAAGGAGGCATGCATCCAGCCAGGGAAAATACGTTCTGGTCTCCTTTGTATCCAAATGTGACTCATTAACTCATTCTCATCAATGAACTGTGAGTGGAAGTGATGTGTGCTACTTTTGAGCCAGGGATTTTGAGATGAGGATAGGAATTCTCTACTCCTTTTCTCCCATCAGTCAAAATGCAGCAAACTCTGAGGGCATGATAGATGGAGCAGACTCAAGATGAAAGCAAGTTAGCTCCCCGAATCACTGTGTGAATCATACTGAGCTATTATGTGAATGATACGTAATTGTTTATTATGTAAAGTCACTGAAAAATTTGAGTTTATTTGTTAACGTGGATAGCATTATCCTAGCTCAAAGATTTTCAAACTTTAGGAGGGATCAGAATTGCCTGGAGAGCTTGATAAAGCACTCATTGTTTGATTCTATTTTCAGAATTTTGGATTCTGCAGATTTGGGGTGGGGCCTAAAAATGTGCATTTCTAACACACTTTTTGGTGATGCTGATCCTGCTAGTTTGGGGACAATCACTTTGAAAACCACAGCCTTAACTGAGAAGACGTCTGTGGGAGAGTGGGAAAGCTCATGGCCTCTAAGGATATGCCATTGACTCTAAATGTGAAATGAAAATAAAGCCAGCTTAGCCCTAACAGGGACAGTTTAGTGCTACTGAATTGGCTGCTTCTCCCTGATGCGGCCATGTTCACTATAAAAACGGATACAGAAAAGAAAATTGACATTCATTAAGCTTAACTTTGGAGGGATGATTTAACTGATACTGGCAACGCTGTTTTTTTTAATTACTCCACCTTTTATTCTGTTCTTCCAGTTCCCTAGAAGAGAAAGCAGTTGATTTATGACCGTCACAAAGCTGTTAGCCTAGGGTGGCCTTGTTTGCATCAGTGGGAATATGGCTGAGTCACTGATGCAAAAAGCCAGAGGATCCTCTGCCTCTCGCAGGAGATGAGGGACAGGCAGAGTCTTCTCCTACCCTGAAACTTTAACAAATTATCCAAAAGTTTTACTGTCATTTAATGTTATAGAATAAGTTTAAAGGATTTTTTTCTGTCTCCACTGGAGTATTCTAGGCTAGGCTGAAATGAATTAACTTCGTCACTTAGAAAAGCTTGCTTTCGTTTTGGAAGGAGTTAGTGTAGGTTTTTCCAGATTGGACTTAGTTCTTTTAAGGTGCCTCATATAAATTAAGCTTTGGAATTCTTTAGAGAAATTTGTAATTTTATAGCATCTGTCTTCCAATGTGCTATTATTAAATTATTCTGGATCGCTTCACTGACAGCTCCACTTCTTAAAATAGAGATCAACTGTATTCCTGGACACTGGCATCAAATAGCTGACTTAGAAATGCTGGTTTCCAAATGGTTGCTTGTTTCTACTATTTTTCTACTTTGAGTTCTCTTGATTTGTTTTAGAGGACATGACACATGTTTCTTCTCTAAATATCTTTGTGCTCAGTACCTATACATAACGAGTACCATTTTCATTTGCTTCTCTCTTGCTAATTGGTTCTGAAGCCTCCTTTTCTTACATGGGGTGTTTTTGAAGCTTTAAATCCTACTTCTAATCTCTGTGATGCCAGGGTAGGTTTGGAATGGGCTTGCTTTGACATTGGCAATACCCTCAGAAGACCTCAGATACAACCTGGCTGTGTTCCATTTTGAGAAATGCTAACGAGAGTGGACATCTTCCTTTCTCGTCCTCCCTTTCTCCCTATAATATTTACCACTTACTCTGTGCCAGGCTCTGTGATTCATCAGTGAACAAAATGAACAAAATTATGAACCTTATATTCTAGTGGCAGACAGCGAAAATGAAGCATTAAACAGAGAGACACAGTTCAAATAGAACTAAGTGTTCTGAAGATGAGTACGGTACTAGAGATGTCATCTGAGCTGACCATTGGGTGATAAGTGAGCTTTGCAAAGATCTGAGGAAAGAGTTTTCCAGGCAGATGGAAGAGCAAGTGTCAAGGCTGTAAGATGGGAAATATACTGGGATACTTGGGGAACAACAAAGAGACCATGTGGCTGGAGTCTAGTCAACAAGTAGGGGAAAGGGAATTGTCGCATGAGATCAGCTCTGGCGGAAGCCCTAGCTCATGGACCTTATACATTGGCAAATTCCGTTAGATAGTAATTTCAGTCAAAATCTCTTGAGAGCTGAAAGGACTGAATTTATTCTCATTATTTTTGCTAATGCAACCTGCTTAATTGGCTGTTTAACTTCCTTAATGGTGCTCTGTCTTTATTAGTGGGTACTGTGAGAGAAAAAAGCCTACTCTAACTTTTGGTACCAGCATTCTGGGTGCTTCTGCTCTCTTCTCCTTTCTGTCTTGGGAACAGGGGAACAAAGACAACTTTGGGAACATAAATAACTTGGTTATGTTTTTGGGGTCAAGAGCCCATTACCATGCTGTTTTGGTTACCACAGCCGTATAAGAGAATTTGAAGTCAGATAATGTGTTGCCTTCAGCTTTGTCCTTTTTGGTTACGATAGCTTTGT
Organism: Saimiri boliviensis; assembly: GCF_048565385.1. NCBI lineage: Eukaryota > Metazoa > Chordata > Mammalia > Primates > Cebidae > Saimiri > Saimiri boliviensis. Next base: position 41,457,734 of record NC_133450.1, on the reverse strand, counting down.
GAGTGAACTATACAGGCTCTCTTTTGTTTCATATGAATTAAAAAATTTTAAGAATAATTTTCTGGAAAATGGAAAATGATATTGGTATTTTGATAGGACTTGTATTGAATCCACAGATTGCTTTGGGTAGTATGAATCAATATCATTTTAGTGATATTAATTCTTCCAATCTATGAGTCTGGGTTGTTTCTCCATTTTTTGTGTGTGTCATCTGCAGTTTGTTTCATCAGTGCTTTATAGTTTTCCTTGTAGAGAGCTTTCATCTTGGTTAAGTTTATTTCTAAGTACGTTATTTTATTTTGTAGTTATTGTAAATGGGATTAACTTATTGATTTGGTTCTCAGCTTGATTGCTATGCATGTATAGCACTGGTCCTGATTTTTGTATGTTGATTTTGTATCTTGCAACTTTAGTGAATTCATTTATCAAATTGAGGAGTCTTTAGAATTGTCTAGGTGGAAGATCATATCATCAAACAGAGATAATACGTAGTTTAAAAAGCCAAAGTGCTATAAAACATGTAACACCAAAAACAACAGCAACAATCAAAGTCTCTTACCCCATCCCACCATATTTAATTCCACTCCTTAGAGGCAACTACTTTCTACTTTTTAAGTTGTTTCTTCAGGCTTTTATTTCTGTTTGTCTAAATACTTTAGGCTTTATTTCTGTATAGCTAAAATTTGTTCAATATTTTTAGATGTTTCATCCATTATCGACTTTCTTTTGTTAGGTCTGCTTTTCTGCCTCGATCTTTTTACTCCACACTTCCCTTTGAATGAATTTGGACATATTTAAATGTAGCTATACTATTACGATACACAGGTAATGTTCTGCTCAAATGGTGTGCTATGACTACTCACACTCTTTAAACATTTCCCATCCCCGAAGCCATGTCATCTCTCCTCCTCCTCCTGCATCCCTCGCTCTCCTTGGTGTACTTAGTTTTGAATGCATACAACTATCATTAATTTTTCACAAGCTATGGAATTATGTTTTCTAAAAGATCAAATAAACCTGCTAACTGTCGGCTTGTTTCTTTCTTGGGGACATACTTGAGGAATTCTCAGTCCTTCTTTTTAACGTTGGTCTGGTTGTTCTCTTGGCTGGCTACATGAGTGTTCTCTAGGACCTCCACCTGTTATCTAATAAGGTTAAGTATATCTTCGTGTAACTTCTTGAAAAGCTAAACATGAGAGATTCTTTTTTTCTTTCTTTCTTTTTTTGAGATGGAGGTCTTGCTCTGTCGCCAGGTTGGAGTGTAGTGATGTGATCTCGGCTCACTACAACCTCCGCCTCCCAGGTTCAAGTGATTCCCCTGCCTCAGCCTCCCAAGGAGCTGGGACTACAGGTGCACACCACTATGCCCAGGTAATTTTTTTTGTATTTTAATAGAGAACGGGTTTCACCATGTTGGTCAGCGTGGTTTCAAACTCCTAACCTCATGATCCTCCTGCCTCAGCCTCCCAAAGTGCTGGGATTACAGGCGTGAGCCACTGCACCTGGCCAATAATGTTTTTAAGGTGTTTACTAGTTGAGAATGTCATTATTCTACCCTCACAATGATTAATCTCTTGGCCAGGTAGAGAATTAAGTTGGAAATAATGATTCTCAGAATGTTTCTGAAAATTTTATTACATTTTTAATAACCGTTTTTCCTCCTTAAATTCACACATCATGCGTATACTTTTACCTCAGTGTGTCAGTGAGATGAAACCATGTGTGCTTTTCATAGTGATCTTTTTGTTTCCTCTCTTCGTTTTTGCTTGCATACCAGGCTCTCTCATCTACCGATTTTGAAGTGTTTTTTTTTCCCATTGTTTCCTTACTGCTGTGTTGCCCTCCTGGAGCTCTATGGACATTTTTATTGTACTTCTTTTGTAGATGGCTTGCCATTTATTTACTGAATCGTCTCTTTCCCCTTGGTGTGCTGAAATTTAGTGATAATGTGGCTTGGTGTGATCTTTGTTTTGTTTTGTGTCAGTTAATTGGGTCAGGCACTTGTTGATCACCTTTAATTTGGAAATTCACATTCTTTAGTTCTAGGAATTTTACCTGTCTCTGTTCTTTGGTAATTTCCTTCTGTCTGTTTCTGTTGTGTTTTGTTTTCTTTCTACAACTCCTATAACTTAGTAGTTGAATTCTCAATTTTTTTCTCCTTTTGTGAGAAGTCCTTAACTTTATCTTTTGATCCTTCCAGTGAATTTTAGTATTTTCTTATTCTCTATTCAATTTTTTAAAAGGATTCTTTTTTTATGGACTCAGTAGCTTTTCATTTCTTCAAGGCTATTAAAATACTTTTAAAAGTTTATCTGTTTTATTTTTCATAAAACTTACCATCTTCATTCTTGTGTTTCTCTTGTTCTTTGTCTTTCACACTGGAGAGTTGCCTGAAATAGCTGTTGATCTTGATTCTGCTCCTTTATTTAAGAGTAAGCCACTCTAAATAAAAAAAAGAATGTAAATACCCAGTGTTGGTGATGATATGAAGAAACAGGAATTATCTAGGATCATTTTGGGGAGAACAAATTGGTACAGCATCACTAGGAAAAATTAGCTTGCATATAAAGTTAAAAATATGTATAACCTATGACCTGGTACTTCTACTTTTAGGTAAAAACCCAAAAGAGATGCTTTACACATGGACGTGAAGAGACACATAGAACCACCACCAAAGCACCAATAGTAATAATACATAGAAAAGGGAAGCAAGTGAGATGTCTACCAACATTAGAGTAAAAATTTGTTCTTGTAAGAGAATGTTATACAATAATGAAAAAGCATGGACTATAATTACCTATCACAATGTGGATAAATCTCACTAATGTTGAGCAAGACATACCTGAAACAATACATAATAGGTATCAATTGATGTCTACATAGGTATTTACTATGTGATATTTCATTGAATAAATGGCATTTGTCTTAGGCACTATTCTGTATATGCCTGATATTTTACAATACAAATAGTTTAAGAAAGAATAATGAACTAAAAATATAGTTGCAAATTCTATATGTGCAGTTGAAGCTGTACAACTTCTAGTCTTTACTGAAGGCCTAATGAGTAGGGATCCAGAAGTTTCCTGGCAGGGACCCCTACATATCAATATCTGTTAGTCTTCTTCCAACTACTCCAGGAACTATTCAGTTATTCCAGAGAATGATTTACCAGTCACTTCACGAAGTAGTATTTGCCTGTCTGCCTGTATTCCTAAGGCAGAGAGCAGAAGAGCAGTAGGGGGCTTATCATTCAGTATGCTAATTTTAACTCAGTCTGCCTCTTTCCAGTACGGTGTCTTCCCTACCTCAGTCCTTCCTGTGTTTGGAACGTCCAGGGTTCAATTTCTCCACCAAATAAGTCCCATTTGTGGATGGGGGATTCCTGGGGATATGAGTTCTACTTATACATATTTTCAAAATAAACATCTTGCTTTCAGCTCTTTGCTTTTCTTTCCTTTTGGGGAGAACAAGTTGCTACCATTTTTCAAGCTTTCTGGTGTCGTATGTTATGAAATACTCTGTTTCTTCCTCTAGTGTGCATCTGACATTCAGATTTCCTAGATATTCTATTTTTCTGTCCATTTTTCAAAACTGTTTTGTTTCCAATTTTACTTTTTTTGTCTTTGTGGATTTCTTCTTCTTCTTCCTGGTTTCTTTCTTTCTTTTCTTTTCTTTTCTTTTTTTTTAAAGTTGTAATTTAGGTTCTGGGGTACATGTGCAGATCATGCAGGATTGTTGCATAGGTACATATATGGCAAAGTGGTTTGCTGCCTTCATTCCCCCATCACCTGTATCTGTTATTTCTCCCCTCATTATCCCTCCCAACCTTCCCCACCCAGCTGTCCCTACCCTAGCCCCCCTCTACTGACCACAGTGTGTGATGCTCCCCTCCCTGTGTCCACGTGTTCTAATTGTTCAACACTTGCCTATGAGTGATAACATACAGTGTTTAGTACTATGGGTTTGATTGTGCTTCAACCCCCTAACCCCAAATTTATATGTTGAAGTCCTAACCTCAGTAGCTTGGAATCTGACCTTATTCAAAGACACAGTCTTTACAGAGGTAATCAAGTTAAACTGAGGGCACTGTGGTGGGTCCTAATCCAACACAATTGGTGTCCTCACATAAAGGAGAAATTTGGACACATCAGACACGCATAAGAAGACTATGCCAAGGACAGAGGCCTGGAACTGATCCCGCCCTTACAGCCTTCAGAAGGAACCAATCCTGTCAATGCCTTAATTTTGGACTTCTGTTTCCAGAACTGTGGGACATGTGTCAGTGTTGTTTAAACAACCCAGTTTGTGGTACTTTTTTTACAGTAGCCCTAGGAAATTAAAATGATGACTTAACAAATTTATTTTTCATTATTATAGTTGCATTTTAGGAAAGAGCAGATAAAACACTATGACAGGAAATTCTGCTCGACATTTTATATATTTTATTTAGTGGAGGTATGGGTCTTTATAAATGACTTTATTTATTTATTTATTTATTTATTTATTTATTTATTTATTTATTGAGACTGAGTCTCACTCTATCACCCAGGCTGAAGTGCAGTGGCACAATCTCCGCTCACTACAACCTCTGCTTCCTGAGTTCAAGTGATTCTCCTGCCTCAGCCTCCCCAGTAGCTGGGATTGTAGGCATGGGCCACCACTTCTGGCTAATTTTTGTATTTTTAGTAGAGATGGGGTTTCACCATGTTAGTCAGGCTGGTCTCTAACTCCTGACCTCATGATCCACCCACCTCAGCCTCCCAAAGTGCTGGGATTACACGTGTGAGTCACCACACCTGGACATGATACACTTTGTATAAAGAATAGACTGAGAATCTGAATTGAAGTATGCTCTATCCAAACCATAGGGATCTTATTACTGCACGAACATCTCTCCAAGCTTGTTTTTCATCTTTGGAGTGTGCTGACAAGGATCGTGCTTACGGATTTTGAAAGGACAAAATAAAAGTTTCTGTGAAAGTGTTTTGTTTATTGTCAGCTATATCGATGTTAAGTAGTATAGGAAAGAAGGAAGAAGAACTGATATTTGTTGTCCAACTATATTCTTATATAGTTCAATTTTGATTTTCCAAATAGTTCTCTGGAAGATTATAATTATTAAAATTACAAAGAACACAGGTTCAGAAAATGGAATAATTTCTCCTAGACAGTAAAGTCAGAAAGTGGGGCAGATAGGCATCACATGGAAACTTGGGGGCCACCTTTGTCACATCCTTTCAATTACATGCTCTGCAAAAAGAGAAGCACGTCATCTGTACAGCAAGTGAACCAGATTCAGAGATACTCCAGAGAACAGGCTACTCCCTTACCCTTAAGTGCCTTCCAGGGGCTCTGCTATTGGTTTTGATTGTTTCAGTGGTCTGATGAGTTTCCGTAATAGGTTCTTTGATACTCAATGGGTTGCTCACAGATGAGCAGCATCAGCATCACCTCAGGCAAAATTGCTGCCCTCTCCCAAACTTCCTGAATCAGAATCTACATTTTAACAAGATTCTCCATGTGATTTGGATGTACAGTAAAGCTTGAAGAGACACTTAGGACAACTCATTAGGTGGATCAAGAGCTGCATTAATATCAACTGAACTTTGTTCTTCAGGAGCCTCACCTCTTTTTTTTTTTTTTTTTTTTTTTTCTCTTTATCAGTTCTCTGTAGTTTCTTGTTTTCAGTAGATCTGTCCCTGGTACTTTTCATTATCTTACTCTCTTACTCAGTTTCTTCAGTGACTTACTAAGGTAACTGTGCATAACCTCCCTTGAAAAACTCCTTTCTGACAGTATCCTCTGCACAGCAGCTCTCTCTACTCACCAGACTCACTGTCTTTTTGTTGCATGCTGTATTTCGCTGAATGTTAAGCAGCACGAGTAATTTGCGGTCTCCCTTTTAGTTCACCACTTGCCATGTATGTGTATGAGAAGTTCTCATCTTAAACTTCGCAGTCGACTCTCCTCATTAATGAAGCTCCTTCTAAAGGAGAAATACTGAGTTCTTCACTATGCAGAATCTTAAATACAATTATTGACAAACTGGAGCAGAGTTAGTTATCCTTAAGTTCTCATTTCTTTTCATCTCTCTAGCTCAGGGTGGAAGATGGCACCTGCACCATCAATGTTTCTTGAATGATTTATGATATTTTTCTAAGTCCTTTAATGGGCTGTGGGATAGGATGGTGTCTTCTGCAGCTTTGACTTCTCGATGAACATTTTCTGATTCAACAATTTTACATGAGTGGTGTCCAGTATTATTACAAAGATATCTTCACTGAGCACGCTGGAATATTCAATCTGACGAATATCAAGGGCCACGTGGAATTGCTTCCTTTTGGTTTAGGAGAAGTAGTTTGTGTGGTGTAGTGGAGGTAAACTGAGTATGTTTTATGAGCCCAATCTCCTTTTTATCAGAGGTAGTTCAATTCTGAGTGACAAGAAAAGCTGTATTTAGTGTGGGTTCTTATTTGGATCAGTTGCCTGGAAGGTTACATGTACTCAAAATAAACCTTTAAACCTTCTGATGTTTAAACACCTTTGCATCCCTTCCTCTGTCTGAAGAATAAGAGATACAATACATGTTGAGTCAGAAAATGAATGAATCTACAAAGGGTCTTCAGGGATAGTGGAAGGCCCATCTTATTTAGTGAAGAAACCGTTTATAGTTTTTTATTCATTGTCTCCAGCCCACCTCTAATAGCAGACTTTATTAATGAGATTAAAACCATATATTTTAATTTCCTCATTCAGTTCTTCCCAAGTTCACTTTCTGTCACATATATTTAATGTATGATTGAAAATTCTGTAGGTGAGAACCCACATAACAATGCCGAAGATTTATGAGGCTTTGGAATCCTTTCAAAAAGGATCAGGTGTTTGTGAAACATCTTAGTTTTATTTTTATGCTCTTCTCCAAAACCTGTTTTAGGAAATTACATCTTGAAAATTCAGTGCAAATACGAAAGAAAAATCCTTTCTCCTTGAAACTGTATAATAAAACCTGGCACAGTTTTCATCAAAGAAAAATATCAGAGGCAGGAACATAGGAGATTCAATGCGGACAGAAATAGAGCCTGTGAAAATAAACCCTGGTCTTAGGATATTTGTTGGGAGATTTGATACTCTGAACCTGGTATTTAAACAACATTCTAGGCCTCTTAATTCTCTGAATTTGTAGCACATCCATTGTTACATCCTTTCCTTTTTGATCTTTGTTAGGATCTCATGTGCCCAGTACTTCCATCCTCTACCTTCCCTCCTTCTGATTACTGAACTCATCTCCTCCTCCCTCATTGCTGCTTTCTTCACTTTGGCATGGATGGCTTGGCTTCACTGAGACTCTAAATAACAGAATCAGTTTTAAGTTCTGCAAAACATACCCAGATTTCTTTCTGAGCTAAAATTTCACATTTCCAACTGGGAATCTAGCTCCTATGGGGAAAACTGACAGTTTTGCCTCTGGTGGAATTAAGAAATTTTATGAATTTGTCACAGGCAAACTTGCTGTTTTTGCAGAACCTAAATATCTATTTTTTGGCCTCAAAAACCAGTGTTCATGATATTTTACCCTAATAAAAAACTTCCCTGCAATTTTGGTTTATTAAAATGTTGCAAATTTTCTTAAAGAAGAAAACTTCTGGAAGAACACTTTCAAATTTCTCTACCCTTCCTTTCCAGTATTTAAGGCAGTGACAGAATGGACTCCTTTTTATATTTACTGAACACCTCTGTGCACTGCAGTGGTATTCGTAGATTGTATTTCTTTAATTCTTTTGTGTCAGTGACCTGTTTGGAAGAATGATCTGTATAGCTTTTCCTACATTCTCTTCCTACCTAGATTTGTAATATTTTTTATTTTTGCATCATGAAAAATGTATCACACTGACTTAATGAGTTTAGATACAACTGAAATATAGTCAGGCCTTTGGGGTGTTTGCTTTGTAACCTTGATTTTTGTGAGTAGTCTAAAGACATACTTGGACATCCAACAAGAAGTCAAGCCATGGCTATTACTGAGACCTAAATGGTGCCACATGTCTTTAGGAAATCCTCCTTCCTCACCACACTCATCACAGACTCCAAAAAATTTATTCACCATAGGTCTTATTTGAAGTTTTGGCTTAGCTTGAACATTTAAGCTGCATATTCTGCAACCAAGTTTTGGTTTAGCTTTACATTTCAGTAACATACTCCCACCAAGTAATTTTTTGCATGATCTTTCCTTCATTTTATTTTGAAATATGATTACAATGTAAATACCATTGGAACAGTCACCATAATATTATCGCTATTATCTATTAGGATTATGCAAGGTTTTCTTTTTTCTTTTTTTGAGATAAGGTCTTGTTCTGTTACCCAGGCTGGACTGTGGTGGTGTGACTATGGCTTACTGCAGCCTTGACCCTCCTGGTCTTAAGCAATCCTCCCACCTCAGCCTCCATAGTAGCTGATATTAAAGACAAAAGCCACTATACCCAGCTTTTTTTTTTTTTTTTTTTTTTTTTTTTAGAGATAGGATCTCACTATGTTGCCCAGGCTGTTCTTGAACTACTAATAATCCTCCTATCTCAGCCCATCTCAGCCTCCCAAAGTGCTAGGATTATAGGTGTGAGCCACCAGTCCCAACCTGAAAGCTATTTTTAATTATTTCATTAATCCTTATGGAAAACCTCTGCAGTAGGTATGATTCCCATTTCAGGTAAGTAAACCAACACGCTCTGAATCACACATTGAGGCTTGGTAAAACTGGGATTTAAATATAGACTCTCTGGTGCCAGTATTAACCAATAGCAGTATTTCCAAGTAGTGACTAAATTTTCTTTCTAGTACAGATAACTTATACTACAGGTGTGTTTAAAATCCAGCTTTGTGGGGATTCTGAACAGGGAGGAAGGAAAAAAAAAAAATGAGCCAACTACATTATCAAAGGGAAGAAGAGGATAATTGGAGAGGAAAAGGCCCAGAGTATAAAAGGTTTTCTGGTAAACATGTTTACTAGGACTGATCCTGGGCACAAGGCCAAGTGTTGTCTCTTGCTTGTTAAGAACAATTACCAATTATCCATGTGAATAGGCAAATGGTGTAACAAATTCAATAGAAATGATTACATATTCCTTCCCGTTTTCTGCCACCTTTTGCTCATAAATCCTGTCTTCTAGAAGAACTAGAGATGATAAAAATGTATTTTTATTAAGAAGTTGTCAATCATGACAGTGCAATGCCTGAACGACATAACAAAGGAAAAGATGGGAAACACCAGAATCATAGCTTATATGCAGACTGATTTATCATGCCAATTAGAAACTCATGAATCTAATGTTTTAGAAATGATTTGTCATTGCATTATAATTCATCGTTGGGAATTTTTTTCGAGAAATATCTGTGTATTTATGCATAGGGTGAGATCCAAAGGTTGTTCTAAGGTTCCTCCCAACCTCTGTCTTTATTCTTCAGCATTTACTTCTATGTGATTTGTTCTGCATGTTCCACCTCACACCCAGCATTTGCAAGTGTCCTATCTCTGAGCAGCAATTCTCTCATTAATGCTGCTATTCGATATCACCATTCTCTGCTTATATTCTTGGAAGCTGTTAGAGCAATGTTTGTACAGCTGTACCCTGTGTTTTCCAATCAAGAGAGGCTAGGGAATACACTAATGAGCTTTCCACATAAATGCAGTGAACATGCCCAGGTAAGGATCATGTGGCTTGAATTTCTATTTTCACTTCTTGACACAAGTTTGTTAGCCAGGCAAATGTGTCAATTTGGGTATCATCAATGTTAGTACTACACTTCCGTTGATGTTTGGAGTTTATTTTCAAATATTTTGCCAGAGGCAATTAAGGCAGATCTTTGTTTTGGAAACAGTGGAGTGTTCTGGCCAAAATTCTGAAGGATGAGAGTGCCAGGCACAGAGTTCCCAGCTAAATTTATTTCTAATGAAAAAATAACAACTAGGCATACAAAATGCTCTTGAGAGGGGTGCCTGCCATATAACCATTGGGGAGAGCTCATCTAACAGTCTGGAAGGGTTTCAGATCTCCCTGTACCTGTGTGCTCACAGAACTGGAAGAGAGCAAACTGTATGGCTGAGGACCAGGTAAAGGGGTGAGATAGAATGACTAACAGACACTGTGATTGGAGAGGGAAAATCACCACCTGTTGTGGGTTTAGAGGACCAAATTCAGAACCAACATCCCAAAGCATCAGAAGAAAAGTGAAATACCAGCATTGTTGCCAGTAAAGCTGAACTGGGGAAGTTGACTTGGCTGTGAGGCTGCAGTGAACTTCCCAACACTGTTAGCATTCTTGACCTAAATCAAAATGAGATTTGCATAACCAGTCATAGGCTGCAGCGAACAACCTCAGGCCTCCTTCACAAAGGCAGAATTTGCCCCTGCAAGATTGCCACATGGAGGAGCAGGCTAGCTCTCTAAAGAAGAAGGGGTGGGGGTGGGGGTGGGGTGGGTGGCTGGCCTGATCATGCCCAGTGTCTCCTCCCAAACTCACCCGTCAGACTGGTTTCCCCTTTCTCAAAGGAGAGAGTGGGGAATGGAGAGAAAGATAAGGAATGTTATTTCGCCGGAGACTCCTCCACAGGGAGACAGGAGGCAAGGTTGTGATAACTGCGAGGCTTGTCTGTGACATAATGACACCTTTTTAACTTTACTGTGAAGCCCAAACTACTTAGTATGGCACAGCTAACAAGACTCTAAAACATTTCACCTGTGTAGCTGTGTCTGGTGTTTTTCGGTCTCTCCAGTCTCATCTTGTCCTCCCCGCGACTCAAAACCCGTATTCCAAATACACTGAACTACTTGCAGGGATAGGAGCACTTCTGTGCCCTTTGTTTGGAATGCTCTTCCTGCTTCCTTCTTCAGTGCTTCCTCTCAGTCTGCCCACCTTGCTTGCTCTTGGTAGCATTTCAGGGCTAGTCTTAATTGTCCTCTCCTCTGGAGAACCTTCTTTGATCGATGTCCTGTAATCCTTTGGAGTTCTCATTATTCCTGTGGCAGATGCTGCTAGCTGTCAACCCAGTTGAGTTTCTCCACTTCTCCCTCATTTATTAGAACATATTACCATCCTGGTCAACATGGTGAAACCCTGTCTCTACTAAAAATACAAAAAATTAGCTGGGCATGGTGGTGCGTGCCTGTAGTCCCAGCTACTCAGGAGGCTGAGGCAGAAGTGCCTGAACCCAGGAGGCGGAGGTTGCTGTGAGCCGAGATCATGCCATTGCACTCCAGCCTGGGTAACTCCATCTTAAAAAAAAAAAAAAAAAAGAAGAACATATTGAAGCACAACTAAAATACTTCTCTACCTTCCTGGTAGGAGTGACTGACCCATTTCTAGCCACTGAAATGTAGAAATTTCTAGACAGAGCTTCTGGGAAGGGTTTGGCCGCCATGCTTCTCTTTGCCTTTGTCTCTTCCTCCTTTTCCCCTAGAGTGGGAATAAGATTTGTGGTGCTAGTTATGCCATTTTGTGACCAACAAGATGAAAGCCATATTCTAAAGGATGATGCAGTAAAAAATGAGAAGACCCTGATGCCACGATTTGGACATGATATAATCCCTGGGCTGACTTATCCCCAGCTTTTTTGTTAAATGAGGCAAATCACTCTGTTTATCCTGAACACACTGTTAATTGGGGTTTCTTAATGGAAATTAGAGTAGCCAAATGTATTACGGACCAATGATCTATCTATCATGTGTTTTTAATTGCTGCCTATTTTTTGATTTTCTTTTTCTTTTCTTTTATTTTTTTGAGACAGAGTCTTTCTCTGTCACCCAGGCTGGAGTGCAGTGGAGCAATCTCAGCTCACTGCAACCTCTGCCTCCTGGATTCAAGTGATTCTTGTGTTTCAGCCTCCTGAGTAGCTGAGATTACAAATGTGCACCACCATGCCTGGCTAATTTTTGTATTTTTTGTAGAGATGGGGTTTCACCATGTTGGCCAGGCTGTTCTCAAACTCCTGACCTTAAGTGATCCACCTGCCTCGGCCTCCCAAAGTGCTAGGATTACAGGAGTGAGCCACCATACCTGGCATGTTTTTGGGGTTTCATCACTAGTTGGTGAGCAGTTTGAGATAAGGGATTATGCTGTATTTATTTGTTTTTCAGCACCAAGCATGCTCCCTAGCATGTTACTCCAAACATCTTCTTTTGAATCTTTGATGTTCAGAGTGTTATTACAAAAGCTAATTTTCTCTATGCTGGTGATCATAACTACAGTTATTAATATGACTCTTATATCCATAAAACTCATAACTCTCAAGTTGCCGAGAATAATTAACTGCAATAAGATAGGAATTTAAAATCATGAGATTGATTTGTTTATGTGTGGTCTGTTATCAGTCTCATAATTTGATACAAAACCTGTCACTATTGAATCTAAGAGGGAGTATATTGGCAGAAATCACAGTAAGTGAAAGAAAGGCAAGATAGGGCTCATAATATTTCATGTATTTTTTGAATTCAGTGAATTTGGATTTATTTGGGCAAATTTGAATAAAGTTAATTTTTAACTTTATATAGAGAGTGTTGATTGCAGACACTTTCCTGTCATGCCCACAAAAAAGCTAAATGAATGAATTCCTTTTCTGTTTGATAGTTGGTACTATATACATACATGACATAAAATCTTGAGCCACATTTTAGGTTTCTTTTCTTTGATCAGAACTAGCAAGTGTGGGACATAATTCTTTTGGATGATGACTTATCTATTCAGCTAGTAGCAAATACAGCCTCAGGATTCATTACATGTGAGCCTTGATCACACATCTTACAACATGTTCATGAAGGGCATGTTTGATGGTTTAGTGAGGAAAGCCATTTTCATGAAGCCCTTAAGCAGGATGTTTTTCCCTTCAAGTTCACTCTTGGGGCACACAGAGCTGTTGAAGCCATCAGAGTACCAGGACGCTGATCTTCACGGCAAGTGTCTGAGCAGAGGGAGCTCAGTGAAGAGGCACTGCTCCAGCCCTACACAGACATTCTTGGTATTACCTATGCAATAATCACAGATTGTACACTAAGCAAGTGCATAAGGACAGGCTTGGATGTAGTAATGGAGGCCCCAACATAAGAAACTGGCATCTCAATGAAGAGCATAGCTCACTTGGGGCAAGAACAATGAGAAACATACAAGTTAGATCAATATAGAGACAATTACCCTGGCCATGCTCCCTCAGTGGTGATGAGCTCCAATCTGATCTTTGAATCTATTCTAAATCCTTTTAGGTCCCTGTGTGTAAAGTGCATATAATTAGTCTTGCAATTCTCATTAGAGACTGATAGATTGCTGTTCTCAACAAAGCCTTTAATTATATTTAAAATGTTCCCTGTTAAAATCATTCTAGTTTCTTTATGTAGGTACCTGGACCACAATAAGTAGCACTAAGATATAGAGAGCCAGTGTAGGCCAAATCAGGTGAGGAGGCCATCTGGTATAAACATGTCTTATGAAGCCCATTTTTAAAAATGTTGACTACAAATTACAAAAAACTTTAGATTATTCTTTATTTTTCTCCTAACCATTACTCTTGGTGAGCCAATCCCAACACATATTACAATGCATAATAGTTGCAAAAATTTATAGCAATCTCAAATAAAATTATTGAAAGACTTCTTGCAGAATTACTTGAAACATGATTCATTATTTTATTGAAGAGAACTAGAATTTTAGTTTTTTCACCAGTGGGGTGAAAAAAGGTAAAAGACAGTGATGGATGGCAATTTTTTCTGGAGTGTTTTACTTATCACTTCCCTTTGGCTATAAATGATGGATAACATTTTAAGGGTTCTGATATTAATGGGTTAGAGTAAGAAAAAAATCGAGTTGTGTGTATTTGTGTGTACATGTGGATTGCATGCTGAGATGGAAGTTGAATCACCATGCCCTTCTAAAACCTAGTGTCACTAAATACCATTTATTGCATGTCTGAATTATTGGCCAATTTTGTCTTTCTGCTGAGAAATAACCATGATCTTCAAAGATTGGATGGCATATCTGATGATTAGTAGTTTGGAGTTGAAAAGCTACATGCTTGTTATTTTAAAGTGAGTTAGACAGGTATTTTTTACACAAAGGATTATGCAAATAACAAAATGGGTTTTCCTTCTTAGTCCTACTGACTTTGAGAGGAAGTAACCGAACATTCGGACTCATCCATGTCAGCATGCCTTTGGATCATTCTTTCAAGACACCTGGCCTAGCTAGTGGGCCAAATAGGCATCCCATGCGGTAAAGACCGGGCTTCCCCCTTCAGCTCCTGCTTTTCTGAAAGAGATATACGCTGTCTCCCTGTTGCCCTGGAGCTCTCTCAGGAGTTGGGCTCTCTGCTCTCAAGTCTACGCCTTACGTGCCTTTTCTCTGTTTAGGCAACCCTTTTGAAACCTGCACTTTTGCAAAATTCCTCCTTTTATTCCTGTACCTTCAGGGTGGCTTACGATGTTTTAATTAATGTTTTTATCTAGTCACAATTGTGACTGCTCTCCAGGGCCATGGTAGGAGGGGCACTTTATAAATAAAGTGATTATTCCCTCAAAACCAAACCAGGCAGGATCTAGCCTGATTTGTCTGATGGGTCTGATGCTTCCTTAGAGGCACCCCCTAGCCAGAATCTGCATCTGGCTGAGTACTTCCCTGCACGTGTACGGGGGAGGGGTCAAATTGCACAACCTGTTTACTTGATTTGGGTGACATCCTTAGGATGCAGGTGGGTGGTATCACAGCTGCTATTTGGAAAGTGCCTCAGTAGGGAAGCAGTGGCACTAAACAGTAAAGAACAAATTGTACAAAACAGGGAAAAATAGTACAATTGACAAATCTATTCAGCAGTGGAATTAATAGCCACAGAGCCTGGACTAGGTCATTGACAACCCACCTCACTTGGTTAGGATGGCCTGGTGATTTTCTTTAATTTATGCCATAGCAGGTTTTCAAATGCTATTAGATACAGGTGACACAGAGAAAGCACAGACTCATGGCTTCTCTGCTCCCCAGCAAAGGCATTACGTCTCCCGAGCACAGCAATGCAGGTTACAAGTCTGACAGGTCTCAGCAGCTCCAAAAATTAAATCTGGAAGCTACATTTTGTGAGATCACCATATTTCTTTTTGCTTTATTTTAGAACTTTGAAAATAATCTCAGCATCAGCACTCATCACTTACAAGAGGAAACAGGCTTATGTCAGTGAATGTTGGCTACGTAATTGAGTTTAGTTTTTAATTATAAAGAAGGGTCATGGGACAGGGAAGTAACTGTCACTGCAGTGCGCCCTTCTCCATTGAGTTCTGCCCTTTTTGGCAAACACTGCATCCAGTTCAAAGGCTCTGGCTGAGTTATTAATCATGTTTGTCAGGCAAGCTACAATAATCTGCTGCCTAGATACAAAGCAAAGTACAGAGTTGCAGGCAGGATGTAATGATAAAACACTTGATACCTCTCACTCTCAGACTCTGATCCTGCTAGGGATTAATCTTTTTCATCTCCGTTTAATTAAAGGGGGTAAAAATGAAAGGAAGTGGTTTCACTAATGTCTCATGCTCTCAGTCGTTTATGTTCTTGATGACAAAAAGAAAAAAAATGGGCAAAAAAAAAAAATGAAGGCTGGCAGAGCTGTTTGGATGTAGGACACGTTGCTCTGGCCTGCTGGAGAAAGAAGAGCCCAGGGCTTCCACAGATGAGAGAAGGGGGAATATGTATCTGAACTTTCACATCTAACCAAAAGCTCCAACGTTTTTCCGATAATTTCTATCCGTTTTGTCTTTTGCTAAGGGGAAGGCGGGTGGGGGCTCTGCTATTCTATCATACTCTATTTAAATCGAATAAAGGAGAAGAATAGCAACTAGTTGGGCTTTGTGTCCCCACCCAAATCTCATCTTGAACTGTAATCTCCAGGTGTTGAGGGAGAGACCTGGTGGTGAATGGTTCATGGGGATGATTTTCCCCATGCTGTTCTTGTAATAGTGAGGGAGTTTTCATGAGATCTGATGGTTTTATAAATGGCAGTTTCCCCTGGACTTTTCACTGTCTTTCTCTTACCTTCCACCATGTAAGATGTACCTGCTTCTCCTTCTGTCGTGATTGTAAGTTTCCTGAAGCTTCCCCAGCCATGTGGAACTGTGAGTCAATTAAACCTCTTTCTTTATAAATTACCCAGTCTTGGGTGGTATCTTTGTAGCAGTGTGAAAACAGACTAATACAGCAACTTACCCACTGGCCATTAGGGGTGACCCTTATGGTAGAAGCAAAGTTTCTACATGTTCTCATCTTTGGAAAGGCAGATTACCTGTAATATGGCTTACTGCAAGCTGCTATAACTTCATAGGCTCAAGGAATAAATAATAAAATTAGTTAAGTTACTTTGAAGCCAGAAAGGTCATAATTCCTGTGAAATGGTTCCAAAAGGTTCATAGGATGCAATGCTGCTTTTGTGAGGAACACTTTTTTTCGTGTTTTTAGTGTGCTCATTTGAAAACTGATGCTGTGGGTGTTAGGGCTAAATGTTAAAGAAGTTTGGAGAGTGCTGAATGAAACAACCTTTAAAAACATACAATGTTCTAGCTAGCATTTTATAACTCCAAAATGGAAATATGTGATATGAACCATTTTCTGTATATGACAAGTATCTCATGAGACATGCTATATTTAATAGGGCACACTTTGGATAAAACTGTTCTGGAGAATGAATGTCCAAGAGACTCAGAACATTTTTCCTCTTGTCTGTAATCCAATAGTTTTGACTTTTGGAGTTGAAAATTTGACCCTTCTTTTTTATCTATATTTTAGATGGCTAATAATGTAGTATTTTGACTCATATACTCTGACTATAAATACTTGCCATTTTTCTGGCTGCCTTACTCCTGAATCACCTTATTGATTCTGGAGAATCTCCCGTTTTGTGGTTGTGAATGGGCCAGAGGGTGGGGTTGGGGCAGGAAAACTCTTTTTGTCCTGTGGCAGCAAGGTTTGGACATATGAGAGAAGCTTAGCCAAATAAATGCTTCTGCCTAGGAGGGGTTAATTTTGAGCATGTGACGAAAAGAGGAAGGGCAGGTGATATGGGTTGCAGAAGCATCCAACAATGGTGGTCCTGGAAGCATAAGTAGAAATAACCATGTTTTGTCTCATCTCTGCCTCCTGTTTCTAAGCTGGACCATTCTGAATCTTATAACAATATCCTTTTAATAAGTGCCCTTCTAAAATTGAGACAGCAAAGTTTGTTCCTTTGGGATAGAAGCAAAAACTAACTAGTTGAGAGCTCTAACTAGCTATAGGTACCTGATTTCTCTGTTCCACATTAATATAGTAGAAGAAATTACTGGTTTTTTTTTAATGCTCCATGTTATTTAAGGAGAATGAGTCTATTTGAGTTCTCTTACCAAGAATGCATACCAGAGGGTGTCATTGGATGCTTGCTACTTTTTCAATTTTTCCCTGTAAGTCTTAAACCTCTGCTAGAAAAAGCCTAACTCTTATGGAATCCTCCAACTCTAATTTAGTACAGAATTTACAATTAGAAAAAAAATATTTAGACTACATACCACATACAGATATGTGCATTCATATAGTTGGTTTGTGTTCAGGATAGAGGCGGTAGAGCTGAGTGACCTTTGCCATAAGACCTGGATTCTAGGCTCGTCTCATCATTATCTTAATCACATTACTTCTAGGTAAGAAAGGAGGATTTGGGAATAATGAGTTCATCCAGTTGAGGAGGATAATGAGTTCATTGTTTCAAAAATGTCAGCGGAACCAAAACTGTTCAGTGGTACTATATAGTTAATTCCGGGTAAACTAAAGCTCAGCTTCTTGAAAATGAAATTAAATGTGTAAATTAAATTAGAAATTAACGTTGGCACATAGTTTAATTCCCCAAAGAGGAGATAGACCGTGTGATTGTTTCTGGTCTGAATGCTGCTGAACCCTAGGGTTGTGAGATAACATCTCAGGGGCGGCTCGAGGGTGGCAGGGGGAGGTTGGATTTGGGGCAGAGGTTCAGGCCCCTTCTACAACTTCAACAGGGCAGTTTTTCTTATTTCATAGAGCCTGGTTCATGACCTACATTTGGTTTTTAAAATTCTGGGCCAGAGTTAATAGACAATAATGCCTTAGTTGTAAAAAAAAAAAAAAAAAGAAAAAAAGAAAAAGAAAAGCTGAAATGCTTCAATATTTTTACTTACGGTGTTTTACTTTTTAAATTTTTAATGTTCTCTACCTCTATTGTTCTGAAACACTTCATATCAAAATATCTGTCTTTTAAAACCTCATTTTAAAAAAGGTAATTGTTGGGAAATTAAACATAGAACAGGAATATAAAGAATTGTGTTATATTTCAGTATCTTTGCTCTTCAAATGTGATATGATCTCATAGTTAATCCTTTTGTGATAATTTAATTTTCAAGGAAAAAAATGACAAAATTCTAGACTTCATCAGCTTCTCACTAGACTCAGAGGGTTTACACTGAGTCCAGGATCGATATGTGCAGCTACTTTGTGATTCGTGCCCTCTATCTGAGCTGCTCACAGAGCGAAAAAATACCATCACTAGAATTTTCTTTTAAGACAGTAGCTTTATTCAATTATCAACTAACCTACTGAGGTTATTTTCTGCAGCAGCTCCCAGTGACCATGCTGCTGGAGTTAAGGGAGGTGGAGAGGAGAGAGTAAACTTTCCAGGATGTGCACAAATCCTAAACCTCAGCTTGCTCTTTCCTTGGCTGTGATTTTAATTATTTTCAGTACTGCTCTCTTACTTTTTTGTTGTTGTTGTTTTGTTTTGAGATGGAGTCTTGTTTCTGTCACCCAGACTGGAGTGCAGTGGTATGATCTTAGCTCACTGCAACTTCTGCCTCCGAGGCTCAAGCAATTCTCCCTATTAGCTGGAATTACAGGCACATGCCACTACGCCTGGCTAATTTTTCTATTTTTAGTATAAAGGGGTTTACCATGTTGGCCAGGCTGGTCCCAAATTCCTGACCTGAAATGATTTACTCTGCCGTTCCTCCCAAAGTGCTGGGATTACGGGCATGAGCCACCATGCCTGTCCAAATTTTTACATTTATATAGATACACAATAGCCTACATACTTAGGGAGTACATAAGATATTTTGATACATGCACACAATGTATAGTGATCAAATCTGATTAATGAGCATATCAATTGTCTCAAACATTTATCATTTCTTTGTGTTAGAAACATTCCAAATCTTCTAGCTAGTTTGAAATATATTAATACATTAAATTACTGTGAATTACAGTTGTTACGTTGTGCTATGAAACACTAGAACTTATTTCTTCTATTTGTATGTTTTTATTCACTAACCAAGCCCTCTTCATACCCACCCTCTCCACTACACTTCAAAGCCTCTCTGGTCACCATCATTCTACCCTCTGTCTCTATGAGATCAATTTTTGTTTCAGTTCCCATATATGAGAAAGAACATGTGATATTTGTCTTTCTGTGCCTGGCTTATTTCACTCAGCATAATATCTTCCAGTTTCAGCCATGTTGCTGCAGTGGATAGGATTTCATTCTTTTTATGGTAGAATAATATTCCATTGTGTATATATGCCACCTTTTCTTTACCTGTTCTTCTTTATGACATCAGTCTGCTAACTCTGCCAGGGCAGGGATTATATCTATTTTGTCCATTTTTGGTGAGTCTATAACCTAGAACAGGATGTGGCACAGAGTACACTAGACACTTAATTGGAATTAGACTGATGGACTTCCTCATCTGAAAGGTGTTTTCCTTTCTCTTCTACCTGAACTTGAACTGACTTTAAGGCTGAGCTTTAATTCTTCTGTGAGTCTTTCCATATTCCATATAGACATTTGCCCCTAATGAGTTCATCTTTCTCTCAACTGTGGAAAATCCTCAAGAATATTTTATGCAGCTCTTGTAATTTTGGTTCACTTACTATTCAATTCTTTCATTTATATTAAACTTTTCAGGTTGTGTGATTTATCTCAATACCAGCTTGCACATTTTGTGGGAAGACACTATTCTACCTTCTCAGGACACAATTCCCTGGCAAATGGAAACTCCATAAAATACTTGTTGGTGATGTTTTCAACCATCTGTAAAATTGTTGTCCAAATAGTCACATTGTGGCTGCATTTAGAGCAAGCATAGTCTTAGTTTTATTTTTAGTTGCTCAGTTTTGTGTTTTGAAAAATGTCCATAAAAATCACCAAATTGTGTTTGACTAATAAGTATTTTTAGTTAAATGTTTTGAGTTAACATATTGCGATTTCAGGGTTGTCTTTATTAGAATCTCTCTTACCTAACGAAGACTCAACCTAGACTGGAATCATAGCTTGTGCACAAGTCTGCAATGAGATAATTCTCCAATTAGCAGCAACAGTAAGAAAACAACAAAGTGAATCATCCTTGTAAAGTCTGAAGAGATTACAGATACCCATATGGACAAAGGAAGTGCTAAATATAGATGTGCACATTCCCATTGAGCTGCTGCATCCGAAAGCAAAAAGCAAATGCAGGAGATAGAAGGAGATGGGGATGGGGGCAGGAAGAAACCAAACCAAGAAACTTCTGTGGAGGATCTTGTCCTCCATGATCACAAACTTACTTGGCTAAATTCTGTCTTCCTTCTCAAACATTTCCCAAGTAGCATACTGTAGGCTATTTTGGGGAAATATTTTCACAAAATATCTAAACCTTATGTTTGCTGACAGGCTACAAAGTCTAGGTTCTAAGTAAGAAATTTTCATCTCACACTAGAACTTTCCAGTCCAACTGGCACTTCTGCTTCTCATGAATCCTGAAGAACAGATGGAATTGGGAACCTAATTTTGACTGAGCTTAAATCCAGCCTTAGGTATAATTTTAAATATCTCCTATCAATATTCCACCGGTTTCCGATGTTTTCACTTAAGTGAACTGGCTTCCCTCAGGAAAAAACTGAAAAAGAAAATCACAAAGGTGAGAGTCTGCTTTTAGTGGATAGCAATGTATAAGTAAGTATAAGTAAAAATCATGCAGCATCACCAAATGATTTTAGTCATGTATTAAAAATGATCATGAATACAAAAGTGTGTGAGGGTACTATAAAACACTGCACAGATGGTAGTAACGTTACTGCTGGAATTAGCAAGCTTCCTGAGAACATACAGCTAAATGCATGTTGACTGCCTTGCTTTGATAAATACGCTGCCGTTTGCTTTCTGCTTAACTCTAGGACTGGCAGATCTCTTTCTTGACCAGGAAATGTTGGCTAGTCAGATCTTAGAAATAAAATTCAATAGAGTTTCTCCATTGTACAAAAGTAAAGCTTAGAAGAGATGAAATGCATTGCATGGCCCCTTCTGCACTCAGAGTACCAAAGCCTGGGTTATGGTTCTTATTTGCTACTCGTTGATACTGAGAAGTTAGAAGCAGAAAAAAAAATAGGGAAAAATTGTCCTCCTGATGCTGGGACTCAGTGGGGGTTTTCTCCAGTTCCAGTATTGACTTGACTGTTTATTTGTATGTTTCTCTTGTCCCTGGTAGCACCAAAATACCACCCACCTGACAACTTTACGTGGCTCTCAGTCTAGCTGGCTTAGCAAAGTTGACTGGTGAACTTTATGAGGCTAACACCAATATGCTGTTCTTTCATAAACATACATACTATCTTGGAGACTTAAGCTTTGTCATAAAACTATAGATTTTTCAGACCTGGAAGCAATCTGAGTAGACCTTCAGTAAAATCATTTTATTTGGTAGCTAATAGCTTATATTAACATAGCAAATGTAGCTCAATTTTTATTTACAGTATTTAATTTGAGGTAGACTGAGAAGACATAATTCTTGTTTTATATAGGGAAAGCATATTTAGCTTTCTGGACCTAAAATAAACTTAGAGGACTGCAGATTAGAGTCAGAACCAACTTTGGAACTGAAGTCTCCTGCCTTGCATGCCAATTGTCTTCCTATACAGAGTTTACTCATGTTGGACCCCAAAAGACACTTCTCTGGCCTTCATCTCAAAACCAGATTATTACCAATCCACCTAGTTATCCACAGGCTCTTTGTAGAACTCTCCAACTTGTGCAAGCTTAATATCCCAAGCTCCAGAGAAAAATATTATAAATTTCAAACTGAAGTATGAGCTTCCCTATAAGACCTTTCTTGATCTCTAGAAAAAGACTGGCGATTTTCTGTTAAACGTTTCAGCCCAGAAGAAAATCCATCTCCTCAGATGCACCTTTGAAGATTTCCTTTTAGTGGTTCATAAGGATTTCTATATTTATTCATCAAATGTGTGACCTGAGTAAGACAAATCAGTTCTATCCTTTCACTTTATTATCTCAGATAATTCTATTAATATCTGCTAACTTATTACTCCAGTAGATGTGCTTAGATGGTCAGTAAATATATATACTACTATTTCCCAAAAGGTATTAAATAATCATGTGTAGAATTGAAATAAATTCAGTTACTTCAGAAGCATCTTGTCTTTTAAAGTTTTTGATGGCAGAACATATTTCAATTTTTTAAAAATCTCTCATAGTATTTGAAAAGTGTCTTATACCTAGTAGGTACTCAACAAATATCTGTTGATATGAAATGTATGAACCTTTACATGTAGAGATAATATGGATTTAATGTGATTTTGTAGCAATCTGACACACCAGGACTCAGTTCTTCCCTACAACTGCATATTCCAGGGTTTCTCAGACAGAAACAATTTTGTCCGTTAGAGGACATTTGACAATAGCTGGGGATATTTTTGGTTGACACATCTCAAGG
This sequence comes from Saimiri boliviensis, assembly GCF_048565385.1. Taxonomy (NCBI): domain Eukaryota; kingdom Metazoa; phylum Chordata; class Mammalia; order Primates; family Cebidae; genus Saimiri; species Saimiri boliviensis. The sequence goes on along the minus strand of NC_133450.1, from coordinate 41,434,965 downwards.
GTGTGGGGTGATAAGGGTGGGGTTGCTACTAGCCTCTATTGTTTAGAGGCTAAGGATGCTGTAAAAATCCTGCAGTGCACAGGACAGCCCCTGCCAACAAAGTGTTATTTGGCCTGAAATGTTAATAGTGAACAGACTAAAACCCTGGCTTAGGCAAATCTCTCACTAAAACCCTTACAAGTTTATATTTAACATAATAGGATATGCTAAGTTTATTTTCAATGTTTATTTCTTATTGGTAGTTAATTTTATGGGAAATCTGTAAGTAAGTATAGCCACCAAAGCCACATATACTTATGCAATCTTGGATCATCACCACTCTTTAATTGTGATTTTATGTGTTACGGTAACATATGGAAGAGTAGAATGCAGATCTGAAATGATTTCATGGGACAATGAGTCATTTAAGTATCACTGTGAGAATGTGGACTGTTTACCTGCATGATTATACTATGAAAACTTGAATGAGACAGATTAAACATCCTGGGTAGTTAAGTATTACTTCATGTTGCAATTTTGCATCACCTACATAATTTGGACTGAGAATATACAAACCTGAATAAATAGAAGGAATTAACATTAGGATTTGAAAAGCTAATAGTGGTATTTATGTAACATTCATGTAACTGGTACCTGGTTTTGTATTCCAAGGTATGTCTACAGAATGCAAAAGTACTTTGCAACAGGCCAATTTGAATGAGGGACTTAAGAGGAAGACAAGAGTGAGATGCACAAAATTGGTCTGTGAATAGGGTTACTACATAATTTGTTATCCAAACCAGGGCACCTTTGAATATGGAACACTATTAATAATTAAGCCAGGACAACATGCGTAAATACGGACTCTCTGGGGGCAAATCAAGCCTGATCAATTGTTTACAAGAGCACAGTTATTAAAAACATGAAATTCTGGATATGCTTTAAGATTTTGTTGTTTGTATATTTTATTTAAAAATGTGTAACCCTTGCTTTAGATATTACTAGGTTTAAAGTGGTACCATGGTGAAAAAAGTTTGAGAAAATGCTAGGTTAAATCAAGTATCTGAGATTTTTTTTTTCCTGCAGACCTTGGAGAGTGTTGAATATGTTAATACACATGGGCAATTCTCCAAGAGAGAATAAATATTTAGCATTTTCCAAATGTATTTGATCATAAGAACATTTCTTTGGATCATGAGTTTTTTGAGAAGTCATACCTCCACCTTAGCTAGAACATAAATAATGCTGCTTCAAAGGTGATAAGTGATTAAGTAGAGGATAAGGGAAAGACATAAATGTACTTCAGTTTCAATGAATCAAGATGAAGGGCGGCGTAGAGACAAACAGGCCAAGTAGGACTCAAGCAGGAGCAAATACTGCTAAATTCCATCTTACGCTTGCTGGACTGTGTGGTATAGCCTGTTGTTGGGCCCTTCACGCCTCTCTTGTAATTTCTATTCTCCTCCTTTTGGAAGCCCTAGTCTCATCTGACCTCCTTTGCCAGCATCTAGTCCCTGAAAACTTTGCCTTCCAGAAGTTATCACCTAAGTAAAATATTAGGGAGGGATGACTTCCTTTTAGTACCCAGAGTATTATCAGAAATGGAAGAGAACCAATTACCATTTCCACCCTTTCAGACTCCTCTCATTTAATCCATTGCCTTTCACCTCTAAATTTGGAATAAATAATCAGTAAAAAAGGTCAAAGCCCCAGTAAGGCCATGGTTTCAGTGAGGATAAATTTATATTATGATTTGTGTCATTTATGAGGCAGAAAAATCCCTTCCTTCAGAATTCTTTACATATTCATTTAACAAATGTTTATAGAGAGCACATTGTATACCAAATAATGTATCAAGCTTGGGAGGATCAAACAGGAACACAATTAAGATACAGTCATTGTCCACCAATCTGGACATCTGAAAGCTTGCATCAGAAACCGGGATAAGTCTTGTCACTGGGAAGCCTTTACCACTTCATTTCATTCAAATACTTGCATGAACCCCAGAAGCCTTAAAATTCTCCTGCAAAGGTTATAGGATGATAAATTCTCCATTTCGTGGACTTTCCTTTCAGGCCAAATTTTACAATAATTTAACATTTATTTAGCACTACTGGCCTGGAGGTGGTACAGAAAATGGAAAATAATCATGGTTTCTGCCTTGTAGGCTTGCAATCTATTAAATATTTTTTCCTGTCTTTCTAGCTGTAGATTTAATGATTTGAGGCCAAAAATAACAAGGTTATTTAAAAAGTATTAATCAAAATATGTAACTTTAAAATTACCTACTCTTTCTCAGGACATTCATCTTATGTGTGCTTTTATTGCTGTGGGCTAGCAATACATTTATGGAGGATTTCTCTAAGATACAAATTTCAAGGAAAATTTACATATAAATTCAGTAATCTCTATATAACCCACTTCTCCATTTTCTGGAATCTGATTATTTTATGAAAAGGAATTTCTTTCTACTAACAAAACCCAATTAGGCCAGTAATTTGGGATTTGTATTCTACCTTTGATCCCTCAAGACAAATTTTTTTAATCTTTAATTTTTATTTTTAATTTCTATGGATACATAATAGTTACATATTTGTAAGGTACATTAATATTATGATATAAGGATATAATGTGTAATAATCAAATCTGGATAATTGGAATATCCATAATGTCAAACATTTATTTTTTTGTGTTGGGAATATTCCAAATCTTTTCTTCTGGCTATTTTGAAATATACATTATATGATTGCCAACTTTAATCACCCTATTGTGCTGCTGGGCACTACAAGTTACTTCTATCTGTATTTGTCCCCATTTACCAACCTCTCTTTATTCCCTCATCCTCAATACCTTTCTCAATCTCTGGTAATCACCATTCTATTCACTATCTCCATGAGATCAATTATTTTTTAACTGCAACATGTGAGTGAGAATGTGTAAGATATGTCTTTCTTTGCCTGACTGATTTTACTTAATGTAATATCCTCCAGTTTCATCCACGTTGCTGCAAATGACAGGATCTCATTTTTTTTTAACAGTACAATAATAATCTATCATGAATATTTACCACACTTTATTCATTCATCTGCTGATGGACACTTAGGTTGTTTCCATATCTTGCCTATTGTGAAGAGTGCTGCAATGAACAAGGGAGTACAGCTATCTCTTTGACATAGTGATTAAGGGTGAGGACAAATTCCCGCAAAGGTAGGTTTGTGACAATTTACACTCTTTTTTTGAGACAGAATCATGCTCTGTCACCCAGGCTGGAGTGCAGTGGTGTGATCTTGGCTCACTGCAGCCCCCACCTCCCGGGTTCAAGCGATTCTCCTGTCTCAGCCTCCCGAGTAGCTGGGATTACAGGCACACACCACCACGCCCAGCTAATTTTTGTATTTTTAGCAGAGACGGGTTTCACCACGTTGGCCAGGCTGGTCTCAATCTTGACATCGTGATCCACCCACATCGGCCTCCCAAAGTGCTCGGATCACAGGCATGAGCCACTGTGCTGGGCCCAATAATTTGCACTGTTAAAACAATCTTTACCCCAGAAGAACTGGCTTGTTATATGAGGGCTGACTGACTTCTGAAGGAGTTAAATCATTCCATCTCCTCTCCCTTGTCCTTCCTAAGTCTCCCTCCTTCCTCACCCATCCCTCAGCCTGCTTCTTGAGCTTGACAGCTTCTTCAGTCTCTGTGTCTGAGACACTTCTTTTTGACACAATTAGCTGTCAGGAATATCAGTGTCCTCATCTAGAGGAAGTGGATTGAAGGAAGTCATGCAATATTATTTTTCATTTCCTTGGATGACATTTTATATCTCTTTTTACTTCAGTTTCTTGGATCCAGGGCATTTGTACAGTGTTTTGCAGATTTTTATACAGTGTTACCATTCATTATTTTATTTATTTTTCCCAATGAACCAGCTAGGTAGATAGAAAACGCTTTCTTCATCCCCATTTAGCAAACAAAAACCTGATGCTTAGAGCATTTATGAGTCATTAAAAGTTATATGTTACGAAATAGAGCTGGGATAAGAGCCTAAGCCTTTTGTCATTTCAAGGCAATGCTCGGGATTATTATTAATATTTAATTATAAAGTATTGTTTGTGGTTTAAGAAATTTACTGAATTCCTGAATTCCCTAGATCACAGAGTAACAACTATGTATGGTTTGGCATATACCCTTCCAGAGATTTTTATGAGGATACTTGTAAGTACTTCACACATACATAGAGTTTAAAACACTTAAAATGGCACTATATTATGAATATTATTTTGTTGCATACTGTTTCTATTTAATAAATCACTGATATTTCTGTCAGGCTGTATAGAGGGCAGTCTTTCTTTTTAACTGCTACAGAATAGTTTTACATTAACATAACATAATTTATTTAACCAGTCATCTATTAAGGCATAGTAATGCCTTTTCAAATGCTGCTGTTAAAAACAACACTGGAAGTTGCAGCCTTCTGCTACATGTTGGAGAAAGGAGTGGCTATTCATACAGAATGGGTTTCAAAAAGCATATATATATATATATATATATATATATATATATATTCAATATTTTAATAGATTTTTTCTGAATTGACCTTGTAAAAGGCTTCAGATATTTATATTACCACTGAAAATATAGAGTCCTGATTTCTACATACACTGGTCAACATTAAATAGGATAAATTTCTGCTTTTATCTTTGCTACCTTCTACCTCAAGTTATTTGATTCTTCATGTTCTATGTTCTTTAGTTGAATATTTAGTAAATTCATTTCTGATCTTATTCTCTAATAAGTACATTTATGTATATGCAATTTTTTGTGAATATCAGTTGAAGTACACCCCATAGATTTTTGCCATTAGGTTGAGGTATAATCACAAATTTTTCTGTAGCTTGTAATTCTTATATTGATTGACTTTAAAACACTTAATATAGAAAGTTTCAGTGTTTAATTGTATAGATTTTTGTGTTCAATTATATTAAAGTTTTCTTTGCAGTGAGAAAATATGACTTCTAGTTTTTATAATTTATTGTTCTTTCTTGACTAACCTGTAGTTCATTTCAGTACATGTTAAAAACATTTTAAGAATGAATGCGTAATCTCTATTTTGTAAAAAAACAAAAACAAATTTGTTAGTAGTAGTGATTAAGGTTCATTCAAGTCTTCCACTCTGCTGGGGATTTGTCATTTCTGTGTTTTGAAAAGATTTTGCCTTGTATTTATGTCAACGCTATGCTGTTAGATGCATGATATTTAATGACATATTTCTTGGGAAAAACTTTCTTCTGCTTTAAGGATTGTTTACCTCAAATAGACTATATATGCTTTTGATAGTGCTACTCTTGTTTGGTTTTTGTTACTCTTTGACAGGTATGTGATTTGCCTGTCACCTTTTTTCACACACACAAGGATTTTGTTTTATATTATTTGAGTGTGTCTTTTGTAAGTGACATACAGCTAATTTTTAAAACCCAGTCCAAGAATCACTGCTTTTGAATGATAGGGTCATTTACCATAATCACCTGTGATAACTTATGTAATTGATATTTCTGACATGTATTTCTATTTTAATGTTTTCTAGTATTTTCTTTAGCTGTAATGATAGTTTTTTTTTTAATATATATTTTTCCCCTTTCTAATGTTTAAATGGCATATCTTAATTTTTTACTTGTGGTTACCAATTCATTTTTAACAAACATTATAAAATATTATTTTGTAAATGTAGATAATTGATGAAGCTATTTGATCTCTTCTGAAGAGGACAAAATTCTTAGCACCTGTGTATTTTCCCTTTTCTCACCCTGTGTATTCTGTTTCCTTCAAGACACCAAAATTTAAACTTTATATTGTTTTTATTGTTATTTTTTATTATTGTTCTAATTTCTTAACAACTGCTTTATATTTCACAACTGTATTTTCAGCAGTTGTTAGAATTATCTACACCTTTTATTGCTCAAAGATTTATTATGTCTAGATTTTCAGGTTTCTTTTGTTTGTTTGTTTGCTTGTTTCTTTGTTTGTTTGGTTGAAACCCATCCTTAATAATTATTTCAGAAAGATTTGTTGGTGGTTACAGTTTTGAGCTTATTTCAAAAATGTTTTTATTTTGCTCTCACATTTGAATGCCTGTTGCTTCACAACAAATTACCACTATACTCATTGGATTAAAACAACAATTTTTTAAAGTAGTTTCTGTGTGTCAGAAATCTGGGTAAAATTTTTCTGGTTGTCTCTGGCTCAGAGTCACTCAAAGTTGCAGTGAAACTGGCATCTAGGCCTGTGATCAATATGCAGACATCAAGGACTAGATCCAATTCCCAGGTCACTTAAATGATTGTTGGTAGGATTCAGTTTCATGCAGGCTATTGGCTGGAGGCCTCCCTCCTTTCTGTGTTACCTACGCTTTTCAATAGGGCATTTTGCAACATGGAAACTGGCTTCCTACAGAGGTAGGGAGCAGGAGAGGGAAGGAGAGTTCCCTCAAGACAGAAGGCAAAGTCTTTTAATTACTGAATTTCAAAAGTGAGATCCCATTTCTTCTACTATATACTATTTCTTTAAAGTAATTCACTAAACCCAATTCACACTCAAGGGTTGCAGGGAATCACAGAAGGGCATGGATACCAGAAAGTCGAGATACTTTAGGCCATTTTAGAGACTGCCTACTATTTTAGGTTCAACATTATTTTTCCTCCATTCTTTGAGGGCATAGGCTCACTGTCTTGTAGAATCCATGTGTGTGTGTGTGTGTGTGTGTGTGTGTGTGTGTGTGTGGTGTGTGCACACGCATGCACAAATAGTAAGACTTCTATCTGATTTTTATTCCTTTACAGATAAGCTATTTTCCTCTAGATAAGTTTAATATCTTTTACTATTTAGAATTCTGAAATTCCACTGGGATATTTCTAGCTTTCATATTTTCTCATTATTTATGATAATCTTTTAATATTCCCTTTTAATATTAAGATGGAAGTTTTAGAATAGCTTAAAGATATTTTATTATGTTATTTCTTCTTCCTGATTTCCCTGTGGTTGGCTTCTGGAAATCTTAAAATGGATATTAGAACTTCTGTATTTATCTTTTATTATATATCTTTTATCCGTTCCTCCAGATTTTTAGAAAATTTAAATATTTTACAATTTTTTTGTGGGTACATAGTAAATGTCTGTATGTTTGGGGTACATGAGATGTCAAAACATGATACATGAATGCAATGTGAAATAAGCACATCATGGGGAATGGGGCATCCATCCCCTCAAGCACTTAACTTTTGAGTTACAAACAATCCAGTCACATTCTTTATTTTAAAATGCACATTTAAGTTATTATTGACTATAGTCATCCTACTGTGCTAGCAGATAGTAGCTCTTATTTATTCTATTTCTTTTTTATCCAGTTAACATCTCCACATACCACCTCTTCCCACCACCCTTCCCAACCTCTGGTAACCATTCTTCTACTCTTTATGTCCATGAGTTCAGTGATATCTCGGTTGTACAGATAAATGAGAATATGTGATGTTTGTCTTTCTGTGCCTGGCTTATTTCACTTAACATAACGATCTCCAGTTGTATTCATGTTGTTACAAATGACTGGACCTCATTCCTTTTTATGGCTGAACAGTACTCTGCTATGTATATGTACCACAATTTCTTTATCCATTCATCTGTTGATGGATAGTTAGGTTATTTCAAAATCTTATCCATAGTAAACAGTGCTACAGCAAGCATAGAGTGCAGATATCTCTTTAATATGCTGATTTTCTTCCTTTTCATTATATACCTACACTAGTGGTATTGCTAGATTATATGGCAGCTCTACTTTTAGTTTTTTGAAGATCATCCAAACTGTTCTCTATAGTGATTGTACTAATTTACATTCTCACCAACAGTGTACAGTGGTTCCCTTTTCTTCACGTATTTGCTAGCATTTGTTATTGCCTGTCTTTTGATATAAGCTATTTTTACTGGGTGAGATGAAATTTCATTGTAGTTTTGATTTGCCGTTTTCTGATGCTCAGTGATGTTGAGCACCTTTCATATGCCTGTTTGTCATTTGTATGTTTTCTTTTGAGAAAGTCTGTTCAAATCTTTTGCTCATTTTTGATTGAATTACTAGACTTTTTCCTGTAGAGTTGTTTGAATTTATTATATATTCTGGTTATGAACCCCTTTCCAGATGAGTAGTTTGTGCATATTTTCTCCCATTCTGTGGGTTGTCTCTTTACTTCATTGATGGTATCCTTTGCTTTGCAGGAGGTTTTTAACTTGATGTGATCCATTTGTTCACTTTTGCCTTGGTTAACTGTGCTTGTGGGGTATTGCTCAAAAAATCTTTGCCCAGACCAAAAATCTGCAGGACTGCAGATTTTTCCCAATGTTTTCTTGTAGTATTTTCATAGTCTGAGGTCTTAGATTTAAGTCTTTAATCTATTTTGATTTTATTTTGGTATGTGGGATAGAGGTCTAGTTTCATTCTTCTGTGTATAGATATTCAGTTTTCCCAGCACCATTTATAGACGAAACTGTCTTGTTACCAGTGTATGTTATCAGCACCTTTGTCAACAATTAGTTTGCTGTAGCTGTGTGAATTTGTTTCTGGGTTCTTCTCTATTATGTTCCATTGGTCTATGAGTCTGTTTCTATGTTAGTACCATGCTGTTTTGGTTACTATATCTCTGCTATATAATTTGAAGTCATATAATGTTTTCATCTAGTTTTGTTCTTTTTGCCTGGGATAGTTTTGGCTATTCTGAGTCTTTTGTCGTTCTGCATACATTTTAGAATTGATTTTTTTTTCTATTTCTGTGAAGACTGTCATTGATATGTTGATGGGAGTTGCATTAAATCTGTGGATTGCTTGGGGTAGTATGGACATTTTAACAACATTGAGTCTTCTAATCCATGAATATGGAATCACTTTTCATTCTTTTTGATGTCTTCTTAAATTTCCTTCATTAGTGTTTTATAATTTTCATTATAGAGTCTTTCACTTCTTTGGTTAAATTTAATTCCTAAGTATTTAATTTTATGTGTGGCTGTTGTAAATGGGATTACTTTTTAAAGTTCCTTTTTGCATTGTTCATTGTTGGCATATGGAAATGCTACTGATTACTCCAGCCTGGGTGACAGAGTGAGACTCTGTCTCAAAAAAAAATAAATAAATAAATAAAAAGAAAAAAAGAGAATGCTATTGATTTTCAAATGTTGATTTTTTTTATCTGCAACTTTGCAAATTTATCACTTCTAATAGTCTTCCTGTGGAATCTTTAGGTTTTCCAGATTTTTCATATTTGCCCAAGAAATCATATTTTGATTAAATATTTTAACTTAATTTTCTAGTTCATTAATTTAATTCTAAATTGTGTCCATTCTGCTATTTTGTACATCTGTTTTATTTACTTAATTTGAATGTGGAAAAAAAATGTTATGTCTATAGGCTCACTGGAACGTAACCTTTTAATTCACTAGGAGCAATGGTTAGAAATAGCTGGTTTAGTATTCATGATAACTTTATAAAACATAATTTATAGTGAATAATGAGAATTGACTATATTTCAAAGGAGTTTAGTTTTGGAAAGGAGAAATAAGAAACAGTGATTTTCAAGTGACAAGGAGGAGCAAGGAGCACACCTGGCTATCTCTTATTTCCTGAAGCCTTTCTTGGGAAAGTGCCAGAAGGCATGACCTCAGGAGATTTTAAGGTTTGTTTGTTTGTTTGTTTGTTTTTAAAGATTAAATGGCATATTCGGAGAAGAGTGTCAAGTTACAGAAGAGTTTGTTATTCTATATCAGGAGCACGGAAAGGCACAGTGAACAATTTTGGAAGGGAAGGAGATAAAGGTTATTATTGATCCAGCCCTTTAGGGTATGTTCACTACGGTTTGGGTGGGGAGGAGGATTAGTGAATGGCTTGGTTAACTTAGAGTTTTGGAAATGACCAGGCACATAGAAATGTGAGGCATCATGAGAGATTAGTCTGATATTTTATTAGCGAAAGAGGGATAGTTGACACTTTCTTCCAAAGCTTGTTATGCTATAGCTGTGAGTCAGTAATAGTAGTTAGTCTCGGGTTATGTCTGAACTTTGACTTTTTTCAGATTTTCTCTTTTGACAGTAAGGGGTTAAGGGTTTTTCCTCCCCATCCCTCTGTGGCTTAATTATCTATCTTTCCTCATCTTTTATATTTCTGTAAGTCATAATATTATGGTCTGTCTGGTAGTGGTACCATTATGTCAGATTCCAAAACTATCTGTTTTTATTTTTATTCTTAATTTTTTTTTGTCCTTCTAGTGTTTATTTGGGGAGAAGGAGAACCTGCTAGGTTTGGATGAAGTTTACATTATTCTTGTTAAAGCCTTTCCCTCTTTGATTACCATATTTAAAAAGTTTAAACATCAAGAGAGAAAATATTAAAGTATTTTAAACATTGACAGAAGAAAAGTGGAGTTCATTTTCTGCCTTTATACAAGAAGGTATCTGCCATACTTGCTATCTTGGTATGGAGACATGCATTTTAAATATTAATTTCACTATCTATTAAATGGTAATATTTAAGTCTCTCAAATGCCATTCCTTTGGCAGTACAGATAAATGTGCATCAGCTTCACCTTTAACATTTGTCCTGCTGCCTTCTGACCATCAAGTTGTCCAGGATGCTCAAAATCATTCTAATCATTTATTGAAATAAGGAAAGTTTCATTAATAGATTAACTACAATGCTAATGAGAAATTAACTGTCTACCACTGTCCTTTAATGAGAGTTACTACTTAATTTCAGGAAGAGTTATACCACTTTTCTTTGCTGCTATGAAGCTATCTCTAAAATTTCAAACAGACTTTTCCCTATGACGAAGCTGCCAAGACAAAGTACTTTTAGAAAAAGGTATTTGACTTCCAACAGGGAAGGGAATATGAAGGAGGTATAAGAATCAGAAGTACATATGGCAAGCAGAGGGCAAATTATTGAGCAAAGCTAGGGCCCAGGACTATTTCTGAACAATAGAGACAGGCTTTTCTAAATTGCTTTCCCTGAGACTTAGCACTAGAAACAATGTTTTGATAATGTTTTAAATAATAAATTACAAAGTTTTCTTTTTCCTTTTCTGTGTACAAAAGCAAGATTCCACTTTTGTCATGTGGAATTGATTATATCTCAGGCATGAAAGTGCATTTCTGCATTTTCTACAGTATTGTCCAATGCAAAAAGTAAACACACTTAGTGTCATTAGAGTTCTTATTGTCTTTATACTTTCCTATACTAATTAACTTTAGAATTAAGAGAGAAGATCATTCCATTCTTTCTTAATCAGGTTTTATTTCCTGAGCGATCTTGACATAGTCTAAATGTTCATGTCGCCCCAGAAGCATATGTTGAAGTCCTAAACCCCAATGTGATTGTATTAGGAGATAGAAGGCAATTATGTCATGGAAGTGGAGCCCTTATGAATGGGATTAGTGCCCTTATAAAAGACACCCTCACCCTTTCCGCCATGTGAATCCAACACTGAGAAGGTGCCATCTATGAGCCAGAAAGTGGGCTCTTAACAGATAACAAATCTGATGGCACCTTCAGGTTAGAAGTTTTATCCACCAGAACTGTGGGCAGTAAGTTCTATTGTTTATAAGCCACCAGTTTGTGGTATTTTGTTACAGCAGTCTGAATCAACTGGGACAGATCTTTTAAAGAAAAGTACTAAAATAAACCAGGACCTACTGCTTTTATAGAGATTGTCTCCTGCTTTTAACATGTATGTATTTCCATTCATGTCATTAAATATTCTCTGAAATAATTTATTTTAAAATTTCTATTGCAAAACCAAAACCATGTTCAGTCATAGTTGCAAGTGATAAGCTGATAGGTTTGCTTCAATAATTATGTTTTCTTTCTATCCTCCTCTCTCTCTTTAAACACTGATGAACATTTGGTTTTCCATGTTTGCTGTAATGGTTTATTTGCTTTTACTTTCAGGGGTATGAAGGACACAGTTTTTAATTCTACTATTTGTTACCTGTAGGGCCCTTTTAAATCATGTGTGTTTTGGAATTTTCAAGTAAATAAAAATGAGACAATAATACTGTGTATAATATTTTTACTTACAGCACCCAGGCATTATTGAGACTTGCTTAATAGAATGTTGAAATTTCAATTTGATTTGTTGTTAATAATTTTATTTTTTATATATATACACACACACATACATATATATACACACACACTTCCAAGAATTATTTTTAACATGAATTTTATATATATATATAAAATTTATAGAATTAGGTTCACAATATTGAAAAGAAAAAAAAACACATTCTGGGATTTTGATTGGGGTTTACATCAATTTGGAAGAAAGTATTAGCATTTTTGTACTATTTGCTCTTTGATAAACATGGCATAACTCAACCTTTAATTAAAGCTATGTGTTTTCTGCTATAGAGGATTTACCTGTATTTCAGTAAATTTATTTCTGAATACTTTATGGTTTTGTTGCAAATTTAAATAGTATTGCTTTATTAATCTTTTATTTTGTTTATATTTTGTTTTCCAATAGTTCATTTCTAGTATATAGAATAAATTAATTTTTATGTGGTGATCTTGTACCCTATGACCTTGCAAAATTAAATAGTTCCAGTGGGTTTTAAAAATTCTTTTGTAGATTTTTTAGGCTTTCTCTATATGCACAATCATTTTGACTGAACATGAAAATAGTTTTACTATTCCTTTCCAAGTATTCCTTTTATTTATGTTTTTTATTGCTCTGGATAAAACCTCAAGAAGAATATTTAATGTGATGGTTGGGAGCTTGCATTCTCACCTTCTTTCAATTTTGGAAGGAAAGTGTTTATTCTTTTGCCTTTAAGTTTTATATTAGCTGTAGATGCTCATTGTTCTTGTAGTATCCCTTAATCAAGTAAAGAAAGGTGTTTTTTCTTCTTTAATTCTAGTTTTCTATCATTTAAAAAATCACAAATGGTTGCTGGAATTGAGACTCAACTGCTTTATCTGCATGTACTGAAAAAATCATTCGTTTGGTTTATGTGCTTAATTGTATCAAAGCTTTAAATATCAGGTGCTTTTAAATATCAAAGCAATCTTACATTTCTAGGTGAATATCACTTGCATATTTTTACCTTCTAAAATAGAATGTTACAGCATGTTGGTTTGTAGTTTTCTTTCCTTGCAATGTCATAGTCTGGCTGTGGTATTAGGATAAAGCACTAGACACTTATTTCTCTTATATTAGTTAAAAACATGTGTTTTGTGAAAGAGTGGCATTATGTATCCCCCCCCCCCCCAATATTTGATAAATTCCCCAGTGAAGCTAACTGAGAGTTAAGTTCATTTGGGGAATGGGGGAAACATCATTGAGGTTTTATGTTATAAATTCAAAAATTTTAATAGTTAAATTTTCTGTCTCTTCTTAACTGTTTTGATAATGTTTTGTTATTCGGGATTTTAATTTTACCTGTTGAGTTTTGCAACATAAAGTTGTTTAGCTGCACTTATTACCTTAGTTTTAGGTTCACATTGATTATCCTCCACCCCTACTTCATTGGTGATTTTAGAGATTTATGTCTTTTTCCTCCCACCTCTGCTTTTTTCATGAGTCCACCTAATGATCTTTTTATTTTTCTTTTTATTTCTTTCAAAGAAGTTGCATTTGTTCTTAATGATTTCCTCTCTTGTTTTCTGTTTACTTTTCCATTGGTTTATGCTCTCATATCCTACTAAGTTTTTTTCCTTGATTTTTAAGGTGAGAGCTTCATTGATTAACTTACAATCTATTTTTAAAACAATCCCTTCTAATGTATGTATTTAAAATTATAAATTTCTCTCTATATTTTCTGCATACTTTGCCCTTTTCTAGACCTCCAGTTATTCATATGTTAGACCAATTGATATTATCGCACATTTTTTTCTCTGAGCTTTGGTTTTCATAGTTCCTTTTGCTCTGTTTTAGAGTTAACTTATCTTTACTTCTGCAATGCTAATCTTCTGTCAGACCCGTCAGTGAACATTGAAGATAGTTTTTTCAGCTCTGTATTCCCATTGTTTATAGTTTCTGTGTTCTTCCTCATGTTCATGTTTTTCTTTATATTATTTAACATATTTATAATACTTATTTTTAAGTCTTTGCTTATTTTATCATATTATCATTTTGGTTTTATTTCAAGGGACTAAAATTTCTCTTGGTGGTGAGTTACATTTTTCTGTTTCACATGTCTGTTTTTGTTTATTTCATTAGATGCTGGAGATTGTAAATGTTACTTTGTTTCATGTTTGGATTTTGATATCTTCCTTTAAAAAAATGAAGTTATGTTCTAGACTATAGGTAATTTACTTTTTCTGTCAAGGCTTGTTTTTGAGCTTTGTTACAGTGGGTAACAAAAACTACAAAGCAAACAAGGTAAAGGATAATCTTTACTCCTAAAGAGCAGTTTTAGACTAAAAGAGCAGTTTAATCTTACTTCTAAGACATAGCCTTTTGGTGGAGGTCTCTGTTTAGTGCCTTAGGCATTTATCGAGGCCTCTCTTCTGGTTCATCAGAATTTGAATGTCTCTTACCCCTGAGAACGTTCTTACAATTTTTCAGCATGTAACTTCCTTCCTCTAGCAGGTAACTTCCTTCTAGTTGTCTTTCCCTGGTAGTTGTTCTTTGCCAGGCCTTGTTTGACACTCTGTATCTGTGCTAGTCATTAAATGTCTCTAGAGGGCCCTGTTGCGCATTTCTGGAGCTTTTCCCTAAATTGTTCTCATGTCTCTATACGTTGCTTTGAAAATAAATTATAGCCCATAGTTTCCAAAATGCAACATTGTTCCCTCAGCTAAGCAAAACCACTGTGCTGTTTGCTTTTTTATCCCTGGTGGGTCTCACACGTGTTTGGCAGAAGTTAGGTTGCTTATACCACCTGCCTTGTTACTTTCCCTTCTTTTAGGGATCATAGTTTTATATTGTCTAATGTCCAATTTGTGAGAACTGTTTTTACATATTTTGCCTGTTTTATGGTTTTGTATTGCAAGAGGGCTAGTATAGATATATTATGCTATCATGGTTTATAGTAGAAGTCTTCATTTACTTTTGTAGCTACTTTTATACCAAATATGTAGACTTAATTTTACGTTAAATAGATTTTACCTTTCATGTCAATATTTGTATAACAGAGCCTCATAATCTTAAAAGTTCATGTTGCTTTTATTACAGAAAATTGACCTACAGAATTATAAAAATTCACAAATATTTCAAATCAATTTTATGTCTAAATAACGTACTTGAAATTGGTAACTGTGTGTTAACCTTAGCATTCTATACACATATCTGTGGAACAAAACTCATAAATGTCTATTTAATAGTAGCACTTAATACAAATCATTGATTCTAGGCTGTGGGTTTGGTTTAAGTTTACTCCTCTTTCTTCTCATCACGGTAGGTCTAGCGACAATGTAGAATACTTTCTCAAAGGTATGACAGAAGCCCAGGAGGGCAAAAACTGAGCTATGCAGCCTCTTCGTGTGGCATGTCCACTAATATTTCGTTGGTCTAAGCAAGTTATTGGCCATGCCCACCATCAATAAGGCAGGGCAGTGCATTCTGCCCTTAGTAGGATGTACAGCAAAGTGACGTAGCAAAGGAATATGTATGTACAATTTGATAACAGGGTAAAAATGAGACAGTCAACCACAGTGTAACACCATCTATGCCCAGAAGATAATTTCTGAATGTACACATAGACATCAGAGAACAATCAGTGTCACAACAACAAAAATGGGGCACAGCAAGAACGGCTGAGAAATGGTAGCCATGAAAGTGATCTATAATCTAGGAGAAAAGATGGAAAAAAAAATAGAAGAAAGTAGAATTCACATATGTTCTTTTTCTTTCAGTTGGCTGAAGTGCATTTTCAATAAATGTAACAAGCAGTTTATGAAATCTTAGAATATCTTTCACCTGCTAACATAGAAAGGTGATTAAATCAGGCATACAAATTTTAAAAGTGACTAGTACAGAGTGTGCTATCTGTAAATATGTTTATATTATTATGAGTTTTATTTTGTTGTTTGTGGCCTAGGACTTTTAATGGCGTGATTGTATGGTGGTCTCTTGGAAGTACTGCTGCTGAACAGATATCAAGAGAGTTTTGCTAGTCTAAATACTTTACCAGAAAATCTATGGTAGGATTTTTCTCCAATATCAATCAGAAAATATATATATATACATATATATATATATAGTGGAAGAAAGGGTATCATTATCATTGGTTAGAATAAAGAGAAAGGGCTAGCTATTTTTAATTTCAGGGGTGACAAATATGTAATCATTACTCAACTCCGGAGTGTTTACGTTTAGTGCAGTAATGGCCAAGGATTTAGTGGAGCTGATTAATCCATATGAATCTGACAGACACTGGATTTAATGAAATTTTCCTGTTAAGTCAATGATATAATGAAAAAAAAATCTACACTTAAACACAGAAACAGTAATAGTACATGGGTTAATATGTGTTGTAAATATTCTCCCCTTAGGAGTTAGGGGATGCTCTGTTAAGGCATTTGGAAGTCTGTGTAACGGAGGGAGGAGATCACAGGCCGTCTGGTATTCCATTACTATAATCTGTAAATTGTTACAATGCTTTTGTACCTGATGAAACAAACTACTCCCTTGAGCTGTCTGTCCCTTCCCCGAGCCACCCCTCATTTACCCATGATCTTGTACCTGGAGCGCTAAAGCAGCCTTCCAGCTTTCTATTCCAACATTAGGGCCTGCATCTATTCCGATTGATTCAAGGACCTTTCTCTAAAAACATTCTTAAGTAATGAGAAGAGTTGACTTGGATTGTTAATAAAGGGAATTACAGTTATAATTTCTCAAGCTCTGCAGACATGAGCTGTCTCTAGATGGCATGATCATAGTGTGTATATAAATTAGGTGAGAGTGTATTTACATTTTGCCTCCTTTCTACCTAGCATGTCTCTAGGGATGGAACCCGAGCAGCAGCAGATGATAGATCATGTTTTCCGGGTTGAGGTGGCTTTTGTCAGTTGGTTGGGTTACTAGGTATTGAGGCAGAGACTCAGATCACTTTGCCTGCTACTTATTAACAAGGAGAGTTGAGATCACCAAAAAGGAGTGGAATGAGAAGTGGAGAGAACAAGGTTGGCTTTTTCCCCACAATAGAACACATCTCCCAGAAGGTTATGTGGTACTTAAAGGAATTGCCAGTGACTTTATTTTTTCTCCCAAGATCTTTTATATTTAGATGTTATCTATTACTACCTTCCCTGGTAAGTGCCTATTCACTAAGCTGAATTGAGACCAAATTTTCTAGTCTTAAATATTAACTCCTTTTCTAAGATCATTGAAATAAGGTGGCTTCCTAGTCTAAGATATTATAGGGAGGCAGTCAAGAAGAAACGAATTCAAAGTTATTGAAAAAGCTCTAGCTTTAATTATTTCTGTTAATGTTTCTTCTGGGATCTAAGGTGCAACAGAAAAATATCAGAGCCAGAAAACCACAACAGTACATTTGAAATAAAGATTTATCCCCACGCTACCATTAAATGATAGAAATGAAATGGGCATCATAATTTATTTAAAAGAAACATCTGTTAAGTATTTACTTGACTGTGGAAGTATAGAAAAAATAATTATGTTTCATTTCTAATGCAAGCTGGATAAAGTAAGTACTGCGGATCTGTTGCTGGGAAATCTATTGAAAAGATTAACAAGATGGCAAATTACATTTTCTCCATTTGTACAGAATTTAAACTGAGCAGATGTAAAGTTCTAGTTAGCTGTATGAATCCCTGTTTACCCGGAAATATAATGACCTCATGTGTGCACAGGCCTTTTTATGTATATGTGCATATCCGTGGCCAGCAGCCACATCATTCTGACAGTATTGAAAGTCAGGTTGGCTGGCATGGAATAAATTTTTATCCGTTATATAAAAATTGCTTTGGAATTTAATGTGTGGTGAAATATTCAGATACATATTGAGGTTTGGGATTCAGTTAAGAAGCAGCACTACCAAAAATGATGTATTTCCCAGACTGCTCTTCATCCTTACCAAGGACAGAAAAATCATTGCTGAGGAAATAAGACTCAAAGTTTCCCAGATGCTCTAATCAATATTTTTCTCTCACCCTCCATGCACTTCCCTTGCCAGTACCAGTAAAAATAAAATCAACATTCCACAAATGTGGAAAAGTTATAAACAGCACTAGAGATTCAAGTTCTAATATTGCTCTAGAATTCAGCTGCTGGGGTGATACTGGTGAGTGGTTTACCTTTTAGAATTTTTTCCTCACTAGCTCAAGAGTCCTGTATTGAAATAACATGGAATTTTCCAAAGTGTTCTGTATGTAATCTTATAAAATGTCTGTTCATAATCAAACGTTATCATGTCCAGTTTACAACTGTGGTGACTTTTACTCACTGGTCTTCACTAGATCTAGTGTCACAGATTCAGAAGTGAGTGACACAGTCTTCCTTCAATTTATATGATCATATTCAGAACAACAACAACAACAACAACAACAACAAAACAACTCAGGCCAGTTTTCTCTTTCCTTCTAAATGGATCAGGGAATTTTAGTAACAACACCACCACCTCCTATAGGAGTTAGGCCTTTTCGTTTTGCACTGTGCTAAATGTCACTTAATCCTCACAGTAACATTGTAAGATAAATATGGTTGGAATCAAGGCAAACATTTGGCAAACAAGGCATCCTAGGTTAGGAGAAGTGAAGTGATTTGCCCAGGTTCAATCAGCTGGTATAGATTGGGAATTAGAACTAAGCCAGTCCAGTCCCAATGCTTGCCCTCAGCTATTTTGCTCTACTGCATAAGCTAAACACAATATATCCTGTCTGCATCTCACAGCGCTACCATGGGAAGTAAAGCATTTAGGAATTGTTATAATCCTATTGATAGCGTTACCCACTGTTTTTCTATCAAGAAGAAAAATTTTCATTTTGACATAAATATTTGCAGTGATGTTGCCCATCTCTTTTCCCCTTTCCTCTATTTTTTTCTCTTAAACCTACAGACATGCTTGAATCATCTCTCAGTCCTAACATGCCATTCAATCCTCTCCCGTTCTGCCAGTGTCAGTTCCTGGGACTCTGCTGCTCTTTATTCTCCATAGCGGTTCTCAGAAGAGTCTCGCTGTGCATGCCATTCTGCACCATCCACTAACTCCTTGGCAGTCAGCTTCTGCTTCTTCCATTTTATGGGAAACACTCTGAAGGGCGGGACTGATGAGCAACTTTAATGGCCTTTTCTCAGTCTTTACTCTTCCTGACCTTTGTTTAACATAATTGAAACCCCTTCATTCTTTTTGAAATTCATTTTTAACTTCTAAGATACTGTGTTACCCTGTTTCTCTTGTCTAAGTCTGGAGTTGACCCTTAGGCCAAATTTAGTCCCTTGACTGTGTAGGTAAGTTTTTATGGGAGCATAGTCATGTTTTTGCAGCGTCTATGATGTTTTCACACTAGAAACAGTAGTATTTGTACCAGAGGGCTGTAGGAGTAGCAAAGCCAAAAATATTTACTATCTGGCCATGTACAGAATAAGGTTGCTAACCTTTTCTCTAAATGATGGTTTTAGGTTTTTACATTGGGGGTGTCCAATCTTTTGGCTTCCCTGGGCCACACTGGAAGTAGCATTGCCTTGGACCACACATAAAATACACTACCACTAACTAGCTGATGAGCTAAAAAAAAATGCAAAAAAAACCTCATAATGTTTTAAGAACATTGATAAATTTGTATTGGGACGCATTCAAAGCTATCCTGTGCTACATGTGACCCATGGGCCATGGATTGAACAAGCTTGCTCTATACCCTTTCTTGGATGTAAATGCATATGGATCACAAAAGACCATTTCTGGATATTTTTTCCTTTTTTCTATACCATGCCTTGCAGACATCTCCTCCATTTTTCTTCTACACCCCGCCTCCCTACATTCAGTATTCAAATCTCTCTCCAGTCCTGGGTACTCTCTGGAGCTCCAGACCCATAACATATTTTCATTTGCTTTCAGGGACATCACCACTTAGGTGTTCTAACACCTGATGCTGAATATCTATAACCTTCTCCACGAAGATGTCAGACCTCCTGATTTCCTGTTAAGTCCACCATTGTCTGTTTATGATGCTATTGGAGATTTATTTGTACCACTGTTTATAGTTTACAAGGCACATTCATGTCTGGTGCCTCAATCTTCCCCATTATTCAATATTATTTCCTCTATTCTTTTCTCCTAGATTCTCACATTTGTGAAATTCCTAAATTCTGTGGAGTTGACATCTGCATTATCCTCCTACCCAGCCTTTCCTTTTGTGTCCACTGCCATTACCATAGTCAGACCCTTACAATCTGTCACCCAAACTGGCAGCCTTTGTGTGTCTCCACAGTGCTTTATGCAACACTGCAGAATTAATGTTTTTATAAAGGGAAATTATGATAGGATATCCTCTTGTCAAAAAGCTTTACTCTTTCTCTATTGCTTATCAAACAGTGTCCACACTTAACAGCCTGCTGTGTATTTGAACTCATCTGACCCTTCTAGCATAATTCCCATTTCTTTGAATAGACTTCATGTTCCTGCCCAACTGGATTCTTTGATCATCAAATTAGGAAGTACAGAAGTAATATGAGTGTAAAGGGGCTGGACGTGGTGGTTCATGCCTGTAATTCCAGCACTGTGGGAGACTAAGGCGGATGAATCACTGGAGGTCAGGAGTTCAAGACCAGCCTGGCCAACATGGTAAAACCCCCTCTCTACTAAAAATAAAATAAAAAAACAATAGCCAGCCATGGTGGCAGGCACCTGTAGTCCCAGCTACTTAGGAGGCTAAGGCGGGAGAATCGCTTAGACCCAGGAAACAGAGATAGCAGTGAGCCAAGTTCGCACCACTGCACTCCAGCCTGGGTAACAGGGCAAGACTGTGCCTCAAAAAAAAAAAAAATAAATAAATAAAAATAAATAAATAAAGGTAGAAAAGATATATCAAAAGAAGAAAGCCTAGAATATGCATTAATATTTAGCTTTTTTCTTTCTTTCTTTCTTTTTTCTTTTTTTTTTGGTACAGAGTCTTGCTCTGTTGCCCAGGCTGGAGAGCAGTGGCACAATTTTGGCTCATTGTAACCTCTGTCTCCCTGGTTCAAGCAATTCTCCTCCTGAAGCAGGAGAAAAATCCATGGAACATGCTTATTTTGGAATACAGTTATGTGATGCTTACTGATGGGGATGCGTTCTGGAAAATGGTGTAATTAGGAGATTTCATTGTTGTGTGAACATCACAGAGTGTACTTACACAAACTTAGATGGGATAGCCTACTACACACCTAGGCTACATGGTATAGCCTATTACTCCTAGGCTATAAAAGTGTACAGCATGTTATGGTACTGAATACTGTAGATAATTATAACATGACAGGAAGTATTTTTGTATTTAAACATGAAATGTGCAGTTAAAAATACATTATAAAAGATAAAAAATGTTACATTCGTATAGGGCACTTACCATGAATAGAGCTTGAAGGACTGGAAGTTTCTTTAGATGAGTCTGTGAATAAATAGTGAGTGAATTTTTTTTTTTTTTTTTTGAGACGGAGTTTCGCTCTTGTTACCCAGGCTGGAGTGCAATGGCGCGATCTCGGCTCACCGCAACCTCCGCCTCCTGGGTTCAAGCAATTCTCCTGCCTCAGCCTCCTGAGTAGCTGGGATTACAGGCAAGCGCCACCATGCCCAGCTAATTTTTTTGTATTTTTAGTAGAGACGGGGTTTCACCATGTTGACCAGGATGGTCTCGATCTCTCGACCTCGTGATCCACCCGCCTCGGCCTCCCAAAGTGCTGGGATTACAGGCTTGAGCCACCGCGCCCGGCCAGTAGTGAGTGAATTTGAAGGCCTACACATTACTGCTCACTACTCTAGACTTTATAAACACTGTACATTTAGGCATACACGAAATTTATAAAACCGTTTTCTTTAATAAATTAACCTTAGCTTGCAGTAACTTTTTTACTTTATAAATTTTTAAGTTGTAACTATTTAACTTTTTTGTAAAACTTAGCTTAAAACATAGGCCAGATGCAGTGGCTCCTGCCTGTAATTCCAGCACTTTAGAGGGGGCCAAGGTGGGCAGATCACTTGAGACCAGAAGTTTGAGATCACCCTGGCCAACATGGTGAAACCCCCTCTCTAATAAAAATACAAAAATTAGCTGGGCGTGGTGGTGCATGCCTGTAATCCCAGCTACTCAGGAGGCTGAGGCAGGAGAATGGCTTGAGTCTGGGAGGTGGAGTTTGCAGTGAGCTGAGATTGTAATAACTGAGCGAGTTATAAGGAAATGTGCCACACTCTTAAGAGTTCCAAATTAAGAACTCTTTATTAATTAGGCAGTGACCGAGAGACAGCTAAGACTTGAAGTTCTCTCAGCCCCAAGGAAGGGGCTTGATTTCCCTTAATACCTTGATTTAGGTAGGGAAGGGGGTACCTAGCTGAAGCGGAATTTTCCAGAAGCAGAACAAGCAAGTTAGATAAGGAAGCTGGTAACTAGGGGCCAGGAGGTTAGGAGGTTCCCAGGATTGTTGGTTGCTAAGGGTATTTCCATACAATCACTAAGGCGGATAGCAGGGGGATCTTTCCATACAATTAATCACCAAGGAAGGTATTCACAATAGCAGATAGACTTGCCAAGCAGAATGTGGTTACAGTGGTTATAGGTACTGTGAACAGTGTGAACCACTCTCAGTTGTTCAAAGGTTTGAGTGCAGTGTGACCCAGCAATGCACCTGAGGGGCCATAGCAGGGAGGCAGAGGCTCAAGAGAGCTTGTCAGGTTTGCAGCTAAGATGGAGTCAGTTAGGCTAACCCAGGTTATGTTATTACAAGATCACACCATGCACTACAGCCTGGGCAATAGAGTGAGACTCTGTCTCGAAAACAAACAAAAAAGCCACAAACATATTGTACAAATGTACAAAAGTATTTTTCCTTCTGTACTTATTCTATAAGCTTTTCTGTATTTTTTAAAGTTTATATACATTTTTTACCTACAAAAATTTTTGTTAAAAATCTAAGACACAAACATACACATTAGCCTATGCCTACATAGGGTCAGGATCATCAATATCACTGCCTTTCACCTCCACATCTTGTCCCACTGGAGCATCTTCAGGGTCCATAATACATATAGTTGTTATTTCCTGTAACAACAATACCTTCTTCTGGAATACCTCCTGAAGAACCTAAGGCTTTTTTCCAATTTGCTTTTCATTTTTTATTAAGTAGAAGGAAGTTGCCCTAATATAATGATTGAAAGTATAGTGTAGTAAGCATATAAACCAGTAACATAGTCATTTATTATCATTATCATGTATGGGGAGCATAATTGTATGTGCTATACTTTAATACAGCTTGCAGCACAGTAGGCATGTTTATACCTGCATCAGCACAAATGTGAGTCAAGTATTGTGCTACATCTTTGTGATGGCTATATCATTAATAGGCAATGGGAATTTTTTTCAGCTCTATTATAATTTTACGGGACCACTGGCATACATATGGTCCATCATGGACCATAACATCATTATGTGGTGGATGACTGCACTTAAGTAATGGAAGGAATGGCAGGGGTATGAGTAGAAAAACGGAGGTTAGTAAAAAGGTTGAGGGGAAAAAGAATTTGAAGCATAACCCTATAATACGTGGATGAATTTTGTTAATAACTTTGGTCTCAGCGGCAAGGCTGTTTCCAATGGGTAAGATTCCTCCACACATAGAACCATTTGATTTTCACAGCCAATCTATCAAATAAGAAGGCAGAAAATCTTAGCCACATTTTAAATGTAAAATATAAATGTGAAATGGAAAAATGGAGGGATTGGAGCTAAGAGAGGGTGGAATAATTTTCTTTAGGTCATGCAGCTACTCTTACAATACTTCTTCAGATGCTCTGGTTCACTAGCTCATTTTTTCCCCCAGATACTGTAGAAATTTCATTTTCTGTGCTGTTAATGGAGTCCACCTCCCTTTACCAGTGCAAATCCACACTAATGCTTGGGAGTCGAAACAGAATCAGGAAGAAGAATGTTAGAGTCTGTGATGCCATATAAAAGATTAGTTGGCCTGGAGTGTGAGCAGTTAAGACCCATGACCCAAAGTAACATGCTATCTGTAGTTTCTTTCATGATACAGTGAACTAGTTCGTGGAAGTGTTAGCTTGGCTGAATTTGCTTAACAGAAAAGCTCATTATTTTGTTTACAAAAAGTGTCTGGTAACCCTGTAACTGTTTATAGTATATTGTAATGAGACTACAATTGTTCAGCTTTCTCTATCTGTAAGTACAGTCTAAGGCTTATTAAACAGCCTTATTATTATTTTTTTTTTCTGACCAGGACATTTTATTGTCCTGTGTAGCTTCAGGCATGGCCATTTAAGGGGAACCACAGCTTCATTTAAAAACTGGCTAGAGCAGGGTGTCTAATCTTATGGCTTCCCTGGGCCACATTGGAAGAAAAATAATTGTCTTAGGCCACACATAAAATATGCTAACACTAGCAATAACTGATGAGCTAAAACAAATATCTTAATGTTTTAAGAAAGTTTATGAATTTGTGTTGGGCTGCATTCAAAATCATCCTGGGTGGCTTGTGGCCCGCAGGCCACAGGTTGGACAAGCGTGAGCTAGAGGTTGTGATAATTAGTAGAGCTAGGATGGAGTCAATGCTGGCCAGGGCCCTCAGGACTCCAGGGAGCCAGGCTGAAGGGCAGACTGGAAATTCAGATGCTCACAGTCATGCTTGCCTGTGGTGCCCTTTCCCAAAGTTTAGTAATCACATGTCTTGAAAGCTGCAGCAGGGAACAACTCCCAGGTGACGTTCATTGCCTTAAAGGGCTAGAATTTGACAGAGATCTTCTGCTCTAAAAACTGTCTTGAAATTTCCAAAAACAAGGAGATTTGAGAGCTGGAGAGGGTAACACATGGAGAACTACAGTGAGTGATATATAGCTGATTCTGGGCCATGTAATTGGACTGCATTCTGCATAAGCAACTCTTAGCACAACATCTGCCATGCCTTTGGGTAAGTGACATATTTTTCCCCATATTATTGTTAGACTCAAGGCAAGGAAAACAGGGAAAGCCAGATTGGTGGTACATTTCCGGCAGTGCTTATGAGCTTCATCCTGCCTGCACATATTTAAAGGGAACCCATACAAATTATTTCCAAGTCAGGCGTGACTCAGTGTGGCAGAGCCCCCAGAAACCTCTGTCCCATCAAGGAGCTTTCCTTTTTCCCTGCAGAGAGTATTACCATTTTGCCTCATGTTTCTGTCTCAGCATTTAAATTCTGATACTAATTCCACTGGTTGGTCTTGAGTTTAATTCCGTATTCTAAATTATGTCCTGAAAATGTTTGGCACTCACTGGTGGTGTTATTGCTAATGATAAACATGATGGGCATCTGTTTGGACAGGGATTCTCAGCCAACGTCTAGTCAAAAACAGCCCATTAATGAGCTCTGTCCTTACAGAGGCTGGCTGCAAGGGAATCCTGGGACTTCACCAAGTTTGGGTTAGAAATCTTTTACTTGGATGTATGACAGTGCTTTGATTTCAAATTAGAAAATTTTCCATCTGCAAATTCAAAAGTAGTCTTATTCTTTTTTACTTTATAAAAATTTAATTATGCATGTATAATAGTTGTACATATTTATAAGGTACATGCGGTATTTTGATATAAACACACAATGTATAGTGATCAAACCAGGGTAACTGGGGCATCCATCATTTCTTTGTATTAGGAACATTCTAATTTCTATTCTTTTAGCCATTTTGAAACATAAAGTAAATAATTGTTAATGAATATAGATGACAGTGTTTTAAGGAGAGAAGTGTCATAATTCATAGCAAGATCTCAGCTCCCTGCTCGTTGGCGTCTATGGCTATCGCACGTGGTTTTTGTCATGTTGGTGCAAAACAGTTAAATTCCCATGTGAGAGGAAATAATATGTGATGAAGTCAGAGCTGTTCTAATTGGGCTTCTCATTTGTTCTGGCTGGGGGTAAGATGGCAGTCTTCAAAGAGATCAATGATTATAAAAACCTGTGTACCATAACCAGAAGGCAGAGCCATGCTGATAGGTCCTGAGGATGCAGCACTGAGCCAAAGATTATTTTCAAGCCTCTAACTCTAAAGATACTTGTTCTGCTAGATTTTGAACTTGCTTTGGACCCATGACCCCTTTCTTTAATGAGCTCTGTCATTTCTCCCTTTTGGAATGGAAAGGTCTATCGAATGTCTGTCCCACCCTTTGTGGTTTGAAAGAAGATGACTTGTTGCTTAGTTTCACAGGTTCACAGCTGAAGAGGAATTTGCCTCAGGATGAATCATAGCTCCAGCCTCACCTGTACTTGATTTAGATCATATTTTGAGGAAACTTTTGCTGAAATGAGTTAAGACTTTAGGGCTGTTGGGATGTAGTGAATATATTTTACATGTAAAAAGAACATGAATTTGGTGGGGGGAAGACAGAGGATAGGGTGTTACAAGCTGTATTTTGTCCCTTACATAATTTATGTGTTGAAGTCCTTACCCTCAGCTCCTCAGAACGTGACTGTATTTAGATATAGGGTCTTTAAAGAAGTAATTCCTTTATATTTCATAATTTTTATTTACATAAAAGGAAGCCCCTGGAGTAGAACTACCTTTGGTCCTGAGCTGAGGATTACTTAGGCCTGAGACTGAAAAACCACACGTACATGTACACAAGCACACCCCCATTCCACTATACTGGGGTATTTTGAAGGGACACAGGGGCCAGCTGGAAGACCTCTGAATGGTCACAACTGGGAAAATTTGAGCGACAAAATAAATCAAGGAGCATTGGATTATAATTCAAAGTATAAAATATCTGTAAGTTCATACTGAAATCAATGAATTATTACATAAATAAATAAATGAGGGAGAATAGGGAAAGCTCTCCTGCAGGAGAATTACAAATAGTGTATAGATATTCTCCGCCCACAAGTAAATGGAATATAACTTCCCACTCCTTAAGTATAGATTTTGCATAGTGAATTCCCTCCATAGTACAGAAAGGGGAAAAATAACTTCACAGTGGTGAAACCTGATGAATATCGCCTTAACCACATGATCAAGGTTAACAGAAATAGTGATATGTTATGCTGGTATTATGCGTCCTTTATATGATGTAATGAGAATGGCAAAAATAGCACTGGAGTCTTCTGAAAACCCATAAGTGTAGTCAAACTATAAGACTATATCACACAAATCCAAAATGTGGGAAATTCCTCAAAATATTGAGCAGTCTTCCCACTAAGTTGGTGCACAAGCGAGTGTGGTTTTGCACCAACCTAATAAAAACTGGCGAGGTTATCCAAAACAAGAAAAATATGAGAAACTGCTACAGCCAAGAGGAGCCAAAAAAGACATGACAATGTAATATGGCATTCTGGGTAGGATCCTGGAGTAGCAAAAAGAAATTAGATAAAATCTAAGTAGATCTGAATTAAATATGGGCTAAAGTTAATAATCATGTATCAATATTAGTTTATTAATCATGACAGTATATACATACAATGGCTAAGGTATATGGGAACTCTGCACTAGCTTCACATTTGTTTAGTCTCAAACTATTCTAAAACAAAAAGTTTATTTAAAAAATCAAAACTGAGAAAGTTAAAACAGAAGATTTTGTCTTTAATTATTGTGGTAAAAACAAAGAATATCAGGTCTATGCTCTGAAAATTGTTTAATTTTTAATTTGAAAAATAATTGTATACATTCATGGAGTACCTAGTGATGTTTTGATGCATAAAATTTATAGTGATCAGATTAGGGTAATTGGTATATCCATCATCTCAAACATTTATCATTTCTTTGTGTTGGGAACATCCAATATCCTCCTTCTAACTCTTTGAAACTATATTATTGTTAACTGTAGTGATCCTGAGTGGTGTAGTACACTAGAACTTATTTATCCTCTCTAGCTATAATTTTATATCCAGCCCTCTTAAATTTTTAAGTATACAAATAATATTGCTGACTATAGGCACGAAGTTATGCAGCAGAATTCTAACTTACTCATCTTGCTTAACTGGAACCTTATACCTTTTACTATTAACTCCCAATTTCCCCTTCCCCACAGCCTCCAGCAACCACCATTCGACTCTTGGACTCCATGAATTAGACTATTTTAGATACTTCATATAAGCGTAATCATGCAGCACGTGGCTTTCCGTGACGACTGTCTTCCTTCATTTAGTGTAATGTCCTCAAGCTTCATCCGTGTTGTTATGCATTGCAGAATTTTCTTTTTTAAAGCTGAATAACATTCCATTGTATGTATATACTCTGTAACTACACTATCTTCATTCATCAGTCAGTGGACATTTAGGCTGTTTCCACATTATGGCTATTGGGAATACTGCTGCAATGAATGCAGGAATGTTAATATAACTTCAAGATATGTATTTCTATTTTTTTGTATAAATATTCAGAGTGGGGTTGCTGGATTATATAGTAGTTCTTTTTTAAATTTTTTGATAAATCTCCTTACTGTTTCCATAATGGCTGCACTATCATACATTCCCACCAACAGTACACTGTTGGTATTCCCTTTTCTCTACCATTTTCTCTACTTCCTCACCAACATTTATTCCTTTAAAAAAATAGTAACCATTCTAACAGGCATAAGGTGATTTCTCACTGTGATTTTGACTTGTATTTTCCTGGTGTCTAGTGATGTTCAGTATTGTTTCATATATGTGTTGACCATTTGTATGTCTTCTTTGGGAAAATGTTTATTCATGTTTTCAGACCATTTTCTAGTTTGGCTATGGGTTGTTTTTTTTACTATTTAGTTGTAGGAGTTCCTTTAATATTTTGGATATTAATTCCTTATCAGATATATAATTTGAAAATATTTTCTTCATTCCATAGGTTGCCTTTTCACTCTACTGCTTATTTTTCTGGCTGTGCAGAAGCATGTTAAATTGATGTCATCCCATTTATTTATTTTTGGTTTTGTTGCCTATGCTTTTGATGTTATTTCTATAACCATCATTCTCAGCAAACTGACACAAGAACAGAAAATCAAATAGCACATGTTCTCACTCATAGACAGGTGTTGAACAATGAGAACATGTGGACACAGAGAGGGGAGCATCACACAATGGGGTCTGTTGGGGGGAAATAGGGGAGGGGCAGTGGGGGGGAAGGGAGGTTAAGGAGGGATAACATGGGAAGAAATGCCAGATATAGGTGAAGGGGGACAGAGGCAGCAAACCACATTGCCATGTAGGTAGCTATGCAACAAACTTGAATGTTCTGTTCATGTACTCCAGAACCTGAAGTGCAATAATTATATGTGTGTGTGTGTACGTATATATATATATATATATATATATATATATATATATATATGTAAAGTTAGGTTGTTTAATTGAAAATTTTGTTTATTTCAATAGTTTTTGGGTAACAGATGGTTTTTGGTTACATGGGTAAGTTCTTCATTGGTGGTTTACGAGATTTTGGTGTACCCATCACCCAAGCAGTGCATACTGTACCCAGTGTGTAGTTTTTTAAATTCCTCACCCCACTTCCCCTGAATCTCCAAAGTCCCTTACATCGTTCTTATGCCATTCAATCCTCATAGCTTAGCTCCCACTTGTGAGAATATACGGTGTATGGTTTTCCATTCCTGAGTTACCTCACTTAGAATGATGTTTCCAACTTCATTCAGGTTGCAGCAAATATCATTATTTTGTTCATTTTTATCACTGAATAGTATTCCATGGTAAGTATATATCACATTTTCTTAATCAACTTATGGGTCAATGGGCATTTAAGCTGATTCCATATTTTTGCAATTGTGAATTGTGCTGCTATAAACATGCATGTGAAAATGTCTTTTTTTATATAATGTCTTTTCTCCCCCTGGGTAGAGGGAGAAAAGTCATTATATTTAAAAAAGTCTTTTTTTTTCCACTCAGTAGTAAGATTGCTGGATCAAATGGTAATTCTACTTTCAGTTCTTTAAGGGACTTCCACACTGTTTTTCCACAGTGGTTGTACTAGTTTACATTACCACCAGCATGTAAAAGTGTTCCCTTTCTACAACATTAATGCCAACATCTATTATTTCTTGATTTTTAAATTACAACCATTCTTGCAGGAGTAAGGTAATATTGCATTGTGGTTTTGATTTATCTATTAGTGTTGTAGAACATTTTTTATGTTTGTTGACCATTTTTATATCTTCTTTTGAGAACTGATTTTTAATGTCCTTTGCACACTTTTTGAAGAGATTATTTGTTTTTGTTTTTGTTTTTCTTGCTGACTTACTTGCGTTCCTTGTAGATTCTGGCCATCAGGCCTTTATGGGATGCATAGTTGTGAATATTTTCTCCCTTTCTATGGATTGGCTGTTTAGTCTGCTGATTATTTCTTTTGCTGCCCAGAAGCTTTTTAGTTGAATTAGGTCCCATCTACTTATCTTTGTTTTTGTTGCATTTGCTTTTGGGTTTTTGGTCATGAACTCTTTGCCTAACCCAATATCTAGAAGAGGTTTTCTAATGTGATCTTCTAGAATTTTTATGGTTTCAGGTCTTAGATTTAAGTCTTTGATCCAACTCGAGTTGATTTTTGCAAAATTTTCTTCATTTTTAATGTAGGCATTTATCTCAAAAAACTTCTCTTAATGTTTTTGCTGCATCCCATAAGTTTGATGTTTTGTTTTAATTTTCTTTGGGGTAGTTTTCTCTAACTTCCATTTTGATTTCTTCTTTGACCCAATAATTGTTCAATATTATTTAATTTCTACTTATTTGAGGATTTTTCAGTTTTCCTTTTGGGGTACCTACTTCTAATTTTATTCCATCATAGCCATAAAAATATGATTTCAACCTTCTTAAATTTGCTAAGACTTTTTTTGTGATATGTGATCTTTCATGGAGAAGGATCCATGTGCAGTTGAGACACATATGTTTTCTGCTGCTATTGGGTGGAATGCTCTGTATCATATATTCAGACCACTTAGTGTATAGTGTTGTTAAAATCTTCTGTTTCCTTACTGATCTCCTATCTGGATGCTCTATTATTGAAAGTAGAGTATTGACGTATTTTACTATTATTGCATCACTTTCTACTTCTCTTTTCTTATCTGTCAATGTTTCCTTTATCTAATAGATCCTCTGATGTTGGGTACATATATATTGTTCTGTCCTCCTAGTGCATTTACTCTTTTATCATTATAAAATACCCTTCTGTCTGTATCCTGCAACAGTCATTTAAACTAAATTTTGTTTTATATATATCTAGCCACTCCTGCTTTCTTTTGGTTAGCATTTGCATAAAATAGATTTTTTTGTTGTTTTTTTCACTTTTAGCCTTTGTGCATCCTTAAATCTAAAATGTGTTTGTTGTACAAAACACATAATTTAGTCTTGCTTATCTTTAAAAAAAATCATGCTATGTCTGTTTATTGAGAAATTTAATGCATTTACGTTTAAAGCGTTTACTGATAGGAAACTATTTATTATTGCCATTTAGTTAGGTTTCGTTCAGTTAGTCATGTAGTTGTTATGGTATTATTCTCTTTTTCTGATGCTGATCAGTGTTTGTTGATTTTTTTTTGTAATGATATGCTTTGATTCTTTCTTTTCTCTTTTGTGAAAATTCTATATGTACTTTTTATTTGTGGTTATCTTTAAGTTTACATAAAATACCTTGTAACCATTTATTTTAAGCTGATAACAACTTCAGCTTAATTGCATCCAAAACTCTGTGGTTCAACTTTTCTGGCACACATTTTGTTTGTAACAATTTGTATTTATTCAAGCTTCTTCTAATATATTTTAGTTATATTTCTAATACCTTTATCTTTTAAATTTATACAAAAATTGACAGTGATTTATCTACCACCACTACCATAATATGATACTTCTTTGTGTATTTCTATATATTTACCTTTACCAATGAATTTCATACTTGCTATGCCATCATCTTGTTATTTTCATGTTAACTTAAAGAACTTTCATTAGCATTGCTTGTAAGGCAAGTCTAGTGGTGATAAACTCCCTCAGCTTTTGTTTGCCAGGAAAAGTCTTTACATCTCTCTTTTTATTTTGTTCGAATGACAGTTTGTCCGTCTGTCAAAAAAAAAAACAGTGTTTTTGGTTGACAGGGTTTTTCTTTTAACATTTTAAAATTCTCTCTTTGACTTTTGGCCATTTGATTTAATGTGTTTTACTATACATTTTTAGTTTCTCTTATTTGGTGTCCTTTGGGCTATTTGGATCTGAATTCCATTTTCTTCCCTAATTTGTGTAGTTTTCAGCCATTATTTATTTAAAAAGTCTTTTATCCTTTATCGTCTCGTTTGGGATTCACCTAATGCATATATTGGTCCAATTGGTGCATTGTAATTTTCTTAGGCTTTCTTTACTCTTTTGTATTATTTTTACTTTTTCTCTTCTAACTGAATTATTTCCAGTGACTTGCCCTATAAGATTTATCTTATTCCTTTGTTTGGAACATCTTTGACTGATTCTTTATTTTCCTTGACTGCTGCGTTAGTGTCTGGACATTAGACAAAACAGGCATCTCACTGAGTCTTCACAGACCTGTACAGAGAAGAGCCTCCTCAATTAGCTCAGCCAGAGATTTTAGGAGCCTCTACCTATTCTTTTTCCAACCAGGGAAAAGCAGACAGTTGTGGAATTTTCCTGCTTGCTCTGTTCTCTGCCAAGGGCAAGAAGAACCCATGGTTTCTATCAGCCCATGCTGCCATTCTCCTCTGTGTGGCTAGAATATGTCAGACCTGTAAGAGCTCCAAAACTGGCAAGACAGGTGCTAGTTCTTTGGGCAGTCCTGGAGAAGTTGGGGTATTGGTTACACGGATTAGGTCTTACTCTCTCTAGGGGAGAGCCGAGAGCTGGGATTTTCATCTGTTCTCTTTGTGCTAAGCAGCAGGGAGGATCAATGGCATTTACCAGCTCAATCTGCTGCTTCTGTTCTCTTCCACATAGCTGGACAGCGCTGGACCCATCAGAGTTTCAGTACTGGCAAGAGAAAGGCCAGTCCTCTGCAGAGCCCTCTTGGAAAAGATGAAGCACTGGACATTACAGACTAACTACTTTCAACCCCTGGATGAATCTGGGAGGTAGGGTATCTCTTCTTGATTATATGGTGCTGCACTGGGGCAGGGTATCTGATAGGTGGACTGTTTTGAATCTCCTTTGGCTTGAGTGAGTGGTTTGACATTTGACCAAGTTGCAGGAGCCTTTTAATTAATTTCCTCTTTCTCACAAAGGGAAGGTTTCCATATATTGTTGGTGGATTCAGTTTTTTTGTGGGGTGGAGGGTACAGAGCTTCCTACTCTATCATCGTGTTCACATGTCTTTCCAAAAGATGATGTCTCAGTGTTCAAATAAGAATACTATTAAGTCATAACTTCTGTCATATCACTAAACTCAAACAGTGTAATTGAGGTTTATGTACAAAATGTTGTGGAGTTGAACTTTTTGTAAAGTTTTAAAATTTGAAATAATAGTAATATATTTATACACAGATGAAAGAAATCAAAGGAAGTAACACAAGTACCTATAATGAAAAACCACAGTCCTCTGTCCTCATCAAATGTCAGTCTTGCTCTCTAGGAGGACTGCTTTTAATTCTTGGGTTTATATCCATGTCTGGGATTTTATTTTACTTTTTCTTTCACAGATCCCTTACATTTTCAGTTCTTCCTTCCTATGTATGTTTATTTCTAGTTTCATGGATGTTTTGCATTGTAACTTAACATGGTATACATACATATTTATTTATTGCTTTATTTCTTCAGTCTCCACTTAGTCAGGGAATGTGTTTAATCATTGATTTTTTTCAATCCTCTTCCTTCTTCTCACCTCTTGTCTTTTTGCCATCAGTGTACCATATTTGTTGACTTTTAAAATTATGCAAGTTGACCTCTATTATTTAAATTTTCTTAGAAAATATAAAACTTTGTTTTGGGTGTTTTAATATTTTTCTGTGGTTTTGTCACATTTTATGTTACTCTGTAACTTACTTTTTGCACTGAATGGTATGTTTTAGGTACCTAACTTACTAAATATGGAACTATTACAAATTTTTTTTCTTTCTCTAGTAAATATGGCATGCTTATATGGTGGTGTTTCCCAGTTGGAAAATATTTATGTCACTTTCATTTTTTTATGTTATAAAAATGCTGCAATTAACACTAGCATACAGAGTCTTCGGCATTTGTGTAAATGTTTTTCACAGATATGAAAAATGGAATAGCTGAGGGATGGATTAAGTAAAGATAAGCATGTTTTAAGTTGTTAAGAAATTTTTGTTTATGTTCATGAACATTTCATCTATGTTTAAATTATTTTTCACTGTTCTGGGCCCATTGCAGCAGAGGTGGTAATTTAACTTTTCAGATTGGTTGCTAAGGAGGCTGTGAATAGAATTCTATTGTCATATGTTGTTTCCCCATTGGCAGTTGGTATATTCAGTCTCAAAGTCCTCCCTCTGTGTCATTATCTCATTTCTAAAAGATTGACCAATACAGGAAATGCTGAAAATCAGTATCTTCCCACTTAAGAGTTGTTCAGTTTTCTCCCTAGTCATTTGAATTCTAGATGTTGATTTTTTTGTTGTTACATCACCATGGTGATCATTTAATCAGGGAACAGCTGCACAGAAGCATTTAAAACTCTGAATAGAATGTACCAAACCAGCATCATGATCACTATGATGAAAATAAAAACAATGGTTTTTCTGAGATTTTAGAACCAGGAACTCTGAATACCTAACTCAGACCAAAAGAACAAATTCTGTAGGCCATGAAGTGTAACCTTAGCCAAGTAGCTTTCCCTATCTTGTCTGTTTCATTGATCCAGATACAGCAAGAAGTATTTGCAATGGGACAGGTGTCATCATCACTCACCAACAAGAAAATCTTACGCACTGTGACTGTACATCAGTACTTATGCCCAAGAGCTTGAGACTGATCTGTATTCCACTTAGGGAAGAAGTAGTATCATTAGTAACATATGGCAGAGTTAGTGATGAATTTCTTACAGTGATTTTTTTTTTCTTCTTCTATTTTTATGATTTCTACCTTTGGGAATACTGCCATGATCATTTACATAAATGATGAGTTAGTAATTCCCCCAGGTTAAGTGTCCAAATAATCAAGGATGACACTGTTTTGAAACTTGTGTCTCAGTTAGAATTTCCAGCATTGGTAATTTACAGAAGAAAGGCTTCTGTGTAACGACAAATCTTGGAATAGTTTTCTTGAAGTTCATGAAGTGTTAGTCTGGGACAAACAAAAGCAGGCATCCTGAATATATGTAGTATCCAGTGGTTCCATGAAGAACCAAGAAAATAATTAGTTGTTAATGACATGAGTTCAGAACTTAGGCTTTGTGTTAGCTAGGTTATACATTTAAATCTGTGTTAGTCTCTTTCTGGTGACAAGTAATTTGTCCATTGCTCTAGAAACATTTTGGTGAATTACCTATGATATGATCAATAGATTGTAATAATTGGTTCTTTTTCCAGGAAAGAGGAGTACTAGTGAAATAATACGTTGATTTTTTTTTTTTAAAAGTGATTTGTCTATATAGGTGTAATTTATTCTGCTTTTTGTAATAATAATTACATAATGATAGCATTATTTGGCTGTAGTTCCTTTTGGCTTCATTTGATGAAAATAGAATTATCCAGAGGGTTTTATAATTGGGGTCTGCTGATGAAAGGTATATCCAGCATTTGGTAAACTGACAGTGGCTACTTTTGGAATAATGTGAGAGTGGCATTAGACATTAGAATTAATATGTTCTGACCTAGCCATTACAATTCAGAAAAAGAAAGAGGGTTGTTACGGGTATACAACAACTAGAGATTCATAAAATAATTATTGTAACCAAGGAGATGAAAAATCAAATAGGAATCTGAATCTGATGTCTTGGGCAGAAGCTGTCTACTGTACAAGGTCCTCTGCTTGTTTCAAAGGTCATCTAATTTAAAATATCAGATGCTTCTAGAAGATCATTGAGAAACCTGGATTTGAGGCTCTCTATTGGATTTATGTTCTAATTCTATAGAGCTCTGGATTGTTACTTAGTTGTGAAACATGACTTGAGTTTCACTACTATACTATTGTTAACGGTACTAACATTACTTCTAACAGAGTTCAAGAGGAATTTTTCTCTGATTTATTTTTCAAGTAGATGTAATCTCCAGGTTGAAGAGCATGTAGAGGCTATTTAAGAGGATGTGAGAAGACAGCCTTAATCTGTTGGTGATAGATATAGTACATGTGTCCCTTGCAATTCTTTGCCATGTCTTTGTGCAGAAGGAAGGAGTCTAATAACAGGATGAATTCCCTAAACATATGGTGTATTGTGAGACCTAAAATTTCAAGTGTTGCCTTCATATTTTTGAGCCTCACAGGGCCCTAAAAGCCTAGGTCTGTATTCCCCTGCTCTTGCCAGGTATGCTCTCCATGTAGTGGGAAAAGGATCCAACACTTGGCTAATTTTCTTATTAGCTGATCAAACTGCAGCTCCCCACTCCCCAATTCTCAGCTTCATGAGTTTCACCTCCTTGCCAGCCTGTGAAATTTTTCAAGCAAACCAGTCATAGCCTTCTGTAATAAACGACGGTCACCTAATGCTCTTGTCACTATAAAGCCTGCTTCCCACAGTTCCTGCTGTGGGACTATTCCCAAGCACAGTTCAACCCCCGCGTGGCCCTGGTGGCATCTTCATTCTCTCAAGCTATGAGTGTAAGTGACTAATAAAGTGCGACAATTCTCATCCTTCCAGTGTTGGGTATTAAGTGTTCAGCCATCTCATACTGTTTAGCATGAGAAAACTCCCTCCTTCACCAATGGGATGAATAGAGGTGGTCAAAACACACGGGCCTTCCAGTTACTAGTACATGGTAGGTAACTGTGTGTCTCTGAGAGTCATTAGGGATAGTGGGAATAACTTTAGTAAGGGTGCTTAAGGATTTCTGGGAGTTTGGCAAATTTTAAGGATGCTGTTATGTCTTTCAAACTTTGCATTAGATTGTGGCTAATAAGGGTAGTGTAGTTTTTGCATACAGAGTCCTTTTATGATGATACTTGCAAAGTATAAGCCTCAGTCACTTGATATAAAAGTCGGTATGCCCCAGGTTGGAACACAAAATCAGTTAGATTTTTAGTGACTGTGAGGGCTATAGGTCTTGGGCAAGAAAGAAAACTGTAATACCTAGAACCAGTTTCTGAGGATGGAAGCTGGATAAGATCCACCTAAAGGCATTCAAAGGACCCTTAAGACTTTGATTTCTATTCCAACTTGGCACTTTCTCCAGTGTTATGTTGTTAACAGGTGACACATAACACAACAAATAATCTTACCTGTCTTTTTAATGTTTCCCCAGAAATGTTGATTTAAGACAGTAACTAATTTGTTTGGACTATGATGGGTAGTTTCATGAAGAGATTTAGCTAATATTCATTTGAAATTATCTGATGCTACCAAATGGCCATTTTGAGAGACCCAGATATTATCAAAGTGAGGGTACAACAAAATTCCTTTTCAAAATCAGGGAATAAGCATTTATATGTTATAAGCAACCTCTTTGTTATTTATTTACTTTTATTTAAGTTTCAGAGTTACAAGTGCAGGTTTGTTATATAGGTAAATTGCATGTCATGGGAATTTGGTGTACAGATTATTTTATCACCCAGGTAATAAGTATAATACCCAATAGGTAGTTTTTTGAACTTCAGTCTCTTTTCTTCCTTTATCTTCATGTAGGACCTGGTATCTCTCTTTCCCTGCTTTGTGTCTATTATGTATTCAATACTTAGGTCCCACTTACAGAAACATGTGGTGTTTGGTTTTCTGTTCCTGCATTAGTTTGCTTAGAATAATGACCTCCAGATGCATGTTGCTGCAAAGGACATGATCTCATTCTTTTTTGTGGCTGCATAGTATTACATGCTGCATATGTATCATATTCTCTATATCACATCTACTGTTGATGGGCATTTAGGTGATTTCATGTCCTTGCTATTGTGAATAGTGCTATGATAAAATGCACATGCCTGTGTCTTCATGGCAGAGCAATTTATATTTTAGTATGCACCCAATAATGAGATTGCTGGATTGAATGGTAATTCCGCTTTGAGTTAATTGAGTAATTGGCAAACTGCTTTCCACAATGGCTGAACTAATTTACACTCCCACCAGAAATTTATAAGTGGTTCCTTTTCTCCATAGCCTCACCAGCATATATATATATATATATATATATATATATATACACACACACACACACACACACACATACTTTTAAAAAATAGCCATTTTGACTGGTTTGAGATGGTATCTCATTGTGGTTTGAATTTGCATTTCTCTAATGATTAGTGATGTTGAACATTTTTTTCATGTTTGTTGGCCGCATGTATGTCTTCTTTTGAAAAGTCTTTGTTCATGTAGTTCACACACTTTCTTTCTTCTTCTTTTTTTTTATTTGAGATGGAGTCTCCCTCTGTTGCCAGGCTGAACTGCAGTGGTGCAATCTCAGCTCACTGCAACCTCTGCCTCCCAGGTTCAAGCTATTCTCCTACCTCAGCCTCTTGAGTGCATGAGACTACAGGTGCTTGCCACCACGCCCTGCTAATTTTTGTATTTTTAGTAGAGATGGGGTTTCACCGTGTTGGCAAGGATGGTCTTGATCTCCTGACCTCATGATCTGCCTACTTTGGCCTTGCAAAGTGCTGGTATTACATGCATGAACCACCGTGCCTGGCTCTCACTCATTTTTTAAAGGTTTTTTTTTGTTTTGTTTTGTTTTTTTGTTTTTTTTTTGCTTGTGAATTTAAGTTCTCTATAGGTTCTGAATATCAGACCTTTCTCAGATGCATAGTTTGCAAATGTTTTCTTTCATTCTGCAGGTTGTTTGTTTACTCTGTTGGTAGCTTATTTTGCTGTGCAGAAGTTCTCTAATTAGGTCCTGCTTGTCAGTTTTTGCTTTTGTTGTAGTTGCCTTTTGCATCTTTGTCATGAAATCTTTGATAAGCCTTATGTCCAGAATGGTATTTCCTAGGTTATCCTCCAGGGTTTTTATAGTTTTAGGTCATAGTTAAGTCTTTGATCTAATTTGAATTGATTTTTGTATATGGTGTAAGGAAGGAGTCCAGTGTCAATCTTCTGTGTATGGCTAGGCAGTTATCCCAATACCTTGATTGAGTAGGAAATCATTTCCTCATTGTCTGGTTTTGTCAACTTTATTGAAGATCAGATGAATGTATGTGTGTGAAATCATTTCTGGGCTCTCTGTTCCATCCCAGTGGTCTATGTGTCTGTTTTTGAACCAGATCCATCTTGTTTGGTTACTGCAGCCTTGGATTATAGTTTGAAGTTGAATAATGTGATGTGTCCAGCTTTGTTCTTTTTCCTTAGAAATGCCTTGGCTGTTTGGGTTTCTTTTTGGATCCATATGGATTTTAAAATAGCTTTTTCTAATTCTGTGAAGAATGTCATTTGTATTTTGAAAGGAATAACATTGAATATGTAAATTGGTTTGACCCAGTATGGCCATTTTAATAGTATTCTTTCTGTCCATGAGCACGGAGTATTTTTCCATTTTTTTGTGTCATCTCTAATTTCTTTGAGCAGTGTTTTGTACTTGGCATAGTAGAGATCT
This sequence comes from Saimiri boliviensis, assembly GCF_048565385.1. Lineage (NCBI taxonomy): Eukaryota > Metazoa > Chordata > Mammalia > Primates > Cebidae > Saimiri > Saimiri boliviensis. The sequence goes on along the minus strand of NC_133450.1, from coordinate 41,395,235 downwards.
TTCACCTCCCTAGTTAACTGTATTCCTAGATATTTTATTCTTTTTGTGGCTATTGTGAATAGGATTGTGCTCTTGATTTCAACATCGCTTGTGTGTTGTTGGGGTATAGGAATGTTACTAAGTTTTGTACATTGACTTTTTTATCATTAAACTTTTCTGGAGTTAGTTCAAGGAGTTTTTAGGCAGGGACTATGGATATTTATAGATATAGAATCATATAAACTGTAAACAGGGATAGTTTGACTTCCTTTCTTCCTATTTGGATGCCTTTTATTTCTTTTCCTTGCCTGTTTTCACTGATCAGAACTTCTAGAACTGTTGAATAGGAGTGATGAGAGAGGGCATCCTTATCTTGTTCCAATTTTCAAGAGGACTGTTTTCAGCATTTGCCCATTAAGTATGGTGTTGGCTGTGGGTTTGTCACAGATGACTCTTATTATTTTGAAATATGTTCCTTCAGTATTTTGTTTATTGAACATTTTTAACACAAAGAGAGGTAGAATTTTATCAAAAGCCTTTTCTGCATCTGTTGAGATAATCGTGTGGCTTTTGTTTTTAGTTCTGTTTATGTGATGAATCACATTTATTAATTTGGGTATGTTGAATCAACCTTCCATCCTAGAGATAAAGTCAACTTGATCACGATGAATTAACTCTTTGATGTGCTGCTGGATTTGTTTTGCAAGTATTTTGTCGAGGATTTTTATATCCATGTTCATCAAGGATATTGGCCTGAAGTTTTCTGTGTGTGTGTGTGTGTGTGTGTGTATGTGTGTGTCTGTGTCTGTGTGTGTGTGTGTCTGTGTGTGTGTGTTTCTGAGAGAGACTCTGCCAGGTTTTGGTATCAGGATGATGCTGGCCTCATAGAATAACTTAGGGAGGAGTCCTTCCTTAATTTTTTGAAGTTGTTTCAGTAGAAATAGTATCAGCTCTTGTTTATGTATCTGATGCAAGTCAACTGTGAATCTATCTGGTTCTGGGTTTCTGGTTGGTAAGCTTCTTATTACTGATTCAATTTTGGGTCTTATTATTGGTCTATTGATTCAATTTCTTCCTGGTTTAATCTTGGGAGGTTGTATGTTTCCAGGAATTCATTCATTTTTGTCTAGGTTTTCTAGCTCATGCACAAAGAGGTATTCGTAGTAGTCGCTGAAGATTTTTTGTTTCCATATGGAGTCAATGGTAACATTGCCTTTGTCATTTCTGATTATGTTTTGGATTTTGTTCTTTATCAGTCTTGCTGGTGGTCTATGTATCTTATAAATGATTTCAAAAAAGCCAATGCCTGGATTTACTGATCTTCTGTATGATTTTTCACAGCTCAGTCTTCTGCAGTTCAGCTCAGATTTTGGTTATTTCTTGCCTTCTGCTAGCCTTGGAGTTGGTTTGCTCTTGTTTCTGGAGTTCCTAATTGTGATGTTAGGCTGTTAATTTGAAATATTTCTAGCTTTTTGATATGGGTGTTTAGTATTACGAACTTCTCTCATAATACTGCTTCAGCTGTGTCCCAGAGATTATGGTATGTTGTATCTTTTTTCTCATTTGCTTCAAAGAACATCTTGATTTCTGACTTAATTTCATTATTTACCCCAAAGTCACTCAGAAGCAGATTGTTTAGTTTCCATGTAATTGTATGATTTTTAGCAATTTTCTAAGAATTGATTTCTATTTTTATTGCACTGGGGTCCAAGGTTGTGGTTGGTATGATTTTTTTTAATTTGGTGAGGATTATTTTACGTCCAATCGTGTGGTTGACCTTAGAGTATGTGCCATGTGCAGAAAGAAGAATGCCTACTCTGCTGTTACCCCCCGGAGATTCATACTTGAGGGATTTAGTTAGAATTATTACCTGAAAGATGCCCTTTTGGCACAATAACATGCTAGAGTGTGTCTTTTAGCTTCTATATCATTTTCCCCCCGTGGGTCTCAACTTCTATAATAGCTAATTGTCTAGGAAATAAGAATGCAGCTAAAATTTCTGTAACTTGTCCTTTCTTTACAAGTGGTGTCCAAACCCCAATTGTTTCCAAAGCCTCTCAAATCACAAGTTGCTTTAGAAGCATACCAGTTGTCTGTGTATATATTGCAACAAGTTAACAAGTTTTGCCATCTGAGATGAGTTTAATCCAGGTAGAGATCTATATTTTAAAGAACAGCTTAAATAAGTGATAGCGTGTTCTTCTTGATAGCCTCTCGTTTAGTTTTTGAAGCGTGATCCAACAACAATATTAGGTTAGGATTCAAACTATATGAGTATTTAATAAATCTAAGAAATTATAGAAAGTTTATTAGCTGAAATAAGACAATTAAGAGGTTCCCTGACTTGTGGTAGGGTCAGGAGAGTGACAGGATTCAGCTGTGAACAGTGTGTGAAGAGAGAGTAGCAGCATCTCAGCAGAGGTTGATGGTTGTATGAAAGTGTTACATGCCCTCAGTTGCCAGTAATGTCTGTACTGCATGACGAGCTGTTAGATCATGTGGTGGAAACTAGAACCAGTTCAACATAAGCTCCAACAATTTTTACAGTATAAGTTATTTCTCTAAGACCCCAGGGTTAAGACTTTGCAACTGGGTCTAGGATGGTTTAGTTAAGAGATGGTTTTTGATGGTTCTCATAAGCAAAACCTACTGAAGATTGTCCGTATGACTTATATACAAATGGACAAAAGAGTATTTTATGGTTAGGAATGCCCATGGAAGGAGTCAATTGAAAAGCCTTTTACAGGTTATGAAAGACCTTCTCATGCTTGGGTAACTATTGAGGACTTAATCCATAAATAGACAGCAATCTCAGAAAAAAAAATTGACCTGGCTGTCTCCAAAACCCAATTAAGCATGGAAATATTCTCAATTGGTATTTTGTGAGGGGTCTAGGAAAAGTTTGAATTGTGTTTTGTCTATTAAGGGATAGTGATAATCCCATCTAAGTCATTCCCCAAATAGTGCATGGAGTTATTATGAAATTATAATTTACCTTTTGAAACTCTGTTCTTTTTCTGTTAGGGCTCAGTGCAAGTAGATGAAGTTGTTTTTACAGACTTATTTTTTGTGTGTTCTCTGAAGAAAGTAGAGGATTCACTACTTATTGTATAAGAAACTGAATCACAAGGGAAATTTAGGTCTTTGAAGCTTCCGTTGAGGACCTGGAAAAAAATGTGAGGGGCTTCACTGAATCCTGGGGACATGATCAATCCAGATATATTGTTGTTTTCTATAGATAAAGAAAAGAAGGTATTGACTGTCTTGATACAGGGTACACAGAGCAAAGATCAATTAATATGTGAGGCACATCATTTCAGGTAAAATTGATAATAGGTAGATAATCAATATAAGTACTACAGTCAATAAAGGGATAATAATTTTGTCAATGGCCAGGAGATCTCAAACGAACTAGTATCCTTGTTCTTCTGGTGTCTTTAATGTCAGGGAGTGAAAGTTACAAGGACTATTTTAGAGTATGAAAAGGCCTTTGGATATATGGCCTTCAACTATTGCTGAGTCCATTGCTTCTGACTGCAAGGAATATTGGGGAAATCTAGGTAATGATTTTTCAGGATCTATCTGAATTTTCACAGGTTTTATTCTAATTTACCTATGTCAGTGGAACTTTTGGCCCATAGAGTGAGGTACGGTGCTAGAACTTCTATATTTGGCATGCATTAAATATAATAGAGAGGGCAAAGATATGCCCAGAACAGATACAACTTGATTATGAATAGAGGAGTCCTCTGGAACACCCATAAATAGTTCCTCTGGTGTAGGTTTAATGTTACAATTCCTTTGCAAAATAAGTCTTTCCCTATTAAACTTGCAGGTGTGGTGTCACAAAGCAGGGAAGAATGTCTTTTGATCAAGGGCCCAAGGGTTAGAGTGAAGGACTGGGAGGCAGGGAAGATCTGTGTTATCTGGAATACCTACCCGCTATTTGCCATGTTTATTCCTAAGAAGAGATTGTGAAAAGGTGTCAGGGTTTAACTGTAGAAAGAATAGCACTTCTATCGACCAGGAATTAATGAGGTGAATCACTGTGTTTATAGTTAACTCATTTTGAGTGTTTGATTGTAAGACAAGATATTGAATTACATATTTTCTTCCTTGGATCACTCTAGTTGATGTAAACTGAGCGATTTTGTTTTGGTTTGGTTTTTCTTTTATCATATGGAATGATACCTTTTCCAGTGTCCCTTCTGTTTACAATATCTGTAAATATTCTTGTTAGTAAGTATTTGGGAATTGGCCACTTAACTGTTAGATGAGCACTGCCATAATGTTATTTTGGGTCCTGCTTTTATTTTTGTTTTAAAGCTCTTCCAAAATGTTCTGTAAGGAATTGTAGGTGAACATAGTATAAATGAGCAAATATAGACTGAAAAAGACACCATTTCTCTTTCCTGGGACTGAAATACATAATAGATGCATTGTAAGCCTTAATTTGGGTTAAAATTTTCCTCTAAAACATTTTGTTAATTCAGAAATGTGTAATGGATATATAGATTGGGAACTTGATCAAGTTAGACTAGGCTTTAAATGTAGGTAGATAGGTCCAATAATCAGAAAACAAGCCATGTATTTAATATAAATGATCATGTGCTTCATATAAAATGCCTTATTAGGACCATAATATGTGCACTGTCAGGTGCATCCACTTATGTATTTTTTTAACAAACTATTTCATGCTTTAGATATTCCTTTATTTCAGTGGTTTGTATCCATGGGTAATTTTGCACCTGGGGGACATTTGGCAATGTCTAGAGACATTTATGGTATCACAGCTGGGGCAGAGGGATTGCTGCTGATACCTGGAAGGTAGAGGTCAGGGATTCTACAAGGCACAGGACTCTTTCCTATACTCACCAGTAAAGAATTATTTAGGCCAAAATATCAGTAGTGCTAAGGTTGAAAAGCCCTGCTTTGTTTAGCAAAGGTGTTGGAATTCTGAAAGCATATCTCTCAATTACCCATTTGTCAATGCCAGAAGGATAACTTGTTAGTTGCTTAATCTCATACAATTGAGAATGGGGGCTGGGCTGAGTGGGCCAAAGGGACCAGGGGTGGTATGAGGTGGGAAGATGGAAATGACTTTAACATTAATTTATTAACAGAGATATTTAATTCTTTGAAGTGGGGAATAGTAGGACTCAGTAGGACTCAGGGTACCGTGGTAGCGCATGACTTCAATCACTCCTGATAAATTTCTAGTGATTACAAAATGGGTGAGCCTTCTTTTAAATCTCTTGTCAAGGCTAAGAGAAACAGCATCAAATGAACCATTCTAAGAGGCAGAGTCTGGTGCATTCGATTTTAAAAGCTAGGGTTTGTTTTAATCCTGTGCCTTGCTCAGAAATGGCAATACTGTGCCTCTCTACACTGAAAGTGTCTTCTTTCCATATGCTGCTGATAAAATGATTACCACTGGCATCTCCCAACCATCTGCTCCTGGAATTTCAGACTGTAAAGGTGAAATTGACTTAGAGTTGCATCAAGGATACTAGAGACTGCTTTGTCTTTTTCATTCCATTAGTGTGCTGCTCATGTTTATTTTAAGCAGGTGAAACAGTAGCAAATAATGATGCTAAATTTTCAATGCCTATTTACTATGTTTATTTATAACAGATTGTCAAATCCTGATAGGTGTTTACATCTTTGGTAGTGCAAGCTTATTTCTATTTTAAAGTGTTTTATTTATTGTTCAGATTTTTGCAACAACTCAGGAAATTAAACGTGTACAATACAACTATCTCTTTAATCAAATATATTCATTTTTAATATTCCATTCCAGTGTTGTTTATATAAATACATGAGGTAATACAATTTTGTATTATTCTTTTGCATCTACGCATTAGAAACTGGAATTTTTCCTTAGTTATCAAAATCGTGATTTTATACCTGAGGTGTTTCTTGAGTAGAATTTCTAAATTCTTCAGGGAAAATGCAAACAGTACTTCCTTCCAGTGTGGTGGGCTGGATTGTCTCTCCTGAGTGAGGGTGAGAGTCAAGCTGGTGGTCCATCCTGCAGCACTGTTGACTGAAAACATCCCAACACCTCTTACGAGGACCTGAGAGAGCAATTTGGCAAATTGACTGTTTTTGTTAAATATACTTTAAAAAATTTCTACAGTTTCTTAAACATGCACTGAGTGTCTATTCTGTAACAGGCTCTGTGCTGCCCATGAATATGCAGGTGAACAAAAGAGAGTGTACATGGGCCCTGTCGTCCTATTTCCATTTTGGTGTAATAAAAGTGTGGAGCGCTGAGGGTGGATAAGCAGGGTGCTCTGGGAGAATGCAATAGGAGCATCCGATTAGTCTCAGGGAAGTGGGTTCCTTGTTAGTTGTATTCCTAGGTATTTTATTCTCTTTGTAGCAATCGTGAATGGCAGTTCATTCTTCATTTGGCGCTCTCTAAATCTGTTATTGGTGTATAGGAATGCTTTTGATTTCTGCACATTGATTTTGTATCCTGAGACTTTGCTGAAGTTGCTTATCAGCTTAAGGAGATTTTGGGCTGACATGATGGGGTCTTCTAAATACAATCATGTCATCTGCAAATAGAGACAATTTGACTTCCTCCTTTCCTAATTGAATAACCTTTATTTCTTTACCTTGCCTGATTGCTCTGGCTAGAACTTCCAATATTACATTGAATAGGAGTGGTAAGAGAGGGCATCCTTGTCTAGTGCCTGATTTAAAAGGGAATGCTTCCAGTTTTTGCCCATTCAGTATGATATTTGCTGTGGGTTTGTTGTAAATAGCTTTTATTATTTCATTATATGTTTTTTCGATACCTAGCTTATTGAGGATTTTTAGCATAAAGGGCTGTTGAATTTTGTTGAAGGTCTCTGCATCTATTGAGTTTTTGTCTTTGGTTCTATTTATGTGATGGATTTTGTCTTTGGTTTACATGATGGATTACAAATGATGGGTTACATTTATAGACTTGCGTATACTGAACCAGCCTTGCATCCCCAGGATGAAGCCTACTTGATGGTGTTGACTATGCTTTTTGATGTGCTGTTGCATTCACTTTGCCAGTATTTTATTGAAGATTTTTGTATCGATGTTCATCATGGATTTTGGCCTGAAGTTTTCATTTTTACTTCAGTCTCTGCCAGGTTTTGGTATCAGGATGATGTTGGTCTCATAGAATGAGTTAGAGAGGATTCCCTCTTTTTGTACTATTTGGAATAATTTCAGAAGGAATGGTACTAGTTCTTCTTTGTAAGTCTGGTAGAATTCTACTGTAAACCCATCTGAACCAGGACTTTTTTTGATTGGTAAGGTATTAATTGCTACCTCAACTTCAGTGCTTGTTATTGGTCTATTAAGGGTTTCAACTTCTTCCTGGTTTAGTCTTAGGAGAGTGCAAGTGTCCAGGAATTTATTCATTTCTTCCAGATTTACTGGTTTATGTTCATAGACCTGTTTGTAGTAATCTATTATGGTAGTTTGTATTTCTGTGGAATTGGGGTGATATCCCCTTTATCACTTTTTATTGTATCTGTTTTATTCTTCTCTTTTCTTTTTTCTTAGTCTGGCTAGTGGTCTATTTTGTTGATCTTTTTAAAAAATCAGCTCCTGGATTTATTGATTTTTTGAAGGGGTTTTTGTGACTCTATCTGCTTCAGTTCTGCTCTGATTTTAGTTATTTCTTGGCTTCTGTTAGCTTTTGAATATTTTTTATTTTGCTCTTCTAGCTCTGTCAATTTTGACGACAGGATGTCGATTTTAGATCTTTCCTTGTTTCTCATGTGGGCATTTATTGCTATAAATTTTCCTCTAGAACTGCTTTAAATGTGTACCAGAAATGCTGGTACATTATGTCTTCATTTTCATTGGTTTCGAAGAACATCTTTATGTCTGTCTTCATTTCATTGTTTTTCCAGTTGGCACTCAGGAGCCAATTGTTCATTTTCCATGAAGTTGAGCAGTTTTGAGTGAGTTTCTTAATCCTGAGTTCTAATTTGATTGCATTGTGGTCTGAGAGATTGTTTGTTATGATTTCCATTCTTTTGCATTTGCTTAGGAGTGATTTACTTCCAATTATGTGGTTAATTTTAGAGGAAGTGCTATGTGGTACTGAGAAGAGTGTATATTCTGTGGATTTGGGGTAAAAAGTTCTGTATATGTCTATTGGGTTCACTTGGTCCAGATCTGCTTTTATTTTTATTTTTATTTTCATTTTTCAGACAGAGTTTCACTCTTATTGTTCAGGCTGGAGTGCAGTGGTACTATCTCAGCTCACTGCAACCTCCACCTCCTCGGTTCAAGTGATTCTCTTGCCTCAGCCTCCCGAGTAGCTGAGATTACAGGCACGTGCCACCACACCCAGCTAATTTTGTATTTTTAGTAGACATAGGGTTTCTCCCTATTTGTCAGGCTGGTCTCGAACTCCCAACCACAGGTGATCTGCCTGCCTTGGCCTCCCAGCAGATCTGCTTTTAAGTCCTAGATATCCTTGTTGATTTTCTGTCTTGTTGATCTGTCTAATATTGACAGCGGAATGTTCAAGTCCCCCACTATTATTGTGCAGGAATCTAAGTCTCTTTGTAGGTCATTAAGAACTTGCTTTATGTTTCTGGATACTCCCATATTGGGTGCAGATATATTTAGGATAGTTAGTTCTTATATTGTATTGATCCTTTTACCATTATGTAATACCCTTCTTTGTCTCTTTTGATCTTTGCTGGTTTAAAGTTTGTTTTATCAGAGAATAGGATTACAATCCCTGCTTTATTTTTGCTCCCCATTTGCTTGATAAATCTTCTTCCATACCTTTATTTTGAATTTATGTGTGTCTTTGCATGTGAGATGTGTCTCCTAAATACAACACACTGATGGTTCCTGATGTGAGATATGTCTCCTGAACACAACACACTGATGGTTCCAGTTTGACAGTCTGTTTCTTTCGATTGGGGCATTTAGTTCATTTACATTTAACATTAATATTGTTATGTGTGAATTTGATCCTGCCATTTTGTTACTGGTTGGATGTTTTGCTCTTTGGTTGGCATAGTTTCTTCATTTTTTCATTGGTCTTTACCATTTGATTTTTTTGTAAGGTCTGGTGGCAACGAAATCTCTCAGCAATTGCTTGTTCATTAAGGATTTTATTTCTCCTTCACTTATGAATCTTAGTTTGGCTGAATATAAAATTATGGGTTGAAAGTTCTTTCAGGTTGTTAAATATTGGCCCCCACTCTCTTCTGGCTTGCAGGGTTTCTGCTGAGAGATCTGCTGTGAGTCTGATGGGCTTCCCTTTGTGAGTAACCTGACCTTTCTCTCTGGCTGTCCTTAGCATTTTTCTCTTCATTTCAACCCTGGTGAATCTGATGATTATGTGCCTTGGGGTTGCTCTTCTTAAGGAATATCTTTGTGGTGTTCTCTGTATTTCCTGTATTTGAATGTTGGCCTGCCTTGCTAGGTTGGGGAAGTTCTTCTGGGTAATATCCTGAAGAGTGTTTTCCAGCTTGGATTCCTTCCAGTCATCTTCTGTTACACTGATCAAGCGTAGATTAGGTCTTTTCACTTAATCCTGCATTTCTTGGAGGCTTTGTTCATTTGTTTTCATTCTTTTTTTCTCTTTTCTTGTCTTCTCGTTTTATTTCATTGAGTTGATCTTCAGTCTCTGATATCCTTTCTTCTGCTTGATCAATTCAGCTATTGAAACTTCTGTAAGCTTCGAGAAGTTCTTGTGCTGTGTTTTCCAGCTCCATCAAATCATTTATGTTCTTCTCTAAGCTTGTTATTCTAGTAAGCATTTCATCTAACCTTTTTTCAAGGTTTTTAGTTTCTTTGCATTGGGTTAAAACATGTTCCTTTATATCAGAGAAGTTTATTGTTACCCACCTTCTGATGCCTGCTTCTGTCAGTTCTCAAATTCGTTCTTCATCCTGTTTTGTCCCCTCACTGGTGAGGAGTTGTGTTCCCTTGATGGGGATGAGGCGTTCTGGTCTTCGATTGTTTGATCTTTTTGTCACTGGTTTCTTCGCATCTTGGATTTATCTAGCTTTGATTTCAGGTAGCTGCTTGGGGTAGCAGCCTTTCCTTTGCCTGCCTGCAGAGGAACTGCTGGGCTGCCATGGATTCAGTGGAGCTGCTGTGTAGATTTCCTGCATCTCTTATTTACTCAGGAATATTAGGCCTGCTTCTGTAATGGTGGCTGCCCTTCCCTCTGCCGAGCTCCATCATTCCTGGTTGCTCTCTAACTGATGTGTTGGCTGCAATACTCTCAAGTGAAAGGACTTCAGCCTGCTGGGCTTTGTGAGAGAGAGATTCTACAGGCCGTATGGCCTGATTCCCCACTTTCAGTTCCCTTTTTTTCTGGAGGACGGGTAGCTTTGTGCGTAAGCCAGTGCTTCTGCCTAGATCTATGCCAACAACCCCGGCCCACCAAAGTTATTGCTCAGCCCTGTTCAGGCAGTTCATGAGCACTTTTCAGCTTGGTGAAGATCTCCTGTTCTGTGGGTTTTTGAGGGCTTGAGAGAAGCGCATTATCTGAATCCACGTCCCGGAGGGGGAAAGCCCCCAGTCCTCTGGTCAGTTGCACATACCTCCTGGGTGGGGCACTGCCCCATCCTGTCTCATCTTGCCCTCTTTGGTTTATACCTACTGTCCAACCAGACCCTCAAAATGAACCTGGTGCCTCATTTGGAACTGTGGAGACCACTCATCTTCTGTGTCTCTCTTGCTGGGAACTGTGTTCTGGAGCTGCCTCTATTTGGCCATCTTGGAAATGATCAGCTTATCCTTGAAGATACATATTTCTGATTGATCCAAGTTTCTGATCTAAATTGTCCTGCTTGAAGAAATTCTTTTAGCATTTTTTGTAGGATAGGTCTGTTATTAATAAATTTTTTTAGTCTTTCTTTTGCAGACATCATTTTTATTTCTCCTTTATATTTCCTTTTTTAGAGAGAGTCTCATTTTGTCACCTGTACTGGAGTGCAGTGACATGATCTTGGCTCACTGCAGCCTCAACCTCTTGGGCTCAAGAGATCTTCCTACTTCATTCCCCCGAGTATCCGGGACTGCATGTGTGTGCCACCATGCCGGCTAACTTTTTGTAGATATGGGGTTTCACCATGTTGCCCAGGCTGGCCTCAAGCTCGTGAGCTCAAGGGATCCGCCTGCCTCAGCCACCCAAAGTGCTGGGATTATAGATGTAAGCCATCACACCCAACCTCTTCTTTACTTCTGAAATACATTTTTGCTGGTCTAGAATTCTGGGTTGGCAGACTTCTTTTTTCCTTTTAGCACTGTTAGAGACTCGTCATTGTCTTCTTGAAGGCATAGTTTCTGATAATAAATACACTGTAATCTTTAATCTTGTTCCTCTGTAGGAAATGTCTTTGTTTTATAGCTGCCATCAAGATTTTCTCTTTGTCTTTGAATATTTCCTGAGTTGGAATACTTCTTCATTCGTATTTGGCATTATTTAAGCTTTTTGAATTTGTGATTTAATATATGTCATTAATATTTAAAAATTCTTGACTATTTTTTAAAATATGTATCCTGACCTGTTGTGTCTCTCACTGCTCTTTGCAAGATTCCAATTACATGCTAGTTCTTTTTATTTTTGTTTGAGTAATTTCTGTTGACCTAACTTCAACCTCACTGATTTTTCTTTGGCTGTGTTTATTCTACTCAAAGGACTTCAAAGCATTCTTTATCTCTCTTACTGTGTTTTTATTTGTATTAATTCTATTTGATTGTATCTTATGGTTACCATCACTCTGCTAAAATTGCTCACCTGATATTACCTGTTGTCTAACTTTTCCATTAGAACCTTCAACATACTAATTATAGCTTTTTAAAATCCCCTGTTTGATAGTTCCAACATCTGTGTCATATTTGAGACTCATTCTAATAATTGCTTTGTCTCCTAGAGGTGTATTTTTCTTGCCTTCTCAGGCTTAATAATTTTTGTTAAAAGCTGGATATCTTGTACAGTGCAGTAGATACTGAGGTAAGTATTTTTTATGCTTGCAGATCAGTCTACTTTTCCTTCTTTTAAACATTAAGTATAGGGGCTTGTGTTCAAATAGATAGGAATTAGACTGGATTTGAGGTTTCTGTTGCTATGGTTACCATGGACTTAAATGATTTTTAGTGATATTTTGCCTTTAGGTGTTAGGCTGGTTTGCAAGAGATTATTTTTCTAATTTCTGCTCATCCTTTGGGTCTTTACTTTCAGCTATTCCCCAGACAGAATTTTTCTTAGTCTTCTCCAATCTGTATCCCTCTGCCATTTTTCCTTTATACTTTCTTAGCCTGCTGGTAAAGAGTAGATCGGGTGGTTCTCTGTTCTGATTAAGCCCTGCCTTCTGCAATTATAGTGTCCCTGAGTTTCAGAAGTTTTGCCTTCACAAGTAATCCTGGTCTTCTTTGAGATCTAGTGCTGTACCTGTTCCTTTCCCAGTGGTTGAGCTTCATGTTTTTCTTTGTTCTCAGCTTCAGTGGGCTTCTATCAGTGCCCTCATGCAATATTTTTTGTTGACCTCTCCCCTGTAGATGTGGAGTTTTGTTCCATATTGAAGATAGGAGAAGTTGGTCTGGAAGTGTTTCAGCAGTGTTGCTGTTCTTCCACAGCCAACACTGGGAGGAAAAGTTTTTAAGAATCCTCCCATAATTTTCATTCGAATGTGTCCTGGAGTTCATGGAGGGATAAGTCTGTAAGTGCTAATACCTCTCTGTAGTTCTCAGCAGCTTCATACTCTCCCTCTAACTCACAATCCACTTTTAGTAATTCATTTAAGATTCTACTGGAATTATTCTCTCTGGCTTACATAGTGTTTGTGTATATCTACCCCAGGTAAAATAAGTGCTGAGGTTCTATTTCTTCTGTTGATGCCCATCTCTTTGGATTTTTGGTTAGTTGTTTACTCTGTTATATCAGTTCTGTAGTGTAATCAAAATGATTTCTTAAGGAGCATTTAGTCCAGGTTTTTATTTGTTGTTAGGGAGTAATGCTCTTTCCAGCTGTCCATATCTCTGCACTGAAACTGAACTCTGCAGTGTCTATTGGAGAATCATGCTTATGTTTCCCAAATTGGGAATTGGGAATCATGGATTGGAGCACCCAACATCAAAAAGATGTCTATTCTCCTTAAGATGATCTGTAGATTTATGTAATTTCTATCAAAATCCCATTAATGTGTTTTCAGACATAGTACAAGCTAATTCTAAAAATTAAATGAAAAGACAAAACACTAAAATAACTAAAATAATAATGAAAAAGAATAAAGTAGGAGGAATCTATCCAGTGTTAAGGCTTATTGTAGCTGTATTAATCAAGAGATTATGGTATTGGAAGATGGATAGAAACACAGATCAATTGGAAAAAAACTGATAACCCAAAACAGACCCACACAATTATGCCCAGTGGATTATTTTTTCTTTAACAATTGCATAATAGCAGTTCAATAGAGGAAGAATAGATTTTTTTCAATAGTTGATGCTTGGAAAATTGGCTAACTATAGGGAAAACAAAACAAATCTCATACCAAATGTCAAATCTTACACAAAAATTAACTCAAAATGGATCATGGGCTTATATGTAAAATATAAACCAAAAATTTTATAGGAAAAAATGGGAGAAATTCTTCCATCCTGAAGGCTAGCCAAAGAGTTTTTAAGTGTGACACCAAAAGCACAGTCCATTAAGGAAAAATCAACAAACCAGACCTCATCAAAAGTAACTCTTTTCTTCTGTAAAAGTAGCTGTGAAGAATAAAAAGGGGAAAATAGACTTAAATAAAATACTTTCAGTTCATACATTCAACAGAGACTTTGTATTTAGAATATGTAAAGAAATCTCAAGACTGAACTGTTTAAAATATTTAATTATAAAATGAGTAGAGACATGAACAACAATTTTACCACAGAGGGCATGCAGCTGACACATAAGCACGTGAAAAAATATTCACCATTATTCATTAGGAAAATGCACATTAAAACCATAATGAACTATCACTGCATACCTATTAGAATGGTAAAATGAAAAATAGTGATGACACCAAATGCTGGCAGCAATTTCAAGAAACTGGATCCAGTCATATATTACTGATGGGAATGCAAAATGGTACCATCATTCTGGAAAATAGTTTGACACATTCTTATAAAACTAATCAAAAATTTATCATTTGACTCAGCAATTGTACTCTTGAGGTTTTATCTAAGAGAAATGAAAACTTGTGTTCATACAAAAACCTATATTTGAATGTTCATAGCGGTTTTATTTGCAATAGTACAAACTAGAAACAACCCCAGTGTTCTTTTACTGGTGAATGCTTAAATTGGGGTAGTTTAAGCATGGAATATTAAGAAGAGATGACAAGGGATATGACAAGGGATAAATTATTGTAATAACCAACAGCCTAAATAAATCTCTAGGAGATTATGATGAAGAAAAAAAAAGAGTTAATCTCAGAAAGTTAGGTACTCTGATTCTATTTGCATACCCTCCCTGAAGTTATAGAATTATGGAAACAGAGAAATTGTTAGCGCTTACCAGGTGTTAGGAATGATTAGAGGTTACTGTGGACATAAAAGGATAACAAAGGAAGCCTTGTGGTGACATAACAAGTCTACATCATTATTGTGGTAATGTTAACATGAAGTTACACATGACAAAATCACACACAGCTACACATACATAAAGGGAAATGAGTGCATGTAAAACTCTTGATCCAACGGATTGGTAGATTGTTCCAGTGCCAATTTCCTGGGTTTTGATACTACACTATAGCTAAGCAAATAGGGTTAAGTCAACAAATTCTGGGAAGGGCACATGTGACCTCTCTGTACATTTTTTGCAACTTCCTGTGAATCTGTGGTTATTGCAAAATAAAAAGATTAAGAAATAGTCCCCAAAGAGTATATTAATTATTATTTTCCTGTCTACTAACTGTTATATATGTATATATATATATAATTTTAATTATGAAACAACTAATATCACATAAAAGATTATTTGCCTTGAAAAGCAAGGATTTGAAGTATGACAGGTTTGTTACCAATAAATAGTGATCTAACATAGTTTGCAAAAATAGAAATTAGCTTTATAAACTGGTTAGAACTTTTGGAGAAAACAAGCACTGATTAAAAAACAAAACTAAGGCAAACATTTTAAAATGGAAATTTATAAATATTATATAAAATATAATTCTGATTATTACTTAATTTCATGCTTCTGATAATCTCTAAATAATACTGTGTCTCCAGATGGCTTTTTGAGGTTTAGTTTATAGCTTTTATATACATTTTATGTGGTCTGGAAAACTCAAACACATTTATTAAGAAGTTCCTAAATAAGAAACTTTTATTCATTTTGAATGTAATTTTTAAACAATCCTCCAAAATTGTCATTGGTACCCCTATTGTGCAGAAATAGAGAACTGAAGCTCAGAGATGCCTTGCCCAATGTCACACAGCTAATAAGCCATGGTTTCAGGATTCAAACCCAAGAATGATTCCAAAGTAATTTTTTTTATTACAACAACTGACTTTTTTTCTCCCCTTATTTACTGTAGAACCCTTCACAGTGCTCATCAGATAGAAAGCACCCAGTGGTACTCACTGATTAATGAGTATCATGAATTTAATCTTCAAGTGCAATTAGTTCAACAATGTGAGTTACTTGGCCTATGGCTTGTGGCCACTACCAGCACAGCAGTGAAGTATATATGTATCAGGCTTTTTTCTCAAAACGTGTCAAAGCTATAGTCTTTAAGTCAACTGTGATTATCACATCCTGGGATTTTCTTGCACAAACCAGCTCACTAACAACCTATGCAAATAGGAAGTCTTTCTGCAGAGCCAGAAATTAATCAACAGGATCCTTTTTGGGGCATAGTTTTCCCTGTGAAGAGCCATCCTGCAAACCTCAGGTGTTTGGAAGCATATGAACTGATCCAACATCTTGTTGAAAATGATTGAGCACTCACAGTACCAGCTTAATTGCAGACGGAGGTTGTTTCTGTCCCATCTGTGGAAGGGCCAGTACTGAAGAGTGACTCGGAGGCAGCTAGGGCAGGATTGCTAAGAGTGAGTGATGACCACGGGAGCAGAGGGTCTCCACTGGGTTTACACATGGGCACAGCCGCAACTTTCAAACTGAACTTACTGTGTAGGCAGATTAATCACTGTGACAGGTTCCCACTAATCTGCTTGATTGAACTGTCATTTCAGCAAGACCTCTCTGCTGTCTGTGTCATGGGCACAGTCATGGTCCTCAAATACAGTAGGTCCTCAAATAACCCGAGGAAAAAAATGGGCTCCTGGCCAAGGTCACTGTCTATGTTGGGTTTGCATATTCTTCCCAGTCTGCGTGGGTTTTCTCACACTACTCCAGTTGCCTCCCAGATCCCAAAGATGTGCATGTTAGGTTCATTGTTGCGTCCAAATGTTTCCAGTCTGGATGAGTGTGGGTGGGTGTGCGTGTGCCCTGCAATGAGATGGCATCCCATCTGGGACTGGTTCCTGCCTGTGCCCTGGGCTGCTAGGATAGGCTCTGGCCACCCTTGACCCTGAACTGCAATAAGAAGGTAAATCATTATGTTATTTGTTTTTCACTAATCTTTCTTAAAATGTGTGGCTTGCTCATGTTTATTTCAATGTTTAATGGTATAAGTGTTTGAGGTCTTTATTTAGACGTTTGGTGATGCTTTTGTAGCCTTCCCAGCCATGCAGAAATGTGCCTTAGGAACTTAACTCTGGTTTATATCAAGTAGCCTATGGTAAAATTGGTTTTGTAAGATGTCATTTAGCTTAAAGTCACATGCAAGAACCTGTCAACTACATTAAGTGATGATTTACTGTACCACTTTTCCCAAAGGTAGACATACTCATGAGTATCTGCACCACTGACAGCTGGCCATCTGCTGCAGTGTATGTTACATATGTATTTCTGATCAACACAGTGAACATATGCCTGTGTCTCCCTTTCCCAAAAAGAGTATTGCATATTAATAGCTTTGAAGGAAGAATTGTTAGTTGAAATAGGCTAAGAGGATTAAAAAGCACCCCAACTCAGCAATCCAATTCAGCAAATATTAAATGCCTAATATGTGCCAGGCACAGAAATACATGCGAAAGATAAAGGTTTGTAAAGGACAACTGTGAATTCCTTACTCACAAAGTTTATATTCTCCTCACCAAGGTGTGCTTTCTCTCTTCTTCTGTTTTTCCTTCTGTTCTCCTATGGACTGAAATTTAGGGAAGAGAACTTTCAAAGAATAGAGTAGGCTCTGAATGGGGAGGCAGTATTTGCTCGGTGCTTCATCCTGTTCATTTTAGCGTCAAGCAGATGTGGATTTGAAATGCGATTCCCTCATTTACAAGCTCTGTGATCTTAGTCAAGAATATTAAGCCCTCTGAGTTTTAGCCTTTTCATAAATAAAGATTATGATGCTAATTTAAAAATAGTTCAAAGAGTAGAAGTGGGGATTATACAAGAGTATAGAATTGAAATGCTTAGTCTAGCATAAATAGTAAGTATTCAATAAATGTTAGCAATTATTAGGTTCGAATGATTCCTTCCTGTGTACGTTGGCACAGTAAGGGCATTTATGCCAAAGGGGGTGCAAAATACCTTTCTTGATGCTATCTGCTGCCTCTATGTTGCATAGTACAATCTTTTTCCTTGAGCGTTCCCTACTGTGTAGGCTGTAAATCATGTACAGGCAATGATTGTAGAAAATAGGTGTGAAGAGTTCAATATTTATGCAATTTAAGTAACAGCCTCCACTTCCGAAGCACATTAGTTGTCACACAGTTTGAAGCAAAAATAATTGATGGGAGTGAAGAATCAAATGATTCTTTGTTTTAATCCTTTATTAAATATTAAAGACAAAGCCTGACTGATGGCAAGAGATGGCTGCTTTCGGCCTGGACTTTGATGTAAAGGAGAAAAAAATAATAATAAAAGGTTTGAAAAATGTTACCGATGAGGAAGTTGAATCTGCATCTCAAGGGTCTATGAACAGTCAAGTCTCATTGACTTCTTCAGTGGAAAAGTGTTACTTTTAATTTACTTTTTATCTTGCTGAATAAACATTTATAAATTCGGAATTATTGTAATTTATTTGTAAATAGCTTTATTGAGGCATAATTGACATAAAAACTGCACACATAAATTGCACAATTTGATGAGTTTAGGTGTTTATAGAAACTCTTGCAACTATCATTGTACTGAAGATTAGAAACACGTATAGCATCAGAAAATATTTCTTCCTGCCCCTTAGTAATCCTGCCCTTCCTTCTCTGTACCTCATCTTTAAATACCTGTTAACATGCTTTCTGACAGATGAGTTTATATTACTTAGAATTTTATATAAATGAAATCAGTCTGAGTATCTGGATTTAAAACTTTAACATAATTACTTTGAGAATTACACGTGTGTATTTACATTTCATTTCTTTGCTTTGCTACATCAAATTCCTTTGTATGGATGTGCTACAAATTATCTGTGGTAGCCCCCTGTTGATGGATATTTTTTCACGGCTTCTGAGTGTTACAAACAAAACTTCTTTGAATATGCATATGCAAGTCTTAAAATATAACTATGTTTTCATTTCTATTAGGCAAATTCTTAGCAGTGGAATGGCTAGTTCATATGCAGGTGCCTGTTTATAAGAAACGGCCAAATTATTTTCCAAATAGAATGTAATATTTTACGTTTGAACGAGCAGTGTATGATAATTCTAGTTCCTGCACATCCTTATCAAACGTGTATAATCAGTATTCTCAGTTTTAGCTCAGGTGTGCAGTGGTATATCATTGTGGTTTCAGTTAGCATTTTTCTATTGCTAAAGATACTGAGCTTAGTAGCCATTCATCCAATCCTCCATGATGAAGTATCTGAACATATATTTTATTTCTAACATTATTGGTTTGTTTTCATACCTTTGAGTTTTTAAAACATATGTTTTGGGTACAGCTTCTTTATCAGATAGGCGATTTCCAAGTATTACCTTCCCATTGGTGTATTCTTTTCTTTCTCATAAAGGTATTTCTCACAGAGCAATGTTTTGAGTTTTAGTAAAGTTCAGTCTTTTGATTTTTAAAAATGGGAAGTATGCTTTTGTTGCTGTATCTAAAAACTCGATTTTCTCCTACGTTTTTATCTAGAAGTTTTAGAATTTAAAATTTTACTTTTAGGTATGATATATTTTGAGGCAATTTGTGGAAGGTATATATTGAGGTTTTATATTTTGTATATTTACATCTAATTGTTGGAACACAGTTTGAAAAGATCATCCTTAATCCTTGCAGTTAATGTTATCCTTAATTGAATTGCCTTTGCACCTTCGTCAGCTGTTAATACGTTGATGATATTTGTCTGACTCTATTTCTGGGTCCTCTGTTCTTCCCTATTGATTATATATATAACTTTTTATCACTCTCTCTTAATTGCAAACTCTTTGTATTAAGTTTTGAAATTAGATATGGTGAGTCCTCTCATGTAGTTCTTATCTTTATTTCAGAATTGAATTGGCTATTCTATTTATTTGCCTTTTCAAATAGATTTTAGAATTAGCCTGTTGATACCTATGAATAAACTTGAAGGAATTTTGATCAGTATTGCCATAAATATATTCTTAAATTGGAGAGAGTTCACACTAATACGATTGAGCCATCTAAACCAAGAATATGATATACATCTCCATTTCTTTGGAAAGGCATTTCTTTAATCAGTATTTTGTAGTATTCAGCATAATTATTCACGTTCTATTAGATTTATACCTAAGTACTTTGTTTTGTTTGGTGCGTTTATTGCTGAACATTAACTTATATCCATTTTGTGTTTATTATATTTAAAATTCATTCCAATGTTTCATTGGAGCTATAGAGAGATAGGATAGGCTTTTGTATATCAACCTTTGATATGATTTGGCTCTGTGTTGCCACCCAAATTTTGTCTGAAATTGTAATCCCTGGGAGGCGATTGGATGATGGGTGCAGTTTCCCCCATGTTGCTCCTGTGGTAGTGGGGGAGATCTCATGAGATCTGATGGTTTAAATGGGGCAGTTTCTCCTACACGCTATCACTATTGCCACCATGAGAAGATGTGCCTTGCTCCCCTGTCACCTTCTACCGTGATTGCAAGTTTCTTGGGGTCTCTTCAGCCATACAGAACTCTGACTCAATTAAACCTCTTTCCTTTATGAATTACCCAGTCTCAGATATTTCTTTCTTTTTTTTTTTTTTATTGCATTTTAGGTTTTGGGGTACATGTGATGAACATGCAAGATTGTTGCATAGGTACACACATGGCAGTGTGCTTTGCTGCCTTCCGTCCCCTCACCTGTATCTGTCATTTCTCCCCATGCTATCTCTTCCCACCTCCCCACCCCCCGCCCCTCCCCCATTTCCCCCCAACAGACCCCAGTGTGTAGTGCTCCCCTCCCTGTGTCCATGTGTTCTCATTGTTCAACACCCGCCTATGAGCGAGAATATACGGTGTTTGATTTTCTGCTCTTGTGTCAGTTTGCTGAGAATGATGGTTTCCAGGTTCATCCATGTCCCTATAAAGGACGTGAACTCATCGTTTTTGATGGCTGCATAATATTCCATGGTGTATATGTACCACATTTTCCCTATCCAGTCTATCATCGTTGGGCATTTGGGTTGGTTCCAGGTCTTTGCTATTGTAAACAGTGCTGCAATGTTTTATGCTAAAAACCCTCAATAAACTAGGTATTGACGGAACGTATCTCAAAACAATAAAAGCTATTTACGACAAACCAACAGCCAATATCATACTGAATGGGCAAAAACTGGAAGCATTCCCTTTGAAATCTGGCACTAGACAAGGATGCCCTCTCTCACCACTCCTATTCAAGATATTTCTTTAGAGCACTTTGAAAACAGATAATTGATACCAGTAGAGTGGGGTACTGCTATGAAGATAACGTGCAGATGTGGAAGTGACTTTGGAACTAGGTAACAGGCAGAGGTTGGAACAGTTTGGAGGGCTCAGAAGAAGATAGGAAGATATGGGAAAATTTGGGACTTCATAGAGACTTGTTGAATGGTTTTGACTAACATCCTGATATGGACTTGAAGTACAGACTGAGGTGGTCTCCGATGGAGATGAGGAATTTACTTGGAACTGGAGTGAAGGTCTCTCATGCTATGCTTTAGCTAAAAGGCTGGCAGCATTTTGCCCCTGCCCTAGAGATCTGTGGAACTTTGAACTTCAGAGAGGTGATTTAGGATACCTGGCAGAAGAAATTTCTAAACAGCAAAGCATTCAAGAATTATCCTGGCTTTTCCTGAAAGCATACAGTTATATGTGCTCACAAAGAGATGATTTGAAATTGGTACTTATATTTAAAGGGGAAGAAGAGCATAAAAGTTTGGAAAATTTGCAGCCTGGCCATGTGCTGTAAAAGGGAAACCCATTTTCTGGGGAAGAATTCAAGCCTGCTGTAGAAATTTGCATAAGTAATGTTAATCACCAAGACAGTGTGGAAAATGTTTCCAGGGCATTTCAGAGATCTTCAAGGTAGCCCCTTTCATCATAGGCTTGGACACCTAGGAGGGAAAAATGGTTCCATGGGCTGGGCCCAGGGCCCAGCTGCTGTGTGCAGCCTCAGAACTTGGTGCCTTGCATCCAGTGCACTCCAGCTCTAGCCATGGCTAAAAGGAACCAATGTACAGTTTAGGCTATTGTTTCCTAGGGTGCAAGCCCCAAGCCTTGGCAGTTTCCACGTGGTGTTTGGCCTTTGTGTGCACAGAATACAAAAGTTGAGCTTTGGGAGCCTCTGCCTTGATTTCAGAGGATGTATAGAAATGCCTGGATGCCTAGGCAGAAGTCTGCTGTAGGGGTGGAGCCCTCAGAGAAAACCTCTAATAGGACAATGTGGGGTTGGAGCCCCCACACAGAGTCTCCAATAGGGCACTGCCTGGTGGAACTGTGAGAAAAGGACCATCATGCCCTAGACTCCAGGATGGTAAATCCACCTACAGCTTGCATATGTGCCTGGAAAAGCCTCAGGCACTGAACGCCAGCCTGTGAAAGCAGCCACCGTGACTGTACCCTGCAGAACCACAGGGGTGGAGCTGAGCAAGGCCTTGGGAGCCTATCTCTTGCATCAGCATGCTCTGGAAGTGAGATATGAAGTAAAAAGAGATCATTTTATAGCTTCAGATTTAATGAGTTTTTGCTAGGTTTTGGACTTGCATGGGGGCTGTGGCCGCTTTGTTTTGGCCGATTTCTCCTATTTTGAATAGGAACATTTACCCACTAACTGTATCTCCATTGTATCTTGGAAGTAATTAACTTGTTTTTTTATGTTATAGGCTCATACATGGAAATGACAAGGGACTATTTGCCTTGTCTCAGATAAGAATCTGGACTTGAACTTTTGGCTTATTGCTGGAATGAGTTAAGTCTTTGGGGGACTGTTGGAAAGGCCTAATTGGTTTCGAAATGTGAAAAGGACATGAGATTTGAAAGGGAACAGGGAAAGAATGATACAGTTTAGCTCTGTGTCCCCACCCAAATCTCATCTTGAATAGTAATCTCCATAGGTCAAGTGAGGGACTTGGTGGAAGGTGACTGGATTATGAGAGCAGTTTCCCTCCTGCTGTTTTCATGATAATAAGATCTCACAAGATGTGATGGCTTAAATGTGGCATTTTCCCCTGCACTCTCTCTTCTGCCTTAATCAGAAAATGTGCCTTGCTTCCCTTCTATCTTCTCCCATGATTCTAAGTTTCCCGAGGCCTCCCCAGCCATACAGAACTGAGTTAATTAAATCTCTTGCCATTACAAACTACTCATTCTGAGATATTTCTTTATAGCAGTGTGAAAATAGACTATTTTATAGTCTTTTTTATAGCAGTGTGAGAATAGACGTTGTTTTCTGTTTGCTTGCCAAACTCATTTACTAGCCTTAAAAGTTTTCTTGTAGATTCATTCATATTTTCTAGGTAGAAAATCACATTGTCCATAAATACTTTCATTTTTTTTATTTGTAATCTGTGTGCCTTTTGTTTATTTATTTATTATTGTCTTGTTGCTTGAGCTAGAACTTCTAATACGGTTTTGGAGAGAATTGGTAAGAAAAAATAGTCTTGTATTTTCCTAACTGTAGAAGGGAAATATTCAGTATTATCTTTTATTTATGCTTTTCACTGTTATTCTTTTTTAGGCTAAGAAGTTTATTTTTATATTCTTAATGTGGCAGAAGATTTTATCAAAAAAGAATATTGAACTTTGTAAAATGCTTTCGCAGCATCTACCAATGCAATTATTTGTTTTTTCTTATGTAATGTGTTAGTTTAATGAACAACTTTGGTTGAATTTAGAAAAAATGGTCCAAACTTGTATTCCTAAGAGAAACTTCAGTTAATCATGATGAACTATCCTTTTTATATATTACTATATTTTATTTGCTAATATTTTGTTAAACATTGTCAAGCCTGTGCTTATGAGAGACATTGGTTGATAGCTTTATCTTCTTGTACCGTATTTGGTTTTTATGTAGGAGTAATGCTAGCCTAATAAAATGAATTAGAACGTGTTATCTCCTCTTCTGTTTTCTAGAATAGATAAATAGAATTTTAGATATTTCTTGCTTTAAATGTTTTTAAAGACTTTATCAATGAAATCAACTGTACCTGTAGTTTTCTTTTTGGAAGATATATAGCTACAAATTTGATTTCTCTATGTATGATCGTATAGGTTATTTATTCTCTAGTGAATTATGATAGAATCATAATGGTTTATGTTATCTAAATTATTTAATAACTATTCAATTTACTGATCTAAATTATTGGATACAGTAATTTGAAATATTCTATTATCCTTTTAATTTCTATGGGATCAATAATAATGTCTCCTCTTTTATTTTGATTTAGATAATTTTTTCTTGGTTAACCTAGCTAGAGGTTTATCAATTTTATTGAACTTTTCAAAGAACCAATTTTAGTTTCATTGGTTTTCTGGTTTTTACTTTATTGGTATCTTTTATGATTTTCATTATTTCCTTTCTTCTACTTGCTTTAAGTTTAATTTTTTCTTATTTTTCTCATTTCTTGAAGTATAAGCTTAAGCTACTGATAGACCTTCTTTCTTTTCTAATATATATATTTGATGGTATGTATGAATTTCCCTCTAAGCATTGTCTCATATGCACCACAAAAATGTTGATATGTTGTAAATAATCTCATTAAAAAGTGGGCAGAGAACATAAACAGACACTTCTCAAAAGAAGACATACAAGTGGTCAACAAACATGAAATAATACTCACCATAACTAATCAACAGAGAAATGAAAATCAAAACCACAGTGAAATTCCACCTTACACTAGTCAGAATGTCTCTTATTAAAAAGCCAAAAAGTAACATGTTGGCAGGTTGCAGAGAAAAGTGAACACTTATACGCTATTGGTGGGAATGTAAATTATTTTAGTCACTGTGGAAAGCAGTTTGAAGATTTTTTTATTTGTTTGTTTTTGAACTGGAGTTTCATTCTTGTCACCCAGGCTAGAGTGCAGTGGCACGATCTCAGCTCACTGCAACCTCTGCCTCTGGTTTCAAGTGATTCTCCTGCCTCAGCCTCCCAAGTAGCTGGGATTACAGGCTTGCACCACTATGCCTGGCTATTTTCTGTATTTTTAGTGGGGATGGGGTTTCACCATGTTGGCCAGGCTGGTCTCAAATTCCTGACCACATATGATCCATCTACCACAGTCTCTCAAAATGCTGGGATGCAGGCATAAGCCACCATGCCCAGTTGTAGTTCGGAAATTTTTTAAAAAATAACTTACAATTACTATTCAATCCATCAATCCCATTTTTAGGTATATACCCAAAGGAAAATACATTGTTCTATCAAAAAGACACACGTACTTATATGTTTATTGCAGCACTATTCACAAGAGCAAACACAGCACTATTCACAAGCGCAAAAACAACAAATAATCAGTCAGACTTGCCCATCAATGGTAGATATATGTGGTACATATATACTGTGGAATACTACATAGCCACAAAAAAGAATGAAATAATATTCTTTGCAGCAAGACAGATGCAACTGGAGGCTATTATAAGTAAATTACTGCAAAATCAGAAAACCAAACACCACACATTCTCAATTATAAGTGGGAGCTTAACATTGGGTACATGTGGAAATGAAGGTAGGAACAGTAGACACTGGGGACCACTAGAGGAGAGACAAGAAGGGTGGGGAGGGGCTGAAAAACTACCTCTTGGGTGCTATGCTTACTACCTGGGCGACAGGATCGATTGTACACCAAACCTCAGTGTCATGCAATATACCCATGTAACAAATTTGCACATGTACCCCTTGAATCTAAAAGTAGAATTTGTTTTAATAAAAAAGCATTGAAAAATTTCATGTTTTATATTTAATTTGTATCAAAATATTTTTTTAAATGTCATTGAGTCTTCTGCTTTGAACCATGAGTTTTCTATAAATGTGTTAGTTTCCAAGTATTTTGGAGACTTCCAAATACTTTTCTATTATAGATGTCTTGGTTTGGCTTTTCTATGGAATATGTATTTTTTCTTGTTGTATTCTGCTTTCTATTAATGTTCATTAGGTCTATTTGGTTTGATAATTTTCCTACATCTTTTCTACTTTTAATAATTTTCTTTATATTATCAGTTACTAAGATGTAAGTTTTTACAGGTAAAATTATGGAATTGTCTGTCCTTTAATGATTGATGCTTCATTTCTTTTGAAGTTCTTTTGTTTTGTGAATATACATTTTAAATATATATACACATTTCTATAGGATATGTTCTATATTATTAAATAATTTTTTCTTCAATTTAGTATATCTCATGGCTGTTCCAGCTTTTATTTTTATAATGTTGAAATAGCATACTTTTTTTAGTTCTGTACTTTTAACCTATTTATATAAACAGAATATAATGGATATTGCTTTTTTTAATACAATGTGACAATCTGTCTTTAAACTTAGCAGTTTAGCAAACTTATATTTCATCAAATTACTAATATCGCTAGATTATACTGTTACTAGTTGTTCTTTCTTTCATTTTTTTCTTTATTACTTTCATTTTTTAAATTGCATTTTAGTTTTTGTATGTGCGAAGAACATGCAAGATTGTTGCATAGGTACACACATGGCAGTGTGATTTGCTGCCTTCCTCCCCTTCACCTATATCTGGCATTTCTCCCCATGCTATCTCTCCTCAACTTCCCACCCGCCATTGTCCCTCCCCTGTTTCCCCCCAACACACCCCAGTGTGTGATGCTTCCTTCCCTGTGTCCATGTGTTCTCACTGTTCAACACCCACCTACGAGTGAGAACATGTGGTGTTTTTCTGTTCTTGTGTCAGTTTGCTGAGAATGATGGTTTCCAGGTTCATCCATGTCCCTACAAAAGACACAAATACATCGTTTTTGATGGCTGCATAATATTCCATGGTGTATATGTGCCACATTTTCCCTGTCCAGTCTATCATCGATGGGCATTTGGGTTGGTTCCAGGTCTTTGCTATTGTAAACAGTGCTGCAATGAACATTCGTGTGTGTGTGTCCTTATAGTAGAACAATTTATAATCCTCTGGATATATACCCAGTAATGGGATTGCTGGGTCAAATGGAATTTCTATTTCTAGGTCCTTGAGGAATCACCACATTGTCTTCCACAATGGTCGACCTAATTTACACTCCCACCAACAGTGTAAAAGTGTTCCTATTTCTCCACATCCTCTCCAGCATCTGTTGTCTCCAGACTTTTTAATGATCACCATTCTAAGTGGTGTGAGATGGTAGCTCAATGTAGTTTTGATTTGCATTTCTTTAACGAGCAGTGATGGTGAGCATTTTTTCATATGTTTGTTGGCCTCATGTATATCTTCTTTTGTTAAGTGTCTGTTCATATCCTTTGCTCACTTTTGAATGGGCTTGTTTTTTTCTTGTAAATCTGTTTTTGTTCTTTGTAAATTCTGGATATCAGCCCTTTGTCAGATGGGTAGACTGCAGAAATTTTTTCCCATTCTGTTGGTTGCCAATTCACTCTAATGACTTTTTTTTTTTTTTTTTTTTTTTTTTTTTTTTTTTGCTGTGCAGAAGCTGTGGAGTTTGATTAGGTCCCATTTGTCTATTTTGGCTTTTGTTGCCAATGCTATTGGTGTTTTGGTCATGAAGTCCTTGCCTATGCCTATGTCCTGAATGGTTTTGCCTAGCTTTTCTTCTAGGGTTTTTATGGTGTTAGGTCTTATGTTTAAGTCTTTAATCCATCTGGAGTTAATTTTAGTGTAAGGTGTCAGGAAGGGGTCCAGTTTGTGCTTTCTGCACATGGCTAGCCAGTTTTCCCAACACCATTTATTACATGATTATCTCAATTGATGCAGAGAAGTCCTTTGACAAAATTAAACAGCCCTTTATGTTAAAAACCCTCAATAAACTAGGTATTGATGGAATGTGTCTCAAAATAATAAAAGCTATTTATGACAGACCAACAGCCAATATCATACTGAATGGGCAAAAACTGGAAGCATTCCCTTTGAAATCTGGCATTAGACAAGGATGCCCTCTCTCACCACTCCTATTCAATATAGTACTGGAAATTCTAGCCAGAGCAATAGAACTGGAAGTTCTAGCAAGGCAAGAAATAAAGAGTATTCAAATAGGAAAAGAGGAAGTTAAATTATCTCTGTTTGCAGACGACATGATTGTATATCTAGAAGACCCCATCGTCTCAGCCCCAAATCTCCTTAAGCTGATAAGCAACTTCAGCTAAGTCTCAGGATACAAAATCAATGTGCAAAAATCACAAGCATTACTATACACCAATAACAGACTTAAAGAGAGCCAAGTCAATAATGAACTGCCACTCACAATTGCTACAAAGAGAATAAAATACCTAGGAATACAACTAACAAGGAACATAAAGGACCATTTCAAGGAGTACTACAAACCACTGCTCAACAAAATAAGGGAGGACACAAACGGATGGAGAAACATTCCATGTTTATGGTTAGGAATAATCGATATCATGAAAATGGCCATACTGCTCAAGGTAATTTACAGATTCAGTGCTATCCCCATCAAGCTACCAATGACCTTCTTCACAGAACTGGAAAAAAAACACCTTAATCTTCATATGGAACCAAAAGAGAGCCCACATAGCCAAGTCAATTCTAAGCAAAAAGAACAAAGTGGGAGGCATCACACTACTGGACTTCAAACTGTACTACAAGGCTACAGTAATCAAAACAGCATGGTACTGGTACCAAAACAGATAGACCAATGGAACAAAACTGAGACCTCAGAGGCAACACAACATATCTACAACTATCCGATCTTTGACAAACCTGACAAAAACAAGCAATGGGGAAAGGATTTCCTGTTTATTACTTTCATTTTTATCTGCTTGATTTTAAATAAGTTGTATGTAATGATAATTCCATTTATCTTTTCTACTGACTTTTCATTATTTATACTTTTTTGAAAAATACGTTTAGTTATTATGACTTACAGTATTAATCTTTTGTATTACAGTTTGCCTTTACGATTATACATCTTCATGTTTAATGGAAAATACTTCAAAAATGTACTCCCAATTTATTTATACTAGCCTTTGGCATTGCTGTTATATAATGTGCTGATATGTGCTAATTGGTTTCTGATTGTTTTGTGTACCCTTTGTTCTTTTTCCTTTCTTATATATCTTTGTAATTTGTTGGTTTTTTGCAGTGATGTTTGATTTCTTTCTCCTTTCTCATTTGTATATATGCTCTGTCCATGAGTTTTATACTTCCTTCTGTGTTTATGATGATAGAGATTATTCTTTAGCCTCCAGAAGTAGGACTCCCTTAAGCATTTCTATAGGATTGGTCTGATGGTGATGAATTTCCTCAGTTTTTCCTTGCCTGGAAAAGACTTTATTTCTTCTTCATTTTTCAAGGTTATTTTTGATAGGTGTAGTACTCTTGGATTGCATTTTTTTCCTTTAGCATTTTGAATATATCATCTTACTCTTTCCTGGTCTGTAAAATGTCTGCTGAGAAATCTGCTGTTAGTATAATGGAAATTTCTTAATATGTTACTTGAAACTCTTGCTATTTTTAGAATTATCTCTTTGTTTTTTACTTTTGACAGTTCTTTGGATAAGACCTTTTTGAGTTGAATCTATATGGCAATGCTTGAACTTCCTGTATCTGAACGTTGATATCTCTTCCAAAACTTGGGAGGTTTCCCACAGGTATTTCATTAAATAGGTTTTCTATGAGTGTTCCTATCTCT
This sequence comes from Saimiri boliviensis, assembly GCF_048565385.1. NCBI lineage: Eukaryota > Metazoa > Chordata > Mammalia > Primates > Cebidae > Saimiri > Saimiri boliviensis. The sequence continues at coordinate 41,365,981 of NC_133450.1, read as the reverse complement.
TATCCTTCTGAGACTCCCAAAATTCAAATATTGGTTTGACTGATGATGCCCCGTATCTCTTTTAGGCTTTCTTTATTCTCTTTTACTTTTTTTTCTGGTTAAAGGATTTCAAAAAAATCTATTTTTAAGTTCAGAATTTGTTTTCTTCTGCTTGATCTATTAGATTGTTGAAACTCTCAATTGCATATTTTATTTCATCCTTTGGAATTGTTCAGTTCCAGGTTACTTGTTCAGGTTTTATAATTCCCATCTCTTTGTTGAATAGCTCATTCAGATCATAAATTGTTTTTCTGATTTTTTTATATTATCCATCCTTGTTCTCTTGTATCTTGCTGAGTCTCCTTAAGATCATTATTTTGAATTCATTTTCAGGCATTTCATAGATTTTTTTGCTTTGGAGAATTATTGTATTTCTTTAGAAGTGTCATGTTTTCTTGCTTTTTACATTTCTTGTGTTCTTAATATCTGCATATCTAGTGTAACAGTTGCTTTTTCCAACTTTGTGGAATAGCTTACATAGGGACTATTTCCGTAGGTGTTTCTATAATGTTGGTTGGGTAGGGTACTTTGGTGTTAGTTCTGGATAGGCACTATAGTGTAGTCTCTGTATAATGTAATCAGCTTCTTGGGCTGTAATCAGTGTCAGCAAAATCTGCGGGTTCCTCAGTGGCTTAAGTGGTGATTGTTTATGGATACTATAGTGAGGCTTTGGTGAGGACCGGAGTGCCAGATGGGTCAGTCATCAGGACCCTGGATGGTACACATGGGCACAGGCTGTGACAGCAGTGAGTCTTGGTGGGTTGGTCCTTGGGCCTGTAGATGGGGTGTGTGGGCAGTGTTGGTGGTGGTTGCTGGCCAGATGCACAGGTCCTTCAGACCCTGGGCACCATGTACAGGCATCAGTTGTTTTGGTGGCCTTGGGGGAGCCAATGCTTGGGTTCTCAGGCAGTGTACGTGAGCACTGGCAGTAGGAGGCCAATCTTCAGGCCCTAGGTAGCACATGGGTATTTGTGGTGATAGAAGCAGCTTAGGTGGGCCAGGTTTTAGGTCCCTGATGGTGTGCATGAATGTACTATGGCCCTGCTGTTAGAGTGGGTAGGGTTACTATTGGCAATGGGGTCACTTTTGGTGGTGCTTTGGCTTTTTGTGTGCTGGGGGAAGCCTTCTTGATGCATTTGACATACTGTTCCCAGGCCATAGGACATTGTGTGGGTTTGGATGCTAGAGATGGGGCTGCACTGCCAGGTCCAGCTGATATCGCAATGCTGCAGTCCTCTGAGTGGATATTGGAAGATGACAGCAGGGTTCCAGGAATGTAGAGATGCAGAGATTATGTAATTATCCATTAAAATACCTAAAAATGAAAACATAATATATTTAAATATTACTTTTATTTTAAACATTGTTGAAGCTCTTTATTTTTTATAGCTCCAAACTTCTGCCGCATTTAATTTTCCTTCTGGATGATAAATTTTCATTAATATCTTAAAGCATAAATTTCAAAACATAAATCTCTGGGTTAGAAAATCTTTTCTTTAATTCTCTAAAACAATTTTTATTTTTTAGTGCATTCATGAAAGATACTTTCACTGGTTACAGAATTATCTGTATATACAGTTGTACCTCAGTATACACCATGGGGTTGGTTTTAGAACTCCCCAGGTACCAAAATCTCTGTATACTCAAGTCTTACATTGACCCTGCAGAATACATGTAAACAAAAATTTGGACCTTCATATATGTAGATGTTGCATCTGATGAATACTGTATTTTCGATTCGTATTTGGTTAAAAATCATCTGCACATAAGAGGATCCAGGCACTTTAAATTCATAGTTTAAGAGTCAGTTGTGGTTTTCTTCCAGTACCTTAAGGAAATCACTCCTTTGTCTTCTGGCTTACATAGTTTCTGACAAATATGCATAATGATAAATTGTATTCTTTTCATATGTGTTTTCCTCTCCATCTTCAAGGTTTTCTCCATAGCTCTGGTTTTAGTGGTTCTAATATGATATGTCTAAATGCGTTTCTTTAGGCTTCTATTGTTTCTGGCCTTCCGTGAGCTTTGTAGAGCTGTGGTTTTGTCGTCATTATTTTTCAAAAATTCTCTGTGGTTTTTGTCTTCAATAATCCCTTCCTTTCTTTGTGACATTTCAGTTACATATGTTATTTTACATGATATTATCCCATATCTTTGGATGATTTCTTCTTTTTAATTAATACTTTTTTTCTCTTTGTGTTTCAGTTTGAGTAGTTTGTACTGAACTATTTTAAAGTTCACAGGTTCTTTCTATGGCTGTGTTAATCCTACTGATGAACTTAAGGAGGAATTCTCTCAGTAAATACATCATCATTATCTCTATTCTACCCTTTATTATAGTGTTAGCTTTTTGATAAACTTTTCCATTTGTTCATCTGTTTTGTACACTCTTTCCTCTAGAGCATTTAGCACACTAATCATACTTATTTCAAATATACTGTACCATAGTTCCATCATCTTGTTGATCAAATCTGCTATTAAGAGATGCTGATGCATTCTTTAGTATGTCAGTTGCATTTCTCAAGTGTAGATTTTCTGCTTGATTCTTTTAAATTATTTCAATATTTTTGTTAGATTTATCTAATAACATTCTGAATTCCTTCTCTGTCTTATCTTGAATTTCTTTGACTTTGCTTAGAACAACCATTTTACATTCCTTGTCTGAAAGGTAACATATTTTTGTCTCTCTGGGATTGGTCTCTGGCATTTTATTTACTTCAGTTGGTGAGGGTGTGTTTTCCTGGATGGTCTTGATGCTTGTAAATGTTTGTTGGTGTCTGGCCATTGAAGTTAGGTATTTATTGTAGTCTCTGCAGTCTGGGCTTGTTTGTACCTGTTCTTCTTGAGAAGGTTTTTCAGGTATTCAAAGGGGACTTGGGTGTTTTGATCTAAGTTTTTGATCACTACAGCCATACTTGCATCAGAGGGTACTCTGATGCTCTGGTTTCCGTACACTTGTAGTGGTACTACCAATTATGATTTTGGATGAAGTCTGGAAGAATTTCTGGATTACCAGGCAGAGACTCCTGTTCAACCATATCTGCATCCGGGGGCACTCCAAACTAAGTAATGCTGTGGTTTTTGTAGACTTGTAGAGGTACTACCTTCAAAGTCTGGAATCAAGTCTAAAAATTATCTAGATTACGAGGCAGAGACTCTTGTTTTCTTTCCTTACTGTCTGCTAAACAAACTGAGTCTCTTTCTCTCTGTGCTGGGCTACCTGAAGCTGGGGGAGGGGTGGCACAAGCACTCCTGTGGCCACTACCACTGGTACTACACTGGGTCTGACCTGAAGCCAGCACAGTCCTGGGTCTCTCCCAAGTCCCGCTGTAAACACTACCTGCCTACCACTTACGTTGCTCACCATCCCAGCACTCTACAATCAACCGGTGGTGAAGCTATCCAGGCTTGTGTCCTTCCCTTCAGAGAGGCAAGTACTGCACCTCCCCCCCACCCACCCCCCAGCCCCAGCCCTAGGCAGGCCTAGAGATGCCACGTGGGAGGCGGGGTCTGGAGTCAGAAATCTTGGAAATCTACCTGGTGCTCTATTCTACTGTAGCTGAGCTGGAACTCAAACCTTAAGACAAACTCTTTCCCTACCCCTTTCCATAGGCAGAAGAGTCTCTTCCTGTGGCTGCCACCAACACAGCCCTATGGGGAATACTGCCACCTACCACCAACATTCACTTAAGGCCCAAGAGCTCTTCAGTCAGCTCATGGTGAATGCTGCCAGGCCTGGGACTCACCCTTCATGACAGTGGGTCCCACTCTATCCCAAGGCAGGTCTAGAAATGATATGCAAGAGCTAAGGCCTGGAATCAGGGACCCCAAGAGCCCACTTGGTGCTCTGTCCCACTGTGGCTATGCTGGGACTTAAGATGTAAGATAAAGTCCTTGAACTCTTCCCTTTGCTTTTCTCAAGCAGAAGGAATATCTCCTTATAGCTTCCACAGCTGGGAATTTGCTGGGTTTTACCTGAAGCCAGCACCTCTCAGAGTCTCACCCAAGACCCATGGCTACACTGGCTGATTATTTAGGACCCAAGATTCTTTAGTCTGCAGTTAATGAATCCTGCCAGAACTGGGTCCTTACCTTCAAGGCAGCAGATTTCCTTCTAGCACAGGACATGTCTATAAATTGTCCAGGAGCTAGGGTGTGGAATAGGAGCCTCAGGACTCTGCCCAGTGCCTTATCCTACTGTGCCTGAGCTGGTCTATAAGTTGCAAGGCAAGGTCGTCTTTACTCTTTCCTCTCAAGTAGAAAGGAATGAGTCTCTTTCAGAGCTGCAAGCTGCACTGCCTGGGGTTGAGGGAGGGGTGATGCAAGCACTCCCTTGGCCTGCCCTGCTGATGTCTCACTAGGTTATCCCTCAACAAGTACACTGGCTCTGAGCCCAGTACAGCGCTAGAACTTGCCTAGGGGTTATAGTCTTTGTGGCCACCCTTTCAAGTTTATTTAGGATCATAGAACACTTTAGCCCCTGGTGGTGAGGCTTGCCAGAACTCAAGTCCCAACCAAAGGATTGAGTGACTCTCTCCTGGCCAGGGCTAGTTAAAATGTCTCCTCTGTGGATGATGGCTGAGTTCTTCCCTGTGTTGTTTCTGCTGCTACAGGGTACTACTGAGTTCCAGTGCAAAGTCCCACAGTCACTGTGCTCTTCCTCCCACAACAGCACAGATTGTCCACACCACACAGCCACTACCAGGGGATATGGGAGGGGTAGCTTCTGAAATTCAAGATTGTCTTTCCTACACTCTTCAGTGCCTCTTTTAGTGATATGAAGTTAAAACCAGGAACTGTGATCATTTGCTTGATTTTTGGTTGTTATGAAGGTGCTTTTTTTTGGTGTAGACAGTTGTTCAATTTGGTATTCCTGTCAGGAGGACAGTTGGTGGAGACCTCTAATTGGCCATGTTGCTCCCTAGTTCCATCAGTTGGGTCATCTCTGAGTCTTTTCCTGCAGATTGCTTCACTTTGTTTTCATTTCTTTTGTTTTTCTCATTTGTAATTGAATTTGGATATGTGTATAGAGAGTAGAGACATAGATAAATAGCCTCACTTTTTTTTTTTTCTGCTAGACTGTTAGTGTTAGAGGTTGGATTAGTCTTATTAGGCATGCGTTATGTTTATAATTTATTATTTATATTTTTTTCAGTGCCTCACTGGATTCAAATTCCACTAATGTTACCGAGTGCTTAGGGTGGGAGCTTGGGTGAAGAAGGGTTTTCTCAATGTTACCGTTCAACTCTCTGCTTTTAGCATTTCCTATGAAGATGAAACATGAAGGGACTCCATCTCTATGCTTTTGTCCCTCTTCCATGGTAGGCTGCTCTTCCTTATTACTTGATAATGGCCCGTCCGGCAGTACAGTAAGAGGAACTGGTTTTCTTCTTCAAGCTTCAGTCATTAACAGGTCTTGCTTGCCTTTGTCTCAGGGGTGGTGCTTTCTCAGCGACCCTCTCCTGTTTTCTTTAGCCATCAAACTCTGCCCCATGTCTTTGGTGTGTCCTGTATGGGTGAGAATTTTCTATTCTTCCTCCAGTGTTAGGAGATCTCTTATGTTATTGTAATAATACAGTCATGGGCATAGGATGATGACTTCTGGATCCTCCCTTAGTGGTACTTTTTTTTCCCGCCTCAGCCTTTCCTCACTTGTAATATATTCCGAGGGAATACAGAGTTTACTGCTCTAACTTAGGCTTTTCATTTGGCTTCAGGGTAAAAAACAACAGCATTTCAGGCATTTCCCACCGTGGCTTCAATTATCCTTCAGATTTCCCCTGTGTACCTAGTGGATATATATGGGGACAAAAAGCCTCAATACCTACAACTGTCTTTGATGACCAGAGGTCATATATTCTCACACAGCTTACGTTCAGTCTTTAGCAATATATTAACCTTTTAACCTGATTATTCTTACCTTCTTACGTGGCACCCAGAGCCTGCAGTGCTCAGCTATGGACAAGCCAGTGCTCACTCCACATCTCTTCCCAGAGAGCTCATTTTTTCTTAATTTCTTGTCTAGTTTGTCATTTTTCAACTATACTTCTCTGATGGGTTTTTAAAAGTTACAATTTTCTAATTTTGCCTCATGTGTTTTGGGTAAATGGGTATGATTTGCTTCAGCTTTCTCAATCCCATGTAAAAAAACTTTTCTCAGATTAAAAAAAAAATAGTGATAACAAATTTCTGTGCCATAAATTTTAGCAACAATAGTAATAGATGGCATCTAGTGAGTGCTCAAAGGGTACAAAGGACTCTGCTAAGTGTTTTACGTGCATTATCTTATTTAGTATTTACCCCACCCCCCCGCCCAATACTTACAAACGTAGGCAATATTGTATTAAAATGTATAGGTAAGACCCTTATGACTCAGAATTGTAGTGTAACTTGCTCGTGGTTACATAGTAGTTAGGTGGACCCAGAATTTAAATCTAGCTCAGTACTACTAGTCTGCTGTAAAACTCAGTAACTGCCTAAAATATACTAAACTAAAAAATGGCATTCATAAAGTATTGCTTAAGTCGTGATAAACATACAAAAGGCAGTATTTTTTCTATATTGGCCTGAAGCGGACCAAGAAGCTCATTTATACATTAGTGCCCATTATTTTTTAGTAAGAGAGTCAGAGTGGTAGGGCAGGTGGGTGTCAAACAACATTAGAAACATTTCAACCATTTGTTCATCAAATGGAGCAGAACATAATGGAGAGTCCTTTAACCAAAGAGATAAAGTATATTACTAATTATATTGAATACAGTAGACAGCACTGGTATGGTATAATCTTATCAGAAAATCATCCCCTCTAACTACTGAACTGCAGAGTTCAGCACTACCTAGATACTTTGAATAGCAGGGGCAGGACTTGATGACTATCATAATATATTACATGAACTTTTTTTTTTTTTTTGAAATGGAGTTTTGCTCTTGTTGCCCAGGCTGGAGTGTAATGGTTAGTTCTCGGCTCACAGCAACCTCTGCCTCCCAGGTTTGAGTGATTCTCCTGCCTCAGCCTCCCGAGTAGTTAATTTTTTGTACTTTTAATAGAGATGGGGTTTCCCTATGTTGGTCAGGCTGGTCTTGAACTTCCAGCCTCAGGTGATCAATCTTCCTGCTTTGGCCTCCCAAAGTGCTGGGATTACAGGTGTGAGCCACTGCACCTGGCTGACCTTTTCTTAAATCAAATTGTGTTCACTTCTAAATGAACAAGCTAATGCGCTAGTATAAGAGCAGCAGAATTCCTAAGCGTTACTGCCGGTGTCTGTATTTTTGTCCTCAAGTGAACACATTGTGTTTTAACTCTGCTGTTTTGAATTTTTCCTTTACAGGTGCATGGTTGAGATTGTGTTCAATTGACTGAAAGTTTAGACTTTTTTTCCCCAAATTCTAATACAACCGTTTCAGATCAACAGTTCTTGGGGACAAATTCTCTTCTTAAAAGGAAAACTACCACAAGTCCATATGAATACTTCTCCAGTTGATATACAGATTTTTCTTTTGTTTCCCCTTAGTCATTGTAATCATGATAATTCTAGTTAGTTGGTTTAAAAAAAAAAAGTTGACATAATTGTTTTCTCCTTTCTTCTTAACCCATGTATACATATGCCTGATGAGATGGCATGAAATAATGAAAAACTTGTTGGCTTGTCTCTTACTGCTTTTAGGAGTTTCTCTTTGGCTGTAGTTCTTAGAAGTTTGGTGATAATATGCAGGGGCAGTCTTATTTGGAGTGAATCTTATTGGAGATCTGTGGGTAACAACTCTAGTCTGTATTCATTTAGACATATGACCTTGGGCAGTTGAAGTGACTGGAATATTGGAGGGGAGTTATATGGCACCCTTTAAGAAATCTTTAAACTCAAAATTTGAATGACATAACATTTCTTAAAATAAACATTTGTGTTTATTATACTGTAACGACATTCTTTCTCTATCTTCCATATTTCCTGTGGATCATTTTAGGTTTGGCAAGAGAGTAGATTTCAGAGTTCTGCATTAGAAAGAGACATCACAAATCCTCTTAGAGAAAAGTTAAATTCTCTCAAAACCTAACTATTGAGGGGTGGGAAGTAAGAAATATGACCCACGTCAAAATTGTTGGCCCCTGATGTTTTTCATTAAACTAACATAAACAGTTTGTAGGGCCATGGATTTGGGTATTTCGAAAAACTAGTATCAGGAAATCTTCATTTGAGATGGCCATTTAAGATGGTGGCTCATGTCCATATCTACTGTACTTAAAGAATCTCTGGTTAAAGTTCAGAAAAAGTGAAATGAAAAACTCAGAGGTAATAAATCTATTTTTGTTTTGGGAGTAGACTTGCTACAAATAAAATCACAGGCCTTTGATTAGAAAAAGCATATGCAAGTATTTGACAGTTTTTAAATACCACATGTTCCTTTCCCAAAACAATCTGCTGATACAAGTGTAGGTGAAGGTGCTACAATTGTTTGGGATAGAATTTGTTAGAGCTAGAAACTCATATAACCTCCCTAAAGGCCACTGAGGCAGTCATGTCAGAGAGCAGATTTACCCTGGGTCAACATTTGGATGTTCTCGAAGAAAACACATTGTAGAATAAGCCTGAATCTTACAGGTAGTCCTCTAAGGAGTCTAACTGATACACCTGGCTAATTTAAATAATGCAGGCTCTCTCAGGCTATCCTGAAATTAACATAAGATTTCTGTTGCTTTAAAACCAACATTTGCATTTATTATACTGTAACTATATCTTCCATATTTTTTGTGGATCATTTTATACTTGACAAGAGAGTAGATTTCAGAGTTCTGCATTAGAAAGAGACATTAGAATCTTGCTGAGTTGCCTCCTTTAGAGGCTCTTGCTGAGTCTTCTCCTGGACTGACCTTGGTTAGCAGTGATGTTCATGCAGGGTACCCCAGCACCCACATATGTTCCATCTCTGTTTCACCCCTTAGCATGTTTGCCAACCCTCTACTCTCAACTTCTAAAAAGATCAGATATCCTAGGAGCTCTTGGACTTTGACTGGTCCATACTATTCCTATTAGGGCATTGCAGAAGACTGGGATATTAGAATGGTGCTGTCACACTGATTCTCACTCATGGGAGACTGATGGAGTTTGGATATTTGTCCCTTAAAATCTCATGTTGAAATGTGACCCCTCCAATGTTGGAGGTGTGGCCTAGGGGGAGGTGTTTGGTGGATTCCTCATTAATGGTTTGGTGCCCTCCTCACAGTAATTCTCTCACTCTGTTAGTCCTTGTGAGATCTGATTGTTAAAGAGAGCCTGGCACCTCCTCCTCTCTCTTGCTTCCTGTCTCAGCATGTTGACACTCTGGCTTTCCTTGCCTTCCACCATGAGTAAAAGCTTCCCAAAACCTTACCAGAAGCCAGATGTTAGTGCCATGCTTCTTCTACAGCCTGCAAAACTGTGAGCCAAATAAACCTCTTTTCTTTATAAATTACCCAATTTCACATTTCTTGATACCAACACAAAATGGAGTAATCCAGGGAGCCAGGAAATGTTCAGTGTTCTGGGCCAGTGGTGGTCCATTCTCTGACCTGGACATTCATTGAGCTCTGCACAGAGGCCAGAGCTCTCATCCCTTCCCGCCACTGCTGCCTCAAATATATAGCACCTTAGGGTGGCATGGGTGGTAGCAGGTACCATTTATCCCCCACTGCTGGCATCCAGGGTAATCACTCCCAGGTACCATTTATCTCCCACTGCTGGCATCCAGGGTAATCACTCCCAGGTACTATTTATCCCCCACTGCTGGCATCCAGGGTAATCACTCCCTCTTCAGGATCCATGCCACATGTAAGCCATTTTCCTGGGGAAGCTGTATCTATCTATCTCTGAGGAATTCTGAAACTAGGGCTCCACAATGCCAATTTCTTGCCACCAACTGATGTGTTGACACTGTGGTCTCTCAGGTGGGTCCTTCAGCCTTGCCAGATGCTGATGAGGGACAGCCATTCCCCATGTGAATGGGCTGCTCTTCTTTTGCCTTGTCTGTCTTTCCCACTAGTGACAGTGTGTGGAAAGCAGGAGTGTGGTAGACGTTGAAAAAGGCCATATGCTAGGAATACAGTGATCACAGCTAAAGAGTTTAAGATACAGTTAGAAAGTGTGTTATTCTGTCTTTATGCTATACAATTGTGAATGGTGAATTTAGCATGATCAGAAAACATTCATTCACATTTTCCCATTTACTCTGTAAGATTTGCATTTGTGTTATCAGTGAACCACAGTAACAACCACTAGAGTTATTGGAAGCAAATATTCACGGGTGTCATGATAAAACAGGGCAGCCTCAGGAGTAAATGGTATTATCAGCATTAACTAAATTGTATTAGGGATGCTGGCAGAGACAAGAAAATTTTGTTTCAATACAAACAGTTCCTGAAGAGCCGTGACTAGCGTTGCTATCTTCTCCTACAGTGGTAGATAAAAAAATTAGTCTGGAACAGCACATTTGACAATAAAGAATATGAAGAAATGGTTTCTGGACCTGAAGAGAAAGAGTGGTACACAGACACTAGGAGGAATCTCTTTGTGCCTTGAATGGACAGTAAATGAATACACAGCGTCACTTCTCTGCTTAGGATTCTAAAATAAATTCTACTTCACAAGGACCTATTGGGACTCTGAAAAAGTGTTTGCCTGAGGCCCCATGTACCCCAGGGGTGACCTTAGAGAATGAACAAAGCAGGTAAATTTGCTTTATAAACTGCTGTTGTTAACATAAAAACGTAAAGGGGAGGCTGAAGAAATGTCATCTATTCCTCCTCCGTAAAATACACAAAGTGAGAAGTTAGTAGAATATAAATGAGGGAAAAATCTGTGTATCGTTTCAGTGGCAGCCCAGTGGAGGCCATTGTGAAATGGACACAGACAAAAGTGAGCAGACTGTTCAGACTCATGTGTGCAGCTGAAAGAATGTCAAAACTGATACGGGATAAATCTATGCAGATCTTTCCGGGTACCCCTTTCTCAAGGGCCATGCTGAGAAAATGAGAGTGCATAAGATTGATCTTCTCCCTACGTACCTTTTGTCTCTTTTGCATAATAAAAGTTTCATAATCATGAAAAATACTTACATATTATTCAGCTAGGGCAGTTCCATAATTTAAAATAAGTTGTTTTGTTGTTCTAGGCATTTGTGTTCTTAGACTGAAAGATACATATACAAAGTAAAATGACAGTATTGTAGAAAAGTTTGATTGGTATTCTACTTTTTCCAATTGGGTTTGTAATAACTAATATTTATATTTTCAATTTTAAATATCTTGATAATGGATACTCAGTTTTTATCAGCTCTTGCATATGAGTGTCACATTTCTACTGTTTTAAAATTCTAATAATACACTACCCTAGATTTTACCATTTCATCCTTCTGTATCATCACTCTAAAAGCATGTCTCAAAGGCTTAAACCTCATATTTTGTTATTCTGCTGGAACTTACAGTTGTTTATTCAATTTAAGAACAAGAAACCGAGATGCATTTTTCTTACCAGTTAAACTTTTTTTTTTCTATTTTAGAAAATTTATAAAAACAAAATTAGCAGCAGGTTTGAAAATTCCGTAACAGTACCATCTGTTCAAGGAGCTGAGAAACATACTTCAAAAATAACTTTTCAAGCAATGGTTCAAAGATATCTGGATTCTGGGATTTCCATTATTAGTTTTAGCTTTTTCCATTCCCTGGAATCATTTTCTAAGAAGTCACTTCAGTTACTGGGAATTACTGGGAATGATTCAGATTTGCTGTTGTTATTTTGCTTTGAAACCACTTTTTATTATTACAAAAAAATTATCTGTCTAATACAGTTTGAATATTTTCTGAAATGGTTGAGACTGGAAGTGTTTTGCATTTCAAATTTTTTTTAAATTTTGGGATATTTGCATATACATAAATACATAATTTATGTATACATAAATACTTTGGGCATGGAACCCAAGTCTAAATGCAAAATTCATTTATGTTTCATGTACGCCTTATACACATGGCCCAAAGGTAAGTTTTTACAGTATTCTTAGTACTTTTGTGTGCAGAACAAAGTTTGTATATTTTGAACCATCAGAAAACATAGGCCTAGTTTAAAGTAACAGATGATAACATAAATGGAAAGTTTCACAAAAACTGTTTCAATATAGCTATACACACACACTTTCAAAGTTATGTAAACATTGAAGTTTTTAACCTTCACTCAAGCTAATTAAATATACTTAGAATTACATTAAATCATTTTAAGTAAATGAAAAAACCTATAAATACATTAAATCATGAGATGACACAGAAAAGAAACATATTGCAGATTTAATAATGGCATGTGATTCATTTCCATGAATTTCAAATAATGAACTCTAAATTTCCATGCACACGTTATTAAATATATGTTAAATTTTCATTTGTGCTGGTAACAGCAAAGGTGATTGCCAGTTCATGAGCATATTCTAGGCAATTTTCCGAATGATACACTTCTAATTACAACACTCTGTTAAATCATGTAACACTCGGTCCCATGGCATCCCTGCTCTGCTGGTGGCATCAGCTAGAATGACTACATTTAGAAATGTAAGGCTGCTGTTTTATTAATTGAAACTGCTTCTGTGATAAGCTTAGAGGAAAAAAAAGCTATGCACTGATTCACAAAAGAAAGACCTTTACGTGACAAAATACTTCGACATAGGGAAGCATGGAAGAGTCACTCAGATAGCCTCTCTAGTAGTTACTTTAGCATAGCAATGCTGAACATTAATACGATGTTTTTAGGGTTTTCATTCATCTTAATACTTACAGAGAAAATCAATGGAAGATATTTTTCTACTGTGAAATGCTGAATGCTAGAGACTTGAGAAAAAATATCAGTAGAAAAAATAATTATTATTTTTTTTACTTTGTAGTTTATCGGGATTTGTTTTATTCTTTTGCTCTGTAAATAACCAGCACATATGGTCAGGCCTTGGGAGAGCGGCATATTTAGGAGAGAGGAATCACTTTGTTTCTGCTATGTAGTAACTAAGAAATAAGCAGTCACATTTCTTGGCTGATTGTCTTTTTGATATACCATTTCTGTGTGGTATTAATAAACATGCATAAAAGTTTATAGTGAAACCAGTTTAGAGTGAACACCATTTTTTGTGAATTGACATGAATTTATGAGAGCCACTAGAACTTATTAATGTGTTCACTTATGTTTTTCTGTATTTAATATTGTGCTTTTCTGAAAAGCTAGGAATACTGTTGAATGTGTAATGTCTATTTTCAGCCATGACTCACTGATTTCATCAGCATATTAAGGTCAACATTCTAAGGCTAAAGAGAAAACAGATTTGGATGTAGAAGAAATATACACTAACTTCTGATGAGAGAGCAAGTAAATATAAATACTACATATGACATTTAGTATTCATTAATTCCTATGTAGAACAACATTTGTTATACTTATCCCAGCTCTCCCACTTGTCAGCAATTTGGCCTTGGGAAAGCTACCAAAGCTCTCTCTGCTACATTTTTTAATCTGCAAAGTGAATATAATAATATTTGTTCCATGGTTGTGAGGATTAAATTAGATAATACAGGTAAACTGGAAAAATAAGCAATCTATAAAGGTTAGCTTTTGTTTTGCACCTTGAATAAAAGTGAAGTTCAATTATTGTTTTTAAAGTACATTGCTGTGGAAAATGGGCAGAAATTTTTTTCTTGTTTTATAAAGAATATTTGTACTTGTGTAATTGTGTTAGTCTTGGTTCTTTAGGGAAACATAACCATAGGACATGTATCTATATGAATGTTTTGGTGCAAAAGTAAGTGCAGTTCTTACAGTTACTTATGATAGCAAGAACTGCCCTTAACGTTTGCACCAACCTAATATATATGCAAATATCATCACAGTGACTGTTGATAATCATTCTAGGGCTCTAAGGTAAGCACACAGAGGCAGTTTTTGTATTTATTTGAACTTTTTATTTGCCTTAGAATGTACAGGATTTCTTTGGTAAAGGAGCCCTGATTTGTCCAAGACAAACAGAATTTCTTCAGAACTTGTAATTATTCCCTACTGAAGCTGGTCTGTAGTAATTGAGAGTGCTGTCCTCAAGAAGAGAAAGTAGAGATGAGAGGCTGAGAGAGAAAAGGTTTCGGTGGCAGCAATTCACTGGTTCTAGCCTTTCCCCACTGTACCCAACCCTTCTGGGTTGTATGAACTAGTCATTTTCCCTCTTTCTCTAAGCGTATTTGTGTTTCTTCCAGTAACTTATAACTGAAGGGATAAAGACTAATACAATTAATGCTATTATAACTTAGGATGGTGTTTAACCCCGGAGTTTTAGGAAACACAGCTCATCACATTTGCTTTGGGTATCTTTTTAGAGACTGCAGTTATCACGTTAATGCATTCTCTCATTCTCTTGACCTGAGAAGGCAATAAATCTGGCCCATCCCCCACTAACATTCTGTGTCCTACATTTGTTCTTAAAGTTCTATTCTATACTTGCTATGTCAGTCAAAAACTATTCAGATGATTTAGAAATGAGAACATTTAAAAACCCTACTTGTTATCTCTTTCACCTTTTTTCTCTTCTCTTCTCTCCTGCCAACTGCAAATCTGCTTCTACCTATGTGCAGGAAAAGAGTCTGAAACCAAGCAACCCTAATTTAAATTTCATGGAGAAGACTGAAGATCTACAAACTGCTTTTTTTGGTGACAGTATACCTAGTGGTGTGCATTAAAGCTTCTTTCTCAGAAAGATATTGATAGATATTATATACAGATAAAATAAAATGATTACCTTTAACTGTCTAATTTGTTGGAGAAAACAGGTAAAACTGACAAAATAAATATGCAATCAGATGGGGATAAAAAAATAGGAGCAGAAATTACATGGCAATTCTTAATATGTGAATACAGGATAGAGTGATTATTTGTTAAAAGTCCCTGTATATCAGATAGAGTATTCATTTACCACAAGCAGGATCTCATGTGATTTAGAACAGTGAACTTGCCCAAGAATTCCCATGATCTCTTTCCATATGATAGATGGACTGGAAGCTGCAGATCGGAGTGTGAAGCTGAAGATCAGAGAAGTATGCCTTCTAAATATCAGAGGCAAGTTCTCTTTCCTCCATGTGATTAAGTTCTTTCCAGTGATCAAACCCAGTAAGAAGCATCAATGGGACATAGGTTTTGGAAACAGAGATTTGCAACTTTCCCAATTCTGGAAAATAAAGATTGAAAGGAAACATGATAATTTCAAATATGAATGAATTAGAGAACTATTTCAAATGGTATAGGGGAGGGAGTAGACACAGATTGTCATTACCAGAAATTGGAAACTGGGGAGTAGAAAGGCAAGACGGATACCTCTACCACTATGCCCAGACAGTTTCTGTACGGCTTATAAAAACTGAAACACAGAATAAAAAGTCCTTGGCCCTTCTATCAACAAGTAAATTAACAGTGTTTTGAAGAAGAAGTCAATAGGAAAAAGTGAGAATAAAATATAATCAGTTTTCTTTGAAAGTTTCTGACATTGCTACATGGAGACCTTAGTTTGGTTGTCTTTGGGGCAATAGCAAGCTTGTGGGTTACCCAGATACATGTTCTCTGAAAGGTCACCCTGGATACCACCCAGTTGATCGTGGGATCTGTGGAGAGATAGTCTTTATGGGATATGGTTGGGCGCAGTGTTGATTCTTTTTCCAAACTCAGATGCCCTTCCAGACAGAGCACATGTTTCTGGGTTTAAGAAACAAATAGTGACACAGACCATCTTACCATAGACAGTGAGAAGTAGCATACATTGGGTTTTTTTTTTTTGGCCCTCACACATCTCAGTTCCACCACAATAGATTGATGGGTTAACAGTTGAAGAATCAGGATTCTCTTTTCTTGATGAAGAAGAAAGTACAATAGAGGGAGTTGTGTGTGGGTTAGTGGAAGGGCACAAGTCATAGCCATGTGGGAGAAGTACTCCTCTGAAATCTCTCACATTTTTTTCCTGAACTCCAAAATAGCACTAAAATACATAGAGAAGCCAAAGATCAAATTAAGCTGTCTGCATGGGGCCACCTGGAGCACAAGGTATGTAGTCAACTTGAAAACCTTGGAGAACAGAAACAAGAATTTCAAATCTGTCTTTGGTCAAAATCATGATATGAATGAAACTTCTCTCTGAGATCCTTCATACCTGTAGTATCTTTTAATAATTCCTCATTCAGTATCTAAAAACCTTAAGAAACATAATTTATCTTGGAAGGTATGGCCTAAAAATGAAGATTGAATTAATGATAAGAGTTGGAACAATAAAAAATCATTTATGAACAGATAGTTTATTTTCCTGCTGTAGACTACAGAAAAGGGTTTTAAAAATAGAATAAAATAAAATGTCCAAGCAGTTAAAAATTTTTTAAGAAAGCCTGTAGAAAGTTCACATGATGAGAGTTCACATTTTAAGTTCAAAACTTAAAATATTAATACCTTGCAACTCAGCTGAAGAAGGTGAAAAAATATGTTACATAGGAAGGGTTATGGTGTTTGTGCTTCTTCCTGGTGGGGAAGCTTAGCTTCCGCTGGAACCCTGCTCGGGGGGTTACTCCTAAATGTAACTTGTAACCATCACCACAGAGTGCATGGATAAAAAGTGGCATGTAGACACATAGATAGAATCATTTCCAGGGTAGAAAGTAAGGCAAAATAGTGACTTTATTATTTGTCTTTTGGTCAGGAATTTAAAACGTGATAAAGACTCTTACTTAAAAAGAGCAAGTAAATAAAGAATAAGAATTCTTGACTAATAGTAATAAATTTGTTCCTTGCTAGCTAAATAGACGTAGATCATCAATGCCTAGGAGAAACCACTCAGAAGATAAACATTTCTGTTAGCTGAGAACTTTCTTCAGAAACTTGAAAAGCAAAAGGTTTATGTAGTAATGCTACCATGTATAATTAGCTCATGGTATATGTAAGTATTTTTAAGTTAACTGTGTATTTACCTATCTTGGAGAGTAGTTTTAGTAATTGTTCATAAGACCTTGTATTGTTGATATAGTTATCATTTAGAGAACTAATCTAGGCATGATAATAGGAAGACATATGTCTAAAGGAGTCAAGATTCTGGCACCCAGAGTAGTAAAAAATATGTGAATAATATCCTTTATAAAATATGTCTTATCAAAGCTTATTTCCATCTGAGAGTGACGGCATTTTAAAAAGGAGCTCATTATATCATTAAAAGCTGATTATTTATATTGGCTCACTGCAACCTCCACCTCTTGGGTTCAAGCAATTCTCATGGCTCAGCCTCTGGAGAGCTGGAATTACAGACACATACTACCACACCTGGCCAAGTTTTGTATTTTTAGTAGAGATGAATGTTGGCCATGTTGAGGTCGAACTCCTGACCTCAGGTAATCTGCCCACCTCGGCCTTCCAAGGTGCTGGGATTACAGGCATGAGCCATCACGCTGTATCACCTCTTAAACATAAGTCTGGAACTGTTGAATGTGTGTTTCCACATTTTAATTGGACTTGAATCAACAAATTACTGCTGAGAAAGGGGGTGGGGGACTTCTAGAGGTAAATGCAGTATCACAGTTAGTTGTGAAAGACTGAATGAATTATTTCCCTTTAAGATGGAGAACAAGACAAAAATATCTACTCTTACCATTTTTATTCAACATAGTGTTGAAGTTCTAAGCCAGTATAATAATGCAAGAAAAATAACTTAAAAGGACGCAGAATGACAAAAAGATATAAAACTGTTTATATTTGCAGGCATGTAATTGTACAGAATTTTCTGAGGAATCTACAAAAATTCCTAGAACTATTAAATGAGTTTAGTATGGTCACAGGATGAAAAGTCACACAAAAATAAATTATATTTCTATATACTAAAAATGAACGATTAAAAATAAAAAATTCCAAGGCTATTTATTGCTCCCAATAAATACTTAGCTCTAAATCTAACAGGATATGTACAAGATCTATATGCTGAATTAAAAAATAATGAACGAATCATAGAAAGCTAACTGGAAGGAAGATACAGCATAATAAAGATGGCAGTTCTCGCCAAATTGACGTATAGGATTAAAACGGTTGCTGTACAGCTCTAATGCTGCTCAAGTAACCGGATACAACAATGCTGCTGAAGTAACTGAATATCTATAGGCAAGAAAAAACAAAATAAGACAAACATACAAAACATTTTCAAAATGAACCACTTGCTAAAACTTCCATCTTACTCAAAAATGAACTCAAAATGGATCTGGGACATAAATAGTCATATAGCATACCTTACACTGAGAAAAATTCTATGAATAATCAAAAGGCAAAGAAAAGGCAAACTTCTCTGAAAGGTGACTTAGATATAAGTACTTCAGCTGGAAAGAGAGCCTAAGCTCTCTGTTATGCTAGCCAAATTAAAACTCTATTTTAAAGTCTACCTGTGGGATAATAAATGTGTTCAATACTTGGTATACTAAGCATGGAGGTAATAAGGACTGATTTTATTTATTATTATTATTTTTTGAGATGGAGTTTCACTCTTGTTGCTCAGGCTGGAGGGCAATGGTGCAATCTCAGCTCACTGCAACCTCCACCTCCCTGGTTCAAGAGATTCTCCTGCCTCAGCCTCCCAAGTAGCTGGGACTACAGGCATGCACCACCATGCCCAGCTAATTTTGTACTTTTAGTAGAGACATGGTTTTACCATGTTAGTCTGGCTGGTCTTGAACTTCTAACCATAAGTGATCTTCCCACCTTGGCCTCCCGAATTGCTGGGATTATAGGCATGAGCTACCCTGCCAGACCAGGACTGATTTTAAAAACAAAACTAAAGCAGGCAGTTAAAAATGTGACTGCTAATTTTTAGGTTTTAGGTAAGATGCAATTCCACTGAACACTTGTTTTCATACATCTGATCTCCAAATAATAATATCTGTTTAGATATGGTGATGGTTTCTTGAGTGTGATTCCATAGCTTTTATATATTTTTTACATGTTATTTAGTAAGTTTAAGACCTTACTAAATAACAGATACTTTTTTCTACAGTCTTGAATGTGATCTTTAAATAGTCTGGCAGATTGTCAGTAGTATTCTCACTGTGCAGATTAGAGAACTAAGGCTCAGAGGCTAGATGCCTTGCCCAGTGTCGACACAATTAACAGTAAGTGGTAGATCCAGGATTAAAACTCCACAACACACTTCCTCTTTTCTTTCCTCTCTTTCCTACAGAGTCCTTCTCTGGGGGCTGTAAGAGGGTTCTGAGTAATGCCTAGCAAGCATTACTCATATAACCATGAATTTCAACTTCAGGTACAATTGGCTAAACAGTGTGAATTTCCCGATCTGTGGCTCCATACCTATACCATAGTAATAATGAGATACATATGTATTACGCTATTTTCTCAAAGCATGTCATGCTATAGTCAATGGCGAGATCCACATTCTGGGATTTTCTTACAGGAGCCAGCTTACTAACAACCAGTACACAATGAAATTCTTTATCCTAGAAACCGATGTGAACCCACAGGGTCATTTTAGGGCATGGCTTTCCTAATGTCAGTGACCTGGTTTAATATTAAACTACAGAGTTTGTAAGATGTTAACTTTGAAGGTAGCTGAGTAAAGGAAGTACTGGATTTCCTGTACATTTCTCTGCAATGCCCTCAGATACCATAGTTAATGCAAAGTAAAAGTTACAAAACCAATAATTGTTTGGCACATAATTGAACTCAGGTCAGTTATCTGAATATGCTATTTCCTACTAAACATACCACTAAACTATGTGTTTTAATTTTACATACATGGTACAAATGAGAAATGCTTCTATGAGATGGAAGAGACCATTGAACGGTTATAGTTATGAGGGACCAGTTTTCATGAAAAACTGAGATATTTGAATTAGACTTTGAAGAGTGTGTATCACTCTTAGTGGATTAGCATTAAGAAAGGAAAGAATGATTAGATAAGAGTGAGAGCAAATAAAAAAGAAAGGAAATGAGTATGGTAGGTAGAATAGACAGGGACCAGGGGATCAGCTTACGAGAGACCCAGAGAGACAAGAAAGGATCTGCCTCCTCCTAAATTGTCTATGAGACGTCGGTGGAGATGGGAAGACCCCAGTACAGGACTTCTGGAAAAGGAAAATATCCCTTGTTCCATATTAAAAAATCATCCTATTGTCATTTCTTCTTTTAGGAAAAGTGATAAAATTGTAATGGTTTTCACTGCCTGGGTTCACATCCCACCTCCACTTGTTACTAGCTGAGTGGCTTGTTCAAGTTTTGACCTTTCTAAGCCTCAATGTCCATATCTGTAAAATTATGGAGGTATTATTTCCTCGAAGAATCATTGTAACCACAGATAACAAATGTTTGGATGGTTGCTTTAAAAATGTTGAATTAATGGAGACGGCATTGATGATAATGATGATTCCTTTCTTACCAATCGCTACATGTTTTGTGATGTAAATACATTTTCAGAATTGAGGACCTAGCATATTAAGACAGGTCTGCCATAAAATGTGAGATATAAGTGAAATCTAGGCCTTATTGAGTTCTCTGTCCTTTCTTGGACCAGCCATACTTTGGTTTCTTTCTTCCCAGGCAATACACACATTGCACTCAGTTCTTGTCTCATTTCAACCTGCTTCATTGTTGCTAGGTAGTTTCATGTATTTGCACTTCCATGGATACACTGAGGCATAGCTTACTGCTTTTAATTAAGACATTGGCCAGTAATTAGGACTTTTTGGTATAATCAATGCCCAAGCAAAATTTGATATACTTAGCGGGCTCATGTTGAGTTGTATTAGTTAAGATTGTTTGTTCCTGGCTACATAAATACAACTGGCTGATTTAACCAAGGCTGATAAACCAAGGGAAATGTATTGCTAGAATATTGCAAGCCTGTTTGGATCACCAGGAACATTGGAGACACAGGATAAGAAAGTAGGCAGAAAGAAAAGGTAGACAGCAGTCCGATCCCTTGCTAAGGCTATACCAGAGAGTCCGTCCAATGAAGCCACTGCTGCTCTGGTACAGAACACCACTTGCCACCTCCTTTGCTACTATCCCAGGATGCCACCGCAGACATGGCTTCTATGACCTCCCTACCCATTAGATGTCCCACTGTTTCTAAGTTACGAATTCCATGTGAAAATCCTAGCAGGATGTACCCATATCTGAGCCCAAGTTTAGCGCTCAAGCACTAGCTGCAGAAAGGGCTGGCAAAGTGAGGAGCTTTGGCAGCTTCTATGGTAAGAAGTAGGCTGTGTCTCCCACGAGTTCCGTAAGATAGAGAATTCCCTAAACTTAAGTTGGAGTAAATGCTGGTAAATTTGGTAATAATTGGTAAATTTCCACCTAGATAAGTAGAAAGGGTCTATGGGAGGGGAGTGATTCGTAAAATCACAGCATGTTAGTGGTTGTTCGTATTTTTATCTATGTGATGAGCCTGCTTCTCTTGCACTTTGTTCCATTACAATATTACTATGAGGAGTCTCATTATGACCTCAGTAACAGAGTTGATAAATTAGGGTTTTTTTTGGTTTGTTTTTGTTTCTGAGACGGAGTCTTGCTCTGTTGCCAGGCTGCAGTGCAGTGGCGCGATGTCGGCTCGCTGCAACCTCTGCCTCCTGGGTTCAAGCAATTCTCCTGCCTCAGCCTCCAAAGTAGCTGGGACTAAAGGAGTACGCCACCACACCTGGCTAATTTTTTCACTGTTGTTGTATTTTTAGTAGACACGGGGTTTCACCGTGTTAGTCAAGATGGTTTCGATCTCCTGACCTTGTGATCTGCCTGCCTCAATCTCCCAAAGTGCTGGTATTACAGGCGTGAGCTACCGCACCTGGCCAAATTAGGTTTTTTAAATTGGTTGCTCATGGCTAGATTTTCAGCGCTCACTTAGTCTCTCTTATTTCACTAGTATTTGTATAGAGTAAAATATGAGGGGCAATTGAAGCAAAAATTGACGGAAGGAATTCTGAGTAGGAAGGAGCTGGGCTCAGATGCCAGCCCTGTCAGTATCTAATTGTGTGATTGGCAACATCATTTCTGGACCTTAGTTTTCTTCTCTGTAAGATGGGAGTGCTATTACTCAATCTGAAAACTGATCCAAAGTTTAAAAGATTGCTTTTAAATTAACCTGTTAGAATGCCTCGCATAAAAGTAAATGTTAAGTAACTAACAAATGATAACATTTTTGTTATTTTTGTCTTCCTCTCTTAGAGAATCATTGGCCGCAAGGACTTTAGTGTATCTGCAATGCCTACAAATATTTCCTCTTTCTTGTTTCTCCTTCATTCCCTCCTACTTCCATTGTTTGCTATGATAGCTACTGAGCTTTGTTTGATTGGCTGCAGTAGTCAGCCATCCAGAAAGATTGTGGTCTGCCATCCAGAAGAATTATTATTCTTGTTAAACAAGGATGAAGCCATTTAAAGCACTCATGAGGTCTTATTAGAAAAACAAAACAACAAAAAAGGAAAAGAAGTGAAGATTGGAAAGAGATGTGTCTTGTAGATCTGCTAGTGAGCAGCACATTACCAATAGAGCTGGACAAAACTAGCAGTATATTGCTATTGAAGCTGGTAACACTTTACCTAGAGGAATGCACTACACAAATCCTTGCACCTCTGAAATGTGCAACTACCTTCCTGGAAAGCTGAATGACAACCTGAAACTCTCTAGCCACGTAAACCTGTCTAAGGGAAATCAGGTCTGAAAAGCTTATTTTCTTACTAATAAAAGCACAGAGTGATATGAAATTAACATATGTATCAACAGAAGCACAGATTGCATAAAGAGATCAGAATCCTCTCAGGATGATTCTACCCATTAAGATAACTGCAGGGCATAATATTTCATTATGTGCATTCCAATTGAGGAATTAAAAAAACTTTCATTTCCTGTATTTTTGATACCAGCATTTGGGAATATCGAGACAATTTAGAATAAGCATAAGCTCTGGCTTGTATAAACTTGAAAAGAAAATTGAAGTGAATAGTAGCCCTTCAACTTTAAATTGAAATACATAAACATGTTTCTCCATATTGTCAAACCATGTATTTCCTTCATTTTCAAATGTTGCTAGTGTTTTCTGGTTTTCTAGAATTAAAATATCATGGAGCTTCCACTTGCAACAATGTTGGCTTAGGTAAACTTGCTGTTGAAAGCAACTAATCATTTGGGAGGAGAAAATTGAAATATTTTCCAAAATATGTCAAAATACTAAAAATATGATCAGACCAGAGCTTGAGAACCTAGGGAGGTCAATACAATTCTTGGACAGCTTTTACCCTGGGGTCACTTTTCAATGCATAATACATAGGCTGAGACATTAGGTGATACTTCTGGTGACCCTCAAATGAATATGTAAACAAAGCCCACTATCTGGAACTCAACAGTTTAGAGATTCTAGTAAATATCCTTTGTTTGACTTTAAGATATTTAATTTAAAAATAAGGGAAGACTAGAAATAAACAAACCCTGGGATGCTATACAAACCCTGCTTCATATCTTCTGGGTTCCCTAGAAAATTTTAAGACTTTAACATATATAAGATGGTCCTGAACTGTTAGGTCCCCAAGCATCTGACTAAAGCAAATGAAAAATAATCCCTGTCAGAAAATATTAACATTTCAGAACTCAAATTCTTTCTACAAATAACTTTTCAAATACAGCCTTTAATGACTAGTTAAAAATAACCAGGCACATGAGAAGACAAGATAACAGGTGCAGAAACATCCAAAAAGAAAAACAGACAACAGATGCAGAGATTAGAAACATTAGAATTATCCAGTCTGTCAATGATGGACATTTGGGTTGGTTCAAAATCTTTGCTATTGTAAATAGTGCTGCAGAAAACGTATGTGTGCATGTGCCTTTACAGTAGAGTGATTTATAATCCTTTGGGTATATACCCAGTAACGGGATTGCTGGGTCAAATGGTATTTCTGGTTCTAGATCCTTAAGGAATCACCACACTGTCTTCCACAGTGGTTGAACTAATTTACACTCCCACCAATAGTGTAAAAGTGTTCCTATTTCTCCACAGCCTCACCAGCATTTGTTGTTTCCTGACTTTTTAATGAGAATCATTCTAACTGGCATGAGATGGTATATCATTGTGGTTTTGATTCACATTTCTCTAATGACCAGTGATGATGAGCTTTTTAAAATATATTTGTTGGCCACATAAATGTCTTCGTTTAAGAAGTTTCTGTTCATATCCTTTGCCCACTTTTTGATGAGGTCATTTGTTTTTTTTCTTGTAAATTGAGCAAACTAACACAGGAATGGAAAACCAAACATCATATGTTCTCACTCATAACTGGGAGTTGAACAATGAGAACACATGGACAAAGGGAGGGAAACATCACATACTAGGTCCTGTTGGGGAGTGGAGGGCAACGGGAGGGAGAGCATTAGGATGAATACCTAAGGCATGTAGGGCTTAAAACCTAGATGACAGGTTGATAGCTGCACCATGGCACATGTATACCTAGGTAACAAGCCTGCACATTCTGTGCATGTATCCCAGAACTTAAAGTAAAATTAAAACCAAAAAAAGCAAACAAACCAAAAAAGAAATATTAGCATATCAGACATAGATTATAAAACCAATGTCCTTACTAAGTACAAGTTGATAAAAGCAAAGTATAAAAATATCAGGGAACTAGAGACTATAATAAGTGATATATACTATATTTTAAAAAGAAACAAAAGTAAATTCTAGAACTGTAAAAACAGGAGAACATTAAAAGAGTTATTATAACTATATCCCTTATATTCAAGAAGATAGTAAAAAGGAAAAAATATGTTAAGGCAATATGTAAAAGAATAAAGACCCAAATAGAACATCTAGAGTTCCTAGACTCATGCCTTATTCCCACTTAAGGATACAGAACCACAAAGAGGTCTCTTAATTTAATTCTTATGCTATAACCTGAAGAATAAACCCCAGCCCTTCAGAGTGTTGCCTCTGAGCTAGTATCTCAGCTATCCTTTAAGAATGTCATTTCAATGCTCTATGAGACTTGCTTTTACTGAGTGGTTTGGTATATTATATAAATAGTAGGCCCTATGATGAGTGTAATCCTATGATAGCCCACTCTCACATGTTCTTTTCTGTGAAGTGGGTCACCTGGTCAGATGCTATACTGTGAGATTTCATGCCTATGAATCAGGAATTCTGTAAACCCTCAGATGGTGGTACTGGCTGAGGCTTCGCAGGCAGGAAAGGAACATGTGCCTCAAGTTCTTACCTATCACTGTTAAGATAAACTGTTGGCCTTTCTAGGATAGAGGAGGCCTGATATAGTCAACTTGTCACAAAATCATTGGTTCGTCTCCTCTAGGAATTTTGACATGTGGAAGGGTCAGCATTGGTCTCTGTTAATAACAGGTAGGATATTCAGAAACCACAGATGCTGGACCTGCTTTAGTAAATACAAGTTATACCACTAGCTCCACACATAAACTTTGTCTCTGCTATCATGACTAATACTTTCATATAGCAGTTCTAAGGTAACAAAAGTTAACATCAACCAGCCAAGATATTTTGTCTGTTTGGTTTTTCAGTGCCTCTTCCATGTGGATGCTTTCTAGTAGATGTTGATGATTTCATGTCTGCTACTATGTTTGCCCATGTGCTTCTAGTACAGAACTCCCTGACTTCAGTCATCTAGTGCTTTCTCTTCCAGACCTCTGATCATTCATCCAGGCCATTGGACACTGACTGGAAATCACTATATATTTTCACTGTGGGCCACTTCTTAACCAGGTGCACTGTTGGTATCTCTGCCCATTGGAGAGATTTTTTTTTTTTTTTGAGATGGAGTCTCACTCTGTTGCAAGATTGGAGTGCAGTGGCACAATCTCTGCTCACTGCAACCTCCACCTCCTGGGTTCAAGTGATTCTCCTACCTCAGCCTCCTGAGTAGCTGGGATTACAGGCACATGCCACCATGTCTGGCTAGTTTTTGTATTTTTAGTAGAGATGACAAGGTTTCACCATGTTGGTCAGGCTGGTCTCCAACTCCTGACCTCGTGATCTGCCTGCCTCAGCCTCTCAAAGTGATGGGATTACAGGCGTGAGCCACTGTGCCCGGCCAAGAGATTTTTATTTCCACAGTCTTTAAAGACCATCCACAAATGGGATTTTAATGCAACTACTATCCATTTTTAGCTTGTATCTACTTATTAAGCCAACTTACTAAGCTAAGCTTGAGCTTTTTTCCCTTGCACTTTAATAAATCAAATGGGATTACCACCCCAACCAAATCAGCCAAAAGTATGAATTGGGGAAGGTATATTTGTGTTTCCATGTCAGGTGACACGGGGGTCTGGGTATCTGTTAACATTGTTCTGTCATGTCCTCTGGTCCTCCTTGGGTTCAATCCCAGGGTTATATAGCTATCTTATAAAAGTCTGCACTGGGACAGTCTCATTTTGTGATCTGGTGGGTCTGACAGAACTTAGCTCATGATGGACAGTTCTAGACTCATGGACTCTTAGTGCCCCAGAGTCAGGTATTTCAACTCTATATTAGCATTAATCTAGCACACTAGGAATTGTTCTTCAAAAGGTATATAATTCTATGATTTCCTGTAGAATCTTAATGTCCTTATTGGGTTGTATTCCTTCTGTATCTTCCCATGGCAATGCAACTTTCTGTTGGGTGTGTGGCTTCACACAGTTTATTAATCCCAGCGTGTCCATGTCCCTCAACTTACTTATTCTTTTCTTCGCCATGTGACAGTGCAACTCAGTTATCTCCATTTTGCTTAGCATTGCTTTTTCTAGGCTTCTAATTGCCACTTTAACAGTAAGTTTGCTTGAGCTCCTAGAATTCCTGCCACAGGGGATGTCCTGAAAAAAGTGCCTTTCCAAGTCAATAAATTCTTGCTTATTCCATCTTACATTCTGGCTCTGCTGATCAAGCACCCTCAAAATCCAATCCCAGGAGCCCTCATCTGGTTCCTTCCAGTAGTGCTATCTAATTCTTACACCTGCTTTGGCATATAGCTTTTTCCTTCCTTATCATGTCTATTATATCCAGCTCAATTGTGCTGGGATTTAACCCATTATTGCACTGGCTGTCAGAAGAGCAGATGGAGGTAGAACTTAAAGTGAACATTATTGCTTTGATGTAGGGGCCTCTGTAGTATCTTCTAATGGAGGAGAAATGCTAGTTCTTAGGAGAAAAGGGCCCTCTGCAAGGCCTATGGGTCTAGGGTATTCTACACAGCCAACTTCCTCGGAGGCATCCCCATCACATATTTCTGGGTTCCAGGCTTTCCCATGCAAGACCATAACAAAGCCATCTTCACTGAAAATTCAAATGTCTTTTTTCTGTGACTCTATCAGATTATCAGTCTGCTGCTTAGCCACCTCTGCTCTTCTGCAGAAGATAAAATCTTTCTTCCAGGCTCTAAAGAGGCTCTCTTGTTAGAGACTGTTTTTAATGGCTTTCAGTTTCTTATTCTGTCTCTCCATAGAGACAGTACAACATTGCAGTAACCAACCAACAACTCTGTTGTTGTCATAGGCATTACCTCCAAGTTGCCCATTGCCTCTCCACTGCCCCCATACCTTTCAGATGCCTGAACCATCGCACCTGCAAAGGCATGAAAAAAGGAATGGCTGCTGCACTAGGGTGTTTCCTTGGTGACCACCAGTGAAGCCTTCAGCAACTGAGTTGTCTCTTGTGCCAGAGACTACTTTTCCCCATTCAGGATGGTGCACTCTTTGGACATTGAATGGACTTAGCATGAAGGTAGAAGATGATCCAGGGGATCACCAGCTGGAGCCATCAGCCGACAAAGCTCCTTGCAGCAAGAGAGCCGACTGGTTCATTTCCATGGCCGCTGCAAGAGATAATACATAAAATTGTTTAAATATTTCCTATTCTTATTACCACTGCCGCAGGATATAATCTGTCCTAGTCCAGTCTACAGCTTGCAGATATTTTTAAATAATCTCTTTATCTACAATGAATTTCAAATCCTTTTACATTTTTAAAAGTACTTCAGAATGGAGAACATTCTCTTTGAAGAAAAAAAACGTGGTTTTTGTCTCTTTATTCATTAACTCTTACCTCTTACATACCCTCTCCCTTATCTGTCTTTATTCCAGATAGTGGTGGTGGCATCTATAACATTTGGCATTGTGGTTATTGTTTTCTATCTCTCACACTCTCTCTTTAGAGATTTCACATTTTAGCTTTTCACATTTTACCTTTAATTAATCTGGGGGGGGGTGTTTTTGGTTTGTTTGTTTGTTTGTTTTTATTAAAACAATGAGTCTGACGGTTGAGGAGAAAGAAGAAAAAGTTGATAGTATAACTTAGCTGTCAGCTTAAATCTTTTTTTTTTCTTTTTTCTTTTCTTCTCTCTCTCTCTCTCTCTTTTTTTTTTTTTTTTTCTGAGACTGAGTTTCATTCTTGTTGCCCAGGCTGGAGTTTCATTCTTGTTGCCCAGGCTCAAATTTTCTGAGACTGAGTTTCATTCTTGTTGCCCATTCTTGTTGCCCATGATCTTGGCTCACCACAACCTCCGCCTCCCACTTCAACTGATTCTCTTGCCTCAGCCTCCTGAGTAGCTGGGATTACAGGCGTGTGCCACCATGCCCAGCTAGCTTTTGTATTTTTAGTAGAGATGGAGTTTCTCCGTGTTGGTCAGGCTGATCTCAAACTCCCGACCTCAGGGGATCCACCCGAGAATGCTGGGATTACAGATGTGAGCCACTACGCCCAGCTCTTAAACCTTCTTTTTGAGAAACTCTTCTTAATACTCACATAGGCTTTCAGAACTATCATGTCAGTGTCAAAATAAAATGAGAAATTTTACCCTGTGACCAGACAATCTACCATTTGACCCTAGGAATTAACAACTGGAATTGGAACAATCAGACAGGAACAGAAAACATTTAAAACATGGACACGTTGCGGGTGGTAGGGGAGACTAAAGCCTTAAGTGTTTTAGGTGATAAATATTCCCATCAAAAGAAACATTTAACTTTATAAAAGCATGGCACAATATATTATTCACTATGGGTGGCAAGATTCAAAAGCATAGGAGCAATTACATTTTCCTCAGAGTGTATCTGTATGTATAACTTAATATAGGAAGCCAGAAAAGTAGACATTTTTTGATATCCTAAAAATTTTACAATATCAGAAATATACCAGTCTGATATACCCTATGTTATGACATTTCACAATTTAGCTTTAATTAATCTTTGTTTCAGTTTTATAAAATTGCTTATCTCAAATTTCAAGGGCTTTTAAACTTCCCTTTCAGATGCCAATTGCTTAAGGCCATTTATTATTTGTTTGTTTGGATATTTGCTGTGTGGTGGGGCTGGTCGAACTACTTGATAGGCAGATATTTCTATGTCAGTTTCTGTAAGAACATTGACCCCCTTTAGAATTTCAAATTTCATACTTCAAAAGAAGGGAAAAAATAGAATTAGGACCCATGGCTGCTGATGTGCCATTTAACAAAATTTCTCAAAAGATGTTAGCTAATTCATGAGTGATGCTTTTGGACTCCTGAAGTGTTCTCATATTGCACTGAGACTATCATCCTTTCTCATAATGTCTTACATGACTTCCCTTCTCCAGTTAACTGGTTTTAGAGCACATTAACCCACTTTTAAAAATTAAACCCATGAGAAAGGTACAGCTTGCCTCAATTCCTCACGTCACCCAAGAAGACAAAAGGGTAGATTAGGTGAGGAATCCTCCTAGCAGAATCACATGAAGTCTGGGCCAAATGGAAGATAAAAATACCTAAAGCCAATGCCAAAAGATTATCATGATATGTTTGCACAGCTTGTGAGCTAAATCCTTAGTGGGCAAGATCCATGTTGTATGCTTGTATTACACAACTTCTGATTGATTCAGGATTGTTTTTAAGTGAGCCATGAATCTTGGTGGGTATTTTTAGAAACATTTCTATCAATTCTAACAAGACCAAATTCACCTATTCAGCCCATTGAGAGGCAGCAGAAAGTTTTTTCACTTTGCCATGGGGCTTACCCTCAAATCTAGTGTCTCCCAAAAGCATATTCTCAGACACAAAGGGAACTAGGAGAAATAGCAGGCATTTCTCTGTGTGAGTCATACCTACATGGAACACTTTCTATTTGCAGTATATCATTTGCATTATCTTCTTAAACAAAGAGCAGCAAAATGCAATGACACGGCATGTTTCTGCCTCATTAGGTAATACTTGTTTTTTAAAAATAAGATGAGTCGGCTGGGTGAGAAGACTCATGCCTATAATCCCAGCATTTTGGGAGGCCAAGGCGGGTGGATCACCAGGTCAGGTGTTTGAGACCAGCCTGGCAAACATCATGAAATCCTGTCTCTACTAAAAATACAAAAATTAGCTGGGCCTGGTGCCACATGCCTGTAATCCCAGCTATTCCAAAGGCTGAGGCAGGAGAATTGGTTGAACCCAGGAGGCAGAGGTTGCAGTGAGCCAAGATTGTGCCACTGCACTCCAGCCTGGGTAACAGAGTGAGACTCCATCTTTGAAAAAATAAAATAAAATAAAAATAAAAAAGATGAGTCAATTTCCATACGGCAATGCTTTTTATGTACATTAGGCCCCTGTTAGATGATCTGGCTATTTAATTTTTTAATTTTTGGTCCATATATCATAGTTGTACATATTTTTGTGGTACTTTTGATAATTTGATACATGCATATAATCTTTAATAATCAAATCAGGGTAATTGGGATATCCATCCCTCAAACATTTATCCTTTGAACTGGGAACATTGCAATTCTTCTATTCTAGCTATTTTTTTTTTTTTTTTGCAATAGAGAAT
The DNA here is from genome assembly GCF_048565385.1 of Saimiri boliviensis. Lineage (NCBI taxonomy): Eukaryota > Metazoa > Chordata > Mammalia > Primates > Cebidae > Saimiri > Saimiri boliviensis. The sequence continues at coordinate 41,335,109 of NC_133450.1, read as the reverse complement.
GCATTTTTTATTCCATATTTTAAAAATACAGACTTTCTAGCAACTTGTACATTTCTATTATAATAATAAATTGATACCCTGAGCCAAGAAAACAATATCACCAAAAGTGCATTTTTATCCTTTGTTTAGGGGTGTTTCACATTTATGCATAATTTTGCTTTGATAAAAGATGATTGTTACAATTAGGTATACATCCACTTAGTTATGCCTAAGTTCTCTCCCTTAAAATGTGTTCTTTTAGAGAATCCATTTAACCATCTTATTCTCTTCTTTAGTTTTCTCTGAACAGTGGTATAAGTACTATTTGATGAACAGAATAATCAAGATTGTTTTTGATCACAGTTAGATCATACTGCTATGTACAGTACAGTCCTGGCTACAAGGGAGCCTGACTCTAACTTGTGAAATGGGCCTGTTTAGAAAGTAAAAATGAGGTGGTAACTAATGATAGTGCTAGTTGTTATCAAAAATGAACAACTTTAGGTATTTTTGTTTTGGGTTTTTGCAGTTTAGGTGCATCCAAAATTTCTTCATAATCTGCACTCATTCCCTTTGCCCAGCGACCTACTCTGACCATTCGATCTGAATTCTGACTTTCCGGGCAATCTTTCTTTAAATGTTCCACAGAGCCACAAAGTTTGCAACCACCACCATCAGCATAGAGTCCTTTGGGATTATCAGGACAAGCTCTAGACGGGTGCCCCATTTCTCCACAAACAAAACATTTTGCAAAAGGAAATTCACCAAGAGCCGGGTCTACTTTAGCCTTACACTTGGTTATTTCGTGCTCTGTGGACCCACACCTGTAACATATTCCAGTGCCCATATCTTGATTTTCAAGGGCGGCAGGGTAATCTGCAATTCCATGACCAGGTTTTCTACAATGGAAACACACCATTGCATTTTTCTTTGCCGCTTGTCTTTTTAATCTTCTTCCTTCCCGTCGACTGTCTTTCTTTAAAGCAACTGCAATTTCTTCTCTTACTTCCTTACTGTCTGTTGCTATAATTTGCCCATTGTGAACCATCTGTGAATTCTGTCTTAGGTATTCCATGAATCCATTCACATCTTCATTTAAGTATTCTTTTTTCTTTTTGTTTTTTTTTTATGTTTTGCTTGGGGTGCATCATTTTTAAGGGATAGCCTATTGGCTTCAAGTTGTTTACGCTTTGGTAGGTTTTGGCTTGTTCCCTCAAAGGATCCCTTCTTCATGTCCTCCCATGATGTTGCAGGCAAGGGTCTTTTGTTATATGTGGTATTAATTCGTGCCCACCTGGTCATAATTTCAGCAGAGGTACCTCCCTGCGCTACCGCGCACGAATCCCCCAGAGCTATTCTAGCTATTTTGAAATATACAGTAAATTATTACTAACTATAATTTACCTTCTGTATTAGAATACTAGAACTTACTCCTGAGCAATCTTTGCTTTCATATAAGTAAGAGTTAATGTATTTTTTATAGAAATACAAACTTACGTTAAAAGGTGAAGAAAAATTATTGTCTTGGGCTAGACAAGTCAGAGGGCTAGCAATGAATTTATCCAGGCGGTAGGGAGATGAGGAGGATTAGCATAATATGCTAATAAGGCATGCTCCATTTCCTTGGTCTTGGAGACTTGTTGCTAAGCAATACCCACTACAGCAGTGTAAAAGATATGAACACATAATTCAGTTATGGAAACAATAAAAGCCCTTACATTTTTAAGGGAGGTTGCAATAATACATAATTTCAGGCCAAAACCACTCTGGAGCTCACATGAGGGTTGCAGAACAGTAGCAAATTATTTAGATTTATGAAGGGGTTGTGTGAGATTAGCAAAAACTTGATGGAAAATTGGGTTAAGCCTCACTGCCATTCATCACTCCCCTAGAGCAGGACAATAACCATAGGCACAATGACATTACAAGGAACCACAAGTACGCAAGAGATTTATTTCACCAATATGATGCTATTAGATTGAAACTAGATTTAAAGTTCCTATTTTGAAGGTGGGATATTTCATTCACTTAAAATTATTTCTAAAGTTAACAGACATTTTCCACTAAAAGAACAATATTAAAGACCAAATATTTTCAATCTTTCCACTTTACGTATATAAACATATCTCTTTTAAGCAATAAGTATTTTGGAAACATAACCTGAAATTAGTAGAATTCTGAGTTAATTTTTAGGACTTTATTTATTATTAAGTATACTTTGTTTGGAAAATAAGCAACTTGGGGGCTGACTTGTGAATTCCTTTTAATACATTTATAATATCATAAATAACAACCAAGAGTGATAAGTTTTTAAAGAGGGATTAGTTTCTGAAGAAGGATATATTGGCATTTCTTGTCATGCAGTGTTTATTTTTATTTATTTATTTATTTTTTTGAGACGGAGTTTCGCTCTTGTTACCCAGGCTGGAGTGCAATGGCGCGATCTCGGCTCACTGCAACCTCCGCCTCCTGGGTTCAGGCAATTCTCCTGCCTCAGCCTCCTGAGTAGCTGGGATTACAGGCACGCGCAACCATGCCCAGCTAATTTTTTGTATATATGTATTTTTTTTCAGTAGAGACGGGGTTTCACCATGTTCACTAGGATGGTCTCGATTTCTTGACCTCGTGATCCACCCGCCTCGGCCTCCCAAAGTGCTGGGATTACAGGCTTGAGCCACCGCGCCCGGCCCCATGCAGAGTTTATTTTAATTGTGTTGGGAAAATGAAGTATATTGTCATCACAAAGGCATTCTCTCTTGATTCTGTTGCTCAGATTTAAACATGACAATTTGCTAGACTACTGAATTTTAAAGTCCTTACTACATGAGAAGGATCCATTTATAATTTTATGTATGTTTTACATATTGCCTGTAAATTCATTTCTATATGTAAGACCAGCCCTTGTTAGGGTTATTAACTGTTTCAGATATCTGGGGCAGCAGGGAACTACTATCCAAACTGTCCAAACTATTCTAGAAATGTCTGATGAGCATCTTAACTCTATTCAGTAATAATTTGATGAAGTAACAGGTGTGCTTTTGTACTTGTACCTATATACATCTCTCATTCATGTCCAGTGACAAGACATTGCCATTCCATTAGTCTCAGGGGAGAGTTGTTTAGGTTAGGCACTTCTAGTACCTATAATCAAAATTATGAGTTCACTTGAAAGGAGTATTTAGGAAGACTAATAGATCAGCCAGTACTCTATCCCTCACCCGGACTGGTAGAGACTGCCATGCTGGAGGAACTGCAGGAGAGTTCAAAGAGGCAGAGGTTCCACTGAAGTTGATTCTCATGCCCTGGGGACAGTTCTGGTAGAAGGACATCAATTTAAAAATGTATATAAGTTGGGGACCTGAAAGTGGTGGAGACCTGTGTCTCTCCAAGCTCACTGCATCTCTGGTAAAAGGTAACTTCATCAAGTTATTTCTCATAAATGGCTGCCATGCATCTTTAGAAGGGTGAGGTTTTATGGTATATATGAGTCCTCTGCCTCAGAAAGACATGGGCATGCAGTGAAATCTTCCCTGTGCTTCTGGGAAGGGTACAGAAGGGCTGAAAGAGAAGCAGCAGCTGTGATGAATTTCAAGGTAATGAAAAAGAGAGCAGAATGATATACATGACCTTACGACCTGAGATTATGGTGAGACCTGGGAGGACCCTGTAGGGTAGGGGCCATGACTGAAATCCATCCTGGATGGATGTCTGTGCTCATTGGGGAGCCATACTGTCCACCCAAACATCAAAGAGAACTAATACCTCGGCAGCTGAAGGAAGTAGTATTGCCCTATGTCGAGCAGTTTCAACTTTCTACAGTATACACAGGGAAATTTTTTTTGAGACTCCATCTCTGTCACCCAGGCTGCAGTGCAGTGACATGATCTTGGCTCACTGTAACCTCTGTCTCCCAGATTTAAGCAATCCCTCTGCCTCAGCCTCCCAATTATCTGGGACTACAGGCATGCATTACCATACCAGGCTAATTTTTGTACTTTTAGTAGAGATGCGGTTTCACCATGTTGGCCAGGCTGGTCTTGAACTCCTGACTTCAAGTGATCCATCCACCTTGGTCTTCCAAATATGGTATACATTTTTAACTTAATACAATCTATATTAAAGTGACATGTTATTAGTTCACATATATAAAATGTTTAAGCTAGCATACTTTATCTTCTCACTCTTCCTACCTCTGCCCCTGACCTTCATGCTGTTATTTTTTGTATATCTTACTCATACCTATTTAATAGGCACAAGAATAAATTGTTAATTTTGTTTGAACATTAAATTATTACTTAAAGAGATTTAAAACAGTAAGAAAGGCATATTTGCCATTTTGCCCACATGGTTACCATTTCTAATGTTCTTCTGTGTAAATCTATATTTCCAGCTGGTTTTATTTTCCTTCTGCCTGAAAGACTTGCTTTATCATTTCTTATGGTGTAAGTTTATTGATGATAAGTCATTTCAATTTATTTTTGTCTGAGAAAATTTTTATTTCACCTATGGTTTTTAAAAGATATTTTCTGTAGGTATAGAATTCTACATTTTTATATCAATATTTTAAAGATGTTATTCTTCCATCTGCTGCCCATTTGCATTCTTTCTTATGGGATATAGTAGAACACTTTTATTTTTGTTTTCTTATATCTTTCTATCTGGCTGCTTTTCACATTTTCTCTTTATCACTGTTTTTGAGCATTTTGACTATGATGCCCCTAGAAAAATCTCTTTAGCTTAGGGTTTCTTCAGTTTAGAGTTGGTTGATCCTCTGAGAGGTCAACAGTTTAGAGCTGTTGCTGCATGTTTCACTGTGGGTTTATAGTACTCATCAAATTTGGAAAATATTTGGCCATTATTGCTTCAAATGATTTTTCTTTTCCCCTCATCTCTCTCTTTCCTTCCTGAGACTCCTATTACCTTGTAACCTACCTGAATTGTTCCACAGCTTACTGATGCTAGACTTATTTTTTAGAATCTCTGTTTTTTTCTGTAACGTTTACTATTAATCACCAGTGAATTTTTCATTTTTTACATTTTAGTTTTCATGTGTAGAAATTCAGTGTGGATCTTTTTTATATTTTTCGTGATTCTCTTCTATTTTTTAAATATATTTAATGCAACTGTAATAACTTCTTTACTGTTACCTTTTTATTCTAACATTTATGTCAATTCTAAGTCTGCTTCTATTGATTTTCTTCATGAGTTATATTTTCCTGCTTATTTGCATGCCTGGTAATTTTTCTTTCCAGACATTGTATATTTTACCCTGTTGGGTGCCAGATATTTGTATTCTTATACACAATCTTGAGATTTGTTATGGGATGCCGTTTAGGTACGTAGAAACAATTTGATCTATATTAATCATTCTTGGATTTGTTAGGTTGGAAAGAAGCAATGCTCAGTCAAGGCCTGCTACAAAAGCAATGCCTTTCTGTGTGCTCTTCCCAGTACTTTGTGAATCATAAACTTTCAGTCTGGCTCGTGGTAACTGGCCCATTTCCAGACCTCTCTGAATGCTGGACCCCATTACCTCTAATTATTTTGTGTTCTTTCTCCAGCCTCAGGTGTGTTCCTCACATACAGGTGCTGATCAATAATCTAAATACTTAGAAGGTTTCTTTACAAATCTCTGGAGTTTCTTTTTGTGCAGCTGGATCCTCTCTAGTCCATCCTGAAATAGTCTCTGCCTTATTCTACTTGAATCTCATCTTTGTATTTGTATTAGAGGGTTGGCTGGGTTGGCTGGGCACCTCTTGAAGTTTTATTTTCCTTTACTATGGCCTGGAAACTCTCTGAAGACAGTAAGCCAGAGAAATTGGAGGACTCAGTTCATTTGTTCTTGTTTCTCAGGGGTCATTCTCTTTCATTGCATGATGTCCAGTGTCTTGAAAACTATTGTTCTATACATTTATTTTTTCTTATTTCTCTTTGTGTATGTTCTATACATTTTATCCTGATTATTTATGCCAGTCAGGAGAGGAAATTCATTGCCTGCTACTCTATCTTGGCAAGAAGTAGAATTCATTTTGATGAATTTAAAATATTGACATTGCATCTAGCAGTTTTGTTAGACTCAATAAATATAACGTTTTAGGTAGATTCTTGGCATTTTAAACATACACAGTCACATCATCCACAAATATTTGCAGTTATATTTCTCTCCTTTTCCTTTGTCAAGCCCCCACCCCCTTCTACTTCACAGAGAAAATAGAGGCCCCAAGACAGGGTATCAAGGTGATGCTAGGCTCATAAAATGTATATGGAAGTATTTTTTTCTAGCTCTATTATTGGAGGAGTTTAAGATGTGTTGATAATAACTCTTCGAATATTTGGGAGAAGTTAGCCATGAAGCAATCTGATTTGGGTTTTCCTTTATTGGAAGACTTTAATTAATTTCTCATCTCTTTATTTGTTTTTTGTTTTTTTCAGGCTATTTTTTCCTGATTCAAAAAGGGTAGGTTGTGTTTTTCTAGAAATTTATCCATTTCCTCTAGGTTATTTACTTCATGACATATAATTGCTCATAACAATCCTTTATGATCCTTTTTATTTCTGAGGCATCTGTTGTTATATCTCCACTTTCATTTGTAATTTTATTTGAGCTTTCTCCATTCTTAGTTCTCTAGGTAAGAGTTTGTTGATTTTGTCGATTTTTTTCTAAGTATCAACTTTTGGTTTTATTGATTTTTTTTCTGTTCTTTATTTGATTAGTTCTGTTGTGATCTTTATTTTTCCTTCCTTCTGCTAACATTGGGTTTAGTTTGTTCTTTTCTTTCTAGCTCCTTAGAACATAATGTTAGGCTATTTATTTGGAATATTTCTTTTTTAAAAAATTGAGGCATTTATTGCTATAAGCCCTTCCCTTAGACCTGTATTTGTTGCATCCCATAGGTTTCCATATATTGTATTTTCATTGTCATTTATCTCAGGAGATTTTAAATTTTTCCTTTTGATTTCTTCCTTGACCCATTGGTTGTTATAGGAGCATGTTGTTTGATTTCCACATATTTGTGAATTTTCCGAGATTATTTTTGTTAATGATTTCTAGTTTCACATCACTGTGCTGAGAAATAGTACTAGATATCATTTCAATCTTCTTGAATTTGTTAAGATTTGTTTTGTGGCCTAATGCATAGTCTATCCTGGAGAATGTTCCATGTGTGCTGGAGAAGAATGCATACTCTGCTGCTGTTCATTGAAAAATCATATATATGTCTGTTAGGTCCATTTGGTCTAAAGTACATTTTAAGTCCAGTATTTTCTTGATAATTTTCTATCTTGTTAATCTGTTAATTGTTGAACATGGGATAATGAAATCCCTCACTGTTATTACATTGCTCTCTATTTCTTTATTATGTTCATTAATACTTGCTTTATAAATTTAGGTGCTCCAATGTTGGGTGCATATATATTGACAGTTGGTAGTCCTCTTGATGAATTGACCCTTTTATCATTATAAAATAAACTTCTTTGTCTCTTATAACAGTTTTGACTTGAGGTCTAAGTTTATCTGACGTAAGTTTAGCTACCCCTGTTCTCTTTGGCATGCTACTATGTTCCATTCTTTTGTTTTTTTAGCCTATGTATGCCCGTAAGGCTAAAATGGGTCTCTTCTAGGTAGCATATAGTTAGGTATTTTTTAATCCATTTAGTCACTCTGTGTTTTTTGATTGAAGAGTTTTCTCCATTTACATTCAAGAATTTACTACTGCCATTTTGCCGTTGTTTTCTGGTTGCTTTGTAGCTCCTTTGCATATTTTTTCTTCTCTCCTTGTCTACTGTCATGATTTGGTTATTTTCTGCCTTGCTAAGCTTTTATTCCTTTCTATCATTTATCTGCTGTCATTTTGTTTTGTTTTCTGTTTGTTTTGCTTTGTGGTTATCATGGCACTTACATAAAACATAGCTATTTCAAGCTGATAGCTAGTTAACTTCAGTCACATACACATACTCTAAACTTTTTTGGCCTCCTGTTATTTATATTTTTATTTTCAACATTTACTTTTTTACGTTGTATATTTCTTACCAACTTACTGAAGCTAGAGTTACTTTTAATCATTTTGAGTTTTAGCCTTCATACTAGATATTTGAAAGATTTATATACCACCATTAGAATAATGAAGTATTCCAAATTTAATTATGAATTTACCTCTGTCAGTTTTGTAGTTTCATGTTTTTATAATAGTAATTGTCACTTTTTTGTTTCCAATTGAAGCACTCTCTTAAGCATTTGTTCTAAGGCATGTCTAGTGGTGATGAATTCCCTCAGCTTTTGCTTCTCTGTAAAATATGTTATTTCTCTTTCATTTCTGAAAGACAGGTTTGATGAGTATAGTATTTTTGCCAGGCAGTTTTTTTTTTCTTAGAGCGCTTTCCATATATCATTACATTTTCTTCTGGCTTGCAAGGTTTCTGCTGAGAAATCCCAATAGTCTAATGGGGATTTCATTGTATGTCTCTTGACTTTTTCTAATTTTAAAATTATCTGTTTGTTTTTGACTTTTTTATTGTACTATGCCTTGGTGAGGGGCTCTTTGGGTTGAACCTGTTTGGGATGGTTATGCTTCATAAATCTGCTTGTTCATATATCTCCCAAAACTGAGGAAGTTTTCAGCAATTATTTGATTAACTGAGTTTTCTGTGACTTTCTCTGTCTTTTCTCCATCTGAAACTCCTATGATGTTAACATTTATTCACTTAATGATGTCTAATAATTGTCATAGGTTTCCTTCCTCTTCGTTATTTAGTTTGCTGTTGAAGCTATCAATTGTATTTTTTATTTTATTAATTGATATCTTCAGCTTTAAGACTTTTGTCTGGTTCTTTTTGATGACATATATCTCCTCATTGAAGTTTTTATTCAGATAGTGAATTATTTTCTTGATTTCATTGAATTACCTACCTGTATTCTCCTGTATCTTGCTGAGCTTCCTTAAGGTTATTATTTTAAGTTTCTTTTCAGGTAATTTATAAGTTTCCATTCTTTGGTGTCAGTTACTTGCAAATTATTGTATTCTTTTAGTGGTGTCATATTTCCTTCTGTTTTCTTCTTTCTTATGATCCTATGTTGATGTCTGCACAACTGATGGAGCAGTTGACTCTTCCAGTTATATATTTCTGGCTTTCATAGGGAAAGACTTTTATGTGCAAATCAGTTGGACAGAGTGTGTTGGCTCTGGGTTCAGCTGGGCATGGTGTTATAGTCTACATACATGTTCTTCAATTGTGATCAATATCAGTGATGACTGCAGGCATCTCAGTAGACTGGGCTTTAGGAGACTGTGGCAGGGGTGCTTGCAAGGATAGTTGTTAAGGTTCATAGTGACAAAGATTTTAGGAGTCTTTTATTTTCTTCCCCCACAGTGGGAAACTTAGCTGACAGGATCCCTACTGGTGTAGGGTCTGACATGGGCCAAAGGCAACACAGAAGCACTGAATTCTTGGGTACAGCTGCTCAGAGTGGCTGTGGAGCTGCTATGCTGGTCTGAGTATCCTGTTGAACTATTGTAGCATCTTTGATATGAGTGAAGGTTTACTTCCTGAGGCACAGCGGATGCAGCTCTCCCACCAAGCTTAGGACTGTAACTCTAAAGGCACTCTTTGGTAGCTCAGCCCCAGGGGGCAAAGACGTAACTGTGACTCTGATCCTGCAGCACTGGCACAACTCCAGAAAAGGAGTAGTATTCCAGAGTTTCAGGCCCCAGGAAGAGGGTACAGCTGCCATCCAGGTCCTGGAGCCAGCAGTGCTTAGTGGCAACTTGCACAAGAAAAAGGAGGTATTGCAGAGTGGTGACTGGACCCCGGAATAGTGTGACACAATAGTGGCCGAGGGTCTGTACATCCTAGTGCAGCAGCAGCAAGGACCCAGGAATGGTAGGAAAGCTGTGGCTTGGGCCCTAGCTGGACAGAACACTGTAAGGATGGTACCACTCCCCAAGAAGATAGGATATCTTAGCAATTCAGACTCTGGAAGGTTGGTTCTGACCTAGGGAGGTGAGGCACTGTGGATCTTTGGCCCAGAGGGTGAAGCAGCACAGCTCAGGAAGGCTTTATTTCCTTGGTGGGGCAGGGTGCTATGTCAGCTCAAGCCCAAGAAAGGCATGGGTGTTGTGCTAGGCTGATGATCCAATTCTGGGAATGCGAGAATGAGGTGGGGCACTGGATTGGTTCAGGTTCTACAGGATGGGGTTGCTATGCAGGCTTGGGTGTAGCTTCTCTGTTGCACACATGATCCTGGTACCCAGGGAGGGCAGAGTGCCACACTGGCTTTGACACCGAGGTTATGGCTCCTCTCTTCATCTGGAACTCCAATTTCAGGGGATGAGGCACCAGGTTGGTTCAGACACTAGGGGGCACAGTTGCTCCACTGGCTCAGTAAGGATTCTCTGCTGAGCCAGAGCACTTGGTCCCTGAGAGGCAGGACACCCCATGTGCTAAAGTTACAGCTGCTCTCTTGGGCAGAAGCTCCAATTTCCTGAGCACAGGGCACCAGATTAGTTCAGGTGCCAAGAGTATGTTGCTGCTCTGGTAAATCCATTAAATATTACTCACTGGGCTGAAGGGTATGGTCCCTGAGGGGCAACGTGCTGTATTGGCTTTGCACCAGGGTCACAGCTACTCTCAAGCTAATGCTTAGATTCCTGTGAGGTAGGTATTAGATTGGTTTGAGCATTAGGAAACACAGCTGCTCTGCTGGGTCTAGTCTTTGAGTAGCCGAAGTTGGAGGGAGCAGCAGCTCGGATGGAGGAGGTAGAGTGCTTCCTATGCAGCTTATTTCAAAGTGGCAGGGGGATACAGAAGCTCAGCGAGGAAATGGTATCCTATGTGAAAGTGGTGCAATGATGGCAAAGCCTCAGAGATAGAAGGGTGGAGGCTACTGACCCCCAGAACAGGACACACTCTAGCAGTAGCTCTGGTTTTAAGATGTTGCAGTGCAGTAGCAGTTTGGTTCACAGGATGCAAGGTACAACATAGGCTCCTCTGCAGTAGTGCAGCCATGTGGATTCTATGCACTTTCCTAAGCTGGGCTTAGAGTCTGTGAGGGCTGCAGAATTCTTTAGTAGTGAAGACTATGAGTCTCCTTCATAGTGATGGAGGCTGCTAGGGACCTTCTGCTTACCTTTTCCTTGCGAGGAGAAGTCCCTCCTGGTCCCAAGCTGATCTCAACTGAGGAAAAAGAGGCTGTCTTGGACACAAGGTATTTCTTTCTCTTCTGGATGTGGCCATCCTGAGTTTCTGCACTCTACAGCATTTCTGCCACTCCCTTGCTGTTCTCTGTCACTCTCCTTTAGTCACTCTGATTGAAATGTAGTTGTTTAATCATCATTTGGGTCCTTTTTTGTTGGCGTACAAGTGTTAGGCACCACTAGTGAGCTGTCTTGCTGACATCACTTTCTGTAGCATTTCATAATGAAAAATTTATTTGTGGAACTGCCTGGCCTACATCTTCTTTCTTATATCTTTCTAAACTGATTATTTGAATATTGGATATCTATGACTGAATATCTGATCTTTGCTCTCTTGTTCTTTACCTCTTCTTATTGCTGTTCCTATTTCTGAGAAATTTCCTTAAAACTTTCTACTGAATTTCTCCTTAATAGTAACTTTTAAGTGCTCTTTTTTATTTTCTTGGAATATTTGATTTTAAAACCTCTTGAAACTGCTATCACAAAATTATAACTGAGATGGTAGAAGAGATCTTACCTAACCAACTCTGTCTTGCTTCTAACCTCCAATCTGTCCTTGTGCATTCCTGGGTGAAGGCTGAACTAACTTTGAGAGGAACTTAGTTTATAGTTTAAAACAGAGAATAATAGCCCTTTCCCAAGACAAACCTCCTTCTTGCCTGGGTACTAGACTGCCTTTGTAGGACTAACAAACTAGCCACAAGATTCGAAATTATGGTTTAGGAGTCATGTAGCTGGAGGCTACAAGATTCTCACCCTCCGTAAACTGCTGCTAAGATCCGTGCTTGAGATATTTTGCAGGCCCTGAACTTGATGAGTCAGCTGGCACTACCCATATCAATAAATTGGTTCATCTCTTCTGTGGCCCCCACCCAGGACCTGACTCAGCACAAGAGAACAGCTTCAACTCCCTATGATTTCATCTCGGACCCAACCAGTCAGCACTCTCAACTCACTGGCCTTCTCCCACCCACAAAATTATCCTGAAAAACTGATCCCCCAATGCCTGGGGAGACTGATTTGAGTAATAATAAAACTCTGGTCTCTGGCACAGCCAGCTCTGCCTGAATTACTCTTTCTCTATTGAAATTGCCCAGTCTTGATAAATCAGCTCTGTTTAGGCAGCAGGCAAGGTGAACCTATTGGGTGGTTAGACTCTTATTCTTATTTTATTTTTAGTGTTTAAAAAAATATTTTGTTTATTGCCCTGCCCATTATCTCTAATTCCTTTTTGTGCATATGTTTGTTTCTATTTGTTTTTCACACTGGAGTGTTTTCTCAAACACTGGGTGACTTGTATGGAAAAGCACTGATATGGTTTGGCTCTGTGTGTTCCTACCTAAATCACATGTCAAACTATAATCTCCATAATCTCCACATGTCAAGGGTGGGACCAGGTATAGGTAACTGAGCCATAGGAGCAGACTCCCTCATGCTGTTCTTGTGATAGTGAGTGAGACTCACGAGATCTGATGGCTTTATAAGCATCTGGCATTTCCCCTACTTGCACTCACCCTGTCCTGCTGCCCTGTGAAGGTGCCTGCTGCTATTTTGCTTTCTGCTATAATTGTAAGTTTCCTGATGCCTCCCCAGTCATGTGTAACTGTGTCAATTAAACGTCTTTCCTTTATAAATTACCCAGTCTTGGGTACTTCTTTATAGCAGTGTGAGAGTGGACTAATATAGGCAGCCACCCAAAAGCTGATGGGAGGCCCCTTGTGCTTGCTCAGGACTTATAAATTTGTTGGCTACTTTGCAGGTTGAATCATCAGTTGTCAATATCTCTAGCCAATTTCTTTTGCATTGATTGGCACCTCCAAAGGTGAATCATCCAACATCCTCAGACGATATTACTGTCCACATTCTGAGGACAGTTTATTACTAGAGGAGTAGATCATTCAACATTCAGAATACAGAATTTCAATTAATCTTCTGTGTTTAGTGCAGTAACCACTCAGCTGTGCTTGTGATCTCCACGCCCAGTCTCTGGTTCACTGTAGACAGTGATTCAATTTCCAGTCTTCTGCAGAGAAGACACAGGAGCAGCAGCCCAGCTGTATGTGTGACAGGGTCTGGGTTCTAACTGCTTTTATCACAGGCTTAGAGCTAGTGTTCCTGGTTTGGGCTCTACCTCTAACAAAAAGTTTTAGAAATATTGAGCTCCTTTAATTATGGGTTACTCTGCTGCATAAAGTAGCTTGTTTGTAGGTTCCCCTCACTGCCACTATATGTTTCAGAAACTTCTGGTCTTCAAGTTCAGTTGCAACTCCTTCCTTTGCTTTACAGCTTTAAAATTTATTGTTATAATTTCCTCTCTCATCCTCCTTGACTTTGTGAATTTATGCTTAAAATTTCTTTTATGGTAGTGTATTTATACAATGAAGTATGATATAGCAATAAGAATGCTATTTTTATAGCATTTGATCTAGTTAATATAATTAATATGGAAGAAAATAAGCCAGACACAAAATAATTCATATTCTGTGATTTCTTTTATATTAGGAAAAACCTGGAAAAATTAATCTATGTTGTTGGATGTCAGGGTAACAAATACATTTAGAGCAACCATAGTGATTGGCAGTGGGATGAGGGAGTTCTTAGGATGCTTAGAAGGTTCTGTTTCTTGCTGTGTTTGCTGCTTACACGTACATGTTCATTGTTGAAAATTCATCCGGCTTTATACTTACGATCTGTGCCTTGTATTGTGTGAATTATATGGTTTACTTCAAACTTTTAAAAGTTCATTTATTGCCACTTTAGTAAGTTCTGGAACACAGTAAAAGTCAATGCATGGATTGCATGTATGATTTTTAACCTAAAGTTCCACATTTGCACAGTATTTCTTCCTAATTTACTATGTGTCTGTTACTAAAATACCTTTCATTTTACCTAGGGAAACATTTAGAAAAGCCATGAAGCAAAATTAATTATGCATTTTATATTTATATTCCTCTAAATCTCCAGCAACGTGTCCTGCTTATGCAGTAGGTTAACATGCGATTTGCTTATGTGAAAGGGTCTTTTTTCTAGTAGTCAGAAAACTAGTTTTATCCTAGATAGAATCTTATGATCTAATTTCATCATACAGATGACCTCTTCTAAATGTAGTTTGGTTTACCCCATTAACATTTATTTTCTTTAGGTAAGAATTGATTTTCTACTATAATAGCAGTGCTGTATCATTATAAACTCTTCAAACTAATCTACTGTGCAAATACATGCATAAATAGTTTTAAATGAAGGTAAAATGTAATAAAGTAGTAAACCATGTGGCTTTTTAGGCAAGTCTGTCCTGAATATCCCTCCTTTTACTCATTACTCTACCAAATACAGCTCTTCTTGAAACTGCCTTTTCAAAAATTATAACAGTGACAAAATTATGATAGTGAAGGAGATCTGATCTAACCAACTCCCATCTTGCTGTAACCGCCAAACTGCCCTGAATTATTCCTGGGCTTCAGCCAAACTAACTTTGGGAGACATTTATAGTTTAAATGATAATAGCCCTTCTCCACTAAACCGCCTTTGAAAAGCTAATGAAAAACCACCAGGATAGGAGGATAAAGGACCCGAGTTCTGCTAAGGCATGGGCATAAATGATCGTCAGCCTTTATTCTGGAGGTCACAAGATTTGCAACTCACCAATTATTCTTGCAGATAACATCATGTTTGTGGAACCTAAGATTGGCTTTTTGAGATATCTTTTCAGGTTTTTGCATGGGATGGCTCCACGCATGGGTGCCATGGCCCTACCCAGAAGCTGACACCTTGGGCCACCAAACTATCCTTTAAAAACCCTAGCCTCTGAATTTTCGGGGAGATGGATGTGAGTAATAACTATCTTCTCCATGGCGTGACCAGCCTGGTGTCTGTTGAACTTTTTCTTTATTGCAATGCTATGGTATCAGTGAATTGGCCTTATCTGTGCAGTCGGCAGGAAGAACAGATCAGGCAGTTATATACTCAGTCTTCTCAAGGTCACAAACTAAAATCGAGCACCTTTTATTCTGACATTTCTCAACTCAGTAACATCTTTCCTTACTGTATTTGCTTCTGCTTTGCCAGTTTCTCTAAATTTGGACTGATCAATTTGATTTCAAAATACTTCTGGATGTCAAACTATTAATGACCCTCCTTCCATTATAAATGTTTAAACTGAGTAAATGAAAACTTTACTCTCTATTATAAAAGAGAAGTGGAAAATATAGGTTACAGATATTAATTTTAGTATATTAATAATCAAGCTATCTTCTGTGAAATGATTGGTGTTATATTGATGCTAAATTTAAAATTAACAGCTACTAATGCTTGAAATATGGATTATGTAGGATCAAATTGGCTGCCAATAACAAAAACCCCAATTCAACTAGCTTAAACATTGGGGTTTAGTTTAGTGTCTCATATAACAAGACGTCTATAGGTAGGTAAATAGAAGGTAAGGCTCTCTCCATCACTCTACCCTACACTCTCTGACGTATTAACCTTGTTCTCAGGCTTGCTCCCCTCCTGGTTGCAAAGTGGCTGCCAGCATTCCAGGTAGCACATTCCCATGTAAAAATGCTCAGAGGAAGAAGATACTATTTCTTTCTGTGAGTTTTTTTCTTTCTTCTAAAGAGAAAAACAAAATTTTTCTCAAATTCCCTGGCAAATTTTATTTAATTCTCATTGGTCAGAATTACCTCATCTTTTCGTGCCTAAATCAAATCACTAGTAATAGGAATGAGATTACAATAACTGACTTCAACAAATCACGATTTTCTTCAGACATAAAGATAGAATCCCCTTCAATGAAGGGTGAATTATTGAACAAAGTTCTTATTCTGTTTACAAGGGAAAAATGAGTATGACATGATTATTTCTTTAAAAAGCAGTGGAACGTAATATAATTCAGTTTACTATTTGCTTCATTTCTTTCACTTCTTTTCTTCTATTCAAATCCACAGACTTTTCTTTATCTCCACTGTCATGATGCTAACCAAAAATATTAATATTGTTACCGGAAAGGAGTTCCAATCCAGGCCCAAGAGAGGGTTCTTGGACCTTTCACAAGAAAGAATTTGGGGCATGTCCATAAAGTGAAAATAAGTTTATTAAGAAAGTAGAGGAATGAAGAATGGCTACTCTGTAGGCAGAGCAGTGGCATGGGCTGCTGGACTGAGTCCATTCACAGTTATTTCTTGATTATATGCTAAACAATGGGTAGATTATTGATCAGTTTTCAAGGAAAAGGGTGGCCATTTCCTGAAACTGAGGGTTTCTCCTTTTTTAGACCATCTAGAATAACTTCCTGACATTGCCATGGCATTTGTAAACTGTCATGGCACTGGTGGGAGCATCTTTTAGCATGCTATTGCATTATAATTAGCAGTGAGAAACACCAGAGGTCATAATTAACATAACGGGAGGTGAGGATGACCAGAAGTCACTTTTATTGCCATCTTGGTTTGATGGTTTTGGCAGGCTTCTTTACCACATTCTTTTTGATCAGCAAGGTCTTTGGGACCTATGTTTTAAACTGACCTCCTATCATCTTGTGACCAAGAATGCCTAACCTCCTGGGAATGCAGGCCAAGTAGGTCTCAGCCTTATTTTACCCAGCCCCTATTCAAGATGGAGTCACTTTGGTTCACATGCCTCTGACACTCTCTTTTCTTGACTTCTGTAGTAGATTCTTAACTGGTCTCTTTGTCTACGCCATGACTTCCTCTGATGTATCTTCCACATTACAAATGGTGTGCTGTGTGTGTGTGCATGCATGTCTGCCTATATGTATGCATGTATGGAATGTGATTACCTCTATGCTTAAATTTTATTTTTATGATGGCAATGATACTTAACATGAGATATCTCCTATAAATAAATTTTTAAGCGTACCATACAGTATTGCTAACTTGCTGTTCATTGATTATAAAAAGCTTCAGTTGTGTAAGACCTATGAATTCTAAAAAATCTGCTATACAATGTGCCGAAATCTTAAATAGCAACTTGGGTCACTCTGTCTAACCTTCTGTGTTCCAGGCACACTAATCTTTTTTCCTTCCTGGAACATGCCTAATTCTCTTAGTTCTGCCTCAAGGGTCTTGCACATTTTCTCTTCTTTCTGAAAAACTCCTCTCTTTTCCTTTCTTTTATTCTCTTTACTCACACCATCTAAGTCAGCTCAGTCCAGGCATCAATTCCATGAGAACTTTCTCTGAGTCTCCATTCTAGATCCAGCCTCTACTCCAACACAAGTCTTTATAACTATTGGTTTCAGTAAAGTTTAGGTTTAGCTGTATCTAAGAAAAATATACAAATGAGTGTCTTATACAAAATAGGGTTTTATTTTTCCCTTGTATAAAGTCAGAATTAAGCCAATCAGGACAGCTATAGCAGCTCCATGACATCAAGAGCCCAGGCTTTTCTTTTATTCTGTTCTATCATCCAGAGGAAATTAATATACTTTACCCCAAATACATTTATTTTTTCATATTATTAAATGGCCACCCATTAGCCAGCAAACAGAAGTGGCCTTGCAAAGTTGTTTTTGTGTGAGGACAGTTAGGGGAAATTTGCATCTGTAGAGAATCTTCATTAATGCAGCTATGCCCCTCCCCTTCCTGTCCCCTTTCCAGATTCAGGAGAGATTGAGAGTCTGACAGCTATAAAAGTCTGAAAGGAAACACTTACCATCTGTTCTCTCTGAGGGAGGTTTCATCTACATAGCAGGACCACCTTTGCTAGCCAAGCTTCTTCCTTTCTTTCTCGCTTAACCTGTCTTACCACTAAACCTGATTAATCAACATAACCTGTTCCTGGCCATGCTCTGAGTCTACATTCTTTATCGTGGCCTCGGGATGGTATATAAATTTGTATAACTCATTGGAAAGTTCGTTCTTCATTCTGAAGACTCCCGTTATACATGTTAAATGCGTTTGTATATTTTTTCTCCTATTAATCAATTTGCCTCAAGTCTGATTTTTGGCAAACCTTTAGGGGCCAAGACCCTCCATAATCCTTAGCGACATCCTCAGAGACAATGATTTGTCACAAGATTGTCCTTGCAGCTCTAGCCTTCCTCTCTAGTCCAGGCAACAGGGAGGAGAAGAGGTAAGGTCAGAAGATAAATTTTGAACTTCCAGCAAAATCATCCCCCTGTAAAGAATTTTTCCAAAAACCTTACCCAATAACCAACAGCTTCTGCTAACTACTACTACTTTTTTTTTTTTTTTTTTTTTTTTTTTAATAAAGTCTTGCTCTGTCACCCAGGCTGGTGTGATCTTGGCCTACTGCAACCTCTGTCTTCTGGGTTCAAGTGATTCTCCTGCCTCAGCCTTTTGATTAGCTTGGAATATAGGTGCATGCCACAACACGTGGCTAATTTTTGCATTTTTAGTGGAGACAGGGTTTCACTATGTTGACCAGGCTAGTTTCAAACTCGAGACCTCAAGTGATCTGCCTGCCTTGGCCTCCCAAAGTGCTGAGATTACAGGCATGAGCCACCATGCCCAGCCTAATTTCTGCTAACCTCTTTCAGCCATCTGGCTCTTTGAGAGAGTCTTTTATCCATGCCTCTTTGCAAATATGTATGTGTGTATATGTGTGTGTGTGTGTGTGTGTGTGTGTATGCACAAATAATTCCTTCTCAAAGTTAGTTCAGCCTACGCCCAGGAATGAACAATGACAATTTAAAGGTTAGAAGGAAGGTTAGGAGTCAGTTAGGTATGATTTCTTTCACTGTCCTTATTTCCTCAGTTATAATCTTGCAAAGATGGTTTCAATTATATTAATTCATTTCAACTAATCAAGATTTATTTCTGACATGAAGATAGAATCCCCTTGGATGAAGGGTAAATTCTTGAACAAATCTCTTACTCTGTTTATAAGGCAAAAATGAGTAAGACATGAATATTACTTTAAAAAGCCATAGAACATAATATAATTCAGTTTACTATTTGCTTCATTTCTTTCACTACTTTTCTTCCATTCGAATCTATAGACTTTTCTTTATCTTCACTATCACGATGCTAGTCAAAAAATACTAATATGGTTACTAGAAAAAAAGCTATATACATATAGCTTTTCTGCTGAGTATACTGCAGATAATGTAAGGACCTGTTACGAGGAAGAAATGGAAGACAGAGAGAGAATAGGCAACTAGCAAGCTTTCCCACATAAGTCTCACTATTCATAGTTATGTATTTGTGTGATAATGTCTGTTTTCCCTTTCACAGTATAGCCCATGGAGGGGGCCTCTATCCTAGCACCTAACTCATAGGAGAGAATAAATATTTGTTGAATGAATGAATGAATCTGCCTACTACATAATACCTTCTTCAATATCAGCTCTCACTTGTTCTTGCAATTTGAGTCATATAAAGCCACTTGTTGGATGGTTTTGAAAACTGGACAACAGGGACCACATGAGATTTAGCCAATACAGACATAAACATGTCTTCCTTTTAATAAAAGACTCTGACCAAAAATTCATGTAAAGACATTTTATATTCAACTGAAATATATGCAAATGTTCCATACTCTAGAAAGTACCTGACCCACCCTGAACTGCTTTGGCATTCCAAGTCCGTCTTACATTAATATTCATATTGTGTTTCAAGAGAGGCATTTTGCTAAGTTTAGAACCTTTAATAACTCATGAGCAAAAAAAAAAATTTAATCAAGCCCTAAACTTTGTGGACCCAGTTCATTTACCCTTGGCAGAATGTAGCTTCCAACAGAACAGCTTATATAGCTGATTATAAAAGCTGTAAGAGTTCCCAGGACAGACAGTGAGTCCAAGAAAGAAAACATCTCAGTAGTGATCTGATGATTGAACTGCTGAAGAGTGAGATGTGTAATAACAAACGTTCCTTCCTCCAAACGCAATTTTAAAAGCCAGATGGAAAAATAACATAAGACAAGCATATTCTTCAGTTTAACAGATTTCAGTTCCAGTTGAGAATTTGGGTGAGGAAAGGTGTAAAACACTAGTCAAGGATCTCTTCAAAAATACAGAATTATAATGCCATATGTATAGCATTCTGCTAGGGACTAGGCAGCTCATGCACCCACAATGTTGATATTATTCTGACTCAAAATTATTTCTTTGCTTTAATTTATAAAATTAATGTACTAAGTAAAGAGAGTCTGGATGTCACCACCCAACTACTCATGAATAGAGGGGTTGACAAAGGAAATAATATAATTTTTGCTAATGGATAACTGGTGAATTGGCAGGGTCACTTTTATGTTCCTCATCTTAAACTACTTGCATCATCTTAGGTAATGAAAAGAGAACCACCACCAGAGACAGTCTGAACTATGAATTTAAAAAGAAGAAACAAAATAAAATAAACAAGATAAATGCCCTGCCCCCACAAAGAAACTCACATTCAGCAAGTCCAGTACATTCTGTGCTCTAGATTTCAGGCATCATGGGGCTGCAGTGGTAGATAAAACAAATGTGGTTCCTATGCTCAGGACTTCATATCTTCAGAGGAAGAAAGCCCAGAACCACCTGATTTGCAGCTGACATGTTTCATTCATTAGCAGAGTATATTTAAAACAAGAAAATGATTATGATAATCATAATAATGAAACAAGTTCTAATCAGTTTCTTTTTTTTGCATATTACCAACTTTTATTGATGAATATCGCAAACTTCAATCCTTTTAAAAATATTATTCTGCATGCATTTGACAAATCTGACAAAAGAACAAGTATCCAGTTTACTTGCATTGTAACTATGACATAACTGAACAGTCAATTAACATATATTTAAAACCATTAGGTACAGGTAACAATAAAAATCTTAAATGTATTAATCTGATGGCATCCTACCACTATGAACATGGTCATGTAACACTACTAGTAATTACCCTGAAGCACAGGCAAATGTAGATGGAGGACTCTCCCTAAGAAGCAAGTTTAAGGGATTAAATATCATTATCACTACTGAGAATAAAGCTGCTGCCAGTGGATAGGCGCCCTTCTTCAACACTCCCGAAACCACCCAAAGTCCCCCTCTCATCAGAATCATCAAACAACTTCTCATTGGAATCTTCCTCATCAAACAACTTCTCATTGGAATCATCATCTTCGAACAACTTTACATCAGCATCTTCATCTTCCTTTCCATCTGCATCTTCATCTTCCTTGTCTGACTCTTCAAACAGCTTTTCATCCACATCACCTTCTTCCTCCTTTTTATCAGCAGCTTCAAGCCCCTTTTCATCTGCATGTTCTTCATCCTCTTTCTCATTGGACTCATCATCAAATACTTTTTCATATGTATCCTCCTCTTCTTCCTTTTCATTGGACTCTTCATCAAACTCTCTCTCAGAGCCTTCCTCATCTAACACTTTTTCAGAGCCATCATCTTCAAATTCGGAGTTTTCAGAGTCATTTTCTTCTAACTCTTTATCAAGAACATTTGCAGGAAGCTCCTTTGCAGAGCCATCCTCATCCAAATCTTTCTTGAGACCACTTTCTTCAAATTCTCTTTCAGAGCCATCTTCAGACTGTTTTTCAGAGCAGTCTTCATCAGACTCTTTCTCTGAGTCATCTTCTTCAGACTCATTTTTGGGTCCAGTCTCCTCTTCAGACTCCTTGTTGGGGTCACCTTCAGTTTCTTGTCCAAGGCCATTCTCTTCCCAATCATTTTTGAGTGTCTTCTTTTTTGACTCTTTTTTAGGAATACCCTCTTCAGATCCTCTTATGGGACTGCCTTCTTCAGGCTCTTTTTGGGGGCAGCCGCCTTCAGATTCTTTCTCAGGGCAGCCTGGGCAGCCTTCTTCCGCCCCATTTTTGGGGCCACCTTCTTTAGCACTGTTTTCAGAAGCATCTTCTTCAAATTCTCCCCTGTCTTCTGTCTTTGCAAACTTCTTCTCATCTATAGGTTCTTCAAACGCCATTCTAATTGCAGCTTCTTGCACATTCATTTTAGATGTGCTGGGGTGCTCTGAAAAATGCCATGCTCCAGAAGGCCCTGCCCTCGCCGAAGCAGAGGCAGAATCTAAGCATCTAAGGCCTCTGTTGGACTCAGAAGCATTGAGGAAAGCCTCCCACCCTCTCAGCCTTTCCTCCCTTTCTCTTGAGGTTTCCTCCACCTGATAATCAGTAGTCCCATCCCATGCCTGGGCAGTGATTTGACGGCCACCAAACCATCTTCCATCTAGAGTTTGAATACAATAATCGGCTTCCTCTGGATCCTGAAAGGACACAGAGGCCACACCATCTGGGTGTCTATCAAAGAGAAGGAGCTTCCTAATTTGTCCAAACTTTGAACACTCTACTCGAAGGTCTTCTCTGATCTCATTCAGCACCAACGGATCATCCTCAAAATCCATAGGATGAAACATATTCTTGATGATGACAACTCGCTCATGGCGCATCCAGGATGGTCCCGCTCTCCTCTCAGGTCTCCAATCTAGCTGCTTTTGCTGCATAGACAGCTTCTTCTTATAGTCTTTGCACTTCTTCTTCTTCTTTGAGGCATCATATTCTCCCTTCAGTTGAAACTTTGCCACCTCAACATGTAATTTGTGGCCTCTAATTTCATCTTCATCCAAAAGTTTTAATGCAAGTTCCACAGATTCTCTCTTCAAATAACAGCAAAGACCGTCTCCTTTAAGATTTCCTTGATTATCTTTGTAAAGTTTGATCTTAAATTCCTCTGTCTGAGGATCTCTCATAATAATGCCAAACTTAGACATAAGTTTTATAAATTCATCCAGTGTAATATCTGGAGGCAAACCAGACACGTATACATTTGTATTTCTGTATTCTTCAACATGAAACCATCCTGACTCAGCCTTTCTTTTTTCTCCCTTCTTTCCGGAATCAGTGGGTTCTGGTGCTTTTTCTTGTGTAGGTTCCTCTGCAGTCCTAGCATGGACATCTTGAACATTTGCGGTAGAACTAGATACGCCATCATTAGAGAAGCCATAATTGGCCTGATACGTAGCAATGAAATCTTCAGTAATCTTGGGGAACCAAGCCTTCTTGTCCAGGTCCCACTCGTAGGGGGTGTCCGTCGGCTGCTGCCCGAGAGAATCGGTTTTTCCACCGGCATCGCAGTCTCCATACAATTCTTGCATTCGCAACTGCTCATCAAACTCATGGTTCCCATCCAAGGGGTTACGATTCATGTTTCCTACCTGATTCGCTCGGCCTGGCTTCTGCCTCGCTGAGGGGTCCAGGGGCGGTGAGAGTGCGCAGGCGCACCGCTGCCGCCGCCGCCTACCGGGTCTGAGACGAGTGCAGCTCCCTCCTCAACGTCAGGAAATTACGTGCAAAGGAAGCGCCGCTCAGGCCTGCGCAGCCGCAGTAGTCGCCCTCACCTCGCTACATCGCTCTAATCAGTTTCTGACGGAAACTGCTTCCCTGTCGCCCTGCAAGAGTGGACTTGAAAACTAAACACGTCATTCATTAAAGAGCTTACACCTTAATGGCATAAGTAAATGTAAGGACCCAAATTCTTGTCCTTGTTGGGCTGTGTCAGAGAGTTTACTGATTACAATTCTTAACACCATTTTGGAGTACAAAGACTTCGTTTATGCATCTTCTTCAAGATAAGCTGTTAATGCTGGGAACACGTACCTGCAAACCTCACAGAGCTGCTGAGGACAGGGCATTCTTTTTTTCCACATAGGAATTTCTAACATTGTCTAACTTTATTTTCTGTTGACAGAAGCTGCTATATTTCATCACTTTATTAAAGTCATAAAAAAGGACAATTCTGTATACTCCATGGGTTCTTTATTCAGTCATTTTCAGACCCCAGGTTGTTCCATAAAAAGGACTAGACAAATTGTGCTTATCTCGCAGATGCCATATTTTCAGAGGAGGTTGTGCAGGCCCACCCCATAGGCCAAAATAAGCCAACACACGCGTTACTCACACAAAGACCACAACAGAAGACTCGAATGCTGTTGCTTTTTAATTTTGAGATAAACCAATGAGCAGCAAGATATATCTCATGTTTAACAACCCAGTGCTATGATATAGGTCACCTAGGCTCATGTTTAAAACTCCACTAGTATTAAGAGAAATAATAAATTCTTGTCAGGAAGATTAAGTTAGCATAATTTCTCCCTTCGTGTGGAAACAAGAATAGAAAGAAGCTAAATATAATACTTCAAAACATAAAATTCAAAATTTCATTATATAACGAAACTAGAAGAATGTAAGGAAATTTTTGGCTTATTCCAGTTTTCACAGCCCACCACATAGAACAGAAATTACAATTTGAATAGAAAGGAGTATCTCTCTCAGTTTTCAAGGACATACTTCATGTCAATTGCAAAAGTACTGCCTGCAGAAATTTTAAATACCACTTTTAGTAATAGGGTTGGCTGAGAGCATGAAAGGCCCTTTCTGTGATGAGAATCTGTTGGTCTAACACAATTAGCTGATATATTTTCTCCCTGTTTCTGCAGCTGAATGTGGCCCATCCCATCAATAAATATTTTGATCTACTGTTTTCACATTTTCTGAAAAGATCTATTAGACTAGCATACTTTAAAAATCAAGGTCTGTTATTACTTGTCTTGTGTTTACTAGACAGTCATCTCCAACAGACTTTTTTTTTTTTCTGAATCATCAGAAAAACAGATTTTGAGGCTTGTAGACTCACTATAATGACATAATTTCAGAATCATCATTACAGAATGAAGAATGTCCAGTTCTCCAGAGATAATAAGGAGGCTAATTTGCCATGAATTCAGGAAAATGTACTTGGTATGGCCATTGCAATTTAAAATTACAAGCACTTTTAATTTATAGTGATATCACTGGAAAATATATATCAAGCTAAAAAATCCTGATATATGTTTAAAATTAGAAAAAGGGCTGGGAGCAGGGGTGCATGCCTGTAGTGCCAGGACTTTGGGAGGCTGATTCAGGAGGATCACTTGAGCCCAGGAGTTAAAGACAAGGCTGGGCAATAAAGTGAAACCCTTGTCTCTACAAAAAATTTAAAAAAATCCTGGGGCACAGTGGTACACACCTGCAGTTCTAGCTACTGGGGAGGCTAAGGCAGAAGAATCGCTTGAGCTGGGGAGATTGAAGCTACAGTGAGCCATGATCCTACCACTGCATTCTGGTCTGAGTGACAGAGTAAGACCCTGTCTCAGAAAAGAAAAGAAAAAGCTTGCATCTCACCTCCTTTTATCACAGTCTTTTTATTTTTTGGTGCTAATAGCTAGAAAGAACAGTTTGTTCAGAGTAACTTGGGTGGAGCTTAATTATCAAATTTGCAAAACATACAAACACAATTTTTTCTTCCTGACAAATTTTAGCCATTAGAATGTCTGACTGGTAAAATTAATAACCATGATTTACATAATTCATGGAGCATTTAAGTATCTCTTTAGGGAAAGCTAAATCATGGGCGTAAAATCCAGGTTAAGTGATGATACTGTGCTGTAAATGAATTCACAGTTTGACAGGGAAAAGTAAACATTATCAAGGAAAACAACATTTTTAAAGCTTACCTGTGTTGAAGGGATTCAATACAAGTGAAGTAATGAAGACTAGGACTAGAGATTGTGAACCCAGGAATCTGAGCCAGGTCTCAATCAATTTAGAGAGTGTATCTTGCCAACATTAGGGATGCACTCATGACACAGCCTCAGGAGGTCTTGATGTGTGTCCATGGTGCTCTGGGCACAGCTTGTTTTTACACATTGTGGGGAGACATGAGACATCACTCAATATATGTAAGATGTGTAAGATGTACATTGTTTGATCCGAAAAGGTGGGACAACTTGAAGCGGGGAGGGGGCTTCCAGGTCAAAGGTAAGTAAGAGAAAAACTCAATACTTTTGAGTTTCTGATTAGCCTTTCACAGAATATACAATTTATAGGAATAGTCACTGATACCTTAGTCCGGCTTGGTGAAACTGTAGGGCAAAGGAGGCAGTCAGGTATGCATTTGTCTCACGTTGAGCAGAGGGATGACTTTGAGCTGTCTGTCCTTTATCCACAGGGAATTTTCTCGTGGGCAAATTGTGAGAGAGGTATGCAGCTTTTAAAATCTTTGTATCTATCTTATTTAGGAAAAGAATAGGAGGTAGATTTGCCGAATGTACTTCCCAGCTTGATTTTCCCTTCGGCTTAGTAATTTTGGGGTGCTGAGATGTATTTCCCTTTCACAAGATGGTAGGAAGGAACAGCTTGTAGTCAGGAAAGGTGGACAGATGTGTCGCTCAGACTTACTGGAGAAGATAACTAGATATTTTTTAATAAAATTTTTATTTAAATAATTGTAGATTCACATGCTCTTGCAAAAAAATATTTCTTGTACACTTTTCCACTTTTTCTTAATGATAATTCTTTACAAAAAGCTATAGTATAATACTACCATGATAATATCAACGTTAAAAAATCACTGATTTTATTCAGATTTCCTCAATTTTCTCTGTACTTGTGTGTAGATTAAGTTCTATACAGCTTTGTCAGACATACAGGTTCATGTATCTGTTACCAGTGTAAAGATACCAAATAGTTCCCATGCCACAAAATCCCTTCTCTTGCCCTTTAATTATCACACACACCCACTCTCTGTCCCCATCCATAAACCCTGTCAATCACTGATCTGTCCTCTCTAAAATGTTGTCATTTCAGAATTTATATAACAGGAATCATATACGATTTAACCTTTTGAGATTGAGGTGTTTTTATTTTTATTCTATATAATTCCTTAGAGATTCATTCATGTTGGGTGACACTACTGTGTGTGTATCAGTAGGTCATTCCTTTTAATTACTAAGTGGGTGTTGATAGCATGAATATATCACAGTTATTTCACCTGTTGAAGGACATTTTGGGTGATTTCAAATGTTGCATATTACAAATAAAGCTATCGGGAACATTCTTATACAGATTTTGTGTGAATGTAGTTTTCATTTTGGGGGATAAATGCTAGAGAATGTAATTGCTGGGTCATATGGGTAATTGTGTGTTTAGTTTCTTTCTATAAGCAAAGTAGACTTTTAGTTTAAGAGCACTGTGTTTCTTATGTTTAGGTATTATGTAAATGACTAAAGAAAACTCCCTGGGGCTGGGTACTGTGGCTCATACCCATAATACCAGTGATTTGGGAGGCCAAGGTGGGAAGATCTCTTGAACCTAGGAGTTCAAAACTACTCTGGGCAAGATAGTGAGACCTTGTTCCTACCAAAATAATAATAATAACAATAATAATTTAAAAAAAGAAAAAGAAAATATCGTGGTGCTCTCATTAATGAAAATCACAAACATTTTTGGGAATTTAATGGAAGTTACAGATGATCTCATCAGCAAAAACTTCACCATAATTATTTAGTTTCACTAAATCTGTGTTGCACACTATTTTAAGAGCTCTCTCTAAATTAGCTCATTAGATTCTTAACACAACATGAAGACACAGGAACCCAAGGCACAGGGACATTAAGCACGTAAGGTAACAGCTAGTATACTGGAGAGCCAAGATTCAAACCAGAGCACTGTGATTTCAGAGTCCAAACAAACATCCCAAACGGCATATTGCAACCCATTTCAAGTACATCCCTACACCTCAGTGGACTTTATTGAGATATATTTCATAAACCATAAAATGTACCCATTAAAAATATACAATTCAGTGTTTTGGAACATACTGAGTCATACAGCATTGTTACAGTATAATTTTAGTACACTTTCAACACTCCAGCAACAACCCTCCGAAAGGAAACCTGTGCACGTTAGCAGTCAGTCCCCATTCCCATTCCCATTCCCCACTCCCCCAGCTCTAGCCTCGGGCAACTGCTAGTCTGCTTTGTGCCTCTACTTTCCCTAGTCTGGACATTTCACATAAAGGGAACCATAGAATACAACATGTGGTCCTTTGTGACTGGCTTCTTTCACTTAACGTGATGTTTTCAAGGTTCATTCATGCTGTCAAATGCGTTGGTACTTTTTTTTTTTAATTGCTAAATACTATTTGATGTAGGATTATACCACATTTCACTCATCTGTTCATTAACGACCATTGTGGTTTTTATTCTTTGCTATTATAAATAATGCTACTTTGAAGATGTACTTTTGAGTTATTACCTAGATATATGTTTTCATTTACTGTGGGTATATTCTCAGGAGTAGAATTGCTAGGTCATAAGGGAACACTCTGTTTAACAGTGTAAGGAAATTCCAGACTGTTTTTCATAGCAGTTACGCTATTTCACACTTTCATTGGAACTCTATGGGGTTCAAATCTCTTAACGTTGTTGCCAACCCTTATATTGTCCTTTGCATATTTTAGCCACCTTAGTGGGTATGTAGTGCTACCTTGCTGTGGTTTGATGTGTATTTTCCTAATTATTATTGAGACTATCTTTTAAATGTGTTTTTTGATAGTGTATTTTTAGAGAAATGTCTTTTCAAATTCATTGCCTATTTTCTAATTGGGTTGTCCTTATATTGCTGAGTTGTAGAGATGTTTTAGGTATTCTAGGTAAAAGTCCCTTGTCAAATATATGACTTATAAATATTTTCTCCCATTCTGACAGTTTTCTTTTTTTTTTCTTCTTTTTTTCTTTTTGGCTTTCTTAATGGTTGCTACACAAAAGTTTTAATTTTAATGTAGTTCAACTCATCAATTTTTCTCTTGTCACTTTTGCTTTTTGAGTCATATCTAATAAACCACTGCCTAACCCAGGATCACAATGGTTTGCTTCTGTTCAATTTTTAGGAGTTTTATAGGTGTTTGTTCTTAAAGTTCAATTAATTATTTATTTTTCATTAATTTTTGGTATGATTGAGGTAGGGTCCAAGCCCATTCTTTTGTATGTATCCAGTTGTTCCATTATATTTGTTGAAGAAATTATCCTTTTCCATTGAACTGTTTTTGACAACCCTGTCAAAAATCAACTGTCCATACATGTGTGGGTTTATTTCTGAACTCTTAATTCTCTTCTGTTGATCTATATATCTGTCTTTATGCCAGTACCATACTGTCTTGATTATTGTAACTTGGTAGTAACTGTGAAATTTGCTTTTTTTCCTAAATTGTTTTGAGTATACTATATCACTTGCATTTCTTATAAATTTTATTATCAGTTTCTCTATTCCTGCAAACAAAGCAAAACAAACAACCCAGCTGGGATTTTGATGAATCAAATCCCAATTGAAAATAAACTGGGCCTAAGGAGTGGCTGAAATTTTTGATGCCCCAATAATAAGATACTAAAAATTGTATTATGCTTATCTTCATTGAAACCCTAAAATTGAGGATAACATTCACAAAGCCTGAGTCAAATCCCAGCTGGGTTGTTTTGTTGTAGATTCAACAAAATTAAGTGACTTTGTGTCAAAGGACTGAAGGGACCTCACCCTATGCAGTTCATTCTTAGTAGGGGTCTAGCTTCTTTTCCAGACTTCTTTGCTGTAACTGGACCCAAAGTCGCAATGATGCAATTACCCATTTGGTGATACAATGCACTGTGCTCTGGCTGTAACATCCATGAGAGATTGGTCACCTCTGAAAAGGACAAGAAATCCACTCGTATCAGCTCCTCTCTTTCTTTCTTTCCTGCCAAGTTTTATAACCTTTCAGAAATTCTATTTAGTTTCTTAGTCCTTGGGCAATCTTGGAGTGCTGGGATTGTCTAGTTTGAAAGTTGTTTCACAGTCATATAACACTTAGAGGCAAATTTGTTATTCAGGATATTCTTACAATATAGCTTGCTTGACTGATAAATTACTTCTGTAAAATAGATATGGTTTCTGACCTTACGGAGCTATAGACTAGTTGGAAAGACATTATATAATTACAGAAGTATATTGAAACTAACTGATTTTTGAGGATCCATATTATATCAGATAGGTGAAGACAGGCAAACTTGAGGAGTATTGGTTGAAAAGAAATTGGAGATATACATAGTTATCTTGGCCTAGGGTGTGGCTGAAATGTTTGATGCCCTAACAGTAAGATACTCAAAATTATGTTACACTTGTCTTCATTGAATACTTAAAATTGAAGTTTATATTCAATTTAAAATGGAAAGAATGCATGGACACTGAGCACATCTCAGGGCTTTAGCTTTTTGTGCGATTTTAGATGAATGAAAAATATTTATGTTTTAGAAAACTGTAGAATAAAATCAAGGTCTCTTGATCTAAACTCTTATGTTCTATTAGTAATTAAATATCTACCCATGTGACTATATTATCAAATTATTAATTCAGCATATAACACTGTAACATAAAATCAGTGGAAAAGCTGCTAAAATATACTAGTTAATATAAAATATATCTAGGAAGAGAGAAATTGAATTCCCTCACAGAAAATTGTTTCGTAAGTCTGAGTCACATTAAATATGAATACATTCAAATCTCCATATTTAAATGTCTGAGATATTTTAAAATGTCTCCATATTAAATGTTATTTAAATATTTTTCTTTGGCCTATTTCTGTAATTCGTCTTCCTCTGACATAGGATGACTGGCCATAAGGAATGGATTCAGCTTGTCCATTTGGTACTCTGATGGTGGTCGTCTGTTTAGTACCAGCATATGAAAGCCTTGACCATGCTTCCACCTCATTTCTGAGGGAGTTCTGCTATAAGGAGTAAAAGTCCTTGAAAATTGCATTGCTCACTTCACTAGCAGCCTCAGGAATCTTAGCTCTACTTCAATTAAATCTGCTACAAGGAGTAAAAGTCCTTGAAAATTGCATTGCTCACTTCACTAGCAGGCCCAGGAATCTTAGCTCTGCTTCAATTAAATCCAGAGAAAGATGGCTGCTTCCCAATAGGCTTCTCTGCCACACAACCCTCATAATCTCACCGCTGCCGGGTTCCCTAGGTCCACACTCCTCCAGGCTCAGCCCCACCTTCTGTATTGCCTCTTGCTAAGTCTCTTCATCAAGGAATTCCTGCTGTCCCATTCTCATGCCTAAAGTGCTTAAGCCCTTAGGGAATTTAGCTTCTTTGAGAACTGAGGAGAATGCTTGTGGGTGGATGTGGTAGCCTTGGTGTCAACCGAGAGTAGTAGGCCATAAGTAAGCAGCAATGATTTTAAAGCTAGACAGGTCTGGATTCACATCACGCCCTGCACCACTGTGCTATCTGGGCAAACTTGGACAAATTATACATGCATTCTTGTACTTCATTTGTTTTAATGTTCAAAATGAAAATAATAATTCTGCTTTCACAAGATTGTTCTTAGGAAGATACAAACAGATATGAAGCCATAAGGTAAGAATTAGGTGTTTAGTTCATTCCAGTTCCCTTCCATGCCCTTTCTGCTGATATAAACCTAAAGACACCAATCATAGATGATCAGTGGTTGCTACAGACTGAATATTTCTATTCCTCCAAAATTTATGCATTGAAATCTAATTCCCAACATGATAGTATATGGAGGTGAGGCATGTGGAAAGTGGTTAGATTATGAGGGCTGCACTCTAGTGAATGGGACTAGTGCCCATATAAAAGAGGCTCCACGGAGTTCTCTTGCCTTACTCTGCTATGAAAGACTACAGTGAAGAGACAGTCATCTAGGAACAAGAAAGCAGGTTCTCACCAGAAACTGACCATGCTGGCACCCTGATTTTGGACTCCCCAGATGCCAGAACTGTGAGAAATAAACTGCTATTGATAAGCCACCTGCACAGTCTACCATGTTTTGCTAAAGCAGCCCAAATGGACTAAGTGGTTAAAAGAAATTGCTCAGAAGTCTTCACATGACATGGGGCACTTGACTTTTACACTTAAAAGGAGTGCATTGCTTTTTGTAAATCATTCGTCAATAAAGGTGATTTCAAAAAGCAGGATTCTTGAAAGTAAGCTCAACTCAGAATGGCTCCAGATCTCTCCAGCGACCTTCTTTTCTCTGTAAGGTATGCACGTCATCTTTTTACAAGCACTGTGATTTTCTCAGGCAAAGATTGGAGAGTGAATTGTTTACAGGAGTACAAAAGGCCTCTTTTCAACTGCTTAGACTCAGAGTAGTCTCCCTTTATCCACAGGAAATATGTTTCAAGACCCTCAGCAGGTACCTGAAACTACAGATAGTACCAAACCCAAGTGCTGTCAATAGAGCACAATTCTGTTTGTCTTCTACCTTCAAATTTAATAGCTTTTCTATCTTAACTAACTACTTGTCTCACACTGTGCCATAACTTTTGTAGTCTGAGGTGTGATGGCAAAAGCAGCCATCATTTCTTCTTCTAATTCCTCCTGAATTTATTTATCCTTCTTTATAATTTCAGAAATAGAAAATTCATTCTTACTGTAGGCCTTAACAACCTCAACATATGATTTCCTTTCCTTATTAAATTGAGAATGTTTACCTTTTCACTTAAAGCACTTTATAGCTTCTCTTTGGCATATCTGAATTGCCAGAATCACTACTTTTAGAGTCTGGGGCCATCAATAGGTAAAGTAAGGGTTACTGCCATACAGGCATTGCACTGTAGCAATTGATCTGATAACCAGGCTCCTCAGTGACTAACAGGTGAATAGCATCTACGGTGTGGCTTTGCTAGGCAAAGGGATGAATCATGTCCCAGGTGGGACAGAGAAGGATGGCACAAGATTTCATCATGCTACTAAAATGGCACACAATTTAGAACTTACAAATTGTTTATTTCTGTGATTTCCCATCTAATATTTTCGGATTGTGGTTGACCACAGGTAACTAAAACCACAGAAAACAAAACCTTGAATTAAAGGAGAATTACTGCATCTTATGACTGTATATACATATCAACTCTGATTTTCAAAGTGAAAATAAAGGTTAGTGTGCTTTGAAGACATCTGAGGCTGATCATTGGATCCTAACTATTCATTCCTCACTACTCTGCAGTCAGCACAGGGGCAGCCTAGAATGAATACAGTGGTTAGATCAGTATGTTTTGCTAGTTGGTCTCCATCCTGGGAAAGATATAATACTTTGATGCAGCTGAAGCAGATGGATATATAATATTTCAAATGGTATATATATTATATAAACTCATGATTCTCTCATGAAGAACAATTCAATAATATCAACAAACACAATGTACATGCTTTGTGTAAATCACACTACATTTTTCAGTCTGAGGATATTTTCATTTATATTTTCCTATATATAATGGGAAATAATGTTCACTCCTTGTCATTATACTCAATCTATTTACTGTTTATGGGATCTCGCTCTTCTTTTTCCTTAATTGTGTGTATGTACATGTATTTACTGCTTTATTAAGATGAAAATCTCTTTCTAGCACTGTTACAAATTTTACCATATGAGCTTCTTTATGCTTTTCTATATATACCAAGATATGCTGGATTTCATTGGCTGAAGGGTTTATTTTCCCATTGAAATTTTAAGCTAGAGGAATTATTGTATGCCAACAAATTTTTCATTTTCTTTATTTTTCTTGCCTAGAGGCACTCTATGATTTATTTATTTTCTGGTTATATGATTTAAAGATACAATAGATAAAACAGACTCCAATCCATTTTCTCCCTCTGCTTCCTTTTTCTTTAAAGCAGCTCTTATTTATTTTTGTATTACTAATCCAGGGCAAAGTCATTTCTTTCAGTTCCCCAACCTTGAATAATCAGTATCTTAAACATTCCTCTGATAAGTAAGGTCTAGGTTTCTAATAACTATGTAAACATTTGTGTCCTATATGTTGAATCGTTCAGCAACTAAAATCATTCAAGTCAACACTGTAATCAGTTCATTTGGGGTTGATGAGGGAATAGTTGATCTGTGATGATAAAAAGCAGTTACTAAGATCTCAGTGTGGGCCATTTTCTGTTCCCTGTGGTGAAAAGTTGTTTGATTCTATGAGTCAGGTGCCCTGAATGACATTTTCCTCCCATTTCTGCATACCCCAATTCCATCGTTCATTAAGATAAAGTTCAGATATTATTTCCATAAAACCTCTTTTCTCCATCTGCTGATTTCCCATACTTCTTGGTTTATTTATGGCACCTATCCTTATTTAAATTGTAATCGTTGCTTATAAACATATTGCATCTCATTCACTAGATTATTACACTTATTTAGCAATATAACAACTATCTCTAACCTACCGTCTGATACCTCAAAGCATTCAATATACAACCAATATGTTGGTTACTCAATACATATTTATAGAATGGATAAGTGGATATCAAAGTAAAAATAGGTAGAGCTTTTCTAATGAGGTGATATTTGTGTCTTAAGAAAGAATCTTATGTCTCTATCTTTGTAATAATTATTCAAATGCTTATCATCAAATTGTGAAGACAAGTGTAACCCACATAAACTCCAAAGTTCTTGTGGGTCACTGTCAGTGTGTCCCATTTAAAGAAATATGTCTGAATCTAAAAGCTGTGAAGAATATCACAAAATTTTACTATACCCTGAAGAGTGTCACAGGAGTTTTATACAATACAACATATAAGAAGACTTCCTAAAAATATTCTATCTTTCTCTAAGATTTCTCATCCGTGATTTCAACTAAGAATATTGAATTTTTTCCAATGAAGTTTTTTAGCATTAGGATTGGAAAACCACATACATTTAGGTAGATCTGTGCACATCATTATCTACTTGAAAAACTGTAGAATTCTGCCATGTACCATCCATCCAGCCATATGTGGCAGTCCACAATCATCCTGTTCTCCATTCATTTATACTTTCTCTACATCATGTTACTTGCACGCAAAACTCCTTACACATGGCTCTAAGCCATTTTTAATTCCCTGGAAAGTGTAATTCCTTGTCTTGGCACCCTTTATCTTAAGAATTGATGTCCCTTGCAATTCTGATGAATAAGAGTCTCTATCTAATTAGACAAAAATCAGTTATGATCAATATTCAGCCAAATTAACCACCTACACAACACCCTAAATTTTCTTTCTGATCCCTAGTGGGAACAACTGTCTATTCATTCATATACTCAACACTTTAGAACATACTAGGTACAAGGACTCATACTATAAGCTAGAAATAAAATAATCAGTGGTGCTGTCCTTGCTTTTAAGGAATTTAAAACCCAATTACGGAAGCCAAACAAGTAAGTTGACAATCATAAAAGTACTATTCTTAGCATAAATAAGGACTGCTATAGAAATACACAAGTGAACTTATCAAGGCATGCAAGGAAAAGAAAACACTCTACAGAAGTTTCATTCATTTATTTAATAAGTTAATATTCAGACAAATCTAGTACCATGTTAAAATGTCTCTATTCTATCCAGAGGGAAATGTGGAACTATCAATTACTTTTAGTCTTGTATGTGGCATAATCAGTTTGGTATTCAAGAAAATTCTGAATTACTCCACAAATAAGGTTTTATTAGATTAACACAGGGAAAGAAAAAGAATAAATAGTTATTAGAGGTTACTGATCACAAGGAATAGGATGAACAAGAAAAGAAAATTCAGTGATAGAAAGGCAAATAAATAGGGGCATACCAAAAATTCAGGACTGGCTAAAGAACTGGTATAGCATAAATAACAGAGTGAGAAATATCGAGAGATTTCCTTCAGAAATGCTTTAGAATTTTAGATGTAGAGGAGTTTTAGGTGTCAGTAGGCCTCGGATGTAGCCAAAAGGGAACACAACTGAAATGGTAGATGGTTGAGATGAAGACCAGTGGAACTGAGGAGGCCACAACCTTGGATGGGTCTTTCCCTCGGAAGCTGAGTTTAGCCATGTTGATG
Source organism: Saimiri boliviensis (assembly GCF_048565385.1). NCBI lineage: Eukaryota > Metazoa > Chordata > Mammalia > Primates > Cebidae > Saimiri > Saimiri boliviensis. The sequence goes on along the minus strand of NC_133450.1, from coordinate 41,299,296 downwards.
TTTGAACTCAAGATAAAGCATAAAAAAGACAGTAGTCCTAGGAGTTTGTCACAGTGGATAAGACGCTATCTCAAGAGCCAGATTGCAGTGTACTAATTGCATGCTCTTCAGCAAGTTACTTACCTCTTAGTTTTTCCTCTGAGAAATGGGAATAATAATGTTACATATCTCAAAGACTGGAAGTTCTTAGAATGATCTCTGGCATGGAGCAAACTCTAAAAGTGTTAGCTATTATGTTAAATTTATATTATAATGATAACATTAAAAAGTTTTAAATTTCTTAAGTTTCTGTTGCTTAAGCAAAAATGAATGAAAAACCACAGACACATGTCTCGGTTAGCTATTAGAAGGATGATGAGAACAATAGAATATCTTATAAAATGATTGCAAAGGTATGCCTTGTAGTAACAAGTAATAGCTTAAATTTTGTTTTATGAAAAGCTTTTAATTTAGCTTTGCAGTAACACGCATATGTTATATTTCAATTATGCCTGAGTACCGATTTATTCTTCCTGGTACAGGAGTGTCACAATTACTTTCTCAAAGCCTCCTTTGATTCAAATTTTAGTATCAGTAACAAAATTAACTACTCTCTTTGGCTTTGGGTTATCATCACAAAATAAGAAACCAGAGCATGAGTCAGTAACAGGAAAGATTGATGAGTTCCTTGATTTTCCATAAGCACAGTGTGACTCTACTGGCTAGCTTTTGTCAGATTTATATCCTTAAGCCCACATCAGCTAGCTTCAGTGTCTTTGGCCCAATACAATATAACAGGAAAGATTAAAGTAAAAAATATCTTCTGCAATTCCAAAATACTTTAAATTACATAGTTGACCATACTACCCTGTTCACCAGCTGATTCAAAGGTTCTATTCATCTGATTTACATGGAATCAAATTTATTTAATACTCCAGACTTCCTGCCATAACTGAATTCAAAGTCTGAGTGCTTAGTAATCTTTCTTAATTACCTATTTATTTTAAAAAGGAGGAATATTATAGATGATTAAATAGAATTAATGTCTATTCTTTGGGACATTATGATATAAAAAACTTGGTTCTCATTGTATTCTCAGACATAACTAAAAGGCTATTCAAGTGATTATATACAATTTATTGTGAATAAATACTCTTGGAAAGATACTAAGGATCCCCATCATATTATCCTCAAATATACTCTATAATTACAGCAGTTTCTTACCAATAGCATACATTTTGAAGTTGATATCTAAAGTTATTTTTATGACTTGGGTAGGGAGCAACTGTGAAGTGGCCCAAATATAATCTTGGATGAATGTTTATTGGTTGGATACTAGGCCATCCCCAACTTTTACACAAAATACATTTCAAACATTCCTTTCTATTGTTGGAATATGAGAAAGTAAACTTGTGTGTTTGTGTTGGAAGGAGACATATAATGGGGTAAGGGAGACTGGTTGGGAATGTTTCATATCTGAAAAAAAATCCCTAACTTTACCTGTGTTTTAGATATATTTATCAAGGATATACTTTCAGTACTGTATATACGTTCTCTAGATTTTGCTGCTGTTTTAAAATGTGTCTTCACGTGAAACTGAAATCACTTTTAGAACACTTAATAATATGTCCATCTTTCCCACATATAACAAGTCATGACATCTAGGGTTTTAATTTCTGGGATTAAGCACTTTTTCATTCATTTTATAAACTAATAAGATCAAAATATTAGACATTGGTATCATTGAACATTTACTGCCAAATGAACAAAATGGTGCAGAGTACAAAGCTGAAACTATTAGGAGGCAGCCATTGCCATCATGATCATGCAAGAGCCCTAAATGATTGTTCTGCCACTGACAGCAAAAAGCAAAGATACAAAATATGAAACATCTTTTACAAATACAAAAAAGCACAGTCCTTATCATTTTTAATAACTCACATATTTCAACATATGCTTACATTTGTTCAGGATTTCCCACTTTGTTGGCATAAGCTTCTCAAGTGTCCTAATCTTTTTCTCTGATATTTTCACTCTGGAATCCTGGGCAGGTGGAATTAGAGATGCTGATTTCATCCCCACTTTAGCCTTATGAGAGTCAGTGGTTCTATTTGTCTCTTTATTCTACATGAAAGCCGAGTTAGTGTTGGCTTCTACTGTAAACTTAGGCTCACCGTTTGGGTGAATATGTGACATGTTGTTCAGAGTTTGGGCTGCATTCTTACTATATTGTGATTTAACCCCTGCCATCTCTTTTCCCCTTTATTTTTTTACAGTGGGTTTCTTCAACTCTGAACACAGTTTTGTAGGACATCTTCCTGGATTCTAGTAGCAGTCCATTCATGCTTGTATTGTGTAGCCTTCTGACTGTACTTCCTACTTGAACCTCAAAATATGTCTTCTCTCTTTTCATGTTGGCTCCCTGGGATGGGACTTCTTACTTCTTTGGCTAGGGGATATTATAGGTCTGCTGTTGCCTAGGGAAACTTTTTATCTTGATTCATTTTGGCCAGAAACTCTTTCCATGGGGATAGATATTTCAGAGGTTCTTCCTTATAGAACATAGGCTATATGTAGATATTTAACCTTTACAAAAATGGATTACCTTATATTTATATAACAGATTACACACCCTAACTAAATTTAAACAAGTGTGGATTTAATAGAAAGCAGGATGGTTTGCAACAGGAGTATCCATGTAACCAGTAGAAATCTACCAATACAAGTAGTTGTTATTTTGATGAGCACACCACCAGTGATGATGATCACATCCATAAAACTAATTGTTTTATATTTTGCAGCTACATTTTCCTTAGGAAAGACTGGTACCCCGTAAGGAGAAGTGACATAGGTCAGAAAGCTTGGGTGGCACCATACAGTGGTTAAAAGCACCAACTCCACAGTCAAACTGCCATAGTCCAAATTGTTACTCAATAAAATTAAATTAAGCTTTTTGGGAGGCTGCTTTATTTCTGTATTCTGCTTTTTCATCTAAACCTCATAGGATCTTTGCAACTGTTGACTGAAATAAAACATGTAAATTGCTTAAAATAATGACAGGCACAAAGTAAGTGTTCAGTTAACAGTAAAAACAATTTATCTGGGCCGGAAACTATACTATGCAGTTTACATAGTATACTTCAGTTAATTTTCACATGCAGAATGAAGAATCTCAGGCACAGAGAGGCCCAGTAGCTTGTAACAGTGGAATTCCCATCTCAGGAGATGACTGCTGAATTCCATGTTAATTGATTTACAACACTGATTCTTGAATAATGTTAATTGTCATTATTCCAATTATTGCATGTCTGTTTTTGAAAAAAAAAAATTCTAAGTTCTGATTCTGCTGTGTAGGCTTAGTATTGGGGTCTGCATAATTTAGAATAGCATCTTCATCACTGAGTCTTACTTTTCTTTTACCTTTAACTCATTGACTTCCTTCTGTTTGGTATTCACATTTATCTCAGATGCTATAAAAATTCAAATCTTGTTTGAGGAGGGTCATTACTACCTAACCAATGAGACAGTAAGCTCCTTGATAGCAGGAAACACAGGAACCACAAGTACTATGCTGAGGACATATGACAGGGTCTACAGCATTTTTAGATAGATGCTTATGTAACTGATGACTTCAGTTTATTTTAAATACATATGTAGGAGGGTTGAAGCCTTTTATGGGTACAGAAAGGTTATCCCAGTGTATTATTTAATGTATTTTCTGATGAGGGTCATAGAGATTCTAGCTTTTTCTAATTATTGCTCTGGTAAAGCAATAAATAACAAATTGATCATTATGTAATGGCATAAATATGAATCCAGTCATGCTCAAAATACTATCTCCCAACCTTGGTTCTTATTCTTCCCTCTAGCTGCCAAAGTAACCCAGAAAGTAGATACTCCAGGAATTCTGACAATCCAAATTATTCAGGTTTCCCAGCATGTCCTGCTGGCATAATGAGGCCAAACCAGCTCAGGCTGTGTACTCTGATCTATACTTGCTGGACTTTCTGTAATTTCCGTAAAAGTCAGTTATGCATGAAGAACAATTCAGCCATAACTGGAGATTTTTACTGACACAACACTTCTTAGAAGACAAAGCCAGAGACTTTGTATGGTCTTAGACCTGAATCTAGACAGCATAGAACTTTCTCTTGTTTATTGATGATGGAATAGATCATGTGTGCTGAAAAATCTGAATGAAATAATATTTAAGGCATTTTAAATCATTTCTATGTGTAATGTCATCTTAACAACATACATAGGATTGAGGTTTCAGGTTTTTCTAAGAGTTTTCTTGTTTATTGATTTGTCAAATATTCTAAAATTGTACCAGGGAATGATAAATCAATTTATTTTTCTATTTTCACAAGTATTACATTTAACAACATGTTTTTAATAGAAAAGAGATCATTAGGAGGTTGGATTGTGTACCTTCCTGCAGCTTAGTTACTCCCACCTGTAGGAAAAAACACCTCTGTATTCTGCATAGGACAATCAGAAGTACATGCAGAATTGAAAGCCACTGGTCCATAAAGAGGCCAACCATGTGAGAGCATAGTGTAAAGTGACCTATGGTCCCACTAAGTGTTTATGGTCAAAGGTGAGTCATACTGGCTTCAGAAGACAGATGACCAACAGATGGAAAACTCAAGCACTGTAGCACACATTTTATCCAAAATAAAAAAATAATATGAGCTCAGGATTGACTGAAATACTTTTTTTCTCTGGCATAATTTGGAGGTTTATTGGTCAACAAAGAGTTCATAGGGCTAGTATCACCATTCCATGAGTTCCCAAATTACTGCCTTTTCTTCTCAGCGCTTTAGGTACTATCTAAACACAACATCATTCTAACCAAGTCTACAGTGCACAAGACTATATAATATATTACAACACATAATGTTTTAAACATTGAATAATATTCTACTTTGTATTGAATAGTGAAGCATTTTATTTTCCTAACTAGGTCATAAACTCTTTTGAGGGTATGGTATATTGACATATGTGTGTGTGTGCTCCAGAAAACACAACATATGACCTTCACAGCAGTTTTTTAAAAGAATGTTCATGGAATTAAAGTACACAAAAGTCAATGAAGCGTTAATGTTATTGATCAGTTGCAAAGAAATAATACTAATGCTAGAAACAGCATGACTACGAATACAATAGAGACTCTAAAAAGAAGCCATAACATGTATTTAAAAATTATTTGGCCTAGGTTAAAAACATTTGGCTAAACAGCTGGGCTGTTTAGTAATAAGAATCACAATACTAAAGAGTGATTAATACTACCAGCAAGAATGAGCTTTTGTTATGTGGATCTGTTTTATTCCTCCAAGGGTCACTTTTATGGCAAACAAAATGAGGCAGTAACAGACAACACAAATGTTACACTTATTTAAGCATTCAGGAAAATAATGGAAACTAGCAGTCTTGCTCTTAATTACTTATCACAATATTAAACTCTAATGAATTATTGGCAAACATAATAGTGATGTAAAGTTCCCATTTATTATACCACTGTTTCTATTAGGAGGAACGTAATATACTCAACCTGTCTCAATGTTACAATGAAGAATCATATTTGGTCAGATTCCAACAGAACATGAAATATTGCTAACATTTTCCTTGCTATTAAAACATGTGCACCTTGAAGTGGGCCAGAGATTGAAATTAAATCAAGGAAGATGTCAAACATGTGAAAACACTTACGTTAGTGGAACATTAAGTTCTGTAGTTCTCTCTTAATGTATGTGAACAATTATGATACGAATATAAGAATAGTGGAAGTTATTTTGTAATTCCTAGTATTTGTGATTGTTCACTTACGGTGTTCTGGTGCTCAAAATAAGACACAGCAAAAGTAATTTTGACGTGCTGCAGCAGAATTGCATAATTGTGTACTGGTGCAGCTCCATGGGTTTATAGCATCCACATCATGGAAACCATAGCAACAGCAACGACTTCCTTTGTAGCACTGAAAATGCAAGTCTCTGGTGTCATGGCTTCATTCTAACCACTGTAAAAGAGAACTTATTTTATTTCTTAAATAAACGCATAAATCATTTAACGTGTAGACTGGAAATTGTTAATGTCCCTTTTTTTTACTTCCTTCAGTCTTTGTTTGACATTTGTTAGATTTAGACTCTGTTGGGTCTCATTCCAATACCTTTTCAAGTTCCTCCCATCCCTCTGGGTCTTTGATCCAGGCTCTAGTCAGAGCGGCAGAGGTGGGCAATGTTGTTCATGTGTGAAGTCATTTTTAGCATCATTATCATCGTTTGTATCCTTTCATTACCTGTTGAGCTTAAAAATGTCTCTTGGTCTTCATATTGGCTCTAATGAAGAGAAAATAGTTCCAGGATAGATGGGAAGAGAGTAGTTAAACAAAGATTTTCAGTTGAGAAGGCTCCAAAGTGTAAATTCACCATGTAGAGCCAAATGCACAGAGTTTCATGAATCCTTGGTAGGAGTTAATTGCTTGATTCAAGATGGAATATCTCAGGGTCTTTCATGGAGGAAGTTGGCTAATTCCCAAATTTATGGGCCTATAAATAAATATAACTTTTTTTAAAAAAATAGCATGTTTTCAATATTGTTCTCACAATCTAGAAAACTCATCTTTTATAGTTCTCCCTGATCTCTCCTTCTTACTCAACTAATCACACGTTCACCCTTCATGATTTATCAGGTGCTGTCTCCTCCATTTATTCTTGACTTCATCTCTTCCCCTACTTTCTCCTATTCATGCTTTCATTTGTCAAAACTTCATAGGTATGTACTTAATCTATATATCTATTTTTCAATTAAACTGAAAGCTCTTTTGGGGTGATAATCTTGTTTGCTGCGTCTTTTAAGCCCCTAACAAGCATGTAAAATATGCTTAATACATGTTTGCCAAACTGGATGGAAATCAGTAGAACTATTCTAAACTAATAAGAGCTCCAGATTTGCAAATTGTTAGAAATGCATCTGGAACTGTGCTTCCCAAATTCCTGTTTGCAATCTAGTGCAGGATTGATAAGAAATACTTGCAGATTTTTAGAAACACAGATTTATGAACCCCATCTTCAGATATTCTAATATAGAAAGTTGGAAATATGTAGAATTGTGTGATTTTAGTCCCTTTGAAATGATATTGGTAAAACAGATGTTCTGAAGATTCCCTAATTCACAATGTCCTGAACATACTACCTTCAAACTCAAAATCAAATAGCTATGTTTAGCTGAAGGTAAGTTTCATGAGAAGTTGGCTAGTAAGAGCTATTTTGGGAAACCATCTCTTAAACTTCCTTCTTCTCCCCCAAAATAGTTAAGACCAGGAGGAACTAGAGCAGAGATGGTTGTTATCATTTACAGAGACTTAACTCTTCCCCTAAATATTTTCATTGTCAATAGTTCATATCAGTTCTAACCTTCATATTTTTATTTTAAAAATTCCTATTTTAAGTGGGCTATTCAAAAACAATGTTTAAATGTGTGTTTTTAAAATTTTATCCAGCAAAAATCATCTGGTCATAATTTATCATGTTTAACCATGTTAAGATCCAAATTTATACCTATACAAGTAAAATTTGGGGGAAGTCATCTATTATAACAAAGGTTTTATTTGGGATCATATTTCTTCTGCCTGAGAATTTCTTTCAGTTTGGGTCTGCTGCTGACACATGGTCTATATTTTGTTTTTCAATCCTAAAATATCTATATTTTGCCTTCATTATTTATGAGTACTCTCATGAGATAGAGAATTCTAGCTTATCTAGAATTTTAGTTACGTTCTGTCAGCTTAAAGATGTCTGTTAATTGTCTCCGAGCCTCAAATGGTAGTAGAGAGAAGTCAGCTGTTAGTCTGTCAGTTTTTTTTAGGGCAACTTATCTTTTGTTACAGCTATTTTTAAAACTCCTAATTGTCTTGGATTTTATCGAGTTTATTATGTCTTTGTGTATTTTTAAAACGCACACACCCACACACACATGTATTTAAATATATGCTTTCTGAATCTGTGAATTGATGAATTAATTAGTTATTAGAAATCCTTAGCCATTTTCTCTTCAAATATTGCTTCTGCATTCTCTCTCTCCTTATCATCCAGGAGTCTGTTTCAATCTCTTTCAGACCTTCTATCTGTAACAGGCATGTCAATTTCCCTCCTGTATTTTTAAATGTCTTTTTTCTAATATTTAATTTTGAGTAGTTTCTTTTAACCGTTTAGTTCACAAATTTATCTGCGTCTTGTCACATCTCTTCTTAAATACCCAATCATTTGTTCTTAAGTTCAGTTATTTCTACAATTTCTTTTCTGGTGCTTTAATGTTATTTGTCATGATTTTCAGTTCCTTTGCTTATTTTTTCAAGTATGATTATTGTCTTTGAAATAGAGATTATTCTTAGTCTTTGTCTGAAAATTCCATTATTGGGAGTGCCTTTGCATCTCTTTTTCTAGTTTCTGGCTAATTTTGTCAAATTATTAAGTATAATTTGTAATGTTTTTTGGGTATATTATTAGAAAAATATTTTTAGAAAGAATTTCAAACCTGGGAATGGTGTTACCTTCTTCAAGGGAGAATTTTGCCCTTTGGTGTAAGACATTTGATGGCAGTAGCAAGCTGAGAACCAAGGGCTGAGGGTTTTATGGTTTAACTAGAATACTAGCCAGAGCATAGTCTGTACCATCATTTCAGAAAATAGTTCTCCAGGGTACCAGTTTAGAGGAGGACTGTTATACCGGTGTCTTTGCCTTTGATAGGAACCAAACTACAAATCTCATTCTTTCTGCCACATAGAGCAATTAAGACTCCCAATGACTTACAGAAAGTTAGAAAATGGTCTCAGGGCAAAAGTATTGGTATTTGGGATACATGGGAAGTAGAGGCTCAGGACTGAGACACATGCTTTGTATACCTCTGATCCTTAGCCAGGACTTATATTTGACTGTGTGCCCTGAAGCAAAAATAATTTTGGCTCACTTCTGAACAATAGTCATTTTTCTGTTCTCAGCCTGAAAATTTGCAAGTCTCTTGGTAGGTCTCTGAATTCATTAAAAGGTGCTTTTGTCAAGCCTCCTTAGTTGTTATTGCCAGGGGAATTAGTCCTGTTTACCAGGACTGTCAATGACTAGATACTGTACTGATGATTTGTTATTAATTAAAGGATTTTATTCATTTTATGTTGGTTTATGGTTTATCTTTTCCTTATTTTTTCTGGCTTGAGCTTCCTTAGTTGTTACTGCCAGGAGAATTAGTCCTATTTACCAGGACTGTCAATGACTAGATACTTTACTGATGAATTATTTATTAATGGTTGTTATTTATATTGGTATATGGCTTTTCTTATTTTTTTCTGACTTGATCAAATTGCTATGCATTTCCTTTTCCATTTCTTAATTTTATAACTCCAAAAATGTTTTATTACATTGTTTTGTTCCTAATGTCAATATCCATTATTAAAAAGATATTACTTTATGATTACATGAAATTATGATATCCAAACTATCCACAATCAATATTTTCCTGCTAACAGATTGAAATTTTTCAAATACTTTTATATCTCCTTCTCCTTGAAACATGAGACAAAGGGATTCTTTTACTTGGCCTCCCTTTTTCAACCACACCAGTCCTCTCTACCAAATGCTAAGCTGTATTAACGATATTTACTTTACAGTGGGTTTCTTATACTTAAGGAAGCCTTAAGTATCCTTTGGCACTTAGGTCACACATTTCTAGATAGTTTACTAAGTGTGTATTGATTTAATTTCATAGACATCCCTATGCTTTTTGCTTAACACTGTGTGTCTATTTTTGACATATGTTGCTTTTTAAGTATTTTGCTCAGATGGATTAGGTACTAATAAATTCCTTCAATGCCTAATTTCACCCTAACATATTCTGTTAGAGTTGAGAATAAATATTTGCCTAAATCCTAATTACTAGAAACCTAAAATAAATGTAGTAAAGGTATAGGTGCCAGGCTACAAAGTGATACAATCTCATTTCTAGAACACTAATTTTACAGATTTAAGTATGTTACAGTGGGATGTAGGCATGGTCCTTCAGCACTCCAAAAATAGAAAGTGGCAAACAGTCAAGTACGAACATGAAATCTGACGCCTTGTGCTTTTTTGTTTCTTTTTTTCTTTTTGCCTGTAAGTTTGTCATCTTTTTCAATTTATCCTTAGAATTTATGAATTTTAAGGAGGAAGGTCAGCAAGATAGCAGAACAGAAGGTTTCATTGCTTAATCTCCCCACAGTTATTAAATACATCAAATGGATATATTTATATCTAATAGATATATAGAGAGAGGGAGAGAGGTCCTAATCCCCCAATACCTCAGAATGTCATTTGGAAAAAGGCTTGCTACAACTATAATTAACTAAGTTGAGGCTATACTGGAAGTACAGTGGGCTCCTGGGCCAATATGATTGACATCTTTATAAAAAGATGGCCATGTGAAAACACAGGCAGACAAAAAGAACCATGAAATGACAAAGGCAGATTGCTTTGGAGTTATGCAGCTGTAAGCCAGAACACCAGAGAGTTCCAGCAAAACATCAGAAGCTGGGAAGAGGCAAGGAAGGATTCCTCGATGGATTTTAGAGGGAATATGGCCTGCCAACACCTTGATTTTAGATTTTTAGGCTTCAGAACTGTGAGACAATAACTTTGTTGTTTAAGTGATCCACTTGTGACACTTTGTTATAGCAGCCCTAGGAAACTAGCATGCCCTGTGTCTAGGAAGTGAATGAAGGGGAAGACCCTTTCTGTTCAATGGGCCTAGATAGGCTGGAGGAGAAATTAGAATCTTTCAAAGATTCTAATCAAGGTAAGGTCTTTGCCTGCAACCTTTTACTCCTTCCCGTCACTGATGATCTGTCAAATATTGGATTGTTTTCTGAATGCTTTCCACAGTAATAAGCCCTTGACGTAAGTTACAGCTCAAATTTGCATTATGTTTAATAGCTTAGCTGAGACAAAGAACGAAGTACTTTAATATTTCTTTCTAGTTTAGGCCATCTCCAGCCATAACGTTTTTTTTCTTTTCTTTTCTTTTTTTTTTTTTTTTTTTTTTTTTTTTTTTTTTTTTTTTTTGAGAGGGAGTCTCGCCCAGTCACCCAGGATGGAGTGCAGTGGTGCAATCTTGGCTCACTGCAACCTCCACCTCCCAGGTTCAAGCAATTCTCCTGCCTCAGCCTCCCAAGTAGCTGGGATTACAGGCACGTGCCACCATGCCTGGCTAATTTTTTGTATCTTTAACAGAGACAGGGTTTCACCATGTTGGCCAGGTTGGTTTTGAACTCCTGACCTCATGATCTGCCCACACTGGCCTCCCAAGCCATAACCTTTTTCTTGTCTTTCTTCTCCCAAAACCCAAGGCCAAGCTTTTTGTTCTTTAATATGATCTTTTGTTGTGCTTGAAAAGATAGTCACATCCATAGACTCAGTTCTGTTTATTGCCATATAGTTTACATATAGTAAAATTCACCCATTTTGAATACCGTTGTATAAAATTTGAAAAGGTTTTATAGTCATGTATTACCACAATCAAGATAAAAGAATATGTCTACCATCCCCCGAATATTCCTTGTCTTCCTCCTCTCACTCCCAAAAGCCCTTGAATATGACTGACTTCCTCCTCTATTGTTTTGCTTTCTCTAGAATGTCATATAAATTGAATCATACAGTAGGTAGGCTTTGAGTTGTTTCACTCAGCATAATGGTTTTAAAATTTATGCAAAATATTACATGTATCAATAGTTGATTCATTTTTATTATTGAGAGGTATTTATGGGTACATCATAAATTATCACTTCACCAGGTAGATTTTAGATTGTTTGTGATTATGAATAAAGCTTCTATATAATTCATAGGTAGGATTTTTGGTGGACATATATCTTCCCTTCTCTAGATAAATACTAGGAGTAGGATTGCTGTATCTTAAGTGTGTGTTTAAATATAAGAAGCTCCCAAAGTGTTTCCCAAGGTGACAATACCATATTGAACTTTTATCGGTAATACATGAGAGCTGCAGTTGCTTCACAACCTCACCAGCATTTGGGATGTCAGGCTTTGTTTTATATTTTTCTAGCTAGGTTATTCGATTAGTAAGGAGCTATTTGTGACTTTAACATGCATTTTCTTAATGTCTAGTAATGTTGAGCTCATGTTCATATTTACCAACTGTAGTTGTTCTTTGGTATACTACTTGGCGATATTCAAATAGTATGCCCAGTTTTTATTTTGTTGTGTGCCCATTATTGAGTTTCCAGTGTTCTCTGTATGTTCTTGAGACAAATACTTTAACAGATATGTATTTTGTTTCCTCCATGTCTGTGGCATATGAATTCAAAGAATGGATGTTTTAGATTTTGATAAAGTCCAATTTGTCATATTTTTGTGGTTTATCCTCTTAGGGTCTTAATCTTTGCCCAACTCTATGTGACAAAGATTTTTTCACTTTGATTATAAAAGTATTATACCATTAGGTTTCATATTTAGATTTCTATTCATTTGGGGTTATTCTTTGGCACATGGTATGAGATGTGTTGAGGTCAGTGTTCCTGCATATGAGTGTCCAAATAGCATAGCACCATTTATTGAAAAGTCTGTCACTTCTATGCTAAACTACTTTTGTGAAACTCAAGTGACATGTATGTGTGAGATGAATTTTGGACTCTCCAGTCCATCCAATTAATGTATTTGTCTATTCTTTTGCAAATGCAATGCCTTCTAAATTATTTTAGCTTTATGGTCAGTTGAAATCAAGCAGTATAAAATCAACTTTATTCTTTTTCAAAATTCATTTTGGTTATTCCCTATCTTTTTTTCTCTTATCACTTTCTACCAAAAAAAATAATAATAATTTGGATTGGGAATAGAACTATGTACAATTATTTATAGATAGACACTGTGGCCATATTCTGTCTTCTAGTTAATGTATAGGTCCTAGGTCTCCATTGATGTGTGTTCTTCATTTCACTCACTGTTTTGTGGTATGTAGCAGGCAAATGTTTGATAAACTTTTATAGTCATGTATCATCACCAAGGTAAATATTTCTACCATCCCAAAAGTTCCCTTGCCCCGCTTCTACAACCTCCAGCAAGTCCTTGAAGACCACTGATTTCTTTCTCTATTGTTTTGCCTTTTCTAGAATGTCATATAAATGTAATCATTCAAGTTGTAGCCTTTCAAGAGGTTTTTCCTAATTCATTTTATGATGCTACTATAAATGATACTGCTGTCTAATTCATTTTCCACTTCATTGCTAGCATATAGAAATATAATTGATTTTTTGAATAACTGTGTCCTCAAATCCAGTAAAAATACTCATTAAATATCTTTTTCATAAATTATTCTGTTTTTCTTTTTAGACAATATTATCACTTGTTAATTAAAACAGTTGTATTTGTACCTTCACAATCTTTTGCTTGCATTATTGCAGTGGCTAGGATGTGTATGAAGTTGAAAGGAAAGGATAGAACAGGCATCTTCATTTTTTTTCACCTGATGTGAATGGGAGAGCTTTCAGCGTTTCACCATTAAGTATGATATCATTTGTAGGATTTTTCTGTACACTCTTTTTGTCAAGATGAGGACATTTCTGTAAGACTCTACAGTGTTAAAAGTTGTTAATGGGTGATGGATTTTTTCAAATGCTTTATGTCTGTTGAAGTGGTCATTTGAGTTTATGTTTTATTAAGATAAAGTATTGTTTTTGGATTTTAAACCAGTGTTACTCTCTTGGGATTGATTCTATGTGATCATGATGTATAATAGTTTTGATGTTGCAGATTAGTTTGCTAATATATTCTTTAGAATTTTGGTATCTATATTCACGAGGGAGTATTGGTTTTTAAAATTTTTTTCTGTATGTGATGCGTTTTTCTGGCTTTGGCATCAGGGTAAATACTGACTTCTGGTGAGTTTGGAAGTGTTCTGTTGTCCTCTGTTTTCTAAAAGCATTTGTGGAAGATCCATATTCTTTTTTTTTTTTTTTTTTTTTTTTTTGAGACTGAATCTTGCTCTGTCACCCAGACTGGAGTGCAGTAGCACGATCTCGGCTTACCACAACCTCCGCCTTCAGGATTCAAGTGATCCTCCTGCCTCAGCCTCCCGAGTAGCTGAGATTACAGGTGCACACCACCACACCCAGCTAATTTTTTTGTATTCTTTTTTTTTTAAGTAGAGAACACAGTTTGGTCATGTTGACCAGGCTTGTCTTGAACTCCTGAACTCAGGTGATCCACCAGTCTTGGCATCCCAAAGGGGCGGGATTACAGGCATGAGTCACTATGCATGGCCTCTTTTTTTTTTTAAGATGATGTTACAGCTACTAGTTTTGTCAGATACTAAGAGGAAAGTATTAAAGTCTCCAATTCCAATTGCAAAATTGTCTTGTTCTCTTTCAGTACCGTCAGCTTTAGCTATAGGTATTTTGAAAGTCTTTTGTTTGAGCCTTACTTACCTTGATTATGTCTTGATGATTTGGTCCCTTCATTATTATATAATGTCCCTATTTATCCCCGGCACTCTTCTTTGCTCAGAAGTCTACATCACTTGCTATTAATACAGGTTGTAAAATTCTTTTGCATTAGTGAGATTTTCGGCCTATGTTTTCTATTCTTTTTAGAGACATCTATATAGTTTGAAAGCCATATTTATGGTTTCTTTTTAAACTATCTAAAGTATTTCTTGTAAAGCGCACACTGTAAAAGAGCTTTGATTTCTTAATTCCATTTAACAATCTCTGCCCTTTAATATGTTTTGACTATATACAGATATTAAAATTATGGACATACTTGCATTTAATTTTTGAGTTTTCTATTTGTCCCATTTAGTAATTGTTGCTTTGTTATATTTTCATCTCACCTTTGGATTCACTTAGCGTTTTTAGTTATGGTACTTTATCTTAATTATTTATTAATTTTATTCATTTTAAAATGTTTAGTGGTTTTCATAGTGTTATATTATACTTTATTGTGGTCTACCTTAAAAGTATACTACTTCATGACTAACATAAGTTTTCATAATATTTCTAATACCTCCTTCTCTTTTAGCTATTTTGTAATGAATTTTACCTTTATATATGTTTTGAAATCTATAATCCATTGATACTATTGATTTTATCTAGTAACTTATCTTTTTGAGTGATTAAAAATAAGAAATAATCTTAAAATTTTCACTCTTAGCATTTCTGGAAACTCTCATTGTATAGATTGAAATTTGTGACTGTTATATTCTTTCTGCCTGAGGAGTGTTTATAGTACAAATCTGCTGGCAATGAATTAACTTAGTTTTGTTTATATGAAAAATATTTTCATTTTATCTTCAACTTGGGGGAAATTCTGAATGAATAGAGATTTCATCCTCTAGGTTGAATAATTTCGAGATGATATCTGATGAAATCTTTGCTCTATTGAGGTTGTTGGATATGTGTTTTGATATATTTCATTATTTTTAGTTGTTAAATATGCAGATTTCTTCTGCCAGGTTCTTATCATGATAGGAATTCAATTATACCTATTTTACTTCCTTTGAGATTGTCTCAAACTTCTTGAATGCCCTATTTATTACTTTTACTCTTTTGCATCTTTTTCAGTTTGAGTAACATCTATTTACCTATTTTCATGTTAATGGTTTTCTTTTCTTAATCATCTCAAGTTAACTGATGAGACCGCCAAAGGATTTCTTCATTGCCTGTATCATCATTTTTTTTATTTTTGCCATTTTCATTTGATACTTACAGTTTTCAATCTCTGCTGATGTTTGCTACCAGTTTATATGTTTTACCTTTTATTTTCCTTTATGACATTTTTATCATAATTATTTTATAATTAAAGAACCTACCTAATATTTTCAATACCTTGGTCATCTCTGTATCTGGACCTTTTGATGATAAATTTTATTTCTTGCTTTTCATGTGTTTTATAATGCTGGATAATTTCTGAATGCTGGATAAAGAGTATGGCACTTAAGATTGAGGCAAGCAGAATTTACACTTGAAGATTTGATTGAGCATCTTTTCTTCTATCCAATGGTTAATATTGACTTTTGAGCTGCTTTTGAAATTTTGTTTTTGCTATGATTACTTCCATAGATCATAGGCTTCAAATTCTTCTAGTGGTGGGCTAGTACTTACGTGGAGGCTAAGAGTATACACAGTTTCTTCCTGTCAGTTATCACCCCTAGCTTTTGGCCATCACTGAATGCCACTGCAAGCAGGCTTCTGTGTATTCCTGCTTCCCTCTTAGTGATAAGCAGCTATTATTTGGTATTCTGTGCTGTGCTTGTCCCCTTTACAGATTAGGCTTTTTGTTACTGTTCTAGTCTAGCTTCTGTCCTAGAAAATCTCAACATGCCTGAACCTTGGTAATAGGGTTTTCTCAATGTTTCTTCCTTATTTCCTTGTCTGCTACAATTTGCCATTGGTCTTTCCTGGGAGTTACCTGACTCTAATTTCACTAGATCTCCACATGGTATTCGTTCTAGGATTTTTGTTCATAATGATTTGTTGTCTCTTTTAGGAGTAAAGAATTAATTTTTTACTCCTCACCCAGTGATTTCGCCTGTGTATCCAAGTGGCCTTGCTGCCACTCTTCCAGTTGCTTAAGGCATCTTCCTTAAAAGATGCAAGCAGGACTTCCTGTCTGACAACCCCTACAGGCAGCTACCATGCATCCCTACAGCTTCCTCACTTGACAGCCATTGTTATTCTGAGCACCCGGATTACCCTTCTAGGCAGAAGCTTACAAGTGACCGCAGACTTCACTTTTTGTTAAATGTCTGTTCCTCTCAGGTGAAATGGTTTTTGGATCTCGTTTTATTTTTGGAAGAGTTTGTCCCTTTTCAAAATTCTGAATAGTTGGTTACCTTGTGATATTAGTTCTATAATTTTGTTGTTTCTCCAAATTGTTCTTTTTCTGTTGGGAGCACATTCTCTGCAACTTTGTATAGAGTTTGGTTCACTGATTTCAACCTCTGTTCCAAACCGTTCTCCAGTCACAAGATAAACAAAAGCACAATGGTGTCTCCAAAATGTAGGAATGAAATGTTCTGTATTCCCATATGAACAGTTATTCTTGTCTTACTTTCTGGCTAATTCTCCATTACGTGTTTTCTTCTTTATCATCCCTGACGACTATTATTTTATTTTTCTTCCCCTTTGTCCTTTTTGTCTGTCTTCTCTTCTCCTTATATGTTAATGTTCTTCTAACAATTTGAATACCTCACACCCTAAGTTTCTCTCTAACCCCAAGTTTCTCACTCATCACAACTCAATCCTCTGAGTTTATCATCCTAATCAGCCTAGGCAAAAGCTCTTTTTCAACAAACTGTTACCTTAAAGCAGACAGCAGGTATTCAGTATACAAGTCAATTAAGATTTACATAAGTGCCATTTAAAACAATGATATTTTGTAATTTATCTCATTCTTCCCATATTGGTTGATAATGCCCAAATCTGTCATGATTTTCATGACTAAAGATTCTATTATATATTCTATTAATATATGTTTAGATATCAACCTGACTTCTCTTAGGCTAGCAGATGAGAAAACTGGTAGAGCTTGAAACTGACTCTCAATTTTTAAAGAAGACATTTCCTGTACTATTCACCTTTTAGAGCCACTACCCGATTCAATATAACTACTGTATATTTTTTAAGAGTGATAATGATCTCATCATGGTGTCTTATAATTTAGCAAATTGGTTTCCCATAAATTAGTCTTCTCTTTCACTAGGAAACCATATGATTAAATTGCAACTTTTTAAAGTCTCAGCACTTGAGTAATTTGTTTTCCCAATATAGCTGCTTTACCTTCATCTATTTTCTTCTTTTCTAGCTCTCTTTTTATTTCCTTCAGTATTTCATCTATAGCCCAAATCCATTAGGTTTTTTCTCGAGACTGATTTTTGAGTTTTTTCTTCTGTTCAACATTTCATGAATGTGTAGAGAAATTTCTGGCCATTTATTGAAACAAAACAACATAACACCATGCTTACATGCTTGAAACATCTGAGCAAGGTCTATACAAGATAGTGGTAAAAAATCTGTGTTGCCCTTAAGTTTAAGAAAATCTTATTTTATTTTATTTTCTCTATTTTTTTTTGGAGACAGTCTTGCTCTGTCGCCCAGGTTGGAGTGCAGTGGCACAATCTTGGCTCACTGCAATATCCACCTCCCAGGTTCACGTGATTCTCCTGCCTCAGCCTCCTGAGTAGTTGAGACTACAGGCACAAACCACCATACCCACCTAATTTTTTGTCCTTTTAGTAGAGATGAGGTTTCACCATGTCATCTAGGCTGGTCTCAAACTCCTGAACTCAAGTGATCTGCTTACCTTAGCCTCCCAAAGTGCTGGGATTACAGGCATGAGCCATCGCACACTGTCAGACAATCTTAAAGAAATTTAAATTCTTTTTAGCTTAGTACCTCATTCATAGACAAGAGAAGTGAACCTCGAATACGTTTTATAATATTTTGATGGATCATATTTTGCGCTGAAGAGAAGCTCAAAGACAGTGTCTTGGCAGATGTTATTTTTTTTGCTTACATGATATCTGATAATGTTGGATTAGTTGTCAACATTTAAAAATTTTACAGAAAAATGTGGATTTATGATTTTTCCTTAAAATGTAGAAGGATGACACTACTGGGCTCGTGTTTGTTGTTGTCGTTGTTTTGGAGACTGAGTCTTGCTCTGTCACACAGGCTAGAGTGCGATGGCACATTCTCAGCTCACTGTAACCTCTGCTTGCCAGGTTCAAGTGATTCTCTTGCCTCAGCCTCCCGAGTAGCTGGGATTTCAGGCATGTGCCATCATGCCTGGCTGGGCCTGTGTTTTAACATGATAACACAAATGGCACAGCATAGAACATAACACATAGAAATTAGCTTTCATATATAGTCTTCACAGATACCCATGCTGTATATTTTAATCATCTGGCTGGCTCCTGAAGCATTTGAGTTTGTAGCTATTGCTTTAGAGATTGGCCTCTAATAGGGGCATGCACAGTTTCATGGATAAAGAGTCAATCAAAACAAGAATTTAAAACATTGTCAAATCTCACCTATTACTTGCTCCTATCTCGTGAAAGCTTTCCCAAATATTTTACTTGGAGTATACTAGTTTTGCTGCCAGTTTGAGTGTAAAGAGAGGCATTATCAAGAATTTGTTAGAACTATAAAAATTGTATAATGAGACTGCTTCTGTCAACTCTGGCAAATGACTGTCCTACTTATGGGCAGACTCTTGATGAGCTCACACAATTATCTGTATTTTACTTAAAATTCCAGCTAGCTGTAGTGTCTACTTAAAATGTTTATTAATTTATTCTTTTAAAAAATAAATGTGTTAGGCTTCTTTCCAGGTTCTGGGAATAGGTGGGAAGTAGACAAATTATCCGTTATGTCGAGTTTCTGTTTACAAATAAAGATTCAATACAATATCACAGGGATAACATCTAAGAATGAACATGAAACAAGGGCTGAAGACTGATGTGTTGGTTCTATTTTACATAGGGTTGTTAGCAAAGATGTCACTGAGAAGCCGATGTTGGAACAAAGGCCATGTGAAAATGAACAGTGCAACTGTCTAGGGGAGAGGTTTTGGAGGCAGCAGCAAATGTTAATGCTTGACATCTTCAAAGGCTACTAGTCCAGTGAGGCTACGCCAGACAGATTAGGAAAGGGAGTGTTAGACAATGAGGCTAAAGATGAACCAAATCTAATAATAGAAAGATATAGGAATGAACTTTGATGAGTCTCCTGCTGAGACGTCTTCCTGTCACGGCAGACAATGTGAAGAAAACACTATTGCCTTTGGATTATGCCAGCACTTGGAATATTGGTTTCCTTACAACATGCTTTCTGGGTCTGAATTCTGGACCTCATGCCTTTCCTGACTTTGTTTCAGGCAATTAATTTTCTTCTAGACTTCTGATTCCTTCCTGATAACTGGCTACTAAAAACAAGCTCTCTGATCTCTGAATTAAATCTTTGATTTTCCAATCTATAATTGGATCCTAACCTCAGATTTATATATGATTGCAAGCTGTCCTAGTTTCCCAGTGCTTCACCTCTGCTTGAATATGACCTCCTCTGGTTCTTCCACCTTCAGCTTCTCCTCCCCTGCCTTGTGAAGCGGGTTAACTGTGCTCTGGTTGCCAACTGCTGGGAAAGACTCCCACTGCATGGAGAATAGCAAAGATCATCACTATGCCCATCACCAGAAAGAGAAGTCTTACTACTTCAGTCCACTGCATTTTAGTCTGCAATTTTTATCACTTGCATGAGTCGGGCAAGATGTTATACTCATAGATGTTATGTGAAGCAATTTTATTATTCACAGATAGGCAGTAAGAGGAAGCAGAGACCTAGAATTCATGATGAGCTTTTCTGAGGCTCAGAAAAGCTGCCCACGGTGTCTAGCATCTTATCTATGTGCCCCACCTGCATTGCAGCTGAAGGATCCTGGAAAGCAGTGTACCTTGGGTTTCATACCCCAGGCATAACATAATTTGCTGAACTAAAATGTTGAAGGACATCTTGTTCTAGGAGGGGCAGGAATACAGCCTAGGCGGCTCCAGCCTGTTCTTTCTTATCTCAGCAAACTGCATTGCCAGCATATTCTACAGATAAGTATGAGAAACGGGGAGAAAACTGGGTCAGTCCAAGGTCACCCAGGGATGTCTGGCACTCATATCTGTCTGTCTTGAGATGTAGCTTGAAATAATAGTTCTAAACCTCCTATTTGACCATTATCCTGATATCAATCTCCAGTTCTACTAATACCTATTATATAAATGACTTCATGTAAGTAGATAATTAAGACAAAACGTATGCAAGACAAATACTCCCAATTTTGTGCCTAAACATAATGCACAAAAAGGATTTTAAAAGTTTCTCTCTTTTTATACACAAATAGACAATCTAATTTAGTTTTTATAACATGTTTTGCTATTCATAAGAAAATGTATTATGCTTACATCATGACTTACTCCTATGCCACAAAACCCTTCTCATGTCTTGGACTCTGTAGAAATAAATATTTACCAATCACACCAAGGATGCAGCTTCTTAATGGCCCAGGGAATCAACATCTCAGCACATCCTTTAGCCATCCCAAACACTGCAGTCTTTGTTGGAAAAATTGGCTCAGTTATGACAAAAAAAACAGTTGATTACAATTATTTTTACTTATATCATAATAAAAAATGGATACTCTTCCAGCTCCCCTACACTTACGTTTCTGAATGCTAAAGACCAAAAAGAAGAAAATATAGTATAATGAGTATATTTAAAAACTCCTTTTTACCACTTTGTAACAAAATGGTTTCCTCGAGTGACATTAATATGAACCATAAAATATTTTAGAAGTAGCTCATATTTCTGAGGTTTGAAAATGTTGCACGTTTCTACCTGTTCCATTTTTTCTGAGATAATATCTGACATAAGCTTTTAAAAATATAAATTCTATTTTCAGTTTTTCATGAAACATGTTTTTCATTTTTTATTTTACAAACATCTACTTATCACCTATTCTATGCTATCTGGGGAACTAAGAAGAAAGACATGGTCCCTTCTTTAAGTTGTTCATATCTACAGGAGAAAACTGAAAAGAAAACAGTTACAATATGTATGCTACTTACAATATCAGAATTGTATATAAGGAATCAGAGTAGTAAATAGGAAGAAGTGGTCAGCTTTATTCAAATGTTAGAAGATAAGGCAAGTAAGGAACTAAATCCACAGATCTGGAAGAGGCAAAACATTAAATTACCTAGAATATTTGCAAATTCTCTTTTGAAAAGTGCCAAATCCTTATTGTTCATAGTTCATAAAATTTAGTATTAATTATCCCTGCTGTATTCACAAACCTATACTAGATAAAACCCTCATGCTCCATAAATCTCATTTTTCTCACCATAGAAGCTAATGCTCAATGCAAGGTGGGAAACATGTGCATGTATGGTTATGAGAAAAACGTTGATTACTTTTATTGCCCTGAATGGGCCTATTTATTCAAGAGCAGTGATATGCTATCATAGATGACAGTGCCCTTAACCATTTTATAGAAGAAACAAAGCCAATGCTGCTGGGATACCCACATCTGTTTATCCATTTTAGAAACAGCATTAGAAAAACATTGATTACATGTCTGAACAAAACTGTGTTCAGACCTTTTAGGCAGCCTCCTTTGCATTTAACTTAACTCATGTCTTTGCCTCTCGGCAGGTAAGGGACTCACTTAGCATGAGTAAGTGCCTTGTCAGTAATGTTGAAGATGCCTGAGTAGGTTTGCTGCTTTTGCCCCTGCTGATGATATTAATGATTTCTTTGAATCCCTGTATATAAAGGGAATGTTAATTTTAGTGGCCTCGTAAAATTTGAACCAGACAATTGGCAGGCAGAAATTAGATCACAAACCCCACCAATTAATTGCAACAGTATGTACATATATGACCTTATTTTTCTTAGACAATCATATTGCATGACTATAAAAGATTGATAGAAGAGGTACCACATCTAATTCTGATGTAAATCATTTTTTATTCATTTGACTAATCATATTTAAAAACTGCCTGTATATTTTTAAATATATAGGTGATTTCAACAAATTGAAAACAAATTAGATGATGACTACAAAGGAATACAAAACAAGAGATTCTGTGTTGTATTTTCTATTCATTATGTTTCCACATGTTCTCACAGGGTAGTATCGTCCATGACCGTGGTTTCAATTCATGTCTTGAATTCACTTCTAGACTTCAAGCCTTGTATGCTAGTTCTTAACAGATATCTTTACCTGGAGATCCTCAACACATCTCAGTCCCAAACTCTGAAAATATTCTCATTAGTTATTCTATCATCTTATACAAAGAGAAAAGAGACTTCCCATAGCTATCCGGGTTGCCAAGTCAGAACCCTGTGCATCATGATAGACCATTTCCTCTCCCTCTCTGTTTTTCCACTCATATTCTCCTTTAATCCTCACTCCTATTACTCTGGTTCAGGGCTGACCATCTCTCTGTAGACCACTAGAATGACTCCCAGCTGATGCCTTTCAGTCCAAGTTTTAGAACATTTCATTCGTATGCTTGCAGGTTCTAAGGGTATGGACATGTTCAGCAGAGGGTCTAAAGTGAAGGATGTAACTTTATTTTAAAGTAAAATATTTGAGATATTCAGTATTTTGAAATTCTAGGAGTAAATTAGATCAACCAGTCCAAGTTTCATGAGCAATGACCTAGTAATATAAGGCTTTACAATCTCTTGCTTTGACAATTGCTCTTAAATATTTAAAATATATATTAATGTTTACTTATGAATACTTAAACATATTTATTGCTACCAAATATTTAAATTGGTGTAAGTATTAACTTCTAATATTTAATAGGAGTTGTCAACACAAAAGAAAAAATAAATATAGTGGAAATGTTAAAAATGCAAACTTTTCTATTGTAATAACCCTTGTGATTGCAATTTGCCCTGTTTTGGATAATAAGTGTATCCTCCAACAGCATCCAGGAGGGCTTGAATACAGTAAGCTGAGATTAGGCTATCTATTCTTCACATTAGCCACTTGCTCTTAGCACCCTTAGGAGTTCCTAGGATGAAATGAAGCATTTGACTACTTGTTCCTAGAAATCTCCTGTAATTGCCTGTTTTTTGTGTGTGATTTGTCCCACATGATTTTTCAGCAGCTTCCTCTCCATTTTACAGTTCAGATCAGGTGATCTTCAACAGATGAAGTGAAATGCTAAAGAGAATGATGCAGTTGCCAAATATATGTTTACTTGCTGAGTACTTGGGAGAGAAAACATCTGTGCAATGGGGTTTCCAGCATCATGGGAAAACTGTGAAATTGAAACCACTATAGCTAAAGAGCAAAACAGAAATGTAATGCGATCATTTGAAGTACTTAAGTTAGACAACTTTCTCTTTAAGATCATAAGGAGAGTTGTTAAATGTAATACCCTCCATATTATAGTCTGCAGAGGATTAGATAAGTGAACATTTTTGTTAATCATTTGAACAAACTTCTGAGTTCCCTTAGTATTTAAGAACTGCATATTACACTCCACTGTACTAAACATTACCACACTTAATTTGTAAAGGTAGTTAAATCAAACAGGAGCTACTAATTAGCATGATTTCTGTAAGAGCAGAATCATGTCTTTCCTCCCTTAGATGACATATACTATAAAAGGAGAAACCAATAGTGTACAAAACACACCATTTTGCAAGGAACCAGCTCTTCTGGAAAGCAATAAGCAATGTGTTATGTGAGTCTAGTGCCTGTTTTACATTAAGATATCTGGCTAAAGTGAAAAGCTCATTGAAAACAATCACTTGGAGGCTGGCTGCCGTGGCTCACACCTGTAATCCCAGCACTTTGGGAAGCCAAGGTGGGCAGATCACAAGGTCAGGAGTTGGAGACCAGCCTGGCTAACATGGTGAAACTCAGTCTCTCTACTAAAAATACAAAAATTAGCCTAGCATGGTGGTGCATGTGATTCCAGCTATTCAGGAGGCTGAGGCAGGAGACTTGCTTGAACCTGGGAGGCAGAGGTTGCCGTAAGTCCATATTGTGCCACTGCACTCCAGCCTGGGCAACAGAGTGAGACTCCATCTCAAAAGCAAACAAACAGCAACAAACACTTGTGATATTGCTAGGGCTTTTCTCCATAGGAAAATAAAAAACTGTTAATGATGTTGAAATGATATAGGTGTGTGGAGAAAGTCATGTGCCGCCATTATTTTTAAAAGTTGAGATAAATCTGTATCAGAAGTTCTTTGCAATGCAAGAGGACCTAAGCACTTAAGAAAGCCCTTTTTAGCCGGGCGCGGTGGCTCAAGCCTGTAATCCCAGCACTTCGGGAGGCCGAGGCGGGTGGATCACGAGGTCGAGAGATCGAGACCATCCTGGTCAACAGGGTGAAACCCCGTCTCTACTAAAAATCTAAAAAATTAGCTGGGCATGGTGGCACGTGCCTGTAATCCCAGCTACTCAGGAGGCTGAGGCAGGAGAATTGACTGAACCCAGGAGGCAGAGGTTGCGGTGAGCCGAGATCGCGCCATTGCACTCCAGCCTGGGTAACAAGAGCGAAACTCTGTCTCAAAAAAAAAAAAAAAAAAAAAAAAAAAAAAAAAAAAGAAAGCCCTTTTTAGTTTCAACTAAATATGTTTAGAGTTACTATAAGTCAAAATTCTTAACCAACTCAAGTTGAAACATTTCTAGTACTGTGTTGATTCGATTGACTTTAAATGACTTTTAAGAAAGGTTAATCAACTACACTTTTCAAAACATTTTATCTTCAAATCATTAAAATAACAGTAATTCTAGTACTATTATTAGGCTTTACATTGTGTTCATCTGTAATGTTTGCATAGCTTGTTTCCCGTGTGTGTGTGTGTGTGTGTGTGTGTGTGTGTGTGTGTGTGTGTTTATGAGATGGAGTCTCACTCTTGTAGTCCAGGTTGGAGTGCAGTGGTGCGATCTTGGCTCACTGCAACCTCCACTTCCCAGGTTCAAGCAATTCTCCTGCCTCGGCGTCCCAAGTAGCTGGGATTACAGGCACCTGCCACAATACCTGGCTAATTTTTGTGGTTTTAATAGAGACCTGGTTTCACCATATTGGCCAGACTGGTCTCAAACTCCTGACCTCTGATGATCCACCTACCTCAGCCTGTAAAGTGCTAGGATTATAGGCCTGAGCCACTACGCGTGGTCACAAATATTTTTTATTATGGTAAAATTTACATAACATAAAATTTACCATGGTAACCAATTTTAATTGTATAGTTCAGTGTTACTATATACACTGATAATGTTGAAACCATCACCAGCATTCATCTCCATAATTCTTTTCATCTTAGAAAACTGAAACTCTATACTTATTCAACAATACCTTCTCATTCTTCCCTCCCCTGATCTCCTGGAAACCACCATTCTACTTTGTTTCTATGATTTTGACTACTCTAAATATGTCATAAGGTAGAATGATACATAGAGCATTTGTCTTTTTCTGACTGGCTTGTTTACCTAGCATCAAGACTTCAAGGTCTATTCATATCATAGCATGTGTCAGAAATTCCTCTTTGAGTCTGAATAACATTCCATTGAATGTATATGCCAATTTGCTTATCCATTCATCTACTGATGGACACTTAAGATGCTTTCATGTTATAGCTACTGTGAATAATTTTGTCATAAACATGGAGGGAGAAATCTCTTTGGGATCCTTTTCTCAGGGCTTTGGGGTAAATTCACTGAAGTAGAATTGCTGAATCATATGGTACTTGTATTTTTAATTTTTTTGTGAAACTGCCATATTGTTTTTCATACTATTTTACATTTCTACTAACAGCACAAAGTGTTCCAATTTCTCCACATCCTAACAGACATTTGTTACTGTTTGATTTTGGTAGTAGCCATCATAATGAGTGTTCAGGTAGTATTACATTGTAGTTTTGTTTTGCATTTCCATAATTATTAATGGTGGTGAACATCTTTAAATCTGCTTCTTGGCCATTTGTGTATTTTCTTTGGAGCAATGTCTATTCAAGTCCTTTGCCCATTTTTGAATAGGGTCATTTGTTTTTGTTGCTGTTAAGTTTTGGGAGTTCTCTATATATACTGAATGTTAAGCCCATATTAGATATATGTTTTGCAAATGTTTTCTTTCATTCTGTGGTTCCCGTTTTTACTTTGTTGATTTTGTCTTTTAATGCGCATTTTAAAATTTTCATGATATCCAGTTTATTTTTTTATGTTTCTTAACTGTGCCTTTGGTGTCATACCTGAGAAATCATTGCCAAATATAATGTGTTCATGTTTTCTTCTAAGAGTTTTACAGATACAGATGTTTGATGCATTTTGAGTGAATTTGTATATATAGTATTAGGTTCATGTACAACTTTATTCTTTTATATGTGGATATCTAGTTTTTCAGACCATTGCTTGACAGACTGTTCTTTTCTCATTCGGTCTTAACACTCTTGTGAAAAAATCATTTTACTATTTTTGTGAGGGTTTATTTCTGGGCTTTCTATTCCAGTGGTCTACATGTCTGTTTTTATGCCAGTACTATACTGTAGCTTCATATTAAGTTTTGAAATCAGAGATTGTGAGTCTTCCAGCATTTTCCCCCAACATTGTTTTGTCTATTAGGGCTTCCTTAAAACTTCATATAAATTTTAGAATGGGTTTATCTATTTCTATTTAAAAAAAAAAAACCACTGGATTTTGATAGAGATGGCACTGAATCTATAGATTGGTTTTGGTGATACTATCATGTTAACAATACTATTATGATCACAGGGTCTGTGTCTATCTAAGTCTTCTTTATTTCAGCAATATTTTGTAGTTTTATTTGGGAAAGTATTTCACCTCCTTAAGTGAATCCCTAAGACTTAAATTCTTTTAATGCTATTGTAAAGATAATTATTTTTATAATTACCTTTTCAGATTTTCATTGTTAGCATGATTTCTGTGTGTTAGCATGTATCAGCCTGCTACTTCACTGAATTTGTTTGTTCTCGGCCTTTTTGCATATGCCAGATTATCTTATCTGCAAACAGAGATAATTTTACTTACTCCTTTGTAATTTAGAGCCTTTTTATTTTTATTTTTAATTACTAATTGCTCTGGCTGAAACTTGAGTACTATGTCAGAGTAGTGTTGCTAGTGATCATCTTTTCCTTGGTCCTGATCTTAGAAGGAAAATTTTCACTCTTTCTCCATTGAGTATGATGTTTGCTGTGGATTTTTTATGTGTGATTTGTTATGTGGAGACAGTTTCCTTCTAGTTCTGGTTTGTTGAGTGTTTTAATCATAAGGATGTTGACTTTTATAACATGTTTTTTGTAATAGTTAAGATATTCATGTGGTTTTTATTCATTTCATTCATTTCTTAATCTGTCGTGTTACAATAATGGAATTTTGTAGGTTGAATTAGTCTTGTATTTGAGAAATAAATCTCACTGATCATTGTGTATAATTCTTTTTTAAGGATTTTTTTTCATCAAAGATAAGGGTTTGTAGTTTACTTTTTTGTAGTGTCTTTCTGTCCAGCTCTGATGCTGGCCTTATAGAATGAGTTAGGAAGTGTTTTCTCCTCTAACTTTTTTCTTTTTAAAACAGGGTCTCACTCTGCCACCCAGACTGGAGGGCAATGACTTGCTCACAGCTTACTGCAGGCTTCAGTGATCCTCTTACCTCAGCCTCTGGAGTAGCTGGGACTACAGCAATGCACTACTACTCCCAGTTATTTTCTGTTTTTTTTTTTTTTTTTTTTTTTTTTTTGTAAAGAGTCTTACCATGTTGCCCAGACCGGTTTTGAACTCCTGGGCTCAAAAAGACCTCCTGCCTCAGCTTCTCGAAGTGCTGGGATTTTAGATGCGATCCACCACACCCAACCTGGAAAAGCTTTAAAAGGATTGATATTAAGGCTTTTTACTGTCAGGAGATTTCAATTAATCTTACTAATTTTAAGTCTACTGAAACCTTTTCTATTTCTTATGGAAAAACGTTTTTCCATAAGTTATTGTGGTACAGGTGGTATTTGGTTACTTAAGTTCTTTAGTGGTGATTGTGAGATTTTGGTGCCCTTATCACCCAAGCAGTATATACTATACTGTATTTTTGTAGTCTTTTATCACTCATGCTCTCCCACTTTTCCCTCAAGTCCCTAAAATCCATCGTATCATTCTTATGTCTTGGCACCCTCATAGCTTAGCTCTCACGTATCAGTGAGAACATAGAATGTTTGGTTTTCCATTCCTGAGTTACTTCATTTAGAATAATCATCTTCAGTTTCATCCAGGTTACAGCAAATGCTGTTAATCCATTTTTCTTTATGGCTGTGTAGTAGTCCATCATACATATGCACCACACTTTCTTTACCCACTCGTTGATTGAAGGACATTTGGGTTGGTTCCACAATTTTGCCATTGTGCTGTTATAAACATGCATGTGCAAGTATCTTTTTTGAATAATGACTTCTTTTCCTCTGGGTAGATGGCCAGTAGTGGGATTGCTGGATCCCATGGTAGTTTTACTTTTAGTTCTTTAAGGAATTTCCACAGTTTTCCATAGTTGCTGTACTAGTTTACATTTTCACTAGCAGTGTAGAAGAGTTCCCTGTTCACTGCATCCATGCCAACATCTAGTCTTGGAAACTTTTGTGTTTCTAGAAATTTGTCCATTTCATGTAGCTTATTCAATTTATAAACACACAATTTTTATGACACTCAGTCCTTTTTATTTCTGTAAAATTAGTAAAAATGGTCCTACTTTCCTTCTCAATTTTAGCCTTCTTTCTTAGACATCTAGATACAGGTTTGTAAATTTTGTTGATCTAGTCAAAAAACCAAGCTTGTTTTATTATTTTTCTATTCTTATTTTCTTCTTTTTGCTAGCTTTGGGTTCAGTTCTTTTTCTTGTTTCTTATGTTGTAAAGTTAGGTTGTTGATTTAATATCTTTCTTGCTTGTTAATATAAGTCTTTGTAGCCACAGATTTCTTCCTTAGCAATGCTTTTACTATATCATTTAAGTCTTGGTATCCTGTATGTGCATTTTAAATTGTTTCTAAGTAATTTGTATTTTTCTTTGGTATTTCTTTGTGCCATTGCCTAGATATGAATTTTCCAGTGTTCTGTTACTGATTTCTAACCTTACCCCATTATCGTCAGACAAGACACTTTTTATATCTTTCTCTTTTAAAATCTATTTTTAATTTGTGGTCTAGCATATGATCCATCTTGGAAAATATCACATGTGCACTTGAGAAAAAGGTGTATACTTTTGTTGTTTGGTAAATGATTCTGTATATGTCTGATCCAGTTTATTGTGTTGTTCAAATTCTCAGTTTATTATTCTATCTTCTGATTGTTCTATTCACTATTAGGAGTGGGGTATTGAAGTCTCCAACTATTATTGCAGAACTGCTTCTCTCTTCAAGTGTCAGCTTTTGATTCAGATATTTTGATGGTCTATCAGTAGTTGCATTGGTATTTATAAACTGTTATATCTTCTCACTGTATTAAGCCTTTTTATTAATACATAATATCTCTCATTGCCTCTTAATACTTTTTTGATTTAAAGTCTATTTTCCCTAATATTAATGTAGCCATCCTAGCTCCCTCTTGTTTACTATTTGCATGGAATATATTTTTCACCCTTTTACTTTCAATCCATTTGTGTATTTGGATCTAAAGTGAGTCATTTGTGGACACAATATGGTTGGATCATGTGTTTTTGCCCATTCGACTAATCTCTGTGTTTTGATGAGTGTTTGATCCATTTAAAGTAATTACTAGTAAGGGACTAGCATATCATTTTGCTCTTTGTTTTCTAAAAGCTTTATAGTCTTTCCCTCTGTTTTCTTGCCTTTCTATATTCTTTTTCCTTTAGTTTGTTTTTTTTTTAGTAATATATTTAAATTCCTTACTCATTTTCTTTGGGGCATATTTTATATCTATTTTCTTTGTGGTTACCATGAGGCTTACACTTGATAACCTTAAGCAATATTCCTGTTATTTGAGTTTATACTAACCTAACTTTAAAAACATAAAAACATTCTGCTCCTTTATAGCTACGTCCCCATTCCTTTTAATTGATGTCATAAAACTACCTCTTTATATATTGGGTATACAAAAACGAACTATTAAGTTTTTTAAGTGTATTTGTCTCAAGTTATGTAAAAACAAAATCTGGCATTGCAAACAAAAGTTACAGTAATACTAGATTTTAGACTAATCATTCTAAAAAATGTATTCATTTAAAAAATCATCTAGAAAACCAAAAGTAGAGTTATAAGCTCTTGGTACAATAATGCTACCTTTTATAATTATCCATATTTACCTTTATTAAGACTTTTATTTCTTCATATGGCTTTAAGTTACCATTTAGTGTCTTTTCACTTAACTCTTGAGGACTCCTTAGAACATTCTTTTTGCAGGGTAGGTCTAATGATAACAAAATTCCTCAGGTTTTGTTTGAGAATAATATCTCCCTCACTTTTAAAGGACAGTTTTGGCAGATACAGGATTCTGGATTCACCATTTTGGGTTTTTTTTTTTTTTTAGCACTTTGAATATATCAGCCTACTAACTTTTGGCCTGCAACGTTTCTGATAAGAAACCTACTGATAATCTTATTGAGAATCCCTTGTATGTGATAAGTTGCTTCTCTCTTGACAGATTATAATGTGTCTTGGTGTGAGTCTTTACATTCACTGAGCTTCTCTGAAGCTTATATTATTATTTATTTTTCATCAAAGACGAAAGTTTTCAATCATTATCAGATATTCCTTTGGGACTCCCATGAGTCCTTTTGGGCTTGCTTCTAGAAGTGATCTCATCTTTGTTTTTGAAGTTTGCTATTCTGCTGTTTGCTCAAATTTGCCTTTTTCTAGTGAATTTTAATTATTGTACCTTTTAGCTCTAGATTTTTTTTTTTTTTGTCTTTTTAGGTTTTGTATCTCTTTATTGATATTTCCATTTTGTTCATATATTATTTTCTTGACTTTCTCCACATCTTCCTTTAGTTCTTTAGGCGTCTTTAAGACAAATGCTTTGAAGTATTTATCTAGGAGAATGACATCAAGACAATGGTAGCATGTTCTGCTACATACCCTAAATCATCTCTCTCAAATTCAAAGTTCCACAGAGTTCTATGGCAGGGACAAAATGCTGCTAAAGCATAGCAAGAGTGGCCTTTACTCCAGTTCCCAGTAAGTTCCTTATCTTCATTTGAGACCCCGTCAGTCTGGCTTTCATTTTCCGTATCATTATCAGCCTGCTGGTCAAAACTATTTAACAAATCTCTAGGAAGTTTCAAACTTTCCCTCATCTTCCTGTCTTCTTTTGAGCTTTCCAAACTGTTTCCACCTCTGCCCATTTCCTTGTTCCAAAGTTGCTTCTACATTTTCCAGTATCTTTAGAGCAGTATCACACTCTCCTGGTACCAATTTTCTATATTAGTTTATTTTCACACTGCTATAAAGAACTATCTGAGACTGGGTAATTAATAAAGAAAAGGAGGTTTAATTAACTCTCCATTCTGCATAGCTGGGGAGGCTTCAGGAAACTTGCAATCATGGCGAAAGGAGGAGGAGAAGCAAGGAGAAGGGGCAGGGGGGATGCACCATACTTATCAAATAAGCAGATATCACAAGAATAGCAAGGGGGAATTCTGCCCCCACAGCTCAGTCACCTCCCACCAGGCCACTCCCCTAATACATGGGGATTACAATTTGAGATGAGATTTGCATGGGGACACAGAGCCAAACCATATGATATGCTTCATGTATTTTTTTGTTTAAATCTAAAAATACCTCTGGAAATCACCTTCTGCCCCTACCCTGGGTTTGCTGTCTTTTAAATGGTTTCAGTAGGCCATTTTTGAGCCATTCCATGGGTATGCATGGTCACTTTTTAATTTTCCCATATATGCAGTTGTTTTTCAATGTCCTTCTCCTCAATTTCTGGCTCCCAAAAAGAAAAATGAAGGTATGTGGAAAAGGTTATCAGCTGTTTCACTCTCCTAGGAGTCACTTCAGCTAGGATAGGAGTTGACAACAATGCAAAAGCATCTCTTTGTCTACACCTGTGTCATCAGAAGCAGCAATCAGAGCACAGATTCTAGGTATTTCAAAGACAGGTTCCTTTTTACCCACCTTGGCTCAAGCAAGCTGTTTGCAAACTGTTCCATGAACGCTGCTTGCCATGTGGCTGAAAGGTGGGAATGAGTATCTGCTACCACTATAAATGCTGAAAATGAATAGAAATTGACTACAATTTACTTTCTAAGAGTTCCCCTTGAAATTTCAAGCCTTCAGCAGACTCCAGAGTTCCCAAATACTTAAATCAGACAGATTCTGCCAATGCAATTGTTGTCTAGGTAGGGCGATGCATTCCTGGAGGTTTCTACTCCACCATCTTCCTAGCAGGCTCTCAAAATATTGTTAAAAGTTACTTTGGTGTTAATCTACTTCATTCCTGCTTTATCAATATGATTTTGTTTATAAAGTCTTTGACATATTAAATCCAAAAGCCATTTATTTTGCAAAAATAGCAATTACAAGGACAACTCCAATTTTAAAAAAGACTGAAAGGCAGTTGAATATTGACTAGTGACAAACACCAAGACATTTTCTACCAAAACTGGTATTCAGTTAATGTCCTCAGATTCCATGGTACGATCCGCGTGGTCCCTTTAGGTCAACATGTTGCTCACATAGATATTAAGATTCCTGCCCTCTTCGCCCTCTTTAGCTTGTGAAAGTTCATCCTGGCTTGTCTCTGTATTCCAAGAGATGCTGAACATTCATTTGCCTTTAGGCTGCATATGAAGGATTTTCTTATTGCTTTTAGGCCTCCACATCAGTTCATGATTCTTCTGTCATTCCAGAGAGTCTCACAGGACACAGTACCTCAAAAATATCTAGAGCCACAATTTATTGTTCACATCCCTTCATTCAAGTGAGACAGTACAAAGCTCCTGTTGTGAAGTTTATGTTTTTGATCTTAGACTTATTTTTGTCATCAGATGAACCCACTCTAAATCCTCAGTAAAATCCTCGAGTCCCACTTAATTTTCTGGTTAGGCTGACTGGGAACTTCCTTCTTGAACTGGAAATCTTATAGGTTACTTGGCTTAATAAATGAACCAAATTCCCAGGTTTTAGGTATTCAGATTCGTTTCCTATATGCTCTAGAAGAGTTAGAGATACTTTGGCCTGGGTATAAGTTGTTGATGTAAGGCAGAAAAAGAGATGGTATTCTCAGTTAGTATACCTTTTAGGACCATCTGCCGGTAATAGGGCTAAGAAAGCAAAAGGATGGATAGAGATTTAGGCAGGGGGATGATTTATGAGTTATCTGACATATGGAGAAGTGGAGTCAAAGCTAAAATGAGAGCACTTGAAAATTACAAGGCAAAGCTCTCAAGGTAGGAGAAAGAGGTAAATCAGAATTAGATACAGAGGGCTCAGTACGCCAGAGAGCTCTGTTGGACATATATACTTCAGATCATATCCTGAACCTGGCTCCACATTCTTTTAGAAACTGATTACTAAAGTAGCCTAGACTTTTCTGGACACATTTTCATGGAGGATGGGATACAGTGTTAAAAATATTTGGTGTCAATGAATACCCTATGAAATCAAGAACATAAACAGACAGTAGCTTGTGTCATGGAGACATAGTCTGCTCTACTCACTAGCAGTTCATGCCATAGACCATTTTCTTTTCCTGTTTCTGTCTATCCTTTTTTCCTTATCCAGAGCCAGGCAAGACTCTAAGATAACAATTCACAGTTCATCCATTAAATGTATATTGTGTGGCCATGTGATCGAGGGTCCACATTTATTACTCAGAACTTTTCAGTCACTATGTGCCATACTGTGGACTGTGGAAAAGTTAAATTTGCCTCAGTACTTTAATTAGTTCCAACACAGAAATTTCAATGAACCATCATGACAAGTGCTCAAAGGAAATGCCTGTGAGACAGACAACAGGTGACTCATTGCAAAGAATATAAATGTTAGATGTGCCAGGAACATAGTGTGCTTAAAGCTTTTCAGTGGCAGATGACTGAGATCCAGAGGTTCTTGTGAGGTGCACAGTGAGTGTTATCATGAGATTTTCAGACATGTTAAAATTTCTGGAAAATAATTGACACACCCACAAAATCACTAGTACAGCCTTCATCTTGGCGTACAGAATGGATGATGTCAATTCTATTAAACTCAGAGTAGAAGAGTTTTTAAAAGGTTAGCCTGTGAAGTAAGCAGATGTTGGTTTTATATAATCACTTATTTACCAGATACCAACTATCTAGAAAGGAACGTTTCTCCGTCTGAGTAAGGCTTTAAGTGGACCAAGAATGAGCATTTGAGTCATAAAGAGCAATGCGTACTGTAAAGAAACAAAAGCATAGTCAAATCTAATTGGATGATTAATCCTAAGAAAGAATGAGAGACTTAATAGGAGCAGACATTTGAACTTGTCCCTTTTCCATTTTCTCTTAGAGATGTGACATTTCATCCTTTCCTCAAAACCTAATAACCTTATATATATATAAAATAGTACATAATGTTCCCTTTGCTTCCAGTTTATCACTTAAGAAAACCTCTTTGTGAGTCTAAAGTTGTATATTCTTAGAGCCACTTACTTGCATACAAATGTATAGAAAAAATTGAAGAATGTAGCTTTCTCTTCTCTAATATACAAACTATAAGAGAGTTGAGTTTTTAAATTTGAGTACTAGAAGGTTCAGAAATCTATCTATGGCTTATTTGGCAGGGCTGGAATTGTGATGCATCACAGGATGCAGAAGCTCGAGGCTAGTTAAGTACCAGAAACCTCTCATCTCTTGTTATCTGGGTTTCCAAGATGATGAGAATATAGGAAGAAGCTAGAGGATCAGGTGTATTATCATGGCTAATCATCTTTCTAAAACTTTTTTTTTCCAGGACTCTCATGGTGATGGGGATTTTCTAGGCCAGACTGGTATCTTTCTCAAGTTATAAAAATGCCCAAAGAAATTTAAGAAGCTACAAATACTGGGAAGGTAAGTGTCGATCCATGTAACAAAATAGTTGAATGGCAAAGCATTCTAGAGGTACAAATTTGATAGTTTTATATCGCAGGCCCCACCACTGGTTGTTAGGGACCAAGTGGGGAAGGAATGGAATTTAGGAAATAATAAGCAAATTAATATATGGAAATAAGTATGAGGCGAAGAGCTTTAAAAAATGCTTATAAGAAGGTAACTGTGCTCCTCTTAACAACACTGAAACCAGTATTTTCCTGTTTCTGAAAAGAAGCAGGAGGATTATAAATTCCTCTGAATGTATAACAGAAAATAAAAAAGATACACCGTATCAAGTAGAAGAGAGATTTATGATCTGAAATTGGTACCTTTGTTCAGATTTGTGCATTAGCAAACAAGAATAGATCTTTTAAAATTGTTTGTCTTTAAAACATCTAAACTATAAGCACTTGAACACAGAGATATGCAAGAAGGTTATGAAGCTGATTTGAACTTCTCTGAATACAGAAGAAGACAAAGAAATACCGGAACAAGGGTATGAGAAAAAAATGTAATTTCCCTTACCCAGTCAGTATGCAGGCATTCATCAATGCACTAGTGAAAGGAATTTATGGTTAACACTGAATTCCCACACTCCCTACTGATCGTACAAATAGGGAGTGCAATTTATACTCCTACAATGACACATATGCATATGTGAAATTTGCTTGTATTGTCTCTTAGTGTGTTTCTGGTGGATTATGTTTTCTTACCTAGTAACACTTGTTGTCTCTATAAAGTCTTAAGATAAAACACAGTTTTCAAGAAAAGCCTGGACTATATTGACTCAAATACAATTACTGTGGAAAATGCCATCATTTCAGGATTGACAGAGAAAATCCACAGGGAAAGCGTGATTAGTGAGCTAATGTTCAGGCACAAAGAATTATAATACAGAAACTTGGGAGCCTGTGGAAAGCGTGAACTGTAGTGGAGGCCACAATTCTTCTAAGAGCCACAGTGTTTACAGGGAGTGAGCTACAAAACAGTTTGTGTGATATAAAGTGTGGTGGCTATGGCAACTGGGTATTAATCTGTGTGCTCCATCTACTTTTTCATATTTTATATTACTCGAATAAGTTCCTGAGTATGGGGTGGGAGAGCACAAATAAATGTAAAAGTTTACACTCTAAAAACTAAGAATTTACATAGAAAGACATTTTTGTTATGAAAGTAACCCAAGCCACAACAATGACCAAAAAGGCATATTGGTAAACTTCTGGGGCTTTTTTACAGCATATAAATAAAGAGTACACACTAATGTTCCAAATCTGCTTTGGTCTCTAATCTTAGTTTTGTAGCAGGTAGCTTGCCTGAAATTTTTTTCTGCCTGATAACTAATGTTGTTAACAATAAATTCTTGTTGTTTTTTAAATCCAGCAGGTTAGTCCCAACATCAAGACAATGTCAAGAGTGAAAGGGAGGATGAAGGCTTTTTTTGAGTGATTATTTCCTGGAACGTAAGTTAGATACAACAAATGTTGAAACAGGACTTATTTTGTGTTGGGGAGTTTTAGATACAAATGGAAGTCTAAAACACATGCTAAAATTAATACATATTGCAAGGCATTTATTGAAGAAAGACTTGAGATTGTGACCTTGAGGAGTGGCTTTGTCCAGAATAGAATAGGCACTAAGGCCAGATGGTACCTGCTACTAAAAAATGGAATCTTGTTATTGTTCCTTTTGCTCAGATTTAAATGCCTGAGCCAGCACTGTTATGCTACACATTTACTTCTCAGTTTCCTAAACAAGGATGACAAGTCTAATTTTATTATCCTTACTCTAGCAAAATACCCACTGTCATCTGTAAGGACAATATGATCAAGTCCTTTGGCTGAAGAATGCATTTCCTCAGCCATAATGTCACTAAATCTTCTAAATAAAATGGAAATTCAAACTTTACTTTTAGAAAAAAAAAATCACTATGCTGCATTTCTAAAAATAAGTTTTGTTCAGAAAGAGCTTCTGAAATGCTAGAGGGAGGCATTCTAGCTGACGTTTATAGTGAGTGGCTATGAAGTCTCCTAATTGATGTATAGTTAATAGCCTGACATTAACTCTAGTCATGGGTAAAATAAAGGTAAAGGATGGATGATCTGAAGCCTAGTGAGAAAAGACCAAGAGTAACGGTGATTGAAGTTCTGTGGGTCTTCTGGGTCAGACACAAATGCCTGCAGG
Organism: Saimiri boliviensis; assembly: GCF_048565385.1. Classification (NCBI taxonomy): domain Eukaryota; kingdom Metazoa; phylum Chordata; class Mammalia; order Primates; family Cebidae; genus Saimiri; species Saimiri boliviensis. The sequence continues at coordinate 41,261,538 of NC_133450.1, read as the reverse complement.
GTCCAGGCTGCCATGCATATTTGTAAGCAGAAGTGGGTATAATAGAACATGTAACCTTAGGAACTATGACATGTGAAGCACACACATCTGGGAGTTAAAATTCAAATATGAACCATGAGTCTGTGATTCTGGGCCCAGAGAACTCATATTAAAATAGTATTTTGATTAAAAAATTGTAAAGCTAAAATCTAGGGAAAAGATTTTTATTAACCAAAAAATAATAAGTATTTAAACTCAATGCTTCATAGATTACAAGATCTAAGGTGAAAGAAAATTTTGGAGATAAAAGGAATGGAATCAAGGTACTAGGGCTCTGTTTTCTGCCACAAACCAAATTGAGAAAATGTATGGTGTTTTTGGTGACTCATTGAGAGAATGCTTTTATCATGTGGCAAGGGAAAAAACTCTTTTGGAAGGAATGAGACCATTTTGTCCTAATCAAAATATTAGAAAATGGCTGGAAATTCAGACATCTACTTAGTTGGAAGAAGCCTATTCTTTCCTAAAGATCAAGAGAAGAAAGCTCTTCCATGTTGTGATTCTTTGAATTCTTTTAATGTTCCAACAAACAATACAAGCCATGTGCACGTAAGGGCTAACTAACTGATATCATTCAGGAGTATTAGAGAGAGGCACGTAAGAATGCTTCTATACAGGACATAAAAAGGTACTTGGTAATCAGATCATTTGGTAGCAGCTACACTGTTTAAGATCATGGATCAGAAATGTCTTTAAGATGTCAAATAACTGAAAAAAAAATCATGCTCAGGGACAGGAATAATTAATATTGTTAAAATGGCCATGTTCGCCAAAGCCATTTATACATTTAATGCTATTTATTCCTACCAATGGCATTTCTCACAGAATTAGGAAAAAGTATTCATGTGGTACCAAACAAGAGCCTGAACAACCAAAGCAATCCTAAGCAAAAAGAAGAAAGCTGGAGATACCATACTACCCAACTTCAAACTATACTACAAGGCTACAGTAACCAAAAAAACAGCATGGTACTGGTACAAAAATAGACACGTAGACCAAGGGAACAGAATAGAGAAACCAGAATTTTTTCCTATTTTAAATGTTTAAAGTTCACCATTAAAGAACTCCCTATTCTATAAATGGTGCTGGGTAAATGGCTACCCATGTGCACAAGACAGAAAATGGACCCCTTCCTTTTACCATACACAAAAATCAACTCACAATGGATTAAAGACTTAAATATAACACCTCAAACTATAAAAAAGCCTTGCAGCAAGACCTAGAAAATACCATTCTGGACAGAAGCACTGGCAAAAATTTTATGACAAAGACTCCAAAATCAATTGCAACAGAAGTTACAAGTGGGACCTAATTAAATTAAAGAAAGGACTTTTGCACAGCAAAAGCAACCATCAACAGAATAGACAGACAAACTACAAAATGTGTGAAAAATTTGAAAAAATATACATCAGGCAGAGGTCTAATATTTAGCATGTATATGGAATTTAACACCATAAGCAAACAACCTCATTAAAAAAATGGGCAAAGGACATGAACAGACACTTCCCAAAAGAAGACATACACATGGTCAACAAGCAAATAAAAAAGTACTCAATATCACTAATCATTAGAGAAATGCAAAAATAATAATAATTGAAAAAAACTACAGATGCTGAGGAGGTTGTAGATAACAGGGAATGATTATACACTGCTATTGGGCATATAAAGTCGGTTAGTCACTATGGAAAGCAGTTTGAAGGTTTCTCAAAAAATATAAAGCATAGCTAACATTTAACCCAGCAATCCCATAATTGGCTATATACCCAAAGGAGTATAAATTGTTCTACCATAAAAACATGTGCATGTATATGTTCATTACTGCACTACTCACGGCAGCAAAGATATAGAATCAACCTGTATGCCAGCAACAGTAAACGGGAAAAAGAAAATATATATATACAATGCAGTATGATACAGTCATAAAAAATGACAAAGTCATGTCTTTTCCAACAACACGGATGAAGCTAGAGGCCATAATACTAAGCAAATTAACACAGTAACAGGAAACCAAATACTGCATGTTCTTAATTTAGGTGAGAGCTAAACATTGATTACATATGGATACTAAGAAGAGAACAATAGACACTGGGGCTTACTTGAGGGTGTGTGGAGGGATGAGGATGGAGAAACTACCTATCAGTTACTATGGTCATTACCTGGGAGAGGAAGTAATCTGTACACCAAACCCCTGCAACACACAATTTATCTATGTGACAAACATGCACATGTACCCTCTAAACCTTAAATAAAAGCCGATCAAAAAATATCCTGGTCTCAAAAAGAAAAAAAAGGACTTTAAAATTTCATTCATTCACTCAACCAATACTGCCAGCACTAGGACTGTATCTGCAAATAAATCCCTGCTCCTTCAACTTCTAATCCAGTGCAATTAGCCGATAAATTAATGTATATTGAACATATCAGATAGTGATATGTGCTATGAAGAAAATGTAGTGTAATAAAATAATTGAGAGAGAGAACAGATGCTGTGATGGCAAAAGTGATAAGAGAAAACATCTCCGATAAGGCAACATTTGAGCTGAGACCTCGAGGAAATAATAGGGTGAGCCATCTCATTCCATTATGTTTGTGCTCTGGGCAGAAAACAGCAATTTCCAGTTGTTAAAGATCTGAAGATAGGAGTGGCGTTTTCATGTTTGAAGCAAAACAGGTCACTGTATATCAACTAAAGAGAAAGGAATGGTGGTAGCCCTAGTTACATTTGGTTACATTATGTAGTCCCTTGAAGGTCAAAGCAAAGACTGTATCCTAATTTCAGTGGGATAGGAAGCACTGTAGCATTTTGTGCAAAGAGGTTACACATTCACATTTTGAAACTAATAATATAGAGACCATTTGAAAAATACATTGTAGGAGTACAGGAACAGAGACTGGCTCTTCCGGTAATCCAAGCGAGAGGTAATGACTTGAATTAGGAGAGAAGCAGGTGAAGGCAAGAAGCTAAACTGCCTAGATTTGCTGATGTATTAGGTATGTAGAAAAAAAACAGTCAAAAGAACGGAGTTGCTGTTAACTAAGAAACATATGGATCTGAATGCAGCAGGTTCAGAGAGGAGAGGAAATGTAGGGTTCAGTTTTGGAAATACTGAGTTTCAGATGCCTTCTCCATGTGTAAAATTTGAGTAGGCAGCTGAGTATGAAGCTTTGGAGAGCTGGAGTTATAAATTAGGAGTTAGTACACAAAGACACAAAAAACTGCGAGTCTTGAAATCACCTGGGGAACGAGTATAAGGAGACAAGAAAAGCTATCCTAGGAATAACATTTAGACGTTGAGAACATGAGGCAATTCCAGCAAAGGGAACTAAGAAAGACTGACTTGTTAAAGGGAATTGAAGAAAATTATATCCTCGTAGCCAGGTGAAAAAAGGTGTTTTAAAGAAAATTAGTAAGCAAACATTAACTGTGGCTGTTTGGTAAAGTAAAATGGCCCCTGAGAACTGACTACTGGGTTTTGAAGTATACAACCAGCTGGTAACTTTGATTAGAACAGTTTCTGGAAAGTGGTCAGACAGAATCATGATACAGTAGAATCAAAATAGAATGAGCAATTTTGGAATAAGATTCATCATCCCCACCCCCACCCGAAATAAGGTAATAAGCAGACAACATATATGAGTCAATGAGTTAAGACGCTTGTTATAAAGCAATGAAGAACAGTGATCCCTAAGATACTAGAAACAAGTAGTTGAGCCCGGTAGTTCCTCCACTTGACAGTTTTGAGAGGGTTTCCAAGACTCCAGCACCAAAAATAGGCAGACTTTGGCAGTAAAATGACCAGCTTGTTCCATTTTGCATGGACTTTTCCATCTTAAAGTGAAAGTTCTGGATCTGACAATCCCCTTCTACCCAAATCCCATGTAACAGGAATAGTTGGTCACTTTACCTGAAGAACGTAAATTAAATTGGAGCTGAGAATCAAGAAAAGCAAATCAGCTACAGCTCACAGAGAGACCACCAGAGAGGAAAGAGCAGTACAGAGATCTGAAGGTCACCCTCAGTTTTTCAGCTGAGGATTGATTAGCATATTCATATAAGGAAATTGCCTGAGGCTGGGAAGGAAACAAATGAAAGGATTAAAGGCAACAAAATTTGTTTTTTTCTGATCAGAATAATCAGGAAAGTATCACATTTTATAGGACATTAGGTGAAGTAGTCAGAAGTATCTTGCCTCAGTACTGGTAATAATTAGCTCTAGACTAAACAATACTGTGGTTTCAACCTAACAAGTTTTTAAGGCTGAAAAGATCAAAGTGTTCACAAGTTATTTAAGTACATTCTAGAACAAAGCTCAAGAAGAGTTACAGGAACACAAAAATATGCAATGCCCAGAGAAGTAAAATTCACAGTAAGTGTCATCAAAAATTATCAGACATGAAAGACAGCAGGAAAATGGAGCAAATGGAGGCTCCTAAATATCCCTCCCCCCAGAGACACACCAAGTAAATCCCTACACACTGATCAATTCTCTGTTAGAAAAAGCCAGAATCCAGTTCAAAGACTCCCATACAGTGGACAACTGAAAAATTATCCAAATTCAAACACTCAGGAAAAGTAGAGATACACTCACTAACTCCACAATGAGTACAAGATCCTATGTTTTGGAAGGAAACCCCAGCTTTTTCCCAAGGAGAGGTTTGTACTACATATACAGTGCCACAATGCCCAAATTTCACAGTCCCTGCTGGAGCACCTGGCTCTTCATCTCTGTGCTTGAGAAGATAAGTGAAAAAAGAATGAAAACAATCTAAGAAACTTATGTGACACCATCAAGCAGAATATTATCACATGATTAGTGTGACAGAAGAAAAAGAGAAAGAAAAAGGAGCAGGAAACATACTCAAAGAAATAACAGCAGAAAATTTCCTAAATTAGGAAGAAGGAAATAGAAATCCCAATCCAGACTGGGCATGGTGATTCATGCCTGTAATCCCAGCACCTGGGGAGGTGGAGGTGGGCAGGTCACTTGAGGTCAGGAGTTTGAGACCAACCTGGCAAACATGGTGAAACTCTGTCTCTTCTAAAAATACAAAAATTAGCAGGATTTGGTGCTGGGGTGCTTATAATCCCAGCTACTCTGGAAGCTGAGGCAGAAGAATCACTTGAACCTGGGAGGCAGAGGTTGCAGTGAGCCAAGGTCACAACACTGCATGCCAGCCTGGGAGGCAGACTCTGCCTTAATTAAGAAGAAGAAGAAGAAGAAGAAAAATCCCAATCTAAGAAATGTATTTATTAGAACTAATAAATGAATTCAGTAAAAATTCAGTATGCCAAATCAAAGTACAAAACCAGAAGTATTTCTATACACTAATAGCAAACTATCTGAAAAAGAAATTGAGAAAATAGTCTGTTTTACAGGGAGGCTTCATTGGACTTACTCATTAGTTCACTATGTTGGCTAATATGAATGGCCAGTTATGTGTTGTCTCAACTTCTGTTTCTGAGGTCATAGCATCAGGTACCCAGTATTATTGACTCTAACAGTTATTTCTATGGCCATTGAAATATTTGAAGCACAGCCAGATTTTTCTCCAAATAGAAAAGTTGCTTGCTGTTAAAAGCTCTACATCACTTTTTTCTTATGAACTGTAGTACATACATCTGTATATTTCATTTTACCTTCAGTTAATACTAGGACAACAAGCAATGAAGCTCTGCCAGAATCTGTAACATAACAGCCATGCGACAACCAAGCTATTTATAAAACTTGTTACAAGACTCAATCAGTGGTCAACAATCTTATTGGATGGTGGTACACCAACAATAAAAAAAATCACAGATGCCTCCTTCACAAGGGTTGTGCCATAAGTTTTCTCACATGTTCTTACTATTGTGGTAACTCTCTACTTCTTAAAATTTTCTATAATTTTGTTGAAGATTGCATCGTCAGATTGTATGTAATAAAAAAAAAATCACGGTCTCGTGTCTGAATTCCACAGGGACTGAGCAGTGTATTTGAGCCATATTAATTCAGTTAAAGACATCCGTCAGGTTTATAAGATAATTTTTAAAATTGAATACAGAAATAAAATGAAACTGAAAGTCTTCTTCAACTTACTTCACTTGTAATTCTCAGTACTTCAAGTATGAAGTTGGGAGTAACAGGAAATAAAAAGCATCCCCAAACAAGGTGCAGCAATCCTTCAGTCTAGTAGTACTGAGCCACTAGAAAGGAAATACACTAAGGTGAGCCCTATCCTGGTAAAACCTTTTGGAAAATGTTCTGTACATTTCAATTCAACATTCTGTGTCAAGGTAAACCACAATAGGGGGAGTCTTGGTGGATTTGTGATGAATTTCAGCAATTTATTTGCCTCCACAGACGTCAGGCTGTGCTTGTTAGCAATCTCTACTGTTCTTCAGAACTCCATAAATGTGACCAAGAATACCACAGGAAAAAAAAAAGTTTTTTCTCAATGAATACTGTGGTCTAATCATACACCTGGTCTGAAAGGAGCAGCAACACAGGTGGTGAGACCCCAGGCTCAGCCATTCAGTGGGTGACTCCAAAGAGAGCATGGTTCCAATCTGGCCCACATTAGAGGGAACCAATATGCATGCTGAAGCTAAAAAATTTCTTTTCATATAAGGAATGAAATCTGGGAGAGAAAGGAATTGAAAACAATGTCAATGAAGAAAAATTTTGTTAATTGAACCTACTGAGCCAAGAGACAGACTTAAGGCATGAAGGTGAATGTTGGTGTGTATTTTGTAGGAAGATTTATAAGGATATTCACAGACTGGGCAGAGGGTCTGTTAGTTGTCTTTCAGGATTATATGCTTCCAAAGGGTAGACCAGAACCTCCTGGCTGAAAGCTCTTCAGAAACTTCCCTTTCAGAATAAAACTCATAATTTTCACCCCATTATACACATAGTCTGCTTACCTTTCTATCTCCATTTGCCACATAGCCTCTCCTTCATCTTACTCTCTAGCAATTCGGGTTCCTTGTTACAACTCTAAGGTTCATATTTTCCTACCTATGTCCGTTTGTTTAAAAGGGCAGGGTATGGGGAGGCTGTTAAGAGTTAAAACCTGGATACTCAGTTCCAAACTTTCCATCATATCTAGTTTCCCTCTTACTAATTGGAACATGCTTATGATGTACAACTAGTTTTAGACACTATCCTAAAAGTAATAGACCCACTTCCTTATACCATTGGTACAGAAAGTTAGATCAGAATGTGCCTTTAACTTTGAAGCTGTCTGCTCCACTTACCAATTCCCAAGAGAGAATGTCAGTCCTTATGTCACTGCATGGCCTTTCCATTTAGGGATTATCGAATTTCTGCTCCAAAGGCTGCTTTCAGCAATGCAGAGGGCTTCAGTCAACGGAATTCTTATTTTTAGAAATGCTGCATTCTCTAAAAATAGTCCCTGATAGTTCTTATGGTCTAAATCTAAAATCCCCTTAGGTAAAATCATACAAGTACACATCTTTACAATTATGAGACCTGACTAGGAAGTTGTAACACTGACATAAAATTCCAAGGATTGAAGACAAATAAGATGACTTGTATAATATTTTTAAATCTCTGGAGAGAAACTGCTATTTACATCCAAGGCATAATGGTATTTAAAAAAGAAGACAGTAGACCTAAAATAACTAGCCATCAAGGGAAAAAAAAATGGAAAAACAAACAAACAAAAGCCACAAACAAACCCCAACAGTTCTCTTACTGTTTTTAGTCAGGTTGCTAAAGAACAGTTGTGAATGTTAAAGGACTCATAACCTGGGTGGATGGTTTCCCAGGCTTTCTTTTTTCCCAAGCTGTGTCTTTTTCATGGGCTTTTTTGTGTATTCCTCTAAGTTCATTTAAGAAAGGAGAAAAAAAATTCTCATTTTCTCTATGTGTTAGAGTCGGGGAGTTTCCTAAACCAGCAAAATCATCAAGGATTGTAAGTAATTCCTCCCCTGTAATTACCCTATTTTCTGATTCCTCTTTGGTCATCTTTTTCTTTGTTGTATTGTTGTCTTTGTCTTCTTTTAAGGTAATATTTCTATTCACTACTACAACTCAAGGGCCTCTTCTTCACTTTCACCTTACTGCAAATGCGTTTTCTGTTCAATGGGAGACAATGAAAGTATGAAGGGTTTCAGAAATTCTCCTCCTTCCCCCTTCTTTATATTATCTTGCAAGTATCACACTTACTCTATTTCTGTAGACCTCTTGCCCAACCCCACTTCAATACTGTAAATTCTCCCTACTCCTGCTGACACTGTCAGTTACATCCAACACAATAAGTTTTATAGTTCCTGCCAAAATAATGCCACATCAGGAATTCTCTTTTTTTCTCTTCCCATTTGTCTCTCAGAAAGATGAACCAACATTACTTACTACTTGACCATTTCAAAATGGGGCAGATACATTTAGGAAGCATGATCATGGTACATTTTGGCCTAGAAGTCCATACATCCATTTTCCCTGGAAGAATGTGGCCACCTCACAACCCTTCCAGACTTGCATTTCTTTTCATCTCTGTATTTCTGAAAACCTATCTGATATCTGTCTTTATTTTGCCCTGGGGAAGTGGATGGATAGATATGAAGCTTTGAAGCTATTGAGGGTTTTGATTTTCATTTTCACAGTTTATAAACTATTATTAGTCACGACTCATCAATCATTTTGTAACCTTAGCTTTCTCCTGTGTGAAATCACTTTTGTATGCCTATTTCTCACTTTCCAGAATTTCAGTTTCAATATACTTGAAATTCAGGACATTCCTATTAGGATCCAACTTGTAAATATTTTTAAACATATTTCTTCACAATCCTCTAAATTTCAAAAGAGAGAAGTGCACTAAATCTTTGCATGGAGAAGTACATACATTAAAATATATCCAGTGTATCACCCATGAGAACTTCCAACCTAGAGAATCCAACATTTATATTCTGAAAGTGTTGAGAAACCCAATATGACACTCCACAAGATCATCCCCAAGACACTTAATTATCAGATTCTCCAAGGTCAAAATGAAAGAAAAAATGTTAGAGGCAGCTAAAGGCCAGGTCACCTAAAAAGGGAAGCCCATCAGACTAACAGCAGACCTCTCCATGGAAATACTACAAGCCAGAAATGGGGGCTAATAATTTCACATCCAACCAAACTAAGCTTCACAAGTAAAAGAAAAATAGGACCCTTTTCAGACAAGCAAATGCTGAGGGTTTTTGTTAGCACCAGACCTGCCTTACAGTAGCTACTGAAAGAAGCACTGAATATGGAAAGAAAAGACCATTACTAGCCACCACAGAAACACTCAGAAGTACACAGACCAGTGACACTTCGAAGCAACCACATTAATTAGTTCTGAAAAGAACCCTCCAGCATCATGATGGCAGGATCAAATTCACACATATCAATGACAATTTTAAATGTAAATAGGCTAAATACCCCAATTAAAAGACAGAGTGGCAAGCTGGATAAAGAACTAAGACCCAATGGTATTCTGTCTTAAAGAGACCCATCTCATATGCAGTGACATATATAGGTTCAAAATAAAAGAATGGAGAAAAGCCTACCAAGCAAATGGAAAACAGAAAAAAGCAGGGGTTGCAATCCTACTATCTGACAAACCAGACTTTAAATCAACAAAGATAAAGAAAGACAAAGAAGGCCATTACAGAATGGTAAAGGGTTCAATTCAACAAGAAGGTATAATTATTTTAAATACATATGCACCTAACACAGGAGCACTCAGATTCATAAGGTGAGACACTACCACACAATAATAGTGAGAAACTTTAATACCCCATTGGCAACATTAGACATGTCATTGAGACAGAAAACTAATGAAGAAATACACATTCTTGTCATCACCACATGGCACATACTCTAAAAATCAACCACACAATTGGAAGTAAAACATCCTTGGCAAATGCAAAAACAAAACAAAACAAACAAAAAAAAACTCTGAAGTCTTAACATTCCCTCAGACCACAGTGTGATCACATTAGAAATCAAGGCTAAGAAAATTGCTCAGAACCATACAATTACATTGAAATTGAATAGCCTGTTTCTGAATGACTTTTGGATAAATAATGGAATTCAGGCAGAAATCAGGAATTTCTTTGAAACTAATGAGAACAAAGAAAGAACCTACAAGAATCTCTGGAATCCAGCTAAGGCAGTATAAAGGGGGAAATTTATAGAACTAAGTACCCCCATAAAAATGTTATAAAGATCTCAGGTTAATAACCTAACATCACAACTAAAAGAACTACAGAACCAAGAGCAAAAAACGCCCAAAGCTAGCAGAAGACAAGAAATAACCAAAATCAGAGCTGAACTGAAGGAGATTGGGACATTAAAAAAAAAACATTTAAAAGACTAACAAATACAGGGTTTTTTTTCTTTTTTAAAAAAACAACGTTAAAATGTTAGACTGATAGCTAGGCTAATAAAGAAAAAACAGTATATTAAAATAAACACAATTGGAAACAATAAGGGGGATGTTACCACTGACCCCACAGGACTATAGACAACCATCAGAAAATACTATGAATGCCTCTATGCATATAAACCAGAAAATCCAGATGATTAGGATAAATTCTTAAACACTACACCATCCCAAGACTGAACCAGGAAGAAATGTAATCCTGGAACTGACCAATAATGAACTCTGAAATAAATAGTCTATCAAACAATAAAAAGTCCAGGACCAGAGTCACAGCTAAATTCTGCCAGATTTACAAACAAGAGTTAGTATTATTCCTATTAAAACTATTATAAAAATTGAGGAGGATGGACTTATTCCTAACTCATTGTATGAGGCCAGCATCATCTTGATATCAAAACCTGGCAGAGATACAATAAAAACATGTGAACTTCAATACATCAATACAAAAATCCTCAACTACTGAAAAACAAATCCAGCAGCACATCAAAAAGCTTATCCACCATGAATCAAGTAAGCTTTATCCCTGGGATGCAAAGTTGGTTCCATATATGCAAACCAATAAATGTGATTCATCATATAAACAGAGCTAAAGACAGAAACCACTTGATTATCTCAATAGATGGAGAAAAAGTTTTTGATAATATCGCTTTACGTTAAAAATTCTCAAAACTAGATATTGAAGGAACATACCTCAAAATAGTAAGAGTCATCTGTTACAAACCCATAGCCAACATCTTACTGAATCAGCAAAAACTGGAAGCATTCCACTTTAAAACTGACACAAAACAAGGATATCCTCTCTCACCACTCCTATTGACATAGTATTAGAAGTTCTGTCCAGGGCAATCAGGCAAGAGGAAGAAATAAATGGCATCCAAATAAAAAGAGAAATTAAACTATCCCTGTTTGCAGGCAACGTGATTTTTTATCTAGAAAATGCCATCATTCCAGCCCAAGATTTCCTTAAGCTGATAAATAACTTTAGCAAAGTCTCAGAATACAAAAATCAGTGTGCAAAAATCACTAGCTTTTCTATACACTGACAACAGCCAAGTCAGGGGTTAAATCAGGAATAAACTCTCATAATTGCCACAAAAAAGAATAAAAGGAATACAGCTAACTTGAAAGTGAAAGATCTCTACAAGAAGAACTACAGACCAGTGCTCAAAGAAACCAGAGATGACACAAACAAATGGAAAAACATTTCATGCTCATGGATATGAATAATTGATAGTGTTAAAATGGCCATACTGCCCAAAGCAATGTATAGATTTGATGCTATTCCCATTAAACTACCATTGAGATTCTTCATCAAACTAGAAAGAAAACTGTTTGAAAATTCATAGATACCAAAAAATAAGTCTCAATAGCCAAGGCAATCCTAAGCAAAAAGAAAAAAGCTGAAGGAATCACACTACCTAAATTCAAACCATACTACAGAGCTACAGAAACCAAAATAGCATGGTACTGGAACAATAACAGAAACATAGACCAATGGAACAGAATAGAGAAACCAGAAATATGGCCACATACCTAAAAACTATCTGATCTGCAAAAACCTGGCAAAACCAAGCAATGGGGAAAGGATTCCCTATTCAATTAATGGTGCTGAAATAACTAGCTAGCCATATGCAGAAGACTGACACTGGACCCCTTCCTTACACCATACGCAAAAATCAACTCAAGATAGATGAAAGACTTAAGTGTAAAACCCAAAATTATAAAAGCCCAGAAGACAACTTAGGCAATATTATTCAAGACATAGGCACAGGCAAGTATTTCATGGGGATACCAAAAGCAATTGCAACAAAAGCAAAATTGATTAAACTTAAGAGCTTCTACATAGCAAGAGAAACTATCAACAAACAGACAACCAACAAAATGTGAGAAAATTTTCGCAAACTATGCATCTGAACAAGGTCTAATATCTAGCTTCTATAAAGAATTGAAACTAATTTGCAAGAGAAAAACAATCCCATTTAAAAGTGGGCAAAAGACATGAACAGACACTTTTCAGAAGGCGACAACAGTCATATGAGAAAAAGCTCAACATCACTGATTATTAAAAATGCAAATCAAAACCACAATGAGATACTATCTCACATCCAAAATGGCTATTAAAACAATTCAAAAAATAAAAATAAAAAGGATTCTGGCAAGGTTGTCAAGAAAAAGGAGTACTTACACACTGTTGGTGGGAGTGTAAATTAGTTCAACCATTGTGGAAGATAGGGTGGTAATTCCTCCAAGACCTAAAGACAGAAATATTATTCAACTGAGTAATTGCATTACTGGATATATACCTAAAGGAATAGAATTCATTCTATCATAAAGACATATGCACCCACATGTTCATTACAGTACTATTCACAACAGCAAAGACATGGAATCAAGCTATATACCTATCAGTGATAGACTGGATAAAGAAAATTTGGTACATATACACATGGGGGAGGGAATGGCGTGATGATAATAAAAGAAGTTATACATTGGGGAGGGAGGCAGCCAGGGGGTACATGGGAAATCTCTGTACCTTTTAATTTTCTGTGAACCTAAAACTACTAAAAAAAAAATCTACTTAAAAATGCATATGTACATATCTCCGATGGTTTGCACATTTCTACTAAGATGCCAATAAAGATTTATAACTTTTAGATTTAAACAAAGTGGAAGAGAAAGCTCACAATATTTCTAGTTGGCAATGTATGAAAAATAAATTAGATAATTTCTATGTCTAATTTAAGATAGGTGTAATAAGATCAGTATTCTCTTAATTACATGGGCTGTTATTACTTTTGCATTTTAGTGAGCAACAAATAAAATTATTTGATTTCTTCATTACCATGATTTGATTTTTTTTTATGACAGTTCTGGTTGTTTACTGCTGTGAAACAAATCACCCCTAAACTTAGTGGCTTAAAACATCAACAATCAAAAGTTATTATCTCATAATTTCAGGGATAAAATATTTCAGAAAGATTAAACTAGGCAGCTCTGGTTCATGGTCTCTCATGAGCTGCTGTCAGACAATGGTTGGCGCTGGAACAGGGCGAGTTGGAACTTCTAAGGGCTGGCCAAGCCTCTTTCCTCTCATCTACATTTTGTCTGTTCTGCTCAGTTAGTCCCTGTTTCTGACCATTGTCTGTTAAATACAAGGTATTTAAAATCAATTATACTAAGTGATATGACCTTTGCGTGAACAACACTGACCTTCTGCTCTGAAGAGTTTTCCCATGGCACAATTGACTTCTTTGCTCTCACATAAAGGACCTGAAATTGAAGGCATTTAATTATATCACTCAGCTCAAACATCTCAATTCATTAACATAGTTAAGAGGGGAAATTTATGGCTGCTTAATATTAGCAGACTATAAGTACAATCTTAAGGACTCTGAAATTTTCCATGATCCTGATCTTATTTCTGCTTAAGGAAATACACAACATCAACATGCAAACACAAACGTTTACAATCACACTAGGTCATCAAGACATTTTTTGTTTGTTTGTTTTTCCTCCTAATCAGTCTTATTTAAAATGCTGACCAGAGTTTCAGGTTATTATGTACACACTCACACCCACACACACACCCACACACAAAGCTCCTAAGTAGTTGAAGTACCACACTTAGTCCTTAAGAATAGTCTTTAAATAACATATCATTACATAAAACTCTTGGGTTATATGTAAATTGCAACTTAATTTAATGACCCATTGTCCATCACAAACATCTCTTATATAACATCATACACATTATAGAGTATACATTTAAGATGAAGATTCTTGCCTTGATTTTTGATTAGCACACTTTTCACAGTTAATAATCTAAAGCAGTTGATCAGAAGCAGATCTGATGCATTTAAGGGATAACTAAAGTCTCCCATGACCCAGACTTTCTCTTTCACTCTCTAAGTAGTTAGAGGAACTGGCATTTTTAATAATCTTTATGTCTTAAAAGTTATCTGAGTCAAAAATATTCTTGGTTCATACTCAAATTTTTCAGTTCATATGGTCTACAACGTTGTCTACTTTGGCCTCTGATCTCAGTATTTCATATGATCAAACAGAAAAGACTGATGGATCTTAATAGTTGTAATTGCATGAAAATACATTGCTATTATCAGCCTCTCTTAGCCTTCTGTCCTATTTTGTTAATCACAGCACCAGTTTATTCATTTGTCTCTAGTCTCTGCCCAAATACCAGGTACACTAAACCAGGTACACTTGGGTAGCACCCAAGGTACACTAAAACAAATTAAGAAAAGAAAAGAGCAATGGTAAAGTTTCTATCTGGGAATGGAGAAGAAAACTTATCAGAAGGCAGGTGTTCATTCACTTCTTTCACAATGTAAGATGAGACCAATATGTTCAGCTCATGATCTGATTGATTTGTTACTTATTTCTTCAGCAAGCATTACTCAGTATAAATCATATGCCATGTGAAGAGCCCCTTCAATGTGTGCCCATCATGTATTTTAAGCAAGTGCAAAGATTTTCTTTTTCTCCATTCAGGATAGGTGAGAGATGAGACAAGTTTTGGATCTTGACTGTCTTTCAGGAAGTCCTGAAAGAAAAACTCAGGAAGAATCACTGTCTTTTAATGTCAGGAATCAAAACTTGAATGTAATTAGGTCACAGGGCAAAATTTGATTTCAAAAGAAAAAAATAGCTTCTCTCAATTGAATAAGCTTCTGTATTTCTAGCTGTTGCCATAGTTTTTTCATTATCTTTCTTTATAATATTATTTACTTACGTCAAGGAAATAGCTCAGGGCACTTGTTTAGAACTCTTACAGTATACGTGAGCCTTGAAAAGCTTCAGTTAAAGTGATAGTCATATGTATTCCTAGATAAAGCCAAGCTCCCTAACTAAACCAGTTTGTATATAAAAATGTATATACATGTGTCTCTTCACATACACACCTCTTTATCTGTATGTTTCATGTTTCATATCTTTAAAAAAATCATTATGAAATTTGTTTATTGATCCTCACAAAGGAATTTAGAAGAATAAAAAGCAAGTGTATACCCTTATCCTAGAAATTAAGGCATCTCTACATGTATTACCAACTAGGTAATACACAAATCAAGGTTATTTCATTGAAGCAGAACTGCTATACATTACATAGAATGTGCAATTTACTATAGTGTTTTGACTATATGCAATTTTGGGAGCTGCTGGAGCATCATCTATACAAGCTGTTGTGTCTGTGACTATTTTGAATCTGGTCAGCTAGGCTGGTAGTCGGGAAGGAAAACTGGATGTGGATGACAGCAAGGACCAGCTTGAACCTACAAAGGTGGACCAAGACACACAGGTCAGCTAAAACCTGTAAGGACAAACTGGAACTTGTACCTGTCTCTGAACGTATTCAGCCTCAGTACTATCAACACTATGGATCTACAGAAGTTGGTAACTTCAACATGTGGTCGCATATACACTTGCACATGAGCCAGATTGGTGCCCCGCACCAGTCTTCAGAGTTGCTTCATTTCTATCTTTCAAATATTGTACAAAATACCTTCCATGGCCTATGCAAAATCAGAATTATGCAAGAAAGTATGATCTAGAGAACATACTTAAGCTTGGTTAAATTGGCCTAGCACAGAGCCACCAGAGAGAGAGATACAGTAGAATCCAAGTCTCCTAAGCCTCTTCCCACTTCATTTGCCAAGGTTAATGCCCCACAACGGACTGATGTACAGTATTGGCCACAGAAGAAGCAGAGCCCAGCAGCCCACAAGAACTAAAAAGTTGATTCCAATTGAGATAACTTCTATAGTGGTACGACAAAGTCCACCACCCTTGCTCAACATGTAGAAAGAAAGAATCTTGTATTTTGGTTTATGCACCAGGCATATTTCAGTAGAATATTAATCCTTGCTTTAACCCTCACTGCCTTTCATTGTTTATTATATTAGTTCAATAAAACACTCTAGGCAATTCTTAGAAAGAAATTTTAAAAAAATACTTGTGAAGAGTAATTATCTAAATGTTATCATTTGCTTTGCCTCAGAGAAATTAATTATATCCTGTGTTGAGCTATTGGATTCCTGACCATATGGAAAACCAGTGTGTGCCCAGGGAATTAGATACTATTAAATATGCCTTACTCCCTTTGATCTCTTACATTTAGGATTTGTCTACCTAATTAGCAAGACAATAGAGAACAAATCTAAGTCATTAGCAAACAGTGCATTATAAAATGTTATCATTTCTCCAAATTTTATATTTTGCTCATTTCTGAGATACCATTTTCCTTAAATTTGCTCCGTCTCCTAATTATTGGGGACCTGAGACTTAGGAACCATGGCCGAGCCTGAATGTTGTGCATGACACTGCTGCCTGTTTGCACTGTGTGGAGGCTGGAGGAGCTACACAACACAGGGTGTCCTGGAGAAAAAGGAAAACAGAGTCAGGTAGTTCTTCTACCTGAGTCCAAGCGACTAGAGAGAAAGTGAAAATTCCGGTTTGCAGAAATTAGGTAAAAACAGGAGGATCAGAGCAGATGAAGAGCTGAGGATAATGGCAGAAGGAAAATGCATGTCTCAAAACTTTTCAGGCAGGCTTCATTTTCAGGTGTGGACAAGGAGAGCCCCTGTGCCACGAACTTCTACAAGAACTAGGTCGGCCTATTAGGAAAAAATTAGACACAAACCTTGGAGAGACCTGAGACCACACCAAATGCACATGATGGCAATTAATTACACTGAGCCTGAGGTTTCAAGTAGACAAAGAGTCAGAGCCAAATCTTGTAGGGATGTAAAAGCAGAGTCCGAGCCCTAAAGCTTCCTCGAGGGCACACTGAAGCTTTTATTCCTGTCCCCAAGGTACTCACCATGATCTCATATAGGTGACTCTTCCCTACTGCTATCATGCTAACATTGAGTCGTTGAAGCTGTACAGTACTTGATCAGTACCAAAATGTGATAGTTTGAGTATTTTTGCCACCATGTATAGTGCTACATAATAAGTGAACAAGTCAGGAAGACTATCAGGCAGGAGATATTTTCCTGGTTAGTCATTATAGTGCTCAGGTTTGCCGGTGGATGAGCAGTGAAGCAGCTGATGTGAATGAGGGATGCCCAGCACCTGAGCTTGGAGCTGGAACAGTATTTGCTTTTAGAATAAAGGCTGCTACTCCCCACTCAAAGCTCCAAGACCAGACCTGTATTTTTTCTCTTTGATCAACGTTTTTCACCGTCCCTGAACAAAAAATGACAGGTATGGAAAACTGAAGGATTATATCAGATCCACTAGAGAATCTCAAGAGGGTTAAGAAGAAATATGGCAAATAACATATTCTAAACAAACACACACTCTTTCTTTTGAGGAAGGAAAAAGTAAAATTTACCCTGAAGTCACCCAAACGTGAGGATTTCATCTTTTTCGCTGCTAGAATTCACACATGACTGAACTGGCAGGCAGACTGACCAAGGTCCATTTGCAAGGAGATCGAAAACTTACAGGAACTCCTCCCAAGAGGGAAAGATAGCTGACCCAGGTTCAATTTTTTAATTGCTGGAGAGGGCAGTGATAGGTTCAGTGTGATTAATAGAATTTGAATTTTCTCTTTCCTTTATAGCCTTTTGCCTACTTTGTATGGAGACAGAAGGGCATAATTAGAAATTGAAAGGCTGTTGGCCAGGCACAGTGGCTCACGCCTATAATCCCAGCACTTTGGGAAGCCAAAACGGGTGGATCACGAGGTCAAGAGATCGAGACCATCCTGGTCAACATGGTGAAACCCCATCTCTACTAAAAATACAAAAATTAGCTGGGCATGGTGGCGTGCACCTGTAGTCCCAGCTACAGGTGGGAGGCCAAGGTAGGAGAATTGCTTGAACCCAGGAGACGGAGGTTGCGGTGAGCCGAGATCGTGCCACTGCACTCCAGCCTGGGTAGCAAGAGCAAAACTCCATCTCAAACAAAAACAAAAAACAGATAAAACAAAAATTGAAAGGATGTTTTAATAAATTCCGTAATGGTTTAGGACCCCTTAATCTCCATTGTGACAAAGAAGGATTTGAATGGCTGACATCCCTTTTTGTCACAAATACCCTTGAAAATGTAGCATTGTGTATTCTTCAGTTTTTCAGTGACAGTACCAGGCAGAAGGTAGTACCCACAAAAGTCATGGCAAGTCTATCAGAAGCAGATTTATTTGTGAATACCTAGAAAATTCTCCCTGGGTATACCCCTAAACACCTAATTTCGAGAAAGCCTCAAATATTGGAATATTTTAAAGTACCTGAAACATTTTGAAAAATTTAAAATATTTTCACAGGGCCTGGGTATCTTGCATCAGAAAGTATGCGCAAGATCCAATTAAATTTGAGTTATTGTGTGACCATTTACCTACCCAGATATTAATGAGGTTTGGGAAATGTGGGTTAATAAAAGTAAGTGGGAACCTTATTAGTTTTCTATGGCTGACATAACAATTACTGTGAAAAAACTGGATGCCTAAGGAAAAAAAATTATTATTTTACCTTCTTAGAGGATAGAAGTTCAAAAACAAGGTATAAGCAGGTTTGTTCTTTCTAGAGGCTCTGAGGGAAAATCCGATGGAGGCATCTTTTCTAGTTTCTGGTGGATGCTCTAGTCTCTGCCTGCATCTTCACATGACATTTTCCTCTTTGTCCTTTTCTATTATAAGGACACAAGTCACTGGATTAAGGGTCTACCCTGTCAGTATGACCTCATGCTAACTACATCTGCAAAAAACCCTATTTCCAAATGAGTACACATTCTGATGTTCCAGTGAACATGAATTTTGAGAGGACACTAGATAACCCAATATAGGAACAGCTCTGTTAGGTTTTTCCTTGTAGTTACTTTTTACAAGCCTATTTTTTCATAAATGAAAAAAGTAATACTTGCTGCATTGTTGACATATGCAAAGCAATGTTGAATTTGGAGTCAATTATCTATGTATTATGGATAATGTATTTTGTACATAATGGAAAAGATACATTGTACATAATGGACAAAGTGTCTTGTAAGATTCAATGACTTTTATCTTAAAGTTTGTCAGAGTGTTTATACTTTTAAAACTTCTGACTTGAACAGCAACCCTGAATCCTCCAAGGGAATAAATGTCTGTTTCATGTCACAGTTGAAACAAAAACCAGCATAAGTCCTCTTTAGAATTCATCTATAAAATGGATTATAGGAAATTCTATTTTGATTAATTATTCCCAATGGCATTCCCTGGGTGTCCATTAAGAATTCTAGAATTTATTTTACGTAGCATTCTATTTTATGCTTAATTTAGGATGGCTCCTGATAAATCAATTTATCAAAAAAAAAAAAAATAAGGACATATTAGACTTCAGAAGAAGGGTCTAGAGAAGCTGCCCCAATCAGCAATTTGAAAGAGCGTGGCTAGTAACAGTCAACCATGACGAGACCAGATAAAAGATAGCAGTCTGAGATTCTAAAACACCCAGTTTCAGTTGGCTTAGTTTATCTTTTATTCAACATAGGATGAAAAGGAGAAATCTGTATACAAGAAATTTATACTTCTGGTACTTAACAATCACCTTGTAATCTCTAGTCTGAAGGAAATGGCAAGAGCCCAAAGCCATCATTGCTAGCATTCCCATTTGAAGTATGAATAACCTGTTCCATTTTCATCTCCTTGAGCTACTTGCATTATTCACATCTTTGCTTCATACTACTTTCTATCAATTTTCTTTTGCATAATTTATCAGGAACTAAAATTACCTGGGTTTGTTATTGGCAAAGGAGATGTTGCTAGTTTTGTGTAACTATGTCTTAATGTTTTTTTCTCCGGCACAGCATATAAATTCTCTAGGTAACATAAAAACCATATGAAGAAGGAAAAAGCCTTTAAATATGTGAGGGCTGATGAGGTAATTTGGGATGCCATAAACACACATTTTTGCTTTTTCAAACACTGTCACCACTTTCGTTTTTAGTTAGTTCTAAAGGTCTGACCTCCCTTAATTGAAATCTTTGAGGTCAACAACTGTGGCTTATTGAAATTTGGGGTCAGGTTTTGGCATTGTGCATAATATAGAATAGCAGCATTCAAGCAGTGTTTGTTGACTCAATTGTGAAATCATACTAGGACCAGACACTGTTTTCACAAACAGGATGTCTTCTTTTTTCCCAAAAAAGAAAGTTTGCATTATTTTCTAGGCTTCTGTGGGGGAACAATGGTGGGACGAAAGCTCTGAGGAAGCTTTTTGTTTTTCCCTGAGGTCCTCTTTGATAGTGAACCACTTCCATTAGGTGGGCCTACCCTTTAAGAGCTCAGAAATCTGTTCTGTAATGTCAAAGCTGATAGAGAAAACTAAGGGTTTATAATCCACCATTCTAATTCTAATTGGACATTTGAAGTGATTGTAAATAAAGTTGATCTTATTTCATTTCTACTGTACTTAGCTTGTATTATTGCCATAGTTAATGTACATTTAAGTGCATTATAACTAAAAAAGTCTAGTTGCTTGCAATCATTTAAACTACCAGTTCACTATTGTATCACAAGTTTAAATATAAATTGATAGGAATATGAATTTGCTACACATAAAACAAAACTTTGTGCTGGTAATTTCCCCTAGTAGCTACTTTTATGCCTGAAACCTGAAATAAACAACTCATTTTCTAGCATTCAAAACAAAATATATAAGAGGAGGAACTCCTATAAACAGTATTCTTCTGTTACTGACAAGAAAAAACACTGTCTTTATTCATGCTGAAAACCAAAGTCACCAGAGGGAGAAGTTGATGCTCTTGGCAGGTGAAGGGAATGTCAGTTTTAGAACTTAGTGAAGCCTGGTTTTCACATCTTTCTCTCACAGCCTCTAGCACTTTCTAAAGCAAAGTGTTTGGGCAGGACTACTTCTTGATAGGAAATCAGCTCCTCTAGTTTAGATCTTTCTGAGAGAAAATGCGCTTTCATAAAAAGTTTACTTTTGTACATTAAAAATAAAATATTGTATTTAAGAATGCTCTAGAATTTACAGTATTCCTGAAGGTCCTAGAGATAATGACATTTAAAGCCCATTGCACAGTACATTGCTGCTAAAGTGCATATTCAAATAAACTTCATATATTACAAAATTGCTTCTCTCAAAGGCAAAATAATAGCTGTACATGTAATCTAATTTTTTATTATTCATGATCTAGCAGATGATTGTGGTTCAGCATGCTAACCATAATGTAACAATTATAAGAGGTTATAGCAGTTTCCATTATAATTATTAGCAGTATTATAATGTTAGCAATGTTATAATAGTTCAAATTAAGTTTATATTTGTAAAAACAGCATACCTCGTGAGAACACGGAATTAACTAGAACTGCCATGGTTAATGGGAATATGATGGAAAGTTGAACTTCAATATCACCTAATGCAGTATTATTACCATTAATGAAATCTAGTTCTATGTGAGAACAAATAAATGCAAAACAAGAGAAACAAAATACCTCAGGGACAGGCCATACTTCTCTAACTTGCTCGTAGCACATCTAGAGGATACATGTTGCCAATAGGTTACTTAGAAGATAAAATTGTGTTCCAGGTACCACGATTTTATATTACTATTAGGTACTAAAAATTCAGTTTTTGATTTGAACTAGAAGGAAATGTATATAATCATAACAACTAACATCAGGATATAGACCATCCTTGACCCAACAATCTGTGACCTACAGGCAACAAATTTCACCTATAAAAACACACATGGACTGAAAATAAAGAAATGGGAAAAGATATTCCATGCAGTGGAAGCCAAAAAAGACCAGAAATAGCTATATCTCTGTCAGACAAAATAGATTTCAAGACAGAAACTTTAGAAAGAAACAAAGTCGCTGTGTAATGACAAAGGGGACAGTTCAGCAAGAGGATATAAGTATTTTAAGTAGCTATGCATCCAACACTGGAGTACCCAGATATGTAAAGCAAGTATTATTAGAGCTAAATACAGTAATAACTGGAGGCTCCTTTATCCCAGTTTCAGGGTAGTCCAGATCATACAGAAAAGAAAATCAACGAAGTAACGTCAGATTTAATCTCCTCTAGCGACCAAATAGGCCTAATAGATTGTTAAAGAACATTTCATCCAACAGCTGCAAAATACACATTCTTCTTCTCAGCACATTGAACATTCTCAAGGAATGTTAGGCCACAAAACAAGTGTTAAAACATTTGATAAAAATTTAAATCATCTCAAGTATCCTTTTTGGCCACAATGGAATAAAACTAGAAATCATTAACGAGAAGAATTTTGTAAGCTATACAAGCACATGGAAATTAAGTAATATGCCCCTGAATCACCAGTGGGTCAATGAAGACATTAGGAAGGAAACTGATAATTTTCTGAAACAATTTAAAATAGAAACACAACATATCAAAACCTATGGGAAATAAAAAAAATCAGTACTTGGAAGTTTATAGCAATAAGTGCCTATGTCAGAAAAGTAGAAAAACTTTAAATGGATAATCTAATAATGCATCTTAAAGAACTAGAAAAGTAAGAACAAGCAAAACCCAAAATTAGTAGAAGTAATACTGAAGATCAGCGCAGAAATAGATGGAAAAAAATACAAAAGATAAATAAAGCATTTTTTTTAAATAAACAAAATTGACAAACCTTTAGCCAGACTAAGAAAAAGAAAGAGAATACACAAATAAATAAAAAGATTAAAAAGGAGACATTACAGCAACTGGTACCACAGAAATTCAAGGCACCATTAGTGGCTACTATGAGCAACTATATGCCAATAAATTGGAAAAATCTAGAAGAAATGGATACATTTCTAGACACATTCAACCTACCAAGATTGAACCATGAAGAAATCCAAGACCTGAATAGCACAAAACAAGTGTGCTCAAAGCCTTAAAAAAAAACATCTCCTAGCACAGAAAGCTGATGGCTTCACTGCTGAATTCTATCAAACATTTAAAGAACTAGTGCCAATCCTACTCAAACTATCTTGAAAAACAGAGGAAGAGGAAATACTTCCAAACTTACTCTAAAAAGTCAGTATTTCCCTGATACCAAAACCAGACAAGGACAGAACAATAACAACAAAATGAGAAGTACAGGCTGATATTCCTGAAGAACACTGAAGCAAAAATCCTTGAAAAAATACTAGCAAACTGAATTAGACAGCACATTATAAAGATTATTCACCATAACTAAATGGGATTTATCACAGGGATGTTAGGATGGTTCAACATCCTGGGGATCGATGAGGATGGATCCCTCTTAGCTTGGTGCTGTCCTTGTAATAGTGAGTTATCTTGAGATCTGATTGTTTAAAATTGTGTGGCTCCCCACACCTCTCTCTTGCTTCTGCCGTGTAATGTGTCTGCTCCTGTTTCACATTCTGACATGAGTAATAGTTCCCTTAGTTATCTGCAGAAGCTGATCAGTTGCTGGCACCATGATTATACAGACTATAAAACAGTGAGTTAATTGAATTGCTTTTCTTTATAAATTATCCAGTCTTGCATATTCATTTATAGCAATTCAAGAATGGCCTGACACAGAAAGTAATCCCATTTAGCTACAAATAAAATACCCAGGAATAAACTTAATCAGAGAAGTGAAAGATCTCTGTAATAAAAACTATAAAACATTAATACCAGAAATTGAAGAGGACACAAAAAAAGGAAAGTTATTCCACATTCAGGGATTACAAGAATTAATATTGTTAAAATGTTCATACTACTCAAAGCAATCTACAGAGATTCAATGCAATTCCTATCAAAATACCAATGACATTCTTCACAGAAATAAAAACATAATCCTAAAATTTATATGACACCACAAAAGACCCAGAATAGCCAAAAGTATTCTGATCAAAAAGAACAAACCTGGAACTGTGAATCAATTAAACTTCCTTTTTAATAATTAAAAAAATGGAGGAATCACATTACTTGACTTCAAATTATAGTACAGAGATAGTGTAACCAAAATGGCATGGCACTACCATGAAAGCAGACACATAGACTAATGGAACAGAATAGAGAACCCAGAAACAAATGTATATACATCTGCAGTGAACTCATTTTCAGCAAACTTGCCAAGAACATGCATTGGGTAAAGGACAGTCTCCTCAACCAGTGGTGCTGAGAAAACTATATATCCATAGGGAAAGAAATGAAATTAGATCCTCATCTCTTGCCGTATACTAAAATAAAATCAAAATTGATTTAATGCTTAAATCTACGACCTCAATGTGTGAAACTACTAAAAGAAAACATTTGGGGGAAATCCTCCAGAACATTGATTGGCGAAAGATTTCTTGAGTAATACTCCGCAAGCACCAAAGCCAAAAAAAAAAAAAAAAAAAAAAATGGACAAACAAGATCACAGGTTAAAAAGCTTCTGCACAGCAAAGAAAACAATCAACAAAGTGAAGTGACAGCTCATAGGATTGCAGAGAATATTTATAAACTCTCCATCTGAAAAGGGACTAATCCAGCATATATAAGGAGCTCAAACAATTAAAAATTTCCTATAATACAATTTAAAAATGGCAAAACATCTAAATAGACATTTCTCGAAAGACAACATACAGACGGCAAACTGGTTTATGAAAAGGAGCTCAACATCACTGATAAGAGAAATGCAGAACAAAACTACAATGACATATTATCTCACCCCTGTTTAAATGGCTTTTATCCAAAGACAGGCAATAACAAATGCTGGTGAACATGTGGAGAAAAAAAAAATCTTTGTACGCTGTAAATGAGAATGTAATTAGTACAACCTCTGTAAAGAACATTTTGGAGGTTTCTCAAGAAACTAAAAATAGAGCTACCATATGAACCAGAAATTCCACTGGTGGGTATATACCCAAAAGGAAGAAAATCAGTGCATTGGATCATATCTATACTTTCATCTTTGTTGCAGCACTATTTACAATAGCCAAGGTTTGGAGGTAACCTAAATGTTCATCAACAGATAAATATAGCACTGTTCACAATAGCAAAGATACAGGATCAACCTAAATGCCCATCCAGTGATAGACTGGATAAAGAAAACGTGGTGTATATATATATACCATGAAATACTATGCAGCCATAAAAAATGAGATCACATCCTTTGTAGGAATATAAATAGAGCTGGAGGCCATTATCCTTAGCAAACTAACACAGAAACAGAAAACCAAATACCTATGTTCTCACTTATAAGTGAGAGCTAAATGATGAGAACACATGGGCACGCAGAGAGGAACAACACACACCCTTTTGGAGGGTGGAGGGTGGCAGGTGGGAGGAGGGAGAGGATCAGGAAAAATAACTAATGAATACTAGGCTTAATAACTGTGTGTTAAAATAATCTGGACAGCAAACCCCCATGAGACAAGTTTACCTATGTAACAAATCTGCACTTTTACTCCTGAACTTAAGAGTTAAAAAAAGAAATTGTACATGTATACAATGAATTACTATTCAGCCAAAAAAAAAAGAATGATATCCTGTCATTTCCAATAGCATGAAAGAAACTGAAGGACCTTATGCTAAGTAAAATAAGCAGGCACAGAAAGACAAACTTTGCATATTCTTACATATTTGTGTAAGCTAAAAATTAAAACAATTGAACCCATGTAGATAGAGAGTAGCATTATGGTTACCAAAGGCTGGGAAGGGTAGTGGGGGTATGGGGAAGTGGGTATCATTAATGGGTACAAAAATAATGAATAAGATCTACTATTTGATAGCAAAACAAGGTGATTACAGTTAAAAATAATTGTACATTTTAAAATAAAGAGTATAACTGAAATGTTTGTAACAAAGAAATGATAAATGCTTGATGCTGTAGATCTTCCATTTACCTTGATGTGATTATTACACATTGTATGCCTGTATCAAAACATCTAATATACTCCGTAAATATGTACACCTATTATGTAGCTATAAAAATAAAAGTAAACTTACTCAGGACCTTTGGAACTATAAAAACAGAGCTAATATTTGGATTATTGTAGTTCTAGAAGGAGAAGACAGAAAACTGAATTGAAAAAGTACTAAAAGAAATATGGCTGAAAACTTTCCAAATTTCACAAAAGACATAAATCTACGGATCCAAGAAGCTGAACTAAGATAGGATAAACTCAAAGAAATCCACACCATTATAACTTATTGTTAAATTTCAAAGAACTGAAGACAAAGAAAAAAGTCTCAAAAGAAGCCAGAAAGAAAGAACACACTATAGGGAAACACACATTTGATTAGCAGATTTCCCATCTGAAATCATGGAAACCAGATGAAAGTGACATTTTTGAAGTACTGAAAGAAAAAGAACTACCAATGGCAAATTGTATGTCCAGGGAAATACCCTTCAGGATTCAAGGGGAAAATAAAGGCATTCTCAAAAGAATCTATAACCCCATTCTAATCATGATATAAACACCAGACAAATCCCAGTTGAGGGACACTGCAAAACACCTAATCAATACTCCTTAAAACTGTTGAAGTCATCAAAAACTAGGAAAGTCTAAGAAACTACCATAGTCAAGAGGACCCTAAAAAGACACATAATGACTAAATGTATTGTAGAAACTTCAGCTGGATCCTGAAATAAGAATAAGACATAAAGTAAAAACTAAGGAAATACAGACTTTACTTAATAATATAGCATTATCCATTTATTGATTGTGACAAAAATACTAAAATAAGATGTTAATAGCAGAAACTGGGTGTGAGATATTTGGGAACTCTCACTATCTCTGCAACTTTTCTATGAATCTAAAACTATTACAAAATAAGAATTTTAAAAATAATCTTAAAATATAAAGAAGTCGCAAAACTCAATACTAAAAAGCTACTAATCCAATGTAAATGGGCAAAATATTTGAACATACCTTCAACAAAAGTTCAGATAGCAAATAAGTACATTAAAAAATAACTAACATTATTAACTATTAAGGAAAAGAAAATTAAGGCCTGATTATTAATAGGTTAGAATGACTGTGATCAAGAAGACTGACAATCCCTAGTATTGTCAGGAATGTGAAATTTTACTGGAAATGCAAAATGATATGGCTACTTTGCAAAATATTTTGGCTGATTTTGTGAAGTTAAATATACATTTACCATATGACCCAGGAATCTCACTCCTAGATATTTTTCCAATAGCAATTAAAACAGTTCTGCTTAAATACATGTACAAATATGGTCAAGGCTATTTTATTCATAACAGCTCAAAATTGAAAAGATCCCTAACATCTATTGACTGGCTAATGGAAGGGTAAATTGTCTCATACACAAACAATAGATTACTCCTTAATGTTCTTATTTGCCATCTGTGTACAATTTTGGATGAAGTGTCTTTTCAAACCTTTGTCTGTTTTTAAATTTTGTTTCTTACTGTTGAGATTTGAGAGTTCTTTATATGTTCTTAATATATTCTAGATACAAATTTGTTCTGGATATTTGTCTTGAAAACATTTTCCACAGTCTGCAGATTGCCTTTCTAGTTGTTTACCAGTGTATTTCACAGAGCAAAATTATAATTGCAATGAAACACAATTTGTGACTTTTTCGTTTCATAGACTCTGCTTTTGACACCATGTCAGAGAAATCATCCTAAATCCTTGCAATGGAATTTTTTCTATATCTTCTTTTCAAATTTTATTATAGTTTTGTATTTTACATTTAGTTCTATGATCCATTTTGAGTTTTCCTTTTGTATAGGGATTAGGTTTGAATCAAGATTGTTGCATATTAATTTCAAATTATTCTAAGATTGCTTGTCAAAAAGACCATCCATTTTGTGCAGTATTACCTTTGCATCTTTGTAAAAAAAAATCAATTGCCAAATGAAATAAATTTAGAATTGTACACTTTAAAATCATTAAAGTGATAAAATTTTATGTGAAAACAAATGTGATCACATTTGTGAACACCATACTCAATAGAACAGCTAACAGATATGTTCCATTGATCTGCATCTACTCATTCACCAGGACCAAATTGTCTTAACATTTCAGTCTTCAAACTGATTAGTGTGACTCATCTAACTTTATTTTTCAAAACTATTCCAGTTTTCTAATTTCTTTACATTGCTCTATCAACTTTACAACCATCTTATATAACATACATCAATGAAAATTCCTGTTGGATTTTTGTCAAATCTGTCAGTATGGCAAAAATTAATGTCTTAACTATTTTGAGTACTTCAATCAAAGGAATGACATGCCTTCCTATTTACTTAGCTCTTTTTTATTTCATCAGTGTTTTATAGTATTATGTGTAGAGAAACCATATATTTTGTAGATTTATGTCTACATAATTTCAATTTTTAGAGCTATTATAAATTATATTTCTTAAAAATTTCAGTTTCTAATTGTTTATTGCTAGTATACAGAAATACAATTGATAATTGTGTGTTGATCTTATATCTTGTAACCTTCTTAAGTCATTATTAGTTCTAGGAACTTTTTTGCAGATTACATGGACAGTTCTGCTTAATCATAGAGTCTATGCATAGGGATAGTTACATATTTTTCTTTCCAATACATATGCCTTTTATCAGGGCCAGTCATTGCTGTTCACATTTAGTATCTGCTACTGTCTAATGGGAGCAGCCCAGCTTCCAAATTCAGGTTAATAAATATTTTTAGCACTATCACTCCATTTTTCATTTAACTGTCTCCAAAAGGTAGAATTTGAATATGTGCTTCCTGAATGTCTCTTGTGTTTAATGGTTGCATGTGAGAACTCCCTTTACTTCCTTGTAGAAACAGCCACTCCGTTCATAGCACATCTTAATGATCTTTATTTCTTTGAAGGTTTATATTAGGATGACTGCGATGATTGGAAAGCTTATATCCCATCAAAATTCATATGTTGAAATCCCAACCCTAAGGTCATATTAGGAGGTGAGATATTTGGAAGGTGATTAGGACATAAAGCCTCCTCCCTCATATATGGGATTAGTGATGTTATAAAACATGCGTGAGAAAGACCCCTCACCTTCCACCATGAGAAGATACAGCAAGAAGGGCCATCTATGAACCAGGAAGCAGGCCCTCACCCAGACACTGAATCTTACTTGACTTATGATTTC
The DNA here is from genome assembly GCF_048565385.1 of Saimiri boliviensis. NCBI lineage: Eukaryota > Metazoa > Chordata > Mammalia > Primates > Cebidae > Saimiri > Saimiri boliviensis. The sequence goes on along the minus strand of NC_133450.1, from coordinate 41,232,033 downwards.
CCAGCCTTGAGAATTGTGAGAAATACATTTGATATTTATGAGCCACCCAGTTTATGATATTTTGTTAGAGCCACCCAAACAGACTAAGACAATGACATTTTAAAACGTATCCATCAAGATTCTAGTTCTTTTCTTCCAGGATGACTTGGAGGTCAAGTGGCATGAGATGATTCTAGGGATGATCAGGCTCACTGGTTTCAAAGAGTTGGTTGGTAGATTCCTCCCTACTGCGTTTGCCAATTTGACATTGCCTCATCTACTGCTTTTGGAATTCATTTAAGCTATGATTAATTATTATTGTTAATACAGGAGTTTTGAAAGATCCCACTTGGTTAGTTGGATTAAAATAGCCCACCCTATTTTAATTACTTTTTGTCTCCTTGTGCATAAAATTCTGAAAATGATGTGTTAAAATCACAATTTATGATAATAAATTTATTGGTGTTTCACTGTTTGTTTTTTTAATATCATGTTGTTTGGTATGTAAATAATCATTTCTCTTAGGTGTTCGGAATAGACCACATACTTTATTATTCTATAACATCGTCTCTGCCTTGTGTTTTTGTCTTAAATTTAACCTTATCTGACATTATTTGTATTTCCTTTTTCATCTTAAAACTTCCTAGCCCATCTTTGCTCGCTCTTAGACTTTCTAAATCAACAGTCTCAAATGGTAAATAATAAACATGTTAATTAATTACAGCAAATTCAATTGCAATGCTGGGGAAATGTTGATATGAGACTAATAGACTTTAGGAAGATTTCTCAGAAAAGTATCTTAATTATAGTACCCCTTATGCCTGTATATTTACCAAATTAGTTAACCAAAGACAATTCACTCATTAATTTGCTCATTTATTCTTCTCATAAATGTCGAGTGTCTCATATATTCCAGACACCATTCTATTGTCAGGAATATAGCTGGGGAAAAAAAAGACAAAACATCTCCCTTCATGGAGCATAAATTCTGGAGGAACAAGTTAATAAACAAATAACAAATGAATTTATGCTATAAAATCAGGTAATGGTCACACTATAAAGAAGTAATAGAGTTAAAGATACAGATAATTACATAAAGTAGAGGAGAGACTATTTTATATAAGGAAGAATTCTCTGAAAACATGATATTTGAGCAGATACTTGAATGAAATGAAGAATCGAGTAATGTGAAGTATCAGGGGATAAGCATTCCAAGGAGACAAAGGGATATGTGAAGAAGTTCTGAGAAAAGAACAAGCTTGGGGTGTTTTAGAAACAGAGAAACCACTGTGCTTGGAGTAGGAGGCATGAGGGAAGAAGTGAACTAGACAAAAACCTGATCATTCAGTGCCTCATAGGCAAGGCAATGACTCTGGATTCTTTCTAAACTATGCATCCATGGGCACATTTTAAGTAATAAAGTAATTTGGTCTGATGAAGGTTTTTAGTGGTTATTTACTGCTGAATGGAGAACAGAGTATACAGAGACAAAAATGAAGACCGGAAGTCAATTTAGGAAAGAGACCATATTTGAAAGTAACAATAATGATAAAAAATATATATGTCAAGCATGTATACATGCTTTGTTTGTTTACATTTTCCTGTTTAGTTCTCATGACAAGTCTGCAAGGTATTGTCATTCTCATCTGACGGACAAGTAGAATGAAGCAGAGGCTAAATACATTGCATGAGGTCACACACCTAGGAAGTGACAGACCTGGAGTTTAATTCAGGTGTGTGTGACTGATCTCACAAACTACTTACTGCCCTATACACTTTGTCTTGAGGCCAATTACAGAAGTAACGTCATTAGTGCACATCCCAATTTTATGTATTTCTCATTTGCTGCATGATATTCATTTAGGTAACTTATTTCCTCACTGATTTCTTTGAAAGGAAGGAGATATTTCTAACCAAATTAACATTTTGTGGCTATTTGAAATTCTAAATATTTGCAGGAAGGAGAGGGGCCAAGTGTAAAATCTTTAATTAGAACAGATAAATACTACATTCTTCCAAGACTGTGTGGTATCTAATAAAGTGCATGATATAATTCATGAGAAGAAGTCATGGGTGACTTTTAGAGTCTTCATGATAAATGGCAAATCAGCAGCACCCAAGATTTTTTTAGGCTCAATTTTTATCTTATCTGAACTACTAATTAAAAACAGACGGGGTCTATATTTATGTGATGATGCATAACAAATGAAGATGAGTAGTTTTGCATTTGTCTTTTAGGAACAAATGCACTATTATAGGAAAAAGCAGATTAGCATCCTTCTTGGCATATTCTAGAACTGATACTATTTATATGAAAGAGCTGCAAATGCACAGTATGTATGGAGCATTAGTTTGGCAAGATCAACCCTGTGCTCTGGTTTATGGCTGTGATTCAAACTTCCTTATCATTTCCATAGTTTAAATGAGTAAAATGGAATCACTCATTTAACAGTCTTTTCTGAAATATTTGCCTTTTTTTGTTCAGAGCTTTTTCCAACACCCCTAAGAAATTACCAGCAGGAGCAAGAAGCCTAGTTTTCAGAGAACTATTAACTACATCAAGACTCAGTGATGAAAAAGACCTCACGGAGGTCTTAGTCTTGCTTGTACTGAGGCTTCTTAAAGGTTCAAGAAAATAAAGTTTTATTTTACTAGATTCAGTGTAGAGTTTTCATCATGAACTATATATGTGATTTTCAATCAAATACACATACATATACATACATACATACATTTACAGCATGGGTTAAGGACACGGCTTGCTTTCTTGCATACACCTATGTAGAGATAACTCTTAGAAGGGTCTCTGTTAAGCATCGTGGGATGATACAAATTTGTATCAGACATAGAACCTTCCACATACATTTTGAGACTTGATGAAACATAGTAGAACCAGTGCTGTAGTAGACGTTATGTGAATAATTCAAAACTGCTATGCAAAGACAAAAAAATAAAAGCACTTTTGGGCTGTATTATGATACAGCTACGCAGTAATATGATAAAAAAGGATAAACTAAAGTCATCAAGAAGAAAAACAATAACACAAAGATGAAAAATTAACTTGGAGAATTAAGAAAGTTAATTTAAAAGGAGAGCTTACAAGACACACAAAAAGGAAGTTCTTTTCTTCATAATAAGAAAATAATGAGAATTACTGGGTAATCAGTAGGCAAAACTAGAATTGCCTGTGTCCCATCAAAACTCATGTGTTGAAATCCCAACCCTAAGGTGATTTTAGGAGGTGAGATATTTGGAAGGTGACAACATGAAAGTTTAAATACTGATTTAGGAACATAGGTAGAAATTCTTATCTTTTGATTAAAAATAAATCATGTAAAACTTTTAGAAAGAACATTACCATTCTACATCCATCTCTCCAAGCACATATTGTGAAGAAATTTGCAAGTTTAGGCTATGAGATGGAGAAAAGGTAAGTTCTTAAAACAAAAGATTTTGGCACAAGCAGTAAATGCCTGGTAATGAATAAATGGTGGCAATATAAGTTATATTAATTTAAATAACAGTGAATAGTATGTTACTTAAAGCATCCAAGTAGAACTTAAATGACCTTATCTCAGAGGTGTTGTAGAGGTAATTCCTTTTTGAAAGTAAAAACATTGGCGTAAGTAGATTACTTCTAAGCTTCATTTCAAATCTAAGATATTTGTGTATAATATTTAAATTACTTTGTTTAGACTCTTGATTTTCCAGATTTTATTACTTTTTGTTATAAACATCTTACTGATTTTTCTTTGTTTCTTATAAATGTAAGATACAAAATCTATCATTACATCTGTATCTATCACTGCCTATTTACTACGGCAAAAATTTATAACCAAGGAAACACAAAGAGTGAAAAACAAAGGATAACATCTCATTAAATAAGCAACTTATCTCAAAAGTTTTATGCTATATTTTTTCTTATTACAGATTAAAATATGTTCATTGTAGGAAATTTACAAGATTTAAATAAAATGTAAATAACCGTGTGGGCGAAGGAAAGGAAACGTTTTCTCTTCCCTTCTTTCACTTTCTAGAACAGAGAATTAATATTATAGGCTATATTCTAGAATGCTGATTTTAGGGCACATTTTCTGGTGGCCAGAATCACTGCATTTTAAGAGGTTAGTAACTGTGGCTTTCTTTCTTCTCACTTCCACACAAGAGACTGAAGTTGTAATTGGATCCAGGCCTTCTAAGAGGCCCAAACTGTTCCCTCCTGTCTTATTTTCTGCCGCCAAAATATAGGAGGTCCCCAGATTCTGTCTGGGAGTGGAAGAAGTGAGGGGCTCAGTGATCACTGAGTTTAGAAGAGATTCTTTACATCTGTAGCCTAGGCCATGAGCCTACTAAGATTTCAGACACACAGCCTAATAATTTTTTTTGTTTCTTGGAGGACTTGTGTAGAAGAAAGGCTGACATATGGGACAGGCATAGCATGTTAATTGATCAAATATAATCTACTAGCACTATAATCTCTGATTTTCAACAATTCATTTTATCCAAAGATAATCACTGGGATACTTCAATTCAAAGCCTTTATGTCTTATTTTCCTGCTATGGGTCCAGGAAGGTTTTGTTGTTAGTAATGTAACTTTCCAAAGTATACATTATAAGTCTATTTTAATATAATAATTACCTTCCATAACATTAAATATAGTTTATAACATTTAAAAGTTTGCTTGCATCTGTATTTAATTATTAGACACATGAGTGTCAAATATTGTTCAACAGCCATTCTCTCTCCTTTTCCTGCTAACTTAATCTTGATTTTATGCTTACTTCCTAGGAAATGATTCAAAAGTATTCCAAATCAATTATGAAAATGCTGCTGTTTTTCCAGGTACCTACTTTCCCAGACTCCCTGCAGCTAGAATTTGCCATGTGACCCACTTCTGGCAACTGAAAGGTAAGGGCAAGTCTGCTAGGAGAGGAAGATTTCAGAGGAATGTCACCTCTCCCCAGGATGAATAGAGAGCTCCATTTACCGTCTTCTTGTTTTTGTTTTCCCAGCCATGTTTTTTGGCTCTATAGCTGTAACTTTATGATCCAGAGAAATAAAACTGAGGAAATACCATCAAATGAGGATGACAGAGAAGGAGGACAGAAAGAGAGTGGTTCCTCTGTAAGATCACAGAGCCACTGAAGCAAACCTGGAATAGACCACCTTGAGGCTACATAACAGAGTTTTCTGTGCCTTGCAGCTAAGTAAAACCTATGTTTCAAACCTTTTCCTCTTACAAGCAGAACTTCTACAAACATTTATATACTGGTGTCTTTATTCATATCTGTGATTATGTTTTTATGATGAACTCCTAAAGATGGAATTACCAATTCACAGGAAATGCAAAACACTAAGACTTTTGGTACACATTGCCAAGTTGCCCTCAAGAAAGATTGCACACATTTAGGATTCAACAAACACTATAGAAACTCTTAAAAATGTAATTGTACCAAAAAAGTTAATTTTCCTTAAGGAGAGCCTACATTTCTGCAACTTTTTAGAAAGCCCAGAAAAATTCCAAGAGAAAACAATAAAGTCTTGAAAACAGAATAAAATATATAGAAGGACATCTTCAATCTGTAAATGCATAAACATATAAAGAAATCATCTAAGTTTCCAGACTTATGAGCACCTGGTAAAACTATCAACTGACAAGGCTAGTTGAGCTTCAGATTTTGAGTATCTCAATTAGCTTGTGCAGGATCAGTCACTTTGGAGTGTAGCACAACACTGTGGATAATGTGCTTGTCTCCTGAAGACTGTCACAAGAGAACCTGAAGAAAGAAAACTGCGCCCTGGAATTCTACTCCCAGACACGTAGTGCTGAGTTTGTGACTTCAAAGTCCTCACTTCACCATTTGCCCAGTCTGTTTTCCCTAATAAAGGTCATTTCAAAGAGTTACAAAGGCAGTATCAGTGATAGCATATTAAATGCAGGAAAATTGTAGCAAAACATATGGTAGGCTGATTACTGCAATATAGCTCAAATTTATGACACAATAGAACCTCATTATTGGGTTAGTTAACTGAAAGGTGAAAGAAAGGTCAAAGGTATAGAATGTCCTTTGGAGAAGTTTTGTCAATTTCTGTATTGTAGATGTTTGACAAGTTAATTTTTCAGTGTACCCTACTGTGACTATTCTCAATATCTAAATTTACTGGCTCAGATAGGGCTAAGGAAAATCTCTGTGACATGAAATGTCATTTCTCCTAATGAACAATCTATTTTCAGCTTCCTTTGGGGTCAGTTAACAGTAGAAATCATGGCATTTCCAAATATCTATCTATTCTAGTTCATTACTAGAATAACAAGTTCATTACTACTATTCCTGAGTGCTCTAATAAATGAGTCTATTTACTTCTAGCTATATATTCTCATTCTGTATGTCTGATACATGAATGCAATGTTAAGGACAGAAGCAATATAGGAAGACCTAGGATCTAGGACAAGCACTGTGAACTATACATTATTTGCTTTATAATAATTTAGATTGACGTAGATGTGAAAGAATAACCACATGGGAACATTATGGTATGATCAAAGTCAAGAAGTGGTAAAGCCCAGAAGAGAAATATTCCCCCTTGTTTTAAAAGGCTTCAACTCGATGATAAAAGTATTGTTGTCAAAAGAAATAAACTAAAGGACTACTGCATACATCCAGAGGTATCAACATGACCTTTGACCTTGAGATATTTACAAAGTTAATTAAGAGGACAGTACAAGTGCATAAAGAAAGTCGACTATGATGCCCACACAAAGAAAACAACATGTGAAGATTGTAATTATGCTCTCATAAGCTAAGGAGCTACCCAAAGCTCCTACCCAAAGCTAGGAGGAGGGCTGGAGCAGATCCTTTGGAGACAGTGTAGTCCTGCTGGCATCTTAACTTAGACTTCAAACCTTACAAACTCCGAGGCAATAAATTTATGTTGTTTTTTTCCACCTAGTTAGTGATACTTTGTTACAGCAGCTTCAGAAAAGTAATACAACTGTCTCCTCCATATTTCTCACCATCTAAAAGTTACTTCGTTTATTTCTGTGTTTGCATCTTATCTCCCCATAGACTGTCTCATGAGAGAGAGCATAGCACTTTTCTGTGTGCTGGAGATGAATATTTGGATGATACGCAATACTTATCCTTGAGGGACTTAATGAAGTATTTGTAATAAAAATGTAAAGCATTTCTATTCCATTAACTCAACCAACAGTGAAATACTGCTGTGTTCTAGATGCTGCTACAAACATGGGATGCAGTGGGTAGCAGGAAAACCTGGTCTCTTCTCTGAGTTTACGTAATGCAGGGGAGAAAGATAATAAACAAAATAAAGAATATACTACAGTATGTAATAAATATTAGAATTGTGGGATAAATGTCAATGACTTGGTCAAGAAAGTTCAGTCAGCAATAAACTAGGTTTGTTTGAGAAACAGAGGAGGTGAGTGTTCAGATGAAGTACATGAGCAGTAGAGGGGGCAAATGAGAATGAGAGGGAGAGGTATTTGATCTCATAGGGGCTGGAAAGCTATGATCGGGGTTTTGATTTTATTCTAAAGCCTAATGGAAAGCCGTTAGTAGATTCCAACTAAGATCGTGTCATGTTTTCCATTTTTATTTTTTCATGTTAATTTTAATTTTAAATTTCTGTGCATACACAGTAGGTGCATGTATTTCTGAGGTACATGAGAAACTTTGATACAGGCACAATACATAATAATCACATCAAGTATCACTCTGGCTGCTGTGGGGTAAACAGACTATAGGGAGACAAAATTAAACACAGAAAGATGATTTGACATGGAGGCTATTGCTAATTGTGGCTTTGTCTAGGGTGCTGGCACAAGGGGTACATGTTACCAAATGTATCTTGAAGGTATAGCTAACAGGAGTCGATGTTGGATGGAATAGATGTGCTGGAAAATAAGATCAGTCCTAATTCTTAGGTTTCTCCATGACGTCTTACCAATTAAAATCAAACTGTATTTATTGGATGGCATGTCTTCAAATGAGAAGAGTTTACTTGATGTTTACATAGAAGAAGGTAGGTAGCCATCTGGGATAGATAATCTTTAAGCTCTTTTAAACCCTGAGTGCCTACGATCCTAATGTTTAGAGCAAAGCTGCTACTCTACCTTTGATCAGTAAGTCCTAGGAACTGAGCTCACACAGTGAAATGATAGCATGGGACTAGGATGGAGACTGCATCCATACTGTAATCATATTATTTATGAGTTTTCCATTGCTACATAATACTTTGATTAATAACAATCATTTTCTGGATACCTTTGTATTCTAGGTTTAATGTTAAATGCTTTGTGAATGCTACCAATTAATCCTCATAAACCCTCATAAATCAAACAACTGAGTCTGAGAAGACAGTAATATGCTCAGGATTTAAGGGCCAGGAAGTGACATAACTAGAGTTTTAATCCAGATTTTTCTTTTCCTTTTTTTTTTTTTTTTTTTGAGACGGGGAGTTTCGCTCTTGTTACCTAGGCTGGAGTGCAATGGCACTATCTCGGCTCACCGCAACCTCCGCCTCCTGGGTTCAAGCAATTCTCCTGCCTCAGCCTCCCGAAGTAGCTGGGACTACAGGCACGTGCCACCATGCTCAGCTAATGTTTTGTATTTTTAGTAGAGACGGGGTTTCACCATGTTGACCAGGATGGTCTTGATCTGTTGACCTCGTGATCCACCCGCCTTGGCCTCCCAAAGTGCTGGGATTACAGGTGTGAGCCACCGCACCTGGCCTAATCCAGATTTTTCTAACTCCCAAGTCTGTTCTACCTCCCCTCTGATTTGTAAAGACATTCAATGAATAACAAAGACAGTAAGAAAAATTAAAAATAAGGTTAAAAAAATAAATACTTTGATCTTTTAACTTATTTGAAATTTGGTTTGGTATATAAGATAGCATAAATTTGTTTCAGTGTATGAATATATACATGCTAATTATAAATATATACACATGCATAAGTGTATATAAATTTATATGAAAATATCTATTGACTTTTTGTAGGTAGATACATAAGATATACACATACACATGCACACACTCTAGATAGAAACAAAATATCTTAGTAAAATAGGTAAAATTTCCTTGCCATGAGTGACTTTTGTGATTTCAGAATTAACCAAGTATTCTGACAATACATCAACACTTTTGGCTTATTGGAGAGGCTTCCTCAAAGCCAAAATGAGAGAGGTCTTTTAAAAAAAAAGTGGGATGCAATTTTTATCGCTTGCTCTGTGTTCCCATTCACTGGTTGCTGAGAGAAGTAAATCAAAGTGAAAAAAAAAAGTGAAAAAGAGTTGAAATGGAAATCAAATTTTGCTAGCATTTTCATTCAAAGAAGAATTCTTCAAAAAGCTGAAATTAGAAGAAAAAATGAAGGTCATCCCCATTGGTAATGAAATGTTCCCTTGCTGTCAAGGAGGATGTGGATGCAAGAAAAATAACTTGGACTTAACCAGAAACTGAAAATACACTGCATTTTCAACTTAGTAATTAGGCGATATGGGATGTCACAAACCATGATTGCTACAACGGACTGGCTTTGAAATCAATTCTCTGGATTAAATGGTGCCGGCACATTCTACAGGCATGGCTAATCTTTGTGAAATGATGGTGCTGGGGAAGCCACTCCTGCTGGCTCTGACTAAAGCCTGTTCCCATGCACCTGCTGGAAGAGCAGGTGTTTTTTTTTTTTGTTTTGTTTTTTTGTTTTTTCCATAGATCTGATTTTAAAAATAAGGTTAAAAGATGACAGCTGTGAGAAAATGAAGCCATCCTCTAGAGAGTAGCTGCCTTATGGGATAAGGAAAACAGTTCTTGGAAGCAAGCCCTGAAGCACTTTATTAGTCAGGTGTCAAAAGAGAGCTGTCTTCTCTGGAACTTAGGCTGAAAATTTTTCTTTTAACCCAAACCTTTGCAGCATGATTTTTACTCTGCGAAAAGTCAAGAAAATGAACCTCTGTGTCCATATATTTATTTCACATTTTTTGACAAATATTGATTGAGCAATTACTTAAATACTGCAATTGACAATACTAATATGAACCTAAAAAACTAAAGAACTCTATATGTAAGGAAATTTTAAGGTGCATTAACCAAAAAGTTTAATTCAGCATTTAACACTTCTACACAAATGTGAACAGGCTATTGTTACTGTCTGCCAAGGTTCTTTGGTGGTACTGCTCAGTGTTACAAAAATTTTTTTCCACGAATAACATTGACAAATCAAATATATTTTGTCGGATTTCTACTTACACAGGACATGGATACCAAGAAGCAATTTAATGATAAGGAAGAAACTCTTCCTCCATTGAAGAGTTGACTTCAGAAGCGAAGTCATCAAAGGAGTATTCCCAGGAATCCAGAAAGGTAGGTAGAGGCAGGAGTAATAAATAGTGGTCCAGGCTATGGAGAAGCCGGGTCAGATGGACTAAAGAAAGTAGAAGTTGTTCCTAGTAATATGTGATCATTTTGAGAACTGGTAGAGCAGATTCAGAGACAATGTGATGGCCAAGTCCAAAATGCAGTGGGTTGGGAAATAAAGAACTGAGAAAGGAGAGTCAGTGAACAGAAATGACTCTTTATGACATTCAGTATTTAGGATTAGAGAGCACATTGAGTGGGAAGTAGAGGAAAGGGGGATTTTGGTGGGGAATAAGGACACAAGAGAATGTCCCTAGAAGGCAAGGCAACCTGGAGAAGGAGAAAATAAAGACTGAGAAGAGGACCTAAGAAAGGTAAAGACAAACACATAGTTGAGCTATATGGTTCTCCATGGCAAGGCAGAGAGAATGTCTAAAAATTCAGGAGGTTTTGAGATGTTTAACAAGAAAGCCCAGGAAGCTGAGGAACTGGGAAGTACAGCAATCGGAGGTGATGGGCCGAGCAAGATAGAAGCAGGCAGAAAAGGCTGGAAACGAGGCAGAATACGGTTTAGAGGAGATCTGGTTGTTTAAGTCACTCAAGAGGAAGCCAAGAACAGAAGGGGAGAAGAGAAAAATCTGATAACTAACTGGTGTTACTCTATCAGGCCATATGTAGCATGTGCATATACTTATACATGTACATACATGTACACACATATATACTGTCATGCGTCACTCAACCTACAGTGATATGTTCTGAGAAATATGCTATTAGGCAGTTTCATCATTGTGCAAATATCTTAAGAGCACTTGCACAAAGCAAGATGGAATAGCCTGCTACACACCATGCTGTATGGTATACCTTATGATCCTAGGTCAAAAAACCGCACAGCATGTTACTATATTGAATACTGTAGGCAACTGTAACACAGTGGCAAATATTTGTCTATTTAAACATAGAAAAGGTACAGTAAAAATACAGTGTCATAGATCAGGCTCGGTGGGTGGCTCACACCTCGAACATCTTGGGAGGCCAACACAAGCAGATCACATGAGGCTAGTAGTTTGAGACCAGCCTGACCAGTGTGGCAAAACTCCATCTCTACAAAAAACACAAAAATTATCCATGTATGGTTTTATGTCTGTAACCCCAACTACTTGTGAGTCAGACAAGAATCATTGGAACCCAGGAGGCGGAGGCTGCAGTAAGCTAAGATTGCGCCACTGCACTCAAGCCTGGGTGACAGAGTAAGACCTTGTCTCAAAAAGAAAAAAAAATACAGTGTTATAATCTTATAGGACAACTTTTGTATATGGAATCTGTTATTTACTGTCATTTTATAGCACGACTGTACACACACACACACACACACACACACACACACACATATATACTATAATAACTATGAAATTTTAACATAAATTCCTGTTCCTGCTTTTTTTTCAGAAATGAGATTACATTTGGGGAAGCATTTTCAAGGTCCTAAAATCAAGTTGTTATGATGAGAGAAAAGAGAAAACTGTGTAATATTTCACATGTTACATAGTATTTTTTCAGTCATCAGAACACTTACACATATTACATGGTTTTCTTTGAGCCTCACAGCATAACCCTGGATACTATTTAGGCAGGAATTATCTTTTAATATTCTGTCAATGAAAAAAACATGTTGTGGCCACAGATCTTCATATTTTAAAACCCAACCCACAGCACTTTTTATTGTAATCTATATATCACATTGCCTTTCTGCTCAAATACTTTATTTTTTTCTATGCAAAATTAAAATATATTTTCAGTGCTCATTTTTATAAACTGAGTTTATATGCATATTTGTATGTTAATGTACTACTTATAAGAATGTTTGTGAAATATCAACATTCATTACAGGCTCCTTGGAATTCCAAGAAAATCTTTCATTGCATGAATATTACTATTATCTCACTTTCCAGCTTTCTCAAAGCAGGCACTGTGAGGAATACCTCAGACTGGCAAATAAATAAATAAATAAAATAAAATAAAATATATTAGGACATTACTGGAGAGAAAAAGAAACTGCACTTTGATAATATTCATTATTTAGCTGAAATGTACAGCTCAAATATTCAAGAAGCTTTTGGCATTTCTCACATTATAGTCAAGCACTAAAGAGAAAGTAGCAACACAGAAATTTACTTGTTGCCTGAGGCATATTTTAATTTGGGGTTCAATGATTCAGTCCTACATGACTGACTAGAATAAAAACCTATATTCTGGAAGTTGGTTTGTGAGGATTTTGGGGTTAACAACTCTGAATGACTTAAGCATCACCTACCAGAGTATGCTGCTTGTTTTATTTGGCTTAAAAATGTACCTAGGTAGAGAATGATGAACTTCTATTTAATTGTGACATCTTTTCTTTCTCATTTCTTAGAAAAGGGGATATGTCATAAGTTGGGCAGCAATACAAACTCTATTCTTCTAAAGTGGATTTTAAAGTTATTAATCCAGAGTTTCTTCATCAGGGTTCCTTTTAGCAGGACCAATATCAAGGGCCAGTTTCTGTTGCATCTCACCTGCAATTTATTTTTTATCAAGTTATATTGGAACTAAAAAAAAATGGTGGGTAAAGAACATCAGTGCTTTCTGCAGTGTCAAGGAGCTCATTTTTGAACGCTAGTTCTTTCCCTATGGTTCCATATTGGGCATGTAATTTAAGAAGTCTGTCATATTATTTTGAAAGTTAAAGCTGAGAACTTCCTTGGGTAATTGGGGTCACCTTCCTGTGGGCAGTACTTGAACTGAAACAATTCTGATTTTAAAACAAAAAAAAAATTTCTGAAGATATCTTGAGAGATGGCAGTGAAAAAGTCAGAACAGAATGATTTTTAAGCAGGATTTATAAATGTTTTTAAAAATTCTTAGAACCACATACTTCTGATTTTTATATGTACAGAATTATTCATTTCAGAACTTTTTAGGAAGTAATTTAAAATGTTTTTTGATATAGTTCTTAGAAGTAAGATTCTTCACTCACTCCATTCCTTTTGATTTTCTTTGATGTTGGTATGAGGAGAGCAGAAAAAATAAAATCTGCCTTCTAAAAACACTATGTAGGGCTGGGCGTGGTGGCTCACACCTGTAATCCCAGCACTTGGGACGTTGAGGCAGGCAGATTATGAGGTCAAAAGCTTGAGACCATCCTGGCCAACATGGTGAAACCTCATCTCTACTAAAAATACAAAAATTAGCTGGGCATGCTGGCATGTGCCTGTAGTTCCAGCTACCCAGGAGGCTGAGGCAGGAGAATCGCTTGAACCCTGGAGGCAGAGGTTGCAATGAGCCGAGATCGTGCTACTGCACTCCAGCCTGGTGACAAAGCAAGACTCCATCGCAAAGAAAAAAAAATACCACTTGGTAAAGGATGAAGATTATCAACTGGAGAGCTATGTGTGGCTATGTATCTTTTATAACTTAGAACCAAAAGAGGAATATTATATATAATGTCATACATACGTAGAGAATGATGAACCAAATCCTGTTTTATTGCAGGATTTTTAAGGAGTTACTTTTGAAATGATGCAGAGCTGTGGTGCTGCAGAAAATGGATATTCAGCATAGTGAGACTTAACATTCAATATGAATTTGATTGAAATCAGATGGGAAAACATTCCACATCATTCTTCCTGCTCCTCTTGTCTGCTAGGATATTATCTGTATGAATAAAAATAACCTCCCCAAAATAATTTACATAGTGATTTTTCTTTTTTCTTTTTTTTTTGAGATGGAGTTTCGCTCTTGTTACCCAGGCTGGAGTGCAATGGCGCGATCTCGGCTCACCGCAACCTCCGCCTCCTGGATTTAGGCAATTCTCCTGCCTCAGCCTCCTGAGTAGCTGGGATTACAGGCACGTGCCACCATGCCCAGCTACTTTTTTTTTTGTATTTTTAGTAGAGACGGGGTTTCACTATGTTGACCAGGATGGTCTCGATCTCTTGACCTCGTGATCCACCCGCCTCGGCCTCCCAAAGTGCTGGGATTACAGGCTTGAGCCACCGCCCCCGGCCCATAGTGATTTTTCTATTATTTTTTGTCTGAGAAACAAACAAATAAAAACAAGAAAATGACAATGGAAAGTAACAACAGCTGAAAAAGGATAAAAGAAAACGTGTGAAAGAGGATAAGAAGGGCAATACCAAAAGTATACAAGGAGTGTTTATGCAGTAACCACTTTAGAATGCTTTTGCTGATGTTTGAAGATTTCTATATTAGAGCAGAGACAGATCTCAGTGACTACTCTAAGCAAATAAAAGGAGAAGAATGAGGCATTTTCTTCCTCACGTACAGATTATATGAAATTACGATGCTAAGAATAATTTTGTAACATAAAAAAGGGGATGCTGAGGAGAATAGTTTCTCCCTAACTTGTAGAAGGAGGGTATACTATAGTCTGTCAAAGAATGAAACATGTCCTCTGCTAATAAAGTCTCAAACCAGGGTAACTGGCTTCCTTTTGAGTTAGAGTTACCAGTTTCAAATAAATGCTTGGTAATGCCATGAAATCTAAACATGTTGTCATGGTCAATGCATCTCATATTCTGCAATGATACCTTTCTCTATTCTTTTCTGAAATTTCTTCCCCATTCTCAGCAAATAGCTTCAGATCATATATCACACACACAATTGAACATATCAGATAGAAATTTCATCAGCTCACTGCCTCCAAACCAATGAACCTAACATCTACTAACATCAACACCATCCAGGAAACCATAACCTCACCAAATGTACTAAATAAGGCACCAGGGACCAATACTGATGAAACAGAGATATGTGCTTTTCAGACAGATCATTCAAAATAGCTGTGTTTAGGAAACTCAAATTCAAGATGACACAGAGAAGGAATTCAGAATTTTATCAGATAAATTTAACAAAGATTAAAATAATGAAAAAGAATCAAGCAGAAATTCTGGAGTTGAAAAATGCTACTGGCATACTAAAAAATGCATCAGAACCTATTAATAGCAAAACTGATCAAGCAGAAGAATGAATTAGTGAGCTTGAAGACAGACTATTTAGAAATACACAGTCAGAAGAAAAAAAAAAAGAATGAAGCACACCTACGTGATCTAAAAAATAGCCCCCAAAAGGGCAAATCTAAGAGTTACTGGCCTTAAAGAGGAGGTAGAGAAAGAAATCAATACCCAAGTAAAATAAGGTTATAGAACACCAAGCAGATTTAATCCAAAGAAGACTGCCTTGAATCATTTAATAATTAAACTCCCAAAGGTCAAGCATCAAGAAAGGATACTAAAAGCAGCAAGAGGAAAGAAAAAAAATACATACATTTTTTGTAGATTTATATTTATATTTACATGTATTTATGTATAGCCCTATAAATGTGCTTTGCTGCTCTTCCATATAAATTCTTTGTATAATATATCAGGTTTCTACAACACACACCCTTGCCTTACAGCAAACACACATAAATATTGATAGACATCTTTAGAAAACTTTTATCACTGTCAGCAACAGATTTAGGTTTCCCTGAAAACAAAAACATCACTTAAACTAAGTTTGAAGTTTTAGAGCTTTGTAATCTATACTAATCTATACAGCATATGCCATTATTTTGTATAACCAGGGAGGCTTAGAAGGTTGTATTCACAAAGTGAGTCAGCCTAAAACAAGGAATTCTGCCTCCTACAAAACAATTCATCTTTCCTCTTTTCTCACTCTTAAGTTGAGGAGATGACTATGAACTCCTGAAAGCTTGTTAATGTATTACTTACGAAAGAAGCTTTAAAAAAGTTGTTTGATGTATCTTTTGGAGTCTGGAGATGCATGTCCTTAGAAATAAAGCAGTGAATAGAAATCTTGTCAACAAGCACAAGGAGATATGTCATTATCAATTTAAAGACTCAATTTTTCCTGGAAAATTTACAAATACACCTTTCCAAAACTGCTGATCTAATGATGCATTAATATAAACTATTTTTATTTGATAACAAATTCAAGTATTCAGTATAATGTAGAAATCAAAAGGTATTACTCTATTAACCTATTGTTTATTGTGATATATATATGCACTGAGAATAATTATAAATAAAAGTTCTATATATAAATAAAATTTTCTACACTACTGAATTTGCTCCCTTTTGTAAAACTTCTTTAAAATGCTGAATTTTACAAGTTGGGAAAGCAGAAGTTGCTTTTTAGTCTAATTTATAGAAAAGTGCTTTTCTGAACCAGTGATATTATGCTTATGGAAAAAAAAAAGGTTTTACCTAGTGGTACAGAAACATGCAGGTGAGTTTAAATGCTTTAGAGCACCTTTCTTACACTGGCTCACCTATCTTGGCTGCCTTGTTGCACAAGTATCCTTTCGGGTTGTCCAATGGGGCAGTATTGTCAATCACCTTAATATTTCCCCATACTACAGAAATTTCTTCCCTGACAGGTATTCTAACAATTCCCTCAAAACTTAGCTCTTGTTTTACAATGTAGTTATACTGTCTACCTAATAAATCTTGATCAACACTATTTCTTCAAACAATTACTAATGTGTTCAAATATAAAGTTTAATATTACAGTGAAAACCATATATCCTACACCTAGATTCCAAAATAAACATTATCCATTATAGTTTATTTATTACATATCTGTATATATCCCACTTCCAATACATAAATCTCCCTAAATTTTGAGGTTTCAAAGTACAAGAATCGGTATAGTTACTCCATAATACTTTGGTGTGCATACATTAACTAAAGTTCCATCTTGGTTTTTTCTTTTCAGATACATTTTACATATAATGAGATGAATATTTTTTAAACGTACCATTCTGTAAGTTTTGGAAACATCATTTATCTGCTCTTATCCCTCTTAAGATAAAGAATGCCCCAGAAAGTTTCATGCCCTTTCTCAGTCTATCCTGATTCTAGAGACAAGTTTTGTTTTATCATGGGTTTTCAACAATGATTAGTTCTGCCTGTTCTAGAAATTCATATAAATGGAATCACATAGGATAGAATAGTCCCGTTATTCATGGAAGATACATTCCAAGACCTCCAGTGACTGATTCAAATCACCAAACCACATATATGCTACATCTTTCCATCTGATAACCTAGACAGGTACTAAGAGATTAACAGGTGGAAAGCATGTACAGGGTGGGTATCCTGGACAAAGGGATGAATTCACGTCCCTGTGGGACAAAGTGGAATGTCAGGAGATTTCAACACGCTACTCAGAACAGCACACTATTAGAAATGTTTATTTCTGGAATTTTATTTATTTATTATTTTTAGATTGTGGTTGACCACAGGTTACGAACTAAAGAAAGCAAAGCCATGAATAAAAAGGGAATACTCTATGCTCTTTTGTGTAATGCCTCTTTACTCAACATTCTATTTTTGAGATTCACTCATATAGTTGTACAAGTCAATAGTTTATTTCCCTTATTACTAAATGGTAGCTCGTTGAATGAACATGTCGATTTACTCATCGGCTATTTATGAACACTTGGAGTCTTTTCAGTATTTGGCTCTATGATAAAGTACCATAAACATTCTTATACAAGTTGTTTGAATTATTCTAGTAAGTATGCAGTAGTATCTCATTGTGATTTTAATTTTTTTTCTCTGATGCGAACTAATGTTGAACTTCTTTTCATGTACATGCTTTTATTGAAGTGCTTGTCTAAACTGTTGCCAGTTTTGTTTATTTCTGATATTGAATTGTAGGAATTCTTTATGTAACTTGTATAGCAGTACATTAGGATATATGTTTCATAAATATACTCTTCCAATCTGTGGCCTGCCTATATGTTTTCTTAATAATGAATTTTGATAAGAAATTTTACATTTTGACAAGTTCAATTTATTATTTTTTATTGTGCTTCTAATGTCACATTTGCGAACTCTTGCTCATAACCCAGGTCACAAGATATTCTCTTATGGTTTCTTCTAAGAAAATTACACATTTAGAGCTCAGACTCATTGTCACTTAATTTTTATGTAAGTTATGAGATTTATATTCAGGATGATTTTCTTGCATATGGGTATCTAATTGTTTCAGTGGTGTAGGCCGAAAAGACCATTCTTTCTCCACTGACTTTCTTCTGTAACTTTGTTAAAAATTAATTGACCAGATTTGTAAGGGTCCATTTTTTGATTCTCCATTGTTCCATGATTATGTCTGTATTTTCATCAATATCATCATGACTTGAGTATTGTAGGCTCATGGTAAGTCTTAAAAAGGAAATACCATTATTCCTACAACTTTCTTCTTTTACAATATTGATTTAGCTATTTTAGTTTCTTTGCCCTTCCATTTAAACATTTAAACATTAGAATCATCTTATTTATAGCTACAAAAAACCCTATTGGGATTTCAATTAGAATTGCATTAAATATATAGTTAATTTAGAGAGAGCATTTGAATGCTGAGTCATCTAATCTATAAACTCACTATTAGTCACCATTTGTTTTAGGCTACTTTGAGTTTTCAGCATGTAGATCTTGTACTTACTGCAATTTTGTACTTGTTTTATATCTATACATATTACATATCTGAGAGGAACTATTTTAGATGGTATTGTTTTTAACTTTAATTTATAATCGCTCACAACTAATATTTAGAAATATGATTGTGTTTTCTGTGTTGACTTTGCATCCTTTGACCTTGCTAAATCACTTGTAAGTTCTAGGAGAGTCTTTACAGACTGTCATAGTCTAACATAGGATATCATATAATCTACAAACCAGAGCATTGTTTATTTCTTACTCTACATTCCATAAGCCTTTTGTTTCCATTTCTTGCTTTATTTTGCTGGCTAAAACTTTCAGTACCATGTTTAATAGAAGTGGAAAGAGTGGTCATTCTTGCCTTATACCTGATTTTGTGGGTAGTCTGCAACCGTCAAATATTATGTTAGACATAGGATTTTTATTATGCTCTTTATCAGTTTGAGGAATTTCCCTTCTCCATTTGAGTTTTTATGATAAATATTTCAATATTTTTCTACATCTAGTAATTAGTCTATCCTTCTTTAGACTATTAAGACATAGATTATAATAATTAAAATTTGAATATTGAGCCAGTTTTGCATCACTGGAATATCAATTTTTTTTTAGATTTTGTTATTAGATTCTATTTGCTAAAATTTTGTGGAGGATTTTTGTAACTATGTATGAGAGACACTAGATTGTGGTTTTCATTCTATTTTATTTTCTCTGCTTTTGGTATTAGAGTAATGATGTCCTCATAAAATTGGTTGGCAGAATGTTCTTCTGTGTTCTGCAAAAGTTTGCATAGAGTTGAAATTGTTTAAGTGTTAGTAAAATTTACCATTGAAACCATCTAGGCCTGGTGGTTTCTTTTTGAAAAGATTTTGACTTCTAACTTAAATAACTATAGGATTACACAGATTATCTACTTAACTTAGTTTTGGAAGTTTGCAATAATTAAGGAATTGGTCTGTTTTGTTTTGTTTTGTTTTGTTTTTGAGACAGAGTCTCACTCTGTGGCCCAGGCTGGAGTGCAGTGACATCATTTCAGATCACTGCAACCTCTGCCTCCTGGATTCAAGTGATTTCCTGCCTCAGCCTTCTGAGTGGCTGGGATTACAGCTAATTTTTGTATTTTGAGTAGAGACAGGGTTTCTCCATATTGGCCATGCTGGTCTTGAACTCCTGATCTCAGATGATCCACCGGCCTTAGTCTCCCAAAGTGCCGGGATTATAGGCATGAGCGATCTCTTCCAGCCAAGGAATTGGACTAATTTATTTAAGTTTCAGATTTATGTGTGTAGACTCTTTCTTAGTATTTCTTTATCCACTAACTGTCTTTGGAAAGTGTAGTCATATCTCTTATTTCTTTTCTATAGTGGAAATTTATATCTGGTCCCCTATTTTCTTCTTTGTGAGTTTTCTAAGAAGTGCATTTATTTTCTTTACTTTTTTAAAAGAACCAGCTTTGGTTTGATTGGTTCTAATGCTTTTCTGTTTCCCACTTCATGATCTCTGGTCTTATATTTATTCCCTTCCTGCTGCTTGCTTTAAATTTAGTTTGTTCTTTACCTTTAGTCTTGAGGTGAAATCTTAAATATTTTTATACGATTTGTAGGTTAATTTCTTATTTTAAAAGTTGTTAAACAAAATACAAAGAGTATTGAATGAGACTTTATGTAGCTAAAAAAGCAAAAAAAAAAATTGCTATATGGCCCTTTATAGAAAACACATACCAAACCCTGAATTAAATTTTTGATTTGAAACTTATCTTCTTAACATAAACATTTAGTGCTGAGTTTTCCTCTCAGCACTGATTTGGCAGCACTCTATAAATTTTACATTTAATTTTCATTTTTATTGAGTTCAATACAAATTGTAATTTACTGACAAGTCTTCTTTTGCCCATAGATTATGTGGAAAAACACTGTTTAAATTAAAAGTAAGACATATCCCTATTTTTTTGTTTGTTTGTGTATGGGTGTGTGAATGTGTTTGTGTGTGTTTGTGTTTGTGTGTGTGTATGTGTGTGTGTGTGTGTTTTGAGATGGAGTCTCATTCTGTTGCCAGGCTGGAGTACAGTGGCACTATTTCAGCTCACTGCAACCTCCATCTCCCGGGTTAAAGTGATTCTTCTGCCTCAGTCTCCTCAGTAGCTGGGATTACAGGCATCTGCCACTAAGACAGGTAAGTTTTGTATTTTCATAGAGATAGGTTTTCACCAAGTTGGCCAGGATGGTAGCTATCTCTTGACCTTGTGATCCACCTGCCACAGCCTCCTAAAGTATTGGAATTACAGGCATAAGCCACCACTCCCAGTCACTTTACATGCAGTTTTAAAGGGTATGCATTCTGCTGAAGTTGTATGGGATATTTTCTAAACATATATTTAATCTAATTGGTAGATGGTGTTATTAGTTTTTCTATATCCTTGCTAATTGCCTATTAGTTCCATAGATTACTGAGAGGGAATTCAAGTCTTCACTTATCATCATGCATTTGTGACTTCTATTGTTAGTTCTGTCCATTTTTTTAAACACATCTGTGCTTTATATATTATTAAGATCTTTATTTGGTGTATAATCATTTAGTATTGTTATGTCTTCTCGATAGATTGAAATGTTTATTCCTAATAATTATCTTTGCTCTGAAGACTAGTCTGATATTAATAAAACCACTGAAGTTTTCTTTTGATTAGTATTTACATGGGTTCTCAATGCTTTTAACCTATTTATAAAATTAGATGCAAAGTGTTTCATGAATGACAAGGTTTCATCCCTCAGTCTCTGAAAATACCTATGATGGGTGTATGATTGGTATGTTTAACTCTCTTTTTGGACACTGAACATCATGGTGGATACACTGATGGAAGACACATGGTGGAGACTGAATTTTGCCTTCCTCTGAAGAATGATTCTCATTTTACTAAGCAATTAACTTAGCTGTATTCAAACTTCAAATTCAGGCTTCCCTGTTTATATCTCTGACAGAGATTCCAATAAAGCAGATAAAATCTGTGCTCAACCCTTTCAGCTTCAAGTTTCTGAGTTTTCAACAGACCCTGCTATTTCTTTCGGCAGTCGCATGATTTAACAATTAACCAAGAATTTTTGTGAATTTTACATGCAGATTTTGGAGCTCCTACTTATATGACCCCTCCCAAGATTCTCTGCCCCTTATATTTTATCTGCTTTGCCAGTCTCAAATCTATCTTTTCCTGACAAAAAGTCAATAAATTTTCAGTTTTCTGATGCCCTGAGCCATGGAAACTTTAGGGAATGCACCAGACAGCAATGCTTTAAATTTACACATATAACTAGGGTCTTGTCTTTCCTGTCTTTCAATGAAGAATCCCCTACAGTTTCTGTCAGCTTTTAACCACTAGCTAGCACATTCATGTAGTTTGGTGATTTTGCATATCTATCCTAGATTTTATGTCTGGTATCTTAGTTTTTGTTGCATGTGCTAGAGGTTTAGTCTGACCATGCCACATTGCTATTACTGGAATCTGTAAGCTCCCTCTACCATTTCTATTGTGTGTGTGGATATCACATATTATAATCAGTGACCATCAGGGAAAGCTGTCATTCAGTCCTTGGATCTGCCTTTTGTTGTTTTCTGCACAGTTTCACTCTAGAGGAAGATATTTACAGATGCAAGCAGCTAGCCAGCATTCTCCAGAGATACTGAGACTCCTTCACTAGGTCAAGAGGAAGTAGCCCTTGAGTCTGATTCACAGGTGAAAGTGTTAACATAGCTGGACAGAGCACTCCTGATACCTAAAGAAAGAACATAAGAGCATTTCCTTTTGGGTTTATGCAGAATCTTGGCCCTATTCCAGAAATCTCCTGGTAATATTCCTATGTGAAATTAAAATTAAGACATCCATATTCAAAACTTTCATCATCTCTGTTGGTTTCCCGTTCTACTCTTTTCTGGAGACACTGAAATTCTTCCATATTAGCAAAGTAAGATAGTAAGTAACAGAAATATAATGGCTTGATACTTAAAATGTGTTATGTGGACCAGCAGTGTTAGCATCATCTGGCAACTCTTTAGAAATGCAGAAACTCAGGCTTTATAAATCTACTGAATCAGAATGTGGATTTTAACAAGATTCACCAGGTGATTCTTATGCATATTAAAGTCTGAGAAACACTAAGCTAAAACACAGCCTGCTTAGAGTTTCTTAAATTATCAAAGGGGCCGGGCGCGGTGGCTCAAGCCTGTAATCCCAGCACTTTGGGAGGCCGAGGCAGGTGGATCACGAGGTCGAGAGATCGAGACCATCCTGGTCAACATGGTGAAACCCCATCTCTACTAAAAATACCAAAAATTAGCTGGGCATGGTGGCTCGTGCCTGTAATCCCAGCTACTCAGGAGGCTGAGGCAGGAGAATTGCCTGAACCCAGGAGGCGGAGGTTGCGGTGAGCCGAGATCGCACCATTGCACTCCAGCCTGGGTAACAAGAGCGAAACTCCGTCTCAAAAAAAAAAAAAAAAAAAAAAAAATTATCTAAGGGTATTATTTGTTATTCATGACAATCATAGACTAATACCACTAATATACAATAGACATGAATATAAGATATAAAGTGTCTATTTTTATTAGACTCAATAAACAGAATCATAAACATCAGATCATACAATGAAAATGAAAAGAATCATAAAAACTATTCATTGAAATAATGCCTTTTAGATGATTAATAGTCACATATAAAACACTAAACATCTGTATAATTCACTATCTACTCTTTGAAATTATTTTATTTGAATTTATTTTATAATGCTTTGTATAAAAATTCCTCCTAGGTTTTGGTGATTTCATTGCTTTATTAGCCAGTCAATCTCTACAAATAATATATTGTAGTTTCTCACTTCAAATATATTTACAAAATGGAATTAAATATAACACAAGAAATCTTTGTATCTATTTCCTCAGAATCACTTCCATTTTTACTCCTTGCTTTATTACTATTACTACATTCAGAAAGGGATATCTTTGCTTGACAGAAATTCCAATGAAGTTTGCTTTGCCATGTATAAATTATTGAAAATAAATAATTCAAAATTTCCTTAATTTAGTTACTAGTTGCAAACAATAGATTTGGAAAAATATCTGAATATCCAAAAAAATCAAAACATTTATGAAATATTAAGTTATAAAAATAAATATTGACCTATTTTTTCAGATTCTTATACCTTTTGAATGCTAAAACATCACATCTCAGAACACTGTCTCACAAGACCTGATAGTATGCAGTTTGTGCCATATAAAAACCATACATGAATTCAGCAACTGAACTGGTATAGATCCTGTTCAGGAGAAATACACCAGCCTTTCTCTTGACGGTCACAATAATGTCTAATTACTGTAACAATACCCGAATGCTTACTCTCACGTATACTATTTATCTTTTTGCAGATATCTAACAGAGTTGGTTGTATTCATTAATCCACAGACCATATTTTAAGCAGCATTGTTCTAAAGTACTCAGATTAAAGTCTGACCCAGTATACCAAGAAAATGAGCTTTCCTCATTTTCATATATGCTGTTTTTCATGTAACAATGCTGAATAATAAACTAGATGAGGCAATGTAGATACAGCAACTTTGTGTTTTATGTCTATAGCTGCCTAACTAGAGTCCACTTGATAAATGACAGGTCAGTATTCCAAAACTTTAAGACATACAGATTTGGATTTGCAAGATAAATTTAGATCATAAGTTCCCTCTTCCTAAGTTTCTCTTCTACTCTACTGCACTCCCTTACCAAAATCTCACTTAATATGTTTCTACAGTATTCTCTATCCTAAGACAATATTTGACCTATACCTCTGGCTCTTTCCATTTTCGTTTCATTACATTATAGAGATTAGATATTCCCTTTCTATTGTGCCTCATCAACAATTTTTTTGTGTCAAACAAATCTATACATACTTGCATTTATTCTGCTTCTTGGATGAAGCTGGATTTTCTTAATATTCTTAGTTGTGTGTTCATTTCTAAACACTCTGAGACCATCTTCAATGCTTTATTTTAATTACCATAACAGGACTAATAATTTCAGGCTTCAATGACCTTAGAACATAGTCAGACAATAAATGGAAGACAATTCCACTGAAAGAATGGCCTGATAGGTAATGGGAAAGGAACGACTGAAAATGATCATTACTTAACAAGCCACTTGAGTACAGCACCTCACTGCCACCAGTACTCTCAGTGAGGTACTCAGTTACCTTATTGTCTACTAGTTCTTCCTAAGGCTTCCAACGTCTTCGAATTGACCAAATCATAAGACATTCCCTACAGCATTCAGAATATCAAATGCCTTGAAGAAATAAAACAACAGCTGCTTATATAACATACATCGTCATCTGGCTTCCAAGCTGCACTACCTAGTCTCAAAGAATACCTACTGAAACTTTGAACCCCCTTCTGTAATAACTTACAGGAGGCATTAGGAAGATAAGTCCAGAAAAAAAAAGAAATAGAACAGTATGAAAAATAATAGATTGGAAGTAGGAATATATGATAGGATTCTGATAAAAAGTAATGGGGGCCTGAATTAATGTAGAAGGACAAGAGAGAACAGAATCATTTTGGGAAACATTACATACATTGATTGGATATAGGATAATAGGGAAAGCAGGGCTTGAGAGAGAGAAGAATGTTGAAAGAACAGTAATTTAATATATGTTTAAGTAAATAAAATTTTAGGTGCCACTGAGGTTCAGAGGGTAGCCATACATTTAGATATCTTATAATAAAAATCCCTACAAAGATGTGAAATAATGACAAGTAAAGGCATTCAAATAAAATTATGGGTAAATCATAAAAACAGCAATACTAAGCAATGACTGATAAGTCAAAAAACAAATGAATGTTTGTTTTCATGCCCAAAAGGTATTGAATTATATGAATTATAGCTTTAAAAATGTCCTACAATGCAGCATATGACAAAACACTGCAATACAGTAAATAAAAAATCATAAAATTAATCAGAAAAGCAGTAAGACTGTAAGACCCCAAAGGGGAGTAAAGGCAAAAAGTTGAAGCATATACTTCATATGAAAGGAAATATAGCCAATGAACATTTGAAACATTCCATTTTACTAAAAATAAAAGAAATTCAAAGAATTAAGATTTCTATATTTAGTACTCTGAAGCTTAACAAATTTGCAGAGATTTCTAAAATACCGTGATTCCTCTAAGTTGTGAAATATATGATAAGGCAGACTCAGCTATTCTGGTACAGTATTCTGAAAAAGCAATTTAAAAATACATACATCAAAAGACCTAAAAGTATTCATATCTGGAATTATATTGCTAGACCCACCATATGAAAACTATCAGAAATATAAAGACTTAAGCATAAAGTTCATTATAACTTTATCTATAATATCAAAACATGTGGCGGGGGGGAGCCTAAATACCTAAACACTTTTACAGTAGAGAGTATCTTCTTGAATTTTGAAGCATATTAGGTACATATTGTTGCATAAATACTGTAGACTTTACATTTTATGAATGTGGGGAAATCGTTCTAATGTAATGTTAAAATGGACAAGCAAAATAATACATATTATGTAAAATAATATTGATCTATATTATACACAAATGAGAGAAATTCACTACATGTATATGTAAACTTATATGTAGTTATTTGAAGATTTTATAACTAGCAGGAATATCATTCTTTTGTGTTTCTGTTTTCCAATTTATATTCGCGATATTGCATATAAGTAAACTTTTATAGCTGAATAGTAATCTATTTTATGAATACATCAGTTTGTCAATCCATTATGGCAGCCATTGAGGTGTGCTCTCAAGTATCCCTTCAGGAAAGAAGCAGATGTGAGGAGCGTAGGGAACTGACAGCCTCAAGTTGCAATTCTTTACAAGCTTTTCAGTGTTTGAGATGAGTCATGCTTTTTCTGAGTGGCAGCAGGCAGTGACTGAACACAACTTGTATTCTAGGGCTCAGCTTCTCACAGATGTGAGGCCCACATCATATTCTTAAAAATTTTCTGTTTTATTCTAGCTCTCTTGCCTTTTCATCTTTTACATGTGTTTCCCCCAATACACTCTTGCATACTCTACTTTGGCATCTCCTTCCAAAAGGACACAAACCAACAACTCCATTCACTTGTTGGTGGACATTTGAGTCAATTCTACTCTTTGGCTAATAGAAATAAAATTGCTATTTGTGTACAAGCAGTTTTGGGGGAGGGGTACTTTTATTACACTTGGATAATCATCAAGAGAGAAATTGCTGGGTCATGGGATATGTTTATGTGTAACTATCAGAAACTGCTCAGCTGTTTTCCAGAGTATCTGCACCTTTTTCACTCCCACCAGCAATATGAGAGTTGTTGTTCCATGCCCCTAACACTATTTGATACTGTAATTTTTTAAAAAACATTTTAATGGGTCTATATAGGTCTCTCATTGTGGTCTTAATTTGTATTTTGCTGATGACTAATTATATTGAAAGTCTTTTCCTGTACTGAATAACCATTCATATATCTTTGTTGGAGAACTGTCTTAAAATTTCAGGCCCTTTTAAAAATTTGGGCTGAGGTTCTAATTATTGTATTGTAGAAGTTTTTATACATTTTAGAAAGTAATCCTTTCTTTAAAATATGACTATTGTGAATATTTTTTTCCTATTTTGTAGCTTGCCTTTTCATTTTCTTAATGGTGTCTTTTGAAAAGAAGGTTTTAACTTGATCAAGTACCAATTACAGTGGTTTTTTTTTTTTTCTTTTACCTTTGGTACTTTCTCATGCCACAACAATTTTCCTGTATTTTTTGGAGAATTCTTACAGTCTTATTTTTTGTATTTAAGCCTATAATCCATTTCAGATTAATCTTTGTGTGGTTTGAAGAAGGGTTGAGATTTTTTCTCTTACTGTAGGTAACCAGTTTACAATATTTGTTGAAAATATAGATTATCTATTGATTAACGTGTTTGGGCACAGCTTCAAGAACACATTGATTTGTGTTGTGTGGCTCTATTTCTGGAAAAGCTACTGGTTTGTTGATTCTAAAGTCTACCCTTACACCAATAACACACTGTATTAATTATCATAGTCTTACAGAAAGTATTGAAATCAACTTTGCTCTTCTTTGAAAAATTGTTTTAGTTATTCTAGTTCACTTTAATTTCCAAGTCTGCTTGTCAGTTCTAGAATTATTTGGTACTTTTTATGCTTTTTAACTCTGCTGGTATTCTTTCTCTGTTCATTTATGAAGAGTATATTTCTCCTTAATTCTTTGAATAACATGTATAAAAAGTCAATAGAAGGCCCATAAGTAACTAATCTAGCATAATAATCAAAGACTTTAAAACAGCTATTATATATGTCTTTACTATATATTCTAATAACTCAAGCTGTCACGAACTCTTGACAGCCAACTTCTCAGCTCAGCATGACTGTCATGCACTACTTGGATGCTGGCTCACTGTACTGTGGTCAGAATATTATTTCCAGAAAGATAGCTGGTCTGGTAATGGAGCTCACCTTCAGTTTTCCAGCTCTCAAAGATTGCACCCTTCTATTGCCTGTTGTGTAGTGCCTGAATACAGTTGCTTTATGTATTTTGTTTAGTTTTACGATTGTTGACCAGAAAAAAACTACTCTAGTAGAGCTTTCTAGATCACATTTAATGTGGAAATGCTAGATTAGGTTTGATGATGGGATCAATTAGTATTTCTAGGTCAGTGATATGTAATAGAACTTTCTACAATGATTAAAATGCTCTATATCTCTGCTGCCCAATAAGAGGCTACTAGCCACATGCAGTTACTGACCAATTAAAATATAGTTACTGTAACTGAGGAACTGGATCTCTAATGTATCATTTAATTTAAATAGTTACAAGAGGCTAGTGGCTACCATCTTGGACAGTGCAGTTCTAAGTACTAGGGATAAAAGCATTTACCTTGAACCAGCATAAGTGTCTTAAGTGAGTATCTTATGTTTATATTGGTTACTTGAGTTAATTTTCTGGCTAGCTTTGTTTCTTACAGTTTGTTTGGTTCTCAAATATCTGCTGACCCCAGAACCACAAGTCACTCTCTGATATGTGTGTTCTTCTCATATGTCAGTTTCTGCATTGTATCTGACATGATGCCAATCTTAACCCTCCCTCTTGTTTAATATAAGCAATATATCTATTATAAGGAGAAACTGTGTCACAATCATCCCTAAAATTAACAATAGCACTATGTACCGTACTTCATTATGACTGATTGTATATTTTTGACATTTTGACTCTTAGGGTGAAACTACAGGTTTGCACTTACAAGAGGATGAGAATTTAGGTAAATACTGATCGACATTACTTGATTTTACCAAGAAATAGAGAAGAAACTGTTTTTTTTTCTCATATAGTTCTAAATTCATGCCATTAGAATATTGTTAATACCAGATCAATTTCAATCATAGCTACTTTTTCCTACTTCAGAATTCTAGGTGCAAGAAAAGGTAAAACTGAGATTAATTTAGATCTAATTGACCACTCTAATAAAAGTTAAGGTTTCTGTGTTCTAACCTCTGCCTGATATAAAGTAGCATAAGTAAATATATACAAAACCTAGATGTAGGAGAGTGGTAAAACATGATGGCAGAATAGGACTCTCTAGGGATCATCACCCCCCCATACACACAAAATCAATTTGAACAACTATCCATGTACAAAAATACCTTCACAAGAACTAAGGAAAGATCACAGTTTCCAGTTGTAGCAAAATAGTAAGGGAAATGAATTGAATGGGGTAGGAAGAACAGTTCAATAGGAGTTTGAGAAGAGAGAAAGAAAAAAGAAGCAGAAACCTTAAGAAAATGATAGCAAAACACTTTCCAAACCTGGATAACTATGTAATGTCCAGGTAAAGGAAGGTTAAAGATCTTCAATCATATTCAATCCAAAGTACTCCAAGACATATAATCAAACTGTCAAATATCAAAGACAAAGAGAAGATCCTTAAAATAGCTGGAGAAAATAAGTTAATATATAAGTTATTCCAGAATGGCTAGCAGATTTCTCAGCAAAAAATCTCTCAGTCCAGAAGAGAATGAGAGGATATACACGCAGATGTTCATTGTAGCACTATTCACAATAGCAAAGATAGGGAATCAACCTAAATGGTCATTAATAAAAGACTGGATAAAGAAAATATGGCACATATATGCCATGGAATACTATGTAGTCATAAAACAGAGTGAGATCATGTCCTTTGCAGGGACATGGTTGGAGCTGGAGACCATTGTTCTAAGCAAACTAACACAGGAACAGAAAATCAAGTACCCCATATCCTAATTTATAAGTAGGAGCTAAATTATGAGAACACATGGACACAAAGAGGGAAACAACACATATTGGGGCCTTTGAGAGGGTGAAGGGTGGGAGGAAAGAGAGAATCAAGAAAAATAACTAATAGGTACCAGGCTTAATCCCAGAGTGATGAAATAATCTGTACAGAAAACCCCCAAGACACAAGTCACCTATGTAACAAACCTGGACTTGTACCCCTGAACTTAAAGTTTTGTTTTGTTTTTTTCCAAGTGTGAGATGATATATTCAAAGAGCTGAAGGGAAAAAAATCTGTCAACCCAAAATACTGAACCCTGCAAAACTGTCCTTTGGAAATGAATAGATAATAAAGCTAATAAGTAACATTAAAATATTTGAAAATACAACAATCACTTGTAAAATTAACTACACAGTTAAATCTAGAATAATACTGTAATGGTGGTGTACAAGTCACATATCTATAGTATAAAAGTTAAAAGACAAATATTAAAAATATAGCCAGAAAAATGTAACCCTTTTGCCATATAGAAAAAGAATATAGCTCGCTGCCACACTAATTTTACATAAACACACTCTTTGAGGCTGAAGCAAATCTTTCAGTGAGAAAATAAAATTATAAAATGGCTTTTGAAGTTATTTCTAAACAGAACTAATATCAGAAGCATCTGAATCATCCAAAACATCTATTTTGGAAAACTAGATTTACAAACTTAATGTTTTGCCAACAACTGTTTGAGAATGATGTTAACATCCCATGTAGGAATGCTATCTTTTCTGGCATTCAACATTTTTAGTGATCAAGAATTACTCTATTCTGTAAATAGAAATACCACTAGTAAAAACAGAATGCTAAAAATAGAATGATATTTTTTCTTTGTTTCTAAAGTAATATACTAGAACAATGGCAAAATAACAATAAAAATAAGATGTTTCATGTCAAAGTTATCTCTGGGTAATTCTGCAGCCATGAGCACTGCCAGGGAAAGGGGAAAAGAATGAACGTATATGCAATATATAAAAGATGTAAATTGTGACATAAAATATTCACAATGTTGGGGGAGAAGTGCAGTAAAATGATAACTTTTTATTGTGATCAAAGTTAAATTGTCATCAGCTTAAAATAACCTGTTTTAACAATTATTTTGTTTGCATCATGGTAACCACAAAGCAAAAACCTGTAATAGATACACAAAAAATAAAAAGCGAGCATCAGAACATATCACTATAGAAAAATCACTAAACCACAAAGAAAGATAGCAAGAAAGGAAGAAAGAAACAAAGGTTCTACAAAATACCTAGAAAACAGTTGACAAAATGGCATAGCATATTTTTACTTTCAATAATTACCTTGAATGTAAATGAATTAAATTATCGAATGGAATGACATATTGTGGCAGAGTGGATTAAAAACATGATCCAACTATATATGCCTACAAGAGACTCGCTTCACCTGTAAGTATATACAAAGACTGAAAGTGAAAGGATGGACAAATATTCCATGCCAATAGAAACCAAAAGAGAGTAGGAATAACTGTATGTATATAAAAAAAAAATCCACTGAAAAGAATGTCCATAATCAATAATACATGTTGATAAAGCAGTCAGTTAGTTAAAAGGATATAACTATTACAGATAGATATATACCCAACATCAGAGCATCTAAATATACAAAGCAAGTATTAATAAATTTGAAGGGAAAGATAGACCACAATACAATAATAGTAGAAGACTTCAACACTTTCAGCAATGGACAGATCATCCAGACCAAAAAAATTAATAAGAAAATCTTAATCTTAAAATATACTCTTGATCAAATAAATGGACCTAATAGACATATATATGAATAATTATCCAGTATAAATCATATGTTAGGCCATAAAAGAAGTCTTAACAAATTTTAAAAGTTTAAAATCATATCAAATATATTTTCCTAATCACAATGGTATAAAATTAGAGATTAATAGCAAGAGGAGCTTTGGAAATTCAAAACCACATGGAAATTAAACAACATACTCCTGAACAACCAATGGGCCAATTAAGAAATTAAGTGGAAAATTCAAAAATTTCTTGAGACAAATGAAAATGAAAACACAACATATCAAAACTTATGGGATGAGCAGATCTAAGGGAGAACTTTATAGCAATACACACCTACATCAAAAAAGAAGAAAGGTCTCAAATAATGTTGCACCAAAAGGACACAAAAAAGAATAAAAAACTAAGCCCAAAGTTAGAAGAACGTTAATAATAAAGGTCAAAGCAGAAACAAATGAAAGAGACTAGAAAAAAAGAAAACTAAGAGTTGGTATTTTTTTTAAAGATATACAACAGACTTTTAGCAAGACTAAGGAAAAAGAAGAACTAAATAAAATCAGAAATGAAAGAGGAGACTCTGCAACTGAGAGAAGAGAAATACAAAGGATTATAAGAAACTATAATGAATGAATAATTACATAACTACAACTTGGATCATCTAGAATAAATGAATAAATTCCTAGACACATGCAATACAGCAAGATTAAAGAGAGGGAAAAAAAAAAAGAAAGAAAGAGAAAGAAAACCTGAACAGACCAGAAAAAGTAAGGAGACTGGATCAGTAATAAATGTTTCCATCAAAGAAAACCCCAAGAACCAGTGAATTCACTGCTGAATTCTACTGAACATTTAAAGAACTACTATCAATTCTTTTCCAAAACCAGATAACAACACTACCAAAAAAGAAGAAAAAAGAAAACTACAAGCAAATATTCCTGATAAACATAGATGCAAAAATCTAAAACCTAATATTAGTACATCTAATTCTATAGCACATTAACAAGATCATCCATAAGATTAAGTGGGATTCATCCAAGGGATACAAGGATGTTTCAACACACACAAATCAATAAACGTAATATATCATATTAACAGATGAAGGATGAAAATCATAGTATCAACTCAATAGATGCAAAAAAAGATATTTACAAGATTTGACATTCTTCTTTACTCTCAAAAACTTAGATTTAAAAGAAACGTACCTCAATACAGAAAAAGGCCTTGTATGACAAAACAACAGCTAACATAATATTCAATGGGAAAAGGTTAAAGGCTTATCCTTTAAGACCCAGCATTCCAGTAAGATGTGGACGTCTACTCTTGCCACTTCAATTCAACATAGGACTGGAAGTCTTAGCCAGAACAATTAGGCAAAAAGAAAAAAGAAAAGAAACGAAAGGCATCCAAATTAGAAAGAAAGAAAGAAGTTAAATTGTCCCTATCTCCAGAAAACAATTTAAAAACCCTAAATGCTCTACCAAAAACAGTTAGAATAAACAAATTCAGTAAAGCTTCATGATATAAAAATCAACTTATAAAAAGTTGTATTTATATACACTAACAGTGAAATATCTAGCTTACAAAAATAAAATAGGAATGTATTTATTGAGGTTGAATATCTCTATACTGAAAACTATAAAACATTGATAAAACTAAAGACATAAAAGGAAAGATATTGAAGGGTTTGAAGAAGTAATATTGTTAGAATGGCCATACTACTCAACGTGATTTACAGATTAAACAAAATCTCTACAAAAATACCAATGACATTCTTCAAACAGGAAAAACGCAATCCTACAAATTTATATGGAACCACTAACGACCCAAAATAGCCAAAGCAATCTTAAACAAAAGGAACAAAACTGGAGGCATGACTTTAAAACGTACCACACAAAGCTATAGTTACTGAAGCAGCATAATACTGGCATTAAAACAGACATACAGCTCAGTGGAACAGAAATGAACCCACACATTTATAAATAGTTGATTTCTGACAATGATGCCAAGAATACACAAGGGAAAAAGAATAGTGTTCAATACATGGTGTTGGAATAACTGGATATCCACATGAAGAAGAATAAATTTAAATCCTTATCTCACACCATATAAATAATCATCTCAACAGGGATTACAGACATAAATCCATTTTGTTTCCCTGTTATGGGAAAACCTCTGTAACATTGTCTGGGCAATAATTTTGGATGGCACCCCAAAAACATAAAGTAACAAAAGCAAAAATGGACAAATGTGGCTGGGCATAGTGGAGCACACATGTAATACAAGCTTTGGGAGGCCAAGGTGGGTGGATCACTTGAGACCAGGAGTTCAGAACCAACCTGGGAAATATAGCAAGACATCGTCTCTACTAAAAGTACAAAAACTAGCCGGGTGCGATTGTTTGTCCCTGTAGTCTCAGTTACTCTAGAGGCTGAGGTGGGAGAATCACTTGAACCAGGGAGGTGGAGGTTGCAGTGAGCTGGGATTGCACCACTGTACTCCTGCCCAAGGACAGAGCAAGACCCTGTCCCCAAACAAACAAACAACCCCCCCCAAAAACAACAACAACAACAACAACAACAACAACAACAACAAATGGGATTGCATCAAACTGAAAACCTTCTACACAGCCACAAAAACTGTCAGAGTAAAGATACAACCTATGGAATGGGAAAAATATGTATAAACCCTACATCTGAAAACAGGTTAACATCTAAGATATATAAGGAACTCCAACAACTCAATAGCAAAAGGCCAAATAACCTGATTTTAAAATGGGCAAAAGACATAAATAGACATTTCTTGAAAGAAGCCATACAAATGGCCAACAGGTATCCAAGAAGTGCTCATCATCATTAATTAGAGAAATGCAAATTAAAACAATAAAATATCACCTCACATCTGCTAAAAAGGTTATTACTGAAAAGATGAAAAATAAGTGCTAGTTAAGATGCAGAGAAAAGAAAATGTTGCACGAGTGTTGACAGAAATGTTTATTAGTACAGCCATTATATTAGAGAAACAGTATGGAGGTCCTTTAAAAAATTAAAAATGTGCCATATGCTATAGAAATTCCACTACTGGTATACATCCAAAGGATATAAAATTAGTATTTAGTTTTTTGTTTTGTTTTGTTTTGTTTTGTTTTTTGAGACGGAGTTTCGCTCTTGTTACCCAGGCTGGAGTGCAATGGCTCGATCTCGGCTCACCGCAACCTCTGCCTCCTGGGTTCAGGCAATTCTCCTGCCTCAGCCTCCTGAGTAGCTGGGATTACAGGCACGCGCCACCATGCCCAGCTAATTTTTTGTATTTTTAGTAGAGACGGGGTTTCACCATGTTGACCAGGATGGTCTCGATCTCTCGACCTCGTGATCCACCCGCCTCGGCCTCCCAAAGTGCTGGGATTACAGGCTTGAGCCACCGCGCCCGGCCTAAAATTAGTATTTAGAAGGCATGTCTATACCCCTATGTTTATTGTAGCATTGTTTACAATTGTCAAGATATAGAATCAACCTAAGTGGCCATCAACAAATGAATAGATAATTAAAATGCAGTATATATACACAATGGAATACTATTCAGCCTTACCAAAGAAGGAGCTCTTGTCATTTGCAGCAGCATGGATGAATCTGGGGGACATTATGTTAGGTGAAACAAGACAGGCACAGAAAGACAAATACTGAATTATCTCATTCATACATGGAGTCTAAAAAGCTGAACTCATAGAAGCAGAGAGTAGATTGGTAGTTACCAGGGGCTGGGACAGGTGGGGAGAGAATTGGGGAGATTTTGGTCAAAGGACACAAAAATTCAGTTACACAGAAAGAATCATTTCAAAAGAACTATATTTACCATGTTGTGCAATAGATAACAATATATTGTACTGTAGGAAAATGCTAAAAGACTAGATGCTAAGTATTCTCACCATGAAATGGTAACTACACGAGGTAATGCATATGTGAATTAGCTTACTGTAGTCATTCTGCAATATATACATATTTCAAAACATATTATATACAATACAATTTTATCAATTTTAAAAAACTAGATTTAAAAGTGCACAGATTATAAGAGGATTAAGTATATCTCTCTAAACAAATAAAATGACAGAAAACAGCTTATTATCAATAGTTCTTGATGTGTTCACTAGCAAGTTAGCATGTATAGTATGCCAGTGATTGTTGTTGCTTTAACAATGTGGTCACATAAAAGGAATGTGAATTTAACATTTACATGGACTATGGGTCATCAATTTTTTCTTTTATAGTATTATAATTGTACATCAATAAATGTGTACTATATTGTCTAATCATATTAATATTATGATTTATATAATTTATGAACCTCTCTTCATATATAATTCTTACATTTCACATTTTATTGTTTTGTGACAGTCATGTCTTTACTACCCAGAAAATTAAAAAGATGAAACTAGTGCATTCAGTGTATTTGTCACTATTGAAATAAATACACTGATAAGTATTTCTACAAAAATGATCATGTAAATGATATCAATAAATATAAGAATGTAAATGTGACTATCATTATATATAAATAATAGAGCTTATTCCTAACTGCATTTTTGTACTCATTAACCAACCGCTCTTCACTCCCCACTTTTCCCAGCGTTATAGTACAAGTACCCCCATAAATATGTAAAATTAAGAAAAATGGTAAAAATAATTTATACTTATCTAAAACATGACTGATAAAGAACATAGTTTTTTTTTTCCATAATGAAAGCAGAGCCAGTGCTTTTTTTTTTTTCTTTTTTTAAGACAGAGTCTCACTCTGTTGTCCAGGCTAGAGTGCAGTGGCACGATCTTGGCTCATTGCAACCTCTGCCTCCCAGGTTCAAGGAATTTTTTGCCTCAGCTTGCTGAGTAGCTGGGGTTACAAGTGTCTGCCACCACACCCAGCTAATTTTTGTAGTTTTAGTAGAGATGGGGTTTCACCATCTTGGTCAGGCTGGTCTTGAACTCCTGACCTAGTGATCCACCTGTTTGGCCTCCCAGAGTGCTGGGATTACAGGTGTGAGCCACTGCACCTAGCCCAAGGCAGTGCTATTTTAAGAAGAAAAAAGTTACTATCTTCTGTTTTACAAGATGTTCCTTATAATTAAACTCATTGGCTTACATTTGTGTCCATTTTCTCTTACTCTGTGGTTAGTGGAGATTTATAATGTAATAGTTACTATCCAGAGAAGCACTGTGACATTTTCTTTTTTTTTAAGCTACCAAGCAATATGGAGCCTTTATTTTTAACATGATTTCTGTACATTTAGAGTATGAGAATCCTTTTATAAATGAAGCTGATTACTAGGAAAGAAATGACAAAACCAAATTGATAATTGATATGAATTCTTGAGTAAAAGCTTCAAATCCAGCCAACAAGTTTCTTATAATCTCTATCAGCTTTGCATTTGACTGTTAAGTGATCTTTCCATCAGCCTTGATATTGCCAATCAGGGTTTGGTTTTGGCTGATAACATTTGCCAGGAAAGCATTCTTAAATTTTGTGATCTTGCTAGGCTCCAGTTTCTCAAGACATGCTTCTTACATGAGTATAGATTGCAGACGCTTGTTTTCAATAGCCATGGAAGAATACTAGCCTTGTATCAGAAACGCAGGCAGATGGACATGGGCTTTAGAGTTGCTGGGTGACAGCATTAGAGTCAGAATCAAATTGAACAAAAGCAGCAATCTCACGATAATTAGCCAATTCCAGCTTCATGGTACCTGCCTCCTACTTTATGGTCCTGGTTTGGGCAGCATATCCAATGGAGAACACAGACAGACCAACATTAATGACAGGGCAGATACTTTTGCAAAGCAATTCTGTTTCTAAGCAGATCTGTTAGTCAGCAACGGATACTCCATTTGCAGGAATGTAAACAGATATTACCAGCTTGTTTCTGTGACTGGTAAAGCAGTCAAGGAGCCACTGCCAGAGGAATTACTCATTTTGGCTACTCTCTCCAACAGACAGAAGCATAAGTGAAACATATCTCCAGGATAGGCCTCACAGCAGGGAGTCAGCAGAGCAGCAGGGACATCTGATAGCAATCAACAGCCTGTTTGTATACATCATCATAGATGGCCAATGTATATTTGCCATTATCTCTAAAATATTCTCCCATACAACAGCCAGAAAAGAAGCCAGGTACTGAAGTCTGGCAACATCAGAAATAGTAGCTGAACCACAATGGCTAACTTCATGACATCTGCATTTGTAAGTCTCTTCGACAACTGGGAAATAGATTTCTTAACTCGATGCAATGTAGTTACAGTACAGCTTCTTTTATCAGATCATTGGAACGTTTAATGATTGTGTCAATAGCAATTTAAATCTTGCCAGTCTGTCAGTTGCCAATAATCAGTTCACATGGACCACAACTAATTAACATGAGGCAATCCAGAGCCTAAATGCAGTCTGCTTAGTTTGTGAAACAAAGTTTGAGGAATAATTCCAAGGATTTTCTAACCAACTTGCCTATATACGTTTTGGAACCAGTGGGCCCATACAATCAATGGCACAATCAAGAGTATCTACTCCACAACCCAACAGCTCCTTACCAACTGGAATGTTTACAGTGGCTCCCATCCTCTTCACAGTATTTCCTCCTTTAGTTTGTTTTTCCAAACATTTTCAGGTTCCAAGTTCAGAGATATGTCCTTTAAGCCTGAAGAAAATTCTTTCATTTCTTCTGTGTGAACATTCCTTAGTCCATCTACTTGGGCAATACCATCACCAATACTTAAGACAGGCTGAGTCTCTTCGAGGTCAGCAGAGGCATCAGCTCTAAGAATATGCTCTTTAAGAACAGAGGACATCTCTACCATGCCTTTCCTGAAGAAGAATGTTAGAGGCATGGACATTCATTGCAGCAATGAAAGATGATCCCAGAGCATTTTTGGAGACCAGATCAGCTCACCAAGGAAGGGTGCCAGCAACAGCCATGGCAACCACAATGAGAACATCGTTGTAGCTGACACAGCTTCTCTGTGGCTACAGCCTCCAAACTGACCAGGTAGACATTTTCTTATGTGTAGTATGTTATACTGTTTGGCTAAATGTCTCTATGTTTCAAATAGATGACATGCTTTTCACAGATAAAGATTCCAAATGTCATTAATTTTGTCCTCTATGGCACCACATTTGGTGTTTGGCATAGAAGCACACATGTTATTTAAGATGTCAAAGCCCTAATCGCTCATAGATTTAAAAGGTGGAAATCTGCACCTACCTCCCCAGTTGCCTAAAATCACCATAGGCTCTCCCACCCTATGCTCTAGCCCACTATAGATTTGGATTTAAGCTTTTTATGCTTCTCAACTTGCTTTCTGGCTGATTATTCCCAAGTGGAGATTGCTGGCTGCTTCAGGCCCTCTTTTGTGATTGGTCAGCACAGCAGGTACCAACCATGAATCACTCTAAGACAGTAAAAGCACTTAGCCCATGCAGCTGGGAATGATCAGTATTCATGTCTGGTAGTCCAACTTTCATTCTTTCCAATGGTTACATGTTTTTTTTTTTTTTACTGTGTGGCGAGGGGAAGACTCAATACAGGCAAATATACTTGAATTGAGACTTACTTCAATTCAGCTATATTGAGTGGGAAGGAATGGTAAGAAGAGAAGACACTGAATCACAATGTTCATGGTATTTAGAAGATTTGAACAGAGAAGGAAGTGAAATAGCAAATGAAAAAACTAGAGGAGATTTATGCTTTCAGATTTTTGCTTCAGAATGAAATAAATTAATATCAACAACTTGCTGAAATTGTGATATTCATTACATACTTGATCTCATTTAAAATAAACTCAGGGAAGGAAGATGAAAAGAGATTAAAGACAAGGAAATACAAAGAAATTTAGTGTAGAGAGATAAAATTTTGTAGAAAGTTATGAAGAGGGGATCTTTGTCAGCAGCCAGACCTCTTGTGGGGCAAACTAGAATCTCAGGCTGTGTCTTAAAGACATTACTCACAGCAACTCCTGGTTTAGAACTTCTACTTCCATGAACTATGTTTTTCAATTTCCCTTCTTCATGAAATTAAAGTCAAAAGTCAAATTTTTTTTAATTGGTGACATTTCAGATATCTCTGTTCATGTTTCAAAGATAATTGTAAGAATTTATGGTTTTCCCAAAATGTATTAGACCTGGGCATTGATGCCACATATTCCACTGTTGAGATCCAAGGCCAACATCATGTATACATAGAATAAAAATAATTCTGCAATTGGATCAACAGAAAAAGAAAAAGGAGTAAATGGCTTCCACCTGATTCTTTTTAGAACTGCTCCAAGAGGTCAAGGTAGATAAGAGAACACCGGAATCTTGAGTATCCCAGGGAGACAGAAAATAACATTTTTAGTATTTGGCCACATTATTTGCATAATGGTGATGAGAAAACTCATAAATAAAACCACCTGTCTAAACCTTTTCTTTCTGATTTTCAAACCCTTGACATCTAAACAAGCCTATGAAAACTAACTTATTTGTATTTGGCACCAGCAACAATTAAAGTTCGATTAAGACACGAAAATGCCTTGAGTATGATTTAAGGGGAAAAAAAACACATTTACTGCACAGTATCTTGGATATATAAAAGACAACATGCTAATGATGATTATCTGAGACATTTTGATGGTTTAAGCTCATTACTTTGATTTATGAAAAGTAACTATTAGTCAGATTTAACATGATAGTCATTCTTACATTAATGACCCTGAAAAAACAAACTCCAGTCTAGTTTATTAACTTATGTCTATAGAGACACAACTAATTTCATTTAGTTTCAACGTTAGCCTGGTGTTGGCGATTCCTCAGTGTTTTGTTTACGTAATTAGATTTTACGCAGAGCAAACTTTCCACACTAAAGTTGGTCCAGACAATCAAATTCATCTCGCTTCTATTGTCACAAATGGGTTGGCTCTAATTTTATAATCATATCATACATTAGCTAAAGTTCCAAATCTGCAACTCAATTTTACTTGTAAAAACTTACTCCTAAAGTACAAACAATTAAATATAATTATTCCAAACTACTGACTCAAAATACAGCAAGGTTGGTCAAGGTAAGGTTAAATCCAGCTTCCTCATCTTTGCCTTTAATACATGGGTTCTAATACTTTCCTGGAAAGATTTCTCCTTTCTGACTAAGAGAACGAAATTAAAAATAATTTAAAGAATGCAGATAGGAAATACAGCACATGCATGGATTTAAGGAGAAAAGCTGGTTGTTTATAACATATTGCAATGTGTTGTCCATTCTTATCAAAGTAATTCTT
Source organism: Saimiri boliviensis (assembly GCF_048565385.1). Classification (NCBI taxonomy): domain Eukaryota; kingdom Metazoa; phylum Chordata; class Mammalia; order Primates; family Cebidae; genus Saimiri; species Saimiri boliviensis. The sequence goes on along the minus strand of NC_133450.1, from coordinate 41,190,757 downwards.
TGGACAACCAAGAAAGTTTTGTGGTTACTTTCACAGGAAAAAAGATAATAAATTTACATTTAACTGAGCTACCAACTAATCTCTCTCCTGTTGTGACCATTTTGCCACATTTGCAAAGTTACTGGCATTAACTAGCACACTGAGATAAACCTCAGAGCAGTTAAGCTGTAATTTTTCTTATTTGTTGAATTTTTTAACTTTACCAATATTTTATTTTATAAAACTTTTTGTTTTCTAAAGCTTCCTTTTTGGATCAGTCTATTCTTAGCTGAAAATGTGATATATCTTTTTGAATTGCTCTGAATATACCAATTAAAATTATTTTTCTGTTTCATAGTTAATTTTTTCAGTGGTATTTGTCCTATTGTTTCATATTGGACTTTGATCTACTGAGCTTCCTCAACTATTTGATGATATTTAATTTATATAACATAATTATATAGTTTATATAATACTTGTAGTTATTGAGAGGTAACTGACATGCATACATAACACAAAAGTGTTTTGGTTCAAATAATTATGTAAGTATATATAGAAGTTCTGTTTTCTGTTTGGGTGACATTTTTCTTTCTTTCATATTTTTACTTCCTAATATACATTAAAATCAAACACTCATAATTTGAGAAAACAATTTAAATTTAAAATTTATAAAAGTCATAGTAGGACTTTTGCTTCCAGACATTTTATAATGACTGGCATAAGATTTGAAGTACAGCAAGTAAAAAGATGGGAAATAATGAGCATTTCTTTACTGACCTGTAGGACTATATAAAATGATCTAATGTAAGGTTAATTGGAGTCTCAAAGGAGAGGGTGGCAAGCCGAAAGAGTATTTGAAGAAAATGACTGAACATCACATTTGATAAACCTTAAATATCTAAAATGACTGTACGCCAAGTGAGAGAAACACATTTTTAAAAGTACAGTAAGGTATCATTGAATTACTGAAGTGATGGTAAAGAGAAAGTCACAGATCAATGAGAAAAAAAAAGATTTCAAGTGAATACATGAATGAATCCATACAAAATAATAAAAGGTACTAAAAATGGTAAATGTGTAAACATAAACAGAATTTTTTTCTCCTAAATTTCTTTAAAAGTTAATTGACTGAAATAAAAATAAAATGACTATGTAACCATATATAGAAATAAAAAATATAAAAACAATATTTCAAGAATAGGAGGAGTAAATGGAAGCATACTGTTCTACACTTCTTATATTATTTGGAAATGGTATCTTACTTTTTGAAATTATACCATGATCAGCTGAATATTCATATTATAAACCATAGAGCAACCACGAAATTTATTGTAAATAGAAATAGCTAATAAACCAAAAGGAGAGAAAGTGGAATATTAAAATGTACTAACTCAATCTAAAAGAAGACAGAGGAGGAAAAAAGAAGAGAAAACAAATGGAACAACTATAAATAAGCCATCCCAAAGTTCATACAGAACCAAAAAAGAGCCCACTTAGCCAAAGCAAGACTAACCCAAAAGAATAAACCTGGAAACATCACTTTACCCAACTTCAAAATATACTACATGGCTATAGCTACCAAAACGGAATGGTACTGGTATAAAAATAGACCCATAGATCAATGGAACAGAATACAGAACCCAGAAATAAAGCCAAACACTTACAGCCAACTGATCTTTTACAAAGCATACAAAAACAAAGTGGGGACCACTCCATTCAACAAATAATGCTGGGAAAATTGGCAAGCCGCATGTAGAAGAATGAAAATGTATCCTCATCTCTCACCTTATGCAAAATCAACAAAAGGTAGACAAAGACTTAAATCCAAATCCATACAAATTCTAGAAGATAACATCAGAAAAATTCTTGTAGACATCATCTGAGGTAAAGAATTCATAAACAAGAACCAAAAACCAAATGCAACAAAAACAAAAGTAAGTAAATGGGACCCAATTAAGCTAGAAAGCTTCTGCACAGAAAAAGAAATAATCAGACAATCCACAGAATGGGAGAAAATCTTCATAAACTATGGATTCGACAATGGACTGATATCCAGAATCTACAAGGAACTCAAACAAATTAGCAAGAAAAACACAAACAATCCCACCAAAAAGTGGGCAAAGAAAATGAATAGACTGTTCTTAAAAAAAGATGTACAAATGGCCAACATGTGAAAAATGCTTAACATGACTAATAATCAGGGAAATCCAAATTAAAACCAAAATGAGATACCACCTTATTCCTGAAAGAATGGCCATAATTTAAAAATTAAAAAAAAATAGTGTTGGCATGAATGTGGTGAAAACACTTTTACACTGCTGGTGGGAAGGTAAACTAGTATGGCCACTATGGAAAACAGTGTGGAGATTCCTTAAAGAACTAAAAGTAGAACTACCATTTATTCCAGCAATCTACTACTGGATAACTACCCAGAAGAAAAAAAAAAGTAATTACATGAAAAAGATAGATGAAACTGCATGTCTATAGCAGCACGATTTACAATTGCAAAAATACAAAACCAACCAAATGCCCATCAACCAACAAGTGGATAAAATAATGTGATACTAATATACATATGTATCATGGAATACTACTCAGCCATAAAACAGAATGAAATAATACATTTGAAGCAACTTGAATGGAGCTGGAGGCCATTATTTTAAGTGAAGTAACTCAGGAATGGGAAACTATCATATGTTCTCACTTACAAGTAGCAGCTAAGCAGCTAAGCCATGAGGATGCAAAGGCGTAAGAATGACATAATGGGCTTTTAGAACTCGGGGAGAAGACTGGGAGGGGGATGAATGATAAAAGACTATGTAGTGGGTGCACTGTACACTACACTCAGGTGATGAGTGCACCAAAATCTCAGAAATCACCATGAAGAACTTATCTGTGTAACAAAAAGCCACCTGTTCCCTAAAAGCTATTGAAATAAAGAAAATGAAAAACAAAAACGATAGGCTTGAACAGAGCCATATCAATAATTGCATTAAAATAAATATTCTGAACCCTCAAAAGGCGGAAATGACCATACAGGATATATACAAGACCTAAATATGCCAGCTATAAAACACACTTTAAATATAAATAAACATATAGCTTAAAAGTAAAAGATTAAAAGGCTACAAAATGCAAATGCAGAATAAAATACATCACCATATTAATAAAAGACTGTAAAACATGAAATATCAGAGAAAATAGGTGACATTTTATAATAAATGGGCAATTCATTAAAAAGACAGATATCCTAAATGTCTACGTAAAAAGGTTTCAGTATATGAAACCAAACAGAGAACCAAAGCAAAAAAAGATAATTTAACATTTAAAATTATCTCCTCACTTGTTAATTTTAAAAGTAGGAGTAAATTAATACTCCTCACTTGTTAATTTTTAAAGTAGACAGAAAATTAACAAGGATATAGAACACATGAAATGTAATATTAACAAACTAATTGACATTTATAAGCACTCCACCCAACACCTACAAAATACATAATCTTTTCTAGTGCAAACCAATAATTCACCAATATAGAGCATTTCTGAGGTATAAAACAAGACCTAATAAATTTGAAAGAATAAAAGTAACAGAATATTTAACCATAAACAATTTAAACTATAAATGAACAGCAAAAGATTTATCAAAAAGTCCCTATACCTGGACAATCAGCAAATTTCTAAATAATCTGTGGATCAAATAAAAAGTAACTAAAAAATAATAAGGTAATTCAAAAATATGTGGGGAAGAATGATGTTGAAATACATCAAAGCAAAATTTGTGGAATGCAACTAAAGTAGGGTTTAGAAGGAAATGTGCAAACTTAAATGTTTATAGGGAAAAAAAACAGCTAAGTTAATGTTCTCAAGTTCTACCTTCAAAATATTGAAAAATTAATAGTAAAAAGTAATCAATATATTAGAACAAGATACAGATTTTTAAAAAATAAATGAAACCAACTGTATCTTTTACAGTATCAATAAACCTCTAATTAGGCTGGGCCAAAAAGGGACATCACACATGAGAGTGAAGGCAGATACAAATAATCAGTATCAGCAATAGCAGGAACGAAAGAATGGACTTCACTATAAATACCACAGACATAAAAGGATAATAAAGAGAACTGTACTCAAATTTTGCCAATAAAAATTATCACTTTAAATAAAATTGACAATATCCTGGAGTGACAATTCACTTAAATTGACACACATCATAGAATATGTTAAAACCTCATAGCTATTAAATAAATCGAATTCACAATTTAAAAAATTCCACAAATGTAAGCCCACATTATTTTACTGTGATACTTAAGAGTAAGTGTCAGTCATATATAAACTTAATATATGGAGATGTAAGTAACAATTTTAATAAACTGGAGGCAAACATTACCCTGATATTAAATCAGAGAAAGAAATTAGAAGAAAAAATTTATAAATATTGCTTAAAATGGATGCAAAAGTCTTTAACAAAATATTAACAAATTTAATCCAGCACTGCATCAAAAGCATAAGTCATATGATCAAATTGGATTTATTTCAAGAATGCAAGGTTAGCTTAACATTAAAAGAATATCAGTTGATGTTATTCATTATTAACAGGATTTTTTTTAAAAAAAGAAATTAGTCCGTTCTCAGACTGCTACAACGACATACCTGAGACTGAGCAATTTATTATTAAAAGAGGTTTAATCGGCTTAAGGAGCTGTACAGACTTCTATTTCTAGGGAGGCCTCAGGAAACTTACAGTCATGGGAGAAGGCAAAGGGGAAGAAGGAACATATTCACGTGGCTGTCAGGAGAAAGAACAAGTGAAAGGGGAAGTGATACACACTTTCAAACAACCAGATCTCATGAGAACTTATCACTAGAACACCAAGGGGAAGTCTGCCCCCATAATTGAATCACCTCACACCAGACCCCGACTCCCACACTAGGAATTACAATTTGACATGAGATTGGGTAGGGACAGAGAGCCAAATCATATCAAGATGTGTGTGCAAACCTACAATTTTATATGTTATGGCGAAAGAACACTTTCCCTTAAAATTGGGAATGGAGCAAGCCTGTGTGGTATCACCATTTCTATCGCATACTATATGAGGTTCCAGATAATGTGATTAGTCAAGAAATAAAAGACATACAGATTACACAAAAAGTAGAAGTCTACATTTGCAGATGACATGATTACCTATGCATTAAAATCCTAAAAGATCTACAAAGTTGGTAATGGAACTAATTTAATTTAGCACATTTTCAGGATATAAGGTCAACACAGAAAAATCAACTTATTTTGTTTATACTAACAGTGGACAATCAAGAAAGGAAATTGAAAGAATAATTAGTTGCAATCCATGTATCTGATGAAACACTTTTCTCTAGAATATATCAAGAACTTGCATAACTCAGTAAAACACCAAATACTAAATTTTAAAAATGAGTAATAAGAATACTTCCTGTTTCTAAGCTACCATGACCTTAGAAGTCATCATTCTCATTTTCACAAGAAAAATCTGAATGAACTGAAGATCTTAGATAAATCAAAGTACTGAGGTCACAAGGCAAATTGCTGCCTTGAAAACGAGAAAGACAAGACAGATAGATACAGAGAATCACAGTGTGCAGGAAGCAAAAGCCTTCGCCAGGAGCCAGCATCAATAGGATCACTTTAAATTATAATTGATGAGTTGCTGGAGGCTCAGTGTAGATTATCTTCAGTTAAAAATTTCAAAGGGCTCCAGCTTAACGGGATGCCCAGACTTCTGTAAGTTTTACTTCCAGGAACCATCGTGGTTACAGCACAAGGAAAGAAAAAGTAACCCGTTTGAAATATACCTGGAACTTTCTGTTTTTTACACAAGGACTCCTGGAAAAGGAAACTATTTTGCCAGAGCCTAATGAACCGTTGTTTTATCAAAGACTAACTAGCCCAGGGGAAAGGAAGCATTCAATTCCAGCCCTTTCTAGCCTTTGATGCAGTTAAAGGGAAATATCTAATTTCGGCTCACTAAAAGAGAGACCTAATCACTGGACTGTAGATTGCTTTCCCCCTCTTCACATCAGTAGGGATCCTATATAAGAACAGGCGGGAATTACAGCTAAAGAATTCTAAGCCTCAGACTATTTAAGGTGTCTAAGAAAACCCAAAGAAAACAGGGAGACAAAAAAGGGATAACAGAGCAGATTTCAGCTGCTGATACCAGAGCTACAGCAACCACTGTACAGGTAACCACTGCCTACTTCCTAACCAGGTAAACATCTAACCTCACACTAAAGGGCTAGTCATCATTTGATCCCATGAATTTGCCCAGGTGAACACATGAAAGTGGTATTCTCATACAATGGAATGCTACTTAGCAATAAACAAACAAACTGCTTTATACACACAACGTGGATGAATACCAAAAACACTATGCTCAATAAAATAAGCCAGTACTTATGGTATGACTCTATTTACATGAAATTTTAATCTACAGTGACAGAAAGCAGATCTGTGATTGCTTGAGGCCAGGATGGGAGAATTGCTAAAAAGCCGCACAAGAGAACTTTGTGGGGGGATAGAAATATCCAGTTACACATATCTACCAAAACCCACTGAGCTGTTCACTTAAAATGGATGCATTTAACTTGATGTAAATTATATATCAACAAAATATATTCTAAAATACCAGCATGAATTTTTGGGGGTGAGATAAGATTGATAGATAATTCTATAGTTCATATGGCAAAAGTAAGATAAGAACAAAATTGATATGCCAATTCTAAAAATGATAAGGCCTTGGTACATAATACTCTAAAAATTTAAGTTATATGGAAATTTAGCCTAGTGGGAAAAAGGGACACATAATTGATGTCTGAACATCCCTGAGGCAATAAATGAGGCTGTATCTACATTTACACTTTAGTAGAATAAATGTATATATGTTTTATCTGGATAAAACCCAAATGTGTCAAATAGATACATGTTTATATATCCAATATGAAACTAAAACAACCAAATTAGAAGCCACGAAAAAAATCTTATAATTCAAAATTTTTATCACTTACAATATAAAACATAAAAATTGAAATAACACCAAATGTGACATTTCCACCCATTTCATGGATAAAGATCCAAAAGTTTGACAATGACTGTGTTGTAGAGAATAGGGGCAAATGTACATGCTTATACTTTTCTGATTTTTTTTCTTTTTACAATATGTGACCTCTGTGATAGGCAATTTTTATATAACTAAGGATTTTAATCATGTGGAATTGGAAAAAATAAACTTTATTCTAATATTAATCTCACCTATTCTTTTGTCTAAATATGCAAGTAAATTATATCTGTTTCCTGAAAATCATTTCCCTCCAGGAACACAGGACTTTGGCCAGTACAGAGACAATAAAAATGTAGGTTTCTAAATTGCTGTTTTTCCTATAACATATGAAGCTGTGATTTGGCAAACCAGTGGTTTCCAAATTTTCAGGAGTTGAAAATATGAAGTCCAGGTCTTACGATAGCATTTATTACAACTTCCTAAGCCAAAATTAAATTTGCATTTCTGAGACAGGATTGATAAAATTTCAATATAAAATATTTTAAATGAAATAGTTTAATATATGAATTAAGCTATTAAGCTACTAGCAATATACATTTTAGGCTGGACTTGTTAATTTAGCTAAAATCCCACTATGCCAGACTTGTTAATTTAGCTAAAAGTCCAATATTACCAAAAAAAATTTGAGTTAAGTTTAAAGTATTTTCACAGATTATGGAATGACATATAAGGCAAGTTAATGTATAAAATACCTCATCATCCCCAAATTAAATGAGCAGAAATTTGGGCTGATTTTTAAAGAGCAGTGAGCTTAGTGGAGCTCAGTGCTATTACGCTAGCCATATGCATTAAATATTAAATTCTTAGAAAGACTTGTTAAAAAGCCTGATTAAAGATATATGATAAGCCTTATTTCATATGGAACTAATAGCTTAGTCTTTAGTGTAATACAGACTCTAATTGAACTTTTATCCATTCTGTCTTCTGTCATGGTGCAAAAATAAATCTAACTTCTTAGAGGAAGAAACTGTTCAGAACAAAAGGAAGAATGCTTCAGAACATATGTATACACACACATACATCATTCATATATATGTGGGTGTATATAACCTGATGCACATCTATATAGTATGAATCATAGAGTATACACATATATGTATTACCTATGAGTTATATATATATATATACACATATATAAACAACCTTCATATGTAGCTAGAAAAATATTTTCTCATTTGGCAAGAAATGTTAATTAAAATATGTTCCCAGTTGAGATTAGGTCACTGTGAACTCAGTGAATTGCCTATCCTAGTTTTATTCATATCAGACAAGTTCATAAAACCAAAAAGAATGCGATAGGGGATTCTAAGCTTGACTACCGAGTGGTTTTAAAGGAAAAAAATATTTAACCAGGATTCGTTATACTTCTTAATAAACACTGTTTTTGGTAGAATAGTTGAATTTCACCTGTAAAATGTACTTATTAAGAACTTTTTCATTAATAAACACCAACTAAAAAGAATCAAAATGTCTCTGAAAAAAATGTACTCTCTGAGGATGGTGATTCAGAGGCTTTCAATGTACTTTGGAAGAGTATGATTTCCTAATCAGTTCTTAAGAGAATTAAGAATGATTGCTGCTTTATTTCCATGGAAAAAAGAATGATTTCTGGCAGGTGAATATGGAAGACCTGGGTTTAAATTCTGATCTATTCTCTAAATCTGACCTTAATCAAGTTATTCAATGTCCTTGTTTCACTTTCTTCACCTGTAAAATGGGGGAAAGAAGTCTTGCCTTGAACAGGGTGGCAGTGAGGAAATAATAAATGTGAAGGAAATTTTAAAATACAGTTGTTTGAAAAGAAATTTATTGGTTTTTAAATTTTTTTCACTTTTATTTGATCATTTCTTATAGAAAATTTTGTAGGCTTGTTTTCTTCTTTTTAAGTCCTCACTATTCTATTCTTATGCAGATATGGTCCATGTTGCCTTTATTGTTGGGAAAAATACGTGTAATGTCCAAAAAATACATTTATAAGAAGGCTTATATCCAGAAATAACTATAAATAAGTACTTTACTTATTAATATAATTGGGCAGGAATTGCATTTACTTTAGTTCAAAAGTGAACCTGTCCTGAGCCAGGCCATTTTAGGCTTCTCAGCTGCATATAACAGGTGGATATTCTAGATTTCATTTAGATGTTTTCCATTTTAAAGTTGATTGCCAATGGCACTGAAAGTGGGAATAAAGGCATCAGATTAAGTGCCAAGGCTCACAAATAAAGCAAACTTTACATTGCTGAAATACCCAAGTTAATTAGAGTAAAGACTATTATAAAAACAGTCTCAGAAAACACATTTAAAGGAAAGCAGTAAAATCCCCAGTGTCTGGGGGGATGGAAACCTTTTTGATCACATGGTACCCATCACCATTCCAGACATAGTTGAGACATATGTCAATATATTATTTTCAAGAGTATACTTTTCCAAAGATACATAAAGGCTATACTTTCTACATTCTGTAGCATCTTTTGCAATTTCCTACTCTCAGATTCCCTCCACTGAACCCCATCACCATGAAAACACAAATCCCAAAATACGCAGCAGGAACCTCCTCGGGAAAGACAGATAGGAGTTTGTTACAATCACACCTTGATTCTCAAATAAGAGATACTTGTCTTTGGGGATCTCCTATGGTGCTATCATCAGTACCTTTGTTTGCCACGTGCGTGAGAGAAAAAACAGATTTTATAATTCTGGTACTTTTAATGTATGATCTGTGAATGCTAGATGTTGGAGACAATAAGGTAAAACCATATTTCTGAGAGCTAAGATGTTGATCTACCCTTGATTTACCTGTTCTGTTGTTATGCCATTCCTTTAATGGATGTGCATATACCCCAGCCCCCCACATTAGTTTTTCTTTCCCTGGTCATGCAGCTTCTTTTGCATACAAGCTATTCAGAAGAGCTTTTCCTGTCCCTCTTACTGTTCATTCAGGGCTCTGGCCCTGGCTTGCCTCTCATTCCGTGTAATCTTCTGCATGATCTAATCTAGACTCTGCTACAGTTACAAGTTACAAGCTTATGATTCTCAAAGTTACTTAGTTTAGGGAACTTTTATGAGCTATAATCTACAGACTGAAATATTTCACAACCTATTGGGTATCTTAGTTTGAATTTCCCCAGACCCTCAAGCTGATCAAATAAGAGAACCCATTTATATCTCGGCCAAATTCTTCCCTTCCAATGTTCACTACCTCAAAGAATGTCATTCTTCTTCTCCACGTGCCCAAGTCAAAACCCTGAGCATTTTTCTTAATACCCTTTTGTTTCTTTCTTCCTACATCTAATCTCTAGTCTCTGCCAATTTTACCTCCCATATGTCTTTTTAATTTTATTCTCTCAGCCTCCTAAGAAGCTGGGATTACAAGGGCACACCACCATGCCTGACTAATTATGGTATTTTTAGTACAGATGGGGTTTTGCCATGTTGGCTAGGCTGGTCTCCAACTCCTGACCTCAGGTGATCTGCCTGCTTTGGCCTCCGAAAGTTCTGGAACTACAGATGTGAGCTACCGCTCTTACATTTAAACAAGTCCACAGCTCTTTATCCTTGTTGTTACTGCCTTATCTCAAGGTCTTCACTAAGTTTTGTCTAGATCATCTCAAAGCCTCTCATTTACACTCTGCCTACAATTTTACTGCCCCAAATAGCCAAGTAATCTTCCACAAAGCTATCATAGCAGTATTTTTTAACACTGTATATCCAGTTATTTCAGTTTGCTGTTTAAAATACTTTGATGATTATTCAATAAAGTCCGAAATTCAAATTCACTGTAACATTATACAAGATCTGGTCTCCGTCCATCAAAAACCTCCAGGTCTATTCCCTACCACCTACCTTAGGCTACCTAGCTATGTACATAAAAATGTATTTTATTTTCAAATCTAGGAAATTGCCCTGCTCTTAATCCCTCCTCTTTCTTGGACAAACTTTTCCCACTGCTTATAGCGTTTTTGACCTCTTCGCTTGTTCAGCACCAAACTGTCATTAGTAATTCGGTAAAAAAAATTACTTCCTCTGTAAAGTCGTTTCTGTCCTTCTGTTTATTCCCACTGCTTGGACTTTATTGACTACCCCTTCCTCTGAGCTCCTACATTATGAAGCTCTATATTCAGTTATTAAGCATTTCAGTATTTAGTAAGAGCCTAAATGCATGTGGTAGGCACTAAACTAACAGCTGGAGACATACTAAGATAAAGACCCAAACTCTTCCTTCTGTGATGCACTTGGTCTAGTCTAGCTCCTTTTTCATGCTATATAATCCTGGTTTACATGCCTCTTTCATTGTACGGTGAGTTTCTCGAGACCAAGACATGTTGGTCTATTGCAGGCATCCCCAGACTATGGCCTGCGGGCCACATGCGGCCCCCTGAGGCCATTTATCCAGCCCCTCTTCCCCCACCGCTGCACTTCAGGAAGGGGCACCTCTTTTATTGGTGGTCAGTGAGAGGAGCACAGTATGTGGCGGCCCTCCAACGGTCTGAGGGACAGTGAACTGGCCCCCTGTGTAAAAAGTTTGGGGACGCCTGGTCTATTGTTTCAGTTTTACCTGTATGTAGAATGTAACTTAAGGGATCATAAAAATCCTTGTAACATTTAAAAAAAAAAAAAAAACTAGCATGCCTATCTGCAAATGGGCAGTGATATTATCCATATATTTGTGGTAAAAATAAAATTGACATGTTGTTTTGGTCTTCCTTCTGTTTACATTTATTAGCATTTTGGCAGAAGCCCAAGCTGTATCAGGGCATTATTTATGTAATGCTTCCTCTCAATACATGCCTTGGCTGAGTTGCAGGAAAGCGCCAGCTTTTCCATTAACTCGGGTCCTTATCTCTGACAGAATACTCGACTTTGTTTCCTTATTTTGCATTCTACTTGCTTTAATGGACATCCTAGAGCTTTTTTTATTAGCTCCCACTGGTGCAATCATGACAGCTGTAGACCATCAGTTGTGCTGGTTGGAGGACTGCAAAGTACTGTGCCATGATAGCATGATTAATCCAGTTCATGAAACAACCATACTTCTGAATGTATGATGGAACTTTAATAGGGATGATCGGGGTAGAAAATACCTCAGAGCTACTAAAATCACTTTTCCTTCCATTTAATGCCACAGTAAAATTGAGAAAGCCCTTTTGTTTTAACAACCAAAAAGAAAAAATACACATTTTCTTTTTTATTGTTTTTTTGAGACAGAGTCTTGCTCTGTAGCCCAGGCTGGAGTGCAGTGGCATGATCTTGACTCACTGCAACCTCTGCCTCCCGGTTCTCGGTTCAAACAATTCTCTTGCCTCAGCCTCCCAAGTAGCTGGGATTACAGGCACATGCCACCATGCCCAGCTAATTTTTGTATTTTTAGTAGAGAGGAGGTTTCACCATGTTGACCAGGGTGGTTTTGAATGCCTGGCCTCATGATCCGCCTGCCTCAGCCTCCCAAAGTGCTGGGATTACAAGCATGAGCCACAGCACTCAGCCACATTTTCATATTTCTTGCCTGATGGGGTAAATTTTAGACACTTTTTGGAAATGTTTTGCATAAAACAACTCTTCAAACCTTATATCTGTTATTGGGTACATGATTATCTGAACAGGGAAAATGAGATCTAAGTTGGGAAATGTCTACGCACACTCAATAAAGGGCACCCAGCTGTTTTTATGATAGTTTCTTTTCACCAAGGATGAATGTCACATACTTATCCAAGTGTCCCTGAGATTCTGGGATCCTATCTAAGGGTACAATGTTCCCAAAGGGTCTCTGAAGAGTGATCAGAAGGTTGGATAATTCATTGCTCTGTTAATGCTGTAGAAATTAAAGGAGACAGAAAAGAGAAGCAGCAGAATATATTTTTCACACATTATCTCAGTACATATTAGCTACTCAAATAATGAAGATATGAAATAGGGATAATATAATGTTTCCACTGATCCTTGTATCCTTTTCAAGATAATCCCCTCTCTTATGATTCTGTTATAGGAGGCTGAAAGGAAAAGCAAGTATTTCCACACAGTATGGCAGAGTAATACTACATTGGTTTTTAAAGTCCTCAAAAATACATATTTACTATTAATGCATTAGTAAGTTCTTTTTAAGTTGTCAGTTGGTGATGGCATTTTGAGGATTGTTGAGAACTCAAAGTGTTCAAAATGAGCATCTCTCATTCCCTCAATGAAATTAAAATGTAGAAAAGAGATCAGAATTAAACATTTTTTCCACATAAACACATGATTATAGTAGACAATAAAAGGTATAGGGGAAAAGTCAAGAGCCCAGTGCCAGAATGTAACATGTTAAGCAGCTTTTCCCCTACCTCTACAGCCAGCACGGATGTGCAGAGGAGTCATCCTAGAAATGGCACAGACTAACAGTTTCACAGCTCCAACATGGGCAGCTGCCCACTGTTTTGCTTGCATCAAGGTTCATTGTTGTGTTAGTCAGGAACCATAGCTGGGGCACCATGCTGCCTGACAGCCAGGGATGGTCCCTCCCTGGCTCACAGTATTGTATATGATTGGCCACTGCCTGGAAAGGTCTGTTTGGAGTTTGCCAAAGAAAATCTTAATGTTTTTTGCAAGGCAGGAAGGTTGAAACATGTGATTCTAGTTTTCTGAGACTCCTTCCAGACTGCCCACAACAACAAAGATAGCATTCTTCATACATCTCTTTCTAGTTCCACACTCAACCACACACATCATTCAGCTTGAGCCTCACAGCCCCCCAGAGAGACATAGTTTAGTGTTCTTACGAATGCAACAAGGAAATCAAGGCTTGGAAAGGTTAAGCGTCTGGCTCAAGGTCACATAGTTAATACTCTGTGGCGCTGGGGTTCAAATTCACTTCTCCTAAATCGAAAGCAAGCATTCTTGCCACCATGCCCTGGTGCTTACCTCCTGAGATGTTCATCACCCCAACTCCAGGGATGACTGTTTACATTCTTATTTCTGTTTCCATCTGGTTTTTGAGCACTTACTTCATGAACAATTCTAGTCTTTCTGGAACTTAAGTGTGGTAGGCAGAATATGAGTCACAAGGAACAGATATGCTAAAAGTATCTCTTAGTAGGAGAAGGAAATTCAAATGGCCGGTGTCACACTGTCAGAGATGAAGTTCTGGGCAACTGACAGGTTGAGTCTTGAACAAAAAATTCCCATGGGAAGCAGTATGTTGATTAAGAGAAAGAGATAAGCAACAGTTTTGTTAAGACATGGGAGTCTCATTTTAGAAACTGTTTAAATACTTCAAGAAAAGAAGTATATTATTGTACCAGTGTGAAAAAAAATGTCCTAGGGAAAGGCATACTCTTTTGAGGAAAGCATGCACATATGCATTCATTCATTCACTCATTTGTTTATTTATGGTAGTTCACACAAGGACCAGAGTTGAGGTATTAAAGCAATAATTACAGCTAGCTTCTGCTCCTACCTGGTGGACCAGTAAGAAAGGCTGTGAGTGACCTGAAAAAAAAGCTGTTTAGGGGCAAGTGTGATTTATCTTGAAATATTCAATTCTGCACTTAAAGTCGGTCTTTTAAAAAATTTATCTCTGGTTTACATCATGTGCTCAGGGAACATTGTTTTCTCAATTGGTGTGCGGTTTTTCTAAGGAAGAGAAGTAGTGGTCAATTCAAACCAGTATGTAATTATGCATTCAGTTTGGAATGCTGGGAAGTCTAGGAAGTTGACCTTGGAAGATTAGGAATTAGTATTTAGTGTATTCTATTTCTGGCCTGGCAGAGCCTGGAATGGAGGAGTAGTAGCATAATTTAAAGCACAGAATTGGCAGGGTGTGGTGGTTCACACCTGTTATACCAGCACTTTGGGAGGCCAAGGTGGGTGAATCACCTGAGGTCAGGAGTTCAAGACTAGTCAACATGGTGAAACCCTGTCTCTACTAAAAATTCAAAAATTTGCTGGGCGTGAGGCACGTGCCTGTGATCCCAGCTACTTGGGAGGCTAAGGCAGGAGAATTGCTTGAATCTGGGAAGTGGAGGTTGCAGTGCGCTGAGATCATGCCCATTGCACTCCAGCCTGGTGACAAGAGTGAAATTTCAACTAAAAAATAAAAATAAAAAACAAACCAAACCAAAAAACCTAAATAAATAAAATAAATCACACGGAATCTGAAGTCAGCCTGCCTGGTGCTGAATATTGGCTCCACCACTTATCATCTGTATGTCTGAGAGGAAGGTATTTTACTTCTGTTACGTCATCTGTAAAATGAGAATGGAAGACATTTTTCTCCTATTCTTTCTCATTACTTCACTTTTCCCTCTGCTTTCTTTTCTCTCCTACCTATCTTCTTTCTCCACCTCTCTGACTCCCTCCCATCTACTATCTACATCTGGCATCATTCTTCCTTTTTTTTCCCCTTTCCTTTTGAGGCATCCCTCACTTGTAAATCTTCCCACCATGGTAGCCAAAAAGGTCAGATATCCTCTCAACTCCTTCTACTGTGGTTAAGACTCCAGCAATATGACCTTGTATGGACCAACAACTCTGCCTGCAGAGACTTTGCCTCTGGAGGGCACAGCACGCACCTGTAAAGGGAGATGAAGGATGGACGGTAAGAGCACAGCCGATGCAGTGTGGGGCAGGCAGAAGGCAGCATCCATCCTAACTGCATGGCTGTACCCACCTGGGTCCTCAATCCCTAGCTTATGCCTCAGCCTTCCTGTAGGCTGTAGTTTCCTTATCTCCATCCAAGCAATTTCTTCTCTAAGTTAACCAGAGTTATGTTGTTTTTGTCTAAGAATGCTGACAGATGAAATGGAAAGAATACTTCATTTGCAAGGACTGAAAAAACTGTGCAAGTACTTAATATACCAAGGTATATACAATAAGCATTGAACAAATATTAGCTATAATAATGATTATTAAAACTAATACTATTTTAGAATGACAAGCTATCTTATTTGAAAGAATATCCTTTTTTCTGGGTATAATTTAAAATATATTTCTGATTAAAAGAAAATGAATGATGAAGTAAATAATTTTTAAAAATACAGAAAATCATGAGAAAAAAATGGAAATAGTTCTTACTCTGGTTAGAGTAATGGGTGTGGCTGCTATGGAGGTAAGCCACCTGAATCTCCCTTCCAGAAAGCCAACTGAAATGCCCATCGATGATAGACTGGACAGGGAAAATGTGGTACATATACACCATGGAATATTATGCAGCCATCAAAAACGATGAGTTCATGTCCTTTGTAGGGACATGGATGAACCTGGAAACCATTATTCTCAGCAAACTGACACAAGAACAGAAAATAAAACACTGCATGTTCTCACTCATAGGTGGGTGTTGAACAATGAGAACACATGGACACAGGGAAGGAAGCATCACACACTGGGGTCTGTTGGAGGGAAATGGGGGAGGGATGGGGGAGTGGGGAGGTGGGGAGTGATAGCATGGGAAGAAATGCCAGATATAGGTGAAGGGGAGGAAGGCAGCAAATCACACTGTCATGTGTGTATCTATGCAACTATCTTACATGTTCTTCACATGTACCCCAAAACCCAAAATGCAATAAAAAAAAGAAGAGGTAGGGAAGAAGGAAAGAGGTAAGTGGGGAGAGGAAAGAGAGATGGAGAAAATAGAAAAAAAAATGAAAAAAAAAAAAAACCAGAACTCACAGTGCAGCTGCAAGAAGTGTAATGGGCTAACAGTCTCCAGATATGAAACACCCTGGGGACTGTATTCGTCCATTTTTACCCTGCTAATAAAGACACACCTGAGACTGGGTAATTTACAAAGAAATAGAGGTTCCACAGACTCAGTTCCGTGTGGCTGGAGAGGTCTCACAATCATGGTGGAAGGCGAAAGGCACCTCTTACATGGCAGCAGACAAGAGAGAATTGACAGGGAAGCAAAAGGGGAATCCCCTAAAAAGGTACCAACTTATTCACTACCATGAGAACGGAATGGGGGAAACTGACCCCATGATTCAATTACCTTCCACTAGGTTCCTCTCACAACACTGGCGAATTATGGGAGCTACAATTCAAGATGAGATTTGGGTGGACGTAGCCAAACCATATCAGGGATCCTCTCCAGCTTGTGAGCTGAGGCCATGCTCTTTCCAGGCAGAGTCAGCCAATAACCATACTTGAGCATGGTAGAAGTACCAGGACCTGGCCAATCTTACTTAATAGGCAACTTCTCTAATGATCAGACTTGCTCCAGAGATCTCTACTGGGTTGGCAGAGACTGTGTCACATCTATTTTGTGAATCATTCCTGTCCAGCCCTGCTCTCCCTCCTCTTTGCTCTCTTTCCTTTCACACACACTTGTCTGAAGGCTTTTTTTTTTTTTAACCCAATCCTGCTTCCTCTTTTCTCTCTCACAGGTATTATTCTCACAGTGTTTAAAATCCTAATTCCATCATAATATCTACTTCTAGAAGACACAACTAACAAAAGTATATTTGTTTCCAGTCCTTTTTTTAAATGTCTGTATTTGTGTGTGTGCGCATGTGTGATTTTTGTTACATAACTGAGCTCATATGGTAGACCTAATTCCATATAATTTTTGTCTTCACATTAAATATCAAAATGTTTCTATGTCATCAATTTCTAAAGACTAATGATTACGATGATTTTACTTGAATACAGTACCTCATTTAATTCTCACATCAATTCAAAATTGGCACTACTAAACCTATGTTTATAGATGAAGAAACTCAAGTTCAGGGTTAAGTAACTTACCTGAAGAAACAAAGGAAGTGGACTGGAAATAGAGCCACCCCCAGTCTGTGGTTCCTGGTTAGGGCAGCATTAGCAAACCAATACAGATGAGGGGGCTGACAAGGTAGGAAGAACATGATTAGGGAGGTCTTTATATGCCTGCCGTGTGTAGGAGTTAATGCTCTGACTCAAAACTCAATAGGGAGCTACTCCAAGATTTTGTCAAGAAAAGACAAAGTTCACATTTTATTTTTATTGATTGATTGATTTTTGAGACTGAGCCTCACTCCGTCACTCGGGCCTGAGTGCAGTGGCACAATCTCGGCTCACTGCAACCTTTACTTCCTGGGTTCAAGTGATTCTCCTGTATCAGCCTCCTGAAGATCTGGGATTATAGGTGCCTGCTGCCATGCCCATCTAATTTTTGTATTTTTAGTAGAGACAGCGTTTCACCATGTTAGCCAGGCTGGTCTCGAACTCCTAACCTCAGGTGATCCACCAGCCTCGGCCTTCTAAAGTGCTGGGATTACAGGCGTGAGTCACCTGGCCAAAATTCATGTTTTAGAAATGTTTATCTCTTGTACTCAGTGGTTCCATTTCTGCTGTTGTCTAGCTCTCTCAAGCTGCAAGAAAGTGGGGCTTGGGAGGCGAAGAAAGCCACGATCAGGTGGCTGGGTCCTCTATATATCTGACCAAATTTCAAGCTGCGTTCTCCTGCAGTCTCATCATTGGTTTGTCTTTATTTCCTTTTTTTGTTCCTCCAAGAATAATTCCTGGAGGAATAACAACAGACTTTCTTCCAGGTCACCAGAGTCCTGCCTGTCTCATCAAATCTCCTCACTCCTTATGACCCAGCATGACCTATAGAGAACTCTGGAAAGACTTATTAAGAAGTTACAAAATGGAGATACTTGTAATTAAAAGCCATCCACTGAGCCTAGAAAGGGATGCAAACTCCTCTGGGCAGAGTTAACAGGGATGATGCCTGTGCACTGCCCGAGGGAACAAAAAGGCCAGAAACTGTGGTCTCTGCTCTTAGTCTCCAGCCCAAAGCTTTGAGTGGGTGCCAGGTTAATGGAGGAGAAGCTGGATAAACTGGGTTTGTGTGGTTCTGGTGAGAGGTACAGAGAATGATATATATAACTGGGTGGTTAGAAGAGATCTCTCTTGAACTTCATATATCACATTGCACAGGCCCTGTGAGGAGGTCTTGCTGTTTGAGGGGCATTAAAAGATAAAAATATTGGCAAGGAAATTGGAGTTGTAACAGGAAGTAGGTAGACCACAACATGATTATCTATGAACACATGAAGCATCCACCCCTTCCACCTTGACTCCTGGGGACCGCCCAAGACACTCTGGGTAGTGATGGAGAAGGGGCTAAGTACTTTCATGGAACAGGTTGCCGAGAGCCTGTGAACTAATGAGGATTGGTGAACTATGGCTTTACCAGGTCAAGGAATCACTCAAATAATCACTGAGTGTCATTCCCCAATTTTTCCTGCCACTCTATCTTGTTCCTTGTTTAGTGTGTTAGTACTCATGCAGGATGACGTATGTCGAACTATTGTTATCTCTTTTCTAACTTCAGCTGGGAAATAAGGATAGGTGGTGTGGCTGGTTTTGCCCTCTGTATGTAACATGCCTTCTTATACATCTCCTTTACTTTTCTGCCTTCATAAAATGATTTTGTAATTAGTAACAGCTTTATTTTATACAATTATGACAGACTGGGGCTAAGGTACTACTGTTTCCTCATAAAAATCCCCATGATATTTGATATTATTCCACTCAAAGGCAGTAAAAATTCATTGCTGCACAGAAAGACACTTGGGTAGAATACTCAAAAGCCATCACAAATTGAATAGAGGGACGTCTTTCTATGGGGGTAGGGAAAACAGGTAGTAAGGCAGGAAGAAATTTCTTATAGCTGAAAAAATAAAGAACTACACTTTTTTCCCCAAATTCTAAGCCCTTGGCTTATCTTTTCAGCTTCCTGTGGACCACAGACCTTGTCAACAGACAAAAACACCATAGTCCCTGAATGAGCCATGGCTGAGTCTGAAAACATACCTTACGTTTAGTCCCACTCCTTAATTAGCTTCGGTAAAGGTGTGGCAGATTGTATTTCCCAAGAATAGTAATGGCGGTATCCCTGGTTTCACGTGCGTTTCTAGAATCTTGCCACTTTTCTACCCAATTTAGCGGCTACTTCCCTTTTCCTTAAAACTAGGCCAGCCTTTGTCAACAAGTAGAAAGAGGAAGAAGTAATGATATTACTTTTGAAGTTGGGTCATCAAAGGCCATGCAACTTCCACTTGGCTGTTTTTTATATTCTCACCCCTGGGAGCAAGCCACTGTGTTGTAAGCTAGCCAAGGCCTCATAGAGAGACTATGCAGCCCCCACTAAGGTCTTATGACTGTATCAACCACCAGACATGTGAGTGAACAATCCTCCAGGTGATTCTAGCCATCAACCTTCAAGCTGACACTGAGCAGAACAGAACTGTCCTTTCAGGAACCTACCCAAATTGTGGAGTTATGAACAAACTAAAAGTTGTTACTTGGGAGTGGCTGCTACGCAGTCATAGTAACGAAAACAAATGGGCTTGTTGCTAACAAGACATGGTTTTCATTGTGGTAGGGTAAGGGCTCAATGTTCTGGTACCAAGAACATGAAGTAGCAGCATTCTGCAGCTACGTTTTAGGCTGAAGTTACATAGCGGGAAAGAACAAACCCCTGGGAACATAAAGAACCTGGGTTTAATCCCAGTACCGCCCCATACCAGTGGTATACTGATCCTCATTGTAAGAAGAGGACTATTTAATTTATCTCACTAAGTTGCTGAGAGCCTTTGAAGTACCTAAAACACACTGGCATATACTTTCTTAGAAACTAAGATTACTGACCCAACGGAGCTCAATTTTTTAGGAAGCAGCAGCAGTACTTTGAGGAATGAGCTATTAAAAATAATAATAATGAGAAGAACATCTTTCACTTCTGTCCTTTGATTCTTGAACCTGTGTCATTTTGGCTGTGAGATTTAAAAGCACCATACTGTAGTCACGGGTTCAGAACATATATAACATTTTCACTTAATAAGAGTGTTAAATGTCCACATACTTCATTATGATTTGATAGATTAGATGTCATTCATTTGATGATGGGTATCTCAGGTTGCGTGATCACCTGGTATCCCAAGGCCAGATATTTAGACTCTATTTGGGCTCATTAAAAAGTGAGACCAGAGGTCTGTAGATATGACCCTTTGTCATAGATTTCAGCACCATTATGCCAGCTAGGTCAAAAGTCCTAAATGGTAGACTAGTTTGCACTGCAGCCTGGATCTAGTGCAGACCTTGCTTTGCTCCAGGCTTCACCCCAAACTGTCAGTTGCTTAGCAGATGAGTGAGAACAACACACTCAAATTGGTATATGCTATTTCCAAAATTCAAGGAGATCATTGTCTCTCTTAATAATCAGCAACTTGTCTTTCACTTTAGAAAGGATATCCCAACAAGCCCCAGACATCTGAACCCATAGTAACTTTTCCAAAGAGGCAGAGCCCTTAAGTTTCATGGTATTCAGCACATGCCCTGTAGCACATTTTGTCTTACTAAGGCTTCTAGGATACCGGTCATTTGCTGTTTTTTTGGGTCCAATCAGTGTAACAAATGGTCTATAGGATGTCAAAAGTGTCAAAGTTCTCCACACTCTTGTGACTGAGAGAGGAGGACAGTTGATGAGTTGATATTGTCCTTTCCTTGCCAGATAAAACAAACTGATTCTGGTAGTCCTTGATGTTAATATAGAGGGGAAAAGAAGCACTTAATCAGTATGTGCATTGGCTGTCAAGGGCTGCGCTGATTTGCTTAAGTAAATATACCACATCTGGAACAGCAGCTGTAAATTGAAACCACTACCTAATTGAATTTACAATACTCCATAGTCATTCTCTACAACCGATTTGCCAAATGGGGCAATTAACTGACGATGTGATAAGAATTATTACCCCTTCAACTCTCATCTTCCATGAGGGCATCATTTTCTGTTGTATTCTCATAGATAAAGCAGTGGCTCTGGCTTACGTGCTGATAAGGAGGAGAAATTCCTGGGGCTTCTCCAGAAATAAAAGCCACAAATACCCACACTCTACAGATCAGGGAACCAAAGTGATATGGTCTGGGTGTTTTGTCCCCTTCCAACCTCATGTTGAATTGTGATCTCCCATGGCGGAGGGGTCCTAGGGGTGGTCTTTGGGTCATGGGGCAGATCCCTCATGGATGGCTTGGTGCAGTCCTCACCATAATGAATGAGTTTTCATGTTATGAGTCACACAAGATCTGGTTGTTTAAGAGAGGCTGGCACCTCCTCCCTCTCTCCCTTGCTCCTTCTCTCACCTGTGGCATGCCAGGTCCCCTTTGCCTTCCACCATGATTATAAGCTCCTGAGGCCCTCACCAAAAACAGATGCTGTCAACAGCCTACAGAGCTGTAAACCAAATAAATGTGTTTTCTGTATGCATTACCCAGTCTCAGATATTCCTTTATAGCAATGCGAACAGACTAACACAATATAATGATTTTGCCATTTTCTCACTATGTCTGCTCCAACTCTCCATTTAAGAACCAAGGAAATGTCTACAGAATGACTGGGCAGAACCGCTGAGTCCACTGTGAGATAAACTACTCTAGCCAAGCCATTTAACAGCTCTTCTCCATAAGCTCCCACTAAGACTCTTGGAATCCATTCCAACACATTTTCCAAGTTTTGGCCCTTAAAAATGCACATTTTCCTACTTTTTAGTTCAAACTTAGCTCTATCCTAGTTCGAATTTTTACATTTCTTTCTAAAGGTTTCTGTACTATGACTGTGGTAATGGGTCTAGAAGTAATTAGGTATTTTGATGTGGGTCTAGGGGAGAATGAGCATGGTCTCACAAGGCACCTGCTTCAGGGAATCTTCAAGCAGATGAACCTCTGTAATAAAAAAAGAAGAATTTCTTGTACTGGGGCAAGGGTGCTCAGGAAATGGAGGAGCTTGTAGTTTTCACATTTTATCCAAGGGTTCATTTTCAATACTAAAAATGTATCTCCATTTCAATTAAGACCCTAATTTTTTTTTTTTTTTTTTTTTTTTTTTTTTTTTTTTTTAAGATGGAGTTTCGCTTGTTACCCAGGCTGGAGTGCAATGGCGTGATCTTGGCTTACCGCAACCTCTGCCTCCTGGGTTCAGGCAATTCTCCTGCCTCAGCCTCCTGAGTAGCTGGGATTACAGGCACGTGCCACCATGCCCAGCTAATTTTTTTGTATTTTTAGTAAAGACGGGGTTTCACCATGTTGACCAGGATGGTCTCCATCTCTTGACCTCGTGATCCACCTGCCTCGGCCTCCCAAAGTGCTGGGATTACAGGCGTGAACCACCGCGCCCGGCCTAAGACCCTAATTTTCACATGAGACTTGGAAAGTGTGCAAATACTACTTATAATTTTCAAACTATAGAAACAAATTCTGAGTCTGGTTTTCAGCTTTGAGTACTTGCCGATGCTGAAAGCTTTAAGCCTTGAGCTTGTCTTCTTTGTGTAAGCTCCCTGATGCAGTCAGAACTGCCCACATCATTTCACCATCATTATGCCACCATTACCATTGTAACAGTCAGCTTCACTGTCCAGTTGGCCCCCAAAGCCTTGTATTCTATAGACACTCTTTCCCATGATTCAACAGATAATACATTAGTTAACTGTGAAAATAAAGCATGCCATGGGTTATCAGTATTATATTTTCCACTGGTAATGAGATTAAGTTCAAGTCCAGTCACATTATTATTATTGTAATCTTTTTCTAGAGATACCTTTACTGTTACCAAGTACCAATAAAGAACTACACAAGAAAACATTATTTCAAGCAGAAAGAACTTAATACAGCAAAACAATTAAAATGTGTGAAAAGGGCTGGAGCAGCAGAAAGAAGAAACGATATCACCCTGAAATCAGGAAACTGCTATCATCTCAGCAGTGAAGCCCATCTGCATGTACTTTCTAATATGCAGGAACTAGAACTTCCAAAGAGTGCTGCCCCTGCCACAGCTAGAAGCCATGAAGAGTTGGCTTGCAGGAGAAAATGCTCAGCCATCTGGTCTCCACAACTCTTCAGCAACCACCAGCTACTAGAGTAACTGCCAATGTCTTTGGAGCCAGAATCAAAATTGTTTTTCCTTCTTTCCACTCTCAGACCCCTTATCAGTACCTCCTTTCTGGCAGAATTTAACAAGAAGCCAGCTTCTAAAAGAGTCCGGTAAACACAATCCGTTCTTACTCAGAGTCCTGGTTCTGGTAGTTCAAAGCAGAATCCGGAATAGTAGGTCTAAAATCATTAGAAAACATAAATAACCAAAGACAGCTGGATGGAAAGATAAACGTGGAGATGTTGGTGGCACTGAGATCCTTTAATAGCCCTGGAATATTCTGTTTGGTGAAAAGTAAAATTCCCATTTATTTAAAAAAATATTATTTGTATTCAGGGTATTTAGGATATCCATCACTTCAAGCATTTATTATTTCAATTAGTTTAGGACATTTCAAGTCTTCACTTCTATTATTAGCTGTTTTGAAACATATATATTGTTCTTAACTATATGACTCTACAATTGAATATTACAGTTTGTTCCTACATTTGTTCCCTCTTTCATAAGGCCTAAGAACCCCTTTGCAGAACATTCAATCTCATTTCCTCTTGCAGCTGTTACTTTCCACCTGCATCACCAAGTTTTGCCTCTCTTCTGAATCTTTCCCAAAGTCATACAAACAGGTGCTAATATGTCCTACCTTGATAGCTGCCTAGACTCCACCTTCTACCCCAGCTACTACACATTTCTGATTCCTGTTATGGCAGAACTCTAGTGTTGATATCTCAACTTCACCTCCTCCCCTTATTTCTTAAGTCAATCCCAAGCAGGACTTCCTCATTCCCCTGCCTTCAAAAGAGTTTATGTCCATTTCTTCGTGACTTCTCAGGCCTCACCTTATTTCATTTATTCAGCCACCACTAATATAAAGAGTGGCTCTGGTTCATTCTTTACTTACTGTTTAATGCTATTATCTCTGTCCTTTGATATAGCTTCCTATGTCTGCTTAGTTACTTTTCTCAGTGTCCACCTGTCTCCAAGACCCTTAAACATTTATGAGTCGTGGATCTTGGACTCACACACATCTTCTGTGTATCTTAAATTTTTAGATTATTTCCTTAACCTCCATAGATTTTAGTATCATCATCTTGGTGAGGATTCTATCTCTGGCACCAATTTCTACCCTGATCTTTGGTCTTAAACATACAGAACTGGCTATTTGGCATCATATCTTTGTCCCACTTTATATTAAGCCTCTCAAACTTAACATGACCTCAACTGATCTCTTCATTCAGCTCAATCCTGTCTCTCTCTATATCTTCAGTCTCAAAAAAATTGAAACAGGTTTCTTCTAGACATTCAGGCTCAAATCCTTCTACTCCTGTATTTTCTCATCCTCCATATTACACTTTTAAGCACATCCTATGTGCTCTTTTAAATATTTCTGGAATATGACCAGTTACATATTTTCAATCCTGCTGCTATCACCTGTTTTTAAGATACCATCATTTCTTGCCTGCATTACTGCAATAGCCTCTTAGTTTTGTGTAAAAGTAGTTGTGATTTTTGCCACTGAAAGTAATGGCAAAACTGGGCACAGTGGTCCACACCTGTAATCTCAGCATTTTGGGAGGCTGAGGCAGGCAGATCACTTGAAGTCAGGAGTTCAAGATCAGCCTGGCCAACTTGGTAAAACCTCATCTCTACTAAAAATACAAAAATTAGCTGAGCATTGTAGTGCATGCCTGTAATCCCAGCTAGTCAGGAGGCTGAGGCAGGAGGATTGCTTAAACCTGGGAAGTGGAGGTTGCAGTGAGTTGTATTCCAGCCTGGGCAACAGAGACTCTGTCTAAAAAGAGAGAGCGAGAGCGAGAGCGAGAGAGAGAAAGTAAGTAATGGCAAAAGCTGCAATTATTTTTGTACCCATCTAACATATGATCCTTATTTCCATGTTTTACTGTTTCCTCCTCTGCTGAAAATCAGTTATGGGTGAAAGAATAGACACAAAATCAGTGAGACAGTATAGAGAGTTTAGAAATAGACCCACATAAATATGGTCAATTGATTTTCTATAAAGGCATTAAGGCAATTCAATGGACAACAGATAACCATTTCAACACATGGTGTTGAATTAACTAGGCATCCGTGAACAACAACAAAAATAAACCTCAATTTAGACCTCCAGCTGATATAAAAATTCAGGATGGATGAGAGATACTAATTTAAGTGTATAAAACTATGAAGCCTTTAGAAGAAAACATTTGTAAACTTGAGTTAGAGTTTTAGACATCACAACAAAAACATGATCTATAAAAGAAAAACATGATAAATTGGACATCATTAAAACTGAAAAATTTTGCTTTGCAAAAGATACTTCAGGAGAATTAAAAATAAGCCACAACAAAGCGAAAATATTTGCAAATCACATTGCTGAAAAATGATTTGTATCTAGCATAAACAAAGTACTCTCAAAACTTAATCTTTAAAAATGAAATTGGTGAGGATTCTAAAATGTCTATCTCTAGTATCAAATTCTACCCCAAACTTTGGGTAAATTTAAAAAGAAATCAAAAATAGACAAATATGCCTGAGTTTCCCAAAAGCTTAACTCTGAGTTTTTCAGGTTCCTCTCTTCTGCTAGAGCTGGATCACATGTTCCCATAAATACAAGGGCATTTGAAAAAAAGAATCTTTTGACTGATCACACTGTATCCCTGAGGCTGCATAAAATTAGTGTTTCCCTGCTATGTAAATATTTATATATTGACTGTATATCATTTATATGTTAATAAATAAGAGTGTCTTTGACTTGAACACTTCCACTTATTCCTGTCTTATACCCAGTAACTAAATTCAATTAACAAATGATTCTAGGATATGAAAATTTAGCAACACACTCTTGAAAAAGCATTGCATCAAATAAGAGATAAAAAGGAAATTAGGTAAATGAGACAAAAACAAAAATACAATACATGCAATTCACAGTGCTAAGAGGAATGTTCATAACAATAAGTCCCTTCATTTAAAAGGGGAAAGATTTCAAACAATCTAATGTTATACTTTAAGAAACTAGAAAAAGAACCTGAACCCAAATTTAGGAGAAGACAAGAAATACAACGATTAGAGCAGAAATAAATAAAATAAGGTACAGAAAAAAAGTGAAACTAAGAATTTAAAACAAAAAACAAAAAAATAGGCAACGTTGACACACCCTTAGTTAAACTAAGAAAGAGAGGACTCAAAATCAGAAATAAAAGTAGAGACATTACAATTGTCGCCACATAAAAAGAATCATTAGAGACTAATATGAACAACCTAGAAGAAAACTCTTAGAAACATACAACCAGCCAATAAAGAAATAGAAGGTTTGAACAGATCTGTAATGACTATGCATATTGAATTAGTAACCAAAACCTCCCAAAAAAGAAAGCTCAGAGCTACATAGCTTCATGTGTCAATTCTAACATTTAAAGATGAACTAATACCAATTCTTCTCAAACTCTTAAAAAAAATAATAATAATCAACAGGAGGGAACAATTCCAAACTCAACTTATTAGGCCAGCATTGGTCTAATCTCAATACCAGAAAAAGACAGCATGAGAAAACTATAGGCCAATATCCCCAAAGAATATAGATGCAAAATTTCTCAACAAAATGCTACCAAAGCAAATCCAACAGCACATTAGAAGGATTATACCTTGTTGCTAAGTAATATTTATCCCTGGGATACAAACATGATTCACCATATACAAACTAATATGATACATTAATGGAGCAAATTATAAAAATCATATGATCATTGCAATAGATGCAGAAAAGATGTTTAACAAAATTCAATATTCTTTCATAATAAAAACTCTTGACAAACTAGGAATAGAAGAAAATTACTTCAAAATAATAAAGGCCATATATAAAAAGCCCACTGCTAATATCATACTCAGAGCAAAACAAAGTGTTTCCTCTAGTATCAGGAACAAGATGAGGCTGTCCACTCTTGCCATTTCCATGTGACATAGTACTAAAAGACCTAGCCAGAGCAACTGAAGGGAAAAATCAAAAGACATCCAACTAAGAAAGGAGGATGTAAAATTATAGATCACATGTTCTTATATTAATATTTATAAAACCCTAAAAACACCATTATAAAAAAATCTGTTAGAACAAATATGTGAATTCAGTAAAGTTGCAGGTTGCAAAATCAACATGTAAAAATCAGTTACATACCTATACACTACCAAACTATCTGAAAAGGAAATTAGGAAAACAATCCCATTTACGTTAGTACTGAAAAGAATGAATAAAAAACCTAGTAATAAATTCAACTAAGGTGGTAAAAGACTTGTATACAAAAAGATACAAAACACTAATGAAAGAAATTAAACAAGACACAAACAAATGGAAAAACACAATGCGTTCATGGACTAGAAGATTTAATATTGTTAAAATGTCCATACTTTCCGGAGAGATCTATAAATTCAAAGCAATCCCTATATTAAACCCCAATGGCATTTTTTATATAAACAGGAAAATATTCTAATGTTGATATGGAGCTACAAAAAACACCAATAGTCAAACCAATCTTGAGATATAAGAACAGAGCTGAAAGCCTGAACTGCCCAATTTTCAAATATATTATCAAGCTATAGTAATTAAAACAGTGTGGAAGGCCAGGCACAGTGGCTCATGCCTGTAATCCCACCACTTAGGGAAGCCAAGGTGGGTGGATCACTTGAATTCAGGAGTTTGAAACCAGACTGCACAACATAGCAAAACCCATCTCTACAAGAAATACAAAAACTCACTGGGCATGGTGGTGTGCACCTGTAGTCCCCCCTATTTTGGGGGGTGGGAGAATTGCTTGAATCTGGGAGGTCAAGGCTGCAGTGAGCCAAGAATGTACCACTATACTCCAGCCTGAGTGACAAAGTGAGAACCTGTCTCAAAAAGCAACAACAACAAAACAGTATGGTAAAGGCAAAATGACAGACATGTAGAGTAGTATAACGGAATGCAGAGCCCAGAAATAAATCCAAGTATATATGGTCAGCTGATCTTCAGCAAGGCTGTTATAACTATACAATAGAGAAACAATGGTCTTTTCAACAAATGGGACTAGGAAAACTGGATATTCACATATAAAATAATGACCCTTATCTCTCACCATATACAAAAACCAAACTCAAAATGAATTCAAGACATAAATATCAGAGCAGGAACTATAAAACTCCTAGCAAAAAGTAGGAGAAAAACTCCTTGACACTGGTCTTGGCAATGATTTTTCGGATATGACCCCAAAAGCACAATCAATAAAAGCAAAAACAGACAAGTTAGACTATATCAAACTAAAGAGCTTTTGCACAACCAAGAAAATCAGAGTGAAATGACAATCTATGAAAAGATATAAAATATTTGTAAACCATATATTTGATATGGGCTTATCTTTAAAATGTATAAGAAACGTCTGTAACTCAACAGTGAAAAATAAAACAAACAAACAAAAAAACAAAACAGTAATCCAACTGAAAAATGAGCAAAGAACTTGAACATACATTTCTCCAAAGATGACATACAAATATAACTGAACAACAGGTATATGCAAAAACATTCAAAATCACTAATCATCAGGGAAATGAAAACCAAAACCGCAATGAGGTTATCACTTCAAACCTGTTACAATGGCTATTTAAAAAACAAGACAACAAATATTGGTAAGAATATGAAGAAACTGGAACTCTTGCATACTGTTGGTGAGAAGGCAAAATAACACAGCCACTGTGAGGAAAACATGATGGCGGTTCCTCAAAAAAATTAGAAATATAACCATCATATGATCCAACAATGCTGAGGTTTTTATTTTTTAAAAAAATTGAAGTTAGAAGCTCAAATATTAACACTGCTATGTTCCTTGCAGCACTAGTCACAATAGCCAGCTTATAGAAACAACCTAAATGGCTATCATCAGTAAAGAAAGAAAATGTGGCATATATATTCCATGGACATTATTTAGGTGTAAAAAGAAGGAAATTCTGCTATATGCCGAACATGGATGAGCCTTAAGGATATCATACTAAGTGAAATAAGCCAGTGACAATAGACAAATAATGCATAATTCACTTATATAAAGTATATAAAATAGTTAAAATTGTTAGAATCGAAGAGTGTAAATGGTGGTGGCCAGCACTGGAGACAGGGAGAAGTGAGGAGTTGTTAACAGAGAGGCATAAAGTTTCAGTCCAGCAAGTTAAATAAGTTATAGTCATCTGCTGTACAACACTATACCTATCTATTGTCAATCATATTAGACACTTAGAAATCTGTTAAGACAGTAAAACTCATGTTAAGTATTCTTACAAAATTAAAAATAGGTTTCAAAATAAAATAAAAATGATACCAGAACTGAAACAGGTATTTTATAAGCTTGATAAAAGTATATATGAACAAAAGCCAAGTGTTAAGCCATGGGACTATATTAAATGAGTTCATACACAAATTTCTAAGCACACAATAAATGCTCAAGAGTGTTAGTTGTATTATTGCTACTGTGGTTATTTATTATTGTATTTTTAATGCCTAAAGAAATTCCTCAAATAAACTTGGTTTTAAGTTGTTGTAAAGTGCTTGAATGAATATTCGATATTTTCTTTTACAGTTCACTAAATTGCTTTTTCTAGTAACCAGTTTCCTGGTTTTAATCCTATAATCACATGCTTAGATGGGCCTCTGCAACCTAACTAGGCTACCCTGTTGCTATACCACCACCACTACCCCTATCCACCTTTGAGTGCTTTTGAAGTGGGCACTGGGATGTTCCAGAGTCGGTTTATTTAGATATTTGATTCAATGGTGACCAACACAGTCAAAGATACTTCACACAGATAAGAAGATCCAAATAAAAGGGTTAGATAATGGAGATTATATATGATTTATTTTAAATTCTATCTACGATTGTAAATCTCATCCACTAATTATTCGGTGGTCTTTGTTTTATTCTTCAGGAGTTTAAGATCCTCTTTAAAATGTTTTTAAGTGTATATAAATGATTATGTAAGCAGTATTTCTGTAAAGCTTTCAGTTATGAATAAAGTACTTGTACATTTTTGTATATTTGTTTTCAAAGTTTTTTCTCCACATGATTTTTCTCAAAAGTATTTTCTCCTTTATTAAATATTAAATCTAAATCTTGAGTGTTTGAGTTTTCCCCCTCCAAAAAAATTATGTCAGGCAACATAACAGTTATTTACCCTTAGAAAAATGATCAAATTTGAAAATTTGAAACTCTGCCTTTTTACTTTCACAAGTGCAAAATTCATCTTCGAGTTCCATAACAATATCATATATTGTCATGAGAATGCCAGAAAAGCTATGAATTACAAATGATTCTCCTAGTTACTCTCTATCTCATTTATGTATTTTGAGGATTCTACTGTGTTGAAAAGTCTTTGTATTTTAAAATTAACCTCACTGATGATACTGTGGCTTCTACTTCATTGCTAAAATACATTGTCTGTGAAATACACAGCGAATGAGTTTTACATACGGTACTATCTTGTATTAATAATACTGCTTTGGAAACCTTTTCTTGCTCCAGTCAAAGAAACTACTCCATAATATTCATTCTTACAACTTCTTTTAAAAATTATGTTTATTGAAGTGAAAAACATTACTAGCAGTCATCAGCATTCGACTCTCCTCTATTTCCTAGGCATACAGGAAGCTCTATTACCCACCATCTTGACATTAATCAAGACATAAACTATGAGCAATGGAATATAAGCAGAATTGACGGAAGTCATTTGCTGACAAAAGCGGTAAAAAGCCCCTGCAAGAAACTTCAGCCCTTTTCCTGCTAGGGAGATCTGGCAGTCTTATCTAAGTTGATGGAGGACAAAAGTGGAGCATACTAGACTAGTTCTCTGGGTCATTGCTTAGAAGACGCTTCTTCAGAAGAAGCCACCACACTCATAGCAAACCTAGTATGACTAAGAAATAAGCTTGTGATATATTAAGCCATTACAGTTTTGAATTAATGTATTACCAAATTATAGCACAATTTCTCCTAAGAACTACATTAAATAATTATTTTATAATGAGAATATATAATCTCTGGAGGATTTTTTTCCTTTAGCTGTTCACGAAAATGCAGTTATTTGTATAGTCATTTAAAGAGTCTTTAAAACTGCCTTAAGCTGAGAAATGTTGAAACATTTGCACTTTAATCTATTCTATAACAATTCTCCCATACTGGATAATTTATTCAAGTGCGATCTCCTCCAAATCTGCAGCAGCAATGTTTTCCCTGTGAGTCTTTCTCCAATGATGTATTTGCCGAGAAATGAATTTCAGTTTATACTATATTATTTTCCAAGTCATTTCAGCAAATTATGCTGTGGCCAAAGAACAGGTGTTTCCCCAATGATATATTTTTGTCTTTCTCTATTAGGTTAGAAAGCTTCAAAATAAAGTTCTAAGTATTTATCTATAAATTCCCTAAAAAATTTAAAGTAATGGACTGAGAATCCCATGAATTTAAACATTGTTAAAAAAAAAGTTGGAGAGGTTTATTTTCATGTTCTGGATGCTAGATGTTCACAAGTTTTAAATTCTGAATAGTTTTCAGGCCTGCTATTATAGCTTCATGCTGGTATCTCAAGCTCCAATATACATTTCAGGTGAGATTCTTCTTGAAGTTTATGTGTGTGCGATTTTTTGTTTTGTTTTGGCCTGGCTTCTGGTCTGACCTGTTTCAATTGTAATCATTTTAAACTCAGGTGGTATGTGATAATGACCTTGTCCTGTATTTTGTATTTTATATTCAAATCATGCTTTCTTTTCAAGAATCATTTTAAGACACTTATTTTTTATGTGAGGTTTCATCAAGTTATAATTAGATAATATAATCAATGCATCCCCCTAATCAAGAATATGTCATTTTAAATATATGACAACACACTGAAATTAAATAAATGGATAAAGATGCCTTATCAAGCCTTCCACATTGGTGGGACCCATTCCCCGAGGGATACCTCTCATGACAGAGCGAAGGGCGACTCAGTCAGCATCATCACAATGCTCTTCCTTCAGTCCCTCAATTTCCTCCAACACTGTAGATGGGGGAAAATAAACCCATTCTAAGCCCTTCTTTAAGTTAGGGTAGCCATGTGACATTCTTCTAGCCAACAGGATATTATCAGAATTCCCTAGAGAAAGTATCCATTTCTAGATAAAACCTTGCTAGGAGGAAGACTTTCATTTCGGTTCTTTCCCTTTCTCTCAGCATGGAACATGGATGGGATGCTCGAAGTAGAAGTAGCAGCAACCATCTTACCTTGAGAAGCCTCAAGGGCCAAGTCACGTGTTTAGGAAGAATCAAGATGTAAGGATTAAGATCCGGAATGTCTGATTTCAAAACAAAAAGATTCTTAATCCTTGTGGTTTACTACCTACCATAGCAGGGATGCAGTGAGCTTCGTGGGAGGGAGAACATTTCAAATGAAAGAAAACCATGGCAATGAAGAGTTAAGGTATGTCTAACTCGGCAGGACAACAGGACTTTAGGAGAAAGAGTTTCCACAACACAAGGCAAAAAAAAAGAACTGATGTCCTTAGGACATTTGTGGAAGAAAGGTATTTTGATGCAGCATCTTTAGTATTAAATACAATCACATGGAAGCTAACTTTGTAGAATTAATCTAATAGTTGGTGAAGCTTTAATAGAATGTAGATTGTTACATGCTCTGTGTACTGCAGGATTTATTGGAAGGCCATGAAGTAAAGAAAACGTTTGGTATTGTTTTGACAAGCATTGCCTAATTATTTAAAAGGTATAACTGATATATGATCCAGCATCAGATCCCTAGATAGAAACCTGTTTTACACATAAGTATATGCAATATTTGGCAATTCTTGTAGCAGGAATTATGCTTAACTGTCTGTGATTTATTATTTTTCAGATATTCCAGAATATAATAAAACCTTATTTTTATTAAGTCTGCAACCAACTTCTAAATATCCCCAACCCCTGAGCAGTGATGACCAGAAGTCTAAAGCTATGCTTTTCCAAATCAAGTCAGAAATGAGTAGAAATTGGGAGAATGAGGTTCTCTGTGGAAAATTCCCTGGCATTAGTTTCATGAAGCTGAATTTTAAGCACTGCTAGTAGGAACACTGCTGCCATCCTAGATATCATGGCACACAGGTAGATTTTGAAATACATCCAGACCACATGCCTCTTAGTAATTTGTAGCTGGTACTTAGCACCTGATGTTATATTCTGACATACGCACAAAATCTGGTCACGATGTGCTGTCTGCCACCTTTACCATTTCAAACTCCTGGGCTCTGTGCCAGATGCCAAACTGGCAAATAGCAGACTGAAAAATTCCATAATCCACTTATGGAAGTGTAAGCCAGGTGAGTCTACTTGGAGTTTGAATCACAGAAAATTTCAATAATTTCCTTTCCATTTCATTCTATCTAAAGGTTTCTCAACTTTGTGACTATTAACATTTAGGCCAGGTGATCTTTTTGGCTGTGGGAGTCTATCTATGCATTGTAGGTTATGTAAAGGCAGCATCTCTGGGCTCTACTCACCTGAGGCCAGTTGCAACCCCCTGAGTCGTGTCAATCAAAAATATATGCAAACACCAACAAAAAGGCAAAATTGCACCCCATCCTTGTGCAGCTAAGAACCACTGCTCTATTCAGAAGCTAATAGAAATATTGCTGAAATGTTCCAAATAACTGTAGTCCACAGCATCAAACAGAACATAGAAGTCGTATAGCACAAGGCTCACTCTACTTGACGGGTGGACATTGCAGGGGATGGGAAGGCATAATTCTGACAAAGAAAGAGGAATGTAGGCTACAGTCAAGGTTTGGAAAAGAGATGTGATAGAACAAAAGTAGAAACTTGCTACTTTTCTGCAAGTTAGCATGAAGAGAGGGAAGGTGGCTGGTATTTGGCAGTGTTCAGTGCCAAACTGAATGTGCTGAACAAAAAGATTTTTCTTGTTTGATTGCTTAAGGATTTGTTTCCTCCAAGACAGAGACAGCTGAGCAGGTTTAGCATCAGAAAAGAGTTAATAAAAGAGAATATGTAGGGGGACATAGAAAAGGGACACAGATGGGAGAAACAAAAGTCCAGTGAAAGGAATGGTAGTCCCAGGATGTCCGAAGGGGTGGCTGTTGTCAGAGAGGACAGAACACCATAGCTGAAAAAATGCGGAATCCACAACTGGGCTGTGTAATTTTAACTCTTGGGTTCACTATTTAGATGCATTGGCTTTTGTTTTTTTACATCTTAGAGTTTCAGTTTTCTCATCTGCAAAATCGGGATCACAATAATTCCTACTCTTCAGGGTTGCTGGGATGTGAACATGTGATAATGTCTGTAAGGCACATAACAAAGCCTGTGCTGCATATACAGCTATAGAATAATACTGAATGCATGTTGAGGCATCGCCGAACACATAGGGCACACATGTCTAGAGTGGCTTCCAAAGTGACTGTGAGGATCCTGTGCAGTCCAGGCTCCGTGATGCTTACCAGGAAGATATGAGCATGCCCTAACAGGCACAAAAGGAAGAAGAGAGGAGGATTAAAGCCTTAATTGACCCACAGACCCAGGTTGGACCAATCATCTTTGGCCTTTCTAATGACTATGCTGGAAATGGGTGAATGCAGAGGAGGAATGCGATAGCTAATCTGTCAGGAGCACTGAAAGTAAGAGATGACAGCTAAGTAGCTACAGAAATTGTGTGAGTTGGGGCACCATGGCCATGGTCTTTCTTAGCAGAAGAGCAGGGAGAAATGTCTGTGGACAAGTTAGTACATATTTCTGGTGACTCTGTGGTCTAGGTGTGGTCCATAGTGTCAAAACATACATTCCCGAGGGAAATAGGGCTTTGAGTTAAAATCTCAGCCCTTAAAACACCATCTCTCCCATGTAAGTGCCCAATAAATATCCGTTGAGTGGACAATTGAATAGGTAAGGGAAACTAGCAGTTTCTTTCTGATGTAAATCCTTCTCTCAAACCTTTAAAATCTCCATAGCCACCACATTTTTACCTTTTATGGCTATTTACATATGTGATGGTTAATTTTGTGTCAACTTGACAGTGCTACAGGGTGCCCAGATATTTGATCAAACCTGATTCTTGGGGTCTGAGTTTTTAGTTGAAACCAGCAATTAAATAGGCAGACTAAGTAAAGCAGATTGCCCTCCCTCAGTTGAATACTAACTTCAGATCTTGGGACTTCTAAATCCATAACTGCTTGAGCCAATTTCTTATTATAAATCCATTTATGCACACACACACACACACACACACACACAGACACACATACGACACTTGAATAAGTTTTGAACTGCATAGATCCACTTATACATGGATTTTTTTCCTGCCACTGCCACCCCTGAGACAGCAAGACCAACCCATCTTCTTCTTCCTCCTTCTGCCTTATTCAATGTGAAGATGAAGATGAAGACCTTTATAATCCATTTTCATTTAATAGTAAATGCTCTCTCTTCCTTGTGATTTTCTAATCCTTTTATCTAGCTTAAATTATTGTAAGAATATAGTAGATAATACAAATATCATATAAAATATGTGTTAATTAACTAATTGGTAAGGCTTCCAATCAACTGTTAAGTTTTAGGGGAGTCAAAAGTTAGGCAAATATCACTGCTCAGGGTGGCAGAGGTCAGTGCCCTAATCCCCTCATTTTCAAGGGCCAACTGAATATGTATATATCTACATCTACACCTATCTCCTGTTTTTCTAGAGAGCCATGACCAATACATACATTTTGCCTGGTATTATAATTTTTGTATATTTGGTTCAGTTCTTTCATTAGACTCTACATTTGAGATAGTTGACTATAACTTTTTCAGTTTTGTATTTGTTGTATCATATGATCTTATTTTTAGTAGCCATACATCTAGATATTTGTGGAATTAAAAGCAATTTGAAAGAATGTTAGTGAAAAAAAGGCACAAAGCAACAATGTCAGATTGGCTGAAGAGCCACTGGTAAAGTGTTTCTTAAACTGGAATTCACTGATGTATTCAAAGAGTTTCAAGAAAAGAATTTTTCCTTTAATTTCCTATTATCATTTTAATAACGTAAAATAATCTTTTATCAGTTACAAAGACATACTTGTCCTTTGTGGTGAGAAAACATAACTGAAAGATATTGTGATAGGCCCTTGAGCTGTTAAGTGAGTGCCTCTCTGAGTTCTCAGGCCTTTTATTCCTGCTAAAGGAGTTACATTATCGAAATTTAAGAAAATTTTGGGCCAGGCGTGGTGGCTCAAGCCTGTAATCTCAGCACTTTGGGAGGCCGAGGCGGGTGGATCACGAGGTTGAGAGATCAAGACCATCCTGGTCAACATGGTGAAACCCCGTCTCTACTAAAAATACAAAAAACTGGCTGGGCGTGGTGGCGCGTGCCTGTAATCCCAGCTACTCAGGAGGCTGAGGCAGGAGAATTGCCTGAGCCCAGGAGGCGGAGGTTGCGGTGAGCCGAGATCGCGCCATTGCACTCCAGCCTGGGTAAAAAGAGCGAAACTCTGTCTCAAAAAAAAAAAAAAAGGAAAAAAAAAAAGAAAAAAAAAATTTGGTTGGAGAAAACCCTGGGATGAGTATTGGGAGAGCAGTTTCTAACTCTGGCTCTTCCAACATTTTGCAAATTATTCTAGACCTAAATTTTGGTGGTTTCTAATAAAAAAAGGGGGGGGTTTAAATTTGATGATTTCTGAGTTCTCTGTTTCAAATGTCTGTTTCTAAAAATGTTGAAATCTGCAGGGTAAAAGGAAAATAAAAGTGTGGACAAGTTAGTACATATTTCAAAAAGAAAAAACCAAAAAACAAAAACCAGTATCAGTATCAACTATAGCTATAGAGTAATTATGGTAATATACTATATTAGACATGATTCCAGATACTTGATATTCATCAATGTACAAATTAAAACCCCTGCCTTTGGGGAGCTTGCATAAAGCACATACTTGGGTAAAGGAATGGGTTAAAAAGAAACAATGAAAGAAATAAATTCACATATGGTCTAGAAGAAATATGTGAATTCATATTCAGTGGAAAACTATGAACTACCTTAATCTGTTTCTAGTCATTGGTTTTTGAAAATTTTTATAGATCTCTAAGTTGTAGATAACAGAGAGAAATGTAAAACAATTCTTTTACAGAGCGTTCCTGTTTTCAAACAGTTCAACTTTAGGATGGTGCAAAAGCTATATATATTCAATAGAAACCAAATTTAGAGTGCCCAGATAACCATTCTGGGTTTTCCCCCCACTTTTAATATTCAATAAATTGTAGAAGATATATAACATTGTATTATAAAATAGGGTTTGTGCTGAATGATCTTACTCAACTGTAGTCTAATTAAGTTTGTGAACACATTTAAGGTAGGCTGTGCTAAACGACAACATTTGGTAGGTTAGGGGTACTACATGCATTCTCAACTTATGATGTTTGCAACTTATGATGAGTTCATTGAGGTGTAACTCCATTGTAAATTGAGGAGCATCTGTATACCTTTATCACCTTGTAGATAATTGAGGAGCATCTGTATACCTGAAGTTTAGTGAGGAAGAACGGACTTTCCCCTCATCTCTTGCCACCCCCCCAAAAAAGCCAGTTTAGTCTCCATTTGCACGTTCACTTAAATGTTCGTGATCTATATATAAATTTGCCATATCTACAGATTGTCTTTTGAACTCGTCCTAACATCTGCTAGGATATTAATTAAGGAATAAAATAGAATCTTTAAAATGTTCATTTTTATTTATGAGAGTTATGATTTTACCTTTCTCTGAAAGTTATCTTTCAGTCATGAATAAAGTCTACAAAGAAAATAAACCAGGTGAATATGGCGGAGTGTTATGAGGTGAGCTGAGGGGCTGAAGAGCTTCACATCTGCTCATCAGGAAAGGCTTCCTGCAGGAGGGAGACATTGAACTGTGATGTAAATGATGACAGTAGCATCTCTAAAAGGTCATGGAGAGGAACATTCCAGGAAGAGGCAGCAAGAGATACAAGGATTCTGGGGTGAGCATTTCTTTGCTGAATTCAGGGCATCAGAAAACGCCAATACTTGAGACAAGCACGCACTGCGTGAAGGGAATATGACATAAGATGAGGACAGAGATATAGACAATTGCCAGATGCTTAGGGCATCAAAGGCCATGATACAGTGTTTGGGTTTTATTCTCAATGCAACTGGGAAGACCGAGGAGATAAATGATCTGAATTCCGTATTTGAAAAAACTTCCCATAGCCCGAGACATGTGATTTACTGGTTGATGTGCACCACTTGATTAGTCCTCATGTAAACTCTATGGGGCAGGCATTCCGATTTCCCCCCACCTCATAGATAAGGAAAATGAAGCTCAGAGGGTAAGTGGGCCACTAATATCTACAAGGTAACTACTGTAATCCATCAATGTAAATAGCAGGTGTTTTTACTACTGTTTGCACAATGTTGGTGATTAAGTTGTGAATGAGTTCAATCTTTATCAACAATACTTTTCTAAACCATTAAATTGAATTAGGTTTTATAGATATACTTTACAGAGTTTCTTCTCCATTCTTTTAAGGTTATTTTCTGGCTCTCCTTTCAAGAAATATTTGTAAAGTTTGATGAGGAATTTGAGTTAATGCTCTTATTGAATCAGTGCTGGCTATGAAAGCCTTGGGAAGCTTATCCAACTTTGGATTGTTTCTATGAGTTTTTATTTGTGTATATAATAAACCACAGCCTAACTTGCATATAGTCTTACACACAGCAGATGCTTACTTACCGACTACTCAAATAATGTAGTTACACTGACATTTCTCTAAACTATTTACTATGTCAGCAACAAACAAAACAAAATGCAATGCATCTTCTTCTTCTTCTTCTTCTTTTTTTTTTTTTTTTTTGGAGTCTTGCTCTTGTCACCCAGGCTGGAGTGCAATGGCACAGTCTCGGCTCACTGCAACCTCTGCCTCCCGGGCTCCAGTGATTCTCCTGCCTTAGCCTCCTGAGTAGCTGGGATTATAGGTGCATACCACGATGCCCAGCTAATTTTTTTGTATTTTTAGTAGAGATAGGATTTTATCATGATGGCCAGGCTGGTCTGGAACTCCTGACCTGGTAGATCCACCTGCCTCAGCCTCCCAAAGTGTTGGGATTACAGGCATGAGCCACCACACCCAGCCTTGCAACACATCTTAATCTTATTTGTAATAGGTTTTGGGTTGGGTTTGCAATTTAATGACAATGTGAATAACTTGGTCCTTTTTTTTCTCCCTAATTTAGTGAATCTATTACAAACAGTATTATTCTCATTGATAGTTCACGATTTAAGGTTTATAATATTCTCACTGTTGAAGTAGAACATTTCATTTTGGAAAAAAAGAAAACAAAACATCGGTGAATTGGAAAGTCAAGTCCCACCCAGTGAGCTACACTGAGAAGACTTGTCAATCTTTGCAACTTCGTAGATACTGTAAGTTTTTGTTACATATAATTCCTTTATCATGATGTAATACTTTTGCTGTTGATTGGGAGTATAACCTGCTTTTGTTTCCTTTCTCAGCTAAACTAATTTTCCGTGGACCTATTTAGGTGCTTTCCCATCTTAAAATGCGGACAGTTTTGAAGTCTGACAGGACAATAACAATTTGGACACCTACTGAAATGAACCACCAGTGGTTTCCCAGAAAAACTATAATGGCTGTTTTGTGTGGAGAACATCTCTCCCTGGGTCTCCTGAATCATCCAGCTTGGCCACATCCCAATTGTTCTTTCAGCAAAAATGGAGAAAAGGAAAAAACTAGCTAAGCAAAACATAAGCACAAAGAATATTTCAGGAAGGGCAGTCAACTGGAAGTTTTCAGTCAAAACTATCAGCTTTTTGGATCCAAAAGGTTTCAGAATTTAAACCTTACAAGGGAAAATTACTCCCCCTGAGCATGTGCGTGTCTATGTTAATACATACACACTAATCGTGCATTCTTCCTCTATTTTAAGTTGAGTTTTCTATGCAGATGGTCCTGATTAAGCAGATACCTTCCACACCCAAGGTGACATGGTGAGAAACAAAAATAACATACTAAGCATATTAAAATGTATAAATATTTTCCCCTACTGATTTTATTAGCTGAGCATCTCAGCTGTCTGTGGCCTCTAATTCAGCACAATAGGCTTATTTGCATAGGTTCTGTGTTTTACTTCAGGCTAGGCAGAATTCCTCTGAGGTGAAGACACATAATCTCTTTAGACTCTTGGGTCACCCCAGGGAAGGAGTGCTTTTATTGCTTGCTCAAGCTTTAAAAAAGCTGCTTGTTAAGCCTAGAGATCAGAATACTATCCATAAAAAGCCCTCAAATAGGGCAGGCACCCTGCATCACATGTGCTGTGCTAATCTTCCTGAGAGGGAGAAAAAAAATCAAACCAAATGCCTTTATTTTTGCAAATAAAGCAGAGTAGACTTTAAAAAATGAAAGAAAAAATAGTGGCTTCTCTTCTGGCTAGAACTTGAAGGCTTTGACTCCATAATTCTACCCATGTGAACTACTGTAGAAGTTAAAACACTTACTTATTAATATATCACTGATCATTTTTAGAAGTCAGCCTACTTCTGGTTTACATTGCACCTAAGCTTAGACTACAAGAAGCCCCATAACTTGAAGTATCAAATAAGAAAACATTATACACTGAGTCAAAACCGTTTGACTAGATAAGTCTTTGTAAGGTCAGATAAATGTATTATTTTGGAAATAGTAAGAGTTATAACTGATAACATCATTAATTACTAACAGTTCTTTTAAAATGATTAATGCATTGATAATGCATATTTTATGTGCTTCTTAATTACTTAAAACATCTTTTTAGGGTCCTAAAATTACATGTGCCAAGCACTTGTTATTTGGCTTCTTTGAAGGTTAATGAAGCAGAAAAACGAAGTTCAAATACGTGGAGAGAAATATAATGAGGGAAAAAGAAAGAGGAATAGACTAGCCTTTCAGAAGCACATAATGAAAAAACATCTAATGATCTTTTATTGTATTGACATGTACTCCAGGTTTAAAAAAAAAAAAAAAAAACTCTTAGAGTCAATCATTATATTATGTTTTACAACCCTTACCTATTTTAGGCCTCCAAATCGTTTACCTGTGATTTTAGCTCTAACTGAGAACCCCAGTTCTGCCATTCACTGGAACTGCTTTGCTGGAACTGGTTTGCACTCTCAACTTTGTTTTAACCTGATCAGGACCTCACTTTCTCATTGAGTAATCAAGCAAAAACATGAAGGCAATGAGGTGCACATAAAGACACACGAGGGCCAAATTGTCTTAGGTTTCCAGAATGACCAGTGAAGATGGCAGCAACTTCTTGCTACATTAGTCTTGATGGATCCCTGGTATGGAAAAGCAGGATGATCCCTTATCCTAGAAATAGATACTGTCCAACAATGGCTTCTTCGTTGTGATAAGATGTTTCCACTTTCAAAGGAAGATTTGCAGGCAGCTTCCAGAATCCTGTGTATCAATGTATTTAGGTTGGTGCAAAAGTAATTGTGTTTTTGCCATTAAAAGTAATGAAACTGTTTGTAGATTGGTGCAAAATTGTGGGTTTTGCCATTACTTTTGCACCAACCTAACAAAACACATCATTTGATAAGGTACAAATATCAAGTCTGAACTTAATTAAAAATGCTTACAGTGTGACAAATTTAGAGACTATCTCATGAATGAAAACAGACATCTCTATGGAAATAAGAGCTCAGACTTACATGGGTTTAAACTTTTTAAAGCAATTTTACATTTTATTCCATTTCATTCTTCTGTCTCTCCAGATTGTGGTAATGACAAACCACACAGAATATCACTGGCTTAAAACAACAAAGGTGTATTTCTTGCTCATGTTATTTTTCAAACATCACATGAGGAGAGCACCTTGCCCTCTATTGCCCTCACTCAGGTTTCCAGGCCAAGGGAAGCTCCATCTTTGTGCATCTATGATTGCAAAGTGGGGGAAAGGGAGCATGCTGAGTGGTGCACTCAGGTCACTTCTCATTGTTTATGAGCCAAACCAAGTCCCATGGTTCCTTCTTCAAAGGAAGTGAGGAACTTAATTCAGCACTATGCCCCGAAACAAAACGACCTGAATGTCTAGGAGAGATCAGTGACTACCACATTCTTCTTCATAGACCTATGAGGAAATATACACAGCAACTCCTAGAAACCAGGTGGATTTTCCAAAGACGAAAGTAGAGACAATGGATAGGCAACTACACGGGGCAAGCCTCTTCCTTGTTCATATCTTCCCCCTATGCCACTGCCAAACAAAAATAAAACTCCAAGCCCCCCAACCAATTAAAAGGACCCCTCCTCTTGGGCAAGGGCATTCCTAAGTATACCTGAAAAACTAGTTTAGGCCTTGATGAGAGGAGGAAACCACCTGCCTCATTAAACCCTCAACCCTTTGGAATTCAAGCACAGTTCACCAACACTTAACATTAAAATGGAGACCTTAAAACTGAAAAAGCAAACTCTTTGTAGCAGTAAGATGCCAAATGACAGATAGCAGACCCTAAAAGAAATC
Source organism: Saimiri boliviensis (assembly GCF_048565385.1). Classification (NCBI taxonomy): domain Eukaryota; kingdom Metazoa; phylum Chordata; class Mammalia; order Primates; family Cebidae; genus Saimiri; species Saimiri boliviensis. Next base: position 41,147,260 of record NC_133450.1, on the reverse strand, counting down.
AAAGTATTTAACCCTAAAATGTGCTTCCCTGACATATTTTGAAATGGCCCTGCAAAGCTGTGTCTTGTGAGGAAAATCTATGTTTTGTAGAGAATCCATTTCCCTTTCCAGCTCTTTTTTCTTGATCCAACAGAGAATTAACTAAGTGTACTTTTTTAGGATAAAAAAATATTTACTGGTAAATTTTTAAGATTAAAAAAAAAATTACTATCTATTCTCTCTGAAGCCTGCTACCTGGAGGCTTCATCTGCATAATAAAAATCTTGGTCCCCATAACCCCTTATCCTAACCCCAGAAACTCCTTTCTATTGATTCCAGGTCTTTAGATAAACTCTTTTAACCAAGTGCCAATCAGGAAATCTTTGTATTCACCTATAACATGGAAGTCCTCCTGCTTCCAGTTGTTCCACCTTTCTGGACCAAATCAATGTATGTATTATGTATATTGACTGATGACTTATGTCTCCCTAAAATGTATAAAACCAAGCAGTGGCCAGACCACTTCGGGCACATGTTCTCAGGATCTCCTGAAGCTGTGTCATGGGTATGTTCTTAACCTTAGCAAAATAAACTTCTAAATTGAGACCCGTCTCAGCTACTTTTTGGTTTACACTACAATGCCTAAAATTTTATTCTTCCTTTCTTTAGACTGAACAACACCTTTCTTAACATTTTGTTGTCAATTGTCAGATGGTGAGAGTATAGTCTTCAAGATGAATATGAAGCACAGTCAGGATACAAAAATCCAACTATTAAGTGGTGCACCCCAGGCTGATTCAGCCAGAAGAGATTTCTGGCCTGCAGCATGGGAGGTCGCCATGACTTCTGTAGTATGGAGTGGGGAGGTAGTTAGGATGGGAGTTGAGAGTCTCTTTTTACCAAAAGTCAGGACAGTCCTGGGGAAGAAAACCACACCTCTGTGGACAGTTTTCAAGATAATATATTATGAAAAAGTTAAATAATGTGTCCTCCTTAAGAACTTTGTAAAACAAATTAAAAACGAAGTAAGAATAAAACAGATGATGCATGTAAAAACTGGGAACTTGTATAAAAAAAAAAAAAAAGACTGAGAATTTTCCTGAAATAGCTGTGCTAGCCCTAGTCAAGTAATTGACCATTCCAGTGAAGCTTAATTTGGGACACTAAATTCAGAATTAGGACCGTGAAAGAAACACTGACAGATGGGACTTAGAGACATAATTCTTTTTTCTTCTTCTTCTTTGAGACAGAGTCTTGCTCTGTCGCCAGGCTGGAGTGCAGTGGCACAATCTTGGCTCACTGCAACCTCCGCCTCCTGGGTTCAAGTGATTCTTCCGCCTCAGCCTCCTGAGTAGCTGGGACCACAGGTGTCTGCCATCACACCCGGCTAATTTTTGTATTTTTAGTAGAGACGGTGTTTCACATGGCCAGGATGGTCTCCATCTCTTGACCTCATGATCCGCCTGCCTCGGCCTCCCAAAGTGGTAGGATTACAGGCGTGAGCCACTGCGTCTGGCCCTTAGAGACATACTTCTACTGAACACACCAAAGTATCTAAGAACTGCAAGCTGATACCAACATTGTGCTGTATATTACTTATACAGCACATATATATACTTTCTTACATTGACAAAGTGCTTTGATATTTTTGATCACAAAACTTTTTTGAATGGAACCTTCATGAAGTCCCATATTCCTGACTTTTTGCTAGCATTCTCATAAAATCCTGTCATATTTTTAATTCATAGTTTCGAGCCATCGTTTTGGCTTTAAAGCTCAAAAGCTCCACTGCAAAGCTGTTTCCAGGTTGAAGGAATTGTTTTATTCCCCTTCTATTCCTTTTACCATGTGAAGACACACAGTTAATCTCCTCCAGAGGATGCAGCAATAAGGCAACATGTTAAAAATGAAGACCAGGTCTTTTTCAGATACTTAATTGATCAGTTCCTTGATTTTGAACTTCATCTCTAGAACAATAAATGTTTATTTTTTATAAATTACCTAGTCTCTGGTATTTTGTTACAGCAGTGTAAATTGACTAAGAAACTGATATCAGGAATTGGGTGCTGCTGTAACAAATACATGAAAATGTGGAAACTTCTTTGAAACTGGGTCATAGGTAGAGGCTGGAATAGTTCTGGAATGAAAAGGAAAACCTCCTGTATTACTATGAACAGAAAATTAAGGGTGATTCTTACAAGGCCTCAGAAGAACAGAAGAGCTACAGAAAGAGTCTGAAATCTTAGAGAACATCTAAATGGTCTTAAACAGAATGTTGGTAAAAATATGGACAATAAAGCCCATTCTGATTAGGTCTCCAGATGGAAATGAAGACTGTCTTATTGGGAACTAGAGGAAAGTCCACTGGGACTTTGTTATAGAAAGTGGCAAATAACCTGGATGAATTGTGTACGTGTCCCTACTGCTTTGGGAAAGGAGGAATTTAAGAGTGATAAACTAGGTTATTTGGGATAAGAAAACTTTAAGCAAGGTGTTCAGCGTGCTGCATGGTTTTTATTATCTGCTTATGATAAAATGCAAACAGAGAAATTAGTTAAAAATTGAACTTATGATCAAAAGAGAAACCAACCAAAGACTTAGAATATTCTCAGCCTGGCCATATAAAGAATAGTGTTTAGGAAAAGCAACCAAGGGTGTGGTATAGTCACCCTTTGATAAATAGATTCCTATAGACAGAAGAAAGCCAGTGCTACTCATTAAGACAATTAAAGAACACTCCCCACAAGGCATCTCAGAGATCCTTGAGGCTGCCATGCTCATTATGAGCCCAGAAGGGCCAGATCTTTGAGGGAAGAATAATTTCAAGGAAAAAGCCTAGGGCCCATGTGGGATCTCAGAGCTATTTGCTCATGTTCACATCAAGTCTCTGTCTCCACATTCTGGTGCAGTGCTCCTTGGCAGCCTCAGCTGCAGTCCAAGAAGGCCCAAGTACAGCCTGAGCCACAACTCCAAAGGGCGCAAGATGTAAACCTTGGCACTATCCACATGATGCCAACTCTGAAGGTGCATGGAATGCTGGATTCAACAGCACATTATAAGATCCTAATAGTCAAAACAATCTTGAGCAAAGAACAAAAGCTGGAGGTATCACACTACCTGACTTCAAAATTTACTGCAAGACTATGCTAATGAAAACAGCACAGAACTGGCATAAAAACAGACATATAGGCCTGTAGAACAGAAATAGAGAGCTCAGAAATGAATCCACATATTTACAGTCAATTGACTCAACAGCTTCCAAGAGTACACCATGAAGAAAGAATAATCTCATTAAATGGTGTGGGACAACTGGATTTCCATATACAGAAGAATGAAATTGATTTTTATCTTCCACCATGTAAAAAGTCAACTCAAAATGGATTAAAGACTTATATGCAAGACCTAAAACCATAAAACTACTAAAAGCAACCATACTGGAGAATCTCAGTGACATCAGTCTGGGCAATGATATTTTCAAGGTGAACCCAAAAGCACTGGTAGCAAAAATAGAAAAGTGGGTAGGGCTACAAACTAAAAAGCCTCTGCATAGCCAAGGAAATAGTCAGAGTAAAGAAACAACCTAAAGAATCAGAGAAAATATTTGCAAATCATATACTCAATAAGGTGTCAATATTAAAATGTATAAGAAACTCAGTGTAAGAAAACTACTCAATTTTTAAATGGGCAAAGGATCAAAATAGACATTTCTCAATAGATCACATACAAATGTCCAACAGGCATATGAAAAAATGCTCATCACTAATCCCCAAAAAATGCAAATTAAAACCATAATTAGATATCACCTCATTCTTGTTAAAACAAATCTCAAAAAGACAAAAGATACTAAGTACTGGTGAGGATGTGGAGAAAAGGGAACTTTTGCACAAGGTTGACCTAATCAGAATGGCCTTTATTACTGTTTTGTAAGATCCTCAAAAAAATAAAAATAGAACTAAAATATGGTCTAGCAATCCCACTACTGGGTATATAACCAAAGGAAATGAAATCAGTATGTTGAAGAGATACATCCCCTTCCATTTCATTAAGGAATTATTCACAATAGTGTAGATATGGAGTCAACGTCAGTGTCCATCAGGAAGTGAATGGATAAAAAGACGTATATATGAACATAAGAGTTTGGAATGAACCAACCACACATGGGTATTTTGGTGAAGAGTGATAGAATCCTTCATATCAGTTACCTGGCCTACAAGATTTATATCTAACTTCTTTTGCCTTAAAAAAGAAGGACTTTTATTTCACTTAACATAGTGCCCGCCAGCTTAACCCATGGCAGGCACTGTGTTAAGTGAAATAAAACAGGTACAGAAAGACATACTACATGATCTCATTCACATGTGGAATCTGTAACTGAATTCAGAAGGAGAGAGGAGAACTGTGGTTACCCAGGGGTGGAGTGGCAGTGGGGAGTGGGGAGATACTGGTCAAACCATACAAAATTTCAGTGAGATAGGAAGGATGAGTTTGAGAGATCCATTAACCATAGCATAGTGACTACATAATACAATGTATCATATTCTTGAAAATTGCTGAGAGTAGATTTTGTGTTCTCACTACAAAAATGTACGTGAAATAATGAACATTAATTAGTTCAATTTAGCCATTTCGCAATGTCCACAGATTTCAAAATAACATGTAGTACTTAAGTACTATAGACCGTCTTTGTCAAATATTTTCACAGGGTATGTATTTTATAAAATTTAAAATACATTTTAAAAATTGCATTGCTGAAGTACACTTGTGCCTTTTCACATTAGCAACAGCCTTATTTTAAATTTCTGTATAAAAATAGGGAGGCAATTTACATCTTTTACTTTTGGCACCATGCCCATTTGAAGTCAGAAGACTATCAGGAGTTAAGTTCTGGTTTTGTCACACCTTCTGTCAGATATATCCCTAGCCATTTACTAGGTCAATTTTCATACACAGAAAAAAAATATCTATCTATCTATCTATCATCTATCTGTATCTGCCACACCTTAGCTAGCTTGCGTTGTGAATATTAAATAAGTTTAAAATCATAAAAAAGGAAAATTCCAATATGTTTTAGAAGTTTAAATTAGGCCGCGCACAGTGGCTCCCGCCTGTAATTCCAGCACTTTGGGAGGCCGAGGTGGGCAGATCATGAGGTCAGGAGTTCGAGACCAGCCTGGCCAACATGGTGAAACCCTGCCTGTACTAAAAATACAAAATTTAACTAGGCATGGTGGTGCACGCCTGTAATCTCAGCTACTCCGGAGGCTTGGGCAGGAGAACTGCTTGAACTCAGGAGGCCGAAGTTGTAGCTAGCTGAGATCCCACCATGGGCACTCCAGCCTGGGCAACAGAGTGTGACTCCGTCTCAACAACAACAACAACAACAACAACAACAACAACAAAATTTAAATTATAAATGTCACTGTTTAATTGTTAGGTAGGTCTCTTTACGCTATGGGGTAAATAATGTACTTTAATTATCATCAGAATTAGAAATATTACTAACATTTTTAGTTTACTTTTGTGGCAGTTGAAAGCTTTGGAGATTAACTGCCTGCATTCTGTGTAGATTATTTGCTGTCTTGTTTCCAGTATGTGAACTTACTAAGGGTGAAACAACCAAATTTCTTGTTTCGTATTAAATTTAGGGCCTAAAATAAGCAGACTTCAGTAATAATCTCTTCTCCACTCCTAGAGCAAAATTTAATTCTTTATGCAAACTGAAGAAATACAGAGACAAGCTGCCAAATAAGGTAACAGAAATATGTTTAAATTGAAAGGAAGGAGGCCAGGTGACCGATGTGAAAGATTCCTAACACTCTTCACCAGAATACCCATGTGCAATTGGTTCATTCCAAACTCTTCAAAAAAGGAGCTGAATTCTAGAAGAAATGTCACTGAAACAAAATATGAAAAAATGTCTCAGGGATCAAAAAGGCATGTTAAACATAAAGTATGTATAGGTCGATCTTTTTAATCTAAATTTCAAAAAGATATGTAATGTCAAAGGAACTCATAGGGGAAAAGATGGCTATTTAAATAAAAGATTTTAGATTCTTCTTCCTAAATCTTATTATTGGATTAACAGAGACCAACCCTTAACACTAAATGCCCCCTGGGTAAGAAAGAATCCTCCCTTGCACCAGTGAGTCGGAGGTTGCGGTGAGCTGAGATCCGGACACTGCATCCAGTCTGGACAACGGAGCGAGACTCTGTCTCAAAAAAATAAAAAAGCAGGGATCCTCCCTAATGTGGTTTGCCTTGTTTCTTTACCCGTAACATAACTGTAATGTTTCTCTTCCTTTTTTCCTATAGTTTCCTGCCTAAGGGTAATGTTTTCTCCTTCAGTAAAACAACAAAATTGTGATGCTCCTTGTTTCTGATGGAAACAAATCAGATTAAGGGCCTTTGGTTTCTAGTCTCACCCAAGAAAACCATGCTTCACATTTCAAAAGAAAAGCAGACTAAAATGTTCGAATATGCTTTCTCCATTCCTGAAACTGTTACCTGGGCAATTCCGGTAATAAGACAATCATCACATGGGTGCTTTCAGCAAATAATCCAAGGACAAAAATAGGAGCTGCATTTTCACTAATGCATGGGAGCTGTGAGAGAGCCAAACTCTACATGGGTGAGACTTCCAGAGAAAACAGTTTTAGTACTTAAAGAAAGATGAGGCTATTATCACAAATGTATTAATGTCAGCTGGACTTGAAAGCAAAGCCAGCCTGATCACTGCCACACACCCACATACAGCTGTAGTCAATTCCCTTCAGATCTTGCTTCCTCAATTCTTCTAACATCAACCCCCTCCCTTCTTGTCTCCAGTTTAGACTGCTAGATATGCAAGTTCAGGCCATTCCTATTTCTGTCTTTGTCATGCTGTTTCCTTCATCTAGAATCCCTTCAGACTTGTCTGTTGAACTCCTACCTACATTCCTTTTAGACTTAAAAACTATTCTGCGCTTCTGCTCCCCCAGCTCTCCCACGTCGCGCGCACGCGCGCGTGCACACACATACACACACACACACACACACACCCATCCCCACCTTCTACTCTCTCACTTGGGCAAAAGACATCCCTCTAATGTCTTAATGACATTTTTGGAGCATTCCGCATATTCTGACTTCACTTCTCTTAAACCATTTTCCTGCCACCCAAAAGCCTTCCTTTATTCTCCATTTCTGAACTAGAAGCTTGAGTTCTCTCACAAACCTATGTTTTGTGCTACTATTCTCTGCAACTTGGGCTGACATTTCTACCAGTCTTTTAACAAATATTTATTAAAAGCATACGAGCTAAAAATATATATATATACTTAATTGACTCCCTTGGAAGAGACCCGGTGCTTTACAGAGGGGAGGTTCTGTTATATGCCTGAGGGTCACTCAGAAAGAAAGGATTCTTTTTAATTTTCTCAAGACCTCTCATGAGTTCAGAGTAGCTTGTTAATAGTTTGTTATTGCTTTAGATGACTTTGCTATGAGGATAAAATCCAGGACAGGCTGGGCACAGTGGCTCATGCCTGTAATCCCAGCACTTTGGGAGGCCTAGGTGGGTAGATCATGAAGTCAGGAGTTCAAGACTAGCCTGGCCAACATGGCGAAAACCTGTCTCTACTAAACATACAAAAATTAGCTGGGCATGGTGGTGGGTGCCTGTAGTCCCAGCTACTTGGGAGGCTGAGGCAGGAGAATTGCTTGAACCCAGGAGGCAGAGGTTGCAGTGAGCCAAGATTGTGCCACTGCACTCCAGCCTGGGTGACAAAGCAAGACTCTGTCTAAAAAAAAAAAAAAAAAAAAAATCCAGTACAATTGTTTTAACAAAACAATGGAGTTCAAGGAACGTAATAGGCAAATTCTGGGTGTCTGGGTCACAGAGAGCAGAAAGTGTTAAGGGAAAACAGTAAAAAGCAAGGTACCGGATAATAGATTGTATAGAAAAGGCTAGGGATGTGGTGAGGAGATGCTGTCAAATGGATTGAGAAGAGCGGAGGATAGGAGAGAGAGGAATGGAAGAGAAAGAGAAAGTCGTGCATAGAAATATGTACTTCACATTTTGATTAGGATTAAATCTGGCCCCAAGAAAAATGTTTAAGAGAGAGACATTGTGAATATTCGACACTATAAGTGTGTATCAACCATTCAGGAAACATCATATCTATGCAGGACAAACCCGGAGAGATTCTAATTCAAGTGCATAGGATGGGGCCAAAGAATCTATACTTTGAATAAGCACTCGAGTGATTCTTAGACATGTGGTTCAAGGGCCACCCTTTGGAAACACTGGTAGAGACTAAGGTTTTGCTTTCAAAGCGTAACTCAGACCCAGTATCTACTAGTTTGACAGGCCGGCCTGCCCATCAATCTGATGTCTGAGTAGCAGGAAAATATCTAGATAGCTTGACGTACAGATTACTCACTATTCTTCTTGCCACTAAAGGTCCAATTTAAGAGACAGAAGAATCTATGATTTTGACACATTTATGTCTTAAGGTACCCATCTGTTCCATTTAGTAATACTTCATGTTCTCAACCGAATAGTATGGCATTTTTCTTTCATATTTTCAGCTGCTTAAAGTTCAACATTGCACACAGTTTTTAGTGGTAAAGTCTCCATAGATGGCCCAGTGATAATTCATAAACTCACAAGAGCCAAACATGTAAGCACAAACATAATTCGTTAGCTTTTTGACTTTTAAACCATATCCAGAAAGCACAATTCTCTGTACAATAATTTTCTCATAAAAATGGCAAGTAAATGCTTCCCATAGATAATTTATTTTAGTGTTATTGATTTTTTTTTTCCTCCTAAAAAGCTGTATTGAAACAACAGCCATTAAGGCTTAGAGAGTTTTGCAACATCTGGTTATGATTGCAGACAATTGCTCCATTCCTTTTTCTTGAGGCGGCAAATAATACCACTGAGAACACCTTCATTAACCACCTACTAGTTCCCTTTCAGATGGCACCTGGGAAAAGGCTTGCAAAGGAGATAAAGAAATAGCTGAAGGTCTAACACAATGGTTATTGTCCATAAATTACTTATGCCATTTACCCACGGAGCCTGCTCCCTGGTGGTGTGTTAGAAGAACACTTTTGCTTCTATGTTCATTACTTGAGATAGCTGTGCCCAGTGCATTTAGTGAATGCAACCATTTTTCAGTTAGATGCATACTAGCACAGTCTTCCACTTAAACAATTTTGCATAAGTAAATTTCATCCATTTTTCTTTTTTGAGTGAGAGTCTCACTCTTCTCCCCAGCTGGAGTGCAGTGGCGCAATCTCAGCTCACTGCAACCTCCGTATCCCAGGTTCAAGCAATTGTCATGCTTCAGCCCCTCGAGTAGCTCGGATTACAGGCGTGCACCACCATACCCAGCTAATTTTTGTATTTAGAGCAGAGACGGGGTTTTGCTATATTGGCCAGGCTGGTCTCGAAACTCCTGGCCTCAAGTGTCAGCCCACGATAGCCTTCCAAAATGTTGGGATTACAGGTGTGAGCCATCACACCCAGCTCATCAATATTATAGTCACTTTTACTAGCTGAAAGAAACAGAAACTGAGTCTGGCCAATAGAAATGAAATGATTTTATCAAAAAGATTGGAGTAACTCAGGAAACTCCTTGGAGGGCTTGGAATGAGACTTAGAGAATGAGGAAGAACAAGGAAATATCAGGTAGGTGCCAGGACCTAAAGAAATTAAGGGAGAATAGTGCTTCCTCTGACACTAGAGAGAGCACAATCCTGGCTACCACCATCCACCCTGGGAAACCAGTGTGGCTTCTGTACAAAGGAATGCATTTTGCTGTCTGATTTTTCCGTCACTGCTTCAAAGTCCAAGCCAGTAGAATCTTGGTCTGGTTAGCTAAGCCTACACCTCAAGACTCTCAGCTAGATGATGGCAAGCATGGGACTGAATCTAAATGAACTGGGCTTTCTAGATCTCTAGTAGGATGCACGCTCTGTCTCCCATTAAGACACACAGTGGAAACCTAAGAAGGTTCAGAGGCTGGACAGCCAAAAAATCCTGAAGTGTTCACTACACTTAGCGGCAAGATCCAACATGAAGTCTGAATTATGGTTCCTTCGGAAAACGTGACTCAAAATGGCTGGTTTTTAACATGGGCTACAAATATCTAAAAGAGTAAATTAATTATCAAATCCATATCAAAATATTAGTTTTAAGGGGTGTAAAGTGGTAGAGTTAGAATATATGCCCAGAAACTTTATACATACACAAATATGTAGCTGAATTTTAAAGTGTTCCATTATTCTTTCATCCAATCTGCTATACACATATATTTTCTGTTTGATAGATCACATACTCTATTAGATACTGGGAAATTGGAGGTGAATTTAATTCCGTTCCTCTCCTCAGTGGACCCATAGTATAAGACACATATGTGCACACAGATAATGCAATGAAGTGGCTTGCTTGGATCCCCAAACTCCTGGGCCACAGACCTGTATCAGTCCTCAGCCTGTTCGGAACTGGGCTGCACAGCCAGAGGTGAGCTGTAGACCAGCAAGTGTTACCACCTGCGCTCCACCTCCCATCAGATCAGTGGCTGCATTAGATTCTCATGGGAGCGTGAACCCTATTGTGAACTGTGCATGCGAGGGATCTAGATGGCATGATCCTTATGAGAATCTGATGACTGATGATATGAGGGTAGAACAGTTTCATCCTGAAACTTTCCCCCCACCCCACCACCGTGGAAAAATTGTATTCCACAAAACCAGTCCCTGGTGCCAAAAAGGTTGAGGACCACTGCTTTACAAAATCATGCACAAAGTGTGGTGGAAATATAAATGTGAGAAGTCAAATCTGCCTAAGCAGGAAAGAGAGACTTTAGGTAAAAAAAAAACAACAAATAAACTGTCCTAGAAAATGAAGAAGGTTTCTTCTGGAAAAGTAAGATAATGGCTTTCCATACATAAGAACCAGAAGCAGTTGAATGTCATATGGAAATAAGAGAATGGTGTATGTTGTGGGTATTAGGGAGAGCACAGGTGAGAGAGGAAAGGAGAAATCGTGAAAGGGAATGGGACTAGAGAAGGAGAGAAAGTTAAGGTTTGAAGAGCCTGTTGCGTGTATAGGATTTGAGTTTAGCATACAGGCAATGGAGACTCTTAAAGATTTTCAATCAAAATAATCTTATGTTTCACTTTTAGGCTTTGTGTTTCATGGAGTATTTTGTAAAGGTGGTTCTGATATGAAGAATGGATTGGAGGAGGGAAGAAGAGGGAGGACAATCTGATAGATTTTTGGGAATATTCCAAGGAAGAGATTCAAAGCTAGTGAAACTATTAATGGAAAACAGGAGGAGTTAAGAATTTTTTACTTTTTTAAAGAAAGGATCTGGCAAGGCTTTCTAACATCACACATAGAATGAGGGGAGCAGAGGAGGAGGAGGATGCTGGACTAACAGCCAAACTTTGGCAGGGGTATGGGGTACCAACGAGAGAGGAGTAAAGCATTGGGAGAGAAAAGAAGAAATGCCCTGTGAACTTAGAGATGTACAAGTTTGGAATGCCGGAGAATTTTAATCAGAAGCATCACTATTAATCACCAGGCTAAAGAACATGCGGTATCTCTGGAAGAATATGCACAGTAAAAAGAAGGGAGGACAATATAGAGAGCCCCAAAGCACATCACCATTTGAAGAACTGACAGAGGAGCCTGCAGCAGAAACACAGGATGAGTGCTCACAGATTGGTGGAATCTGGGGACAGCGGTAACAGAATGGAAGGATGTAGAGACATGAAAGAAAAGCGGAATGGTCAATACCACATCAAACAAATTCTTTTCAGCATCTATAAGGCCATCTAGCGCAGGGACAATACCTTTCTTAAAACTCAAACTACCCAGAATCTAACTCACTATCTGGAACACAGTTGGTGTTCACAAAGTTGAGTTGAAGGAGTTAGTGACATAACACCACTCAAAATTTTCCCCTAAAGAAAGTCTATATATCAGTGAGTTCCCCAGAATCCCCTGAGGAAACATTCATGGTGGTGTCATTGCATCTGTGTTTCTGCCGTCAGAAAATTGCTAGAACGGTTGCCAGCTGAAGTATAATTGGGATCTTACTCATCTAGCCCAAGGGAGCATCTCTTACTGAAGAAAAGAAAATACACTTGCAGAAAACAGAGGGATGAAAAAGAAGTGGCTGGCCAGAGACCTCGGAGTTCAGATCAACATAGGCTCCAGTGAGACACATGTAGAGCAATCACTCCTAGGGTAATAGGTAATCAGTGACAAATTGGTAGAAAGTATGTCAATAATATTGAATCATTCTTGTACTGGGATGAATAGAATATGACGTCTTCTCATTCCATAATAGCAGTCTAGTTTATTAAATCTATTGATTATAAACCCCTCCTGGTATACAGACATAAACCTACAAAGAAGAGACATGGGTGTAGATACAGATGCATGCATACAGATGTAAACATTGTATAGATATGAAAAATATAATGTGGTTATGTATATGCTTATGAATATGGAGATAAATGTTTGGACTACGTAGGTGCCTCCTGCCTATTGCACTGATTCAGATGCCTATGGCAATTAAGAACAGGTACACAGTACTGTCAAAAAGCTTATTTCACATTGTATGTACAAATAAAATGATACCTGAGATTTGCTCCAAAATATTATGGGAGGTAAAACAAGTGAGGCACAGATCAAGCAAGACTCATTGTGAATTAATAATTGTTGAAGGTGGGTGATGGATATATGGATGCTCATTATACTAAACTGTCTACTTTTGTGTTTGTTGAGATGTTTCCCAAAATTAAATATTTTTAAAAAGTAAAAGCTTATTTTTGCCTCAGAGTACTACATACTAAAACAGCATCTTATTAGCTTCTAAACAGTGTGATAGAGATAATTAAGTCAGGGGACATTGAAGGGGAACATCAAAGAGGGGATGAGCCTGGAAGCAGAACACTGAAGTGGGGGGTATAGTTTAGATAGACAGGAGTTGGGAGGGCATTTAGGAAGGGGAAGGAATAGTGTGATGGTTAATTGCGAGTGTCAACTTGATTGAAGGATACAAAGTATTGATCCTGGGTGTGTCTGTGAGGGTGCTGCCAAAAGAGATTAATGTTTGAGTCAGTTTGCTGTGGAAGGCAGACCCACCCTTAATCTGCTGGGCACAATCTCATCAGCTGCCAGTGAATATAAAGTAGGCAGAAAAACATGAAAAGGAGAGACTGGCCTGGCCTCCCAGCCTACATCTTTCTCCTGTGCTGGACGCTTCCTGCCCGTGAACACTGGACTCCAAGTTTTTAGTTTTGGGACTTGGACTGGCTCTTCTTGCTCCTCAACTTGCAAACAGTCTATTGTGGGGCCTTGTGTAAGTTAATACTTAATAAATTCACACACACACACACACACACACACACACACACACACACTAGTAGTTCTGTCCCTCGAGAGAACCCTGACTAATGCACAATAGGCAAAGAAAAATCTATCTTTGTGGAACAATGAAAATACTAGCTTAAGACTAATGGGGACAGGTGTGGTGGCTTATTCTGTAATCCCAGCACTGGCCAAGGCGGGAAGATTGCCTGACTTCAGGAGTTCACAACCAGCCCGGGCCCACAATGCGAAAATCCATCTCTACTAAAAACAAATACAAAAAATTAGCTGAGCATGGCGGCGTGCACCTGTAGTCCCAGCTACTCAGGAGGGTGAGGCAAGAGAATTGTTTGAACCTGGTAGGTGGAGGCTGCAGTGAGAAGATATCGCACCACTGCTCTCCAGCCTGGGCAACAGAGGGAGACTCCATCTCCAAAAAAAAAAAAAAAAAAAAAAAAAAAAAAAAAGTAATAAAGACTAGTGGATGACTGATATAATATTAATTATAGTTCTGAGTTGTGAAAATCCTTGGATCCTATAGGATTCAATTTCAGATCCCATCCGTAAAGTGAGAAACAGAAACCCACTGATCATTTCTGAAAATAATAATATTAAGAAATCCATTTTAAAGACGATTAATCTGGCATGATGAAGAATGGATAGACGAATATAGCAGGAAGTCCTATTAAAAAGACTTGTCAGAATTCCCAGGGACAATGTGATAAAGACCTAACTAGCGTGGTGGTGGTAAAAGGAATGGGTGGGTAAGAGACAACACTTGAAGCACGAATTAAATGACTCTGACTATCCAGAGGTGAAGCAAAGGAATGTTCATTGTACCTATGTAAAGCCATTAAAGATAAGGAAATCAAATTTTATAATAAAGTAATCTTGGCAAAACCTAGGGAGTTAATTCAAGGTTTTAAGAGATGACATGTTCAGATATTTTTAAAGATGTAGCTCCATTTAAATTTTCCAAATTCATGTTTTAGAGAGCCCTATTTTCATTATCATTCTATTTTTCCTTGGGCAGAGTGTAACATCTATGACCACTATTCCAAAGCATACTATAGGTGGGTAGGTATTCTGAAAAATACAAAAGTAATTACACAAGGGCAGGACCACTCTATTAAAAGTTATACTTGGTAGACAATAAAAAATTTAAATGTGCATTATAACACACCCACACAATAAGTTAATATTCATGAAACCCCATTTTCTGATTACATAAGAATGTAAAGAACATCTCAATTGTCACTTAATGCATCTGAGTTTATTAAGATGGAGCATAAAAAGCAAGAAGCTGGATTAAAAACCACCATTAAAATACCCAAGTGAATTTAATTCAGTATTTATGGAACTGAGTGTATCTTACTCTAACAAGGAACATCTTAATGCAATTCAGTCTGAACAAACACAATCCTATGCAGAGGATAAAGTAAGAGTGACAAGATGCCAACACAGTGTGACAGCTACTGTGCCACCTGACCTAGAACATTAGAGCATTTTCTAAAAGCGCACAAAAAGCAAATTTTATCCTTGCTTCCAGCACATCAACCTCACATTTTTAGTTTTTATTACCCATAATCCCACAGGCTCTGGTAAAACATCAAACTAGAATTTATTTGTTAACATTTTAAAAGGACACAATTTTAAGATACTTTCTCAGGTGCCCTATTTCAGCAATTCTGCTTCATATGCCAAGTAGCGGACATACCACCAGTGCTGAAAACAGCCAACACACTATTATTACCAACAGGGAAATCCACCCACGAGTTGAACCAGTGCCAGGCAACCACGCTGAAATGCTGACAGCATCACAGGGCTTTCCAACTGTAGGGACGCAGAAAGCAGCTGTGATTTCCCTTCATTAAATGCAGATGGGGAGAAAGGAAAGTGGCTTTGTGTGTGTGTGTGTGCGCGCGCGCTCAGGAGGATGGATACTGACGGGAAAACCAGTAAGAATTTCCAGAGATGCTGCTGTGATGCGGCCATTAGTTCCAGATGTTAGTTACACACTGATCTCATCTCCCACCTGCTCCTTTTCCTGAACTGTCTTTCTCAGTTCACGGCATTGCCATCTACTCAATGGTACAAGCTAGAAATCTCCAGATTGTGTTTTCTCTCTATCCCTGCTGGCTCCCACTGCCCCTACCACTCCCACCAACGTTAAGAGATCTCAATTCAGTCCCCTCCTCTCTGACCCCACTGCTATACTTCAGGGTCCTTTCATTGCCCTTCACATAATACTAGAGGTTTTAATCAGATTGTGTTTAACCATCATTAAATGCTGGATTATCCCTGGGTATCTGTAAGGAATTGGTTCCAGGACCCTCCAGAATATCTAAATTCACAGATGCCCATCTCTTACATTAAAAAGTAGTATTTGCATATAACAGACACACTTCCTCTTATGTACTTTAAATCATCTCCAGACTACTTAGAATACCTAACATGATGTAAATGCTGAATACATGGTTGTAATATTGTATTGTTTAGGGAAGAAAACTGTCTACACATTCAGGACAAACACAATCGATTATCCCTTTTCTCCAAATATTTTTGATCTGCAGTTAACTGAATCCCCAGATGCACAGCACATGGATGTGGGGCTGGCCATAAAAACAAGTCTATAATGTGTCCTCTAAGCATTGATGAAAACCATTCTCATGAGAGCCTAACCTAAAGAAAATCATTTTCATCTCTATCAATGGTTAGATGACACGTTATAGACTTATAGACTTGTTGACACTGTATAGACTTGCTGCTGGAAGATTTAGAAACTGTTATTTTAGAAATTAGGAATGAAATTCGCAACTGGAATCACTTCGGTGTTGCTTCCAACTCAGATTTAATATTCTGAGTTTAACAGAATATTTGCTGACATATAAATTCCACAGACATTCCAAGTATTAAGAAATGCTAACATTTTTCAGAGAAAAAGATACCGAGTCAGTTAAGTAGCTGACACTGGATTGAAGAATCCTATCCTTCCGCTGCTAAGGTTGGTCAAGGACGTGTTTCTCAGATTTCAGATTTGTCTCCCTGTAAACACTTGCAAATGTGACAAATCTAAGTTCTTAAGGGATTCATTTTAAAAAAAATTAATATATCATCTTTGATTTTTAAGTATGGAAGTTGATAGATGCAGTGGACTATTTTCTTTTCTGCCAAAAAGAACAAATTGTATCTCCCAAAGCCCGAAGTTCATATTTTGAGGAATTCAGTCAGATGTAGTCTGTGAGCGACAGCTTTGAAGAGAGCTGTATTGATTACACAATCACTCTTCACCGAGACCACTGTTCCCAGCCTTGTCCGGGAGCAGGCCTATTGCTATGTGCCAGTCACCTTGGAGACACAGCAAGAGCAGCTTCATCTTGTGGCCTTTTCTTTAGTTCCTCATTCTGAAAGCCACTTACACTTGAATGTATTATTTAATATGGTGAAAAATGCATCAGTCTTCCAGGCCTTCAGAGCTCTAACAGGCTTAAAAAGCTTTGGAAATCTTTCTAAAACTAAAATAACCTTGCCCTCAGAAGAGCAGCCTATGGTGTTCATATCAGGATTATCAGCAGTGGGCCTGGATGAGTAAAACAATTAAATGAATGGCTTTATGAATGTGGGTGGTGTGATATCCCTCACCTCCATGCAGGAAGCTTAAAAGGGACGCATGTGTCATAAACCAATTATCCCTCCCATCATGCCTGAAAGAAGTATGGAACTGTTATAGCCATAGCTTCAGAGGTCCTGTTAAATCCTAGACACACAGTAACTGTGCAAAGATAAATAACTTGATCCAGCTTCAAGAACAAGGACTAAAAAACTTGATCAGATGTTCAATTTCTTGGCAAATGGAATAAACCAATCACATTGACTGAATCAGAGATTGCCAATTCAGTTAGGTCATTTAAACCAGACTCAGAGAATGTATATATTATTTCTTTCAACACTCCTTTTTAGCTATGACTTGAACTGGAGGTAGAAAGAAAAAACGGCATATGGTGTCTCTGCACTGTCAGTTTCGCTAAGCTTCAACTTTGTTTCTCAGAATTCCTTTCTGTCAATGGTCCTTGGCTAAGCTGACCAAAAGAGAAATTTGTGAAAAGAATGGACTCCAGAAGCGAACCAGGATTCTTGTTTCGCTTGGCAGGTCAGTGTAGCGTCAGAGGTGAAGTTCACGTGTGTTGTGGGCACGTGGGCTCACCTTGTTGGCTTCTCTCTTATCTCTTCCTTGGGTTTGCCTACTCCCTGGCCAGGTGCATTTTTAGGACCCTGAAAGATAGCGTCAGCTTCTTCTGAGAGTCATCTGACTCATTGAAACTAGAGGCTTGAAAGTTGTGACAAACCAACTCAGTTTCCAGATTATCCTTACGGATTCTAGTTTGCCCTTGCTCTCTCATTTCATGCCTTTCCTTCCCAAATCCCTGCTCACCTCAGGCCTGGCACCAGATACAAAAGCCACAGCCACGCATAAACTGATTAACCAGCTCTCTCAATTGCACCATGCCCAGTTCCTCTAATAAACCCCATGTTCCATTACATGCCTGATGGTTTACCTATCTGACCAAATCCTTAGTGACACAGGAGGTGTGTGGGGCTCTGTTAGAGGCACACTGCTGTGAATTGCACAACCCCCTCACAAAAGTTTCAGTTTTAACTGAATTGGAAGGAAAAAAATACACAACAATGTCAACAGTCACAAAAGTCTCTGTGGCACCAAATTCAAGTGTTATGTTATTAAGTTAGTGCAGATATAATTGCAGGTTTTGCCATTTAAAACTAATGGCAAAACCAACAATTATTTCTGCACTGACCTAATATTTCCTGTGTCACATAGCTTGATGAAGTCTCCTGTCAAAGCACATTAAACACTGACATTAGGAAAGTAAAGACTTCAGAGTAAATGCCTTAGAGCTAAGGGCCAGGCTATAATAATAGAGCTAGAAGGAAATAAGTTGGTTAAACAGGCGCAGAGCTAAGAAGCAAGTGTGGAAAGACTAAATTCAGGGAGGAGACAGAAGTTCTCAATCTTTGGGTACTAGAGAGTCTTAGTAAACCCTCACAACATTAAAGACAGAAAAATCTTCACAACATAGAAGATCTAAGAGTGGGGCAATAAGCCAATTAAAAGAGAGAGACAGAGAGAGACACCAAGTCCAGAGGGCAACCAGTACAGAAGGTGGAGAATTTTAGAAGTCAGGTGGTCAATTATTTTATGAGCAGCTACTTTTGTGGAAGATAAATTTGGATGTTCAAAGGACAGAACAAGGTGGGGAAAAGAAAGCAAACTCATAGTTGGGAACTAGATGGCAGAGACTGAAGAAGTAGGAGCCACATTGAAGAAGTAGGAGGATGGGTTTGGGAATGGTTTTTTCTGCCCAGAGATACAGGCTTTTGGGCGAGTCAAGAACCATTTTCATTAGAGCCTAAGGTAAGCCCATCTCTGATCTTGACATTTAGGCACCAATAGTAAAGTGACTATCCAGTCAGTCAACAGGACTCAAGTTCAAAGTCAGGTTAGTGGCAAATCAGGGTGACTTGATGTTGGACCATTAAGTATTTGTCTTGAGATTCTTTTCCTCTTTCTAGAGGTCAGAGTTGGTCCCATCTGGGCTGTACAGGGCTGTAATCAGGTCAAGTGATTCCTGCAGCTGGCAAAAGATAGGGAACCAGAAGGAGTGACAAGTTGTGAGGCTTGAAAAAGAAGCTACATATGGACCGGGCATGGTGGCTTACGCCTATAATCCCGGCATTTTGGGAGGAAGAGGCAGGCAGATCACCTGAGGTTGGGAATTCAAGACCAGCCTGACCAACATGGAGAAACCCCATTTCTACTCAAAATACAAAGTTAGCCAGCTGTGGTGGCACATGCCTGTAATCCCAGCTACTTGGATGGCTGAGGCAGGAGAATCAGTTGTACCCAGGAGGTGCAGGTTGCAGTGAGCCGAGATTGTGCCATTGCACTCCAGCCTCGGCAATGAGAGAAAACTCAGTCTCAAAAAAAAAAAAAAGAAAGAAAGAAAAAGAAACTGTATATGATTAGACATATAAATTATACATAAGTCATGAAACTCAAAGTTAATAAAGAAGAGATTTGCTAGTTTTATATGTATGATCCATATATGTAATATTTGTTCATATGACATATCTAACAGAGATACTATATATGCTCCATATACATAGGGAGGCAGTGTTGACCACATTTTCACATTCATCACATTTACTGGAACTGAGTGCGAAGATTCAACTTTACTTAGTGATTAACTGAAGCTCCTGTGTTTAAAGAACTATTGCTTTGTCCTAAATTACTTAGGCTGGAGCAAAATAAGTCCAGATACAAAGTATTATTTTCTCTTCTGACATAAAGATCTGCTGTTCCACATTAAGTTGTGCTTTTCCAGTTTCTTGCTGCAAGCATGTCTGTAAACAATTATATTAATTGAACTTGGCTTTGGGATTCTAATACTCCTCGAATTCACACAATGGGGTTTCAAAATTAATGAACCCACAGATGTATATCCTGCCACCACCACCACCCCCACACTCACACTTTTAAGTATATGTCTTTTGAAAGAAGTACAAGAGGACTCTCACAGAGTTACCTGCTATTTATAGCCAGCAAGGAAATGTTTGAAAAATATGCAGGAATGGCAGCTCTCTGGCTTATTAGATCCCTTGCTTAACAATAACAATTTCAAAACTCAGCAAATAAACCCCTCATTGCAAAGATGTGATAAAATTCACAATAGGAATCTACTTCAGCAGTATTTGGCTTAGGTCCCTTCTTGGTGATGGTTCATTTTAATATCCTCAGTCTTGTTAAATTCTTACACTTACTTTTATTTGCTCACTGTGTTCTGACCAGCAAGAAAGCTATTAACATCATGGTCATGCATGGTCCTTTCTTCAGGTTTTGCATTTTCTGTTCCTCTTCACTGGAGGTAACAGCTTCAAAATGAGTATTAGATTACTAGACTTTCATCTATGCATAATTTTAATGCAGTCATTCTGGACCAGAAAAACCTCTTCTTTAGTTGAGCTATGGGCAGAGAGAAATTTCCAGGTTTCTGAGTTCTGAAACTGGGTGCATAGTACAGAATTGGGCTAAGCTGATTTCCAGAGGAAACGGGATAAATCATATCATGGCCAGGATTATTCTCAGGCTGGCTGTTGGGTCAGACAGAGCTCTAGTTTCCACAGATAGTTTCAGAAAGAAACATTTACGGGAAGAGTTCTGATCCCATGAAGATCATTTATTTCTATTGCCACTTGAAGGAGGTATAGACAGGGAGGGAGGGAGGACCACTGGCTTCTGTGCACCAAAACCTACACACTTGACCCAAAATACTTGCAGTTACACAGAAGGGCACAGAAGATGCTAACCTGAGGTAGTGAGAACTTCTGCAAGCAGCCGGGTACCCAGGCCCCTGGAGGGAGAAGTCTGTCATGGTACAGTAATAAGGGCAAAAAGGAGCTTTGACTCTACAGAATTGAAAAACAAGAAAACCAACCAAAAGTGGTTTTACACTTTATTAGCACTGTTAGTTGGTAATTCCTAAAATCAGTGATACATTCAAACTTCTTTTAGTCTAAGATCTAAATAATCGTGCAGTTATAAGTGAGTTTTAATTATATATATTAGCTTGGAATGGGGACATAAAAATGCCAGGCCTGCCTGCTACAAAAAGGAAATCTAAATAGAGCATATAAACAATCCAGGAGTTTTTGTGTTGCTTTACTTAATGATATGTAATCTGTAAATATTGCCACCGTTGATGGTCTCATGGACAGGCATGGCTGCCGGCATAACAAAGAAGCATTTCAAGTAAAATTTTTTTTAGTACATTTGTGTACAGAAGTCTGATTCCTTTGGAAAATATGAAGCTCAATATGGCCACAGTTGAGTAGAACAAAACTGTCATTAATTTTCTTCCCTTCTTTCATCCACTCTTCTAAAATCTATCCTTTTCCAAATGAGTACAGGAAGCAGAGAGATGATAAACAGCTTCTTAAAAATGACTTATCATGTCTCATTCAAAAATGCAGAGAGTGTTTAAGTCTTAATTATTGACCTAATCTTTATAACACATACCATACTTAACCCTCATTTCTAACCAATCAAATAAGTCAACAGGAGGTAAAGAAGTACATCAAAGGGAAGTAGCATAATCCTGCTGGTTTATATCCCATGGAGATCGTATTTACAGATATTAATACGGCAGGGAGAGTGACACTCTCCTCCCACAGCGCATTTTAAAATTATTGCTATTTTTAGGATGTTTCTCTCTTGGTGACAACGAAAAGTGTTTCACATATTATTTGACCTTAAGACCAAATTTAGATTAAAAAAAACTAAAACTTGGTTCAGGTTTCAACATTGTCATATCAATCATCACATAAATTGAACATTATGAACGCAAAACTGAACTTTTTATTAGAAATGTTTTTCCCTGTGTATATTTTGTATTTCTTTTATTTCTTTCCATGTTTTGACATTAAACCACCTCAATAGGAGATGTGTCCTACTAAATTACATATGCTCCTTGTTCAATTCTAGGGTCCAATTAATAATAGAGGCATCCACATGCCGAAAGGACACATGCAGAGTCTGTAGTTTACCATCATTACTTTCCTCTGAGCAAGCTATAATAATCCTTCATTTTGTTTCTCCTCTCTATTCTCCTACTGCCTCTCCTCATCTTTGACCTCAGATAGCTTCTACTTACTTTTCTAATTCCTACCAAAAAAAAAAAAAAAAAAAAAAATGTAGTGCTTACCTCCAAGGCCCTCTGATATTTCATACCTGCCTCTAACATTCTTAACTCTATTTTCTCCTTGAACACTCATTTCAACGTAGTATATATTGAACTAATAGATTTTAATACTTGCATAGACTGGATGCAAAAATCACTGATATCACTAATAGTCAAAGATACTTCAACTCTGCTGAAGCAAAACAAAACAGAAAACCTGTCCAAATAGCATTTAGCATTCAAAATGGAAACAAAAAAAAATTAAAGTAAATCCACATTACTCTTACCACTTTACAACTTGAATATTTTTGAATACCCTTGATGAGATGATAATAGCAATTAGAGAGCTTGCGTGACGGTGCTGAAGTAGACCAGTTGGGTTAAATTATGACTCTGCCCTTGTTTTAGCTAGGCAGCATTGGACAAGTTTCTAAACATCTCTATGCTTAAGTTTTCTCATCTGCAGAACAGGGAAAATAGAGTTGTTATAAAAATTAAATGAACTGATAATTACAAAGTTCTTAGAATAGCACCAGCTCCAAGCACAAATGTTATTTGAAACAGTGTGAGTCTTACTCTCAGAAGCACTAAGTAGGTAGATAATATAAGAGAAGTGTTTACTTCTTTCACTGAAGATCGTGGAAATTTATACGGAAAAATGGATTCAGTCCAAGTGTGATGGGAGAACATCAGCGCTGCTAACACCAGTTGTATTGTAACACATCCTAGACAAGACAATGGGAGCCTGAAACAGTAATTATCATCTGGTCAAATTAAAGACAACTTTGACTTTACAGAATGTGGCAGCTGACTACATAAGCAAGGAATCTCAGCCTTGGCATCAGGGAGAACGAGTATGTCCTCCATGCACACAGACACAAAGCAATCCAGAACCCGGTTATCCATGTATGTCCTCCATGCACACAGACACAAAGCAATCCAGAACCTGGGCGCTGGATAACCATTCAGCAGATAGCAGTAGCTGGAATGTGAGAGTAGGAATACATGTTCTGAAGGAGAATGCCAAGATCAAGGAAGAAACATAATGTTACACGGTAGACCAAGTCCAGAACTTAGGTGAAGGAATGAGAGAGTTGAGAAAAGGTTGGTCTTTGTGTGGGAACAAAATTCAGAACACAAAGACAGGAAAGACTCTCAGGGGCCTCCATCTGTGCCCCGGAACATTGGTTCAAAGCTTCCCAAATCTCTTTCCCCAAGAGCCAAGATTTGCCTTAGGTACCAAGGAGTCCTTATAATACTGCAGAAGTTCAACTAAGGAGGAAAGAAGAATGAAGATGCCAGGAAATAGAAGGGAGTTTTCCATTGCAAAGTTCTGTAGGAAAATCAAGAAAGTCCTGGAAAAGAAGGATATTTATACACACTTTGATGACCCAGTGTAGAGGGGTTCTAAGTAAAAATGAAGAGAGAGGAATGAAAGTCGGAATCACATATTTTAAAATGACTACTTTGAAGCACATTAGATACAATATGAAAAGTGTATCATTAAAGAAACTGCCTAGAAACTCACAGAATAAAACAGCTGGGAGAGGGGCCAGAAGGTACTTGGATGTCTATATCCTGATACATAGAGATTTCGTAAATTTAACTTAGATCTTTCAACTTAAGAAATACAACAACTCATATGTTATCAAGACAACACAACAAACTGTGGAAAACTATGTATTGCTCAAAATAAACAGTTTTTGCTTTGGTTTTCAGAAAAATATGAAAGATGTTCTCTGTTATCAAAGCATATGCTTCTGTATATTGACATAAATTTATACAAGGAAATTAATTGCCATGAGTTTTGTTGTTATGGTTTCTTTCTAAGTTGGTCTTGATATCTGTGTATCAAGAATGGATGTAAGTAGGCTGGGCACGGTGACTCATGCCTGTAATCTCAGCATTTTGAGAGGCCAAGGCAGGTGGATCACTTGAGGTCAGGAGTTTGAGCCCAGCCTGACCAACATAGTGAAATCCTGTCTCCACTAAAAACACAAAAACTTGGTGGTGCGCGTCTGTAATCCTAGCTACTCGGGAGGCTGAGACAGGAGAATGGCTTGAACCCATGAGATAGGGGTTGCAGTGGGCTGATATCACACCAATGTACTCCAGCCTGGGTGACACAGCAAGACTCTGTCTCAAAAAAAAAAAAAAAAAAAAAAAAAGAGTGGACATAAGTAAACATAGCTTTTTCTAGGAAAGGCTTTACCGGGCAAAAATTAGGTTCGGTTGAGTCAATCACGTAAAACACAGTGACACAGCAAAACCAAAATCATGAAACAGAAGAAATGTACTTACAGATCTCAGAGCTCCAAGTGGTGCTGACAGAAGGCTGGCAGGAAGTCTCGAAGCGGCAGGGAGCTCAAGCAGTGAGCGGGGAGACTAAAGAAGGAGCTCACACCTGTGGGCTTTATTTATTAAGCTCCACGGGCATTATTCCTTAGGCTTTCCCGTGGGGAGTGTGGATTGGCTAGTTTAGAGAAAACACGTGCGTGACAAGCAGGGAAACTTACTTACAGGACTCAGGTGTTGGCCACTAGGTTTATTGTGGCCAGCAGGTGTAATGTGTCTAGTTTGGGATCAGTGAGATGGGAAACAACCAAGCATATCACGAACCACCATAAACGCAGGGAGAGCGAGTTTTAACTAGGCCATAGGTGATGGGTACTATAACATTTCAAATAACTTACATCAGCTAAAAATGGAGGCCAAGGCTGCAACTATATTAAACAAAGTTATGGCACTAATCCCTTGGCTAGAGAATAGAAGGAAAAAAGGAATATGAAGAAAAGGAGGAGCTGCTAGGAGAACCAATGTCATATTTTAATTATTTAAGAGTTTTTTTATTTTTTTTTGTTTTTTGTTTTTTTCCCTCTGGGCTCAGATCTGGTCATGAGGCTGAGCTTCTGTCTGAAGAGACAGAAGATGGAGTATGGCCTTACTTTCGGCACTGAATGCAGCTGTAAGAACATTGATGCTAAGCAATTGTGTTGTCAATAAATCCTATGTCTTCAGATTGTCTATGGCCTAGTTGTTCATTAAGATGTGAGTGAGAAATATTTAGCAACAGATTGTTTGGACTGCAACCTACCCACTTCAACATAAATGTTGAAAAGACAGATTCTGAATAAGAGTTCTAAGTAACTCCCAACCACAAAAGTTTGTATGTAATTTATCCAGTGCAACTATTACAGTGGACAATGGTTTTAGCCACAAATCAAAAATCGATGTCATGAGGGTGCGCTGTGGTGAGACCTGCCACTTAGTATCAATCTTCTGAGCCACAGCCCCACACAGAGATAACAATTACTATCAGTCATGCCTGCAAAGAAAAGGCCAAAACACTTCTCTTTACTTGTCCTTTAGAACAATTCCAAATTTATAACTCTGTAATTCAGCCTTGAACTATTTGTAAGTAAATAATAAGAATTATAAAGGCACATGTTTAAAATGAAATCTGGTAGATTATCTACTTAGACATTGATTTTAGCAGTTAATTGCCATCATGATAGTCATTTAAAAATAAAAGAACACGGTTGTTAAAATATCTTTAACTCTGATAGAATATTTCTCAAACAAGTAGGATTACTGAAATGTGTATATATGTGTCTGTGTGTAGCTTTAAACTTAGAACTTTTAGCATAAATTAATCAGATTAAAATATAAAGGATCATTAAGCAATTTAAAGTCCTTTCAACAAATGTAAGGAAATTTCTACCAAAATAAATAAATAAGTAACTTACAAAACAAATTATTCTTTTTTAAAAACCATAGGTATATTTCTTTAATGTTTGAGAAAGTTTGTCTAAATACCCAGACTCCAACAGTCTCATAAACACAATGAAAGGATAAATTCTTTATTTATTTGCATCAGTACTGCACCCAGCATCACCTAGCCAGAGTAGAGGACCAATAAATATCTATTGTTTCATTGATGAGAAATAACTCTAAAAACAGAGCATCACTAGATTATCATCTGCTTTCATTGAATAGAAAAATTTAACAGCTGTCATCCATTAGAAAACAATGAATATGCAGTCCTCAAATTACATTGATGCTTTTTATCTATTCTAAATGGTGAATAAATCATTAAAAAAAAACCCACCAATTTTGTACGTACAGCTAGGTTTTCTTGTAAAATACTTTCCTGGAAAGTCTTGGAAAAGGATCTCAGTGTAAAACAACTTCCCAACAAATTTCCTAGGTCACTCTAACTCTACTAGTCTCCTCCTCATTCTCCGCAGATACTTTGGCTTCTCAATCTGCCTCTGCAATAGTGTGGTCCATCTAAAATGAGCCTTTACCTCCTCTTAATTTCAAAACTGATCATCCTACAGCTAGTGAGGGCATGGTAAGTTGGCAGGGGTATAAACTAGTATAAACACATTGGAAAGCAATTTGGTAAATGGATTAATGCTCTAACTGGCTCATATTCTTTGGTTGAATAAGTTTATTATTTTTGGTTGAGTAATTCATTTTAGGGAACTAAATTGAAGATGTAGCCTTTATAAAGATCATCATTGAAGCACTAGTAATATAAAGAGACATTGAAAACAACTAGAATGTCCAAAATATCAATTAAATAAATTGCTGTAATTCTATATGACACAGTAGTGAGAGACCATTACAAAGGATGCTTTCAAAGGGAATATGCATAATATAATGACAATAGTTACTTATATATAATTTTGAAAATAGACTATGAGGTTATATATCAAAATTTTTATAATTCTTGTCATTAGTAGGATTATGTTATCGTTAATTGAATATTGTTTGTATTTTCCTAAGTTTCTCTAACAAGCATACATTCTTTTACAATTAGATAGTAACAATATTTTGAAAATATTCTTATAATCCCTCTCTCCTCTCTTTTTATTTCTTTTTATTTTCTCTTTTGCTTGCATTTTAAATTTCTCCTCTGTCATAGACATTCTGTCTTCTATCTCTCATATATATGAGACATATAGTGTGTCTGTGTGTGTGTGTGTGTGTGTGTGTGTGTGTGTGTATTTCAATAACTTTGAGGTACAAGTGGCTTTTGGCCAATGGATGAATTGTATAATTGTGAAATCTGAGATTTTTGTGCACCCATTACAGGGTAATGTGTCCTGCCTGTAGCCAGTATATAGTTTTTTATCCTCTACCTTCACTTTAACAACATTTTTATGACATACAAAACCAAACCAATTGGAAATGTGTTTCTCTTCTGTTCTTGTCTTAGCCTGCTTAACCTATTCCATTTCCTCCCTTTGGTACCAATGTCAATTTTAAAAACGTAGGATAAATTGCCTTGACCCCACTTTCTCACTATCTTCTTACCTGTTAACTTCTTACACTATGGGTTCTGCTAATACTGCTCCACGGAATCTGTTATCTCAAAGGTTCTACTTCCCAAATCAGTTGGCATAGCCTGTCTCCTTTATCTAGAAGGCTTATGACCCTAGAAACCACACTGCCATTTTGAAATTCTGCCAGTGGACTCCAGGCCACTGTACTCCCTTGGTTGTCCTTCCTCCTCTGTGTTCTTTGCCAACCCTTCATTTTCCTCTTGGCCTACTATGAGAATGAATAATAAGTAATGATGGTAATGATTATAGCAATGACTAAAACAAATTACTTACTACAAGCCAGGGACTGGTATTCAATCATTAGATCTTCACATCAGCTCAATGAAGCAGATTCTACGGTCATGCCCATGGTGAGATTGCAACACAAAGAGGGTAGCTGAACTATTCACATTGACACCATTAGTGAGTAGCCAATGAAGATCTGAACCCAGAAAGTTTGGCTTTATAAATATTTGTAAACCTGCTTTGGATTATCATTTCCAAAACCTTTTAGATAACATAACTTGTATGTTTTAAAATTTAGCTTATCAAGAAATATTTTTTATATTCACATACCTACTCCTCAACCTGTATCTTCTCCTGACTTTGATTTAACAATTATGCTATTTTTTCAGTCTCCAACTCTAAACTCTTTGACTCCAAAGACCCTCCCATCCATGTCCTATTCCATTCTTATTTGTACATTCCTATTAGGATAACTGCATATTATTTGTCTCCATTCTTATCTTTAAATCACTTATATATTACAATAAAACATATTGCCCTGTTATATAACTTGATGTCGGGCCGGGCACGGTGGCTCAAGCCTGTAATCCCAGCACTTTGGGAGGCCGAGGCGGGTGGATCACAAGGTCAAGAGATCGAGACCATCCTGGTCAACATGGTGAAACCCTGTCTCTACTAAAAATACAAAAAAATTAGCTGGGCATGGTGGTGCGTGCCTGTAATCCCAGCTACTCAGGAGGCTGAGGCAGGAGAATTGCCTGAACCCAGGAGGCGGAGGTTGCGGTGAGCCGAGATCGTGCCATTGCACTCCAGCCTGGGTAACAAGAGCGAAACTCCGTCTCAAAAAAAGAAAAAAAAAAAAATAACTTGATGTCACTACTTTGCTTACATCTTCAATGGCTCGTCATTTGTTAATGAACTGAGAAACAGTTGTTTCAGTAAGGCATCTAAATCCCTCTTTATTCCAGCTGCTTTAAGCTTTATGTGCTCTTCTTTAGTATATGCCTTGTGTGAACAAGTTATTTCCCAAAACTCATGCCATTATTCCATACATCGATATCTTTGCTTACATCATATGATCTATCTTCACTTTTCCCCAAGGCTACCTTTCAACATCATATATATTGGAATCCTATTCATTCCAGGGCCACCTCTGTTTTCTTTAACCACCAAACACACTTTATAGATTTTTTAATAGCACTTACCATACCATGCTTTAAACAATGGTTACTTACACCTAGCCCTAGTAGAATCAAGCGTAGTATTTTACCAATAATAGATTTTATTTCTTTCCTTTTTTTTTTTTTTTTTTTGAGATGGAGTCTGACTCTGTTGCCCAGGCTGGAGTGCAGTGGCATGATCTCAGCTCACTACAATCTCTGCCTCTTGAGTTCAAGCAATTCTCTCCCTCAGCCTCCTGAGTAGCTGCTATTACAGGTGCCCACCGCCATGCTCAGCTAATTTTTTGTATTTTTAGTAGAGACAGGGTTTCAGCATCTTGGCCAGGCTGGTCTTGAACTCCTTACCTCATAATCCACCCACCTAGGCCTCCCAAAGTGCTGGGATTACAGGCATGAGCCATGGTACCCAGCCCAATAATATATTTTTAATAAATATTTTTCAGGTTCAGAGATAGATTTAAGGGTGGGCAATTAGCAAGTATTTTATCGCCAGACAAATAGATACTTTAAAGGAGACCTTCATTTCTTTAGCACAGCTCTATTAATCAATTAAATGAATTACCTGTTTGTCTTATACACTAAGAAAAATAATGGTTCTACCAAGTTGTTTCCTAACTGATGCATTAGGTTTTTGCACATAGTATATACTTCGGAATATTAAGTGTAAAGTATTATGATAAATATTGACTAGGAATCTGTATTGGGAACTGTGAGTTCTCTTCCAAATCTATTTTGCTGTTTTTATTTGGCCAAGTACATTTGGCCAGTCAAATTGCCACCTTGTTAACATACATCTCTAGTCACTCCTGCAGCTAAATAGTGTCATGTAACAAAGTCTTAGCCACGGACATGTGAGCAAAAGTGCTTTGTAGTACTTGCATGAAGTCTTCTTAAAAGACTGGAATACCCTTGCTCTCCTCTCCTTACCCTAGGTCTGCTGCTTGAAATACAGATGATGTGGATTGAACCCTAGAAGCCATCTTTGACAATGAGAGTTAAGGTTCCTCTTTGAAATGGGGAATCAGGAAACAGAAAGAAGTGTGAGTCCCAGAAAGCTCTAGAAAAGCCTTACTAGCTCCATTTTAGATAAGAGGAAATAAGATACATAAACATGAAAACCCTTGCCTAAGGTTACATCCTACCAAATGGCAGAGGTAGACTAGAAGCCAGGGAGTCTAACCCCAGAGTGAGCATTCTTAGCCATTATGTGATACAGCCTCCTCAAATGCTCACTGCAATTTATTATGTATTGCATATAATATTCTAATTGGTAGGCTTAGTAACCAAATAAAGATGAATCTTCTCAGAATATTAATATACTTAGTAAGATAGAATTGGATCTTATGTGTGAGATTGGAAACAACATTTTTAAATTGTCATGGAGAAGGGGAAAAAACACTAAAATTTGGGCCAAGCTAAGCTGCTGTCATAAAGAGACACTCCTGGTTCAAATACTGATTTTTAATTCTTCAAGAAGTGAAGAATATACTAAAGAATATACTAAAGAAGCATTCTTGGCCTGCACAGTGGCTTATGCCTGTAATCCTAGCACTTTGGGAGGCCAAGGCAGGTGGATCACAAGGTCAAGAGATCAAGATCATTCTGGCCAACATGGTGAAAACCCGTCCTACTGAAAATATAAAACTTAGCTGGGCATGGTGGCACGTGCCTGTAGTCCCAGCTACTCAGGAGGCCGAGGCAGGAGAATTGCTTGAACCAGAGAGGCAGAGGTTGCAAGCTGAGATCACGCCACTGCACTCCAGCCTGGTAACAGAGGGACGCTGTCTCAAAAAAAAAAAAAAAAAGCATTTTTAAAAGTATCAAATATTGATTGGTCACTTCTTAACTCTCTAGAAATAAGCGAATTGTGGCTTGACATCAGCTCATTGCAACCTCCATCTCCTCTGTTAAAGCAATCCTCCCACCTCAGCCTCCCGAGTAGCTGGGACTATGGGCGTGCACCACCACGCGTGGCTAATTTTTGTATTTTTAACAGAGACAAGGTTTTACTATGTTGGCCAGTCTCAAGCTCCTGACTTTGACTGGTCTCAGCCTCTCAAAGTGCTGGGATTACAGGTGCATGTTGCTTATTTTGAAGATGATTATTGGTAAACGCATAGCCATGAAACAGTACTGTAGTTGTATGCAATTTAAAATTAACAAAAAAAGAGTTTTCATTTGTCATGAAGCTATTTGCAATGAGAAACAGGACAACCAGAGAGTTTTGTTGTTACATTAATGAGATTTTCAAGTTAGATAATAGAATATGTCCAATACAGATGACCATCATGTTCTTAACAGTATTCTCGTGCTCAGCCTGTATTTTCAACTACATTCAGTTACTAGTACTCAGCGAAATTCCTCTCTACAAGACACCACATAATTTTAAAGTCCTTTCAAGTATTAGGTGTCATCATGACTTATTCATTACAAATTATCTTTTAATCTAATAGTATTTAAACTGAGAAATATTTGGAAACTTTTACTTTTTTTCTCAGAAAAAAAGGAAAACTTTACAGCAAAAAGTCTTTCCATTGCAAAGGAAAGAAGTGTCACATTTTTAATTTTTTTATGGATGTGACTGTTATAAATGCAAGGGGCTTTGTCCAAATGTAATAACTAAAGCTCACCTGTGTTCATTGTATCAAACTCTTTTTGTGTAATTCTAACTATGGAAACTGAAGATGCTCTTGTAAAACTTGTTGTCATGACAACAAAATCCCATAAGAAATGATGCAAGACTCTATGTGAAGGAAGTATTCATGACATGATTTAAAAGAAACATGCTTCAGCTATCCACTACAGCCCTATTTTTCAGCTTATATTATTTTAACATCTTACAAAATTTCCATCTGACATAACTGTTTAATAAATATGCTAAGACTAGCGATTATTTTCAGCTTCCTTTTACCAACTGTTATTTATAACAAGTAGAAAAGAAGGTTACTAAAATTTATCAACCTTTATAAGTTATGAAATATTTTTCTTGGCTAATTATCCTTGGTTTGATCTGAAGAATCTCTTTCAAACATCCTCTCATAGATTTCTCTACAAAGGAAAGTTTTGAAGCTCTGGGCAAGAGGAATTTGTAAGAAAGTAAAGATTTATTAATAGTATCTAACAAAGATGAGAAAATAAAAAGTGAAAAGGTGAAAATAATAATTTTAAACAACAAAGCACACTTCTTGTTGCACACACACACACACCTTCAAAACCAGTATCAAAAAAGAAAGCTTTCCACTACTTGAATTTTTTAGATTTTAGATTCTAGACTCTAAAATAAGAGCAAAATTTGAATAAATTTTAAAATGTAAAATATGGGTGACACCTTCCAATTTTGGGAAAAATTAAGAAAAATAAATTTTGGGAAAACAGTATGGAGATTCTTTAAAGAATAAAAGTGGGACTACCTCAATACAGCAATCCCACTACTGGGTATCTTCCCAAAGGAAAATAAATCAGTATATGAAAAAGACACATGCACATAAGCAGCACTCTTCACAACTGAAAAAATATGGAATCAACCTAAATGCCCATCAACCAACAAATGAATAAAGAGGATATGGTGTATATACATACATATAAAATATACAAAATATGGTGTATGGTAGTGGAATACTACTCAGCTGTAAAAAGGAACAAAATAATGTCTTTTGCAGCAAATTGTTTGGCACTGGAGGCTATTATTCTAAGTGAAGTAACTCAAGAATGGTAAACCAAATGTCATATGTTATAATTTATAAGTGTTAGCTAAGCTATGAGGATGTAAAGGCCTAAGAATGATATAACAGACTTTGAGGATTTAGCAGGGAAGGTTGAGAGGAAAGTGAGGGATAAAAAAGTACATGTTGGGTGATGAGTTCACTAAAATCTCAGAAATCACCACTAAAGAACTTATTCATGTAATCAGAAACCACCTGTGCCCCAAAAACTATTGCAAAAAAAATAAAAATTAATAATAAAGGAAATTATGAAAAACTTTGTAATTTTCCTGTCCAATTTTTCTTATTACTTTCTTACTCCCTTCTTATATAAGAGCTTAACACTTACTCTGGGACTTGGAGGTCTTCTCATTGTAACTATAAACCATCTCATGAGTCCCCTCTTTGCCTGGTATCAAGAGTTTTAATACCTAACTTAATAACTAGCTGTACATTTTGCTCTTGCCAAGTTAAACTCTTCTTTGTTTCATGAAGATGGCTATAACCACCCCAAATCTTCCTTCATTTCTAACAGTTTTAGTCAGTGCAATAAGGCAGGAAAAGACATATAAATCAGAATGGGAGAAGTAAAACTGTCCCTATTTGCAGATGACATGACTGTCTACATAGGAAATCTCAAGAATGGTTTGAAAACACTCCTAGAACAAATGAGTGAATTTGGCAAGGCCAGAGAATACAAGATAAACATACAAAAATTAATTATATTTCTATACAATAGCAATAAACAAGTGGAAACCAAATTAAATATACAATACTATTTGCAATCACTCGAAAAAGAGAAAATGACTCAGATGTAAATCCAACTAAATGTGTACAGAATTTGTATTTTGAAAACCACAAAAGTCTGACTAATGGTATCAAACATCTCTGAATAATGAAGACATGTCCTATATTCATAAATTGAGACTTAATATAGTAAATATGTGGATTTTGCTTAAATTAATATACAGGTTTAATACAATTTCTATCAAAATCTCAATGAGCCTGTAAAATAGCTATAGACAAGATTATTCTACATTTTTTTGGGAAAGCAAAGAAACTAGAATTTCTAAATAGGCCGGACACAGTGGATCACACCTGTATTCCTTGCATTTTGAGAGGCCAAGGTAGGTGGACTGCCTGAGCTTAGGAGTTTGAGACCAGCCTGGGCAACATGACAAAACCCTGTCTCTACAAAAAATACAAAAAATTAGCTGGGCATGGTGGCACATGACTGCAATCCCAACTACTGGGAAGGCTGAGGCACAAGAATCTTTTGAACTCGGCAGGTGGAAGTTGCAGTGAGCCAAGATTACGCCACTTCACTCCAGCCTGGGTGACAGAACGAGACTCTGTCTCAAAAAAAGGAAAAAAAAAAAAAGAAAGAAAGAAAGAAAGAAAAGAAAAGAAGAAACAAAGATGAAGGAGAAAAAAAAAGAATAAATTGTGGGAAATTACTGTACCAATCCTGTCTTATTATATAGCTCCAAAAATGCAGATCATGTGGTATTAGTAGCATGATAAATGCATAAACAAATGGGGCAGGTGAAGAAGGCTAGCAGATGTTTTATAAAAGTGCAAAGACAATTCAGTGAAAAAAGGATTAACTTTTTGACAAATGGTTCTGGAATAACAGTTGGACATCTTTGGGCAAAAAAGTAAACCTGAATCTAAATCTCACACCTTTTACAAAAACTGACTCAACAGGGGCCATAGATTTAAGTGTAAAACATAACAAATCTAAAATTTTTATAAATTAACTTAGAAGAAAATCTTCAGGACCTAGAACTTCATGAAAAGTTCTTAGACATAATTCTAACACCACTAGATATTTTTTTTAAATCTATGAATTGGACTTAATTACAATTAAATACCTTTGCTTTATGAAAGACTGTCAAAAGACAAACCATAGATTGACAGAAACTACTTGCAAACCATACATTCAACAAATGATTCATATTTAGAATACATAACTCACTCTCTAAACTTAGCAGTAAAAAAGTATATATATATATGTATATCTACATTCAGTTGGAAAATGACAAATACATGAAGAGACATTTTTCTGAAAATGATATACTTATAGCAAATAAGCACAAGAAAAGATATGCAACATCACTAGCCAATAGAGAAATGCAAATTAATGCCACCAAGAAATATCATCCTTATGCATCTATTAGTACAGCTCAAGTAGACAACAGCAACAATACCAAACGCTAGCAGAGGATGGGGAAACCAGATCTCTTATGTTGCTAACAGGACTGTACAATACTCCAGTCACTCTAGAAAAAGGTTTGTTTCTTAAAACACTAAACACACTTACCCTAAGACTCAGCAATTTCTATTCCTGAATATTTATCCAAAATGAAGCTAATGTTCCCACAAGAGAGCTGTATACAATTGTCTATAGGAATCTTATTTGTAATAGCCTAAAACTGGATATAACCAAAATGCCCCTCAATGGCGAAACAAACTATGGTATGCCCATATTGTGGAACATTACACAACAATGAAAAGGAATGAGCTATTAAAAAACACAACTGGGTGGTTCTTAAGGGTATTTTGCTGAATGAAAAATGCCAATCTCCTAAGTTCCCATACTGAATGATTTTATTTATATAAAACTTTGAAATGACAAAATTATAGGTATGGAAAATAAATTTGTAGTTATCAGGGGTTGGGGATGGTGAGAATATGCCAGGATTTGGGGTGGACTAGAAGGTATTAGCATAAAGGAGCTCCTTGTAGGGAAGGAGTAGTTCTGTATTTTGATTACAGTGGTGGTTACACAAATCAACCCATGTGACAAAATTACTTAGTACTATAAATGCATATGGTACCAATATCAAAGCCCTGGTTTTGCTGGTTTTGATATTGTACTATAATTAGATAAAATGTAACTACCGGAGGAAACTGGGTGAAGGATACATTGGACCTCTCTGTTTTACCTTCTAACTGCCTATGAATTGATAAGTATTTCAAACAAAAACGGCAACTTAAAAAATTGGTGCTAGATTTTTAAGAATTTACATATATGTTTGAACGGAAAAGGTGTTAAAAAGGCTTTGCAGCCCTATCTCAGAAGGGTATTACTAAATGATGGTAAATTTTATTCACTAGCAGACAATAAAAATGGGTGGTGGGGGGGAGAGTTGTCATCTGCCATACTTGTGAACTTCTGGAATAGCATAACACTCACAAAAGCTAGAAAATAAAATGAAACACATGTATTTCCTATAGGCCACATTTTTTAAAATCTAATTTATATCCAGTAAGATAATATAGTTTCTATAAACTCTAACTCATAACAGTTAATGATAGACTCTGAAAAAGCATAAGTAATATGGTACCTTATTATACTCACACTCAGAAAAATTAGTATGTCAGAACTAGAAATTGTATCCATCACTCTAACATCCTTCATTTTTGAACTAAGGCAAGCCATGCTCTTGACCATTAGTTGCATCATTGAAACTCAAGAGTTTGAGTTTGCTTTCTGTCCACCTGCTCTCCTGCTCCTAGCTCACCTTAGGACCCACCCAAGTGGTTGTGTATATTAATAGCTTATTCCTTTTCATTGTTGCAAATGACAATATGGGTATCCTGTCATTTGTTTCACCATGGAGGGACATTTTGGTTGCTTCTAATTTTAAGCTATTACAAATAAGGCTTCTATGCACAATTGTGTACAGCTTTTTTGTGGAAACAGTTTCATTTTGGATAAATATTCAGGAGCACAAATTGCTCAGTCTTACGGTCTGTGTATGTTTAGTGTTTTAAGAAACAAACCATTTTCTAGAGTGACGGGAGCATTTTACAGTCCTGCTAGCAACAGGAGGGAATACAAATGCAGGTAGACCACAACACACGTGCTCCCATTTGGAAGTCTGAGGATGATTATTTCTGCAATCACTATTTTCTCCGCATCCTTACCCCATTCCTTCCACTCATACGTCATCCCTTATATTATTTGTATACCTCTCAGCATCCTACCTTGTATGTATTCTAAGCTCCTCTGAAGGCAAGACCTCTCTCCCATATGCTTCTGTATCTCTCCCTTTTAAGGCATTGTTTTATGTAGTATAAATCTAATGCACATCTGTAAAATAAAACATATTTGAAAAATTACAAGAAAATTAAAATGATGTAGTAATATATGGATAATTCCACATATTCCATAACGTTATTAGCATCATACCAGAATATGCAGGGGTTATCTCTTCATTTTAACATTTGAACCAAAAGGAACAAATCTGAAGAAACCTGAAAATACTGAGTAGAAGGCAGTCTCTTTGGGAGTCAGACAGTGTGGTATTAAAATATTCATTCACCATTTTATGATATTGACATTTAACAATGTTAAGATAACATTCAACATTTGTTTAATCAGCAAATAATGACTGATTACATTCTACACATGTGGCTCTTTGTTAGATCCTGGAGAAACAAGGGTGTCCAGGAAACGCAGCCTTGGCCTTCACAGAATCAGCTTACAGGATCAGTAGAGTGAGAATGGGATTTAATTTTGTGAACTGCTGGGATCCCAATCTGCAATTTACAGGCACAGAACAGATGTATTTAGAAGTAATCTAGTCTGGGGTCCCAGAACTGTGAAACAGTTTTCAAAGGGCATCCTATTTTAAAGCTTCACTGTGGCTTGAGGTGTTGCAGGTAAACGTAAGCCAGAGATAATCAAATCTCCCCCACTGTGAACAATTCTGCTTTGCTTGGAATAGTTCATGCTCTTTTACATCAAGTCATTCTGGAAAAATGACCCTTAGCCAACAAGTCAAAAGAAAAGCAATAGTATGCTTTCCTCAACGTTTCAGGAATGAGTTTACAACACAAAGCAACAAAGACTTTTAAATTCTGCATTCTTATAATGCTTAAGTTTGTGAAACAAACTATATTTTTAAAACAGAATATTGTTACATAGCCATATCACCTGCTTTACAGAGCCAGAAAAATCTTTTTATTTTAGTTTAATTTAAAAAACAATGCACCAAAGAAAAGAAAAGCCTGCTGAAGAAACTAGGGGATAGAACCCTAACTAAGTAACTTTTCCATAAAATAAAGGATCTGACTGAGAGCTTGAAAAGTAAGCCAGCCCAAGATATTGAGTTGCTTGAATTGCAAAGAATAAATCTTGCCTAGATGTGCAGCTATAATTTTTTTAAATTATGCTTTAGGTTCTAGGATACATGTGCAGATCATGCAGGATTGTTGCATAGGTACATACACGGCAAGGTGGTTTGCTGCCATCCTCCCCCCATCACCTATATATGGTATTTCTCCCTACATTATCCCTCCCCACCCTCTCAACCCCCCACTGTCCCTTCCCTCGTCCCCCCCCCAACTGACTGCAGTGTGTGATGCTCCCCTCCCTGTGTCCACATGTTCCCATTGTTCAACACCAGCCTATAAGTGATACCATGTGGTGTTTGATTTTCTGTTCTTGTGTCAGTTTGCTGAGAATGATGGTTTCCAGATTCATCCATGTTCCTATGAAGGACACAATCTCATCATTTATTACGGCTGCATAATATTCCATGGTGTATATGTGCCACATTTTCCCTGCCCAGTCTATTTTTGATAAACATTTGGGTTGGTTTCAGGTCTTTGTTATTGTAAACAGTGCCACAATGAACATACATGTGCATGTGTGTTTATAATAGAACAATTTATAATTCTTTGGGTATATACCCAGTAATGGGATTGCTGGGTCAAATGGTATTTCTATTTCTAGGTCCTTGAGGAATCACCACACTGTCTTCCACAATGGTTGCACTGATTTCCATTCCCACCAACAGTGTAAAAGTGTTCCTATTTCTCCACATCCTCTCCAGCATCTGTTGTCTCCAGATTTTTTAATGATCACCATTCTAACTGGTGTGAGATGGTATCTCAATGTAGTTTTGATTTGCATTTCTCTAATGACCATTGATGATGAGCATCTTTTCATGTGTTTGTTGGCCTTATAGATGTCTTCTTTTGAAAAGTGTCTGTTCATATCCTTTGTCCACTTTTGAATAGGCTTGTGTGTTTTTTTCTTGTGAATCTGTTTTAGTTCTTTGTAGATTCTGGTTATTAGCCCTTTGTCAAATGGGTAAACTGCAAACATTTTTTCCCATTCTGTTGGTTGCCGGTTCACTCTAATGATTGTTTCCTTTACTGTACAGAAGCGCTGGAGTTTAATTAGATCCCATTTGCCTATTTTGGCTTTGGCTGCCAATGCTTTTTGTGTTTTGGTCATGAAGTCCTTGCTTATGCCTATGTCCTGAATGGTTTTGCCTAGCTTTTCTTCTAGTGTTTTAATGGTGTTAGGTCTTATGTTTAGGTCTTCAATCCATCTGGAGTTAATTTTAGTGTAAGGTTTCAGGAAGGGGTCCATTTTCTGCTTTCTGCACATTGCTAGCCAGTTTTCCCAGCACCATTTATTAAACATGGAATCCTTTCCCCACTGCTTTTCTCAGGTTTGTAAAGATCATATGATTATAGATGTGTGGTGTTGCTTCTGAAGCCTCTGTTCTGTCCCATTGGTCTATGTCTCTGTTTTGTTACCAGTACCATGCTGTTTTGATTACTGTGGCCTTGTAGTATAGTTTTAAGACAGGCAGCATGATGCC
Organism: Saimiri boliviensis; assembly: GCF_048565385.1. Taxonomy (NCBI): domain Eukaryota; kingdom Metazoa; phylum Chordata; class Mammalia; order Primates; family Cebidae; genus Saimiri; species Saimiri boliviensis. The sequence continues at coordinate 41,108,072 of NC_133450.1, read as the reverse complement.
TCCAGCTTTGTTCTTTTTGCTTAGGATTTTTTGGCTAGGTGGGCTCTCTTTTGGTTCAACACTATCCCCATCAAGCTTCCAATGACCTTCTTCACAGAACTGGAAAAAAACACTTCAAACTTCATATGCAACTATAATTAAGATGCTTTACTTTTAAAGTTTTTTATACTTTAATCTAGTGTTTATTATCCACATGAATGAATGAATGCTAGACTAAACTATAAGAATAGTTCAGAATAGGAAGGTAAAATTCCTCCTGAATTCTTTTCAAAAATCAGCTTTTGAGATTAATAAAATCTCCTCTCTTTAAGATAAAAAAAAATCCCTTGAGACTAAAATTTTTGGTACCAGACTGCTTTGCAGCACCTATTAAGAAATAGTATAAATGGGTTCCTTGAAATAGTCAAACGTATTAAGTAGGGAAGGAAACTTTATAATTTAAGGCAATACCTCCCAAAAGTGCTAATGCCACTGATCCCCTTTCCCAATAATTCACTAAAATATCTGAAAATAACATAGTCTTATAGCTCAGATATCAATTGTCAACTTACTGGGACTGAAAAATAGTGGCAACGAGAGGCAAAAAGAAGGTGAGAGATTTAAACATTTTCTCAATACATTATATTCAAATACACCTTTCACCAAAGAAGATATACAAAGGACATGAATAAAGATGCTCAAGATAATTAATCGTTAGGAAAATACACATTTAAACTACAGGAGATACCACCATAGATCCACTAAAATGTATCCAGTCAGAAAGGCTGATAATACTAGGTGTTAGCAAGGAAGTGGAGAAACTGGAACCATCGTCTATGTTGTTAGAAGGAATGTGAAATAGTACAGTCATTTTAGAAAATAGTTTGGTATTTTCCTTAAAAGTTAAACATACATCTACCAAAGGTTCCAATAATTTCACACCTACATATCTGCCCATGGCAAATGAAAACATATAACTACAAAAGGCATTATTTATAAAGCAAACAAAATTAGAAATAATCTCAATGTCTGTCAACTGGTGACTAGGCAAAGCAGGGTATAACTGTGTGTTGAAATACTCTGTAATGAAAATGAACTACTGACACATTCAACAACATAGATTTACTTCCAAAACATGGTTTAAGTGACAGAAGTTTGGCACCAAAGCCTGTATATTGTATGATTCTACTTAAATGAAATTTCTGTTAAAGGCAAATCTAAGGAAAGAGAAAGCATGAGAGGATTGCCTGAGGCTTGGAAGGGGAGTGAGGACTGACAATGGACGCGAGGGACCAGTTTGTGGTAATAGAAATGTTTTAGAACTGGATCATGATGATGGTTGCACACCTATATGATCTTACTAAAACCCAAAGTGTTATATACTTATAGTGAATACATGTATGCTATTTAAACTGTAGTGAAGTTATTAAGAGGCAATAAATTTTCACAATGTAAGCTTCTCCAACAGATCTTACTGGTGTCAATGTACCAATACTGGACGTAATTCATTTCTAAATGAAGTGTGGCTTACTGTCAGGATGAAGGAAAGCAAGATTCCTAGAATCTAGACATATTTTTAAGACTCACCTCTTACCAATGAAATGAGTGGTAACTATCAAGCTAAGATGATTAGTTGCCACATAAGCATATTTCATTTATGTGAGTGAGGCGTATGTGTGTGTAATTATGTAGGAGCCACCACATTCAGTCAGATTTGCAGTAATAGTAGTAATGGAAACATAAATATAAGCAGGATTCTCAATGAGCTTTTCCACTGACGTTCACAGGGAAGCCCATATCTCTGCCTCTAAGTACGTACTCTCTTTCTAAAGCTTGTTTAATGAGTGAGTCACAGCTGTGCACGGATAAGAAAGGAAGGAGGGCAAGGCAGGGCAGGAATTCAGCTCAATTAAGCCACAGAACCGCCATTTAAAAATGATGCTAATGAGCCCAGAGAAGACATTTTTACCAACATTTACTAGATCCCCTACAATTTAAACTATAATAAACTGGATACTATCAAAAATAGGCTCATTTATAACTTGAAGGACACTTAAAAGAGTTACTTATTGTTGAGCAGATTCCTCTTCCAAAATAAAAACTCATCCATTTTATTCAAGTTACAAATTTCACATGAGAGAAGCTAGTAACCATATACGAATACTTAAGTATCAACATTTAAATATCAAATTAAAAAGACACAAATATTCTGTAAAGTCTATTCTGAATGGAAAGTTAAGTATTGGACAGGGAATTTTGGCTTTGTCATGGCAGAATATGTTTCTGCGCTATTTGGACAGGCACAGAGGGACTGTGGGGTGTAGAGATTATATACAGACTGGAAAGGACCAGCATGGATCAGCCATGCCCTAACCCCCAGCCTCTATTGTGGTGCTTTGCACTATTTCTAGGAATGTTCTGAGGAGTTACTTTCTGAATCAGGCAACTTCTGAACGTGGTTGATTTGTGGGCCAAATCATTCACATAATGGTTTCTGTAATTTGAAAAGAAGCAGCAGCCTGCTACATGGTCTAAATCAGAGTATATCAACCTCAGCACTTTGGGCATTTGGGACTGGATAACACCTTGATTATGAAGGACGTTCTATTCATTGTAAGATGTTTAGCAGCGTCACTTGTCTCTATCCATTAAATGCTAGAAGCACTGTTGCTTCTTTCAGACAACCCAAAACACTCCCATAAATTGCCAATTATCCCCTAAGAACAAAATTGGCCCCAGTTGAGAACCACTGATCTGCACGATCATTTCAGACTCTTTGGAGTAGTGAAAAGATTGTATAGAAACTTTGCAAAAGATAATTCCCTTCACTGTTGAATTGTCCAGAAACTATAAATCTATGGATACTTGAAAATGCAAAGTATCCTGAAAAGTAAAGACATTTGCAAAAAGCAAAGTATCATTACTTCAGTTTTATTGCATCAACAAACTCCAGCATTGAAAATGGCGAAAGAGGGAAACATTTGATCTAAACATTTAAATTGGATTTAAAAACAGATTGATTTTTACTACCTGACTGATGCCCATGTAAGCTAAACTAATCACCTTTATTAGGAAATCATAGCAACATGTCAAAAGACAAAATCCAAAATTTATACATAGAGGATCACCACATTTGACTACAAAGCCTTACTATACACAGAAATCTTCATTTAATTAAACCATCAATGTGAGAGTAGCCAAAATGTGCTAATTTTTGATGAGCAGTGTTAGTTGATGAACACTAAAATTCTCCTTGATAAAGTGAATTATCATTCTGGTCTAGTGGCCTCCTATTCACCTCATTGGTGAGGGAGGAATCCCCCACCCTAAATAGTACAAGATGGCCAAACACCAAACCCTGGACAGATGAAATAGCAATTTGTTAGTTACATATACTCACAGCCCAGAGGAGAAGGACATCCCATACCATGTAGGGTCACGCTGGGGTTGGACTCAGAGCAGTGACGAGGCACGCTTTGTAGTAAAAAGGGGGTGTGATGACCCCTGGTTCCCACAGGAGAATGTGATTGGATTGTTTGAAGAAAGTTGGATGGCAAGAAAGCGAAAGCCTGTTGGGTTGCAGACTGTGGAGTGCAGGTGGTCTGACTAATGAGGAAACTAGCCAGGTGAAAGCCTTTTCACTGGGGGTCAGGTAGCCACTTCTGGCAAGAACAGGGAAGCACGGTTAAATCTTTGGGTCCCAGTGAGGCACAAAGATATCAAGGCATCACATGGAATTTTACATGATATAACACACATTCTCAGGGAGTTGGAAGTGTTTTATGATGTCTCACTCATTTTGAATGCAAAGAGACTACCAAGTGTTAGATATATCCTCTTGCATGACTTAGCTGTACTGAAGCTTCAAAACAGGAATGAATCTTGAAATAAACTTGAACTACCCCAAGCATTCTTTCAAGATTTTTAAGAGTAGTAGCTATACCGGGTATAGTGCACACTTCTAAGCACTGTAGGGAGCCATAAAAGAAGAAGGAACACAACCCTTTCCTTTAAGTAGCTCATGTATACATGACCATAGTGTCCTGCACAGATATCAGTGCTCCTGTGGGACTTTTTCACATAGGTCATCAGGCAAAGAAGAAACGAAGTGAATGCCATAAATTATAATACTTTATATCTGTCAATAGAACATACATGAAGGTGAACCCTAACATTGTTCCTGTTTTAGGAACTTCAGCCCAAGGGTAAAACCCTGCAATTCTGTAATCAGATGATGAATCCTCCAAAAAAGTAATTTTAGCATATTTTATTTTGATAGGTCCTGATGTAAAAACCAAGTGAATATGCAGGTCTGAGAGTAACTTTGAAGCAAATAAGATCTGAGAGTCAGAGATCTGAGTTTGAAACCTTCTTTTCTGATACTTTCTAGCTATGTGAGGTTATAAGGGGTTTTCACCCAGAGCCTATGGGCTTCTCTCTCTAATGAGGTTGTTAGAAGCATTATATGTGAAGGTGTCTTAGACTGACAAATAGTAGCTATTTCTACTTATCCAAACATCCGTATACAACATGCAAAATTGTAAGAATACTGGTTCTATTTCCAAGTCAATTCAATAAAACATCAAAAACACACAAGATGTAGCTCTAGAAAAGTGGCAGACATCCTGCCAGGGTGTAGAAGGGAGGCAGGTTGATGGAAGGTCTTGACGTTAAACATGGTTCCTGTGTCATGTCATTTTAATTCATCAAGGTAGAAACATTTTAATTCGTCAATTCCAGCATTATGCCCTCACTGTATCTAAATGGGTCAGAGACTTAAACTAACTAAACATCTAGTGGCCTCTGTACATCTTTAGCATGAACTTTGGGAATTGATCTTACAGCTCTGAATCTTAAATCGGGAAGAACTCTGTAACAGCATCAAATGCCTACTATGTGTAACAGAGATCTTATACAATTTTGACAACTAAGTGTGAAAGTAAAAATGACTAATAGTACTGCTATCTAGAGAATTTCAGATTAGTAAAACTGGGATGATATTTTTATACAGCCTATATGTTAATAGTTTCTTTAAATACATATTTATTTCCTGAAGTGTGGAAGTCGAGGAGAGGATATTATAGTGTTTGTGTTTGTTCTCTTGGTTGACAAGAAGGTAAAAGCACTCCAGGTGTTGTGTTTCAACAACCTTTAAACTTGCTCCATTTTCTCTATATATAATTGAGAAGATCTTGGAACTTCACTAGGAGCTGTGTGTGAATATATGTTATGAAGATTTATGGCTCTTTCTCAATAAGTTCTGGAATCTACCCTTGACTACTGAGAAAATCAATGACAAATAGAAAAGACCTCAAGCTTTGTATAACCCATTATGTTTTTCAAAGCATTTTCACTGCTGTTATCTTATTTGACCTGGTCCCAACCTACTGTAAGCTACACAAGGAATAACACTAGCAGAGGAAAGAAAGAGAAGAGAGGCTCCTGGCAACTGCACTAGCACAGAAGTTTCTTATTTGCTGCTAATGTCCTGAAAGGCAAAACCCTTCCCTGCCCTCTTTCCACTTCATCTTTTCCTTTCAGGATGTTCGATGGCAATTGTTGGAAATCTTGCTTTCATTCTCCCTTTTCTCCTTGGGCAGGCAGGGAGCCACAGAGCCATCAGCTTAAGGTTGCCTGCAGAGTGTTTGTTCTTCTCTTTCTGCTCATAGCAGAATGGAAAACTACAGGGAAGGAAAGACAGTGTATGCATGCAGCAGTGAAAGAGCAAGGCCTCTGAAGATCTGCTCCCTGCTCTGTAAAGATTTAGAGGAAGAATGTTAAGAATGGAGAATTTAAAGAAAGCATGAGAGAGCTGAAATTCTCCCCTCTGTAAAAGCAGGTATGATGCTTTGTGACACTCCTGCCAATGAGTGGATTCCATAGTGCAAAGGTCATTAACATGAAGAATTTCAACAGAATCTTGCTGTTTGTCTCTTAATAGGTTACACACAGTTGTGGAAGGCAACTGTCAGGTCTACACTTGGCTGCAGCTGAATTTGATCAGTGTGGTGTGCCTAGAACAGTATCATATCTGGGAGGAATGTTTGTTGATGGGTTGAATTACCACAGGTGACAAGTTGCTAGCACCTCTCCACCAGCCACTAATGGTATTGAATACTGTTGTTTATAAACTATGAACATAGATACATATTTTTTCTTTTCATGGAAATAGTCTCAGAGAATTATAAGAAACAAGGAAGATGTCATCCCCAAACACACACACACACACACACACACACACACACACACACACACACCCCCTTCAAGACTTAAGCTAAGCTTGGGTTCCAAGAGGACAGTAGAATCAGGTGAAATGGAAAGCTGTATTTGATGCACCCGCATGGACCCACAGGAAGCAGGAAACCCAGAAGTTCCAGTTCCTGCTCCACACAGGGTGATCTAGGATGGTCAGCATCTAGCCAATCCTTATTCAGTCTTCTTGAACTCTGACCCAACTGTGTATCCTTAGCCAGATACAACACATAACCTGTCTAGTTCTGATTCTAAAACTCAGGTAGACAGAGAGTATCATGAGTGTAGAATGTTAAATTACCACCTTCAATATCAAAGGGAGAGAGTATACCTTTTATGAGCTATCAGTTGTTTTGTAATTTAAGAAAACTGGAATAAAGGACACATAAATGACATAGTTGAACACATAACTATCCTTTCTGCAATATTCAGAGATGAGGCTAGTAACACTTTCAGTAGCATTAGTGAAAGAGTTTGTGTGTGTGTGTGTGTGTGTGTGTGTGTGTGTGTTACACTGTGAAAAACCAGATGGCATGTGATATAGTAGAATAAACATTGGATTGGAAGTCAAAACAACTGAATTTTAATCCCAACAATGCCCAACTTTAATCTCCAAAGTTGTCACTATACATACAACTTTGGAGAATTGCCTATCCTCTCCAATTCTTGGTTTCTTCATTTCTCAAAGTAGGTGGGGGTGCTAATTCAGTCCAAATGCCCCTCCTGGCTACAAAAGGTTAATTTTGCATCACTCGCCTTAGGCACATCCTTATTTAATCAAATTTAAAACATGTTACGCTGATTTTCCTAGATTAAACAAAATATACCAGACTTGATATAGAAAACTTGGTGTTTTCAACAATCTCACAGGAAGCAAAAGCCTCCTAGCTGGGTGGAAATTGAAGGAGCTAACCACAAGTTTGAAGGTTAGAATGTTAAAGCATGTTCTATTTTTCATCACAATCCCTGAGGAAAACATCCTATGGGACAAAAACTTCTGTCTCCTGGCTCTTAATGGTATTTGGCACTTGGGTATCTCCTCACACATTTACATACGTATTATCATGTTTGAAAATTGGTATATTTTATTTTTGAGATAGGCATTGTGTTCTTGTCACCCAGGCTAGAGTGCAATGGCGCAATCCTGGCTCACTGCAACCTCCGATTCCTGGTTTCAGGTGATTCTCCTGACTCAGCCTCCATAGTAGCTGGAATTACAGGCACCTGCCATCACACCTGGCTAATTTTTGCATTTTTAGTGGAGATAGGGTTTCAACATGTTGGCCAGGCAGGTCTCGAACTCCTGACCTTAGGTGATCCACCCCCTCAGCCTTCCAAAGTGCTGGGATTACAGGCATGAGACACTGTGCTTGGCTGAAAATTGGTATCTTTCTTAATTGAGTTATAACCACAGAACTTACAAGGAAAGATTGCAATTTGTTGTTGACTGTGTGTGCATGCCTGGGTAAAGAAAGAAGAAAGAAAGAGGAGCAAAATGAACAGAAAGTGGAGAAAGCATTAATTACTGATCATTTGTGTAGAAAGTTTCACTTCGCTTTGACAATCCGTTTTGTTATCTGTGATCGTCATATCCTTGATTCCTACATAATTGAACACTAACTTTAGAATCCTCTACTTATATTCTAATATATCCAAAGAAAAGACAAAGCTTTATTTGCTTGCTCTGTAATCAAAATGTAATTTTACATAGCCGTAAGTATGAATAACTTTTCAGTGATGTTCCAAAAAGTGTTCCTTATACTTGTTATTTTTTAGTTGGAAAAAAGAAAAAAACCGCGCGTCTCATGTCACAGACATCGTATGTTACATATTCAGCCCTTGGTTTTTAATAGGAATTTGATAAAGCCATTTATATTTTTTTAAATGAGAAAAAGTATGCTTTTATTCCATGTACTTTCTGCCCTTTAAGTCTCTAAATGTCACTGCTCAGAAAAAAACTCATGTTATGGTGTTAATAGAATTTTAGAAATATTGATAGAGAAACATTTTTTAAATCCCGCTTTAAAATAAGGATTTCTCCAAATTCCTATTTGGATTTGCTCATTAGCTCTATCTTTCATGGTACAGAGAAATATTCTAATTTAACGAAATGTACTCCTGGGGCTTAAACTTGTAATTTCTGATATGATACTACTTTAATTTTATCATTTATACTATAACAATACAATTTATCAGAGGACAAATATGAAAGTTTAAAATAACATTGGCATTTTAATATATCAAAAGACTGTTTCCTCTAAACCTATTTCTTTGTGTTTTAATATTGGGGAACTTTTCACTTATTTAACCAAATTCAAAATAGCAATTTCCAACAAAGACCAAATTCAAATAAGTTCCATAAAATGCACATTTTATTCCGTATCATGAAAAAATATCCACATTTAAATAAAGTGTGAAAAAAAAAAACAAAGTTAATCCTCCCTGATGAAATACAGTTTATTGTGCTGAAACCCAGAATGCTTCTGGGCTAGAAGCTTCCACCTGCCAATTTACATTTCAAAATCACTGTTTCTTGAGAACAAACGTTAAATAAAGTGATAATCACCACAAACTTCCCAGAAGCAGTTGAATTTTAATCATAATTATTTCATAATTGACCCTAAAGTCACAAAGTTAAAATATTTTCACACAGCCTGTCAGCAATCAGGTGATAAGTTAACAGTACATACAAAATGTCTACAATATACATTGCAGTATCTTTAAGTAGAAAAAAAGGATCTGCTTAGCATGAATCAGATTTTGAAAAGAGCCAACAAGTACTGCTTAGCATAATGGTATTAAAAACATCTCACATGAATTTTTTGCGTTGTTTCCTTTGTCAATGCATGAATCAATTATTTCCAGTGAATTAACCTTTAAAGGCAGAGGCATTTTTAATACCCCCAAATTCTAATATGACTGCAGTGACAAAAACATTTAAGAAGTTGCAAAATTAATTCCCATAGTAACATTAGTGTTATAGTAAGGAATTTACATTGTAGTATACAAAATGTCACAACTAGTGTAAACAAAGTCACTAGAACATAGAATAAAAAGAACTCTATAGTTTTCAATATATCATAAATGTGCACATTTTGCGTTGTTTGAGTACCAAGCACTTCTAAAAGTCATTGCTCTTTCAACAAACTACAATGGATGTTTTAGGGTGAAAAAATGGTTCTAAACCGGTTTCCACTTTTAATGTAATATCACTTAAGAAATCTGTTCCTAATAAGAAATGCATATTCCCTCTTGCTAACTGTAGGAACAGGTTCTAAGGTGGAAGACGACTGCTTGATGGAAGATGCCGGTGCAGTCAACCCTAAGGAGATGTAAGTGAGCACTACACTTATCCCCTCTCTGATAAAGGGTCAAAAGAATAGCAATGGTCCGGTGCGGTGGCTCACTCCTGTAATCCCGACACTTTGGAAGGTCTAGGCGAGCGGATCACCTGAGGTCAGGATTTCGAGACCAGCCTGGCTAACATGGGAAAACCCTGTTTCTACTAAAAATACAAAAAATTAGCCAGTTGTTGTGGCACACACCTGTAATCCCAGCTACTCTGGAGGCTGAGGCAGGAGAATCGCTTGAACCTGGGAGGTGGAGGTTGCAGTGAGCCGAGGCCACCATTGCACTCCAACTTGGGCAACAAGAGTGAAACTGTCTCAAAAAATATGTATATAGCAATGTGAAAACATCCCTGCAGAGGTCAAAAAAGCAACCCTGATCACTATTTTTTCTAAAAATTAAATATGTTAGATAATCTTGATTTTAAATAAAAGTGCATTTGGACTTTGTGAAAGTTGACAGTTCATAGCTGTAACATAATATACCAATATTAAATACTTAGGTCTATCAAACACTTTGACACAGAATTAAAAATGAATCTTTGTTGTGATTTTGCATAGTTTACTAGCTAGGTTTTCTTCCTGTTTGCAGTCTTAGCCTCATCAGGAATCTTTCTCAGCATAATTTCATTGAAAAAGTTGAGGAGCAAATGTGGGGTCCATGACAACAATGGGAACAACAGTAACTTTTACGTTGCTTTTTGCCAAAGTCCAATTTCTCTAACTCAAGGGAGAGTCTGACCATAGTGGGAAGAGGTTACATTTTATATTATGAAATATGACTTAGCAGGGAATGAGGATAAAATTACTTAAATTAGTTATTATGGATACTCAGTCTCGTTTATTGAAGTGTCATGGTAAATATTTTTGCTTTGACTGCTTTTGTCATTCACTAGTCAGTGCTTCTGCATGATTGAGAAAGAGTGGTCTGATCTTTTTGGCTTTTTCCCATTAAAATGCAGCCCAACCAGCCAAGCGCTTAAGGGATTGCATTTGTAGGCCAAAACCAGTGGTTCTAAACTCTTGGTTGCTGGGAGAGCACTTCTTTCTAAAAAAGGCCCCAACATTTGAAAAGCTTTCAAACTGCTTCCAAAGGTTTTGTTAAAATCTTAACAGTGGTAATGAAAATGTGTCACCTTGAAAAACAAATAAACAAAAGCTATTTAAAAGGCACCACACACAGAAAACCCCCTTTTCCTCAGTTATAACTCTGGCCATAAGCTGCCCTTTGAGGTCTACTGTTCTTTGACCAAAGGACTTTAGAAGTAGTACAAGTCATGACCTCATTTAAATAATCATGCAGTGATCATGTAAAAGCCAGGACAGAAGTGAGCTGACTCTAAAAAGCTTTGAATAGTGTCAGTGGGGTCCTTCACAGTTATTATGTTAAAAGCAGGATTGTTCCTTTCTATGATTACCTCCGGCTCAGTTACTAACCAAGTGAAAACAAGACGGTTTGGGCTGAAGATTCCTGCATGTAGTATTGTCATATCTTGCTTTTCCTCCTTATCTCAAGACACTTGCTTTAGAAATCTCAAAGGGTAAAACTAATCACATTCCAAAAATTAACATTTTTTCATCAGAGAAAGTTATTGAAACCCTCTTTAGTAAATATACATACTATGATCTCATTAATTTTGGAAATAAGAACACAAGTTGCCATTCTAAACAGAAATAGCTCATTTGGATAATGCATTTAATAGTGGTTTGGCCAAGAAGCCAACATCAGAGCAATCAATAAAAATATCTGAATAATCTACTTAAAACCCAATGGGTCAAAAAATAAATTTCAAAAATAAATTCCTGAGTCTCATCCAAATCCCACTATTAAAAATAAAAAGGAATTATAGAAAAAAATCCTGAATGACTTTTAATTTCCTTAACCACTGTGCATTGCCTTCCTCTTTAGATTAAAATTCAACTGGAAAAGAAAATGTTGATACCAGTGACCATACATCAAACATGCTTCTTATTTATAAGCAGATTTGACAGTTTACTTTGGCTGATGTTTTTCAACTGTTGGGAGAAGTGAATGAAAACTCCACTATTGGGACAGGGCACTTTTTGCTTAAGACAGTACGATTTCAACCTGTCATTGACTCTGACCCACCAAGAAAAACCAAACAATTACACTCACATTCACATTCACATTATAGACTGCAATTTTTAAGAATTATTTAAAGAAATATTTAAAAGTATGTGTCTGGAAAAACTTTAAATGGTTGAACTAGATAGTTCTTGTAATGTCAGTATTCTATGAAATAAAGTTTTCTCCCTAAGGTCTGACTGCTATGCTGGACAAGTTCCTTAACCTATACCTTCATAGGGTTATTGCAAGAATTAAATTTGATAACCTAAATAAAATGGTTATCATAGTGAGCTCTTGATAAATATAAGCTTAGTTGACTTATTTAACTTCCAAGCCTAAGAGTAAGGAAGCAGATAGATTCTACTCAGTCTTTTCTCAGCCCTCACCTTCATCATCTTCCTAGTTCCAAGTCCAAATTGTCACTGGCCCTGACTCTCATAAAGAATGCAAACACATGGGTCTTAACCTAAAAATGAAGTGACAGAAAATTTCAAGTCAGAATACAGACCAAAACTTAGAACACATAGCATATAGTTAAGAATTTTGTTATAAGAGTGTCTGCCCATGTGGAATCATGTATCTTGAATAGGTCATGATTATTTTAATATAAAAAGTTGAAGGATGAACTACTCTAGTTTTTATTTGTATAAATTTAAGGGGCACATATTTAGTTTTGTTACATAGATATATCAATGAACTATTCTGTACCTTGGTTGCTTACCAATATGCATACTTTTTTCACAAAATTGAGAATTTCTCCCAAGCAGTGTAAGTGGAATTAAGAAAAATCATAAAATTTACCTATCTTTCTCTTCTTTCTCTCTTCCCTCAGAGGAGCCTCATTCTATGTTTATTTGATTTGTAGTTCTAAATTCCCAGATAAGTATCAAGCTTTATGTTTACATGCCAATGACTAATAGTTATTTAGCAAATAATTTCTCAGTCAACCTCTGACCAGAGAAATCTCTAAAACCTAAAAGAATATTTAGATAGAAATCACATCGCCATCAATCCCTGAAATCTCTTCTAAAATCTAGAAGACTATTTTGATAAAGAGTACATCATGGATACTCTTCCATGAAAGAATGAAAAGGTGATAATTTGTCATAATGTGATTTTCACCTGTAAGAAAGATAATTTTTCCATTGACCTAATGGCGTCTTGATATAAGAAGGCAACAGCTATTATCTTTGTTTTCTTATTTATTGGTGGAGGAATGGTCGTATTCGGTACACTACAAACAGTGAACTTGCCCATAATTACACTTCTACTTTGTAGCAAAGCTAAATTCAGAATCCAAGACAAAGCTCAGATACTAATCTTAAGATGTTTTGCAAAAGACTGCTTTTGTCTTTCCCCCATTTCCATTAAGATGAGATGAGAACTACTTTTAAACCTAACAGAAAAAATTTAGTACAACATTAACATGGTTATAAAATATTAATATTTGAAAGTTATCCATGTGTGATATGCACATTCTAGATAAATATTCTCATTACCTACACGTAATTTTGGAAAATAAACTCAGAGAAAATTGCTTAAAAGATAAAAATTATACAAGATAATAGAATTAATTAGGACTATGATGAATAATTTCACAAATATCTGCCACTGCATACTTCAAAACAGTCACTGCTCTGAAGACTAATATTAAAAAAAAATTTCCAAATGATTTTAGTTATTTAAAATGGACAAGATCTCACAGGTTGAACAAAATCTCCTTAAACAGAAGGGAAGATGTGATTTGCATTTGGGCTCCACTAAGGTTAATTTTGATAGTGGTACTTTAGTTGGTGGTCATAATTAATTTTCCTATTAAAGTGTTGAGTACAAGAGAAGTACACATTTGTTCTAGGAGCAATTTCAAACCCCAAATTTTCAAATTGTTTTTCTCTGCTATGCATAAAGTTGTTTGTAAAAAATACTTAGGATATTTTTAGTTCTATACTTAATGTGAGATGCAACTAGTGTCATAAAACTTTTCCATTTTAATAATGAAATATGGGCCTGTATTTACCACTATGCCGGAACCATTTAAGTACCATTCATTTAGCTTTGGTATTGTCATCCAGCTTTTGTGTGCCTATTTGCCTTTTCTCTTAAGCTCTTCCACCTGCTAGATCACATTCAGTGCCACAATATCCTGATACAGACAGATAGAACTTGCCATTATAATACATTGCTCACATTTCCATTCTCATTTGACTTTTGCTATTATGTTACAGCCACCTGTCGAGGATACAGCATCTGATCTTACCTATTAATAACATCATAGAAAAATATTTAAGGTGCATAAATCGCTTTGGAAAATGTTTGGATTTCGAATACATATCCATTTACTCCTATGAATGCATTATTTAGAAATATTAAAACTTTTATTCTGGATGCACCAAGAGCCTCTATACAGTGTAGGAATAAAACATGCAGTTATCTGGTCCCCAAAAGAGCATCTACTGTCTATGCACTAGTTGAGGCAACACAGAACATGATTGTATCGTTATTGCATGTATTAAAGCAAGTGTTCACCCTTCATCCAAATCTGAGTCAATTCAACTGCTAAGATTTGTGGAATCTGGGAACCTAAAAGACTACTCTATATACAATGTTTGCTGAATACAAACATTCCTGCTGAAAACAGCAGGGTGCATTCAGCACCTCATCATATCATGCACACAGAGAACAGAGGTGGCTGAAAAAACACTATGATAACTGCACCATAAATAAACAATTGGTACTTTCCCTCCTTCTTGACCATCTGGAGTAATTCAAAACCATTATGTTTCTTGCATATAGGAACGATAATATTGTAGATTGATTAGGTGAAACTCTACATCAATGTCAGAACACAGTAAATATTTGTACCACTAATATGTAAAGGCATGAATTAGAACTTCAAATTACCATGCTGTTCACAGTCATTCTTTCATAGCTTTATACCAACAGTTATTTTTGAAGTAATGGCTAAAGTTAAACTAACAACTTCTGTACTCAGGTTTTTATTTTAATCACACATTCACCTTTAAAAAGCTTAAGCCAGACTTGACTTAAACAAATAGAAAAACACCCTGAAATTCAATAAACGTCAGAGGTCAAGAAAAAGCTACCATCCTTACCATGAAAGCAAAAAAAATCCCAATTTCAAGGCAGATACCTTACTCCATAATTATTTCATTTTGTTGTGTTTGTGGTAGGTAGATATTGTAGCATTACATGGAGAACGTGCTCCCCTGAAAACTTCCATTATGGTTAGTGGAAGTTATATGCACAAAGAAAGGAAAAGGGAGCCCATGGCACATATGTTTTGAGACTCCTAAATTAGAGGCACATCTTGTGGGCATGTGAAGTTCAATAGAAATTCTAAAATAGCAACTGTTTTTATAAATTACTGCTTTGCACTTCTCGAGTCTGAATGTAATAGTGTGTCTTTCAGTTCTAGTGGCTTTGGTTGAGGATACTTGGAGATAGAAAAGCGCCTAAAAATGGGTATAATAGACCAAAATATCTCCTTTGATTTTGCCATCAACTTTTGCATATTGTTAAGATATATGTACAGGTAGTCCAGTAATATATAAACTACTAGCATATATTTTCAACTTTATGCAAACACTAACTCCCGTGCTCCCAATCTTAAATGCTGTGCATACACTGACTGAAAAGTATGCTTCTCTGAACAACTTCCTAAAATATATTTTAGTCAAAAGAAATAAGTTCTCATGGGTTCTTACAAGTGAATGTGTATTTTATTCTCAATCCATATCATTTAAGGGACTAGCTCTATACAGGACAACTCTTTGTGACTTTTTAGAAAAACTTGATAATAGGCACTTTCTACAAAGAGGATTTGAATTCGAAAGACTAAAATTCCGTCTTTAGTATCCCCTTTTCATAAGTGGATCTGCCTGAGCCACGATAGTTTGTTGAATCAACTCAGCAGAAGTCCAGCAGTAGAACTGCATGCAAAAAAAGCTTTCAAAAACTGTAACCACAATAAAATGATAGAAAAGCAGTTATCTGAGTCGAGCAACTTAATACCTACTACTTGGTTTGTTTGTTTCTTACCACATTTCATGTGTTATCACTACAAACACTAAGATTCATGTGTCAACAATCTGTACAGGTGTTTCATTCTTCTAAGTTACAGATATGCCACAAAAATTTATCTATCTGTTTACATTCTTTTTTATTTTATATCACAATAGTTAGCATTTTGATATGATTACTTAAATGCTTTTTTTAATGTTTATTTGCTAAGAAACCTTTCAACGTCACTCTTGAACATGTTTTGGAAATACAAATTTAGAGCATTCATCAGCTTTGGAAATTCAGCATCTCTTACACGAATTGTTAAAAGGCCCTTATACCCTGTGGTGCAGTGTTTCTATAATAACATACACTATATTAATAGTTTAGTATTTATGATGTTGATAATGTCAGCCTACAAGATGGCAGCTGTTCTCCAAGAAAGACGGAGTAGGGATTTCCTTACAGAAGAGCTAATGATTACTATCTAAGTATAATGTTAAAAAAGGAGAGGTATAGTTGAGCAAAAAAATGTAATTCATGCACAAAACCCATAGCAAGAAGTTTTCAATATCGCACACTGTTATCTGACTTAGGCAACAAAACAGTCATTTAAATGGAGCAAACAATGCCTGTAGGGGAAAAGAACCTCACCTAAGTCACAGAAAAATATCCTATGGAAAGAGATCATAACGTGGTACTAATAGTTTAAAAGACTGAACTCTTCATTGGCATTAATCTACAATTTTAACTTAACAGAACAGTGAGAAAATGATAGCTCGATATACATACTCAGCCTGAGATCAAATGTGTCATGGCAACATTGGCAGGTTGGACCCTGATTCTTCAAATATTACATTGCCTTGGGTAACAAAAATCATACTCTTTTATTATAGATTAGAGGTTATAAACAAATGTAAAGTGTGCATGCAGTCAACTGCATAATATACAAGCAATATCTATGTGTTTAATAATCGTCTTCTTTGGCAGGCCAGAATCCAGCTGGACATGCAATATTTACATATCAAAATCCACGTTGTCACCATATTGAAAGCAAGTGAAAATATATATATGTATATACGATATATACACATGTATATAGATGTATATACTGTTTTTAATATATTAACAAATATATATGTATATATATTAAAAGTGGATTTCATCTTTGTCAGATTCAGGTGATTCAGGCCTTGAAACACTAAAAATATCCTGACATGGTATTTGGGGAGGTACTTGGAGTGGCATTTGGGATTTGGGTGATGAGGACTGGGGCACACTTTTCTCTGACAGTATTTTTAAAATTTCTGCCACCTGCTTTTCTAGAGCAGTCATTCTGCAGCTGAGCAGCTGGATGTCTTCTTTGAGTTCATGTTTGACTTCCTGCAGTGTGGTCTGTAAGGCCTGCTCAGGGATGGGATAAAAGGGGTGCTTGGCATCAGCCTGAATGGGACTGTGCTCTAGTGGACTTCGGGCCTCCCCAGCCTTATCCAAACGAAGGTCACTTTTTGTAATGCCACTGTCACAAGAATCTGTTTTCCTTAATGGGTTTTTGGTCACACTGTTTTCTGAATCACTGCTCTTGGGGTCCTCGGACAATAGCCCCATGGACTCAGCTTTAGTGACATTATTCCAGTCTTCCTTTTTCTCCTCATGGGCTCCCATATTATTCTTGAGTCGCAGCCACCCTTTCCCATTTCCATTCTTCATTCTTATTGGGCTGTTGACTTTGAGACACTTTTGATCAGCACCGCCATTGGGCTTGAGTTCCATGGCATCACGGTTGTTCTGCTTAAGGGATTCGCTGGTTTTCACATAGGCCAGAGACGTCTGAATGGGAGTAATCTGTGACACAGTCACCACACTGGTGCCAGTGATGGAGGCTCCATTCTGTAAGGAACGGCTTTCTACCTGGAGTTGGTTCCTCTCGGGGTCACTCTGTGTTGACCCCTGATTGCGCAGCTCCTTCTGCTGCTTGAACTTCTGGAAGAGCTTTCTGACCGGGTGGTCCACAGGGATGCTGAGGGTCACCTCATTCTTCTGCCGGAGGCGCTCCTCCTCCTCCTTCTTCACATCGCTGATCTTACGAAAGATGATCTGTGGAATGGGAGAGATAGTCACAATGTGATTATAAAAGCAGATGTATTAACAGTTGTGTGATACTCTGCTGTACATGCTTTGTGTTGCAAAGAAAACCCTTGAACATTCCGTAAGATTATTTCTGAAGAAAAAAAAATTCCAATGTCATTTATGGAATTGCATTTATGAAATTTACGGATGCAAGATGCCTTAAACCCAACATAGAAATGTTGGCTACTTATTTACTAGTTGTAGTCCCCAACATATCAAAGGAAGAATAACTCAAGAGACAGCTGAATAGAGGTACTTTGCTCCTACTGTATGTTCCTAATATATTACCATTAAGCAGGAAATAGACAAAAACATACATGTATATATTTGTATATGTATATATGTATATACATATATAAGGAAATACTGAATTATCCCTTAAATTTCCCTGTAATGAATTGCTACTTTTATACGTTTCCTTATTGTGTAGAAATAAGATTCGAAACCATTTTTAATATTATACTCTCTGCTGGGTGCAGTGGCTCACATCTGTAATCCCAGCACTTCGGGAGGCCAAGATGGGCAGATCAGGAGGTCAGGAGTTCAATACCAGCCTGGCCAACATGATGAAACCTTGTCTCTACCAAAAATACAAAAATTAGCCAGGCATGGTAGCATGCACCTGTAATTCCAGCTACTCAGGAGGCTGAGGCAGGAGAATCGCTTGAACCTGGGATGCAGAAGTTGCAGTAAACCAAAATCGCACCATTGCACTCCAGCCTGGGTAACAGAGCAAGACACTGTCTCAAAAAATATATATATTCTTTGTTTGGGCATCAGATAGTAAAAATTCCAGGCTATAAATGCACTGAGAAGTTAGGCAGTTTAGCAAACGGACCTGGGTTGGGTAGGGGGAGGATTTAAATTTATTTATGTTTACCCTAGAAGGCAGAACTAGAATTTGTGAGGAAAAGTTTCTGGGAGGCCATGCCAGCTCACTATATAGACTTCATTGCAAACTGCTCTCTATTGAATAAATCACCTTGAAAACTCATGATCTTTCTACCACTAAAAGGTAAAATAGAAGTATGTTTTCCACGTGATGTGTTCACTGGGTTAGAGGTTGAAATCTTTAATTTTCAACATTCTTTACATCTTAAACATAAAATTAAATATATAGTACAGGTGAGGGGTTAGATATCCACAAATAAGTATCATTTTATTTAAAATGTATTTTGAAAATAACATTGGGAAGAACTTATGATAACCCCATTAAAAGAAATTTTTAAAATGTTGGCTATATAAGAAATTGCCACATAGATTATCAGAGTTGGAAGTAAAGTTAGTAAGTGTGAGATTTTGCTGAGAGTCCTGAAAAGCAAAGTAACTGCAGGTGAAAGCTGTAAGGAAAATCAAAAAGGAGTCACATTAGGTAAGGCGCTTTCAGAATCAGACAATTTTATGACAACGAAAATTACTTACCTCGATCACCCTCTGTATGCTGTTGGTTAGATCAGAAACACATGTGAAGTACACATTCTCTAACCTATAATAGACACTCAACATACGCTGGTTCACTCTCCTTGACCTCTCATAAAATACACCTATCTGAAACCATTGATTACCTTTTGAATATTCAGCAGCTGCCTGGAGTAATATATAATCCTGATTTTACACCAAAAACCATACTATTGATGGTCACTGTTAAAAGTCAGAAAGGTAGCCATTCCTCTTCCAGGTAAGAGTACATCTTCTAAAATGAGATTAATGCACTAAATTCAGCTTATCAAGTGGCAATAATTTGTATTTTAAAATAAATTCTATAACTATCTGTAAAGGCCAACATATTTTTTTCTCATTAGTGGTACATGAAATTGGGTCTTTTAAAAATATGTAACAATAATCTCAAATTCTGACATCAAAGCTCCAGCAGTTTAATTAGAAGTCTTTCAAAAGGTTGACACATTTCTTAGGCTTTCTAAATAAACAGAGGTTGTACTTAATAAGTCTTCAAGATATAAACACATTTTTTTTTTGAGAAAGAGTTTCACTCTTGTTGCCCAGGTTGGAGTGAAATGGTACACAACCTCTGCTTCCTGGGTTCAAACAATTCTCCTGCCTCAGTTTCCCAAGTAGCTGAGATTACAGGCATGTGCTACCACACCCGGCTAATTTTATATTTTCAGTAGAGACGAGGTTTCTCCATCTTGGTCAGGCTGGTCTTGAACTCCCGACTTCAGGTGATCCACCCACCTCGGCCTCCCAAAGTGCAGGGATTACAGGTGTGAGCCATCACACCCGGCCTGAACATTCTTTAGAACCAGACATACCCAGACACAGAAACACAGATATTCTTTTCCCATTTCAGCCCCTTTTTGAAAAAGTACTCACTTCGGTTCTATGGGTGGACGTGAGAGGCCTAATATATATGATTTTCCACATCTCCCTTCCCACTCGTCACTGACCCTTTTTTTTTTTAAGTGGTTGTTTAGCCTAAGATAGGCATAGCGTTGGTTGGATATGATAACACAGAACAGCCTTCACATTTGGGAAAAGGGAATCATCTCAAAGAGTGAGTGGAGCGTGACAGGTAAAATGCAGGGCCCTCGTGCAATATTTGGGACACACTAAAAACATCATATATTATAAATCGGAATTTGGACATATGTATCCTTTAACAAACATCCATCATTTATTAGAATTTTAATTTTACCTGTGAGTCCTGTATTTTTATTTGCTAAATCTGGCAACCTTTTTGGTATATAATAGACAAGGACATTCCTATCTTTGTGATGTCTATGTGTCCTGCCGTGGAAAGAGACTAAACTGAAAGATTTGGTATTACTGACAACTGAGAATTTATGAGCACCTTAGGCAAGAGCCTTATTTTTTTAGATTTTCAATATAATGGCTAATAATTGCTTGCAATTATTGTGTGCTTACCAAGTTTGTGATGCAAGATGGTAACATGCCCATAAGAATATCAGTAAAATAAATCTTTCCCAGCTTCCTTGACCACCAGCTGCACCACCCACCCAACCAAGAACACATAAAAGTATATGAATTACTACTACTTAGCTAGAAACAGAGACTCCAAATACCAAAATACATAGAGTAAAGGGGGTCCTGGCACAGGGCTTGTTTTCTCATCTCTGCCGGGGACAAATGAGACAGAGCTAGATCTTCATTTTGCTGTCAAGAAATGTAAAAGTAACTAGGAAAGAGAAAGAATCAAGCTCTGGTACATTAGATGACAGAATTCTGAGTACTGCACAATGCTCCTTTTCCCCTGTTTACTCCAGAGGCATAGGAAAGGAAGTAATTTTAAACATAGCTCCCTTGGGATTTGGGGGTACTTAGGACCAGCAACACTGGGCCAGAATTCTTGCCAAGTTTGCAGAACAGCAGAACCTCCACATCTGGTCTCAGGAGCCAGCAATACACAGTGGGAAAAATGTGCTCTTTAGAGGGCAATTTCCCTCTTTGCTCCTCGCCCTTCGCTTTCCTTTATAGTTCAGAGGGGCATTGATGGGGATCCCCTAGAGCTCAGAAAGCCACTGAAGGTAGTCATTTGTGAATTTAGTCTGCTAGAAACCAGTTAAAGCAAAAGCACTGCATGAGGTGGGCAAAGTTATTGCACCCTGTAGGTCACCTGCCACCAAGGACTTTCAGACCGTCAGTTATCCCACACACAAAGAGAGCCAGCAGTTGGACATGACCAGCTCAAAAGCCAACACTCTGAGGAGTGGCTACAGGCCCTCCAGATCTCAGATACAAGCTTTAGGTCCTGAAGTATATCCCCCTTTCTCTTTAGCAGCAGGCCTGCTGGCAATCTTCAGCCCAGCTACAAGAGACACAGGTGCAGGAGATGGGGTAGAAAGAGAGGTAATGAGATTTATCACCCAATCGATACAATGTGAACTGAAGCCTAACTGAAAACAATAACACTTGGATTTGTTTAACTACTTACTATAGCCAGGTTTTTAAGTAAGAGGTAATTTTTTTTAAAAAATTACTAGTTTGAATTGACTTTATAGGATCAGATTACATTTATTTTATTTTTGACTATGGAACAAAATAATGACATTGTAAAGTGATTATAAAATATCTGTATATAGCAAAGTGGTCACTTCCACACATGTATTTTCTCGTTTAAGTGTCATAAATGAGAAAATTTTACAAGATAGGTCCTATTATTCTCTACTGTATGACACAGGTCCTACTATTCTTATATTACAGAGAGGCAAATTGAGGCATAAAGAGTTTAAGTGGTTTCTCTTAGGTTACAAACTGTGTGTCCAGGATACAAATCCAAGGGGTCGGATTCCAAACAGTCTTAACCATTCCACTCTCCTACTCCTCAAGGCAAATTTTATATTTTCTCCTGGACTCTGTGAAAACCTGGATTGATGAATGAGTAAAGTAGGAAGTCATGCAGCAATTTCACAGGCAGCAGGTTACCCCTCACAGGGCATTTGCCCTGGAGAACCATCCCTGAAGGCAGTGAACTGAACAAGATTGAATGAAGCTCTATACCTGCTGGGAAAATGGTAGCCTTGACTGGCACCTTGGAAGAGCTTTGTGGGAGGCAGTCTCTAGACCCTCCTCGCTCTCCAAAGCAGAACCAGTAGGCTTCAATGCATGCTACCATTTTGTAGCTTCTGGTCCCCTTCAAGGATGCCTTGTGTTTTTGCTTTGTTTTTAATTTCCTTCTACATATATTAAACACACTGCCTTTACGGAAGGCAGCGGGCAGGGATGGTCAAAGAATGTGATTTTTCCATGGACTCTGACATCATCCTTGATTCCACTTACACCTAAATCACTTGTTGATGAGAATAGGGATTTCTGTCTGCTTGCTAATTGCTATATCTCCAGTGTCTACAACATGCCTGCCACATTGAAATTCTTAATAAATAAATGTTATTCATTAGTTCAATAACTTTTTCATACATTCAGCAAATGTATGTTTGTGAATGTGTTTATGGATGGAAAATGTTAAAAATAAGAACGACACTTTCTAGTTCCCTCACTATGTTCCAGTCTCTAAAAAGTGAATCAGTACTATCAGTATTACTATTATTATTGATCATTAATGTCTACTCCTATTTCCTCATTTGGAAGCAGGAGCTATATGATTTGCCTTCTGGCATTCCTAGAACCTAGCCAACTGCTGAGCAAATGCATACTGGGTAGACTCAGGTTCAAATCTTCGACCCACAAATCAGTCATTGAAAGGTCTTGAATCAGAACCTGTCTTTGATTTTATTGTAAGGATGCAATAACATCCATTAGAAACTTATTTTCTAGTTTATACAAAATTTTCTTTCCTACTGCAAGGTAAGAGATAGGCACTGAAATTAGAAACAAATGAAAAGGTGATTTAATCATGTTTATGGGCTTTAAACACTAATCTACAAGGTGCTACCACAAGCTGATCCATATCTTGTATGCAAAGTATGACAGTTTTTTGTTTGTTTTAAGTTTAAAAGAATGTGCAAATATAACAAATAAGAAAATAAAACATAAGGGATACCTAACATAAGTAATTCACTGTATTTCAAAAGCACTAAATGCAATTAGACCCTCTATAAGTCCTCACAGTTTTGGAGACAAATTTATGATCTAAGCTCCAATTTTGAGTAACACTGAATATTTATTACTAAGAAAACTACACTTCTATGGTAATTATTATACATTACCATTATGAGCATTCTCAAATTAATTCTACCAAACATTTTCTTTTATGAAGAGCTTTTTGGCTGGGCATGGTGGCTCATGCCTGTAATCCCAGCACTTTGGAAGGCCACAGTGGGAGGATCACTTGAGCCCAGAAGTTTGAGACCACCCTGGGGAGACTCAGTTCACACAGGGAGACCCCATCTCTACAACAAAATAAGAAAAATTAGATATGCATGGTAGTATAAGCTCACACTCCTAGCTACTTGGGAGGCTGAGGCAGGAGGATCACCTGAGCTCAGGAATCTGAGATTGCAGTAAGCTGTGATAATGCCACTGCATGTCAGCCTCAGTCTCAAAAATAATAATAAATAGCAAACTGACACAAGAGCAGAAAATCAAACACCACAGATTCTCACTTATAGGCGGGTGTTGAACAATGAGAACACATGGACACAGGGAGGGGAGCACTACACACTGGGTTCTGCTGGGGGGAAATAGGGGAGGGCTGGGGGGTGGGGAGGTGGGGAGAGATAGCATGGGAAGAAATGTCAGATATAGGTGAAGGGGAGGAAGGCAGCAAATCACAGTGCCATGTGTGTACCTATGCAACAATCTTGCATGTTCTTCACATGTACACCAAAACATAAAATGCAATAAAAAAATAAATAAAATTTTTAAAATGATAATAATAAATAAAAATTTTAAAAAGAAGGGCTTTTATCTTTTGATTTTTTTAAACATGTATATAGTAAAATGGTTCAACTTAACATGGTTGAAACTGATACATTTTATTTGGTTAAAGTCTTTAAAATGGTATGCTTTTATTTAAATTTTTAATACTTCATCTTATGCTTTGGCCATTGAAATAACCTATAAACAGTAAGATTTTTCATACTCAAATTGAATCTTTCATGGGCAACTGGCAAACTGTAACTCATAAAGTAAAATGTCTCCTGCTAATTCAATATATAATTTATATAGGTGAATTGTACCCAATTATTATATGGATGATCTTTTTTTTCTAGAAAACAAGCATTTTTTAAAACCAAGAAGAAATTATTATAGAAAGTATTAAAGGATTTGCGTTCATAATGATTCAACATGTATGAATTAAATTGTGTGAAAAATGTTTATCCTTACTTATCAATTTAGTATTAAAAGAAATCAGCTTTTAAAAACCTAATACTTGGTTTTATTCTCAGCATTAAAAACCTAGATCCTTTTTACCTGATGTACTCTGTGTCCAGTGGCAAATGAGATTGCTGTTGAACACCACAAAAATTAAGGACAAAATTTAAAAAGAAAAAAACAGAAATCAAGCTATGGTTCCACCTACACATTTATTGGTAGACTGCCCAATAACCTGTACTGTTTCTATCAGCAAAGAGGTTTATTTCATTTAAGCTTTTTTTCCTCCGTGCTTCATTATGTTCTGTAGAATCCATGCTGGAAGGTTTAATTTATTTAAATGATAAAAGCTTCTTAAACTTAACAGGGAACATGGCCAACTGAGCTTTCCATTTCAAAAGTAGGACATTTGATCATAAAAGTGATATCAAAATTGAATAATTTGAATGTGTACTGAACTTTGAAGTCCAATAAAGGCAAGAAAAAAAAGGTTAGAATCATTTGTTTAATGACACGGATTTAGTGTTACATAATTTGCAGAAAAGAGAGCAGCGTTTTCTCTCAAATGGCTCATCACTTTCTAGATCTGTGAATCGACTAGGAATTTATAGCTATACGTAATCAAGCAGTGAGTAGCTCTGGTTCATCTGACTGTCCCGGGGTTTAGTTCTTTGATTCTTTGGTTTTTCTTACTGTTTCCATAATCTTCGTCACTAATTCTAACTCTAGCCCTCCAATCCATGACAACCTGAACTAACACAACAAAGCATGATTTATTAAACACTACCATGTATGTATCGGAGGCTGTAAGCTCTCAGTGAAGGCCACAGTGATGGGGCTGTGGCAAGTGACCACTCTACAAATTTAGATGTGCTTAGGGTAACAGTAACGCATGGTGCTCTGTTTTAAGATGTGGCAGCCTGGTTTACTTCGGCCACTCATAAATCTGCAAGCTCTCCAAGAGTACAAAATATGTTATAGATCTAGTCCAGGTCCGTAGGTCCTAACATTTTTGAAAAAATTAATTGATTAAGTACATGTAAAGAAAAAGGAAGGACGGAAAATGGGTAGAGAGAAAAAAGAGAGGAAGGAAGGAAGGAAGGGAGGGAAGGTCAGAAGGAGGACAGAGGGTGGGTGAGAGGGAATGGAGATGATGGGGAAGGAATGTCTTTTGGTTTTGCTAATATGGTGGGTAATGCCTGATGTGGATAAGGGTGATTACTATGATGTAAATGCAAAAAATTCTAGAATTACTGATGCTGTTACTGAAATAACTAATGAAATGTTCCAAGCATTATTTTCTTTACCATGCAAAAGATCATTTATCTCAATTCTTCAGGCTATCATAAATATGAAAATATGTTTTTCACAATGAAAAAACATAGATTATAAACTTTACTAATGCTAGCCTAACTTTGAAATATGGTGCTAAATACATATGTTTTTATTTGTACAAATTTTTCATTAAAAAATGGAAGGAAAGCAAAGTCTTCTAAAGCAAGAATACAGTTACTCTAAGGTTAATCTGACAAGGTTTTGATTCATTGTGTCAAACATGGCAGTAACCCATGAATTGCTCTCCGTGCCTCAGTTTTTAGTCTAATTTTTCTTAATTCTACCCTTTGCTGTTGCATATAAAATATAATAGTGTACTAGGCTAAAAATTACGGAATAAAATCCAAACTCCTTAGCAAGAAGTCAGCAAGCCTGCAGAGGTCCAGCCCTCCCTGCTTCTCCAACCTCTGCTTCCTTCACTCCTCACTTGGCCTCCACACACCTGCCACACAGAGTCACTCTGAGTTCCAGCACGCATTCATGACATTGCACATATTGTTCTCCCTCCTCCTCTGCACCCACGGGAGACCTCCTGCTTGTCCTTTGATACGCAGCTTAACTGTGTCCTTCTTTATAAGGTAGGACTAGCTACATAATTTTCAGGGCCCAGTGCAAGATAAAAATTTAGGGCCTCTAACATCATACTTTACAGTAAAATACTAGCAGCTTTCCCCCTAATATCAGCAAAGAGAAGAGCAGGTATGATCCCATCACTTCTACTCAACATTGTATTGGGGGTTCTAGCCAGGGATATTGTCAAGAAAATAAAAGATATCCAGAATAGAAAGGAAGAATTAAAACTCCTGCATTTAGAGATGACATGATCGTGCATATAGAAAAATTTTAAGAAATCCATGAAAAACCCACTAGAATTAATAAAGGAGTTCAGCAAGGATGCAGTATATGCATCCAATACGAAAATCTGTTATATTTCTATGCACTAGCCATGAACCATCTGAAAATGAAATTAAGAAAATAATGGTATTGACGATAGCCTCAAGGAGAGTAAAATAGGAATAAATTTAGCAAAAGAAGAAGTGTAGGAGTTATACATAGAAAAACTACAAAATGTTGACATCTATTTAAAAAAAACCCTAAAGAAATGGAAAGACATTTCATGTTTACATACTGGAAGACAATACTGCTAACATGGCAATGCTACCCAAGTTGGTCTATAGATCTGATACAATTTTCATCAAAATTTCAACTGTTCATTTTCAGAAATTAATTAACTGACCCAAAACTTCAGATGTAAATGCAAGAGACCCAGAATAGTCAAAACAATATTGGATAAAGAGAACAAAGTTGGAGAACTTACACCTAACAGTTTTAAAACTTATAACAAAGCTACAGTAATTAAAGGATTTGGACTGGTATAAGAATAGACATAGATATCAATGGAATACAATTGAGAATCTTGAAATAAATTTATGCATCTATAGTCAACTGGTTTTCGATAAGAGTGGCAAAGTAATTCAGTGAAGAAAGAAGTATAATCTTTTTAAAAAAATGGTACTAAAACAACAGCATATACGCCAACAAGGAATATCTGCCTAACAAGAAATAAATACGGATATCTGTCTAATATGGATATACAAAATTAAACTTCAAATGGATCAGAGACCTAACTGTAAGAGCTGAAACTTTAAAGCTATTAGAAGAAAGCAACGATGTAAATTTTAGTGACTCTGAATTAGACAACAGTTTTGTAGAAAGGCACATGAATCTCAAGGCACCAAAGGACAAAAAAATTAGAGTTCATCAAAATTAAAAATGTGTGTACTTCGAAGGACCCTATCAAATGAAAACACAACTCACAGAATGAGAGAAAATGTTTGCAAATAATACATCTGATTGCATAAAGTAAAGGTGGTATACACCATGGAATACTATGCAGCCACAAAAATGAATGGAATCATGTCCTGTGTAACAACATGGATGCAGCTGGAATCCATTATCCTAAATTAACACAGAAACAGAAAACTCAGTTCTGCATGGTCTCACTTACAAGTAGGAGCTAAACACTGAGTACACACAGATGTAAAGATGGGAACTCTAGACACTGGGGACTTTAAAAGAGAGGTAAGAGGAAAGGCGGCAAGAGTTAAAAAATTACCTATTGGGTAGTTTTTCACTACCCAATATTAGGTATTATGTTCACTATTAGAATGATGGGTTCAATAGAAGCCCCAATCTCAGCATACACAATATATCCATGCAACACACCTGCACATCTACCTCCGAATTTAAAATATAATACTAATAATGTATCTGATATAGATTTAGTATCCAGAATACACAAACAGCTATTATAACTCAAAAATAAAAAGATAAAAACAATTTTTAAATATTCAAAAAATTTGAAGACATTTATTCAAAAATGATATACAAATGGCCAATAGTCATATGAAAAGATACTCATGAGGCCGGGCGCGGTGGCTCAAGCCTGTAATCCCAGCACTTTGGGAGGCCGAGACGGGTGGATCACAAGGTCAAGAGATCGAGACCATCCTGGTCAACATGGTGAAACCCCGTCTCTACTAAAAATACTAAAAATTAGCTGGGCATGGTGGCATGTGCCTGTAATCCCAGCTACTCAGGAGGCTGAGGCAGGAGAATTGCCTGAACCCAGGAGGCGGAGGTTGCAGTGAGCCGAGATCGCGCCATTGCACTCCAGCCTGGGCAACAAGAGCGAAACTCAAAAAAAAAAAAAAAAAAAAGAAAAGATACTCACGATTAGTCATTAGAGAAATGCAAATTAAAACTACAATAAGCTATCACTTCACACCCTCTAGGATGGCTGTAATTAAAAACAGAAAATAACAAGTGTTGGAAGGATATGGAGAAACGGGAATCCTCACACATTGCTGGAAGACATGTAAAGCGGTGTAGTCTCTGTGGAAAACAGCTTGGCAGGGCCTCAGAAAGTAAATCAAAGAGTAGCCATATGACCCAGCAATTCTACTCTGAGATATAGATCCAAGAGAAGTGAAAACATACAGTCACACAAAAACCGGTACATGAATGTTCACAGCAGCATCACTTAAGATAGCCAAAAAGCAGAAACAACCCACATAATTCGTTGACACTTGCAATGATGTTTTCCTGGTTCCTCCATGTTGCATTCTATGTCAATACTTCATTTCTTGTTGTGGCTGAATAGTATTTCATTGCATGGATACATCACAGACTTAGCTACTGTTACAGGCATATCCTCCTAAATTAGGTTTTCAATCTTGTCTACTTATTAAGCTACATGGCAGTTCATACACAGGGACTCAAATATAGAAGTACAGAGTCCTTCCTGGGCTATATTTAGTTCACTTTAACGTGCCTCTTCTTAAGTGGTGGGATGCAGCAGCATACCAGATATTTACATCACAGATAACGTGTTAAACATCTACCATGTTCCAAGCTCTGTTTTGGAGTTAAGAATATATCTGTAAACAAAGCAAAAAACACTGAGATATTTCATATGATGTCAGACGATGATGGGGTCTACAAAGAAAAATAAAGTATAAGAGCATAGGGAATGGCAGAGTAGTTACATATCTATGAGGAAGTGGTATTTGAGCAGAGATATTCACAAATGAAGAAGTGGGCCACAGAGAGGGCTCAGAGAGAGGAAATCCCAAGGTGGGAAAATGCTTTGCCAGTTTCAAGCACATACAATGAGTAGCCCTTAGTAAACACAAGGAGAATGCTGGAGAGGAGGTGGAAGAGGTAGCCGCAGAATTCAGATTTCACCTGTGAGAGGAGGGAAAGTCATGGAAAATTTGGAGCAGAGGATTCACATAATCTCACTTCCACTCACTTCTAATTGAAAGGTTGGAACGATAGAAGAGATACCAGTTAAGAGTCTTTTGAGTAGTTCAGGGGAGATGTCACAGTGACTTAGATTAGGGAGATAGAAATGGAGGGAGTAAGAAGCAGCTTCAGATTTCTTTGGTCAGTAAAACTGACAGGTTTGTGGATGTTCTGGATGAATAATCCCGGGGGGGGGGAACCTAAAAAAAACCCCAAAACCCTCTTTTTATTCTAAGCCAAAGGATAAACGGTAGTGCCATTTTCCAAGATGGGGATAACTGGAATGGTGGCCTATAAACTAGACAGACAACTTATCCACACCACTATGGATGCACACATGCACGTGCACACCCATCCCCCGACACACACAATGTACACCTATATACACACATGCACAGTATACAAAAGTGAAGAAGCAACAGGATAACTGACTGAACACTCCCCCCAAAATGGCAAGGAGTGATGGCCACGAGACTGGTCTATAGCAGTGATAAAATCTACCAGGCAGGCATTCTGAGGTGTCCCTCTGCTCTGGCAGTGGGATAAATTCCTTTGGTATTCTCTTAGTTGGCTATCAGGGATGAGCCCTTTCATCCACGGTTCTCTGTGTCTCCTCATTCTGTTTTTGGAGGTTCCTCTTTGTCCATATTTCTCTATAGTGAGATCTGATACGGGTGTTGAAGAATTTGTCCTATTTTATGACTGTAGGGCTTACTCAAGTTACTTCCTGCCTGTGCAAATTTGAGGACCCAAAGTTTAGTTTTGGGCTCACAGAAGACGGATTTTTTTTTTTTTTTTTTTTTTTTTGAGACGGAGTTTCGCTCTTGTTACCCAGGCTGGAGTGCAATGGCGCGATCTCGGCTCACCGTAACCTCCGCCTCCTGGGCTCAGGCAATTCTCCTGCCTCAGCCTCCTGAATAGCTGGGATTACAGGCACGCGCCACCATGCCCAGCTAGTTTTTTATTTTTTTTTTTGTATTTTTAGTAGAGACGGGGTTTCACCATGTTGACCAGGATGGTCTCGATCTCTCGACCTCATGATCCGCCCGCCTCGGCCTCCCAAAGTGCTGGGATTACGGGCTTGAGCCACCGCACCCGGCAGAAGATGGATTTTTAAAGATCACACTTGTGATTTCTTTGGCAATGTAATTTTCTCAGGAACTTTAGTAAGCTTCTGATCTATTTACAGTCAATTCCATGTGCTTGAAACTTCACAAGAAGTACTTTCCTATTTACAATTCTCTGGTCTGACTTAATTCTTTGCTTTCTTGACACAATGTTTCTCTCTCTATATATCTATCTATCTATCTATATATATATATATAGATAGATAGATAGATAGATAGAGAGAGAGAGAGAGAGAGAGAGAGATGGCAAATAGATTGGCAACTGTATTGAAGGTTTCAGGCTTGGTGGGAAGGTCATATTCCTAATCTCATCTTTGCCCCCAAACTAAGTCTTAACAGATTCTTTTATACAATGAATTTTAATTTGATTTTTATTTTCCTTCTACCTGGTCTAATTTTATTTCCGTATCTATGTGCAAGCCAGCCAACACAAATCTGAGATCACCTCTTTCATTTAGTGCCATGTTAAACATAACTAGCCACAACCCAAACATTACTAATACTGTTTTCCACCCTTTTCCAGTAGAGCTTTGGCACTGAAAGGCAATCACGGGTAGCAAACTTACCAAATGTTTCGTTATTAATAATACTTGTCTTCATCTTTCCAAGTCTCAAATATCAATGTCCTTATCTGTTGCCACTCCTACAAGTCAATGTGACATATTTGAGAATAAATGGTGAGAAAGCCCACTACTGGAATCGATTTAACTCAATGCCCCATAGCATTGCAATTGCCACCTAGTCATTAGTATTTGAAAATTTAGAAAAAAAATCGGAAGAACATTATCATTTTATTTCTAAGTTCTTAGCGTTCAATTTTTAGCATACCCAAGCTTGTTGGAACAAAACGATAAGGAAAAATCCTCACACTCATGTTTTGCTGGGAATGTAAGAATAAAGCTTCCAGTACTTGCCTGAGGCCATTCAATGAACCATTAGACCACACTGTCTTTGAAACATAAATATTCCTGTTACAATACAGATTGTTTCCATCTTGGGAAGACTAAACTAAAAATCCCAGGATTAGGAGATTGTACTAATTGCTACACATGGATTATTATCTCGGTTAATTTTTCAAAATAATCCATTTTAAAGATTAAAAAAACTGAAGCTTAGGGAGACTTAAAAATCTTCTTCAAGTCAACACTTGAAAGTGAAAAGTGACGAAGTAGGGTTTCCAACAAAGGTTTATCGGACTTAAGAACTAGGCTACTCTGATTTAAGAATACTTGAGCTAATTTTTTGTAACTGGTCTGGAGTAGAAATTAAATGATGAAGGAAGCTGAATCACTTATTCATGAATCACTGAAAGTTACAACTCTGTAGGCTGGAAGTTTAACATACAGAAGTAAATACATACATATTAATATATACTGGGACTCTCTGGTATGGATGTGAAAAATAACTTATATTTGACATTGGCAAATGCAATCCACTTTACAAAGCTCTTCCATGTTACCTTGTTTCCCCTTGCAACTCTGTACATCAGTCAGATGTGCAATTATTATTTCCATTTGACAGTTGAGGCTCAGAGAAGTTGTATGACTTGCCTAAGCTCACCAGCTAGTAAACAGCCAAGCTCCGACTGAAACCCATTTCCTACTGCCAACTCCAGTGTTCCTTCTGCTATTTTATACTGACACTGCTAATGCTATGTACAATCCTGTTTTGTAGTTTTCAATGCACTTTCAAATACATCACCCTACTGGATCTCATTTGACACTATTCCTTTGTCCCCAGGAACACATCTAATAGGCCGGCTTTGGCTTTTGCCTTGGAAGATAATGGTTGTGACTCAGGGGAACAATTAATAACCTAGGGTAGTTACAATATCTCTAAAGTTTTTATTTTATTTTACTATTAAAGAAATTTTCTGGGGTTTCTGTTTACAAAGAGAACTCTAGCACGTGTATTTAAATAGTTGCCAATTTTTACATTGCTTTCTAAAAGAATAATGTAATTTTTACTTAATATCACACACATACATACATTTTTCACCGTTAGGAAAAACAGACATGAGTAGATAAATAATCTTTCTCTACTGGAGTATTATCTTCTGGAAAGACTTAGAAATGTATATCTAGTGTAGATGATATATTACAATTTCAGTCTTTCACAGCTAAATCAAATCTACATAAAATAAAATACTTTGGGGGTTTTGTGTTTGTAAAATTGTGATATTTGATAGCTGAAACTCAGGGAGTCAAAATGATTAGCTACTTGAATGTTTAGCCATTCATTCATAGTTTGACCTAGAACTCACTTTTTCTGGTTTCTTTAAACCCACCCTTCACATCCCTTATGGGGTATGTAATTTCTGGATTAAAAGTGTGGGATAAAATTTTTTTAAAATAAAAAATCATCTGACAGCCAAGAGAAAAGGCTTTGGGTACCTGCATAAATTTGACCAAGCCACTTCAGCCTTCTAAGCATCAGGTATACAGAAAAATCTACTTAAGGTAAACCATTCTCCATTTTATCAGAATGGTATAGCTATTCCATGTAAAACAGGTATCAGCTGCTTATTTTGAGTTGAACGAGCATGTGATCACCCAGGCCCAAAACTGAGCATGGGGTCTCTAAGTATTGGTTGGTTGCAAAATAATCCAATTCTGATACAGCAGCCTTTTACTTGCCATCTAGTTTTTCTAACTTTCATAGAAGCAAAATCAGACCTGCAAGTGGCTTTGTCCTGCCTATCTGGATCATTTCCACCCCATTCCAATTCAAGAATCTGATTGTTCAATACATTTAGATAATCCATGGGAGATGGTATTTCCTTGTCTTTCACAGATCATAAAGTAATGTCCCATGTATGTTTTATTTAGTAGATATTTATTTTTAATAAATATTTACTAAATAAATACACTATTTATTTAGTCATGTCCCAATTTATGTTTTATTTAGTAAAAGGCTACTAGAAATAGCACTGGTAATTAGAGCCACTTCCAATTTGATAGCTTCATTTGCAGGAGATTTGATGTTTAGAGTATCTAATGGAAAGATCAATGATAGGTTATCTGAAGATTGGAGTTCCAGTACTAGCCAGGGCTCTAACTGTATGATCACTATTCTTTAAATAGTGATTAAAAGATGGGGCTGAACTTGATGCTTTTCAGCTCAATCTTTGAATATATGACACAAAAGGTTAGTAGCTGAAGCTTCCAAAAATATACACATATCTACAATCCATTTTATGTTCTTTAAATTATTCGTAAGGTAACTTCTTGCTAAAAGATAACATACTTGCCCTGTTTTCCAGGTGTCAAAATTTCGTTGCACCCAACTCTGTTGAAATTTCTATGGTCCTTAGTATCAATTATAAATCTAGGATACATGTGCTACTTTTCTGTGTGTTTTAATTCTGCTTATTCTGGTGGCATGCTCACATACTGTGCTGAGGGAAGATGAAAATTTGCTGCTAATTACCAATGCTTGTGCTTCTAAACATCGCCAGCCAGTAATTCACTTTTAGTGTCTAGAGTCAAGTACTAGCTAATAACTTTGTTCCTAGCATGTTGAACTTTAATTAGTTATTTAAGTCAAAGACAAGTACAAGAAGCCACACTGCCTGTCTCTGTAGTATTGCAATTGCGAAGAATTGAAAGTTGGAATTTTAAACAAAGAAGAGCCTGTTTAAGTGACTGACATCTTCCAGTACATTTTCCCACCAGCACATCCACATAAATGCACAGCAAAGCCAGCAGAAGCCCTACAAAGTACACTTTGAGCTGTCACCATTGGAAAGTCTGGTTATAGAGATTTCAGCACTGCACATTATTGAGGCATGAAAAATAATATTCTAATATATTAGAATATATAATTTCACTGAAATCTTCCTATATAAAGATCTTTATATAATTGGTACCAAATCTAATGTTTAAAAATCACATCTACTTGTAATTTATTCTATTTGAAAGTGTCTTAAAAGCCCAAACTTTATCCCTATACAATTTATCCATGTAACCCAAAACCACTTGTACTCTTAAGGTGATTGAAATTTAAAAAGAAAGAATATGTCTTCATACGGTCAAAATAGATCTCCCACTGTCATATTCTATTATCTTTAGTTGTGTTACTATTGGGTGAAAGAACCTCAGATTCCATATATTCCTGTAATTAGAGGTAGCGTCCTATTTTCTATGGGTAGTGTGAGAAGAGTTTTTGCTAAAGCATGGATTGCCTTGGCCCAGCTGAAACTCCAGGGAATTCTGACCCTGAAGGAAAGATAATCTCTGAAGAGACAATTGAGTATTTCTAGCTGAGGACAGCATGGTGTAAGAATGGGAAAGTATGAGAGTTCATAGTCAACTGATGATATCGGAGTGGAAGGAGGGAGAGTAGAAAAGTCCACAATTTTGAGAGTCAGCTGAACTTCAGGCACACACTATGCATAGGGAACACAAATAATAACAAATACAAGGATAGATCATGTCCATGGTTTGGAAGACTGATAATGGTTAAGATAAAAACTCTTCTCTCATTTGTTCATATATTTATTATAATCCAAATCTAAATCCTGCAGGATCATTTTGCAGAAATTAACAAGCTAATTCTAAAGTTCATATAAAAGCACAAAAGGCCTACACTAGCCAAAGCAATATTAATTAAGAAGAAAAAACTGGAAGATTTATACTGCCCCATATTTTACTATGAAGAACTATACTAATCGAGATAGTGTGATAGTAGTACAAGAATAGAAAATAAATAATGAACAGAATAAGAATACAGTGTCCAGGAATTGACCCACACGTATTTGAACATTGAATTATGATGAAGATTCTACTGCAGTACACGGAGAAACAATGTTCATTTAAATGTAAGTATCAGATCAATTGAACATTCATGTCAAAAAATATGTCTTGATCTTTACCTCACACTGGATAACTAAATCAACTCTAAATAGATGGCAGATTGTAATGTGATAGGTAAAAAACATAAAGCTTTTAAAGGAAAACACAGGAGAAAATCTTCATGATGTTAGGATACAATAAGATTCCTTAAACATCACATAAAAGGGGTAACCACAAAGGGGGAAAAAATAAATCAGACTGGTGTCAAACTCCTGACCTCAAGTGATCCGCTTGGCTCAGCCTCCCAAAGTGCTGGAATTACAAGCACAAGCCACCATGCTGGTCTCTACTCACTTTAACATTTTAGATCAATTTTGCCCCTTTTTGGATTTTTAGAATTATCTAAATAGAACTACACACAATTGTATCTGGCATTTTTCACTCAATGTTATATTGTAGCCATTATTCACTGTTGTCTATAGTTGTGGTTCAATAATTTTCTTTTTCTTTTTTTTTTTTTGAGACGGAGTTTCGCTCTTGTTACCCAGGCTGGAGTGCAATAGCGCAATCTCGGCTCACCGCAACCTCCGCCTCCTGGGTTCAGGCAATTCTCCTGCCTCAGCCTCCTGAGTAGCTGGGATTACAGGCATGCACCACCATGCCCAGCTAATTTTTTGTATTTTTAGTAGAGACAGGGTTTCACCATGTTGACCAGGATGGTCTCGATCTCTTGACCTCGTGATCCACCCGCCTCAGCCTCCCAAAGTGCTGGGATTACAGGCTTGAGCCACCACGCCCGGCTCAATAATTTTCATTGTAGAGTTTTGTACCAAACGAATCTACTTCAATGTATTTACTTATTCTATCTTTTATAAACATTTTTTATTTCCAATTCAGCTCTATTATAAACAGTGCTGCTGTTTATAGAATACAAAAGAATAAATCAGGCAAGGAAAGAGTGAAAGGAGATAAATGTAATGCATATGTCTGATTAAAAAAACTCATACCAGAATCTATAAAGAATTGTTACAAATTATTAAGAACAAAGATACCTCCAATAGAAAATGAGGCTTTTACCACAAGAAGTTATGCAAATGTCCATTAAATATATGGAACAGTGCTCATCTTAATTAGCCATCAAAAGAGTACAATTAAAAACCACCATGTTTTTAATTGTGGTTTTTAGTTGTACTCTCTTGATGGCTAATTAGCACCCCTCACATTCATCAGGATGCCTAAAATGGAAAATAAAAATAACCAGTAATATAGAAAAACAGAATTAGCTAATCTTATGGGGGGTACAAATTCATAGAACCATTTGGAAAACTGCTTGATGAGTATCTACTAAAACTAAAGATATACACACTCTAGACTCGGCAATTTTACTCTTAGGTACTCTTTCCAAAAAAGGTTGTACATATGTAGATAAAAAGGTATGTACAAGGATGCGTGCAGCAACACTGTTTATAATAGCCTTGAATTGGAAATAAAAATGTTTATCAAGGATAGAATGAATAAATACATGGAAGTATATTCATTTGGTACAAAACTCTACAATAAAAATTGTTGAACCACAAGTATAGACAACAGTGAATAACAGCTACAAAATAACATTGAGTGAAAGGTGCCAGATGCAAATGAATATATATTGTATGATTCTATTTAGATAATTCTAAAAATTCAAAAAGCCAAAATTGATCTAAAGGGTTAAAAGTGAGTATGGGCCAGCACGGTGGCTTATGCCTGTAATTCCAGCACTTTGGGAGGCCAAGGTGGGTGAATCACTTGAGGTCAAGAGTTTGAGACCAGTCTGGGCAAAGTGGTAAAACCTTGCTTCTACGAAGAAAATAGAAAAATTAGCTGGACATGGTGATGCATGCCTATTATCCCAGCTACTTAGGGGGCTAAGGGAGGAGAATCACTTGAACCCAGGAAGTGGAGGTTGCAGTGAGCTGAGATCATGCCACTGCACTCCAACCTGGGCAACAGAGTGAGACTCTGTCTCAAAAAAAGGGAAAAAAAAGTGAATAGGTAAAGCTTGGGTAGGGGTGTGCAGTGACTGCAACAGAGCAGGAAATGGGCTTCTGATGTGCTTCCTGTTCTGTTTCTTGAGCTAGATGTTGAGGGCATGGATGTGTTCAGTTAGTGAAAATACATCAAACAGTACAGTTATGATTTATAGACATTTCTATACACAAGGTATATTTTCACAAAAAGTTTACTTAAATAATAAGTAAGAGTTTGACACAGGAACAGAGAATCAAGCACCGCATGTTCTCACTCATAGGTGGGTGTTGAACCATGAGAACACATAGACACAGGGAGGGGAGCATCACGCAGTGAGTAATACCTGGAGACATCTCATCAAAGAGCCTCTGTGTCTGCAGCAATCTTACTGTGACTCCAGAAATCTTCCAACAGATAAGGCTGGAAAGGGAGGGCTGAGGTTCTAAGCCTAG
Organism: Saimiri boliviensis; assembly: GCF_048565385.1. Lineage (NCBI taxonomy): Eukaryota > Metazoa > Chordata > Mammalia > Primates > Cebidae > Saimiri > Saimiri boliviensis. The sequence continues at coordinate 41,069,984 of NC_133450.1, read as the reverse complement.
ATGACTGGAGCAAGTGAAGCCAGAGAAGCAGGAAAGTCAGAAGGAGGAGCAACTCAAGGAGCAACAAGGAGAGAAGAGATGAAGGATGGACACAGTTTTGGACCTGCTGAGATTGACGGTTCAGAGAAGGCTGATGTAGGAGGCATCTAGTGGTTATGGATGACTTCTGGGAAGACAGCTGAGACCTAGATCAGCAAATAGAAAAGAATGTTCTGAGGAGAGAGGATCAGGCAGTGGGGGTGAGGAAGCAGTGAATAAAGCAGTTTCTTTATTCCCTGTTTATGCAGGAAGTTCCACACTGCATAGACAGGGAGATGAGTTTGGAGACTCACGGGAAGACAGATGAGGAAATCCGTCCTTGAATTGCACACTGAAAGATAGAAGAAGCAGGTGCAGTGCTCTTCCAATGATGGGTAGTAGAGAGAGGGGAAGTCACCAAAGTTTTATCAGAAGAAGTGTATCACGACAAAACAGGGTTACAGCCCCTGGTTGATCAGAGCTATGATACAAGGTTCTCAAAATATCCCAGTACTGGGTGCCTGGGATAGTGTCCCCAGAAACTAGCCACTGGGCTAGCACATTGTGGGTGTCAATAAATATTGATCAATTATTGAATTATTGAATAAATATTATACTTAATGAATAAATTAATAGAGCACCCCCAAAAAATAAGTAAGAGTTTGTCCCATCCCCAAATATTCTCAGTTTAGTGGGAGCAGACCCTCTCATAAGCATGTAACTATAACAATTCAGTGTATAATAATTCATCATTTATAGGAGCCCCTAGTCACACACAGGATGGGCTGTGGGTGCTGAGAATATCAACCTGAATGAAATAAGGACACTGCTTACAATCTGGCACACATAAAAAAGCAGGAGACATATAAACAGGTAAGTTTAACACAATATGCAAATACAGAAGTAGGTGAATGCACAAGATACTAAACACTCTAAACACTCTTTAGCTGACTTCCACTTGATCAACATGACTAGCTTGACCATGATTTTCCATTCTCCTCGTATAATGCACTGATACACGTAGCACATGATATACTCCAGAGTAGTAAGCCTGTGAGCCTCTACTTCCATCAGCTGAATTGTATACTTATCAACAGTCAGTCACATGTGTGCTTATTAGCAGAGTTTCTTGCTCCACTTTAAAGAAACCAAACTTGGCCAGCCACAGTGGCTCATGCCTGTAATCCCAACAGTGTAGGCAGCTGAGGCGGGCAGATCACCTGCAGTCAGGAGTTTAAGACCAGCCTGGCCAACATCGTGAAACCCCTCCTCTACTAAAAATACAAAAAATTAGTGGGGATGTGGTGGTGGGTGCCTGTAATCCCAGCTACACAGGAGACTGAGGCAGAAGAATTTCTGGAACTTGGGAGGGGGAGGTTGCAGTGAGCCAAGATCAACCACTACACTCCAGCCTGGGCGAAAGAGCAAGACTCCATCTCAAAAAAAAGAAACCAAAGTTGGAAACCTCAGAGGCTATGTTATAGTATTGCTTTTGTAAGAAAGATTGTTAATGGCTCAAACTATCAGTAACTGAATGTACATTTTAAGGTTTAAAGTTAAAATATAATACCTAACTGATATTTTTAATAATTTATAATTACTAAGCCACATGCAATGCTTTAGTAAGAGTATAAGTTCTGGTGCCATACTGTTTGACATTCAAATTGTCATTCACGTATTCATTAGATATGTGATTCTGGAGAATTTATTTAACCTTTTTGTGCCTCATTTTCTTCATTTGTAAAAGGGGATAGTAACTGGGCCTTACATGATGGTTGGTGGGAATACATACATTGAAGAACTTTGGGCCAGGCACGGTAGCTCATGCCTGTAATCCCAGCACTTCGGGAGAGTGGATCACAAGGTCAAGAGATCAAGACCATCCTGGCCAACATGATGAAACCCTGTCTCTACTAAAAATACAAAACAATTAGCCAGGAGGCGGAGGTTGCATTGAGCTGAGATCGCGGGACTGCGCTCCAGCCTGGAGACAGAACAAGACTCCGTCTCAAAAAAAAAAAAAAAAAAAAAAAAAAAAAAAAAAAAAAACAAAGAACCTTGAAGTATACCTGATACATCAAATGCATTCTCTTTGTCAGTGTTAGTTATTAATATAGTAGGAATTCATCAAAAGGATAAAGGCTAGACGGAACTGGGCGGAGAGACACAGTCAGTAGAAAGGTGCCGAAGACTAAGAGTGTGGAGCATTTAATGAATCTTGAACTGCTCTATAATATGTACTTGAAGTCAAGCATTCTCAAGACTAAGAGATGAAAAATTAATCTACAATGATAATTTTTTTTCTTGAGACAGAGTCTTGCTTTGTCATCCAGGCTAGAGTGCAATGGTATGATATCAGCTCACTGCAACCTCCACCTCCCGGGTTCAAGCAATTCTCCTGCCTCAGCCTCCTGAGTAGCTAGGATTACAGGCGCCTGCCACCATGCCCAGCTAATTTTGATATTTTTAGTAGAGACAGAGTTTCACCATGTTGGTCAGGCTGGTCTCAAACTTCTGACCTTGTGACCTACCCACCTCCCCAAGTGCTGGGATTACAGATGTGAGCCACCACACCTGGCCCCTAGAACGATAATTTTTAATTTACTTTAAAAAACTCTGAGTTCCATGAGTACATTCACTATGTTTTCTTTTTCCCAAGGCTAGGTAATCCCCACATTCTCCTAACTCATATGCTAGTCCTTGGTCAGTGACCAGCCTCAGTCACCTTATCTGGATCTTCCTCCTCTTCCTGATTCTAAGTGTCAGAGAATCTGAGGTTTCATCACTTTGAATAACAGCTATAGCTTGATTAATAACACTTTTTAATATAGTTACAGTCTGTTCTCTATAGATTCCTATATCCATATAATGTATCATCTAAACTTAATGCATTTTAGAGATGAGGCTACTATTTATAATTATTCCAAGATCACAGATATAAATCAGTACTGTCTTGGTCAAAGGAGGACACATGAACACCACATACATTTAGCAACTTACTTAGCATCTCCACTTAAATAGCCAATATGGATCTCAATCTTAACATGCCTCAAAACAAACTATTGAGTTTCCAGACCTGAGCAACAGAACTGCACATTGCCTGGAAATCCTGGACTTTGAATGAGACACCATGCCTGGATGAGACTTGCTATTGTCTACTCTGTGTTCTAGATGTAAGAAGGATAAGCCGTAGAGTCAATCTCTACAGCAGAGATGACTAAGATCACCAAACTATTTCCTCTTTTTCCTTTGCACAAGGCTAGATGACATTTCCTTGCCTCCCTTAGAGACAGGAATTGCCACATGGCTGAGCTCTAGCTAAGGGAACATGAGCAGAAATAATGTGATCATGTCCAGGTCTAGCCTACTACAAATTCTCCGCAAGACCCACTCTTTTGCTGTCAGCTGAAAGGGAAGCACTAGTACATCTAGGGGATGAAGAAGCTAGAAGAAGATAGGCCCTGGGCCCCTGAATCACACAATGAAAGATGGTCCACCAAACACTTGCTTTGAATTGTTATATAAATATGAATTATAATGTTATTGTGTTACAACACTTATATTCGGGGGTAGATTGATTTTAGTAGTTGTCATTTCTTTTATAAAACAAACCTGATGGATTTTCTGTGAATTTACAGTTTGATTTGGTCTTATTGTCATATAAACATTTTTTTATAAAATTGAAGTAAAAAAGAAAATTAAAGTAATTTACACTTTTTGGCATACAAACCAGGTATTTGTTTCCAGTCTGTGCAAGAATACAGTTACTCTCAATCTTAACATGTCTCAAAACAAACTATTGAGCTCTAAGCACTTACTTTTATATTTTTAAATGAAAACACAGTTTTAGGATTTAATGGGTTATATATAAGGACAGGAAATACGTGGATAAAGTATTATATTCTAATCCTTATTTTACTAAAGCCAAAATAAAGTAACTGCTACAGCATATTTATTTGATTTCAAGCATTACCTTAGAAGTAGACACTTCTGTTGGTATTATTATCCTACCTCCTTAAAAAGGAAATGGTTATAAGATAATAAAGTCAACACCTTTACAGCAGTAAGGCCCACCATGGATCAATTACTATAATCAATAACATACTAATCAATTTGCATGATTCACATTCCTCCTCCTTATTTTCTTTCTGTTACTCTTTACTATATGAAAAGGGGTATCTCTCCAAATTATTTTATCTTGTTTAACATTAGCGGAAGCAAGAAACCTCTTTCCACTTCTGTCAAGAACAACAACAAGGGCGTATTTAATTGTTAAATGTATCTGAGATAATAACAGACTTACAGAAATCTTCATTTCTAATAGGGTGATATTATGTGCAATTAAAATCTGTCTTACTAGTAGGCAAAGTTTATCTCCCATGCAAAGACACATATACCAAAAGCTGATAGAGTAAAACCACACAGGAATAATTTATAATTGGGTTGTATTTAACTATATTCCAAACAGTATAGATGGAAGGTGGTAGCTACAGCATGTAGCACTTCTTTCTAACAAGATTATTTTTCCACTGAATTTAATTTATTTGTAAAAAACAGCATTTGTAGGATATTGAAAATTATAATCGGCTACTTTAAAAAATACTAATCACACTGATGGGGAAGAAATGAAGGGAAAATGTCACTGCTGCATGGATTTAGCAAACAGTTTTGATGGTTTACACCTGGAATATAGGTGTACAAACATATACAATTTTCTACCAAAATTTGAATCTCACCTGGATTTATCTGCATTTTACAGTATTTGCTTTAATCTTCAGAAGTTATTTGTTGTACCAAGAATGAAACATGCTAATTATAATACTTGTAGGAATTTTGTTATCTGAACTTTATGAAATAAATCTAAGACTGTCACCATTGTCATAGGTTTAGATGTCTTGCAAATATTTTTTTTAAAATAGCACTGAAAAGAATAAGAGGAAAATAAGATGATCTCAGCTGTTTAAGATGGATTTTGGGGAATGATCACCAATGGACTCATTTCCTTTGGGTCTGCCCTACCATGGAACTAATCTGATAAAACTCCTAAATCATCCCTGCACCTGGCCTTCTTGAGTTACACATTCAGGCTGTTGTGCACACACCACTGAATGAGAAAATTCCTCAGCCATACATATGTGGCACAAGCGATCGCTTAGAAACTCTAGCATCGATCGGGCTTCCCATGAACTTTTCTTGTTCTTAGCCCTAACTCCCTCTTACGCACCCTTCAGCCACTGTATCGATCAGCCAAAAGTCTCTTCAAAATCCACACCGATCCCTACCTCTTACTATCAGCAGATGCTTACGGCTTCTTTATCAGGAAAATTGGGGCAAAGCAGTCAGCTCTCTCAATTTCTTGCCTCTCCCTTCTGTTCCCCCGCTCCACCTACAGAATGAACACAACCATGCTCCTCTTTCTCTTTCCTTTCCCTGAGAGAAGATAACCTTTTCTTCCTTCTGTTTAAAGCCAATCCTTTCACTGGGGCTCCTTAGGTGATCGCCTGAATCTGTCAAGACTTTTCTGCATCAGTTATCCTTATCTCATAAAGTCGCTTTCACTTCCTTTTTATTGGTATCATTTACCTCAGCTTTTCGCTCAGCTCTCTCATCCCGATAAAGAAAAACAAAAACAAACAAACAAACAAAAAAAAAAAAAACAGAGAACTCAAAACTCAACCCTTTCCTTTTAATTAGCAACCACTTTAACTAATATCCTCTTCTCTACCCAAAATAATTTTGTGCTGAATATATTTACTCTATCCAGAGCTACTCCCCACCCTGCCCTACCCGGCCCTGCGCCCTGCTGTCTTAGCCTGTATGACTATTTTGATGGGCTTATTTGTTGCTTTGCTTTCAGTTGAGTGTGGCCAATGGGAAGCACTAGAAGAAAATATAAGGGAGAAAGGAAAGTGAGGACCAGGGTCTTTACTATCCCAGCTCCTCTAGAGGTATCTCCATAGGCTGGCAATTTCCTTGTTAAGGATCACAGCTCCTGAGCTCCTGTCAGGCAACCCTCTTGATATAGTCTTGACTCTCTCTCTCTCTCTCTCTCTCTCTCTCTCTCTCTCTCCCTCTCCTTCTTGTTCCCCCCTTTCTCCCCCCCACCTTCTCTCTTTAGGATCATAAATGGTAGTGGTGTGCTGTAACTAGCTCATGCATAGTTTACTATTACTTACATAGGGAAACCATAAGGATTGTCCATTCTTTGTAAGTAAGCCTGTTTTTTAGGCAAGCCCAAATTACTCAAGCAGAGTCATCTGTTTGTTTCCTTCTGGGTCCCAGTTTGCTACAATTATCTCGAAATAATCATTTATGCAGTATACTAATATGGGCTGAATGTGTCTGTTACCCCAAATTCATATGCTGAAGCCCTAATCCTCACTGTGATGATATTTGAAGATGGGACTTCAGGAGATAATTAGTCCATGAGAGTAGAACCCTTATGATGGATGAGTGTCCCATCATGAAGAGACATGAGAGAGACTGCTTTCTCTCTCTGTCCTCTATCTTATAAGGATACAAGAGATGACAGCCATCACAGAGCAGAAAGCAGGCTCTCACTAAACACCTGTTCTGCTGGCACCTTGATCTTAGACTTCCCAGCCTCTGAAACTGTGAGAAATATGCATTTGTTGTTTAAGTCCCATCCCCGTTCCCCCAGTATATGGCAATTTAGTACAGCAGCCCAAACGAAGACATAGAGGCGCTCCTTGCACTCATGCTCTGTGGGCAGCAACCCACATAACTTAGCTTTTGCCCCACTATTTCTGCATATAACTGTTTTCTTTCTCTCTGGTCACTATAATTCATCCCAGCATAGACAAATCCAGTGGGCACACTTTGGTCCACAGTCTATGCCTTAGTGGAGATCATTGCTGTATTTGACACTATTGACCACTTTTCTAGTAAATCTCTTTCCTTGGCATCCATGACATCTTCTTGTTCTTCTTTTATTGGCATTCGTGGGCTCTCTATCATCCCCTCAAACACTGGTGCTCCTCATAGTTCAGTCCTTGACCCAATGCTCATTTAACATTACACTCTTTTCCTAAATCAGGTTCTCCACTTTGAGGACATTTACAATACCCAACATGGTCCAGATCTCACTCTCCAAATCTGTTAGACACAATCACGTATATATTCTAATGGCACTTCAAACTCAGCATGTCCAAAATAATTATGTGCTAAAATCATTATCCTAACAAATCGTTATCCTCATTCTGTGTGCTCTGACTTCTATTTTCCTCTTGGCCAATGGTTCAATACATTCAATCTGAAGTCTAAGCTATCCTGTATGCCTCTCCCTTCCCCAGTCCCCCGTATATCTGCTTCCAGTGAGGATTCATTGAAAATCACCCCTCATAGTTCCACCAGAGAGAAATTTCCAAAGTAAAAACCTGCCTATGCCATCCACTGCTTAAACCCGTTCCATGGCTCTAGTTTGAGCTGTTTCAAGGCACATGGGATGCTTTACTGCTGCTCTGACCCTTACCTCTATCCTCAGTTTTAGCAGCTGGAACTCTCAAGCTTTGTGCTTTCTGTGCTATTAATACCAAACCACTCACGGTTTCTAGTTAAAGTTGTAATATTTTATGCCTCCATGCCTTTTTAGGTCTGCATCTCTCCCTAAGATACCTTTGAGCATGCTGTTTTGACTCTGGCTGAGTGTTTCAGGAAAAGCACCATCATTTCTTTCTAGAAAGCCCCTCCTCTTGCCCCTATTTACCCAGTCCCCACATATACTAGCATGATGCCTTCTCCACTATCCTCCTGCTGCTCATAAGTGTCCACGCATGGGCTCCCACCATAAAATCTCTCAGAGAATTTAAAATGTTACATTGAAATTACCTATTAGCATCTCTCTCTTCCTTGCTAAACTTTAAACGCATTAGGGCAGGGAACACGACTTGCTTCTCTTTTCACACTTGCATAGCATAGTTACTTGAATCAAAGCAAAAACTTAACATCAATTTTTATAATTCAAAGTAATTATTATTATTTTTTTTTTTTTTAATGAGAGGGAGTTTCGCTCTTGTTACCCAGGCTGGAGTGCAATGGCGCGATCTCGGCTCACCGCAACCTCTGCCTCCTGGGTTCAGGCAATTCTCCTGCCTCAGCCTCCTGAGTAGCTGGGATTACAGGCACGCGCTACCATGCCCAGCTAATTTTTTGTATTTTTGGTAGAGACGGGGTTTCACCATGTTGACCAGGATGGTCTCGATCTCTTGACCTCGTGATCCACCCACCTTGGCCTCCCAAAGTGCTGGGATTACAGGCTTGAGCCACCGCGCCCAGCCAAAGTAATTATTTTTAATAATAAGCCTTGTTAAGCTTTAACCTCAATGTCATCATTTAGAAATAAATACATTGAAACATTTCAAATATCCATGAAAAAATTATATTCTGCTATATTATAGGACAGTGCCAGTAAATTCTTGCTCTATGTGCTCATCTCCAGTCAGTACAAGTCCAGACAAGTCCTTGGAGCAGGCAAGCCTAGATTTATGTGCCTTAAAAAGGAGGAAGATGTCATGTCTGTCTCCATGTGTTAGAGCTGAGGTCCATACTTATACCTGACACCCTATCAGAGTTCTTGCAGGAAATAAGGCTTTATGATGTTCAGTTTGAAAGTGGGAGGACGATTTTGCAGCACAAGTATTTGTAGAATCAAAAGGAAGAGTAGAGGTAATCAAACCAATGTTGATAACATAAAGAAGTGACAAGAATGCTGAAGCTGTAGCTGTCATCAGGACGGGACTCACTTGGGGTCAAGAGTGATAGTAGCCCTGGTTATGGGGCAAAGCAGGCAGTGGGGAACAGCTAGGCAAGGCTACTCAGGAACATGTTAGGAAACCCCTTTAACTGAAGAGACAGATTAGATGCCTGTGATTCTTCAATTTTACTGTTACTGTCTTCTTCACACATTACCTAAGCAAACATGGGCTTGTTATAATTCAGGCAAGTACTGTTACTACTGGGAAGAGGATGATAATTTTAACAACAAAAATAATCAGTACTTACTGGCATTTATAATAGGCACAACTCAACATTCAAAATACATCCACAATCTACCCACTTCTCACTGACACCACTCTGGTCTATGTCACTGTTATGAATCCTCCATAACAGTGTCCTTCAAACTATTCCTTCAACGAAGATTTGATGATGTCCTGCAAATTCAGCATCTTCAATGTCACTTCTTTTGGAGATAGGGTCTTTACAGGGATAAATGAGTTAAAAAAAATTATTAGGATGAACCCTAATCCAATATGACTGATATCTTTTATAAAAAGAAACAGATAGGCACAGTGTGAAGTTGTCATGAAGACACATCACAGGGAAATGGCCAGATGGCTAGAGTGATGCCTCTACATGCCAAGGAACCCAAAGGATTGCCAGCAAACAACCGAAACTAAAAGAGACAAGAAATGATTCTTCTCTAGAGCTCTCAGAGAGATTATGACCCTGCTGAAGTCTTGACTCAGGCTTTACGCCTCCAGATTTGTGAGTCGATAAATTGCTGTTTGTTTGAGTGCTTTGTTATGGCAGCCCTAGCTAATTCATGCTGCTCCCAGTGCTTGGGTTGTTGCAAGATTTTTCACTGGTCCCTTCTCCTATTCTGAGCTTCTGCATCATCCCCACCACCAACTCTGTAATCTATTCTCAATAGGTATGATGAATACAAGGATACAACTCTTAAACTGTAAATTAGGTCATATTACTCTTCTATTCAAAATCCTCCAGTGGTTTTCTATCAAATTCAGAGCAGAAATGAAAGTCCTTACTGATAGAGCAGGAGCATCGCCATCTTGGACAAGCCCCTCACTCTAGAGCAGGGGTCCCCAAACTACAGCCCACAGGCCGCATGTGACCCCTTGAGGCCATTTATCCAGCCCCTGCCACACTTCAGGAAGGGGCACCTCTTTCATTGGTGGTCAGTGAGAGGAGCACGGGATGCATCCACATCCCGTGCTCCTGGAGTACTGTATGTGGTCGCGCTGCAAAGCGCGCATCGCTCACGTACAGTACTACTTCCAGTGACGCGAGACGCATGTGTCACGGCTCCAGAAGCGCATCATATGATGCACATCTGGTCTGCGGCTGCGGCGCCCCACATCACCGGAAGCAGTGTGAAATAACAGCAGAAGTAGGAAGAAAGGCAAAGCACTATAACCATTACTACACAGTACGATGGCCCCCATACTCCCCCAAATGTACAACAACATAATGGCCCCTATAACCTCCCTTTGCCCAAAAGTCTCCCCCCACATTACTACACACCGTGTTTCCCCTATCATAAGACCCTGTCTTATATTAATTTTACCCCCAAAAGACGGGGGCTGTATTATTTTTAGGAGGTGTCTTATAATAGGGGAAACATGCAGCAGTGGGCTTCCCACAGAAGAGGCCCACCGCTGCTGCAGATGTCCAGGACGCTGTATACACAGTGTCACAGGCTGATCACCGCCATCCCTGTATACAACACTGGAGGTGCTGCTGGGCCTGTGACACTGTATACTGCTGTCTGGGATAGTGGAGGCAGCAGCGCTGGCTGTGAAGGTTATCACACCTTGCATAATCCGGCCCTCCAATGGTCTGAAGGACAGTGAACTGGCCCCCTGTGTAAAAAGTTTGAGGACCCCTGCTCTAGAGTTCACCTTAATAAAAAAAACAACACCTTAATCCAAAGGACATCAGTCTAATGGCTAAGGTTAGCACAAACATAAATCACAAATAACATCTCCAGCCAGAAACGTTCCAAACTCCTCCCAGACCAGAGACATGCTAACCCCAAGATAACCTCCCTCCAGCTGGGAAGATGCCAGCCTCGAAATAACCCCCTCCAGCTGGAAAGATGTCTGCCCCAAGAAAAACTCCCCTCCTCCCAGAGATATTCCAACCGTACCACAAAACTTTTCCCTCAAACAGAACACTCCAAGCTTCTGATAAGCCCCCTCACCCTGAAACCACTATATACTCTCAGTCTGTGAGAGAAAGCACTCCTGATGGAAATTGGCCAGAAGCCCCTCTCAGGTTTTATCTAAAGTAAACCTGTCTTTTCTGCTGAGCTGCAGTTCATGTTTCTTTCTTCTTTAACTCTTATACTTACAGTGAATTCCAAGACTACACCTTTTGACCTCATCTCCCACTATTTGCTCCTTTCTCACCACAGTACAGGCTAACTGGTCTCCATTCTATCCCTCAACCATGCAAAGAAAACTTTTCTTTCAGGGCCTTTATACTTGGTATTTTCTCTGCTTTTATCCATTGGATATCCATAAGCCTTGCTCCTTATCTTCTTTAAGTCTGTGTTCAAGCAACAGTTTTTTAATGAGGCCTAGTTATGCCTAATTATACAATTGCAATTCTCCACAAATGCTTGGACCTTCTTTTCTGTTTCATTTTCCACCATTGCTCTCATTATCTTCAAATAGATTATACATTGTATTTATTTGTTGTTCTCCCAAACACAAATTTAATCTCACCAAGGACTTGACTTTTGTTGGTTTTGTTTACTGATGTACCCTAAATGCCTAGAACAGGTAGCATTTGGCACATGAAAATGCACAAGGCATATCTATTGTACAAATAGGTTATATCTGGCACCTTAGAAGGAGCACAAAATCGTAGCAGAATGAATACTATCACCAGTCATAATTCCTGGGTTCTATACCCATTGCATCACTCACCTGGCATAAGTGGCTTAGGTAAGTAGAGACTGAGTCTGTTTATTCATCTGTTAAAATGAGGAGAAGTAATCCACTATACCTCACAGCATTGTCCTGAGGATCACCTTGGATGATGCACATAAAAGTGCATCTGAATCTGTACAGTGTTATATAAATATGAGCTATTTTAAAAATAAATCTACTCAGAGTTTTATAGAATGAAAGTGACTCTATATATTAAGAGGTAAGTAATAAAAGATGACATTCTTAATTATTGAGAAGTCAGGGTTCCTGAAAATAGGTTCTAAAAAAGAAAAAGTAAATGAAATCCCAGTCGAGGTCCGCTTTAAAAAGTCTAAAAACAGAAGCTATGAAATGCAACATTTATTATTAACAGCTATTACTTGCTAAGAGTTACTAAAGATACTTTTATATACAGCAAAATACAGTAGTCTCCTCTATCAGCTAGGGACACATTCCAAGACCCCCAGTGGATTCTCAAAACTGCAGACAGTACTGAACCATATATATTTTTCCTATACATACCTACCTAAGATAAAGTTTAATTCATAAATTAGGCACAGTAAGAGATTATAATTAATAATAAAAAAAATAATTATAACATTCTAGCATCACCACTCCTGCACTTTGGGGCCATTATTAAATAAAATAAGGATTGCCTGAATACAAGCACTGTGATATGATGACAGCCAATCTGATGACTGAGATGGCTACTAAATGGTTAATGGGTGGGCAGTGTACACAGTGGGTATGTGCTAGATGAAGGGATGATTCCCATCCTCAGTGGGATGGAGCTGGACTTCTTGAGATTTCAAACCTTCTCAGAAAAAAAAAAACCCCACAATTTAAAACATACAAAATGTTTATTTCTGGAATTTTACATTTAACATTTTCAGATTACAATTGACTGTGGGTAGCTGAAACCACAGAAAGGGAAACTGCAGATAAGGGAGGATGACTGAATTCAAAAGAACTCAGCACAGTTAAGCTTTCTGGGTGTCACACAGAGCTCATTATGAGTGAATGAGACTCAATATTACTGGCTGAAAGTGCATCATCTCATTTAAATGAGAGAATATTTTAAAATATCATACAATGGTTTCTTTAAATTACCTTGACCATTATGATTTACATATGCTAATAAACTGCTGCCAAGTAAGTATTACAAGGATAATATATAGTTTGTGTTTGTATCCCTATCAGATCCTACAATCATACTTAGGGAATCTAATATCAATCTGACATTCATTAAGCAGCTAAACAAGAAGGATTTTGTTAAGTACCTATTAAGGTCCAGGCACTGTGCCTAATGGAGGGTGCGATGATGAATAATGCATGTCTCTCTTACAGTAGTTTGCAATCCAGTTAGAAACATGCAATCATATGCCTCAACACAAATTAGACTTTAAAAGGGCCCTTAATAAAATGAATGCACATAGAAAGAGCATTATAAAGAAGCAAAAGATGAATTCTGAATGAGAAAATCTGGAAGTCTTTAGAGATAGCGTTATTTTAGCTGAGTCTTAAAGGACTTCAACAGGCAGAGAAAGGGAGAGGATGCAAGGGCATTCCAGGCAGAGGGAAATAAATTGAACAGAAGTAAAGAGTTCAAGAAGAACTTTGTCTGATTTGTGGTAACTTTATCTATAATTGGATTTTAAGGTGCAACATGAATATTTAAGGATCATCCCAAATATGTGAAAGTTAAAAATGTCAACAGTTAACATTCACTCCAAAACAAATTATACTGCCATGCCATATTCAAAGACAGTGGTATTTGGCACTTCTTAAGAATTAAATCAAAATCAGTGTTAAATCTCTTCTGGAGTCACACAGATTTTTGGGAATCTGATAAAATTTATAAAGCCTCTCTCAAAAGGAGCCATTATCCAAGACATGAAAATATTTAGATCTTATTTTAAAAGTTCAGTAGATTTATTTGAAGCCTACAGTTGGCTAAGGCTCTATAGGCTAAGAACCTATAGTCAAAATGACTACACTGTTTATGGGAGACATTTTTTTCTTTTATTTTGTGTTAGAGTATACAGGCATTTTTAGAGAAGAAATTTAGAAGGCAGTAACATTTGAATCATTTAAAAAACAAGAGATTCTTGGTTAATGTACTGGAGAATATCTAAGCTGTCTGCAGAGCATCAACAAACACTTTTGATATGGAGTTCAGTGACTCAATGAAACTATAAATCCCAAAGGCCTGCCAGCTTCAATCATTGTACTGTTGTACAGACCAAAACACTTGTACAAGAAAAGTTCTACACAAACATTACAAGTGGGCAAAGATTTATGTTCCTAGAGACATGGCAGGGATATGGAGTGTTACTCTTTGTCATATAAAACTGCAGGGCACTTGAAGAATTGGAGAGAAAATTTGCTGCATATCTCAAGGATGCCAATAGAACATTATCTTTGATTAACAGTTGCCATTTAATGGTATTTTATAGATAGGCAATCAACATAAAACATTATGAAATGTAAACCTTTTAGCAAAGTAAGATGATTTTGGAGGATAGGGTGGAAATGTTCTAACATCTGAAGCAGCACTGTTAATAATCTTTCCTCTTGACAGACAAACAGACCATAAAAATAGGCAAGCTCCTTTCCCTTCCCTAAGATCACATATTTTAACAGTTCAGGTCTTATTAAATCAACAGAAAAGCAAAGGTCAAGTAGGAGTCCCTCTGTGAAAGACTCATTATAGGAAGGAATAAGATATCAATGTATGTCTGTTAAACAATCATGTGGACACAATATACAGATGATGCGTATGTGGGCATTTGTGAGGACATATCTGATTATAGAAAGATATACTTCTTTTCATTATATGCTACCTTTTTGGTGTCCATCTTTGTTGAGTGTTTGTGCACATGCATGCCTGACTAATCTCAGGAGCTAAATAAGTGACAATCATTTCTCTGGCCTAGGTGGTCAGAGAGAGGTGGCCTTGTTCTTTCTATAATTTAGCTACTATTGCTCGCCTCCTGCTGTCCAGCCATCCCATTTTGCTCTCCTGCTGATTTTCTAACATTACACCTAAGCTTGTCCCTTGTTTTCACAGCACTCTGTAAAACTCTTCCTGAGCTGTGAAGCTAGTCAGAGAAAAAAACATGGCATTTAAGAGATGTTAGCCCAAAAGGATAATATCCCTATATTTCAACCTCTTTCTGACTTTCTTCCTTTAATAAAAATTTATTAAGCTTATCTTTCCATTTATATATTTTGATAAGCTACACATAAAAGATATTTAATATAGAGGTAGAAATGCAGTTTAGTGAACTCTGTATTATTTAGTGTCAAGAAATCACTTTTGGATAATAGTAAGAATGGACTTAATATCCACTAACATGCAAAGCCTTCTCCTTGTCTCTTTATAGCAATACAAACTGATTAGCTTTGAGCAGCAATTTGGAATAAAGAACTCATTGGAAGCTTTTAATAGTCTCATTTCTAGCTTCAATTACTTAGTTAACTAAACTTACTTTGCTAATTTCCAGAAATGTCTTAAGTAGAAGTCACAAACATGAGCCTTGATTTCTTCTGATTATGAAAAAAAAGCAAAAATGCTTATTAATGTAAAAGATATCCCTCTCACATTTCTAAGGGCAGCATTATAATTTCAAACTTTATTGATTACTATGTAAAGAAGACTCATAATGGAATTTTCCGAGATAAACAAACAAGTATACTGATAAATTAAGTGGCTTGCACATATTCCTTAAGAACTTTGTAAGGTGCTTGATGTTTCTATGTAGGAGATCAAAAAGACTATACTATATTTTCAGATCAGAGGATAATTGGCAATACAAGGGTCTACTTCATCAATAGGCTGGTTTAAAATGAAAGAAGTCATGTTAAGGGAAAGCTCATGACGGTGTAGACAGAAGAACCTTCTAACTCTGTAATACAGACCGCATTGTTGGTCTTTGTGGTTGCATTGTGGTTGCAACCTACCTGCACACATAGTAGCACACACTTTTAATAAATTGAACATACCAAACCAACTGGGAGTCAAAATCAACAATCAATTATCTAGATTTTAGGTTGTAAAAGGTGTTGCATCTTTTCTGGGATCTTATAGTGGCTTACTTTTGGTTCCCTCCCCCAACCCAATGATAACATAAGAATGGAAAGGAGAATCAACCTATATGAGTGATAGTTGCAGCTTACTTAGAATGGACTTTTAAAAATGTATTACCAGGCAGTGGCTCAAGCCTGTAATCCCAGCACTTTGGGAGACCGAGGCGGGTGGATCACGAGGTCAAGAGATTGAGACCATCCTGGTCAACATGGTGAAATCCCGTCTCTACTAAAAATACAAAAAATTAGCTGGGCATGGTGGCACATGCCTGTAATTCCAGCTACTCAGGAGGCTGAGGCAGGAGAATTGTTTGAACCCAGGAGGCGGAGGTTGTGGTGAGCCGAGATCGCGCCATTGCACTTCAGCCTGGGGAACAAGAGCGAAACTCCGTCTCAAAAAAAATAATAATAATAATAATTCTCTCACAGAGAGAGAAAGAGTGAGGAGGAAATTTGGGCTAGTAAAAGTTGGTGTTATTTTCTACAAATTTCTAACCTATCTAATCATTCTTCCCTGAAAACACACAATCATAGTTTTGTTTCCTGCTTTATTTTACAGTAGCCTCTACATTTGTGTTTTAACATAAATCTCTGCAAAGAAAGAATAGCATTAGTGTTTTCAATGAAAAGCATTTTATAAATTGTTAGTTCTGCAAAAATTGTCCATGAGTTTTATGTACCTAAAGACAACGTAATATAAGAAAAGATTACTGGTATCAATGTAAACCCTGTGGTTTGAATTCTGTTTCTGCTGCTTATCAGGGTTACAATCTTAGTGATCCACTTAGCCTCTGTGAATCTCAGGTTTTTAGCTTATAAAATGGAACAGTAATATCTTCCTCAAAGACCTGGAAGGACAAAATAAAATAACATCTGGAAACTGATGGCATAAGGAGAGTACCTCATATTTTAGAAGCTTAGGACAGCTAATGTTCTAAGTAGCAAAAAAGTATAAAGTGTTCTCTGCAGGATGTGGTTTCACTTATTTTAGTTTTTTTTTTAAAGATCTTAGTTTCTTTTACATTTTATTAGTAGACTTCCTTATTAGAAACAAGTTAATGTAATTAAATTTTAATAAGTAAAAATCCTAAATAAGGCATGAATAAAAATAATTCAGTTAAACATTCATAAAAAACAAAAGCAGAAACTCTTTTTTTTTTTTTTTTTTTTTTTTGAGACAGAGTTTCGCTCTTGCTGCCAAGGCTGGAGTGCAATGGCGCAATTTCGGCTCGCCGCAACCTCCGCCTACTGGGTTCAGGCAATTCTCCTGCCTCAGCCTCCTGAGGAGCTGGGATTACAGGCACGCACCACCATGCCCAGCTAATTTTTTGTATTTTTAGTAGAGACGGGGTTTCACCATGTTGACCAGGATGGTCTCGATCTTTTGACCTCGTGATCCACCCGCCTCTGCCTCCCAAAGTGCTGGGATTACAGGCTTGAGCCACCGTGCCCGGCAAAAGAAGAAACTCTTAAAGATTTTATACATTGATTCTGTGTCAATGCCCCCAGGTGATTCTTGTGTACAGCTTTCAAATCGCTGACCTAGAATAGTGGTTTCCAACCCTGGCTGCACATTACAATCACCCAGAGAACTTAGAAAAAGAGATATCTATATGCCTTGTCCCAAACTAATTTAAATTAGGGTCTCTAGGGCTGCGGACCATTGTACTTTTATTCAAAGCTCCCCAGGTGAGTCTAGACTATACCCTTAGTGGAAAACTATTGTTTTATACACGTCTTTAACATCACACACGTTTATTTATACTTCTAAAGATTATACAATCTCCAGTGGTAAAATTCCAGGCAAAGTGATTACAACCTGAAGGATTACAGGCAACACGGAGGAGATGCCATGGAGCCAGGAATATTTTTGGCAGAAAACCCTTAGATCAAACTACAGAGAAAAGTTAGGATCATGGACCACTACATCACATTCACTTGGAAAGCTTATTTAAGTTGCAGGTTTCTGGGTCTCACTTCAGAGACACTGAAGCACAGTGACCTGGTCTGGGGGCTTAGGATTCACTCTGGGTGATTCGTGTACACAGCATAGTTGGAAAGCCACCGCCCCAAAAGTGACCGCCTTCCCTTAAAACAGCACAGAAGATGGTGACCAGTTTGGGTCCTTCTTTTTTCCTCATGGAAGGAGACAGAGAAAACGGCTCAACTACAAGGTGAGTTTTCCAGTCATTTTGCCTGGAATTTTACCCCTGGAGATTGTGCAATATTTAGAAGTGCAAATAAATGTGTGTAATATTAAAGATATTATGTATAAAGCAGTGGTTTTCCACTGAGGCTCTAGTTTAGACTCACCTGGGGAACTTTGAATAAAAGTACAACGGGCCTCATCCCTAGAGATTCTAATTTAAATTTGCCTGGGACAGGGCAGATATCTTTTTTTTTTTTTTAAGTTCCCAGGGTAATTGTAATGTGCAGCAAGGGTTGAAAACCACTGTTCTAGGTCAGTGATTCTGAAGCTGCACAAAGGAATCACCTGGGGGATATTGACATAGAATCAATCTATGAAATCTTTAAGAGTTCCTGCTGTTGTGTTTTATGAAAGTTTAACTGAATTATTTTTAATCATGCCTTATTTAAAAGTTTTACCTATTAAAATTTAATTATGCTTCCTTGTTTTTATTAAAGAAGTCCAGTAACAAAACCTAAAAGAAATTAAGATCTTTAAAATTGTAACATGGAAAAGCATTTCCTGCCTCATTTGTCTAGGTAAAGGTTAGAAATCTGCATCAAAGCATAAACTCCCTGCTGGACCTCACAGCTGCCAGCAAGGTCCTTTACCACCGTATTCACTATGCCGCCTACATCCACAAAGTGGATTTGTTACCCCGACTCCACCCCACGTCTGGGTAGTTACAGTCTCTAGTGACTGTGGAAGTCCTAGAAATTTGCTGAATGACAAGGTTTTGAAAAAGAAAGCTCTCTTAGCAAGGAAGAGAAGGTTGGTTCCTTGAATAAAGGAACAACAAATAACAACTTTTTGAAACTGCCATTCAAAGGTTTACCTCTATTTTAATTGCTTTATCATCTACCAGCTCTGAACTCTTACAACATCAGGGAACTAAAGAGAAAAGTAAGAGTATTGAAGGGCTTTATTAGTAAAGACAATACTGCTTATTAATAGTAACTTGACCTTTGTACAACTATTGCTATTTTAAAAATATTTTGGCTATTACCTCACCTACTTCACCCAATAATTCTTTGAGCCGTATAGGATGTGTTATACATAAGAAAAAAATTAATAAACTTTTCAAAGACTTGCTTTAGTGCCAGGACTATTACTTTGTCACTTAATATTGAGAGATTATATAGCAAATTACCTAACTGCTCTGGTTCTTGGATTTCTCATTTATAAAATGGAGACAATAATATAGTCTCTGAGGGACATGTAAGAGATTGCATCTTAAACAGATTTCTAAACTGTTAAGAGCTTCGGAAGTGTCAGATGTTATCATTATTCTTATTTTAAAGATGAGCAAATGGAGGCATAAGAAAGTAAGGTGGCCATTCAAATTAAGAGTTAATTCCACCACATCAGTTATCTCCACAGCATCATAGTCTCAGAATACTGTTCAGTGGACTTTCTGACATCAAATCAAATTTAAAAATATTAAGCACCTATTATGATTTGGGATACTAAATAATGACGAAAAGAATTGTTTATTATATCTTAACCTTGACTTTCAGAAGAGAAGTATAACCACGTAAGTTTGCATACTATAAATTCATAAGTAGATAAACTAAATGAAAACTGAGTGTCTTAGCACCTGACACCACATTTCACACTATGGTCAGAAACCATGATTGTTCATTCACAAAACCAATGATTCAGAGGGTTCTGGGAAAACCTCCTCTGATTTGAAACAGCTAAAACAGGAATTTTTTTTTCCATACACACGCCTCTTTCCAAGGGTTGGAAAAATCTGAGTCCTTGGGAAAAAGTCAAGTTAAATATCGTAGTTTTCAGAATACCTTCTAATCTGAAGGACTGTCTGGCAAGGGAGAAATAAGGAAGTTGATAAATAACCAGGGAGAGTATAAAGGGTGCGTCCAGACTGCAATTCAGATGGTGCCCTCTGCATTTTGCTTTGACCTGGAGTCTAGCAGAGGATGCTCTTTACCACCTCATTCCCTCTAGGACACTGACACTGCACAAATTGCCAGCAAGAGTGAAGGTTAACTCCCCAGGCTTTGAACACACACAAGTTATCTTGTGCAGCAAATAAATTCAGTGGCTGGTTACTCAGTTTGCCTGAGTAACTCTAGATGCTACAGTTACTCTAGATGCTATGATTACATTATTCACATTTTTTGCCCTCGAGTTGCACACTAGAAATAAAAAGAACAATGCACAAAAAATAATTATAATAAAACATTTAATCAACAAGCTCAAAAAAACTGCTTCTCTAAGTTTACCAAAGCTTTGAGGCAAAAATATCTTGTGCCCAGATGGCACAGGTGCCAAGCAGAGTGCAGGTGAGGGTCGTTTCCACTGGGAGGCCAGTCACCTATCCTGGAGAGAATATCACTGAGCTGTATTTTTGGCTGGTGACTTTCTCTAATTCATGAGCTGCTCTTTTAAAATGACAGTTCGCTCTTCCTGTTTCTTTTAATTAATAACCCTGTGGAGTATTTTTCATTAAAAATGAATTTTACCTTTACTATAAAATGTCAAACATGAATAAAATGAGCAATTTTTCTTGCAGGGAATATTATTTTAAAAAGGTATCAGTTCACCTTTTCCTTGACAAATCTGACTAGTGGAATGAGCTTGTTGAAGCAATATTTCTCTTTCTTCCCATATCAGTGGCCTGTCTTTATTATGTTCTTTCACAAGAAGATAAATGGAAGCAAATAATATTTTTAGAAAAATTAAGTCCTTCAAACATACTATCATACTAAGATCAAAATTTTATGAAATCAAAATGTAGTTGCCTTCTACTTCTAAAAGTGCAACTCAAATTTAGTTTGAGTCTATAAATAGAAAATCAAACTCAGGCCAGGCACAGTGGCTCATGCCTGTAATCCTAGCACTTTGGAAGGCTGAGGTGGGTGGATCATGAGGTCAGGAGTTCCAGACCAGCCTGGCCAACGTGGTGAAATCCCATCTCTACTAAAAATACACACCTGTAATCCCAGCTACTCAGCAGGCTGAGGCAGGGAAATTGTTTGAACCCAGGAGGTGAAGGTTGCAGTGAGGTGAAATTGCACTGAGCTGAGATTGCACTCCAGCCTCCAGCCTAGGCAACAAGAGTGAAACTCCACCTCAAAAAGCAACAAAAAAAAGGAAACTCAGCTCTTAATTTACAATGTTACTGGGTTAATACTAAGCGTGGATTGGCAAAGCTCTTTGTCATTTTTCCGAATGCTTCCCCTGAGTGTCTCCCATTAACTGGAATGTATTTGTATAATAACTCTATTTCTACAGCCACAAAGTCATAGCTATAAGGACAGTATCTCAGCAGATAGTAGGGTTCTCCACCAAATGACAGATAAAATTTGAGATGAGCTTAGAACCTGTAGGTAAAGAGCAAGCTTTAGGTCAAGTTAAATTTTACTAATGCTAATCTTAGTACATTCAGCAAGATAGTAAGGAAGTCTGTTCATTAACCCCGATTAGAGCAATGCAATTCATGAACTAAAAGTGCCAAGACCCTGACTTAACATCAAAACCCCTACCTGTTCAGGTAAGATGTATCATTAACCAAATAATTCCAACAAATGTTAGGGAACACAGTTAAGATATTACTCATAACAGAGGTTATGCTGAATGTGTGGCATTTTTTAGAAAATTGGAAGTAGATAGTATTTAACAGGAGAAAGAAGGCATTTCCTTTGGGAAGACTCAATATTATCTTAGGCAAGTGTGAAAGTGTTTATTTCTGCAATTTCAAGCACTTTGCATTGCTGTTTATGAAATTCCTTGACACTTAGCTTATAAGAGGGTGAATCTGGTTATAGGAAAGGGTCCAGATCCAGAACCCAAGAGAGGGTTCTTGGATCTTGCACCACAAAGAATTCAGGGCGAGTCCATTGTGCTAATCAAAATCAAGTTTATTAAGAAAGTAAAGTGGTGAAAGGACAGCTACTCCATAGACAGAATAGGATATTCCTGAAAGTAAGAGGAGGAATGCATCCACCCCAATGCTGGTATAGATGGGGAGATGTGGCCTGCTAGAAGAGTTTGTAATAAAGGATTAATTTTCTTAATTACTGTATTTTGCAAGAATTGACATATTATCTTTAAAGCAAAATTAGGAATGTCTTTGTGTTCTAGATATCGAGATATCTGGACACTCCCAAATCTGACTGTTTAGAAAACATTATTAATTTTTTCCCTTTACTATAAACATCTAGAGGCTAGGAATGCCTACCATTCTGAGAATACAGCCCAGCAAGTCCCAGCCTCGCTTTCCTAGCCTCACTCAAAATGGAGCCCCTTTGGTTTGAATGCTTCTGACATATCTCCCTACTTCCTTTACAAGAGAACTTTTAATCCTAAGGGTTGCAGAGAGATGAAGATCCATCTTCTGTAACTTCTTCAGGCTGAATAGGGGCGATGATATTCCTGCCTAACTTGTAGGGCGTCTTGTAATTAGGGCAGAGAGGAGCCCAGTCAGAGAGCATTGGTATGGCGAAGGTTGTTCATAACTACGAGTTTCAACAAAAGGCAGTATCTGGAATATTCGTAAGTGTCCAATTTAAGAAAGCATTGAGTGAACCTGTCTTGCCTTCCTACACAAAGAGTACAACCACAATATATTCCACAATGGCAAAGCAAAATAAATAAAATCATTCCAAGTAAACTAAACAGAAAGGCTTTCCAAGAACTGGGCCTTTACTGGAATCAAGTCGATATAGGATTGACTGATAATGCATCAGTGGCAGAGATATGAGAGTCTAAAGCTTTCATAGACTGGGTGATATTATTTGAATAGTCTAGAACATACACACAACATTCAGCTTTGATCAAAGCACAAGTTCCCCCTCAAGCTGCTGTTAAAATGTCCACATACCCAACAGTTTATCTGATTATGTAGAGAGGCTAAAGTCTGTGCCCACTCAGTAAGTAAGTTACTCTGCCTGATTCCAACTTATATTCCAAAGTAGAATGGCAGTCCATATCTTTATGTTACACATCCCTTTCATTTCTTCTGAACAGGAGTTGAAGACTACTGATTGGCACACAGGAATAAACAGTCTCCTGTGTTCCATCAGCCTGTGGGACTTCATAAGAAATGGGTTTAATTCAAGATAAGTGGACCCACCTGTTTATTCGTAGTTTAACTGCAGTTGGGGTACTCAGGAGAACTTGATAGGGTCCCTTCCATTTGGGGGAAAGTTGATCTGCTGGGGATCCTTCCTTCCAAGTTTTAATAGGATCCAGTCTCCCAGCTGGGTTGTAATAAGATTCTTTTCCTCAGGAGGGGAAAAGTCTTTGATTTCCATATTTAAAAAGAGCGTTTTGCACTTGTCCTGAGTTGATCACATAATTCTGTAGCTTGAAAATATCTGTGTCTATTAGGAGATCTGTAGTTAAGACCTTCCACATATTATTTCAAAAGGGCTGAGCTGCAGATTTCCCTTAGGAGCCACTCAAACCCTTAATAAAGCTATAGGTAATAAAGACAGCCAGGTTTCTGATGTCTCTTGGCAGAGTTAACAAGAGTCCTTTTTAGAGTTTGACTGGCCCTTTCTACCTTCCCCAAGACTGTGACGTCCATGCCAAGTGAAGGCAGTACTGAATTCCTAGGATTAAAGATACTCTTGGGTAATTGTTGCTGTAAAAGATGGCCATTATTGCTCTGTAAGCTCTTAGGCAGCCGAATTTAGGAACTATTTCCTTTAGTAGGTTAGAAACCTCAATTGCCTTTTCCGACTGGGTAGGAAAAGCTTCGATCCAACCCCAACTGGTAAAGGTGTCAATGAACTCGAATACATATTTAAATCCTTCACATGGGGGCATCTCAGTATAGTCTATTTCCCAATCTTCACCAGGGTGTGTTCCCCTATGCTTAACAGGCCTTACTAGAGGAGGAGGTAAAGACTGCTTATTTGGGTTATTCCAGGCACACAGTCCACACGCCCCAGTTACCTGTTTGACTGTTTTAAGTAAACATTTTTGTATAAAAAGCTTTTTTTTCCTACAAAAAGACACTAATTGAAACAGGGAAGCTCTTCCCAAATGAGTAGTCACACAATTGCTTAACTATTTTCCACTGATTTGCACCTGGTATTAACAGTTTGCTGTCATTGATAAGCCAGCCAAAAAGATCTTGAATTAAGCCCTTTTAGCCCATTCTTGTTCCTCTTTAGTTTATCTAGAGTCTGTCACTGCCATGGCTGAGGGCACTAGCATGCCGACAAGTTTAACTGGCTTTTTTAACGCTGCTGCCTTAGCAGCTGCATCTGCAAAGGAGTTTCCCTTAGCCACATGAGATTCTCCTTTTTGATATCCTCCACAATAGATTACAGCTACTTCCTCAGGCAGCAAAACAGCACCTAACAAATTTAGAATTTCGAAGTGATGTTTTATAGGGGAACCCTTAGCAGTTCACAGTCCCCGTTCCTTCCAGATGGCAGCATATGAGCATGAAGTACCAGAAAGGCATACTTAGAATCAGTGTAAATGTTAACTCTTAAATCCTTTCCCAATTGCAGGGCTCTAATAAGAGCTATTAATTCTGCCTTCTGAGCTGAGGTAGAAGCTGGTAAGGCGTGAGATTCAATTACCTCGTGTTAACTGACAGCAGCATACCCGGCTTTCTTATTTCCCTGGTGCACATAGCTACTTCTGTCTGTACACTGTTCTACCTCAGGATTATCTAGAGGCTCATCCTTTAAATCCAGGCAGCTGGAGTAAACTTGCTCCATAACTTGTACATAAGAATGATCTAGGGTGCCTGTGAGTTTAGGCAAATAGCCAGGTTCAAAGTTCGGCATACTTTAAGTGTTATATCAGGGGCGTCTAGGAACAAAGTCTGACATTTATTCACAGAAAAAGAGAAGGAGCAATTTCTGTCTGCCTTGTGATTTCCAGAAGACACTACTGTTTGCAGCTGAGTCAATAAATCCCTTCCCAACAAGGTGTGGGGAATTCAGGAAAAAACCAAAGTCCTTGAAGAGCAGCTTAAAGGATAGGTAAAATGGCATCTATCGGCTTTTCCATCTGTGCCCTGACCATACAGTTTTAGGATGACAGAGGCCCACTATAATGGGTCAAAACAGAATAAGCACTCCAGAAGGAAGTTAATGTTCTTACCTGCCATGTTCTTACCTTAACTTCAGAAGGAAGTTAATGTTCTTATCTGAGGTTCTTCTATGGACATGACTAGTTGTCCGATGGGAGCTGTGGTGGAAGGTCTCAGGCCCCGTCTCTCTTGGACTTGCCTGGCTATTTCAGCCATTGTTGGTTCAGGTGCCAATAACTTCCCTCTGAGCCCTGGGCAATCTCTCTTCCAATGGCCAGTTTTTTTATAGTGTGCACACTAATTCATGCCCAAGGCATGGTGACTCAGACACTCAGACTCAGAAAGGTAGGAAGGTGGCCTTCTCACCTTTCAGCTTTCCTTGTTCAGGCCAAGAGTTAGGAGGGCAGTCCCATGTGGGAGGTGAGCTTAAGACTACAGCCAAGAGCTGTATCTTGTGGGAGGTCCTTCTTGCTCTTTCTGCTTCCTCTGCTTTGTCCTTGTTATTAAAAACTAAAATGCCATATCCAAAAGCTGTTCCCTAGGAGTTTGGGGACCCATAGCTTCTTTTTGTAGCTTCCTATGGATATCAGGCGCAGACTAGGTTATAAAATGGACTCCTAAAAGGGTCTATCCTTCCCTTGAGGCAGGATCAGTGTTAGTACATTTCCTGATTGCCTCAACTAAATGCCCTAGAAACAATGCTGGATTCTCATCTTTGCCCTGAGAAATTTCCTATAACCTTCTCATAGTTAACAGGCTTTTTCATACATTTCTTCATCCCTTCCAACCAACAAGTGATCATATGATCTCTCCTCTCCGAGTCCTAACTGCCCCTTTGATACTTCCACTCTGGATCTAAATCTGGAACTACCATACCTCCTGCCTGATAATGCATATTATGGTTTGGGTTGTGAGGCAATACCTCATCTGCATGGATCCTTAGCTGTCCCCAAAATGCATTGTTTCTTTTCCACTGTACAACACAGAGACAACAAAACATGCAGATCCTGCCAAGGAAAGATGCCTTCTGCTTGAGAAGAGGAGAGAAAAGAATGAATGGGACTTTATTTTGCAGCTTATGTACCAGCTTGAACACAGTGGGGAAGACTATCAAGTGGGCTCCAGGGGTCCTAGATTTTAGACCTTGGCTATTGGATGACAATTCTGAACCTACCCTAACCCAGAGGGAAGCCTACTGTCCTGAAAGGTGAGTTCCAGGCCTAGCAGCATTCACCACAAGCTGAATGAAGAACCCTTGGGCCTTAAGTAAACATTGGAGGTAACCTGATAGTACTTCCATAAGCATTAAGGCCATCCATGAAAACAAGACTAATATGGTTTAGCTCTGTGTACCCACACAAACCTTATCTCGAATTGTAATCCCCATGTGTCAACAGAGGGACCTGGTGGGAGGTGATTGGATAATGGGGGCAATTTCCCCCATACTGTTCTCATGATGATGAGTGAGTTCCCACAAAATCTGATGGTTTAAAAGTATTTGGCAGTTCTCTCTCTCTCTCTCTCTCTCTCTCTCTCTCTCTTTCTCTCTCTCTCTCTCTCTCTCTCTCTCTCTCTCTCTCTCTCTCCTGCCACCTTGTGAAGAAGGTGCTTGCTTTCCCTTTGCCTTCCACCATGATTGTAAGGTTTATGAGGCATTCCCAGTCATGTAGAACTGTAAGTCAAATAAATCTCTTTTGTTTATAAGTTACCCAGTCTTAGGTAGTATCTTTACAGCAGTATGAAAATAGACTAATAAAATGATTTCACCAAACTGAACAAGAAACCAGGGACCAATCCCAGAGAGACAGAGATATGTCACCTTTCAGAAGGAGAATTCAAAATAGCTGTTTTGAGGAAACTCAAAGAAATTCAAGATAACACATAGAAAGAATTCAGAATTTTATCAGATAAATTTAACAGAGAAATTGAAAAAAGTTAAAGATAATCAAACAGAAATTCTGGTGTTGAAAAATGCAAATGACATACTGATTAATCCATCATAGTCCCCTAATAGCAGAATTGATCAAGCATGAGAAACAACTAGTGAGCTTCTTAAAGACAGGCTATTTGAAAATACACAGGAGAAAAAAGAATAAAAAAGAGGGAAACATGACTAAAAGTCTAGAAACTAGCCTCAAAAGGGCAAATCTAAGAGTTAGTGGTCCTAAAGAGAAGTGAGAAGAGAGAGAGAGGAATAGGAAATTTAAAGGGGTAGGCCAGGCGTGGTGGCACACGCCTGTAATCCCAGCAGTTTGGGAGGCTGAGGCAGGTGGATCACCTGAGGTCAGGAGTTTGAGACCAGCCTGGCCAACATGATGAAACCCCATCTCTATAAAAAAAGAAAGAAAGAAAGAAAGAAAGAAAGAAAGAAAGAAAGAAAGAAAATTTATAGGGGTAATAACAGAGAACTTTCAAACCTAGAGAAAGATATCAATATTCAAGTATAAGAAGGTTACAGAACACAAAGCAAATTTAACCCAAAGGAAACTATCTCAAGGCATTTAATAATCAAACTCCCACAGGTCAAGGGTAAAAAAAGTTTCCTAAAAGCAGGAGGAGAAAAGAAACAAATAAAATACAGTGAAGCTCCAACACATCTGGTAGCAGATTTTTCAGTGTAAATCTTACAGGCCAGGATAGAGTGGCATGACATATTCAAAATACTAAAGAAAAATACCTTTTTACCCTAGAATAATATATCTGGCAAGATATCCTTCAAACATTCAGGAAAAATAAAGACTTTTCTAGACAAACAGAACCTGAGGGTTTTCATAAATACCATATCTGTCCTGCAAGAAATGCTAAAGGTAGTTAGTTCTTCACTCTGAAAGAAAAAGACATTAATGGGCAATAAGAAATCACCTGGCCAGGAACCGTGGCTCACGCCTGTAATCCCAGCACTTTGGGAGGCCAAGGCAGGTGGATCATGAGGTCAGGAGTTCGAGACCAGCCTGGCCAAGATGGTGAAACCCCGTCTCTACTAAAAATAGAAAAATTAGCTGGGCGTGATGGCAGGCACCTATAATGCCAGCTACTCAGGAGGTTGAAGCAGGAGAATTGCTTGAATCCAGGAGGCGGAGTTTGCAGTGAGCCGAGATCACGCCACTGCACTCCAACCTGGGCAACAGAACAAGACTCTGTCTAAAAAAGAAAAAGAGAAATTATCTGAAGGTACAAAACTTACTAGAAATAGTAAGTACACAGAAAAATACAGAATATAATAATACTATAATTGTGCTATATAAACTATTCTATATGAAAAGATGAAAGCATGAAACAGTCTTAAAAAACTATAACTTTTCAAGATATAGACAGTACAATAATATATAAAATGGAAACAACAAAAAGTTAAAAAGCATGGAGATGCAGTTAAAGTATAAAGGTTTTATTAGTTCTCTTTTGGCTTATGTTTCTTTGCTTGCAATCAGTATTAATTTGTCATCAGCTTAAAACAATTGGTTATAACATATAATTTGCAAGCCTCATGGTAACCTGAAATCTAAAAACATTCAGCAGATACACAACAAATAAAAGGCAAGAAATTAAAAGATATCATCAGAAAAAAAATCTACATTAAAAGAAAGACAGGAAGGAAGTACAGAAAGAAGACAAAGCAGTGTTTTATTGAATAAAATGTACAGGGAATTACATTTCATGTATATTAATAATGAAATATACATTTAATGTACATGGAACATACATATAAGGAGTAAGTCCTTACTTATCAAGTCAACATTAAATGTACATGGAAGAAACTCACCAGTTAGAAGACAGACAGTGGCTGAATGGATAAAAAGAAAAAAAAAAAAGCAACACACACACACACACACACACACACACACAAAACACAAAAAACAAAAAAACTCCATGATCTGTTGCCTATAAGAAACATACTTCACCTACAAAGACACATATGGACTAAAAATAAAAGACAGAAAATGATATTTTGTGTACATGGAAATTAAAAAAACAATAGGGCCAGGCATGCTGGCTCATGCCTATAATCCTAGCACTTCACAGGGCTGAGGTAGGCAGATTACTTGAGGTCAGGAGTTCATACCAGGCTGGCCAACATGGAAAAATCCCATCTCTACTAAAAACACAAAAAAATTAGCTGAACATGGTGGGGGGTGTGCTGTAGTACCAGCTATTTGAGAGGCTGAGGCGAGAAAACTGCTTGAACCCAGGAAGCAGAGGTTGCAGTGAGCTGAAATTGCTCCACTGCACTCCAGCTTGGGTTACAAAGTAAGACCCTGTCTAAAAATAAAATTAAGTAAAATAAAATAGGAATAGCTATACTTTGATAAAATAGACTTCAAGACCAAAACTATATAAAGACACAAAGAAGGTTTATAAGTGCCTGTGTGAAAAAAGAAGGCAAACTTCCCATAAACAACCTAATGATGCCTGAAGAACTAGAAAAGCAAGAGCAAACCAAACCAAACGTTAGTAGACAAAAAGAATAACAAATATCACAGCAGAAATAAAATTGAAACAAATAATACAACAGATCAATGAAAAGTTGGCTATTTACAAAGATTAAAAAAAATTGACAAATATAAAAAAGAAAAAGAAAGAAGACCCAAATCAATAAAATCAGAGATGAAAAATGAGAAAATATAACCAACACAGCAGAAATTCAAAGAATCATTAGGGGGAGGCCATTATGAACAACTATATACCAATAAATTGGAAAACTTAGAAGAAATGGATAAATTTCTAGACACATATAACTACCAATATTGAACCATAAAGAAATCCAAACCTTGATAGACCAACAGGAAATAACTAAATAGAAGTAGTAATTAAAAAGTCTCCCAGCAAAAAACAGCTGAGACACAATGGCTTCATGGTTGAATTTTACTAAACATTTAAATAACTAATACTAACACCATTTAAACTATTCTTTTTTCATTTGTCTGTTGGGACAGTCTCACTCTGTTGCCTAGGCTGAAGTGCAGTAGCACAATCTTGGCTCACTGCAACCTCTATTCCCTAGGTTCAAGCAATTCTCGTGTCTCAGCCTCTCAGGTAGCTGCGACTGCAGGTGCACACCACCACACCCAGCTAATTTTTGTATTTTAAGTGGACATGGGGTTGTACCATATTGGTCAGGCTGGTCTTGAACTCATAACCTTAGGTGATCCACCCACCTCAGCCTCCCACAACTGCAGGGATTACAGGTGTGAGCCACCATGGCTGGCCCAAATTATTCTTAAAAATAGAGGCAGAAGGAATCTTTCCAAACTCATTCTATGAGGACAATACTATTACTCTGATACCAAAACCAGACAAAGATGCATTGAAAAAAGAAAAAGAAAGGAAGAAGAAAGCAAGCAAGCAAACTACAGGACAATATATTTGATGAACACTTATGCAAAAACCCTCAACAAAATACTAGTAAGAATAATTCAACAACACATTTAAAAGACCATTCATCATGACCAAGTGAGATTTACCCCAGGGATCTGAGGATGGTTCAACATTTTCAAATCAATCAGTGTGATACATCATACCAACAGAATGAAGAGAAAAAAATTACATGATCATCTCAATTGATGCTGAAAAACCATTTGATACAATTCAACATCCCTTCATGGCAACAACCCTCAAAAAACTGGGCATAGAAGGAACACATGTCAACATAATAAAAGCCATATACTATAGACCCACAGCTAGTACTATACTGAATGGAAAAAAAAATGAAAGCCTTGTCTCTAAGATCTGGAACATGACAAGGACACCCACTTTCACCACTGTTATTGAACATATTACTGGAAGTCCTAGCTAGAACAATTGGACAAGAGAAAGCTATAAAAGGTATCCAAGTTGGAAAGGGAAACATCAAATTATCATTGTTTGCAGATGATATGATGTTATATTTTGAAAAAACCTAGACTCCACCAAAAACCTAGTAGAACTGAGAAATAAATTCAGTAGTTCCAAGATAGAAAATCAACATATAAAAATCAGTAGCATTTTTATATGCCAAAAGCAAATAATCTGAAAAAGAAATTAAGAAAGTAAACCTATTTATAATAACTACAAATAAAATATCTAAGAATTAACTAGGGAAGTAAAAGATCACTATGATGAAGACTATAAAACATCAGTGAAAGAAACTATAGAGGACAGAGAAATGTGGAGAGATACTCCATGTTCATGGATTGGAATAATCAATACTGTTAAAATGTACATACTACTCAAAGCCATCTACAGATTCAATGCAATGCCTAACAAAATACCAATGACATTCTTCAAAGAAATACAAAAAAAAAATCCTAAAATTCATATGGAACCACAAAAGACCCAGAAAAGCCAAAGCTGTCCTAAGCAAAAGGAAGAAAACTGGAGGAATCATATTAACTGACTTCAAATTATACTACAGAGCTACTATAACTAAAACCGCATGGGACTAGCATAAAAGCAAACACATAGACAAATGGAACAGAATAGTTAACCCAATAACATATCCATACATCTAAAGTGAACTCATTTTTCACAAAGGTGCCAAGAACATACACTGAGGAAAAGACAGTCTCTTCAATAAATTGTGCTGGGAAACTGGATATCCATATCCAAAAGAATGAAACTAGACCCCTATCACTCACCATATATAAAAACTAAATCAAAATAGATTAAATACTTAAATCTGTTATCTCAACCTGTGAGTCCACTAACAGATAACATTGTGGGAATTCTCCAGAACCTTGAATGGGGCAGATTTCTTCAGTAATACTCTTAAGCACAGGCAACCAAGGCAAAACTGGACAAATAGATCACATCAAGTTAAAAAGCTTCTTCAGGACAGGCGCGGTGGCTCACGCCTATAATCCCAGCACTTTGGGAGGCCAAGGCGAGTGGATCACGAGGTCAAGAGATCGAGACCATCCTGGTCAACATGGTGAAACCCCGTCTCTACTAAACATACAAAAAATTAGCCGAGCACGGTGGCACAAACCTGTAGTCCCAGCTACTCGGGAGGCTGAGACAGGAGAATTGCTTGAACCCAGGAGGTGGAGGTTGCTGTGAGCCAAGATCGCACCATTGCACTCCAGCCTAGGTAACAAGAGCAAAACTCTGTCTCAAAAAAAAAAAAAAAAAAAAAAAAAGCTTCTTCACAGCAAAGGAAACAATCAGCAAAGTGAGTAGATAATCCACAGAAGTGAAGAAAATATTTGCAAATTACACATCTAACAAAGGATTAATAACCAGAATATATAAGGAGCTTAAATAATCCCACAGGGAAAAGCTAATAAGTTGATTTAAAAATGGATAGAAGATTTGAGTAGACATTTCTCAAAAGAAGGCATACAAATGTCAAACCGTTGTATTAAAAGCTGCCCAAGATCACTGATCACCAGAGAAATGGAAATCAAAGCTACAATGCAACATCTAATCACCCCATTTAAAATGGCTTTTACCAAAAGAAAGGCAATAACAAACACAGGTGAGGGTGTGGTGAAAAGGGAACCCTTGTACACTGTTGGTCAAAATGTGTATTAGTATAGCACTAAGGAGGACAGTTTGGAGGCTAATCAAAAAACTAAAAATAGAGCTACCATATGATCTAACACCCCTCACAGCTGAGTATATAACCAAAAGAAAGGAAATCAGTTTCCTGAAGAGATATCTGCAATCTCGTGTTTGTTACAGCACTGTTCACACTAGGCAACATTTGGAAGCAACCTCAGTGTCCATCAACAGCTGAATACAGATACAGAAAATGGGGCGTGCATACAGAATGCAGTACTATTCAGCCAAAAAAAAAAAAAGAATGCAACAATAGGGATGGAAGTAGAAGTCATTATGCTGAGTGACATAAGCCAGTCACAGAAAGACAAGCGTGTTTTCACTTATTTGTGGGAGCTAAAAGTTAAAACGACAACTTATGGAGCTAGAGAGTAGACTGATGGTTACCAGAGGCTGAAATGGGTAGTGGGTGGATGGGAGGAAAGTGAAGATGGTTAATGGCTAGCACAGTGGCTCACGCCTGTAATCCCAGCACTTTGGGAGGCTGTGGTGGGTTGATCACCTGAAGTCAGGAGTTCGCGACCAGCCTGGCCAACATAGCAAAACCACGTCTACTAAAAATATAAAAATTAGCTGGGCGTGGTGGCATGTGCCTGTAATCCCAGCTACTCAAGAGGTTGAAGCAGTAGAATCACTTGAACCTGGGAGGCAGAGGATGCAGTAAGCCAAGATCGTGCCACTGAACTCCAGCCTGGTGACAGAGTGAGACTCCAGCTCAAAAAAAAAAGTTACAAATAATGAATAAGACCTAGTATTTGACAGCACAACAGGGTGACTATAGTCAGTAATCATTTAATTGTACATTTAAAATAACTAAAAGTATGATTTAATTGCTTATGATATAAAGGATAAATGCTTGAGGAGATAGATACCCTATTTACCCTGATGTGATTATTATACATTGTATGCTTGTACTAAAATATCCCATATACCCCATAAATACATATACCTACTATATATCCAAAAAAGTTAAATATAAAATTCTTTTTAAAAGAGAACTATCCAAAATTATTCCAGTGATGTATAGAATTTTAAAAAATAAATCAAATTCCTCTTCTCCCTCTTTTCCTGCTACTCTCCTCTCAGTACTTACTTCCCATGTGTATCAAATTCTACCACCAGAAAGGGAAGCGGCACACATTGCTTCAAATTACGAACTCTGTAATATCATTATGCATTTAATTAGAAAAAGTCACTGAGGTGCTGGTGTAGAAAGAGCAGTTGGATATATGGGATAATAGAGGTGTCTTTAAGAGTGTAACTGTCAGTGCATGGAGATACATCATCTGTTCAGCACATGACCCTACGAAGCAACATACAGCAAATACCAACCAAATGTTACAGCAACTGGCTGTGGATTAGTATGGAAAAAGGAGAATCGTGGAGCTGGAGCACATGGGGGGGATAATGGAGGGTCTAGGGTGGAAGACACTCCTCCAGGAGGGAGCTGGACATAGGATAAGTTGTTCGGTTTATTTTATATGCTAGCCATTCAAGGAATACAGACATTTTTCCTTAAAAAAAAATGCTTTCCTCAAGTTCTCTTCCATTTGTTTAAATCTTAATGATTTTATTTTCCCATATTTCGAAGACGCAATCTCAAATTTTTAGTTCCAAAAACAAGTCTTTTTATAAAACTCAATAAAGGACTAACTTTGCTCTTGATCCTCATTTAGAACAATGACTTTTGTTGCTATATGGCTATATTTTGTCATTATTATAGTTCTGGTCACTTATGTTAGTTTGACCTATTTTGGTAAGATATTAAACCTATCTCTGATCTTCTTTCATCAAAATTAGTCAGCTGTGTTTTCAACAAGCTGAAACACATCTGAGGATTGAATATTCCCACTGTCTGAAATCTAGACTAGAGTAACAGTTTTTTAAATTAGGCATATTTTTTCTGAAGAGCCTTTGAAGAAAATGAGAGAATGCTTAGATAATTTGAAATCCTGTAGCATCAATTATGAATTTATTTCTGTGGCATGGCTATTTGATTATGAAAAATACTGAGGTATCTGTGCTAGCAGAAGGATATTGGCACATTTGTTTTATAACATTTGCTGAAAAGCTGAAAATTCAAATCCTTTATATTCTATTTGATATAATAAAGCTGGTTTACCCTCCTGGCATAGGGTATATTTTTAAATAATTAAATTTGTTGTAAGTCTTTTCTGCTGACAAACTTGTCCTGATTGAATTTTTAAATTTTTAGTCTCTCTTTTTCTGTCTCTCTCAATGTTATTTGATCAACACTGTTACCAACCTCCATAAAATTGCTAGTTCAAAATTTAAGAGAGACCTTTAAAGGAACAAGCCAAGTAGAATGACATAGGAATCCAACAACAGAGATTTTTCAGTTTTGCAAAAATACCAAATCCAAATCTACTTTCATAGTTTTTTTTCACAAGAGCAAACATCCATTTTGTGACTTTTTTTTTAACAAACACTTTGGAGAAGCCAGCTTCACCTGAAAGAAGGGGATAGGCCCATGTCAGGCACTTTTTTCTTCCCACCTGCATCCCCACTCCCAACAGCCTACAGAGATAATCTTCCCAGTGTATGATTTCAATAACAAGCCACTTGGTGACTCTCAGGTACAGAAATGTTGTTATTTAAAAGCTGCCAGTCAGCCTCATTTTGTGGAGTTATAAATCGAGGAGGCTGGATCTGTTTTCTCCTGCTCACCGTCGCTAGCACAGGAGACTCTTTGCTGGATACTATCACCATCTACAATGGCCAAGTATGCCATCTGACATCTTAGTTTCTGAATTCAGAGCACTAGGAAACACTCTTTCCACATGAGAAAAGAGTGTTTCATAACTTCCTGTCATGGGAAACTAACTTTCAAAGGACCTGTGTTACATATTATCCACTTAATGCTCTAGGTTATAATACAGTCCGTAATCATACCTAACAGGAAGCAAATCCCTGGTCAGGGTCCAATGCTCTTTATTACCTCTGTGTGCTGTCATTAGGGGAAATTGGCCTCTTCTCATGTGCAGAATTAGCAATTACAGCTTTTAATTCAATTGCAGTTTCCATTCCAGATTGCGAATTTCCTAAGGGACTGTGTCTCTGAACTTCTACAAATGACATCACTCTCTAGAGGACATAACTGTGAACGCAGAACATACCCAAGTGAAATCAAATGTCAGCTTCTGAAAGTGTTGGGTGAATCAAGTACAACCTGATTCAGAGAGAAGAGACAGAAAATGAATGACTTTCTCCAAGAGAAATTACTATAGTCTCATTGGGTTATCTGAGTGTCTCTGGCCATTTAGTAGACTCGCTTGATTTGATTCCTTTAGAAAAAGATCACTTGACTGGAAGGCAAAAATCTATGAAATGTACCTCCCATCTGGGGATTAAAAAAGACATGACAGCAAGGCAGATGTTATTTTGGTGAGAATAGTTAACTAATAAGAACTCAGTCTAACTGCAGAGTAGCTATTTTCTCACTTGTAAAATGTAGAAAATGCTTTAAAGACCTTTATATCATATAGACATTCATATGTATTATTACAACTATTTATTTTATTGTTTTCAGAATCTGAATTCACCACAAACACCTTGAAATCTCTCCTTTGAATAACAAAATGCTCCTCAAAAGATTATGGTCAGATGGTGGCTCATACCTGTAATCCCAGCACTTTAGGAGGCTGAGGCAGGTGGATCACCTGAGGTCAGGAGTTCAAGACCACCATGGCCAACATGAGAAATCCCCATGTCTACTAAAAATACAAAAATTATCTGGGTGCGGTAGCAGACACTTGTAATCCCAGTTACTCAGGAGGCTGAGGCAGGAGAATCACTGGAACCTGGGAGGTAGAGGTTGCAATGAGCCAAGATCATGTCACTGCACTCTAACCTGGGTGACAGAATGAGACTGTCAAAAAGAAAGAAAAAATAATAATTATGATCTATTGTAATGTGTTGCAAAGCTATGGCTCAGAATCAGCATGGAAGCTTCTCAAATACATGTCTGTTAAGCTTCTATATTTTCTCAGAAACCTCAGAAAACAGAAAAAGCTGCGACAATAGATTCATTTCAAAAAGTGAAGGGAAGAAATCCCTAAAATAACAAACTATATGATCAAATTTAGATGTTGCCTTCGGGGTTAGGGAGGGAAGAACTCCCCAAAGAACTCTAGCTAAGATTACATTCTAATACAAGTCTATAAAAAGATTCAAACTTAATATTGTACATCATTACATTATATATTCAACTGCAGAGAAAATTATTTACTTTTATTCTAGAAGACAGAAGAAAAAGTGAGTCATAAAATGTGGTATAGGAAGAGCCAAAATGGCAGACTAGATGCAGCTAGGAAAAGCATCTCCCACAGAGATACTAGACTACCAAGAAGACTGGCACACTCTGAGCAGACCTTTTGAAGGAAGGCATTGAGGATGGATGGAGGGAGGATGCAGACCTCCTTCCTCCAGCATGGGCTGAAGGGAAAGCAAGCTGGAAGTCCTGCATGGGACTGCCAAGCACCAGTACTCATTTTTGACCCCCAGCAGCTCCTGGGGAAGAGGTGAGTTAAATAGGTATGGAGTGGCCCAATCTTGCCATAGACCTCCAGAATCCTAGCTTCAAGAGGCCCCACAAACCATGAATATTCATGCTGACAGAGATTGCTGCTTGGAGAGGTGGCAAAGACAGAATACTAGCCTGAGCAGAGCCCAGAGAGTTTGGCCTGGGAAAGTCAGAGAATGGCTGGGGATACCCATTCCCCAAGGCTCTCCATGGTCTTCTTGGTGGTTTTGGTCTTTGCTAACTGTCACACCTGGACAGAGCAGGCTGTCTTGCCCATGGAACAAAGGCAGTCTGATATGAGTGAAACCTGTCTTCTAGCCTCCCATGTGGTCTCTGCCAGCTCATGCCCACTTGCAGCACAGCCTTGAATGCCCAAATGGGGCATTTCCCAGCAACTTCTATCAGAGCTCCTTCATCAGCAGACCCTGCTTAACCAGTGGAGAGTTTCGGCAGACAAGCCCTCACTAACAGGCACCCAGCAGCAGCCTCCCTCACAGCTTTGCCAATGTACACTCAACCACAACCTTGCCCCACTACTTTGTACATGCATGTGCAAACCTTACCACTATGCTACCAATGGTGTGCATATGCACAAACCTTCCCATTGCCACCCCACCTGCACTAGTGTCCATGTATATGTACCCCACCACCACCAGTGTGCACTGACACACAGATCCAACCATCCCATTACTGCCAGTGTGCAATTGTGCACAGACACTGCCATTCCATCCCGCCAGCATACAAGCACCCTGCTGCATTGCCATTACAGGCACAAGCCTGTGCATTGTCCTTGCCACCCTGCCACCACTGATAAACGTGTGCATGTGTGGAGATCACTGTGTCACTGCACCACCAACACTGGCACACGTGTGTGAACACAGATCCTGCTGCCACCACAGTGAGGAAACACTTTTGCCAGCACCTCCCATCAGAGGCCAGGCCAGAAGACCAAGAACACCTTAGATCTTCCAATGAGGTGGGTGTTTAATCTCCAGAGTACAGAGAATGAAGTACAGGTCTCAGGCCCTCTTGGTTAAATGATGCAGCCTAGGAGGGCTGATCTGAGCCTTGACCCCAGAAATGAAGCCAATTGACTGAACCCAACTTATACCACAGACAACTCATCAAAAGGCAGCAAAGAACAGAAAAGCAAAAAAATCCATCCAAATGACAGCAACTTCAAAGATTAAAGGAACATCACCCCAAACAGATGAGAAAGAACCAGTAGAACTGCTTTGGCAACTCAAAGCCAGAGTGACTTCTGATCTCCAAACAACCACACTAAAAATGGTTCTTAACTAGGTTGAAATGGCTAAAACGAAAGACACTGAATTCAGAATCTGGATGGCAGTGAAGGTAATTGAGATTCAGGAGAGAGTTGAAACCCAATCCAAGGAATCTAAGGAATCCAATAACACGATACAACAGTGAAAGATAAAATACCCATTTTAAGAAAGAATTTAAAAGTATGATTGAGCTGAAAAACTCGCTATAAGAATTTCATAATACAACTGGAAGTATTAACAGCAGAATAGTCCGTGCTGAGGAAATAATCTAAGACTGGTTCTTATAATAAACCCAGTCAGACAAAAATAAAGAAAAAAGAACGAAGAAAACCTCCAAGAAATATGGAATTGAGACCAAACCTATGATTTATTGGCAATCAAGAAAGAGAGGGAGAGAGAGCAAAGAAATTGGAAAACATTTGAGGATACCATGAACCAAAATGTCCACAATCTCACTAGAGAGGCCAACATTCAAATCTGGAAAGAGAGAGAACCCTTATGAGGTATTATACAAGA
The DNA here is from genome assembly GCF_048565385.1 of Saimiri boliviensis. Taxonomy (NCBI): domain Eukaryota; kingdom Metazoa; phylum Chordata; class Mammalia; order Primates; family Cebidae; genus Saimiri; species Saimiri boliviensis. Next base: position 41,031,097 of record NC_133450.1, on the reverse strand, counting down.
TGACAATCCCCAAGACACATAGTCCTCACATTCTCCAAGGTCAACATGAAAGAAAAATTATAAAGACAGCTAGAGAGAAGGAGCAGGTCACCTATAAAGGGAATCCCATTAGGCTAATAGTGGACCTTTCATCAGAAACTCTATAAGGCAGATGAGATTAAAAGACTATATTCAGCATTCTTTTTTTTTCCTTTTTTTCTTTTTTTTCTTTTTTTTTTTTTTTTTTGAGATGGAGTCTCATACTCTGTTGCCAGGCCAGAAGGCAGTGGCACAATCTCAGCTCACTGCAATCTCCGCTTCCTGGATTCCAGTGATTCTTCTGTCTCAACCTCCTGAGTAGCAAGTATATTCAACATTCTTAAACAAAAGAAATCCCAACCAAGAATTTTCTATCCAGCCAAACTAAGCTTTATTTCTCTAAAGAGAAATAAAATCATTTTAAGACAAGCAAATGCTAAGGGAATTAATTACCACCAGACCTGCCTTACATGAAATCCTTAAGGGAATGCCAAAAATGGAAAAGAAAAACCATTATCAGGCCCCATAAAAACATACTTACAGTGCATAGCCCATTGACAATATAAAGCAACTACACAATCAAGTCTGAATAATAGCTAGCTAGCAACATGATGACAGGATCAAATCTGCACATATCAATATTAAACATGAATATAAATGGGCTATATTCACCACATAAAAGGCACACTGTGGCAAGTTGGATAAAGAAGCAAGACCCAAGTGTATGCTGTCTTCAAGAGACCCATATCACATACAATGACACCCACAGGCTAAAAGTAAAGGGGTGGAGAAAAATCTAACAAGCAAATGGAAAACAGACAAACAAAAAAACACAGAGGTTGGTATTCTGAAAAACATTTCAGAAAAAAAAAAAAACAGACTTCGAACCAAAAATAATGAAAAAGAAGAAGAAGGGCATTACATAATGATAAAATGTTCAAATCAACAAGACATGACTATCCTAAATATATACATACCCAATACTAAAGCACTCAAATTCATAGAACAAGTTTTTACAGTAGTGTGAAGAGACTTAGATAAGCACCCTACAATAATGAGAAACTTCAACATCCCACGATGGTCTTTAGACAGATCACTGAGGCAGAATACTAACAAAGATATTTGGGTCCTAAATTCAACACTTGACCCAATGGACCTAAAAGGCATCTACAGAACACTCTACCCAACAACAATATAATATACAATTCTTCTCATCTGCACATATCACATACTCTAAAACCAACCACACACTTGGCCATGAAACAATTCTCAAACAATTCAAAAAAAAACTGAAAACATATCAAACACACTTTCAGACCATAGCACAATAAAAATAGAAATTAACAATAAAATGCTATTTAAAAATCATACAATTACATGGAAATTAAACAAGCTGCTCCTGAATAACTTCCGGCTAAACAATGAAACTAAAGCAGAAATCAAGAAATTCTTTCAAAGAAAAAAAAAATGAGACAGCACAATAGAATCTCTGGGACACATCTAAGGTGGTGTCAAAAGAAAAGACTGTAATCCTAAATGCCCATATCAAAAAGGTGGAAACATCTCAAATTAACAAAATAATATCACAGCTAGAGGAACTAGAAAAATAAGAACAGACCAACTGCAAAGCTAGCAGAAGAAAAGAAAGAGCTGAACTGAACAAATTGAGATGTGAGAAAACACAAAAGATAAACAAACCAAAAGTTTTTCCTTTGAAAGAATAAATAAGATTAACATATTTCTAGTTAGCCTAACAAAGAAAAACTCAAGGGAAGATCCAAATAAACACATCAGAAATAACAAAGGAGACATTACCATTGACCCTATAGTAATATAAAAAATCCTCATCATAGGCTATTACAAACACATGCCTGCAAACTGGAAAATTTAGAAGAAATTGATAAATTCCTAGAAACATACTATAGGGAACATAACTCCCAAAATTAAATCAGGAATAAATTGAAACCCTGAACAGACCAATAACAAGTTCCAAAATTGAATGAGTAATTAAAAGTCCACCAACCAGAAACAGCACTGGACCAGATTCATACCCAGATTCTACCAGACTTGTAAAGAAAAGCTGGTACCAATGCTATTCTAAAAAAAAATTGAGGGGGAGGAATGCCTCCCTAACTCATTCTATGAGGCTACCATCATTCTGATACCAAAACCTGGCAGAAACACAACAAATAATGAAAACTTCAGCCCAACATTCCTGATGAACAGAGTTGCAAAAATTCTCAACAAAATACTAGCAAATCAAAACCAGCAGCACATCAAAGAGCTAATCCATCACAATCAAGCCTTCATTCCTGGGATGCAAGATTGGTTAAACACATGCAAATTAATAAATGTGATTCATTACACAAACAGAGCTAAAAATAAAAATGACATGACCATCTTAATCAACAGAGAAAAGTCTTTCTTTTATAAACATATTTTCATGTTAAAAACCCTCAACAAAGTAGGCATTGAAGGAAAATACTCCAAAATAATAAGAGCCACTTATGACAAACCCACAGCCAACATCATACTAAATAGGCAAAACCTGGAAATATTTGGCTTGAGAACAAAAAGAACACAATGATGCCTACTCTCACTACTCCTATTCAATATAGAACTGGAAGTTCTTGCCAGAACAATCAAACAAGAGAAAGAAATAAAAGGCATCCAAATAGGGAAAGGAAGTCAAACCATCTCTCTTCATAGATTATATAATTTTATACTTAGAAACCCTATAGCAGTTGCCCAAATTCTCCTAAAACTGATCAACCACTTCAGCAAAGTTTCAGGATACAGAATCAATGTAAAATATTAGTAGCATTTCTCTCTTTTTTTTTTTTTTTTTTTGAGATGGAGTTTTGCTCTTGTTACCCAGGCTGGAGTGCAATGGCGCAATCTCGGCTCACTGCAACCTCCGCCTCCTGGGTTCTGGCAATTCTCCTGCCTCAGCCTCCTGAATAGCTGAGTTCTATATACCAACAATGTTCAAGCTGAGAGCCAAATCAAGAGTGCATTCCTGCTGACAATCGTCACACACAAAAAATAAAATGGCCAGAAATACAGCTAACCAGGCAGGTGAAAGACCTCTACAACAAGTATTACGAAACACTGCTAAAAGAAATCAGAAATGATACAAACAAATGGAAAAACATTCTACACTCATGGATAGGAAAAATCAATATTGCTAAAATAACCCTACTGTCCAATGGGATTTATAGATTCAATGTCATTTCCCTCAAACTTCCAATAACCCTACTGTCCAATGGGATTTATAGATTTAATATCATTTCCCTCAAACTTCCAATGATATTTTTCACTGAATTAGAAAAAAAAAAAACTGTTCTACAATTCATACGGAACCCAAAAAGTGCCTAAATAGCCAAAATAATTCTAAGCAAAAAGAGTAAAGCCAGAGGAATCACACTACCTGACTTTAAACTATACCACAAGGCTACAGTAATCAAAGCAGCATTGTACTGGTAAAAAAAAATGGACACATAGACCAATGGAACAAGTTAGATAAACCTTTATAAATCCACACACCTATAACCATCTAATCTTTGACAGATTACTGTCAAAGTCGACAAAAATAAGCAATAAGGAAAGCACTCCCTGTTCAATAAATGGTGCTGAGATAACTTGCTAGCCATACGCACAAGATTAAAATTGGAGCCCTGCCTTTCATTATGTGCAAAAATCAACTCAAGGTGGATTAAATGTAAACCCTAAAGCTATAAAATCCCTACATGAAAACCTAGGACATACCATTCTGGACCTAGGTCCTAGCAAGGACTTCATGATAAAGACTCCAAAAGCAGTTGCAATAAAAACAAAAATTGACAAATGAGATCTAATTAAACTAAGGAGCCTCAGCACAACAAAAGAAACTATCAACAGAGTAAAAAGACACCATACATAATGAGAAAAGTCTTAAAAACTATGAATCTGACAAAAGACTAATATCCAGAATCTAAAAGGAACTTACACAAATTAACAAGCAAAAAACAAACAACACCATTAGTAAATGGACAAAGAAAATTGAAGACCTCGAACTATGAAAATACTACAAGAAAATATTGGGTAAAATCTCCAGGGCATTGGTCTGGGCAAAAATTTCTTGAGCAATACCCTACAAGCACAGACAACCAAAGCAAAAATGAGCAAATGGGATCATATCAAGTTTAAAAGCTTCTGCACAGCAAAGGATACAATCAACAAAGTGAAGAGACAACTCACAGAATGGGAGAAAATATTTGCATACTACCCAACTGTCACAGAATTAATAACTAGAATATGTAAAGACTTCAAACAACTCTACAGGAAATATCTAACAATGGCATAAAAAATGGATAAACGATTTGAATAGATATTTTTCAAAATAAGATATACAAATGGCAAACAGGCATATGGAAGTGTGCTCAACATCACTTTGTGTAAATAAAAACTACAATGAGATATCACCCCAGTTAAAATGACTTATACCCAAAAGACAGGCAATAGCAAATGCTGACAATGATGTGGGAAAAGGAACACCTTGTACACTGTTGGTGAAAAAATAAATTACTACAACCATTAGGATAACAAATTCATAGGTTTCTCAAAATACTAAAAATAGAGCTACCATAACATCCAGCAATCCCACTGCTGGTTATGTACTCAAAAGAAAGGAAATCAGTAGATCAAAGAGATGTCTGCACTCCTACGTTTGCTGCAGCACTGTTTACAAAAGCTAAGATTTGGAAGTACTCTAAGTGTTCATCAATAGGTGAATGGATAAAGAAAATGTGAAACATGTGCATAATGTAGTACTATTCAGCCATAATAATGAGATACTGTAATTTGCAAAAACATGGTTGGAACTGGAGATCATTATGTTAAGCGAAGCAAACCAGGTACAGAAAGATAAACTTCACAAATTCTCACGTATCTGTGGTATCTAAAAAATCAAAGCCATTGAACTCATAATTACAGAGAGTAGAATGATGATTAACAGAGGATGGGAAGGGTGGTGGGGCCTGGGTTGGGGCACTTGGGGATGGTTAATGGTTACAAAAAAAAAATAGAAAGAAATAATAAGACCTAGTATTCGATAGCACAAGGTGACTTTACTCAATATTAACTTAATTGTCCATTTAAAAATAACTGAAAGAATATAACTGGATTATTTGTAACACAAAGGACAAATGCTTGATGGGATGGATACCCCATGCTCCATGATGTGATTCTTTCACATTGCATGCCTATATAAAAACATCTCATGTGCCCCATAAATAAATATACCTACTATGTACCCACAAAAAAATCAAAAACATTAAAATACGTTTTAAATGAACAAAGAACATGACACTTTTCAAAAGAAGACATACATGTAGCCAACAAACATATGGGAAAATGCTCAACATCAATAATCATTAGAGAAATACAGTCAAATCAACAATCAGATACCATCTCACAAAAGTCAGGATGGCTATTATGTTCTTTGCAGTAATGTGGATGCAGCTGGAGGCTATTACCCTAAGTGAATTAATGCAGAAATAGAAAATCAAATACTGTATGTTTTGACTTCTAAGTGGGAGCGAAACATTGAGTACACGTGAACAATAAGAAGGGAACAGAAGACACCAGAACCCGCTGGAGGGTGGAGGATGAGGATTGTAGAACTAGCTGTCATGAACAATGCTTATTATCTGGGTGACAAAATAATCTGTATACCAAAACCCCATTACATGCAATTTTCCCATGTAGCAAACCTGCATGTGTACCCTCTGAACCTAAATTAAAAGTCAATAAGAAAAACAAAATGGCATATGTATAGACACAATGGAATACCATTCAGCCATTATAAGGAATAAAATCATGTCTTTTCAGCAACATAGATGGAATTGGAGGCCATTACCTCAAATGAAACAATATAGAAACAGAAAGTCAAATACTGCAGTTTCTCACTTATAACTGGTAGCTAAGTAATGTGTCCACATGAACCTAGAATGTGGCATGACAGATATTAGAGACTTGGGAGGGTGGCAGGATGGGAGGGGGCTGAGGGATGAGAAATTACTTAAACATCATAATGTATTTACTCAGGTTACGGCTACACTAAAAACCCAGACTTTACCACTAAGCCATATACTTGTAACAAAACTGCACTTGGACCCCCTTGAATTTACACAATTTTATTTTAAAAAAAGAAAATTAAAAACAAAGAAGAGGTAAAACAAGACTTAAGTAGTTAGGATAAGAAAATTTGCATGTATCCTAAGTTTAAATTAATGCCAAAAGGCATTAAAGAAGAAAATAATACACATATTTCAGTCTTAAATAAAATCCCTTGCTTTCTAATTCAAAAGAAGTATTTTCCTTTAAATGAAAATGATGTGATAGAGCACCATGCCTCCTCATCGAATATTAGTTGTTGAGAATTCATAAGCAGACATTTTGGAAACGAATAGTCTAGCATCCCACTAAGATGCCTCTAGAGAAGCATTATGGTGAGGCAAGACTCAGACCTAAAATAAAAACAAATGTCTCAAGTAGATTGTTGAATATTTTAGAAATTTTCAAGAAAAATAATTTGTAAAATGTCTATCCCTTTATATTATGTTGGTTAAGTACTTTTCTGTTTATTAAAGTCTCATTTATTTTCTTCTTGTTTACTACTAAAATATGTATCTTCTTGCAATAAAAATAAACTCTGGTTTTAAAAAGAAGAGCTGGCAAACAACAGACGGTAGAATCTATGGTTCAATATGTTGGTAAATTACCGAATCCAGCCCCGACTTTGAAACTTGTGAAACTGTCCTTAAATAACTGCTTCGGAGGCATATTCAGGAGCAAGACATCTGTAAACCTCTGTCCTGGTAACTAAATGTGGAAAAGTTTTTATTCTGTCTGGAATCAGACCTAGAGAGAGCCCTAAATAGAAGCAGCTTAAGGGCTTAAAAGACTTCATAATTAGGTCTCTACTTCATCTAAATGCACATGACAAACTTCAGGAATTGTTGAAGGTCTGCCTCTTTCTACCCCCATCAGTGGAATCCGAGCCAGCCTGGAGTTGAAAAACTGAGGTTGGAGGCTCAGAATAATTATCACCTGTATGGCCATGAGAGACGCTCCTTACCTCCCTTAACTCACTTCTCTTACAGTGTTGACTGCAAGCTCAAAAGCAACCATGGCTGTGGTGTGCACACTGCAAAGGAACAAGCAACATCCTTTTGGAAATGAAATTTCTACAAACCATAACATGTAAGCAGAGTTATTGCCAGCGGGGCCAGAAGTCGGAGTGAATTTGCAGTCCTGATAATCAATTGAGGTAATAAGAGTTATAACTACAATCGTCTCAGATGCAAATGTGGCATGCAGATTTTTCAGAGCAATCCTTTTGGCTTCAAAGTCCTTCAGAATGGGAATAAGGCACTACTCTGAGAGTCACAGCCCCTGGCACCGGATGATCTCAATTCACTCCACAGTGATATCAAAATCCTGTACTATTCTGAATGCACTAGACAAGCTGCTGCAGGACTGTGCAGAATTTGCAGGCACAAATGGTTACAAACAGCAGCTGGGAGTTCACTCTAATTATGATTTAACACCAATTAATAATGGTAATTTTCATAATCCTATTATATAGGGCTTATTGCAAAAGTTGTCAAAGATATTGTGTGTTTTTAGATAACAGTGATTATTCTGGTCAGCGACGATAAAAACTGCTGGGCAACATGACAGATTCACATTTCAGTCATTCATGTAATTATACAGCAGACTCTATTCTGGCCATTGAAAATAAACTATTACAGAAAATGCCTACTGTATGGACCTCATTGGTCAGTTGAAAATAGAAATATAAATAAGAAACCAAAGTGCCATAATCAGTGTTATGAGAGAAGTAAATGTAGATACTACGTACTATTTGAGAGTTTTGTAGAAACCATATTATCTTTTGTGCCAAGTGTGGACAATGTTTTAATAATGTCTTTTCCATAGGATCAAGAATTGATAGATTTGTGGAACAAACAGGCTTTACTACTTTGCTAGCTAATATACCATTGTGGGTAGCGTGGGTGAAGAAAAGAAAAGAAAGGAGTTGGAACATCGATTGCCCCTCCTAGACCATTTCTTCAAAGATGCCTGCATTGCTGCTGAAATAGATGCAATCTGCAACACCCGTACACCAAGAAAATACTTTAGGCCTGTTTGATAACCAATTCCAGTATGTTTTTCATCCACAAAAAATCATTGCTGCTGAGATGCTTCATTGCTCACAGAAAAAACGACATTCTGTGCTGCTGGATTCACCATAATAAGAATGTTTTCTGGAAAGAAAAGCAGTTATTTAGTGCTGAGCCTGTGCTAAGGCCAGAGTGAACCCAAACCACTATTTCTTACCACTGGAACATGAAAATACGGGATTGGAACTATGCTTCTCCTGACATTGCCAGCTGGCTTCAGTTGATCTCTACTCAAGAACAGAGCCATCTGTAGGAAAGGACATCGGCTTTTTAGGGTGAAAGGGATTCTACATGTACCTCTATGTTCTGTTTTCCCATTTTATAATTTGGATTGATCATGCCTAGGTACATTTTTCTAAGCTTAAATGGCAACCTTTCTTAAATCACTGTAGGAGGGCAAGAACGCTTTGCTGGTGTTGATAATTACACATTGCCCAGAAGTTATAAAAATCAACACTGAACACTGCTGCTGTTGCTGCTGCACATCCCCAGCAATGTTACACTCTTCAGCTGTAAGTTTTGATTTTAACGTATTTTCGAAGTCATTCCTGCATATTTAATTTAAAATATAAAACTTGGTTGTTTTGGACTGAATGTTGATGTCCCCCACCCCCAAATTCGTATGGGAAAACCCTAACCTCTAGTATGGCTGTATTTAGAGACAAGGCTTCTGAAAAAGTAATAAAGGTTACATCAGATCATAATGATGAGGCTCTGATCCAATAGGATTTGTGATTTTATAAGAAGAGACTCAAGAGCTCTCTCACTCTCTACACACCCAGGCACTGCAGGGATGCCATGTGAGCACATGGTGAGAGAAGGTAGCCAGCTGCAAACCAAGGAGAGAGACATCACCAGACACCTTCCCTACCGCACCTTGATTTTGAACTTCTAACCTCCAGAACTGTGAGAAAATAAATGTATGTTGTTGAAGCTACTCAGTCTATGGCATTTTGTGATAGTAAGCCTAGCAGACTAATATAAGGGTTAAAGAAATATTGGCAAGGGGCCCCAGATTATCCTGTGCATTGAACTAAGGGTAGAGGGATATTTAATAAAAAGGAGTCGAAACTAGAAACTATGTAGCTAGAGGAACATGAGTTTCTGAAGCAACAAAGGAAGCACTTCTTTGAGACCACAACGAAAGGATGTCAGTTTGACATCATTTTAATCAACGCTCAGTAGGCTCCACTCCATGACAATAGTAACGGTATTAGAACTCTAGAGCTATTTGCTTAGAAGCTTTAATTATACCAGTGACAAACTAAGCAGTCATGGAGTGAAAAGACAGTAATTCTCTGACCATGACCACTCAATCTGGAACCACAAGAGGGTTTATATCCACTGACAGAACACAGACATTGTATTTAAAAGGGAAGCCCACTTGTTATATAATTTTAGCCTGTATTAACATTATTCAATCTTAGTTATTTTTTCCCTTTTCAAATTTCAGTTTACATTCTTTTTTTGTGTGTTTGTGGAATTGGCTGCATAATCTTTTGCAAGTTTTCATCCCTAACCAACCAGCCAAACAAACAAACAAAAAACCACTTTCTCTACCTGCTACCAACCAAATCTCAGATTTTTCTAGTTCCATATGAAAATACTCAATTTTGTATTTTCTTTTTCCCCTTCCCTTTGTTTTTTTTTTTTGTTTGTTTGTTTGGTTTTTTTTGGATTAACTAATATTTTTAGTACACATAATTGTGACATTTGGTGGTAAGCTTGTCAATATTTTTTGTGACTTCTAATATAAAAGTATTAAAAGCTTTTTAAAAAAAATAAACTACAAAAGTGAGCCTGGCCAACATGTTGAAATCCCATCTCTACCAAAAATACAAAACTTAGCTGGGTGTGGTGATGTGCACCTGTAATCCCAGCTATTCAGGAGGCTGAGGCAAGAGAACTGCTTGAACCTGGGAAGTGGAGGTTGCAGTGAGCTGAGATTGTGCCACTGCACTCTAGCCTAAGAGACAGAGTAAGAGTAAGACTGTTTAAAAAAAAAAAAAAAGGCATGTTCCTCAAATGTACTCCAAAACTAAAATGCAATTAAAAAAAGGAGCAGTTTTTTTTTAATGTGAGAATTTTTATCTTTCTATTTTTTTATACTATCAGTTACAGCAGGCAGCATAGTTTTTAACAGTACTGACATGATAACAAAGACTATATCAGAATGCAGTAGTATCAGCAAGATAATATTACCATATTTAGTAACACTTCTTAAACAATCCTCATATGAAAGTTAAATGCTTTCTCTAAAATTAGATCTTTTACAATGCATGTGATAGATATGCTGTGGCCACACCAGACATATTGGTTCATGCCCAGATTGAGAGTCCTGTGCACTGACTCTAAACACTGCTTACTGCTTGTTTTGTTTTGGCTTCACTATCAGTGTTATCCTGAACCATGATATGAAAAACTAAAATCAATCTATGAATCACATGCAAATTCATCCCACATATTATCCCTCTCTATTAAAAATGAACACAATCAAGTATTGGATTTTACTGACAATCTTCTACGAAATGCTTTTATTATTCTAGGTTAAATAAATGAGATTCTAAGGACTAGATTCTAGTCTCAGCTCCACCACTAACTAGCTAAGCAAACTTGGGCAATCACTTAATTTCCTGGGTCTGAATTTTCCTCATCTTTAAACGCAATAAAATAAAATATGTGATTTACAATATCCTTGTATATTAGATATACAAGATTCCTATTTACTCTAGAACATTCCTCTATTTGAAATGAAACCCTAACTCCAGTGTTCTTTTCACTTTCTGAAATCCTTCCCTGTTTCTTCTCCTTGGACAAATTGAATTCATCTCCTTTATGCCTCCTTTGTACTAAGAATATCCCTCGTGAAGCACTGATCTGACTCATGATCTGTCACTAGACTGGAGCCTCCTGGAGAGCAGGCATCTGGTCTTTTATGTTCACAACCCCATAGTTATGTGTTAGGGGCTGGATGTATGCATGGCTATATGGTGAATCAGCCAATACTTTCTGTGCCACACTTCAACAAAGTGTCTCATGAGAAGACATACAGAAACAGCAAATAAAATTCCTCTCTCATCTTATTTAAATAGTCAATCTGGAGGAAAATATGTTCTTGCTATCTTGAAAGTGAAGGAAATATTCAGAAATAATTTAAAATCTCAGGCATGCTTATTGTAGCCAGAAGTGTTAATGTAACGTGTATTTTAAGTTTCAAGGAAATGAAATTCTCTTGACTGCCTCATGGACAAATATACCACTTATTTTTAAATGGATCATTCTCTTATATTCATAAAACATAACGCCTGTAGGTTTCAGTATCTTTTATGGGAAAAAAAAGTTATAACAAAATGTTATATATATAACAATGTATCTGCTGATTTGAGGACCTTTGAGGATATAGACTTCCTATCGACCTTTACATCTGGTGCACTGGGGGTCCTCAAGTCCATGCCAAGGTTGGACAATCCACTAGGCAGATTAACAGAATTTTGCATATCATCCTATTCATGGCTATGATTATTGCAGCATAACATACAAAGAAAATCTAGCAAATGAAAAAGGTACATGGGTAAGCTGGGCACAAGCAAGAGTGTGACAACACATGAGAAATGTCAACCAGGGAAGTTCATTAAGGACTTGGTGCTTCCAGTTTTTTACTGGAGATGGTCACACAGGCATCATCTTGTTTGACATATGCCAAAATTCCACATTTCTGGAAGGACAGTCGGTGCTCAGCATAAATCTACCTTGTTGAAACAGACAGTTAAGGCACGGGGAGCTACTCATCAGTTAGAGTCCCCCTGACATCCAAGTTCATAGGAACCAGCTTTGTAAGCAAGTCTTTCGAAGGACAGTAGTCCTACCTGCTAGGTTAACTCTTTTTTACACAAATGGTGAAAAGTATTGTGCAACAAATAGGCAAAGTGGGAAGAAGTGTAATGTTAACTTTAAAAGTGTGATAAGAGGCCTTTAAAATGTACATGTCACCTGTGTTACCTTTTTATGTCTGTGGTCAAAGAAGATGTGTTGCTTATCTACTTTGATGTATACCTAAGAGCTGGAACTCAATTTAATGAATACCATTTTGTCATTCTAGGAAATAGTGTCTTGAATTGGTTAAACAAATGAATACATACATAAAGTAAGCAAATTAGTCAACTTCCCTCTGTTTATCTCCCATATCTTTTCTGAATACTTTTAAACTTATTGGAAACTGTGGAAATGTGTTCTTATTATTGAAAAAAACAAACCCCAGCTGGTCTTTTTGCTCAGTTCAGTTTAGTTTCTGACTCTCACTCATGGGATCTTCATCCCCAGTACTCTGGTGGAGCCTATGGACCTCATCTCAGAAGAACTGCTTTAAATGCACAAAACAAAATACACAGGATTGCAAAGGAGACACATACTGAAATCCTGTTATTAACATATTTTAAAATAATGTACAGTATATTAATATATGTGCTTCTGTCTAGCAGCCAGTCTAATAACTATCATAATTGTTAAATACTAATGAGCATAAATGGCATTTCAAGATATCCTCAGCACATGTGATATGAAAATATCCATTAATATAATTGTTTTTGGTACTTCTAATAACACTATAGTTGTCTAGCAACCTTTCCAATTAAAGGAAATGCTAAATGTCAGTTAGAAATTAGATTAAATGAATTTTTTTCATCAAAATGTACAGGCCCCAATTAAAAATGTCAGGTTTCTAGTACCATGAGACCAGGAGTTCATTAACTGATTCCATTTAGACCATGAGCTGTTGGACCGATAGCAAACAGACTGGTTTTGTTTGACCACAGAATTTTAAAAACAAATCAGATTAATTACCAACCAAATGTGGTTTCCCATAAAAACATGCTTCTGGCCTCTTGGAGAAAAAAAATAAATAAAATATGAGGACTAAGCAATACTAGCCCGGCAGCCCCACAAGGCAACGTCCTACCAGACTGAATAGCAGCTGCCTCCTTCACAGATGAAAGGAACGCTCCTGTTTCACAGTAACTATAAATCCTGCCTTACCTTTTCATGCTATCTGCCTACTTTGTGTAGCTACTTCTTATTAATATTTAAGGTATTTTCTACCTCATAACCCTCTAAATAGGCAGCAAGTAGAAGATATTTGCTTTCTAATAAAGGTGGGGAGATTCTATTTATATGCCCACTGTTGTCCCCATTAACTTCTTTCAGTACTTTTCTTCCTTCCTTCCCTCATTTTCTTCCTTCCCTTCCTCCCTCCCTCCCTCCTTCCTTCCTTCCCTTCCTCCCTCCCTCCTTTCTTCCTTCCCTTCCTCCCCCCCTCCTTCCTTCCTTCCTTTCCTTTCTTTCTCTTCTCTTCTCTTCTCTTCTCTCTCTCTCTCTCGCTCACTTGCTCGCTCGCTTTCTTTCAGCTGGAGTGCAGTAGTAAGATTTTGACTCATGGCAACCTCCACTCCCTGGTTCAAGCGATTCCCCCTGCCTCGGCCTCCCAAGTAGCTAGGATTACAGGCACATGCCACCATGCCTGGCTAATTTTCTGTATTTTAGTAGAGACAGGATTTCACCATGTTGGTCAGGATGATCTTGATCTCCTCACCTTGTGATCCACCCACCTCAGTAACCCAAAGTCCTGGGATAACAGGCATGAGCCACTGTGCCTGGCCCAGTCCTCTTTTTTCAACAATTAACACACTTAAGACCCCTGGGCAGTCACCTGATTTGTAAATAAGGTAACTGAAACACAGTCATGCTCATTTCTTCATGTATTATCTATAGCTGTTGCTACCGACTAACTTTTACCCCCTCAAAATTCATCTGTTAAAGCTCTTACCCACAATGTGATGGTATTGGAAGACGGAGCCTTTGGGCGGTAATTAGGTTTAGAGGAGGTCATAAAGTTGAAGCCCTTATGAGGGGGTTGGTGCCCTTATAAGACACCAGTGAGCTTACTTCCTCCCTGTCCGTCTCTCTGCCTCCCCTTCTTCTCTCTCTTATGTGGGAACACAGTGAGAAGCTGGACAAGTGAGAAGCAAGCCAAGAGGAGAACCCCGACCAGGGAACCAAACTGGTCAGTAACTTGGTCATACTCTTCCCAGGCTCCAGAACTGTGAGGAATCAATTCCTGCTGCTGAAGACAACCCATCTATGGTATTTTGTTACGGCAGCCCAAGCTGACAAAGATAGCTGCGTTCATACTGCAGTGGAAAAGCTGAGTATTTGAGATTGGCCCACAAATTCAAAATTATTTACTATTTGATCCTTGACAGAAAAAGTTTGCCAGCCCATGCTGTAGTTGTTTGATGGAATTACTAGTTATAGCTCTGGAATTTTTACATAGAGGGGCTTAAGGGTGGGTGGGAGGAGTTATATTTGCACAGTAAGCATCTTCTTTTTCCTTAATGGAGATGAAGACAAAGAGCTAAAGAAAGCTCACTCTCCTCCTTATTACAGCCACGGAAAGCCACACACTTTACAAACCTCTCCACCAAGCCACTGGATACACTTGTGTGGCTGGAACTGTACCATACCATGACTGCCAACTTGGATTCCAAATCTGCTCCCTTATTTACCAGGAACACACCCTTAATCAATGGCTATGATAGCTATGAGATATCAGTAGCATACTAAAGATGTAGTTTTGGTTACAGAATTCACAACAAATGTTCGTTACAATAATTTTTACAATAATATCAACAAGAACAAAATGTTTTCATTAATAGATCAATTGGAATAAAGTGAATAAGTGAATGAGAAACTATAAATTGTTGACCACGTGTCTGTGGAATATTGTAGAAAAGAAAATGTTGGCGACTTTGACAAGCTAAAACATGGTAGTCTAAAAAATACAGGCTTTAGAATCATGGAGATAAATTCAAGTGCAGGCACTTCCTCATAATTTATTTGACAACTAGCTGTTCTAATCTTAGAACCTTAATCTCCTCATGGGTGAGATTATACTGCTCTGTTTGTGGGTTGCTGACATTTAATAAGATACATATGTAAACTGTGTTGAAGTGCCCGGCTATATACAATAGGCTCTCAAATGGTAGCTAGTGTTATTAATCATTAGATAATATTTTCTCACCATGTATCTTTTTCATGAGACGATTGTTTTTCTGAAAATGAAGTGACACTCAATGACACCCTTTTTCCACTATCTTCCAAGTTACTGAGACAATGCGTCAAGAGCAGAAAGGCTAGAATTATAAAAACTGACACCAGTTATAAGAGGAAACAGGTTAGAAGGGAAGAAGCCGCTTGATGTTACTCAGCAAACTGGCACCTGTGGAGACAGGGAGAGCGTTTCTGGGTCCCATGAGAAAAACCAACAACAGTTTTCTGTCTCTAGACTCTCTTCCTAACAGAAGTAGCCACACCAGTGTGTACTCAGCTGTCACAACCTGTGTGTGTGTGTGTGTGTGTGTGTGTGTGTGTGTGTAAGGGAAAAAGAGGTGACAGATTTTCTACTGGTGATTGGTTTTAATTGTCCCTCTTTGGCACCTTGCATTGCAAATATATCAGTTGGTTATTTGATATTAATCCTCCTGGGCCAGAGTTTCCTCATGTGCTTTGAAGGAAAAATAACTACCCATTTTATTACACAGGAATATTTTAAATATCAAGTCCTGAGGAATGTACAGATGTTGGATAGGAGGTTTCGGTCATCTTGCAGGATGGGGGAAGATTTTAAAACTGCAATTTTAGATTGGAGGGAACTTAGAATATAGTCTTCCCTTGATATATGAGGTGGGTTGGTCCCCGGTCCCCTCACACATGCAAATCCTCACATGCTGAGGACACACACACATACAGGAAAAGTCGGCTTGGTATACACGTTTCAAATCATGCAAATGCTGTATTTTTCATCCATGTTTAGTTGAAAAAATTGGTATGTAAGTGGACCCTCGTGGTTCAAACCTGTGTTATTCAAGGGCCAAGCATACTAAGAGTCAACTACCAAACAGGTTGCCTTGTTGAAAGGGAATCTGTCATTGCAGAAGGCAGAGCATAGACCAAAGGAGACATTTCTGCTTAATACTGAAAGGGACTCTGAGCTCCCTAACACATTAGCAAGAAACTTCCATATTTACTTGATATTTAGCATCCCTCTTCCACTTCCACCACTGCCTTAGCTTTCAACTATTTGTGTTGGACACAATATTCACATTTAACTATAGGTCTATTAAGCATAAGTACTCTAAGTCTTCATGCTCTCTACAGCTATTTACATTCTACCTCACAGGTTCTGGATGCTCCATAACTATTTGATAACAAAAGTGTAAACTGAAACTGATGTTCAAGTATAGATCAAATAAATGTGATACAGCCAGTAAAAACACTACTCCTGCTAGTCTCATTCTTTCTTGGAACCATAAGTAGGAATTACATTGATTTAATTATGTTCATTTCTACGTTGCCACAGTATAGACGTTAATTTATCTCTTTGCTTGATTTCTTCCCTCCATGTTAACTACAGAGAAGGTTTTATTTAAGCAGGTTATGAAAAGGAAGGACTGTTATTTCAAAATACTTCACCACAGACAAGCAGTCATTTTAGATAAAATCAATTAAGTGCAGTTATCCAAACATGTATTTAATTCTTGGCAATAAGAAAGCCCTACCCAATGCCCGATGACCTAGAAACCAGAACTAGGAGATTTCCTCATGCAAATTAAATTTGTGTCACACTCATCAGTTAAAAAGATGGCAATGAAGGTCAAATGTGCATCAGCAGTGTAAAATAAAGGATTCCTATCCATATTTGCAGGATGTGTCAATGTGGTTAATTAATTTTTGAGATAGTATTCTTTGAAAGAATAAACTTTGTGAATTGATTATGAAATGAGAAATGCCTAAAGAAAGTTGAGAATGTAAAATAGGCACTCAGCTTGATTAACTTTACCAGCTTTAAAATAATTCATATAATAAGGTAAAAGACACTGGAATTTATTTTATGGCAGTGTTATAAACTCCAAGAACTAACTACATTATAGTAGAGTTTACAGCTTGTTTCTCTTCAAGTCTGTTTTCCATTTTGTATCTTAAAGGCTAAAGATTCAAATCTTTACTCATAGAATTAGGGTGTTTTTTCCCTTAAAAAGTAAACAAAATATAAATAAAGGGAAGGAAAATGTCATTTTACATTGACGGGAATTAAGTGCTGCAAAATAAAGTATCTTTCCTACTCTTCAGCTAATAACATATTAATACTCTGGATACTAATAAGAAAAAGCAGATGCAGACAACATACCCGTTTCCTCAGATTGCAGGTAAGAGTGAGATTCCTTGAGAACGAGTTTGCAAAAGCTGTGTAAAAGTCCAGGACTTTGAGCAAGGCTTCCCGCTTGATGATGTGTAGGTCACAGTATGTCAGGGCCCGGACATTTGCACATGCATGGGCAAGGGTGGTTTCCTTCCAGAAGATGTCTCCAAATACATCACCCTTCCCTGGAAAACAGTGTAAGATCCATATTCAAGCATCTACCACTGTTCTTCCTGTAATCACTATTGTTGTCAGTTTCATATACCGTATCGACCTTTTAGCATAACTTAGAGCTGAGGGTATAACCACATCTATATACACATACCAATGTACAATGGCTTCATATAATATGTAAAGTAACATCACCCCGAATTCAGTTATTGATGAAAATCTGTAGTGGCATGAATAAATAGATCCAACACTGAAGACAAACACCTCATTTTAGCAAATAATTTCATTAACTTCTGCCACCTTCTTTTCCTATTTTGACTAGAAGGAGTGACAGTGACTTTTTAGTTTCATTCTTGCCTGTGCTTCTTCTGGTAAAGATAATGAAATGCAATATAGAAGGATCTGCTGTAACAGTCTTTATAAATGTAGGGCTGATCCAACATATATTAAATACAGATTATCCAATAGGTAGTTATTGTGCTCCATCCAAACAAATTAAAATTTGCCAGGACTTAGTTGCCCAAGAATACCCTTCCCTCTCTACCTAGCCAACCTTATCCAGGTCCTAAGAGTCCAGCTCAAGAGCTCCCATCCACAATTACAAAGCTAATGGACCCAGGTTGCCTAAAACATGGAGACTCAAATGTGCTACCCCTTGAACAGTTCTATAAAAAGTGCTATACTATCATCAAATGTAGATGTCCTTTTAAAATTCTAGAAATTGCACAGGAATCACCTATTCACTTCAGAGCACTACCCACTGGTGGCCTGAACTCCAACCATTTATCATTTGAACTCAAGTACTTAGTTGCCCAATAAAAATGAGAAAGAGTCTAAGGTTAAAGTCCCAAAAGGCCTTTCTGCTGAGGCAGTTCCATAAAAGCCCCTGGTTTCTGAAGTGTAGTCAACTGCACTCTTTGTTCAACTTCTGTGTAAAAGGAAAAGTTTTAAAGTGAAAAAGACAGGGGGAATATATCCAGGAGGGAAACATCTTCCTACAGGCACTCCGTTAATGATTTATTCTTTCTGCACTCAAACCACAGAGGTGAGCAACCATCTGCTGCCATCATGCAGATTAACATCAGAACCAACAGGAAAAAAAAAAAGAAGAAGAAGAAGAAGAAGAAAGACCTTGTTTAACCCTTCAGGTCAGCCAGACAACCAGAGAGAAAAGAAAACGTGTAACCACAGAAATGAAATGGAGACAAAGACAGTGACAAGACAGAGACAGAGAGGTTGAGGGAGAGAGATTACAGATTCTTAGATTCTTTGCTCACCTAAGTAGTTGGGAAGCCCTGAGAGAAACATGGGGCTTGGTTTCAAGCTTAAGAGGCACTTCAGGTTACAAAGAGAAAATACGTACATGACTGACAGGTGATTAAAACCGCCACATGTTCATGTAATTAGCATAAAATAGCTATAATAAATATTTAATTACTCTTAAACAATTCATTTGTTTCTGGACCTTCCAAAAATTCCTTTTAGTTTGTGACATGGATGAGCAAATCAACTCTCTAATAGCCATTCATTTGCCCAAGGAAGAGAGATTAGAGATCTGGTAGCCAAAGAGTGTCTCTAGGGTAATACAGTATCACAATAACCAAAGGGAGACTTTAGCTATAGAAACTCTACCTCCTTTTATAGAGATGATTTTCAGATGTCTATACACGGTATTTTCCTCAAACTAGCAATCCCAATTACAGGCATTTATTCTAATTGCATAACAAGAAGGGCCAAATTTATTTACAAAAATGCTCACTGAAGTTAAATTTATAATCGACAAAAATTGGAAATAAAGTCAACAAATAAATAAATTATAAAATATTATGCAAGCACAAGGTATCAAATTTTACAAAGTGACATGGAGATGATATCCAGGTATATAAAATAGTTAAAGCAGCATATAAAACCATACATACAGTATAATCTCATTTTATGTACCCCATCTCCCTACTCCCAAACATGCATACATATATGCGCACAAACTACAGAAGTAAAAACATCAAAATGCTAGATCCTCTCTGCATTACGGAACAATGTATGGTTTTTATTTTGTCTTATAATTTATGTGTAATACTTTGTAAATAGAAGATATCAACAACTGCTATATTACCACAGTTCCTGATGGTACCCAAAAAAAAGCTAAACTTTTAAAGGGCTGCTTTTACCTTATTTCTCTTTACTCTTATTCCTTTTTACTTTTATTCTTACTCTTTCTATTCTGGATTTTTCCTTCAACAGATTACAAAAATGGTTACATTTCTCTATGATTTATTTCTGCAACATTTTCTCAAATTGTCAGTTATAACCCCTTACCCATTTTTGAATGTTCATTACTTTTCAGCTATTTGGTTTTCATATATGGCACACTTAATAATAATCAATGCTTTTGACTCAGCATTTTCACTTCTGGGAATCAAAAGATTATAACTACCACATATAATATTCATTATAGTGTTGTTAATGATAACCCCAGATTTTAAAAAACCTATATGCCCAATAAGTATGGCAATTGTAAAACTATGCAGAAAATATCAGTTCCCAAAGAATTAAAACAACTTTTGAGATAATATGCAAAAAAATCTTAATTTATAATGTTAAATAAGAAATAATTATATAAAGAATAATAATATGAATATGGTTACAGCCAAAACAAAATATATAAAAATGAAACTGAGGTGCCAATACTAAAAGAATAGTCAATTAATAAATCTACTTTATCTTTTTTTCTTAAGAAAATTATCTTGATAGAACCAAAGTATAATGAATTTTATAATTATATGTTATTATATATAGTTTATTAGTCTGTTCTCACACTGCTAATAAAGATATACCTGAGACTGGGTAATTTATAAAGACAAGAGGTTTAACTGACTCACAGTTCTACATGGCTGGGGAGACCTCACAATCATGGCTGAAGGCAAATAAGGAGCAAAGTCATGTCTTACATGGTGGCAGGCAAGAGAACTTGTGCAGGTGAACTGCCATTTATAAAACTATCAGATCTCATGAGACTTATTCACTACCATGAGAACAATATGAGGAATCTGCTCCCATGATTCAATAATCTCCACCTGACTCTGTCCTTGACATGTAGGGATTATTACAATTCAAGGTAAGATTTGGATGGAGACACAGCCAAACCATATCATATAGTATATACTATGTTATATTAATTTATCAATTGATATAAATTGAGCTAAAAGTCTAAAGGGATACAAAACCAAAAGAAAATGCATTTGAATAATAATAGCAACAGGATTTAAGTAGTGTGCTTATGGTTTTTCTTCTTCCTACTTTATGATTTCCAAATTATTCTATGTTAAAAAATAGCAAGCCATTTTCACAGATGTCTTTCTTTACACTTCTTAATAAAACTGAATTCATAAGATATATACATAGATTTGTAGATTGTAAACAAATATTCATTGATTATTAAGTGCATTGTCAATAGGTAAAAGATATTCAAAATATAAAGGTAGTTTCTTTTTACCAATGTAGGCCATTTTTAATCACAGAGGATTCAAATATCTGTTATATATTTTATTTAGCTTAACTGAAGAAATTAAACACTCTTACATAATTTCTACCTAAAATTTTAAAATTTAAATTATTACTTTACTTAAATTATTATCTTTTTGATATCATGGGGAAATATAAAGTCTATGATATAGTATGAATAGCATATAAACTAGAATATGAATTTATGATAAAATTAATTTATTGCTCCTCTCCCAAAAAGTTTAGAAAAACATAGCACAGTTAACAAAAGTATATAATTCTGCTCCCAACATCAGAATTCACTTTACATAATAAGCAACACTGTGTTTCATTTTGTAGTATTTTCATTAGGATGTGCAATAGGTTAACTGGATATTAATCTAATCAACAGTTTCAAAGTGTGTTTACTTTTTTGGCTTTCTATGTCACCTATTAGGCAATCAATTCACAACAAACTTTTACCGCATTTCTGGGACAATGGTCATCTTTTTAAAAAAATTAATGTCCCAGCCAAAGTAAAGTTGCTTAATGTCCTTCTTCAAGCATATTATGCACATTTATAGTAAGTGATCTCAGAAATCATAGGCTGTGAAAATGTGGGATTATGCATGGAATATCTAACATGCACGCATCTAATATGCATGGAATAGCTAATGAAGAAACAATAAATCTTTTCTTTATGGCACAAAAGATTTTGCACACTTTCAGGGCTCGGAACTCTTGTTCATTTTCTTGACTACAGAACATTTGATGATGGTTTTTAGGTCAGCTCCTGCTGGGTACAAATAGTCTCTGCTATAAACATTTTAGAGCTAGAGATAACTAACCTCCCCTCAAAGTACTAAAATTAGTAGAAAAGCTTGTGCTAAACATGAAAGTTGTTGTTTGGTCTATTTATATTTTCTCAGTTCTTTGCATCAAGTCTTATGAAGTATTTCATTGCTAACCTACAGGAAAAAGGATTGTAAAATAGAAATTAGTGTTAAAGACTCATATAGTAGGAAACTGGAAAATTTAAGACAAAACAGAGACAGAGTTACAACATAATTAAAGGAGTAATACAGACTGTGGTATGCTTGGGGATTATGGTCCTCTAAGGAGCTCATTTTAGGCCAGATTTATTTTTTCAAATGTGAGACACATTATTTGGTGAGTTAATGACATGAATAAAATAAATGCATAAAAATTACTAGAGTTGGGCAGGCTCATGCCTGTAACCCAGCACTTAGGGAGGCTGAGGCAGGTAGATGACGAGGTCAGGAGTTTGAGACCAGCCTGGCCAACGTGGTGAAACCCCATCTCTACTAAAAATACAAAAATTAGGCAGGTATGGTGGTGGGCACCTGTAATCCCAGCTACTTGGGAGGCTGAGGCTGGAGAATCACTTGAACCGGGGATGTGGAGTCAAGATCACACCACTGCACTCCAGCCTGGGTCACAGAGCAAAGCTCCACCTCAAAAAGTAAATAAATAAATGCATAAAAATTACCACAGTTATTCATCAGTGAAAACTGCTAACTAATATATCCAACAGGTCCCAAACCAAATATCATTTGAATTTTACTTAGTTTTCTGTGAGTAACGGGGTATGAAAGTGGCTATATTTGAAGATTTTTCTATACAATGAACCTAATTTATGTATTTGCTTTTTATTATTTTAGTAAGTTTTACTATGTATGCTTGAGATTTAACATGTAACCTTACAGAACACATAAAGATAGTAAAATGGTTACTATAGTGAAGTAAATTAACATGTCTATTATCTCACATATTTTTTATTGTATGTGAAATAAAAGCAGCAAACATCTACCTATTTAACAAAAATTTGTATTACAAGACAGGCATAACCCTCATTTTATTGTGCTTTACCTTACTGTGCTTGGCAGATATTGTTTTTTTACAAATTGAAGGTTTGTGGCAACTCAGTGTTGAACAAGTCTAACAGCGCCATATTTCCAACAGCATGTGATCATTTTGTGTCTCATTTTGGTAATTCTCACAGTAATTCTAATTTTTGTATTGTTATTATATCTGTTATGGAAATCTGTGACCAGTAATCTTTCATGTTATTTTTGTAATTGTTTGGTGCCACTACAAACCACACCCATATAAGATGGCAAAATTATCAATAAATACTGTGTGTGTTTTAACTACTCCACTCAACTGTCATTCCCCAACTCCTTCTTTCTCTCCTTGGGCTCCCTGTTTTCTGAGACACAATAATATTGAAATTAGGTGAACTAGTATCCCTAAAATGGCTTCGAAGTGTTCAAGCGAAAGAAAGAGTCACATATCTCTCACTTCAAGTCAAAATATAGAAATAATTAAGCTTGCTGAGGAAAGTATGCCAAAAGCCAAAATAGGCTAAAAGCTAGGCCTCTTGCACCAAACAGCTAGCCAAGTTGTGAAAGTTGTGAATGCACAGGAAAGGTTATTGAAGGAAGTTACAAGACCTACTCCAGCGAACACATGAATGCTAAGGAGATGAAACAGACTTACTGCTGATAAGGAGAAAGTTTTAGTAGTCTAGATAGAAGACCAAACCAGCCACAACATTCCCTTAAGCCAAAGCCAAATCCAGAGGGAAGCCCTAACTATCTCCAGTTCTGTAAAGGCTAAGAGAGGAGAGGAAGCTGCAGAAGAAAAGTTTGAAGCTAACAGAGGTTGGTTTATAACGTTTAAGAAAAGGAGCCATCTCCATGACATAAAAATGCAAGCTGAAACAGCAAGTACTGATGTAGAAGCTGCAGCAAGTTATCCAGATCTGCTAAAATAACTGATGAAGGTGACTAGACTAGACAACAGATTTTTAATGTAGATGAAAAAGCCTTCTATTAAAAGAAGATGCCATCTGGGACTTTCATAGCTAGAGAGAAGTCAATAACTGGCTTCAAAACTTTAAAGGATAGGCTAACTCTCTCGCTAGGTCCTAGTGCAGCTGGTGACTTTAAGTTGAAGCCAGGACTCCTTGATTATTCCAAAAGTCCTAGAATCTTAAGAATTATGCTAAATCTTCTCTGCCTTTGCTCTATAAATGGAAGAACAAAGCCTAGATGACAGTGCATCTGTTTATAGCATGCTTTACTGAATATTTTAAGCCTACTGTTGAGACCAACTGCTCAGAAAAAAAGATTCATTTGAAAATATTACTGCTCATTGACAATGCATCTGGTCACCCAACTGCTCTAATGAAGACGTACAAGATGAATGTTGTTTTCATGCCTGCTAATACAACACCCATTCCGTGGCCCATGTATCAAGTAGTAATTTTGACTTTCAAGTCTTATTATTCAAGAACTATATTTTGTAAGATTATAGCAGCCACAGATACTGATTTATCTAATGGATCTAAATGGGAAATCTTCTGGAGAACATTCAGAATTCTAGATGTCATTCCAAACACTTGTGATTCATGTGAGTTGTGAGAAAGTCAAAATATTAACATTAACAGGAGTTTGGAAGAAGTTGATTCCAACCCTCATGGATGACTTTTGAGAACTTCAGACTTAAGTAGAGGAAGTAACTGCAGATGTAGAAATAGCAAGACAACTAGAATTAGAAGTGGAGCTCGAAAATGTGGATGGCTTGCTGCAATCTCACTATAAAACCAACAGATGAGAAGTTGCTTCTAATGGATGAGCAAAGAAAGTGGTTTCTTGAGAAAGAATCTACTCCTAGTGAAGATCCTGTGAATCTTATTGAAATGACCACAAAGGATTTATAACAGCACATAAACTCAGTTGATCAGGCAGTGGCGAGAGTTTGAGAGGACTGACTCCAATTTTGAAAGAAGTTCTACTGTGGTTAAAATGCTATCAGTCAGCACCACATGCTACAGATATTTTTTGAAAGGAAGAGTCAACTGACACAACAAATTTCATGTTTTCTTCATTTAAGAAATTGCCACCTCTATTCCATCCTTCAGCAATCACCACCCTTGTCAGTCTGCATCCATCAACATCAAGGCAAGACTGTCCACCAGAAAAAAGACTACAACTTGCTGAAGGCTCAGATGCTCATTAGCATATTTTAACAATAAAGTATTTTTAAATTAAGGTATATGCATTGCTTTTGTAGACATAATGTTATTGCATATGTAACAGACTCAATATAGTGTTGCAAATACATATTGCCTATGTAACAGACTCACTATGCACTTTTATATGCACTAGGAAACTAAAAAATTGTGTGACTCTATTGCAACATTGCTTTATTATTGTGGTCTGGTACCAAACCCACAAAATCTCTGAGATATGCCAGTACAGTATTATTAGCCATAGTCATCATATATACATTAGATCTCTAACAATGTTCATCCTACATATGTGCTACTTTCTATCCTTAGACTTACATGTGCTCATTTCCTCCCATCCTACTCCACCTCCCCACCAGTTTTATTCTCAATCTTTGTATATTTGACTTTTTAAAAAGATTCTACATATAAGTGAGATCACGCAATGTATTTTTTATGTGTCTGGCTTATTTCTCTAAGCATAATGTCCTCAAGGTCCATCTGTGTTGTGGTAAATGGCAGGATCTCTTTCTTTTTTAAGGTTGAATAATATTCCATTGTATATACATACTACATTTTCTTTATCAATTCATCCATCAATGGGTGCGTGGGTTGTTTCCATATCTCAGCTATTGTGAATAATACTGTAACAAACATAGGAGTACAGATAGCTCTAGGAGGTGACTAATTTATTACCTTTGAATATTTACCCAGAAGAGGGATTACTGGTTCATACAGTAGCTTTATTGTTAATTTTTTTTATAAACCTCAATATTGTTTTCCATAACGGCTGCACCAAGCTACATTCTCACCAACAGTTTACTAGGGTTTTCTTTTCTACATATCCTCACCAATATTTATTATACCTTGGCTTTTTGATAACAGCCTTTCTAACAGGTGTGAGGTAATATCTCATAGTGGCTTCAATTTGCATTAACCTGATGATTAGTGATTTGGGCACCTTTTCATATACCTGATGATTATTTTTATGTTTTACTTGGATAAATTTCTGTTCAGGTCTCTTGCTCACTTTTTAATAGGTTTCTGCTAGGGAGTTACAAGAGTTCTTACATGTATGTGGTTTGCACATACATTTCCCAGTCTGTAGGCTGCATTTTCATTTTGTTGATTGTTTCCCATGCTGTACAAAAACCTTTTAGTGTGATGCAATCCTATTTACTTATTTTTGCTTTTGTAGCCCAAGTTTTTGGTATTATATCCAAAAAGTCATTGCCAAAACCAATGTCAAGGAGTTTTTTTCTGTATGTTCTCATCTACATGTTTTATGTGTTCAGGTCTCATAGTTAGGTGTTTTATCCATTTTTAGGTGATTTTTTTGCATAGGTGGAAAATAAGGCTCTATTTTTATCTTTTTGCATGTGAAAGTCCAGTTTTCCCTGCACCATAAATTGAAAAAACTATTAATTTCCCATTTTGGCATCTTAGTACCTTGTTGCAAATTAGTTGACCATATATGTTTGAATTTATTTCTGGGCTCTCTATTCTGTTCTACTGCTCCATGTTTCTTTTTTATGCCAGTACCATACTGTTATAATTACTATAACTTTGTAATATAACTTTAAATCAGAAAGTGTGATGCCTCCAAATTTGTTCTTCTTTCTCAGTATTGTTTTTTTGTCTATTTGGGTTTTTTGTTTTTTTTTTTACAGTTTCATATGAATTTGAGAACTGTTTTCTCTATTTCTTTAAAAATGTCATTGGAATTTTGATAGCAATTGCTTCGAATATGTATATTGCTTTGGGTAGTATGTACATTTTAACAATTAAAATGAAGAAATTATATAGGTATATTAGAATAAAATCTTTTAAAACATTTAGAAATGATGCCTGCCGATCTTCAGTGATTGATATCTGAAGTCATTATGTTAAAAATTATCATGGACATCTGTGTGCATGTGTATTTATATTAGAATGATTTACAATCCTTTGAGTATATACCCAGTAATGAGATTTCTGGGTCAAATGGTATTTCTATTTCATCGCAGCACTGTTTACAATAGCAAAGACTTGGAACCAACCCAAATGCCCATCAATGATAGACTGGATAAAGAAAATGCAGCACATGTACACCATGGAATACTATGCAGCCATTAAAAAGGGATGAGTTCATGTCCTTTACAGGGACAAGGATGAAGCTGGAAACCAGCATTCTCAGCAAACTGACACAAGAACGGAAAACCAAGCACCCCATGTTCTCACTCCTGCATGGTATTGAACAATGAGAACACATGGACACAGAGAGGGGACCATTGCACACTGGGGCCTGTTGGGGGTGGAGAGGCTAAGGGAGAGATAGAAGGGGGTGGAGAGATTGGGGAGGGATAGCATTAGGAGAAATACAGGGATGGATGCAGCAAACCACCATGGCATGTGTATATCTATATAACAATACTGTACGATTTGCACATGTGCCCCAGAACTTAAAGTATAATAATATTAATAAATTATAATGGATACAAGCTTGGAGACATTTTCAGAGAAGTAAATAATAATTCTTATATATTAAAAAGAAAATAATTGATTTAGTTTGCAGGGTTTTTTTTACACACACATAGAATGAGCCAAATAGCTCTTATTAAGCAGAAGTAAAGAGAAGGTATCCTGAAAATAGTAGAAGCTACCTTTAAGGAGGTAGAAGAAATGACAACAAACATGCTGATAATCCTGAGTTTGGCACTATTAGTGTTAGGAGCAAATTGACTGCATATAAAAATCCAAGTATGTGCCTAAATCAAGAAAGGTAATGGGATATTACAAAAAAGAAATCCAAGCAAAAGACCAAGTTGTAAATCAATTACATCTTGAAGCTCTTCTGTTTTCTTTTTCTAAGAAAACATTTAGAGTTGAAGCCTATGATATTGTTCATGTTATAACTAAGTCTTACATCTCTGAAGTGGGAGAAATCTGTCCTTTCTACCTCATTCAATCAATGAATCTGACATCCTGACTCAACCCTAATTCTAACCTATGATGCAATAATTTCACTTCTGAGTATGTATCCAAAATTATTGAAATCAAAATCTCAAAGAGATATCTGTACTCTCATGCTTATTGTAGCTTTAGTCAAAATAGGTAGACATGGAAACAATCCCAGCATATACCAACAGATGAATGGAAAAAGAAAATGTGGTATACACATACAATGGAATACTATTCAGCCTTTGAAAAGAAGAAAATTCTGTCATTTGCTACAATATACGTAAACCTGGAGAGCATTATGCTAAAGGAAATAAGCCAGTCACGGAGGACAAATACTTCATGATTCCACTCATATAAAATGTCTGTAATAGTCACATTCACACAAACAGAATATAATAGTGGCTGTCAGGGCTTGGAAGATAGGGAAAAGGGACAATTTTTGTTCAATGGGTATACAGTTTCAGTTATCCTACATGAATTAAGTTTTGGATATCTACTGTATATATAGAGCCTATACTTAACAACACAGTACTGTGAACTTCAAAATTTGTTAAGTGGGTAGATCTCACATTAAGTGTTCTTACCATGAAAAAAAGGACAGAAGCTATGTGAGTTTGGGGGTGTATCTATTACCTTGATTATGGTAATGATATTAAAAGTGTTTGTATATACACAAATTCATCAAATTGTGTGCATTAAATATATGTAGATATCTGTGTATCAACTATACCTCAATAAAGCTGTGTTGCTGTGATAGAAATGTATATGATTATGGGCAGCGATCAGGGGATGCACAGAGAAATAAAAATCAATCACAGGGATAAAGGAGTGAGATTCAAAGCACAGGTTTTCTTGCTTTCTTTCTTGTATTGTTGTTACATGTCTTTTGTTTTTCCTTTACCTTATGTTATTTCATATATTTATATAATAAAATTCTACCATTTAAGATTTTTTTAAAAGTTTTTTGGACTTTTTGTTCAAAAGTTGAAACATTTGCATTATGCTGTGAGGAGATAGGCAGATTCAGGAAATAGAAATCTGGCTCTCAAGAAGTCTTTAACTTTGTGAGTAAGAGAGACCCCAAAAAAATTACAAAATAGAAAAAAATAAAATAAGTATATACAGATCAGGATAAGCCAAGTGCAGAAGAAAAACAATGTTGTTTTTAATTTATAGAAATTAGGAAAGACCTCACAAAGTAATGATTAAGTTTAATCATATCTGAGCCCTCAACAAAAAGGGCAGTATTTAAGGATCAGAGAATAAATAGTAAGAGCACAATTAATGCTGCAATGCTGCTCATTCCATGGGCAGCATTGTAGCATTAATCCATTCTACGGAAAATCTGTAGTACATAAAGAAAAGGCCAAGTCTTGAGGAAACAAAAGTCAAAACTCAAGAGAGAACCAAGAACCTTGAATGCCACACAGTGGTGTCTGCCTAAACCTACTCTAAAGACAGACCACTTAAAAGTATTTTAAGTAAAGAAAGTCATAATCTAGCCAGTGTTTCAATAACAGAACTAATGACATTACAAAGAATGACTAAGGAAGTACTTTTGGAAGACTATTTAACATCAGTTTCAAATCATAATAGGGTATTTCACAGATTATAAATTATGATTTCACTTTACTTCACCACTTTAACATGATTAAAGGCACTGACAACAAAAGTAAAGAGGAGTAAAAGGCGCAACAGATACCATGGTAGAAAACACAAATTCTATGATCTGCCTGCTGTCTTGAGTAAAGAGCTAACATATTTAAGATAGTCTAGGAAAGAAATGTCATCCAAGAATTTCATATCCAGCAAAATTGATTTTTAAGTATAAAGGGCTATATATTATATAACTCAGGGAATATTATTCCAATGGATATTCTCTAAGGATTTTCTTAGTGAATATGCTTCAGGGCATGAAAATATTTAAACAGACACTGACATAAAGACTAGTAGTAAGCACTAACTATACAGTTACATGTAGAAATAGACTAAATAATTGTTAAAAGAAAGTGTAGTATGTAATGACTATATGCTCTGACAATGTAAACATAGTATAACTATTAAAAAGAATGGCGGGTGGCAGGAAAATGGGACAAGTATTTGTAAAAAATTATTTTATATATTTTCAGTAATCGTATTTTTGATGGTATTAGTATTTTTATTCTGGGTTTGTCATGTTGCAATATAGCATGGCATAAAGCAATTGAGTAGTTATGAAATATTTTAATTCTATCATCCATCCCTAGCCTTCTATTTTTTTTTTTTGAGACAGTCTCTCTCTCTCTGTCACCCAGCCTGGAGTGCAGTGAGGCAGGAGAATCCCTTGAATCTCAGAGGCAGAGGTTGCAGTAAGCCAAGACTTTGCCACTGCACTCCAGCCTGGAGAACAGAGTGAGACTCCAACAAAAAAAAAAAAAAAAACAAAAAAAAAAAAAAAAAAAAGAGTGGATAAATATAACCCTATAGTACTAAATTATAACCGAATATATATGTATGAACTCATGATATATTTTATTTGTATATATAAACACATACTCACACATACACATAAATATTTTTTCCTGATTTTGTACATTAAGATGGCCAAGAAACAATGACCAAAACCATAGCAATAACCATTTCTAGGGCCTAGATTGTAATATTGAAATATTATTTTCCACTAAAATGAATGAGCTTTTTGGAAAAATGGCTAATGGCTGATTCCATGAAAGGCACAGGATTGTACAAGATGAGCATATATGATCGAACTACATAAAAAGGAAGGAAGTTATCAAAAGCTACAGTATCAAAAGGACACAGTGGTTCATACTGGCCAAAGGTAAGACAAGTTAAACTTTGGTAAGGATAAACATTTTAATGAACTGAAACTCATTAAGTTTGTTTAAATCCATTAGTACATAAAGACATTTTAAAAGAAATTTTCAGAGCAATTTCAAAGGATGAGATCAATCATCAAAAAATTGGTAAATATAGCAAAGAGTCAAACATTTATCCTGCCTTTCCCATGTGAAACGCACACTGGAAAACCAAATAGTTGAGAGAAAGCATCTCTAAGTATTCCAACTAGTAAACAAACAAAAATATAAAATTATAGTATCTTCATTTGCAACTCTCAATGACTTAATGAATCTAGGCATTGAGTATCAATGGCTGATAACATCACCTAAAGTGATTGAACCAAACATCATGTGCCTCTTATGAAAGAACAAAGCCCCAGCTACAGTTTTGCTAAAGGTATTGAACCTGAATCCACCAAAGAGCAATGAGAAAAGCAAGCTGAGCAGTCCCTACCCTGTCTAGATAATGTCAACACTCAAGGGCATGGCAAAGAGGTCATCATGGTACTGTCTGGAGTCATAAGGCTGGCACAGTCTCAAAAAGTAGAGAAGGAAAGTCCACTTCCTCATGAAAGAAAAACATGTGGTCTTTCCTGCAATCTTGAAGCATTCTAGCAAGCTTCATTTCCACTTTCACACTTACCAACTTAGTAGACTCTGAACTCTTCCATAACCCAGATGAAAGAGGTGAGTGGAATTTAACATTCTTATCTTGTCTTCTAAGAACTCATAACATTCACACTCCGGGCTTAGTTCTCCTCAGTCCTAAACACCTTCTTTGTGATAAACCAGTCACTTGGAGGGGAACAATATTTTTAGATACGTAGTAGCTGATTTAGCCAATTCATACTTAACTAATTACTGTAGGTAATATTTGGTGAAGGGATTTTGTAACATACATTGTTATGGGACCTAATTCTTGCAGTGTTGTTAGAGAAATCTTTTTTTTAAGTAAAAAGATACAAATTGGTAAAGGTAATATAGGTAATCTATTTTCCATTAAGATTAAACCAAATAGTTGTACTATGATTTCAAAATTCTATTTCAAAATTCCTGTTAAAGAGAGCATCACTTTTTTGTAATTTGATAGTTTAAACCATGGACATAATGTTGGACAGGTTTGGATTCAAATTCTGTACCACTAATTACTTAATAGCTGTGACCCAGGGTAAACCACCCGATATTATAGAGTTTCAGTTCCTTCATCTGTAAGATGACTACAATAATTACTTTCTTCACAGGGTTATTAAAGGACTTGATATAATAATGTATACAAAATAATGAGCACTCCATTAATAAGTATTTGGAATTTTAATAAGACTTTCAAAGAGGCCCAAGTATATTTTTCAAAAACATATTTTAAAAGTTTGATAAGGAATATTAAAATCAAAATGTATCTGTTGACTTTACATTTTACTTAAGTAGGGGGGCTCATTTAATACAATTTTTCTTTCTTTAAGTCCCTTTTAATTCTTAAATGTTTATGTATTCATGAAATTAATTGATTTGTTGAATCCTTAATTCTAATTGATGATAAAAGCAATGTCACTTTAGGAATTAAAGCTAAATCTCCTTCAGTTAATGTCATTTAAAGTTTTCCTATCATGGTCAACAACCAGGCGTAAGTTAGATTCTTTCTTGGTACTGCAGTTCCTTGACGGAGAACCAGAAAGGAGAGCTTATCAGAGAGGCATGTGTGGTCTGAGACACTTACCATAGCCACCACCCCCTCATTCTCTTTGCTCAAATTTCCTAGTTAACAATAGGAAAATGTTTCTTCTGCCTACAACAGATCTAAACTAAAGCTATAGGCTTTCGAGAAATGCATTTTACTATAACTCTCCAGACAAAGGAGGAACAGAGGACAGTCAGTATTTCATGATATAACATAGAGGAAATTGGCAAGTGAGCCAACAGAACACAATGTATTTTTCTGGGTACTTAGAACTGAAACGATTATGAAAACAGTTTGTTGGCAAAGTACAGTTGGCCCTCCATACCCATGGATTTCTCATCAATGGATTCAACGAACCACAAATCAAAAATATTTAGGGTTAAAAAATAGTTGGCTGCATCTGTACTAAATGTGCATAGACTTTTTTCTTGTCATTATTCCCCAACCAATAAAACAACTAAGTACATGGCATTGCCATTGTGTTGGGGATGATAAATAACCTACATATGATTTTAAATATAGAGGAAAATGTGCATAGGTTGTATGCAAATACTACACCATTTTACATAAGGTACTTGAGCATCCTCAGAGTAGGGTATCTGTGAGGGTGTCCTAAAACCAATCCCTAGTAAATATCAAGTAACAGCTGTACCAGCTACTCTGTCTCACTCAAACAAGCCTTTACTAAGGACCTATTGAAGTGGTCCTATCATAGATGACAGAGAGATAAAAATTCAAGTGGTCACTGTACAGTGGGAGGATAAACAGGTAAAGGATAAAAATAGGAGATACTAAGAACCCTGTGCAGTCATCCAAGTAGAAGCACAGAATAGAGGCATCTAACCCAGACTAAATAAGGGAAAAATTAGTGATCTGTTTCTTGCAGATCACTAAAAAGGAGAGAAAAAGTATTCTAAATAAAGGAGCGGTATAAGCAAAAGCCTGCCAGTAAGAGGGAACTTTGTATACCTCAAGAAACGTCCTGCAATTCAGCATGGTGAGAATAGGGTAGGGATAGACAATGACACAGATCAGGCTGGAAAGGAGAGCAAAAACTAGAACCCAAATGCTCCCATAGGCCATGCTCGTAGCTACATTTTATTCTTAAGGTACTGGAAATACTAATGAGGACACTGACAAAATTGTTTCGTAGGAAGATTACTGTGATGGCAGCACAACATAGAAGTGGAGGTTGAAGCTGATGATAGATTTATAAGCAGGTAAGTCTATTGGCTAAGATGGTAGTCATGGTCCATGTGAACCCAGAAAATCTGAGACAGGTCTCAGTCAATTTACAAAGTGTATTTTGCCAAGGTTGAGGACATGCCATGACGCATCCTCAGGAAGTCCTGATGACATGTGCCCAATGCAGTTGGGGCACAGCTTGGTTTTATATATTTTAGGGAGACATCAATCAATATATGTAAGAAGTACATTGGTTTTGTCTGGAAAGAGGGGACAGCTTGAAGCAAAGGCAGGATGACCCCAAGCAGGGAGGGAGCTTTCAGGTCACAGATAGGTGATATAAAAATGCCTGCATTCTTTTGAGTTTCTGATTAGCCTTTCCAAAGGAAGCAAATCAGATATGCATCTATCTCAGTAACTTTGAATGGAATGGTGCTGGGTGGTTGGGGGGAAGGGGCAGGTGAGTTTTCCTTAGTGATTTCGGGGGTCCAAAGTATTTTCCTTTCACACCCAGGATGAAAATTTTAAGAGCATTGATTGTGGTAAGGGATATTAAGAATAGGAATAAAAGATGCCATAGAACAAACAAGACTCAGTTTTGAAGGGTCATAGAGAGGGTTTCAGGTTGAATCTAAACTACCACGATTGTTAAAACTTATATCTTATCCCAAAACCTGCCGGCTGAGGATCTCTAAAAGTAAGCATTTTGAACCATAGATAAACGATGTTATAATCACTGCTTCAATGTTTAAATCAAGACAAGCACACATGTTTTTTAAAAGCAAACAACTGGTTTTCCCTCTATAAAAGTATCTGAATTAACTCATTTCATCATCATAATATGTAGAACAAATCTACATGTTTCACAGTTCAGCATCGAAAAACATAGAAGCATGGGTGCAAAAGAAAATAATTTTCAGGAACTTGGGAAAAGCCCTTTCACTGATTTAAACTGTGAAGCGCTTGACTTCCAATAGCAAGTGCAGAGAAAGAAATACTAACTACAGCTTAAAAGTCACACTTTCATAGATTCTCAAAATAGCAAAATATTACTCATTCACATCTCAGATTTTTTCTTTCCATGATAAAATAAGGAGATTTTTAATTTCAAGCAGTATAATTATAAATTTTCTTTAATACTATGTTTACAATGAACTTTGTTTTTCTGAGACAGAGTCTCACTCTGTCGCTCAGGCTGGCATGATCTCAGCTCACCTGCAACCTCTGCCTCCTTGGTTCAACTGATTCTTATGCCTCAGCCTCCCAAGTGGCTGGGATTACAGGTTTATGACACCAAACCCAGCTAATTTTTGTATTTTTAGTAGAGATGGCATTTCACCATGTTGGCTAGACTGATCTCCAACTCCTGACCTCAAATGATTCACCCACCTCGCCCTCTCAAAGTGCTAGGATTACAGGCATGAGCCACTATGCCCGGCCTACAGTGGATTTTAAATAACTGATTCTATTTAAAATAGAATCTTAATTCAAGTGCTAAAGACTCTCTTTCTTATTGATTTAGTTATGGTATTTCTGTCCTCATTTATGCTGTTTTTCCCAACCCCATAACAATTTTCAACACTCCATCCAAACCATACATAAACAAGCATTGCACTCTTGAGAACCTGAATTTTTAATTAAAAGACTTAGAGATTGTCTTAGTTTAATAACTCTAACCATATGATCCTAACAATCAAGGAACACAGATGAGAAAAGACAAAATGAAAATACAACAAAACAAATGTGTTAGGAGCAGGGTCTATTATTGGCAGGGAAATGTCATTTTTATAACCTCTGAAAGGCACAATACACTTGTCAAGACACTGAGAAGTAACCTGGCTATTTCAGCCATACCAATAAACCTGTTCACATTAAGTAATGATAGGGTAGAAACTAAAAGGGAATAAGACTTTAAAGAATATAAAATATTATGTATGCATCATCAACTTAATTTGGAATTCTTTGTTTTTTATAAAAAGTGGGAAGGTCAAAAAAAGGTGGAGGTGTAGGAACTGAAAGAACTTCAAATTGAAAAAAGACATGAACTGCAATTATATCCATATGCCCTATTTAGAAAAACATCTTGAAGCCATCCTCCGGTGTTAAAGGAGGTTATTTGTTGACTAAATTTTTTATCTTTCCATTAATTAGTTATGCTTCAGAACTTATTCATTAAACTCCTTAGCACTTTAGACACACCAAAGACTTATGTACATATCAAGAGACTGTTTAGTGGCAAGAATCCAAAAAGAAGAAACTGCACTTGATTTTGGATTCAAAGATTCTAATTAATTTTAAAATAACCTCCCTTCCCTACCTTTTAACTGGCAAATGAATCAGTGTAAGAGATAGCAAGGCCTTCTTATTTCTCCTATCAGACTAATTTAGTCAAGTTCCCATTTTTATAGGGTATCCTCAGATGTGAATAATGTAGGGATTTTATTCCTCTCTGACCCTTGCAAGGCAAAGAGCATTAAACATGACAGCTTTTGCCATATTTCAATGCCAAAGGCCACAGTTGACAATCAAGACATAACAATCATAAATATCTGTACACCAAATAACACAGCAGCAAATGTTACATAGCATAAACCACAAGAGATGAAAGGAGACATAGATAAAACACATGAATAATAAGGTACATTAGCCTTCCACTCTCAGTGCCAGGACAAATCAAAAGGATTTTTAAAAAACACTTAAAGTTATACAGACCAAATCAATTTAACAAGTGTAAACAGAACTTAAAGACATACATATATATCTTTATATGTGTATATATATATATATATATATATATATATACACACACACATACACACACACACACATAACTAATATATACACACATATATATCAGGATGTGAAGGAATGATGTATATTAAAGATTAAATATATTTATATTAATTATATATATTAAATATTAAATATATTAATATAATCTGTTCACATCCTGATAACTTTTGTAACTTTTCATTAAGCATGCAGTTATTTCAAAATTAAACTATCAAAAATGAGAAGAAGAAGAGGAAGAGGAGGTGAAGAAAGAGGAAAAGAGAATGAAGAGGAGAATCGAGAAAAAAACGGTGCTGGTAAGTTACTGTTTCAATCCTCTTTTCTTAAAACATCATTAAAGCATTTTGTATGTTAAACAAACAAACAAAAAATCTTGATCTGGTGGACTTTTGAATGAACTAGTCTTTTTCAGAGTCCTGTAGAGAAAAAGAAAGAAAGGTACCCAGAGTGTTGTCCATATAATTTGAGTCATGAAGCACAAGATGTGAAAAGTCTCTGAATCCCAAGATTTTTGAGGAGTGAGAACAAAAAGCACACACTCAAAATAATAAAATGTGACAGATATACGATGAGATGGGTCCAATACCCAGGGGTCCCGTGTTCATTTTACTGTGTCACTGGGCAAAACAAGTTACCATTTTATTTTAAAATGAAAGGAAAATGCATTTTGTCTGCATTTGCTGAGCAAATTGTTCCAGTTTAGCAGACTCAGGCCAGAGGCACACTGTACCCAGGACTTTCTCCAGCCTTCTTTTAAAAAAGAGTTACCCAAGTGAAGTTGTAAGGAAGAAAATGGGACAAAGCAAATGATAATGACTCTACAGCTGAGGTCATTTATCATGAGGGTACTCATTTTCATGTAATATATTTGATAATTTTTTCCCACCCACCATTGACATGGACATTCAGGAAAATAAAATAAATCTGCTTTGGCCTTGTATTTTACCCTCTTCTCTATGCAAACAAGAATGGTTGCAGTGTGAATATGCTTATTTCACCACAAAGGATTGTGCTGGTGAAATGTACACTTTTTATGAAGGGTTATATTTAACTCCTTTATCCTCCAGTAAACGAAGCAGAACAAGCACTAATGAGCATTAAACATAACCAAAACGCTGACTTTAAAGCGTTGTATTTTCTTCTTGAAAAAAATTAAAATCGTTCCTAGAAGAAATCTAACTATAACACTATTGTTTATATACAGTTAACGAAAGGGTTACAAACCATGGTATTCAGTCATTTGACACCCTGAGTCATTTTCTAGAACTCACGATTGTTACAGAACCTGTTTTCCTATGAAGGATTATTTCTTTTCCAATCTCAATTCTGTATTTTCCAAGTAATGGTGCTTTTTGAAGTCAATTTTTCATTATTGTGGTGGATTTTGCTTTTGTAGTTTTTAAAATCTATCAGTTAATCTACTTTTGAGAATAAGTGGCATTCAAGCTATGGTAGGTTGACCTCAGTAGCTGAAAATCCAATAGTTTAAAAATTGAGCTCATTTTTCATGAGACACAAGCCGTGAAAAATGTGATCAAAATGAAGTCGACATCCTGCAATTCTAACTTATTTTACCTGATTAAAAAAAAAAACAAGGAGTG
This sequence comes from Saimiri boliviensis, assembly GCF_048565385.1. Taxonomy (NCBI): domain Eukaryota; kingdom Metazoa; phylum Chordata; class Mammalia; order Primates; family Cebidae; genus Saimiri; species Saimiri boliviensis. The sequence goes on along the minus strand of NC_133450.1, from coordinate 40,992,886 downwards.
AGTCTCCTCTGACCTTATTTCATTACTTCCTTTTATATCTGTGGATATCATGAACCTGCTGCAGATCTTTGAGCAGAAAATGATCTAAAAGGTCATTTTGCAATTTTTTTTTTTTTGCCAAGCAATATATCCTACACCATCCCCAAATATGCAACATTTTTTTTTATTTTCTCACTTATATATACCGTTCCTGCCTTTTTATTGTGGTTGTGGTTAGCAGGACTATCTACTGAATTCTAAATTCTAAAATTCTCTAAATTTTCAAATGAATTTATTATTAGCCAAATAATTTGTATGGCTTTTGAATATAGATGGACAGAACCAGCTTTATAAACCTAAGTTTAATTTACTCATATTGTGATCACTCCACTATAAAAGGTCAGACTTACTAACCTCCTCTGCACTTTCAGCTGACTATTTAGGTCGACTGTGATGAGAGAGAAAGTTTTGGAGTAAAATCATCTATATTCTAGCCTCCATTCATTTACTAACTAACTGGGAAAATCACTAAGCTTTTCTGGGCCTCACTTGGTTCCTCTCTAAAGAAAAGGGTTGAGCTAGAGAGGTTCTATCACCCTTCTGAGACTAACACCTTATGTCACTACCATGATAATCATTCCACAAGCCATTTTCATACTTACTCACACAGAGCTACAAGGCACCTTAGGCTGTAACCACCTTTAGTCTAGAAGGTACTGTCCTTCTGTTGCCAAAGAAAGTTTAATCAAACCCCCACTCAGCTCATTAGGCTGTGACTGATACTAATGTTCTCTGCTGAAACAGCATTATTAGTTTTCATTAAAATTCACATCTCAATTTCCAAAGTTACCAAACAAAGGAAATTTCTCTTTAAAAATCTGAGAAGCAAAATACCTAAAGCTGTTACTACGCATTTGCTACTACGTTAGGAAAGTTCACAGTACCTAAAATAGCCACCACCTCATCATCCTGGATGACTTCCAAGGATCCCGACACCACAAAGCAGAGGGCATCCACACTTTCTCCAGCGTGGTAAATGAGGTCCCCAGGAGCACAGTGAATGGTTTGGAACTCTACTGCCAAGGCGCGCAGACACCCATCGCTGGCCAATCGAAAAGCAGGATGTTCATTAAAAACCTTCCGGTTTAGATGAACACAGATATCAGCTCTCATGTCCTTGGGACAAATGGAGAGGACCTAAAGAAGGTGAGAGATTAGTAAGTGAGACGGAAAGAGAAAGGGGCCACTTCAGAAAAAAAGCATCCAAAAAGTATTTATTGACCATAAGTATGTCTGCTACACACCCTGCTAGATACTGGGAAGGCAAAGGTAACAAGACACAGCTCTGCTCTGAAGGAGGTAATAATCCACTGAAATGGGCTGATGAGCATATGGAACATGACAATGCAGAACCATGTAGTAAATGCTTGGAGAAGAGTACGGATCTCCCCTTAGAAGGAACACAGCCTTGGCCGGGCACAGTTGCTCACCGCCTGTAATCCAGCACTTTGGGAGGCCAAGGCAGGTGTATCCCTTGAGCTCAGTAGTTTGAGACCAGCCTGGGCAACATGGTGAAACCCTGTCTCTACTAAAAAGACAAAAAAAAAAAATTAGCTGGCCATGGTGGTGCACACCTGTAGTTCCAGCTACTCAGGAGGTTTAGGGGGAAGAATCACCTTTCCCAGGAGGCAGAGATTGCAGTGAGCCAAGGTTGTGCCACTGTATTCCAGCCTGGGTGACAGAGGGAGACCGTGTCTTGAAAACAAACAAATAAGCAAACAAACAAAAAACTTTTTTGAGGCGATCATGAAAAGTCTCAGAAAAAAGTTAATATCATTTCATCAAAGAATCAAGTAAAATAGGGCATGAACATTCATTTTAATCTAGGAGATGTTTCAGAATTTTTTTATAACTAAATCAAAATTTCACATTGGAAGTGGATTCACGCTAGACAGCTGCAAGAAAACAAAATCAACAAAAGCACCCTGGCAACTTGACATACTGGCACTGGTAGACATAACTCCACTCTTGATATATTTTCTTCATTGTGAAGGATTTTTTTTTACAAATAAATTCATGTCCAGGGAGGGACAAGGGCATTCACCAGCCTTCTGTAAGGCTCCACAATTGGAAATGTCAGTGCTGGCAGGGTGAATACATTATTTTGTATGGCAGTCCTTGCTCATTCTGGTCTTCGACTTCTGAAGACTGCTGCAGGCAGTAGCAGAATTCAACGTGTAGGCATCCTTTAGAAAAGGAAAGAAATGGCGGAGGTATGCTTATACAGCAAGGAGCAGAGAGCTTTTACTGGCTGCAGCTTTCTGACAGGGCGATTACAAACCCAAATTAAAATAGACACTATTGTCACATTTAATCAGAATGTCATGGAGTAAGATGTGATTGTGGAAGTTAATACCACCCATTTTAAAGATGTAAGTGCAAACTCATTTAGAATGCTCCTCAAACCCACTTTGTAAACTATTCCTTATAACCAGAAATGGTTTTCTTTGATCAGATTTCAATCCCTCAAAGCTGAAGCTAAATTGATTTTCCCCATTAAGTTTATACTGCATAATCTTTTATTATAAAATAGTTTTCTTTCCTCTACTAATTGCATTTTAAGCTTTAAAGATTTTCCTAAGGCTTGAAAATGTCCCCTGACTATTGATAGCGATATCAATGAAAAATGGGTTGCTTCCCTGTAGAGAAGACAAGCCCATCATGAATATAAAAACCATTAATTAAATTATGCTTTCAGTATTCCTTCTCTTAACCTTTCTTAATACTGTACATATATTTCACATTATTTAATCATCTCTGGGTTTTTTTTTTTTTTCATACTCCCTCAAATTCCTATAGGCAGCAGCACTCACTCACTCACCTTTCTGAAAAATGTGATATTTGAGGAAAGGAATGCCTAATACAGCTTTAAAAGTAATTGACACTTTGTTTTCACATCAGTTATTTCCATCATAAGGCAACGTTTTCTTGAATATATAAATCTTTCCTGACTTTGGACAATACATTAGTCATTCCAAAGGCACTTACTCAGCTTCCATAATGTATCACATCACTATGTTAAATCCTCAGAAATAGAAGGATAAGTAAGACACTGTGTTTGCCTCAGGGGGGGCTAACTAGGAAGTGTGGGAGGTGGGTGTGTAAAGGGATAATTGCAATACAATGAAAAAAGTGGTATGATAGGGGCAGCAAAAAAGATCAGGTTCAAGAGGACGTAAGTCTGGGTTCACAACTATCCCTTACAACATTTGTAACCTGCAGCACCTTATTTAATTCCTCTAAGCCTAGGGATAATGACAGTGCTTGTATCTTAGGCTCATTGTAGAAATTAAATAAAAGGGCATTAGTTTAGCATAGTTTAGCCTGGCACATAGCAAGTGCAGAGGAAATACTAGCTCTTTTTATCCATACTAAACATCTGTCTTCCTACAGAGTTTACTGTTGCTTAGACTCTCTGCAAAAACAATTTTCTTTTTTTACTTTCCACTCCTGTCTAAAGTGTTCACCTGGGCAGTTTGGTAGGTTTCCAGACAGAATTAAGAAAATATTTCAGCACAAACCTGAAGATACTTTAAGTACTAAATAAAGTTAATATTTCTCCCAAGTTGAAAATGAAATTAGCTCTAGAAAAACAACAAAAAAATTTAAATACATACACACATACACAAACATTACACTGAATATCTTAATGGAAAAATAGACTGCTTTGTTTCAATCCATTTACCATGCAGGACTTTCATTGTTTTCTATTCATTTTGGCAATGGTCTTATTATTTCCTTTTAATAGTGTTTCTCAGGATTTCTGTTGCAAATGAAATATTCCAATATTTGCATTATTCTCTGTTTATTGGTATGTCAAAAGAGGATTTTATTACATTATGAGTACACCTTTCTTTTTTGTTTCACTTAACATATGACACTAATTGATGTATTATTTTGATTAATGGTATCTATTTACATCCAGATACCACAAAGTGACAAGCTAAAACTAAATGCTAAAATAGATCAACCAATATCACCCCACTGGCAAGCACCTTCCTTCCCCAACCTTAGATAGAGCATGTGTATTACACAATGCTCTTGCCATCAAAATATAAGTAGCTTGTTATTTATTCTGGAAATGAAATAATAATCACTGTCTTAGACAAGGCAGAAATTGTTTTTAAGTGATGGAAGAAAATTATCATTCAAGATGACTTTCACACCTGGCCCACTGGTCTCAGTTTCCATGTATTCTGCCTTAAATGTCAGATCCAATTTATTGCAGGTGGGTTTCCTAATGAACATTTCATAGTTAAAAACAAATAAAATTATATTTTAGAAGACAATATTTAGGTTAAAAGTGACGTTTGTTTTCAGAGTTGATTATTTTTCCCTTTTGCAACAGAATATTAATAAAGTAGACTATTCATTAAAATGAGCAATTGATTGTCTTTGGAAGAGCCATGGTGCCAGAGGCATGCAAACCAGAACAACTCCATCTTGAATAGGAACTGGGTAAAATGAGGTTAAAACCTTCTAGGCTGCATTCCCATACAGTTAAGGCATTCTAAGTCACAGGATGAGATAGGAGTTTGGCATAAGATACAGGTCATAAAGCCCTTGCTAATAAAACAGGTTGCAGTAAAGAAGCCAGCTAAATCCTACCAAAACCAAGATGGCAACGAGAGTAACCTCTGGTCATCCTCACTACTACGCTTCCATCAGTGCTATGATAGTTTACGAAAGCCATGGCAACATCAGAAAGGTCTAAAAAAGGGAGACATGAATTATCCACCCCTTGTGTAGCATATAATCAAGAAATAACCATACAAATGGGCAACCGGCAGCTCTCAGGGCTGCTCTGTCTATGCAGTAGCCCTTCTTTTATTCCTTTCCTTTCCTAATAAACTTGCTTTCACTTTGCACTGCAAAGTTGGCCTGAATTCTTTCTTGTGTGAGATCCAAGAACCTTTTTTGGGGTCTGGATCTAGGCCTTTTTCCTTTAACATATTTCTGGCAGCCACAGAAGGGACTATAGTGCAGAAGCCCTGACCCAACAGCTACCTTTGGGTAAGTATTGGGGTACTGTAACATATTTCTGGTGAACTACAGAAAGGACGATACTGAAGAAACACCCCAGCCCAAAGGAAACAGACTGCAGCACAGATGGTATGACTTTGGGTGAGCGGTGGAATACCCCGGTAAAGAATGGGATCGGGTTAGAGGCCCCTCTTAATAAAAGGCAGGGATGTTTGACCAACCATGGGTTAGAGGGCCAATTTAGGAGGGTTACAGTCCCTTCTCAGATTTAGGGGATTAGAGACCCCTCTCCATAAAGTCTGTCTCAGCTAAGAACAGGTTTGGCACTATGGGATGTTAGCTGCTATTCACTTTGGATTAATCTGCCTTGCACTCTTTGCTGATGGCTGGGGGTGACAGGATTAGGCATGTAGAGGATTGTGGGATATGGGGAGCTTTGTTTTCCCTGAAAAGGGAAACTTGAGAGCTTACAGGATTACTGGAAAAGATCCCTTTGCTACCAAGAAGCAGCTGCCTGAACTTTTCAATGTCACTGTAATGGGCGGGTCTTTCTCTGGCCTCACTGATCATTTTGCTTCCCCCACCCTGCCACAGGAAATGCTTTTCTCCCTCTCTCGTTTCCCTTTCTCATCATTTCTATTGCTCAGGGTGACCATCTTGCCCAGAGACCGTGTTTTGAAACTCCAAGTCAGAGGCTGGATTAAAGATGACAGCGCCCATCTGGGGGCAAATTTGAGCTCTGCCAGTTTGATATTGGGTGCTAATCAGAGTGGCTAATGTCTGTGTTTTATCACATGTATTTTGCTTTGCCCAGAACGAATAATAATTTTCCTTTATGATGTGGGTTGGCTCTCAGGTCAATGATGGCACAAGCTGGATCCTTAGGGCTGCTTAGGGAAAGGGAACCCAGAAGCCTGGCATGCCGGCAAAAGTGTAAGAATTTCCTAGCAGTCAGATTTCTGACTTCTCCATCTCTGTGTAAACAATTGAATGAATGATTTTTAAAAAATCAGTGTTTATCTCCTCTGTAAAGTTTTGCTTAATGTGAAAAAGAATTCTAAGGCTAGTCTTAAACTGGTGTCTTTTGTGCTATTAAATGTTTTCTGTGTCGAGGGGTACTTCAGGATAAAACACGAGCTTAGAACACCTATAAGCCTGCTTTTTAAAACAATCCAGCAAGTTGGTCAGTAACAAACTTGGCTGCAGATCCCTGAAACAATAAAAACTGAATTAAGTCTCCACCTTGTCTTATGTCCTTGGGAGGTTGACCTTTTAAGTACGTGGTGGTACTTTCTCTTGGTCTCCCCATCTTCCAGGGAACAGGAATTATAGAGTTCATGTTATAGTTAGCTCTAAAAATTATATTTACTAGTTAAAAGCCTTTGCAAACTCAAAATTAACTACTCTAGACTCATTCTGGGAAAATAAATGGAGACTGCCCTGGACTGTAGCTCATTAGCTAAGGCTTTGCATTTTCACAATGGCGGTCTGGGTTCAATTCCCCACCTAGGAGTGAGTCATATCTGGTTTAATATCTGTGTGATCCCTTCTCTTCTCTTCCATAGACTGTCTTAAATTTTCCTTTCTCTAAGCACCTGGGAGGTTACCTTTGGTAAAGTTCAAAAGCTAGATTGAACTAGCTTTTGGCATAAGAAACTCTAAAAACACTTAAGAGTGCTATGGTTAAAATAAGTTTAATTAAGAGTAGATATTCAAGTGCTAACAGCCTGGACATCTTGGGGAAAATAGGAGGCATCAGAGACCCATTTCCTGGCCCTGTTCTTCCAAGGGCTCCCAGTAATCCAATTAATAAACTTAAAAACTGGCAAATGAAAAATCTTACAACTTCTATAGTTACCTTCTGTCTTTCTGTGTAGCTATACATGTGCTCTGTGTAATGTTTATATAAAGAACTGTAATTAATTGGCTGAAACAAAAATAAGCAATTAACCCAAATATTTTGAAAGCAAAATAAAAACTGTAATATCTTTTTGTTCATGTAACTTTATTAATCTTTGTAAAATAAAAACAGCTTTAAAAAACTAGTGATAAAAACATTTAGTCTAAATTATTCAGGTCAGACATTAAGTTTACTGAATGCTTTAAGGTCACAAACTGCTTCTTTAATTTTTAAAGTGTTCAATTTACCAACCTTGAAGCCATTAGACTGTAGATAAGGCCTGAGGATATGTGGAATTCGCCATGCCCCCTAGCTATACAAAGATTATAAAGAAAGAGATTTTATATTAAAAAAAAAAAGCATCTTGTAAGGGAAATTCTTGTCCTAAAGTAAAATGACTGGCTGTTTAAAAGAAAGGATATTTAGAGCAAGTCAGAAAGTCCAACAATGTCTCAGATAGTCTATGTAAATTGTGAAAGGGAATTTATGCAAAAAAATGTTGTACCATTCAAAGGGTGTCAGGCCTCCTAAATGCTTCATAAAATGCCTCTATAACTCTTACTGTGCAACATGCCTTCTTAAGTAAGGTAAGGCCTAGGGACATGTGGAGTTAGTCATGCCCCCTACCTGTGCTGGAGAGTTGGCCCCTATCTGCAGTTCTGCCTAGTGTGTCCTGGGCTAGGCTCCATATCTTGTTAAAATTGCGTATAAACCAGGGTTTTCACCAAAAGTGAAAGTCACTAAATAACATGCAATGAAGACTACTGAAAAAACAGTTTTACATGTAAGGTGTGTAAGGAAAGTAGTATGTACTTTTGGTAAAAGATTATAAGAAAGCAGGGCAATGTGGATATTTTTGTCTAAAAAATTAAATAATTATTTGAAATTAGACAGAATTAAGCTAAAGCTTTAAACAGGTTACAGAAGGTTTATAAAAATTAATTATAAGAGATTCTGTTAATAAACACACTGGCTAAGGTTAAAGGAGTATTATTCAGTTCTACCATAAATTAAACTTTGGAATAGAAACACAACAGGTTCTTCTTAGAGCACTGATCTCTTTCACAAAAAAATGTTTATAAAAAGTTTATGAGAATCTTACATTATGGTTAAACACTAAAATTGGATAAATATATCTATAAAGTTTTTATTAAAAATCAGTTAACATTAATAACACATTAATGTAAAGGTGAAATTTGGCTTTTTTGGTATAAAAATCATACAGGAAGCATTATCAAATGTGAAATGGTGTTTTGCTTTCCTATATTTGCATAAATGTGTTATTGATGTATGTTCCAAAGTAATGGAAAACTCCTATAATTGTAATATGACTTAGTGTATGTTATTAATAATTATAATTGTTAAGTAAAATTTTGTTTTTTACAGAAATAACCAAATTTCCGTATCAATTGTGGCTTTAATAGTGGCTGTCCTAAAACTTTTTATCATCCACAGACAACTATTGTCTTGTTTTAAGCATCTTTAGAAGGTGGTTTATAATCAACTATAGAACTCTAGCAGGTGTTCCTAAATGCAGGTTTCTAATAACTTTAGACATTGTATCATTAGAATAAAGGAAACCACTTTCAGAACTCTCATGAAGATCTAGAATATTTATGAATATCAAACAAAACAGGAGTTAACTAATTAACTGAACCAATAGAAAACTGAAGTAATCTTTTTAACTTTGCTTAAAACATTGCTGATCCTTTGTTTTGTTTTTGTTTTTTTTTCAGAGTCAAGGAAACTTTTCTTTGAGCTATTTACAGCTTGCAGAAATTGAACAAAGTATACTGCTGTGAACAAAATTTGGAATATGTTTGTTTCTCTCTACCTGATTTCTCCAGAATTTGGAAACTTGTTGTGAGTATTCTTAACTTATGACAACATAGTTATCTGCATAAGTGCAATAAGAATCTGTTTTCTTTTAGAAAAATTGATTATTACCAAGACTTTGAATGGAATCTGTGCTTTCCTTTAAGGAATCAAACTTGACTTGTAGAGCCAATAAAAGCCCTTTCAGGAACTAGCCTCATACCTTGCCTACACAGTCTCTGTACAGGGTTTCTGACCTATGGTAAGTAAAGAATGCTACTCTCTCACAGGCCCAGGAGCCCCAAGTTATCTTGGAAATTCAAAAGAAAAGGAATTTTCCTAACTCATAAGTATTTGCAATACAAACTCATGGCAGGGCTTGGCTTTAAAAAGTTTTTATCTGAGATTCCTTATAAAAGCCAATTAAGAAGCCTATGTGAAAAATACTTATTCTTGCTGCACTTTATACAAATAGTCAGGCCAAGTATAATAAAGCAAATCAGTCTTGCCATAAATTGTCTTTAGTAAAAATGAGAAACTAGAGAGAGAAATGCAATTTTTCAAGAACTATGGTACACTTGTTATTATGGTCTCATTAGTTGTTTTTAAGTTTGTTTCTACAATTTAGGCTGATCCTACCAGTGATCTCTGACTGTGGTTTAGAAGAAACAAGAGGGATAAGTGATGTAAAAACCTGGATCAGTATTTTAATTCTGGGCACATTACTATCAGCTAACAACCCCATATCAGTTTAGTTCCAACAGTTGCCTAGTACATGAAAAGCCTCTAATTTAGTTTACCTGGAATAAGTTTATTTATTTTGCTTTACTCTTGTGGAATATATCACTGTTATACTCCTTGCATAGGAATACAAAACAAGCTTACTGAATGTTTTCTTAGTCTAAACACTTATTAATCTTCAAGATATCACTTCTTGTCAAAACTCAAGAGTTATGAATGGCCCTTGACATACTGGTGCTTTCTGACTCAAATTCTCTCCACCCTGAATACAAGAGACCCTAATAGTTAGGCAGGAATATCATCACCCCTATTCAGTCTGAAGAAGTTACAGAAGACAGATTTACATCCCTCTGCAACCTTTACAATTAAGAGTTCTCTTATCAAAGTGAGGAGGGAAATGTCATAGGCATGTGAGCCAGAACAAATCCATCTTGGATAGGAGTTAAATGAGGCTGACCTACTGGGCTGCATTCCCAGACAGTTAAGACATTCTAAGTCACAGGATGAGAGAGGGGGTTGACACAAGATACAGGTCCTGAAGACCCTGCTGATAAAACAGGTTGTAGTCAAGAAGCCAACTAAATCCTACCAAAACCAAGATGGCCATGAGAGTGACCTCTGGTTGTCCTCACTACTACACTCCCATCAGTGCCATGACAGTTTACAAATGCAATGTCAATGGCAGGAAGTGACCCTATATGGTCTTAAAAAAAAAAAAAAAAAAGGAAGCATGAATAATCCACCTCTTATTTGGTATATCAAGAAATAACCATACAAATAGGCAACCAGCATCCCTCAGGACTGCTCTGTCTATGGAGTACCTATTCTTTTATTCCTTTACTTTCTTAATAAACTTGCTTAGTAAGTCGCATCTTGCACTGTGGACTCGCCTTGAATTCTTTCCTGCATGAAACCCAAGAACTCTCTTTTGGGGTCTGAATCAGGACCCCTTTCCTATAACATATTTCTGGCAACCACAGAAAGGACTATAGTGCAGAAACCCTGACCCAATGGCTACCTTTGCATAATTGTTGGGGTCCTGTAACAATAGCAGTATGTAAGAAATAATTTTTCAGAATTCTGCAAAACAACCCTAGGGAAAAAAATGAATATCATGTTGATAATGTCACAAAAACTTAGAAGATGAGGGAGTCTAAATATGACAATTAACAGAGAAGTCAATAAATTAAACCAAAATCCTCTAAGGAAATGGTTGACAAGAGAGTCAAAGAAAGAAAGATTCATTTTCTCATTTGTTCTTTGAATATGCTTAAAATGCTTTTTAATATTCATTATACAAAATATGGAAAATAAAAATCATAAAGAGGAAAAAACTTTTCCATTATTTACACTTATGCATGTTTAGGTACCATTGTTATAAAACTTTAAACTCTAACATTTTATTTCTTGCTATAATGACACATTATCATATTATAATCAATTCCTATGCTATGAAATACTTCTTTTAAAACCAAATTTCAATCATTGTACAATACCCCATCAAATATTTATGGCCCAATTAATTTAACCATTACATTATAATTGGATATCAAGATTTCCAGTTTTCCCTTTTTTTTTTTTTTTTTTTTTTTTTTTTGAGACAGAGTCTTGCTCCATCACCAGGCTGGAGTGCAATGACGTGATCTCAGCTCACTGCAACCTCCACCTACCAGGTTCAAGCAATACTCCTGCCTCAGCCTCCTAAGTAGCTGGGACTACAGGCATGTGCCACCATGCCCAGCTAATTTTTGTATTTTTAGTAGAGACGGGGTTCCACTATGTTAGCCAGATGGTCTCGATCTCTTGACCTTGTGATCTGCCCGCCTCGGCCTCCCAAAGTGCTGGGATTACAGGCATGAGCCACCGCGCCCGGCCCTCAGTTTTCCCTTTTATAAATCAAGTTACAACAAATATTCTTGTACCTGTATCAAATTACCTAAGCACAGATTTTTAAAAGTAAAATTAATAGGTAAAATACAAAAACATCTTTAAGGCTCTTGCCAGACTACTTCCCTGAAAAGTTATACCAAATTACACTCTGACCAACTGTGTATGGGAGTACATTACATGTTCTTAATAATCTATCTCTTTAATCTTCCAAATGCATTTGAAAGAGAAATGGTAATCTTACCTGAAACAACAGTAAAATTGTATAGCACGGGACAGAATCTGGGAGAGCTTTAGTCTTAGTGAAGTTATTTTACTACTGCTACTCTCTAGCTCAGTGTTCACAGATTGAACACTATTAATCAAGCTATAAAAAATTCTAATGTGCAAATGGGGATAATGAGGATAATTTCGCTTTAAGTGCCTGAAGGTAGTAAAGTAAACAAGGCTTCTTCGTGAGGTCTCTTAAAGCTCTAAATCATTATATTGATTACCTATAAAATCCTTCTTCAGGAATAATTCAGTATCAGCTATTTTTAATAATAATGAACAAGTCTAAATGATCCCTCTATTTTTAGGACAAAGAAATAAATGCATTAATGACAGTTTGATAGGTATTGAAGCTACACCAAATCCCTCCTTCCTTTGACACAGTTAAGTTATACACTGTTAATTAATCTCTCTTCATGAATCTAACAAAATTAGTGTTAAGTCAGTGCAAGCCAGTGGAAGGAGTCAGGCAAGTGACATTTGCACATAAAATATTTTTACAATCCTTCCTGGAAATGAGGAGCTCAAGTGGCTCTTCACAGGAATTTAATTCTCATTCATTTCTTGGGAAGAAGAGAAAGCTCACCTTTATATTAAAAAAAATGAAAATTATAACAAGGCAGTCATGCATTCATGCCAAGCAAAAGGAAGTTGCTCTCTGGATGTCAATCTGACAATCTCTAGGGGTGTCAAAACCTCCAAGGAATTAACCAAGGAACAATGTAGTGAATAAACCCAAACCAAATTAACTTCCATTATTTAAAAATAAAAGGTCATGTTGAGCAATAAAAGACTGCCACAACCAGTGAAGAATTATAGGTAAAATTCACCGGATTCACTTCAGAGATAAATTTCCTGTGACTAGACTTCATATACAAAAATGAGACCTAAAGTTTTTGTTTCAAAAACACAGGGAATCAATTCTACCAGGTTGTTCACAGTCTGAGTTTTGCAATAAGGTGAGTGGGGAAAAGAAACTCGCAGCAATTGTTATCATTTTTTAACTTGTTAAGGCAGCAAATGCCTTGAGCCACTAACCTTCCAAACACAGGGCTCTGATGACATTTGGTTTCTACTGTGCTCTGCTCTTAATTGCATCTCTGCTGTCTTACTGGCAGATATCTGACTGAATAACAGTGCTGTACACACCTATGAAAATATTTTCTAAAATTCAAAATATACTTTTAAGTGTATTTACTACCCAGAAAAGTAGAAACAATGTTTTTTTTTTTCTACTGGCCATGACCTTTTTAGTCCCCTATGAGAAGTGATGTTCCCATCTTTCAAAGAATCAGCCAGTCAGGAGCTCGAGATCAGCCTGGCCAACATGGTGACACCCCATCTCTACTAAAAATACAAAAATTAGCCAGGCATGGTAGCAGGTGCCTGTAGTCCCAGCTACTTGGGAAGCTGAGGCAGGAAATCACTTGAACCCGGGAGGTTGCAGTGAACCAAGTTTGCGCCACTGCACCCCAACCTTGGCAACCAAGTGAGACTTCATCTCAAAAAAAAAAAAAAAAAAAAAAGAATGAGCTACCTCAAACCCCTATGAGCGGGAATGAACTGGCACTATTGCTCTGGAAAATTCTCTGGTTATATTGATAAGTTGGACATACATATATTCTGAGACCCAAGAATTCACTTGTAGGTATACATGCAACAGAAATGTCTATATATGCAGCAAATCTTGTGAAGTGCAGTGTTTATAGCAGCACTAATCATAATAGCTCCAAACTGAAAATTATTCAAAGATTCATTAATGTTGAAATAGATAAATATTACTACATGATGGCATAGTCGTACAATGGACAGCTATTCAGCAATGAGAATCAAAGAAGTAACGACTATACAGAGCATAAATCCGTGGATCTCAAAAACATAATGTGGACTGAAAAAGAACTTGACACAAAAGAGTATACTCTATATCTATTTATATAAACTTCAGACATGCAAAACTCATTTCTGGTGTGTAAAGTCAAGGTTTACATTACTCCTGAGGGCCAAAGCTGGTCAATTCCTGAAGACATGGGGGATGGAATCCTGGGGCTCTGATAATAAGGTTCTAATATACTGGCTACACACATGTGACCACTTTGTGAAATTTTATTAAACCATTTATTTATAATATAATGTGTTCACTTTTCAGTATTGTGCAATATCTCAATTTTTAAAATTTACTTTAATAAATTTAGTTTTAAAAGGAATAATTAAGTATTCTCAACACACATACACAAAATGGTTAACTATATGAGGTAATAAATATGTTAGTTAGACTGTAGTGATTATGTCATTATATATACATCCATCAAAACTTCACATTGTACACCTTATATACAATTTTTGTTTGTAAATTATACCTCAGTCACGAAAACAAGTTTACATTAAAAATAAAGTTACCTATTAAACAAACAGGTAACATTAAAGAGAAAAAATAAATACATGAAACAGAAATTAGAGTTGCCAAATAAATTACTTCTTAGAATGATTGTGATTTTGAAAGTTGATGTTTAAATCTATTAGTCTTCTGATAGAGAGAGCAAAATAAAGTAAGCTGTCATTCCAAATTATTTACACAATTTAAGATCTATATACCCACACACAACACCAACTGTAGAAAACAGAGGTAGTCAAAATAGGTCACAAAGTAGTAAATGAAGCAAAGAATATACTGATTGACAATATTTTTTATATTACATCTAAATCCAAAAAGAATTTGAAAGCTGATGATATAAAAGTATATATATATATATATATATATATATATATACACACAGAGATATCTATACATATATTCTCATATACCATATGTATGTATATTCATATGTGTTCATATATGCATCTGCGTGTGTGCATATATTTTTAAAATCAAGTATATATAAAATATATACTTGATTTAATAATATATTTTTAAATCAAGTATATATAAAGCTGCAAAATTATATTGAAAAGATTGGGAAATTATTAAATGGAGGAAAACTCAATGAGATAAAATATATTTTGGCAATTGAAATCATATTAAAACTTTTTTTACAACTCCAACATTTATACAGGTTATAGATTTACATATATATATATATATATATACACACACATATATATCAGTGTATGTACGTATATATGTGTATAGATTTATTAGTGTATATGTGCAAATATATATGTATATCAGTGTATATATGTGTAAAATGACTATGTTCAAACATATCAGAAATCTTTCAAAGAGCAAAAGCTCTTCCTTTCACTCTCCCAATATACTGACATTTATCAAAGTAGACCCTGATCAATATGTTTCCATTGAGTAGAGCTTGTTACATTACTAGTTATAGTTCAAATAGGATAACAATATTTGAGCTTTCTGGTAAACTAAACTCTTCACTATAAGTAAAGTTTGCCCCCGGAATTTAGTCCTCTGGGACCAGTGAAATTAGACCAAAAAAAGTATAGGTATTTAAATATTTATATGCACAAGTATGCTTCCTAGAATTTTCCATGGCAGTAATACATGCATAAATATATAAGAAACAACATATGTACCATAATAAATATAATCCACATATAATATATATAGCAAATACATATTTTACATATGGCTGACAGTCTGCTGGCAGTTCCTTTGTAACTAAGTAACCACTTTTTTCTCATTGCTTTCAAAATTCTGTTTTTCCTTTAAATGTAGATATTTTAGATGTACAACATGATATTTTTATATAAATATACATAGTAAAAGGGTTAGTACAGTTAAGTTAATTAACATGTTCATCAACTAGCAAAGTTACCCTTTTGTGCAGGAGGGCAAAGCAAGAGAACCCGAAGCTTTGCTTTTAGCAAAAATCTGAAATACTATACAGTATTACTAATTACAGTCCTCACGTTGTACATTAAATATCTTTTTTATCCTCTGCGGCTGTGTATTTGACTTTTTTTTTTTTTTTTTTAGTTTTCACACACAAGTAAGACCATTCAGTATTTTTGTTTCTGTTTCTGACTTATTTCACTTAGCATAATGTTCTTTGTCTTTTTTTTTTTTTTTTTTTTTTTTTTGCGACACTTTGATCATAATGTCTTAGTAATGTCTTCTTTGGGTTGAAACTTATTAGAGATTTTTCAGCTTCTTGTACCTGGATGTTCATAGCTGTTCCCAGATTAGAGAAGCTTTACATCATGATTTATTTTAAAACACTTTCTGCCCCTTTTTCTCTCTCTTCACCTTCTGGAATTCTCATAATGTGTACAGTGTTTCACTTGATGGTGTCACATCACTTTATAAATTCTCTTCACTCTTTTTCATTCTTTTTTCTCCTCAAACTGAATATTTTCAAATTATCCATCTTCAAGTTCACAGGTTCTCTCTTCTGCCTGACCAAATATGATGTTGAATTCTCTATTGCATTTTTCACTATGTTGGTTGTATTCTTAAGCTCAAGAATTCTCTTTGGTTCTTTTTTGTGACTTTCCTTTATTTATTGAACTTCTTAGTTTGTTCATGTATTGCTTTTCTGATTTCTCTGAGGTGTGTGTGTGTGTGTGTGTGTGTGTGTGTGTGTGTGTGTGTGTGTGTATACCATTAGGCTAAGCAAAATAAGCCAGACATTAGGCTAAGCAAAATAAGCCAGATGAATAAAGACTAATGCTGCTTGATCTCACCTATATGTGGAATCTATAAAACTCAAACCCGTAGAAACAGGGTAAAACAGTGGCTACCAGGAACTAGGGAGTAGAAGAAATGGGAAGATGTTTGTCAAAAGATACACACTTGCAGTTACAAAATGAATAAGTTCTAGAGAATTAATGTACACCTTGTTGACTGTAATTAATAATAACTTTGCCACAACACACACACACAGATCAAAGGTAATTCTGTAAGTTGATAGATATGTTAATTAGCTTGATTGTGGTAATCATTCATATATACATATATATATCAAACTCTCACACTGCATACCTGGAATACATATGATTTTTGTCAATTATACCTCAATAAAGCTGAAAAATAAAAAATAACTTTCTAACATAAAAATTTCAAAAGTTTCTAAAAACATTAAATATGAAAAAGGGAAATTAAAATCATAATAAAATACAAATACATATACAACAATGGCCAATATGTAAAAGCATGACAATGTATCAAATCTTGAGGAACCTGTAGAGCAACTAAAACTCTCATGTAGCTAAGTAGAAATGTCAAATAGTACACTTATCAAAACTCTTTGGTAATTTTCAATAACACTGAATATCTACCAACACTATAACCCATCAAACAACCTCTTAGGTAAATATACTAAAGAAGTTTGTAGATATGTTATTAAAAAGACATATACAAGAATTTCATAACATTTTTGTTCACAATGGCCAAAAATTAGAACCAACCGTAATGTCTATCAGACATATAATAAACATATAACCCTGGTATATTTATAAATTGAATGCTATACACACTGTATGATTCCACTTATATGAAGCTCAGTGTCAAAATAATGGTTACAGGAAAAAATCCAAGTGCTTACCAAATAATAAACGGATAAGCAAGATATAGAAAATCTATACAAGAGAATATATTTTAGACATCAAAAATGTTATACTGATTCATGCCACAACATGGATGAACTGTGGAAACATGTCAAGTGAAGGAATCCAATAACAAAAGACCACATATTATATGATTCCACTTACATGAAATGACCAGAATAAATAAATCCATAGACACAGAAACTATAACAGTGGTTGACAGAGGGTCAGGGGAGACGGTAATAGAAAGTAACTGCTCATGAGCTTTGGGCAATGATGAAAATGTTCTGTAATTGGATAGGGGTGATTGTTGCATAACCTTGTGGATATACTAAAAACTACTAAATTGTACATTTTAAAATAATGAATTTTATAACATGGGAATTATATCTCAATTTTTAAAATTGCGGTTACTTCAGGGAAAAGAGAAACAATTGCCTGAACAAGGTATGGAGGAGGCTTCAGAGGACATAAAAATACTTTTTTAAAATCTTGATCCTAGTAGCAGTTACATGGTACATGCGAAAATTTATTGATCTTCATATTTATGACTTGAACACTCTATGTGTGTGCATGTGTGTATACTTTTCTATGATAAAATACTATATGAAAAATCATTATTGTCCCTTTCTCCAACTGCTAAAAATATTGACAGGCAAATTTGATCAAAATTAATTTGCACTATCTGTAGAGAAGAACCATGAGCCATAAGTACTTAATTCCATTTGACAACTATATAGGCCTGGTATAGAGTATCTATTATATGTGGGACGCCTATAGGAGGTTGAGGTTTTTTTAAATTATATATATATATATATATATATATATATATATATATATATATATATATATATGTATTTTTAATTGCATTTTAGGTTTTGGGGTACATGTGAAGAACATGCAAGATTGTTGCACAGGTACACACATGGCAGTGTGATTTGCTGCCTTCCTCCCCATCACCTATATCTGGCATTTCTCCGCATGATATCTCTCCCCAAATCCCCATCCCCTGCTGTCCCTCCTCTATTTCCCCGACAGACCCCAGTGTGTGATGCTCCCCTTCCTGTGTCCATGTGTTCTCATTGTTCAACACCCCACTATGAGTGAAAACATGTGGTGTTTCATTTTCTGTTCTTGTGTCAGTTTGCTGAGAATGATGGTTTTCAGGTTCATCCATGTCCCTACAAAGGACAAGAACTCATTGTTTTTGATGGCTGCATAGTATCCCATGGTGTATATGTGCCACATTTTCCCTGTCCAGTCTATCATCGATGGGCATTTGGGTTGGTTCCAGGTCTTTGCTATTGTAAACTGTGCTGCAATGAACATTCATGTGCATGTGTCCTTATAGTTGAACAATTTATAATCCTTTGGCTATATACCCAGTAATGAGATTGCCAGGTCAAATGGAATTTCTATTTCTAGGTCCCTGAGGAATTGCCACACTGTCTTCCACAATGGTTGAACTAATTTACACTCCCACCAATGGTGTAAAAGTGTTCCTATTTCTCCACAACTTCTCCAGCATCTATTATCTCCAGACTTTTTAATGATCACCATTCTAACTGGCATGAGATGGCATCTCAATGCAGTTTTGATTTGCATTTCTCTAATGACCAGTGATGATGAGCATTTTTAAATATGTTTTTTGGTCTCATAAATGTCTTCTTTTGTAAAGTGTCTGTTCATGTCCTTTGCCCACTTTTGAATGGGCTTGTTGTTTTCTTGTAAATCTGTTTTATTTCTTTGACTCTAAAATGTTTCTGCAGGCAGGTTACTTGCTTCTCTCACTAGGAAGACAAGACAAATCATTAGTATTTTGTAACAGGAAGCTAGCTTCAGGGGAAATTATAGGCAGCAGCTCCAAGTGGTGTAAATATAAAAGGAATGCTTGAGGAATGATGAGTTGGTTTACACAGGCAAAGGAAAGTAAAATCTAGGCCATTATGCAATTATTTAATCAACTTTATGAACTGTGAAACCACTATCTCATGTTATTGATTAAGCTTTTCTTTCTTTTTTTTGTCATTCCATTAAGTAATTTACTCAATTTTTTAACTTTTAAGTTCAGTGGTACATGTGCTAGGTGTGTTATATAGGTAAACTTGTGTCATGAGGGTTTGTTGTGCAAACTATTTCATCACCCAGGAATCAAGCCTAATACCCATTAGTTGTTTTTTCTGATCCTCTCCCTCCTACCACCCTCCATCTTCCTCTGGGCCTTAGTGTGTGGTTTTCATCTCTATGTGTACATGTGTTCTCATCATTTAGCTCTCTTATAAGTGAAAACATGCAATATTTGGTTTTCAATTTCTGCCTTAGTTTGCTCAGGTTAATGGCCTTGAGCACCATCCTATGTCCTTGCAGCAGACATGATCTCATTATTTTTTATGGTTGCATAGTATTCACAGTGTATATGTGCCACATTTTCTTTTTCAGTCTATCATTGATAGGCATTTAGGTTGATTCTATGTCTTTGCTATTGTGAATAGTGGCAATAAGCATATACATTCATATGTTTTTATAATAGAATTATTTCTATTCTTTGGGATATATACCCAGTAATGGGATTACTGGGTCAAACGGTATTTCTGTTTTGAAGTCTTTGAGGATTCACCACACTGTCTTCCATGATGGTTGAACTAATTTACACTTCCACCAACAGTGTATAAGAGTTCCTTTTTCTCCACAACTTCACCAGCAACTGTTATTTTTTGATTTTTTAATAACAGACATTCTAACTGGTATGAGGTGGTATCTTCTTCTTCTTCTTTTTTTTTTTTTTTGAGACAGAGTTTTGCTTTTGTCACCCAGGCTGGAGTGCATTGGTACAATCTCGGCTCACTGTAGCTTCTGCTTCCCAGGTGCAAGTAATTCTCCTGCCTCAGCCTCCCAAGTAGCTGGGATTACAGGCGCCTGACCATGCCCAGCTCATTTTTTCTATTTTTAGTAGAGACAAGGTTTGACCATGTTGGACTGATCTCAGGTGATCCACCTGCCTCAGCCTCCCAAAGGAGGGTTTACAGGCTGCGATTACAGGCATGAGTCACCATGCCCAGCACGAGATGGTATCTTCTTAAATTTACAAGAAAAAAACAAACAACCCCATAAAAAAGTGGGCAAAGAGCATAAAAAGACCCTTTTCAAAAGAAGACATAATACATGCAGCCAACAATTAATTACATGGGGAAAAAAAAGCTTTTCTTAAATAACAGGTATAT
The DNA here is from genome assembly GCF_048565385.1 of Saimiri boliviensis. NCBI lineage: Eukaryota > Metazoa > Chordata > Mammalia > Primates > Cebidae > Saimiri > Saimiri boliviensis. The sequence continues at coordinate 40,972,528 of NC_133450.1, read as the reverse complement.
GATAATGAATTTCTATAATTAAATATAGGGTATATTATCTTAATTACATGTATCAATATTGTTGATAAGACTTGAAACCAGAACAGTAAACACCACTAGTTATCTTAGTAATATATATGCTATCATAGTAACTAAAATGGTAAGACCAAAAATTGGCAAATTTTTCTTATTTGCATGAGCCCATTTAGTAAACACAGAGGAAATATATTTTTTAAGTTTAAGAAATGCCTTTAAAGCTCATCAGTATTCTACATGTCAGACATCAAAATATCATCTTTTTGGAAGAGCATATTATGTTGGCATTATTTAAAGGGGCTTTAGGGCAATAACCCCTAACTGGAATTTTAGTTTATGTATTATTTACATTGCTGTCTGTCACCAGTGTCTTCAGAGCTGAAAACCTAGACATGTCAGTAATATTAGTTATTCAGACATAATTTTCATTACCCATAAAAATAGCCATAAATATCAGAATAAGTAAAAATATCCATGAGTAGCAAAAAAAACTGTCACGACATATGCAGGTTTTATATGTAACAGGGGCCCTCAAGCATCACTTAAAGTCTCAAATGTCTATCAGAGTCTTGAATCCTGCAAACATGATCTAAGTTCTGCTCATGGCAGATCAAAGACAGCAAATTGATAGAAATGTTCTTGGGGCCGAATGTGCTGTTGGTAAGGAAAAGCCATAGATCTCAGCTTAATGCCAAAGAAATATTCCAAAAGCTAAAGCATAACAATGAACATATGGAAACCAAAGTTAAAAACACAATAATATTTTCAGTGGTTCCACAGAAAATTTAATAAATTTAATAAAATATGGACAGGAGCTGTATCCTAAAAATTATAACATTTGACAAAATTGATGAAAGAAATCAAGGAACACCTAAATTAGTGTAGAGATATACCATTTTAATAAATTGGAAGGCCTAAAACAGTAAATATGTGAATTCTCCCTAAATTAACCTTTACCAAGTTTATGTAACTCATAAAAATCTAAGAACATACTTTTTTGTAGATATTGATAAGTTTATTCTAAAATTCATACATTATGGCACTTCACATAGAAGACCTAAGACCACTGAAAAAGGAACAAAGTAAGAGAAATCACTGTACCCAATGTTAGGCATACTATATAGCTATAGTAATTAGACAGTGTGATGTTGGCAGAGGGATAGACCCCATAGATCAATGGAACAGAGTAGAAAACCAGAAATACACCAACACAGATATGCTCAACTAATTTTATTACCAATGAGCAAAAGGAATTTAAGAGAGTAAAGATAGTCTTTCAACAAATTGTGCTGGAGAAATTAGGCATCATTTAGCAAAAAACAGAAAAAGCTGAACCTCAATCTCAACCTCAAACCTTACATTTAAAAAATCTAAAAAGTGTGTCAGGACTTAAGTGTATTTTGTAAAATGAAAAAAAAAAAAAGCTTTTAGAAAAATAGAAGAAAATATTTAGGACCAGGGCCAGTTAGAGTTCTAAACCTTGACATCAAAGGTACAATCCACAAAATGAAAAAGTAATAAACTCTACCTCATCAAAATGAAAAACTTCTGCTCTGCAGAAACCCTGAGAAGAAAATGAAAAGACAAACTACAGACTGGGACAAAATACTTGCAAGTCATATCTAACAAGGCACTAGCATCTAAAGTAGATGAGAACTCACAAAACTCAACATTTAAAAAATCCAATTAGAAAATAAGCAAAAGACATGAACAAATATTTTACTGAAAAGAACATACAGATGAAAAATAAGCACATACAAATATATTTAACATAATTAGCCATTTGGGAAATAAAAATTAAACACACAGTGTAATATCACTGCTCACCTAAAATGAAAAACAGTGATAACCCGGTGAGGATGTACAGAAATTGGGTCTCATATATTGCTACTGGGTATAAAAAAGAATACAGTCATGCTGAGAAAAAGTGTAAATGTTTTTTATTAAAAAATGTTTGCTTACCATAGCACCCAGCCATTGTATACCTGGGCATTTATTCCAGAAAAATGAAAATGTATGTTACAGAAAAACTTTCACATGAATGTTTGGAGCAGTTCTATTTGTAATAGCTCCAAATCAGAAACAACACAAATTTCCTCCAGTCAGTGAACGGTTGAGAAAATTGTGGTACACCTATACCATGGAATACTACTCAGCAACATAAAAGTACAAACTATTGATGTACGCAACAACATGGATGTAGCTCAAGAGAATAAGGCTCAATGAAAAAAGCTAAACTCTAAAGTTTATGTGATCCTGTGTATATGGCATTCTTGAAATGACAAAATTAAAGAAATAGGTAACAGATTAGTGGTCATCTGGATTTAGGAAGAAGGGGGGAGTTGGCTATGGCTGTAAAAGGATAGCATAAGGGATCTTTATGATAGTAATTTTCTGTATCTTGACTGTGCTATTGATCACATGAATCTATGCCAGAGAGAGAGAGAGAGAGAGAGAGAGAGAGAGAGAAAGAGAGAGAGAAATGAATACATGTAAAACTTTAAAACTCTGAATCTGAATAAAATTAATGATTTGTATCAAAGTCAATTTCCTGGTTAAGATGTTACACCAATTATACAAGATGTTACCACTTGGGGAAACTGACTGAATGGTACATAGAATCTCTTCTTATTATTTCTTAAAATTGTATGTGAATCTACAAATCATCTCAAAATAAAAAGGGTTTTATAAAGCTAAAGGTGTTGCATTTGGGACCTTTTAAAGGAGGGATAAATAGTCCTCCAGACAACCAGTAGTACCCTTGGAACATTGAGTAATAGCAGGGCATTACATTTGGCGCCAACAACAAAATTTTATGAGGTCTTACTTTGCATAAAGCCAAAAACGCTTGAGAAAGCCCCTTCGTAGAAGAACTGTCTGTATGTCCTAAATTTACATGTGTCAGCCTGGCAGGAAGATTAGCTGAATCCTACTAGAGACAACTGCAGTTTGTCCCTCTGTTCCAGGGTAGACTGAATGCCAAATCTCTGACCTGAGGCAAGGGCTTTAGCTCCAAAAACTTTTCTTGAAAATCAATTTCCAACCCTGCAATTTGCAACAGAGTGTTCTATAAAATACTCCAGTTTCCTTTGTCTGTAAAGGGAACACTTATACACAGATGAAGAAAGTGTAAATTTGTTCAATCATTGTGGAAAGCAGTGTGGTGATTCCTCAAACTTAAAACAGAATTACCGTTGACCCAGAAATCCCATTATTGCATATATACCCAAAGGAATATAAATGATTCTACCATAAAGACACATGTTTGTGTATGTTCTGCAACACTATTCACAATAGCAAAGATGTGGAATCAACCTAAATGTCCATCAAGAATAGACTGGATAAAGAAAATATGGTATGTATAAACCATCGAATACTATGCATCCACAGAAAGAATGAAACCATGTCCTTTACAGCAACATGGATGGAGGGGGAGGCCATTATCCTAAGCAAACTAATACAAGAACAACAAACCAAATACTGTGTGCCACATGTATGTAGGAGCTAAACAGTGAGGACCCATGGACACACAGCAATAAACAACAGACACCAGGGCCTATTTGAGGGTGGAATGTAGGAAGATGAAGAGGATTAGAAAAAATATCTATCAGGTACTATACTTATTTCCTGAGTAATGAAATAATCTGTACACCAAACCCCCATGACATGACATGCAGTTTATGTGTATAACAAACCTGTATATGTACCACTGAACCTAAAATAAAAGTATATACATATATATGTATATATGCATCCAATTTCAAATGTATACACACACACACACACACACACACACACACACACACACACACTTCCAGTTTCAAAAGTATAATATATATATATATATATATATATATATATATATATTCTAGTTTCATCTTCATAAATGCACAGAACACTTTCAAACTACATTGAAAATTTTATTTAGACAAAGCATTTGTTTGGCCCTTGATGAAGTTTTATACCTGAACAAAATATTTATACCACTATTTTCTCCTTTAATTAATCTTTTATTTATATCAGGTTTGCAAGTTTTATGTAGTCTAGCAAACTGAAGAAGTGTTAAGGACAAAAATAGATAACTTTCCCCAACTAAGATCACAGAGGTTTTCAAAGCACTCTAAAACAGTTCTATCATTATTTGGTTGGCATTTCATTTGCATATTAATTCATATATTCATTCATCCATGTGCCAGAATTATGCTATGTCTTTTGGATAAATGCTATGTATATTTAGCTACTATCTTCAGGAGCTTCTAGTTTATTGGTTGAGTTAGATATTTTAGCAAATAAATAATGAAGCTATTTTATCAATGAGATTGAAAAGCCCAAAGACCTGAGTGACTTAAAAGACATCTAGTATGGTCAACAGCATTATATCTACTCCTGAAGTCAGAGTATCTAGTATTTTAGTGGGGCAATAGACCAAATTTCTCTCTCTAAGATTCAAACACAGCTCAGCAGGGATTTCAGTGCCATTTTCATTGATACAATTGGTCCTGACATTAAAAGAAATACAAGAGAACACCAACAATTTAATCCTTTCAAAAACCATACAATGCAAATATTATTATCTCTATTTTACAAAGGCTAATAACAAATCCATGGTCTGGGTGAATCTAAAGTCCTCTTGCTCTTTCTATAACACAGTATTCCTTCTGGATACAGAAATAATCAACAGAAATTTATTCCCGATCCAGTTGTAACGGTTGGAGGTGCACCTGACTATAGAATCCTGATCTAATTCAGTATGCTCTCCAGTATGGTTCTCACAACTCCACCTACTCTTTTGGAAACATTTCCTGAAAGACCCTCAAACTGTGACCCTGGACTCATCTGTGGAGCCCACCCTACCCTACCACACTTCTATTAATTTATAGCAACATGTCCACCTGTCCCTTGCTCCAACTTTTCTAATCTTTTGATATTATTTCTGTTCCTCAAATTGGCCACTGATCTTAACCTACTCACTTCCATAGTGAGTGTAATCATTTTCTGCAATTAACCTACTCCTTTTCAAAACTCAAACATTTTTCTGCTTCAGAGTAACTGAATCAGAAAGCTCATACATTGCCCTTATATGAGGTACAGATTGTCATGCTACACCTTATTAGAACACTGAGAAATTGGTGGTATGAATAATGGAGTCATGGTGACATTAAATACCTATAAACACTCAGAAGTCAAATTCATGTTATCAGCAGTTTGTTAACTTTATTATGATTCCCAAACTACTGGCCATCCTCAACACTGTCCATTTAACCCCTCCTGTCTTCACTTTTTGAAAGGCCAGCACAAATTCCTATTGGTCATCATTATAAACACTTCAGATTATTCTTTCTCCATCTTATTATCTCTGATAACATACTCCTCTTTGGCTACATAACATCATATAATTCTGCTGAATGGTTTTGCTTTAAAATGATGAATATAATCTTAAAATTGGCATTCATTACTATTTAGAATTACTATTATATTTTTCTGACATTTATGAATCCCTACTTGTCAATATGACTATTTCATACATTTTCTCCTTTCTTTAATCTTCCCCTAAGTCTGCTGATTATTTCCCCTCATTTTTTATTTAAAAACAATAGAAGCTAGATTTCTTTCAGCTTAATGATCTGCCTTGCAGCAAACCAATCTTTCTATTCAGAGCAACTATAAAGCTTGATAAAACACAAAAGCAAAAAAAAAAAAAAAAAAACTTTTTAAAAAAATCTGAAAACATCAAACACACAGAAAGACATCCAGGATTTAAGCAATCCCAGAGAGAAGAAAAATTCATCAAAATGAGCCCAAAATTCTATTTCATTTTTTCCCTATAGACTATATTTACTAATTTATAAGTGATGCAGACACAGTTTCAGATACTGAGCAAAAATTTCAGCAGTTCATGGCTACCAAGACAACCAATACTTGAGATCCCAAGATTTTGAAGAAAAAGAAAGCACAGGGACAGGAGCAAGAGTCTGAATACTCTTCCCCTAAAGGCATTCACTGATTCTTAAGCACCACAGGTCAAAAGGTGGTAAAACTACCAGAGTTTATGGAAATCTTACTGTGCTGAGAAGATAAATCTTGGAGTTCATGGCCTGCAAAGTTAGAGGCACATTAGCAAATAAAGTTTTAGCTGGGATTCCTGTGATATTACGTGCAAATTGGAATGCTTCAGTACTTCAAAAATTTTCTTTACTTTAGAAATAAAGGTTTTATATACCAAAACATTTTTAACCTTAAAAAGAACATGTTTAATTTAAAAGTCCATAATTCTGAAGATTTTATTTTCTATGATATTACTTTATTTTTTCCACCTTTATTTTGCATTCGGGGGTACATATGCTGGTTTGTTACTTGGGTATAGTACGTGATGCTGAAGTTCAGGAAAGGAATGATCTTGTCACCCAGGTACTGAGTGTACTATCCAACAGTTAGTTTTTCAACCCTTGTCCTTCTCCCTCCCTCTGCCCTCTAGTAGTCACCAGTCCATTGTTGCCATCTTTATGTCCATGAGTACCCAATTTTTTGCTTCTACTTATAAGTGAGAACATGTGGTCTTTGGTTTTCTGTTTCTATGTTAATTCGCTTAGGATAATGGCCTCCAGCTGCATCCATGTTGCTGCAAAGGACATAATTTCATTGTTTTTTAAGGCTATATAGTATCCCATGGTGTATGGGTATCACATTTTCTTTATCTAATCCACCACTGATAGGCACCTAGGTTGATCCCATGTCTTTGCTATTGTGAATAGTGCTGCAGTGAATATATGGGTACATGTGTCTTTTTAGTAGAATGATTTGTTTTCTTTTGCATATATACCTAGTAAAGAAATTGCTGGATGGAATGGTAGTTCTGTTTTATGGCCTTTGAGAAATCGCCAAACTCCCTTCTACAGTGGTTAAGCTAACTTACATTCCCACCAATAATATATGTGTTCCCTCTTCTATGCAGCCTTGCCAGCGTCTGTTGTTTTCGACTTTTTAATTACAGCCGATCTGACTGATGTGAAATGGTATATCATCGTGGTTTTGATTTGCATTTATCTGATGATAAGGGATATGGAGTATTTTTCATGTTTTTTGGCCACTTGTATGCCTTCTTTTGAGAAATCTCTTAAATTAAACTAACCAACACCTACTCTAACTGCCTTACAGAATGCAAAAAAAAAAAAAAAAATCTCTCTGGAGAAAGATGACATCATCCAGAGTCACATCAATTTTTCATATTCAGCATCTAATAAAAAATTAACGGCAAACTAAGACAGGACCAAGAGAAAAAATAGGCCACACAAACACATCCATAGGGGATTCACATATTGAACTTGTCAGATTATTGCTTTTTAAAACAGAGTCTACGTATTTCCAGATGGAAAGGTTTCTCTTTCTTCCTTCATTCATTAATTTCTTCCTTCCTTTATTATTTCTCTTTCTTTCTTTGTTCCTTTCTTTCTCTATTACTTTGTCTCTCTTGCTTTTATCCTTCTTCCCTTGCTCTCTCCCTTATTTCCTCCCTCCTGCCTTCTTGTTTCCCTTTTTAGCTACTATAATCAGAGAACTTGCTTTCACTTGTTCTGCCTAATTGAAATATTTAAAAATTTCCATATTTATTTGAAAGGAAATTATATTCTACATTATCAGAGTGCAAATTTGGGTATCTATCAATAAGCTCTCTCTTACTATTATTTATATCCACTCATTCTTACTTTTGTGTACCTGACTGAAAATGATGTCTTAAAGTTATAATACTTATATGGACTGAAGTGACTGAGAATGATGTATTAAAGTGTCCTATTATTTTTGTGCTTTTTAAACTCTTCTTTCATCTACATTTTCTGTTTTATAAAATTACAGCTATGTTATTTGTCACATATATATTAACTCCTATAGCTTCTTTGTGAATCATGATCATTATCTAGTCAAATGCATTTTGCCAAATTTTTTTATTTATCTCACTTGCCTGGTAAACCTTTACCCATCTCTTTATTTTTGGTTTTTATTACTGTTTTAGATTTTATGTGTGTGTGTGTGCCAGCGTTTCCATGGATTTTCCTTTGTAAGCCAATCTAAAAATATTTCTCTTCTAATAGGTAAGTTAAGCTTAACTGGTATGTTTGGGCTAAGTGCTCTTATATCATCTTATACTTACTACATGTTAGCATATAAATATGTATCTTTACAATATAGTTTATTCTTATTTGTTCTTTTTTATTTTAAAAGATTTATCTTATAATTTATTTCTTTTGATATTTAAAACTTTTTATATTTTTGTCCTATTGTTACCTACGTATAACCCTTAATCCTTTTTCCTAACTAACAATATCTGGATGATCGAGTTGATTTTCCATCTAGTACTGATGTTATAATCTCTTTCTTATCTCCCCCTATTTTGGTAATTTTGTTATATCTATTTTTTCAGAGAATTTATAATTACTTTCATGATATATATTTTACTTTAATTACTTTTTTTTCTGTATCTTATAAATTTTTTCAAGGAGTTAAAACTATGAAAGGACTTCATTAATTAAAATTTTTTTAAAAATCAGTATAGAAATAGAAATATAGGGGATGATCAAAGTCCGAAGATAAATTAAAGAAAAAAAAAGAATCTTATAAATGAAGACTAACTTAAAATGTGCCCACATTTTGTCTTCTATTATGTAAGAAGCATAAGAACAAATGCAGGGATGCTGGGAAGATGGCCGCCTAAGAACAGCTCAGGACTTCAGCTCCCAGTGAAAGTGCAGAGGGTGAGTGGACGCTGCATTTCCAGACCAACTCTTATTGCCCACAGACCAGGAGATACCCAGGCAGAGGGGTCGCCAGCGTCGCAGTCCCAGCTGGTGCGGCTGTTTTGGCCCCCACGGGGCTGATTCCGCCCGCGCGGCTGCTGTGACCACTCCCTGTTGCTGCGGTTCTCCATACAAAAGCCACTGGTCTGGGAGCCCTCTTAGCTGGCGAGCAGAGCCCTGAGAAGGCAGAGTTCCCCACTCATCTGAAATAGCGAGTCAGGCCAGGAGATTCCTAGGCAAAAAATCCGCCAGGAGCCGGCGCCGCAGTTCCAGCCGACTCCATGAGTGGCAGCACGGGAGATCCCGGTGCCTTTTCAACAAGCAACCGGAGCGTGGGGTCTTTCAACTTAAAAGAAAAGACTCTGAGTCAGGGAGCCAGGTGATCAGGCTTGGTTGGTCCCATCCCTCCACCCCCAACAACAATGAAAACAAAAACAGTAATTGGAAACCCTCTGGGTTGAGCCCTTCAAACCAAGCACAGCTGAACCTGGACCATCCGGCTCCATGGGGGAGGGGCTTCCGCCATTACTGAGACTCCCCACCACTACGGGGGCAGGCTGCCGTTGCCGAGGCAACCTGCCACAACAGAGAGAGTCCGCCATAACAGAGGCGGGGCCACCACTGCCAAGACAGTTCTAACTACGCCCATATAAAAAGGACTACAGGGAAGAGCTCAGGGCAGCTGGGCAGAGCCCACAGCAGCTCAGCAAAGCCCCTTGGGGCAGGCAGTGGCTAGGCGTGCTGCTAGCTGGGCGGGTCAGACCTGAAAGAAAAATCAAAAAAGGCAGTAGTGCAACGGAAACTCATAAAGCTCCAACTCCCTGGGACAGAGACAGACAACAGGTGGATAAACCCACAAAAATGGGAAGAAACCAGCGCAAAAAGGATGAAAACTCCGAAACCAGAACACCTCTACTCCTAAAAGGGATCACAACTCCTCACCAGCAAGGGAACCAGACCAGATGGAGAAGGAGGGTGATGAAATGACAGAATCAGACTTCAGAAGGTGGGTAGTAAGAAACTACAATGAGCTAAAAGAACATGTTCTAACCCAACGCAAAGAAAATAGGAACCTTGAAAAAAGATTGGACGAACTGCTGACGAGAATGGACAGCATAGAGAGGAGTATAAGTGAATTGATGGAGCTGAAAAACGCAACACGACAACATCGTGAAGCATGCACAAGCTTCAACAGCCGAATTGACCAAGCAGAAGAAGGGATACCAGAGGTCGAAGATCAACTCAATGAAATAAAAAGAGAAGGCAAGAACAGAGAAAAAAGCGCAAAAAGGAATGAACAAAATCTTCAAGAAATGTGGGACTAAGTGAAAAGACCTAATCTACGTCTGATAGGTGTACCTGAATGTGATGAAGAGAATGAATCCAAGCTGGAAAATACTCTTCAGGATATTATCCAGGAAAACTACCCCAACCTAGCAAGGCAGACCAATATTCAAATCCAGGAAATACAGAGACCACCACAAAGATATTCCTCAAGAAGAGAAACCCCAAGGCACATAATCGTCAGATTCACCAGGGTTGAAATGAAAGAGAAAATGCTAAGGGCAGCCAGAGAGAAAGGTCGGGTTACCCACAAAGGGAAGCCCATTAGACTCACAGCAGATCTCTCAGCAGAAACCCTACAAGCCAGAAGAGATTGGGGGCCAATATTCAACATCCTTAAAGAAAAGAACTTTCAACCCAGAATCTCCTATCCAGCCAAACTAAGCTTCGTAAGTGAAGGAAAAATAAAATCCTTTGTGAAAAAGCAAGCACTCAGAGATTTCATCACCACCAAACCTGCTCTACAAGAACTCCTGAAAGAGGCTCTACACATATAAAGGAACCACCAGTACCAGCCACTCCAAAAACACACCAAATGGTAAAAGAGCATCAACACAATCAAGAAGCTGCATCAACTAACCAACAAAACAGCCAGGTAGCATCAAAATGACGGTATCAAATTCACACATAACAATACTATCCCTAAATGTCAATGGACTAAATGCCCCAATCAAAAGACACAGACTGGCAAATTGGATAAAAAGCCAAAACCCATCAGTGTGCTGTATCCAGGAAACCCATCTTACATGCAAGGATACACAAAGGCTCAAAATAAAGGGATGGAGGAAGATCTACCAAGCAAATGGAGAGCAAAAAAAGGCAGGAGTTGCAATTCTCTCTCTGATAAAATAGACTTTAAAGCAACAAAGATCAAAAGAGACAAAGAAGGACATTACATAATGGTAAAAGGATCACTGCAACAAGAAGAGCTAACGATCCTAAATATATACGCACCCAATACAGGAGCACCCAGATACATAAGGCAAGTTCTTAATGACTTACAAAGAGACTTAGACTCCCACACAATAATAGTTGGAGACTTTAACACCCCATTGTCAATATTAGACAGATCATCCAGACAGAAAATCAACAAGGATATCCAGGACCTGAATACAGACCTAGAACAAGCGAACCTAATAGACATTTACAGAACTCTCCACCCCAAATCCATAGAATATACATTCTTCTCAGCACCACATCACACCTACTCTAAAATTGACCACATAATTGGCAATAAATCACTCCTCAGCAAATGCAAAAGAACAGAAATCATAACAAACAGTCTTTCAGACCACAGTGCAATCGAGTTAGAACTCAGAATGCAGAAACTAACTCAGAACCGCACAGCTTCATGGAAACTGAACAACTTGCTCTTGAATGTTGACTGGATAAACAATGAAATGAAGGCAGAAATAAAGATGTTCTTCGAAACCAATGAGAACGAAGACACAACATACCAGAATCTCTGGGACACATTTAAAGCAGTCTCTAGAGGAAAATATATAGCAATGAGTGCCCACATGAGAAGAAAGGAGAGATCTAAAATTGACACCCTATCATCAAAATTGAAAGAGCTAGAGGAGCAAGATCAAAAAAACTCAAAACCTAGCAGAAGACAGGAAATAACTAAGATCAGAGCAGAACTGAAGGAAATAGAGACACAAAAAACTCTTCAAAAATTCAATAAATCCAGGAGCTGATTTTTTGAAAAGATCAACAAAATAGACAGACCACTAGCCAGATTAATAAAAAAGAAAAGAGAGAATAACCAAATTGATGCAATAAAAAACGATAAAGGGGATATCACCACAGATTCCACAGAAATCCAAACCATCATCAGAGATTATTACAAACAACTCTATGCACATAAACTAGTAAACCTGGAAGAAATGGATAAATTCCTGGACACCTGCATTATCCCAAGCCTAAACCTGGAAGAAGCCGAAACCCTGAATAGACCAATAACATGGTCTGAAGTCGAGGCAGCAATAAAGAGCCTACCACCCAAAAAAAGCCCAGGTCCAGATGGGTTCACAGCTGAATTCTACCAGACATACAAAGAGGAGCTGAAACCATTCCTTCTGAAACTATTCCAGACAATCCAAAAAGAGGGAATCCTTCCCAAATCATTTTACGAGACAAACATCATCCTGATACCAAAACCCGGCAGAGACTCAACAAGAAAAGAAAATTTCAGGCAAATATCCATGATGAACATAGATGCAAAAATCTTCAATAAAACCGATTGCAACAGCATATCAAAAACTCATCCGCCATGATCAAGTAGGGTTCATCCTGGGGATGCAAGGCTGGTTCAACATACGCAAGCCCATAAAAGTAATTCACCACATAAACAGAAACAAAGACAAAAACCACATGATTATCTCGATTGATGCCGAGAAGGCTTTTGACAAAATTCAACAACCCTTTATGCTAAAAACCCTCAATAAACTAGGTATTGACAGAACGTATCTCAAAACAATAAAAGCTATTTACGAAAAACCAACAGCCAATATCATACTGAATGGGCAAAAACTGGAAGCATTCCCTTTGAAATCTGGCACTAGACAAGGATGCCCTCTCTCACCACTCCTATTCAATCTAGTACTGGAAGTTCTAACCAGAGCAATCAGGCAAGAAAAAGAAATAAAGGGTATCCAAATTGGAAAGGAGGAAATCAAATTGTCTCTATTTGCAGATGACATGATTGTATATCTGGAAGACCCCATCATCTCAGCCCAAAATCTCCTGAAACTGATAAACAACTTCAGCAAAGTCTCAGGATACAAAATCAACGTGCAAAAATCACAAGCTTTCCTATACACCAGTAATAGACTTCAAGAGAGCCAAATCAAGAACGAACTGCCATTCACAATTGCTACAAAGAGAATAAAGTACCTAGGAATACAACTAACAAGGAACGTAAAGGACCTCTTCAAGGAGAACTACAAGCCATTGCTCAGCGAAATAAGAGAGGATACAAACATTGTATGTTTGGAGAAACATTCCATGTTCATGGTTAGGAAGAATCAACATCGTGAAAATGGCCATACTGCCCAAAGTAATTTACAGATTCAACGCTATTCTCATCAAGCTACCAATGACCTTCTTCACAGAACTGGAAAAAAAACACCTTAAACTTCATATGGAACCAAAAGAGAGCCCGCATAGCCAAGTCAATTCCAAGCAAAAAGAACAAAGCAGGAGGCATCACACTACCAGACTTCAAACTATACTACAAGGCTACAGTAATCAAAACAGCATGGTACTGGTACCAAAACAGAGATATAGACCAATGGAACAGAACAGAGGCCTCAGAGGAAATACAACATACCCACAACCATCTGATCTTCGACAAACCTGACAAAAACAAGCAATGGGGAAAGGACTCCCTGTTTAATAAATGGTGTTGGGAAAACTGGCTAGCCATGTGCAGAAAGCAGAAACAGGACCCCTTTCTGACACCTTACACCAAAATTAACTCCAGATGGATTAAAGACTTAAACATCAGACCTAATACCATAAAAACCTTAGAAGAAAATCTAGGCAAAACCATTCAGGACATAGGTGTAGGCAAGGACTTCATGACCAAAACGCCAAAAGCAATGGCAACAAAAGCCAAAATAGACAAATGGGACCTAATCAAACTCCACAGCTTCTGCAAGGCAAAAGAAACAGTCAGTAGAGTGAATCGGCAACCAACAGAATGGGAAAAAAATTTTTGCAGCCTACCCATCTGACAAGGGGCTGATATCCAGCATTTACAAAGAACTAAAGCAGATCTACAAGAAAAAAACAAACAAGCCCATTCAAAAATGGGCGAAGGATATGAACAGATACTTTACAAAAGAAGACATACAGGAGGCCAACAAACATATGAAAAAATGCTCATCATCACTGGTCATCAGAGAAATGCAAATCAAAACCACATTGAGATACCATCTCACACCAGTAAGAATGGCGATCATTAAAAAATCAGGAAACAACAGATGCTGGAGAGGATGTGGAGAAATAGGAACACTTTTACACTGTTGGTGGGAATATAAATTAATTCAACCATTGTGGAAGACAGTGTGGTGATTCCTCAAGGACCTAAAAATAGAAATCCCATTTGACCCAGCAATCCCATTACTGGGTATATATCCAAAGGATTATAAATCATTCTACTACAAGGACATGTGCACACGAATGTTCATTGCAGCACTGTTTATAATAGCAAAGACCTGGAACCAACCCAAATGCCCAACGATGATAGACTGGATAGGGAAAATGTGGTACATATACACCATGGAATATTACGCAGCCATCAAAAACGATGAGTTCACGTCCTTTGTAGGGACATGGATGAACCTGGAAACCATCATTCTCAGCAAACTGACACAAGAGCAGAAAATCAAACACCGTATATTCTCACTCATAGGCGGGTGTTGAACAATAAGAACACATGGACACAGGGAGGGGAGCACTACACACTGGGGTCTGTTGGGGGGAAATGGGGGAGGGGCGGGGGGGTGGGGAGGTGGGAAGAGATAGCATGGGGAGAAATGACAGATACAGGTGAGGGGACGGAAGGCAGCAAAGCACACTGCCATGTGTGTACCTATGCAACAATCTTGCATGTTCATCACATGTACCCCAAAACCTAAAATGCAATAAAGGAGAAAAAAAGGAAAAGAAAAATAATAAACTGACTCAAGGAACAGAGAAAGAGGGATACAGACAAAGGAATGCTCAAAAATAAATAAATAAATAAGCTACCATAGGGGAAAAAAAAAGAATAAATGCAGAGGAGTAAGTAAAAACGTTCAAAAAAAAATAATAAACTAAAACATAAAATTTGTATAAAATATATAAAAACATAATAAAGAAGACAGGTATAAAGGTGTTTAAAGACAGGTGTTTATATTTGCAAACAAATATCTTCAGTGCTCACCACCAGTCTCTACCAATGTTTCCCCAACAATATCTTGGCTGTCTCATTCTCTTACTTTGCTACCCAAAGTATGGTTTGTAAACCAGAAGCATTGGCATCACCATGGCACTTGTTGAAAACACAGATTCTTCAGTCACATCTCCAGACTAACATCTGCATTTTAACTAAATCTGCTTGCAATGCTCATGTGTATTAACATTTGAGAAGCATTGTCATAACAGAACATCAAAGTAAGTCTCTGAATACAATATTCCCTGGGATCATTAATATTTTTCTATTTTCTATAGATTTTATTAATAAAGGATAGCTTGCTTAAATATAAAATTCTTAATTCACACATTTTTTGAGGATCCAAAAAATGTGGCTCTATTTTTTTTTTGTTGTTTTGCATATTACTATCAAGAGATCTATTGTCAACTTTATTATTTTACTCTGCAAGTGACCAGGTCTTTTGTCTGATTTTGTTGTACTTTAAAATCAAATTGTTCTTGTAGAATATACCTTGAAGTTGATTACAACAGGTCCACTTTCCCAGGTATACAATGGGCCAGGTGTGTAGCTTTGGGTTTTTCGTTTGTTTCAGTGATGCTTTCCTGCATTATAGTTAGCAGTTCTGTTTTATTTCATGTTTTGATGGGCACCAATATACACATAATGAATCTTTACACCTGTCTTTTCTATTACATGTTTGCACCCTTCCTACCTCTTTTTATGTTTTAGTTACATTAATTTTTTCAAATCTTTTCATTTACTCCTCTATATTTGTTCTTATGTCTCTTACATAATAAAAGATAAAATGTGGGCACCTTTTAAATGAAGTTGTCTTCATTTATAAGATTTTTTCTTTTTTTCATTTATCTTCTGACCTTGATCACCCCCTATATTTCTATTTCTATACTGATTTTTTTGAATTTCTAATTCATGAAATATTTTCATGTTTTAAATTCCTTGTTTTCTAAATCTATTTTAATTTGTGTGTTATATTAGTGTTCTTCTGCATTATAGCTCTCTGTGAGAGACACGCTTTCAGGTTGAAAAGTCTAATTTTTATTACCTGATTTCTTTTCCAGTATCATTATGTGAATTATTTCTATTTATGCATACAGTTTTCCTAACTAGCAATAGATGGTGTATTAGTTCATGTTTACACTGCTATAAAGAACTATGTGAGACTGGGTAATTTATGTAGAAATGAGGTTTAATTGTCTCACTATTACACATGGCTGGGGAGGCTAAAAAAAACTTGCAATCATGGCAGAAGGAGAAAGGGAAGCAAGGACCTTCTTCACATGGTGGCAGGCAAGTAAGTGAGCAAGGAGGGAACTGTCAAACAGTTTTAAACCATCAGATCTTGTGAGAACCCACTCACTGTCATGAGAGAATGACGCCTCCTACCAGGTCCTTCCATAACATGTGGGGATTACAATTTGAGATGAGATTTGGGTGGGGACACAGAGCCAAAGCATATCATTCCACCCCTAGCCCCTCCCAAATTTCATGCCCTTCTCAGATTTCAAAACACAATCATATCTTCCCAATAGTCACCCAAAGTCTAAAGTCATTCTGGCATTAACCCAAAAGCCCAAGTCCAAAGTCTCATCTTAGACAAGTTCCTTCTGCCTCTGAGCCTCTAAAATCAAAAACAGGTTACCACAAAGATATAATAGGGGCACAGGCACTGGCTAAATGCTCCCATTCCAAAAAGGGAGAAATTGGTCAAAACAAAGGAGCTCCAGGCCTTTGTTTTGAAGTCTGAAATTCAGCAGGGCAGCCATTAAATCTTGAAGCTCCAAAATAATCTCCTTTGATCCCATGCCAAACATCCAAGGCATGCCGATGAAAGGGATAAACTTCCAAGGCCTTAGGCAGCTGCTCCCCTGTTGCTTTACAGGATACAGCTCCTGTGGCTGCTTTCACAGGCTGGTGTTGAGTGTCTGCAGCCTTTCCAGGGCACAGTGCAAGCTCTTGGTGGATCTACCATTCTTGGGTCTGGAGGACAGTGGCCCTCTTCTCACAGCTTCACTAGGGAGTATCCCAGTGAAGACTCTCTGTGGGGGCTCCACCCCATATTTCACCTCCGTACTGCCCTAGTAGAGGTTCTCGTTAAGGGCTCCACCCCAGCAGCAGGCTTCTGCCTGGACATTCGGGTATTTTCATACATCCTCTGAAATCTAAGTGAAGGCTCCCGAAGTTCAACTCTTGTCTTCTGTGTACCCACAGGCCCTATACCCTACAGTAGTCACCAACACTTGGGGCTTGCACCCTCTGAAGCAATGGCCCAAGCTGTACCTTGGTCCCTTTTAGCCATGGCTAGAACTGGAGTATCTGGGATGCAAGGCACCACGTCCCAAGGCTGCACAGAGTAGCAGAGCACTGGGCCTGAACCGCTAAACCAGTTTTCCCTCCTAAGCCTATCATGGGAAGAGGATCTGCTATGAAGATCTCTGAAATTCCCTGAATACATTTTCCCCATTGTCTTGGCTATTAACATTTGATTTCTCTTTGCTTATGCAAATGTATACAGCTGAAGGCTTAAATTTCCCCTAGAAAGTGGGATTTTTCTTTTCTACCACATGGTCAGGCTGCAAATTTTCCAAACTTTTATGCTCTGCTTTGCTTTTAAACATAAGTTCCACTTTCAGATTATCTCTTCATGAACAAATATTACTGTATACTTTCAGAAAAAGCCAGGTCACATCTTGAATGCTTTGCTGCTCAGAAATTTCTTCTGACAGATACTCCAAATTATCTCTCTCAAGTTCAAAGTTCCATACAGCTCTAGGAAAGGGGCAAAATGCTATCAGTCTCTTTGCTAAACCATAGCAAGAGCGACCTTTACTCCAGTTCCCAATAATTTCCTCATTTCCATCTGAGACTACCTTGGCCTGGATTTCATTGTCCATATCACTATCAGCATTTTGGTCAAAACCATTCAACAAGTCTCCAGGAAGTTCCAAACTTTTCCACATCTTCCTGTCTTCTTCTGAGCCCTCCAACCTCTGCCCATTACCCAGTTCCAAAGTCACTTCTATATTTGCAGGTTATCTTTATAGTATTTTTCTGATATCAGTTTCCTGTATTAGTTTGTTTTTGCACTGCTATAGAGAACTAAGTGAGAATGGGTGATTTATGAAGACAAAAAATTTAATTGACTAATAGTTCTGCATGGCTAGGAAATGTACAATCATGGCAGAAGGGAAAGGAGAAGCAAGGACTTTATTCACATGGTGGCAGGAGACTAAATGAGCAAGAGGGGAACTGCCAAACCTTTTAAACCATTGGATCTTGTGAGAACTTACTCACTGTCATGAGAGAACAGCATGAAAGAAACCAACCCCTTGATCCAATCACCTCGCACCAGATCCCTCCCTAACATGTGAGGATTAAAATTTGAGATGAGATTTGGGTAAGGACACAGAGCCAAACCATATCAATTGGTGATCCTCTGTGTGGCAGAATAGGAAGAGATAGGTCAAGGGAGAATGCATGAGAAGATATTTTTTTCTGTATCTTACCAGATTTTTTTTAAAGTGCATCCTCTTATGTGACTACAGTTTAGTGCAAATTATTTAATAAACAGTACTATTTGGATCTGACTTCTGATATCCTGTTCATTTAGGTTCCTTATCGAAAACACTTCTTTCCTCCCTCCCCTTCATCGCTAAACTTCCAAGGAAAGCATTGCTCTCCCAAGGCTTTCCTTATCCCAGAAGTGCGCCTTCCCAAAACTGTTTCCTCTCATCCCGTGCATTTTCTAAGCCATCTGACTGCACAGTAGTATGCGCCTTGATCCACCAGGTCTCAGTCCTGTTCTTAGTATTTTCCATTTAGGACAGGATTCTTTTTTCTGCTAGTGAACCCTGGTAGCTGTTATTGGTTCTCCTCCATAACTAATATAACATTCTTTTTCCACTCTTTTGTGTAATTTCCTCATGACTCTCAGCTTTGGTGAGTCTGGAAGCCTACTTTATTGGTATGGATAGGCATTTCCCATGGGTCAGTTTAATATATAAAATTCTCGAGGGACTTTCAAGATGGCCGCCTAAGAACAGCTCAGGACTTCAGCTCCCAGTGAAAGTGCAGAGGGTGAGTGGACGCCGCATTTCCAGACGAACTCTTATTGCCCACAGACCAGGAGATACCCAGGCAGAGGGGTCGCCAGCGTCGCAGTCCCAGCCGGTGCAGCTGTTTTGGCCCCCGAGGGGCTGATTCCGCCCGCGCGGCTGCTGTGACCACTCCCTGTTGCTGCGGTTCTCCGTACAAAAGCCACTGGTCTGGGAGCCCTCTTAGCTGGCGAGCAGAGCCCTGAGACGGCAGAATAGCCCATTCATCTGAAATAGCGAGCCAGGCCAGGAGATTCCTAGGCAAAAAATCCGCCAGGAGCCGGCGCCGCGGTTCGAGCCGACTCCGTGAGTCGCAGCACGGGAGATCCCGGTGCCTTTTCAACAAGCGACCGGAACGCGGGGTCGTTCAACTTAAAAGAAAAGACTCTGAGTCAGGGAGCCAGGTGATCAGGCTCGGTTGGTCCCAGCCTTCCACCCCCAACAACAACGAAAACAAAAACAGTAATTGGAAACCCTCTGGGTTGAGCCCTTCAAACCAAGCACAGCTGAACCCGGACGGTCCGGCTCCGTGGGGGAGGGGCTTCCGCCATTACTGAGACTCTCCACCGCTACAGAGGCAGGCTGCCGTTGCCGAGGCAACCCGCCGTTGCCGAGGCAACCTGCCACAACAGAGAGAGTCCGCCATAACAGAGGCGGGGCCACCATTGCCCAGACAGTTCTAACTACGCCCATATAAAAAGGACTACAGGGAAGAGCTCAGGGCAGCTGGGCAGAGCCCACAGCAGCTCAGCAAAGCCCCTGCGGGCAGGCAGAGGCTAGGCATGCTGCTAGCTGGGCGGGTCCGACCTGAAAAAAAAAAAATCAAAAAAGGCAGTAGTGCAACGGAAACTCATAAAGTTCCAACTCGCTGGGACAGAGACAGACAACAGGTGGATAAACCCACAAAAATGGGTAGAAACCAGCGTAAAAAGGAGGAAAACTCCCGAAACAAGAACACCTCTCCTCCTAAAAGTGATCACAACTCCTCACCAGCAAGGGAACCAGACCGGATGGAGAAGGAGGGTGATGAAATGACAGAATCAGACTTCAGAAGATGGGTAGTAAGAAACTACAATGAGCTAAAAGAACATGTTCTAACCCATCGCAAAGAAAATAGGAACCTTGAAAAAAGATTGGACGAACTGCTGACGAGAATGGACAGCATAGAGAGGAGAATAAGTGAATTGATGGAGCTGAAAAACGCAACACGAGAACTTCGTGAAGCATGCACAAGCTTCAACAGCCGAATTGACCAAGCAGAAGAAAGGATATCAGAGGTCGAAGACCAACTCAATGAAATAAAAAGAGAAGGCAAGAACAGAGAAAAAAGCGCAAAAAGGAATGAACAAAATCTTCAAGAAATGTGGGACTATGTGAAAAGACCTAATCTACGTCTGATAGGTGTACCTGAATGTGATGAAGAGAATGAATCCAAGCTGGAAAATACTCTTCAGGATATTATCCAGGAAAACTTCCCCAACCTAGCAAGGCAGACCAATATTCAAATCCAGGAAATACAGAGAACACCACAGAGATATTCCTCAAGAAGAGCAACCCCAAGGCACATAATCGTCAGATTCACCAGGGTTGAAATGAAAGAGAAAATGCTAAGGGCAGCCAGAGAGAAAGGTCGGGTTACCCACAAAGGGAAGCCCATTAGACTCACAGCAGATCTCTCAGCAGAAACCCTACAAGTCAGAAGAGACTGGGGGCCAATATTCAACATCCTTAAAGAAAAGAACTTTCAACCCAGAATCTCCTATCCAGCCAAACTCAGCTTCATAAGTGAAGGAAAAATAAAATCCTTTGTGAACAAGCAAGCACTCAGAGATTTCATCACCACCAAACCTGCTCTACAAGAACTCCTGAAAGAGGCTCTACACATATAAAGGAACAACCAGTACCAGCCACTCCAAAAACACACCAAATGGTAAAAAAGCAGCAACACAATCAAGAATCTGCATCAACTAACCAACAAAACAGCCAGGTAGCATCAAAATGACAGCATCAAATTCACACATAACAATACTATCCCTAAATGTCAATGGACTAAATGCCCCAATCAAAAGACACAGACTGGCAAATTGGATAAAAAGCCAAAACCCATCAGTGTGCTGTATCCAGGAAACCCATCTTACATGCAAGGATACACAAAGGCTCAAAATAAAGGGATGGAGGCAGATCTACCAAGCAAATGGAGAGCAAAAAAAGGCAGGAGTTGCAATTCTCATCTCTGATAAAATAGACTTTAAAGCAACAAAGATCAAAAGAGACAAAGAAGGACATTACATAATGGTAAAAGGATCACTGCAACAAGAAGAGCTAACGATCCTAAATATATATGCACCCAATACAGGAGCACCCAGATACATAAGGCAAGTTCTTAATAACTTACAAAGAGACTTAGACTCCCACACAATAATAGTGGGAGACTTTAACACCCCATTATCAATATTAGACAGATCAACCAGACAGAAAATCAACAAGGATATCCAGGACCTGAACACAGACCTGGAACGAGCAAACCTAATAGACATTTACAGAACTCTCCACCCCAAATCCACAGAATATACATTCTTCTCAGCACCACATCACACCTACTCTAAAATTGACCACATAATTGGCAATAAATCACTCCTCAGAAAATGCAAAAGAACAGAAATCATAACAAACAGTCTCTCAGACCACAGTGCAATCGAGTTAGAACTCAGAATGCAGAAACTAACTCAGAACCGCACAGCTTCATGGAAACTGAACAACTTGCTCTTGAATGTTGACTGGATAAACAATGAAATGAAGGCAGAAATAAAGATGTTCTTCGAAACCAATGAGAACGAAGACACAACATACCAGAATCTCTGGGACACATTTAAAGCAGTCTCTAGAGGAAAATATATAGCAATGAGTGCCCACATGAGAAGAAAGGAGAGATCTAAAATTGACACCCTATCATCAAAATTGAAAGAACTAGAGGAGCAAGATCAAAAAAACTCAAAACCTAGCAGAAGACAGGAAATAACTAAGATCAGAGCAGAACTGAAGGAAATATAGACACAAAAAACTCTTCAAAAAATCAATAAATCCAGGAGCTGGTTTTTTGAAAAGATCAACAAAATAGACAGACCACTAGCCAGATTAATAAAAAAGAAAAGAGAGAATAACCAAATTGATGCAATAAAAAACGATAAAGGGGATATCACCACAGATTCCACAGAAATCCAAACCATCATCAGAGATTATTACAAACAACTCTATGCACATAAACTAGTAAACCTGGAAGAAATGGATAAATTCCTGGACACCTGCAACCTCCCAAGCCTAAACCTGGAAGAAGCCGAAACCCTGAATAGACCAATAACATGGTCTGAAGTCGAGGCAGCAATAAAGAGCCTACCACCCAAAAAAAGCCCAGGTCCAGATGGGTTCACAGCTGAATTCTACCAGACATACAAGGAGGAGCTGATACCATTCCTTCTGAAACTATTCCAGACAATCCAAAAAGAGGGAATCCTTCCCAAATCATTTTACGAGACAAACATCATCCTGATACCAAAACCCGGCAGAGACTCAACAAGAAAAGAAAATTTCAGGCCAATATCCATGATGAACATAGATGCAAAAATCTTCAATAAAATACTGGCAAACCGATTGCAACAGCATATCAAAAAGCTCATCCACCATGATCAAGTAGGATTCATCCCGGGGATGCAAGGCTGGTTCAACATACGCAAGTCCATAAACGTAATTCACCACATAAACAGAACCAAAGACAAAAACCACATGATTATCTCGATTGATGCCGAGAAGGCTTTTGACAAAATTCAACAACCCTTTATGCTAAAAACCCTCAATAAACTAGGTATTGACGGAACGTATCTCAAAACAATAAAAGCTATTTACGACAAACCAACAGCCAATATCATACTGAATGGGCAAAAACTGGAAGCATTCCCTTTGAAATCTGGCACTAGACAAGGATGCCCTCTCTCACCACTCCTATTCAATATAGTACTGGAAGTTCTAGCCAGAGCAATCAGGCAAGAAAAAGAAATAAAGGGTATCCAAATTGGAAAGGAGGAAATCAAATTGTCTCTATTTGCAGATGACATGATTGTATATCTGGAAGACCCCATCATCTCAGCCCAAAATCTCCTGAAACTGATAAACAACTTCAGCAAAGTCTCAGGATACAAAATCAACGTGCAAAAATCACAAGCATTCCTATACACCAGTAATAGACTTCCAGAGAGCCAAATCAAGAACGAACTGCCATTCACAATTGCTACAAAGAGAATAAAGTACCTAGGAATACAACTAACAAGGAACGTAAAGGACCTCTTCAAGGAGAACTACAAGCCATTGCTCAACGAAATAAGAGAGGATACAAACAGATGGAGAAACATTCCATGTTCATGGTTAGGAAGAATCAACATCGTGAAAATGGCCATACTGCCCAAAGTAATTTACAGATTCAACACTATTCCCATCAAGCTACCAATGACCTTCTTCACAGAACTGGAAAAAAACACCTTAAACTTCATATGGAACCAAAAGAGAGCCCGCATAGCCAAGTCAATTCTAAGCAAAAAGAACAAAGCGGGAGGCATCACACTACCGGACTTCAAACTATACTACAAGGCTACAGTAATCAAAACAGCATGGTACTGGTACCAAAACAGAGATATAGACCAATGGAACAGAACAGAGGCCTCAGAGGAAATACAACATACCCACAACCATCTGATCTTCGACAAACCTGACAAAAACAAGCAATGGGGAAAGGACTCCTTGTTTAATAAATGGTGTTGGGAAAACTGGCTAGCCATGTGCAGAAAGCAGAAACAGGACCCCTTCCTGACACCTTACACCAAAATTAACTCCAGATGGATTAAAGACTTAAACATCAGACCTAATACCATAAAAACCTTAGAAGAAAATCTAGGCAAAACCATCCAGGACATAGGTGTAGGCAAGGACTTCATGACCAAAACGCCAAAAGCAATGGCAACAAAAGCCAAAATAGACAAATGGGACCTAATCCAACTCCACAGCTTCTGCACGGCAAAAGAAACAGTCAGTAGAGTGAATCGACAACCAACAGAATGGGAAAAAATTTTTGCAGTCTACCCATCTGACAAGGGGCTGATATCCAGAATTTACAAAGAACTAAAGCAGATCTACAAGAAAAAAACAAACAAGCCCATTCAAAAATGGGCAAAGGATATGAACAGATACTTTACAAAAGAAGACATACAGGAGGCCAACAAACATATGAAAAAATGCTCATCATCACTGGTCATCAGAGAAATGCAAATCAAAACCACATTGAGATACCATCTCACACCAGTTAGAATGGCGATCATTAAAAAATCGGGAAACAACAGATGCTGGAGAGGATGTGGAGAAATAGGAACACTTTTACACTGTTGGTGGGAATGTAAATTAATTCAACCATTGTGGAAGACAGTGTGGCGATTCCTCAAGGACCTAAAAATAGAAATCCCATTTGACCCAGCAATCCCATTACTGGGTATATATCCAAAGGATTATAAATCATTCTACTACAAGGACACGTGCACACGAATGTTCATTGCAGCACTGTTTACAATAGCAAAGACCTGGAACCAACCCAAATGCCCAACGATGATAGACTGGATAGGGAAAATGTGGTACATATACACCATGGAATATTATGCAGCCATCAAAAACGATGAGTTCACGTCCTTTATAGGGACATGGATGAACCTGGAAACCATCATTCTCAGCAAACTGACACAAGAGCAGAAAATCAAACACCGTATATTCTCGCTCATAGGCGGGTGTTGAACAATGAGAACACATGGACACAGGGAGGGGAGCACTACACACTGGGGTATGTTGGGGGGAAATGGGGGAGGGGTGGGGGGTGGGGAGGTGGGAAGAGATAGCATGGGGAGAAATGACAGATACAGGTGAGGGGACGGAAGACAGCAAAGCACACTGCCATGTGTGTACCTATGCAACAATCTTGCATGTTCATCACATGTACCCCAAAACCTAAAATGCAATAAAAAAATAAAATAAAAAAAAAAATAAATAAAATTCTCAGTATTTTCTGTTTTCACTTGAACTGCAGCTATACTATGAAAGTGGCTTTATTTGTTTCCCTTGTTATCTGTAGATTTACAGAAAAGATTTCTGAGCACATTTAGGCCACCATAATTGTCCTATGGAAATCCAAAGGTAAGCACTGAATTTTTAATTTGTATTTCCCTTGCTACTGCTGAAGTTAAGCTTGTTCATATGTTCATTGACCATTTATATTTCTCCCTTTGAGAACTGTCTATATCTCTTATCTATATTTCTATTATGTTATCTATATTTTTCTTACTGATTTTCAAGAATTCTTTATGTATTCTGGATGCTAATGTTTTACTGATTATATATATTTCAGTATGGTCTCCCAGTTTGTAGATTATTTTTTGACTTTTCTTGTGATGTATTTTGATAAATTATTATTGTTTGAGACATGATCACACTCTGTCATTCAGGGTGAAGTGCAGTGGCATAATCAAGGCTTACTGCATGCAGCCTTGACCTCCCTGGCTCAAGCAATCCTCCCACCTGAGCCTCCAGAGTAGCTGAGACTACAGGCATGTGCTAACACGCCTGGCTTTTTTTTTTTTTTTTTTTTTTTTTCCTTATTTTTTGTAGAGACAAGGTCTCACTCTGTTGCCCAGGCTGGTCTTAAACTTGTGAATATGGATATCCAGTTTTCCCAACACCATTTATTTAAGAGACTATCCTTTCCCCACTATATACTACTGAAGACTTTATCAAAGATTAGTTGACCATATGTGCATGGACATACTTGTGGCCTTTCTATTCTGTTCCACACATCTGTCTGTATGCCAGGACCATATATTTCAATTATTCTAGTTTGTAAAATATTTTGAAATCAGTAAATGTAATGCTTCCAGCTTTATTTTTCTTTATCAAGATTGCTTTGGCTATTTGGAGTTCTTTGGGGTTCCGTGAATTGTTTTTTTTTACTTTTATTTTAAAGTGCCCTTTTTTATAGTTAAGTCTTAAAGTTCAGAATTGGTTGATGTGGAGTAAAGGAAAGATCAAACTGGTTTTTGCCCATACAGGTAAATATTAACCCCAATAACATGCATTAAATGTTTTCTACTCCTCACAGATCTACATTTGCATGTCTTTGTCATATATAAAATCTCTGCATGTGGTAGCACATGCTTGTAGTCTCAGCTACTCTGGAGGCTCAGGTGGGAGGATTGCTTGAGCCAGGGAGGTTATTTTTAGAATCATTATCTTGTGCCATTATCATGTGTCAGTTTGATGATTCCTTTGACCAAATCCCACTGTCTTAATTACCTCACATTACTCCTTACCTCACTCCAATATTGCATCTGTCTCTACTACTCTAATAAACCTGCTTATATGAGGTCCACCAGTAGTCACCACGGTGCAAAATCCAAATGGAATTTTCTACATTTTACTTTATTCATCTTTTAGAAGACTGCAAGGCAGTCTTTTTTAACATTTTCATTCTTGGCTTTTATAAAATCAAACAATTCTGCTTTCCATCTAATATCAATAGTCACTCTTGGGGGGCCTTTCTGGCCTTTTCTCATCTACTTAACATCTAAATATAAAAGTACCTCAAAGCTTGATCTTAAGCTCTTATCTTTTTCCTAGCTAGAATGTCATTTTGAGTGATCATAACGAGCCATTCATGGCTTTTATGTATTAATAGCTCTAAATTTATGTGTCTTTCTGAATCCAGAATTATATTCATGGATAAAATAAATATTTATTGAACACATACTACTTATGAAACACTAATCTAGGCAATAATTATTCAGCAGTGAACAAGATACAAAACTCCCTGCCCCCATGGACTATTTATTATACTAGAGGGACAAAAGACAAAGAATATGTAAGTGCACATGTATATAGTACTTCAGATTTTGATGAGCTTCGTGGAGAAAACCAAGGCAGGCAAGGTATATAAAAGGTTTTGAGATAATGATCCTGTAATTTTTAAATAGGATAGAAATCTGACAATCGGACTAGAAATCTAAAAAATATTAAGTGGAGGTCAGCAAACTCTGAAGGCCAAACTGGGCTCATCACCTGTATTTGCATAGTCAGTGAGCATATAATGGTTTTTACATTTTTAAATGGTTGGAAAAAAAAATCAAAAGAAAAATAATATTTCATGGTATGTGAGAATAAAGGGAATTCAAATTAATGTGCCCACAAATAATGTTTTATTGGGACACAACAAAGTTCAATTATTTAAATACTGTCTATGGTTTCTTTCGTGCTTGTATAGCAAAGTTGAATAGTTGAGGCGAAGACCATATAACCCATAAAATCTAAACTATTTACTATCTGGTCCTTTATAGAAAAAGTTTTCTGATTCCTCATCTTAACCAATATACTCTACTGCTTGCAAATAAAAAGCTTCACATGACAAAGTTCCCGTTGAATTCAATGTAATGA
The DNA here is from genome assembly GCF_048565385.1 of Saimiri boliviensis. Lineage (NCBI taxonomy): Eukaryota > Metazoa > Chordata > Mammalia > Primates > Cebidae > Saimiri > Saimiri boliviensis. The sequence continues at coordinate 40,944,836 of NC_133450.1, read as the reverse complement.
GAAAATAAACTAATCTTTAGACAAATATGTTTATTTCTTTCAATAGACAAAAGAATTTCTTTTTAATTTAGCTTCCAAGAGACTGGAAAGCTCAATACAACCAAGCTCAGTAACAACAACACTGGGTGGCTGGACACCTCTATTGTGTTTAATCATTTACCAACATGTGTATGTGTAAATGTTGATATGTGTGTTTTAGTGTTTTGTTTTTATATTGATTTTCATTTTATGAGAAGTCTATAATTTTGTGTCAAAGTCAATACAAATATGAACAAACATAAGGAAGAGTTATACTTAGTGTATTATTTTAAAAGATCATCTTTAAAACTGTAATGACTTAACTGCCTTTCTCTGTTATAGGATAAAAAGTTAGGAGATTTAAAAAGTACACATCTAAGTTCATGAGGAAATGCAGTGCTCCTCCATGATGAAAATAGTACCCAATTAATGTAATATATAACATTCTTAGGAAGACTTTAAGAAAAAATATGTAATATCATAGCTTTTTAAAAGCATTCCTCTTAAAAAGTTGTAGATGTAAGTGCAAGCTTTAGTCAATTTGAAACCTTACTTCAAATTGTGAAGGCATAACCAATGCCTTGACACCAACTTTCACGTTTTTATTATTTAGTAAGTAAAGTCATCACATTAAGATGTGAGTTTCTCTGTCAGCTCTTCTGATCTCCTATAAAATATCTTAAAAATAAAGTTACAAGAAAGAAACATTAGACTGAAGGAGGCTTTGTTTGCTCTCTTGCTTGTTTTGTTTTACTGCATTTGAATTTTTATGATTGCCTTCAAAAAAAACCAAATATATGAAATTCTTTCTCTGTAGTTTTGTAGGATGATTTCATCACAAGAACTTTAAAAAAAGAGAGATAAATTTAATATCAGGAATATTCTAGAGTTCCACCAAATTTCAATTACAGAACAGGCTTTTTATTGAATATATGTATTCTATATAAATAACAAGCTTGACAGAAGGCCCTTTATTAATATATTTATTTGGTGTTTTCTTCAGGGGTACCGTGTGGGTCTTGGCTTGACTAAGATCCCATAATTCTCTGCAATCTATTCATTAAAATGATAAGTTTTTAAGGGAACTGAAATTCTTAAGGAATTTTTAAAAATTTTTGTATATATTTTTGAAATGTGCCTGTACAAATGAAAGTAGGTTTTCCTAAGATCAATACCAGTAAAAGTACAAGAACATTCTTTAAATATTAGAAAACCCTAATTAATCTGATATTCATCCCAAGTTGGGCAGCATAAGCTCACTAAAATTTCCACGTTTCATTGCTCCTGGTTGTAACTATACCAATTTAGTTCAGTAAAATTACATATCTCTTACCAATTAATAAAAACAGAAACAAAAATTACAATCATAGCTATTATTTGGCTTCAAAGTACTTGCAAAGTAGTAAAGATAACCCTAATTGTAACATTTTCATAAGGATTCAGAAATTTCAATATATCCCAAAGCACAATATGTTTAGGGATAGTGTATTTACTCACCATTCTCAATGCAGGCAAGAACCATCCTTCTCTATGTTAAGAAAGAAAAGCAAAGTTAAAAGAACAAACCAATCTCCTCTTTTACCTAAAATACTAACAACTGCATAATTATTTTAATTTTTATTAGGGAATTGAAAAAATATTATTTATGCAATTATTTTTATATGTGTCCCCCTCTAGATTGTAAGTTCCTTGGGGGCAAGGACCCTTCCTATTTTAGTCACAGCTTCATCTCCAGTGCCTGATGTTGTGCGTGGAACATACAAGGTACGAAGTAAGTGAGTGATGTAGGGCAAAGAGCATGAAGTTTGACATCAGAATCCTAAAAATCAGAATCAAACTTTGACTGTACCATTTATTAGGTGTATAATCTTGGATAAAGTATTAATTTTTCAGAATCTCCTTATTTTTTAAATGGAGACTATAATGCCTACCACATAGGATGTTTGTAATCATCGCATGAACTCAGGAATGCATAACACTAAGAAGTGCTTAGAGATGGGTACAGTCCATAAATGTGTGTTCCCTTACCCTCTGACTCTTGGTCCACACTCTTCCAGGTGGCCCACAGCTGAAGACCAAGAGCCTCTTTGTGTAACCACAAAACAGTGCCAGCAGGTCAAAGAAAGTAAAAATGTACTCGTTCAGTCCTACTAGACTGTGAATCTTGTGTGGCAGGGACTGCCTCATAGTCACCACTGACATTCTGGGGACTGGATGTCTTGAATGTAAGCAGGGGCTTCATGAACATTTACTATTAAATGCTGAAAGGGGGAAATATATCTTTAAAGTAAATAGCAACGCATACATTAATATCTACATAAATATTTGTGAATTCTTGGTTAAACTTCTTGTCAGGCCTCAGCTTTCAGCATATGAGAATTTTACCTCCTTTTAAAATTTTCCACATTTTTCCTCTAAGCATGAAGTATTTTATTATATAAATAATAAGCCATCATTAAATCTAAATTTCTCTAACAGAACACTTAAATGATGATGAAGCATTACCCTTAATAGTAAAAATGATTTGAAGTTTGAGGTTTTGAGTTTTCTTTACTTCCCTGTAATATGGAAAAATAGCACTCAACTGTATTGAGAATGGCTGAATAAATGAACGACTTCTGATCATACTGTCTTCTGTGATTTATCAAATAATGTGAATCAGTAAAAACACTATAAAATTATGTGACAGTTGATTTTACTACTTTACAAGGCACTCTGAAACCAAATAATAACTACCAGATTAAACAAGTGAAGTCTCTTTGGATGTACTGACATTTCAAATTGTGTTATTAGACAAGAGGGATCTTAATTGAAACAGTTGGATGTAACACTAGGAGTTGGGCCGGGTTGTTTCTCTTTTAACAGTGACTGGTTTTCCCTAGGTGGGCTGCTTCCCATTAACTTCTCATTTATTATCAAGATGAAGTTTGATACAAGGGTTACAGTATTAAACTACTGATTTAAATTATGTCTTCTGACATTTTCCTTGGTGCCAAAAACTACGAATATTTCTCAATAACACTTCCTAAACATGCATTTAATTTTCAATCTTAGAAATCTTGGAAAATATCATGAAGAATATATATTCGGAGACTAGGTTTAATTGGTCATCTAGCTGGAATACAGGAACTAGACTAGAAGAGATGTTAACGAGAACACAAGACTCCTTATTCCTGGTGCAGTATTTTATTCATCACATTCCATCTTCACTATCTCTGATTTTTACAAACACTGTGGAATCCTTTGGTCTTCATGCTGGTTTCTAGGAGTGGAACCTCTACACCTGCATTAGACCTCTAACGTGGGTCCAAGGTCTTTAATTATTTCTCATGAGCCCACCATGCCTCATCTAAGCAACCTCAACATGTTTTCAGATAGTCTCTGTTGGATGGTTTAACTCTGAGATTACAACAATGCAATTTTAGTCAAAAGCTAATAGGATTTATCTGGGGTATACAGGATGATGATGAGTGGGAAGGGTAAGAAAAGTTTATTTAGAAGAATAAGCACATTTCAAAAAGGAATAATTAATATGTGATAAGGAGACACTTGTCTACCAGATATTGATATTCAACAAGAGTGACTAAGAACAATGCCTTTACAGTGCAGACCTAGTACAAAATCCACGTTGTCCTATGTGTGATCTAAAGCGTATCATTTAACCTCTGACGGCCCAGTGTCTGTATCATTAAATGGGAATAATTATATTATATATGTGTTGGAAAGAGTAAACATTAAATAGACTAAGATTATTGGCCTTCTAAATTCACAATGATTAAGAAAAAATTAATACCCAGTACTGACAATGTTATTCTGAAAAGAGACATATATAAATTAATGTTGGTTGCAGCTCATTTGATATTTTAGAAGAAACAAACTACAAAAATAATAAAAACTAAAAAACGTACATAACCTTGGACTGGGCAACCCTTATTCTCAGTGTTTAACTTAATGTAATCATTAGACATCTTAAATATTCAATAATAGGTGGATGATACAATATAGCCCTAAAAATAGAATACAAATGTTATTATATTGTAAACTTATAAATAGATGTTCACAAAATCATATAGATGAATGGCACAAAATACTTCTGCAAGTCATAGCATTATGAATGACATCATGTTTTCTTTTTCTAGCTCTTTTTGTAATTTTATGTAACAGTTATGAATTTCTACTAAACAAGCATTTTTTGAAAACAAAATGGGTATATAAATACTAACATTTATTCATAATAAATAATAGATTCTAACATTTATTTATCCTTGAGAGAAGTCATGGTGGGAGTAAAGCTCTACTCTGGTCTGAATATAATGTGATACTTGCCCTGCAGACTCCCCTGTGCCATCTGTGCTGTCAAAACACATATGAGTTAAGTCTGTGGATAATGCCCCCAAAGGCAGCAGACCCACATATTTATTGAGCATTATTCTAAACAAACATGTGATGATCACTTCAATCATACTTGGGCACCAATATCTCCCTGGATCAATTTACATGTTATCACTCGTATTAGAGTAATATTTTAAACCATCATGACTATTCAGTGGAAATCATTCTGTTATTTACATGGAATGCACAAGCCATCTAATATTATTAACTTCTTTAATGAATGAGTTATTAGTAGTTAATAGATTAACTGAGTCTATGAATTATCTCCTTTCAATTTGTTTTCCATCTTCAGACCAGTCATGTGACTATTAGGACATAGGTAATTTGAGTTTTATTATAAAATAGGTGAAAAGTTTCATCTTCCAACAATCTTTTATCTCCAAATTCTATTTTTTTTTTTTCTATTACTTTCCTGGACTCTCATCTTCAATGTAAATTCACTCTCTCCTTTTTTAAAATTTGACATGGCTTCCTATATTTCCTGTATGGTATTTCAAACACTATCACAAAATAAAATCATATGTTTATCAGGGTAACTACTGAAGATTTTTCTCCCGCATCAGACTCTGAACAACGCAAGAACAGGGATTATGTTTATTTCTATTTATCACTCTATAGCAAGGATCATAAAACCCTCTAATATCATGTTTTCCTTTGATATGAATACAAATTTTAAAATGGCTATGTCCATATTTTTAAATTCTCCCATTATATAGATTTTCTCAAATTTATATTTTCTACCTCTCAGAGATGTCCCAGTAAAAACGAGGGACAAGGAAGTATAAGGTATAGAGAAATAAGGAAGGTTACTAAAGTGAAAAAATAAGAGAACATCTTGAAGGTCTTAAGAGAGAAGTCAAGAACCATAAAAATCAAAGCTGAGAGGAAGCCATCAGGCTGCACAGCCATGCAGCCCCTCCCTGACTCCAGACTCATACCCAGGCAGCTGGTAATGAACAAGATGAATCTCTCTCCTTTTGTTGAGACAGAGTCTCATTCTATCACAAGCTGGAGTGCAGTGGTGCGATCTAGGCTCACCACAATCTCCACCTTCCAGGTTCAAGCGGTTCTCCGTCACAGCCTCCCAAATAGCTGGGATTAAAGACGCCCATCACCACATCCAGCTAATTTTTGTATTTTCAGTAGAGACGGGGGTTTCACCATGTTGGCCAGGATTATCTCCATCTCCTGACGTCATGATTCACCCCACTTGGCCCCCCAAAGTTCTGGGATTACAGGCATGAGCCACTGTGCCCAGCCAAATCTTTCTTACATAGCAATTTTTCCTTTTCTTTTAATCTATTCACTATTTTTTTCCACACCCTGTTGCTGCCTTCTGCTGTGCCAGACAATGATGCCCATGGTTATTTGGCACTACTAGTAAAGGAACTAGAAGTGGATTTTCAGTACAGAATATAAATGATATAAATGAATACAAAAGCAAAAGCAATCAGCCTGAGCCAAAAGACAGGCATCTTTTAGTCATTACCATTAAAAAAATCAAAAAAGAGATAGAGTGGGTGGAGAGGATAACGCTACAAAGCATTGGGTAGGAAAGGAAAAATAACAAACACAGTCAAGTAATAATAACAACAGAAATCAAAGAAATGGAAACATACTGTTTCTTAAAAGTTCAGTTTATAAAATTCAAAACTGCATAATTCTACTTTTACTTAAAAACTGAAAAAGTCTCGGAAGCATTATAATCTCATTTAAACATAGGTGTATCAATAGCCATTACTGCAGATTTACTGCAGTGGGAGCTTGAAAACAGATCAATCAAGACAGCTCAAAACAGAATAATAGGTTGGATACAAACACCTACTCATACTATAACACTGTTTGCAGCATGTGGACTCATTCATGATTAAATTTTTCCCCAAAGTCTAATGTATTTCTGTTCGTTGTGTGTATATATGTATATATATATATATATATTTCATTCATCCAAATTACTCCACAGTTGATATTCTATTTTCCTCTCTGCTTAAATAAAGCAGTACCCACTGAATACCAAGCCAGGCATAACGTAGTTCCCATAGTTTCCAAACTGTGAAGGACAAAACATATTATAACCACAATAGACTAAATTATCTGTTACCTCTTATTATTGTCTACCATATTCAGGCACCTTTTGGCCATTTTTCACCCCCCAGCCAACTAACTATTGTGGCTGGTGGTATCTCTATTACAGATGTGAACACAAAAGTATGGAACCTGATCCTTGTGGTCTAGATGAAGTCAGGGTACTGAGCAAGTCATCCACGGACCTCCGTAAATAATTCTATCTTCTCATTTCTGGACTACAGCTATCAAATTATTCCTTCAGTCCTTCCTCAGAAGCTCGTATCAGAATTATAAGAAAATGAAATATAAACTAGCCCACAGCATTATGCTAAATTTCAACATGATACAAGAAAATAATGTACATTATTAATATTATTCCTAAAGAGAGGTTTGAATCAAATAACACAGCCTAAGATTTGACATAGGAAAAGTTTACTAATAATTATATTAGCTGACAATAATATAATGCTTGCATTAAAATCCTCCTAAACTATGCCAGAAGCCATGAAAACTAATATATACATTCGAGTGGTCCAAATTATTATTACAAAAAACATTAAAGTTTTCATTGACTTGTTTCCAATAAGCCACTGGCTGTTATTTTACTTAACTTCTGATACATGAAAAGAAAAATGAAACTGAGGTTTCAGATAAACTCTACTTTCTCAGATAGTCTGTGAATGTCAGGCAGAAAATAAAAATGTCAATAATAATTTGGAATGCTTACTTTGTAGTATTTCAGTAGGTAACAACTGAGAAACACATGTAGATGTGACAACAGTGATCTTATTATGTCTAGGTACACATGGAAAAATTATAGTTTTATGTATTTGTTGCATAATGCTTTAAATAACAAGCTGAAGAACAGTTTCTTATAATGATATGCCAGTTTCTTATAACAGCTTCTTAATAGCGTCTCTTGCTCAACAGGCAGGTAATTTAGATCACAGGAAAAACTACACCAGTTTTCCCATATTGGCCTAGCTTAGCCCTTCTATTAGAGATTCTGAGTCCTCCTAGTTTTTTAAGATAGTATGTGTTCTATCACCTTGGAAAAGCCAGTTAATTTCATGAGTAAAACTACAGTATTTAGCTATCCTAATAAAAAGTTGTTGGAAAATAATTAGTGAATTATTATAGAATTTTCTTCTAGAATTCTTTTTATATAAAACCCTTAAATTCACACATGTAAATTGTAAATAAGAATATAATATACAATAGTACTCCGAATCATTCAGACACAATCATGTAATCTTAGTGTCAGGACCTGCAAATTCATTTAGTGCTATGTTCTACATATGTGCCTAAATCTTTTACTGGCAGACTGTGAATTTCCTCCTGAAATGGATCATTCCACTTTTAAAATGCCAAACACTTCAAGTTACCTGTCGTATCTCTCCCAAGTCTTTTCTCAGCTAAACTAAATATTCATATTTCTTTTAACTATCCATCACAAAACAAAATTCCAAGAACTTTACGCCATCATGCTTATCTTCTGATAAGTGTGCTGCCATAAGATGACATTTCTTTTAAAATATTCAAAGTTCAACACAATATCTGAACACAATCCATGATCTGATTACAATGGGCTGTACTAGCGTGATTATTTCCTTTCTTGATTCAAAGGCTAGAGTACTTTTAGTGCATCTTCAGATCAATTGGGTTTTATTTTATTATATTCACGTGAATATATTTATGTGGCTTTTAAATGCAGGACATTTATCTGTGAAGTTCTTCTTACAAGACTAGTGGCTTCACTCTTGGCTTCAACTATAACACATACCATCATGGGAACCTCTTGAAGTATTTTAATATCAAACCAAGAAAATGGTGACATGTATGACAATATAATCCCAGTTTTACATATTTAGTAATATGATGAAATATTTAAACATCATTTCCCAAATTTAAAAATATATACAAAATTAAACTGTTCAAAGGAAGTCACTTTAACTTGTAGAAAAAAAGCATATTGCCTACTGTATGCAAAAGCACAGTGCTTCTCTGATAGATTTGGCTAAAAAATAATTTAAAAATGTAAGACATTCAAAATTCCAATTTGTTTAAATTCTAAAGGCATATTCCCACCTGAATTTTCTGTGTAGTTCTGCTGGAACATTTCATATAATAGCATCTTTCTACTGATACCTTATGTTTTTTATAAAACACATGAAACAAAAATGAAGACCAAAGAGCTTTTTCTACTGATTTCCTTTAAAGGTGCATGTCAGGGAAAAAAGTAAGATATTGGAAAATAATAAAGGTAAGGTTTTAGACCTTTCATTTTATGAAACAAGCTGAAAAAAAAATCCACTATGATGGGAAATACGTGGTCTACACATTGTTTTACAAGCCTTACATTTTTTCACATGGTCCCAAAAGCTGAAAATAAAGTCCCCAGCCATTTACTTCATTTGAATTATCTTCCAGTAAAGTCATTTCAAACTGCAGGGTTGAATTTTTTGAGCTTTAACCGTCATCCTTTCTATTTTTTCCCATAATCTCCTCTTTGCCTTTTAAATCCTCAGTTATTCCACCCATTTCTTCTCCTTTTATGAACACAGAACATTAGCAAGTAGCAAAGCCCAGAGAATGGATTGGGCTATTAAATTTAAAAAGAATCTAAAGCAACTGTGCTAATGAGCAGTCAATAACGTATTTTCAACTAAATAAAATTGAACTAGTCACTGTTCTATATTGAAAAATATTGCCTAGAGCAAACTTGCCTGAAACAAATGCTGCAATCTCCACATCAAATACAGATTTTAATGCCACAATTGTATCAGAGAAATAATTATTCACATAAGGCAAGTTAAGATGGAATTATATCACAGTGATTAACTTGCTTGTGGGTTAAAGCTGAATTCAAACATCTATAAAACTAAATATGTGGAAATAATAGAAGGAAATCTCAGCTATCGGGGCAAAGGTTTTCCTCTAATTACCTTCAATAAATCATTACATTTATTTGTACAAGCAATGGAAAAATATATAGCTATTTTAAAACTAACCAGAGAAGCATTAAAACCAAGACATTTGGCTTCACAGATTATATTTCTTTTTAAAATATATGCTCATAGCTAAATTTGATAACCTCTATTAAAAATATTTGAAAAATGTAAAATAGGAAATATATACTAATAAAATGTATTTGGCTTATGGAGGCACATGAAGTCTAATAAGGGTCTCTAACATTAAATATGGGACAAATGTCAAAATTCAGATACCGTTAACTAAAGCTACATCCAAAAGTACATACAGAATTCTAAGATGGTGATTGCAATTATGGAATTTATATTATTACTGTCATCAACCTTTCATTTTTTTCTACACTTGTATTTTAACAGGTTCAATCAATTTAACTCATAATCAAAAGGCTATGATATAGATAAATACATAATTGATCATAATAGAAACATAGATAGGTAGATACACACACACATACATAGAAACTTTTGTTACAAAAGCCGTATGTGCTCACTGGCTGCTCTTTTGAGAACAGACTATACAAGGAACAAAGGTGGAAGTGCAGTTAGTTGGTATTGGAAAAACCCAGGAAAGATATGACGGTGACTTGGACCAGATGATAGCAATGGAGGTGGTGAGAACTGGAGGTAGAGCCACAAGGATTCAGCAGAGGTTTAAATGTGGGAGATTTTGTGTTAAGCAACAGAAAGGTAGTGTTTCCATTAATTTCACTGGGAAAGAACGGCTGTAAAACAGGTTTTTAGAAGATGATTAGAAGTTTGGTTTTGGACAACTTCACTGGACATGAGTAGGCAGTTGGACAGGAGAATCTGTAGTTCAGGGAATCAAATCCAAGATAAATATGAACATTGGGTAGTGATGGTTTAGTCATGAGATTGCAGGATGTCGTTAAGGGAGGGAATACGGACAGAAAACAGAAGAGGCACAAGGGCTGAGCTCTAAAATACCACCAAATTTAAAATATCATCTTATTCAAACTGCTTTCAATAAATGTGCTACCAATTTATATACCTCCCAGAATTATACAATAATGCCAGTCACCAGCCTTTGCTAAGATTGGGTATCATCTTTGTTCATTTGACATATTAAAAATGTTTCTATGGTTTTCTTCATTTGTTTGTTTTTAACACTTTGTTCCAAGTGAAAATAAGCCTTTATGTGTATTAGCAATTTGTGTTCTGTCTTCTATCTATGTCCTCAGTTCATTTTTCTCCCCAAGTATGCTAATACTTCTTAATAATTTATAAATCACTTTACCTATTAAGGTAATTAACCCTTCACTTACAAAATCTGTTGCAAATGTTTTATCTCATTTTCATAGTTTCTAGTGTGAAAGACTTTACACTTTTTAGCCAAATCTATCTGTCAGCCACCTTGTTATATATTCTATTACTTTAATATGTATAAAGATAAATTAAATATATTCACGCATTTTCTTCTAATAGTTTACAGTTTCTTTTTTTGCATTTAATTCTCAGTTATTCAGATATTTATGTTAGGTAATGAGACTCTTAACAAATATTTTCTTAGATTTTTAGTTCATTTTATAATGATATTAAGTAATTATCAATTCCATCTTTACAATTCATTATTTAACTTATATTCAGTTCTTATCTATAGTAAAATCTAGTTCTAAGATATCTATTCCCTCTCTCTCATTTTTTTTTTTTTGGTTACTAATTCTTTTGTTTATGCTTCAAGTCTTTATTATTGTATTTTAAAATTAAATATTTATATATATAATATATATACACAAACACACTATTTATTTGTTAAATAGCTGAATGCCTAACAGGCATACGAGTCTTCTACTCTAGTTGTCAGGTTCTCTAAAAAACCAGAGAACTGAATGTCAGTTTTTGTTTTCTTCTTGTTTAGTAAAGCATATGGTGTGTAGTCTAAGAATCATTTTTAAATTCAGTCTGTTCAATGATGCAGTACTAGAAATCCCTACACCCCCTTTCCAAACCCAGAATTTGGTAGATGTCTTTTCTTCCTTTTCCTTCCTTTGGTGCTGTTACCCTAGAACTTATGCATCTGGATGGGGATTTTCTTAATAGACTGGGGTAAATCAATAAGAAATAGAGTTTGTTTCGTACGTGAACAAGGAAACTTTTATGTTTGTCACAGTTATTTAAATGTGCTTCTCCTATTAGTCAAAAACAATTTTAAGGATTCCTTACTCAATTAAAAGTCACATCCATGATGTTTTCTTATCCAAATGCTAATCCATTTTAATATCTTAACATTTCCCCTTAAAAAATCTTTTCAGGCTGGGTGCAGTGGCTCACGCCTGTAATCCCAGCACTGTGGGAGGCCAAGGCCAGTGTATCACAAGGTCAAGAGATCAAGACCATGGTTAACACAGCGAAACTCAGTCTCTACTAAAAATACAAAAACACATACACACAAAAAAATTAGCCAGGTGTGGTGGAATGCACCTGTAATCCCAGTTACTTTGGAGGCTGAGGCAGGAGAATTGCTTGAACCTGGGAGATGGAGATTGCAATGAGCTAAGATCATGCCACTGCATTCTGGCCTGGGAGACAGAGGGAGACTGTCTCAAAAAAAAAATCTTTTCAATGAAATTAAATTCTTATTTCACCTTTAATATTTGTCTCCTCATATTTGTTCTATTAATTCCTTTTCCTTGGCTACTTTACTAATCAGAATTACATTTCTTAAACTGCAAATGAACAAGTAAAAAAAAATTATTTAAGGCAGTGAAGGGTAGGTACGTAGAAATTTTTCCCTGCTACATGGCATGTGCACTTTGAGACACACTGCATGCCAGTGCATTAGACCCTAATTCCATCATGAATCAGATAGTTTAGCACATCCTTAAGGGGAGGCTTGAAGACAATCTAGTCAGGTCCATTCATGAACAACCCAGTATTCAGGAATATAGAGATCAGGGACTCAAAACTCTGCCACGTATTACATTAGTGCCAGAGGCCCTGGCTCAGACTCTTTTTGAATATACAAAAGGCCATTATTCCATCATTTCGCTGATTTTTTTTATTAGTTACCATGTGGCTCTATTGCATTTTATGGAAAGGAAAGCTTCTTGCTGAGATAGTTATTGACAAGGCTGATGGCTGTCTCTTGATCTGTTTCATTTAACGTGGACTTCAGAGGACACTCTGCTTTTGATAACTTAAACTCTTACTCTCACCTTCACCCCAAGGAAGATTCTGTTTCTTCTTTGGATACTCTTTCTACTAACCATATATTGGCTTAGATATACATTAATCAAATTCCGTAGAAATGTAGATTTGCTTTCTTCCTTCTGTTTTCATGCATACCACTTTAAAGGGTTGTTTAACTGGAAATTTTATACTGCGTCTTATAAAATGTTGAAAGAGGAGTAAATCTCACCCCTTTCACAATTCCTCCGCATAGCTGCCCCCACGTATTTCACCTGCACTCGCTCTGAAGGCTTCTCTCCCTCATTCTCTTCCTTGTCCATTCCCTACACCTCCACTCAACCATCTATTCCTAATAACACCTGCCCTGGCTTAAAACAACTTACACCTTGCTTCATGAAATTCTCCTAACTAACATCTACTTTGCTCATTTTCTTTTTCCTTTTATCATCGAAAGATGCTTTCTGAGCAGGTCTTAAAGAAAAACCATAAGTCAACCTCACAAGGTTAAAAGAACAAAAAAAATTGTGAGAAATGAACAGGAAGGCATTATGCCACCTAATTATCATGCGTCAAAAATCAATACCTAAAAAAAAAACAGTCTCCACTGGTGCTTATAAAGTAGAATAGCTTAAGAATGGTTTCTTTAAAGCTCTGTGTACCAGAGCTTTTATTTTTCATCTTCTGTATTTGATGTGAATAAGCTGGGTGTAGGAAGTGAGGATTTTTAAAATTTGCTTTTATTTATTTTAAGGAGGATTTTAAGTTCTTATTTGACCCAAATATGACATAGATGAGAAAAATTAAAAGCAGCTCCATGAAAAGGCAAGCAAGAGATTAGAGATATCAGATGATTGGAGAAGGAGGTATCTATTTTACAGATGTGTGTAGGCAAAGTTGAAAATAAAGAACTATAAGTTCTTTATAAAATACATGAGATGGGAGAAATTTAAGTGGAGGACAGCATAGAAGACACATACATTTTTAATTTATAGCAAGGAAGCCTCTTTCTAATTTTTAAATGAGCAAAAAAGGCAAAGGGGAAATCTAGAATAAATTCTAGCAGGAAAAATGGCAGCACTCTAAGTTTTAGAGGAACACAACGAATTACTATGAGAGGTAATGAGAGTGTTTTAGGGAAATGGAATAATGAGTTATTTTCAGAAACTTAATTTTCTAAATTGAATGTGATGACTGGTACTAATTGATGATTAATAGTTCAGTGCTTTGTACCTTCTAAGCATTCAAGAAATATGATTGATTGATATGTCACTTACAAATAAAGAACAACATTTATGAAGCAATTATACAAGCAATATGTGAGTGGGAAAGCTAAATGCATCTGAAGATCCTACTAAAATAGAAACTGAATAAAAATAATAATAACCCATACCTTTTCTGTGTCGATGCCTTTTGACATGGACCATGTTGAGACGATATAATCCATGACTCGCTCACTAAGGCCTTTTGGGACCTGATAGAGTTTCAGAAAGTCCCGTACATTATTCAGCATCTCATGGTATCGGTTGGTGTTGGCATACATTTGCTGGAAAATTGTTGTAACATTTCCAAAAATAGTTGCATAAAGAAGAGCTGAAAGAGAAGAAATCAGATAAATAAAATATCTCATGTGAAAAAAATACAAATATTTGCTCACTTGATAAATAATTTGACAGAGACATTCTTATAACCTTGTAGGGATTAATGTAACTCTCAGAAGATTGCCTGGCATCTGGCACATTTCACTCAGGAAATGTTACCTTCAGTCAGAGAACCATGGTTTTATGAGCACACACTACTCTAGTCAACATGAAAAACGTTAAGAGTCATCACAATATTTTTCTGAAGAATCAGATGATCCAAAGTTATAATTTTGCCTAAGAAATCCTATTTGTTAGTAAATTAAAATTATCCTCCACTTTGTCCTCCTGAATGAAGCCTAATCAATTTAAATTTTTCAGGGATTGATGATCCTGTTTAGAAATACATGTTCTTTCTCATTGCCTGCTTCTTCCAGATTTTGGAATACCTTCCTGGTTATAAATATTTTTGACAGAACATCAGAAATTTATGGAGTGGAGACAAATTAATGTGCTTCATGTTTAGAAGATTCTGAAGATAAAGAGGTTTGGAGTTTTCGGCTAAAATAAAACTTTGGCAGTGCCTAGAAATTCCAGTTATTATATTCATGTCATTATTCCAGTGATTTTTTTTATTCCATCATTTTAATTAAATGCAAAGTTAGCCCACTGACAATTGTCATTCATCTACGAGGGACCGCGGATGGGATAGGGTATTTCAAAGGCCCAACTGCTGCCTCCTCCTCAATCCATAATTCACCAGCTCTTCTTTCTCCAGACCTGGTCAGGGCTAGTAATGCTGACAGGATCCTACAAAAGTTTTTAGAAGTAGTTGAGTTCAGCCTAAACTGAACGAACTTCCCCTCTCCAATAGCACACTACTCCCAGCCTGCCCTGCCCCTCTAGTTTCACTCCCTTGTTAACTGGAAGCTTTTTTGAAAAGGGGGCAGTGCTTTATTAACCTTAATGTTCAGTGCACAGACATTCCATAAGCATTTCACAAATAAGTACTCACAGGCAATGATAATTTTCATCCTACATACTCCAGGCATTTGAAAAATGACTCTAAACAAAATATAGGCTGTTCCACTTTGCAGTTTCATCAGCCAAATCCCATTTGATAGAAGTGGTATAAAATCAGGCTAGCGAAGTGACTTAAGATCTTTAATATACTGCATTTAGAAAATTAGATTTTCCAAGAAGAGTTGTTCTCCTCTGAGTATAACAAATTATAATTTCACAACAGAAAGCTATTATTTTATAAAAATCTAGTCCATTTTTCTGCCATTATTTGATGCCAGTGCAGGACAATATCAGACAGCTGATATTTTTTTAGCCCTGAGTAGGAGGAATACAGTATTGACATTTCTCAACTGAGTCCTTGTATCTTTGAATATTCATATTTAAAAACAAAAAAATAAAATAAAGGTAATCACAGACTTAACATCTCTATTCCACCATTGTTGCTATTAAGAAAAACAAACATAAGGTGAACAAATTAATGATAGCAGAATCATCTAACAAATATGGAATTTCGCCTTTTTAAGAAAAGAGAAATAAGAAAAAATTATATTTTTAAAATAATGAGCATTTTAGGAGTTAATGAAATAATATTGTAGGAGTTAATGAAATATGATTTTCAGTAGTGCCCAGCTATCATAAATTGTCCATAAATGCCACAGAACTACAAATTATTTTGACATGTTTAACTTGTTTGGCTCTCTGCAATGCTTGCAATATGCTACATTTGCCAAATGTCTTATTACTGCCTTTTAGTTTAACAAATTACTACACATTTCATCCTTCAGGTACATTAAATGTATACACAAAATACATTCTGCTCATATAAAAAGTTTAAAATAAAATATGAAGAATCTGCTAATGTATTAAAAGTTTGCAGCACTAATAAGTAAAGAATTACCAACATCCCATTAAGTCTGGCATATTACAAAAATATCCACTTTTTTGGTCATTTTTCATTTTCATTACTTTATGAACACATAACAGTTATACATATTTATGAGGTACAATGATATCTTGATATAAGCATATAATGTATAATGATCAAACAAGGTAATTGGTTGTCAATTTTTTGTGTTAGAAACATTCCAATTCTACTCTACTAGTTCTTATGAAATATACAATCAATTATTATTAACCATAGTTGCCCTATTGTGCTACTGAACACTGCATCTTACTTGTATTTTTGTACCCATTAACCAACTGCTCTTTATCCCTCACTGCCTCTCATTTTCATGTGAATATAGTATCCCTACATCAGATAAGACTAAACAAGACAATAATTTAAAGTAAGAGATTCCATTACAAGTTTACATTCTTGTTATTTTATTTTGAAATAATTTTAGACTCAAAAGAAGTTGCAGAAATAGTGCAGAAAGCTCACATTACCCACATGCAGCTTCTTGCAAGGATGACATCTTACTCAATTATAGTAATATATCAAAACCAGAAAAGTGATAATGGCACAGTACAATTAACTAAACTAGTGAGCTTTTTTTTTTTCGCCAGTTTTTCATTTTTTCATATGCACTCATTTCTTCAGTGTATAGTTTCATAAAATTTTATCACATATATAGATTTCTGTCATTTACATATATTTTTAAAAAGAGAAATCACTTCTTCCTTATCAATATCTTCAATCTGGAGGCTGGAATGCATTTCAAACGAGACAGTATGACAGCATATATGATACTCCAGCAAGGAACAACAGCGATGCCCACCACACCTGTGTTCCAGAACAAACAGGCACATCTTTAATGAGAGAGGCCTTGGAGCATGACACACAATAATAAGGGAAACTGATCTCAGTAGAAGCTTCCTCAAAACTGCTAACTCTCAAAATAATACCTCCTTCTCTCATTACAGACACAACTGTCTTCTTGGATGTCTAATCATTATTTGGATCTAACGCATCGAAAAGAAACTCAGTCTACAGCACCCTCTCTCCAACAGCCAAATGCACTTTCACCTCTGCAAACGGCAAAGCCATACCTAGTTGCTCAGATTAAAAAACCTCAGAGTCATTCTTCAATTCATTCTTCGATTCATCAGCTATATCTGATCTATCAGCAATTCCTGTTGGCTCCACCTTCAATGTATAGATTCAATTCAACCACTACCCACTACCTCTACCAGCATCCTTGCAGTCTCTAAGAGTGTGTGTCTATGGACCAATTACTCAACCTCTGTTGGCCTCTGTGTCCTCACTTACAACTTTAAAATTGCACAGAAATCTCCACCAAAGGATTGTGTTAAATGAGATAATGCATATCTCCACTAAAAATTAGCTGGGCGTGGTGGCATGCCCCTGTAATTCCAGCTACTCAGGAGGCTGAGGCACGAGAATGGCTGGAACCTGGCAGAGGTTGCGGTAAGCTGAGATGGCGTCATTCCACTCCAGCCTGGGCAACAGAGCAAGACTCTATCAAAATAAAAAAAGAATCCAGCAGGGACTGAGTATCCACAAAATGCTATGCATCATCATTACCACAAAAATTATTTTCCAATCAAAAAGAATAATCATAATCATATGTATATGATCTTGGCCACATGTAACTACAGCACTGCCTCTTCCACTGACCATAACTCCTATCAGTCTTCTCTTCATTCCCTCTGTTTCAGTATACAACTTGTTGGTGCCATTCAAACAACCTAAACCAATTCATTCTTCAAAGTTCCTTTACTAGCTGTTCCTTGAATGCTCTTCACCATGATCCTCACTTGGTCTGTTTCCTCTCCTCATTCAGGTCTCTGTTCAAAACCTCACTCATCACTGAGGCCTTCCCTGACCACACTGTCTAAACATCCTCTTTCCCCACTATCACTCTCCACCGCCTTACTATGCCTTATGGTTATTTTATCACTAACTTACACTACATATTTATTTATTTGTTTTTTATCTATCTTTTCCACTAAGCATGCAAATTTCAAGAGGGCAGGTGTAGGTCTGTTTCTTTTGGCTCACTGCTGTATTTTCCCAATATAGACCAGTTCCTAGAACGTGGTAAGTGTTCAAATATTTTTTCCAATAAATTCACACACCAAAAACTGAGAAACAGTTTTTCAGAAACATTTTATTTTCATATCAAAATCTCACTACCAGTGTTGCAAACATATAGAAGGAATACACACTGTTAAGGCAGGTAGGGAAATGAAACATTTAAAAACTAAGGTTAAATATGTCCTAACCATATTAAGGTAAAAACAAATTGGAAGTTCCATTGTCATTCATCAAATATGAATTCCTATGGTCTGGCCAGTTTTATAGAGACCTCTTCCACTATTTTACCTTTTGAATGGAGGTATCATATAGTCAATCCATGTACTTTACTATTAATAGTAATAATTAGGTTAATTTGTGGTAATTTCTTCAGGGCCTTTTTATATGCTCTCCTGCAGACCTATAGACTTAAGATAACTGCTAATTGTGCAAGCTAATCATATTTAAGGTCTTAGTAAATCTGGCATACATATCAGCAAATGCCTTACATAAAAAGTCATATTTGTCTTATTCACCACAAAGGAATTATTTTCAAGATAATTGTGACAGATTAAAGATGGAATATAGATCTTACCTCTCAATGGAAGGAGGGGGGTCTCAAAGAATTTGAGACCCCCCTCCTTCCATTGAGAAACAAGGTCTATATTCTGTTTCCTGGAATCTAGGCATACTCTATGACTGTTGACCACTAGAATATTGTTACCATGATTTTGTGGCAACATCTAGGCCCAAAGGCCTTACAAAATTAGAAACTTCTGATTCCTCACTATTGAAACATCTGCTCTTGGAATCTAGTTTTCATGCTTTGAGGAAGCCAGAGGATTTTTCTGGAGAGGCCCACATGGAGAGGAATAAAAGCCCCTAGCCAATAGCCTAGGCTGAACTCCCAGCTAAGCACTGGTCGAAGCTGAGCAATTCACAATATTGATATGAGTATACATTTCTGGTTAACACTTAAGACTATGTAAGTGGTTCAACCTCTCCTTTTTTTCTCTTTATATTCATAATCTTTAATAATGATACCTAAGAAACAAAACAAATTTTCCATCAGTCTGTGATTGTATGTGTGGGATACAGCTCGAGAACATCAGCCTGCCAGCTGTGTGGCTGAGCCAACTAAGTGGAGTTTTCAGGACCACTGATGCCATCCTAGCTAATACTACATGAACTTGAAATAAGTCACACCATCATAGCCCTCTGCAAGTTACAGATTCATGAATAAAATAAATGATTCTTTCCTTAAGCCACTAAGTGTGATTAGTTATGTCACTTTGATCAATTTAACAACACAGAGTGGTTCTCAACTGGGCAGGGGACCTGCAGGAGGAGGGTACTGAGTCCTTTATGATACACATCACAGCACAAGAGAACATTCTGAAAAACAATTTTTAATATACAATATAGTTTTATATTTTAAAATGGGAAAACTGCCTTTTGTTGTTAGAATATGAACATTAAAGACATGAAAGAATGTTCAGCGTATGAAAAAGAGACAGGTCAAAAGATTGAACAATGTTGTAACTCATCACAGACATCACTATTCAAGCACTGTTGAATTTAGTAGACATTTATTGGACACCTATTAAATGCCAGCCACTATACCAGCCACTGGGAACACAATGATAAAAAAGAATGACATAATCCCCACCCTCAAGTAGTAGCCACCATACTCCCTATAGAAAAGTATGTCTTTAATTCTCCCAAATTATATTCTTTGAAAGTCAATCTTTTTCTTTTCATAGTTTATAAAAATTCACAAATAAACATATAGCCAATCTAAGCATATAAACAGTATAGTTTATTTCTCAGGGTTAAACACTTTGTAGGGTCAAATAGCAATCATGTTAAGCTAAGTAACTGTTACCTGGCCTTCACGCTTACGAGTTGCTCATGATAAGAGATCAAACAGTGATGGTCAGGTCTCTGAAAAAATGTTCTCCAGTCATTTCATTTTCTCATTAGGTCAAGCTGCATCTTTCCAACTCCTTCTTAGTAATCTTTCCTTCTTAGATATATTTTGTGCCTCTCTATAATGATCCAATACTAAATTTTCCTAATTATCTTCCTTTTATAAATCTTGCCAAGTGACCATTGGCCTTAGACTGAACAGTTTAAACTATTGATATGATAATGCATTTCCAGTAACGCTTAAGGCCTCATAGGTGGTCCAACCATCATCTTCTTTTCTATATTCACTAAAGTTTACTTTTAATAACGACATTTAAGATGTGGAAGGAAAATGTTAGCAATCTGTGATTATCTGTGCAGCACACAGCTTTTTAAAACATTTGAAATGGCTCTGGTTGGCCTTAGCACAAAGTGAAGAGGCTGATCTTCAGAAACTTCCAGTACCAAAGTTGCTCTCCTTCCCGCTCTCTCATAATGGCTCCTGGCTTCACTAGAAGCCATTTTGCAATGACCCATGGGTCATTTTGCAATGACCCATATATGGAAGCACCCTCTATGCATCTGCTATGAGCCAGGCATTTTCTTTTTTCCAGTCTTTACTTAATCTACACCCCATTCTATCTAGTATCTGGGCTGTGCTAATTATTTTGCTAGAAACTGGTCTCATCAACGACTTTAAGTGTTAAATACTGAAAACTATTGAACATATTTTATACTCTAAAAGATGGTGGAATTTTGAAGAGGAAATTTCAAGTCGTATAGTGAGTTGACTGAATCAGTATTTGAATGAACTATCAACTAGTAAAATTATGCCACAGCAGGGACCACTTTTAGAACTTACCAAATTTTAGCATAACATCAGATAGATATCACCTAGCTTAGAGCTAATCCTGTGATCAGCATAACTGACTCTGTCAAAATAGTCTCAATAATTATCTGGCAATGATTATTGATATTATTTCTTATATGCCCTAAAGAATCACTTAACTCCAGAAAGTTAATCAAGAACCTGCATTAATCAACTTCTAATGTAACAAAGATGGAAGAAAGAGAGAAAGGAAGAGGAATGAAGGGAAAGATGTGGGAAGATTGTTCACTTGAAAAAATTCTAAGAGATTAACATAAAAGTAAAAACAAAGAATCAAAGTATCAAGATGGGTTGATCTCCACTTCATCCTTTCATGATAGTTATTCTCCCTTATGCTAAATCTATTAGGGTTCTTTAGAGGGACAGAACCAATAGAACTAAGTTACTAAGTTTTATTTCATTAAACTTCCAGCTTAATAGAATAGTTGTTGTGTCCCCTGGTTCCTCCGTATGTAGATATATATATATATATATATATATATATATATATATATATATATCCTATTAGCATATATGTGCGCATATACATACAAGGTCCCACAATAGGCCATCTGCAAACTGAGGAGCAAGAAGAGCCAATCCGAGTCCCAAAACTGAAGAACTTGGAGTCCAGTGTTCAAGAGCAGGAAGCATCCAGCATAGTAGAAAGATGCAGGCTGGGAGGCTAGGCCATTCTAATCTTTTCAAAAGTTTTTCTACCTTCTTTATATTCTAGGTACACTGGCAGCTGATTGGACGGAGCCCACCTAGATTAAGGGTGGGTCTACCTTTCCAAGTCCACTGACTCAAACGTTAATCTCCTTTGGCAACACTCTCACAGACACACCCAGGATCAATACTTCGCATCCTTCAATCTAGTCAAGGTGATACTCAGTATTAACCATCACAATTCCATCCCTTGTCAACTTGAACCCATACACATCTCCTGAGATCATACAAATCTTCAACTAAAAACAATAATAAAGTCATAATTACACCTAATGTAATACAACTACCTTCATACAACCAAAAACTCACCAATCCCCAACCCAAATACTGCTAAAATTAACAATACTTAAATTCTAATAAGAAGTCAATAAATCTATGTCACATGGTAAAGACAATAAGAAAATAAAATGAAAATATTTTCTTAGTACAAATGTATATATGCACAAACATGTTTTTAACAAAAGAATGAGGAAATGCTCATGACAATTACAGTCCTCATTTCTGCAGCTGGTCATGTGGTCATAACTGGAATTGATGACTACCTTCTTTTACTACCCATTTTTATTCCCTTTACCTTTAGCAAGCACTTCAGCAGGTTGTGTTTTTTGTTTTTTGTTTTCCTGGTGGAGTGAGCAAACCTTTATTCCCAGAAGGTCTGGGTCATCTGTAGTCCTGCCTGAATTGGGTTCTTGTAGTTTCCCATTGACCTTAACCACAGGGCATGGTAATGCTAAGAGATGTCCTAATGGATCTCCTGTATTCCATGCATATTCTTCCTTACCTCTGTTGTAGAGTAGTAGACTGATTTCATCTTGAAAGTATGGGCCAATCACAACAGCCAACACTAACTCCCTTCTTAGCTTGTTGACTTAAAGGTAGGGGGAGCCCAAAGCATCCAGGTGGCCATCTTAACTTCCAGTTTAATGGAATAGTTATTGTATCTTCTGGTTCCTCCCTCTGCAACTAAGACTTCTAGATCAGTAGAACGTAATACTGCAGGAACAGGAAGTGAAAATTTTGCTAGTGGATCACTAGGGATGATAGTGAGTGGTGCCACTTCCATTTCCACTCCTTAATTACTGAACCTATGAATCTTGGCTATGGGAGAAATGTTGCCATATATTAGATGCTGATGACTCAGAGCATACACAGCCTTCTGGAGAACTCTGACCAAGCCCTGCAAAGTATTGTCACCTAGTTGGCACTGTAGTTGTGATTTTAAAAGGCCATTCCATCATTCTATCAATCCAATTGATTCAGGATAATGGGGAGCATGGTAAGACCAGTGAATTCTATGAGCATGAGCCCACTGCCACACTTCTTTAGCCGTAAAGTGAGTGCCCTGGTCAGAGGCAATGCTGGAATACCACGATGGTGGATAAGGCATTCCATGAGTCCATAGATGGTAGTCTTAGCAGAAGCACTGCATGAAAAAAAGGCAAACCCATACCTGGAGTAAGTGTCTGTTCTAGGGAGGACAAACCTCTGCCCTTTCCATGATAGAAGAGGTCCAATATTTATCAACCCACCACCAGCTAGCTTGCTGATCATCCCAAGTCATGATGCCGTATCAAGGGCTCAGTGTTGATCTTTGTTCCTGGCAAATGGGGCACTCAGCAGTGGCCATAGCCAGGTCAGCCTTGGTGAGTGGAAGTCCATGTTGCTGAGCCCATGTGTATCCTCCATCCCTGCCACCATGGCCACTACGTTCATGAGACCTTAGGATGATGAGAGGGGTGGCTGGAGAAAGAGGCCAAGTGGTGTCCACACAACAGGTCATCCTATCCACTTGATCATTAAAATCCTCCTCTGCTGAGGTCACCTGTTGATGAGCATGCACATGAAATACAAATGCCTTCACAATGTTTGACTACTCAGAGAAGTCCATCCACATACTTCTTCCTCATATTTCTTTGTCACTAATTTTCCAATCATGCTTTTTCCAAGTCCCTGACCTTCCAGCCAAACCATTGGCTACAGCCCATGAATCAGTATATAATTGCACATTTGGCCATTTCTCCTTCCATGCAAAGTGCACAACCAGATGCACTGCTTGAAGTTCTGCCCATTGGGAAGATTTCCCTTCACCTCTGTCCTTCAGGGACATCTTAGAAAGGGGCTGTAGTGCTGCAGCTGTCCACTTTCAGGTGGTGCCTGCATACCGTGCAGAACCATCTGTGAACCAGGCCCTAGTCTTCTCTTCATCTGTCAACTAATCATAGGGAACCCCCCATAAGGCCATTGGTGCAGGTTGGAGGAGAGAAGGCAGGGTGGCAGGAGTGGAGACCACGGGCATTTGAGCCACTTCCTCATGTAACTTACTTATGCCTTCAGTACCTTGAGCGATCACGCATATATATCACTTTCATTTGATGATGGAATGCTGCTACGCATGACACACTTTATGGCTAGATGGGTCAGAAAACACCCAGTCCATGACAGGCAGTTCAGGTTGCATAGTGACTTGACGACCCACAGTCAAATATTCAGTTTCCACCAAAGCCCAGTCACAGGCCAAGAGCATCTCTCAAAAGGAGAGTAGTTATCTGCAGAAGACAGCAGGGCCTTGCTCCAAAATCCCAGAGGCCTCCACTGTGATTCACATATGGGGGACCTGATAAAGGATCCAAATAGCATCCCTATCTGTCACTGACACCTCAAGCACCATTGAATCTGCTGGGTCACTAAGCAAATTCATTTTCTTTATTCTCTCTAATCCAGTAAAATTCCTTTAGCTTCTAATAAAATTAGTATGCTCACCTTGCTTACACAGCTACAGTTATTTTTGTGACTTTCATAAAAACTAGCTGGTCAATATAGAAAAATCCCTCTGAAATAAGAACAATAATAGTAGATGCTCAGTGAATACTGAACTCATCACTTCAGACTCCTTTATAATGGATCACACAATAGTTCTTAAATGTATCAACTGTCGGGCCACCAGAGAAAACCAGAGAGTAAAACTCTATGTTACTTGATGAGCCCCCAGCTGCCTCTTAGTGCCCATCTTTTCCCAACTTGCCTCCCACCACTGTAAGCCCCCTTCTCACAGGACCCACCTCATTGCTTAAGACATCATACTCTCTTCCTTGGTATAGTTGTCCATGTAATGCAAAGGCTAATTAGTCACTAAAAGAGTAACTCTGGAGGGGAGCTGCCTTAGGCACTGAGACAATCTCAAATGAGTGCTATGCTATCTGTGCCAACCTTGGGACACTGGTCACTTCTCCATATTTCTCAGGAAATTTTAAATCCAGCTTGGAAAGAAGAAGAGGAAAGAGAAAAGTGAGGGGTGTTTTACAAGGAACATAGTCAGAGACTGCTGATGATAACAGTCACTCAGAGGTTCCCAGGAGGAAAATGAAATACTTTTGTGACATGGTTTTTCACAGATAGGTTTGTGTTAAGTGATGCAAACCTGGACAAGGGCGAGCACAAACACACAACTTTGTGTTCTCAAGGAGCAGAACCCCAAATTGGAAAAGATAGTATGACTGACTTATTTTGCTGCTGAAATTTTTGTTTGTTTTTATCTTCAATCTCTAAAAATGGATTTTTTTTTTTTTTTTTTTGGAGACACAGTCTCACTCTGTCACTCAGGCTGGAGTGTAGTGACACAGTCATGGCTCACTGCAGCCTTGACCTCCCAGGCTCAAGCAATCCTCCCACCTTATCTTCACAGACATGTGCCACCACACCTGGCTCATTTTTAAAAAATATTTTGTAGATACAGGGTCTCGCTATGGTTCCCAGGCTGGAAAATTGCTATTTTTATAAATTCAAGGAACAACTGAACATATAACATATTTCACAAGTTATGCAGCTGATGACACATTCCTTTGGCACTTCTATTTTGTTTGTTTTTTTTCCCCCCATGTTAAGTTAGGAAAAGGCACATTTCCCCCTCTACCATCACCATTCACACACACACACACACACACACACACACACACACACACACAGTATAATTATAATCTGATCTGATGATTGATGATAATGGCATGAGTTGTATCTTTCAGGATATTTGTAAATTCTTAGATTATATCTTTAAAAAAACCTTTAAAACACAAAATAAGAAAACTACAATGATAAAAGTTCAGGTATTGTAGCAATCCATTATTTTGATACAGAGATTTTCCTGACCTTGAATTTATAAAATGCACAGATTACCTTACCTAGTTATAAGTATAGCTTTATCAGCTACAGAATAAAAAAATACAATGAATCCTCTCTCACTATGATGAAAAACTGAATTTCTTTTGTTTACGGCTGTTCTCTGTTTATTTTGTACTATACACACATTTGAATGACCCAGGAAGCTTTGTTTTTCAGTGGTGATACCTGCAAGCCATTTCTCTCATCGTTAGCACTAGTATGTAAAAGAAGCAATAAATACTGAATATAAATTATATCACTTTTTCTATTCATCTATAAAGTTAGTTCTACTATTATACTTAAATATGGAAGCATTAGCATAATACTTAAAATAATACTGAAATTTTTTGTTAAAATACAAGTAAGATTGATCCAATATCCAAAGTCTGGAGTGGCCAGCACTGCCAATAACCTAAACAAACAGTTAGGGATCTGGAGAATGATCCCTATGGAATAGCCAGGAGCTTCTTATATCTTCTGAGAAATCATGTCATAGCATGTGTTCTTGCTGACTCTCAAAACAACTCATTTTTGCTTGTAAATATTTGTCCATAAAGTTCCCTTGTGGTGGATTTTAAAACATTACCACAAATGCTTCCTCTCTTGGTATGCAAATTCCTTTGCGGTGAGACTTTGCTGCTTCCCCCACCAAAAGATAGAATCTATTTCCTTGAATCTTCCCTAGCTTTGTAAATTCCTTTGACCAATAGGATGTGGCAGAGATGAGATTATACAACTTCCAGAGCTAGACCTTCAGAAGACTTGAAGGTTTTGCCTTTACTCTCTTGGGATGCTGCCTTGAAATCATCACCCTGAAGAAGTTCTGGGTTGTACTGAGGAACAACAAGAGAGCACAAAGAGTGAAGTCTAGTTATTCTAGTGGTCCCAGTTGAACTTAGCTCCCAACTAATGTATCAGCTAAATGTAGCTACCTGAGGGAACCCAAGCAAAATGAGCAGAAGAACCAATTGCTCAGTCAACCCAGAGGATCATGAGAAATAAAGAGTGGGTGTGGTTTTAAGTCACTATGCTTGGAGTCATTTCTTGGACAGCAATAAACAACTGAAGCTTCTTTCTCCATGAAAGCCCTCCCTTTTCCTCCATCCTTCCCGAGTTCCAGACACTGTTCAGGGCCTATTATTTTCTTCATAAAGCCTCTTCTGATTATTCTGGGTCAAGATACTTTTCCTTCTGCTCTTCTACAGAACCTAGCAACACATCACTCTTTAAAAGATTAATCATATATCTTGCTTTATAGTCTTTAATGTGTGTTGACATATCTCCTATAAATCTAATGAAGTCCATACATCTCTCTGTAACTGATAGCACAGTTCTGGACACATAGCTATGTTAGATTTACATCAAAAATATAAATGGAATTAAACTTAAAATATTCTCCTTGTGTGGCAAAGTAAACAGCTAGTGCACAAGAACCATCCCAGTTTAAATATGACTGAGAATAAAGTATTCTGACTTGGGTCTGAAGCGACGAAAGACAAAAACAAAAAAACAAACAAACAAAAAACCACGTTAAGACGGATGAAATCACAAGGCTATGGCTAATCACAAGGTGAAAATTATCTTCTAATCTCCTCCAGGAATATAAGAACCTGGGAACATCAATTGTTGAAACTTGTCAGTTTACAAAAAATAAATATATTATAAGCCACAGTATAGCATCATAGACAAAGACTTCCTCAGAAATTAATCAAGAAGAGTTGCTTCTACCAAGTAAGGATTAAAAGTTTAAATGGGCTTACCATTTAGTGCAATTATTTCATTTCTTAGAAGCTATACTATGGCATTATGAAAAGAATATACAAAAATGTTCACTGAAATGTTATATGTTCTATAAGAAAAATAGTAAAATGTTCCAGGATGAAGATTGGGTGACACAAACATTGGCACATTGATACAGTTGTAAACCAGGCAGCCATTAATATAATGATTGGGGATCTCTAGGCACATATCTGAAAAGACTAATAGCATATTTTTGTTTAAAAACTTACTTTTTTATGTATACTTTTTTATATGTATCTGAATGTGGAGGTGAATGATTTATGGGCACACATAGAAACATGACTAAGGGGATGTTTACAAAATGTTAACAGTTGCTACTTTTGGGCAGTAGGATTTGTGGGCTTCTTTTTTTTTTTTAAAGAAACAACTTTTTTTTAAAGTTTAAAGACTTTTCTGTATTATTTTATTATTTTAAAATAAGCCTGAATAATTTTTAGATATATAATAGGTACTTATAATTTTCAGCAAAGTGGAAACTATAAATCTCTGTAAAGAACAATTAGATCAATTCCCAGGTGACATATTCATGGAAGGTTATTAAGAAACCCAAGATGCTAATAGTGATAGTCAACCTTTACTGAGTGCTTATTATAAACCTTATATACATTATCTACTCAAAACCATATACTCACTCTAAGT
The DNA here is from genome assembly GCF_048565385.1 of Saimiri boliviensis. Taxonomy (NCBI): domain Eukaryota; kingdom Metazoa; phylum Chordata; class Mammalia; order Primates; family Cebidae; genus Saimiri; species Saimiri boliviensis. The sequence continues at coordinate 40,916,546 of NC_133450.1, read as the reverse complement.
TACTATTTTATCCTCATTGTAAATATAAAAAAACAAATTCAAGAAATTGATCTGACCAAAGTCAGACCAGAGCTTCAATCACATCAGCTACACAATCTATCACCTACATCAGCTTAACAGTCGACATTGCAACTAATAATAATTCTGTTCCACAGAGACTTCTGTAGACAATGTCAGTTGCTTATTAATCATTGATCTAACCAAAACTTCTTGAGTATGAATAGCAGATCTCAAAGAACTAAGTACTCCCAGAGTTTAGAATGTAGACCAAGTGCAAACAGTATGCACCCTTTAAACAGCATGCACCAAGAGTGGTCTGGGACATCCGTAAGCTGGGATAGGCTTAGCTGGATACAGACAAGGAAGCTTTAAACCTGCTATGGTTGCCACATGGCCAAAAGTAGCCATTTAATGCAATAGAGAAAAAATTTACTAAATATCTCTAAAACATAAAAGAAAAATTTTTGTTTACTTTGCTTAGGCTGAGAAAGAGAGCATATCCATTATGATACACATCAACACAAATCAGGCATTAATTTTTGTTTTGAGAAAATTAAAAATTCAAGAAAATTGAGTATATACTTAGTGATGGGATGGAAGTTCTAATTAGGGTATCTTGGAAAGGCAAAATACCCAAGAAAACATAAGTAACCAAAATTTAGCATTTATAGTGTTCCATCACCACCGTCAAATCATGTACCATTAAGTCATTGCTGCTTCCATTAATTTTTCCTCACAATCCAGTTTAGATGCTCTGCCTGCCAACACTTTGCAAAGGCTGAGTTCACCTTCAACTGGGTTCCTCCTTCTATTTTCTCAAATGCGAGGGTCAGACCACTGAACTCAGGAACAAGTAAACATGTCTTCTTTAATCAGAAAATTCAAAACCCCTTCTTTAAAGCACTGGACAGAATAACTGCATAGGTCCGAAGATCCACTGGATTATCACCATTCTCCTCCTTCCCTTCTACCTGGAAATTACACTAAAAATCAAGTTTCCAAACCAGATTAACAGCATTTGGGGTGGATAGGGTGCAGGCTATCCTTTTGGAACTGGAGCAAGATGAGCTATTGTAAAAGTGTTTCTGCGCACACTCCCTCCAGGTACAAAATCTATGCGCCCTTTACATGGTGGAGATGCGGACAACATTACAGCTTTTCAAAGGGAAAACTCTGAATAGTTTTCTCACACAGACGTTTTGGTCAAGAGCACCACTACTCTTCTTGGACCCATTATCAGCTCTTCTTTCTATATGATTCCTTTTAGGAAATCAACTCCTAAAAGCTTTTCATTCTTCCTTCAGAATACCTCTTAGACTCATGGTCTCCTTTCTATTTATATCCCAAAATATGGTCTTATCATCCTATAAGTTACCATAATGGCTTCCTAATTGTTCTCCTTACTTCCAGTCTCTGTTCTAATACCATCTGTACATGACCAACAAGTGAAATTCCTGAAGTACTAATTTCTGTAATTTTATTTTCCTGCTTAAAAATAAGCTTAGTGTATACTCATAGCCTGCAAAATGAAGGCACTCTCAGAGAACTACAGAATCTATTTATACAATGGGGAAAACTTTATATCTGCCACACTCAGTACTTGTATCTTTTCTAAAAATTATTTTATCACTTCTCTATGTAGACTCTGAGCTCCTGGAAGAAAGAAACCACATCTTTAACTTCTTTTCCAACCAAGTCAGAGTTTTGTCCAGTTAACACATAGATAAAAGTTAATTCAGCCTGGCTATAAATAAAGGGGTATAAGGCTATTTCTGAACATATGATTATAATCAAGCACCAGCACAACTCCCCACATCTCCCCAGCTGCCTGATATGCAGCATGAATTACCTTGCTACGTATTAAAATCTCATGTACTACAGAGCAAATAATTCATCAAAGGAAAGGTAATATAATCCTTGAACAAATGTATTCTCTAGATTCTTCAGGCAGGTAGGTATCACCTCTTTTCTTCATAATCCCTAAGAATAACTACAGCATTTTTCAACAAAGTAGCTTAACAACAAAAGTTGCCCACTAACATGAAAAAACTACAACATTAAAGAAATTGTGAAACTAGCTTATGTGGACATACAAGACATTAATTCGTATACATACTGTCAAAATTTTTAAGAATGGTGTTTTAAGAATGATGTTTTAGATACTTTATAAATATAATTAGACCATTTTTTTTCATCAGCCAATAGGCAGGGTATTCATTAACATATTTAGCACACATTTATTGAGTACTTGGTGCATGTAAAGGCAATGCTAGCCAGTATGGAAGGTAGATAGGGAGTTGTATATATGCATTTTTATATATTAACTAATACTTGAAGCAAATTGGTTGTAAAATTCTATGATTATGAGTTTTCCCATGCTCCCTAAAATCTTTCTAAGCAATGCGTCAAAAATCTGGGAAAACAGGAACCCAATAAGAAGCCTGATCATTAAATAACAACACATTTGGCAAAATACTCTGAAAGGTCAAAACTAAATGGGCTGACCTTACCTCCTACTGAAACTGTTCCACATTAAAATATTGGTTTAGTCTCATCATTGCTAACTTGATGTTGCCCTTGACAGCATTCACTATTCTTTTTCTCTAAAATAGTGCTGTCTTCCTTACTTCAAAGACACGTTGCTCCTCTGCTGACTCTTGTCTTCTCCCTTATCTAAGGTGCCTGTACAGTTATTGATACAAACAGGCACCTTTTTGAGTAGTTTTGCTGGAACAATAGAGTAAGGAACAGACAATAGAAATAGTTTTGCTAGGACAATAGAAGTAAGGAAGGCTGTCTCAGGTAAACTAGGAATGCAATAGGTCACTCCACCCTCTTTCTATGACTCTCTCTCCCATTGCAAGAGACAAGGTCTGAGGGCTTCTGCTCATCATTGCACCAGAGCTCAGTCCCTGAGGAAGTCTGTTCATTCACAGGATTTCAACTCACATTTGAACTCAGGTGGCTTCCCTGTTTAGATGCACCATTATCTCATGTCACAAGTTCCTACAAAATCACTTGACTTGGATGAACGTGTCTCTAAAACTGCCTGTTGTGGTGCCTAGAAGGAATTTCCTCCAAGCCTAGAATATCACTCTTCTCCAAATTGGTTTTTACATTCCTCTGAATGAACATAAAGTGTAAAAACACAGCTCTAGAACCTGAAACCACTGTTTTCTCTTTCTTGCTGGGACTGTACACAGACTAAGCTGACCTGAGGCTTTAAGAAGGACAATGAATTTTGCAAAGTACAGTATATGAATGAACTGAGCCAAGTTTACCCAGAGAAGAAAAGATGAGTTGGTCAAGGTGTAAGGAATTTTATTTGATGGAGCAGTCCAAAATTTGCAAACTGTACTCTCTTAGAACATTGCAATTCTCTGTGATGGTAACAGATGTTTCTCTAAAAAAGTAGTTTTTGGATCAAATAAGTTTCATTAATGTTGCATATTAATTCTCCCTCTTGGAGAGTCCCAATTCACATTAGCATATCACAATGCATATTAGCATATCAAAAGTTCTGAGAAGCCTTGCGGTAAGACGCCATTTTTCATACTTGTTTGTTTTGGGAATGTTTTTTGTTCATTAAAAAACCTATGAATATTTTGCAGATCACCATGGTAAACCATTTTAAAATCCCTGCAGTAGACAGGAAGGAGCAGGTGCTGTTATTGGGACATATGAGAGGCTGTTGCCACAATCCCAGGAGGCGAATACAGGCAGCAACAGAGGAGCCTATTTTAGCAAATCTAAAAACAGGTGTTTGCTACACCAACCACGTGTCACAGACTGATAAAGAGATGGAACTAGCCATGAAAGGTCATCCCTACCTACAAGAAAAGCAAGAGTAGGAGGGCTAGTGCTAAGGACCAACTTGAATTTGACCAAAAAATAACCCAGGTAGTGACAGAGAGCAAGATGAAGGGCAGCCTAAGTGAGTTGGCAGGACTTGCTGCTTTCTTTACAGAGGCTTGTTGGGTTTTAGACATGGATTCTCTGTATTCCCTGCCACTATGCTCTGTGGCTCTCAAAGCGGAATTCTTTAACTGAGTCTTAAGTCAGTGAATAGGGGTAAACTGCTGTTGTTTTTTTTTTTTTTTTTTTTTTTTTTTTAAAGCATATTCTTACAGTTTTAGACAAGTTGGACCAGAGTGGGAAAGAGAATGAAGACAAGTAAACAAGCCACCAGACTGGTCACCATCTCTATGAGGAAAGAAATGATGAGAATATGAAACCACACAGGTACAGCAGATGAAGAGAGAACTAAGTAAAGCAACAGACATGAGGAAGCGTCACAGGACAGAGTGGCTGGACTTCAGTCAGAGGACTGGAACACAGTTACACTCTCGTAGAGCTGGAGGGTCTGGTGACTGTGCTATCTCAGCACTCTGCATGTTCAGTCCATACTCTCTTCCTTTATGTAGACTTGTTCCTTTCCAATTCTTTTTTAAAATCCCTTCAGTTGTGTACTTTTAACTGCCCTACATAAAGGGCAAATGTATTGAGGGCAAGAAAACATATTTTTAATGAATTGCGTGTTTCCTAGCACTGCCTTGTGCACTGCTTAGAGCAATAGATTAACTGAGGTAAAGGTAATTGTTGGTAAGCAAGCCCTGCAAGTGATTTTCTGTATGATGGGGTACTTCACTGACTTCTTCTAAAGACAATATCCCATCCTATGAAAAACAAGATTGGATCTTTTAAAGAGCAATCACTAATTGATTATCATGTACTTTACAGTCATCATCATGGTCTAACTAGGAGAACAAATCCATGTGATGATATACGAAGACAGGAAGACTCCATCATCTGGAAACTTAAAAAGCAGAATATATTACTGTACTTACACTTCCTAGGAACTAGGATTTGGAGAAACTTTGAGGGTTTTGCCTACAGAATGTTTCTATCTTCAGCCTATTCATAGAAGCTGGCCGAAAGTAACCCTAGTTAATTGCTTATGATGAATGGAATCAATAAAATCCTGCAAGGTTCATAAAAATGGCACTCATTTAATAGGTTTCAAAGAGTGTAAGTTCTGACTTGATAAAAGTGTCCCCACCTTTCTAATTTTCAAGACTGTGTACCTCATGAAATACCATATCCTGTGAAAGACTGCAAGATATGTTACTGAATTTCTTCTCTTACTGTCAACCACATTACTAAATGTCATTCTTTTCTAGCAACACTTGGTACCAAATGTTCACCTTTTCAATAAATCATTACTGCCAAGGCTTGACGTGTATGGAATAAAGCCATATCAGGTTCATTCTACTGGGCACATCATTGTGGCAGAAATGTCAACTATAATAAGCGTGTGATGAAAAAGATCTTCAGGACTCTTGTCAGGTACTACATAACCTGACAGTAGGTTAAAACTGAACATTTACATGAAGAGGTTGCATGACTGAGGCTGACAGCCATCATTAACATGATGAAGAAGAAGAAATATGCCAGCTAAGTTTCCCAGCTTTCACTTTACAGGTGCTTTCACATTCCTATTTAATCCTTCTGACAAACATGGGAGGAGCATTCTTTTTCATTTACAGGTGAGAGATTGGTCACTTCTCATCCAGATTACCACTGCCCTGGTTTAGGTACTCCTCTCTCACCTAAATTACTGCAACAGCCTCCTAATGGATTTTCTTGCAAACAATCATGTCCCAATGGTAAGAACTGAGTAACACTAAGGTTTCCTAGGGAAACAAAGACTCTGAAACAAAGTGGTTTAACAACCAATGTTTACTTACAGTTCTATAGGGAGATGTGGATCTACCATCCACCCAGCAGTGATGGCCCAAATGGGATATAGCTTGCTTCCACCGGCACCTTACTCATCTCTCCACGGTTACCAGCAAAGAAGAGAGGATTAGAGGCCACGCAGAACACTTCCTCCTGCCTCCCACTGGCAGAGCCAAGTCATGTGACTCCAACGCAAAGCACGGGAGGCTAGAAAAGGTAGGGAAGCACATAGGTATGTGGCAAGTAAAAATAGCCTCTGCCACAACAAGGTTCAGGTCGACTGGCTAAAATACAAACCCTTGTGAATCTCTTACAATGGTTTTCTAACATCCACAGCTTTAATCTCTACCTTAATCTTCTGATACTTCACACCCCAAAAATCCAAGCTCCACAAGCCTTCAACCACCGGCTTCTTATACACTATGCAGCTTTTAACATTTGCTAATGTTTTTCTAAAAAATCATAATTATGACCAATTCTTATCTACATCCACAGCTACCATCCATGCTCAACTCATCTCCTCCCTGTTCCTCTGCAATAGCCTCCTAACTGGTTATTTATTTCAATCTTTGCAATATATTTTTATCACAGCAGCTAGTACATTACTTTAAAATAAAATCAGATCATCTAACTGACCTGCTGAAAAGTGTCCAGGGGCTCTTACCACAAACAGAATAAAACCAAAGCCTGCACAATCTTCATCTCCAAATTCATCTCTACCCCTCTCTTCCTCCTCACCAGGCACTGGCCCCACAGATGCCTAAGCTCACTCAGCACCCTCCTGCTGCAGGAGCTATGCATTTTCCACTCCTGAGACATAGAACATGCTTACATGATTCCTTCCTTAACTTCATTCAGGTCTCTCAAATGTCCCCATCTAAAACAGAAACCCCCTTATCCATACCCGTAACCCACTTTATTTTTCTTCACAACACTTACCTCTACCTGACATTGTATTGGGAACTTGCTTGTTGTTTGTATCACCTGACACTCTCTCCAGAATGTAAACTCCTCGAGATCCAGCTGTTCTCTGTCAACTTCAATATAATATTCCCAGAACTCGGCACAATCAATGTACAATGAACAAATTAATCATTGAGTGAGGGAGCAAATCCTGACCCTCTATGCCTACAAGGCACTTTATCTGATGTCACACATAGCTAGTTTATCTTCCAGCTTCCCTGAGGATTTAATCAACCCTTCCACCTTCTTCCCACCAGGAATTCCGCCAGTCCCAGTAGGATTCCTCCCCTGTGCCCTCAGATCTCTACTACAGGATCTGCCACATTGCAGACATTCAGCAGTTTTACTCAATTCATAAATGCTCCAAAGCAATAGGCCAAATGGCAAATAGGTAACAAGGCAGGTAACAAGATAGGCAAACCATTAGGTTGGTGCAAAAGTAATCACAGTTTTTGCCATTACTTTTGTTGGCAAAACTGCATTTTGCACTAACTGAATACATCTATAGTTTCTATGTCCATGACTATTCTAGTATATGCCACAGTCACTGCAAAATAGACCTTTTGTAGCTGAAATTCAGGATGTAAGTAAATTTTTCTTTATAAGACTCTCAACAAGCTTAGCATTTTGGCCAAATGAATCAAGTACTCAGTGTCACATCTGCTTAGGACAAGTTACATACAAATTAATCTCTATTGGCTTCTTTGGCATACATACATGGAAACACTTCAGTACATATTCTCATGTATTTCATAAAGGGATGGTGATTTTTTTGACTGCCTGTAGCAATCTCATGTAAAGAATTTCTCCAAAAAAAATAGATATTTTAACTGCTACATAAATGTTGTGACTTCTTCATCTGAAGAATCAAGCTCTCATATTTAAATGTGAGTAGTAACGAATCACTTGATTAGAAACTTATGTGCCCAAAGTCATCATGTCCTAATGGGGTGGCACAGAGGGAAAGTCAGGTGGTAGGTCACACACATAAAAATAAGTATTAAATTTTTAACTTAAGTCTAAGTTTTATTCTATTTACAAATCTAGTTATTTTTCTAGCCTTCAGATGTAAAATAAAAGCAAGGGAGTGAGGACTTTTTATAGGCTAATGCATGGAAACCTTGAACCACTTGGAAAATATAAGGCATGATTTTAATACAAAGTATTTGAAAAATATTCTTAATATGCCCATAATTTAATAATAATACATGTACAGTTATTATTATATATAACTTTTATAAACTCATTTGACCTCAAAAAAAAAAAACCTCTCTGGCATAGGTCTATTATCACTTCTATTTTAGAGATGATGAAACTAAAGGCAGAGAGGACAGGTTACGTGTTCCAGCTCAAACAGCTAGTAAGTTGTGAAGTCAAAATTCCAACACAGGTATTCTAACCCCAAATCCTGTGTTTTGAATTAACATCTAAAACTGCCTCTCAATAAACAGCTTAAAATTGTTCCCATAAGCCATAAGATCTTAAAATAGGCTCTCTCTGTTTATATAACATATCAGTAAAAACTGTGTTCATTGCAAATGAACATCCATTTGTGAAGAAAACACAAAGTCAAACATGTCAAGCTCTTGTCTTCAGACTTTTGATTAGCTTATGGGGTATTAGTCAATACTGATTATCAGCTATGTACCAGACTCTTTGTTAGATGCTGAAATACAATGGTTTAAAAGATCACATCTATCCCCAAGGAAACTATAGTCAATAGTAGCCAGTTAAACTATTTCTGCTCAGTGTCACAAATGCTGCATAGGGTACCATAAGAACTCACTGGAGGGGCACTGAACCCAATCCTGAGGCTTAAGAAGAGCTTCTCAGACGAGCAATTTCCAAGTATTTGCTAAAGTTGTTGAGTGTGACTCCAATATAATGAGAGCTAAAAATTTGTATTAAGCTATTTCAATTGAAGGACAGTTCAATTACTTTCCCATTAATATGAGATAGTAAATCTCTCCTTGCAGAAAGCAAGGAAATGCCTCATTTACAGTTTCATTTAGAGAGCTGTCTAAACAGCAGAGTTGAGTTGGAAATTTAGGCTTTCTGATGCTACCACACATTAGCTGTGTTGATTCTGAGGAATGAGGAATTGAAATGAATAGAAAGCCCTAGGCGTTAGGCAAGAAAATGTGCATTATAGCTTGTTATGATATGTGAGAAAAGGGGGACAAGGACATAAACAAATGATGTGGAAGGACATATATGCTTCCTCATGCATCAGTGTTTAAGAGATGGGCTATACAAGCAGTATGGTAGGAAAGGGTTGGTTTAAGTGGCTCTGCCTACAAATCTCAGAAGGAGACTAATCAGAATCAGAAATAATAGGTAATTTGCATGAAAATCTCAGACTGAGTCATTGTGTGTGTTCAGCGACATCCCTAAGGTGAGCGACTCCAATGTTCTGATCCCATTAAATTCCTTTTTCTAAGAAATCCTAGGTTATCATCTCTCTTGTCCTTCTCCCTTTTGAATAGTAAATTTTCTCCCTTCAGTGGGAACTTTCTAATCAGCATTTAAGCATATACAAGCTTCTTCCAGCTTATTGAAAAGAAAAAAATTTTATTTGATTATTTTACAGTTTCATTTCCTGGTCATTCATTCACTGATTCAACAAATATTCATTTGGTTTCTACTATGTATCCGATGCTGTACTAGCCACAGACAACACAGAGATGAACAAATTGTCTCATTGCATACCCAACTCTGGTAGTTTTAATCACTCTATTGTATTACTTTTTAAAAATCTATGCTATCTAATTCAACATTTTCCCTAAAGATGGTTCTGTTAAGTAGCAATAATTAAAGCATTACATTGAAATATCTATGCCAGATAATAAAAGAAACAAAGGAAGATACAATTTATCTTTAAATTCCTACTCTTGCCTGTAATCCCAGCACTTTGGGAGGCCCAGACTGGAGGATCACCAGGTCAGGAGATTGAGACCATCTTGGCTAAATTGGTGAAACCCCATCTCTACTAAAAATACAAAAAAAAAAAAAAATAGCTGGGCATGGTGGCACATAACTGTAGTCAGTCCCAGCTACTCAGGAGGCTGAGTCAGGAGAATCACTTGAATGTGGGAGGCAGAGGTTGCAGTGAGCAGAGATCATGCCATTGCACTCCAGCCTGGGTGACAGAGCGAGACTCCATCTTAAAAAAAAAAGAAAACCTATTCTTAGCTCAGTGCATACTGTTTAAGGACCCTGAATGAATAGAAATTTGTCATTTTGACATATAGAAAAGTTTTAAGAACTTGCTTTCTACTCACTGAGAGAGGTAGTGACCAACAGATGAGGACCTCAGAGTATGGTGAGATGGCAGCGGACATGACAGAAAAAAGAAAAGGAAGAGGAAGAAACTGGTAAAATGTTAATTTCTAATTTGCCATGTTATATGCCCTCAAGTGTAAAAATTAATTTGTTTTAAGCTATTAAGAAAAAGGAATGACAGTTTCAAAATAATGACAATTTAAAAGTGTAAAGGATACATGAAGGACAGCTCTTTATATTGTTACCAATGTATAGGTCTAGAATGTGGCTCTTGAGTGAAAGGGGTGATTTTATAATTGCTTCAGGTTTTAAGAAGACAAACTCCTATGATTTGCCTGAAAATAAGAATAATACATAAATCAGATTCAAGTATGTGTCAATATATTATACCCACTTGGGCACTGAATAAAAATGAGTTGTCCTACTGGCTACATCACAGACATTACATATGGGAAGCATGATTGTCAATTATCTAATGGATTTAAGAAAAAAAACATTTTTTTCTTGAAGAAGAAAATAATACAATTCCCTATCTGTTTATTATACATGCCCCAAAATCCTCCTCAATATTTTTCCCCCAATGAAAGGATCAAAGTGGTCTAGAAATAACAAGAAATGACAGCAGCCCTTAGAATCTACAAGCCTTGGAGAGTGACTGTCACCAGTCTGCTGCTGATAGACACAAAGTGATGTCTGTGAATGCACGGCTTAATTGATGGTCCATGCTCTAAGGACTAATCTGGGTCTAGTTTTGCTACTTTTACTTATGATCCCAGGCTTGTAACGTGATGTCACATTTTGGAGGGTCTCAATACTCACTAACTCTTAAGCATGCATGAGACCTGAAACTCCTGAGGCTAATGGTAAAAATAATCTACATTTAAAACCAGTGAACATATCTTCCCATAGAAGAAAGAACTGAACATGAACTAAAGTTTACCTCCTGGCCTTTCATTTCTGAAGAAGTGAGGTTTTTGCTGGACACTTTGCATATGTGTTTACTACTACAGAAGATTTTAACTTCACAAGGAAACTTATAACAAAAGGAATGTAGTATCTTGTGTATAAGTGTGTGTTTCTTAAAAATGGCTCATAATATTCACAGGAACTTAAACAAATTTACAGGAAAAAACAAACAACCTCATCAAAAATTGGGCAAAGTACACGAACAGACACTTCTCAAAACAAGACATTTATATGGCAAACAAAAAAAATGAAAAAAAGCTCAACATCACTGATCATTAGAGAAATGCAAATCAAAACCACAATGAGATACCATCTCACACCTGTCAGAAAGGCAATTATTAAAAAGTCAAGAAACAACAGATGCTGGCGAGGAGAAACAGGAGTGCTTTTACACTGTTGGTGAGAATGTAAATTAGTTTCACCATTGTGGAAGACAGGGTCTTCCTCAAAGATCTAGAAACAGAAATACCATTTGACCCAGCAATCCCATTCCTGGGTATATACCCAAAGGAATATAAATCATTCTATTATAAAAATACATGCATGCATATGTTCATTGCAGCAGTATTCACAATAGCAAAGACATGGAATCAACCCAAATGCCCATCAATAATAGACTGGATAAAGAAAATGCAGCACATATAAACCATGAAATACTATGCAGCCATAAAAAGATTATGTCCTTTTCAGGGACAAGGATGGAGATGGAAGCCATTATCCTCAACAAATTAACACATGAACAGGAAACCAAACACTGCATGTTCTCACCCATAAGTAGGAGCTAAACAATGAGAACGTATGGACACAGGAAGGGGAATAACACACACTGGGGCCTGTCGAGAGGGGTGCAGGCAGCAGGGACAGCATCAGGAAGAATATCTAATATATGCAGGACTTAATATCTAGGTGATGGGTGGCAGCAAACCACCATGCCAAACATTTACCTATGTAACAAACCTGCATGTCCTGCACATGTATCCCAGCTCTTTAAAAAAATTCAATTTAATTTTTACAAAATGGCTGGTAACATTAAGGGCATGAAATAACTAGATCAGATGTATCTAGAGTCAAGTCTAGAAAACACCACAAATTAGTATGTAAGCTTGAAAAATTATTTAAATCTTTCCATGTTTCTTCTTCCTTGGCTAAACCAAAAAACCACCACCACTGATAATGATAATAAAAATAACAATACCTTGCTCATACTTTATATGACATGACGCATATAAAATGGTTAGCACAGAGGCTGGCATACACAAACGACTCAAGAAAAGTAAGCTATAGTTTTATAATTTAAAAATCAGTAAAATTTTGTCTGCATCCTGAACAGTTATATGAAAAAAATTAAATCTCACTTTGAGAGCATATTTCTTTAAATAAAAATTTTGGAAGTTATAAAAATATTTTCTAAACATTTTTATGAAAAGAGCACAATAAATAGGTGATCAGTCAAATCCCAAAGTCCAAAATGTTAGCGAGGTTCACTGGCTATCTTGAAACTATTTGAAATTTTCTACGTACTATCCTTAAAATAGCAGACTAAAAAAACTTTTTTTTTTTTTTCGTTTTGTTTTGTTTCTTACATCAATTCTCTTTTATTCTTTTTTTTTTTTTTATTGCATTTTAGGTTTTTGGGTACATGTGATGAACATGCAAGATTGTTGCATAGGTACACTTGGCAGTGTGGTTTGCTGCCTTCCGTCCCCTCACCTGTATCTGTCATTTCTCCCCATGCTATCTCTTCCCACCTCCCCACCCGCCCGCCCCTCCCCCATTTCCCCCCAACGGACCCCAGTGTGTAGTGCTCCCCTCCCTGTGTCCATGTGTTCTCATTGTTCAACACCCACCTATGAGCGAGAATATACGGTGTTTGATTTTCTGCTCTTGTGTCAGTTTGCTGAGAATGATGGTTTCCAGGTTCATCCATGTCCCTACAAAGGACGTGAACTCATCGTTTTTGATGGCTGTGTAATATTCCATGGTGTATATGTACCACATTTTCTATGCTTGATCTTAAGGTTCAAAAAAGATTCCTGAAAGCCCACCAAATTTTTTTACAAATACAATCAAACAACCTGTAACTGAAAACTAGAACCTACCAATGTTACTAGACAAGCATATTCTTACAGTTTTAGACAAGTTGGACCAGAGTGGGAAAGAGAATGAAGACAAGTAAACAAGCCACCAGACTGGTCACCATCTCTATGAGGAAAGAAATGATGAGAATATGAAACCACACAGGTACAGCAGATGAAGAGAGAACTAAGTAAAGCAACAGACATGAGGAAGCGTCACAGGACAGAGTGGCTGGACTTCAGTCAGAGGACTGGAACACAGTTACACTCTCGTAGAGCTGGAGGGTCTGGTGACTGTGCTATCTCAGCACTCTGCATGTTCAGTCCATACTCTCTTCCTTTATGTAGACTTGTTCCTTTCCAATTCTTTTTTAAAATCCCTTCAGTTGTGTACTTTTAACTGCCCTACATAAAGGGCAAATGTATTGAAGCTAAAAATGTTTGTGCCAGAATATCAGAAATGATGATTATAAGCAGGAGGGAAAGCTCTAGAAATCTACATACAGTCCCACTTGAAAATTTGTCTGAATACTATCTATATATAGGATGAAACTCCTTGATGCTACACTAAAAATAGCTGGTGGGTCTCCATGCTGAACCCAGATTCTCTAAAGGACTATTACAGATTTTTGCCTTCCAAACAGCAAGAATGAAGAGACCTCATTGAATACATGGACATTAACTAGAGAACCCAGAAGAGATGTGTCTTAGAATGGCTAAGCTAGTAAGAGTAAAGGATATTTTATACCCACCTATCAAAGCTTTAAAAAGAGTCTGAAAAGAATCATTTATCTGCAAATTACTCAACCATATGTCAAAACAATATTCAACACTTTTTTTTTTAAGATGGAGTCTCACTCTATTGCCCAGGCTGGAGTGCAGTGGCGTGATCTTGGCTCACTGCAACCTCTGCCTACCAGATTCAAGCAATTCTCCTGCCTCAGCCTCCTGAGTAGCTGGGATTACAGGAATACACCACCATGCCTGGCTAATTTTTGCATTTTTAGTAGAGACGGGGTTTCACTGTGTTGGCCAGGCTGTTCTCAAACTCCTGACTTCATGATCCACCCACCTTGGCCTCCCAAAGTGTTGGGATTACAGGTGCAAGCCACTGTGCCTGGCCAACACTTCTTAAAGGAAGGCAATAAAACTAATCAACAACATACCATGGACAATTTCTACCATCTCTCAAAAATTATTAGATACCTAAAGAATAAAATGTGACCCTTAGGAAAAAAATATCTGTCAACATAAACAGATCCAGAATTCGCATATGGTAGAATTAGCACAAAAGGACTTTAAAACAGCACTTATAAATATGCTTAAGCATTTAAATTAAAATATGAGAAAAAGAAGGTGTATAAAATGAGATGGAATTTCTAGATATGAGAAATACAGAGCCTGACATGAAAAATTTACTGGACATGATATATAGCCAACTGGACTTGGGCAAAAGAAAGAATCAGAAAGCTGGTAGACATAGCAACAGAAATTATTCCAACTGAAAAAAGAAAGGAAAGATGTAAAAATAGTCACAGAACTTTAGTAAGCATATGAAATAATGTTAAGTACTTTAAAATACAAGTAACTTAAATTTTAGGAAGACAATGAATATAAATAAATATATTTAAGAAAAAGGAGCTGAAATGTTTCCAAATTTTATGAAAACCCAAAAGTCACAGATTGAAGAATTTCAACAAACCTCAAGCAAAGTAAAATTTTTAAAAACTGAGGTGCATCATAATCAAAATGTAATCATTGATAAAAGAAAAATCAGCCAGTCTACAAGTTTATATCTACTGAAAATATTCTTAAAAAATAAAACCAAAAATATTTTAATGAAAAAAATTTTTGAGGAATTCATCACTAAAAAATCGGCACTAAAAGGAATGTTAAAGAACGTTCTTTAGGTTAAAAAAAAAACAAATACATATAAAAATGAGATCTAGAATGAAGAACAGTGAAAAGAACATATAAAAAATATAAAAGACATTTTATTGACTGCCCAAAGTTAAAACAATAAATAATATATTGTAGAGTTCATAACACATGATAGTCACAGCATAAGAATAGAGGTAAGATATAGATATACCCTGTTATAATGTTCTTACATCATATGGTAAAATATTATATGAGGATAAAATATTAAAGATGAATATTAAAAACCCTAGAACAACCATTAAAAATTAAAATTAAAAGGGTTAACCAAAAGAATGAAGAGATAATAAAAACTAAACTTTGAAAAAATATTCACTAAATATTTTAGCAGAAAAGAGAAGAAAATGAATAACAAAAACCACAAATAGCAAAATGGTAGACATAAAACAATACATTAATAATAAATGGTTTGAACATTTCAATTAAAAGGCAGAGAATATCAGAATACATAAAAATACAGACTTAATTACATGGTATCTATTAATGTACTTCTAACATAAAGACATAAGTAGATTGAAATTAAAGAATGTTATATTTATAGTAAATATAAGAAAGTTGGATGGGCTAAATTTATCAAAGTAGGCTTCAGTATAAGGAATAGTACCAGTATGAAAAGGAATCATTTCTGATAATAAACTAGTGAATTCATCAAGAACACATGAAAATCTAAGTGCATATGTAACTAATAAAGGAGTTTCAAAATGATAAAGGAAAAATGGAAAGAATTGAAATAGAAATGGGCAATTCCACACATAGAGTTAGAGACATTACCCCTCTTTTCTCAGGAAGTCATTGAACAAGTAACAGAAAAATCATTAAGACCACGTTAAACCAAAGCACCACTATCTACCAACTTGACCTAATTAACTGTAGAACATTACTCCTAACAGTAGCAGAATACACATCATTTTCAGATGTACGTGGAACATTCACCTGGATAAAACATGCCAGGAAATGAAATAAGCCTCAATGAATTAAAAAAGGACTAAGAATATACTACAGATTTTTATGTTACTATGCTTTCCACTTATTCCTGATTATTTGTTTTTTTCCTTTTATTTTTAATTTTTGACCAAAGTACTTAGAGACTGTCAATTTGATGGCTTTTATCCAAGTAACCATCCTGTATTTTAATGATTTTTCTTATTATTCTCTTCTGAAAAAAGTTATTCTCTTCCTTCTGCTTACTTGAGATGTAATTTAGACTTCTTTTTTAGATTCTTAAGGTGAATGTAGTAATTATTATTCTTACCTTTCTTCTTTTTTAATATAAATATTTAATGTTACAGATTTTTCATTTCATGTTAAATTTTTGATACTCTTCACTCTCAAAGTTTTTTTAAACTTTAAAAAATTTTGCTAGTGACAGAAAGTAAAAACCTTCATTCATAATAAATAAATATCATAAACTGCTACATCAATAAATTTAATAAGATAGGTAAGATGGATTAATTCCTGAATAACTTAATTTATCAAACTGCCACAAAAATAAATAGAAACTTTGAGTAGCCTATGTCTACTATATCTACTACTTTACATTTAAATTTAAAGAGCTTAAATTTGAAATAAAAAACTTTCCCACAAATCCAACTTTATACCCAGATGGCTTTACTGAAGAATCTCATAAACATTAAAGGAAGAAATTAGAGCAATCAAGGTTTTTAGGAAAATATATGAGAAGGAAATAATATTCATTTAATAAAGCTAGCCTTACCCTGATACCAAAACTAGTCAAACACATTTCAAGAATGCCATAAGCCAATAACTCCCACAAATGTTAATGAAAAAATACTAATTAAATATTAACAAATCATATCCAGCAATATTTAAAGAGAATAAATATCATGATTAAGTGTGATTCATCCCAGGAATATAAAATTAGTTTAACATCTGAAAAAAAAATCAATATTAATCACTATAGTAACAGAAAAAAGCCATAAAATCACAACAGATTGAGGGAAAGTACTTTATTAAATTCCATATATATTAATGATAAAATTTCTCAGAAAAATAGATTTCTTGTGTGGCATAAATTTTGCAGCTTTATTTACATATTTCTTAAGGATTTGAAAATAATTTGTTTAAAAAATTGATTTTGATTAGCTCACAAGAAAACTAGATATTGATGAAAATATCTTCAGAGCCATAAAGGGAATCTATGAGAAACCAGTAGTAGATAACATGTTTAATAGTGAAAGACTTAAGACATTACCCTAAGATGCAAAGTAAATAATGCATACTCACTCTCACCATTTCTATTATACATTTTGTTTTACACAATTTTTAAATGTATAATAGAAATGATGAGAGTGAGCATGTAAATTTTACCCAGTGCAATAATGCAGGAAAAAGAAATAAGACACACCAATTAGAAAGGTGAAGTATAGTTTATACAGAAAGGATATGAGTGCACAAATAGAAAATCTTTAAGAAATTGATCAAAAGCAATATAAACAATCAAAGTGAATATAGTCATGTAGAAAGACACAAAGAGAACAAACAAAAATCTGGTTTTATTTCTATATACTACCAACAAATAGCTGAAAGTTAAATTAGAAAAACTGACACTTAAAAAAATCAAGTAGCATGAAATATTTAAGGATAAATTTAGCTAAATATGTGTAAATCCTGGACAATAAAATCCACAAAACCTCACATACTCTATAGTGACCTTTACCAAGACAATGTGGTATTGCCATAAGGGTAAGTATGAAATCAATGAAACAGAATAGAGTCCAGAAATAGAACTACACCTGTTTGGTCAATTAGTTTTTGCTAAAGTAGAAATAATTAAATAGAGTAGTCCACAATAAATGGAGGTAGAATAACAGGATCTCCACATGAAACAAAAAGAATTCTGATTCTTACTTCACAATACATGTAAAGATTTTGAAATAGATCAAAGACCTGAAGGTAAAACTAAAGCTAGAAATTTCTAAGAGAAAACATAGGAGAGAAATTATTGTTGACTTTGGAGTAATATTATCTCTCCAAAGTTCAAAAGCACAAAATATTTTTTTAATTGATAATTGAACTTCTTGCCAATTTACACCTTCTCCACTTCCAAATATCATTAGAAAAAAATTCACACCACAGTCTGAAGCAAGGAGGGCAAATATTCACAATACATATGTTTGAGAAAAAATAGAAAATTTATATTTATATAAAGAATATATAAATATTCTTCATATAAAGAATACTCATAACTCAATAAATAAACCAGGAACCTAATTTAAAATGAGCAAAAAGTTTGAAGGTCTTTTGCATTCACTTTCTAGAGTAGCTGTAACAAAGTACCATAGACTGGGTAGCTTAAACAATAATTTATTTTCTTAAAGTGCTGCATGTTGAAAGTTCAAGATTAAGATGTCAGCAGGGTTGATTTCTTCTGGGGCCTCTGTGCTTGCCTATAGATGGCTATCTTCTCCCTATATCTTCACATGGTCTTCCCTCTGTGTATATCTACGTCCAAATTTCCTCTTATTGTAAGGACACTAGTCATACTAGATTAGGAGCCACCCTAATAATTTCATTTTAACTTAATTACCTCTTTAAAGATGCTGTCCCCAAATACAGTCACATTTTGAGGTACTGGGAACTTCAATGTAGGAATTTTAAAAGAATACAAGTCAGCCCAAAACACACTTTATTAAAATAGTATATAAATGACTAATTAGAACAAAAACAATTATCAAAATCATTAGTAACCAGTTTAATATAAACTAAAATCACATTTAGATACTACTACATACCAATCAGAATGGTAAAAATGATAAAGACTAATAATAGAATACGCTGGAGAGAATACAGAGCAACTGGGACCCTCAGGCATTGCTGATAGGAATGCAAACTGGTACAATCACTTCGCAAAATAGTCAGGCAGTTTCCTATAAAGTTAAACCATATGACCAACAGTCCCATGTAATCTCTGTGATTACACTCTAATTATGTAATCATGTACAAATCATTTGTTCCCAGCTATATCCCCAGAGACCTCAACACTGCTTGGCACATGTTAAGTACAGACAAAGTATTTATTGAATGAATGAATAAATAAATGGGGTTTAACTGGCAAACTATTATTGAACATTTTGGTTATTTCCAGTGTAAAGGTAAATCTTCAATCATATATCTGGTAATTTAGGCATATTTCAAGCCTCCTGAAGGACTTTCCCAAATACCCTTCAAAAAAATTTGTACCAATTTATATTCCCATACACAGTGTGATAGTTATCTTACTCTGCCCTTTATCTAGTATCAGGCATTAAAATTCACTGTACCATTGGTAATTTCACTTATACTCCCTAATTATAAGAGGTATTGATCTTTTTCCATAGAATTTGTTTCTTCTTCGTAAATTTCAGTCTATTTTTATAGCTGTGCATTATGACTTGTTCATTATACAAAAGCAAATGTCATCCATGTCTTCTAATCATAACACAGACTACATAATTTTTAAATTTACAGAATTAAAGCAGGACTTTGTATCTACTTTCTGCTACATAAGAATTTTGTATTACAGAATATTTCCTTAAGCATACCAAGCAATGTGTTTAATATAGATATACTTCAAAATAATGCATTTTTAATTTTTTATATTAGAAATGTATTATTTATATTCAGTGGCATTTTGGATGGTGATTATATGTAGGGGACACTAAAGCAAACATTTTATTTCAGTTCCTACTTATACATTTATAGTCAAGAGCATTGCAACAGTTTCCTTATTAGCAACCATTGTACAGTAATTATATTTTCTGTGGACTAGACAGTGACACTAGAACAAAATGGTTCATTAGTAGTGCAACTATATATTAGAGCTATAAATTCTATTCTTTTTAAAAACACATACATATGCACACTCGTGCTAAATTCCATATACCATTGTGAATTCTCAAAATTAAAGGAAAAGAATTTCAAAAATATTAGACAGTGTTTTAAAGAAAACACAACATAAAGTTTTAAAACTTCTTTCACAAGGTAAAAGAGTAAAAAACAGGAATTGATTTTCAAATGCTGGTGGAATGAGAAACTATTTGATGTCATTGAGCACACTGGTTAGGACATGGTGGCACTCAGCAGCCAGGAGACTCCTCTCCCAAAAAAACAATTATTGAACATCAGCTGTTTTCTAGAAACTATATATAATCATACATGTTTAGAATGATATTAAAATAAGGATGGGGAGAAGTTCTTGGAGAGAAGAGAAATAAATAAGAAAAAAATAGAATGTACATGAGCAGAGAAAAGAGGATTGTGAAGAGTTTCATGATTTGTGGTAAATTTATCACCACGCTCAATTTTTACTTTCTCTTTTGTTGAATAATGAGCAGTCACTGTAAATTTAATATAGTATTTATTCATTTGAAAACATCTCAGAAACATCAACTTATTTTTAAAAGATGAAAAATAAATAAGTCCTGGATGTTTGTTGCCAGACTGAATTGGAACTAACAAAGGTTCTGCATACAGTGCCAGCCAGCCACTGATAGATGGATCAGTCCTTCTCTACATTGACACAAAAGGAGAAAAGAATGCTGCAAAACTACAGCCATTTTATAAGAGTCAGATTTACCTAAATTGGTCACTTTTCAGTCAGTTATGTCAACATTGTATGGAAACACCTTTAAGCCTTCAATAAAATGTGAATGCATTAAGGGTCATTTAGGCCACATAATAGACCACATTTTTCTACTTATATTTGGTATTATAGGTAATCAATGGTACCTGACACAGGGCTTAGCCTCCAAGAATTTAGATTCTAAAATAAGCAATATTGAAGTACATAAAAACAAAAAGAAACTATATGCACATCACTTGTTTAAAGATTTTCATGGAAAATCCTGTCATTCATAAACCCTCATTATAATAATGTCTTACTTCTTTCTTTTTAGTAAGAAACTTTTATTCTATTCAAGCCATTATATTTTTCCTGTTTTTATTTAAATTTTCTTTCCTGATACATAACTTATAAGTGGGAGCTAAATGATGAGAACACACAGACACATAGAAAGGAACAACACACAATGGGGCCTGCCAGAAGGCAAGGGGTGGGAAGAAGGGAGAGGATCAGGAAAAATAACTAATAGGTATGAGGCTTAATACCTGGGTGATGAAATCATCTATACAGCGAACTCCTAGGACACAAGTTTACCTGTGTAAGAATGTCTCATTTCTAGAAGAAATCCCTCATGCTATGAGGAAGAGAAAAAGTTTCATTGTCATTCTGCATATTACTTGTCATGGGTACCATTTAACAAGCATTTTGTACCACAACAATACTCTGTATGGTTGATATAAATATCCATATTTTACAGACCCAGATGAAAAAAAAATCAGTAGATTAAATCATTTCTCAAAGTGACAGAGCTAGTGAGTGATACAGTCTTAGACTATCAGACTATTTGCTTTCAAGCCCTAGTTCCTGAAAAGATTAATATACTGTCTCCTAAAATAACTTTGATGGTCCACTATATGTCTATCACTCTTAGAAAACTTATTTTAAACATTTAACAATATTTGTGGGGCCTTCTAGAAAAAACTGAGGCCAGGTACAGTGGCTCAATGCCTGTAATCCCAGCACTTTGGGAGGCTGAGGTGGAAGGATCCATTGAAGCCAAGAGTTTGAGACCAGCATGGGCAACATAGCAAAACCCAACCTCTTAAAAAAGAAAGAAAAAAAGCTGGACGTAGTGGTATGTGCTAGTAGTCTCAGCTACTTGGGAAGCTGAGGCTGGAGGATTGCTTGAGTCCAGATGTTCAAGGCTGCAGTGATCTATGATCAGGTTCCCGCACTCTAGCCCAAGTAACAGAGTGATACCTTGTCTCAAAAATAAAAAAGAAAGAAAAAAACTAAAAACTCTTCAATGTCATTCTTCTTTTGGTCAACTGACAAGACCGCAGATCTTTTTCTGGAAACTAAGAATTCTCTCTACTGCAAAAATTAGTATTGAGCTGCATGCTGTAATTTTTATGCTCCAAGACATGTACAACCATGAGATTTTAGCCAAGTCTGGCAAGCAACATGCTATATACTCAGTAATCATGCTTATGCTTATTGTGTGACACACAACTCGACAGTCTTCACAATGCTGAGGTTTGCACAGCAGACTGTGGAGTAGGGCCACATGCATTCGTGGTTCCAGTCTATGCCAAAATATGTTCCCTGAAGAAACAGAACCACCATGCTGATCCACACAACAATCGCTTTACAACAGGGTATGGAACATTCATTTTACTGTCTTTTTTTAATGTGGTTTACAAAATTTGTTTTATCATTAGATTACATGCTGGACATGCTTCTTGGGTAGATTTTAATTGAGGAACATAACACTTCAGAATTGGACACAGATGTAAATTCCCAAGCCATCAAGACTCTTATTAACAAAACCTGAAGTTTTTAGCTCATATTGGTCATCTGACTTAGCATTCAGGAAACTAAGCCAAAAAAAATTCTTTAAGTATCTTCTATACAACAAGAGCCTTTAGCTTTATATTACTTCATTTCTACTTTATGGCCTGAGAAATTTTTCTACTATCTCTGAAAGTTTTATCAATAGCTTGCAATGATACACTTCTACAGTTAGATTTTAAATCTCTAAGATTCAGATTAGCCTAAAATTACTTTGTGGAATCACAGTGGGAACTGTTTAATGAGTTAATTAGTACTCATTCTTCTAATAAAGCTGTACTCATCAATCTGGGAGATAAATAGCAGATGCCTTCTGAGTTATCTTTCTTTTCCCACATCCTTACTGTCCACTTAATTACTTGATCCAATCAGAACAACTTTTTCTGTAAGAATTGGATATATTCCCAAGTTCAGGAGAATTCAATCACCTAGGATGTATCTAAGAAAATTTAGCAGTCCTGTTTGGAAAACTAGTAAATAAATTAGTCCCTTACCCCTAGGAAATGCAATGATTTTACCTGAAGAAAAAAAAAAGTCTTTTCTCTATGGAGGGTGATTATGATTAACATTTAAGTTTTAATTCGTACAAATTCAAAGTTGAGAAAATTTTCATTTGAATTCTGTGACATACAATTATGTTACTTCCAACATGAAAGTGAATTATACACAAACTAAATGCTTTAAATACAGCACAGTGAACAAAAGCACATAATCCATTTATGAACTAGTTATATAACTGCATAGGATGCCAGTATACAAAGAAACCACAATGACCTCAAATCCCAGGGCTCTACAAAAGAAGTATTCCGCCTAAATTAATGAAAGTAAAGACTAACTCTTGAAGAATAAGTTGGATAATAAAAGCAATTATATTTCTATGCTTGATCTTAAGGTTCAAAAAAGATTCCTGAAAGCCCACCAAATTTTTTTACAAATACAATCAAACAACCTGTAACTGAAAACTAGAACCTACCAATGTTACTAGACAAGCTTTTTACCCTTCTGTACCTTAATTATCCCTCTTTGGAAGATGTGACATCTAAAGTTCTTCTTAGCTCTAAGACAATTATGTTAATTAAAATTATTATGATATTCCATATCTTGAGAACACAGTATATAGTAACTAAGATGATCAGTTTTCACGATTGACCAGGCTCTTAAATAATCATTGAAGAATTATAGTTTGATATTCTTAATGGAAAACATGTTCTTTATTTACATGATTGGACAAGGTGAGTATTTGCTAAGGGAGAATTATCCTACATACCACACGATGACAAAACTTTTAAATATTTAAAGGACAAACACGTATGAAAAAATAGTGAAAATAACATCATAGTTTATTCATAAAATGTTTTGTAAACACCTCTTATGCGTCAGGCACTGTGTCAGACAGTGGGAATACAAGATGAGACGGCATGGTCTGTGCCTTCAGGGAGTTTGATTTCAGTAGATGCAGTTAATTGAATAAGTACTTTAAACAATTATGAGTGCAAGAAGAAAAATGTGTTGAGGAGATGGTGAATTCACTACCTAAGCACCCTTTCATGTTTCAGAGTCATTATGTATCATTATGTAGAAGAGGGGAGAAGCAAAATCAAAATATAACACTAAAGAGAGATAGTTTAATATACAGTGTTAATTGTCTTACTAATAAATACAATGTTGAAATTCCAAAAAAATGAATATGAAATGAAAGATGAAAGATCTGGGTCTGTGAAGAAAACATTTATAGCACCAAATCCCATAACACTTCCCTAATGTAATAATTTCTGCTTTGGATTCTGTGCTGCCAACACTTGTCTGTTTGCAAATAAACCTCTCACAATTATTAGTCATATTTGCTCAGGCTGAACACTTTTTTCCTTGAAAAATCAGCACCTGCAGAGCACGCGCACACACACACACACACACAAGAAAATCACTCTCTGAGCATCTTCAGGCTGCAACTTTAGTACAGATGTGCCAAAACATCTCTAATTGCACATCTGGCTTCCTTTGGAACCCATTACCCCAAAAGATAACAGCCAAGCATGAAGCAATTTGGCCAACAACCACAGTACATTGTAGCATGTAAAAATTTGTGCTTTTTTATATTAGACTAGTGGTCTGCACATAAAACTAGCAGTAAACAGAATCCTGCAGCGTGCATGGTTTCAAGAACACACCCAGCCGCATGTTTTCTCTAATGGCTGTACTGCACTAACATTCCGGCATAACAGTTTCTTATGGTTTTAAACACGAGTCGGGTGTGCATGTGTTTGGAAGCCCCAAACAACAGTGATACCAGTTTAAAAGGTAACATGAATATTTCCCATATGCTACATGAAATTCTTCATGCTGTCTAACTTGATTTGAAGTTTGAAAGAAATTGGTCATGAGCTCTTTGTCTGCAAAACTGACTTCATCAATCATGCTTTTAAGGGAAAATATGATTCCTGTCAACATGGGCATTATGCTAACATACATGCATACTAGGATGCGCATTTGCTTCCAAAGACTTGGCTATGGTACGGTATCATTTGGGGTTTATAAACTTTGAAAATATACAAATTACTATATCTTGATTTTAAAAACCAAAACAAAACAAAGGAAGAACTAATACCAGAATACTTAAGACTTTGTTAGATGACGTCATTGAATAGAATACTTAGAAATGAATAGAAGTGGTAGTGAAACTGATGACAGAGGAAGTCATCCTTCTGAGGAGTGTTAAAATATTTATAGACATCAGAAAAATGCCACATTTGGTTTACTTAATCCTCTATCTTTGACAATGGCATGAAGAGCATGTAAAGGGAAAATACATAATTAGCCCCTTTGCTCTTAATTTTGCTTAAACTCTTATTTTGCTACTTACTAAAATGAGATGTTTATTTTATGATTATCACTGTAGAAATCTGAGAAAATACAGATCTATTCAATTTCATCTGCTAGCCTAGACTTCAAGTAGACTTCTGAACAATACCACTCAGCTTGTATGGTCTCTTTGGCAATAGTAGGAAATGATACAAGTGAAATCAGTTCTTGATTAAGGGAAGAGCAGAATTGCATTAGTTAGATATTCTGGTAGTGCTGCAAACTATAATGACAAATGAGGATGGCCTAAGACTTAAGATGTAAAGTTATGTGGCCCATGCAATTTAGTGTCAGTATT
Source organism: Saimiri boliviensis (assembly GCF_048565385.1). Classification (NCBI taxonomy): domain Eukaryota; kingdom Metazoa; phylum Chordata; class Mammalia; order Primates; family Cebidae; genus Saimiri; species Saimiri boliviensis. The sequence goes on along the minus strand of NC_133450.1, from coordinate 40,891,015 downwards.
TGGAGGCTATAATGATGAACATTTCCAAAAGTATAAGAAAAATGTGAAATAAAAATGTGCCTCTTATCGATACTTCAAAAATCATTTGTGCATATTTGACAAAAGAAGTGTCTAACTAGGTCTCCAAGGTAAACCACAGCACCGAACATACTAGATAAAATAACATTGAGTATTATACAAGATCTAAGACTTAAGGGGAGGAACTTCATCAAAATGGAAAAAGCCTTGACACTGGGGTCAGTATAGAGCATTCTAGCTTCTGAGTCATGAATACATGTGTGATATGTGGAGAAAAGACCCACGGAGCTGCCTTTGATATACCAAACCATCTGCTTTGTTTATACCTCGTTTGCCTATACCCTGAGTTATTAATAAAGTTTCTTACTGCATAAGAAAAAAAAAAAAAGGTGTTCTAGTGTCAGCACTGCTTTGAGCAGTCTCACATGAAATTTTTGGAACCTCATCACCTTTTTTCTCAACTGTGGTGAAATATACAGCCCCATGACCTACTAGGGTCCAGTTCTTCCTCCTTAAAACAAGAAGGACAAATGAGATTCGTTTTAGTTTCAGCTGTCTCACTTTATAAATCTTTTTATTAATTCTAACTCATGTCTTTCTTAAAGCATTCAAAACTTTCCTAAGAAAGATTTTTAAATGTTGGCATGCTAATTCCCAATCCAGACTCTGACACTCTGCCGGTAACTTTTAGAGCCTACAAATACAACTATTTGATTAGATTTGTTGTGTCTTACCAAGGATATAAACCTTCTGCTTTGAAGAAGGGAGACAAAGTTCGATTTTATCTTCAAATTCCATTCAAACTGAAACTGCGCAGACTGAAAGTCCTGCACATGCTATAAGATGTGGTAATGAAGTTGCAGATTGTTGTAAAAGGTTATCATGAAAGGAGAATTTAAACAGAAATTATGAGAGCATATATTCTCTTTCGTACTGCAATTCAATAGATGAAATTTAACTTTGTTTTGTCACCCTTGGCAGGAAAATCATTCAATCTCTGAGACTCAGATAGATGCTTTGTGTGCAATTTGAATTACACCTCACCTGGCTATAGGCAGGCATCTGAAATAGATGATCTCGAGGTTCCTTTCAGCACTAAGACCTATATTTTTATATTTCTTGGTTTTAAGTTGGAAACTAATTTTACAAATATTTCTATAAAACTCTATCTCAGGCATCCCCAAACTTTTTACACAGGGGGCCAGTTCCCTGTCCCTCAGACCGTTGGAGGGCCGCCACATACTCTGCTCCTCTCACTGACCACCAATGAAAGAGGTGCCCCTTCCTGAAGTGCAGCGGGGGGCCGGATAAATGGCCTCAGGGGGCCGCATGCGGTTCGCGGGCCGTAGTTTGGGGATGCCTGCTCTATCTTATGAAATTTTAAGGTTCCACTCAGATAACTATATCAGATTAATTCCCAGGGGGTAGGAATAGTGTCACCACATATTAAAAAGCAAGTTTCTGTGCATACGTTGACACAAACAATAATAATATCATTATTATTTATAGACTTCCTAGGACTGCAGAATGCCTGTCACACATGTGCATAAATCATGTGGACCTGTGTCCCTCTTCCTAAAAATAATTGTTAATGCCACAGAAAAGACTAACCGCAACCCAATTAGAGAATTTAGAGAAATAATTCCACTTATCTAAGCATTTACTAAGTCACTCTTAGATAAAACTTAAAAATTTCTTAGCAACAAGAGTATCTAATTTGGGATAGGCAAAAGTCATTTGGTGTCAAATTTATCCTTAAGTGCCAGCTGCAACATACTCTAATGAGTGATAACACCCTACAACAGTAACGTTCTTGCAGTGGACATTCATGGACTAGAAGTGGCTGGAAGTGCATAAGCTCTGAGAAAGAGGAGATTTTGTCTAAAGTTCCTATATCACACGCTAGGTGATATAAGTTATGTACCTGATGACAAAGAGTACTCATGGAAATGCAAAAGTGAGAGTTAAAAAGAAAAAGTTATAAACAAAAGTCCAAGAATTTTACTCAACAAATACTTATTGAGACTCAGCCACCTGCCAGACGCACTGTTCTAAGCATTGAACAAAAGGAATGAAAACTTCCCCCAACAGAGCTTACATCCCAGCAGAGCACCACATGGGGGCCAAGCCAGGTAAAGCAGAGACTGCACCAAAGAAAGCCCAATTGCAGAGAAGACGAATAGCAAACATGACAAAGCCACATGGCAGGAACCAAGGGAAAAGTCAGTAACTAAGAGGCAAATATATCGGGGGATGATGACGCAGTAGTCGAGAGAGCAGCCAATGAGCACATTAATTGATGAAGCAGGCCTGGAGTTTTAGATGCTGGTCCAGTTCCCATTGGTCTACCTCTCTGATTCCTAAGAGAATAGAATTTCTTCAAGGCGAGCAGCCAGAGCAGATTCCAGATTCTAATATTCAGACTATTTCAGTACCTATATTGTTTGAATGTGAGAAAAAAATTGGCTCATTAAGTGCCATATTCTACACAGTAACAATTCTGTATTATAATAAATTATCCTGCATAGTACTACTGTATTTCAATTGAATGTCAAACTGTAACCTAGGGGATGGGAGCAAGTCGCATGGGCATCCCAAAAGGTACTCACTGTTCCCTGATCAGATGTGTTTCTTCCAGGTCCTTGGGCTTTCACTCACCCAAGAATGGGTAGGAGACCCCAGCAGTGGTGGTATTGTTCAAGTACATATTAGACCCAAAGGGCTTTGAAGAAAAGGGATTTATTAGGTAGAGAGAGAGAGAGAGAAAGAAAGGTAGGGGGAGAGAGAGAGAGAGACAGAGACAGAGACAGAAAGAGAGACAGAGAGAGAGAGAGAGAGGTAGCTACCATGCTGTCATGGGAAGGGATCCAGGGATAGCGTCCACACAGGTAAGGGGCAGGGAGACTTTTAATCTGGGATTTACTCCCACCCCATTCAGGTTCTTGTCCCATGAGAGGAGTTCCTTCAAACTTCCACTGGAATAACTGATTTTTGACTTTGATATCTGATTGGCTGCCATGCCTACAGTCCTCCCAGAGCTTTTCATTGGCTTTCCTAAACAAAAGCAGTTCACCTGGGCAGTTTACCTTCCCCAGCACAAAAGTTAGACAAAGAACTCTAGGTTCCCAAATTGCGGTGTGGATAGACGTATGGCACTAAGAAGTTCTTGCCTTTGAAACCACACCCCTTGTGGACCCGGGAAGAGAAGTTAACATAATCCCTCATAACTGCATAGGAGATAACCTAGTTATCCATGAGTATTAAAGATGGTTGTTTAAAAAGGTATGAGAAAACTGAAAACTAAGTAAAAAAATTAGAAGTCGAAGTTCATAAAAATGTTCTGATTCAACCAGTCATCAAATTAACATAAGCCATCTTCAGCAAAGCTGACAACAACAAGCAATGGGGAAAATACTCTCTATTCAATAAATGGTGCTGGGAGAACTGGCTAGCCATATGCAGAAGACTGAAACTGGACCCTTTTATTATACCATATATAAAAATCAACACAAGGTGCATTAAAGATGTAAATGTAAAACCCAAAACTATAAAAACTGGAAGACAACCTAAGCAATACCATCCTGGACACAGGAACAGGCAAAGATTTCATGACAAAGTCACCAAAAGCAATCAAAACAACAGCAAAAATTAACAAATGGGATCTAGTTAAGCTAAAGAGCTTCTGCATACCAAAAGAAACTATAAACACAGTAAATGGCCTACAGAATGGGAGAAAATATTTGCAAACTATGCATCTGGAAAGGTCTAACATCTATCATCTATAAGGAACTGAAATTTACAAGAGAAAAACAACCCATTAAAAAGTGGGCAAAGGACACTTTCCAAAGAAGATACACATGCAGCCAACAAGCACATGAAAGAAAGCTCAATATCACTGATGATTACAGCAATGAAAATTAAAACCACAGTGAGATACCATCTCACACCAGTCAGAATAGCTATTATTAAAACGTCAAAAAATAACAAATGCTGGGGAGGTTGCAGAGAAAAGGGAACACTTATACACTGCTGGTGGGAGTGTAAATTAGTTCAACCATTGTGGAAAGCAGTGTAGCAATTTCTCAAAGAGCTAAAAGCAGAACTACCATTCAAACCAGCAATCCCATTTACTGGGTATATGTGAGAGGATTATAAATCATTCTACCATAAAGATACATGCACACAACTGTTCACTGCAGCACTGTTCACAATAGCAAAGACATGGAATCAACCTAAATACCCATCAATGACAGATTGAATAAAGAAAATGTGGTACATATATACCATGGAATACTATGCAGCCATAAAAAACAATGAGATCATGTCTTTTGCAGGAACACGATGGAACTGGAAGCTATTATCCTCAGAAAACTAACATAGGAACAAAAAACCAAACACCACATGTTCTCATTTATAAGTAGGAGCTAAATGATGAGAAAATTATAAACACAAAGAAGGAAGCAGCAGACACTGGGGTCTACTTGATGGTGGAAGTCGGAGGAGGAAAAGAAGCATAAAAGATAACTGCTGGTACAGGGCTTAATTATGTGGTTCCTGGGTGACAAAATATCAGTAAACAAACCCCTGCAAAATAAATTTACCTAGGTAACAAACCTTCACATGTACCCCCAAACCTAAAATAAAAGTTAAGACAAAGACTTGAAAATAAACATCATGCCCCCAATCCTATAACCCTAGGTATGCATTCTTCATTTTATTGTACTTCACAAATACTGTGGATTTTTCAAATTAAAGGTTTGTGGCATCTCTGCATCAAGTAAGTCTATTCATGTTATTTTCCCAATAGTATGTGCTCATTTTGTGTCTCTGTGTCACATTTTGGTAATTCTCACAATATTTCAAATGTTTTCATTATTATCATATTTTTATGGTGATCTATGATTGGTTATCTTGGATATTATTGTGATCATTTAGGGATATTGCAAACTGGGCCCATGTAAGGCAGCAAACTTAATCAATAAATGTTGTATATTTTGGATGCTCCATCAGCCAGCCATTCCCCTGTCTTTCTCCCTCTATTTGTGCCTCCCTGTTCCCTGAGACACAACAATATTGAAATTAGGACAATTAATCACTCTACAATGGTCTTTAAGTGTTGCAGTGAAAAGAAGAGTCCCACATCTCTCATTTTAAATCAAAAGCTAGATATAATTAAGCTTAGTGAGGAAGGTATGCCAAAAGCTGAAAGAGTCCAAAAGCTAGGCTTCTTGCAACAAACAATAAACCAAGTTGTGAATGCAAAGGAAAAGTGCTTGAGGAACTTTTGAAGAACTAGTTAAAAGTGGTCTCCCTCTGAACACATAAACAATATGAGAGGGAAACCGCTTTACTGCTGATATAAAGAAAGTTTAAATGATCTGGATAGAAAATCAAACAGCCACAACACTGACTTAAGCCAAAGACTATTATATAAAGAAAGTTTAAATGATCTGGATAGAAAATCAAACAGCCACAACACTGACTTAAGCCAAAGACTATGCCAGAGCAAGGTCCCAACTCTCCCCAATTGTATGAAGCCTGAAAGAGGTGAGGAAGCTGAAGAAGTTGGAAGCTACTAGAGATTGGTTTAGAGGTTTAAATAAAGAAGCCATTTCCATAACATAAAAGTGCCAGGTGAAGCAAGTGCTGATATAGAAGCTTCAGCAAATTATTCAGATCATCTAGTTAAGATACCTGATAAAAACGGCTACACTAACCAAATTTTCAACATAAATAAAACAGCCCTCTTTCAGAAGAAGATACCATTTAGGACTTTCATAACTAGAGAGAAGTCACGCCTGGCTTCAAAACATAGAACCCTCTCTTGTCAGAGGTTAATGCAGCTGGTGACTTTATCTTGAAGCTAGAGTTCACTGACCATTGCAAAACCTCTAAAGTCTTAACAGTTATTCTAAATCTACTCTACCTGTGCCCTACAAATGGGACAAAAAAAGCCTGAATGACAACACATATGTTTAAAGTATGCTTCACTGGGTATTTTAAGCCTATTATTGAGACATACTACTAGAAGAAAAAAAATTTTTTTTCAAAAGGGTACCTCTCTGACAATGCACCTAGTCACCAAAGAGCTCAAAGAGAGATGTACAAGAAAGTGAATGTTGTTTTTATACCTACTAACACAATATCCATTCTGCAGTCCATGGATCAAGGAGTAATTTTGACTTTCAAGTCTCAGTTAAGAAATACATTTCATAAGGCTGTAGCTGGTGCAGACAGTGATTCCTCTGATAAATCTGGGCAAAGAAAATTGAAAACCTTCTGGAAAGAATTCACCATTCTAGAGGCCATTCAGAACATCATGATTCACGTGAGGAGGCCAAAATATCTACATTAACAGGAGTCTAGAAGAAGTTGATTGTGACCCTCATGGATGACTTTGAGGGGTTCAAGATTTCAGTGGAAGAAGTAACTGCAGATGTGGTGGGGATACCAAGAAAACTAGAATTAGAACTGGAGCATTCTAATTCTACAGTGAATTCACTATAAAAGCAGCTAATAAGGAGTTGCTTCTTATGAATGAGCAAAGAAAGTGGTTCCTTGAGATGGAATCTACTCTTGGTGAAGATACTATGAACATTTTTCAAATGATAATGTAAAATTTAGAAAAGTACATAAATGGCTGGTTGTGGTAACTGACATCTGTAATCCTAGCACTTTGAGAGGCCAAAACAGACAGATGACTTGAGGTCTGGAGTTTGTGACCAGCCTGTCCAACATGGTATAACCCCGTCTCTACTAAAAATTTGAAAATTAGCTGGGTGTTGTGGTGTGTGCCACTAATCCTAGCTACTCAAGAGGCTGAGGCAGGAGAACTGCTTGAACCCAGAAGGCCAGAAGGTGGACATTGCAGTGAGCAGAGATCACACCACTATACTCCAGCCTGGGAAACAGAGTGAGATTCCATCTCAAAAAAAAAAAAATAAATAAATAATAATAATAATAATACATAAACTTATTTGATCAAGCAGCAGCAGGATTTGAGAGAACTGATTCCAGTTTTGAAAGAAGTTCTACTATGAATAAAATGCTATCAAACAACATTGCATGCAACAGAGAAATCTTTTGTGAAGACTGCATGCAAACTTCATTGTTGTTTTATTTGAAGAAATTGCCAGCTAAACCTTCAGCAATGACTCTCATCAGTCGGCAGTTATCTACATTGAGGCAAGATCCTCCACTGGCAAAAAATGATGGCTCACTGAAGACTCAGATGATTTTTAGCATTTTTTAGCAAGAAAGCATTTTAAATTAAGATATAGACATCATTATTTGGACATAATATTATTCCACATTTAATACACTACAGTATCATGTAAACATAACTTTCATATGTACTGGGAAAACAAAAATATTGTGAGAGTCATTACATTACAATATTCACTTCACTGAGGTAGCCTAGAATTGAACCATAGTATGTCTGAGACATGCTTGTGCTGGATATTTTAAGACATCATGAAACATACATACATGCACACTGAATCTAAGTATTAAAGAGGAGAGATCTATACTCCTAGGGTCTGGAAAGTGGGGGAGTAAAAAGGGAAGAATTCAAACTAGTTAATAATAAAAACTGTCATCAGTCAAGCAATTTAAGTGTTTTATTTTCCTCTTGTATGTTTATAAGTGTGTATGTGTTCATCTGCCTCATATAGATTTCCTCCATCTCAAGTAGCAGCAACAGTGAATTAATCCAGATTTCTTATTCCAGAAAATTACTGTATCTTCACTTATATCACCATTTTCAAACTACATATTCAAACAACACCCACTAGAACAACCTGGAAGCTGAGGTTGGTTGTCAATAATTTTACTATATTAACATCCAACCAATTCTATGTAGCTTTTGCCTGACCATTTGCTGAATTACAAGCAAACGGTTAATTGTATGTCATTTTTCCACTGTTACTTTCTCTTTACACAAAACAGTTGGCTCCATCTGATGGCCTTAACTAAATGAATCCACCTGTGACTTTCATTAAATGCACCAAAATTAAACTTACCAAAGCTTAGTAAACTTTTCAGATATTTCAAAAGATGCCTCTTCTTAATTTCATTTCTAAAACTCTGAATGAATACATTCCCCTCTATTCTACAGTGAGGAATCTATAGATAACGGACCCTATAATCTACTCTAATGATAACTCAGAAATAGAGCCAAAGACCTTAAATTCATAACACCGAACTTAATAATAGCGGAGTTGACATTCAGACTTTCTTTGGTTTTAGACTCAGTTAATAAAATTACAAATAATATATAATTCCCATGTGCTCAATTAACTCTTAATAAGCCTTAAAGCTTTGCATATGTGAGATGTAGATAAGGTTCCTCCTACATCTATTTTTCAGATATTTTAGCATATTACAATTAAGTATACAAATTCTTTGTTAATTTTTTTCATGCTCCTAAGAAAATATAGAAAGATTCTGATAACTTAGTATTCCATAAATTTAACCCTTCTGGTATCAGTACAGATTAAGAAACCCTTTAAGCATTAATAATTCATTCAGCATCTTTTTTTTTTTTTTTTTTTTTTTTTTAGACAAAGTTTTGCTCTTGTTGCTTAGGCTGGAGAACAACGGCATGATCTCGGCTCACTGCAACCTCCACCTCCGGTCTTCAAGCAATTCTCCCGCCTTAGCCTCCCACGTAGCTGGGATTACAGGCATGCGCCACCACACCCGGCTAATTTTGTGTTTTTTCTAGTAGATACAGGAGTTTCACCATGTTGGCCAGGCTGCCTCGAACTCCTGACTTCAGGTAATCCACCCACCTCAGCCTCCCAAAGTCAGCATCATAATTTTAATGAAGCAAATCATTTTCTGAGTCAGTATGGGAGCAAAAAACAAATAAAAATGCACCATATGCCATTCCTATAAGCACAGTCTTCTCAGTTCAGAGAGATGACAAGAAGACATTGAAAGTTAAGACAACCCAAGACTTGCATCTTTTTCTCATAAAAAAGTCTAGTGATAGAACTTAGACTCCAAAGAGATATCTTGTAAAGTTTCATCAGCATTATTTAGGAACACTTCTCTGTAGCACACATAGATAGCCTACCTTGAACTCTGCCTTCTATGAACTCCTGAAGCAGATATAACCTTAATTTCATTTAGGTAAAGATTTAAGTTACTCTGATAGTAGGGAAAATAATAATTAAGAATAGGGGAAGAGAAGAAAGAAATTGTTTTCACATCATAAGCTTTCCGAGTAGGCAAAAATGATGAAAATTTCTACTGTGTCTTCAACCCAACAGTCCACAGGTATGTCCAGAAACAGGGAACCTACAGCAACAATCCCAAGAAAAATTGCTTTCCCTGATAGTAATATTCTTAGCCTAAAAGGAAAAGAGCAGCAGCAATAGTCATCAGTAGCCCCAAGCAAATCCTTCTTTCTATTTAAAATGTCAATAGGCCACCTACCACTAAGCCTATGAATCAACTAGACTTCCATTCTGTTTGGCTGCATAAGGACCTATATGTTAAAACAGTGAAACAGTTCAATTCACTTTCTTCAGCAAATTGCAGATAACTGAGACAAAAATGCTTTAGGGTTGGGAAAGGAGTACAAAATGAAGGCCTGCTATTGGTATAGCTATTTCAGTTCTTCATTTCACATTATCAACAAATATTGGAAATTGTGAAGGAGCCTCCCTTTCACCTTCCTCTTATGAGGAAGAGTATCCTTAAAGGAAAAGGAAAAATAGATTAATCTATATGTTTTCAAAATTCTTCCTGAAGTAGATTCGCAGTTCAGTTTTACAATCAACATAGTGTATGTTGTCCATCCATCAACAGAGCTCACACAATAAATTGCTTTCTGACATAGGGAGTATGAAGGGCATTACTTTTTTTCTTTATAAATATTCTGATCAGAATTTAAAGATTTTTCAGAAACAAAGACCTTCCTGAAGTCATAGGTAGCCCTCTGTTGAGTCTTTTCAGTCCCAGCTACTATATACAACTTAATACAATAAATAATCTAAACAGAATATTTAGATATTGTTAAAGATTGTATATGTACAATCCTGTATTGCCAGCATTAAATGCATTTTCAAAATACAATATTTTCAACTTAATGATGGCTTTATGGGGACATACAAAACCCCACTGTTAGTTGAGAAGCACATGAATAAGTAATATTACCACAGCCACATATGAGGAATATACATAACAAGCAGCCTGCCTCTTTTGAAAAGAAAACAATTATTGAAAGCTAAGAGTTTCAAATTACTCTTCAGCAACTGAGAAATGTAACTCATGGTCACTGTGAGCAGTGGCTAGAACTGACACATAAACCACCAAACTGCATTACAGTGGGGGTCCCCTTCTCCCCATTAATAGCCAGTGTTTCCAATTTTGCTAATGCTTTACTGACATCACAAGCAAACTGAAAATGAGTAAAGACAATGCATGAGTCTCTTGAGCAAGCACTCTGAGAAATAAATAGCAATAATTCCTCATTAGCATGACTTTTAGCCACGGATTATAAGTAATGAGTAACAGATGTCTGATCTGGTATCCTTTTATTACATTATCTTAAGGGAAATACAGGTTTATTTTTAAGCTATTCTTAGATCAGGTATTGTAAGGCAAGAAAAGTATTTTTATTAGTGGGAAAGAAATGGTTTTCTAGATGAACCAAGTAACAAAGACTGAAAACAAGAGTACTCGAGTCATGCAGAAGAAAGAAGCTTTTTATCTGAAAAATGCTGAAATACGGAAAGAAATCAGCATGGATAAAGAAAAAGAGAATTGAATTTTGTCTTAAGCCTACCATGACCTTGTTTGACCCAGAACAAGGCCCAAAAATAAAATATATTACTGCCTCTTCCACAGCACAGAAATATTATGAAAACTGACAGATGTCAATAAGTGAAAAAGGAAAGAACATAGGTTAAAAAAATGAAAAATGAAACTATTTTAGATTTACCATTTTTCACCTAGTTACAAAATACAGTGGTATTTTTGTGTTCTCTCTTTGTTTCTTGTTCTCTCTCTTTCCACCCACCACTTCCCACAACAAATTGAGGGGGAGGGGTGGTAATTGAAACTTCTGGTTAAATCAGTCCCATGGAAATGGAGCATGGCAAACCAACACTAACCACGGCAGAAAAAAAAAAAAAAAAAAAAAACTTTAAATGTTTTAATTTGGATGTGAAAATTTCTCATTTAATGAAAACTCATGAGTATAATTGGATGCTGAGTCAATGAGCCAGCAAGTATTTATTAAGCACCTGCTAAATATATGGCATTGTCCTGGGCACTTGGGACCAATGAAAAATAAATAAGAACAGATATTTGGTCTTAAGGATCTCAGAATATGTTAGGAACACAGGTTAAAAAATACAATGTAATAGATAATACAATATAATGTAATAAATTAAATTCTAAGATATTTTAGAAAGTACGAGAAAAAATAATAACTGATGTCTAATTTCTGGAGTTAAAAACTAAATAGAAAGGGCTGTAAGAATAGAAGTAAACAATGGCATAAAAGTTCAGAAGGTAATGAATAGATTTTGTTTTAAAGCCTTTGTATCACACCGGAAGAAGGTAAAGTATACTCATTAACAGTATACTGTGTTAAGCATACACATTAAGGTATCTAAAGAGGGCCGGGCGCGGTGGCTCACACCTGTAATTCCAGCACTTTGGGAGGCCGAGGCAGGTGGATCACGAGGTCAAAAGATCGAGACCATCCTGGTCAACATGGTGAAACCCCGTCTCTACTAAAAATACAAAAAAAATTAGCTGGGCATGGTGGCGTGTGCCTGTAATCCCAGCTACTCAGGAGGCTGAGGCAGGAGAATTGCCTGAACCCAGGAGGCGGCGGTTGCGGTGAGCCGAGACCGTGCCATTGCACTCCAGCCTGGGTAACAAGAGCGAAACTCCGCCTCAAAAAAGAAAAGAGATCGAGACCATCCTGGCCAACACAGTGAAACCCCATCTCTACTAAAAAATACAAAAAAATTAGCCGGCCATGGTGACACACACCTGTGGTCCCATCTACTCAAGAGGCTGAGGCGGAAGAATAGCTTGAACCCAGGAGGGAGAGGTCGCAGTCAGCCGAGATTGCACCACTGCACTCCAGCCTGGAGACAGAGCAAGATTTCCTCTCAAAAAAAAAAAAAAAAAGTATCTAAAGAAATCACTGAACGAATAGACATAAAGATTATAATTCCCAAAACAGTAAAGGAGAAAAACTCATTCTAAAGGAAAACAGAAAGCACAAAGTAAGATTACAGATAATGAATTTAAATGTATTGGCAATTAATACTAATGTAAATAGACTAAAAGCTGGTTAAAACAAAAATTGTCAAAGCAAAATTTTAAAAAAATATATAACTATGTACTCTTTACAAGAGATTCAAAAAAATATAAGAATATTGAAAGCCAATGTCTGAAAATGACATGCAGACAAATACTAAGCAAAATAAATCTGATATTAATAGCAGACAAAATGTTCCTTAATCTACAAATCATTGCTAGACAGAAATGGAAATATCGCTAGAGATACAATAATGTAAAATAATGGTTAGAGATATCATAAATTTTTGCTACATAATAGAAATTATATGCACAATTATATGTAATTACATATAACTATTAATGGTTAATATTTCATAGATGATAATTAGAAATCCATCAAAATTTCAATTCCCCAGGGAGACATAATTTTAGTATGCACCTTGTAATGTGGCCTCAAATATATAAAATATAAATTGCCAGTATAAAAGGAGATTTTGAAAAATTCACAAAAGTAATTGGAGATTTTAACACATTTCTTTTAAAAAGTGATTTACTGGCCAGGTGCGGTGACTTGGTCCTATAATCCTAACACTTTGGGAGGCCGAGGCAGGCAGATCACGAGGTCAAGAGATCGAGACCAGCCTGGACAACATGGTGAAACCTTGTCTCTACTAAAAATACAAAAATTAGCTGGGCCTGGTGGCGCGTGCCTATAGTTCCAGCTGCTCAGGAGGCTGAGGCAGGGGAATCACTTGAGCCAGGAAGCAGAAGTTGCAGTCAGCCGAGGTCATGCCACTGCACTCTAGCCTGGCGACAGAGCAAGACTCTATCTCAAACAAGAAAAAGTGACTTACCAAACGGTTTTTCTAAATCATTACAGATATAGAACACAACACAATTCAAAATCCACAAAAACATTCTTCTAAAGCATTCAGAAATGTTAATAAAAACCACATCACCACATTGGTCATAAAACAGATCTTAACAAATTTCAAAAACAATGGTATAATACAGAACTTATTTTCTGATTTAAAAAATTAATTTCGAAATTAATAGCAAAAATAAAATGATTCCAAAAATTATGGGTGCAGTAATGTTAAAATAAGCTTTCCAGGAACCTACATATGGCTGAAGGAAGAAAGAAGACATCAAAATAGAAAAAACAAATCATGTAATTTATACTTGAAAATTGCTAGGAGAGTAGATTTTAAATGTTCTCACCAAAAAAAAATAAAAAATAAAAAAAATAATAATAATAACTCTATGAGGTGATAGATATGTTAAACTTGAATTATTCACTCCACAATGTATATGTCTACCAAAACATGACTTTTTACCCCATATATACGATAAAAATAATTGAATTTTAAAAATTTTAGTTCTTGGAACTAAATAGTTCCTGTTTCTTAGTGTCTAAGGCATGCATTTTTTCATATTTTAATATCTCTGAAACCAAATTGTATCTTGAAATCAATGATGACTTCTAATTATTGTCAGCCAGATGACACAATTAGCATGATCTGCCTATAAGCAATTGTTATTCCCAGCAAAGTGACAAGGAAATAAGCATTCTCCATGTTTTAGTTTGCAAACATTTAAAACCATGTGAGGAAGAAATATAAATCCCATTTGTTAACCAAAAATGATCCAGTGGCATATTTCTAGTAAGATCAAGAAACACCAGCAACAAAACTCACAGAATAATTGTCAACAATTTGGAAGAAAATCCCAGGGAAAACAGTAAAGCACTCTATAGGAAACACTCTTGATTATATAATGGATTATATAAGGATTACATAATGTGGAGAAATTCAGAAGAGTTGGAAATTGTATGTGGGGAAGGTTAATAAATAGCTTAGCCAATAAATAGCTTAACCAATTTATTTTTATATATACTTTTATATGTATGAACAAGAGCAACAAATAGCAAAATTATATATTTCAAAAAATTTTTAATCTTCTAATAAATACAAATAAAAAAGTAGACATTATGGGAAGTGATTATAATAGTTTTTCTTTTTCTTATATAAAACAATGCTGTATCTTATAGAAGATCATCAATTATGGTGCCACATGTTAAATTTGGTGGTAAAGCTAAGTTAGAGTAAATAGTGGATATTTACAATAAAGAAATCAAAACTTGAAGATAAATGAGCTCTGTATCCAAATGAAAGAGTTTTCTAAAAAATAAAAAGAAATTTTACGAATGAAATAAGAAAAAAGAAAATTTTAATGAAGAAGAAAACAAAGATATGATGAAAAGGATCAACAAAAGTTTTTTTAAAATCCCATAAGATAATGAAAACACAGGTGACACACAGGGAGAAGGCATTTGAAACATATATACCCTACAAAGAATATATGCAGAATATAGAAAGAGCTCTTACAAATCAATTAAAAAGACAATGGAGCAAAAATGAACAAGAGAGAGGCTGGGCGCAGTGGCTCACACTTGTAATCCCAGCACTTTGGGAGGCCGAGGGGGGTGGATCACCTGAGGTCAGGAGTTTGAGGCCAGCCTGACCAACATGGAGAAACCCCATCTCTACTAAAAATACAAAAAATTTGCCAGGCATGGTGGCACATGCCTGTAATCCCAGTTGCTTGGGAGGCTGAGGCAGGAGAATCGCTTGAACCTGGGAGGCGAGATTGTGCCATTGCACTCCAGCCTGGGCAACAAAAGCAAAACTCCATCTCAAAAAAGAACAAGAAACTTTTAAAAATTGGTTTACAGGATAGTATACATGAAATGCTGCCCATCTTTTTTTTTTTTTTTTTTTTTTTTTTTAGACAAAGTCTTGCTTCTGTCTCCTAGGCTGGAGTGCAGTGGCGTGATCTCAGTTCACTGCCACCTCCACCTCCTAGGTTCAAGCCATTATTTTGCCTCAGCCTCCTCAGTAGCTGGGATTACAAGCATGCAGCACCATGCCCAGATAATTTTGTATTTTTAGTAGAGATAGGATTTTACCATGTTGGCCAAGCTGGTCTCGAATCCTGACCTCAAGTGATCCACCTGTCTCAGCCTCCCAAAGTGCTAGAATTAGAGGAGTGAGCCATTGCACCAGGCCCCCATCACTATTTTCATTACCAAAAGTTTTATTTTATTTTAAAATGTTATTTATTTATTTTTGTTTTTTTTCAACTTTAATTTAGATTCAGAGGGTATATGTACAGGTTTCTTACCTAGGTATATTGTATGATACTGAGGTGTGGGTATGATTCATTCTGTCACCCAGGTACTGAGCATAGTACACAAGAGTTTTCCAAGACTTGCCCATCTCCCTCCCTCCCCAAGCTAGCAGACCCGTTTCTATTACTGCCATCTTTATATCCATGAGTACTCAACGTTTAGCTCCCATTTAAAAGTGAGAACCTGCGGTATTTCGTTTTCTTTTCTTGAGTTAACTCACTTAGGATAATGGGCTCCAGCTGCATACGTGTTGCTGGAAAGGATATAATTTCATTTTTTTTCATGGCTGTGTAATATTCCATAGTAGATATGCACCACATTTTTTAAATACAATCCAGCATTGATGGGCACTTTGGCTGATCGAATGTCTTTGTGATTACAAATAGTGCTGTGATGAACATGTGACTTTTTGGTAGAATGATTTGTTTTCTTTTGAAAATACACCCAGTAATAGGATTGTTGGGTCAAATGGTACTTTTGTTTTAAGTTCTTTGAGAAACTGTTAGACTGCTTTCCACAATAGCCAAACTAATTTACATTCCAATCAACAATGTATACACATTCCCTTTTCTCTGCAGCCTCACTAGCATCTACTGTATTTTACTTTTTAGTAATAGTAATTCTAACTGGTGTGAGATAGTGTACCACTGTGGTCTTGATTTGCATTTCTCTGATGATCAGAGGTGTGGCACATGTTTTCATGTTTGTAGGCTGCTGTTATGTCTTCATTGAAGAAGTATGTGTTCATGTCCTTTGCCCAGCTTTAATGTGGTTATTCTTTTCCTTGTTCAATTTTTTAAGTTTCTTACATATCTGGATATTATACATTTGTCATTGTAGTTTGCAAATATTTTCTCTGATAATGTAGGCTGTCTCTTTACTCAGTTGACAGTTTCTTTTGCTATGCATAACTTCTTTAGTTTCATTAGTTCCCATGTGTCAATTTTTGGTTTTTCTTCAGTTTCTTTTGAGGACTTACTCATAAATTCTTCTCCAAGGCTGATGACTAGAATGGTGTTTCCTAGTTTTTTTCCTAGGATTCTTATAATTTGAGGTCATACATTGAAATTTTTAATCCATCTTGAGTTAATTTTGTATGTGGTGAACGGTAGGAATCTAGTTTTAGTCTTTTGCATATGGATAGCCAGCTAACCCAGCACCATTTATTGAATAGGGAGTCCTTTCCTTGTTCCTTATTTTTGTTGACTTTATCAAAGATCAGATGGCTATAAGCATGTGACTTATTTCTGTATTCTCTATTCTGTTCCACTGGCCTATGTGTATGTTTTTGTACATGTCCCATGCTGTTTTGGTTACTGAAGCCTTACAGTATAGTTTGAAATCTAGTAATGTGATGCCTCCAGCTTTGATCCTTTTGCTTAGGATTGCTTTGGCTCTTCAGGATCTTTTATTGTTTCATCTTAATTTCAGAATAATTTTTTCTAGCTCTGTGAAAAAATACATCAGTAGTTTGATAGGAATAGCCTTGAATCTGTAGATTGTTCTGGGCAGTATGACCAACTTAATGATATTGATTCTTCCAATTTGTGAGCCTGGAATGTTTTTCCATTTGTTTGTATTATCTGTGATTTCTTTAGCTATGTCTTTGCTATTATGAATAGTGTTGTGTTTTGTAATTCTCCTTATAAAGATTTTATCTCCTTGGTTAAATGTATTCCTAGGTATTTTGTGTGTGTGTGTGTTGGCTATCATAAATGGGACTGTATTATTGATTTGTTTCTCAGCCTGAATGTTACTGGCTTATAGAAATGTTACTGATTTTCGTACATAGATTTTGTATCCTGACACTTTACTGAGTCATTTATTAGTTCCAGGAGACTTTTGGCAAAATCTTTAGGATTTTCCAAGTATAAAAACATATTATCAGCAAAGAGATAGCTTGAGTTATTTTCCTATTCACCTTTTATTTCTTTCTCTTGAGGGATTCATCTGGCTAGTATTTCCAGTACTACATTGAATAGGAGTGATATGAGTAGGTATCTGTGTCTTATTCAAGTTCCCAAGGAAAATACTTCTAGTTTTTTCCTGTTCAGTACGATACTGGCTGTGAGTTTGTCATAGGTGGCTCTTATTATTTTGACATATGTTCCTTTGATGCCTAGTTTCTTCAGGGTTTTTAATCATGAAGGGATGTTTGATGACATCAAAAGATTTTTCTGCATCTACTGAGATGATCATATGGTTTTTCTTTTCAATCCTGTTTATGAAGTGAATCACATTTATTGATTTGCATATGTTAATCAACCTTACATACAGGAATGAAGACTACTTGATCACAGTTAATTAACTTTTTGATGTGGCTGTTGAATTCAGTTTTACAGTTTTTGTTGAGGATTTCTGAATCTATGTTCATAGGAGATATTGGCCTGCAGCTTTGTTTTTGTTTGTTTGTTTTTCCATTGTGTTTTTGTTAGGTTTTGGTATCAGGATGATGCTGGCTTCATAATATGAGTTAGGGAGGAGTCCTTCCTCCTTGATTTTTTAGAAGAGTTTTAGTAGAACTGGTGCCATCACTTCTTTGTATGTCCGGTAGAAGCCTGTCTGGTGGAGGCCTTTTTTTGATTGGTAGTTTTGTTTTATTTTTTAATTACTGATTCAATTTTGGAATTTAATATTGGGCTATTTAGGGTTGCAATTTCTTCCTGATTGATTCCTGGGCGATTGCGTGTTTCCAGGAATTTATCCATTTTCTCTAGATTTTCTAGTTTGTGTACATAAAGGTGTTCATCATAGTATCTGAGGATCTTTTGTATTTCTGTGGAATCAGTTGTAATATCACTTTTGTCATTTTTGCTTGTGTTTATTTGGATCTTCTCCCCTTTTTACTTTGTGAATCTAGCTAGTGGTCTATCAGTATAGAATACCCTAACCAACTCTTGGTTTCACGGATGTCTGTATGGATTTTGGGACCTCAATTTCATTCAGTTTGACTCTGATTTTAGTTACTGCTTTTCTTTTGCTAACTTTGGAGTTGGTTGGTTCTTGTTTTTCTTGTTCTTCCATGCATGACGTTAGATCATCAACTTGAGATCTTTCTAACTTTTTGAGGTAAGCATTTAGTGCTATAAACGTTCCTCTTGATACTTCTTTTACTGCATCCTAGATATTTTGGTATGGTATGTCTCTCTTTTCATTTATTTTCAAGAATTTTCTGCCTTAATTTCATTGTTTCCCCAAAAGTTATTCGGGAATAAGTTGTTTAATTTCCATGTAATTATGTGGTTTGGAGATATTTTCTTGGTATTGATTGCCATTTTTATTCCACTGTGGTCCAAAAGTACGGTGGAATGATTTTGATTTTTTTTAATTTATTGAGATGTGCTCTATGGACAAGCATGTCGTCAATCTTGGAGTATGTTTGGTGTGAAGATGAGAGGAATGTGTATTGGGTCCAATTGGTCAAGTATCAAGTTTAAATTCAGCATTTCTTTGTTAGTTTTTTTGCCTCAGTGATCAGTCTTATGTTGTCAGTGGAGTGCTGAAGTCTCTTACTATTATTGCATGGCTGTCTAGGTCTTTTTGTAGATCTAGAAATACTTGCTTCATGAATCTGAATGCTCCAGTGTTGTTGGATGTACATACATTTAAAGCAGTTAAGTCTTCTTATTGAATTCAACCTTTTATTATTATACAATGTCTTTTTCTTTTTGATTGTTGTTGTTTACAGTCTATTTTATGTTTATATATTTTATCTGATAATAGCAGCCCCTGCTCTCTTTTGTTTTCTGTTTGTATGGTAGATCTTTCTCTAACTTTACTTTGAGCCTGTGGGTGTCCTTATATGTAAGATGGGTCACTTAAAGACAGCAGACAGATTAATCTTGTTTTTTTCACCCAATTTCCACTCTGTGCCTTGTAAGTGGAGCATTCAGACCATGGAATTCAAGGTCAATATTGATATATGAGGCTTTGGTCCTATCACGAAGTTGTTAGCAGGTTGCTTTTTAGTTCCTGTTACGTGGTTGCTTTGTAGAGTAAGGTCTGTGGGCTATTAACTTGTGTGTTTTTGTGGTAGCAAGTATGATTCATTTGTTTGAATTTGTAGAACTCCCTTAGGATCTCTTGTAAGGACGTCTAGTGGTAACAAATTCTCTTAGCACTTGCTTGTCTGTAAGAGATTTTATTTCTCATTCACTAACGAAATTTAGTTTGGTGAGATATAAAATCCTTATCTGGAGTTTTTTTTCTTTAAAAATGCTGAAAATAGGCCCCAATCTCTTCTGACTTGGTAGGTTTCTCCTGAGAAGTCCACTGATAACCTGACAGTTCCCTAAGTACATGCTATGATGTTTTTCTCCAGTCGCCTTTAAGATTTTATTTCCTTTACCATTGCCCTTGGACAATCTGGTGACTATATAGTTGGTGATGTCTGTTTTGTATAGTATCTAACAAGTGTTATCTGAATTTCTCATATGTGGACATCTACCTCTTTAGCAGGATTGGGGAAATGTTCTCCAATTACTTCATCAAATATGTCTTCCACATTGTTTCCTTTTTCTCCTTCTCTCTCAAGAATGTCAGTAATCTACAGTCTGGTAACTTTACATAACCTATATTTCTCACAGACTTGTTCATTTTTTTTTAATTCTTCTTTCTTTATTTTTGTCTGACTGGTTTAGTTAAACACTGGTCTTCAGGCTCTCAAACTCTCTTTTGCTTGTTCCAGTCTATTAATAAAGCTTAAAGATTCCCATCTTTAAATGTTTTTTATTAATCAGAGAGCTATAACTTGAAAACACAATGACAACATTTCCCATTTTATTAGGACCTCACATTTACTGCTCATGGAAGAACTATGCAATAACATTTTACATGACCTTGAAAGTTGCCAAGTACACAGGTATGACATGGCAATTCCTCTCCTGGGTGTGTGTGTGTGTGTGTGTGTGTGTGTGTGTGTATTTTTTTGCACATTTGCACCAAGGTATATGTACTAAAATATTTATAGAAGCATGGTTTACTTTTAAAAAACCATTCATCTAGACTAAAACTATTTATATGCCATTGTGGAAACAAGTACTTTTTTACTTAGTTATATTAATGATGCCGTGACTTTTTGAGAGGGTTAAATTTGTGACAAATTCATCAGGAGTAGTCTTGGAATATTTTTATAGGAATGCCATAATTTCTGACATATTGGAAAATCACACACTTCATTGAACACAAGATGTTTAGTTCCTAACAAATATGTAAAAATGGAGGAGGGAGCCAAGATGCCAAATAGAACAGCTCTGGAGTGCAGTTCCCAGCGAGAACAACTCAGAGTATGAGTAAACACTACATTTCTAAATGAAAGTTTAGAAATTACTTGCCCACAGACCAGGAGATTCCAGGGCTGAAAAACACCACAAGTTTCCAGCACGGCTGTTTCAGCTGGCACAGTGGGTCTCCACACAAAAACTCACACAAATCTGGACAGCTGTTACAACTGGCACCTGGAATGCCTGGGAGACAGAGCCACCCATTCAACTGAAAAAAAGGGGGCTAAAACAGGGAGCCAGGTGATTTGGCTTGGCAGGTCCCACCCCCATAAAGACCAGCAATCTGAAATGCTCTGGATTGAGAGTTTCACAGCAAGCACAGCTAGATCCGGGATCGTCCAGCTCTGTTGGGGAAAGGGCGTCTGCCATTACCAAGGCAGTCTGCCACTACCAAGGCAGTCCACCACTACCGAGGCAGTCTGCCATTATTGCGGCAGTCTGCCATTACAGAGGCAGTACGCCATTACTGAGGCAGACTGCCATTACTGAGGCAGTTCTAGCTATATCTCTGTAAACAAAACCACAAGGAAATTCACACAACAGCTGGGCAGAGCCCACAGCAGCTCAGCAATGCCTCTGCTGGCAGACTGGGACTAGGCTACCTCCTTGCTGGGCAGAGCAGCTCTGAAAAAAGGCAGCAGCAAGTCAGGAACATATAAATAAAGCCCTACCTCCACAGGACAGAGCACCTGGGGAAAAAAGGCGGTTATGAGTTCCACTGCAGAAGACTTAAACGTACCCACCCACCAGCTCTCAACACAAAAACGAAGCTCACAACTCAGCACTTGAGCTCCTATAAGGGAAAGACTGTCTCCTCAAGCAGCTCCCAGACCCTCATTTATCCAACAAGTCACCTCATAAAGGAGAGTTCAGGCTGACATCTGGCAGGTATCCTTCTAGAATGAAGATAACAGAAGAAGAAAACTCCTTACTGTTCTGCAGCCACAACAGGTGATCCCCAGGCAATCAGGGTCTGGAGTGGGCCAGCAGCAGTCCTACAGTAAAGGGGCCTGACTGTTAGAAGGAAAACTAAAATAATAGAAATAAATAATTTCATCATCAACAAAAGGTATGTCTACTCAGAGACCCCATTCGAAAGTCACCAACTACAAAGACCACAGGTATATAAATCCACAAAGATGGAAAGAAACCAGTGCAAAAAGGATGAAAACCCCCAAAACCAGAACACCTCTCCTCCTCCAAGGGATCACAACTCCTCACCAGCAAGGGAACAAAGCTGGATGGAGGATGAAAATGAACAAAGCTGGATGGAAGAATTGACAGAAACAGGTTTCAGAAGGTGGATAATAACAAACTTCTCTGAGCTAAAAGAACATATTCTAACCCAATACAAAGAGACTAACAACCTTGAAAAAAAGGTTTGATGAAATGCTAACAAGAATAAACAGCTTAGAGAAGAATATGAACAAATCGATGGAGCTGAAAAACACAGCACGAGAACTGGGAGAAGCATACACAAGTTTCAATAGCTGAATCGATCAAGCAGAAGAAAGGATATCAGAGACTGAAGATCAACTCAATGAAATAACATGAGAAGGCAAGATTAGAGAAAAAGGAGTGAAAAGAAATGAACAAAGTCCCCAAGAAATATGGGGTTATGTGAAAAGACCTAATCTACGTTTGATAGGTATACTTGAATGTGATGGAGAGAATGAATCCAAACTGGAAAACACTCTTTAGGATATTATCCAGGAGAACTTCCCCAACCTAGCAATGCAGGCCAATATTTAAGTCCAGGAAATACAGAGAACACCACAAAGATATTCCTCAAGAAGAGCAACCCCAAGGCACATAATTGTCAGATTCACCAGGGTTGAAATGTAGGGGAAAATGCTAAGGGCAGCCAGAGAGAAAGGTCAGGCTACCCACAAAGGGAAGCCCATCAGACTCACAGTGGATCTCTCAGCAGAAACCCTACAAGCCAGAAGAGAGTGGGGGCCAATATTCAACATTCTTAAAGAAAAGAACTTTCAAGCTAGAATTTCATATCCAGCCAAACTAAGCTGCATAAACGAAGGAAAAATAAAATCCTTTACAAACAAGCAATTGCTCAGAGATTGTGTCACCACCAGGCCTGCCTTACAAGAGCTCCTGAAAGAAGCACTAAACATAGAAAGGAACAACCAGTACCAGCCACTCCAAAAATGTACCAAATGGTAAAGGCATCAACAAAATGAAGAAACTGCATCAACTAATGGGCAAAACAACCAGCTACCATCAAAATGGCAGGATCAGATTCACATATAACACTATTAACCTTAAATATATATTGGCTAAATCCTCCTATCAAAAGACACAGACTGGCAAATTGAATAAAAACACAAAACCCATTGGTGTGCTGTATCGAGGAAATCAATCTCACATACAAGGACATACATAGGCTCAAAATAAAGGGATGGAGGAAGATTTACCAAGCAAATGGAGAGAAAAAAAAAAAAAAAAAAAAAACAGGAGTTGCAGTTCTAGTCTCTGATAAAATAGACTTTAAACCAACAAAGATCAAAGGAGACAAAGAAGGGCATTACATAATGGTAAAGGGATCAATGCAACAACGAGAGCTAATGATCCTAAACATACACGCACCCAATATGGGAGCACCCAGATACACAAAGCAAGTTCTTAATGACCTACAAAGAGACTTAACTCCCGCATTATTATAGTGGGAGACTTTAACACTCCACTGTCAATCTTAGACAGATCAATGAGACAGAAAATCAACAAGGATATCCAGGACTTGAACTCAGATCTAGACCAAGCAAACCTAATAGACATCTACAGAACTCTCCACCCCAAATCCACGAAATATACATTCTTCTCAGCACCACATCACACCTACTATAAAATTGACCACATAATTGGAAGTAAATCACTTCTCAGCAAATGCAGAAGAAGAGAAATCATAACAAACAGTCTCTCAGACCACAGTGCAATCAAGTTAGAACTCAGATTTCAGAAACTAACTCAGAACTGCACAGCTTCCTGGAAACAGTTGTTCTTCATTCAAGAACAACTGGCTCTTGGATGTTGACTGGATAAACAATGAAATGAAGGCAAAAATAAAGATGTTCTTTGAAACCAATGAGAACAAAGCCACAATGTACCAGAATCTCTGGGACATTTAAAGCAGTGTCTAGAGGAAAATTTATAGCAATAAATGTCCACATGAGAAGCAAGGAAAGATCTAAAATTGACACCCTGTCATCAAAATTGAAAGGGCCACAGGATCAAGATCAAAAAAACTCAAAAGCTAGCCGAAGACAATAAACAACTAAGATCAGAGCAGAACTGAAGGAGATAGAGACACAAAAAAACCCTTCAAAAAATCAATAAATCCAGGGGCTGGTTTTGTGAAAAGATCAACAAAATAGACAGACTACTAGCCAGATTAATAAAAAATAAAAGAGAGAATAATCAAATAGATGCAATAAAAACAATAAAAAATATCATCATTGATTCTACAAAAATGCAAACTACCATCAGAGATTACTAAAAACAACTCTATGCACACAAACCAGTAAACCTGGAAGAAATGGTTAAATTCCTGGATACTTACACCCTCCCAAACCTAAACCAAGAAGAAGTCAAAACCCTGAATAGACCAATAACAAGGGCTGAAGTTGAGGCAGCAAATAATAGCCCACCAACCAAAAACAGCCCAGGTCCAGGTGGGTTCACAGTTGAATTCTATCAGACATACAAAGAGGAGCTGGTACCACTCTTTCTGAAACTATTCCAAACAATCCAAAAGAGGGAATCCTTCCCAAATCATTTTATGAGACCAACATCATCCTGATACTAAAACCCAGCAGAGATTCAACAAGAAAAGAAAACTGCGGGCCAATATCCATGATGAACATAGATGCAAAAATCTTCAATAAAATACTGGCAAACCGACTGCAACAGCACATCAAAAAGGTATCCATCACAATCAAGTAGGTTTCACCCCAGGGATGCAAAGCTGGTTCAACATATGCAAGTCTATAAACATAATCCAACACATAAACAGAACCAAAGACAAAAACCACATGATTATCTCAATAGATGCAGAGAAGGCCTTCAACAAAATTCAACAGCCCTTTATGCTAAAAACTCTCAATAAACTAGGTACTGACAGAATTTATCTCAAAATAATAAAAGCTATTTATGACAAACCAACAGCCAATATCATACTGAATACGCAAAAATTGGAAGCATTCCATTTGAAATCTGTCACTAGACAAGGATGCCCTCTCTCACCACTCCTATTCAATATAGTATTGGAAGTTCTAGCCAGAGCAATCAGGCAAGAAAAAGAAATAAAGGATATTCAATAGGGAAAGGAGGAAGTCAAATTGTCTCTATTTGCAGATGACATGATTATGTATTTAGAAGACCCCATCATCTCAGCCCAAGATCTCCTGAAACTGATAAGCAACTTCAACAAAGTTTCAGAATACAAAATCAATGTGCAGAAATCACAAGCATTCCTATACACCAAGAACAGACTTAAAGAGAGCCAAATCAAGAATCAACTGCCATTCACAACTGCTACAAAGAGAATAAAATATCTAGGAATACAACTAACAAAGGATATAAAGAAACTCTTCAAAGAGTACTACAAACCACTTTTCAAGGAAATAAGAGAGGATACAAACAGATGGAAAAATATTCCATGCTCATGCTTAGGAAGAATCAGTATTGTATAAATGGCCATATTGCCCAAATTAATTTATAGATTCAACACTATCCCATCAAGCTACCTATTACCCTCTTCACAGAACTGGAAAAAAAACACCTTAAACTTCATATGGAACCAAAAGAGAGCCCAAATAGCCAAGACAATCCTAAGCAAAGAGAACAAAGCAGGAGGCATCACGCTACCTGACTTCAAACTATACTACAGGGCTACAGTAATGAAAACAGCATGGTACTGGTGCCAAAACAGAAATATAGACCAAAGGAACAGAACAGAGGCCTCAGAGGCAACACCATACATCTATAACCATCTGATCTTTGACAAACCTGACAAAAACAAGCAACGGGGAAAGGATTCCCTTTTTAATAAATCGTGTTGGGAAAACTGGCTAGCCATGTGCAGAAAGCAGAAACTGGACCCCCTCCTGACACCTTACACTAAAATTAACTCCAGATAGATTAAAGACTTAAACATAAGTCCTAACACCATAAAAACCCTAGAAGAAAGTCTAGACAAAACCATTCAGGACATAGGAATAGGCAAGGACTTCATGAGGAAAACACCAAAAGCATTGGCAACAAAAGCCAAAACAGACAAAAGGGATCTAATTAAACTCCAGAGCTTCTCTATAGCAAAAGAAACCATCATTAGAGTAAACCAGCAACAGAATGGGAAATACTTTTGCAATCTACCCATCTGACAAAGGGCTAATATCCAGAATCTACAAAGAACTAAAACAGATTTACAAGAAAAAAACAAACAAACGCATTCAAAAGTGGGCAAAGGACATGAACAGACACTTTTCAAAAGAAGACATGAAGCCAACCAACATATGAAAAAATGCTCATCATCACTAGTCATTAAAGAAATGCACATTGAGATACCACCTCACGCCAGTTAGAATGGTGATCATTAAAAAATCTGGAGACAACAGATGCTGGAGAGGATGTGGAGAAGCAGGAACACTTTTAGACTGTTGGTGGGAGTGTAAATTAGTTCAACCATTGTGGAAGACAGTGTGGCGATTCCTCAAGGACCTAGATATAGAAATTTCATTTGACCCAGCAATCCCATTACTGAGTGTATACCCAAAGGATTACGAATCATTCTATTATAAAGACACTTGCACACATATGTTCATTGTGGCACTGTTTACTTTAGTAAAGAAACCATCATTCTCAGCAAACTGTCACAAGAACAGAAAAACAAACACCGCATATTCTCACTCATAGGCAGGTGTTGAACAATGAGAACACATGGACACATGGAGGGAGCATCACACACTGAGGTCTGTTGGGGAGGAATAGGGGAGGGACAGTAGCGGGTAGGGGGATTGGGGAGGGATAACATGAGGATAAATGTCAGATATACATGACGGGGAGATGGTGGCAGCAAACTACATTGCCATATATGTACCTATGCAAAAATCCTGCATGTTTTACACATGTACTCCAAAACCTAAAGTGCAATAAAATATGTATATATAAAGAAAAGAAATCTGTACAAATGTTATTTTTCATTTAAGAAAATACCCTGTGATCTCCTCACAAATAATTTCAGAAAAATAAAATTATTTATATTATAACATTATTTATAATATTTGGTCTTCTTTTTAGTATTAAAACTATAATAGTATCAGTGATCATACATTCTGTGTAACTTTGATAGCCCCACAAATGGAGACAATTGTTCTTTCATCTATATTTTTCTCTTTAGATATCTCCTTGGGCCATATGAATGATGCAGTCTAGCTTCATCTTTGTCAGTATAGAATAGGTTTTTTATAACATTTGTTTATTACTGAAGCTTTGGCACATTCCCTGCCATCTCTAAATTATATTTTCTGAGCACCCAGTGACTGTCAGCATCCTATATGGGCTTAGAGAATGCAAAAACCAAAGAGGTACTTACATATTGTCTCACCAAATGTTATGAAACCAAAGCTCAGAGGTACAGAGTCATACAAATGGTGACAGACTTATTCCATATTTACTTTAACTGTCCTTTTAGTTCTCATATTTCTTTCCAATCTGAGACTAGTATGCCTTCCTTGTTTTAAAATGAACAGTCTCTGTGCTGGGTCCTGTTCATTCCCTTTCTTGGAGAAACCTAATCTCCATAATGAACATTTGACATATTTTCATGCTGAGATTTTTAGCAAAATAAAAATGAGAATTGAACTGAGATTTGGTAGTACAAGGGTGTATGTGTGGGTGGTGGTGAAGGTTGTGGTTGGAGAATTCCACCTGTTGTGGAGTGAAGAGAAGGAAGACAGGCCTATTTTTTCATTTGGTAAACATTTGTAAGGACTGCTGTATTATACTCCTACACACAACCATTTATTATGCCCAAATAATAGGCTTGGTGCTGTTTCAGTTTCCAGATTTTTAAATAATTTATGAAAAAGTACATAGTTGTTACACATTTATTCATAACTGTCTTATGAAATAAATGTTATTGCCAGGTGCAGTGACTCAAGCCAATAATCCCAGCACTTCGGGAGGCCAAGGCAGGTGGATCATGAGGTCAGGAGTTTGAGACCAGCCTGGCCCACATGGTGAAATCTTATCTCTACTAAAAGTACAAAAAAAATCAGCTGGATGTGGTGTTGCACTCCTGTAATCCAAGCTACCCTGGAGGCTGAGGCAGGAAAATCACTTGAACTCAGGAGGTGGAGGTTACCGTGAGCTGAGATGGCACCATTGCATTCCAGCCCGGGTGACAGAGTGAGACTCTGCCTTGAGAAAAAAACAAACAAGAAAGAAAAAAATAGATATTATTCACATTTTTTCAGATAAAACCAATACAAAGAAAACTAAGTGATTTGTCTAAATTCCCATCACTAACTGGAGGCAGAGCTAGGACTTAAGCCAGATTTTTCTGACTACAAAATTGGCCTCTTAAAAAACACTATATTGCTTGTATCAGACCCAACCTATGCTGCTGTTAGAGAGATGATTAAGTCACAGTGTTCAAGTGCCTAGAAGGGAGATAAATATGTATAGAATATAAATAAGTACATATAGAAGCATAGATTTATAAAAGTAAAAATCTTTTATAAAGGTAAACCATGCTTCCATAAACATTTTAGTAAGTATCTAAAAAATAAAACTAGACATAATCATAATTGGCACCCGACATCAGACTGCTTCAAAAAGAATTGCAGCAGTGTTTACATAATGGAACATTATTCAGCAATAGGGAAAGAACAGACTACAGCATCACATGTCATCATTAATTAATCATAAAAACAATATTGAGTTAAATAATTCACCCAAGAATGCATATGGTACGCAAATTCATTCATACAAAGTGTAAAACAGGCAGACTATATGATGCAGTGTAGCAAAAACATTCCTCGGTATGAAAACCAAGGATAGCAGTCTCACTAAGTTAGTCAGAGGTATTGCATTGTAAAGGGGCCACCGTGACATCTAAATCATTGGTAGAGTTGAGATTTTCTTCCTTAAGCTAGTGGTAAGTACATTTTATTGGTTTGATACTATGTATACATTTGAGAAACATCCATTTTAGATGACATATCCCACAACACAGTTTTAACAAACAAATATTTATAATTATAGTCTTTATCAAAATACACACTTCTTACTTAAGTATTTATCTCCTCCCTAGACACGTGGACACTATGACTTGATCATCTCTTGAACATCAGTATAGGTTGGGTCTGATAAAGGCAGTATGGTATATTTTTTTAAGAATCCAATTCTGTAGTCAGAAAAAGGTGGCTTAAATCCTACCTCTACCCCCAGTTAGCAGTAGGAATTTAGACAAATCACTTAATTTTTCTTTGTATCGGTTTTATCTAAAAAAAAAAAAAAAGTGGATATCTATTTCATAAGTCAGTTATGAATAAATGTATAATGACTATGTGATTTTTCATAAATTATTTAAAAGTCTGGAAACTGAAACAGCACCAAGCCTATTATTTGGGCATAATAAATGGTTGTGTGTAGGAGTACAATACAGCAGTCCTTACAAATGTTTACCAAATGAAAAAATAGGCTTCTCTTCCTTCTCTTCACTCCACAACAGGTGGAATTCTCCAACCACAACCTTCACCACCACCCCCCGACACACCCTTGTACTACCAAATCTCAGTTCATTCCTCATTTTTATTTTGCTAAAAATCTCAGCGTGAAAATATGTCAAATGTTCATTATGGAGATTAGGTTTCTCCAAGAAAGGAAAGGAACAAGACACAGCACAGAGACTATCCATTTTGAAGCAAGGAAAGCATTATTCTCAGATTGGAAAGAAATATGAGAACTAAAAGGACAGTTAAAGTAAATATGGAATAAGTCTGTCACCATTTGTACGACTTTGTACCTCTGAGCTTTGGTTTCATAAGCATTTGGTGAGACAATATGTAAGTTCCTCTTCAGTTCTTGCGTTCTCTAAGCCCATGTAGGATGCTAACAGTCACTGGGGGCCCAGAAAATATAATCCGACAATAGATTTTTAAAAACCTATTCTATACTGACAAAGATGAAGCTAGACTGCATCATTCATATGGCCCAAGGAGATATCTAAAGAGAAAAATAATGAATAGAAATAGATGAAAGCATAATTGTCTCCATTTGTAGGGCTATCAAAATTACACAGAATCTATGATTTCCAATGCTATCATAGTTTTAATACTAAAATTATCTAATGTTATAAATAATTTTATTATACTATACATCATATTTTTATTTTTCAGAAAATATTTTAGTGAGGAGATCACAGGCTATTTTCTCAAATGAAAAGTATCATTTTTACATATTTCTTAAGAAACTAAAATATCTTGCATTCAATTAAGATTGTGATTTTCCAATATGTCAGTAATTATAGCATTCCCATAAAAATATTCCAAGACTACTCCTGATGAATTTGTCACAAATGCAACTCACTCAAAAACTCACGTCATCTTCATTAAGAATGCAGGTAAATCAAAAAGTAATCATTTCCACACTGGCATATAAACAATTTTAGTTTAAGTGAATTATTTATGAATCAAAAATGAAATTACCAGTCTATTTTCGCTTAGTGACTGTACCTATTTTTCCTTGGCTGGCATAAATATATTATGTTACGTAAGTGAAGGGTCTCCACACTTAATTTAGCCACACTACCTTAGTTGTATGCTACTTTGACAGAAGCAAAAGCAGATGAACCTAGTTGGAGTCACACTTATTAATTAATTAAAATGAGTGTTACACTTGATTTTTCCTATTCAACCAAAAAGATCCTCACGTCTTCAGCAAAATCCCACAGACACATGCCCCTACCCCTTCCCCTATGGTCCTCAATGATTTCCTTGTAAACTACACCTTTCCTGATGATGTGGAAAAGATGTCTTAGGTCACCCACCACCAATGCTCAACATACACATACACATACACATACACATACACATACACATACACATACACATACATACATGTCACAGAAAAACCTTCATCAAAGTCAGAAGAAACATTTTCTTTCAGACATATTTATCATATTTTATATTTTTCACAAATGCTACACTGAGCCTTCAGTGGCTGCTAAAGATGACTCCAAGGCTGGACTTTGATCAAATAAAAAGGACTGAATTGTGACTCAGGGTGTACTTCACAATTCACTTTCCCCCAAAACAAGCCAAATGGATATCTTGCATCTGAAATTATGTCTGACTGCTCTAAATTCTACCACGAATGTTAATAACTGGCTCACATGTTCAAACTTTGTTTTTTATATCAAAGGAAGTTTAGAAGCAAATGGAACTAACCTCACAGATTATAAAATAAAGGACACTCATTTATAAATTTTAAAATATACCCCACCATGGATCTAGACACATTTTTGAATATCAGTGTATTTCTTCAGTATTGCCCACAGAATCAAAGAGCTGGTGGAGTCTTTGAAAAGTAATCAAGCCAAGCTTCAGGTTCTGATGGAATTATACCCTTAGCAGGTTAAGAACGGAAAATCTACCTCACCAAACAAGTAGCCTCATCTTCTTTTGTCCTGTCTTCAAAACTCAAAGCCTCCCGAGTTCATTAGATTCTTCAGAATACAATTAAACCTCTTTCATTTTGTTTTAGCTTCAAATGAAAACACCTGGTAACATTTGCATAACTCTATTACCAAAAATTATTAATGAATATGAATAATAGTAAGGCACAGAGACTGAGGCTATAGAAGGAGAGAAATATGCATGTTTGCCATGAAAGCCAGCATTATTTTTGGACTTAATTCTACAGTAACTATAAGACAAAAGTTTCGACTTTTTCTTATTTTTTCCTTTTTTGCTAAGATCTCCTTTCTATCTTTCTCCTTCATTGTGGGGGCAGGGAAGATGACAGACGGTAGGTAAGAGTCTTAGACTTTCTCAACAAAGAGAAAATCATGAAGTCACCAAGGGTTAGAACATTTCTCTGCTAAATGTGTTCAATTGCTGTGAAAATCCTGTCACCTTCCCTGCTCTCCAGTAAATTAATCCCAACTTCCTGCTCAGTGAACCAGTTCTCAGTAGAGAAGAGGGAAGCAGTGTTACTGAAGCCAGCCTTCCAGGGTGAACCAACAATGTCTAGTTCTCAGGCCTTTGATCCCTTTCACTTGCTATATCAAAAGGACCCACAGAGTGCTTTTAGATAGGTTTTCCGTGTCATGATAAAAGAGCAACATGTTCAGTAACAGTTAACAAAATTGGGCCAAGACTGAGACTGGCACCAGGCCCACTTCACACCCAGCTCTCATTCACCCAGAATGTGGCAGTGCTATCTCCTACTTCCCACCCTAACTCTCCCAGAAGTTTCAAAAATCACCTCTCTGACTCAAAAAGGTAACACATCTAACATAAAACTTTTACATAAAATTTCCTTTAATGAGCAATGAGTATAATTTTATTTAACTGTATAGGGTTTTTGTCAGATTTTTAATATCCAGACTACATTCACTCTTTATTGGCTCATTCATTTATTGAGAGTGTCTTAGGTGTTAGACACCATGCAAGGCTTTGATCAGGAAAGATGAGCCAAAACATGTGCATTTCCTATGTTCAGTGGAGCTTACAGTCTAAAAGGGAATATCATATAAAAGAGTCACAAATATAACACACGTCTGCGTGTGTGTGGTTACAGACACACACATACTTAGTGCTGTGAGAATATGGAAAAGGCTGAGCTGACTTTGAGAGGTCAAAGAAGTCTTCTCTAATGAAATAGTGATTGAGCTGAGATGTAAAGGAAACCTAGAAGCTCGTTCTGTAACAAAACCCTTCTCTTTTACACAAATCTATATTTCACTTGGATTACCACTGTTCACAGGTTTCCATTAAAAACGAGAATAATCTATCTTCCCTTTTTAAAAAATGGTTGGGGCCGGGCGCGGTGGCTCAAGCCTGTAATCCCAGCACTTTGGGAGGCCGAGGCGGGTGGATCACAAGATCAAGAGATCGAGACCAACCTGGTCAACATGGTGAAACCCCATCTCTACTAAAAAATACAAAAAATTAGCTGGGCATGGTGGCGCGTGCCTGTAATCCCAGCTACTCAGGAGGCTGAGGCAGGAGAATTGCCTGAACCCAGGAGGCGGAGGTTGCGGTGAGCCGATATCGCGCCATTGCACTCCAGCTTGGGTAACAAGAGCGAAACTCCGTCTCAAAAAAAATAAAAATAAAAATAAAAATGGTTGGATACTAAAAATATGCAACTCATTTATCTCTCTGTTGAACAAACAGAATATAGATGGGCTTTTCCCCTTTTGCTTTCTAATTAATATTGTTAAATTGATAAAGATGAATGAACAGACTACTCTTCACATATAAGGGTTATATTAGGTTATATTACTCACCATCAATAGAACACAAATTAGAAGTTTCTTAAAATAACAAGACTTTTGTTTTCTTGCCTCATTTTATAGTGACATCTATATTCTTTCACATTCTACTTTCACCATCAGCAATAAATGTATATATTTATAAAGAGAGTTTACTGTACTTGAGAAGCAATCAGAATTCAACCGACCTCAAAGTGTTCTCAAGTACCTTACCTAAGGAGTCTCCAAAACAAAATTAAAAATGTATTCTGCACTGAACAATGTCTAGCACTATCTCAATTTTTCCTGGATTCTTTGTTAAGATACAGCTTCCATTTTCAAACCCTAATACATTTTCTTAACTTTACAATCCCAATTCTTTCCTGAATTCTGAGCATAACTTTGCACATGCAGGATGTGTCTCATGGTCTTTCTAGACAGTCTTCTCTCCTTAATTTTTTTTACTTAATTCTTTTGCTCTGATTTTTTGTTAATGCAATTTATGTTGGCTTGGATGTGGAATCTCAGAGAAACTAGACAGATCAATCAGACCCTATGACAAAGATCCTATTTCTCATCTATATGGAAATATAAAATATGACCCCGTCATACCTTGAGTGTTTCGGGAGTGATTACAGGGAAGCAAGATAGATCTTGCTCATTACTCTCCCTTGTTTATGATGCCTGTCACTCTAGCAGGGAAGAAAATGAAATAAGTCTGCCATGATTTGTCTTCACAGTGCCACACTGACTATTTCCTAGTTTATCATGCATTTTTATTCTCTCCCACATGATGGTTTCATTGACAACTTCATGCAAGTCTGGAAGGAAAGGGCAACTGCCAAGGTTAGTATATAACAAGAGTCCTGAAATCCAGGGAGATCACTATCCAGGACAGGAAACCAAGCACTGCAATCCACAAATGCCACAGGGTCCAGAAATTGAGGATCCACTGCCTAGATAAGGAGTTTGAGTAACAAGTACAGGAAACTAAAAGCAAGTAGGATCGCCATGCCTAGTCATTCCTTTTTCTCATTCCCTGCGCATTCATGGACTTTCTATAAAATAGGAAGCAGTTGTTAAGCTCAGGTGGCCTGGCTGGAGTGGCAAGTAACAAGCACAAAGCAGAGCAGCATGTGCAACTTGCTCCGGGCCCCTGCCCTGCGTAACAGCATAATAAAGAACTTCAGTGGATCAATCAATAGTCGACGTTCTCCTGCTGCTAGTCACATGAGGGCATTGTGCAAGATAAAGGTCATCTTCTACCACAATGACATCTTCAAAATATTAAAGATACATTCCCAAGCATCCCAAGGGTCTCCTAGACACTCCATTATGAATCTATCCACAAAGATGTTACTTAAATTATTTTCAAACGTAATTATATATACAGACTAAACAAACCTCTGTGGGTAATGGATTCCACATGTTTTCAGCTCAGTTTGTATAACCGTATATTTCATTTTATTTGACAGAAAAAGGGAAGAAAACAAAACAATGTTTGTTAAGCATAAATATGTAATAAATAGGAGGCTATCATTCTTGAATTCATTTCATCTTCACAGGACTACAGTGATCTCCATTTTACAGGTTAGGAATCTGAAACTCAAAGAAGTTGACTACTTTGTGAGTTGTCAAGGGAGCAGAGATGAGCACAGATATGACAGACAGATAGGGCTGACTTTCAAACATCTGCCTGCTTCCTGTTCACTTGCCTACCCAGTAACACAAAAAGGGCCTCCCTAGCCAAGACAGTAGCCTTAGAACATGTTATGATCTCTCCTTCACACCCCAAATTCCTGGAAATTACAAAACAGCTTGTTGAAACCTAGAAGAATCCTCAGTAAACCACAGACTCAGGGAAATTACTAGGAATCCCTAAAAGATAGGAGACAGCAGCTAAACAAAGAAGAAACATAAAGCTGCAAACAGCCAGAGGCACAGACTGGAGCCCTCCTGGCAGACAACACTTCACACATGTCCAGCTGCAGCTGGAGGAATCAGGCTTGTCCTGTGTGACTCCCTGTGAGAGAATTTTTAGAAGCTTGTGCCCTGTGTCCTCCAGACTTTGGCCCACGTGCCTTTGTCCTTTGTTGATTTTGCTTTGTATTCTCTTGCTGTAATAAATCTTGGTCATGAGTATGACAGTATGGAGTCCTGTAACTCCTTCTAGCAAATCACCACACTTAGGGGTGGTCTTGGGGATGCTGACACATTGACCTACTACCTAACCAGGTCCAAATGACTCTTTGAGCAAACTTAACCAAACTTTTAAATCAAAGGAAACTAATTGTAGCCAAGCTGCTCTCAAACATACAAAACACTATGCTACATATTTTTAAAGGCTAATATAACCAGATAAAGCATATGGAAGGACGGAGAGTTCTCACACGATTTTAATGATGAGTAACATTGCAAAAGTCCTAAACAAATTATTAGCAAATCAATCTAGCTCTTTATTAAAAGAAAGAAACATCATGATCAGGTTGCTCAAGCCAAAAACCTCAACTTCCCTCTCTTTTCCTCTCACATCTTGTATGCAATTGGTCAGAAAAAAAAAATCCAGTTACCTCTATTTCAAAATAGAATAGATGTTTTTCAACCCCACTGCCATCCACCAGGTCAGCCTCCATCACCTTCTTCCTACAATAAGCTCCTTATATGTCTCCGTTTGCTTTCTTTGCTCATCCAACACCCACACCCCCACACAGTCTATTTGTACAGAGCAAGCCATCAGAGACACAGGCAGGTCATGCCATGCCGCTACTTAGAACCTGCAGCATCAGCCCATTTAACTCAGAGTACAAGCCCCCCAACCATCCTCCGTTCCTTATACACTCTGCTCTTTCTGTTTGCCATTGTACCTATCTCTTCTAACTAAAAATATGGTTTTTTCATTTGTTATATGTATTGTTTATTTTTTGCCTCCCATCATTAGAATACCAGCTCCATTACTCCAGGAATTTTTGAGCACTTTGTTCACTGATGTAACTCAACTGCCTAGAACAGTACCAGTACCTATAGACACTTGATATTTTTTGAATCAGTACATGACCAAGAATTGAAAAATAGTTTTATATAAGGAAGATATCAAGGCAATTCACTATATTAACATGTTACATACACAAGCTTCTTAATAAATGCTAAAAAGTTTCATTTTAAAAAACCTTACAAATTATAAATAGAAGAAAAATTGCCTGTTTTAGTAAAGAAATAGCAAACACCATGCTTTAGTATGAAATTGGAAGCATTTCATTAAAATTAGAGAAAGGAAAACAGATGCTCATTTTCATAGATAATAGTGCATATTTTACAGAGTGTACTAGAAATATAGTAAGACAAGGAAAAAATATTAATAAAAGAGTCTAGGATGGAGACAAATAGTCACTATGTAAGATTGTCAGTTAATTTAAAAAAAAAAAAACAACTAGAATCAACTGCTAAAATACCAGCACTAAGTTCAGTAATGTGACAGGATAGAAAATCAACAAACAAGAATCAGTAATTCTTCTACACACCAGCAATAACAAATTGGAAAGGTGGTTTTAGAAAGAACATAAAAGAGATAATCAGAGCACAGGCTGTAAAATACCTGGGAAATAACCTAACAAGAAATATTCAAGATCTTTATGGAGACAGCTACAAAATGTTTCTTCCTCTCTCTCACGACTCGAACCGTGCTGGGCTCTATACTGTTCTTTGAGCACATCAGGCAGGCAGCTTCCCAGCTCACAGTTTTGCACTGGTGTTCCCTCTGGAAAGCAGCTGTTTCTCAAGATAGTCACATGGGTCACTTTTTTCCATGATTCAAATGTTACTTTATCAGAGAGGGATTCCCTAATTAAACAGAGTATATGTGTGCATGCATGCGCGCGCACACACACACACACACACACACACCCCTATTGTTCTCTCATCCTATACCCTACTTTACTGTAGCACAATGGAACATATCATATATTTGTTTCTTATTTCTCTATTTTCTCTCTTCCCTCACTGAAATATAAACTACTACTGAAGAGTAGGGATATTTAAACAATGATGTATCCCCAACCCCAAGAATAGTACCCTAAAATAGTACATGCTTAAAAATATTTGTTGAGTGAAGGACACACAAGAAGACATGAATAAATGAAGGTATACCATGTGCAAGAAGGGGAAATGTTGATGGTATAAACATCGCAATGATCTTGATTTAATCTATAAATTCAACACAATCTTAATCAAAAGCCCAATAGAACATTTTCATGGAACTTGATGAGATAATTCTGAAATTCATACAGAAGAGTAAATGATCAGAAATAGCCAAAGCCTGGAATTGTACCCTACCAGATACCAAATATAATACAAGGATATAAAAATTAACAAAACATGACATTGATTCAGAAATGGAGAACTTGATCAATAAAATAGAATAGAAAATAAAACAGTGGGTCAATTATTTGGGAACATTTTGCATATAAAAAAACACCAGCATGTCAGATTATTGGAGGAAGGCTTTTAACTAGCTATTTTTTTTTTTAATTCAAAAACTGTAAAGTGGCTGGGCACAGTGGCTCACACCTGCAATCCCAGCACTTTGAAAGGCCAATGTGGGTGGATCACTTGAGGCCAGGAGTTCCAGATTAGCCTGTCCAACATGGTAAAACCCCGTCTCTACTAAAAATATTTTTTAAATTACCTGGTTATGGTGGCAGGCACCTGTAATCCTAGCTACTTGGGAGGCTAAGGCAGGAGAACCGCTTGAACCCAGAGGCAAATGTTGCAGTGAGCTGAGATCATGCCACTGCACTCCAGTCTGAGAGACAGAGATTCTGTCTCAAAAAAAAAAAAAAAAAAAAAAGTGTTTTAAAGACACACCTCTGTTATACTACTTACAAAATAAGGCTCAAGATTATTTTTTCCTAAGCCTGTTGACCTGTTAGGGTTATTGTGAGGATTACATGAGATAGTGCATATAAAAGAACAATAAAATGCATTACAATGTTCCACACACAAATCTCAGTAAATTCAGTGTTAATAATTTTTTCCAATTCTTACTATAATAAATAGAAATTTAGTTGGTGACAACCATCAAATCTTTTTCTTCTTGGTCTTTTAGTACTTAGACTGTTTGCTGAATTACATCAGAATCCAGTCTGCTGCTTTCTCTTATCTTGCTTTATTGTCATTTACTTTCCTTATAACTGATTGATTGATTGATTGATTGATTGATTTGAGACTGAATTTTGCCCTTGTCACCTGGGCTGGAGTGCAATGGCACAATCTCAGCTCACTGAAACCTCTGCCTCCCAGGCTCAAAGGGATTCTCCTGCCTCAGCCTCCCAAGTAGCTGGGATTACAGGTGCCTGCCACCATGCCCAGCTATTTATTGTATTTTTAGTAGAAATGAATTTCGCCATGTTGGCCAGGCTCGTCTCGAACTCCAGACCTCAAGAGATCCACCAGCTTCAGCCTCCCAAAGTGCTGGAACTACAGGCATGAGCCACCATGCCCCATCATCTTGATTTCTTTTAATAATTGTCTCTAACAGCAATGTTCCATGCACAAATATGACATAGTTACATACAAAATTAATAGTTTTTATAAACCACTTTAAGTGTGGAAAATTAGAATAGAAAGCTTCAACTATCTTTTTTAACATTGAAAAAATTTACAGGCAGTAAGGTTAGTCAGTCCCCTTCAAGTTTCACAGATTGGTATGTCTGTCTACTTAAGGTTAAACCCCTGCTGGGAATATAAATTGCTACAGAGAGCAAAATGTTTTAAGTTTTTCTTATCTTATATTGAGTAGAATTATCTAACAAGTGTATCTATATTTTCCAATAACATCTACATAAAATGACTTCTGGCCAGGCATGGTGGCTCATGCCTGTAATCCCAGTGCTTTGGGAGGCTAAGGTGGGTGGATCACAAGGTAAGAGATTGAGACCATCCTAGTCAACATGGTGAAAACCCATCTCTACTAAAAATACAAAAATTAGCTGGACATGGTGGTGGGTGCCTGTAGTCGCAGCTACCTGGGAGGCTGAGGCAGGAAAATTACTTGAACCCAGGAGGCGGAGGTTGCAGTGAACCAAAATGGCGTCACTCTACTCCAGCCTGGTGACAGAGGGAGACTCTGTCAAAAAAAGAAAGAAAAGAAAAATGGCTACTTCTAAATCTGAACTTGGTTAAAATTTTCTATGGAGTAAAAATATATGGGGTAAGATAGTGATTTGTCAAGATAAATGAAGCCACAGAATAAATCTGATGCATCTTGTTGGCCTTGAATATAAAATTAGCCAGTAATAATCAATACTGATATAAATCAAAAGCAGATCATGTGTTAAAATAAATGTGAAATTTATTATATTTATAGATCAGTGAGCAACTGATGCAGAATTTTAGGTATTGTAGCAATGGTTTATTTAATTAGTAGGGACTCTTTCTAAATTCAATTTGTATAACCACCTAGAATAATTATAGTGCTTGGGAGAAACTGCAAAGTAAGAATATAAAATTCAAGCTTAAATAATTTTTAGTCTATACTAGAAGAAGCATTGTTTCTTAATGACTCATAATCATTACCTAAAATAACATAGTTTGTCAAAAAATTTTATTCATCTTTAAAGCAACTATAGGACAGTAAAACACCCCTGCGGCTTTTTTAAAAAATTGTTCTTGGTTTTCATCCCATAGTGTAATCATGAACACAGAAGCAACAGTGTTAGCCTCAAACATTCCAGCTCAAATCCCTCATCATTTATATAATAATCAAAAATTAATTCTCACTTCAGCCTCAAGCTTGAGAGAGCATCAATAAACACATTCACAAAAATTCCAGTAATGAATGTAATCAGAGTGAAAAAGGCTGAATTTTCAAAAGTAGATGAATACCACTCTCATGTGTTTTCTTAAAATTGAAAAAATAGCAAAGATTATAAAAATTAAATTTGCTAATGATGTATAAAGAGCTCTTGCAGTCTAACCATATTCCTTCCACAAAAATAGAAATCGTTAATAACCATCTCAACTGAGTTACTCATAGTGAGTCATCATTTATGCTGGCCTAATGTAGTCTGAGATAGTCTCACTCATGTATATATTTTCTGGAGGCCCCCAAGCCACCCTTATAAATTGAAAGAGATACAATAGAGAATAGAGATAGAGAACACTACAAGGATTCTGTATCATCATAGAACTCCAATCACAGAATAAAATTAAATAAAACTGTACTCAGAGATACAGTTGGAGACGGATATTTAAAATAATGATCTTATATAAAACTTCATTAAAAAGGAGGCTAGAGTATATTGTGGTTTTGTAATCATCTTTTCTGCTAATCACTGCTAATTTCCTAGGAATTTTCCATTAGAAAATCACTGCTAATTTCCTAGGAATTTTCCATTGGAAGAGATAAAAATCTTATTGATCTCTCTCTTCTCACATTGACATATATTTTATACGTGTGCAAAGCATATTACGTGTATGTGTTTCTTTGGAGATCCTTTGCCCTCTCCATCACGTGAGGATAAAACTAGAGGGCACCGTTTATGAGGAGGCAGACTCTTATCAGACACCACTGGTACCTTGATCTTGGACTTCCCAGAACTGTGAAATAAATTTTGTTGTTTGTAAGCTCCTCAGACTATGGTAATTTCTTACAGCAGCCCAAATAGGCTAGACAACACGCATGAGATAGCCATGTGGCAAACATGTGTATCTCACCATTTGAGCAGTGAGGACAGGCTGGAAGCAATTTCTCAAACATAAATTATCTGATAAATTCCCATTGGATTTTGGATTTTATGTTCCTTGAAGAACGGAGGTTTTGTTTTAGTCACCTTGTATTTCTCATCTGAGCCAGTGCCTGGCATAGAACTGGCAATAAGTGTCTATAAAATCAGACCAATGCACCACAGGTGTCAACCAGAGATCCTGCTCCAGTTAAGCAATATGTGAAAAGTCGCATATGCCTAACTGGCTTTGCAAGTTTGCAAATGGCCAAAATCATGTGAGATTCTTACTAATTATTTGCATAGAATTCATTGTGCTTTTTTTCCTCTTCATTGAATTAATGCCATAAACTATTTAAATTTGCATATTCTTCTAAGTTCTTCCCTCTGTGTTTCTTGAGAGTGGGGACTATATGTTTTGGCATGATACATTCAATAGAATACTTAAGGTCTCTAAAGTTCCAAACTACTGGCTTCTCTAGAAGAGATGTGATGAAAAAATACTGTTAGAAATGTAATTTTTATGGGTAGCACGCTTATATTCTTTCCCAGTAGAGTTAAGGGTTACAAATTTCATAAAAATGCACATATGATATTTAAACAAGTAAAGGAAGTAAAAATAAAGGTGGAATTATTTATCTTCTGTGCTCCTTTAGAACAAGGGCTACATATTTTATTCTTTGTATCAAGCAGGATCCCAATTTATATTAAAGTAAAAGCATACATAAACAGAAAAAAATCTATTCCAAGAAACATTTCTGAAAGTTAGCTATTTATGAAAGCACCAACAGTTTGGTAACAATCAGTGATTAAAAATAGTAATAAAATATTTTTATTGAACATCCCTGATACTAGGCAGTACCATCAATGTATTTCATGTACATTACTTCATTTAATCTTAACTACAACTTTAATTTGAGATAGGTGTCATAACCCCTACTTGATAAATGAAAAACTGTGCTTTAGAAATGAGCAACTTGCCAAAGTCACCTGTATAGTAAGTGGCTTAGCCAGGATTTGAATCCAAGTGTGGCTGATGTTCATGTTCTTAACCACAACCATAGCCTGAATAATTCGTTAATTGGAGGAACACTACCAAAAGGAAGACAAGTAAATTTCTCCGGCATCCAAATTCCTCAATGTGTTCTTTATAACACTGTCAAATAATTGGCTGCTTCTTAGGGTCACTGCTTTATTTTATTAGAGAGAACAAATGTGATGTGAGAAATAATGAACTTCAGGGGAAAGCCCCTGGTTCAATGAAACCTTTTTATTAGAACAGTAAAACAATTAAGTGTGTAGTGCCATTGAGGCACCTTCTCTGCTTTTCTGATGAGAAAAAAATGTCTTTCTCCACTGCCACAGAAACAGCGGATTCTGAAAACCTCCAAGCCAGAAAACACTACTAATGAGATTTAAGCACACAGAGAGGCTCTGAGACTGGATGTCTGCTTTGAGAGGAGAGAAGCACAGCTCAACAGAGGGTCATGCCAATATGCCTGCAGTGGGGCACAGGTGCAAATAAACGCTGAGGCTCAGAAAACAGTCTTCTCATCCTTCACCGCTCTCAGTCCCAACAAATGATTGATTTATTTCAACTGTAAGGAAAGAGGTCCAGACGAAGTTAAAAATAGCAGAGCCCACATTGTATACCTAGGCAATTTTTTAACAACTTGATCACTGAGAAGAATCCTCAAGACTCTAGAATTCATGTGGGAGCTAAAGAGGTTCATTTTCCAGAAATGCTAGAAATTGGGGTTTGATGATTCACATCAATGAAATTGAAATACAAACTAACATAAAAACTGCAACTTACTCCACAATTTAAAGTATATTGAACTGCCCTGAAAGAGACTATATTAGAAAATGATGTTGCTTTGTTTTGCCATAGTAAGTTCTGCTTTATTTCACACACAGCTTTACATTGTTATACAACTTCTTTTGTTCTATGTTGAATTTCCTAATCTATTTTTATGAGACTCAGCTCTGTTTATCTCACCGCAAGACCAGAAATAATGCATTTACTGCTCCCTACTCAAATTTATCTTTAAAGGGAGA
This sequence comes from Saimiri boliviensis, assembly GCF_048565385.1. Lineage (NCBI taxonomy): Eukaryota > Metazoa > Chordata > Mammalia > Primates > Cebidae > Saimiri > Saimiri boliviensis. Next base: position 40,847,983 of record NC_133450.1, on the reverse strand, counting down.
CAAAAAAGGCAAAAAAGGTTGTTGGATTTTTTTTTTTTTTTGCATTATCTCAAATACAGAGCTTTGCCCAAAATATCTATGCATCCACTCAAATGCTGAAAATTAATGATGTAAATCAACTAAAATCCATATACCTCTTTGTTAAAAGAACAAAATCTGACCTGAAGACTGAAAGTGTCCTGTGAATGAGAAATTTATCTGCCCAAAAATCCAGTATAATACCAAGAATAAAACCCTTTCTAATTTTACATGTAAAATCCTGATTAATACTTGCTCTATTTATTGGAAATGAGATGAGAGAATTCATTCAATATGCCTGCCTGCAAGTGGACCAAGCACTCTGACGTGTTACTCTTTCATTGACCCATTTCTACAAATTCATTTAACTACTTGGACATCATCCTCTTAATTCTTAAAACCTAAAGCATACCCCACATTATTCTTAATACCTTAACATTCCTATGGCTCTTTTCTTTTAACATCTAATTGATTTTCCACTGAAATTTCTTTCAAAAGACTGAACTGGAATCCGATTACTACAAGAGGGATCATACTAACAGTCAAGAATTCAGTTCCTAATCTTTCTATCAAAAGGGGAAAATGCTGTTCAGCATGAGGCAGGCCATTTGACCTTCCTCTTTCTCTGCTGTTCCATCTGTCTAAAGGATCCTAGTATAGAATCATGACTAAGAGCATGGCTTTGGCATCAGATTGGCCTATATTCTAATCCTTACTAGATATGTGATTTGGGGAAGCCATGGGAAGGTTAAGGTAGTCTCGTTGCCTCAGTTTCCTCATCTGAAGAATGTTAATATTAAAGTATTAATTGAATTAATTAAGAAAGTGTTTGTGAGAGCTCTTAGTAAACTTTAAAGCAATTGACGTATATGTATTGGTTACATGTCCTGGCTCTGGGTCCCATTAAGAAGCCATTTCTGGCCTGGCACAGTGGCTCACGCCTATAATCCCAGCACTTCGGGAGGCCAAGGCGGGTGGATCACGAGGTCAAGAGATTGAGACCATCCTGGTCACCATGGTGAAATCCCGTCTCTACAAAAATACAAAAAATTAGCTGGGCATGGTGGCACACACCTGTAGTCCCAGCTACTCGGGAGGCTGAGGCAGGAGAATTGCTTGAACCCAGGAGGCAGAGGTTGTGGTGAGCCGAGATCACACCATTGCACTCCAGAACAAAAAAAAAGAAGCCATTTCTACAATGTAATGTACAACATACAACTCTACAAGTAAAGAAGTCCCCAAAAGCAAAAAACCACAAAAGAAAAAGTCTATTTGACCATATAAAAATTTAAAATTTCAGCCAAGCACAGTGGCTCACGCCTGTAATCCCAGCATTTTGGAAGGCTGAGGCGGAGGAATCACAAGGTCAAGAGATTGAAACCATCCTGGCCAATATGGTGAAACCCCATCTCTACTAAATATACAAAAAAGTTAGCTGAACGTGGTGGTGCATGCCTGTAGTCCTAGCTACGCAGGAGGCTGAGGCAGGAGAATCACTTGAACCCAGAAGGCAGAGGTTGCAGTAAGCTGAGGTGGTGCCACTGGCACCACTGTACTCCAGGTTAGACTGTGTCTCAAAATTTTTTTTTTAATTTCTACTTGGCGAATAATAAATAAATAGTTACTAAAACAAGCCTGAAGAATCCATCATTACCTGGAAAAACTATTTGCAACACATCAGATAAACAAAAGGCTTATATCGCTAGTATATTTTTAAAAAGATTACAAAAGTTAATTGAAAAGAAATAGCATACTAATAAAAACAATGGATAGAGAACATAATAGACAATTTGCAAAACTTACAAATGATCAATAAACATAATAAATACTTCCAAAATAAAAAACAAACAATAAATTCAAGTTCAGACAAGCAGAGGTATTTTTAAATTGACAAAATCACCATTTGCAAGGAATAAGAGAAATGGACACACTCAAAATATGTCAGTAGAGTGTTGTCATTCCAGTCTTTCACGTTTGACAATACACACCCAAATAAAAATGCTTAACCTTTGGTCTAAAAATCTTATTTCTAGAAATCTGCTCCCAAATAGGTAATTGTCCATCTACCAAAAGACTTATGAAAATCATGTTTATCATAATATTGTTTATAATATTAATATTGTAAGTAATTGTTCTTCAATATAGAATTGCTTAAAGAATGGTACAGCCATACAAAGCAGCACTATATGGCCAATCCAAAATCATGGTGTATACTTATTTGTATTTGTGGCCACAGAAAGATATCCACAACACATTGTAAGCATAGAAACAGATTACCAAAAAAAGGTGTAGTATAGTTTCATATATAAAAATGCTATATTTATATACGTACATGTGCCTAGAAAAATATCAGGAAGCATATTCACTCAAATGCCACTAGGTAGTGAAGCTTCCAATGATTATTATTTCTCATTTATATTTTCTGTGTTGTTTCATTTTTCTTCACAACTATGTATTATTTTTACAATCAGAGAAAATGAAGCTATTTTCATTAGAAAACAAATATACTACTTCCCTAGAGATAATACTTTAATAATGATATAACTGCTCTAGGTCTTTTTCTATATGTTTTATAAAATTAGAAATGCATTTCTGGGACTCACAGGGATACACAGAAATTGGAACATTGCAGAGATGATAGGCTGAGAGTGTCTCACATTCCAAACATGAGCAAGACTGCTTTACCAAGTTCCACATCTTACTAGCTGGGTGGCTTTCTGCAAGTTACTTAATCTCTCTGTGCTCAATTTTCTCTCTTCTGTAAAATATCGGTAATAATAACATTTATCTCATAAGGTTACTATTAGGATGAAATGTATTTAAAGCTCTTAGATTCATAGCTGACATCCTAGGAGTCTGCTATCCATTGTCAAACAAAATAATACACAGATCTATGTGGCCATGATGAAAGTACTAATGATTACTCTTATTATCATAGACCTGCTCGTGATGTATCACCAAGGACACTGTGAGAGGACTAATCATTTTCTCTGTCCCAGAGTGCTGAGGGTCAAATAGTCTACTGGGCATGATTTAAATTTAAATATAGCATCTTCAAACCAAGGGGAGAGAGAGACAGGTCAGCGAAGGCTTAGGAAGGCATACCAGAGAACCAAAGTCCAGGATATCTGAGATTGTCCAGTTCTGGCAAGGTGATATCAATTGCTTTGACAAATCAATAAACTTCTCTATTAAACTATTACTAATACCTTGCATTTATACAGTGCATGACAGTTTTGGGGGAACTTGCCCATCTCTATGATGAGTTGGCAGTCTTTCTGATCATGCTGCCAGTTGAATGTGGGAATGGAGACTGTGCTCAATCAGCACTTCAGGATACCAACTCCTACTGGGGCAAATGCTACAGGGTAGCTGGAGGCTTAGGAAGAATAATGTAAAGGCATGGGGAAAAGAATGCAGGTGCTGGAGAGAAAATGGCCAGCACACTAACGTATGTCAGTAGCAGCAACAGATCAGCAGCCCCCAGGGGAGTTTACTTCGTTTCTGGAATTCTCTAGTAAACTCTGAAAAACTTACTCTGAGTACAATAAACCAAATGGAGAAAACAGAATCTCTCAAGTTAAAGCAGGGATGTTGGGATGGGGGTGAACTTGTTTGTTCATTTATTCCAAACTGTCAAGTGGGCTAAGTGCTAGGCATATAATGAGGTACAAAACCCTCACGTAACTTACAGTGTGATGTCCTGCCTGCTCACCTGCCTTATGCCTCCCCGAGTTCCAAGCTAATCCCTCAAGAATCATTGACAAACCAGTGCAACTTAAAAATCAATGGATTCAGTGTTGCTTTGGGTTAAAAAAAAATACTTGAAACAAACTGTTTTAGGGTATGTTCATATCAAGAAATAAAAATCATAATCTTGAAAATGAGAGTTGTAAATCATGAAATCTGAAATACCAATCAATTATGCAAAGCCGTTATATTTTTTAAAAGAAGTTCATTTTCCTGCCTTCCCCTACTTATAATAATTTATTTCATTAGGATCTCAGATCTGGATTTATGCAATAAGGAAACAAATACTGCCCGAAAATAAAAATAATAATACAGAGAGATATATATTGCCAAAACTCCCTAAGTCAGAGGTCATGCATTCATTTATAAACTTATGAAACATTCTTATTACACAAAGAAATAATGCAAACTGCAAAAGAGCTTTTTGTTTCAATAAAGCTATTTAATGCCTTAATTGCTCTGTGTTATCACTGAAGGCAGCACAATTAGTCATTTCTACCAACGCCTATGTGCTTTTGTATGGCTCTCTATCTTTAGCTATCCCAAAGTACTTTCCCAAACATTTATTTTATTTTTATCCTTTGTTGTAAAGCTGCAAAACACAGACTGGGGAAGCTGACATTAGTTCAGAAACAAAAATCAGCCAAATGTGGTTCAGCATGTTCCATAATTAAACACAGTTGCAGGAACGTGAGGATTCGTTTTCCACTCTCTTGCTATCAAAAACTTACTCACTGATCCAATGTAAAAACAAGAGCTAAAAACCTGTAACTTTTCTAAATAGAAAGAAGATAAATTAAAATTTGTTCTTTAAAATACAGGAAAATATGAATTACGCTTTCATAATTTTGTGGGTATAATCTCAAAACCTTAACTGAATGTGTAGTATCTAACAGACCACTAAGTAATGGGAAGAAAATGCTCAGTATGTAAAGGAAAGAAAATGCTTTCTCTATCACCTAGAAATTGAGTAGGATGGAGAAGGATTTGGAGATGGCTTCAGCCTGGTTTTATCTAGTTATGAATCATCAGCATTCTGGGAAATCTGGACTAAGTCGTATGATTTCTCATGGCCATAAATGACCCAATAAAGCCCTACACCTCTGGACATAGGAAGAACAGATAACCATCCTGAAGAAAGCAGAACAAAAACCACCCTGAAACAGCTCCCCATCCATTTCACTGCTGTTCTGAAACACTTAAATGAGTCATGATTGACCTGTCTCTTGAGGTCCACCAGCCTAGTTATGACTTGATTTCAGAATGGACAAAGGAGGACAGACTTTTTATCTAACAGTCCTGTGGAGCAAGATTTGAAGAATAAAACACGTCTCACGTTGGCCTCTTCTGGCAGGAACAGATACATAAGGGCTGGATTTTGAGTGTTCTGAGAATAGTAACAATAATTTTGTGCTTAAAAGCTTAAAACATGCTTACAATGTTATTTGACTGGATCTCATAACAACTGTGTAACATAGGCAGGACTATATGAGCATGTCTAGAACAAAAGCTCTTTTTCTGACTTATTATCCTATGATATAATAATGCAAATGATACACATTCTGGGTCCCATCTTATACAGTGCATTTTTAGATTCAATTACATATAGTGGTCTTCCTTTGAAATCCCTGAGGTTTTCAGAGCAGGAAAATAATTTTACTTGATTTTTTTTATCCTTAGACCTAGATATCTGCATTTATATCTATATCTATAGCTGTATAGCTACATCTACATCTTTATCTGTATGTGTATCTGTCTAGATCAGGCATCCCCAAACTACAGCCTGCGGGCCACATGTGGCCCCCTGAGGCCATTTATCCACGCCCCCCCCAGCCCGCCGCACTTCAGGAAGGGGCACCTCTTTCATTGGTGGTCAGTGAGAGGAGCACAGTATGTGGCGGCCCTCCAACAGTTTGAGGGACAGTGAATTGGCCCTGTGTAAAAAGTTTGGGGGTGCCTGATCTAGATAGACAGAGGTATGTCAAGGCACTAAAGACACAAATATGTGTTCAAATGCAAATTTACATTATATAGTAGATATGCATATACGTGAAATATTCTAAAGCATATGACTTAATGATTAATAGTAAGATTAATATCTATAAATTCTTTGTTGTCAGTTACACAAAATGTAACAGGAAAAGAAACAAAGCACATTTTCAACATGTTAAGTATTGGTTGTATCTAATATCCCTGAAGAACACAGATGCAAAGACCATCAACAAAATACTAGCAAACTGAATTCAACAGCATATTAAAAGGATCATCACAATATGCCATGATCAAGCACAATCTCTTTATAGGATGCCAGGATAGTTCGACATGCACGAATCAAAAAATATGATACACCACATTAACAGAAAGAAAAGTAAAACTTTTATGATTATCTCAATAGATGTAGAAAAAGCATTTGACATCTGTCTTGATTAAAAACTCTCAACATGTTAGGTATAGAAAGAATATACCTCAACTCAATAAAAGCCATATGTGGCAAGCCCACAGCTAACATTATATTTAATGGTGAAAAGCTTAAAGCTTTTTCTGTAAGACTAGAAAAACAAGAATGTCCACTCTCACCACTTCTATTCAATATGGTACCTGAAATCTTAGTGCAATTAGGCTAAATAAATAAATAACATCCAATTTGGAAAGGAACCAGTAAATGTGTTGCTGTTTGCAGATGACATGATCAATCTTATTTATAGAACACCATAAAGAAAGACTCCATGACAGAAAGGTTAAAACTAAAACAAATTCAGTAAAGTTGCAGTACATATTATCAACATACAAAAATCAGTTGTGTTCTATACACTAACAATGAATTATCTAAAGCAGAGATTAAGAAAGCAATCCCATTTATAATAACATCAAGGAAAATAAAATACTTAGAAATAAGTTTAACTATGGAAGTGAAAAATCTGTACACTGTAAACTATAAAACAGTGGTGAAAGTAATTGAAGAAGACACAAATAAATGTAAGACATCCAACATTCATGGATTGGAAGAATTAATATTATCAAAATGTCCACCAAAGGCATCTACACATCAGATACAATGCAATCCTTATCAAGATTCCAATGACATTTTTCAGAAAAATAGAAAAACAATTCTAAAATTCATGTGACCCACAAAAGACCCTGAATAGCTAAAGCAATCTTGTGTAAAAAATAAAAAGCTAGAGGCATTATTCTCTCCAATTTCTTTTTTTTTTTTTTTTTTTTTTTTTTTTTTTGAGACGGAGTTTCGCTCTTGTTACCCAGGCTGGAGTGCAATGGCTCGATCTCGGCTCACCGCAACCTCTGCCTCCTGGGTTCAGGCAATTCTTCTGCCTCAGCCTCCTGAGTAGCTGGGATTACAGGCACGCGCCACCATGCCCAGCTAATTTTTTGTATTTGTAGTAGAGACGGGGTTTCACCATGTTGACCAGGATGGTCTCGATCTCTCGACCTCGTGATCCACCCGCCTCGGCCTCCCAAAGTGCTGGGATTACAGGCTTGAGCCACCGCGCCCGGCCTCCAATTTCAAATTACATTACAAAGCTTCAATAATCAGAAGAGTATGGTACTGCCATTAAAACAAACATGTAGACCAATGGAATAGAACAGAGAATCCAAAAACAAACTCACACCTATGAAGTCAACCAATCTTTAACAAAGGTGTCAAGAGTACACAACGGGGAAAGAACAGTATCATCAATACATTGTTTTGGGAAAACTAGATATCTGCATACAAAAAAATAAAAATGGGATTTCATCTCATATCATATGCAAAAATCAACTCAAAATGGATTAAAGACTTGAACGTAAGAACTGAAATCATAAAGGTCCTAGAAGAAACATGGAGGGAAAACTCCTTAAAATTGGTCTTGACAATGATTTTTTTGATATGACACCAAAAGTACAAGCAACAAAAGCAAAAGCAAACACATGGAACCACATCAAATTAAATAGTTTCTGCACAGCAAAGGAAACAATTATCAAAATGAAAAGGCAACCTACAGAATGGAGGAAATATTTGCAAATCACTAATCTGATCTGAGTTAATATTCAAAATATATAAAATACCAATACAACTCAATAGCAAAGAAACAAATAAATGGGCAACTTTAAAATGGGCAAAGGACCTGAATAGTCATTTCCGAATGTCTGAAAAGAAGACATACAAATGGTCAACAAGTATATACAAGGTACTTAACATCATTAATCATTAGGAAATGCAAGTCAAAAGCACAATGAGATGTCACCTCACACCTGATAGGATGGCTATTATTAAAAAGTCAAAATATAGCAATTGTTCACATGATATGAAGAAAAGGGACCCCTTATACACTGTTGGTGGCAATGTAAATTAGTATAGTCATTATGAAAAACAGTGTGGAGGTTCCTCAAAAAATTAAAAATAGAACCACCATATGATCCAGCAATCCCACTTCTGGGTATTTATCCAAAAGATATGAAATCAATATTTTGAGGAGGTAGTTGCACTTTTTTGTTCATTGTAGCACTCTTTACAATAGCCAAGATATGGAATCAACCTAGTGTCCATCAACAGATGAATGAATAAAGAAAATTATATATATATATATATATATATTACTATATATGAATATATATACATATATATGAGTATCACTAACCCTTGTAAAAAAGAAAATCCTGCTGCCATTTGCAATAACACAGATGAAACTGGAGGACATAATGTTGAAGGAAACAAGTCAGGCACAGAAAAACAATACATGATCTCACTTACATGCGGAATCTAAAAAAGTTTAACTCATAGAATCAGACAGTAGAAATGTAGCTTCCAGGGACTTAGAAATGGGGGAAATGGGGAGATTTGATCAAAGGGTATGAACTTTCAGTTATAAGATGAATAAGTTCTGAAGACCTAATGTATAGCATGGTTACTATAGTTAATAATTGTATATGCTTGAAATTTGCTAGGAAAGTCGATCTTAAGTATTCTTAACATACACATATACATAAAAGGTAACTGTGAGGTGGTGGATATGTTAATTAGCTTCATGGGGTAATCATTTAAGAATGTATACATATGTCAAGACATCAACGAGTACCCTTTACATATATGTAAAAATTTTTTGTCATAGTTCAGTGACAATATAAAAATAAGCAAACAAGAAATTGATTGGTTGGCCTGGTGTCTGTGGACCACATTTTGTTGGTTAACCAGAATTTAGATTTATCACTAAGACCAAGGGAGAGAATACAATGTAAATTACTGTTTAACTAAAAGACATATGTTTCCCTAGCCCACTTCAACACTAATTAAAGCACACATTCATTTTAAATTGAAAATAAACTACAAAAGCTTTAAAACAAACTAATGTATGGCATTAAACCATATGGTCTTTCTTTTGTGTAACTGTAGCTTGCATATTTAACTCTTCATCTAAATGTTTCCTTCTCTTTCAAAATTCTCCCAATGTATACTGTTATATTTATCCTTTCCCCTTGAGTACTATAATAAGTATTCTTCAGCATCAAATTTTTGTCAGCCTAAAATACACACACAAACACACACACACACACACACACACACGTATGTTATATAGGTATATAGATTTTGATACATACTCATTCTGTATTTCACAGGTAAAGACAGAGAAATAAAATATTAACCAGCCCCATCCCAGCATCCCTCACATATATACCTCACTTCTTTTAGTCCTTAAATTCCCAGTGAAAAGCCATTGTCCTTTGTGCACATATGACAGGTGGTCCACAGTCTGAATCATATGACCACAATACAGCTTCTAATCAAGGCTTGTAGACATAATTGTGTACTCTGATGTTAGAGTACCAATTATGGATTTCCACAGACTATAAATAATAGTTAAATAGTTTTGAGTGCTCTCTGACATAAAATTAAAGAAGAAAGAAATTCCCACATTAAGAAAAATATGACTTGGAAAAATCAGAGAAAAGTCCTTGAAGTACTGGCATATTTTGTCAATTTGCAAATTAGGGGCATAGATTAAGGTTTTCTACTTGCCATTATAGACTTACACAGCTCTAAAAATGACAGAGGCAGCTTGGTAGTTCACGCCTGTAATCCCAGCACTTTGGGAGGCTGAGATGGGCAGATCACAAGTTCAGGAGTTTGAGACTAGCCTAGACAACATGGTGAAACCCTGTCTCTAGTAAAAATACAAACATTAGCCAGGCATGGTGGTGCACACCTATAATCCCAACTACTCAGGAGGCTGAGGCAGGAGAATCACCTGAACATGGGAGGTGGAGGTGGCAGTGAGCTGAGATCATGCCATTGCACTCCAGCCTGGGCAACAGAGTGAAACTCTGTCTCACAAAAAAAAGACAAAGCCTACATACTGTTCAATATTGTATGAATGCTTCAAATATGCTAAAGTAACATACAACAAGCATTTCAAAATGTTTCAGTTGAAAATATTGCAAGTGGATGGCATAGAAGGAAAATAAGCAGAGAGAGAAAAAGATATGCAAGGAAGACATCAGCTCTAGAGAATTAAAGAAATCAGGGCTAAGAAATCTTGTAAACTAGAAGTATACCTTCATAGTTGCTCTGATAAGTTCTTGAAAATTTTAGGTGGTCATCTCAAACCACTATGGTGGATTTAGTTTAAAAGCTGCCAGTATCTCAAAGCATAAATGAGAATTTTTCAAGGCACATGGGTAACCAGATTATTAGGAAACCTAAAGTCCCCAAAGAACGAATCCTTGTACACATGCACACAGACACACACATTCACACACACACACACACACACACACACACACACACACACACACAATGCTATGGACAACAAAAAGGAGAAAGAAAGGAGAACCTTGGTGTCTTAGCCCATTTGAGCTCCCATAACAAAAAAACTGAGTGGCGTGAACAACAGAAATTTATTTTTCAGTTTTAGATGTGTGAAGTCTGAGATCAGGGTGCCAGCACGGTCAGGCTCTGGTGAGGGCCCTCTTCCTGGTTTGCAGACAGCTATCTTCTCACTGTGTCTTCATATGGTGGAGAGAGAGTCCTGTTGTCTCTCCCTTTTCTTATGAGGAGACCAGTTCTACCGGATCAGGGCTCCACTCTCATTTAACCCATTTTATCTTAATTACCTCCTTAAAGGCCCTGTATCCCATACAGTCACATGAAGTGTTAGGGATTCAAGACGTGAATTTGAGGGAGACACAATTCAGTCCATTGCACCTACTTCTTTGGTTGTGGGTCAGAGTTGACAAATGATGCAGAGGACTCACAAGTCCTTGACTCCTGCTCTGCCTGTCCTCATTTCACACAGAATGACAGATAATAATAAGCAGAATGTGGATTACTATGAACTCTGCTGAGAGAAGATATAAACCCAACAAAAGGCATATTTAAAAAAGGAAACAAAAGCTCAACAAAAAGAAAATAATCAGATTCAATAATGGGCAAAGAACTTGAATAGACCTTTCTCCAAAGAACATATACAAAAAGCCAATAGTCACATGAACAGACGTTCAACATCAATAATCATCAGAAAAATGCAAATCAAAACTACAATGATATACCACCTCACACCATTAAGATGGCTCCTATCAGAAAATAACAAGTGTTGGCAAGGGTGTGAAGAAATTGAAACCTTTGTGCACTGTTGGTGGGAATGTACAATGGTACAAGCACTGTGGAACACAGTATGGTAGCTTCTCAAAACATTAAAAATAAAACTACCATATGATCTGGCAATTTCACTTCTGGATAGATACCCAAAAGAATTGAAAGCAGGGTCTTAAAGAGATATTTATATACCCATGTCTACAGCAGCATATTCACAATAGCTAATGTAGAAGCAACCAAGTGTCCATCAACAGATGAATGCATGAACAAAATGTGCTATATACATACAAAGGAATATTGTTCACCCTTACAAAGGGACACCTTTGACATATGCTACAAAATTAAGAAATCTTAAGGACACTATGCTAAGTGAAATAATTCAGTCACAAAAATACAAATACTTTTATTTCACTTATATGAAGCACGTAGAGTAGTCAAATTCATACAGACAGAAAGTAGCATGGTGGTCTACAGGACTGGTGGGAAGAGGGGAATGGAAGCTATTGTTTCATCGGTAAAGAGTTTTTGTTTTGCAAGATGAAAGGAGTTATGAGGCTATATGGGGGTTAAGAATGTATAACATTATGAAAGTATTTAATACCACTGAACAGTATCCTTAAAAATTGTTAAGATAGTAAAATTTATGTTACATATATTTTACTGCAATTAAAAAATGGTGGGTTGTGGAGAAAACAAAACATTAATAGCTCTAAATGAGTTCATGTGTTCTGGCCCCCTCAGATTTCATCCCAACACTGTGAAAAACATGCCAGAGAGATAACTATGCCACTGCCAGCTATGTTTGAAAAAGAGTTGGCAAAAGACTAGAATTAAGGCAAACCCAATTGTAGTTTTCAAATAAGAATATGAAAATATGGTGAATTCCAACAGGAGACTGGTGAACTAAGCATACCTGGACAAGATTCATAGGGGATAAGCATCCAGAAATTAAAGAAGTGATATCTAGGACTCAGCACATTATCCTGCAGAAGTCATGCAGTGATAACCTCATTTCTTGCTTAATAGTTAACATGTTTTTCAGATTTACTGCTGGGGTTTGCCTGGCAGACCCCAGCTACACAATGGATGAATAAACTCATGCAAACACGGAATACAGTGAAAGAACAGACTGGGGTGTCCATGGCCACTAACTGAAAGGAGTTAATGGCTACCGGCCCTGACACACTGGCTTTCCCAATATTTATTCAGCACACATTAAATGACAAAGGCTTTGACACCATTAGAAGGTAAAGATTAAAGGCCAGGTTCTGAGGCCTAAAGCAAACACCATTGGCAGGTGATAAATCTAGGCTGCCCCCAGCCCCCTGCCTCCCCAATCCTGCCAAGAAAGCCATCCAGTTCGTGAAAGATTAAAGGTTAGTTTTTAAGACCACATGAGTAAACAAGCTATTTAGGTAAACTCCCTTACATTCTTTGTTATTTGCTTTTCTTGATCAACTAAATGTAAAGGGGATTAGGCTGCCTTGAGCCATAATTCTATCCTGGGGCTTTTACAAAAGCTTCCAGCCTTCCAAGAAGGTCTGTGACTATTTTCTATAACTTTCTCTAATATTTTTCCCTTAATACTTTTGCTACCACCCTGACTGAACTACAATTTATCTGTACTTTGGTGAGGCACTGAAAAAGGTCTTCAGCGATAGCCTAGCACAGAAGACTAGATGCTCATTCAGTTAGGTAGATTCTTAATTAGTTGCAGAACCTTACCAAAAGATCATGACTGACAATTAATGAGCACCTGAATAGAGGTTTCTAGAAACAACAGAAAACCTGTATTTAGCATTTACAATGAGCCAGGCACTATTTGGAGCATTTTATATGAATTAATTTATTTAGTTTTCACAACAATACTGTAAGACAGGTAATATTATTAGCTCATTTTACCAATGAGGTAACTGAGGTTTAAGGGTTTGTAAGAGCTTTTGCCCCCAGGATTCCATCAAATTTGCTCAAAGTCACTAGTGACCCTCAGTCTCCAAAATCCAATGGTCAATTCCAAGGTCTTTTCTTTCTTGACCTGTAAGAGGAACTTCCCATGGCTGCTCATTCATCCCTCCTTGAAACACTTTCCTCAACTGACCTACAGCATACCTCACTCCTAGATTTCTTCCTAACTCACTTCCTTCTCAGTCATTTTGCTGGTTTCACCTCATCTCATCTAATATGACCACTACATATTAGAATATTAGAATGCACCAGAGCTTAGTGCTTAGACCTCTTCTCTATCCACACTCAATATCAAGGAGGGTTCAACCAGTCCTATGACTTTAAATATCAACTCTATCTCAACAACTGCCAAATGTATGTTTCCAGCCAGGACCTCTCCCTGAAATCCAGATTTGTCTATGTGACTGCCTACAGGACATCTATACTTTCTTGTCTATGTACCATCTCAAACTTAAAATAACTTATCAAAACTTAGCTCTTAATTCTAGCACATCTCTCCCCACAAAAATATTTTTCTTTCTGCAAATTATTTCCCATCCTTAAGAGATATATAAACCAAAAATCTCTTGGAGTCATCCCTGATTTCTCTTTGATTTTAACAACCCTCATCTAATCTGTGAGCAAATCTTGTTGGCTCTATTTTCAAAACATAACCGGAGTCTCACAACTTCCTGAAATCTCCATTGCTACTATCTTGGCCCAAACCAACATCATCTTTCACTAAAATGATTGCAATAGCCTCCCTGAATTATCTCTCTCCACCTCACCTTGTAATCCTAGGGTTTATGTTCAACACAACAGTCAGAGCAATTCTGTTAAAATATGTCATATCATGTCATTTTTCTACTCAGAATACTTCTAAAACTCTCTATCCACAGAATACAATGGTCTCCAGGGCTCTTCATGATCTGGTCTCACTACCTTTCTGACCTCCTCTGGCACTACTTTCTCCCTTCCTCACTCTATCTCAGATATTCTGGATTTTCAATTAAAAATGAGAACACGGATTTTAATTATGACATTTTTAAACCTTTCTTTTTTTCTGAAAGTAAAATGAAAACTCTTAGTTTTCTTATTCTTTCTTTTTCAGCTTTTATCTAACATACAGGGAGGACATGTGCTGATTTGTTACATAGGTATATTGCACCTAGGTAGTGAGCATAGTATTCAATATATAGTTTTTCAACTCATGCACCCCTTACTCCCCCTCTAGCAGTCCACAGTGTCTATTGCTCCCATGTTTATGTCATGGGTACTCAATATTTAGCTCCTACTTATCAGTGAAAATATGCAGAATTTAGTTTTCTGTTCCTGGAGCAATTCACTTAGCATCACAGCCTCCAGCTCCAACCATGTTGCTACAAAAGACATGATTTCATTCTTTTTATGGCTGCATAGTATGCCATGGTGTGTATATATATATATATATATATATATATATATATATATATATAATATATATATACCACGTTTTTAATCCAATTCACCATCAATGGACACCCAATGGACATTCCATGCCTTTGTTATTGTGAATAACATAGCAATGAACATATAAGCACATGTGTCTTTTTGTTATAATGATCTATTTTCCTCCAGCTATATACCCAATAATGCAATTTCTGGGTTGAATGGTAGCTCTGCTCTAAGTTCTTTAAGAAATCCTCGGGGGAATGCTGGGAAGATGGCCGCCTAAGAACAGCTCAGGACTTCAGCTCCCAGTGAAGGTGCAGAGGGTGAGTGGACGCCGCATTTCCAGACGAACTCTTATTGCCCACAGACCAGGAGATACCCAGGCAGAGGGGTCGCCAGCGTCGCAGTCCCAGCTGGTGCGGCTGTTTTGGCCCCTGTGGGGCTGATTCTGCCCGCGCGGCTGCTGTGACCACGCCCTGTTGCTGCGGTTCTCCCTACAAAAGCCACTGGTCTGGGAGCCCTCTAGCTGGCAGGCAGAGCCCTGAGACGGCAGAGTTGCCCACTCATCTGAAATAGCGAGTCAGGCCAGGAGATTCCTAGGCAAAAAATCTGCCAGGAGCCAGCGCCGCAGTTCCAGCCGACTCCGTGAGTCGCAGCACGGGAGATCCCGGCGCCTTTTCAACAAGCAACTGGAACTCGGGGTCCTTCAACTTAAAAGAAAAGACTCTGAGTCAGGGAGCCAGGTGATCAGGCTCGGTTGGTCCCACCCCTTCACCCCCAACAACAACGAAAACAAAAACAGTAATTGGAAACCCTCTGGGTTGAGCCCTCCAAACCAGCACAGCTGAACTGGGACGGTCCGGCTCTGTGGGGGAGGGACTTCCGCCATTAATGAGACTCTCCACCACTATGGAGGCAGGCTGCCGTTGCCAAGGCAACCCGCCGTTGCCGAGGCAACCTGCCACAACAGAGAGAGTCCGCCATAACAGAGGCGGGGCCACCGCTCAGGGCAGCTGGGCAGAGCCCACAGCAGCTCAGCAAAGACCCTGCGAGCAGGCAGTGGCTAGGCCTGCTGCTAGCTGGGCGGGTCAGACCTGAAAGAAAAATCAAAAAAGGCAGTAGTGCAAGGGAAACTCATAAAGCTCCAACTCCCTGGGACAGAGACAGACAACAGGTGGATAAACCCACAAAAATGGGAAGAAACCAGCGTAAAAAGGATGAAAACTCCCGAAACCAGAACACCTCTCCTCCTAAAAGGGATCACAACTCCTCACCAGCAAGGGAACCAGACCGGATGGAGAAGGAGGGTGATGAAATGACAGAATCAGACTTCAGAAGGTGGGTAGTAAGAAACTACAATGAGCTAAAAGAACATGTTCTAAACCAACGCAAAGAAAATAGGAACCTTGAAAAAAGATTGGACGAACTGCTGACGAGAATGGACAGCATAGAGAGGAGTATAAGTGAATTGATGGAGCTGAAAAATGCAACACGAGAACTTCGTGAAGCATGCACAAGCTTCAACAGCCGAATTGACCAAGCAGAAGAAAGGATATCAGAGGTCGAAGATCAACTCAATGAAATAAAAAGAGAAGGCAAGAACAGAGAAAAAAGCGCAAAAAGGAATGAACAAAATCTTCAAGAAATGTGGGACTATGTGAAAAGACCTAATCTACGTCTGATAGGTGTACCTGAATGTGATGAAGAGAATGAATCCAAGCTGGAAAATACTCTTCAGGATATTATCCAGGAAAACTTCCCCAACCTAGCAAGGCAGACCAATATTCAAATCCAGGAAATACAGAGAACACCACAAAGATATTCCTCAAGAACAGCAACCCCAAGGCACATAATCGTCAGATTCACCAGGGTTGAAATGAAAGAGAAAATGCTAAGGGCAGCCAGAGAGAAAGGTCGGGTTACCCACAAAGGGAAGCCCATTAGACTCACAGCAGATCTCTCAGCAGAAACCCTACAAGCCAGAAGAGATTGGGGGCCAATATTCAACATCCTTAAAGAAAAGAACTTTCAACCCAGAATCTCCTATCCAGCCAAACTCAGCTTCATAAGTGAAGGAAAAATAAAATCCTTTGTGAACAAGCAAGCACTCAGAGATTTCATCACCACCAACCTGCTCTACAAGAACTCCTGAAAGAGGCTCTACACATATAAAGGAACAACCAGTACCAGCCACTCCAAAAGCACACCAAATGGTAAAAGAGCATCAACACAATCATGAAGCTGCATCAACTAACCAACAAAACAGCCAGGTAGCATCAAAATGACGGTATCAAATTCACACATAACAATACTATCCCTAAATGTCAATGGACTAAATGCCCCAATCAAAAGACACAGACTGGCAAATTGGATAAAAAGCCAAAACCCATCAGTTTGCTGTATCCAGGAAACCCATCTTACATGCAAGGATACACAAAGGCTCACAATATACATTCTTCTCAGCACCACATCACACCTACTCTAAAATTGACCACATAATTGGCAATAAATCACTCCTCAGCAAATGCAAAAGAACAGAAATCATAACAAACAGTCTCTCAGACCACAGTGCAATCGAGTTAGAACTCAGAATGCAGAAACTAACTCAGAACCGCACAGCTTCATGGAAACTGAACAACTTGCTCTTGAATGTTGACTGGATAAACAATGAAATGAAGACAGAAATAAAGATGTTCTTCGAAACCAATGAGAACGAAGACACAACATACCAGAATCTCTGGGACACATTTAAAGCAGTCTCTAGAGGAAAATATATAGCAATGAGTGCCCACATGAGAAGAAAGGAGAGATCGAAAATTGACACCCTATCATCAAAATTGAAAGAGCTAGAGGAGCAAGATCAAAAAAACTCAAAACCTAGCAGAAGACAGGAAATAACTAAGATCAGAGCAGAACTGAAGGAAATAGAGACACAAAAAACTCTTCAAAAAATCAATAAATCCAGGAGCTGGTTTTTTGAAAAGATCAACAAAATAGACCACTAGCCAGATTAATAAAAAAGAAAAGAGAGAATAACCAAATTGATGCAATAAAAAACGATAAAGGGGATATCACCACAGATTCCACAGAAATCCAAACCATCATCAGAGATTATTACAAACAACTCTATGCACATAAACTAGTAAACCTGGAAGAAATGGATAAATCCCTGGACACCTGCATCCTCCCAAGCCTAAACCTGGAAGAAGCCAAAACCCTGAATAGACCAATAACATGGTCTGAAGTCGAGGCAGCAATAAAGAGCCTACCACCCAAAAAAAGCCCAGGTCCAGATGGGTTCACAGCTGAATTCTACCAGACATACAAGGAGGAGCTGATACCATTCCTTCTGAAACTATTCCAGACCATCCAAAAAGAGGGAATTCTTCCCAAATCATTTTATGAGACAAACATCATCCTGATACCAAAATCCGGCAGAGACTCAACAAGAAAAGAAAATTTCAGGCCAATATCCATGATGAACATAGATGCAAAAATCTTCAATAAAATACTGGCAAACCGATTGCAACAGCATATCAAAAAGCTCATCCACCATGATCAAGTAGGATTCATCCCGGGGATGCAAGGCTGGTTCAACATACACAAGTCCATAAACGTAATTCACCACATAAACAGAAACAAAGACAAAAACCACATGACCAAAACGCCAAAAGCAATGGCAACAAAAGCCAAAATAGACAAATGGGACCTAATCAAACTCCACAGCTTCTGCACGGCAAAAGAAACAGTCAGTAGAGTGAATCGGCAACCAACAGAATGGGAAAAAATTTTTGCAGCCTACCCATCTGACAAGGGGCTGATATCCAGAATCTACAAAGAACTAAAGCAGATCTACAAGAAAAAAACAAAAAAGCCCATTCAAAAATGGGCGAAGGATATGAACAGATACTTTACAAAAGAAGACATACAGGAGGCCAACAAACATATGAAAAAATGCTCATCATCACTGGTCATCAGAGAAATGCAAATCAAAACCACATTGAGATACCATCTCACACCAATTAGAATGGCGATCATTAAAAAATCGGGAAACAACAGATGCTGGAGAGGATGTGGAGAAATAGGAACACTTTTACACTGTTGGTGGGAATGTAAATTAATTCAACCATTGTGGAAGACAGTGTGGCGATTCCTCAAGGACCTAAAAATAGAAATCCCATTTGACCCAGCAATCCCATTACTGGGTATATATTCAAAGGATTATAAATCATTCTACTACAAGGACACGTGCACACGAATGTTCATTGCAGCACTGTTTACAATAGCAAAGACCTGGAACCAACCCAAATGCCCAACGATGATAGACTGGATAGGGAAAATGTGGTACATATACAACCATGGAATATTATGCAGCCATCAAAAACGATGAGTTCACATCCTTTGTAGGGACATGGATGAACCTGGAAACCATCATTCTCAGCAAACTGACACAAGAGCAGAAAATCAAACACCGTATATTCTCACTCATAGGTGGGTGTTGAACAATGAGAACACATGGACACAGGGAGGGGAGCACTACACACTGGGGTCCGTTGGGGGAAAATGGGGGAGGGGCGGGGGGTGGGGAGGTGGGAAGAGATAGCATGGGGAGAAATGACAGATACAGGTGAGGGGACGGAAGGCAGCAAACCACACTGCCAAGTGTGTACCTATGCAACAATCTTGCATATTCATCACATGTACCCCAAAACCTAAAATGCAATAAAAAAAATAAATAAATAAAAAATTTTAAAAAAAAAGAAATCCTCAAAATGCTCTCCACAGTGGCTGAACTAATTTACATCCCCACCAACAGTGTATAAGCTTTGTTTTTAACACTACTAACCATAATGATTTTTATTAGTCAGATTTCCCTCACTTTAAATTTCTGTAGGCAAAGTTCTACCTGACAACAGAAAAATTCCATGTACCATAACATGGAGACATTTTATTTTCATTGCTGCTCAGCCAGCAGACCATACTGTATAAGCCTATTTACTTGAGACTAAAGCCAAAGATTTTAAAGGCAGAACTTATATAACAATGTTCATAAGATACAGCTTCACAAGAATCCTAGTGATTTAAACTGAAAAGAAGCTTTCATCAAAGACACATATGTTCTAATCCTACACTGGCTGCCTCAGGGAAGTATGCCACTTGACAATATTTTAGCTCAAACACAAACTGAAAAACACCTATAACAGGTTTATCAACAAAATTCACACAGCATTGTGACAAATTCCCTGTGGACTACAGAATGCTGTTTACTAAAGTCTAACAGAAGAGGAATTTAGCCCTAATTGTTTTAAATTCAGTTCAAAGTAGTAAGTGAGAGTGGTTTTTCAACTCACTCCTTTATTGCTGTCCACATCTAGTCCAAAGAGTATAACAGAAACCTGACTTTAAGAAATGGAAGATATTTAGGTCCAACTTTATCCATGATGCTGGTACATTTCATGCCTTCCTTTAACTCTAAAGTATAACCCTATTTGGAAGGGTTAGACTCCTGACTCAGCCTACATTGACACAATGCTTGATCATTTTTACAGTGATAATCCATGTATCTAAGGGATTGGAGAGAGATATCCTGCTGGAATTAGGTTTGAAGAATGATGTAGATTCAGAGAAGGCCTGGATCTAATGAGTAGAGAGAATGACTGAGTAGAACAGCAGAGGACTTCCAAAAAATAGAGGCCACGCAAAACAGCTGGCAGGCCAAGCAGATAGTGAGTAGACTTACAGGTTAAATAGACAGATATTATAGCAATGAACCTCTGGTGGACTTAGCAAGGTTGGGATATTCTCTAGTGACAAGTAGCTTAAGACAAATGGTAAATAGCAATGGAAACATTTTGATCAAGAGCTACATAAATCTGGATAATAAACAGATGACAGAGGAGCATGAACTAGCAGAACTAACAGAACTATGCAAAGAAACAGAAAGACTCAGCCAGACATGGAGGGTTGGCCACATGTATGTACCTCTGTTTCCTCTCAAAATTCCACAAGATAACAGTAAACGGATTGTGTAAAGCCATAAGACAAACAAGACAGTAAAACATAACAGCAACAAAAGTTTGGAAGCTGGAACACATAGGACAAGTACTACCTAACTCATCAGATCCAAGAAAGCTGGAGGATCTTAAACCAACAGAAAGAAATACTTAATAATCTGATGTGTACTATAGAACTAAATATCCCAGGAATTGTCATCACCAGATACTTTGAGAAGTGAGAGATCAAAGGTAGGGCGAAAACTGGAGAATTTACTCAAAATCTGTTTAAGAACCAGATGGACACCTAGCCCTCCAGATGCCTTCCCTAATTCCACAGAGCCCATCAATTTCCCTTTTCACACTTCAGCAGACTAGAGAGGATCCCTGCAATGAAGGAACAGCAGAAAGTAGGGGTTCCATACTGAAATCAGGGGGTTATGTGAAAGCTTGCACACTGAGTGTCAAACCCTCAACTCTATTCTCCATTCAGCTTCCAGAAAGGTCAGAGCAAGGGCTATAATCTCTAGGCTGGAAATGAGAAAATTCCTCTCTGAGGAAATTGGCAGTCCAATAGAAATGACCCCAAAATACTGATGTTGAGGATTTCCCACAAAATAACCAAATTAGATCGCCCTACATGAAGACCACAGCCACAAGTCCAGCCAAAAACAGACAGTCAGGATTCCAATGCATCTGCATAAAGCCTCCAACATGAGAAGCAGAGACCAACACCAACAAACCAAACATCATCCTGATGGAAACAGACTATGTGGGGATAGGAAAACTGCACATAAACTTTTTTATATCCTCAGCAAGACATGAGAAGATTTTGCACTCATGAAGTAAAAACACAATGCTGTAAGAAGGAACACAGAGAAGAGGCAAGAGTGCTTGGAAATTAACATAGGTGAGCAGAAATGAAAACTCAAAAGAAGGATTAGAAATTGCAGTACAGGAAAACTTCTAGACCATAAAGCAAAAAAGATAAAATCATAGAAAACTGTAGAATGAGCTTTCTTTAAAACTAGAAAACCAACCCAGGAGATCTAATTGCCAAACAATAAGAATTTCAAGAAAGGAAAAAAGATAAAAACCAAAAGTAATTCATCGATCAAATAACTCAAGAAAATATCCTAGAAGTAAAAAATAAGCATTTCCTAATGATTAAACATCCCCATTGGAAGGAAAACGAATCCATAGAAAGACACTTTGTGCTAGTACCTCATAACACTGAGAACCAAAAGAAGACTCTAAATGTTTCCAGAGCAGAGACAGAAAGAAAAACATAATATTTATAAGAATTAATATTCAAATGGAGTCTTCTGAACGGTTCCATTAGAAGTTCAAAGACAAAACAACAGTGCACCAAAGTTTTCATAAAATTATTTCTAACCTTTAAATCTCTACTCTGACAAGCTATCAGTTAAGTATAAGGATAAATGAAAGACATTTTAAAACATGCATAATCTCAAAAAAATTCTTTTATACATATTTTCTCTAGAAGCTACTATAAGAGGTGTTTATTCAAAACGGATATGGGAAACAATGAGTCCACAAAAGAGAAAGGCAAAGGGAGTCCTGGAGATCAGGGTTGAAGGAGACACCAGGCTGAGAGCTGTAAGTAAAGCCTGGGATAGCGCAGACTAGAGAAAGTCAGAAGGCTCAAAGAAAGATTGCTCCAAAGATGGAAAGTTGTAACTGCCTACTGTGATCATGATGAGATTAGAGTTACAGAATGAAAGAGAATTTGGTAATGAATTTAAAAGAATCACATAAGAAACCAAAAAAAAAAAATTTATGACAATGATTACCCTAGCAGAAACTAAACGTTGTATAGGAAAATAATCACAGTATAACATATGGCTCAGTTGTAAATAGCATTTACCTAGTCACAATGATGAAAACAGCCATTGACTTGATCAAAATTATGATCTAAATATATTGAGAAGATTTAGAAAATTGGAAAATGCATATATATATATATATATATATATACACACACACATATATATATAGATTGTGTGTGTGTGTGTGTGTGTGTGTGTGTGTGTGTGTGTGTGTGTGTGTGGTGGCAGTTAAGGGGTATGGGACAGGAAAGAGAATTACATAATTTTATTATCATCTTCCAAAGATGGAAGTCAGCAGACAATGTCTCCAATAATCATGTAAAAACAAAAAGATAAAAGCCACGAATAAATGAAAATGATTTGAAAGTAACCTCTGGGAAATGGCTAAAGGCATGAAGAACAAGGAATTTCTATTTTTCAAAATAAATCTTTATAGTGCTATTTGGTTCTTTAACCTACATGCATGTATTACTTCAATCTAAAAATTACATTTAAAAAATTAGAGTCAGATAATCTGAGTTACCATATACATTATTAAATGGAAAAGAAGGCAGGAGAACCAGAGATGTGGAAAATATTTGAGATTTCCTTCCCTTCCTCTGTGGGGCCTGTGTTTCTTCCTATTTATCTCAGCTCTGTCTTCCCTGGTATTAGCTATTATCCAGATTCCAGTAGAATCACCCTGTTTTTCTCTGGAAAGTTCTCTCTAATGACTAAATTTGCAGTTAGAACTATACAGCACAGAAAGGCTCTGGTCAAACATCAGAAGCCACTGACATCTCCCCGTGAGTAAATGGATATGCTTTCTTCAAATGCAAAGTTCTTTTTCTTTTCTTTTTTTTTTTGGGGGGGGGGGACAGAGTCTCACTCTGTCACCCAGGCTGGAGGGCAGTGCCATGATCTCTGCTCACTGCAACCTCTGCCCTCTGGGTTCAAGCGATTCTTCTGTCTCAGCCTCCCGAGTAGCTGGAACTACAGCTCAAATTTATTTGAAGTACACTTAAGTAGTTTTGTTTCTTTAGCAAAAAACAAAAAGGATATTTGTGCTTCTGATTTAAGTTGAAGCAGTCCTGAGCTTTTGTTGCCCTCTATAAAAGAGAATATACAAATTTCATAATCAAATTCTGTCTATAGTACAGATAGTTGTTTCTAAACCATTAAAATTCCCAGGTGGTTCTCTTCTGTATCCAATGAACAAAGAAAGATTGGAAGTATGGCAAGTGCGTTTATGCCAGGACTCAGCATGACTGAGGATGAGAAACACACATGTGCAGGGTGTTCAGACTCCTAGTTCTTCCTAATGACCCTTTTGCTATCCTCTCACTGAAACAGTGGGAGTCACTTTTCAAGAGGAGGGTGCTTACAGCTGAGAACAAAGAAAGCAGCTTAGCTTTGAGTTTCAAATTAGACTTTTTTAAAGCCCATAGCCAAAACAATAATCTTAAACACATAGATTGCCTTTGCAAGTGCCAGGCCCTTGAGATAGCAAATGGTGTTGTTGTTGTTGTTGTTGTTGTTGTTGTTGTTGTGTTTTGTTCTCACTGTTAAAATCTTAGATCTTTTCCCAGAAAACATGGGAGTGGGTGGCAGTGAAACATAAGAGGGCAGAATAAAAGGAACTATAGGAGGTAACAAGAGAAACCCAAAATAGGTTGAAAGAAAATCAAAGGCAATAAAGAAGTATATCCAGCTTCCCATCCAGAACTCTACAACATGACAGACACAGAGTGGCCAGTTCAGCCAACACACAGATGCTACAGTGAAGTATATTATGAAAAGTGGAAAAGTTGGGAGGATGAGGTAGGAGGTCCCAAACTAAGTTATTAGCTCTGTATAGAAAAATGAAGTCAGTCACAAGTTCACTCACCTACATTTCATTGTATAAAAATTTAAACCCAAAACCTAAAATGCAAATAAAAAAATAAAAATAAAAAAAAAATTTAAACCCAAGACTGAAGAGTACTGGGTCTGACTAGTGCAGTTTTACTTTGTTTTGTATTTGCAACTTTTCAAATTCAAAGTTGCAAAATGGAGATTGAAACACATTTTTTTTCTTCAGGAGGACTTATTGAGCACCTGCTACGCTCCTGTTGCACCAGGGATACTGAGTGGAACTAGAAAGACAAGTTCCCTGCCTATGTGGCTCCCATTTTAGTTGGAAATACAAGCAATAATTACATAAAGAAAGAATTAAACAATGTAATTAAAGACTATGATGAAGTAATTATAAGGTATAAAGTTAACAGGGACACTTTAGACAGACTGGAGAAAAAAAGGTTTCACGGCAGTAAACCAGAGAAAAGGTGGTGCGAATTAAAAATCCCCGAATATTTTTCCCATAGAGCTAGGAAAAACTAAAATGGTTCTCTTCTTCCTTTTTGCATCATTACCTTAGCTCCTTTCCACCCCTGCCTGCCAAGTGACATCCCATGCTCCTGAAGTCTTCTCCACCCTTCCCTGAAATCTCAGCAATTCTTTTCATTGAGATGCTGTGCGAGTTTAAAACTCAGTCCAAGCTGGTACAGAGATGAGGGACTTATATCCTTTAGAGGAAAAAATGGCAGCTTCAAGGGACATTCTGGAGTCAAGAACACATGAAGCAGGATTTTTAATGGTGGGACCATCAAGCAAAATATCTGGGAGTCAGCTGGTTCCCAGGAAGTTATTTTTGTAGGAGAAACTGCTCAGCCTATCAAGAGAGCTACCCTTGATCTTTCAAAAATTTGTTCCCAATATCACAGTTCTCAACATTAAGGCACAGACACAGTAACATGATTCAGCAAAGCAAACAGAGGAGAAATAGCAAGAGAGGTCAGGGGAGAGCCAGAAAGAGAGAAAGATTAAAGAAACCAAAAAAGTACTTCCATATGCATGAAAAAGTGTCCATGAAATCTAGAAAATGTACTCTTAGAGGCAGTACAGGAGAAGCAGCCCATTTTCAATAGGGAGTAAATGGAGAAAAGGAAGTGAAGACACACACTTTAAAAACCTTAAAAAGGGAAGAATTGGTGGATAATAAGGCAAAGATAATGCAAGGTCCAGGTCAACTGTTCAATCACATATGTATATCGTTTTAGGATTAAAAAGACATGAGCATGTTTACTGGCTGATGAGAAAGAGCCAGGAGAGAGAGAGAGAAAGAGAGAGAGAGAGAGAGAGAGACAGACAGACAGACAGACAGACAGACAGACAGACAAACATAGAAAAAAGGACAGGGCTGGATGTCGTGGATTATGCCTGTAATCCCAGCACTTTGGGAAGCCAAGGCAGACAGATCACTTGAGGTCAGGACTTTGGGAGCAGCCTAGCCATCATAGTGAATCCCCATCTCTATCGAAATATACAGAAAGTAGCTGGGCATGGTGGTGAGCACCAGTAGTCCCAGCTACTTAGGAGGCTGAGAAACAAGAATTACTTCAACCTGGGAGGCAGAGGCTACAGTGAGCCAAGCTCATGCCACTACACTTCAGCCTGGGCAACAGAGTGAAACCCTGTCTCAAAAAAAAGAGAGAAAGAAAAAAAGAAAGGAAGGAAGCAAGGAAGGGAGGAAGGGAGGGAGGAAAGGAGGAAGGGAGGAAGGGAGGGAGGAAGGGAGGCAGGCAGGCAAACAATCGGAAGGCAAAAAAAATAAAATAAAATCAAGCTACAGCCCAAATCTGTGTCCAAACCCTGGGCCACTTCACTGAATGCTACAATCGTATGTAACTATCCACTGGACATGATAAAGGGTCATCCATCAGTAACTTCAGAGCAGTTGCTTGCCCCAAAAACCTTACATCCTGACTCTCTTTCTCTCAAACCCTCATGTTCTGCTGGTCCTTACCATATGTCCAGAATCTAACCAATTCTAACCACCACTATTATCTCTCACCTTGACCTGTCTGCCCTCTTCCATCCTTCACCCTGTACAGTCTTTATTTTCCACACAGCAGCCAGATTGGCATTTGTAAGACGTAAGACAAATCAAGCCAGTCTGGCCTGAAACCCTCAAAAGTCTTCACATCTGGCTCAGAGTAA
The DNA here is from genome assembly GCF_048565385.1 of Saimiri boliviensis. Classification (NCBI taxonomy): domain Eukaryota; kingdom Metazoa; phylum Chordata; class Mammalia; order Primates; family Cebidae; genus Saimiri; species Saimiri boliviensis. The sequence continues at coordinate 40,821,392 of NC_133450.1, read as the reverse complement.
GGGCTACTATCCTGTCCTCTAAGGCCCTGCATGGTTTGCACCCTTGGCCACCCCTAGCCTACCTTCCTATGGGGAGAGTCAGGAGTGTAAAGGAATGTACATCGCAACACTCTTCTTTGTCACAGAAGTAACAGGAAAGCCATCTGCTGCAAAGAAGATGAGCGGTCATAGGTTTGGGAAAGGTAGAGAACACGTGAGAGTTGCACAGGAATAGTTGCTCAGCAAAATGTTAGAGGAAGAAGATTTGTACGATTGCTAACCATGCATTTTAGGGGCAGCTGTTCACAGGGCTGCCTAGTTGACTCCAGCTAGTGCTCAGCAACCCTGGAACAAAAAAGTGGACAAATAGATCCAGATGAGGTTTTAAGGCAGCAAAAGGGCAGGGGATGAAGAAATTTGGTGTGCCAATGTGTGCATGGGGAGGAGGGTCTGCTATTCTCTAGCTAGGTCTGCATAAGGAAAAGAAGTTAGGGAAACACACCTAGGAAGCGATTCTTTTACCTTTTTAAGAAAACCAACAGGGAAACTCAATAGCACAGTCTCAGAAAAGTTCCCGGGGTCTATGGTTCCCATACCAAAGTCTCACCAGAAGAGTCGATACCAGACCTGTCTCCTTGGCTGATGCCTAACTAGAAGCATGAATTTAAATGTCTTTCCCTTACAGGACACTTTAAATGACTAAGGGTCCTAAATTAGACCTTCACAGATTAAGATTTTGGGGGGTTGTTAAAAATAGATTCAAATTTAAAGGAGATAGAATCTAAAAACTACAGAGGTAGTTTCAAAGGGAATTTTTAAAGCCTCCAGTATTTCCTGAGTCAACTTGGATATAGTTCTTACCCCATAAAGATCTCCTTACCTACACACTCAGCCTAAAACCACCACCATGTATCTGTTACCTAACCTCCCAGGGAGGACTAACTCAATCATCACAACATATGAAAATATTAAATACATAGGTAAGAAGAATCACTTAGGAGCTGGCTTAGAAAGTACTCCAAATAAAATCCCCTCTCTGGCCATATCAAAGAAATTCTTAAATCCATGCCTAAAGGTCTTTGGTATGACATTTATTTTATTAAGTTCTAAATATATTCATCTATGAATTTGTGAGCCTTTTGACCTGTGAAAAAACATTTAAGTATGACATTTTAAGCAAAATTAAAATCAGATGTCGACTGATGGGTATCACACATGTAAGCATCCTCTACATCCCCACTGTTTGTTCCATAGCAGAATATCATTTCACCTACCAGGTGACAGTGTGTCCTGAAAAATATTTTCTCCTAGGAATCAACCTGAAATTCATTGGAAAGTCACCAAATAATCTCATAATCATCAGTAAATAAAATTCTCCTCTGACTAAAATGTCAGTTCTAAGAAAGCTCAATTTCATAAAAACTAAGGCAATGCTATCTTTCATTTTATAACACAAAAGAGAAGCTCCATGTACATGTTATGCATCTAACAATCTAACAAGTACATTTTCTTGAACTTGAAATTTGATTTAGAAAAACATATTGGCTGTGAAAAATTAGCATAATTTACCTCCATGAGGTTAATGGTTAGTAATACATTATTTTCTTTCATACGGGGGAAAAAATGGTTTGGACCCCATGAGTTCCCCACATGGCTCTCTCCCCTAAACTAGCCAATGAAGTAAGTCAGAGAAATTCACTGATGACCTCATAAGGCCACCCAGATCTTGACTTGCTCTCCCAGTGGTTCTGCTGTCCCCATTTCCTTCTTAAAGCTTTCTTATCCTTCGTTAGCAACAGGCTCTCCTTCCAGAGCCATGCTTCCATTCTACCTCACTGGGTTCTATTCTTAGCCCCTCTGTGGCTCTCCTTCTTCCAGAGTCTACCCTTGGCCAGCTTTATTCTGACTGTACCCTACACTTCCTTGACATGATTACTTTCTACACATTGTTATTCCCAAAGAGATCTCTCTATGCCTCATATCACTGGAAACCAGAGCCACATTTCTAACTGCCTGATCAACACTTCTCTCAGAGTAACCTGCAGGAAAAAGAACCGCTTTCCTCCAGTGATAACCACACCTTCTTTCCTATTTTAGAAAAAAGCTTCATCATACATTCAGCTGAATTTGCTAGAAATCTACAAGTGCTTTCAAACTCGTCCTTCTAAAATATCCCCACATGCATTCATTTACCCATAAAAACATTTTTTAAAGTTTCAGGAAGCTTGGCCAGGCACAGTGGCTCATGCCTGTAATCTCAGTACTTTGGGAGGCCAAGGTGGGTGGATCATCTGAGGTCAGAAGGTCGAGACCAGCCTGATCAATATGGTGAAACCCAGTCTCTACTAAAAATACAAAAATTAGCCATATGTGGTAGCACATGGCTATAATCCCAGCTACTCAAAAAGCTGAGGCCAGAGAATCACTTGAACCCAGGAGGCAGAGGTTGCAATGAGCCAAAATGGCACCATTGCACTCTAGCCTGTGTGACAAGAGCGAAACTCTGCCTCGCTCAAAAAAAAAAAAAAAAAAAAAAAAGTTTCAGGAAGCTTACATACAATCTCTTTTGGGGTATCACAAATAACTCTGCAATGTAGAAACTATTATTTCTATTTTACAAATGATGGTTTACATAACTGATATAAATTCTTTTTAAGTTATGATGCAAAAAATTGAACCTAGATTCATTTGTCTGACTCCAAAGTCCATGGTCTTTTCACAAACCATGAAACCATCTGATCTGCCACCTGTTTAAAGTTGTGTTGGAACATAGCCACACTCATCTGTTTAGGTATTGTTTATGGCTGTTTTAGCACTACAAAAGCAGAGGTGAGTAGTTTGCAACAAAGACCATATGGCTCACAAAGCCTAAGATAGTTTCTGTCTGCCCATTTATAGAAAAAAACTTGCAAACTCTAACTCTATGCCATCCTCCATATATCTCCCACCTCAGTTTATGTCTTCCTGGATTGCTGCAACAGCCTTCTAACTTGTTTCTCTGCCAGTAGCCTCTCTCTTCTCCAATCCACAACAAAGAATCAAATTTTTCTTATTTATCCCATGACCTTTAGGATAAAAGACAAACTCCTTGTGAAACGATGGAACGCTTTTTGACATCTTGGTTCTTTCATTTCTTTCCACTCACATCTACTTTCCACTCAATCCAAAATGAAATGCATGGAGTTTCCCAAAAGGGCCAAGCTATTTGATTTCTATATTTTTGCATATACTATGTTCTTCATACCTGGAAAGTACCTAAGTCCTGCCTCATTTATCTACTTATTTTGTATTCTCAGCTCAAGAGTCACTTTCTCCTAGAAATCTTCCTGGACTCCCTCAGGCTGAACTAGATGAACTTTTTAATTCATTCATTAATTCATTCAACATGTATTCAATGGGCACAACTATCAAGTAGGATATAATGCGTTGTGCTAAATATACAATGATGAACAAGACAAAGACAGACCGTTTTTACAAGTCCAACTTCTGTATTCCCTGTTCTAAGTCTCAGCTCTCTTAGTTCACAGTATAAAGAGGGATGAGATGAAGATGAAGGCAGAGATGAACATTGAGATGGGGGTAAAGAGAGTAAGGAAGAGAGAGATGGATCAGTGATTTTCTTGTTTAACTCTCTTATCATATTAAAAGCTTACTGAGGATTCAAAAGTATCTAGTGTTTCTTGAATATCAATGTATACCAGAACACCTAGCACAAGGCTGAATGAATTGAATAATTTTGAAGAACACAAGAGATGAAGATCCTTGCAAAGAGTTCAGGCTAGTTAACAGGCTATCAAGAAAATTTCCTGTTGTTTTCTGGGGAAAGTCAACATTTACAGAATTTAAGAGGCTTTTGTGAAAATGTGACTAGGCATGAAAAGAAAGATGAGTATAAAAGAACATTCCCGCAAAAGACACAAGCTCTAGCTGGAATAAGAATCAGGGAGTAAAGTGCACATCACAAAGTCTTTTTCTAAGTACTGGACTATACATCTGAAACTGCTAAACCATGAACAAAGGTGCTTATAACCCTGAAATGTGGGCTCCATAAAATGTTTTTTCTCATAGAAAACTAATCTCAAAAGGAAAGGAGAGGAGAGAAGAGAGGAGAGGAGAGGAGAGGAGAGGAGAGGAGAGGAGAGGGGAGGGAAGAGGAGGGGAGGGGAGGGAGGAGAGGGGAGGGAAAAGAAAAAGTTTTCTTCACAAGCTTGGTAAAGCAGACACAAAGAATTGACCCAGTTTCCAAAATAAACATTAGGCTTAAAGCTCTCCCCATCTGGCTAAAACTAAAGGCCAAAATGAAAATCAGCATGGACACACTGCATTTTCTACCTACACCACAATAACAAGGCCAAGAAAAATTTTAACATATGACTTAATATTATACCTGAGATACCTGAAGTCTCATATTAAGATTTGTAGAACATTTTCTTCTAATATTAGGAAAGGGCAACAACCCACTTTTAAGCCTGTCTGGATATCCATCTAGGCCGAGTACCTCTCCAAGTCCAAGTCCCACTGGGTATGGTGTGCAGTCTCTTCCTGGGCCACAATCTTTTACCTTGAGACACAAGCCTTTCAGTCTTCCTAGCTTCCTAATTTCTATATGGAAAAATGCTTCACTTTCCAAAAGCATTTTTTCTTTTCTCCGTAATATTTATTCCCTGACAACCTTTCCTCTTAACCATTACAGAACATTTTCTATGGAAAACACATCTTACGCTCCATAAAGCAATGTATGCACTATCTGTAAAAAGCCCTAACATCTTTGTGACACCACTTTCTTTCCTTCTTAACCTCATCTCCAATAACCAGTTCCATGCCATGGACAGGGACATAACTGCTACAAGAGAATCTTAGAAGTATAGAATGTTAGCCCTAAAAGGAACCTTAAAAGTCATTTATTTCAACTTTGGCATTTCACAATTGAAAAAATAAAACTCAGCAAGATGTAAATACTCTCCAAGTTCACACAGGCCTTTGCTCCCAGTTTACTCTATATTCTCCCAGTCTCTGGATCTTACCATCTTCTATTTATTTCCTTCTCCTGTGGTAGCAGTCAGAGCAATGCCTACAATCTCAGCTTGACTTTTATGTGAATTCCACTGAGGATGCTGAATAAGCTCATCAACATGAGAATATGATGTGTGGGTGGCATGGGTTTCCTCTGCATGGTGCTGATTGACCAATGTGCCACTAAATGCTTCCCAGTGGCACTTAACTGCCTACATGAAGATTCCAATTTCTCATCATACCCATCCTGCTGGCAGATGATCTTGCTATACTTTTAAATGTGCTAAACCATTTGTCTGCTGCATTACAGATCATACTAGTCAATTACAGAAAGTGTTTAGACTGTTTATGTGATTATCAATTATATCCTATTTGAAAATTGCAGATTAGCATCATTATGATAGGATTTCTTGTCCACCAATTAAACCCCAGCAATTTTTATATTTATAATTTTTAGTTTGGTTTGTTTTGCATTTTAAGAGTCAGTTTGCACAGCATCACAGCAGGACAAACTCTCATTGACACATACTGCATGGGTCAGGCTCTCTCAGTTGACTAAAGCAAACAATAGAGTAGAAAAATGCTTTTAGAGCAAATTAATGTCCAAATTCCAATATCATAGCCCTTTAACATATGCCGAATATTTGTTTAATAATGTACTTAATAGTGTACTAAAAATATATATAGATGGAGAGAGAAAACAATTTATGGTTGAACTTAATTATGGCAAAGAATTGTTCATAGCATATTTTTATTTTATATGTTTCTCTTATAAAATTGTAATGAAGGACGCAAATATAGAGCCCCTCATAATGGCTGGATTAAACTAAAATATAGTTTATATGATAATTTAGTAATAAAGAAGGAATTGAGTAACTGCTTTCTTGATAAATCTTTGGAAGAGGATTTATAAAACTATATTAAAACAAGAGGATAATCCTATTAGAAAAATTCCATCATTGTATTCCTTCTGTTTATAGTCATCAAAACAAATCATCCATGTACTGTGGTGCTTTCTGAATAGCAGCAAAATTAGTCAGTATGCCTAATCCTCAGAAAATCTAATATTATTAGGAGCTCAATAATAAGATTATGTAAATAAAATGGATTCGAAAACATTTCATGAAAGCATCATTAAGTAGTTACCAAGCAAATTAGCAAGGAGCAAATTACCAAGCAAAATACACATACTGTACTCACATACACACACACACACATACATATATACATACTATTTTCCTCGAGTGCTGCGGAACTAAACTACAAAAATATTCTCTCACAAAAGCCCTTTGATTATGAATTTTGTGAATATCAGCAGAGTAGCTGGATTCATTCATGAATGGACAGATACAGAGGAATAAGGAGGACCTGACTATGCTGGGGAATAATGGCTGCTACCAGAACAGTGGAGGTCACACAAGGCAGAGAGAGCATGACAAAATCAAGAGAAGGCAAATTTAAGGTAAAGAATGCATGATGGTAGATGTATGTACAGAAGCATCAGGCAACCCTTCCTATCCAGAAATCTGAGTGGGAAGATTTCCCATGTTGGGCAAATGTAGGAACAAAGGATTTAAGTCTAAGAAATTCCCAGGTAGCAGGTAAGAAAAATATCCTGTGATCCTGCTGATGTAGGAGGGATGTGGAAGGAATTTCAGTTGAGTGGGATTAGGGGAAGGCCAACACTATTTTTTGAAGATCTGTCTGATATATCAAGAAGGAAAACTTTGAGACTGTATTCCTAGACAGAGTCCATATCCAACTTAGCATTAGGGTAGCAAGAGCCTAGGGAAGGAAAGGCCATCAAAAAGAGGGCTCATAAGGACCTAGGGATTGGAATTGCTGCGATACTCATACTTGTAAATTTTGCTGAAAGGCATATAAATTTTGGATGACTTTCTCCAGAAAAACAGTTTATCATTTGCAAGCAGTGATTATTTTTCTCAACAGAATATAGGCAGTTGGTGTCTCCATCAACCTTTATTTTCCTGTTTTTGAGTCATAAGATTACAAGGAGTGCTTCTCAGATAGCCATCACAGACTGACTAGAATCCTGGCACAAGTGAAAAAAATGAACTTTTCCATTTTCTACCTCCCTCTTCCCTATCCTTCCTTCCCCACCACACACACACACACACACACACACACACACACACACACACACACTAAATCCCTGGCCATGGCTGCTAGCACATACTGGTTTCTAAGAACACAGGTGGTTTGTTTTCATTTGTTTGTTTTCTTTGGTGTTCTTGTAGGAAAAAATGATACTATAATTACAAAGAGCTACAATATCCAAATTTGGATGCTGTTTTGTGCATGTGGGTCTAACTAATTTTGGAATTGTGTAAAGGTACAATAACTCTTCAGGAATCTAGACAGTTTTTTTAATCATCTTCTCAGGTTGTTTCAAAGGAAATACCCCACGAAATTACCAAGGACCCAACGACTAAAAAGAAAATTTAAGATGCCTCCCTGGAATACTCTGGCTATAGAAACTGGACTTATTCCGAAGCACAAAAGGAAAACCTAAGTCAAAAGGCAAGAAGATGTCAGAAATTGGTAAACAAACAGAAAACTACTACTCAGTATTCAAATGAAATAGCAGAAACTCAGAGGAGAAAACAACCAACTTTAAAACTAGTTTTTTTTTTCTTTAAATCAAAACAGGAACTTTAGAAAAGGAAGAGATGAGGAGAAATGGAAATTTAGATCTATCAAGTATAATTGGCCATTTGTGAAGGAATGGAACCAACTCTGAACCAAATAAAATTTCAGAAACCCAACTGAATATATGTGAAAATTTCCAACACAGGTAGATTCAGAAGGTAGATTGTAAGAAGCAGTGAGAGAACAGTTTATTGGAGCTTCCAGTGACTTGCTTCTGAGAACTTACATCAACAGGACTGTAAGACACAGGGTTAGCAACTCAGCTAAAGGAATGACTACACCCCCAAAGGAAGGCAATGCAGGTGAGCTTACCAGGGCTTTCACAAAGGAATCAGGGTCAAAGCTCTAACATCATGCATTTTGCTGGCATGTACTTCATCAGAGACCTAACTGGGATGGATTCAAGGACAGAAGATCATCACAAAAATCAGGGACATCTTCAATTCCATTCATTCATATAACAAATTAAGATTGAGCACAAAAGTCTTAGGAATTATTTAGATATTGGGGATCCAATACAATAAATGGATAAAGGCCTTGCTCTTGTGGAGCTTACGTTCTGAAGGCAAAGAAAAACCAAGTACACATGGTTTCAGATCTTGGTAGGAACAATGAAGGGAAAGGTTAAAGAGTAGAGAATACAGGTTGGCACTGGGGTGGTTTTTTACAGTAGGTTAGCACTGGAAGGAATTTCTGTAGAGGAGATTCGTGGAAAGCCACATGAATTTGGAGTATAAGTCAGAAGAGAAATGTTATAAGCAGTGGAAAAGCAAGTACAAAGACTGAGACAAGCCTAAGCCTGAAGTTTTCAGAGACAATGAGATAGCAAGCATGGATTTAGGAGGATAAGCAAAGACAGAATGGTAGAAAGTGAAGTGAGGCAGGCAGAGCCATATCAGGAAGGTCTTGAAAGACGAGCTAAGGAATCTGGACTTTATTTCATGCACACTGGGGGGATTTGAGCAGAGGAATGGTATGATCTGATTTGGTTTTAAACAGGCCCTCGGGCTTTTGAGTAGAGATTGTACGGCATGCGTTAGAAAAGAAGGAAGATACAGGAGTTTACTTCAAAAGTTCAGCCCAGAGATAATGCTGACTTTGTCTTGGATGGTAATCTACGGAAGGAGAAAAAAATAATCAAATGTATTTTGAAGGTAAACCTAACAGGCCTTGTTATTAATAGATGTAACATGGAAAAACAGAGAAATCTAGGATGATTCACAACTTCAGGGCCTGAGAAACAAAGTAAATAATTGTGTCCTTTGACTTTACATAGATTTTATTTTCCTACAATTCTCTTATGAAAAATACAACTATGCTAGTACATCCACTCTGTAAAATAGTTTGGCAATTTCTTTAGAAATTGAACATACACTTATCACATATCCCAGTAATTACATTCCTGGGTATTTATCCCAGAGAACTAAGAATTAATGTCCATATTAAAAACCTATACATAAATGTTCATAGAAACTTTGTTTTTTGTTTGTTTGTTTATTTTTTTTTTATTTTCAGTTCTGGGGTACATGTGCAGGATGCGCAGGTTTGTTACATAGGTAAATATGTACCATAGTGGTTTGCTGCACATATCAACCCATCAGCTAGGTATTAACATAGCAGCTTTATTTGTAGTAGCCAAAAACTGGAAACAAGTAGATTCAATAGATGGTGAGTTAAACAGTGATATATCCTAACCATAAAGTACTACTCGGCAATAAAACAGATTAATTATTGATACACTCAAGTTAGATGGGTCTCAGGGGCATTATGCTGAATGGAGAAAGTTCATTTCAAAAGGTTACATTTTACATAATTCAACTTATATAACATACTCAAAAATCACAAAATTATAGGGATGGAGAGCAGATTAGTGGTTTTCAGGGAATAGGGATAGTTGGGGAAAACGAGTAGATTACATTTGAGAGAGAGCTTTGTGGTAAAGGAACAGTTCCGTACCTTGATTGCAGTTGTAATTAAAGAAACCTGCACATGTGATCAAACAACACAGAACTATATATATATACGCATTGTATCAATGTCAATTTTGATATTGAGTTATAGTTATATAAGATGTAATTATTAGAAGAAACTAGGTAAAGGGAACAAAGGCCCTCTCCATACTATTTTTGCAAATTCCAATGAATCTATAATCACTTCAAAGCAAAAAGAACTTTTTTGTAAATCTAACTACGCACAGGTATAAGGCAAAATGCATTGTACAAATATTAAAAGTAGTATGGTACTGAATACAGCATCTGACAAAATGCTGTCTTCTGAATTTATAAAGTACATCTTTGCCCATACATCTTATCATTTTGGACACGTAGGTATCAGTTTAACTGATCATCAGGGTGTCTCTGTGTGTGTAAGGACATTTTCCTGCTGAAAGCCTCTGGAGCAAATAGCACTTGGAATTCTCACTCTCCCTCTGACTGCAAACTCTAACCAGCAAATAGAGCCTGTGTGTTCTCGTTCCCATACCTATACAAGGGTGTATTAGACAAACAGAAGCTAAACAACTGCCAACACTGATGCTCCAATAGCTTTCAGACATGCTACTATGGAAACCACCTGCTTAGACCCAAGATATTAACCTTTCATGGCCCAGCGAATGTCCCTGGACTCCAAGAACTTTTACCACCAATGTCAAAATCTAAGCCTCTGTAAGGTGCAGTCTCAGAAAAGACAGCTTAAACAAACAAACAAAAAAAAAGATCATGATCCAAAGGGTTAAGAGGTGCTAATAATGCTAATCATACCTTCAGTACAATCTTCTTAAGGTTACTCTAGGTACCAGAACTAGGCCTAGATAAGTCATCTAAGTCAACTTGAAGGCACGAATGATGATGAAGTCTCCCTCAAGATCTTCAGAAGCAGCTTCTTTGGTATGTATTTCCTTATGTTCTGGTCTTCTGATGCCATCCACTCACAGTCTGAGTGCAGAGCACATGGTCTTGCGAATACCAAGAATTTGGTACTCAAACATACGTGTTAAATCCTGGACACTTCTGACTGCTGAATGGGCTTATATTTAGCAATTCTTTCATTCTCTCAAACAGCCATATATTCAACCTAGAATGGCTATAATGAAGACTAGATTTATAAACCCTTTCTACTAGTCTTAATTGTAAAAACCTATAAATTGTAAAAAAAAAAAATTGTAAAAAAAAAAAAAAAAAAAGCGTATCCTAAGGTCAACTTTAGGAATTCAGTATTAACTAGAATAATTATAAACAATATATCTTACATCAGATCCAACATATCTCACATCAGAACATTAAAGATGAGGTAAGTCTGTGGGCAATTATGAGGGTAATTTAACACATCACCAACAAAACCTATAAAATCTGCCAAATGCCACCTGTCTGGATGCTGGTCCTGGTCCCTTCAAGAGAGCGCTGCTGTGTACACACATTAATATGTTCTGAAGAGTAAAATATATTATTTTGCATTTCTATTTTCTAAGGTAGATTAAAAAATAAATTGCATATAAGATGGATTAAATACCTTTCTGAAGACAAAATAGTTCATTTTAATCCTATCTGAGATTGTAGCCAGGAAAATTGTCAATAATAATAATTTTTTAATGAAAAAAAATTAAAATACTTACAGCCAACCATCATCATAGCCACCGAAAACATCTTCTCCACATCTGTGGTAGGAGCTATGTTTCCAAATCCTATGGTTGTAAGGCTTGTCATGGTAAAGTAGAGAGAGGACACATACAGTGAATCTTTGCTGGGTCCTCCTTCCCATATCCCTGCACTGGTATTGTAGCGATATGGAGTCCCAATGCTCAAAGCCAGCTGGTAGAGCCAACTGTCTATTTGGATGGTGTTAGTGACTTCGTCGATGACCTCATAGTCTCCGATGCTATACCATATGCAGGCCAGCCAGTGGGCCACCAGGCCAAACACACATACCAGGAGCACGAGGACTGCCGCTCCGTATTCCAGGTAATGGTCCAGTTTCCTAGCGACACGGCCCAGTCGTAAGAGACGCACCACTTTTAAAGAACTGAAGAGACTGCTGATTCCCTGAATTTAAAAAAAAAAAAAGATACATCTTCAGAAAGAAAAAAAAAAAAGCCAGGAAACAATACAGTGGCTCACCTTTATAAGTTTAACCATCCATTCATATTTTAAGAACATATATAAAATATAGGTCTGATTTTAAGAAAACAAAAGTCAAAATGATAAACTTTAAAAAAAAAGAGATTTCTTCCTACCCAGAAATCCACATTTGTGAATTATTAGATAAAACAGATTTTTATTAACTAAGAAATACCCAATATATTTTCATAAGTAGAATATAAATGGTACAGAGAGAAACCAAAGATGAAAATTGCACAAATGTATTATATACAGAGTATAGAAATACAGGTGTTGAATTCAGACCTTTTACTGCCTTTTTCCTGTAAAACTTTCCCTCTACTCTAAAAGGTTTCTTTTCATTTCTTATTTTATGATAACTACAAATAGCAGAACTCTGAAAAAGGAAACAGTCTTACAGGCAATCAAACAGGAAATAATTCGGTACATATGGGGGAAATGAACAAATAACATCGTTGGTTCCACTACCTCCCCCCGCCACAATCATGAGAATCACTACATTTCTAGAGCTCTGAAAAAGTGAACAGAGCTGAACCTAAAATAGAGGTGTGGTCTACTAAATCCTATTCATCCTCCATCAAAAGCCACTGAAAATAACACTAAAAAAAAAAAAAGAACAGCAGCCAGAAAATTCATATTTTGCTGAGAAGCTTAAAATAACAAATAAGGGATTATCCAAATCAAAGCAAATCATTGAAAGTCCCAAAGTTACTTTTTTGGAAGCATGTAATTGGCCTCCTGCAGAGGTAGAATAAATTCATCTCTGATGCAGTTCACAAAATAGGCAAGGAGGGAGAATAGAGCCATGATCCAGGAAGCCTCTCATGAAGTCATCACCTGCACATCCATTCGCGTCCATGAGTTCCTTACTGCTAATCCTGTCTCCCAGAATGTAGACAAGGAATCTAATATAACTTACTCTGACATGAATTCTGACCAGCAAGGAAGAATTTGTTGTTGCAGTAGAACAGAAGTATATTAGTAAGACTCTAATTATGCATGGTAAAGGTCCTGACAGGTAAGAAGAAACACTTGGCCAGGCTCAGTGGCTCATGCCTGTAATCCCAGTACTTTGGGAGGCCAAGGCAGGTGGATCATCTGAGGTCAGGAGTTCAAGACCAGCCCAGCCAATATGACAAAACCCTGTCTCTACTAAAAAATTCAAAAATTAACTGGATGTGGTGGTGGGTGTCTGTAATTCCAGCTACCTGGGAGGCTAAGGCAGGAAGAACTGCTTGAACCTGGGAGTCAGAGGTTGCAGTGAGCCAAGATCACGCCACTGTACTCAGCGTGGGCAACAGAGTGTGACACCATTGAAAGAAAGAAAGAGAGAAAAAGAGAGAAAGAGAGGAAGGAAGGAAGGAAGGAAGGAAGGAAGGAAGGAAGGAAAGAGAGAGAAAGAATCAGGTTTGTGACACTATATTCTATAAGGCAGCATGTATTTGAAATTTTTCATAATGAAAATTTAAAAGAGAAAGATAACAAAGAGAAATAGAAACAAAGGAGTAGCAGGGTCCTCCTGCCAGGTTTTTGCCTCAGCTTCAATTTCCTTAGGCCTACCTCTATTTCAGTTGAAACTCTCAAATATTGTGGCATATATACAGCCTAAAAACAAATTCCCAATTCACTTTAACACTTGGGGGAAGAAAAGATGCTGAACTTTAGGCAGTTAAAAAGAGTAGAACTGATAAAGAAGACAAACTTGTGTAATTCAGTGACATGAGATGTTGGAAGGTAAGAGGAGTCAAGAAAGCTTGAAAACTTTCAAAAATGGAACCGTGTAATCACCAACAAGTAATACAAAAATAAGCATTTATAGAGCACTCCTAAATGCCAAGCTCTGGGATGAGCCCTGGGGATATGAAGATACATAAGCCTCGCTTCTGCTCTAAAGAAACGCATAATAGAAATACATGAAAAACTCAAACAGAGTTCAATTTAAAAGTAAAAACAATGTTGTTATAGGTAATGTTTTCTGCTTGGCTCCAACTTTTAAAGGAACTGTGGGACTTCTGTTTAAATACTACATAGAAAAGTCACTTCTACTACCTGAATTCTGTTCTCTGAAAAATAACTAAAAGCAAGAGAAGGAAAAACAAAGAGAAAATATTCACCCCATTCAAACTAAGAAAGCCACCACAAACCCCAACTAGAATATGACTAGTTAGGATCTACTAGAATTAGGTCCAAATGGTGAGAAGACACACATCCCTCATCTCTAGCAAGCAGATTGCTCCAAAAAGAGGTGACCCATCCTGACAGGCACCTGCTCTGGACTCTGCTTCCTCGAAAGCACATTTTCTAATATTTAGAAGTAGTTTAACACTACTTAAATATTATAAGATGTTTTATAAGCTTAAAAACTAATAAAACATTAGTAAATATACATACTTGATATATATACATAAAGTATATACAAAATATTAGTAAATATACTATACATAAATATAATTTGTAAAATGTAAAATTTCATATATATTTGATATATATACAAATTTGATATATATAAAGTATATATATTAGTAAATATACTAAATAAATATAAAATATTAGTAAATATACTGTATATATCTCTGTCTCTCTCAAGCATTATTGACTCTCTCTGCCATAGGTTCTATGGCACCACCTTCTCTTGGTTTCTAGCCAATCCTCCAACTGATGCCCTCTCAAAATCCCTTTCTAGGGCTATCCTTCTCCATGCTTCTATTTCATGTTAGGATTCTCATGCTTACCCTCAGTCCTCTTCTGATTCATCTACTGCATCAGGTTTCAACCATCTTCTATATCTGAATGATTCCCAGGGCCACTTACACACATACACACACACACACACACACACACACACCCTCTCTCCTGAGTTCTTGATACTAAGCCAAATGCCTGCTATACATTTCCACTTGGATGTCCCACAGGTATCCAAGTGATCCCAAAGAGAACCCTTTGCTTCTCCCAAATCAGTTATCTCCTATCGTGGGAATGACATCATTACCCACCAGTCACTCAGAACTGGGGGTAAGCCTCAACTTTTCCACTTCCTGTCATATGTAGCTGGTTATCAAGTCCTAAGGATCTCACTGCTCAAAGTGTCTTAGTGCTCAAAACATAGCTATTTAATAAATCTCTCAAGAAAATTTCCTTCTTTTCCATTCCCATAGCCTTGTTTTGGTCATGATTTCTTGGTTTTTATTCACTTGTGTGACAGGGACTGTCTCTCCATCAGCCATCCCACCTCTATTCTTGCTTCCTCTACTTCACAGATCACACTATAAAGGCTATCAGTCCCGTATTTTTTAAATGCACATCTATCTAAACATGTCCCTCTCTAATGTAAACTCCTTTCATGTTGGCTTATTGCCTATAGGAGTAAATATTAATTTCCAACTGTGACATGCAAACCCCATCAGGACCTTGTACCTGCCTACCTGCTCAGCATCTTTCCTGCCAATTCCTCTGCCTGCTCTCTAGGTTGCTGCCATTCTCAGATAGTAGTTCCCAGAATGTCCATGCTGTTTGATGTGACATTACATTATAAAAAGGTATTACCAGCCTTTTTAAAGACTTCTTTCCCCCACTCTCTCAGTCATCAGGACCTTTACGTACAGTTTATGACAAACACTCTCCCTTCCATGTGCACTTCCCTGACATCTTCTGCCTCTGCCATTTTTATTGTCATATTTTCCCCCATCCCCCACTTGGAGAATTAGGTGTCCTTCCTTTTGTTATCATACAGTTTCTACAAGTCTCTATTATAACAATTATCACTGTCACACTTACTACAAGTCTGTTTGCATGTATGACATCCCAGGAAACTCTAAATTCCTTAAGGAGCACATCTACTGTCAGTTACAAAACTGGCCTATGGCAATATGTTAAGCAGTCAATAATTCAGTAAATGAAAGAATAAACTTTTGGTAGCAAATTTTGGGGTTGAATTTTGGGGCCTTTGGTTAATTACAAACTCAGAATGAATTAACAGCATAATGCAGAGAACAAAATAGTCAATATAACTTTAGGTTGCATTAATAGAGTATGTCATTGAGTATAAAAGAGAAATTCTCCTTAATCTCTCCATTGACTAGGTGTATTACCTTATTTTCATGCTACTGATAAAGACGTACCCAAGACTGAGTAATTCATAAAGGAAGAGGTATAATGGACTCACAGTTCCACGTGGCTGGAGAGGCCTCACCATCATGGAGGAAGACAAAAGGCAAATCTTACATGGCAGCAGGCAAGAAAGAATATGAGCCAAACAAAAGGGTAAACTTCTTGTAAAACCTTATAAAACCATCAGGTCTCATGAGACTTACTCACTACCATGAGAACAGTATGAGGGAAAACACCCTCGTGATTCAATTATCTCCCACCAGCTCCTTCCCACAACACGTGGGAACTAAGAAAGCTACAATTTAAGATAAGATTTGGTGGGGAAACAGCCAAACCATATAATAGAGGTCACACATATAAGAGATCACACATATAAGAGATGTGTGATAGGTCACACACATAAGAGATCAGTTGAATATGTTTATCAAATCACATTCACTGCCCAAAAATACCCTCAAAACTCAACTCTATTAGGAAATGTGAAAAGAACTGGTGAAAGGGAGATTGGGGCAGGGCACTATTTATATTTAAATACACAGTACATGGAGGAGGATTGAGCTCACTCTGCACAATCCTAATGTGGGTAACCTGGAAAATAGTTGGAGCTACAGGGATAGAAGAATGCAATAAAGGTTTCAACAAGCCTGTGCCACACACTTCTAAGCTGTTAACCAATAGGAAAGTTAGGTCATTTAATGCTACTTGGAAAAGAGACATGGCAATAAGAACATTGAGTATCTACTACCAGCCAGGTACTACTCTGTTTTCTTTGTATTCATTAATTTAAAATTCAGAACACTCTTATGTGGAACCTGTCATTAAAGCATGGCCAAGAAAGTTAAAAATAATTAGACTAAGTTCACTTAGATAGTAAGAGGAGGATCCCAGATTCACATACAAGTAGTCTGCCTCCAGAATCTTCCTTCATTCATTCTGAAAGTCTCTATACCTAGAGTGTAATGTGTAATTTATCCAAGCACATGAATATCTGCAATATTGGCTGAAACATGAGCATTCTCTAGATGACTAAATAAAGGAGACTGAATACCCATCCTCCTCTTTATCCCCACTCAGTCACAGCAATGGCCCACAGCAGGGGCAGGTATCGGCCCTGGAACTAATATCTATATAGTCTGCAGTTCTCTAACATGGATCAATTCATTTTGTTTTCGTAATAGCAGGATTCCTACCTTTATTGTTCATAGGAGGACGCTGAAGTTCAGACAGGTCGAATGAATTGTCCAAAGACACAGCCAGCAAGGAACGGAGGTATCACTCAGACCTAGTCCTTCAGTTTCTGAGTGCATTTCCCACAACCAACCACTCTGCAGCCTTCCTGCCCTTACCCTCAATCTATCCCACATCACTGCTACAATGTTAATCTTCCTGAAAGGTCGCACTGAGCATATCCTCCAAGGGCTCATCACAGACAGTAAGCATCATCTCTTGAACAGGCCTTCAATGCCCACAATCCCATCTCTGTCTATGCTGCCAGGTCATTTCCCTCTATGCTTCTGCATAGCCCCAGTGCTCCAATCAAAGCAAACTCCTTTTTGCCCCCAAACATCATGTTGAGCAAAAGCAGCTAGACACAAAAGAGTATACACTATACAATTCCACTTCTGAAGAGTTCAGAAACAGGTAACACTGCTCTATGGGGTTAAGTGAGCATAGCATCTCCCTTTGTTGGGAGAGGGGCAGTGACTACAAAAGGCATGAGGAGTCCTTGGGGCTCTGGCAACATTTTGTTTCCTAATATGACTACTAATCACTAGGTGTGTTCACTTTGTGAAAATTCTTTCTGCTGTACACTTAAAATTAGTATGATTTTCTTTAAGTACGTCATACTTAAACATCAAAAAAAAAGGTTATGGAAAACCCAGGAGTCACTGATGTGTTATTAAGCTAACATTTTACCACAGTACATGATTCAGATTAATAATTTCTTACTCATCATATGATATTTGATGGGGGGGCAGGAAGTCATATCCATCACCATATCTAAAATAAGAGATTTGTCCTTATTTTATGATTCACTCTCATAACCTTTAGATTGGGCCACAAAATGCATTTAATTCCTGTTGACAATTTTAATTTCACTCATATGATACTCCTGGACAGTTTTAGAGGTTGATCCTCCAAAAATGCCCTTCTTATGTATTTCCACCTTTTCTTATAAGAATGTTTGGATGCTGTACTTTTTACCAGTCTTATCTATTCATTGATTTGCTGCTTCATTTCACTCCAAACTTTTTAATTCTTCTGTGCCCTCCTCTGCATTCCAGTAGCTTTCTGCCTCTATCCCAACCTCTGAGATCTTAGTACACTAATCCCTGAGATTCCACTGTGGAAGAGAATATCAAACACATCAAGTGTATAACAGAACACAGCAGGGTGAATGGAGGACTTTCAGCCACCAGCCTTCCACCTTTCTAGCCAATTTCCTTACTTGACAAGCACCTCAGGCCATAGTAGCACAAGGGACAGTATCCGGGAGACACCTCTGTGCTGTTAACTCTTCAAGTTACTTTTGTGGATTCCGCATTAAAGAGATGTGAGATGTTATCAGCATAAAATAAAATCTTGCAGTAATACAGCCATCCAAAACATAAATCAATTCTCTCATTTGATTGTAACTAATAACAGTAGTTAGATAATTCAGTGAATATTCCTTCCTATTTTCTTCACTATCTTGTCCAAGGACACATGACAATTAAGTGGAGATGAAAGAGCAGGAATACGGACTTGTAATATGCAGTTGCATGGTTTTTCACCCACATTTTGCATTCTCACAATATAATGTTGTGGTAGATTGCTTTAAAAACATCGCTGTGTTTATTTTTCTCCCTGTGTCCATACCCCTCTGCAATGTTACTTTTAATTCCTCCCATCAAGAGACAGGGTCTATGTCCTAGCTCTTAAATCTGGATGGACTTTAGGACTTGCTTTGGCCAACAGAATGTGATATAAATGATTGTACCAGATCGAAACCTAGACCTCAAAGGCCTTGCATGCCTCCACCTGTAGTCTTGGAAACCAGACCAACTGCTGTGTGAACCAGACTCACTAGGCTTTGGGGGATGAGAGACCACAGGAGCATCCCTTTGACTCATGCATTTTAGCTCTCCTAGAGTAGTCAGGCCCTAGTCAACTCAGTGGCTGACCACAGATGCATGTGTGAACTAAGTTGACATAAGCCAAACCTAGCTAAATCAGCAGAACCACCCAAATGAACTGCAGACTCATGAGTTGAGTAAATTATGGTGGTTATTATCTATGAAGCTATAGAGTGATTTGATATGCAGGAAAAAAGATAACTGATAAAAATGTAAAAAAAAGTGCAAATGTTACATGTTTATGGGCACAGAATTTCACATTTGTATGAAATAAGACTAGGCAATATAGATACTGAGTTAATAGAGAGGTCCCATTTTAATATGACATTATCCCACATAGGTAAGATATGGGTATGTAAAGTAAGATTTAATATACAATTTGTGGGTTTTATTTACCTGTTTAATTCAGAAATATGTGGCTATTATGCTTTGCATGGATTGATTCCAATAGTCCATGAGAATAAAGAACTCAAAGTTATTACTTCATATATCTTATAAATATTTCTAAAATCTAATCTCACCTAAACCTTAACCTCACCCTGGGTGATATCCATGGAGATGTCACCTTTCCAATGACCTGGCCTTGGAGTTTCTTCACCAATTCATCTTCAACAACCTTTCCACTTCCCCTCAGATACCACTCTCATGATCATAATCTAAAATTGGTTATATTCCAGAACTTTCTCCAGCTCTAAACTTTTGAATTGAATCATCCTACCATCTGATCATAGCTGCTGCTCATTCAAGATCAATGGCCCAATTACACCAACTGCAAAAGTAGTTTATCCTTACTGATCCTGTATTCCAATGATAGTCTACCTTTCCCCAATTTATTAACTCTCTTCGTTCTCTGCCTTTTTTTCTTATACGATCCCATAATTTCAATAACATCAATGCCCTAAATCCCTTAGCATCTCTGTCTTTTCATTATCCCCACTATCAAAATTCAAGTCCTGGCTCAATTACCAACTTTCTTCACATCTGTATTATGAACTGCTCAAGAAAGTTATACAGTAGGTTCCACTATAAATTCATTATCATCACTTTAAATATATCTGTCAACCACCTAGCAAGTTTCCTGGTTTTCTTATAAATTTCCCCACTCACTATATTTCAAGACTTCTCTACTCAAAAATCCAACCATATCCCCTTCAACTATATCTTTCCCATAGATATTAAAACATCTCATGTCCCTCTCATTAAGAAAAAAACTTAATACACCCCCTCACCCTCCTCAATCAGCTATCTGACTAAGCAAATCAGAAACCAAGAAGTATCCTTGCCATCCCTTTCTCTGGCATCACCTCACCCAACCTATCATAAAATCCTATTAAAATTTTAGAACAACATTTTATCATGGAAAAGCTCAAACTACACACACACGCAAAACAGACAAATAGCATAATAATTCCCCCAGTTACCCATAACTCAGCTAGAATAATTATTAGCTCATCACCACCCTTGTTTCTTCTATGTCTCTCTTTTAACAGCACACTCCAGGCCCCACTGGATTGTTTTGAAGCAAATCCAAAATGTATAGTTTTGTTCATAAATACTTCAGGATGTGTCTCTAAAAGACAACACACTTTTTAATCCAATAAACCTATCACCCATTATCACACCTGAGAAAACCTAACATGGTTTCTCTTACCCAGTCCACTCAATGCTCACCCTCTCTCCATGTCGTTTCTTAAAATTAGGACCAAAGGAGGTCCACAATTTGTGCTTTGTTAATGTGTCTCTCAATCAAACATTTCCCTCTCCTTATTTTAAATCTGTTGAAGTCAAATTTATTTTTTTAAAAAAAGATTGTTTGTCCTATAGAGTTTCCTAAATTCTAAATTCTGGTTTTACATCATTATGGTGTCACCAATATAATCCTCTGTGCTCCCACTTTCCTATAAACTGTCAGTTAGATCTTGGAACTTGTTCTGACTCAGGTTCCATTTTTTAAAAACATTTGCAATAATATGTTTTTATCAATCCATAATTTTAACTCCTGTCTCTCAAATTTATCTACTTCTCTCCATCTCCACAGTCATCACCTTAGATGACACTACTAGCATCTCTCTCCTCTATCTATAGGAGTTTCCTAAGAGTCAAGGCATTTGTTTAAACCCATTCAATCTGTTCTGAACACTACATAAGAGTTACCTTTTCAAAATCACTGCTACTTTAAAATCATCTTACAGCTTCCAATTGTTCTAAAATCTGTTCTGTTTATACAGTCTTGCACGGTCTACTCCAAGCTTACCACTCTAGCCCCATTCTCTTCTGCTCACTCTCCATCCAACTTTCAATTCTTTGAATTTGTCATTCTCCCTCAAACACAGGGACTATGCAATTGCTGTTCTTTCTAAATCAAATGTTCTAAGACTCTTTCATGCCCCTCCGTTAGCCTAGTTGGCTCTATCCATACTCTAGATTCTAGCTCAGTTATCACTTCCTTAGGGAACTTTCCCTTCCTAATTTAGATCAGGTCATTTCATTACATAATCTCAAAGGACCATGTACATTCCCTTCATGACACTTGTCTCTTTATGATTATGCATGTGTATCAAGTTTTATTCATTATTTTATCCCTAGCACACTCTAGCACTCTTGGGAACACGGTGTGAACACAAATACTGATTGAAAGAATGAAAACATTAATTAAAGAATAACCTAACCAATGTATAAATCTCTCTTAATTTCTGATTCCTCCAGAACTGATACCATAGTCAATAATAAATAGTTGCTTAATTTTTATGGGTATTACCACATCAGGCAACTGTATAGAAACTACATAACAATAATAAGCTCTGTTTCATAACCACCGAGCCCTTATTCTAAATAGATTTTATACATGAATGATTACATAGTCCATTTCCATTTCCTTTTGTAGAGTGCAATTTAAAGACTGAAAGAAAATTGCAAACTACATTTGTTATCTGAACCTTTAACCCAGATAACAAATTATATTGCTTTTTTTCCTTTTCAGAACTCACTCCTCCAACTCATGCTACCAAGAGCACTATGGGGAAATAATCCTAATTACTCCATGGATTAGCTTGCATCCCTCAGTAGAAGATATGAATTTAAATAACTTGTGCATAACACCTGTATTAGCCAATTCATATTCTTACTGAAACACAGTGGCATAAATGGCCAGGCAGACAGGCAAACAGAGAGATAAGGAATGAGCACGTATTTTCAGCAATATCCATAATGTACCAACTTTTAATATGCTTCTTTTTGTGGAAAAGACTTTCATTTTCATATCCATCAGGTCCACAGTGAATATAAAGCTTGACCAAAATATGTATCCTATGAAGAGGTGTATTGCCTAAAGCCCTGATTTTGTTTTTCAAACATTATGATATATGTACAAGCAGAACAAAATTGGGGATGCTTTAAATCCTTCTTCAATAATTTATTGTTGCCTTTAGAATAAAACCCTAACTCCTTAACACAACCTACCCCTGCCTACCTCTTTAGTCTCACCTTGTGCATCTCTCTTCTATTCTCTACACTCTGTTCACATAGGACTTCTTTCTTACCTGAAAAAATATATTCTCTCTCACCCAGGGGATCTCCAAACATACTGTTTAAAACAGTCTCCCTACCCACCAACCATTTCTTTTGCCTGGTGAATTCCTATGCATCTTTCAGGCCTGGGCTTAAAAATATAACCCCCTCAGAGAGACTTCTCCTAACTATCCCCAACCCCGAAGGTTAAGACTCTTGTTTTATAGCATAAATAATTAGTCTAAGAAGTGATGCAGGAATAGGGTAACGGGCAATGAGAGTTGAAGCAGAGTAAGACTGAAGTGGCCATGATGGGCTATGTAAGCAAAAAGACAAAGCAAAATAGAAGAAAGACTAAGTGTACTTGTCAGGGCTCTCCAGAGAAACAGGACCAACAGGACATGATGAAAATGAACATGAAAATTGAGATGAAGATATAGAAATGGAGGTGCATATGGAGATGGATATAGGGACAAGGATGAGGATGGAGATGGAGATGATGGAGATGGAGATGGAGATGGAGACGGAGATGGAGATGGAGATGGAGATGGAGATGGAGATGGAGATGGAAATGGAGATGAGCATACACTCAGCCATCCTGAATCATCTGTGAAAACTAAAATGTTGAAGTTATATTTTTACCTTCAAATACAAATCTCATTGTTTTAGCCCTTTGGCCAGGACATCATTTGGTTTGTCAATGCCACATACACCTGCTTGATATTTAATTGCATTTGATCAGCAATGCAGACCCTAATCCAGATATAAAGCAGTACTAGAAACCATTCACTATCTTTCATGCAATAGCATGCATCAAAACTGCAATGGATTAATTAAAACCAGAAATTGCAAATATCTGCTGGAAGAACTTATGCAGTAAAGTCATGAATGATTTTAAAGGCTTCCTGGGGATCAATGGAGAAGTTAGGACAATAATTCACACAGCAAGACAAGTTAGTGAAGAAGAATTTGCCAACATACTAGATGAAGTGGAAGAACATATTGAAGGCCATCAGAAGTGCTAACAAATGAGAAAAAAGAAGAACTTGTTGAGTCACCTACAGAGGAAGAAGAAACTGAAGCAGAATTAGTAACGTGGGAACTATGGAAAGCTGTTGAAATGTTTCAAATTGTACAGAAAATAATGGACAAAATTATGGAATATGATCCTCAGATGAAACAAAGTACTAACATCATCTATATGATCAACAAAAGAATACAATTTCTATAGAAACATTTTAATGAATTTAAAAGAGACAATAATTTCCAATTACAGTGTTCTTCCAAAAGTTTTAGCAGGAAAAAAAAAAAAACTATCAAGGATCCCCAATATTGACATTATCTGCTCCTGCTCCTGATATCCAACCATTAATGTCCTTATGGCTTGAAGATCCAGGATCACCTAAAGAAAGTAATCCTCGGGAATGCTGGGAAGATGGCCGCCTAAGAACAGCTCAGGACTTCAGCTCCCAGTGAAAGTGCAGAGGGTGAGTGGACGCCGCATTTCCAGACGAACTCTTATTGCCCACAGACCAGGAGATACCCAGGCAGAGGGGTCGCCAGCGTCGCAGTCCCAGCCGGTGCGGTTGTTTTGGCCCCCGTGGGGCTGATTCCGCCCGCGCGACTGCTGTGACCACGCCCTGTTGCTGCGGTTCTCCATACAAAAGCCACTGGTCTGGGAGCCCTCTTAGCTGGCGAGCAGAGCCCTGAGACGGCAGAGTTGCCCATTCGTCTGAAATAGCGAGTCAGGCCAGGAGATTCCTAGGCAAAAAATCCGCCAGGAGCGGCGCCGCAGTTCGAGCCGACTCCGTGAGTCGCAGCACGGGAGATCCCGGCACCTTTTCAACAAGCAACCGGAACACGGGGTCCTTCAACTTAAAAGAAAAGACTCTGAGTCAGGGAGCCAGGTGATCAGGCTCGGTTGGTCCCACCCCTCCACCCCCAACAACAACGAAAACAAAAACAGTAATTGGAAATCCTCTGGGTTGAGCCCTTCAAACCAAGCACAGCTGAACCCGGACAGTCCAGCTCCGTGGGGGAGGGGCTTCCGCCATTACTGAGACTCTCCACCTCTAAGGAGGCAGGCTGCCGTTGCCAAGGCAACCCGCCATCGACGAGGCAACCTGCCACAACAGAGAGAGTCCGCCATAACAGAGGCGGGGCCACCGCTGCCCAGACAGTTCTAACTATGCCCATATAAAAAGGACTACATGGAAGAGCTCAGGGCAGCTGGGCAGAGCCCACAGCAGCTCAGCAAAGCCCCTGTGGGCAGGCAGAGGCTAGGTGTGCAGCTAGCTGGGCGGGTCAGACCTGAAAGAAAAATCAAAAAAGGCAGTAGTGCAACGGAAACTCATAAAGCTCCAACTCCCTGGGACAGAGACAGACAACAGGTGGATAAACCCACAAAAATGGGAAGAAACCAGCGCAAAAAGGATGAAAACTCCCGAAACCAGAACACCTCTCCTCCTAAAAGGGATCACAACTCCTCACCAGCAAGGGAACCAGACCGCATGGAGAAGGAGGGTGATGAAATGACAGAATCAGACTTCAGAAGGTGGGTAGTAAGAAACTACAATGAGCTAAAAGAACATGTTCTAACCCAACGCAAAGAAAATAGGAACCTTGAAAAAAGATTGGACGAACTGCTGACGAGAATGGACAGCATAGAGAGGAGTATAAGTGAATTGATGGAGCTGAAAAACGCAACACGAGAACTTCGTGAAGCATGCACAAGCTTCAACAGCCGAATTGACCAAGCAGAAGAAAGGATATCAGAGGTCGAAGATCAACTCAATGAAATAAAAAGAGAAGGCAAGAACAGAGAAAAAAGCGCAAAAAGGAATGAACAAAATCTTCAAGAAATGTGGGACTATGTGAAAAGACCTAATCTACGTCTGATAGGTGTACCTGAATGTGATGAAGAGAATGAATCCAAGCTGGAAAATACTCTTCAGGATATTATCCAGGAAAACTTCCCTAACCTAGCAAGGCAGACCAATATTCAAATCCAGGAAATACAGAGAACACCACAAAGATATTCCTCAAGAACAGCAACCCCAAGGCACATAATCGTCAGATTCACCAGGGTTGAAATGAAAGAGAAAATGCTAAGGGCAGCCAGAGAGAAAGGTCGGGTTACCCACAAAGGGAAGCCCATTAGACTCACAGCAGATCTCTCAGCAGAAACCCTACAAGCCAGAAGAGATTGGGGGCCAATATTCAACATCCTTAAAGAAAAGAACTTTCAACCCAGAATCTCCTATCCAGCCAAACTAAGCTTCATAAGTGAAGGAAAAATAAAATCCTTTGTGAAAAAGCAAGCACTCAGAGATTTCATCACCACCAAACCTGCTCTACAAGAACTCCTGAAAGAGGCTCTACACATATAAAGGAACAACCAGTACCAGCCACTCCAAAAACATACCAAATGGTAAAAAAGCATCAACACTCCAAATGGTAAAAGGATCACTGCAACAAGAAGAGCTAACGATCCTAAATATATACGCACCCAATACAGGAGCACCCAGATACATAAGGCAAGTTCTTAATGACTTACAAAGAGACTTAGACTCCCACACAATAATAGTGGGAGACTTTAACACCCCGTTGTCAATATTAGACAGATCAACCAGACAGAAAATCAACAAGGATATCCAGGACCTGAATACAGACCTGGAACAAGCAAACCTAATAGACATTTACAGAACTCTCCACCCCAAATCCACAGAATATACATTCTTCTCAGCACCACATCACACCTACTCTAAAATTGACCACATAATTAGCAATAAATCACTCCTCAGCAAATGCAAAAGAACAGAAATCATAACAAAAGTCTCTCAGACCACAGTGCAATCGAGTTAGAACTCAGAATGCAGAAACTCAGAATGCAGAACCGCACAGCTTCATGGAAACTGAACAACTTGCTCTTGAATGTTGACTGGATAAACAATGAAATGAAGGCAGAAATAAAGATGTTCTTCGAAACCAATGAGAACGAAGACACAACATACCAGAATCTCTGGGACACATTTAAAGCAGTCTCTAGAGGAAAATATATAGCAATGAGTGCCCACATGAGAAGAAAGGAGAGATCTAAAATTGACACCCTATCATTAAAATTGAAAGAGCTAGAGGAGCAAGATCAAAAAAACTCAAAACCTAGCAGAAGACAGGAAATAACTAAGATCAGAGCAGAACTGAAGGAAATAGAGACACAAAAAACTCTTCAAAAAATCAATAAATCCAGGAGCTGGTTTTTTGAAAAGATCAACAAAATAGACAGACCACTAGCCAGATTAATAAAAAAGAAAAGAGAGAATAACCAAATTGATGCAATAAAAAACGATAAAGGGGATATCACCACAGATTCCACAGAAATCCAAACCATCATCAGAGATTATTACAAACAACTTTATGCACATAAACTAGTAAACCTGGAAGAAATGGATAAATTCCTGGACACCTGCATCCTCCCAAGCCTAAACCTGGAAGAAGCCGAAACCCTGAATAGACCAATAACATGGTCTGAAGTCGAGGCAGCAATAAAGAGCCTACCACCCAAAAAAAGCCCAGGTCCAGATGGGTTCACAGCTGAATTCTACCAGACATACAAGGAGGAGCTGATACCATTCCTTCTGAAACTATTCCAGACAACCCAAAAAGAGGGAATCCTTCCCAAATCATTTTACGAGACAAACATCATACTGATACCAAAATCCGGCAGAGACTCAACAAGAAAAGAAAATTTCAGGCCAATATCCATGATGAACATAGGTGCAAAAATCTTCAATAAAATACTGGCAAACCGATTGCAACAGCATATCAAAAAGCTCATCCACCATGATCAAGTAGGATTCATCCCGGGGATGCAAGGCTGGTTCAACATACGCAAGTCCATAAACGTAAACATAATTCACCACATAAACAGAACCAAAGACAAAAACCACATGATTATCTCGATTGATGCAGAGAAGGCTTTTGACAAAATTCAACAACCCTTTATACTAAAAACCCTCAATAATCTAGGTATTGACGGAACGTATCTCAAAACAATAAAAGCTATTTACGACAAACCAACAGCCAATATCATACTGAATGGGCAAAAACTGGAAGCATTCCCTTTGAAATCTGGCACTAGACAAGGATGCCCTCTCTCACCACTCCTATTTAATATAGTACTGGAAGTTCTAGCCAGAGCAATCAGGCAAGAAAAAGAAATAAAGGGTATCCAAATTGGAAAGGAGGAAATCAAATTGTCTCTATTTGCAGATGACATGATTGTATATCTGGAAGACCCCATCATCTCAGCCCAAAATCCCCTGAAACTGATAAACAACTTCAGCAAAGTCTCAGGATACAAAATCAATGTGCAAAAATCACAAGCATTCCTATACACCAGTAATAGACTTCAAGAGAGCCAAATCAAGAACGAACTGCCATTCACAATTGCTACAAAGAGAATAAAGTACCTAGGAATACAACTAACAAGGAACGTGAAGAACCTCTTCAAGGAGAACTACAAGCCATTGCTCAACGAAATAAGAGAGGATACAAACAGATGGAGAAACATTCCATGTTCATGGTTAGGAAGAATCAACATCGTGAAAATGGCCATACTGCCCAAAGTAATTTACAGATTCAACGCTATTCCCATCAAGCTACCAATGACCTTCTTCACAGAACTGGAAAAAAACACCTTAAACTTCATATGGAACTAAAAGAGAGCCCGCATAGCCAAGTCAATTCTAAGCGAAAAGAACAAAGCAGGAGGCATCACACTACCGGACTTCAAACTATACTACAAGGCTACAGTAATCAAAACAGCATGGTACTGGTACCAAAACAGAGATATAGACCAATGGAACAGAACAGAGGTCTCAGAGGAAATACAACATACCCACAACCATCTGATCTTCGACAAACCTGACAAAAACAAGCAATGGGGAAAGGACTCCTTGTTTAATAAATGGTGTTGGGAAAACTGGCTAGCCACGTGCAGAAAGCAGAAACAGGACCCCTTCCTGACACCTTACACCAAAATTAACTCCAGATGGATTAAAGACTTAAACATCAGACCTAATACCATAAAAACCTTAGAAGAAAATCTAGGGAAAACCATTCAGGACATAGGTGTAGGCAAGGACTTCATGACCAAAACGCCATAAGCAATGGCAACAAAAGCCAAAATAGACAAATGGGACCTAATCAAAATCCACAGCTTTTGCAAGGCAAAAGAAACAGTCAGTAGAGTGAATCGGCAACCAACAGAATGGGAAAAAATTTTTGCAGTCTACCCATCTGACAAGGGGCTGATATCCAGAATTTACAAAGAACTAAAGCAGATCTACAAGAAAAAAACAAACAAGCCCATTCAAAAATGGGCGAAGGATATGAACAGATACTTTACAAAAGAAGACATACAGGAGGCCAACAAACATATGAAAAAATTCTCATCATCACTGGTTATCAGAGAAATGCAAATCAAAACCACATTGAGATACCATCTCACACCAGTTAGAATGGCGATCATTAAAAAATCGGGAAACAACAGATGCTGGAGAGGATGTGGAGAAATAGGAACACTTTTACACTGTTGGTGGGAATGTAAATTAATTCAACCATTGTGGAAGACAGTGTGGCGATTCCTCAAGGACCTAAAAATAGAAATCCCATCTGACCCAGCAATCTCATTACTGAGTATATAGCCAAAGGATTATAAATCATTCTACTATAAGGACACATGCACACGAATGTTCATTGCAGCACTGTTTACAATAGCAAAGACCTGGAACCAACCCAAATGCCCAACAATGATAGACTGGATAGGGAAAATGTGGTACATATACACCATGGAATATTATGCAGCCATCAAAAACGATGAGTTCACGTCCTTTGTAGGGACATGGATGAACCTGGAAACCATCATTCTCGGCAAACTGACACAAGAGCAGAAAATCAAACACCGTATATTCTCGCTCATAGGCGGGTGTTGAACAATGAGAACACATGGACACAGGGAGGGGAGCGCTACACACTGGGGTCCGTTGGAGGGAAATGGGGGAGGGGTTGGGGGGAGGGGAGGTGGGAAGGGATAGCATGGGAAGAGATGACAGATACAGGTGAGGGGACGGAAGGCAGCAAAGCACACTGCCATGTGTGTACCTATGCAACAATCTTGCATGTTCATCACATGTACCCCAAAACCTAAAATGCAATAAAAAAAAAAGAAAAAGAAAAAAAAAAAAAAGAAAGTAATCCTCTTCTGATATATTATCAGAAGGTCAGTAGTAGCCTAATGCTATGTCACAATGCCTGCATCATTCACCCTACTTATCATGTAGGCATGTTATCACCTCACATCATCATAAGAAAAAGGGTGAGTATAGTAACAAGATGCTTTGAAAGAGAGCAAGCACATTCACATAACTTTTATTACAGTACATTGTTATAATTCTTTGTTATTATTATTAATTTCTTGCTTTGCCTAATTTATAAATTAAACTTTCTCATAGGTATGTTTGTATAGGAGAAGGTGTAATATACATTGGGTTCAGTATCATCTGTGGTTTCAGGCCTCCACTGGGTACTTGGAATGTATACCTATGGATAAAAGGGAATAACTGTATACAGATATAGATATTTAGGAAGAGAGAGACAGAGGGAGATTTATTGTCAGGAATGGGCTCAAGTGATTATGAAGGCAGAGAATGTCCACAGTCTGCCATCTGTAACCTGGAGACCCAAGAAAGCCAATAGTGCAATTCAAGTCTAAAGGCCTGAGAACCAGGCCGATGGTGTAAATTCCAGCCTAAGGGTAAGACAAGATGAGATGAGATGTCCCAGATCAAATAGTAAGGCAGAAAAAAGAAGAGAATTCCTCTTTCTTCCATCTCTTGTTCTATTCAGGCCCTCAAAAGACTGGATAATGCCCATCTACATCAGAGAGAACAATCTGCTTTACTGAAAGTACTCATTCAAGTGTTCATCTCAGCAAGAAACAGATACACCCAAAAACAATGTGTAATCTGAGCACCCCAAGGTCCAGTCAAGTTGAGACAAAATTAACCAGCATGGTAAGAAATTCAATCAGTCAAGAAAAGAAAGAAAAGCATACAGAGTGAGTGAATCACATCAGTGGTGGAAAACTCAAGTAAAGATCTACAAAGTCTAAGAAAATAGCTAGAAGGGTGAACAGTTATGTCCTCCAAAATAATTTTCTAAAAGTGTCCCTTTTCCAACAATTTTAATAACAATATATGATAATATGGAATGTTAAGGCTGTAAGAAAAAGATACTAGAGAAAACAATGTCAAAGAAAGGCTGCGAGACATATAAAGAAGGTGTTCAAAGAGTAGCTCCATGTTTATATTCTTTTTCCTCACTTCCCTATACTATGGCCCAGCTCCTTCCTTCTTTCAGGCTCACTTCCCTAATATTAGAAATTGGCTGTGCCTTGGGCCAAGTTCCCCAGAGCTACCTTGGTCCAGGGCCATACATTAGGTTCTAAGGTACCACTGATATTTTTGCTATGTGCTGAAAAATGTTCATCCTTACACTAAATCTTCCATCACTTGAGATCACTGGAGTCTTTCCTTTGCAACTAAAAAGAAATCCTAACCAACAGCTATGTTTAGCTCAC
The DNA here is from genome assembly GCF_048565385.1 of Saimiri boliviensis. Classification (NCBI taxonomy): domain Eukaryota; kingdom Metazoa; phylum Chordata; class Mammalia; order Primates; family Cebidae; genus Saimiri; species Saimiri boliviensis. The sequence continues at coordinate 40,790,247 of NC_133450.1, read as the reverse complement.
TACATGCTTTTCTACGTGACTCACCTCTTCATCATCCCAGTCATTATTTATATTCTATTGCCTCTGTATTATTTTTATTTGTACAGCATATTGCTAGCTAAAATTAAACACACACACACACAAATTTTAATTGTCCATGCATACTTACTGTCTGTTTTTCCCCAACTAGAAATGTTAACTCTGACCAAGATGACCTTAACTTGGCTTCTTCTTCCTAAGTCTAGGACCCTGAGTTCCCTTTTCTTGGAACATTTACTTTAGAAAACTTTGTATTGTAAATTCTTTTTCTGCCTCTTTCAGAAGAAAATCTTCTCCCAGCCTCTTGCCAGTTTTATAACCCAGGAATGTCATTCTCAAAGCCTTTCAGGATATTCCTTTGGAATATAATCAGCAAGAAAGACAGTACCTCTATTTCTCAATGTCTGTAGGAGGGTAGATGTCAAAATTTGATGAGCACCAATTGTCAAATGATTAGATGACCTAATCATATTGACCAACATCTCCACCACTTGTTTCAGCAAAGTTGAGTTCAACCCCTCTCCCCTAGTGCAAAAATCTCTCTCTACTATTGCAATGGTCTTAAGTAAAGTCTTTCTTTGTGTTTTTAACAAATGTTTGGTGCAATTTCTCTTTAACAGTTTTATGCAGTTAGGGGAGGATTTGTGTACTTGTTCACTGCTAGATCCCCCATTACTTATAAGGAGTAGCTCAAAATACGTGTGTGTGTGTGTGTGTGTGTGTGTGTGTGTGTGTGCGCGCGCGTGTGCATAAAATACGTGTATATATATATATATTATGTGTATATATATATATACATACATATATATACATATATAAACACACACATATATTGAGGTGAGAAGATGAATAAAATCAAGTAAGGGATTTTTTTTTTTCATTTAGAGGATGACATTTGGAGAAGAATAAATCCTTCTTAAGCCATTGCTATAGTTTGCTTGTGCTTTGTCCCACCAAAACTCATGTTGAAATTTGATCCCCAATGTGATAGTGTTAGAATGTGAGGACTAGTGGGAGGCATTTGAGTCATGGGAGTGAATCTCCCATAAATGTCTTGGTACCCTTCCCATGGTAGTGAGTGGGTTCTCACTCTCACAAGACTTGATTCATTCACATAGGAATGAATAAGTTCTTGCAACAGTAGATTGTCCTAGAGCCAGGACAATGTTTGGGTTTTGTCTCTCCTCATATGTCTGCTTGTCTTTCAACTTTTCCCGCAAGGTTATGATGCATTATGAAAACCCTCCTCAGAATCCAAGGCCATGCTCTTGAACTTCCTAACCTGCAGAACTGTCAGCTAAATAGACTTCTTTTCTTTATAAATTACCAAGCCTCAGGCATTCTGTTATTGCTACACAAAATGAATTAAGACAGCCATCCTGGATATTTTTGAATGTACCACCACATCACAGAACTCACACCAAACACAGAGTCATTCAAAACACTAGAGAGCAGAAATTTAACGACTGAGCTAGTGATCAGTCCTAGTGATATATTTATCATATGCACTGGCAAGGTTCTGTACATGGAGACTGTGTATTTCCTAAAAATAATTACTTTCTTTGCCAACATAGATAAGATGTCATTAAATAAACGGTCTTTTTTAAAACTTGTTAGATTTTAATACTGAAGACAAGAAGAAGTGGTTCTAAAATTCCAGTAGCATCATAGTGAATATAAAACTGAACAAATCTAAAAATCTGTAATTTATGATAAAATAATTTTTGCATGGGTTTTCATAATCAAGACCTACTGTGACAAGACAATTGCAACATCTGTTAAAGCTCAGACCAAAGCTTTTGAGTAAGGCCATTCTCAACTCAGTGTAATCCTGTGTATAAATATGAATAAAACTAAAGATGGCTGATTTTTCCTGACACAATTACCCAAAAACAAACACATCACAATGGGAACCAGCATCTTCTAGGAAAATGCACACTAGGCATTTGATCATAAAGTCTGTATCTGTAATACTGATCAACTAAACATTCAAACACGACTGTCAGAGATCATGCTTGTTTATCAATAGAGAGAAGGGCACCATAGAAATCACTGCTCATCAAAAGGGTAGTATTAGCATCCTCTTCCATGGGTATAGACTACATAGTAGTTTGTATAGCAGTCCACAGAGCTATGCATCCTGTGCCCTGTCTCCCTAAGAAGACCACTCAAAAGTGAGAAAAAAAAATAGTCAGCAGATACTGGAGCCATCATGACCTAAAAGCCTTGAGAAATAGTCTGAATACCACCACCACTACTCTCGCTCAGCCTGGACACTGAAAATTAAGACTATATCTTACTGTCTACATTAACATGACTTTGTACCATTCCTATGTCTCCCCCTTTCTCCAGGACTCTCCTGCCCACAAAAATGGTTTTATTTTTTTTATTATAGGAACTTTGCAAAGACCTATTAACTCTTTAGTGAAAAGTATCTGCAGACAGTTTATGTCCTGAAATTTTTTGAATTCTCTCCTTCAAAATCCTTGCCTTGCTGTTTCCTCCAATCCCAGGCTTTTGTATCAAATTCTTGAACTTCACCCAGTTCTAATAAAGCCCAATCTTCTAGCCTCTCCCTGTTTTTAAAAACCCACCTTAAATCAAACTTTCAGTTCTCAGTTCATTCTGGGCTTATCTTTCCTGCTCTGAGGACACCACCAGACACCACCAGAATTTTGCATGGCAGTGTTCCCTCTTCCTGTGGTAAGCAATAAATTCAACTCAGCTTTGTCTTTTTAACAGGTTTTTTAGGTAATATTTTGGGATATAGCTTTTGACAGCCTCATGCTCTACCTAATCTAATACTTCTAATAACAATGTCACAGGCATAGGTTTCAGAGTCCCACAAGAGATACGCTCATATCTGATGGAACTCTGAAAGTTCCATCATTCAAGGAATCCGTAAACTATTGTGTCCTTATTAAAAGTTCCTCACAGTCTAAGGCCGGGCGCGGTGGCTCAAGCCTGTAAGCAGCACTTTGGGAGGCCGAGGCGGGTGGATCACGAGGTCAAGAGATCGAGACCACCCTGGTCAACATGGTGAAACCCCATCTCTACTAAAAATACAAAAAATTAGCTGGGCATGGTGGTGTGTACCTGTAATCCCAGCTACTCAGGAGGCTGAGGCAGGAGAATTGCTTGAACCCAGAAAGTGGAGGTTGCGGTGAGCCGAGATCGCGCCATTGCACTCCAGCCTGGGTAACGAGAGTGAAACTCTGTCTCAAAAAAAAAAGTTCCTCACAGTCTAGATACAATTTACTGAGGGATTTTGTGTGTGTGTGTGTGGAGATGATGATCCTGATATGTTGCCCAGGCTGTCCACAAACTCCTGAGGCTCGAGCAATCCTCCTTCCTCTGCCTCCCTGAGTACTGAGATTACAGGCATTAGCCACCATGCCCAGCCATGTTTAAAAACATAAGTAATATTGCCTAGAAACATAAACGATGTTTCCTTCATCAGTTCCCAGGGAAATAAAGGAAGACTGCTAACCAAAGGTCAAACTCTCAAGCAGAAGAAATAATTTTGTTAACCCTTTATCTAAATATAAAACAATACTTCTTAAAGATGAAGAAATTCAGTACAAAGACGAACATGTTCTTTATAATTAGTGTGTGTTGTGTGAAAGCAGTGATAACAGGGAATAAAATGAGTATTAAAATGGCTACTTGGAGTAGGGATGAACTCCACTGGAACTTCCCCAAAAGTAGAGTACCAAAACTATGCTTTCTCAAGCATGGGGACAATTACTGCACAGAAAGACAATAAACAGTAACCTCTATGCAAGTGTTCATAATTAGCTAAGGTAAAAACTGTTTAATAGTTATAACATGCAAATTCCTATATATTTCAACCTTCTTTGCCTCTATGTTGCAATCATCCCCTGATGCCTAACAATAGGAATAATTTATCATGAATGAAGATCAGTATGGAAAAAAAAATTTTATGTAAACAAGAAAATCAAATAAAGGAACTTCATTGCTAGCCTCATTGCTTGGTATTTCCTATCCTCTCAAAGCTAATTTCCTCAGTTAGACAGACTGCTTTGTCTCAGTGGAAACTCATGCAAAAGAATGTTCCTCCAACATCACCAAACTTTTCAAATCTAAGAAGAACATCTATCTTTTTATTTATTTATTTATTTATTCTTTTTTTTTATTGCATTTTAGGTTTGGGGGTACATGTGAAGAACATGCAAGATTGTTGCATAGGTACACACATGGCAGTGTGGTTTGCTGCCTTCCATCCCCTCACCTGTATCTGTCATTTCTCCCCATGCTATCTCTTCCTACCTTGAAATCTGTGTATTACCCATTCTTGATGACATTCTCTACCAATGCCAGCCAGGAAAAGAAATTAAAAGCTTAGACGATAGCCATCATGTTCCAATTTGAAACTTGAGACTGACTCTTACCCTTTCTCTAAACTTCTTCCCTATCTCCTCCTGCACCCTGACCCCTCTTTTATTTACACCCTTGAATCATTTGTGAGAGTTTTTCCCTCAAAGTAGAATGTAGGTATCTGTTCAGAGATGGTATCTTGTTCTCCTTTGTATTGATTTGTCCACAATACTTTGCACTCCTAGTGGGAGATCACAGCTTGAAGGTATAACCCTAACATAATCCTTAAACATGTAGGGAAAGCTGGTAGGGTAGGTCATCTGACTAGAAGATTATTGACATGAGAGCATAAGAATACTCATGGAAAGGAACTCATGAGAGGAAAAGTGAACATAGTGCTCAAAGGATATGCCCTATCATGTGTGAGGAGAAAATGTTTAGAGCACAGCTAAGATTATGCCACAAAGGCTTCCTTCTGGCCATATCTTTCCCATTATTAACAAAAAGCAGGCATAGTTAGGAAATGTGGTATGCCTCATTCACTTCAATAGAAATATTTGTAGTGTGGCAATTAGGTGTCAGGCATCTTGCTAGGTACTAAAAATCCAAGATGAGTTAGAAAGACGAGTCTCTGCCTTGAAGGAACACAAGATCTACCTTTGATTCTTCCAAAATCAAGCACAATACCTAACTCTTAGCTCTCTAAAGATCTTTGCTGGATTTGAATTCTTTACTTGAAGTATGATTAAAGGATGCCAAATAGGGTCACCAACACACCTTCCCTGAGCCTATAGATGAAAGACAAGTATGGACCAGCTACTAATCCAATACTCAATATAAATATAAATAATTTTTAAGTTGTTATTACAATCACTTTGCCTATTAAAAGAATAGAAATCATACAATGTCTGCTTTCAGGCCACAGTAGAATTAAATTAGAAATCAATAACAGAACAATATCTGAAAAATTTCCAACTACTTGGAGATTAAATAACAAACTTTTAAATAACACATGAGTCAAAGAAGAAATCTCAAAAGAAATTTAAAATAATTTGAACTATATGAAAATGAAAATACAATTCAACAATGTGTAGGATAGGAAATAGCAAAAGCAATGCTTAAAGGGAAATTTATAGCTTTGAATGCATATATTAGAAAAGAAGAAAAGCTAAAATCAAAAATCTAAACTTTCACTTTTGCAAACTAGAAAAAGAAGAGAAAGTTAAATCCAAAGTAAGTCAAAGAAAAGCCATCATAAAAAAAAAGCAGAAATAAATGAAATTGAAAATAGGACATAAATTTTTAAAAATCAACAAAGCCAAAAGCTGTTCTTTGAAAGGATTTTAAAAATCAGAAAACCAAATATCACATGTTCTTAATCATAAGGGGAAGCTGAACAGTGAGAGCAGATGGACATGGGGAGGGGAACAATACACACTGGGGCCTGACGGAGGGGTACAGGGGAGCAGTAGGGAGAGCATTGGGAAGAATAACTAATTCATGTGGGGCTTAATACCTAGGTGAGGGGTTGATTGGTGCAGCAAACCACCATGACACAAGTTTACCTATGTAACAGCCCTGCATATCCTGCACATGTATCCCAGAACTTAAAATAAAATTTAAAAAAATTTTTTTTGACTGGGCACAGTAGCTCATGCCTGTAATCCCAGCATTTTGGGAAGCCAAGGCAGGCAGATCACCTGAGCTCAGGAGCTCAAGAACACCCTGGGCAACATGGTGAAACCCTGTCTCTAGTAAAATACAAAAAATTAGCCAGATGTGGTGGCACACACCTGTAGTCCCAGATACCAGAGAGGCTGAAGCACAGGAATCACTTGAGGCCAAGAGGCAGAGGTTGCAGTGAGCTGAGGTTGCACACTGCACTCCAGCACAGGTGACAGAGTGAGACTCCATCTCAAAAGAAAAAAAAAAAATTTAAATCAAGAAGCCTCTAGTCAGGCTAATGAAACAAGAGAGAGAGAAGACACAAATTACTAATATTAGAAATGAAAGCAGGACAACACTACAAATTCTATGAGTATTAAAGGGATAATTAAGAAATACTATGAACAACTCTGCCCACAGATTTGATAAATTTGATAATCAAATAAACCAAACCCTTGAAAGATACATCTGCTGAGACCCACACAAGAAAAAAATAATATGAATAGAACTACATCTATTAAGGAAATTGTATCAATAATTAATAACCTTCTAAAAAACAAAGCATCAGGCCCAGATAGGTTCACAAGTGAAATCTATCAAACATTTAAGGAATAAATTATACTGATTTCCTACAATGTTTTCCAGAAGGTAGACGCAGAAAGAATACTTTCTTATTCATTTTATGAGACCAGAATTACCCCAATACCAAAGGCACTACAAGAAAAGTACAAACCAGTATCTCTCATGAACATAAATGTAAAAATTCTCAACAAAATACTAGTTTTGTTAACACTAGATTTTAAAATTTTAATCTAACAATGTATTTAAAAAATTATATACTGTGACCAAATGGATTTGGTTGTAGGTATGCAAAGCTGGTTCAACATCTGAAAGTCAATTAATGTAATCCATCATATCAACAAGCTAAAGGAAAATGACATGATCATATTAACGTATGTAGATAAATCTTTAACAAATCCAACATCTATTCACGATAAAATACTCTCAACGAACTACAAGCAGAGAGGAAATTCTTCAACATAATAAAGAAAATCTACAAAAATAACCCTACAACTAACATCATACTAAAGAGTGAAAAAAGAGTGAAAAACTAGAAGCTTTCCTACTAAGATCAGGAACACAGCAAAGATGTTCCTTCTTATTACTTCTTTTCAAATATCATCATGGAAATTCTAGCTAATGCAATAAAACAAGAAAAAGTATGCTTATTGGGAAGGAAGAAATAAAAATGTCATTGTTCACAGACGATTATCTATGAGATGAGATGATTATCTATGTAGAAAACATGAATAAACAGACCAAAAATCATGAAACTGATAAGTAATTATAGCAAGGTTCCAGGTTACAAGGTTAATACACAAAAGGCAACTGCTTTCCTGTATACCAGCAAGACACAAGTAGAATTTGAAACAAAAAACATAATGCCATTTATTTTAACACCCCCACAAAATACTTAAATATAAATCAAATAAAATGTGTACATGATCTGTATGAGGAAAACTACTAAACTGATTGAATATATCAAAGAAGAACTAAATAAATCAAGAGATATTTCATGCTCATAGGTAGTAAGAGTCAATATTGTTAAGAGGTCAGTTCTCAAAATGATCTAGAGACAACAAAAACCAAATCAAAAGCCTAACAGGTTATTTTGTGGATCCGAGTAGACTGATTCTAAAGGTTATATGGACAGGCGAAAAATTCAAAATGGCCACTACAATATTGAAGTTGAAGAGCAAAGTTAGAAACCTGATGTTACATGACTTTAAGACCAACTATAAAACTAAAGCAATAAAGAGAGTTCGTGAAAAAATGGACAGATAGATGAACTGATCAGAATAAAGAATCCAGGAATAGACCACATAAATATAATCAACTGATCTTAAACAAAAGTGAAAAGGCAAAGCAATAGAACAATCTTTTCAACAAATAGTGATGTAACAACTGGATATCCACATTTTTTAAAAAGTAAATCTAGTCACAGACCCTACACCCTTCACAAACTTAAACTCAGAATGAACCATATAAATATAAAATGCGAAACTATAAAACTTATGGAAGATAACATGGGAGAAAATCTAGATGACCTTGAATATGACAGTAACTTTTTAGATTCAACACCAAAGGCACAACCCATGAAAGTAAGAATTGATAAGCTGGACTTCATTAAAACTTAAAATTCTGCTCTGCAAAAGTCACAATCTAAAGAATGAGAAGACAAGTCACAAACTGAGAGAAAATATTTGCAAAAGACATATCTAATAAAGCACTATCATCTAAAATATAAAAAGAATTCTTAAAACAACAATTAAAAAACAACCTGATTAAAAAATGGACAAAAGATCTGGACACACATCTTACCAGAGAAGATATTCCTATGAGACTATATGAAAAGATGTTCAGTGACATATGCCATTTGGCAATTGCAAATTTTAAAGCATCAAAACAGATACATTAAAACAAATACCACTATACATCTATTAGAATAGTCAATACTAACACCACTGAATGTTGGCAAGGGTGTGGACCAAAAAAAATTCTCATTCATTGCTGATTGGAATAGATAATGATCCTGCCACTTTGAAAGACAGACAGTTTGACAGTTTTTTACAAAACTAAACAGTCTTACCATATGATTCAGCAATCATGTTTCTTGGTATTTGCCCAAATTTGTTTAAAACTTACATCCACATATAAACCTGCACATGAGTGTTTATAGCAGCTTTATTCATAATTGCCAAAACTTGGAAGCATCCAAGATGTTCTTCAGTAGGTGAATGAATAAATAAACTGTGATACATCCAGGCATCACAGTGCTGATATACCATTCAGCACGGAAAAAAGAAAAAAGAGCCATCAAGCCTCTGTAAGCCAACTGTATTAAATAACAATTTCTAACATACTATTCTTTCTAGAAGGTCTGAGATGGTAATAAAAAAGGGGCAAAGAGGATTTTAGGCTGACAGAAGTCACTAAAGTCTAGAAGCATAATTAGCATCTTTGATTTCCTATTCTTGCTTAAATGACTAGATCAGAAATAAACATTATTAATGTAATTATACAGGATAAAGTGAAATAATGCATGTGGCAGCTTGACAAGTATAATTCATCATAAAACAATAATTTAGAAAATGATTTTCCATAAACTTTTCTAAAAATTAAGAGTATTTATATACTTCCACTTAGCAGTTATTGTTCTATTCATTCTTCCTCCTAAAGCAATGTATGAGTAATCTTTTCCCAATTTCATTTTTTTGACCTAGTTTTCATGTTTATCACTTAAGACCAGTCATTATCATCAAAATTCCCCATGTATCATATTTCCTAAATCTTCCTATGCTACCAAACAGTGTGTTATCTGCAGCTGCTCCATCTTCGATGATGTTCTATGGCTCAGCTCCCTCTAATCTTCCAGAAATCAAGCTTCCTGAACCTCCCAAAGCTGTATTCAAATGCATACTACAAAGAAGCACAATCCTATTCTTTGGATTCTTAGTGACAACAGTCTTTTACCCTCTGTTTATGGCTTTTAGAAAATTTATGATCCTTCCTTTTAAATAGATCACTTTCTTTAATGGAACCTGTCTTTTCTGCCTCATGATTTTCTTAAAGAATCACATATTCAGTTCATGAATTCCTAGTAAACCAAACTACCTTCAGAGAGCATGTCGACAATCTTGAAAATAATGTTATTAAGTCTTCTAAGTCATTCTGCACTTACATCATTTAAAAGGATTATATTGTAATTTTCAGACTCATATTCTCTCTTACTCCCAAGTCACTTTTAATGTACTTCCTCCTCAGGTTAAAGTTCTATTTTATTTTTATGTCATTGTACAATTTACTAAAACCTTGCTAACATTTTACTGCTCATGTCAGTAAGTCACCAGTATACCTTAAGAGCAATGAAGAAATACCAAGGAGATGGAAGACACATTCTTCACCATCACAGAATTTATAATCAAGCTGATGAAACAAACACATACAAATGAAATAATAATACCCTATCAGAGTTGCAGAATTCTACAAGCAAAATATATTAGCATCCCTTTTCCCATTTGTTCCCTTTTCCCATTTGTTCCTTATAACCACCTTATGATGTAAGTAATTTAGCTATGCACTCCTTCCCTGATGTAATACTTACGAACACACATAAGTCAACAAAAGAAAAAAATATTTTAACTATATTAAGGTACATACATATACATATGCTTAAGTGAAGACAAAACAAGGTGAAGATATTAATTAAAGCTGCTCGGGAATGATGCAGGCAGGCTTCCTGAAAGAAATATGTCCCAGAAAGGTGGATGTTATAACAAGGGGTAATAAAGAGCCAGTCTATAGGAACTGACCCAGAAAGAAGGCCAAGAATGCATAAAATAGTGTGAATGAAGGAGCTGATAAATGTGTGGCTAAATCTAAATAAGAATTGACAAATATTCATATAATAATTATATAATAATTAAAAGGAAAAAATTAAAAACACTGTAGACCCAAAATAAAAGACAGTAATAATTTGAAAGATGAAGGAGAAGAGAAGTCCTTGAATTAAATGAAGAAAGGTAAAGACACTTATAAGCTTCTGGAATTTATTAAGTCAAACACTGATGTTAAAAATGTAAGAGTAATTGATTAACAGAAAAACTTCCAAATCTGTAGGAGGAATCCAAGAGATTAAAGTCCAGTAAATCCAAAACCTGGAGGAAAAAAAAAAAAACAGAAAAACAAATATTTTAAAAAGGCATTTGAAAATGGAAAATCAGATGTACTAAGTAAATCAAAATGTAATTAATCACAATAAATATAAACAGATTAAACTTGCCTGTTAAAAAGATTTTCAAAATCCATATACTACTCATAAAATATATATTCATAAATATACAGACCAAATACACACCAACTATACAAAAGCTAATTTAGCTACAATAGCATTGAGCAAACTAGACCTTAAGCAAGAAAAGCATTGTTAGGGATAAAGAAAGTTAGAAAATAATGGGAAGAAATCTCCCAGAAACCAGCAAAAAGATAAAGGATTGAAAAATAGGAGATTAAAAAAAAAGAAAGAAAGAAATTCCAGGACGGGTCCCATAGGTACAATATCTGAATAAAAGGAGTTCCAGAAAGAGAGAACATTTAGAAAAGGCCAGAGGGCTGGAGAAAATCATCATAGGAAAAATATGAAGACAGTAGTCATTCTTTTCCAAACCGAAAAGAACTACCTAGTTAATACCCATCAAAACTGATGAAAATGGACCTGTACAAAGGCATATCATCAGAAAGTTACAGCACATTGGGACAGAGAAGACATACAAAACTTCCAGAAGGAGGAAACAGGTTATATGTAAAGGACCAGAAATAATAATGACTTCTGTTTCTTATCAGAATTACTGGAAGACAGAGTACGACAGCATCGTATCTTTCAAAATTCTGAAGGAAAATTCTCTCTAGCCAAGCATATTATAGCTAGTTCAACTATCAATCAGGTGAAAGAGTAAAGAGAGGTTTAAGAAAATGATATTGATAAAATATCTCTTGCATCAATATAATGAAGGGAGATTTAGATCATTGTTAGAGAACATTGTGGTTGGATTAGTGTTAAGAACACAGAAGACATAAAATCAGACAGTTATCAGCTACCAGAAAAATAGAAAGTACAGAAAAGGAAAAGTAATTATAGCATGCTACATGCTACAAGGATCAGGTATAAAGTGCATATTTGCAGTCATAATAATAACACTTGGCCAGGCCCAGTGGCTCATGCCTGTAATCCCAACACTTTGGGAGGCTGAGGTGGGCAGATCACTTGAGGTCAGAAGTTCAAGACTAGACTGGCCAACACGGTGAAACCCTGTTTCTACTAAAAATATTGTTTAAAAATTAGCCAAGTGTGGTAGTGTGCACCTGTAATCCCAGCTACTTGTAAGGTTGAGACAGGAGAATCACTTGAACCTGGGAGGAAGAAGTTGCAGTGATCATACCACTGCACTCTGGCCTGGGTGACAGAGCAAGACTGTCTCCAAAAATAATAATAATAATAATAATAATAATAATAATAATAATAAAAACATCAACACTTAATATTTATTGAATCAAAAGGATGATATATTGTAAGAATGAAGTGATAAAAATGGTGCATGAAAGTAGTGAGAGAAAGTAGAAAGTAAAGCTAAAATCTCACCTTTCATAGTGAGAAGTCAAAGATAAAACCTAAGACTGACAAAGAGGTAGATATGTAATCGTGTTGTTTGGTGACATGGAAGCAAATAATAAAAGAATCCCCTGAAAAATTTGAAAGTGGTTGCCTGTAGGGTCTTCTCTTTTTTAAAATGAGACATTGCCAACTATTCTTTACAGAGATTTTACCAATTCATTCTCCCCTGAGCAGTATACGAGAGTGACATGCCACATCCCACTTGATCAACTGAGGTCCTGTAAGGAGTAGAAGCCAAGCCAGGGTTATTTACACAAGAATTTCACTTAGGTAGATGTCTGGGAAGGACAATGTGGGGAGCAGAGGAACAGGAAGAGCCTTTGGACTATAATGCAGGTCTAACACCTGTGAAAGAGGGAAGGAAGACTCAGGTACGAAGAAAGAGCTTATGTTTTACACAGTAAATAGACAGTCCCAGAGCAAAACTATGGGCAAGTTATAGTATACCCACCATACTCAGAAATTGCCTGGGACAGCCCTGGGGAAATGTGTAAGCCCAGCTTCAATAGGTGAGCTGCAGCAGATCAGAAAAGGCAGCAAGCAGCCTTCAGTTAACTGTGTTCAGTGACACATTGGAAAATGATTAACAACTGGCTCTACAGAAAGTTTTTTAAAAAGGCCTTAATTTGTAGCTTTTGTTACTTACTGTAGTGTAAATACTCCCAATGTGGCTAATTTCAAGCTACCACTGTGAGATCACTAAATGCTGACTTGGGAAGAGATGCCAAGATCAGGCCTACTAAAGCCAGGAGCCAGACCAAGGGTGCCGCTGACTGTGCTCCACACAGCCGATGTTTATAAAAGGAGATTTCAGCAGTTCACCTACTTGGCTCCTACACTCAACAGCCTAGTGTTCTAACATAGTTTTGATCTTCACAGCGTGCTATATAAAAATAGTATTTAATGTAGATTTACTTTGCATTTCTTGAATATGAGCAAAGTTGAGAATCTTTTAATATATATAATTGCAGTATTATATACAATTATAAATGTTTTTATTACACAATGTATTACTGTAATACTAATCAAGCCAATCTTTTGATTATTTTTAATTGACAGAAATAATTGCATGTATTTACTATGTACAACGTCTCATTTTTAAGCATGTATGCATTGTGGAATGAGTAAATCTAGCTAGTTAACAGACATGTTTTTTCACATAGTTATCATTTCTGCAGTGAGAACACTTCACACCCAATTTCTTAGCATTTTTCCATGTATTACATTGTTAACTACAGTCACCACGTTATATAATAGATTTCTTAGATTTAGTTCCATCTAACTGAATTTTGTATTCTTTGTCCATTTCCCCATTCACCCCACCCCTGGTAATCATCATTCTACTGTCTCTGAGATGAACTTTTCTAGATTCCACATGAGTGATTGTTTTTATTAAAATCTTTAGGCCTAGGTTCTAAATAAACAAAATCTCAATGTAATCATGTAATCATCTGTGTAGTGTGCAAAATATAAATACTGCTTAATTTTGAAAATACAAATATCATGTGATTTGTATTTTCAAAATTAACTTCTTGAACTCACTCCAGAAGATAAATTTGGGGAAAAAAAAAAAAAACAACTCTAAAAGCTTGATATAGGTGGAATCAAAACTTGGAAAATAAATTACTATGATTCCTTTTTTCCCATAATTTATAAAGTAATAATTACATGTACTATATCAAAATACAATGCCTACACTTAAATTTGGGGGAAATAATATTTATAGCATTATTACAGTTGATTAAATGTAAATATTTTATGGAAAAAGTCTCTAAAGAAAAGTTTCAATCTATCTTCCAACACACATGCAGTAACAACAGCAACAATAACAACATAACAGAGAAGTTTCCACCTGAGCAGTTTACAGAGTAGAAACTATAGGAACATCTTAAGGCAACTGAGTTAGTAACATTATCATTATGAATACATTTCATAATAGATATATTCTATACTGACTCTATCATATATTATGAATTGAAATTACTGGTTATAACCTATTAGCCTGGTATAACAACTTAAATATCATCCACTATTAAGTTGGAGGCTGAGAAGCTGTGAATGAAGTGGTTTTTTTAAGCTTTTACATGTTTTAAGTAATTCTAGGTGCATGGATAACACTGAAGAAGCAGAGTCTTAAATTAGACCAGACATCAGAAGTCATCTGATATGGTTTGGCTCTGTGTCTCCACCCAAATCTCACCGTGAATTGTAATCCCCACATGTCAAGGGAGGGACCTGGTGGGAGGTGATTAGACCCTGCGGGCAGTTTTCCCCATGCTGTTCCCACAATAGTCAGGGAGTTCTGGTGGTTTTAAAGGTGGCAGTTTCCCCGTGCTCCTTTTTCTCCTGCCACCGTGTGAAGAAAGTCTTTGCTTCCCCTTCACCTTCTGCCACGATCATAAGCTTCCTGAAGCCTCTCCAGACATGTAGAACTGTGAGTCAATTAAATCTCTTCCATTTATAAATTGCCCAGTCTCAGGCTGTCTCTTAATAACAGTGTGAAAATGGACTCACATGTCATCCAATACCCACAAACACATTCAGACAAAATGTGAAGCAAAAGCTATGAAGAAGAAACCAAAGCAGCAAACATTCAAGAATTGCTCTTTCATGAAAGTGTCTTATCTTTATGTTAACTCCACCACTGTTACCACATGTGTCTTGAGAGGAGGAGTCCAAAGATCTGTGAATATGTAGAGTTTTTAAATGCTGCAGCTTTTCAAAGAAAATGCATCTATTTATTAGGTTGTTATAAAAGTAGGCGTGGTTTTTGCCATTAAAAGTAACTGAGAAAACCACAACTACTTTTACACCAACCTGGTATCTTATTTCAATCAATTATCTAGTTTGTGAACCATATCTGACTTCAAATACAAGCCACTTTTTTTCTCCTCCACTTCTTCCGTCCACAACCTCCAATTTGTAGTAATTAGCACTTTCAACCAGATATCAAGGAAAAGAAATAGATAATAACTAATTTAAAGTAAGCAAATACAATACTTTTTGGCAAGGGTTTCAAGAAAGTTGAAAGTGGTGGCTAAAAAGAGGTTTGGATTATCTGTGGAATCCATTTATCCTGATGTTTGCAAAACATATGACCCATAGTACTCAGAAAATCAAAACAAAAAACTTACCTCATCCACATTTTCAAAGGCATTGATGATGTCATAAGGTAAACAAGACAGCAGATCGATCACAAACCAAGTTTTCAGATAGTTCATCCTTATGAGCTTAGGGTCAGAAATGACCTCTCCACCGGGCCCCACAAAAGTCGTGTGAAAATTTAAAACGATGTCAACCAGAAAAATAACATCCACCACACTATCCAGTACCAGCCAGGCTATGTTGTTCTGCTTCGTTTTGAAGGAAACGTTATAAGGAACCATAATGGCGGTGTAGAAGGTAAGAATTAAAATCACCCAATCCCAAGTAGTTTTAAAAGCACAATAATGTAAAATAATGTGTGGTGGCGTCTTTGGCGCTTCTTGTTTATACTGAGGAAGGATATCTGATCCCAGCTGAAGAACCTAAAACAGAGAAAAAGTGTTTATAAATGACTAGGTTATCTCTGCCCAGTCAGTGATGAATTCAAATTTACTGGCAGTCAAACCACATCCAGTCATGCTCCACAGTTTTGCCTCCTTCTTCTCCTGAGTTGTCCCAAAATTTGTTCAGAGGAAGTCATTCCAAGTCCAATCACTCCACCAAAGCCGATCTGTCTGCTGTTCCATCTGGCCTGCTATGACGCATTAACCAACACTGATCCACTACACTGCTGGATATCCACATCTTCAAGTGCCTCCTGCACACTCATTCTGCAAGCCTGCCTACAATCACAGGTCTCTCACGGACTGTCCAGCAGTTATTTGAGTGACACACCATTATCTATTCTTCATACACATTTAGCACCTCAGGAAGCATAATTTTGATTCTGATGGCCTTGCTGAACTCTGGCATCCCACTGTTGGTGATGTTGTTGTTGAGCGATATTCAGCAAGGTCCCTGATTCAGCAGTGGAAAGGGTTGTAAAGAGTATTGCCTGCTTTTTTCCTTTCTCCCTTCTGTCTGGACTTAAAGAATACTGTGTTTCTTGCCCAAATGTAAATTTCCCTTAGGGGTAAAAAATACTAAATATTCAAGTTGGTTTCTGTATACCTATTTGACAAATGGAAAAATTTCAATATAAGGTTGTATCAACTTTGAATTACTCTAATTAGGTCTAATTATAATAGAAAACAAAGATAAAAAGCAGATGACAGAACAAGAGTAGAGGTTTGTGTATCCCTGGGCAAAGGTAACAAACATGGGACACAGCACTGCCTTCTGGAATCTGGAAATTGAGAATTCTAAAAAATCATTGAAGGGGCAAATCAAAAACTTCCATCCCGTGCCATCAATGAAACCAAAGACAATGTATGTGTTAAAGAATTTGGTAAATGGAAATTTGTTAATGTTTCCAACACCTTTGCCCAACGTAGGATTCAATTATTCAGTGTCTCTGGGACTAATGGAACCCAGAAGGCAGGAGTCAAAAAGTCCAAATCATAAAATCATAAATGCATTAACTATTTATATGTAGAAGTGAATAAAAATAAAAATATTTGTTAACACGTAACTCTGAGTTATAATATATGCCACAGAGCAAAACAAATATACTAGCATCTTTGCAAGCTTGGGAGAATATCCTAAAGTTCCTCTCATATATAGAACTTACATATCTGAAAACTAGGAATATAATAGCCATTATCACTATTTTTGATGCGGAAAACATCATTGGTGGTCTCTTTAATTGTATGTTAGAATTGTTATTTTTATTTTGTGGATTATAAGAATATTTGTAAAGATATTTTATGTATTTGCCATTATTAGCACCTTAATTATATTTTTCCCACAATGTCTTAAATTACTTAACAGCAGATTATCCTTATGCTCCCAACAGGAGCTTAAGCTTCATGTTGGGATGAAGTATTACATACATACAATTGTACGTAATTATGACGTTTCTTTTGTCTTTCAACCACTAGCCTGTCAGTTCCAATTTCATCGTTTTAAACATGAAAATTGCCTTCACATTCAATGTTAGTTATTTTACCATTTATATATACACAGTTTATGTTTAAGCACAAATCAAACTTGGGAAATAAGAACAAATTCGTGCCGGGGTACATTACCACCTTCGTGGGCCCTGAGCCTTCCTGCCTTCCTGGACTCCTTCCTCCCATTAAAAAAGTAACTTTTTTAAAAAGCCAGGTGCAATGGCTCACACCTGTCATCCCAGCATTTTGGGAGGCCAAGACAGGCAGATCACTGGAGGTCAGGAGTTCAAGAACAGCCTGACCAACATGGTGAAACCTCATCTACCCTAAAAATACAAAAAAATTAGCCAGGCATGGTGGTAGGTACCTGTAGACCCAGCTCCTCAAGAGGCTGAGGCAGGAGAATCGCTTGAACTTGAAAGGTGGAGATTGTAGTCAGCTGAGATCCCACCACTCACTGCACTCCAGACTGGGCGACAGAGCAAGACTCTGTCTCAAAAAAAAAAAAAAGTGTGTATATATATATATATATATATATATATATATATATATGTATACATACACACACACACACTCTGTAGCAGTGCTGTTATTATATATATAAATATATATATTAGATTATTAAATTATATTATAAATATTTATTATATAACATATTAAAATATTATATTATATATACATACATATATAAAATAACAGCACTGCTACAAAGATAAATATATTAATATCACACGTTCAATGCTTGTTTTTACCTAAAAGTTACCCTTTATTCTTCTGGTGTTAATAGAAATGGAAACTTCTTGTGGGCCTGTAAAAATGTAGTGAGTGGGGCCTGTGTGGACATTGTGCCTACCACGTTAACAGATGTCAGCCCTGCTCAGTACGCCAGATTAATGCAGGTCTCCTCTAATGATGGAATGGCATCACCCTGAGTTCAGAACTTCTTAAACCTGGCTATACATTAGAATCATCTGTGGAAGTTTTAAAAGAATACAGTATACTTATACCTAGACTCCACCCCGGAGGATGATTAAATCAGTCTCGTTTGGGTTGTCAGAGAAGCTGTATTTTCAAATATTCCCAGGTGATTACAATGCACAGCCCAAGGTAAGATCTCTGTCTTACATTTCTTTAGACATCAGGTCGCAATTCTCTAGACAGTGATTTGCATATTTAAAGCCCTCCAACAAATGCAAGATGAGGACAAGAAGGAGGACTAAGAAGAGGAGGAGGAAAGGGTAGAGGAGGACAAGGAGGAGGAAGAAGAGGAAAATGGCAACAACAGAAAATAGGGCATAAGTGTTCGGGCTTGATCTTTTTCATATGCAAAGCACTACCTTAATCTTCACTCTGTCCCTGGGCTCTTTTATAAAACACTGAGTAACAGACTCTTCACTTTCATTGTTATTTCATTTGTGCTTTTATAAGCAATAAGCCTTTGGTGGACGGAAGATGAAATCACATTTTTTGATGTATTTTTGTACCAATATAGACACATTCTTCCTCTCTGAAGATCTAAGAGCATTGACTCCAACAAAGTCAGGCCCACAGACTGATGTGGCGGGGTGCATATATTTACCTCTACACAACATAAAAGTGAACAAGCTGAAGGCAATCAGCAGGGTGTCAATGCATGCGGAAAATTAATTAACTACCTATGCGGAAACTGGAATCTTTGAAACTGGGGATCAGCTCCAAATTTGGGGGATCAGGTAGAATGGAGATTAAATTTATCTGTCTTTGAAAAAGTGAAAGAGCCTAAAATTCCCTAGCAAAACCAAATACTTGTGTTGAGCAGTGAGTTTTGAGTACCACTGGAAAAATAATATTGTACTTACTTGGTATTTCTTTCATGTCTATATTTGGAGATCTAAGAGCATGCACTGCAGGTACTAGACTAAATCTCTATTGACAATCTTGTTATTATTTCTGTATGCTCTCTGAAATTGACCCTAAGATCTGACAGAAAGTGGTTTTATATCAGAATCAAGTTTATGAATAAGGGATGACTGATAAACTAACACTAATCACAGAGCAAAGTAAAAAAAAAAAAAACAGATGGGATGAAATAGGAATTAGTTTTATTTTTATGAAAAATAAAAATAAGAAAATGTCAAGGGGAAAGTTTCTTTCTTTTCCCCTGACATAGAGAAAAACAATCCTGAGTGATTCTGGATGCCAAAGGAGAAGATTTTCCTCTCTATGGTCCCTTCTACTTTTTCTCGCTCTGTTGTATAACAGACAAAAGAAAAACCCTGAATAAGGTGTGGTTGAGACCCCAGAGGAATCATGACTATAAAAATCAACAATCACAGATACAAGCTTCTAAATTTCAGCTTGATTTATAGAAAGAAAATGGCAACTCTCGGCAAAAGAAGAAATAGCTCCAAAATTTAAGCATTTCTGTAAAAGAAAGATGTATATCATTGTCTGCTTTACATCTTGTACTAACTGCATATTATCTTTTAAATATTGTGATTATTATTACCAGCTAACATTTAGTTATATTAATGTCTTATTTTGGTCTTCAGAAACATGTCTGTATATTAAAGGATTCATCTTTCCCCAAGCTAACAGTGCTATTTAAAGCAGAAAACCAAAAGTCTTTTTGTTAGCCATAGTCTAAGAAAAACCCCATAGTCTTCCAAATTCAGGGAACATTTACTTCTTAATCTCTTCAAACCAGATTCAATATTTACAATGAGTTTAAGAAAGTTACTCTGAAGTGCCTCAACTCACTTTTCTGCAGCAGAGAAAATGACAAGCATTTGGATTTTATTTTATCTTTCACTCTTTTGGTAAAAGTTACCTGAGAATGCTTTGTGAGTACAAACATCGTGCTCAGCATAGTTTTGGTAGCTTAATGAGCTTTTTGGCATCTTTCATATAAGTAAAACAAATTACGGTTATAGAAGACATGTGCACAATAAAGCTATTAGTGGCCTCAGAGTTCTGTCCTCATTTTTTCTCTCCTCAGTCTCAGGGTAACATTGTCTGGTCACATGACTGGAGCAGCCATAACTGTGAGGATGACACTGAACCCTAAAACTCAAACTCAAACATCCTTCCAGAGTGCCGGACCCATAAATCTCCCTGCTGTTCAGGCATCGGCACTAGGACTTATTATAGGGCTCTTCAAACTTCGTATAACAAAAACCGAACTCATCGTCATTGTCCTCAAATCTTCTTTCCTTCCTCTTACAGTTGTCATTTTATTAACCAACAGTACTATCTACCCTGTCGTCTAAAGCAAACACAGAGAACCGGCCTGTGCTCAACCCCTTCTTTCACACACTAGTCTAATGTATCAACATATGTGTTCACTCTAATCTTAATGTGTCTGCAACCCCACTTCTGCTACCACTATCTTGCTGGCAACCATGGTCATTCTAACTGACTTACCTCTAGGACTTCCTGACTGGTTTCCCTACCTACCCATTCTCCACAGAGCCACTAGGTCAAGCAGGAGTTTTTAATCATTTTGTGCCTTGGAACCCTATGGCAATCTGGTAAAAACTATGAACCTCTTCTTAGAATAAAGTTTTTGAATTAACACAATAAAAACATGGAATTTCACAAGAAACCAATTAGGACCCACCTCCCTTTGAGGGATTATTTTCAGGCACAAAGGTCATTTTCCTGGCACATGAGACACCAACCACCACCATTTCACCACATACCATCCTACCTTCTCCTTCCCCATCTGAATTCAACTACACTAAAGTCATACTCAACGTCATCACACCACCTCACCTCTGAGCCTTTGTACATACTGGCCTCCCTGGTAAGAATAAACTACATCCCTTCTTTAACTGACTAACGCCTATCAGGCGTCCCCAAACTATGGCCTGCGGGCCACATGCAGCCCCCTGAGGCCATTTATCTGGCACCCTGCCGCACTTCAGGAAGGGGCACCTCTTTCACTGGTGGTTAGTAAGAGGAGCACAGTATGTGGCGGCCCTCCAACGGTCTGAGGGACAGTGAACTGGCCCCCTGTGTAAAAGGTTTGGGGACGCCTGGCCTACATTTTCCCTTCAACATTCACTCAGCTCAGGTATCATCTCACTCAGGCAGCCTTCCGTAGGGCCCCATGTTTGGGCAAATTTTCCTGCATGGGCTCCCACTGCACCCTGTCATAGTATTTTTCACATCCTATGATCAGTTTCCTCTGTTGAATATTTAACCCCTTGATGACAGAGCCCATTTCTTACTTATCTTTACATCCTTTGCAGGATGCCAAGCACAGACCACACCTTCAATACGTGTTTGCTGCATATATGCATGAAGCAATGAATGAACTCCCTATCTCATATGCTCAAAGAAAACCTTATACTCTATAGACATGACATGCAATATCAAAAGCTGCATTCCCATTTCAAAAGTTGGAGGGAATAAACAGAAATATTTGGGATTTCTACATTTCTACAAAGGAAACAAATTATTGGCTAAGTATTCATAAGATCATAGCCAGATATATCTATATTAAATCATTTTGGGGAAGAAAAATGTACCAACACCACCATCTTGGGAAGCAAAGTCCATCTCATACTTACTTCAGCTAATCTTGAATGTTTGTGAACCACCTCTGTTTTATTCATTGGCGTGAGCTGCTGCAAAACACTTCGGCTATTTGTCAAAGCCCGTGTCAATCGGGCAAATTTCGTCCAACCTTAAAAACAAGAAAAGTCTCAGTTTTTCATACACTATGAATAAGGAATCCAACATTCTTGATAGTATTAAAAGGATCTCACCAACCATATAATATCCAAAATGAATGCAAAGTATCAAACAGAAGTATTTTCTTTTCTTCTATGTAGAATTGCTCATATATTTGAAGGTGGCTATAAAAAAATGAGTAATTTTTATGTGTGATCTTTGTGTTTTGCCCATATCTGTGATATAGTCCCTGCAGCCAAGGAAGCTAGCTGTCTACAAAACCCTGTGCTCCTCTTTGCATTGCATAGGTTTCTTAACTGGGAAACAGCAGTCCAACCAGGAACATATTTCCCAGAATTTCTTGCATCTTAGTATTGCCTATGTCCCTGGTTCTCACCAACGGAATGTAGACGGAAGTAATGTGTGTCACTTCCATGCCATGATTTAAGAAGCAAATGTGACTTCTCCATAATTTCTCCTTCTTTCTACCAGCTGGAAGGATGCACAACAAGGTCCAAGTGGATAGCGAAGCTTCTGAATAACTGTGTGGGAAAATGCCAGCCAGGATCCTTAGCCTTGGACTGTTATATGAACAAGAAATGTGCTGCTTATTGCATTAAGCCACTGAAACTTGGGGATTTATTTGTTATAGCACCGAGTCTTACCCTAATAAAAACAGTCCTTCAGTGTCTTTGTGTGCAGATATAACAGAATAAAGTTGAATTTCAACAAGTCTTACTTTTTTAAATTGCATTTTAGGTTTGGGGTACATGGGAAGAACATGCAAGATTGTTGGATAGGTACATACATGGCAATATGACTTGCTGCCTTCCTCCCCATCACCTATATCTGGCATTTCTCCCCATGTCATCTCTCCCCAACTCCCTACCCCACTGCTGTTACTCCCCTATTTCCCCCCGACAGACCCCAGTGTGTGATGCTCCCCTCCCCATGTCCATGTGTTCTCATTGTTCAACACCCGCCTATGAGTGAGAACATTTGGTGTTTGATTTTCTGTACTTGTGTCAGTTTGCTGAGAATGATGGTTTTCAGGCTCATCCACGTCCCTACAAAGGACAAGAACTCATTGTTTTTGTTGGGTGCATAATATTCCATGGTGTATATGTGCCACATTTTCCCTGTCCAGTCTATCACTGATGGGCATTTGGGTTGGTTTCAGGTCTTTGCTATTGTAAACTGTGCTGCAACGAACATTCGTGTGCATGTGTCCTTATACTAGAATGATTTATAATCCTTTGGCTATATATCCAGTAATGGGATTGCTGGGTCAAATAGAATTTCTATTTCTAGGTCCTTCAGGAATTGCCACACTGTCTTCCACAGTGGTTGAACTAATTTACACTCCCACCAACAGTGTAAGTGTTCCTATTCTTCCACATCCTCACTAGCATCTGTTGTCTCCAGATTTCTTAATGATCACCATTCTAACTGGCATGAGATGGTATCTCAATGTAGTTTTGATTTGCATTTCTCTAATGACCAGTGATGATGAGCATTTTTTCATATGTTTGTTGGCCTCATGTACGTCTTCTTTTGTAAGGTGTCTGTTCATATCCTTTGCACACTTTTGAATGGGCTTGTTTTTTTTTGTTTTGTTTTGTTTTGTTTTGTTTTTCTTGTAAATCTGTTTTAGTTCTTTGTAGATTCTGGATATTGGCCCTTTGTTAGATGGGTAGACTGCAAAATATTTTTTCCCATTCTGTTGGTTGCCAATTCACTCTAATGACTGTTTCTTTTGCCATGCAGAAGCTGTGGAGCTTGATTAGGGACCATTTGTCTATTTTGGCTTTTGTTGCCAATGCTTTTGGCGTTTTGGTCATGAAGTCCTTGCCTACACCTATGTCCTGAATGGTTTTGCCTAGATTTTCTGCTAGGGTTTTTATGGTGTTAGGACTTATGTTTAAGTCTTTACTCTATCTGGAGTTAATTTTAGTGTAATGTGTCAGGAAGGGGTCCAGTTTCTGCTTTCTGCACATGGCTAGCCAGTTTTCCCAACACCATTTATTAAACAGGGAATCCTTTCCCCATTGCTTGTTTTTGTCAGGTTTGTCAAAAATCAGATAGTTGTAGATGTGTTGTGTTGTCTCCGAGGTCTCTGTTCTGTTCCATTGGTCTATGTCTCTGTTTTGGTACCAGTACCATGCTGTTTTGACTACTGTAGCCTTGTAGTATAGTTTGAAGTCCAGCCGTATGAGGTCTCCTGCTTTGTTCTTTTTGCTTAGAATTGACTTGGCTATGTGAGCTCTCTTTTGAAGAGAAGTTTAAGGGGTTTTTTTCCAGTTCTGTGAAGAACATCATTGGTAGCTTGATGGGGATAGCATTGAATCTGCAAATTACTTTGGGCAGTATGGCCATTTTCACAATATTGATTCTTCCTAACCATGAACATGGAATGTTCCTCCATCTGTTTGTGTCCTCTCTTATTTCCTTGAGCAGTGTTTTGTAGTTCTCCTTGAAGAGGTCCTTTACGTTCCTTATTAGTTGTATTCCTAGATATTTTATTCTCTTTGTAGCAATTGTGAATGGCAGATCGTTCTTGATTTGGCTCTCTTTAAGTCTGTTATTGGTGTATAGGAATGCTTGTGATTTCTGCACATTGATTTTTGTATCCTGAGACTTTGCTGAAGTTGTTTATCAGTTTTAGGAGATTTGGGGCTGAGATGATCGGGTTTTCTACATATAAAATCATGTCGTCTGCAAATAGAGACAATTTGACTTCCTCCTTTACTATCTGAAACCCTTTACTTCTTTTTCTTGCCTGATTGCTCTGGCTAGAACTTCCAGTACTATATTGAATAGGAATGGTGAGAGAGGGCATCTTTGCCTAGTGACAGATTTCAAAGGGAATACTTCCAGTTTTTGCTCATTCAGTATGATATTGGCTGTTGGTTTGTCATAAATAGCTTTTATTATTTTGAGATATGTTCCGTCAATACCTAGTTTATTGAGGGTTTTTAGCATAAAGGGCTGTTGAATTTTGTCAAATGCCTTCTCTGCATCAATTGAGATAATCATGTGGTTTTTGTCTTTGGTTCTGTTTATGCGGTGAATTACATTAATAGACTTGCATATGTTGAACCAGCCTTGCATTCCCGGGATGAATGCTACTTAATCATGGTGGATAAGTTTTTTGATGTGCTCTTGCAATCGGCTTGCCAGTATTTTATTGAAGATTTTTGCATCTATGTTCATCATGGATATTGGCTTGAAGTTTTCTTTTCTTGCTGAGTCTCTGCCAGGTTTTGGTATCAGGATGATGTTGGTCTCATAAAATGATTTGGGAAGGACTCCCTCTTTTTGGATGGTTTGGAATAGTTTCAGAAGGAATGGTACCAGCTCCTCTTCATATGTGAACCCATCTGGACCTGGGCTTTTTTGGGGTGGTAGGCTCTTAATTGCTGCCTCAACTTCAGACCTTGTTATTAGTCTATTCAGGGTTTCAAGTTCTTCCTGGTTTAGGCTTGGGAGGATGCAAGTGTTCAGGAATTTAGCCATTGCTTCCAGGTTTACTAGTTTATGTGTATAGAGTTGTTTGTAATAATCTCTGATGATAGTTTGTATTTCTGTGGAATCTATGGTGATATCCCCTTTATAGTTTTTATTGCATCTATTTGATTATTCTTTTATTTTTTATTAATCTGGCTACTGGTCTATTTTGTTGATCTTTTCACAAAACCAGCTCCTGGATTTATTGATTTTTTGAAGGGTTTTTTGTCTCTATCTCCTTCAGTTCTGCTCTGATCTTAGTTATTTCTTGTCCCCTGCTAGCTTTTGAGTTTTTTTGATCTTGTTGTTCTAGCTCTTTCAATTTTGATGATAGGGTGTCGATTTTCTATCCCTCCTTGCTTCTCATGTGGGCGTTTATTGCTATATATTTTCCTCTAGAGACTGCTTTAAATGTGTCCCAGAGATTCTGGTATGTTGTGTCTTCATTCTCGATGGTTTCGAAGAACATCTTTATTTCTGTCTTCATTTCATTGTTTATCCAGTCAACAGTCAAGAGCCAGTTGTTCAGTTTTCATGAAGCTGTGCCACTCTGAGTTAGTTTCTGAATTCTGAGTTCTAACTTGATTGCACTGTGGTCTGAAAGACTGTTTGTTATGATTTCCATTCTTTTGCATTTGCTGAGGAGTGATTTACTTCCAATAATGTGGTCAATTTTAGAGTAGATGTGATGTGGTGCTGAGAAGAATGTATATTCTGTGGATTAGGGTGGAGAGTTCTGTAAATGTCTATTAGGTTTGCTTGGTCCACGTCTGAGTTCAAGTCCTGGATATCCTTGTCAATTTTCTGTCTTGTTGATCTCTCTAATATTGACAATGGGGTGTTAATGTCTGCCATTATTATTGTGTGGGAGTAGTAGTCTCTTTGTAAGTTATTAAGAACTTGCCTCATGTATCTGGGTGCTCCTGTATTGGGTGCATATATATTTGGGATCGTTAGCTCTTCTTGTTGCATCGATCCTTTACCATTATGTAATGTCCTTCTTTGTCTCTTATGATCTTTGTTGGTTTAAAGTCTATTTTATTAAAGACGAGAATGCAACTCCTGCTTTTTTTTGCTCTCCATTTGCTTGGTAAATCTTCCTCTATCACTTTATTTTGAGCCTTTGTGTATCCTTGCATGTGAGATGGGTTTCCTGGATACAGCACACTGATGGGTTTTGGCTTTTTATCCAATTTGCCAGTCTGTGACTTTTGCTTGGGGCATTTAGCCCATTTACATTTAGGGTTAATATTGTTATGTGTGAATTTGATCCTGCCATTTTGATGCTAGCTGGCTGTTTTGCCCATTAGTTGATACAGTTTCTTCATTGTGTTGATGCTCTTTACCATTTGGTATGTTTTTGGAGTGGCTGGTACTGGTTGTTCCTTTCTATGTTTAGTGCCTCTCTCAGGAGCTCTTGTAAGGCAGGCCTGGTGGTGGTGAAATCTTAGTACCTGCTTGTTTGCAAAGAATTTTATTTTTCCTTCACTTACGAAGCTTAGTTTGGCTGGATATGAAATTCTGGATTGAAAGTTCTTTTCTTTCAGCATGTTGAATATCGGCCCCCACTCTCTTCTGGCGTGCAGGGTTTTTGCTGAGAGATCCACTGTGAGTCTGATGGGCTTTCCTTTGTGAGTAACCTGACCTTTCTCTCTGACTGCCCTTAGCATTTTCTCCTTCATTTCAACTCTGGTGAAACTGACAATTATGTCCCTTGGGGTTGCTCTTCTTGAGGAATATCTTTGTGGTATTTTCTGTATTTCCTAGACTTTAATATTGGCCTGCCTTGCTAGGTTGGGGAAGTTTTCCTGGATAATATCCTGAAGAGTATTTTCCAGCTTGGATTCATTCTCTCCGTCACATTCAGGTACATCTATCAAACGTAGATTAGGTCTTTTCCCATAGTCCCATGTTTCTTGGAGACTTCGTTCATACCTTTTTACCCTTCTTGCTCTAATCTTGCCTTCTTATTTTATTTCATTGAGTTGCTCTTTGACCTCTGATATCTTTTCTTCTGCTTCGTCAATTTGGCTGTTGAAACATGTGTATCCTTCGTGAAGTTCTTGTGTTGTGTTTTTCAGCTCCATCAATTCACTTATATTCCTGTCTAAGTTGTTTGTTCTCATTAGCATTTCATCAAATCTTTTTTCAAAGTTCTTAGTTGCTTTGCATTGGGTTAGAACATGTTCTTTTAGCTCATGGAAGCTTCTTATTACCCACCTTCTGAAGCCTGATTCTATCAATTCATCACACTCATTCTCCATCCAGCCTTGTTCCCTTCCTGGTTAAGAGTTGTGATCCCTTGTAGGAGGAGAGGCATTCTGGTTTCAGGTGTTATTATCCTTTTTGCACGGTTTTTCTCATCTCTGTGGATTTATCCACCTGTCATCTTTGTAGTTGTTGACTTTCAGATTGGGTCTCTGAGTGGACATCCAGTTTGTTGATGATGAAGTTATTTCTTTTTCTGTTTCTTAGTTTTCCTTCTTATAGTCTGGCCCTTCTTCTGTAGGACTGCTGAGGTCCACTTCAGGCCCTGCTTGCCTGGGGATCACCTGCAGTGGCTGCAGAACAGTAAGGGTTGCTGCCAGTTTCTTCTTCTGCTATCTTTGTCCCTGAAGGATACCCACCAGATGTCAATCTGAGCTCTCTCCTTTATGAGGTGACTCTTTGGATATACAGGGTTCAGGGAGCTGCTTGAGGAGACAGTATGTCCTTTATAGGAGCTCAAGTGCTGAGCTGTGAGCTCTACTGTTCATTCAGAGCTCCTGGGCAGGTACGTTTAGGTCTACTGCAGCAGTACTCATAGACCCCTTTTTTTTCCCCAGGTGCTCTGTCCCAGGGAGTTAGGGCTTTATTTATGAGTTTCTGTTGTGCTGCTGCCTTTTTTCAGGGATACCCTGCCCAACAAGGAGGCAGCCTGTCACTGTCTGCCTGCAGAGGCTTTGCTGAGCTGCTGTGGGCTCTGCCCAGCTGCCAATGTGAACTTCCCTGTAGTCCTGTTTATACGGGTGTAGTTAGAACTGCCTTGGCAATGGTGGCCCACCTCTGTAATGGCAGACTCTCTCTGTAATGGTGGGCTGCCATGGCAATGGCAAACTACTTCCATAGTGGTGGACTGCCTTGGTAATGGTGGACACCCCTCCCCACAGAGCTGGACCATCCCAGGTTCAGCTGTGCTTGCTATGAAACTCTCAATCCAGAGCATTTCCAATTGCTGTTTTTTTGTGGGGGTGCTGTGGGCTCTGCCCACAGTGTTCAGCTGAGCCTGATCAGCTGAGCCTGATCACCTGGCTCCCTGCCTCAGAGCCCTGTTTTGTTTTGTTTTGTTTTGTTTCAGTTGAATGGTCAACTGTCTCCCAGGTGTTCCAGTTGCCTGTTGAAAAGGTGCCAGGATCTGTGTGATTTCCCATGCAGTGACCCACTGCACCGGCTGAAACAGCAGTGCTGAGATTCATGGAGCTTTTTTGCCCAGGAATCTCCTGGCCTGGCTCCCTGTTTCAGTCCCCTTTCTAATCAGATCAATGGGTGACTCTGCCTTCCCAGAGCTCCAATCGCCAGCTAAAATGGCACCCAGACCCTCATATTTTGTATGGAGAACTGCCCCACCGAGACACCAGCAAAACAGCCGTGCCGGCCAAAACAGCCACTCCAGCAAAAACAGCCGCACTGGCCAAACCAGCTGTGAATCTTCCACCTGGGAATCTCCTGGTCTGTGGGCAATAAAAATCCATTTGGAAATGCGGCATCCACTCACCCTCCACACTTTCACTGGGAGCTGCAATCCTGAGCTGTTCCTAATCGGACATCTTGGATCCCTCTCTCAACAAGTCTTACTTTTCATGGTTCATCTCACACACTCCCATCTTCCTTGTAACATAGCAAAATGTTATTTCTCTGTTATTAACAACTACAGTGATACCTAAATTCATTTTTGGAATATCTAGAATTGTTAATAATATCTTCTGAGAAAGCAGTGACTTTTGAGGGAAAGAAATGCAAATTTAATGGGAAAGAATTTTCTTCTGGAACCTCAAATTGCCATTATTAAAATCATTAATTTCAAGGAAATGCAATGAGAGGTGAACAAATAGAACATAACCGGCCATAATCTCATCCTGTCTCAATTATCCTTTCTCTAGACATCTCAAAATCTCTGATTCATTAAAAAATTGTATTAACACTATGTGATAACCTCTACACAATTACCCTTCATCAGATCATTTATCAGGTAACTCCTTAAAGATGAAAAACTCCTGATGTTCCAAAGGAATTACGGCAATGATAAAATTTCAGATGAAATGGCAAAAAAAAATGAAGGAAGAAACTCTGGAAATACACCTGCCTAATATCTCTCTTAAACCATACAATGAAGGTGACATCATTCTTTATTACTATTCTTCAGGCTGATTCTGATTTCATTTCAGCTTTGTATCGCCCCACCAATTCAGATTCCTATATATTCACTAACTTGATTGAAAAGAAATAAACTGGCATCAATTGATGGAAAGTCTTTATTTCTTCTTCATTAATGAATCCCATCCTAGTAATTAGAACAAAAAAAAAAATAAGTTTTGGGAACTGTATGCAACCCTAAGGCTTACCTTGTACAATGTGCTGCAGAAACAAAAAAGGTATCAGATATGCCACCAACTCTCTAAAAACTCAACATTAATTAAAAAAACAGCAGGTAATCTCTATGACAAACTGCAGCTTTTCTTTTGAGTGCCAGACCTATGTGTCTAACTAGCTACTGGCCTTTTCCTACTACAGTGTTCTACAGGCATCTGACAACACTCAATACGTCCAAAACTGATACCATCTCCCTCCTTCAACACCAACTCTGCAACATTCATGCATCCCTGATCTTGTCAAATGGCCCCAAGATATTTCTAATTGCCAAAATCAGAAACTTGAAATTCACCATTCTCTTTTCACTATTACCTACACACACACACACACACACACACACACACACACACACAATTTCCCAGCCTTATAGATTATAACATCAGTAAATATCTCTCAAATTGAATCTCCTCTCTGCACTCTTACTATGTCAGACAACATACCATCTTTCACCTGATTTAGGCAACATTCCGAAAGCGTATCCTCATTGTTTGCAAAGTTCTTTCTAAAGTACATGCCTTTTACCCTGTTACCCTTTAACAGAAACTGGAGGACTCCAGGATAACACTGTATATCCTTGGTATTCAGGTCATTTATTTTCTGATCCCAATGATTTGCTCTGCGTCTGTCTCTTACCACTTTCTCATACATGCTCTGCATCCCAGCCTTATTAAAATCAATAGCAAATCAAATAAAGAATAAATTCAAAACTAAATCTACTAGGAATTCTTTGTATACCCTATGCTGTTTTAAGTTTCCATATTTTCACATTACAATCATTCTGTCTGCCTGGAGTGTCTTTTCCCTCCCCCATCTGTTTGGCTAACACTTATTGGTAACTGCAGACTCAGTTAAAACATTACCTCAATGCTTCTTTGATCCATCCGCAAGTGAGAGATGCCCTCCTCTGTACATGCACATCATGAGATGCATACCTCACCTGGCACTAACAACACTAATGCAATTGTTGATTAATATAATAATTGCTCTTTCTAAAATCTTGTTTAACCCTCCATTTTTAGCACTTGAAAAAGGGCCTGGCATAAAATACACCATAAAATAAATCAATTGTATTTGTAACTTTAAAAATCATATTTAAAATAAATCTCATTTTGTTTTATTATCATTGGTTTTGGGTTCGGTTTTGCTTAGTTTGGTAAAAGTGGTGAGGGTGTCCTCAGATGACAGTAACTACATTAGTCATAGATATATTACAATTTTACCTGGTGACAATCTGTGCACCTTATATCAACAGAATGTTATAATTGCCTTGACTATTTCTAGAAAATTCCAAGACAATCTTAATTACTGAAGGCTCATGTTTCTAAAATAGGTAAAATCACACCCCTTGGTATAACTCAGTTGGATTAAAAGAAAAGCCCACTTTCATTCCCTGTGTGTAAAAAGGTTTATTCTAAAAATATTTTTTAAAAAAGACATTGAGAAATAAATTAAATGATATATAAAAGAATACGAATCATCAAATGGCATGTCTTCTCTGATTTCACAGTATCATACATGAAAGTACATGTGAGGAAGGAGAAATGTGACAATGAAAGCTTATTGTCATCCTCTGGTTTTTCATTTGAAGCATTATGAGCACATACTACAACTGTGTTTCTTAATGAGGAAGCAGCAGTTTCTCATAGAAAAAAAGCTTGTTAAAATGTATGTGTGTACCTTCACTTACACAGGAAGTCAGTGTGATCAAGGAATATTTCACCTCTTTTCTTTACCTTATTTTATTTTTCTGAAGAAAAAAATTATTTTTAAACAGTAAAAATAAAACACACGCATGTTTCTCCATGAATAAAAATAGGACTTCATTGATTTTAAAAAGAAAATGAAAGAAAAATGTAATATTAACCCATCATTCTAAAAATGTTTTAAATCAGCATATTCTGAGTAACACTTGAACGTAGATGAACAGAAAATTTACTGCATCATGTGACTTTTAGGTGCCAGATCTTTTATTTTTTATCCTTGTGCATCAGTCCATTCTCATGCTGCTATGAAGAACTGCCTGAGACTGCCAGATCTTATATTTTTTATCCTTGTGCATTAGTCTGTTCTTACGCTGCTATGAAGAACTGCCTGAGACTGGGTAACTTATAAAGGAAAGAGGTTTAATTGACTCACAGTTCTGCATGACTGGGGAGGCCTTGGGAAACATATAATGATGGCAGAAGGGAAAGAAAACACATCCTTCTTCATACGGTGGCAGGAAGAAGTTCTGGGCCAAGGGGTGAAAATCTCCTTATAAAACCATCAGGTCTCATGAAAACTTACTCACTATAATGAGAACAGCATGGGGGGACTGTCCCCATGATCTAACCAGCTCCCATGCGGTCCCTTCCCCAACGTGGGGATTAAAATTCAGATTACAATTCAAGATGAGATTTGGGTGGGGACACAGAGTCAGATCATATTACCTTGGTTAACTAACACATAGTAGGCACTAGATCTGTTTTTGTGGAATATTTTATTGAATGGTTTTGTTTAGTGAATGAATTAATGATGATTAACAAGAAAATAAGTTAATCAGGAGTACAGCATCTGCATTATCTATATAAATATTTAAAATTTAAAGAAGAAAGTATATTCAGTTCTTAGGTATTAAAATAGCTTATATGAAGGAAGTCTTTTGGTTGAAGGAGGTAGGAAAGGCATGGTAGGGAAGGTTAGGAAAGGAATTCTGGAAGTGTTACAGATTATAATCTGCCTTCAGAAGGAGAATTGGGAAACTTCTGGCAGAAAATAGAAAGTGGTGGCAAATGTTGAACTGACTTAGACATACCAGAAGAGAGAAATTTAGGAGAAAAGACTTGGAAAGGAATCTTTCTTCCTAGAGAAATCAAAGCCAAAGGTGTTTGTAAAATTGAGTAATCATTTATGAGTTTTGCTATCAAAATGCCCTAGAAAATGGAGAATCAATGCAAAGCCAAGAAATGTTTTAGTCCACATTAAAATCATGGGAGCATTCAAAGATGAGCTTTCTGAGCTCCTCAGTAATCTTATTTGTCTCTGATCAGGGCCTTCCTGCAGTTCCAGTTTCAAAGAGTTAGCATTTTTTTCTCATGACACCTATACTATCCTTCTCTCCTTACTGTCAGCACAAACCCCTGCCAAAAATGTTACTGAAAAAAGCAGAAGCCATAAGAAACATGATAGCCTTGATTTTAATTTATATAAAATTATGAGGTACAAGTGCCATTTCTTTACATGCATCAATTGTATAATAGTCAGGGCTTTTAGGGTAACTGTGAGCTGAATAACATGTATTGTACTCATTAAGAATTTCTCATCATCCACCTTCTTCCAGGCCCTCACCTTCCCAAGTCTCCAATGTCTATCATTCCACTCTCTACATCCATGTGCACACATTTTTAACAACCACTTATGAGTAAGAATATGTATTATTTGTCTTTCTGTGTCTGACTTGATTCACTTAAGATAATGGATTCCAGTTCCATCCATGTTACTGCAAAAGACCTGATTTCATTTTTTTTATGGCTGAGTAGCATCCCATTGTGTATATATACCACATCTTCTTTATCTAGTCATCCACTGATTGACAATTAGATTGATTCTATATCTTTGCAATTGTGAATAGTGCTGCAATAAACATGAGTGCAGGTATCTTATTGGTATAAAGATTTATTTTATTTTGGATACATACCCAGTAGTGGGATTGCCAGATCAAATGGTAGTTCTATTTTCAGTTGTTTGGCAGATCTACATATTGTTTCCGTTGAGGTTGTACTAACCTACATTCCCACCAACAGTGTACAAGAGTTCCCTTTTCTCCATATCCTTACCAACATCTGTTATTTTTTGTCTTTTTAATAGACATTCCGATTGTTGTGAGATGATAGCTCATTGAAGTTTTAATATGCATTTCTCTGATGATTAGTGATGTCAAGCATTTGACCATCTGTATGTATTCTTTCAAAAAATGTCTATTCATGGCTTTTGTCCACTTTTTAATGGAGTTTTTTGTTGTTGTTGTTGAATTGTGTGCCTTATAAATTCTTGTTATTAGTCCTCTGTTGAATAGTTTGCAAATATTTTCCTCCATTCTTCAAGCCATCTGTTAACTCTGTTTGTTCTTTCTTTTGCTGTACAGAAGCTTTTTAGTTTAATTAAGTTCCATTTCTCTGTTGTTTGCATTGCCTCAGCTTCTAGGGTCTTTGTCATGAATTCTTTGCCTAGACCAATGTCCAGAAGAGTTTTTCCTAAATTTTCTTCTAGTATTTTTATAGCTTCAAGTCTTAAGTTTCAGCCTTTAATCCATCTTGAGTTGATTTTTGTATATGACAAGAGATAGAGGGTCCTGTTTCATTCTTCTGCATATGCCAATCCAATTATCCCAACACCATTTATTGAAAAATGTCACCTTTCCCCAGTGTATGTTTTTATTGGCTTTATCGAAAATCAGTTGCCTGTAAAAATGTGGCTTTATTTCTGGATTCTCTATTCTGTTCCATTGATCAACTTTTTATACCAGTACTGTGCTGTTTGGGTTACTATAGCTTCGTAATACAACTTGAAGTCAGGCAATGTGACGTCTCCAGCTTTATTCTTTTTCCTAAAGATTACCTTGGCTCTTTGGGGTCTTTTTTAGTTCCATATGAATTTTAGAATCATTTTTCTAATTCTGTAAAAAATGACATTGATATTTTGACAAAAGTGGCATTCAATCTGTAGATTGCTTTGGGTGAAATGGTCAGAGAAATATGACAGCCTTCAGTTTCTCTTCTCTCGCATCCACCTCCATACCAAACCACTATGGCACTGGGTTCTTGACTGCACTTCTATCATCTCAGAGAATTAAGCATTTTCTCCTTCCTAATCACACATATGTTCCAATAATGCACATTGAAGTAAATTCTAAATTTTTGCTATTACTAATGATGTCTTCCACTAAACCCTTTGTGTTCTTGAACTCATCTGGCATTACCTATTGTTAGTTAAATTTGTTCATTTGATCTCTCGCCAACTTTTACTGTACAAACTTTGAAAAAGTTGAGCTGCCATACTGTCTAGGTCAGAGAAAAAAAGATGTATCAGCAGTTCTAACTTTTCCCAGTGATACATTTACTGATCTCGCCTTTACAGAGACCTAACTGGTGTGACTGATTATTCAGCAAAGTTTGCTGGTGTTACTTAGATGTGGTCGATATAGGGTAATGTGAACAGACAGCTGAATATGAAGAGCCTAATACTTGCTCTGTAAGTTGTTCGTGGCATTATGAGAACGTTTGTTCTCCTAAAAGCTCAGGATGCCAACTCCTTCTTAATAAAACATTAGTTTAGCTCCATTGAGTTGCAATTAACCTCTTTGTCATGGACTGCCTAATCTTAAAAATAAAAAGAAGTCACAGAAGCAGTTAAATCAATCTATTAGACTGCAACACAAGATTCTAATCTATAAGAAAAAAGCTTAGGTAAACAATTATACTCTTGGCCAAAGAGACTACGTAGTATAATTACTCATATTTCATCTGTTGTTTCCTCTCTAAAGAAAACCATTGGCTTCCACAAGGAGAAGCTTGCTATTTTGGCTGTTGTTTTTTATTCTACAGGAATTTTTTGTCTCAATTATTGGCAAGAAGATGCCATAACTATTTGGCACAAGATATTTTGCATGTAATTATCTTGGCAGTTTTGGAGTCTGTTTGAAAACACTGTACAGTATAAATGGGCAGAGATTTAGGCCATTTCTTTTAGAACACATACAGACAATTAACAGAATGGATTTCTTGGCTGTAATCTTCCTCTTTGTAGTACTACAAATAATGTATCACGTACCACTGACTGATTGATTACCTGAACAACAATATCAAGACCTCAATACCAGGAACAAAAGATAACAAGAACACTTTGCCCCTTAGATTATTATCTGTTAGTACATTTGTTTCAAAGCAGTATAAATCTGTCTGAATGAGCATATTGTCAACCTGTGCTTCATTTTTGTGGGGAAAAAGGAAAGAAGGGTATTTAGGCAGTTAAACCTCAGCACCAAGTCTCCACTGAGAAGGACAGGGCAGCACGGGTGCAATAGAGAGAACGTGGGATTTGAAATCAGTCAGATGTTGAGTGTCAGAATCTTCAACAGTAAAATGGAGATAACAATACTAATTTCAAAATTACAGAAATGACAAATAAATATAAAGTTCTTGGCATATATTAACTACTCCAGCAACACTGGTTTCCTTCTCTTTCGATGGTTTTTGCAACCATCCATCATGGTATAATCAAAGGTATTGTTGACATCACCCAATACCAGTCAGTTTAAAGACAAAACATAATAAAAGTTTGGTAATCATAGATTGATTACAAGGAAGAGGTGCACTGAAATTCATTGGCTGCCACCACATGTTATGGTTATTGTCCCAGATATGATTCAGAAATAAAATTCAGAATGAGTCCATTTATTCAAGTCTTTCAACCATATGTCTAAGTTTCTTGGCAAAAATATCGATACAAGTAGCAGACTGATATTAATTTTGGTCAATTTCGGCAAATGCTCAAAGAACTTGGACACTTGCTCCAATCACATGGCCCCTTTTCATGCTAAGAAGGTAAAAAGTCCTCGCTCTGGGATTACATTTCGATTTTGCCAGTGTGTAGATTCACTTGTCTGTGCAGAGTGCTAAAATGCTATTTCCTGTTTGCTGGCAGAATTTTTAATCAATGAAGTATTTCTTCAAAGTTTTACAAACACTTTCATAAACATCCTCAACTCCCAGGCCGCTGAAGTCCCTGAGTCTTCTCTTATTCACCTGACCAAATTGCAACACTGGATAAACACAACTCTTCACTTACTTCTGCATCTACACCTCTTTGACTAAATATGAGTGGATTAAAACACAAAATTATACTCATAGATAACCAGTAAAATTTATGACCACTGCCCTGAAATGGACCTTTGTGCTGCTCAGAAATCCTGTTGTCTTTCTCTTTCCACTCACTATTCCACTATCTTAAATAACCAGTTCAGATGCACTCCACTCTTCTCATATCCTTTGCCATCTTTACTCCCAGTTGATAACTGTGATTCCTGTTTTTACTGAGACAATACGAGCAATCAAAAGAAAGTTTCTACTATGTATTTACTCGTTTGTCTCCCCCACTAGAATGTGAGAGAAGGGACTTTATTTCTAGGACCTAGACTCATGCCTGCGCCATACTGTGTGCTCAATTTTTGGTTGGGAAAAAAAATAGATAAAGGTAAGACAAGGAGGATAAAATATTCCTCTAAGAGCCCTGAAAAGGCTCATGTTAAGTAACTCTGGTACCCAAAACTGAATCAACAGCAAGTCTACTATATCCAGGTTCAATGGTCTACGCCCAATTTATTTTGGTATTATGGTGTTATCATGTCATCTCATCCATTATTTTCCAAAAGTTCCATGGTTCCTTTACTTAATTCAATAAGTTCAAAGATAGACGCTTATGCCTATATCTTAAAACATACTTGCCTACACTGCTAGCTTCAAGATATGGTAGGATGATTATTTAATGGCATAAATATTTTATTTCCATTGAATTTTTCTTGTTGAATGTGCAGCTCACATGAATAATAGAAAGTAGCTCATACACACCATTCATAGTTACATTCTACAATACTTTTTCAGTAATCTGCTATGTGTTTGGAAGATACAGAGAAGTCTCAAAATAAAAGTCTATTTAAAATAAGCTCATCTACAGATTCTGGCACTAGAAAGAGATCTTTTTCTCTAATGCTTTTCACAATGGAGTCTGATTTTCCCTATAAATTCTAATTTACATGTCTATCAAACCCATAGTTAAAAAATCAAGTGGTCTGAGTTGTCTGGAGCTTATTCAAATATCATTTTTTATAAAAATGAATTATTCATTTCAAAGAGCCTGTGCCTTACAAAGAATTCTGTGATTCTAATGTGAGGATGCAGATAAATGGACAGGCATTAATTTCAGAAAGAAAAGTCAACCCTTCACTATCAGCACCCTTTCCCCAACTTCATTGCAAAATGTTGCCGACTTTCAGTTTCCATAAATAGACATGTAGTTACTGACACCACCACTTAGGTTCGGCTGGTCAAAACTGCTGTGAAAATACTGTACTTTCTTTGGCCAACTTCAGCTGCGCCATGAAATTACTTAAAAGCAAATGAGAGAAAACAATAATCATCTAGTGCAAATACAAATGCATATTTTTTTGAGAGGAAAAGACTATGACATTAAAGCTTTTTATTCAGTCTGGTTACCATTCATGTATGAACGCAAGAAAAATTTGTTTGCAAAATATGTTAGGTCACAAATCAGGTGCCAATCATTTACCTTTTGTTTTAAAATATATAACTTTAAGACACAGACCATCGTTAGCTGTAGAACTTTTTATTTTCAACTTTTGTGGTTGCATAGTAGGTGTATCTATTTATAGGTACATAAGATGTACAGGTATGCAATGCATAATAGTCACATCATGGAGGATGAGGTATCTGTCCCCTCGAGCATTTATACTTGGTGTTATAAACAATTCAGTTAAACTCTTTTTGTTATGTAAAACTCAAAACAATGATCTCAGGGACATAGAGAGAAGAAGGATGGTTACCAGAGTCTGGGAAGGGTAGTTGGGGGTAGGGTAGGGGGATAGTTAATGGGTATAAGAAAAAATAGAATGTTATAGGCTTTTTATAGACATTCCTTATCAAATTGGAGAAGTTCCCCTCTATTCAAAGTTTACTGAGAGTTTGTATCATGAACAAGTGCCGGATTTCCTCGCTTTTTCTGTGCTGACTGGCATAATCATGACTTTTCTTCATTATCTCATGAATTACATGTTTATATGGCAGATTACAGCAACTGGTTTTTGAATGTTAAACCAGCCTTGCATATATATGTGGGATAAACTCCACTTGGTTGTCATGCGTAATTCTTCTTAGACATTGTTGGATTCGATTTTTGTAGAGGATTTTGAATCTATATTCATAAAAAATATTAGTCTATAGTTTTCCTTTCTTGTAATGTCTTTTTCTGGTTTTGCTATAAGGGTAGTGCAAGCCTTAGAACAAGTTAAGAGAGCTGCCTCTGCTTCTCTTATCTGGAAAAGACTTGAAGAAATGGTATTATTTCTTCCCCAAATGTATGGTAGAGCTTACCAGTGAAACCATCTGCACCTGGTCTTTTCTTGGTTTTGGAAATAGATGAAGGGCAATTGAGGTTTATCTACCTCTCCTTGTGTAAGTTTTGGTAATTTGTGTGTTTCAAGGAACTGGTCTGTTTCATCCAATTTATCAATGGTGGCTTTAGAGTCGTTGGCAGTAGACCCCTATGTTTGAGTGTCCATGGGATGAGGAATAGCGGCCCTTCCTTTATTTCTGACAGTGGCCGTTTGTGTATTTACCTTTTGTTCTTAGTGAGCCTGGCTACAGGTTTACTAACTTTAATGACCTGTTCAAATAACCAGCTTTGGGTTTTGATGATTTTTCTCTATGTTATCCTGTTGCCTATTTCATTGATTTCTGCTGTAAGGTTTATTTCTTGTCTTCAGTTTGCTTTGGTTTAAATTGTTTTTTCTTTATCTAGTTTCCTAAGGAAGAATCTGAGGTTATTGATTTTGTGTCTTTCTTCTTTTCTAATATATGCATTTAATGTTACATATTTCCCTCTAAGCACTGCTTTTGCAGCATCTCACAAATTTGATAAATAGTATTTTCATTTTTTCTTTAGCTAAAAATATTTTTCTAACTCATCTTAAGGCTACTTCTTTGATTTGTGAGTTATTTAGAAACATGTTTAACTTCCAAATATTTTGGGATCTTCCAGATATCTTTCTGTTACTGTTTTTTCTAGTTTAATTTCACTTTAGTCTGAGAATATACTTTCTAAGATTTATATAT
This sequence comes from Saimiri boliviensis, assembly GCF_048565385.1. Taxonomy (NCBI): domain Eukaryota; kingdom Metazoa; phylum Chordata; class Mammalia; order Primates; family Cebidae; genus Saimiri; species Saimiri boliviensis. The sequence continues at coordinate 40,750,282 of NC_133450.1, read as the reverse complement.
ATTTAAAATGTATTAAGGTAGGTTTTATGACCCAGAATGTGATCTATCTAGTGAATGCTCCACTCCATGTGAGGTTTCTATGACATAGAAAAATAAATTTTTCTATGTCATACTTTGAATAGTTTGCAAACTGTAAAAATTCTCCTCTTGTAATTTGATGTTAACCAGAAACTGAGCAGATGCAATATTATATATGTGAGTTCCTATACAAGGAATAAACTTACTGTGATTTTTTTTCTATAATTATGATTACACTTGAAAATATTAAAGCTTCTATGCCAGTTTTTAAAAAAGAAGGAAAGGCAATGTTTGCCAAATGCAAAGAGGAAGACATTTTATTTTTAGTTTTCTAAGAGATTATTAAAAATAACATTTCATAAAAACTACCTCTAAGGCTACTCGAAATTCTCTTCTATGATGCCAGTTTCTAATTTAAACATAATTGGAGAGAATAATTGCAGAATAAATTACATAGAAAAGGAGGTAAAACCACACGCCACTGACCAGTGGTTTCTACAGAAGTCTCTTTGACTGTGATAGTCAATAAGACTACAGTCAGGTTTGCATTTTGCCAGCCTCTCTCCTGATGACAAAATTATTCTTTCCATAATCTAGCAATATTTACCCTAGGGACTACACAACAGAATAAATAAAAACCAAAAAGTAACTTGAAAATGTCAACTATTACAACTTTAATTAATTCAACAAACTTCAATCAACTAACCAACTGAGCTCTAGTTAGATTTCACCCAAACCATCCCACCAATTGTTACATTTTGGTTCTAAAGCTCACCATGGTATGAGGTGTTGAAATTCCAATTATATTGATTCAAAATTAACAATGCCCAGCTGGGCACCATGGCTCATACCTGTAATCCCAGCACTTTGGGAGGCCAAGGTGGGCAGATAACTTGAGCCCAGGAGTTCGAAACCAGCCTAAGCAACATGGTGAAACCCTGACTCTATAACAATTAGCTAGATATGGTGGCACACTCCTATAGTCCCAGCTACTCAGGAGGCTGAAGTGGGGGGGATCACTTGAGCCTGGGAGAAGGAAATTACAGTGAGCTGAGATGGTACCACTGCACTCCAGCCCAAGCAACAGAGTGAGACCTTAACTAAAAAACAACAACAAAAAAATGCCCTATAAAATTCCTTACACTACAAGTTAGCCAATCAATATTGCAACTCTGCAGAGCCATGCTATTTCTATTCCAACAATACAATAGAATAAAACAGATTCCAAGCAATGTAGCAAAAGAAGGACCACATAGCAGAATTTTGTTTTCCAGTTCAACCAGAGGAGGTAAAATAATAAGATCTTTTAGCAACGGCCTAATTTTTCAGTGTAGTAATTCTTTCAAAAATTACCTTTTGTTGAATCATCCTCTATCGGCTGTTTGAACAATGTAATATCCTTGAAAGTACACAGGAACAAGACCACCTTTTCGTGTTCATTTCTTATTGGTGCAATTTGCATATAAAACCAAACAGGGGTTCCTGTAACACAGAGGGGGAGGGGAAAGGACATTAAAGTGTGACATGGCCACAGCAGTGGTTTGGTCTCCTGCCTGCCTTCTTCCTTTAGCTGCCAACGGCTATGCCAGGAATCAACACCAAAACAATAGTATATCAATTACTACAAACAATCAATAAGCATTTAATTTTATATCAACTACCAGTTGTTCACATTTAACAAACACAGTATTCAACCCAAAATATCAAAATTCTAAAGTAAAGCACAGGCTGTCATTTCAAGATGCAGGCACACAAAGGCAGTCTTACTGCTTCAGCCATGCCAGCATCATCTGTAGGTCTACGTCCCTCAACCACTGCTGCTCTCACCACCTTTCTTTTGAGATTCTTACCAACTGTGATCACTCCTACCTGCTTCGGCTTCTCTCTTCTTGTCACTTTGACAAGTGTTTCCAATTAAATGCAACTGCCATACCTGATCCTCTAATAAGCATTCCTCTTGGAGGAACATCTAAAATACTGTTTCTATCCCAAGGCTCTCTTATCAGTCAGATAGACTTATATGATAGCTCTACAGTTTTGACTGCATCGCCAACCCAGAGAAAAAGGATGTCAGCAAAACTTGATGCCTGAGGTACACAGAGCTCTACCTGAAACCTGAAGGAAAAAAAAAAAGGTATGTCCCCAGCCTTTGAGATCTCCAGGCATCTTTTCAAGCCACTGCTTCCTACCTCCCTCACTCCAAGAGCATGAAGCTGGACTCTATCACACGTTCTTTAAAGGATGGCTACTGCAGACTCTGTCCTCTAGGACAGAGGGATTCAAAGCATTCAAGGCTTATAATTTGAACAAGTCAGGAACTGGTACATAACAAGAAATACGTGAAGGTACAAAAAAATGCCCTCAAAGGTGTAATTATCTATTAGTGATAAACACTGACGGAAGGTTCCATTACAGTCAAAGAGACACATTTACATTATAATCAGAAACACATTTCTCAGATTTTCTTCAAGCTACAGTGCAGTAAAGCCCCTCCAAATATTCTATTTTAAGACATAAAGGTTTTTGTAAGGTTTAGAATTTGGGGAGTGAAATGTACAGCTATTAATAGTCTGTAGGTAAGAGCTGATAGCCTTTTAGTGGCTTCCAATGAGAACAGAAAAAGAACCACTTCTATTCCCACAGCCTAAAAAAATTTTTTAAAAAAGTCACCTAATATCACCACAAAGGAGAATTTTTCATTTAGACAAGATGAGATAACTACTAGGCTCAAGTACTCAGAGAATTAGAGAGAGGAGATTTCTATGGGAATATTCAGTTGTGACAATCAGGTTTTTTGCAACCCCAGGGGGCCTATGGAAGAACGTGGCCCTTTCCAAAATGATGGTAGAATGAGATAGGGACCTCAAAAATAATCATATCATCTCCCAAAGAGGCTTGTCCATTTTTCTCTGTTTTCCTATTTTACACAGCATGTCCAGGAACTGTGAGTGATGTGCACAGTTTTACAAATCACCAGACCCAGATGTTAGCGGATACATGACCTATGGCTGTTTCAATACATCGAGCTTGAGGCACAAGGGTCATAAACTAAGAGAAAAGGGCATTAAAAAATAAGTCATTTTCCAAGGTCTGTTAGAAATATGAACAGAAACAGATGATATTAAATTTCATGCCTTCCTGTGAAAACTGCAACTTTTCAAATTCTGGCATAGAGTCTGGGCTCTCTGTAAAACTGCTTTAAATATGATGGTAACTGTTCTTCAACTTTCCAAGCCACCGGGTCAGACTTCCCCAAGTAGGCTGAGTATTGCCAAGTATCTGGTGATAGATCCTTCATATTCTGGATTTGGGGTTCGAGGGCTTGGGAGTCTGGGAGTGTTAAGCAGAGGAACCTGCTGCTGCTGAAACTCAGTGCAATGCTCCAGCATTGATGATTTGGAGATGCTTCAGCTGTCAGTTCTACCTTTGAGTACACAGAAAGAACTATTTTAAGTCATCATCCCAGAGCTACCATTTCTTTCCCCACAGTAGAAACAGCCCCCTGCTAATCAGAGCACTGGACCTACAGAGCAGAGGCTGCAAACTGAAATTTCAATGGTGATGTATATTCAATCAGATGCCTCAATTCCCCCGTGTGCAAAATGGTGTTTAATCTAATTACTAAACAAAAGTATTGGGAGGACTTGGCATGTAGGCATTCCCCAAAGCAGTACTGGGACCAGATAGAAGGATCTATCACCAAATACTTGACAGATACTCATGTCTACAGTTGTGAATTTTTCTACCTAACATTTTTTTTAACCAAAAAATGTAATTTTTTCAGATCATGTTCAAAAACTTTCAGCTACTTATAAGACTTTTTAAAAGCTGAATTTAAATAGCAGAACTCCATTATAACACATGGATAACACCTATCCTTTACTAAAGAGGAAAACAAAAACAAAACCCAATGTAGATAGTACACAGAAAGGAGGCACGAGTTTTAATCTACAACACTATGCGGTATATATCCTATTGGCTATAAGCAGGCACTTACCTACACAGAGACTTATCTGGAAAGAACCAGATAGCCCTGAACAATGGTCAGATAATAATTTCAATACATTAACATAAAGCCAAATATCTAAACTATCTTGGAAGGACTTCCAGAAATGTAAAATTTAGGTAACTATAAACATGATTTAAAGTAAATAAACAGAAATTCCACTAAGATATTTTGTTGTGGTGGTTGTCATTACAGGGTCTTGCTCTGTAACCCAGGCTGGAATACAGTGACATGATCATAGCTCACTGCAGCCTCGAACCCCTGGGTTCAAGCAATCCACCTGCCTCAACCTCCTGAGTAGCTGGGACCATGGGCATGTGCCACCACACCAGCTATTTTTTGGGGGGGTGGTGTAGAAGAAGGGTCTTGCTATGTCACCTAGTCTAAGATAGTTTTCGAGAAACTCAGAAACTACAGACTTGTCTTTGAGGCTGTAAAGTCAGGCCGGTGTTTGTTTATTCTGCTTAAATATCAGGGAGTGAATGACCTTAGTAATATGGAATATGCTTACATCATTTGCTAAACTTGAGCACATATCTAAAGTATTGAAGGGTTAACAAACTATATGAAAATGAAGGGTTTTTAGTATACAGGTCCCCTACAAATTATCAATAGGTATTTAGACCTGGTGAAAAAGACCCAGAAGCACATACAGCCTGCCTTTTCTCTTGCAGAGGACAGAGTTGATCATTCACAAGGGATCGTTTTCTAGGTGACAAGCCAGTGGACATTTAGCTATGACTTCAAACTGAAATATCTCTTTGGCCTTGACGTAAAATGAAAAATAAGACATTTCTTAATTAAAACCACTAAAAACAAATGTTTCCATTATCAAGTGCACTACTTTGAGGCAATGCCTAACACTTTTATTCCTTTGTTAGAAGAGAAAGGTTAAAAAGAGAAATCGAATTTTAATTCCAAATATTCCACAGAGAAAAAAATGTCTCAAGTAAATGGAGAGATAAATTATGCTCCATAAGATCCAACAGGCACTGAACACGGAACCGACATTTCCTGTTGAAGCTAGAATGTTTTCCAAACTTGGGAAGAATTTAGTAGCCACCACTTTCCATCAAAGATAATAATGGACTTTGCTATCACTTGCTATTAATGATAAATAATTGACCCACTTATGAAGTGACTGTTCATTTCAAAAATAAAAAAGAACAATTTGAGGAAACAGCAAAAAAATAAAAGTAAGTAACCATGCAATTAAAGTGAATTAGAAAGGGGACTGAGTTGCTGATTACACTTGGTTTTTGTTGGGTTGGCTTTTTCCTTCCAAACTCTGATGGAAAGTCTGTATCATAAGATATTATGTCATTATATAATGCATACGTTATCACATACAAATCTCATCTAAGAAAAAGTTCACTACAATCAATACAATCTACCAAATGTGAATGACCTGTTCTGAGAACAATGGCTACTTCTACCAGACCTTCTCACAAAAGAGTCTGAGGCTGGCAAAAGGCCATACTGGTAGAGATTCCCCTTAAGTAGCTACCACATATTCACATTGCCTATGTTTATGTAGAAAGGTAATTGCACATATCCAATGTTAGCAATTACCATTTTCTTTAACCATAAAAAGAAATTAATACATTTATCTATCATTATTAGTTGTTGTCACAGAATTATAGGGTTTTTATTGTAAGTATCTATTATAAAATATTTTGCTACCTGAAACAAAGACATATTTAAGCTGCATCATATTTTTCTTCCATCCCTCAAAAAGTTGCTTTTCATAGGTAGAATAATTTATTAATGTTATTATCTAATTTCACCAGTAACCTCTGCCCCTGCCAAGAAAAGGAGCAATAGAAGTTTTACATGCTCTCTACATTTTAGCTCCACTACGACTTACCAAACATAATATTAATAAAGAGTTGGCACATCTTATTAATAATTGAGATACCTACTATTTTTCTTGTACAGAAGAACTTCAAAGCAGTTTGACTCGTAGTTGTCAAAAGTCTGCCTGACTTTCTCAATGGTCTTCTTGTCAGTCAATTCCCCATACATAAAACTGGGGGCAAAAAACAAACAATCCATTTCACTTTCATGTTGCCTTTCAAATGCTATAAAAATTACATAGTTGTCTTTTATTAAATAGTCAAGTGTGGTTACAAAATATAATGTTGCTCCTCTATAATGAACTAAAATAGTCAAATCATGAGAGGCAGTTCTTGCTTTACGCAGTTCCCGTATGCACAGATTTCAGTTACAGTGGTTTAGCTGAATAACACCAGTTCCATAACATAGTTCAAATTTCAGTTACCAAAGTATTTAACTGTGAGCAATTTCACAAAGTGCAAGCTTTGCTGCTTGATCTTCGGTCTACAGATCACTAAAAAAATAACAGATGCACGTTCACAACCACTAACTGATCACATCACTGCTTTCAAAGCCTGTCAGTATTGGTAACAGCACAGCTGTTATTCAGTTCATGCACAGACAGAAAAGCATGTCATCATATTGCCTTGTCTCTCAGTGATAAACCCACATGACGTTTTACAAAAATGAATAATCAAAAGCAGTAATTATCCAACAAAAATTAAAATCCACCTAAGAAATGAAAAATGAGAATGTTAGAAGTGGAATTCAAACTGAACATAAAGGAAGTTATAAGAGAAATAAGTGACCTTGGAAATGTAGATACTGCTGCTATTTGGGAGACCCTAGATAGGCAGCCAAAAGGACTTAGTGAAGGTGAACTTATCAATATAAATGAGGAAAGTGGTTGTGACAAAAAGCATGAAGGTTTCCCAGAGAAGGTGACACCGGTTTAAAAACAAACCAAAGAAAACCCTCATTAAAGGAGCTCTAGTACATTGTTCACAATAGTGAAAGTGGAAGAATAAAATATGTAATATTTAGTAAAAATAGTAAAATAAAATAAGATGAAATTAATTCTAACTTGGAAAGGAGGGTGACAATTTTCCAAGAGATACAAAAGATACTCTCTTTATACAGAAAATTATATTCTCAGAAGGCAAGTATTGTTTAAATGACTCATGTAAGTTTTTTAAAAAAGAAACAAAATACTTCCTCCATTCTCAGTGTTTCCAATGTTCAAAATCACAGTGTACTAAATAAATATGAGTTTTACTATTATATTCATCTCCCTGTTGGTTATCAATATAACCAACAGTAAGATAGTTTTTAATGTTTTGACAAACTTTTTCAAAGATGCTAAAACAATCATAGTTTTTTTATTGAGTATTAAGATTATATTATGTGCTTTCAGCTTGCATGGACCTTGTTATGTTCCCATACCATCATAAAAAGTGAAGATTGCATATTATACATATAATGCACTGACATTCTCATCATTTCAGAGGATTTTCTTAAGACAGGTACAAGTGTAGCTAATGGGAAGAGAGTAAAACTGGCATCTTGAGGGAATTGTACAATATTACAGTGGTTAGAGGAACATACGAAACACAGATTAAGGAGTGAATGTCTACATTTCACAAAACCTTTCTACTGTTTGACATTCTCTATTTTTCTAAGAGCACCTTGGCAAGTCTGATCATCTACATAGCAGAGCTGACTCAAAAACTATCTGTCTCTAAAATTCCATTCTCAATGCTTTCAAAAGCATCAGTTGTGCATCTGGTTTTAGATACGCAGTTCTACTGATTAGTATGATTGCCCAGACCATTCATCAGGAAAGAAAGTGTGTCATTACTAAATACCTTAACTAAGATTTTGAAAAGTCAAATGTACATATTTGTTATGCTTTTCTTTCAGTTTTCAAAGAGTTTACATATTGACCACAGGCAGATCTAAAGTGTGGTGGAGGCTGAAGCTTATAAAATCTGTGGAGCCCTCCTTAAGAAAAATAATACAAAATTACAAAACAAGATTAGGAACAGACCCTCAAAAGGCATCCACTCAAATGAGGGCCCCTGAAGGTTCAGATTCATTATCTTCACGGAAAATCTACACCTGAAGATATCAATCAATACAATTTACAACCTAAAGGCCTAGTTTGTCAGCAAAATCCAGTAATGATGCACAGGATTCAATAGCAGCACCACACTACAACTGGAAATTACAGGGTAACTCAAGCCCACCTTCTGTAACACCAGCCTAAGCAACTAGAACTCTAGAAACTAAGAAATGAAAGCAGATAAGGCAGATCAAAGATTGCCCAAGCATTAAGAAATCTGAATCCTTCATTTTTATTTAATTTATAAAAAAAATTTGTCATTATAATAAAATAAGTAAAAATATATCAGAATAAAATGATAGACTCTTAATTCCATAATCTTATATCTAGACTAAAACAGGAAGCCTCAAAGCATACCTGCAAGCTGGCATTGAAAAGCTACTGTTCCTGTCAAAGCTGAAATTTCAGCTCATGTAAGTTTTATAAAAATCTCTCGAAGGCATTATAATTAAATTAGAATTATTCAGCTAAAGAACATAAAGCTACTCTTCTCCCCAAAAAAAAGCTTAATATTGTACATAATATTTTTATAGACAAGTGAACTTTTTAGTCAGCTTCTTACTTTTATTTTTAATTAAAGAATCACTAGTAAAACAAAGATTTTAAAAATCAAGGTAAGTGTAATTAAACTAAGAAAAAGAAAGAAAAGAGAGAGAGAAAGAAAAAGAAAGAAAGAAGGAGGAAAGGAGGAGGAGGAGGAAGGAGGAAGGGAGGGAGGACGTTTTACCACTGCTACTAAACGACAGATTTCGATGGTTCCATAAACTGAGACATAATATTCACAATTGGTTAACAGAAAAACAAAATAAGAAAGCATTTATAATACAATAAGCAGCTAGGATAAAAATTATCCAGAATTAATTCTAATAAAATTTAAAAGTAAGTTACAACTCAAATTTTAAAAAAGAAGCTCTCTGAGGAATTAGTTTAATAACACCAACTAAGAAAAAAATGCAGCACAGGTCTGATGCAGCTAACATTCTGAACAGAAGATAAAAATAAACAAGCAACTTTTAAATAAAGTTTTAAAATTCCATAATATACTTTCATTAGCTAAGTTTTTCCAATGCTAACATCACTTATCCTAGGAAAATAAAGGCACTTAAAAAAATAATCCTCTATTATTAAAATCTGAATACTTGTTTAAAAAATCGTCTTTCATTTCTTACGTTGTTCCACTCGGATTTTTCATTTATTATATCACATATTTCTAGTGACAGAACACATATATGAAGGGGCAAAATGTAGCAGTTAAATAATAAAAGACATTTCAAAATAGATTATAAAGAATGTCTGAAATGTACTATCTATCTATCCTCCCAAGGCAAGTGTTCTGGAGGTTAATTGAAACTCTGAAAGTATTTTCATCCAAAGTTGTCCAAGCCATACTGATAAATCAATGATTCTTTATTCTCTGTGGGTACGGCACATTTGTTTATCTGTTTGGCTTTGTCACATGTGAATGCTGAAATGTTTTATCAAAGGTTCCTGAAGCCAGACTCAGGATGACGGAAGCTCAATGCAGTCTTAGAATGATTAATGGAATTTGAGGGGTCACGAATTACAGAAATAGTAATCAACAGGCTTTAGAAACCATATATATTTATTTTACACAGTTTTCATGTCTTCTACTAAATATCCTCAAAAAATAAGTAATGAAAATTTTTTTTTTTAGATGAAATCTCACTCTGCTGTCTAGGCTGGAGTACAGTGGCACGATCTGGGCTCACTGCCATCTCCACCTTTCAGGTTCAAGAGATTCTCTAACTCAGCCCCTCAAGTAGCTGAGACTACAGGCGCGTGCCACCATGCCTGGCTAATTTTTTGTATTTTTCTTACAGCTGGGGTTTCACCATGTTAGCCAGGATGGTCTCAATCTCCTGAATTCCTAATCCATCTGCCTTGGCCTCCCAAAGTGCTAGGATTACAGGCATGAGCCACTGCGCCCAGTCTGAAAATATTTTCAAAATTATAAAACTTGCACTTGCTCTTACATAGGGTGCCAAGTCCTCCTTGGTGATTTTAAATGAAGTACTGTACTGTTACTTTATTGAAAGGAAAATAAAATTGGATTCACAGAAGCAATCTATCTCCGTTAAAATATTGGGCAGTCATGGTATAATAAGGACTTTTGCATTTGGAGGACCACTTACAAACTGGATAATTTATGGACAAGTCTTATATCCTCTTTGACCCATTGTTTCTTCATCAGTAAAGTGATGACAATAATAATATAACTCAGATGGTGACAATTAAAAGGATAATGCAAATAAAGGTACAAATTATAACACATTGCACAATGGCTGAAATACGACTGGAATGTACCGATGGGATTAGAAGGCCCCTTCCCCACCCCAGCCTCACTCCCTGGCTTCTCCAGGATTCTAGAACACAAATGGAACCACGCTTGCCAAAAGGCAGAGTCATTGTGTTCTAAAGGGAGATGTCCATGGTTCTGGGAATCTTCTTTCTTCACAAACCCATGAGGTTGAAGCAAATGCTTCCTCAGAACCTGCTCCTGTATAATCTGGCCACTTTTCTTGTTACACAGTTGATGGGTTTTGTCTTGGGAATAAGGGATAGATTTTCTTCAGGCCTGATCCAGGCCATACCCAGCTTGCCTAGGCATCTGGCAGTTATCTTTCACGTGTATCTGACCTAGAAAACTGTGAGCAATAGGTGGTTTGGGCTGGTAGCAGGATTTACTTATTCTTGGATCGCTTGTTCTGCCATCAAAATCTCACAAACAAGCCTCCTTATAGTTCCTAGCAGTAAGAATGGCTATAACGATTGACACACTTCCAAAGGAGAAAAGAACCTCACAACTCTGAAGAAAACATAACTTAATCACGAGTTCCACCAACCTCCCTCACTCTGCTAAATGTGTAACAGTGTGCCTAGACTAAAACACAACAAACACTCTGTCACCATAATACAGGGTAATATTATCTGCAGGCTGTAGTTCATAGATTAGCATATGCTTCAACAAAAAAATGCAACCCAGATTGACTTAACACAGTTGGTAAATGTGGTCTCCAGCTCAGAACTGGCCACAAGCACAGAATCATAAAAGTTAATGGGAGGTGGACTGAGATCTGCAGTCAAAGGATCAAAAAAGAGAAAGCCCAAGAGAGGGGAAGTTAAGGAGGAAAAATTAGAAATAAATAAGAATACAGTTTTTGGCCGGGCATGGTGGCTTATACCTGTAATCCTAGTACTTTGGGAGGCCAAGGCAGGCAAGCCACCTGAGGTCAGGAGTTTGAGACCAGCCTGGCCAACATGGTGAAACCTCATCTCTACTTTAAATACAAAATTAGCCGGGCATGATGATGCATGCCTGTAATCCCAGCTACTTGGGAGGCTGAGGCAAGAGAATCACTTGAACCGTGGGAGGCAAAGGTCACGGTGAGCTAAGATCACACCATTGCACTCCAGCCTGGGCAAAAAGAGCAAAACTCTGTCTCAAACAAAAAAAAAAAAAAAGAAAAGAATATAGTTTTCAAAATCTAAAAGAAGTAATTTTGGAATAAATCAAAGACATTCCTTTATACAGAGGATCATAACCAAAAGGTTTGACAACCCATTGATTTACATGGGCTTCAAAGGATTTCAATGGAATAATAAATGGTAAGTTTATAAGATGTAATTAAGAAAAAACAGGACTGTGTATCTCTAACCTTTGGAGTCTGACATCACCAAGGCACCTCTGCCCTTCAACACTTTTCATCAGTTTCACCTTGAGAAGCACAGCCCTCCGCCAAACGGAGCCAGACTGGTTTTCATCATGAGTCACATGCTCTTGGTAGCTGCTGAGATAATCCTGTGTTCATAAAACTGCTGTGAAATCCATCCAGTAAAGTGTTTCTTAATATCTATGACTCATTGTCTAACTTGATGGAGTTGGATAAGGGATTGTAAATGCCTTTCAAAAACATGTGTTTGAGAGCATCTATCTCCCCCTCAATCCTCCCTACCTAAACTACCTGATTGTTCCTCTCACCCCTCTATTCAAAAAAAAAAAAAAAAAAAAAAAAAAAAAAAAAAACCCAGCAGAATAGGCTCTTACAAGCTTTAGGTTAATTAGAAGTAAAATGCTGAAGTGGTTCCTACCTAATCTATGACAGATTATCCCTGTATATCCCAAATGTCAGAGCTGCTATAGGTCATGAGATAAGATCATATGCTTTTAAATGTCATCCTCCCAAAATCTATAATCACTTTTAAACATGCGATACTTTTTATTTCCTCCAATAAACAACAAAATAGTCCAAAGGCATGAAAAACACAATAGTCAGACAGTAAAATGAACAAGGTTTGAAGTTCCTGGGATACTGAAAGTGTCATAGTGTCATAATTTTAGCTAAAACAAAAATGAGACAATACCTAGCACACATCAGATATTTTTAAATAGGAATTTCAGTACCATTATGACATAGCAAGGATGAAGGAAAGCCAGAACCCTCACTAACGGCTGCTGAGAGTGGAAAGAGAAGTCTTCTATGGGCAGCAATCTTACAGCAGTTAATTTACAAACTCTGCATATATTCTATTATCCAGCAATCCCATTTCTGGAGATAGAGACAGAAAACTTCTCAAAAATGACCACAAGAAGATGTGTAGGAAGATGCTTATTTCCAAGTTGTTCAAGGTAGCAGTGTTGAAGTTAGATTCCAGGACTAATAGAATGTATAAATAGAACGAAGGCTGTGAAGACACTGGAACACCAGACAACAATCAGACATGATGAATAGATCATCATACAGTAACACAAAGAAGTCTAAAACTGTAATGTTGAATGAAAAGAGTAAAAAAACATACATATTACAGTGTGGTGGGAATTACATAGATCTTAAAAACCAATGTTAGCAAAGCAATATCATGCCAAGAATACACATATTTAATTAAAAAAAACAGAACACAGATTAGAAAGATGTACAATAAACACACTCAAGAATGAATAATCACAAAAGGAAGAATGGGGAATGGGATGAAAGGGAAAAGAAGTAAAAGGGAAAAAAAATAAGTGAAATAAAGAGAGACCTTGCTTAGAGAGAGCAAAATGATAATATTGTGACAAATTGAGGAGTATGTTTAATTTAATTCTTTGTCTGGGTCCAACGCAGGAGAGGTTGAGAAGGACAAAGAAGAAAAAGATAAGAAAACAGAAGAAAGAAATATTAGCCACTTGATATTATAAAAACACCAATTCATGTGTTTCTAATTTTACCATAGAACAATTCACTTTTAAACATTTAAAACTATGGCATGTAATCATTTACTCAGTTACCAACTTAATCCTATAGACTGTAACTCATCTAATACAAATTGTATATAAAAATGAATCTTTTTTCTGAAATATATAGTGTTAAAGGTTGTATTTTCCCATATAAAATGAAGCTCACTGCTTTGTAACTTCTTACTCTCTTATGTCTGTCTAAAAACTTATGTCAAAATTTTAAAATTATTTACAAGGATTTTCTCAGTATCAAATACTTATCTCCATATTCACTTACAAGTCAGTAATTCCACATACTATAATAACTTTTAGCCATTAACTCTGTGTTTCTGAATGTGCATATAATTTTCTTCTTTTCTCTCTCTGTTATTTTGTGTCTCATATTTAAAGGCTTTTCTAGATTTAGTCAGGAAATGGGAAAAAAAGGCTATATGTAAAAGAATTTGAGTCATGATGCAAACACTTTTATAAACTGCTTGGGGACTGGTTTGGGGCTTGTTGTTTTGTTTTATTTTAGGGTTTTTTTTTACTTGATAATATGTTGTTAGTTTTTTCCAGCGTCATTGTCGTTCCAGCATATACGACATATGATGTAGATGAATAGGACTTGGCCATCATATTTTTTAACAAAACCTACTACTGGACATTTTTATTACTTCCAGGTCTTCAGTCTTCTAAATAATGCTATAGCAAACATAAAATGGATATAGTTTAATTTTAAAAGAGAATGAGGAAGTTTAAAAGAAGAGCACTTTAAAATAAATCATGCTTCCAAGAAAACCTGATAGAAGTCAGATGTTTGCTCCTATATCAGACACTAGTCATCTTCGTTCTGTGAGGGCATTAAAGTGCTTGCGATTTTTAGGTTAACAAAACATATTTGGCATTTTGTGCAAGTAAGTAATAATTGTTTACATTAAGAACATGATCATTTGAAAACATTATCTCTGATAAGCAAAGACAATTTGGGGAAAGACTCAAACACTTCTCTCTACAGTTAAAAAGCAGGTATAATCCAAAACTCTCCCACCTCAAATGTCATAACACAGGATGAAACACAAGAAATAACAGTATGCTATAATAGAAGCATGTGAGACCTAGGTTAGGGTTTACTGCAAAACAAGCCAATATAATTCAATAAATACAGACATAAGACACTGTCTTACATGCTGTTGTGCATACAAAAGTGAGCAAGATGGAGTCCCTACTTTTAAGTCACTTACAATCTGGTACTTGCATTACGAGAAGAAAAGCAGCTCTTTCAGAGAAGAAAAGAGCTAACATAATCACCAGCACTGATTTTCTTAGTGAATTCTTTGTAGGAAAATTGTACTTGCCAAAGAAAATAGGCTGGGGATAGGGCAGATCATGGGACACAAGAAGGGATGAGAGCAGGACTTAAAAATAGATCCAGATATGAAGAGTAGTACTTCTCAAAAATGGCAACAAAAGCAATAAAGCAATAAGAATAAAAACCCAAGGGATAAGGCGAGTTAGTTTAAGGCCAAATGATGATGCCAACAGAAATACGCACAAGAAACTATGAGGAGTCAGAGAAGGGAAAAACCTGTCTTGTCAAGGGAATCATGAATACCTTCAGGTAGAAGATGAGACCTGAGACAAATCTGGCATGAAGACGGGATGTCAGCAGTCCAAGAATAAGAAATGGGTGCATGAGTGTATCTGTGGCCCCTGGAACTCTCTATGGACCTGTTCCACAGGATAAGGTCTACCATAAAACTCAACTTTTTCTAACTTAAACTCCCTTCTGGGAGATAGGGGAGGAGCAATGCTTAATACAGACCAACAATATCAGTGCTACCAAAGGGATCGTCTCAACCAGAGGCCACATATTTTCATCACTCCCATTTACCAATTTCATACCTGGGAGTGAAGGCTGAATATGAGAATGCCTTTAGAAGAGGCAAAAAATGAGGATGGCTAGAGTAGCATAGATCAAGGAAGAGAATGTTCGAGCATATTATTTCTCAAGCCTGGATAAGCATCAGAATCATCTAAGCTGTTGGTTAAAAATACTGACTCCCTGCTTGACCCACCCACTTCAGAATCACCTACTGATTCTAATTCAGTAGGTTTAAGTGGGGTGGGAATCTGTTTTTGCAAAATCTATTTAAGTGATTGCTATGTGCAGTCAGGTTTAAACTCAATAGTATAATATAAAATATCTACCTTTCATGATGATGAGGGATATCTGGAGAGAGAAAGAGTCATCAACCAATCCCTTCTACATACCGAGTTATCTCTCTCTCGCACTCTCGCTCTCTCTCTCTCTCTCTCTCTCTCTCTGTATGTATATATGTATGTATGTATGTATGTATGTATATATACAGATATACATGTTCCTCTGATTATTCAGCATCTAGACTATTCTTGATTCTTGATTCATGGCAAATGGTAGGTGATCAAAAAATATTTATTGAATGAATTTATTGATTCACAGATATATATACAGATGTATATATATCTGTGATATATATACACTCCCCACAGAGAGGGAGAGTGTCATACAAGGGATTGGATCCAAGATCCCTGCATATATCAAAATCAGTGGACACTCAAGTCCTGCAGTTAGCCCTGGGAACCTACATGTATAAAAAGTCAGCCTACTGTACACAAGGGCTTCACATTCCCTTGAATACTGTATTTTTTAACTGTATTCCTCTAATACTATATTTCTGATCCACATTTGGTTGAAAAAATTAACCTATAAGTGACCCACACTGTTCAAACCAGTGTTGTTCCAGGATCAACTGTATATATATGTAACTATAATATCCATATACATACATATATATATATATATATATATGATGCTTCTCGGCATAAATGGGTAGAAAAAAATAAATCACTGTTTCTCTGGGCAAATCCCTTAACATAGTTCTACCTCAGTTTTCTCATCTGAAAAACAGAGGATTTGGCCTAGAAAAAAAAAATTCAGATCCCTTGTAGTTCTAAAATAACTTGCTTCAGTGCTTACTTAAGTGAGAGCTTTAAAGAAAAATTAACTCATGGAAAAAACATCCCATCTGGCCTTACTGAAATATTGTGAAAAAGTTTTAGGTTCTAAATTGGTCCCTTATATATAGTCTCCTTTTCTTTTTTCTGATCCCCTTTCTTCTTAATATTCTCTTTAAGCTCACAGAAATGGCATATTTTTTAAAGAACCATTATATATAATATAAATATCAGATTCTGTTGTACGTAAGTCACACAATGTACCATTACCAAGTACATGTGGCTTACACAGGATGTAAGAGCTTGATTTTATGTTCTTTACATTCTTATGGACTATGTTCAACTTGGCCAGGTGGTGTTTACTCTGTTTTGTTCAAGACAATTCAGTTGCTCCAAAGGTGCTGTAGATCACATGCCACAAGTTGTTCCCTGAAACAACATGTTCCCAGCACCTAGACTTTCCTGGCTCATGGTAGATGATCAAAAAATATTTATTGAATGAATTGATTAATTCACAGATATATAAAAATCTTTCTTTTGGCAAAAGTTCTCACCAATGGCTCTTCAGCTATATGTTTCCATTGATCATTTAGTCTCCCTAATATTCTAATATAATTTTTAACTCTATAGTTTGTATATGTGAGTACAAGTAAGCTTAAGCATTTTAATTACATTTGGATTTTTGCTACGTTTCATAAAAGTTTACTTAGGTATTCTATTACCTACCTGCAAGTGCTGCTTTTCTGCATGACGTCAGCTCGATGATATCCAGAGAGTTTACAAAAACCGTCATTACTATAAACTACAGGCCAATCCACAATCTGGGCATTTCCCAGTAAGAAACTTGATTCTGAAGAAGAAAGGAGAAAAAAGGAGGTTATGTAGCTTCATTCAACAATTCACTTATTTCAAGTAATAAAAGATAAACTCATAAAGATGGACAAACACAACTACGGTTTGTAATTGTACAAATAATATAACCTATTCTTGAAACTGACATAACCAGCTTTTCATGATCATCATATGAGACCTGCAATATCAAATTTATATACAAACTAAAAATTCCATTTAAAAGAAACCAGCTTATAATATTTTTTGCATTCAAGTATACCCTAAATTATGAAATCAAAGTGTAGTTAGTATTAAATAATGTTAATGACTATAGATTACACTTAAAAATTGGTTAATTTACTAAGATTAGGGCGATAGTCACTTCTCAATGAATTGAGAATACTGATTGATAATAAAGGAAAGTTCGATGACCCCCCTTCAAAAATTATATTAATACATTGTTGACATGATAGAACAAATTTTTGTCCATTAGGCTGATCTTGAAAAGTCTAATTTAAAACAGGATTTAAAAGTCTTCCCTTAAATTAAAATTATTCAAAGATATTTTCAACTACATAATAAAGAAAATTTAGAAACTACCAGTATTCTTTTTTTTTTGAAACTATCAGTATTCTAAATAAAGAGATGTCTTTGTTCTATTTCACACAGAAAAGTAGGTTTTTTTGTATAAATTAATATAAAATAGGTCGGACTTTCAAGATGGCCGCCTAAGAACAGCTCAGGACTTCAGCTCCCAGTGAAAGTGCAGAGGGTGAGTGGACGCCGCATTTCCAGACGAACTCTTATTGCCCACAGACCAGGAGATACCCAGGCAGAGGGGTCGCCAGCGTCGCAGTCCCAGCCGGTACGGCTGTTTTGGCCCCCACGGGGCTGATTCCGCCCGCGCGGCTGCTGTGACCACTCCCTGTTGCTGCGGTTCTCCGTACAAAAGCCACTGGTCTGGGAACCCTCTTAGCTGGCGAGCAGAGCCTTGAGACGGCAGAATAGCCCATTCATCTGAAATAGCGAGTCAGGCCAGGAGATTCCTAGGCAAAAAATCCGCCAGGAGCCGGCGCCGCGGTTCGAGCCGACTCCGTGAGTCGCAGCACGGGAGATCCCGGCGCCTTTTCAACAAGCGACCGGAACACGGGGTCGTTCAACTTAAAAGAAAAGACTCTGAGTCAGGGAGCCAGGTGATCAGGCTCGGTTGGTCCCACCCCTCCACCCCCAACAACAACGAAAACAAAAACAGTAATTGGAAACCCTCTGGGTTGAGCCCTTCAAACCAAGCACAGCTGAACCGGGACGGTCCGGCTCCGTGGGGGAGGGGCTTCCGCCATTACTGAGACTCTCCACCACTACGGAGGCAGGCTGCCGTTGCCGAGGCAACCCGCCGTTGCCGAGGCAACCTGCCACAACAGAGAGAGTCCTCCATAACAGAGGCGGGGCCACCATTGCCCAGACAGTTCTAACTACGCCCATATAAAAAGGACTATAGGGAAGAGCTCAGGGCAGCTGGGCGGAGCCCACAGCAGCTCAGCAAAGCCCCTGCGGGCAGGCAGTGGCTAGGCGTGCTGCTAGCTGGGCGGGTCCGACCTGAAAAAAAAAAAAAATCAAAAAAGGCAGTAGTGCAACGGAAACTCATAAAGCTCCAACTCCCTGGGACAGAGACAGACAACAGGTGGATAAACCCACAAAAATGGGTAGAAACCAGCGTAAAAAGGATGAAAACTCCCGAAACCAGAACACCTCTCCTCCTAAAAGGGATCACAACTCCTCACCAGCAAGGGAACCAGACCGGATGGAGAAGGAGGGTGATGAAATGACAGAATCAGACTTCAGAAGATGGGTAGTAAGAAACTACAATGAGCTAAAAGAACATGTTCTAACCCATCGCAAAGAAAATAGGAACCTTGAAAAAAGATTGGACGAACTGCTGACGAGAATGGACAGCATAGAGAGGAGAATAAGTGAATTGATGGAGCTGAAAAACGCAACACGAGAACTTCGTGAAGCATGCACAAGCTTCAACAGCCGAATTGACCAAGCAGAAGAAAGGATATCAGAGGTCGAAGACCAACTCAATGAAATAAAAAGAGAAGGCAAGAACAGAGAAAAAAGCGCAAAAAGGAATGAACAAAATCTTCAAGAAATGTGGGACTATGTGAAAAGACCTAATCTACGTCTGATAGGTGTACCTGAATGTGATGAAGAGAATGAATCCAAGCTGGAAAATACTCTTCAGGATATTATCCAGGAAAACTTCCCTAACCTAGCAAGGCAGACCAATATTCAAATCCAGGAAATACAGAGAACACCACAGAGATATTCCTCAAGAAGAGCAACCCCAAGGCACATAATCGTCAGATTCACCAGGGTTGAAATGAAAGAGAAAATTCTAAGGGCAGCCAGAGAGAAAGGTCGGGTCATCCACAAAGGGAAGCCCATTAGACTCACAGCAGATCTCTCAGCAGAAACCCTACAAGCCAGAAGAGACTGGGGGCCAATATTCAACATCCTTAAAGAAAAGAACTTTCAACCCAGAATCTCCTATCCAGCCAAACTCAGCTTCATAAGTGAAGGAAAAATAAAATCCTTTGTGAACAAGCAAGCACTCAGAGATTTCATCACCACCAAACCTGCTCTACAAGAACTCCTGAAAGAGGCTCTACACATATAAAGGAACAACCAGTACCAGCCACTCCAAAAACACACCAAATGGTAAAAAAGCAGCAACACAATCAAGAATCTGCATCAACTAACCAACAAAACAGCCAGGTAGCATCAAAATGACAGCATCAAATTCACACATAACAATACTATCCCTAAATGTCAATGGACTAAATGCCCCAATCAAAAGACACAGACTGGCAAATTGGATAAAAAGCCAAAACCCATCAGTGTGCTGTATCCAGGAAACCCATCTTACATGCAAGGATACACAAAGGCTCAAAATAAAGGGATGGAGGAAGATCTACCAAGCAAATGGAGAGCAAAAAAAGGCAGGAGTTGCAATTCTCATCTCTGATAAAATAGACTTTAAAGCAACAAAGATCAAAAGAGACAAAGAAGGACATTACATAATGGTAAAAGGATCACTGCAACAAGAAGAGCTAACGATCCTAAATATATATGCACCCAATACAGGAGCACCCAGAAACATAAGGCAAGTTCTTAATGACTTACAAAGAGACTTAGACTCCCACACAATAATAGTGGGAGACTTTAACACCCCATTGTCAATATTAGACAGATCAACCAGACAGAAAATCAACAAGGATATCCAGGACCTGAACACAGACCTGGAACGAGCAAACCTAATAGACATTTACAGAACTCTCCACCCCAAATCCACAGAATATACATTCTTCTCAGCACCACATCACACCTACTCTAAAATTGACCACATAATTGGCAATAAATCACTCCTCAGCAAATGCAAAAGAACAGAAATCATAACAAACAGTCTCTCAGACCACAGTGCAATCGAGTTAGAACTCAGAATGCAGAAACTAACTCAGAACCGCACAGCTTCATGGAAACTGAACAACTTGCTCTTGAATGTTGACTGGATAAACAATGAAATGAAGGCAGAAATAAAGATGTTCTTCGAAACCAATGAGAACGAAGACACAACATACCAGAATCTCTGGGACACATTTAAAGCAGTCTCTAGAGGAAAATATATAGCAATGAGTGCCCACATGAGAAGAAAGGAGAGATCGAAAATTGACACCCTATCATCAAAATTGAAAGAGCTAGAGGAGCAAGATCAAAAAAACTCAAAACCTAGCAGAAGACAGGAAATAACTAAGATCAGAGCAGAACTGAAGGAAATAGAGACACAAAAAACTCTTCAAAAAATCAATAAATCCAGGAGCTGGTTTTTTGAAAAGATCAACAAAATAGACAGACCACTAGCCAGATTAATAAAAAAGAAAAGAGAGAATAACCAAATTGATGCAATAAAAAACGATAAAGGGGATATCACCACAGATTCCACAGAAATCCAAACCATCATCAGAGATTATTACAAACAACTCTATGCACATAAACTAGTAAACCTGGAAGAAATGGATAAATTCCTGGACACCTGCAACCTCCCAAGCCTAAACCTGGAAGAAGCCGAAACCCTGAATAGACCAATAACATGGTCTGAAGTCGAGGCAGCAATAAAGAGCCTACCACCCAAAAAAAGCCCAGGTCCAGATGGGTTCACAGCTGAATTCTACCAGACATACAAGGAGGAGCTGATACCATTCCTTCTGAAACTATTCCAGACAATCCAAAAAGAGGGAATCCTTCCCAAATCATTTTACGAGACAAACATCATCCTGATACCAAAACCCGGCAGAGACTCAACAAGAAAAGAAAATTTCAGGCCAATATCCATGATGAACATAGATGCAAAAATCTTCAATAAAATACTGGCAAACCGATTGCAACAGCATATCAAAAAGCTCATCCACCATGATCAAGTAGGATTCATCCCGGGGATGCAAGGCTGGTTCAACATACGCAAGTCCATAAACGTAATTCACCACATAAACAGAACCAAAGACAAAAACCACATGATTATCTCGATTGATGCCGAGAAGGCTTTTGACAAAATTCAACAACCCTTTATGCTAAAAACCCTCAATAAACTAGGTATTGACGGAACGTATCTCAAAACAATAAAAGCTATTTACGACAAACCAACAGCCAATATCATACTGAATGGGCAAAAACTGGAAGCATTCCCTTTGAAATCTGGCACTAGACAAGGATGCCCTCTCTCACCACTCCTATTCAATATAGTACTGGAAGTTCTAGCCAGAGCAATCAGGCAAGAAAAAGAAATAAAGGGTATCCAAATTGGAAAGGAGGAAATCAAATTGTCTCTATTTGCAGATGACATGATGGTATATCTGGAAGACCCCATCATCTCAGCCCAAAATCTCCTGAAACTGATAAACAACTTCAGCAAAGTCTCAGGATACAAAATCAACGTGCAAAAATCACAAGCATTCCTATACACCAGTAATAGACTTCAAGAGAGCCAAATCAAGAACGAACTGCCATTCACAATTGCTACAAAGAGAATAAAGTACCTAGGAATACAACTAACAAGGAACGTAAAGGACCTCTTCAAGGAGAACTACAAGCCATTGCTCAACGAAATAAGAGAGGATACAAACAGATGGAGAAACATTCCATGTTCATGGTTAGGAAGAATCAACATCGTGAAAATGGCCATACTGCCCAAAGTAATTTACAGATTCAACGCTATTCCCATCAAGCTACCAATGACCTTCTTCACAGAACTGGAAAAAACCACCTTAAACTTCATATGGAACCAAAAGAGAGCCCGCATAGCCAAGTCAATTCTAAGCAAAAAGAACAAAGCGGGAGGCATCACACTACCGGACTTCAAACTATACTACAAGGCTACAGTAATCAAAACAGCATGGTACTGGTACCAAAACAGAGATATAGACCAATGGAACAGAACAGAGGTCTCAGAGGAAATACAACATACCCACAACCATCTGATCTTCGACAAACCTGACAAAAACAAGCAATGGGGAAAGGACTCCCTGTTTAATAAATGGTGTTGGGAAAACTGGCTAGCCATGTGCAGAAAGCAGAAACAGGACCCCTTCCTGACACCTTACACCAAAATTAACTCCAGATGGATTAAAGACTTAAACATCAGACCTAATACCATAAAAACCTTAGAAGAAAATCTAGGGAAAACCATTCAGGACATAGGTGTAGGCAAGGACTTCATGACCAAAACGCCAAAAGCAATGGCAACAAAAGCCAAAATAGACAAATGGGACCTAATCAAACTCCACAGCTTCTGCACGGCAAAAGAAACAGTCAGTAGAGTGAATCGGCAACCAACAGAATGGGAAAAAATTTTTGCAGTCTACCCATCTGACAAGGGGCTGATATCCAGAATTTACAAAGAACTAAAGCAGATCTACAAGAAAAAAACAAGCCCATTCAAAAATGGGCAAAGGATATGAACAGATATTTTACAAAAGAAGACATACAGGAGGCCAACAAACATATGAAAAAATGCTCATCATCACTGGTCATCAGAGAAATGCAAATCAAAACCACATTGAGATACCATCTCACACCAGTTAGAATGGCGATCATTAAAAAATCGGGAAACAACAGATGCTGGAGAGGATGTGGAGAAATAGGAACACTTTTACACTGTTGGTGGGAATGTAAATTAATTCAACCATTGTGGAAGACAGTGTGGCGATTCCTCAAGGACCTAAAAATAGAAATCCCATGTGACCCAGCAATCCCATTACTGGGTATATATCCAAAGGATTATAAATCATTCTACTACAAGGACACGTGCACACGAATGTTCATTGCAGCACTGTTTACAATAGCAAAGACCTGGAACCAACCCAAATGCCCAACGATGATAGACTGGATAGGGAAAATGTGGTACATATACACCATGGAATATTATGCAGCCATCAAAAACGATGAGTTCACGTCCTTTATAGGGACATGGATGAACCTGGAAACCATCATTCTCAGCAAACTGACACAAGAGCAGAAAATCAAACACCGTATATTCTCGCTCATAGGCGGGTGTTGAACAATGAGAACACATGGACACAGGGAGGGGAGCACTACACACTGGGGTCTGTTGGGGGGAATGGGGGAGGGGCGGGGGGTGGGGAGGTGGGAAGAGATAGCATGGGGAGAAATGACAGATACAGGTGAGGGGATGGAAGGTAGCAAAGCACACTGCCATGTGTGTACCTATGCAACAATCTTGCATGTTCATCACATGTACCCCAAAACCTAAAATGCAATAAAAAAAAAAAAAATTAATATAAAATAATTGAAAATCCAATCATATTAGGCAGTAACTTTAGCAGTTTTGTAGATATGTTATATGTCAACATTAAAATGAATTAATATTAGAATATATAAACATTTATTTTTAATATAAATAATTTAAAAGTAAAAAAATTTTAAAGAATACTATACTTCAAAATTTTACCTAAGAAAATTTTGTTTGAACTCATATTCAGGGTAGTATACTAAAAATATAACAATTTTTTAGTAGAAGACTTTAAATCCTGACTCATAATTGGGCTTCATAAAAGTAATAATGCAATTCGGCATTTACTAAGTAGCTGCTGTTTAAAAGGCATTGCTCTGGGTCAAACAGTGGGATAAAATAAAGATTAGTAAAATATACCCTTTGCTCTCAATAAGCATGCATGTTGAAAACAAATATGTCATAAGAAAAAATACAACTGCCAGGATACATACTAAATAAAGAAGCATGGGATAAAATATGAAGAAAAACAAAATGTTTGAAGCCCCTAGGAAGCTACCGAAGGTAGGCAGAAACTGAAAAGATAAACTCTTGAAAAAGAGAGGCTATATTAGCTGAGATGGTCATTTAACTGTCTATTCCCCTGAGAACAACTTGCCAGTTTGGAAAGTTCATGGTGTCAAAGAGCTCAAGCAGGAGTGGCTTACAAGTCTAAGGAGTCAAATGTCACAATTTGGGGCTGCCAAAGCAACTTGTAGTTGTAGAAATCCTTTAATTGATGGAGTGATAAACCTGACATAATCTACCTCAAATCCTTCTCTGTGGCCAAAACTGGGCATGTATAGGGTGAGGCAGGAAGGAATCCAGCAGAAAGCAATGGTTAAAGGGCTAAAGAGATGGACAGAAATTTTATCAGATCCCCAAAGCTAGAAAATGAATTTCAGAGTTCAAGTTCCATCAAGCTAGAGAAGCTTGAAAAACACCTTAAACTTTCCACCTAAATCACAGGAGGCTATGCATTAGGAGTAAGAAACAAGTCATAGGATAAAGGGATGTGCCCTGGGACTGAAAACAAAAATGTAGAAAGTAGAACAACATGAAAAATAATCTTAAAATCAAGTCTCTTCATGATCAAGGTGATCCTTCAGTATTTTAACTGCCTGATTTAAAAAAAAAAAAAATTCAACTCTCTTCAGAGATGATGGAATCCCAAATCTCTACACTGTATTGATATAATGTCCCAGAAACAATAAAAAATTATTAGACAGGCAAGAAATGGAAAATTCTGACAACTACTACAGAAAAGTAGGCAATAGAAATAGAAGTCAATAGGTAAACCAAGAAATAATGAAATCTCTGAAATTAAAAATTTATTGGATTGGTTTAACAGCAGATTGGACACTAAAAAAGAAAGAACAATTTGAAAACCCATCGATGCAAGCTATTGCAAACTGAAGTAAAAAAGAAAAAGATGTAAGAGATGTTCTATGGGACAATATCAAGCAGTCTAAAATATATGTAGTTGAGTCTTAAAAAAGAGAGAGAGAGAGAGAGAGAAATAGGGCAGCATGTTATTGGATGCTATGGTAGCTAAAAGTTTTCCAAATAGAATGAAAACTAGAAACTCAGTAAACGCCAAGAGAGATCAACATAAATAAGCGACAGTAGGAATATGCTGCTTATTCTTTTGTTCCACATCATCAAAAAGTATTCTATTTTCTGCAAATTGATCTATAGATTCAATACAATCCCAGTGAAAATGACCAGAGGCTTTTTTGAGGAAATTGAAAAATTATAAAAGTTTGTGAAAATGCCAATTAACTAGAGTAGTTCAAAACAAAATCTGAAAAAGTAGAACAAAGTTAGAGAAATATACAACTATATAATTAAGATAGTGTGAAAATTGAGTAAGGACAGACAAATAAACCAATGAAACAAAATGAGACTCTCACATACAACATCAAGTGATTTTTTGCAAAGATGACCAGGCAACTGAATAGGTGAAGTCTTTTTCAATGAATTTTATTGAAACAACTGGATATCCTTATGAGCAAAAATTGAAGCATGACCCCTAACTCATACACAAAAATAATTTGAAGTGGGTCATAGATCTAAATGCAGAAAGGAAAACTATCAAAGTTCTAGAAGAAAACATAGAAGGAAATCTTTGCAATCACAAGGAAGACAACAATTTTTTATGTAAGCCTCATAGAGCAATTACCATAAAAGAAAGTGTTGATAAATTAGGCATCATCAAAATTATAGTCAACTACTCATTCGAGGACACTCTCAATAAAATGAAAAAGAAACCTACAGCCTGGGAGGAAAGGTTTATGATACAGATATCTGAGAAAGAACTCTCATCCAGAATACACAAAATATTCCTACAAAAGATCAAACAACCCAAGTATCAAAATGGGAAAGTGACTTAAACAGACATTTCACACACAAAAAGATAAAGAACAGCCAGTGAGCACAAGAATAAGATGCTTACAATCATCAGGCATCAGGAGATACGAAATGGAAGCACAAGGATATACTGCTGCTCAATTACTAGAATAGTTTTAAAGACTAACAATACATTGTTGATGAGAATCAAGAACAATTGGTGCTCTTTATAAAATGCTAGCAAAAATGTAAAATGGTATGGTCACTTTAGAAAACAGTTTCTTGTAAAGTTAACTATGTGTCTATGACCCAAAAATTTTACTTCTAGGTATTTATGCAAGCAAAATGAAAACATATGTTTACAAAAAGACTTGTAGGAAAATGTTCATGTCAAATTTATTCATAGTAGCCAAAAACTGGAAACAATGTAAATGTCTATTAAGAAGAGAAGGGATTAGAAATTGTGCCATATATACACAAGGAATAATACCTCTAAAATGGAACAAACTTCTGACACATGCAACAATATGACCTCAAAAGCATTGTAAAAGAAACCAGCCACTAAAGTAGGTATACTGTTTGATTTCATTACTATAAAGTTTAAATACAGGAGAAATTAATACTATATGATGATAGGAATCAGAACAATGATTTCTGAAGGGAATAGTGGAGGAAGTGACAAAAAGAGATAAAAAGAACTTTCTGGCAAGTGTAATTGTTTTCTATCTTGATAGAGGTATATGTTACACAGGTGTATACAATTGTCAAAATTCATTGAATTGTACACTTAAGATCTGTGCATTTTGTTGCATAAAAAGAATTTAAACACACAAAGAAGACAATGGAGAATTCTGTCTGATCAGAGAATCAAAAGTTTTAGGAAAACATTGATACTTGAGCTTAACCTTAGTTATGAGGATGGTAATAACACATTTCTGTGGTACCTGGGGCAGTTAGAATAGAGAACAAAATAAGCTAATTTCTGCAAAAATGCTTCAGATTCCTCTATAAATAAGTGATGTTTTATTTATAGCATCAACATAAATATTTTTAATATGATCATCAAAACTTGTTTTCTTTCTCCCCTTAGCCAAGCCAGTTTGCCATCTCTAATCCATAATCTGTCCACTTCATGACTAGTTAACTGTGGCAGACCATACAGCTACATGGTATCCCTGCTTTAACTCATCCCAGTGTTCAGTCTGGTGTTTAAGCGAACACTAAACTGTCTCCCTGAAACCTTTCCTCTATCCTACCATTCTTCATCCAGATCAACAATCCCAACTATTTATACAATCAAATCTCAAATCCTTTATGAGGCTAACAAAGCCCTCTGAAATTCAGCCTTACCTTCCCTACCTATACAAACATGTTTCTCAGTATTCCTAAAGTCTCTACTATTGCAGTCAGGACAGTCTCTTCTTTACGTTCCCAAAATCTGCTCATTCATGCTGCCCAATATTCCCTTGACATATCTTTCCAACATCACTTTGCCCATCAAAACATTGACTACCTTTTCCATGCCACATTCACTGAATACTACTCAGCCTACATCACCTCTGGCTGCCACCATATCTGTCTCCCATCATTCACAGGACAAACTTTCCACAGAAGTTGTCTCTTCTCACTGATTCCATTTTATCAGCTCCTATTCGCTCAACTCACTCCTGTTAAGCTTCTTCCCTCACCACTCCATCAAGATGGCCAAGTCACCAATAACCTCCCCATATCACCAAGCCGAAGACACATTTTACTCATTTCATAACAATTTAGAAGCATTGGTAACCACTCCCCACCCTTCAAAGTCTCTCAATCCTTGGCTTTCACAGAACAGCATTCATTTGTTTCTCTGAACTTTCCTCTATTTCTTTTGTAGGCTCAGCTTCTTTACCAATAAGAATATATTAGAGTACCTTCGTATACAGTCCCAAGTCCTCACCTTTCTTTACTACTATACTTTCACCTGTGTCCATAGATTCAGTAACTCGTGATTGTATATCTCCAAAACCAACCTCTTCTGTAAACTCTAGATCTTGATATGCAACTTGACCTCTCTTCTTAGTTATCTTAAATGTGCTTCAGTCTAACAGGACCATGACTTTTTGCTCCTCCAAATCAGGTGCTTTCCCAGTGTTTCCTGTCTTTGAGGATGGGGCCACCATCCATACAATTTTTCTCAGCCAGTAATCTGAGAGCCATCAATCGACATTTATCCCATTACCCTCCTATCTAATTCATTACCAATCCCCTTACTTTTATCTCTTAAAACTCTTTCAAATCTCTCTAGTTCTCTTCATCTCCATGATCATCACCTAACTCCAACCTTCTATCCTCTCTCCTCTAGACTACTCTAGTAACTATCTAATTGGTTTACTCAGAACCTCTGTGGGATTCCTTCTACGGATTTTTTAATACTGAGGCCTAACAAGTCTTTTTTAAAACTAAAATTCTATCATGTTTCCTCCATCCTTTAGCATCCTTCTTTTGGCTCTCAAAACACCCAAATCCTTTCCATGGTCCACAGTGACCTCAAAGTCTGCCTAGCCTTAGTTCTCGTCACTCTGACCCTTGCCTATAATACTTGCCTACAATAGCCTCACTGACTTTTCTTATATTCTTGTAAAGGACAAGTTCTCTCCCACCATAAGGACTTTTTACTTGCCATCATCTCTGCCTAAATGCCATTATTCTCCCTCCTCACCTTGTTTTCATCTACATTTATTTAGATCTTAATTCAATTGACATGACCTCAGAGAATCTTTCCCTGACCCCGATGAGGAGGTCATATCCCTGTTACATAATTTTTTGACATGAAGTCCCTCTCCCTCACAGCCATTATTACAATTGCAGTTTTATATCTACTCCTGTCATGACTTAATTAATGTATATCTGGTCGGGCATGGTGGCTCATGCCTGTAATCCCAGCACTTTGGGAGGTTGAGACAGGTGGATCACCTGAGGTCAGGAGATCGAGACCAGCCTGGCCAACATGGTGACACCTCATCTCTACTAAAAATACAAAATTAGCCAGGCATGGTTAATTTCGTGTGTGCCAGGGAGGCTGAGGCAGGAGAATAGCCGGAACCCGGGAGGCAGAGGTTGCAGTGAGCCGAGATCGCCATCACTGTACTCCAGCATGGGCGACAGAGCGAGACTCTGTCTTTAAAAAAAAAATTAATGTATATCTGCCTATTGGATTATAAACTCTATAGGGATAGAGCCCATGTAGGTTTTTGCTCTCATTTGATCTCTCATTGCCTAGCACAGTGCTGAACACATAGTAAATGCTAATTTATTGGTTGATTATATGAATAAGCAAATGAACTAATGCATTTTTGCAGGGTTCTCTTTTTATATAATTGGTATTATAAAATTTATTAAGCAATGCCTTTCTAAATATTCCATATATGTTATTTTTATATGAATCACATATTCCTCAGGATTATAAACGATATGCTTACTCTGCACACAGGAGTTTCAATACAATCATCCAGACAGAAAGTCAATAATGAGGCATTGGACTTGAACTATACTTAAACCAAATGGACCTGACAGATATATATAAACATTCTACTCAGAGACAGTAAATTACATATTCTTCTCAAGTGCAGAAAATTGAAGTTCTCAACACAGAATGTTCTGCAGGATAGATCAACTCTTAGACCACAGAGTAGGTCTTAACAAATTTAAGAAAATTTAAATCATATGAAGTATATTTTCTGAACACAATGTTATAAAGCTAGAAATTGATAATATGAAGAATTTTAGAAAATTTAAATATGTGGAAATTGAACAATATACTCCTAAGGAACCAATGGGTCAAATAAGAAATTAAAAGGGAAATTTAAAAATATCTTGAGACAAATGAAAATGAAAGCACAACACACTAAAACTTACAAGATGCAAGAAAAACAGTTCTAAGAGGGAAGCTTACAGCAACAAGTGCCTACATGAAAAAAGAAGACCTCAGATAATCAAACTAATGTTACACCTCAGTGAACTAGAAAAAGAAGAACAAACTAAGCCCAAAGTTAGCAGAAGGAAGGCAATAATAATTAGAGCAGAAATAAATGAAATGGAGACTAGAAAAACAATTTTAAAAGGTCAGTGAAACTATGAGTTGGTTTTTGAAAAGATAAACAACATTGACAAACATTTAGCTCTACTAAGAGATAGAAGACGCACACAAAAAAGTCAGAAATCGAAGAGGAGACATTACAACTAATACCACAGAAATACAAAGAATCATAAGATACTATTATGAACAATTAAAATC
The DNA here is from genome assembly GCF_048565385.1 of Saimiri boliviensis. NCBI lineage: Eukaryota > Metazoa > Chordata > Mammalia > Primates > Cebidae > Saimiri > Saimiri boliviensis. The sequence goes on along the minus strand of NC_133450.1, from coordinate 40,719,788 downwards.
CAACGAACTGCCTAATCTAGAAGAAATGAATAAATTCCTAGACACATAGAGCCTACCAAGAAAATCTGAATAGACCAATAACAAATAAGGAGACTAATCTCTAACAAAAATTCTCCCATCAAAGAAAAGCTCAGAACCTGACACTCACTGCTTACTAATTCAATCTTTCTCAAACTCTTCCAAAAAATTAAAAAGGAGGGAAAACTTTCAAACTCATTTTAGGAGACCAGCATTACCCTGATACCAAAGCCAGACAAGGACGCTACGAAAAGAGAAAATTATCCACAAATATCCCTGAAAAATATAGGTGCAAAAATCCTCGATAAAATATTTTCAAACCAAATTCAACAATGCATAGAAGGATAATTCACCATGATCAAATGGTATTTATTCCTGAGATGCAAGGATTGTTCAATATATGCAAATCAAGAAATATGACAGACCACATTAACAGAATGGAGAACAAAAACCATAAAATCAATTCAACAGATTCAGAAAAGGCATTTTAAAAATTCAACTTTGTTTCATGGTAAAAACTCTCAACATATTAGTATAGAAGGAACGTACCTCAACATAATAAAGGCCGTAACTTTTTTTTCCTATTTGGAAGGCATTATTTCCTTTCTCTTGCTAGTTGCTCTGGCTAGAACTTCAGCCAGAAATTGAATGGAAATGGTAAGAATGGGATTTTTGTCTTTTTCCTGATTTTAGAGGAAAAGCTTTCAACTTTTTACCTTTCAGTATGATGTTAGAGGCAGGCGGATCATGAGGTCAGGAGATTGACATCATCCTGGCCAACATGGTGAAACCCCATCTCAACTAAAAATACAAAAATTAACTGGGTGTGGTGGCACGTGCCTGTAATCTCAGCTACTTGGCAGGCTGAGGCAGGAGAATCGCTTGAACCAGGGAGTTGGAAGTTGCATGAGCCAAGACTGTGCCACTGCACACCAGCCTGGTGACAGAGCAAGACTCCATTTAAAAAAAAAAAAAAAGTCAAATTCATATAAACAGAAAAAACAGGTGGCTAACAAAGGCTGGAGGGTAGGGACACTGGGGAGTGTTGGTCAAAGGACACAAAATTTCAGTTGGACAGAAGGAATAAGTTTAAGTGATCTACTATGTATCAGGTTGACCACAGTTGATAGCAATATACTGCATATTTGAAAATCTCTAAGGGAGCAGATTTTAAGTGTTCTCACTTTATAAAAAAAAAAAAAAGTGACAAGTGAGTTAATGAATATACGAAATAGCCTGACTTAGCCATTCCACATGTATACATATATCAAAGCATTATTTTTCCTAGACTATCTTTTTAAAAACTTTAAGTTGTTTTGAAAAAAATGCTTTTGAGTCATTAGGTCTGATTGACTAGGTTAGCAAATACTTTAGGGTATACCTGGCAAATACTTGAATTGTCCAAATTCTATATTATTGGGTAAAATGTAGATATTTTGAAAAATGGGATTGAAGAGAAAGGCAAAGTCTTGTTGTATACAAACATGTTCAAGTTTTACTTGTCGATTTTTTAAAAAATTTAAGAAAAGAATTGCAACATAGTAGTTATTAGTTGAATGAATTGCTAGTATTCTAGAAAAAAATAATCCCACAGGCTTATAAGAATATAAACATGAAAGGGCCTTTTGATCTAGCAAATAGCATTTTTCAGTGTTTTTATTAAAGCTCATAGTAAAAATAATTTTTACATAGCAACTCAAGTATATGTACATACATGCAGACATGTATATATACAATACACAATTGAAAAAATTTCTCAGACTATGCTTACTAAATGAGATGTACTCTACAATTTCTAATCTATTTCAATTTTGGCTACATTAGTCAAGATCTGTTAAATCAATTTCATAGCCCAATGAAGGGGTGTACCTTACGATTTTCAAAGCATGCTTTAAACAACCCTGCAAAGGCTTTATAAACTTCTCTTTCTCTGTAAACAGACGAGTTTTCAAGACATTTGTTAGGATTTGGATCATTCTAACTAACCCATATTAACTCTGCCATTAAAAGCATTACCTTGCCCCCAAAATACCATTTTCAATAGCTCTGTGATGAGAACATTCATACTCCAGCTGAGCAGGGTCCAGATATCACTACTCACTTGTTAATACATTATTTCACTTCCACTCCAGCAACTCTATGTAGTAACAAAATTAATAACAAAACCAACCATTAGCACAGCCTGTACTGTATGCTAGGTATTGGGTCTGATGCTGTACATGTTATCCCTAATCAGAAAAACAACTTCATTTCCTCTTCTACTGATCACTCATTAGGCAGTAAGTCAGAGACTCACAAAGCCTAGATTCCCAAGGTCAGAAGTGGCAACTAGAGCACATGTTCCTTAAATTCTAATTCTTGACTAAAGTAATTGCAAATTTAAACTCTTCCTAGTGGAAATTATGCTACTTTTTTTTTTTTTTTTTTTTTGCCTTAGATGGAAAAGTAGGAAGGCTAAGAATGAAGGATAAGTCCTAAAGCAACTCACTGCAGAAGAACTAACTCTTCCTGTTAGATTGGAAGCAGAGTTGTTTGGGGAGAAGAACACAGAAGTTAGAATCAAAAGTGGGTAATTAAGACTTGGCCTTTCTCTTCAATCCCATTTTTCAAAATATCTACATTTTACCCAATAATATAGAATACGGATAATTCAAGTATTTGCCAGGTATACCCTAAAAGTATTTACTCACACAATCAGACCTAACAACCCAAAGAGATTTTTTCAAACCAACTTAAAGTTTTAGACTAAAAGATCGTCTAGGAAATATGCTCTCGATCTTTATGCTTGAAGTTGAAGTCCAGTAATTGAGACCATCGAAGAGTTGAGTCACTGGACTGTGATCACCAGACTTTACCTCAAGGCCTTAATTTTAACTATATGCACTCTGAGTTTATGGAGGAAAAACATGGAAACTGCTTCTACCACTTATGAATGTTTTATAAAACCATAGTTAAGTACACATGGTGCTAAGTCTACTTTATATAAGATGTTATCAAGTGGTAAACACTTCTAACAATCAATATACCGCAAGGAGCCCTGACCCAAATATTCTCCCAGCACTTGGATCCTTTCTCCACACTACCCAGTAAGTTTCTGTGAAACCGCTGGGGAGTTTTAATTAGGCTATTGAGTACCTAATATATAAACTGGTGATAGTAATACCTACCATTCTGGGTAGTTATGGAGACTAAATAAAGTAAGCAGTCTTTATAAACTATTAGAGCAAAAAGTATTTATAAGCTATTATTATTATGTACAAGATCGTGTTACTGGGTCATTTATGCAGTGGTAGTTTGGTATGTGTGTGGCAGGGAAGATGTATGTATCTATGTAAGAACCTAGAAAAAATAAACTGTTAAATGTTGACCCTGCAAACCAAAACCTATAAAATTATATTTATCCCTGAGAACTAAACTACAGAATAAAATTAATGAGAAAAAATGAAAAATAAAAATGAGAGGGAGATAGATTTTTTAATTAAAGCTAAATTAGATAGAATTGCTGAATATTAACTATCCAGAAGCTTCTTTTTAAAATTTCTCTATTTGTTCAATGAAACACTCTGTTTATGAAATATTCATATAACTATTGCATTTCCCTGTAGTCATGAAAATTCTTATTTCAACAAATGAAAAATATATTATTAATAAATATTAAGAACAGAATAGCAAATTAATTAAAATTGCTTCCCAGAAAATTTTAATTTCCTTTAGCTTTAAAACATGTTGGGGAAAAGAAATCTGATTACAGAGGAATAACTTCTTTGCAAAGCAAATGAGTTACAAATCTAGAAAGTGAGAGAATCTAGAAGTTTTGGAAACATGATGCCTTTAAAGAAATTGCCCAGAATCTCAGTGACCATCACCATTCTTAACCACCAGTCTTGACAGGGAAACCAATTCTGGTTTGTCCTCACACCTCTTAGAGGAACTTGAGCCATTAATTCTGGAAAATTGAACTTTCCTTGAGATTCAGATTGTTTCAGTCCCTAAAAATGTTTACAAACATTCCATCTCCAAATGGATCAAACACACAATATGGTCCTCTACGAGGTGCCTAAGAATCAGGGCATTATCCCCACCAGGAGGCAAGGATTTCAGAGGCTGTAATTCCACATCAGCAGATTCTGGAATGCATCTACAAGGGGCTAAGACTTGAAAACAATCCATTATATTCATTCAATACCATGCAGTATCCTATCAGAGGTGAACATAAAATAAAGCAAGCACTTTTTCTTCAAGGCTTAGAAGGTTAAAAATGAATCAAAGACCCTTCATTCCAAATGGCTCCCTAGGGATTATTCCCAGTGTTTCGCAATCTTGACCGCACAGTTGATTGGAATGGAAGTTGAGGGAGCTTGGAAGGAACACAGGAGTTATTCATCCCAGTCCCTGCACCCCAAAGATTGTTTTAATTGGTCTTGAGTGGAACCCAGGCATGGATATTTATTGTTAAATCTTTCAGGTAGTTTTAATGTGCCGCCAGGGTGGAGAAGCACTAATCCAGTGCAATAATTCCTAAATACTGGCAGCTGCAATAGAATCTTGTCACGAACGTCAAAAATAGAGATTGCTAAATTCTAATGCAGATGCTCTGAATTGACTCCCTCAGAGGTGAATATAAAAAATACAGACATAGAGGTAAGTCTCATGCTCAGCCAAGTCTGGCACACTTTGATCCAGTGCCTTGCTACTCAAAATATGGACCAGCATCACCTGGTAGTTTATTGACAATGTAGAATCTGGGACCCACCCCAGACTTTGAGTCAGAGCCTGCATTTTAACAAGATCCTCAAGTGACTCCAGAATGTACCCATCTTCTGCATCTTTTTCTTTTATGGATGGGAAAACAGACCAGAAAATTTAAAGGACTCATCCAATATAGGAGAAGAGTATCTGGTAAAGGAAAAGACAGAACCAGACCTCCTTTCTATTCCATCAGTCTATATTTCTCAACTGCTGTTAATGCTTTTGTTTTGTTTTAATATAAGGAGGCACTTCCTCTTTATAGAGCAATTTCTTCGGACAATAGGAAAATAACTAGACTTAGGTTAATACTACTACTTATTAATCCCATTCCTAAAGGCGATCATACACAAATCATGGGATCAATAATCCTGGCTGATAAACAACTCTGGGCAAAGAAAGGTTATATTCAGTCAATAAAGGCAATATAAAAGTATTTGGGATGTTTCCTCTCTTTCTATAGCAATTCCAGCAGGGAAAAAATGGAGGCTCTGAGCTGCTCCAACATGATTAGACTGGTTTTTGGGTTTTTTTCTGTTTTGTTTTTATGACAGTCATATCCTTCTTGGATCCAGATGTCTTGTGTACATTAACAATGGTGGTGGGGAGGGGAAGGAAATGGGAGAAATCAAAGGATATACGCTTGCAGTTATATAGGATTAGAGACCTAATGCACAACATGAGGACCACAGTTACTAATATTATACTTAATAATATTGTACTGTATGCTGAAAATTTGCTAAGAGAGATTTTATCTCTTACCACACACACAGAAATGGGTAAATACGAAAGATGATGAATAGGTTAATTTGCTGGACTGTATAATCATTTCACCATTTATATGTATATCAAAACAACATTATGTACCTTAAATATATACAATTTTTAAGACGTGTAGGAAAAAAAGAGTGGAACACCTTTTTTTAGGGAGTTAACCCTCTGACTCCCTCTCCTTTTTACCTTTCTATGCAAATTACTCCCAGAGAGAAGTATTTCAGAGGCCTAGCAGTGTTGAGATATTTTAAGAAATGATAAGACACACAAATTTAGAGTACTGGGGAGGAAAGAAAATGGAGTGGAGTTGAGAAGAAAAAGGGCTTCACCAAAAACAACAACAATTTTCACTAGTGTATAGTTTTGCCAAGCTCCAGGGCAGTGTCTGAAGAAAGCGAACTGCGTTTTTTCCCGATTGTATTCATGTAACTCTAACTTTAGAGAAGCATACCACCCAGAAACCATGGCTGTCACTCAAAGCCCTCAAGCCCTGGACACAGAGCTCCTCCAATAGAAGCAAAGGGCAAGCAAGCCAAGAAACCCAGATGAGGGCTATTTCAAGCTGTTCTTCCAGATCACCGGGGCTTCGGTGAGGAGGGATCAGAGTGCAGGCAGTCACAGCTCCCACCCTCCACAGTGCTCTCATTCAAAGAACATACATTCCAAAACTTGATGCCTAAGAAGGAAAATCTGAAGCAAAGGAACCCAATAAAACCCATGTAGCAATCACTAACTTTCTCTAAAAGGAGGTGAAGAGGCCTTTTCAACAATGCTCACTGTCAAATATTTATGATAAAGTTAGGTTTGGTTTGGGGTTTGGTTTTATTCAAAAGTTTAGTTTCTTAATCCATATCAGTCTCTTACCAAAATCTGAAACTATATGTTTCTAATCCACAAGAGCAACCAGACTGTCCAAGCTAACTACCTGGCTCTTTTCTGAACTCTGCAAGTGGAACGTGGAAATCTGTAGACATTTTTGAGCTAAGCTGTCTTTGGCTGCATTCTTCTTTTCTTCATGGGAAAGAAAAGGAAGCTAAATGACAGTGATGATGCAGATGGTCTTTAGAGTTTCATTCCAAGCATGGCCTTCCTCCAGTTTCCCCCATCACAAGGATATCTTCCCTACCACCATCTGCATGCAGATGCTTAAGCCAAAACCTTGGGAGTCATCCTTCACACCTCCTCATCCATGTCATCCAATCCATTACTAGATCCCAATAACTCTACCAACAAAACATATCTGATGCATCCATTTCTCTCCATCTCCACTACTACCATCCCAGGCCAGACCACCATCATATCTTGTTTGGACTGTTGCCCATAGACCAGACCTAGCTGGTCTCCCACTCTTGCTCCTCCTTCCTTCAACCGTTACAAAAGTAGCATTTGGGACCATGAGATTTTTCCACTGCGCTAGGAATAAAACACAAAATCTTTCCCCTGCATAGTTAGGCTCCGAACTGTCACTCACCCTTATCTACTGTCTTTCTTCTGGTTTCACCCAAGGCAATCCAGCTGCACTGGTCTTTAAGCTTCACAAACTTAGCCATTCATTTTCTTTTTCTCCTTAGGAATGTTTACATGTTTCCTCTTTACCCAAAATACTCTTCTTTCCACCTATCCTCTTGTTACCTCTCACTTTAGGTATGAATTTAACACTACTTCCTTAGAAAGGCCTCCCAATCAGAATTAGATCCTGTTACACATGATCATAACACCCTCCCCTTTTTATCCAAAATGCTTACCACAATTTGTAATTACATATTTGATGTGGGCTTGGGGAATGCCTGCCTCTCCTACCAGACTCTGAGTTCCACGAGGTCAGGACTACGTCTGTTTGTTCATTACTGTACACCCACAAATGTTTTATGACTATATCAAATAAAAAATTCTGATTCCTATTTAAAGTCATACGGTCAGTCAATAAACAGTTACAAAGCAATGCTTGGACATTGTTAAGAATGTAGATAAGGATCATGGCAGGTTTTTTTCTTTTTTTTTTTTTTTTTTTTTTTTCAAGAAATTGACAATAAGTTTTAAAAGGCAGGGTGGGGCAGGGGGACAGGTGTTGCCAAGCAGATTTTCCCCGTACTTTGAATGGCATCTGGAAACTTGTGAATTTAAATCACACAGTCTATATTATTTTTTAAATGTGTCTTCTGGATGACTGATATCTATAGATCTATTTACATTTCATAAAACAATAATAGTGGAACAATCTGAAGCATATATAGTAATTGTATTTGGGTTAAATAAAATCTTGGGACAAATGGCTAAACAAAAGCATAAATTATGTGTATGTCATGTCCACATCCACAATGTCGATTTTTGGTAGGTGCACCATCCATTTCTATGTCAATGACAGAATATAAGGCTGGTCTGTTTCATGTCCTTACAAAATACACCTTTATCCTGCAACAATCCTCTAGCAAATAGCAAGTGTGCAGACATGCTTTGTACCTGCCACAATGACACTAATTATTACACAATGATATTGGCAACATTAAGCAGACCATCACTGTGGGAGTTTGAAATATGCAAAAAATATCCGTTAATTTATTCAAACTTGTTCAGCTGCCATCATAGATAAAAATATGCTTCTACTTTCTCTCTCCTTCACTATCAAAGGTACATTTTTAAGTTTCTATGTTTCTTTGATGGCATTAACTTCATTTTTTCACCTAGCCAAAGTGGTTCAAAATGTATGCGATATTTTAACATATATTTCTGAAATTCTAGTGGTAGGCATAAGAGCAACCTTGTTATTTTAAAAAAATTATCCACAAAATGTTCAACAATTCAATGTTTCTACTTTTAATAGTTGGTGTTTTGTTCATGAATGAGTTTCTAAAACATAAAACTGGTCAGAATCATTAGAAGCAAAGTATAACTGCAACAATAACCTATTTGATTCATAGCCTCATAATACAACAGAAAACTTTTACCCTGATACATTAAAATTTTCCTAAATTTTACAATAATGAAATTTCTTAAAATATCTGAAGCCATAAGACTTATACTAGTTATATAATCTTGGGGAATAAAAGCTAAATCAGTCAAGATGTATTTATAAGTGAAACAAAAATATATATTTAATATTCAAGCATCATTTTTAATCCTTAAATACTTTTGCAAATGGACTGCATCTTTTCTGAAGAGATTATATATTTTCTTTGAAGTTACCCTTTTACGGCAATTAAACTCTAATGGCAAGATAACTGATGAAAAACCTCAATTAAAAAGCTAGTCCAACCTGCACACGTGACAGAAAAACAGAAGGAGGCTTTTCTGAATGCATTCGCAATCCATTTAATTTTCTAAAGCTTTCTCCTATATTTTTTTAAAATTTCTACTCTCTATGCAGCAGGAGTTAATTGTTTTAAGAAAAAGATACAGAGCTACAAATTCAATTCATTTCTCTTCTCTGGCCAGATTTCACTAAACTGGTTATAAGAAGATATTGATGTTTCTGCTTTATTCCTCAGTTTCTCCAAGAATTATCAGGTAGTGGAGTAAACAGAACTGATACTTATTTTGCTCTAGGCAGTAGGTTTTTGTTGGGAAGTGGGGATGGACAGGGGTGGGTTGTTTGGTTTTGGTTTTGGTATTCTCTCCAAAGTAAGCCCTTAGTAAATTAAACTCAAATGCTTTTAAGCCCAGATCCCCCTGTTTCTGCTGGGAAACTCCCAACTATTTCTTGCTCTCTTCAGGTTAAAAAAATAAATAAATAAATAAAAATAAATAAATAAATCTCCCCTACCTTACCTTGTCTAGAGAACATATTAAAAAGTGAACAGGTAGTAAGTCCTTACTATGACAAGGCACAGAGGGAGATCTGCTCATCTGAGACTTCACCAAATCTTCTCAGCAACCCAACAAGGTAGATGTCCCAATTCTGGAGAGCCTCGGTGTGTCACCCAGAGTAAAGCCTAGACAGGGGTCTGTGCTGTCAAGAACCCAACACCTTTGCTCTTTCCATCCCAGCACTGTGCCTGAGAGCGCAGTTGAGAGCACTGCTCTGTGAGCCTTGGAAACACCCTCATAGAGTTCCAGAAGGATTACCTTGAGGATGGCTGCTCTAGTAGAGACAGAACTTGCTTTAGGAATGACCAAGGGGAATGTATTACACATTCCATTCCTCCTTCTTGGAGACCTTTTGTTTCTGAGCTCAGTTAACAAGGCAACTCTTTCCTTTTGACCTGCAGTTCTTTCTTTGGTCCATCATAGTTAGACACATAGGCTGCATACAATGTCAGTTATGGACATGCTCCGTGCCTTAAGATGAGTCAGTGTAGTAAACAGGCATGAATGAACTCACTCTGCACACAGCACTTACAGGAGACACAAAAGAAAGCTAAGGATTGATAATCCAGCTGGAAAGTAAAACTAATGTTATACTGAATGGAAAGTCAAAGATGACCCTAACATTTCTAGATTCAAAACAAAAATACCAAAGACACTTTGGATAGAAATGGAGATACCGGGGGGGGGGGGGGGGGAGTCAATCTGAGGCCAAAAGCAAATAAATTCTATTCAGCCCACAGTGAGTTTTAGGCGACTTTTGAGGAGTACAAGGAAAGAAATCTTGTATACCATTGGAAACAAGACCTGCAGCACAGAGAAGATAAAGTTTAAATTATGGCAGAAGACAAACTTTCCCTGAAAGGTAGGATGGAGGTATAAGAAAGAAAGTTGGAGGGAGAACTTGTGTGACTACTCCTCCAGGAAGGAAAAGTCGAGCAGAAAGGAGGAGAAGAACAAAGGGGAACTGAGTAGAAAGGGCAGCAGAGTGTGTAAACTCCTGACAGCTAAAAGATGAATGGTGGAGAGGGTAAGCAAGTATAGCTGCGAACCCTGCAAAGCCAGAAAAAATATGGACCAAGAAAAGATCTTAAGATTTACAAGAAGAATGCACACTTGTAATTTTCTAGGAATTGTTCAGCATTACGGAGTAGAGAGAAATTAGTTGAAAAGAGGCGCAGAAGGAAATGGTGACTAAGAATTTAAAATATCAACTATAGATAGTGCATTCAAATATGTAAACAACTAAATGATAATAATAACTAATGGCATGATATAATGCTTATTATATGCCAGGCACTGTTCTCTGTACTTAGACGTATTGCCTAACTTAATCCTCACTCTAACCCCATAAACTAGGTATTATTATTACTATATTTTGTAGATAAGGAAACTAGGTACATCTAAGTTAAGTCATAGAGCTAGTAAGTATCAGAGCCAGGACTCTAATGCACGCCTCTAGAACCTAGTAAATAAGCACACTGCTCTTTACAGAAAAAACAGGAGAAACATTGTTTTTGTCCTTGTGTTCATTATGAATCCAGTGCTAGATCCATGCCTAGCACATAGTAGGTACTCAATAAAATTCTGTCACATTGATGGATAACTAACTAGAAAGGGCATGAGAGCCAAGCAAAAGGACCAGCATTATATTTAGGAGTCTTTATTCTGAGACTCTTTAACCCCCATTGTAGAACCCCTCTATTTTTTTTTCAATGCTATGATTATATAAAAATAAACTCATTGTGCTTTCATTTGCCCTCAAATTAAAAAAAAAAATGCCAGGGACAAAAAGGGCTTAGAGAAAAGATCAGGAGAAAGGTTAACTTTTCCCCTTAATCCAAGTGAGTTGTTGAATTTTTAGATTTTTTAATATGGCAAGCTGAAGCTGGCCCTGCAGTCTCTAAAAATCTAAAACTCATTTCCTCTTCTGCTGGATACTGCACAGGGCTATAAGCTGCTCCCCAAGGCAAAACTCATTCAGAATATACTTAAGCAGGCTAGGATTGATTCCCAGAGATAAAACTCACCATCAATAACTCCTAACTGCAAAGTTGTTAAAATAATTTAGTTAGAATCTACAAATTTTTAAGCAGTTCTTTCTGGTATAAAAGAGTCTGGCTTTCAAGCTCTTGATGATTAAAGTTAAAATGGTAGACATATTTCAGCTGTACCTCAATTTGGAATAGGAAATGAGCAAGGGATCCATTTCATATTCCTTTCCCATCCTCTCAGAACACCCTCCGATTTACCCTATGCAGTGTGGTTTCTGTTTTCAGATATATGCATTGATTAACTAAATAGTTTTAACTATGTAATTACTTATTCAAGCTCACTTAATAGATTTAATCAGCATTGGCTTGGGGGAAAAATTAATTATGGTCTTGGTTACTTTAGGAGACTAAAATCAAAAAAAGCATATATTCAACGAATACTTACTGCTGTGTGCCCTGTACAGGGGAGAACAGAATTGTCTTTTTAAGATATGACCCATATCCTCAAGGAGCTTAGTTCACATACCAAAATTTTCATGACTTCCCAATTACATGTCCTTACATCTACAAACTGTTATGATTGTGCACATAAGCTCGGACCTCAAATTGCATCTCTTTTGAGGTCCACATGAGTTTGTACTCAATAGTTATATTTTTGTAATGGGATCAGATCCAAAAGGAAAGAGAAATCTATTTGCAATAACATTTCAAATAGCTTTCTAGCCATTCTTTCTTTCTAAATTACTGTGCTCATTAATTTTCTTCTTTTTCTTTTTGGCAACTTAATATATCACAAAACTACTATCTATAAACATGTCTATTTACTAGGTAATAATATCCACATATAACCAAATATTTACTAGGTAATAATATCCACATATAACCAAATATTAAAATGATATCTAAAATACACACTGATTTATGTGACAATAGTTACTACTGCCTCCATTTAATCGACTATATTTAAAGAGTCTTTCTAATATACAACTTCTATATTATATTTTTAAATGATAAAAAAAGTTGTGTCATGTATTATTAAGCTATTTAATGAAAAATGCTGAGGAATCTTTTTAATTCTGCTTTGCTATTGGTAAAAGAACTTGTTTTATAAATATCCATTTCTAGAACACATCAACACTACTTTCTTTGACCTCAATTTCCACAACAATAATTGCCACTGGTTTTGGATTGTGATTTGTTATTCATGTTTATCTGATTCACAACACATCTCTTTTATTTATAAAAGTACTTTAAGGCATATTTCAATTTTTCCCATTAAAACCAATTTTGTGTGGAACATTTCAAAGCATCTCTTGATATATGCTTTCTAATCCTACCGAAAAAAAAAAGAATTGCCTTAAACCAAAATTCAGATTTACCAACTAACAGGAAACAAAACCTCTTAAAACAGTCTATCCTCAATCCCGTGTTTTTTTGGAGTTTGATCATTTGAAGAACTTTAAAAATAATGTTTAATAATTTTAAATAATTTAGGTTTGTATTTTATTTTTTAAATTTGGGTTAAAAACAAAATACTGGAATCACACAACATCCAGAGGAAGTAACTACAAATTTGTAAACTATCTTTTGATAAAATTAAAGCACTGTTATGGACTGATTCTACGTCACCAATTCAATATAAATTATATAAAGATGTCTCATAGGAAAAACTCTGTTGAAGTGGGAAATACGTAGTCTCCTTCTGAGTATGAAGCACTATGAAGTTGAGCATGAAGTTTCTGCAAGACTTTATATTTCATATACGACGGTATGTATACGAAACGCTAAAATTGTATATCACAATAAAATTTTGCTTATGTGCTAAAGAAAATGCTCTATTAGTCTAAAATTTATTTAAATCCATTTATTTACAGAAAGAATTTTTATTAGTATCACATTCGTGTAGTTATAAAATGTTGATCACTATCAACTAAAATAAATTTTAATAATTAATATAATACCTTTTTTTAATTTAACTTTCCTGCATGTCCTATATTTTTAGATATTTTCTTCTAAGAGGACCAACTAACTACATTGACTCCCTCCCAGTCAAATTTGGGGGCGTGAGCAAGTTGCGGGAAGCGGGAGGAGAGAGAACAGAAAAAGAGAAAAACATTAACTACTTGGTTCACCTGTGACAGAACCCAGAGTGACCTCTTGTGGTAAATACTAACTACAGTACTTTGGTGAACAATATCACCTTTCCCTGGGCTACACTCTGAAGAATGCAGAAGCATTGTTCCATCAAGCTAAGAAACGTGGCTGTGACTCACAAGGAAAGAAAAAGATAAACAGTGACTAAACTAAAGGCTTTCTTTAGGAAATCTACTCAGTCGCCATACATTAAAATAATCATAGCTACTCCCTTCTATTAAAAATAGTGTTTATATGATCCTTTTAGTAGGTCAGTTACAAGGTGGCTAGGTAGATGGATTTCTTACACATCCTACTTCTGGAATCAAGCAAAGGACAGATGAAAACAGGAAGACAACAGTATCTTGGAATAAGCAGCCCTCTATCAGCAATGTGCTGCATTCATTACATAACAGAGTGTGGGAATCTAAGGCAAGGGACAATCTTGTGGCTTATTTATAAATATAAGTTAGGAAGTGGTCAGTATAATTTCAACCTCTTTGATATTTTAAATGTTAAAGAGGTACATTATAAGACCTGAGTAAACCAATGCTTCAAAAACACTGTGTGGTTTTATCAATATTTCCTGAAGAGTGTCTTAAATGTTAAAGAAAACCTTTCAAGAAAAAATGTCAATAACTTTATAACAACAACAACCAAAATAAAGTTCATTTGTTTTTCATCATTTCTTTCAAATTGGCTAATTTTAAAAGTTATCATTCCTTTTGTGTTCTGTGTATAGATCACTAGTTCGGTTTCCTCTCTTACAGGTTTCTTTTAAGACCTCAGTTTGTACAAATGTCAATTACAGCATGAAAATAATTTTGGAGTTTTCTACAAGTTAAGAGATAGTTGAGTATTTAAAAACGTGCTTGTGCAACCTAGCCAGCTCAAGCAGAATGAAAAATTGAGGATATTGAGCTTCTCCTTCTCAAAAGGTAAGTGGTTCATAAAATTCTACCTTCTCTATTTTCTCCTTTCCTGAACTCCTTTTTTCCCCAAAAAGAAAAACACTTCTCGTTTTCCACAAAACTGAAATAAACTTCCAATTTTTCATAATGCTTAAAATATTAAATAACAATAATTAATTTCTAGGTAAGGAATATTAATTTGTAGTTATAATTTTTCAAAATAGCAATCCAGTTTACTGTCACTCAAATGAATCATTTCTGCCTACTTATTAAGGAATTGAAGACAGTATATGAGTAAAGTGTGCTGCCCAAAGACAAAATCAAGTTGAAGGTCTTTGAAATATTTTTTGTCTTTTGAATCTAAATTTTAACCTAAAAGTCCTAAAAACAGTTACTTTCTTCCAGATACTTAACCTCTCTACTCACAAGTTTACTGCTCCCTAGAGCCCAATTTGGATTAATAGCTTGCATAAATAATTGAAATTTAAATAAAGGAAGGTATCCTAATAATGTTCTAGATACAAATCTAGTCTGTAAGCCCTTGGGGCAGGGGTCTTCTAGGAGACATTGCTCAGATGTGATGAACTCACCACACAGTCCTCAAACCTTCCTTACTAATGGCTTATTTTGATTGTACTAGCCAAAAATTTGTCTAAACAGTCCTACAGCATTTATACTTTAACCTTTACAACTTCTTAGAATAATAACACTATGTTTATTTACTAGAATCACATGCTAAGAATTATTATAATTCCTTTTGTCTAGAAATGATCTTATGTTTTATCCTGAAACTAAAAAGAGGAATTCCTTGCTTCTTTTGAGATTTGGCTATAAAATGTGTGTGTATCCATCCTACTCAGTAGCCCTCATTATTTATTTTATAGACTTTGAATCACCGGTAACAACATGTAATGCTCGCTCACAACAGACTGAGTCCACTAAATCAGGAAAATAAAAATCTAATCTCAAGAGGTGTGACATAATAGCAAATAGGTTATAGTGGCTACTCTGGAGCACAGAATACAATGCTGTTATTCTGGGAAAGTGCATCTAAAGAGTTTGGGGCTTTATTAGGAAATCCTTGGGTATAAAAGTGACATTCAAATATGCCACACTTCTTGCTCTTTTGTTCCACATCATCAAAAACGGTTCTGGTAAATTTGTAACTGGCTGAGATTTCAGGTCATTAGTGATATCCATGGACAAATAAATGCCTGACATTTTCTCTTTGTCTCCATTTCCCTTTCATGTCCCATAATCTCTCTCTCCCCCAACCCACCCTTTCTCTCTGCTCTGTGTGTTTTGTTTCCACATCTGTGTGTTGCTCCTTGTGTGCAAGAAAGAGAAAAAGAGTTTGCTTCCTCTGTGTCTGTAGGGTGGTGGACACACTTTAGACGAATCTCAAAATAGGAGAAGTAGGAAATTCCTCTTTTCAGTCTTCTGGATGGATACCTGACCATCTGAGTGTTCACCCATGTGCCTGTGTACTATCTGTGTATCTCTCAATATGTAGGTCTATGCTTAGCTGATTCTCACTATAAGGTTTGATCTTTTCCTAAGAAGAAAAGGACGTTGAATCAGAAAGAGCTTTTCTTGGGGTTCAGATAAAAAGACAATGCCAGCCTCTGTTTCTTCAATTGTTAAATAGATTGGGAGTGCTGGCTTCTATTCTTTCTCTTCCTACTAAAGCTCTGCCAAAACTTCACTTTCAATGTTGTTAAGCTAGGGAATAATGAAACCTTCAAAGTGACAAACTTGATCCACCTGTGAGAATCCTGAAGGGAATTTTCTATTAGTCTCAATTAAACAATTTCTTACGATAAATTTTTCTATTTCTCTTCCAAATCATATAGAAATGACAACTGCGGGATATTCCACCATGAATGTATAGACAATTTAATACCACAATTCTCAATTTCTGAGGTTCTTCCTACAAAAAGGTACGGAGACGTTTCAGTATTTATCACATACACCTGTTTATATACTTACTACAACTATCTAACACACTCCAAACAGTTCAGGGTCTTTGAGCAGTGGTATTGAAAGTTACCCATCAGCAATTAGAGGTGGCATGTAAGTGCCAGAACAGATAAATTTTCATTTGCACTTCGTTTTATCCAGGAAAGAAACATTTAACCAATGAAACAATTATGAACATGAAATGTAAAAAAAGATAAAATATTACTTTGAGTGGTAGATATAAAATGGAGGCAACAGAAACAGACATTTCTAAGCCACCTAAGGTAAAGCTTCATTTCATAATATATCTACAATTTGTAAAAATTCAAAAAACTATCTCATAGTTTCACAGCCTATATAAGAAGCTTCAACCAAAGTTGCTTCATCAGTAAAGTTTAGTCAAGGGATTCACATGTTCTTTCTCCTTATCAAACAGAGCAATCGTAAGTCTGGAGATTTGATTTTTTTAAGGCCTTCTCTGAAAAGTCCTCTCATAGACCAAACTGCGTGGAGTTGAAATAACCCAAGAGGATGAGAAAGCTGAAATAAGACATATACTTAACTAATTCCAATAACCCTTATATTTCTCCCAAACTGTTTTAAGAGTAACATCCTCTTGTATTACAGGTTTAGTATAATATTAATACAAGAAGGTAATGTATAAGTATAAAAATTACCTACCATTATGAATTTATATAACTCAAAAATATTACAGGTATTTAAAAGAATACTAAGCCAGACCCTATCAGCTATTTTTTCCAACCCAAATACAACACAACTGCTTTAGACTTGTATTGTTTCAGGCATTGGCCAAAATGAAGAAATAAAGTTTAAAACCTCAAATTAAAAACAAATACCAAGTCAGACATTTAGGGGAAATATTCTGAGACACTTAAATACAGTTAGTCTCAAAATGAGGGGAAATACTTGCAAGCATAGTCTTAAAAGAGATTCTAAGCTAAGAATTCGTATAATCTAATCTACCATTTAGGTAAGGATCGTTTATTTAATCATTTGTTATCACTTTAGCGTGACTCTGTCTTTCTGTGTGCCTCCAGCTAGGCAGGGAGACTCTTAAGAAGACGGGATGTGTATTAATTAGTTTCTTAATCCCAAGAAACCACAGAGTGTCTGTGGTATAAGGCACCCAAATAAATATTGTTTTATTGAATGAATAAACAAGGTACTGTGGAACTGCATAGAGTATTTCCATTGCTTTGTTCCAAGCTCTACTCTGCTCCATATACAGAAATGTCTTTCTCATTATTCTCCAAGCAAGAGATCTCAAAATGACAGCCTCTGAAGGAAAAACTTTAAAAGATATTCAACCTATCTTACTTATGAAATTTAAAATTATACAAAAGAATTAAAAACACGTAGAAAATGCAGATTTCAGTAAGATGTAAAGTTTATATGGTCTTAAAATGTGGAAATGTATAACCATTCGCATCCTGAATATCTTGAAGGAAATGAATGTATAAACGGATGGTATTTTAAAGACACATTAAGGCAAGAAAACATTAACGTCAGAAGCAAGGTAAGATGACATCTTTTTGAATTTTTTTCTAATTGCATTAAAAGCACAACAGCTACTGCTTCACTTCTAGGTTTCTAGTGTTCAAGTCAAACGAAATATATAGACCAATACACAATGAAAAACATAGCAAGAAGAAACTTTAAACACCAATTTGTCTACAGTAATTGCCTTCCCATTTTTCAGTCACTGAACTCTCTTTTTTAGGTTCCACGCCAACTACTCTCCCCAGCACAAAGCACCTTTCCCCGTGCCCATGAGGGCCAAAAGCCTTTCCAGAGATTTAAATCTTGTTAAGTAGCCACTTTTGCAGCCATTCCCAACTTGAGGGAAACCTTTCCACTGAGATTAACTCAGAATTTGGTCAGTCCCTGCTGCCCACTTTGGGAAAAAAATGTGGGAGACGGAAGAACAAGAAAAATAAAAGCAATACTCAACTGTATGCTCCAGATGTACCTACTACACCCTATCCAACCCCTTTCTTTCCTCCAGTTCTGGGCTCTGGACAGGTGGGAGGGGGTGAGTCAGGATGCAACTAACTTTCCTCCTCCACCTCATTGCCACCCCCACCCCCAAATCCAGCCCAACTGGTAACTGAAACCACCAGGTAAGACTGCCTGCATCCTCCTCCCCCCTTGGGAGAGGCATGGGATGGGGAGGACGGAGAGGGGCACTGGGGGGCGGGATGGAGGTGGGGGTGCTCTGAACTACAACTCTCCTTACCACTGGAGCGCCTGACGATGTTCTCCAAAAATGTGTTCTGCGGTGCCACCAGCCCTCTCTTGCCCCCCGGCATCCTGGGTGTGGAGAGCAGCGGCCAGGATCCGCGGCGGGGGAGGGGGGATGCAGGAAGAGAAGGTGGAGGAAGAGGAGGAAAAGGTGGAAGAGAAGATTGAGCCGAAAGAAGAGGGGGCGCGGCGGCGGCGGCGGGGTCCCCTGACTGTGTCTCCAGCCCGACCTGGATGAGCAGCTCTGGGGAGGAGGACCAGGCAGTTCATGGTAGTAGCGCTCCCCCGGCCGCCGCTGCCCAGACTGTGGCGGTGCCGCACACGGGGCTCGGGAACTGCAGGCTCCGCGGGGCACAGTGCGCCTGCGCCGCCCCCGCTGTCGCTGTCCCGCCGGTGCTGATGCCGAGGCTGCTGCTGAGGCTGCCACCGCGGCGGCCGGCGCCCGGGCGCGGGCTCCACATCTCTCCCCCTGCCCCGCGCCCCGGGCCGGGGGAGCGCAAGCGCAAACTCAAGCCCCCACTCCCCCAGGAGCCCCTCAGCTCACACCGAGCCCCCTTTCCTTTCCCGCGCCTCGGTCTCCGGGTCTCCTCGCCGCCCAGCGCAGCCCAACTTCTGCGGGGCTGTGCGCCTGGTGGTGGCTCCTCTCCCCGGAGACCGAGGCGAGCGCTCGCGGTCCAGTCGGGCCGGGGGAGTGGGAGAGGCGGGTGCCCGGGACAGCGGTGGCCAGTCGGAGGCTCACGTCTCGGCGTCTCCCGCTCGGGGCCGGGGCCGGGCTGCTGGCGCGGATGCGGCTCCCGGGGCGGAGGTGCGGACGGGCTGGCGCTCCAGCCGAGGCTGAGAGCCGGGCAGGGACTGGCTGGGCGGCGCGCGGGGACGCAGAGCAGCCACCTGACGCTGCTACCGCCCCCCTCCGGGCTCCGGCGCCCGAGACCTTCCTCAGCACCGGCGCTTTGCGCACCGCCCTGCCCCACCCCCGGAGCGGGAGCGCGAGCTCGGGAGTCCGAGCGCGCGGCAGGCTCGCGGAATGGCCCCGGCGACCCGGGCCGGGCTGGGTGCGTTGGGGGAGCGGGAGGCCGCCCAGGGGAGCTTCCTTCGGGGCGGCTGAGCGCAGGAGGCGAGCCGCCAGCCCGCCACCGCTGCAAAGTTCTGGGAAAGGTTGCACTTGATGCGAAGAGTAGCGGGAGAGGGTGAATAGTTCCCACCAGAGAGACGGGGAGTGAGGCGGGCAGCGTTAGCGATGGAGAAACGGTGAAGGCTGCGGGGGCGAAGATGCGCCAGGGTGAGGCAGGGCAGGAATCGCCTCTAACAACGCCCCCTCCCCGCCAAATCCCAGGCGTTGAGAATGGACAGCAGTGGAACCGTTACAAACAGTCCAAAAGCCTGACTGTGCCACGGAGAAGGGAAAATGGCATAAGTGCGAAGGGGGCAGAGAGAGATGGAAAAGAAAGAGGAGCCTACGCCGAGGCACCTCCTTTGATCTAAGGCAGTGGTTTTCAAAGTGGCCCGGAGTGGCAGCATCCGCATCTGCACCGCCTAAGAACGTGTTTAAAATGCAAATTATTGGATTCTACCCCAGAGTTAGGGAACCAGGAACTCTAAGGATTGGGTTGACCCATCTGTTTTAACAAGCCCTCCAGGTAAATACGATAAGTATAAGGCGCCCTCTCATCTCCAGGGGCTGCACCTGGGCCTGTCAAGAACGGACGATTGTGTAAACAGGGTTAAAGAGCGGGAGACCAGAAGTGCACCGCCCCGGAGTCAGCGGTTGGTGGTGGAGCGAAGTCTTGAGTGTTGAAGGCGATAGGATAGTTGGATGGGTGCGATCCCTTTTGCTGGGATCACAACGTGCTAGAGGAGAGGTAACTGCGTTAGAAATTATCAGATTACCAGAAGCAGGGGGAATCCCCAGGCAGGGGTCCGAGTACACATCTCAGCACCTGTCCTTTTTTGGAACCCTCTAGATTACCAATCATTGACTTCAAGACAAGACCTAACTCACTCTCTCTCTCTCTCTCTCTCTCTCTCTCTCTCTCTCTCTCTTTCTCTCTCTCCGCCCCTGCTCTCTTTCTCCTCTTTCTCCTCTCCTTTGTTTCTCTCTTCTCTCTCTCCTCTCTTCTCTCTCTTTCTCTCTCTGAAATTTTCAGAGCCCAGGCAGCTGAGCAAACCCAGAAGGTTGACACAAGGCAATTTTATTCCGCTAAAAATCTTTATGCAAAAAGACCAAGAGATTCCGTAGAATAACACTAGGCTATTCTAGCTTTCCACAGGAAGCACTGCTGGTCATGGACCTTATCCCCTTACAGTTAAAATGTCTGTTAAATATATCAGGTGTGTTTAGTTCAATAACAAGCGACTCAGGTGCAGACTGGATCTGTAGTGAGCTTGTCACAGCAGCACTCAGAGATATGGCCAGGTTACAACTCCCTCCTTGCAGTTGGTAGGAAAAACTGAAACCATCACCACAGCAGCCTTAAACATATAATTGAATTTCCCACTCTATCGAGTCTTTTGTGACCTGTGTTCAAATGATCCTATCAGCTAGCTATTTATTGGCTGGGTTGGTGAATAGGCAGGCTTATTTTTTAAGCAGGTATAATTCATTGCTATTCTAGACTTCCAGCATGCTATAATAATTCCATCATCATCATTAACAGAGAATATTTCAAATCTATATGTTCTTTTGCATATCATCAGCTGTCCACATCTCACCTATGGGTATTGATTTCAAATCTCAGCTTCTCAGTATTTCCCATCTAGTATATATATCCTTGTTCCTAATCATTCCTCTGTGGGTGTATTAGCTCAAATTTCCCAAAGAGGAAATTCTTTTGGACTCCATTAAGACACAGTCACAAAATTACTGGTAGAACCTCCTTGTTTCCATCTGCAGATTTGATTAAAATTACATTCATCCTTTCTTGTTTCTAACAACTCCATAGCATTATAATGTTTAGATTATTTTAATGATCATAAAAATGTGGCAGTTAAGAAGTGTCAAAAGGTTGCATACTTTTCTTAATCTTCTAGTTTAAGGTTTCATTTTATAAAGAAACCAAGACCCCCCAAAAAATGAAGTATCCTGTCCCAGATGACACAGTGCTTTAGAACAGTCTGCACTGAGACTAGAATCAGGTCTCCTGACCCTGTAGCCAGAGCTCCTTGTAAATAATAGAAAATAACTTAATCTTAGGCTACTGTGGTAACAACAAGCAACATCAAGGATCTCTATTGCCATCACTGATTTTGCCGCCAATGAGAATAGAAACCCTTGGCAACTGTTGAGAACTGACTGGGAACTTGCAACTGTTCCCAATCAAAATAGAGTCAAGGAAAATCGAGTGGCAGCATCATATAGACTGACTGGCCCTAAGGAACGTGCTGGCCAATTTCAACAAGGTGCTAATACAGCATTTTAAAAGTGTGTTGCAGACTCCATATATTGTGAACAAACTACAAGATTTAACAGATGAAAGAGATAGGAATTAGAAAGCTTCAATGTCACACAAAGAAAGAGCTTGGTTTTGTTTTATTGCCAAAATTCCATTTCAAAACAGAATCATTTGTTCTTTTCTTCTGTCCTTCCGGGTATGGTAATTAGAGAGAACTCGTCTGTGATCACCAAGAATTCCAGTCCTCAGAAGTGTCCACTGACTCCTAAGTCACAGCAGAATGAAAGCTGGCTGAATGAACTGTAGGTGTGTTCCAGTCTAACCGAAACCAATATAAACGTGAAGCTTAGAAAATTGATGTTGGAGCCGGGCGTGGTAGCTCCCGCCTGTAATCCCAGCACTTTGGGAGGCCGAGGCGGGTGGATCATGAGGTCAAAAGATCGAGACCATCCTGGCCAAGATGGTGAAAACCCCGTCTCTACTAAAAATACAAAAATTAGCTGGGCATGGTGGCACATACCTGTGGTCCCAGCTACTTGGGAGGCCGAGGCTGGAGAATCACTTGAACCCAGGAAGCGGAGGTTTCAGTGAGCAGAGATTGCACCACTGCACTCCAGCCTGGCAAGATTCCATCTCCAAAAAAAAGGAAAATTGATGTTGGAAGTGATGATTTGGAATGACTACTGGTTCACTGAAGGACTCTTTTATCAAATACCCCTCCTCTGAAGATGTTTAAAATATAGTTTACTTAACAGTAGCTGTAATTATATGTAAATTTTCAAAAAATACATTAGAAATAGGTTCAGTTTGACACTTACTCTTTGATCCGTTATGTGCAAATGATCCAACCACTACTTTCTCGGGAAATTCTTCTCCTAATACCTACTTTCTGTTTCTGAGCAAACCCCAGTACAGATCCAAGTTACAATCATCTGTAGATGCTAAATGGGTGGCTGTGATGGAGGAATGGGAAGAAGTAAAAAAGGAAAGGGGCAAAAGTGATTCCCTATCATGGCCTCCAGGGTTGGCCTCACTAGAGCAGTATCACTCCATTCCATTTTTCCTCCCCAAGCCTCGCTACGTGCCTTTCCCCAAAGCCCTGTCCCAGCTCTAGCAGTGAAGCATACAAACATTACTAAATTCCTCTGCATGCACCAAGTCCCACATTTACACCTATATCTTCTACCTCTTCTCCTTTCTGCTACCCCCACGCAGGATCTAAATTGAGAGAAAGCAGACTAGAGATTCAATGCCTGGACTCTGGACCCAGACTACCTGGAATTTAATCTTGCCTCCCTCACTTACTAGCTATATGACCCAGGCCAGGTTATTTAACCACAACTTCCCTTGTAAAATGGGGATAATCATTACCTATTTCATAGTGCTGATACGGAGATTAAGTTAGTTACTATTTGAAAACCACTGCAGACAATATCTGACAGGTAATAAGCACTATGTAAGTGTTTGAAAGTAAAAACATGAGCCTTTTTCTCCCCTTCTACTTTCATTTAGTGAAGGCTTTAGAAAGTGGTCACTACTGAGGTTCACCAATATCCAGTTGCCTTTTCCTGCTTCTTGAAATTAGTGTGGCTACGAACTAATGCTTGTTAGTGAAATAGGAATGAAGGGAAAGGGTGTTACTTCCAGGTGAGCATCTAAGAACCAGGACTTATTTTCTCATCCTCCTCTTCTTCTGCCTCAGTGACTAGGGAATGCCAACAAATGCAAGGAGAAGACCTGCCCAGAAGTTACCTAGACCTGCAGTAGACATTACGTAAGCAGGAAATAAACCTTTGTTGTGTTAAGACACTGACAATCCCAGCACTATTTGTTACTGTGCCATAACCTAGTCTATCTATCCTGGCAGGTACAGGTTATTAACTTGCTTTGGGAACCAGAGATTAGAAGAAGAAGAATTCTTCATCCTGACTGCACATTACAATCACCTGGAGACTTTGTAAGAGTCCCAAAGCCACAGCCCAGACCAAGTAAATCAAAATTTCCTGGGATGAGACACAGACATTACTTTTTTTTTTTTTTTTTTAAGTTAAAGTTGTCCAGGTTATTTCTTTTTTTTTTTTTTTTTTTTTTTTTTTTTCCCCAGTCTATCGCCCAGGCTGGAATGCAATGGCATGATGATCTCAGCTCACTGCAACCTCCACCTCCCAGATTCAAGCGATTCCTCTGTCTCAGCCTCCCAAGTAGCTGGGATTGTAGGCATGTTGCACCATGCTCAGCTAATTTTTGTAATTTTTTTTTTTTTTTTTTTTTAGTAGAGACAGGGTTTCACTATGTTTGCCAGGATGGTCTCAATCTCTTGACCTCGTGATCCACCTGCCTAGGCCTCCCAAAGTGCTGGGATTACAGGCATGAGCCATAGCATCCAGCCATGATTATCTATATGTATCAAGCAAGGCTGCATCCTATGGGAATCTCTGGTGTTTCAATACTGTAGCAAAATCCTTAGCTCCCAAGGATCACACTTTGGTTTCAGCTGTCCCACAAAGGCTCTAATATATGCAACTGTGAGTTTCTATGTACTTGTATCTGCTGAGCAGCCCAGAAGAGAACCACAAAACTTCTAAGACTAATGCGCCAAACATTGAAGGCCTCCAGACTCAACTTGCTTTCTCAGTGCAGACCAATCCTTCTGTACGTCCCTGATCAGCTGTGTCCCCACTATCTGCTGTAGTTTTTCAAAGCATCTTGTCTCTTTTCACACCTCAGCTGTCACTTTTTCACCTCCCAGTCTCAGAAGATGACTTGTAGAAAACAGGTCATGCTGTCAATTCTTACACTTCCTGCCACTGCTCTCTCTTCCTTTTCTTCTTTCTTCCAAACAAATAAAAAGCCATTTCTCTCACCATCCCTCCATCGCTGTTCTGGATCCTATTCATATGGGCCTCCGAGGAGACCTCGCTTTACTGACTGTCCCCTCACTTCTCACTTGGACATTTAACATGTTTTAAGATCGATTTCTTAACTTGTGATTTCCCTCAAGCTTTGGCTGGGGCTCTCCCATCACTTCATGATCAATCTTCTGAGAAGTCTGTGCTAGCTGTCTCCACTTTCTTGCCTCCTCTTCACTCTTAACTCCCAACAAACTGGCCTCCTTTCAACTGCTCTCCTGAAATTGCCTCCCCAAAAGTAATTTTTAAATTGCCAAATCCAGTGAGGCAATTTCATTGTCAATTTACTTTACCTGCCTATGATATTTGAGACTGTTACTAATCGTTTCTTCTTGAAACATGCTCCTACCTTAGACTGACTGGTTTTGAATACTGATGCTATGATCTCAGCATTTTCATTAACCTATCTGCACCTCAGGGGTTTTTTTCTGTAAAAAAAATAATTAATCATGCCTACCTCATATGGTTGATGTAAGAATTAAATGAGATAGTACAGGTGGACAATCTTGCATCTAGTTTTCTGAAATAGAAAACTCTGATATCCTAACGGGTTTTTTTCGTACATTTTTCACAAACTCATTTGCCAGAAAAACCTGACCTGAACTGTTAGGAGGCCACTTGTACTCTCGGGCCTATCTGCTATGGATATTGAGCATGTTTTCCTGCACAGATATTCATGTGTTTGAAAACAGAGACTGCTGTCCCTAATCCCAGTGAGAGAGACGCAAATACACAGAAATCTACAAATATCCGAATTCCAAAACACAGACCTTTTTCCTGCAACTGTATACACCCATACCCATGGACTGACTGGCAATTCCACGATAATCTCTAACATATTTAAAACAAATGAATCATCTTGCAGCCTGCCCACACCCACTCCCCCTCCAGTGTTGCTTGTCTCATAAGCTACTTCTATCTACTCAATTATCCAAGTTAGTAACATCAACACTTCTCTACCCCCACTCCATACCCAGTCCTCTTCATTCAACCTCCCAGATACCTCTTTAAACTACCCAGCTCTCACTCCCTCCGCTGGCACTGCTCCAAGTCAGGCTCCATCGTTTTTTACTTGGACTTCCACATCAGCCTTCCAACTGGTCTCCCTGCTTCCTACGTTTTCTGACCATACATACTCCTATCTCCTTCTCCAAGCTCCACTCCAATTCATTTTTTCCCACTTCAATGCTATAACAAAGTGATCTTTCTAATGCGTAAATCTGTTCCCGCGTAAACACTTCTGAGTTTCTCTTTGCCCGCAGGTGAAAGCTCAAAGCCCTTACCTGGCCTTTTTATATCCTTCCTTATCTGATTCCTGCTTATCTACTCAGGATCAACTCTCATTATTCCACGTTCCAACCCTCCACCTTCATACTTCCTCACCGCCTACATCCCTTTGTATTCCTTGTGCTTACCATGCTGTCTCTTTCTTCCCCCACCAACATCCTGCATCACTAGCCACCTTCCTTCAGATCCTATATGAGTTGTCATTGCCTCCAAGAGGCCTTCATTGACTCTCCACAACCTGGTAAACAGCCCTTCCTGTGAGTTCTTCTAGTACCACGCTATTCTTCCTCTATGGCAACATTGCACCTCGCTGTGCATCTCAATGTTGTTAAGACAACAACAACAACAAGAAAAAGAAAAGATTGCAAAATTCGTTGAAATCTTATGTGTCTCTTCACCAGAACTGCCACTAGTGCTTCTGGCGTCTTCCTGAGAATTAGGAAAAGAAGTCCCTCTGGCCAGTCATGGGGCCAAGTCACAGCACACCGGCTGAGATATTTGTGGGCTGGATTTCAGCTTCTATTTGTTCCCATAATAGGTGTTCTTGGTGGGAAGAAGGTGGGGGGCTTTCTAGGTGAAAGAACTAGAAAAAAAGGAAATAGTTATGATAGGAAAGCTTGCGATATGTGACAAACAGTAGACAATTAGATTTTTTTTTTTTTTTTTTTTTTGCGATGGAGTCTCCCTCTGTTGCTAGGCTGGGGCGCAGTGGCATGATCTCCGCTCGCTGCAACCTCCTCCTCCCAGGTTCAAGTGATTCTCCTGCCTCAGCCTCCTGAGTAGCTGGGACTACAGGCATGCACCACCATGACCAGCTAATTTTTGTATTTTTAGTAGAGATGGGGTTTCACCATGCTGGCCAAGATGGTCTCAATCTCTTCACCTCATAATCCGCCCACCTCAGCCTCCCAAAGTGCTGGGATTACAGGTGTAAGCCACCGCGCCTGGCCAACAATTTTAATCTTTAAGTGGAAGATAGAATTGGAGGCACAGTTAGGGGCTCATCAGGCCAACTTAAAGGGTTTGGACTTTATTCTGTAGGCAATGAAAGACATATTTTGAGTAAAGATGTGACATGGTATTTGAGGAGAAGTCAGTTTGTAATTGGTATACAAGATGCTTTGGGGAGAGAAAAGTCCAGGATTGGAAAAACTACTTGAGAGACCCCTGTAAACAAGAAGTTGACATTTTTGAAATATTAAATTATTCCCTAACACCATGTTTACTGTCACCCTCTTGCTTTCACTGTATCATCATTCCTCACCACAGCTCACCTCTTCCTGGCTTTTTAATTTCGAAAGTCTAAGCATTAGAACAGAAATGCATAAGAAAAGTGTTATAATAAAGGCTCTGTCCATTCTTACCTAGTGTTAGTCATGGTTCTAAATACTTTACATGACTGCTCTCAATTAATCTCATTTAATTTTAATACAGAAAAATTGAATTTAATTCAATTCAACAAGTATTTATTATGCATCTATATACCAGGCACCATAGTAGGTGGTTACATTATCCCCACTGAACCAACATCGAAATTGAGGAACAGAGAAGTTCAGTAACTGGCACGAGGTCACAAAGGTGGTATGTGACGGAGTCAGGATTATGTCCTCAGGTACTCCGTCTTCAAAGCCCAAAGGCTTAGCTATCTGTTTAACCATTGCACTACACCGTCATCCAAATGATTTGGAAAATATCTGAGAACCAGCTGTTTCATATGCTCTACATCCACCCTAAATGAGAAAAAATTCCCCTGTGCTAAGGGAAGGAAGATAAGTTGGGGAGGAAGTCAAGAATAAGGAGGACCTTCTGCCACAATGCAGGGAAGAGATGTGGAGCTCCAAGGAAAATAACAAAAACCTTAGAGATAAATTTGGAGGACACACAAATATTTAAATGATAGCAACATCATGAAAAATAAAAATTTTAGGAAATATTCTCCTCATCTTCAAAACCTATCAAATGATTCATGATTACAATTAGATAAGAGAGATAAACTTCAAGGGATCTCAGTGTACCACAATGCGACTATAGCTAATGATGATATGTTGTATTCTTAAAAAATGTAGAGAGTGGATGTTAAGTGCTCTTAACACAGAAATGACAATTATGTGAGGTAATGCGAATGTTAATTAGCTGGATTTAATCATCCCCCAATGTATGTGTACTTCAAAACATGTTGTACACAACAAAAACATACAATGTTATCTGTCATTTTTAAAAAGATGTTTTAACTATCAGATTTAACAAAGAAGTCACACACATCATTGACAAATGTATACACTTTTAGAATATATCTTTGGTGTTTCATGTTCATCAAGATAAAGGAAAATATGAACGAATGTTCCTGTTGGAACTACCTCATAATCAATTGTAGCCATAGGTTGGCCACAGATGCAAGAGTTGTAGGTGAAAGTGTTCCATGAGAACGAGTAGGCCACATGGAATTTGCAAAAAGAGAGATGAATATTTTGATAAGATTTGAAAATGATGTGCTACATATCCTTCTATCAGTAGAATTTACAATAAATTTAAATATGTATGTATGTATATATGTATACATGTGTATGTATACATTTGTGTACATGTGTACATATATATACATGCATGCATGTTTTTCTCTTGAGAGCTGCCTGTTAAACCTCTACCCTCACACCACAATGCAATTTGCCACGTCAGAGTTTAGCGATCCCAATACAAAAAGAAACTTCTCTCTCCCTAGCATCCAAATGTCAGTCCAGAGGAAGCCCTTGATCTGCCCCACCAGGATCACACATCTACATGCCAGTACCTGTACCAAGAATGGGTGCGGTGGGACTGTAGTACTGTAAATGACCAAGCCTAGGCATGCGCTCTATCCTGGCTGCCGAGCAATGTAGCATGTGATGGTCTCACTGGCTATGGAGACAGGCAAGTTCTCCAAAAGGAGTCATTTGGCTTAGCAAGCAAAAACAATAGACACCCATTATAGTAGGTCCTCAATAAGTGGTAGCCACTATGATCTCTAACTTTTTAATCTCTAGAAAGAAAATTAGCAACAATGTATTTATTTCATAGTACATCTGACATTTTAAGATTTAAAAATCCCCAACTCATTTAAATGTTCTCCTTTCTCCAAGGCCTCTATAGAGTTCTAACCATTAGCTGTTCATGTATTCATTCTTTCTCTTAATTAACACTTCCTAAATTCCTAATCTCTTCAAGGAACTGGGCTAGGTGCTGTGGATTCACTTCAGTTTACTCTAAATTTGATAAGTGGCAATCTAGCCTGATCACAAGCCCATCTGTTGTGTCATAAACATCCTGTCCCGAATATACTACCACTTCTTCAAGAAACAGCTTATGCTACCTCAGCTTCAGTAGACTAATTGAACCAAACATGTTCAAAGAAGCAAACTCTAAGAATAAATCCCCAAATGTCAACGCTGTCTAGGAGGAATGAAGAAACATATGGGATCCCAGGCATTCTTCAAATTATACATCCCGAAGTGTTGGAGGGGGCTGGACTCCAACAGCAGTTTCATGCCTTCCAGAAAAGTTGTATGGTCATGCAGTTCTCATTGTAACCTTGAAAACAAATAAATGGGGCATTTAAACAGTCACTGCAAGTAAGATTCCTATCACAAAGGGACATTCTGTTGCATTCTATTTGTAGTATAAAGAACTGTTACATACAGCTTTAAAATTGGTCAAAAAAAATCCTGTATTGTAAGAACATCCTCTGCATGTGAATGTAATGAATGCTGTTCACCCTGTATACCATCTTTGGGTAAATTAGGTCAGCATCTTCTCTGGATATGGCTATAGGGTTCTTCGAAATGGCATGCATCTCACTTCCAAAAGTGAACAAATGGCTCTTATGCTAGAAAGAAATAGATCAAAGTGGTTCAGATGTGTAAATCAGAAGCAGTTAAAAAAGAGTTTTGATTTAAAGGATATGTATGGGCCAAAAAGAAAACAGAAACTTAAGAAGTGAAAGGAGTCAGCTCAGCTCACATCAAGAGAGAAAGGACAGTCTAAAATAGTCCAGAGGGCTCTATGAACACAGGCCGGAACCTGCATCATTGGCAGGTGGGATGGGGGAAAGAAACTAGGAACAGAAGAATGGAGCTAGCAGTTGGGAGGCTTGAATGCCAGTTCTATGCCAGGCTCTGCTTTGGGTACTGGTCAAAGGCAATCACCGAGACTCACAACTTCTCAAGATAGGTATTATTTACCACCACAATTACAGATGAGAAAACCAAGATTCAAAGAAGTTCATAACTTGCCCAAGGCCACACAGCCAATAAGTGGCAAAACCAGAATTCAAATTCAGGGCTATTTAGCTCTAAAGCCCTCTTCCCATAGGCCAGCCTCAGTGAAACTGGACAGCAAGCATCCAAATCCCAACATCCAAAGAATAGTGGTAAACTTGATTACATTGGCTGTCACACCCAGGGGTAGAGGATGGCAGAAAGCTTAGAAGGTAACAATATTTTTGATCAAGTGGGTGGAACAGGCAGGAAAGGATGGAAGGGTAAGTAGAGGAGGACAATCTGTCTGATTAGAGGCAACATCCTAGCCAGTGGCTAGGGATGGAATAAAGAACAAATCAGGCTTCAGAAAGAGGGGCTGGTATGGCTATATTCACAAAACCACAAGTCCTAGCCTCCAACTTAAGTTCAAATCCAAACTAGGGGCAGAATCCCCATCATATGGAACAGGTGCTCATAGAAGTTGAGATGTGAGAGAAAGGGACAGGGTGTTGGGATGAAAATTAGACTTCAATAGGTTGCAAGCCCCTTAGCAACTCACCAGAGTAACTGGACCTTAGGCTTAAGGAAAGACCGTACCTGGTAGGGACATACTTCCTTAGGTAAGAAGATCCCTCAGCCCCTGAGTGGGTTAAGCCTGCAGGTTTAAAGGTCTTCAGCACTGGTATCAAAGCATGGCTGTGCAAGAAAACCACAGAAACAACAAAATCATCAGATTATTTGTTAAGAACCTACTCTGTACCTGGTTCTGTGCTGCAGCCCACGAATGCATTGTTGAATAAGACAGACACAGCCCTGCCCGCATGGAGCCTACCTTCTAGTAGAGGAGACAGACAATGAACAAGAAACCAACAAATGAGTGAAATATATGCAAGTCAAAAAAGTTCTAAGAAAGGAAAAAACAAGAGACAAAAATCAAAGAAAAAAGTAAGTGAGGAGGCGGTTACGTGCCAGTGATCCTTGAACATCACAGATTTGAGCTATGGGGGTCCACTTGTATGCAGATTTGTTTTAATAGACATATTTAAAATGTTTTGAAGATTCACATTTGAAAAAAACTCTCAAATGAACCACATAGCCTAGAAATATCAAAAACATAAGAAAAGTTATATGTGTCATAAATGCATAAAATATACGGAGATGCTAGCCTATTTTATCATTTACCACTATAAAATATACATAAATCTACCATAAGAAGTTAAAGTTTATCAAAACTTATGCACACAAACACTTAGATGCCTTACGTGGTGCCATTCACAGTCAAGAGAAATGTAAACAAATGTAAAGATGCAGTATTAAATCGTAACTGCATAAAATCAACTGTGCACATACTGTACAAGTGTAATCATTTCATGGCCACCCCATTGCTATTTAAAATGCCATGTGATGCTAATCATCTCCACAGAGGCAGTTCCTCTCTCCAGTAAATTGCAGATCTCAGTGAAAAGCAGCCTCTCGGTTCTCACATATCTTTCATCATGTTTGATTTAATACTGTAAACCTTGATAACAAGGGGACTCACACAAAGTGCTACTAGTGATGCTAGAAGTGCTCCATTAAGCAGAGAAAGGTCACGAAAAAGTTGAATTGCTTGATGTGTACTATAGATTGAGGTCTGCAGCTATGATTACCCTCCATTTCAGATAGCCATTCCTCTTGTAAACAGATGGCTTAAACTTATGGCATTGATAAATACAGTACAGTAGTGTCGGTGTATTTTTTCTAACCTTATGATTTTTTTAATCACACTTTCTTTCCTCTAGTGTAAAAATATATAATGCATACAACACACAAAATACATGTTGATCAGCTATTTATGTTATCTGCATGGCTTCCAGTCAACAGTAGGCTGTTGGTAATTAAGTTATTGGTGGGCGGGGTAAAAAGTCATACAGGGATTTTCAACTATGCAGGTGTCAGCACCAGTAACCCCCATGCTGTTCAAAGGTCAACTGTACTTTAAATGTTGAATGAAAATCTTTCTGTATAAGGCACATTTACACTGCAAACTAGAGGAAGAAAAGAAGTTAAGCCCAAAAGAAATGGAAGGAATAGCAGGCCAGGCAGAGGGAACAGCATAACTGTGTAACTGGCCTCGGGTGGTAAAAAGTTGGGGATGTTTGGCTGGGCATGATGGCTCATGCCTGTAATCCCAGGCTTTTAGGAGGCCAAGGCAGGTGGATCAGCTGAAGTCAGGAGTTTGAGACCAGCCTGGCCAACATGGTGAAACCTCATCTCTACTAAAAATAAAAAATTAGCTGGGTGTGGTGGTAGCTACCCAGGAGGCTGAGGCAGAAGAGTCGCTTGAACCCAAGAGGTGGAGGTTGCAGTGAGCCAAGATCGTGCCATTGCACTCCAGCCTGGGTGACAGAGTGAGACTCCATTAAAAAGAAAAAGCTGGGGATGTTCAAGAAACTCTAAGAAAGGGGCATTGGAGCCGAGGGAGTAAGACAGGGAGAGATGCAAAAAGATGCTGGGAGGTAAATAAATACGACAGCATTCAGGGTTTGTAGAACAAAGCAAGGAATTAAAACTTTCCCTTGAAATCAAAGTATAAAGGGGAACGACTGAAACATTTTAAGGTGGGTTGTGAGCATGATCATTAATGGAGGGCCTCATTACCTTTTTTATTAATAAGCAATAATTGATCCAAACAATTACATTACAAATGGGTATTCTGATTAAACATAAAGATTAACATTTTATTATTAGCAATGCATTAACTTTTCATTTTTGTAGCTTCAAGTGCCAAGAAACCTTGTTCACGTAAATAACAAGATACAAATGAAAGAAATTTTGTTATAACAATATCAGTCCATCTTTGTATGACATAATGACTTTCACAGCTGTGTGGGAGAAGTCCAGATGGGAGAGTGGGAGAAAGTGAGAAGGCTGTCACCATCCTAAAGGCAAGGAACAAAACAGACAGTGGAGACAGGTAGAAGATGGCAGGTCAGAGATTCATTCTGAAGATAATATCAGCAGGAACTCACCAATGGAATGGATGCAGAAAGTGAGGACATGGGAGGAGGCAGAGAAAGCTCTTGCATTCTTGCTTTCAGCAACTGGATGAGCAACGGTGCTGTTGACTGAGATGGGGAAGACCAGTTGATGAAAGATGTGTTTCAAAAAAGAGTTGCATTTGGACATTTTGAATTTGATATCCCAAGCAGAGGCACCAAGAAGGCAATTTGATGGCTGAATCTGGAGCTCACAGTAAAGGTTTTAGATCCTAGGAGCAGAAGATGTCCCAACCAACAGAACTCTGCAAGGATTTCCTCATTAGGCATCTGCATTACCTCTATGTCCACATTACCTGTTCAACAGTTGCCCACATATGTTAAAATGTACTGTTTAATCGTTGTCTTGTCTTCAATAAAGAGATTAGAAATAGAAAGAGATAATAATGAGACAAAAAGCAAAACAAAGAGCCAAATGCTCACAGTACTATTTATATTAGCAAAACATGAGGAGCAACCCAACTACCCATTACTAGAGGCTAGGCTAAATAGCCTCTACTCATAGGCTAAATATTGCACATTCCTGAAATGAAATCTAGTTCAGCCACCTTGGAACTGCTACTATAAATCTACATTTATTTTATTTTCTATTATGAAAAGATATTTACAATATATTATGCAAGAAGAAAAAGCATATTATAAAAAACAACATATGCTATGTAAATCATGCCATTTTTTGTTAGAGAGAAATTGATAACCATATTGATATAGTCCCAAAATATGCTCCCCTTACGTGTATTTTTTCCTGAGCAAAATGTATACACCAAAATTTGAATCATGGTTGCTTTGGGTGGGGAACTTCTGAGTGAGTTTTACTTTCTTTTTCATACTTTAATGCATTACCAGATAATTTTTTACAGTATGCACACATTTCTATGCAAGTATGCCTTTACCTCTGCTTTGATCATAAGAATGAACAACAACAAAAAAAGCCATTGCACTTAGGAGAAACTAGACAAACAACAGTCTGGAAACTTTAGATGGTAGCCAGAAAGAGCCAGGCTGGCAGCCAGCTGCTCTGCCACTACTGTAATCAAAACAGTTTGTGTTTATTCAGTTAAATTCAACAAACATTTCCCATACACCTACTCTGGGCCAGCCTCTGCTTAGATGATGAGAAAGCATAGAAGAGTTCAGTCTTAGTCCTTGGCCTTTATAAACTCACAAGGAAATAACTTGGCTTTAAACACAGTTATAAAAGATTGTGTTGGTTTGCTGAGCTGCCATAGCAAAATACCACCAACTCGGTGGCTTAAACAACAAAAATGTATTTCCTCATAGCTGGAAGTCCAATATCAAGGTCTCAGCAGGGTTGTTTCTTCTGAGCCCTCCGTCCTTGGCTGGCAGATGGCAACCTTCTCTCATGTCTTCACATGACCTTTACTCTATACATGTCTATGTCCTAATCTCTTCTTTTCAGGAGGACATCAGTCAGATATAGGATTAGAGCCTGATAAGGTTTGGCTGTGTCCCCACCCAAATCCCATCTTGAATTCCCACATATTGTGGGAGAGACCAGATGAAAGGTAGTTGAATTATGGGACAGGTCTTTCTCAAGTTGTTCTCATGATAGTGAGTAAGTCTCACAAGATCTGATGGTTTCAAAAAACGGGAGTCTCCCTGTACAAGCTCTGTCTTTGCCTACTGCCATCCATGTAAGATGTGACTTGCTCCTCCTTGCCTTGCACCATGATTGTGAGGCTTCTCCAGCCATGTGTAACTGTAAGTCCCATTAAACCTCTTTCTTTTGTAAATTGCCCAGTCTTGGATATGTCTATCAACAGAGTGAAAACAAACTAATACAGGGTCCACACTGAGAAATGTCATTTTAAG
This sequence comes from Saimiri boliviensis, assembly GCF_048565385.1. Taxonomy (NCBI): domain Eukaryota; kingdom Metazoa; phylum Chordata; class Mammalia; order Primates; family Cebidae; genus Saimiri; species Saimiri boliviensis. The sequence goes on along the minus strand of NC_133450.1, from coordinate 40,684,502 downwards.
TTAATTACCTCCTTAAAGGCCCTCTTTTAACATACAAATTTCATGGAGGACACAATTCAAATTATAACAAATATCCACATACTAGATTTTCAGTGATAAGATTACTATTTTGTGATTTACTAGTGATGTCTCTTAAATTTTCTTTGTAAAATCTGAATCAGAGATATTCAAAAGTAACTTACAAATTAGTTAAGAAAAAGCATATAAATAAAGACAATTACTGTCATCTTCTCGCAAAATGATTAGGTGCCATATGACATTTTCACTTTTATGATTACACTTAAGATAGATAGGGAAAAATTGAGCAAAGTGCAGTGAAGAAATGAATTTTTTTCATTCAGATAACTAGACAATTTAGGAAAAGGACACTTAGAATAAAATTTCTAGGGAATGGGCCGGGCGCGGTGGCTCAAGCCTGTAATCCCAGCACTTTGGGAGGCCGAGGCAGGTGGATCACGAGGTCGAGAGATCGAGACCAACCTGGTCAAAATGGTGAAACCCCGTCTCTACTAAAAAAATACAAAAACTAGCTGGGCGTGGTGGCGCGTGCCTGTAATCCCAGCTACTTAGGAGGCTGAGGCAGGAGAATTGCCTGAGCCCAGGAGGCGGAGGTTGCGGTGAGCCAAGATCGCGCCATTGCACTCCAGCCTGGGTAACAAGAGCGAAACTCCGTCTCAAAAAAAAAAAAAAAAATTTCTAGGGAATGATTTTATATTTATTAACATAATAGAGCTTTATAATCTATTAGTAACGCCTCAGATAACTTTGTCTTATGTGTAACAAGGTGAATCAGGAGTCTGCAGTGAGTTATGAGAGTAGCACTGCCCTCCAGCCTGGCTGAAAGAGGAAGAGCAAAAAAGTAATAAAATAAAATGTAAAAAGGTCAATTAGCCTTGAGTAAAATCAAGGTTAAAATGCTGAAGCCACCCACAAGATTTGAAGAATATTTTTCTGTATCTCATCTTTGTAAAATCCACTCACTTTGTTCAGGAATGCTCAAAATCCATTCTGTTTTAAACTATGTTCTATATGGGAGGAAACAAAAAGCACCTCTTAACTGGAGAAAAGGGGCTTCCCAACGGACTTAATTGTGCAAACAGCCAACACAAAGTAGCTGCTCATGGTCACAAAAATTAAATTATAAAAAAAAAAGACTATTTTAAATTGAAAGCAAGCTCATTTCTTCACAACAATATTCGGGATAATGCTAGCAACATATCCTCCTTAGCAGACATGAAAAAAAAAAATCCCTCCTCCAACACCCTCTGCATTCTCTTTTGTCAGAGATTCTACCTAAAAAACTGGAAGAGCGCTAGCAGAGCTGCCATACAACAAAAAGAAAAACAGCAGAGTTTCCAAAAAAAAACAGCGGTGAGGCGCAGAGGCTCACACCTAGGAGGCTGAGGCATGGCAGATCATGAGGCGGGCAGATCACAAGATCAGGAGTTCAAAACCAGCCTGATCAAGATGATAAAATCCCATCGCTACCAAAAAGACAAAAATTAGCCAGACATGGTAGCAGGCACCTGTAATCCCCGCTGGTAGGGAGGCTGAGGCAAAGAATTGCTTGAACCCAGGAGGCAGAGGTAGCAGTGAGCCAAGATCGCACCACTGCACTCCAGCCCGGATGACAGAGCGAGACTCATCTCAAAAAAAAAAAAAAAAAAAAAAAAGCAGCGTTTACCATCATAGTGCCAGGTATAGAGTAGACACTCAGCAGATGTATAATGAATGATTCTTTGCTCCTTCTTTGAAATGTAGCTCTTTTAGCTCTTGTCCTTTCTCAACTGTACCCAAAGTTATTTTGGCAACATCCATCTCCCAAATAAATATTTATCCAATATTTGTGCAACAAATATTAATGCAATACTTGTGTAATAAGTAGAGCAGGAGAGGGTGTCTATTTGGACCAAAGTCAATCAGCATTTTCTATTTACTTTGTCGACCATGATTGATTTAAAGATGAGCACATCACTTAGAACTAAAGGGATGTGCAAAGACTTTATTGAACATTCCTGGGAAGGAGAAGCTTTCTCTCTCTCTTCTAGTTGATGGATTATAAAGTCTAGAATTAAAGCAGCCATTTTATTGTCTAAAAAGATGAACCTAATGGATCAATAGACATAGCTTCACATCCTTGGCATCTAGATATAATTATTGTTAGGGTGATATATTATTCTCTTGATTGCTTCAACTATTGGAATTATGTTTTCTGTCACTTGTAACCAAAAACATTATAACTCATTGCAGTAACAAATTGAATGAAAAAAGTGATAAACCAGGCATCCAACCACAGCACGCCACATCACGTGGATAAGGAAAGATTGCTATAGATACATTCCATATGTATACACTGTGAACAAGGTTGTCATGTGTCACATAAGAACAAAGTGAAAAATTCCTACCCATTCCCTCCACAAGATAAAATTAGGGAAAATCTATCTAAAAGTTTCGATTCCCATTTCTTCTCTGAATTGTGAATTTTCAATCAATATGTAGATGTTTCACTTTATAAATTCCCAATAGAAAATATCCAATCCCAGGATAACTTTGTTTTCTCCCATCCCATTATCCGATTTGCTATATTTGATTATTTTTATAAAATTGAGCACATATTTTGCAAATCTTGGGAATGGAACTACTTTTATCTAGAAGAAAAATAGTTCTGTGTTAAGGACTTTATAGGTGTAGTCTCATCAAGCTACATAGTAACTCTGTGGGGAAGATTATAAAGTCTTCACTTTATTAGTGATTTAAAAAAAAAGGAGCTTCAGAAAGGGCATATAGTTTGTGTAAGGTTACACAGCAAGTAAATTGTAGAGTTGAGATTTAAGCCCAGGTCTAAGTACTAAAGCTGTGATTTTGAGTTATTCATTAACTCATTCAATAATTTTGGCATGCCACTGTGATAACTGATGGAAGTACAAAAAAGAATTATTAAAAATTCTCCCCACAAAGAGTTTATAGGCCTGGGAAAAAGATAGATATAGAGATATAGATATAGATATAGATACAGATATAGATATATGTAGTTGAATCACCACAGTGCGCCAAAGTATTTTTACAGAGCAATGAACCAAGTTGGATGGAAACATAGAAGATAGAGCCTGGGAGTAAAAGAAAGCCTTCATAAAGCAGGATGATACTAAAAATCAAAAAATGAGTAAGGACAGATAAAAGAAATATCAAAGAATAAGCCACAGCACTGAGGAGAAAGAAAGAGAAAGAGAGAGTAAGAAAAAAGAGAGAAGGGGAAGGAGAAAGGGAGGGTGAGAAGGAGGAAGTAAGGCAAACAGGAAGGAGAGGAAACGAGAGTGGGGAGGGAGTGGAGGGGAAGGGAGGAGAGAGGAGGGAAGAAAAGAAAGAAAGAGGGAAGGGAGGGAGGGAGGGAGGGCAGGAGGCAGGCAGGCAGCCAGGCAATCTAGCCTGGAAGGTTCTGGACACCAAGGATTTGCTTTGGCTGAAGGATCATGGATAAAGGTGTGGGCAAGGAAGAAGAGAAATAGAAAATTAAATTGAAGGGCCCATTCCACAATAGAGTGGGAGAGGAAGTAGTTAATATACATTTTGCCTCCTTTTAAGTAGGTTTGGGCGTAAACTGGAGATATTTTTAAGCTGTATTACCACTTTTGCTGTGATTGTTTAAGAGGAATCATGACAAATGAGATAGGAGCCAAACAAATAACCATGTTCTCATTAGAAATTATGGTGCCATGGAAGACAGCAGGCTTTCTGCTCTACGATCTATGCCGCAGCGGCATATTGCCAAGGAGAAGAGAACGTGCTACTGTCCGCAAAGGAGAAGAGAGAGCAAGTGATCATACTGTATATATCTTCTTTAAAACTTGGAAAGTAAACTGCATGGTTTTGGAAAATATTGTTGAAGCTGAAAGTTTTCAGGAATATTCAGCAATTACTGGAAACTCAAATGCAAGGGTTTCTGCCAAGCATAAAAGCGTCTACTTCTGATGTATTAGGTGGTAAAATGATGATTCATTTAAGTTAATGGCAGTAGAAATAGCCAGGTGTTAATCCACCCATGCAGCCACAGCTTTAAATATATATGTAACAGTTGTGGGTAGAAAGAGCTAGCACAGTGTTTGTGTGTTTTGCCATCACTTACGTAGTGAATCTCTTCTCTTCAGTACGCTAAACCCAATGATTCACTTTCCCAATATATACAGTGACAACAGTGAATTTACAGAAAATAAAATTATTATTCACTCTGCTTGCTGCCTCCACTGTTAGATAATATGGTAATTTCAGCCACCAATATTTAACAGTGTTTACCTTGGCGAGATTATAAATTCTCAGACATAGTGAAAGTAAGTTACGTGACTAATAAATGTCACTTGTGCATATTTTTAAATTAAGACAATGTAGTTTTGGAAAGTAATTATACAAGAAAGTCTTAGCTCAATAAATAAATCAAAAATAATGTTCAATATTTTTGGAATATGAGTCTCCAGTAGTAGTCTCCAGTTAACCCTTACACAACATGGGGGGGGGGTTGTCTTTTGAGCTTTCATTTGCTTAGCATTTATTTATTTTTAGATTATGAATACAATTTGTTGTTGTTTTCAGTTTTAATTTTTGTGGTTACATAGTAAATGTATATATTTATAGGGTACATGAGATGTTTTGGTACACAATGAGAAATAAGCACATCAGCAAGAAAAAAGGGAGCATGGGGTACCCATCCCCTCAAACATTTATCCTCTGAGTTACAAACAATCCAATTATACTCTTTAAGCTACTGGAATACATTTTGACAAATGAGTTTTTAAAATCTTATCCTATTGGCTTAGGCTTTTTATGCCGTTTTGTTTTGTTTTGTTTTGTTTGTTTTATTGTTTCTTTGAGACAGGGTCTTGCTATGTTGCCTAGACTCAAAATCCTGGGCTCAACAAGCCTCCCAAGTAGCTGAGAATACAGGCAAGCATCACCGTGCCTGGCTTTATAGATTTGGATGGTTTTTAAAATTTATTTCTATAGGTTTTTGGAGAACAGGTTGTATTTGTCTATACGAATAGGTTCTTTAGTGGTGATTTCTGAGATTTTACTGCCCCCATCACCCAAACTGTGTACACTATACCCAATGTGTAGTCTTTTTTCTCTTACCCCCTCCCACCCATTCCCCCAAGTCACCAAAGTCCATTGTATTATTTTTACGCCTTTGTGTCCTCATAGCTTAGATTCCACTTATGAGTGAGAGTATACGACATTTGGTTTTCCATTCCTGAGCCACTTCACTCAGAATAATAGTCTCTAATTCCATCCAGGTTGCTGCAAACGCTATTAATTCATTCCTTTTTGTGGCTGAGTAATATTCAATGATATATATACATTTTCTTTATCCACTTGATTGATGGTCATTTGGGCTGGTTCTGGATTTTTGCAATTGCAAATTGTGCTGCTATAAACATGCACTTGCTGGCCGGGCGCGGTGGCTCAAGCCTGTAATCCCAGCACTTTGGGAGGCCGAGGCGGGTGGATCACGAGGTCGAGAGACCGAGACCATCCAGGTCAACATGGTGAAACCCCGTCTCTACTAAAAATACAAAAAATTAGCTGGGCATGGTGGCTCGTGCCTGTAATCCCAGCTACTCAGGAGGCTGAGGCAGGAGAATTGCCTGAACCCAGGAGGCGGAGGTCGCGGTTAGCCGAGATCGCGCCATTGCACTCCAGGCTGGGTAACAAGAGCGAAACTCCATCTAAAAAAAAAAAAAAAAAACAAAAAACAAAAAAAAAACAAAAAAAAAAAAACAGAACAAAACAAAAAACATGCACTTGCAAGTATCTTTTTCATATAATGACTTCTTTTCCTCTAGGTAGATGCCCAGGGGTGGGATGGCTGGATCAAATGGTAGATCTCCTTTTAGTTCCTTAAGGAATCTCCACACTGTTTTCCATAGTGATTATACTGGTTTACATTTCCACCAACCATATAGAAGTGTTTCTATTTCACCACATCCATGCCAAAACTGGTATTTTTTTAATTCTTTGATTATGGACATTCTTGGAGGAGTAAGGTGGTATTGCATTGTGGTTTTGATTTGCATCTCCCTGATCATTAGAGATGCTGAGCATTTTTTCACTTTTGTTGGCCATTTGTATGTCTTCTTTTGAGAATTGTCTATTCATGTTCTTAGCCCACTTTATGTTGGGATTGTTTTCTTCTTGCTGATTTGTTTGACTTCCTAGTAGATTAGTCATTTGTCAGATGTATAGATTGTGAATATTTTCCCCCACTATGTGGGTTGTCTGTTTACTCTCCTGATTATTTCTTTTGCAGTGCCAAAGCTCTTTAGTTTAATCTAGTCCCATCTATTTATCTCCATTTTTGTTGCATTTGTTTTGGGATTCTTGATCATAAAGTCTTTGTCTAAGCCAATGTCTAGAAGGGTTTTCCAATTTTATCTTCTAGAATATTTATGGTTTCAGGTCTTAGATTTAAGTCTTTGATTCAACTTGAGTTGATTTTCGTACAAAGTGAGAGATAAGGATCCAGTTTCACTCTTCAACATGTGGCTTGCCAATGATACCAGCACCATTTGTTAAACAGGGTGTCCTTTCCTCATTTTTTGTTTTTGTTTGCTTTGTCTAACATTAGCTGACTGCAAGTATTTGACTTTATTTCTGCATTCTCTATTCAGCTCCCTTGGTCTATATGCCTGTTTTTATACCAGTAGCATCTTGCTTTGGTGACTATGGCCTTGTAAGTATAGTTTGAAGTGAGGTAATGTAATATTTCCAGATTTGTTCTTTTTGCTTAGTCCTGCTTTGGCTATATGAGCTCTTTTTTTTTTTAATTCCATATGAATTTTAGCATTTTTTTTCTAGTTCTATGAAGGGTGATGTTGGTATTTTAATAGAAATTGCATAGAATTTGTAGATTGCTTTTGGCAATATGGTCATTTTCACAGTAACGGTACTACCTATCCATGAGCATGGGATATACTTCCATTTGTTTGTGTCATATAGTTTCTTTTAGCTTGTTTTGTAGTTTTCTTTATAGAGGTCTTTCACCTCCTTGGTTAAGTATATTCCTAAGTATTTTATTTTATTTTATTGTAAAAGGGGTTAATTTCTTGATTTGATTATCAGCTTGGTTGCTGTTGGGGTATAGCAGAACTACTGATTTGTGTACATTAATTTTGTATACTGAAACTCCGTTAAATTCATTTACCAGATGGAGCTTTCTGGGTATATAATCATGTCATCATCAAACAGTGACAGTTTGACTTCTTCTTTGCCATTTTACATGCCCTTCATTTCTTTCTCTTGTCTGATCGCTCTGGCTAGGACTTCCAGTACTCTGTTGAACAAAAGTGGTAAAAAGTGGGCATTCTTGTCTTGTTCCAGTCCTCAGGAGGAATGTGTTCAACTTTTCAGTATAATGTTGGCTGTGAGTTTGTCATAGATGGCTTTTACTACCCTGAGGTAATAAAATATGCCAATTTTGTTGAAGGTTTTTTTTTTTGTTTTTTTTTTTGAGACGGAGTTTCGCTCTTGTTACCCAGGCTGGAGTGCAATGGCGCGATCTCGGCTCACCGCAACCTCCGCCTCCTGGGTTCAGGCAATTCTCCTGCCTCAACCTCCTGAGTAGCTGGGATTACAGGCACGCGCTACCATGCCCAGCTAATTTTTTGTATTTTTAGTAGAGACGGGGTTTCACCATGTTGACCAGGATGGTCTCTATCTCCCTCGTGATCCACCCGCCTCGGCCTCCCAAAGTGCTGGGATTACAGGCTTGAGCCACCGCGCCCGGCCCTTGTTGAAGGTTTTAATCATAAAGTCATGCTGAATATTGTCAAATGCTTTTACTGCATCTATTGAGATAACCATGTGATTTTTGTTTTTAATTCTGTTTATGTGATGTGTCACATTTATTGACTTGTGTATGTTAAACCATCCCAGCATCCCTGGTATGAAACCCACTTAATCATGGTAGATTGTCTTTTTGATCTGCTGTTGGATTCGGTTAGCTAGTATTTTGTTGAAGATTTTTGCATCATATGTTCATCAGGGATATTGGTCTATAGTTTCCTTTTGTGTGTGTGTGTGTGTGTGTGTGTGTGTGTGTGTGTGTGTGTGTGTTATTTCCTTTCCTGGTTTTGGTATTTGTACAATACTGGCTTCACAGAATTATTTAAGGAGGATTTCCTCTTTCTCTGTCTCATGGAATAGTGTCAATAGGATTGGTACCAATTCTTCTTTGAATGTTTGATAGAATTCATCTGTGAATCAATCTGCTGCTGGATTTTTTGTTGTTCTTCGTAACCTTTTAATTGCCATTTCAATCTCACTGCTTGTATTAGGTCTTTTCAGAGTTTCTATTTCTTCCTGGGTTAATCTAGGAGAGTTGTATATTTCCATGAATTTAGTTTATGCATGTAAAAGTGTTCATGGTAGCTTTGAATTGTCTTTTATATTTCTATGGTATCAGTTATAATATCTCCCATTTCATTTCTAATTGAGCTTATTTGGATCTTCTTGCTTCTTGGTTAATCTTGCTAATGGTCTGTCTATTTTATTTATCTCTTCAAATAACCAGCTTTTTGTTTCTTTTATTTTTTTTTTTTGTATTTTTTGTTTCAATTTCATTTAGTTCTGCTCTGATTTGGTTATTTCTTTTCTTCTGCTGGGTTTAGGTTTGGTTTGTTCTTGTTTCTCTAGGCTTGAGATGTGACTTTAGATTGTCTGTTTGTGCTCTTTCAGATTTTTTAATGTAGGTATTTAATGCTATGAACTTTTCTCTTAGCACCACCTCTACTGTATCCCAAAGGTTTTGAAAGGTTGTGTCACTACTATCACTCAATTAAAATAACTTTTTAATTTTCATCTTGGTTTCATTGCTGACCCAATGATCATTCAGGAACAGGTTATTTAATTTCCATGTATTTACATAGCTTAGAGGGTTCCTTTTGGAGTTGATTTATCATTTTATTCCATTGTGGTCTGAGAAAGTACTTGCTATAATTTCAATTTTCTTAAATTTCTTGAGACTTGTTTTGTGTCTATCACATGATCTATCTTGGAGAATATTCCATGTGCTGGTTAATATATCTGCAGTTGTCAAGTAGAATGTTCCATAAATATCTGTTAAGTACATTTGTTCTAGGGTACAATTTAAGTCCCTTGTTTCTTGACTTTGTCTTAATGACTTGTCTAGTGCTGTCAATGGAGTATTAAAATCCCCCACTATTACTGTGTTGCTGTCTATGTCATTCCTTAGTTCTAGTAGTGATTGTTTTATAAATTTGGGAGCTGCAGTGTTAGGTGCATATATATTTAGGATTGTGGAATTTTCCTATTGGACAAGTCCTTTTATCATTATACAGCGTCCCTCCTTGTCTTTTTTAACTCCTGTTGCTTTAAAGTTTGTTTTGTCTGATATAAGAATAGATATTCCTGCTCACTTTTGATGTGCATTGCATGGAATATCTTTTTCCACCCCTTTACCTTAAGTTTATGTGACTTCTTACATGTCAGGTGAGTCTCTTGAAGACAATAGGTACTTGGTTGGTGAATTTTTATTCATTCTGCCATTCTCTATCATTTAAGGGGAGCATTTAGGTCATTCAAATTCAATGTCAGTATTGTGATGTGAGGTACTATTCTTTCTATATATCATACTATTTGTTGCCTGAATACCTTGGGTTTTTTTCACTGTGGTGTTATTTTTCAGGTCCTGTGAGATATATGCTTTAAGAAGATTCTATTTTGGTGTATTTCAAGGGTTTGGTTCAAGATTTGGAGCTCCTTTTAGCAGTTCTTGTAGTTCTGACTTGGCAATGGTGAATTCTCTCAGCATTTGTTTATCCGAAAAAGACTGTATCCTTCCTTCATTTCTGAAGCTTAGTTTGCTGGATACAAAGTTCTTGGCTAATAATTGTTTTGTTTATGGAAGCTAAAGCTAGAATCCCCAATTCCTCCTAGGCTGTAGAATTTCTGCTGAGAAACTACTGTTAATTTGACAAGTTTTCCTTTATAAGTTACCTAATACTTTTGCCTCACAGCTCTTAAGATTCTTTCCCTCATCTTGACTTTAGATAATCTGATGACTATGTGCCTAGGCAATGATCTTTTTACATTGAATTTCCCAGTTGTTCTTTGATCTGCTTGTATTTGGATGTCTAGATCTCTAGCAAGACTGGGGAAGTTTCCCTCAAATATGTTTTCCAAACTTTCAGATACATTTTTTTCCTCAGGAACAACAATTATTCTTAGGTTTGGTCATTTAACATAATCCCAAACTTCTTGGAGGCTTTGTTCATTTTTTAAACATTCTTTTTCCTTTGTCTTTGTTTGATTGGGTTAATTTGAAAGCCTAAAGTTCTACTACTTCTTTGATTCTGTTCCTGACTTTCCAGTGCATTTTGCAATTATCTAGGTGTGTCTGTAGTGAAGTGATTGTTTTTGATTTATGCTATCTATTTGGCTGCAGATTTTCCCATTACTGTAGCCAGGATTGTATAAATTTTTTTTAAACTTTAAGTTCTGGGATACATGTGCAGGTCTAGCAAGATTGTTACATAGGTATACACATGCCATGGTGGTTTGCTGCATTCATTCCTCCATCACCTACATTAGGTATTTCTCCTAATGTTATCTCTCCCCAACCCCCCACCCCCAACTAACCCTTTCGTAGCCCTCCCCACCCCCCAGTAGGCTTCAGTGTGTGATGTTCCTCTCCCTATGTCCATGTGTTCTCATTGTTCAACACCCACTTATGAGTGAGAACATGCAATGTTTGGTTTTCTGTTCTTTGTCAGTTTGCTGAGAATGATGGTTTCCAGCTTCATTCATGTCCCTGCAAAGGACATGAACTCATCCTTTTTATGGCTGCATAGTATTCCATGGTGTATATGCATCACATTTTCTTTATCTAGTCTATCATTGATGAGTACTTGGATTGGTTCCAGGTCTTTGCTATTGTAAACAGTACCACAATGTGCATACGTGTGCATGTCTTTATAATAGAACGATTATAATCCTTTGGGTATATACCCAGTAATGGGATTGCTGAGTCAAATGGTATTTCTAGTTATAGATCCTTGAGGACTTGCCACACTGTCTTCCACAATAGTTGAACTAATTTAAACTCCTACCAACTGGACAGAAGTGTTCCTATTTCTCCACATCCTCTCCAGCATCTGTTGTCTCCAGATTTTTTAATGATCGCCATTCTAACTGGTGTGAGATGGTATCTCAATGTGGTTTTGATTTGCATTTCTCTAATGACCAGTGATGATGAGCATTTTTTCATGTTTGTTGGCCTCATAAATATCTTCTTTTGAAAAGTGTCAGTTAATATCCTTCACCCACTTTTTGATGGGATTTTTTTTCTTGTAAATTTTAGTTCTTTGTAGATTCTGGATATTAGCCCTTTGTCAGATGGGTACATTGCAAAAATTTTTTCCCATTCTGTTGGTTGCTAGTTCACTCTGTTTATCTGTTATTGGTGTATAGCATTGCTTGTGATTTTTGCATATTGATTTTGTATCCTGAGACTTTGCTAAAGTTGCTTATCATCTGAAGGAGATTCTGGGCAGAGATGATGAGGATTTCTAAATATACAATCATGTCATCTGCAAATAGAGACAATTTGACTTTTTCTTTTCCTAAATGAATACACTTTGTTTCTTTTTCTTGCCTGATTACTCTGGCTAGAACTTCCAATACTATGTTGAATAGGAGTGGTGAGAGAGGGCACCCTTGTCTAGTGCCAGTTTTCAAAGGGAATGCTTCCAGTTTTTGCCCATTCAGTATGATATTGACTGTGGGTTTGTCATGAATAGATTTTATTATTTTGAGATAAGCTCCATCAATACCTAGTTTAATGAGAGTTTTTAGCATAAAGCACTGTTGAATTTTGTCAAAGTCCTTCTCTGCATCTTTAAGATAATCATGTGGTTTTTGTCTTTGGTTCTGTTTATGTGATCAATTATGTTTATAGATTTTCATATGTCAAAACAGCCTTGCAACCCAGGGATGAAACCAACTTGATGGTGATGGATAAGGTTTTTGAAGTGCTATTTGATTTGGTTTGCCAGTATTTTATTGAAGATTTTCATATCACTGTTCATCATGGATATTGGCCTGAAATTTTCTTTTTTATTTGCGTTTTGGTATCAGGATGATGTTGATCTCATAAAATGAGTTAGGGAGGACTCCCTCTTTCTGTATTATTTGGAATGGTTTCAAAAGGAATGGTATCAGCTCCTCTTTGTATGTCTGGTAGAATTCGGCTGTGAACCTGTCTTAACCTGGACTGTTTTGTGTTGGCAGGCTATTAATTGCTGCCTCAACTTCAGACCTTGTTATTGGTCTATTCAGGGATTCAACTTCTTCCTGATTTAGTCTTGGGACCATGTAAGTGTCTAGGAATTTATCCATTTCTTCTGGATTTACTGGTTTATGTGCATAAAAGTATTTGTAGTAATCTCTGATGGTAGTTTGCATTTCTATGGAATTGGTGGTGCTATCCCCTTTAATATTTTTTATTGCAACTATTTGATTCTTCTCTCTTTTCTTTTTTATTAGTCTGGCTAGTGGTCCACCTATTTTGTTGATCTTTTCAAAAACCAGCTCCTGGACTCAATAATTTTTTGAAGTGTTTTTTTGTGTCTCTATCTCCTTTAGTTCTGCTCTGATCTTAGTTATTTCTTGTCTTCTGCTAGCTTTTGAATTTGTTTGATCTTGCTCCACTAGTTCTTTTAATTGTGATGATAAGGTGTCAGTTTTAGATCTTTCCTCACTTCTCATGTGGGCATTTAGTGCTATAAATTTCCCTGAAAGGAGCAACCAGTACCAGCCACTGCAAAAACATATCAAATGGTAAAGATCATCAACACAATGAAGTAACTGAATCAACTAATGGGCAAAACAACCAGCTAGTATCAAAATGACAGGATCAAATTCACACATAACAATATTAACCATAAATGTAAATGGGCTAAATGCCCCAATCAAAAGACACAGACTGGCAAATTGAATGTAGAGTCAAGACCCATTGGTGTGCTGTAGTCAGGAGACACATCTCACATGCAAAGACATATATAGATTCAAAATAAAGGGATGAAGGAAGATTTATCAAGCAAATGGAGAGCAAAAAAAGCAGGGATTGCAATCCTAGTCTCTGATAAAACAGACTTTAAAACAACAAAGATCAAAAGAGACAAGGAAGGGCATTACAAAATAGTAAAGGGATCAATGCAACAAGAAGAGCTAATGATACTAAATATGTATGCACCCAACACAGGAGCACCCAGATTCATAAAGCAAGTTCTTAACAACCTACGAAGAGACTTAGACTCCCACACAATAATAGTGGGAGACTTTAACACTCTGCTGTCAATATTAGACAGATCAATGAGACAGAAAATTAACAAGGATATCCAGGACTTGAACTCAGATCTGGACCAAGCAGACCTAATAGACATCGGCAGAACTCTCCACCCCAAATCCACAGAATATACATTCTTCTCAGCACCACATTGCACTTACTCTAAAATTGACCATGTGATTGGAAGTAAATCACTCCTCAGCAAATGCAAAGGAATGAAAATCATAACAACCAGTCTCTGAGACCGCAGTGCAATTAAATTAGAACTCAGGATTAAGAAACTCACTCAAAACCACACAATACATGGAAACTCAACAATCTGCTCCTGAATGATTACTGGATAAATAATGAAATGAAGGCAGAAATAAAGATGTTCTTCGAAAGCAATGATAATGAAAACACAATATACCGGAATCTTTGGGACTCATATTTTTTATTTCTGTAAGCTGGACTTCACCTTTCTTGGGTGCCTCCTTGATTGGCTTAATAGTTGACCTGCTGAATTCTTTTTCTGGCAATTCAAAGATTTTGTCTTTGGCTTGGATCTATTGTTTGTGGGCTAGTGTGATCTTTTGATGGTGTTAAAGAACCTTGTTTTGTCATATTACCTGAATTGTTTTTCTGGTTCTTTCTCATTTGGGTAGACTATGTCAGAAGGAAGATCTGGGGCTCAAGGGTTGCTGTTCAGATTCTTTTGTCCCACAGGGTGCTTCCTTGATGTGCTACTCCCCCTTTCCCCTAAGGATGGGGCTTTCTGACAGCTGAACTGCAGTGATTATTAGTTCTCCTCTGGGTCTAGGTACCCAGTGGAGTTACCAGGCTCTGGACTGGTAATGGGGAGTGTCTCCAAAGAGTCCCATAATGTGAATCATCTTCAGGTCTCTCAGCCATGGATACCAGCACTTGCTTCAGTGGAGGTAGCAGGGGAGTGAAGTGGACTCTGTGAGGGCTCTTGGTTGTATTTTTAGGTGAATTGGGTTTGTGTTGGTTGGCCTCCAGGCAGCAGGTGACACTTTCAAGAGCACATTAATTATGGTAGTACAGGGAGGATAAGGCAGTGGGTGAGCCATAGAACTCCCAAGAGATTATGTCCTTTGTCTTCAGCTACCAGGGCAGATAGAGAAAGACCCTCAGGTGGGAGCAGGGTTAAGCATATCTGAGCTCAGACTCTTCTTGGGCGTAGCTTGCTGCAGCTGCTGCATAAGATGGGGGATGTGGTTCCCAGGTCAATCGACTTATGTTCCAGGGGGATTATGGCTGTATCACAGGTTGTCAGGGAAGTGGGGGAAAGCCAGCAGCCACAGGCCTCACCCAGCTCCCGGAGCCCACAGCTGGAAAGGCTGATGTCACTCACACCATGCTCCCGCAACAGCACTGAGTTTATTTCCAGGCAGCTGGTAAGTTGGGCTGAGAACTTGCACCAGACTACAAGCCTCCCAGGTGAGAAAGCAATCAGAATCACCAGTCCTTGGCTGTCCCACAGAGTCTGCACTGGCAATCTACCTCCTTCAAAGGGTTGTGAATTCTCTCCGCTTCCCTGTTATGTTCCTGTGTTAGTTCTTGGAGCAACAGTTCACAGTGTGTGTCTCCATTTACTGGTCTGTCACTCCAGGTAGGAGCTACAAGTTAGTCCTGCCTCCTAACCGCCATTTTCCCAGCACTCTTGCAACATGGGTTTTAACGGCACAGGTCTATCATGTATATGGATTTTATTTCACCTCTGCCACTCCTAAGACAGCAAAACCAACCCCTCCTCCTCATCCTCCCTCTCAGCCTACTCAATGTGAAAATGATGAAGACCTTATTATCTTCCTTATAATTTTCTTTTCTCTAACTTACTTTATTGTAAGAATACAGTATATAATACATATACAAAATATGTGTTAATCAATCATTTATACTATCAGTCAGGCTTCCAGTCAACAGTAGGCTATACAGGGATTTTTGACTGTGGGTGCTATGAAACAGTAATGAGTGTGAAGCATGGGCCCAGACTCTACAGCTGAATTCCAGTTCTGTTGCTAAGTGGCTATAGATATAGTCCTTATCTATAAAATTAAAATAATAACAGTACTTACTACATAAGATTTTGAGAGGATTAAATGAGATAACATACAAGCAATGCTTTATGAATATATCATTCAATACATATACATATATTCCCTCAGTCCACGAAAGGCCTTAAGCTCTGTGGAAGACAAATAAATGAACACGACATGGTTTCTAATTATCAAGAGTGAATAGGAATGCCAAAACATAAGCAGAAATAACAATAATTCATTTCAATCAATATTGATCACCTTTCTTTTATATGTAACTGTTGTCCCAGGTGCTGAGGGAAAACACTGTATATCACCTTAATTTCTAACTCCTCATTTTATTGCATATGTGATAATAAGACAAGTTCAACACAAAGTGCTTTTCAAACATACAGTTAGAAGTTATTGTCAGTAGGTGAAGGGAAAGCTTCTTAACTAAGTATAAGATAATCCAGATGCCAAAGATGGGCAGGAATTCAGCATATTAAATACAATCCATGGCAGTAAAGGGTTAACTCAGCAGGCCTGGGTTATTTAAACCCTGCACCTTACAAAGAAAAGGCTGACCCTTGGCCAGTTCCTTGGAGAAAAGCTCTAAGCCCTATAATGTTCCACTTGATCAGATTGTCTTGGGCCATGGACCATGCCAGGGAGTTTATGCTATCATTGTAATTTACAGTGAGGGTCTTGGGCCATGCTGTGTCAGACTGATCTCTGAATGACCTGGAAACTAAGTAACCAAGGTTAGCTACATGGGTGCCCCATACCTACATAACTGCCCTGCAATCAAAACTGTAGACCTAGGCTAAGGTCAACTTTCCTTGTTGACAATACTCCATCACGTTGCCACATAACAATGCCGGGAAAAATAAGCACTGTCCATATAACTGCACTGCAGAAGGACAACTGGAAGCTTGTGCCTGGTTTCTCCTGAACTCTACCCAATGCATGGGGTTTTTTTTTTTTTCCTGATTCCAATTTGTACCATTTTACTGTAATAAACTACAACCATGACTAACAGCTTCTGAGTTCTGTGAGTACTTCTGTGAATTATGGAACTTGAGTGTGATCTTGAGGACCCCTGACACAGGGTGTTAAATAACCAGCACCATAAAGGATGGGTAGGATGTCAGCATCTCAAATATGGGGCAGAAGGTGATTTTGGTGACATGAGAGTTGCACCACAAAAAGAGCTTTAAATATTTCTGTGTCAGTGCAATCTCAAGACTGGAAATGATGTTTAAACATCTGAGACATATAGACCTATAAGTACTATTACCAATCAACAAATCCATTTCTAACAGGAACAGATACATTCTGTAATTTTTTATTTATTTAGAAATCATTCTCTAATATTTTCATTCATGCTTCATAGACTTCAGACATTAATTCTTTTTGCTATTAAATATAAATTATAAAGTATTTTTCTATAATTCTCATTTTAAAATTAATGATTTATTCTGTTATACTTAGGGTTAAATCCTTCTGTTAAATCACCAGAATAATTATTCTCAAACATCCATAGATGTTTACTCAGTAAGTTCAAGAAACTGATTTGCAATAAAGATTTTTGTAACATGTATTAAAATATTTTTCCCAAAATTAGATCTACATTGCAACTCATTATAAAAAAGTTTAGCAATAAGTTAACTCAATATGAATAAGTTACATTCAAGGACACTAACTTATGCCCCTGAATATAATATTTATGATATTTTCTTTTTGATACTATCCTAGTATTTACGATATTGTACCTTACTAACAGAAATTTGATCAGGTATGGCGAAAGAAAATTTTAGCACAGTGTTTTGCATTTAGTGAACTCAACAAATGTTTTATGAATGAATGAAAAAGTATATATATATAAATGGAGGACAAGAAGGAAACAATTAGAAATACATTTTGAAAAGAAAGAACGTTGGCTGGGCGCAGTGGCTCACACCTGTAATCCCGGCACTTTGGGAGGCCAAAGTGGGTGGATCACCTGAGGTCAGGAGTTTGAGACCAGCATGGGCAACATGGTGAAACCCTGTCTCTACTAAAAATACAAAAATTAGCTGGGCAGGGTGGGTAGGCACCTGTAATCCCAGCTACTCGGGAGATTGAGGCAGAAGAATCGCTTGAACCTAGGAGGTGGAAGTTGCAGTGAGAGGAGACCACACCACTGAACTGCAGCCTAGGCAACAAGAGCAAAACTCTGTCTCAAAATTTTAAAAATAAAAAATAAAAAAAGAATGTGAAGTTTAATGTAGGGACTCAGAATGGGATGATTGTCAGCAAAAATAATAAAATACGTAATGGAAAATAATTAGTCTAGAGGTTATATGACAACTAAATAAAACAAATATTTGGAGCCTAAATTTTCTTTATTATGCTTTATAATAATTAATATAAAATGATTCATATATATCCTAGCTATAGAAAAAAATATATTTGCATCCTAAAATTCATATAGAATCTCAAGAGACCCCAAATAGCTCCACTGGACCTGATGGCTTCATTGGTGAATTCTACAAAACTGAAATAATGAATGCAAACAAGAAAACATAGATGATTATTTATATATAATCTTGAATTTGAAAAAACTTTCTGAGCCTGAAACCAAATGCAGATCATTAAGGAACTAGTTGGTACATCTGGCTACAAAAAAATTACAAATGTCTGTATTTCTGAACACTATTTAAAATGTTTTAATTTATAACCTAAATATTGCATGTGAATTTATGACAGACCAGTGATTCATATCTCTAATATATGTAAAAGGTTCTTACAAATCAGTAGAAAGATATAAACATTTATTAATGAGAAGGATAATCAGCATGATCAATTCACAACAGAAGAAACTGTTTTAATCTAATAAATATGAAAAAATTCAACTGTACTGGTTATTAATTAAATTCAAATAATCAATATTTCTACCTGGTTTAATTCATCATATTGGAAAAGATATCCCTAGTTTATAAAACCTATGTTTTCTCAGAATGTAGAAATGGTCCTCCACATATTTCTGGTGATATTTACCCTGGGTAATAATTTTCCAATACATCAAAATCATTTTTGTCAACTTGTATTTCCAGTGGCAAGAAGTATTATTACAGTTTGGAGTATATCCCACATATCCCATTATCTATTTGGATTTTCTTTAAACAATGGCCTTTTCTTTAATCTGAGTATGAGTCATTCAATTTTACCGTATTTGAAGAATTAGTCACACATGTGATAATTGACAACGATAAGGAGTTTAGGAGTATTGTGACTAAAGAACAGAGTTGCCTCCTAATATCTTTTTCCATAAAGGGAAGAGAGTAACAAAGACTGTAACAAACAAAATGATGCAAAGAAGCTCATGGCAATCAGTGGCTGTTAGAATCAGGGGGTCTTGTGCCAATGATTTTGCCTACTCATATTGTTTTTCCTTCCGAAGCCAACTGTCATAAATCCTGACTCAGTCACCTGGCAGCAGTGATGATGTCAGTTATACCTTTGAGTATTTTCTATATTATCTGCTTCACTTATTGTGTTACAGAACTAAAATCAATTTTGGCTACTATCACGGCATAACATATTTTTCCACTAAAAATTTAGTGGCTTAAAACAACATTTAATCTGCCCATAGATCTGCAATCCAAACAGGGCTTGTGCTCATCTCCGCTTTATTGTGTACTGACTGGGACAACCTGAAGGATGGGGTTTGCAATCATCTGAAAGTTCGTTCATTCATGTGTCTGATGGTTAATGCTGGCCTTGGGTAGAGACCTTGGCAGGAGAATGCAGGCCAGAACGCCTTGCCTTGTACATGGCCCAGCTTCCTCACAGCATAGTAAGAGAGAGAACCTGTTACAGTTCCTTACACAGATTCTTTGGATGTTCCTTCCAGAACACACATTCAAGAGCTTAGCCTTAAATCAGAGGCCATTAGGTGAATGTAAAGTGGTGATCTATTGCACAGCATGTTGTCTATACTCGTATATTTCAAAATAGCTAGAAGAAAGGATTTTAAATGTTTTCATCACAAAGAAATAAGTACTTGAGGTGACAGATATATTAATTGGCCTGATTTTATCATTCCACAATGTATACAGGTATCGAAACATCACACTGTACCCCATAAATATATACATCTATAATCTGTCACATAAAAATAAAGCAAAATAAAAAGGAAGCAAAAATCCCTGTGGATAATAAAACCAAAGGCTCTGGTTAATTTATTATAACAATAACAATAGCAGAATGAAAGAATAAAACCCTCTACCGAGCTGTAACATAATCAACGTTATAAAGATTTAGTCATTGATTATGCTGGCAGAAAGATTATCTTATGAAAAGTAAGAAAATTGACAAACATCTAAGCCCTTAATTTATTTCATAAATTGTATTATGATTGTTCCTGATTGACAAGAGCATTTAAACCTAGAACTAAACCTTTCTGAAGATATTGTTCTGCCTTTGTACACAAACATGATAATGTTTATTTTAATATGAAGAATACAGTCATTGAAATCTATTCACATTAACATTTTATTAATATATAAATACCTTAGGAAGGCTGAAATTCTCTTTTGATTTATTGATGTCCTGTATTGTTTCTTTATTCTAAGTTTCGTAAACAAAAGTACTCTCACAATAGCTTTGAATTAATTAAAATGTAGAGAAGCAAGCATAATTATTCCTATAGTCTTTCTCTTATAAGAATAAAGAAGAAGAAAATATTTGTTTCCTGGTGGTCATTCCATGAAGTGCAAAGAAATTTTAAACATAAGGGTTATCCTAACAATTTTATTATTATAAATTTTGGACCTGATTTGGGAAAGGCAAAATCAAGAAGACTTGACAGAGAAGACAAGAATGTAAGTCACAAGTATCCAAAAGAAAGTTACATGCAATAGTTTTAAATAAGTAACCACGGCTATTAACATTTTTAGCCTTAAAAAATAAGTAATCCTTTTTCAAAATAATTTAAAAGTATTCAAAAAGAACAGAGTTAACGGAACAGTTTATTAATAAAAGAAATATCTGTTATCTAGACACAATAACGTTGCTATATAAATGATAGCAAAACAAAACCCCCAAATTCTAGCGTTAGTTTTTGTGTATGCATTCTATATCACAGCTTGCAATAAAGTATTTGCAAGCCTTTCTTTCTTTATATATAAATACACAGAAAAAAATTTCTTAAGAATTTCAACACATTTCCTCACAGCTTCTCAATTCATTTGTTACAAGCATTGTAATCCTATACTATGTATAGCCTCAAATTTTTCTTTTCTAGCTTTATCAAGACACACATTTCTCAGGAATATAGTTGCAAAACTCCTCAAAAAAATACTAGCAAATAAAATCTCGGAAAACATAAAATGAAAAATATTGCACAACCAAGTGAAATTTACCCTAGAAATACAAGTTTGATTTCACATGCAAAAATCAATTGATGCAATTCATCATGCCAAAAGAATAAAGGGGGGAAAAAATCACATAATCATTTAACAGATGCAGAAAAAGCATTTAAGAAAGTTCAACATCCATGTGTAATAAATCTTTGCAAATTAGAAACAGAAGGGAAATTTTTTACATCTAAGCAAGACCTACAGTTAACATCATGCATAACTGTGAAATAGTAAACACTTTCTTACTAAGATCAAGGACAAAACAAGCATGTCCACTCTCATCATTTCTATTCAACCTTATATTTAGGTGCTAACCAGTGCAATAAGCATAAATAGTAAATACGAAAGGTAAAGATTAAGAAGAAAGAAGTAAAACAGTTTCTCTTCACAGATTACATGACAGTGTAGGTAGAAATTCCTAGTGATTCTAAAGAAATTTAGCAAGGTCTGGGGATAGAAACTCAATATACAAAAATGAAGTGAATATACTTGTAGTAAATCATTGGAAAATGTTTTTTAATGTCATTTATAATAACATCAAAAGTAATAAATAATTAGGAATGTATTGAATTAACAAAGACATATGAGATATAAACAATGAAAACTATTAAGTACTGCTGTTATTAAAGAAGCCTTAAATAAATGGACCAATATAGCATGTTCATATATTAGAAATAATATTGTTAAGATGTCAATTATTTCCAAACCAATCTAGCAATTCAACACAAATTCAATTATAATCTCAGGCAGCATTTTGTAAAAACTAGTATACTCTTTCTAAACTCTACACATAAAAAGCAAAGAACCTGGAACAAACAAAGCCGTTTTGAAAATGAAGAATAAAGTTGAAGGACTCCAAGTACCTGAAATTAAGACCTATGATATGGTTTAGCTGTGTCCCCACCCAAATCTTATCTTGAATTGTACTCCCATGCGAGGGATCCAATGAGAGTTCATTGAATCATGGGGGCAGTTTCCCCCATACTGTTCTCACAGTAACAAGTAAGTCCATGAGACCTAATGACTTTATAAGGGGTTTCCCCTCTGGCTTGGATTTCATTCTCTCTTGTCTGCCAGTACATAACATATGTCTTTCACCTTCTGCCATTATTGAGAGGCCTCCTGAGCCACGTGGAACTGTGAGCCCATTAAGCCTCTTTTTTCTTTATCAATGACCGATTCTTGATGTTACCTTATGATAAACAGGTCACTTCTCCAAGAAATCACAGCAATCTTAAATGTGTAAATGCACAGCATGATGATGATTCTGGACTGGACGCTAGAATGAAAGGATGAAGGGAAGATAGCTATAAGATTAATATATATGTATGTCTTAATTAGCAGGGTGAGAACAGACTAATACAACCTACTGTAAGTTTTGTAGTGAAGACTGGAATACTGACGAAAAGGTAAACCAATATGAATTGCAAAAATAAAGAACACAGAAATAGACCTATAATTTTATGGTCATTTGATTTTCAACAAAGTTCCAAAGCAACCCAATAGACCAAAAAAGTCTGTTTATCAAATGATGTTTATATGTATACACACACACATGTTCATACAAATATACACACACACCCCACACACACATATTTCTCTATAAAAACATTAAGCCTCAAAATTAATTGGAGATGAATTATAGACTTAAAAGCTAAAAAACTTTACTTAAAAAGATTTAGCTACAAAGCTGCTAAAAGAAAAAAATGGGAGACTTATCTCTGAGATATGCAGATAGGCAAAAGTCTCTTGTGACATAGAAAAATCATAAAATAAAAATAATGTTAAAACTTCTTCTCATCAAATGACACTAACAAGAAAATAAACAGGCACCGGGTGCAGTGTCTCACGTCTGTAATCCCAGTGCTTTGGGTGGTCAAAGTGGCCGGATTGCTTGAGGCCAGAAGTTTGAGACCAGTCTGGGCAACCTAATGAGACCCTATCTCTAAAAAACTTTTTTTTTTAATTAGCCAAGCATGGTGGTGAATGATTGTAGTCCCAGCTATTTGGGAGGCTGCAACAGGAGGATCACTTGAGCTCAGGAGTTCAAGGCTGCAGTGAGCTATGATCATGCCACTTCACTCCAGCCTGGGCAAGAGTGAGATTTTGTCTCTTAGAAAAAAAAAGGGAAAAAAATAAAGAAAAAAAATGAATAGGCATACTACAAAGCAGAAAAATATATTTGCAATACATATTCCTGACAAAGAATTTGCATCTAGAAAGTATAATAAGCTTCTAAATTCATTATCTTTATATGTATAAGTTATTATATATTATATATATCATATATATATATATATATATATATATATATATATATATATATATGTTAAGCAGGCCCCTTCTCCAAGAAATCATAGCAATCTTAAATGTGTAAATACACAACATGAAGATGATTCTGGACTGGATGCTAGAATGAAAGGATGAAGGGAAGATAGTTATAAAATTAATATCAGTCAATTGAAATTTTAATGCAAACTGTGGCTAAGAATACTATTTTATCAATGTTAAGTTTCTGATTTTGATATCTGTACTGGGATTTTGTAGGAGAATGCTCTTTTTCTTAGGAAATACATTCTGAAATATTTGGGTAAGGGTAGGATGTCCCCATTTTACTTTCAATACAAACGGATAAAATCTAAATACACAAAACTGTCAAATCTAAATAAAGTATATATTGGAGTTCCTTACGCTATTGCAACTTTACTGTAAGCTTGGATATCATATTAAAATGTCATAAACATTAATGGTCCAATCTGGGGAGATAGCAGAGTAGGAAGCACCAGATATCTCTCTACCCATCTAGAGATCAATTACATTAGCAAACTCTGTCTGATGTAAGTACTTTGGAACTCAGAAGTCTACCGAAGACTTGAAACTCCCAATGAAAGGTTTGGATGATAAATTATGGCTAATTTCAGTCAATTTCAGCTCCTAGGGCAGTAACAGCTACTCATCCTCCACTCACAGCTCCATGTCAAGAATCTGTGTTTGTGTTCCTAAAGGAACCTTCATATAGCATGAAGGATCAAATTGGTGGGGGAAGAGGGAAGCAAACCCTGGGGAAGGAGAAGAATCTGATTTCCAGAACCACATTACTAGACTCAAACGTCCAGTTTTCAACAAAAAATCACAAAGCATACCAAAAAAAAAAAAAAGAAAAGAAATTATGATCCATTTAAAGTAAAAAAAAAATCAACAGAATTATTCTTGAACCAGACCTGTGGCAGATATATTAAACAAAGACTTTAAAACAACTATCTTAAAGACACTGAAAGAACTCAAAAAAGATGTAGAGAGAATCAAGAAAATAATATGTGACTTAAAGTGGCAATGTCAGTAAAAAGAGAGAAAATCTTTTAAAAGACCAAAAAGAAATGCTGGAGCTGAAAAGTCACATGGTAAATTTTTCATTTAATGAAAAATTACTAGATGGATTCAAAAATTACTAGAGGATTTCATTTAATGAAAAATTTACTGGAGGGATTCAAAGACAAATTAGAGAAAACAGAAGAATCAGTGAACTTGAAGAGAGGACAATGGAAATTATCAAGTTTAACAATTAATAGAATAAAGAGACAATCTGTAGAATCAGAGGACATATTAGCAAACTATTCATCCAACAAAAAGCTAATATCCAGAATATACAAGGAACTCAAACATCTTAATAGCAAAAAAGTAAATAATCCCATTGAGAGAGGGCAAAGGATCTGAACAGACATTTCCTAAAAGACATACAAATGGCCAGGAGTTATATGAAAAGAAATTCTCAAAATCACTAATCATTAGGAAAACACAAATCAAAATGACAATAGGATATCGTCTCAACCTAGTTAGAATGCTTATTACCAAAAAGACAAAAAAATAACAAATTGGTTAGGATATGGAAAAAAGGAAACCTTTATATGCTGTTGGTGAGAACATAAATTAGTATAGCCATATGGACATCAGTATACAGGTTTAAAAAAAAAAAAAAAAGAAAGGAAAAACTAACAATGGACTACTATACAATCTAGCAATCTCATTACTGGGTAGTTATTCAAAGGAAAGAAAATCAGCATATCAATGTGATACCTACACCCCCCATGTTCATTGCAGCACTTTTTACAATAGCCAATATATGGACTCGACCTAAGTATCCATCAATGGATGAACAGATAAAGAAAATTTGATATATATGTAATAGAATTCAACCATAAAAAATGAAATTCTGTCATTTGTAGCAACATGGATGGAACTGGAAATCATTATGTTAAGTGAAATAAACCAGGCACACAAAGATAAACATTGCATGTTCTCATTCATGTGTGTCAGCTAAAAAAGTTGATCTCATGGAGGTAGAGAGTAGAATGAAGGTTACCAGAGGCTTTAAAGAATTAAGGAGGAATAAAAAGAGGTTAATTAATGTGTAAAAACATACAGTTAGATAGAAGGAGTGAGTTCTAGTGTTTGATAGCAAAGTATAGTGATGATAGTTAAAAACAATATATTTTATATTTCAAAATAATCAGAAGAGATTTTAAATATTCCAACACAAAGGAATAAAATGTGTGAGGTGATGGATATCCTAAATACCCTGATTTTATTATTACACATTGTATGCATGTATCAAATTATCACATGTACCTCATAAATATGCACAAGGATTATATATTAATAAAAACAAGGAATACAAAAAACTATCAAGTTTGGAGAACAAAAGAAAAAAGATTGAAGAAAAATGAACTGAGCCTAAGAGATCTGTGGGGTGACATTTAATGAACCAAAAAAACCATGGTGGGAGTCTTGGGAGAACAGAGAAGAAATAGTCATGGAAAAAAATACCTGATGAAACTATGACTGAAATCTTCCAAAATTTGATGAAAGTCATGGATATAAACATCTAAAATATTGATGGACTACAAGTAAGATGAACTCAGAAAGATCCACATCAAGACATTATAATCAAACTTTGAATGACAAAGAGAGAATCTTGAAAACTCCAAGAAAAGCAACTAATCACATGCAAGTTATTCTCAAAAAGATTTTTCACAGATTTCTCATCAGAAACTTTGGAGGCCAGAAGGCAGCGGGGTGATATACTCAAAGTGCTGAAAGAAAATAACCATCACCAAGAATCCTATAATCAGCAAAACTGTCCTTCCAAAGTAAAAAATAAAGTAAGACATTCCCAGGTAAATAAAAGCTGAGAGAGTGTGTTACTACTAAATCTGCCCCACAAGAAATACAAAAGGGAATCCCATAGGGTGAAATAAGGGGATGCTAGACAGTAACTTGAAGCCATGTGAAAAGTGAAAAGTCTCAATTAAGTTAATACATAGGCAATTATAAAAGCAAATATTATTATAGCAACTGTTTATAAATTCACATTTTGTTTTCTACATAATTTAAGACACTAATAAAACTTAAAGGGTTGTTAGTTTGTGCTTTTAGGCACACAATGTAGATACACATAATCTTTTAACATTAGCAACTGAAAAGTGTGGAAACAGAGCTTTATACACAATATACAGAGACATAATTTTGTGAAATCAATAGCCAAAAGGAGCAGAGTTTATTCATGTTATTGATGTTCAACTGCTATAAATTCAAATTAGAATGTTAAGACTCTAGTATGTTAAATTTAACCCCAATGATAACCACATAAAAATAGCTGTAGAATACATGGAAAAGGGAATGAGAAAGAAATTTAAGCATTTCTTTTACAAAATAATCAAAAGGCACTAATGTAGAAGTGACAAATAAAAAGCTGTAAGGCATACAGAAAACAAACAGTAAAATGGCAGAATTAAGTCCTTCTTTGGCAATTACTTTAAACCTAAATGGATTAAACTCTCCAATCAAAAGACAGAGATTGGTCAATCTATTTTTAAAAATATGATCCAACTACATACTATACACAAGAGACTCACATGAGATTCAAAGACGTAAATGACTGCAAGTAGAAGAACAGGAAAAAGATATTCTACATAAATAGTAATAGTATGATGGTGATAGTTGTACAACATTATAGGTATATTTAAAACCATTGAAGTGTATACTTAAAAATTGTTCAGATGGTAAATTTTATGTTATACATGTTTTATCACAAAAAAAAAAAAATAAGGAAAAAAAAGTAATGGTCCAGGTTCTACTTCTGGCATAATAGCTTGGGGATCTCTATTGACCTGCTCTCTAATAAAACTGGTGAAAAATACTTTTTAAAGAAATTTTAAGTCTCTAGAATGACCCTAAGAGCATACAGCAAATTTAAAAAAAAAAATTTATTCAAGCAAGGATACTGAAATTCATTAGAAGAATAAGAGTATGTGGTCTATAAGCCAAGACTTGGTTTCTCCCTCCTTGCCCCCAATTTAGCAAGACAACAACTCCACTCTTGGCTGTTACAGCCAGGAATACGAGATTCCCTCTCACTCCAGATCCCAGTCAGGGGACTGTCTTTCTGCAGTGGGCAAGAAATCAAATTTCTCTCACTAGCCACCTGTTGGTGAGGCAAACTTCTGGCTGGGTGCAGCTGAGAAGTGGGTGCTCCCTTTTTCTATCCAATGCTAAATTATGAGCTGTGGATAGAAAAACCTTACCTTAAGCACAGTACTGCTGAGAATACTGGAGTCTGATAACCCTTACAATGGCTCATAGTTTGGGGGTTCCACACCAGGGGAACCAAGCCAAGGAGACCCAGGAGTGCTGTTCTTACCTATACCAAGCGCTTAGCTCCTAAGAGTGAGAATGTCACTCGAAGGAAAGCACACCATTGTCCCTGCTTTTCCAGTATTAGACAAGTGACTCAAAGATTTTGCCTTTGGGAAATATCAGGCCTTAGAAGAGCAAGGTCTGAACCTCTTCACCAGAGAACTGACTTCATGTGAAACAAGATGTGGAGAAGTTCAAACTAAAAATATACTCTAAATTAGTGGAGATTGTGATGATGGGTAATTGAGAGGAAACTGATAGATTTACCAGAGCTGTAAGCTAAACTGTGGTCTGGCTAGTTTACCAGGGAGAAATGAGGAAAGAGACAACCAGGCAAAACCGTCTTGGGGTCAGAACAAATCTCAAACACAGACTTTAGAAGCATTCCCTTCAAAAGAACACAAATTTGACTGGATCCATTTGTGAAGTAACTTATGCAATAGAGAATTATTGGAAACAATAGAGCAATTATCTAGGTAATTAGTGAAATTTAGCAGCTGGGCGTGGCCAGAGAAAAAAGACTGCTAAAAAGAACTCTTAGAAGAAAACACGTGTTTTCTTCACCAGTAATATTTATTATTTCAGATTTAGCAATGTATTCTTAGATATAACACCAAAAGCACAGGGAACAAAAGAAAAAATAGTCAATTTGAACTTCATCAAAAATTTTTAAAAGTATGCTTTAAAAGACAGCATCAAGAAAGTAAAAATATATCACACAGAATGGGAAAAAACATTTGCAAATCACATAATACAAGGAATTAGTATCCAAAATACATAAAGTTTGCAAAACTTAATTATAAAAAGATAAATAAGATTATTTTAAAATTAGCAAAGAGTTTTAATAAGCATTTCTCCAAAGAAGACATACACATGACTGATAACCACATAAAAAGATGTTCAACATCCTTAAATTAGATAAATGCAAATTAAAACCACAAGATACCACTTCATGCCCATCAGAGTGGCATAATTTTAAAAGCAAGATAATAACAAGTGTTGGTGAGTATACAGAGAAATCAGAGCCTTCATACACTGCTGGTAGCAATGTAAAGGGGCCAGTCACTTTGGAAAATAGTCTGGTAGGCCCTCAAAACATGATACATAGAGTTACCGTATGATCCAGCAATTCTACTTTTTGACATATACTCAAGGGAACTGAAAATATATGTCTACACAAAAACCTGTACAAATGTTTATAGCATCATTATTTATAGTAGCCAAAAAATTAGAAACAATCCACGTAATCAACAACTCATGAAGTGTTAAAAGATAAACTGAGGCACATTATAATTTTTAGGAGTTTATTTATCATTCATCAATCAGACAACACCAAACTGAAAACTGAAAGTGGAAAGAGGCTCTACCAGATGAGTTTGAAGAGAAGTCATTTACAGGGGCAATGCAGAAGAGCAAAAAAATTAGTTGATTTATTAAAGTTAAGCAATTGCCTTATTTGGATTATCCAGGTGGAAAGTCTGTGATTGTGTAATTAATGCTCATTTGGTCATTTATGATTGGCCAAGCTTAAGTTTCATTTTGTTTATGTAGAAACACATGGCCTTGGAATTATCTCAGCCTAATGGCCTCCTATTATTTTTACAATGGATAAACAACATGTTATCTATTCATACAGTGAAACATTTGGCCATAAAAAAGAATAAAATAATGATACATACTATAACATTGATGCACCTTGAAAACCTTGCAGTAACTGGAAGAAGCACACAACAGCTGAGGGATGAGTGCACTGGTCTCAGAAAGAAGGTGAGTCAGACATCACTTAAGTCTATGAGATACCTCAAAGGAATATTCATGAAGACTGGAAAATATTTAGCCGATATGATTCATTACAATATTGCCTGTAATAACAAGAACTATGTTTAATTGCCCCAAAATTTGTAAGGTATATGTTTTATTCATATAGCAGGATATATATATACCTACTCTCTCAGTATAGATATATAGATATAGATATAGATATAGATACAGATACAGATATAGATAGATACACCTTCTAGTTACATATTTTTTTTTTAATCTTAGGTCCTGTTCCCTATAAATAGTCTTGGATTCAAATAGGTTGTAATGTAATGAGGGAGTGCTCTTCAGGAAAAATTTTAAGGGAGTGAGGACTATAGTTAGGAAAGAAAAAAGGGTCAAGCAAAGATAAAATCTAGCTTCAGCTTCACTTATCAGAGCTCTGGATCCTAAATTGCCCCTGCAGAATTGTCTCCACCTTGAATCAAGAGAGCTGGTCTTCTGTACACCCATGCTAGTCTTTGGCTGCAGGTGCCTGTAGCCATTGGAGTTGCAGCCTTTTTGGCAAGCAGGTTCCGTCATCTGAGAGCAGGTATCTATCTGATGGAAAAGGGCAGGTGTGAGTCACTTGCGGCCTAAACACAACAACTGAAGGATGAGTGCCCTGGCCTCAGAAAGGAGGTCTAAGCGGGGCATCACCCAAGTCTATGAGATACCTCAAAGGAATACTCATGAAGACTGGAAAATATTTAGCCAATATAATTCATCACGATATTGTCTGTAATAACAACAACTATGTTTAATGGCCCCAAAATTTGTAAGGTATAGGTTTATTCGTATAGTAGGATGCCAGACGCCATTAAAGACATGGTAGAAGGCCATTTTTAAAAAATGAAAATAAATCTCAGAAATATTACGAGGTCAACAGACTACAAATGTGTGAACACAAAAATTTCATCTTTGTAAATATAGCAATAGATATTGTTTTGCACCTATTCTTTCCCTTTTGTAAGAGATGTATGTAAAAATTTAAGTAGCGGTTACTGCTTCGTGGCAGGATTATGGCTATTTTTATTTTCTACATTTTTTTTTCTGTTTATTCAATATTGCTTTTGTTTTCTGTCTATGTGTTTGGGGGGTTTGTCTTTTGTTTTCTTCTGAGACAGGGTCTCACTTTAGACTGGTCTGAAATTCATGGCCTCAAGTGGTCCTCTTGCCTCAGACTCTAAAGTAGCTGGGATTACAGGTGTATAGTACCACACCTGTCTGTATTGCTTTTGGAAATAAAAAAAAAAAGTTATTTCATATACTATACATCAACAGGTTAATTTCCAAATTTGAATGGAAATAATGCAAGCATACTCAAATAATGCAACCATGCTCAAATAATGCAAGGCTAAAGAGTAAGACTAGGCTGGGTGTGGTGGCTCATGCCTGTAATGCCAGTAATTCAGGAGGCCAAGGCGAGTAGATCACCTGAGGTCAGGAGTTTGAGACCAGCCTGGCCAACATGGCAAAATCCCGCCTCTTCTAAAAAAATACAAAAATTAGCTGGGTGCAGTGGCAGGTGCCTGTAGTCCCAGTTACTCAGGAGGCTGAGGCAGGAGAATTGCTTGAACCCAAGAGGTGGAGGTTGCAGTGAGCTGAGACTGTGCCATTACACTGCACTCCAGCCTGGGAGACAGAGCAAGACTCCATCTCCAAAAAAAATACACGAGAAAACGAGTAAGACTCTAAGAAAGAATGTGTTTTTGGAGCGTTTACTATCCCAGTGTGTGATCTTCTACTTTGCACATTTAATTTGTCAATGCACCTAGAGCTGGTCAGATTGGTGGTCACTGATCGACAAGAGATAAATTTATAGATCATAATATTCATGTAGTAATTTTCAGTGGAGTGACCATATATGCCAGCAGCCATTCCATTCATTGTTTGTTCATAACCCCATGTTCCCAAGGTCAGGAACCTGAGAGGACATGTAAGTTAACAGAAGGCTGTTTGGTGCGTATACAGAGCAGATGATCTGGGGAAATATTTCATCCACTTCACACTGAGGCCTGAAAACTCACATTAGATAGCCTAGAGCCCCCGTCTGGCCACTCCAGTCCAGCACTGCTGGCCACCTCTGATAGGAGGAAGAAAGCGCACCAGCCTCAGGAGCATTATTTCACACACTGGTCAGATGCTTTGGTGTTACTTGGAGCAAAAAGGTGAGTTGATCCAAGTTGCCTCCCTTGGAAATTTAAATTAGGTATTCCTGATATAATGAGGCTGCTAGTGTGAGCAGAGGCTGGAACAAAGCCATGAAATCTTGTCAGGGCCATGCTATGTTATGGAAAGCCAATATTAATATTACGAGACTAAAAAAAAAACCCCACTGAGAGAAACAAGACACCATGAACTGAGAGACCATGGCAGCCCATGAGGATGCAGAGAGTCACTTTAAGCCGCTGAAGTGACCTATGTTCTTGACCACTTTCCTTTATCAGTTCACAGATATCCTCATGTAAACCTGCCGCGAGCAGAATCTTGAGGGAAGAAATGAACTTGACTCATGCACCACCCCTGACTCACTACCCAGTAACCAGAAGGCTCCCATATTCAGTATCTCTTAGGGACCGGTTTAGATTAATCCTACCAATAAAAGGGGTTAAAGGATGTGTTTTTTGGTTTTTGTCTTTTTTTCAGTGTGCTTCTTTCAATAATGATAGTCTTCCCATGCTAGATGATAAACTTCCTGAGGGCAGGCACATCATCTAGTTGTACACACCAGTGTAGAGGCACCATGGTGCCAGAACATAGGCCCTTCAGTAAATATATGTTGAATAGCAGAATCACCAAATCACTTTAGAATGTTTTATTTCTTTCATTTCCACAGCAGCCCAGCAAGCTGTTTGAGAAATATTTGAGAAATAGCTCAGGGCTGCTGTGGAAATGAAAGACATAAAACATTTGAACGTGATTTTTACAGCTTAAATTGCTTATTGCAATGCAGTCATCTATTGGCCCATGTAATATTATAACAGTTTTATCTGAACTGTTAAAATCAAAAGTAGAAATAAAAGCTAACTTTTACTGTTTCAATTAGTCCCTATAGTTGTACAAAAAATGAGAACAACAAAAAAATCCCTTGCCTCGCTACAATGTGCTGAGCCATTATTGTTATTCTAATTTAATATTCCTATCAACCAAATTAAATAATATTACATTCTCACTTTACAGACAAAACCCAAGGTGTAGAGGAGTTATACAGTCAGAAAGGGATGAAGGCAGATTCAAACATAGGTCAGATTCTGAGTTTGTGCTACTTTTATTTATTCTGTGTTGTTTACAGGGATCTTAGAGATTGTCCACTTCACCCTTTGGTTTTACATACGGGGAAATTTAAAGGAGTTAAAATAGGACCTCTGATTTCTGACTCTTAGAGAGTTACAAAGTGTTATATAGATAACACTGTTCTCCTGCAGATGAAAAAATATAAGCACACTAGGATTTCAAGCAGCATTGAGAGGGAGAGAGAGAGAAAAGAAAGAAAAAAACACAAAAGAGGCTATGGGCTAAAGCCAGGATCATTTCTTATTGGAGTCACTGCAAATATCAAGATCCTTGATTCTCATATAGATAGTCATACGTTCCATTTGACCACCATAGAAAAATAACGTATTATCTAGTGATAATTATCATTATCTAGTGTTAATTTTTCTTATGTTATACATGAATGGATGGATAGAGGGATCAATGAATCTACCTCTCTATCTCTACGCATGTAATTTTCACGTAGAGGAAATTACTACACTTTAGGTTATCAGTTTCCTCCTCATTCAAGCAAAGGTAGACTTGCAAGAATTGTGTGAACTTCACTAAAGCCACATATTGTCCAGGTTATTCTATCTATTACCACCTACTGACTTAGAGCCATTTTAAAAAGTTTATTTCCCAAGTCTCAGTTTCATCTAGGGAGTTAAACTGTGAAATCTGAGTCAGCCGTGAAAAGACCTAATCCTGCCATTGTTCTGCACTGACCATTTCTATTTCTGTCAAGGGAGAGAGGGTGGAGGTCCCGTAGTCTTCTATCCTGACTGTTGATTTCTAAAACTGTCTGTAACCATACTATCGGCTTCATCTCATTCTGATTACATTACCTTTGTGCACTTTAGGGCCCATAGTGATTAAAAGTCAAACCAGCAGGACAACTTTGGTACTGAATTTCCTAAACAGAGTTTTCTACATTCCAGTTTCCATTCATTAGCAATGATACCTTGGCACTAGATGTCTGCGGAGGGAAATATCCAAATGTCATATGAGGGGGATCATGTCCATGTTGACTAAGCAGTGCAGTCAAATGCTAGACCACGTCCACGCTTAGGTTCAGCAACTGCAGTCTCCAGATACACTAGAATTCAGAGATTTCTCAAACCTTTACTTGCAAGTTGGCAGGTTAAAATTAAATACACACATCCACATACAATAGATTTATGCATACTGTGGTACTTTACTGTAACTTGCTTTCTTCAAAAACATTCTTACTGCCATCTGGTACCGTAGAAAGAGCATAAATTTCAGAACCTTCACAATATGATACTATAAAATATATATTTGGTCTTTGTCCCCATTTCCAGACACACAGCTCCTAAAATCCTTGGAATTTACGAAGTAATAAGGGTGTCTTTTGTATACTAATGAGATGACTGGTGGATGGGGGACCCTGGATGACTTCAGAAAGACTAAGATATGATTAGAGGTTTGGGACTTTCAGCCATACCCCTCCACCCTGTCTAGGGAAAGGAGAGTGGCTGAGGTTTGAATTGATCACCAATGGCCAATGATTTGATCAATCATACCTATGTAATGAAGCTCCCATAAAAACTCACAAGGACTATATTCTGAGAGCTTCTGAATAGCTGAACACATGGAGGTTTTTGGAGGGTGTCACACCAGGGAGGGTATGGAAGTTCCATACCCCTGTCCACATACCTCACCTAATGCATCTCTTCCATCTGGCCAATCATCTGTATCTTTTGTAACATTATTTAAAATAAGTAAGGAAATTTGTTCCCCTGAGTTTTGTGTGCCACTCCAGCAAATTAATCAAACCTAAGGAGGGAATCATGGGAACCTTGATGTATAGAGCCAGCCAGTCAGAAGTACAGATCATTACCTGTGCTTGCAATCCGTATCTGAAGTGGAGGGCAGTCCTGTGAAACGGAGCCCTCAATCTGTGGCATCTGACACTCTATCCAGGTAGATGGTGTCAGAACCTAATTGAATTTCAGGGCATCCTGCTAGTGTGTCTTGGGGAATTTGCCAGAGAATTGCTTAGCATGGGGACAGCTGGTGTCGGACGTGCTGTGTTGGTTGTGTGAGAGTAGAGACTAAAGAAAAAACACTTTGGTTTGGTTTATTCTATATCCCTTTAGCCCAACCTCTACATTCTAAGTTTTGTCATCGACTATTTTGTTTACTATTGAGCTGGAACAATTTCATAAACCTCTCTGCTCCTTGTTTGTTTCTTTTTTCACTTATAAAATGAGAACAGTAATGGTATTGCCTCATAATATTACTCTATGGATTAAACAAGATAATTTAAATAATGCACCTAGCATAGCACCTACCACCTAGCAGCTACTCAATAAATGTTATAGGCCCCTTCATCTAAGAAGAAGGGAAGGCACTATTAAGTTCACAAAGGTTTAGCTATGCAAGGGTAAACACCAACTTGTATTTGAAGAAGTACTGAAGAATAAATAGAGACAAAAACATATAGCAAATGCCTTGAAAACCATCTAGAATATTTAGAAACCCAGAATAAAATTATCTAAACTTGAAATAACCTCTAGATGTCTTCCTATGAAAATGAATTATAAGTTTCCGCTTAAAATACATCTTTCTTAGGAATAATTCTCTGAAACGCTTTGCTTTAAGGCATGAATTTAAAGAGTTTGTATTTAATCAACTTGAAACATGCAGCATAAGCACCTCTTAAATTCAACCAGGAACACATAGAATTTATCTGTAAACGTTCCTTACAGATAGATCAAAGAAAGAAGCTATTCTACAAAGTCACAAGATTGAAAAGAAAACTGAGAAGGAATATGATGGTGCCTTTAAGTGTTTCACTTTCCAGTTAAGTGTGACATTCTTTAGGAGATCATATAATTATCAAGCCAGGCAGTGACTCCAGGCTATTGTGAATCCTTTTGCACTCAGGCCTGAACAGACTGAAACCATGTCAAATAAATGGGGCCGCTATCATTTTGAAAGAGCACTGCTACAACTTCCAGAGGTTCACAAATTTAATTTATAGCAACAAAAGTCACAGAAGGAGCTCCCTGAAAATCATCTGAAATAGGCTGAGGTCAACTGAACAAAATAAAGTCCTGGTAAAGACATATTTTAAAAGCCATTTTTCCTG
This sequence comes from Saimiri boliviensis, assembly GCF_048565385.1. Classification (NCBI taxonomy): domain Eukaryota; kingdom Metazoa; phylum Chordata; class Mammalia; order Primates; family Cebidae; genus Saimiri; species Saimiri boliviensis. Next base: position 40,648,862 of record NC_133450.1, on the reverse strand, counting down.
CAAACAAATTCAAGGATTATGCCACTTGTAACTTTCTAGGCAAATGACTGACTTTGGTCTTCAGGATGCTTTCTTCATAGCAGGAGTCACCAAACTTTTTGGCACCAGGGACTGGTTTCGTTTCATGCAAGACAATTTTCCCATGGAGGACAGGGGGTAGTTTTGGAATGATACTGTTCCACCTCGATCATCAGGCATTAGTTAAGAGTCTCATAAGGAGCGCACAACCTAGATCTCCCGCATGCGCAGTTCATAACGGGGTTGTGCTCCTACGAGAATCAAACGCCGCCACTGATGGGAAGGGAGCAGAGCTCAGGTGGTAATGCTGCTGGCTGGCCACTCAGCTCCTGCTGTACAGCCCGGTTCCTGACAGGCCGCAGACTGGTACCGGTCCATGGCCCGATGGCTGGGGACCCCTGCTTTATAGAATGGTCACAGAAAAGGACAAATGCGCTACCTGGAGGACCATTTGAATCACACGGACTACAAATACGAAGCCCAAGGAGTGGTAAGAAGACAGTCTGCAACACTATCTTTTTTTTTTTTTTAACTTTTTCTAATATTTATCTTTTTTTTTTTATTGCATTTTAGGTTTTGGGGTACATGTGATGAACATGCAAGATTGCTGCATAGGTACACACATGGCAGTGTGCTTTGCTGCCTTCCGTCCCCTCACCTGTATCTGTCATTTCTCCCCATGCTATCTCTTCCCACCTCCCCACCCCCCCGCCCCTCCCCCATTTCCCCCCAACGGACCCCAGTGTGTAGTGCTCCCCTCCCTGTGTCCATGTGTTCTCATTGTTCAACACCCGACACTATCTTAAGTCTAAGCTAGAGTCTTGATGATAGAACAAGTTAAATCAGATAAATTACATAAAAGTAAACAAATTGTTGGTATGACTGTCAATTATGAAGAAAGATCCGAACGCACTGAAAAGCGACCCACCAGAGAGTGGCCCCGGGTATGTGATGTAGCATTAATTAAAGCTTCTCTCTTTTTCTACCCTTCACTGATAGATATAACACTGAGAAATAAAAAGGAAGCTAACCGTGTAAGCTAAATGTTAAAAAAAAAAAAAAAAGGCTTTTACATGGTGAATTTTGATACGACAGTTCCTTTGAGTCCAGGTAGAGATGTTCTAAAAAAAATTCAGAGTACTCAGAAAGTGATAGAAATGTTTCTGTAATAATAGTAATTATTATTTAATAATCACTTAATATGAAAAATTAAAACAACTTACATTTGTGTTTGGTATCCCATTTGAAAACCTACTTTTTTTGCATTTTTTAAATTATCATACTTTTAAGTTCTGTGCAGAACATGCAGGTTGTTAAATAGGTTTACACGTGCCATGGTGTTCTGCTATATCCATCACCCCATCATCTACATTAGATATTTCTCCTAATGCTATCCCTCCCCTAGCCCCCCACCCCCTTCTATCTCTCCCCTAACCCCCCCATCCCCCAACAGTCCACAGTGCGTGATGTTCCCTCCCTGTGTCCATGTGTTTTCATTGTTCAACACCCACTTGTAGTGAGAACATGCGCTGTTTGGTTGAAATCCTACTTTTACTTTCATAATCTCCCTCAAGCTTTCTAAAAACTCCGTGTGTTAAGCATGATGATCCCTGCTTTACAGGTGAGGAAATGGACACACAAGAAATTAATTAATCTGACCAGGACAACACAGCCCAGCAGAACTCTGATGTTTCTCTGGCCTCACAAAAATATTGAATGACATAGATAATATATATATTATTTAATGATATTATAGCATAGAAATAAAATCACAAATATAAACTCAAAAGTGTAACAGAAGCAGAGCACACTCATCAGTTCTTTGGGAGAAAAGTGGCCATATAAGACCATGTAAGAATAATTATTCATTAAGGGAAAATAATTATTCTCTGGGAATATTGAATTTGTTCTTATATTAATACAGCTTTAGAAAACCCAAAGAATTGTTTATTGTGTGGAGGCAATACGGATTGTACATAAGCTAGGAACCACTGGGAAGGAAGTGTTTGTCCTGGTTATATGGCTTTTTGTTTCCTTTTTATTTCATTGTTTTTGCTTGGCCCAGTAATTACACTTTGAAATTCCATAGTACAGAGAAGAAGTAGCAAGTAAGTGGATTTGAATCGGTTTTTCATTGTTTCTCATAAAGTCATGGTTTGTAGTTACAGTGTTTTCTTTTATACAGTTTTCAGATGACCAAATCCTCTCTTCCAGAAAAGAAACAAAATCAGCCAAATTGCCAACATTCTTCACCTCTGCCATCACTCAAGACAGCTTATTTGCATGTTACAATGAAGGCTCTTATTAGCTATTTTTCTCTGGAGCCTTATCTTGAATCTAGACTATTTTATTGAAATTGTAAAATAAAAAGATGTATCTCTAGCTCTATTATTTTGACAATGACCATCCTATAGAATTTAGTGCACACTTGACACTTTGTTCTTTTGTCAAATGACACTGTGAGACAACCTGAAAGGGTTTTTTTTTACAATTATTCATTTAACAAGTGATAAAACATCTCTCTAGTACAAAGAATATACACCTAATGGAATTTCTCCTTATCTGCAGTTAAAGTCACCCTCCATTGCTAATCAATGTTACCCAGATTCTGCAATACTAAGTAGACTAATTCAGACTCAAAAGGCCCATTTGAAAACTTAATTTCTCTAATATAGCCTGAGTAACACCTGAGCAGAAGTGGCAATGCAAAGAAAAGAACATTTCCAAAGGGATTTTGGGGGAAAGGAAGACATAAGTGTTGGTTTTCTCATCTTTGAACTGAGCCTTGGAAATGCCCAGATGCCAGGAAGAACCTACCAAAATTCAGAAAAGCAAAAGCCAGGAGAAATTTCTAGGAAGATAGAATCTGGGACCCAGGAGCGGTAGGAAATGGCAGCCAAGAGCAGAAGAAAGTCAGGCACTACGGACAGGAAACAGGCTGTGAGAACCTGTTTCCCTCCAAACATGTTCTGGATGTTAAATCAGTAGGACCACCTTGGGGATAGCCAGCTGCACTGGTGAGCCAATAACGCCAGGATGGGCCAATCCCTCATTACCACTCCCTCTAACCCTACAGCCTCCTAATTGCAGCTATGGGAAGCATCTGTTCAAAAAGAGCAGCGCCTGAGACGAAGATACAGGGAGGTTCCTTGAGAGGTAGGATTAATTGGGATGGGCTCAGCCAGAGGAAAACGAAGAGGGAATTGTTAATATCAGATTGTACACGAGAATTTCTCCACCCTAGGGCATACCTTTCTCAGTGTAAGCAGAAGAAGAGAAATAACCAGAGGAGAAATTAGTGCAATAAAAACAAAAAAGAGGCTGGGTATGGTGGCTCACGCCTGTAATCCCAAAACTTTGGGAGACCAAGGCAGGCAGATCACTTGAGGTCAGGAGTTCAATACCAGCCTGGCCAACATGGTAAAACCTCATCTCGACTAAAAATACAAAAATTAGCTGGGCGTGGTGGCAGGTACCTGTAATCCCAAGTACTAAGGAGGCTGAGGCAGGAGAATCACTTGAGCCCAGGAGGCAGAAATTGAAATGAGCCTAGATAGTATCACTGCACTCCAGCCTGGGCTGCAGAGCAAGACTCCATCTCAAAAAAAAAAAAAAAAAAAAAAAAAAAAAAAAAAAAAAAAGATAAAGAAAAATCAATGAAACCAAAAGTCACTCAATAAAATTAATGTATTTCTAGTCAATCTAATTAAGAACATAAGAGAGAAAACTATGCCTATCCGGATTGAGAAAGGGGTTATAACTACAATTCCTACCCATATTTAAAAGATAATATAGGGATATTGTAAACAATTTATGCCAATAACTTTGACAACTTAGATCAAATGGTTGAATTACTTGAAAGACACAGACTTCCAAAGTTCATCCAATATAATTATCCAGTAATATTAGCCAAATATTCATCCAATATTATTATTCAATAATAATCTGAATAATCCAATATTTATTATCTACTGAATTTGTACTTTAACATTTTCCCCATAAAGAAAACTCCAGACACAAAGGAATTTACTGGTGAGCTGTGCCAAATATCTATGGAAGAAATACTCACAAACTCCTAGAAAAATAGCAGAAAAGGGAACACTTCCCAAGTCATCCTATAAGGCCAACATTAGCATGATTATCAGACCAGACATTGCAAGAAAAGGAAATTACAGACTAATATTCCTCATTAGCATAAATGCAAAAAAACTCATAAAATGTTAACTAGTTGATTGCAACAATATAGAAAATGGAAATGACATCATGACCATGTAGCACTGTTCACAGAAATGCAAAGATGATTTAATGTTTGAAAAATCAATAACTTCAATTCACTGTACAGGCTAAGTATCCTTCATCCAAAGTGCTTGGGATTAGAAGTGCTTTGGATTTCACACATTCTTCATTTCTTCTTTTCTTTTCTTTTCTTTTTTTTTTTTTGAAATTTCAAATATTTACTTGTACATAATGAGATATCTTAAGAATGGGACCCAAGTCTAAACACAAAATCCATTTATTTATGTTTCATAAATACCTTATACACATAGGCTGAAGGTAATTTTAAACAATATTTGTAATAGTTTGTGCAAGAAATAAAGTTTGTGTTAAGTACTTACATGTGGAATTTTCCACTTGAGGAAGGCCATCATTGTTGGTACTCAAAAAAGTTGGAGATTTCAGAGCATTTGGGATTTTGGATTTTGGGATTAAGGATACTTAACCTGTATTAACAGAATAAAAAGGGAAAACCATATGATCAATTCATTAGGTGCTAAAAAGAATTACAAAATTTAATATTAATTTATGATAAAAACTTTCAGCAAACTAAGAAGAGGAGAGAACTTTAACCAGAAAAGGAACATATATGTTAAGCATACAGGCAAAATCATAATTAATGGTGAAATTCTGAATGTTTTAATGTTTTCCTTTAAGATCTTAAGCAAATAATGAATATCTGCTCTCACAACTTCTATTCAACATTACACTAGAGGTCCTAACAAGTGAAGTAAATTTGAAGATATATACAGATTAGAAAGGACACATTAAAACTGTTTTTTAATTACAGAAAACTTAATCATGTGTGTAGAAAATTCTAAGGAATCACTGTCCCTAACTCATAGGTGAGGAGTCAAACATTTTTTAAAGTCTTAAAAGCTGCCTAAAGTCATACAGATTCTATATTTTCATATCCAATATTCAAACCCAGGTCAGGGTGGCTCCAAAGAGTATCCTGTTGAGCTGTGCCAAATATCTATGGAAGAAATAACAGAAAAGGGAACTCCCCATATCACCCTATGAGGCCAACATTAGCATGATGTCAAACCAGACATTGCAAGAAAAGAAAATAACAGAAAAGGAAAAGCCAGGACCTCCAGCATTTGCTAAAATGTTTTGTGTCACCCATTCGGTTTATTCTGCTCCAGGGCAGGCTGATTTCAATCCTCACATGCAATCCATTGTGACCCTTCTGCCCGCAGATAAGAAGTATGATCTTCCCTACCATTTCTAGAATTCCCTTTGGGAATGCTAACAAGCAGGCATGAATGACAACCAAGTATAACTCAGATGCACCTGGATATTAGGCAGTGCTTTCTTGACCACCATCTCCCATTGAGTGTTACCTTGCCTGTCCTCCCCAGGGATTCTCCACGCCTGAGGTAGGACAGGGGAAAGGAGATCATAAACGAGGTTGCCTTTGCCTTTTCTAGTCACACTCACTCTGTCCTTCCAGTTCTGTATCAGAATAAACATGACCCTTTTTTGTTGATTTCTACTCAAAATACAAGGCATGAAGGTTGACTACAGTGTACTGTGTGAGAAACAAAATGTAAAGATTAGGTATTCTCTAAAGACTCCATGCTTTGCTCCTCAAGCTGTCCTCTGGAAATTCAGTTCCTCTATTTAATTTGCAGAACACTTTAGCTCTCCGCTCCCTGTGGCTTGGTTTGAGCGTATCACTGCTGTTCTCAGCCTCATTTATGTGCTTTGCTCAACAATGCATCAGCTTCTCTAGACTCCCTGATTTAGGTGCCCAGAAGAGCGGGACAGAGCCCCACTTTCTTCTTTGTCTTTTTTTCTCCCCCATTCGAGGTTATTTCTCTCACGTATATAAATTGTTCTACCTACTTTAATGCTGTTCATTGTAATTTGTTTCATTTTTTTAAACTGTCTTTTACTACTAATAATACCTTAGTTACTTATATTTTAATAAGTACTTATACCTTAATAACTGATAACCTACTAATAATCTTAATTACACAGAAAACATCAGTCTCTTTGAATGGAGTAGCAAGAGATGCTCTTACTAATTAATTCTCCGGGGTGCTACCAAGTCAGTAGAGGGCTTAGATTATAATGTTTTGGAAGGAAAATATCATATTCATCCTAAACCCTGATATTAATATACTCCCATGTTAATACTTTCCCGTAAAATCTTTAGCAATTAACGATTTAGTAACAAAGAGGCTAGTCTATGCTTTAGCCACACAGGAGGAGAGGCCGTTCCAGATTCTACAATACTCAGTCAAATCCAATTGGAATTGATTCTTCCAATTCTAGAGGCACCACAGGTAGCAGAGGGCCGCGGGATGTGAGGCCAGCTCAGAGATGTGGCTGGTAACTGCCCAGACCCTCACTTGCAAGTTACAAAGAAAACCAGGGAAGAAAAATGAGCTCCTTTGAAGCAGAGAGAGGGAAGAGAAGAGCATAGGGCAGAACCTTGGAATGCCCTATTTCCTCAATGCAGAAAAAGCTAAGAACACTTCTACCATTTTTTAAAGAAAGGATTTAAGTGGTTCCTAAAACTGAGATCAATGTTTTACATAAGTTCAGTATTTGTGGCTGCTGGAATTTTTATATCTGATTTCTGCTTTACTCCAGATGATATTCTCAGAACATTTTCTGAAATCTCAGGGGTAAAAGATCAAGGCAAGCCAGGACCTCCAGCATTTGTTAAAACGTTTTGTGTCATCCATTCGGTTTATTCTGCTCCAGGGCAGGCTGATTTTAATCCTCATATGCAGTCCATTGTGACCCTTCTGCCCACAAAGATAAGAGGAGTAAAGCTTTTACAATAATGTAATATCGTATCTGGAAAGGATTCCACAAATCCTGCTGTAAGATTGCTACGAAAAATCCAATTCAGCAAAAGCTTTACACACAGACATGCACACGCACAATGCAGTATACCTCCGATCTCTGAAGCTCATGGTAGGGAGGGGTGGGCTGGGGAGAGACACAAACCTGTATTCTGAAAAGCACACCACTTCAGAATGCAAGTCTTACTTACTGCAAAAATTTTTAAGTATACATCGAATAAGCTATTACAGGAGTACTAAGATCTTTAGACTCTTTTTCCCATTTGTTCTGAATCTCAGACTAGCAAGATATAACTTTTTTGGTTTACCTTATAAATCTCTCATTTTGTTTCTAGTAGAAATGCATAGCTTTGACAAGCGCAATTTTTTTTTCTCCTGTCCTTTAAGATACGTTGTCATGGTTTCAGAGAAAATTCCAAAATATTTCTGATTTTTAAGCTTACTGCTTTATGCTTACAGTATTATCCAGATTTAATGGAGAATTAATAAACAAACACAAAACCAGTATGATGGTTTGCTAACCAACAGCAGTACAGTTAAAAGCAGTCTGCTTCCTCTGGACAGATTTTGACCAACATTATCACAATGACCTTAGCCTGTAAAGCAAAGTGATCAGCTTCCCGCAAAGCAGTCACCCAACTACCTGCTCGGGCTATTAATCTCTTTTCATTATCTACATTTTTAATCTACTTTGTGTGTGCCCCCAGTTGCTTTTTGGTTGCAAGAAATGAGATGTAGCAGCATAGCCCCATGCACCAAAGGAGAAAACAAAGTGCTGGTGGTGTGTAGGGTGGGACCGGAGGGTTGAAACAAGGACCTTGCATTCTGTGAGAGTTAGAGTTGTATAAAGAAAATGTCTTAGATAAAATTCTCTCTTGTCTTTGGAGAGAACACACTGCTTATTTATTCTATAGTTAATTCATTCGTAAAACCAACTATTATTTGGTAACATAGTAAACCTTACCCTGATGTATCTGTTTCAAGTGTGAATCTTTATGTGTTGGATTTTGTTGGTGTCTTTCATTTGCTCAAATATTCAGTCTTCATCTTTTTCTGATCCTAGCACACACTCTCCTGTCAATTTCAGTCATTTCCCCTTCTTTTGCACAGACAACAGACTCACATATTCACAAAAGCTTTCTTTGTGCCTTTCATTCTTCATCCAGCCTTCTTTGGAACATCTTAACTTTCCACATATTCTGACTTTAAATTCCACTGGCTTCACATTCCACCTTAGACTGTAGTTATTAGCTGGAGTGTCTCATTTCCCCAACCAGAGAATCATTTCAAAGGCCAGAGCCTTTTGTATCATCCAGAGTGTACATAATAGGTTCTTAATTTGAATTATTGTGTTTCTCTCATCATCACTCAAGCTTCTTCTGACATTTGTGCAAGCAAATTGAGTTATTGCACAAAATATAAATACTTTGTGTAGCATGTGAGACTGATCATATAGTTGCCTCTGAATCAGCCTTTTCTCTAAGCATGAATCTCTCTTATCCACTCCCAACTACCAGCCCAACCCATATATATTTTAAGCCACAGTGATTAAATAACAATGTACTATATCATTTTTAAAGACTAATTGTGTCACCTTAGTCAGATTCCTTATCTTCTCTATTATAAATGTTTATCTCTGTGACTAATTATACTTAATTAATATTGGTTTCTTTTTTCATCTTCTAGTTCGCCAGACCAATACTTTCTCATGCTTCTATGCTTTTGTACATTCCTCTTCTTCTTGGAATGCTACCTGATTCCTACTAACTCCCCTCACATTCTAATGACTCTAAGTTTAGATCTGTAACCTCAGATTCTCTCCTGACCCCAGAATCATACATCCAACTGCTTAGTTGGCATCTCTGCCAAGAGACACTAAAAGTCTATGGCATAGATCCAGATAAAATATTACAGTGGCCTGGATTAGGACTATAGCTGTGAAGATGAGCAAAAGAAGTAAAATTTGGGATATATTTGGGAGTTGTGTCATGGGAGTGTCTGTGACACACAGATGCAGATTAGTTCATATTATTCGGTGTCCAACATGAGACTTAAAGCACTGGCTCAATTATCTGTTAACTTTGCTCCTTTTTATGGCTCTCTGGTGAGAGACTCCATAAGCATACATCTCAAAATTGCATGAATTTAGTTGCCAGGCACAGAAAGCTGCACTACAAATCACAGATCTATGAACACTGATGCAGTATTACATAATTTAAATTCTTTATCTCCTAATAAGATTTTTTTTTAACACAGTCTTGTTCTGTCACCAGGCAGGAATACAGAGGTGCAATCCCGGCTCACTGCAACCTCCACCTCCCGGGTTCAAGCAATTCCCCTTCCTCAGCCTCTCGAGTAGCTGGGACTACAGGCACATGCCCTCACACCTGGCTAATTTTTTATATTTTAGTAGAGATGGGGTTTCACCATGTTGGCCAGGATGGTCTTGATTTCCTGACCTCGTGATCCACCTGGCTCAGCCTCCAAAGTGCTGGGATTACAGGTATGAGCCACCACGCCTGGGCAGGCTTCTTATTTTTAAGAGATCCAGGCTTGCACCTCCACTTTCCTTCCTAAAATTTCCACTTGTATGTCTCACTTATCTCATACTTAACATTTTCAAAACCAAATTCTCATATCTTTTTTTTTCTACTTTTTAAATATTTATTTCCACAGTTTTAGGGGAACAGGTGGTGTTTGGTTGCACAGAAAAGTTTTTCAGTGGTGATTTCTGAGATTTTGATGCATCCATCACTTGAGCAGTGTACACTGTACCCAGAGTGTTCTTTCGTCCCTTAGCCCCTCCCACCTTCTCCCCAAAGGCCACTGTGTCATTCTTATCCCTTTGTGTCCTCATAACTTAGCTCCCACTGATAAGTGAGAACATAGGATGTTCAGTTTTCCATTCCTGAGTTACTTCACTTAGACTAATGGTCTCTAACTCCATCCAGGTTGCTACGAGTGCCATAATTCTGTTCCTTTTTTATGGATGAGTAGTACTCCATGGTTATCCACTTGCTGATTGATGGGCATTTATGCTGGTTCCATACTTTTGCAATTTCAAATTGTGCCGCTGTAAACATGCATATGGAGTTTCTATATCATATGCTGCCCCACTCTGCTTTTTCTCCAGTCTTCTTTATCTCAAAAACTGCACCATCTTCTATGCAGGGCCAGAAACTTTAACAATTATCAATTAGAGTCAACTTTAACAATTATCCTTCCCTTACTCCCAAGGTCTAACTGGTTATGGCATCCTAATAATTCTACCACTAAATTATAACTTGAAGTCACATAGTTATCTCCATGTCTGTGACTATCTCCTGGTTCAGACCAAAGACTCTCACTGGTCTATGGTAAATCACTGCTTTTGTGCCTCTACTCTAGACTTTTTCAGTGCATTTTCTATACAGAAGCCAGAGAATCAATTTTAAAATGCAAATCTGTCACATCTCCTTCATTTAGAATTCGTCAATTCTTTTGACCCTTTTTAGAACAAAGTTCAAAATCCTCAACCTTACCTACAATACCATTCACAGTCTTACCTCTGCCACTCTCTAACTGAGCCTCATAACTCTCTCCCCCTTACTCACTATGCCCCAGACACACTACGTTTTTCTGTTTTTACTTCATTCCTTGATATCCACTCCTTATCTGTGCTCTTCTCTGCTGTATTCTCAGCACCTAGGTAATGCTTTGCACATACATGTTCAATTAATATTTATTTAATATATAAAAAATAAATGGGTTTTCAGGATCCTAACCTTTATACCAGAAGACAAGTTGAATCTGTTATGATCCTTTCAGTTGCAAGTAATGGAAGATCCAACTAACAGAGGTATAAACAATAAAGAATTTTCTTGTATTACACACCTAGAAGCCCAAGAATAGAACAACTTTGGGTCAGTTATGTCAGCTACCGAGTGACACCTTCTAAACTCCAGCTTCTTCCCTTCTCTCTTCCCTGCCATTCTTAGTATGCAATGCCACCTCTTATGGTAACAAGAAAGCTAGAACATTTCAGGTATTATAGTCAATTACAACAGTCAACTAACCATAGGCATGTTTCCTCCATGCAGCTCTTTTCAATAACGAAAAAGAAAAGCTTTCCAGGAACTTCCCAGCAGAATTACCCTCAGTTGTATACACCAAAAGTGAGTTACATGCTCTATTCATTCCTAAGCAAATCACTGACAAAGGAAATTAAACCACCTCTACTGATGGAGACCAGTTATGCCCTGAAGCTGGGAAGAAGTTCACTTTTCTTAAGTAGTAAAAGGAAAAGAAGGAAACAAAATTAGAGCTTTGACAAGAATGAAAAGTTGAATGGTAGGGAGAGATGAGAAATGCAATTGACAAGAAAAAGACTATTAGGCAACCAAGAGTGTCTGCCACAAAGAACATCATCATCATCATCATCATCATCATCAGTTCAGAAATAGTGTTGGCCAAATAGAGAAGTTCACACTTCTCTATTTCTGTGAACTATTAGGACTTGAAACTATTTAAATAAAGACAAAGTTAATTCTAAAAACATTTGTTGAGCTAGCATAACATTTAAGAGCACAGACTGTGGTTACACTTGACCCCACTTCAACCAAAACAGCTATGCTTATTTCTGTTTAAAATATCGAGGTTCAACAAAATATTTCATTTTTAAAAAGAGGTTCTGGATTCTAGGTGAAGGTAACAGCTAATTGGAGAGAAATGATCCAGCACTGAGGTAAGGTAGCAATTGCCCTGCTCTCTTCCTCTCTCTAACATCCTGTCTCCATCTATTTGTAGCCTTCTCTTCTACCTGTGCTTTCAATGCTGATGTTCTGCAGTCTCCTCTGTCCATACTTCTTGTCTCACATGTTTTCTTTCTTCAGCTTCAATACCAATTTTCTGCTAATAAACACAAACCTCTAAGCACTTCTCTCCCAAGCTTCAGATTTGAACTTGCAAAGATTCACTGGTTATCTACAACTAAGCATCCCATAAACACCCCCAAATCCACCTAACTAGAAATTACACCCAGCACCTGTTGCCTTCCCATACCCCATCTGTACTTATTCTTCCTTGGGTGTCTACTTTTTAATAATATGCATGTTTAACAGCCAGCTTGAAAAAATCCTGAATTTAACAACCAGCTCTCAGAGGCCAATAGAGATAACTCCAGCACACCACTGCTGCAGCCACAACCTAAACATGTAAAATATCATCCTGAACAAAAGTAACATGGAATATACTTGTATCCTTTAACATGCCAGTATGGGTGAGCTTCAGAGACTAAACTTAGAGAACAGAGCACTGTACAAAAGAGACACAATGCCTATTAAAAACTATAGCTAATACTAATAACGACTCCCAATATACAGGAATAGACACCAATGTACTAAGCATGTCAGAAAGGGTATTCCATTAAGAAGTCCATGGATGAGGCCGGGCATGGTGACTCACACCTGTAGTCCCAACACTTTGGGAAAAGGGATCCTTTGAGGTCAGGAATCTAAGACCAGCCTGACCAACATGGCAAAACCCTATCTCTACTAAAAATACAAAAGTTAGCCAAGTGTGGTGGTGGGAGCCTTTAATATCATCTAATAGAAAGGCTGAGGCAGAAGAATCACTTGGATCCGGGGAGTGGAGGTTGCAGTGAACCGAGATTACGCCACTGCACTCCAGCCTAGGCAACAGAGTGAGACTCTGTCTCAAAAAAAGAAAAAAGAAAATAAGTCCATGGATGAGACTTGCAGTTTTCTATCCAACATCTATTCTGCTTATAGGTGAGACTTCCAGCCACCTAGCCAATACTCATTCTCTTCTTCTTTCTTAATAAAAGAACACTGTTATTATTTGGAGAAACCATAGACACAACAAAACAGCCTCCTTTGCAGTTAGGGGTGGCCATGTGACAGTTGGAGACAAGGAGAAATAAGTGGAGGTCACTGGATAGGGCTTCCAAGAAAGTTCTTTGAAAGGATATTTGATATTTGAGCAGTTTGATAGATGAAGCCAGGTGCCTGTGGCATCATAGAACCATCCTACCAACCCTACACTGCCCACTTTCAATTCCTGACTGCATGAGAAAACAAAATCACATTATTAGTTTAAGCTACTCTCACCTGGATATGCTGTTACATTCGGCTGAAATAAATAGCGTAATTAATAAGGAATCAACATGAAATGACTGGGAAAGATTGTCAAGTGAGAATATAATAAAGCTTAGCCATCAGCATCATCATTCCAGTTTAAAGTGCATATGATAAAGAATCCTTCATTAACTCTCATTCAGCCTCCTACTAAACATTTCCAAGGACCAGAAAGAGAAAATGTGGGCTGACTGTTATTGTATTATAAAAATGTGCAAGGAATTTCAACTGTAAAGCTATTAAAGTAGGAATGAAAAATAATTGGTGGCCCATACATGCTTTGATACCAGAAGCATAGGCAACAAGATGACTAAAAGAAGGTAGAGAAATAACACATCCTTCTGCCTCTTTTTCAGCCAGTGCTCCTTTGTTTCCAATGAAACAATGTAGTTGGATGATAGAAATCCAACTAAAGTGAGTGTAAGACTTCAGGCAGAGCTTAACTAGGAGTTTGAACAGTATTATTAAGACAGCTCCTCTTCACATTTTGACTGTCTTTTCTTGGGTTGGTTGAACTGAATAGATCTCAAGCTCCATGTGGTAGCCCTTTATGTCTTATTGGCTCTGCCTGGATCACATCCCATCTTTGAATGAATCACTGTGACCAAGGGAAGGGACACACCATGCTCTGACTGGCCATGCCAGAGCCACCTGCTTTCTTTCTGGAACCAAGAAAGCAGCCCCTTTAAAGGCACTGAAACTGAGTGGAACAGCATCACTCATTGCCAGATTTCTACCATCAGGGAGAGTAAGACATAAAAAACTATGCCTTGGCCACCTTCTTGTAGATCTGATTTTCTAAGAAGGTATTACTTTGGGAAAATGTGCTCTAATAAAATTGTTGCCTTCCTGTTCCCGTCCCATATCAGCCCTGGAGAATAGAAAAGGATAGTTCTCTAAAAAAAAAAAAAAAAAAAAAAAAAAGCATTAATTTGTTATCGGAAAAAGTAAGAATACATATGGGATGGCCAAAATGATGTCCATTATACTCACTCAGGTCGGAAATTCAGAGTTTGCACTAATGGGAAACTAAGCATGTTTCTCTCCCATAAGGGTAATTCATTCTGAGACATCACTCCCCAGGCTGCTCAAGTAGTGCTACACCTCTTTCTGCCTATATCAGCTGACTGCACCTTCACTTCATAAAACAAGTAAATAGGAAGGTGGGGAAAAGGAGCGTGAGCCAGTATTTCATCCCGAGATACACAGTCCTCTGTATAAAACCCTGAAGGGAAGTAAAGAAAGAAAGAGTTGGGTAAAGAAGATGCTGTGGATTATAGTTTTTCACCTACCACAGTGAGTCAGAGTCAGAGGCAGTAGACATACAGTAAGATCCTACCTCCACAGGGCAGTGTCGCACCTCATGAATGCCTACCAGACCTGAAAACTGAACTGGAAGTACTTCACATCAAAAATGAGGATAGTGACATACTTATCAGGTATACAGAAACAAAAATTAAGCCAAGGACATTTACCAATTACAGGCAAAGACTTAAGTAGCACAAAGAGAGAAATTTGTATTGACTTGACAAAACAAAAAAAGCACCATAAATTTGTATAAGCCAACTACAGAAAGCAAGAACTATGATGAATAAGAAGAAAAACTAATTAAAGTGATTATTGTAGATTGACAAAAACAAAAATAAAATTACTATATATCAAAACTGATCCATAATGTAGTATTAAGATAATATTGTTTTAGTCAATTACTCCATGAAGGACAGATTTTAAACTTTCCCAGGACAGACCTTAAAATCAATTCTTTCTCCCTCTTTTTATTATCCCAACCAGGTCTTTGTCATACTATATTCTTTATTTTTTCTTCACTGACCTCTAGGCTACCTTCTACTTGACATCTAGACAATTATTTACTTAATGTATTTTATTGATCTATTGTTTTGACTCAAATACATTTATTTTAAAGAATGACTGGTGGATAAGAAAATATAAGCCAAGAGCAAAAGATAGAAAGGCCTGTGCCCTTGGGGTGAGGGCAGGGATGAGAAACGGCAAAGGAGACAGGTGTGGACATGTGCTCACCTGGAGCACTGCTATAACAACACACAGACGGGTGGCTTCAACAACAGAAATATGATTGCCCACAGGTCTGGAAGCCAAAAATCCAAAACCATGATGTTGGCTGGGTTCATTCTTTCCTAGGGCTATGAGGAAAGATCTGTTCCCGGCCTCTCTTCTTTGCTTGTGGAGGGCTGTCTTTTTCCCGTATGTCTTTACACGACCTTCTTTCTGTGTGTGTCTCTCTCCACGTCCAAATTTCCCCTTCTTACAAGAATACCAGTCACATTGCATTAGGGCCCACCCTCATGACCTCATTTTAAATTGATCACAGACCTCATCACCAAATAAGGTCATGATCTGCGGTACTAGAGGTAAGGACTCTGATATCTCTTTTGGGGAGGGGCTGGGGACAGAATTTGTAGGGAGACACAATCCGACCCCTAACAGAAAGAACAGGTCTTTTTAGAGAATAGACAAGAACAGCAGTGACATTGCCTGCTGCCCACCGGGTGAGGTCTCTATCTCTTTAATAAGCCCCCTATCATCATCACACTCGAGGAAACTCTTTCCTGCATGTGTTTTGAATTATCACTCCTCCACTCATGCCACCCACCTCTCCCCTGCCATAACTCAACCAGACTTACATTTTTTTCTAACTTCTATTGAATTTTTAGTCACTTAGTGAACAAAACACTCATTTCTTTCTAACAAAACCAAAGCAAAGTCACCACCCATAGGTGCAAGAATGGTATAAACCCCTTCGCATCCAGCCCACAGATAGCCCCAGTGTGTACAAATGAAGCCAGTAAGTCCCTCCCAGACTCTGAGACCAATAGCTGTCCTATACAAGGAATATCAGTCTAGCCTCAAGCATTATTTCTGATGCCACTCTGATTAAAAAAAAAAAAACAAAAAAAAAAAACAAAAAAAAAACTTCATTTTGTCAGCAATTTCCTGCCTTGAGACCCAGGTTCCCTATGACTGAACCCCTATGGTCCAGCACCTTATCGCTAGATTCTTGTTTCTCCCTTATAGAGAAGGAGTTATGACGGGGCATGGTGGCTCACGCTTGTAATCCCAGCACTTTGGGAGACCGACAGCAGTGGATCACCTGAAATCAGGAGTTCAAGACCAGCCTAGCCAACATTGTGAAACCCCGTCTCTATTAAAAACACAACAATTAGCTGGGTGTAGTGGCGGGTGCCTGTAATCCCAGCTACTCAGTAGGCTGAAGCAGGAGAATCGCTTGAACCTGGGAGGCAGAAGTTGCAGTGAGCCAAGATCGCAGCACTACACTCCAGTCCAGGTGACAGTGTGAGATTCCATTTCAAAAAAAAAAAACTGTAACTCCTTCCCATTTTTGTTTTTTTGAGATGGAGTCTCACTCTGTCACCCGGGCTGGAGTGCAGTGGTGAGTTACAATTTTTTAATTCTCTGCCTGCTAGCTCAATCTAGACAAGAAGTTATATTCCAGCCCTTGGACTTCCTTCTCCTTAAAACTGGCTTATTGATCTAGTGGCCAACGCTTTATACTATTAAACACCTGTCCCCTTGAAATTCCACCAATTGTTGGTCCTGTCCCCACTTGGATATTGTGGCACCTGCATGTAGAAGGTATATAACAAATGTTTGTTGTTTTTTGAATAGATAGTAATGGATGTTGGGTCTTGAATATTTGTTAATGTCACTTTTTCCCAAGAAGAAATAACCCAAAGGACATCTTCCTTCAGATTCACATCATTGACTCTCCATCTCTGGAAAGTCTTACTTTGCTCCCATGTACAAATCCCTGACCTTTATTGGAATGACAAGTCTCTCCAGACTCAAATTCAGGACTGGGATTCATATCAAGTCTTGTCAGTCCTGGTTAGACACCGGTGCCTCGTGTTCATTATGGTTCGATTTTATGAAGCAATGGAAATTACTAAGTTCTAAAATAAAGGAATGATCAAACATCCTCCAAGTAACCTTCATAATTCCTCTTCAAGTAGATCATGTTCTAAGATCGCAGAATCACTCTGCTAAAGCGAAGGAAGAGTGTGCAGTAAAGGGTTAATCAGGCCTGAATGATCAAGTCCTGTGCATTCTAGAGGCCCTTCCTTCACCAGCTCCTTGGAGACAACCTCTGAACCCCTGGAATAGCCTGCCTAACAGCGGTGTTTTTATATTCCTGAGACTAAATGGT
The DNA here is from genome assembly GCF_048565385.1 of Saimiri boliviensis. Classification (NCBI taxonomy): domain Eukaryota; kingdom Metazoa; phylum Chordata; class Mammalia; order Primates; family Cebidae; genus Saimiri; species Saimiri boliviensis. Next base: position 40,631,409 of record NC_133450.1, on the reverse strand, counting down.
TTTTAACGGTGTGACTTATCAATTTGACCAAATGGTTTTTAACAATGTGACTTGTGGTGAATGTCTGTTTTCCTATGCCTGAGGTCTTCCGCCATGTGGGATTTGTTTGATCTCTTGGGGGTTGAACACTAAGTAGTTAATGTCAGTCCTGTGGGTGTTATAACTGTGGGTTCACCTGAAACACTGTAAAGCTAAAAACGCTAGACTCCAAGACTCAGGTAAGCTCCCCTGGTTGATATCATTTCCCATGTGTTGTCACACATTGCTGCTGGGAGAACTAAGTACATGCCTGTGACTGTGCTGGGAGAGGACATCTAGAATCTTGTGCCTGATTTCCCCTTTATCTCCTGACTTTATGGGAAATGTACATGGAAGTGATATCAACCAGGGGAGCTTACCTGAACCTTGGTGTCCAGCATTTCTTGGGTTTTGGAGGGGACGTTTTTTGAGACTGAGTCTCTCTCTGTTGCCCAGGCTAAGTCTGGAATGCAGTGGCACCATCTCAGCTCACTGCAACCTCTGCCTCCTGGGTTCAAGCGATTATACTGTCCCAGCCTCCCATGTAGCTGGGATTACAGGCACAAGCCACCACGTCTGGTTAATTTTTTTTTTTAAGTAAAGACAGGGTTTCACCATGTTGGCCACACTGGTCTAGAATTCCTGACTTCAGGTGATCCACCCACCTCAGCCCCACAAAGTGCTGAGATTACAGGCATGAGCACTGTACCCAGCCAGTGTCCACCATTTCTATCTTTACAATGTTTGAGGTCAGCTCATAGTTATGCAGCACCCATGTGACCGATACTAACTACTTATAGTTCAGCCCCTAAGAGGTTAAACTAATCCAGCAGGTCCAAGACCTCAGGCATAGGAAAACAGGCATTCACCACAAGCCACATTGCTAACATAAACCATCTGGTCAAACTGGTAAAAGGCGAATACCTTTTACCTTCACTAGGGCTAATCCATATCTTTCACTGTCATAAATAATAACTGTGAGTATAACAGATTTTTTGTGTCCCAAAGTCTTTATAGAAAATCATCAAGTCTGAATGTTGTCCCTCTGGCTCAAAGCCACTCTGAGTGTTGAAACGCATGAAAGAATCCAATTATTTTAGTATTTTTATACCTATAGATTTTTGGTACTTAGAATACTTGGACTTTTGTATAGATCTAAACTCATTGCTTTGGTTTTTGCCTTTACATCAAATCCTCAAAACAAATTAACTGTATCTAGACACATTTTAAGTGCCTAAGTGCATTGACCAAATATTCAACCTCTATAGATTTAGCAAAAGAAAGTTCTCACACATGTTCACATGGATATGTGTAGAAGGATATTCATTTCTGTATTACTTGTAATAGTAAAACACCAGAGGCAACTTATATGTCCTTCGACATAGATATGTTACATAGTAGAATATCCTTACTATGGAACATTGTGTAACTGAGAAAATATAAGGAGTGCAATTCAGGAAAGATTATGGGGAATAAGAGGAAAGTATGCAGAACACAGCTCATTTTTGTAAAAACAAAATAAAATCCCATTTTTTCATTTGTGTGCAAATAGAAAAAGAGCCTGGAACCTCACCAATCTGATGCCAGTGAGTGCCAGGAGCAAGCAAATAAAATTGGAATAAGAAGACACTTCTTCAGTGATATTTAAATATTTTTTAAGCAACATATCTTATTTTTGTAATTTCCACGGATTTTAAAATAGTGAACATCTCAACTTTTAACCACTTTGCCTTTATATACAATGCCAAGACCACTTGGTCCTAGTAGCAAAATCCAGTAATGTTAGAATTAGTATTGCATGTAGCTCCACCTCTTCCTCTGGGGAAATCTCACCTGAGCTGTGCCCCTACTTTAGCAGATGTGGTCTGGCTCACCTCCTGTGAGAATGGGTGGCTGGAGAGAAGCTGGCAGACATTCTGCAAGAGAACAAGGCTCCTTGATGAATGCTTATTTGACCTTACTGTAATTGGTCATAAAGATCTTAAAAATTCAGAATACATGCCCTCGTTTCCCTTGGTCATTGATAAAGTTTGGAATCTGTGTCCCCACCCAAATCTTACATTAAATTGTAATTCCCAATTTGAAGGTGGGGCCTGGAGGTAGGTGAGTGGATCAAAGGAATGGTTTCTCATGAATGGTTTGGCACCATCCCTTTGGTGCCGTTCTCATGAGAGTGAGTTCTCAGGAAATCTGGTGGTTTAAAAATGTGTGGCACCTTCTCCTTCTCTCTTTCTCTTGATCCTAGCTCCTGCCATGTAAGACGACTGTTTCCCCCATTGCCTTCTAGCATGATTGGAGGCTTCTTGAGGCTCCCCAAAAGCAGAAGCTGCTATGCTTACTGAACAACTTGCAGAATCATAAGCTAATTAAATCACTTTTTTTTTCATAAATTACTCAGTTTCAGGTATTTCTTTATAACAATGTGAGAATTCCCTAATACGGTCATGGAACATCATAAGTAGGAATTCCTCCCATGAGTCCTTTCTTTATACCCTGCAGGACTGTGGGGATCCCCACCATTGACGAGCAGCCTGAGTCCTGAGTGTGGTCTGTGAACATTATGGGATGATAAAGAGTACCTTTCCTATGTTCCTGCTCAGCCATTGGGTGATGTGACCTTATGCAAATCCACCACCACTCTAAATCTGTTCTCTTTACCTGTAACACAAGGAGCATGTATAGACCATCTCTAATCTCTTTTACAGAACTACAATTCTAAGGTATTATCACAGAAAGTTAGCTACGTTTTCCTTTGCCTGGACACAGCTCCTTCCCCTCTATATAGCTATGACTTCCAACCAAATACCATTGTCATTGCCATCAAAAGAAGGGAAGGGTAGGTTCATTTGAAATGAAACAGAATGATTCTGTTGGAAAAGCATCATAACCCATCACACAAGTCCCCATCTAACATGAAAATACAGAAATATGTTAAATACTGTTACATCTTTAAAATAAAGCTGCCCACTTCATTTTAGTTGTATTATAGAATTATAATTCTGACACTGTAATTTATGTCTTTTGATGTCTACTAAGAAGACATATTAAAACTCTGGTTAATGAAAAGCAAACGTATTATATTTATACGACCTCTTTAATCTTTTGCATGAAAAAGGAGGAAACATTAATCTCTAACAAAAGAAGAAGCCTCCGTGTGGAGAGAATAAGGAATAGGTCCCAATGTTAACAGAAATGTAATTGATCATACTCAATTTCTACGACCAACTTCTAGACATTCTTAGCATTTATTTTTGTCTCAATTTGAAGTCCCATCAAAAGAATAAAAACATTCATTTATGGTCTTCATTTTCAGAACAAATTGAGTCTCATTATAACATGTTCACATTTTTCCACTGCAAGTAATCTGTTCACAAGAAGGCCAAAGGCAAAAGATTAATGGATCACAAATGAAGGCTGCTCCGTATGGCAGAATGATCACCCCCTCCACCCTGGCATTATACAACAAGACCTAGCACCCAGCCCTTCTACAACAAATTGCAACACCCATACTGGACCACTAACCACTAACTGTTTTTTAAAAAGCTTAATATTATGAGTTCTTACATCCTAAAATTCAATACGCATACTATTTCAATTTATAAATTGTATCCAATTTATGAATGTATACATACTGTTTCAATTACAAATCCCTGAAATTAAAGGTCATAAGAATATGTTGGCAAAATCTGTTTTGTAGCGCTGAATAGCAATCAAGATCAACAATACTTACGGTGTTTTTGAAGTAGTTTTGTGTTTCAAATTGTTTACTGAAGAAGTTAATTTTATGTTGATCACCAATAACATTGGGGAAAAAACAGCCTTGAAAACTATTTGTATGACAACTATTAATAAATACAGCAATATCACCAGGTGATGTTTTATAAAGCTATAAATAGCTGGTAAGCACATTTATGGAACAGCTGCAAGCTAACAGACCCTGCTAAAATGAGGTAGGTACAAAATATATAAATGACAGTGTTTTTCTTGAAAAAATATTCCATCTATATGGAGCCCAGAGCATGAGAGATACCACTGTAATGTGGTAAGAAAAGGTAGGAACTAGTCTGAAATCAAATTGAGAATGTAAATAGAATGTAAATGCTGAAATTCTATCCAAAGAGGTGTGAACCACCCAGAAAGTGTTAAGCACATATGGCTACATACTCAGGGTAGTGTGGTTAGGAGGGAGATGAGACTGACAAAAACACTGTACAGCATAGGGAAAATAGCAAGGAGCTCAAGCTCAAAGATCAAAATCTTAAATGATAATAGGAATTTCAGATAGAGATAGGAATAAGCAACTTTTTGGTAAAATCTTTCTAGTTCTTCTTTAACCATTGCCTGTGGCAATGAATGAGAAAGATGTTATCAGTGATATTTAAAGTACCCGGACTGGACACTTAGAGCAAAGATAAAGGTAATGACATAAAGCATTCATGTTATCAGGAGATTCCAGAAAAACCTAAAGTGCTTGGGATATCTTGGGCTCATATTCATACTCTGGGTTTCACTTTAGAAATTCTAATCATTGTGGAATGATAACATCGGTTCTACAGATCTTCTGTGATGAATCCCAGAGCAGCTACTTCTTATCTAGTTGGTTTTTATAAATATTTGTAAATAGTTATGCCTGAATCTGAATCATATAGGAAAGGAAAAGCTAAAAGTTACTTACAGAAATAAATCCTTGATCACAGCTTCTTTTATTTTACCTTGTTACTTTCACTTGAAGGTGCATTTAAAGGCTTCTGGTAGCAGTTATAAGGGAGAAGATGGTATTAAATTAATCATTCCACTTAAAAAATAAATTACAAAACATGGACAAAATATTTTAAATAACCACTTGTAAGCTTTGGAGGGCAATGAATGAAGACAGGATTTTAGGAGCTTCGATGTACAAGGGAGGGAAGATAGAGCTGTGTGAGTTACCAAAAACATACAACCTACCACAATTGAATCTTAAGAAAATTGAACAGACCTGTAAGAAGTAGACAGATTGAATCAGTAATAAAAGAAAACCTACCACGAAATAAAATCCCAGGATTTGATGGCTTCATTAGTAAATTCTAACAAACATTTTAAGAAGAAATAACACCGATTCTCAAACTCTCCCAAAATATTGAAGATAAGGGAACATTCCAAACTCATTCTATGACACCAGTATTACTGTGACACCAAACCAGACACTACAAAAACAGGAAACTATAGGTCAATATCCTCAGTGAACACAGATGTAAAAGTCCTAAACAAAATACTAGCAAGCTGAATTCAATAGGATATTAAAATAATCATATATGCAATCAAGTAAAATTTACTTCTGGGATAAAAGGATGGTTTAATATACACAAATCAGTAAATGTAATACATCACATTAAAAGAATGAAGGACAAAAACCATATGGTCATCTCAATAAATGCAGAAATAGTGCTTGATGAAATTTCATGATAAAAATTATCAACAAATTACATATCAAAAGAATAATGTACCTCACTTAATAAAGTCCATATATGAAAAGCCCACAGCTAACATCATACTTAACAGTGGAAAGCTAAAAAGCTTTCTCTGTAAGATCAAGAACATGACAAGGAGGCCTATTCATGCAGCTTCTATTCAACATAGTACTGGAGGTTTTAGGCAGAGTAGTTGGGTAAAAAAAGAAACAAAAGACATCCAAGTTGGAAAAGAAGAAGTAAAATTTTCTCTATTTGCAGATGACATGATCTTATATGAGAAAAGATTTACCCCCAAAAGATTTTAAAGATTTTTAACCCCAAAAATTGTTAAACCTCATAAATTCAGTAAAGTTGCAGGAAACAAAATCAACATATAAAAAACCAGTACCATTTCTGTATACTAACAATGAACTATGCATAAAAAGTTAAGCAAATCCAGTGTCCAATAACATCAAAAAAATTAAACATTTAAGAATACATTTAAATAAGAAATTTAAAAATCTGTACTGAAAATTAATGAAATTGAAGAAGACACAATTAAATGGAAAGATATCCCATGTTCATAGATTGAAATAATTAATATTGTTAAAATGTCAGTGCTACCCAATCTACAGAATCAATGCAATCCCTACCAAAATCTAATGTAAGTTTTTCAGAAATAGAAAAAAACTCTAATATTCATATGGAACCACAAAAGAACCCAAATAGCCAACAAAGCTGAAAGCATCACATACCTAATTTCAAATTATTCTAAAAAGCTGTAATAATCAAAACATTTAGACCAATAGAACAGAATAGAGAGTCCAGAAACAAAGCCACATATTTAAAGTCAATTATTCTTTACCAAAGCTGCCAAGAACATACAATGAGTAAAGGACAGTCTCTTTAACACATATGGCTGGGACAAGTGGATATCTACATGCCAAAAGAATGAAATTGGATAAGAATGAAACCTTATCTCACACAATATACAAAAATTAACTCAAAATGGATTAAAGATTTACATGTAAGACCAGAACATTTAAACTACTAGAAGTAAACATAGGGAAAAAAGCTTCTTGTCATTAGTCTAGGTAATAATTTTTTGGATATGACCCCAAAAGCACAAGCAACATGAAAAAATAGACCAATGTGATTGCATCAAAGTAAAAATCCCACACATAGCAAAGGAAATAACAGAGTGAAGAGACAAGATAGAAGATAGAAGAAAATACTTTCAAACCACATGCTGGCTTGCAAATATTTAAGCAGTTAATATCCAAAATATATAAAGAACTCAAATGGCTCAATAGCAAGAAAACAAATAACCCAATTTTAAAAATGGGCAAGGGACCTTAATAGATATTTCCAAAAGAAGATATAGAAGTAGCCAATAGATATATGGAAAAAATGCTTAACATTATTAATCATCAGAGAAATGCAAATTAAAATCACAATGAGATATCACCTCATGCCTGTTAAAATGTCTATAATCAAAAATACAAAAGATAACAAGCATTGGCAAGGAGATGGGTGAAAAGGAATTCGTTCATACTTGGAAAACAGTATGGAAGTTACTCAAAAAATTAAAATTGAATGACTATATGATCCATCAGTTCCATGCCTGGGTATATATCCAAAAGAAATGAATATGGTATGTTTAAGAAATATCTGCACTCCCATGTTCATTGCACCATTATTTACAATAGCCAAGATATGGAATCAACTTATATTAATCAGCAGATGAATGAATAAAGAATATGTAATATACCCACCCCCCCACACACACATACACATACACAGGAATATTATGCAGCCTTTAAAAAGAAGGAAATCTTGTCCTTTATGAAAACATGAATGAACCTGGAGGACATTATGCTGAGTGAAATAAGCCAGGTACAAAAAGACAAAAGTGCATGATCTCACTTATATGTGAAATCTAAAAAATCAAACTCACAGAAGCAGAGAGTACTACTGCACGATAGTTACCAGGAGCTAGGGAGAGTAGTCAGGGAAATGTGAAGATGTTGGTCAAGGGTACAAGGTTTTGTTTAGACAGGATGACTGAGTTCTGGAAATTCATTGTACAACATTGTAACTATAGTTAAAAGTAACATATTGTATACTTGCAATTGCTAAGGGTGTAGGTCTTAAATGTTCTTCACCAAAAAAAAAAAGATAACTCTGTAAATTGATGGATATGTTAGTTACCTCAATTGTATTCATTTCATAATGTATACATATATCAAAACATCACATTGAACACTAAATACAAATGACTTTACGTGTCAATTATACCTCAATAAGATAAAAAAAGAAATTAAAAACTACATTCAGCTATAATACTTCTAGTAGAAATATTGACACTGTTACCCTGAAAATAGAGCAAATAAGAAATGTCAGTAGGAAGTAATATTCTCAGTATGAGAAAAAGAGATACAAATATAAAATTGAAACTGGTTGTGTTAATTTTTAAAAGCCTGTCATCTTTAATGTAAATTAAATGTTAGCATGAAATCATTATTTATTTTGTTCTTTCTAAAATATAGATATTCCCTAGTTCCATTCACTAAAAAGGTGTAAAACATCAAATTCAATAAAATTATGATGTAAACAACAGATATAAATGTTCTAATAGTTAACATTTTAAAAGGCAAAATAAACTGGTGAAATTCATTTTAATTATAATATATTTTATTTAACTCAAAATATTCAACATCTTATTCTAACATGTAATCAATTTTTAAATGATAAGGAGATATCTTGCATTCTTTTTTATACCAAGTTTTCAAAATTAAATGTATATTTTTAGACTTAAAGAACATTTTAATTTGGATTAGCCACATTTCAAGTGTTCAGTAGACATACGTGGGTAGAGACTGCTGTACTGGACTTTAAAGGCCAGTGCAAGTCTAGATAAAAAGAAAACCAAGTAGCTATGAGTACCCCTGGTGACTAAATTGGGGATAACAGAGCAGTGGGAAGGACAAGGGAGAATGAAAATATCCATTTCAGATACGTGGTTGTGTTTTTTTCCTGATCTTTATCTACGAAAACACATACTGCATATTTTAGGTTAAATGATGTTAAATTTGGCATAAGCATTAAAATATTTAATCAAAAAGTAGAGGAGATAAATGAAACACGCTTTGGAAAATGATAATTGCCAAACAAAGAGATGGGTATGTAAAAATATTTATGCTCTCTACTTATGCATGCTTGAAGATTTTCATATTAAATGTCTTAAAAATAAAATAAAATAAAAGTGCTTTAAAGTATAAAGAAATAGAAAATTCAGTTAACCAGTTCCTAATAATCAAATTTTTATGTCACCACTATTAATATTGAATCTTTTAAAAAGACCGTACTGATTATTTTATTATTATATTTTATTAAACTACTTAAAAGTTAACACTGTCCTAACCACAGATTGTTATAGACTAAATCATGAATCTAAGACTCAACATAATTATTAGAATAAAAACTTATTAGAAAGCTTACAGAATCCACAAATCTTTCATTTCCTGGAAAGTGAAACAGCTGTTGAAGTGAATCTTATGTTAGGTAGGAAATAAAGGAGGGAAGGAGGGAGGAAGGGAGAGAGAGAGGGAGGGAGGAAGGAAGGAAGGAAGGAAGGAGAAGGAAGGGAGGGAGGGAGGTGAAGGAAAATGGAAGCAGAAGGGAAGAAGAAGAGAAGGAGGAGAAGGGAAAGAGAAGAATCTTCAGAATATCACACCACTGGCAGGATTTTCACAATGGATATCAAAACACTGAGATTGTCAAGGTTTTTTAATTTTTTTTTAACCAAGATAAACTGAGAACATTGAAGTAATGTCATAACTTCTCTTTATTAAAAATCAATTCCATCCTCAACTGGATAAAGTACATCATCCTTAATGGTGAAAGACTGGAAGCTTTCCCACTATAATCATAAAGAAAACAAAGATGCCTGTTCTCACCACTTCTATTCAACATTGTATTGGAGGTTCTAGCCAAAGCAATAGGCAAGAAAATTAAATAAAAGGCATCCAGATTGAAAAAGGAAGAAGTAGCCTTTCTTTACTCACAGATGATATGTCTTTTTAGGAAAATCCTAAGGAATCAATTCAAAAACTATTAGAACCAATAAGTTCCACAAGGTTGCAGGGCACAAGATCAATATACAAAAATCAATAGTATTTCTATATACTCGGAATGAACAATCCAAAAATGAAATTAAAAAAACAATTCCAGGCTGGGTGCAATGGCTCATGCCTGTAATCCCAGTGTTTTGGGAGGCTGAAGCAGGTTTATCACTCAAGGTCAGGAGTTCGACCAGCCTGGCCAACATGGCAAAACCCCATCTCTACTAAAAAATACAAATATTAGCTATGCATGGTGGCATATGCCTGTAGTTCCAGCTACTTGGGAGGCTGAAACAAGAGAATCGCTAGAACCCAGGAGATGGAGGTTGCAGTGGGCCCAGATCACACCACTGCACTCCAGCCTGGTGACAGAGTGAGACCCTGTCTCAAAAAAAAAAAAAAAAAAAAAAAAAATATTTACAATAGCTTCAAGAAGGATAAAGTACTTAGGATTAAATTTAACAAAAGAAGTACAAAACATATACTCTGAAAACTACAAAACATGTTAAAAGAAGTTTTAAATGATTTAAATAAACAGAAAAACACACAGGTCCATGAATAGGAAAACTAGATATTATTAAATGTCAATAATTCCCAAACTAATCTATAGATTCACACAATCCCTTATGCATTCCCAAATGTCATTTTAGCAAACAATGGCAAGCTAATGCTGAAATTCATATGGAAATACAAGAGATCCAAAATAACCAAAACAATCTTGAAAAGAACAAAGTTGTACTCACACTTTCTGATTTCAATACATACTACCAAGCAACAGTAATCAAGACAAGTGTCGTATTGGCACAAGGATAGGCACAGATCACTAGAATACAATTGGAGTATAGAAATAAAGCAATGTACCTATGGTCAACTGATTTTCAACAAGGGCCCAAGATAATTCAATAGTGGAAAGAATCATGTTTCTACAAAAGATGCTGGAACAACTCGATATCCACATGCACAATAATAAATTTAAACCCCTACTTCACATCATATACAAAAATTAACTAAACTGGCTCAAATACTTAAATGTGAGAGTTAAAACTATAAAACTCACAAATGAAAATGTAACCATAAATTGTTGTTACTTTGTGATATCAGATTTAATACCAAAAACACAAACAACAAAAGAAAAAAATAGATAATCTAGACTATATCAGAATTAACTTTTGTTTCAAAACATATTATCAAGAAAGTGAAAAGACAACTCACACAACTGAAGAAAATATTCTGAAATAGTGTATCTGCTAACGTACCAGTATCCAAAATATATAACTCAACTAAGCAATAGGCAAATGATCTGAAAAAAAACATTTCCTAGAAGAAGAAACATAAATGGCCAATAAACACATGAAAAGGGCTTCAATATCATTAGTTATTTAAAAATGCAAATTTTAAAAAAGAATTTGTGTGTGCAAGTATCTTTTTTGCATAATAACTTCTTTTTCTCTGAGGAAGAGGAGAAAGAGAGACATTTTTACACTGTTGGTGGGAGTGCAACAATCTTGCATGATCTACTCAGGTACCCCAGAACCTAAAGTACAATTTTAAAAAAAAAGAAAGGAAGAAAACTCTTTTGCATAGTCACTTTGCAAAAAAGTTTGGCAGTTACTCGAAAAGTTAAACATAGTTACCATATGACCCAACAATTCCACTACTAGTAACACATCCAAAAGAACTGAAAACTTACATTCACACAACATGAATGTTCAGAGCAGCATTGTTCTTAACAGCTAAGAGTAGAAACAACTAAAATGTTCATCAACTGATGAATGGATAAACAAAATGTAATATATCCATACGATGGAATATTATTCATCCATAAACATGCTATAACATGGATGAACCTTGAAAATATTAAGCTAATTGACAGAAGCCAGACAAATGGTGCAGAATAGGCAAATCTATAGAGACAAAAAGTACACTGGTGGATTCCCTTGGAGAAGGAGAGAATGGTAGTGAATGCTAATGTGTACAGGATTCCTTCTGAGTATGACAAAAGTGAACAGTGGTGATTATTGCACACTTTTTGAATACACTATAATAAAAACCTATGTGAAGTATATCTCAATAAAAAATCAATTCTATGTCTACAAGATATAGAATTGATTCTACCTTAGTTACTATAGAGAAAAAATAATGGTTCCCCACACTTCCAAAGCCTGAGATATTCATTTCAGTGTCCATCCTTGTCTCAAGGTTTCTATTTTTTAATTATTCATTATTCATTTTGTTTCTAAGATATTTATATATCATCAAAACTGAAGTGCATGATACATTTTCATTGGGTAGTCCTCTTTTTAAGTAGTACTTTTTATTATTAATTGACATAATTGTATTCATTTATGGGGTACCGTGTGATATTTTGATATACATATACAATGCATAGTGATCAAATTAGAATAATTAGCACACCTTAAACATTTATCATTTCTTTGTGTTGGGAACATTCGAATTCTTTTCTTCTAGCTACTGGAAAATATACAATAAATAATTATTAACTAGAGTCACCTTATAGTGCTATAAAACATTAGAATGTATTCATGCTGACCAACTATAATTTTGTATCTGTTAACCAAGGTCTTCTCCCAATCCTGTCCTTTCCAGCATCTCGTAACCACTATTCTACTCTCTGCTTCTATGAGACCTACTTTTTTGGCCACCACATGAGTGAGAACATATGGTATTATTTATTTTATGTCTGGCTTACTTCACTTAACATAATGTCATCCAAGCTGATCTATGTTGCTGTGAATGACAGACTTCATTTGTCTTTATGGCTGAATAGTATTCCATCTTTGTATATATACCACATTTTCTTTATTCATTCATTTCTTGATGGACTTTTAGGTTTATTCCACATGTTGGCTATTTAAATAGTGCAGCAATAAACATGGGAGTGCAGATAGTTCTTCAATATACTGATTTTCTTTCCTTTGTATACATGTCTAGTAGTGGGATTGCTGGTTCATATGGCAGTTCTATTTTTAGTGTTTTTTAAGGAAGCTCCATGCTGTTCTCCATAATGGCTGTGCTAATTTACACTGCCACCAATAGTGTATGAGTTTCCTTTTATCCACATCCTCACAAGCACTTTCCATTTTTTGTCATTTTGATAATAGCCATTCTAACTGGGGTAAGATTATATCTCACTGTGGTTTTGATTGGGATTTTCCTGATGATTAGTGGTGTTAAGTAGTTTTTTATATATCTTTTGGCCATTTGTATGCCTTCTTTTGAGGAATGTCTATTCAGGTCTATAACTCATTTTTAAAATTGAATTATTTGGGTTTGTGTTGTTGGGTTGTTTGAGTTCTTTATATATTCTGATTATTAATCTTCTGTAGATGAATAATTTGTGAATATTTTCTCCCATTCTGTGGGTTGTCTCTTTGCTTCGTTGGTTCTTTTGCTGTGCAGTAACTTTTTAGCTTGGTGTAATCCCATTTGTCCATTTTTACTTTTTTTGCCTGTGCTTTTGAGGTCTTACACAAAAAAATCTTTGCCCAGACCAATATCCTGTAGTGTTTTACCACTGTTTTCTTTTAGTAGTTGTATAGTTTCAGGTCTTACATTTTAGTCTTCAGTCTATCAAGAGCTGGTTTTTCACGTGTGAGAGAAGGATCTAGTTTCACCCTTTTGCATACGGATATTCAGTTTTCCCAACATCACTTATTAAAAAGACTGACCTTTCCCCAATGTATGTTCCTGGAAACTTTGCTGAAAAGGAGTTGGCTGGAAGTGTGTGGATTTATTTCTGGGTTCTCTATTCTGTTCCATTGGCCTGTGTGTCTGTTTTTATGCCAGTACTGTGCTATTTTGGTTACTATAGTTTTGTAGTATAGTATAATTTGAAATAAGGTAATGTGATGTCTCAGCTTTGTTCTTTATGTTCAAAATTGCTTTAGCTATTAGAGGTTTTTTGTGTTTACATACAAATTTTAGGACTGGTTTTTCTATTTCTATTAAGAATGTCTTTGGTGTTTCTGTGGGGATTGCACAGAATTCATAGATCCCTTTGGGTAGTTCAGACATTTTAACAAGATTAATTCTTCCAATCTATGAGCATGGACTATCTTTCCATTATTTTGTATGTGTCCTCTTCAATTTCTTTTATTAGTATCTCACACTTTTTCTTGTAGAGATTTTTTACTTCTTTAGTTAAATTTATTTCTAGGTATTTTTATAGCTATTGTAAGTAAGATTTCTTTCTTGATTTATTTTTCAAATTGATCACTGTTAGCATATAGAAATTCTACTAATTTTTGTATGCTGATTTTGTATCCTACAACTTTACTAGATTTATTTATCCATTCTAAATATTTTTTATGGATTCTTAAGGGTTTTCTAAATATAAAATCATTTTACCACCAAACAAGGATTATTTTACTTCCTCCTTTCCAATTTGGAAACTTATTATTTCTTTCTCTTGTGTAATTGCTCTGGCCAGCCACTTCCAGTGGCATTCTTATCTTGTTCCAGATTTAATGGAAAGGCTTTTCATTTTTCCCCATTCAGTATGATAGTAGCTGTGGGTTTGCCATATATAGCCTTTATTGTGTTGAGATATATTCCTTTTCTATCCAATTTGTTGACAGTTTTTATCATAAAAAATGTTGAATTGTATCAAATGCTTTTTCAGCATCTATTGAAATAATTATATGTTTGTTGTCCTTGACTCTGTTGATGTGGTAAACACATGTATTAATTTGCATATGTAAAGCCATCCTTGCATCTGTGGGATGAATCCCACCTGATTATGGTGAATTATTTGTTTTTTTGGTTTTTTTCCTTCAACTTTTAAGTTCCAGGGTACATATGCAGGATGTGCAGTTTTGTTACACAGGCGAACATGTGCCATCATGGTTTGTTACACAGATCAACCCATTACCTAGGTATTAAGTCCAGCAGGTATTAGCTACTCTTCCTGATGTTCTCCTTCCCTAACCCTGACAGGCCCCAGTGCTCATTGTTCCCCGTGCTGTGTCCATGTGTTCTTATCATTCAGCTCCAATATAAGTCAGAATGTATGGTGTTTGGTTTTCTGTTCCTGTGCTAGTTATCTGAGGATAATGGCTTCTAGTTCCATCCAAGTCCCTGCAAATGGCATGATCTCATTCCTTTTTATGACTGTATAGTATTCCATGGTGTATATGTACCACATTTTCTTTATCCAGTCTATTGTTGATGGGCATTTAAGTTGATTCCACATTTCTGCTATTGTGAATAATGTTGTAATGAACATATGTGTGCATGTATCTTCATAATAGAATGATTTATATTTCTATAGGTATATACCCTGTAATGGGATTGGTGGGTCATGTAATATTTCTGCTTCTAGATCTTTGAGGAATCACCACACTGTCTTCCACAATGGTTGAACTAATTTACATTTCTACCAACAGTGTAAAAGTGTTCCTTTTTCTTCATAAACTTGCCAGCATCTGTTGTTTCCTGACATTTTACATGTGTTGAAGTTGATCTGCTAGTATTTTGTTGAGATTTTTGTATCTACGTTTGTTGGGGATATTGGCCTGTTGTTTTACTTCTTTGTTTGTTTTTGGCTTTGGTTTGTTTGTGTATGTGATTCCCTATCTAGCTTTGGTATAAGGGTGGCCGCCTAAACCAAGTTTAGAAGTTTTCCCTCCTCTTTCATTTATTGAAATAGTTTGAATAGAACTGGTATTAGTTCTTTTAGTAAGCAGTAGAATTCAACGGTGAAGCCATTAGATCCTGGGCTTTTCTTTGATAGATGACTTTTTTATTATTGCTTTGATATCACTACTCCTTACTGGTCTGTTCAGGTTTTCTATTTCTTCAGCCTTGGTAGGTTGCATGTGTTAAGGAACATATCCATTTCTTCTGTGTTTTCCAATTTGTTGGTGTACAGTTGTTCATAGGATTCTCTGTTGATCCTTTATATTTCTGCAGTGTCCATTGTAATGTTTCCTTTTTCATCTCTGATTTTATTTGTTTGAGTCTTCTCTTTTTTTCTTAGTCTCACTAAAGGTTTGTTAATTTTGTTTATCTTTTTCAAAAACCAACTTTGCATTGTTTATCTTTTGTATTGTTTTTACTGCCTCATTTATCTCTGCTCTAATCTTTATTATTTCTTTCTGTCTACTAATTTTGGATTTTATTTCTGTTTTGCTAGTTCCCTGATGTGCATCATCAAGTTGAAGTCTTTCTAATTTTTTATGTAGGAATTTATGTCTATAAATTTCCCTCTTACTACTCCTTTTGTTGTATCCCACAGGATTCTCATATGTTGTGTTTCCATTTTCATTGGTTTCAATACAGTTTTTAATTTTCTTCTTAATTTCTTCATTGGCCCACTGGTCATTCAGGAACATGTTTAATTCTTGTGTATTTGTACAGTTTCCAAAATTCCTTTTGTTATTGATTTCTAGTTTTATTCTACTGCAATCAGAAAAGATACTTAATATAATTTCTACTTGTTTTAATTTGTTGAAACTTATTTTGTGGTCTAAGATATGGTTTAGCCTGTGGAATGTTTTTTTCTAATAAGAACAATGTGTTTTCTGCAGCAGTCGGATAAAATGCTTTTTAGATGTCTGTTAGGTTCATTTGGACTACAGTACAATTTACCTCCAATGCTTGTTGATTTTCTGCCTGGATTATCTACAGCCAAAAGTGAAGTGTTGAAGTCCCCCACTATTATTGTATTGCATTATATCTCATCTTTTAGATCTATTAATATTTGCTTTATATAGTTGGATGTTCTGGTGTTGTGTGTATATATATTCACTATTGTTATATTCTCTTCCTGAGTTAATCCATTTGTTGTTATATAATGACCTCTATCTCTCTTTTTACAGTTTTTCTCTAAGGTCTACTTTATCTGATATAAGTATAGCAATGTTCTGCTCTTTTTTTTATTTTTATTTGCATGGAGTATCTTTTTCCATTCCTTTATTTTTCATCTATGTGTGTCCTTACATGTGAAATCTGTTCATTGTAGGCAGCATATAATTGGGTCTTGCTTTTTAATCCATCCAGCCATTCTACATCATTTAGTTATGGAGTGTGATCTATTTACACTCAGTGTTATTGGTAGGTATAGACTTATTACTGCTATTTTGTTACTTGTTTTGTAACTCCTTTCTTCTTTTCTTACTGTCTTCCTTTGTGGTTACAGATTTTCTCCCATAGTATGTTTGAATCCATTGTTTTTTATTCTTGTTATGTCTATCACAGGTTTTTGCTTTCTGCTTACCTGGAGGCTTACCAAAAAAAAAAAAAACCTATAGTTATAATAAGTTATTTAAAACTGATGCAAACTTAACTTTAATCACAAAAAAAAAAGGAAAAGAAATGAGCCAAAAAATCCTGTATGGATTAACTCCCTGTACACATTAACATTGCTATTCCCCACTTAAGTTGTTATCTCGGAATAAGTTTGCAGACCTGGAAAATGAAAATCATGTTTGGTGACTAACAAGTACTACATTTATATTGATTCTAATTTTGATGAATAAACAACCCTGAAGAGTTCTGATTCTACCAGAAACACAGCAGCATTTTAATTCTGAATCTTCCCATTGTAAAGAGCAGCAAAGAGAATAAAAAATAAACCTACAAAGTAAGAGAAAGAAATCACAAAACTTCAAATTGGAAATAATTGGTGCCAAAGATACAGAGGAACAGGAAGTGAGGAACAGGGAGAACAGAGAAGGTCTAATGGGAAATGACCTCAGAAAGAGCCAGCAAATATAGCACAGTAAGAGAAATACATAGAAATGAGATCACACAGGAGGACCATATGTCAAGTCTTTTGCCACCATGTCAGAAAAGGAAGCCCTTGAGCTGAGAAGCCTAGAAATCTATCCTGGTCTCACCCCTCCACAGTAACTTCCTGTTAAACATCACTAAAATATGAATAACAAAAAAGAAATGTACTCTACATTCTCACAAAGATACTACAGAGAAAATTTAAGAAATGAAAAAGAACAATATAGCCTTCCTAAAGAAAATGAAAACACCAGAAAAAATATTGACAAAAGGCAGATAAAAAGTGCAACCTAATATTTCGACTGAGAATTTTAAACCTTTATGCATCAGTTGAAACTATAAGGATAAATATCAAAACTTAGAGAAAAGATGGCTAGACAAGAAAACATGATAGTAGAGAACAGGAGGGTATGAATCAAGGACTGTCAGAACTTATGAAAGAAACAGAAGAAAAATACAAAGCCATGTCCAAAATGAAGATTAAACTATAGGGAATACTAAGAATAACACATACCATAAAAAAAAACACACAGTAAGGATACAGAGAACAGAAATAAAACCCAACAAAATGCAAAATAAAATAGAAATAGGAAGGAAAAGGCCCATAGATATATATAATTTTTTAATTATACAGAAAAAAATAGTCAGGACTAGAAGAAATATAGCATATTCCTTCTATATATGTATATGCATATGTCCTTATACTTTTTCTTATCCTTAAATATATATATACACACACACACATACACACACATACACACACACACACACATACACACACACACACACACACACACACACACACACGGTTCTATACACAAGTATAAATAGTTGCTAAAGATAAAAACCAACTCATGGAACTTAATAAGCACTTAAACTATTTCAACAACAACAAAAAACCTTTCCTGAAATTAAATAAAAACAGAAAAGAAGAAATTAAGGAAAGAAAGAGGAGCATGGAGGGAAGAGAGGAGAGAATGAAGCAAGCAGACTAAGTTGAATCTACATACAGAAAAAATATAGATATACTGGATATCAGGGAAAACCAACCCAGAATGACCAAACCTGAGACTATCCTAGTAAAATCATTCAAACTTTAAAATAAGAAAAAGAATCTTTTGGGCAACCAGGTAAAAATAACAAGTCACTATTAAGAGAAAGAAATCAAGTGAGTTGAGATTTATTGACCACAACATTCAACAAAGGCCACAGAAAACATGAGAGCAACACCTACAATATATGCATGAGAAGAGGGTATAAGCCAAGGATTTTATATTCAGCTCAACTCCTCTTAAAGTAAAAAGGCTACACACAACTATAGTTATTATTTGTGATAGCTATATTCTATAAAGTCTTTGCAAATAGTGAAGTAGCAAACACTGAATCATTACTCCTAGGGGAAATCCAGGGTTAGGTTCCTGTAAGCCTATGGTCACAACATTTTCATCACCCTATGAATATATAGCCTTGCTTTATGAGTGCTTCCGTTTAAAGAGACCTTATCTAATATACAAACATTGTCGATGCATTGTCATTTAACTCAATCGACAGCACTATAACTTATGCCTGAACGAAGCTTATCTAAAACATCTATTTTCTCTGTAAGGCACATTATAGCCTTATTGCCACTGGGAAAGCTAACCAGCACTTTAGCACTATGCTTGAGGGCCATTTAAACAGTGAAATCATGAACAAAAGCACAAAAATGCAAAAGACATAGCAACAAATTGACCATTTAAAGGAAAGTTCTCCACAATATGAGAGCTGAAAAAAGAACTATAAGAATGTATCAGCTGAGAACGTGTTTATGAAACATTTGTGAAAATTGAATACATATTAGTCCACAAAGAAAACCTTAATATATTCCTAAAAAGAAATAATACAGACAACTTATTCTGATAATAATGAATTAAAACTAGAAATGAATTACAAATTCAAAAAATTTTTAAAATTCTGATTTTTTAACTCAAATGGAAATTGTATAGAAAACCGATAAATTTTCTAGAAAACACTATTAATGAAAACAGTAAATATTAGTCCCTGTAGAGTAAAACAAAAGCAATACTCAGAAGAAAATTCTTAAAATATTTGTATCATTAAAATATAAAAGCAATTAAGACATGCAGCTCAAAAACTTTTAAAAGAATAACAAAATACGGCAAAAATAAGGTATATAAAGGAATTAAGAAAGGCAAAGGCAGAAATGAATGAGTTTAAACAGAGTATCAATAGAGCTAATACTTAAAACAATAATAATGTCTATTAAGAGATACTATATACAAGCATTGTACTAAGCCCTGGGAATAAAGAGCTACAAGACAGAATGAATACGTAAATAAATGAGAGGGTTAATTGTTCCTTACTTTAGCCAGTTTTCCTAATTAAACTCCTTTTCACAGATATGTTTTACAAATATCTAATACTAATAATTCATAATTGAGTGCTTTAACAGCCATGAAAGGAATTGTTTTTGATTGTCACTATAAAAGACTTCAGAGATAATTTTAAACTTGAATATCAACCTTCCTAGACAAAATCACAGGCTCTAATTTTATAAATCTCTTTTCTTCTCATGTCAACAGTTAAAATATGTGGAACAAAAACATTTGTTTAAAAGCACAAAATCAGCTACTGTTTGTATTTTCCAGTAATTTAATGTGAGACAGATAGGCAGGCAGGCAGACAGAGATAAGAAGGATAGAGTTTAAGAAAAGGCATAACTCTTCTATTCATGCTTTATTTTTCCATTGTCTGAAAGAATATGAGTCAGCTATACAATTTTTTGAAGCAAGAGAAAAAATATAAGGATTTGAGGAAGCCCTAGAAATGAAGTCAATAATCATGAAGACAAAACATTTCCCTCCTATTGGGTTTTTCCCATCAGTCAGTCTCTAAACATGCCTAAAAATGTACTCAGTGACTCATCACTTTCTGTGTGAGGAGGGCTGTATGTCTCGCCAGCAGTATCATGCAGACCATGTGGAGGGCAGATAGTGCCAAGGGCCCAGAAACACTGTATCCTACGTGGTTTCCAGGTTGGTTCCAGAGTCAACTGTCTGAGTCAAACTCAGTGAAAAAGAAGACACCTGCTGAAGGAACCAAGACAGGAGCTGATCTTCTAGGTGATCATCAGGAATGAAAGAAAGGAGGAACACACTGAGCAACTCCTGAGTCTTCCACAGCTTTCTAGATACCACCCTCATGCTCAAGCATGCTTAAGCGGGGCAGGCTGAAAGCAGTGAAAGCAGAAAGACCCCTTATTCCTGTCCAGTGCTTCCAGAAGAGGGACTCTGATTCTTCTGGAGAAGCAATGTATGGCAGATGTCAAAAGTAACCCACCTACTGGTGCAGAGTGTCTAGAGGCATGCTGCCTTAGGGTCCAGAGATGATTAGATAGATAGATAATAGATAGATAGATAGATAGATAGATAGATAGATAGATAGATAGACAGATAGACAGATAGATAGACAGGTTTCTCCACCCCGTGCACTGAACTTCTTCCTCTAACTAATGCCCTCTTTTCCACTTGCATCAACATCTATCCTGGCTGTCTCCATGATTCTAATTCCTGTTCATTTTTCAGCCTGGTATGTGCTAGCGTCTGCCCCCATCAATCTTTTATCTCCAGCCCCATGGAGGTATAATTGACAAATTAAAATGCATATATGTGTATGTACCTTAGAGTATACAACCTGATGTTTTGATGTACATACACATTGTGAAATGATGATTACTACAATCAACCTAATTAACATATCCATCACCTCACATAGTTAACTTTTGTATGTATGTGCGGTAAGTATATGAAAATCTAAGTATTAGATGCCTTGGCAAGTTTCAAATGTCAAATACATTATTACTACCGATAGTCACCATGCCATGTCGCAGGTTTCCAGAACTTATTCATCTTATAACTGGATATTTGTACCATTTGACCAACATCTCTCTATTTTCCCCACCCCCTGAGCAGGGGTAACTACCCTTCTACTCTGTTTCTACAAGCTCAACTTCTTTAGATTCCACGTATAAGTGAGATCATATGGCATTTGTCTTTCTATGCCTGGTTTATTTCAGTGTTAAGCATAATGTCCTTCAGGTTCATCTATGCTGTCACAAATGGCAAGATTTTCATTTTTCTAAGCCTGAATGATATTTATACACAAACACACACGTACATACAACATTTTGTCCATTCTTCAATCACCAGACACACAGGTTGTTTCTGTATGGAAATACACACTCCACATCTCTTGTTCCCTCTTGGTAGGAGCAGGGGGGATTTTAAAGATCATATGCTTTCCCTCAAACCCACAAAGCCAGGCCAGGTCCTGAGAGCCTCCCATTTTTCTTCCCTAGGACAAAAATGCCCTGAAATGCTCAAGTTTGTGTGCCCTCTTCCTGTCTTGCAGGGTCCCTACAGTTGTCAGCCAGGATGCATGTACTTGCTTTCCATGGAGATTTGCTCAGGGAACCCAACTGGAGTAGGGGAAAGGAGAACGCAGAGTACTTGGGGTACCTGCGGGCCAGTTTGGGGTACCTGTGGGCCAGTTTATATTTTTGCAAACAGAACTCACAGGCAAGGCCTCCTGAGCGGCTGTGGTCAGGCATCCTGAGGGAGTTCGCAGGGCACTTAGCAAGGTTTGCAGCCCCTCTTCCTCCTCCCGACCTCTCCCAACCACCCAGCTGTGCCAGTCACCTCAGTATTTTGGGTGGGGTGAGAAGGAAACAGGTCTCTTGGGAACAAGGTCTCACATAGCTGAGGGAGCCAGGAGAGAATTTCTCCCACTGGAGAAATCGAGAGTCAAGGACACTGAGCTGCTCACAAGGGGAAGGAGTGATGTGGGTCATCTATTCTCAGATTTTTCACTCCAGTTGTGTGCTGGAACTTCTCTACTAGACTCCCAGATTCCGCCCGTGATACTCGCCTCTGTGATAATTGTCAAAATAGATGTTTCTGTGGAGGGACAACAGGAGAAAGGTCCTAGTCCACCATCGTGCTGACATCGGCACCATCATTCTTCTAAAATTGCTTCTTGGTGGAACCCCGTCTCTACTAAAAATACAAAAATTAGCTCAGCGTGGTGGTGCATGCCTCTAGTACCCACTACTCAGGAGAATGAGGCAGGAGAACCACTTGAACTCGGGAGGCAGAGGTTGCAGTGAGCTGAGATCGTGCCACTGCACCCCAGCCTGGGTAATAGAGTGAGACTTTGTCTCAAAAAATAAAAAATAAAATAAAATTGCTTCTACCAAACTCACTCATGACCCTCAAATAACTAAAGCCAGCAAAGGCTTGTGGCTTCTTTGACAGACCTTCTTCTACTAGCCTTGACACTGTCCACTGTCCTTGTTTGTGAAACTCCTCCCTCAGCTTGCAAAGCCCACTCTGAGTGTCTTCTTTCTCTCCAGTAGCATCTTCTTAGCCTTTTAAACTGGCTCTTCCTGATCTGCTTGCCCCTTGAATAGTGGTATCCCCTAGGAGCTTATCTTTGACTTCTCACCTCACAATTTTACTGGGCCCTTACCTACTCCAGTGGCTCCAGCTATCAATATGCTGATTTCTAAATTTACATCTACTTGGCTTCTCATGCCTGGTTTCTAATGAATCCTATCATTTCCACTTCCTATTCACAAACCTGACAAAAACAAACAATGGGGAAAGGATTCCCTGTTTAATAAATGGTGCTGAGAAAACTGGCTAGCCATGTGCAGAAAGCTGAAACTGGACCCCTTCCTGACATCTTACACTAAAATTAACTCCAGATGGATTAAAGACTTAAACATAAGACCTAACACTATAAAAACCCTAGAAGAAAATCTAGGCAAAACCATTCAGGACATAGGCATAGGCAAGGACTTCCTCACTAAAACACCGAAAGCAATGGCAATAAAAGCCAAAATAGACAAATGGGATCTAATTAAACTCCAGAGCTTCTGCACAGCAAAAGAAACAATCATTAGAGTGAACTGGCAACCAACAGAATGGGGAAAAAAATTTGCAATGTACCCATCTGACAAAGGGCTAATATCCAGAATCTACAAAGAACTAAAACAAAGTTACAGAAAAAAAACAACCCCATCAAAAAGTGGGCAAAGGATATGAACACACACTTTTCAAAAGAAGACAATTATGCGGCCAAAAAATATATGAAAAAATGCCCATAATCACTGGTCATTAGAGAAATGCAAGTCATACCACACTGAGATACCATCTCACACCAGTTAGAATGGCAATCACTAAAAAATCTGGAGACAACAGATGCTGGAGAGGATGCGAAGAAATTGGAACACTTTTACACTGTTGGTGGGAGTGTAAATTAGTTCAACCATTGTGGAAGACAGTATGGCAACTCCTCAAGGATCTAGAAATAGAAATACCATTTGACCCAGCAATCCCATTACTAGGTATATACCCAAAGGATTATAAGTCGTTCTATTGTAAAGACACATGCACACATATATTCATTGCAGTACTGTTTACAATAGCAAAGACTTGGAACCGACCCAAATGCCCATCAATGATAGACTGGATAAAGAAAAATGTGGCACATGTACACCATGGAATACTATGCAGCCATAAAAAAGGATGAGTTCATGTCCTTTGCAAGAACAAAAAACCAAACACCGCATGAGGGGAACATCATACACTGGGGTCTGCTCGGGGTTGGAGGGCTAGGAGAGGAGTGGCAGGAGGTGGGGAGATTGGGGAGGAATAACATTAGGAGAAATACCTAATGTAGGTGATGGGGGCATGAAGGCAGCAAACCACCATGGCATGTGTATACATATGTAACAATCCTGCCAGACCTACTCACTAACCCCAGAACTTAAAGTAATATAAAAACTTAAAAAATAAAAGAAGAATGTGATGGTTAAAAGCATGGACTCTAGAGACAGAATGCCTGGGCTGTGTGGCCTTAAGGAAGTCAACTAAGCTCTCCCTGTGCCTCAGTTTTCTCATCTGTAAAACAGAAGGGGGAAGAGTAATAATAGTACCTACTTCATAGCATTATTGTTCAGATTGAGTTAATATATATAAAGTACCTAGAATAGAACCTGACACATACTAAGAACAATGTATTTGCTAATTTTTTGAGTTAGGTATCACTGTTTAGTATTTCCTGTAAGCATCTCAAGTTTATTTCCTAAATCCATCTTCAATCTATTCATTTAATATACTCATTTTCTCTCCACCTCTAGTGCCCATACCCTGACCAATTCCACCTATCTTGTATTGCAACTGTCAGGCCAATAATGTCTAGCATTATTTTTGGCCACTTCTCCTGTACCTCTCAACCTTACCCTTTGACTCCATGACAGAAACTGAGATCCAGTTCATGGCTCCTTAACCATGTCATGCTCTGGATTCAGAGCCCTTATCTTCTCTTCTTGCTTACTCTGCCTCTCCCTCGTTCATTCCTCTCTACCTAGGTCACCTAATTGCTACTTTCACGCAGGGCCACTTGGACATGGTTATACAGGCTATGCACTGAAGAACCTTAGGGTACTCTAGACACATCTTAGTCTATGTGGCCAGAATTCCTTATGTAGTGTGTACATAGTCATACACGATGGCCCTGGCCCACCCCACCTTATCCAGAAAACTTGCTTATAAGTCTTTGCCTAGAGGTCCCTTCCTTCAGGACATTTTTCTGGCCCCTTGATCAAATCAAAGCCTGTTTTCTGCTATGCCAGTTTTCTGCCCACCTTTGGCACTTCATGCTGTTAATAGTAGCTCTTTTCACAAAATGTTGCAACCATATATTTTCTTATTTAGCCCCTACTAGACTCTTGATGTTTCCGTGTGTCCAAACCAAACTCCATAACTTCTCTTCACCCCAACCAGTCATTCACTCTTTATCACCCAACTCTCCCTTCTTTTATAGTCTCTATTTATACAGAACCATCTGTTCATCATAAATTTTCAACCCACAAATTTCTTCTCGACAAATTTCCTCTCTTCCAGCCATAATTAGTTAATACACATAGGACTTTTACATCTATTTCCATGATAGCACATTCCACCTCAGTTATATCATAATTTTTGTTTATGTGTTAGTCTCTCTGTAGGCCATGGACTTAATAAAGGCACAGGATCAACTCACTATCATCAGTACCTGACAAGCTGCTAGACACTATGTTGTTTTAAGTTAACATTTTTAAATATGCAATAAATAAACAAATAAAATAATTTGTAGGATTTAGAATAAACTAAATCTGTATAAACCATTTGTTAGGACTTCACCAATTCACTCATATGCCTTGAGACCTTGATTTTTTTCTTTTTCACATATTTATTTATTTATACTACTGGTTTTTATCCTAAAAATACTGAAATGTGAGTTTTTTATAACTAAATGAACATATCTTCTCATATAAGTAAAAATAATTTTAGTATACACTCACATATGTTACTACTTGCTAAATCTATTTCAATGCTGAATATTTAGCTGGTATAAAATTAATATTGGCAATTATGGCATGAAAAGAACATTGCCTTGGAGAACACTACAAGTAGTAAAGCAATTCCAAAAACTATGAATTTAAAATTAAAATTCTAAAAACTGTTATTTTAAGTAAATTCCTATGATTCTTCTGATAACAAAACATTTTTACTACCTATAAATGTAAAAGCATATTTATTTATTTATTTATTTTTATTTTTATTTTTATTTTTATTTTTATTTTTATTTTTGAGACGGAGTTTCGCTCTTGTTACCCAGGCTGGAGTGCAATGGCGCTGTCTCGGCTCACTGCAACTTCTGCTTCCTGGGTTCAGGCAATTTTCCTGCCTCAGCCTCCTGAATAGCTGGGATTACAGGCACGCGCCACCATGCCCAGTTAATTTTTTGTATTTTTAGTAGAGACAGGGTTTCACCACGTTGACCAGGATGGTCTCGATCTCTCGACCTCATGATCCACCCACCTTGGCCTCCCAAAGTGCTGGGATTACAGGCTTGAGCCACTGTGCCTGGCCAAGCATATTTATTTTTAACAATAAAGATTCTCCCATCCTGAGATAAGAAATTTAAAAAAAAAAAAAAAAAAAAAAACTACTGTGTTTCAGTCTGGTCTCTGACCCCTACCAATCTTGTGGCCTTGGACAAGTCAATCTCACAAAGCCTCTGTTTACTCATCTGTAAACAAGAAAGCAATTATAATATGATCTTACAGAGTAAAATATCATTATTAAATGTAACATGATATGTGAAAGTGATTTCTAAACTGTAAAATGCTAGTTATTATCTATTATCTCTGTTAATATGATTCCCACCACATAAACCACTTTCCAAAGAATAACTCGGTCCCTGAATGAATTTGGTACTCACGTATCTCTTTATCACCAGAGCTGACTCTGGAGGATAAAAGTTACATTATCTCGAAAGTGAAGAAGAAAATATAGTAGGCATAAACAAAATATACATTTATATCAGTATTTATGTGTACATTACATTTGTGTTAGACAGTTTAAAGATTTTGAGGAAACATAGTCATAAGCTTTAAGTTTCATCCTCAGCTACTAAATAGCACAGAACAAGGGTCAGCAAACTTTTTCTGTAAAGTGCCAGATAGTAAATATTTCAGTTCTGTGAGCCATGTGTTCTCTGTCACAACTACTTAACTCAGCTATTATGCAAAAACAGCTATAAACAATACGCAAATGAATGAGTATGGCTGAGTTCCAATAAAACTTTATGTATGCACACTAAATTTTGGATTTTATATAGTTTTCATGTGTGTCTTAGTCTTGTCAGGCTGCTATAACAAAATACCTTAGACCGGGTAATTTACAAACAACAGAAATATATTGCTCACAGTTCTGAAGGCTAGAAAGTCCAAGATAAAGGTGCTGGCCGACTGAATATGTGGTGAGGGCCTATTCTCACAGATGGTTCCTTCTATGTCCTTGCATGGCAAAAGGGGCAAGCAAGCTTTCTCAAGCTTCATTTATAATGGCACTAATCCCATTCAGGATCTAATCTCCTCATGATCTAATCACCTCCTAAAAGCTCCATCTCTTAATACTATCACACTGGAAATGAAGTTTTAACATGTGACTTTTAGGAGAACACAAATATTCAGACGACACCAACATGTCATAAAATATTATCCTTCTTTTCATTTGTTCCTACCATTCAAACATGTAGAAATCATTAGTGCATAGGCTATGTAAAAACAGTCACGGCCTGTGAGCCAACCCTCCATATAAAGATAACACTCCACATTGGACATTTAGACATTTTTCTGGTAGAAGAGTAAGGCAAGTTAATTCCTTTCACTATAGTAAATTAGCCAGGGTTGGTAGCTTTTCAAAATTAGAATAAATTTCAGATTATAGTACAAGTAAAATTCTTGATTTCTTCTTGGAGCATTGTTGGAGGAAATTTGGAGGTAGCTAGTCTTAGGAAAGTCATCATCTACATCAATTCAAGATCCACAAAAATGGTACTTGTGCATATGCTATGCCACATCATCTGCTTTCAAGTGCCTCATCATGGAAAGGCTTATACATTTTGAGTGTTTATTACAAATTTGCATCTGAAGAATTCTTGCACCTGGTCATGTATTCTATTTCTCAGGCAATGTAATGAGAGTGTAGTTTGAAAAGTCACTCAGACCAGGGTTGTTATGCTCTGAATGTCTGTGTCACCCCAAAATTCATGTGTTGAACCATAACCACCAGTGTGATGGTATTAGGAGGTGGGGTGTTTGGGAGATGATTACACTTAGGGCAGAGCCCGCATAGTGGGATTAGTGAAAGAGGCCCCAGGGAGCTACCTTGCCCCTTCCCCAATGTGAGGACACAGCAGCAAGGTGCCATCTATGAAACAGGAAGTTGTTTATCACCAGACACAGAATCTGCCTGCACCTTGATGTTTGATTTCCCAGATTCTAGAACTGGAAAAAATTTCTGTTATTTAAAAACTACCCAGATTTTGGTATTTTGTTATAGCAGTCCAAGCAAACTGAGACAGGGGTTAAATCTCAGCTTTCCTGCTTAGTAGTTGTATGATTTAATTGTCAAATCCTTTAAGCTTAATTCCTCATTCGTAAAATGAGAAAAAGAATAAGAAAATTTGCATGGTTTTTGGAAAGTGAAAGGAAGTCATGTAGGTAAAGCACTTAGGGAAACACATGATTCCTCTCCCTCATTCTATTTCCAATTTCAAAAATATATTTCAAAACACATATTACTCTAAAGCAAAGCAAATTTGCATCTTTTATTTCTTGTTTTTTTCTGCATTCAGTATAATCATATGAGAAACCTGTAATGATTCTAAAATTCTGGCTCACACCTGTAATCCCAACACTCTGGGAGGCTGGTGAGCAGATCACTTTAGCATGTGTCCAAGACCAGTCTGGGCAATATGGCGAGACCCCATCTCTACTAAACATAAAAAATAAAAAATAGCCAGCTATGGTGGTACACACCTGTGGTCTCAGTTACTCAGAAGGCTGAAGTGAAAGGATTGCTTGAGTGGGGTGGGCTGGGGCGGGGGCGGAGGTTGCAGTCAAACAAGATCATGCCACTGCACTCCAGCCTTGGTAACATAACAAGATCCTGTCTCAGAAAAATAAAACAAAATTCTTATCACACATTAGTATTAATGATTACAGTTATCTGCATTTAAAATGTCTTCTAACAGTGAAGCTGAGTACTCATTTTATTGAAACATTCGAGATACATCTGTTTTTTAATGCAAAGACATTCACAAGAACATCTAAGCATTAACCTCAGTGTGCAGAGTGTCAAAAAGGTTTTGAAATCATGAATATTTTTCCACGTAAAATATTAATTTAATGTTTCTCAGAAAAATTCAAATCTAGTGACATCAGCATAATAGCAGGTCTCAAGATTCACCCACCACTTCACTTCCCTACCCCTCCACTGAGAGATCAACTAGCAACTACCCACAGATAAGAACACCTTGATGAAAATCCCAAAACATAGAAATAAGCCTAAGTCACTGGCATGTTCCACAAAAGTGAATAAAAATCCTCACTGAAAAAGTAGGAGAAATGGTCTATCTCCCTTCCCCAAGGCAGCACAGTGCCACACAGAGAGGATTCTCCAGGGTCTACAGTGGGAAAAGACAGCCTGGGTGGCAGACATCCAGCTTCCAGAGGATTCAGAGGTGCTTCCCAGAAAGTTCACTCTGTTCTCACCTCACAGGAAAGGTAGGAAAAAAGCTAGACTACCTGGGGTCAGGTAGAAACAAAGCAAGAGTTGCAAAGCCCACAGAGACCAGTGCACCAATGTTGGTGAAAGGTCAGTGCACCTGCCAGCAGTGATACTGGATCAGCAGTACCAGTTAATAGCATAGCCCACCCACAAAGCTGGACTGGTCACTCCCAGAAGAGGTGGGAAATGCTACCTGCTTTGAATCCCTAGAAGCCTTGCCTCCAGGCCCAGCCTCAGACGGAGCCAGAGTACCCCCCATCACCCAGGAACAGAGAAAACCCCACACACACATCCAGTGAATTTCAACAAAAAAGTAAGGACTAGTTCTGCCATACTCAAAAGTTTAATCAGCATTCCTTGCTGCCATAGAGCACAACCCCAGATCCCTTCCAGGGAGGGAAACAAATTTCAACAGTGCCTTTCTGTACTGAGTAAAGCAGTTGGTCTATTCATCCTGATATACTTAACCTCAGAAACCCTCTTGCAACCCTGTTCAACTGCTGAACTGAAATTGCAGTACCTTCTGGCCACAGAATACGCCCTGTGGCCCAGCTTGATCAGAGGCAATTGAAATCCCCATCCAGTAGCTCAACCTGATTACAGAGCTTAGCCAGTGGCTTGCCAGATAGCAAAGCCTAGCAAGCTGCCCCATCCAATTCAGAGGAAAAGCAGCAGCCCAGCCATCTAGAGAACCTAAAACCAAGCTTTGCCTTCCCAGGGTCATTCCCAGTTGACCCATCTAGAAGCATGGGCTAGATTAAATAGCAAAGTTCTATTCCTGGTAAGGGACACCTACAAAAGCCAGAAAAGGTAGCTATCTCTGCAAATGCAAAGACACCAATGCAAGAATGCAAGAATTGCAAGGACTCAAGAAATCATGATACCTCCAAAAGAAACTAAAAAATCTCCAGCAATAGACCCTAAAGAAAAGGAGATCTATGACATGTCAGAAAAAGAATTCAGAATGATCCTCTTTAAAAAGCTGAATGAATTTCAAGAATATACAGATATAAAATTAAATGAAACTTGGAAAATAATACACAAACAAAACAAGGAGGCTGACAAAGAAATAGAAACTTTTTTTAAACAACAGAGAAGTCCTAGAGATGAAGAATACAATAACTGAAATTTAAATTCAATAGAAAGCTTCAACATCCAGCTCAATCAAGCTACGGAAACAATCAGTGAGCTTCCAAACAGAACATTTGAAATTACCCAGTCAGAGGGGCAAAAAGAAAAAGAAATAAAGAAAGCCTACTGGAATTGTGGGATACTATTTAGAGATCTTATTTATGCTTAATGGTAACATAAGAAGAAGAAAGAGAAAAAGAGCCAGAAAAGATATTAAAAGGAATAATGAATGAAAACTTCCCTAATCTGAGGAAGGAAGCCAGCAACCAGGTATAGGACGTTAAAAGGTCTCTGATCAAATTCAACCCAAAGAGGAGTTCACCAAGATACATAATCAAGCTATCAAAAATCAAAGACAAAGAAAAAATTTTGAAAGCACCAAGAGATAAGAAATACAACACAAACAAAGGAGTCACAATATGACTATCCATGGACTTCTCAGCACAAACTTTGCAGGCCAAGAGAGAGTGGAATGATAGTCAACGTGCTGAAGGAAAATAATCACAAACCAAGAATACATCATCCATAAAAGCTGCTTTTCATAAATGAGGCATAAATAAAAACTTTCCAGACAAACAAAAGTTAAGGTGGTTCATTCTCAACTAGACATGCATTATGGGAATTGCTAAAACAATAATAATAATATGTAAAAAATTCTTTAAATTGAAACAAAAAACTGCTAATTACTAACATAAAACTTACAAAAGCAGAAAACTCAATGATATAAATAATACAGAGCAATATTCAGAATGCTCTAGTATTGTAATAGTGGTATGTGATTTCATCTCTAGTAGGAGGGTTAAAGAATGTAATTATTAATAACAACTATAGCTAAAATAAATTGGAAAGGGATATGTACTGCAAAATGATAATATACATTTACAAAAAATATATAAATTTAGACACCAAAAACAAAATAGGAAAATGTCAAAGTGTAGAGTTATTGTATGCAATCAAAGTTTCATTGTTATCCAAGCTTCAAATAGACCATTACAAGAATAAGATGTTCTATGTAAGCCTCATGGTAACCAAAAAGCAAAAATTTGTGGGGGACACACACACACACACACACACACACACACACACACACATAAAGCTAGACAACAAGAGAGGAAGAAAGAAACAAAGATCTAAAAACAACCAGAAAACAAATTTTTAAATGGCAGTAGTAAGTCTTTACCCATCAATAATTATCTTTAATGTAAATAGATTAAATTCTCCAAAAAACATTGTAGAGTGAATGAATGAATTTTAAAAAACATGACCCAACTATATTCTTCCTACAATAAACTCACCTTGCTTTTAAGGGCACACATAAACTAAAATCGAAGGGCTAGAAAAAAAGTTTTCTCAGGCAAATAGAAACTAAAAGAAATCAGAGATAATAATATTTTTATCAGACAAAACAGATTTAAGTCAAAAACTGTAAAAGGAGAAAAAGAAAGACACGATGAAGAGGATACAACAACAGTAAATATATGTGCAAACAACAGTGGAGAACCTACATATCTAAAGCAAATATTAAAAGATTTGAAGGGAGAAGGAGACTGCAATACAATAATAGTAGGAGACTTTAATACACCACTTTCAATAATGGGCAGATAAACCAAACAGAAAATTAATAGTGAACCACTAGACTTAAACAACACTTTGGACCAAATTGACCTAACAGGCATATACAAAAGTTCCATCCAGCATGAACAGAATACACATTTTCCTCAAGTACACATGGAACATTCTCCAGATATATCATATATTAGGACACAAAAAAATTCTTGGCAAATTTAAGATGATTAAAATTGTATCAAGTACCTTTCCAAGCACAATGAAATGAAACTAGAAATCAATAAGTGGAGGAACTTAGGAAACTGTATTAATATATGGATATTAAACAACATGCTCCTGAACAACCAATAAATCAATTTTAAACATTTGAAGGGAAATTTAAAAATATCTTGAGACAAATAAAAATGGAAACACAGGATGCAGCAAAAGCAGTTCCAAGAGGGAAGTCTATAGCAATAAACCCCTACATCAAAAAGCAGAAAGATGACAAATAAATCACTTAATGTTATTCCTCGGGAGGGGTGAGGGGAAACAGCTAAGCCCAACATCAGCATATGAAAAGAAATATTAACAATTTTTTAAGGTGAAATAGAGACTAGAAAAACTATGACAGTCAATGAAACAAAGGATAAATGAAACTAAGAGTTGTTTTTTGAAAAACTAAGCAAAACCAACAAATAAGGTAAAATAACCAAGAAGAAAAAGATTCAAATAAAGTCAGAAATGAAAGAAGAGACATTATAGCTGACCACACAGAAAAACAAAGGCTCATCAGAGAGGACTGTGAACAATTACATGCCAAAAAGTTGGATAACCTAGAAGAAATGGATAAATTCCTAGACACATACAACTTACCAAGACTGAATCACAAAGAAATAGAAAATCTGAACAGACCAATAACAAGTAAGAAGATTGAATCAGTAATAAAAAGTCTCCCATCAAAGAAAAGCCTAAAATCTGATGGCTTCACTGCTTAATTCTACCAAACATTTAAAGACAAACTAATGTCAACGCTTCTCAAATTCTTCCAAAAAATTAGAAGATAGAACACTTTCAAACTCATTCTACAAGGCCAGCATTACCCTTATACCAAAGCCAGACAAGGACATCACAAGAAAATAAAACTACAGGGCAATATCCTTGATTAACATAAATGTAAAATTCCTCAACAAAATAATACCAAATCAAGCTCAACAATACATTAAAAGGATTATTTACCATGATGAAACTGAATTTATGCCTGAGATGCAAAGATGTTTCAACATATGCAGATCAATAAACATGTGGATCACATTAACAGACTAAGGGACAAAAATCATATGATCCCCTAATTAGATGCAGAAAAAGCACTGACAAATTCAACATCCTTTCATGATAAAATCATTCAATAAATTAGGTATAAAAGAAACATACTTTAATATGATAAAGCCTACATATAATAAGCCCATAGCTAACATTATACCCAACAGCGAAAAATTGAAATCCTTTCCTGTAAGATCCAAAAAGAAGGCAAGGATCCCTATTCTTATCACTTCTATTCAACATAGTATTGGAAGTTCTTGCCAGAGCAATAAGGCAAGAAAATGAAATAAAAGACATCCAAATAGGAAAGGAAGAAATGAAACTGTCACTATATGCTGACAACATTTCTTATATAGAAAAAATCATAAAGAGTCCACAAATACACTGTTAGAACTGATAAACAAATTCAGAAAAGATGCAGGATTTTTAAAAATCAACATTCAAAAATCAGTACTGTTGCAATACATTAACAACAAACTTTCAAAAAAAAAAAGAAATCAAGAGACATATCCCATTTACAATTGATACAAAAATTAAATATAATACTTAGAAATAAATTTAACCAAGGAGGTAAAAGACCTGTACACTGAAAACTATAAAACATTAATGAAGGAAACTGAATAAGACACAAATAAATGGAAATATTGCCCATGTTCGTGGATTAGAATACTTAATATTGTTAAAATGTCCATACTACCCAAAGAAATATAGAATCAATGCAGTCCATATGAAAATTCCAATGTAATTTTTATAAATACATTAAAAATACTCCTAAAATTTCTATGGAACCACAAAAATATTGAATAGCCAAGTAAATAACACACACAGCACAGTACTAAAACATCACGGTGCAGGCATAAAACTAAACACGGAGATCAATGGAGATCAAATAGAGAACCCAAAAATTAACGCATACACTTGCAATCAATTGATTCTGGACACATATAGAATGGGAAAAGGACATTCTCTTCAATAAACAGTGTTGAAAAAACTGGATATCCATATGCAAAAGAATGAACTTAGACCCTTTTTTCACAATCTATACAAAAATCAACTCAAAATGGATTAAACACTTAACCATAAGACCAGAAACTGTAAAATTACCAAAAGAAAACATAGTGGGAAAAATTACATGACATTGGTCTGGACAATAATTTTGATAACCTGTGGATTCAGAAAAATATTTACAAGCCATACATCCAATAAAGGATTAATATCCAAAATATACAAGCAACTCAAACAACTCTACAGAAGAAAATAATAGTAATGCAATTAAGAAATGGGCAAGAACTCTGAATAAGCATTTCTCAAAAGAAAACGTATGAATGGCTAACAAATTAATAAAAAATGCTAAATATCACTAACTTTTTAAGAGATGCAAATTAAAACCACAAGATAACATCTCACACTTGTTGGAATTGGCTATTTTCAAAAAGACAAAAAACAAGTGTTGGCAAAGCTGTGGAAAAAAAGAGAACATTTTTATACTGGTGGTGGGAATGTAAATTAATATAACCATTATGGAAAATGGTAAGGAGGTTTCTTAATAAACTGAAAATAGTATTACTATATGATCCAGCAATCTCACTTCTAGGTTATTTATCTGAGGGTTTGAAATCATTAATTGTGTCAAGGAAATGTCTGCACTATTCACAATAGACAAATTATAGAATCAACCTGCATGCCCATCGACAGACAAAGAAAATGCAGCATATAGACACAATGAAAAAGGAAGAAATTCTATCATTTGCGACAACATGGATGGAACTGGAGAACATTATGCTAAGAGAAATAAGCCAGAAAGACAAACAGACATGTTCTCACTTAATATTGGGACCAAAAAACAACTGAACTCATAGAAGCAGAGAGTAGAATGGTGGATACCAGAGGCTGGAGGACATGGGAGGAATGGGGAGATAATAGTCAAAGCATACAAAGCCTGAGTTAAATAAAGGAAGACGTTTGATTTTTTTGGACCTAATACACAGCATGGGGACTATAACTAATAATCGAATGCTATACATTTCAGTATCACTAAGAGAATAAATTTCAAATGTTCTCATCACAAAAATATTAAATATTGGAGGTAATGGATATATTAATTTGCTTGATTTAATCATTACATCTTGTATTTATAAATCATCACTTTGTACCCTATAAATGTATATAATATAAATATATATAACCATAATTTGACAGTATATAATTTAACATTTTTAAATATGTCTATTTTGTTTTCTTTTTAGCTATACAGGTTTTTTAATTGTGAATCTCTCTATTCTACTTGATATCAAATGAAAATCCTGCTGAGAATTTTCATCACCAAACTGGAAAAAGCTGATATAAAGTATCTCTTAATACAGAAGGGACAACAATACATGGATATCAAAGCCAGTCAGTTAGAAGTACACAGCTATATTTTCATGTACTGTTCAGATCACTGTTTTGGCAGACAGCAGGTTCTGGAGTAAGACTGCCTGTGCTCAAATCCCAGCTCTTCAGCTAGCAGGCTGAATAACCCTAGGAAAGTTTAGTCACCTCTGTGCCTCAGTTCCCTTAGGAAAGGATAGCATGGTGGTGAATTCCTGTAAACCCAGCTATTCAGGAGGCTGAGGTGGGAGAATTGCTTGAACCCAGGAGGCAAATGTTGCAGTGAGCTGAGATTGTACCACTGTACTCCAGCCTGGGTGACAGAACAAGACTTGGTCTCAAAAAAAAAAAAGAAAAAGAAAAAGAAGAGAAATTATCTGGTATGATGCATGAAATGCTAAGCACAGGGTATGGAAAACAGCTTCTGCTTAAAAATTCTAATTAGTAGTAGCAGTATCAGAATCAACACTGAAATGTTAAGGAGGGTATAAACACCATTCATCCTTTGGGTCCTGAAGACTAAATAATATTGACACATACCCAGATAGGAGGTGCAAGCAATAGTGCAAGACACAGAAGGGCACAAAATAATGAGCTCAACTAGGATTACACAGGGTTCTAGATGCCTACAGGATATTGTGGTGGAGAGATCTAACAGAGGGGAATCTTTGTCGGGAACTGAAGGGAGAATGAGTGAGAGCTGGAGGTGGAGACTTGGGAACCATTAGAATCTGCATGAAAGTTCAAATATTGATGTGTGATCCTAGAGGAAGAAAAATTCAATGAAGAAAGTAAGAGGGCTAAGACTAGAACCTCAGGCAACAGTGGTATCTAAGGGAACATGAAAGGAACGTGAGGCTGGAAAATAAACTCAATAGAATAATCCTGCCAGGCAAGCAGGAGGCAAGCAAGAAAGGGTGGTGGTGTGAAAACCAGAGCAGAGAGAAAAAGGAAAACTTCCAGAAGGAGAGTGTATAAAATAGTGTCAATTGCTGTAGAGACTAACATAAAAACAACTTTAAAAGTTCATTGCATGCTTTCGTTAAGATGTATTTGTGGTTTTTTGTTTTCTGTTTTGTTTTGTTTTTTGAGACGGAGTATTGCTCTATTGCCAGGCTGGAGTGCAGTGGCAGGTTCTTGGCTCACTGCAACTTCCAGCTCCCTGGTTCAAGTGATTCTCCTGCCTCAGCCTCCCGAGTAGCAGGGATTACAGGCACACGCCAACACGCCCAGCTAATTTTTGTATTTTTTGTAGAGACAGGGTTTCACCATGTTGGCCAGGATAGTCTCGAACTCCTGACCTCGTGATCTGCCCACTTCAGCCTCCCAAAGTGCTGGAATTACAGGCGTGAGCCATCGTGCCCCGCCAACATGTATTTGTTTTTAATAGAATATGGATTTTAGTTTGGAAAAGTAGAAACAATAAGAGCAATGAATAGAAATTGAAGCACAGGAGAATCTATCTAATTCAATGTGATACACTTTTTGAGCACCTATAGTGCAGACACAGATTATCAAAAAATCATGCAAAATCAATAATTAAAAATTCTTTAATCCTTCTCATCTGCTTCTCTTCTTGAAAAGCAGGCGGATTATCCAAAAATCATGCAAAACTAATAATTAAAAATTCTTTAATCCTTCTCATCTGCTTCTCTTCTTGAAAAGCAGGTTTTATGGTGTGAACATTTCATATTATGGAATTGGCTGCAAGCTTTTACTCTATTCATGTGCATTACTTGATCAGCAAACATTCCTAACTGCTCTTTCTCCACTAGAATGCAAAGCATGTCATCTCAACAATGGAAGCTATGCAAGCCAACCTAATTATTAATACACCCACTGGCTTTTCCAAACATATGCTTAAATGTCTTCTTCATTCTATGACTTGATAGCCTAGTATTGCAAAACAAGAAACCTCACTTGTTTAATTGCTATAATAACCAACTGTCTTTTTAGCTTTAAGGGGAGGCATTGGCCACTAGGTGGAGAAAGATACCCAGTGACCCCCCTAGGCAAAGACATGAACTGAATTTTTACCTCCCTATATTCACTTAGTAACTCTCTAGACAGTAGGTTGAATTCAATTATGAACAAAAGAAATCTCTATTAATGGTGATGGCAAGTATTCCATGCACTTAGGGGTCATTACTCTTTTCCCTGGAATCTATGCTTTCACTATCCAAGAATGAGTCCCTGCCCTTCTGATCAAGATAACCCTCAGAATTTGAATTAATGAGTCTTATTGTTCTGTCTCTCAGCCTTGAGCCTCTGCAGAGCCCTAGGAAACACAGTGCTAGCTGCATCTGTGAAATAGAAGGAATTATTCTCCTCCATCACCTCCTCCAGCCACTGTGCTGGATGGTTTCATATGATATGAAACCATATCATCCAGAAATCATTACATTTTTACTGGAAACTAAAAGACAAAAGGTCTTCAGGATCTAAAGGAATAAAACTCTTAAGGATTAAGTTTTAGAATCACAACTGGCACACTCATAAGCCATCCTAGGACCTGCTTTGATCTAGAATTATAGTAAATTGCCCATTATCTTTGAATAACTAATATGAATAATATTTTATAAAGAAATTTGTTTCTCTAGCCAAGAGACATTTTTGTTCAAACAAATTAGAGAAATTAATTGCTTATAAAACTTTTTCTGCATGCTTTATTTCTCAAACTTTTAAAATCAGAGCATAATCTTATATTCTTTCACTTTCTAATCTCCTCTGATTATACATCTCTCCTATTTTTAATGCATTAATCACTTTTACAAAAGAGCTTAAATATAGACTTTTATCTATCTCTTCAAATAGTTATACACTTATTATTTCTCATCCCTTATTTAAACAGTTAGGCATGTCCAAATATGTGAGTTACTTGCTGAAAAATATTTTCCTACTTTCCAACTGATCAGTGTTGGCAGAGAGGAAAAATAAGAACAGACATAATTGTTTCACAGACTTCATTATCTTCTTGCCCAAGAATATTCTAGCATCTGTCTTTTCAAAACTTGTATTATAAAAATTAAAAAATTAAAAGAAAAAGTGGAATAATGGATGTACAGAGAGTTGAGTAATAAAAGCTACAAAGGAAACCAAGTGGAATTGAATGAAGCAAGGACTAAACGGAAAATATCTGATGGGGTCTCAAAGTTGCATCTGAAGACCTTGTTGGTTTTTACCCAGACTCATTCCTTTCTAACCATAGGTCTTTTCAGAATTGATTCCTTACTCCTTTCATCTCCAGCTGCTGTTTCCTCTAATGTTTTAGATCTCATAAAGATGTCAATAGTTCTAAAGGTAACCATTATTTTATGCAGAAATTACTACGATTATCTTAGTTGATACAAGCATTTTGAGATCAAATCTTTTATTCAGCTAGACTACTTCAGCCTTCAAGAAACCATGCCCCATGCACATGTGCAAACGTCATGCATGTACAAAATCACAAAAATTTAGAGTGGAGACCTTAGGCAGCATCTGATCCTGGTCCCCTCACTGAATGCCAGGACATTAAAGCCTGGCACAGAGAAGCACCTTGCTCCATATCTCATAATGATGGGTAATGAATTTCACCCATAAGACAGTGCTCCTCGTTCCCGATCCATTGCTCATCCAAGTTATCGTGATCCAGTGCTAATCCAAGTTAAGATCGTCCTGATGTACAGAGGAGTTCAGCCTAACATGAGTGTCCTCATCACACTGATGGAGAACAGCAGAAACTCTATAATCCCTACCAGCAGAAATAAGCTGAGTAGTGGTCTGTGCAGCTCAGAGTTCTCTGACAGTCTGGGCTTATTTTATGAAGGGCTAGCGGAGCCATTAGCTCAAGCTTCAAATGTAGACTTTTCACCTTAAACTCCAAGTGATATTAAATGTTTAGTTACAGAAAGACAAAAGTGGGACTGAAAGACATTCTCCACATGACTTGAAACTTGGATCCTTTGCAAGTTTCAACCCTTGAACTTTCAACCCTGGGTGACCCTCCGTAGGACTCCAGGATCTTATGAATAACACAATCATGTTGCATGATGCGTCACATGGGATGTTAACATCATTGATTTGTTCAATGCAATTATGTAAACTATATCGATGCTTTGGTATTCCACTTTTTCATATACCAGAAGATTTAAAAATGAAAGAGCGGTTACTGCTGGGAAGATGGCCTACTAAGAACAGCTCAGGACTTCAGCTCCCAGTGAAAGTGCAGAGGGTGAGTGGAAGCCGCATTTCCAGACGAATTTCTATCACCCACAGACCAGGAGATACCCAGGCAGAAGGGTCGCCAGCACCACTGTTCTGGCTGGTGTGGCTGTTTTGGCCCCCACAGGGCTGATATGGCCCGTGCGGCTGCTTTGATCACGCCCTGTTGCGGCGGTTCTCCGTACAAAAGCCACTGGTCTGGGAGCCCTCTTAGCTGGCAATTAGAGCCCTGAGATGGCAGAGTTGCCCATTTATCTGAAATAGCGAGCCAGGCCAGGAGATTCCTAGGCAAAAAAAACACCAGGAACCTCAGCACAGCTGTTTCAGCCGGCTCAGTGAGTTGCGGCATGGGAGATCCCAGCGCCTTTTCAACAGGCGACTGGAACGCTGGGTCATTCAACTTAAAAAATAAAAAAAATAAAAAAAGACGCTGAGTCAGGGAGCCAGGCAATCAGACTCAGTTGGTCCCACCTCCCCCGCCAACAACAACAACGACAACAAAAACAGTAATTGAAAACGCTCTGGGTTGAGCGTTTCACAGCAAGCACAGCTGAACCCGGGACGGTCCGGCTCTGTGGGGGAGGGGTGTCTGCCATTACTGAGACACTCCACCACTACAGAGGCAGGCCGTTGCCGAGGCAACCTGCCACAACAGAGAGAGTCCGCCATAACAGAGGCGGGGCCACCATTGCCGAGGCAGTTCTAACTATGCCCATATAAACAGGACTGCAGGAAGATCACACAGCAGCTGGGCAGAGCCCACAGCAGCTTAGCAAAGCTTCTGCAGGCAGACAGTGACTAGGTGGGCTGCTAGCTGGGCGGGGCAACCCTGAAAGAAAAAACAAAAAGGGCAGCAGCACAACGAAAACTCATAAAGCCCCAATTCCCTGGGACAGAGCACATGGGAACAAAAAGTGGTTTATGAGTTCAGCTGCAG
Organism: Saimiri boliviensis; assembly: GCF_048565385.1. Taxonomy (NCBI): domain Eukaryota; kingdom Metazoa; phylum Chordata; class Mammalia; order Primates; family Cebidae; genus Saimiri; species Saimiri boliviensis. The sequence goes on along the minus strand of NC_133450.1, from coordinate 40,590,389 downwards.
CAGACCTAAACGTACCTGCCCAGCAGCTCTGAATGAACAACGGAGCTCACAGCTCAGGACTTGAGCCCCAATAAAAGACAGACTGTCTCCTCAAGTAGCTCCCTGACCCCCATAGATCCAAAGACTCACCTCATAAAGGAGAGAACGGACTGACATTTGGCAAGCATCCTTCTGGGACAAAGATAGCAGAAGAGGAAACTGGTAGTAACCCTTACTGTTCTGCAGCTGCTGCAGGTGATACCCAGGCAAGTAGGGCCTGGAGTGGACCTCAACAGTCCTACAGCAGAGGGGCCAGACTGTTAGAAGGAAAGCTTAAAAAAAAAAAGAAGAAGAAGTAACTTCAGCATCCACAAACTGGAAGCTCACTCAGAGACCCAATCTGAAAGACAGTAACTACAAAGACAACAGGTGGATAAACCCACAAAGATGGGAAGAAACCCAGCACAAAAAGGATGAAAACTCCTGAAACCAGAACACCTCACCTCCTAAAAGGATCGCAACTCCTCACCAGCAAGGGAACAAGACCGGATGGAGAAGGAGGGTGATGAAATGACAGAATCAGACTTCAGAAGGTGGGTAGTAAGAAACTACAGTGAGCTAAACGAACACGTTCTAACTCAATGCAAAGAAACAAAGAACCTTGAAAAAAGATTGGATGAAATGTTAACGAGAATGGACAACATAGAGAGGAATATAAGTGAATTGATGGGGCTGAAAAACACAACACAAGAACTTCGCAAAGCATGCACAATTTTCAACAGCCGAATTGACCAAGCAGAAGAAAGGATATCAGAGGTCGAAGATCAACTCAATGAAATAAAAGGAGAAGGCAAGAACAGAGAAAAAAAAGGGCAAAAAGGAATGAACAAAATCTTCAAGAAATGTGGGACTATGTGAAAAGACCTAATCTACGTCTGATAGGTGTACCTGCATGTGACGAAGAGAATGAATCCAAGCTGGAAAATATTCTTCAGGATATTATCCAGGAAACCTTCCCCAACCTAGCAAGGCAGGCCAATATTCTAGTCCAGGAAATACAGAGAACACCACAGAGATATTCCTCAAGAAGAGCAACCCCAAGGCACATAATCATCAGATTCACCAGGGTTGAAATGAAAAAGAAAATGCTAAGGGCAACCAGAGAGAAAGGTCGGGTTACCCACAAAGGGAAGCCCATTAGACTCACAGCAGATCTCTCAGCAGAAACCCTACAAGCCAGAAGAGAGTGGGGGCCAATATTCAACATCCTTAAAGAAAAGAACTTTCAACCCAGAATCTCCTATCCAGCCAAACTAAGCTTCATAAGTGAAGGAAAAATAAAATCCTTTGCAAACAAGCAAGTACTCAGAGATTTCATCACCACCAAAACTGCTCTACAAGAACTCCTAAAAGAGGTTCTACACATATAAAGGAACAACCAGTACCAGCCACTCCAAAAACATACCATACGGTAATGAGCATCAACACAATCTAGAATCTGCATCAACTAACCAACACAACAGCCAGGTAGCATCAAAATGACAGTATCAAATTCACACATAATAATACTATCCCTAAATATAAATGGACTAAATGCCCCAATCAAAAGACACAGACTGGCAAACTGGATAAAAAGCCAAAACCTATCAGCGTGCTGTATCCAGGAAACCCATCTTACATGCAAGGATACACAAAGGCTCAAAATAAAGGGATGGAGGAAGATCTACCAAGCAAATGGAGAGCAAAAAAAAGCAGGAGTTGCAATTCTCATCTCTGATTATAAAATAGACTTTAAAGCAACAAAGATCAAAAGAGACAAAGAAGGACATTACATAATGGTAAAAGGATCAATGCAACAAGAAGAGCTAACTATCCTAAATATATATGCACCCAATACAGGAGCACCCAGATACATAAGGCAAGTTCTTAATGACTTACAAAGAGACTTAGACTCCCACACAATAATAGTGGGAGACTTTAACACCCCATTGTCAATATCAGATAGATCAACCAGACAGAAAATTAACAAGGATATCCTGGACCTGAACTCAGACCTGGAACAAGCAAACCTAATAGACATTTACAGAACTCTCCACCCCAAACGCACAGAATATACATTCTTCTCAGCACCACATCACACCTACTCTAAAATTGACCACATAATTGGCAATAAATCACTCCTCAGCAAATGCAAAAGAACAGAAACGGTAATAAACAGTCTCTCAGACCACAGTGCAATCAAGTTAGAACTCAAAATGCAGAAACTAACTCAGAACCGCACAGCTTCATGGAAACTGAACAACTTGCTCTTGAATGTTGACTGGATAAACAATGAAATGAAGGCCAAAATAATGATGTTCTTTGAAACCAATGAGAACGAAGACAAAACAAACCAGAATCTCTGGGACACATTTAAAGCAGTCTCTAGAGGAAAATATATAGCAATGAGTGCCCACATGAGAAGAAAGGAGAGATCTAAAATTGACACCCTATCATCAAAATTGAAAGAGCTAGAGAAGCAATATCAAAAAAACTCAAAACTTAGCAGAAGACAGGAAATAACTAAGATCAGAGCAGAACTGAAGGAAATAGAGACACAAAACATTCTTCAAAAACATCAATAAATCCAGGAGCTGGTTTTTCAAAAAGATCAACAAAATAGACAACTAGCCAGATTAAGAAAAAAGAAAAGAGAGAATAACCAAATTGATGCAATAAAAAAACGATAAAGGGGATATCACCACAGATTCCACAGAAATCCAAACCATCATCAGAGATTATATCAAACAACTCTATGCACATAAACTAGTAAACCGGGAAGAAATTGATAAATTCCTGGACACCCGCATCCTCCCAAGCCTAAACCAGGAAGTCAAAACCCTGAATAGACCAATGACAAGGTCTAAAGTTGAGGCAGCAATTAAGAGCCTACCACCCAAAAAAAGCCCAGGTCCAGATGGGTTCACAGCCAAATTCTACCAGACATACAAAGAGGAGCTGGTACCATTCCTTCTGAAACTATTCCAGATAATCCAAAAAGAGGGAATCCTTCCCAAATCATTTTATGAGACAAACATCATCCTGATACCAAAATCCGGCAGAGACTCAACAAGAAAAGAAAACTTCAGGCCAATATCCATGATGAACATAGATGCAAAAATCTTCAATAAAATACTGGCAAGCCGATTGCAATAGCACATCAAAAAGCTTATCCACCATGATCAAGTAGGATTCATCCCAGGGATGGAAGGCTGGTTCAACAAAAGTAAGTCCATAAATGTAATTCACCACATAAACAGAACCAAAGACAAAAACCACATGATTATCTCAGTTGATGCAGAGAAGACCTTTGAGAAAATTCAACAGCACTTTATGCTAAAAACCCTCAATAAACTAGGTATTAATGGAACATATCTCAAAGTAATAAAAGCTATTTACAACAAACCAACAGCCAATATCATACTGAATGGGCAAAAACTGAAAGCATTCCCTTTGAAATCTGGCACTAGACAAGGATGCCCTCTTTCACCACTCCTATTCAATATAGTACTGGAAGCTCTAGCCAGAGCAATCAGGCAAGAAAAAGAAATAAAGGGTATTCACATAGGAAAGGAGGAAATCAAATTGTCTCTATTTGCAGATGACACTACCGAACTTCAAACTATACTACAAGGCTACAGTAATCAAAACAGCATGGTACTGGTACCAAAACAGAGATACAGACCAATGGAACAGAACAGAGGCCTCGGAGGAAACACAACATATCTACAACCATCCGATCTTTGACAAACCTGACAAAAACAAGCAATGGGGAAAGGATTCCCTGTTTAATAAATGGTGTTGGGAAAACTGGCTAGCCATGTGCAGAAAGCAGAAACCGGACCCCTTCCTGACACCTTACACTAAAATTAACTCCAGATGGATTAAAGACTTAAACATCAGACCTAACACCATAAAAACCCTAGAAGAAAATCTAGGCAAAACCATTTAGAACATAGGTGTAGGCAAGGACTTCATGACCAAAACGCCAAAAGCATTGGCAACAAAAGCCAAAATAGACAAATGGGACCTAATCAAAGTCCACAGCTTCTGCACAGCAAAAGAAACAGTCATTAGAGTGAATCGGCAACCAACAGAATGGGGAAAAATTTTTGCAGTCTACCCATCTGACTATCCAGAATTTACAAAGAACTAAAACAGATCTACAAGAAGAAAACAAACAAGCCCATTCAAAAGTGGGCAAAGGATATGAACAGACACTTTACAAAAGAAGACATACAGGAGGCCAACAAACGTGTGAAAAAATGCTCATCACCACTGGTCATTAGAGAAATGCAAATCAAAACTACATTGAGAGACCATCTCACACCAGTTAGAATGGCGATCATTAAAAAATCTGGAGACAACAGATGCTGGAGAGACTGTGGAGAAATAGGAACACTTTTACACTGTTGGTGGGAGTGTAAATTAGTTCAACCATTGTGGAAAACAGTGTGGTGATTCATCAATGACCTAAAAATAGAAATCCCATTTGACCCAGCGATCCCATTACTGGGTATATATCCAAAGGATTATAAATCATTCTACTATAAGGACATATGCACACAAATGTTCATTGCAGCACTGTTTACAATAGCAAAGACCTGGAACCAACCCAAATGCCCATCGATGATAGACTGGACAGGGAAAATATGGTACATATACACCACGGAATATTACGCAGCCATCAAAAACGATGAGTTCATGTCCTTTGTAGGGACATGGATGAACCTGGAAACCATCATTCTCAGCAAACTGACACAAGAACAGAAAATCAAACACCGCATGTTCTCACTCATAGGCGGGTGTTGAACAATGAGAACACATGGACACAGGGAGGGGAGCACTACACACTGGGGTCCGTTGGGGGGAAATGGGGGAGGGATGGGGAGGTGGGGAGGTGGGGAGAGGTAGCATGGGGAGAAATGACAACTATAGCCGAGGGGAAGGAAGGCAGCAAATCACACTGCCATGTGTGTACCTATGCAACAATCTTGCATATTCTTCACATGTACCTCAAAACCTAAAATGCAATTTAAAAAAAAAAGAAAGAAAGAAAAAGAAATTTAAAAAAAAAAAAAAAAAGAAAGAAAGAAAGAGCTCTTTTTGGAGAAGCTCTGCTAACAGAATTACGACCAGGTCATTTGTAGGAAAATAGGGAATTCATCTAATAAAAACAGAGGCACCACTCACAAATACTTCTCCTCTGCCAGACATTCTGTTTGGAGCTTTGTAATACCACATCATGAAATAATACATGATTCTATGCAATCTTCATAATACCTTATGGCCCCGGTACTATTATCACACCCAATTCGCAGATGAGGAAACTGGGGCTTAGGTTAAGCACTCAAGCACATACAATTAGCAAGCAGTTAAGCCAGGCCAAGAAAGAACCCACTATTGGTTGACACCAAAACCATGTTCCAGCCACTCTGGATCACCATCTCCCCCAGTGGGTTACTTTTTATGAAGCAATCCTAATGCTTCAAGAAAATCACCAGGAGATCTTCACTTCCCACTTTGGGACCTGCCAGCCACATATTACATTCTTCCCCTCAGCTGGTACTCCCCGTAAGTTAATAACACAGAGGACGTGAAGTGCTACGGCTTGTCCTAAAGAGGTAAGTGCTTGTGGGAGGGTCTACATAATACTGAAAACTGGAAGTCAGTGGCATGATGGCCGTTTGACTTACTGTGATCCTTCGTCCTTTCCCCAAGCTTTGTGTCTAACTCACTTCTGACATTAACCATTTCTGGTCGTTGTTTTACATTATAATCTATTGAACGGTGCAATTATCGCTTGTTCTTCAGGTTTTCTGTCAACTTCAAAGTAATAACCATATCCTGTTTCTGTGTCTTTTGCCATAAACTCTAAAGGACAACATTTTTGTCCAGTATTCCCTCAGAGCCCATGATAGGCCAAACCACCTCAAAGCCTCAGATATGTGAGCTGCTCACCCAGGAATGGGACCAGGTAAAGTCAGAAGGCTGGGAGAGTTTGTCTTCAGTGTCTCACTTCACTTGTTCTCCACACAAGTGTCTTCTGTTCTGCTCTTCCTGGACCTCTTGGGCCTGCATACTGCCCTGGATTCCCGTAGTTATGTTGGTAATGATATAACTAATAGCCATATGTGTTTTTGTCTGTCTAGTCACTGTTCCTTACTCCTCAGAAGACACCTGGAGGAAGTAAAGCCATTGGTAGAATTTCAAACACTGCACACCTTGGTAGAAAGGCAGTTTCTGGAAAGAGTGGCTGCTGTGACAGGTAAGTGATGATTTGCTCATACAAGTTGATACTTCCTAAAGCTAATTTTTACATCTCAGCCCATGCATGGCCAAGTATGTACCTTCTTCCTTGTATCAAGCTGAGGAAGCCTAGGAAAGACAGAGCCACCCAGTGGAGAGGCCTCACGAAAAAGTTCAGCCCAAGAGGCAGAATACAATGTCTGGAGGATTCAAGGCTACAGAGAAAGGAAGTGGTCCGGGCAAGCTGTCAGCATCAGGAGTATAGCACACACTAGCAGGTCGGTGGAACAAGGGGGAGATTCACCCTGGAGCAGTCACATTCAGAGACGCAGATACAAAAGAATCACTGGGGAGACAGGGCTCAGCAGCCAGGCTGGGGGGCAGAAGCACTGCGTGAATCTCTGGCACGCCGAGGGCCAGACTAACACAGGCCCCTGACTCTAAAGGGAACAAGATACTGGGCAGGTAGCAGAGATATTAATTTGGCTCAGGAAATAAGACAAGAATCTATCTCTTGAGTATAAGTGCAAAGCCTCCATCCCAGGGCAAAACCTCCCTCATCATAATGGAGATACAAGTTCAAAGCTGGACTTGGTGCTCTGGCCCCTAGACAGAGCCTTGCAAAGTCACGGGATTGTGGTCAGGGTAGATCCATCCTGGAGAGGCAGAGACAACTGTCCCAGCAGCTGAGAGAGCAGTGACTCCAGGTTGGAGGCATGAGATGGGGTCAGGGAGGGCCCATGGAACACTTTATGATAACTAGGAAAAGGCATCCCATTCAGACCAAGGTAAACCTGTGGACATAGTGCTTGGCAAGCGCACAGCGTTTTTCTGTTATTTGGAAAGATGCCCCTCCCAGTTGGACCTAGGCCTGCACAGGACACAGCCTGATGTGTGGAAAACAGACTAGCTTCTGGCCTCCTCCTTGTTAGATAATGTTAGGTGTCCGTCTGACTGGATTGAGGGATGCCTAGATGGCTGGTGAAGCATTGCTTCCAGGTGTGTCTGTAAGGGTGTTTCAGGAAGAGATTGACATGTGAGTCAGTGGACTGACAGAGGAAGACCTCCTCCCCTCAACTCGCACCCATCTGGGACAAAACTGTCAGGAGAAGGGGGATTCACCGTTTCAACTGTCTCTGTCCCCTCCAGAGCAGGACCTTTTTCCCGTCCTGCCTTTAGACATCGGACTCCAGGTTCTTCACCAGCAGCCTCGCAGGGAGATCTTGGGCCTGAGGGCTGCACTGTCAGCTTCCCTGGCTCTGAGGCTTGGACAGAAACTGAACCACACTACCAGCTTTGAGCCATGCAACCAGCTTCTAAGATTCTCCAGCCTGCACTTGACCTATTGTGGGACTTTGTGACTCTGTGAGCCAATTCCTCCTAATAAATCTTCCATATACCCTACTGATTCTGTCTCTGCAGAACGCTGACTATTGCAGGTACCCTTGGGCAGTAAACAACCTGTCAAACAATATCCAGCAGACCTGGAAGGCACAGTGACTTCACAGAGAGAAGTTTGCTCTGGAAAGGCCTGGAATTGAGGGTAATGGAAGGGTTTTCTTCCTCCCTTCTAATGCCTAACCAAGCTTCCTCCTCAAACCCTATGGGATATAAAAAGCAGAATCAAGTGGAACCTGCATCAGTACATAATCAACAGACTTTTCTTCTCTCCTAGAAAGGACATTTAAATATCAATTCAAGCTAAGCAAACTGAGAAACTCCAGAATAAATGCTTTGGCAAAAACATGAGTATTCCGTAACTTCCTTTTCATAGTCAAGTTATGTTCCTTCTTTGTTTTTTTTCCAGGCCTTTAAGCAGAGTTTTTGCTATCTCTGAGCAAGCAGAGGATAAGCTGGACAGATGCACCATTCAGAGGCCAAGTTCCATCCAGCAGTTTCGTTTTTGTTTTTTTTCTAGAAGTCACATCTGGCTCTATGGCTTTCTCCCCCTTAGAGACTCAGCGGCTGTGAACGTGGCTGGCTGCTTGGCTTGCTTCACAGCTGCAGGGCTGCGTCCCAAGTTGCTCCGGCATGGGCTGCAGCTGTGCAACATCTGACTTCATCCTTCCACGTTCCCCCACCACCACCACCCCCCACCTTGTCCTTTTACTTGAGGCAGACCCCCAAGAAGTCCAGGCAAAACTCTGGAAAACACGGGTTGGTGTCAGCACTCTGTCCCCTGGCCCCTGGTAGCCATTAGAAGTAAAACCACACCTTGTAGGGACCAGTGTTCTGTCATCATGTTAACGGTGTGAGGAAGAGGTTAAACTCTTTGGTCAGGCAAGACCCGGGGGAAAAATGAGTTTCTACTCACCAGGGAGATGGAAAGAAAAATCTGTGTTGGAGAGTGGAGCCTTTTCTGTCAGTGAGGCCTGAAGGTTAAAAATGAATAGAAGAGCCTATAAAGCTGCTTACGAAGAATGGAAAGTAGCAGTCCCTAAGGATCCAGAAACACCCATGAACTGGAAGGATTTCAGTTCTGGTAATTCTTTGAAAACAATGTTTTTGCTTTCTAAGTGATACATACTCATTAAGGAAACTATAGAAAGAGAAAGAAAAATATATATACCTAGAGAGAATCATGCTTCTTCCATCCAGACTCAGCCCATTTGGGACATTGCCTTCTTTCCCTTCTTTTTATATATAGAATTCTGGAGTGTTCGGCTCACTCCTAGATTTAATCATATGTGATACATGCTTATATGTGTACAATATTAAATTATACAAATTTTGCCATGTAATTAATGTTCTTTGTCACAACTTTTAAGGGCGGTATAATTGAGCAGTTATGTCAATTTTCTAAATCTATTATGATTTTGTTTTAATGGACACCAAAGAGACATTTTATAGAAACAAACAAAAGCAGTAAAGAGAAAATTGGATTTAGGCAATAAGAAGAAAGAAAAAGTAAACTCCAAGGTTTATTTATATAGCCCGGAGACTAGCAGGATGGTGATATCAACAGCAGAAATATTGAACCAAGAAAGAGCTTTAGAGGTTGGACTGGCCACTCAAAGTAGTCCACGAACCACCAACATCAACATCACCTGGGAGCTTATTAGAGGTGCAGAATCTTATCCTCCACCTCAGACCTACTGAATCAGGATCTGCATCTTAAAAGGACCTTCAGATAGTTGATATGCACAACAAAGATTGAGAATCACTGGCTCAATATAATCCCTTCCCCCAACCAGAGATGGAAAGTCTGGCTGCAGTCACACAGCTAAACAGTGGAGATCTGGTCTTTGGTTCTGTTAAACCAAAATCTATCTTATTCAATGTCTAGTTATAATACAAAATAAAATTTATCAATAACTAAGTGCCAGGAATGATTCTAATTGTTTTATATTTAATGCTTACAACAACCATGTTAGTACCCTTTTTATGATCAAAAAATTGGGTTTCAATTAACTTGCCCAAGGTCCCATATTAACTGGCAGAACTGAGATTGAACCCTGGGTATCTGTCTTCACAGCTTATACTCCTAACCACCAAACTAAACTGGAGGATGGATGGATGGATGGGTGGGTGGGTAGATGGGTGGGTGGACAATAGGCCATTTTGCTGTACTTCAGCCCAGCTAAACTGACAAGTATCACATTTAAGTATGTTAGGGATATACTTAAGTATGTTTGGGACAGTAGCTACATGAATATGTGTAGCTAATGAATCTGAACCAAAGAAGTCTGTTTCCAAAGCCCCCACCTGCTCTTAAACAGTCACTACACCAAAACTGCACAAGAAAACAGTATGCTAGGGTTAGCCCTAATGGCTGAAAATCATTATAGGACAATATAAGGAGTTTTACACCTCTAAGAAACTGGCTATATGTTAGTCTTCTCTCTATTGGACTATTATTTTCTGTTTACCTATAGGTATCTTCTCCCAATTCATCTGTTCACTGTAATCTCTATCATACCTATTTGTTCATTATTAGTTATTACGGGGCTGCTCAAGAGATTGTGATGATCAAAGCAGACAGTCCCTACCCTTATACGATCTGCTAAAGGGAAATACAAAAATTAAATGGATAATTGCATAAACATACATTTAACTTCAAGCTGTGCCGTGAAGGAAAACTACATAGCTGAGAAAAAACAGCAGGGGGTGGTAACCTTGCCTTATAGTCAATCTCACTTTTCTCTACCCATCCCAGAAGGTTCACACATAGTTGACCTTCCATCATCATTTCTTCACGTAAACATCAAACTTGTTTTGCAAATATTCATATTCTTCCAAAATTGCATCACTCCCTAACTCCCCCCAGCAAATTCAGCATCCGTGCTAGTTTCCTACTGCTGCTGTAACAAATTACCACAAGTTTAGTGGCTTAACAGAAAACAAATTTATTAGCTTACAATTCTGGAGATAAGAAGTCCAAATGGGCATTACTAGGCTAAACTCAAGGTATCAGCAGAACTAGGTTCCTTTTGAAGGCTCTAGGGGAGAACAGGCTTCCTCAGCTTTTCCAGCTTCTAGAGGCTGCTCCTATCAGCTTGCAGGCTTCTCCTACCAACGATTTCATTACCTCGCTCTCTACTTCTGTCATCACAGCTCCTTCTGTGACTCTGATTCTCAAGTCTCTCTCTTTCACTTATAAGGACTCCTTTGATTACACTGATTCCACGTGGATAATCCAAGATAATACTCTCTGTCTCAAGATACCTAATTTAATCACAGCTTCAAAGTCACTTTTGACATGCATAGGTCCAGAAGGTTAGGATGTGACCATCTTTGGGGCCATGATTCTGCCTACCACAGTATGTTCCTTTTTTCTCCTGTGCCCTGTTCCTAGGCTCTGTCTCAATATATTCCCTTCATCCTATTACCCACTGTGTCCTTCTCATTCTTTCCCCTCATAATAAAACCATGTCATGGTTCCAGTAACACATCAGCCAAACAGGAAGAAGGAAGCCTAATGGGTCAATCCCTGAGCCACGACTTTTCCACTGGAGCACAATCATTCTTTTTCGTTTTGTTTGTTTTTTCAAACAAAGCTATTGTCTTGGATCTGACTTTCTAAAAATCAAAACATCACATTTCCTGGTTCAGAATGTGCCTACAAAACAATAGGACACTATCATTTTTTCCAGGTAACTTCTATAAAGGAAAAAGTTACATTGAAGCAGTTCATTATATTGATACAGACAATGAGAAGGTCAATTAGGAAGTATACATCCAAAGCACATCCAATTCTGAAATCTATTCTAAAAAAAGTAATTAGGGATGGGCACAAAGGTGCACAAATGTTAATGATGAAGAGTACAGAACAATCTAAACGTTCAAGATTAGAGAATCAATGTTATCAATTATTGCATATGCTGTGCAGAGAGTCACTATGTAGCCTTTAAAATGAATATTGTGGTACATATTGTTATCAATTATTGCATATGCTGTGCAGAGAGTCACTATGTAACCTTTAAAATGAATATTGTGGTACATATTAAGTGACATGAAATAGAGTAAGGACATCAATTTTCAGAACAGTACAACATGGTTGAATAATACATATTATACCCAGTTACATTACTAAGATTATACCCATTTATAAACAATCACAGGGAGTTTTTTTTCTTCTTCTTTTGGCTATGGTTTTCTAATTGCCCCACTGCAATTTACATTAATAAACCATAAAAAAAGCAAAGTAGGATTTACTGATGAAAACATGCAAATACTTTTAAAATTTTAATAATAGCAATAGTAACTAGAATGCATTTAGTTCTCTGCAGTTTGAAAACCATATTCTCACGCAACTTTGTATCCCCATAAAGTGATTTGGACACTAACAAGGAATATTTATACTCAAAACGATCTATGAGAATCCACACAGCTTAAGTAGCAGATACAAGATCCCCCTTCTCCCGTTGCCCGCGATGATCCTGTCTCAGAGGCTGACTGTGCTTTTTCAATGTGCCACACTTATTGCCAGTGTAGGGCTGGTACATTGGCTCTTCCCTCTGCCTGGAAAATTCTTCCCACAGATCTTCACAGAGCTGGCTCCTTCTTATTACATAAGACTCAACTCAAATGTCACCTTCTTGAAGTCTTCCCTCACCATCTGCTGGAAAATGTTTCTCCTTCTACCCCTTCTCCTAGTCACAGTTTTCTTCATGACACACATCTGAAATTATCTCATTTATTATGTTGCTTGCTTGTGTATAGTTTGCTTTTCCCTGCCCCTACCCACCACAACTACCCCCTTTGCCCTTCTAAAATGTAAAGCACATGAAAGCCAGGCTATTTTTTACCCTGTTTAATTCCTAGAACATTAGAACATGTTTCACATTTAGGACATCTTTAATACAATTGTGTTACGTAATTATCAGAACAAGTTAATTTTGAAGAAACTTCATCTATTGCATTATAGAACATTGACTATAAAAGGGTTTTTTAATTTTTTTCTTTGTAACATTTCTTATCATGTTTTAATTGAATTATGGTTTACATTAAATGCACAGGTCTTAAATGTATAGTTTCATCAATTTTGACAATTACAAACCCACTTAACTCACATCTCAATCAAGATACAAAGCATTTCAGTCACTCCAGAAAGTTTATGTTACCCCTCCTATTTATCTCTGCAGAGGCAAAAATTATTCAATTTCTGGCACCCAGATTAGCTTTCCCTGTTCTTAAACTTCATATATAAGAAATATAATATATGTGTAATAGTATGCTTTTGGGGGCAGGGAGGCTGCCTATTTTCACTCAAAATTATATCCCTAAAATTGACCCATATTGTTACATTTAGTCATAATTATTTATTCTCATTATTGTGTAGTGTTCCATTGTATAAATATTTTTCTATTTTATTTTTCTATTTTTCTGTTGACGTATATGTGGTTTATTCGCAGGCTTTTGGGGTATTACAAACAAAGCTGATATGAACATTCTTAAACAAGTCTTTTGTGACATATGTTTTCATTCTCTTAGGTAAATACCCAGGAGTAAAATTTGTTTTAACTCAATCTGCCAGCTCAATGTAGCCACATAAGTATGCTCAGGCAACAGAAGAACCACCTAGCCAATCCACAGAATCAGAACAAATTACGGCATTTTGAATTGGTTATTATGCAGCAATGAAAACTAAATGGTATTTCATCTCATGTTCTCTGAACAAGATTGCGTGGTTTTGGATCTCAGCTCTTTCACTTAGCAGCTACATTAACTCAGGCAAGGTATCCAGCCTCTCAGTGGAGCTAAATGTCCAACCCTTCTTCCTCATCCACAGTTTTCACTGGGTACATGACTATCCAGCTAGACTACATTTCCCAGCCTCTCTCACACTTAGTAACCACATAACTGAAAAACGTGAGCTGAATAAATGTGTCCTGTTTCTGAGGTTGGACCTTAAGATATTGGGCATGTACTTCTTCATGTCTACTTCCCTTTCTAAAAGACTGAGACATAGACGTGCTCACAATCTAGCTTTAATCACGCAAAGACAAAGACAATCCTCTAGAAAATGATGGAGAAACAAGATGTAAAAAACATGGTTTCCTTCACGATTACATGGAGCAGAGCTGCCCACCAGCCTAGGCTCCCCAGACTACCAGAAGCTTCTACAGTCTTTAAGCCATAGTATTATCCTGTTGCTTTGTTACAGTACCTTTCCCTTAATCCTAATATACTCTCTATGGTTTACTTTAAAATAAAGCTTGAGGTCAATTTGAAATTGATTGATGTTCTCTTCATGAAGTGGAAATGATAGGAGCATTATAAAGTGATTACAGTCTGTCAATACTCCCATACAGGAAACATGTCTTGTTATAATTGAATACAATAAGATAGCCTACCAGTGTGCGAGAAATTTTCTTTTAATTCAGTATATACCACAATATAGTCAAGGCTTTAAAATGTTTCTCTCATTCTGACTTTAATAGAAAAGTATTCTAAGAGCAGTACTCAACGTATTCAACCCACTATTGAGCTAAGATTAGCTGTTCACGTTAACAATGTGTAATTTTGAAGTATCCAATCTCAATGCTTGACCAAATGAAGTGAAGCCCTTGTTTTAATTTGTTTATTCATAACTTTTAATTTAGTAAGATTAAATCAGGCAAATTGATAATTTTTTTTTTACCAGATTTGATATACTATTGAAGAGCATCAAGACATACTTCCTATTTTGTGATCTATTCCTTTACCTTGATGGTCAGTCATGAAGACAACATGATAGAATGAAATAAATTTCTCCTTACTGTTTTTAAAGTGTTGATGCTTATTTGAGTATTGGAGAATTAGAAACATAGGAAAAAGCAGACAAATTTTATGGGGAGGGATTACGCACAAATACCTTATTTAAATATTCATGCTTAAAAAAGAATTCTTTCTGAAATCTCTCATATTTAGAGTAGTTCTTATGCAGCAGGAATTTTGGTAAACTTGTTGCAAGCTTTGAGAAGATGTGAAGCAAAGCAAAATGTGACCCAGTGTTACCAGAGTCTGAAAAATTCACAGAACTGTGCTATTTTACAGTAGTCTGCCAAAATTCATATTGAATGACTCATTAGAAGTTTATAAAATAAAAAGAGATAAAATATGCATAAAGCCTTACACAAGTATATGGCTTTTTCATGTTTTCATGGCTGTTACAGAATTTGTTTTAAAATTGATGCTAACATGCCTGAGTGAATAACCATTTAATTCAAGCATAAAATGAAAACAAGCTCAGTTGTACATTTCTTCATGTATCTGTACATATGAGTAGATTCTTGATGTGTTAAGGCCTGTTTCTGCAGTCTAAGATTAATCAATGTGGGAAGTAAAAGACAAGGAACAAAAGCCAATACTCAATTCCAAGATACTAGGAATATTAGAATCCTTGTGAGGGGAGAAGTCAATGGTAATTTATGTAAAATAACTTGGAGATATACTGAATAATAATCAGGCAAGCTCTCTTTAGAATGAGGTTGTAGGGGAGAGTAGGGATGGTGCAAAGACTATGTGTTGTCTTCTGTCTGCAAGAATGGACCAGAACCTCACCAGGAATATGATCTGGCACCATCAACCCTTCCAGTTTAGACCTGTGGTTTGATTGAGAAATGTAAACAAACGCACATGAGAAACTGAACAAATTAACACTGGTCGCCTCACCAAATTCAGTTCACTTGCACCTAGATTCCTAACGCATATTCCTACTAGAAGTCTGGCAATTAGCAAACCAGGTTTTGAGTTGTAGATGTTTCTTTTAAGGAAAAGGTTTCATCTCCAACTTCAACTCTTTCAGATTATTTAACATTTATAAAGGAACTAACTATGACTTTATAGTGAGGAAATCTGGCAAAAACTACCTTAAATGAGTGACCAAAATTAATGTATAGGCAAACTGATATATTTGCCTCTTGACACTGTACACTGAAAACACACAACCCTAACGTTTTTAGTATGACTACCCAAAATGCATACACTGAATCTAATCATGAGGGAACACCAGATAAACTTAAAATGAAGGACTTTTTATAAGACACTTGTCTATACTCATGAAAAATAACAACGTCGGACCAGGCATGGTAGCTTACGTCTGTAACCCAAGCACTTTGGAGGCCAAGGCAGGCGGATCACCTGAGGTCGGGAGTTCAAGACCAGCCTGACCAACATGGTGAAACCCCATCTTTAAAAAAAAAAAAGAAAGAAAGAAAAATAACAACGTCTTAAAACACAAAGGTAGAGAAACGATCCAAATTAAAGGAGGTTTGAGGAGACGTTAGGACTACATGCAATGCATGATCCCAGGTTTGATCTTCTACTAGAGGGTAAATTGCTATGAAAAAATTTAAATATGGATTTCATTTTGTAAAAGGGTATCATTAAAATGTTATGTTTCCTGAATTTGATCATTACACTATGGCTATATAAAAGAATGTCTCCATACTTAGGAAGTACATGCTTTAAGTAAAATACAGGCTTAAGTCAAGGAGCACAATGACTGCAATCTATTCACAAAAGGTTCAGGAAATATTATGTAGATACAAACAGAAAAGGTATGATATAGCAAATATGATAAAATGTTAATAATTAGTGAATCTGCATAAAGAATGTATAGGAGTTCTTTATGCTGCTCTTACAACTCTTTTTTAAATTTTTTTTTAGATTATACTTCCAGTAAATATTTTATTAGAATTGTTCTTCTGTTTAATAATTTCAACTTCTATTTTAGATTCAGGGGGTACATGTGCAGATTTGTTACATGGGTATATCATGAAGTGTTGAGGTTTGGGGTAGAATGAACTCATCACCCAGGCAGTGAGCATAGTACCCAATAGTCAGTACCCATAGAAACCAAATAATACCCATAGTACCAAAAAGTTAAATTTAAAAATATTTAAACTCATCTCCAAAAACATGAGGTTATTAAAACTTGAAAGATAAGAAAAGTCATCATTGCTTTCAATACACATTATCTTGGTAAATAATGTTGGTTAGTTCCAGAACTTTAAAAAAAAATGATGTTTATCTCTTGGTAACCTAATAACAGATAATTAGAGCTATTCATTAAACAGATAGTTTTAACTATTCTTACACATATTTGAAATGAGTATTTCTCAGACTGCTTTTCTGTCACAGTAGTTCCATTGGAAATATCTGAGGAGTGAGAATGTTTTCAGTGGACATTGTCAGACACCATCTAGAAAGCTAAACTTTGAACATCATGAATGTTTATTATAAGGTACACTCTAAATGCAAAGATCCATGGCTCCCCTACAAATTCATTCCCTCTGTATTACTGGGCCTCTGTTATGTGTCAGGCACTAAGTCAATGGCAAGCCATCTTAAACCACATCCATAATTTCCAGTAAACTACCAGTTCCCAGACAGGAGTCTCTAGGTCACGCCTCTGTCCAAAGCTGCAGAGCCATGTGAGCCACAGCCTACCATACAGCTTCACTTAGATTTCTCACAGGCATCTTCACCTGTACCTGCCAAACTAAACTTTCATCTTACCCTTCATATCTATATATCCTTCCATCTTCTTCTGTTTCAACTAATATTGAATCTTTTTAATTGATTCAGGGAGAAACATGGGCGTCACCTCTGCATCCTCCATCTTCCTCTCATTCACATTCAATGACTTACCAAGTCCTACTGACGGAAGAGTCTTGCTCTGTTTCCCAGGCTGGAGTGCAGTGGTGCCATCTCTGCACACTGCAGCCTCCACCTCCTGGGTTCAAGCAATTCTCCTGCCTCAGCCTCCTAAGTAGCTGGGATTACAAGCACCCACCACCACGCCCAGCTAAATTTTGTATTTTAGTAGAGACAAGGTTTCACCATGTTGGTCAGGCTGGTCTCGAGCTCCTGACATCAGGTGATCTGCCCACCTTGGCCTCCCAAAGTACTGAGATTAAAGGCATGAGCCACCACGCACAGCATTTTTTTTTTTTTTTTGAGTCAGAATCTTGCTCTGTCACCCAGGCTGGAGTACAGTGGCATAATCATGGCTTATTGCAGCCTCAACCTCCTGTGCTCAAGTGATCCTCCCCTCTCAGCCTCCTCAGTAGCTGGGACTACAGGCACACACCGGCACACTCGGCTAATTTTTTTTTTTTTTTTTGGTAGAAATGGAGTCTCACTCTGTTGTCCAGGCTGGTCTCAAACTCGAACCTCAAATGATCCTCCTGCCTTGGCCTCCCAAAGTGTTGGGATTACAGGCATGAGCCACTGTGACCAGCCATAAATCTATCTTTAATTCATCTATTTTTCTCATTTCCATCTAAGAGAGGAAAGTAACCTTAGTGGTAAAAAAAATATGAATTCTGGAATCAGATTACTGGAATTGGAATCCAAGCTGTAGCCACATAACTGTGTGACCTTGAACAAGTTACTTTGCCTCACCACACATTAGTGTCTTCAGCTGTAAAACTAGGCCCAGTAATGGTATCCATATTATGATTCTTACAGTGAGTACTCAATAAGGGTTCAATATTACTGTTTGCCACCACTGTAGTCCAACCATTATCTCGCAAGTAGACCAGCCTTTTACTGATCTCTCTAATTCTGCATTTGTGCCTCTCTAACCTATATGACACTAGAGGATCTTCACAAAACACTGCTGGAAGCATGCAATTCCCCTGCTTAATGCCTTTCAGTGGCTTCCCTTTACCCTTGAATAAAATCCAAACCTTTTTTTCAAAGACCACATGTCCCTGCATGACCTAGCCTAGAGTTTCTCCAACTTTTGACAGCTGAAGACCACATGATGGGTAGTCAGATGACACAGTGCTACTAATTTCAGGTTAAAAAAAAAAGGCTTATCGTAATATTAAGTAATAAACTGTCACTTAAAAGCAAAAATGATAATGGCTACATATAAGTGAGAAGTAGAATATTGTCTATAATTTTCACCCAAGGCATACAGCTCCACATAAACTTAGCTCAGTTTCCATCTATACATAGATGGTTTATTTTCTTATATTTATTTTTAATAAGCTCTAAAATCCTAAATCACAATTATGAGCCATCCACAATGGGAATCTAGGGTGAATATATCAGAGAGCCCATAACTGAATTAAGCAGAGGACCCAAAAAAATAGAGTGATTTCTCACTGAAGAGCATTTTCAAAGCTCTGTCAGATACTAAGAAAGGAGCAAATCAGGCCAGGTGCAGTGGCTCATGCCTGTAATTCCAGCACTTCGAGAGGTCGAGATCGGGGCCGGTGGATCACAAGGCCAGGAGTTCAAGACTAGCCTGGTCAATATAGTGAAATCCCATCTCTACTAAAAATACAAAAATTAGCCGGGCATGGTGGCACATGCCTGTAGTCCCAGCTACTTGGGAGGCTGAGCCAGGAGAATTGCTTGAACCCAGGAGGTGGAGGCTGTGGAGATCACACCACTGCACTCCAGCCTGGGAAACAGAGAAAGACTCCATCTCAAAAAAGAAAAAGAAAAAGAAATGAGCAAATCATACAAAAGCAGAAATGTTAGTAATTTGAACCAATTCCCAATCCATTGTGATAATATTGAATCCTGGGAGCATTTCTTCTGGTTCTGTGGTAGCACTTACACATGGTTTCAACTAACCCTCAAAAATATATAATCAATTTTTCTGGGAACTAGCGCACATCATCATGTGCTAGAAAAAAAAGTCAGACTCGTAGCAACAGAGCCCCTTTCATTGCAGGGTAGGCTTTGCAAAACGATATGCTGTCATTTTACCTTCAACATTAAAAATCACCATACACCAACTTTCAAACAATCAGTCAGGTTGAGATTCCAAGATGACTAAGATATAGCACTTGAGCAAACCACTTAAAAATGTATTTCAATGACATAACACTGTTATTATCACATCATCATGAAGAAATGTTGGCAGGACACAGTTGTTCACGCCTGTAATTCCAGCACTTTGGGAGATCGAGTTGTGCGGATCCCTTGAGGTCAGGAGTTCAAGACCAGCCTGGACAACATGGTAAAACCCTGTCTCCATTAAAAATACAAAAATTAGCTAGGTATGGTGGCACACACCTATAATCCCAGCTACTTGGGAGGCTGAGGCAGGAGAATCACTTGAATCCAGGAAGCAGAAGTTGCAGTGAGCCAAGACTGTGCCACTTTACTCTAGCCTGGGTAACAGAGTGAGACGCTATCTCAAAAAAAAAAAAAAGAAAAAGAAAAAAAATATATATTTTTTAATTCTTTCCTCATTGCAAAAGCTTGTTTGTATTTATTATGTTTATGGTTTATTTTTTATCTCCTCCCCTAGAATGTACGCTCCACAAAGGCATTAATGCTTTTTATCTGACTTGTTCACTGTAAAATCCTCAGCACCTAGTAGCTGCTCAATGAATATCTATTACAGAAATCAATAGATCTATTGTAAATGACTCTGGTCATTTTCCCAAACCTATACTTTAGATTTTAAAATCATATAAAAATTGATTAGTAACGGTGGTTTTTACTGAAGAGCCAAGTGTGATTTGGTCTTAAAGATTCAGACTTGAATTCCTGCTCCATCACTTAGCTTACTGACTTAGTGACTTTGGGCCTGAGCCTCCATTTCCATTTCAAAGCAGTGGAAATCATGACACCTACCTCTGTAATTCCTGAAAGGATTGAATGTGATAAGTGTGCACAGTTTCTCAGCACAATGACTAATACATAATTGTTGTTCATTAAATGTTAGTAAGTTCCATTTCCCTTTTTTCTTTCCTTTTTGATTACAGTGAGAGTTACTTCCTCTGTCTCACAAAGGCTAAGCAGGGCTGGCAAAGGATTTTATTTTGCATGTCAATCAGTAAGTGTTCACTGCCTGGAACACTAGGTGAAGAAGAATTTGGCAGTCATGTCCAGAGTCAGCAAATCAGCCCCACGACATCCACCCTGATATTAGAGGGGAGAATAGCAGCACCTGAGCAGAATCTACCATCCTGGATTTACAGACTCACCCAACTGCCTCATAAAAGAACCCTCTACTCAAAATACTCACTTGATTTTCTAGCGTAACTGTGAGAGGAGATCTGTTACACAAGCATCAATTGTAGAATTATTTCTGAGGTTAAGGAAGGCTGAAGGAAAGACGGTGGAAAATCCATATTTCTACAAAGGCTTGTCAAACCAATTGAGCTGTCACTTTGTTTTATGAGGTCTGCCGTTTTCAGTATATTCAGGCCTGGATTTAAGACCAGGGAGGGTTAGCTAATCAGGCTTCACAAATCCTACGTCCTCAATGGGATTTTGAAAACCCACATTTACTTGAAGGAAGCTTCTCCCAATGACATAAAGAAAATGTCAACATTTCTGTAAAAGATATTCAGTCCAGAATAATTTAGGATTAAGCATTGTATTGATCCAAGAGGTGTAAAAAATACTAAGAATAAGTGCATGAGACAGATGTTAACTGAAGAAAAGAGTTTTAGAAATGGATATAATTATTATCCTATGTATTCATCAAGTTGACTATGTCCATTAACAATATCTCTTATGTCCTCATGGTGTAGAGAATGTGATTGCTTAATTTTTTAAGTATGTATTATGTCCAAGATATATTTTGGAAGAAGGAAGAGGCTGAAAATGATACTTAGGTCTTTTCTTTTACTTGTACCAAAGGCAGTTAATTTATCTAACAATAAGCTTTTGTATCCAAAGTAGAAGAAAATACACATTTTCCATTTGCACCAAATTTACGTATCAGAAAACAGTAAATAAACAAAACAAAAGGTTAGATGGTTTCTGTTCTATATGAAATCAAGAAATCTGTAGCTACAGATACAGTCATTATATCCAAGCAATGAAGTTTCACACGTATTCACAGTCCCAATACTGGTTTGATTATGCAAAAGATGGCCATAAAAATGGGAGAAGATATTAAGCAGTCATTCTTGATTAAGGAATAGTTGCAATCATCTGCAGAGATGACACAGTAAGAAGTATATTGTAGCAACACCTTCAGTAAGAACAAAGGCGTGTAAATAGCGACTTAAAATACAAAGTGGAAACTGATACAGAAAAAAACCTACAGGGGACATGGACTGTAGAACGTATCACTGAACACTGCTACACATTATAGCTCATAAATAAACACCCAAAGATTAAAACCAGAGGGTAAAAATTCAGTGCAGAACCACCCACTGTTTGTGACCCACCATCTATTCTTAATACAGCCAAGTGATATGGTTTGGCTGTCTCCCAACCCAAGTCTCATCATGAATTATAGTTCTCATAATCCTCATGTGTCATGGGTGGGAGTTGGTAAAAGGTAATTGAATCATTGGGGTGGTTAATCTCATACTGTTCTCATAATAGTAAGTGAGTTCTCACAAAATTTGATGGTTTTATAAGAATCTTTTCCCCTCTTTTCCATGATATTTCTTGCTGCCACCATGTGAAGAAGAATGTGTTTGTTTCCCCTTCCCTGATTGTGAGTTTCCTGAAGCCTTCCCAGCCATGCTGAACTCTAAGTCAATTAAACCTCTTTCCTTTATAAATTACCCAGTCTCCACTATGTCTTTAGCAGCATGAGAATGGGCCAATACAGTAAATTGGAACCAAGTAGTGGGGTGCTGCTGTAAAGATACCTAAAAATGTGGAAGTGACGTTGGAACTGGGTAAAAGGCAGAGGTTGGAACAGTTTGGAGGGCTCACAAGAAGACAGGAAAATGTGGGAAAGTTTGGAAGTTCCTAGATACTTGTTGAATAGCTTTGACCAAAATGCTGATAGTGATGTGGACAATGAAGTTCAGGCTGAAGTGGTCTCAAATGAAGATGAGAAACTTGTTAGGAACTGGAGTAAAGGTCACTCTTGCTATGCAAAGAAACTTGTGGCATTTTGCCCCTGCCCTAGAGATCCATGGAACTTTGAACTTGAGAGAATGATTTAGGATATCTGGTGGAAAAAATTTCTAAGCAGCAAAGCATTCAAGAGGTGACAGAGCATAAACATTTGGAAATTTTGCAGGCTGACAATGAAGTAGAAAAGAAAAACCCATTTTGGGGGGAGAAATTCAAGCCAGCTGCAGAAATTTGCATAAGCAACAAGTAGTTAAACGCTAATCACCAAGACAATAGGGAAAATGTCTCCAGGGCATGTCAGAGACCTTTATGGCAGCCCCTCCCACCACAGGCCTGGAGGCCTAGGAGGGAAAAATGGTTTTGTGGGCTTGGCCCAGGGGACCCCTTGCCGCATGCAGCCTTGGGACTTGGTTCTCTGCATCCTAGCCACTCCAGCTGTGGCTAAAAGGGGCCAATGTATAGCTCAGGTCATTGCTTCAGAGAGTGTAAGCCCCAAGCCTTGGCAGCTTCCACGTGATATTGGCCTGCAGATGTGCAGATGTCAAGAATTGAGGTTTCAGAAACTCCACCTAGATTTCAGCAGATGTATGGAAATGCCTGGAACCAGGCAGAAGTTTGCTGCAGCAGTGGAGCCCTCATGGAGAACCTCTGCTAGGGCAGTGCAGAAGGGAAGTGTGGGGTCAGAGCCCCCACACAGAGTCCCCATTGGGATACTGCCTAGTGGAGCTGTGAGAAGAGGCCCACTGTCCTTCGGGCCCCAGAATGGTAGACCCACTGACAACTTGCACCATGTACCTGGAAAAGCTGCAGACACTCACTGCCAACCCATGAAAGCAGCCAGGAGTGGGACTATATCCTGCAAAGTCACAGGGATGGAGCTTCCCAAGGCTGTGGGAGCTCACCTCTTGCATGACCTGGGTGTGAGACATGGAGTCAAAGGACATCAGCGTGACCTGGGTGTGAGACATGGAGTCAAAAGACATTGTTTCGGAGCTTTAAGATTTCACTGCCCTGCTGGATTTCAGACTCTCATACGGCCTGTAATCCCTTTGTTTTGGCTAATTTCTCCCATTTAGAATGAGTATATTTACCCAATGCCTGTGCCCCCATTGTATCTAGGAAGTAACTTACTTGCTTTTGATTTTACAGGCTCATAGGTGGAAGAAACTTGCCTTGTCTCAGATGAGACTTTGGACTTGGACTTTTGGATGAATACATCAATGAGTTAAGATTTGGGGGGACTGTTAGGAAGGCATGATTATGTTTTGAAATGTGAGGATATGAGATTTGGGAGGGGGCAGGGGCAAAATGATATGGTTTGGCTGTGTCCCCACCCAAATCTCATCGTGAATTGTAGTTCCTGTAATCCCCACGTGTCATAGGAGGGACCTAGTGGGAGGTAAATAAATCATGGGGGTATTTACCCTTATGCTGCTGTTCTTGTGATAGTGAGTTCTCACAAGATCTTATGGCTTTTTAAGAGATTTTTCCCCCTTGCTGCTCAGCAATGCTCCTTGCTGCTGCCATGTGAAGAAGGATGTATTTGCTTCCCCTTTTCCCATGATTGTAAGTATCCTGAGTCCTCCCCAGCTAGGCTGAACTGTGAGTCAATTAAACTGCTTTCCTTTATAAATTATCCAGTTTCAGGTATGTCTTTATTAGCAGCATGAGGAGGGACTAATATACCAAGTAAATAACATGGGTTTTATAGCCAGGGGCCAGTGTGAATCCTGGCTTTGTCACTTTCTAGCTGTATGAATTTAGTATCTCTGTGTCTTAGTTACCTCATCTGTAAAATGACACCTTAATTATACCTATCCCATAGAATTTTGGTAAGGATTAAATATGTTAACATATGCTGACACAGTACTAGAATGTTAGCCATTATTATCATGATCATTATTTTTTTTACTCTCCTCCTAACATCAGTAGCTGGAGTCTCCTCTCTCACCCACATCCCTCATTTTTAGCATAGGGGAGATACGCTGATGAGTTTCAATCAGGCCCCACCTCCGGTGCCCTTCCTGTAGTTCAGTAGGCACCAGAGGTGGGACCTGACTGACTGAAACCCATCAACACATCTCCCCTAACCCAAGCAAGGCAGAGAGAAAGCTGGTACTTGTGCAGGAAGTGCAGAGATACTCATTCTCCTCCTAACAGGGCTGGGTTGCTGAAGATGGGAAGCTTACCTCCATTGTGTCTGAGGAGTGGCTGCTATGCCAGAGGCCCACTTGCACAGCTTGAGGATGGAGCCAACCAGAAGTGGGAGCCAAGAAAAACTCCTAGTGGCAAAACTGAATCCTAGATCAGCCAAACCCAAAAGCCAGCTTCCCTGGAATGTTCAGCTACAGGACTGTAAATCATTGCTATGGTGTGAATGTTTATGTCCCCCCAAAATTCTTATGTTGTAACCTTATCACCAGTGCAGCTGTATTAAGCAGTGGGGATGTTAGAAGGTGATTCAGTCATGAGAGCATCCCCATGAAATCACATCCTTTTGAATGGGATTAGTGACCTTATAAAGATGTCTAACGGAGCTTGTTTATTCCTTCTGCCATGTGAGGACACACAGAAGGCATCATCTAATAAAAACAGGCTCTTGGTCAGGTGTGGTGGCTCATGCCTGTCATCCCAGCACTTTGGGAGGCCGAGGTGGGTGGATCACCTGAGGTCAGGATTTTGAGCCCAGCCTGGTCAACATGGCAAAACCCTGTCTCTACTTTAAAAATACAAAAATTAGCCAGGCTTGGTGACGTGCACCTGCAGTTCCAACTACTTGGGAGGCTGAGGCAGGAGAATGGCTTGAACCCAGGAGGTGGCAGTTGCAGTGAGCTAACATTGCACTATTGCATTCCAGCCTGGATGAAGAGCAAGACTCCACGTTAAAAAAAAAAAAAAAAAAAAAAAAACAGGCCTCATCAGATTCTGAACATACTGGTGTCTTGATCTTAGATTTCCCAACCTCCAGGTGAGCAATAAATTTCTGTTGTTTGTAAATTGCTCAATCTAAGGCGTTTTGCTATAGCGGCCCGAGTGCACATCAATCTCTTTTAGCTTAAGTTAGTTTGGGTCCAGTTTTGTTCCTTAGATATATTATTATTCATAACTATGTTTTATGAGATGTGGGATTAATATATTTTTATTTAAAAGACAAAAAGTCATTATTTGATAAAGATCTCTCAGGAGTCTACATAAGTGAGGGCTTAAGTGACTTGGATCTAGGTCTTAATCATGTAAATACAAAATAGTAGATTTGAAGAGAAAATCAACTCAAATTATAATCGCTTGTGCCCAGAACCTTCCTCCAGCCTTTCATAGTATTGATAAGCAAGCATAGAGTTGTTAAGCAAACCATCTCTCTATGCATTGTGTCAAATAGCACATGACAAAACATGGTTCCCAGGACTTCTTCTATTTTTGTTCATGTATTAGTCAGGGCTCTTTCAAGTGCATGTAATGAAAATCTAACCTAAATGAATGTAAACCAAAAAAGGAATGAATTGCCTCATTCAAAAGGAAAATTCAAGTCCTAGGGCTCAAATTGTATGATTAGGTATCTTTTTTTCCCTCTTTCAGCTATTTTTCTGTGGTGTAGCAGTAAAAAGCATGAGCTCTAGCAGTAGGCTGACAGATTTAGAATCCCGAGTCCACAACTTGTTAGCTGTTTTACGCTAACCTTATCAACTGCTTTCACTTTGCCTCTGTTTTTTTAATCATAAAAATGAGAATAATAATAATGTTTACATCCTAGGTTTTAGGTAAAATGAGTTCAAAAATGTAAACTCCTTTATTATTGTCATTATCAGCATCAGGAAATCTCTTCCTGGTGGCAAAGATGGCCTCAACAACAGCTTATGTGATCCTTAGTGACAGGAACTCCAGGGGAAAAAGCACCTCTTTCCAGAGAGCTTCGGGAAAAGCTCCGGCAATAATTTGCCAAACCTGAATTACGTGTTCACTCCTGGATCAGAGAGTGGGGTCAGCCCTGCTGAGCAATTGGGACTAAAGATAGAAGAGAGGGCTTCTGCAAAGGGAAATTGAGGTGCTGTTGCCAAAAAAGGAAAGAGATCATAGGCACAAACAACTAATGTTCATTACAGAGCCAACTATATCCTGATTAGTCAAATGGTAAATAATAATTGTTGCTGTTTTACACGGTGAACAATAGTATTCATGAGAAGGACACAGCCTGTAAGCCAAGTTTTAAGAAAAAATTACTGTTTGGGAAGTTAGATTTGATAATTATAGAAGTCCTCTCCAGATTCAAAGAAATTGAGGTTTAGAAAGAGTTTTGAGAAAAAAAATAAAAATAAAAATACAATAGAAATAAACCTTTGAGTATCTACGGTATCTACAGAGTGGGCCAATATTGCTGTGATTGCTATGACGGCTCGACATTCAAGATAGCAAACAAATGGCAGCACTCAGGTTTTGCCGTCGTTAGAATTAGCCATGAATGCTTTACGGATGTGGATAGCTATGAAACATCATCTTCCCTTCGACATGGAAGGACGACCTAAAGACGAATCAATGAGCAGATGTGAAATTTACAAAGGCCAAATCATTTTAACCGTACTGCCTATTTTCCCATTAAAGTCAGTAAAAAATGATATTTTATCATCTAAATTAAAGTGAAAAGAAGTTACTTTTACACTTCCAGAGTAGACAAAAGAGATCTACCTTTCATGAAATCAATTATAATTTTTCAGATTTTCTGAAATGTGAGGAAAGATACATAATAATCTCCAAATATAATATGGTCAAATATTGGTCAAAATTAATGCTTTTCATAAATCGCCATAATTGTGAAGTGGAAAACAATTTTTAAAAAGGGAGATTTCATAAAACGTGTCTGGAAAATAAACACTCTGCAAGAATTTTGCATCTTAATAATAAAGTAGGAGTGTTTTCTGGGACACTTAACCTGAAGGCTTTGTGTTCTTTCACATAATGACTCCATCCACCTTCTGTCCGTGGCTACTGGGGTTATAAACATGAAGAATGTAATTCCCTTCTTTCTTTTGTCCTGGGAGTTTTCACAGATTTGTTTGGAAGTGTTTTCACTCCCCCCGCAGACTGTTTCTTCCACATACCACATTGAGGTTGGTCCCCAGATCTTTCTTCCTAGTCTCTATTGAATCTAAGATTTGAGCTGTGGTCTTATTTAAGCCCTGGTAGTTTTTATGACTCTCTTTTCTGATACAGATAATTTCTAGATACAAAATAATTAGCAAATTAGCTGTTAATGAAATCTGAGCAGACATATTCAGTCCACAGAGTAGATTTACATTTCTTTCCACATTTAGTGTCTCACCAACAAGGGGTTGATCAGCAACCAGCAGCCTCTCAGGGAGACTTGTATTTGTGTAATCCAGTCCTGACAACCAAAATGCCTCCTTGCATATAACAGAGCACAATGTTCCCAGCTACTGTTGAGAGGCTTTCAAGTCCTCTGTCTATATATTAATTTTTTATGACATTGATGCTACCAGAGCATTGTAAGTAGAGGGCAAATTTTTAGTTGTTTTCCTACCAGAGGTGGAAAACTTCCACCAATCTTTCTTATTCTCCCAAGAGATCCCTACAAAAAGGGACAAGAGATTGTGACTTGGCCCCAATCCACAGAAGGTCAGCCTGTGGCAGAGGCATGATGCTTACCCACTCAGACAATGGCCAACCAATGACTTTAACCTTTTTGGGCCCATATCACTAACTAGAGAGTGTCATCACCAGAGATCTTCCTTTGACTGTAAGATGGCCATTTCTGCAAGCTACTCCCTGCTCTGTGGCCTCGGTGAAGGAACAGCTCAGGACTACCTGAACACCAAACTTTTCTACCTTCTAAAGCATGCCCCTCCAATCTGGAAGATCAGGAGTCAATCTCAAAGTTCTTTCTAAACTGTTACCTAGCTTCAGATTTTCTGCATTAAGGGAACATAAAAGTCTCTAATTTCCTGGTTCCCAGAGAAAGAGATCAAAAGAAAGGTCAGATAAACCACAGGATCCTCTTCCTCAGAGACAAGGCTTTGTATTCAGAGTTAAGGGATGCAATGATGAAATACAGAAGAAACACACACAACTTTATCATTAGTGGATAAATCAGCCTCTTCTTTCCTAGAAAGGAAAAAGATGTCCCATCTGCCTGTGGCTAAAAGTCACCTACCTCTCTCAGAATTAAGAGATTTGGGGGGAAAAAACAGGAATACATATTCCAAGTAAGAAAAGGAAAGCCATTTCTGGAATTATAAAAGATCATGTCCAAGAAAATGTAGCTGATATGACGTGATGTGATGTGATACGATGTGTGACATATGGCATGATATGACATGGACAATAGCCAGAAGCTGGGTGCAGGTGGCCTCACAGAAAAATAATGCAGATACATGAGCATCCCTGACAGCAATGACTCACTTCCCTTGGGGAGGGGTGGTTCCAATCCAGACCAGTCCTAGGACAGGCTGTTCAGTTTACTGATCTTGAGGTTTAGGTCAGTGGGAGATTTGGGTCAGAACCCCTAGAACTACATATCCCCTCCAGATTCATAACCATCACCAGTAAAAGCCAGATTCTTACATTAGTCCCAGAAAGGGCTTTCTCTGGAGTGGAGACTCATAACAAGGCTGGGCATCCTGGAATCATCAGAATCACAGCACATTTCATGTTCCTAAGACTGGAGTCAAAACAATATCCTCCATAGAGGATAATCCAGAATCAGAGTATCCGATCTCATTGCATGACTTCCCTATGTAGCTTCAAGCACAAAAAATAAAAAAGAGGGGAGTGAAGATTTGGCTGTCTTACGAAGGTCGTCATAAAACTGGAAGCAATCAGAAGAGTCAGAATTTTACACAAAAATGCCCTGTTGGCATTTGGGGAAATTTGTGTGAAGCCGTGGCTCATAGGACAAGAAAGAACCAAGAATTAAGATCTCTTGGAAAAAGCAGAAAATATCACCCAAAAAGACTTCACCACATTCTGGTAAGTTTGTGTAAACTTGGGTGCTTGAGGTAAACCAAATAATTAATGGCTATAAAACCACCACTCAATCATTTTCATGGCCCAAGATCCAAAAGCACAGGCATCCGGTAAAGAATATTTTAGCAAATGGTCTTCATGCCACTTCTAAAATGCGTACCTGTCAACCTTTGAAATTGAAGGACTTTTTTGACCATTCCACCTGGACAAGCAATCAGAACTCTGTGGACTCATGGACCTATGAAAACAATGATGAACTGTCTCTACTTTTTTTTTTTAAGATTCTGTTACTATGGTTCAGATCCATTTTTTAATATTTAAAAAGATTTAGTCTCACATGGACAATATGATCTACATAATCACCAAGCTGAGATGTTAGATTTTTAACTTTTTTGCCACTTTTAATAGGATGTCTCAAAATCTTTTCTCCATAAATATTCCATTTGGTGCAGGAGTAGTAAATAGTCATAAACTACATTTGTTTTGAGAAATATAGCCAATATTCTCAATGGTCATAACCCCTCGTTGCATATAACCTATCTGGCAGGTATACCAATCCTTTGAGTTAGAGGTAAAAGATCTATAACTAGATATTTCAAGACTCCAAGATGTCTTAATTTACAGTTCACAGAGAAATCAGAATGGACTTAAATGTCTGCATCTGATGGCATAATATTTAGGTTATAAGTAGCTATAGCAAAATTTCACTTCAATCCCATTTCTCAATTTTTTTCCTAGGCCAAGCACTCACTTGGCTGGGGCATGTTTGTAGTCTTGGGATACAAGCTCTTAGTTGACGAGGGTGGCTGGGCACATTTTATAACTCCATAAATGGAGTTCTGTGCCACATTTACCGCCCAATCTCAAGGATAAAGTCAAAGAAAGAACTTTCTCAAAGTTCTTCCAAATACGTATCATCACACTGTGCTCATCGGGCTCAAAGTGATAGTGCTCATCTTCAGAATGAAGTCTTGTCATTGCCAATCACTCTTTCATCTGCATAGATTTGTTTGGCTGCCACCTTCATACTCAAATCTCTTTTCTTGAAGCAAAATATAAGTTCTCACATTGTCATTTTGTTATCATATATTCTAGGTGTTCCAAGTAGGCTAAATGAGAATAAAACTGTATAAATCACATGAAGTCATAGTTGTCTTCAAATGCTTCAGAATGGCACTAAACATAAACAATCCAACTTCCGTATTGCAAATAAAACCTCAGCTATATGATCTATGGTTGCCATACAGGCTGTTCACCAGTATTTGGTTTCCTGCTTTCTGGTACATGGTAGGATAATACTTCTGACCCTCCTGTTGCACCCAGCATGGGCGTGTAATTTGCTTTGACCAACAAATATGAGCACCAAATACATGAGCAAATATTCAATTTGGTGTGGGGGTAGTACCTCCTCACACCACATTCATTTCTTCCTCTGCCATGATGATCATCAATATTCTTAATACGACTGCTCTATCAGCCTAGATCCCTGAATAAAGAGGATAACAATATACCATAAAGATACAATGTGAGCAAGAAATATATATGTTATTCTCACTCATTTAGCTTTGGAGATTGTTTGTTACTGCAATATAACCTGACTGATACATCATAACCTGTCTGAAACACCATCCCTTTATAGGAAAGAAAGCCTTGGACACTAAGCACTATGATAAATGTTACTATAATCCAAAACAGAAGAAACTTGAGACTATGCCTCTTATATGGCAGCATATAAATGATATGTGGGTATATCTATCATTAATAGCCACTTAGTAAAACAGACTTTTCTCCCATCTCACCCCTCACCCAAAAAAAGGAAAAAAAAAAACTTCTCAAACAACTGGATAATCTGAATTCTTCAAAATCAGTGTTCAAAAAATGAAAGAAAAAAAAAAACCAGAGTTCCCTCATTTTGACCCATTTGTCAAAAATCACTTGCAGAGTTCCACTCTTTTCTAAGATCAAGCACATTAATCAAATACAGAGCCTCAAAGAGGTTTCATTTTGAGTGACCGAACAGACAAATAAATTAGCTGCCCATGGCTCCTTTGTAATTGAAGAGGACCAGTCTGACCCAAGGGGACACTAAATCAAAAAGCAAAATGTCCAAGCAAAAACAGCATCAAGGACCTTAAACCAACCAAAAAGCCATCCTATATCCACTTATGTCCAAGAGTGTTACATATGAGCCAAGCACACGTGTGTTTATTCACTAATAAGAATATGCAAATGTCCCACATCTGATTGATTTCTTATGTGCTACCATCATTAAAAAAGTTTGTGTCTGGAATACATATTCCAGACATGTGGCAGTTTATAAACCTGATCATATTATACCTACAACCTACAAAAATTTTTCCCTTTGAAATGAGATGACTCTAGAAGGTTTTCTTCATTTCTGAAAAAGTCGCTTAAAGTTTCTCATTTAAGTCAGTAAAGAACGGCTCGTTTTTAGTTTGCAGGGCTTTCAACTGGTGACTCAGTGAGGGGTGATGTCATATGTTATCCTAGGACTGCTGGTGCGGTTCTCTCTGCTCACTCTAACCATTCCCCTGTTTCTGTGGCAGGCAGTCATCCCCGGTTTCCATCCTCTAGTCAGTTTCTTCCCAGCCAGCCAGGAGCACACAGCCTCACAAGCAGCGGATGAAACAGGAAGTCTGACAGCTTGAGTCTGCAGTGGGACCCCTAGTGTTTTCCCACTCCGTGTCCTGGCATCGTTCCCCAGAAGTACAAACACACACACACAGAGCTCCCATTGTTGCAGCCTTCCTCAGCCCACTGATCCTAATATGGAATGCAGCAGGAAACCCATGATTTCCTGACACTCGGCAAGCTGGAGGAAGCAAGGGGGAAAAAACTCCATTAAAAAGCCCAGCTTTCCTCCATGTTAGATGTGACTTGGAAAATGAGGACGATTTAGCAAAATTTCACCGTGTCTTTTGCCAGGCTGGAGACAGGGAGAACAGAGCAAAACTCTCGGGCTGCTGAAATTTTTAGGCTGCTAGGAAGCCCCCCGAATTCTGTGAAACTGAGGGTTTCTTAACTCACACTGATAGCGGAAAGGGGCAGATCCTTTTCACAAGTCCCCCAAGTGTGAGTTACCTTCCTTTACCAGCATGGTAAGCAACAGGGCATATCCCAGCCTCGGACATGTCTGTGTGAGCCAACGTTCCCAAAGTCAGTCCGAGTAAACTCAAGCCTGGCACTGGCTCTCCGCCGCTTCATGTGCTTTGGGAGAAGCAGGAGCAGCAGCAGGAGTCCCCAGCAGCTGGAGCCGCAAGAATGAACTGCAAAGAGGGAACTGACAGCAGCTGCGGCTGCAGGGGCAACGACGAGAAGAAGATGTTGAAGTGTGTGGTGGTGGGGGACGGTGCCGTGGGGAAAACCTGCTTGCTGATGAGCTACGCCAACGACGCCTTCCCGGAGGAATACGTGCCCACTGTGTTTGACCACTATGCAGGTAAGAAAAGCTGGGAGACTCTCTGCATCCAGACCAGCGATGCGGGGGGCGATACCTTAACTTCAGAGGGTCCTGGCTCATTTCTCATGTTAGTATTGGGTGCGGGCCTGGCAGTAACCAGGGAGCTTAGCGTAGCATACAACCAAGGACTTGGCTGAAATTGTTGGTAGAACAATTTGTGCATCAATTTGGATGGTAACACTTTTTCCCCCTTAAAGCAAATGGGTAACGCCAGGAAAACACTCTGACGTGCCCTCTAGATTTGGGGGCCAGAAATTTTACTCCACATTTGCCTTAAGATTCATTAACTTTTTACTATGAACATTTTTAAATGCAGTGTAATTCCTTCACAATTCTTTTCTGCCGAAAAAAGAATCACCACTAGACACACAAACAGTGAAAGGAATGTTCTTGCCACTCTTTGCATTTTCGCTCCATGCCATTATAAACGAAATGTTAAGATTTTAAAAACACTCATTTTTTTCTATAACAATTGGTGCTGTAAACTATAGTTTTATTTTACTGCGGTTGTAGATTGGGGGAAAGTTTTTAAAAGGTTTTAAATATCTCTTAGGCAATCTGTATCTTAAAAGAAAAATGTTTCATTAACATGTTTTTAAAATTAAAAACACAAATAAAATCTGAATCATTTTAAAGTATGTCCTGAAAGGATAAAATGCACATACAATATTTTAAAATATTTAACTGCATGACAGTTAAGATATTGTAGTCACAACTTAATTCTTTCAGAGGACCTTTAATGTTTTGAATGTTCTAAAGTTTGTAGGTATACTTGTCTGGGTGATAGCATTACCTAAATTTTTCCATTTTGATTCTTATTTTTTTCCCTTAATTTCCAAACCAAATTGTATTAAGTTTATCAAATGCAAGTTAATGAAATTCCTCAAGCTTATAGTAGCCTGTATTTTATAACTTATTTATATCATAGTGATCTTTGTCAGAGATCTGAGACTTTGTGGAAGGAAAATTTCTCGTCCTTCACTTTGGCTTTGGGTCAGGTTCAGCAAAAGGAAAATGGCCCACAGGAAACCAGCATGAGTGTCTGCTTGGCAATGTGGCCGTTTGAAATCCTCATTCTCTAGAAAGTAGCTTCTTTTCCAGAACTAAGCCATCACCTAAATCACTGCTTTCTCCTACACTTACATGATATATGAAAATATTACCCAGCAGACAGGAAGAGAACCACAGTGAATACAGTATCCAATTCCCAGCAGGTTTTTCTATATTTGTAAACATTAAGAACAAATTTTAATGCTGGCTCACTTAAGCTTTTCTGAAAATATAATGTCTGTGCCCAGAGAAGAACATTTTAATGAGAACAGAATAAAGAGAAGAACAGGTTGACTTTCATCTTGAGAAAAAAACTAATTATAAAATTTGAGGGTCTGCGCCTTAAGAGAGTTACTCAGATTCTTGTCCTGAAAGCATCTTAGCAAAAGTTATTTATTCTACACCTTCTTTCTGCCAAGAAAGGGGAAGTGGCTACCTTATTTCAAAAACTTTTAAATCAAGGGTGGAATTCAAAATCTACTAAAGGAAGAGGCTTCAAATGCTTATGAAAATTATGAACCCAAATCCCCATATATGTAGGGGGCCAATTACCGTGTTGAATCAGGAAGAAAGAGAATCAGGTCAGCCTATTAAAAAAAAAAAAAAAAAAAAAAAAAAAACACTAGAAATCAAACAAAGGCTGAACCATAGCTAGACACTAGGTTCAAATTATTTTATATTTTAATTATATACATACTATTGTTGAGCATTAAAGCATCTTAAAGATTTTGACTAGTCTATTATTTTAGCTCCCAAGAAATCACAACCACTACACCCAGAGCAATACTTTGCACATAGTAAGCATTCCTGAACATGGTTGCTTTGATGTACACTTTCTACCTCTTTAAGTGTATAGTCATCTCATGTGCTTTCAGTAAGGTTTAAAAGGGAATGGAGACATGAGCCACATACATCTAGGACTGTATTGAAGTGATCACTTCTATAAGCAGAGGAATCTTCTCCATCACAAAGACCTGATTTCCTTTTCCACCACTCTCCTGATCTATGATCTGGTTGAACATAAATCCTTATGCAATCACGTGAGAACCTACAATCAATTGTAAAAGAACTAAATGTCCCCTTCTCCATTTGGATCCAGCAACCGGTTCCTGGGTCCTACTGGCTTACTCTAAAAGGACAACCTGCAAATGAGTCCTGAATCTTTAGAAGCTATAGTGTAAGTCATAGAGAGCCTATCCTTTAAAAAAGACGTTTTACTAATAACTACCCAACCTAGAAAAGTAGAGATAAAATAGTAAAGATTGAAATACAACCTACTGTGCAAGATGGTGAGCTCTGAAGCCAGACAACCCAGTTCTAATACTGGCTCTGTCATTGATTCTGTGGCCTTGAGGAAGTTACTTAACCTTTCTGTGCCTCAGTTATCACAAATGAGAAACAGGGACAATGAAGACATTAGAATTGTACGGGAGAAAAAATAATTAATATATGCAAAGTTCTTAAAATAGTGCCGCATATGTGATGAGTTAGATACATGGTAGCTATTAAGAATATAGTCTCGATACTTGCATACAGCCAGAAAAAGGAATGAAAATGTAATTAAAAGATAAAGATTACAAGAAGGAAAAATGTAATTACAAGAGTTTCCTTCAGCAGAGTAAGGTAGGATGGAGTGTATGTATTTTCTTCATAAAATAGTTACCATGTTCACTGGTAATTAACAAATGTGTCTACATGGAGTCATAGTAGTAGGATATTAAATTGGGAGGAGAAACATCAGTTTTCCATGAGTGAAAACTATGCAAAATTGTTTTGAATTATTTTTGCAGGAAAAATCAACAACCAGCTACAAAAAAACAATCTTTAAAGTTCTATGAATCCTGACGTATCCCTACCTCCTACCTACCAAAATCCAAAAGCACATCTGCTCCATGTAGCTTTCCTTGACTCCCCAAAAATAATTTCCTGGTCCATCTTCAATCTAGTTTCAGAAATTGGTTTACATTTCTAGGATCTCCCACCATTGTACAGCAATTTATATGCATCCTTATTTTCCTGTCTCTGGAGCTGTGTCTTTCATGTCCTGTGAAATCCAACAGTTAGTTCTAGGACCCCATCTTGATCTCTTGGAAGCTTTTTTTTACGGTTCATTACCCTCCTACTTAAAACCTTTTCTTGGCTTGGTTTCTGGGATACCACATTCTCCCAGTTTTGCTTCCACTCACCAGCAAATCTTTCTCAATCTCCTATGCCACCTCCCCTTTCTTTTTCCAACTACCAAATGTTGGCAAACCTCAGTGTTCAGTCCCTGGATCCTCTTCTTTCTTGGCACTTATGGTCTGGTTCATTGTATCTAGTTTTGTAACTTTAAACATCATTCATATCCTGATAACTCCAAAACTTGTAGCTCCGCCATCAAAACCCCTGAGACTCAGACTCATATATCCAACTATTTGAATATCTAATAGGCATGTCAATCTTAACATGTCCAAACAGAATTTTTTAACTGCTCTATGTAAGTACATGACCACTATTTTTTACCCAGTTTCTAAAAACAAAATCTTTTGTATTGACTCCTTTCTTTCTTTGACAACACTCCCCTCCCTTTCCATTCAAACCATTGGTTATCATCACTTCCTCCTGCCAATCAGCTCAACATTCAAAATACATCCCAAACCTGATCACTTCCCACCATCTCCATTGCCTTCACTCTTGTTTAAGCTACCATCATCTCTCATCCAAACTACTATAATCAATTCCCAATTCTCTACCTCCAATCTTGCCCCCTATCGTCAGTTCTCCACATAGCTGGCAGAGGGACTGTCCAAAAGCCCAACTTCTCCAGTCACATCCCTCAACACTCAGACCCAACCCTGTATCATGTTGTATAGGATGCACTCCATGACTCAGTCCCTGTTATCACTCCAATCTCATCTCTTAACACTCTCCTCATCAGTGCTTTTTCTGTAGCCACACTCGCCATCTTACTATTCCTCAAGCACACGAAACTCCTTCTTCCCTTAAAGAGTTTATACTTGCTCTTTCCCCAGCCTCATACTATTCCACTAGATCCTCCATATCTTCAATTGATCACATTATGTAATGCATGTGTGCATACACACACACACACAAACACACACACACACACACACACACACACACACACACACACACACTTTCTTTAACCTATCTTGCCACATCTTTCTTTATAATATTTAACACTGCCTGACATTATATATGTATTTGGTATCTCTGGCTTCAAAAAACAAAGTCCCACATATAAGAGACTCTCAACTGATAATAACTGAACAAATGAATTACTATGTCTTCACAATCTTAGTCCTTCCAACACTTAGTTTCCTGTCCATTAAAACTTTGATGAATAAATGAACAAATTGCTTATCCAACAGATATCTCTTTAGAAATGAACATACAAAAATGTTTATTACTTTTATTATATTTCTGAACTATTTTGTTCATATTTTAAATAATCACTTTATCCCCACTATAATTGTAATATAGCATTACATTTTCTTTTTTTCTTTTATTTTTTTTTTTTTTTTGAGATGGAGTCTTGCCCTGTCACTAGGTTGGAGTGCAGTGGCAAGATGTCGGCTCACTGCAACCACCACCTGCCAGGTTCAAGCAATTCTCCTGCCTCAGTCTCCTGAGTAGCTGGGACTATAGGCACATGCCATCATGCCCAGCTAATTATTTCGTATGTTTAGTAGAGACAGGGTTTCACCATGTTGGCCAGGATAGTATCAATCTCTTAATCACATAATCTGCCGGCCTCGGCCTCCCAAAGTGCTGGCATTACAGGCGTGAGCCACCATGCCCGCCCAGCATTGAATTTTCTTGACCTAAGTGCCAGAGTCACAACTGCGGAATAGCCTAGCTATATAATACGTAAATGTCACCTGGGATTCCTTCACTTACATTATATTCAAAAGTTGATACACATTTTGGGTGGCTCACTCAAACTCGTCTAGTTCTACTATACAGAGCATATTTCAGAGTAACCCTAAGATTGACTGACAGCCAGGTCTAAAGAGTAGGGGCAGTGGGATGAAGGTGAGAAAAGTCACTTATGTTTATTACATGTGTGCCTAAGAAACATCCCTGGGCTCTGCTCCTTAATCCCTTCCAGGGATGATGTGTCCTAACAAGCTTACCATGGAAGAATTGCATTTCTTCCCCCATCCTATCTTTAGTTTTGAATTTTGTAGCAGACCCCTCACTGGTAAAATATTCCTACCAATTAATGTTTCATATGACAAATAGTATAAGGATAATGCTTCCATTTTGAGTTTAGATTGTATGTTGAATCAGATTGTTTACATGGTTCATATGTCTGGGTACACAGGTGTGTAAAATAAGCTCATTCCAGCTGAAACCTCTTTATGAGGTTCACCATTTCCATTATCCTCTGTATTATTTTGTCTGTGAATTTTTCTTTTGTCACCCCCCTCCTAGAGATTCTTTGTCAAAAGCCATCAAATTTGGAAAATCACATGAAGCCATTATTGGCAAACCCAGGCTGCCTATGCAGGAAATTAACACAATTCATGGAAAGGAGAAAAATACAGTTGTTCTATCATCTGATTGAGATGTAAAAGGAAGTTGTTGTTACAGAAAGCTGAAAGTCAGTTCTAACTTTTTCCACTTAGTTAAATGGTGATCAGCCCAAGGTAGACAGTCACAACCTTAATGGCCAGAGCAGGAGGTAGGAACCGTGTCCAATCCATGGCGGGAAGAAATAATATAATCATAATAAATAGTTAATAAAAATAAAGTCCCAGGTTTATAAAGGGTTGTGACATAGTTCTGCTCATTTGGGAAAATGTATTCAGGAGTTTCTCTTTTGTTCTTCCTGAAGACACCTGAGAGTCTCTGAAGAATGAATGAGATTCTTTTTTTGTAAGCCACAAGGAAAGCTAAAGCAATTTGCATGGGACTGTAAAATAAATTACCAGGTTCTTAAACACAAATATAGAAGAAGTTTGTGAAAGAGGAGACAAGAATGGGCCAGTTGGATCACTCACTCTGTTCTTTCTAAATGTAATGATACTCAAAAACCCAGGGTCTCATAAGTATCAGTCCTCCAATGTTTCTTTCTGAGACAGTGTGATGTGTAGCTGATGCTCTTTCTAGATTTTGGGAGGCCTCACTAAAGACACAATGACAGGAATCAGGGGCACAGATTCCTCCACAATGTACATTGTGATACTTAATAAGAGCAAGCTCCCTCAGAGGCTTCAGGAATGGAATTTGCACTCTGAAAGCTAAAATGTACTGCAGAGATGGTAAATTGCGAGTTGCTTCTCTTAGGAGTAAGAAAGAAGGAAAAATAGAAGAGGGACAAAGCAAAGTATCTGTGACCAGAGTAGCATGAGAAAAGCCATGCTCCCAGGGCTAGAAGCTGCATCTGCCTCTATGACCTTCTTGCACTCCAGCTTCAGCTGGCAACAAACCAAGGACTGTGACCAATTCAGGCCTCTTTGGACAGGCTCCCTCTAAAGAAGACGTTTAGTTCCACATAGCTCTGCACCCTGCACCATACGGGTCTGGAAATGCTTCATAAATTTTGCTACCTATTTGCCCATTGAAGTTGAGCTTCAGGTAAACAAAATTTTATTTCTAGGCTAGCTTTTCCAAAATTTTCCAGCCCTCTTCCTTCTTGTGGGATAAATAACAAATTTGGCTCAAATGGCTCCATACATGGGATATCTGTGTCTTTGAATAGGGTTGCCCTGTTCTACAATGTCAGCACGGAGGTGGGCACGAACATAAGGCAGCTCAGGAAAGGGCAGGTAAGAAAATGCAGCAGAAACTATCTCCCTCATTAATCCTGAGCACAAAAACCACAAGGATCTATGGAGGCCCTACCGTCTGTATAGCACAGGTTCTGATTCAGCTGAAAGTTTACTTCCCCACAAACAAAAATTCATGACACATCTTGGGCTAGTAAGCAGAATCCAAAGAGTTAATGTTCTGGAGACAACATAGTCAGGATCAATCCCGTCATAAATTCAATACAGGCCAGCTCTGAGTCACGGGGTGGCCTGGCATTGTTGCTGAATATCCAAAGTCTGCAAACATTCTGGATGTGACCAATTTTCACACAACAAAGGACTTGATTCATGTGTATTCACTTAGCACTGTGTCTTAGTTCACTGTACAGCTTTTATCTATAGTGCTCTTCATTCCCAGTCTCAGCATGAATTTCACTGTGGCCACATGGGTGTGATCCTCCTACAAGCATAATCGTGATGTTGATTGTGAAACTAGGATGTCACCAGAATATATGTTAATAACAATAACTATAGCTTTTCACTTATACAGTTCTGGCTAATGATTCAGGCATATTTGAAATATTTTATACATCAATTCATTGCCTCCTCGCAATGATCCTATAAGATGCTCTTTTTTTCACTTTTCATTTTTTAAATTTTTATGGATACAGGCCAGGTGTGGTGGCTCATATCTGTAATCACAGTACTTTAGGAAGTCAACATACAAGGATCCCTTGAGCCTAGGAGTTCAAAGTTACAGTGAGCCATGTTACCACTGCACTCCAGCCTGGGCAACAGAGCAAGACTTTGTCTCTAAAAAAAACATAAATATGCTTACATAGTAGTTGTTCATATTTATGTATGGAGTGTGTATGATGTTTTGATACAGGCATATAATAGGTAATGATCAAATCTGGGTAACTGGTATATCTGTAACCTCAAACATCTATCATTACTTTATGTTGGGAACATTCTACATCTACTCTTCTAGTTATTTTGAAACATCCAATAAATTATTATTAACTATAGTCACTCTGTTGTGCTACTGAATACTAGATTTTATTCCATCTAACTGTATTTTTATACCTTGTACCAAATAGCCAACTCCTCTTTATCATAAGATGCTATTATTTTCTCAACTTTCCTGATAAACAACTTCTGGCACAAAGATATGACTCTATTTCCCTCAAGGTTAAATTGCTTATGATGGGGTAAGTGGAGGCCATGGAATAGTAAACAATATAAGCAGTGTATAGCTAATAACAATACAAAAGCCACTGTTAGTTAGGATGTGCTAACCTGCTATTACCAAATAAACCCAAACATGTAAAGGATTAATTCAATGCAAGGTATTCCTTGCTCATGTCATGCTCCTCGAGCAGGTGTTCAAGTCAGTAGGGTTGCTTTCTTCCATATAGTCATTTAAAGACTCAGGCTTCTCACATCTGGTAATTCTGACATCCCCTAGGATTTAAGTTACCTGCATCCACCCAGTCTAAGAAAGAACATGGAGAAACTTGAATGGAAAATTTTATGGACCAGGCTTGGAAGTGACAGACATCATTTTCAATCATATTCCATAGGAGTTTATTTAGTCATAAGGCCACACTTCACTGTAAAGGAGGCTGGCGGGAAAGCTCACCTATAAGCCCAAAAAAGGAAAAAATAGCAGCCTCTGCCTGCATCTGGCTACCAAATATCCTTGCACATTTTTCCCAGATGTAAAACGAACTCATCCTTTTCCCCATAGGGACCACCTAGAGTTGCATTTTGGCACTGTAACTGTCAAAGGCCAGCATCTGTCAAGTGATGCATGATTCTGCTCATTTGATCTAAATGTGACTCCTTGTGATCCAATAAAAGATAAATTGTCCACCCATTTGCCCCCATGCAGTGGTCGAACAGGAACGGGATAATCAAAACATTCAGACTCCCTTTCAGAAAGGGAAGAATGGGAGACACATTGCAATGATAGAATTCTGATGACAATCCTGACAGTGTCGTCTGTTAATGGAATCCAGAAACAACCAATCTTCTAACTCTGTAAAATCATGAAAATCTATGTTCTATCAATCTCAGCTTTACTTAGCTGAGATTCTTCCCTTTCCTATAATGCCTTGCTAAATGCATAAAGTAACAATCATGTATACTAACATTCTGCCATTTTCCAGTCTCTTCACAGAGGATATGGACACAGTAGGAAGTAGCTTTACCTTCCAGGTTTCACAGACAATAGTTTTACAAAATGTTTTGTCACAGTATAATGTAGATCATCTTTCCAACCTGCTCTGTTTTGTCACCATCTGCCACCTAAAAGCTAAGCCAATAGCACATGTAGTTTTAGGTTTTGTTAATGATGGTACCACACTATTAGGTAAGCTAAGATGATGTAACATATAGACCAAAATATGTAATGGTTCAAACCATTACAATCAAATCCTATTTTCTTTTTTTTTTTTTTTTTAAGATGGAGTTTCGCTCTTGTTACTCAGGCTGGAGTGCAATGGCGCGATCTCGGCTCACCGCAACCTCCGCCTCCTGGGTTCAGGCAATTCTCCTGCCTCAGCCTCCTGAGTAGCTGGGATTACAGGCACACGCCACCATGCCCAGCTAATTTTTTATATTTTTAGTAGAGACGGGGTTTCATCATATTGACCAGGATGGTCTCGATCTCTTGACCTTATGATCTACCTGCCTCAGCCTCCCAAAGTGCTGGGATTACAGGCTTGAGCCACCGTGCCTGGCCCAAATGCTATTTTCTTACATAATTGCAGCATGTATTTTAGATTTAGAGGGTACATGCACAGGCTTGTTAGCTGAATATATTGCATGATGCTGAGGTTTTGGATATGAATGATCTTGTCATCCAGCTGGTGAGCACAATACCCAATAGTTTTTTGACCCTTGGCCTTTTCCTTCCCTCCCCTACCAGTGGTCCCCTGTGCCTATTGTTGCCATCTTCCTGTCCACGTGTACACAGTGTTTAGCTCCCACTTACAAGTAAGAACATATAGTGTTTGGTTTTCTGTTTCTATGTTACTTTGCTTAGGATAATAGCCTCCAGCTGCATCCATATTGCTGCAAAAGACAGGATTTCATTCTTTTTTATGGCTACATAGGATTCTGTGTTGTATATGTACCACATTTTCTTTATCCAATCCACCATTGATGGGCACCTATGTTGATTCCCTGTCTTTGCCATTGTGAGTAATGCTGAATGAATATTTAAGTTCATGTGTCTTTTTGGCATAATGATTTGTTTTCTTTTGGATATATACCCAGTAATAGGATTGCTGGGTAGAATCCTGCTTTTGGTCATATAAGAGACCTGGACAGGTCTTCAGGTTGGTGAGATAATTCTGTTCCATGTGGTCATTCAGGGATCTACTTTTTTCATCTTGTTCTTCTGCCATCATCTAGGGCTTTGTGGTGCTCTGCATCTAGACACTGGAAGACAAAAGACTATAGGGGAATAAGGGTAGGGAGTGGTGGTAGGGGCCAGGCTCAGAGGTGGCATGGATCACTTCTGTTCACATTTCACTGGAGAGAACTTACACTGTAGGCCTCACATAATCACAAGGAAGGTGAGCTATGTGCCCAAAGAAGGAAGAAACAGACTTTAGTAGACACTTGGTCATCTTCACCACAGCCATTAAGTTGAAATTGCTTATACCAAATACAATAGGCACAGATAAACAATATAAACTGCATTAGCACCATATTCAACTTATTTATTCAACTATATATGGCATATCTATATTTCCCAAACTTGCCTAGTCAGAAGAAAAGCTTACTTGCTAAAAATGCAGATTCTTGGGTCCATATAAAGGCTTCCATATAAACCAGACCCATTTAGAGACAGAGCTGTGAATACGAATTTCAATAAGCTTCATAGGCATTTCTAATTAGGTGGAACTTGTGACACTGCCATTTTATAGTTCAAACCCATTTAGATACCTCAAATGTATACAGTTAAAGCTAATGTGACTTGGTGGGTTCAGAAAACCCTTCTTAATGCTGTAAAGATGCCTATGAATCAAGCCAAAAGGACCAATTCTATAGCCAACCATCAATCAGTAAAAAGCAATTTAAAAACAGATATGTGTGTAAAATTTTTTGACTTGGGAGTTTCCAGCAGATTGTGTCCAACAGAAAAGGCCTTTAGAGCCTCTTGGAAACAGCAAATTCCTAAGTGAGGAACCAAGGTGCTCTCAAAAAAAGATCTGTACACGTGGTGGGCACATAGAGAGCCTTGGAAGAAGGAGACTACAGAAGGCTGAGAACAGAAAGTATTGGGAGAGGGCTGGTGCAGAGTGGGAGGAGAAACCTCAGGGAGTCAGACCAGAGGCAAGTAGGATCTGTGACCAACCTTGCTTGCTAACCAAGGGCGGCCATGGGTCACCAAGTACCAGCTGCCGGGAGAAAAGCCTTGAGCTTGGGCATCATCTGCAAAGCTACATACATGTGAATTGCTCTGCCTACGAAATAAATAATCAACATGAATGTAAGACCTTCAGAGGGGTCACAGAGGGAAATTAGAGAGCACCTATCCTCATGGGAAGAAACAAAGGAATCTTAAAAAAAAAAAAAACAGGTAAGAGCCTGGAATCCTCGGGGTGATTTTGATGCAGTTGTGTTTGGAAGCTATTATTTATTCTTCCATATTCATCCAGCCTTGTGAT
The DNA here is from genome assembly GCF_048565385.1 of Saimiri boliviensis. Taxonomy (NCBI): domain Eukaryota; kingdom Metazoa; phylum Chordata; class Mammalia; order Primates; family Cebidae; genus Saimiri; species Saimiri boliviensis. Next base: position 40,545,951 of record NC_133450.1, on the reverse strand, counting down.
TATGAAATGAACAATAAACATCTGTTTCCCCTCTGCAAATCCTTCTGTTCTTCATGCTTTGACCTAACATTTGGGGAAAAGGAGAAAAAAAAACAAAAACAGAAAACCTCCTACAATAAAGTTATCTGAGTCCAAAAAGATCTCTACTTGGGTCTTCCTCAAAGAGAGATGCATAAATCTGGGGAGAAGCAGATATTTTGTAGCTGGAACTCAGCCACCCTTATTTGAAAAACCAGTTTACAAGCACTCCTGCTAATGGGGATCAGGCCTTCCTTTAGTCTCTCCAGCTGTTTTAATACAAACTGGTAAATCAACTGAATACAAATTGCCAGCAAAAGAGAAAAAGCACTCTGCCTGGCCTGAGCAGAATGCACCATAATGAACAGAATGATTCCTGATCTTTTAGCAGCAGGTTACTTGATTAGCCAACATCAAGTAGCTGAGTATTTACTGTGTGTCCGGCCCTGTGCTGCCTTTGTTATCTCCCTGGAGCCTCACATTATTTCTAGGTAGTAAGTAACCTCATTTCACAGACAAGAAAACTGAAGCTCAGAGAAGTGACATGTCCAATATCACTCAGCAAAGAAATAGCAGAATCGGGATTCAAATCTATCAGAGCAAGTGTTATCTCCTCAGTAGCCCAGACCACCCTGATTAAATTGGGCTGCCTTTCAAAACCTGTTTATCTCCTCTACCATTGTTAGTTTCTTCATTTCTTTAATTTTCCTTGCCTTGTCTCCCCCTAGAACATACTATTCCTGAAGGCAAGGCTCTTTCTGTCTTGTTTACTGTTATGCCCTCAATGCCTGGGAAGGAACCTATAACAGAATAGCCACCCAGAACTGTTTGTTGAATGACTGAATGAATGAATGAATGAATGACATCCAAGCGTCTCAGTCTTAACCAGTGCACTACACTGAAATTAGCAACCTATGTGGACGCTCAGGATAATTTTTCTATGTTGAAATTATTTTATCCTCCCACATGCTGAAAGGACATACTGTAAGCACCATGAGCATACATTAAAATAGATTATATTGACCTTATTTAAAACTTGTAAAAAAAAATTCATTTACTCTGGAAAAATAAAAAAAACACCAAAAGGTTTTGCTTCCAGTCAAATTTTAAACTTATGAGTTCTGAGTGATTTAGCTAGGCATAAAGTAGTTTTCCTAATTATATTAAGGATTTCTGTTCTGTATCTATTATTTCTCTTGATGCTATATCCAAGAGGCAAAGGGGAAAACTTAATTACTTAAAGTATGTGCTGCATACATTTTTTCAAATAATGAGATTAATTAAGAGGAAAAATAATAAGCAAGTAGTCTTCTTAATATATGCCAGGTACAAACCTCCAAAGACTTAAGAAGAATGTTCATAAAATGTAACTGTTCATCTCTTAGAAAGTGCATCAATTTTCAACTGGTATGCTTGCAGGAGATGCAATGGCTACGTTCGCATTCATTAATAACGGGGCACTTTATACCTGTCAAAGTAAGAATTATTAGGAGGAAAAAAAGGCTATGCTCTTTCTCCTCAGGAGTCCTCCTCACTGCTCATATTGAATTAGCTTACACTGGAAGCGCTACATGCTTTTTTGTTCTTCAACTAAATTGAATTTCATATGACATTTGCAATAGTTCAAGCTGGTAAATAAGAGCTTTAAGAGTTTTCCATAGTGAACGCACTTTTAACCAAACTTTTCAAAAGAGACAAAGAGATGCTAAATCTTAAGTGTCAATATTAGGAGTAAACTTTGCTGTAGAGATTCTACTACATTCACTTCATTCATTTATCCTCTTACTAACTCTCCATACCAGGTTCTTTCTTTTGGAAAAAAAAACTAAATCAGGCTGGTCAGAGCCATTGTTTCCCTCACGTTGAGCAAAGATGAGGAACACCTCAATATCATCCTCAGAATAATTGCTCTTCATGTATTTGAAGACCAAGAAAATTCTCATCCTTGTCATCCTCAGATGAGGCACCCAGATCCTTCTACCTCCCCCATAGCTACCCCTATTCTCTCCCCTTGTTTTTAATGGACAGCTTTCATGTATTCACTGCAAGTCAATCACAAACAATTTGCATTTCAAATCTACAGCAACCACACAGTCCCTCTTGCACTTTTTGGTAGAAATACAGGTATCTTGTCAACATGGTTAGGTGCAGTCCTAACAGGATGCAAACTCTAAATAGTCTCTTATATTACCTCTTTTTTTCCCCCTGAGTATGCAAGTTAATTTAGGTCAACCAAATTAAATGCAGACAACTCAAGTTGCCCACATGAGAGTACTACATTTCTCTTCTGCCATTTTAATAAATCTCCATTCAATTATCCCCAGGTTTATCTATACTATAATATCATGTTAAGGTTTTCTAAAGCCATGTTAAGGCTTTAGATTTAAGAATTAATTCATTAGGCCGGGTGCGGTGGCTCACGCCTGTAATCCCAGCACTTTGGGAGGCCGAGGCGGGTGGATCACGAGGTCGAGAGATCGAGACCATCTTAGTCAACACGGTGAAACCCCGTCTCTACTAAAAATACAAAAAATTAGCTGGGCATGGTGGCGCGTGCCTGTAATCCCAGCTGCTCAGGAGGCTAAGGCAGGAGAATTGCTTGAACCCAGGAGGCGGAGGTTGCAGTGAGCCGAGATCGTGCCATTGCACTCCAGCCTGGGTAACAAGAGCGAAACTCCATCTCCTAAAAAAAAAAAATAAATAAAAAAAATAAAAAAAAAAATAATAATATCATTATGGAACCTTCATATAAGTTCAGAGGCCACCTGGCACTTGAAGAGCATACTTAATCTTGGCTTAGCGCAACAGTTTTTGGTATTATAGGAGATATTTTGGTATTATAGGAAACTAATCTTGGCTTAGCTCGACGGTTTTTGGTATTATAGGAGATATTTTGGTCCCTGTGATTACCATAGATCACTGCAATTTATAGTAATGAATATGGTATGATTTTAACAGAGAGTCTAGTTTTACTAAGATTTAGTATGCAGTACATTACACCTTATCTTGAGTACTTTTATGCTTCATTCATTTCCTGCCAGTTAACACGTTAAAAGCTTCTTAAGTGTAGTGCACATCAGTCAAGCATCCTATTTAGCAACCTGACCAACTGCTACAGATCCAATTCCAGGTTCACAAAAGATACTCTATACCAGGATAATCTAGAACTCAGTAGATTTTCTAGACACAGGAAGAAATCTTAGGCTCTAAGCTATAAACAATCCCTGAGGCAGCTACAATTGACCACAAGTTATCTTGGAGCCTACTCCTTCTTCAGCTAACCTTAAGTATAGTTACATACACAGCAAAAGAAATAGCTTTGTGTCATTTAAATACAGTAATATACACAGCAAAAGAAATGGCACTATGTCATCATAAAAGTTTGCATATGTGGTTCCTCAAGTGATCTCCAAAAACTCTAACTGATGTTCAAGTGTTGCACTTCCGGCAGGGGAGGAAGAGTAGAAGAAGGTTGGCAGATAGATAAATAGATGCATAGCTTCAATGTCACAAGGAGCTAGTAAACTTACCGTGGTTTTCCTTTGTGACATCCTTACTGTCTCAGCTGTCCTTTCACCATCTCCTGAACAATTTAGAAGCCTGTTCCCTGTGAAATGAGGAAGAGAATTTGATTTATTGGCTGACACTTAGCTCTGCTGTTACAGCCAGTATCTAGTTATTCCCACAAACCTTGCAATTAACTCAGAGCCCACAGAAGAAACGCACCATGTAAAGCACTTTGAGGGTGAAAAGGGTCAGCCCACAGAAGGATCCATTTGTTCAGTAAAAGATGTTAGCATTTTTCCACTTCTTTGAAAATGGGGACCAGAAACCTTTAAACAAAATATCTGTTAATGGTAACTTCGGAGAATTTAATGTACTTTTTTTTTCATTTCATGCTTGCTAAAATCAAGGATCTATTAATCAAGAAAAACTGTTTTCTCTTAGTCATTTTGTCTTCTTCCACTTTTTTTTTTTTAAGATTTCTAAACTTTCTTTGGTATGTGCATTAAGAGTTCTCTTTTCTGACACGGCGCAGTGGCTCACGCCTGTAATCCCAACAGTTTGGGAGGCCAAGGCGGGCAGATCATGATGTCAGGAAATGAAGACCATCCTGGCCAATATGGTGAAACCCCATCTCTACTAAAAATACAAAAATTAGCCGGGCGTGGCAACTCGTATCTGTAATCCCAGCTACTCGAGAGGCTGAGGCACTAGAATTACTTGAACCTGGGAAGCGGAGATTTGCAGTGAGTTGAGATCACGCCACTGCAGCACTCCAGCCTGGTGACAGAGCAAGACTCCCTCTCAAAAAAAAAAAAAAAAAAAAAAAAAAAAAAAAAAGAGTTCTCTTTTCCTACCCCTCTGAAGTATCTCTATCTGGTGAATTCTATATGAAGGGGAATACACATCTAAGAGAAAGCAGCAGTCCATTAACTTGATGAGTAGCTCCTGATAAGCAAAATGTAATGCAAGTACTATTTAAATTTCATCCTTTATTAAGGGATAAAAAGACTTAAAATATTTTAATGGTATATATGAGAATCATAGAAATTCAGTTATGGAAATTCTGCCGCGATGCAAGGGGAATGAGGAAGAACTGCATATTTCTTCTTTGGTGAATTAATTAGAGATTCTGAAGAAATAATGCAAGTCTGTCCCCGAGCCATGTCTATCAAGTCTACGGAAAGATAAAATTAAGTAATATTTTTCCCTGTGATTCTTCAAGGACAAGGTTTTTTTTAACCCCTATTCTTTCTTCCACTAGGATCGTTAGTGTCCTTTCTCTGGTGCAGCGATCCTCCTCTATTACTCCCCAAACTTCTGCTCTTTTCTCGTATTAATATCAAATCTCTTAATATCTGGGTGATAAAATAATCTGTATAATAAACCCCCATAACACAAATTTATCAATGTAACAAACCCGTACATGTACACCTGAACTAAAAGTTTAAGGCCGGGTGCGGTGGCTCAAGCCTGTAATCCCAGCACTTTGGGAGGCCGAGGCGGGTGGATCACGAGGTCGAGAAATCGAGACCATCCTGGTCAACATGCTGAAACCCCGTCTCTACTAAAAATACAAAAAATTAGCTGGGCGTGGTGGCGCGTGCCTGTAATCCCAGCTACTCAGGAGGCTGAGGCAGGAGAATTGCCTGAACCCAGGAGGCGGAGGTTGCGGTGAGCCGAGATCGCGCCATTGCACTCCAGCCTGGGTAACAAGAGCGAAACTCCGTCTCAAAAAAAAAAAAAAAAAAAAAGTTTAAAAAATAAAATAAAATCTAGTTAATTACATTAACTAGAAAAACAAACGAACAAATAAAATTCAGGTCTCAGAAACAAGAAGATTCCATGTAATCTAGGGAGGAAGACAAGCAGAGGAACTACCCAGTGCCCAGAAATCCTGGCTGGGCAGCTCCATCTCATTGGCCAGGAGATGCGCTTTTGAAAGAAAGATCTGCTGGAATCCTGTTCCGTTACATCAGAGCAGGCACCTAACTTAAGGGAGCTGGATGTTCCTGGAAAAGATCCAAGTGTTTCCTGGAATGCAAAAGACCTCAGTTTTAACTTGACACCCCAAACTCCCTCCTCTCTTATACACACTATCCTTCAATGACTAATGATACAGAAATTCAAAAAGCAAAACTGGAATTTTTTTACTAAAGAATCTGACACTCTGTTCTGTTTCTAAATATTTATATTGTGCTTGGCTTCTTGGGGCAATAAGACCCCACAAGCTTTCCTACTTCTCTTCCTCTGTTGTCTCTCAGCTACATGAAACTCCCTCTGAAACAGCTGCTCGGGCTGGGCACAGTGCACACACCTGTAATCCCAGCACTTTGGGAGGCCGAGGCAGGAGAGTTGCTCGAGTCCAGGAGTTCGAGACCAGCCTGGGCAACACGAGAAGACCCCCTCTCTACAAAAAATTTTCAAAATGAGCCAGACGTGGTGGTGCATGGTTGCGGTCCTAGCTACTCAGGACCACATATATATGTATGTATGTACATACTCCTAACCCCTCTGCCAGGCTCTTCCTTCTAATTAGGCAAGCCTCTTTCTTCCTGTACCCCTGGGCTTCGAGTAGGTACTTGGCAATAAATCCTGATCATATTTCTAGCACTGGAGAATGGTGATAGCATTCTCTGATGTTAGAAATAAAATCAGCATTATATATGAAAGCATATGGCACTTTTTCCAGTGTCAGAAACACAATGGACTCCCCAGCAATGAAAAGTGTGTTATGCCTCTCTCATGGATGTGCCCAAGGAGTTCATTTTAAACTGCAAAAGGAGAACGTTAAACTAGACAGGTTTAAATATGACATTGCCATGCAATTTCCAAAGTAGTCGTGGCATCCCCCTTCAGAGGCTCTGAGAAGATTTCAGTGTGAGTGGATTCACTACATAACGGGCACAGCCTGGTGTTGTGGTGGATCTGAATGTCAAGAGAACAAAGGCAGAAGAATGCAACTTCTTAAAAAGCATTTCATTTATTGCACTCCTCAACTCTGTGTATCTGGAGAACACAAAGGAGCGAGGGAAGGAAGGACATACCTCCTCCTTGTCTCAACTCACCTATCACTGTTGAATGACAAGGGACAAGAAGGAGTCAGAGCAGAGTTTGGGGCTCATGAGCAAATCAGTGGACCATAAGTTTGTTTTTCACAGGATTCAGAGACCCAACTTGTGTGTGAAGACGTTCCATCTTGGAGGCACTTTCTCTAAGTTTTATCCACACTGCTGGGTATAGTTGAGAAGCAGGAAATGACGGTCAGCCATTGGACTATTGGTTCTGGTGGGTTCTATTGGTCTAGGAAAGAGGTCCTATTATCCTCTGTCTCCAAGGCTCCACCCAGCTTCTCTGTGTTGAACCCCCACCCTTGACAGATGACTCTTCCTTAGTGTTACAGATGACTTTTCTCTCATCTTCATCCAAGTTTACATTTACCCAGGACATGCTTAACAGTTACCCTACTCTCTTATCATCTCAGGATCTACAAGTTGAGTCCTGCCCAAAAACCCCATTCTATCATCACCCTATATTAGTGCTTCTCTTACCAGCAGGTCATTATCTGCAGAGTTGCATGGAAAAGTTATGAAATATTCATAGATGCTAACTTTTGTACCTATCTCATTAGCTCAGTGCTGGGAAGGATGTTTTAAATATGAATATCCCAATCTTTAATTTCAAGGATCTCCTGGAAGAAAAGACAGAGAAATGACAGAGACAGAGATAAAAAGACTTCATCTCTCTTGGTGTTACAAGAAGAAGGGAGATATATTCCTCAAGTATTGTCTTCCAATACTCCTATACAACTGCTTTTTCAGATTAGGGTTCAACCTCATCCTTAAAAGATGACTCCTGAACTCGAGCAATTCTCCCTGCCTCGGCCTCCCAAAGTGCTGGGATTACAGGTGTGTGCACGGTGCCCAGCCCGAGCAACATGTTTTTTTTTTTAAAGAAACTATGGTATTATCTAGGAAAGCTCTTTAAAAGTTTTTACAGTCTCATTTCATAGTACAATTTCACTCAATCCTGAGAGTCTCTGAAAATAGCATGTTGAGCAAATTTATTACCACGGTTCACAATCTCTCTCCAACACGTAATTTTACATTGAAACCAGGTATTTAGGAAATAACCTGTCTTCTTGATAACACAGTACTCCAGGGGTCCCCAGGCAACTAATCTTTGCTACCCAAACACTCCCAAGAAATCACAGATTACAGAATGCACATGAAAGCATTTTGCATGCTGGAAAGCACTATATAATGTTATTGTTTCTTATTAGTAATAAATCATGTATTAAATGTGCCAGGAGTATAGAATGACATAAGGTGTAATTAGCCACAAGGCACAGCAAAATCATAAAACCAAAGACATCCTCTTTCCCCAGCACTGCATCTCTAAGAATGTAGTTAATCTTTATTTGTTCCTTCACACATGCATAAGCAATATGAATACATGAGTGCCAGAATCAGGGCTCAGAACTGGAGGTCTCTGCTTCATGTACTGTAACTCATGCACACAGTCTTGTTCCTTTTATGGGTAGAAATGCCTCCGAGCTGTTTGCATTATCTCAGTAGCAGCCTGGGGGAGGGGATCTGCATAGCCCAGATCCCTCAGCCGCAGTACCAGAAGAATCGTTTCTACTCAAGCATGTAAATCCATTTGTATGACCTTGGAAAGACTCCCAATAAGAACATTTGGATATTAAAACACTGTATTCTAAAAGACATCATCGTAATTGTACTGTTTACTATTGAGACGATACCTAAAACAATGTATTGTCTAGTGAAAAATCCAGGCCTTCTTTATACAGAGAAGTTAATAAACACCATGAGCCCCTGCTAGGATAGATTCAGAATTTAGTTATTTGGAAGATTTTGTTTGTTTCTTTCCTGATTTCCCTAGCATTCTTACTTTGGAAGTTAATGTTCACTCTTATACCACACTCCCAGTTTGGGAGCCCTGAGCTAACCCCCAGCACCTCAACCCCATCACAATTTTGGAAATGATTGAGGTCAACCTTCAAGGAAAGCCAGTTCCCTCAGATGCATCCACCTGCCACTTAAATAATCCTTCTTATACAACTATCATTTGTACATTTTTAAACAATAAAGGTTAGAAGTTGATAGGGGAGAAAAATTTTCCCTTGGAGCAGCATGAATTGCCTCCAGTCTTCCAGGAGAGGGTTATATTTGCTATCGAAGAAAAGAAAAGAAAGCCATTTATAAAAAATCTCATCACTATTCCCATAAACATGGAAAATCTTTCATTTCTCAAGCAATTTCAACTCTAAAATGTGTACTGAGAGTTTCTGAAAACCCATTTGATGTTTTCATCTTTACTCTGTAAAAATAATCTTATCTCATTGAAACTTTGATATGACCATGATTGTGTAAATCCAGTTTTCTTCTCTTCTATTCCTGAAAACTATCCAAAAGAAAAATGGGAAACAAAAACACAAATTATGTTTTCAGTAAAACTAGGACACAGACTCTAAAGTATTTTGAAAAGGATGCCAGGAAACAACAGAATTCACAGAAGAGACAACAATGGGAAGTAGAAAGAAAGACCAGTGGTGTCAGCTCTCAGAAATGTCCCATAAAAATATACTTTTTTGAAGGTGAGGGACATTCCTGGAGGGGAAAAGACTACAACCTGTGTATATAAAAGAGGTTCAAAAAAGAGATTAATCTTGCAGGTATCAGAAGCCTCCAAAAGACCTGGTTTACATCATAGAAGCTAAAACCTTTAGGAGAATAGTGCAGATGGAGCCATATTTATCTCAAGACAGTCTCTGTAACAATTGAAAATATCAGTCTTTTCATGTAAAAAACTGCCCACCTTGGAATGCCCCTTTGACCCCATCTCATGACCATTTACAATAGCTTATACAGAAAAATTCACCTCTTTATGGAAGAGTTTTAAAAAGAAACTAGTATTACACTTAAAGTTCCAGAAGAAATAAAGGAGAAAGAGATTAGCAAAATTTATTAGCAGATGAGACTTGCTCTCAGGAAAAATAATGCCATATGATAGGTAAATATTGTGAACAAATATTTTGCTATGATTAAGAAAAACATAATGAAACAATTACCTCTATTAAGAAAGAACACAAAGCAAAAATGCAAGAAATCCAGGAGAGATGGCAGTAGAACTAACACACAACAAATGTAGGCATTAAACTGACAGAACAAAATTTTTTTCTGTGTAGAAACTTGGAAATCAAAAAAATACTTAAAGTTAACAAGTTTAATAATAGAGGTATACATGTGATAAATCCTAACAAAGATAATACTATTCATTGAAATTGGATAATGGCAAAAAGGGGGTGAAGAGGAGAGAAGGAAAATATGTATTTATTTTATCATTGTTCATAGTAAGGAAATAATACTCTCTAAAAAATTGAAAGAAAAAGGCCAGTATATGAAATTAACAATGATGAAGTGATACCTAGTATAAAAATGTGAGCATACATATCAGTACTATACATACTAGAATATTTATTATAAATATAGAATATATAATATGAAAGAAATGACAGAATTAAGATCAATCATAACTGTCATATCAATAAATGTAAATGGCCAAAATTAACCTGTTTTTTAAAAAAGTGTTTCTGAATGAATTGCAAAGAAAAACCCAGTTTTATGCTGTATGCAGAAGACATACCAAAAACAAAATGATTTAGAAATTTTTTTTTTTTTTTTTTTTTTTTTGAGACAGAGTTTCACTCTTGTTACCCAGGCTGGAGTGCAATGGCACGATCTCGGCTCACCGCAACCTCCGCCTCCTGGGTTCAGGCAATTCTCCTGCCTCAGCCTCCTGAGTAGCTGGGATTACAGGCACGTGCCACCATGCCCAGCTGATTTTTTGTATTTTTAGTAGAGATGGGGTTTCACCATGTTGACCAGGATGGTCTCGATCTCTTGACCTTGTGATCCACCCACCTCAGCCTCCCAAAGTGTTGGGATTACAGGCGTGAGCCACTACGCCTGGCCCTAGAAAAATATTTTTTACAGATAGGCAGAAGTTCATGAGATAAATACATAAAAGGAAGCAAGTTCTTGACTGTAATATCAAACAGAGTAAAATTCAGATCAAAATGTACCAAAAGAGAAGAGAGCACTTTGTAATGCTAAAGAGTTCAAAACACAGTGAGAATATAAGTTATAACTATCAATACAATATAACACAGTATCAATAGTCAGAAAGTAAAACCTAGAAAATATAAAAGAGAACTAGGAACACATTGGTAAAAGTAATCTTTAGTTCATTTCTCTCCACCTATGGGGAAGAGACAAAAAAATCTCAACAAAAATGTTTCCGGAAAAGAAAGAGAGAGTTGTTAAAGGGCTAACCCTCAACCCACAAACAACAACAAAAAATAAGTACCAATCTCCAGGGGTTCTGTAAAAAAAAACCTACAAATGAAAGTACCAGAACCAGATGATTTTGTAGGAAAATCCTACCAAAACATTTTCATGACATTAGAACCATTCAAAAGCATCATAACAGAAGGAAAAGTTACAAATTACTTTTGTGAAATACGCATTACACTAATATCAAAGCCCAACAAAGATTTAACTAAAGAAACTTATAGAATAATCTCATTTTAGAAATATCAATATACAACTGAAAAAAAATTATTAAAAAGTTGAAATATCAATACAAAAGTCGTATATAAAATACTGCCAAACAGAATTCAGCAGCCAGGTGCAGGGGTTATCCAAAGTACTTAAGGATGGTGCAACATCAGAAAATCTATTAATAAAATTTATCATTTTAGTAGGCCTGAGGAGAAAGATAATATGATCATCTTCATGGAAGATTGTTAAGGCATTAGAGAAATGAATTATTAAAATTTAATTTAAACAACAAAATAGGGAACTGATGGCATGATAGTCTCAAAGTTGACCATTGTCAGTTCCTTCCCTCCCTCTATACATAGCATCTCCCCATATACACCAAGGCATCTATACATCTCGTTCCTCTATAAAGCAATAGATGGAGTTTATTTCTTGGCCCTTGAATCTGAGGTGGTCCTATGAGCGTCTTAACCAAGAGAATGCAGAGAAATTGATTTTCCGGTATTTCTGAGTACAGCAATACCAGATACTTCCTTCCACTTAAAATCCATCTATCAACTCTGTGAAAACCAAGCCATGCGGAAAGACCCAAATGAGAATGAATGCACTGTGGTCAGCAGTTTCAGCTGAGCTACCAGATAATGGTCAACACCAATTGCCACACAGATGAGTGAGCTATCTTGTATGTTCCAGCTCAGCCAAGCCCTTAGACAACCTCATTCCATGGTGATATATTGTGAAACAGAATAACTGCCCAGCTGAACCCAGTCAACACACAGAAATGTGAGAGACCATAAAATAATTATTGATTTAAGTCACTAAGTTTTGGTGTGGCATGTTATGCAGGAATAGACAGCTTAAACACATAGATGTTTTCTCAATACATTTAACAAATCAGGTCAGCCATGGTAGCTCACACATGTAATGCCAGTGCCTTGATGGGTCAAGGCAGGAGGATTACCTGAGCCAGGAATTTGAGACCAGTCTGGGCAACATGAGACCTCTACCAAAAGAAAAAAAATTTTAATTAGCCAGGTGTAGTGGCATGCACCTGTAGTCCCAGTTACTCAGAAGGCTGAGGCGGTAGTATCACTTGAACCCAGGAAGTCAAGGCTGCAGTGAGCTACAACTGTACCACCGTACTACAGCCTGGACAACAGAATGAGATCTGTCACTAAAAAAAAAAAAAAAAAAAAATCAAATAAGAAAATGTATCAGTTTAGTATTATGCTTAATAAAGTAGAAGTATTTCCACTAACGTAAGGAATAAGGCACAGGTTCCCATGTTATCATTATTATTTATCATTTCATGGGACATACAAGATGATGTCATTGGATAAGAGGAAGATATTATAGGTATAAAAAAAGTTTAAGAAAGAGTGAAATCTATCACTTTGCAGATAGTATAGCTGGAAAAATCCACTAAAATGCTACTATAAAAATATGTTTAAAATTAGAGACATAGGAAACTAATAAATAGAAGTCAATAGACTATATACATACATAAACCAGTTAGAAAATATAATAAAAGAAATTATTCTATTTATAATAGAAACATAAAAGGATTAACTATCTTACAAGAATGTATAAGATCTTTGAATTTTTTAAATATTTCTTAAGGACATCAAAACAATGTGAACAAATGGTAATACATAAGAACATAACAAAGATGTACTCTTCCCTAAGTAATCTATATATTTAGGACAATCGTATTAAAAAGTCTAGTTAAAGTTTATATAGAAAAACAAAACAATAATAGCCAAGTAAAAGCTAAAGAACACAAAAAGGAACAATACCCTACGCATCATTAAAACAGATTATAAAATCTCTAATTACAACAGTGTGGGACTGACAAATAAATGTATGAACAGTCCAAAACAGTGCTCTCTAGAAAGTAGAAACATAGAAAATACAAAGGGGACTTTGGCAGAAGAAAAACAAATTATTCAACAAATATTTTTGAGACTGCTGGATCTGACAACGATTCTAGTTAATAACACACTTGACTGGCAACGATGTAGAAAAATAAACACCAAAGACAGATTTACCATGAAGCTAATGAGGATTAAGTTTCAGAGCTCTTCATTTGCAGGGGCACCTTTCAAGGTTCTGGAATGGCTCTAAAAAGGTGTTCACATGGTCATAGATTAATTAATTTGAATTTAGTCACATCACTATAGGGTTTCGCTGCTTTTATGCCCAGTTAATGCTAGCCTTCCTAGGATAGGAATGTCTTCCAAGAATATTCCTGTAACCCACCTACCAACTCCCCTAATACTGTAGGACAGAGGTGAAGGGCCATAGATTCTATTGTCCTATGAGCATGTCCAAGCACTTGGCACGGGAAGGATAAGTTGTGGAGGTGATACAAGGCTTGATATGTTTCTCATTCTAAATAAAATCCATGTGTACTTTTATACCAACTTTGTATTTCTAACTGTTGGATTATCTTTCTTAAAGAAAACTTATCCATTGATTGATGGTGGGAATGTAAACTGGAGAGCAAATTTATCAGAATTTCAAGCACATGCTCTTTTGACCCAACAATCCTTCCTTCTGAAATATTATCTTACAGCTGTTCTTGCACATGTGCAGAATGACTTACAGGCTTGTTCTTGGCAGCATTGCTTGTAATAGCAAACAACTGGAAATAATTCAACTATCTAAGAACAGGGATAAAAGACGACACACTCCTAAAATGGAATATTTTGCCATTGTCAAAAATAATGAGGAAGCACTTAAAGAACTGATATACAAATATCTTATGATAGAGTTGGAAAAAAATCAAACTATAGGAAATTGTGTATAGTGTGTTCCATGTCTGTAAAAAAGACTAAAACAGGCCGGGCGTGGTGGTGTACACCTGTAATCCCAGCACTTTGGAGGCTAAGGCAGGTGGATCACGGGTTCAGAAGTTCAAGACCAGCCTGACTAACACGGTGAAACCCCACCTCTACTAAAATTACAAAAATTAGCCAGGCATGGTGGCACACGCCTGTAGTCCCAGCTACTCAGGAGGCTGAGGCAGGAGAATCACTTGAATCGGTGAGCCAAGATCGTGCCACTGCACTCCAGCCTGGACGACAGAGAGAGACTCCAACTTAAAAAAAAGAAAAAAGACTAAAACAGAATAGAAACACAATTGCAATACATGCACACTTTAAAAATCTGAACAATAAACAAAATGCTAAGACACCAGTCATCTGTTAGAAGTTGCAAACTAGATGAATGAGAAACATTAGTGGGAATTAGGCTATTCACTGTACGTATTTATACATTTTTTATGTTTTAACTCATAAATGTTATTATGCATCCACAATTAAGTAATTTTTGAAGAACCTCATGGCAGCATTACCTTCCAAGTTTCTTCCAGAAGCTTCCAGAGCCCACAATAAGGATTGCCTGCTTTTCCTATGAGCTCTCATAGCTCCTTCTTCTGACCTGTCACAGCACCTATCACACTCTATTATAATAGCCTGTTTACTGAGGTGTCTTTTTCACTAAAATACAAGTTTCATAAGAGGAACCAAATCTCTAAGCTTCTGGCACAGTACCTGCTTCATACAAGGCATACAAAATGCTTGTCAAGAAAAAGTCAACAGGAAATAAGTTATTTTCTTTTAGAAGTATAATGCTCAAAACCATTTGCTTAGACAGTATATCTAAAAAGTGAGTCCAAATTATTTGGGTCCAAATAACTACTTTAAAGCAAAAAAGAGAAGGAGAAATGTTAGTTTAAATTTAACTATGTTAGTGTTATGTATTCATTTTCTACTGCTGTATGGCAAACTACCACAATCTTTGTGACTTCAAACAATGCTCATTTATTAGCTCACAGTTCTGTAGGTTGAAGTCCAGTAGGCTTGAATAGATTCTCTGCTTCAGATATCATAAGGTCAAAATCAAACTGGTGGCCAGGATGGTCTTATCAAGAGTCTCTGGAGAAGAACCTGCTTCTAAGCTCATTTTTCTTTTTTGCAGAATTAATCTCCTTGGGATTGTAGAACTGAAGTTCCTGTTTCCTTGCTGGCCATCAGCCAAGCACTGCTCTTAGTTTCTAGAGGTTACTTGCAATCTTTGACACATGGCCCGCTCCGTCTGCAAAGCTATCAGTAAAGCACTGCCTTCACAACAGATTCTTCTCCTGTTTTAAATCGCTAATTTGCCCTTCTGCTACCAGCTAGAGAAAACTCTCTGCTTAGAAAGGGAAAGTGTGATTAGGTCAGGTTCATCCAGATAATCTCCTTATCTTAAGGGCAGCTGATTAGTAACTTCATTGCATCTTGGCAATTCCAAAATCTCCTTTGCCAGGTAACAGTAACATAAATATAGGAGTAATACCAGAGGTCAAGGATCATAGGAGTTATTTTAGAATTATTTCCACCATACCATGTTGGCCCTTAACATGTCAACACTGATCATCCCTAAGGAATAGTTACCCAAATTTAGGCAACAAAGAGTTTTCTCCCTTCCCCATATATTTCTCTCTCCTTTCAATTTCTGGGATTTAATGACCTGAGAACACCAGCTGGTGTTTCTAAAGAGTGCCTCAACCACTCTTACAGAAAAACAGCGTGTAGGAGTGCAAAGTGGGGTGGCAGTGGTAATGAAAGCAAAGGTATGTGCTTGAACAATTCTAAAAAAAAAAAAAAACCTGGTGAGTACAATTTGTATAGGTATCTAAGACGGACAAAGATTTAAAAGGAAATTCCCCAGATCTCAGTGGAGTTCTATTGAAAACAGAAATGTCATGAATCATATAAAGCGTTTGAAGTTTCCATCAACTGAACTGACTTTGGTGTTTTCCAGTCTTTCTCCCTATAACTATGTTTAAATGCTTTCCTTCCTTTCTTATTATCTGGTATTATTTTGCATGTCTATTCTCTATTTCCCTTTGATTTGATATTGCTCTTCTAAGTAACAGTACCATCAAAACTAGAAGTAGTGCCCACTGTCCAGCATTTATGCCCCCAGTACCCATGACTGTCCTTAATACCTTCTTCAGAACTCTGCTCAAATTTCACATTAGCAGCAAGGTCCTCCCTGATCATGCTGTGTAAAAAGGAGATACTCTCTACTCATCTTGCCTTATTTTTCTGTAGAACTTATCACTACCTAATACATTGCACACACATATGCATGTACATACAGACACACACACACACACACATACTTATCATCTATTAAGAAAAAGGGGTCATATCTCTGGCATTTAGAAGAATTCCTTAACTCAATAAATATTTTTTGAGCAACTCAGTGGAAGTTTACATGGGTATAAGGCTTTCGCTTTTAATTATTTTTATATGTTAGCTCTTCCTCAATTCCCACAATGATTTGTATCCATCGCTACCTTTTTCCTCTGATTTTATAAGCCCTTTATAGTGGATATAAGAGCATACTTATTAATAAGCACAGAAACATGGTACCAACTCCATAATTCACTAGTGAACACAACCACCTTGCTAGGTGATATTAACTATTCAAATAAAGCAAAATCACCTTCTTTATAACATGCTCTGCTTCAACTACTGTTTTTCCTGGTTCCATGGGCAAAGAACTAGTCATCCTTTTGCAAAACTTCACATTACAAAAATGCTGTATAGCCATGTTATGAATGGAGGCACACACATATAGTGTGGTCAAAAGATGTGATTTGAATTCAAATATGCCCAAATTAAACACTCAGCTTGGTGTGGCAGTGACTGGATTTGAGACAAGTCACTTAAGCTCTCTAAGCTATTGTTTATTCATTTATGAAATGAAGATAATAGGACTTATTCCACCTAGGACTTAGGAGGATTAAATAAGCCAATGCATCAATATGTGTAGCAGTGCTGAACAAATGTCAGTGGCTTCTGCTGTTGTTGTTTTTGTTCATGTTCAGGCTGATTCAATTTCTTTGTCCTTTGGTAATATCTCATCTCACAGACTATATTTTCTTTGGCGATGCTCAGTTTCCTATATCCAGGGAAGAGTAAATAATACAAAATGCCCATAAACAAAACCAGTGTGGATTAATATCAGTTGGTGTGGCTCATAAGACACTGAAATGAGGTTGGAAGTTATGACGCACACATGCACAACGATCTCATCATAAGAACAGACGGTCATGACATTTGAGTGTTAGGACACTGGCATGCCTGAGGCAGGGGATGATGTGACATGACTTCCTGGGGTCTCTTCCAGGCCTACATGCTATTTTTCTTGGTAAAAGCACCATACGCTGTGAGTTTTCATCAAATCATTTTCAACTAGAGGATCACAGCTGCCACCCTCAAGTGAAGTCTTACATTCTTGGGAATTCAGGCGTACTTTCTTCCTTTCCAATACTTGAAAAGATTACTTTTTCACAAGTCCTTATTAAATTTAAATTTAGAATAAGAAAGCTGTCTTATTTCCCTAAAAACTACGCTTTGCTGATCCAATATAATCCAAAGGAGGATTTAGATGGTAGCAGAGGGAGAAAGGTATGTTAGGGTACCTGGGAAGTGGGCAACAAGGAAAACAAGCACAGTCTGTGTCTCAGAGCCACTTCCCTGAAGAGCTGCTAGGAAGTTTCCCAGGATATAAAGCCAATGCACCATGGTCCCTTGCAAGCAGCTCTTCACTGCATAGTCTATATCAAAACTCAATAAGCCATAGTTGGTTTAAAATTAAGTCAGATTATCATGCTTCTCAAATAAGATCGAGAGGCAAAAATAATTATGATTTATATAATCATAATAATTATACCACACAATTCCATTTAAACTGTACAATAATAATCTGTTATTTTTCAAGTAATGAGTCTTACCCATTCAGTTGAGTGATAAAACAGGAATTATCGTAACCCAATTTATAGGTGAATCAATCTAAATTAAGGAGAATGTGGGGATGATGAGAAGTGGTATGGAAAAAGAAATGGAAAAGCTACTTGGGAATGAAAAAAAAAGGGAGGGGGGCTTTGTATTCTCAAACAGTGCTCAAGAGCATGGCCTTTGAGCTCATGAAATAAGTAACTTCCTGCCAAATCCAGAGAGACAAAAAATATATTAGTGGTTTTCAGGGACTGTGAAGGAGATGAATGGGAAGTTACTACTCATGTGTACAAGGTTTCTTTTTAGAGTAATTTAAATATTCTGAAATTTATCGTAGTGATGGTTGCACAACTCTGTGATTATACCAAAAACCATTGAATTGTGCACTTTAAATGGATGAATTGTGTGGTATGTAAATTATATCCCAATTAAAATGCTGAAAAAATAATTGAAAGGGGGACAAGTAAAGATAGTAATACAATGCCTTTGCTTATGAAAGTTAACCTCAAACTAGCTAGTAGCTAACAACTGAAATAACAGGAGAGACAATTTTATTTCAAATTCTTAGATAAATTCATCAAAATCCTTAGTTCCTGAAAGCACAAACTAGATTTTATTTAATAGCTACAGCAACACCTGGCTACCAGGACAAATAACTCTTGAATCTGTCATCTCCATTCCTGCTGTCACTAATAAAGTCATTGTCTCTTCCCTGGAC
Organism: Saimiri boliviensis; assembly: GCF_048565385.1. Lineage (NCBI taxonomy): Eukaryota > Metazoa > Chordata > Mammalia > Primates > Cebidae > Saimiri > Saimiri boliviensis. The sequence goes on along the minus strand of NC_133450.1, from coordinate 40,527,328 downwards.
CATTTTACAGTAACAGCCCTTTAACCAGCCTGGCTTCTCCCTTTGGACTCATTCTCCATGTTACACCAGAGAGGACTTCCAAACAACAACAACAAATCCAAGCACAACAATCTTCTGATCAATATCATTCAGCAGCTCCCAACCATTCCCAGAATAGAGTCAGGAATCTCTACACAGGCTTAACATGCCTTCATTTCCTGTGCTCTAACTCCTTTTTTCAACCATATCCCTACCCACCACCCAGGTAAACCCTAGGATTGGGCCACACTGCACTCTGTGTCAGTACCACACTCTCACTTCCACATTTGTGTAAGCCACCTGGTATGGTGGTGGTACAAAAACCCGTCTTTGTCCTTGAAAAGCTCTTGTACATCTTTTAATACACAGCTCAAACTTCATCTCCTTCTTGAAAGCTTCTCTATTTCCCCAGATGTTCTACTGGGTGATTCCTACTCTATGATTCCTTAATTCATCCATGTATTCTACAAATGTTTATTGAGTGGCTTTTGTGGGTCAAGCATATAGCACCTTGTCTGTGCAGGGCTCATACTGATAGAACTTTGTACATCTCTGCTCCTCCCACTACGCTATGATCCCTCAAGGAGAGATATCACGTTCTATTGTTCATCTTTGCATCCCTGCCCCTAATATGCTGCCTGACATATTATAGGTACATAACAATGCCTTGGATATGCGGGAAAAGGCACTAAAGAGATTATTTGAATATGGTCAACATTACCTACGAATCATCCTTTCACTTCAATATAAAAGACCTGATATAAAAGAGACATGTTTTATTGGTATTAGTAATAGTAATGCCATTTTGTGGTTGATCAGATCTAAAACCTTTGGATATGTAACCCACTCACATACACACACATATGTGCATATAGACAAATGTAATTATATAGTTTGTCATATTTGAACATGAAAGATAAAATAAACCATTAACATAATTTTTCTCACTTTTGACTTTTCACATATTTTTCCAAAAAAAATACATATGAATTTGTACTTAAGAAAGGTGAAATTCTCTGTCCCCATAGATCTCTGTCCACACAGTTATGCAGATAACTGTTTTCTTTAACTACAATTTCTTTGGTAAGCCCCAAACCAACATTCCAATCATTTGCTAAACATATCCACTGAGGCGTGGTGCCCTGTTAAAGAAATTAGTTCCCTTCCTTTTAATTTTAAAATATCTATGAACAAGTAAACTCAGAAACATTGTGATCCCAAAATACTATTATGTTTCCTGCCAAGTTTCTTTTAAATCTGAATCTTCTAATCTAAATCTCCTGGGATTTCTATGCTAAGACGCAAGCACTTTGATGACTGTCTCTTTACTAATATGCCAGACTAAGTTCCCAGGGTTCTTCTTTTGGGAATCTAAATTATCAAAGGGCATATCAAAACTACTACAGGTTCCAGGATGTGATATATTCCACAAGAAAACTTTCCTGGACTCCAAAAAAAAAAAAAAAAAGGCACTTTCACAGGAAGAAAAAAAAAGTGAAGAGACAGTTATACATTAAATGCTACGTTTTAAGCTGATTGGATCCTAATTTTAAAAAGAAAAAAGCTATTAAAGTCATTTTGTAGGCAATTAAGGACACTTTAAGATACAGTGATTTGGATTACATTAAGAAATTAATGTTAATCTTCTTGGTTACGATAATACTACTGTGGTTATATAAGAGAGTGCTCTTATTCTTAGGAGATGCTGCTAAAGTATTTATGGGCAAAATGTTACCGTGTCTACAATTTACTTTCAAAGGGTTCAGGGGCAAAATATGTGCATGTATATAAAAAGAGAAAGCATTTGTGGTAAATTGTTAACACTGTTGAATGTAGATGGGGATCATAAGGTGTTCCTATAATTCTTTCAACTTTTCAGTACGTTTCAAAATTTTCAAAACAAAAAATTGGAATCAACTTCTCTTTGAAGATTTTTTTAAATAATAACTGTCCCTTGTGCTGCAACACACTTTCAAATTGATAAGATCATTTAGTATTAGAGATAAGTCTGTTGGTTATTCATTATTAACTCTGGAACTGTGTTTAAATCAGAAAATTGAATTTGCTTATCCTACCATAGAACTTATCTAAAGACTTGAGGTTATAATTATTTTCTTCTAGAGAAGAAATCTCAACATATAACTTTATGACTTTCAAATGCTTTTTTGCTTGAACAAGCATTCCCCAGGAGAAAAATGTGTGCATAGAAACACATGGGAAGAAATTCTCCTTCCTTAAATACATTTATTCATTATTTCAATGTTTTAAAAGCATTCATGAACAGGTTTTATTGTTTTCAATTTTTCCACATATAACAAACCTTCCTTTCTACATCCTCTCTTCTTACTCTGACCCTACAGAATTCTGTTATATGGCCAACAAATTCCAAGAAGGGCTACAGGCTCTGTTTCATGCATCACCTGACATGGGTAGTACCTTTTCTTGGAACAAGGGCTCTTCAGTAATGCCTGCTGTGTAGGCCAGCTGTGGTGGTAGATTACCCAGCTGAATGTCTTCTGGAATATTTTTTTTCGATGTCTATGTATTAGTCTGTTTTCACGCTGCTGATAAAGACAAACTTGAGACCAGGCAATTTACGAAAGAAAGAGGTTTAATGGACTCACAATTCCACATGGCTGGGGAGGCCTCACAATCATAGCCAAAGGCGAGGAGGAGCAAATCACATCCTACGTGGATGGTGTTAGGCAAAGAGAGAGCTTGTGTGGGAAAACTCCCGTTTATAAAACCATCAGATCTCATGAGGCTCATTCAACACCACAAAAACAGCACTGGAAAGATCTGCCCCCAGGATTCAATCACCTTCCACTGGCTCCCTCCCACAACACATGGGAATTCAAGATGAGATTTAGGTGGGGACATAGCTAAGCCATATCAGTCTTTTACGTGGCATGAAATGTTTTCTAGTTACTGACAAGTAGTGAAGTGTCCAGAATTCTCTCTTATTTGGAAGAGACTTGAAACACACACACACACACACACACACACATACATATATAGTTGCCCCTCAATCTTTGTAGGAGTATTGGTTCCAGGACTTCCCACAGATACCAAAATCCATGGATGCTCAAGAATTTGATATACAATGGTGTAGTATTTACATATAACCTACACACATCCTCTTGTATACTTTAAATCATCTCTAGATTACTTATAATACTTATTACAGTGTAAATTCTATGCAAACAGTTGTTATGCTGTATTGTTTAGGGAATAATGACAAGGAAAAAATGTGTTCAGTGCAGAGGCAATTGTCCCCTTTTTTTTCCTGAATATTTTTGCTCCTTAGTTGGTTGAATCCATGGATGCAGAACCCAAAGATATAGAGGGCTGACCTTATACTGTGCAAAACTTCATTTCAAAGGAACTTGAATAGACAAGAGAAGATGTTTCATGATAGTTTGCCTATAGAAATAAGAGAAAATATGAGCAAGAGAAACAAACAGTTTTCTCATTTTTTGAGAAGGAGGTTGGACCTGCATGAAAAAGGATGACATAACCTAGAAAGTGTGATCCGACAAAACACTAACCAGCTCAGTTTATTTCATGAGAAAAAAAAAAAAACTTTAATACTTAAAAAGAATTATTTTCTTTAGCTTCCAAAGTACTCTGCACAACACTTGAAACATTATAAATGTCAGATCCATTGCAGTCCCAGGAAAATTTTTAATTTTAAACATTAAAAAGTGTCTGCTCTTGAAAACCTTTTTCATTACTAAAATCCTCCTAGCTTCCTTCTTAGGCCAAAGCAGGAGACTAGTATGTGGCATGCATCCTGTTAGCCATCACTCAAAAACTCCAATACACCCTTGTTAAGTTTCAGTTTAACTTAAAATTTCATGGTTTCAAAGGGCAATTGCTTCTTCTGGTTTTCCAAATAGTATCCAGATATGGCAGAAACAAAAGATATAGCTGAGAAATGCTGATGAAAATTCAGCTACATATTTGCATAAAGTTTGGCTTTTTATGAATTTCTACTGGATTCAAAAGTTAGACTGAATTAATTGGTGTGCCTCACACCTGGTCTTGTTATCACAGCACAGCGAGACAAAGGGATTTTTCACATGCTTCTCATTCTTTAGCAAGTACAACTTAGGTGTGAAAGAAATTTTTCTTGCCACTCAAGCCTGGCTGTTCTCCCACCCTGCTCTGTCCTGCTGGTCCTTCAGCTGCCAAGCATTGGCAAGCTTCAGACCGTATTCACCACACTCCAGATTCACTCTAATGAGTTCATCTCTTGGCCATGATTTGTACCAGCAGTAAATCATGGCTTAACACAGCAAATCTTTCACGTAAAGAAAAAATCTTTCTTGATAACTCATGAGAGATGAGAACGAAGAGTTGTACAGTTCAGGTATATTTAGAAAGCTGAAATCAAATTCATTTTAGAAGTAGTCAAAGAGATAGCTCCTGTATTTTGTTTTGCTTGTTTATTTGTTTGCTTGCTTGCTTTCCTGGGCCATAGGTGAAAAATGTAGTTTAGACCAGACAAATTTTAGGAAGCTGTGTAAACTGTTGAAGCAACAGTCATCATCAGCATAGTATAAAACTAGTTTTTCAAAAACCAGAGTCAGAAGAAAGTCTTGAGCTAAGTACTTTTTTTTTTAGACAGGGTCTGGTTCCATCACCCAAGCTAGAGTACAGTGGTGCAATCTCAGCTCACTGCAATCTCTGCCTCCCGGGCTCAAGTCATCCTCTCTCGCCTCAGCTCAACCTCCCGAGTAGATGGGATTACAGGCACACACCATCATGCCCAGATAATTTTTTTATTCTTCTTAGAGACAGGGTCTCACTTTGTTGCCCAGGCTGGTATCGAACTTCTGAGCTCAAGCAATCTGCCCACCTCGGCCTCCCGAAGTGCTGGGATTATAGGCATGAGCCACCACACCTGTCCTATGTACTTTCGGTAGTACATAGGATGGTAAACGCAGTCAGCATGGAGCTTATGGGGGCCTGTTCGGGATCCTGGGAGGTAACTATGATTTGCCCAATGCTGGAAATGAGGACAATGCAGCTTAACTAAGAAACATGACCATGGTCACATCATGCATGAGTGGTCAGCAGAGTTGGAATTGCACCCCATGCTCATAACCTTAAACCACTCTGCTATAGCACACCCTAGGCTGGAAAGTGGGCGCCCAACTTAGCACATGGTCTCTCCAGGTCACTAGACACTGCTGGGCATAACCTATTTGAGTGAATAATAACTCACTCTATTTTTTTTTTATTTATTTACTTGTTTGAAATGGAGTCTCACTCTGTCACCTAGGCTGAGGTCCAGTGGTGCAATCTCAACTCACTGCAACCTCCGCCTCCCAGGTTCAAGCAATTCTCCTGCCTCAGCCTCCTGAGTAGCTGGAACTACAGGTGCCTGCCACCATGCCTGGCCAGTTTTTCTCTTTTTAATAGAGATGGGGTTTTACCATGTTGGCCAGGCTGTTCTCGAACGCCTGACCTCAGGAGATCCACCCACCTCAGCCTCCCAAAGTGCTAGGATTACAGGTGTGAGCCATGGCACCCAGCCAAATCTCACTATTTCTAATCCTCAGAAGTAACGGCCCTGACTTGCATTTCCTTTACAAAGTGCCATCGAATTTTTATATTATATTTCACATGGTAAGCACTCTGTAAATATGGTAGAATGAGAAAATGAATAATTTAAAACATTGAAAATTCTTAAAAGGCTAGATTTAGTTAATAGGAAGAAGCAAAGGCTGAGAGGTCATTCGTGGTAAAACAAAAACATTAAAAGTCTTAATAAGAGTATGTAAATATGCTTTCTTTCTGGAATAGCCTAAGTGTAGATGTGTCTACAAGAAAGAAAGTAAAAATCTCATCCTTTTCAAAGATACACATTTATTATTGTCATCAAAACCATTAAGTGTTTTTTGGCATGAGATACTACTATATTAGTTGCTATGCAGAGCAATTGAGACCGAAATCTCACATTTCTTCAGGAATTATAGCCTCATTCCTGCAGAAGCCACTGTAGCACAGTATAACAAATGCTTGCTGGTTGACTGATCTCAGAGAAGGGGGAAAAAATAGTGATACAGCTGAAGGTGCTTAGGGCTCCAGGAACGAGAAGAGAAATGTAAATAAATAGAGAGATAATGGAATATTTACATTGAATATGTGGTAAAAGTAATGAGGGAAGGAGTGGATGACTGATACCCAGCAGACGCTGTCAAGACACAAAAAAAGCAACCCCATACACTAGAGGGTCACTTGTTTTATAAACTTGTTATTAAGTCACACAATGGATATTTCATAAATACCTATCATCCTTAGAGAACAAGTAACAATGGAATCAAGTTATGTCAGGATTTTCCCCACAAAATTACATTTTGCAAGGAAGATTATTCAATTCATTTAATGTACCTATGACATTTATAATAGGATTCCACCGTATTCCTTTTCCCATTTTTGAAAATGGTTCCATGAAATGGCAACTGTAATTCACTAAGAATGTGTTCAATGGTGGCCTAAGTATCTTAAGCTTTTGGTTTCAAATTCAACCCATGGCAAGTCCTCTCTGAATATTTTACTTGCTTTCTTCCCAGAGAGCTTAGGAGAAACAGTGACTAACTTAACATGTAAATGCCAGATAACAAAGACATCTGGAAAGTCCCTTTGAGGTTATCATCAGTTCTAGAGCAGCTCACAAAATGCTGCTTAGGGAAAAGTACCGCGCAGTCAGAGGGTACCGCGGTATGTCCATTCATTCCATGGTCATTGACATCTAAATTTTTTAATGTGGATTTTAAGTAGCAAGTCAAAAATTCAGTCTCATCCTAAATGTACTGATCGTCTGTCCTCTAAGTTTTCTGGGAAAGCAGGACTAAAAATCATTTGCATCCTCCCAAGTCTTCGATAGAGCCATAAATATCCAAGAGCCACAGAGACAGGGAGAGAGGAAGAGTTAACTAATCCCATCAACAACTTGCTAGTTTTATTTTTATATTTTAAATGAATGCCTTGCTACCCCTGTCTCTGGGCACACATTCAGAAGAATGACTTGCCAATAGTTTTTGGTGGCTTCAAGGGAAGCTTTAAGATTTATTAATACAAAGGAAAGAGCCGGGCGCGGTGGCTCAAGCCTGTAATCCCAGCACTTTGGGAGGCTGAGGCGGGTGGATCATGAGGTCAGGAGATCGAGACCATTCTGGTCAACACGATGAAACCCCGTCTCTACTAAAAATACAAAAAATTAGCTGGGCATGGTGGCACGTGCCTGTAATCCCAGCTACTCAGGAGGCTGAGGCAGGAGAATTGCCTGAACCCAGGAGGCGGAGGTTGCGGTGAGCCGAGATCGCGCCATTGCACTCCAGCCTGGGTAACAAGAGCGAAACTCCGTCTCAAAAAAAAAAATACAAAGGAAAGAAAGTACAAGCAAAAGACACTCACATTAACTACATTTATGTGCTTTCTGCAGCTCTGCAGATGACAGAAGCATCAATATCCTGTTAACCTGGCAGAGCAATTAGTTATGTCGTTAAGGGGTTAAGAGGAAAAAAAGGGCAGGAGGGCACCAGAGCCAACCGGGAAGTCAGCCTGAGGCCCGCAGGGCGTCTGAAGGCACAAAGCCCCATCGGCACTGTTGATCCAGGAGCAAAATGTCAAGCTAATTTATATTCAGGCCAAGAGATTCCATGGACTAAAGATAAATGAATAATTAGTATAAGGACGCTATTTTTTTAATTGTTTTCTTATTGTTATACTTTAAATTCTGGGGTACATGTGCAGATCGTGCAGGATTGTTAGGTAGGTATACACATGCCGTGGTGGTTTGCTGCATCCATCCCCCCGTCATCTACATTAGGTATTTCTCCTAATGTTATCCTTCCTCAACACCCCAATCCCCTATTATCCCTCCCCTAGACCCCCAGCTCCCAACAGGCCCTGGTGTGTGATGTTCTCCTCCCTGAGAACACTATTTTTCAAGGCTACATTGCCCTCAAGTGAATTAAAGGTTCATTGGTGAAATCACCAATGCCTCTCTAAAGTTTTCACCAAATGTAGTTCTTTGGCAGAAAATGACTACAAAGAAAATCCTTTGGTAGTAAGTCCAAAGGAAGGTGAGTGACTTGGAGATGGTATAGGAGTGTATCCAGAAAGAGAGAGTGCAAAATGTCTTTGAATTCCATGTTTTAATCTCCTTATCAATTTGGCATTCTACCCGATGATATCCCCTTGTTTCAAGTGAAAGCGAAGTGAATGTATTTTCTTTCTGGAATAGCCTAAGTGTAGTTGTGTCTAAAAGGAAGAAAAGGATGATAGCTCAAAGATGTAAAATAAAATGGCCACAATTGTCGCTACATGCAGTATTTTTATATAAATGAAAAACTCTGGCAAATGATTAAAAATTAAATGTTCCATTTCCTATTGAGTTTTACAGTTCAAATCAATATGTTGTGTCATCACATCTTTAAATACAAGGAACCCACTGGATTCCAAGGGGAATGACAATGCATATTGTAGGCATAGAAAAGTGGCCAAGTGGTACTTGTACCTTCTCATGACTTTTTAATTGAAATCAAAAACAAATTGAAGAAAATTCCCAAGGGAAAAAAGTGAGAAACTACACCTTCAGGCTCTCTCTATGCCCAATCTAAACAAGCCCTGCTAAAAGCCAAAGGGAAAACAAGTATTTTTCCTCATCTGTCTTGTGGTAACCCTGCTGTTGTCTTTATTAACTGGTGTCTCAACTGGAGTAAAGAACCAAGACTGGCTGCTCCTATTCCCATGCTCTTCGGAGTGGCATAAGGATATAAAACTTGACTTTTTTTTTTTTTTTTTGAGATGGACTCTCTGTCACCCAGGCTGGAGTACAATGGCATGAGCTCAGCTCACTGCAACCTCCACCTCCTAGGTTCAAACAATTCTCCTGCCTCAGCCTCCCAAATAGCTGCGATTACACGCCTGGCTAATTTTTGTATTTTTAGTAGAGATGGGGTTTCCCCATGTTGGACAGGCTGGTCTCAAACTCCTGACCTCAGGTGATCCACCCACCTCGACTTCCCAAAGTGCTGGGATTACAGGCGTGAGTCACCACACCCGGCCAAAACTTGACATTTCTAATGCACCAAAGAGGAGTTAACCCCATGGCCAACATCATATTTTAAATCTAAATGGCAAGGATATCCTAAAAAGCACTGCCATGAAACAACAACTCAGAGAGTGAGGAAAGCTTAACTCATGGCTCCTTTAAAACACGTCATGAGTAATACAACAATAGCAGTAACTACTCTGGAATGGTGATCTTTTTTTTAATTAGGCTATGAAAGATCATATGTTTTCCAAGGCAAGCAGCAGTCATTTACCTAATTGTGCAAAAGGTACTCTCTCTGATGTGATGTCAAAAGGGTGACATCATGAAAAACATACTTTATAGATGACCTTGTATAACTGACTAACATCAATTGGTTAACAGTACATATTCCTACTCAGAACATGTACAACATTCATTTCTGAAACAGATGATTCTATTTACTGCTCATCTTCAGTCTCATTAGTTCCAGCATGGGGATGATAGAGCTCTGACTTCATAGATTTGTTGGGAGAAATATGTAAGATACAACACGATCAGAAAACGTTGTTGGCAGTTGGCATATTGCAAGAAGGCAATAAATTTTAGCTGCTATTGTTGCTATTGTTGTTGTTTGTGAAGATGTTAAGAACATTATCAAAAAAAGGTAACTTTCTGGCTTGGCGCGGTGACTCACACTTGTAATCCCAGCACTTTGGGAGGACAAGGCAGGCAAATCGCCTGAGGCTGGGAGTTCAAGATCAGCTGACCAACATGAAGAAACCTCATCGCTACTAAAAATTAAAAAAAATTATCCAGGCATGGTGGCACATACTTGGGAAGGCTGAGGAAGGAGAATCACTTGAACCTGGAAGGCAGAGGTTACAATGAACCAAAATCATGCCATTGCACTGCACTCCTGCCTAGGCAACAAGAGCAAAACTCTGTCTGGGGGAAAAAAAAAAAAAGGTAATGATCATCTTTGGAAATTAATAATGGCTACCACTTTTGAACATCCATCAAATCTCAAGCATTACATTAGTGATATTGAGACACATTATCTCTAATCCTTACAACAATAACACAAAAGTATTAAGATACCAATTTTAAAAACAAGAAAACTGAGACTGAAATACATTAAATAATGTGCCCAAGGTCATAGAAGTACTTAAAAATTAATTTTCAACAAATAAATAAAGGAGTTCTCAGGTAAGCAAAGGCTTAGCTTTGATGTCATTATTCTTGTCTCTGATTGTGTCCACCCACACATGGGTGTTTGTGTACACGTGTGTTCAGACACTCCAAAAGTAGCACAGCATATTGAAAACTGCATGAGCTTTGAAGTTCAACAAACACGAATTTACATACAGTGTCCAGGGTTTATTGGCTATGTGACCCTCTCTGCATATCACTGTCTTTAACTGTAGAAGTTGCTGAATAACTAAAATCCAAACATTCCCTCATCACCTCAATCACGTATTTGGAAATACTAAACCCAAAGTGTTTCCATCTTATTCTAAAAAACTCTGTAAGCATCAAGGTACTGAAGCAACTCAGCTCTTTCAGTGCTGTTGTGTCTGAGCATTACTACATGTTACTTATCACATACAAACTCTTAATAGAAAAGAGGTTCAAGATTGTCTTGCTTCATTTTAAGAAAAAAAAAAAAAGACAACACAACCGGCTACTTCAATACACAGGGTATACTGTTTAAGCCATTTTCCTGGCTGGGTGCAAGAGCTCATGCCTGTAATCCCATACTTTAGGAGGCTGAGGAGGCAGGAGAAGGACTCGAGGCCAGGAGTTTGCTGCCACCGTTGGCACCATGCAACATGGCAAAACCCTCTCTCTATTAAAAATTTAAAAATTAGCCAGACATAGTGATACATTACTGCAGTCCTAGCTACTTGGTAGGGAGCTGAGGAGGAAGGATCACTTAAGCCCAGGAGTTTGAGACTGCAGTGAGCTATGATTGTGCCACTGGACTCCAGGATGACAGAGAAAGACCCTGTCTCAGAAAAGAAAAAAAGCGGAGTGAAGGGGTTATAACTGTACAAATCTGATCTCAGGCCAATGTATAAATTTGGAACTGTGATCTCTTTGTGGGTAAATGCTTACAAACTGAAGGGTCTGGGACACTCCTAAAATCCTTAACTACCCGTGGACAGTACTCCACAGAAGACATCCACAGACACAGTGGCCCAGACCATCAGAGTCATCAGAAGCAGGGGGTGATTAGAGCCCAAGCTTTGAATTCCCACAGACCTGAATTCTAATCATGGCTTTGTCACCTATTAACCAGACAACGAATGTTATTATTAGATGATTTATGACCTTTCCATAAACCCAAAGGAGATTCCATAGTACAAGGATTCCTGGTGTTTCAAAGACCTGGCTTAAGAGTCTCCTGATTCCCCTCCTCTACCCCAGCTCTCTCCTGGCAACAACCCAGGTTGCTGGGCCAGGCTCCAGAGAAGGGCACAACCCCATGTCTGGTTCCCATCACCTTCTTAACTACTCACTTTCTCCCCGCCTTCTCTCACATCCTCACCACTCACCACTCATCTCTAACCCTCTATCTCTCACCGTAGTCTTGGAAATATTTCTCTTTTAATCTCAGGCAATTTCTTTCCCCTCCCATTTCATGTATAAGTAAACAGCACAACCTACAACAACAACAAAAATAAAAATTAAAAGTCTAGACTGTTCAGGAAAACTCAGCTTAATAATAAGCCAGTGATACCAAGACCCTTGTAAGAATCCAGAGGTTTTCTTCAGAATCTCAATAAAAGCCACATCATAGGTAAAGCCTGTACTTTGAAACAGACAAACCTGTGTTCTATTCCCAGCTCTGACTCTTACTACTACTGTGTTTTTGGAAAAATCACAAAACCTGAGACTCTTTTTCCCCTGTACTACTAAAGTAAGAAATTAATGAGATAATTCATATAAAGCACTTGGTACAGTGCCTACATGGTAAGCATGCCGCAAATGTTAGCTATTATTCATGATTCTCTCTCTCCTCCTATTTCCTGCACCTTGTTTTTCTTTGACCACTAGGATTGAAAATAAAATTTTCACAATTTTTTAATGTAACGGTATGTGGAGTAAGAAAACCTTCTGTTTTGTTAAACATTAATAATAAGTCAGCTTTACTATGCACTATTGTGAGCTAGCCTAGGAATCTAAATGTAGAAGTGGTAAGGAATGAAGAGTGGGCAGAAAAATATATTCCAGGTTCCATAGTCAGCTTGACAAACTAGACCATAACCTGTTTACAGGTTTATGAGAGAGGGCTTTAGAGTCAGCCCTTACTGAAAATAGGGCTTTAATTCATTAATTCATTAATCCATTTTAACCATTCCCTCCATTCCTATCCAGCTCCGTTTTACAGATTTTGAGAATTGGAAGGGGATTCAGAACAAGTATGGAATCAGAAAGACATGGAGGTAGGCTGGGAGCCTTACAGGAGAAAAAGGAATCTTGGCCTTGATCTTAGGTGAAGAATGAAGAATGAAGTAGCCAGACCAAAGATTAAGCAAAAGTTGGTAGAATTGTGTTGAAATAATACACAAGTTTTCTCAGTGTAAACCATCAATAGTACGTGGGCTCTTCTGAGCCTCAACAAGCCCCCTAAGCAATGAACTTAGAAGAACAGCCTTCGAGAACAGCATCTCCAGTGGTGCTTCCCTGCTCACCAAATGTATTTGAGCTTTCAAAGCATGGAATCTGAAATTAAAACCTTTCTGTTTTGTAGGCTAACCTCTTTTCATCATTCTTCTGTTTCTACATTTCTCATTCCTGTTTCCCTACAATCCAGTGTGTTCTAGTGAATAGGTGAAAAAATATATCAGAAAAAAAATAAACTACAATCTTGGAAGAAATGATTGACATTTTCATTGAAAATTGTCTGGGAAGAGACTAATAGGCATCTATTAGCAAATGCAAACCATCCTTATTCCCACTTGTGAAAATAAACTGTCTCCTTCTCATACTTGAATGTGGCCTTGAATGATAGATGTGTCATCATGGCTTTTGGTAGGACCTCTCTATTTTGCCTTCTTCTCACCTATTGGTTACGTGTGAAATAACATAAATTCCTTATGTAATGTACAGCCCCTAATAAAGTATTGTATTTGTCTGTTCTCATGCTGCTAATAAAGACATACCCAAGCCTGGGTAATTTAAAAAGAGAGGTTTAATGGACTCACAGTTCCACATAACTGGGGAGGCTTCACAATCACGGCAGAAGGCAAAAGCACGTTTTACATGGCAGCAGGCAAGAGAGAGAATAGGAGCCAAGTGAAAAGGGAAATGCCTTATAAAATCATCAGCTCTCATGAGACTTATTCACTACCACGAAAACAGTATGGGGGAAACAAGCCCCGTGATTCAGTAATCTCCCACTGGGTCCTTCTCACAATATGTGGGAATTATAGGAGCTATAATTCAAGATGAGATTTGGGTGGGGACACAGCCAAACCATATCAAATATCATATTAATAAATTATGATATGGCTCTTTGACTAGGTGTGTTAGTCTTGAATAGTGTATCAAAATACATATTTTCCCTTATAATACAGTAATTCTACAAATTCAAATGTGGGCAAAATTTTGATGATTTATGTCAAGGCAAATGTAACTAAAACAAGTGGAATATTTGTAGAGCTAAGGAAATAAAAAAATACTCAAGTTTAGGAACTCCTTGACTTACATGCCTTACATCTGAGTCAGACTTCCTAGATACTAGTGTTATGTAGAAAGAATTTGCTCCCTCCCATCTGTTCCAGTGCCAGATTTGTTATTTATTACAGCTTTTTTCCATTTTAGCTCCCTTTGTCATTCTAAGGTATCCAGAAGGGAATTTCGTATTTTACTATTTCGAGTTGATTTCAGAGACAGAAAAAATGATGGGAATTTGGCCCTCAATAGAAATGGTCCTTTCTTCTGCAGTTACATAAACTCAATACTGATTTATATTTCTTAACACTGCTCTCTTTCCTCTGTTTACCATTGATTTATTTAGCAAACATTTATTGGCATGATGGAGCCACAGAATGAACAAGGCAGACACAGTCCCTTTATCACTACAAGTAACAGGGTAGTCATAGCTTCAGAGGAAGCTTTAAACATTATTCACACGACATCTTTCAGCCCTACCTTCTCAGGGTTGCTTCCATTCTCAGACAGATTTCTTTTCGCAGTTCCGAGATGGCTCTAAGCAGCTCCTGGAGCTACCTCCTTACATATGCACTGCTAGTCAGAAAGAAAGTCAACTTAACCACCCAGGCTCACTTCCCCTCCATCTCTATCTCCCTGCTCAAAGAAAGGACGTAAAGTTGGGTTATGTTGGTCCCAATTGGTCTGATTCAGGTCATGTGCCAGTAGCTAAGCAAGCAATGTGACCAAGGACATGCAATATACAACAGGTTTAAGCTCATCAGAGCCCATTCTTGCAACCAGTCAGATCCCACTGCATATGGCTGAGAAGCTCAGGGCACTTATAAAAGAAGGCATGGAATTGATGCTGGAAGGAACAAGACATGTTCACTAAAGTCCCTGTCCTTCAGAGCTAAAAGCTTCTAAAGAGTTGACAGAATAATAGGAACTCACCCACCCAGCATACACATGAATCATTTCTGATAAATGAGGGCTAACAAGCGTATAGTCTTGGGAATCTTCCCATAGCAACAGGATGCAGGCCGAGTGTTCTGTTAAAAACTACCACTGAGCAGTCAGCATATGCTCAACACTGCTGGCCTCTGGCAGCGATTCAGAGGTGAAACCTTTTGTTTCCAATTAGTCTACACTTTGACTCATGTAGTGCCTAAGAATTCACCTTTATTTATAAAGTTCAGGATCTTGGATAAATTTGACAAGAGCTACTAAAAGATAAAGTGTTTGCAAGGATATGAGTTTCCTCATTTAATCACAATTTAATTTTGATTAACAAGTAGAACTACTTAGATAAAACTGAAAATAGCTCTATTAAAACCTCACATTAGTAGAAATGTTCCTTCTCAATCTTGTTTTTCACCTTGAATGCTGGATTTCTTTCTAACCTCACATGTTATACCTCATCAGTCTAATGCTCTAAGCCAGTGGTTCTCATCCTTGGCCACTTGGGGAGCTTTAAGAAATATCAATACCTAGGTCTCAACCCCAAAATATCAATGCCTGGATCTCAATAGATTCTGTTGTAATTGATCCAGGGTGCAACCAAGGTTAAGAACCACTGCTCTCAGTAGGACCATGTTAGAGACAAAGATAACGTCTCCTAGGAAGCATGCCAGATTTGCAGAAGCAATCAGTTTAAATGCTATAACCAATCTGTTAGGAAACACAGTTAAAGTTGACACAGGGTTAAATCGAATTCAGAAATAGGGGGAAATGTCCTCCGCATGAACAGCAAGCCACGCATCGGTGCATGCTTCTGTCCCACCATATCCACACCTCTCCCACATCTCTACTGCTACCACCTGGTCTAAGCCACCATCATCTTTTCCCTGGGCCACTGTAACATCCTCCCAAGCTATAAAACACACAAGCTCTCCAGCCACTGTCTGCTTGCTCCCCATCATTCACTACACTTCAGCCACATTGACCTTTTTTTTTTTTAATTGTGAGACAGGGTCTCACTCTGTCACCCAGGCCGGAGTACCATGGCCTGATCATGGCTCACTGCAGCCTTAACCACACAGGCTCAAGTTATCCTCCCATTTCCTGAGCAACTGGGACTACAGGCACATGCCAGCATGCCCTGCTAATTTTTGTAATTTTCATAGAGACAGGATTTAGCCATGTTGCCCAAGCTAGTATCAAACTCTTGGGCTCTAGCTATCTGCCCACCTTGACCTTCCAAAGTGCCGGGATTATAGGTGTGAGTCACCACGCCCAGTATCCTCACATCTTTCTCATCTCAGGACCTCTGTATGTGTTGTTTCCTCTGCCTAGAATGTCCTATACACACACACACACAGGCACACACACACACATACACAAATACACAAAGACCTTTTTCCACTATGCACAAAAACACTCTGCCTTGCAAACTTAACTTATTGCAGAGGGCTCAGTTTCAATGTCACTTCCTCAAAGGGGTTGTCCCTGACCCCTAATCTAAAGTGAGCCTCCAGAGGCCGGGTGTGATGGCTCACGTCTGTAATCCCAGCACTTTGGGAGGCTGAGGTGAACAGACAGCTTGAGGTCAGGAGTTTAAGACCAGCCTGGCCAACATGGTGAAACCCCATCTCTACTAAAAATACAAAAAATTAGCTGGGCGTGGTAGTGCATACCTGTAATCCCAGATTCTCGGGAGGCTAAGGCAGAAGAATCACTCGAACCTTAGAGGGGGAGGTTGCAGCGAGCCAAGATTGTACCATTGCACTCCAGCCTGGGCAACAAGTGAGACTCCATCTCAAAAATAAATAAACAAAAAATTTTAAAAATTAAGTGAGCCTCCTGTTTTACATTCCCTTAGAGTCCTGTTTTATATTTTTCTAGCAAAGGTTTATTTGTACAGTATCTGGCTCCCCTTCCAAACTCCCTGAAGGCAAGGATAATTCTGTTTTCTTCACCCATGTATGCCCTAGCACCCAGCCTTGCCCCTGGTCCATAGTAAATTCTCAATGAATAATTATTAAGTGTAAAGAAAAGAAGTATGTTTTATTGTACCATTTCCTTAAACTGAGGGGCATTGTAAGAAATAGCTTCTGAAGTATACAGCCATATTTACTCAAGATCGTGTTTAGAACCTTGTTCACTACATGATTGTAAGTCTTCTCTTTACAATCTCAGCTCTAGGAATAGTGTGGTTTTCCGAAGAAAGGAACACAAACCTTTTCCTTCTAAGCTTCAGCAAGCTCTCTGCAGACAAACCCAAGGAGAAAGGGGAAGGTGCTGAGCAATGCACACCCAGTTACTGCTCCCAGATTTACCAATCAGATGATTCTCTCACTCCACTGGGGACATTCAAGCCAAGTGTGTTGACCCTAAGTGATTCCCTTCACATGGGAACATGATGTCAAGGGAAAGAAGGTGCTCCCTCCCAAACATCATTGACTTAATAACATTTATTTAGTAAGTATTTAATCCAGGCGTCCCCAAACTACAGCCCGCGGGCCACAGGCGGCCCCCTGAGGCCATTTATCTGCCCCTCACTCCCCGCACTTCAGGAAGGGGCACTTCTTTCATTGGTGGTCAGTGAGAGGAGCACAGCATGTGGCGGCCCTCCAATGGTCTGAGGGACAGTGAACTGGCCCCCTGTGTAAAAAGTTAGGGGACGCCTGATTAATCACATAAAGTCTCTATTCATTTTCTATTGCTTCTGTAACAAATTACCACAACTTTAATTTTGAAGGTTAAAAGTCCAAAATGTCACCGTGGGTCATGCCTGAAATCCTAGCACTTTGGGAGGCCGAGGCAGGCTGATCATTTCAGGCCAAGAGTTCAAAACCAGCCTGGCCATCAGGGTGAAAGCCAACCTGTACTAAAAATACAAAACTTAGCCAGTGGTGGTCATGTACACCTGTAATCCCAGCTACACAGGAGGCTGAGGCAGGAGAATCACTTAAACCCAGGAGGTGGAGGTCGCAGTGAGCTGAGATCATGCCACTGCACTCCAGCCTGGGCAAGAGAAAGAGACTCTGTCTAAAAAAAAAAAAAAAGTCCAAAATGTGTTTCACTAGACTCAAATCAAGGAGCCAGCAGAGCTGCACTCCTGCAGGCTCCAGAGGAGAATTCATTCCCTATCTTTCCCAGTGTCTAGTGGCTGCCCACATTCCGTGGCTCATGAGCCCTTCCCAGCACCTCAACCTCTGCTTCTATTTTGACATCTTCTTCTCTAACAGATTCCGGGAATTAGGATGTGGACATCTTTGGGGGACCATTATTCCACCTACAACAGTTAAATAATTAGAGGTCTGTCAATAGGTTAAGGTACATATTTAGGCTGTGATTAAAACCATATCCAAGAACTATCTACTATCTTCAGTATCCAGTATCATCCATTCAGACCAGTTCATGAATTCGAACCATTCAGCTCAAACACATGATGTAAAACACTTTTCATCCTGAAAAAGTAGCCCAGGGATATTTTTGAAACTTTGTTTTAACCCCGAGAAAAACGTCCTTGCTAATCAATAGTCCTCTAGCGTGCAGCTATGATGAAAGAGCTCTCTTATTATTCTTCCTGCCTGGAATTTACACTATCTTTATTGTCCCCCAAGCCCCTGTACCCCCAACTCTCACTCCTAGCCATCTCCTGATCTTCTCCCTTCCCTCCCCCATGCCTACCCAAAAAGGAAAGCATCAGGAAAGGGACATGAAGATGGAATAAGAAATATCTCTTTTTTAAGAGATGGTGCATCATTATGTTGCCCAGGCTGTTCTCAAACTCCTGGCCTCAAGCAATCCTCCCACCTCAGCTTTCCCAGAAACTGGGACTACAGGCATGAGCCACCATACCTGATAGAAGCATCTCTTAAGAATGGGAACATGAAGATGAGATAATTTCTAATAGACAAATTACAAAATTCTCTGTAACTATTTAGGATGGGATTTTGCTGAATTTTTAGACAATTTTTCTAGCTCTCCTTCTAGCTCTGGATCTGTGTAGAAATTGTTTATATCACTTGCCTTTCTTTTCTTTCTTTTCTTATAAACTCTTGAAGGTGAAGGCCTCTATCATTCTCCAGGTCATGCAAAGAGTCATTCAATAGTTACATGCCTGTTACCAGTTCTGAGCCTCAGGCTGTCATTTGCACATGCCAACTCCTAATTCCCCATCTGCTAAAAGTACACTTCCCTAAATACTTTAAAAGCATATAAGTTTTAAATATTTTTTTTAGAGGCAAGGTCTTACTCTGTCACCCAAGCTGCAGTACAATGGTACAATCATAGCTCAATATAACTTCAAACTCCTCAGTTCAAGTGATTCTCCCGCTTCAGCTTCCCAAGTAGCTAATGTTTTTTTTAAGACATGGGTCTCACTATGTTGCCCAGGCTGGTCTTAAACTCCTGGCCTCAAGCAATCCTCCTACCTTGGCCTCCCAAAGTGCTGGGATTGCAGGCATGAGCTACTGCACCTGGGCCCTAGATAAAATTTGAAATCATTTGCTTAGTTATTTCCTTATATCCATCTAGGCCACTTCCCCCTCCTTACCTATCTCTGCTTTCCGCCAGCCATTTCTATTTTTAGGCAGGTCAGCACTTAATTTGTCAGGCTACTCCCTTCTTACTGTTACTGAGATCATATAACAAACACAACTAGTTACAAATGCTGTACCCCGCAGTCAAGAGCTAGAAGATCTGATCCTTGGAGCACAGTTTGAAAGAAACATTTTTTGCTCACTATTAGAGGGTCAACAGTTAAAAACACACACACACTGCTTGAGTTTGTCCCAGGAGGTATGGTTAACATCCATTTGTTTTCACTAATTCTTAAGTCTGGAATGCAACTAGCAGGTATGTTCTATTTTTCTCTCTGCCTCTTGGCCGGGAGTCAGATCTGGAAGCAGAGTCACTGCAGCACTAGCACTGTCCCCCATAGTGCTCCCAGGCAGCACAGTGGTTGGAGTGACGGTAGAGCCAGCCCCTTGCAGAGATGGGGGTCAAAGTCTCGAGCTGATCCCTCAGGACCTGAAACTGACAATTGCAATGGCTGCCTTAATGTCACACAGGACCGGATCAGAGTTGTCTTGGTTGTCAATTGTGGGAACTGGCCAAATGCTCCATCACCATGTATCTTGGAGTGAGCCCAGGCTATGGGCTCAACAGCCTTTCTTCTTTTCTAGACTTAATCAGTTTCAGTTCAACAACTGCATCGCCTGGCATGCACACTAGAAAGTATCACTACGGCCTTCTGCTGTGATTTCCTGGGAAAGCTGGGAAAGCTGCAAGACTCCACAGCTCCCCTCCAGCTCACCAGATGCTCCTGAGATCCCTAGCAGAGCTTTATTGGTTTGATGTGATCCCCTGTGAAATGTATGCTCTCCTGGGGGAGGGGGCATTTAAGCCATCCATTCATTCAGCAAACCTCATTAATGGAATACTCATTACTTGCAAAGCACTGTGCTGGGCCCTAGAGGCTTCTCTTTGCCTGTAAGGAGTTCACAGTCCAGTCAGTTATTAAGCATTTATAGTAGCTCAGTGTGGGTGTGGGGGGGAAGAAAATTGGACAGATTTTAGTCAAGGAGAAGAGAAAAGCAGTTTCCTGATTTCCGAGGCCAGGGAGGAGAAAGCAGGGAGAGTGGAGCTCACCCGGAGAAGATAAAGTTGTGTGACTTCCCAGCCGCTCCTAAAGCCAGGCCCGCACAGCCTGCCATGTGGACAGATGGACAGATGGACAGACAGCAACACTGGGTATTTCCACAGGTCCAGAAGCACATCTTTCAAATTAGGTCAGAGAACTTCAAAAGGACCTTAAAGTCCACATATAGAAGAAGAAACGTCAGATTTTTAGAGCAATCCAAGCTGCTGGGTACAATCTACTGAAATACTGGAATAAACAGCAGAAAAGCAGCCCTTTCGCAGCCCTCTTGGCCTCCGTGGCTCACTTCCCTCCCTTTATGCATGCTCTCAAATGTTGAGGACACGGTCACCATCATGATGATCCAGGGGAGCGAGAGAAAATTTTCCAAAACCCAAGCTTACTTTATTATAATTTCATCTCTTTCATCTCTTTTTGGCCACAGTCCCTTCCATGCTTCAAATCCCCCCTGAGGTAACTATCAGCCCTCTCGGGAGGCTCTCCCCACAGCAGGCCCCTGCAGCTCTCTGCAGGAATTCATCTGGGACCACGCTCCCACCCTCCCACCCTCTTAAGATCTGGCGACCAGGGAGAGGGCAAGGATGAGCACTCCAGCAGCTGTCCTGACCCAGTTTCCTTTCTGTATTTCCTTTGTGGAATCTGCTGCTTCCTTTATACGTATTTGTCAACCACCTGAGGGGCTCAGAAAAGCTACATTTAAGGGAAGGATGAGAGCCTTGTCACTTGAAGCAGGGTCTGCAGACCAGGAGCAAGGGCACTACCTAGAAGCTTATTAGAAAAATAGATCCTCAGGACCCACCAGACCAACTGAATTAGAATCTTCACATTAGCAGCTGTGATGGCAGCAGGGGAGGAAACAGCTCCAGCCCTGCTTGTGCCCTGTCTCACACTCAGTGAAGGGCCACCATGCCAAGAGAGCTTTTCCATCTCTGTTTCAGAGCCACATATTTCTTGTAGCCTTAAGATGCTCTTGCCTTGACTTCACCAAGAATGCCAACTCTACCATGACTAGAAGGATATTCTGTGTCACTGGGGCATTTGCAAATCATTGTAGCACCTTTATCCTTTTTTAACTGTTTTAAGAGACAGGTTCTCGCTCTGTTGCCCAGGCTGGAGTGCATGGAGTGCAGTGGCCTGATAATAGCTCACTGCAGCCTCCAACTCCTGGGCTCAAGCAATACTCCTGCCTCAGCCTCCCAAGTGGTTAAGAGTACAGGTGTGTGACACCCAGCTAACTCTGTGTGTGTGTGTGTGTGTGTGTGTGTGTGTGTGTGTGTGTCTTAGAGACAAGGTCTTACTACGTTGCCCAGGGCTCCAGAAGTGATCCTCCTGCTTTGGCCTCCCGAAGCACTAGGATTACAGGTGTCAGCTACCATGCCTGGCCACATCTTTATCCTTTATTCCTCAACCACACACTTCCATAGCTCATCCCTATGCCACTTACTCCCTGCATTATATGCCAGCTGGGGGCTGGCATCAGTTCTCTGTGACTAAAAATATTCTTTTATGTATTATCCGTCTGCTGAATCCCTATAGTGGGCCAAATACTCTGCCAGACATTCGTCCTCTAAGTAAGAGCTTGTGGATCAGACTGCACAATCCTACTGCGTAGCCCTCTTAGAAATGTGTGATTGGAGGAGAGGGAGAGGCACAAGCTTCACAAGATAGGGATGCCAGAGTGACAGCAAAGGTAATAAGTATGCTACTGCAGCCTGCCTGAACCATACCCACGCGTGGCTCTTCTATAACATCCTTTGTCTAACCATGTCTCTTGACCAGTCCCTTCTTGGAGGGCAGGGCTCAGTGATGTGGGAGTCCACCCAGGAAAGAACAGGTTGGACAGAAGTGACAAGAGTCTCTTGGCTGAGCACAGTGGCTTATGCCTGTAATCCCGGCACTTTGGGAGGCCAAGGCAGGTGAATCACTTGAGGTCAGGAGTTCAAGACCAACCAGCCTGGCCAACAGGGTAAAACACTGTCTCTGTTAAAAATACCAAAAAATTAGCCAGGCATGATAGCGCATACCTGTAGTCTCAGCTACTCAGGAGGCTGAGGCAGGAGAATCGTTTAAACTCAAATGCTGGAGGCTGCAGTGAGCCGAGATCAGGCCACTGTACTCCAGCCTGGGCAACAGAGTGAGACTCTGTCTCAAAAAAAAAAATCTCTTTATCCGCTCACCACCACCCAGTGCCCAGCATCCCTGACCACTATCCACTCAAGAGCCAAGCCCAGCTCAGGCTGAGTTGGCCTTCCAGGCAGAGTCAGCTCAGATAAGGAGCTTAACAATCCTCCAGAATTCACTTGGATTTTCCCAGATCAAGGATCATAGGTCAAATCTGAGGGAAGCAGTGAGAGGCCACACGTCAGAGGGCGATCTCAGCAGCCAGGTCAGTCGAAGACAACAATGAAGACACTGTGGAAGCTGTGAGCCAGGCCCGATCAGCCCAGGAAACCAGACCGAACCAGCCCTTTCTCAGGAAGTGCTTTCAAAGATGGATTCAGGTTACAGTAGCCCACGGCTCCCTACATCCTCCTCCCTTCCTCTCCAGATTCCTTCCCCACCCTCCCCATCCTTCTCTCCAGCAAATATGACTTTTTTTCCTTCCTCTGACTTTTTTTTACAAGGCTGTCATTTCTCTGTAGTTACTGGCAAAGCCACTGAATACCACCCTCTCCAGCCTTACTGCCATGTCAGGTCCTGAATGCCTTACTCCATGAGGACAGGGTAAGGGAGGTGATTTCACATCCCTCCATGCAGGAGAAGTCCCAACGCTTCATTCACAGGGCTCCCTGGCACAGCCTCATTTTGCCCCTAACCCGTTAGTGACTGACTCCAAGAGGGCCATCTTCTGATTTCTAATTCCCTTTCCTACCCTGGAGCCTTTAACCTTCTGGTCTAACAGAGATTGCAGTTTCAGCCACCCATGCTGGCCTTGACAGTATCATACTTTACGCAGCTAAGTATCTGCAGGTTCCAAGAGAGAGAGATGAGGTTAGTATAATAAGAGAGTTCAGCAAATAACCCCTTGACCTGTTTTTATAAATGTGCTGTGTTGGGGCTATAAGAAAAAGGATTAAATTATAAAAGTTTATCATCATTCCCCTCCTTCTATTTTCCCCTCCTTTGACTGAGAAGAGGAAGCATCCTTGGCCACCCAGCTTCCCCTGCCCCCACAGCTCAAAGAAGAGTATGAGGGTACCAGCCATGTTCTGGCCTTTCCTGAATTGCCAGAAAGGAGACGAAACTTTTACAAAGGCCTGCTGCAGAAGGGGGTAGAAGCAAAGCTTTGAGGCTGTAGCAGGCCATGAAAAGTACTGAGAAAAGGTGGTTTTAAGAAGCAGTGCTAGCTGGGAGCGGTGGCTCACGCCTGTAATCTCAGCACTTTGGGAGGCTGAAGCAGGCGGATCATGAGGTCAGAAATTCAAGACCAGCCTGGTCAATATGGTGAAACCCCATCTCTACTAAAAATATAAAAATTAGCCAGGTGTGGCGGCACACACCTGTAGTCCCAGCTATTTTGGGAGGCTGAGGCAAGAGAATCGCTTGAACCCGGTAGACAGAGGTTGCAGTGAGCCAAGATCGCATCACCACACTCCAGCCTGGGCAACAGGCTCTGGCTCAAAAAAAAAAAAAAAAAAAAAGCAGCATTGCGACGGTTCAGGATTTGAATCCCCTCTGGTGTCTTTATCTTTCAGGTGAGATCGAACAGTTTATGAGTATTTTTGGCTGCAGGTACTGTGTGTTTCCTTGCATGTGAAGCCACCACGGGAATGTACACATGGTCCTCAGTTACGTTTCAGTTGCGTTTTTTTAATGCCTTCAAATGCACAGAAACTCTAGTGAATTAATTGTACCTTACCTGAAACCAGACAGAAAAGCATCGGCAAAGCCAATTCAAATCCTCAGATTGCTAATCCAGTGACCCAACTGACCCCAGGAGCCAAAAGTCACACAGGATATCTTTCTATCTTCGAGCGACAACACATGCCACAGGTTCTGACAGGACTCAGCAGGAAGTGCAGCCCTTCACCAACTTTGAACCTCTCCTTAAGATGACCAGCTAGCCACACACTTTATGCTGTTGATAAGCATCCCCAGAATTATATTTTTATTTTTAGATGGTTTGAGGGAAAA
Source organism: Saimiri boliviensis (assembly GCF_048565385.1). NCBI lineage: Eukaryota > Metazoa > Chordata > Mammalia > Primates > Cebidae > Saimiri > Saimiri boliviensis. Next base: position 40,502,861 of record NC_133450.1, on the reverse strand, counting down.
CAATTAGGAAAAATATGTAAACAAGGACAGAGAAGTGGTAGACTTTACCTCATACAAACTCTGAGAACATACTTAATAATAAAGGCAGCAGTGAAAGATGGTCTTACATATATTTATTACAGAAAGGATCCGAACACTGTTTTATCTCAAATGATCATATAAATAATCCTCCTCCAATCATAATTAACCATCAAATGTCAATCAGCTGATGTGAATATTTCTTGACAGATGTTAAGAACTAAAAAATAAGGTTACCTTATTTTTATTTGAAAAGAACCTATGTTTGTTACCTAAAAAGAATCCATATTCTGGCTGGGGATATTAGGCAAAGATAAATGAAATAAAGGGAAAAACCACAAATACATAAAATTCTAGGACTGAATAACAGAGACAGACAGGTAAATATAATCTTAGGACGACAAGCATGCGCCAAAGTAGAAAACAGAGAAACAGCTGAATGTTCTCCAAATTATACTGTAATTGTCTGGAAAAGAAGTTATTGAGAGCAGAAACACACACTAAATATTCACTTGAGCCTGGCATGGTGGTTCACACCTGTAATCCCAGCACTTTGGGAGGCCGAGGCAGGTGGATCACTGGAGGTCAGGAGTTCAAAACCAGCCTGACAAACAAGGTGAAACCCCGTCTCTACTAAAAGCAAAAAAATTAGCTGGGCATGGTGGCAGGCACCTGTAATCCCAGCTCTTCAGGAGGTTGAGACAGGAGACAGGAAAAGTGCTTGAAACCAGGAGGTGGAGGTTGCAGTGAGCCGAGATCATGCCATTGCACTCCAGCCTGGCAACAGAGAAATACTCGGTCTCAAAAAAAAAAAAAAAAAAAAATTCACTTGGCTAGTTTATCTCACTATGCCTAGACATTGTCAATAAAGGGCTATATTTAGAACCAATTCACTATTGTTGTCTTTACAGCTCATATATTTCTTTCAGCTTACAACTAATACATTTTGGCAGATTCCCGCATTCTCAAATGCACACTATTTTCTTGGCGCCTTTGGAAAGCAAGTATAGGTTGAGCATTAGCGGTTCGTCAGAGTCTTCTGAAAAAGATGACTTGCTCTGCAATACACAGTTTATACATCTCCACTGCAGCAGACCTATTCATCACATGTTCTACTCGTAAAATTATCAGCTTGGTCCTACAGCCTAAAATAAATCTGGATAAGCCTAAGACGAAAGCTTCTGAGAGTCAATCTAGGAAAAACGATAGAATTTAAGTGATGAGAGGTCACTTAAATGACATTTAATCCAATCTGTATATGCATTAACAACAGCACAATAACCACGATTCCTGAGCACCCAAACACTAGTTTCTCTAACTGCTTTACACATTCATGGTAGCAAAGAACGGAAAAATTAAGGTGTTTTCTGTGGTTATGTTACATATATATGTAGAACTTTATCTCCTGCTATCTATACATTATGTCCTGAATATTTTACCACACTCCCCGTAATTTTTTTAAAAGCTTCCATCTTAAGGGTGCTCTGTAACTGTTGAGGACCAATCTCTGATTGTTGAGTGTGTAAACTGTTTCCAACTGTTAGCTACTATAAACACTTTGATGATTAATGGACTTACATACATACATTGTTATATACATGTACAGTTATTTCTTTTTGCCATAATTACCAAATGCCCTCTAATTATAACAACACTACATTAGCTTTTGTTCTGTCATGGGGGATACACTGCAGAAATAAGATTACCTAGTCAAATGTGAAAAAGATGTTTCATGTTTAGGCTTTCGATCTATGTAGCCAAATGGCTTTCCAAAAAAAATTCAGCCATAATTCGCATTCCCTCCAGCAATGTGAAGTGTCCCCATCTTTATGTACTCACCAGCACTGGGTATTTCTTCTCTTCATCATTGCCAATTTGAATGACCCAAGGTTGTATCTCTGTTTAAAAATTGTTTTTACTCCAATGTTAATTTGCCCTTTATATTTATTTATTGATGCATTGTCTATAAACTTTCTTATTTCCTCTTGGGTTGATCCTTATTGATTAGAAACCTGTTTATGTATCAAAGATTTAATCTTCTTTGACCCTCATATGTTGTAATCATCTTTCCCAGTATATTCACCTTTCTTTTTTTTCACTCTATCAATGACCTACTATATCTTTCTATTTTAAAATCCAAATATAGCCATCTTTTTCTTTATAGATTTCATCATTTGCTTTTATATTTTCAAAGTCTTTCTTATTTCCAAATAGTGACCAATTGGATAAATACAACATTGATTACTTCTTTTCCCAGCGATTTGTAATGTCATTTATCATATATCAAAACCTTACATATGTCACATAGATACTGTGACAGAGAGAGAATCCTGTTTAATTTCAATGATTCTTGTGCTGGAGTCAAACTGCTTTAATTAGTAAAACTCTATAATACACATTAACATATATAATATGCCATATAATGCATGTTAACATATACATTATGCCATTCTTTTTCATCATTAGCTATTCTCACCAGTTTAATTTTTCATATGGCCACTATAATCACTTTGCCATGTTTCCAACTGAAAAGGCCTGTTGAAATGACTTGAAACTTATTAAATTGGGAATGTCTGACATCATCATACCACAAAGCTTTCCACCCGAGAACATAAGCTGTTTTTCTATTTATTTTCTTTTATGTATCTCAGAAAAGTGATGTGCTTTTTTTTTTTCATGAAGGTCTTGCACATCCCTGGACGGTTTATAGTTTTATTGTGATTGTGAAAAAGATCTTTTCCATCACATTTCCAACTAGGTATAGCTGGCATCTAATAGAATTCTTAGAAGCCTAATAATTTTTGAAAGCTATTGACAAGAATGTACAGAATGTACTATACCACTTTTATCACTTATAACTCGGTCACTCTTCCCAAAGTCTTACTTAAAAATAATTCCCCTGTCTTCTGTAGCTAATGTCAGGCTGGCCTGGCTTCAGTTAGACTCTCAGACATCTTGCCAGTGGTCCTGCCCTGCTGGCCTCGAATCGAGTAGCCTGGGAGAGTGGAAGAGAGTCCCAAGCACAGATTCTACCTAGCAGAGTCACATGTCCATGGCGTCCCCTCACAGCAGGTGAGTCAGTTCTAATGTCATTACTGGTGACCCATCCTGCCATTAAGTGCCCAGAAAAGCTCACAGATGACTCTTTGGGAAATGCCAAAGACTCATCAAGAGAAAATAGATGCCTCCATGAAAACCTTTAGTTTTGTTGGAGTATAATGCATAATGCATTTTTCATTCACTCAGCCAGTATTTATGGAGCTACATGCCCAGCCTATGTTAGACCCTGGAACATGAGAATAAATAGTACACTGCTTCTCATGACATGGATAAGTAAACATAAAATAGGCTTAAGATATTTGAGGGGCATCAGAGACACATTACGGAAGTAAGTTTTCCAGCTTGTGGGAGTGTTCCAGGCTAATGAGTGTGGAGAAAGCATTCTAAAATTTCTTTTCCAGAATTCCAGAGGGAAGAGTTTAAGCAAAGGCATCACGAGTACAACAGATTGCAAGAAGTCTGGGTTGTAGGAGGGTAAAACATGAAGGAGAGCTGGGAAGGTAAGCCGGGACCAGATTGCAAAGACTTTGAAAGCTCTTAGATGGTATTTGAATGTTACCTTGGAGATAATTGGGAGCTACAGCTGCATCACCTCTTGGCTGCAGGGAGGAGAAGGACAGACAGAAGATGGAGCCTGGAAAATGGGACGCTGACTAGAAAACTTTTGCAATTGACAAGGTGGGGCTGGGATGTTAATGGGGACAGCTAAGAGGATAGTAAGGAAGAGTCAGATTCTGAAGATAATTAGAAGGTAGAATTGGCAGGATGTGGAGATCAAACAAATGCTGAAGAAGAAAAGAGTGAGGTCAAGCAAGACTGAAACTCCAGGATGTGAATGTCTTGGAATTGCAGCTTTGTCTGCGGTTTGGCTTCATCTCAGAGTCCTGGAACTAAGCAGATTCCTCTCCCTACTCTTCCTCCTTCTCCTCTCCTCCTTCTCCATCATCAAACAGATACTGAAAAGGGCAGACCTTTCCCTAAATATCCAGCTTTCCCCAGAAATAGGGCAACTTTATTCCAGGAAGCTCTGTTCCCAGAAGTATTGTTAATTCAAAAGCCATTTGCCCAGTGATACCACCTTACGTTTGTGTGAGTTTTGGTGTACAAAATGTTTATATATACCTCATTGTGCCAATAAGAAAATCGAGGCTTAGGGAAGTTGCTGCTTGTTCAAGTTTCAAGAGTTTGTTCACAGTGGGTCTAAGGGCTCCAACCAGTTCTTCTGCTTTAAAATCCAGGGAGGTTACAAACTGGTACAACTGGCCAGATGTGGTGATTCACATCTGTAATCCCAGCACTTTGGGAGGCCGACGAGGGCAGATCGCTTGAGGCCAGGAGTTTGAGACCAGGCTAGCCAACATGGCGAAACCCCATCTCTACTGAAAAAAAAAAAAAATACAAAAAAATTAGTCAGGCATAGTGGTGCATGCCTGTAGTCCCAGCTGCTCAGGAGGCTGAGGCAGGAGGATCACTTAAACCTGGGAGGTAGAGGTTGCAGCGAGTCAAGATCATGCCACTGCACTCCAGCCTGGGCAACAGAGCAAGACTCTGCCTCAAAAACAACAACAACAAACTGGCACAACTGTAAACCAAATCACTAGTCACAATAGGCATACCTAAAGGAGAAAAGAAACAAGACCAAGGCTGGAAGGGCATGGCACTTGTATGTTAGCCTGTTCAAATGGGACTCTCGTTATTGGAGGAGGAGGAAAGAAAGCCCTCAGCTCAAAACCCTAACATATTCTCAGGAAACCTCTTTGATTTTCTATTCAATCTTTGTTCTACGAAAACAGGACCTCATGCCAGCACATCGAATAAGGGACTTGCCTGACCAACTTCCATTTCACATGCACACACAGCCTAAAGCTCGGGTGACAAGAGGCACTCTTTGCAGAGAAGGGAAACAAGGGAGCTGGCTGAGGCAAGCTAGTGTCGATGTGGGACAAGAATTTCCAGCAGCATAAAGAAGAATGAAACTCCACCAGGGAAGAACTCACCACCATACATATTTATGTAAATTTATTGTTTCTAGTTTCATATAAACTGCTAACTGATTTTGATTTGAAAAGAATTTCAACCCTGATGCTTGTGAGTTTGCTCCTTATAAAAGGTACACGAATGTCTGTAAGCCTTCAAACAGGTCAAAAAAGCACAAACGCAGCCTGCAGGAGCAGACGTTGGAGCTAAGTGAGTCACTGTCCGGAAAGGATCATCAAGGCCACAGAAAAAGAAGAGGAGCAGGAGACAAGGCTCAGTTCAGATGAGAAAGGGCAGGGGAAGCTGCTGAAGATACTCGGCCCGCATGATGAGGGTCAGAAGTACAAATGCTCATCTCCATTCTCCATGCCTCACAGCCCTCTCTACACATATGTGATCATCACCCTTGACTTTGGATCATTTCTTACGCCCCATTAGAGTACACACAATTAGTTCCCTTTCCAGGTGAAACAAAGGCCCAGTGACTGCTTCGCACCATTTCACCAAATGAGTAGCAACATGGACTCAAATTCAGGCATTGGGAGAGGGGACGAGGGTTGAAAAATTACCTAATGAATACGATGTTCATTATCTGGGCAATGGGTACACATCTAGAAGCCCAGGCCCCATCAGTACACAATATACCTATGTAACAAACATGCACATGAACCCCTGAACCTAAAATTACTTTTCTAAATTCAGGCATTATAAAAAGCATTAGAAACTTGGACAAAAGGCCAAAAGCATGCAGTATGTCCTTCCAGTGTCATGCTATGCAGTGTTTAACACCCCTACCCTCAAGGATTAATTAATTATCCAAAGGAAGTACTTTATTTCACTCTGCTATTAATTACAAGCTTAGACTTTATGAAGTTACAGGTTAACTTGTAAATCTTAGTGAGTAGAGATGCAAATAATTCCCATTTCGTAGAAAAGACATCAAAAGTTACCTTTTCTTTTTTTTTTTTTTTTTTTTTTTTTTTTTTGAGACGGAGTTTCGCTGTTGTTACCCAGGCTGGAGTGCAATGGTGCGGTCTCAGCTCACTGCAACCTCCACCTCCCGGGTTCAGGCAATTCTCCTGCCTCAGCATCCTGAGTAGCTGGGATTACAGGTACGTGCCACCATGCCCAGCTAATTTTTGTATTTTTATTAGAGACGGAGTTTCACCTTGTTGACCAGGCTGGTCTCGATCTCTTGACCTCGTGATCCACCCGCCTCGGCCTCCCAAAGTGCTGGGATTACAGGCTTAAGCCACCGCACCCGGCCCCCAAAAGTTACATTTTCTATAGGACAATAACCAGTTTTCTGTTGAACCTAACCACCTAGGCTAACATTATCTTTTTTTTTTTTTTTTTTTTTTTTATTTTATTTTGAGACAGAGTCTTACTCTGTTACCCAGGCTCTGAACTGAAGTGCCACAAACACGGCTCACTGTAGCCTTGATCTCCTGGTATCCAGCCATCCTCCCACCTCAGCCTCCTAGTAGCTAGGGCTGATGCACATCACCATGCCTGGCTAATTTGTTTTAATGTTTTACAGAGACAGGGTATCACTTTGTTTCCCAGGCTGGTCTCAAACTCCTCAGCTTAAGCAATCCTCCTGCCTCAGCCTCCCAAAGTGCTGAGATTACCGGCATGAGCCACTGCACCTGACCTAACATTGCTTTTTAAATATATAAACACCTACTTATTCAAAAATGCTCTTTGAACAAGATTTACCATCTTACTGGTTCACTCACAAATGAGTTAATAAATCTTTGACATGTACTCATCCTGTACCCACATGAAAGCAGTGTTTTTAACTTTCCGAAAATTATATTTCTTGCTATATCCAGAATCTCGTGTTTCTTCCTCCAAAATAGCACCTTTATGGTACTACATACACCACATAGTCAGGTGTGCCTCCTTCTACCCGGCAAATACAGTACACTAGACATAGTAATGCAGATAGCTGGTTATGTACTAGCAACTGAACGGCACTTGGAGGCGCCCCTGTAACTGACCTGACATTTCCAACATTTCTCTCAAGAGCCATCATATATTCAACGTACTGACTTCAGAAGACCACTCTTGGCAGCTGAGACAGCCAGCCCACCATCCAATGAGGAAGGGGCTTTGATAGTTTACAGGGCATGACCAGCACTTCCTCATCCAGATTTACAAAACACAGTTTTGTGAGATAACTGAAATGCTGAGGGAAGTAGACTGTAAATTCTACCTGAGATATTTTCTCTCTGGATGAAACTCAAGACAGCAAGACCATGACTTAGATTTCATTAGCATCTCACACAAAGTCACAAAATTAACCACTCCAATTCACTCAAATAAGAAACACAAGAAAGCAAAGAGTGTAATGGGTTTGCGGAAGGGGACCTTCATTTTACATACTTAATAGGTCACTGACAACTTTCCACACTTTATTGAGAGAACCATCTGAGCCATTAGCAGGTCATTTGACCTACTCTCTTTAAAACCTCTCTAAGCTCAGAAAACAACACTAATAGCTCCAGGAATGGAAGGTGATCTGAGATTTTAGTCTGACCGCTGTCTACCAGGCAGATTTGCTGGCTATAGGCAATTCCCAGCAGTTCCAATCTTGCCAGGAGCTTCAGGCTGCCGCTCTGCACATTTTGAAGAACTTTCTTCTACCCCTGGTGCTCTATTTCCGCATTGTGTATTCAGCATCTATTATGTATGCCAAGAACCAGCTGTGTACTCTGGGATATACAGGGCATGGAGATTCTACCCTCAAGGATCTTTCTGTCTAGTGGGGAATATCAGACAGATCTAAATAGCTACATATAGAGTAGAAAACGACTAGTAAGTCACAAATATTAAGATCCTACCATATGCCAGTTATTGTACACTGAGTATTCAGTGGCGAGCAAGGCAGGCTAGTCCCTGTCCTTAGAATAGGTTCAACAAGCATTTGCTGCAAGAGGAAAAATAACAGTTGTTCGCACCCTCCATAGTCCAGGCTGTGTACCAGGCATTTTCTCATTTAATTTCCTCCTCACAAGAACTTTCTTTGGTAGGTAATGTTATCCCCATTTTTAGTAGATAAGGAAAAAGGGGCTCAGAGATGGTAGGTGACTTTCTCGAGGTCGTTACAGTCATGAAGAGCAAAGATAGGATTCAAATACGGAACTATCTGACTTGAAAGATCCTGCTCCTTGAACCTCACTACATTTACTAACAGCATTTTATGGCAATATCTTCCCTCAGTGCAGATGTGACTGACTCATTTCCAAATTGAGAAACCTCATGGGACACCGGCTGGCAAGCAATAAGGCATGGACTTGCTAGTCCATGACAAGGACTCACAAAGTCATGACCCATATAATCCGCAATGTTTGATTGATGCTTGATCTATCTCTGGCTGTCCCTTGACGTCCTCTGGCATAAACTGTGAGATCTACTTCTCTTCCTTCTGATAGAATGAGAGAATAAAAAGCAGAGAAGAAGAAATGAAAAGTTAAGGGTGGCCGGGTGCAGTGGCTCACACGTGTAATCCCAGCACTTTGGGAGGCTGAGGCAGGTGGATCACGAGGTCAGGAAATCGAGACCAGCCTGGCTAACACAGTGAAACCCCATCTCTACTAAAAAATTCAAAAATTAACCAGGAGTGGTGGCACATGCCTGTGGTCCCAGCTACTTGGGAGGCTGAGGCAAGCGAATCGCTTGAACCCAGGAGGCAGAGGTTGCAGTGAGCTGAGATCGCACCACTGCACTCCAGCCTGGCAACAGAGCGAGGCTCCATCTCAAAAAAAAAAAAAAGTTGCTGGGCACAATGGCTCATGCCTGTAATCCCAGCACTTTGGGAGGCCAAGGTGGGCAGATCACCTAAGGGCAAGAGTTCAAGACCAGCCTGACCAACATGGAGAAACCCCATCTCTACTAAAAATACAAAATTAGCCAGCATGGTGGCATGTGCCTGTAATCCCAGCTACTCAGGAGGCTGAGGCAGGAGAATTGCTTGAAGCTGGGAGGTGGACGGTGCAGTGAGTCAAGATCATGCCATCGCACTCCACTCCACACTGGGCATCAGGAGTGAAACTCCATTTCAAAAAAAAAAAGTTAAGAGCACAAGCTTTGCCCCGTTTTTAGGATTCCTCCAGCAGGAGTGGCCCCACACACAGACAGACCAGACAGCCACTACACACAAAGCTGAACATCCAACATGGCTCCCACACCCAAAATGGCATCCGCCCTTCCCCTACCATTCTGCCTTAACTCAAGGAAATTATTTTAAGTCCTTCTCTTTTACTCGTTTTGAGGAAAAGAATAATTCAGGACTTAATAGCTTCGCAAAGCCATCAGAATGAAGCCTAAGTTAGTGAGCCAGGGCAGCCCCGCCCTGTGTTCCCACCTTCTTGGCATCATCTTCCCCAGTGCCCCCTGGGCAGCTCCAGACCACAGCTGTTCCTCCCCCAGTGCACCCTTGCAGTCTCAGGAACTGAGCTCAGCTACCTCCTTCTCCAGAAACCCTTTCTTTTGTTAATTCCAACTTTTATTTTAGATTCAGGGAGTACATCCGTAGTTTGTTCCATGGGTATCTTGCATGATGCTGAGGTTTGGAGTATGATTGATCCCATCACCCAGGTAGTAAACATAGTACTCAATAGTTTTTCAAGCCATCCTTCCCTTTCTCCCTCCCTTTCTCCCCTCTAGGAGCCCCCACTGTCTACTGTTACCATCTTTGTGTTCATGAGTACCCAATCTTCAGCTCCCACTTATGAGAACATGCAGTATTTGGTTTTCTATATCTGACTTAATTAGCTTCTGATAATGGCCTTCAGGGGCAGCCATGTTGCTACAAAGAACATGATTTTATTCTTTGTATGGCTCCACAGTATTCCATGAGGTGTATGCAGCAGGCTTTCTTTATCCAATCCACCCTGGATGAACACCTAGATTGATTTCATGTCTTTGCTATTGTGAATAATGTTACGAGGAACATACAAGTGCGTATGTCTTTTTGGGAGAACAGGGGTTTTTTTGGTTTGGGGGTTTTTTTAATATATAGACCCAGCAATGGGATTGCTGGGTCAAATGGTAGTTCCAACTTGTTTTGAGAAATATCCAAACTGCTTTCCACAATGGCTGAACTAATTTACACTTCTACCAGCAGTGAATAAGCTCTCTCTTTTCTCCACAGTCTGACCAGCATCTGTTGTTTTTTGACTTTTTAATAATAGTCATTCTGGCTGGTGTGAAATGGTACCTTACTGTAGTTTTGATTTGCATTCCTCTGATGATTAGTGATATGGAACATTTTTTGATAAACCTGTTTGTTGGCCACTTGCATGTCTTTTGCCCATGTTTAAAGGGTTTTTTGGGTTTTGCCTGTTGAATTAAATTACTTATAGATTCTGAACTAGTTTTTCCGGTTTACTTTGGAATGCCCTTAACCAAGAGGAGGGGTCCATTCAGTCAGTTGCGGGGCTTAGAATTTTATTTTTAGTTTACAGTAGTTTGATAAGAGTGCTGTTGAATCTGCAGATTGCTTTGGGCAGTATGGCCATTCTAACAATACTGATTCTTCCAATCCATGAGCATGGAATGTTTTTCCATTTGTTCGTGACATCTATAATTTCTTCCAGCAGTGTTTTATAGTTCCCCTCGTAGATGTAGGTATTTTATTTTTCTGTGGCTATGTTAAATGAGATTGTGTTCTTGATTTGGCTCTCAGCTTGAATGTTATTGGTATATAGAAATACTACAGATTTTTGTACATTGATTTTTGTATCCTGAAACTTTACTGACGTCATTCATCAGTTCTACGAGCCTTTTGGCAGAGGCTTTGTGGTTTTCTAGATAAAGAATCATATTGTCAGCAAAGAAGGATAGTTTGACTTTCTCTTTTCATATTTGGCTCAGAAAGCCTTTTCTGATCCAGCTCCAGCAGCGTGTGTGTGCAGACACGTGCACAGCCAGCAGCGCCCCTGCTGCATGACCCTATAACCCTTACACCGCCCCTGCCACAGCTCATGCTACACTGCACAATGCCCATGTTTTGCCAGGAAACCACTTGTCTCCATGCTCTGTGGCAGGAGGAATTGTATCTGGTCTTCCTACGCCCACCATTGAGTTCAGTCCAGGAACCCAGTAGACTCTGGAAAAAAAGAACAGAGAAAAGAGAAAGCTTCGCCCAGACCCTCCGCCCACCACCTCACCTTCCTTTGCTCACTTCAGGCCTGGTGTAATTCCCAGGGATCAAAGCTGCCAAAGGAAAAAAGGGTGAGGCCTGAGGAAAAACAGATGGGAGAGAATGACTGAGAAAACAAGGGATATCTGAGTGGGCGCTCCAGGGCTCCAGTAACAAAGGTCAGAGCCATTGCTTAGCAATATTTGCAGTGCCCAGTGGAGCAGTGAGGATGACTCCGCTTCTAGGGCACACTCCACAGATGGCCCTGGGCTTGTATGTCGTGCGACAGTCTAAGGGGTCTCTGCAACAGCTGCCCATGACCTGCATGTACTGGGCTTGCTCGAGGCTCCATGCTGTGATCGCCGGATGTCTCCCTTCATGCCTAATCCATGACAAGTCAATGAACTGGTAATTAAAGAAACCATCTGGGCAGATTTCAGGAACATCTGACTGGTCTCCCTTTTGCCGCTGTGCATATGGAAGAAAAATTAAACAGGACGAGAGCTCTGGGTCACACAGCCTCACCTTCATTTCTATTGCTAACCTGACTTGTGAAAGGAAGTGAACCCATTTAAATGCCCTTCTTCTGTCAGCATGGTAACCAGAGGTGGATGGAGCTGGCTTCACCTTTTAACAATACACTTTTAACAGCTCATCTGAGTGGCTGCAGCCATGCTATCAAGCTGAACACATGTTGATCTGAGTAGATTAGAAAAATAGTTCCCAGTGTCTGGGGGTGTAGTGCTTTTAAACAAGTGCTTTGCATTTCAAAGAATGAACCATTAAGAAGTTCATTGTATACATGTAGCCCATGCACCTGAAAAGAAATAAAAGGAAAATCAATACCGAATCAGCAACCCTAAGCAGCAGGCTAGAGGATTTGGCCGTTAGAGATACGGTGATAAAAGGTTGCTATTCAGTTTATCTTTCATTTCGTGCACAGCTAATGACAGGAGGAAGCAAAAATCATCTTCACATTGAATTTGCACATTTTTTAATCAACAAGAGAAAAAACTCACACTTCCTTCATATTTTATTTCCTTTTTCCAAAAAGAGATTCAATTTTTTTTTTTTTTTTGGAAATTTAAATGCACTCTTTCCATTCACGAAAAGAATGATATTACTCCTGCATTCAATCTGTTCAATCTCAGTTTAGTTTCAAGTTGAGAGTTTCATTTCCAGGCGTGGACAGAGTGGTTGCTGTCCCTGTTCTGCTCCTCATTTTCAGGGCACAATTCCTTGGCAAGGCCATAGGCTACTGAGTAACTCAAAGTCACTACTTTTCACTCTCTAAACGCCCTTTACATATGTGAGACTGAACACATACAACATGTTCCACAACTAAAGTTCAAAATCATAATGAATCAATTGTGTTCAAGCATAGCAATATCTAATTTAAAAAAAAAAAACTTTTCAAAATGAATGCTAAACCCTTCTCATTTAATTATTGCCTTGCTTTATAGACTATAAAAATATGTATTAACAGGTGTGATCATATTCGTTGTTTTTAGCGTTTTGTAAATATTTCAGAGACAGATAAAAGCAGAGAGATTTCTAATAGACAAGCTGTTTACACAATTCTGTGCCCTTGAAAGGTGTCTCCAACCAAAGAAAAGAAGGCGATCATCTAAGGAAAAAGGGGTCCGGCATTCTTTTTCATCACAATGCTTGATATTCCAGAGGCAAATAAGGATCAGTGGGCAGACCACAGAGTGTCCTGGTGGCACCAGTAATATTCATCTCTGTTGTGAAATTTGGACTTGGCTCAGACCATCTGCCATCACTGCAGCCCAAGGTTACCTTTCATTTGGAAATTATGCTGTCAACTTTGTTTAGAATATGCACAGGCATGGCATATGCTTCTCCTTGCTGCCCAAGGAGATGCTGGCATGGAAAAAATGTGAAGGCTCCTGATTGAAACCTGTGTTTACGGACTCTCCTCTTCTCTTCTCCCCTAGTTACTGTGACAGTGGGAGGCAAGCAGCACCTGCTCGGACTGTATGACACCGCAGGACAGGTACATTTTTATTATCTTGATTCATTGGAGCGGGGTGGTGTAGGGGAGAAAAAGGTCCATTTGGTTAGGTAGGCGGGACTCATAGCACAGATATTATCCATTCTGATCATTTGGGGTCAAACTGTTGTCTGCCTAAATGACAACCAAAAGCACATTCTCAATATCTTAAAAGTACTTACAATGATGAAAATCTAAATTGCTACATTATTCAAGTTATTGACAGGTAAATAATGATTCGTTCATTGGCTGATGACCATCAAAAATCAAAATAACACATTTGTGACCAAGAGTTTCCATTTCTTTCCGTGAAAACGCATTCCAGATCCAGAATTCATAGGTCAATTTCATAATGTTTAGTTCCACCCATTTTTTTTTCCAAGTTATTTTCATTGCCTGCCCTTTATTTGAATTGCCTAATGAACTGCGAAAAGGCCCAAAAAGAGATTGGTGGGAGTGAGGGGAGAAGATAGGGAGAGGATGGATTGAATGTTGGAAGGAAGAAAAGCCAGGATACTAGAGGTTTTCCAAAAGTGAGAGTCAACCCTGAATAACTGGGGGTTGACTCTAAATTCCTTAAGATTCTTGAAATAGTCTCACTTTGTCAGAAATGTTTCTTCAGGTTGGAGAAACTGGCCCACCAATAATGCAAGATAATGGGCTAAAATCCTCAACATTCAATCCACTGGCACACGCTCTGTTTGGGTGAAAATGCTGCATTTCTGTCTTTCCCAGCATCCCACACATTGCTACGAAGCTCCTAATGTCCTAATATTCTAATCCAGTTGGTGGATTAGTAGAGGGGAAGCAGTTAAGCAACTGATGGCCGTGGCCCAATTTCTTGGATAGAGCTTTTGTTACCATATGTCTTGGGTCATTTATTTAGGTCAAAATCAGCAGGTTGTTCAGTCTGTCCAAATTCATACATCCTTTGGAGTGAACATTTTACCATGCTATTTCTCAGTGTGAGTTTCCTGGTAATTGTTACAGTGATGCATTCACCTAGGCCTTTTTTTTTTTTTTACAAGTATCTGAATATATATCATTTTGCTCAACTTGAAAGCTCTTCACAAGAATATAAATACATGGAATTCTCTTTGGGGATTTCTGTGAAAATGTGTGGGGACCCCTGCATAAACCTATGTGGAACATCAAAGTCTGCTGTTGGCCGGGCTAGGGTGCAGAACATAGCCTGGTCAACACCAGCCTGGTGCCGGAAAATCTACCAGACTCAAAGCTTCTAAGAGCATGCAGGGTCCCCTCATTGACAGATGCCTGTTCTGGTCAACTACCACCAGGAACTGGGAGTGGAAGAGACTTCTCACGTCAGTAGCAAGACACACAACTAAGAAAGGAGCACCACCACCCCCACGTGCTCAAATGAAAAAATCTGTTTGCTCCTCTAATCTGAGATATAAGGGCCTCAGGATAGATATACCCCCAATAGAAGGCTTTCCAGCAACAAGGGTGCACCACTTTAGAGGCTGAAAATGCCTACTCTAACACAATCACTGGGTGTCTCCATTCATCAGGAACTCACAGCCTGAAATAAACAGGAGTTTGTACCCTTCTCCCCCAAAGTCAAATTTTACGAACATAATCCGGTTTGAAAAGTTCAATATGGCAGTGATTATTTCATGACTCTGAAACCTTTCTCTGGTCCCTCTGGCTTCCAAAAATGTCTCTCTATCGCCGTTGCCCAGTCAGTTCTCCCATGTTCTGCAGCAATCCAACAAATATTGCCTCCTGTGCCTTAAATGGTCCAAGAACAACATCCACAGGCTTCTGATTAATCTTAAATCCAATAAAACTCTTTAAAAGCTCTTATGGAGTATAATTATTTTTTCCCACTGTTCTGTCCTTTAAAAATGTTTAAATAATACTAGTATAAGACTTGAAGCTGTAAGACATTGTAAAAATATCTTTAAACTCCACATCAAAGCAAACAGAAAGGCCTAAACTTCTGACACAGAAGTGATGAAGACTGATAAAAAATAACAACAAATAGCTCACAAGATATTTTTTCAACTAACTCTCACTTGAATGCTTTATATTCAGAGGTGGGCAAGGCTCAAAAAGGAACCACACAGCATGGGGAAAAGGAATCAGAACATATCTTAAGGTTCCTTCTAGGCCTAAAATTCTATAATCTCAAGAAAGCCTGACAGAACTGGAGTAATTAGGCAAAAGGATTTGAGACTAGACCCACGGGAGACATTTCAACAGTAAAAGATTGTTAAATAATGGGAATGTGTCACACTATAGAATCACCTGTAATTCATTTTCTAGAACAGTGATTCTGGAACTGGAGCATGTGTCAGAATCACCTGTAGGGCTTGTCAAAACTCAGCTACTGGGCCCCACTCCAAGAATTTTTGCTTCTGCAGGTCTAGGGTGAGACCCAAGAGTTTGCATTTCCTTTTTTTTCTTTTCGAGACAGGGTTTCGCTCCCATCACCCAGGCTGGAGTGCAATGGCACAATCTTGGCTCACTGCAACCTCCGCCTCCTGAGTTTAAACCTCCCAAGTAACTGGGATTACAGGCACCCACCACCACATCCAGCTAATTTTTATGTTTTTTTTTTTTGTATAGACGGGGTTTCACCATGTTGTCCAGGCTGGTTTCGAAACCCCGACTTCAGGTGATCCGCCCACCTCAGCCTCCCAAAGTGTTGGTATTACAGGCATGAGCCACTGCCTCCGGCCCAAGAGTTTGTATTTCTTACATGTTTTCTGGCGTTGCTGCTGGTGGTCTCCTAGCACCACTGTGCTAGAACACTGCCACCCAAAGTGTGGTCCACCAACCAGTGGTGTCAACATCACCAGGGAGCATATTAGAACGGCAGAATCTCAAGGCCTATCCCCAGCCTACTGAATTTGAAACTTCATTTTAAGAAGATCTCCAAATCACTGGAATGCACATTGAATTTTGAGAAGCACTGCCCTAAACATTTCTGGTGGTTGAGGCATCGTTCTGAAAGTTAGGAAGATGCAATGGAAAGTAACCATTACTGAAATTTATTCCCATAGTTCTGAAATTCAGCTATTAAGACTTTGTAACAAATTGAATTTGGAAGCAGTGTCCCAAAATGTCCACTCCCAGTCCTAGGTAGAATAATCTGTCTCTTCTCAGCTATATTCTACTAACTGAGAAGAGGCGGCACATACTAAATGTGCTGTATAGCTAAAGAACTTCTATAATTCAAAAATACTCATTTGGTCAATTACTAACAATGAAAGAGAGATGATTTCAAAACCAATCGATTAATCCCTGAACCACAAAAAGGAAATGTCTCTGCATCCAGCTATAGAGTCCATCTTGCTTGAATAATTAGATTTTTGTGCATGAATAAACCAAGGAGCAGTGCCTCACATCTTTGTCTTGAACTAACTGAAACAAATGTGTTCTGAGAGGTAAAGTGATAGGAACTCATTGTCTCAAGTCTCAATGTCACTGCTAAGCAAAATCATTTGACCTGCTTTCCCTCGACTTTGAGGCACCTAGGCTGCCTCAGACCTGGCTGCAGCCCCACGAGCCCTGGCCTGAGACACTCCCACCCCTCCACAATTCAGCCAAGCATGTGCTAAAGAGAGTTTATAATGAAGTCACTTGCATACGCTGTCAACATGCGGCAGCTGCTATTAAACATTAGCTCCCTCCCCGAAACCCTGAAACAAACTAACATTTGGACTTGGAGTGGAGTCCTTTGAAGACAGAGTCTTCAGAACTCTATTAGGTACAATTCCAAACATTAGATTAGTGAGGGATTTTTCTCAGGGTGAATGCATGTTACTCCTCAGATCACACTAGGGAGGAAATAAGGCCAAGCAGTCCTGTGAGCCAAATCTGTTTAGGTTGTGCCAACTCATCCTATACGAGACATGTCCCTAGTAGTGTGTTACTGAATGTTAAAGGGATTTCTAGTGCTCAGATCTTTGGCTCAGCTATGAAAGAGTCACAGAGCTGACCTTCCCATGGCCTTGCAAGCCAGTTTGTTGACAATGAATCAGGAGAGACCAAGTGGACAGCAGGCTGTTGGTTGGGTTGGGGATGCCACAGCCAACCCTGGGCATTCACCAGTTGAGCAACTTCAGAGTGGGAGAGGGCTCTTTCCCAGGTTACCACTTGCAGCCAGGGGTCCTCCTACCTCACTGCAGGCCATTAGAGTGGAACCAGCCATTGTACTAGGACAAGGTTTTGCCTCCTTCTCTTGATGTGGCCTCACCTAGAAGGATGATGTGGGCAAAACCCTGCTCAGATTGCAGTCTCTCAGGCAAGACTCCAGGATGGGCATCTCTCAGAGACAACATCTGTGACAACAGCAGTTAGCAGCACTGCCGGGGAGAAATGAGCATATCCTGGTATCAGGGCCAGGTGCATCCTGGCCAGGCGCCTGGTTCTGTGGAAGGGTGAACTACCAGGTTCCCCACAGAATCAGGAAACATCTGCATGTGGCCAAGCACAGAATGGTATCTGTCACCGAGAAACCAGAGCCCACAGCAGCCGAGCTGTCACCAGTGACCATGGGAGTAGAGAAGCAGGCAAGGCCATCAGCCCAGCCCCTTACTCGCCCATCTTCCCGCATGTGGCACATCTTCCCCAGGCCCTGATTTCTGAAGTCCCACTTTCCCCCAAGGGCTGAAGAAGCATAAAATCAGGCAAGGAAGCAAATACAGCTAGGGTTTATGAATGGCAACCCAGGCTCCACTTGGAAGGACACACATAAGCCTTCCCCTTGGCTACTGGCTGATCCAATGGGGCCATCTGGAGCACAGGATCTGGCAGCCACCCTCTATGGAAAGTTTGCCTAAAACCTCAGAACAAATGCTTTCCCTCAATGAGCAACTCCAGCTTTCTCGCTCACATGTATTTTCATGTGGGATTTTTAGGAGTAGGCAATTTGGGGGATTAGGGAGAAGTTTGTCCATGTGACAGCTGCTTAGTGAAAGTAACCTTAGGACACAATCTTACTTCTCCCCGAATTAAGAAAAACAGAGCTGTAGGAACATTAAGAGTCGCAGTTGGCGTTTGCAAACATTTGGGTCTTATTACTACTCAGTTCAGAAAAAGTTAATTTCTGAGTCAGCCCCGGTATCCAAAAAGAGCAGGCAAATGCTTCCAGGACCAGCAGCTGTTGTTGAAATGGGATGGAGGATGGACTCTTACTGGATCATTAAAGTATTTACTATGTTCAAGACAATGTTCTAAGTGGCCTATAAATATTAACATATTTTATTCTCATAACAACTCATATGGCCAGCACTATTAGCCTCATTTTACAGACAAGCAAAGTGAGGCATGGAGAACTTGCCCAAGATCACATCACAGTCACAAACACAGAGAATCTGTACCCACCACCCATGCTATGCATCCACCCTATACATGGTGCCCACGTTTTTCAAATTAAGCCTGATTTATGGGAGATTATTAAAATGATACTTGTGCAAAAAAAATTTTGAGACAAATGTCACTAAACCCAAGACTTGGAAGCAGAATTCTATTTCCAATCTAATGTGGTATGGCAGGGTGGGAGGAGCTCAGTGCAACTCCACTGCTCTAAGTGTGGTCCCTGGACCCAGTAGCACTAGCATCACCTGGAAACTTATTAGAAATGCACATTCTTAAGCTCCATTCCAGTCCTGCTACTGAAGAAGAATTTGCAGTAAAGCCTGGGCAGCATAGCGAGACCCTATCTCTACAAATTTTTTTTTTTAGTACCCAGGTGTGGTGTGCACACCTGTAGTCTCAGCTACTTGGGAGGCTGAGGAGAGTGAATCACTTGAGCCCAGGAGTTCAAGATGCCAGTGAGCTATGATCACTGCACTGCAGTGGGGGCTTTCTGAAGTGCAGCCATCACAGCTCACTGGCGTCTTGAATCCAATCTCAAAAAAAAAAAGAAAAGAAAACCACACAAAACTACACTTTAACAAGGTCCACAGGTCATGCAAATGTATGTAGAGTCTAAGAAGCTCAGTCTAGAAAATGATTTCACTTACCTGCCTCAGGATGCAGCCTATAATACTTAGGACCCAGGTGTGTGGTACATCAGATGCTAACACTTTCTCTGAACTTCTCGTTTTTAATCATCACCCATAGTCGCGCCAGAGCACTAGATCTACGTTCAAACCGAACCTGTTCCTGCCTTCAGGGTGAAGCTGAGCAAAAGGCCCTGGAAGGCCTGCTTTCCCCAAAGCCTTCCCGGCACTCCTCCCTCCTGACCTCTTTGTCTCTTTCCCTCCAAAGCCCCATTTGAGCCTCTCTTTTAGATTAAAATGCTGTCTCTTCAAGAAGCAAACAAGCACCTGTCTTCCATTCAGAATTTCAACATTAGAAAGGGCCTCAAGTACCAACTAAGCCACTTACCCGCTTCTCATAGCCCTTGACATCATCTCCACATGTTAACCATCCAACCCAGGGCCAAAGCATGCTTCCTTGCAAAAAAAAAAAAAAAAAAAAAGTTACCAGCTGGCACAAATTCAACTCTCCCAACCCTACACCACCCCCAGTCCCAAGGGGACACCTTCTTTTATTAATCCTGACCACCCCCCACCCCTGCCATATTTTGTAGCTGCAGCCCAGGGTTAGCCCTCTATTGTGAGCCTTCTGTAAAAGTATTTTTGCTCCGTTGTCCTGGTTAAATTAATCTGTCTAGACCTTTGTTTCTGAAACCGTGAAAGTGGCTGGTGGAGAGGGAAGAACATTAACCTGTGGTTCTGAAACCTGAGCTGCATCCAAATCACCTGGAGGGCTTGTTACGGCACAG
This sequence comes from Saimiri boliviensis, assembly GCF_048565385.1. NCBI lineage: Eukaryota > Metazoa > Chordata > Mammalia > Primates > Cebidae > Saimiri > Saimiri boliviensis. The sequence goes on along the minus strand of NC_133450.1, from coordinate 40,482,881 downwards.
GCGGTGCAGCCTCCCCTCGCCCCCGCTCCACCCCCACCCCCAGTGCCGCAGCTCCGGGAGGGCTGCGTGGCACCTGGGAATGTGAATTTCTAACAAGCTCCCAGGTGACGCCAATGCTGCTGGTCTGAGGAGCATAGTTTGGAAACCCCTGCATTAACTAATCTTTCAGGCCTCTTCTAATACTGGAATTGTATTTTCCCAATTCAGATAGATACATATTCTACGTCATTCCATTTTGAGATTAGCCAGCAAAGAGTGAAAGAAACTTAACCTGACTTACTTCCACATAAATTGAATTGTTTCATGTATTTTCATTTTCTTTTCCCAGTTGAATTGCGAACCCTTATTCACCTTTATATAATTCATACCGCCTCCTTTAACAGTGCTGCACATTCAGTAGGCACAAAATCTTTTTAGATGGAATGATACAGCAAGACTAAGGTTTCCACAGAGTAGAGATCCAGAACTCAGAGCGCGGCGAGCCCAGCGACCGACACTGTCAGAAACCACCCAGCTGGAGGGCCAGGAGGGTAAATGATCAGAAACAGACCTCTCTCACTCGCCCCACCTGCAGTCAGCCCAGCAACCCGCGGTCTTCCCAACTTTCCCATAATGTAAATAGAAATCCTTTGACAGCCACTGCGTTAAAAAATAAAAATAAAAAAAAAATCAGACACACACACTCCTTTCAGACTCTTCACAACAGTTATTTGTTCCTACTCAATCTAATTTCTCCTGACGGTGTTTTGCTTTGGTTTGGGGCTTTGAGGCTTTAAATATACAGCGTCTGCTGCCATCCAGTGGTAATTTGAAGCAGATGCAGGCCATCAAATAGAAAATAGATCCTGTGGTCAAACATTTTGTCGATTGCTGGGTAACATATGAGTCAAGATTCCTAGATAAGTGAGTTAAGAAAATGCTTAACCTGTCACTTAAAATTCTGAGCTGCAGAAAACAGTGTGGTCACAGTTGAGAGCTAGAGCTGGATTTGGGCTAAATAACCCCATCCTGGTATTTACGAACTCTGCAACACTGGCCCATCGTGGAACTTCTCTAAACCTTAACTTCCTCTTCTATGAAATGTCAATGTTAATGGTTCCATCAGGAGAATGCAATGAGAAGATACGTAAGAGTTTGAAACAATGACTGACCTTTAATAAAAAGCCCTAGGGCACATCCTCCGTTCATGGTGGAGATGATGGTGATGGACAGCGATGGTTCTCAACTCCAGGCCCACCCCAATCGAATTAAGTCAGAACTCCCAAATACGCAGGCCCACTCTCCAGAGATTCGAATTTAGCTGGTTCCACAGTGGAAAAGGGCGTGGAGCAGGGAGTTGATTAGCAGAGCATCAGGATGGTTTAAAAGCTCCCCAGGTGATTCTAATAAAAGTCACTGCAATAAATAGCCCACGGAAATGCCATCTGTTCATTTGCAGGTCACTGTAGAGGTCATTTCTTCCAGTCTGTCAACAGCATTTATTGAATATTTTCTGTGGAAAGAGTACATGTAGGGATAAAAAAAAAATCAGCAGGGACCCTACCCCCATGTATGCAATCCAGATGGGAGCATGCAGTGGCAGAGGGCAAGTGGCATGGTGAACAGCTGTAGATTATAGCCTGGGAAGGAGACTTCTTGGCTCATGGGCCTTACAGCTGCTTTTTAAGGGAACAGTCCAGAGAGAAAGGAGAGAAGTAGAGAGACCATGGGAAAGGAGGTTTGTTTTTTAGGGCTAGTTGTGTAAAGAGGAGAGGGGGGGTGGCAATAAATTAGCTATCCCTTTCCCCACTGCCTTCTGAGCTACATACACACACACACACACAGAGAGAGAGAGAGAGAGAGAGAGAGACAGAGAGAGAACTTGGCTGAGGCACAACTCAGTAGACCTGACCCAACTTCCCAGTATGACCAGCATTTATTCAGCTGTACACCTAATTCCCAATTATTTGCTTTACTAGAAATGTGGTAAATTAGCCACAATAGTGGGGTTTTTTTGGTTTGGGGTTTATTTTTTAGGATTTTACTTCTCAGCATCTTTGCCATCTTGCTTTGCATTTTACATTAGGTACCTAAAATCTTTGCTTAAGGTTTTTTGGGTTGGTTGGTTGGTTGTTTTTGAGGCAGAGTCTCACTCTGTCACCCAGGCTGGAGTGCAGTGGCGCAATCTTGGCTTACTGTAACCTCTGCCTCCTGGGCTCAAGTGATTCTCCTGCCTCAGCCTCCCAAGTAGCTGGGACTACAGGCACACGCCACCAGGCCAGGCTAATTTTTGTATTTTGAGTAGAGACAGGATTTCAACATATTGGCCAGGCTGTTCTCAAACTCCTGACTTTGCAATCTACCCTGACCTCCCAAAGTGCTGGGATCACAGGTGTGAGCCACTGCACCCAGCCTGCTTATTTTAATAATAGTAGCAGTAGTGGTCACATATACTGAGTCCTGTGTTCTGCGCACTCTGAGTAGCTATCTATAGATCAATGCATGCCCACCAACCAGAGTCAATCACACTTAATATTCTAAGGTACTTCTTTTCAGTCTCACATGTATACACATGTGCACATGTGTGTAATTCCCTTTTATAAATACATTATTAGAGTCGATAGATTGATATTAAAAATATATGCATGATACACTGTTTTAAAAAACGCAAGTGGCACAATATGAACTATTTACTCAATTTGTTTTTAAACTAAACATGTGTATGTTGTATACATACATAAATATATAATGGGCCAGGTGTGGTAACTCATGCCTGTCATCCTAGCACTTTGGGAGGCCAAGGCAGGAGATTGCTTGAGCCCAGGAGTTCGAGACCAACCAGGGCAACACAGTGAGACCCCTTCTCTACAAAAAAAAAAAAATCAAAATTTGGCTGGGTATGGCAGCCTACAGTCCCAGCTACTTGGGAGGCTGAAGTGGGAAGATCACTTGAGCCTGGGAGTTTGAAGCTGCAGTAAGCTGTGATCACACCATTGCACTCCAGCCTGGGCAGTAGATTGAGACCCTTCTCAAAAAATAAAATAAAGTGAAATGTTTGGAAGGACAATATTTAAGCAGTAGCTCCCTCTGGGGAGAGGAAAAACTGTTAGAGACCATATCAGGGATGAAAATAAGCTTTCACTTCGACTCTGTGCTCTTCTATAATGTTTGCATTTTTGCAATGAGCACATACATGTTTCGTAAGTTTCTGAAATGGTAGGAAGACTAATCATGGCCCTAATAAATGAGTTAATATTTATTAACTCATCTCTAGGAATACATGTATATGACAGGTGTGAACATATAAGTTTGGTTACACATGTAGTATACACACATATATAGTGTGTATACACATACAAGTTACTTATGGTGTGTAGGACACATGTCATGTTGTGGTATATGACATGTATATAAATATGGCATGTGTATGCACACTCACACACGAAGTTACTGTTAGCTTATGTGTTACTAAATTCTATAAAAATATATCAAACTTTCTATTGAAATATCAGATTTTACCTTGGAACCTCCTAAAACATTTTACATACAGTAAAATGTTCTTGCTAACATTTTCCCAAAGTTGAAATGATGCAAAGTTTTACTTTGTTATTTATCAACTCCCACTAAAATAGCAAATACATAAATATCTTATGTAACCAGAAACTGTTCCGCAGATCATATTCTGATCTGAAAAATCTTTAGAAAGGGAATAATTAAGCTGGCATTTTATTTATTTGGCCTTTAAGTAATCTTTGAAACAAATCCCAAATTCTTAGCTCTGAACTCTCACCCAACATATTTCTTCAAATATTGTGGTGACAAGTTTGGCAATAACTCTCGTGTTGCATTTTAGTTCATTTATACTAAATTAAATTTGTATACAATTTTTTTGTAGGGAGGAGAGGATTCCTGTGCCTTGGTAAATAGCTCACTAATTTAAATATAGTATATTCAACACAACACCATTCCAATATGACAGAAAATTGCAATTACCCTTACTGAACATTACACTTTAAGTGGTACACTTTCAATGGGTGAACTTTTGGTTTTTTTATTTTGTTTGTTTTTTGAGACAGGGGCATGATCACAGCTCACTGCCCCTTCAAACTCCAGGGCTAAAGCGATCCTCCCAGTTCAGCCTCCCAAGCAGCCAGGACCACAGGCATGCCCAGCTAATTTTAGTATTTTTTGGTAGAGATGGGGTCTTGCTATGTTGCCCAGGCTGGTCTCAAACTCAAGGACTCAAGTGATCCTCCCATTTTGGCTTGCCAAAGTTCTGGAATTACAGGCATGAGCCACCGTGCTCTGTCAGCTGAATTTTTTAATACATACAAACAGAGAGTATAACTGTTGTTACCAGAGGCAAGTAAGACAGGATCAAGGGTTCAAAGCTGCAATTAGCTAGGGTAAGTCTACAGCTGTAATGTACAGCATGATAACTATAGTTAATAATACTATATTGCATACTGGGAATACGCTAACAGAGCAGATTTCTGGTCCTCTGACGATAAAATGTATGTTTAAAGGTAAGCTGTAAGGAGATTAATATGTTAATTTGTTTCACTGCAGCATGTGTATGTGTACAAACACCTTATTGTACACCTTAAATGTATACCATTTAAAAATAAAAAATAAATGGGTGAGCTTTATGATATGTAAGTTACATCTCAATAAAACTGTTAAAAATATTTCTTGGCTGGGCGCGGTGGCTCAAGCCTGTAATCCCAGCACTTTGGGAGGCCGAGGCGGGTGGATCACGAGGTCAAGAGATCGAGACCAGCCTGGTCAACAAGGTGAAATCCCGTCTCTACTAAAAATACAAAACATTAGCTGGGCATGGTGGCGCGTGCCTGTGATCCCAGCTACTCAGGAGGCTGAGGCAGGAGAATTGCCTGAAACCGGGAGGCGGAGGTTGAGGTGAGCCGAGATCGCGCCATTGCACTCCAGCCTGGGTAACGAGCGAAACCCCGCCTCAAAAAAAAAAAATTCTTAAGTTTATCTTAAGAAGGGGCAATACTAAAAGGCCGGATACAGTGGCACATGCCTATAATCCCAGCACTTTGTAATCCCAGTAATCCACCCATCTCGGCGGACGGATCACCTGAGGTCGGGAGTTCAAGACCAGCCTGACCAACATGGAGAAACCCCTTCTCTACTAAAAATACAAAATTAGCCAAGCATGGTGGTACATGCCTGAAATCCCGGCTACTCGGGAGGCTGAGGTAGGAGAATCGTTTGACCCTGGGAGGCAGAGGTTGCAGTGAGCCGAGATTGCACCATTGCACTCCAGCCTGGGCAACAAGAAGAAAACTCCACCTCAAAAAAAAATAAAAATAAAAAATAAGAAGGGGCAATACAGCAATACATAATCTCTGCATGCAAAAAGCAGGTATTTCTCTGACTGATGGCTCTTTTAGTTCTAGAAGAGAGAGAACTACCAGATTCTAGAGTGGGGGAAGAAACAGGATCCCAGTGTGCTGTAGTGGGATCTTAACTGCAATCTGACTGTGGAACCATATGGGACACCCCTGACACAGGCTGTACAAACCCTTGTCTGCTCTTCCCACAGGAGGACTACAACCAGCTGAGGCCACTCTCCTACCCCAACACGGATGTGTTTTTGATCTGCTTCTCTGTCGTAAATCCTGCCTCTTACCACAACGTCCAGGAGGAATGGGTTCCCGAGCTCAAGGACTGCATGCCTCACGTGCCTTACGTCCTCATAGGGACCCAGGTTAAAATGCGGTGATGGCAGGGTGGGCGGGCTGCAAAAACCGGAAGATGCTTTAGGTACCTCAAGAACAGCCTATTCTGCCAAACACCATCTAAGAGTGTCTCAGACGTTTCAGTCCTATGCACAGAAGTTCTTAAAGTGTGCCTGATGATTAAGCCGATAGTGGGAAAGATAATAGAGCTTTAATACGGAGCTTTGATACAGCCTTCAAAAATTAATCTCTCGGGTTTCTTGAATAACACAGTAATTTTTAAAATAGACACCCTTCACCAGGCTTGAATCAGAGCAATAAGGTGAGGGTGTCAATTGAACATACTACCTAATTTTTTTATATCTGAAATCCACAGTTGTTTTAAAATCACAAAACAGGGACAGGTGTGGTGTGGTGGCTCACGCCTGTAATCCCAGCACTTTGGGAGGCTGAGATAGGCAGATCACAATGTCAGGAGATGGAGACCATCCTGGCTAACACAGTGAAACCCCATCTCTACTAAAAATACAAAAAGTAGCTGGGCGTGGTGGCACGTGCCTGTAGTCCCAGCTACTCTGGAGGCTGAGGCAAGATAATTGCTTGAACCTGGGCAGTGGAGGTTGCAGTAAGTCGAGATCAGGCCACTGCACTCCAGCCTGGGTAACAGAGCGAGACTTTGTCTCAAAAAAAAAAAAAAAATCACAAAATAAGTAGGAATGTCAAGGTGATCCCAGCCATCAGAATGGGCATACTCTGACAGGAACTCTTAAATTACACTTCTGGAGAAGGAAGATAAAAAGTAATGATTGTCTATTCCCTTTAAACCTCTTGATCTTAGAGAATAAGTTAAAACACATATACCAGATAAACAAACCTACGATTGTGAAAGCTTTTGCCGTGTTCTGAAAGATAATAAATTTCCATAGTTTGAATTTCCAGTAGTAAGCCAATCACATTAAATGTATTAAAGATTGCTACTGTTTATCGTTTTAAGTGGATTTTGTTCTTTGACATTTTAAAACCCAAATTACTATCCCAAAGACATAGGAAAGCACTAACACTGGAGGGCTTCGTTGTTATCTGTTTCATATGCTATTTCTATTATTCATGTATGTTTTGTTTGAACAAGAGAATTGTTTAACATAAAGGAAAAAAAAGAAAAATATTTCCTAAAGAAGATGTGGACAGGTATTTACTTAGAGACAAAATAGAGGAATACATATATCCATAAATCAGAGTAATCATAGTTAATGCTTCTGCTCTGAAAGGTAATTGTTTGTTTAAACGAAGTCTTTTGCCTTGAATTCCAGATAATAATTTTTGCCCATATTGACGGAGCCTGAATCCCTGCTGCCAAAATATGTGACGGGACATTCAATCACCTTTCTGTGAATTGAGCTGATTTTTATTACACATAGGTACAAAAATGAACGATTATAACATACACACACACACAATCAGTAGAGCTGAGTAATGTGCTTATAAATGGGACCCTAATATACTGGCCTTTCTTTAAGATACAAGCCCTTGTGTTCCCACATTCACACCCATTCATGTGGACATGGGTTCACATACACAGTGAGGTTTTAAAGCAACCAAAATATTTCATTAAATTATCAAATCTAATCCAGATATATAAATGCTATCTTCAAAGTTCTACCTTTGAAAAGATTAATGCTTATCTTGAGCAAACCCTTTGAAAATTTCTGTTAGGGACTTGTCTTCCAGAACTTGCAGAGCATTTGTTAGAATATCCCCACAGGTAGTAAATCTTCATACCTCTTTTGAGGATGAAGATTTTTATATGGAAAAGCAAAAAAAAAAAAAAAGTGTTCAAAGCCAGGGAATAAACTAGTAAATAACGAGTAATATAATTTGGGATCAAATAAGGCATCACTGTAAGGTAATGAGACTGATTGGTTATCTTGCATGCCCTATAAATAGAATCTGGAAATAAATAGAAAATTTTGAAGAAACGTCTGAGATAGCAACAGAATCATCTGCTTAAGTCTTCTGCTCGCAGGGTAACTGAAGGGGAAAACATAAGGAAAGTCTGTTGTGTACATTTACAAAGAAACTGCTTTACTTTTTTAGACATAACATAGGCATGCGTATGTGCTTCCTTCAAGAAAATTTAGCAAATTCAAAGATGTTAACAGGGAAAAAGACTCTATGATATCACAGTTTAAAATATCTGGCAAGGCCTGAGAAAATAAATAAGTTTATCATGTATGTTTTCTTGCCAGATTGATCTCCGTGATGACCCCAAAACCTTGGCCCGTTTGCTGTATATGAAAGAGAAACCTCTCACTTACGAGCATGGTGTGAAGCTTGCAAAAGCGGTACAGTCAGATTTGAACTGAATTTTAAATGTATGCTGAGAGCAGAGTGTGTCGTATGCTTTGGAATGGGCGTGCAACACGGGGTTTTGCTTAAACTGCAATGTGTTTAGAATCTTCTCTAAGCGTTCTATCCCCACTCTGTTCTAGTCGGGCTGGAAGGTGCCATTGGCTTAGCCTTCTTGTCAGCCAGCGTTGTCTGTTTTTCATTAAGAAAGCAATTTGGTGAATTTAAACAGCTGAAGCACTTATCATTTGATTTAGCAACCTCTAGAACATCTACTTGCCATATTTAGCATGAATAAAGGGAGTCGTTAGATATATATTTGTAAATCTTACTGCTTATTATGGATGTAACTCATTTAAATAACCCCATAAGAGGCATTTTGTGATTTTCTTGGGAGAGACTTGGGTTAGCATCTGGCAGGGTTATATTTGTCCCATATTTCTCTCCATATAATGAATAGCCACTTAGCGAGCCTGGATTGTGTCACAAACAGCATCTGGAAGGATAACATACACCAAAAAGTGACTAGTTGGGGATCTAAGTGGCTCTTTGGCAGATAATAGCAATTTGCTCAGAGCTGGAACTGTTTTCATGGACCTTTCTTCCTTCTTGAGAGCTTAACATGAAGAGTTAGGAAAATGCTTTAGAAAGTATTTGCCAGACACCAAGTCTTGGCCTCCCCCATTACCCCGAGATGTGAGCAAAGCAGCCATACGAGAGGATGGAACTGCTTTATGCGAGAGGAGGCCTGTAGAGCACATCTCCAAAACTTAAATCTGATTCCTCATCAAGTCATACATCTATTGACCCAGGTCAGAGGTTTGAAAATTTTCCATCTTACTTTCTAAATGACTAACTTAGCAAAAATGCATACCCCAGGCAGAGTCAAAAGTCACCTCTTCAAGCCAGTCAAGCATATTAACTACAAAGTCTTCACTTACAAAAATGTATGCATTTATCTTACTAAAACTTGCTTGTAGGCACTAAAACTAAGCATGATACACTCGACTAGAAATGAATTAAGTACAATTAGAATTAAATACAATTATATTTTTACGGGTAAATGCATGAGAACATCTCACAAACGCCTGATTGAGATACTGAACTCTTCCTACTTCTAAGCACAGTAATATCAATACTGTGACATACCCAGGCCTTCACGGAGCTCTTAGGATCCTAAGGGCTTTATAATCACTCATTTCAGCCTCATGATAACCCTCTGAAGCAGATAGTGTTGGTCTCAGCTTACAGATGAGGAAACGGTCCGAGAAGACAAGCGCGTTTGATCCACGTGGCTAATAACGCAGTCAAAAACTTCCAATCCAGGGACTCCATGTTTGGGTCCCCTTCCACAAACACTCTCGTGGAAGCCATCTTTCTCTCTCCTGGATTTCCCCTCTGGAGTCTCCTTCCACACTCTCTAGTGGAAGCCTGTCTTCCCCTCCTAAGCTCCATCTGTCTCCATTCCCTTCCACTCAGTGTGGAAGCTGCTTTCCTCTCCTGGATTCCATCTTTCTGGATTCTCTTACTCAGTGTGAGAATTCGCTGTTTCCCTCCTTTTCCTTTTTCTCTCTCTAAATAAATCACTTTCTATAAAAAAAATAAAATAAAAAATAAAAAAATTCCAATCCAGCTCTGTGGACATCACCAACTGCTTACCTGACCGTTGTGGAAATGTAAATGACCTCCCACTGTGTACCTTTCCCCAGGTGAAATGGGTGTATGCCTGTAGGTTCTTCTGCCTTCTCCTCATTCAGCCTCAGATGTTCTCATTAAGATACCTAAATATGGAGCCCCATAAAGAATTGTATGTGGTTCCTTTCTACACATTTTTCACATTGGCCAGCACCAGCTTCTTACGGGAACTCTTTCTGTGCTCCTTCATGCTGTCAGCTTCCTAGCCTCACTTCTCATTAGAGAAGTTGTTTTTTTTCCCTTTGAAAAGAAGTCGTTCCAAAGCCTCCCATCTCATTTCATACTTATTTTCGGAACAATGGCTGAGTTCACCGTTTATATTGCCTTTTGCTAGTTTCTCCTAGCAACTGCTCTCAGAGACAGAGGGAATCATGTTTCGCTTACAAAATCCAATTTAGAAGAAAACCTAGCAAGATTTTAACTGGTTTTATCACAATTCATGTAATTATAGAGATGCTTTAAGTTTCTCTACTCTGTGACTTTTCTGTCAAGTAGTTTATAATCACAGCTAGCATTTATGGAGTGTTTCTAATGTGCTAGGCTGGGTGCCATGTGCCTTACAGGCTTTGTCTTAATTAATCCTCACAGCAACTCCCTGAGGTGTGTATATTATTATATCCACTTTTCTACAGGAAACTGAGGCTCAGAGAGGTTAAGGTTGCCCAGCTAGAAAGTGGCAGAGTGAGGATATAAAACTGCTTTAACCACCAGCTCTTCTGCCTTCCTCCTATAATCTGAAAAGAAACCTTAAGGGTGGGGCTTCTTTTTCATATACTGGAGTCCCTTATTTTTATGTGCAAAGCTCCCCGCAACTTAAAGTCTCTGCAAGTTCAGATTTTTCATATCTGATTATTTCTGTTCAATACTTTTCAATTTCTAAAGCATTTTTCATCAATCATCTCTTTTTGGTCTCAAGAGGTGTTTTATTTTTAAAGGACTTTTTTCTATCAGACATATTTACAATTCTTTATACTCCAAAGTCAACCATATTTACATAGTGTGCATTAATTGATCATAAATATTCATTATCCTTTTCCTTGTTTTATCCTCCCTCTTCTTTTTATTACTGTAGTTTTTTCATCCTCAGCCTACTTTTCCCATTCTTCTACACATTTGTAACTGTCCATATTGCTGCTAGATTTATTAAACAACAATTGATTGAACACCTAATAGGTGCCAGGTGCTATGCAGGATGCTACACTTTTTAGCTCTAAGATTATAATTCTCTGTGCATTCTCTTCCCCAGTTCCATCTAATACAGTCTAAACATGATCTTCCAAGTTCAGACTTCCTAAGGTATTTTTTGATACAGGAATTTGTCATTTTTCCTTTTTTAATCTCTGGGTTCTCTTTGCTCTCTCCTACCAACTTCTTCACGCTGTGCCTTTTGTTGTCACTCTTTAACTTAGCATCTGCTAAGTTTCCTGCTGGGGTTGTAACATGCACAGGTGGGATTTAAAGCAGCAAAATTGCTGCAAACATCCTGTCATCAATCAATCAACTGGAGTGTTCAATGCCCTCCCCCTAACTGGAAGAGTCACTGCCACCTGCCTTGTGCTGGCCATTTTCCCTTTGTCTCCTGGTCATTGAAAGTCACTTCGCCGCTGGTATCTGGGTTACAAAGGCCAGAAGAGGAGGGAGACAGGCAAACAAAAGCAAGCCACCTGGATGGACACAGTAACAGCTGGGCAATGTACCAGGTAGCACAGAAAAGGGAGGGACTAATACATTCAGAGAAGGAGCTTTCAGGGATTTATTGAACCAGTTAACATCTCAGCCAGATTTGAAGGATGAGGAAAAGTTTTTCAGGTGAATAAAGGGGTCTAGGGAGGGCACAAAATTCCAGGCAGGGAGACCAGGGCATGCAAAGGCATCTTTTAAAGCATAGGGAGCAAATTGGCAGCTGACTGGCCAAATTTCACCCCCACAAATATTTTGATCGGTCCAAACAGATTTTTTTTTTTTTTTTTGAGATGGAATTTCCCTCTTGTTGCCTGGTCTGGAGTGCAACAGCGTGATCTCAGCTCACCGAAACCTCCACCTCCTGGGTTCAAGGGATTCTCCTGCCTCGGCCTCCTGAGTAACTGGGATCATAAGCATGCACCACCACACGCAGCTGGTTTTGTATTTTTAGTAGAGTTGGGGTTTCTCCGTGTTGGTCAGGCTGGTCTCGAACTCCTGACCTCAGGTGATCCACCTGCCTCAGCCTCCGAAAGTGCTGGGATTACAGGTGTGAGCCACCACACCCGGCTCAAACAGATATTTTTAATGCAATTTAGTGCCCTACCTTTAACAGTTTGGAAACCCATTTCTAGCTTCTAAAAAAATTCAGAAGATCGAGCAACTCTAGGCCAGCATTTCCTCATCAACAGAAACTGTTAATAGCTTACTATATCCGTAACAACTTCGCCCTTGTGTTCATTGATTTTGCTCTTTCAGCCACAATTTCTTTACATTTGCTAGAGACAGCCCAAAAGAGTAGAATAAGACTTTGGCTCAGGAGGCAGACAAATTTGAATCTCTGCCGTTTTCTTAGTTGTGTGGCCATAACGGGGGTTACTTAGCCTCTCTGGGCATCAGTTTCCTGAGCTGTGAAATGAAGATGGTGATAGACTTTTCCTTGCACAGTTCTTGTGACAATGAAATTAGCTCATGTACCACTAGGGCCAGCTCAGCAAATTACAGTTGGTGTTAAATCCATGAGCCCTCTCAGACATGGCTACAGCTGGGTAGATCTCTTTGCCTTGATCCCTTCCAGTTACTTTCTTATTCTATAACTTGTCCTGGCCCCCAGTGGAACAACGTGGAAGAAGTACTAGGTTTTCTTTTACTTGATTAGTCATTACGTTTGTTTTTTTTAATTTCTTCTCAGACTCTTGTATCTTCTGTACATCACTGATAAATTTCCCTGGTTTTGAGATAGTAAGTGTTAGCTATTATAAAATAATCAAAAGAGTGTTTTTTCAGTTTATATCCTCAGTCTCTACTTTTTTCTTGAAAATAAGTCATTTGGGTAGAACACTTTCCAGATTGCTTGCATGTGTGTCTGAACAAGGAGCCTCGAATCCTGAACCCTCCCAGATGGCTTCTAAATACTTGACTGTGTAGGTCATTTTGCTCCAAGGAGCAGATGAAGTTGCTGCTGTAAGAAGAGCCGCATTTCCTCGAGACCATTTTTCATTTCACATCTTTGAGGGCACCGAAAATTTTTTTTAGCAATCTGGCTGTGCTTTTTCCCTGAACCAGGATGAATTCTTCTCTGACCCTTAGAGAACTCGACACATGGTAACAATACCTACCTCATAACTGGGTTCTGTTTCTTCACACGTGTTTCCCAAATCACAACCATAATCCGATGACTGCTTTTTCTATCAGCACAACATAATGTTATATTAACCCCATTACACAATACAGTAATGCCTTTATCTGCTATTTTATTATCTTCAGAAATGTCTGAATTGGAAGAGACAAGTTTGGGCTCCTCCTGCTCCGTCGAAAGGCAAAGCCTGACATGCTGTCAGCAGCACTCTGTGGGGAGGAGGAGGGGGGAGCGCCCCGCTTCTCCTGCGGGACTCCAGGTGTGAAGGAGCTCAGCTCGGGGGTCCCGGAATTCCAGGCAGAATCAGTCCTAGGCTCGGGATCCTTAGTGAAGAGGTATTCCAGACAGAAAGGTGCCACAGCACTTTCTAGGTCTTTTTTCAGCATGAATGACAAGCGCCACCACGTTACAGTCAAGTCAGAGTCATTCAGCTGGCAACGCCGTGTGCCGTCAGATGAGCGTGCTTTTCCCATGTGTTTGAATCAAGCATTGAACACAATCCCAAAACGCAACAGAAGGCATTTCATCATGTTATTAGGAAATTTTTCTCTGCCCTTTATTCCTGTCTTGTCTCTAACTGTTTTTAATAATTTTAAAAAGTTATTTCCTAATCTGAAAACCAAACCGTGGTCAAAATGAAAGCCGTAAAATAGATTTTCAACATCCAACATCTTTTCTTTTGGCATTTTCCTTCGGCTAATACAGTAACCACTCCTGACAGGAAAAAAAAATGCAAAGTGCATAATCTCTGTCGGAGAGGTTAGGAAATAGTCTCTGGGCCCAACCAAAACAACTCTATTTGATGCTTAGTTTTTGTTATCTGTGGCCTTTGAAATAAGTAGACAACCTCATTTCATCAACTGTCAACTTGACCATTTTCTTGCAGAGCTTAGTGATAGGGGTCACAGTTACTGTCACAGAGCAAGGAAAAGAACATATATCAAGAGACCCAGATTCTAGGTCTGTTTCTTTCACTTTCTGGTTGTGCCCATAAGCCATTCATTTTACCTCTCTGGGGTTATTCCCACTCCGTTTAAAGCACAAGTGTATTTAGTCCACACACTACAAACTGGCCGGCTGCTGCCAAACGTGTCCCAAATCGTGTCTTGCTTGGCCCATGGTAAATATTTTATAAATCGGTAAATACTAAATTTAAAAATCCAAATTTCCAACTCCTTTTGAAAAATACAAAAATGGACAACAGTGAACCAACATTACCACTTGAAAGCTGAGTAAGACTGCATGCTCTGGAGGGGGTGTGCGTGCTACAACCCACCACAGTCCCCACCTCTGTATATTCTCTTGCACCAGCCCCGCTTTGTCATTCACATAAGCTAGTGGACAGGACAGGCCTATGATTTTACTGCTTTGTTTTGGCCGTTTCTCTGCTGTGCTCTCCAGGAACTCACCATGTAGCCAACCTCTTCTGAATCTGCTTTAATTTTTCAAAGTTTTTCTTAAAATGTAAATCAAAAAAAAAGTCATTTCTCCAGGTGTCCTTAATAGTAAAAGGCCAACATCACATTGTTGACTCTTCCTGAGCTTATGAACAATTAAAACCTCAGGTCTCCTTCCCAAGAAGCTGACTGCCAAATATGGTCTGTGCTGGTCTGTGATTTTTAGATGAGAATCTATAGTTCTGGCCTGAATTTGTGTATTTCTCAGGAGGGGTTTGTGATTATCAGACACACCATAGTGTAAAATCATCCAAATATTTAAAATGAAGTTCTATGCAAGTATGAAATACTTTATCATTTAAACATATAGACTGTACACTGACAAGAAGGATGCCTTTGGCAGTAAATGTATTTTATGATTATTGTTATATGTTTTATTGTTATTGTTACATGTTTTAGTGCGGTTTTTATAACCTTTTTAAAAATACGCCTTTTAAAGTATGTTAAGGCTGAGCATAGTGGCTCATGCCTGTAATCCCAGCACTTTGAAAGGCTGAGGCAGGCGGATCAGCTGAGGTCAGGAGATAGAGATCAGCCTGGCCAAAATGTGAAAACCCCATCTCTACTGAAAATACAAACACTAACCCAGCATGGTGGTGCACACCTGTAATCCCAGCTACTCGGGAAGCTGAGGCAGGAGAACCACTTGAACCCAGGAGGTGGAGGTTGCCACGATGGTGCCACTACACTACAGCCTGGGCAACAAGAGTGGAACTCCATCTCAAAAATAAATAAATAAATAAATAAATAAAGTATGTTAAAACTAAAACTAAATAATAATGCCAATCAGCTATTATTTTCTTGAGGGATACCTTAAAAGTGGTACAGTTTAATCAAGAATGACCTATAAAACCATTATCACTCCCTCTCTTTCCAGCTGCTTTATCAACCAAGCTGACACTTTGCCTTTTATCATACCAAAGGAGATACATTTCACTTGTACATGATTTACACATTCTGCCTACAAATAAGAGAATATGGAAAACAAGATCATGCAGCCCTGGTCTTCACAAAACATATTTAAATTATATCATCGGTTTTGAATTCTCTGCTAATTTTTTAGATCTTCATATTTTTTATATTATTAGGAATAAATGACTAGGGATCAATTTCATGATTCACTGCTTTCCAGAAGTGATCCACAACCATTTATTGCTAAAAAAAAAAAAAAAAAAAAAAAAGAAGAAGATAAAAAAATACAAAAATACAATAAAATAGGATGACAGGTACAAATTGAAATGCAAAAAAAAAAAAAAAAGACAAACATGATCCAAACCACCCCACAGGCTGTTTGTAGGAGAGGCAGAAGTAAGTGCTTGTCTGGGCAGTGGGTTGATACCACCGTGCTTTTCTCTCTTTTTTTCCTCTCATGCTTCTCTCTCTTTTGTGTTTCAGATCGGAGCACAGTGCTACTTGGAATGCTCGGCTCTGACTCAGAAAGGTCTCAAAGCAGTTTTTGATGAAGCCATCCTCACCATTTTCCACCCCAAGAAAAAGAAGAAACGCTGTTCTGAGGGTCACAGCTGCTGTTCAATCATCTGAGGTTGTCTGAGACCTGCCTCTACCCCATCCAGGGGTGAGAATGGCAGCCAAACTCTGCACCAAGCTCCAGCCAAAAAGGAGGGCATGACCAGAAAGGAATTCCCTTTGCACGGAGGCCTGCCCCGCCACCCTGTGAGCCCTCCCAACACCACACACTCATCAGCCCACTGCCACGACCTCCCTGCCAGCCAGAAGCATCTGTACTGCACACCCTCTGAGAATGCTGGGCCCGGATTGCAGACAGCGCCACTGCTGACCATATCAAAAACAAAGTCAAAGGCCTTCTTACATTTTACATCTCCCCAGCTCACGAATGTGAAGCTGATAGTCAACCACCCCAGGGAACCTGAAAAAGAAACTTGGTTCCTCTATTGGTGGCCTTACTTGATGTCTTTTACAAAACTTGGGACTACAATGCTAACCTTCTTTTTTTTTTTTTTTTTTTTTCCTCAATCTGCTGTTCTACCCAGGTGTCTCACATTCATTTGTATTATTTCAAGAAATGTACTAATTTCCAGTTTACTCAGGCCTTACAAATCCATACCAAATTAGCCTAAAGACAAGGCATTTTATATTCATTTCTATTTTCAGCCTGTTTCTACCAAAGCTATGAGAACCAACACATACCTCTGAATGCCTGATTATAAGAAGACATGAGAAGATTTTAAAACTTTTGGAAATTTACAGAGCCATGATTTTTGAACCGGATTGAAAGAAAGCCATCTGAATTGCTGCAGGTCCGCATTTTTGCCAAAGATGCACTCTAAAAATGCTTATTAGTGGCCTGACTTTTTTCCATATTATATTGCCGTGACAAACTAAAAATGAACTGTGTTTAAGAATGTAGTATTTCTGGTTTTCATCCAAGTTGACTGGGGAAAGAATATGCAGGATCCATCTTTTACAGCACTGTTTATTCAGTAAAGTGGACGTTCCTGCTCCTCCCTTTCCCCATTGCATGCCTTCTTCCTCCCTTGATTTCACTTTCTCTCATGCCCAGATCCTTTTGTTCTCTGCAATTATAACCCAGTTATAAAAGAAAGATCTGAGCATAAAAACACATGTTTAACAGTACCTAAAGGTTAAGGAAAGCGCCTTAACTTTTCTATTTGCTTCAACCAAAAGTGCTTCTCAGCTTGCCTCGTATAAGTTCTCATTTCATTCCATGTAAATGACATTTTCTAGTTACAGCTGGTACTGAGATATTGCCTCTCTCTTTCCTGACTCATCCTCCCAAATGTCTATTTGGGAGCCATATCCGTGGATACCAAGCTCTGTATCCATTTGTCTCCTGCCCTCCACAATGTGTGACATAGAACAGGGAATTGGCTGTGGGAAAGCAAAAGCTCCCAGTAAGGAATCCAGTGCCCAGTTATGTGAAACAATTCGAAATATCTAGGAATTTTTG
The DNA here is from genome assembly GCF_048565385.1 of Saimiri boliviensis. Classification (NCBI taxonomy): domain Eukaryota; kingdom Metazoa; phylum Chordata; class Mammalia; order Primates; family Cebidae; genus Saimiri; species Saimiri boliviensis. The sequence goes on along the minus strand of NC_133450.1, from coordinate 40,465,430 downwards.
TATCATAGAGCAAATTACTTCCTACCTTGTCATTAGAGGCTATGAGGGCTTCTAATTAGTCTTAGTTGCTTATAAGTGCCCTGAAATCACCCAAGTAGGCACTTAATTTTTTTTCAATTGCATGAGCAAAGTGCTTCTTAGTGGTATGAAATTACAACATTAGTTTAAGACTTTCCAGATTCAAGCTTCCAGTGTTGGAAAAAGCCAGTCTTTCTAATCTCTTCTGCTACTGGAGTAAGCACATGAGAATTACATGCTAGCCAGGCACAGTGGCTCACACCTCTAATCCCAATACCTTGGGAGGCTAAGGTGAGTGGATCGCTTGAGCTTAGGAGTTCAAGACGAGCCTGGGTAATATAGTGAGACTCTGTGTCTCTATAAAAAATTAAAAATTATCCAGGGGTGGTGACACATACCTGTAGTCCCAGCTAATCAGGAGGCTGAGGTGGAAGGATCATTTGAGCCCAGAAGGCAAGGCTGCAGTAAGCCGTGACTGTGCCACTGCATTCCAGTCTGGGTGATAGAGCAAGAACCTATCTCCAAAAAAGAAAAAAAAAAAAAAAACCTACATTTTAAATACTATTTCCCTTCTTTCCCATCTAATTGCTAAACATTTTCTTTCATACGCACACACTCCACTGACTAGAAAAACGGGAGTTTTAAGTCAAAGCTTGACATTTAGAGAAAACAAGGACTTTCTGCCTTTATAAATGGAAATCAACTGTGTATAAACTATAACCCTGCCGAAGTTATGAATTCATCCTTTACAAACAATAATGAGCTTTTAGTCCAGTAATAAATGAAATGTTATTAGGCAGCTTTGTTGCATGATTGCATAGTCACAGCTTGCTAACGGGCCACTCATTTCTCATTGATGTGGCTGAAAAATTGAGAGCAGTATGTTTCCAGGTATGTGCACTCAACAGGCAAATAGTTCCCCAAGTCACCGCTTCCCTAATGGGCAACAGAAAGTAACTTGATCATGATGGCGAGATCACTCTCTCACCTAGAGCCAGCAACTGGATAGAGACTGTTGTTAGTGTCTGCATGGAGCACAGGCTCCTAGGGGTCTTAGGAGCTAATTACTGAATAAAACAATCTAGAACAAAGCAACCTAAATGAGTTAATGTCATTCTGCCAAATTAATCAGTTATTCCTTGCTCCATGGCAACATCCAGTTTGTCTCACTAAAAAGTGCTTTCCACTACAAGATTAAACTGTCTTGTGAGACCAAAGATAAGGAGAGACATAGAAATTTGAAGAAGGATCCTTTAATGGCCAATACCATCTTCCGAAGTCAAGAAGTGGCAGCTGATATCCATTTGAAAGTAGAGTCCTAACTTTTCAGAGCTAGACAAGGCCTCAGAAACTACAGTCCAATTCCTCATTGCACCATTGAGAAAGTCAGGCCTAGATGGGTAAAAGGAGGTGTGTTGTAGCAGTGCTGGGACAGATCCCAGTTTTTCTGCTTCCCATATAATGCTCTTCAACTCAATACTACAGTGTATTTGTTATCACACATATTAAGCTGGAGTTCTGCAGCCATGTTGCTGGAATTGCAGCTGTTTATCCTATAGATTCCAGCCACATTTTAAACTCAAAACTTCATGTAGTTAGGCCACTAAAAATAAAGTAATCCATCAAACTAGTAATACACCAGAGAATTTTACCTACAAACTAAGATACTGGAAATCCACAGTGTACAGCAATTTAACCCCCATCTAATAATGGCTCAATCAAGTAACTAGTTACACGTATCTATTTCACTCAAATGGTTGGTTGGTTGGTAGAATGAATGGACTCCTTGGGCTATTTGCGGAACATAAAAGAACTAGAACACAAGTCAAAGCCACGTCCACAGTAAGAAATCCGGGCTGATTTCTGCCAAGGAAAGTTACAAAGAATAATTACTTGGTCACGTGGGGAAATTTCGACATAAAAGAAGTAATGAATGAAAGAAAGAAAAAAGAGCAATTGCTGAAGACAGCGACTACAGCAACCCTACACCAGAAAGCACTAAGCCAGGAAGTCAAAAACGACGTCATACACATATGACAAGGCGTGGGGGTTGGTCCTGAGGCTTCAGTGAGAATACGTCCAATCGGGATATGCAAAGAGCCATTTGGACAATTTCTAGTTCATAAGAGAAGTACCGAATGAAGTGGATGTGACCATACACAATTTGCACAGGACCCCCAAGAAGGAAATAGTATTACATGGTAGTAAAAAAGCAATCACAACTACACTCACGATTTTAGGAGAAAATCAAACTAAATCCAGAATCTGAAGCCAACGAAAAAAAATATCGTTATTTAGGGTCAAGTTCCTGTGAACAGTACCTTCCAACGTAGAACATCTTCAAGAAGAAATACTTGACTTGAGGTAAGGCTTTCAAGATTGCCATTTTACATTCATAAAGGCAAACTCATCCTTGAGGCCAAAGTGACAGATTAGAAATTGAGGCTCTGCTTTAAAGAAATGTTGACATCATGCTGGAAATTATTATCCAGCTACTTACACGTTCGTTTTTAAATCCATCTCTATGTTTAGCTGCCAAAATGCAAACTGCGCATTCTCTCTCAACAGAGAGTGCCACAGGTCACCAGTTACTATTCTCCCAGGAGTCACTGAATAGGCTGTCCAAGTGCAAATAAAGGAACTCAACAAACCATTTCATTTCAAGGACCATTAGAAACTGAAAGGAAAAGAAAAGGTCAGGGAAACTTCGTTTCTAACGAAGGAAGTGAGGCACTTTGAAAAAGAAAATATTTAAGAGAATGGAGAGGAAGCTAAAACCAAATACAGCCGAAACGCACAGCTGACAGTTCTTCCGAGAAGTTGGTAACTTCTGCCTGGCCTCTAGAAGCACAGGGAAGAAAGGACTGTTAGCGTGAAGAACACTCCGTGGTTCCGGGTATCCAAGAAGACTCAGTCGACTGGGCTAACCATGTGATAATCCTGAGCAATTCCCCCTCACAGTTCACTAAAAAAACGAGTGCAATCTTAGGCAAAGCCCTTTGGGTCTTGAATAGCAATGAAGGACATCACCCTCTCCCTTTCTCTGCTTATACATACACAGCAGGCAGTCAAGGAAAACTTGCCAAGAAATATAAGTGAGTAAATGATTTTGAAAGTTTCATCGAGCGGGAACATGAAGACGATGATTTAGGGATAGCTGGAAGGATAGTTACTCGTATAAATAATGTTAATTCATCTTCAGTGAGATATTTCTAAATAGAAAAATGTGTATTTAAAATGTACAACCATAAATAACAGAAAAAAGAAAATACAAGATAAAGCAACAGTCCACGGTGCCGCAATGGTCGACAAAGACCAGAAAGGAAATTAAAGCACACGTTCTGCTCAGCAGCACGTCAGCCCTCTGAAGCTCAGCCGGGCTATTGCGGAGATCTCCTCCGGTTAGGGGAGGAATGAGTCAAACAGGGCTTGGCCGCTCTGTGAAATGGTGAGCTCCAAGTTCAACAATAGTTCTTGGCTTTGAAATTCCACTACAGGAAATTAGAGTAAAATCTGCACCATTCATCTTGGTCACAATCTATTTTTTTCTCCTTAGAGGATATTATGTCAAAAAACTAGGGTTGCTTCAGTGTGCGCCTGTGTTTTAAATACGTTCTGCTTTGATCATTTCATTTTGTTCTATGAGTGCTGCAGTGACTCAGAAGCTCCGTGATACTGTAACTAGAGTCATGTTGTTGTATTTTTAGCCATGTCCTCGAAGCCTCCCAGTATACGCAGGGGTATCTGCCGAACAGAAACTGATCAGTGTTATAGGGAAAATGATGTCTACGGCTCTACAAGGAGAGGGTCCCCAGGGCCCACACCTGAGTCGTGCCTGGAAGCAACCTTAGCACACTTAACCTCCCACTGCCTGTGTGCAAGTCAATCTTTTGAGCTTACGTTAGTTCTTTAGGGGAAAAAAAATAGAAACAACTTCTGAATAGGGCAGTATGTTTGGGGCTGTTTTGTGAACACATATCTAAAATTACCTCCATTTGCCTTTTTTTAAATCAATTTTTTTCAAGCAATCAGATTCTTTTCTCCTAGAGGAGCTGTGGGCAAGAAAGCTAATGAATTTTTACATCCTTCTCATCACCTGGTTTAAATTGTTTTCTGCTCTGAGTAAACAGTAATTACTGCTGAAGTACATTTCAGCAGAATTTCATCCCAATTGCAACAGTTATGTTCCTCCCCATGTAATCTCTGCAGAGGAAATGATCGTCAAGGGAAGTAGGCTGACCTGCTCACGGGATGACGTTCTTACAATCTGCATCTTATGTAATGGCCGTTCTGTGTGCCTGTGTCATTAATGGAATATTATTTTATGCATTCTTTAGCATTACAATTTATTTTGTGCCATGTTCTGACTGTTAAGTCGTTAAATCATGTTTTTTCTATTCATATTTCTGGGTAATCTGAGGTTATCTCCATCTGCCATTCCAGAAAATTGCCTTCCCCAGGCCTCTGTTAGAACAAGAAATTGTCCAGCCCCTTGTGACTCAAAATGTGGCCCAGGAACCAGCAGCCTCAGCATTACCTGGGAGCTAGCAAGGACCGTGGAAGTTCAGGCCTAGTCCGAATCTGCATTTTAACAGGACCCCAGGTGATCTGTATACACAGTGAAATAGGGGAAGTACTAGTCTCTAAGATAACCAAATTCATCATCAGTCTTTACATCCAAACATATAGCTGCCTAATGAAGAACCATCAACTTATAGCCTGTCTCTCAGATGCTACCTTTTCAGTATTCCTTAGGCTAATATGTGAGCTGCTCACATTTACTGGTTGAATAAAAGGGCTGTCAAACGTCTTTTCTTTTTCTTGTCATGTGCTGCCCAGCTGCAGGAAAGGAATATGCATATTTTAGAATCAAAAGCAGAAAAGCAACATCTGGTTTGAAAGATCTGCTAGATCCAAAATCCTTCTGTTCTGAAAGTCTTTTTCGTGTTTATTAGGGTGAACGAAAAAAAGCTCCCCCCAAAATTATTTTCCATGAAGTCATAAGAAAGATTCATAGCCCACGAAGTTTTAAAAACTCATGAAATGAAGATAAAACATTTCTGAGGCATGAAACTTTTGGTGAAGTTTCTGTCTTCATGGCTTAAAACACAGAGCTCTAGATGACAGAATAAGGATTGATTACAAACAACTTGTCCTCCAAACAGGACACAGACTCATGCCAAAGACTTGTATTGTTACTGCCGTAAGCACAGACCAGAGTTTTATCACTTCCTCAACATATTGTTACTAACACCACTGGGACCATGCTTTGTTCTCCCTGCCCACACCCCACCCTGTGTACAAGAGCCCTTTAAAAATTGTACACAACCGTCTACTGCAGCCTATCCTCTTATTCATAACCTATTGTTGCTGATGAAGTTCTAAAGGCAAATCACACCTACCTTCAAACAAATCAAAAAAGAGCACAAGGCCCGCTGGTGCTCCTGTTCCTGCAAATGGCCGTTCTCACTAGGATGTCAGTGATTCGGCCCCAGAATAAGGGCCTGATAGCATTGTGCAGGTGCAGTCATTAAAGGCCCACCTCCTCTAGGAAGCACCAACCGCCTGCTGGAAAGGCTTCACTTTCCATTATAGACACAGGGCTGACGTTAGGATGTCAATCAGGTGTTCCTCATGCTCCAAGCAACCCCACCTGTGTCCCAAGATTACCTTTCAACTGAAAAGCTTTTAAACTGGGATAGCTGTCACCTTTGGGAGCCACTCAGCTAGACAAAGCAGCTAACATTCTTGGGTTTGAGCAAATCCCAAAACAGAATCTTACCAAAGATTACTTCTTTTTATTGCGAATGTATCACTGATTTCTTCCCTGTAACCAGTGATGCAAGCAGCCAAAAGGGCTTCCACCTCAAGGCCCTGCCTATCTTCCTAGAGTCTGCCACAGCACGGCACCCCCACCTAGCCACCTCCTTCCCCAGGCCACAAACGAAAGTCTCTTTTATCCTCTTCAAAGAAAAACTAATAGGAGAAAACTGGTATCAACAATCCATTTGCCTTCAAGAATCCATTTACTTGTAATCTTAAAATGTTTAATTCCCAGTGCCTTTACTGCAGCAGTAAAATAAATTCCCAATCAAGGATAACTAAAGGCCTCTCTTCATTTGAATAAAAACATTTCTACTGAATCAGGCACATTGAAATGATCAAGTGCTGAAGCTGAGAACCTTCGCCCTGCCCCCCCCCTCAGAGCCCACTCACTTCTTCCGTTCTCGGCAGCGTAGAGGTTGGCATGGGCAAATTTATGGAAAATTAGTTCCTTTCGGCTTTGTCCTGAAGTTGGCTCAGATTCTGTTAATGCTGAAATTTGCAGCTGACTTGAATTGGACTTCGTTTCTCATTAATGAGTTGATATTGCAGTGGGGAGATGTTTCAGCATTCCCTCCTTAAGCTTGCTCAAGCAGGAGCCAAAAGCCGAACTAGATCTTCCTCTTAAAAACATATCCAGCGGGGCGCGGTGGCTCAAGCCTGTAATCCCAGCACTTTGGGAGGCCGAGGCGGGTGGATCACGAGGTCAAGAGATCGAGACCATCCTGGTCAACATGGTGAAACCCCGTCTCTACTAAAAACACAAAACATTAGCTGGGCATGGTGGCACGTACCTGTAATCCCAGCTACTCAGGAGGCTGAGGCAGGAGAATTGCCTGAACCCAGGAGGCGGAGGTTGCGGTGAGCCGATATTGTGCCATTGCACTCCAGCCTGGGTAACAAGAGCAAAACTCCGTCTCAAAAAATAAAAAATAAAAAAAATAAAAAAACATCCAGCCAAGCACAGTGGCTCATGCCTGTAATCCCAGCACTTTGGGAGGCCGAGGCAGGCAGATCACAAGGTCAGGAGATCAAGACCATCCTGGCTAACACAGTGAAACCCCATCTCTACCAAAAAAAAAAAAATATATATATATATATATACAAAAACTTAGCCGGGTGTAGTGGCATGCACCTGTAGTCCCAGCTACTTGGGAGGTGAGGCAGGAAAATTGCTTGAACCTAGGAGGCAGAGGTTGCAGTGAGCTGAGACTGCACCACTGCACTCCAGCCTTGGCAATGGAGCAAGACTCCATCTTGGGGGAAAAAAAAAAAACATATTTTAAAATGCTGAGTAGTTTAATTCCACTCAGTAAAACTGGTCTCCCGAAGTATTTTAATTTTGATATGCAGATTCCAAGAAGAAATGGAAGACGGGAGGTTCAAAACAGTCTGGAAGCTTAGATCATCTGACTTTGATGGCTCACTCCTCCATACTGGGTCAACTGAAGAATTTTTTTTTTTTTGAGAGAGAGTCTCACTGTGTTGCCCAGGCTGGAGTGCAATGGCGTGATCTCGGTTCACTGCAACCTCTGCCTCCTGGGTTCAAGCAATTCTCCTGCCTCAGCCTCCCAAGTAGCTGAAACTACAGGTACCTGCCATCACACTTGGCTAATTTTCGTATTTTTAATAGCAGTGAGGTTTCACCAGGTTGGCCAGGCTGATCTCGAACTCCTGACCTCAAGTGATCACCCACCTCGGCCTCCCAGAGTGCTGGGATTACAGGCATGAGCCACTGTGCCTGGCCATTACCTGAAGAATCTTTATATGAGCAACATAGTAAAGCTAAGAAAGCATTATCTGTTCATGCATTTCAGGTAGAAAGAACTTGCAAACTAACAGGATAAAATTTCTATTTTAAGTGTATAATTCTGTATGTATACTTTCTTGAGATAATGATTATTAATAGCTCATCAGTATCCCTTATTGTGTATGTGTACAGTTTATTTTCAGTGAGTAAATGCTCTTTCAAATGACTTTAACTCATATTTGTAACTTGGGGATAGACACATTTATTCCTTGCTTATAATTCTTTAAAATCACCAAAAGAAAATTACTATTCTTATCTTGGCATTATTGATATTCTTTATTAAAATAAAATGGTTTTTGTCTGTTAGAGAATGTCTGTTTGGTGTGGCCAGGGGTGAGCGGGAAGGAGGTGTTTGCATTTTTGGCTTTACATGACTTTCCAAAATCCCCAATAGCTCACAGTCAAGGTCAAAGCATATAACTGTTCTTGTGTATCAGGAAGGCTTTTATTTTAAAAACCCAGTTATTTAGTATGCTAAAGCAATTGTACAGCCAGAGGAACTTACAGTCAAATGTAAAGCCAAAGAGCTTAGAAAGGTTTACTTTATTTCTGATAATGAGGACCTGGAAAAGAGAATAGAATAACCCATCTAAATTTCTGAATGTTGGAGACGAATCCCTGCCTTACATTGCCAATTATACAGCTTTGCGCCTGCTCCCCTTGTTTGCTCATCCTTCCATAGTTCTTGTCCCAGATATCGCCTGCTCAGAAGGCTTCAACCCCTTCAGACACTCCAGGATCACAACTACAAGCCACTAAGCCTGCTAGACTTCCCTGTATACAATTTCAAACAATCCCATTCATTAAACCAAAGGATCACTTGAGCCTTGAGCCTGAGAAGTCAAGGCTACAGTGAGCCAAGATCACACTGCTGCACCCCAGCCTTGGTGACAGAGAGAAACACTGTTTCAAAGAATAAAAAAAATCAAGCTCCCATGGAAAAACAAAATTCCAGGAAATTCCCCGTTTACCTTTTATTAACTACGAAATAATGCATTTCCGATTTTAACATACCCTCTGAATGAAGCAGACTGCTCCTGCAGGACGCAGGAGAACCCCCAAAACTGTGAGTGCCCCAACTGCAGAAGTGGGAAAGGGAAACTCTCCTCTCCTGAACACACACATGCACTGGAGAAGATGAAGTTCTAACTTGCAGGAGAAGTTTCTCACTTTATCAGGAGCTGAGTCAATTTGGACAGCCAAGTGAAATACAGGGGTAGAGAAAGCAGCAAAAAGGTCCTGGGTGCTCGCTGGGTCCCCAAGCAGCCCATTCCTGCCTGGCACCACAGGGATCCATCAGGAGGGTGGCCAGAGAAGCAGGGGATAAAACTTCACAGGGATGAACTCTGTAACAATTTGAGCCGGGTGAGCAGCCTCCTAGCCAGAACTCGTGGGAGGGTGCAAATCGGGTGTGCAGACGCCACAGGTAGGGGAAGAACCAAGCCCTTTTCTTTCAAAGCTGGAAAGAGGATAGCCTGGGGCAGGTTTTCAAGCCCATATTGCACTCTGCCTGGAAACGGTCTTGGGGCTGTTGGGTAGGGTGGGCACCGTGGGAATGAGATAGGTCCTTCGATTTGCATGGGAGCTGCATGAGGCCTGTGACTGCCAGCTTTCCCCCACTTTCCTGACAACCAGGATGACTCAGCAGAGGCAGCCATAATCCTCCTAAATACACAACTCCAGTGACCTGGGAACCTCACCCCCATCCTCCACAGCAGCAGCAGCAGCAAGACCTGACCAAGGAGAGTCTGAGCTCAGACACGCCTAGTTCTGCTCCCACCTGATGCTTCTTCCCTACCCACCCTGGTATCAGAAGACAAAGGGCATCTGATCTTGGGAGTTCTAGGGCCCCACCCATCACCATTCATCCCCACAATACCACAGCTGATGCTCTCTGGAAAGCACCACTTCCTGGCAGGAGGCCAACCAACACAAAAATAGAACATTAAACCACCAAAGCTAAGAACCTTCATGGAGGTGAGACTTGCTTGAGAGGTGATTCCAGTTGGTGATCAGGAGTGGGTGGGTGGGGGGAGAGAAAGAGAAAGAACATTTATTCCAGGCAGAAGACTCCACATATACACAAGTAGAAGAAAGAAATTCAGTTTGAAGACAAGGTGTTTGAATTAACCCAATCCAACCAAAACTAAGAAAAAAGTATAAGAAAATATGAACAGTGCCTCCAAGATGGCTGGCATTATGTTAAATGACCACATCTAAGAAAAATTGGTATTTCTGAAGACGAAGATAATTCTAAAAGCTTGGAAAACATATTTGGGGGAATAATTAGTGCAAATTTCCCTGGCTTTGCTAGACACGTAGACATCTAAATATAAGAAGTACAAAGAACATCCAGGAAATTCATCACAAAAAGATCTTCACCTAGGCACACTGTCATCAGGTTATCCAAAGTTAAGACAAAGGAAAGAATCTTAAGAGCTGTGAGACAGAAGCACCAGGTAACCTATAAAGGAAAAGCTATCAGATTACCAGCAGATTTCTCAGCAGAAACCCTACAAGCTAGAAGGGATTGGGGCCCTATCTTCAGTCTCCTCAGACAAAACAATTATCAGCCAAGAATTTTGTATCCAGCGAAACGAAGCATCCTATATGAAGGAGAGATACAGTCGTTTTCAGACAAATAAATGTGGAGAGAATTCGCCATTACCAAGCCATCACTACAAGAACTGCTAAAAGGAGCTCTAAATCTTGAAACAAATCCTGGGAACACATCAGACCAAAACCCTGTTTAAAGCGTAAGTCCCACAGGACCTATAAAACAAAAATACAAGTTAAAAAGCAAAAACAAACAAACAAAAAAAACAAAGTAGACAGGCAACAAAGAACAGATGACTCCAACAGCATCTCACATTTCAGTATACTAACGCTGAATGTAAATGGCCTCAATGCTCCACTTAAAGGCACCAAAGAATGGATAGGAACTCACCAACCATCTGCTGCCTTTAGGAGACTCACCTAGCACATAAGGACTCACATAAACCTAAAAGAGTGGAAAAAGGCATTTCATGCAAATGGATACCAAAAGGGGGCAGGGGTAGCTATTCTTAGAAAAACGAAATTTAAAGCAACAACTGTTAAAAGAGATGAAGATGGACATTATATAATGGCAAAAGGCCTTGTCCAACAGAAAAATATCACAATTCTAAACATATATGCGCCTAACACTGGAGCTCCCAAATTTATAAAACAATTGCTAATAGAATTAAGAAATGAGATAGACAGCAACACAATAATAGTGGGGACTTCAATACTCTACTGACAGCAGTAGACAGGTCAAGACAGAAAGTCAACAAAGAAACAATGGATTTAGAGAACACCTTGGAACAAATGGACTTAACAGATGCATACAGAACACATCATCCAATAGCCCCACAATATACATTCTTTTAAACAGTGCATGAAACTTTCTCCAAGATCGACCTTATGATAGGCCATAAAACAAGCCTCAATAAATTTAAGAAAACTGAAATTATATCAAGCACTCTTTCAGACCACAGTGGAATAAAACTGGAAATCAACTCCAAAAGGAACCTTCAAAACCATGAAAATACATGGAAATTAAATAACCTGCTTCTGAATGAGCACTGGGTCAAAAATGAAATCAAGATGGAAATTTAAAAATTCTTCAAACTGAATGACAATGACACAACCTATCAAAACCTCTGAGATACAGCAGAGGTGGTGCTAAGGGAAAGCTCATAGCCCTAAATGCCTATATCAAAAAAACTGAAAGAGCACAAACAATCTAAGGTCACACCTAAAGGTACTAGAGAAACAAGAACAAACCAAACTTAAATCCAGCAGAATAAAGGAAATAACCAAGATCAAAGCAGAATGAAATGAAATCAAAACCAAAAAAATACAAAAGATAAACAAAAAGCTGGTTCTTTGAAAAGATAAGTAAAATTGATAGACCATTAGCAAGATTAACCAAAAAGGAAGAGAAGAAATCCAAATAACCTCACTAAGAAATGAAACAGGAAATATTACAACTGACACCACTGAAATACAAAAGATTATTCAAGGCTACTATGAACACCTTTACTCACATAAACTAGTAAACTTAGAAAAGATGGAAAAATACAACCCTCCTAGGTCAGATCACCAAAGAATTAGATGCCCTGCATAGACCAATAACAAGCAGCAAGATTGAAATGGTAATTTTAAAATTACCAACAACAACAAAAAAAAGTACAGGACCAGATGGATGCACAGCAGAATTCTACCAGACATTCAGAGAATTAGTACCAATCCTTTTGACAGTATTCCACAAGATAGGCAAAGAAGGAACCCTCCTGAATTCATTCTATGAAGCCAGCATCTACCAAATGTAGTGTAGCATCTACACTACTACCAAAACCAGGAAAGGACATAACCAAAAAACAAAACTACAGACCAATATCCTTGATGAACATAGATGCTAAGATCTTTAACAAAATACTTGCTGACTGAATCCAACAACAAAAAGATTATCAAAAAGATAATCCACCGTGATCAAGTGGGTTTCATACCAGGGATACAGGGATGCTTTAACATACACAAGTCAATTGATGGTGATATACCACATAAACAGAATTAAAAACAAACATCACTCAATCATCTCAATAGATGCAGAAAGGGCATTCAACAAAATCCAGCAATGCTTTATGATTAAAACTCTCAGCAAAATTAGCATAGAAAGGATATACTTTAATGTAATAAAAGCCATTTATGACAAACTCACAGCCAACATAATACTGAATAGGAAAAAGGTGAAACCATTCCCTCTGAGAACTGGAACAAGACAAGGATGCCCATTTCACCACTCCTCTTTAAAATAGTCCTGGAAGTCCTAGCCAGAACAATCAGACAAGAGAAATAAATAAAGGGCATCCAAATCAGTTAAAAAGGAAGTCAAACTGTCACTGATTGCTGACGATATGATTGTTTACCTTGAAAATCCTAAGGTCTCCTCCAGAAAGCTCTAGAACTGATAAAAGAACTTGGCAAAGTTTCCAGATACAAGATTAAGGTACACAAATCAGTAGCTCTTCTATACACCAACAGCGACGAAGCTGTTGAAAATCAAATCAAGAACTCAACCCCTTTTACAATAGCTGCAAAAAAAAATAAAATACTTAAGAATATACCTAACAAAGAATTCAAAAGACCTTTACAAGGAAAACTACACAACACTGCTGAAAGAAATCATAGATGACACAAACAAATGGAAACACATCCCATGCTCATGGATGGGTAGAGTCAATATTATGAAAATGACCATACTGCCAAAGCAATCTATGAATTCAATGCAATCCCCACCAAAATACCATCATCACTCTTCATAGAAATAGAAAAAACAATTCTAAAATTCATATGGAACCAAAAACAGCTTGCATAGTCAAAGCAAACTAAGCAAAAAGAACAAATCTGGAGGCAACACACTACCTGATTTCAAACTATACTGTAAAGCCATAGTCACCAAAACAGTGTGGTACTGGTACAAAAATAGGCACAAAGATGAATAGAACAGAATGGAATAGAATAGAATAGACTAGAATAGAGAACCCAGAAATAAACCCCAATGCTTACATCCAGCTGATCTTCAACAATGCAAACAAAAACATCAAGTGGAAAAAGGACATCCTTTTCAACAAATGGTGCTGGGATAACTGGCTAGCCACACGTAGGAAAATGAAACTGGATCCTCATTTCTCACCTTATACAAAAATCAACTCAAGATAAACTAAGGACTTAAACCTAAGACCTAAAACTATAAAAATTCTACAAGATAACATTGGAAAAGCCCTTCTAGACATTGGCTTAGGCAAGGATTTTATGACCTTGAATCCAAAAGCAAATGCAATAAAAATAAAGATAAATAGCTGGGACCTGATTAAACTAAAGAGCTTTTGCACAGCAAAAGGAACAGTCAGCAGAGTCAACAGACAACCCACAGAGTAGGAGAAAATCTTCACAATCTATACATCTGACAAAGGACTAATATCCAGAATCTACAACAAATTCAAATCAATGAGAAAAAAAACAAGCCCATCAAAATGTGGGCTAAGGACAGGAAGAGACACTCAAAAGAAGATATACAAATGGACAACAAACATGACAAAATGCTCAACATCACTAACGATCAGAGAAATACAAATCAAAACCACAATGTGATACCACATTATTCCTGCAAGAATGGCCATAATCAAAAAATCAAAAACAGCAGATGCTGGCATGGTTGCAGTGAAGAGGGAACACTTCTACACTGCTGGTGGGAATGTAAACTGGTATGGTCTCTATGGAAAACGGTGTGGAGATTCCTTAAAGATCTAAAAGTAGAACTACCATTGGATCCAGCAATCCCACTACTGGGTATTTACCCAGAGGAAAAGAAGTCTTATTCAAAAAAGATACTTGCACATGCTTTTTTTTTTTTTTTTTTTTTTTTTTGAGACAGAGTGTCACTCTGTTGCCCAGGCTGGAGTGCAGTGGCACAATCTCAATTCACTGAAACCTCCACCTCCCAAGTTCAAGCACATCTCCGCCTAAGCCACCTGAGTAGCTGGGATTACAGGCACCACCACACCCAGCTAATTTTTGTATTTTTAGTAGAGACAAGTTTTAACCATCTTGGCCAGGCTGGTCTTGAAGTCCTGACCTCATGATACACCTGCCTCGGTCTTCCAAAGTGCTGGGATTACAGGCATGAATCACTGTGCCCAGCCACACACACATTTTTATAGCAGCAGAATTCACAATTGCAAAATCATGGAACCAACCCAAACGCCCATTAACCAACAAGTGGATAAAGAAACTGTGGTATATATATACAATGGAATATTATACAACCACAAAAAGAAATGAATTAACAGCATTTGCAGTGACCTGGATGAGATTGGAGACTATTCTTCTAAGTGAAGTAACTCAGGAATGGAAAACCAAACATTGTATGTTCTCACTGATATGTGGGAGCTAAGCTATGAGGATGCAAAGGCATAAGAATGATGCAATAGACTTTGGGGGCTTGGGGAGAGTGGGAAGGGAGCAAGGGACAGAAGACTACAAATACGGTGCAGTGTGTTCTGCTTGGGTGATGGTGCACCAAAACCTCAGAAATGACCGCTAAAGAACTTACTCATGTAATGAAATACCACCTGTACCCCAATAACTTATGGCAAAATTAAAAAATAAAAAATAAACACATTTCCAAGAGTAAGGAGTTGCTGAGAGTTAGTTTATGCACCAGAGTCAATTTCTCTGCCCCACTCCTCACAAGCCTAGGAAATAAGCTTAGAACATACATTCCTCAGCTCCACAACAGTCTCTTGGAATTTCCCTTCCAGGTTCTTTTTCTCCTTCAGTCTCTTCTGTGGTAAGCTGTCATTTAAGCTACAGCAAAACATTATCTTTCTAGAGATTATACAGGAAACCAGAGAAAAGTGTCAGTCTCCATAAGACAACCCAACCTTGCATAGAGCCACCTCCAGGAAAGATGGAAGAAATGCTCACCAATGGTGATAGTCTGACGATAAACCTGAAGACTTCTCCAAGCAGGAATGACTTGTAAGATGCGTTCCAAAGAGGCACTCTGCTCTAGTGGAAAACGTTTGGTTCTGGTTCAAAGAAACGCAGCACATGCTACTTATTAGCTCTGTGACCTTGGGCAAGTTATTTGACCACCCTGAGCTTCTATTTCATCATCTATAAAAGGCTAATGGTAAGATGACAATGACAATGCTTACTAGCATAGTTAACACAATAACTAAGAAGTATTAATATAAAGGATTCTGCTTATGGTAAGAGATCTATAAATGGCAACAATATTTATTTATTTATTTATTTATTTATTTATTTATTTTCCAAACACAGTACCTTGCACAAAATTTAAGTTAATAAATATTTGTAGAAAGGAGGAAAGGAGAAAGGAAGAGGGAAGGGAGAAAAGACTTGAAAAAGATTCAAGTTTTGCACAATATAAATCCTGATAGAGTTTTTCCTCTTTATCACTAATAAATTATCTGATTATAACACAGATCTATTGAGGAAACAGTTTGAATACCATGGACTATTAACACACAGATCCTGCAGATCAGAGCCCTCCGGTGGCCATTGTAGCTTTGCTATCTGTTAGGACAATTATGCCCACCTTGTCTCTTACAGCTGCATGTCACCACCTGGTCCCTGCTGGCCTAGATCCCGATCACCTACACTGACACCAGGAAGCCCAGTTCCACAGCAGCTTCCCCTGGCATCAACCTCAGCCTAGAAAGGACAATGACCATGAGCTTTTCTGAGATGTGCCCCTCACTAGTCATTCTTTGTTGCTTTAGTAAAAGAAGTGGTCACTAAACTCTCCAAACACAGCCAACTGGCAAGTTCTCTGGTCTTATGTAATAAATCCATTCTGCCAGGCCCACTTCTCTATGCCTTTTGTACCTCAGTACTCTGCCACGACAGTTCCAGCATCTTCTTTTCATTAACGCAAGCCACCATTTTTCCCACTCTTGAAGGACACCTCCCAACAGCACACAGGGACCAGATCCAGGTGTCATTAGGATTACATTAAATTCTGAGAATGCCCAGGTATGGATGAAATCTTCTTATCCAGTCTTATATTCTGCCACCCCACCCCCCAATATCCCTGTCTGAAACCCTCAAGATCCATTGCTAAGCACACTCCACCAATTCCTCCTGGTTAACATTGTCAAATTCTGAAGCTCCTTCAGGGGAGATGCTTGTTCCTCCCACCACAGAGCAAGTTCTTCCCCAGCCAGATCATCCTGTGACTTGACTGTAATTAACCACCCAGAATAATACGGAGTTATGGGCAGTATTTGAGGAGGGCGAGTATCATCATGTAAAGCATCCTCCTCGGCATGGTCTCCAGCCAAGGGGAGTCTGCTCTCCACTAGCAAGGAGAAGCCAGGAGGTTCCTCTGCAGAGAAACCTCAAGTCCATCATCCACCTAACTGTTCCCATTCTAGGTCTCCATGTCCCACTTCTTCCCTATTACGACCTTCACTTAAGTATAGGAGACTTGCCAGAGTGGTAAATTCAGCTCTTTTATTAATTCAGCTGCTCTCCCAATTAGATATTAGGCCTAAGGTTCAGCACAGTCTGCCCTTCAGCTGCTTTCAAAAACAGTCTCTTCAAATCAGCTTTCATACATGCCCTGAGGGCTTTGATTCCACTTCATGACCAACCAACTCCCATAGTTCTTATAACTACCATTGTCTTCATATCTTAGCCAGTGTGTGCCTTCCCATGCGTATTCCATATTAATTCACTACAAGGCAGTCAGTGCCTTTTGGTCAATGGCAGACCACACATGACGGAGGTCCCATAAGATTTTATTTTTCTGTACTTGCTCTATGTTTAGATACACAAATACTTACCATTATTTTGCAGTTGCCCACAGCATTCAGTATAGTAATCTGCTGTACAGATTTGTAGCCTAGGAGCAATAGGCTAGGCTATACCATCCAGGTTTGTGTAATTGCACTGTGATGTTCTTTCAGTGACAAAACGGCCTAATGATGTGTTTCTCAGAATGTATCCTCCTCATGAAGTGACCCATGACTGTAATTGTGGTGCTACAGCATGTCTTATTGCTCTCACAGCAAACATTACTGCCTCCTGCATTAAAGCTGAGCCTCCCAAAAGGCAGCCAAGCTGGAATTTATCCATTTGGCCCCTTAAATCCACTCTTACCTTTCTTTACCTTGATGCCTAGGAGGCCAACATTTATGGACTGAATCAATGGGTTTTCTCACTCTCTGTTTTCCCATTTGATTCCCGTGTGATTTTTTTCTTTTCTTTTTTTTAGAGATGGGGTCTTGCTCTGTCATTCAGGCTGGAGTGCAGAGGCACGCTCACAGCTCACTTGCAGTCTTGACCTCCCAGTCTCAAGCGATCCTCCCATCTCAGCCCTTCAGGTAGTTGGGACTACAGGTGCACACCACCACACCTGGCTAATCATTTTATTTTTTTAAGAGACAGGGTCTTACCATGCTGCCCAAGCTAGTCTCAAACTCCTGGCCTCAAGTAGTTCTTCCACCTCAGCCTCCCAAAGTGCTGGGATCATGGGCATGAGTCACCACACCTGGCTTGATTCCCATTTCATCCAACAGAAGACCAGTGGACGGGAGGAGAGTGAGGATGGGTATCTGCTGCCCCAGCTCCCGCCGTACCAGGTCTGTTTGGGAAGGGCTGCATCCTCCTACCAAAGGCCGCAGCTCCTGTCAAGGATCTCACTCCTACAGTTCTCTCTGGGGTCTGACAATCACCCCCTCCCCTTGTTCCTTCAGCCTGGGGTTGTCCATTGCTGCTGAACCAGATCTGTTTCACCCCCCTTGTTGGTTTCCTTAATTCTACTCACACATTTATAAATCATCTCTTCAGTATCCCACGACAACAGATCACTGGTTTCTTTATTCATGCTGTAGTCATCTTTTCTCAAATCCTGCCAAGCCCTTTGTGCCTCAGAAAATTCTGAGGCAAGTCTTCAGAGATAGGTTAAAAACACTTGAGCGGCAGCACCCAGGATTCATCCCTAATTATCACCCACTGTTCCAGCAGAGACCCCTAGTACTTGCCTTCCTTTTATGTTAGAGTGACTTCCTTTCCTACCAACACATCTGCTAAAGATTGGGTGGATCTTGCTCCTGCCCTTTGTTCCCAAATGTTCACCCCACTTCCCAGTACTTGACTGTCAATCTCAACATTTGCTTTACTGTGTTTTAGGGGGACTCATTGAATCTTTATTCAAGACAGACTCCTGGCCCCCAGTCGTGGTATCCATGGTTATGTCTATGCAGTTTGTACCATCTTTGGGACTCATGCTACCCAAGGTCATCTGTCTGTGTCCCTTACTAAACATCACATGCCAAATTCATGATTAAGTAAAAATAATCATGTTGTTTAGTTGAGGTGTGCTTCTCACTGTTATTCCAAGTGTACTAAAAATTAAAAAGACTTTCTTGAAAGTTTTCATGAATTCGAAGGGCAGAGGACACGCTTTATTGGCATCAATATAGGTTTTCTTGGCACATTATGAAAAAGGAACAAGGTTAAATTCAACCCCAAAACTGCCAGAATTAAAGATATTTGCATAACATTAGAGTTTTGGGTTGGGTTTTTTGTTGTTTTTTTTTTTTCAATCACAGAATTAGCTAATTAGAGAGGGCAGGGGCTAGAAAATCACAGACTTTTTCCTCTGAGCCAGCGACGCAGTTTTACCCCTAAACACATGTAAAATTTCTGAGCTGAATAAGTCACAACTTAAATTTAACATATGATAAATGGGGAAGAATACTTGTGTGTGACCATTTTGCCATAGCTTTGGGAGAACATCACACTCTAAAACATGAGTTTACTTTCATAAGTTTTTAAGACGAAATGATAGCTACCAGCTACGTATTTTACTTCTGAGTTTGTTTTTCAATCACAACATAGCCTCTTTATTAAGGATCTTAAGGGAGTTTAGGGAATTTTGCTAGGGAAAAGAGTTGCCCAAATCCAAACATCTTTTCATTGAAGCTACTCTCTTTTTTTTATCTGAGCACTCTCTATTTCTTGTGTAGATAATTGCTCAGTTAAAAGGGATAAGGGAGCATTTTCCCCAAAGAAGCTTGCAGTTGGAATTCCTCTGAGGTAAGGAAGACTAGTGCATGGGTTTTATTCATTTCTAGCCCTTTAATCATAAATCCAGTTGGAGTCAGTGGTTAAACAGAACATGAGAATTTAAAGACTTTCTCTTTCCAGCCCCATTTCCTAATTACACCCAATATGATATTATGAGTCCAAATTGGGCAAGGATTTTGATTCACAAATTATGTTCCAAGACTCAAGGCAAAGACAAATTAATTTGCAGGTATATGAACTGGAGAAATTATTTTGGTGAAGACACAAATATTGTTTTGCACTTTTAGCATAAGTAGGCTGCATTTGGGCCTTTTGCCTGAGCTGGACCTAAGGGGTGACGGGTAACCTCCTCCATGGGTATGGTCGAAATTAAACAGCCTTGTATCCAGGAAGTATAACTGCTTGTGCTGCTCACACAGGTGGGTCTGTGAGGTTCAGGCCACTGGCTGGGCTCCGCAGACCGTGCCAGCCTCAGATGGTCTCACACTCCGTGGTGGCCGTGGAGCAGGCTCCGCAGTCACAGCGGACGGCCACGGGATAGGTGTAGAAGGGGTCAACTCCTAGGGCACAGTTGGGCAGCTTGACGGTCACCTGTTTGGTCTCGTTGTAGGTACAGACTCGATGATGGGCTTCAATGTAGGGGGGTTCCAGAATAGGTTTCTGTCCCCACAGATAGAAAACAGGAAACTCATTAGAACATATGATCCTGTTTCAATGTTTTAGTATCATTTATCAGTCTCAGAAATTAACTTGTTATTCATTGGTTTACTTATTGCTCTGTCGTCTGCCAGTAGAAAACAAACTCCTGAAAGCAAGAAGCTGATTTCATTCAAGACCATATCCTAAGCTCCCAGGAGAGACCATGGTACACAGCAAGTGCTCCATACAGTCAGCAAATGAGTCATCTTGGTCATTGCAAATGCCTTCTAACTGGCCTCCCCTCTTCCTTTATTACTCCCTATAATCTATTTGCAACACAGTGGCCCTGAGTGATCCTCTTTAAACGTAAGTCACATCAAGTTACTCTACTGCACAAAGCCCCATTGATTTTCCATCTCACACAGAGCAAAAATCAAAGACCTTACGACCACCTTCAAGACCTCCATCACCTTCTCTGCACCTCTACCTTCTGAAATGCCTGCAATTATCCCCACCTCATGGACTTCCTCACTAGGCTCAAAGGGGTCTTCTTCTTGCTCCTCAGACCCATCAGGAACAGACCCTGCTCAGCGCCTTTGCACTCACTGTTCCTTCTGCCTGGAACATTCTTCTCCCATATGATTCACTCCGTCACCAATCTTTGGTTTTTGTTAGAATGACACCTTCTCAGGGAAGCATTTTCTGACCATCCTATTTAAAATTGCAACATTCCATCTCTATGCCCAGAAACTTCCCATCCCCTACCCTGCTTTACTTTTGACCATAACACTGGTCAATAGCACACGCATAATCGATCTTTCATTCATTCATGTGATACTCCTCCCACTCCAGAAAGTAAGCCCTTTTAGGATAGAGATTTTTGCCTGCTGTGCTTCCAGTACCTAAAACAGACCCTGGGAGGGTTTCAATTACTATTTGTCATTGAACCAATAAAAGAAAACATTACAAGAGAGGTTCCTGAATACTCTGTGCACTGTTCCGATCATTGAAAGATTCATTTCCTTCCTTCACCTTTTATAAATCTTAAGTTCAAAGATAATTTTGATAAACAGAACACATAGATCAGAAACAAAATCAGCACAAAGCAGGAGTTAAAATCTCGAGCACTGCAGTCAGGACTATGGAGCTTGAGTCCCTGTTCAGCCACTTGCTGGAGACCTTGGAAAATCCACTTAACTTCATGAAGACTTGGTTTCCTCCTCTGTAAAACAAAATATCTACCTCCCACCATTGTTTGGGAGATATGATAAGACAATATACTCAATGTGCAAAGCCTAGCACAAAGTAAGTGGTCAATAAATGTAATCCATTGTTCTTATTAAAGCAATCACTATATGGAAGTAATAATTAAAATAATAAGCTTTCAAATGACAGTAACTTTGCTTTTTTGTTCTTCTTTGTTCTAGGCAAAAAAGAACATATAAACATATGTAGCTCAAGTGAAGCTTTCATGAATGTCATGAAAATAGGAGCCTTGCCTTTTTTTTTTTTTTTTTTTTTTTTTTTGAGATGGAGTCTCACTCTGTTGCCCAGGCTGGAGTGCAGTGGTGTGATCTCGGCTCACTGCAACCACTGCCCCCTGGATTCAAGCGATTCTTCTGCCTCAGCCTCCAAGTGGCTGGGTCTACAGGCACATGCCACCATGCCCAGCTAATTTTTGTATTTTTAGTACAGATGGGGTTTCATTATATTGGCCAGGCTGGTCTCGAACTCCTGATCTCATGATCCACCCGCCTCGGCCTCCCAAAGTGCTAGGATTACAGGCGTGAGCCACTGTGCCCAGCCAGCCTTGCCTTTGACAAGGACCAGAAAAGCTGAATGTGTCCTCAACTGTTTCTCCTACCTTGCCATGTTTGCTTTATGTCCTCTTACCATTAGTACTCTGCGAACCTAGGCAGACCAGACACCCCATAAAATTTAAATTGCAGATACACAATTTTTTAATATGTCTGTCCCAAATACTATATGAGACAGACAGGCTTATGCTAAAAATTTATTGTTTTTCTGAAATTCAAATTTACCTGGTCTTCCTGGTTTTCTGGTTTTGTTTCAGTTTGGGTTTTTGTGGGGAGGGGATTGGCTGTTTTGTTTTATTTTGTTTGTCTGTTCGCTAAATCTGGCAACTCTATACCCAGATTATGAGGAATAGCTATTTTCAGCAAACGTTCCACCTTCAAAGTAAATCCAGCCAGTCTGTCGTCATGAACATACTTATTTTCAAACATGCTTTCAGTTAAGTTCCCCCTATCCCCCAAGAAAATCAAGTGCTGGGAAAATGAATCTTATTGTTTCACTTGCTTTCTATAGGTAATCTCCCTTTTCATAACACAGTCAAGACATGAATGAAAGTGGCTAAGTTCAGGAAGAATCTTGTTCTTTAATGGTTTTGGTGCTTCTATCTTTCCAGTGAGAGCACAGTTCCTGATCTCCTGTGGGTGACCATGCTCTGATTAGACATTCATCAGTTTTTAAAAAGAAGAGAAGATGGGCTGAATTGAGAAGAAGCAGGAGTTTGAGGATTTGGCACAGAGAGGGCTTCAAATAGTTCAGATACTAGATGCAAACAGAGAGAGGCCCTGCCAAGCCAATCCCTGAACAGGAGGAGGTGCCAAGTGCCCCAAGTGAGTTTGCTGCCAACTGATAGGCAAAGTCTACTGAGCAAAACCCGATTTTCATGTGGCTAATAGGGCTCAAGCCCCTGAATTAGACAAAAAGAAAACTACTTGGATGGAGCAGTTTCATTCAATTTGGAGATTTCATCTCTTTAACCCAATTCTATTCATAGGGCCGTAATTGTACCTAAGCAAGAGCAAGTTACCCTCTGGGTCCCTGAAGGGAAAGTTATTTTTCCCAATGGCAGTGTCCTCACAGAGCACGTGTGCTTCTAAGTGGCTTTCCATTCTGCTAGAGGATCTACAGCTCCAGGGAGAGGTCCACCCCATTCAACCAACACATATGTATCGAATGCCTTATTCATACACGACACTTTGACAAAAACTGTGAAGGTTATTAGAATGAACCTCTGGCCGGGCGCGGTGGCTCAAGCCTGTAATTCCAGCACTTTGGGAGGCCGAGGCGGGTGGATCACGAGGTCAAGAGATCGAGACCAGCCTGGTCAACAAGGTGAAACCCTGTCTCTACTAAAAATACAAAAAATTAGCTGGGCATGGTGGTGCGTGCCTGTAATCCCAGCTACTCAGGAGGCTGAGGCAGGAGAATTGCCTGAACCCAGGAGGCGGAGGTTGCGGTGAGCCGAGATCGTGCCATTGCACTCCAGCCTGGGTAACAAGAGCAAAACTCCGTCTCAAAAAAAAAAAAAAAAAAAAAAAGAATGAACCTCTGTCCTCAAAAACTTTAAAACACATGTGTGGTAGGGGAGGAAGTAAGACCAAAAAATAGAGCATAGTCAAGGGCTTACCTGTGAGTCAAAAAAGGCCCAGAAAGGGAGCTGGCACAGCTGATGGGCATCAGGAATAAATACGGTAATGACAGATGGGATGTAGAAGGAATATGAGGAAAGGACCAAAATGAGATCCATGAGGGCTATTGGATAAAACCTTTGAAAGTCACTTACCAAGGCCAGAGCTAAGAAAATGTGTTGTCTCCGGGAAAGCAGGCGGACGCCGTATTGCTGAGGACTTTGAAAGTTGGTTATTAAATCTGCATTAGTGTGTGGACATTCAAGGTTTTTAGGCCAGTGAGTGACAAGATCAGAGCTAGCATTTCATCAGTTACCAAGTGGGTGGGCCTCAGGGGGAAGAGCCACAGTCACTACGGGATGTGACTCGCTGGGGTGCTAAACAGCTGTCTTCCTCTTCGCCACTCACGTAGCTTCTCTTAGCCCAGTAGGATTTTAACTTTGTTGAGACTGTTAGCCCCGCTTTAAATTACATATCTCTAAAAAGGCTAGGTATAACTGAATATAAAGGAACTTAATGGATCATTCAGCAATAACTCCAGAGGGCCCCCAGGGACTTGAGGAGGAACAGGCTGCAGAAGAGGCCGTGAAGGGGTCTAGGACCAACTCTTACCCTTCAGCTCAGGGCCTCTTTCTTGGAAACTGGCTGATTTATCCAAAATGAGAGAATATAGGGAGGAGTTTAGGTCACAAGCTTGAACCACAATTTGATTCCCAGCTTTACACTGATGCTCTACGTGACTTTGCAGCCACTCTCCCTTGAATCCCTCCATCTCATCTGTAAAATGGATAGAATAGTACATCTTGACCTCCCAGAGATGATTCCCAAATACACAGACACAATGGAAACCAGATTCTATCGATACTTTGTTAGAGGGGCAACATCATGTTTTTCAAATCACTTTTGGAAGATGCCAGTTATAGTTTTGGTTTGGTTTTGTATAACCACAGGAAAGGGCAGATGTCCCAGCTCTACCTCATATCATTTAAAAAGTGAACTCTTAAGAATCAGACCCAAGCTGCTGGCCCAGAAGACCCTGTCATCTGCACATCTTAGCAACTCACCTCCCAGGTCTCACAGCGACCCCAGCAGGCATCCGTGGTGATCCGAAGGCCCTTGCAGCCTGGCTTCTTGGCCAGGAAAGTGAACTCCCTCACGGCACAGCCCACAAAGGTGCGCAGGTTACCACTGGAGGTGCCAAGGACACAGCCACAGCCAGCCAGAAGGAGGAGGGCCATGGGGCCAAGGAAGAGGATTGTCAGCTTCATGCCGCTCTTCCAAAGAGGGAAAGGAGAGAGTTTAACAGATCCAGCAGCCCTCAATGGGGCAGTCAACCATGCATTAGTCACTATCAAAGGGACCTTGCTCCTAGCATTTCAGGGAAAATGAGCCCAGAAATTGTAAATGCCCACAAACTGTAACACAGGCATCCAGAGATTCCTGTAACTAGTGCCAGTGTGGATTCCACAGCCCTCTCTAGATGCCCACCCTCTGAGTGCATTCTCAGGCTTTTCCTTATTGTAACTTAACTGCTGCAGTTGACCTGCGTGTTTAAGAAGTTTGCCCCAACAGTCTTTCCAAAATAAACATAAAATAGGAGTAAAACCAAAAGCAATCCATAACCCAAGAGAATACGTGAATACATATAAATTATTTGTATTCAGGTCCAGGGTATTTGGGTGCCATATTACACACTTTGCTCAAAACTATATTTTCAGCATCATGATGGGGAGTGATTTGAGGGAGTGGTTGATAAGTATTAATAATAGTCCTCCCTATATGCATTGTTACTAAACCAACTCACCACTAAACATGGGTATGCAGAAGATATCATGAAACCTATCACCTAAGGTGGTGGCCATTCATAAATGTATCCTACTCACTATAAATTGCTTTTGCTCTAGGCTTCTATTTCTATTACCTACTTATAATTCAATTTAAATCCAAATGATGGAAAGCATAGGAGTTATTTAACACATAACCTACACATAACCTCAACCCACGGTCTTTAACCTCTCTGGGTCTTGGTCATTCCTGTGCTCTTTCAGAAGCCAAAATCACCCCCCTTCATGCTTAACCCAGTAGACAGAACTCACCTGGATTTTGAAGTATCAAGGATATGGCATTTGCGGACCCTGACCCCCCACTGAACTCATTATTCTCACAGTTCCTACTTCTGACCTTACTGTAGTAAGTTCTCTGGGCTTCCCCTCCTCTGGAATGAGGTAACAGATACAGAGAAACACTTACCTAATCTTGCAGGAGCCAACTCTTCTTTTAGAGCTGAAACTTGCACTAAGATTTCAGGAAGTCACAATGACTGGTAGAGGTTTGCTCTGGGTAAATGTCTCTACCTTCTGTTACTGGGCTGCTTGATTGCTCAAATATATAGGAAAGGTCTTGTCAATCAAAACAAAAGAGAGGCAGATCCTTACAGGAACTACTAAACACATCAAAGCCATGGAATATAAAGCCAGTCTCTATTTTCCAAAACTGATTAACTTCAAGGGTGTTGTTTTGTTTCTCAACATCACCTACTGAAACAGAAAGTTACCTTGGTGGGTGGCATAATCCTAGGGAAACAGAGGTAGTTCCACCTGGTTCTCAGGAGAACAAATGCATTGCAGCAGATGCATTACATTTTCCTTCATGGTAACCAGGACTTTCCTTTAAAACAGGGGTAAGTGACTAGCTCATGGCAAACTCTTTCCTTTAACCCAGAACATGTTTCAATACACTGAAAAATAACAGAACCATAATTCTTGCTGGCAGGAATGCAGGATCACTAACTGAAAAATGGAAATCACAGTGAGAAGAAACATGTTGAAAGTCTTAACATTAGCTAAGAATTAGATGATATTAATAACACCTTAAAATGAATCATTTAGGAAAAAATACCAAGATGTTCCAAGTGATTATCTTCCAGCATGAGAATTAAAGAAAACTTTTCATTTCTTTTATATGGTTTTCAGCATTTTTCACATTTTCTACTTTGGGCAGGCTTCTGTAATAGAGAGTCAGTTAATATCAATATTTTTAAAGTAAACCAATAGGTATGCATTTGCATTGAGTGTAAGGACATTCAGTGCTGCTCTGATAGAGACATTTCATCTGATTTTTGGTCTTAAATTCTTAAAATAAGAACAAAGGCTAGGTGTGACATAATCATGCCTGTAATCCCAGCATTCTGGGAGGCCAAGGCGGGTGGATTACCTGAGGTCGGGAGTTTGAGACCAGCCTGACCAACATGGAGAAACCCAGTATCTACTAAAAATACAAAATTAGCTGAGCATGGAGGCACGCGCCTGTAATCTCAGCTACTCAGGAGGCTGAGGCAGGAGAATTGCTTGAACCCAGGAGGTGGAAGTTGTGGTGAGCCGAGACTCCACCATTGCACTCCAGCCTGAGCAAGAAGAGAAAAACTCCCTCTCAAATAATAATAATTAATTAATTAATTAATTAAAATATTTTTATGAGTATGGGCTATAGTTTATATTTCAATCTACAATAACAGTATATGAGTGAATTAAAAATATACTTGTTCATGGCATTTTTCTGGGTGCTCTAAAAAATAAATGAAGCAGACATCATCTTTGCCCTTAGGACTTTTGATATCATAGTAAATAATGACATAGGCAGAGACATTTAAGATGCACACTAACTAGTGAAACTATATAAAGAAGTTAAACCATTTCCATTTCCTGCAAAGAAAGGTATTCTTTAAATAAATGTACTGCTCATTATCTATTTCACTTTCAAAACAGATAACAACGCCCAGTGAGTCCATCAATTTACCATGCTTCGCTTCAGAGCAGAATTATTATATGTGTTTTATAGAAAACTGAACTAGGCTTGGAATAAAGGACTTTCTTCAGCCGTTCAGCCTGGGAGTAGCATAACCAGAACCGTAGTGTTCTGTGCATGGACACGCAACGGGCCTGATCTTCCAAACTTGCTGGCCAAGAGCTAGCCAGCCGCGGTGAGCTGCCGTCCTGAGCTGTTTCTGAAGATGGCTGCTCAACCCTTTTAGACCTGAAACACATACTTGTGCCTGCAGTGTCACAAAAGAAAGACAGACTACAAAGGCCAAGAGCATCTTTCTTTCACAATCTCTAACTTCTTTATAATGCAGAGCTGTGGCATCATGCATTCTACCCCATCAGCATTAACTTTATAAGAATGACCATTCATAATCACGAAGCATCTACTGTGTACCAGGTACCAGGAAATCTGCTGTGCTCTTACATATGTTATCTCTAGACCTCACAACAATTCTTTAAGTCAGTTATTCTTTTCTCCATTTTACATTGGAAGAAATAGAAATGCAATTGTTTTGTAACCTGTCTACTTCCAAAGCTTTCAACAACACCAGGAATGGCAAATGGATCAATTTCATCCCTGTAACCAACTACCATTCATGGGAAGCGGCTGCCGGGAATGTTGTTTTAGAGAAGGCAGCTGAAATCATTCTAAGGACAGAGGGCAGTGGCCCATGAGCTTCATCCTGGGTGTGGGAAAGGAGAATGGTGTACGGATGCCACCTTTTGCCATCTAGGCCATGTCGCACCTCTCTGTGGGCAGAGTGAGAGGTTGTAGCATGACTTCAAAGGCTAATTAATGCCCTGCTACCTATGGAATATCTCTGCACCACAGAACATGTGTGTGCCTGCTATCTTCCCTTCAATCTACATTGAAGTTCCTACCATGAAAGTCACTCTCTAGAGGTAGCAAACAAACACATGAGTGATGTCTCCAAGGACAGGCTCTGGAGAATCATCTCTCCTTTTATTCCATGATCATCTTCACATGGATTTATTGTCACCTTGGTGGATGAGGCACAAGCTATAGGTTCACTAGGGGTAAAAAGAAAGGAGAAGTGGTGAACATGAGCAGTCATCTAGAGTTCTAGGAGGAGCATGAGATCAGAGGAATGAGCCAATTGTTAGTGCCTCAAATGGGTGACTGAGAAACTGAGGCCTGCCCCAGGGAAGGCAGCCCCAGGTGGGGAAATCCTGGGGTGCACACAGTGTGCAGGAGATGGAGACACTGAGAGCCTGGAAACGCACCCTTCCCTCCCACAGCCATGTTGATTCTCAGTGGCACAATCTCCTTTGGGACTACCTTGAGCAAGTCACTTGTCTGAGCCTCAGTTTCTTCACCTGTAACACAGTGGGGTTGGACCCTGTGACTCCTAAGGCCCTTCCCAGCTCCAGAATTTAAAGATTTATAAACTATTTTCTGAGCACAAGAAGCTAAGGACAAGTCAGAGGGAGGGTGCAGAAGGTCACACAACCATAAAGCTGGCCACATTGGTGCTGAAATCTTGATGCTGACACTCATCTGCTTATGATCTTGGACAAGTCTAGCAACCCACCTGGATCTCAGCTTCCTACAAAATTGAAAATGCCTCCATCGTAGGGGTCATGTGAGGTAACTACAAAACAATGTCTATAAATTACTTATGACAGGGCTCTGCAATAATGGTTTTCTCTTTCCTTCCCTGGAAATGCATCATCATGTGTACCACAGAGAAATAAAAAGCTGCCAACAAAAAATTATATCACACTAGCAATTGTTAGACATATCCTGATTTCAAAAATATTAGATATGAAAAAACAAAATTTGAGTCTGGGAAGAGAAGAAGCAAAGTCTTTGGGGACTGCGAGACCTCACCAGCCTTACGAAACCAGGAAGTGGGGAAGCACCAACCTTGCTTTCCCAGCCAACATGGGGCGCTTTAATCTGACACTAAAATTAACAACATGTTTTCAGATCTTAATTTTTAGACCTCATTTTTAAAGTCCAAGTCTCACATTTTGAGGGTAGAAGCTTTATCACCGTTGTAAATTTCAATATACTAATAAATCTTCATAAACACTCAATTTCAGTTCTGACCAAATACGGAGTCAAACCAACTAAGCCAACCAGTGCTCACTGAGCCCCCGCTGTCTTGCCCAGGTATGAAATAAGGGCCCACAGGAGCTAAGCTGTTGGCTGCATCACTTTACACGACTCCTAAGAGTTTAGAAAAGATGTACATGCTCTAATATGTTTTTCACCACTGGATCCTCAAAATTCACAAACCTCTGCCCAAGGGTCAAGTTAATTAGTATTATGCTTCCCATGGGTGAAAAAAAAAAAAAAAGCCTCAAATGAAGCTATGAGTTTCAAGGAACTAATAGAATTAATGATAAAAGAAAGGTCAGCCTTGAATCTTATAAAGTGGTATGTTGCTTTTAATACTGTTTATTTTCCACAGGGGAGCAGGGAGGAAATCTGGGCATACAAACAAAGATGAATAGTGAAGACTTGGAAGAAATATATTTTGTTGAAAAGTCATCTCTTCCTTTCAAAGCACTGAGTATTTGTGGGTCAGCTCCTCGTGTTATTGACTTAAAGAGATAACATTTGCCCAAGATGATGGTGCAGTTGCTATGGTAACATTTTTTTAACGAGACCAAAAATAATGACTCCTGTGTCTGATTTACTAGGGCAAGTTAAGCCTTTCTCCGTAACTGTCTGAAAGAAGTATCTGTCAGTTGCCACAGATTTATTTCAAATTAAGGGGCACATGGTTTAGGCGCTGAAGTGAAATGTTTTTACTTCCGCCTGACTCTTCCACTTTTGGATGCCATAGCTTTATAGGGCATGGCAGACACATGCCTAGTAGAGAGGAACAGAGCACAGTTGAATGAGTCACAAAGAAACATTCTTTATTTCAAGTGCATCCTGTATTCTCATTGGAATGAGTCCACAAAGCTGCTGGGTCCCCAAACCCTTCATTTGTAATTCCCAGGCAGTCACACAGGCAAGGCCAAGGTTGTTGTTAGCTAAGCTTGGAAGCAACAGCACCTCATTTGTTAGCATTTCACTTTGCTCCAGAAAAGAGTCCTAGGTTCCTGGCCACTGAGTATGCACACGTGTGTCCGTGTGTGTCCATCCCTACGCTACAGTGATGGGAGGATGGAGAAGGGGAGAGGAGAGCTGTTCTTTACACCACAGTGTGTTTATTTTATCATTTAACAAACTTAACAGGTATTAAGCAACTTCTGTCTCACACTGGGGTCACTGGGTTCATGATTTTGGGGTTGGTGGGTGGGAGGTGAGCTAACAACTGACAGTACTGAAAGATTTCTTTCCTTTTTCCTTCCCTTTTCCTACTCCCTCACTCCTTCCTTCTTTCTGGGATTCCGTATTTTATTGAGAGTATCATCGAGTGTTACCATATGTCGGATGCATACAAAGAACATGTGATACACATATGAACAAAGCTAACAAGCTGTCCTCAAAGTGTCAATTGTCTAATGATGATGAAAAATTAACCAACATATAGAGGACCTAAAAACTGCATTCTTGGTCATTTACCCCAGATAAATGAAAATTTATGCTCATATGAAAACCTATACATGTTCAAAGCAGCTTTATTCATAATAGCCCCCAAACTGGCAGTAACTCCAGGGCCCTTCAACAGGTACACGGTTAAACAGACTGTGGTACATCTGTAACATGGAGTATTAGTCACCAATAAAAGGGAACAATCACACAAGTTAGATGAATCTCCAGAGAATTATGCTGAGTGGAAAAAAGCCAATCCTGAAAGGGTATATACTTTATGATTCCATGTATGTAACATTCTTGAAATAACAAAGCTATAGAAATAGAAAATAGATCAGTGGTTACTGGGGTTAAGAAGGGTCAGGGTTGGGGAGGAAGTGTTACGGCAAAGGAAGACATGAAGGATTTTTATGCTGATGGAAATGTACTGTCTTTTTTTTTTTTTTTTTTTTTTTTTTTTTAAGACAGAGTCACCCAGGCTGGAGTGCAGTAGCAGGATCTTGGCTCACTGCAACCTCCGCCTCTGGGATTCAAGCAATTCTCCTGCCTCAGCCTCCTGAGTAGCTGGGATTACAGTTGCACCCTACCATGCCCAGCTAATTTTTTCTATTTTTAGTAGAGATAGGGTTTTACCATGTCAGCCGGCTAGTCTCAAACTCCTGACCTCAGGTGATCCACCCACCTCGGCCTCCCAAAGTGCTGGGATTACAGGTGTGAGCCACTGTGCCCAGTGGGAAATGTTCTGTCTCTTGAAGGTAGTGGTGGATACACAAAAGAAAGATAAAATTGCATAGAACTAAACACATACATGCACACAAATACAAGTAAAATGGGAAATCTGAACGAGATCAATCATTGTATCAATCCAAATACCCTCATTGTAATATCATATAATAGGTTTTCAAGATGTTATCATTGAGGGAGACTGGGAAAGAGGTATAAGGGGTCTCTCTATATTCTTATAACCGCATATTAATCTATGATTTTCTCAAAATAAAAAATTTGACTTTTGAAGTTGATATAACAGTAAATGTGATAAGTGCTATGATAAAAATAAAAGGCTATGGGAACTTAGACTGCGGTGTGGGGGCTGAGCATGGTGGCTCACACCCATAATCCCAGTATTTGGGAGGCCCAAGTGGGCGAATCACCTGAGGTCAGGAGTTCAAGACCAGCCTGGCCAACGTGGTAAACTCTGTCTCTACTAAAGATACAAAAATTAACCAGGCATGGTGTCATGCACCTATAATCTCAGCTACTAGGGAGGCTGAGGCAGGAGAATTGCTTGAACCTAGGAAGCAGAGATTGCAGTGAGCCAAGATCACACTACTGCACTCCAGCCTGGGCGACACAGCAAGATTCTGTCTCAAAAAAAAAAAAAAAAGAAAGAAAGAAAAAGAAAGAAAGAAAGAAAAAGAGGTGTGGGGATCAGTGTTGTCAAGAGAGACTTCCTTGAGAGGTGATTCCAGTTAGTTATCGTGGGGCTAGCGGGAGAGAGAGTGTGTGAAAGAAAATGTATTCCAGGCAGAAGAGACCACATAGACAGCAAGAGCTTTGTCAGTCCTGTTCACTGCTATTTCTCCAATGCCTGCTATTGCTCAGCTGCCTGGCTCACAGCTAATTATCCAAAACTGTTGAGTCAACAACTGAAGACATGAATGAGGGTGTGATGACTTTTTCTCTCATCATGATTGAGCACAGAGTATGTTCAGGAAGAGACAGGGCTGAGAATGGTAGCAGCAGGTCAGATGCAGATCGGGTACTCTGAAAGGTCCTATGGGCATAGTGGGCAGACACTGTGGGGCAAACAGACTGATTGAGGAAGTTGCTATGGTGACCTAAGAGAGTACTTTGCCTACAACTTCAGATATTGAAAGCCCTTCATGGTAAGTTTTATATCTAAAGGAGAAGTATCCAATAAAGATAGAATTCAAGTCACATATGCAATGTTAAATTTTCTAGTAGTCACATTTAAAAGGTTAAAAAAAAAAACAGGTAAACTTATTTAAATAATCCTAGTATGATAAGTGCTAGAAATAAAATAGATTTTATTTAACCCAACATTACCTAAAATGTCCATTTTTCAACATGTAATCAACATAAAAAGTTATCAAATATTTTATACTCTTTCAACCTTTTTTTTTAATATTAAATCTTTAGAATCTGTTTGGCATTCGCTGGGTGCAGTGGCTTACACCTGGAATCCTAGCACTTTGGGAGGCCGAGGTGGGAGGATGGCTTGAGCTCAGGAGTTTGAGACCAGCCAGGGCAACATGACAGAACCCTATCTCTACAAAAACAAATACAAAAATTAGCTGGGCGTGGTGGCCCACACCTGTAGTCCCAGCTACTTGGGAGGCTGAGGTGGAAAGATCCCTTGAACCCAGGAAGTCATGGCTGTAGTGAGCTGTGATCATGCTACTGTACTCCTCCAGCCTGGGTAAAAGAATCTCGTCGGCATTGATAGCACATATAATTGGCTACATAATATCTCTTTCAAAATAGCCACATTTCAAGAGCTACATGTGGCGGCTACCATATTGCACAATGCTGATGCTCCCCAGTGGCAAGAAGTAATTATTTGAGCTCCTTCTAGACCCTGTTCAAGTAGCACATCTATTAATTCTTACAACAATAACCACCACAAATTTATGAAGTGTTTATTATTTACCCCTCCTGGCAAACAAATTAACTATGGCCTTCCAGCTAATCAGCGATGGAGCTGGGATTCTAATTTGGCACTGGCTGACTGATTTGTACTGTATCAGTCACTTCATTATACTGCTTCAGTGAGAAACCTTGGCCTACAGTGAGGGGATCATTCGATCAACCTTACAGAAATATGAGTCCTCACCAGCTGAGACCATGCAGCTGATGCCTGTGAAATTTCAAAGCTTAAAGCAGCAAGTCCATAAAACAGAATTTTTTTTCTGAACTTACCAAAATGCTCATTTACCCAGAACCATGATTTCTGATCTGCTGAACCAAATTACTTGATTTGAGAGTCTCAAACTTTAGAAATATGCCTGTTTGCCTCACTCAATCACTGCTACTTACCTTAACAACACTGAAGAGCCTGCATCGGAGTGATTTATAGATAGAAATTTCTCCTACGCAGAGATGACCCTGACATGTCATGAACAGTGAAACCAGAATGGTAATCAGGTCCAGGAAAAAAAAAAAAAAAAAAAAAAAAAAAACACACAACTAATGTAATCAAGAAGATGGAGGACTTTTATAATGAAGAATAGGATTGAAAAAAATTGCAACCCAGGCTAGACAGGCAAAGGCTGAGAGGAAGGAAAATACAACATAAGATCTTAACACCATCACAGCTGTGAGTGTACTGAACAGAAGCATTTTAACAACTGATATAAGACCCATTTTTCTCTGTGGCTCGTGGGTCCTGAGTGTCTCGTGGAGTCAGTGGCCCATGTTTGCAAAATGCTGGTGAAAGATTAGAGTTACAGTTTGAGACTTGAGAGCTTGGTAATGTATAAGCCTTAAACCCAAGATTCTGGGTTAACAAGCCACGGATAGAAAACAAACTAGACCCAGGACAGAAAGATGAAACAGCCTGAATATTAAGCACATTAACATCTAACACCAATCATTGATTTCCTCACTATCTACTTGATCTCCTTATTTGGATGTCACAGCAACAGTGCAGCCTCATTATGTCCCAAACAAAGGTCATTATCTTTCCCCCCAGGCTCTTTTCTACCCTATTCATCTTATGTTTTTCATCTCGGTAAACGATAGCACCTGAGATTCATTCTAGACACCTCCCTGTCCCATATTCCACCTCCACCACAGACACACACACACACACACACACACACACACACACACACACACACTCCTATGGTTCTATCTCCCAAATGCCTTGTGACTGACCCCGCCTTTGTAATTCAGAGCCCCGGAAGACACTTCTTACGGATGCCTCTCCTCTGCCGTCACACTTGCCCTTTCATCTCCCCAACTCCTGCCTCTGCTTTGCCCCTGCTCATCATCTAGGACTTGGCTTAGCTGCTGCTTCTTTCAAGAAGCCCGCCCTGATCCTGATCCCCCAAGTCTGAGGTGGGCACCCATGCCATGTTCTCTCATCATGCCAAGTACCTCCCCTACAGCAGTTCCTGTCACATTGCATCATCAGTGAGAGTTCATTTGTCTCTAGCCCCTATTAGACCATCAGCTCCAAGTATCCATGCCCACCATGACTCTCCTGCCCACTCTTACATCCCCTATGCCTGCACGTAGTAGCCAGTAAACACTTAAGGAAATGACTGACTAAATGATTGCAGAGAACACTAAATAGCACTTATTCTCATTTTCTCCTGACCCATATATTTGTCAGTCTCCATTAAGGTTTGACAAATATTTCCAGAACAGCACATGATCAATCCAAAAAGACTTGCCTTCCCATATCTAAATGAGAACTCAGTGGGCCACTGCAGGTGCCATCATGAAATGCCAAGAGCTTTGTGTTGGTGCAGCGTGGGACCCACACATGGGGGTATGAGCTTACCCAGGCAATAAGGGGTCCTGGAAGCCTTAGGCTTAGGCAGCAGGGTCAGCACCCACTTCCCTATTATCTTCTTTCACATCACAGGACATTAAACCTGATCACTTTCACCCCACCACCAATTTGAACCAATTCCTCCTTGTGAATGGTCATCTGCTTCTTGGCATTTTGCTCTATTTGGTTGGGTATTATGACATTAACTCCAGGGGGAAAAAAAAACAAACAGTTTCCCTCTTAGCAGTTTGAAATAGCTCATCAAAGAAAGGTGGAGAGTATGGAAATTAGATTTGATTGACGGCCAGCGATTTGCTTCCATCACTTCTGCCATCCTGTAGCTTTCTTTGGATAAAGGAGTTTGGGCTCTTCTGACAGCCCAATGGGCAATGATCTAATTTTAATAATCCTCTCCCCTCAGGGGCAAAAGTAAAGAAGGAAACTTCATAATGAAATTACTGTGCCTCAAAGAGGTAGTAACTAGATTCTTCCTTTTTGCATTGTTCATGTCCGGGGCTCTGGAAACAAGACACACATTTCAGGCATGCCTAACACTTATTAATGCTCTATTTTCTGAACTGCCTTAAAGATAGATAAGGCCTTCAGCAGACTAGGTCAAGAGCATGAATAAAAATACTATTGGAACACACACACACACACACACACTCAGTTCAACTCCGTTCATCACATAAAATCATAGATCTAATTTCTCAATTCAAAAAATTACAAGACCCTTTTATTTTTAGACTCCCATCTAATTTTTCTTCCCAATATTTTGATTAGAATTGGCTAGGGTCAGGGTGTTTATCTCCCATTCTCACTTCTCCATGGCATGCAAGAGGGCAAAGTCTGGACGGGACACATGTGGCCTCTCTCTCTACACTTCCACCCTGAGTCTCTTATCTGAGTGGTAAGATTGGAAAATAAACTTGGTGACTCAACATCTCGGAGATTTTAGAATTCAGGAAGATTTATCTGTTAGGACTGTTTTGGGTGCAAGTTACAGGTGCAAGCCACTGAGGGGACATAAACTTACTTCAGTTTAAGTAACAAGAAGCCCAGAGTCAGCGGGATCTGGCATTGGTGTTGCTGCTCTGCAGTGTCATCGAGGACCCAGATGCTTTCCTTTTGTCTCTTCTGCCATCCTCAGCATGCTGACATGCCTCCCCACCTCCAACCTTAGTGTCCCAAAACAGCAATGGCTAAAGCAAAAAAGAAAGGGAATCCAGAGAGGAAGGTATCTTGTTCCAAGCATCTGTCTTTCAACAGACTTACAGAAGTTTCCTGCAGATCTCCTCTTTAATCACACGATCCAGATATCAAGGAAGGCTGAGAATGACAGTACCAGGCATTTTCAGCCGCTATAGTTGGAGACCAGAGCTGCTGGCGAGGGATAAAAGCAGGGAATAGCTGTAGGGTAGATAACCACCAGTGTCTGTCAAATATGCAGCTTCAATTCAGGGCAAAGGCCATTTGACTGTATATCAAGCTACACTCTCTCACTTAACTTTATTCAATAAGAAAGCAAGTATGTTTATCTCCTCCTGTCAGATTCTTGCATCTTATTTTTCTATTAGTTTCAAGCTCAGTGCAAAGAAAGGAACATGATTACTTATTATCTCTGAACACTAACAATTATTACCAGGAGGATTGTTGACTGTAGGAAAATCAACCACCACCCATCTTTGGGTCACAATGTCTTTATCTGAAAAGCAAGGGGGATGGATGAAAGCATCTTCAATGCCCTTTTCAGCCCTGAGAGTTCATGATCCCATGACTGTGCATTCAAATGCCTCCATTCAGTGAATCAAATCATAAGCAGTCTAAAAAAATGTTATGAAAGGAAGAAATTTGACTCACCTTGACTCACATTGGCCTTAGGGAATCAAAAATAGTAAATAAAAATGAACTTTGAAGCCAGTGTCAGTTTAATAAGAATAAGAACTTATGAATGTGCCCCAGGCATATTATTGAAGATAGCCATGTAATAGGCTTACAAGTCTTTAGGAAAATTGCTGCTACCTTGAAAATCAGTTTTATAAGGCAAGCAAAATGACAAGGCACTAAAATGGATCTCTCCTTCATCAATTTCATTAAACAATCGTTAAAAGACCAAAGACCTGGCCCAGCACAGTGGCTCACTCCTATGATCCCAGCACGTTGGGAGGCCAAGGTGGGTGGATCACGAAGTCAAGAGATCAAGAGCATCCTGGCCAACACAGTGAAACCCCGTCTCTATTTAAAATACAAAAATTAGCTAAGCATGATGGTAAGTGCCTGTAGTCCTAGCTACTCAGGAAGCTGAAACAGGAGAATTGCTTGAACCCAGGAAGCAGAGGTTGCAGTGAGGCAAGATCACACCACTGCACTTCCGACTGGTGAGAGTGAGACTCCATCTCAAAAAAAAAAAAAGAGTGAGACGGGGGACCTGTCTTCCAGTGCCACCATCTTCAAGCTGTGACCTAGAAAACCACCATGGAAGGGAAAGAGAGAAACTGGAGAATTCTGTAAACCTGAAAGTGGGTACATCACTTTCACCCACATAACATTGGCCATAACTAAGTCTTATGGCCCTGACCTCACTGCAGATAAGGCTAGGGAATAAAGTTGTCCTGCTTATCCAAGAAGATGAAATAAATTGGTGAACACATAATTTTTGTTCCCACCATAGTTTCTTCATATTATTATGGAGCAATGCCTTCAGATTCTAACGACTGATTTTTATCTCCAAATTCTATACCCAACCAAACTGTCAATCAAGCATGAAAGTAGAATTTTAAAAAGTACAGACATGTGAGATCTCAAAAACTATGTACTTCATATACCCTCTCTCAGGAAGCTACCACATAATGTAAACAACGAAATATATTAAGGAAGAAGGAACTAATAGAAGTACAAAGGATCTGATGCAGGAAAGTCCAGAAATAATAGCTGTATTGTAGGCCTAAAGAGCGGCAAATTTAAACTCGAGCGTCAGGGTGACTGCATTTGAAGGAGAGGGAAAGGGAAAATGGGCTGCTGACCTATTCTATCACCAGGCCTGAGCCTATACTGCTCCCTCATCTTTCATAGTAGGAAGTCAACAAATAAAGCCTAAAATTTACAAATCGATAAATAGTATAGGAATATTACCTGGGAATGGAGAAGTAAATTCCAAAAGAAACAGCTAAAAAGAATTGAAAATGGTTACCTCAAGATAGCTGTACCTCAGGATAGGAGGAGAGGAGAGGGTTGAGCAAGAGAATGACATTTTTTATTGTAACTCTTGATATAGTATTTAACTTTTTAACCACGTAATATATTTTGTGCTAAAAATATACATGTTTTTAAATAACGATGAGAGAAGGAGATAGAAATTTTTATAATCTTGAGAATAGGGAGGATCATGAAGGACAGGAGGCAGGACTAGATTGCAGCTCCCACTCAGACAGACAGAGTAGGATGTGGAGTCTTATGTCATAAACTTGCTCCAGAACTACTGCAGGAATATGTCAGGAAAGCGAGGGAACCCACAGGCCCTCTGAAGGAAGTGAATTGCTCCTACAGGACCCAAGAGACACTCCAAATACTGTGAGTGCCCAAACTGTGGAATTGGGAAAGGGGGACCATCTACCCCCAAACACACACCCTCACTGGGGAACCTGAAGGTCTAGATTATGGGAGAAGATACTGACCTCACCTGGAGCTAAGTCAATTTAGAAAGCAGAGCAAAATACAGGGGCAAAGGAAGCAACAGGAAAAGGACTGTGAGCTTTCTGGTTCCCCTAGGAAGCAGTTTCTGCCTTGCCGCACAGCGGTACTTGGGGAGGGCTGCCAGAGGCACTAGGAAAAGGCCACAGGGAGAAGGAAACCCCAGGTTGAACTTCGTAACAATTCCAACCAAATGAGAGGTCTCCCGGCTAGAATTCGGGGTGGGCATGAATCCTGTGTGTGCACTCCACAGGCAGGGAAACATGAAAGTCCTACTTGCTTTTGCAGCTGGGAGGCTGGTAGCCTGGGTCCAGTTCTCAGCCCTGCTTACCCACTGCCTAGAAACAGACTCAGTGCTGTTACAAGGAGCATGGTGGAAGTGAGATCAGCCTTTAGGATTGTGTGGGAGGTGGGTGAGGCCTGTGGTCACCAGCTTTCCCCTACCTCCCTGACGACCTGCATGACACAGCAGAGGGAGCCATAATCCTCCTGGGAACATAACTCCATTGAACTGGGAGCCACACCAGCCCCAGGAAGACTTCCCGGAGGAGAGACTGAGCTCAGACACGCCTGGCCCTGCCCCCACCTGATGGTCCTTCCCTACCCACCCTGGAAGCTGAAGACAAAGGGCATATACTCTTGGGAGTTTTAGGGCTCTGCCCACCATCTGATCCTCCCCATGCTACCACACCTGATACTCTCTTGAAAGCACCACCTTCTGGCAGGAGGCCGACCAGCACAAAAACAGTATATAATCAACCAAAACTAAGGACCCTCGCAGAGTCCATTTCATCCCTCTGCAACCTCCACAAGAGTGGGTGCTGGTATCCACAGCTAAAGACCCACAGATAGGACACCACGGCTGAGAGACCCACAGGACTCTGTGCAGACAGCCCCCAGTACCAACCCAGAGCCTGGTAGACATGTTGGTGGCTAGATCCAGAAGCAAGACAGCAATCACTACAGCTTGGCTCTCAGGAAGACACACCCCTAGGAAAAGTGAGAGAATACTACATCAAGGGAACACCTCGTAGGACAGAAGAATCTGAACAACAACCTTCAGTGCTAGACCTTCCCTTCGACAGAGCCTATCCAAATGGGAAGGAACCAGAAAACCAACCCTGATAACAGGACAAAACAAGGCTCTTTAACTCCCCTCAAAAATCACACTAGCTCACCAGCAAAGGATCCAAACCAAGAAGAAATCTCTGATTTATCTGAAAAAGGATTCAGAAGATCAGTTGTTAAGCTAATCAAGGAGGCACCAGAGAAAAGTGAAGCCCAATTTAAGAAAATCAAAAAAATGATACAAGAAATGAGGAGAGTGATCTTCAGTGAAATAGCATAAATTTTTTTTAAAAAATCAAAACTTCAAGAGACAATGGATGCACATATAGAAATGCAAAAAAAAAATGCTTTGGAAAATCTCAGCAATATAATTTGTAAGGTATATTGCCGAGTCAAAATGAGGAAACTGAGGCCCGTATATGAAAATAAAAATCCAATTTATTCAGCTCCCAGGTGAGGTTCTATGGTCCAGTATAGGGCCAGAGAAGTCACACTTAACTTCTCAGGGCAGGGGGTTTTACAGGGGTTAGAGGCAATTGATTGGATACTGGGGAAACAAAGCATAGGCAATTTCATTAGTTGTAGAGAGACAGGGCCCAGACGGGGCGAGCCACTATAGGTAGGGAGGTGGGATTTATTGGGGGTGGGCTGGCTAAGGACGTATGGAGCAAGCTGCCATTGGGTAAGGCATGGCGGGATTTCTTAAATTTTTGCGGGTTCAAATGTATAGTTTAGTGCTGAGAGTGCATAATTTAGTGCTGAGGTCCAAATGCATAGTTTAGTGCTGAGAGTGCATAGTTTAGTGCCGAATATAGACCTGAGGGCAGAATGCAGAAGTGGGCGAGGGGGAGCCCATATGGAGAAGCCAGACGCTGAGTAATGTGTCCTGGCTGATAAGCTGTTATCAGGCATAAAGAGAGGTGGGTGTTGTCTGTCCAGCTCCCAGCAAGGCCATCGACCTTACAGAATTGAACAAGCAGAAGGAAGAACCACAGAGCTTGAAGACAAGGTTTTTGAATTAACCCAATCCAACAAAGACAAAGAAAAAATAATACAAAAATAAGAAAAAAGCCTCCAGGAAGTCTGGGATTATGTAAAATGACCAAACCTAAGAATAATTGGCATTCCCGAGGAAGAAGAGAAATCTAAAATTTTGGGAAACTTATTTGAGAAAATAATGGAAGAAAACTTCCCCAGCCTTGCTGCAGACCCAGACATCCAAATACAAGAAGCTCAATGAACACCTGGGAGATTCATGGCAAAAAGATCATCACCTATGCACATACTCATCAGTTTATCTAAAGTCAAAACAAAGGAAAGAATGTTAAAAGCTGTGAGGCAAAAGCATCAGGTAACCTGTAAAGGAAACCTGTCAGATTAACAGCAGATTTCTCAGCAGAAACCCTACAAACTAGAAGGGATTGGGGCCCTATCTTCAGCCCCCTTAAACAAAGCAATTATCAGCCAAGAATTTTGTATCTCATGAAACTAAGCTTCATAAGTGAAGGAATGCTGAGAGAATTCCCCACCACCAAGCCAGCACTACAAGAACTGCTAAAAGGAGCTCTAAATCTTTAAACGAATCTGGAAACACATCAGAACAGAATCTCTTTAAAGCATAAATCACATAGGACCTATAAAACAAAAATACAATTAAAGGACAAAAAGGCATACAGGCAAGAAATAGCAAGATGAATGGAATAGTACCTTACATGCTATACTAACGTGGAATGTGAATGGCCTAAATGCTCCACTTAAAAGATGCAGAATGGCAGAATGGATAAGAATTCACCAATCAACTGTCTACTGCTTTCAAGAGACTCACCTAACACATAAGAACTCATATAAACTTAAGATAAAGGGGTGGAAAAATACATTCCATATAAATGGACACCAAAAACAAGCAGGAGTAGCTATTCTTACAACAGACAAAACAAACTTTAAAGCAACAGCAGCTAAAAGAGGAACATTATCTAATGATAAAAGGCCTTGTCCATCAGGAAAATATCACAATCCTACGTATAAATGTACCTAACACTGGAGCTCCCAAATTTATAAAACAATTATTAACAGACCTAAGAAATGAGATAGGCAGCAACGCAATAATAGTGAGGGACTTCAATATCCACTGACAGCACTAGACAGGCCATCAGGACAGAAAGTCAGCAAAGAAACAATGGATTTCAACTCCACCCTAAAACAAAATGATTTAACAGATATTCACAGAGTATCCTACCCAAAAACTATAGAATACACATTCTATTCATCAGTATATGGAACACTCTCCAAGATAGAGCAAATAATAGGCAACAAAACAAGCCTCAATAAATTTAAGAAAATTGAAATTATATAAAGCACCCTTTCAGACCACAGTGGAATAAAACTGGAAATCAATTCCAAAAGGAACCTTCAAAACCACGCAAATACATGGAAATTAAATAACCTGCTCCTGAATGATCATTGGGTGAACAATGAAATCAAACTGGAAATTTAAAAATTCTTCAAACTGAACAGCAATAGTGACACAACCTATCAAAACCTCTGGGATACAGCAAAGGCAGTGCTAAGAGGAAAGTTCATAGCCCCAAATGCCTACATCAAAAAGTCTGAAAGGGCATAAAGAGATAATCTAAGGTCACAATCTAAGGAACTAGAGAAGCAAAAACAAACCAAACCCAAACCCAGCAGAATAAAGGAAATAACCAAGAGCAGAGCAGAACTAAATGAAATTGAAATATATATATGTAAATATACATAAATTATATTAAATTATGTATACATTAAATAAAAATTAAACAAAAAGCTGGTTCTTTGAAAAGAGAAATAAAATTGATAGGCCGTTAGCAAGATCAACCAAGACAAGAAGAGAGAAAATCCAAATAAGTTCGGTGAGAAATGAAATGGGAGATATTGCAACTGATACCACAGAAATACAAAAGATCATCCAGGGCTACTATGAACACCTTTATGCACACAAAACTAGATAACCTAGAGAAGATGGATAAATTCCTGGGAAGACACAACCCTCCTAGCTTAAACCAGAAAGAATTAGATACCCTGAACAGACCAGTAACAAGCAGCAAGATTGAAATGGTAATTTTAAAATGACCAAAAAAAAAAAAAAGTCCAGGACCAGACAGATTCACAGTAAAATCCTACTAGACATTCAAAGAAGAATTGGTACCAATCCTACTAACACTATTCCACAAGACAGAGAAAGAAGGAACCTTCCCTAAATCATTCTATGAAGCCAGTATCACCCTAATGCCAAAACCAGAAAAGTACATAACCAAAAAAGAAAACTATAGACCAATATCTCTGATGAACACAGATGCAAAAATCCCTAACAAAATACTAGCTAACTGAATCCAAC
Source organism: Saimiri boliviensis (assembly GCF_048565385.1). Classification (NCBI taxonomy): domain Eukaryota; kingdom Metazoa; phylum Chordata; class Mammalia; order Primates; family Cebidae; genus Saimiri; species Saimiri boliviensis. Next base: position 40,422,069 of record NC_133450.1, on the reverse strand, counting down.
AACATAGCAAAAACATAATCTACCATGAGCAAGTGGGTTTTATACCAGGCATGCAGGGATGGTTTAACATACATATGCAAGTCAATAAATGTGACACACCACACAAACATAATTAAAAACAAACACCACATGATTACCTCAATAGATGCAGAAAAATCATTCTACAAAATCCAGCATCGCTTTGTGATTAAACCTCTCAGCAAAATCGGCATACAAGGGACATACCTCAATGTAATGAAAGCGATTTATGACAAAGCCATGGCCAACATAATGCTGAATAAAGCTGAAAGCATTCCCTCAGAGAAATGGAACAAGACAAGCATACCCATTCTCACCACTCCTCTTTCAGCATAGTACTAGAAGTCCTAGCCAAAGCAGTCAAAAGCAAATGCAGTTTAAATAAATAAATAAATAAATAAATAGCTGGCACTTAATTAAACCAAAGAGGTTTTGCACAGCAAAAGGAACAGTCAGCAGAGTAAACAGACAACCCACAGAGCAGGAGAAAATCTTTGCAATCTATATATCTGACAAAGGACTAATCTTCAGAATCTATAACCAACTCAAACAAATTATCAAGAAAAAAAAACAATCCCATCAAAAAGCTGACTACGAACATGAACAGACAATTCTCAAAAGAAGATATACAAATGGCCAACAAACTTATGAAAAAATGCTCAACATCACTAATGATCAGGGAAATGAAAATCAAAACCACAATGCGATGCCACCTTACTCCTGCAAGAATGGCCATCAACAAAAAGTTTAAAAAAATAGATGTTGGCATGGATGCAGTGAACAGGGAACACTTTTCAATGCTGGTGGGAATATAAACTAGCACAATCACTATGGAAAACAGTGTGGAGATTCCTTAAAGATCTAAAAGTAGAACTACCATTGGCTCCAGCAATCCCATTACTGGGTATTTACCCAGAGGAAAAGAAGTCATTCTGCAATAAAGATGCTTGCACACGCATGTTTATAGCAGCACAATTCACAATTACAAAAATGTGGAACCAACTCAAATGCCCATCAGTCAACAAGTGGATAAAGAAACTGTGATTATATGTGTGTGTGTGTGTGTGTGTGTGTGTGTGTATAATATCTCAGAAATGGAAAACCAAACATTGTATATTCTCACTCATAAGTGGGAGCAAAGATATAAGGATGCAAGGGTATAAAAATGACACAATGGACTTTGGGGACTTATGGGGAAAGGACAGAAAGGGGGTGAGGGATAAAAGGCTACAAATTGGGTGCAGCATATACTGCTTGGGTGATGGGTGAACAAAATCTCACAAATCACCACTAAAGAATTTATGTAACCAAATGCCACCTGTTACCCCATAACCTATGGAAACAAAAAAAAATTTTTTTAAGTTTTTATAATCTTTTCCTTTGTTATGCCCAAAAGTCTTACCCAGGTCCTTATCATTACCTCAAAATGTCAAGGAGAGAAAAAGGAAACAAAGCAGATGTGCAAATACATAACACATAACACCTTTCTTTTTTTTTTTTTTTTTTTTTTTTTTTTGAGACGATATTTTGCTCTTGTTGCCCAGGCTGGAGCGCAATGTGCGATCTTGGCTCACCACAACCTCCACCTCCCAGATCAAGTGATTCTCCTGCCTCAGCTTCCTGAATAGGTGGGATTACAGGCACGTGTCACCAGGCCCAGCTAATTTTTTGCATTTTTAGTAGAGTTGGGTTTCTCCATGTTGGTCAGGCTGGTCTTGAACTCCTTGATTCACCTGCCTCTCCCAAGGTGCTGGGATTACAGGCATGAGCCACTGCGCCCAACCTACATAACATCTTTTTTGAACCCCAAGCAGAGTATTTTCTCCTTTATCAAATTTAAAAAAAATTAAAATTAAATTTAAAAACTTGCCAATGGCCCAACAGATATGGCCTGTATTCGTCTGTTCTCATACTGCTATAAAGAAATACCTATGTCTGAGTAATTCATAAAGAAAAGAGGTTTAATTGGCTCAGGGTTCCACAGGCTGTACAGGAAGTGTGACTGGGGAGGCCTTAGGAAACTTACAATCATGGCAGAAGGTGAAGGGGAAGTAGGCACATCTTACATGCCTGGAAAAGGAGAAAGAGAGAGAGGAGGGAGGCATCACACAGTTTTAAACAACCAGGTCTCGTGGGAACTCTATCACAAGAATAGCACCTGGGGGAAAATCCACCCTGATGATCCAGTCACCTCCCACCAGACCTCACTTTCAACATAGAGGATTACAATTTGCCATGAGATTTGGGTGGGGACACAAATCCAAACCATATCAGGGCCACAGACAGAGCCCCTGAAATATTAGTAATGACCCCATATACGCTGACCCTCTCCTCCTTTGTGCCAAAAAACGTATAAGATGTTTTACACATTTTTCTGAAATCAAGAGGTACTATATCCTTCTTATCTCATGGCTTCATAAGCCTCTCAAATAAATTTTTTTGGCCTGGCACAGTGGCTAATACCTGTAATCCCAGCCCTTTAGGAGGCCAAGGCATTAGGATCACTTCAGTCCATGAGTTCAAGACCAGCCTAGGTAACACAGTCAGATCTTATCTCTACAAAAGATTTAAAAATTAGGTAGTGCATGCCTGTGGTTCCAGCCTACTGGGAAGGCTAAGATGGGAGGATCACTTGAGCCTGGGAGGTTGAGGCCACAGTGAGCTGTGATCACAACATTGCACTCCAGCCTGCGTGACAGAACAAAACTCTGTCTAAAAAAAAAAAAAATTCTTGACATAACGTTTTGGTGAGCTCATGTTGATTACAATAAATATTGCCTTCCTAAGTAATATGTACCTTTGAGGTTTACCTTTCTAATTTCAACAACTCATCCTTTGATTATTTTTTTTTTTTAATTTGGGCAACATTTGTTGATCTCTTGGCACTATTGCTGTGCTCCATGCTTCTGAAAATTCACCCAAAATAGTTTTGTTGTCATTTTTATAAGATCTGTTAGATGGTAATTTTCTAGGTCCTAGATTCTTGACCATATTCATTGAGTGTGAGGGTTTCATTGCCTCTTTCAACAACATTCACCCTACAGTCATCTGTCAAGCACCCGTCCAGGTAGTGGGATAGAGGTGTAAAGCACATTAAAAGTCCCTGCCATTCAAGAGCTCTTAGTCTAAAGAAACAGGCTGAAAAATAAGCCAACAATTACAACAGCTATAAAGTCCATGACAGAGATTTGTTTAGGGAGCTACGGGTTAGAAGGGCACTTAAACCAGCCTGGAGGGAGCAGAGGCTTTCCAGGATGAAATGTCCTCTGAGCGTGTGAAGAGCCGGAAAGTAAATGTGCCACGAGAAAGGAAAGGGCTTTCTGCGCACATTTAAAGGCTTAGAAGTAAAGGGTAACTCAAAAAGATCAGGAACTGAAAGTCATTTGGGCACAGGGAGAAGTAATAGGAGAGGAAGGGCACATCAGAGGTGAGCAGGGACCGGGTTCTGCTGGGAAGACACTAGGATCTTATTCAGAGGAGTGAAATGATCGGACAGGAGTTTTAAATAGATCCTTCCATCCCTGAAAACTAAAGTGTGTGTGTGTGATAGGAATGGGAAGGCAAGATTGAGACTCTGTGACCAGACATGAGACCACTGAGTCAATGAGGGGAGGAGTCCTGAGAAGACAGTGGAAGTGCGGATGAAAACGGAGAGAGACCAGACACTGCGACTCAGGCCTGTAATTCCTGAGTCCACTTTGGGAGGCTGAGGCAGGTGGACTGCATGAGCCCAGGAGTTCAAGACCAGAATGGGCAACATAGTGAGACCCCATCACTACAAAAATTAGTCAGGCATGGTGGCACATGTCTGTAGTCCCAGCTACTTGTAAAGCTGAGGCAGAGGTGAGAGGATTATTTGAATCCAGGAGTTGGAGGCTGTAGTGAGTCATGACCATGCCACTGCACTCCGGCCTGGGCAACATAGCAAGACTCTGTCTCAAAAAAAAAAAAAAAAAGAGGCGAAAGAGCCATCAAAATCTGTTTGGGAGGCTGACACTCGACAGGATCTAGTTACAAAGGAAGATGGAGGAGGACACATCTTTGGTGACTTGCCTGTCTTTGCTGATGGGCTAGATGGTTGTACTATTGGCCAGCAGTGGAGTTTGAGGGAAGAAGTTTCGGAGCAGGTGAGGGCACTCTGTTGACTGAAAGATTTTCCAGACAGTACAGTAGAGATGCTACTCACAGGGAGAAAAGTAGGTCTGTACTCCAGAAAGAGGTTGAGGCAAGAAAGAAAACAACTGTTTTGTCTACACACAGGGGTGGTAGGAATGGTTTGGGATGAACTAGATCTTCCAGGAATGATGTGGAGTGAAGAAAGGGGGCAAAAAGTCGAATATGGTGCCCTGTAGCTTAGTAGCTACTAATTTAGACCCAAGTGTTTGTCTCCTCAGGGATCCCATAGCACCTTGACCTAACAATCACCATTTTTAAGTTCATGTAATTTTTCTTTCAAATTAAGCACAATTATCTTAAAGCTAGAGACAAAATCTTACTTGATTTAGTATCCCCAGGATTAAATATGCAACTAAGAATATCTACATGTTCAATAAATATTTATTAAACAATGGTGGTATATTCATATACAAGAGGGAGAAAAATGGCAATTCTGACATGCTTCCATTCCAGAAAATTACCAGTTTTTAGCGTGTCACTCAAAACCAATTTTTATCTAAGAACCTACTCCTTCCCCCTTTCTGCTCCCTGTTTTCACTTTACTCACTTCAGAGCACAAGGATGATTTTTAGACTCTTCCATTTGCTTCCTTACCTCACTATGAAGAGTATTTTCTCTTTTCTCACTATGAAGAGTATTTCTGAATGTCCCTGGTTCACTTTCAAAACTAAAAACCATAGAAATGGTCTTGACTGATTTCTGCTCTTCAATTACCCCTTCTTCGAGTCCCTGGCAAGGGGGGTGAGATAGCATCCTTGCTGAAGATGCCACCGGTGTGAGCATCCCAGCTTGAGAAAAAGAGAGCTCAATTATTGTACGGGAGGCTTTCGAAATCAGAACCTCTCCCTAAGGACAGTTTATTAACACTGGAAATGTGTCATGGTTACAAAGTACTTTGATTTCACAAAAATAAGACTGTCTTCTCTGCTAAGGTGGCAAGTCGTGTTTTGCTTTTTACAAATTAGCCAGGCAAGAACCACAGTGTCAAAGAGTGTCAAGTGCAGTGTTAAAGAGCCAAGATTTGTCTCTCCTTCCTAAGCCAGCTACCTAAATACTCAGAAGATAGTGATTTGTGTTCATAGTCACAAAATCAGAGAGTCATTGAGAAAGTAAAGATGGAAAGCATTTGATCTTTAAAAGGTAGCATTAAAACCAGAGCAGGCTCTTGCACCATCTGCCTATAGAATCTCATGTTCCCAGCCATTGTATCTTGCGTGCCAACAAACTGTAAGCAAATACAGTTAAGGCACTGTACTTAGCCTATTATAAGAAGTCAATCAATATTAACTAAAGAGCAAAACAAAAACAAAAGGTGACAAAGTCTGAGTTCTGGGATTTAGCTTTAGTTAGTACAATGCAGCCAGTAGTTGGGACTGGGACCCCATTCAGAGCTCAGGTCTAACTCTTACTACACTTGAGAAATGACAGTGACAAAATCAACTCCCAACTCTCAACAGGATGGGCAGCATTTAAATGAAAGTTCTCCTCCTCCTTTCTCCATCCTTGAGACTTCAGACTAGATGTTTATGGTGCCATTTCATGCCTAACAACAGAAAAATACATGAAAATAACACCCAATACTGACAATAATGTTATGCAAATAACGTACCCAAATTCTAGAGGCCATGCAAATTGGCATAAATCTTATGGAAAATGATTTGCCCATATGTCTCAAAAGTCATAAAAAGTTTTCTACCTTCCCATTCCTGGCAATTTATCTTAAAGGAAAATTTTAAATGAGAATACAATATATGCCAAACATATTTACTACAGCATTATTTTACAAAAATAACAACAGAAAACATCCTACTTGTGCAAGGTTAGTAAAATATTAAATTATGTTCCATCTACACAATGGAATATCATTCAATTAAAATTGGTATAAAGATTGCAGCATGTGGAAAAACATTTGACATACGGTTAAAGAGGAAAATCAGAAGACAGAACTATACATAATAAATGCTAGCACTACAGGTGTTTAACAATTATGCAAGCCTATGAACGTAACTGGAAAGTCATACAAAAATATAATTAATTTTTTTTTTTTTTTTGAGATGGAGTCTCACTCTGTCACCCAGGCTGGAGTGCAGTGGCACTATCGTGGTTCACTGCAACCTCTGCCTCCTGGGTTCGAGCGATTCTCCTGCCTCAGCCTCCTGTGTAGCTTGGACCCCAGACGCACGCCACAACACCTGGCTAATTTTTGTATTTTTTTAGTAGAGATGGGGTTTCGCCATGTTGGTCAGGATGGTCTCCATCTCCTGAACTTGTGATCCACCCGCCTAGGGCTCCCAAAGTGCTGGGATTACAGATGTGAGCCACCGCACCCGGCCTATAATTAATTGTTTAAGGTGAGTGGATTGTGTTAGGCATTAAAACTTCATTTCAAACCTTCAAGGAAAGAAAATCATGATACTGTTTAAATAATCCCAGAGAGGAAAACATCCCAATTCTTTTTAGAAATACACTAATGCAACAACAAAAAGAAATGAGGGCACATTGGAAAAGAAACCTGTATTATTTCTCTTATGAGCACCAGTGTAAAAATGCTAAAAAAAAATCACCAAGTTGAATTCAGCAACATATTAAACAAATAATATACCATGACCAAGTTGGGCTTATTCCAGAAATGCAACGATGATTCAGTAACAGGAAATCTGTTCATATAATTCTCCATATTAATAGACCAAAGGAGGAAAAACACATGATGTCATCTCCACAGAGGCTGCAAAGGCATCTGATAAATTAGATGCAATATTTGTTTTTGACTTAAAACAATACTTCATTTCTTAGTCCAACAGGAAAAATGGGTACTTTCTCAATATGATACGTATATACATATATGTATTTGTGTATAGTTATACTAAATTTTGATTATTCGAAACTATAAAAACGCAGCAACAGATGCTTGGTCTGATGAGTCTCTTGGAGACTAAATGGGCACAACAGCCATTCAAAGACTCAGAGCAGGCCCTGCCATGAGAGAGTGCCCTGGTCTTCCCAAATTTTATCTTTAGCTCCTTACTTGACCTCTGTGCTCATTAGGATGCTTTGTGCTGCAAACAACATCCATTCTCAACTTCCAACAGTAGTTAACTCAGGCAATTCTTAGTCCCCACCCTGGCCTCCAGGGACTCAGATGTTCCTAGCACTGCCGCCCTCTTATCACCAATCCCCACCTGACTCAGCTATATCAGCCTCCTGGTTTTTCCTCAAATGTACCAAGCACATTCCTGCCTGGAGACTTCTGAACTTGTTTCCCCTGCCTGGAAAGTTCTTTCTTCACATGTTTTAATGGCTCACTCTCTCACTTTATTCACTTTCCTTACCACACTGCCTCACATAGCATGCCTGATACACAGGACCCCGGGCAACACTCCCTAGCCCCTTACCCTGCTTTATTCCCTGATGCCATAGTGTATATTTATCTGTCTGTTGTTTTCTCTGCTTCCAGAAAGCCAGCTTCACGAAGGTAGATACTCTGATCATATCGTTCGCTGCTGCAAACCCAGAACCTATGCCAGTGCCTGGCACATAGCAGACATATATGCTGAATATGTCGTTGAAGCAAGAGAAAGCCTGACTCATATGGGTTTCAAAATTGGGAAACTTGTTTCACATAGCAAAATTCCAGAGGTTAAAAAAAAAAGCTCAAGGAAAGAGCAAAGCTTGTTCTCTTTCTCCCTGAGATTCTCTCTGTTCCTCCCTTTTTAGCATATTAGCTTTGTCCTCACGTGGAGGCTGCCCTCCTTGTGGTCACAAGACGGCCACAGCAGCAACTGAAGCAAGGTTCCTTCTCTTTCATGTTCACTGAGAGACAGCAAGGCGCGCCTAAGTCTTCCCTTCAGTCTGATTGGTCCCCTTCAGTTCATGCGTCCACCTCTGAACCAATCACCGACAAGCAGGAGCGAATTCCCTGATTGGTTCACATGAATCAGGACCCACCTGTAGAGAAGGCTGGTGTCAGCCTCGGCAGCTTTATGTAGCTGCATGAGGAAAGGGCCGGAAGATGTCTAAAGAAAATCAAAACTGCATGTGGAAGTGAGAAGTAGAGAAAATGGATCCTGGATAGACAATGAACCATGACCACTAAAATCTCTGACTCCAAAGGAACTCCTCAAGCCCAGGGAACTCTTTCTCCTGAAGTAACTGGCCTCCTGAGATCTGGGAACACAATCCTTTACGTGGGATATTTTTTGAGTTAAATACCACTCTTAGATTGGGAGTTGGCTCAACACTTTTCCTCCTGGGAAAGGCTGAGCACTGAGAAAAAGAGATAAATACAACTCTTTTTTGAAAGAGAAAAGGAGATAGAAACAATAATAATTCAAAATATATTTCACATAGAGCAGTTTTTCCCAATTGATATCAAAACACAAAGCATCTACAAAGTACAATATGCCTTCACAGAAATTAAAAGTCATTTACACATTCAGGCAATGTAAATAAAGGCAGCAATTCAGAACAAGAGAAAATATAAGCAATGAGCAAGGCTGTAAATTACCGAAAGCACCACCAGCCAGGCATTCGAAAGTATTAAACAAATCCTTTGACTAAGAAGTTGCTCTGGGCACATCTCTTGCATTAGGGTGATTTACTAGAGAACAGAGGATGAGGAGGCATTCACTGAAAAGCATCTGAAGTCTTGCCTGCCCTTTGAACCATGACGCAATATCCTATTTCACCTGCTGCAAAAACACAGACTGACATCTAGTATGTCATTCCTGAAAGAGGTTCAATGAGCTGGGCTCACTTCCAGAGGCCGAGGCAGGCAGATCACCTGAGGTCAGGAGTTCAGGATCAGCCTGACCAACATGGCAAAACTCTGTCTTTACTAAATATATAAAAAATTAGCTGGGCGTGGTGGCGGGCGCCTATAATCCAAGCTACTTGGGAGGCTGAAGCAGGAGAATCACTTGAACTTGAACCTGGGAGGTGGAAGTTGCAGTGAGCCAAGATCCAGCCATTGTACTCCAGTCTGTGTAACAAGAGCGAGACATCAAAAAAAAAAAAAAGGGGGGTGGGGGGGGAAGAAAGAAAAGAAAAAGAAAAACAGAGGTTCAATGGTATTGTTACATTGTGACTCCTTCCCTGAAATCCATATATGACTCTTTCTTTTTAATTAGCTGCTGAGGCCTCTCTTACATTACTGAGACATTTTAGGGTGGATATTTCACATGCCTTGAAAATGCTGCTTTTCTCAACGTTAGATACACCCAAACTGATATATGTTGGCCCCTTTCCCCAGCCCTCAATGCTCAAGGCTGCATACAACGTGTAGGAAAGTAAACCTTTGGTTTCCAACACAGAAAATACAACACTTTGAGTATAACTTTCTTGCTTCTGTCTTCTTCAAAGGGCTTTTGGTATTCATGTGACATGAGCCCCAGCTTTATCCAGAATTTATAAGAACTTTCATCAAAAATATCTACTGATGGCCGGCACAGTGGCTTATGCCTATAATCCCAGCACCTTGGGAAGCCTAGGTAGGTGGATCAGAAGGTCAGGAGATTGACCATCCTGGCCTACATGGTGAAACCCCATCTCTACTAAAATACAAAAAACTAGCCAGGCGTGGTGGCATGCACTTGTAGTCCCAGCTACTCAGGAGGCTGAGGCAGGGGAATTGCTTGAACCCGGGAGGCGGAGGTTGCAGTGAACCGAGATCACGCACTGCACTCCAGCCTAGCAACAGAGCAAGACTCTGTCTCAAATTAAAAAAAAAAACAAACAAACAAAAAAAAAAAAACAAACTGATTTTGCAATGAACAAGAGGGAATGGTAGAAGACTTGCAGAGGCATGTTATTGTATTACTAACCAAGAAAGCCAGTGCTCCAGAACACACAGCCAGCAAGGAACAGAGCTTGGAGCAGATTCTAGGTGCAAGACCCCCAGCCCCGGGCTCCTTTTGCTACAACAATGCTCTGAGTAGGCGGCCAGCTCCCATTCTGGTGTGTCTTGCCATACACACAGTTGGTGCCACTCTTATGCTATATAGTAAAGCACAGATTCAACTCTGAGGTTCCTTTCATCCAAAGAAAAGTTCTGATGAATATTTAAATATCCATAAAGAGATATAAATTAGAGTAAATAGGCCAAGAGTATACCTGGCCTATTTACTCTAATTTATATCCCAGCACTTTGGGAGGCTGAGGCACATGGATGACTTGAGCTCACGAGTTAGAGACCAGCCCAGGTGATGTGGCAAAACTCCATCTCTACAAAAAATACAAAAATTTGCCAGGTATGATAGCATGCACCTGTAATCCCAGCTACTCAGGAAGCTGAGATGGGAGGATCATCTGAGCCTGGGAGGTTGAGGCTGCAGTGATCCATGATGGCGCCACTGCACTTGAGCCTGGGTGAGAGAGTAAGACCCTCAAAAGAAAAAGAGAGAGACAGAGAGAGAAAAAGAGAGAAAGAGAGAGAGAGAGAGAGAGAGAGAGAGAGAGAGAGAGCACACCTTTTATACTACATTAGAAGACCAAGGTCAACATCAGACAGAGTTCACCATTATTGTTAATCCTGTTCATTCTTGTTACCTCGTTTGGGTTCTTCACTGCTTCCCTTACTACAACAATCAAGATCTAAAATTTTGACTCAGGCTCTGCATTTTGGGGAACTCAAGCAAAGACAGGGAAGTCTCCTGGGAGACATCTACAAAAGAATTTCCTTTCCAGAGAAAAAGATCTGTAAGGAGAAATTCTTCTTCCTCCTTCTTGATGTAGTGATATGAGGGCATGGTGCCTGGAGCTGTGGCAGTCATCTTGCAAGCAGAGGGAACAAGCCTGTGAATGAAAATCAGTATGATGTCCAGGTGTGGTGGCTCATGCCTGTAATCCCAGCACTTTGGGAGGCCTAGATGGGTGGATCACCTGTGGTCACGAGTTTGAGCCCAGCCTGACAAACATGGAGAAACCCCATCTCTACAAAAAATACAAAATTAGCTGAGCATGGTGGCACATGCCTGTAATCTCAGCTACTCAGGAAGCTGAGGCAGGAGAATCCCTTAAACCCGGGAGGCAGAGGTTGCAGTGAGCGGAGATTGTGCCATTGAACTCCAGCCTGGCAACAAGAGCAAAACTCTGTCTCAAAAAAAAAGAAAAGAAAGTAAGAAAATCAGTATGATGAGTACAGCGCAGTGGTGACAGTAAAGTCCCTGGCCCTTTGGGTATAAAAAATTAATCAATCACCAGACTTATTATGTGAGTTTATAAATGTTTTCATTCCATAAGCCATTGTCATTCCTACTTTATATTAGTTACAGCTCCATCTCACCTGACACAATAACACCAAAAACTGTGTCCCTTACCTAAAGGATTTTGTCACACAAAGCTGCTGCAATAGAGGAGATGGCATTGAACTCACTAACTTGAAATATTCTTGAATTTAGGTCAGGAAGTCAGAAGCATGATTACTTAGGGTTGGTCCATGGCTACATTGCTGATGGTATTTCTGAACAATTAATTCAAGAGAGACTGAAGGAAACAGATAAAATCCAAGCCTCATATCAGCCAAGGAGTTGACCTTCCCCTCCTCTCAATTAACAAAAAAAATTCATAGAAAATGGTTTACAATTCCTATTTGTTGCTCTTACTATGTACCAGGACCTATGTTGACACTTCATACAAATTATCACTTTGAATCCTCATAACAATCCTATGAAGTAGAGAATATTATCATTCCCATCTTAGAAATGAGGAACATCAAGCTGAAAGTTACCATCAGACTCTCATCTTGCTGTAAGTTTCTTCTCTGTTATAATCCTCACCCTTGGGTGTTAATGTTAATAAGTAATGAAATATGCTATTATCAAAAAGTGAGAGAAAAAAAAACACAAAAATGCAAGAGACCCCAGTAATCAAGTGTTACAGCAAACCTAATCAGTGTGTAGGCAAATACAGCCAATTTATTCAGACTTCAGAATCAGATGATTTGGAAAAGTTAACTTTTACATGTCTCTTCCAATTCCATTATCCAATTTCTCTTTAGTGGGCTCTGTGGATTTCTGCCTCACTCCTTCCATAACCAGATACAGGAAAAGTTTCTTTCAGAAAGGATACCCACATATTAATGAAACATCCTCCAGTCATTTTCAAAGTTTCTCCTAGATAATTCCCTTTTCATGTGCATAAGCCACCAATTAGATGTTACCAATGGTAATGAAAGCCATATCATTAAAATATAAAACTTTTAAAAACACAAAGAAACCACAAGGACAACAAAGAGATACATTTGTTTACTTTAGAGTAACATAGTAACTATATGCAATTTAGACAACTCTCCAAGCAAACCACAATTTCTATTATTTATAACCATGACATTTGATCAAAGGAGAATACATGTGGCTTATTTCTCCATGCTTTTTTCCCTAGTAGTTAAGCCAAACATGAATTTCATTATCTGGTTTCTAGTCACAAGAATGACTGTGACCGTTCTCAAATCTCAGACATCACAGCCAAAAATTCTTGAGAAGGATTGTAGGTAAATCTGAAGAAACAGAAAACAGTAGTAATGGTAATCGTTTTTAGAAATAGTCTGTCAAATGAAGGAACAAGGTTGTGAGTAGATATTTTTGTTTTTAATGCACTAAAGGAATTCTGTAATCTCTTCTCTCAGGAATTTGTTACTCAAACTCATTGAGGTTCCAGGAGAGCTTTAGAATAATGTATGGTGTCATACTGGGTTTTCTAGCTCTCTGTAAGTATTCTGTAGCAGACTTCAGCTTTTTCTTTGAAGAAAAGCAACAACAATTGTTATTCAGAGGTTACTACTCATACTCACTCTCCTCATGAAGAAAAATATCCAAACTACTCCTTGTATAAAACTTCCATTTGGTGACAAAGGAGAAATCTATAGAAATATATATATACCACCCAGAAATGTGCTCATAAAGCTGCCAGAGAGAAATGTGCCACTCAGGTAAGTCCACATAGTCAAGCATATTTATAAATCTACTTGAAAAAAAATTGACAAATCAGGAGAATTGTGCCATGCATTTTACATGTATTATCTACTCCAGCAAGTATTTTATATGTATTATCTAATCCAGCAACCACCCTATGAGTTTGGTGATTAACCCCATTTTACAGGAAAAGAGAGTAATAAACTATCAAAAGTGATGCTTAAAACTTGTTGACTCAATCATTCCCTGTCCTACACATGTATTCATATATGCTTCACTTCAACTGAAAATTTAGAAATAAAAGACTTTACACTAAGCGCAGCGGCCCATGCCAGTAATCCTAGCACTTTGGGAAGCTGAGGCAGGAGGATTGTTTGAAGCCAAGAGTCTGAGGTTACATAAACTATAACGCACCATTGGATTCCAGTCTGGGTGACACAGTGAGATGCCATTTCTACAAAAAAAAATTAAAAGTTAGCCAGCCATGGTGGTGCATACCTGTAGTCCTAGCTATTCAGGAGGCTGAAGCAAGAGGATTGCTTGAGCCAGGAGGTCAAGGCTGTAGTGAGCCGAGACTGCACCACTGCCTTCTGGCCTGGGCGACACAGCAAGACCTGTCTCTTAAAATTTTTTTTTTTTTTTTTGAGACGGAGTTTCGCTCTTGTTACCCAGGCTGGAGTGCAATGGCACCATCTCGGTTCACCGCAACCTCCGCCTCCTGGGTTCAGGCAATTCTCCTGCCTCAGCCTCCGGAGCAGCTGGGATTACAGGCACACGCCACCATGCCCAGCTGATTTTTTTGTATTTTTAGTAGAGACGGGGTTTTCACCATGTCGACCAGGATGGTCTCGAACTCTCGACCTCGTGATCCACCCGCCTCGGCCTCCCAAAGTGCTGGGATTACAGGCTTGAGCCACCGTGCCCGGCCTAAAATTTTTTTTTAAACAAAAAAGACTTAATCACATGAAATCATTGAACACAAGAGTAATACTGGATGTACATGTGAATGGACATAAGCTTTGTCTAGATCACTGGGTCGCAGACTTGTTGGTCTCAAGACCCCTTTATTCTCTTAAAGATTACTGAAGTCCTCCAAGAGTTGTTCTTCACGTCGGTTTTGCCCATCAATATCTACCACAGTAAAAACCAAAATCAGGAATCTAAAAAATCTATCTATTCATTAATTTTAAAATAACAGTAATAAACTCATTGTATTTTAACATAAATGATGCATTTTTGTGGAAAAGTAATCATGCTGTTAAAAAATAGTAAGGAAAACTGCTTTCTTATACACATTTACAAATCATTTTAATGTCTGACATATAGAAACATCTGGATTCTGTGGGAATATTTATAATCAATCTTTTGTATTATGTTTTTTTAGCCAATTTATATGAAGAAAATCTAACCTCACAAGGATACATAGAAATGAAAGAAATCTTTTATTACTCTTTTCAGATTATTGTGGATACTCTTTGATAATAAACTAAAACATATTTTAATATGCAGCAGAAGTGCATTAAGCATACTTATGTCATCTCCCAAAATATTAAACTGATTCAAGTACTGAAATTTAGTAAAATTAATACTTTTTGCTGCTTTATCAAGGAGTGTTTTTTTTGTGTGTGTGCTTTTTTTTTTTTTTTTTTTTTTTTTTTTTTGAGATGAGTCTTGCTGTCATTGCCCAGGCTGGAGTGCAGTGGCACAATTTTGGCCCACTGCAACCTCCACCTCCCAGGCTCAAGCAATTCTCCTGCCTCAGCCTCCCAAGTAGCTGAGACTATAGTGCCTGCCACCATGCCTGGCTAATTTTTGTATTTTTAGCAGAGACAGGGTTTCAAAATGTTCACAAGGCTGGTCTTAAACTCCTGAACTCATGTAATCCACCCACCTCAGCCTCCCAAAGTGCTGGGATTCCAAGCGTGACATTCTTAAGTAAAACTAGTATTATTTTTTAACTGAGGATGTGTGGCAGTAAACATGTTAATGACCACTTTTCTCAAGTGGTAGTTTCTTGAAGGTTAGTGGTAGTATAGAATCTGAAACATATCAATAAACTTTTTGTACTGAGTTACCTTAAAATCTATTGATGTATCTTGCACTTTGAATGGCTCTTTTACCCATCCAGGAGTTTGCAATATCCCGTTTCAATCACTTAGAAAACATTAGTTCACTGAGTTGGGCAAACCTTCCAAGTGTTCTCATATTTTTTCATACAATATCAAAAAAGTTACACTAATTAATATTATCAGCATTCTTATCAGAAAATTCCTGAAGTTTTTGGAGGCTGTCAAGCTCACAGTAGCAGAAACAGTTTTTCCAAAATTCTAATTTTTCCTTGAAATCTCAAATTGTATTATTGACAATAAATACTGTCAGTCATTTTCCTTGAAGTGACAGGTCACTTGCTTCATTTTCTAGAAGATATCTGCCAAGTGTCCAGTTCTACATAATCACAATTTGTCTGTAAATCTTTCAAGTAAAAATGGTGTTCCATGGCGGGTAACGTCAGCTAATCCAGCTCTCAATCACAAAAGCACTTTTCCTCAAGACAGTATAGTTCAACGTGCGGCACACCCACATTATGTGAACCTCTCATATCATCACCACATAAAATATTAAGATGATTCAAGGATGGAAATTTAGTAAAATTAATACTTTTTACTGCTTCATTAAGAATTTTTGTAAGCGAAACTAGCATTTTTTTTTTCAACTGAGAATGTGTGGTGGTAATTTCCGGGGGGTGGAGGAGGGATACAGAGTCTCCTCTGCTGCCCAGGCTGGAGTGCACTGGTGGGATTTTGGTTCACTGCAACCTCCACCTCCTGGGCTCAAGATGATTCTCCTGCCTCAGCCTCCTGAGTAGCTGGGATTATTGGTACGCACCATCACACCCACCTAGTTTTTGTCTTTTTAATAGGGACAGGGTTTTCACCATGTTGGCCAGGCTGGTCTCAAACTCCTGACCTCAGGTGATCTGCCTGTCTTGGCTTCCCAAAGTGCTGGGATTATAGGCATGAGCCACTGCTCCTGACCATGTGGTGGTAAAAATTTTAACAACTACTTTTACTGTTTTGTGTTGCTGCCTTCATTCATGCTAAAGCACCAGCACTCTGTCTTCCGCTGCTTTTATGCCACCAGTGCAAATATCAATACATCTAAAAGAATAAATTACATCTTAATATTATTTCTTAAACAGGTTTTACCTTGCGAACCTCCTGAAAATGTCCAAGGGTCTAAAGACCACACTTTGAGAACCAAGGCTGTACAGAAGATATAGACTAAAAGTAGAAAGAGGGAAAGGGGAACAGCAGGAGAGTAAGAGAGGGAGAGATAATTTTATTTTTTGCTCATCTGTTTCTAGAATTCACCGTGTGTGTGTGTGTGTGTGTGTGTGTGTGTGTGTGTGTGTGTGTGTGTTTTAACCTAACCTTACTCATGGTAGAACTAAAACAAATAAAATCTCAACACATTTTCCAAAAGGTAATCCCAACTTCCATTAATAGTCAGGAGGTTAGTGACCCCACTGACTCATACTGATCAACTAAGATTTCAAAATCAAATTTCTACAGTTTTTAGGAAAAGCTGCTTTAACCAAAGAATGGCCTTTATACTAGATGATTAATCCATTAACAAATTTGGATTTCAGATATGGTATTGGGAATTGCAAACAACTTACACTTCCTCTACCAATGAAATGACCAAAAACTTGAGCAGCAAAAAGTCAATATATGGAAATTGGGCTCAGTTCTTCCCCCTCTTAAGTCCCTTGAGTAACTTCAGGTTGCTCTGGGGATAAAATCCAAACCCCATGACACGACCTTCGAAGCCATGTGCGATCCAGCCCCCGCCTGCTTCACTACCTGGCCGCTGCTCTCTCCACTCTGAACATCTATCTTCTCAAGGCCTTTACTCCAAGTAAAAGTCTAAACATCATGCTGAAATTTTTTAATTCCAGTTAGATAAATGACAGAAAGAAGAAAGAGACAGATTGTACATATAATATCTATCACTTAACATGTTATGTTTAGATAAAGAGAAATGATCTTTCCTGGTTGTAGCAGGGGGAAAAAAAGAAGAGAAACAGAATCTTACAAATCCTTTTCGTTAAAAAGATACATTTATATGATTGTTAAAGCCAATATTAGTCTTGTCACCACTGTGTCCCCATTTATCCTTTTCTGCCCTCCGGCAACCATTTATATTAATTTCTTATGCTTCCAGTATTTCATTAGGCAAATACAAGGAAATAACAACAACAACAAAAAATCCTTATATTTGCCCTTTTTTTTTTTTGAGACAGAGTTTTGCTTGTTACCCAGGCTGGAGTGCAATGGCGTGATCTCGGGTCACCACAACCTCTGCCTCCTGGGTTCAAGCAATTCTCCTGCCTCAGCCTCCTGAGTAGCTGGGTCTACAGGCTGCAACACCATGCCCAGCTAATTTTTGTATTTTTTTAGTAGAGACAGGGTTTCACCATGTTAACCAGGATGGTCTTGATCTCTTGACCTCGTGATCCACCCACCTCAGCCTCCCAAGGTGCTGGGATTACAGGCGTGAGCCACTGTGCCCGGCCCATATTTGCCTTTTTTTAACAACAACAAAAAAATACATACTCTAAACTCGTCAGAATTTTTTTTTTCACAAAATGATACCTGTTTGTGAGCTCACCTTACCACTTCATAGAGAGCTCCTCATTCTTTGTTTTTCGCTGCATGCCATGGCAAAGGATATTCCAGCAGTTCCCTACCACTGCATCGTCTCCAGTACATTACCACCGTACACCATGCTGCAATGAGTAACTGAACACGTTATGACTTTTTTAAACCTAGTCTCTCCCCTCCTCATCAGGAGGAAAGTATAAGCATGCTTGTATTCTAACCCCTTATCCAGCCCTTTCATCCTATTATCTTCTAATGTTTCATCCTAGGGCTCCAAGGAGCTTCATTTTAAATAGAATTCCAGAAAGTTTAATTTAAATTACACAACCATGCAAATAAGAGAAACCAACTCTAGTGAACTTAAAATAAATGAGAAAAGGCTGCGTGCAGTGGTTCACACCTGTAATTCCAGCATTTTGGTAGGCTGAGGCAGGCAGATCACTTGAGGTCAGGAATTTAAGACCATCCTAGCCAACATGGTGAAACCCTGTCTCTAGTAAAAATACAAAAAATCAGCTGAGTGTGGTGGTGCATGCCTGTAATCCCACCTACTCAGGAGGCTGAGGCATGAGGATCACTTGAGCCCCAGAGATGGAGGTTGCAGTGAGCTGAGATTGTGCCACTGCACTCCAGCCTGGGTGACAGAGCAAGACTTCATCTCAAAAAAAAAAAAAAAAAAAAAAAAAAAAAAGAGGCCAGGCGGCGGTAGCTTACACCTGTAATCCCAGCACTTGGGAGGCCAAGGTAGGCAGATCACCTGAGGTCAGGAGTTCAAGATCAGCCTGGCCAACATGGTGAAACCCTGTCTCTATTAAAAATGTAAAACTTAGCCAGGCATGATGGCAGCTTCCTGTAATCCCAGCTACTTGGGAGGCTGAGGTGGGAGAATCGCTTGAACTCAGGAGGTGGAGGTTGCAGTGAGCCGAGATTGTGCCACTGAACTCCAGCCTGGGCAACAAAGCAAGACTTGTCTCAAAACAAAAAAAAAAAAAAAAAGAGAGAGAGAGAAAGAAATGAGAAAAAAAAAAGTCCGGAGAACAGGCTCAGACCAGGCACGACTGCCCTGGTCAGGCTGACATGGGGCGGCCCTGGACAGTACAGGCCACCACTGGTACTCCCACCCTCTGGCTCCGAACAGCTCTGCTATGCCTCCCCTACCAGACATCAGAGGCTTCCAGTGGAACTCCACTCATGACACAAAGAAGTGCTGCCTCTTCTGGAGGCATTACTGTAGATCAGGTGTCCCCAAACTTTTTACACAGGAGGCCAGTTCACTGTCCCTCAGACCGCTGGAGGGCTGCCACATACTGTGCTCCTCTCACTGACCACCAATGAAAGAGGTGCTCCTTCCTGAAGTGCAGCGGAGAGCCAGATAAATTGCCTCAGGGGGCCGCATGCGGCCCCGCAGGCCGTAGTTTGGGAACGCCTGCTCTAGATTCTACATCTCTAAAAAGGGGTGGGAGATAAGCTCTGGATTTTCTCAAGGGTAGGAAAGAAATTCAGGTGTTTGGCAGTTGAAAACCCAAGAAATGTGTACCAAATTAGTAGCACAGCTGCGATTGGAACCTGGGTCTCATGGTCATGAGTCTGGGCTTTAGTTAAGTTGTTCTATGTCAATGAAAACACGGCTAGAACTGGCTAGTACTCAGATCCTCTGGCTCCTCCAGCGGCTGCAATGTTGCCATTCATGAAAATCCATAGACTTGCCATTATGGCCAACCAAGAATGGAGAGCAGCCAATTATTTCCCTCTTCTCAATAATTATTTCCAATTATTGTTACCCTGTAGGGATCTAGATGCGCCAGGATTTGTAGAGATGCCTGACTGATAAAATGTCAAATACACCAGCTTTCAACTTCTATCCATAAAGTTGTAGCAGCTCAGGGCTAGAAAGGACTCTGCCAAGGCATCAGGCCAATGTTTCTTAATCCAGTATACTCAGAATGGGCCTGGGTACCTCTTTGGTGACCCTTGGTAGTACTGGCCTACAAGGGGCCAATCTGCAGACATCTCCTTTTGCTTGAGGAGTGCTAGGCTGACGTGCAGCCCTCTTAACATGTCAGACCACAAAGGGCAAACCCTTGCTTGGGAAGTGGGTGATATCCCTCTTCCTGCACACACACACACAAACCCTCCACACACACACAAACCCTCTCATTCCCAACTGGTATCCCCTCACCCTCCAGGAAACTCCACTCCTCACCACATGAAAAATGAGGCTCCAGCTTCTGCCCTTATTCATATCTGGCAACGTCTAGCATCTGCATAAGCCAGATGTGAATGAACATTTTCCTATGCACAGATTATTTTTATGGCTCCAAAGGGAGAAGGGTGTTCCGCTGAGTGAGAGGAAAATGAGTTTCCAATTCCAATTCAGTCTCTCCATTGGCAATGGCTGTGGTCACTTTCTTCTCAAATTCTTTACACACAAACAAATCCTGTCCCAGCAAGTGTTCATTTTCTAGACAGAAAGCATGGGCTGGTCTTGCATGACAGAAGTACACTCTTCTGAGCTAGTCCTTCAGCCAAATACTGGTGTGATTAAGCCAAAGCAGCCTCTACCCCCGTCTTGGCCTCCTTTGGTTTTGAAGACCTTGCAGTAGCCATCTTAGACCCATGACACCAGCTCCAAGTAACTTCCTCTGATGCTTAGCTCTTTCTCTGGAAGAGCACCCAGATTATCCCCCATACCAGATAATGCTGCAAGCAGTAATGTCTCATATCTCTGCCACATACCTTATTCATTAGCATCCTAGGTGCTGTAATAAATCACCACCAAGTGGTAACTTACTCTCTCACACTTCTCAGGCCAGAAGTCCAAAAGTAAGGAGTGGGCAGGGTTGGCTCCTTCTGAAAGCCCTGAGAGAGAGAGCCCATCCCTCTCTCCTAGCTTCCAGGGGCTGCAAGCAATCCTTGGCTTGGGGCTACATAACTTCAATCTTTGCCTCTGTCTTTAAATCATCATCTCCTCTATGTGTCTGTTTTGCTCTCTTTCTTTTATAAGGGCACCTGTCGTTGGGTTTAGGGTCCACCCTATATCCAGAATGATCACATCTCAAGATCATTAACTTGATTCTATTTTCAAAGATGCCGTTCCAAATAAGGGCACATTCACAGCTCCTGGTGGATGTATCTTTTGGAGAGGAACCATTCAACTCACTACACTCAAGAGAAGAAAATACGCCGAGTGCTGTTGCTCATGCCTGTGATCCCAGCACCTTGGGAGGCTGAGGCGGGCGGATCACGAGCTCAAGAGATCCAGACCATCCTGACCAACATGGTGAAAGCCCATCTCTACTAAAAGAAAATACAAAAATTAGTTGGGTGTGGTGGCGTGCGCCTGTAGTCCCAGCTACTCGGGAGGCTGAGGCAGAAGAATTGTAAGACTCTGTTTCAAAAAAAAAAAAAGAGAGAGAGAAGAGAATATAGGAAAGCCCAGCTGCTCTTGAGACAGGGAGAGGTGGAGAAGCCAGCCTGTGCGCTGTCTCTAGACAAGTTATACTCTAGGTTTAATGGCGAGACATAATGTGACACAATTTGATGTGAACTGGAAACTACTTTTTAAGAGTTAATTAGAATTATCTTTCTTTAAAGAATTAGCATTTTCTACTTAGCAAGAGACTCTAAAACTGCCTATTTCTCACATCAGCTCAAATGATCACTACCCATAGGACCTGTCCTTGAGAGCCCTGTCTCCATTCAAAAAGGGAAACAGATTGTGAGTTGTTTTTGTTTGGTTGATTGGTTGGTTTGGTTTTGGGGGTTTTTTTGTTTTGTTTTGTTTTGTTTTTGAGACGGAGTCTCCAGGCTGGAGCGCATGGTGTGATCTTGGCTCACTGCAACTTCCACCTCCCGGGATCAAGCAATTCTCCTGCCTCAGCCTGCCAAGTAGCTGGGACTACAGGCACATGCCACCACAGCAAGCTAATTTTTTGTATTTTTTTAGTAGAGGCAGTAGCTTCACCATGTTAGCCAGGATGGTCTCGGTCTCCTGACTTCATGATCCGCCTGCCTCAGCCTCTCAAAGTGCTGGGATTACAGGTGTGAGCCACCACACCTGGCCCAGATTGTGAGTTTTAATGAAAATTGGTTGAGAAGCTGGACAAAGACTCTCAGGGGTAAATACAGGGGAGTAGGGCCACCCACCATTGAAGGAACCTTCCTAATAGATGAGGAGTAAAAATGAATCTTCCAAAAGAGAAAGATAATATATTTACATTAACAGTAGAGAATGGGATCCTCCCTAGGACTAAGGATTATATCAATGTGGATGAAATGGAAATGTCTGTCAGGATGCTACTGCATGAGCATGCAGAATAATGAGGCATTTGGTCAACCATGATGTAAGGACACCAAGATGGAAGGACATGCCCATGACATTCATGACATCATGCTGAATTAAGCTCATGAGATACATACCAAGTTAGACAGGCATGATCCGTAGGGCACTCAAATGTTTGGAGATTTGTCACTTTGGTATCTGCTACAGAGAAACATTCCAGATTAGTCAGGACCAACCATGAATGCCAAACAGCAATCCTGAGCTGTGGGAGGCCCACAGCTGGGATGCCAAGGCTCACCTTCAGGGTCTATCCCCAGGCGTGGACATCAGCCACATCATGCCATGACAATGTGGCTTGTTAGAAGCAGAATACAGTTTCTCCAGCCTGAAGTCTTCTTATCATGTGTCAGGATGCTCGGGGTGCCCGGGCTGCCACTCCAGGGGACAGTTATCACAGGAGTTGCTCATCCTACTGGAAGGTCAGTCTGCTGGAGGAAATATGTGGGCAGCGATCCAAGGGCCTGCTGGGTAGTCCGTGTCTTTTCAGATGGATTAAGAATCACAAGGCATAAACCCATCTCCAAATGTCCCATCCCTAATTCCCCTTTAAGCCACTCTTACCCAATTGTGTCTTCCTTGATGCTAATATTTCCCAGGAACCCCAGAATTTATACCAATAACTTAGCTTCAAGATAATTTGTCCTACTCATGAAGCACAGAGATGGTGAACCCTAAAGGCATATAAATGTACAGACAAAATAAATCTGCCCATGATGATGAAATAGCAGGGCCAGGACAACAGTATCATCCTTGCCCAAAAAAGCTAACTGTTCATCAAATAGCTTTTCTTACATCTATGACCCTGCTGGAAGAATGGTAAACCTTTGCTCAGCACTTCTGGAAGGCAATGAATCAACTGGCGACTTCTTTTAACTCTGCTTGATGAGAGGCTTACACAAAGCCTATCAATAGAAATTTTGACACATGGAAGTGGGATGCTCCTATGACAAATACCTAAAAATGTAAGAGTGGCTTTTGGGTTGGGCAGAGACTGGACGAATTTTAGAGTATTGTGCAAGGATACATATCAATTGAAGGAAAATTGGTAAATAACAAAGAACCAGGACTTAATTATTTAGAGAAGTATTATATTTCCTAAATAGCAAAATATGTTAAAATTAAGAAATGGCTTCTTAGCTCTGTCAGGAAAATATGGCATGGAGAAAAGGCCAAGAGTGTGACATGACTATCCAGCCTTTTATTAGAATCTAAGACAGATCAGAGGATGAGAGTAGTTTTCAGTTACTCAAAGGGCCCTTTCAAGACATTAAAGGTATACCTAACAGATGCTTTAATCAAATCAGAGGGACCTGATTTGATGAAAACGCTTCTCCCTCAGCCTTTTCAGCAAGAGGCCAAGGTAGAGAAGGGCTATCTCAAAAAGGTCCATAGGTGTGGCTTTTGTTGAATGACATGAACCCCAACAAAATCCGTGGAAGACCTGCAAAGTTTTCAAGTAAGTTATTTCAGCAAACCCACTGCCAGACTGGATGGAAAGGAATAGAGATGGTACAGAATGTAGGCAGGCATTTGGACTCCCGAAATCCTACTTGTAGCAAACAAGCTGATACAACTAAGCTGCAAAGGCATGCTATTTTCTTCTTTTAAAAAGGATGGATGATTCAGAGGGTGGAACCAAGAACTCAGAGGACAAAGTCAAGAGCCAAACAGGAGCATTCCCAGGACTCCTTCATACCTCCCATTTCCCCCTTTTAGGCAGAAATAACTATAGCTATTATCCTATGCCTATTCCAAATTGTTTGTTGTGGGCAGGGGGCAACTTGTTTCTCTAGTTTTAAAAACTAATAGATCTAGGGGAAATTCACCCAGAAAGCAAAGTTTCTGACTTAGACAGTAAGATTCTAGATTTTGAACAGATGCCATAATGGGATGAGACTCTAAGATGAATGTATTTCGCATGTGAAGGGATATGTGGGAGGGGGCAAATCATTGAGAATTATAGAGCAAACTGTAGTGGACAGATTCGGAGATGATGGCCTTATTAATTCCCACTTCTTGGCATTGGCATTCACACTGTTTTTTCTATTTTTAGACGGAGTCTGCTCTGTCACCCAGGCTGGAGTATGGTGGTGCAATCTTGGCTCAGTGCAACCTCCCCGTCTCAGGTTCAAGCAATTCTCCTGCCTCAGCCTCCCAAGTAGCTAGGATTAGGATTACAGGTGCCTGCCATTCACACTGGGCTAATTTTTATATTTTTAGTAGAGACGGAGTTTCACCATGTTGGTCAGGCTGGTCTCAACCTCCTGACTTCGTAATCCACCCGCCTCAGCCTCCCTAAGTGCTGGGATTACAGGTGTGAGCCACTGTGCCCAGCCGGCATTCACACTCTTGTGTAATCCTCTCTCCTGAGTTTGGCCTGGGCTCATGACTTGTATTTAGCCAATAGAATACGGCAAAGGTGATGACAAGCCACTTCCGTGATCATGTTACATAAGACTGTAATGCCCATTTTGCTAGCAGACTCCTTGCTGCCTTTGTGTAGCCAGCAGCCATGGTGGGGAGGCACATGGGGCAAGGAACTGATAGTCTCTTGTCAACAGCCAGCTAGAAACTGAGGGTAGCACCCAGTCAAAGGCCCGGCAGTGACAGGTTCTCAGTTTTATAATTGCAAGGAATTCATTCTGCCAGCAATCATGTGAGCTTGGAAGCAGATCCTTCCCCAGTCAGTCCTTAATAATAGACCATAATTCTTGCCAGGCATGGTGGCTCATGCCTGTCATCCCAGTACTTTGTGAGGTACAGGTGGGTGGATCACCTGAGGTCAGGAGTTCAAGACCAGCCTGGCCAGGATGGCAAAACCCTGTTTCTACTAAAAATATAAAAATTAGCCAGGCGTGGTGGTGCATGCCTGTAATCCCAGCTACTCGGGAGGCAGAGAAGATGAAGGTTGAAGGAAGGTGAAGGTTGAACCCAGGAGGTGAAGGTTGCAGTGAGTCAAGATCGCGCCACTGCACTCCAGCCTGGGCGACAGGAGCGAGACTCTGTCTTAAATAAATAAATAACCATAATTCTGGACTATACCTCAACTACAGCCTCATGAGAGACCTCAGCAGAAGACCCAGCTAAGCCACGCCGATACCTAATCCCCAGAAACTCTGAGATAATACACGTGTGTTGTTTTACGTTGCTAAGTTTGTAGTAAATTGTTATACAGCAACTAATAGCTAATACAATTTTAGCCAACTAGCCTGGTCTTTCCAGGAGTCTCTATGTGGAGCACAGCACTCAGACTTCTATGCCCAAGACCCTGTGGGGGCTTCCCAGGGAGAATACAAATGGGCTCACTCTGCACATAATTAGCCTAGTGGGTATGTTTATTATGCATATTATTCATTCACTTATTTATCCAACACATGCTTACTGAGTACCAACAATGTGCAAGGCACTTTTATTTTAGGAGCTGGGCAACTGCTGTGAGACAGACAAAAGCCTTTGCCATGACAGAGCTGACATTCTAGAAAGGGAGTAGTCAACGGATAAGTAAACAAATTAAGTAAAAGGTAATTTCTAACGGCAGTCAGCTAGTCAGTAAATATGTAAGACGATGAGATGGGATTGATTTGGGAGAAGGGACCCTGTTTTAGGTAGACCAGTCAAAAGAGTCCACTGATGAGATGACATCTAAGCAAAGAGGGAGAAAAGCAGCCAGCCATACAAAGTGCTGGTGGCAGAGGAAACAGCAAAGTGCAAAGGCTCTGAGGCATGGCCAAGGACAGGATGGTGGCCAAGGGGGTTAGGATGGGTGAGAAAAGGAGAGGAGTGGCAGGAGAGAGGACGAGGGTTAGGTAGCGACACCTTGAAGGCTGTGGTCAGGAATCTAGTTTTTGTTCCTTGTGTATCAGGTAGTTTTGGAAAGGTTCCAGAAAGGGGAGTGACATCAATCCATTGCCCTTTCTTCGGGCTTTTGGTCATTTATCTTAATCAGTGATGAATCGGGGGGGATGAAAACAAACCATGAGTTTCCTGGGAAAAAACACAGCAAGATCTTTGTATTTATTCCCTTGGGTGGGCATAGTCCTTTTTATAACCTCTACTTGGAGACTTACTGCCATCCATGTGTTGCTGAGAACAGTCACGCCGTTTGCCAGGAAGCCACGCCTGAGGAAACCATGACTGGTACTTCTAGAGGTAGAGACACAGCCACACCTGGTCACCAGGTGTACACTGGAGCACCACAGCCTCTTGTCACTAGATGGTGACAGAGCAGAATAGTCTCTCCCAACCTGTCTTCTGTCTTCTGTTTCTCACTTCGGTTTCTGGTTTTTGTCTTTAAAAGAAATCAGTAAAAATTCAGCAAGCAACTCATGTGTGATACATACTCTTTTCTGCAAGGACTTACACTTTGATAAACAGTAAAAATGAAAGGATGCATGTGATTTCTTAATAAAAAGAAAGCCTCCCATTGATGTGCTTTTTATTCATAAGCTTTTAAAATGATTCTCCCCAGCACTTCCCTTCTCTCCCCGACCTGCTGTAATTTAGCTAAATTGTCCTTGCAGCCAGCATTCACGGATCTTCAGAGGTTTCTCTCTGTGATAATTCCTCATCAAATTACCAGTAAGAAGGATATGAAACTACAGCCCCCACAAGGATGCCTGGTGACCTTCGGCTCTGAGAGTTACAGTCTGTGGAAGCAATAAAATTCCTCTCCCTCTCCTGACAATGGCCCCTTCCCAGCCAGCCAGACCTCCTGTAGCCAGCACTGGGCTTTCTAAAGAGACAATGTTGTTCCGGAGTTCTCACAAAGAAATTGGCCTTCCTTTGCAAATCCACAAGCTTGATTTGTTCAATCATCATCACTTGACACTTCAGATTGCTCATTATGTGAATTCGCTATTGTCTGAAAGGCTCCAGGTGCTGAAGTGCAATGGGGAACAGTGATAATATCCTTTTTGTGTCAGTGAAATAGCCTGTAAACGCCTAACTCATTAACACCATCTGATGCTCACATTTCCTCATTGAAGCAAACTAGGAGACTATTTGTGCCAGGTTTCTTTCTAATCTGGGATACAATAAACAGTGGCACAGGTCAATTCCTGACCCCTGCATTCTCAAAAGCTAAAAAAAAAAAAAAAAAAAAACGGTATCTGGGGAGGTATCAGGCAACCTGCTGCTTCCTAATGCTTGATGTGGATCTGCTTTATCTTTATATATGTAATCACGCTGGCCTCAAAGAAAGTCCCTTTATACCCACAGGCATGTCTCAATCTGCTGAGGCCATCTCAGGTCTGTGACACTGAGCTTTTGAAAAAAGAACACAAGACTATTTATCTGACCCGTTTTTCAGGCATTGAGACCTTAGTAAAATATGCCTCCTGCATGAACACTCACTACTCTCCTTTTCTGACTACTTTTATCTTCTTAAACTGTAATTGCTTCCACATTTCTAATTTGCTTAGACTTTCTTCTTTTAGCAACTCTACAGACATTAAGGATTCAGCTCTCTTGCACCACCTCTACCTCTTCTCCCATCCTAATAAGTTATATAGCATTGTTATTAATTAAATCAATAATCAAAGCTTGTGACTAATATGACTGTAAATATTCTCTGCCAACCCAATAATATACTATGATTACTTTTTCTCTCTTACAAAGCTTTTTCCCCTGGAATCTCTAATTGACTATCTTATTCTCTCTTACCCTGTCATTTACATTTCACTGATCCTTTCTGATTGTTCTATCAGTTTTTCTATCACATGCTTCCTTCAACCCTCCCCTGCCCTTTTTTGTTGTTGTTGCTTGCAGAGTCTTTTAACCCCATGCTTCAATCTGCACTGGTTGCTCTCCAGTCCTGCTATATAATTATTTTATTTCCCACTGGTGGCCCCCAAGGAGGGATCTACTGTTTCCTGGATCCTATGTCTTCTGCTTTTTTGTTTTACTCTCTTTGTTTTTCTGGAATATACCCTCAAGGAGGTGTGAACCTAAGCCAAATGCATGAGAAGTAAATTTTCTGAATACAGCATGTCTGAAACGCAACCCTCACAATTGATTGGGTGCATATGGAAGTCTAGGTTGAAAATCACTTTTCCTAAAAAATTTAAAAGCACTGTCCCATTGTCTTTTCCACCCAGTGATACTTTTGAGGAGACCCATCATTCTGAATCTTGATTCTCTAAATCTTTTCCCCCTACTGGGAGTCTTTAGAATCTGTCTACTCTTTATTCTTCATACAATGTGAAAATTTCAGAAGTATGAACCTTGATGAGAGTCTTTTTCACTCATTTTGATGGGTGCCCAGGGGAGCCTATAAATCTGAATTTGGGTAATCCTGGGTATATACCAAAGATAAATGAAAAATTGTTATCAAAGACCTGCACATGAATGAATATAGTCGCTTTATTCAAAATTATTTACCAAAAATTGGAAACAACCCAGATGTTCTTTAACTGGCAAGTAGACAAGGAACAATGGAACATATTCAGCAATAAAGGAATGAACTATTGATTCACACAACATGGATGAATCTTAAATGCATTTTGCTAAGTGAAATCAGATAGGTCCAATTGCATGGCTACATGTTGTATGATCCCATTTATACGGCACTCTGGAAAGGCAAAACTATAGGAAGGAAAATAGATTATGGTTCCTATGGCTTGTGCTGACAAGAGAAACTGTCTATAAAGGAGGAGCAGGAGGAAGTTTTGAAGGGCAATGGAACTCTTCCACGTTAAACTGTGGTGGAAGATACCAGGTTCTACACATTTGTCCAAACCAAAGGACTGTATAAAACAAAGAAATGAATGGTGTTGTAATTAAATTTTTTAAAATCAACCAAGATATGGAGGAAAAGATGAAAAGGAGACTATGACAAATAATTAACAACTTTATTACAAATTAATTCTATAACCACACTGAAGTGGATGGGGAAGAAAGAAGTTGACCTAAATTGCTATGGAAAGCAGTGCTTTAAATGAATACTGTGAAGCTAAAGACAAAAAGAACTGTATACAAAAGCTGTACTATAGTTGGTAAATTTGTTTCTTATATAGGTATTGGTTAAGAACTCTGAAACTACCTTACTTGTGTATTACAGTTGAACAAATTAGTAAATATTACAGATAATATTACCAGTTTTATCACTGTTGGAGAAAGGAGTTACAAATAAGGAAAAGAAGAGGCTAGCATGAACTCCAGGGTGCTGGATTAGAGCTGGAGGTTTAAGTAATGTATTCATGTTTTTAAAAACATATGCAGATAAACATGGAAAGACAGATGTGTGTGCACTAGTGTACATACACATATATCCTAGAAATATCTACTGGGAGGGGCTGGAAACAGCAGCAATGAACACACCTAGCACCCAGATCTTGGTTTCTAAATATCTCTGTAATAAAAGAAAGCAGAACTGATTAGAAAACTTGTTGTTCCTGGGGCCAGGCCAGGGAAAATACAAAATAAGGCTGAAGCATGTAGCAGTGCCACAAAGAAAGAAAGTGCTTTAGAAAGGAGGGGTATGGCCAGGCGCAGTGGCTCACGCCTGTAGTCCCAGCACTGTGGGAGGCCGGGGCGGGCGGATCACGAGGTCAGGAGTTGAAGACCATCCTGGCCAACGTGGTGAAACCCCATCTCCACTAAAAATACAAAAATTAGCTGGGCATGGTGGCACGTGCCTGTAGTCCCAGCTATTCGGGAGGCTGAGGCAAGAGAATCGTTTGAATCAGGCAGGCAGAGGATGCATCTCCTCTTCCTTACAGAAGAATTTCAATTCATAAATTTATTAGGAATGAGAGAAAATAGAAAACTGCCATTAGAACACTGTACTAAAAATTAGCAAACAAGAGTTTAAGCAGAAATAGATATCTGCATAGTCTCTAAGTATTTCCTCCAAAGCATTTAGCAATTACAAAAAGAAAAATAGTAATTTTATGGTGGAAAATCCTTCTAAACAGAACCATAACCAAGTGATCAAGGTTGACATCACCAGTGATACACACTGACATGTAACCCCTGATATCATGCACTAAAAGAGGCTTATCATCTCTGAAACACCTGTCCAAAGAATGTATTAACTGCAATCTAATCATGAGAAAATATCAGAAAAACCCAAATTGAGGGACTTTCTGAAAAATTACTAGAAAAGAACAAAAGTATCAGTTGTGGCCGGGCATGGTGGCTCATGCCTGTAATCCCAGCACTTTGGGAGGCCAAGGTGAGCAGATCACCTGAGGTCAGGTGTTTGAGACCAGCCTGGCCAACATGGTGAAACCCCATCTCTATTAAAAATACAGAAAATTAGCTGGGCATGACGGCATGTGCCTGTAATCCCAGGTACTTAGGAGGCTGAGGAAGGAGAATCACTTGAACCTGGGAGGCAGAGGTTGCAGTGAGCTGAGATAGCACCACAGTACTGCAGCCTGGGTGACAGAGTGAGATGTCACCTCAAAAAAAAAAAAAAAAAGGTATCAGTTGTGGAATTTAGAGAAAGACTGTGGAACTGTCACAGATTGGAAAAGACCAAGGAGACATAACAATTAAATATAATGTGGAATCTGGATTGAATTCTGAAAGACAAAAAGGAAAGAGCAGTGAAATTGGAATAAGTTCTGTATTTTAGTTAATAGTACTGTGTCTAAGATAATTGTACTAAGAGTAAGTGTTCTAAGGTTACAAAAGATGTTAACACAAGGGGAAACTGAGTGTAGGGCACTCAGGAATTCCTGGTACAATTTTTCAACACTTCCTTAAGTCAAAAATTATCTAAAAATATAATGTTTAAAAAAAAACAAATAAATTTGAATTACTTTTTTTTTTTTTGAAAAATGAGTCATTTAAAAAATAAACTAAGTTACAAGTATTACACAGTACAGATCACCCTTGAACAACATGGGTTATACAGGGATTTTTTTCTGCCCCTGCCATCCCTGAGACAAAACCTAATCCCTCCTCTTCCTCCTCAGCCTACTAAACGTGAAGATGACAAGGATGAAGGCCTTTATGCTGATTCATTTCCACTTAATTAACAGTAAACAAATTCTCCTTATGATTTTCTTAGTAACATTTTCTTTTCTATAGCTTACTTTATTGTAAGAATATAGTATATAATACATATATAAAATATACAAACATATAACATACAACATATATTAGATGACTTTTTTATGTTACTGGTAAGGTCAGTAAGCTACTGGTAGTTAAGCTCTTGGGGGGTCAAAAGATTTTCAACTGAGGGGAGTCAGTGCCCCTAACACCCATGTTGTTGAAGAGTCAACTATACATGGCAAAATTCTTAACAGTGATGTGTAAACAGCCAATGTTGGGAAATTATAATAATCTTAACACAATGCCTGATATGCAGAAATACATGGAGGAAGGGGAGGGGTGAACTACGGTTCTCCACAATATATAACCTTTGAGGGAATATCTGACTGAATTCCTACTAAACCTCCTCTTGCAGATAAAAATGATAAAATCTAGCCAAAATACAAAGGGCAAAGTGCAAAATACAAAGGAAGAAAGGCAACAAGAAAGCCCTGAAAGGCATATTCTGGAGGGAAGTCAACTTGGGAAGAAAAGGATGATACTGGCTAAGGTTTCCATGTTTATGAGTTTTAGGCTGAGCATCAACACTACATGAGGCAGAATACCAACAGAAAAACCATCCTTCTGGCCTGAAGCACCAGAGGGGAGAGTTCAGGGCATCCACAGACATTGGGAGTGAGGGTATACCTCACAAAGGAGATACTCAGAAAAGAGCACGCCAAATCCTGCATGTAACTCAGCCCAAATCTATGGCTAACCCAAGCCTTGGATGTATGGAACAAACTCAAGGGAAGGATAAAATAATTAAACTGAGATTTGAGCTTCAGCTGCTGCCCCAAAGCAGTTTGGATCCTTCCAAGTTAATTGTTTACTAAAACAAAATAATCAAAACTCTTCAGAGAAATACTACAGAATCCAAAGTTCCCATAACATAACATTCAAAATAGCCAGGACAAGATCCAAAATTGCCTGACCCAAGAAAAAGCAGGAAAATGTGACAAATTCCCAAGAAAACGACTTAAAACAGATGCTGAGATGACCCAGATGTTACAATTTGCAAACAGGAAGTTTATGACAAATATTCCAATTATGCTCAATGATGTTAAGAAATACCTCTGGTTGGGCATGGTGGCTCACACCTGTAATCCCAGCACTTTGGGAGGCTGAGGTGGGTGGATCACCTGAGGCTAGGAGTTTAAGACCAGCCTAGCCAACATGGTAAAATCCCATCTCTACTAAAAGTACAAAAATTAGACAGGCGTGGTGGCATATGCCTATAATCCCAGCTAGCCAGAAGGCTGAAGCAGGAGAGTCACTGGAACTCAAGAGGCAGAGGTTGCAGTAAACTGAGATTGTGCCACTGCACTCCAGCCTGGGCAAGAGAGCAAGACTCCATCTCAAAAAAAGAAAAGAAAAAGAAATATGGGGAATAAAGGGATAGGCAATCTCAACAGAGAAAAAGAAACTATAAAAATGAAACAAAAATGTGGTACATATACACCATGGAATATTACACAGCCATCAAAAACGATGAGTTCATGTCCTTTGTAGGGACATGGATGAACCTGGAAACCATCATTCTCAGCAAACTGACACAAGAGCAGAAAATCAAACACCACATGTTCTCACTCATAGGCGGGTGTTCAACAATGAGAACACATGGACACAGGGAGGGGAGCACTACACACTGGGGTCCGTTGGGGGGAAATGGGGGAGGGACGGTGGGGTGGGGAGGTGGGAAGAGATAGCATGGGGAGAAATGACAGAAACAGGTGAGGGGAAGGAAGGCAGCAAACCACACTGCCATGTGTGTATCTATGCAACAATCTTGCATGTTCTTCACATGTACCCCAACACCTAAAATACAATTTAAAAAAAAAAATGAAACAAGTGGGCCAGGAGCAGTGGCTCGCACCTATAACCCCAGCACTTTGGGAGGCTGAGGCAGGCAGATCACGAGGTCAAGAGTTCCAAGAACATCATGGCCAACATGGTGAAACCCTGTCTCTACTAAAAATAACAAAAATTAGCCAGGCATGGTGGCACGTACCTGTAAGTCCCAGCTACTCAGGAGGCTGAGGTGGAAGAATCACTTGAACCCAGGAGACAGGTTGCAGTGAGCAGAGACTGCACCACTGCACTCCAGCCTGGTGGCAGAGCAAGACTATATTACACACACACACACACCCCCTAAGTAGAAATTCTAAGGTAAAAAATGCAAAATCTAAAAGAAAAAAAGTGCTGTATGGATTTAACAGCAAATAAAGACGACAGGAAACAACCGGTGAACTTAAAGACTAATCAGTAAGTTATCTAATTTAAAGAACACTGCAAAGAAAGACACTCTTTAAAAAAGAACGTGGCACAACCAGTAAGATGACAACAACAACAATAATAATAATAATAATGAGAAAGTAAGTCCTGGCCTGGATGTAGAGCAATGAGAACCCTCTTCTGGCAAGAATGTAAAATAGTGCAGCTGCTGTGAAAAAGTTGGACAGTTTCTCAAAAAGTGAAACAGCAATTCTACTCTTACCAATATATCCAAAAAATTAAAAATAGGTATTCAAACAAAAACTTAAAGTGAATGTTCCTAGAAGCACAATTTACAAGAGTCTTAGAGTAAAATTAACCAAAATGTCCATAAACTAATAAATGAAGAGATGTGGTATATCCATATGACAGAATATTATTCAGCCATTAAAAAGAATGAAGAACTGATGCATGCTATGACATAAATGAACCTCAAGAACATTATGCTAAGTGAAAGAAGTCAGACACAAAAGTTCACATATTGTATGATTCCACTGATATGAAATATCCAGAATAGGTAAATCCATAAAGGCAGAAAGCAGATTAGTGGTTGCCAAGGGCTGAGGAAGGAACAGGAAGTGACTGCTTCATGGGTACTGTGTTTCCTTTTGGGGGAGGAAAATATTTCCAACTAGACAGAAATGATGGTTGCACAATATTGCAAATACATCAAATGCCAATAAATCATACACTTTAAAACGGCTATTTTTATTATGTGAATTTCATCGCAATACAAAAAAATCAAAAACCAACAGTACCTCTGTGACCTATAGTACAATACCAAAAAATTAATACATAATTATTGTCACAGAAGATGATAAAAGAAAGAACAGGGCAGAGAAAATACTGGAAAAAATAATTCTTTCAAGTATTTGACTAGAAACTTAACCACAAGCACCATGAAAGATTATAAATTTAGATATTTAAGAAGCTGAGTGATAGAGAGAGACAGAGATCTAGATTTTTTTTTTTTTCATTTCCAGACATCCTCTGAAAAGATCTAGATTCTTACCTTACAGCCTACACACAGATGTTTATCCCAGAAATTAATTTAACTAAATACAATTTAAAAATCATACCATCATTTTAATATATATAGAAAAAGTAGTTAACAAATAACGTTCTTCATAATAAAAACTCTCAGCAACTAGAAAGAAAAAGCATCCTCCTCAATCTTATAAAAGGGATCTAGGAAAGACCTACAGCTAACAGCACATTTAATTACGATTAAATAAATGAAGAGCAATGCCGTGTTTATGGATCATGTCTTAGTCCATTTTGTGCTGTTATAACCGAATACCAGAAACTGCATAACTTATAAAGAAAAGAAATTTATTTCTCACAGTTCTGGAGGCTGGGAAGTCCAATATCAAGGTGGTGGCATCTGGCAAGGACCTTCCTGCTTGTCATCCCAAGATGGAAGGTAAAAGGGGGAGGTATATTGGGGAGGAAAGGAGAGGGATGGAGGAGGGAAAGACAGGGAGAAAGAGAGAGAGACAGAGAGAACCAAACTCATCCTTTTATTAAATACAACTCCCTGTAACAACAAACCCAACCCCCAGTCTCCCAATAACGGCATCCATCAATCCATTCATGAGAGCAGAGCCCTCATGTAACCCAAATCAGGCTTTTTCTTTCCCTTTGGTAGACATGCTGCTTCTAAATTTTATTGAGAAATGCAAAGGACTTAGAATACTGAGAGCAATTTTGAAAAATACAAAACTGAAAGGCAACTTGATTCAAGGTAATTATAAAGCTATAGCAATCATGACAGTGTGGTTCTGGCATAAGAATAAAAAAATCAACCATTAGAACACAAGAGAGAACCCAGACTTAGACATACATTTTTAAGGTAGCTTTTTGACAAGAAAGCATTTCTTTGGGGAGACTCTTCAACAATTGCTCCCACAAAAACTGGATATTCACATGGAAAAACTGGATCTAGATTCCTATTTTATAACATAAGAAAATAATCCAAGATAAACCACAGACCTCAACATAAAAGCTAAAATTAGAAAGCTCTTACAGAAAACAAAAGAGAATATTTTTTGGCCTGGAATAGGAAAATGGGGGAGGAAAGTTTTCTTAGGTTACAAAAAAACAATCATAAAAGCAAATAATTCTGCCTTTCTGAGAATGTGTATTATGTGTATAATGAACATGTATATGATGAACGTGCACTACAGATGAATCATTCATGTACATTTAGACCCATTATTTAATCTGTCTCAATTTCCTCATGTGTTTAATAAGGCTAATAATCTTATCAATTTTTTTTTTGTAATAATAAAATTAAGAACCTATCCAGAGGTTCTCTCACTTGGCCGATAGGCAATAAATGTTTATCTACTCATGTTCCCAGTCATCCACAAAAAAGTTATGTGCCCAATAATAAAAAAGCAATACTTTCTTCAAAGAAAAAGTCATTTTTAAAAAGTCAAACTGGGCGGGGTGCAGTGGCTCATGCCTGTAATCCTAGCACTTTGGGGAGGCTGAGGTGGGTGGATCACCTGAGGTCAGGAGTTCAAAACCAGCCTGGCCATCATGGTGAAACCCCATCTTAAAAAAAATAAAAAAATAAAAAGTCAAACTAATTCCCCTTTAGCTATCACATACTTAGTTTCAGTTTAAAAAAAAATAAAGTCTAATGTAAACTTAATCTAATAGAAACATTACTTAATAGACATATTACTTATACAAAAATCCATATATTTACAGTACATTTACCTTGCCTCCATTCTTACAAATATTTATTTATAGACAGGAAGAAACAATATGCAAAGAATTAAATATTTTCTTAAAATTATCTCTTAAGTCTCTTGAACTCTAAAATTTTTTGTTAAAAATTTCTTCTAACTTACCAGAAGGTTGATCTTCAGATGCTACAAGTGGTTATTCTTCGAAATACAAAATGTCAGACATTTACAAGGGCTTTTCCCTTCCAAACTCAGATTAATTTTAATATGAAACATTGAGTAATTCCACATGGTTCCAAATTTGATGTAATTGAATTAGCCAAGGGAGTAGATCACCCCTAAATCAAATACTTTACCCACCCCCCCAAAAAAAAACTATCCCAGGGTGGCATAAAGATAACTGCAAATTACTGAAAACAACTTATTGATTTGCAGTAAGGACTACGTCCCCTCCACTTGAATCTAAGCAGGCTCTGTGACCGCCTGACCAATACAATATGATGGAGGGATGCCATGACAGTTTCTGGGCCCAGGCCTCAAAGAACAAGCAGTTTCTACTTCCTGCCTCCTAGAACCCACC
The DNA here is from genome assembly GCF_048565385.1 of Saimiri boliviensis. Lineage (NCBI taxonomy): Eukaryota > Metazoa > Chordata > Mammalia > Primates > Cebidae > Saimiri > Saimiri boliviensis. The sequence continues at coordinate 40,385,374 of NC_133450.1, read as the reverse complement.
TGCCATGCTGTAAGGAAGCCCAAGAAGAAAGTACTGTGAGGAAGAACTGAGACCCCTGGCTGAACTCCAAGCCAACTGTCAGCACTAACTTGTCAACCATGTAAGTGAGCCATGTTGGAAGTGAAGTTTCCTGCCCCACCTGTGACACTCCAGTTAATACTCGAGAAACAGAAACAGGATGTTATTGCTAAGCCCTTCCCAAACTATAGATTTGTGATGAGAATAAATCCTTGTTCTTCTAAGCCGCTACTTTTGTAGTAGTATTTATACAGCAATAGATACTGGACCATTCCCCAGTAGTATTACATAATCATAAACTGACTTCTCAAAATGAAAGCCTGAACATACCCACCCCACTGCCTCAAAGATAAGTCAATCAAATCTAGTATTTGTTTGGTTCAAAAGGCCACGGAGTTCAGAAACAAACAAACAAAAACAGCCAGGCACCTGAAAACTCTTCACTGCTTCTTTATTATGATGCACCCACAGTACAGAACCTCTCACACATCTGTGAAAGGGGAAGGTTACATTTCTTTTTGGGGAGCACCTTCATTTTTGTTTCTGTTACCACTTTGAAGAAACCAAATCATTTCCAAAGAAAAACATTTTAAATTCCAAGTGTTTAAGACTCAGCTTGCATTTTGTTGTGTTTGAAAAGGAAGTAGCATGTTTTAACTAGAGGTGGAAGATTGTTTTGTGGCATTTTAAGTTTGATGTGGATCAGAAGTCTTTACTGTCTGTTTGATCCAGTCTGTAATTTTCATATGCAACTTTTCATATCAAAAATGTTTCATTTTTACCTCTACTCACAAAGAGTTGCTGTTTAAAAAAACACACACACACAGCTAAATTTAAAACCGATCGTGAACCACAGCATTACTAACAGGGAAAATGAACTTTTGCTGCCCTCTCCTGCTAAAACAATGAAATACTAAAATACCAAAAGATTTATGAAGCTGAAGCGAAGTCCTCAAACCAAAAGCAACAGACATGTCATTCTCATTATACTTCAATCAAAAATCAGACAACAACCAGAAAATGCATTGGTAATATTTATATTTGAAAGTTCCCCATTGATACATGAGGTTTGGATTACAACTTATTTACAATAAGTGATTTCGAAAAAAGTAAAGAAAGAGGAAGGAAGGGAAGGGGGAGGGAGGAAAAGAGGCTGAGAGAGAGAAAAGAAAGAGAAGGGTGGGGAAAGAAAGGAGGGAGGGAAGGAAGAAAAGGAAACCTATATTCATAGACATCATAATATGGGATGTTTATTTCCAAGAGAGATACTACTGCTGCTGTCGTGCACAAGAAGCAGCACAAATTAACATTCCGCTAGATCACAATTTGCTCAACTTTCTCTCAAGATGCACAATCCTTCTTTTAGATTTTCAAAATTAAATATAGAGGAATATAAAATGCAATGCCAATATACCTACTACAAAACTCCTTTGCGGCTCATTCCTTAACTCCACTCAGAGAAGCAGCTGAGCCGAAATACAAAAATAAAAATATTGATGTGCAAATAAAACATCAGTGATCACGTTTGGTGCCACCTTTTTGTTACAGGTGACTGTCACTTTATGATAACATTGGTAATAGCATCAAAAGAGAATCTCTTCATTTCCTGGGCCAGGTCAGTGCATCCAATTAAAAGGAAAAAAGAAAACAAGGAAAAACAAAACAAAACAAAAAACCCAAAACCCCAAAAAACTCTAAACACTTAAAAATGCCAGTAACATCCATACATCCCTTTCCCATCCCACCCTCATCCCCACAAAAAAATAAAAAAGCTTTTAAAGCTCTAAATATACTTTTTTTGTTTCTTTCCATAGTGTGATTGAGCCTAGGGCTATACATTTAAGTATAGCAGGTGCAATTACAAGCAAGTCCTGGCTCTGCACCCTGGACTATCCCACGCATAGGAGGTACAAAATAAATTAAACCCTTTCATTTAGGCAAACGAGCCCAAGATGAAGGAGCATAACCCTGCTTGTGAGTATCCAGCGGCATCGAGGGTATTATTTATCTCTTATTTTTTTATTTTTTCTTTTATTTTATAAAAAACAGTCAGATGTTAGGGAGAGCAAAATGTAATAAAATTTAAAAGGAAAAAACAACACTGAAGGAAAACAACTGGGGGTACTTGCACAATGAGAAAAAGGAATGCATGCTTGATTCAAAGTATGAGATGGGTGAATTCACTCACATCATTGTTCTAGGCCCACAGCCTAAGGCCTCAGCATCATTCTAAACCACAGGGCTGTGTGTATTTTTTTTCTTCCAAAGACACTCTTAATCCTATCCCTGAAACCAATATGGTAAGGATAAGGTTGGAGTGAGTATCACTCACTAACTACAATATTTGCTATTTTAAAAATATATTTATATATAGTTCTGGAAATTATGAAGCAAACAAAATATAACACAAAGATGCATTTGTCACAATTAACTCAAGTTGCAGCAACAGCAGAACTGTGGGAAGGGACAGAGAGAGAGGGCTGCTGCAAATGCAGCAAGTACATCCTGAAATATGTCACATAGTGCAACAGTCAGATTACCTCAGTTACTCTGCGTCACCGCACACAACATGACAAATGTCACATTGTCACTTTCCATTAAAAAAGAAAAAGACAGTGTTTCTTCTCAGAAGTTGCCCCATGAATTTTAGACATATAGCTTTATTTTATTCTTTATATATGTCTAAAATTTGGCTTTATTCTTCTCAGTTTGGAATGATCAACATACAAAATTGACATCAAGGAGGAGAGCTGTAAGTTTTCACCTTTACTCTTGAAGACAGGGTAAGGTGCAAAAAGGGTCCTGGCCTTTCTCATTTCAAATGACTGCATTTCATTCCAATGGGCAGAGAGTCTTCATAAACCTGTGATTTTAATGTCTTCTACCTAAAAAGATGAATTAATGGCAAACAAAAGTTTATACTATCAAAAATAAATATAATGCAGAGTTAAAACTAAAAGGCTAAAATCACAAGGGCTAAAAAGGAGAAGATTTGTTACAAATTTATTTTGTATCACCTTGTTCCAGCATTTTAAAGTCAGTTGTTTTGTCTTTGGCAATCTCTGCCAACTTTACAGTGAATCCTTATCAATGTTCTTTAAAAAAACAAACAAACAAACAAACAAACAAAAACTATTAATTCCATTAAACCATGTGTGTCTGGTGTTGCATACGAGTTTTTTTTTTTTTTTTTTTTAACTGTTGTTTCTTTTTAGGAATTAACAATGCCAGTTTTGGTTTTGTTTTTTTACAAAGTTACCAAGATGACAATATCCATAATTAGCTGACTCTTACGTACACACTGTGACCTGATAATCCTGAAAAACTTTTTGGGAGAGAGAGGTGGTCAGCAGCTTTTTTTCCTTTTTCTTGAAAATAATAAAACTGCACATTCTACTTTATATTTAAATGTAAAGAAGAAAATATACAAGCTGAAATTTGTATTGTATTTCTATTAAGAGCAACAATAGTTCATATGTTCATGTTTGTTACTACCACAATTCAACATATGAACAAAGAATCAGCTCTTTATCATGAATACTGCTGGAAGTGATGGTTTAGGATTACCAACTCACTGCTGCCATGTCAAAAACAACCCAAAGCATCCTGGAAATAAACCCCCAAACACATATCTTTCAGTATATAATAATACTACTGCATTAGGTAAGTACATACTAAACACAAGTTTTATCAGCAGTTTACCTACCCAAGATGTAAATTCTTCTTTTAAATACAAAGCAGAGAGCCAATAATGTATATATATATTCCATTAAACCATGTTGTGTCTGGTGTTGCATAAGACTTTTTTTTTTTTAACTGCTGTTTCTTTTTAGGAATTAACAATGCCAGTTTTGTTTTTGTTTTTTACAAAGTTACCATATATATATATACATACATATATATATATATAATACAGCCCTAGATTTTGTTTTTTTTTTTTTTTTCTTAAACAATTTGGTCACGATGCACCTTTGATATAAAAGCATTTTTAAACTTTATTATTAATACTCAGGACATTAGGAATTTCCAGATATTTTTCAGTAGCATTTGTAGAACCACTTTTGATAACAAATACAGTAGTTAGGAATATGCATCCAATTCAGAATGCATAATAATGTTTATCCTGAATCCTTTCCGGCTAAAAACAGGGCTGGCACTGTGATGAGATATAGAACGAGAATCTACAAAAAACACTGTTAACATGTTTGTTTTTTCCCAGAGGCTACATCCTCTTTTGCTGGAATACTTTATAAATACATATTAAAAAGTAAGGCAACAACTCCAAACAGTCCAAGCTGTTTGCTCAACTCTTTTCCCAATTAGCTTTGCAATCCTGGCGATCAATTTCATGGTTGTATTTATTGTTCAGTGTTTGTCTTTATTTCAAATGGTCCAAAAGGATGTTTTTCTCACATTTCTGAAACATCTCTGGTATGTGTGTTCAATGATATATGCAACTAATACTGGTCAGGTACTGAAGCCTGTGATGTCCCAGTGCCTGTTTTCAAAGGATTCAAGACATTGACTTGGATTCACCATAAACTGATGCGTGAATCCAAAATTCCCTTTCCTACTATGTTTATCACCTCTTCTCTTTTAACTCCTAATTTTAAAACTACAGGAGTACCAGGACTACCTGGTTACTGGAAAGATGTTCACCCCAGTAAACAGAACTTTTATCAGGGACCTTTATAATTCATGGCCCCATTCCATGTGGACATTCAACTCAGGAAGATGTGCAAAAGAAAAAGATGTCAAATTACAGTCAAGTGATCCAGAGGAGGATGTTATACAAACTTATAAGGAAATGACAGTCTTTTTTTCCTTTACTATAAATACATTTAACAGCTTAGCAGAAAGACAAGCTAAATTTAAGATTGTTCACATTTGAAAATTGTATCATACTCTCTGCTAGTGATAAATAAGGAACTCCCGATAATGGAATTTTAACATAGCAATTTCATCAACAGATCTTTGAAGACCGATTTGTTTTTTAGAGAGGGTTAGAACAATGATTATATTTGCAAAGTTCTGAGAAGTCCATCTACTGTCCAAACTTTGGATTGAAGTCCTTATTTTTTTTTCCTTTACTTAGAGACAGGTATATACAGTGCTGTTGTAATAATGAAACAAATGTGAAATCTACTGTAAAGTTGCACAATACAGAAAACTGTTGCTCCATCTTCTACTACATAAATGTGTGACTCCACAGGTTAGTAATATTGTTGTCATTATTTTTGTTAAGTTGGAATTATTCCATCACGTCTAAGACCTCTCTTTAACTCCAGATCCTCCAATTTTTTCCACAATTCTTCACGCTCCTTTTCTTTCTTTTTCTCACTGAAGAAGAAACAGAATACAATGTAAACAACCGAGGTTTAATGAGATTATCCAACAATAACTGCCCCCTAATAAATACTTAACATATTTTTCCCTATGTATATTTTAAAAGGTCTTTGAAAAAAAGTGGCATCAAGCTTGTGGGCGGTTTTTGTCTTGATTTTTCTCTCATGCTTTTTTGTTGACATTTACAGACACGTAAAAGTAGTATTAATGAACAGAGTAGGAGATGACAAAAATATTTTACAATTTCACCTTAATACTCCTTTACACTTAGCTTAATTCCAAAAATTAACTTTAAAATTACTAAGAAACAAAAATGGGAATGACTTATAAGTATCAGTTATCATAAAACCAAGGAAACATTAGTGATTTTCACTTGCAGATTAGTAAGAATGTACTTTTTCTTTATCTCCAAATAGTTTCTCAAAAAGGATGCTGGAGATAACACTGATACAGAGAATGTAGTAGGTCAAGAAAATATATCCTCTCTTTTATTCATACCTATTTTTCCTACCTCATGTATATTTAAACTTTTTATCAGTTTAGAAGAAACCAAAAACTTGTGATTTTACTTTTAATGATCTGAAAAGAACTTGGTTGACATTATTATGTATTATATTTTAACGTATCAAGCAAATTGGATTCAATATCAATTTTACTAGTGATTTTCAGACTTTGAGATTTCACTATTTGGTAAAATTTCCCCCAAAAATGGATGCCCAAAATAGAATCAACAAACTTTATTTGGCCAAGGACATTTTAAAATTACCACATTTTTACAAACAAGGATTTTTAACATCAAGTAGGAAGTACATGATGCAGGAATATATAAGTTAAATAAATTCATATTTATTAAAAAAAATTCACTGCACTGTCTCTGGTTTTTCAGATTGCAGTGAACCAATAAAAAGCAGACCTAGGCTGTACTCGGTGGCTCACGCTTGTAATCCAAGCACTTTGGGAGGCCGAGGTGGGTGGATCACCTGAGGTCAGGATTTCAAGACCAGCCTGGCCAGCATTGTGAAGCACCATCTCTACTAAAAATATAAAAATTAGCTGGGCATGGTGGTGCACGCCTGTAGTCCCAGCTACTCAGGAGGCTGAGGCAAGAGAATCACTTGAACCCTAGAGACAGAGGTTGCAGTGAGCTGAGATCGCACCATTGCACACCAGCCTGTGCAACAGAGCAAGACCCCATCTCAAAAAACAAACAAACAAACCCAGATTAACATTCATAAATCCAGGAATTCAGATAATTTCTGAAAATGGGTGCTCTGCTCTACCATCTCAGGCATGAGGATATAATCCATGCACTACCTCAATTAGCAAGGATTAAACTTCAGCCACAATACAATTTTTACTCAGGGAAATCCACATGGCTTGAGTGAAATTTGTATGTAATACCAATGCCTCATTTTTTAAAAACATTATAACCAATGTTTTTTAAAAGTTCTATTATCTAGAGCAGGCGTCCTCAAACTTTTAACACAGGGGGCCAGTTCACTGTCCCTCAGACCGCTGGAGGGCTGCCACATACTGTGCTCCTCTCACTGACCACCAATCAAGGAGGTGCCCCTTCCGGAAGTGCGGCAGGGGGGCCGGATAAATGGCCTCAGGGGGCCGCAGTTTGGGGACGCCTGATCTAGGGCAACAGAAGTTAATCTTGATCCTCTCCAACTCCGAAAACACTCTAGAAAAACCTAAGTTATTTTATACTCTTATTCCACTAGAGACTTGAGGAAATGTTGAATTATACAATATGGCAATTAGTATCATCATTTAATAGGTAATATTTTCATAATTTAGGACTTGTTTACCATAATTAGCTTCAGTTATCTCAAATATAAATCTGCACAATATAAATTTCAATGAGCAGAACTGTTTTCCTAATTACCTATTTGTTAATTTGGCCCTGAAAAATTGCATTTATAGGACAGTAAGGGCAAGATTAGATAATCCTCCAATCTAATCATGATGGATTCCACATTATTATTCTTTTTTTTTTTTTTCCCCCCCTTCTCTTAGGTTCTCGTTTTGTCACCCAGGCTGAAGTGCAGTGGCACAATCATAGCTCAATGTAGCCTCAACCTCCTGGGTTCAAGCAATCCTCTCGCTTCAGCCTCCTGAGTGGCTGGGACTACAGGCGTGTACCACCATTCCTGGTGCCTTCCAGATTCTAAACATAAGCAAGCTGTTTAGCAAATTACCACTTTTTGTTTCCCGGTACAGTCTGGGGATAATATGAGGTCTGAATAAATGTTAGCAAAGAGCACTAATTGGGGTACATATAAATTAATTCTATAGATCCTGTTGACTTTCGATGAATATGACCTTTTTATTTGGAAAGAGGAGGGGACAGTATGCAAGGGCTAGAATTTTACTCAACTAAAAAGCATTTCAATGTATTTCAGGTTCACATTGCCCCAGTTTGCAGTTTTAACCCATTTATGCTGGAAGTTGCAAAATATTTTTGTGAAAAATCAGACCTTTGTGATGACCCTCAGCATAGGATATAAATAACTCCCACAAGCGTAGCGTTCCAATAATGGAACACTAGCCATAAATTGGTTAGGTGCTGGCATCATTAAACCATTCATTACCTTGTTACTAAAGTGTTTCATTTGTGTTTTTGATCAAGAGATTTATGGCATTCAACGCAATTTATCCTGTGGGGCTTTTCTTTTTTTTTTATTTTTAAATTTTTTTTTGACATAGGGTTTTACCGTATTAGTCAGGTGCCTAACCTCAGGTGATCTAACCACCTAGGCCTCCCAAAGTGCAGAGATTACAGGCGTGAGCCACCACACCCAGCCTCTATCACACAGCTTTCATACTGACAACTTTATCTTTAAAAATTCTAAATATTTCTAATATAGTTACTTTCACCCCCAATCTTTCCCACTTTTCTCTCTCCCTGTGGGTGGAAATTTTAACACTTAACCACACTGTCATGCCAGGGATATTGTCAAATTCTCTTCTAATTTCAATTTTACATAGCACTAATGTTGGCATATGTATCTAACAGTGTTAACTACTTATTCCACCCACCATTTTCAGATTTGTAATACTTAAAAATTTGAAGCTGGGTGCGGTAGCCCATGCCTGTAATCCCAGTACTTTAGGAGGCCAAGGTGGGCAGATCACAAGGTCAGGAGTTCAAAATTAGCCTGGCCAATATGGCAAAACCCCGTCTCTACTAAAAATACAAACATTAGCCCAGCTAATTTTTATATTTTTAATAGAAACAGCGTATCATCATGTTGGCCAGGTTGGTCTCGAACTCCTAACCTGAGATGATACCCCTGCTTTGACCTGGCCACCATGCCCAGCCAAGTTCTTCAATATTCTTGATGAGCTTCTACAAATTGAATCTTGGTTCAACTAGGATAATAATAAAGTACTTTCAGTTGCTCTGAAAGAAAAGATGCTATGCACAATACACCTTTCATGGTGCACCACAGTGTTTAAATGTACCCTGCAGCCTTTTTTTAACTAACATCCTTTAAAGATTTTAATTTAAGTTTGGGGCAGGGAGGATTATTATAAATCTAATAATTGGCAACAATCGCTAATATAATTCATCAAAATTCAAAATCAGAAGCTACTTCCATAGAAACAAATGTTTTATACACACACACACACACACACACACACACATATATATACGTACACATATATATATATACACACACACATATATATACATACATATATATGTACGTGTGTGTGTGTATATATATATATATATATATATATATATATATATATATAAATTATTCGTATCCAAAGAAATGAAAGCAAGACCCTGTGTAGGCTGGGTGATTTAATATGAGTTATTTGTCTAGATGTGATCTGCACCAGTTCTGCTGACCCAAAAGATATGCTGATAAGATAACTGGCAAGCTGGCTGGGCGGGGTGGCTCACGTCTGTAATCCCAGCACTTGGGAAAGGGGACGGATCACAAGGTCAGGAGTTTGAGACCAATGAATTAAAAGTTGTTTAAAATGTAAGTATGGAATAACATATCCCATAATTGATATTAATCCCAATATTCTGGGTACAAAATCTCAGCCTCTTCTGTCTCTAGCTAAATACTTGCCATATTCCATAATTAAGTTGGTTTTCATAAATCACATCCCTGGTAACTTTAAAAAAAATCATTGCAACGGTCTCTCTGCCATCAAATCTTTCCCCTCGTTGCTCTTTTTGTCAATAAGATGCAAGTGACAAACTAAAAATGAGGCAAAGCAAAGCACCAAGGGAACCACAGAAGTTCAGCAAGACCCTGGCTATGAACACTTGCCCATACCTCTGAGTCCTTTAAAGGTCCATAGTTTTATGATAAACAAAGCTGACATCTGCTTACGGGTGATCAAAGCCAAACCAGAGGCTCAACTACTAAGAGTTCTCTAGATTTCTATGATCTCCCCAAGTACATCTTTTGGAAAATAGAACACATTGAACAAGATACAACAAAACTGAAGAATCATCAAAATGAAATCAAGAAAGACTTAACTAGGCCATAAGCATTCACTGTAAAGACTTCTTCTCTGCTCACATTTGGTCTCAAACATTTCTGGTTAGGACTATTGACCTTCATGTTCCTTTCACTGCTCTTTAGACTGTAATATATTTGTTGAGTTCCAGTAAGTTCTGGGCCCAAGAGCTAGATAAATGGTGCGTCATTCCCGCTGCAACTGGAGTGAACAAGATCTGCCCAATTATATTTCAAGTAAATTCAGAGTGGGAGTGAATCCAGGTAGCAAACCACCTGATAGTCCCTAATACCAGTTATATGCCGGGCTCTTAACCTGCGGCAGAACTGAAATATTATTAAAGAAAGGGAGGAAAGCAGACTTTATCAAAATGACTGTCACAAAGCTTTGTTACCCAGTGGCACAGTAATAAAGGCACAGTTAATAAGCGTTCAACAATGACTATATAAATACCGTCATGTGCTGAATAACAACATTTTGGTCAACACAGACCACATATACCATGGTGTTCCCATAAAATTTTAACAGGCTTGAGGCTGGGTGCAGTGGCTCACACCTGTAATCCCAGCACTTTGGGAGGCAGAATCGGGCAGATCACAGGTCAGGAGTTCCAGATCAGCCTGGCAAATATGGTGAAGCCCTGTCTCTACTAAAAGTACAAAATATTAGCCGGGCGTGGTGCTGCGTGCCTGTAATCCCAGTTTCTCAGGAGGTTGAGGCAGAAAAATCACTTGAACCTGGGAGATGGAGGTTGCAGTGAGCTGAAACTGCACCACTGCATGCCAGCCTACCAAAAAAAAAAAAAAGGCTTGAAAAAGTCCTACTGCCTAGTGACTTGTGTTACAACTGGCTACAGTAGTCACCATGGTAACACGCTATACAGGTTTGTAACCCAGGAAGAACAGGCAATACCATATAGCTCAGATGTGTCACAGCAGGCTATACCATGAAGGTTTGTGCAATTACTGTACACTTATGATGTTCACACAATACTAATGCCTAATGATGCATTTCTCAGAACATATACCAGTTGTTAAGCAATGCATGACTGTAAATAAAATTGTGCTGTTTAAGATTTGGGGTACAATTAGGCAACTTCAAAGAGCAAGGAAAAAACTCAGTAGCTTATGCACAGCTGACAAATAAGCTTTAAAAAGTTACCGCTGACGATCTGACTTGTATGTGGCTGTCAGCTCGTCAAACATGGTGCTGTTCATTTCCATAAATGCCTTCAACACATTGTACACTAACGCCACAATAGCCCTGTAAAGCACAGAAAAAAGGGAACATGTTAGTAAGTCTTACAAAATGGGACACTGAAGGAAGAAAGCAAAAGCACAACTTTTGTCTGAATGAGTTCCCTGTACTGCACATTGTCTGCATTCCTTTTTCCACATGTGGTTCATTTCCACATCAAGAAATTTCTATTCTTTGCCATTCAAGGCAAGATAATTTTCTGAGGGGTGGTAGAACTACAAAAAATATCTCATTTTGCCCTTCTAATTGTTGGCACCCAGAATAGAGCTGCTGCAGGCACGTGATAATTTCACTTAATAAAAAGGCAAGTATAAAAGTAAAGCAACTTCACCCTAAAATAAGGGCCTAGATAGCACTAACTTTAGACACCTGTATTTGCATTGAATTCTAATTTCTAAATAATATACAGAATTCATCAAAATCAGAAGCTACTTCCACAGAAACAAATGTTTTAAAAATATATACATATATAAAAATTATTCGTATCCAAAGAAATGAAAGCAAACCCCTGTGTAGGCTGGGTGATTTAATATGAACTATTTGTCTAGATGTGATCTGCACCAGTTCTGCTGACCCAAAAGATATGCTGATAAGATAACTGGCAAGCTGGCTGGGCGCGGTGGCTCACACCTGTAATCCCAGCACTTGGGAAGGCCAAGGGGGGTGGATCACAAGGTCAGGAGTTTGAGACCAGCCTCGCCAATATGGTGAAACCCTGTCTCTACTAAAAATATAAAAGTTAGCCAGGTGTGGTGGCAGGTGCCTGTAGTCCCAGCTACTTGAGAGGCTGAAGCAGAAGAATTGCTTGAACCCAGGAGGTGGAGGTTGCAGTGAGCCAAGATCATGCCATTGCACTCCAGCCTGGGCAACAGAGCAAGATTCCATCTTAAAATAAATAAATAAATAAATAGAGATAACTGGCAAGTCAGGATGGTTGTTATTAGCTATGGGACACTACACAGCTAAACAGCCAAAATGGTAGCCCATACTTACCAAGAATGAGCTTTTGGGCAATGTGAGGACAAGGTTATGATGGTCTTGATAGCTTCAGACTAGAGTCTAAATAGCTTTTCCCTTTGCAAAAATATCTATGGCTTCCGTTTTGCAACAAACATGCTCCTAATATCACTGAAAAAGGCCCTGGTAAAAATTCGCCATATATTAAATAAAACATAAGTCTGATGTTTCCAAAACATTTATAAGAAAGTACACTTGCTGTGTAGCTTCTGCCTTGTGCCATTAAAAGGAAACTTTAAGTTTTTTCTGTTAAGGTTCCAGAATGACCTTCCTCCCAAGGGCAATGATGGGAAAGCACCAAATATAGTACACTGGGTAGTTACAGACACTTGCTAGAACAATTCTCTAGGTTCTCAAGAGACAATCTGTATAAAGGGACTTAACTGTTTATCAGCTCCTTATTTTTACTAGTTCTATTAATAAAATTTGGCAACTTTGAAAAATGAGAAATGTGATATTTTATAATTACGTGCAAAATTTTAAAAGATGAAATATACTGAAGTATATCTACTAATTTTTAAATGCCACATTAAATTTTCCTTCTATTCCACAGAGAAACATGTAAAGACATTAGAATTCAGAATGCTTTAACTTTCACAGGGCTGCACATTAAACTTCTCCTTCATGATTTTAAACTTTTTCTTTTCTGAGAGATACATAATAACGACTGAGTTGGATGTTAAGAAACAGATCACGCTAAAATGCAAACACTCCCCGACTTACAACCTTTCAGCACTTTCTCATCATCTAACATGGTGAAGGCTTACACGAGTCCCACAATCTTTTCTAGTCACATTTTCCAGCACTCTTCCTCAAAAGACCTTGTGCCTCAGCCCTTCCAAACTCACAGGTCTCAGAAACTGACAGATGCTTTTTACATCTTTGTGCCTTTTAACGTGATGGGTGGACCCACTGTCTGAAAGGGTTCTCCCTATGCCATCCACCTGCCAAATTCCTTTCAGATTCTCTCTAAGCATGGCCATGCCATCAGCATCTACACACCTCTCCTTGCAGCTGCAGTGCCTCCCCAAAAGATCTGCTACCATCAGAGATAGATCAAGAACCCTGTCAAGTAAACAGATACTTTAACTGGTATTTTGTTAGAGTATCTGTCTATTTTCTCCAGTCAGTGAATCCCCAGAAGTAAGGATTTTATCTTTTCACATACCTCTTCAGCAACAAGGACAGCATCTGGCCCATAATAAGCTAAAGGGAAAGAAAAAGAGAGGAAGAGAGGAAGAGAAAGAAGGAAATAAACTGAAAACCTACGGATTCCAATGTTCTTTCGAAATCCTATAAAGGCTGGAAAACATGATGGGAAGGATGACGTTAGAGTTTTCTTCTATCAAACTCATGATGTATTCATTATTCCAGTAATAGAGTGCTCTTTCTGCCACCTTTGGGAAAAGAAAAATACAATGTTAAGAGAGAGAAAAAGACAAAGATAAAACAGAATTATAAATCTTTCCCAACAAAAGTATTTTAAAAGACTATTTTTAAATCATTCAAGGCAGAGGTTGCAGTGAGCCAAGATCATGCCACTGAACTCCAGCTTGGGTGACAGCGCAAGACCCTGCCTCCCTTCCCACCAAAAAAAATCCAGAGTGCTTCAAGGGCTTCATCGACTTGAGGAAGGAAAGTAAGTTTTCCTGTTAATTTATATTCTCCTCTAATTCTGCCCATGTCATCTGATTCCACACTTTCCTGACATCACTTTATTTTTATTTTTATTTTGAGACAGAGTCTCACTCCATCACCAGGCGCCAGGCTGGAGTGCAGTGGCGCGACCTCGCCTCACTGCAACCTCTGCCTCCCGGGTTCAAGCAATTCTCCTGCCTCAGCCTCCTGAGTAGCTGGGACTACAGGCGCGCGCCACCACGTCCAGCTAATTTTTTTGTATTTTCAGTAGAGACAGGGTTTCATCATGTTGGCCAGGATAGTCTCAATCTCTTAACCTCGTGATCTGCCCGCCTCGGCCTCCCAAAGAGCTGGGATTACAGGCATTGAGTCACCACACCCAGCCCTGACATCATTTTAACACATCTTATTGGTCCCCTTTCCTGGCTCACCTTTTTCATCACACACACTTAGATCGAACCCAGTGCCCAGTATATGGTTAGCATTTAGTCACAGCTACTCAGGAACACCCACGGTTGGCCATCCCCATAAAGTGGTCAATATTTACTAAACACCTCCTATGGGCAGGCACTGTGCCTACACAGCAAGTACAATGTATCATCCTTACCACCATCCCAGAAGTAAATACCATTGTGCTCATTTTACAGATGAGGACACAGAGATTCAGAGACTGACTAATGTAGGTGATGTTACAATGGAGTAAATCATGGTAAAAGCTGGGGCCTTACTTATAGATCTTCTTCCAGAGTTTGTTTCTGGCCCCTTCCTGGGCAAGCCAGGAGACATCTGCTCAGTTTCTGGTCTCAGACACACTGGCTGCACCTACCCCTCTCTGCTCTCTCAGATCCCTTTTCTCTGCCCACCATGAATTCAAAAGAATATCTCAAAAACAAAACCTAAAATCTCTAAAAGGCTAGTTACAGTGGAAAAGGGGAAAAAAGGGTTGCTTCCTTCATTTAAACAGATTAAGAAGCTGTGTTTTAGAAGAGAACAAGGCCAGGTGCAGTGGCTCACACCTGTAATCCTAGCACTTTGGGAAGCTGAGGTGGGTGGATCACCTGAGGTCAGGAGTTCCAGATCAGCCTGGCCAACATGGTAAAACCCCATGTCTACAAAAGATACAAAAATTAGCTGGGCATGGTGGCACTTGCCTGTAATCACAGCTACTTGGGAAGCTGAGGCAGGAGAATCACTTGAACTCAGGAAGTGGAGGTTGCAGTGAGCCAAGGTTGTGCCACTACACTCCAGCCTGGGCAACAGAGTGTGACTCTGTCTCAAAAAGAAAAAAAAAAAAAAGAAGAGAACAAAATGGTGTAAGATGTATCCACTGAAAGACTCTAAGAAATCAGAATTTTTCCATGTGCATTATTCAGCTTGGTTTAAAAAAAAAAAAAAAATCCTGGGACTCATTAGGCATTAGACCCTGAGAGTACAAAGAAAACAATCATTACCGCATATTTACATGCCAGGCACCGTGCTAAGTGTCTCACATATATAATATTTCATTTCCTCACAGCCAACAGAGTAGGTACCATTACTTTTCTATTTTGTAGATTAAGAATCTGAGACTCAGAGAGAGAAGCCACTGTCTCAAGGTCCCATGGCTAGTAAGCAGCAGATTCCAAAGTTTCTATTCTTAACCTCTTTACTCTGTTACCCCTAAGGAGTTCACATACTGGTGGGAAAAGGGGCATTTATAAGCCTATCCAATGTAAACTGTGACAGACACTATATCAGATACATAAATAAAGTGTCAGGGAAGAGTAGAATCAACAACACAGATTACTTGGGAAACAGAAGGGTGGCAGAAATGTAACATAGGTGGGGCTGGGTGCGGTGGCTCATGCCTGTAATCCCAGCACTTTGGGAGGCCAAGGTGGGTGGATCATTTGAGTCTGGAGTTTGAGACCAGTCTGGCCAACAAGATGAAACCCCCATCTCTACTAAAAATATAAAAATTAGCTGGGCATGGTGGGGTGCACCTGTGGTCCCAGCTACTTGAGAGGCTGAGGCACCAGAATCACTTGAACCCGGGAGGCAGGTACAGTAGTGAACTGAGATTGTACCACTGCACTCCAGCCTGGGTAACTATGCAGCATAATGACAGTGAGACTCCATCTTAAAAAGAAGAGGAAGAGGAGGAGGAGGAAGAAGAGAAAGAAGAAAGAAAAAGAAAGAAGGAAGGAAGAAAGGAAAGAAGGAAAGAAAAGAAAAGAAAAGAAAAGGAAAGGAAAGGAAAGAAAAGGAAAGAAAGAAAGAAAGAAAGAAAGAAAGAAAGAAAGAAAGAAAGAAAGAAAGAAAGAGAAAGAAAGAAAAGAGAGAGAAAGGCAGGGAGGGAAGGAGGAAGGAAGGAAGGAAGGAAGGAAGGAAGGAAGGAAGGAAGGAAGGAAGGAAGGTAGGTAGGTAACATAGGCAAGTGGCATTTAAGCTGGGCTTCGAAGGATAAAGGAAAGGGCATTCCAAGTAGAGAGCATTAAGGAAAGAAGGGCAGAGGCACGGAGGAGGACAAAGTGTTTGGGAACCACCAAAGCAAATGAGGCAGCTGACACAGATAAAGCAGGAGGCAAGGAGAGGGAGAAAAGAAAGAAGAATGCGGCTGTTCTGAACATCTAACTGGTTGGAGGAAAATCCCAGCTGCCTCCTTCTTTACTAGCATCCTTCCATGGTCTCTTTGGACATTCCTCCAGAGTCCAATATTTACCTGCAATTAATTCTAACAAGTTTCTTAATCTCTTATATATCTATTTTAATACATAAAACCACTTACAGAAGTATGCATCCAGCCCCTTAAAGAGGAAAGGTGTTGTTTATACAAAGTTAAAAATTACTGTGTCTGACAATAGGACAGAACCACTACTTTCCTGGGATCCATTGTCCTTCTGCACACACAGAGGCAGTGTCACCAGCGTGCAGACCTCAGATCCTAATGCCACACCTGAGGCAAACAATGACAAGCATCTGGCTACATAGGGCGGCCACTCAATAAATGGATGAACCAGCAAATTCATTAATAAATATTTGTGGATAAGCCAGCAAAGATTTCTTAATGAACACTTAATAAATAAACAAGGGTCCCTTCCCTTTGTTTTCAATTTTACTTCTGTCAAATAATTTAAAATTCTTTCTTCTTTCTGCTATAAATTGAATTGTGGCCCCTCCACAATTCATATGTTTTAGTCCTAAATCCCAATGTAACTGTATTTGGACATAAGACTTTTAGGAGGTAATGAAGGTTACATGAGCTCACAGGGTGGGGTCCTAAACAGATACGACTGGGGGCCTTACAAGAAGAGGAGAGTGAGATTGCCTCTCTCTGTATGTACATGCCGGGAAACGCCCTATGAGTACACGGCAAGACGAGGGCCATCTGCGTGCCAGAAAGCAGGATCTCACAGGAACCAACCATGCTGAGACCCTGATCTCAAACTTCTGGCCTCCAGGACTGTGAAAATATAAATGTCGTTTAAATCGCCAGTCTATGTTGTTATGTTACAGCAGCCCGAGCTGACCAAGACATGACCTCTCTTTTCTAAGCTTCTGAGTATCACTTAGGCCTTTCTGGTGATGCTCATTTTTAAAAAGATACTTGTTCCTTGACCTCCAGGAAATGTCAAACGTCCTGCTGAAAACTGAAAAATAAGGTAAGCAATCCAGATGTGTGAGCAGTAAAGACCCTGGGTGGTATCAAACACCTATATACTACTCCATAAATTCTCCATTTTGATCCAAGCTTGTCACGGTTTCTACCTTCTTTATTCTTGCTTTACGGTACAACTGCTAGATTGCCATAAGGTCACTGCTTTCAGATATTAACATGTCTTTTGGTCAGAAATCAAAACAAGGGCAGCAACCAATGTCTCTAACTATGCAGCATAATGACGGCTTAGGGAAAAAGTCCACCATCCAATGACACCATTAGATGTATGGTTCTGTGCTAAGAACTATAATCTGAATAATTTCGTTCAATCAATAGGCAGAGTCTAGGTTTATGATAGGGCCCTTAGGTGATGCAGCCAAACAATCAAACCTAACATGTTTGGTAACCCTCAATCTACCCTTCTTCCTTCCTGTGTGGGTTCCACAGCACTGCAGCCATGGCCCCAAGAAAGAAAAGCGTTGTTCCTGAGTGGCCACGAGGAGGCAGAGCAGTGCCATGGGAAGGTCACTGGCTTTAGCAGAAGCTACACCAAAGATAGAAATTTGACTCTATCCTCTATTAATCTGGTACCTACGGCAAATTGTTCTCTGAGCCTCGTTTTTGTTTTTTGTTTTTTTTTTTAAATCTAGAAAAGCTTCAGAGGATAATGGGACATTTATAAATAATGTACATAAAGTATCCAGCATAGTATTAGGTTTTCTCCTTTTCCTCTTAAACATTACTTAGCATTCTCTCTTACACACTAGAGACCCCACCAGCCCACTTATTTAGGAATTTACTTGAAATACTTTTGACTACTTTGAGCTTCAGTGTTTGTATCTGTACATCTATAAAAAACACAATGCCTTCCTTCTAGGGTGTTAGGATAAAGTTACCAGAGAGAAACCACCATTACCATGGCTGTTTGGTAGCAGGTGCTCAAGGTAAGGTGGCTACTGTTAAAATTATTATCATGAGGGCCGGGTGCAGTGGCTCATGCACAGGCATGAGCACTTTGGGAGGCCAAAGTGGGTGGATCACGAGGTCAGGAGATTGAGACCATCCTGGCTAATACAGGAAACCCCGTCTGTATCAAAAATAAAAAAAAATTAGCTGGGTGTGGTGGCACACGCCTGTAGTCCCACCAACTTGGGAGGCTGAGCCAGGAGAATCGCTTGAACCTGGGAGGCGGAGGTTGCAGTGAACCAAGATCATTCCACTGCACTCCAGCCTGGGCAACAGAGCAAGACTCCATCTCAAAAAAAAAAAAAAAAAAAAAAAAAAAAAAAAATTATTATCATGTGAGGAAACAGCAAATAAACAATAGGTAGCTGTTGTCCATTACACTGCTTTCGAAACAAATACAATTTAATCAAAATAACTCATGCTCCCTGGCTCATGAACTCTTTACTACTAACCTGAAAATGGGGGCTAGATACACACTTGGCAATTTGCTTAAACAAAGGTTCTTGGATTTTAACAAATTGTGAAGGTTCAATCACATCCAATATTTCTTCCAGTTCCCCAAGGAACATGACCTGCAAGTACAAGCAAAACACAAGATGTGAAGCATACCACAAAAAATTCACAAGAACAAGGAGGATTAATAAGAGTCTGGACTATGTTAAGAAAAATTTACAAATAAAACCAAACATATATGCCCTAAGTGCATGCAGGAGAAAAAAAAACAAAACATAAATAAACCATGCATTATCCCATGTCAGAAGATGGTCATTCCGCAAAGAATTCACCACAGGGCACTTGTTAAAATCAGGTTCCCTTCAGCATTGAAAATATGATTAGACACACTTGAAGAAAATACTCTATTTGCTCTGTATATTACAAGAACAAGGGACACTCACACACTGCACCGGCCCCTGGGAAGCAAAACTGACCCCGTAGGGCTTTCCACTTTATTAATAGTAACCCAGCTCTCTTTCCACAATACTTTAAAAAAACACACACACACACAATGAGAAAATGGCCCTCCTCATAGAAGAGCAAAAGTTCAAATGTGGTCATTTGCCAAATACTTATAGCCCCTGCTACATGCTCAATGCTCCTCTAGAACGTACTCATTAATACAACAAAAAGTTCAAGAAACACAAATGAGCAGACTCACCCACATGCAGATGCTACCTGAAACCCATGAGCATGCACTGACTCATTCTCAACACACACACACACACACACACACACACACACACGCTCTCCATAGAGCATAGTGAATCTTGTGGCCTCAGCATCATGTGCCTCAACAGAGTTTTTAGATCACCATTGGATCACCATATGGAGCCAAATCTGTGGTAGAGTCAATTGTTTTAAATATAATGGGAAAATGACAGAGAAAAAAAAAAACCGGCTTACCTATTTAGCTATAAAAAAAATACTTTGAAAAAAAATTAAGTGAGCAATCAAAATGTGAAAAATGACAATGCCTTCATATTTTGAGATGTATCTGGGTAGAAATGAACAGTTCAATTTTTACCTAACAGATTTTAAGAAATTAAACGACTTTCTGAATTTAAAATAGGGTTTGGAGAATTGAATCTGATTTGAGAAGGAAGGCGTTTCTGCTAAAAGTAAAATATAGTAGACCCTTGCCATTTGTTAATATGCATACAGAATTTCTCCCAAAATTTTAACCAAATATAAAACTAACAGCTGATCTTTTTTTTCTGAGCCATTTTCCACATAGTTGCTAACCTTCCAGAAGAGTGGCTGCAGATCTGGTGCTCAGTTACGCCCATCTCCAACTAAGAAATTCACTCACTATTCTAGAGCAACCTCACAAAGTAGTACATGCCTGGTGAGTTTTCAGCAAAGGTACAAATGATTGTGGGTCTGAACCCTTCAGGGTCATTTGTAAATGGTTGAAACTAAAGGTCTGTAGTCTATTTGAAGATGACAGAGGCCGGATGAGGTGGCGCACACCTGTAATCCCAGCACTATAGGAGGCCGAGGCGGGCTTATCACAAGGTCAGGAGTTCAAGACCAGTGTGAACAACATAGTGAAACTCCATGTCTACTAAAAACACAAAAAAAATTAGCTGGGCATGGTGTCACGTGTCTTAGTCCCACCTACTCAGGAGGCTAAGGCAGAAGAATCGCTTGAACCCCGGAGGCAGGGGTTGTGGTGAGCTGAGATCACACCACTGCACTCCAGCCTGGGCAACAGGGTGAGACTTCGCCTTAAAAAATTAAAAAAAAAAAAAAAAAAAAAAAGATGGCCAGGCACAGTGGCTCATGCCTGTAATCCCAGCACTTTGGAAGGCCAAGGTGTGTGCATCACAAGGTCAAGAGATCGAGACCATCCTAGTTAACATGATGAAACCCTGTCTCTACTTAATATGCAAAAATCAGCTGGGTGTAGTGGTACACACCTATAATCCCAGCTACTCAGGGGGCTGAGGCAGGAGACTCGCTTAAACCCAGGAGGCAGAAGTTGCAGTGAGCCAAGATCAGGCCACTATACTCCAGCCTGGTGACAGAGTGAGACTCGGTCTCAAAAAAAAAAAAAAAGGATGACACACAGTAAGATCCACCTATATAATATGCTTTAAAGTGAATATTTGGGCAGGCTGCCCTAGCATCTATCTATAGTGACAGCAGAACCTTCATATTATGAAGGGGGCCACTAGGAAGGGAACATTAACAAAGCTAGACAACTGGACACATGACTGGGGACTGGCCTGGGCTTATCTGAGGCTGAACAACACAGTGAATAAAAACCCAGGATTTGGGAGTCAGGGAGGCGAGTTCTGGCCTAATCATCTGTACTTACTTAAGAGTACTGGGGCAGGCCATTTAACCTCTCTACAGTTTCATAACTAGTAAAACAAGAGTTTTGACAGCCCTGCCTTATAGAGTTACAGTGAGGTTTAAATGAGACGATGCAGTTTTATACATGCTTAGCCCAATGACTGGCACTCAGCAAAATACTTAGTAAGCTATGAACACTCCCTGATAGTAAGCACTTACCTCTTTTTGACTACATGTTTTAGGCCAAAATTTCATTAACCCCCTAATAACCTAAAACAAAAAGGAGAAAAACAAATTGCATTTAATTTTTCACATACACTTCTGGGAAAGGTAATTTTTTCTGAAGTTTCTGAAATCATGGAAAAAAGACTTACTGGTTCTGTGAGTGAAGGATCTTTCTCCAGAAACTGTACTATACAATATGCCAGCTGAGTAAAAAATAAAATAAAAGGCAAAATTTTAAATTCTACATAGTAAGGGCTCAAAAGTTATACCATTAAAACTTCCTAAAAGGTTTCCAGATTGGTTTTAACAACTTCACATTCGATTCATTCTGATTATCATAAAAATAAAATCTATATAAAGCAAAACAAGAAGCTACTTTTTCAAGCCAAAGACTAATATTAATATGGCTCTAGGAGAACTTTTTTTAAAAAAGAGTATTAGGGCTGGGAGCGGTGGCTTATGCCTGTAACCCCAGCACTTTGGGAGGATGAGGCAGGCAGATCACCTGAGGTCAGGAGTTCAAGAGCAGCCTGACCAACATGAAGAAACCCGTCTCTACTAAAAATACAAAATTAGCTGGGTGTAGTGGTGCATGCCTGTCATCCCAGCTACTTGGAAGGCTGAGGAAGGAGAATCGCTTGAACCCAGGAGACGGAGGTTGCGGTGAGTTGATTGTACCATTTTATTCCAGCCTGGGCAACAAGAGCAAAACTCAGTCTCAAAAGAGTATTAAGACATGAACTATGCAGCTAATGAAAAGCAGAAGTGAGACACCACACTCAGCATATTGTGGAATTATCTCACCTCATATAGTTTAAGCTACAATCTCAGGGGCTTCCTTTCTCTCTTTGCTAATTTCAACAGTACTGAGTTTTACCGTAGTTCCACAATAGTCCTCTAAGGGAAGCAAGCACTTAAGAAAAAACTTTGCCAACTGCCTGAAATGGCACATGCAAACTAAAGCAGTTTCAAGAGGAGATAAAAGGTTGCACCTGCCAGTTAAAACCTGGAGAAATGTAAGAAGAATTGTACTAACATATCTAAGTAAGATTTTTTTAGATAATAATTATGAAATATGATACCCGATTTCAAAAATCAAAGGCAAGATTTATAAAAGGGCTTCTAAAGATTCTTGGACAAGAAAATCACCCTTGCAAAAGAACATTTTGATGGTGTTCTAAATTAGAGACGTATGGGCCAATTTTTCCTCAAAGTACAGATTTCACATTTAAAGAGGAACATGCCTTAGAAAAATGTGTTACGTTTTTATGCAAACTCAAACCTTCCCAATGAGGGGACAAGGCAGTAAGAATCTAGCAGTATTTTAAATTTTCCTATCCAAAATTTAAAATACTACCCAATAATTTATCTACCCCCAATGACATGGTGACCATGCAAGGCAGTGTTACAACAAAAATCAGAACGAGGGCAAGACAGAGTACACTTTTTACAGTGATGAAGGCTTGAAAAAAAAAAAGAAAAAGAAAAGAAAATGATGTGAAACTACTGATTGATTTGTTTACTTGTGAGAGTATCTGTGTGTAGAAAGTGATAAATACATGGTGAGTGACCTAGAAGAGGAGGCAAAAAGAGCAACTGATAGACTAATGCAAAGTAGGATGGAACAAAATATTTAAGAACATTAAAAAATGATTATATAGGTCCCAATATCTACATCTGATAAGCTCCTGTGCATTTTATTATACATAATACGTTCAATATGTTATTGTGTGCACTTGGCCAAGTCATCTAAGTCATCTGTAAAATGAAATGACCTCCCACTTTAAAAATATTTCCATGATTCTATGGTGCATAGAAAAAAAATATACACATTTTGATTTCCTTCTGGGAGAATTTTAAACTTTAACAAGTCTCTTTCCTTTAGAAATGAAGACTATATCAATACCAAAAAAAAAAAACAATGAGTTTGCAAACTTTTTATTTTGCTTCTAAAAGTAGTTGTACAAAATTCTCCTACCTGTGCATGGAAGAGTGATAAGCTCCTGACAGTGTGTAAGGGGATCAACACTTTCACCAGAAACTGTTTGTGTTCTGCCTTAAGAGGTAAAGCAAAGCCATTGATAATACTAGGGAGAAAAAAGAGACGCAAATTAGCGATGTTACCACAACAAGTTAAACTGAGACAAACTGTTCTTATGATATTAATTAAACTTAATCAGTCTGTTTGTACAAAACAACAGAATACCCACCCCAGTGGCATTCAGGATTTCTTTTTTTTTTTTCTGAGAGAGAGTCTTGCTCTATCACCCAGGCTGGAAGTGCAGTGGCCTCAATCTCAGCTCACTGCAACCTCCACCTCCAGGATTCAATTGACTGCCATGCCTCAGCCTCCCAAGTAGCAGGGATTACAGGCACACGCCACCATGCCTGGTTAATTTTTTTGTATTTTTATTAGAGATGGGTGGGGTTTCACCATGTTGTCCAGACTGGTCTAGAACTCCTGACGACCTCAAGTGATCTGCCCACCTTGACCTCCCAAAGTGCTGAGATAATAGGCGTGAGCCACCTCGCCCAGCCAGAATTTCTTAATGACTTCACAGAATACAGTAAGTTGGAATAAAATTTAAGAGAAGAAAATCTGCTTCTGATCATCCAACAAGGACTGTGCTCCTAAAATTAGTCAGTTTCCAAAAGCTCTTTATCAAGACCCTTTATTTTCCCTCTCTTTTCCTTCTCTAAATAATGGCTGCCTTGCCTGCTTCCTCCTTAAATATGATCTTTTCCATTTCCAGACATCATTCCTTCTCATTCCTGAAACCTCTGCCCAGCCTAGGGAAGTCACCAAGAGAAAGCCATGTGACTCCACCTTCCCTTTCTCCTCATATTAGGAGAAAAGATTAAGTAATCACATCATTCAGCTACATTCGCCTCCCTCGTGTGTGGAAACTTAACACCATAGCTCTTTCCAATTCACTCCACTACTCCAGGCAGCAGCTCTTCAAGGACTATACCTGGATACACAACTCCTTTGAAAATGGCAATCTTTCCAATTTATTATATACTTGCTTTCAACAGATAAGGCAAAGGACCAGATGGCCTAGAAACTAATGAGAATGAAATGTTTTGGAGTAACTGGCCTGATCAGAGTTAGATATATCATCTTTGTAGTAATGAATGAACTGTCAGCTCTTTCAGTCATTTCAATGCATAATTGTGGAACAAAAGGAACATGAAATCATGTCTTGTAGATTCAGTTGGAAAACAGACTAACAGACACAAATGAGAGAGACCTAATGTACATACAGCAAGAGAGCTAGATGAGTATCTCGGCGCTACCTGAATCTACTTTTTAAAATAATATTCACCCGAGATTAGCAATTAGAAAAAAGTGCTCACCTTCCTAATATTTCCAGCAGTTCAGCTACACCATTGAAGTGTTCTGTTTCATAAACAAACCTGAAAAAAGAGAAGAGGAGGAGAAAGGGAAAAAGAAAGGGGAGGAGAAAGGAGGAGAGGAGAAAAAGAGAGGGGGAGAAGGAGAGGAGGAGCAGAAGCAGGGAAGGAAGAGGGGGAAGAAAGAAGAGGCAGGAGGAGAGGGAGAAAAAGAGAGGGGGAGAAGGAGAGGAGGAGCAGAAGCAGGGAAGGAGGAGGGGGAAGAAAGAAGAGGGAGGAGGAGAGGGAGAAGAGAGGAGAAGGAGAGAAGAGAAGAAAGGAAGAAAGAAGAGAGGCGGAGGAGAAGGAGGTGGAGAGGAGAAAAAGAGGAAGAGAAGAAGGGGAAGACAGGAGGAGAGGGAGGAGGAGGGGGAAGACAGTAGGAGGAGGCAGGGAAGAGAATAGGAGGGGAGGGAAGAGGAGAGGAGGAGAGGGGGAAAGAAAGGAGAAGGAGGGGGGAGATGAAAGGAAGAGAGGAGGAGGAGGAGGAGAGGGGAGAAGAGAGGAAGAGGGGAGGAGGAGAAGGGGAAGAGGAGAGCAGGGGAGAGGGAGGAGGGAGGGGAGAGTAGGAGGAGAGGCGGGGACGAGGAAGCGGAGAAGAGGAAGAGGAGGAGGAAATGAGAGGGAGGAGAAAAGGAGGGAGAGAAGAGAGGAGCAGGGAGGGGGGTAGAGAACAGGAGAAGGAAGGAAGGCAGAAAGGGAGAAAGATAAGTCAGTATACTGTTTTCAGATACTTGTGATTTACTTAATACTTCCATAAAAACATCAACTTTGCTTCTCCTTCTTCCTCCATCACCCTCCACTTACCTTAGAAAAATATTGTTAATCTGTTTTCGGATAAATGCTCTAAGACCAAGAAACTTGCCATAAATTCTGTGTAAAACTGTTTTTAAGTAGTCCCGTTCCCGAGGGTCTTCGCTGTCAAACAGCTCCAGAAGCTGTTGTAAATGAAAGACAGTATAGCTGTCAAAGGCAGTTTTAGAAAAGGATTTAGGAATTCTATCTATTATTTAAAATCCCTTCCTTCCTTTCTCAAAAATGTGTTGAGTATCTATTACATGCTAGGCACAGTGCTAGTCTTTGGGCTTGCCACGATAAACAAGTCAGACAAGGGGCTTATACTCTACTGAAGAAATACAAATACAAAACAACAATAAATGTAATAATGTGAATAATAGCTAATACACATATGGCACTTACTGCGATCATCAGGCAATTTTCCAAGCAATCTACTTACTAATCCTCCCGATGAGGTAGTTTTGTCTCCATTTTACAGATGAGGAAACTGGAGCACATAAGGGTTAAGGAATGTGCCCACGGTCTCACACCTAATAGGTGGTAAAGCTAGAATTTAAACCCAGCAGCTGAGGCCCAAAGTCCATGATCTCAACCACGCACTATGCTACCTACTGATGTTCCAAATATACAGGTAAATAAGCCAACTGGGTGTGGTGGCTCACACCTGTAATCCAGCACTTGGGGAAGCTGAGGCAGGTGGAACACCCGAGGTCAGGAGTTTAAGAGCAGCCTGACCAATATGGTCAAAACCTGTCTATACTAAAAATACAAAAATGAGCCAGGTGTGGTGGTGGGCACCTGTAATCCCAGCTACTCAGGAAGCTGAGGCAGGAGACTCACTTGAACCCAGGAGGTGGAGGCTAAAGTGAGCCAAGATGGCACCATTGCACTCCAGCCTGGGTGACAGAGCAAGAGTCTTGTTTTTTTTTAGAAAAAGAAAATAATAACAAGCCTTCAACTCTACTAGAACATACAGGAAAATGAAACAATCTGAATGAATCAATGCAAACATCAAAAAGTCCTCAATGATACCGGCAATGTTCCTTTTTAGATCTGGACTCCTGTTATGTAGATGTGTTCACTCTGCAAATAGTCATTGAAGTGAATACTGATTATTTCTGTATGTATGTTATAGGTGAATAAAATTTTATTCTGTGTGTGTGTGTGTGTGTGTGTGTGTGTGTGTGCGCGCGCGTGATGGAGTCTTGCTCTGTCGCCCGGCTGGAGTGCAGTGGCACAATCTCAACCAACTGCAACCTCCACCTCCCAGGTTCAAACAAGCAATTTTCCTGTCTCAACCTCCCGAGTAGCTGGACTACAGGAACCTGCCACCACGCCCAGCTAATTTTTTGTATTTTTAGTAGAGACGGGTTTCATCATACTGCTCAGGCTAGTCTGAAACTCATGACTTCAGGTGATCCACCCACCTCAGCCTCCCAAAGTGCTGGGATTATAGACATGAACCACTGCACCCAGCCGTGAATAACATTTTTAACTTCCCAAACATTTGTAATCTAAAGTTAATAACCAAACCCTGATAACATCACATCTATGTGCTAAAATGAGGTCCATACAACTAGTCCAAAAGAGGTAACAAGTTGAAGTCTCGGCCAAATGCCAGTGGGCACAACAGATTCAACTCAATCTCTATCAAAAATTCCAGCTGCTTTGTTTATCATTGACAAATTGATCCTAAAATTTATATGGAAATGAAAGAGACCGAGAAGAGCCAAAATACTCTTGAGGGTAACAGAAGTTGGAAGATTCACATTTCTCATTTTCAAAACTTAGTGCAAAATACAGTAATCAAGACAGTGGGGTACTGGCATAAAGACAGACATACAGATTAGTGGAATAGAAATAAGAGTCCAAAAATAAGCCTCACATTTATGGTCAACTGATTTTCAACAAGAATGCCAAGTCATTTCAATGGAGAAAGAATAGTATTTTCGGCAAATGGTGCTGGAGCAACAGGATATCCACATCCAAAAGAGTAAGTTGAACCTCTTACAACATACACTCAAATTAACTCAAAATGGACAATCAACCTACAGTTAAGAGCTAAATTATAAAACAATGAGAAGAATAAATCTTCATAACCCTAGATTAGGTGATACTTCTTACATATGACCCCAAACCATAAGCAACAAACAAATAAATTAGACTTCACCAAAACCGAAAACATTCATGCTTCAAAGGACACTATCAAGAAAGTAAAAAGAGAATCCATATACTGGGAGAAGATACGGCTGACCCTGAACAACACAGGTTTGAACTGTGCAAGTTCATTTACATGCCAATTTTCTTCCACTCTTGGCCAGACCTGGTGGCTCACCCCTGAAATCCCAACACTTTGGGAGGTTGAGGCGGGCAGTTCACTTGAGGTCAGTAGTTCGAGATCAGCCTGGCAACAGAGTGAAATCCTCTCTACTAAAAATACAAAAATTCGCTGGGTGCGGTGATGGGTCCCTGTAATACTAGCTACTCAGGAGGCTGAGGCAGGAGAATCACTTGAACCTAGGAGGTAGAGGCTGCAGTGAGCCGAGATCGCACCACTGCACTCTAGCCTGGGTCACAGAGTGAGACTCCGCCTAAAAAAAAAAAACTCTTCCACTCTTGCTCCCCCAAGACAGCAAGACCAACCGTTCCTCTTCTTCCCCCCTGCTCAGCCTTCTCAATATGAAGACCACAAGGATTAAGATCTTTATGATAACCTACCTCCAGTTAATAAACAGAAAATGTATTTCTCTTCTTTATGATTTTCTTAACATTTTCTTTTCTCTAGCTTGCTTTATTGTAAGAACATAGTACATAATACAGATAACATACAAAATATGTGTTAGTCAACTGTTTATGTCATCAGTAAGGCTTCCTGTCAACAGCAAGCTATTTGTAGTTAAGTTTCTGGGGAGTCAAGTTATACATATAACTTTCAACTGCTCAGGGGTTCAGTACCCCTAACCTCTGCACTGTTCAAGGGCCAACTGTATTTATAAACCCTATGTCTGATAACAGACTAGTATCCACACTATATAAATAACTTTTAGGCTGGGCATGGTGGCTCACACCTACAATCCCAGCACTTTGGGAGACAAGAGGCAGATGGATTGCTTGTGCCCAGGAGTTCAAGAGCAGCCTTGGCAACATGGCAAAATCCTTTCTCTACAAAAATATTCAAAAATTAGCCAGGCTTGGTGACACATGCCTGTAGTGCCAGGTACTTGGGAGGCTCAAGTCGGAGGATCGCCTGAGCCCCAGGAGGTCAAGGATGCATTGAGCCGGGACGGTGCCACTGCACTCCAGCCTGAGCGGCAGAGAAAGACTCTGTCTCAAAAACAAAAACAAACAACAACAAAAAAGAACTTTCAAAGCTCAACAAGAAGAAGACAACCCAGTTTAAAAATGGACAAAGGATTTTTATTGAATAGCTAAATTGCAAAGAAAGTATACAAATAGCCAATAAACACATGAAAAGTGCTCAATTTTATTGATCATTACAGAAAAGCAAACCCTGGCTCACATTTGTAATCCTACACTTTGGGAGGCCAAAGTGGGCGGATCACAAGGTAAGGAGTTCGAGATCAGCCTGCCAACATGGTGAAACCCAGTCTCCACTAAAAATGCAAAAGTTAACCAGGAATGCTCGTGCGTGCCTGTAAACCCAGCTACTCGGGAAGCTGAGGCAGGAGAATTGCTTGAACCCAAGAAGCAGAGGTTGCAATGAACCAAGATCACGCAACTGCGCTCTAGCCTGCACAACAGAGCAAGACTCGGACTCAGGAGGAAAAGAAAAGAAAAGCAAACCCAGCCAATGAGGAGATACCACTCGTTGGACGGCTATAATGAAAAAGAGGGATAATAAAAAGTGCTGGTGAGAATATGGAGAAACTGGAACCCTCAAACATTGTTAGTAAGAAGGTAAAATGATGCAGCTATTTGGAAAACAGCTTGGCAGTTTCTCGAATCTCCCACAGAGTTACTGTATTACTAGTTACTATATGACTAAGCAATACACTTTCAGGTATATATCCAACAGAAATGAAAACACATGTCCACACAAAAACTTGTACACAAATGTTCATGGGTACAGTACAATATTCCTAATAGCTAAAAACTGAAACGACCTAAATATCCATCAACTGATAAACAAAATGTGATGCTGTGGAATATTATTCAGCCATAAAAAGGAACAAAGTAGTGATCCATGTTACAACATGAATGATCTTTCAAACATCATGCTAGGTAAAAGAAATCAGATACAGAAGGCCACACAATGTACAACTCTATTTATGTGAAATATCAGGAACAGGCAAATCCATAGCAATAGAAAGTAGAATGGGGGTGACTACTAATGGGTCTGGATTTCTTTCCGGTATGATAAAAATGTCCTGCAATGATAATGTGGTGATGGCTACATGACTCTGTAAACACACTAAAAACCACTACATTGGAAACTTTAAAGTGGTAAATGTTATGGTGTATGAATTACAACATAATAAATCTGCTACCTTTAAAAAAAAGTCAGTGGGCACATTCCTTTGGCTGAAGAACAAACTTGGAAATCAGTTTGAATGTTATTGAGTTGTTGGTTTTTGTTTTTGTTTTTGTTTTACATTCATCATTATTCCAAAAGAGCAAAATTCAGTTCTAGTGTCTTTATAGCAAAACATTTCAACAGCATATAGCACACAAATTAGACTACCATCGTTCTCAAAAAAGCTATTGAGACATATGTAAGTTTGACCTCAGGTGATTAAGACATGAGGTTGAAACTGACAGCAGAATAATAACTTGCGGGTCAGTAACTCAATGTGCTTTTGTTTGGTGTTTTACTTTGAATAAGAGTTGTGGACAAAAAAAAATGGACCATCAAACACGGCAAGAAACACAAACTAAAGGTCAGTCTTCAAAAACAGGTAGTGAGACAGAACACAATTTTTGGCTACACAATGCCATCAAACATCCATCTATCATTCATTCATTCAATCATTTTAAGAATGAGCATTTCCAGTAAATATTTATGGTGTGCTTATTAAGAGCCAGCCAGTGGGCAAGCTTTCAGGGATAACAATGATAAGCAAGACAGATACAGACTTTGCTTTCTCAGAGCCTATTCTAATGGAGAATACAAACAACTAAATAAATAGCATGTTAGGTAGCTCAGGATGCTGTATAAATATACAGTAGACACATCTACTGTATTTGGAAGAAGTGGAGTGATCAGGGAAGGCTTCTAAAGGAAGTGACATCCAGGCTGACCCATGAAGCAATGAGGAGTTAGAAGGGGGATAAGAGTGCTCCTCACAGGTTCAATAGCACATGCTTTTACTAGCAGCCTATCCAAACAGAAGATATTATTAACTACATCTCTCTGCCCATTCAGCAATACAATAAATAGCTATGTACTGAGTTATTTCTATGTGCCAGTGATTGTCCTCATTCTAGACATACATGTTGTTGAACAATTTTGGAGCCCACCAGGGGAGGCAATGGGTAAGTTAATACATTTCCACAGGAAAACATTCTATCTAGGAAAGAAAGGATATGGCCCCAACTAGCAAAAAAGGCCCCATACAGACTCTCTTTAACATGTTCCAAATGATAGAAGATCTCAAATACACCCATCCAATCCACCCATCCACCCAATTCCCATTCCAAGGCTAATAGAAATAATTAACCTTGTGAGTTTTGTTTTTTAATTTGGTTTCTACTTTTAAGTGTTTCAAAAGGGTTTAACGAACAACTTGTAACCAACGTAAGAGATGGTTAAAGGATATGTAATATCAGCAGAACTTGGATCAACTTTCCTTGTATCCTGTTCATCTTGAGTTTAATGAATACATAATAATTAAGCAAGAAATGTTTCACTAATGTTTTCATTAGGCTCTCAAAGAAAATACATTACCAGGTCCCTAACTTTAGATAAATTTACAAAGCCACAAATATTAACTATATCATGTTCTATTAGAAAGAAAGATGAATTGCAGTATTAAACTATTTTTCTGCTTCTCTGTAGAACATGCTTTTGATGATTTTATGATGTATGAGACAGAAATAGAATAGTGCACAGGCCAAAAAAAAGGGGGAGTAGGATGAGCTCTGATTTCCAAAACAAAATAATATGAGTGTGTTTAGTCATATCTATGGTCCTAATCACTCCCACACACAAAAAAAGAAATATAATCCCACACCTGCAAATGCCTAAGTGGACTGTGCCATCTGTAATGTAACAGACAGCTTGTGGCCAAAGAAAAGAAGTGAAGAAGCTGGAGCATTTCCAAGGCGAATACAGAGCAAATACAGACCTGTCAACATACTAACCAGGTTTACAAAAACCAGCCTTCTTGAAGCTAACAAATAGGGATAATCCACATAGTGTTGTAGCCAAATAACCTTTCTTTGAACTTTATAAATCTACAATGCAATGAGCAGAGTAAAATGAAAAAGGGTTTGTAAGGGTCCTCCAGCTAGGAAGAGGGATTGAACCTCTCTCCTCTTGAATCCTCCCTAAAATGACAGTGAAAGAATAAGAGTAGAAGACAGCCTCAGTATAGAGAGGACTGGAGAGAAAATGTAGACTTATTTGTAGACTTCTCAAAGATGGAAGTGGATGACAAGAGGTAACTATCTTAGGTTTCCTCTTTTTCCAGTCTGCTAAGTGTTTTTCCATTCCGCGAGCAGGGAGGAAAGCCAACAAGAAGCAGGCCAGTTCACACCACAGAACCCTTAAAAGGCTTAAAAAACTGAAGGCACCAGATATATTTGATGGTAAGGGTGTGAGAAATAGCTAAAAATGGGACGACTGGTTGAAAGTCTATAGACGACCCCCCAGATCCCTATCCCCTGTAGCGTACTGATGATTTACAATGTAAGTCTGGGGAGAAAGAGTAAGTATCTAGTCTTGGAGACATCATACATGTTAAGTAAAGCACTTATTGGAAATAATGGGATGAAATAAAACTGCATACCTAAAAGTGACATATTTGCCAGGTTTCTTCCCTGACCGGGCGCCCAATTCTGCAAGTTGGAAGATCAGAAAGTCCCTTTTGGAAGAAACTGACAGCCTCAAGAGGAAAGACTTACAGCTATACTAACAGCTGAGGGTTTCCTAACGAAATGACAAGGTCCCTGACCAGTTATCCCAATGGAAATCACCAGTTGCCAAGTGTCACCATGCAAATATGAACACACACATGTGCACACAGTAACACACATAAGTACTAACCAGCTTTTTGGTAGACTAACATGTAATTATGAAGCCAAAGATTACCAGCTATTTCAACATAAAAGACCACAACAAACAATTTTAAGGAACTCAGAGGAAACAAGCACAATGCTAGGAGTACCAAAAAATTTGCAAAAAGGAAACTATAACGTCCTTAAAGATAAACAAATATGCTGGATCCCTGAAATAAAAGAGTGCTATTATTCAGGTGGATATTCAGGAAATGTTTTTTTTTTTTTTTTTTTTGGAGACAGAGTCTTTAACTGTCACCCAGGCTGTAGTACAGTGGCATGATCTCAGCTCACTGCAATGTCTACCTCCTGGGTTCCAGCAAATTCTACTGCCTCAGCCGCCAGAGTAGCTGGGATTACAGGTGTGCACCACCACGCCCAGCTAATTTTTCTGTATTTTTAGCAGAGATGGGGTTTCACCATGTTGGCCAGGATGGTCTCCACCTCCTGACCTTGTGAGCCGCCCGTCTCGGCCCAGCAAAGTGCTGGGATTACAGGCTTGAGCCATCGTGCCTGGCCAGGACATATTTAAAAAGCTTTTAGAGGTTCAACATATAACAGAAATAGAAATTTTAGCAGAAGCACTAGAACACTAAAATGAGCAAATGAACATATAACCAAAAAACAGAGATAATATATAGAAGAAGATTTTTAAAACAGGAAGACCCAACACATAATAGCAATCCAGAGTGATATGCAGACAGAAAAATAGAAAAGGAAGAGAAGAAAATTATCTAAGGAATAATTCAACTCAATTTCCAGGGGAAAAAAAGTCATGAATGTCAATACAGACATGGCCCATCAAGTGTTCTGCACAATAAACGAACAAAAAACCCACACCAAAGCACATCACTTTCTGGATGTGGGGACAAAGAGAAGATCTCAAAGAACATACAAAGAAGACAGGTCATTATAAAGGATAAGGCTGGTGCACAGGTCTTCTTAATTCCAACACTGGAAGCTGGAAAACAACAGATCAATTCCTTAAAACAGCTGGTAAAGCATGGGTTCCAAATTTACACCCAGCCAAAATGTCAATCAGGTATGTCAGCAGGCCAGGCTTGGTGGCTGCTGTAATCCCAGCAGCTGGAGGTTGCAGTGAGCCAAGATTGTGCCACTGTACCCCAGCTTGGGAGACAAAGTGAGAGTCTGTCTCAAAAATAAAAAAAACGTAGACAGAATAAAGACATTTTCAGACAAGTGATCTCAGAACATTTACATCCCATTCATGCTTTCTTAGGAAGAATCTAGAAAATGTGTTCCACCAAAATGACAGAGAGGAAATTAAACAAGCAAAGACATAGTCTAGAAGGGCAGCAACGGGAAGTGCTGGGATGACCATGTGGGTGGCCCAGAGCAAGCAATAAGTGCCAATTAGAGCAGGATGACCAGGAAGAAGGTCTCCAAGAATAAAAAGGAACTGATAGACCAGCTGATGTGTGGGCAATACTGAGAAGGGCTATATGGTACTCTCAGAGAATCAAGGGATACACTAGTGATGAATACACAGGAAAGCAAGTAAAAAATAAGGCAACTATACAAGAAAAGAAATGTAATTACATGCCTTGGAATGAACAACATGTATGCAACAGTACTAATCTATCATTTAGTTCATTCAAATGCCGTGGCATAATACTGGATGTAGACAGGGAGTTATAGTGGGAGATACATAATGGCTTACAGAAGGAAGTCAACAGACATAAAATCTAAAATGACAAGTTAAAACATAGCAGTATAAGCACGCTATTTAGAAATATGGAGATAAATATATAGAAACAACTGGAAGACTTGAGTGTGGTTACCTCCAGAAAACAGGACTCTGGTTTGGAGAAAGATGAGGTAAGAGACTGCCATTTTTTCATTAAAAGCCAGATAAACATATTAGAATTTTAAAAGCAGACATTATCAAAACTATTTTTGAAAGTCATTAAGAACGACTTCAAGCAAAAAACCCGTTACTCTTTGCTACAATAAAGAATTACCCTGCCCTATTCCATGTAGAGTAAGATTTTAAAGAACATCAGAAATTCAAGTAGATAACTGATAAAATTGGTTTGCTAAATGTTTTCATCCAAAGTGTCACAGAGCACTAAAATCAGATGTCCACATTTCTGGCTTTGTTTGCAACTTTATCCTACTATCTGAAAGCTATCTTCCTAATACTTTGACCTTGACCAAATACGAAGAAACAGCCCAGAACGAAGAAACCAGAGCCAAAGGTGGTCTGATTCCAATAATCAGAACAACTCAAGGGAGGCACTGCATGAAATGAAGCAACCTACGGGGCAGCCACTGAGAAAGGATGATGGGGACAAGGGATCAAAAGCTTGCCGTCACAAGCTTCTGGCAATTCTGACTCCAAGACTCCTACAGAAATTCAATATAAAACTTTCCACGGTGTAAGGCATACAAATATGAACAACTCCACCAAACCACACACTTTTACTTTCCTCCTTATTTCAGGCATTCTTTCTACGAACTAAAGAAGTCCATTTTCCCCACCTTGGGCATTCTATCCATTTCAAGACAACCTTGTGATTTAAATTTTTAAGACAACTAATTTGGTCAGCAATTCAAGAAAGAGCTATTGTGCTAAATAATGATGCACTCAGTGGGAAGCAGGCAGGGACTAGCTCCATAATTTGTGGGGCCTAGCAAAATGAACATGCAGTGCTCCTTGCTCCAAAAGTATTAAGAATTTCAAGACAGCAAGAGCAGAGCACTAAACAGAGCACAGGGCCCTTCTAAGCACGCGGCCCAGTCTAACTGCAGAAATCACACAACCAGGAAGCTGGCTCTGGATGCAGAAGTCAGAGCAATAAAGCCCTTTTTACAAGGTTTTTGAGTTACACATTGGACAGGACAGGATGAGGTGATCTGCTATTAACTGGTAATTGGTAATAGTTACCTGGTAAAATTCCAGGTAGAAATAAATGCTCTAAACTCTTATTGGCTATAGGCTGTGAGAGGGAAATGTAAACATTTTGACATAATCAAGAAACTTGTATGGAAAATAGTTCTTTGTATTGGAGCTGAGATTCAAAGACTCATGGAATTTATTTCAGTTTAGAACTAACATTTTTTAACAGATTGGTTTGTGTCACGTCCAATTTGTCTTGAGTTTTTAAAAACAATAACAAAAGGTAACTTTTAAGGATAGGCTGAATGATTTGCATGATTGTATAATTTACATGGTAATTAGAGCACCTTTCAACTAAATATAACAGCAAATGTGAAGTACAAATTACTAAATAGCAATCTCCAGCAGTACATACGTTTATGGGGATACTTGAATAGTATGTCTCTTAGCAACCACTGACTGCTTTTCAGATTTGGAGAGTAGTTGAAAGCAATCTTTAGAAATACGTTGCTAAACTCTTGCCACAATAATCCAACCAGTGAAATAATCCAAGGTTTGGCAATTCATTTGGGTCTAAAGAAGGGGTTGAGGGATCATTAAGAAACCATTTTCCCAACTATCCCAATACAGATAAAAATTATCTTTATTGGAAATAGACAAAATTGTTCCATAAGCCTAGGCAAATCTACATACTCATAGCTCTAGAAGGCAGTTTACCAAGTTACTTAAGTCTAAAATCAACATTACCACAGACAAAAGTGCACTATGCAATGAACTATCGATAAATCTCTAACAGCTTTCTTATGTAAACACTTAAGTGAGTACATAAAAAATGCAAAAGGGGCCGGGCGCGGTGGCTCAAGCCTGTAATCCCAGCACTTTGGGAGGCCGAGGCAGGTGGATCACAAGGTCGAGAGATCGAGACCAACCTGGTCAACATGGTGAAACCCCATCTCTACTAAAAATACAAAAAATAAGCTGGGCATGGTGGCGCGTGCCTGTAATCCCAGCTACTCAGGAGGCTGAGGCAGGAGAATTGCCTGAACCCAGGAGGCGGAGGTTGCAGTGAGCCGAGATCGTGTCATTGCACTCCAGCCTGGGTAACAAGAGCGAAACTCCATCTCAAAAAAAAAAAAAATGCAAAAGGTTATGTAAATCTAGATTTAATAAAAATCACAATGAAATTCAAGTGAGTCAGTCATACTATTCTTGAATAAAAAACAATAAAACCCTTCAAACAAAAACATTCAAAACTCTTGAATGAAAAATAACAGACTATTTCGTCTGGCCCTACCAAAATATGGATTTCCAGCTTCTCTTGAAAAATCGAAAGATCTAGCAATACTTGGCTCACTTACCTAGAGACCAACAGTTAACGGGAGTGGACTGGCAGCAAGATCTAAGCCCTCTAAATCATCACTGGTAGCAGGATCCATCCAAGCTCTCTAAATCACCACAGTTTCCATCACTACTTTGGTCATACCCACACAACTTCATTACGTACCATTTGTCAGTCCTCTGCAAAGATTTAAATGTGCTACCCCTGGTTTTCATGTATTATTTTGTTCCTAGCACTAATAAACATTTATGTCTAACACTGATTAAAGGAAATCAGCTGGCAAAGTGGAACTGAAGGGAATCCAGAGACACAGGAGACACATGTACCATCTTAAGAGAACCCAACAGCCTGGAAAGAACCATGTATGTAGAGTCCAAAGGATACCAGTGATTTTTAGAATAACAGTTTGATTTCAAGTAATACACAACGTGCTAGGTAAGATGTGACAGGCGAACACTATATAATTTCATGGATTTAAGCTATTAAAGAAAACACAGCTTAAGAAAGTTCTCAAAACAAAAATGAATCCTAATAAAAATATGAGTGACAGCACCAGCATAAAGTTTACTGAATACGAACCATGTGTAGGGAATACTTCTGAGAGCTTGTATAGGTATTTAGTTAAATCTCCACAACAACCTTACAATGTGATTATATTATGGATATTTTGCAGCTACTTTCTAGATGAGGAAACTGAGGCACAGAGTAGTTATGTCACTTGTCCAAGGTCAAACACAAAAAAATGGCAGAGCCCGAACTCAAATCAGTCTGTACACTTAACCACCAATCTATACAGCTTCCTGATGAGGAAGAAAAACTCAAGGTATTGAAAAAGGCTCTTGAGGCAACACAGGAAGCTTTCTTTTGAGCTTGAGATTTTAAAAGGGCAGATACAAATACTGAAAGGAAGGAAGCAAAAAATACTGGGCATAAAAGAATGGTGCTATCCTACAAAAATAGTCTTAGGAAGGTTAATGCACAAAATCAGCTGAGGTTTATGAAAAATGCAAGGCAATAAAATGAGAATGTACTTGCAGATGAAATTTTTTATTATTCTTATTGATTATAACATGTATGCTCATTATTTTTTTAAAAGTAAAAAACAGAGATATCTAAAAAAATAGGAAGTGAAGATCATCACACATAATCACCCCCTTCCAGCCAATTAACAATAATTTGGTAGAACTCTTTTCAAAATTGTTGATGCATATTGCTATAGTCTGAATGTGTCCCCCAAAATTCCTGTGACAGAGAGTTAATCCCCAACGAAACAGTGTTGGGAAGTAAGGCCTTTTGGTAGGTGTTGAGGTCATAAGGGCTCTGCCTTCATAAATGAATGCCACTATAAAAGGGGATTTGTGACATGGGTTCCCTCTCTCTCGTCCTTTCACCTTCTACCATGTGAGGGGGCACACAGTAAGATGGCACTCACTAGATGCCAGCACCTTGATCTTGGACTTCACAGCCTCCATAACTGTAAGAAATAAACTTCTGTTCTTGATAAATTAACCAGCCTCAGGCATTTTGTTAAAGCAGCACAAAAGAACTAAGACAAAAATATCAACATTACTTTTCCCAAAATAAGAGATACAGGCTCAAAAATTATACTGTACTATAACAATGCATGTTTAACTTAAAAATAGATCATGTTCCTTGACATGTACAGGTTTAAAAAAAAAAAAAAAAAGATCATGAGTAGGTCTATCATATTCTTTTGCTAACTGATGAATATTTCACTATACGAACGTCCACAGTTCAATTACCTTCTACTAAGGAACTTTAAAGCTATTTTCCAATTTTCTAATAATTATTCACAATGGTACATTCAGTATCTTTGTACATATATCTTTTGTACATATCTGATTACTTCTCATGGAACTGCTGGGTGTAAATTTAAGTTGACAGAATATTACTGGTTTCCCCTTCAGGACAATTATGCAAATTTAATGTATGTGTGTATACATTCATTCATTCACTCATTCATTCATTCATTTGGTACATCTTCTTATGGGTTTTATGGCACACTCCAAAGGGTCATCTCCACCTAAGGCCTTATTACGTTCCATTCACCTGTTCCAATGCCATACTGTTTTAATTAATTTACCTTTGTAGTATGTTATATTATTTAATAAGTAAAGTACCGTATCATTAGTCATCTTTTTCAAAAATTTATTTCATGAACTCTAAACATTTCAGGTTTTTAAAACAACTGTAATTTTAATTAGAACTGCACTAATATACAAATAATTTAGAGATTATATAGACATCTTTCTGATGGTGAGTCTTCCCATCTAGGAATATGCTACATTTCTGCATTTTTCAAGCCTTAAGTTTCATATACATTTTTAAAATTCTACTTCAAAAAGTGAAGATTTTAAAATTAATATTGGAAGCCAGGGACAATGACTCATGCCTGCACTGCCAGCACTGTGGGAAGCCAAGGTGGGCGAATCACTTTAGGTCAAGAGTTTAAGAGCAGCCTGGCCAACATGGCAAAATGACGTCTCTACTAAAAATACGAAAATTAGCTAGATGTGGTGGTGCACGTCTGTAATCACAGCTACTCATGTGGCTGAGGCACAAGAATCACTTGAACTTGGGAGGTGGAGGTTGCAGTGATCTTAAATCGCACCTCTGCACTCCAGCCTGGGCAACAGAGCAAGACTCAGTCTCAAAAAAATAAATAAAAATAAATAAAATTAATATTGGAATCAAGAAAAATAATATAATCTATCAAGGTGAGCAGATAATATATGAGGGGGATATGAAAAGAGAAAATTAATATTTAATGAACAGCTACTATGCCCCATAGGTGGTACCAGTAGACATTTTTACAAGTCATCTCATTTTATTTAATAACAAGCCTACTTGCTGTGACTTGTTGTGACAGGTGACTCTTAATGTCACTTAATAGAAAAGGACACGGAGGCTCAGAGTAGGCAATAATCTGCCCAAAGTTTTTAGTCACCTGTTTAAGACTGAAGGCAGGGATCCTGTCTTTGTATCCACACTGCCAAGTGAACTGAGGAGATTTCACAACTGTCAATTTTGATGTGTCTCCTATTTTACTTAACAGTATCTCATTTATCCTGTTATCCCATGTCATGAATGAGGAAACTAGGCTTAGACAATAGGGGTACAAACTTGCTGAAAGTCATACTGCAAGTAGGCAGAGAAGCCAGAGTTTGTATGCAGTTTCTTCTGACCGTATAGCTCACATTCTCAGCTCCTGAAATA
Organism: Saimiri boliviensis; assembly: GCF_048565385.1. Taxonomy (NCBI): domain Eukaryota; kingdom Metazoa; phylum Chordata; class Mammalia; order Primates; family Cebidae; genus Saimiri; species Saimiri boliviensis. The sequence continues at coordinate 40,345,117 of NC_133450.1, read as the reverse complement.
CACAGGGAGTCAGGATTCAAGCCCAAGGCTTCCTAACTTTCCACTACGTCATAGCAAAATAGCTCAATTCCTATTTTGCTTTTGTATTCACTGACAGAGGAAAGAGAGTCAGAAGACTGACTGCAAAGAACATATTCAGCTGCTACAGAAAATAAGTTGAAATCTCATGGATACAATAAATTCTGTCTAACTGAAGAAAGAAATTTTAAACTGAGATTACCAAGATTCCTTTTTGAGATCACTGAAAATCCACAGAAAATAGAAATCTGTCCAAAGAAAAGAAACAGAGTAAATGTCATCCTGATTTGTCAAAAGGAAAGAGATGAAGGTTTCCATGTCATGAGAGAAACACACTAGAACCAGGTGGCACCAGGGGAGACTGTGGAATTTAGAAAAATGCTGGAACAAGCAGGAGTGTGAGAAAGACCTGACTGCAGAGTGCAAAGGTTGGAAGGACCTGTCAATTCAAGGACAGTTAATTCATGGCGGGAAAAAGGAGGAGGATGGAGTGAGATAGGGAATAATGGGATAATATATCAGCATCAATTCCTCAAGCCCCAAAGGCCCACCCACAAGTGCGGTGGTGTTACACAGATATGTTGCATTGCTATAGTTTGGTTTTGTTCCCTCCAAACCTCATGTTGAAATGTGAACCCCAATGTTGGAGGTGGGGCCCAGTGCAAGGTATCTGGATCATGGGGGTGATCCCTCATGAATGGCTTGGGGCTGTGCTTGATTCATGAATAAGTTCTCGCTCTATTAGTTATAGTAAGATTTGGTTGTTTAAAAAAAAGCCTGGCCACCTCCGCCCCCTCTGGCTTGTTCTTCTCTCACCATTGACACACATGCCCCTCCTTTGCCTGTCACCACGATTATAAGCTTCCTGAGGCCCTCACCAGAACCAGATGCTAGTGCCATGCTTCTTGTACAGTCTGCAGAATCGTGAACCAAATAAACCTCTTTTCTTCAATAAATTACCCAGCCACAAGAATTCCTTTATAACAACACAAAATGGACTAATACATGCATGGTGGTGACGTCTGGGCTTTCAGTGTACCCATACACAATAGTGTACACTGTACCTAATAGGTGGTATTTTATCCTAGTTAAACAATTTTAATCAGTGACTTAGCATATTTAGGTAACAGATGTCATAAAGACAGAAGACACAGTGAATAAGGTAGACACGAATCAGGGATAAACAATTCCACAGGAACACACACCAAGTCCTACATTTAGATTAAAAAGCAAACTGTGAAACAATAGGAAAGCCAGGCATGGTGGTAGACACCTGTAGTTTCAGCTACTTGAAAGACTGAGGTGGATCACTTGAGCCCAACCCAGGCAACATGGCAAGGCCCTGTTTGTTTAAAAAAGAAAAAAGAAAAGAAATTTGCAGCAATATGCAGAAAGCTCAATTAGAAGCCAGCTATAATCACAAGCTTAATATAAGCTGGCAACGTCATGCTACAGCAAGATATGCTCATAAGACTTTTCCTTTAAGAAACCTAGAGGCCAGACAAAGGAATGAAAAAGTCAACTCTAAGCTGCACTGGGCTGACCAGGCTCAGGGCATTCTGTTCAGATATAGATGTCATATTAGAAGACCAATGGACACATCCAGAAGATACTGAAGGCTTCAAAACTAACAAATGAAAAAAGCTTGACAGAACCCAGAACTTGGTCTGCAGGAGAAAATGCATCATGACACCTGGTAGGCTAGATTCAGAAGGTAAATGGGCTAGTTCATTCTGTACAAGACTTTAGTAATACCAGAAAACTTCACATAAGAATCTGGATTTCTGTTTATCTTGGGGGTTGGCAGGGAGAAAGTCTGGGGATAACTTAATGAAGAGGGGAAGCCAAAGCCCCATTTAATAGGAACCAGTCTACATCCTATTGTCTGACCCCTGGCTTTCAGACCTACTATAAGTGAGGCTATGAGCATGTGAATTGCAACCACTGTTGTAGAGAAAAAGTCAAAGGGTGAACACAAAAGCTATGTTCTAAGACCTGAAAGGTTATGTCTGGGCTAGAGATACACTAAGAAATTATTCTGGGGAGAATAAGTACAAAAGGTACAAGGTATAGAGAGGTTCAACATAAAAAAGAACTTCCTAACAAAAATGGAACAAGCTGCCTGTACATATGACTTTTCTTCACTGAAAAAGTGTCTCAAAGTAGACTAATTCACTAGACTAAAGAACTAGAATACATAACCCAAAACATCCTTTCCAAATCTGGGTTTCTCTGATGTTTTCGTATTCTAAGTTTTATTATCTTCAGTACTGTCTACGATGGACAGCACACTGGGCTGAGCCCTGCATACTTTTTGTGTAAGAAAAGCACTGGCTTCATAGTTAGACCATAGGATTTATTGATTCCATGTCAACTAAATATAGGCTCTCACAGTATTACTATCTGATCCTCTCAGGCACATTAATTCACAAAAAATAAGAGAACCCTATTATTTAATTAGCCGTCAGATGTAAGGGCTACTTCTCCCTTGCAGTCATTCCAAGTTACAGTGAGGGAATCACAAGGAGGCCTCATGGCATGACGGACAGAAAACCTGAATACGCAATGTGCTTGAGGAAACTGCATAATCTTTCTATACCTCAGTTTATACACCCATAAAAAGGGGTGGGGGAGGCAGAGGAGGGCATAAAAATTTAGCCATGTCTATTTTACAAGACTGTTGTACAAATCAAATTAAATAATGCATGCGAAGGTGCTCTGACAATTAGACAGCACTATATACATGGAAGACTTTTCAATATAAAACAGAGATCTACTATGCATTACTTCCATTTTCTGAAATAAGTTCTGCTTCGTTGGCATAACAATCCATATCAGTCTAACTACTCACCCAGTGATTCACATATCCACCTATTTATCTACCTTTCCATCTCTATTTCAGACCTCACTTTTCCAAAGCCTGCCATGTTAAAGCATAAGCCAGGATTCACCAGTGTGGTACCAAAGTGCTCTAAATGTGAAGTAGAGCTCAATGACTGGCCCCACATACCTAGGGGAATAGGGAGTACAGCTACTAGTAAGCCCCACTGGCAAGGCATCAAAGCTCCTTTCAGTTCTGAGCTGAAAAGTGAACTTTGGGTTTAATTCCACTCAGCCTTACTTAGGCTGTGGAAGATCCTCCATGCCTGTCAGGTCTCTGGAAGCTTGCCTGCCCCTACTGGATTGAACCCATGAAACTGCTGTTTTAAGCATTAAAAACCATCAAAAAACTTGGCTATGGTTCAGCCTATATCTTGCAAATTCCAAATGTATTAATTTAATTAAGGAGAGAAATTAGATCGCAAAGGTTATCAGCCTCATCCCAGTAAGGCATAGAAGATCAATCTCTTGCCAAATTAATGTTTTACTTTTTTATTTTATATTTAGACAGGGTCTTGCTCTGTTGCCCAGGTTAGAACAAATAAATGTTTTAAATTTGAAATTCTTCTTACTGGCTCACTAGGAGATAAACATTTATTCTTTCCTACATTAGGTGCCGCATATGTCACTCAGAAAAGAGCTACACCAGTTTGGCTCAAGCATCCATTTTTATAGACGAATAATGTATCAACAACAGGAGCATGGAAGTGTTACCTAAAACTTCAGTGCCATGAAAGCACCCAAGTCCCCGATAAAAAGGAAGATCCATGGTTATAACATGTACGAGGAGTCAGGAAAAAAGTGTTTCCAGAGATGTTCCAAATGGAGAGATGAGAGTTAATTTGCCTTTTAGGCAAATTTTAGAATGTTAAGCTATTTCCTAGCAGTGAAAGCTCATCAGTACCCTGAATTTGATTATTTATTACAGGTTACTTCCACTTTGAAGTCTGAGCTTGCCTATGCAGTTTGAACAGATCTATACTATAGTTCTTTAAGAATCCTTATATAAATATAAGTTTTTAAGCTATATAAAGATTCACACAAACCAGGCTTATATAAATGAAATTACTTTATAATTAAATTTTAGGAAAGAAAACTGTAGGGCTTTAGGCATTAGCATTCCTGGCTATTTAAAATGTAATAGATTTCTATCACAAATAAATTTAAATGTACTTATTACTTTTAATAGGCAGTAATGGAAATTAACATATATATATGTGGGTGATATAACTGATACTGCAAAACTTTTTTAACAAATATGAAGAGAAAATGAGATAGAGTGTTAACTGAATGACAAATATATCCACAATAATTTGCTTACCTGTAATACAAATTTCTGATCTATATATTTTTTGGCAATGCTGGGTTGGAATTCTTGGCTTTCCAAAAATCGTATGAAAAATTCATATACAAGCTGCAACAAACAGATCATAGTTAATTTCAAATTATGATTCACTGAGAATAGTACTAAAAACCACCAAAAGCCTGTAACACTAAAAGTGACAAGGCTTAGAAAACTGATTTTAATATCAATCAACAAATCAGGGCAGCCTTTCTTGTGGCTCACGGTTGCTATCATGCTTTCAACTTTTAAAATTTTTAATTAGAAAACACAACCAAACAAAGCAAAGAAAAATTTCCCATAATCTTACCATTCAGGGACAACCACGGTTAACATTTTAATGTATATATCTCCTTCAACAACATACTGATACACTATATAGTCTTACAGTTTTGCAAACTACTTGCACCATTTAAACAATATATTGTGTATATACATCATTTAACATACCATATAAATATACTTTTACAGTTTTACAGACTACTTTACCATTTAAACAATGTATTATGAACAATTTACATCAACAACATCTAAACTATCGTTCTTAGTAGCTGTAAGAGTCCATTATACATAATTTATAATGAATAATTCCATTATTCATAATTTCGCCAATCTCCCAGGCTTAGACATCTAAGTAGTTTCTGAATTATTTCCCCATCATTCTGCAACAACATGCATCATATAACACATGTCAGTGTGCACTTAATTATGTCATAAGAAAATATTTCTAAGTGTGTAACTGCTAGATCACAAGATATCCAAATATTCAGAATTTTTGATGCTCATTAACAAATTTCTTTTCAGAAAGTTTATAGCAATTTCTACTCATCCAATAAGGTGGTGTGGCACAATATACCCATCTGTAAAGAGTCAGCTCAAATAATTGTTCTGATAAACAGTGGATCGTTGTTTGTTCTCTTTGCACAGTAAGTCTATGTTAAAGGCTATATTAGATCCTCGTGAGGCATGCAACAGTATATCAAAACCAGAGCCTTTAGGTGGTACAACTGTTTACGCCTCTAGTCTCAGCTACTCAGAAGGCTGAACCTGGGCAACAGAACAAGACTACGTTTCCTTAACACACACACACACACACACACACACACACACACACACAGAGAACTTTTTTTTTTTTTTTTTTGAGATGGAGTCTCGGCTCACTGCAATCTCCGCAACCCAGGTTCAAGTGATTCTCCTGCCTCAGCCTCCCAAGTAGCTGGGACTACAGGTAGGTACCACCATGCCTGGCTAATTTTTTGTATTTTTAGTAGAGGCAGGGTTTCACCAGGTTAGCCAGGATGATCTTGATCTCCTGACCTCACAATTTGCTCACCTCAGCCTCCCAAAGTGCTGGGATTATAGACGTGAGCCACCACACCTGGCCAAAATCCAGAAGGTTTTAAGACATGAATACTGGGTTGAACATCTAGCTCTTTCCCTTACTAACTGTGTAAACCTGAGCAAGTTAATTTCGCTGAAACTTTGTCTCTTCAATTTTATAATGGAGATGGAAAGTATCTAAGATAAAATGTGATAATACACACATAAAGCCCCCTCTGCACAATGACTAACACGTATCAACATCGCTATTCCTAAAATAGCATTTGCTAACTTTATGGTCTCACTCCTTTACACATAACAAGGACTCCAAAACTTTTGTTTATATGAGAGAAATACTGTGTGTGTGTGTGTGTGTGTGTGTGTGTGTGTGTGTGTGTGTGTACACACACCTCAAATTAGAAAAAAAAAATTTTTAACTTTAAATTTTTTTTAATTTTACTATTTCATTTAAAAACAAAATGCATTATATGTTAATGTAAGTAATACGTTCTTGTTTAAAAAAAAAAAACTCTTACTTTTCAAAAGAATTGAGAAGGCACTGTTTTACAGTTTTGTCAATCTCTTTAATATGTACCTTAATATAAGACAGATTCTCATCTGCTTCTATATCCAATCTGTTGTGATATGTCATTTGTTTCAAGTATATAAAGAAAATCAAGGCTGATGGATGGAGATCCAGTAGTTGAAAAATGGTGAGTACTTTACTGGTTTTTATTCTCCTACATAATTGTGGACATTCTTCTTTGATGCTACACTAAAACTCAATGAACTGTCATTTCTTAAAGATTCGTTGCAACATAAAATCTGAAATATCAATGAACTTTTCATACTTTGTTACACTAAAATCCAATCACCTGTCTTGCACTTTGAATGAATCTTTATCCATGCATGTTTCCAAACATCATTTGCCAAATGGAAAATATTGGTTCACTGAGTTATGTAGCTCTTTCAAATGTTGACACGTTTCATTACACAGTATCTAAAAATATCACATTCTTTGTTATTTCAATTTTACTTTTTAAAAAGTCTTTAAGCTTTGGGAAGTTGCAAGCTCAAGGTAACAGATGCAAGACAGATACAAGTTTTCTAAAATTCTAATTCTAGATTCATTAATACTATAATTTTGTCAGTGGTAACAAATATTATCAAATGGTTTCCTTGTTTGTTTCAGAGAAAATATCTGCCAAATACCCACGTCTGAATAACCATAGTTTGTCAGTCATTCTTTCAAGTAAAAATGATGCTTCCTAAGGAAAAAAAAAAAAGGGTAGTTTACATTACAGCTCAAAAACTATTATGCAAGGCCAGACGCGGTGGCTCACGCCTGTAATCCCAGTACTTTGGAAGGCCAAGGCAGGCGAACCATGAGGTCAAGAGGTCGAGACCATCCTGGCCAACATGGTGAAACCCCATCTCTATTAAAATACAAAAAAATTTGCTGAGTTTGGGCATGCGCCTGTAATCCTAGCTACTCAGGAGGATGAGGCAGGAGGATCACCTGAACCCAGGAGGCAGAGGCTGCAGTGAGCTGAGTTCATATCACTGCATTCCAGCCTGGCAGCAGAAAGAGATTCTACTCAAAAAAAAAAAAAAAAAACTATTACACAAATGCTTTTCCATAAGATAACCATTATATTTCAGTATGCAGTGGATGTTAATATGCATACTTCGCATTGTGTCATGTAGGATATTTTTAAATGTGTGCTTGAGGGTCAAAATTTAATAAAATTATTTAATTTTTACTGCTTCTTCAAAGATGTTCTCAAGTGAAATCAGCTTTTTACATTTTTAATTGCAAGAACATGGCAGTGAAGAATACTTGACCAGTTTTGCACAAGTGCCTTGATTCCCATTAAGGTAGCAGCAATTTTAACCACCATTGCTTTTGCAATGAACAGTACAAACATCAACATGGTGAAAGGACAAATCATAAATACAGGAAAATCAGGTCTCAGAGCCCCTCTAAGGGTCCACAGATACCACTGATTTAAATATTTCCCATAGCAACATTGTAACTTCAGGCTCTAAGACTTAAATTAGGGACTCACATTAGCATTTTACGTCCCTATAAAACTACGTTTTTCTCCCTGAAACTCTCTGAATTCAGAAAAATTTCTTTCCTAACGATCCCGACGTTGCCAAGTTTATTCTGCTAGTCAAAATAATGTCCAAGTCCTAAGACCTCAGAGAACTGTTCTTTTTCTTATACATTCATCTGTCATCTCTCAGTATTACAAACAGAATGTCAGTCTTTTTCAAATGATCACACCAAGTGGGGTTTAGCCCTCTTTTGATTGCCACAAAGAGGGGAGATTTCTATCTTCTAGGCTGACCTGTGGACTGGTAACGCTTTCCAGCAAGACTGGCAAAGTCCTCTCTCTTTTCTCTGGTCCCTTCAAAGCAGTTATGGTATAAAATGCTTTGGTGGAAATACTTCAGACCTATTTAATAATAAGCATAACTGCTCTCTGCACTTAAGACAAAGATTTTACGTCAAAATCAAAAATCTCCCCTAGGTTTCCAAAGAGAAAGACTGGGGGCTGGGGGAGGTCAAACTACTTTTTAAGGTTACATAAGTGAATTCTCCGAGGAACTTTAGTAAAAAGACCTTAAAAAATTCCTGTTTCTCCGTCTCAAGTGGAAAGCATTAAAAACAAATCCTTAATTGTAAATAAAAGTCCTATAAAGTTGTATTCTACTGAAGACACACCTAATTTCAGATAATATATAAACAAGATACTAATTCAGATCACTGAAAAGGCTGACTCACATACATAGAATAGACCCCTTTGAGATATTAAAACTAAAAATTTGTGAATTTAATATTCTTTTTTCTATTTTTAAAGATCCCAAAAGGTCCACAATTTGTTATAATCAGTAATCTTTTTCCCTTTTTTTTTTTTTTTTTTTTCTTGGAGACAAGGTCTCACTCTGTCACCCAGGCTGGAGTGCAGTGGCGCAATCTTGGCTCACTGCCTCCCCCAGGTTCAAGCGATTCTCAAGCCTCAGCCTCCGGAGTAGCTGGGATTACAGGCATGTGCCACCATGCCTAGCTAATTTCTGTATTTTTCCTAGAGATGAAGTTTCACTGTGTTGGCCAGGCTGCTCTCAAACTCCTGGCCTCAAGTGATCTGTCGGCCTTGGTCTCTCAAAGTGCTAGGATAACAGGCATGGGCCATCACGCCCAGCCTATCAGTAATTTTGTGTAGGCCACAAATTAAATTGAAAAGGTATGCAAGAGCAGTCAATTAGCTGGTCAATGAGCCCAGCCAACCACTCAACAACTACATCTCAATTTTGTCGTTTTGACCTCCTGTCGGATATTTATAGTTTCTTTGTTGCAAAATGTGTTCCAGAAAAGGAAGCACACTGCTAATTATGAAGTTAATAAAAAGTGAAAAGGTCTAAAACTCTGCTTTGGTTCCATCAGAAAAACAGATCAACTGAAAAGTAAAATGTTAAAACTTCATGATAGGTGACTATGACATGAATGACCTATCATGAGAAGAAAAAGAGATTTCTTCTACATTCAATAAGTGCTCTCGTTAGCGCTAAAGCCACCTAACACTGAAAATGGAAAGGTGAGTAATATACAAAGTAAACACAGGATTCTTGAGACCACCTCAGGTGCCTTGGTCCAAAAGCAACAAACAGATGGGGAAGGCAACAGTGTGCCTAGTGACCTAATCTTTACTATGAATGAAAGTTGATTTACAAATTTTAAAAGTTTCCTTCACCTGACCCAACATTAGTGGGTCATATTTCCCCTTGAGCTAAAGAAAGGACAAAAGGATTATAACCTCAAACAGGATGACAACACAGATGAAACCAGTCCATATTGTAATATCGTTTCTGCCTTTACTTCCAAAAGGGAACAGGTCTCATCACCATTCTTCATTGTTTCTTTGGTTTTAGAGTTTCAGATGAACTAAATGGTTAATATGCCTGCAGTAATGACAGTGTAAGCTAGAGTGGTTTTTTCTTTTTTTGTGGCAGAATAGTTTCAGAAATTAATTTGGTCCTGTATTTTACAGAGTCATTAAGTATGTAAAGAATTAACTGTAATATTGAGTAAAACTTTATTGTACTTTAGGGGAAATTTATGTCTACGGTTATCATGACTTAGAATATTCAAAAAGCTCTTGCAAATGGCAAGAGTGGTCCAGTCTCTTCTCCGGAATACAGAGAAGACAATACACTGAGGCTTTGAAGACATATCTTTCCTTGACTTTTCCATCACAAGATGTGAGACTGCTGAGGAGATTATCTTTTTCTTGTTAAATTTCTTCCAGACTAAACTGGAATTCAATGAACTGGCACCAAACACTAAGAATAAGACATGACAATTCATCCATTCAAAAGAGTAATTCTTTTTTGGATTGTGTCACAATCTAGGATATATCTATGAAAAGCACAAATAGTTTTACAAATTTCTTAGATTGCAGATAGTATGTCTGCAACCTTAAAAAAAATCGTAACATCTAAGACAGTTAATCAACTACAGTGTTTTAACTAATTTATCCAATCTTAGCACTGAAGGCAGGAATTCATAGGCATAACATGCCTGAGTAAGAGTTGAGAAAAACAGCCCCTAAAAGCTCTCTATTCCTACTAGAGGAAATAGCACATGTGTGTACCTGCAGAAACTTCTGAGTTGTCAAAGTAGGGCAGAAAGACTTGCAAATTTGCATCAAAAATTCTGAAGTGGGGGGAAAAAACTCTTAGAATATCTCTCGGCTTTCTCTCTCTGCTGCACAGTTTGTTTGCTTTTCAAAAAGTCAACTTGAACCATGAATACATTTCTACAAAAATGCAGTAGCTTCTGCCTAGGGGTGAAGATGTACAAGGTATTATTCATTTTCTTCCACCCCTTCCCTCCTTGCTATTTGTCAAGCAACCTGAGGATATTCTGACTCAATGAAAGGGTGACTTTGGGGTTCAACATGTACAAATTTCCTTGCTCTATTCTTTTGAGAAATGTTGGCCTTGAGAGAAGGCAGCACAAAGGAGGAAGGAGCTGGAAAACTACCAGTATATATCATACAAGTTAATATAATACACACAGGTCTAGTGCTGGAAACAGATGCAGTGATGTCCCTGGATCCATCCTGGCACAATGAATATGATTGGAAAACATGGCCTTCTCAGTGCAAGAGAACAGAACTGGCCTTCACCCAAGCTTTCTCTCAGCTGTTACTCTTCCTTACAATACTGTGAACAAAATAGCTATTACAGTTTGGTTTGTCCTTCTAACTAAGGAAACACATTTGTAGTTATTGTGATGACAGGCATACAAAGTTCCCAGGACACAAACTGCCAAAAATGAGATATATACTCTGTGAGCTAATCACATCCAACTAATATGAATATAAAATAATTCTGTGCTTTGTTTGAGGCTCTGGTGGACAATATCATAAAGAAGCTCTAAGGCCGGGCACAGTGGCTCACACCTGTAATCCCAGCACTATGCAAAGCAGAGGTGGGCGGATCGCAAATTCGAAAGTTCAAGACCAGCCTGGGCAAAACAGTGAAATCCTATTAAAATACAAAAAATTAGCTGGGCGTGCTGACGGGCGCCTGTAATCCCAGCTACATGGGAAGCTGAGGCGGGAGAATCACTTGAACCTGGGAGCGAGAGGTTGCAGTGAGCTGAGACTGTACCACTGCACTCCAATCTGGGTGACAGAGCAAGACTCCGTCTCCAAAAAAAAAAAAAAAAAAAAAAAAAAAGAAGCTGTAATAGAGGAATAAGAACTGCTGACTATACCTGCAATGTGGTGGGGGGACACAAAAGCATCACACTGATACTATTTTATTCTTTTGGCATCCTAATTATCAAGAGTAAGAAACATAAAAAGCTTTCTCTAATTTTCCATTAATGTACTCTAATTTGATTTCTTGGTGAATAAAGGCCTTCAAGGAATTCCCACGCTCAACAGCTAATAAATTAATGGAGTTTTCTTTTATAACAAATGGTATTTCGAAGTACCTGTAAGTGTGGCCACGATGCCTCAAGGGTAGGTTCATCTTCTTCTGGATCAAATTCATTGCTGTCACTAGGAGGGAGAGTTCTGAATATATTGCAAGATACCTAAAAATAAACAAGCAGCAGAGTTAACGGGAAGCACCTTCTGTGCAGTTTTACACAAGGTCTTTGGAACCGAGCCGAGGGGAACCCAAATAACAGTGCACAAGGAACATCCCCAACTAGAAAAAACTCCTTCTAGAGACTCTGAGGCTGGGACCACCTGCAGGCAAGCTGCAAAGCAGCAAAGCAGCACCATCATACCTTCTTGAACACTATTCATCATCCTTATTTGGCCCTTCCCACCCTAGGTCCCCATGATTTTATACCTCTCATCAAAGCCTGCTCTTGGTTACTTACCAGTCAAGCATGTTTCTGATTAACCAACTGACACTAAGAAATAAATAACTGCTAATGGGGTTCATGTGCTTCCCTTATCAGACTTAGCCACTACTTGCAAACTTATGGTTGAAATAATAATGAAATTTCAGGCTAAGCATGGTGGCTCATGCCTATAATCCCAGCACTTTGGGAGGCCAAAGTGGGTGGATCACAAGGTCAGGAGATCGAGGCCATCCGGCCAACATGGTGAAACCCCGTTTGTACTAAAAATACAAAAATTAGCCGGGCGTGCTGACAGGCGCCTATAATCCCAGCTGTTGGGAGACTGAGGCAAGAGAATCGCTTGTACCTGCGAGGTGGAGGTTGCAGTGAGCTGAGATCGCACCACCGCACTCCAGCCTGACAACAGAGCGAGACTCTACCTCAAAAAAAGAAAAAGAAAAAGAAATGTTAGGCTTTTGTAATGACCTTTAAAATATTCCTTATGTATCCTCAATAACTTGGTTTACAAAATACTAATGATCCTTAGAATAAATATATCTGTGATATAAACCTTCATAAACTAGGTATTCCTTAACCATAGGCAAGACCCAAATTAAACGATGGCTGTTCAAAACATTGCCATGAGTAGGTAACTGTTGAAACTGGGTGATGAAGAGATGAGAATTCATTATACTGTCTATTACTTCTGTATATGTTACAAGATTTTCGGTTTTTTTTTTTTTTGAGACAGTCTCACTCTGTCACCCTGGCTGAAGTGCAGTGATGCAATCTCAGCTCACAGCCACCTCCGCCTCCCAGGTTCAACTGATTCTCTTGCCTCAGCCTCCCGATTAGCTGGGATTACAGGCGCATGCCATCACATTTGGCTAATTTTTTATCTTTAAGCAGAAACAAGGTTTCACCATGTTGATCAGGCTAGTCTCGAACTCCTGACATCAAGTGACCTGCCCACTTTAGCCTCCCAAAGTGCTGGGATTACAAGTGTGAGCCACCACACATGGCCTATTAGAAGATTTGCATAGTAAAATGTTTGTTTTAAATGTTGTTGGTACTAGTCTCAGGGTTCCTTTTCAGCTTGTTTCTCGCCCCACTCACCCATTCATCTTTCTCCTAATGACCCAAACGTATCCTCAGATCTGAAGAATAAGACAGGGAGGGGCAGGGGAACATGCATAAAAAGTGAGAGGGAAAAAGGAAGAGATACTGCATCAGAGGCCTTTGCTGGCCTTCCTATGTAATGCAGAAAATACTGAGCTATAAAATGCTGCTCTGAAAGAAAAGAAGAAAGGCTTTAGGGTCCCCATATAATCTGAATGTGTTTATTCATCCAATAAATACTTATTAAGTGCCTATTATGTGCACACACTGTTCTAGGCACTTGGAAAACAGTAGTGAACAAAGCAGAGAAAAATCCATGCCCTCATGGAACTTATATTCTAGTTAAAGTCACAATTATCCCCATTTCCTAGCTACAGAAACAGCTCAGATGTGTAAGCTATGGGAAGGAGATTCAATTTTATTTTACTGCAATGGGAGGCCATTAGTAAATCTTAAAACAGAGAAGTGGCATGATCTGATTTTTGCTTAAAAAAAGTCACTCTAACAGCTATGTATAGAAGAGGCAGGAAGAGGACAAGATAGAAGGCTGTGAATGTGACAGGGAATGATGCTGGCTTGGCAAGGATGGTAGGGAAGACAGACAGAAATAGACTGATTCAAAAAGGTAGTGCTTTGCTGCTGGCTTGGATATACGATGTGAAAGAAAGAATCAAGGACAAGACATAGATCTGAGGCCATTAAATGAATACAGAGATTACTGGGAAAAGGAAAAGTTTCTTTCTTTGCTTGCTTCTTTTAGCAGAGAGATCCAGGGATCTAGTTAGAGGTATATTAAAGGAGCAATGTCTAGGAGGCAATTAGAAGTTGGACCTCTGAGCTGGACAGGTCAGAACCAGAGACATGTAAGACTCAGCAGCATATAGATAATACTTAAAGCCATGGGACCAATGAGAGCACCTTTGAAAGGAGTAAACAAAAAGAAGAGAAAGGGTCCCTGGGCACTCAATATTTAGAAATTAGGTAGAAGAAGAAGAGCCAAGAAGAGCAAATGAAAAGCAGCAGAGGATAATAGAAAAGAACTAGGGTTTAGGATCTCAGAAGCTAAGAAAGAATAGTGTTTTAAGGAAGAAGTCAAGAGCAGCAAATGCTGTCCAGAGGTTGGCTAAGATGAGCACAGAGCAGCATCCATTGGACTTGGCAGTCCTATGCAGTGTATACTACTATGATCTCTAATTTACCATTGAGGAAATAGAAGCATGGGTGTTAAGCTCTAGTTACAATTAGTACCAAAACTGGACCCAGGCTGTCAGGATCCTCAGTATTCTTTCTAGAAGAGAAGGTAGACCAACTTATTTGTTAGCTTAGATGATAGAAAAAAATGATCATATTACAATATGCTTTTGTTATGGCTAATGACAGTACCCACGTTTCTATTATTTTGTTTTTGTCCCAGTGATTACTAGAAATTATTTTTATGAAGAAATAAGTGACTTTTCAGGTAAGTATCAACCTGTGATTTCCCTTCAACCAGCCAGCCATAAGGTTCCCTTCAACCAGCCAGCCATAAGGTAATTGACAGGGCAAAGGTTCTTTAATTACTCAACTTTGAATCTTCATTAAACTATACATGTATTTCAAAAACTGAGTCTTCATCCCAACTAAGTCATTTATATGTACTGCATTCTGTAACACGTGTTTTTCCTCTCGCAAGACATGAAAGTAAACCATGAAAGGGGAAAAAATGGGGCTTCTCTATAGTAAAAAACCTGAGTAAAGAAACGGAAACTCCTCTTTCTTTGTATTCTTGGACATATAAACTCTCTTACAGTGTCCACTGCACACTGCAGCAACTATCTGTTTACGCATTTGTCTCTCCCTGCTAATTAATAGTTAATCAAGAACATACAACACATTTGTCTTCCAAGCATATACTGAGCATTTAATAAATATCCACAAAAAATTGGATATATTAATAAAGCTGTGTATTGTGGTTTTGCTTTAAACAAATTTCAAATTTTTCCAGGCGACTTGAATAAATTTAACTTATTTCTAAGGATGTTTATACCTCTACAGTGTTCTAATCTTCTGACTTGGTCAAAACTTCCTCTCTCACAGCAAAAGAAGGTCAAGTTGGGTAAATGATCCAAAAGGCAGGTAGTTCTACAAGCATGTATATCTCATTTAGCTACACATTGTCATTTCTTGAGATGGAGTCTCACTCTGTCACCCAGGCTGGAGTGCAGTGGCGCGATCTTGGCTCACTGCAACCTCCACCTCCCAGGTTCAAGCAATTCTCTGCCTCAACCTCTCGAGTAGCTGGGATTACAGGCACCTGCCACCACGCCTAGCAAATCTGTGTATTTTTAGTAGAGATGAGGTTTTGCCATCTTGGCCAGGCTGCCCTTGAACTCCTGACCACATGATCCACCTGCCTCGCTCTCCCAAAGTGCTGGGATTACAGGTGTGAGCCACCGCACCCAGCCCTGTTATGCTTTATTTAGTTTACTTCTAAACATTCACCAGATGAGGAATGAGGAAGCATATGTCTGCTGGGTTCAACAATTCAATGCTGACTGAATTGGTTAAGTAGTTATCTACCACAATGAGAAAGAATGGCAAAGCATAGCAAGTGTCATGGAAATGGCCAAACCTCTGACCCAGCCTGGAACATACTAAGTACTTACTAAAAATGTTATAAATGAACCATTACTCCCATCCTTAAGAATTTGTCCTGAGAAACTAATTGAAGACAAGAGTGAAAAAGCTACTTAAAGCTGTTACTTGCAACCTCTCCAAAAAATGTAAAACTGGAAATAGCCTTATGTCCAGCATCAGAGAGGTGTATCAACTCACTGGAATACTGTGCAGCATTAAAGATGATGGCTACATGGGAGCACCAAAAAAAAAGTTTATAAATAAAGATCTAGGTGGAAAGGCAATTGAAAATTGTGTGATTATAAGGATAAGAATTAAGTGTTAACATTACATTTTAAATTGAAATTAAAAGCTTTTAAATTGAAATTAAAAGCTGTGGCCGGGCCGGGCGCGGTGGCTCAAGCCTGTAATCCCAGCACTTTGGGAGGCCGAGGCGGGTGGATCACGAGGTCCAGAGATCGAGACCATCCTGGTCAACATGGTGAAACCCCGTCTCTACTAAAAAATACAAAAAACTAGCTGGGCGTGGTGGTGCGTGCCTGTAATCCCAGCTACTCAGGAGGCTGAGGCAGGAGAATTGCCTGAACCCAGGAGGCGGAGGTTGCGGTGAGCCGAGATCGCACCATTGCACTCCAGCCTGGGTAACAAGAGCGAAACTCCGTCTCAAAAAAAAAAAAAAGCTGTGGCCGGGCACGGTGGCTCCAGCCTGTAATCCCAGCACTTTGGGAGGCCGAGGCGGGTGGATCACGAGGTCGAGAGATCGAGACTATTGTGGTCAACAAGGTGAAACCCCGTCTCTACTAAAAATACAAAAAATTAGCTGGGCATGGTGGTGTGTGCCTGTAATCCCAGCTACTCAGGAGGCTGAGACAGGAGAATTGCTTGAACCCAGGAGGCGGAGGTTGCGGTGAGCCGAGATCGCGCCATTGCACTCCAGCCTGGGTAACAAGAGCTAAACTCCATCTCAAAAAAAAAAAAAAAGCTGTATTAAAGCAAGAGGACTGTGGAATGTTAAACACGGTCCTAAAACTACAAAGAGCGTAGGTTAAAAACATACACTATGTGAGTTACACCTTCCATTGCAAGATGAAAATGAGGCTTGTATTTGTTTACTTAAGACTACTGCTGTCAAGGGAGAGTTAAGAATCACAGCATCCAGGAGTGCCAAAAGGCTTATCAGAGAAAAAAAAAAGAAAAAAAAAATCACAGCCTCCCACAATACCAGAGAGCCTGGCTCATGAATGAATGATTTAAGATTAAATGAATGGACCAGTTCAACTGTACAGCTGAGCTCCAAAATCATGAATTTAAAATCAGGTCATCCATGGATGGGCTTGCAGCAGGGTGTGGGTGAGGAAAGGGGAGGCGTATCTCTAAATCCCCTGATTTATCTGCCACAGTTTGTGTGTTAGTCCAATTTGGGAAAACGCCAGTTGCCTTCATCAGATTTTCAAGACTTCTAAGATTTAAAAATGGTTAAAAACCACAGTCCTAAATAGTAAATTTGCTTCTATTAAATCTTCCTTTATCACTGGCAGTCACTTTTAATTTATAGCCTACAGTTAAATGGATGATTAAATAGGTAATGGCAGTTGCATGCTTATGCAAATGTATCACAGGCACAAGTAACCACCAACATCACTCCTCACCACACAGCAGTTTTGTGAAGAGCCTATGTGGCTAGATTAAAATGCATTCAGGTATTTCCAAAGTCACAAATGGCCCCTATTATATTAAAATACATATATGAGGTTCTAGCCCTATGCCTCCTATTTTATTCATTCAAAAACAGGCAACCAAAAATGGACAAAAGGAAAATTTTAAGTATATTAGATAAATTTATTTTTCAAATATTTTAAACTACACTGTTATCAGTGCAAAGAAAAACAAAGTTTAAGAAATAAATGCCTCTGAGGTAGTCCAATCCCTTTTTGTTCCAAAGATACTAGAATACACATTGGATGTTAGGATCAAACTAAAGGCTTGAAGGGTCTGGGACCAGTGGTTCATGCCTGGGAGACTGAGGCAAGAGGATCACTCGAGGCCAGGAGTTTAAGACCAGCCCTGGTATTAGCTGGGCATGGTGGCACATGCCTGTAATCCCAGCTACTCGGGAGGCTGAGGCAGGAGAATCACCTGAACCCAGGAGGCGTAGGTTGTGGTGAGCCGAGATAGCACCATTGCACTCCAGCCTGGGTAACGAGCGAAACTAAGAAAACCAAACACTGCATGTTCTCACTCATAAGTAGAACTTGAACAATGAGAACACACAGACACTGGTACAGGAACATCACACACCAGGGCCTGTCAGTGGTTAGGGGGCTAGCAGAAGGGATAGCATTAGGAAAAATACTGAATGTAGTTGACAGGGTGATGGGTGCAGCAAACCACCATGGCACATGTATACCTATGTAACAAACCTGCACATTCTGCACATGTACCCCAGAACTTAAAGTATTTTTTAAAAAAGATTTCTGCCTCATAGAAACAGACACAAATCTTTTAAAATTTTTAACTTTTGCTTGAAAACTCAAATTTTATTTCTGGTAAAATTTCTAGCAAAGACCCAAATATGAATTACCACAATTTGTTTCCCAGTTGCTCCTTCAAGTAAAAACAGTGTTCAATAAAAATAGCAGGTAGTTCCACCCATACCTCAAATAATCATGTAAGTGCCTTTTGTGAGACAAACATTGCACTTCAGTGTACAGAAGAAGTACTTTTGGCCACGTAGAATATTAAAAAGACTTTTACTTAATAGTTAATATTTAATCAAAGTAATACCTTATATAGTTTTATCAAGGAATTCTTAAGTGAAACTGACACTTTTAAAACTAAAATGTGTGATATTCTTCCACATAAGATTTACTAGTTCACTTTGCTGCTGCCTTCATTTGTGCTAAGGTACTAACAGTTAAATCCACCATTGCTCTTGCCGCATCAGGACAAGTATCAGAGCAGTGAATAAGGCAAATAATGTCTTCAAATTATTGTAAAACATTTTTTCACCTTGAGGATCCTGGGATATTTGTAGATACATTAAGAACCACTCGGCCAGGCTAGGTGGCTCATGCCTGTAATCTCAGCACTTTGGGAGGCTGAGGTGGGTGGATCACAAGGTCAAGAGATCAAGACCATCCTGGTCAACATGGTGAAACCCTGTCTCTACTAAAAATACAAAAAATTAGCTGGGCATTGTGGCGCGTGCCTGTAATCCCAGCTACTCAAGAGGCTGAGGCAGGAGAATTGCCTGAACCCAGGAGGCGGAGGATGCAGTGAGCCAAGATCGCGCCATTGCACTCTAGCCTGGGTAACAAGAGCAAAACTCCATCTCAAAAAAAAAAAAAAAAAAAAAAAAAAAGACCAGCCCTGGTGATACAGCAAGACCCCCATCTCACTAAAAAAAAAAAAAAAAAAAGGAGGCTTGAAGGCAATGGCCTGGCCTCCGCTAAGTGGCTCTAAGAACAAAGCAAGGCTGAAGGGATGGGAGGAAAGGATGTCAAAACCTGGACAAACCCTCCTCAAAGATAGAAAACCTCCACTAACAAGCTTTCAGAATCAGATCATGTTAGAAACTATCTCATCCAGCCCCTTCATCTTAGAAATAAGGAAACTGCGGTGCAAAGAGCTTGCAAGATTTTCAAGGTAACAAATTACCATGACATGCAGAGAGAGTTCCCAGGGAGAGTTCCAGGGTTCCTTCTTGTACACCACTTCCACCCCAACCCCTGAGGCCCATGAGGCCCATGATGGACCTGAATTCTTTATTTCTCTTTTTCCTCTGATCTTTTCTACTCCCAATTCTTTTTACCATTTTTACTACTCTCATTTTCTCATCTCTCCTTTTTCATCATCTCCTTCCGAGTTTTTTTTTGCCGGCCAGTGCCACTCAAAGGATGACTTCACTCAGCATCAACAAAGAACTGTAACAACCTCTTCATCCTCACTGCTGGTTCAGACCTCCAACAGCAAACGTCTTGATTACTGCATCGTTTCCTTTCCCGTGATCTCTTCCTCGCATCCCTTCTTTTTGTCTCCCCCAGTTAGATTTTCAAGCACTCAAGGACTCCTTATTCATCTCGAAATGTCTGGCACCGAACATACAATAAATGAAAATAACTAGGGGTGTCAAATAGAATTCAGGACACTGATGAAATCTGACTTTCAGATAAGCAACAAATAATTTTTTAGTCTAAGTCTGTCCCACGAAATATTTGTCACATACTAAAAAAAAAAAAAATTATTCACTATTTATCTGAAATTCAAATTTAATTAGATACCTTGTATTTTTATTTGCTAAATCTGATCTGGAGTGCAATGGTGCAATCTCCGCTCACAGCAACCTCCACCTCCCAGGTTCAAGCGATTCTCCTGCCTCAGTCTCCCGAGTAGCTGAAATTACAGGCATGCACCATCACGCCCAGCTAATTTTTTTGTATTTTTAGAGACAGGGTTTCTCCATGTGGATCAGGCTGGTCTCAAACTCCTGACCTCAGTGGTCCGCCCACCTCAGCCTACCAAAGTACTGGGATTATAGGCATGAGCCACAGTGCCTGGCCAAAATTTTTGAGTGCCTACTATGTGCCAAGGTATTCTTTTTTTTTTTTGAGATGAAGTCTTTCTCCATCGCCCAGGCTAGAATGCAATGGCGCAATCTCGGCTCACTAGACCTCCGCCTCCCAGATTCAAAAGATTCTCCTGCCTCAGTCTCCCGAGTAGCTGGGATTACAGGTGCCTATCACCCTGCCCAGCTAATTTTTGTTATTTTTAGTAGAGATGGGATTTTACCACGTTGGTCAGGCTGGTCTCGAACTCCTAACCTCATTATCCGCTCGCCTCAACCTCCCGAAGTGCTGGAATTACAGGGATGAGCCACCGCACCCAGCCATTTGCCAATATTAATACAAAAAAAAAAAAAAACCACACACACACACAGAAGATAAGGACAATATCGTAAGTTTTTTTTAAATTCATTAATACTTTGAATTTCCTTTAGTCATATATTTGTTAAGATTTGAGGCTCTGGTATATTGGGCATGTAATGTGATCAGGGGACCACTTGAACCACAGTGTAACAAGTTAATTTAAATCATCTTTGTGATTTAGAATATATTTTCTAAATGGCTGAGTATCATCTTTCTTGAACTAGTTGACCTCAAAGATGTTTTCCCCCTTTCATCTGTGAAACTGTAAGTTCATACAATTATACAGTATTGCAAGCATATCAACTACAAATACAAAAAGAATGTTATTAAGGGCTATAAAATGAATTTTCTTGAGATTACATCTAAAAGGTAAATTTTCTAACCAAAAAGACTATATAAATGATGCTAAATAGAGAGCATTCCAGCAAATTTAAAGCTCTAAGATCTCATGCAAGTAACAATTTCAATGATATTCCTGAGTTTTCTCATCCAGTTTATGTATTCATTCATTCAATAATTCATCATGTATTGAAAAGAAACCAAAATGATTTAATCATTTGCAATCAGAAGGAGGGCCCAGGAAATACAATGTTGACACTTAGATCATCGTGTATTATTTTCATAATATTTTGTGTTACCACAGAAGATGAATCTAAGTACATATGGTAAAACTGAACCTTGAAATAAAATAGGTAAACCATCAATATTTACCATGAATGTCATTTTTTTTAAAAAATAAATTTGAAACAACAATATAAATATAAGCAAGACATAATCAGATTCTACTTTAAATCTCCAAATCAGACATTTAAACACCTAAGACTGTTTTCAAACATACTAGAATTTATATTAAATATTCAATCCTAAAGCCAGGCACAGTGACTCATGCCTGTCATCCCAGCACTTTGGGTGGCCAAGGTGGGAGGATCACTTGAGGCCAGGAGTTGGAGACCAGACTGGCCACAATGGAGAAAACCCGTCTCTACTAAAAATATAAAAAATAACTGAATGTGATGGTGCATGCCTGTAATTCCAACTATTCAGGAGGCTGAGGCACAAGAATTGCTTGAACCCAGAAGGCAGAGGTTCCAGTGAGCCAGGATTGCACCACGGCACTCTAGCAGGGTGACAGAGCCAGACCCTGTCTCTAAATAAATAAATAAATAAATATTCAACCATAAGAATAAGAACTAAAATTCTAACCAAATTTTCTAACATAAAAATAATAAGGGGCCAGGTGCGGTGGCTCAAGCCTGTAATCCCAGCACTTTGGGAGGCTGAGGCAGGTGGATCACATGGTCAAGAGATCAAGACCATCCTGGTCAACATGGTGAAACCCCGTCTCTACTAAAAATACAAAACATTAGCTGGGCATGGTGGCACGCGCCTGTAATCCCAGCTACTCAGGAGGTTGAGGCAGGAGAACTGACTGAACCCAGGAGGCGGAGGTTGCAGTGAGCCGAGATCACGCCATTGCACTCCAGCCTGGGTAACAAGAGCGAAACTCCGTCTCAAAAAAAATAATAAATAATAAATAATAAATAATAAACAACACATATATAATGTCAAGTTACTTTTGCTAACACCAAATTTAAAAGTTGTTAATGGTCTCAATGATAAAGAACCTTTCAAATCTGAACCTCAGCTCCTTTAAATTAATTACAGATAATTATTGATAAATAAACATAGAAAAATGCCAAAGCATTTGTACTGATGCTTGAGGGACTTAAAATTAGAGCCGACAAACATCTTTTAAGCTGATGCTTTGATTAGGAAACAAATGGCAAAATGTGTAAGCTTTCTAATTTAATTTAATTTAATTCACTGGCAGTTTGTTCAATCAAATAATTTGTTTCTAAAGCCAAACTATATATCTTAATTACCACAATAAATCTATTGTAGTTTCTACTTCAGACTAGGTATAATGTCTTTTTTAAAACCTTGCCATCTATATGAATTAACACAGCTATTTAAAAGTTATCTGAATTTTAAGAAACCACTCAAACCTGTTCTTATAGTATAAAGGCATGTCCTTAATACCTAATTCTAAGGAGCATAAATTTAAATGTAAGTCTGTTTGACAATTTCCTAGAATAGGCCATCCACTGCAGGTCTACTTTTATTGCCTAGCATATTAAATTTTTAACTGTATTTGCTATGTAATATTATCAATATAATTATAATTTCCAGACATTATTATTCCAAACATGTTCATTTGAGTTCAATATGATTCCTTAAGTCAAAACAATCTCCTCAATATCCTTGTTTATCACAAATGTAGATCTCAGTCGCATGATAAGAACCATCTGAAATACTGTAACATGTAGGTGTGATCAAGTCACTCCAGGAAGCCTGCCCATATCTTTATCATAAAATTGCATTTGTGGACAAAGCTCTATACTTTTGAGAAGACGTTCACTGAATCAATGACAGAGTGCACTGTTTACATGTGACTAAGAAACATGCACTTGTGACAGCTGTGAGGTTTGTTTTACAACATCTAAAAATCTGAAAGAGGATTTAAAAGGAGATTTCTAAAGTGAGTAATTACTTTAGAAATAAGTAATAACTTTTGTTAAACATTTAGAAATAATTATTCAAATATACTTTAGAAAAAGTTAGTAATTATTGTTATACATTTAATGTCATACTTAAATCTGTATTAGCAGGGCTTTCCAGGACATAACAACTACTCTATTAAACCTGATTCCTGAAAAGAGGCAGAAAGAACATATTAAGATGATCAAAAGTTTAACTGGCAATTGAAGAAAGGGAATATCAAAGACAAAGCTTACAAACGTATAATGCCCAATCAGAATTTTTAATACAGTCAATATTCAAATGACAATATTAAAGTAATAGAAGTCTTGGCCATGTACTATTTTCATAACACACAAGGAAAGCATCTTTTTTTTTTTCCTTTTGAGACAGAGTCTTGTTCTGTCGCCCAGGCTGGAGTACAATGGCGCGATCTTGGCTCACTGCAACTTCCGCCTCCAGGGTTCAAGCGACTCTCCTGCTTCAGTCTCCTGAGTAGCTGGCACTACAGGCATGTGCTACCACGCCCAGCTGATTTTTGTATTTTTAGTAGAGATGGGGTTTCACCATGTTAGCCAGGATGGTCTCAAACTCCCGACCTCATGATCCACCCGTCTCAGCCTCCCAAAGTGCTGGGATCATTTTTATTTATATTTCCTGTATCAAGTATTTATTTTTTACTCTACTGGGTATACACACTATACAGATTTACACAGACCAAAAACCAAATTCTGTTTTTCTTATCGCGGCTTACTGCTGTTAGAAGCAGTAGGAGTATTTAGCTAATTATTGTTATGATGAATTGGTATAACTAGATTTAACATACACTGATTATTTCTGCAAATAATTTGGTACCCCCTTAGACATGGAGCTTCTAGAAAATTGGAGCACTGCCAACGATATGGAAGAAAGCAATCTGTCCCTGAGAGATCAAGAATAGAGAAACAATAGAATTTGAAAACAGATCAAATGTAAATACAGGCATGATAGTCAGCATTTCATTAGAAGGGGATAAAAGGGAAAAACTGAGTGAAGGAAAGGATTTTGTCTTTGGTTTCCACCTCCTTGACCGTGCCATGTTCATCAGATGACAGACATGCCACAAAGACAGGAAAAGAGAAGAGACTGGGGGAAGGGGAGGGAAAAAAGAAAGATTCAAGAGGAAAAGAAAGACATTTGAGCTGGCCCCCTCTATGTAGTGATCATTAATGCCAAACTAGTATAATCAAGTTAACAGAAGCAGAATTTATAATAGCTATAAACTGGAAACAACCTAAATGTTCATCGAACAGTATAAAGGATAAGTAGTCATAACCAAACCCCCCAAACACATATATGCTGTTTAAGTCCATTCACATAAAGTTCTAAATTAGGCCAAACAAATTAAGTTTTAATTAAGTATTAATGTCAGAAGAAAGGACTCAAACTTAGAATTTTTTTTTTTTGGTCTTTTTTTTTTTCCCCCCAGTTCTTTTTCTGGAGAACAAGGTCTTGCTATATTCCCCAGGCAGGTCTCGAACTCCTGGGCTCAAGCTATCCTTCCACCTCTACCTCCCTAAGAGCTGGGATTACAGGCGTGAGCCACTGTGCCCAGCAAAAGTCTGTGCTATTAACCACTGGGCCACATACAGTTTTGTTTTGTTTTGAGACAGGGTCGCACTCTGTCACCCAGGCTGGAGTGCAGTGGTGAGTGATTACGGCTCACTGCAGCCTCAACCTCCTGGACACAAGTGATCCTCCCACCTCAGTCCCTCAAGTAGCTGGGACTACAGGCACGTGCAACCACACCCAGCCAATTTTCATATTTTTAGTAGAGGTGGGGTTTCACCAAGTTGCTCAGGCTAACCTCAAATTCCCAAGCGCAGGCAATCCGCCTGCCTCGGCCTCCGTATCGCTGGGATTACAGGAGAGAGTCACGTTGCCAGTCCACAGTCATAATTAAAACAGGGGCTCTGAAGGTACAATATGGTAGTGAGCTTGCCTATAGGGAGACTGGCTGTGCTAATTCCTTACCACCATCACCTGTTCATGCCCCTCCCTCCAGAACCCCCTTTTAAGTTGTGTCTTTAGGTATTTTCTCTTGGGCTTGCCTGATTCCCCAGAGAAGAATCATCTAATCTCCTGGCAGCAGGGCATAAGGTATCTGGGAACTGAGCAGATTTAGCCCCAACTCAACACAGTGCCCTACTTTCCGAAAGGTGCACACTGTTGGCCTCGGCTGTACAGAATGTCCCAAAGTCCAGATTTCCTCTAGTTTAGCCTCTCCAAGAGTAAACCTTCGGTCTTCTGCTGGGATTTGAGAGGAGCAGTTACATGGCTACCTGATTTTAGGAGAATAGGAGATGAGGAATTCTAGCTACTTCTTATACAGACTTTCCAATAAATCTCCTGTTTCGCCCCCATGCACCTTTACTTTGAGAGGTTATCTTTCTGAAGCTCCTTGGAGTTGTGCACATGACTTGGCTATGTCTTGACTTTCCTTGCTGTTGCTTCGGGTTCAGCTTTCTCTGATCAACCAAGGTAGTAACCACTGTTCCTTTGCTTTCTGGCTTCCAAAATTAACGTTAATGTTGAGAACTCTGCATTTTGCTTTGTTCTTGTGGGTTTTACTTCTTTTCAGTAATTGTGGGGAGTTTTTAGGGAATAAAAGTAAATAAATGCATGGGTTCAATAGACCCTATTTATTCAAATGTTAGTGATTATTTCCTATTAAATTACTTCTTCCATTCTCCAGTAACTTCTGCTAATTCAAGTAATTTAATTTGCTCATGCAAAAAAAATGTATCAGACTCTTTTTAGTCAGAAAGAGTCCAGTAAAACAGAAAAAAAAAAAAAAAAAAAAGGCAGGTGCCCTAATCTTAGCCAAAATAAAGTAAATTGAAAGATTTTCACAAGAATTTTCTTTCTCAGAATTAACACCAACTACATTAGTAGGTCTTAGTATGAAATAAAATAGAAAAATAAAACATGTTCAGGATCTGGGAATACTGAATGCAAAATTCAAATGAACAACTCCAAGTCATGTTTTCATCCAATGAAAAAGTACGTAACTTCCCCAGAAATAAAAATAAAGGTCAGCCCTAGAATGTAAGGTAGAACAAGTCCCAGCCCTTGGCATTTTGCTCTCCTTTCAATACTCAGTTCCCTACCACCTTTTCTACTATGACCTCTGTGTCCAGGGCACATGGATATCCTTAATTTCTTTATTTCCAGTTATACCTAGAGCAGCTTTGACATCTCACTAACATCTCAAATTCAGGCCGGTCAAAACCAGTTTCATCCATTTTTCATCCTCACTGAACTCCATTTATCTCCAAAAGAGAATTCTCCTCCCACCTTCCCCATTCTTTCCAGAAGTTCACTATTTTGTTTTAACCTGTTGGTCATCTTCTTTAATTGCTATATACAATTTGTCAACAAGTCAAAGATTTATTACTTCAAAATGTCTCTTTGGTGCTCATGGTGGTATTACTTTTAGGACTGGAAATTTAGAAACTGCTTAAATATCCCAAATTAGAAAACCGGTTAAGTAAACAGTTGTATATCCACATAATGGACTGTTAGGAGCCATTAGAATTGTGCTTTTAAAAGATTACTTAATTACAGGAAAGTATGTTTACATAATAATGCTAATGAAATAAAAAACAGAATCCAAAACTGTTTATGTAGTAAGATAGGAAAAAAGGATTAACAAGGAAAAACAGGAAAGAGGCAAAAGGGAATTTTCTGGGGTGATGGCAACGTTCTAGATCTTACTTGGGTGGCAATTTATAGAAGCACATATAATTGTTAAATTCATTGAATGTTCATTGCCAAAGATCTGTTCTTCAAATATTATTGCATGTTAAGTATACCTAAATTTTTTAAGGGAAAAAAGTCATATTAAAAAAAAAATAGACTAGGAGCCAATTGGCCAAAATGTGGGTAGTGACTGAATTTAAATACTGAAACCATGGGTGATTCTTTTCTTTGATGAGCGTGGAGAAAAAAATAGAAGATGGTGAGTTCTTTGCATATTCTTAGTTTCCTCTTCCTTTGCAACCATGTGACAAACCTAAAACAACAGCACTCTGCCATAGGCCATCCTGGGTTATATCTGCCAGCCTAATCTGCCTTAAAGGACCACAGACTTTCTTCACAAGGGCTGGAGAAAGAAAAGTAAAGAATATAGTTTCATTTCACCTCCTGCTCAAAAAGCCTTCCAACTCCCTGCTTGCCATCTGCAGATTAAGCCTAGCCTCCTCTGCTTAGTTTGTCAAGCCCTCTATAATCTAAACTCATCCCTGCCTCTCTCTACCTTACTGCCCACAAATTCTGACCACGAACCCTCCACTCCTATTCGGCTCCTATTTCAAGATTAAACTTTGTTCAAATTAGGAGGCAACTTTTTACCGGCTGAAATGGTGATAGCAATGTTAAATTAATTAACTGTTATCCTCACACAAAACCATCACAGGGAAACGATATTTCACACAGAGACGGCTGTATCGCACTCTCTCCAAAATTGGAAATGTAGCAGTGAGTCCAAAAGTGAAGATTGTTGATATTAAATCTTAGAATCCAAAAATAGAGGTGTAAACACTGCAATAGTCATAGTGCTTACTGGGTATAAATCGGCGCAGGCTCTTGTACCGCCTGCATTGGCCTCGAGCACTCCTGCCCCACACAGGCTAGCCATGTGATACCAAGGCTTTGCTGCATTTTTTCACCATCTGGGGGACTGTGGGTCCTAAGTCCTAAAAGGTTACTAAAACTGGCTAATTATTTTCTGTAAAAGCCACAGTGCACAAGTTGATAAAACAATACCAGCACAAGGCTTTTTTGAGAACACGAATTCTAAACATCTGCTATGAGGACTTTATGGTTCAAAATCAGCTAATGCTCAAAGAAAAATTACGCCTCTTGAATTGCGAATTTTTTAAAGAGCATACACAAAACATTTGAGACTCCTGATGTATGTTTCTGACTGCTAGGTATGTGTTATTAATTGAAATCACTAAAAATAAACAAGAAACACTGCCAAAACTAACTGTCACTGTCTCTTATATCTGTGTCTATGTGCATGTCTCTGTGTGTGTCTGTGACCCTTCATTAGCAAAACAAAGTCCTGAGCTAGTTGGTGAGTAATTAAAACACACCTGACCTACATACACATGCAACCATAGGTGCTGTCCATAGATTTAACACTGCTCCTTATCCCAGTACTACTGCTTCATAATGAATTCAGTGGGATGGATATGCCACTCCAGGGAAGGACAGGATGCCAGCCCTCCCCACTGACAGTCACACATAGCTGGCCTCATCTTAGTTCTTCTGAATGAAACCAAGAGAGGGATCTAGGGGCAGAAACTGATCACCAACCCTGTGAGCTTACTTTTTTTTTTTTTTTTTTTTGAGATGGCGTCTCACCCAGGCTGGAGTACAGTAATGCAATCTAGGCTCACTACAACATCCACCTCCCAGGTTCAAGTGATTCTCCTGCCTCAGCGTCCTGAGTAGCTGGGACTACAGGTGCATGCCACCATGCCCCTCTAGTTTTTTGTATTTTTAGTAGAGACAGGGTTTCACTGTTAAGCCAGGATGGTCTTGATCTCTTGACCTCGTGATCCACCCACCTCGGCCTTCCAAAGTGTTGGGATTACAGGCATGAGGCTACCATGCCCAGCCTGAGCTTACATTTTAAATGTGCTTTAAACACCACTGTCTTCTGATTATTTTACTGTTCAAACAACTGCCAGAGAGGCAGTTGAACCAGAGCAACTCCATCTTGAACAGGGGCTAGGTAAAATAAGGCTGAGACCTGCTGGGCTGCATTCCCAGTAAGTGAAGGTATTTTTAGTCACAGGATGACATGAGAAGTCGGCACAAGATACAGGTCATAAAGACCTTGCTGATCAAACAGGTTGCATAAAGAAGCCAGCCAAAACCCACCAAAACCAAGACAGCAACGAGAGTGACCTCTGGTCATCCTCACTGCTACACCATGGTACCACATGGTACCACATACCAGCACCATAGCAGTTTACAAATGCCATGGCAACGTCAGGAAGTTACCCTATATGGTCTAAAAAGGGGAGGAACCCTCAGTTCCGGGAACTGCCCATCCTCAGGACTGCTCTGCCTATGGAGCAGCCATTCTTTTATTCCTTTGTTTTCTTAATAAACTTGCTTTCACTTTACTCTATGGACTCACCCCAAATTCTTTCTCTATGGACTCACCTCGAATTCCTTCTTGCATGAGATCCAAGAACCCTCTCTTTGGGTCTGGATCGGGACTCCTTTCTGGTAACACAACTACTCTTACTTTACAGAACAGGATATAACAAATTATCCACTTTAAGGGCAGCACAAATCTAAAACTTAATTTTCCAACAGTTTCTAAAAATTTTTTTCTAACCTAAGAGAAAAAAGCCAGAAATCCCTGAAAAGGAAGTGGCCTGCCTTATTCCAGAGAGTGGTCTATCCTATTCCCATAAAGCCCTTACCTTCTGCAGGAAGGCCAATTCCAGAGGATTTCAAAGCAACCCATTAAGTACCTAACATTATCCTCCCACACCTCACTCCCTACCTTTCAGAAAGGATGATATTAGAAACACCGTATTTTCCAATAGTGCTTTGTTTACCCATTTTGTCAAAAAAATGCACTTGCTCTCCAACTTAGCAAACAATTATAACCAGTCCTATTATTACTGAGAAACATCTTTCCTTGCACGTGTTATTCCTGAAGTTCCTCGCCATGACCCCACCAGCTTTCCCTCTCCACTACTCAGCCAACCCTCACTTCTCTCTTCATCACCGTAAAGGCATTTCTACTCTAAAGTCTTGGGTCTTTGCACCGTTTTTCAGAGGCAACTTGCTCCTGATAAGTCACTGGATAGCATATTTCTTCTTGTTTTCCTACAGATCAAGTTTGGCTTTAAAAGTTGGTCAGCAGCCAACTGCCTCCTGGAAATGACCTGCTCATTGTCTGCTTGCCAGATTCCTGCCTCAGGCACTCCTGTCTCTGTGAATTCCACATTGAGGACACTCGTTTTCTCAGCTTTTTCCTGCTCATCGTGCACCACTGTGGTGTAACCAGCTTTCTCCAAAGAATCAGCCAATAAATCCCTCCTCTATTTCATTTCTGCGTCTCTTCAGTAGAGAGACAACCAAATCATACAAACTAACACCCAGAGCTGGGATTATCCAAGACCCACTTGCACACACCACAAGCAAGATTTCTCACTTTGTCATCCATGCGCTTAATAGATTTTCCCAGAAGCATTGCTTAGACCTTTAAACCACATTTTCAGCTCCAAGGTTAAATTAAAAGGTGGGAGAAAAGAGAAACCAAAACTTGAATTCAGTACTGTAACTTATCCTGCACAATTCTGCTGCCAGCCACTGGGGGGAGGGGGAGAGGGAAGAGGAGTATTCTCATTACAGTGAGATGATATTATTGGATATATCAGTGCTAGACAAGTCACAGCTGTCAAACAATTTTAAGTATATTAAAAACTCTGAACAACCTTTAAAGCAGTTAAGCCAGAAGGACTACAGCTTGTAAATGAAGCAAATAGCAATCTCGAGTAGCTCAGTTGCTTCCGGAGTAAAAACCCTCTCTTTAGCACATTTAAATTAAAACTAAACACTCTAAAATCCCTGTCAGATTCCTTAAGAGAGAATGCTTGCAGGAGAGAAATGCTAAATTATTACTAGAGTGGGGACATGAATATGCAAGTCTATCAGAAAAAATTCATTTAGATGAACTTAGGGCAGGATACACACAAATGTATACATGTAATTACAAACACATGGGCAACATGCAGATTCACAGGGAGCTCTCCACTCCCCTCAAAAGAGACTTGAAAATAAAACTTCATAGAGAGTAAGTTTGAAATCAACAGTCAGACAAAAGATATGGAAAGTCATCTGAAAGAGACAAAAAAAAAAAAAGCTTTCAGGTTAGCAAGACTTCATTGTAACCAGAAAAATGTATTAACCAATATAAAGAGACAGGTAAGTCTATCGGGATGCTAGAGGTGGTACCATGAATAATGATAGTAATGATATGGCTACTTTAACAGTGCTTCCATGGTGCTAAGCATTGTTCATGTTTTCGAAAAAACCTTATAAAACTACCGTAGAGTAACAAGCTTAGAGGGACGAGACTTGCCAAGATCACATAGTTCAGCAAGTGGCCAGACTGGGTCCTAGTCTGTTTGTCTATGCCAGTGACCCAGGAAGGACAACAAAAAGGGAAAAGCAGGCTGTGCACACGTAAGTGCTTCCAAGGATGAGGGTGTCCATCATGGAGATGGAGGGATGTCTGAATCACCTAATTAACTCCCCTTGTTCCAAATCCAGGTTAACCAAGCAACCTAATGATTCCTTGGCAGCTCACATAGCTTGCCTGCAGGGGGAAAAGGCACAGTTCGAACATACACAGACAGCTATCCACTGAGCAGTGCCCTTCTCACTATGAATGATACACTGGCACTTTCAATTTCCATGTAAGTTGTTTGTGAGTCCTACCAATTCTACACAAACAAGGCTGCAAGGTGGGGCCCCTCTATGATGCACAGGTAAGGAGCACCAACAGGCAAAGGAGCCTGATTTCTGGAACTTCTAATGGTGGGGAGAGGGAGAAGTGGAGTCGGGGAGCACATGAACTCAGGGGACTGAGGTTTGGGTGGAAGAAAGAGGGGTGTTCTGAACTACACCGCCTTCTTCCTGAGCTCCTTCTCTCCTCCTCTGTCACTATTACTCTTACAGACTGAAAAGCAGTGGTAAGGCAGAGAGAAGACTTGAAAAGCAGCATTAATTCATGAATAACACGAAGGCAGGGTAAAGCTATTATACAGGGCAGCCGAAGCAGTTTAAGGGGAGAGGGAGTGAAGAAGAAGCTGTTCTTAAGCAAAAAAAGTGAACATTTAACCCCAGAGCACACTATTTGGTCTGGCCTTGTCAGAAGCAGCAAAATACAGGGAAGAGCTTTATCAAAGGCCTTTTTACCTACTTAGAAGAGCTCAAGAAAAAAACATAGTACAGAGGCAAGACTCCCACTTTTAGAGGTTTTAGTCCTCACTCCTATTGGAAAGAATAATCCCAGGAAAGCATTATGGCTTAGCATGTAAGAGTATGGTTCTGGAACCAGATCGCCAAGGCTCAAATTTCAGTCAACCAGGTGACTGGCTCTCGACAAGTTTCTTAACCTCTCTCTTCCTTTATCTTATCTATAAACTGGTATCTATTATGATACTACCTATGTCGTAGGTGGTTCTCATTCAATGTGAAGATTGAATTAACCATACATTGAAGTTCCTGCAGATTATTACACAGCTAATAATGGAAGGCATATAGGTGGCTAGCAATCTTCTTTCATTAGTACAAATCTTTGTGAAGAGACTTTAAGGATTAAGTATATGGCCACAAGTCTAAATTGTGTAACTTTACAACAACCTACCTAAACTCACACCATATAAAACAAAAAATCTGAACAGTCAGACATGTATTTAAGATAGGAGTTCACTACCAAAAACCTTCCCACAGAGAAACTAGCCCAAATCGTTTCATTGGTGAAATCATTCTAACAACTTCATTTTTTCATCTTTAGTTACTGCCAGAAATGGGAGGACCCTCCTGCTCTTTCCCAATCTTGTATTTTCCAACTGAGCAGCATCCAGCAGATATTTACTGCACACAGGATGAAACTGGGCTTAAACCATTTTTGAGTCACATGTACCTTTGAAAATTTAAGCAATAACAAGTTATTTTCTCCCATAAAAATATACAGAACACACAAAATTGTGCAGTTAACATCAGGGGGTTCAGTGACCCCAAGAAATCCATCTATTGGCACCCCAAGAGGATAAATCAATACTGTTAAATGAGCTTTAACTGGATTAGCACAGAATGACAGTTTAAGATGGGAACTGAGGAAAGGATATCAAGTACAGACCAGTTTCCCTACCCTTTGAAAAATTATGAACACCACCAATCTGTTCTGAACCTTGAGCAGTGAATTCCTTCTGATTTCATTCCACAAATGTCTTTGAGGGATCTCATTATCATATTCTTAAATTATTTCCTTTGTACCAAGGAATTATTTAATTTCTAATCTAATTTTCAGGTCTTATCTTTTATGCTTATCCTATCCTTCAAATGTCCCACCAGCTTCAGTTATTAAATGTGCTTCTCAGATATCACTCAATTCTCTTCCATTATTTATAATTCTAATATTGTAAGTGGTCCATCCTCACCCCCAATGGCTCTTTTGCTATTAACACACACCTACAAATCTTATCTTCTTTGGAACTAAAGAGTTGCCTGGAAGGCAGATTCTGGCCAGCAAGTATACAGTAGTCCCTATCTTATCCATGGCTTAACTTCCTATGGTTTCAGTCACCCATGGAATAAATACAGTAAGATATTTGGGGGCGGGGGGGAGGATACAAAAAAAGAGGAGAGAGAGATCACACTTACATAACTTTTTATTATAGCATATTGTTACAACTAATCTATTTTACTGTTATTGTTAATCTCTCACTGTGACTAATTTCTAAATTAAACTTTATCATAGGTATGTATGTGGAGGGGAAAACATAGGATATATGTATAGGATTCAATGCTATCCACAGTTTCAGGCATCCCTGGGGGCCCTGGAACATACCCCATGGATAAGCGGGGGAGGGGGGTGCGGGGTGTGCTATCATGGTTACATTCTTTATCAGATGCAGGAAGATGACAAATGGAAATTTCATATTTCCCCCGGTAGTTACCATTCCAAAGCTACTTAGATAGTTGTTATTTTATTAGAAGAAACTCTCTGCCCTTCAGCTAATAATGTAGCAAGGTTAACAAAGCACTACTAAGAGTACATGTAGGCAGGCTCTAAGATATTTAATTGCAAGTTCTTAATTTTCTACAAAATCGTATTATTGTGTTAAGAGGCTAATCAGAGCTCTGGTTTCCAGTTAAATCAAAGAATGCATTTAAAAAAAAAAAAAAAACACTTAGATAACCAAGTGACAGGATATGATTTAAGAGTGGGGGGAAAAAAAAGCTAATGGTGGCCAAGAAACAATGTAAAGAACTCAAAGACCTCAACAGAAAAGAAGGACAAACCAGTGAATACATGTTTTCTTAAAACTGAATTAGCTTTGGGAAATTACATATTCTACCATTTGAGGTAAAACCAGAGATTGAGAATTGAAGCAGACTTTGAAACTAAAAAAAGCCAAGTCACAGAGAAAATATGAAAATAATAACAGCAAATGATCAATGTGACAAGGCTGTATACTGTTTGTAGGAGAGAAGTGACAAGATTTTACTCTAATGAAGACAGTACACCCAAGATGCGAGCAATTATTTTCTACAGTCATCATCTCAACCTCTTGATTTCTGTATCTACTCTTCAACCCACTAGCTTCCACCTGTACCACTGCAGTGAAATGATGATTCACTGTTATCATCTAGAATGCCATCATTATTCTTTCCCTCCCCTGCCCTACTCCCATTCTGATAACTACCCATTTCCACCTCCAACTTTCCACATCTAGGCCAGCCATAGAAACCTCAACGTTAACTCATCAAAAACCAACTCCTGGCCGGGCGCGGTGGCTCAAGCCTGTAATCCCAGCACTTTGGGAGGCTAAGGCGGGTGGATCACGAGGTCGAGAGATCGAGACCATCCTGGTCAACATGGTGAAACCCCGTCTCTACTAAAGATACAAAAAAATTAGCTGGGCATGGTGGCGCGTGCCTGTAATCCCAGCTACTCAGGAGGCTGAGGCAGGAGAATTGCCTGAACCCAGGAGGCGGAGGTTGCGGTGAGCCGAGATCACGCCATTGCACTCCAGCCTGGGTAACAAGAGCGAAACTCCGTCTCAAAAAAAAAAAAAAAAAAAAAAAAACACAACTCCTTGGCTTCCAGCCAAAGCCTGCTCTCCCTACTACTGTACCTTTCCCAAACAGCAGCAACCACACTACAAACTACCCAACTGCCAAAGCTATCTGAGACTCCTTTCTCTCTAACACTCCAAAAGTTCACATAAATGCTAATAAGCAGCATCAATTTTACCTCCTAGGTGAATCTCAAATGCTTCTTTCCTCTCCTTCCCGACTTCCATGCCTGCAGTTCACTTAGGCCCTCCACAGTTTCTCCAATAAAACAGCCTCCTAATTGATTCCTCTCTGGCTTCAATCTCAGCCTCTTCCAATCTCTCTGTCCCACTGCCACTGAAATAAAATCTGACCATGTCACTTTCCCACATGGAACCTTTCAACATTTATTCATCCATTGTCTGTGAGGTTCTTTCAGACTCTGGCCCACATCCACATCTTCAGCTGCCACCATTCACCTCCTCCCACTCTCTAACACACATACACACATAATACTGGAACAACATAGCACAACTGTGTTTCCCTGTATATATCATGTGGTTTGGGAATTTCTTTGCATCACCTAATTCTCTTTAAGTTCAGCCACATTCATCTTGTTTTATTTTATTTTATTTTATTTATTTATTTATTTAGAGACGAAGTTTCACTCTTGTCACCCAGCTGGAATGCAACAACGCAATCTCAGCTCACTGCAACCTCCACCTCCCTGGTTCAAGCGATTCTCCTGCCTCAGCCTCCCAAGTAACTGGGATTACAGATGCCCACCACCAAGCCCAGCTCATTTTTATATTTTTAGTGGAGATGGGGTTTCACCATGTTGGCCAGGCTGGTCTCGAACTCCAGACCTCAGGTGATCCACCTGCCTCGGCCTCCCAAAGTGGTGGGATTACAGGATTGAGCCACCACGCCTGGCCACATTCATCTTTTAATACCCTACCGAGGCTATAATCATTCTGTCAAGCCTTCCTTAACCACCCTTCTACCTACCTTCATGTCCCTCTACTCTTTCCTTGCCTTGTACAGCCTTGATTACTATACATATGATATTATCTTGTTATTGTTCACATGAGTATTCCCTCTACCAGACTGTGAGTCCATTGGCAAAGTGAAGCCCTGTCTTTTTTATCAGCAAAATGTCAAAGTGTGACACTGAGTCATTTAAATAAACATTAGGAATTAACTAAAACAACATCTTCACCGATGAGATTTCAACTCATATTTGAAGTATTCCCAAAAGAAACATTTTTGAGAAAAAATATGTGCAAATATAAAGAATATAAAACATACAGAGTTCAAGCTCAGGTAAATAAAAATTTACACAAGGTGATTTGGAAAGCCAGAAATTTTCAGAAATCTTTCAAATAGACACAACAACAAAACCAAAAAGGCATCAGCATAATGTGGTTTAAAAAAATGCCTCAGGGACAGACACTTGACACCTGACACTTGAGATGATGCAAAGCAGAATGGAGCAACTGTAGGAGCTGGAAGTCTTGATTCTCATTTTTCTATCAGATGTGACTCCAAGAGACCCCATGAGAAATACACGAAACAAACCACTTTCTGAAACAACTCTTTGCACAATAGTCTGTAAACTTCAATAAAGGCATAATCCATTCAAAATTTCTTAGACTGTGTTGATAAAAACAGTTGTTAGTTTTCAGAACTGGAAAGATGTGAGTGAGGGATTCATCATCAGCTCCTTCCATTTATAATAGAAGAAACTGAGGCTTAGAGAGAAAATTACTTACTCAAGTTCTTACCACTAGTTAAGTGGAAGATGAGAAATGAAGACAGTGGCTTCCATGTTCTCTGCCCGGGACTCTTCCACTACCCACTCTACTCTTCTACAGGTAAGTTATGGGCTATTTTGCTTTATAGGCGTATCTCAGACACATTATAGGATAAGTTCCAGACCACCACAATAAAGCAAATATCTCAATAAAGTAGTCACACACATTTTTTTGTTTCCCTGTGCATGTAAAAGTTGTGTTTACAATACACTGTAGTCTATAAATAGTGCAATAGCTTTATGTCTAAAAAACAAAAATGGACATACCTTAATTTTAAAATACGTTATTGCTAAAAAGTGTTAACAGTCATCTGAGCCTTCAGCAAGTTGTGATCTTTTTTGCTGGTGCAGGGTCTTGCCTTCATGTTAATGGCTGCTGACTGATCATAGTGGTGGCTGCTGAAGGCTGAGACAGCTGTGGCAATTTCTTAAAATAAGATGACAATGAAGTTTGTGGCTTCAATTGACTCTTCCTTTCATGAAAGATTTCTCTGTAGCATGTGATACTGTCTGATAGCATTTGATCCACAATGGAACTTCTTTTCAAATTGGAGTCAATCCTCTCAAACCCTTACACTGCTTGATCAACTAAGTTTATATCATGTTCTGAATCCTTTGTCATCATTCCAACAATGTTCACAGCATTTTCAGGAATCGATTCCCTCTCAAGAAACCACTTTCTTTGCTCATCCATAAGAGGCAACTTCTCATTTGTTGAAGTTTTATCATGAGATTGCAGCAATTCAGTCAAATCTTCAGGCTCCACTTCTAATTCTAGTTCTCTTGCTATTCCCATCACACCTGCAGCTACTCTCTCTATTGAAGTCTTGAACTCTCAAGATCATCCATGAGGGTTGGAATTAACCCCTTCCAAACTCCTGTTAATGCTGCTATTTTGACTTCCTCCTGTGAATCACAAACGTTCTTAATGGCATCTAGAATGGTGAATCCTTTTCAGAAGGTTTTCGATTTGCTTTGCCCAGAGGAATCCCTATCTATAGCAGCTACAGCCTTAAGAAATGAATTTCTTAAATACTAAGACTTGAAAATCAAAATTACTCATTGACTCATGAGCTTAAGATTGGATGGTATGTCAGCAGGCATGAAAAAAACCAACATTCATCTCCTTGTACATCTCTATGAGAGCTCTTGGGTAACTAGGTGCATAGTCAATGAGTAGCAATACTTTGGAAAAAAGGAAAAGTGAAACGTTTTTCTGAGCAGTGGGCCTCAACAGTGAATACAGAATATTAGGCAGACCATGCGTAAACAGAGGTGTTGTCATCCAACAGGCTTTGCTGTTCCAATTTACACAACATAGGCAGGGTGGATTTAGCTTGGTCGTTAGACGCCCTAAGATTTTCAGAATAGTAAATGAGCACTGCCTTCAACTTAAGCCACCAGCTGCATTAGCCCTTAACAAGAGAATTAGCCTGGCCTTTAAAGCTTTGAAGCCAGGCACTGATTTCTCCTCTCTAGCTGTAAAAGTCACAGACGGCAACATCTAATAGATGGCTGTTTCATCTACATTGAAACTCTATTGTTTAGCGTAACCACCTTCATCAATATCTCAGCTCTATCTTCTGGACAACTTGCTGCAGCTTCAGCTTCTACAACAGCATTTGGTGCTTCACCTTGCACTTTTATGTTAGAGAGATGGCTATTTTCCTTAAACCTCATAAGCCAACCAGCCTCTGCTAGTGTTCAACTTTTCTTCTGCAGCTTCCTCAACTCTCTCAGCCTTCATAGAACTGAAAAGAGCCAAGGCCTTGCTCTGGATTAGGCTTTGGCATAAGGAATGTTGTGGCTTGTTTGATATTCTATCCAGACCACTCAAACTTTCTCAATTACAAGTAATAAGGTTGTTTTATTCTTATCATTCATGTGTTCACTGGAGTAGCGGTTTTAATTTCCTTCAAGAACTTTGCCTTTGCATTCACAACTTGGCTAACTGTCTGATGCAAGACGCCCAGCTTTTGGTCTGTTTCAGCTTTTGGCAAGCCTTTCTCACTAAGCTAAATCATTTCTAGCTTTTGATTTAAAATGAGAGACATGTGACTCTTCCTTTCACTGGAACACTTAGAGGCCGTTACAGGGTTATTAATTGGCCTAATTTCAACATTGTTGTATCTGGGGGAATAGGAAGGCCTGAGACTAGAGGGACAGAGGCTGAGGAACAGCTGCTCAGCGGAGTAGTCAGAACACATACAACATTTATCGATAAGAGTTTGCTGAAGGGGCACATTGCATGGTGCCCCAAAACAATTAAAATAGTAACTTCAAAGATCTCAATGCAAAGGTTTGAAATACTGCAAGAATTACCAATATGCAACTCAGAGATATGAAAGGAGCATATGTTGTCGGGAAAAATGGCACCAATAGTCTTGTTCCACACAAGGTTGCCATAAACCTTCCATTTGTTTAAAAAAAAAAAAAAAGCAACTCCCTAATATCTGTGAAGTGCAATAAAACAAAGTGTGCATGTGATTTGTTTACACCCGTAAGAGTTGCTTTTCTTTCCCAATTCAAGTAGTCTGTAGGTGGTAACCAGACTTAATTGAAATGTTAAAAATAGTTTCCACAACACATAGATTACTTTCATCTGTTACTCTTTTCTTCCCCTAACGAGGATACCAGTTCTCAAAGTACAAGTCCCATCAAAAGCTCTGGTTTGGATGAAAGGCTATCGGTACTAATGCTGATACCATAACATGCCATTTTACATCATTACTCATCCTGGTTTGCAAAACCCAGCTATCACTTCATTAATATTTCATTTAAAAAAACACTACCATTTTCCTCATTAATTCGAGTGAAGTGATTTTGTTTTACAGTAACAAGAAAGAGAAATAGGTCAGGACAGTGACATCCTACAGGCAGGATCATCTTGAAAGTAGAGAGCTTGAGAAACACTGTAGCAATGGAATAAAACACATCTCACTGACGGAGCACTTTATGTCCACAAAGAGTTAACAGTGGGTTCCACCAATCATTATAAAACCAAGTATCTAATAAAATCATTGAAATGTAAAAATAATATTTATTGAATACTTGGCACATGTTAAAGACTATTCTAAAAGCTTTACCAATATTGTTGCTAATCCTCACAAAATCCCCCAAAGACACGTATTACACAAATTAAGAAAGTGAGTAGCACCAGAATGTATATATACAATGCGCTTAGAGGTAGCAAATTGAAGAGAATGAGGCCACCAAGTGGAACTTGGTTCCAGTTTTCCTTACAGAACAGTAAGCATATGTTCTCTGGACTGTGTATGTATGTGATGTGGTGAGAACGCTGATATGCAAACAAAAGTACAAGCTTGTTACTTGGGTGGAGTATTTATGGAAGGGTTGGGAAAACTATGGCTACCCTCCCCCCACCCTAGGTACCTCTTAGCACCACAGGAAAATGGAGGACCTCAAAGTTAAAATAACTTGCTCACATTCATGTAGCAAGCATGGCCAGAGCTGGCATTTGAACCCAGGTCTGTATGGTTCCAAAGTCTTGTCTCTTTCTTTTTATTTATTTTTTGTTTGCTTTGAGATGGAGTCTTGCTCTGTTAGCCCAGGCTGGAGAGCAGTGGTGCGATTTCAGCTCACTGCAACCTCCTCATCCCAGGTTCAAACAATTCTCCTGCCTCAACCTCCCAAGTAGCTGGGATTACAGGCATGTGACATCACGTCTGGCTAATTTTTGTATTTTTAGTACAGACGAGGTTTCACCATGTTGGACAGGCTGGTCTCAAACTCCTGGCCTCAAGTGATCCCCCCCATCTTGGCCTCCCAAAGTGCTAGGATTAGAGGCATGAGCCACCGCGCCCGGCACCTTGTCTCTTTCTACTCTATCATAGTAACTCCTTTTCTGTGAATGCTCCAGAGTGTCGAAGCACCAGATACAATCAGTAGCTAACAATTTCACAAATCACCAAATATGAAAAATAAGTTATACTTCTAAGAAGCTCGAACTACCCTCTAGAAAGTTAATTTTCTAATGCCCTAGAACAGCAAGTACACTAACAGATTCAACATCTTCTAAGGTAAAGATCCAGTGTATTTTAAAACACAAACACATGATAGGAGTCTCTTTTTTTGGCTGGAGAGTGGGGAGAAAAAGAGGGAGAAAATGGTCTCCCTTAGGAGACCAAACCTGGTTTAAGACCAAGCTGGTTTATATGAATGACAGAACTTTTGGATTATGCTAAAGACTAGCTTTAAAATCTAGGTATAATCCAATGACATCCAATATCTTAATCATAATTTGAGAGACTGAAATGCCTACATTTAAGGAGAAATTCATTCATTCAACAAATTTTAAGAAGACCTGGGCTAGGCAGGAGGCATTATGGATACCACAGAGATGTATGTGCAGGACACAGTTCCTTCTCAGGAGTGCTTACATCTGATGAGAAAGATCAGATAAATACGTGAAAAGATAAAAAGTAGCAAATGAACAAATTCCCAAAATGGTGAGTTGCCAAGAAGCAGAGGAACTGAAAGAAGGAAAAAGCACTGTTTTTTGTTTTTTGTTTTTCCAGGAGACAACAGTAGCACTTTAAGTCAGCTATTGAAGGGAAAATAAGAATTAGAACTAGAGGTGAGGGAGTGGGGAAAACATAAAAATCCAGAAACAGGGAAGAAAGACTATTTAAGTCAAATCAATACCAAATGCTGGTGAGGATGTAGAGCAGCAGGAATTCTCATTCACTGCTGGCAGGAATGCAAAATAGTACCAATAGCCTGGAAGACAGTTTGGCAGTCTCTTAGAAAACTAAACATACTCATTACTTATAACAACTAATAAGGTAAATGCAAATTTTTTTTAAAAAATGCAATATACTCTTACATACAATATATACAGCAATCACATTCCTTGGTATTTACCCAAAGGAGTTGAAATCTTATGTTCATTTAAAAAAAAAAAAAAAAAAAAAAAGGCCAGTCATGGTGGCTCACGCCTGTAATTCCAGCACTTTGGGAGGCCGAGGCAGGCAGATCATGAGGTCAAGAGATCGACATCCTGGCCAACATGATGAAACCCTGTCTCTACTAAAAATACAAAAAAATTAGCTGGGCATGGTGGCGCATGGCTGTAGTCCCAGCTACTCTGGAGGCTGAGGCAGAATTGCTTGAACCCGGGAAGCAGAGGTTGCAGTGAGCTGAGGTCGTGCCACTGCACCCCAGCCTGGTGCCTGGTGACAGAGTGAGACTCTATCTCGGGGGGGGGGACTTCTACACGGATATTTATATCAGCTTTATTTGTAATTGCCAAAACTGGAAAGCAACTAAAATGTCCTTTAGTAGGTGAATGGATAAACTATGATACATCCAACCAATAAAGTGTTATTCAACACTAAAAGAAATGCACTATTAAGCCTTGCAAAGACATGAAGGAAACTTAAGTGCGTATCACTAAGTAAAAGAAGCCCATCTGAAAAGAGTACATGCTGTATGATTCCAACTACATGACAGTCTGGAAAAAGCAAATTTATGGAAACAGTAAAAAGATCAGTGGTTGCCAGGGAATTGAAGGTGGTAGGTGATAGAGAAACGGAGCACAGAGGATTTTTCAGGGCAGTGAAAACACTATGTATGATACTATAATGGTGGATACATGTCATTACACACATTTGTCTAAACTC
Organism: Saimiri boliviensis; assembly: GCF_048565385.1. NCBI lineage: Eukaryota > Metazoa > Chordata > Mammalia > Primates > Cebidae > Saimiri > Saimiri boliviensis. Next base: position 40,302,672 of record NC_133450.1, on the reverse strand, counting down.
ATAGAATGTCCAACACCAAGAATGAACTCCGGGTGATAATGATGTGTCAGTGTAGGATCATCAATTTCAACAAATGTGCCACTCTGGTGGGAGTTGGGGGAGGTATTGATAATGGGGGAGGCTGTGCTTATGTAGGAAAAGGAACATTTGAGAAATCTCTTTACTTTCCTCTCAATTTTGCTGTGAACCTAAAGCTGCTCTTAAAAAATTAAATCTTCAAAAATAAATACACAGATGTTCTCATACAAAGGCAGACTGATATGTGTATAAGGATATTCATAGAGTACTGCTTAAATATGGTACATCTACACAATAAATATTATGCAGCTATAAAAAGAATAAGGCAACTTTACATGTACTGAAATACATATTGCTAAGTGAAAAAAGCACGGTACAGCAAGTATATAGTGTGCCACCATTTGTGTGCTTACAAAAAAATATTTATACATATAGGTTTGTATATACTTATATATTGATGAACTATACATGGAAAGATACAGAAGAAAGTTATAAACAATAGATAACACTCTTGGCTGATGATACAGGTAAGCTAAAACCAGGGACTCTGCTCTGCAGAAGACAGGCAGACTAGAGAAGATCCTCTGCATCACATTAAGAGTTTTAGATAGCATGCAAACTCAAGAGCAGGGTTTCTTAACAGTGGCCCTTGTGACATTTGAGGCCAGATAATTCTTTATTGTGAGGGTCCATCCTGTACACTGTAAAATGTTTAGCAGTATCTCTAGCCTCTCCCACTGGATGCTGGTAGTAAGTACTCTCCAGCCACATCTAGTTGTGACTTACCAAAAATGTCTCTAGACATTGACAAATGTCCCCGTAAGGCAAAATCGCACCTGGTTGAGAAGCACTGTTCAAGAGCCACATGGTCATCTTTAACCCACAAAACATTCTAGCCCTATATTCCTGTAAATTAACAACAAATCCAATACACATTCAGACATAGATCTGAGGAATGTATTGGGCATCGTTTTCAAATGGTCTTTACATATTAGTCACAGTTTCTCACACTGAGACCATGCAAGTCCCTTTGCAAATCTGAACTATCATTTTTAAACAGATCTACTCCATCACAAAAGTCTCTTTTCTGCACTGGTTGAATACAAATGATAAGGAGCTAAATACAAAAGCTGGGTAGATGTTCAGCAGCACACAGAGAGTGTGCCAGACCCTGCAACAGGCTTCTCAATCATGCAAGCCCATAGGGAACTCTTTGGCTATTTCACTAGTCAGTAGACCAGCCTCCTCACCCTACAAAGCCCATGCCCAAACAGCATGCACTCTCTAGCTCCAAAATCTTCTAGGATGCCAAAGAAGGCAACTCTCCCACAGAAATCTAACAGAAAATCACATTTTGGCTCAACTTTTGAAAAACTAAAATAATTGTTGACACAGTAAGAACATAATTACTCATAGTATGTTAATGATGTTTTTTCTCATAACTCTTAATGACCACACAAAATCTCAGACACTATTCAAAAATCATGAAAGCCACCAACCCTGATTTCAAGGAGATTATAAAGAGAAGGGGGAGTTATAAAGCCCAAGAGAGGCCTTAACTAGATTCTACAAATCACAATTTTATTAAACATAAAGCCGTTTCTAATATACCACAATGAATAAGATTAAAAATAAAAGACATCCAACAGGCTTGAATATTTTTCAAACATGGATCTAAGACTTTTGTTATTTTCCTGTGTCTTTTCTTTTGCCAAAGCTAGAAATCCAATAATACCCTGGCAATCTTGGCTTCATATTTTGAAGTCATTGATTGCTTTAGCACTGTTACAGTTGAAAGTTCTGGATTTCATTCTCAGGAAATCATGCTCTTCAAATTCTAGCACTGTGCCGACTACTTTTGCTTAGCTCTCCAAAGGTTGGCTCTCATTTGAGGAGTTGACCTCCAATGACCTCACTCTTGCAATATATACACCTGTGAGTCACTATGGAAGATGCTTAAAAGTGTCCGCGGAGAAAAAAAGAAACTCACCATTCTAACTACTTCAGGGTAAGTCTGCTCTGTCAAACAGCCTCTGCTTATTGTAATGTAGTCCACCAGTTCATTAAGAGTGGAGCGCTTGTATTCTTTCATTTTAAGATCAGATAGCGTGTCCATGAAGTCAAAAATGACACAGCACTGCTGAAGTTTCTTTAGGAACAGTTCAGGCTGCTCTGAGGATGGAACGTCTAAGAAAAAAAAAGGAAATGGTGTAAGTCTGTCATCAATTTCCAGGTAACAGGAATTCTCTGTGAAAGTTACTTCAAAAGCAAGCTCAAAAAAATAAGAATTCACATGACAACAGTGTTCTTTTTAACAGTTACACATGGGTGGGAGGGGATACCATATCTACTACTTCAGAGACCTTGTCTTTGAAAACTGTATTGTACCAACCAAATTGACTGTATTTGCTATTTCACAACCAAGGATTGACCAAAATCCCAAAAGACTTTAGAAGGTTGAAGTAAATTTTAACCAAAAACACCCCAATGTCAATACCTTTAAATCAAAAAACAATGAAAAAGGTCAAACTTTCCCTTATAAGAAAGCTTTTGCTGTTGGGTTAAATTAGTTTTACTAAAAATTTTCAAAGCAGAAATGTCAGTTGATTCATTTTAATTTCATGCTGACATCCTTGGTATTTAAAGCCATTGTTGTGTGTTTATATTTTTTTGTTTTGTTTTGGCTTGATCTGTATGAAGTTTCTTTGTGAAAGAAATCTGAAAAATCTACAAAATGAAGCAATACCAACTCTCTCAAAAAGAGCACACCAGTAATAGGAAAACAAGATTAAATGCCACATAAATCTACATTCTCTTTTTACCCATTTTCTTGTACTGAGAGAAAACCACTAACATCTTATATGAATGTGTTCCCAGAATGGACATCTGCTCTTTTCCCACAAACAGCAGGTCAGACATTTGGCTTGGTGTTGTTTCTAAAAAATATGTAGAAATTTTAGGTTAGTTGAAATTCCCCAGCTAGAAAGGAGCCTGATCTACAGTTGGACTTCAAATATACCAACTAAGCTGCAGGCAGCCTCTCCCACTCCTATCTTCTTTCCAATATTTTATTCCCCCAAACTGGAGCTTCCCTGGAAAAGCAATGAAAATTATTAACAGGGTGGGCTCTCTGCCTTCATGTAAGGTGATTAACTCATTAATCCTCAGAACACCTTTAGAAATACGTAGGTGGCATTATTATTCTCGATTTTTCACGCGCACACAAAATAGAGACCATCACTGAGGCCACACAATGAATGGGTTACAGAGCTGGGCAAAGTGCCCAGGTCTCTAACCACACTCTCATGTGCCTTTTGTACTAAACAAGACAAGAAGGACCTTAACAGTGTGTAGTGTAGTCAGTCACTTGCAATCATCTTCAGTTGCCAACCTTCTGGTAAATGCTTTACAGTGTCCTCCTGGCTTGGGCTGCCTGCTCCCTGGGGAGGACAGCTACAGCATACAGCACCTGTCTTACAGCCACCAGCAGCAGGAAGTGAGGGCCAGCCTCATTTTCACGGGATCCGCCAGACGCTTCTCTACAACACCCTACCTTACACCCCACGACCCAAATGCCAGCATGGCTACCCAGGACCTCACAGGCAATTCCCGCAAAACACTGCCAGTTAAGTAAACCTAGATGAGAGTGGGTAAGACACCTAAATACATAGGCTTTCTCTACGAGACATTAAAGAACAAAAGCATTCCATATTTTTGAAGATATATAACATCATTGCTACTCTCAGCAAAAACAAGTAGTGAATTTAGAAATTATTAACCAGTGAGTTTCCCTTCCCCCATCACTCCTATAGGTCCCCAAAAGCATAATGTATCTTACAGTTATGATACAGGTCTTATCCTATGCTCCTAGATTTAATTGATTTAAAAATATTTAGCCTTAGCCTGTAAGAACTAAATTCAGTCAGACAAAGCTCTCTAAGTGCTGCCTGCTTTGGGTATTTAAAATAAATAAATAAAAATGAAATAAGGCTGCTTATGAGCATGACTATTCTTCAGCAATGGCTAATTCATGTACAGGACCACCATGGTTAATTACTAAAATCTGAGATTGAAATCAGATCCCAGACCTGGCAGCTGAATGGAAATACTGATGCTGCAAAGGGAGTAAGAAAAGGTTTTTTTTGTTCGTTTTGTTTCACTTTATTTGAGATGGAGTCTCCCTCTGTCACTCAGGCTGCAGTGCAGTAGGTGCTCACTGCAACCTCCGCCTCCCAGGTTCAAGCAATTCTCCTGCCTCAGCCTTCTGAGTAGCTGGGATTACAGGCACCCACCACCACGCCCAGCTAATTTTTGTATTTTTAGTAGAGACAGGGTTTTGCCATGTTGGCCAGACTGGTCTCAAACTCCTGACCTCAGGTGATCCTCCTGCCTCAGCCGCCCAAAGTGCTGGGATTACAGGCATGAGCCACGGTCCTTGCCAAGAAAAAGCTTATTAATGTAACATTAGTTACGGGTTAAAAATCTTCAGGGGAAATTTTAATTAATTCAATTTTTGATATAGTGACTAATAAAGTCTAAAAATAAAACTATCTACATGGAGAACCCTTTTACACAGCACATATGAGGTATAAAAGCATCAATGAATTGTAGCCTTTCCTCCAAAAGTACATCATCATTTAAGCAGTGACAACAATTAACATTTGTGGTCACTGTAATAGTACTCAAGAGATTCATATACTTAGCAGTCCAAAAAATTCAAGCAGTTAACAGTCCTATTTTTTAATGTTAGACAGTTGAAATTCATCCTTTATTTGTGCAAACTGATATAATGTCATAAACAAATATGAAACAGGCTATCCACCTGTCCAATGGAATAAGGATAATAGCTTGCATTTATTGAATATATTGGGTACATTTATTGGACACTATTCTAAGCACTTATACATATTATATCTCCTTTAATCCCTTCAACAACCTTGTGCAGTAGGTACTATTTCCAATTTAATGAATGAGTAAACCAAAACACAGAGAGATTCAGTGACTTGCCCAAAGTCACACAGTTAATAAACAGTGGAGACAGGATTCAAACACAAGTAGACTGGCTCCAGAGCCTGGATTCTTCACCACTGTGCAATGCAACATTGAAACACAGCAAAAGGCCAGGGTAATATCTTATTCCAGAATACAGAGTGTGTGGAAAGAAAGAAGAGGAAGAAAGCAGACAAAATGAGCAAATGACCCTCCATTCATAAAGTATCATGCTAAACCCCTTCCCTATCTCCCCTCTAGCCCATGCCCTAAAGATGAACACATAGAGCAAAAGCTGTGATCTGTCCTTTACCATAGACTAAATTCTTCTAAAATGATCTACCTTCATTAAATTAAAAAACTTACACAGTCAAGACAAACCAAAAGGAGATTCTTAAAGAGACAATTCCTTTATGGTAATAATTTTGGAAAAATATTATACATGTTGAAGGATGCCCAGTCAAAACAAGAGGTTCTTCCTATAATGTTTGGCCCTCAGACTGTCCCACATAGCTAATACTGCTCCCAACCTCCTCCCTCATTGACCTAGTCCCAGGGGGTATGAAAAGGTAACACGTGAGAAGGCAGGGCAGGCCAGAGATCAGAGAAGGAACAATCTCTGGGTAGTCCAGAAGGTTTACACTACGTAAGAAAAGTTTAGTGTCTATGTAACCAGTCCCCGAAGTCGATTCAAATATTCTTTTTAAAGAAACATTTATTAAAAGGATTGCTTGCTAAACCATAAAGAGAATCTCATAAAGAACAAAAAGATATCATACAGGCAATGAATTCTAACCACACACACAGTAACACTAGATTTTTACAACTCAAGCTACTACCCACCTCCAAAATCCAAGTCACCTGGAAATCTAAAAACTTCAGAAGTCAAGATTGAAGAGAAAAACAAATTATAGTCATTAAGAAATAAATGTGAATTAGGAAAATTAAATGTCATCTTAGAATACCAAAGCAGACCAGGCTGTGGATGCTTCTGTCATCTATCTTCCAGTGAAAACCTCTAGCTAGCAGAGGCCATCCCTGCTCCCAGGGAAGGGATCCCACAGAAGCACAGCCATAAATAATGAGCAATCAATAAGTGGTTATGTAATACCATGAAGGTCACTGGCACAATGACTACTCCATCCAACGTTAGTATGTGTTCAAAAGAAAGAATAATAATTGATCCCATTATCACAGCTTGATAAAATCCCTAAGGTCAGATTCCACTGCTCTGGAAGAATTCTTAAAATTAAGTTGGTTTCCAGAAAATGTTTCTCCACCAAGAAAAGAATGCAATGACCAGCTAAACTGTATTTTTCACTGTACCGTACTTCTCTTTACTTTTTAGCACTACTCATTTTTCCCAAATGTCTTTATAAAGCTTTTGCTGGGGGGCACACCCCTCACCCTAATCATGACTTAAAAGGGGCGTTATTTGCAGAAGCAGCTTATTCTTCCCTACTAGTGCGCTTCCATCATTCCATCCTATCTAATGTTTGGGGCACAGAATCATGGATCCAATATCACCCCACATTTTCTTCAGGCCTGGCTCATTCAGCACTTTGCAAAGCAAAAAGTAACAAAGGAAGAAGAAATAAAATATGTGCCCAGTCTCTTGGGTTTGGTACTCTGGGACTCCAATCAACAAAAGTTGTTAAAAATCAGAATGTTAAATTCACATTTGCAAATATGCCAGCCAAGTAAATAGAGGAGGCCCACATCATTATGTTTATTACCCATCATATTATAAAAATAAGGTAAACTGGTTTAAAAAAATAAATTAATAAAGAAAATGTGGACTGGTAACTTATTTATACATAAACTATTGAAATGTATGTGGAACTATAGTGAAGAAGTATTTCTATAAAATGCTCATATGTTTGCATTGGAAGCAAAACTATAACATGACTTGAGCTCCTAATGAACAATATTTATAGTATCATTCAATGAATATCTATAAATTATATTTATATTTCCATTCAAAAGATCTAAAATAAAATCATTCTAAATTAACATTTCTTTTTACTTGAAAATGTCCTAAGGTATTACTTACTTAGCCCTTTTACTTCTATCTCTCCAACTTTCAGAAAAAATAACAGGACCAGCACACAGTGAGAATAGTAAGTGTGGCCTCTGATCCCTTCTTGGAAAAAGAAAAACGAAGAACTTTCTCTTAAGGTGTACAAATCCTCACCCATGTATACTGTGCTCTTCATAGGCAAATCTCCACAAACTTCAATAAAATTACTGAGAATTTTACTTGTATAAGACATACGAGTCTATATTTACAGAGGAGATGCTTAGTAATAAAACATTAAGTATTAAGTAGATTAAGCCATGATAAACTGAAGCTAGATAAACTAGCACAAGCCGTAAAATGCCTAACTGCCTGCCCATGTGGTCTGTCCAAATCATTGCCATCCATTTTACCTCTACTCTTTTGTAGCTCATATTTCAGGAAACCTAAAAAGAATTATATTTTATTAGTAGAACTAAGCTTCCATTAGGAATTGCTTTTGACACCAATAAATCAGAGATACAACCAATAATATTTCCTCAAAACAAGGAGACAACTATAAGCCTTTATAATGACTCAAATAACAAACATAGACTTCATATCCTATGACCTGAAGTCAAATATAACATGTTGATTACACAGGATATTTCAATGCACATAAGCAAAGAAGAAACTAACCTAGAACCAATCTGTTAACTAAAATAAGCATTAAATACTTGAACATTCCAATTATTTTATTATTGCATTCAAAGAAATGAGTTCAAAGATGTTTGTTGTTGATGATGACGGTGGTGGTGGTGGTGGTGGTGGTGGTGGTGGTGGTGGTGGTGGTGGTGGTGATGTAATATTTCACTGCTAAGCATTTGTACTTTATAAAAGTGACTCCAGTGATTTCAACATGTGCCTAGGGTTAAAAACCATTGTTTTGAAAGTAAGCACTTTAAAATCCTTCTTTCATCCACTCTTCCTTTGGATCTTTCCCTCCATTATTTAAAGCTAGCAGTGAAAACTTTTCATTTCCAAGCTAAAGAAGGTCCCCCGGAAACATTTACAATGGTCAAAGCGTTCTTTCTTGGCCTTGGCTATAATAAGTGAACGTGGAGTTGCCTGATTTTAGAAATCTTGCCAATCTATTAGGAAGCTTGAAAAACACTTTCCTGACTATTAGCATATACGTTTTTTAAAGGTTCAAAACATGAGTCATAGAATGACTAGCACAGACAGAATGATGTCAAAAGAATGAGACCAAGGTGTGGGTAGAGACTGAAATTTCCAGATAAAAAGAACAGAGACAATAATGATCATGAACACTTACTACTATAAAGCACACATTAGCCCTTTTAACCCTCAGAATACCTTAGGTGTGACCACTATTAATATCCCATTTTTTCAAAAGAGGAAGCTGACACTCAGAAAGGCTGTCATTTGTCCAGTATCACACACTAGGAAGGGCTGCAGCTAGTATCTGAACGCCAATAGTCTGTCTTATTGCCCCAACAGTCTTACTGCTGGGAAGGAAGGAACATTCCAATAGCAGCGATAATAATGATAGTGATCGTGCTAAATAACAGTAGCTAACCCTCATTAAGAGTTTTAGATACACTTCCATTGTTAAGATTATTTAAGAAAAGTTGCAAACTAAAAGTAAACCAAAAAAATTTGGTTGACTTTCTATTAAATACAAATATTCACGTTTTAAAACTTATAACAGTATAAAATCAGCCCTAAAGCTATTGAACAAGTATAGGCATACCTGTATAAGTTTAAGTTTTAGACAATAATATTAATGAGTCTTTCCAAATTAGACAATCGACATGTAGTTATTATTATTGTCTCATGAAGCTCTCTAGTTTCCCTTTCCCAAAAGTTAACAATATGCTCTCCAGTTTATAAATAAAAACCAAAGGTCATTACCACTAGTGCTGACTAGTATGGCTTCAAGCAGCAAAATTACATGATTCAGGGCTTTCATGTTCTTTTGACACTATGATCTAATCAGAAGAAACAGAAAATATACTCATATGCACACATACACACACGCACACAGTGATAAATAACTTGTTTCCAACACTGCATTTGTTACGTCTCATGATTTATCTTCTAATGCCAAAGTGGTTACCGAAACTTGTCAACACATGAAAAAATATTTTAAAACTGATCGACCCCTAATTAGAGGCATAATTATTTTCCTGCCACCAACCTCACCACAGGACAGATGCCACCAAAGGTTCTGACAAAGTCAATGTCTTTATTATTAATTCATTTCCTAAAGGCTTATTTCCAGGGCAGTGTAAGAACTGGAGCGTTTTGAGTAAGAGACATTCCTAAAGCTTGATAGGCCATACTAAAAAAGACTTATACAGTCTTTTTTTGCAAGAATTATATTTAATGCAAGAATTATACAGTATTTTATAGCATGCATGCCAATGGATCCCTCTTTCGAGAATTTTATATATCAATAAAATTACAAAAAAAAAAGGAGTTTGTCAATTTTTTTCAGGTAAAGGCATTAAAAAATAGCCACCATTTATTTTCACTATAATTTCATGAAAATAAAGCACCTTTATAATGACAAAAGAAGAGAAACAACGATCATAGAATAAAAGACAATCCTTCCTTTAAAAAGGAGGGTTGGTGGGCCAGGCACGATGGCTCACGCCTGTAATCCCAGCACATTGGGAGACTGAGGCAGATGGATCACAAGGTCAGGAGATCGAGACTATCCTGGCCAACAAGGTGAAGCCCCGTCTCTAATAAAAATACAAAAATTAGCTGGGCGTGGTGGTGCATGCCTATAATCCCAGCTACTTAGCGGCTGAGGCAGGAGAATCACTTGAACAAAGAAGTCGGAGGTTGCAGCAAGCCGAGAATGCGCCACTGCACCCCATTCTGGCAACAGAGCGAGACTCCGTCTCAAAAAAAAAGGAAGGTGGGTGCTAGGCATGTTGGCTCCTACCCAAAACCCCAGCACTTTGGGAGTCCAAGGTGGGAGGATCATTTAAAGTCAGGTATTTGAGACTAGCCTAGGCAACACAGCAAGGTCCCCTCTCTACAAATTTTTTTTAGAAATAGCTGGGCTTGGTGGCTTGTGCCTATAATCCCAGGTACTTGGGAGGTTAAGATGGAAGGATGACTTGAGCCCACACTGCAGTGAGCCATGAGCGTGCTACTATACTCCACCCTAGACAACAGAGAGACACCCTGTCTCAAAAAGATAAAAAGAGGGGTTGGCAATTCCCCTCTCATACACACACACACACATACACACACACACGCACGCACGCACATGCATGTGCACACATACACACACAGAGCTGTGTTCTCTCCCTTGACCTTCCTTTCTCTTCTGATTTTTCACAGTACTGGCATTACTTTTCCCAATACCGGCAACAACTTTTCCACAGGACTGTATTTGGCAACCTTTGAGCCACATTACTCCTTTGTTTCAACATTTTTCTAGCAGCATGGACAACAGAATTCTAGTTGTAATGACAGTACTGATTTCAATTGTATTTAGATCATCCTAAAAGCTGAGAAATCATACGTTCTACAATTGTAAAGAAACAGCAGCTGTGTTAGTCCTTAAAAATTCTAAACATAAAATTCCCATGAAACTTTGCACATACCTCTATTAGAGCACTTGCTACATTATATTGCAACTTTTCTTTAACCAGCAGCACTACACCTGCCTTGCACCTTTTAATAAACTGTTTGCAGCAAGAGTTTCAGAATACAGTAGGTACGTAATGTTAAGTAAATTCTACATATTGCATGTTATTTCCCCATGATTTCATTTTTAAATTAGAACTTTATTCCTCTAGAAATAAAATTAGACTAAAAAATAAAGGAAAAGGCTTGATATAAAATATTTAATAAAATAAATTATTTCCTAGTATATTAATATCAAGTCATGAAATGCAAATTTTAAAACTAAGATGGTTTTTAAGAACCCAATATTTATGAATATAAGGAGTGAAAAGAGCCAGCTTATCGAAAAAACCTAACTAAAAAAATGCACAGTTCCTTAGTTCCCTGAACTATGTTCCCCTATTAATATTCAGTAAGGTAATGCCTTATTTTTTTAACAACGTATTTAAAAATCTAATTGACTTTTTTACATAAACAATGACTTATGTTCAAGGATAAGAAAAAACTAGGGAAAAAATTCAAAATGAAGATTATACAACATAAGTAGTATAATTTGGAAATGCCCTCCATAGCAAAATAACCTAAAAATTTTGCCATTTATCATTTATAAATGAAAAATGGGAAGGTCTAGTGCAAAGGGCATGGGCACCTCTATTCATTCACTCTCTCTGTCATTCACTGATTCACCAAATAGTCATTGAACACCCACCAATAGCCAGGGACTACTAAGATACCACAACGAAGAGGAGACAAAAATCCTACGCTTTACATTCTAGCAGGAAGAGACAAATAACAGCAACTAAAAATAACAAATATGTTATATGATATACGCTATGGGAAATCACAGTGTGTAGGGCAAGCTCGACTAGGCACGCTGAGGATGAAGGATACAATGATTTTTTTTTTGTTTGGTTGGTTTTTGGGGGTTTTCCTGAGATGGAGTTTGGCTCTGTCGCCCAAGCTGGAGTGCAATGGTGCGATCTCAGCTCACTGCAACCTCCACCTCCCAGGTTCAAGTGATTCTCCTGCCTCAGCCTCCCAAGTAGCTGGGATTACAGGCATGTGACAACACACCCGGCTAATTTTGTATTTTCAGTAGAGACAGGGTTTCTCCATGTTGGTCAGGCTGGTCTCGAACTCCTGACCTCAGATGATCTGCCCGCTCGGCCACCCAAAGTGCTGGGATTACAGGTGTGAGCCACTGTGCCCAGCTGAAGGGTACAACGTTAAACAGAGTGTTCGTCTGGAAGGTGACATTTGAGCAAATACTTGAAGGAAGTGCAGTAGTCAGCCGAGGCCATCTGGGGGAGAGTGTCCCAAGGAGAGAGATGGCAAGTGCAAGGTATTCTGGCAAGAAGAAGGCACATGCTGGTGAATCTGATGATCAGCAAATAAGTGAATGTGGCTGGAGCTGCAAAGTGGGGAAGAAGGGAACAGAAGAAGAAAGGACAGTGGCTGAAGATGATCACCTTGGGTCTTGTGAGACATGGTGAGGACTTTGGCCTGGAATCTGGTTCTGAATTAGAATCACACTTTTACTGTTTACGGACAATGAACAGGCACTTACTTCTCTCAGCATTAGTTTCCTTATATGTAAAATTAAGAAAATATACTTCAGCCTTACCAAGCTCTCACCTGTAATCCCAGGTGGCTCTCGCCTTTAATCCCAGCACTTTGGGTGGCCATGAGGGGCAGACGACCTGAGGTCAGGAGTTCGAGACCAGCCTGGTCAACGTGGCAAAACCCATCTTTACTAAAAATATAAAAATTAGCCAGGCATGGTAGCATGCACCTGTAGTTCCATCCACTTGGGAGGCTAAGGCCAGGGAATCGCTTGAACCCGAGAGGTGGAGAGTGCAGTGAGCCAAAACTGTGTCACTGCACTCCACCTGGGTGACAGTGAGACTCTGTCTTGAAAGGGGAAGAGAGGACAGGAGCGGGGAGGGAAGGGGAGGGGAGGAGAATGTACTTCACAAGGTTGAGTAAAGATTAAACAAAAACATTTCTAGGGTGGAAAGCACTTTTCACAAAAAAGTCATCATTCATTTGACAAATATTTATCAAGTATCTGTAAATACTGTATGGAATCAATTTCCTGTTTCATAACTTAGTAAAAATATCTTCTGTGCAGAAATAATTATATTTGTTATTTTTGGCACATCTTCAAAATTATTTTTAAACAAGTTTTAAAAATTTATTCTGAAGTGTTTCTAAAAACATTAAATTTTTGACCCGGCGTGGTGGCTCACACCTGTAACCCCAGGACTTTGCAAGGCTGAGGCAAGAGGATTGCTTTAGTCCAGGAGTTTAAGACCAGCTTGAGCAACATGATAAAACCCCATCTCTACTAAAACAACAACAACAAACAAACAAACAAAAAATTAGCCAGGCATGGTGGCATGCTCCTGTAGTCTCAGCTATTTAGGAGGCTGAGGTGGGAGGACTTGAGCCCCAGAAGCAGAGGCTGTAGTGAGTCATGATTGCACCATTGTGCTCCAGCCTCGGTGACACAATAAGACCTTGTCTCAAAAAAAAAAAAAAATTTTTTTTTTAAACACAATTTTTTGTTAAAATTTTATTCTAGTAATATCAAACTTGAATTAAACAAATTTATTTAAAACTCTCAAATAACCATAACTTGTCTTCTCTGCTGCAGTTGGTTTTTAAGACAAGAAGCAAATCATAAAATCATAATTTGATAAAAAGGAATTATGGAACAAACTTCCAGGATGTGCCTAAGAGTCGTATCATTGAAGCCCAATTTTCAGTCAGGTTCGGAATTATGAGAAACAAAAATCTTCAAGAAAAAATATTATTTTTATTTATGTCATGCTTATAAGGTAAGGAAATAATGGAATTAAAGCTTTTCAGCAATCACGAAACATTCAACTGACTCCCTCTTCCTGCCCAAAAAAAAAAAAAAGTCAATAAAAGGACACATTATTTTCAAGCATTTCAGTTAACTGAGGGTCCTTCCCCAAGAGATTTCTTCTATAGGGGATAAAATAGCCTATCTACTTTCCATTTGTTTTGAGGATTAACATCAACACCAATTATTTCAAAATAAAATGAACCTGCAGCTATTTTAACAGCCCCACTATCTGCTAATTCATAATTTATAGTTGATCAAAAACATTATGAAAACTTAAAAAAAAATACAAAAAAAAAACACCAAGAGTCAATCCAATGATCCCATGTTGCAATGCCAGCTTAGAGATGCTATTTTTGAACTGCTGCTGCGAGTTTTAAAGTATGAGACCTTAAGCTCCTGAGATTGACAGAGCACTGAGTACAGTGGAACAGCCTCTAATCCCAAGAGAAATAAAGAGTGTACATTTATAATTAAAGTCATAATCTGGGCAGTAAAATCCAGGGATGCCATGTAGTACACAGTCCCCTAATTGTGGAGCTCTCCCATGCTTCACACAAAGGATACTATTTAATTAATATAAATACAAATGTAAGCCCACATAGAAGAGTTGAGGAAATCTAAAATTCAAATTGAAATACCAAACCAAGAGAAATGAAATCAATTTCAAGGTTTTATTTCCTAGCATGTATAAAAGCAGCTTTATTCAGGCATGAAACAATCAAGATGAAGAAACTTAAAAGTATGTACTTATGTATGTGTGTATACAGGTATGTACAGTTGTGACTATATGACTCCAAAATCAAAACTTGGAGAACAGCAACGCAGAGAGTTTTAAAAGGACAGCAAACGTGTCTGGGAAGCTTAACACTTTCAGAACAGAAAAGTATTTAGAAACACTATTTCCAGCACGTTCCTTCTACGCTACTGATTTCCTAGCCACAGAACGTCTGCTCCAAGGGTAAGACAGTCACTGAAACCTAAAGATATGCATGCTTACAATGCAATTCTAAGCAGAGCCTTTTTCTGAATCTTGATATAATTCAGCATTCTATGTCTAATATTGTAACCCAGAGTTTAGCTAAACATGCCACTGGGTAGTACAAACATTTTCTCTTCAGATTATACTGAAAATGACTTTCTCTTTCAGGAAACATATTACAGAACTCTATTTTCCACTTAAGGAGCCAGACCATATATGAGAAATAAGAGTTGGCCTTAATAAGTATAATAAAGTTAAAACTAAGCTTGGCAACTCAGTCCACTATCTCAAAAGTCTGTCAGTTATAATTCTGGAAAAACATCACAGAAACGTTTAAGATGTCAAATGAATTTGATTTCTTTCAGCATAATTGGAAACTTGAGAAAAAAAAAATGTAAGTCCATTCTGCATTCTTGCAGATGGCTGAGGTTGTCCTTGGGGTCATGCACACCCAGACTTTGAAATCCGGGACCTAGGTTCTAATCAAGCTCCAGCTGGGCAATTTTGGGCAGTGTAGTGTGACAACTAAGATGATGGGCTGGCCGGGCGCGGTGGCTCAAGCCTGTAATCCCAGCACTTTGGGAGGCCGAGGCGGGTGGATCACGAGGTTGAGAGATCAAGACCATCCTGGTCAACATGGTGAAACTCCGTCTCTACTAAAAAATACAAAAAACTAGCTGGGCGTGGTGGCGCGTGCCTGTAATCCCAGCTACTCAGGAGGCTGAGGCAGGAGAATTGCCTGAGCCCAGGAGGCGGAGGTTGCGGTGAGCCGAGATCGCGCCATTGCACTCCAGCCTGGGTAACAAGAGCGAAACTCCGTCTCAAAAAAAAAAAAAAAAAAAAAAAAAAAGATGATGGGCTACAGAGTTAGACTGCCTGAAGTCCAAAGTCAGCTTTGCCATTTCCCAGCTAGGAAAGCTTAGGTGAGTTTCTGGCCCTTACCTGTAAATGAGAGAAAAGTAACAGCACCTACCCCACAGAATTTACTTACAAATTAAGTGAGTACATAAAAATACAAACACATAGAAAAGTACCTGGAATACATCTGGTACTCAGTAAACTTTAGCTGCTAAATTAATGCTGTTGCTAAAAAGCACAGTTGAGCCTTAGTATCTTTTACAAAATGAACCTAAAAATAGTAGCTCTGTCACAGTGACAGCTCGAGTGTTTCATGAGATAAGACACAGAATGTTTACTGAACATTTTCCACATTCTAGGCATTATGTGAAACACGATGCCAGTTTTTTCCCAAAATGAACAATACAAATTGTTGATACATATAGATCTCCCCTCCCATCTTTGTATGTCTGGTTGTGTAAAGCATATTTGAAGAAAACAATATTGAGCTTGACCTACTAATATAATACCCATTGAGATAATGTCAAAATAAAGTTGTAACTTGATTAGCAGAAAGGTAAGATGCTGACTCAATTGGTGAAATAACTCGGCTGTCAGGACACGCATCAGTAACATGTCAAAATCCTGAAGGGTGAAGAAAGTTAGCATTTGGATGGAAGAATGAATGATAAACAGAGCATCTGGGACAGAGAAGCAAGAATTTATGAAGAGTGCAATGATCTGGATGAGCACTGCCAAAATGAGAACACACTTGGGTCTCACATATCAACTTCCTCTGATAGCATCAGGTTTATGCAAAGTGTACAAAGAAACAAATAAGCAATGTTTGACACTTTTGTCCTTGGAGTCAAAATTTTTAATATCATGCTCACAGATATTAATACTTATACATACTAACTAAAAGTAATAATAGTAATTTACACTTAAGAGTTCTTTACAACATTCAAAACAAACAGTATTAACCTCCCACTAAAATAACATAAAATACCAGGCCACTTCAAAGTACTTCAAAACCTTTTTCCCCGACACACTCTGTTATTTAAAGACCTAAGGTCTTAAACTAAAATTTTGCAAACTTTTTGATTGCCTCCTAGAAGGGTTCAGGCTAAGTCTGGAAGGGATACAATAGGTGGTTTCAACCTTCCCACAACACGAATTTGTTTAGAATCAAACACGTTTAACTCAATAATCATTCATTCATTCACTCCACAAATATTTACAGAATACTTTTTACATTCCAGGCACTAGTCTAGCTATAAATATACATTATTAAACAGAACCAAACTTCATGATCCTAGCCTTCATGACGCCGACAGACCAAATGGAGAGAAACCCTAATTAAATGGCCATATAAATAAATACAAAAGTTAAAACATTTTACATTACAAAAAAGTACAAGATATCATAAGAGCATATATTATAAAGAATGAAAACAATGGATTTACCCTCAAAAAAAAGGACAGTCCAGTGGGAGGCAAGATTTGCACATATTCTTAACAGAAAAAAAAAAAAATGCAATTAAAGTATCTAAATTTCATGGACCAAGTTGAGAGACAGGAAAGAAAAAAGCACTTGACAAGAAAATATAATACTCTAGCTTAGGTCCTTCATTATGTTCTCTCATTGAAATCTTACAGAACTCCTGCATAATACATGTTATTACCATTTTACCTATAAGAGAACCGAGGCTGCAAGATATTGAGTTTCATTATTCTGGGTCAATGGCTAACGTGTAGAAATAACTTTACTACAAAGAACCAGAAGGCATAATTTTACACCAAAATGAAATACTTCCTCTCCATTTGGACAGACACACGTGGCAGTAGGATTATAGAGAATAAACAGTGATTTTGTCCTCCTCATCTCCTACCTCCCCACCACCCCCCACTTTTTTTGAGACAAGGTCTCACTTTTTTTGAGACAAGGTGTCACCCAGACTAGAGTGCAGTGGCATGGACGGTCACAGCAGACTGTAGCCTCGACCTCCCTGGCTGAAGCAATTCTCTCACTTCAGACTCCCAAGTGGCTGGGACTAAAGGCAAGCACCACCACACCTAGCTAATTTTTGTAGTTTTTGTAAAGATAGTATATCACTATGTTACCCAGGTTGATCTTGAACTCCTGGGCTCAAGGGATCCTACCACCTGTACCTCCCAAAGTGCTAGGATTATAAGCGTGAGCCCCTGTGTCCAGTCTTCTACCTCGCTACTTAAAGCCCACATCCAACCCCCAAGGCACACAGTATTCCACGATCATACTATGCATTCATAACCTTTCCATACTTTAAAAAAAAAAAAACTGACTTGCCCTCTGATAATGTGGTGGTTGATTATCCTGTCTGCTAAAGAGTTAAGGAACTATCTCTAGAAAGAACATATACATATTATTAAAAAATACTTCATGGTAACAACAACAAAATGGCTTCATCCAACTGTGTAATTTTAATAGGAATTTCCAGCATAAAACAAGCAAATTATCTGAAGACTCTATTGACATCTAATCTACTTCCACAAGATCATAAAAACAAGCCTTTATGGACAGATTTAAAAAAAAAAAAAAAAAGTGCTAAGCACAATGGCTCACACCTGTAATTCCAGCACTTTGGGAGGCTGAGGTGGGAAGATCAACACAGAAAGACCCTGTCTCTACCAAAATTAATTAACTAATTAATTAAAAATTAAAGCATCCTAATGAAAAGAGAAAATGCCCAATTCTGAAATTTTGACAATTTACATTGCTTGCTTATACCATTAATGCACCCTGATATTACAAAGTTAACCAAGCCACAGCTTTCTGAGCCATTTCTTACCCCACCCTGAAGTCCAAAGACAAGCATAGCATGCAGATGACAACATTTCTTTGAAAAAAAAACCAAGTAGGGCAAGTCCAAGAGAGACCACTCTGAATCACATTCATCTAGATTCCAGAAACTCTCATATTACATAAATCTGTAAAAATACGCACCAGGCTCTCTTTGGGAATGGAGAGTACACATAAAAATGCGTATGTTTCAAATTTCTGATAAACCCAGATGTCTTATGTATAGATTGTTCACAGACCCAGATGGGCCAGAAGAACCTCATTCATACAACTTTCACAATTTTTCAGAATCTATCCTCTATTGAAAATATCACATCTCCTATAGACAATATAATTCTCTTTTAGGATCTTGGCAAAATACATTTGTTAATGAATGAATAATCCAAAGTAAGTAACAGTCACTGAAGACAGGTCAGATGTGAGAAAAAGATACACATTCTAAAGAGCTATTTCCTGCTTCACAATAAATAGTTCTTTCTGAAAATTTTGAATGAGTCATCCTTTCCCAGTCTTATCATGTATACATAATAATAGTAAAAACTTAGTTAAGCATTTACTCTGTGGCAGTCACTATTATAAGCAGTTTACATGTATTAACTCCTTTAACCCTCTCTGCAATGCTGTGAGGTAGGTATTACCAACCTTATTTTTACATATAAAAAATTGAGCCAAAGATATTTAGCAATTTGTTCACCATCACACAGCTGAAAAGGGGGTCCTGCTGATCTTCAGACCGCCACAATCTGGTACCTGTACACATCCCACCTCTGCTAAAGACTAATAAGAGCTGGCTTATCACTACTGATCATTTTTGTTTTCATCTAATACCTACAACATACATTGGAGAAACCATCTGGAAGGGTTAATCTTCCTAATAGACTCCTCAACACAGATGGAGGCAGACAGCATTCTGTCATCTATTTTCTCTTTGTACCAAGCAAAATACAACTACCAAGGGTCAGAAAGATTCTCCACCTGGCCTGTTATTTCTGTTAATATTTAGAAGACCCCTTAGGCTGGGCACAGTGGCTCACACCTGTCATCCCAGCACTGTGGGAGGCCGAGGTAGGTGCATCACCTGAGGTCAGGTGTTCAAGACCAACCTGGTCAACATGGCAAAACTCCATCTCTACTAAAAATACAAAAATTAGTCGGGCATGGTGATCAGGCACCTGCAATCCCAACTACTAGGGAGGCTGAGGCAGGAGAATCGCTTGAACCCAGGAGGCGGAGGTTGAAGTGAGCAGAGATTGCGCCATTGCACTCCAGCCTACGCAACAAGAACAAATCTCCTCCTCAAAGAAATAAAACAGAGGACCCCTTTACATTAGTGTTAATTTCCTCAAAACATGATTTGAAGTCTTCTCTACCCTTCCAACCTTCTCCTTTGCGCTAAAACTGGCTTACTTCAAGACTTCACCCTTCTTTGGAATTAATTTACTGTTCAGGAAAATGCAATGACACAGAGGTTTGGTTGTTTCATTTTGTTCTGCAACACCAGACATTTGTTGAACTCTCATATGATTTGATGAGTCTGAAAGTTCAAACCCGTATTTTCACCAGCACAGCCTAGGGTCAAGAAAAAAAACAGTTAGGTTGAACTGCTTTCAGCTAGTGATGGGACGAAAAGGAAGCATGAATAGAACAAGGAATAAACAAAAAAAAAGGTAGGAAGATATTTTAGGCAGGAACAACATGGAGGTGAGAGTGAGCACATCGCAGGAGAAATTATGAGAAGATATGCATGTCTAGCGCATGGAAGATAGATAACTGGAAATAGTGGGAAACGACAGGGAAGAATGAGGACATACCTGGCCATAAAGGACTTTACAAACTGCAGAGTAATATGAGTTTCATGTGGCTGACAACAGACAAATGTTGGACAGGAGCAAACATAACAAGAAGTGTTTTAGGGGGCTTGCAGGGAGAAAATCAAATCAGCCAAAAACAATGTCATCAGAACCAAGCATGAAGAGTTTTGAGGGCTGATACTAGGCTGATCGCAGTGGAAGAATGGAAGAAAAAGAAGACTGAGATACCAGAAGGTAAGAAACAAAGGTATTTTTTTGTATTACATTAGATATAACAGAAAGGAAAAACAGCAAAGATTACTAATGTTTCCAGGTTGGGAGAATGATGATACTGTCGGTAAAAATGAAATAATCAGACAGAAAAGTGAGTCAAGGAAGTTTACGAACTATAGTGGCAACAATGGAATGTGAGGTAACTCGAAGGGAGAAAAAGACTCAAAATAGAACTGGGAACAAGGGGCTAAATTAAACAGCAGAGATTCCAGAGTTTTCCCATAAAGATGAAAGTTTAAATCAAAGGAACAGATAAGCTCAATGACTAAGTAAGTGGAAAACTAAGAACAGACGGTTGAAAATGGAGCCATGGGGCAGCTAGAGACAAGATAAAGAAAACTCAGTAAGAGGCAGAAAACCAGCCAGGCATGGTGGCTCACACCTATAATCCCAGCACTTTGGGAGGACGAGCCGGCAGATCATTTGAGGTCAGGAGTTTGAGACCAGCCTGGCCAACATGATGAAACCCTGTCTCTACTAAAAATACAAAACTTAGCTGGACGTGGTGGTATGCGCCTCTAATCCCAGCTTCTCTGAAGGCTGAGGCAGGAGAATCACTTGAACCCGGAAGGCAGAGGTAGCAGTGAGCCAGGATTGCGCCACTGTATTCCAGCCTGGGCAACAGAGTGAGACTCTGTCTGGGAAAAAAAAAAAAAAAAAGGAAGGGACAGAGAACCAGGATGATGACGTGCCCGAAATAACAAGAAGTAAAGTTCTAACCCATTTTCCAGTGCTAACAGTGTACTAAAGATATACAAGAGTAAAATCTTCTGTAATTTTAAAGAAATGCCTCTAAATGCTAACGAAACAACCAAAACAGCTCTCTAGGAAGTCTGAGAAATATCTGATGCAATCAGACTCAAGAGGCTGGGATGGGGCTAATTGTAATTTGGTTTTGGATTTTATTAAATGAAGAAGAGTAACAGGAAAAGGGGATGAGATAGAGAGAGAAAATCAAGTCTGTTAAAGTTTTTAGGAACTTGGGAGTTTTAACCCACATGCATTTGACTTTAACATTAAATTTTAATTAGTGGTGTCAGAAAAATACAATGGAAAAGGCAAGGTGAAAAGAAAATAGTGAAAGATGAAGAGAAAGAACATGGATTTAATTCCAGATTCAGTAAAGAATCATGACAGTATCAAAGTTGGTATAAGCATATGGTTTATATTATTAAAACCTAAGGGAGAGACATGCATATGATTTGTATTATTAAAAAGATCACTCTGGTCACTTCAAGTTGAATGATGGAAAAGGGGCAAGATAAGAAATAGGGACATGGGTTAGGAGACTACAGCTACATAGGAGGCTGCTGTTACAGAATTATGATAAGGACTGGAGACAAAGTAGTCAAATTAGAGATAATTTACTGGAGAAAGAATTAGTAGAATCAATTATGCTTGCTGACAAGAAACTATTCTGGAGGGAGAGTACAGAGGTGAAAAGTGACTAAGAGACAGAGAGGGATCAAAGGTGACTCTTGGTACCTTGCCCTACTTCTCCACATTCAGTGGGTGGAAGCCAGGTTGTCTGGTTTCAGCACCTGGGTGAACAGAGGAGTCAGCAAGTAAAAGAGGGAAGAAACAGTTTGGTGGGGGAAATCAAGTGTTTCACTCATAATGTGTTACATTAGAGATGTTTATAAGACATATACATGAAGATGTATTGTATATATGAGACCAAAGTCTGAAAAGGGTGAGGTGGAGATAGAAATGTGGGCACCTCAGCTGGGCGTGGTGGGATGCTCCTGTAATCCCAGCTACTCGGGAGGCTGCCGTGAAAGGATGGCTTGAGCCCAGGGAGGTCAAGGCTGCAGTGAACTGCAACTGCACCATTATACTCCAGCCTGGGCAACAGAGTGAGACTGCCATCTCAAAAAAAAAAAAAAAAAGAGGCCGGGTGTAGTGGCTCACACCTGTAATCCCAACACTTTGGGAGGTTGAGGTGGGCAGATCTCCTGGGGTCAGGAGGTCGAAACCAGCCTAGCCTATATGGTGAAACACCGCCTCTACTAAAATTACAAAAAAAAAAAAAAACTGGCCAGGTGTGATGGTGCCTGCCTGTAATCCTAGCTACTCAGGAGGCTGAGGTAGAAGAACTGCTTGAACTCAGGAGGCGGAGGTTGCAGTGAGCCAAGATCGTGCCATTGCACTCCAGCCTGGGCAAGAGAGTAAGACTCTGTCTCAAAAAAGAAAAAGGAAAACAAGAAAAAAGAGGGAGGGAGGGAAGAAAGGAAGGTAGGCAGGCAAGCAAGCAAAAGAAATGTCATATTTGTGGGGGGAAAAAGAAAGAAAAGAAATGTGGGCACTAACAATATATAAATAGTAATATGGTCTTAAAGCCAATAGGACAGATGAACTCACCTATGGCAAAAGTGCAGAAAGTGAAGCAGAGGGAGCCTTGAAGAAACCCAACACTTACAAGTTGAGTAGAAGAGGAAGAGTCAGCAAAGAGAATGAGAAGAAACAGCCAGAGGCAAAACCTGAGTATCACAGAAGCCAAAGATGAGTATGTTTCCACAAGGAAAATGTGGACAAGTGTCAAATGCTGCTGAGAGACATGTGACATGGAGGTGGCCCTGACAAGAGTAATTTCAGTGAAGCGATAATCAAGGCAGATCCACCCACACCTCCCTCTCCCTGCCCTATCTACATGATTTATCACTTCTTTGATTCTCTTTCTTGGGTCGTTCAGTATCTATTCCTTCCTTCGACAACTCTGTATCAAATTCAAACTTCCCTAGAGAAAGGTTCTGCTGGAAAACCATTTCACTCTCATCTCTGTTGGGTAGAACCTCTGGGCCACATTATGCCTTGCCCATAGCTTGGATGCTCTTGGGTCACGTAGCCACCCAATCTGTTCACATGAGACCAGAACACACGTACCACATGATACCCATTAGAAAGGGGTGTCTGGATATAAAGGGACAGTCTAAGTCCTGGACTGTTTCTAATACACTTTGCTAATATTTAAATCAAAGACCAATGAACACTTTTAGCAATGAAAGTCTAAGGAAGTTTATAAAATCTAAGCAGTTTACTTTTTCTTAACTTGGGATGGGTATCCAGATGTTCAATATATCACTGTTTTTTATATATTATAATTAGTTTACAAAAATTATTTATAATCTCTCATTTAGATAATATATTGGAAGACTGACAATTTTTAGACGAAAAACAACAATAGCAAAGAAAAACTGTTCATAGGTAATGAAGTCACAACATTTAACACACTTAATGAGTTAAAGATAAAAACTGCCTAGAAGTAGCTTTTAAAACTTTTATGATAAAATGTTGTGAATAGTTTTTTTAACAGCATGCATTCATTCCCTATTAAAAAGAAGGAAAAAGTTTCCATCCAAAAAGATTCAGGCCCTATAATTTTAACCCACAGGAAAGCCAAGCTAAAATGAACAAACATCCAAAGGGAAGTTTACAGTGGAAATTCTAACAAATGTTTAACTACAGTGTCATGAACAGCACTGCTATTTTATGCATGTCTCTATATTCAAACTTGAATACACACATTCTTCATTTCAATTAATGGCCATAAAAACAGAGGATTATAATACTTCAGTCTTTTGTCATTGATAAACCTAAACAATAAAAAAAGTAAAAGCATTAACACAAGCTGGAGTCAGAATATTCCACAAACAATGCCCTCACATTTAAAAGTAGGCAGAATACTAGTTTATATCATATAGTGCTCAAGTTTTTCCAAGCATTCTCAAAATGTATTACTACTTTTTTTTTTTTTTCTTTTTGATTTTTGTTGTTGCTGCTGTTGTTCTCATGGAAGGCACAACACTGGATCAAAATAACGTATTTCATTTAACCATCCTAACAACTCAGTGAGCTAAGCTGGCTAGGTTTGATAATCACTTTGCAACTGAAAAACCCAAATTCACCAAAGATAAATGATTTGCTCAAAATGATATATATTTCAGTAAGAGACTATATTCAAGTATATGCCTTATAGGCTACAAAAAGACCACTTCTCCCTCCCCTAAAGTTTATATTATTAATAAAGGATATATTATTAATAATATAAACTTTAGGTTTATATATAATATAATTTATATTTATAATATAAATTTTATATTATTTAATATACAAAGTTTTAAATTATTTAATATATCCTAAAGTTTAAACTTTAGGATATATTAAATAATTTAAAACTTTGTATTCTTTAGGATATATTAAATAATTTAAAACTTTGTATATTAAATAATATAAAATTTATATTATAAAATATAATATAAACTTTTGGATATATTATTAACATATCCTTTATATATTAATA
Source organism: Saimiri boliviensis (assembly GCF_048565385.1). Classification (NCBI taxonomy): domain Eukaryota; kingdom Metazoa; phylum Chordata; class Mammalia; order Primates; family Cebidae; genus Saimiri; species Saimiri boliviensis. Next base: position 40,278,087 of record NC_133450.1, on the reverse strand, counting down.
ATATAAACTATAACATATCCTTTAATAAGGATATGTTAATAATATAAGCTTTAGGTTTTATTTATTTTATAATATAAATTTATATTATTATATAAGGTTTCAATATGTGATATTGAATATACTGAATATATTCAATATTGATATATAATAAGTTTTGGTATGTGATATTTGAACTGATTCAGCAGGGAACCTTATATTATATAAGATTTATATTATACAGGTTTATATTATACATTATATAAGCTTTATATAATTTATATTATATATTATCATTTATATTATATATAAGGTTTATATTATAATATATATAAGGTTATATATATATTATATAAGGTTCCCTGCTGATCAGTTCAAATATCACATAACATACTATGACTTCTAAATCTACTATCCACCCAAGTAACAGTTATATTAATCAATCAATGATTGTCAGTTCTTAGCCATTCAATGCCCTACTATATGGGTATATTACCGGAAAGTCAATTTTGACAGTTCCTTATGTTGCTGTATTATTTTTCTTAATGAGCACACAGAACTCTCACACTGCTGGTGTCACTGTTATTCCATCTTCAGAATTTTAATTGCTTTCAGAACCATTAACAATTAGTAATCATAAAATAATCTATAATTACTTATTCATGACATTAATAAATAAGATCATATATTTAACACAAAATAATTGAACAAGAAGCTACTTTATTACACCTGACTAGTGTCCACTAACAGCTGAAAAGAATGATATGAATCAGAGACTGTACATTATTAGAGTTCTGTTTTATGACTTTACTACACACACACACACACACACACACGCGCGCGCACACACACACACATTATTAATCCAATATATCTCCATTTTTAAATGGTGATTTACAAGGACCAAATATCCCCATCTCCCATTTAATTAATGAGCTGTTCTCACGAGTAGGCGTATGAAGGCCATGATACCTACTAAGTATTTGGATTACGGCCATGTAGTATCAGCATCTGCATCATTTCATACAAAAGAAAACCACTGTCACTGAAAAATTAAGACAGTATATAATACTACTATTACATGTACTTCATATCTGCCTCAGCCAAACTCAGTAGACCATCTAAAAGCAAATGCACAATGTAGTAATTATATAAATAACAATGTAGTAATTATATAAATATGTAGTAAATAATATAAATAACCACCATTTATTGAGTACTCAATACATTCCAGGAACTGCCAAATTGCTTTAATGGTAACAACAGCAACAAAAATTGCAGCTATCATTTACTGAGCCTTGATGGTGAGCCAGGCAATGTTTTGCGGTTTAAAGAAATTATTTCACAACATCACACATTACAAATGGAGAATCTAAGATACATAGAGACTAAGTATTTCACTCAAAGTCACACCAGCAATTAGGAGAGGAGAAGGGAGGAGAGAGAAAAAAGGAGTAATGGAGAAAGGAGATGGGAAGGAGAAGGGAAGAGGGAGTAAGAAAAAAGAGGGAGAAAAAAATTAGATATATTACCTACAAAACTTAACTGTCAAATAAATGCAAATATTCATTTTAAAGAAGATCCTTTCAAAGAAAACTGTAAGATAGCCATAAGGTTAAGGGTCTCCTATCTATACAATACAGGATCCTACTGAAAAAGCTTTTAATAAAAATGTACAGTGAAATGCTACCACTTCAGTAGCACATATACTAAAACTGGAATAACACAGAGAAGATTAGCATGGCCCCTTTAAGAGAGAAAAATTTTAAATATATAATTTTTAAATGTACACTGAAATTACAAATCCAAAAATCCACATGAGAGAAATAATGAAGTCCAACTGATAATGCTATTAAGCAGAACATGGACAAACAATTCAGCTTGAGGATCCTTCAAACATTGACTTGAGGCTGCTTTCCCACTTTAAACAGAGAAATAACAACAAAAACAACATAGCTTAAGTCAGTTAATACCTGGTCACCTGCTGAAACTACATATAAGGAAACCAAAGAAGGGAATATCAAATGAAGGGTTTTACGATGTAGACACCTATCCTGTAGAACTGAACACAGACTATGTTCAAATAACTCAGGACACATCAAATGACAACTTGTGGTCCTCTGCAACCTAACATCTAGCCTCTTTTTGAGAATGATGAAGCTGAAATCCAAAAGTCACAATGAAACTTTTGGTTTCACAATTATGAGGATCTCAAAGAGCTTTTTAAAAGTAAGGATTATATCTATCAATATTTACCACATTAAAATTAAAAATGGGAAAATTTTTAACACTAATTCATTTCAGTACAACTGAAATATTTTTTTAAACTACATTTTCCTCAAAAGAATTAGTGAGAAAAATGGCACCATTTTACACTTCTATATATCTCTTTAATGTCTCGCTTAATAGAAAGCAACTGGATTCTCAAACCTACTTTTGCTTCAATTTCTTGCAACTGCACAAGTAATGTAGATCCTGGAAAACACAGTATACTCATGAGAGAAGGAAAAGGAAAGTTAAAAGTAATACTAAAAGTATTACTAACAGTGCTGTCTAAGTATTACTATAAAATTAGTTTTGACCTCACAGACCCCTGAAAAGGTTTCAGGAAACTTTGGGGATCCCCAAGGCATGTTTTGAGAACCACTGATCTAGGATATGAAATATACACTTACAAGAACCTGGCTCCAATACTGACTTACCCTGAGAGGAGATCAAATCACTTAACTTCTCTAGATGTTAATCTCCTTCTCAATAAAGGAATCACTGGCCAGGTACAGTGGCTCACACCTATAATCCCAGCAGTCTGGGAACCTGAGGCAGCCAGATCACTTGAGGCCAGGAGTTTGAGACCAGCTTGGCCAACATGGTGACACCCCATCTTGTACTAAAAATACAAAAACAAAATTAGCAGAGTGTGGTGGTGCACGCCTGTACTCCCAGCTACTTGGGAGGCTGAGCCATGAGAAATGCTTTAACCCGGGGGAAGGAGGTTGCAGTAAGCTGAGATCATGCCACTGCACTCCAACATGGGCAACAGAGTGAGACTCTGTTAAAGAAAAAGAAGAAAAAAAGGAGAGGGGAGGGGAGGGGAGAGGAATCATTAAGAGCAATTCCTGTCTCCTGTATTCCATCCTAAAACCACCAGCCTGAAATCTTGTCCGTGATGCACTGCCAATCCTCCTTTTTCAGCTTCCCTTTCAAAATCTTCCTTCTCTCACATTAAAAGGAGAAACACACTGTTCGCTGATCCCAAACCTTAGCACAGCTCACTTCCCTCCCTGTCACCAAAGGGTCAGTTTGACTGTTAAGAAAATAATTAGGCCGGGCACGGTAGCTCAAGCCTGTAATCCCAGCACTTTGGGAGGCCGAGGTGGGTGGATCACGAGGTCAAGAGATCGAGACCATCCTGGCCAACGCGGTGAAATCCCGTCTCTACTAAAAACACAAAAAAGTAGCTGGGCAGAGTGGCACGTGCCTGTAATCCCAGCTACTCAGGAGGCTGAGGCAGGAGAATTGCCTGAACCCAGGAGGCAGAGGTTGCGGTGAGCCGAGATCGCGCCATTGCACTCCAGCCTGGGTAACAAGAGCGAAACTCCGTCTCAAAAAAAAAAAAGAAAAGAAAAGAACTAGAAAACAATTCTTTTGAAATCTAGTAGTTTATCTGCTTTCAACAATACTGAAGGAGGATCCATCCAGTTGTCATCAAAAATAATTTTTGCTGATAGATTGATTTTTGACACATAACTCAGAAACAGTTCAAAGGACTGAGAGATGCTACAATAAGAGAACACTTCCCATTCCTATCTCTTACTTATATGATTAGGATTTGTCAGTGCTTTATCACAGTAAAAGAATAGAATTGGCTGGGCATGGTGCCTCACCTGTAATCCCAGCACTTTGGGAGGCCAAGGCAGGTGAATCACCTGAGGTTAGGAGTTCAAGACCAGCCTGGCCAACATGGCAAAACGCTGTCTCTACTAAAATTACAAAAATTTGCCAGGCATGATAGTGCACACTACAATCCCAGCTACTAAGAAGGCTGAGGCAGGAGAACTGCTTGAACCCAGGGAGCAGAGGGTGCAGTGAGCCGAGTGTGTGTCACTGCATTCCAGTCTTGGTGACAGAGCAAGACTCTATCTCAAAAAAAAAAAGAAAAAAAGAATTGATGCTAAATCCCCATTTGGGAAATAATCAATATTCACCCTGTATGAAGAGCTCATTTCTTTAAAAAAAGAAAGAAAAAAGCACAATCTTATCATTTCCAATAACTAATATTTTTAACAATCATTTATCAAAATATAATGCCTTTATGTTAGTTTGAATTATGTGATAATGGCAATGATAAGTTCTGCTTACTTCTGAATTGAATAAACATTTATAGCCTCATGGTCACAAGACAGTCTAACTTTTTTATTTTAAAATGATATATTTTTAAAGTATGACAAGTATGAGGGTTATCAGTAAGACTTTGGAGTCTAAAAATATTTTTTATGCTGACAAAATTCTGAAGTGAATAAAATGGAAATATAACTTCAACCAGCAAATAGTTAAAGAATTCATTCAATTTTTTAGAAGATGATGGTAGGAAATAAATTGCTATCAGTAAATACCATTAAAAACACACATAAGAGTAATGAAACAGTTTAATTATCAAATGTCAACATTTTAAAACATCCCAGTCAATATTAATATCAATAAAATATTCCAGAAAATTACATGCTATGTAATTAGCTAAAATGTTAAATATGTAGGAAAAAAACTTTTCAGAATTGATACAAAAAATACATTGTTTTACAAAATTCTTTCAAGCCTATATGAGCAAAAATGTTTGAAAACTGCAGGCACAGTGACTCATGTCTGTAATCCCAGCACCTTAGGAGGCTGACACGGGCAGATCACTTGAGGTCAGGAGTTTGAGACCAGCTTGGCCAATATGGTAAAACCCCATCTCTACTAAAAATACAAAATTCCGCCGGGCGCGGTGTCTCAAGCCTGTAATCCCAGCACTTTGGGAGGCCGAGGCGGGTGGATCACAAGGTCGAGAGATCGAGACCATCCTGGTCAACATGGTGAAACCCCGTCTCTACTAAAAATGCAAAAAATTAGCTGGGCATGGTGGCACGTGCCTGTAATCCCAGCTACTCAGGAGGCTGAGGCAGGAGAATTGCCTGAGCCCAGGAGGCGGAGGTTGCGGTGAGCCGAGATCGAGCCATTGCACTCCAGCCTGGGTAACAAGGGCGAAACTCCGTCTCAAAAAAAAAAAAAAAAAAAAAAAAATACAAAATTCCTCCAGCGAGGTAGCATGTGCCTGTAATCTCAACTACTAAGGAGGCTAAGGTAAGAGAATTGTTTGAACCTGGGAGGCAGAGATTGCAGTGAGCCGAGATCACACCACCACAGTCCAGCCTGGGTGGCAGAGTGAGATTCCATATCAAAAACAAACAAACTAGCAAAACACTGTTGACATGGGTCATGTGTGATTTTAGACTCTATTTGGATGGTATTCTGAAAACATGACCTTTGGTGAAATGTTTATTTATTTAGTTGTTGGGTTTTGGTTTACGCAAGAAAGGTAGGTAATATGAGAAGGCATGAAACACATCTGGCTGACTGGGACATCTGGAACCAATAAACAGAGTAAATCAGATTGTTAACAAAACCTTTTTAAAAAAAAAAAAAAAAAAAAAAAAAGATGGGGTTTCACCATGATGGCCAGGCTGGTCTTGAACTCCTGACCTCAGGTGATCCACCCACCTCGGCCTCCCAAAGTGCTAGGATTACAGGCGTGAGCCACCACGCCCGACGTTAACAAAACCTTTTATCTGAATACATAAAAATCTAAGAAGTGTTTATATTTACTTTTAAGTATGAAAACGGCATAGTCACTGACACTCCCTAGAAAATCTAACAGAATAAACCGTTCATTATCAGCTTAATTTACCCAATGCCTACTGTGAGTTGGGCCCTGGACATACAAGGACACATTCCTTCAATAAACAATTCTGAGCATTTTCTAGGCACTGTTCTAGGTACCAGCAATATTGCAGTGAACAAAAGTGACAAAGGTCTCTGTCCTGTCGAGAGTTTATGCTCTACAGAATGCACAGATAATAAACATTACAAATAAGAACATCAGACAGGCCGGGCCCAGTGGCTCACACCTGCAATCCTAGCACTTTGGGAGGCCGAGGCAGGCAGATTGCTTGAGCCCAAAAGTTCAAGACCAGCCTGGGCAACATAGCAAGACCTAGTCTATCATTTTTAAATATAAATTTAAAAAATTTTTAAAAACATAAAGTATGTTGAAAGGGGACAAATACAAGAGAAAAAATAAGCAGAGCCAGAAAAGGAACATGGGGAGGGGGGGGGTCACAATTTTAAACAGAATGTGCTCAGAGACATAAAGAAGACAGATATTTGCCTAATTATGACATCAGTGTGGTAAATACTGTAAGAGATTAAGGCTCTCAGTGGGAAGGAGGAGGAGAGACCTAATTCTCCCTCAAAGAGGTAGTGATATCTGAGCCAGCTCTTGAGAGAGCAAAACGAAGTTGGCCAGAATCACAAATGGAAGACGGGCTCTCCCAGCCGAGAGAACTGCCCATGCAGAGAGGCCACAGAGAGGTGCAGGAGCACAGCGCACTCATGACAGGCAGCTCCCCATGAACCTGGAGGAGGTAGGAGGCCGCCACTAGAGAGAAGCTGGGCAGGGTCAGATCAGACAGCGTTTGTTTTCTGCTGTGGAGGGTCAAAGGAGCACACTACCAACTCCTGCAGGCAGCTCTGAGAAATGCGGGTCCACGGGGGCCAGGCTAGAGGCAGAGATCTATTGACACTCCCACAACAGGAAGAAAGCAAAGAGCAGAGCCGAGACCTGGGAAGGAGAGAACAGCTAGAAACAGAAAGACTCAGGGCCCAAAGCAATGAAGCTCAGGCCACAAGGGAGATGATAGGACCACTCCTTAAAGGGAGGAAACCTGTGAAAGGACTGAGAAATACAAGTCTGGACTGGAGAAAATTCTAGCGTGGAGATACAGACTGAAAAGTCTCAGAGGGGAAACTGAAGGCATCTGAATGGATATGATCACACACACACACACACACACACACACACACACACACACACACACTCGTAACAAGTATAAAGAGTACCAAAGACTTCTAAGCATTTTCTTTTTCGGAAAGAACTTGCTCACATAAACACTATTTTTTTTTTTTAATCTGTCTTAAGCATGCACTGTCTTAAGCAAGCACCCACAAATATCCAAAAGCAAAAAAGCAGCTTCTTAAGAATGAGGCAATGACAAGAACGAGGCTATTACAGGTAACTTTTGGAACCAGAGGAAACAAAATTATAATTCAAACCGAAGAGAAGTATTCTGAACCTACTTAAAAGATTGGGAAAGCCAGAGACACAGTAAGTTTTAAGTCTTGGCCAAGTATATTTTAAAAGTCCTTCACAGTTTCCTCAAGCTAGTAAAAGATATAGGGAAGCTTAAAAACACTATTGGGGCACCACAAAGTTTGATTTTTATGGCCTAATATTTTAGTAATTCACAATAAAAACACATAAACCAATAATATCTTTTAAATGTACAGGAATCCCGAGCAGCAAAGAACTATCCACAAAAAACTCAACAAGTTCGTTCATCTTTCCTGAGTTTGCACTTTCAACAATACTTACATGTTAAGAAACAATGCAATAGCACTCTTATTTTAAAATTAAATAGCTTTTCAGCACTTTAAGAAAAGAAAAATAAACACCTCTGAAGCAATTAATATATTCAAACTCAAGAGTCATTTCTTTCGATGGCTTTTTTACTTGTATTGTTTTTACAAAAGTAAATGTTCTAACCAATGAAACATCAATTTCTTTTCTAGAATTTTAGCCTGTTATCTAATTCACAAAAGAACTAGTACTGCTACACTCTTTTGGGGAAAAAAAAGGCACACTGGCAACAATCCGAATTAAGAAATGTGAATGCCCTCTTCCATTTTATTTATTTTAGAGACAGAGGTCTAACTATGTTGCTCTGCAGACAGGTCTCTAACTCTTGGCCTCAAGCAATTTTCCTGCCTCAGCCTCCAGAGTAACTGGGACTACAGGCACTAAGCCATAGTTTTTTTTTTTAAGGCAGAGAAAAATAAAAGTTTACAAGTGTTTTCACTTTTAGTAATTCATAAGAATTAACACTACTGTCTTTGTCATTGTACATATAATTGTACATATACTGACACCAAACTTTTTTTCTTTTTTGAGACTGAGTCTCGCCCTGTCGCCCAAGCTGGAGGAGTGCAATGGTGCAATCTCAGCTCACTGTAACCTCCCCTACCCGGGTTTAAGTGATTGTCCTGCCTCGACCTCCAAGTAGCTGGGATTACAGGAGTGCACTACCACAACCAGCTAATTTTTGTATTTTTAGTAGAGACAGGGTTTCACTATGTTGGCCAGGCTGGTCTCTAACTCCTGATCTCAGGTGATCCGCCCTCCTTAGCCTCCCTAAATGCTGAGATTTTAAGTGTGAGCCACTGTGGCTGGCCAACAATACACGTTTTTGATGGATAAGTCCCCTAAAGCCATTTCCTCTACCAAAAAAAAAAAAAAAGTACCCTAATCACATTTTAAAGTTCTTGGTCCTCTTTTCTCAAATCCCACTTCTCTCCGTCCCTCCCCTGACTTCTCCTCCCCATATCCCACCCACCTTTCTTTCCCCATTACACACACACAAAGATCCTTTAAACATTTCTACCAGGGAGCAATTTTTTTCATGGTGCTCACAAGTAGAAACATTTGCTCAAATGGTAAGTTCCCTAACAAATCCCAAAAGAAACACTTTTTTCTGGTATAAGTTACACACATTCACACATAAATATATATATTATATATAGGCCAGTATTCTTATTTTGAAATATATACTAAATTATATACACACTAGATATAAAATCCCATCAGAAGTGTTTACCAACATCATCATTTGGGTTACACCAGAATATGAAGCTGCAAAACACATGCGGTCCCCAACACTCTACCGTTTCCCACTCTCGCATTTCCTTCCCTATCCTGGTTCCTGCTTTCCTGCCTCCTTTTTCCCCACATGAATACAGCTGAACTGTCTCAAACCTACATGCTTCTGTAACAAATAATGTATTTTCAATACAGCTGCCCATAAACCCACACCTATACCCAGGCATAGGTGGGTATAGGATATTTCCTCTAACAAGAATATTTCCTACCTTAGAAAGAATCTGAGGAAGTTATTTGTCAAGAAAAGGAACACAAAACTAGCATCCTGGTATTTTAACATATTGCCTCAGTTTCCATAATGTCATATTACTTGAAAGTAAAAATAAACATTAGCTCAAGTTGTGGAGACATTTTAAAATTAGAGAAATGTGATATAGTCCAGTAAAAAATCAGATTTGGAATTAAAACTATTATCATATCCTGCCTCTCTTAAATTCCTCTGGTCATTTTCTCCAAGGCTCCTAAACATTGTTGCTAGTAACACCACCAGACGTTTTGCTTCTTTGGCTTAGTAGTTTAAAGAAGAGAAGATCGAGAATGGTTAAAAAAAAAAAAAAAGGAAGTGAAAAGTGTGGATAAATGGATGGGATCAGTGCCAATGATGCAGGCATTCTGACATCAATCTAATGATTTCTGAAAAGCATTTAGAGACTGCTAAATAAGCCTGAGAGGTATATCTATGTTTTGAGGGTCTTAACAAATACCCTCACTCAATACAAACTTTTTATCCCAAAATTCTTCACAGATTTATATAATCCCATATTCAATGTTGGTCACCAAATATCATAATTTTTTTTTTGAGACAAAGTCTCACTCTGTCACCCAGACTGGAATGCTGTGGCCCTATCATGGCTCACTGCAGCCTTGACCTCCCAGGCTCAAGCGATCCTCCCACCTCAGCCTCCCAAGTAGCTGGGACTACAAGTGCATGCCACCATGTGCAGACAATTTTTGTATTTTTTGTAGAGACAGAGTTTTGCCACGTTACCCCAGCTGGTCTTGAACTCCTGAGTTCAAGCAATCTGCCCTCTGGCCTTCTAAAGTGCTGGGATTACAGGCATGAGCTGCCATATGCAGTCAATACCAAAATTCTTAATTTCAATTATCAACATGCTTCCTGATGACACCGAGATTTAGAATGTTTATATCATGGTATGTCAGAATTTAATTCAAGTGGCAGTCATCTCAGCTACATATCAATGTTTAAAGAATACATGTAACTAGAAAACTGGCACATATACAGCCATAAATACAATGAAGTCCAGGCCAATTTATATCAACAACTACAATGCTGAAACATGACATGTTTTGAATATCTTAAAAACATGGCTGGGTGCGGTGGCTCACACCTGTAATCCCAGCACTATGGGAGGCCAAGATGGGTGAATCACGAGATCAGGAGATCAAGATAAAATTCCCAAAAAGGCTTTCATGAAAGCTATCATGGAATTGTGTTTGTTATTCAACTGTATGACCAAAAAGACCTAAAGAATCAAAGCAACTTTAATTTCTGATTTTACAGATGAAGAAATGGAAACCCAGAGGGGTTAACTGACTTACCCAAAATCACATACATGGTTAATGACAGAACCAGAATTAGAATCCAGGTCTTCAAACCTCTTTATTTTTGTGTACTATTGGTAGTATTGTTTTTTTGGTTTTGTTCTTGCTTTAATTACTTTTTGCATTAATTTTGGGGGGTGTAGTTTATTTTTTATTATAAAAATAGTAAAGGCTCACCAAAGAAGATTTGCAAAGTAAAAAATAAACATAAAAAATTGCTAATTCACTTTTCAAGCACCACTGCACTCCAGCCTGGGGACAGAGCAAGACTCTGTCTCAAAATAAGTAAATAAACAGCTGTAGTAAGCAACTATAAACATACATAATTTTTTCCTTCAATTTTATGTATATGTTAGTATATTAACGCCTATGTCTGAATGACCTCTAGCTAGTAAGTAGTAAAATTCTTGCAGACTAGAAGAACTAGAGCAAATAAAATTGTGCTATACAATACAGCAGCCACTAGTCACATATAACTACTGAGCACTTGAAATATGATGAGTCCTACCTATTCAATAAATGGTGCTGGGGAAATTGGCTAACCATATGCAGAATGAAACTCGACCCCTACACCTTTCACCATACACAAAATTTAACTCGAGATCAATTAAAGACTTCAATGTAAGATCTCAAAACTATCAATATTCTAGAAGAAAACCTAGGAAATACAATTCTGCAAAGCAATAAAAAGTTGACAAGTGGAACCTAATTAAACTAAAGCACTTCTGCATAGCAAAAGAAGCTATCAACAGAGTAAACAGACAACCTTTAGAATGGGACAAAATATCTGCAAACTATGCATCTGACCAAGGACTAATATCCAGAATCTAGAAGAAACTCAAATAAGCCAACAAGAAAAAAACAACCCCACTAAAAAGTAGGCAGAGGACATGAACAGACACTTCTCAAAAGAGGACATATAAGCAGTCAACAACCCTATGAAAAAAATGCTCAGTATACTAAACATCAGGGAAATACAAATCAAAATCACAACGAGGTAACATTGCACACTAGTCAAAATGGCTATTAAAGAGTCAAAAAATAACATGTTGGCAAGGTTAGAGAAAAAGGAATGCTCATATACTGTTGATGGAATTGTAAATTAGTTCAGCCCCTTTGGAGATTTCTCCAAGAACTAAAAACAGAATTATCATTTGACTCAGTAATTCCATTACTGGGTATATACCTAAAGAAAAATAAATGGTTGTTCAATGAAAAAGACACTTGCACATTCATGTTTATCACAGCACTATTCACAATAGGAAAGACATGGAATCAACCTTCAACAGTGGACTAGATTTTTAAAAAAGTGTGGAACATATACACCATGGAATACTATGTAGCATAAGAAAGAATGAAATTATGTCCTTTGCAGCAACGTGAATGCAGCTGGAGGTTATTATTTTAACTGAATTAACACAGGAACAGAAAGCCAAATACCACGTATTTTCACTTATAAGTAGGAGCTAAACATTGGGTACACATGAACAAAGACGTGAACAATAGATACTGGGGACTTCAAAAGGGAGAAGCCAGGCAGCAAGGGTTGAAAAACTACCCACTGGATACTATGTTCACTGTCATCTGGATAACAAGTTCGATTCAAGTCCAAACCTCAGCATAGAATGATATAATCATGTAACAAACTTGTACATGGACTCCCTGAATCTATAATTTAAAAAAAAAAAAAAAAAGGCCAGGCACAGTGGCTCAAGCCTGTAATCCCAGCACTTTGGGAGGCCGAGGCGGGTGGATCACGAGGTCGAGAGATTGAGACCATCCTGGTCAACATGGTGAAACCCCGTCTCTACTAAAAATACAAAAAACTAGCTGGGCGTGGTGGCCCGTGCCTGTAATCTCAGCTACTTAGGAGGCTGAGGCAGGAGAATTGCCTGAGCCCAGGAGGCGGAGGTTGCGGTGAGCCGAGATCGCGCCATTGCACTCCAGCCTGGGTAACAAGAGCGAAACTCCGTCTCAAAAAAAAAAAAAAAAAAAAAAAGACCCAGTGCAGTGGCTCACATCTGTAATCCCAGCACTTTGGGAGGCCAAGGCGGGTGGATCATGAGGTCAAGAGATCGAGACCATCCCGGCCAACATGATGAAAGCCTGCCTCTACTAAAAATACAAAAATTAAGGCCTGACGCGGTGGCTCAAGCCTGTAATCCCAGCACTTTGGGAGGCCGAGGTGGGTGGATCACGAGGTCAAGAGATCGAGACCATCCTGGTCAACATGGTGAAACCCCGTCTCTACTAAAGGTGCAAAAAATTAGCTGGGCATGGTGGCGCATGCCTGTAATCCCAGCTACTCCGGAGGCTGAGGCAGAATTGCCTGAACCCAGGAGGCGGAGGTTGCGGTGAGCCGAGATCGCGCCATTGCACTCCAGCCTGGGTAACAAGAGCGAAACTCCGACTCAAAAAAAAAAAAAAATACAAAAGTTAACCAGGAGTGGTGGCGTGCACCTTTAGTCCCAGCTACTCGGGAGGCTGAAGCAGGAGAATGGCTTGAACCTTCGACGTGGGAGTTGCAGTGAGCCAAGATCGCATCACTGTACTCCAGCCTGGTAGCAGAGCAAGACTCCACCTCAAAAACAAAAAGAAAAAAAAAAAAAAAGAAATACGACTAGTCCTTATTTGAGATATGCTGTAAATATAAAATACACATGAGACTTCAAAAACATAGTGTGAAAAAAGAATCTAAAAATAGCTCATTTTTATATTGGTTACCTGTTGAAATGATAATATTTTAGATATTCTGAGTTAAATAAAGTATATTATTAAAATTAATTTCAGGCTGGGCACAGTGGCTCACGCCTGTAATCCCAATAACTTTGGGATGCCAAGTTGGGCAGATCACCTGAGCTCAGGAGTTCAACACCAGCCTGGCCAACATGGTAAAACCCCATCTCTACTAAAAATACAAAAATGAGCCAGGCATAGTGGTATGCGCCTGTAGTCCCAGCTACTCAGGAGGCTGAGGGAGGAGAATCACTTAAACCTGGGAGGCAGAGGTTGCAGTGAGCCGAGATCACACCATTGCACTCCAGTCTGGGCAACAAGAACAAAATTCCACCTCAAAAAATTAAGTAATTAAATAAAATTAAATTAATTTGTTCTGTTTCTTTTTCCTTTTTTAAAATCTGGCTACTAGAAAATTTTAAATTACCTATGTGGCCCACATTTGTATCATATTTTTATTGGGGAGCACTAAAGTAAGACGATAAAGAAAAGAAAGGGGACAAAGAAACACATCAAAAAACAAAGGGGAAAACTTTCCATTCCCTAGGCCCTGGAAGAGCCCAGACACTTTCTACTCTGTGTTCACAAAAGAAACCTAATCATTCAATGTTCTTTAATCACCCAACCTACAGCTTACTACCTCTGAACAAGAATTACAGGTTTATCTTATAGGCACACGGATTTTTTACACCTTTCTATATACTTAATACACTTCGCCTAAACCTAAATTGTCATGATAAAGAAAGAAAAAATAATAATGCTTTATCTTCTAATGGGAGAGCTTCCTTTTTATTCAAAAGGAGACTTCCATGAGACTTTCTGCCCCACACAGCTCTTCTTTCCAGTTAAGGACTCGAAAATTCCTGTTTCCCTCTTATAAGACGGTTGACAATGTAAAAAATGAAACCAAATATAAAGGTGCCCTTTAGACAGACTTCCGCTAAACAGGTAGTGTTCCATGTTAGTATGGCTCTGAGACCTCTTACAAAGATTTTTAAAGGGCCATAACAGGTTTAAATTAACCCCATGGAAAGAATCTGACATTTTAAAAGGATCTGATGACTCAAAACATTCTTTTGGACTCTCCCAGCCTCTTCACTGGAAATGCACTCAGGACAGTCATACCAGTTGGGTTTCTTGTATGATAGCCCAGATCAAGTACAAACTTGAAATGTGGAATAAGAAGAGTTATCCTAGGCTCTCCTTGATTATCAAGTGCTTTGTTTTTGTTTGTTGGGTTTTTTGGTTTTGTTTTTGCTTGGAAAGGATGGTAGCATGTGTGTGTTTTACTTCTGCATTTGTATGGAAAGGGATACTTAACAGCAAAACAATGATAGCCAAGTCTTCCAGTCCAGAAATTACCAGGAGCCTTATCAGAACCAGACAATGTGTCTTTAGACAACTTTTATAGCCTCATAGAAGATACCAGGCTTCACTTTGCCAAGTGCTACTACATTGACCTGCCTGACCCTACCACTGAGCAAAACATGAAAAAGCTAGAAACAGCAACACAAAGTCCAGAATAGCCAGCCACTCTAGGGAAGGAATTCTGATCTACTAAAGGTCAGTGTGGCTTGTAGCCATAAGAAATGAGGTAGAATCAGTTTAAGCAAATGAATCATCAGATGGTTGTATGACAGAGCACTCCTTTGTGTAAAGCATGGTTTCTCCAGATAACTCTTTTGTGGTTTTATGGGTTGGGGTGTGTGTGTGTGTGGGGTGTGTGTGTGTGTGTGTGTGTGTGTGTGTGTGTTTCTTGCAACAGGGTCACACTGTGTCACCTGGGCTGGAGTACAGTGGTGTGAACATAGCTCAATGTAACCCCAAACTCCTGGGCTCAAGTGATCCTCCTATCTCAGCCTCCTGAGTAGCTGGGACTACAGGCACTCGCCACCAAACCAGGCTAACCAGATGACTATTGTGAGCAGCTCTCCTGTGAACCGTAGGATATTTAGCAGCATCCCTGGCCTGTCTACCACTAGATGCCAGTAGCAACTCCTTACTCTTGCCCGCTTCATTCCGCATTCGAGTGTCAAAACCAGGTCTCTCCAGACATTGCCAGATTCCCCTGTCTGCGTTTGGGGAGTGGGGATGGAGGGTGGGAGTGTGAAGAACCCCTAGGTGAGAATCTTTGGTGGAGAGCAAAAGCAGCTGAAAACAGTTGCAACAGCAGCTAAACAGAGGCTGCTAACACTGTATCCAGTGTGACAAACTATACTCAAGCGGTTAGTTTGGCACACGTGGCAAGACACTTCTGACAAAATTTCTGATATTACCAAACATGAAGGATAACAAGATAATGAAGTACTCTAGGAATATTAAACAGGTGAGCTTCAAATGACACAGGATTCTTAAATCACTGTGAAAGTGATGCTATCTGCCTCACTAATTAATTTAGTTTGTAAGCTTTCAAAAATCAGATTAGGGCCGGGCGCGGTGGCTCACGCCTGTAATCCCAGCACTTTGGGAGGCCGAGGCGGGTAGATCACAAGGTCGAGAGATCGAGACCATCCTGGCCACCATGGTGAAACCCTGTCTCTACTAAAAATACAAAAAAATTAGCTGAGCATGGTGGCGCGTGCCTGTAATCCCAGCTACTCGGGAGGCTGAGGCAGGAGAATTGCCTGAACCCAGGAGGCGGAGGTTGCGGTGAGCTGAGATTGCGCCATTGCACTCCAGCCTGGGTAACAAGAGCGAAACTCCGCCTCAAAAAAAAAAAAAAAAAAAAAAAAATCAGATTAACCAGTAATGGTGTCAACTATTCAGATGATGTTCGAACTCTTAAAGTCAGAATACTTGTTATTTTCAAAATTATAGTTTTCAATTTTAATTGTTTAAACTGTAGGAAGAAGGTATTCTCAGATACTCTGCTAGATGTAAAATGCAACATGTAAAGCAATTTAGCAGCACCTACCAAGGTTTTTATCTCTTACCCAGAATTCCACTTTTAAGAATTCATCCTACAGACATACTCCCCTATGTGAACAGAGAGATATGTCTTAAGTAGTTCCCCAACAGTGTTGTTTACAACAGCAGTAAAATTAAAATACGCCAAATGTTATCAATAAGAAAGTGGCCTTAAGTAAGTTACTACTTAATTCACACTTTGGAAGACTGTACAGTTTTTTTTTTGTTTTGTTTCGTTTTTTGAGATGCAGTCTCACTCTGTTGCCCAGGCTGGAGGTGCAGTGGTACGATCCCGGCTCACTGCAACCTCCACCCTCCAGGGTCAAGCAATTCTCCTGTCTCAGCCTCCCAAGTAGTTGGGATTACAGGCATGCATCACCACATCCAGTTAATTTTTTGTATTTTTAGTAGAGGTGGGGTCTCACCAGGTTGGCAAGCCTGGTTTCGAACTCCTGACTTCAGGTGATCTGCCCACTTCAGCCTCCCAAAGAGCTGGGATTACAGGCATGAGCCACCGTTCCCAGTTGTACAGCCATTAAAAAAAAAAAAAAAGAGACAACAATATGACAAACTTTTCAGTAGGAAATGAAATATTCACAGAGGCCGAGATGGTGGCTCATGCCTACAATCCCCAGCATTTTGGGAGGTGGAGGTGGATAGATCACTTGAGCTTACCAGTTCAAGACATGCCTGGACAACATGACAAGACCGCATCTTTATAAAAAATACAAAAATTAGCCAACCATGGTGGTGCATGCCTGTAGTACTAGCTACTTGGGAGGCTAGGGTGGGAAGATGACTTGAGCCCAGGGGGTGGAGGCTACAGTGAGCCAAGATCGCTGCCACTGTACTCCACCCTCAGGCATGGTGGTTCATGCTTGTAATCCTGGCATTTTGGGAGGCCAGGGCAGGCGGATCACTGGATTTCAGAAGTTTAAAACCAGCCCGGCTAACATAGTGAAACACCATCTCTACTAAAAATACAAAAATTAGCTGGCCCAGTGGCATGCACCAGTAATCCCAGCTACTCGGGAGGCTGAGGCAGGAAAATCACCTGAACCCAGGAATAGGCAGTTGCAATGAGCCAAGATCATGACACAGCACTTCACCCTGTGCGACAGAGAGAGATTCCGTCTCAAAGAAAAAAAATTCATAGAAATATATACATTGAGAGAGAAAGAATATGGGACTATTTTTATAAAAATAAACATGACTGGCCAGGCATGATGGTTCACATCTGTAATCCCAGCACTTTCGGAGGCTGAGGCAGGCAGATCACTTAAGGTCAGGAGTTCACAATCAGCCTGGCCAACATGGTAAACCCCATCTCTACTAAAAATAAAAATTAAAAAATTAGCCAAGCATGGTGGTGTGTACCTATAGTTCCAGACACTTAGGAGGCTGGAGTGGGAGGATGGCTTGAGCCCAGAGGGTGAAAGCTGCAGTAAGCCAAGATCATACCACTGCACTCCAGCCTGAGCAATAGAGCCAGAACTTATCTCAAAAAAAAAAAAAAAAAAAAAAAAACCCCCGTTCGTGGTAGCTAATGCCTATAATCCAAGCATTTTGGGAGACCAAGGCAGGCAAGTCACTGGAGATCAGAAGTTCAAGACTAGCCTGGCTAACATGGTGAAACCCTGTCTCTACTAAAAATACAAAAATTAGCTGGTCCGGTGGCAGGCACCTGTACTCCCAGCTACTTGGGAGGCTGAGGCGAGAGAATCACTTGCACCCAGGAGGCAGAGGTTGCAGTGAGCTAAGATAGTACCACTGCACTCCAGCCTGTGCAACAGAGTGAGCCTCTGTCTCAAAAATTCATAGAAATATAATGAGAGAGAAAGAGTACAATACTATTTTTATAAAAATAAACAGCTCTGGCCAGGCAATATGGTGAAACCCCCTCTCTCCTAAAAATACAAAAATTAGCTGGGCGTGGTGGTGCGCGCCTGTAGTCCCAGCTACTCAGGAGGCTGAGACAGAAGAATCACTTGAACCCGGGAGACAGAGTTTGCAGTGAGCCAAGATCACGCCACTGCACTCCAGCCCGGACAGCAGAGTAAGATTCCATCTCAAAAAAAAAAAAAAAAAAGAGTGACCCACTTAAGACTTAATTAAAAAGTTGCCTAAACCAACCTCAAAGAGTTAAGAAACCTCATCCAGCTCCCCTCTTGAACCATAACCAATCAATAACTAAGAACATATATAGAGGGAAACGGTTCAATTTAGAACATTTAGTTTTGATAAATGTTTATTGTTTAATAAACATTTAATTTATAGTTTAATTTAGCAGAATCTCATCACATGCAGTCAAATTTAAATGATTCTAATTTGCCTTTTCAATTTATTGATCTGAGTAATCAAAACTAATGAGTATGATTTGTCTTCTCCAACTTAAATCTTAAAAGAATGAGCAAAGAAGCCAAACGCCTGAAAGACTAACAGAACTAACAATTAATAAAAATTAAAATCTCAATTCTAGATTTGGGATAACAAACTATTTTATCTGGGTACACAGTTAAAACAAAAAAAAAGGTAGTTTTCTAAGAATTTTTCTGGTTCTAAAATACACAGGCAGAGAGACACACTTCAAATCAAAATGTCAGGCACTCACCATAATAGCTATGGCCTTTAAATCACCCCAGTACCCCTCCCCCTGCCCACAGCTCCAGCCAGTTTAACTGCTTTTAAATGGAACATTCTAAATGGCTAAAAATAAACTATCTCTATTTCCTCCTACTTCAGTTTTCCCATTTTCTCATGACATTTTAACCTTTATCCAGGCAGTTATGATGACAAACATACAATACCTGTATGACATAATTTCTGTTTTTTATAAAGAGATATATAAATGTGTATTTCCTTTCCCTTCAAAAAACAATATGGCAAAAGAACTTTGACGTTCTCTAGCCAATTAGAACCCTGGATCTCAAGACTGGCTCTGAGGGATTTCATAAAACTAGGCTCCCCATCAAAAGGCCACAATTATATTTTCTTGACTACAGGCATCATCTCTGGATTATCCACATCTCTTCCATCTCCAAAGGTAACTAAAAAAATACAGAGTAACCAAATGAGTATAAAAACACATGAACCTGGCCAGGTGCAGTGGCTCACCCCTGTAATCCCGGCACTTTTCGAAGCCGAGGTGGGTAGATCACTTGAGGTCAGCAGTTTGAGACCAGTCTGGCCAACATGGTAAAACCCCATCTCTACAAAAAATACAAAAATTAGCTGGGCGTGGTGGCATATTCCAGGAGGCTAGGATAACTCAGGAGGCTGAAGTAAGAGAATCGTTTGAACCCGGGAGGCAGAGATTACAGTGAGCCGCGACTGCCCCAATGCACTCCAGCCTAGGCAACAGAGGGAGACTCTGTCTCAAAAACACACGCAAGGCCAGGGGTGGTGGCTCATGACTGTAATTACAGCACTTTGGGAGGCTGAGGCGGGTGGATCACGAGGTCAGAAGTTCAAGACCAGCCTGGCCAACATTATGAAACCCTGTCTCTACTAAAACACAAAAATTAGCCGCCTGTAATCTCAGTTACTTGGAAGGCTGAGGCAGAGGAATTACTTGAACCCAGGTGGCGGAGGTTCCAGTGAGCCGAGATTATGCCACTGCAATCCAGCCTGGGTGACAGAGCGAAACTGTCTCCCAAAAAAAAAAAAAAAAAAAAAAAAACACATCAACCTGCTCAAGGTTTATGCAGAAAGTGGAAAAGTAAATCAATGATGGATGCCAGGTGTCATATAACATCCTCCTCTAATGGCCAGAAACATACTCATGTTAGTGGTATTACCTGGTATCACACTTCTCTTCTGTTCAATATTTCTATTATAAATATCAACAAATCTCATTTTCTCATTCATTTAAAATATAATACATTTGGTATTATATTAAGTGCTGAACTTCTGGCAATAACTGAATTTACCTTCTACGGCTTATGTCTTATTTTGAGCATGTCAATTCAGCCAACAAACTAACCATCTTATCAGAAATGAACTTAATATCTCTGCTTTATAATGTAGAGAGCTTTTTTAGATAGTAACAACCAAGTCTTGAGAGGTTTTTTAAATGTTTGTTGTTTTTGTCTTAAGATCCAATGTCCTAAACCTGTTAAAAAGACAGTGTGGTTTTTATTAAGTGAAAAAGCAAAGGTTGCCTAAATTCTCTAAGTTCTACTTACAAAAGAGCCTATGTAATAGATGCATGTTTTTAAACAAATGTATACTATCAGGTGGCCTCTCTGTCCATTTCACTAATTTCTTAACATCTTTTTCTTTTCTTTTTCAGTCTACATCATGCTTTGCTTGACATAGTTTTAGAAAAGAATGTTTTTCAAGCTTTGTGTTATGAACCTTTGGAAGGTTTTTAAAGTGTCTTGGATTTTCATTAATATCACTAAAGAAAATACAGTAACAAAACATTTTTATGAATTCAGGAAGTGCTTTTAAATTTTTTTTTTTTTTTTTTTTTGAGACAGGGTCTCACTCTGTCACCGAGGTTGGAGTGAGGTAGCACAAACATGGTTTACTGCAGCCTTGACTTCCCCAGGCTCAAACTGCTAATCCTCCCACCTTGGCCTGGCAAAGTGCTAGGATCACAGACATGAACCACTCTGAATAGCCTTAAATAAATCTCCATTAATCACAAATCCCTATATTCATCTGAAAAACACCAGTACAAATCAGTCTGCAGAGAGGGGTTCATTTGGATAATCAAATCCCTTATAACACCTTCATATACCTCTCCAGCATCCATGGCCCAAAATTAGAAACCACTGGCAGAGACTATGAAATATAAAACTGCCTAGTTACAGGCAGAATGGCTCTTTAAAGTAAATATTAGGAATCGTAAGTGAAAATTTATGGTGTGTCAGGTACCAATGTTTTTCCCCTATAAACCTGTATTTCCATATTTAAAATCAAAATTAGTCATGAAAATCATTTATATATAGGCATTTGCTTCATCACAGGCAATTTTTAAGAAATGCAGCTACTCATAAAAAGCCCCCAGGACGCACTGGAACACAGAACGTGCCAGCTTCCATTTCCACCACCAAAGAGGGAAGTTGGTTTTGGTTTGAGCTCTACTACCCAACCAGAGCATCTGTAACTAAAACCTTAATACAATTTTGAAGGTATCACAGGTCAGAGCTGCCTGAAAGAGAGACAAATATATATGATAGCAGAAACGTAAAAATACAAATCATAAAATAGCCACCTAACTGTGAAACTAGAAGGGCTACGGTAGTAATAAGGATGAGAAAAAGAGCAGCAAAAACACAGATTTAGAGATTTCTCTAAATTAATCAATATTTGGTAATATCTTGTTATTATGGGCATGGTGGCTTACACCTGTAATCCCAACACTCTGGGAGCCGGAGATGGGCAGATCGCCTGAGGTCAGGAATTTGAGACCATCCTGGCCAACATGGCGAAACCCATCTCAACTAAAAATACAAAAATTAGCCACGCGCCCCCGCTGCTCATGATTCCGAGGCAGGGGAATCACTTGGACCGGGAGGCGGAGGTTGCAGTGAGCTAAGATTGCACCACTGCACTTCAGCCTGGGAGACAGACTGAGACTCTGTCTCAGAAAAAAAAAAAGAAGAAGAAGAAGAAGACATAATCCAAAGAATTTCTGCTCTAGATAAGCCCTAAGAGACCATCTATTCTAGTCCAATTGTCTCATTTTACAGATGAGGAAACTGGCCCAAAGAACTTATGTGGCTTGCTCCAGGTCATTCAGCTGACTGGTAGCAAGTCCTGATCCCAGATCTTCTGGTTCCTAGCCCAGTATCTCCACTTTTTTGTCTGGTTATTTCACAATCCCTCTGCCATGTCCTAATCTGGATTTGATCCATTTTTTATGTTGAAAATTATTTTGACAACGTATAACCATTGTAAACAGATATTTCTCAAGCTTCATTTAACTATCCTGCAGATCACTCAAATTAAACCTCAGCAGTTTTCTCATCTATAGAGGGGGTGGTGCTGGGTATGTTTTGAGCACTATGAATTTTTCTTACAAGAATATATTGTCTCTTCTTTGATCTTGAATGTCTATGAGAAACAAATGTGTTTTTAAAAAATTAGTTTCAAAAGCAACTTTTCAAAACGAAATTAACTTTAAGGAAAGCAAAACTTGGTTTTCAGAAACCAACGCCCTAGATTTATTTTGACGTTAAATCAGATGGGTACATCACCTGTCATTCAAATGAGTACACCAAGGTGCCAAACGAAGATACATACTTACAACGCCAAATGCTGCAGTTCTTTTTACCAACTAAGTCTTTGTAACATGAAATAGTTTACACTGACTAAATTCTAAACTCAGAATTTAAGACAAAAATACTAAAACGGACATGAATAATTGTTATATACTTGTATGGCTAACTGGTAATGACACAGAAACGATAAATACCAATATGGAAGACTACAAATGGAACAATTAGAAATATAACAGATCCCTAGGTGGGCACGACAGGCTTTGGGAGGCCACAGCAGGAGGATCTCTTGAGGCCAAGAGTTTGAGACAACAGAGCAACATAGATAAGCAATACAGCAAGACTGCCATCTCTACAAAAAAAATTAAAAATTGGCCAGGTGTGGTGATACACCTGTGGTCCCAACTACTCCAGAGGCTGAGGCAGGAGTATCTCTTGAGCCTGGGATTTTAAGACTGCAGTGAGCTATGATCACACCACACACGATCGGCCTGGTTAATAGAGTGAGGCCCCATTTCTTTAAAAAAAAAAAAAAAAGAAAGAAAGAAAGAAAGAAAAAGAAAAACTATGACATCCTAGTGTAACAGCAGCTAAAATTTACAGGGTACAAACTGGAGCCAAGTGCTTTCCACATGTTAACTCATTTAATTCTTAACAACCCTACATCTACATACTATTATTATTTCCCACCTTACAAATCAGGAGACCAAGGCAGAGACAAATTAAATGAGAAGTCCACAGTCAGACACTTGTAACAGGGAGAGCCAGGATTTACAACTATGCACTACAGCTCTATAGTCTGCACAGAAAATGTTAACACGACATAATGATGGTGGAAATATTACATGAAATGTCCAGAATAGGCAAATCCAGAGATACATAAAGTAGATTAGTGGCTGCCTGCAGCTGGGGAGAAAAGGTAGAAAGCTATGAGGAGTGACTGCTAATGGATACAGAATTTCGTTCTGAGGTGATAAAAATGCTCCAAAAATAGACTGTGGTGATGGTTATACAACTCTGTGAACATACTAAAAACTAATGAATTGCACACTTTACATGAGTGAACTGTATAGTACGTGAATTATGTCTCAATAAAGCTGTTCAAAAATATGGTGGTGAGATATATTGAAAACTGAACCATACTCAGCAATAAAAAACAATGGAAAAGATAGTTGCTAGTATTAGGGGAAGCAGTCTGAGTTCTCTATTTTTGCTACTTTAAGTCTAAAATTATTTCTAAATGAAAGTTGTTGCTTTTCTTTTCTTTTCTTTTCTTTTTTTTGAGATAGAGTCTCACTCTGTTGCCCTGGCTGGAGTCCAGGGGCATGATCTCAGCTCACTACAGCCTCCATCTCCTGGGTTCAAGCGATTCTTCTGCCTCACCCTCCCAAGTAGCCGGGATTACAGGCCTACGGACCCATACCCTGCTAATTTTTATATTTTTAGTTGAGACAGGGTTTCACCATGTTGGCCAGGCTGATCTCAAATTCTTGGCCTCAAGTGATCCACCCACCTTGGTCTCCCAAAGTGCTGGGATTACAGACATGCACCATCGCACCCAGCTGAATTTTGGAAGTGGAACCATCAACACAGCATGAAGCAGCGGGTACCAGATTCGAGGCAGGAGGTGCTGCCCTGCCTCCTAACATCCATAGCTTCCCTTATTAAAGTCCTGAGGGTGACAAGACTCATCCTGCTCATCACCTCACTTGCCATGAGGACCCAACAGAAGGTAGCATGATATAAACACTCCCACTTGGCAAGGCACGGTGGCTCACACCTGTAATCCCAGCACTTTGGGAGGCCAAGGCGGGCAGATCACAAGGTCAAGAGATTGAGACCATCCTGGCTAAGACGGTGAAACCCCATCTCTACTAAAAATACAAAAAATTAGCTAGGTGTGGTGGCACACACCTGTAGTCCCAACTACTCGTGAAGCTGAGACAGGAGAATCACTTGAACCAGGGAGGCAGAGGTTGCAGTGAGCCGAGATCACACCATTGCACTCCAGCCTGGGCAACAGAGCAAGACTTCATCTCAAAATAAATAAATAAACATAATACAAAAATTAGCCAGGCGTGGTGGCACATGCCTGTAATCCCAGCTACTCAGGAAACTGAGGCAGGAAAACTGCTTAAACCTGGGAGGCAGAAGTTGCAGTGAGCTGAGATCACGCCACTGCACTCCAGCCTGGGTGACAAAGCAAGACCCTATCTCAAAAAAAGGAAAACATTCCCACAGTCAAATATCACCTATAAGAAAGATAAACATTACCATGTTGAAACTGTATAAGATTTTATAAAAGCAAAATTATCAGTAGAAAACTATCAGAAAAAGGTCCTTGAAAGCTCATGAAATATAGTAATAGTAAATAGCTAGGCCAGGTGCAATGGCTTACGCCTGTAATCCCAGCACTTTGCAAGGCCGAGGCAGGCAAATCACTTATGCCCAGGAGTTGGAGACCAGCCTGGGAAACATGGTGAAGCCCTGTCTCTACAAAAATCACCAAAATTAGCCAGGCACGGTGACATGCACCTGGGGTCCCAGCAACTCTGGAGGCTAAGGTGGGAGGATCTCTTGAGCCTGAGAGGCAGAGGTTACAGTGAGCCGAGATTACACCACCGCACTCCAGCCAGGGAGACTGAGCGAGTCTCTGTATCCAAAAAATATACATATATATAGTAAATAGCTAATTCTTAGTGAGCACACTCTGTGTGATACACTGCTCTCCACCGTACTCATCTATTGGGTCACGTAATTCTCACAATAACCCTATAAGTACTATTGCTACTAGCCCCACTTTACAGAAGCAGCAACTGAGGTTCTTGTCAAAGTATACATGCTGAGCAGGGGTTTAAACTTAAGCAATATGGCCCCAGAGTCTATGATCTTAACCCACTTTGGATACTGCCCCTAAAGCAAAAATTATAACTTCCTTTTAGAGCTGCCATTCACGATTCACTCAACTCATTCACCCAGGCCCCATGCAAGGTAAATAAGACAATCTTTGGCCTTCAGGGACCTTTCATTGTAGTAAGCCCCAAAAGCCACTGTGAGAAGAGTGCTCTCAAGAGAGCTGGGGACGGGGCTCCTCCCTGAAGCCAGTGAAGTCACAGGAAGCTACCTTCCTTCAGGTGACCTTGTCAGATCACTAAGAGTTCACAAAGAAGAAAAGGACAGAGAGAGCCAAGATAATTGAAAAGAGACTACCCATAAAGTAAAGAGGCAGCAGAGAAAAATCCAGGAGACAGAAAAATGAATTTACTAAACAGGGAAAGGGACATCTTCTCCACTGAAATAAGAGTAAAATAAAGTTCAATATAATTCATGCCTGCTGGCCATGATGAAGATGGTAGTTCATGGTGGGGCATGTAGAGAGAAGCAAGGAATAAAACAGGGTGGGACCTTAAGACTTTATCCATGAAATTAATCTTTTGTGTTTGGGTTTATTCTCATCTTATAGATAAGCTTAACTGTGACTCAAAGGGGTTAAGGTCTTGCTAAGGGCCACACACAGGTAGAAAGTAGCAAATCTCCAAGGCCTGTTCTCTTCTACTCTGCCATACTCCTTCTATGAACTGGTGTCACCGTGTAATGACACTAGTCAGCAGATAGATGGATTCTAGTCTGCCTGAAGATGGGACAGATGAAAACGCAACTGGAGAAATGTACACATTATATTGTATATCATTCTTCAAAATACAGAGAAGCTAAACATGAACACGCTCCTTCCTCAAACTATAAGCAAAAATACTATAGCTCAGTTTTCAATGTTTTTTAAACAGCAAATAAAAAACACCCCACACCTCAGCAGTTCTCAAAAAGGATACGCAGTTTATTAAAGCAGAAGCACATAATCCCTAATACACTAGAGGCTGCTTTATATTCAAAAGTTCTGTCTTGTGGGTCAACCAGGCACTGATCTGACTAGGAGATGTACTACTAATTAGATAAGTCAATTACTCAATTTGACTTGATAAAAAGGCATCATTATAAATTACCACCATGATGACTTGTTAAATTTCTATCAGACCAATTATTACATTGGGATAGGATAGAAGTAGCCCTCCAAAAAACATTTGTTTTGGTATATTAAGACCATGAGCCCACACAAATGCAGCTGCCGCCACCACTACACCTACAAAAAAGCTTGAATAATACACACCAAAATCTTTGAAGGGGTAATCGTCTTTCTACTTCATTTTGTACTTTCCACAAAAATACATGCATGACTTTATTTTTTTAAGAACACCAAAAACCACATGGAGGCTGGGAGGGTTGGCAGGGCAGGATTTAGAAAAACTTACCTCAAGGCTTCTAACTAGAATCTTTACATCAAAATCTTTAGCAACTTTATATACCACAAGACAATATTCAATGAACAATATTTGATAGTTCTTAAAACATTACTTGTCCCCTACTTAGAAAAAATGTAACAGAAATGAAGCTCAGGTAGAAAATGAGCTCTAAAAATTAAAAAAAAAATTCAACAAATTTCAGATGCTGTGGCCAATCCTAAATCATTTACATTAGCGTAGTTCTCCTCTTCTAAATAAGACAAATAATACCAACATATTTTTCTACTATATGAAATTGATTTAAAAAAAAATTTTTTTTTAAAGATGAGTCTTGTTCTTATCACCCAGGCTGGAGTGCAGTGGCGGGATCTCGGCTCACTGCAACCTCCACCTCCCGGATTCAAGCAATTCTCCTGCCTCAGCCTCCAGAGTAACTGAGATTACAGGTACCCACCATCACACCCGGCTAATTTTTCTATTTTTAGTAGAGATGGGGTTTCACCATCTTGGCCAGGCTGCTCTCAAACTCCTGACCTCGTGATCCACCTGCCTCGGCCTCCCAAAGTGCTGGGAACACAGGCATGAGCCACTACACCTGTCCAATTATAAATATTAAAAGAGGCTGGGCACAGTGTCTCACGCCTATAACCCCAGCACTTTGGGAGGCCGGCCAAAGCAGGTGGATCACTTGAGCCACTTGAGCCAAGGAACTAGAGACCAGTCTGGGCAACATGGACAGATGTCATCTCTACAAAAAATCAACAAGTTAGCCAGGCCTGCTGGTACGCACCTGTAGTCCAAACTACTTGGAAGGCTGAGGTGGAAGAACACCTGAGTCCAAGAGGCAGAATCTGCAGTGAGCCAAGATGGCGCCACTGTATTACACCTTGAGTGACAGAGTGAAGATTAGAAGAAGAAATAAACTAAATATAAAGTTGTTGGATGATACGAAAAACACAAAATCTAAGATTATTAAAAATGACCTATTTTTTACATTAAAAGACAGAGGAGCTGGGTGTAGTGGCACACACCTATAGTAACAGCTACTTAGGAGGCTAAAGTGGGAGGATCCCATGAGCCAAGACCAGCCTGGGCAACGTAGCAAGAAATGTCATCTCAAAAAATACATATATAAAGACAGAGGACCAGTACATTAATATTATATACTGCACAACCTCTGAAGTTGTACATGGGTACCTTGAAAGACAACAAGTAAGGTAGGGCAATATAAAGGAAGAGTCCAATAAGCAATACAGACCATAAATTAAAAATGACATACTCAATACCTACAAGAGCCAAATAGGGAAAGTTAGCCATTTTTTTTTCTTTAAACTACTGTATGTAGAGAGGGTTTGGAGGAAGGCTCACTCATCAGAGTGAGCTGGACTAGACAGAAATCTTCTTAGGAAGGCCTCCTCTTGAGCTGAGCCATAAGGAGACAGAAAATGGATTTCCATCTTGGGAGGAACAAACAGAGCAAAGGCATTGAGGCCACTGAAGAACGTGGGGTGTGGGGTGACAGGCAGGAACAGGCCACCATGCAGAGGTTAGAAACAAGCACTGTGACACTTCCAAAGCAATATCCAGTCTGCTCAAAAAAGCATCTGAACCACCTGGCCTGCACATCCCCAGGTAAAAGATAACAAATCAACAACTCCAGCCAATTTCTCCGGTGATTCTTTTGCACACTGAAGTCTGAAAACTACTGTTACAGACCGAGGAGGTAACATAAGACAAACAGTAAGCACAAAAAAACACTATATTTATAACACATGTTAACACTGCAAGGAAGACAATTGTTTTAGATGCTCTGTTTCAAAACTCCCTACTGTTATCCTTCGCCAAAAGCACTTTAACTTATTATATATGTTAACGATGAATTTCACATCTGAAAATCACAAATAATCTGTCTCCTCTTAGGTATCTTGAAACTACCAGAATTGCATGAGGGCCTTGAAAGCCCTTATTTAAGAGGTATGGATGACAGGATGTGAGGAAAACCATTTGGAAAAAATCCCAATGAGTATTCCCCCCTACCCTACAATATGCTTTACCAAGAAGGGCAAAGCCCTGGTTTTAAAAGAAAGGCAAAGTAAAACAAAAACACTTTGAAGTTCTGATTAAGCATGCAGTACCAAAATCACATGCCACTGTCCTTCCTCTGAGTGCAAAATGTGAATACATCACTTCATCATTCAGAAATGAAATCTATTAAAAGAGCCAGGGAATATAAGAAGTACTGAATAACTCTCCAAGCTATTTCCAAATTTTTCTTCCAAATCAAGAATCAGGCACAGGTATGGATTATTTCCACCATGACACCTGAGTATCCACTTGTCCAACACCTGTACATATTGTATAGATCATAAATTTCAAAGTTTCAAATACCTCCCACATTTTCTTGGCAAGCAAAATTTTTCTTGGCAATCAAAATAAAATTAATAAATAAACCCATCTAAGAAGTTAATTGGCTGGGCACGGTGGCTCACACCTGTAATCCCAGCACTTTGGGAGGCCGAGGTAGAAGGATAACTTCGGGTCAGGAGTTCAAGACCAGCCTGGCTAACATGGCAAAACCCTGTCTCTACTAAAAATACAATTAGCCACGCCTGTATTCCCAGCTACTAAGGAGGCTGAGGCAGGAGAATGGCTTAAACCTGGGAGGTGGAGGTTGCAGTGAGCCCCGAGATCTCGTCACTGTACTCCAGCCTAGGCAGTGTAGGCTGACAGAGACTTCACCTCAAAAAAAAAAAAAAAAAAGGAAAAAGAAGTCAATCAAATACTTCTTGAGAAATAATTTATTCATCATATTACATGTTTGAAGGAATGAAATAAAAAAACAAGGCTTACAGTCCAACTGGGGAGAGAAAACCTACACCCATGAAAAGCAACAACCTGCAGAATGCAAGCGCCTTGCACGTCTTAGTCACTCTTTAATCCCCAGGGCATAGCGTAAAATGTGTTCAGTAAACATTATTACATAAATGCTGTCTTGGTCATCTTTGTCACTCCAGCATCTAGCCAAGTTCCTAATGAAATGTTTGTTGAATGAATGAATGATACTGTGTGGTTCACATAAATATGTCTTGCATGATTTAGGTTAAGACAGGGATCATTACTCCAGCTCTCTCCTGGTAAGAAAAAAAAAAGAAGAAGAAGATAGGGATCATTAAGGACTAAAGTAATCAAGAAAGATTTCATGAGGAAGACAAAGTTTTGAGTCATGAAATCTTTCTTACAGCCGAAAGAAATCTTAAAGTATTACCAAGACCAGCTAGGCGTGGTGGCTCATGCCTGTAATGCCAGCACTTTGGGAGACCAAGACAGGTGGATCATTTGAGATCAGGAGTTCGAGACCAGCATGACCAACATATGAAGCCTGTCACTACTAAAAATACCAAAATCAGCCGAACATGCTCGCTGGAACCCAGGAGGCAGAGGTAGCAGTGAGCCGAGATCATGCCACTGCACTCCAGCCTGGGCAACAGAGTGAGACTCTGTCAAGTAAATAAATAAATATTACTAAGACCATCTAATCTGGTGGCTCCAAAAGGAGTTTCCAAAAATGCCAAAAGCAGCTTTACACATCTAAGGTTAAGAAGGTAATTAACCTTGGTAGTGACCACTTTAAAACTGAGGAAATCCACATAAACACAGCGGTTATTACAATACATTAATAATGACAACCTGCTCACACACTAAACGCTTCGCCATTCACTCTGCTCTCCCCATCCCTTCCCCACACGCAGAAGACCAATGAAGGAGGCTCAAGCAGTCCTTGATAAAGTATGGACTGCAAGCTGGAGAATCACAGCCTTCCACATGCGCTGTACAATCTGAATCAGCTGTTCATAAAAAACGAAGACCCACAATCTGGACCAGATGCATCCCCTCTTTTACTTGACAGAGTTCCACAGAGAAATCCATGCATTCACTCAGGCAACATTCAGTGACTGCCACATACTACCCTATTATCCATGCCAGAAACTCGGTTAGGAACACAGGAGACACAGCACTTGCCTCTCACAGTATTATTGGGTAAGGGAGAAAAATTACAAATAAGTTACAAAGCAATGTGAGGAGATTAAAATCAATATGAAAAAAGCATACACCCTAGGAATCGGAGAGAGAAAATGACAACACTGTGTAAAAAGTCAGGCAAAGCTTTCAAGAAAAGGTACTGTTTCTTTCATTTATTCTTTGATAAATATTTTCTGAGCATATTAATATTTGCATGCTTCAAAGGGCACCATGAAGAAAAGGCAAACCACTGAATGGGAGAAAATGTTTGCAAATCATGTATTTGATAGGGACTTGTACCCAGAATATAAAAAGAATTATTCACCTTAATAACAAAAACATAACCCAAAAGTGGGCAAAGGATTTGAAAAGACATTTCTCCAGAGAAGTTATACAAATGGCAAATAAGCACATGAAAAGATGCTCAATATCATCGGCCATCCAGGAAACACAATCACACCCAATAAGATGACTACCATCAAAAACAGAGAAACAGCATGTGTTGGCAAAATGCAGCGAAATTAAATCTCTCATACCTTACTAATGGGGATGTAAAATGGTGGAGCTGCTGTGGTAAACAGTTTGGCAATATCTCAAAAAGTTAAAACAGAGTTACCATATGACCCAGCTATTCCACTCCTAGGTATATTATTTACCCAAGATAACTGAAAGTACGTCCATAAAAAATGTACATGAGGCCAGACACGGTGGCTCACACCTGTAATCCCAGCACTTTGGGAGGCCAAGGTGGGTGGATCACAAGGTCAAGAGATCAAGACTATGCTAGCCAACATAGTGAAACCCTGACTCTACTAAAATACAAAAATTAGCTGGGTGTGGTGGGGTGCACCTGTAGTCCTAGCTACTCAGGAGGCTGAGGCAGGAGAATTACTTGAACCCGGGAGGTGGAGGTTGCAGTGAGCCAAGATCATGCCACTGCACTCCAGTCTGGCACATGGAGACAGAGCAAAACTGTCTCAAAAAAAAAAGTTGTACATGAATGTTTATAATAGCATTATCCATAATAGCCAAAAAGCAGAAACAACTCAAATGTTCATCAACTGATAAATGGATTTTTAAAATGTGGCGCAATGGAATATCATTCAGCCATAAAAAGGAATGAAGTACTGACACATGCGACAACATGGAGGAACTCTGAAAACCTGGCCTCAAGTGATCTCCCGCCTCAGCCTCCCAAAGCACTGAGGTTACATGTATGAGCCACCGTGCCCAGCCTGGGAATGAGTAGTAAATGCACCAATTACTTCCTGTCCCGGGCCACAGCTGCAGGGGGCACAAGAGAGAATCTCAGTAGCTTTGGTAAGTAGTGAGCACTAAAGGACCATCAGTGGGCCTTCAAAAACTCCTAAGTTGTCTTATAGAAAGAATTTGGAGGCTTAGAGGCCCAAAAGAAGCAATGAGGGAATACCAACTGCCTACCTGCTGTGAGTACGAGGCCCATTCTAAAGACCTCTCTCTTTCCTGGCATCCGAGTACCCTAACTGTTAACTACCTTGCTCCTGGATTAATCTCAAAAGGGCAGTGTGGGTTCCTTTTAGAAGCCATAAGATAAACATGGCAATTCTCTCTCGGTCCAATTAACTTTACTAAAAACATCAATGTTTAGAATGAAAAGAAACAAATACATTATGAAATGCAAAAATCACTGAATTTTTAAAGTAAAAAAAACAAGACTTCAAAAAAATGCAGCAAGGGTAATTCTCTTATGCCTAGGGGCATTTGATTAGATAAGTTTGAGAAGCCTGACCCTAGGGATCTATCATAAACCCACAGAAAGAACTCTTTTCTTCCAGAGTCTCAGTTTGTATGATTCCCCTGTGTAGAGATCTAGCTTGAGTGGCACCTAATGCCTTTGGGATCCAATGTAATAGCCTGATCCAAGCCCATAAGCCTCACTCCACCCACCTCCCCACCCTCCCACCACTCTTACACACACCAGTATTCTCTTCCAGCCCGTGCAGCTCTCAGGCCCCCATTTCCAGGTGTATGCTCTTCCCTCCGTGCACACCTCACACATCTCTTTGGAGCAGAGCCACTGTGCACACAAATGCCCTGCCCGTTCCTCTCTAGACCACCCTGCTCACTTGTTCCCCCAATGCTATGGCAACCCCTGCCCTCTGCCTGTCACTCTTTGTTCTGTCACTCTCACAAAAAAACTACATATACTCAAGTTTCATAGGGACCACAATGGCACAGAAAACTGTGTCCCGGGTGCCCATTTAAGCCCTTCTGGTATCATTTTCCTGAATTCTTAAGAAAAATATGCCTTCTATATACATTAGCTGACATTTCCTGAGCATCTACAATAAGCCTTTTCTATATATTGCATTGAATCCTTACAACTCTAAGATATGAGCCCTCTCAACATTCCCCTTTTTAACCACCAAGGAAACTGAGGCACAGAGAGGTTAAATAATTGATCTAAGATCACTCCAATAGTAAACGGCAAAACTGGATTGAAGTCCTAGCTTGTCTGTCCCAAAAGGAAATGTTCTTAACCCTGTCCCTTCCTCTCATAAGAAGCCAGAGTCCAGAACAGTCCCACAATCCCTACTGTCATTAGAACCTTCTTTCCACTAAATATTTAAAACTCTCTCTTGCTTTGCTCTCCAGCTTTCTAATTCAACCAGCTTTTGGGCAACAAATCATAAATTTCCACTTCCGGAACAGGAGACATCTCCAGTGAGGGTTACCTTAATGGCTAGAAGCAGCAGCCAGGGCAGAGAAATCACATCTCAGCTTTTCCACTTCAAAATTTCCATTTTATACTTAAAGAATGTGATTCTAATCAAGTATAAGTTAATCTGCACCTGCATATCTTCAGGTCCATTAATATAAAAATCAGTAACTTTTTCAAATCAAAGTTTTCAAGAAATTAGATTTCTTGGGTTCTTTAGATTAGCCTTCAGGGTCTGAGTTAAATAACTCTTACACAGACTTTGCTACTTAAAATCCTTCGCTTATTCTCTAGGCCCCCGTAGATTGCAAATATTTCCATTACAGTTGCTTATGTGACTCATAATCCAGTTGTATCTTAGTCTATGATATGCGCTATAATTTAAAAATCATACAATTACCTTTTTCTGTTTTTTGAGACAGGGCCTTATTCTGTCACCTAGGCTGGAGTGCAGTGGTGAGATCTCAGCTCATTGCAACTTCTGCCTCCTGGGTTCAAGCAATTCTCATGCCTCAGCCTACCGAGTAGCTGGAATTACAGATGCACACCACCACACCCGGCTAATTTTTGTATTTTTAGTAGAGACAGGGTTTCGCCATGTTGGTCAGGCTGGGTCTCAAACTCCTGGAGTTGATGATCCACCCGTCTTGGCCTCTCAAAGTGCTGGGATCACAGGTGTGAGCCACTGTGCCAGGCCTATTTTTAAGTTTTCTACAAATCTGATATTTCACTAAACCAGACTGCCCTTCCTCCTACGCATTCCCATCTTATCTCATTATTCCAAATGTTAGAGGTTTGACTACATGTTACACACACACACCTGCAAATGGAGTAAATGCCTGTGGACTAACAGAATCCATATTAAAAGCCTGAGAATCAGCTATGGGAAAGCTATCTGAGAGACAAATTATACTTGAAGGATAGGAACTCTAACCCTGAGTTAGCTAACGCTTCAGTGGAACTCTGGTCCACTGGGACCTGAGCAACTTGGTACATAGATCTGAGTATAAAAGAGGCTTGGGAGCTTGCAGGATTTCAAGAGTAGGCAAAGAAGGCATCAACTCCACAACAACTACCTGAGCATCCATACCTAAGTAAAAAGTGTTCGCTCCTTGTGCGACCCTCTTCAAAAAACATATGAATACTTATACATTTAGGTAAACCATAAACATACAATAATTATATGCCTGAATCTATGAAGATGGGTATTTAGCAAGAAAAATTACCATAAAGTCATAAAATTAAAGTTTTGTTGGCAAAAGGGGGTAGGACAAACCTTTCCTTAAATATCACAACACCAGTCCACCTGAACATCAAAGAATGGGAGGAAATCAGCTGCCTCTAGCCCAGCAACAATGAGACACAGATCTCACCTCAGCTCTAGGGAAGAGCCATCACTAAGACCAGGGGATGAATGTCACTGGACAGTGATTCCACTGAGACTTAGGTGGCATACACCCTGCACTAGGCACTGTCGTAGGCATTGGGGATAAACAGCAAACAAAACACTCAAGGTCATTGCCCTCATGGAATGCACAGTCTAACTGGAGGAGACAGGAAAAAAAAACAACTGTCAGGTGGTGATAAGCGCTAAGGAGTAAAACACAGCAAGCCAGAGACTGGTAAGAAAGAATGTATCACTAAAGGCCTCTCTGAGAAGGTGACATACAAACAGAGACCGTAAAGAAGTAAAGGAAGGAGACAGGCTGAGTATCTGGCAGAGAAAACAACAAACGCAAGGCCCTAAGGCCTGTTAGTGTGTTTGAGAAACGGCAAGGAGGGAGTGTGGTTAAGAGCAGAGAGTTAAAATGAGGTCAAAGAAAGAGGCACATCATGTAAAGTCTTGTAGCCTCAGAAAATAATTTAAATTTTATTCTGAATGAGATGAGAAGCCAGTGGAAGGTTCTGAACAGAGGAGTGACATAATCTGACTTCTATTTTTAAAAGCTTGCTCTGGCTGCTGTGTAGAATGCAGGGGAAAGGGTGGAAGCAGCAGGGAACCTGATGGGAGGCAAAAGATGATAGTGGTTTGGACTAGGAGGTGGCAAAGGAGGCACAGAAAATAGTGAGAAGTGGTTGGATTCTAGATATATTTTTAAATAAAGAAAATATCCACTGAACCAAGATGAGATGGCCCAAGTAAATTTATAGCAGATTGCAGAAATGGCCACAAATTCTTTCCCTCCTTGTGTTCATGCCATTGCAGTATAATTTTAGAGCTCCTCACACAAAGAGGCAGAGTCTTTCGTTCCACCCTTGGAATTTCAACTGGCCTTGTAACTTACTTTGGCCAATGAGAAATGAGCAAACATGATGCAAACAGAGATTTGAAAAGTTCTTAAGCATTTGCACTTGCCCTGTCTTACTGCTTTAGAGAACCTCATAAGCCACCATGTGGAGAAGCACAAGCTAACCTGCTGGATGATGAGACTCACAAAGCCCAGGCACCCCTGTAGAACAACCATCAGAAGTGTGAGTGAGACCAACTATCTGACTGCAAGTTCATGAGTAAGCCCAGAGACAAGAACCATCACATAGTGGAGCCCAGCTTAAATTGTCAAACCACAAAATGGTGAGCTAAATAAATGGCTGTTGTTTTAAGTCACCAAGTTTTAGAGTAGTTTGATAAGCAGCAAAAGCTGAATCAAAATCTATTTGTCTCCCGAATCGAATGCAAACCACCTAACAGCATTATACAAAAAGCAAAATTTCAATTCTAAAGTAAATTGACATAGAATGGGCATGGTGTTGATGAGCTGATTAGAAAAGGAAAGAGCACAAGTCATAAATTACCGTGTAGCTCATTAAAATGTGGTATGATAGGGAGCTGAGTTATCTGTGCAAAAAATTGCCAGGGTAAGAATCTTGGCCGGGTGCAGTGGCTCACACCTGTAATCCCAGCAATCTGGGAGGCCAAGGCGGGCAGATCACCTGAGGTCAGGAGTTAGAGACCAGCCCGGGCCAACATGGTGAAACCCATCTCTACTAAAATACAAAAAATTAGCCAAGCATGGTGGCACACCCCTATATTCCCAGCTGCTCCAGCGGCTGAGGCAGGAGAATTGCATGAACCCAGAAGACGGAGGTTGCAGTGAGCTGAGATTGTGCCACTGCACTCCAGCCTGGGTGACAGAGTAAGACTCCATCTCAAAAAACAACAACAAAAAAAAGAATCTCAGAATACAGTAAAAATAAAAGACTTCACGTCAATACAATTTATCTTTTCAATGTCCCACATACCATTTCTGAAAATTACTAAATACTTTACCCTCTTGCCAAACATCAAAAATAATGCTCTTTCAAGATTATCTAGATAGAGGAGCAATTAAGCTCTTTCCTTATAGAAAATAAACCAATTACATAAAAGAGATCACAGGCTGCACTTCTCTTCTTTAGCAGACACAGATAGGTGGGTAGATAAGATAACGGGTGGATGGAAGCATAGAAGGACAAATATACATACCACAAATAATACTCAGAGTAAAAGCATTTATGCTGTATTGAAAGACTCTGGTAGACTGTAACTGATCATACAAAGCCTTAATGTGATGATCACCAGTGTTCAAAGATTATCATTTTTATTCTCAGTAGTTGTTACTTTCTATTTACTGGAAAGCAGGCAGATTAAGACACATAACTACCCTTCTGTTTTTAATTAACTTTTTAAATGTTAAGGTAAAAAGTGAAACCTTCCATTCCTACTCCCCAAAGATGACCAGTGTTAAGTTTCCTTGAATCTCCTTCTAGGCCATTTCTCTTTTCCAAATTAATTGTTATTTATGATAATATAATATTTAAAAATTTAAAATTTTAAAAACAAAGTTGTCACATACTGTAATTTTGAAAACTAAAACATATCTTCCAAGCTACCCCTATGAATTAAGTAGAATCCTTCCCATCTATAAACGTTCAGTCACAGCTTTTCAAACTCTGTAAAAATCTAACATTATTATTATATATTGAGTTTTAAACAACCAGTATTAAAACAGCTTGATTTCGGAAACATCTCATCTAC
This sequence comes from Saimiri boliviensis, assembly GCF_048565385.1. Classification (NCBI taxonomy): domain Eukaryota; kingdom Metazoa; phylum Chordata; class Mammalia; order Primates; family Cebidae; genus Saimiri; species Saimiri boliviensis. The sequence continues at coordinate 40,240,619 of NC_133450.1, read as the reverse complement.
TATCACCAAAGAGAACCCAACAGCAGCAGTGAAAAATCCCCACTCTCCAATAAAAAAAAGAAAAAGAAACCTAACTATTTAATGACTGGGGGGGAAAATTACCTTTTTTGGAACTGAAACAGAAACTGTTTGGATGGTTAAATGAAAGCACTCACTAGAGTTTATAGACCAAGTTTATATTTGACATGTGGAAATGAATCTTCAGGAAGAAAATTCCTGAAGACAGAACCTGATTATCTCTGTTTCTGAAGACATACTCACCAAAGAAAGGCCTCTCAGGATCATGCACTGGTGTATTCAAAATATACACTGCCCTCAAGTAAAAAGGACAAGGATAGACTAAGTCTTATCGAATTATGCCCAGCAAAATGAAGAGCTCAGAAAATGAGGTTTCCAGTAAATCTCCCCTCAAATACTGAACAATCTTTCAAAAATATGAACCACTAAGTGTGCTTCTCATGTTACTTAATATTTAGAAAACCACACATCATTTCCTGTTACTTCTTAATTACACACACTAATGAAGGGATAAAAACATGGAGAACCTAAAATCACTTCCTACACATTTAAAAAAAAAAATGTAGATTGTAGAGGTTGAGAGGCAGGGGATAGAGGCAGGGAGGGGTTCCTGCAACAACAAACAGAAACTTTTCCTTTCTAATTGTTTACTTAAAGCTAGAATTAAAATAAGATTTTTATATTTCTTGAACACACATCAAACAAAAATAAAGAGAGCCTGGGTGTCCATCTGAGTAGAAGGGAAATTACACAAAAGACCAGAGGAGGAATTTTTATCATGAAGAGTGAGAACTGGGGAATCTGAGCTGATATAAATCTTTATAAGGCAAGAGGGACAAGGGTAAGAGAAAGGACTAGAGCAGGCGTCCCCAGACTTTTTACACAGGGGGCCAGTTCACTGTCCCTCAGACCGTTGGAGGGTCGCCACATACTGTGCTCCTCTCACTGACCACCAATGAAAGACATGCCCGTTCCTGAAGTGCGGCGGGGAGCCGGATAAATGGCCTCAGGGGGCCGCATGCGGTGGGCCGTAGTTTGGGGACGCCTGGACTAGAGTATCACACTCTCTCCCGAAGCTCACTCTTCCACTTGCACATCCCCCAGACACACAGGTAATGTGCTCTTTAGGTCCTGGGCTCCAGCCCAATGTTTTCCATGGTATATTTCAAGGAGAGCTGCAAAGTGCCAGGTTAATGCCAGCAGCAATTCTTGTGAACCAGCAAATCTCTGTCTAGTCTAAACCCCAGATATGACAGGAAACTGAGTTTGTTTTATTGTCAAGGCTGCACCAAAAGTCACTTAATGTTTGTATACTCTTTCTGCTCTTCCAATCTAATCAAATAAATACTACCCAATACATTTAGACCCCACTACATCTTTATATCTGAAGTATCATCACATTTATTCATTCGATAAACACTTATTCCATACCTCCTACATGCCAGACACTGCCAGCTCTCAGTCACAACTGAAAAGACCAGAAAAACCTGACAAGGGGCCTTAAGCCCAGAGTCTTTCAAAGTGTTTGGCCACCTTGATACTCATGTGTCTTTCACAGACTATGCTCTGTCGAAAGCAACACCTTTCCTGCTAACCAGAGCAAGCCATAATCATAAATCTCTGCCTTTAAAGCTATGTTCAGTTTATTACACTACATTACATAAAAACTCCCTTCATTTAAAAAAAAGACTCTTGGCCAGGCACGCTGGCTCACACCTATAATCCCAGCACTTTGGGAAGCCAAGGTGGGTGGATCGCTTGAGGTAAGGAGTTTGAGACCATCCTGGCCAACAAGGTAAAACCCCGTCTCTATTAAAAATAAATAAATAAGACTCTCTAGAAGAATATTTAAAATGCAAACCAGAAAAGACAAAGTAATGAGTAAGAAGCAATACTATAGTAAGAATCAGCACTGCTTTAAATACATTAATTCATTTCCTGCCTCAAAGGATGGTTTCCCTCAGCAGGTACTCTAAGCAGGGAAGACGTGAGAGGCACTATCCTAGAGGGCAAGAATATAATCATAAATGGATGTGGAATACTGACCATTTATTTCCCTGAACTCAAAGACGGAAATATTATGACCACTGTCAATTACCAAGCACCTATCACGTGTTAGCTGCTGCTCTAGGCAGTTCACACATACTACCTCTAAAATGAATCCCGCAAGACAGATGATAGTATCACCACTTTACAGATAAGTGAACTGAGGCTGTGAGGAGGTCATCTCTCCAAAGTCACCCAACTTACAAGGAAAATTGACTGGATTTCTAAGGTTTCTGCCTCACTCCCAAACCCATTCCTCTCTTTCCATAACTCTACCCTGCTGAACATGCAGTATCTCTGTGCCTTTATCTTCAGTTGCCCTAGTGTCCCATGCCACTTCTGTATTTCTGACCTGGCCATACCTCTGTACAACCCTAAGCAAGCCCGCCTGCAAAAATACTAAGAGAGGGGAAAACAGAAGAAAAAATAAATGTCAAACATTTTAACAGATGGGAGAAAATAAAACGACTATACAGGACACTAGCTCAAACTTCAATAAAATTGAAGTCAAACAACTAAAATACCCTCCTTTGATCGAAATTTTCACTTGAGAATCTCTGAATCTTTATTCACATTCTTTAGAATAAAAAGTAAGAACTTGAGGTAGAATAGAAACTTCAGTATCTACTGAGTCAAGAAGATAACTTGGAAAACAATTCTGATTGACATTCCAATTCAATCACACTGAATTCTGCACTGCCAGTGATTTCTTGGAGCCTTGGTTTCTCTCGCTATATACCTACATCAAATACACATAATGATGTTTTTGTGAACATTATTATGCAAAGACACTTATTGAAATTCATTATGAAAGGAAAATTCCACAAGGGTGAATACGTTTCCTTATCTCAGCAGAAACTTAAGCCATGTCAATGATGACACTGATTATCTTGAGATAAATGAGAAATGAGTGTTTTGGACATTATAATAACCATAACTTCCCATGAGGAAGAAACAGAAAAAAAAAAATCTAAGGAAGAAACAGAAAAAAAATCTAAAAACTAAATACTGGTTTCATTGCTAATCAGAATTACATGTGCACAACAAATCCATAATTTCAGTTCATAAAAATAACTTGAAGTAAAAGTTCACACATGAAGGAAAAATGTTTAACACAACATGAAATTCCTATTCTAAGCCACCTGCTCCAAATACTTTTGCAAAACTCCTAGCAACTGCTTTGGATTTTTTTTAAAAGGATCTTTCAATGCTCCCACTGAATGAAAGGTTTTGGGTTAATAGCTATTTCCTATCAGTCCCCATAGCATCAACCTCTTTTCTACATTTGGCAACAACCACCAATCCCTCCGATGTTTCACAGGCAAGATAGCCAAGATCATCACACCCATCCAATTCCCCAATCTCCAGTCACCCAACTCAATACACACCAGCTGGGAAGACAGGTGAACACAATGCTTTCACATCTGTCATAGAGCAAAGCAGCTCACATTTGGCTAGGCTAATCCTTCAGTTCAGTAATGTACCAACTTTGACAGCTTCCAAATGTTACTTCACTCAAAAATTCCTTCTGAATGCTTTTCAGAGTTCAATAGCAAACCGAATATATAATGATATATTGTTTTGCTTAAACAATTTAATCTATGGATGGACTAAATCTTTTTAAAAACAAACACTCACTTCCCTAAATGTAGTATGCAAAAGGAGATCAACTTTATAGGATCCACTTGAAACTCAAGTCTCATGACTCAAAAAATACATATTGCTTAAGAGGTAGAGAATTGATTATCCTTGCATTTGTGGACACAAATGATTATCAACTGTTAACTATGACACCATGAGGTGGTGAAATTATTGTTATGACAGTACATACTATTAACAGCCTTGCTCAAAAAAATAAAAATAGGAAACCCTCCTAGGCAACAAAGGTAGGTGTAGTGCCCTACATTAACACGCAAATGTGAAAGAATATTCCATTAAGTAAAACTGTGGGAAAACATAATTTCAGCAAGAATATTTTGATATTAAAGATAGATATGAACTCACAGGAAGTACACTGTCTAACTAGCCATGAAATAACTAAAAACATTCTGAAATTCATTAACCATTTAGGTACAAGAATGGTCATTTAAGCATTGACTATCAAAAGCCTCAAACTCTCCAGTCCTTTTATTTATTTTGTTAGACTCTCCCTGTCAGGTCAGAGTCTGAGATAATCAGGGATGATGCTTTCTTCTTTATGTAAACCATCACAAATCCAGTTCCGCTTCAAGCACTGGTACTGAAAACCACTCACTCCACTCAATTTTCGCCACCCACAGAATGCAGTGCAGATAACTCTCAATAATTTAAATTATAATAGCTCAGGAAAATTTAAAATTAGCAAGTGACAAGGAGGTGGATTCAATTTTTAACTTCATTCAATTTGTCAAATTTGAAATACTTTCAATTATTTATTTTGCCAGTCTTCACAGTAACCATAACACCACCAAAGTTAATTGCTTCGCCTAACTGCGGTTTTACTGTTGCTTGCATTCTCATTTAATGAACTTCAATTGGTATTGACGATAATTCTAGATCTAATCTTCTAAATTTTTATTATCTTAATGAATTCAACCTATTGCATTATGTTCCCCACTATTCCAAGCAGTTTATAAAATACTGAATTAAAACACATGAAAACTTAAGATTGTGTACTTAAATAACATAGTGGCATCCACAGAAGATAGAGCTGAACCTACAGATAGATTTTATTTTATTAATTTTATTTTTTAGAGACAGAATCTCACTCTGTTACCCAGGCTGGAGTGCAGTGATGCAATCACAGCTCACTGTAGCCTCAAACTCCTAGCCTTAAGCAATACTCCTGCCTCAGTCTCCCAAAGCACTGGGATTACAGGCATAAGCCAACATTCCTGACCCAGATTTTTTTTTTTTTTTAAATTCATCTCACTCTGTCACCCAGTCTGAAGTGCAGTGGTACAATCATGGCTCACTGCAGCCTCGAACTCCTGGGCTCAAAGTACCCTTCCATCTTAGCCTCTTGAGTAGCTGGGACTACAGGCATGCATCACCATGGCTGGCTTTTTTTTTCTTCTGTAGAGACAGGGGTCTCACTCTGCCACCCAGGCTGGTCTCAAGCTCCTGGCCTCAAAAGATCCTCCCGCCTCAGCCTGCTAAATCACTGCAATTACAGGTGTGAGCCACACTGCCCACAAAGATTTTATTTACAGTTTTTTTTTAAGAGACTTGATGTTTTTGTTGTTGTATATTTCAATTTTGTAGTCTAAAAGTAAATTAGCAATATTTTTAAAAGGCAAGCAATGATGAAGTGACTTGTTTTCATGGAAACCTCAGTATCATAAAATACAACAAGGACAATGTTACCATGACAAGAGAACTTTTTAAAATTCCAATTCCAACAATAAGACTACCTCAAAGTAACCTTCCAACATAGTGCTATTATAAATCATCACATGGAACAATAAAAGTATAATATAAGGCCAGGTGTGGTGGCTCATGCTGTAATCCCAGAACTTTGGGAAGCTGAGGTGGGCAGATCACAAGGTCAGGAGTTTGAGACCATCCTGGCCAACATGGCGAAACCCCATCTCTACTAAAAATACAAAAATTAGCTGGGTGTGGTGGCGCATGCCTGTAGTCCCAGGTACTCAAGAGGCTGAGGCAGGAGAATCCCTTGAACCCGGCAGGTGGAGGCTGCAGTGAGCCGAGATCACGCCACTGCACTCCAGCCTGGGCAAGACAGTAACAGAGCAAGATTCCATCTCAAAAAAAAAAAAAAAAAAGTATAATATAAGACTATGTAGGCTGCTCTGCCTACAGAGTAGCCATTCTTTTATTCCTTTACTTTCTTAATAAACTGCTTTCACTTAAAATGATAATAATATGTAAACATGAAAGGAAAATATTAATTCTTATGACTGGGTAGGGGATCTAGAGGCGATTTATATATTCTGTGGTTGTATCAAGAACAAACTCTTTTTTTTCTTGAGACAGAGTCTTGTCCTGTCACCCAGGCTGGAGTGCAGTGGTGTGATCTCCGCTCACGATGACCTCCACCTTCCGGGTTCAAGTGGTAAACCTGCCTCAGCTTCCTGAGTAGCTGGGATTACAGGCAGCCGCCACCTTGCCCAGCTAATTTTCTTTTGTATTTTTAGTAGAGGTGAAGTTTCCCCATGGTGGCCACTTTGGGAGGCCAAAGCAGGCAGATCATTTGAGGTCAAGTCTCAAACTCCTGACCTCAAGTGATCTGCCACCTCGGCCTCCCAAAGTGCTAGGATTACAGGCATGAGCCACCGCGCCCAGCCTAAGGACAAACTCTTAATTCAGCCTTGAGGATATGGCCCCAGAAAACCTTAAGAGCCCATCCAGTCTTTGATATCCAGCTACAACAGTCTTTTGAGAAGAACCTCATCAATCTACCTATCCTGTCTTCTTATCTCAGCATGATCACTTCCTCTGAGAAACCTTCCCTGAATGGCCACCCTATTCCTCCAAAAGCACTTGCCATTGCTGGAAATCTCTCTTTGTCTGTTTAGGTGATTAACATCTATTTCTCCAAAGATCAGAGACCAATCCTGTTTTGCTCATCACTATGTTCCCAGGACAGTGTCTGGTGTATCCTATGGCTCAAAAGAAACGTGTTGAATGAATAAATAAATGGACTGAATTGCACAGCCCACTGTAACAATTGTAAAAATGAGAATTTAAAGCCCTTGGAGGAGACTGAGTTAGCAAGGTCATAGGCAGACTCCTTTCATAGATGTTTGCTTCATACAAGTTTAAAAAAACCTATCCGTATAATTTACTTTATTCAAATCTTGCCATAATTCAAGAGTATGAGTAGAGTCTACCACTTCTAAACCCAAGAGTATCTAAAGCATATACCATTTCTAGAATATCTCACTAAACCAGAACAGTTAAATTCCAGTTACCTGAACTGCCTTTTAAAATGTTAAGACATAAATCTAAATATAATACAATATAGTTCTATTCAATGAAAGTTTTAGAACTTCATCTAAATTGTTTTTGATTAAAATATCTTTTTTCTATTATTATTTTGTAGAGACTGAGTCTTGCTCTGTTGCCCAGGCTGGAGTGCGTGGCACAATCTCAGCTCACTGCAACCTCTGTGTCCCAGGTTCAAGCAATTCTCTTGCCTCAGCCTCCTAAGTAGCTGGGCTTACAGGAGCATGGCACCACGCCCAGCTAATTTTTGTATTTTTAATAGAGACAGGGTTTCACCATGTTGGTCAGGCTGGTCTCGAACTCCTGACCTCGTGATCCACCCGCCTCAGCCTCCCAAAGTGCTGGGATTACAGGCGTGAGCCACCGCACCTGGCTGATTAAAATATCTTTAAACTTTCTTAAAGTGAAATAAGCATTATTTCTAGATGATGGGTTACTATTAGAAACACCAGTTAGTTTTATCGGTTGTAGGCGGAGTTGGAGAGACAAGTGCAGATGGATGTATAGAACACCTCACAGAGAGTACCGAAACTTCCTTCTACTTTAAAAAGTCCCCTGTGTCAATCTGGTATCCAGTCCTTTTGATTTTTGCTCACAAATTAGGGGAAACACTAGTCCTTCTGACACATGGCTATCTTCCTGAAAAATTAATTTGATGAGACAAAGATCAAAAGTAGCCTTCTAACCCTCAAAAAACTCTTCACCTTTGCTATAAATCTCCTTTAGTTCAAACTACTCATTCATTCAAAAAGAGAGCTGGGTACTTATAATGTGTAAGGCACACAACAGCTGTGATTTCTACGCTGCTAAGAGAAGACAGCCTTTAGGAGCCTGAACCTACTTTGAATTCTCACTATATTTCCTCATCAGATATGGTGGAGGAGTATGCCCTACTATTGCCAGATACTCTTTTCCGGGGGCACTTCAGTAAAAGGTTAATTCAAGCTGGTATCTTCCTTATTAGAAGACAGTACTTTTCCTGAAATTGTGCCAAGTCTCAATTTGCTACATGTTCTTTTTAATGTTTTAACATTTTACTTTGAACAGTGTTCCAGGCACAAGCAGCCCTGAATTAATTAAATTAAAATTTAACATCACTGTGAGATAAAAGTCTTTCGTGGTGCCTACATAACGAATGAACTTTTGCCAGATTGCTTCTCTCACAACACTGCATATTCTGAAACAAGATCTGGGCCACAGGGCTGACTTCGAGAAAGATCAGTGGCCAACAGAAAGATGAGGGAACACATATTTATTAAGCAGCCAACCACAAGTCAGGCACTTTACCCACAATGCCTCACTCACTCCTTACCACCACCTTGGGCAGCATGAGTCTCATTTTACAAAAACGGAAACTGAAGTTCCAAAGAGGTTTAAATAACTCACCTCAGTGCACAAGGCTGGGATCATCATCTAGACTTGAATCCAGACCCTTTCCTACAAGAAGCTAGTTCCCCAAAGATGGAAAGATGAGTGTGTTCAAGGAGACACTGCAGCCAGAATGCCCCCAGTTTACCGAACCCTTCCTTACTACTCTGGGACATGGCTTCCCCAGGACACAGCATTGAGTTACACAGGGGTCTGGGGAAGCGTCTTGCACCCAGCTCTCCCTCCTGGCCAGTGTTCCCGAGGAGCCCAGTGCCCACAGCCTGCCACTCTACCACACCCACAGTGTTGCTGCAGGTCTGGCTGCTCCCCTCATCCTTCTCTTCCCCACTTTCCTTTCTTATCACCTTCAGTCTCCTGGTAATTTTCAGAGTATTTGCAAAAACGTCTTAGTAAATCACCCCAGCACAGCATGAGCCAGATTGCGGTTAGCTGTTCTCACCTGCACTCATTTATTGCTAACTGCCACAACAATGAAGTTACTAGCTTTAGAGCCAGACGGGCATAGGGTCCCACCCCGGGCTCTCTGCAGGAGTGGGCAAGTTGCTTTGCCCTCAGTTAAAAGCAAAACATCTCTTGTTCTTGGTGTTGGGGGTGTGGCTTAAATGAGATACCATATGCAACATTGCCTGGCACATTGAAAAACCAACAGACATAACTTCTCTTCTTCACTGGTTGCTAACCTATTTCTTTACCAGCAGAAACAACCTGAGTTTCTCCTCCTAAATTCTTCTAGGTCCACAGCCATTTCAGAAAAATGTTTATTTACAGGCACACTTAATTCTATCACTGGTATTGCTATTCACCCAGCTCAATTTTTCAAATGATGCTGATCAAAATTTTCCAGCCAATCATACACTAGAGTCGTGTAGTAACGTCTCCCTTCAAATATCTTTTAAAATTCTATTTAGTATCAAAAAGAATTAAAAATCAGGAAAGACATACAGGAGAGGAAACCTCTAGTCATGAAATCTCCCTTCTACAGAGGGAGAGGACAAATTGTCTCTCTTCATTCTGAGTAAGGAAACATGCCAACCACCCAAAGCAATGGTTCCTAGCCTTTGGAGAAACTCCTTTAAGAATCTGACAAAAGCGCTAAACCTTAGTCTAGAAAAGTATCAGTCTGCACAGAGACACAAAATACTGCCTGGAATTTCAAGAGGGTCAAGGGCCCTCGAAAACTCACCCATTGACCACAAGACAAGAGCCACCAACAAAGAACCGTCTGTGATACTCCCTAAGCTGGTAAAATCCTCAATTCAGATTTTGTTTCCTTAAGGTGCAATAAACTTAAAAGCCTATGCAAAGACCTCAAGAAGATACACTCGGGAAGTTTCTCACTCAACTCTTTATGTCTTTTTTTTTTTGAGACAGAGTTTTGCTCTGGTACCCAGGATGGAGTGCAGTGGTGCAATCTCAGCTCACTGCAACCTCCATCTTACGGGCTTAAGCAATTCTCTTGCCTCAGCCTCCTGAGTAGCTGAGATTACAGGTACCTGCCACCAAGCCTGGCTAATTTTTGTATTTTTAATAGAGACAGGGTTATACCATGTTGGCCAGGTTGGAATCGAACTCCTGACTTCAAGTGATCTGCCCGCCTCCCAAAATGCTGGGATTACAGGATTGAGCCACCCCACCTGGCCTTCTTCATGCCCTTCGCTGTTTCAAAATAAAATGCTGCAAAACTAGCATGGCTCAAAACCCAAAGAGAAAGTTCTCTCTTTGAATATAAATATCAAAATAAAGCTGTGTTCCAGACCAGTGTGTGTGCTGGGGAACGGGCAAGAAAAATGGAGATTAAATATTAGAACGCTGTATACTATTTTTCAATATCATCCTTTTTAAAAATTTCCATGTTTGTAAATGTTTTAATATTGTGTAATAGTGCAACTGTAAGGGGAGCGGTGAAGTTATATTCTCTGATAGAAGCAATTACAAAAACATTTGATGATCCTATCCTGGTAAACAACTTTCTTTCTTTTTTTTTAAGACAAGGTCTTACTCTGTCACCCAAGCTGCAGTGCAGTAGCGTGATCCTGGCTCACTGCTGTAGCCTTGACCTCCCAGGCTCAGGTGATTCTCCCACCTTAGCCTCCAGAGTAGCTGTGACTAAAGGAGCACACCACCACACCTGGCTAATTTTGCTATTTTTTCTTCTAGAGATGTTTGCTATGTTTCCCAGCCTGGCCTTCAACTCCTGCGTTCAAGTGATCCTCCCACCTCAGTCTTCCAAAGTGCTAGGATTACAGGTGTGAGCCACCAAACCTGGCCTAACAACTTTCAAATTAACTTTATCTAATAATAATTTCACCTGGGAATGCTTCATACATGGAATTTCCCTTGAAAATAATTACATTAGCCATTTTAACTTCTGATTCCTGAAATAAGATGTCTGTCTCAAACTGACATTAACTAAATAGTAATGCTGAGATTATTTCATCAGAACTAGTTTCTCCTGTTTGCTTTAAAAGTATAATTCTCACAGCTGCTTATGCTCCATATTTTTCTTCCCTAAATGGAAAGAATCCATGTAATGTGTTAAAGGAATAAAATCAAAAAAGACATTAATAAACATTCCCCATTGTGCACTTTTTCCTATAATTATAGTAGTTAATATTCTTCAAGTCATACAGTGTGTCTAGCATTGGGCTAAATGTTTTTCCTGCTTTCTGGAATTTAATCTGACTCTATGATTTGGCTTCTATTACTCTCCCTGTTTTAGAGATTAAAAAATATCAAGGCTTTGCTGGGCAGTGGCTCACGCCTGTAATCCCAGCACTTTGAGAGGCTGAGGCAGGCGGATCACAATGCGGACGGATCACAAGGTCAGGAGATGCAGACCATTCTGGCTAACAGGGTGAAACCCCGCCTCTTTAAAAATACCAAAAATCAGTCAGGTATGGTGGCACATGCCTGTAGTCCCAGCTACTCAGGATCCTGAGGCAGGAATATTGCTTGAATCCAGAAGGCAGAGGTTGCAGTAAGCCGAGATAGTGCCACTGCACTCCAGCCTGGGCAACGGAGCAAGACTCCATCTCAAAAAACAAAAAAGAAAGAAAAAAAGAAAAGAAAAGAAAACCAAGGCTTAGAAGTCAAACAGCTTGTAATGGTGGACCCAGAATTCAAACTCAGGTATGTATAACTCCGAGGCCTACATTCTTACTGAGGAAGACTATGCTTAATTCTACTGTAACATAAAAATAAGATTCCATCCAAGTTTTAAAAAAAAAAATCTTCAGGCCAGGCGCAGTGGCTCACACCTATAATCCCAGCAATTTGGAAGGCTGAGGCAGGTGGATCACTTGAGTTCAAGAACTCAAGACCAGCCTGATCAACGTGAAGAAACCCTGTCTCTACTAAAAATGCAAAAAAAAAAGTTACCGGGCGTGGTGGCACATGCCTGTAATCCCAGCTACTCCGGAAACTGGGGCAGGAGAATTGCTTGAACCCTGGAGGCGGAGGTTGCAGTGAGCCTAGATCGTGTCATTGTACTCCAGCCTGTGCAACAAGAGCAAAACTCTATCTCAAAAAGAAAAAAATCTTCAAATACAAAAAGTAGAAAACCGTTTTTAAGTATTAAAAGAGGATGTCATCACTTGCAAACGAAAGAACTACTTTAGCCTATTTTTTAGCCTATTTGAAATATCTGGAAACTTTACTAATCTTTTTTTTTTTTTGAGATGGAGTTTCACTCTTGTTACCCACACTGGAGTGCAATGGCGCGATCTCGGCTCACTGCAACCTCCGCCTCCTGGGTTCAGGCAATTCTCCTGCCTCAGCCTCCTGAGTAGCTGGGATTAGAGGCACGCACCACCATGCCCGGCTAATTTTTTTTGTATTTTTAGTCGAGATGGGGTTTCACCATGTTGACCAGGATGGTCTCAATCTCTTGAGTTCATGATCTGCCCGCCTCGGCCTCCCAAAGTGCTGGGATTACAGGCTTGAGCCACCACGCCCGGCCTACTAATCTTTTCTAAGTACTACAAAATCTAATTACTATTATGAGCCAATATTATTATAAAATGTAAGTTTTACAAATGAGAGAACATTTGCCCATAAAACCCTGCTCTGAAAGTCCATTATAATATTCAGATATGCTATTCTCTCTTAAAACTATATATTCTGGTAATCTGATTAGCCTGTACTCAGTCCCCAAATACACAGAACAGAGGGATTTCACTGGACTTAACATCTTAATTTCTCTAAAATGAAAGTGATGAATTCCCAAAGTAAAAGGAATCACCCTAAGTTTGCCATCTATAAAACCCACTCCATCCTCTCTATAAGATACCACTTATGTTTTTAACCCAAAACATGCAGAATTACGAGAGCACAAAGTGAACACTCAGCAATTTGATTCTTTCAAAATAAAAAGTTTTCATTAAACAAGTTTATGATTTTGTGTAAATTATAAGTTAAAATAAAATTGGTATTAAAATTTTATTTTATTAAAATAAAATTAGCCTGGGTTTTAAAAAAAAGTATTTAAATATCTATGAAGGAAAAATAAATGCCTTTATTACTTATTAGTCAACTACATCAACCTAAATGTGAACTAAAAATGTTCATTCATTTACTAAGAAGTATTTATTGAATGCCAGTTATATACAAGGCACTGTTTTAAGCCCTAGAGATAAGAACAACAAGATTTCTAAGCAGAACATTGTATTTTAATGGGGGAGAGCCGATATATCAGACAAGTAAACAAAGATAAAATAATTACAGATTACAAGAAAGAACAGAGTGATAGAAATTTCATATACTCTTTTTATTTTCAAGAGACAAGAGTCTTGCTGTCACCTAGAGCAAGCAATCCTCCTTCCTGTCTTGGCCTCCCAAGTAGCTGGGACACAAGTGCATGCTACCATTTCCAATTAATTTTTTAATTTTCTTGTAGGAACAGGGGTCTCACCATGTTGCACAGGTTGCTCATGAACCCCTGGCCTCAGGAGATCCTCCTGCCTCCTCCCAGAGTGCTGGGATTACCGGCAGGAACCACCGCACAGAGCCAAAGACTATTTTTTATTTATTTATTTATTTATTTATTTTATTTATTTATTTAGAGACAGAGTTTCACTCTCGTCACCCAGGATGGAATGCAGTTGCGCGATCTTGGCTCACTGCAACCTCCACCTCCCAGGTTCAAGCGATTCTCCTGCCTCAGCCTCCCAAGTAGCTGGGATTACAGGCTCATGCCACCACACCCAGCAAATTTTTATGTTTTTAATAGAGACAGGGTTTCACCACATTGGCCAGGCTGGTCTCAAACTCCTGGGCTCAGGCGATCCACCCACCTCGGCCTCTCAAAGTACTGGGATTACAGGCATGAGCCACTGTGGTCAGCCTAAAGACTAGTTTTTAAAGTCATCATGGAAGGTCCCCAAAGAGGTCCCACTGGAGCTAAAATTTGAATGGCAAGGAGTTAGGGAAGAAAATTCTAGGTAGAAAAGACCACCTCATCTCATGAGAACATTCATTTGGCACTTTAATACTTTATATGGCCTGTCTTGATTACATCTTGGACAGACACACATTATGATGAATTCTGTTGATGGCTTACAGTGTTTCATGGTAAGATTGGATGCATATGTGCATGCAGAGCAGCTAACACGATACTCAGAAAATAGTAATAACACAATTCCCAATGAGTTAGTCTAAGCCAAAGACTGTTAACTAGAGAGAGAGAGCACAAATGGAAGGGCTGAATCTTTGAGAATCTGATGAAAGCAATGAATTCTCTCCTCCAAAAAAGAATGCACAGGGCCAGGCGCGGTGGCTCATGCCTGTAATCCTAGCACTTTGGGAGGTTGAGGTGGGTGGATCACCTGAGGTCAGGAGTTCAAGACCAGCCTGGCCATCATGGTGAAACCCCATCTTGAAAAAAAAAAAAAAGAAGGCAATACACAGAAACATTACATATAATTTTAGAAAGTTCTAGAAACCCTAAAGCCCATCCAGATGCACATTGTCCCAACCAGAAATCCATGAACCCTAGGTTAAAGAATTTTTTTTTTCAGATGGAGTTTCACTCTTGTTGCCCAGGCTGAAGTGCAATGGTGTGATCTTGGCTCACTGCAACCTCCACCTCCTGGATTCAAGCAATTCTCCTGCCTCAGCCTCCCAAGTAGCTGGGACTACAAGTGCATACCACCATGCCCAGCTAATTTTTTATTTTAAGACAGAGTCTCGCACTGTCACTCAGGCTGGAATGCAGTGGTGCAATCTCGGCTCACTGCAACCTCCACCTCCCAGGTTCAAGCAATTCCCTGCCTCAGCCTCCCAAGTAACTGGGATTATAGGCATCTGCCACCACACCCAGCTAATTTTTGTATTTTTAGTGGAGACGGGGTTTCACCATCTTGGCCAGGCTGGTCTCGAACTTCTGACCTCAGGTGATCTACCTGTCTCAGCCTCCCAAACTGCTGGGATTATAGGCATGAGCCACTACACCAGGCCAGAACTAAGTAATTAGTTCTTAATGGGATGAACATGAATGCAAGCTTCTAACCCACTTTTAAGTGATGAATATATAAGGTAAATGGACTCTCAATTTCTTTTTTTTTTTTGAGACAGAGTCAATCTGTCACTCAGGCTGAGGTGGAGTGCTCTAACCTCCACCTCCCAGTTCAAGCAATTTTCCTGTCTCACCCTCCCAAGCAGCTGGGATTTCAGGCGCACATCACTACACCTGGCTAATTTTTTTTTTATTTTTAGTAGGCATGGGGTTTCACCATGTTGGCCTGGCTGGTCTCAAACTCCTGACCTCAAGTGATCCACCCACCTCAGCCCCCCAAGTGCTGGGATTACAGGTGTGAGCTACTGCACCTGGCCAATTGCTTTTGGTCCACATAAAACTCTGTACAATAATTTTATCTATGCTACAGAAACAAACTATTAGGATATATTAAGTATATATATATTCCCACCTAAAAGTGAATAAAGTATCTCTTCATTACAACTGGGTACAATCTTTTACACATGAAAATAACATAGTTTGGCACTTGGTTTTGTGTAAGATCTTAAAACTGCTTCCCCAAAAGAAAAGTATTACTACACTCTTTCAAAGGGTCCAAAACTGAACTTTAACATCTATTAACATACAGATGTTCTTCCAGTTCAAAAGTAAAGCTTGTGGTCATTTTATTTTTATTTTTTGAGACAGAGTTTCACTCAAATCTAAACTTAGAGAATCACTTAAAATCAGTTCAAGGAAATGAGGCATAGGAGGCTGAGGTAAGGAGAACATAAATCACCCAGCCAGGTGCAACTACCACTTATTATTATTAACATGAATTTGTGTGTGTTTGTGTTTGCCTAAGTGTTTAGTTTGACTGTCACATTCAACAACTCACCTAGGTAGCAGTCAAGGCTCACTTCATATCCTGCTGTGTAGGTATAGGGAAAGTATGCAAGTCTTTACCTTCTTTTTTCTTTTGCAACATAGCGTATGGTGCCACAATATGAGCTCACTGCAACTTCTACCTCCCAGGTTCAAGTGATTATCCTGCCTCAGCCTCTCAAGTAGCTGGGAATACAGGTGCACACCACCACACCTGGCTAATTTTTGGATTTTTAGTACAGAAAGTTTTGCCATGTTGGCCAGGCTGGTCTCAAACTCCTGACCTCAAATGATCCACCCACCTCAGCCTCCCTCAAGTTTTTACTTTCTTATCAAGCAGGTAAGGCACTAAACCTCTAATAGGTTTTCCCTATCAGTGAATGAGTAAGAATCTTTCAGACTCAAAGCAAAAACTGTTGTTCTTCTGAGACAAAGGTCTTACTCTGTCACCCACAATGGACGTGGTGGAATGATCACAGTTCACTACACCCTCAACCTCCTGGGCTCAGGCAATCCTCCTGCCTCAGCCTCCCGAGTAACTGGGACCAGAAGCGCACATCACCACACCTGGCTAAATTTTTTAATTATCTGTAGAGATGGGGGTCTCACTATGTTGTGTGGGCTGGTCTCGAACTCTTGGGCTTACTTAGGTGAGATTCCCAACTCAGTCTCCCAAAGTGCTGGGATTATAGGCGTGAGCCACCACACCTGGCCTCAAAAATGTTAAGACTCTCCAAAAACACTTTCACAGAAGCATATAAAGATGGAGAAAATTTAAATGTCTATATTTGCAAAGTTCATCCTATAATTTCCTAACACAAAGATACAGAAAAAACAGGTATATTTATATAGAATTACAGGTGCTGTTGCTTTCTACAGAAAATAACAGCGACATGGATTTCAAAACTCCACCTATTAGCCATAGGACAAAATAGGCTGGGCACAGTGGCTCATGCCTGTAATCCCAACACTTTGGAAGGCCAAAGCAGGTGGATCACCTGAGGTCAGAAGTTTCAGACCAGCCTGGTCAACACATCTCTACTAAAAATACGAAAAATTAGATAGGTATGGTGGCAGGCACCTGTAATCCCAGCTACTCAGAAGACTGAGGCAGGAGAATTACTTGAACCCAGAGGCGGAGGCTGTAGTGAGCTAAGATCGCACCACTGCCCTCCAACCTGGGCAACAAAAGTGAAACTCCATCTCAAAAAGAAAAAAAAAGAAAGAAAGAAATAGGGCAAAACAGAAAAAACAGAAACTTTCCCATCACATTATATTGCAGTTCTGCAAGTGAACAGACTTCAAAATGCTAAGAATTAATGCAGTATTATTTATAAATCTGTCAGTCAAAGATTATGATGCATACAATAAACATTCTGATAATGCATATGCACAAAACAAGTGCTTATTAACGAATATCCACACTTTCAAAAATGACATATTAAAAAGATAGTTATATAATCACTGTTTATATAATTATCATATTCGAACTCCCCTGAAATTAAAGACTTTAAGAACACCTCTTTTACTTCATTATTTAAAACAACTCACACAATTGAACCACATTTTATATTGTACCCCAAATAAAATAAACCCAATTTAGTCAAAGCAATACTATAGAAAACTAATCAATAACTATCTTTTAGCATGTATATCATGTTTATCCTGGTTTCCCCTAAGGCAATGACCAAAAATATATATATACATTTTATATATATATATATCTCCTAGAAAAGAAATTTATCGGCAGGACATGGTGGCTCATGCTTGTCATTCCAGCACTTTGGAAGGCCAAGGCAGGTGGATCACCTGAGGTCAAGAGTTAGAGACTAGCCTGACCAACATAGAGAAACCCCATCTCCACTAAAAAAATACAAAATTAGCCAGGTGTGGTGGTGCACACCTGTAATCCCAGCTTTTCTGGAGGCTGAGGCAGGAGTATCACTTGAACCTAGGAGGCGGAGGTTGTGGTAAGCCAAGATAGCACCATTACACTCTAGCCTGGGTAACAAAAGTGAAACTCCATCTCAAAAAAAAAAAAAAAAAAAAAAAAAAAAGAAATTCCTCCTATATTTTCTTTATATTCCATAAATTACTTCCTAAAAAATCAAGAGCAAATATCCATTACTGAAGTCTATTTCTGATCTACTTCCTTATGTTATTGTATAGACAGATATGGAAATCTCCAGAATATTTACCCAGAATGTGCTTACTACATAACCATCACTATTAGTTAATCTGGAATTAGGTTTGTCAGCATATAATCCTGTTACTCTACAATCCTCTCATGTTAGCAAAATATACAAGTCCATAAAATCATATTCTTGGAGAGCAGAGTTCTTAGAAAACTTGCAATACTAGCAGACTTCACTTTTAAAAGTGAGCAAAGCATACAAAAATGGCCAATAAGCACATGAAAAGATGCTCCACATCATTAATCATTAGGGAAATGCAAATCAAAATCACAATGAAATACCACTTCATGCTCATTACAATGACTATAATCAAAAAACTAAAAAGCAGAAAATGAATGTTGGTGAGGATATAGAAAATTGGAACCCGTATGCATTGCTACTGGGAATAAAAAAATGGGACAGTTGCTGTGGCAATATGTATGGCAATTCCTGAAAAAATTCAACATATGATCCAGTGATTTAAGAAAAGCCAGAATTTAAATAGGTATCTATACATCATGGTCATGGCAGCATTATTCACAATAGCCTAAAGGTGGAAGCAACCCAACTGTCCATCAATGAATTCATAAATATGTGGAATGTATATACAGTGATATTATGCAGCCTTCAAAACAGAATGAAATTCTGACACATGCTACAACAGAGATGAACACTGAAAACACTACACTAAGTGAAATAAGCCAGTCACAAAAGGACAGATATTGCATGGCATCACTTATCGAAGGTACCTATAATAGTCAAATTCATAGAGACAAAAAACAGAATGGTGGTTACCAGGGCCTGCGGGAGGGAAACAGTGAGTTAAGTGTTTAACAAGTACAGAGCTTCAGTTGGGGAAGATGAGAAGGTTCTGGAGATGGACAGTAGTGAAGGCTGCACAACAATGTCAAGGTACTTAATGCCACTGAAGTGCACATTTACATGTGGTTAAAATGATAAATGTTAAGTGTATATATATATGTTTTTGTTTTTTTTCTTTTTTGAGACAGAGTTTCGCTCTTGTTACCCAGGCTGGAGTGCAATGGCGCGATCTCGGCTCACCACAACCTCCGCCTCCTGGGTTCAGGCAATTCTCCTGCCTCAACCTCCTGAGTAGCTGGGATTACAGGCACGCGCCACCATGCCCAGCTAATGTTTTGTATTTTTAGTAGAGACGGGGTTTCACCTTGTTAACCAGGATGGTCTCGATCTCTTGACCTCGTGATCCACCCGCCTCCGCCTCCCAAAGTGCTGGGATTACAGGCTTGAGCCACCATGCCCGGCATGTATATTTTTTAAAATAAGAAAAAAGACATTAAAGCATGTGTCCAAATTCTTTTTTTTTTTTTTTTTTTTTTTTTTTTGAGACAGAGTCTTGCTCTGTCACCAGGCTAGAGTGCAGTGGCGCAATCTCGGCTCACCGGAACCTCTGCCTCCTGGTTCAAGCAACTCTCCTGCCTCAGTCTCCCAAATAGCTGGAATTACAGGCATCCTCCAACACACCCAGCTAATTTTTGAATTTTTCGTAGAGATGGGGTTTCATCATGTTGGCCAGGATGGTCTCAATCTCCTGACCTTGTGATCTGCCCACCTCAGCCTCCCAAAGTACTGGGATTACAGGCATGAACCACCGTGCCCGGCCGGTGTCCAAATTCTTAAAGCATATGTCCAAATTCTTCTCATGCATGCTTACTTCACCACCCACAAAACCAACACCCTATGAGTGGTCAGTTAAGTCTAAATTAGTGTAACAATAAAGTTTTTTAATTCCTTCTAATTCTAAAAAAATGTTTAACTGGCTTCCTTAGAATGAAGTCCTTCATCAGACACAGGCACTAACAGCTATTACATATCTACTTCAGATTAAATAAATTACTAAAAATGCCCAGGCACAGTGGCTTATGCCTGTAATCCCAGCACGGTGGGAGGCCAAGGCGAGTAGATCACATGGTCAGGAGTTCAAGACTTGCCTGGCCAACATGTGAATCTCTGTCTCTACTAAAAACACATACAAAAAAAAGTCAGCTGGGCGTGGTAGCACATGCCTGTAATCCCAGATACTCAGGAAGCTGAGGCAGAAAACTGCTTGAACCTGGGAGGCAGACATTGCAGTGAGCCAAGACTGTACCACTGTACTCCAGCCTGGGCGACAGAGTGAGACTCCATCTCAAAAGAATAAATAAATAAATAAATTACTAAAAATCAATGTCTCCCAACTTTGTATTTCAAACACAGTTTAATCTAGAGTGTTTCCTTCATCTTCTTTCCAAAGACTCATAATTACTATTTTTATTTTCACCAGCAAAATCTCTAATCAAAATTTTCTCCCCAAAGCTCATAGGAGCTCACCTTTACTGACTAGTAGATACATCATCTTTACCGTAATCAGTTTCCACTAATTTTGTATAAACATTAGAATCTTATTTATGAATCTCTCGCCCTTTAAAGTGTTCATACGGAAAAAAAATAGAAGCTTGAAATCTCCTAAGCTAAATTTTGAGGCTCTTTTCCAGTTACATTCCAGTTTCTCTTATCATACCTTCTGATTTCACAAAATGTTACAGAAATAAGTCTGCAATAATGAACTAGCAAATCAGGTTGCCTGGTTTCCTCCAAGCCACTAAAGCTCACTGTTGTTCATATCCCCTTTCTCCCACTCTTCAGTATTCAGCACAGAAACATCCACCTTCAAAGGTAAACTCTGATGGTTTTCACATTATAAAAGTTATGCTCTGATATTTTTCAAACAACACCTATTGCATATCTACTTCAGATTAATTACTAAAAATGCCCAGGAAAGGTAGCTTACGCCTGTCATGTTCATAAACATGAAGCAAACATGAAAATTAAAAGGGGAGGCCGGGCGCAGTGGCTCAAGCCTGTAATCCCAGCACTTTGGGAGGCCGAGGCGGGTGGATCACAAGGTCGAGAGATCGAGACCAACCTGGTCAACATGGTGAAACCCCGTCTCTACTAAAAATACAAAAAATTAGCTGGGCATGGTGGCGCGTGCCTATAATCCCAGCTACTCAGGAGGCTGAGGCAGGAGAATTGCCTGAACCCAGGAGGCGGAGGTTGCGGTGAGCCGAGATCGCGCCATTGCACTCCAGCCTGGGTAACAAGAGCGAAACTCCGTCTCAAAAAAAAAAAAAAAAAAAAAAAAGGAAAAGAAAATTAAAAGCGGAAAAAAAGTAACCACATACCCAAACAAAAGTTGAAACACCTAATTTAGAAAAAACTCTTCATATTAAAAATCCATTAGGCCAGGCATGGTGGCTCATGCCTACAATCCTGGCACTGGGAGGCCAAGTCAATTCGAGACCAGCCTGTGCAATATGGTCAAACCCCATCTCTACAAAAAGACAGAAAAATTAGCCAGGCATGGTGGCACTCCTGTAGTCCCAGCTACTCGGGAAGCTGATCCCAGCTACTCGGGAAAGGGAGGATCACTTGAGCCTAGGATGTTGAGGCCACAGTGAGCCTTGACCTGAACTTTCACTCTGTCCCCACTGAACTCTAGCTGGAATGACAGCATGAGACTGTGTCAAAAGAAAAACAAACAAAACAAAAAACTTGTTAACAAATTTTCAGGCCAGGTGCAGTGGCTCACACCTGTAATCCCAGCACTTTGTGAGGTCAAGGTGGGATCACTTGAGGTCAGGAGTTCAAGACTAGCCTGGCCAACATGGTGAAACTCCGTCTCTACTAAAAATAAAAAAAATTAGCTGGGCATGGTGGTGGGTACCTGTAGCTCCAGCTACTTGGGAGGCCAAGGCAGGACAATCACTTGAACCTAGGAGGTAGAGGCTGCATGAACCAACATCATGTCACTGCACTCTAGCCTGCACAACAAATGGAGACTCTGTCTCAAACAATAAAAATAAACAAATTAACAAATTCCAAAGCAAAGATCATACTAAACAAGTATGATCATCATATACTTTTTCTACTCATACTATGTGAAAACAAGAATGTATGTAACCAATTACAAATTGACAATTTTTTTCTTGATTTTTAAAAAGAATTCTTCCAAATACCATTTTCTATACGTAAATTAATGAATGGTACCATCTCTACCAGGGTCTAATTCCTAAAACAGCATAATCTGTAGTTGTCATTGCATATAATGTATCCACCTAAATGTCAATAGAAGAAAAAATCAAAAACACAAACCCAGACATCTTAAAAGTTGCTCTAGTACTTAGTTTACCTACTCATCAATGTGAGCTATTCTCCTGACAACAAGTTTCTTTTTACTTGCCCAAAGAGGGACTAAATTGAGCCCTTTAAAAAGAAGAGTGAGTATATCTGGTCACACATTAGTAACTTCAGTGTGTGTGAAGTATCCACCATCCTTCAATCTGCAACACATATAAAACTCTACAAAAAGGAAATTATATGTAGATGTAGAAAGATCTATTGAAAAAGAATGCATCACCTGGTCATGAGCCTTACCTTTTAGCAGCGGCAGAGGTGTTAACTCAATAGGCTTGCCTTGAGACCTAAACTGTGAGGAACTTTGCGACCTCTTCTGTCTGGCTTTTCTGACGGACTTCCGAGAAAATCCGTCTACTTTATCCACTGATGGAGGAGTAGTTGGTGCTGAGGACATATCCCTACTGAAGAGAAAGAAGTATTATAAACCCATACATTCTCAAGGTAGAAGCATACATGTGAGTTACACAAATTCTAAAGTTCCCACACACAATATACATGAAAATGGGAATAAGTGCTAAAGAAAATAAAATCAATTAAGAAAAGTCTTATGTTGGCCAGGTGCAGTGGCTCATGCTTGTAATCCCAGCACTTTGGGAGGCTGAGGTGGGTGGATCACTTGAGGTCCGGAGTTCAAGACCAATCTGGCCAACACGGTGAAACATCATCTCTACAAAAATACAAAAATAACCCAGGCATGATGGCAGATGCCTGTAATCACAGCTCCTCAGGAGGCTGAGGCAGAAGAATTGCTTGAACCCAGGAGGCGGAGGTTGCAGTGACCTGAGATCCTACCATTGCACTCCAGCCTGGGCAACAAAGCAAGACTCCGTCTCAAAAAAAGAAAAGAAAAGAAAATTGGTGAAAATAATGTATGTATGATGGAAACAATATCAGAACTCTAATGTATCGTGCCACTCCATATTAAGCATTAAAGATATTCATCTAGGCTTTAAAAACTCCATGCTGCCTGCCTGTTTTCTAACTACAAAGCTCTTCACATCTTCAAGTAATTTTTGGAGCTATTCTGCAGCTGGAAAACTTCCATCAATACATTTTCCCAAGATATTTAATATTATGAATGGGTTCTGGAGTTGAAAGCTTTAGTGTACTTCAAGAATCTATACCAACGTATCACAGCAAGGTGAAATTTACTACTACTGAAACTATCTAGGCATAACTTTTAATGGGATGTGCTGTGTTAGCTATGATAAACTGCACCACACTGCAAATGAGGACAGGCTAGATTACTTTAAACAAAACACATAAAAGGCATAATTAAAATATTTCAAAGAAGTCTTCTTTTTGAAGGAAGCCACCTTAAGTTATTAAAACTTAATAAAACTATGAGGAAATCAAGCACAAAAGTTGAACTGAAAACATAAATTCACAGCCTACTGAAACAACCAGGTTGAGTTCCCTCGAGGGTTAGACCTTGAAGCTCATCATCAAATACAAATTTTCATTCCATTAAACTTACGGAACTGAACAGTACTTTTGCATTTTTTAACCCTCTCCAGTTACTAAAATGAAAGCTATTTCCTAAAAGTAACAAGCGTTAAAACAGTTAATTTCATTCACCAATTTAAACAGATGCCATCATTTCCATGGGACTGAGGCTCCATTCAAGATTAATGGCAGACTCGGATAGAAATAATGCATATGGGGGAAATGCTGAAATGCAATTACTCACCTGTCATTCCAATACATTAGACAAGTGGTTTTTAACTTCTAAATAAAGGAGTAAGGGAATTTCTTCCTGAACACGTAAGAATAAAAAGTTACTGGATTACGTGGATTTTCACAATTTCAAATAACAAAAACATTTAAACACACACACATATGATGTTGACGTTTGGAATTTTGAAGTCTTCTTTGGTTTTCTTAAATTAAAAAAAAAGATTTTTTTTAAAAAATCTACCTAATTTAGCTGTAACATAATGTGATGAATTCAAAACAGAATTGCAAACTATGAATGACTACAGAAGATGTTAAGATCACTTTAAAATATCAAAATGACTGCATCAGCCAAAAGCCCCACATCGTATTTGTACGTTGTAAATTTAGGGGCCGATTTTCCAATCTGGTGTGTGAATTATTTAGACTTCATTCTAACTCTAACACTACAAAATTTCAGTAAATCCTCTTCCTCCATCACTTTTTGTCTCTTCTTTATTCCTCATCTCTCATCTCTACGACGATCTATAGGTAGCTTTTTAAAAAATCATTTATCCCTTATGCCCAAGGCGCAGAATAAACGTCAAGGATCCCAACCCTGAAGCATTGCAAAACTGAACGTAAGGTAACAGCGGGTCCATGCAAAGCCCGGGGAAACAGGTTTCGCCCTGGGCCAGGGCGCCCGAAGCTTTATCATCCTCTAATCAGCCGGCACGGGGCATTTCCCTGGCTCAGGATAATCCAAAGGGGGAAGGGGCAGTATGTAAAGAAAGACAGGAAAGGGGTTTGTCTGTGGGGATGCTTACATACTCCCTTTGCTCCTAACCCACACCCCAAGCCTTGGAAAAGATAAGCTGCTAGAGAATCCTCCTCACACCAAACCCCCCTTTATTCCCCGCCCCCACCAGTGGATAAAGGGGAGCAAGAAAATGCCTCCAAACCCAGAAGGTGGAGAAAAAGGGGGGAGGGTGCAGAGTGAATGAGAGGTATCATCAGAAGCATCTGCAGGTAAATCAGACAAGTGGGACGAGCGCTCCCGCTCCTGCACCCGCACCCCACCCCACCGCACCCCTCGCCTGCCCGGCCAGGCCTTCCCAAGGCCGTTGCCCCATGGGTTCCCCAGGAAGATCGGGAGGAAGCAGGGAAGCGGGCGAGCCGCGGTGCTGGAGGGACGAAGTTACCTTGAAGCTTCTGAGGAAGAATCCGAAGATGATCTGTGGCTTGGAGGGGCCGGAGACGGGCAAGGGGGCCGCAGCGGGGGCGGGTGGCGGGACTGGGACGTGCAGGGGGAGGTCCGGGGAGCTGCGGGGAGCCCGGGGCGACGGCTGTCCGGTACGGCGTCCCTCCGGTTCCGCGGCGGCGGAGCCTCTAGGCCTCACGGCCGGACCCGAACCTCAGCGCTCCGGCGGCGGCGGCGGCCTCACGATCCTCCCCCGCGGGCCCGTCCCATCAAATCGGCACCGACCCCGTTGCGGCTCCGCCGGTGGCTCCTCGCTCACATTCCTGGCGGGCGGCGCCTCAGCTCGTTGCCCGGGACCCGGCGGCGGCGGTGGCGGCGGCGGCGGCGGCGGCTGCGGCGGCGGCGGCGGCGGCGGCGACGTGGGGAGGGGGGGAAGGGAGGGAGGAAGACTGGATCTGCAGCGGCAGCAAGAGAAGGGAGCCAGAGAAGGAGGAGGAGCTGCAGGAGCTGGAGCCGCCGCTGCCAGAGCCACAGTTCGCTACCCGCGGTGGGTCCCAGTCAATGCCCCTTTCTCTCTCCTATTGTCAATATCACCGGGCGGCTGAGTCCATGGCACACGCGCAACCAAACCTTCTGGGCAGCCGTGCCCGCCTCCGGCGCCCGCCCACTGGAGACTTCAAACGGGAAGCGAGGCCTCATTGGCCCTCGTCCGCCTTCACTCCCCCGCCAGCATGCTCGGCTGAGACCCGATCAGGGATTGGCGGTAGGAGGGCGGAGAAACGGGAGGGTGGGAAGAGGATTGGGCCGAAGCGTGAAGGACCCGGATGCAGCCGCGACCTCGGGTGGTGCAGCCGCCGCTTCCGCCCGGCGGTGGGGCAGGCTCAAGAGGGCAGCCGCTGGGCCTGAGAGGAGCGCCTTAATCCCGGGAGGTGTGCGGCTAGCAGATCAGCGGGCTGGCCTTCCGTGCTGTGCGGAGCCTTTGGACGGCGGTCGTCTTCGACCAGAGGATTCCCAGGGCAAGGGTCGGCCAAGAGGCGGGGAGCCCTCGAGTCTTGACCCTGCCCTGCAGCTGGTGTGGCCCTTCTGGCCTTGGGGAGTCCCACTCAGGACGGGAACCGCCGATGCGTAGGCAGGAATTAGATTCCCCCTCCCGCGCCTGTGCGCAGCCGCTTGCGTAAATGGGTCCCCTTGAAACTCCCAGCAGTCGCTCTTCGCTGAACCTGGTGGGAGGCCTGGCCCGGGGTTCAGGAACGCTTCCCATTCTCCCTCGTCTCCTTTTGAATATCAGACCCGTGGAGCCTCCACGCCTCGGTTGAGGCCAGCGCTCACTTAGTTAATGCAGGTGGGAACGCTGTCGCCACGGGTTTCAGTCTGTTCATTCAGAATAACCCACCGGCCAGCCGGCTGCTCAGAGCTCGGAAAGACCCAGCTCCAAACTGGAGGAGTTTCGAGATTTTAATTGGCAAGTTGCACCCGAAAGAGTTAAGGGAGAAGCCGACTTAACTGTCTAGAATAAGTAATGAGCTCTTTGGAGATGCGTTTGCATCGTTGGTTAATGCAAACGGCCAAATGGAACATTTCAGATAATATGCTTGGATTTATGTGTTTGAATGCACCCTACATACATTTTTTGAGGAGAAAAAGGGAAGAAATTATTAATGCTAACTACAAACATCAGAGTACCAGTTGTTCAAAACTTAGGAAATGGGGGAGGGGGGCAAAAAAATTAACTTACTCATATTTTTTCAGAGATAGCCACTTACAGCATTTGCATACTTCCTTTCAGTATTTTTTCTTTTTATATTAATAACGTGTGTCAATCTGTAGCCTAGTTTTTTCCCTCAGCATTATATCATCTTTTCTATACAGTCAGGGAATAGAGCTATATATAAATAAAACTATATGTACCATATGTACAAGTGACAACAAAAATGGATTTGCAATTCTCCTGTTTCTGTTGTTAAACACTAGAGTTTTGAAATTTTCTTTGCACACTCCCAGAAATGGCTCTTGAGTGGAAAAATAATTTTGTGCCATGAAAGATAAAAATATTCCTGCTTTGAACTGAAATGGAAAACGAAAAGATGACTCTCAGATGGAAGCAGGCTCCCCCTACTGACTCCAGATGATTGGCCACTGTACGGCTAGTGCCCACTTTTGCCGTGATAAAGTTCGTTACCACTAAGTATGAACTATAGAATTACCAGCAGTCTACTTCCTACCCTCGAGAACCTTAAATTTCCATATCTCAATATCATGTACAGTCTTCATGAAAGTTCAGTGTCCCAGCCAAGGACCTGTTTCTTAAATCTTTGATTGAGGGTAAATGCAGAATTAAAACCAAGGAAGATTTTGAAGCCAATTCAATTTCCCTTGGCAACAGTTGAACTGTTAAAAGCATAGTGCACGTTTGAAATTCTCACAGCTGTTGCTTAGAACATGTCATCGAGTGGGGATTTTGCTTGCAAATTATGGATCTCTATAAAGACAATTCATTTCAAAGTCATTTCACTTTCTATAAAATGGCTGAGCAACTGAAATGAGCAGGTTTTTTAAAATGGAAACATCCTTGCCTATGTGAGAAACTTCTCTGGACTAGTAATTTCTCCCATGTATCCCAGAGGTTTGTGTACTCCAGGAATAGTGCAAGGTAATCTATTTGGGATGCAGGAAAAAAATATTAGGAAATATATTTCAGTTTAATTTTAATCTAAAAAGAAAGGCATTAAGGTCAACTAGTTTTTTGGGGGTTTTTGTTTGTTTGTTTTTGTTTTGTTTTGTTTTTTGAGACAGAGTCTCACTCTGTTGCCCAGGCTGGGGAGTACAGTGACGTGATCTCGGCCCACTGCAACCTCCGCCTCCCGGGTTCAAGCAGTTCCCTGCCTCAGCCTCCTGAGTAGCTGAGATTACAGGCACCTGCCACCACGCCCAGCTAATTTTTTTGTGTTTTTAGTAGAGACAGGGTTTCACCACCTTGGCTAGGTTGATACTGAACTCCAGACCTCATGATCCACCTGCCTTGGCCTCCCAAAGTGCTGAGATTACAGGCATGAGCCACTGCGCCCAGCCAGTATTTTTTTATACCAAGTGAATGGCTCCACCTCAGTCCGTGGAATGATGCCTTTGCCTAGAGCAGCATAGGAGATGTCCTCAGAGAAAAGTGGGAGTTATCCATTCCTAAGAGTTGGCCGTTGTGGTCCCACCCAATCAGCCCCTGACAACTTATGACTTACTGCAGTTACTTATTCCAGTTTCTGGATTCAACTAAGTGGACTTACTGATTATATTATCTAACTAACCCCCATAAAACAGACAAATGATTCTAAGAGTCCTTTGCAAAGAAGTCACAGGAGAACAAGAAGGAAATCATGGAACTAACTCTTCTATCAAATCTTTGACAGCCATTTTCGAATGTGAAATACCAATCTAATATATTCAACCAAATTTTGACAAGAAAAAAAAAAAGGCTACTTGAAATGTAAATTTACATCCACTGTCATTAAGAATTGAACATGGGCCGGGCGCGGTGGCTCAAGCCTGTAATCCCAGCACTTTGGGAGGCTGAGGCGGGTGGATCACGAGGTCAAGAGATCGAGACCAACCTGGTCAACATGGTGAAACCCCGTCTCTACTAAAAATGCAAAAACTTAGCTGGGCATAGTGGCGCGTGCCTGTAATCCCAGCTCCTCAGGAGGCTGAGGCAGGAGAATTGCCTGAACCCAGGAGGCGGAGGTTGCGGTGAGCCGAGATCGCGCCATTGCACTCCAGCCTGGGTAACAAGAGCGAAACTCCGTCTCAAAAAAAAAAAAAGAATTGAACTTCACTCTAAATGTGTATTTTGATTGAGTTAAGCTAATGATGGTAGCATATGTCTATACTTTATGGACAAATATACATATATTTGGAAGAATATTTTTTTGGCTGGGTATGACAGCTAATGCCTG
Source organism: Saimiri boliviensis (assembly GCF_048565385.1). NCBI lineage: Eukaryota > Metazoa > Chordata > Mammalia > Primates > Cebidae > Saimiri > Saimiri boliviensis. The sequence goes on along the minus strand of NC_133450.1, from coordinate 40,211,693 downwards.
TAGTCCTAGCACTTTGGGAGGCTGAGGTGGTTGGATCATTTGAGCCCAGGTATTTGAGACCAGCCTGGGCAACACGGCAAAACCCCTTACCTACAAAAAAGTTTCAAAATTAGCTGAGCCAGGTGGCACACTCCTGTTATCCCAGCAATGGGGAAGCTGAGGTGGGAGGATCACCTGAGCCCAGCTGGTCGATCCTGCAGTGAGCCGTGACCATGCCACCGCATTCCAGTCTGGGAGACAAAGTGAAAACCTGTTTCAAAAAAAAAAAAGTTTGGAAACCAGGTGCAATGGCATATGCCTGTAGTCCCGACTACTCCAGAGGCTGAGGTAGAAGGATCGCTTGAGCCCAGGAGTTTGGATTCTATAGTGTGACATGATGGCGCCTGTGAAGAAAAACATTATAGGCCAGGGGTAGTGGCTCACGCCTGTAATCCCAGCACTTTGGGAGGCAAGGTGGGTGGATTACAAGGTCAGGAGTTTGAGACCAGCCTGGCCAACATGGTGAACCCTCATCTCTACTAAAAATACAAAAATTAGCTGGATGTGGTGGCAGGCACCTGTAATCCCAGCTACTAGGGAGGCTGAGGCAGGAGAATTGCTTGAACCCAGGAGGTGGAGGTTGCAGTGAGTGAAGATCGAGCCACTGCACTCCAGCCTGGGTGACAGAGCAAGACTCCATCTCGAAAAAAAAAGACATTATAGCCATCTGAGAGGCCATTATCAAATGGCAAAATAGAGTTTTTTGCTCTCAGATGAAAGCATTCACTTCCCAGATATCAAAGCCGAGCTTATGAATCTACTAGCGAGCTAGCCATGTGATGAAACAAAGACACTATCCAATGATGGTGTCTGGTGAACTAAAGAAGGACTGAGATAGTAAGTAGGAGCATTGTCAGAGCAATTGTCGACCAGTAGAGGAGTAAAAGACCTATGCTGATTAGGTATCATCATCAGAGGTAGACTAGTCTAGTTTGGTGTGTGCGGAGTAGGGGGTACATGAAGCTGGTCATGGACTGAGAGGAAAGAATAGTGAGGGTGAGAAAGCCTGATGCAATAGTTGCCTCTTAGGAAAACAATAAAAAGAGTATACAGGCCAGGGCAGTGGCTCATGCCTGTAATCCCAACACTTTGAGAGGTGAAGCAGGCAGATCACTTGAGGACAGAAGTTCAAGGCCAGCCTGGCCAACATAGTAAAATACCATCTCTACTAAAAATAAAAAAAATTAGCTGGGCACGGTGGCTCACACCTGTAGTCCCAGCTACTCAGGAGGCTGAGACACAAAAATCACTTGAACCTGGGAGGTGGAGGCCACAGTGAGCCAAGATCATGCCGCTGTACTCCATCCTGGGTGACAGAGAGAGACTCCCTTTCAAAGAAAAAAGTATACACATAGCGACTGTAGACAAGGGAGTTTGGTGTCATATTTCTTTGGAGTTAAATTTATCTACCAAAAACATCCTCAACAGTGACATGTTCTTGGGTCACAGTTTAAATACTCTAGTTATATTTTCAGATGTGCGTCAAAGGTTGTGGATTATTCGTAGCTTTGCATGTGATTAATGTATATAATTATTGCTTGAGATTTTAAAGTGTTTAGGTGTTCCAGTTCCCTACATAGCAGTTTAACCTGCATTCCAGAAATGATTATCAGAGGATTTTTGCACTGTCCTTAGTGAGAGCCCTATGTCACTGATGGATCAAGACAGAGAGAGACCTTATATCACTGACAGGGAAGTAGAGTTGGAAAAAAAAAAAAAAACAGGAAGAGAAAGCCAATTTTAAGTGCACTTTATTTTTTAATTAATTTTTTTTTTTTTTTTTTTTTTTTGAGACGGAGTTTCACTCTTGTTACCCAGGCTGGAGTGCAATGGCACGATCTTGGCTCACCGCAACCTCTGCCTCCTGGGTTCAGGCGATTCTCCTGCCTCAGCCTCCTGAGTAGCTGGGATTACAGGCATGCGCCACCATGCCCAGCTAATTTTTTTATATTTTTAGTAGAGACGGGGTTTCACCATGTTGACCAGGATGGTCTCGATCTCTTGACCTCGTGATCCACCCGCCTCGGCCTCCCAAAGTGCTGGGATTACAGGCTTGAGCCACCGTGCCTGGCCTATTTTTTTTTTTTTTTTTTTTTTTGAGACAGAGTTTTGCTCTTGTTACCCAGGCTGGAGTACAATGGCGCGATCTCGGCTCACCGCAACCTCCGCCTCCTGGGTTCAGGCAATTCTCCTGCCTCAGCCTCCTGAGTAGCTGGGATTACAGGCACGTGCCACCATGCCCAGCTAATTTTTTGTATTTTTAGTAGAGACGGGGTTTCACTATGTTGACCGGGATGGTCTCGATCTCTTGACCTCGTGATCCACCCGCCTCGGCCTCCCAAAGTGCTGGGATTACAGGCTTGAGCCACCGCGCCCGGCCTATTTTTTTTTTTTTTTTGAGACGGAGTCTTGTTCTGCCGTAGAAGCTAGAGTGCAGTGGCGCAATCTCAGCTCACTGCAACCTCCACCTTTTGGGTTCAAGCAGTTCTCCTGCTTTGGCCTCCCGAGTAGCTGAGATTACAGGTGCCACCATCCCGCCAGACTAATTTTTGTGTTTTTAATGGAGATGGGGTTTCACCTTGGCCAGGCTGGTCTCAAACCTGACCTCACGATCCACCTGCCTCGGCCTCCCAAAGTGCTGGGATTACAGGCAGGAGCCACCACACCCAGCCTTTAAGTGCACTTTATTTCATACAGGATAAAAACAAAATAATGGCCTGGCGCGGTGGCTCAAGCCTGTAATCCCAGCACTTTGGGAGGCCGAGGCGGGTGGATCACAAGGTCGAGAGATGGAGACCATCCTGGTCAACGTGGTGAAACCCCATCTCTACTAAAAATACAAAAAATTAGCTGGGCATAGTGGCGCATGCCTGTAATCCCAGCTACTCAGGAGGCTCAGGCAGGAGAATTGCTTGAACCCAGGAGGCGGAGGTTGCAGTGAGCCAAGATCGAGCCATTGCACTCCAGCCTGGGTAACAAGAGCGAAACTCCGTCTCAAAAAAAAAACACAAAAACAAACAAACAAACAAACAAAAACAAAATAATGTACCACAAGCAATAATTTTGCCTGTAAAATAGTCAAATAACACAATCAAATGAGCTTAAAGTTATACCTAATAATAGATGGGCCAGGTGTGGTGAGTCCCGCCTGTAATCCCAGCACTTTGGGAGGCCGAGGCGGGCAAATCATGAGATCAAGAAATCCAGACCATCCTGGCCCACGTGGTGAAACCCCGTTTCTACTTTAAATAAATAAATAAATAGATAAATAAAATAATAAAATAATAAAATAAGCATGATGGTGAGAACCCACTCTGAAATCCAGTGTTATCTTAGCTCTGACAGTCAGGAGATAGGGCAAATTATTAACCCCTTCCTCCAGCCTTGGTTTGCTTACTTGCAAACAAGTAGACTAAACAAACAAAAAACAAAAGGCTGGACATGGTGGCTCACGCCTGTAATCCAAGCACTTTGGAGGCCAAGGCCGGGGATCACCTGAGGTCGGGAGTTCAAGACCAGCCTGACCAACATGGTGAAACCCTGTCTTTAAAAAGAAAAACAAGCAGACTAACAAATACTAACTCACACTATTCATCAAATTGAAATGATGTTATACATTTACTACAGTGTCTGGCATCTATTAACAGCTTGATAAATACTACTTATTACCACAGTCATCTATTTTCTTATTTTTAATACTCCTTATCTGGCCAGGTGCAGTGGCTCACACCTGTAATCCCAGCACTTTGGAAGGCCAAGGTGAGTGGATCACTTATGCCAGGAGTTTGAGACCAGGCCTGGCCAACATGGTGAAACCCCATCTCTACAAAAAATACAAAAATTAGCTGGGTGTGGTGGCACATGCCTTTACTCCCAGCTATTTGGGAAACTGAGGCAGAGAATTGCTTGAACCTGGAAGGTGAAGGTTGTAGTAAGTCTATAGTGCCACTCCAGCCTGGATGACAGAAGAAGACTCTGTCTCAAAAAAAAAAAACAGGCTCATGCCTGTAATCCTAGCACTTTGGGAGGCCAAGGCAGCTGGATGACCTGAGGTCAGGAGTTCAAGACTAGCCTGGCCAACATGGAGAAACCTCATCTCTACTAAAAATACAAAAATTAGCCAGGCATGGTGGCACACGCCTGTAATCCCAACTACTCAGGAGACTGAGGAAGGAGAATCACTTGAACCCGAGAGGTGGAGGTTGCAGTGAGCCAAGATCACGCCACTGCACTCCAGCCTACACAATGAAAGCAAGACTCCATCTCAAATAAATAAATATAAAGCCGGGCACGGCGGCTCAAGCCTGTAATCCCAGCACTTTGGGAGGCCGAGGCAGGTGAATCACAAGGTCGAGAGATCGAGACCATCCTGGTCAACATGGTGAAACCCCGTCTCTACTAAAGATACAAAAAATTAGCTGGGCATGGTGGCACGTGCCTGTAACCCCAGCTACTCAGGAGGCTGAGGCAGGAGAATTGCTTGAACCCAGGAGGCGGAGGTTGCGGTGAGCCGAGATCGCGCTATTGCACTCCAGCCTGGGTAACAAGAACGAAACTCCGTCTCAAATAAATAAATAAATAAATAAATAAACATTTTTTAAAAATCGGGGTGGTCGCTCATGCCTGTAATCCTAGCACTTCAGGAGCCTGCGGCAGGCAGATCACAAGATCAAGAGATCAAGAACGAAGGCCGGGCGCGGTGGCTCAAGCCTGTAATCCCAGCACTTTGGGAGACTGAGGTGGGTGGATCACGAGGTCAAGAGATCGAGACCGTCCTGATCAACATGGTGAAACCCCGTCTCACCAACTAAAAATACAAAAAAATTAGCTGGGCATGGTGGCATGTGCCTGTAATCCCAGCTACTCAGGAGGCTGGGGTGGGAGAATTGCCTGAGCCCAGGAGGCGGAGGTTGCGGTGAGCTGAGATCACACCATTGCACTCCAGCCTGGGTAACAAGAGCGAAACTCCGTCTCAAGAAAAACAAAAACAAACAAACAGATCAAGAACGGCCTGACCAACATGGTGAAACCCCGTCTCTACTAAAAATACAAAAAATTAGCTGGACGTGATGGCACACATCTGTAGTCCTAGCTACTCTGGAGGTTGAGACAGGAGGATCCCTTGAACCTGGGAGGTGGAGGTTGCAGTGAGCCGAGATTGGGCCACTGCCTGGCGTACCCTTTATTCTAATTTATGTTCCTTTAAAAGAGGCTCAAGCAGTGGCTTACGCCTGTACTCCCAGCACTTTGGGAGCAGGCAAGCAGATCACAAGTATTTATTTGTGACTCTGTCTCAAATAAATAAATAAATAAAATACTCCTTATTCATCTGGAAACTAAACTTTAGGGAGTTTTCTGAGGAGTTTTTTTTCCCCCTCAAAATTTTCTTCTGGCATACCCCCTGTGACAGGAAGAAAACAAGGAGCAGGGAATCACAGGCGTGCCTCTCAATCTACTTTCACACTAAATTAGAGAATGTGTGTGTGGGAACATTCATTAGCAATAGCAGGGATTTCCATTTTAGAATATCCATTTACTTCCAAAAGTGAACAAAATGGTTATTTGACTTCATTTCAGAGCTTTATCGTCATCCTAGTTTTTTTTGTTTGTTTGTTTGTTTTTTTTTTTTTGAGACAGCGTCTTGCTCCCTCAGGCTGGAGTGCAGTGGTACAATCTCAGCTCACTGCAACCTCCACCTCCCGGGTTCAAGCGATTCTCTTGCCTCAGCCTCCCACCATGCCTGACTAATTTTTGTATTTTTAGTAGAGACAGGTTTTCACCATATTGGCCAGGCTGGTCTCCAACTCCTAACCTTGTGATCTGTTCACTTCAGCCTCCCAAAGTGCTGGGATTACAGGTGTGAGCCACCGCTTGAGCCTCTTTTAAAGGAACATAAATTAGAATAAAGGGCTGGGTACATTGGCTCACGCCTGTAATCCCAGCACTTTGGGAGGCCAAATCAGGCAGATCACTTGAGGTCAGCAGTTCAAGGCTAGCCTGACCAACATGGTGAAACCCCAACTCTACTAAAAATACAGAAATTAGCTGGGTGACATGGCATGCACCTGTTAGCCCAGCTACTTGGGAGGCTGAGGCAGGAGAATCTCTTAAACCTGGGAGGCGGAGGTTGCAATGAGCCGAGGCAGTGCTGCTACACTCCAGCCTGGGCAACAGAGCAAGACTCCGTCTTTTAAAAAAGAGACAGACTCAGGCAAGACCCCTATCTCTGCAAAAATATTTAAAAATTAGGTCTGATAGGTAATACACACATGTTGTCCTAGCTACTCAGGTGGCCCTGTGTGTTCTAGCTACTCAGGTGGCTAAAATGAAGATTGCTCTACCCCAGGAGTTTGAGGCTGCAGTGAGCTATGATCATGCCACTGCACCGTAGTCCAGGCAACAGAATGAGACCCTGTCTCTAAAAATAAATAAATAAATAAATAAATAAAAATTAAAAGAGGTGGCTGGGCACCGTGGCTCACACCTGTAATCCCAGCACTTTGGAAGGCCAAGGTGGGCAGATCACTTGAGGCCAGGAGTTCAAGACCAGCCTAGCCAACTTAGTGCAACCCTGTCTCTACTAAAAAATAGAAAAATTAGCTGGGTGTGGTGGCACATACCTGTGATCCCAGCTACTCGGGAGGCTGAAGCAGAAGAATCACTTTAACCTGGGAGGTGGACGTTGCAATGAACCAAGATCGCAACATTACACTCTAGCCTGGATGACAAAGTGAGACTCCATCTCAAAAATAAATAAATAAATAAATAAATAAATAAATAAATAAATAAATAAAGCTTTAAAAAAAAAAAGTTAGAAAAAAAAAAGGCTGGTCCGATGGTAGTGGGTTATCAGAACTTACTAACGTTAGTGTTACTAAAGTTGGTATACAACCCCCCACTGCTAAATTTGACTGAAAAAAAAATAAAGCTCAAAGTATTTTTGCTCTTTTTCTCTTCCTTCAGTAACCTCTAATATTGCACCAGGATTGAGATTCCAATTTCTAATCCTAGCCCTGCCTTTAATAATGGTCTGGCCTTGGTGTTTTGAATATCGCCTCCCAACCATCCCTTCTTTTCCTTTGAGGCCCACACCCTTCCTCACTTCATGTGATTCTGATGGAACTGTTACTCATGGCGCTTCCCTCTTTCCTCCCTCCTCCCCCAGAGAGATGGAAACATGACTCAAGATGGGTACATGACTCAACTGGGTCTTCCCCAAGATTTGCTTTTTGAATGGTGGAGAAGGGATGCCTCTCTTCCTCTTGGATCATAAACCATAGAAATGATACAAATTGGAGCTACTTATAACTGTCTCCTCTTCCCTTCCTTCATCCTAGAGGAAGCTAATCCTTTAGAAGAGACATTGGCAAATGCCAAGTTCCATCAGCCTTATTGGAACTACCGGATTCAGCTATACCTGAGCTAGTTTCAGTTATATGAGCCAGTAAATTCCCTTTTTCATTTAAGCTACTTTACAGTTTGATTTCTGCAATGGACACCTGAAAGAATACTGACAGGCAAGTCACTTAACCTCTTCAAGCTTCGGTTTACTTTTTAGACCCTGAATCTGAGGTTTTTCTAAATGTTGAACTAATTGAAACCTTTATAATCTTAAGCATGAAAGGAAATCATTTAAAGTGACCCTGCCAGGAGTTCTTTCCTAATGTAATTGGTCAAGTGTAATTTATTTGTTTTTCCTTTTTTTTTTTTTTTTTTTTTTTGAGATGGAGTCTCACTCTGTTGTCCAGGCTGGAATGCAGTGGCACAGTCTTGACTCACTGCAGCCTCCATCTCCCCAGTTCAAGCAATTCTCCTGCCTCAGCCTTCTGAGTAGCTGGGGTTACAGGCACGTGCTACCACGCCCAGCTAATTTTTGTATTTTTTAGTAGAGACAGGGTTTCACCATGTTGGTCAGGCTGGTCTTGAACTCCTGACCTCGTGATCTGCCCACCTCAGCCTCCCAAAGTGCTGGGATTACAGGCATGAGCCACTGGAGCCGGCCAATTTCTGTGTTTCTTAAAAGTTCAGCCTCAAAGAAGATATTCTTAAGAATCATGCATTTATGGGCCAGGCCCGGTGGCTCATGCCTGTAATCCCAGCACTTTGTGGGGCCAAGGCAGACAGATCAACTGAGATTGGGAATTCGAGATCAGCCTGACCAACATGAAGAAACCCCGTCTCTACTAAAAATATAAAATGAGCCGGGCGTGGTAGCACGCGCCTGTAATCCCAGCTACTCAGGAGGCTGAGGCAGGAGAATTGCTTGAACCTGGGAGGTGCAGGTTGCAGTGAGCTGAGATTGCACCACTGTACTCCAGTCTGGGCAATAAGAGCGAAACTCCATCTGAAAAAAAAAAAAAAAAGTTATCCATTTTTGGCCAGATGTATTGGCTCACATCCATAATCCCAGCACTTTGGGAGGCGGAAGCAGGCAAATGGCTTGAGGTCAGGAGTTCAAGACCAGCATGGTAAAACATGGTGTTGATGTAATTGTCAACACCATGGTGAAACTCTGTCTCCACTGAAAATACAAAAAAAATTATCAGGCATGGTGGCACACACCTGAAATCCCAGCAACTCAGGGGGCTGAGGTGGAAGGATCACTTGAACCCAGGAAGCAGAGGTTGCAGTGAGCTGAGATGGTGTCACTGCACTCCAGCCTGGGTAACACAGCAAGACTTCACCTCAAAAAAAAAAAAAAAAAAAAAAAATCAAACCAGCTAGGCATGGTGGCTCACGCCTGTAATCCCAGCACTTTGGGAGGCCGTGGCAAGCGGATCACCTGAGGTTGGAAGTTCAATACCAGCCTGACCAACATGGAGAAACCCCGTCTCTACTAAAAATACAAAATTAGCTGGGCGTGATGGCGCATACCTGTAATCCCAGCTACTCCGGAGGCTGAGGCAGGAGAATGGCTTGAACCCAGGAGGTGGAGGTTGCAGTGAGCTGAGATTGCACCATTCCACTCCAGCCTCCAGTCTGGGCAACAAGAGCGAAACTCCATTTAAAAAAAAAAAGGCTGGGTGCAGTGGCTCACACCTGTAATTCCAACACTTTGGGAGGCCAAGGCGGGCAGATCACCTGAGGTGGGGAGTTCAAGACCAGCCTAACCAACATGGAAAAACCCTGTCTCTATTAAAAAAAAAAAACAAAAAAAAAAAAACAAAAAAAAACTACGTATTTTTCTAAGTGACAGGGAGCTAAGGAAAAAAAAAATTAAAGAAATAATTATGCATATAGAGTTAAGTTCTTCCAGAACACAAGGAAAGAACAGTGCAATGACCTACTAAATATGAAAATAAACCTTATTTAGCAAACTGTATGCTGCTTTTCAATAGGTTATTTTTACTGTGTCTCTTAAAACACCAAGGCCATATTTTAGAAAATGCAGCCTACAGTTGAGTGTTACATCTAGGCTTCTTATCTATCATAGAGAGAGAACATTGTTTTTGAGATATCAATAAAATTGGGCAAAACGTATGAACATAGTATAAATCATATCATAGCTAACACATCCTAATGGGTCAAAACAATCAAAAGAGGGTGAAAACTGAAATCTGAATACTCTTTTATTGAAACAAATCAATAAGGGCAATGCATAGTATGGTACTGGTAAAAATAACTTCAAGTATGTGCATAGCAATTTAGTGCTTTTTCATATGCACTATTTAATTTGAGCCTTAACTTTGTAGATACATATTATTTTCATTTCAAAAATAAGACAACTGAGGATTAAGGAGGTTGCTCAATGTCAGACAATAACAAATAGAACCACAATTTGAATCCTTTTCGTCCAAGGACCAGGTCTTTTCACACTGTATATTAAGTTACCTCTGTGTTTAAATCATTTGCTAATAACATATCCAAGTAATTGAATGTATGGCTACTATGTTCTCCACCTTACAGAAGGAAAGACTAATACCATACAGGGTTAACTGTGACCTTTTATGAGATCATAAAGTAAAGAAAGTAGAAACACCAGTTCAAGTCTTCCGCTATGAGCCAGGATCTGTGGCAGACACTTTACATGTATGATATTGGTTTTGTTTTTTTGTATGTTTGTTTTTTGAGACAGAGTCTCACTCTGTCATCCAGGCTGGAATGCAGTGGGCGATCTTAGCTCACTGCAACCTTCACCTCCCAGTTAAAGTGATTCTCCTACTTCAGCCTCCTGAGGAGCTGGGATTACAGGTGCCTACCACTATGCCCAGCTAATTTTTGTATTTTTAGTAGAAACAGGGTTTTGCCATGTTGGCTAGGCTGATCTCAAACTCCTGGCCTCAGGTGATCTGCCTGCCTTGGCCTCCCAAAGTGCTGGGATTACAGACATGAGCCACTGAACTTGGCCGTATTATCTTGCTTAATCCTCAAAATAACCTGTTGAGGTAGGCACTATTATTCCATTTTTTAGATCCAGAAACTAAGATACAGAAAGCTTAAGTTTATTTTATTTTTTTAGAGACAGGGTCTCTGTCACCCAGGCTGTAGTGCAGTGATTCAATCATAGCTCACTGTAACCTCAAACTCCTGGACTCAAGAGATCCCCCATCTTAGCCTCCCAAGTAGTTGGGACTACAGGCAGGTGCCACCACATCTGGCTGGAAAGCTTAAGTTTCTTTTCTAAGGTTACACATCTAGTATGTGGCAGAGCTTGGGTAAGAATTCTGACTAGAAGAAAGGCACTGAATTCTAAACTATTTTACGACCTTTCCCCCTGGAAATCCTCTACACCAGCAGCCCACAACCTTTTTGGCACCAGGGACTGGTTTTGTGGAAGACAATTTTCCATTACCTGGGGTGTGGGGACTTGGAGGATGAAACTGTCCCACCTCAGATCATCAGGCATTAGATTCTCTCTCTCTCTCTCTCTCTCTTTGAGATGGAGTTTCACTCTTGTTGCCCAGGCTGGAGTGCAATGGCTCAATCTCGGCTCACCACAACATCCACCCCCCTGGTTGAAGTGATTCTTCTGCCTCAGTCTCCCAAGTAGCTGAGATTACAGGCATGCACCACCATGCCTGGCTAATTTTTTTTTAGTAGGGACAGTTTCTCCATGTTCGTTAGGCTGGTCTTGAACTCCTGACCTCAGGTGATCCGCCTGCCTTGGCCTCCCAAAGTGTGGGATTACAGGCATAAGCCACCACACCCAGCCAGGCATTAGATTCTCATAAGGAGCATACAACCTAGAACCCTTGCATGCACAGTTCACAATAGGGTTCACACTCCTATGAGAATCTAATGCTGCATCTGATCTGACAGGAGGCGGAGCTCAGGCAGTAATGCTGCCTTAACTGCCAATCATCTCTTGCTGTGTGGCCTAACAGGCCATGGACTGATACCGGTCTGGGGCCCAGGGCTGGGAACCCCTGTTCTACACATTCTGGTTTGTATATAGTCCTGTGTAGAGTATCTAGAAAACATAATTTCTTTCCAACTCATTTCCCTTGATATTTAAGTCCTTTTCAAAAAATGTGAAGAGGCTAGTTGCAGTGGCTCACACCTGTAATCCCAGCACTTTGGGAGGCCAAGGCGGGTAGATCACCAGGTCAGGAGTTCAAGACCAGCCTGACCAACATGGTGAAACCCTGTCTCTATGTATTATATATAAAGACCAGCCTGACCAACATGGTGAAACCCCATATCTCTCTCTCTCTCTCTCTCTCTCTCTCTCTCTCTCTCTATATATATATATATATATATATATATATATGTGTGTGTGTGTGTGTGTGTGTGTGCGCGCACGCGCATGTGTGTGTGTATATGTATATACATATACATATACATATATATAAAGAAGTAACAAAAAAATGTAAAGAAACCCCATTCACATTTTACAGGTAGAATTAGATTTCAGTGTAAATTCAAATCAAGCTTCTTTTTTATGTAATTTTATTTTTTTAACATACCCTAGGGTTAGAACAACTTTCTTCTTAATGAACAGAAAATGTTATAGGAAATACAAGTTTAAAGAGCTTTGAAGACAAGGATAGAGGCAGTAGTCATCTCTAGTACTTGAAAATGTTCTGTTTGATGGCATTTCTAAGTCAAGGAAGCGTATATTCTGATTTGGAAGGTTGATGACCCAGTTAACAAACCAATTGGCAAATGGAACAGAGTATTTATGAAAAAGTATTTTGGAAAAAAAAGCATTGAAAGAGACTAATTCAAAGTATATAATCACAGCTGTTTTGACCCCTAAAATGAAAGAAGTTATAATTAGCTAAAAGTCACTGCCTTCATCGGCAAACTGTGGCAAACGCTCAACTTCAAGAGAAGTCATCATCTCATGATGATCAGTACATTTCCATAAGCCTTTCAAATACATCATACAGAAGTTTCCTAACCAAACTTCCATCATTGTATTTAATCGTTCCCTCAAACATTTCATTCCATACATTTAGGGACCTACTTGGCACTCTGAGGCAACTCAAATATGAAAATAAATAAATACTAACACTCTAGCATACTACAAAATATTAGGGACAAGGACTAATTACTATGAAAGCCCAGACTTTGGTGCAATACCTTGTGACCAGAAGGAAAAAATAGAAAAAATAAAAAGGGAGAAAGAGGAGATACTGGTTACACTCAGAACTCTCCTTCATGCCTGGCCCGGCACACTCTGCCTGCTTTTCGTTTGTTTAAAGTATTGTTTACTGTGGGAGACAGGGCGCAGTGCCTGACGCCTGTAATCCCAGCACTGTGGGAGGCTGAGGCAGGTGGACCACTTGAGGTCAGGAGTTTGAGACCAGCCTAGCTAATGTAGTGAAACCTCGTATCTACTAAAAATACAAAAATCAGCTGATATGGTAGCACACACCTATAATCCCAGCTACTCAGGAGGCTGAGGCAGGAAAATTGCTTGAACTTGGGAGGCAAAGGTTGCAGTGGGCCAAGATTGTACCACTGCACTCCAGCCTGGGGAACACAGCAAGACTCCATCTCAAAAACTAAAATAAAAATATAAAGTATTGATTACTGTGGGCCAAGAACTGTCTAAAGTGGTTCACATAGAAGGCCACTGGGAGGCTGAGGTGGGCGGATCACCTGAAGTTGGGAGATCGAGACTAGCCTGACCAACATGGAGAAACCCTGTCTCTACTAAAAATATAAAAAAATTAGCCGGGCATGGTGGCACATGCCTGTAATCCCAGCTACTCAGGAGGCTGAGGCAGGAGAATCTCTTGAACCCAGGAGGTGGAGGTTGCGGTGAGCTGAGATTGTGCCATTGCACTCCAGCCTGGGCAACAAGAGTAAAACTCAGTCTCAAAAAAAAAAGAAAACAAAACAAAAAATAAATAAAGTGGTTCACATAGAAAATTTGTTTTCATTTTATCAAGTGCTCCACCAGTATTAAGTTCCTCCTTCTGCTCCTCTCTTCCTCCAGGGTAGACCTTCAGAGTTGGAAATTAAAATATTTCCCCCACTCCCTCTGTTCTGCAATATTGAGGCACTGGGCAAAATCTGGGGTTCTCTCTCTTGAGCTGGCGCATGAGGAACCTTACCAGGGACTTACTGGAGCTGGCATTCACAAAGGGGGATAATTGCTGTTAGAATTCTGGGCAGGGATGCACGTAGCCTCAGCAAGCAGGGACTAGCCACAGGATGGGAGAGCACTCAGGCCCTTTTGTCTCTGTCCCTTGCTGTGATTGTGTTTCAGTCATTCCCTCTCACTTTCTCTGAGGGCCAGGCTAGGTTGGGCAAAATGGCAGGTCAAGCTCTCATTTGTGCATTGTCTCCATTTAAGAGAGCAGCCAGAACATAGGCGAGAATCCCTTAGTGTTAATTTAAAGTTCCTGGGAAAGCGACCCTAGCCCAGGTTAGGTCAGGTACCCACATCTGGTCCAATCAACTGTGGTCAGGATATGAGACTCACTGCACAAAATGAGCATTGGGAGGCTTTCTGCTGTTTCCATGTGCACTGGAGGAGAAAAAGAAGAGAAGGAACATAACATTTTGGGCAGGATGATTCTTCACTTGGGGGTGGTGGGGAGAAGAATAGGAGCAGTAGCCATGAGATGTACCCAATGGGTGTCTACTTACGACATCTTTATTTCCTCAGATTTGTGAAAGTAGAATTAATGGTCTAAGGATATGATTTTTTTTTTTTTTTTTTGAGACAGAGTCTTGCTCTGTCACCAGGCTGGAGTGCAGCAGCGCGATCTCGGCTCACTGCAACCTCCACCTCCTGGGTTCAAGAGATTCTCCTGCTTCAGCCTCCCGAGTAGCGGGGACTACAGGCTCCAACCACCAAGCCTGGCTAATTTGTTGTTGTTGCTATGACGAATAATTTTTGGATTTTTAGTAGAGATGTGGTTTCACCATGTTGGCCAGGATACTCTAGAACTTTTGACCTCGTGATCTGCCCCGCTTGGCCTCCCAAAGTGCTGGGATTACAGGCGTGAGCCACCACACCAGGCCTCAGATATTTCTTTGTAGCAAGGCAAGAATGGATTAATACAGATATCACTTTAGTTTTATGAGGAATATGTATTACTTTTACATTTTATATCATGTAACCTTCTCCAATCACATTCCCCTCTTTCCCCAGGGTACCACAACCCTGAGTCTGGTGCTTTTTATATTTCTATGGTGTCATACTTTTACCAAATATGTCTATATTTCTAAACAGCATGTATTGCTTTTCTTCATATTTTAGAATTGTGTATCATTGGTATTACACTGCATGTAATCTTCTGTAACTTAATCTTTCACTAAACATTATGCATTTTTTATTTAACCATGTTAATCCCAATACTTCTGACCATTCACTTTCGGTGCTATATAGCATTCCATTGTTAAATGTTTTGCAGTTTATTTATCCTCTGATTTTTTGTGGTTTGGAATATTTCCAGCATTTTGCCATTTACAGGGCACATTTCCTTGTGTGCTATGGTTTCTCTAGTGTGTGTATCTATCTGACAGTGAAACCAGGTTACAGGGCGTGTGCTGCTTCCATTTCACAAGCTATGGGCAAGTTGCTTTCCTAAATGACTGCACCAATCTACCATCCCACCAGTAGTATATAATAGATTGTATTGCTCTAAAAAATCCTTACCCATCCAGAGATGTATCTATATTATCTAACTTTTTTTTTTTTTTTTTGAGACGGTGTTTCACTGTTGTTGCCCAGGGTGGAGTACAATGCTGTAATCTCGGCTCACTGCAACCCCTGCCTCCCAGGTTCAAGCAATTCTCCTGTCTCAGCCTCCTGAGTAGCTGGGATTACAGGTGTGTGCCACCATGTCTAGCTAGTTTTTGTATTTTTAGTAGAGACGGGGTTTCATCATATTGGTTAGACTGGTCTCAAACTCCTGACCTCAGGTGATCCACCCATCTTGGCCTCCCAAAGTGCTGAGATTACAGGCTCATGTGAGCCACTGCACCCAGCCTAATATATGTATTTTTTGATACAGGATCTCATTTTTTCACCCAGGTTGGAGCACAGAAACATGATCACAGTTCATTGTAACTTCAAACTCCTGGCTCAAAGAATCCTCTCACCTTAGCCTCTGAAGTAGGTGGACTACAGGCATGTGCCACTGTGCCCAGCTAATTGAAAACTTGGTTTTCTTTTTCTTTCATTTTTTTTTAGAGACAAGGCCTCGCTATGTTACCCAGGCTTATCTCAAACTCCTGGGTTCAAGCAATCCTCCTTCGTGTCCCAAAGGGTTGGAATTACAGGTGTAAGCCGCTGTGTCCAGCTTCAGATTTTTATTTTAGTTTTCTTTTCACTAAACTCTAAACAAAGACTAAATTAATTCGGTATGTGGATAAGAACCTAAATTGAGCCAGGAGTGGTGGCTCCTGCCTGTAATCCCAGGAGGCAGAAAGATTGCTTAAGCCCAGGAGTTCAAGACCAGTCTAGACAAAATAGGGAGACTCCCATCTCTATAAAAAAAAAAAGTAAAGGCCGGGCATGGTGGCTCAAGCCTGTAATCCCAGCACTTTGGGAGGCCGAGGCGGGTGGATCACGAGGTCAAGAGATCGAGACCATCCCGGTCAACATGGTGAAACCCCGTCTCTACTAAAAATACAAAAAATTAGCTGGGCATGGTGGCACATGCCTGTAATCCCAGCTACTCAGGAGGCTGAGGCAGGAGAATTGCCTGAACCCAGGAGGCGGAGGTTGCGGTGAGCCGAGATCGAGCCATTGCACTCCAGTCTGGGTAACAAGAGCGAAACTCCATCTCATTAAAAAAAAAAAAAAGAAAAGAAAAAAAAATATTTTTCTTATTCTTGGTTAGATGTGGTAGGTCACTCATGTAATCCCAGCACTTTGGGAGGCTGAGGTGGTTGGATCACCTGAGGTCAGGAGTTCAAGACCAGCGTGACCAACATGGTGAAACCCCATGCTAAAAATACAAAAATTAGCCAGTTATGGTGGCAGGTGCCTGCAGTCCCAGTTACTCAGGGGGCCAAGGCAGGAGAGTAGCTTAAACCTGGAAGGTGGAAGTTGCGGTGAGCTGAGATCACACCACTGCACCCAGCCTGGGTGACAAAGGAAGACTGTTTCAAAAAAATAAACACATAAAATAAATAAATAAATCTTTTTCTTATTCTCTTCCGATGACTCATCTAGTTGAATTTTAGTATCATTTTGTAGAGTTTCCCTAAATAACCTACTGGGATTTTACTGTAATTGCCTTTGGCTCATGAATTATTTTGGTCTCTAACCCCATTCAGTGGATCCTTCCCATATTCTCAAACTTAACAGACCAAACTCCTTTCTGCATGAAATCCAGTGCCCTCTGTTTGCAACCTGCCCCTTCATGAACATGTTTAGGATCATCATTTCAAGGAGGCCAGTGTATTCTTTGTCTCCTAAGTTTCTCTTATTTATTTTGATTTCTTTCCTCCAAACTTTTGCTTATAGGTTTCCTTTCCACCAGAAATTCCAACTCTTCGTGCACTTCTCTTTATTGTTTATTCAAACATTTAACTTTCTTCAAAGGCAGGCTGGGGCTGCAGCTACCCTTAGTATCCTAGCGAGGACTATCTCACCATCTTGCATTGCTATTCAACTTTTTCACGTCTGTCTGTAATCTCTCCCTGATTGAGTTTAACTAAAATAAGGAAAGGAAGGTAGTGGAACTTGCCTGGAGAGACAGCCAGTAAGAACAAGTGCTGGTAAAAGGAGCAGCAGGCCAGGAAAAGTATTCAGCTTTTTCATTTTTATTTATTTATTTTTGAGACGGAGTTTTGCTCTTTGTTCCCCAGGCTGGAGTGCAGTGGCGTGATCTCAGCTCACTGCAACCTCCACCTCCAAGGTTCAAGCGATTCTCCTGAGTCAGCCGCTTGAGTAGCTGGGATTACAGGCACCTACCAACGTGCCTGGCTACTTTTTGGATTTGAGTAGGGGGTGGCGGTTTCACCTTCTTGGCCACGCTGGTCTCAAACTCCTGACCTCAGGTGATCCCCGAGCCTCAGGCTCCGAAAGTGCTGGGATTACAGGCATGAGCCACTGAGCCCAGCATTTTTTTTTTTTTTTTTTTTTTTTTTTTTTTGAGGCAAGGTCTCACTCTTGTCTCCCAGACTGGAGCGCAGTGCTGTGATCATGGCTAACTGCAGCCTTGATCTCTTGGGCTCAAGCAATCCTCCCAACGTAACTTTTCAAGAAGCTGAAGCTGAAACTACAGGTGTGCGCCACCATGCCCAGATAATTTAAAAATTTTGTGCAGTGGCCATGCGCGGTGGCTCACGCTTGTAATCCCAGCACTTTGGGAGGCTGAGGCGGGTGGATCAAGAGGTCAAGAGATCGAGACCATCCTGGTCAACATGGTGAAACCCTATCTCTGCTAAAAATACAAAAAATTAGCTGGGCATGGTGGTGCGTGCCTGTAATCTTAGCTACTCAGGAGGCTGAGGCAGGAGAATTGCCTGAACCCAGGAGGCGGAGGTTGTGGTGAGCCGAGATGGCGCCATTGCACTCCAGCCTGGGTAACAAAAGCGAAACTCCGTCTCAAAAAAAAAAAAAAAAATTTTGTGCAGTGACAGGGTCTTCCTGTGTTGCCCAGGTTGGTCGCAAACTCCTGAGCTTAAGCAATCCTCCCATCTCAGCCTCCCAAAGTGTTGGGATTAGAGGTATGAGCCACTGCATCCAACAAGCATTCTATTTTTAATATCTCAATAAACTAACCTGAACAAACAGGAATCTCAAATGTTTTATCCATTAGTGGAGAAAAACAGACTAAATATTAATAATGCAGTATCAAAAACATTACTTACATAGACTGGGCGCATTGGCTCACGCCTGTAATCCCAGCACTTTGGGAGGCCAAGGCGGGCGGATCACCTGAGGTAGGGAGTTCGAGATCAGCCTGACCAATATGGAGAAACTTTGTCTCTACTAAAAAAAAAAAAAAATTAGCCAGGTGTGGTGGCACATGCCTGTAATCCCAGCAACTCAGGAGGCTGATGCAGGAGAATTGCTTAAATTCGGGAGGTAGAAGTTGTGGTGAGCCAAGATCACGCCATTGCACTCCAGCCTAGGCAACAAAAGCGAAACTCTGTCTAAAAAAAAAAAGGGAATGGGCAATGAAATGCACAAAACCCAGGCAGTACGAATTGCAGGAGATATAATGTATGAGTAATCTCAAATCGAGATGACTGAGGTTGGTTTATGGATCAGAGAGATTGATTTACCAATGGTTCAGTAATTGAATAGTAAATTGATTCAATGTGACATTGCTGATTGCAATGGCAGAAGACTATATACAGTTTGCCAAATGAACAACAAAAACCATCTGACACATTTTTCAGTTTCTCTTTTTTATTTTTCTAGGAATGCCATTTTTTTCTATTTGTCTGAACTAAAGAAAGAAATCAAGCCCTTTATTAAGCAGAGGTGGGAGGGAATGAGAGGAGAGGTCAATAGTAATTAAGCACCAATCCTGTGCAGTCATGCCAGGCTTTCACAGAGTTCTTCCAATAACCCCAGGAAGTAGGTGTTATACTATTTACAAATGAAAAAAAAAATGAAATTTAGAGAGGTAAAGTTAACTTTCTAAGACATACAAGAGGATTTGAAATTAGACGTGAATCTAGAATCGCTGCCCTTTCTTTCACTATCACCAGATCAATTTCCCTAATGATGCAAATTTAGATAGCATGTTGGGTTTCAGTTAAATGGAATGTATTCTAAAACTTGAAAAGCTTGTCAAGTAGTCAAACTGAGATACAGGGCTTTCCAGTGCACAATATACAGTAAGAATAACAGGACACTGGTGATATTAGAAAGATGAAACAGGTTGCGTGTTCTTCTCTAGAACTGTGATGAACCTAAAGCCATCCGAAGCATATAGACACCACTAGATATATCTTCCTTAGATTCTGGAGTGACATCAGAGGGAATGACAGAGTAAAGACTTTTGAAAATATGCTGTCTCAATAGAGCACTGAAAACACTGACAAATATTGTCAAAATCAATTTCCTTGGAACTGTACAATACCAAACTTTTGCAGCAATTCCAGGAGCATTTATTCGAGAAAAATGGCTGCATCTTGGTATGAACAGTGAACTTTGTGACAATTAATTTTGTCCTATTCCCAACCCCATCTCTTTAGGTCCACAGTAATCTCAAAAACCAACTACTCTGTATCATGGCAAATGAAAAGCCTAGCAGCCACTGTAGAAAACCAAATGGGTTTGGAGCTCCCCAAAGCACCATTCACAGACCTGTCTGGCAATTCCCTGGAAACCTCCACTCACAGGGCTGGTCTTTATTTGATCTGACTCAGAACTCAGTGCAAAAAGCCTTTTCCCTGAGGGCATTAACTCAAAAACAATCAGTAACAATTATTTAACGTTAGAGTTGCTATGGTTAAATAACAATTGGAGCAAACCAGAAGCTGACCAAAAAACACAAAAAGAGGCCGGGCGCGGTGGCTCAAGCCTGTAATCCCAGCACTTTGGGAGGCCGAGGCGGGTGGATCACAAGGTCGAGAGATCGAGACCAACCTGGTCAACAAGGTGAAACCCCGTCTCTACTAAAAATACAAAAAATTAGCTGGGCATGGTGGCGCGTGCCTATAATCCCAGCTATTCAGGAGGCTGAGGCAGGAGAATTGCCTGAACCCAGGAGGCGGAGGTTGCGGTGAGCCGAGATCGTGCCATTGCACTCCAGCCTGGGTAACAAGAGTGAAACTCTGTCTCAAAAAAAAAAAAAAAAAAAAAAACACACAAAAAGAAAAGCTGGGGGCTGAGGCGGGTGGATCACCTGAGGTCAGGAGTTCAAAACCAGCTTGGCCAACATGGTGAAACCAGGTCTCTACTAAAAATACAAAAATTAGCCAGGCATGGTGACACATGCCTATAATCCCAGCTACTTGGGAGGCTGAAGCAGGAGAATTCCTTGAACCCAGGAGGCGGAGGTTGCAGTGAGCCAAGAGCGTGCCACTGCACTCCAGACTGGGCAAAAGAGCAAGACACCAAAAGCTGAGGTATAAGATATCCACGGGGAGCTCTGGCAAACTCTAACATATTCCTTGGAATCTACAAGTTCATGAGTATGTGCCAGGTTGTGCACTTGCCCAGAAAATGTCTGAAAGTCCCTATATTCTCATCTCTGTCAGATCTTGAGGGCCCTTCACAAGCAGAAAGTACAAGCTGAAACAGAGTTGAGAAATTCCTACCTGAGCATTTAAGGCAGGCCCCCTCCACAAAGTCTCTCAGGAAAGCCCGCAAGACTTAATGGTTCCTGGGCTTTGAGGAACTCTGTGTCCAATAGTCAGCTGACTACTAAGCTAAATCAACAGATTTCAGTGCCATACGTTGAAAAGGAATTCTGATTTGGCTGAGTGCAGTGGTTCATGCCTGTGGTCTCAGGTCTTTGGGTGGCCATAGATTTGAGAACAGGCTGGAAAACATAGTGAGAACTATCTCTACAAAAAGTAAAAAAGAAAAAAGAAAGAGACGCAGCCAGGCGTGGTGGCTCACGCCTGTAATCCCAGTACTTTGGGAGGCCAAAGCAGGTAGATCATCTGAGGTCAGGAGTTTGAGACCAGCCTGGCTAACATGGTGAAACCCCGTCTCCACTAAAAATACAAAAATTAGCTGGGCGTGGTGATGCACACCTGTAATCCCAGCTACTCGAGAGACTGAGGCAGGAGAATCACTTGAACCTGGGAGGCGGAGGTTGCAGTGAGCTGAGATTGTACTCCAGCCTGGCAACGGAGCCAAACCCTGTCTCCAAAAAACAAAGAAAGAGACAAAAAGGCGTTAAGAATGATATAACGGACTTTGGCGACTCGGAGGAAAGTATGGGAGTGGGGTGAGGGTTAAAAGACTGCACACTGGGTACCGTGTACACTGCTCGGGTGATGAGTGCACCAGAATCTCAGACAACATCACTGAAGAACTTACCCACGTTACAATCTTGCCAATGCACCACAACGTAGTAGCCTCCTTGCCGGAAGTAGTACCCGGAGTCTTTTGTCTCACGACCAAGAAAGTTAAGTAGCGAGTGTAAGGCCGGTTGCCTCGCCAGGAGGCAGAACACACCCACCTCTACACTCAGCACCTGACTCTGCACTCAGCACCTAGCTACTATGCATGGCTCCCCTGGAAGGCTCCCGCTAATGCAACCCCTGCCGGCACCCGCCCCGTCCCAATCCCGCTCCCCTGGACCCAATCAGAGCACCCAGCTGTTGCTCGTTCCTCCTAGCCATACCACCCACCCCACCCCCATCCCCACACCCCCACACCTCCACACCCCTACTCCCACCCAAACTCCCCACCCCCACCCCAGGTAGTCAGCGCGACTTCTCTGGCCCCCTTTCCGCGGACCATGGAATCTCACCCAGGAGCTGAATAAATTGGCATTTAATTTTCTTTCTTTCTTTTTTTTTTTTTTTTTTGAGACGGAGTTTCGCTCTTGTTAACCCAGGCTGGAGTGCAATGGCACGATCTCGGCTCACCGCAACCTCCGCCTCCTGGGTTCAGGCAATTCTCCTGCCTCCGCCTCCTGAGTAGCTGGGATTACAGGCACACGCCACCATGCCCAGCTAATTTTTTGTATTTTTAGTAGAGACGGGGTTTCACCATGTTGACCAGGATGGTCTCGATCTCTTGACCTCGTGATCCACCCGCCTCGGCCTCCCAAAGTGCTGGGATTACAGGCTTGAGCCACCGCGCCCAGCCGGCATTTAATTTTCTTACACTGTCCTCAGTTTCCTCATTTTAAACTTGGCAATAACCCTTACAGCGCGGACACCAAGGACGAAGTTAGAGCAAAAGTTTAATAAGTGAAAGAAGAAAACTCTCCACTGTGGCGAGGGGACCTGAAGAGTTGCTGTTTTTGTCTTGGTTTTTTTTTTTGTTTTTGTTTTTGTTTTTGTTTTTTTGAGACAGAGTTTCGCTCTTGTTGCCCAGGCTGGAGTGCAATGGCACGATCTCAGCTCACCAGAACCTCCGCCACCCAGGTTCAAGTGATTCTCCTGTCTCAGCCTCCTGAGTAGCTGGGATTACAGGCATGTGCCACCACGCCCCGCTAATGAGGGTTGCTGTTTTTTTACAGCTGAATGCAAAGGCTTTCATAAGAAAGCTGGGCGTCTGAGGTGCATAAGGCCTGAATTTCTGGTAGCTCTACCCCGTCCTCCTAGTACACATGCGGCTCCTTAGCTTGAGTTATTCCATATTGCTTTGTTCCCCTTAGTTCGAATGTGTCAGAGGACAGAATTTTCCATTGTGAGTATGTCTGGGCAAGTGATCTGTGTAGCCTTTCTTATCTGTGCAACTATGGGCATGTCTTAGGCAAGCCCCCTTGTGCAAGTTCCCTTAGCTGTGGCTGCAGGCTGTTCTTTAGTTTGAAAGGATTCAATCAAGGACCCACCCTAACTGCCTGCCTGACTTTTTTTCTTTCTCCTCTCTCATAAGCAAACACCACCGGTTCCCCCAAAATCTATTGAAATAAAAATAAATAATAATTTAAAGAAAAAAGCAAAGAGAAAAAAAAAAACTAGGGCCAGGCATAGTGGCTCACCACACCTGTAATCCCAGCACTTTGGGAAGCCAAGGTGGGTGGATCATGAGGTCAAGAGATAGAGACCATCCTGGCCAACATGGTGAAACCTTGTCTCTACTAAAAATACAAAAATTAGCTGGGCGTGATGGCGCGTGCCTGTAGTCCCAGCTACTCTGGAGGCTGAGGCAGAATTGCTTGAACCTGGGAGATGGAGGTTGCAGTGAGCTGAGATCGCACCCGATTGCACTCCAGCCTAGCAACAGAGTGAGACTCCATCTCAAAAAATAAGAAAAGAAAAAAAAGCTAGCTGGGTGTGGTGGTGCGTGCCTGTAGTCCTAGCCACTCAGGAGGCTGAAGCAGGAGGATTGCTTGAACCCACGAACTGAAGGCTGCAATGAGCTAGGATTGATTGCATCACTGTGCTTCAGTCTGGAAGACCAATAAAGACCCTGTCTCTTCAAAAAAAAAAAAATACAAACTTTACAAAATGGGTTCAGGAAAGTCACTAAACAAGCAGCAGCAATACAAATCCTTGGGAGAGAAGAGAATCCAATTTAAGTCATTGCCATGTTATATTATTTTAAATCCCGTTTCCAGCAAAAAATTACACAAAAGGCAAAGAACAAGATTTTTCCAGGCACGGGGAAAAAAAAACAGTCAATGGAAACTGTCCCTGAGGAAGCCTAGCCTTTGCACTTATTAAACTTTAAGTAAGATATTTAAAATATCTTTAGGCCAGGCATGGTGGCTCATGCCTGTAATCCCAACACCTTGGGAGGCTGAGGTGGGAGGATCACTTGAATCGAGGAGTTCAAGACCAGCCTGAGCAACATAGTGAAACCTTGTCACTGAAATAAATAAATAAATAAATAAATAACCCAGGTGTGGTGACGTACTCCAGGTACTTGGGAGGTTGAGGCAGAAGAATTGCTTGAACGCAGGAGGCAGAGACTGCAGTTTTGCAAGATCTCATAACCTATCTGGTTCTCTTACCTATGAAATGAAAGGTCAGGACAAACTAAGTTAACAGGACGTTTTCTACTCAAACATTCCAGAAGGGAAAAGGCCGAGATGACTAATGATGTCAATGATCACACAGCAGTCTCTTCCCAAACACACTCCCAAGCTTTTTGTTGTAGTTGTTGAGACAGAATCTCACTCAGTCATGCAGGCTGAGTGCAGTGGTGCAATCTGCACTCAGGTTGCTCATGGCAACCTTCACCTCCCAGGTTCAAGTGATTCTTGTGCCTCAGCCTCCCAGGTAGCTGCAATTACAGGCATGCACTACCACACCCAGCTAATTTTTGTATTTTTAGTAGAGACAGGTTTCACCATGTTGGCGAGGCTGGTCTGAACTCCTGGCCTCAAGAGATCTGCCCACTTTGGCCTCCAAAGGGCTGGGCTTATAGGCATGAGCTACTGCACCTGGCCTCAAGCTTTTGTAATGAATTGGTATAGCAAACTAAAGGTTATTGTTGAGCATCTGTAGAGAATTTTCAATTTCAGTTATACTTTTTTTTTTTTTTTGAGACAGAGTTTCGCTCTTGTTACCCAGGCTGGGTGCAATGGCGCGATCTCGGCTCACCGCAACCTCCGCCTCCTGGGTTCAGGCAGTTCTCCTGCCTCAGCCTCCTGAGTAGCTGGGATTACAGGCACGCGCCACCATGCCCAGCTGAGTTTTTTGTATTTTTAGTAGAGACGGAGTTTCACCATGTTGACCAAGGATGGTCTCGATCTCTTGACCTCGTGATCCACCCGCCTCGGCCTCCCAAAGTGCTGGGATTATAGGCTTGAGCCACCGCGCCCGGCCGTTTTCAGTTATACCTTCAACTCCAGAATTTCTATTTGGTTATATAGAGAGAAATATATATTTATCAGTTTGTCCTGACCTTTCATTTCATAGATAAGAGAACCAGATAGGTTATGAGATCTTGCTACATCACAGCCTCTGCCTCCCGGGTTCAAGCAAGTCTCCTGCCTCAGCCTCCCGAGTAGCTGGGATTACAGGTACACACCACCACGCCCAGCTAATTTTTGTATTTTTAGTAGAGACGGGGTTTCACTATGTTGGCTAGGCTGGTCTCGAGCTCCTGACCTTGTGATCTTCCCACCTATGCCTCCCAAAGTGCTGGGATTACAGGCGTGAGCCACTTCACCTGGCCATGACCAAGAATTTAAAGCAGATATGTTGTGGGTTTGGGGAGTGGCTATAAATCTCATCTATTCCCATTTAAGGTAGCTCCATTCTCCTCCAGTGTTTCAAGAAATACCTTCAGGCAACCACTGTTTCCCTTCTCCCACAATGTGTAGTAGCTTGGGCCCAGCAGGATGGCTCCCGCAAAGGATGGCAGGAAGAAAAGCCTTTCTGCCATCAGTGTGGTGGTGACCAGAGAATACACCATCAACGTTCACAAGCACATCCATGGCGTGGGCTTCAAGAAGCATGCCCCTCGGGTGCTCAAAGTCTAGCACTTTGGGAGGCTGAGGCGGGTGGATCACGAGGTCAAGAGATCGAGACCATCCTGGTCAATATGGTGAAACTCCGTCTCTACTAAAAATACAAAAAATTAGCTGGGCATGGTGGCGCGTGCCTGTAATCCCAGCTACTCAGGAGGCTGAGGCAGGAGAATTGCCTGAACCCGGGAGGCTGAGGTTGCGGTAAGCCGAGATCGCGCCATTGCACTCCAGCCTGGGTAACAAGAGCAAAACTCCGTCTCAAAAAAAAGAAAAAAAAAAAAAAAGAAAGAAATCCAGAGATTTCCCATGAAGGAGATGGGAACTCCAGATGTGCACATTAATACTAGGTTCAACAAAGCTGTTCGGGCCAAAGGTATAAGGATTGTCCCATACCGTATCCCTGTATGGTTGTCCAGAAAAGGTAATAAGGATGAAGATTCAGCAAAGTTCTGTACTTGGGTTACCCATGTACATGTTACCACTTTCAAAAATCTACAGTCAATGTGGATGAGAACTAACCACTGATTATCGAATGTATCAAATGAACTTATAATACAAACAGAAAATACTTTCTAGTTCTCATCCTACATTTTAAAAATGCTTTTTTTTTTTTTTTTTTTTTTGACAGGGTCTCACTCTGTGGCTCAGGCTAGAGTGCAGCAGTGGCGCAATCTCGGCCCACTGCAACCTCCGTCTCCTGGGTTCAAGTGATCTTCCCACCTCAACCCCCAAGTAGCTGGAATTCCAGGTGCACACCATCATGCCTGGCTAATTGTTTTTTTTTGTTTTTTTGGTTTTTTTTTAGATGGATCCTCCCTCTGTCACACAGGATAGAGTGCAGTGGCGAGAGCTTGGCTCACTGCAACCTCCACCTCTCAGGGTCAAGCAGTTCTCTGACTCAGCCTCCCAAGTAGCTGGGTTTGCAGGTGTCTACCACCATGCCCAGCTAATTTTTTTGTATTTTTAGTAGAGACAGGGTTTCACCCTCTTGGCCAGGCTGGGCTGAACTCCTGACCTCGTGATCCACCCACCTCAGCCTCCCAAAGTGCTGGGATTACAGGTGTGACCACCATGCCTGGCCCAAGACAGGGTTTTACCATGTTACCCAGGCTGGTCTTGAACTCCTGAGGTCAAGCAATCTGCCCACCTCAGCCTCCCAAAGTGCTGAGATTACAGGAGTGAGCCACTGTGCCTGGCCTAAAAACACTTTCTTTATGGAAACAGTGGCATTGCTGCTTTAATAGACTAGTATGATTACATGGATTGGATTTGGACCACATACACATAGCAAGTGCTTAGTACAAATTTATTTCAATGACTATTGATTAAATTTGTGGTCCTTTCCTCAGCTTGTTTCCAAAACCATGCTGACAAGAAATTTACTCCTCTCCCATTCCTGCTGCTATTCCTTTGCATTTAAGGGGTAGGAAGCAGGAGGAACAGAGACCGTTATTTCCCACAGGTGGGCAGTAACATGACATTGTTACTGCTATCCCAGGTCTCCTTTCCATTTCAGAAAAAAGCAAAAACTCATTTTTATTTTTATTTTTTTTTCTTTTTTGAGATGGAGTTTCACTCTTGTTACCCAGGCTGGAGTGCAATGGCGCAATCTCGGCTCACTACAATCTCCGCCTCCTGGGTTCAGGCAATTCTCCTGCCTCAGCCTCCTGAGTAGCTGGGATTACAGGCACATGCCACCATGCCCAGCTAATTTTTTGTATTTTTAGTAGAGACGGGGTTTCACCATGTTGACCAGGATGGTCTCGATCTCTTGACCTCATGATCCACCCGCCTTGGCCTCCCAAAGTGCTGGGATTACAGGCTTGAGCCACCACGCCCGGCTGCAAAAACTCATTTTACAGAATTGATCAAATTATTGAGTCCCTGAGTAACTTGAATAGCACACAACACCATACCTTTATATTCTTTTGTTGTTGTTGTTGTTGAGATAGAATTTTGTTCTTGTAACCCAGGCTAGAGTGCAATGGCATGATCTTGGCTCACTGTAACCTCCTCCTCCGGGTTCAAGTGATTCTCCTACCTCAGCCTCCTGAGTAGCTGGGATTACAGGGACCCGCTGGTACACCCAGCTAATTTTTGTATTTTTTTTCTTTTTTAGTAGAGATAGGGTTTCACCATGTTGGCCAGGCTGCTCTTAAACTCCTGACCTCAGGTGATCTGCCCACCTTGGCTTCCCAAAGTGTTGGGATTACTGGTATGAGCCACCACACCAGGCCCATACCTTCATGTTCTGATCACTTGATTATCTTTCTAGCTCTATTACCCTTCATTCTTCCTACTTTAAAGTTTATGTATAAGCTAAGAGAAACTACTTGAAATTTCCTGAATGTACCATGAAAATAATAAAACCACTCTTTGCATTGCTTTTATATAAAAAATACAGATGGCCGGGTGTGGTGGCTCACGCCTGTAATCCCAGCACTTTGGGAGGCCAAGGCAGGCAGATCATTTGAAGTCAGGAGTTCAAGACCAGCCTGGCTAACGTGGTGAAAACCCATCTCTACTAAAAATACAAAAACAAGCTGCACATGGTGGTGGACGCTTATAATCCCAGCTACCTGGGAGGCTGAAGCAGGAGAATCTCTTGAACCTGGGAGGTGGAGATTGCAGTGAGCCAAGATTATGCCACTGCACTCCAGCCTGCGCAAGAGAGCAAGACTCAGTCTCAAAAAAAAAAAAAAAAGAAAGAAAGAAAGAAAGAAAGAAAGCTGGGCGCAGTAACTGACATCTGTAATCCCAACACTTTGGGAGGCCAAGTCAGGTGGATCACTTGAGGTCAGGAGTTCAAGACCAGCCTGGCCAACATGGTGAAATCTCATCTCTATGAAAAATACAAAAACTAGCTGGGCTTGGTGGCATGTGTCTATAGTCTCAGCTACTCAGGAGGCTGAGGCAGGAGAATCACTTGAACCTGGAGAGGGAGGTTGCAGTGAGCTGGGATCACACCACTGCACTCCAGCCTGGGTGACAGAGCAAGACTCCATCTAAAAAAAAAAAAAAAAAAAAAATTGGAGATAAGAATATGTAACAAAAATAGCTAATTGTCTCCCATTATCTATTCTACCCTTTCATAGGTTAGAATATCAAATTTTTAGGTGGAGATGTGATGCCCAGAATAAATACTGTATTTCCCAGAGAATTTTGCTGCTAGTTGTGGTTATGAGACTATGTTGGGCTAATGGGATGAATGTAGACCAAGAACTTGCATTAAATGATAGTTAAGTTCCCTTGGCCTGCTACTGTGCTATCTGGATGTGGATGTCATGGCTGGAGCACTAAAGGATGAAGGCCATACGTGACTTTTGGAATAGTTGGATAAAGAAGCCTAGGATCCTAAGGTCTTCGTAGAGATAGAAATAAGCTGCTTGGTCGTTTAAACCACTGTTATTTTATTTCATTTATTTATTTATTTTTGAGACAGAGTCTCGCTTTGTGGCCCAGGTTGGAGTGCAGTGGCGCAACCTCAGCTCACTGCAACCCAACCTCTGCCTCCAGTTTCAACTGATTCTCCCACCTCAGCCTCCCAAGTAGCTGAGACTACAGTAGGCGTGCACCACCATGCCCGGCTAATTTTTGTATTGTTAGAAGAGACCGGTTTCACCTTGTTGGCCAGGCTGGTCTCAAACTCCTGACCTCAGGTAATCCACTTGCCTCAGCCTCCCAAAGTGCTGGGATTACAGGTGTGAGCCACTGTGCCCAGCCTCACTGTTATTTTAGGTCTCTGCTAAAAGCAGTGAAACATGCTTGCTTTGTAAAGGTTGTTCCCTCTGCCTGACAGTTTGCTTGATGCTTTGGTCTGGGTTCTCTAGAGAAACAGAACCAGTATGATGGATGAATGGGAAGATAGATAGATAGATAGATAGATAGATAGATAGATAGATAGATAGATAGAGATTTATTAGGAGAAATGGCTCATTCGATTATGGAAGCTGAGGTCTCATGATATGCTATTGAAAGGTGGACAACCGGCTGGAAGCTGTGGCTCACGCCTGTAATGCCAGCACTTTGGGAGGCTGAGACAGGCTGATCACAAGGTCAGGAGTTTGAGACCAGCCTGGCCAATATGGTGAAACCCCATCTCTACTAAAATTACAAAAATTAGCCAGGCATGGTGGCTGGCCCCTGTAGTCCCAGCTACTCGGGAGGCTGAGGTAGAAGAATCACTTGAACCCAGGAGGCAGAGGTTGCAGTGGCCTGAGATCATGCCACTGCACTCCAGCCTGGGCAACAGAGCAAGACTCCGTCTCAAAAAAAAGAAAAAAGAAAGGCGAAGAACCAGGGAAGCAGGTAGTCTGGCTCAATCCAAGTCCAGAGGCTTGAAAACCAGGGGAATCAATTGTGTAACTCTCAGTCCAAGGCCAAAGACCTGAGAATGTAGGGGTCTGCTGGTGCAAGTTCTAAAGTCCAAAGACTAGAGAACATAGAGTTCTGATGTGCACGGGCAAGAAAAGATGGGTGTTTTCTTTGAAGGGGAAGAGGTAAAATTTTTCTTTCCTTTGCCTTTTTATTCTGTCTGGGCCCTCAATTGATGGATGGTGCCTCCACACATTGGATGATGGCAGAGCTTCCTTACTCAGTCCACTGATTCAAATGCCAGTATCTTCCAGAAACATCTGCATAGACATACGCAGGAATAATGCTTTACCCGCTATGTGAATATCCTCTTAATCCAGTCAAGCTGACACCTAAATTAACCATCACACCCAACAAACTTCTACTTATCCTCAAGACCAAGATCAATGCATTTCCTCCTCTGTGGAACTTCTGATCTCCACCTAGGGATTTATTTCTTTGGCTTTATACCAGTTCTTAATCCTTTGCATACTTTACACCAAGTTGCACATTTCCATTTATAAATTTGTCTCCCTAC
Organism: Saimiri boliviensis; assembly: GCF_048565385.1. Taxonomy (NCBI): domain Eukaryota; kingdom Metazoa; phylum Chordata; class Mammalia; order Primates; family Cebidae; genus Saimiri; species Saimiri boliviensis. The sequence continues at coordinate 40,181,342 of NC_133450.1, read as the reverse complement.
TAAAACAGTCTCTGGTTAAAAAATAATTGGAGATATCTTTGAATAAACATAAAAAATAACATGGCTCATGTGGATTCTGAAACTGCCCCCAAATCCATGACAATATTAAATATGCTAATTCTGCAAGCCACCACTACCTATCCAAAGATTCCAATGTACTTTTTTTTCCCCCTGTTCTTGAGACAAGAGTCTTGGTCTGTTGCACAGGGTGGAGTGCAGTGGCATGATAGCTCGCTGCAACCTCCATCTCCCAGTTTCAAGACATTCTCCTGCCTCAGCCTAACAAGTAGGTTGGACTACAGGTATGCACCACCACACCCTGCTAATTTTTTTTTTTTTTTTTTTTTTTAGACGGAGTTTCACTCTTGTTACCCAGGCTGGAGTGCGATGGCGTGATCTCGGCTCACTGCAACCTCCGCCTCCTGGGTTCAGGCAATTCTCCAGCCTCAGCCTCCTGAGTAGCTGGGATTACAGGCACGTGCCACCATGCCCAGCTAATTTTTTGTATTTTTAGTAGAGACGGGGTTTCACCATGTTGACCGGGATGGTCTCGATCTCTCGAACTCATGATCCACCCGCCTAGGCCTCCCGAAGTGCTGGGATTACAGGCTTGAGTCACCGCGCCCGGCTTTTTTTGTATTTTTAGTAGAGATAAGATTTCACCCTGTTGCCCACGCTGGTCTGGAATTTCTGGACTCAATTGATCCACCCACCTCAGCCTCCCAAAGTGCTGGGATTACAGGTGTGGCCCATTGCCCGGCACTGATGTACTTCTCAGGATAAGTGTCTCCTTCCTCCCCTCTCCTGGTCCAATCAGTTGATCCGTTGAATAAACACCTATTTGGTTGGGCACTGAGGTAGGAGATGCTGGGAAAAGATGTTTGGGTTCTGTCCTCAAAATGCCTGCAATGTGCTAGGTGAGACACATTCTCAAATAATAATATGATATACAGAGAAGTAGGAGAGATGAGGAAATAATTCATCTGTTCTCGGGCACAGGTTATGAGGATACCTGGACTACATTTTGAAAGAATACTACTTTACCCAATGGACTGGGAAAAAGGGAGAGAAGGGTAACAGAAGATATAATGGGCAGGAGGAACAACATGTGCAAAGGCGCAGAGGCATAAAATACGTGGTTAATTTTAGTCATGAGCATTGCACTCAGGTCTTACGAAGTTTCCCTGCAAACACATTTACAAAACATTTCTTAGGGTGAGTTACCTCTACAGATGGTGCATCTCGTCAATTATGTCTTGATTTATCACTGTTTTAATTCTGAGGACAATGTTTCCCTGAGCCTGTTCCCGAGACTCAATGCCACTTGGTAATGACTGAAGTTGTTAATATTACTATTCCTGGAAAAATTTTCCCTAGTGCCAATTGAAGGCCCCACTGTTGACTCATCCTGCAGTTATGTGCTTCCAGGAGCTCATCTTTCTAAAGGCTTACTCTTCTTGCTGACAACTGGAACACTTGTAAGACTGTATTGTAAAAACTTCCTGGTTAGTTTTTAGCTACTTGTTTTCAGTTAACAGCAGGTTTGTCAGTTCCCTGCCGTCTGTCTTTATTTTTTTGTATGTGAATATATGTTGTTTTATTTTTTTACATTGCATCACATATTGTGTAGGAAATATTTAAAAGTAAAATTTGGGAACCGGGTGTGGTGGGTCATGCCTGTAATCCCAGAACTTTGTGAGACGGAGGTGGGTGGACTACCTGTGGTTCGGAGTTCGAGACCAGCCTGGCCAACATGGCAAAACCCCACGTCTACTAAAAGTACAAAAATTAGCTGGGGGTGGTGGCAGGTGCCTGTAATCCCAGGTACTTGGGAGGCTGAGGCATGAGAATCACTTGAACCCAGGAAGTGGAGGTTGCAGTGAGCTGATATCATGCCTCTGTACTCCACCTGGGCAACAGGGCGAGACTCTGTCTCAAAATAATAAATAAAAAATAAAAGTAAAATTTTTGGAGCAATTTCAGTCTTTATATTGTAGCAAATGATTTTTTTTTCTTTTTCAACTTATATTTTAGAATCGGGGTACATGTGCAGGTTGTTACAAAGGTCTATTGCATGGTACTGAGGTTCGGGGTATGACTGAACCATTATCCAGGTAGTGAGTGTCATACCCAGCAGGTGGTTTCTCAGCTCTTGCCCCACTCCCTCTCTCCCCACTCCCTCTCTCCCTTCTCTAGTAGTCCCCAGTGTCACCTGTGGGTGAACCCATCTTTGTGTTCATGTGGACTCAGTGTTTAGCTCTCACTTATAGGAAAACAGGCAATATTTGGTTTTCCATTTGTCTTTTTTTTTAGACAGAGTTTTGCTCTTGTCACCCAGGCTGGAGTGCAGTGGTGTGGTCTCGGTTTACTGCAACCTCTGCCTCCCAAGTTCAAGCTATTCTCCTGCCTCAGCCTCCCAAGCAGCTGGGATTACACATGACCACCATCAGGCCCAGCTAATTTTTGTCTTTTTAGTAGAGATGGGGTTTCACCATGTTGGCCAAGCTGGTCTCAAATTCCTGACCTCAACTGATCCACCCACCAGACTCCCAAAGTGCTGGATTACAGGCGTGAGCCACTGCCCCTGGCCTCTGTTTCTGTCTTAGTTGGCTTAGGATAATGGCCTCCAGTTCCATCCATATTGCTGTAAAGGACATGACTTCATTCTTTTTCTATGGCTGCATAGTATTCCATGATATATATGTACCACATTTTTTTTTTTTTTTTGAGACGGAGTTTCGCTCGTTACCCAGGCTGGAATGCAATGGCTCACCACAACCTCTGTCTCCTGGGTTCAAGCAATTCTCCTGCCTCAGCCTCCCGAGTAACTGGGACTACAGGTGTGAGCCACCATGCCCAGCTAATTTTTGTATTTTTAGTAGAGACAGGGTTTCACCATGTTGACCAGGATGGTCTTGATCTCTTGACCTCGTGATCCACCCGCCTCGGCCTCCCAAAGTGCTGGGATTACAGGCGTAAGCCACTGCGCCCAGCCTGATGCATATATTCTTTTCCACAGGAGCCTCACTTCTTGGCCATGACTGATAAGGACAGAGTTAGAGTGCTGAACCTTGACCTCATTAATCTGGCCATGCAAATGTATTCATGAATAGACGTTTAATTAATAGTTCCTTCTAGGTTAGGGTTGCTTGTTTTTTGCAGCTGTGTGGTCCTTTTGCTTCTCTTTACTGCTTTGTCTGTTGCAAAGCAAATAATCACTGCCAGGCGTGGTGGCTAACACCTGTAATCCCAGCATTTTGGGAGGCCGAGGCAGGCGGATCACCTGAGGTCAGGAATTCGAGACCAGTCTGGCCAACACAGTGACACCTGATCTCTACTAAAAATACAAAAAGTAGCCAGGCATGGTGAGCAGAGATCGCACTATTACACTCCAGCCTGGGTGACAAGCAAGAGCAAAACTCTAGGTCAAAAAGGAAAAAAAAAATCACTAACTCTGGGCACTACATTGATCGCCTTCTTGGCATTGCTACCTGAAGCAATGCTATGGTTTGAATCTGTGCACCAAAAGGCATACGTTGGAAACTCAATCTCCAATGCAACAGTGTTGACAGTTGAAGGCTAAGAGAAGGTGTTTAGGTTATAAGGACTCCACCCTCATGAATGGATTAATGCCAGTTATAAAAAGGCTTGAGGCTGTGAGTTCTTTTTCTTTTTTTTTTTTTTGAGCTGGAGTTTTGCTCTTGTTACCCAGGCTGGAGTGCAATGGCGCGATCTCGGCTCACCGCAACCTCCGCCTCCTGGGTTCAGGCAATTCTCCTGTCTCAGCCTCCTGAGTAGCTGGGATTACAGGCACGCACAACCATGCCCAGCTAATTTTTTTGTATTTTTAGTAGAGACGGGGTTTCGCTATGTTGACCAGGATGGTCTCGATCTCTTGACCTTGTGATCCACCCACCTCGGCCTCCCAAAGTGCTGGGATTACAGGCTTGAGCCACCGCGCCCAGCCAGAGGCTGTGAGTTCTATTTTTCTCTTGGACATGTGAGTGCTCTTTTTCCTTTCTGCCTTCTGCCATGGGATGATGGGCTAGAAGGCCCTTACATAATGCTGAGCAGATGCTGGCACCATGCCCTCAGGCTTCCCAGCCTCCAGAGGCAAAAACAAAATAATTTTTTCTTTTTTTTTTTTTTTTTTTTGAGACGGAGTCTCACTCTATCACCCAGGCTGGAGTGTAGTGGCATCATCTCGGCTCACTGCAACCTCCGCCTCCCAGGTTCAAGTGATTCTCCTGCCTCAGCCTCCTGAGTAGCTGGGATTACAGGCCCACACCATCACGTCCAGCTAATTTTTGTATTTTTAGTAGAGACAGGGTTTCACTATGTTGGCAAGGCTGATCTCGAACTCCTGACCTAGTGATTCAACCACCTCAGCCTCCCAAACTCTGGAATTACAGGCATGAGCCACTGCACCCAGCCAATTTTTTTCTTTTCTTTTCTTTTTTTTTCTTGAGACATTTCACTCTGTCACCCAGGCTGGAGTGCAGTGGTGTAATCTCGGCTCCCTGCAACCTCTGCCTCCCAGGTTCAAGTGATTCTTCTGTCTCAGCCTCCCCAGTAACTGGGAGACTACAGGTGCATGGCACTATGCCCAGCTAATTTTTGTAATTTTAGTAGAGATGGGTTTCACCATATTGGTCAGGCTGGTCTCAAACTCCTGATCCACCTGCCTCGGCCTCCCAGAGTGCTGGAACTACAGGCGCACACCACCACTCCTGGCTGATTTTTGCATTTTTAGTAGAGACAGGGTTTCACTATGTTACCCAGGCTAGTCTCAAACTCCTGACCTCGTGGTACTCCTGCCTCAGCCTCCCCAAGTGCTGGGATTACTTGCATGAGCCACCGCGCCCAGCCTAAGATTTTTCTTTATAAATTACCCAGTTTGTTGTATGATAATAACAGAAAATGAAATAAGACAGGCAGTGTTACAGACAGTCCTTGCAAACAACTTTGTAAGATAAGAACCACTAAGATGTTCATTTTATATATGAGAAGGCAGAGGTTTACAGAAGTAAAGTTGACTATGATTCCAAAATTGAAGCAAGAAGCAATGTGAGCATGGGAAATAAGAGCTCCAGGGCTCAGCCTCAGGATTTTGTATAAGAATGAATTGGTAGCCGGGAGCGGTGGCTCAAGCCTGTAATCCCAGCACTTTGAGAGGCTTAGGAGGGTGGATCACAAGGTCAAGAGATCGAGACCATCCTGGTCAACATGGTGAAACCCCAGCTCTACTAAAAATACAAAAAAAAAAAAAAAAAAAAAAAATTAGCTGGGCATGGTGGCGCGTGCCTGTAATCCCAGCTACTCAGGAGGCTGAGGCAGGAGAACTGCCTGAACCCAGGAGGCAGAGGTTGCGGTGAGCCGAGATCGTGCCATTGCACTCCAGCCTGGGTAACAAGAGCGAAACTCCATCTCAAATGCCAGATTGCCTGAGTTTAAATTCTGGCTGTGTTACTTACCACTTCTGTGATTTTGAGGGGCAAGTTACAACTTCTTTGGGTGTTAGTTTCCTCATACAAAAAAAAATGTGGAAATGACTGTCCTTACCCTTTGTGATAAATTAAATGACTTAATATGGGTGAAATATTTAATATAGTGCTCTGGATATAAGAAGTGCTCAATAAATGTTAGCCATAATTATCGTAATCATCATTGAAACTAAGTTTGCTTGGTACTAAAGGTCAAATAAAATGAGGTGCACAGGTGTCAGTCACTTATCACACAATTTTGTGCTTACATAATGTTTTCCAGCATTCACAGAACTTTCATAATCATCTTATCTTGCATGATTCCATCACTACAATGCTATTGGCAAGTACAATCAATTAGGCCATCTCCATTTCATAAATTCATCCATTCAACAGCATTTATCAAAGACTCTTATGTACATTGCTATGTTCTAAACATTCAAAGATGTGAACATATGGTCCCTGTTCTTACATTAACAAAAGCTATCTTGGGGAGTGTGTGTTGTTGTGTTTTTGTTTGTTTTCTGAGACAGAGTCTCGCTCTGTCACCCCGGCTGGAGTTCAGTGGCACTATCTCGGCTCACTGCAACCTCCCAGGTTCAAGTAATTCTCCTGCCTCAGCCTCCCTAGTAGCTGGGATTACAGGCATGAGCCACTGCACCTGGTTAATTTTTGTATTTTTGGTAGAGATGGGTTTCACCATGTTGGCCAGGCTGATATCCAACTCCCGACCCCAAGCGATTCACCCACCTCTGCCTCCCAAAGTGCTCGGATTACAGGCTTGAGCCACCGTGCCCAGTTGGGAGTGTTTTGTTGTTGTTGTTGTTTGAGACAAAGATTTGCTCTTGTCCAGGCTGGAGTGCAGTGGCGCGATCTTGGCTCACAGCCAACCTCTGCCTGTTGGGTTCAAGTAATTGTCCTGCTTCAGCCTCTGAGTAGCTGAGATTACAGACGTGTGCCAGGGATTGTGTTTTTAAGGGGCATTTTACTTTCTACACTGCGTTTGAATTTTGTGTATGTTTATTTATTTGTTATGATTATTATTTTGAGATGAGTTTTCCTCTGTCGCCCGGGCTGGAGTACAGTGGCACAATCTAGCTACTTGCAACCTCCAGGTCCTGGGCCCAAGCGATGCTCTCACCCCAGCCTTGCAAGTAGCTGAGACTACAGGTGTGCACTACCAAGCCCAGCTAGTTTTTTTGTATTTTTAAGGGACAGTTTTGCCAGGCTGCCCAGACTGGTCTCAAACTCCTGAGCTCAACCAATCCGCTTGCCTTGGCCTCCCAAAGTGCTGGGGTTACAGGCATGAGCCACCATGCCGGTCCAGAAGTGGCAGTTAAGTGGAGACATAAAAAAAGAGTAAAAGTTTGCCAAATGAATGAAGAGAATTTTAAGCAGAATAAGTATGAATGAGCATGATATATCCCAAAAGAACTACCTACTGTTCAGTGTTGCCTGACATGAAGCGAGGGGCAAATGATGTAAGTTAAGGCTGGCTAGGTAAGAAGGAGTCAAATAATGAAAGAATATACTATATAGAGATGTTCAGAATTTGCCCTATAGGAATAAAATTATCCCCATGAAGAATTTTATGTTGGGGAGAAACATGGTCAGATCTGTCTCAAACTGTTGGCAGCATGTGTGCTGGAAACTGGTAATTCTCTAAAAGGCTAACACGGTCGAGGCAATACTAACACCTGAATGCAGATCTTCTGAGCCCAAGTTTAGTGAATTTTCTATTAAGCCATGCTGACTCTTCCATAAAGCAATAAATAAAAGATCCCACTATTCACTGTATTGATTTGTTAGTGAAATTTAAACTCGTGACTAAGGGAATGAGAAACTATTTTATGTAATCACTAAGCAACCATACCTTGTCTTTTATCCCTTTGGGGGGACATGCCTATTAAAAGTACTTTTCTCTTGAATTTCATCTCTTCATTTGAATGGAAGTGAACTTATGATTCATTAATGCTTCAGATATGTGACAGCATCATTTCCACTGAACAGTTTGTTTCAGGGCCTACATATCCTTTATAAATTCATGATACTTTTGTATTAAGTTTAATTTCTACTGATACAGTGTAATCCCATTTTCTCTAGTTCATTTCTTAAGATTATGTATCCAGTGCAAGATCAGCAGCCTTTAGTAGGAGAGTTTGCTTCCTTCGTGAGACGATAACCACTCTTGGTGTGTTGAATCCCCTCTTTACTTCACGGTCCAGTCCCCATCAGAGGGCTTCAGTCAGCCTCATGTGCAGGAAGCTGGCTGGCAGGGAATCTGCAACTTGGTGTGACAATGCTTTTGCTTCCGATGCTCCGCGCCCCACCCACCCAAACCCCAGAGTCCATGCTGTCTGGCAGAAGAGAAGCGAAAGGGCCAGGCGCGGTGGCTCAAGACTGTAATCCCGGAACTTTGGGAGGCCGAGGTGGCGGATCATGAGGTCAAGAGATCGAGACCATCATGGCCAACATGGTGAAACCTCATCTCTGCTAAAAAGACAAAAATAAGCTGGGCATGGTGGCACGCACCTGTAGTCCCAGCTACTCGGGAGGCTGAGGCAGGAAAATCACTTGAACCCCAGAGGCGGAGGTAGCGGTGAGATGGCCGCTGCACTCCAGCCTGGCGACAGAGTGAGACTGTCTCAAAAAAAAAAAAAAAAAAAAAAGAAAAGAAAAGAAAAGAAAAAGAGAAGGGAAAGAAGGTCCTGTACTATTAGCACTCCCTTGGCTTTTTCTTCCTAGAGTGCAATCCCATTAATCTGAAAGCATTCCATGGGTTCCTCAACTCCCCATATCTTCATGGTTGGTATGATCCTATGTGATCATCAGAGCTTTAGTCTCATTCATCCTAGGGATGGTATCATCATTCTGGCAAAATCCATGTCATCAAATGTCTCTTTGCCATCTGTGTTTCACTTCCTGCTTACTGAAACAAGAGGTACTTTGCTCTCACTCCTGGGGCTAAGTTCAATTTTTTCCACTATTCCTAGCAACATGGTCTTTTTATTCATGCGCTCACTCGTTCATTTATCCATTCTTTTTGAGTGCTATTCTATGCCAACTACTGTGCTAGTTACTTGGGGCACAGCATTGAACAAAACAGGTCCTTCCATCATGAACCTTCTGCTCTAGTGACCCTGATATTGGGGGAAGGGGTTGTTAAAAGTAAAGAACAGCTTGTTGACTGAGACCGGGAGGAAATGAAAGCATCTACAGTTGCCAACAGTGTAACTGATGCATCTTAAGTAAGAGGTTTAAACATATTTTAATGGTTATATATGAGCATGATTGCTATTTTCAGTTTAATTAGAGGGAAGCCAATATGCCACCTCTTAACATATTGCACTACAGTCCATGAGAATGGGGCTATTTGTTTAAAAGTTAACATGATTCTTCAAAATACTAAAAATAGAATTACCATATGATCCAGCAATTCCGCTTCTGAGTATATATCCAAAAAAAAAACTGAAAGCAGGATCTTGACAAGATATTTGCACACCCATGTTCATTGCAGCATTACTCTCAATTGCCTAGAGAAGCAGCCCAAATGCCTGTGAACACGTGAAAGGATAAAGAGAATGTGGCATATGTGTACAAGGGAGTATTATTCAGCCTTATAAAAAGAAGGACCTTCTGTCACATGCTACAACATGGATGAACCTTGAGAATATTATGCTAAATGAATAAGCCAGTTATAAAAGGACAGATTCTATAGGATTCTACTTATGTGAAATATCTAGAGTCAAAATCATGGACACAAAAAGTAGAATGGTGGTTCCCTGGTGCTGGCAGAAAGGGGAAATAAGGAGTTGTTTAATGGGTACAGAGTTTCAGTATCGCAAGATGAAAAGTTCCAGAGATCTGTTATACAATAATGTGAATATAGTAAACATTACTTAGTTCTACACTTAAAAAATGGTGAAGTGAATTTTATATTACATGTATTTTACTACAATTTTATTTTATTTTTTGAGAGTCTCATTCTGTTGCCCAGGCTGGAGTGCAGTGGCGTGATCTTGGCTCACTGCAACCTCTGCCTCCTGTTCAAGTCATTCACCTGTCTCAGCCTCCCAAGTAGCTGGGATTACAGGCACATGCCACCACACCTGGGGCTAATTTTTGTATTTTTACTAGATAATGTTTCACCATGTTGGCCAGGCTGGTCTTGAACTCCCAGCCTCAAGTAATCTGCCCACGTCAGCCTCCCAAAGTGCTGGGATTATAGATATGAGCCACCGTGGGCAACCATACCCAGTCTACAATTAAAAATAAATTTTAAAAAATGTTTTAAGGCTGGCTGCGGTGGCTCACACCTGTAACCCCAGCACTTTGGGAGGCTGAGGCGGGTGGATCACAAGGTCAAGAGATCGAGACCATCCTGGCCAACATGGTGAAACCCCATCTCTACTAAAAATACAAAAATTAGCTGGGTGTGGTGGCATGCACCTGTAGTCCCAGCTACTTGGGAGGCTGAGGCAGGAGAACTGCTTGAACCTGGGAAGCAGAGGTTGCGGTGAGCCAAGATCTGGCCACTGCACTCCAGCCTAGTGCCTGGCGACAGAGCAAGACTCTGTCTCCAAAAAAAAAAAAAAAAATTTTTTTTAGGCTGGGTATGGTGGCTTACACCCATAACCCTGACACTTTGGGAGGCCAAGGCAGGTGGATCACCTGAGGTCGAGAGTTCAAGACCAGCCTGACCAACACAGAGAAACCCCATCTCTACTAAAAATACAAAATTAACCAGGCTTTATGGCACATGCCTATAATCCCAGCTACTTGGGAGGCTGAGGCAGGAGAATGGCTTGAACCCGGGAGGCGGCGGTTGTGGTGAGCCGAGATTACACCACTGCACTCCAGCCTGGGCAACAAGAGCAAAACTCCATCTCCATTTGTACAGCAAAAACAAATATAAAAACTATTCTTGCTATCCAGTCTGCTAATTAACTTCAAATCTGAAAGAATATGTTTTTGTAAGATTCAGTCACCCTGTAAGTATTCATTAGTATGTCAAGCATTGACTAACGGATACAGCAACAGACAGTGGACAAGATCATTGCCCTCAAGGGCCCAATCTTTTTAGCAAGTGAGACAGGTATTAAACAAGTAAGCAAAAGTATAGATTGTGATCACTGCTGGGAAGTGGAAATAATCAGGGTGGTGAGTGGAGAATGACTTCCAAGGCAGAGACTCCTTAGCTAACAAGGCAGTATCAGACCGGATGTGGTGGTTCACACCTGTAATCCTACCACTGTGGAGGCCGAGGTGGGAGGATCACCTGAGCCTAGGAGTTTGAGACCAGCCTGGACAACATAGAGCAGGTGTCCCCAAACTACAGCCCGTGGGCCGCATGCGGCCCCCTGAGGCCATTTATCCGGCCCCCCCACCGCACTTCAGGAAGGGGCACCTCTTTCACTGGTGGTCAGTGAGAGGAGCACAGTATGTGGCGGCCCTCCAACGGTCTGAGGGACAGTGAACTGGCCCCCTGTGTAAAAAGTTTGGGGACGCCTGGTATAGATTAATAAAAGTAATATCAGAGAAGAAAAAAGCAGATAGATTTTAAGTCAATAGAAATAGCAACAAATGGGCCCAGCGCCATGGCTCATGCCTGTAATCCCAGCAAAGAAAAATCATAGGCAAAGAAACAGACTCTCTTCCACTGGGTATTGTTGAGTGCGGGTGTGATCACTGGCACTTTTACAGTCATCTTATGAACTTGAAGGTAACTAGCTGACAAGCTGAAGATTTACAGAACAAAAACATGGAGAGCTGGGTTGGGTGGCAGTCATCTGCAGTCCCAGCTACTTGGAAGACTGAAGTGGGAGGAGCCTTTGGACCCAGGAGTTGAAGACCAGCCTGGGCAACACAGTAAGACCCATCTCCAAAAAAGGTAAGAATGGATTCTTGCTCACAATGAATTGTGGAAATGTCCCACTTCTGAATTTACATGAGGTAATTTTGTTGTTGTTGTTTTGATGCAGTCTCACTCTGTTGCCCAGGCTGGAGTGGAGTGCTGCAATCTCAGCTCACTGCAACCTCCACCTTTCGGGTTCAAGCAATTCTCCTGCCTCGGTCTCCTTAGTAGCTGGGATTACAGGTGCCTGCCACCACATCCAATTAATTTTTGCATTTTTAGTAGAGACAGGGTTTCACTACGTTGGCCAAGCTGGTCTCAAACTCCTGACTTCAGGTGATCCACCCACCTCTGCCTCCCAAAGTGCTGGGCTTACAGGCATGAGCCACCGTGCCTCGCTGGAATTTTTATTTTATTTTATTTTTTTGAGACAGAGTTTCGCTCTTGTTACCCAGGCTGGAGTGCAATGGTGCGATCTCGGCTCACCGCAACCTCCACCTCCTGGGTTCAAGCGATTCTCCTACCTCAGCCTCCCGAGTAGCTGGGACTACAGGCGCACACCACTATGCCCAGCTAATTTTTACATTTTTAGTAGAGACAAGGTTTCACCATGTTCACCACGATGGTCTCGATTTCTTGACCTTGTGATCTGCCCACCTCGAACTCTTAATTTGCACTATTCTTAGGCTATGTCACAGTTTTTACTACTACGATTTTGTAGAATGTCTCAGCATTAGGTAGGGATAATCATTTCTCTTGGGGGAGCGGAGTTTCACTCTTGTTGCCCAGGCCAGGGTGCAATGGCACGATCTCGGTGCACTGCAACCTCCACCTCCTGGGTTCAAGCAATTCTCCTGCCTCAGTCCCCCAAGTAGCTGGGATTATATGCATGCGCCACCATGCCCGGCTAATTTTTATATTTTTAATAGAAACAGTATTTCACCATGTTGGCCAGGCTGGTCTCTACCTCCTGACCTCAGGTGATCCACCCACCTGTAACTTCCAAAGTGCTGGGATTACAGGCGTGAGCCACCGCACCTGGCCTCATTTCTCTTTTCTAAGTTCATTTCTTTGTAGACCTTATTCTTCCATACAAATTTTAAAGTAAACTTGAGTTCATCAAAAAATCCAACTGGAATTTTGATTGGGATTAATGTAATCTGCTTTTTCACATTAAATTTAGAATGTTCACTTTTATAATATTGTCATCTCATTGGAAGCACAGAATGTTCCTTAGATCATTTTGTCTTCATTAGAGTTTTAAAGCTTTCTTCAAATAGACCTAGTGTATCCTTGGTTAATTCCTTGATGTTTTACATTTTCGTACCTATTGCGAAATTATATGCTTTGGATTTTCATTGGCTGATCTTATTTATACTGGCAACCTTGCCGAATCTCTTAGGAGTTAGAATTGTTTGTTGATTGTTGAATTTTTTAGGTAGATACCATTGGCAAAGGGGAGGTTTTGTTTTCTCTTCTCTTCCAATCCTTAGACACCGTAATTGTTTTTCTTAGTATTAACCAGGATCCATACCATGATGATAAGCCTCCTCAGTGAGTCGTGGACTCAAAAGGAATGCATTTAATCTAACATTTGTTCACTAAGTATAATGGTTACTGTAGGTTTGGGTTTTTGTTTTGAGACACAGTCTCACTCTGTCATCCTGGCTGGAGTGCAGCGGCAAAATCATGGCTCACTGGTGCGTCCCACCTGAGCTTCCCAAGTAACTGGGACTACAGGAACACGCCAACATGCCTAGCTAACTTTTTGTATATCTATTTTTAATTTTTTCTAGAGACAGGATTTTGCTCTGTTGCCTAGGCTGGTCTCAAACTCCTGGGCTGAAGCAGTCTGCCTGCCTTGGCCTTCTAAAGTGCTGGGATTACAGGTGTGAGCCAGCACACCTGGTTCCTACTATAGATTTTTATTACATAAACTTTCACCAGGTTAAAGTACTGTATTGCTAACTTGGCCAGGTGTGGTGGTGCACAACTGTAATCCCAGCTACTCAGGAGGCTGAGGCAGGAGAACTGCTTGAACCCACGAGGTAGAGGTTGCAGTCAGGTGAGATCACACCATCGAACTCCCGGGCAAGAGCAAAACCCTCTCTCTCTCTCTCTCTCTCTCACACACACACACACAAACACACACACGTATTCTATTGCTAACTTGTTTATTTTCATAAATAGTTCTGAAACTTTCCTGTTTCTCTGTATCAATTTATTTTGATTTTTTTTCCCTTTGTTCATTATTATCACAGATTTTCCTATTTTGAGTCATGCTGGTATTCCTCAGACAAAATCTACTTGGTCACTGAATTTTTTTTTTTTTTTTTTTTTTTTAAGACTGAGTCTTGTGACCTCAACTCACTGCAACCTCAGCCTCCCGGGTTCAAGTGATCCTCCTGCCTCAGTCTCCCGAGTAGCCGGGATTACAGGCAGCTGCCACCATGCCCAGCTAATTTTTCTATTTTCAGTAGAGATGGGGTTTCACCATGTTGGTCAGGCTGGTCTTGAACTCCTGACCTCGTGATCTGTTCACCTCGGCCTTCCAAAGTGCTGGGATTACCAGCAAGGGCCACCACGCCCGGCCTGGTCACTGAATATTTTTAACTGTGAATACATATTGATAAGCAAAATGGAACTATTTTCATTTTTATCTGGTTTGGGGATCAACATTACATCAGCCTTATAAGTTATTAAGATAGCTGCCCTGCGCCAAGCACAGTGGCTCATGCCTGTCATCTCAGCACTTTGGGGCCGAGGTGTGTGGATCACGAGGTCAGGAGTTCAAGACCAGCCTGGCCAAGATGGTGAAACCCCATCTCTATGAAAAATACAAAAATTTGCTGGGTGTGGTGGCGGGCATCTGTAATCCCAGCTACTGGGGGGGCCGAAGCAGGGAACTGCTTGAACCTGGGAAGCAAAAGTTGCAGTGAGTCGAGACCACGCCACTACACTCTAGCCTGAGCGACAGAGCAAGACTCTGTCTCAAAAAAAAAAAAAAAAAAAAAAGACAGCTGCCCTGGCTTTTGTTTCCTATTTGGTATCTTTTTTGATTTTGGCAACAGCTTTTACTGAGATAGAAATCACATACTACACAATTCATGTATTTGAAGTGTACAATTCAGTGATTGCTAGTATATTCAGTTGTGTAACTATCATCACAGTCACTTTTAGAACCTCCCCACAAAAGAAATCTCAAACTCTTTAGCTGTCACCCACCAATCATCCCATCCTTCCCTCTCCTCCCAGCCCAAGGTAACCTCTGACACAAGTTCTTTCTCTAGATTTTGATAATTTGGCCATTTTGTATAAATGTAATCGTTCAATATACGATTTTTTATGGCTATTTTTACTAAGCATGTTTTCAGGATTCATCCAAGTTGCAGCATGTATTAATATCAGTATTTGGGGGCCGGGGTTAGTGACTCATGCCTGTAATCCCAGCACTTTGGGAGGCCAAGGCGGGTGGATCACTTGAAGTTAGGAGTTTGAGACCAGCTTGGACAAGATGGTGAGATCCTGTCTCTAATAAAAATACAAAAACTTGCCAGCTGTGGTGGCACATGCCTGTAATACCAGCTACTTGGGAGTGTGAGGTAGGAGAATTGCTTGAACCTGGGAGGCAGAGGTTGTAGTGAGCTGAGACCATACCACTGCACTCCAGCCTGAGCAACAGTGAGATTCTGTCTCAAAAAAAAAAAATTCATTTTTATGGCTGAGTAATATTTCACTGAATGGATACACCACATTGCTCAACCATTCATTTACTGAGGAACACTTGGATTGTTTCCACCTTTTAGCTAGGATGAATGTTACTATGAAACATTCATGTACAAGTTTTGTGTGGATATGTTTTCTTCTGGGCATATACCTAGGAGTGGAATTGCTAGGTCAAATAGCAACTGTACAATTGCCTGAGGAACTTCTAGACTGTTTTGCAAAGCAGATCCATCATTTTATATTCCCACGAGCAATGTACAAAGGTTCCAATTTCTTCAAATCCTCAGAAGACACTAATTTTATTAATATTACAGCCATCTTAATGGGTGCAGTGTTTGGTTTGCATTTCTCTACTGATATAAGATATACAAATGACCGGTATGCACATGCAGAGATACTGAGTATCTCTGCATGTCTCTGCATGTGCATACCGGTCATTTGTATATCTTCTTTGGAGAAATATCTATTCAGATCCTTTGATCAATTTAAAAATTGGGTTGTCTTTTCA
This sequence comes from Saimiri boliviensis, assembly GCF_048565385.1. NCBI lineage: Eukaryota > Metazoa > Chordata > Mammalia > Primates > Cebidae > Saimiri > Saimiri boliviensis. Next base: position 40,165,771 of record NC_133450.1, on the reverse strand, counting down.
ATTTTTTTTTTTAAGACAGGGTTTCACCATGTTGGCCAGGATGGTCTTGATCTCTTAACCTCGTAATCTGCCTGCCTCAGCCTCCCAAAGTGCTGGGATAAAAGGTGTAAGCCACCACGCCCAGCTTCAATATTGAGTTTTAACATTTATTCATATGTTCTGCATACAAGTTCCTTATTTAATATATGACTTGCCAACACTTTCTCTCATTCTATGGGTTAGTATTCTACAGGTTGGTGAAATTACTTTTGCACCAACCTGGTATATCTTTTTGAGGGTCTATTAAGTGGTGACTTAAATCCACTTCTACTATTTACACCATTCTCCTCATGGTCAAATGCACTGGGTAACCTATAAGTTCGTTTTTCTCCCTGGACATCTCCCTCCTGATATCCTCTGTCCTGCTCCACTCTGGACGGAATATCCTATAGTTGTGCTGCAAAGCTGTTATCTTGGTTCACTGATTTTTGCCATCTCTGCTCTTCCTTGATTTACTCTCTTAATTTCTGTGGAGTATATCCTTCAGCAGCCTTTGGAAAAAAATGGCATGGGGAGTAAAGTTTGAGATCTTGTATGCCCGTAATGTTTTTAATTCACATGTGGAGACAGCTTGCCTGGTCACAGAATTATTATTTCCTGGGTTTAGCCAATGAGTTTGGTTACAAATGGATAATTTGTTAGCTATATCAATTTGGTTCCTGAAGTTCAGAGAGCAACTAGGTAATGGTCATTTGACAACAGATGTCTCAAAAAATTTACTATCCATTTGCTGACTGAGTTTGGAGAGCATAAATTCAAATAGGAATCTGTCCTCAGAATTCTGAAGTCATTGATCCACCATCTTTTGTCATCCAGATTTGCTAACAGAAGTCTAACACAAATGTAAATTGGTTCCTAAGTGGTTTTTTCCCCGCAGACACTTGCAGGATTTTCCAATTACTCTGGAAGTTCTGAAACTTCACAGTGCTATGCCTTGATGTGCATCTTTTTCATTCATTACACTTCACACTCTGTTGTCCCTTTCCATCTAAAGACTAAAGTTCTGGAATAGCCACTGTATTAGTCCGTTTTCACACACTAAACAGAGCTGCCCAAGACTGGGTACTTTATAAAAGGAAAGAGGTTTAATTGACTCGGAGTTCAGCATGACTGGGGAGGCCTCAGGAATCTTACAATCATGGGGGAAGGCAAAGTGGGGAAGCAAAGCACCTTCTTTACAAGGCTTCAGGAGAGTGAAGAGGGCAGAGCCCTTTATAAAACCATCAGATCTTGTGAGAACTTGCCCACTATCACAGGAACAGCACAGGGGAAACCACCCCCATGTTCCAATCACCTCCCACCAGGTCTCTTCCTAGACACGTGGGGATTATGGGGATTACAGGGATTACAATTCAAGATGAGATTTGGGTGGGGACACAGACAAACCATATCAGCCATTTATGTTATTTCTAATAGCTCACTGCCCCCATTTCATTTATTCTTTTAACTTTTTTCACTTTCTAAAACTGTTAGTGTGGTTTTAGACCCCTATGTTTATCTTCTGTGGCTTTCATCTTTTCTCTCACTTTGTCTCTTTCCGTTCTACTTTCAGGAACATTTTCTCACTCAAATCTTCCAACACTGTGAATTACTTTTGAATTTTAAATATTTTTAATTTTAAAAAGCCCTATTGTTTTGATATTGTTTCACTTCCAATTGTTTTATGAATGTGATTTCTCCAGAAATCTTTCAACGTAGTTTCGCCATTTACTACATAGCACTGTCTTATATTTTAAAAATACTGAAAAACACGGTAAATTTTCATGTTTTTTTTTTTTTTTTTTTTTGAGACAGAGTTTCGCTCTTGTTACCCAGGCTGGAGTGCAATGGCGCGATCTCGGCTCACCGCAACCTCCGCCTCCTGGGCTCAGGCAATTCTCCTGCCTCAGCCTCCTGAGTAACTGGGATTACAGGCACGTGCCACCATGCCCAGCTAATTTTTTGTATCTTTAGTAGAGATGGGGTTTCACCATGTTGACCAGGATGGTCTCGATCTCTCGACCTCGTGATCCACCCGCCTCAGCCTCCCAAAGTGCTGGGATTACAGGCTTGAGCCACCGCGCCCGGCTATTTTCATGTTTTTAATGTTTATGTAGTACTCCATCAAAACATCAATGTGCTGAAGATTTTAAGCAGCATGAAGCATCATCCGATGTTTTTGTTTCCTCCCCCCTCACTTCCCCGCCCCAACCAGATCCGTTTTTGATGTTTAGCCTAGAAGGAGCAAGAAGGATGAATTGAAGCAGACTAGACATCGAGTTTGTAGTCCAGATGAGAAATAATGAACGTCTTTTCTAAGGTCAAAGCGGTGAGGTAAAGGCAAAAGGACAGCTGACAGATGTTAGGAGGTGAAGTGGCACAGGACGTGGTGAAAAACTGGTTAGGAGAAAAGGGAGGAGAGAAGTCCAGGTTATCCTCAGATTTAAGGTTTGGAAAACAGGAAGAATAGGAATTTCTCCAAGTCCTATTATAAATATTTTCATTTTTGTATTTCACTTTGAGTCTCGATTTAGCAAGATAATATCCTTTCAGTTAGCAAAACACCTGATTACTACTTACTAATATTAAAGATGCAAATATTTACTAAACATATTATTCTCATTTTAGATGCCTATCATTTTATTTCTAAAAAAATTTCATTATACTTACTCATTAAGATACTTACATTTAAATACTCCAATGTAATATATTAGGTTGCCGGGCGCGGTGGCTCAAGCCTGTAATCCCAGCACTTTGGGAGGCCGAGGCGGGTGGATCACGAGGTCGAGAGATCGAGACCATTCTGGTCAACATGGTGAAACCCCGTCTCTACTAAAAATACAAAAAATTAGCTGGGCATGGTGGCGCGTGCCTGTAATCCCAGCTACTCAGGAGGCTGAGGCAGGAGAATTGCCTGAGCCCAGGAGGCGGAGGTTGCGGTGAGCCGAGATTGCGCCATTGCACTCCAGCCTGGGTAACAAGAGCGAAACTCCGTCTCAAAAAAAAAAAAAAAAAAAAAAAAAAAAAAAATATATATATATATATATTAGGTAAACATATAGATGCTACTCAAATGAAAAATATAGTCTGATCTGGCTTTATACACAATAAAGACCACAGAAAACGTAAAAAACTGGGCTTAAAAAATGCAGCCAACCACCTGAAATTTTAACAGGTATCTCCTTCTAAAAAGTCCTTATGAGAGCTATTTCTTTAAACCCAACATTTACTACTTTAACAGATGAGTTTTTTAAATGAGAAATTTTACTTTCGACTCACTGATTTTATACTTAGAGGCTTTAAAATTTTCTAGAATATGTGAAGACCTGAATTAAACCATTCTCACCGTATTTTTCCAGGATTGCTTGCTAACTGGCTTGTTTTTACATAAAGCTTTAAACACGTCTACCATGGGTAGTAAACAAGAATGATTACTTGAAACTATAAAACCTACCAAACCAAGTGCCAATGGATTATCACTGCTTTTTCCTTCTCTTATAAGAATCATTACTATGAACTCGTACTCGCTGGTGCACAGAGGACGCTATTTTCAAGCTCCCTTTCCTTGTACAGGTCTTCTCTACAGCTCCAGGTTTCCAAAGTAACAACTGTGCATCTTCTCCTCCCGTCAACAAAGAATCATCTTGCACATTCCAACAGAGAGAACGGACTGTAGCGACATGCCCTCCCTGAAGGCTAGTCACATGGGTCAGTCCTGACGTGGTACAGTTCATCAAGTGAATCCTTCCTTTGTTTGTTCCTCCAATAACATGCAATGTATCTGTCTTTTCATGATACAGGCCACCAATCAAATAGTCCAAAGTATCTTCTTTCATGGTAACTACTTCTCTCACATCCTGAATGTTCAAACGTGTAAATGGCTCATCAGTATCCAGATGATTAAGATCCCACCAATAAAATCCTTCATCATGCGTCATGCAGTAAATCTGTTTATAACCTTTCCCAGACCAACCAATACAGCTTACTGATGAAACTGAGTTACAGGTTGTAACCAGTGCATCCTCTTCATTATCAACATTAATATCAAATACATTTACCAGGCCATCAGACGAACCTGAGACTACCATGTTGGAATTGCTGGGATGGAAACGTACTTGAGTGACATCATCACTATGTGTCTCTGAATATGCACCAAGTGGGTCTTTAGTTGTAGATAAATCCTGAGAATTCATCCTTGCATCCCAAAACACCAACAATGCATCATCATCAACTTTTTCTGTACCAGCACAAATAATATGATCATTACAATTAACATCAAAACTGATAAAAATATTGGAAGGGTAACCCTTGAAGAGCTGAACAGGTTTTTCTCTGGCTACTCGAGCATCCCAGCATTTTACAGTACCATCAGTACATGCTGAATATACATTGTCACAGGAATTTGCAAATTTGACTCCATTAAGAATTCCATGATGTCCACTAAATTCTCGTAGTACATTTAACCTTTCTTTATCATATATTCGGATTGATGCATTAGAACATAAAACAGCAACCAGGTTTTCCTTTCCTGCTTGCACAGTCTTCGATGTGTCTATACCAAGAAGGTAAGTGGGCTCTTTGGTTCCTGAGGAACATTTAACAAGGTGTAGATTAGCAAACTGTTCCTCAATCTTTTCCATATCAATAACAGCATCCAAGGGTAGTAAAATTCTGTAAAAAAAAAAAAAAATAGTAATTTAAAAATTAATGCTTAATAATGAAGATATATAAAAAATTTAACTTGAAGCTTCCCTAAAATTGCAATTAAATCAGGAACATCTCCCTGAGGGCCTGCATGAATCAAACAATAAAAATGTATTCTAATACTCTAATCATTTCCTTACTATGATGTAATCAAAACTCAGTTGTCTTCTAATTCAATCTTTTTTTTTTTTTTTTGAGACGGGAGTTTTTTGCTCTTGTTACCCAGGCTGGAGTGCAATGGCGCGATCTCGGCTCACTACAACCTCCGCCTCCTGGGTTCAGGCAATTCTCCTGCCTCAGCCTCCTGAGTAGCTGGGATTACAGGCACGTGCCACCATGCCCAGCTAATGTTTTGTATTTTTAGTAGAGACGGGGTTTCACCATGTTGACCAGGATGGTCTCGATCTCTTGACCTCATGATCTGCCCGCCTCGGCCTCCCAAAGTGCTGGGATTACAGGCGTGAGCCACCACGCCCGGCCCTTCAATCACTCTTTAACATTGAATTTACTGCCAGGATTAATGGCTCACATCTGTAATCTCAACACTTTGAGAGGCTGACGTAGGAGGATTCCATGAGGCCAGGAGTCAGAGATCAGCCTGAACAACATGAGAGATTACCGTCTCTACAAAAAAATAAATTAACTCGGCATGGTGGCCTATGTCTGTAGTCCTAGCTGCTCAGATGGCAGAGGTAGGAGGATTACTTGAGACCATGAAGTTAAGAATTCACTGTAGTAAGTGATCCATGATCATGCTGCTGTACTCCAGCCTGGGGAATAAAGTGAGACCCTGTCTCAAAAAAAAGAAAAAAAAAACCTGAGTTTACTATATATATTTTATGCTAGTAAGAGAATTAAAAACATGTACATATACCACCCAGTAGTCCCTCTTAGCTCAAACCCAATTACTGGTTCTACACAAGTCATCCTCAGCACTGATAAGGATCTCCACTTTGGAATAATCTTCTCCTGGCCCCAGCTGCCTTACACAACTTTAGAATTTAAACATAGATATGTAGGCAAAAAAAAAAAAAAAAAAAGTTTTCCTAAAAATATTCATGCCTTAATCCCTGGAATCTGTGACTATGTTAGGTTACAAAGGAAAATTGAGGTTGCACATAGAATTAAGGTTGCTAATCAGCCTAATTTAAGACTAACCTTAAAATAGGGAGATTATCCTAGATTATCTGTTATCACCCTGGACCAAGATAATAACAAGTGTCTTTAAAAGTGAAAGAGGGAGGCAGAAGAGTCAGAGAAGAGGAGAAGAGGTTCCTATAGAAGAAAGGCATGGAGAGGTACAATGTTGCTGGTTTTGAAGACAGAGGCCACAAACCAAGGAATCAGGATGGCCTCTAGAAACTAAAAAGCAAGAAAACAGTTTCCTCTAAGCCTCCAAATGGAAATGCAGCCCTGTTGACATCTTAATTTTAGCTCAGTGACATCCATTTTGGACTTCAGACCTCCCGAACTGTAAGATAATAAACCTGTGTTATTTCAAACAACTAAGGTTGTAGTAATTTGTTATAGCAGCAATAGGAAATGAATACAACAGAGGTTCCCAATATAGAATCGCGGAGAAGTGCTTCTAAGGCAGTAGCAGCTTGCGATGGTAGAACTAGGATTTGAACCTCAGCATTCTGGCTTCAGGCTACAGGGACCATGCTCTAAACCACCATACTAGATTGCCTCTCCAGGGTGGGCTGTATGGAGGGCAAGTTCAAGGCCAGAAAAACATGCATGACTATTAACATTATAATAGTGCTTTTTCATCAATGAATATTCTTTCTAGCCTGACAAATTCATTTTCATTCTTAAGATGAAATGTTTTTTCTGTTGCTTTAGTGGTATCTTCTTACGCATCTGTCTTTTCATCTTTAAAAGGAGAAATGAGTACTAACTCAAGAACTGTTAGGAGGATTCACTAATGTATGGCATGTGAGCTGCACAATGCCTGGTATATCAGAGTACATACTCAATAGATGTAACAGGCTGGGTGCGGTGGCTCACAGGAGTTTGAGACCAGCCTGGCCAACATGGTACAATCCCATCTCTACTAAAAATACAAAAATTAGCCGGGCATTGTGGTGCATGCCTGTAATCCCAGCTATTTGGGAGGCTGAGGCAGGAGAATCGCTGGATGTAGACATTGCATTAAGCCAAGGTCATGCCACTGCACTCCAGCCTGAGCAGCAGAGTGAGATTCTGTCTCAATTGAAAAAAAAAAAACAAAAACAAGAACAAAAACAAAAACAAAAACAAAAAAAAACGATGGCTGGGCACAGTGGCTCACATCTGTAATACCAGCACTTTGGTAGGCAGAGGTGGACAGATCACCTGAGGTTGGGAGTTAGACACCAGCCTGACCAACATGGAGAAAACTCCATCTCGACTAAAAATACAAAATTAGTTAGTCATGGTGGTGCATGCCTGTATACCGAGAAACTCGGGAGGCTGAGGTAGGAGTGCAACGGCTGAGATCGCACCATTGCACTCCAGCCTGGGCAACAAAAGCAAAAACTCCACCTCAAAAAAAAAAAAAAAAAAAAAAGATGTCATATAAAAATTACCAGTGTCCAGGTCAAAACTCTCATGCTGGCCGGGCGCGGTGGCTCAAGCCTGTAATCCCAGCACTTTGGGAGGCCGAGGCGGGTGGATCACGAGGTCGAGAGATCGAGACCATCCTGGTCAACATGGTGAAACCCCATCTCTACTAAAAATACAAAAAATTAGCTGGGCATGGTGGCGCGTGCCTGTAATCCAAGCTACTCAGGAGGCTGAGGCAGGAGAATTGCCTGAACCCAGGAGGCGGAGGTTGCGGTGAGCCAAGATCGCGCCATTGCACTCCAGCCTGGGTAACAAGAGCGGAACTCCGTCTCAAAAAAAAAAAAAAAAAAAAAAACTCTCATGCTGATCTCAGTAGTGGGATCGCACCTGTGAATAGCCACCGCACTCCAGCCTGGGCAAGCTAGGGAGACCCCATCTCTAAAAAAAAAAAAAAAAATCAACGTCACCACAACTGGTATGACTAATATCATATGACGGAGAATTTGGATCTATCAGAGAGCTCCAAATAGCACAATTATATGAAACAGCAAAAAATATTAATAAGTTGGATTTGGGTTTAAAACAGAAATAAGCATTCCCCCCAACTTTTAATTTTCCATCTGATGCCATCTCCAAAGGAAAATATAAATTTTATTTATATATTTAAATATAAATATAAACATAAATACAATTTATAAATATAAATATAAATATAAATATAAATAAAATTTATATTTTCCTTTGGAGATGGCATCAGAGCTCATTAATTTTCTTTTCTTTCTTTTTTTTTTTTGAGATAGAATTTTGCTCTGTCGCCCAGGCTGGAGTGTAGTGGCCTGATCTTGGGTCACTGCAACCTCCACCTCCCGAGGTCAAGCAATTCTCTTGGCCTCCTGAATGCTGGGATTACAAGCATGTAGCACCATGCCCAGCTAATTTTTGTATTTTTAGTAAAGACGGAGTTTCAGCATGCTGGTCAGGCTCATCTCGAACTCCTGACCTCATGATCCACCCACCCTATCCTCCCAAAGTACTGGGATTACAAATGTGAACCACCATGCCCAGCAGCTCATTCATTTTCAACATTTAAAAGTGCACACACAGCCAGGCACGGTGGCTCAAGCCTGTAATCCCAGCACTTTGGGAGGCTGAGGCGGGTGGATCACGAGGTCAAGAGATCGAGACCATCCCGGTCAACATGGTGAAACCCCGTCTCTACTAAAAATACAAAAAATTAGCTGGGCATGGTGGCCCATGCCTGTAATCCCAGCTACTCAGGAGGCTGAGGCAGGAGAGTTGCCTGAACCCAGGAGGTGGAGGTTGCGGTGAGCTGAGATCGCGCCATTGCACTCCAGCCTGGGTAACAAGAGCGAAACTCCGTCTCCAAAAAAAAAAAAAAAAAAAAAAAAAAAAGTGCACACATACAAAAAGCAGAAAAAATAGTCCAATGTACACACACAGAGCCATTCACCTCCTAGGTTCACTGTTACCTTCTTTCCACATTTGCTTTCTCTGTCTACACACACACACACACACACACACACACACACACACACGCTTTTTAAAAATGAATGCTTTGATGAGAGTTAGCTGCAGACAAAATATCACTCCATTTCTAAATACTTCAGCATAGTATCTCTCCAACCTTCTGTTTTTCAGGACATGGAATTTTTTCAATATCCTATTCACCAATAACTTTCATCCAAAGAGTTCAGTATCTATTGATTGCCCTTGCCTAAATCAATGATTATACTGGAATCTGCAAAAGAGTGGTTTTCTAATTCTATCATTCTTTCTACCTTAGCTGGCATTCTTCTACAAACAAGAGCTTTTTTCCTTCTGTTTCTTCGAGTATGACTAAGAAATCATGACTCTTCAAAATTGTGTATCATAATCTCTTTGTTTTTTTGAAACTCAAAGTGTCTGGACTTGGCCATTAAGACCCTTCGAGCCAGCTTCTGTAGCCTTTTGATAGGACCTCATCAGTCTGTAAGCCCTGTGTGAGAAACTCCGTGGAAGCAATACGTAGCTCTAAAAACGGTGCACTCCCTTCAACTTAACTATTCAGACATGTAATGAACATTTTCCAGTAACGCTGGGGTAGTCACCTCCACAGCTGCTGAGGTAACTAGCCTAGTACAACTTTTCTGTGGTTTTCCCACCAGATGAAAATGGCCTTACGTCGAACAGGCTTGCTCCTGCCTCAGGACTTCAGCAATAGCTGTTTGCCTGCAGTATTCTTTCCCTGCATTTTTGCATGAGTGACTCCTCCCTGTTATTCATGTCTCAGCATATGTCACCTGCCCAGAGAGTCTCTCCCCCACCAATCAACCTGAAATAGCCTGTCATTCCCTATCATAGCCTTATCATGTTTCATTATTTTTTATTATTTTTTTGGTTTCATTAATTTAAAAATTAAAAATGTTAGCCAGGTGCAGTGGCTCATTCCTGTAATACCAGCACATTGGGAGGCCAGGGCAGGCAGATTGCTTGAGCCCAGGAGTTCAAGACCAGCCTGGGCAACAAAGCTAAAGCCCATCTCTACAAAAAAAAAAAAGCAAAAATGAGTCAGGCGTGGTAGTGCGCACCTGTAGTTCCAGCTACTCGGGAGGATTGCTTGAGCTTGAGAGGTGGCAGTTGCAATGAGCCAAGAAAATGCCACTGCACTCTAGCCAGTACAACAGGGCAATACCCTGTTCTCACAAAAATAAAAAAATAAAAAAAATAAAAAGACAAAATTGAAATGTTTAAATATTAAGTACTTCAAATGTACAAAGGTGTAGAAAAATGTGTAACAGACACCCAAATGTGTCCCATCCATACTTAACAAATACTAGCTTTTTTTATGTATCTGCCACAGTTTAACGAAACAGAACAGGAACATTACAGACACAAGTAAAACTTCACTCCAGTCATTAAGAATTTAGATTAATAGTACATTTATATGTATCTTTCTTGTGATTTGCTCTTTTCACTCAATATAATTTCTGAGAAGTCCTGTTTTACTGGTGAACTTATTACCTGACTCTTATTTGTTAGTAAGTGGTTGCTGACTACATGAATGCATAATTGATTCAACTTTCACATTTCAAAATCACCACACAAGGATGCTGCAGTGAAAAACAGACCACATTTTTGATAGTTAAGATTATAGGCAGGTCGTGGTGGCTCACACCTGTAATCCCAGCACTTTGGCAGGCCGAGGCGGGTGGATCACCTGAGGTCTGGAGTTCGAGACCAGCCTGGCCAAGATGGTGAAACCCCATCTCTACTAAAAATACAAAAAATTAGCTGGGCGTGGTGGTGGGCACCTGTAATCCCAGCTACTTGGGAGGCTGAGGCAGGAGAATCGCTTGAACATGGGCAACGGAGATTGCAGTGAGCCGAGATTATTGCGCCATGCATTGCATTCCAGCCTGGGCAACAAGAGCGAAACTCTGTCTCAAAAAAATGGATTGCAATGCAGGCCAGGTGCGGTAAATCACATGTAATCCCAGCACTTCAGGAGGCAGAGGCAGGGAGATCACTTTAGCCTAGGAGTTTGAAACTAGCCTGAGCAACATTAGGAAACCCCATCTCTACACAAAAAAATACAAATATTAGCCAGGCATGGTGAGGCATACCTGTAGTCCTATCTACTCAGGAGGCTGAGGCAGGGGATTACTTTAGCCCAGGAGGCTGAGGCTACAGGGAACTGTGATTGTACCACTGCACTCCAGCCTCGGTGACAGAGCGAGACCCTGTCTCAAAATATGTGTGTGTATATATGTAATGGAGCTGGGAAATTTCCATCATATAATTGTGGCCCCTGCAAATTCATGGAACAATGCATTACTCGTGTGTCTGTAGTGATGCTGGTGTAAACAAACCTACCACACTGCCAGTCATATAAAAGCACATACAATTATGTAAAGTATGTAATACTTCACAAAGACAATAAAGGACTATGCTACTGGTTTATGTTACTGGTTTAAAAGTCTAATACTATGGCCGGGCGCGGTGGCTCAAGCCTGTAATCCCAGCACTTTGGGAGGCTGAAGTGGGTGGATCACGAGGTCAGGAGATTGAGACCATCCTGGTCAACACGGTGAAACCCCGTCTCTACTAAAAATACAAAAAATTAGCTGGGCATAGTGGCGCGTGCCTGTAATACCAGCTACTCAGGAGGCTGAGGCAGGAGTATTGCCTGAACCCAGGAGGCGGAGGTTGCGGTGAGCCGAGATTGCGCCATTGCACTCCAGCCTGGGTAACAAGAGCGAAACTCCGTCTCAAAAAAAAAAAAAGTCTAATACTACACTTTTTTTTTTTTTTTTTTTTTTAAAGAATCAGCGTTTTACCATGTTGGCCAGGCTGGTCTCAAACTCCTGACCTCAGGTGATCCACCCACCCCAGCCTCTCAAAGTGCTGGGATTACAGGCATGAGTCACCGCACCTGGCAAGACTATACTTTTTTCGTTTTTTGTTTTTTTGTTGTTTTTTTTGAGACAGAGTCTCACTCTGTCGTCCAGGCTGGAGTGTAGTGGCATGATCTCAGCTCACTGCAACCTCCTCCTCCCGAGTTCCAGCGATTCTCCTGCCTCAGCTAGGACTACAGGCCCATGCCACCATGCCTGGCCACTTTTTAGTAGAGACAGGGTTTCACCATATTGGTCAGGCTGGTCTCAAACTCCTGACCTTGTGATCTGCCCGCCTAGGCCTCCCCAAGTGCTGGGATTACAGGCGTGAGTCCCGTGCCCGGCCAACTATACTTTTAATCGTTATTTAAGAGTGTACCTTTTCTACTTATTAAGAGGCAGTTAACTATAAAATAGTCTCAGGCAAGTTCTTCAAAGGGATTCCAGAAGGCACTGGTCTCGTAGAAGATGACAACTCCATGTGTGTTATTGCTCCTAAAAACCTTCCAGTGGGACAAGACATGGAGAAGACCACAAAACTGATGATCCGAACCCTATGTGTGCCTAGGCTAATGTGTGTGTTTGACTTAATTTTTTTTTTTTTTTTTTTTTTTTTTTGAGACTGAGTTTCTCTCTCGTTACACAGGCTGGAGTGCAATGGCGCGATCTCGGCTCACCGCAACCTCCGCCTCCTGGGTTCAGGCAATTCTCCTGCCTCAGCCTCCTGAGTAGCTGGGATTACAGGCACGCGCCACCATGCCCAGCTAATTTTTTGTATTTTTAGTAGAGACGGGGTTTCACCATGTTGACCAGGATGGTCTCGTTCTCTTGACCTTGTGATCCACCCGTCTTGGCCTCCCAAAGTGCTGGGATTACAGGCTTGAGCCACCGCGCCCGGCCATTTTTTTTTTTTTTTTTTTTTTTTAAGATGGGGTTTCATCATGTTGGTCAGGCTGGTCTTGAACTTCCAACCTCAGGTGATCCATCCACCTTGGCCTCCAAAGTGCTTGGATTACAGGTGTGAGCCACCGCACCCAGTCAATTTTGGTTTTTTTTTTTTTTGAGGCAGGGTCTTGTTTCATCACCCAGTGCAGTAGTGCCATCATGGATCACTGCAGCCTCAATCTCCCAGGCTCAAGCCACCACATCCAGCTAATTTTTATATTTTTGGTAGAAACAAGGTCTTACTACTTTGACCAAGCTGGTCTCAAACTTCTGGGCTCAGGCAATCTTCCTGCCGCAGCCTCCCAAAATGGTAATATTACCAGCATGAGCTACTGCCCTCAACCTCTTAATTTTTAACAAGAGTTTTAAAAGTAAAATAAATACTAATTAAAGTAGAAACAGGCTTATGGAATAAGGATATATGAAGAAAATATTTTTGTACAGCTGTACAATGTGTTTGTGTTTTAAGCTAAGTATTATTAGAAAAAAAGAAAAAGTTACTGTCAAAGTAAGTGCTCTCTACAGGTATGCCATCTGTTATCATTTATACCATAATTTTTCTATGCCTTTTTTATGTTTATACATATAAGTATTTGCCATTGTAAATACTTATATGTATAATGCTTACAGCATTCGGTAGAGTAAAATGCTGTACAGGTTTGTAGTGGAGGTCACACCGTACCCAGGTGTGTAGCAGGCTGTACCATCTAGGTTGGGCGAATACAGTACACTCTACGATGTTCACAGGATGAGACTGCCTAATGACCCGTTTCTCACTGTTAAGCAATGCGTGACTGTAATCATAATTGGAGTTCAATTGCTAGGCTATGTGCTCAAAATTTCTTTCCAGTTTTAAAATCCTAATCATTTAACCCTATGAGGCAGGTACTGTTATCACTATTTTACAAAGGAAAGTGAAGCTCAGAGAGCCTAATTTGCCCATGTTCTCATAGCTACTAAGCAAACATATTGGAGGAGTCTGGTTTGAAATTCAAGTTGTAACTTCAAAACCTGTGAATCTGTGTTCATTCCAATGTTAAGCTATTGATCTATAAGTACCAAAGTACTGCTGTCAACTTTAATTCAGGGATATGCCTATTAGGCTTTAGAGGAGGAATTACATGTTAATTCTACGTATCAAAAGAGAAAGGAAGTAGTGTGGAATTGTAAAAACACGTAACAACCCAGAAAAGTTACAATAAGCAATCATCCTTTACTGTTTTTTTTTTTTTTTTTTTTTTTTTGGAGACGGAGTTTCGCTCTTGTTACCCAGGCTGGAGTGCAATGGCACGATCTCGGCTCACCGCAACCTCCGCCTCCTGGGTTCAAGCAATTCTCCTGCCTCAGCCTCCTGAGTAGCTGGGATTACAGGCACGTGCCACCATGCCCAGCTAATGTTTTGTATTTTTAGTAGAGACGGGGTTTCACCATGTTGACCAGGATGGTCTCGATCTCTCGACCTTGTGATCCACCCGCCTCGGCCTCCCAAAGTGCTGGGATTACAGGCTTGAGCCACCACGCCCGGCCATCATCCTTTACTTTTAATTTTTCTTGTGATCTACTTTTCATTCTTTTCAAAACTTCTTATTAAGGAATTTGCATGGAGAAGAGAATAGTAAAAGAAATGCCCATATGCCCATTATCCAGCACAATTTATATTCCCCAAAAGTTATCAGGGATGGAAGAATCAGTTATACATACTTTACTGAAGGACAATTAAGAAACCCCAAATGAACAAAATGATGGAACTCTTCAAATTCCTCCTTCCCACCCCTTCCCCCCACTCCTGCATGTGGCATCAATATGATTTCCAAGCTGATCCCAGCTGCAGGGGCAGATCCTGACTAGCCCAACCAATCACAGTAATCCCATCCCCTTTACCAGTTCAGAAATCTTACATTTTGGGCAACCTGGGCATGCATTCTCCTACCAACTAAAAGTGTGCAGATGTGAAACACCAAAGCAGACTCAAGCCAGCTAACGAACATGCTTTTGTACCATATCTATGAGCTTCAACACTTCCCGATTATTTAAGTCAGTATGCAGCAGAATTTTTGTAAATGTAGCCAGAACCACTCTAAGTAATTAGACATAATCAAAAAGTCCTGGGTATATCACCAAGTACTGACCTAATGTAAGAGGCCCCTATAAAGATTTAAGAAACATTTTTTTTTTTTTCTAAGTCAAATCTCTAGAATCAGGTGAGGTGGCTCAGGCCTGTAATCCTAGCACTTCAGCAGGCCGAGGCAGGCGGATCACCTGAGGTCAGGGGTTTGAGACCAGCCTGGCCAACATGATGAAACCCTGTCTCTACTAAAAATATTAAAAAACTAACTTGGCATAGTGGTGGGGCACCTGTAATCACAGCTACTCCAGAGGCTGAGGCAAGAGAATCGACTGAACCCAGGAGACAGAGGTTGCAGTGAGCCAACATGGTGCCACTGCACTCTGGCCTGTGCAACAGAGTAAGACTCTGTTTAAAAAAAAAAAAAGTCAAATTTCTCTACCTGGAGCATAGGCTAGCAAGAAAAAATTACATATAAAGAGTCAAATTTCATTCACATTATTATTCTATTATTATTTTGAGACGGAGTCTTGCTCTGTTGCCCAGGCTAGAATGCAGTGGCACAACCTTGCCTCACTGCAACCTCCACCTCCCAGGTTCAAGTGATTCTCCTGCCTCAGTCTCCTGAGTAGCTGGGACTACAGGTGCATGCCACCATGACTGGCTAATTTTTTGTATTTTCAGTAGAGATGGGGTTTCACCATGTTAGCCAGGATGGTCTTTATCTCCTGACTTCATGATCTGCCTGCCTCAGCCTCCCAAAGTACTGGGATTACAGGAGTGAGCCACCACGCCCAGCCTCATTCACATTATTTAATTAATTTACTTGGAGACAGAATCTCGTCCTGTTGCCCTCGATGAAAGTCAGTGGTACAATCACAGCTCACTGCAGTCTCAACCTTCCAGGTTCAAGTGATCCTCTTGCCTTAGCCTTCCAAGCAGCTGGGACTACAGGCACACACCATCATACCTGGCCAATTTTAAAATTTTTTCCTGGAGACTAGGTCTCATTATGTTGCCCAGGCTGCTCTTGAACTCCCAGGGTCAAGTGATCCAACTTGGCCTCCCAAAGTGCTGGCATTACAGGTGTGAGCCACTGCACCTGGTCTTCATTCACATTAAAAAGAGTAACTTTGGATTGCGCACAGTGACTCATGCCTATAATTCTGTGTAACTGTGGGAGGCAGAGGTGGCAGTTCACTTGAGGTCCGGAGTTTGAGATCAGCCTGGCCAACATGGTAAAATCCCATCTCTACGAAAAACAGAAAAATTATGCAAGTGTGGTGACGCACTCCTGTACTACTCAGGAGGCTGAGGCACAAGGATCACTAGAATCTGGGAGGTGAAGGTTGCAGTGAGTTGAGATTACGCCACTGCACTCCAGCGGGGGGAACAGAGCAAAACTCTCTCAAAAAGATAAAAGGGAGGGGTTCTTTGATCTTTTGTTCTCTCTTGCTCCCTTTTTTTGTTCAAAAATAAAAAGGAAAAATAAGATACACAGAGGAACTCTCCAGAAGACTTTATAAAAATCTATGCTCAGTAATTACGGTAGGATCCCTGATTCTAAACACATCAACAAAATAAGAAAACAAACCAGTGAAATGATCTAATTTATTTAACTTTATTTATTTATTTATTTATTTTATTTTTATTTTTTTTTTGAGACGGAGTTTCGCTCTTGTTGCCCAGGCTGGAGTGCAATGGCGCGATCTTGGCTCACCGCAACCTCCGCCTCCTGGGTTCAGGCAATTCTCCTGCCTCAGCCTCCTGAGTAGCTGGGATTACAGGCACGCGCCACCATGCCCAGCTAATTTTTTTTAGTATTTTTAGTAGAGACGGGGTTTCACCATGTTGACCAGGATGGTCTCGATCTCTTGACCTCGTGATCCACCCGCCTCGGCCTCCCAAAGTGCTGGGATTACAGGCTTGAGCCACCGCGCCCGGCTATTTTACTTTATTTTTTGAGATGAAGCCTCCATCTGTCACCCAGGCTTCAGTGCAGTGGCACAACCATGGCTCACTGCAACCTCTGCCTCCTGGTTTCAAGCAATTGTCCTGCCTCAGCCTCCTCAGTAGCTGGGACTACCAGTGCCCACCACCATGCCTGGCTAATTTTTTTTGTATTTTTAGTGGCAATGGGTTTTCACCATGATGGCCAGGCTGGTCTCAAACTCCCAACCTCCGGTGACCGTCGTGCCTTGGCCTCCCAAAGTGCTTGGATTACAAGGGTGAACGTAGTAGCTCACACCTGTAATACCACAGGTGTTTGGGAGTTTCAGACCAGCCTGGCCAACATGGTGAAACCCCGTCTTTACCAAAAATACAAAAATTAGCTGGGCGTGGTGGTGCATGTCTGTCATCTCAGCTACTTGGGAGGATGAGGCATGAGAATTACTTGAACACAGGAGGCAGAGGTTGAAGTGAGCTGAGATAGTGCCAATGCACTCCAACCTGGGTGACAGAGTGAGATTCTGTCTCAAAAAAAAGAAAAGTGCTGGGATTACAGACATGAGCCACCATGCTTGGCCTGCTACAATATTTTTAAAACTTAATATAGAATTCCATCTAGCTGGACATGGTGACTCATGCCTGTAATCCCAGCACTTTGAGAGACTGAGGCAGGAGGATTTCTTGCAGCCAGGAGTTCAAGGCAAGCCTGGGCAACATACCAAGACGTATCGCTCTCAACACTTAAAAACTTAGCCAGGTGTGATGACACCTGCCTGGGGGAGAACTTGAGCCCAGAAATTCAAGATTACAGTGAGCTATGATCACGCCTCTGCACTCTAGCCTGGGCAACAGAGCAAGTCCCTTTCTATTTTAAAAAAAAAATCCATCAGTAAGTTTCTGTATATTTTAATAATGTATTTATATTTTTAAATATCTAACATAGTCACATGGTTCAAAATTTAAAAGGTCCCCAAACTACTATCTTACAACATTTCTGTCCTCAAGTCCCTTCCCTGTCCCAGGAGGCAATGTTACCAGTTTCTTCTAAATACTATATTTCCAGAGATTGTCAATTTGGAGTACAATATAAACACTGCAATGAAATCTTGACAAAAAGCAGCCAATGTGGCACAACACTCACTCACTCTCTCTCTCTCTCACTCTCTCTCTCTCTCTCTCTCTCTCTCTCTCACACACGTTTAAGAAGCAAAACCCTTAGTGCTGGCAATTTGGATGAAAACCATGCCTGTCACCTTTAAGAAGTGGGGAGACAAAAAAAAAAAAAAAGAAAAGAAAGAAATTCGGAGACAGACAAGAAAACAATTACAATATAGAAAGACAGGCACCAGGAGAGAGGTGATAAGAACACAAAGCACAAGTATACAGAAGGCACAATTCTTGGCATAAAGAAAATAAGCAACAAATATTAACTTCCTTCCTAATTTTCATTTCATTTGATTTAGTCATTTAAATTCATTTCACATTTTTAAATCTATGATTCTTTTTCTTTTTTCTTTTCTTTTGAGATGGAGTTTTGCTCTTGTTACCCAGGCTGGAGTGCAATGGCGCGACCTCCGCTCACCGCAACCTCCGCCTCCTGGGTTCAGGCAATTCTCTTGCCTCAGCCTCCTGAGTAGCTGGGGTTACAGGCACACACCACCATGCCCAGTTAATTTTTTGTATTTTTAGTAGAGATGGGGTTTCACCTTGTTGACCAAGATGGTCTCGATCTCTTGACCTTGTGATCCACCCACCTCAGCCTCCCAAAGTGCTGGGATTACAGGCTTGAGCCACTGCGCCCGGCTCACTTCACATTTTTAAATCTATGATTCTTTTTCTTTTTTTTTTTTGAGATGGAGTTTTGCTCTTGTTGCCCAGGCTGGAGTGCAGTGTGGCACAATCTTGGCTCACTACAACCTCCGCCTCCCAGGTTCAAGTGATTCTCCTGCCTCAGCCTCCTGAGTAGCTAGGATTACAGGCGTGCACCACCATGCCCGGCTAATTTTGTATTTTTAATAGAGACAGGGTTTTGCCATGTTGGACAGGCGGGTTTCGAACTCCTGACCTCAAGTGATCCACCCGCCTCGGCCTCCCAAAGTGCTGGGATTACAGGTGTGAGCCACTGCGCCCGGCCAAAAGCTATATTCCTACAGCTATTCAAAAACGTACACAGTTTATTTTTATTTTTTATTTTTTGAAATGGAGTCTCTGTCATCCAGGCTGGAGTACAGTGGCACAATCTCGGCTCACTGCCAACCTCGCGGGTTCGAGTGATTCTTCTGCCTCAGCCTCCTGAGTAGCTGGGACTACAAGTGTGTGCCACCACATCCAGCTAATTTTTGTATTTTTAGTAGAGACAGGGTGTCACCATATCAGCAAGTCTGGTCTCAAACTCCTCTGACCTCATGATCTACCCTCCTCAGCTTCCCAACATGCTAGGACTATAGGCATGAGCCACAGGGCACGGCCTAGTTATTTTTATGTTAACTACCTAAAAAAACAACATGGCCAGGCATGGTGGCTCAGCCTGTACTCCCAGCACTTTGGGAGGCTGAACCAGGAGGATCACGAGGTCAAGAGATCAAGACCATCCTGACCTGGTAAAACTGTTTCCAGTAAAAATACAAAAAATTAGCTAGGCATCGTGGCACACACCTGTTGTCCCAGCTACTCAGGAGGCTGAGGCAGGAGAATTGCTTGAACCCAGGAGGCAGAGGTTGCAGTGAGCCGAGATCATGCCACTGCACTCCAGCCTGGGTGACAGAGCGAGAGAGACTCCATCTCAAAAAAAAAATTTAAAAAGCAACACTTCACGAAAACAAATATTAAATAACTCTCAAAGCTGAATAAACTATAGCCACACCAAACTGAGCTGGTGCTTTCCTAGATTTTTTTCATTTTATAATGAAAAATACACCTCTAAAGATCATATGGGCTGGGGATGGCGGCTCATGCCTGTAATCCCAACACTTTGGGAGGCTGAGGCAGGCAGATCACCCGAGGTCAGAGTTCAAGACCACCCTTGCCAGCCTGGTGGAACCCTGTCTCTACTAAAAATATAAAAATTAGGCCGGGCGCGGTGGCTCAAGCCTGTAATCCCAGCACTTTGGGAGGCCAAGGCGGGTGGATCACGAGGTCAAGAGATCGAGACCATCCTGGTCAACATGGTGAAACCCCGTCTTTCTAAAAATACAAAAAATTAGCTGGGCATGGTGGCACGTGCCTGTAATCCCAGCTACTCAGGAGGCTGAGGCAGGAGAATTGCCTGAACCCAGGAGGCGGAGGTTGCGGTGAGCCGAGATCGCGCCATTGCACTCCAACCTGGGTAACAAGAGCGAAACTCCGTCTCAAAAAAAAAAAAATAAATAAATAAATAAAAATTAGCCAGGTGTGGTGGCACCCACCTATAATCCCAGCTACATGGGAGGCTGAGGCAGGAGAAGTGCTTATATCTGGGAGGCGGAGGTTACAGTGAGCCAAGATTTCACCACTCCACTCCAGCCTGAGAGACAAACTGTCTCAAAAAAAAACACACAAAAAAAACAAAAAGCGTGTGAACTTCAATTTGTTTCAAGAGATGACTGAGTTTCACCTCCCAAAGTTCTCCGTGAACTCCCCCAAGATTCTTATCTTTCAGTTAGATACCAATCAGAATGGTTCAGGATTTAAGCTATTAAAAATGCCCTTGAGCTCCTTGGAGAAAGAAGAGTTTAAAAGGAAAAACAAAAAGACGCAAAAGCCAAGAACTCCACTGGCCAATCTAAAACAACCTCAACAACAAAATAACAATATTCAGCTGAGGGCAGTGGCTCATGCCTGTAATCGCAGCTACTTGGAAGGCTGAGGCAAGAGAATCACTTGAACCCCGGAGGTGAAGGCTGTAGTGAGCCAAGGTTGCAACACTGCACTCTAGCATGGCCGGCAGACTGACTCCGTCTTAAAAAAAAAAAAAAAAAATACTCTTGGATTACAATCCAAGTAATAAAATAAATATTCATGAGTCCATAGTGATAAAAATGAATCAGTAAATAATAAATGAGAGAGAAGGAACAAATCTTCCTTACAGAACTCAAGTTATAGGTAAATATACCCTCTCTAGAAAGTAGAGCTTAATTCTCCTCCCCCTGAGTGTAGGCTGGACCTAGTTACTTGAATCCAAAGAAGAGAGTATGGAAAGGGTAAAAGATAGTAACCTCATTGTGGGGAAGCTCAGATGACATCACTGTGGCCAACTGAGCAAGGGTAACATCATCACCAATATGTCATGTTCCTATCATGATGTGATAAGAAAGGCATTTCATTCACCTCTGTGGTATTCTTCCCCAAATAAAAAACTCCAGTCTAACCCAGTTTGAGGAATATTCTACAAATACCTGGCCAGTACTCTTCAAAAGTTTCAGTATCAGGCCTGGGACGACGGCTCATGCCTGCAATCCTACCACTTTGGGAGGCCAAGGCAGGCAGGTTACTTGAGGCCAGGAGTTTGAGATGAACCTGGCCAGCATGGTAAAACCCCAGCTCTACTAAAAATATAAAAATTACCCAGGAGTGCCGGGCACAGTGGCTCACGCCTGTAATCCCAGCACTTTGGGAGGCCGAGGCAGGTGGATCACAAGGTCAAGAGATTGAGACCATCCTGGTCAACATGGTGAAATCCCGTCTCTACTAAAAACACAAAAAATTAGCTGGGCATGGTGGCGCATGCCTGTAATCCCAGCTACTCAGGAGGCTGAGGCAGAATTGCCTGAACCCAGGAGGCAGAGGTTGCAGTGAGCCGAGATCGCGCCATTGCACTCCAGCCTGGGTAACAAGAGTGAAACTCCGTCTCCAAAAAAAAAAAAAAAAAATTACCCGGGAATAGTGGCACACACTTGCAGTCCCAGCTACTTGGGAGGCTGAGGCATGAGATGCTTGGACCCGGGAGGCAGAGGTTGCAGTGAGCCAAGGTCGTGCCACCGCACTCCAGCGTGGCGCCTGGTGACAAAGTGAGAATCTGTCTCAAAAAAAAAAAAAGCTTTAATATCATGAAAAACAAAGAAAGACCCAGAGATCATCACAGACTGGGGGAGACCAAGACCATGGGATAACAAAACGCAATGTGGTATCCTTGATTCAATCCTGGACAAGTAAAAGGACATTCATGGAAGACCTGGTGAAATTCAAATGAAGTCTGTCATGTTAATAGCATTATCCCAATGTTAATTTCTTAGTTTTGACGAATGTTCCATGGTTAGCTTAACATTAGGGAGGCTGGGTGAAGGGTATACCGGAACTCTGTACTATTTCGGCATCTTTTCTGTAAACCTAACATTATCCCAAAACAAAAAATGTAAACTTATCATGGATGTTTGTAGTTCTAGACAGGAAAAGATTTCAGGTACTAACATACTAGCAATGTCCCAATGCTGAAAAGCCCTTCAGTCAAACTCAACTAGACATGAGACAGCTCTCGCAGGCCAATCGGGACTACTACCACCAACAGTCTCTACCCTAGTCACCTCCCTAATCTAGCTGCATAATAAACTGGAAATTAAATAGCAGAGCCAACAGAATCTCCTTCCATATGCCAAAATCCCTTTCCCCAAAGCAGTACTAAGGAAAGGTAAAAATACAATTTCAAGGTGTTTTTTTTTTTTTTTTTTTTTTTTTTTTTTTTTGAGACAGAATCTCCCTCTGTTGCCCAGGCTGGAGTGCAGTGGTGCGTTCTCCACTCAATGCAACCTCTGCCTCCCGGGTTCAAGTGATTCTCCTCCGTCAGCCTCCCGAGTAGCTGGGATTACAGGCGTGCATCACCATGTCCGGCTAGTTTTGTACTTTTCATAGATACGAGGTTTCACCGTGTTGGCCAAACTGGTCTCGAACTCCTTCCTGACCTCAGGTGGTCCATCTGGCTCGGCCTCCCAAAGTGCTGGGATTAAAGGCATGAGCCACTGCGCACAGCCACATTTCAAGCATTTTCAGTAATACTCCCAAATTTGGAAAGAACCAAACTGAGTTGGTAGGCAACCTCAAAAAAATCTCTCACAAAAGTACTCTCGAAAGTAGTAAGTACTCCTACTTACTACTGCAGGAGCTCAGCAAAGGCGTGAAGAGTTGGTAGGGCTATTTTTTAACATCTCCATGCTCAGTTTGGGAAATGAGAAGGAGCCCAGTAAGAGTGCAATATACCTGGAACTTGTTGGAATGGGATTTGGTATAGGACATTCAATGGGATCTCAGATAAAAAGACAGATTCCAAGTCCCCAGCAAGAACTGTCTCAGCCCCAATGGGTGACTAGCGTTTGCCAGTGGAAGCGATAAATGCCACAGTTAGGCTAGGATTCAGAGATAATGAATGGGTCTTCTCCACCTTCTCTTTGCCCATCTGCAAAGAGATGGGCAGGATGGATGGAGAGGACTCCTTGGT
Organism: Saimiri boliviensis; assembly: GCF_048565385.1. Taxonomy (NCBI): domain Eukaryota; kingdom Metazoa; phylum Chordata; class Mammalia; order Primates; family Cebidae; genus Saimiri; species Saimiri boliviensis. The sequence continues at coordinate 40,142,742 of NC_133450.1, read as the reverse complement.
CCTATAGGACGGTAGAGCCATAAAATGAAATGAGTCTCAGCCTACCAATTACCAGATGAAAGGCTATCTGCGGACCAGGAAAACCGACATTTGACTGCATCAGTCAATCAGCAATGAACATATCTGAAACATGTAGTTTTAAAACTCCAAACCTGCTTGAAGGGGTGGCATTCTACAACTTCTTAGAGGGACAAGTGAAGAAAAAAAACAAAAAACTCCAAACACAATTACTCCAACCTCTTAATGTTAGTCATCTTTTTAAAAAACTTAAAAGTGAATTTTTAAGAGCCAGAATCTCTTGTATTAAAATACCTAAATTTCAGTCATTTCTTTCAGTCTATTTGTTTTTTTGTGGATTCTAGCTCTTTTTTATAGTGCTATTAAAAAAAATTTTTTTTTTTTAAATACAGACAGGGTCTTACTATGTTGCCCCTGCTAGTCTCAAACTTCTGTATTACAAGCAATCCTCCTGCCTTTGCCTACCAAAGCACTGGGATTATAGGCATGAGCCATCGCGTCCAGCATATTACTGAAACTTTTAATGATGATGACAACCTCATAACAATCCCAAAAGTACTATTATACCCATTTTACTGATGAGAAAAGCACAGCTAACATGCAGTAAAGCTGATTTCTGAATTCAAGCATTCTTATTCCAGAGCCCATGTTATTAATTCCTGTATATTCTAGTATAATACTATACTGTCTCTATATAAGCATATAGCATATTAATCTTTTGTTTTCTTTTGAGATGGAGTCTCATTCTGTCACCGGGGCTGGAGTGCAATGGCCCGATCTCTGCTCTCTGCTACCTCCGCCTCCCAGGTTCAAGTGATTCTCCTGCCTCAGCCTCCCAAGTAGCTGGGATTACAGGTGCCAGCCACCATGCTCAGCTTTTTTGTATTTTTAGTAGAAGCAGGGTTTCACTGTGTTGGCCAGGCTGGCCTCAAATTCCTGACTTCAACTGCCTCAGCCTCCCAAAGTGCTGGGATTACAGGCTTGAACCCCTGTACCCGGCTTACATATTAATCTTTTTTTTTTTTTTTAATAATTTGCCAGGCGCGGTGGCTCACGCCTGTAATCCTAGCACTTTGGGAGGCCGAGGTGGGTGGATCACCTGAGATCAGGAGTTCAAGACCAACCTGGCCATCAGGGTGAAACCCCATCTTTAAAAATAATAATAACAGCCGGGCGCGGTAGCTCACGCCTGTAATCCCAGCACTTTAGGAGGCCGAGGCGGGTGGATCACGAGGTCAAGAGATCGAGACCATCCTGGTCAACATGGTGAAACCCCGTCTCTACTAAAAATACAAAAATTAGCTGGGCATGGTGGCGCATGCCTGTAGTCCCAGCTACTCAGGAGGCTGAGGCAGGAGAATTGCCTGAACCCAGGAGACGGAGGTTGCGATGAGCGGAGATCGTGCCATTGCACTCCAGCCTGGGTAACAAAAGCGAAATTCCGTCTCAAAAAAAAAAAATAAATTAATAATAATAATAATTCAGTCCCCATAGGGACTGCCAAAAATTGCCAATGCCGACTATATTTCAAGTCATCATGGCGGGATATTGGGGAAAGTTTTCAATTAGCAATAATCGTGCCTTGGATAAACCTCACTGGCTATGATACTGCCACTGTGCAAAGCTGCATATTAATCTTTTTAAAGGTGGAGTATTAGAGCAACTGGAAGCAGTGGCTGCTAATGTCTAAAGTGGCAAGGCCGGTGGCAAACTTGAAAAATCTAATGGCAGCCACAAAAGCTTTATACTAGACATTAAAGTAGCTTAATATGTATCTGGCATATCCTTTTCTTTCTTTTCTTCTTTTTTTCTTACCTTTTTTTTTTTTGTCTCACCCTGTGGCCCAGGCTGGAAATGGACTGATGCAATCACAGCTCACCACAGCCTTGACCTCCTTGGCTCAAGCAAGTCTTCCACCCTCCCCAGCCTCCCAAGTAGCTGGGACCACAGGCACATGTCACCACTTCTGGCTATATTACGCATATCTAATGCCAGTTTATCCGAAGCAAAACTGCACAGAGGAAACTTAAGAATCTGGTTATTAACATTTCAGGGAAGCAGGGAAGAATAAAATAGGAACAATCACGCATATGCATTACCAGTATGTCCTAGAGGAAACAATACGTTGGGATAAAAAGCATACATTGGTTTACTTTCAGGAGAATTGTTCCAGAAAACATTTTATTTATTCTTATTTTTTTTTTTTGAGACAGAGTTTCGCTCTTGTTACCCAGGCTGGAGTGCAACGGCGTGATCTTGGGTCACCGCAACCTCCGCCTCCTGGGTTTAGGCAATTCTCCTGCCTCAGCCTCCTGAGTAGCTGGGATTACAGGCACGTGCCACCCTGCCCAGCTAATGTTTTGTATTTTTAGTAGAAACAGGGTTTCACCATGTTGACCAGGATGGTCTCGATCTCTTGACCTCGTGATCCACCTGCCTCGGCCTCCCAAAGTGCTGGGATTACAGGAGTGAGCCACGGTGCCCAACCTCCAGAAAACAATTATAATTTAGAGAAATATATGTATATGTTTTAAACTAACACAGAATTAGCTCTAAGACAATTTGCCAAAGAACCATTTGTTTTAAATAAGGAAGAACTGCTGAATATTTAGTGGAAGGTATGCTAAACTGACATCTGTTACAACTCTAACATAATTCTAAATTTCACATTCATTAATGACTAAGACAATGTCTCTGTAAATTAATCCTGCTTAGCTAGTCTGAATATGGTATTCTTATTCACATAAACGTACAAGATAGTGGTTGCAGCAACATATGGCATCCCATGCATTAAATACACTAAAATTCTCAGGAAAAGCACAATTTTTAAAGTACAGGAATCTGTTACCAAGGAAAAGGGGGAGGGCTGGGAGGAAATGACACATACTTTCTCAAGCAGTGTGAGATTATGCTGCAGGTTCCAGATATAACATTCAAAGCGTCTTTTTAAAAACAAAAACATTTTCCTCAATAACATCCTGAGATGTCCAGTTTTGCATGTAAATCTTGCATCCAAATGTCACCCTTTACAGTAATTCCACAAATGCCCAGAATCTTTCAACAAGAACAATTAACCACGTTTTTCCTTTCCAGAACAACCAGCTGGTTAACCAAACAGAGAAACCAAATTATCCTAGTCACCAGATGTCTTAATTTGGAACAGTTAAAAGCAATTTGGAATAATCCAATTCTTGAATTGGTACTACATGTTTACTATTGCTTCCTTTTCTAATTCTGAAAAGATGCTTTTAAGAATTAGGCAAATGCTATCTTTAATAACTGCAAAAAAATGAGGAAAAACAAAAATAACCATATCCTGTTAAAGAATGATGTATCTAAGAGACAGCTACTTAAATATTGTATGCATTTTAGTTAGAAACTGATAAGCTCTAACAACATTAAATTTGCTCAAAAGTTCTAAAGAATTACCCTACTCTGGCCGGGCACAGTAGCTCATGCCTGTAATCCCAGCACTTTGGGAGGCTGAGGCGGGTGGATTACCTGAGGTTGGGAGTTCAAGACCAGTCTGACCAATAGAGAAACCCCATCTCTAAAAAACAAAAATAAAAAATAAAGAATTACCCCACTTCAAAAATTCCCAGGCCCAGTGGCTCATGTCTGCAATCCCAGCACTTTGGCAGGCCAACGCAGGCAGATGATGAGGTCAGGAGTTTGAGACCAGCCAGGCCAACATGGCAAAACCCTATCTCTACTGAAAATACAAAAATTAGCCAGGTGTGGTGGCAATGCCTGTACTCCCAGCTACTCAGGAGACTGAGGCAGAAAATGGCTTGAACCTGGGAGGCAAAGGTTGCAGTGAGCCGAGATGGTGCTACTCTGCACTCCAGCCTTGGTGACAGAGCAAGACTCTGACTTAAAAAAAAAAAAAAAAAAAAAAAAAAAGGCTGGGCATGGTGGCTCATGCCTGTAATCCCAACACTTTGGGAGGCCGAGGTGGGTGGATCACCTGAGGTCAGGAGTTCAAGACCAGCCTGGCCATCATGGTGAAACCCCATCTTGAAAAAACAAAAAATATTCGAAAACAATTCTTGGCAAGCACTTTGGGAGGCTGAGGTGGATGGATCGTTTGAGACCACCTTCCACCTTGGGCAACATGGCTAAACTCCATCTCTACAAAATCTAGCTAATTTTTGTACTTTAGAGCTAAATGTACAGGGTGCGGTGGGATGCACCTTAGTCTCAACTACTTGGGAGGCTAAGGCAGGAGAAGCACCTGAGCCCTGGGAGGTTGAGGTTGCAAGCTGAGCTGTGATTGTGCCACTGCACTCCAGCCTGAGTGAGAGTGAGACTCTCACTCAATAGCAAAACCCAAACTAAAACCAAACCAAACACAAAAACAATTCTGGAAAGGTTATGACACGACAGGCCTAGAACATACCAAATTCAGCAAAGAACAGTCATGAAGTCCCTTTCTTCATGGAGGACAGGATAGAAAGAAATAGGTGGATATACAGCCCAGTAACTAATTATAATAATAAAAAGTGATGAGTGTTAACAAAAAATAGCATAGGGTAAGGCAAGAAAAATGAGGCAGGAAAGGCCATTTTGATTTAATCATTAAGGGAAAGCTTCCCCATGAGGTTACATTTAAGCTGAGACCAGGACAAAATGAGGGAGGCAGGGGAATGGATTACATGGAACAAGAGCTTCCTAGGCAGGGAGAAACGGCAAGTGGGCCAGTGCAGCTAAAGTCAGAGAAAGAAAGAATGGTAAGGAAAATGAGGCTAAAGAGGTTGCTGGAGCCAGAGATAAGAGCTCTGTCTGTCACGGTAAGAACTATGGATTTTATTCTCAAGTGAGAAAGCTGCTGTAGATTGAGAGCAGGTAAGAGACAAGAAGAACGGATTCCTTTGGCTGCTGCCTGGAGAACAGACTAAAGGGCAAGAGTAAAAGTAGTTAGTTCAGAGGTTTGTGCAAAATTCTGAGAAAGAGTTGACAGAAGTGGCTGGATGTAGGTCACTAATACGAAAGAATTTTCTGCTAAGACTGCACGTGGTGTGTGAGAAGAGAAGTCAAAAATGATTCTTAGTTTCTAGCTTAAGCAGCAAGGTAAATACGCTGTTGGTGTATTATTAATACTTTAATTACAAGCTTTTAAGATGATTAATTGGACAATTAGATAATTATCCAGTTGTTTATATAGGCCTTACTGATAAATTGTAATATATTAATATTAAAAAGAGAACAGAATTCTTTTTTTTTTTTTTTTGGTCTTTTGAGACCAAGTCTTGCATTGTAACCCAGGCTGGAGTGCAGTGACACAATCTCGGCCCACTGCAAACCCTGCCTCCTGGGTTCAAGCAATTCTCCTAGTAGCTGGGATTATAGGCATCCTCCACCACACCCAGCTAATTTTTGTATTTTTAGTCAAGACGGGGTTTCGCCATGTTGGCCAGGCTGGTCTCAAACTCCTGGCATTGATGATCCGCCCACCTTGGCTTCCCAAAGTGCTGATATTATAGGCATGAGCCACTGCACCTGGCCGAGAATTCTAAATAACAATAAAAAACATACTACTGGTTCTTGCAACAATGTGGATGAATCTCAGAATTGGTTAGATGCCTAACACAAAAGGGTATGACAGAATTTCATACAAACTTTTTAAGAAGACCTAACAAATCTACGATGTAGAAGTAAGAATACAGTTATTTTGGTGGGGAGATGGAAACTGAGAAACAGAACAAGAAAATTCTGGGTTAAGGTTATGCTCAGAAGCACATATTTAAAAATAAAATCATGGTGCTCACTTCAGCAGCATATATACTAACATTGGTACAATACACAGATTAGCATGACCCCTGCACAAGAATGACATGCCAGTGTGTGAAACATTCCATATTTTTAGGGGTGTGTGTGTGTGTGTGTGTGTGTGAGAGAGAGAGAGAGAGAGAGAGGGAGGGAGGGAGAAAGAGAGACAGAGAGACAGAGAGGGTCTCACTCTGTCACCCAGGTCTCACTCACTGCACCCATGGAGTGCAATGGCATGATCATGGCTCACTGCAATGTCAGCATCCCAGGATCAAATGATCCTTCTGCCTCAGCCTACCAAGCAGCTGAGACTACAGGCATGTGCCACCATGCCTGGCTAATTTCTGTATTTCTGTAAGAGATGGGGTTTGCCATGTTGCCCAGGCTGGTCTCAAACTCCTGGACTCAAGAGATCTGCCTGCCTTAGCCTCCCAAAGTGCTGGGATTATAAGCATGACGCACCGTGCCTGGCTTTTACGTGTATTTTAACAAAGAACAACATTCAGATAACAAGAAAGAATTATTGGAAATTAAAAATAAGAGCAGAAATACAAAATCCACAGAAGACCTAAAAGATTTGGTTAAGGAATACTACCAACTAAAGTAGAAGAAGAAAGAATGAAATCAGAGGATTGATCAATCTAAGTTAAACATCCTAAAAATGAAACGTACAGAAAGAGAAGAAAGCTGAAAAGAAAAACAAAACAAAACAAAAAAAACCCTGAGTGTTCAGCAAAAAGGATAGCAAAAGAAAGCCATACCAAGCCACATATATCTTGAAATTTCATAATGCTGGAGATAAAGGAAAGATTCTAAAAGTGTCCATAGAGAAAAGCGGTCTCATAAAAAATTTGAAGAATAGTAACAGTATCAGACTTCTTAATAACAATCCCTGGGGAAAAAAAAAAAGAAAAAAAGAATAATGCCTTTAAAATTCTGGGTCAAAATTACCTCTAACCTGGAGTCTTTTTAGCCAGTCAAGTTAACAATGAAATGTGGATATAGAAGAGACATTTTATGTATGTATATTTTTAAAAATCATAGAGAATGACTCCCTGCTTCTGTGAAGCCTCACGCTGTGGAAAGAGCACAAACGGTCAGCAGATGGGGAGGAAGAGCCTGGAGAGAAGCCTCCTGTTGGGGCCTGCTGAGACTGAGTAGAGCAGCCACAAGGAGAAAACCCTCCAGCATCCCAGGCCCAACACTAAGCACAAGACAGTAACAGCTCGCAGCTGAAGGCATTTGAAGTTTTGGGTATACCAATGTTAACTACAGTAAAAACAAAACCCAAACCAGGCTAGACTGCTCAAACTCCAACACTCACAGTCTGAGAGAAGCACAGGTATCCATTTCCAAGGCTAAATACCATTTACGTCAGTCTCTACTGTTCTTCTATACATGACGTACAGAATTCAATTTTAGAGAGACAGAGAAATACCAACAAGTTCTCAAGAAAGGAGGCCATAAACAGAAAGAAACCCAGAAAACACTCAGATACACACTAGACACCTACTAATAGTGTAACTATATACTCCCACTGCTTAAAAAAACAAACAAAAAAAATTATGAATTGGTTATTTTTAAGCAATCCCCCAAAACAGAAAATAATAGGTATTGGCAAGAATGTAAAGAAACTATAGTACAGTCAAAATGGAAAACAGTGTGAAGGTTCCTAAAAAAAAAATTAAAAATCGGCTGGGCACAGTGGTCACGCCTGTAATCCCAGCACTTTGGGAGTCCAAGGCGGGCAGATCACCTGAGGTCAGGAGTTCAAGATCAGCCTGGTCAACATGGTGAAACCCCATCTCTACTAAAAACAGAAAAATTATGCAGGTGTGGTGTTGCACTCCTGTACTACTCAGGAGGCTGAGGCACAAGGATCGCTTGAACCCAGGAGGTGGAGACTGCAGTGAGCCAAGATTGCACCATTGCACTCCAGGCTAGGTGACAGGGTGAGACTATCTCAAAAAAAAAAGAAATCAGTATGTGAGAGATCTGTACTCCCATGTTCACTGCAGCATTATTCACAACAGCTAAGATGTAGAGTCAACCTACGTGTCCATCAATTGATGAATGGATAAAGAAAATGTGGTGTAAAAATACAAAAATTAGCCAGGCGTGGTGGTGTGCACCAGTAGTGGTGTAGTCCCAGCTACTCAGGTATACACTGATGTATATACACACTGGAATACTATTCACCCTTAAAAAAAGAACAAAATCCTGTCATTTTTGAACCAGGGATAAACCTGCAGGACATTATATTATAAACTAAAATAAGGCAGATACAGAAAGCAAAATACCACATTATCTCATCTAGATGTGTGTATATATATAAACATACATACCTATATGTGAAATCTAAAACAGTCAAACTCGAGGAAGCAGAGAGTAGAAAGGTAGTTAACCAGGGCTGGGGAGGAGGGAGAATGGGGGAGATGTTGATCAGAGGATTAACATTTCACTTGGAGCCGGGCGTGGTGGCTCAAGCCTGTAATCCCAGCACTTTGGGAGGCTGAGGCGGGTGGATCACGAGGTCGAGAGATCGAGACCATCCTGGTCAACATGGTGAAACCCCGTCTCTACTAAAGATACAAAAAATTAGCTGGGCATGGTGGCACGTGCCTGTAATCCCAGCAACTCAGGAGGCTGAGGCAGGAGAATTGCCTGAGCCCAGGAGACGGAGGTTGCAGTGAGCCGAGATCGCGCCATTGCACTCCAGCCTGGGTAACAAGAGCGAAACTCCATCTCAAAAAAAAAAAAAAAAAAAAGAATGTGAAGAAACTGGAACCCTTATATATTGCTGGTAGGAATGTAAAATGTAGCAGCCTTCTGAGCAGTTTCTCATAAAGCTAAACATATGTTTATGTAAAAACTTATACGTGAATGTTCACAGTAGCATTGTTATTATTTGAGAGAGTCTTACTCTGTCGCCCAGGCTGTAGTGCAGTGGCACAATCTCGTAATCTTGGTTCACTGCAACCTCTGCCTTTTGCAGAACTCTGGGAGGCCAAGGCAGGTGGATCACCTGAGGTCTGGAGTTCAAGACCAGCCTGACCAACATGATGAAATCTCATCTATACTAAAAATACAAAAATTTGCTAGGTGTGGTGATGGGCACTTTTAATCCCAACTACTCAGGAGGCTGAGGCAGGAGAATCTCCTGAACCCAGGAGGCTGAGGGTGCAGTGAGCTGAGATAGTGTCACTGTACTCCAGCCTGGGCGACAGAGCCAGACTCTGTCTCAAAAAAAAGAAAAAAAAAACAAAACAAAACAACGTTGCAAAAATGATTACGTTAAGAGTAAGTGAACAAATTTATAAACAGATAGAGTATTTCAGCAGATAGAGTATTTCAGCAAAAAGACGTTACATATAAGAAAAAATCAAATGGAACATTACTCATTTTTTAGAAAACCATGTAAGAGGCCGGATGCAGCAGCTCACACCTGTAATCCCAGAACTTTGGGAGGGTGAGGTGGGTAGATCACCGGAGGTCAGGAATTCGAGACCAGCCTGACCAACCTGATGAAATCTCGTCTCTACTCAAAAAATAAAAAAAACTGGGCATGGTGGTGTGTATCTGTAGTCCGAGCTACTTGGGAGGCTGAGGCACAAGAATCACTTGAACCCGGGAGGTGGAGGTTGCAGTGAGCCAAAGGTTGCAGTGAGCCGAGATCATGCCACTGCACTCCAGCCCGGGTGACAGAGAAAAACCCTGTCTCAAAAAAAAAAAAAAAAATGCATATAGTAGATAACCACTTCAAACAAACACGCACTTTATGTTTATAAAGCCATAGACAGTTAAAATAAATGGATAGAAAAAAGATATACCATGCAAATACTAAGAAGAAGAAAGCTGCAATGATTTACTAATATGAGACAAGCAAGAAGTCAGAACAGAGCATATTAACTCGAAATGAATCATAGACCTAAATGTAAAAGCACAAACTACAAAACTTGTAAGAAAAAAATAGGGAATTTATGACCTTTGGTTAGGCAAAGATCTCTTTTTTTTTTTTTTTTTTTTGAGACAGAGTTTCGCTCTTGTTACCCAGGCTGGAGTGCAATGGCACGATCTCGGCTCACCGCAACCTCCGCCTCCTGGGTTCAAGCAATTCTCCTGCCTCAGCCTCCCGAGTAGCTGGGATTACAGGCATGTGCCACCATGCCCAGCTAATTTTTTGTATTTTTAGTAGAGACGGGGTTTCACCATGTTGACCAAGATGGTCTCGATCTCTCGACCTCATGATCCGCCCGCCTCAGCCTCCCAAAGTGCTGGGATTACAGGCTTGAGCCACCGCGCCCGTCCGGCAAAGATCTCTTAAAATACAAAAAGCACAAACCACAAGAGAAAATTTTGACTTAATTTAAATGTAAAACCTGCTTTTGAACAGCTATTAAAATGCAAACCACAGGCCAGGCAGAGTGGCTCACGCCTATAATGCCAGCACTTTGGGAGGCCCAGGTGGGTGGATGGCTTGAGGACAGGAGTTCAAGACCAGCCTGGGCAACATGGCAAAATCCCACAAAAATACAAAAATTAGCCATGTGTGGCGGCACATGCTTATAGTCCCAGCTACTCCAGAGTCTGAGATGGACGGGTCCCTTTAGCCCAGGAGGTGGAAATTGTAGTGTGCGGAGATTGTGCCACTGCACTCCACTTCAGCCTGAGTGACAGAGTGAGACCCTGCCTCAAAAAAAAAAACAAAAAAATCACAACAAAACAAAAAGAAATCTTTAAAAAAGAAAATGCAAACTACAGACTGGGCAACTATATTTGCAAATCACAATCTGATAAAGTTGTTACATCAGAATATATAAAGAATTCTTGCAACCAAATTAAAACACAAATCATTCAATTAAAACATGGGAAAAGGAGGCCGGGCGCAGTGGCTCATGCCTGTAATCCCAGCACTTTGGGAGGCTGAGGCAGGCTGATCATGAGGTCAGGAGTTAGAGACCAGCCTGGTCCACCTAGTGAAACCCCATCTCTACTAAAAAAATACAAAAATTAGCCAGGCATGGTGTTGTGTGCCTGTAGTCCCTGCTACTTGGGAGGCTGAGGCAGGAGAATTGCTTGAACCTGGGAGGCAGAGGTTGCAGTGAGCCAAGATCATGCCACTGCCCTCCAGCCTGGGTGACAGGGTGAGACTCCATCTCAGAAAAAAAAAAAAAAATTAGCCAGACATGGTGGTGTGCACCTGTGGTCTCAGCTACATGGGAGGCTAAGGAGGGAGGATCACTTAAGTCTGGGAGGTTGAGGCTATGTGATTGATCAGGCAAGGCACGATCACTCCAGCCTAGGCAATAGAGCAAGATCCTGTCTAAACAAACAAATAAACAAAAACTCTAAAATAGTTTAAAACCTTAGTTTCTCTTTTCTAGAATATATAACTTTACTCATAAAGTATCTTATGAGAATTTTTGCTGACCAAAGAAAAGCTATAATTTTGTTCTAACAGTTTTACTGAGTTGACTATTATTCTGAGGCTGCAACATTAATTCATCATTCAACTCAGCTATAAAGAATAAATATATAACGTTGCCGGGCGCGGTGGCTCAAGCCTGTAATCCCAGCACTTTGGGAGGCCGAGGCGGGTGGATCACAAGGTCAAGAGATCGAGACCATCCTGGTCAACATGGTGAAACCCCGTCTCTACTAAAAATACAAAAAAAATAGCTGGGCATGGTGGTGCGTGCCTGTAATCCCAGCTACTCAGGAGGCTGAGGCAGGAGAATTGCCTGAACCCAGGAGGCGGAGGTTGCGGTGAGCCGAGATCGCGCCATTGCACTCCAGCCTGGGTAACAAGAGCGAAACTCCGTCTCAAAAAAATATATATATATATAACATAAAGAATGACAAGCTCTATAAAGAAAAATAAAACAGAGTTTAAGGGATGTAACATGATGAGAAGAGATAAGATGGGGTCAAGATCTTTTAGATACCACATGTGTACCTATGCAACAATCTTGCATGTTCTTCACATGTACCCCAAAACCTAAAATGCAATGAAAAAAATTAAAAAAAAAAAAAAAGAAAAGACCTTGCCGGGCACAGTGGCTCAAACCTGTAATCCTAGCACTTTGGAAGGCCGAGGCAGGTGGATCACGAGGTCAAGAGATCAAGACCATCCTGGTCAACATGGTGAAACCCCGTCTCTACTAAAAATACAAAACATTAGCTGGGCATGGTGGCACGTGCCTATAATCCCAGCTACTCAGGAGGCTGAGGTAAGAGAATTGCCTGAACCCAGGAAGCGGAGGTTGCGGTGAGCCGAGATTGCGCCACTGCACTCCAGCCTGGGTAACAAAAGTGAAACTCCGTCTCAAAAAAAAAAAGATCTTTTAGATAAGATGGCTAGGACAGACAGACCCTAAAGATGTACATTTGGGAAGACACCTTAATTTAAAAAGTAAGCAATGCAAATCTCTGGAGAAGCAGTTGTGACCCTAGCAATTTAATGTCAACCTTAAGAAAAATAAAAATAAAAGAAAGGCCAGGTACGGTGGCTCACACCTGTAATCCCAGCACTTTGGGAGGTTGAGGCAGGCGGATCATGAGGTCAAGAGATCAAGACCATCCTGGCCAACATGGTGAAACCCCGTCTCTACTACAAAAAGATACAAAAGTTAGCTGGGCGTGGTGGTGCACACCTGTAGTCTGAGGCTAAGGCACAAGAATCAACTGAACCTGGGAGGCCGAGGTTGCAGTGAGCCATGATCACGCCACTGCATGCCGGCCTGGGTGATAGAGCAAGATTCCGTCCCAAAAAAAAACTAGGCACTGAATGTGCCTGCTACAAAGGAATTATACAGAATGACAGCAAGCGCCAGGCCAAGCACAGAACCCTGAACACCACTGATTAAGGAATGAGTGAGGGAAAAACCACAAAATTTTAATAGAGACAATGAAAAAACAATTGGAAGAAAACCAGAAAAGTGGCCAAATGACAACTAATATTAGCTGATCATTACGATCCAAGTTACTGTGTCAGCCTCTTCATATGAATTGCTTCACTGAACCCTCCCAATGACCCTAAAAGACAGTCTTTTTATTACAGTGTTTTAGATGGGGATGCTGAGACAGGTATTGCATGGTAGCTGAGAGAATGGGTGTAGAGCCAGACTGCTGTTGTGCAAATCCTGCCTTTACTAGCTATATGTTTTAGTTTCTTATTCTTTAAACAGGAGAGAGCAATATCAATGTCATAGGGTTTCATAAATTAATGACCACTTTAAGTGCCGAGAATGGTGCTTGGCACAAAAGCAGCACTCAAATACCACTAGGTGGGAGTATAGAGTGTCAAAGAAAAGCAGTATGAAGTGTCAAATGAAAACCTGCAGAATAAACTAGTATTTGACAGGATTTCTACCCCTTTTACATATAAATGTGTGTAAAGTATATATATATTTGTGTATGTGTATAGACTACATCAGGCGTCCCCAAACTTTTTACACAGGGGGTCAGTTCACTGTCCCTCAGACCGCTGGAGGGCCGCCACATACTGTGCTCCTTTCACTGACCACCAATGAAAGAGGTGCCCCTTCCTGAAGTGCGGCGGGGGGGCCGGATAAACGGCCTCAGGGGGCTGCATGTGGCCCGTGGGCCGTACTTTGGGGACGCCTGGACTAGATGCTTCTAAGGTAAATTCACAATACGAATGATCCCCTCAAAATGCTATCCTAATTCATTAAACATAAAGACACTAATATATTGATTTTAAAAATTTCCACTGTTAATTGGTGGATGAAATAAGATTAAGCCAGAATAAGGCTTCCTGATGTTGAATAGTTTATAATCATGTAAACATATCTCTCAGACAATAAAGCAATATTTTATAAATATTTATTGAAAGCTAGAGACACTTCCTTTTGCATTCTCAGGTTGATTCACTATTTAATTTTCCAAATTAGGAGACCATCCAAAAGAACTATGCTGAAATAGAAATCAAAACAAATCCCTAAACATAAATATTTATAGCCTGTATAATACTCATGTAAAGATAAAGCAGAACTAGCTCTTTTAACCACTTTGGTGTTATAATGTGGTAAGATCAGAATCTATTAAATTCTAAACTCATTTCCTCTCCTCTGAACACAGTAAAAGACCGTGATATCAGAGAAATAACCAACAAAAGGCATAACCCTTGAAATAACTGGGAAAAAAAAGATATTAAGAGGAGAAAAAGTTCACATGTACTTTATAGATCAGATGTGAAGGATAAAAAGAACTGAAAATCATGCACGGTCAGTTGTAACTTCACTAAACATAGGAATTAAGACTTAAGCTATCAAACTGTTTAAATACTTGCTTTCCTTGCCCTTGGCACTGATTACTACTGCCATCTATCAGGAGATCCAAAAATTAAGAAAACTGTAAAATATCACCAGGACATAATTCCAATCTCCAAATAGAAAGATGTCTAACATATTAATAATTACTTAAATTTCAGGGTGGGAACAGTGGTTCATGTGTGTAAACCCAACACTTTGGGAGGCCAAGGTGGGTGAATCACTTCAGTCCAGGAGTTCAAGACCAGCTTGGCCAACACGGCAAAATCCTGTCTCTGCTAAAAACACAAAAATTGAGCATAGTGGCTCACATCTGTAATCCCAGCACTTTGGGAAGCGAAGGTGGGTGGATCACCTGAGGTCAGGAGTTCTTGACCAGCCTGACCAACATGGTGAAACTGTCTCTACTAAAATTACAAAAATTAGCTGGGTGTGGTGGCAGGTACCTGTTATCCCAGCTACTTGTGGGGATTAGGTAGGGAGAACTGGTTGACCAGGGAGGCAGAGGTTGCAGTGAGTGGAGATCTTGCAAATGCACTCCAGCCTGGGTGACAGAGCAAGACTCCCTCTCAAAAAACAAACAAACAAACAAAGAAGTGAAGGGATAAATATTCAGGAAAATAAATTGCTTAAAGAAAAAACAAGGCTGGGAGTGGTGGCTCACACCTATAATCCCAGCATTTTGGGAGGCCAAAGCAGGCGGATCACCAGATCAGGAATTCGAGACCAGCCTGACCAACAGGGTGACACCCCAACTCTACTAAAAATACAAAAATTAGCTGAGTGAGGTGGTGTATGCTTGTGATCCCAGCTACTCAGGAGGCTGAGGCAAGACAATCACCTGAACCCAAGGGGCTGTGGTTGTAATGAGCCAAGATCGCGCCACCGCACTCCAGCCTAGGTGACAGAGTAAGACTCCATCTCAAAAAAAAAAAAAAAAAAAAAAAAAGATACAGAACTGCAGAATGGATAAGAACTCACCAACCAACTATCTACTGCCTTTAGGAGACTCACCTAACATATGAGGACTCACATAAATTTAAAGTAAAGGGGTGGAAAAACGCATTTCATGCCAATGGACACCAAAAGTGAGCAAGAGCAGCTATCAGGCAAAACAAACATTAAAGCAACAGCAGTTAAAAGAAACAAAAAGGGACATTATAAAATGGTAAAAGGCCTTGTCCAACAGAAAAATATCACAATCCTAAACATATATGCACCTAACACTGGAGCTCCCAAATTTATAAAACAATTACTAACAGACCTAAGGCATGAGATAAGAGCAACACAGCAGTAGTGGGGACTGCAATACTTCACTGACAGCACTAGACAGGTCATCAAGACAAAAGTCAACAAAGAATGCATTTAAACTATATCTTGAGGCCGGGCGCGGCGGCTCACACCTGTAATCCCAGCACTTTGGGAAGCCAAGGCAGGTGGATCACGAGGTCAGGAGATTAATGTACATAAATCAGTAGCTCCTCTATACATCAATAGCGATCACACAGAGAATCAAATCAAGAACTCAACCCCTTTCACAATAGCTGCCAAAATATCAAATAAAATATTTAGGAATATACCTAACAGGCTGGGCACAGTGGCTCAAGCCTATAATCCAAGCATTTTGGGAGACCAAGGCAGGTGGATCACTTGAGGTCAGGAATTTGAGACCGGCCTGGCCAACATGCCCATCTCTACTAAAAATACAAAAAATTAGGTGGGCAAGGTGGCGCACCCCTATAGTCCCAGCTACTTGGGAGGCTGAGGCAGGAGAATCACTTGTACCCGGGAGGGAGAGGTTGCAGTGAGCCAAGCTGTGCCACTGCACAGCCTGGGCAACAGAGCAAGACTCTGTCTCAAAAAAGGAAAAAAAAAGGAAAAGAAAAGAATATACCCAATAAAGGAGTCGAAAGACCTCTACACAGAAAACTACACAACACTGCTGAAAGAATCATAGATGACACAAACAAATGGAAACACATCCCATGCTCACGGATGGGTAGAATCGGTATTGTAAAAATTATCATGCTGCCAAAAGCAATCTACAAATTCAACAAAATCCCCATTAAAATACCACCATCATTCTTTACAGAATTAGAAAAAACAATTCTAAAACTCATATGGAACCAAAAAGGAGCCCACATAGCCAAAGCAAGACTAAGCAAAAAGAATAAATCTGGAGGCATCACACTAACTGATTTCCAACTATACTATAAGGCCATAGTCACCAAAACAGCACGGTACTGGTATAAAAATAGGCACAGAGACCAATGGAACAGAATAGAGAACCCAGAAATGAGCCCAAATACTTGCAGCCAACTGATCTTTGGTGAAGCAAACAAAAAGATAAAGTGGAGAAAAGACACTCTTTTCAACAAAGGTGCTGGGATAATTGGCTAGCCACATGTAGGAGAATGAAACTGGATCCTCATCTCTCACCTTATATATAAATCAAATCAAGATGAATCAAGGACTTAAACCTAAGACCTGAAACTAAAAATTCTAGAAGATAACACTGGAAATTCGACAATGGCTTAGGCAAGGATTTCATGACCAAGAACCCAAAAGCAAATGCAATAAAAACAAAGATAAAGAGCTGGGACCTAATTAAACTAAAGCACTTTTGCACAGCAAAAGGAACAGTCAGCAGAATCATCAGACATAGAGTGGGAGAAAATCTTCACAATCTATACATATGACAAAGGACTAATATCCAGAATCTACAATGAACTCAAATCAGTAAGAAAAAAAAAGCCCATCAAAATGTGGGCTAAGGATATGAAGAGACAATTATCAAAAGAAGATACACAAATGGCAAGGCTGGGCGCAGTGGCTCATGCCTGTAATCCAAGCACTTTGGGAGGCAAAGTTGGGTGGATTATGAGGTCAGGAGTTCGAGACCAGCCTGGCCAATATCATGAAACCCCATCTCTACTAAAAATACAAAAATTAGTTGGGCATGGTGGCGGGCACCTGTAGTCCCAGCTGCTCAGGAGGCTGAGGCAGGAGAATTGCTTAAACCCAGGAGGGGGAGGTTGCAGTGAGCCAAGATCATACCACTGCACTCCAGTCTGGGCAACATAGCGAGACTCCATCTCAAAAAAAAAAGAAAGATTTTAAGATTTTTTTTTTTTTTTTTTTGGAGACGGAGTTTCGCTCTTGTTACCCAGGCTGGAGTGCAATGGCGCAATCCCGGCTCACCGCAACCTCCGCCTCCTGGGTTCAAGCAATTCTCCTGCCTCAGCCTCCTGAGTAGCTGGGATTACAGGCACGTGCCACCATGCCCAGCTAATTTTTTTGTATCTTTAGTAGAGACGGGGTTTCACCATGTTGACCAGGATGGTCTCGATCTCTTGACCTCGTGATCCACCCGCCTCAGCCTCCCAAAGTGCTGGGATTACAGGCTTGAGCCACCGCGCCCGGCCAGATTTTAAGATTTCAAACATTTGGCCAGGCACAGTGGCTCATGCCTGTAATCCTAGCACTTTGGGAGGCCGAAGTGGGTGGATCACCTGAGGTCGGGAGTTCAAGACCAGCCTGACCAACATGGAGAAACCCTGTCACTACTAAAATAAAATTAGTCGGATGTGGTGGCACATGCCTGTAATCCCAGCTACTCAGGAGGCTGAGGCAGGAGACTTGCTTGAACCCGGGAGGTGGAGGTTGCAGTGAACCAAGACCGAGCCATTGCACTCTAGCCTGGGCAACAAGAGCAAAACTCCATCTCAAAAAAAAAAAAAAAAAAAAGAAAGAAAAAGAAAAGAAGATAAGCAAATGGCCTACAAACATATGAAAAAATGCTCAACATCACTAATGATCAGGGAAATGCAAATCCAAACCACAATGTGATACCACCTTACTCCTGCAAGAATGGCCATAATTGAAGAATCAAAAAACAGTAGACATTGGCATGGATGCAATGAATAGGAAACACTTCTACACTGCTGGTAAGAATGCAAACTAGTACAGACACTAGGGAAACAGTGTGGAGATTTCTTCAAGAACTAAAAGTAGAACTACCACTGGATCCAGCAATCTCACTACTGGGTATCTACCCAGAGGAAAAGTCATTATACAAAAAAAGATAATTGCACACATTTATAGCAGCACAATTCACAACTGCAAAATCGTGGAACCAACCCAAATACCCATCAATCAATGAGTGGATAAAGAAACTGTGATGTGTGGCTGGGTGCAGCGGAGCCATGCCTGTAATCCCAGCATTTTGCGAGGCCGAGGCAGGCAGATCATGAGGTCAGGAGTTCAAGACCATCCTGGCCAACATGATGAAACCCCATCTCTACTAAAAATACAAAAATTAGCTGGGTGTGGACTCACCTGTAATCCCTGCTACTCAGGAGGCTGAGGCAGGAGAATCGCTTGAACCTGGGAGGCAGAGATTGTGGTGAGCTTAGATCATGCCACTGGGCCACAGAGTGAGACTCTGTCTCAAAAAAAAAAAAAAAAAAGAAAAACTCGTGTGTGTGTGTGTGTATACACACATGCATGAATGATGGAAAACTACACAGCCATAAAAAGGAATGAATTAACAGCATTTGCTGTGACCTGGATGAGAGTGAAGATTATTATTCGAAGTGAAGTAACTCAGGAACGGAAAACTAAAGATTGTATGTTCTCATTGATATATGGGAGTTATGCTATGAGGACGCAAAGGAATAAGAATAATACAATGAGCCAGGCACAGGGGCTCATGCCTGTAATCCCAGCACTTTGGGAGGCCGAGGCGGGTGGATTACAAGGTCAAGAGATCGAGACCATCCTGGTCAACATGGTGAAACCCCATCTCTACTAAAAATACAAAACATTAGCTGGGCATGGTGGCACATGCCTGTAATCCCAGCTACTCAGGAGGCTGAGGCAGGAGAATTGCCTGAACCTAGGAGGCGGAGGTTGCGGTGAGCTGAGATCGCGCTATTGCACTCCAGCCTGGGTAACAAGAGCGAAATTCCGTTCTCAAAAAAAAAAAAGAATAATACAATGAAATTTGGGGATTCAGCAAGGGGGAGGGAAAGAGCAGGGAAGGACAAGGGACTAAAAGACTACAAATATGGTTGCAGTGTATACTGCTCAGGTGATACATGCACCAAAATCTCACAAATCACCACTAAAGAACTTACTCATATAACCAAATACCACCTATACCCCAGTAACGTAATGCAAAAATAAAAATAATTTTTTTAAAAAAGTCATTGCCTCCCTCAAAAAAAGAAAATTACAAGACCCTACCTTATTAGCTGGACACTGTGTTGCATGCCCATAGTCCCAGCTACTCAAGAGGCTTAGGTGGGAACCATCATTTAAGCCCAAGAGTTTGAGTCCAGAGTAGGCAACATAGTGAGACCCCCATCTCTAAAAATAAATTTAAAAGTAAAATAAGGCCAGGCACACTTTCGGAGACTGAGGCGGGTGGATCACGAGGTCAGAAGTTCAAAACTAGCCTCGCCAAGATAGTGAAACTGCCATCTCTATTAAAAATACAAAAGTGAGGCCGGGCACGGGGGCTCACGCCTGTAATCCCAGCACTTCGGGAGGCCGAGGTGGGCGGATCACCTGAGGTCAGGTGTTTGAGACCAGCCTGGCAAACATGGAGAAATCCCATCTTAAAAATAAATAAACAAACAAACAAACAAAAAATACAAAAGAAAGCTGGGCACAGTGGCAGGTGCCTGCAATCCCAGCTACAGGCTGAGGCAGGAGAATTGCTTGAACCCGGGCAGCAGAGGTTGTAGTGAGCCAAGCCTACGCCACTGCACCCCAGCCTGGGCGATAGAGTAAGACTCCGTCTCAAAAAAAAAAAAAAAAAAAAAAAAAAAAGTAAAATAATAATGAAGCTATAGAATCAACAGCCTCTTCTCTAGAACAGCAATGCTTTGATGTAATTCAAAACAGCATCAAACATAAACATGTTACAGTGAACCCCAAGTTTCTCTTCAAAGAATCAGTATGTCAGTACATTCAGCTCTCTTATCAATTCTCTAAAGTTTAACTTCCTTATAATTCCAGTAAACAACCTTCTCCACCAGTTCTAATCAGTAGTTCACATCTGTTCCCCTGGTCCCCTGCTCCATCCCGACTCATCCCAGTCACCTAATCCCATCACCTTCTTTGACCTAGGTCACCCCTGGCTACCTGCTCTGACCCACCTGTAATCATCTTTCTGCCAAAACACCCATCCTGCCACTCAAGCTCAGACCGCTGCTCTCTTTAAAATAGCCAATTGGGATTAGTCTAGCTTGTGCTGTCTAACCCTAGAGGATAGCAGAATGACACAGCAGTAGGGACCACTTCCGTCGGGTATAAGTACCCCTTCCCAGTCTTGTCTAAGCGTGCAGTGGCCATTGCTCCATCCGTTAGCAGCACCAATCTACAGAAGTAAACTGCCTTGCTGACAGGATTTGAGTGCTATTTCTTTTGCGGCATCAAAATTTTACTTATAACAAACATATAAAACTGAATGCAAAAGTCACATAAAATTTTAAATTATAAGATTAGAACTCAAAGAAATTTTACTCTTCTAAAGCATTAATTCAGGCTTTGTTTCCAAATATCACAGGTATATTCATCTACCTTTGTTACTAAAGATATTCCAGTGGAAACGTTGTAGAAGCTCCAACCTGTAGCGACTTAGGTTTATTTTGCTTTTTTTTTTTTTTTTTTTTTTTTTTGAGACGGAGTTTCACTCTTGTTACCCAGGCTGGAGTGCAATGGCGCGATCTCGGCTCACCGCAACCTCCGCCTCCTGGGTTCAGGCAATTCTCCTGCCTCAGCCTCCTGAGTAGCTGGGATTACAGGCACGCGCCATCATGCCCAGCTAATGTTTTGTATTTTTAGTAGAGATGGGGTTTCACCATGTTGACCAGGATGGTCTCGATCTCTTGACCTTGTGATCCACCCGCCTTGGCCTCCCAAAGTGCTGGGATTATAGGCGTAAGCCACCGCGCCTGGCCGACTTAGGTTATTTTTACAGTAACCAGAAAGTCTAACTCACCAAGCATTAACTGTGAATTTCTTTTTCTCTTATAGTCCCTATGAGACTTCGTGGGATAGGATGCTTTACTCTTCTTTAGATCTTTCTGTGGTAGGCTGAATATCGGCCCTCAAAGGTACATAGGATCCTGTGACTGTTTCATTTTATGACAAAAGGGACTTTACAAAAGTATCTTGAGATGGAGAGAGTATCCTTGATTATCTGGATGGTCCTAATATCATCACAAATGCCCTCATAAGAGAGGCAGAGGGAGATGTGGAAAAGTTCAGGGAGTTCTCCTGAACTTTTTGTGGATTTATTTATTTATTTATAAGAAAGTGGTATGATGATGGAGTGATGTGCTGTGCAGAGAGGAGCCACAGGCCAAGGAAGACAGGCAGCCACTAGAAGCTGGAAAAGGTAGGGAAACCATCTTCCTCTCAGAGCCTCCAGAAGGAATTGGGCCTGTAACACCTTGACTTTAGCCCAGTGAAACTGATTTTACATTTCTGACCTCCAGAACTAAAAGAGAATAAATGAGGCTGGGTATCCTGGCTCATGCCAATAATGCCAGAACTTTGGGAGGCCAAGGTGGAAGGATCACTTGAGCTCAGGAGTTTGAGACCACCAGCCTGGGCAACATAGTGAGACCTCATATCAAAAAGAAAAACAAAAACAAAAACAAAAAACCGGGCCGGGCGCGGTGGCTCAAGCCTGTAATCCCAGCACTTTGGGAGGCCGAGGCGGGTGGATCACGAGGTCGAGAGATCGAGACCATCCTGGTCAACATGGTGAAACCCCGTCTCTACTAAAAATACAAAAAAATAGCTGGGCATGGTGGCACGTGCCTGTAATCCCAGCTACTCAGGAGGCTGAGGCAGGAGGATTGCCTGAACCCAGGAGGCGGAGGTTGCGGTGAGCCGAGATCGCGCCATTGCACTCCAGCCTGGGTAACAAGAGCAAAACTCTGTCTCAAAAAAAAAAAAAAAAAAAAAACCAAGAGGTGACTCAAGTACATCTGCATTCCCCTTTCTTGAGTGTATACTTTTCATCCAAAAAAAAAGGCAGAAAGAATGTGTTATTTCAAGTTCAACTAAATCTGCTGTTATTTGTGACAATAGCCATATGAACTAAATACACCCTTTTGACCAGGCATCCCCGAACTGCGGCCCCCTGAGGCCATTTATCCGGCCCCCCACCCCGCCGCACTTCAGGAAGGGGCACCTCTCTCATTGGTGGTCATTGAGAGGAGCACAGTATGTGGCAGCTCTCCAACAGTCTGAGGGACAGTGAACTGGCCCCCTGTGTAAAAAGTTTGGGGACGCCTGCTTTTGAGAGTTTAGCAATAACCTTTAGTCTGCCCTAAAATATTGAACAAAATTAACATAAAGACCATTCCAGTTCAGATATATCGAAATTCTCTTTTATTTCTGCCAAGTAAATGAAAAGATCTTACACACACAGAAATCACTGAAAATGTAGTTCTTTAAAGCACACAGGGAAAAAGCAAAAAAGGCAGTACTATCTTCAGTCCTATGTGCAGCTAATAGTGTCAGCTGCAGAAAAAGTAGTCATGACTTTAGGTTAGTTCAAAAATACAACTCAAAAGCAGCATGGGTGTAATCCCTGCCACTTGGGAGGCTGAGAAAGGAGGACCACTTGAGCTCCATAGTTCGAAACTCTAGTGACCTGAGACTGCCACTGTACTCCCATGTGGAAAAACACCCTGCATGGATCATGACACAAAGTGAGAGAAAATAAAACTTTTGCTTTACAATAGCCACAGCAGTCCAAGGTAAGAATACAAACCAGGTAAGTAACGTTTCTGCACACACAGGGAATACTTTCCTGAATACTGAACAAGGAGTAAGCAGTCCTTAGTGGTTTAAGAGGTATTTATCAGCCGGGCACGGTGCCTCACACCTGTAATCCCAGCACTCTGGGAGGCCGAGGCAGGTGGATCACGAGGTCAGCAGTTCGAGACCAGCCTGGCTAATATGGTGAAACCCCATCTCTACCAAAAACACAAAACTTAGCTGAGCATGATGGTATGTGCCTGTAGTCCCAGCTACTCCAGAGGCTGAGGCTGAGGTAGAAGAATCGCTTGAACCCAGGAGGCAGAGGTTGCAGTGAGCTGAGACTGCACCACTGCACTCTAGCCTGGGCAACAGAGCAAGACTCTCCTCATTAAAAAACAAAACAAAAAACCAAAGAGGTATTTCTCACATAAATGGTACCTGACTGCAAGTTACCACTGTTTTATTCTGCCATAGGTTCCAGTGACAGTCCAGGCTCCACAGGAAAGAATTTGAAAAGCATAAAGTCACATGTGGTTTTCATCAGTAACCTTTTATATTCATTGAAACATTCGATCTTCAGAACTCTTAAGCAGTCAAGTTTGGTACTGATTTCAATTACACAGGTGAAGAAGCTGAGGCTGTCTTGTCCAGTCAAAGGTCAATAACTGGCACCTATGATGTCTTTCCTCTAGCTCATTATACTTGGTAACAATCAATTACTTCATTTCTAGGTGTGTTTTATTGACTTATTTTGGGGGAGGTGGGGGGTAGGGGACGCAGCCTCGCTCTGTTGCCCAGGCTGGAGTGCAGTGATGGCGCGATCTCGGCTCACTGCAATCTCTGCCTCCCGGGTTCAAGGGATTCTCCAGCCTCAGCCTCCCCAGTAAATGGGATTACAGGCTCCTGCCACCACACCCAGCTAATTTTTTTTTTATTTTGAGTTAGAGATGGGGTTTCACCGTGTTGACCAGGCTAGTCGCAAACTCCTGACCTCGTGATCCGTCCGCCTTGGCCTCCCTCTCTAACTGCGGGGATTACAGGCGTGAGCCACCGCGCCCGGGCTTTTATTGACTTCTTAAGTAATTTTCAGTTAGTAAAGAAAACAGGAGCAACATTTTACAAGTTATACCATCTTTTAATTTTACGTCCATGGAAGCTGAATGCCACAATTTGTCAGAGACCGACAATGAGTAATGTCTAACACTGCTTCTTCCCGTGAAAATGAGAATACTCACAGTACCTACCTCTTTAAACCACCATGTGGTTTAAATGATATCATAGACCAGTAGCTGGTATCATACCACATCCCATACTACGGGACGTCTCTTCCCAAGTGAAAATCTGCTTTCTGGCCTACCAAAATATTACCAAATCCAGAAGGTGGTGGGGAAAGTATCCGCGGGGAGGGAACAGGAGGAGGAAACAGGTCCTTCCCTAAAAATAAGCAAGGGCGTCTGAGTTACACGGAAAAACGCCCCAGATGAAGAGCTGTGGACGCCGCCGGCCACAGCAGCCTGACCCGCAGAAGGCTCTCCGGCCAGGGCCAGCACAGGTTTGACGTGGGGTCTCCGACCGCAGAGCGAGACGCCCAGCACGTGCTCGCTCCGACCAGAACCTCCCAATTCCCTCCGCGCTCCCGCGACACGCGTCCAGAGACTCTAGCTTTCTAACTCAACCACAGCGTTGCCGCTCGTTGAGAGGGCTGCCCATCCTGGGTACCCCGCCCAGCCCGACCCTGCAAAAGGTACCTTAGCAGCCAGCCCCCAAACCGAACCGGAGAAAATGCAGGCGGCGCGGCGGCTTAGAGCTGTCGACCGGAAACCCACCTCGACCTCTCTGATTGGATAATGCACACAAGAAAATCAAGAGGATTGGTCGGCTGCAGAGAGGCAGGCCACAACGCGACGCGAGAGGCGTCTGACCTAGAGGCCCGGGAAATTCTTGCTAGCTCCCGATTGGACGACAGCAGAACGTCTGCCCCTTCATAGTCCCAGCGTACGTACAACGCGCACACCACTGCGCCATACGTTACGTTTGCGGAAGTTTCACGGCCCCATTGGTGGGACGTGTGGCCAATAAAAGGCAAGAATAAGGCAGATTCCGCCTTCTTCCCGGCGGACTGCGTACGTCCTACCGATAGTGCGGTCTGTCAGTTTCAGCGTTTAGACGCTCGAGTTTCCACCGAGTCAGAGTTTAATAGAGAGTTATTAAGGTGACTAGGAGACTGATGCGGGGAGAAGTAATTTAGTAGTTAGACCCAGGCCCTGAAACTACCACTCGTGTTCTGAAAGTCTACGTAATATGTCAGTGTTTGCACACGAAGAAACCAGCCCTTCAAGCCGGGCTGAACGTAGTTTAGGAGTTGTCTGGCTGTCATTGGGTAAAAAAAACTATCAGTTTGAAGGTAGCTCCGCCTCGGCTCTAAGGAACTCTGGTATTTGTAGTCCGAGACTTTCGAGTCCAGTAGCTTTAAATGTAGTTTTTACTTCTGAGTTCTTCCTTATTGTTAATAACACTCGTTGACATTTATTGTGGTTTTCATGTGTTCCGTTGGACTTTTTATCCTTTCGTTTATCAGCAGCACTAAAGGCAAAGAACATTTAAGAAACGTGTAAAGACTTAATCTATGTTCGTAAACGATCAATGTTAGTGTTTGTAACAATTTACTACTGTGCCTGGCTCTATGCTATATGTTCATGATTACTGTACTAAGTGGATACTAAAATTATTTGTGTCTAAACCTTTCGCTGTCACAACAAAACAGCCTGATTTGCGTATTAGTGTCCATTTAAGAGTATTTGAATCCTACATTTAGCAATTTTATGTATACTACGGTGACATGAATAGCAGCTGCTTATATGAATCAAGTGTTCAGAACTGGCTGCTGTCTTGACAGGAAAATAGGGCTATGCTTAAAATGTTAAGCGAGACCAACATCAGGAGCAATACACATTGTATATTATTAAAAACTTTATTATAATGTCTATTTTCAGCCTTTTTTTTTTTTTTTTTTTTTTTTTTGAGACGGAGTTTCGCTCTTGTTACCCAGGCTGGAGTGCAATGGCGCGATCTCGGCTCACCGCAACCTCCGCCTCCTGGGCTCAGGCAATTCTCCTGCCTCAGCCTCCTAAGTAGCTGAGATTACAGGCATGCGCCACCACGCCCAGCTAGTTTTTTGTATTTTTAGTAGAGACGGTGTTTCACCATGTTGACCAGGATGGTCTCGATCTTTCGACCTCGTGATCCACCCGCCTCGGCCTCCCAAAGTGCTGGGATTACAGGCTTCAGCCACCGCGCCCGGCCTATTTTCAGCCTTTATTAAAACAGTTTTGTATTTTTAGTATGAGACAGGGTTTCTCCATGTTGGTTAGATGGTGATCCGCCCACCTCAGCCTCCCAAAGTGCTGGGATTACAGGCGTGAGCCACCACGCCCAAGCCCCTTTTTTTTTAAGTAAAAGAGGGGGCCTCACTGTGTTGGCCAGTCTGGTCTCAAACTCCTGGCCTCAAATGGATCCTTCCAGCTCGGCCTCCCAAAGTGCTGAGATTACAGGAATGAGCCACCAAGCCTGGCCATTTTTTCTATGTATAGATAAAAATATATATGTATTGAAGCAAATGGTAAAATTCTTTTGAGAAGTATGTGATCAAAAGCATATTTGGAGGTCAGTGATTTAGGACATGACAACTGTAGTTTAAAGATCTTGTGGGGAGAGAAGTCAAAGGAAGAAACAAATGTTTTAATTAGTATCTGATATGAAAGAATGGTATTGGTCAGTTAGCTCAGGTGTTTAGAATTGTGAAAAGAAAATAATCTCCAGGACTCCAAAATCAGTAAGCCAAAAGGAAAAGTCAAGCTTGGAACTGTGTAGGGCAAACCTGCTTCTCATTCTGTTCCTCAATGAGATAGCTATAAGGATAAAAATAAAATAAAATTTAAAAAAAAGCTACTTCCCTCCTTCTTTCACAATTTGCTGCAAGGAAATTCCTTGTGGACTTCCTCCTTACTTCAAGTTATTCTGCCTTTCCAGACTAAACCAATGTACATCCTACATATATAAATTGATGTCTTATGTCTCCCTAAAATGTGTAAAATGAAACTATGCCCCGACAACCCTGGGCACATGTCCTCAGAACCTCCTGAGGCTGTGTTATGGGAACGTCCTTAACCTTGGCAAAATAAAACTCCTAAATTGATGAGGCTTGTCTCAGATACTCTGGTTTGCAGAATGCATTGCTGATACGAAGGAAAACTTGAGTTTTTAGATCCAAAATAGAAAAAAAACGTAGGCTGTTATTCTTTGTCACTTAAGAGCTACTTATAAACAAAAAAAAAATTTTTGAGACAGAGTGTTACTTTGTCACCCAGGCTGGAGTGCAGTAGCACAATCTCAGCTCACTGCAACCTCTGCTTCCCGTGTTCAAGCGATTCTCCTGCCTCAGCCTCCCAAGTAGCTGGGACTACAGGCGTATGCCACAACACTGGCTAATTTTTGTATTAGTAGAGACGGGGGTTTCACCATATTGGCCAGACTGGTCTCAAACTCCTGACTTCAGGTGATGCACCCACCTCGGCCTCCCAAAGTCCTGGGATTACAGACATGAGCCTCCCAGCCCAGGGAAAAAACTTTTTATCTGAGGAATGCAAGCCCCTCAGGCCCAGGGAGGCATTTAAAATGTACCAGCATTCTTGTCTCACTCTCCATTTAACTAAATAATTACTCTTGGAGCCATTTGTTATATAGTCTCTAGACTGATCCTAAGTAGCCGTAAAATTCAGTACATCCTGTAGTTCAACAGTGTATAGCCAATCACTAGCCAATGTTGTTTCTGTAAACCAATGAGAATTCCTAATGAACAAGTTCTGTAATCCTCCCTTCTCCCGATTCATCCTATTTTCTTCAAAAACTTGAGCCTCTGTTTTGTTCTCGGGAGCACTCAAGGCAAGTTGGAAGTGTCCTGAAATGCAGTCCTCAATCTTAGCCCCCTCAAAAGTTACTTTTGCCCCAGCTTCTTCCTTTTAGGTTGATACTACCATGAAAAAAATGTAAAGAGATGATTTTAAACGGCATTAAAAATTATGTATACCCACACATACACTCACATATATTGTTAAAATATGACATGAAGTCCAAATTATACACATTACTTAAATAACTAATAATTTAAAATGAGCTGGATACAATGGTGCACCCCTGTAATGCCAGCTACTTGGGAAGCTGAAACGAGGATCGCTTGAGCCCCAAAGTTCAAGACTAGCCTGAGCAACATAGTAAAACCCCGTTGCAAAACAAAAACAAAAACAAATTGTATCTCATACTACTTGCAAGTTCTCATGCTCAGTCACTGTATCAAGGCTCCATCAGAAATATAAAATCAAGAGGAGGCATATATTAAAGGTTTTTTTTTTGGCAAGGAATTGACATACAGTTGTGGCAGCTCCCTAGTTAAGTCTGAAATTGGTAGAGCAGGCCATCAGGAAAGGCAGGCTGGAACTCAGGCATGAGCTGAAGCTGTAGTCTAAAGCATACTTTTGGCTGGATGTGGTTGCTCATACCTGTAATCCCAGCATTTTGGGAGGCTGAGGCAGGAGAATTGCTTGAGCCCAGGAGTTCAAGGCTGCAGTGAGTTATGATCACAGCACTCCATCCTGGGCGACAGAGTGAGACTCCATCTCAAGAAAAAAAAAAAAAAAGAAGAAGAAGCAGCAGCTCAGAGCAACTTAAGCAATGTAAAGTATGCAAAACTTGTCAGGCTTAGAGAGACATGACTTTGAGACATCCCCCACCTCACCAACGCACACTGTAACTGCCCAGTGGATTCATCTTGCCCGCTGTCTAGACGGAGGTGATTTATCAAGATGGGAATTGTACGGAGAAAGAGGTTTTTTTTTTTCTTTTGGGGACAGAGTCTTGCTCTGTCACTCAGGCTGGAATGCAGTGGCACGATCTCGGCTCACTGCAATGTCCACACCCCGGGTTCAGACAATTCTCATGCCTCAGCCTCCTAAGCAGCTGACATTACAGGTGCCTACCATGCCCAGATAATTTTTATATTTTTAGTAGAGACAGAGTTTCACCATGTTGGCCAAGCTGGTCTAGAACTCCTGACCTCAAGTAATCCGCCTGCCTCATCTTTCCATGGGATTACAGGCATGAGCCACCATGCCCAGCCATGTCTTCAATTTTGTTTCAGAGTCAAACCATGAACTGAATTCCTTCCCAAAGTTAGTTTGACCTACATGGAGTCTCTGGCTCCAATCTTAAGCACCATATTCCTTTGCCCAAATCTGGAATCCCAGGTTCTCTTGAAGATTTCCCAATACATGTAAGGGCCATTCCTAGGCATGCATGCCTCTACTATGTAAGGAGTACTTCCTGGAAGCCACCAGCTCTATAGTTTCTGAAAATGTCAACAAGACTGCCGCTGAAACCAGAGGGTGGGTGGTGGTGAGAACATCCTGTGACGGGTGCCAGCTGGTTTATACCAGTCCCTGTGCCAAACTGCTCTTCTAAAGATAAGAGGTGGTACTGTTTAAATCCTTCAGTTTTAAGATGCACTTTACTATTACCCTTTTTAGTTTAGAAAGATGAAAGTTGATGAAGAGTCAGGGCTAGCACTGAAACCTATAATTATGTTAATCAAAAATCCCACCCACCTCTGGAAAACCTTTTCACAGAGCTGCTGAAAGTGCTGAATTGATGGATTCAAGCTGTATGTTCTCTTCATGCCACTTTTTCTTTTTTTTTTTTCTTTTTTCTTGCACTTTCAAGTTAAAAGAGTGAACAGATAGTAAACTAGCTACACTAAATGGAGGAAAAAAGAAGGCCACACTATTTGACAAACAGTGTCTGGGTCTTCTGTTTAAGAATTAGAGGCTGGGGCCGGGCGCGGTGGCTCAAGCCTGTAATCCCAGCACTTTGGGAGGCCGAGGCGGGTGGATCATGAGGTCGAGAGATTAAGACCATCTTGGTCAACATGGTGAAACCCCGTCTCTACTAAAAATACAAAAAAATTAGCTGGGCATGGTGGCGCGTGCCTGTAATCCCAGCTACTCAGGAGGCTGAGGCAGGAGAATTGCCTGAACCCAGGAGGCGGAGGTTGCGGTGAGCCGAGATCGCGCCATTGCACTCCAGCCTGGGTAACAAGAGCGAAACTCCGTCTCAAAAAAAAAAAAAAAAAAAAAAGAATTAGAGGCTGGATGCGGTGGCTCATGCCTATAATCCCAGCACATTAGGAGGCAGCGGTGGGCAGATCATCTGAGGTCAGGAGTTCGAGGCCAGGCTGGCTAACATGGTGAAACCCCCATCTCTACTAAAAATACCAAAAATTCGCTGGGCGTGGTGGCGGGTACCTGTTATTCAAGCTACTTGAAAGGCTGAGGTAGGAGAATCACTTCAAGCCCAGAGGCGGAGGTTGCAGTGAGCCAAGATTGCGTCTTTGCACTCCTTTCTGGGCAACAAAAAAGAGACTCTGCCGCAAAAACATGAATAAACAAAAAATAAGAATTAGGACCATACTTTTATTTTATTATTTTTTAAACAGGAACCACTCAGACTGCATCCTTTCTCTCTCATTCTCCTTCAGGAAGAGAATGATCATCAGTGGCAAATGGCAGGTGCAGTGAGGCAGAAGAGCTGGCTTCAAGCTCAGAAGGGAGTACTGTGCCTCCTTCCCGTGGTTTCCTGTGCCCCTGCATGTTCAGAACAGCTTCTCTAGTAATGAGTGAACTATAGAAATGATCCTTGAAAGTATGGTCTTGATACTTTATTTCTAATTGGTTTGTTTTTGTTTTTGTTTTTGTTTTGTTTTTGAGACAGTTTCACTCTTGTTGCCCAGGCTGGAGTGCAATGGCACGATCTCGGCTCACTGCAACCTCTGCCCCCCAGGTTCAAGCAATTCTCCTGCCTCAGCCTCCTGAGTAGCTGGGATTACAGGCATGAGCCAACAACACGCCCGGCTAATTTTCTATTTTTAGTGAAGACGAGGGTCTTTCCATGTTGGTCAGGCTGGTCTCAAACTCGCAACCTCATGTGATCCGCCCATCTCAGCCTCCCAAAGTGATGGATTACAGGCATGAGCCACCGCACCCAGCCTGCTACTTTATTTTTTTATTTTCTTTTGAGACGGAGTCTCACTGTGTCGCCAGGCTGGAATGCAGTGGCACAATCTTGCCACTTTATGCAACCTTTCCCCACCAGGTTCAAGTGATTCTCCTGCCTCAGCCTCCCAAGAAGCTGGGACTACAGGCGCCTAATTTTTGTATTTTTAGTAGAGAAGGGGTTTCACCATGTTGGCCAGGATGGTCTTGATCTCTCTTTTTTTTTTTTTTTTTGAGACGGAGTTTCACACTTGTTGCCCAGGCTGGAGTGCAATGGCGTGATCTCCGCTCAATGCAACCTCCGTCTCCCAGGTTCAAGTGAGTCTCCTTCCTCAGCTTCCCAAGTAGCTGGGATTACAGGTATGCGCCCATCATGCCCTGCTAATTTTGTATTTTTAGTAGACATGCAGTTTCTCCATGTTGGCCTGGCTGGTCTCGAACTGCCAACCTCAGGTGATCCGCCCATCTCGGCCTTCCAGAGTGCTGGGATTACAGGTGTGAGCCACTGTGCCCAGCCAATTCTTTGTTATTTTTATTCATTTATTTATTTATTTTTGAGACAGAGATTGCTTCTTGTTGCCCAGGCTGGAGTACAATGGTGTGATCCTGGCTCACGGCAATCTCTGCCTCCTGGGTTCAAGCAATTCTCTTGCCTCAGCCTCCCAAATAGCTGGGATTATAGGTGTGAGCCACCCGCCTGGCTCCGTTACTTTATTTTTAAACAGAGAGTATGGTTAGGGCCAAAAGGAGCAGCTTTGGGTCCTAATTCTTGAAAACAAGTTCACTTCTTTCTTAAGTAAGATTTTATGCTTGGCACAGTGGCTCACACCTCTAATCCCAACACTTTGAGGTCAGGAGTTTATCAGCCTGGCCAACATGGTGAAATCCCGTCACTACAAAAAATACAAAAATTAGCTGGGTATGATGGCACATGCCTATAGTCCCAGCCACTCGGGAGGCTGAGGCACGAGAATCCCTTGAACCCAGGAGGCAGACGTTGCAATGAGCAGAGGATGCAGTGAGCTGAGATTGTGCCACTGCACTGCAGCCTGCGAGACAGAGCAAGACTCTGTCTCAGAAAAAACAAAAAATTTTAAAGTACCTATTTGCCAATTCACGTGTAGTTGATTTGCAGCATGTGCTACAAGACTGGTTCTAAATGTACGTAAATTAAGAGCTGAAAAAGTTATTGCTAAGCTGACAACCAGTCACACTTTCTTTTTTTCTGCTCTCCCTTTGCACCTATTTTATTCTAATTCTGTTTTTCAGGCTACTTATTTTTACAATCTTTTTTAGTGTGGAAAAGGTAGGAAAAATGGTATCATGAACACTTTTTATTTTATTTTGATTTTTGAGACAGAGTTCCTCTGTCACCCAGGCTGGAGTGCAGTGGTGCAGTCTTGGCTCACTGCAGCCTCTGCCTCCTGGACTCAAGCAATTCTCCTGCCTCAGCCTCCGGAGTACCTGGGATTACAGGCATGTGCCACCACGCCCGGCTAATTTTTGTATTTTTAGTAGAGATGGGGTTTTCACCATGTTGGTCAGGCTGGTCTCGGACTCCTGACCTCATGATCATCCCGCCTTGGCCTCCCAAAGTGCTAGGATTACAGGCGTGAGCCACCACGCCCAGTGAACACTTTTTTTTCTTTACTGCATAGAGAACAACACTTTTTTTTTTTTACTAAAAATGTTTTTTTTTTGGTGGGCGCGGTGGCTCAAGCCTGTAATCCCAGCACTTTGGGAGGCCGAAGCGGGTGGATCACAAGGTCAAGAGATTGAGACCATCTTGGTCAACATGGTGAAACCCTGTCTCTACTAAAAATACAAAAAATTAGCTGGGCGTCGTGGTGCGTGCCTGTAATCCCAGCTACTCAGGAGGCTGAGGAAGGAGAATTTCCTGAACCCGGGAGGCGGAGGTTGCGGTGAGCCGAGATCGTGCCATTGCACTCCAGCCTGGGTAACAAGAGCGAAACTCCGTATCAAAAAAAAAAAAATGTTTTTTTAAAAATATTAGAACATAGTGAGACAGAGTCTCACTATGTTGCTTAGGTTGGTCTCAAACTCCAGACCTCAAGCGATCGTCCCACCTGGGCTTCCCAAAATGCTGGGATTACAGGTATGAGCCATCACTGCAGGCCCGAAGCAGATGCTTTAATACTTTACTCAAAGCGATAAGTGATGTTGAGCAAGTTACTTTATTCTCCTCTAAACTCCAGATTGCTCACCAAGTGACAATATCTCCTGTTCAGGGATTTAATGAAAATTAAGTAACAATAAAAATAAGATTGCACAGGGTAGGCATTCAGGAGTTATTAGTTGAAGTTTCAACCCTTCCTCTACCTATACCCCTTACTTTGTGAGATTACAGGAAGGATGACAACAAAGGACAGGTTCTTGTTTTGTTTTGTTTGTTTGTTTGTTTGTTTTTGAGATGGAGTTTCACTCTTATTGCCCAGGCTGGAGTGCAATGGCCTGATCTTGGCTCACCACAACCTCCGCCTCCTGGGTTCAAGCAATGCTTCTGTCTCAGCATCCCGAGTAGCTGGGATTACAGGCACATGCCACCATGCCCATCTTTTTGTATTTTTAGTAGACATGGGGTTTCATCATATTGGTCAGGCTGGTCTCGAACTCCTGACCTCAGGTGATCTGCCTGCCTCTGTCTCCCAAAGTGCTGGGGTTATAGCGTGAGCTACCTCACCCAACCTTTGTTGTTTTTTTTTGAGATGGAGTCTCCCTTTGTTGCCCAGGCTGGAGTGCTGTGGTACTATCTTGGCTCCTTGCAACCTCTGCCTCCCAGGTTTAAGCTATTTTCCTACCTCAGACTCCAAGTAGCTGGCATTACAGGGGCCTGCCATCTTGCTCAGCTAAATTTTGTATTTTTAGTAGAGATGGGATTTCACCATGTTGGCCAGGCTGGTCTCAAACTCCTGACCTCAAGTAATCATTTCCCCCACCCACCCTTGGCCTCCCAAAGCACTGAGATTACAGGCATGTGCTACTGCATACAGCCCAAACAAGGATGTGTTTGCTGAGCCCATTAATTGTTGAAAATGATCCTTGAAGAAAAGAAAAATTAACGCTAGGATTAGGAATGTATACTCGCCAGGAAGTAGAATTAAGAAAGTATAAATGAAATAGACTAAAACTATAGGCTGGGTACGATGGCTCACACCTGTAATCCCAGCACTTTGGGAGGCCAAGGCGGGTGAATCACAAGGTCAAGAGATCGAGACCAGCCTGGCCCACATAGTGAAACCCCCGTCTCTACTAAAATAAACACAAAAATTTGCCAGGCATGGTGGAATGCGTCTATAATCCCAGCTACTTGGGAGGCTGAGGCAGGAGAATCGCTGGAACCCCGGGGTCACAAGTTGCAGTGAGCTGAGATTGCACCACTTCACTCCAGCCTGGGTGAAAGAGCAAAACTCAGCCGGGCGCGGTGGCTCAAGCCTGTAATCCCAGCACTGTGGGAGGCTGAGGCGGGTGGATCACGAGGTCAAGAGATCAAGACCAACCTGGTCAACATGGTGAAACCCCGTCTCTACTAAAAATACAAAAAATTAGCTGGGCATGGTGGCATGTGCCTGTAATCCCAGCTACTCAGGAGGCTGAGGCAGGAGAATTGCCTGAACCCAGGAGGCGGAGGTTGTGGTGAGCCGAGATCGCGCCATTGCACTCCAGCCTGGGTAACAAGAGCGAAACTCCGTCTCAAAAAAAAACAAAAAAAAAAAAAAGAAAGAAAGAGCAAAACTCGGTCTCAAAAAGAGTTGGATTTAATTTTCTAAGCATTAGGTTAACATTTTTTGCTAGAGAACACGATATCCTAAGATGAGCCAAGCATTATAAAGATGGATCTGATGATTGCTAGGAAATTATTAGCTGTGCAGTCATAATATCACATTACAACAAAGCCATGTTTTCTCCTATTTTTAAAAATATGTTTTGATGCTGAAGAATATAAAATACAGAGTCACAGTGAAAGCCTGCAGCTTGAGCTATGTTTGTAATCAGATGATTACAGATGATTGCTATGAGGCTAATGAAGTGAAATTTACTCCTGGGTTTGAGAGGTAAAGGGAACATTAAGTAGATTATAGTCTAGGTCATGAATATATTCACCTAATTAACATTTTCCTACCTTTGAATTTAAATATCAAAAGTTGATACGTGATAGTTATTGGTTTGTAATATGAAATTTACTACTCTTGGTATTCATTTCTCACTTAAACTTGTAACATGTAATAATTTTTTCCCACAGATCTTTTCCTACATTAAAGTATACATATGCCGGATGTGGTGGCTCATGCCTATAATCCCAACACTTTGGGAGGCTTAGGCGGGTGGATCAACTGAGGTTGGAAGTTTGAGACCAGCCTGACCAACATGGAGAAACCCCTGTCCATAGTAAAAATACAAAATTAGCTGGACATGGTGGCTCATGCCTGTAATCTCAGCTACTTAGGAGGCTGAAGCAGGAAACTTGCTTGAACCTGGTAAGTGGAGGTTGTGGTGAGCCGAGATCACGCCATTGAACTCAAGCCTGGGCAACAACAGCAAGACTCCGTCTCAAAAAAGAAAAAGTATACATAAAAAACTTGGCCGGGGCTGGGCACGGTGGCTCACGCCTGTAATCCCAGCACTTTGGGAGGCCAAGGTGGGTGGATCACAAGGTCAAGAGATTGAGACCATCCTGGCCAATATGGTGAAACCCTGTCTCTACTAAAAAAATACAAAAATTAGCTGGCATGGTGGCGTGTGCCTGTAGTCCCAGCTACTGGGGAGGCTGAGGCAAAATTGCTTGAACCCGGGAGGCAGAGGTTGCAGTGAGCCGAGATCGTGCCACTGCACTCCAGCCTGGTGCCTGAGCAAGACTGTCTTAAAAAAAAAAAAAAAAAAAAAAAAAACTTGGCCGGGTGCAGTGGCTCATACCTGTAATCCCAGTAATGTGGGAGGCCAAGGTAGGCGGATCACCTGAGGTCCGGAGTTCAAGACCAGCCTGGCCAACATGGGGAAACTCTACTAAAAATACAAAAATTAGCCAGGCATGGTGGTGTGTACCTATAGTACCAGCTACTTGGAAGTCTGAGGCAGAATTGCTTCAACCCGAAGGCAGAGGCTGCGGGAGCCGAGATCACACCACTGCACTCCAGCTTGGGCAACAGAGCAAGACTCTGTCTCAAGGAAAAAAAAAAAACTTATTTGGACTGTGTGGAGCAAGTCGCGCCTGTAATCCCGCACTTTGGGAGGCTGGGGTGGCCGGATCACTTGAGGTCAGGAGTTTGAGATTAGCCTGCGCAAAATGGTGAAACCCTGTCTCTACAAAAAATACAAAAAACTAGCTGGATGGGGTGGCACCTGCCTGTAGTCCCAGCTACTGGGGAAACTGAGGCATGATCTCTTGAGCCTGGGAGGGAGAGGCTGCATTGAAGGGATATTGCAAGATTACACCTCTGCACTCCAGCCTGGGCAATGGAGTGAAACTGTCTCTAAAACAAACAAACAAACCTTATTTGACTACTTAAAACATGCAGCGAAAAAAAGAAAACTTTATTTCAAAAAACAAAATTATAAATATGTACCTAGTATAAGTGGGATAAATTATACCCTTTGTCCTCAGCCCCTGGGAGAATGCTCAGGGTAGAGGATAGTTGTCCCTCTTCCCATACAGATGCATTAACTACCTATTTGATCAGCTAAGATCAGGAAAAGCAAGGATTTCAAAGACTTTCTGGGTCCTTGAACATTAGATGATAGCCCTGAAGGTAGAAGACGCTGTAACATGAAACTATCCGTATAGTTCTCATTCCTTATACACAAGTAGGCCTCTGGGCGTGATTAGGGAATTGGAAGATTAAACAACGAGGAACAGAAACCACTCTGCAAAAATAACAAAGTGCTACATCTACTGTGACCTGAAATTTACATGGAAAGTGTTTTATTTAGAAAAATATTTCTCGGCCGGGCATGGTGGCTCACGCCAGTAATCCTAGTACTTTGGGAGGCCAAGGCGGACAGATCACAAGATCAAGAGATTGAGACCATCCTGGCCAACATGGTGAAACCCAGTGCCTACTAAAAAAATTAAAAAATTAGGCCGGGCGTGGTGGCTCAAGCCTGTAATCCCAGCACTTTGGGAGGCCGAGGCGGGTGGATCACGAGGTCGAGAGATCGAGACCATCCTGGTCAACATGGTGAAACCCCGTCTCTACTAAAAGTGCAAAAAATTAGCTGGGCATGGTGGCACGTGCCTGTAATCCCAGCTACTCAGGAGGCTGAGGCAGGAGAATTGCCTGAGCCCAGGAGGCGGAGGTTGCAGTGAGCCGAGATCGCGCCATTGCACTCCAGCCTGGGTAACAAGGGCGAAACTCCGTGTCAAAAAAAAAAAAAAAAAAAAAAAAAAAAAAAAAAAATTAAAAAATTAGCTGGGTGTTGTGGCATGTGCCTGTAGTCTCAGCTACTCAGGAGGCTGAGGCAGGAGAATTGCTTGAACCTGGGAGGTAGAGGTTGCAGTGAGCCTAGATTGTGCCACTGCACTCCAGCCTGGTACGTGGTGACAGCGAGACTCTGTCTGAAAAAAAAAAAAAAAACAAACATATATATATATCTTTAACATGAGTTGATTCAAGTGATATTATTCATCACCTATTATGTGCCAGTATATTCTGGGTCCTGCAGAGACAACATTAAACAAAATCCCCTTCCTCATGTAGTTTATTGTCTCGTGGACAAACGGACAATATCTGTTATTTATATTTAAAATAATATAAGGTAGTTTCAGCCAATGATAAGTACTCTGCAGGGTGGGGCATCCAAAATATTTAACATGTGTAGCCAGCCTGGTATCACTTCCTCATGTTCTCTCTTGTATCTGCTGTCTTCCTTCCTGTCTCACTTCCCTTTCCTGCTCATTCCAACTTTCTTGACATTGAACTTCCCAATAAAGTGTTAGTTTAGAAGCTTTAGTTTTTGACTGTGTTCCCATAATACTCCCCATCTTACCCCCATTTCACCCCCAAATAGAACATAGGTCAACCTTAGTCTTCTTGATACTACTGTTATACTTTGAGTTTCTGGATCTTGGGAAGGTCTAGGAGATGCTGGGATAGCAAGAGCGGGGATGTACTTAGGGTCAAGGGCAGCAGCTGTTTATTTACCAGCATGGAATTACAGTATTTCAATACCGTAGCTATTTATATAGTCCTGCTAGAATATATTGGCTGAGAATCAGCTCTGATGCTTTGAAGAATAATAAAGCAGGCTAAGAGCGTGGAGCATGATGGAGTAACCGTACCCATTTTAAGGAGCATAGCGTCTTTGGGAGATCATGTGTGTGTGTCTGTGTGTGCGCCCTCATGTACACATGTGGATATTTGATACGACAATTATCTGCTGAGTGACCAGAGAGCATGGGAGACATATGTTTACCCCACACTGATGGAGATTAATATGGTTTGGCTGTGTCCTCACCCAAATCTCATCTTGAATTATAGCTACTATAATCCCCGTGTGTTGTGGGAGGGACTCAGTGGAAAGTAATTGAATCATGGGGTGGGTTTTTCTTGTGCTGTTCTTGTGATAGTGAATAAGTCTCATGAGATCTGATGGTTTTATAAAGGACAGCTTGCCTGCACACACTCTCTTGCCTGCCACCATGTAAGACATGCCTTTGCTTCTCCTTTGTCTTTCACCATGATTGTGAGACCTCCCCAGCCATGTGGAATTGTGAGTCCATTAAACCTCTTTTTCTTTATAAATTACCCAGTCTCACGTATTTCTTCATAGCAGTATGAAAATGGACTAATACAGACTTCACTGGACACTACAGCTGGGAGTGCTATAGCTAACCTTAGCATCTTCTGATGCAGCCTCCCCTTCCTGTTGTTCTAGACTAAATAATTCAGTTTAGGATATACATTACAATTTGATTCCTATAGATTGAATTGGTGTGAGAAAGGTCCCAGGGTAAGACTACAGCCTTGTGGGTGTTAGGTATGGCAGGTGTGTTTGAAGGGGCACAGATGTATGGAAAGGTCCTTCACTAGGCCGGGCGTAGTGGCTCATGCCTGTAATCCAAGCACTTTGGAGGCCAAGGCGGGTGGATCACCTGAGGTCGGGAGTTCAAGACCAGCCTGACCAACATGGTGAAACCCCGTCTTTAAATAAATAAATAAATAAATAAATAAATAAATAAATAAAGTAAAGGTCCTTCACAAAGAAGGGCTCTTCTTTGTGAAGCTGACCCCTCTCCATGAGCTTGATCACCTGTCCTCTGGGGCCTAGAACCATTGAATTGTTATAAGTAAAATTTTGATGCCACAAAAGAAATAGCACTTGAAGATAAATCCTCTCAGCAAGGCAATCCTCTCACCCTTCTTTACTTCTGTAGAAGGATGCGGCTCATGGATGAAGCAGTGGTGGCCACAGGCTTGGACAAGGCGGGGAAGGGGTACTTGTGAGGGGTCATCCCTACTGTCGTGTTATTCTCCTGTTGGCTAGGGTTAGACTGCACAAGCTAGGCTAATCCAGAATGACTGTTTTAAAGAGAGCAGGGAACCAAGCTGGAGTGGCAGGGTGTGTGTTTTGGTGGGAAGGAATGTTACTGGCGGGTCAGAGCAGGTAGCCAGGGGTGACCTAGGTCAAAGAAGATGATCAGAACAGTGACTGGAGTAGGTGATGGGATGAGTCGGGATGGAGCTGGGGGCGGGGGAACAGATGTGAACTACTAATTAGAACCAGTGGCGGTTGTTCACTGCAATGTTCACTGCAAGGAAGTTACTTTAAAATAGAGAATTTAAGAGAGCTTGTCCTACTGATTCTTTGAAGACAAACTTGGGGTTTACTGTAACAATCTGGATCCTCATTTTATTGTCAGCCTCCTCCTCAGCTCTAGCTGCTTCTTCCTACAAACACGCAAGTGCCTTGCACTCTATTAAAAACTTCCCTGTGACCTGGCTACCCCTTAATTTCATTTCATCTTCCATAAAACCTTATCTGCTGCCTGTAGGGAAAAACTCTTCTCTCATTTTTATGGAAGTTTCAAGATGTCAGCATTTCTTTTCCCAGGGGATAGGGTGGGACCCTCATGGGAGGATCTTTAGACCCACAATCAGACTGGCAGAGAACATTTGAATGAAAGGAGGCCAGGAGAAGGTCAGAGGCCTGCTCCGAGGCCTAACACACCCAACATTAAAACAAAAGGCAGTATCAAGGGCTGTGGGAGTTATGAGCCAGGGACCATGGATGAAAACCAATCTATATCCTAACACCACACTGCCTCTATTTCATCATCTCCTCTTTCTCTCAAAAGTCACAAACTAACTGGTTTTTTGTTTTGTTTTGTTTTTTTGGGTTTTTTTGAGACGGAGTTTTGTTCTTGTTACCCAGGCTGGAGTGCAATGGCGCAATCTCAGCTCACCACAACCTCTGCCTCCTGGGTTCAGGCAATTCTCCTGCCTCAGCCTCCTGAGTAGCTGGGATTACAGGCACGCGCCACCATGCCCAGCTAATGTTTTGTATTTTTAGTAGAGACGGGGTTTCACCATGTTGACCAGGATGGTCTCAATCTCTTGACCTCGTGATCCACCTGCCTCGGCCTCCTAAAGTGCTAGGATTACAGGCGTGAGCCACCGCACCCAGCCTACCAACTGGTTTTTTCGAGGGTTCTTTTTTCTTTTTTTTTTTTTTTTTTTTGAAACAAGGTCTAAGGTCTTGCTAAGTTATCCAGGCTGGTCTTGAATATCCCTGGTACAAGTGATCCTCCTGCCTCAGCCTCCCAAGTAGTTGGGACTACAGGTGCAGGCTACTGTGCCTGGCACACATCAACTCTTTGTCACCAAATCCCATGGCTTTCTCTACTTTTATCTGACAGGACCTATCTATATTTGAAAATGTAGACCCCGCCTCCCGCCCACCATGTTCTGTGAAACACCACACTGTTCTTTAGTTCTCTTCCATCCCAGTTCTCTTTCAGTCCCTTTGATTCTTCTAAATGTAAATGTCCCAAAGTTCCCACAAAAAAACTTCTGTTTTCCCTCTTTTAGTAGAGACGGGCCTCACCATCCCAGTCAACTACACTAAAAGACTTAACCTCACTTTTGACCCTCAACCTAATCCTCGGCACTTTCACATTTATAGCGCTGTGGGGGGGGAAAAAAGCATTTTCATGCACTCTTGCTCTCCCTATGAATAACACCCTAATTCAGCCTGTCATTATGGTTTGTTTGGATTTTGCAATAGCTTAAAGCCAACTTTGCATGCCTCCATTTCCCACCTCTTCCAGCCCTTTGTATTAAGGCACAATGTTTTAGAGCCTTAACAAGTCCGGCAGACCACTTGATGTCAGGAGTTCTAGACCAGCCTGGCCAACATAGTAAAACCCCATCTCTACTAAACATACAAAAAAATTAGTGGAGTGTGGTGGTGCGAGCCTATAGTTCCAGCTACTTAGGAAGCTGAGTCAGGAGAATTGCTTGAACCCGGGAGGCGGACGTTGCAGTGAGCCGAGATCACCCCAGTGCACTCCAGCCTGAGTAACAAGAGCAAGACTATCTCAAAATAAATAAATAAAAATAAAAAGGTAGACGAAATCCTTAACTCTCTTGCATGAACTTTTGGTTTAAATAGTGGAGTACCATAAGAGCGTTTCGCTTAGGTCTCCCATTTTCTTTTTCCTTTTTTTTTTTTAGACGAAGTCTTGCTCTGCCACCCAGGCTGGAGTAGAATGACGCGATCTTGGCTCACTGCAACCTCCCTCACGGGTTCAAGCGATTCTTTCCCCTCAGCCTCCCAAAGTAGCTGGGACGACAGGCACTCACCACCACGCCCAGCAAATTTTTTTTTTTTTTTTTCCCGGAGACAGAGTTTTGCTGTTGTTACCCAGGCTGGAGTGCAATGGCACGATCTCGGCTCACCACAACCTCCGCCTCCTGGGTTCAGGCAATTCTCCTGCCTCAGCCTCCTGAGTAGCTCGGATTACAGGCACGCACCACCATGCCCAGCTAATTTTTTGTATTTTTTAGTAGAG
The DNA here is from genome assembly GCF_048565385.1 of Saimiri boliviensis. Classification (NCBI taxonomy): domain Eukaryota; kingdom Metazoa; phylum Chordata; class Mammalia; order Primates; family Cebidae; genus Saimiri; species Saimiri boliviensis. The sequence goes on along the minus strand of NC_133450.1, from coordinate 40,100,752 downwards.
ACGGGGTTTCACCATGTTGACCAGAATAGTCTTGATCTGTTGACCTCATGATCCACCCGCCTCAGCCTCCCGAAGTGCTGGGATTACAGACTTGAGCCACCGCGCCCGGCCCAAATTTTTGTATTTTTAGTAGAGATAGGGTTTCACTATGTTGGCCAGGCTGGTCTCAAACTCCTCACCTCAGGTGACCCGCCCACCTCAGCCTCCCAAAGTTCTGAGATTACAAGTATAAGCCACCTCTCCTGGCCTTTCTCCTTTTTTCTTATTTATTTATTGAGATGGGGTCTCAGTCTGTCGCCAGGCTGGAGTGCAGTGGCGTGATCTGGCTCACTGCAGCCTCCACCTCCCTGGTTCAAGTGATTCTCCTGCCTCAGCCTCCAGAGTAGCTGGGACTACAAGGCATGTGCCACCACATCTGGCTAATTTTTGTATTTTTAGTAGAGACTGAGTTTTACCATGTTGGCCAGGATGGTCTCGTTGCTTTTGTGCTGGGATTACAGGCGTGAGCCACTGTGCCTGGCTTTTTTTTTTTTTTTTTTGAGATGGAGTCTCATTCTGTCGCTTAGGCTGGAGTGCAATGGTGCGCAATGGTGCAATCTCAGCTCACTGCAACCTCTGCCTCCCGGGTTGAAGTGATTTTCCTGCCTCAGCCTCCCAAGTAGCTGGGATTACAGGCGTCCGCCATAACGACTGGCTAATTTTTGTATTTTTAGTAGAGACTGGGTTTCACCGTGATGGCCAGGCTTGTCTCCAACTGCTGACCTCATGATCTACCCACCTGAGCTTCTTGAAGTGTTGGAATTACAGGCGTGAGCTACCACACCCAGCCTTTTCTCCCAATTTCTAATGTGACCATAAAAATGTTTCTTTTCTTTTTTTTTGAGACAGGGTCTCACTGTGTCACCCAGGCTAGAGTGCAGTGGTGCATGCAAACTCCACCTTCCACCTTCGGGGCTTAAGGGATCTTCCCACCTCACCTCCTGAGTATCTGGAACTACAGGTGTGCAGCACCACACCCAGCTAATTTTTATATTTTTAGTAGAGATGGGATTTTGCCATGTTACCTAGGCTTGCCCACCTGCCTGCCTGCCTGCCTTCCTTTCTTACTTCCCTCCCTCTGTCCTTACCTCCCTCCCTCCATCCTTCCCTCCATCCCTCTTTCTTTTCCCTTCCTTTCACTTCCCTTTCTCCTTCCCATTCCTCTTCCCCTTCCCCTTTCCCTTCCCCTCCCCTTCCTCTCTCTCTCTCTTTTTTCTCTCTTCCCCTCCCCTTTCCTTCCCTCTCCTTTTTTTGAGATTGTCTAGGCTGGTGTCAAACTCCTGGGCTGGTCATCCACCCACCTGGGCCTCCTTTGTAGCTGGGACTACAAGTGTACAATACCATGCCCAGCTTGGCTTTGAATTTTTAAAAGACCAATACCCAGAAGGACCAGGCATGGTCCTAACACTTTGGGAGGCCAATGTGGGAAGATCACTTGAGCCCAAGGAGTTCAAGACCAGCCTGGCAACATGGTGAGACATTATCTTTACAAAAAATTAAAAAATCAGCTAGGCATGGGGGCATATGCCTATAGTCTTAGCTACTCAAGAGGCTGAAGAAGGAGGATTGCTTGAACCCAGGAGGTCAAGGTTGCAGTGAGCCATGATGGCACCACTGCTCTCCAGCCTGGGCAGCAGAGGGAGACTCGGTCTCAAAGGGGAAAAAAAAAAAAAAAAAACGAATACAAAAATACCCAGAAGGACAAAGCAAATTAGAGAAGAGATTTTGGTAGATTTATAAAGACAGGCTGGGTGTATAATCCTAGCACTTTGGGATACTAAGGTAGGCAGATCCCTGGAGCTCAGGAAGTTGAATTTGCAGTGAGCTATGATCATGCCACTGTACTCCAGCCTGGACAACAAAGCCAGAATCTGTCTGAAAAAAAAAAAAAAAAAAAAAAAAAAAAAAAAAAAAAAAAAAGTAGTATGGAAAGCAAAGAGATGTAAAATAGGAAAAAACAATTTTTTAAGAATCAATTCAGGGCCAGGCGCAGTGGCTCAAGCCTATAATCCCAGCACTTTGGGAGGCCGAGGCGGATAGATCACGAGGTCAAGAGATCGAGACCATCCTGGTCAACATGGTGAAACCCCGTCTCTACTAAAATACAAAAAATTAGCTGGGCATGGTGGCGTGTGCCTGTAATCCCAGCTACTCAGGAGGCTGAGGCAGGAGAATTGCCTGAACCCAGGAGGCAGAGGTTGTGGTGAGCCGAGATCCCGCCATTGCACTCCAGCCTGGGTAACAAGAGCGAAACTCCATCTCAAAAAAAAAAAGTATCAATTCAGAAGTTTCAATTAGTATGACATCCAGAAAGAAGAGAAAAAACAGACGCATTTATCAAAGAAACAATACTAGAACGTGTCCAGGAACAGAAGGACATGAGTCTCCACTGTATGCCTGCTAAGATACGTAATGTGAAATGCCAGCATCCTAGGCCCTCAGAGAAAACCGAAAAGGGCATCCAAAATAACAAGACCATAGGCCATGGTGGAACAAAGTCCTCAGCTACTACGATGTGAGGTCAATATCTAAAATTACTAAATCAGGCCGGGCGTAGTGGCTCACGCCTATAATCCCAGCACTTTGGGAGGCCAAGGCAGGTGGATTACTTGAGGTCAGAAGTTCGAGACCAGCCTGGCTAATATAGTGAAACCCCATCTCTACTAAAAATACAAAAATTAGCTTAGTGTAGTGGTCGGGTCCTGTAATCCTAGATACTCAGGAGGCTGAGACAGGGAGAACTGCTTGAACCTGGGAGGCAGAGGTTGCAGTAAGTGGAGATCGCGCCATTGCACTCCAGCCTTGGCGACAAGAGTGAGACTTTGTCTCAAAAAAAAAAAAAAAAAAAAAAAAAATTAAACATGTATTGCTTTGGAAAAAATATTAATGACAACAAACCATTAGACTACTTTCAGGGATCATTTCTATAATTTGTTACTAGGGAAATTTCTCTGAATGTGTAGAGCACTTAATTTTTGTTATTTTAAATAAAAATTTTAAAACATTAAAAAAAAAAAAAAACAAGAAACCTTTCTAGCTTCCCTGTTCCCTTTTGCCTACATGACAAGGCTTAAATCTCCACATCGCGCTCTTTAAATCAGGCCTCAGCCTGCTTTCTGAGCTCATCTGACTGCCTTCTCTCCAGCCTTACCCATGTCAGTCACACATTCCTTTAAGGACATGTATTGAGCACCTCTGGTGTGCTAGTAGATACAGAAACATGAATAAGACATCCTCGATTCCTCAATGAATTGTCTAATGGCAGAAACAGATGCATAAAAAATAAATACACTTCAGTGGATTCGATGCTTAAATGAAAGCAAGGACAATGACCTCTTCTGTGGAAAGGCAAAACGAAGAGCAACATGTTGCCCAAGTTTGTCCTTTTGGCTGCATGCCCTTGGTAAGGTCCGTTTGTTTGGCTGAGTTTGTGTGTGTGGGTGGCTGTACAGAAGGACAACATGAAATTTTCTCTTACCAGTCCTGCCCTCTCCCTCCCCCAAGAAACAAAGGCTTTTTCTTCCTTCCTCACCAGTCACTTTGTCTATTATGCTCTGATTCTGTTTCAGTCAGGAAGCGTTATAAGAGTAATTAAGGAGGCCAGGCCGGGCACAGTGGCTCACGCCTGTAATTCCAGCACTTTGGAAGGCTGAGGGGGATGGATCACCTGAGGTCAGGAGCTGGAGACCAACCTGGCCAACATGGTGAAACCCGTCTCTACTAAAAATACAAAAGTTAGCTGGGTATGGTGGCAGATGCCTGTAATCCCAGCTACTCCAGAGGCTGAGGAAGGAGAATCATTTGCACCCAGGAGGCAGAGGTAGCAGTGAGCAAAGATGGCACCACTACACACCAGCCTGGGCAATAGAGTAAAACTCTGTCTCAAAAAAAAGAAAAGAAAAGGTAATTCAAGAAGATTTAATGGAGACTTTGGAACCTCAACCGGGGTTAAAGGATGGATAACAGCTAGCCAGGTGGCAGGAGTGGCCAGAGCAAAAGATTTATCTTTGGGAAAGAGCCCATGCATTCACCGGTGAAGCAATCAGCCTGGCTGCAGAGGTGTGTTGCTAGTTAACGGGAGATAAGGTTGGTATGTTGGATAACGTTAGCATGAACACAGGCACAGGTGCTGACAGCTGAAGTAAACAGGGACTCTGCATGCTCTTGAGCGAAAATAACATGATAAAACCAACACTTGAGGATTGTGAGTGTGTAGGTTAGCAGGATGCAAAACTGAATTCCTGGACTGCCTCCTTCCCAAACTCTCCACACTGGATTAGCCACCACACTTGGCATGGAGCTAAATGAAGACTATCCCTGTAAGTTTTAGCAATGAAAGGGAAAAAAGAGTCAACGGCTGCCCATAAAGAGCAGCAGAATCAAAGATAAATTCGAAAAGAAGAGCAGATTTGGAAGAAAACAGAGCAATATTCAGTTTTTAATTCAGCAAATATTTATTGAGCCTCTAGTACCTGCAAAACACTGCTGCGTACCGTGGCGAATGTACAGGTCCTCTTTTCACGGAGAGGGGATGATACAGGTGCAGAGCTCTCCATCATGGCATGCGAGAATGCTGGGAGAAAGAATCGGAGCGTAGTATGCTAGACAAGTGGCTCTCACACTTTTTGGTCTCAGGACCCTTCCATACTCTTAAAAATTACTGAAGACCTCCAAGAGCTTTTGTTTATGTGGGTTATGTCTATCGATTTTTTCCATATTAGAAATGAAAACAAAATCTGGCCAGGCGCAGTGGCTCACACCTGTAATCCCAGCACTTGGGAGGCTGAGGTGGGCGAATCACAAAGTCAAGAGATGGAGACCATCCTGGCCAACATGGTGAAACCCTGTCTCTACTAAAACTATAAAAATTTGCTGGGTATGGTGGCACACACCTGTCATCCCAGCTACTCGGGAGGCTGAGGCAGGAGAATTGCTTGAACCCATGAGGAGGTTGCTGAAAGCTGAGATTGCACCACTGCACTCGAACCTGGTAACAGAGCAAGAGTCCATCTGAAAAAAAAAAAAAAAAAAAATCAGCCGGGCGCGGTGGCTCAAGCCTGTAATCCCAGCACTTTGGGAGGCCGAGGCGGGTGGATCACAAGGTCGAAAGTTCGAGACCATCCTGGTCAACATAGTGAAACCCCGTCTCTACTAAAAATACAAAAAACTAGCTGGGCGTGGTGGCGCGTGCCTGTAATCCCAGCTACTCAGGAGGCTGAGGCAGGAGAATTGCCTGAGCCCAGGAGGAGGAGGTTGCGGTGAGCCGAGATCGCGCCATTGCACTCCAGCCTGGGTAACGAGAACGAAACTCCGTCTAAAAAAAAAAAAAAAAAAAAAATCTAAAAAGATGTATTTACCCATTTTTGAGATTTTTGAGTACACGATATTAAACCTGTTACTTGGCCAGAGATGGCCAAGGCAACAGGGGCCTGGCATGTCAGCACTGCCCCAAGCATGAGCACACAGGCTGGGTTGTGACAGTGCCTTGGCTCACCCTTAACTTTGCCCCAAGATCAGAACGGGCACCAGGAGTAGGGAGAGGCCAGGTAGCCGGAGCAGGCATTTCTGAGCCTGTGGGGGCAGGGTGGGCCTTCCCAGGCCCCTGAGAGTGCAGAGCTTCCTGGTGCTGCAGCTTGGGCGGCTGCAGCTGCACCCAGGAGGGTGGGGATCCTGCCTGCTCCGTGAGCACACAGCCCCAGCCGCGCCTCCTTTCTGCAGCTGGCATCATTGCAGCGGCTGCCACTGCTATGAACAGGACAGGAGCCCAGATATTCATCATTGATAAGGAAAAATCTCTGGGTTGGCCATTCCCAGATTTCCCTAGCTCAGAACACACATTCAGATGCACCTGCCATACAGGGCCATTCTCAGGGTAGGCATAAGTTACTACTCTCAGGTGTGTTTACACTACACTAATATTTAGAACGTAGGTTGACATTTGCATCTTCACTAGTCTGAAGGTCTGATGGTCACATCAGGTAGGGAGTATCAGGAGCAAGAGCAAGAATTCCATAAATGTCACTCTCAACTTGTTTGTTCATTTTCAGCATGACACATTGTACAATGGTTAACTAAAAGATTTACCAATTATAATATTTAGCCTTAAGTAACTTCACAAAATGGGTGTTGGTTCCCTGCCCAGATTCTGCTCACTAGTCATTGTCCCCATTCCCTACATGCTATGACTCTTGGCTGTTAACAGCTCACACCCGCATCTTTCTGCATAAAAGAACTGACCATAAATGATGGATGCTGGCTCATCAGGAGCATCACACTCTTTCACCACCCTCCGGCACCAACTCCAGGTGGCCCATAGCCCATGACCGAATGATATGGGAATACTAAAAGCTTGCCTCCTCACCTCAAGAAGAGACAAGTCCATGGTGCCATCCACACTCCAGAGCTGCTTGCGGAATCAAACTGAAGATAGATTTCAGCTGAACCCACGTCTTGGCCTAGCCTCTTCCCTGTCCTGTTCTGTTTCTCTCACTCCCTTATAGATTTCAGCTGACACCACTCTCTCAATCACTGGCACAGGCGTCTTCATCTCATGTTCTGCTTCTTGAGAACATAGCCTGAAACAATAAGCAAATGATTTTTTTTTTTTTTTTTTTTTTGAGACGGAGTTTCACTCTTGTTGCCCAGGCTGGAGTGCAATGGCGCGATCTCGGCTCACCGCAACCTCCGCCTCCTGGGCTCAGGCAATTCTCCTGCCTCAGCCTCCTGAGTAGCTGGGATTACAGGCACGTGCCACCATGCCCAGCTAATTTTTTGCACTTTTAGTAGAGACGGGGTTTCACCATGTTGACCGGGATGGTCTCGATCTCTCGACCTCGTGATCCACCCGCCTCGGCCTCCCAAAGTGCTGGGATTACAGGCTTGAGCCACCGCGCCCGGCTGCAAATGATTTTAAAACAATCATAAGACAAGGATTGAAAAGATCATAATGAAGGCAAAAGCAACAACAAAATGGCAGAATTATATATTTTCCTACTTCCAGTATAATCTCTCCTTAGCCAAAATATGTGCTAAAAATGACAGATTAATGAGACCTAACAAGATGTCAGCTAGAAGAGAACTATAAAGAGGACATTTGAAATATAAATTTCTTTCATGCCTGTAATCCCAGCTACTCAGGAGGCTGAGGCAGGAGAATTGCCTGAACCCAGGAAGCAGAGGTTGCGAGCCGAGATCGCACCATTGCACTCCAGCCTGGGTAACAAGAGTGAAACTCCGTCTCAAAAAAAAAAAAGAAATATAAATTTCTATTCACTTTAATTTCTTTTTTTTTTCAAGACCAGAGTCTTGCTCTGTCACCCAGGCTGGAGTGCAGTGGTGTAATCTCGGCTCATTGCAACCTCCATCTCCCAGGTTCAAGGGATTCTTGTGTCTCAGCCTCCCGTGTAGCAGGGATTACAGGCTCACACCTCATGCCCAGCTAATTTTTTGTTAGACACTGGGTTTCGCTACGTTGGCCAGGCTAATCTGGAACTTCTGGCCTCAAGTAATCCACCTGGCCGGGCGCGGTGGCTCAAGCCTGTAATCCCAGCACTTTGGGAGGCCGAGGCGGGTGGATCACGAGGTCAAGAGATCAAGACCATCCTGGTCAACATGGTGAAACCCCGTCTCTACTAAAAATACAAAAAACTAGCTGGGCGTGGTGGCGTGTGCCTGTAATCCCAGCTACTTAGGAGGCTGAGGCAGGAGAATTGCCTGAGCCCAGGAGGCGGAGGTTGCAGTGAGCCGAGATCGCGCCATTGCACTCCAACCTGGGTAACAAGAGTGAAACTCCGTCTCAAAAAAAAAAAAAAAAAAAAAAGTAATCCACCTGCCTTAGCCTCCCAAAGTGCTGTGATTACAGGTGTTAAACACTGTGCCTGGCCCACTTTAATTTCTTAATAGAGACAGGGTCTCACTATGTTGCCCTGGCTGCTCTTGCACTCATGGGCTCAAGTAATCCTTCTGCCTTGGCTTTTCAAAGTGCTGGGATTACAGGCGTGAGCCACCACGCCTGGCCTCTGTTTTACCTTTATTTATTATTTTTTTTCTCCCTATCATTACCCACAATTAATCCACTTTTCTAGCAAATGAATCTTGTCTTAATGCCTATAAAAATTTGAGATATCGGGCCAGGCACAATAGCTCATCCCTGTAATCCTATCACTACGGGAGGTCAAGGCAGGAGGATCCTTTGAGCTCAGGAATGCAAAACCAGCATAGCCAAAATAGTGAGACCTTGTCTCTATTTTTAAAAATAAAATGAAACAGTCTGGGTATGGTGCTCACACCTGTAATCCCAGCACTTTGCAAGGCTGACGCAGGTGAATCACTTGAGGACAGGAGTTTGAGGCCAGCCTGGCCAACATGGCAAAACCCTATCTCTACTAAAAATACAGAAAGTAGTCAGGTGTGGTGGCATGTGCCTGTAGTCCCAGCTACTTGGGAGGCTGAGGCACAAGAATCACTTGAACCTGGGAGACAGGGGCTGCCGTGAGCCAAGATCATGCCACTGCACTCCAGCCTGGACAGCAGAGCAAAACTTTATCTCAAAAAATAAATAAGTAAAAATAAAAAATAAAAAGATACATTAGCTAAGGATAATATAAAGCATTATCATTAGCAAAGCATTTAAAATTTATGCATTCAGGATATGACGCTAAATCTCTACAATCTTTTCAGCAATATTTTAAATTATGTGATAGGCATTGCAACACTTTATATACAGTTTCACTGACTTAAATGATAAATGTTTAGAATTCTGAGATATCTTACTTCTGAGCTATCTTAATGGGGAAAAAAAACAAAAAAAAAAACCCAGGCCAGGCGCTGTGGCTCACTCCTATAATCCTAGCACTTTGGGAGGCCGAGGTGGGTGGATCATCTGAAGTAAAGAGTTCGAGGCCAGCCCATCCAGCATGGTGAAACCATGTCTCTACTAAAAACACAAAATTAGCCAGGTGTGTTGGCACGCGCCTGTAATCTCAGCTACTAGGGAGGCTGAGGCAGGAGAATCACTTAGAACCCAGGAGGCAGAGCTTGCAGTGGGCAGAGACTGTGCCGCTGCACTCCAGCCTGGGCAACAGAGCAAGAATCGTCCTGACAACCACGATGACAAAAAAACCCAGCCACAACAAAAAAGGAAATTGACTTACACACTACTAAGGAAATACTTCTTTCTTGCCACAGTTAAAATACGTAAAATAATTTACAGAATTTTTATTTATTTATTTTTCGAGATGGAGTTTCACTCTTTTTACCCAGGCTGGAGGGTAGTGGCACAGTCTCTGCCCACTGCAACCTCTGCCTCCCAGGTTTAACTGATTCTCCTGCCTCAGCCTCCTGAGTAGCTGGGATTACAGGTGTCGGCCACCTGGCTAGCCTCCCAGCACTTGGGGAGACCGAGGCAGGCGGATCAGGAGGTCAGAAGGAGGGTCACTTGAGACCATCAGAGTTCAAGGCTGCCGTGAGCTATGATAATGTCTCTGCATTCCAGCCTGGGTGACAGAGTGAGACACTGATTTTTAAATAAATAAATAACTTTAATGATTACCGATTTTAATGGTAGAAAACTATTGGAAAGTTATTAATAAATAAAGTAGTTGGCGTCTCCCTTACTTGCTGACCATGGAGAGTCAAAAGAGATGTGCAGCCGGGCGCGGTGGCTCAAGCCTGTAATCCCAGCACTTTGGGAGGCCGAGGCGGGTGGATCACAAGGTTAAGAGATCGAGACCATCCTGGTCAACATGGTGAAACCCCGTCTCTACTAAAAATACTAAAAATTAGCTGGGCATGGTGGCGCGTGCCTGTAATCCCAGCTACTCAGGAGGCTCAGGCAGGAGAATTGCCTGAACCCAGGAGGCGGAGGTTGCGGTGAGCCGAGATCGCGCCATTGCACTCCAGCCTGGGTAACATGGGAAACCCGTCTTAAAAAAAATAAAATAAAATAAAAAATTAAAAAAAAAAATCACAGCTCCAAAAAGAAAAAGAAACAAAGAGAAAAAAGAATCACTGCTCCAGGTAGTTCAGCAAATTCCCTTGCCAAGATTCCCTAATATCTTCTCTTAGTTGTTTGACAAATGTGAGATAAAAAGTAGATTAATGGCTGGGTGTGGTCGCTCAGGCCTATGATCCCAGCATGCTGGGAGGCTAAGGCAGGCAGGTCGCTTCAGCCCAGGAGTTCAAGAGCAGCCTGGGCAACATGGTGAAACCCTGTCTCCACTAAAAATACAAAAATTAGCTGGGTGTGGTGGTATGTGCCTGTAATCCCCGCTACTACTTGGGAGGCTGAGGTGGGAGGATGGCTTGAAGTGGAGGCTGCAGTGAGCTGACATTGTGCCACCGGACTCCAGTCTGGGCAAAGAGTGACATCCTATCTCAACAAATAAAAAATAAAAAAAGGAAAAGAAGAAAAAGTAGATTAATGGTACTAAAATCATCTATTACTTAACATCGAGTGCTATAGTCATCTGGCAGATATTGTTTACTTTAGGTTTTACATTCTTCCTGATTCAGATAGTCCAATCTTAGATTTCATAAGGATTAAAAATATATAGTATAATAAAATATAATATGGTATAATAGTGTATAGTCTAAAATTAGTTCTAGCATGTGCTATCTACCTATTTCATAAATCTTAACCTCAGATACATACTTACCATCTCATTCTCTAATTCCTTTTTCCTCTTTATTCATTACAATCTGACTACTGTCACTACCACATATACCATTGAAATTATTCTCTTAAAGGTAGACAAGAAACTCATCTAAGATGTCTGCCTTCAGCCTGACTCTCTCTACTAGTGTTTGATATAATTTATTGATCACTTTGTTCTGGAAACTCTCTTCTCCCTACCAGTGTGGATTTTAGGGTCCTTTTCATTGGCTCCATTGTCTTCTATCTCCTCTCCCTCTTTCCCTAGGCAGACATCTTTAATTGGTGGTGGCAATTCTAGGGCTTCACAGCATAACCCGGAAGGAAAACACTGTTGACCAGTGTTTGTCTGTGGGATGAAACACATATTGTGAAGGCTCTAAACTATCTTCAGTCCTGGCGAGTGGCTTATGGCTGTAATCCCAGCACTTTGGAAGGCCAAGGCGGACAGATCACCTATGGTCAGAAGGTGATCTCTTGGACTTATTCCTCGTCTGAAATTTTCTTTTTGCTCATCCACTAATGGACACCTAGGCTAATGTATGTAATGCTGCAATAAACTTGGGAGTGCAGATATTTCTTTGATATACTGATTTCAAATCCTTAGCATATATATTCAGTAGTGAGATTACTGGATCATATGGTCGTTCTATTCTTAGTTTTTAAACAACTCCACACTGTTTTCCATAATGGCTATACTAAAAAGAGGATTTTTTGCTGTTCTTGACATTTGAATAAAACAAAAAACCCAGCAATGTATCTATAGATATCTTGTGTAATTTTTCGTGGCAAGTAACTTCTCATTTCCGTGAAATAATTTCACTATGTAAGAAAACAGCTGACATTCAAGAATAACCTCATATTCACCTCATGTTTTCTAGCAGAATTTCTTACAAAATGAAAAAAAAAAAGAAGACTTTCAGCAATAGGCACTGTTACATTCTAGAAATGTTCTAATAAAGGTACTGATTCTTCGTTTGTTTGTTTGTTTTCAGATGGAGTTCTGCTCTGTCATCAGGCTGGAGTGCAGTGTGTGATCTTAGCTCACTGCAACCTCTGTCTCCTGGGTTCAAGCAATTCTCCTGCCTCAGCCTCCCGAGTAGCCAGGATTACAGGCATGTGCCACCACACCTGGCTAATTTTTGTATTTTTAGTAGAGTCAGGATTTCACCAAGTTGTTCATGCTGGTCTGGAACTCCTGACCTCAGGTGATCTGCCCACCTCAGCCTCCCGATGTTCTGCTTATTTGAAAAAAAAAAAAAAAAAAAAAAAACTTTTATAAATAATGTGATTTGCAATTGAAAAATTGAATTTGAGGGGCCGGGTGCGGTGGCTCAAGCCTGTAATCCCAGCACTTTGAGAGGCCGAGGCAGGTGGATCATGAGGTCAAGAGATCGAGACCATCCTGGTCAACAAGGTGAAACCCCGTCTCTACTAAAAATACAAAAAATTAGCTGGGCATGGTGGTGAGTGCCTGTAATCCCAGCTATTCAGGAGGCTGAGGCAGGAGAATTGCCTGAACCCAGGAGGCGGAGGTTGCGGTGAGCCGAGATCACGCCATTGCACTCCAGCCTGGGTAACAAGAGCAAAACTCCATCTCAAAAAAAAAAAAAAAAAAGAAAGAAAGAAAGAAAAATTGAATTTGTTATGAGCATCTCATTTTCCAAAATATATAATTCTGTAAAGTTCATATGAGCTTTATGAGGTAGTTTTACATTCTTTTTCCAGCATTCTCTTTTCTTAGTTCTGAATGAGATTTCTAAAGAAGAGATTTTCTTCTCTTTTTTCTTCACATATCCATCTTTGTAGCTGGCAAGATTTGTTGAATGAATTCTAGAATTACTGAGGTCTTTGGCGTCTAATCTGTCCTTCTATCTCCCACCTCCCTTTTTTTTTTTTAAACAAATAACTATCTGTTTAGGGCCACTTCAGCTCAGAACTATTTAGGTAGTAGGTTAGATTAGGTCACTTAGTGACCTATTAGTTACTTTAAACCTTGTGATTTAAACAAAGTTATGACTCTTCTAAAGCAATTACCTTATTGTCTCTTCGGTGAAACTTGTTAATTTCCTTGTGGGGGGCTGTATATACAAACTTTTTATAGACAGGAAAAGACGGGAAGGTTGCTTCAGTGACAAGACGTGCTCTTCCCTCTCTATTCCCTCAGTGAAAGTACAATTCTTTTTGTTAAATTCCAGAATCCTAATAGAAACACAAATTCTCTATTTCTTTTGGCACACTTTATCTAATAGAGTTTATTAAATTTTAATAGTGAAAGGGCTCTTAGAGAACATCAAGTCTTACCTCTTCATTTTATCTGTGAGGAAACCATTTATCATTCTGGTGCTAGTACCTGGTTGAAGGAATTGACAATTATAATCCAAGACAAAACAAAAATCCTGGTCCTCCAACTTCAGTTAGACACCTTTTTTTGTTTTGTTTTGTTTTTTTTGTTTTTTGAGACGGAGTTTCACTCTTGTTACCCAGGCTGGAGAGCAATGGCGCAATCTCGGCTCACCGCAACCTCCGCCTCCTGGGTTCAGGCAATTCTCCTGCCTCAGCCTCCTGAGTAGCTGGGATTACAGGCACGCGCCACCATGCCCATCTAATTTTTGTATTTTTAGTAGAGACGGGGTTTCACCATGTTGACCAGGATGGTCTCGATCTGTTGACCTCATGATCCACCCGCCTCAGCCTCCCAAAGTGCTGGGATTACAGGCTTGAGCCACCGCGCCCGGCTGACACCTTTTTTTTGAGACAGGTTTTCACTTCTGTCACCCAGGCTGGAATGCAGTGGCGTGATCTGGACTCACTGCAACTCTGTCTCCTGGGTGTGCGACCCGCAGAGACCCTTCCCAAAGCAAATGAGACCGAGGAGTTGTTAAGCCGAGTCCAGGTTTATTGGGGTTTGCGGGCAATCCACGTAGGAGGGGAGCTGAGCTGCACCCAGCAGCTGCCGGAGAGGGTTTTTATAGGGGCGGCAGCCTGTTTAGGCGAGGTGTTGCAGAGTGATTGGTGGAAGGGAGAGCAGAGGAGGGTTTTCTGCGTGCCAGAAGGGGATTGGTCACCTCTTGGCGGGCTTAGGTTTGAATTTTATTGGCTGTCTTGTTTCTAGGCAGACTACTGCAACTGCCAAGGGGTGGGGGATGGGGGTTGGCTTTAGGTTTGGCGGGTTAAGGCTGAGCAGTGATTGGTCGCCCTGCGCTACCAGGCAGAATAGGGTCTGCAGGCGGACTCCAGGAAGTGAGGGACAAAATGGAGGACTGTGGGTTTTTCTACCAAACACTGGGCTCAAGCGATTCTAGTGCCTCAGTATCCCAAGTAGCTGGGACTACAGGTATGCACCACCATGTCTGGCTAATTTTTGTATTTTTAGTAGAGATGGAATTTCACTGTGTCACCCCGGCTGACCTTGAATTCCTGGATTCAAGTGATCCATCCTCCTTGGCCTCCCACAGTGCTAGGATTGCAGGAATGAGCTACCCACCCAGCCTCACTGTATTTTTCAGGGGAAAAAAAAGAAAAGACACAGAATGGGAACATGAAAGTCACTACAGGTTTGGCACCAGCATCTTCACAAAGAATAGAATTCAATGCAAACATTTTCACAAGAAGTCTACAAAGTGGTATGTTAGGATTTGGAAAATGCCACTGTTTGCAAGCACAAATCTGAAGTCTGTTTTTTTTTTTTTGTTTTTTTTTTTTGTTTTTTTTGAGGCGGAATTTCACTCTTGTTACCCAGGCTGGAGTGCAATGGTGCGATCTCGGCTCACCGCAACCTCCGCCTCCTGGATTCAAGCAATTCTCCTGCCTCAGCCTCCTGAGTAGCTGGGATTACAGGCACGCACCGCCATGCCCAGCTAATTTTTTGTATTTTTAGTAGAGACGGGGTTTCACCATGTTGACCAGGATGGTCTCGATCTATTGACCTTGTGATCCACCCGCCTCAGCCTCCCAAAGTGCTGGGATTACAGGCTTGAGCCACCGCGCCCGGCTTGAAGTCTGTTTTATAACAGACTTGCAAGGGCAAGAATGTTGTAAAGTTTATTCTCTGCAGGTTTATTGCCGAGTTAAAAACAAGGAAACTGAGACCAGCACAAGAAAATTAGATGCCAATTTATTCAGCTCCCGGGCGAGATTCTGTGGTCCCGGGGAGAGGGGCCAGGGAAGTCATGCCTGACTCCTCTCAGGAGTGGGGTTTTATAGGGAGTGAAGGCTTTCGATTGGATTTGGAGAAACAGGATGTGGACAGGGTGAGCTGCCCTTGGTAGGTAGGTGGGATTTCCGGTGAACGGGCTAAGTGCTGAGTGCAGAGGGGATTTCCAAGGGTGAGGCTAGGTGCCGGGTGCAGAGGGGATTTCCAAGGGTGGGGCTAGGTGCCGGGTGCAGAGGGGATTTCCAAGGGTGGGGCTAGGTGCCGGGTGCAGAGGGGATTGCCAAGGCAGGCTAGGTGCCGGGTGCAGAGGGGATTTCCAAGGTGGGCTAGGTGCCGGGTGCAGAGGGGATTTCCAAGGGTGGGGCTAGGTGCCGGGTGCAGAGGGGATTTCCAAGGTGGAGCTAGATGATGGGCATATTCTGATAACTTAATTTTCAAGCCAGGAGGGAGATGGGCGTGTTCGAACTCCCGGCGAGGCAACCAGCCTTACAAATGTGGTACAACATATCATGACTTGGAAAAGCTTAAAGCTCCCCAAAGGCAGAAATCTGTAATCTTTCCTCTCTACTTATGGAACTATCTCATGGAAGAGTTACCAACAGTTTCTTTGAAATGGGAGTTTCTCAGGTTGATAGATAAGGAATGGCTATCTTTACAGATCTGCAATGGCTAGTGACATGTTTGTGGACCAGTTATGGTCATTGTGTGGTCATGATGTTCTTTGTGATCATCATGTTCTTTTTTATAGGTAATAGACAAACTAATGAGGAAGGCATGAGCCTTTCTGGAATACTAAATCAGGAAAAATATAGGTGGTTATGTGTGTATTGTGGATTACTTCATGGAGGCAGAAGAACATGGGATATCTCTGTGATTGTGCTAGAAACATTCCTACACCCATTCCACAATCTTCAGCAGCAGTTGAGATTAACCAGATGTGTGGTCAGGTCTGATCTCAATGCAGAGGGAATGTCATGGTCTCTTAAGTATGGTGGAATAAGAAATA
Source organism: Saimiri boliviensis (assembly GCF_048565385.1). NCBI lineage: Eukaryota > Metazoa > Chordata > Mammalia > Primates > Cebidae > Saimiri > Saimiri boliviensis. Next base: position 40,084,900 of record NC_133450.1, on the reverse strand, counting down.
AGTTGAAGAATATTCGGTTCCACAGTGAGCAGCAGGTATATTCAAACCTATCCCAAAGGCCAAAGAATAAGGTTGACAAATCCAGTTTCTCAGAAAGAAAATATTTCACAGGGACTTGAAAACATAAGCAATGTATCAGGTGACTATGTGATGGTGGGTTCTCACACCCACCCTCCAGAAATTATCCTTTAGAAAGCAAGGCTTGGGCCGGGCACGGTGGCTCGGGCTTGTAATCCCAGCACTTTGGGATGCCAAGGCAGGCAGATCACTGGAGGTCAACAGTTCAAGACCAGCCTGGCCAACATGGTGAAACCCTGTCTCTACTAAAAATATAAAAATTAGCCGGGCATGGTGGCACACACCTGTAATCCCAGCTATTTGGTAAGTTGAAGCATAAGAATTGCTTGAACCTAGGAGGCAGTGGTTGCACTGAGCTGAGATCACACCACTGTACTCCAGCCTGGGCAACAGAGCAAGATCCTGTCTCAAAAAAAAAAAAAAAAAAAAAAAAAAAAGCCAGGCGCGGTGGCTCACACCTGTAATCCCAGCATTTTGGAAGGCCAAAGTGGGCAGATCATGAGGTTATGATCCATCTCTACTAAAGATGTAAAAAAACTAGCCCGGCACAGTGGTGCTGGCCTGTAATCCCAGCTACTCAAGAGACTGAGGCAGAATTGCTTGAAGCCAGGAGGTGGAGGTTGCAGTGAGCTGAGATTGCACCACAGCACTCTAGCCTGGGCAACAGGGTGAGACTCTGTCTCAATCAATCAATAAAATAAAAAAATAGCCGGGCGCGGTGGCTCAAGCCTGTAATCCCAGCACTTTGGGAGGCCGAGGCGGGTGGATCACGAGGTCAAGAGATCGAGACCATCCCGGTCAACATAGTGAAACCCCGTCTCTACTAAAAATACAAAAAATTAGCTGGGCATGGTGGCACGTGCCTGTAATCCCAGCTACTCAGGAGGCTGAGGCAGGAGAATTGCCTGAACCCAGGAGGCGGAGGTTGCGATGAGCCGAGATCGCGCCATTGCACTCCAGCCTGGGTAACAAGAGCAAAACTCTGTCTCAAAAAAAAAAAATAAATAAAAAATAAAAAAAATGAAAAAATAAAAAGTGCTGGGCGCGGTGGCTCATATCTGTAATCCCAACACTTCAGGAGGCTGAGAAGGGCAGATCACCTGAGGTCAGGAGTTCGAGACTAGCTTGAACAACATGGAGAAAACTCGTCTCTACTGAAAATACAAAAAATTAGCCAGGCATGATGGTGCATGCCTGTTATCCCACCTACTGGAGAGGCTGAGGCAGGAGAATCGCTCGAACCTACGAGGCGGAGGTTGCAGTGAACCGAGATCTGCCATTGCACTCCAACCTGGGCAACAAGAGTGAAAGTCCGAAACCCCGACTTAAAAAAAAAAAGCCTTCAGGATAAAGACATGTGCATCTGGTTACTTTCTTGCAGCAACTTGTGACCACTGGGGAGGTCAGATAAGCATCTTAATGAGAGCTGTTACAGGCATTGTTTAGAGAACTTGCTGCAGAACACTCTGGTATGCACAAACTAAATTAGTCATTATGGAGGTTTTGCTTCAAGATGGTATCACTCTTACCACGCAACAGGCTATTTTCCTACAAACACCAACTTTATTCCCAGAGCACACCTGCAAATCTGGAAAGCTTGCCTTACCTGTAGAACGCATTGTAAATCCTGGTCTGTATAAAAGTAGCTAGGTCTGCAGACTCAGCCTCATGATGTCAATCCTCATGGCCTGTGCATGGGTTTCCAGGTATGTCATTAATTTGTTATACAACCTTCTTGTGAGGGCTTGGAAGGTGAGGGGAGTATAGATTCACGTTCAAAGTTCTCCTAACTTCCTGGGGTGTCCTATTCTAAAGAATGGCAATTGTAGCAGTCATGATACCATGTCGCCCAAATTCAGTTTTGGGATTTTTCATATAAAATCGAGGATTAATATAAAAGTTGCCAGACGGGTGTGGTGGCTCATGCCTGTAATCTCAGCACTTTGGGAGGCTGAGGCGGGCGGATAACCTGAGGTCAGGAGTTCAAGACCAGCCTGGCCAACATGGTGAAACCCTGTCTTATAAAAAATACACATATATAAGAGTTACCTTATTTCTCTTCTTAATAAGTAAACATGCAATTGTTCTGTTATCACAGATTTTGAAAAACAAAAAATGAAACACTTAAGTATATATCAAAAAATACTTTTGATTACCTTCAAGTTAGGTGTAATTCACCCCTGAGCTAAGTAATAGTGCAGCCCTTCTACTGGCAAAAGAAGAAAACACTTCACCAAACCCCACTGTTGAATGGATATTTCAACAAGCTTTTCAACTTTACGTCTTACTCCCTTGCAGGTACCTTGGGTGCTCCAGACGAACTGCTATTTGTGTGTCAAACAGATCTAACACATTCCCATTTCCATGCTTTGGTTCATCCAATTTCTTTTTTTTTTTTTTTCTCAAGACAAAGTTTCACTCTTGTTGCCCAGGCTGGAGTGCAATGGCATGATCTTGGCTCACTACAACCTCCACCTCCTGGGTTCAAGCAATTCTCCTGCCTCAGCCTCCCCAGTAGCTGGAATTACAAGCATACGCCACCACGCCCGGCTAATTTTGCATTTTTAGTAGAGATGGGGTTTCACCATGTTGCTCAGATTGGTCTCAAACCCCTGACATCATGTGATCCACCTGCATCAACCTCCCAAAGTGCTGGGATTACAGGCATCAGCCACTGTGCCTGGCCAGGCTCATCCAATTTATTCTACCTAAACTGTATCCTCTGCCCTACCACTTTGCTCTTAGCCCATTAAAAGCTTATTTCATACAAAAAAATTAGCTGAGAATGGTGATGCGTGCCTGTAATCCCAGCTACTCAGGAGGCTGAGGCAGGAGAATTGCCTGAACCCAGGAGGCAGGGGTTGCAGTGAGCCGAGATCGTGCCATTGCACTCCAGTCTGCGTAACAAGAGCGAAACTCCGTCTCAAAAAAAAAAAAAAACAACTTATTTCACTCCAAACATTTCAACATGAAATCGAGTGCCTCATAAAGTTACAATTGGCCTGAGTAAGCATTCAAGAAGATTCCACAAGATTATCTGCTAATAATATTTTTTATTATTTATTTTTATTATTATTATTTTTTATAAAGGTGGGGTTTCACTATGATGGTCAGGCTGGTCTTGAACTCCTGACCTCAGGTGATCCACCCACCTTGGTCTCCCCCGAAGTGCTAGGATTACAGGCGTGAGCCACAGCGCCCGGCCTCTGTTAATAATATTTTAGAAGAGATCAGGCACGGTGGCTCATACCCGTAATCCCAGCACTTTGGGAGACTGAGGTGAGTGGACCACCAGAGGTCGGGAGTTCAAGACTAGCCTGACCAACATAGAGAAATCCCATCTCTACTAAAAATACAAAATTAGCTGGGCATGGTGGCACATGCCTGTAATCCCAGCAACTTGGGAGGCTGAGGCAGGAGAATCACTTGAACCTGGGAGGCAGAGGCTACAGTGAACCAAGATCACACCATTGCACTCCAGCCTGAGCAACAAAAGCAAAACTCCATCTCAAAAATAAATAAATAAATAAATAAATAAATAATATATATCTATCTATATATACAGAGAGAGTGCATAGTGGGAAAGTAAAAACAATTTATTTTTAGAAAAGGTAGAACATATTTCACATATAAATACCAAATCTGAGTTTATAATCAATTAATATTTATTTTTTATTGCCCTTCTCTTGATTGTAAATATTTATAAATCAATTTGCTATTTAAAAAATTTGACGCCCTTTGTTAATGAATACTTTAAACAAGATTTTGAGAATATACTGCTAAGAAGCAAATATTTTAAAATTCTTATTTGTTTAGCTATTTGAAACATTTTATGATGACAAATGTTGCATGATTACTACTGTTTCTTTAAGATTATTAGTACAGTTTTCAACCAGCTTATCAGTCTGTTCCTGCATTGCTATAAAACACACTACTGGAAGCTGGGTGTGGTAGCTCACAACCTGTAATTCCAGCACTTTGGGAGGCTGAGGTGGGCAGATCTCCTGAGGTCAGGAGTTCGAGACCAGCCTGGCCAACATGGTGAAACCCTGTCTCTACTAAAAATACAAAAATTAACTGTGCACAGTGGTGCCCGCCTGTAGTTCCAGCTATTCAAAAGCCTGAGGCAGGAGAATTGCTTGAATCTGGGAGGCAGATGTTGCAGTGAGCCAAGATCACGCCACTGCACTCCAGCCTGGGTGGCAGCAAGACTCCATCTCAAAAACAAAAACAAACAAACTACCAAAGACTAGATAATTTAATTAAAAAAACAACGACCAAAAAAACAAGGTTGAATTGGCTCATAGTTCCACAGGATGTACAGAAAGCATGGTTCAGGAGGCCTCAGGAAACTTAAAATCATAGCGGAAGGTAAAGAAAAAGCTGACACGTCTTACATAGCTGCAGCAGGAGGAAGAGAAGGTGAAGGGTGAGGTGTTACATACTTTTAAACAACCAGGTCTTTTTTTTTTTTTCTTTTGAGGCAGAATTTCACTCTTGTTGCCCAGACTGGAGTACAGTGGTGCAATCTTGGCTCACTGCAACCTCTGCCTCCCAGGTTCAAACGATTCTCCGCCGTCAGCCTCCTAAGTAGCTGGGATTACAGGAATGTGCTACCATGCCTGGCTAATTTTTTGTTTTTAGTAGAGATGGGGTTTTCCTTTGTTGGCCAGGTTGGTCTTGAACTGCTGGTCTTAGGTGATCCACCCACCTTGGCCTCCCAAAGTGCTCGATTACAGGCATGAGCCACCGCACCCAGCCAACAATCAGATTTTATGAAAACTCATTCACTATCAGGAGAACAGCCAGAAAGATATCTGCTCCCATGATCCAATCACCTCCCACCAGGCTCCTCTTCCAACACTAGGATTACAATTCGACATGAGATTTGGGTAGAGACACAAATCCAAACTATCAGCCAAAAATAAGCAAAAATACTGTGCATTAAAATGAGTTTGGTGAATTTTTCCCCTTAAATTAACTCAGGCGAAAGAGGAGAAAAACCCTTTATATAGTAGGTAAATTAAAATCCACCTTATTGTCACCAACCCCAATGATCCTATGAATTTGAGCCTGGAGAGCTCTGGAGACCAGGGTGGCCTTTCACTTTACTGAATTAAAAAAAAAAAAAAAAAAAAAACAACTTGATATTTAAGTTCTAAATATATTTCATCTAAATTTTAATTATAAATATCACTTCAAATTTTTTTTTTTTTTTTTTTTGAGACGGAGTTTCGCTCTTGTTACCCAGGCTGGAGTGCAATGGCGCGATCTCGGCTCACCGCAACCTCCGCCTCCTGAGTTCAGGCAATTCTCCTGTCTCAGCCTCCTGAGTAGCTGGGATTACAGGCACGTACAGCTACCATGCCCAGCTAATTGTTTTTGTATTTTTAGTAGAGACGGGGTTTCACTATGTTGACCGGGATGGTCTCGATCTCTTGACCTCGTGATCCACCCGCCTCGGCCTCCCAAAGTGCTGGGATTACAGGCTTGAGCCACCGCGCCCGGCACTTCAAATTTTTAAATGAGGTAGCTGGTTACATGAAAAATTAAACAGGCCGGGCGCGGTGGCTCAAGCTTGTAATCCCAGCACTTTGGGAGGCCGAGGCAGGTGGATCACAAGGTCAAGAGATCGAGACCATCCTGGTCAACATGGTGAAACCCCGTCTCTACTAAAAATACAAAAAATTAGCTGGGCATGGTGGCGTGTGCCTGTAATCCCAGCTACTCAGGAGGCTGAGGCAGGAGAATTGCCTGAACCCAGGAGGCGGAGGTTGCGGTGAGCCGAGATCGTGCCATTGCACTCCAGCCTGGGTAACAAGAGTGAAACTCTGCCTCAAAAAAAGAAAAATTAAACAACTGTACAAAATAATATTATCAAGAATACAATTATTTATTACTAGAAACTAAAAGTTACATTCCTACATATACAGAATATTTTCTTTTCAGATTTGATTTCAAGTCTAAAAAAATAAAATCTTAAAACTAATTCGAATACAAATCACATCCAAACAATGGGGTACTGTAGTAATTACATACAAAACTTTTCTAGAATTAAGTTATTAGCCCTTCAATATTTGCATGAAAAGTGACAAAATCCATACTTAGATAAATTGGAAGCATTCATTTACAACCTAAACTTTTAAAACAGGTAAGCCGGGCACGGTGGCTCAAGCCTGTAATCCCAGCACTTTGGGAGGCCGAGGCGGGTGGATCACGAGGTCGAGAGATCGAGAGCATCCTGGTCAACATGGTGAAACCCCGTCTCTACTAAAGATACAAAAAATTAGCTGGGCATGGTGGCACGTGCCTGTAATCCCAGCTACTCAGGAGGCTGAGGCAGGAGAATTGCCTGAGCCCAGGAGGCGGAGGTTGCGGTGAGCCGAGATCGCGCCATTGCACTCCAGCCTGGGTAACAAGAGCAAAACTCCGTCTCAAAAAAAAAAAAAAAAAAAAAAAACAGGTAGACTATTAGGCAATATTAAAATTTTTCCATCATTAATCTCTGAGAATCTGATGTATGTTGTAGATTTTTTTCTCCAGAAAAATGTGCATATTGAAGCCTAAGGATTGAATAATCATGTAATTCATTCAACATATACTAATTGAATGCCTATTGTGTCCCAGGGATCCAGAAGTAAAAAGATACACAAGGTCTTTTTCCTCATGAAGCTTACATCATAGGGATAAAGATAGAAAATTTTATTCTTTTTGTTTTGTTTTGTTTTAAAGATGGGGTTTCACCATGTTGGTCAGGCTGGTCTTGAACTCCCGACCTCAGGTGATCTGCCTGCCTTGGCCTCCAAAGTGCTTGGATTACAGGCGTGAGCCACTATGCCTGACCAAGATAGACTATTTTAAAAGTAAATAATACATAGTTACAGACTGTGATTGATACACTTTGCCTTTGTGTCCCAATCCAAATCTCATCTTGAATTGTAATAATCCCCACATGTCAAGGGCAAGACTATGTGGAGATATTTGAATCATGGGGGCAGTTTCCCCGTGCTCTTCTCATGATCATGAGTGAGTTCTCATGGGATGTGATGGTTGTTTTTTTTTTTTTTTTTTTTTTTTTTTTGAGACAAGAGTTTTGCTCTTGTTACCCAGGCTGGAGTGCAATGGCGCGATCTCGGCTCACCGCAACCTCCGCCTCCCGGGTTCAGGCAATTCTCCTGCCTCAGCCTCCTAAGTAGCTGGGATTACAGGCACGCGCCACCATGCCCAGCTAATGTTTTGTATTTTTGGTAGAGACGGGGTTTCACCATGTTGACCAGGATGGTCTCGATCTCTTGACCTCGTGATCCACCCGCTTCAGCCGCCCAAAGTGCTGGGATTACAGGCTTAAGCCACCGCACCCGGCGGATGTGATGGTTTTATAAGGGGCTTCCCTCTTCTCTCACCACTCCCTCTCACTCCATCCTGCAACTCTGTGAAGAGGTACCTTCTGCCATGACTGCAAGTTTCCTGAGGCCTCCCCAGACATGCAGAACTGTGAGTCAATTAAACCTCTTTATAAATTACTCAGTCTTGGGCAGTTCTTTATAGTGGCATGAGAACAGACTAATATAGTGATAGATTTCACTGATAGAGAATACAATAGATTTCAGTTAAGAGGCCTCCTAATTTAGGACAAAAAATAAACCCCAGCTCAGGAATTTTTTTTTTTTTTTTTTGAGACGGAGTTTCACTCTTGTTGCCCAGGCTGGAGTGCAATGGTGCAATCTCAGCTCCACCTCCTGGGTTCAAGGGATTCTCCTGCCTCAGCCTCCTGAGTAGCTGGAATTATAGGTGCTTACCACCAATGCTCACCTAATTTTTTATTATTTTATTTTTTATTTTTATTTTTGTTTTTTAATTTTATATATTTTTTTGTAGAGATGGGGTTTTGCTATGTAGGTCAGACTGGTCTTAAACTCCTGACCTCGGATGATCCACCCACCCCGGCCTCCCAAAGTGCTGGGATTACAGGTGTGAGCCACCTCCTGGCCAGGAATTTTTAAAAAAATCCTTATCTAGTAAGGATTATGTCACTTGTCATGTAAATATTGAGGGGCTAATAATTTAATTCTATTGTGGGAATTTTTTTTAAAATCCATTTTATATCTGCTAAGAAAATGTCATCATAAAAAAGAAAATATTTAAAATTCACTTGATTTTTAGAAAACAGGAGAAAAAAAAGACCCTTAAAAACAAAAATATTATCAGATCCTGTTGCAGTACCAGATAATGAGCTTTCTAGACATCAATGAAAAATAAAACAAAACTAAAAATGACGAAAGGAAAAATGAAATAGTCTTTTAGGGGCTCTGGAGCAATGAAATAATATGGTTTTCATATTTATAGGCAATAGAGCTTTCACAATTACTAAGGGTTTTTAGCATAAACAATCAGTACAATAGCTATCAAAGTACATTTTATTCTGCTTGCAGATTGCTGCTATCAGATAGAGAATACCATATTTGGGAGAGAAAAGAGGCAAGGGAAGGGCAAATTTAGAAAAGCCAGCTAGTTGAAACTTAAGAATTACATTTCTAGCTTGGCACAGTGGCTCACACCTATAATACCAGCACTTTGGGTGGCTGAGGTGGGAGGATTGCTTCAGTCCAGGAGTTCAAGACCAGTCTAGGCAACATAGTCAGACTCCCATCTCTATAAAAATAGAAAAATTAGCCAAACATGGTCTCAGTTACTCAGGAGGCTAAGGTGGGAGGATGGATTAAGCCCAGGAGGTGCAGGCAGCAATGAGCAGTGATCATGCCATTGTACCCCAGCCTAGGTGAGAAAGCAAGACCCTATCTCTAAAGAAATAAATAAACAAATAAATAAACACATTTGTTTCCTTAAACATTTTTATTTTGTAAAAAGTTTTTCTTTTTTTAAAAAATATTCTTTTTATTTTTCAAGATGGGGTTTCACCATGATGGCCAGGCTGTTCTTGAACTCCTGACCTCAGGTGATCCACCCACCTTGGCCTCCCAAAGTGCTAGGATTACAGGCGTGAGCCACTGTGCCCGGTTAAAAGTTTATTTTTCTTTGAAATTTCTCTCCTGTGTGTCTCACAAGGAAGGGCTGTTTCTTTATAAAGTGATCTAGTGAGCTTGACAATTAAGAGCTTTCTAAAAGTCCTTTACAATCAGCATGTTAAAATTTTTATTGTGCTATGTATAACTTATGTAACCACAATCAAAATTCAAGTGTAAAAGTTTGTTCCTTTGTTTCTTTCAGATGCAGTCTTGCTTTGTCACCCAGACTGGAATGTGGTGGCATGATCATAGCTCATTGCAACCTCCCCCTCCTGGGTTAAAGTGATCTTCCCACCTCAGCTTACCAAGTTAGGTTTTAAATCTAGAATAAAAAATTCCTTGTTAACAAGAATAAAATTGTTTTACCAATACAAAATTTTTGTCATATAAAATTGTGTGATTATATCTTTCTCCACTCCCATTGCTTCACTTGAGAAGCCTTTAAAAATTTTTTTGATTATATATTTTCAAAACTACTTTGGTATTTACTCATCTTTATTGACGGCTTTGTAAAAATTTGCCTTTAAGGGAGTAACAGAGAGGGCAAGAGAGAATTTGCTTTTAAATTCTCTTCATTTCACTGAATTGATTTTTTATGTTGTCTTTGAAATATACATATACATATACATATATATATATATATAAACGTTACTTGTAAAGAAAGCTACAAAATAGAGCCGGGTGCGGTGGCTCACGCCTGTAATCCCAACACTTTGCGAGGCAGAGGTGGGTGGATCACGAGGTCGAGAGATCGAGACCATCCTGGCCAACATGGTGGAACCCTGTCTCTACTAAAAATACAAAAAAATTAGCTGGGCGTGGTGGCACACGCCTGTAGTCCCCGCTACTTGGGAGGCTGAGGCAGGAGAATTGCTTGAACCCGGGAGGTGGAGGTTGCAGATAGCCGAGGTCACGCCACTGCACTCCAGCCTGGCGCCTGGTGACAGAGTGAGACTCTGTCTCAAAAAAAAAAAAAAGAAAGCAAGCAAGCAAGCTGGCCGGGCGCGGTGGCTCAAGCCTGTAATTCCAGCACTTTGGGAGGCTGAGGCGGGTGGATCACGAGGTCAAGAGATCGAGACCATCCTGGTCAACATGGTGAAACCCCGTCTCTACTAAAAACACAAAAAATTGGCCAGGCGCAGTGGCTCAAGCCTGTAATCCCAGCACTTTGGGAGGCCGAGGCGGGTGGATCACGAGGTCAAGAGATCAAGACCATCCTGGTCAACATGGTGAAACCCCGTCTCTACTAAAAATACAAAAAACTAGCTGGGCGTGGTGGTGCGTGCCTGTAATCCCAGCTACTCAGGAGGCTGAGGCAGGAGAATTGCCTGAACCCAGGAGGCGGAGGTTGCGGTGAGCCAAGATCGCGCCATTGCACTCCAGCCTGGGTAACAAGAGCGAAACTCCGTCTCAAAAAAAAAAAAAAAAACACACACACACACACAAAATTAGCTGGGCATGGTGGCACGTGCCTGTAATCCCAGCTACTCAGGAGGCTGAGGCAGGAGCATTGCCTGAACCCAGGAGGCGGAGGTTGCGGTGAGCCGAGATCGCGCCATTGCACTCCAGCCTGGGTAACAAGAGCGAAACTCCGTCTCAAAAAAAAAAAAAAAGAAAGAAAGCAAGCTACAAAATAAAAATAATTCTGTCAATCTTGAAGTAGTATCGTTTTATATTAGGTCATATAATTAGTTTCTGGTAGACCTGGTTTTTGCACTTCACACATCATGACTTTTTTTTTTTTTTTTTTTTTTTTTTATTTGAGACAGAGTCTTGCTGTATCGCCCAGGCTGGAGTGCAGTGGCATGATCTCTGCTCAAGGCAACCTCCACCTCCCAGATTCAAGCGATTCCCCTGCCTTAGCCTCCTCAGTAGCTGGAGCTGGGATTACAGGCATGTGCTACCATGCCCAGCTAATTTTTGTATTTTTAGTAGAGACGGGGTTTCACCATGCTGGTCAAGCTAGTCTCAAACTCCTGACCTCGTGATCCGCCTGCCTTGGCCTCCCAAAGTGCTGGAATCACAGGTGTGAGCCACCATGCCCGGTCCATCATGGCATTTTAAAATTACAATATAAAATGTCCCTATGTTTTCTTCTGCTTGAAAAGTACCTCTTCCTAGTTTTATGATTAATCCTTGACATTCATGGAAAAGCAGTATACTACCTACAATACTGTTAGTCACAAATTTTACTGAAACATTTTTGTGCATAAGCTTTATTTTTTATTTCCTTTTTAAAATTTTTAAATTTGTGGGTTTTTTATGCATAAGCTTTTTAAAACAAGTATTATGAAACTTTTTACTAAAAGTACAATGTTATAGATAATCATTAATGGAGCCAAAGTCAGTTTTACCTCAAAGAATTTCTTCAGTGTCTTCCATTGCCAAAACAGCACTTTGATTTTGAACCAAACGCTTGAGAGAAAACATGTGCTAGAATGAAAATCCAAGATGTATTTTTAAAATTTCTACCACATAAAACAGAAACAATTGCCTGGTAGGCAAACAAAACAAAGAAAAACCTTCTTCAATCTCCAATTTAGCTTTTATTTTAAAATACATTTAGCATAGAACTGTCAAAGGACAGAAAATAATAAAACACAAAGAAATGGAACATTTTCAAATACCTTTTAAGCTACACATAAAAATTAACAGTATAGCACAGACCCAAATTATGGGAAACAGTCCCTAAACTTCAACTCATTAAAAACACATTTTGAAAGTAAAGCTCTTTTCACATTTTCCAACGTACCGTTATTTTCCTACCTGCCTCGGTTTCCTTTTAACTAATAAGTAAAGGGTAAAATTTAGTTGCTTTACTTAAAATTGTCAGCTTCAGTTTTGGTGAAAATTACCACGCCCCTAAATTCTCAATCAGAATTACAAAAATATGAGCTCAAATAGTTATGGTGCCCAAAATAGAAACATCTGAAGTGATAGTTCTGGATAATCATATAGATATTGCACTAAAATCAGTAATTACAAACCTGGTATTCATTTATATGGAAAGTTAATCCTCTTCTTTATGAAAAACTTTCTACAAATACATTTAATGTTAATGTAAGTATAACCACACTTCAAAATATAAAGGCACAGACAGAAAAAAATAATAGTTTAATACTATATGCAAACTTTCCACTGTGAAAATAATAAAAAGTTGAAAAAATAATAGGATCTAAAATACTGACATTAATTTTAGGTTTTATAATTTACCTTAAGTAGCTAATAAACGGTATTAAAAGTTAACAGTGCTAAATCCAATCCTTTCCAAATTATTTAGAAAAATGCTTTGTTTTCACATGAAGTATGTGCATTGTCCCATCTATAAATTTCAACTACATTTCCATTCACTGGAAGTATCTACCTGCAGTATAAACAATCAAGACAATGTACAAAAAATATATCTTGTTCCTGTAACTTACAATGCACAGAAAAATACCTATAAAAAGGGAAGTATTTATCCATTTAGCTTTCTAATAAATTGGTGAGAAAGTTTAGCCCATTCCACATTTCTTTCTAAATAAAGGCTAAAGAGTAAGGGCAATTTACTTCTATGCCTGTCACCTTGACATACATTTTTAAAAATATTTGCCTGATTATATGTAACTTAAGATAAAATTAATGTCTTATTTTTACATCACAGTATACATAGCATTTCTTAATTCAGCAACAGAAAGGCACAATTAGCAAGAAATAAAATTCAGTACCTGAATTAATAAACTGATATCCAGAACAGTTGCAAATAAAGTACATTCAAAACAGTATACAGAACTTAAAAAAACTAAACAATCCAAAAAATAATTTTTCTAAAAATTTGGTCCATTAAAAATGTCTCCCATGTTCAACATCATGGGTAACATGAAAGGTAATGCAGTGTAAAAACAGGCAGTAAATCAATGTATAGTAGCGTACGCATTCTGGTCTTGTAATTATGCAATTCAATTAGGAAATGGCTCCCATAGTAAATAAATGTTAAATGTATCTGTTAATAACAACATACCTGTATTTAGTTCAAATACACAGGCACAACTGTTTGCATATTATTATTGATTTTATAATACACTCCCATAGTTTAAAAAAACACTTAGGTATATTATTTTATATATAATATATATCAGATATATAATTGCATATTATGTACCTTATATATATTATATATAAGTTGAATCCATAACAACACAAAACTCTCCAAACATTACATTAACATTCTAAATGGATACTTATCATTTTCTCAGTATTGAAATAGCTCAGCTCACCTAAAACAATATCTGGATGTGCAACGATAAAATGCACTGACTCTTAGGAATTTACTTAAATAATTATTTAAGTTAAATTCCTGCAAAAGCCTAATTCTGATCTGGCTTTTACTTGCAATATATTTTTAGGTATCAGTAACTGGTACCCCCCTTTCTCTTCATAAACAATATTTCTCCATCAAGAGATACCAATAAAGAAAAATATGTAAGGAACAAAAAATGTGATGGAGAAACCAACCATTCCATAGGTAATATACCGATAAGGAAGTTCAACTTCCATGTGCTGTCTTGCTTTTCGAATATCATCACACGGTATATTGGAGATTTTGCAGGCTAAAGGAATGGTGATCTTTTTCATTATATTTCTGACCACCAGCACAAACACCATCCCTATGAGGATCCGCAATATGGCTTTCCCAAAGAGAGTCATAGTGACGGGAGGCCCAGATAAAGGTAATGTATCTAGAGAAGGATCTAATACTAGACCCATCTTATAAGTAACATGAGATCCACATGCAATTCCAGCACCACTTCCTAGAATCTCAGCTGTGTCTCCTCGGGATGTGCTCCAGGTGTCAAGAGTGAAAGAAAAGATCCCCAAAGCTAAATGAAGCCCGATGATGATTAATGGAGCATATTTGTGAGTTTGGTTGAAGTTATCAATCAGGTCCACAAATGGATAGAAGACAGCTAAGATTAAAATGGTATATAGGAATCCAGCAATAATATCCTAGGAAAAGATAAGAGTATTGTTGTTTAGTATAATACTAAACGTTTTTGGCATTTAAAAAATAATTTATATTTGCGTCAATTTCAAATGTTAAATAGACATAAATTTTTTTAAGCTGTCAAATTCTCAAAGTAAACTTTATTAAACTGACCATATAAGAGGCATGAAAAACTATTAATAATAAAAAGATCTCTATTTTCATAATTCTACCCTTTTATAAATTAACTACATATATAATATACACAAATTTATATTCAAATCCTGAACGAAGTATGCTAAAATTGTGTAGTTTTCATTTCTGGAGAAAAGAGTACACTTAGTATTCAAAGAAATGGTTTTCATTTTCATGTGTTTATGTATGTTATTATCTCCATGATCACATATACATCCTAGGTAATTCTCTTTTCTCATTCATTCATTCATTAATTCATTCAACAAATACTTAGTGAGTACCAACTCCTATTTTAGGGATTGGGGATACATTGCTTTAAAAAAATGACAAGACTGTGGCTGGGTATGGTAGCTCACACCTGTAATCCCAGCACTTTGGGAAGCCAAGGTGAGCAGATCACTTGAGGCCAGGAGTTAAAAACCAGCCTGAGCAACATAGTGAAACCCTGTCTCTACTAAAAATTCAAAAATTAGCCAGGCATGGTAGCTGCAGCCTGTGGTCCCAGCTACTCAGGAGGCTGAGGCAGGAGAATCGCTTGAACCTGGGAGGTGGAGGTTGCAGTGAGCTGAGATCGCACCACTGCACTCCAGCCTGGGCAAGAGGTAGCGAGACTCCGCCTCAAGAAAAAAAAAATTTTTTTTTAAAGAATTAGCAAGTTTAACTTGATGATGGACTGAATGTGAAAAAGGAGAGAGAGAGAGAGAGAGAGGGATCAAAGATGGTTCCTAGTTTTAGGGAGGAGCAATTGTGTAGATTTGATAGAAGACGGTTTACTTAAGGAAACAAAGCAATTAAATAACCTTCTGAATCTTTCCTGACAACATACAAAAATGTTCTATATTTCTACCTGATAACAAAATAAAACCCTATGATCTACTCTCTATTACTGAAAAATGTATCAGTGCTTATATTCACTGTCTCCACTTCCTCACCTCCAATTTTTCTCTAAACTCACCCCTGCACTGAAACCACTTTTTTCTTGGATACTAGCGGTCTTCAAAAACAATGGCATTTCCTTATGTTACTATTACTAATGAAAAAAAATAATAAAGAGAAAAACAAAAACAATGGTAATTTCTTAACAATATTCAATACAGTTAAGCAACAGACTAGTTGCTTAATGTTTTTATCTTTAAATTTTTTATTTAATATTTGATACATAGCAAAATACATGTAGAGTGTTTATGACATTATAAAATTCATATCTATGAAATCACTTCCCCAAAAAAGAACAATAATATTACAACTATTGTCAAATCCACTGTTGTGCTGTTTCTCAATCCTATCACTTTGCATTCCTCCCCACAAACAATTTGCAAGCTTGAATTTTGGCTTAATAAATACCTGGGTTTTGTTTTTATTTTTGTTTTGTTTTGTTTTGTAGATACCAGGTTTCACCAGGTTGCCCAACTGGTCTTGACCTCCTGGCCTCAAGCAATCAACCTGCCTTGGCCTCCCAAAGAACTAGGATCATAGGTATGAGCCACTGGGCCCAGTCATAAATATCTATTTTAAAAAATTGTTCTACCACACATCTTCAAGCAAAATATTGCCCAGTTTGGGCCAGGCGCAGTGGCTTACTCCTGTAATTCCAGCACTTTAGGAGGCCAAGGTGTGAGGATCACCTGAGGTCAGGAATTCGAGACCAGCCTGACCAACATGGTGAAAGCCCATCTCCACTAAAAATACAAAATTAGCCAGGTGTGGTGGCACATGCCTGTAATCTCAGCTACTCTGGAGGCTAAGGCAGGAGAATCACTTAGAACCCTGAGAGCTGAGATCATGCCACTGCACTCCAGCCTGGGTAACAAGAGCGAAACTCCATCTCAAAAAAAAAAAGATTCATTCATTATATTACATGTGGTTATTGGTTGTTCACTTTCACAATCATAATATTTTGCTGCATAATATACAATTTATTTATCTGTTTTCTCACTTACAGTCATTTAAGTTGTTTTTGATTAGTTAACTGATTACAGTTGAACTTGAATGCCTTTTTTTTTTTTGAGACAGGGTCTGTCACCCAGGCTGGATTGTGGTGGCACAATCTCACCTTACTGCAACCTCCACCTCCGGGGTTCAAGTTGTCTTTCCCACTTCAGCCTCCCAAGTAGCTGGGACTACAAACATGCACCATCACGCCCGGCTAGAATAATTTTCCTATTTTTTGTCAACAAGGTTTTGCCATGTTGCCCAGGCTGGTTTCCAACTCCTGAGCTCATGCAATCCACCTGCCTCGGCCTCCCACAGTGTTGGGATTACAGGTGTGAGCCACCATGCCCAGCTTCGCTATTCCTTTTCTATGCAATAAAAACTGTATCATGAACTGACAGGGTTCACAGTTGCAGTGCTTGAAGCCATTGTTCTAAATGATATATAACTCAAAATCAGAATACTTTGGAATATAAGAATAGCTGGAGAAGATATAGACAATTATGAAAGAGAATATAGCTGAACATTTAACTATAAAATTTTGGGGAAATAGATCATGTTTTGCTCAATCTCAAATATTTTTTGGATGGATGAATCAATGAATGAATAAATCCTTCACATGAATTTTATCTAGCAGAATCTACCAAATTATTTGTAAATTAATATTGTTCCTCTTTTAAAATGATTTATTGTGTTAGAGATATAAGAAAACATTTTATTTATTTATTTATTTATGACTCACTCTGTCCCCCAACCTGGAGTGCAGTGGCACCATCTCAGTTCACTGCAACCTCCACCTCCGGGGTTCAAGCAATTCTCCTATCTCAGCCTCCCAAGTAGCTGGGATTACAGGCATGTACCACCAACCACACCAGCCAATTTTTGTATTCTTTTTTTTTTTTTTTTTTTGAGACGGAGTTTCGCTCTTGTTACCCAGGCTGGAGTGCAATGGCGCGATCTCGGCTCACCGCAACCTCTGCCTCCTGGGTTCAAGCAATTCTCCTGCCTCAGCCTCCTGAGTAACTGGGATTACAGGCACGAGCCACCATGCCCAGCTAATTTTTTTGTATCTTTAGTAGAGATGGGATTTCACCATGTTGACCAGGATGGTCTCGATCTCTTGACCTCGTGATCCACCCGCCTCAGCCTCCCAAAGTGCTGGGATTACAGGCTTGAGCCACCGCGCCCGGCAATTTTTGTATTCTTAATAGAGAAGGTGTTTCACCATGTTGGTCAGGCTGGTCTCAAACTCCTAACCTCAGGTAATACTCCCACCTTGGCCTCCCAAAGTGCTGGGATTACAGGTATGAAACACTGCACCCAGCCAAGAAAAACATTTTTAAAAATTTATTTAGATATAGGCTGGGTGTGGTGGCTCACACCTGTAATTCCAGCACTTTGGGAGGCTGAAGTGGGCAGATCACAAGGTCAAGAGATGGAGACCATCCTGGCCAACATGGTGAAACCTCATCTCTACAAAAAATACAAAAAAATTAGTTGGGCATGGTGGTGCATGCTTGAACCTGGGAGGCAGAGGTTACAATGAACTGGGATCGCGCCACTGCATTCCAGCCTGGTGACACAGTGAGACTCCATCTCAAAAAACAAAACAAAAACTTATTTAGATATAAAACACATTTTAACTGACAGTCTCCCATTCTACAATATTAAGTTACTTAAAATTATAATTTGTGTTATCTTTATATAAGTGATTCCTTTTATAACAGGTCAAGTCAATTAACAAAATATTTACTCTTGCCGGGCATGGTGGCTCAAGCCTATAATCCCAGCACTTTGGGAGGCCGAGGTGGGTGGATCACGAGGTCGAGAGATCGAGACCATCCTGGTCAACAAGGTGAAACCCCGTCTCTACTAAAAATACAAAAAATTAGCTGGGTGTGGTGGCGCGTGCCTGTAATCCCAGCTACTCAGGAGGCTGAGGCAGGAGAATTGCCTGAGCCCAGGAGGAGGAGGTTGCGGTGAGCCGAGATCGTGCCATTGCACTCCAGCCTGGGTAACAAGAGCGAAACTCCGTCTCAAAAAAAAAAAAAAAACAACAACAACAAAAATTTACTCTTGATCTTAGCCAAAAGGCTGAGAAGTGATCAATTAACAAAATGTTTAAGAAAGTATTGACTAAGGCAATAAATGTCATGTGTGCATTCCAACTCTTAGAACATATAAAGCATTTCATAACTGAGTTTTGTCTATCATTAAGTTTCATTTAATGCCAGATCCCAAAATGAATTTATAGACTATTTCCTCTTGTCTTAGAATTCTTTCCTACCTACATTTCAGGCAAACAATGATATATTCTTTGAGATTCTCCTCAGGCATCTACCCACTCCATAAACTTTCTTCTCATACCCTGTAATAAGAAATTTTCTCTTCTTTGATTCCACTGCATCCTCCACATACCTGCTATGACAGTTTTTCATTCTTTGCCTGTCTATTTCTCCACAAAATCAAAAGTTCATAATCCTTGCTATAGATTAAAATCAAGTGGAGAACTTGATAAAAATACTGATGCCTGAGACAATCTTCAGAGACTGATTGAATTGAAGTGGAGGGACATCAGTATTTTTTCTTTTTTTGAGACAGAGTTTCGCTCTTGTTGCCCAGGCTGGAGTGCAATGGTGTGATCTCGGCTCATGGCAACCTTGGCCTCCGGGGTTCAAGAGATTCTCCTGCCTCAGCCTCCCAAGTAGCTGGGATTACAGGCATGTGCCACTATGCCCTGCTAACTTTGTATTTTTAGTAAAGATGGGGTCTCTCCATGTTGATCAGGCTGGTCTTGAACTCCCAACCTCAGATGATTGCCTGCCTTGGTCTCCCAAAGTACTGGGATTATAGTTGTGAGCCACCACGCCCGGCCGGGGAATCAATATTTTAAAAAATTCTCCCCAGTGATTCTAATGTACACTCTTGGTTGAAAACAATTCCAGTACATTGTTTTATTACATATTGCATAATTAGATATGACTACTCAAAGGCAAAATACATATATTTTCAGTGCATGAAAAATTAGTAAGTAGGAAATAAACATTTGGTTAGTTAAATTAAGACAGTTAAGGTAATTCTTTCTTCTTTTTTTTTTTTTTTTTCTGAGATGGAATCTTGCTCTGTCACCCAGGCTGGAGTACAGTGGCACAATCTCGGCTCACTGCAACCTCCGCCTCCCGGGTTCAAGAAATTCTCCTGCCTCAGCCTCCTGAGTAGTCAGGCCTACAGGCACTGCAACACCACACCTGGCTAGTATCCCTATTTTTAGTAGAGACAGGGTTTCACCATGTTGGCCAGGATGGTCTTGATCTCCTGACCTTGTGATCTGCCCACCTTGGCCTCCCAAAGTGCTGGGATTACAGGCATGAGTCACTGAGCCTGGCTGGTAATTCTTTAAAAATAAAAATAAAGGCCAGGTAATTATTGAAAAATAAAAATAAAATTACGTTTGTAATCCCAGCACTTTGTGAGACTGAGGTGGGTGGATCATGAGGTCAGGAGTTTGAGATCAGCTTGTCCAATATGGTGAAACCCCATTTCTACTTAAAAAATACAAAAATTAGCTGGGTGTGGTGGTGCACGCCTGTAGTCCCAGCTACTGAGGAGGCTGAGGCAGGAGAATCCTTTGAACCCAGGAGGCAGAGGTTGCAGTGAGCCAAGATTGTACCACTGCACTCCAGCATGGGTGACAGAGTGAGACTCTGTCTCAAAAATAAAAATAAATAAATAATTAAAAAACCAAAAGAGAAAGAAGAAAGAAAAAAGAGAGGGAGAAAGGAAGGGAGGAAGGGAGGGAGGGAGGGAGGGAGGGAGGGAAGGAAGGGAGAGAGAGAAAGAGAAAGAGAGAGACAGTTAAGGTAATTCTTTGTTTTTTTTTTTTTTTTTTTTTTGAGATGGAGTTTCGCTCTTGTTACCCAGGCTGGAGTGCAATGGCGCGATCTCGGCTCACCGCAACCTCTGCCTCCTGGGTTCAGGCAATTCTCCTGCCTCAGCCTCCTGAGTAGCTGGGATTACAGGCACGTGCCACCATGCCCAGCTAGTTTTTTTTAGTAGAGACAGGGTTTCAGCATGTTGACCAGGATGGTCTCGATCTCTTGACCTCGTGATCCACCCGCCTCGGCCTCCCAAAGTGCTGGGATTACAGGTTTGAGCCACAGCGCCCGGCCAAGGTAATTCTTTAGACTCATCACATGGACTATATAATCCAACCTAACAAGAGCTAAGAGAAGCAGATGATATATAATTTATTGAACCTGGCCTAAGGCATTTTTGGGGAATAATAACTTTCTGTACTAAAAACACTGCTTCAATACTTTACAATTATTGTCACATTTAATCATCACAACCAACATGAAATGGCTTGCCTTGAAGAATCCCATTTTGCTCTTGTCCCCAGGATAGGTATTAAAAGCACCTTTTTCCCTCTCAAAAGTGTGCAAAATTGATGGAAATTTATGATTAAACCTTAATCAACCAGTTTTTAAATAATACAAACTGGAGTAAGGTCACACAGCTACTTATTTACCCTCATATAGTGAAGATACTTAATACATTTTTTACAAAAATTAACAATTTGAGCATCAGAAATATCAGGAGTGAAGAGAAACTAAAAGTTCAACTTTTTTTTTTTTTTCAGACAGGGTCTCACTGTGTCCCCAAGCCTGGAGTGTAGTGGGATGCCTAATATTTTATATTTTTTGTAGAGACAGGCTTTCCCCATGTTGTCCAGGCTGGTCTCGAACTCCTGAGCTCAAGTGATCCACCCACTTCAGCTTCCCAAAGTGTTGGAATTATAGGCGTTACCTACCATGCCCAGCCTCAACATTTTTTTGGAACAGGATGTCTTCTGCGAAAACTCTTTGATACATACTAAAAATTACCAAAGAATTCTGATCAACTGGATTTCTTTTTTTCCAATTACTCAAAGATTCCACAAGTAACTCAAACTCTGACCATGCATTTGGATATGCGAATCTCAAATGACATGATTGTCAAGCCTCTATTCTTCATATTTCTTTTTTTGAGACAGGGTCTCACTCTATGGCAATGGCCCAGGCTGGAGGGGAGATCATGGCTCACCACAGCCTCGACTTCCTGCCTCAAGCAATCCTCCCACCTCCCAAGTAGCTGGGACCATAGGGTACAACATCAACGACCACGCCTGGCTAATATTGTGTGTGTGTGTGTGTGTGTGTGTGTGTGTGTGTGTGTGTGTGTGTGTGTGTGTGTTTATGAAGAAGGGGTTTCGCTTTGTTGCCCAGGCTGATCTTGATATCCTGTATTTAATATGTAAATACAAATGGCCCCTGGATAATTTAACTTCACATAGTTTCTAGTCACTAGGTCTTCAACAATACTTCCGAGCTCTCCTTAATTTCTGTAGTCACATTGCTGGTTTTGACTCGGTGATAGGAGAGAAACAGAAAAGACTTCAAAGGAGAATAAAAGTGAGACTGGAAGGAGGAAGAAATGTTATCTTGATTATAGTACTTAAGTATTGTGATTGCTGGAAACTGTTTCTGTGAAATACATGACTACTACATTAATACTTCACAAAGCGGCCGGGCGTGGTGGCTCACGGCTGTAATCCAAGCACTTTGGAGGTCAAGGTGGGTAGATCACGTGAGGTCAGGAGTTCAAGACCAACCTGACCAACGTGGTGAAACCCCCGTCTTAAAAAAAAAAAAAAAAAAAAAAAGGAAGGCCGGGCGCGGTGGCTCAAGCCTGTAATCCCAGCACTTTGGGAGGCCGAGGCGGGTGGATCACGAGGTCAAGAGTTCGAGACCATCCTGGTCAACACGGTGAAACCCCGTCTCTACTAAAAATACAAAAAATTAGCTGGGCATGGTGGCGCGTGCCTATAATCCCAGCTACTCAGGAGGTTGAGGCAGGAGAATTGCCTGAACTCAGGAGGCGGAGGTTGCAGTGAGCCGAGATCGCGCCATTGCACTCCAGCCTGGGTAACAAGAGCGAAACTCCATCTCAAAAAAAAAAAAAAAAAGAAAATAAAAACTTCACAAAGCAACATGTTGATATTTTTGTAAAACAAAGTTAGAAGACTTACAGTAACTATATTTTCTCTATAATGATTAAACATTATAAAATTGCCTGTCAATGTCATAAAAAATAAAGTATAAGAACACAACATTTTCCTTACCAGAATGGAGTGCATTCCCATGTAAATTCTACTTAGGCAAACTAGAGAACACCAGCAGGGAATAAGAATCAGTCCATATATAAGAGGATACTAAAAGGGGAAAAAAGGTAAAATTAGTTAAACAAATTTAAGTTAGAGAAGACAAACAAAAGACAAATCAAATCACTATTCTATAAATGCCACTAAAACAAGAACTTTGTGTTTTTACTCTGCATTATATTCTCAGAACCTAACCCTGAGTATGGCACATAGCAGACATTCAAGAAATACTTTTGCACAAATGAACAAATGAATGAAATCTCATGTGTCTTCATTATTTATTGTGGGAACCAGCTCATTTTTGCTTCTACAATGAAGATTCAATCACTGGGTTGGTATCAAAGGAGGACAGGTAAGACACATAGTTTTAATATGGCCTCCAAAATGAAATGGCCTCTGGAATAGTACCTGAATCTGGTCCATGTAAATGTTTACAGTTGCCTGGGGAGGAGCATTGGCATTATCTCCCTCTCACCTCATCAGTGACTGCTATACACAATTTATATTGCTATTCCCTTACCTGTATTCAATATTTAACACCTTGTACTTAGTTTTTCACTTCCGCCCCATCGACTAAAATTTCAAATTGTCCCCTTGCTGGGAAAAATTTTACTGGAATACTAGGAGCAGAAATCATAAAAAGGGACAAAGCGTAAACAGAAAGTGTAGACAATTCTTGGTATCAATGGCACTAGTGGAAGAGTTGGCTTTGAATGTCCTGAGATTGGAGGGAAAGAGGAAAGGATGGATGGACATGGTGATAGGTCTGTAAAGGGAAGAAGGGAGGGCACATTTGGGGCTGTTCATGCCTGATGACTTCAAATTTCTCAATGAAACTGAAGCCAAGGTGGTTAGAGAAGTTGGGTTGAAATAAAGGAGCAAGGGAGTTTAGTACGCTTATAAGAAGAGTAGAAAATATTTAGTACACAATTGTTTTTTGGTGTTTTGTTTTGTTTTTTTAGAGAGACAAGTTCTCACTATGTTGCCCAGGCTGGAGTACAGAGGCTATTCCCAGGTGTGACCATAGTGTACTATTGCCTTAACTCCTGGGCTCAAGTGATCCTCCTGCCTTAGCCTCCTGAGTAGCTGGAACTACAGGCAGAGTTTTTTTGTTTTGTTTTGTTGACATCTCTTCTACATTTACCATGGTCCCTCACATGCTCCTTGAAAACTCGAAATACCCTTGACAGTCAGTTTCATACTCTCCTGGTTCCCCTTGCACCATTTATTTTTTGCTGCATTTCCCGCACAAGAGCATATCTTCCTCTTTTTGTTCCTTAAACATTGTATAAAGAAGGATTCCATCTTTATTTGTTACTGACAGTCTTATCTTTCCCTTTTTTTTTTTTTTTTTTTTTTTTTTTTGAGACGGAGTTTCGCTCTTGTTACCCAGGCTGGAGTACAATGGCGCGATCTCGGCTCACCGCGACCTCCGCCTCCTGGGTTCAGGCAATTCTCCTGCCTCAGCCTCCTGAGTAGCTGGGATTACAGGCACGCGCCACCATGCCCAGCTAATTTTTGTATTTTTAGTAGAGACGGGGTTTCACCATGTTGACCAGGATGGTCTCGATCTCTTGACCTCGTGATCCACCCGCCTCGGCCTCCCAAAGTGCTGGGATTACAGGCTTGAGCCACCGCGCCCGGCCTACCTTTCCCTTTTTTTTAGACAGGGTCTTATTCTATCACCCAGGCTGATATGCAGTAGTGTAATCATGGCTCACTGCAGCCCCAACCTCCCGGGCTCAAGCAATCCTCCCACCTCAGCCCCCCGAGCAGTCAGTACTGCAGATGGGTGTCTCAAACTCCTGAGTTCAAGTGATCCACGCATCTTGGCCTTGCAAGTGCTGAGATTACAGGGCAGTGAGTCAATGCACCTGGTCTCCTTTCTTAATTTTTCTTTTCTTTTTTTTTTTGAGACGGAGTTTCACTCTTGTTACCCAGGCTGGAGTGCAATGGCGCGATCTCGGCTCACCACAACCTCTGTCTCCTGGGTTCAAGCAATTCTCCTGCCTCAGCCTCCTCAGTAGCTGGGATTACAGGCACGCGCCACCATGCCTAGCTAATTTTTTGTATTTTTAGTAGAGACGGGGTTTCACCATGTTGACCGGGATGGTCTCGATCTCTTGACCTCGTGATCCACCTGCCTCGGCTTCCCAAAGTGTTGGGATTACAGGCTTGAGCCACCGCGCCCGGCCCCCTTTCTTAATTTTTAACTACTACTAGGCATGCTGAAGACCTACCCATTTCCCTAGGTTTAAGAACCATATATCCAACTCTGCACATATCTCTGCCTTGAGGTCCTTATGGAGGTAAACCCACTATACCTCAAACCAAATTCATCACCCTATCACCCACATTTCTTCCTCCTCTGATATTCCCTATTTCATTTGGAAACATCAAAAACCATGTAATTCAAATGAGAAACATGAATTATCCTTAATTATTTCCTTATCCATTGTATTCAACCAATAATCAAGTCTTACTAATTTTATATTCTAAATATTCCTTGGAGAATAATTGTATTCTTTTCTGGGAGAGTAAGTTTTTTCTTTTTTCAGGGGAAAGTGCAAACACACGCAGTCCCCTACTACCACAAATTATGCAGTCAGGTTTCCCACATTCGGGGAAATCACAGGGGTCAGCACATCCAGAGTGCAGTGGATAAGCCTCGCCCTGGAAAAACCACCTTCGTGATCATGGTATCTCCCCTGCCAGTATGAGAATAAGTTTCTATTCTTGCTAGAGGAGGCACAAAATAGTAAACACAAAAGCATGCAAATGATATATAAATATATGTAAGTTATGTAAAATATATAAATCATATAATAAAACCTGATTAGTATGGAGAAAATAAAAACAGAACATGTGTTGAAGAAATAGTAATGCTCATTAATATTCCTTGTGCTCCTCCTACATTTTGGATTCACTTAGACTGGGGTCATGCAACTAATTTTGGCCAGTGAACTGCGGGAAAAACTGACGTATCCCATTTTCACTCTTCCTTTGAACTCTCTCCTCCCTATACATGTGACCTTTGGAAACCACATGTTGAGATACATCACAAGATGGGCATCAGTCTAGGTCCCTGAGGGTCAACAGAGCTGTTTGCTAACGCATAATGGATATGTAACGCAAGATTTTCTTTTTCTTTTTTCTTTTTTTCAGAACAGGGTCTTGCTCTGTCACCCAGGCTGGAGTACAGTGGTGTGATTTCAGCTCACTGCAACCTCCATCTCCCAGACTAAAGCAACACTCCTATCTCAGCCGCTGGAGCAGCTGGGACCAGAGGTGTGCCACCACATCCAGCTATTTTTTTTTTTTTTTTTTTTACATATGTATTTTGAAGAGACAGGGTCTTGCCATGTTGCCCATGGCTGGTCTTATATTCCTGGGCTCAAGTGATTTGCCCGCCTTGGCCTCCCACAGTGCTGAGATGAGAGGCAAGAGCCACCACCCCTGGCCAAGATACAAGATTTTGTTGTGTTAAGTCACTGCAATTTGGGGATGAAGTCAATTACCACAGTATAACCAAGCCTATCTTAATTAAAACAGAAATAAAAATAGGGTCATGAGTTTCAGAGTGTAAGTGGGGCAGGTTACAGTATTAAATAGAAGATAGCGTAGGATTTATTGAGAAGGTGAGAGTTGAGGCAAGACGGAATGGAGGTGAGGTGAATGTACCTGTTAAGCAGATTATTTGTGGGAGCAGCATATGCCAGGCAGGGGAATCAGCAAGCAAAGTATCTGATCACCAAGTATGACAGGCAGGGAGGCTAGCTGTGGCCATAGTAGAGAGAGCAAGTAGAATAGGTCAGGGAGGTAACGGGCGGCTAGATCAAGTAAAGCCTGGAAGGCCACCATAAGAAATCTGGCTTCTATTGTGAATCAAATGGGGAGCCACTGCAGTTTTTAGTAAAGCTGCTATGTAGAGATAAAATTTTAAGAGAGCAAGGTAAAAGCAGGGAGACCAGTTGGAGGCTGTTGGTATAATCTAGGTGAGCGATAACAGTGGTGTCTATCTCTACAGCAGAAACTTAAGCCTTTAAAGTCTTCAAAGTATAATTTTTTTTTTTTATTATTTTTATTTTTTTTTTGAGATGGAGTCTCACTCTGTCGCCAAGACTAGAGTCCAGTGGTGTGATCTCAGCTCACGGCAAACTCTGCCTACTGGGTTCTAGAGATTCTCCAGCCTCAGCCTCCCCAGTAGCTGGGATTACAGGAACCCGCCACCACACCTGGCTAATTTTTTTGTATTGTTAGTAGAGACGGGGTTTCTCCATGTCGGCCAGGCTGGTCTCAAACTCCTGACCTCAGATGATCCTCCCACCTCAGCCTCCCAAAGTGCTGGGATAACAAGCATGAGCCACCACACCCGGCCTAAAGTATAATTTTTTTATTTTTAAAGACAGGGTCTTGCTATGTTGCCCAGGCTGGAGTGCAGTGGCTATTCACAGGCAATCCCACTACTAATCAGCACAGGAGTTTTGACCTGCTCTGTTTCTGACCTAGGCCAGTTCACTCCACCTTAGGAAACCTGGTGGTTCTGCACTCCCGGGAGGTCACCATATTGATGCTGAACTTAATGCAGATACTCAATTGGCATAGTGCACTACAGCCCAGAACTCCTGGACTCAAGCGATCCTCCAGCCTCAGCCTCCCAAGTAGCTGGGACTTACAGGCATGGGCCACCACATCAGGCCTAAAGTGTAATATTTTTTTTTTTTTTTTTTTTTTTTTTTGAGACGGAGTTTCGCTCTTGTCACCCAGGCTGGAGTGCAACGGCGCGATCTCAGCTCACACAACCTCTGCCTCCTGGGTTCAGGCAATTCTCCTGCCTCAGCCTCCTGAGTAGCTGGGATTACAGGCACATGCCACCATGCCCAGCTACTTTTTTTTTGTATTTTTAGTAGAGACAGGGTTTCACCATGTTGACCAGGATGGTCTCGATCTCTTGACCTCACAATCCACCTGCCTCAGCCTCCCAAAGTGCTGGGATTACAGGCTTGAGCCACCGCGCCCGGCTAATTTCTAATCTTGTGGCTAACGTTACTCCTTTTTTTTTTTTTATCTCGGCTCACCACAACCTCTGCCTCCTGAGTTCAAGCAATTCTCCTGCCTCAGCCTCCTGAGTAGCTGGGACTACAGGCCGCGCCACCATGCCCAGCTAATTTTTGTATTTTTAGTAGAGACGGGGTTTCACCTTGTTGACCAGGATGGTCTCTCTCTCTTGACCTCATGATCCACCCGCCTCGGCCTCCCAAAGCGCTGGGATTATAGGCGTGAGCCACCGCGCCCGGCCGCGTAATTTTTAAAAAGCTGTTGACAGCAAAAAAAAAGAGAACCAAAGAAGAAAAAAAAAATCAACTTAAAAAAAAATTTTCCTATGCTTCCTTCTTCTCTTCTTAAGCTTGGACCCTCTAGGGAAATAAAAATGTACAAAATTACTGATAAGAGTTCTTTATACACAACAGATGAAGAAAAAAATCACCTACAGAGTCTCAGAAGCTAGGGTTGAAGGTAGGAAGGGGAAAGATAGAGATTTTAAATAGGAGCAACGAAACTGAGTGTGACTTAACCCACATTTATTCAATTCTATGTCTAAGGTGTTTATTAAATAGGAGAGTTGGAATGTTATCAAGCCAGATGCAGAGGCTAAAGAAGAAGCTATGAGGCTTTCCCGTTCTCTGCTCCATGGCACCTTCAGATTTCACAGGGATGAGGTGACTAACTGAAAAAAGAGTAGGTCATTTTTATTGATTGTTTTTTTGTTTTTTTTTTGATCATTAGTCTCTACTTTTAC
Source organism: Saimiri boliviensis (assembly GCF_048565385.1). Classification (NCBI taxonomy): domain Eukaryota; kingdom Metazoa; phylum Chordata; class Mammalia; order Primates; family Cebidae; genus Saimiri; species Saimiri boliviensis. The sequence goes on along the minus strand of NC_133450.1, from coordinate 40,056,707 downwards.
AGTGTTTTCTCTAGATTTTTTTTTTTTTTTTTTTTTGAGACGGAGTTTCGCTCTTGTCACCCAGGCTGGAGTGCAATGGCGCGATCTCGGCTCACACAACCTCCGCCTCCTGGGTTCAGGCAATTCTCCTGCCTCAGCCTCCTGAGTAGCTGGGATTACAGGCATGCCCCACCATGCCCAGCTAATTTTTTGTATTTTTAGTAGAGACGGGGTTTCACCATGTTGACCACGATGGTCTCGATCTCTTGACCTCGTGATCCACCCGCCTTGTCCTCCCAAAGTGTTGAGATTACAGGCGTTAGCCAATGCGCCCGGCCTTCTCTAGATTTTTTTAATGGAAAAAAACAGTTTGGGGCCGAGCACAGTGGCTCATGCCTGTAATCCCAGCAGCACTTTGGAAGGTCGAGGCAGGTGGATCACTTGAGATCACGAGTTCAAGACTGATCTGGCCAACATGGTGAAGCCCCATTCTACTAAAAATATATAAATTAGCCCAGTATAGTGGCATGCACCTGTAGTCCCAGCTACCTAGGAGGCTGAAGCATGAGACTCTCTTAAACCTGGGAAGCGGCAGTTGCAGTGAGCTGAAATTACACCACTGCACTTCCTGGGTGACAAAGTAAGACTCTGTCAAAAAAAAAAACAAAAAACAAACTTAAATTTAAAAAAAAAAAACATTCTGGGGAACATTTGATCCAGTTCTGATTATATGATGACTTTCATATTTATTCTCCATTGAATAACAGAATTCTGAATTTTTAAGTATCAAAGTAAAGAAGAATTTCATCAGTAAGCAGATAAAAAAGACTACAGATTTTTTTTTTTTTTTTTTTTTTTTTTTTGAGACAGAGCTTCACTCGTTACCCAGGCTGGAGTGCAATGGCCTCATCTCGGTTCACTGCAACCTCCACCTTCCAGGTTCAAGCAATTCTCCTGCCTCAGCCTCCCGAGTAGCTGGGACTACAGGCGTGTGCCACCGCACCCAGCTAATTTTGTATTTTTAGTAGAGATAGTGTTTCTCCATGTTGATCAGGCTGGTCTTGAACTCCCGACCTCAGGTGATATGCCCATCTTGGCTTCCCAAAGTGCTGGGATTACAGGTGTGAGCCATTGCTCCTGGCCAAGACTACAGATCTTAATGACTAAAGGAAATAACAAATCAGAAAGATTAAATAAAAGTGGTATTTCTAAAGTGGGATTACATGGCAGAGGAAGAATTATGAATAACTAACCAAATCATCTGTTATATTTATTTATTTGAGATGGAGTCTTACTCTGCTACCAGGGCTAGAGTACAGTCGTGTGATCTTGGCTCACTGCAACCTCCACCTCCGGTGTTCAAGCAATCCTCCCACCTCGGCATCCCAAGTAGCTGGGATTACAGGTGTGCATCACCATGCCCGGCTAATTTTTTTTTTTTTTTTTTGAGATGGAGTTTCGCTCTTGTTACCCAGGAGTGCAATGGCGCGATCTCGGCTCACCGCAACCTCAGCCTCCTGGGTTCAGGCAGTTCTCCTGCCTCAGCCTCCTGAGTAGCTGGGATTACAGACACGCGCCACCATGCCCAGCTAATTTTTTCTATTTTTTTTTTTTAGTAGAGACAGGGTTTCACCATACTGACCAGGATGGTCTTAGTCTCTTGACCTCGTGATCTACCCGCCTCGGTCTCCCAAAGTGCTGGGATTACAGGCTTGAGCCACTGTGCCCGGCCCTGCCCGGCTAATTTTTTAATATTTTTAGTGGAGATGGAGTTTTGCCAGGCTAGTCTTAAACTTCTGACCTCAAGTGATCTTCCCACCAGTAGCTGGTGGAATGGGGAAATGGTAGAGAAATCAGTTAGGTTAGGGTCATGTTACATTTGAGATGACTACTAGACAATGAAGTGGAAATATCAAGTAGGCAGTTGAATATACAAGTCTGGGATTCAGGAAGGAGGTCCAGGCTAGAGACAGAAATTTGAGTCATGAACATTTGGGTTATATACGAAACCCTTAGACTGGACAAGTTCATCAAAGGAGTGACTGTACATTGGGGAATGAACTCTCCTTAGAACTAAGTGCTGTAGTATACCAAGGTCATAAAAAAAAAAAAAAAAAAAAGAAAAACTAACAAAGATGACTTAAAAAGAGTGGTCTCTATATATTTTAGGTATTTGTAATAAATTTTATCATTTCTTTCTTTTTTTTTTTTTTTTGAGACGGAGTTTCGCTCTTGCTACCCAGGCTGGAGTGCAATGGCGCGATCTCAGCTCACTGCAACCTCCGCCTCCTGAATTCAAGCAATTCTCCTGCCTCAGCCTCCTGAGTAGCTGGGATTACAGGCACGCGCCACCATGCCCAGCTAATTTTTTTGTATCTTTAGTAGAGACGGGGTTTTACCATGTTGACCAGGATGGTCTCGATCTCTTGACCTCGTGATCCACCCGCCTCAGCCTCCCAAAGTGCTGAGATTACAGGCTTGAGCCACTGTGCCCGGCTTTTTTTTTTTTTTTTTTAAATTGAGACAGGGTGTCACTCTGTCAGGCAAGATGGAGTGCAGTCACACAATCTCACTTTACTGTAGCCTCAATCTCCTAGGTTCAGGTCATCCTCCTGATTACTTGGGACCACAGGCACATGCTACCACACCAGGCTAACTTTTGTACTTTTTGTAGAGATTAGGTTTTGCCATGTTGCCCAGGCTTGTCTCAAACTCATGAACTCAAGTGAGCTGCCCATCTTGGCCTCCCAAAATGTTGGGATTACAGGTATGAGCCACCCCACCTGGCCCCTATCATTTTTTCACAAAGGATAATTCCACGTATGTCGTATGTCGTGGACCGTCCGGATGGGTAGGCACGTCTGCCCGGGGGTCTCTCGACCTGCAAGAGGGTCCAAATACCTAGAAGAGGGAGTGCGCCTGAGAAAATAATAAAGACAGAGAGAGAGAAAGCGAGGCGTCTGGAGGGCTGATAGGCTGTGCCTAAACAGCAAATTTTATTTTTCAAATGCCAAGAATAAATACACTTTCTTGGCTTCGGTCTATGTCATAGTAAGAGGAAATGCAAATGTATACCTTACATGGCCTATACAAGAGAGAAATCAGATACACAATGGTTGCAAGAGGAAATGCAAATGTATACCTTACATGGCCTATACAATAGAGAAGTCAGATATGCAATCAGTGGTTGTAAAAAGTAACAGAATTTCCTGTAATCACAAAGCTTGTTTGCATCCAGACATTATTCCTCCTGGCTGCAGGTATCTCTGGTTTGATCTTGTTTTAGAACTGAGATGTGAAAAGGTTTTCTGGTTTTGCTCATCAGAATATCTCTTAACCGGATTCTCCTTTGTCTACTCCTAACTCAACTTAACTCAACTTCCCCATTCAGGAATCTCTGAGTCAGGAATCAAAGCCATCCCTTATGGTGGCATTTGCTTTGCAAATATCGACAGTTAAACCATTAGGCAGTCAGGTAAGTAAAGAAAAGGTTAAAACTTATTCTTAAAGAGAGAGTCATAAAAAGGTTAAAAGCAGGAACTGGTTGCTGGTAGGGGGTTACTCGGTCTAGCAGCAACGGGATAGTTTTAGGCCCAAACGATATTGTGGTTGATATTAGAAACTGATCATTCATCTTTCTTCCTATATTTCCGGATAGCTCGACTGCCTCCAGTAGGAAACTGTGTTTGGGATCAAACTCACCGTATAGTGAGACTCACGCCTTTTAGGGGTCTCACACGGGAGTGTTCCCCACACACGTAAATCTATTTTTCTTGCATTTACATCCGAATGAGGAAAGTGGTCCTAAATTTGTCTTTAGAGACAGTTTAACACAAAATTAAAGTTAAATGTAATTTGGAAGGCCGGGCGCGGTGGCTCAAGCCTGTAATCCCAGCACTTTGGGAAGCCGAGGCGGGTGGATCACGAGGTCAAGAGATCGAGACCATCCTGGTCAACATGGTGAAACCCCGTCTCTACTAAAAATACAAAAAATTAGTGGGCATGGTGGGGCATGCCTGTAATCCCAGCTACTCAGGAGGCTGAGGCAGGAGAATTGCCTGAACCCAGGAGGCGGAGGTTGCGGTGAGCTGAGATCGTGAGCTGAGATCGCGCCATTGCACTCCAGGCTGGGTAACAAAAGTGAAACTCCGTCTCAAAAAAAAAAAAAAAAAAAGTAATTTGGAGCCAGATGTGTTGGGCTCACACCTTAATCCCAGCACTTTAGGAGGCCAAGGTGGGCAGATCCTCTGAGGTAGAGAGTTTAAGACCAGCCTGATTAACATGGAGAAACCCTGTTTCTACTAAAGATACAAAATTAGCTGGGCGTGGTAGTGCATGCCTGTAATTCCAGCTACTTGAGAGGCTGAGGCAGGAGAATTGCTTGAACCCATAAGGCGGAGGTTGCAGTGAGCCGAAATCAGGCCATTGCTCTCCAGCCTGGGCAACAAGAGTGAAACTCTACCTCAAAAAAAAAAAAAAAGAAAAAAGAAATAAAACAGGAATTTAGAGGAAATCATTATATGAAAAAGACATGCACATGCATGTTTATAGCAGCACAATTTGCAACTGCAAAAATATGAAACCAGCCAAAACGCTCATCAGTCAACAAGAAGAAATTATATGAAAAAAAAACATGCACATGCATGTTTATAGCAGCACAATTTGCAACTGCAAAAATATGGAACCGGCCAGGCGTGGTGGCTCAAGCCTGTAAACCCAGCACTTTGGGAGGCCGAGGTGGGTGGATCACAAGGTCAAGAGATCGAGATCATCCTGGTCAACATGGTGAAACCCCGTCTCTACTAAAAAAAATACAAAAAAAAAAAAAATTTAAATTAGCTGGGCATGGTGGCACGTGCCTGTAATCCCAGCTACTCAGGAGGCTGAGGCAGGAGAATTGCCTGAACCCAGGAGGTGGAGGTTGCGGTGAGCCGAGATCGCGCCACTGCACTCCAGCCTGGGTAACAAGAGTGAAACTCTGTCTCAAAAAAAAAAATAAATGGAACCAGCCAAAATGCCCATCAGCAAACAAGTGAATAAAGGAAATGTGATAGAGGCCGAGCACAGTGGCTTACGCCTGTAATTCCAGGACTTTGGGAGGCTGAGGCGGGTGGATCTCTTGAGCCCAAGAGTTCAAGACCAGACTGGCCAACATGGTGAAACCCCATCTCTACTAAAAATACAAAAATTAGCCAGGCGTGATGGCTCATAATCCCAGCTACTCGGGAGGCTGAGGCAGGAGAATCACTTGAATTTGAGAGGTGGAGGTTGCAGTGAGCCAAGATCGTTATCAGTGCACTCCAGCCTGGGTAACAAAGTGGGACTCCATTTGGGAAAAAAAAAAAAAAAAAAAAAAAAAAAGCCGGGCGCGGTGGCTCAAGCCTGTAATCCCAGCACTTTGGGAGGTCAAGGCGGGTGGATCACGAGGTTGAGAGATCAAGACATTCCTGGTCAACATGGTGAAACCCCATCTCTACTAAAAAAAATACAAAAAACTAGCTGGGCGTGGTGGTGCGTGCCTGTAATCTCAGCTACTTAGGAGGCTGAGGCAGGAGAATTGCCTGAGCCCAGGAGGCGGAGGTTGCGGTGAGCCGAGATCGCGCCATTGCACTCCAGCCTGGGTAACAAGCGCGAAACTCCGTCTCAAAAAAAAAAAAAAAAGAGGCTGGGCACAGTGGCTCACACTTGTAATCACTGCACTTTGGGAGGCCAAAACAGGTGGACACCTGACATCAGGAGTTCAAGACCAGCCTCACCGACACGACATGATGAAACCCTGTCTCTACTAAAAATACAAAAAATTGCTGAGCATGGTGACGGCTGCTCATAATCTCCGCTATTCAGGAGGCTGAGGCAAAAAAATCAGTGAGCCGTGATTGCGCCACTGCACTCCACCCTGGGCAACAAGAGCAAAACTCCATCTCAAAAGAAAAAAGACATTTCTCAATTTCTCAGCCATAAAAAGGAATAAAATAATGGCATTTACACCAATCCAGATGGAGTTGGAGACCATTATTACAAATGGATGGAAAACCAAACATTGTATGTTCTCACTTAGAAGTGGGAGTTAAGCTATGAGGATGCAAAGCCATAATAAAGATATAATGGACTCTAGGGACTTTGGGGCGGGTGACAGATTAAAGACTACACACTGGACGGCGGGCATCATTTACAGCAGGCGGCCGTTTCACAAGTTAGTCCCCCTGAAACAGAGGCCAGAGAATAGACAAGGGCACGAGCATCGGATCGCCATGCCTCTTCTTGGACATGCAAAAAGGTTCGGCGTTAACCTAGATCAGTGGTGGACAATCCAAAGTGCTGAACAGCCCTACAAGTTTCCTGCTTGATGTCCTGCTTTTGAAAAAGAATGGATAGAATGTGCACATGGAATTGATGCTATCTGGGCAAAAAAGAGTGCAAGATATAACATGATTATTTCATAGAGAATATTTCACATTAAAACGATAAGGCATATGGAAACCATCTGGAGGCAACAGGATAAACTGATGAAGGAAGGGAAGTCCACCCCTCCACCTCACCACATGGGCAAAAGGGAGCCTCGGCCCTGAGCAGACACAGCTACTGTTAACTGGAGGCTGATTTTCATGTTCTCTGTTCTCCACTGGAAAGGTGGTTTATGGAAAACCTCCATGTCAAAGTATGTAAAAATAAAGTATTGCTCCATCCTAAAAAAAAAAAAAAAAGACTACACACTGGTGCAGTATACCCTGCTTGGGCGATGGGTGTACCAAAATCTTGGAAGTCACCACTAACGAACTTATCAAATACTATCTGTTTATCCAAAACTATTGAAATAATAACATTAATAAAAATAGAAAAAGAAAATATGGCCAGGCACAGTGGCTTACACCTGTAATCCCAACACTTTGGGAGGCCAAAGAAGGTGGATCACCTAAGATCAGGAGTTCGAGACCAGGATGGATAACATGGTGAAACCCCATCTCTACTAAAAGTACAAAAAATTAGCAAGGCATGCTAGTGGGTCCTTGTAATCCCAGCTACTCAGGAGGCTGAGGCAGGAGAATTGCTTGAACCCAGGAGACGTAGGTTGCGGTGAGCCCAGGTCGCACCATTGCACTCCAGCCTGGGCAACAAGAGCAAAACTCTGTCTCAAAAAAAAAGGAAGAAAGAAAAAAAGAAAGAAATAGACTTTAAGTAAAAAACTGTAACAAAAGCCCTTTGCCTCACCCTCACTGTATCCCTGAAAACAAGATGGGTCACCAGCAGCTTCCTTGAGGCATCTTCAAAACTTCAGTCGGAGTTTATGCCCTTGTTGAGTTTGCTCAAATTGGCAAAGTCTGATCTGGAAATAGAGCCTCGACAATATATGAACCGAGCAGAGCCTCAAAATAAATGAATGAAACAATGGCAAAATTAAAGAGAAAAATAGTTCTACCAGCCAGCAGCATCAGCACTGAGAACCTGCTTTTCCACATAGCCCTTTCCCTATGTAACACATAGAAATTATTTCTTCTTTTTTATTTGTTTTTCACAGGTGTGAGCCAATACCCCCGGCCCAGAAAGTATTTCTCAAATTCTTCTCCAACCTTCTGATCTTACGTCAGCTGCGAGTTTAACATTTTTCATGTATCTCATCTTCTGAAACATGCTAGCCAGCCAGAATTACCCAACAAGGGTTTAATATTTTCCTGACTATGAGTAACAAGACTGTAAATTTTCTTGGCCATACACTACAGATACTACTTTCTGGAGTGGCCTTATATACAGATTGGTGAACTTTCTCTTCCTTTTCTGAAATATAGAAGATCATTAATTCATTAACATTGAACTCATGGCCAACAGGCACTATAACTCATGCCTGAGTGAATTTTTTTTTTTTTTTTTGAGATGGAGTTTCTTTTTTTTTCTCCCCTTTTATTTTATTTATTTATTTCTTTTATAAAGACAGGGTTTCACCACGTTGGTCAGGCTGGTCTTGAACTCCCGACCTCAGGTGATCCACCCGCCTTGGCCTCCAAAGTGTTTGGATTACAGGTGTGAGCCACCACGCCCGGCTGAGATGATGGAGTTTCATTCTTGTCACCCAGGCTGGAGTGCGGTGGCATGATCTTGGCTCACTGTAGCCTCTGCCTCCCAGGTTTAAGCGATTCTCCTGCCTCAGCCTCCCAAGTAGCTGGAATTACAGGCACGCACCACCATGCCCAGCTAATTTTTATATTTTTGGTAGAGATGGGGTTTCACCATGTTAGCCAGGCTGGTCTCAAACTCCTGGCCTTAGGTGATCCACCCGCCTCAGCCTCCCAAAGTACTGGGATTACAGGTGTAAGCCACCATGCCCAACCACCTGAATCAATTTTACATCTAATGTAAATATATTATTTTAGGCACCTCCCTGCCATCTTGCACTTAGGAACACTAGACAGCACATCAGCACTACAACTGAGGGCCCATTTAAACAATGAATTTACCAACAAAAAGCACAAGAATGCAGAAAACATGACACTAAACAGATTGTGAAAAGGACACTTGTTTACAACATGATAGTTGAAACAAGATGAAGGACCATTGCCCGGTTCATCTTCAGCTGGGAATGTCGAATTTTCCACCACTTTGCACATATCTGTGAATGACTATGAAAATGCCACAAGCACTGATTTTGGGATTACAAATAAATATTAGTGAGTAGGCGAATTCACAAATATGGAATCCATGAACAGTAAGGATTGACTATACTTAAGAATTAAACTACTCTTAACCAATGGGTCAAAGAAAAAAAAAATCACCAAGGAAATTAGAAAACAGAGAAAAACAAAAACATACCAAAATTTATAGAATGTGGTGAAAGAAGTGTTCAGAGAAAAATTATAGTAATAGATAGCCTAAATTAAAAGGAAGAAATATCTCAAATCAGTATCAACTCTATACCTTAAGAACTAGTAAAAGTGGAGCAAACCAAATCCATAGCTAGCACCACTAAGGAAATAATAAAATGGTTACAGTAGAGAAAAGTGAAATAGAGAATAGAAAAACAATAAAGACAATTAGCAAAACTAAAGTTGTTTCTTTGAAAAGACCAACAAAATTGATAAATTTTTGGCCTGACTGACAAAAAAGAGAGAACATGCAATTAACTGAAATCAGAAATGAAAGTGGGGACATTATTATTGATCTTACAGAAACAAAATGGAACATAAAAGTATGAAAAAGTGTATGCCAACTAATTAGATAACCCTGATGAAATGGAAAAATTCTTAGAAAAACAAAATCACTAAAACTGACTCAACAAGAAATAGAAAGTCTAAACAAATTTATAACAAGACATTGAATGAATAATCAAAAACCTCCCAACAAAGAAAAACCTAGGACCTGATGGTTCTATTGGCGAATTATATCAAACATTTAAAGAATAATATCAATCCTTCTCAAATTCTTCTAAAAAATAACAGAAAGAATGCTTTATAATTCATCTTATGAGGCCAGTATTACCCTGATACCAAAACCACCCAAAACATCACAAGAAAAAAAAATTACAGATCAGTATTTCCTATGAATGCTGATATAAGAATTCTTTACAAACTATTAGCACCACCAAATCAGCTGCATATTCACAGAATTATGTATCATGCTGCAGAGGGATATCCTAGAAATGCACAGGTAGTTTAATATAGGAAATTCAATCAACATAATATACCACAGTAAGAGAACAAAGGGATAAAAATCCACACACATAATCACCTCAATTGATGCAGAAAAAGCATTTGAGAAAACTCAACCCCTTCATAATAAAAACATGAAAAAAACTAGATGGGAATTTCTTAACATGATAAAGGAAGTGTATGAAATATCTACAGATGGCTGGGCGTGGTGGCTCACGCCTGTCATCTCAGCACTTTCAGAGGCCAAGGCAGGTGGATAACCTGAGGTCAGGAGTTCAAGACCAGCCTGGCCAACATGGTGAAACTCCATCTCTACTAAAAATACAAAAATTAACCAGTCCTGGTGGCCGGCACATGTAATTGCAGCTACTCAGGAGGCTGAGGCATGAGAATTGCTTGAACCCAAGAGATGGAGGTTACAGGGAGCTGAGATCATCCCACTGCACTACAGTCTGGGTGACAGAGCAAGAATGTCTCAAAAACAAAAACAAAAACAAAAAAACAGAAAGAAAGAAAGGAAAGGAAAAAAGAAAAGAAAAGATCCACAGATAACATAATACTGAATCATGGTGAAAAACTGAAAGCTTTCCCTCCAAGACAAGGAAAAAGACAAGGCTTTCCACCTCTCTCCACTGATACCTAACATGGTATTAGAAGTTCCAGTCAGAACAATTAGGCAAGAAAAAGAAACAAAACAGATCTAAGTCAGCAAAAAAGAAGTGAAGTTTCCCCTTAACTGCAGTTTCACTTTCCACAGTTGCAGATATCTGAGGTCAACCGGGGTCCAAAAATAAATGAGTAGAGTAAAATGAGGTATTTTGAGAGAGAGAGACCATATTCATATAACTTTTATTTCAGTATATTGTTACAAGTGTTCTATTTCTTAGTTATTGTTGTTAATCTCTTACTGTGACTAACTTATAAATTAAACTTTACCATAGATACATATGTACAGGAAAAAATATATACATATACAGGGTTGAGTACTATCCACAGTTTCAGGTACCCACTGGGGGTCGTGGAACGCATCCTCTGCTAATGAGGAGGGCTACTGGGTCCCTATTCACAGATGATGTGATCCTAAAGACAGAAAATTCCAAAGAATCCATGAAGAAAACATATTAGAGTTAATAAATGAATTCAGCAAAGTTGCAGGATAAGATGAATACTCACAAATCAATTGTGTTTCTATACATCAGCAATAAAAAAAAAAATCCCAAAATAAAAGAAAAATAATTCCACTTTCAATAACCTCCTAAAGAAAAAATGCCTATTTGTTGGAATAAATTTAACCAAGGAATTGAAAGGTTTGTATACTGAAAATTATAAAACATTATTGAAAGAAATTCAAGACCTAGTTCATAAAAAGACATCCCATGTTTATGGATTATAAGACTTAATACATTAAAACTTAATATATTAAGATGACGCTATGATCCAAAGTGATCTACAGTCAATGTAATCCCTGTCAAAATATTTTTGGGGGGGTGGGGTGGGGTGAGGTGGGGAGTGGAGTCTCACTTTATCACCCAGGCTGGAGTCGAGTGGCTCAATCACAGTTCACCACAGCCTCCAACTCCTGGACTCATGCAACCCTCCTGCCACAGCCTCCCAAGTAGCTGGGACTACAGGTGTGCACCACCATACCCTACTAATTTTTTAATCTTTTGTAGAGATTGAGGGGGAGAGTCTTACTATGTTGCCCAGGCTGGCCTCAAACTCCTGGGCTCAAGTGATCCTCCCATTCTGGCCTCCCAAAGCACTGGAATTACAGGCCTAAGTCACCATGCCCAGTCCTTCTACCAAAGTTCTAAGTCCATTTTTGTAGATACTGCAAAGGTGACCCTCAAATTTATATGGAATTGCAGAAGATCCTGAAGAGCCAAAACAATACTAAAAAAGAAGAACAATGTGGAAGGACTCATACTTTTCTATTTCAAAATTTATTACAGTATTCAAAACAGTGAGGTACTGACATAGGGTCAGACATACAGACCAATGGAATAGAATTGTGGGCCCGAAAATAAACCCATATATCTATGGTTAATTGATTTTCAACAAGAATGCCAAGATCATTGAATAGGTAAACAATCGTCTCTTTAACAAATAGTGCTAGGACGTCTGAATATCTACATGCAAAAGGATGAAGTTGGACTCCTATCTCATACCATATATACACTCAAAATGGGTCAACAACTTAAATATAAGAGCTAAAAACTTCTAGGAAAAAAACATAGGGGCTGGGTGTGGTGGCTCACACCTGTAATCCCAGCATTTTGTGAGGCCAAGGCAGAAGAACTGCTTGAGCCCAGGTATTCAAGACCAGCCTGGGCAACAAAGCCAGACCCTGTCTCAATAAAGAAAAGAAATCTACTTTTTTTTTTTTTTTTTTTTTTTGAGACAGAGTCTTGCTCTGTTGCTCAGGGTGGAGTGCAGTGGTGTGATCTCAGCTCACTGCAACCTCCGCCTCCCAGGCTCAAGCAATTCTCCTGCCTCAGCCTCCCGAGTAGCTAGTATTACAGGTTCATGCTATCATGCCCAGCTAATTTTTGTATTTTTAGTAGAGACAGGGTATCACCATCTTGGTCAGGCTGGTCTTGAAGTCCTGACCTCATGATCCACCCTCCTAGGCCTCCTAAAGTGCTAGAATTACAGGCATGAGCCACCAGGCCCAGTCAAAAAAATTTTTTTTTAAGAAGAAAACACAGGGATAAATCTTTACGCCTCTGAATTAGGCAACAGATTCTTAACTATGACACCAAAAACACGTGTAACAAAAGGAAAAAATGGGTAAATTGGAATTTCCTCAAAATTTACAACCTGGCCAGGTATGGTGGCTCAGGCCTATAATCTCAGCACTTTGGGAAGCTGAGGTGGGCAGATCACTTGAGGCTAGAGTGCAATGGCGCGATCTCGGCTCACTGCAACCTCCGCCTCCTGGGTTCAGGCAATTCTCCTGCGTCAGCCTCCTGAGTAGCTGGGATTACAGGCACGTGCCACCATGCCCAGCTAATTTTTTGTATTTTTAGTAGAGACGGGGTTTCACCATGTTGACCGGGATGGTCTTGATCTCTTGACCTCGTGATCCACCCGCCTCGGCCTCCCAAAGTGCTGGGATTACAGGCTTGAGCCACCGCGCCCAGCCCACTGGGAAAATTTAAATCAAAATCACAGTGAGGTGCAACTTCATACTCACTAGGATAGCTATTATAATGAAAAGAAAAAAGACAGGAAAGTAACAAGTAGTGGTGAGGATGTGGAGAAACTGGAAGCTTTATACATTGCTGTTGGGATGTAAAACGATGCAGCTGCTATGAAAAGCAGTTTAGCAGTTCCTCAAAAAGTTAAACACAGAATTACCGTATGACCTACATTTCTACTTTTTAACTATATCCCCAAAATAAATGAAAACTAGTACTTAAACAAATACCTTTATGCATATGTTCATACCAGTATCCACAATACCAAAAGGCAGGCAGAGCCCAAGTGCTCATCAACAGATAAATGAGTAAATTATTTGTGGTACATACAGACAATGGAATAGTAGTCAACACAAAAGGAATGAAGTACTGATGCATGCTACAACATGGATGAACTTCAAAAACATGATGTTAAGTAAATGAAGCCAGACACCAAAGGCCACATACTACACAATTCCATTTATATGAAATATCCAAAATAGGTAAACCTACAGAGCCACATCATGGATGGTTGCCAGGGGCCAGGGGGAGAGAGAAATGGGGAGCAAATGCTTAATGGGTATAGGGTTCCCTGTTGGGGTGATGAAAGTGTTTTGAAACTAGATAGAAACAATGGCTGTGTGACATTGTAAATGTACTAGAGCTGACATATTCACTTCAAAATTATTAATTTTATGTTTTACCTCGTTAAAAAAATAAAAAATAAACACATCCAGAATATGACCACTTCTTTTTTGTTTTTTTGTTTTTTTAGACAGAGTTTCGCTCTTGTTACCCAGGCTGGAGTGCAATGGCGTGATCTCGGCTCACCGCAACCTCCACCTCCTGGATTCAGGCAATTCTGCCTCGGCCTCCTGAGTAGCTGGGATTACAGGCACATGCCACCATGCCCAGCTAATTTTTTGTATTTTTAGTAGAGACGGGGTTTCACCATGTTGACCAAGATGGTCTTGATCTCTTGACCTTGTGATCCACCTGCCTCGGCCTCCCAAAGTGCTGGGATTACAGGCTTGAGCCACCGTGCCCGGTTCTGTTCAGTGTGTTAATTCATTTTATCCTTAGGATCAATCGAGTATCACTCAAATATATAGATATAGATATATACATATAGATAGATATATACACATATATATATACATCATATACATACACACACACACATATATATGTGTATATATATCTATATCTATATAGATAGATATAGATATATATACACATGTTTGAGTGATACTCTGCTTGATCCTAAGATAGATAGATAGATATTTTTTTTTTAAGAGACGGGGTTTCTCCATGTTGGTCAGGCTGTCTCAAACTCCCCAACTCAGGTGATCCACCTACCTCGGCCTCCCAAAGTGCTGGGATTACAGGTGTGAGCCACCACGCTCAGCTCACTCAAATATTTTAAAAGTCTTGCTTAGAATGGAGGCTAAATAAAAATTTCATTTAATTAGAGGTAGAGGAGATCTTAAAGATATTAATTCTGGCCAGGGGTGGTCGGTCACACCTATAATCCCAGCATTTTGGGAGGCCAAGGCGGGCAGATCACCCGAGGCCAGGAGTTCGTGACCAGCCTGGCCAACATGGTAAAACTCCATCTCTACTAAAAACACACAAAATTTATATATATATATATATTCTATTCTTCTCTCTTTACAGTTAAAGAACAGACTTGTGGATGCTAAATAACAATTGGTATTATATTCTAGTGACCTATTTTAATTCCTTTTCCAATTTATTGTGCTTCTTACTTTACACTTTCATCATTATACAAATGAGTAAAAATTTTAAGTTTGGCAAGGGTTTCCTGGTTTCTGTTTTCTTTTTTGTAGAGAATGTTGAGCTGTATCTGTGGCATTTATGTACTTCCTCTAATAAGAATGTTTTTACTGAAATTAAATCTTTAGATCTCATAAAGAGTAGAAAGTAAAAATTACAAGTCCTTCACATTATTTTCAAATACATAAAAATGTACCAAACCCAAAACAGATCACATGACATCCTAGATGTTTTTACTTTCATAACCACTATCTAATCTTTTCACTGCACATCCTTGATCACAGGAAAATTTATCTAAACGTTTCCTTCAGTTAATTCTACCAAATGGTTTTTTTCTTTCGGATACATCTTTCTCACTATTACACATAATAAGAATTATTGTGTATATTTTGGCATGCTCCCTTTACATTCATTGAAGGTAGTAAAATTAAGTCAATAAAATCACTTGCAATTAAAACAGTTACAAAAACTGTCTTTAATACAATTTAAATTTTTCAGAGAAACTTAAATATGGACGGCAGGCACAGGGAAGAATTTCTGTTCAATTTTAGGAATCAATAGTGTACATGTAAACACATGACAATAATGACACGTTAAAGATAGACATGCCTTGTTCTCATACATTACTAGTGTAATGAAAACTGATACAACCTTTCTGGAAAGCATTTTGTTAATAAACAGAAGACCTCTAAATGTTCATATATTATTGACCCAGTAATCCTTCTAGAATTCTATACTAAAGACATAGAAATGTGGGTAACGATTTATATTTTTAAATGTTTGTCATAAAATTATTTAAAACATGCAATAATTATAAATCAAATTTCTTGGTTATAATGAAGTAGTTAAAAATACGAGTTTATGAAACTACGTAGACCTATCAGCATTTACTACCTGCATTATATTGGAACTCCAAACATGTAAATAACAGAAACCAATTTAGATTATTTTAAGAAGAAAAAAAGAAGATACATTAAAAGGATAGAGAGCGTCTCACAGAACTCTAAGGTGGAATGAGGCTAAGCTTGACGAAGAAATCACAACTATAAACAGAATAGGACCGTCTCTTCTTTCTATATTTCCACTTCATTTTTCCTTTTCTACAGACCAGCTTCTCTGCTTTTCAGTCCACATGACACATGAAGGCTCCTGAATTTACTTTTTCATTGAGAAAACCAGCCCAGACTCTGTACCTGTTCACAGCACCTAAGGGACAAGATCAGGTAAATAAAAACAAAACAAAACAAAAAAAACTACAGCTTTCTTGGGAGGCCAAGGCAGGCAAATCACAAGGTCAAGAGATCAAGACCATCATCCTGGCCAACACGGTAAAACCCCGTCTCTAATAAAAATACAAAAATTAACTGGGTGTGGTACCGTGTGCCTGTAGTACCAGCTCCTCAGGAGGCTGAGGTAGGTGAATCACTTGAACCCAAGAGGCAGAGGAGGTTGCAGTGAGCTAAGATCCTGCCACTGCACTCCAGCCTGACGACAGAGGGAAACTCCGTCTCAAAAAAAAGAAAAAAAAAAGGCCAGGCGTGGTGGCTCACACCTGTAATCCAAGCACTTTGGAGGCCAAGGTGGGCAGATCACCTGATGTCAGGAGTTCAAGACCAGTCTGACCAACATGGTGAAACCCCATCTTTAAAAAAAAAAGAGAAAGAAAATACAGCTTTTCTATAAATAAGGGAGCTTTTAGAGAGTGGCAAACTAGGCAGATATCCCAAAAGATACCTACTTCTTCAGTTGTAGAACCACGGGCTAGCCACATAATCTCTTTACATCTTAGTTTCCTCATCTATAAATGGGGATACTAAGACCTATAATAATTATAATCCTACGGTATAGAAATTATTTCATAGGAATATTTTTTAAATTTCATTCATTAAGATTGCTTGCTCTTTCTCTCTCTCTCTCTCTCTCTCTCTCTCTTTTGAGACAGAGTTTCACTCTTGTTGCCCAGGCTGAAATGCAGTGGAGTGATCTCAGCTCACTGCAACCTTCGCCTCCAGGGTTTAAGCTATTTTCCTGCCTCAGCCTCCCAAGTAGCTGGGATTACAGGTGCCCGCACCACGCCCAGCTAATTTTTAGTATTTCTAGTAGAGATGGGGTTTCACCAAGTTGGCCAGGCTGGTCTTGGAACTCCTGACCTCAGGTGATCCACCCACCTTGTCCTCCCAAAGTGCTGAGATTACAGGCATGAGCTACTGCACCCAGCCATTAAGATTGTTTTCTAGGAATTTATATTGGTGGGAAAATTCATGACATAATGTATTATTCAAGGTTCCCCTGATAAACAGAACCAATAGGATATGTAGATATACAAAGAAAAGTTTAAAGAATTGGTCATGCAATTGTAGAGACTGGCAAGTCCAAAATCTGCAGGGAGGCCAAGAGGCTGAAGACCCAGGAAAGAGTTGATGTGTAGCTCAAGTCTAAAACCATTCTGTTGGCAGAATTCCCTTTTCTTTGGGGGAGGTCGGTCTTTCTTCTCTTAAGGTCTTCATCTAATTGGATAAGACCCACTCACATTATGGAGGGTAACCTGCTTTATCCAAAGTCCACTGATTTAAACGTTAAACTCATCTAAAAACTACCTTCAGAAAAACATTTAGAATAGTCTTTGATCAAAAATCTGAGTACACTGGCTGGCCATGGTGGCTCATGCCTATAATCCTAGCACTTTGGAAGGCCAAGGTTGTGGATCACTTGAGGTGAGGAGTGTGAGACCAGCCTGGCCAACATGGCAAAACCCCATCTCTACTAAAAACATGAAAATTAGGCCAGGCGCGGTGGCTCACGCCTGTAATCCTAGCACTCTGGGAGGCCAAGGTGGGCGGATCCCCTGAGGTAAGGAGTTCAAGACCAGCCTGGCCATCATGGTGAAACCCCATCTTTATAAAAAAATAAAAAAACAAAAAATTTTTTAAAAATACAAAAATTAGCCAGGCATGGTGGTGCTTGCCTGTAGTCCCAGCTACTCAGGAGACTGAGGCAGGAGAACTGCTTGAACCTGCTAATAAAAATACATATATTACTATTGCCTATTTTATTGTTTAAAATGACTTACGAAGCATTCTGTTGTATGTTTATATGTTTTTTGACTAAATCTCCCCCTTTTTTGAGATAGAGTTTCACTCTTGTGAAAAGGGACACAAATGAGATGAGTCCTGTGATTGCATTATCCTCCTGCTAGAGACAGTTTCCAGGGTGTGGCACAGGAGGAAGAATCAAAACTGAATCTAGCAGTTTCACTGAGTTAAGGGAAGAAAGACTGGTATTCTGGGATGCCAAAGAGGCTGTAATTTGAGGGACAGAGTTATTGGAGAGATGAATCTTGAGACTGAGCCCTGGAGATGTGTAGAGGGAACTCATGAAGTTGCTGGCTGAGTACTAATCTGTGCATGCATGGGGAGAAAGTCCACCAGACTGGAGAAGAAACTACTGGAGAGTAGCTGGCCAAATGATTCCCAAAGCTCATACAAGATTGCAATTGCTTTCCCATGAAGCAGTGAAGCAGAAATTGTATAGAGTAGTTAAAAGGTTATCACGTAAGTAGCGAGACTAAATTAGCCTACGATTATTCTGGACCCTTTCTATCAAGCCCAGAAGGATTTAAACTGGCAAGTAATTTAACCACACACCAGAACAAAATCCAAGATTATATAAAGAAATACAACAAAATCCAAAACTCTATATAAATTACCGAGCAAGGAATTAGAAAAATATGATCTATAATCAGGAGAAATATTAGAAACACAAAAAGATGACAAAGTTGATGGAATTAATAGATAAATGCCTTAAAATTGCTATAAAAATCTTATAAATTTGCTGGGCATAGTAACTGACACCTGTAATCTCAGCACTTTGGGAAACCAGGGTGACAGGAAAGCATGAGCCCAGGAGATTTAGATCAGCCTGGGCAACACAGTGAGACTTTGGCTTTAAACAATAAAATTTTTTTTAAAAAAAAATTAGGTGTGGTGGCACGCACCTGACTTCCTAACTACTCTGCATGCTAAGGCAGGAGGATCCCTTAAACCAGGCATCCCCATACTTTTTACACAGGGGGCCAGTTCACTGTCCCTCAGACCATTCGAGGGCCGCCACATACTGTGCTCCTCTCACTGACCACCAATGAAAGAGGTGTTCCTTCCTGAAGGGAGGCGGGGAGCCGGATAAATGGCCTCAGGGGGCCGCATGCGGCTCGGCCCATGAGCCATAGTTTGGGGACGCCTGCCTTAAACCCAAGAGTTTGAGGCTTTTGAGTTTAAGATCTTGGAATTGCACTCCAGCCTGGGTAAGAGTGAGAATCTTTCCCCAATAATAATTCTTTTTTTTTTTTTTTTGAGACAAAGTCTTACTCTGTCACTCAGGTTGGAGTGCAGTGGCATGATCTCAGCTCACAGCAACCTCCACCTCCTGGGTTCAAGCAATTTTCCTGCCTCAGCCTCCCAAGTGGCTGAGATTACAGGTGCCTACCACCATACCCAGCTAATTTTTGTATTTTTAGTAGAGACAGGGTTTTACCACGTTGGCCAGGATGGTCTCAAACTCCTGACCTCAGGCGATCCACCTGCCTTGGCCTCCCAAAGTGCTGGGATTACAGTCATGAACCACTGTGCCCGGCCCCCAATAGTAATTTTTTTAAAACTTCTAAACTTACCCAAGAATATAGAGATATAATGAGCTGAGAAACTAAAGATTTTTTTTTTTTTTTTTTTGAGACAGAGTCTTGCTCTGTTGCTAGGCTGTAACGTAGTGGCACGATCTCAGCTCATGGCATCCTCCACCACCAGGGTTCAAGTGATTCCCCTGCCTCAGCCTCCTGAGTAGCTAATTTTTTTTATTGTATTTTTAGTAGAGACAGAGTTTCATCATGTTGGCCAGAGACAACCTGACCTCGTAATCTGCCTGCCTCAGGCTTCCAAAGTGCTGGGATTACAGGTGTGAGAAATGACACTCAGCCTGTAGACTTTTTGAAAAGACCCAAATGCAATTTCTAGATATAAACTATACAGAATCTGAAATTATACCGTATCCTACTTGATAAAATTACCAGAACATTAGAGATTGCAAAAGAACAGGTAAGTGAACTAAAAGACAAAGCAACAGAAACTGTAAAAAGGAAGCAGAGAAAACAAAAAAATTGGGGAATAAAAAAAAAAGCCGAGCGTGGTAGCTTGCACCTGTAATCACAGCACTTTGGGAGGCCGAGGAGAGCAGATCACGAGGTCAAGAAATCAAGACCATCCTGGCCAATGTGGTGAACCCCGTCTCTACTAAAAATACAAAAATTAGCTGGGTGCGGTGGCACACACCTGTAGTCCCAGCTACTTGGGAGGCTGAGGCAGGAAAATTGCTTGAACCCAGGAGGTGGAGGCTGCAGTGAGCCGAGATCGCGCCACTGCACTCCAGCCTGGCACCTGGCGACAGAACAAGACTCTGTCTCAAAAAAAAGAATAGAGCTTCAGTGACCTGTGAATGAAGTTTAAAACATAAGAAATCGGAATTTTAGAAGAAGAGAATGGAGGTGGGGGAGAGGAAAAAAATTATTAAAATAATGCTGAAACTCTTCCAAATATAATGAAAAGTACAAACCCATGGATTCAAGCTCAATGACCTCAAAGCAGAAGAAACATAAAGAAAAAAACATGTTACGGAACATCAGTTTTTTTTTTTTTTTTGAGACGGAGTTTCGTTCTTGTTACCCAGGCTGGAGTGCAATGGCACGGTCTTGGCTCACCGCAACCTCCGCCTCCTGGGTTCAGGCAATTCTCCTGCCTCAGCCTCCTGAGTAGCTGGGATTACAGGCACGCACCACCATGCCCAGCTAATTTTTTGTATTTTTAGTAGAGATAGGGTTTCACCATGTTGACCAGGATGGTCTCGATCTCTTGACCTTGTGATCCACCCGCCTCGGCCTCCCAAAGTGCTGGGATTAAAGGCGTGAGCCACCACGCCCGGCGGAACATCAGTTTTAAATTGCTCAAAACTAGGGAAAAAGAGAAAAATTTAAAAGCAGCCAGAAGAGAAAATACCTATTAAGTACTGAGAATCACAAATAAGAATTTCAGCAGATATTCTGTCAAAAACTGCAAGTCAGAAGGCAATGGTACAGTATAGTACTTAAAGTGCCAAAAGTGGCTGGGCACGGTGGTTTACAACTGTAATCTGAACACTGGAAGGCTGAGGCAGGAGAACTGCTTGAACCTGGGACCAGCCTGGCCAACATGATGAAACCCTATTTCTACTAAAAATACAAAAAAATTAGCCAGGCATGTTGGTGCTCACCTGTAGTCCCAACTACCAGGGAGACTGAGGCAGGAGAACTGCTTGAACCTGGGAGGTGGAGGTTGCAGTGAGCCAAGATCAGGCCACTGTACGCCATCCTGGGCAACAGAACAAGACTCCATCTCAAAAAATATATAGAGATATATATAGATATAAATATAGATATAGATATGGATATGTTTATATGGAGAGTGGAGAGGCAACATGACCCAGTAGTATAGCATCATTTTGCAGCCAAAAGGCCTGGGTTTGAATCCAGGCTCTGTCAGGTATGTATTTGCTGAGGAATCCCAAACAAGTTAGTCAACTTCCCTCTGCCTCAGTTTCTTCTGTAAACTAGTGAAAAGTCAGGATTTTATGGGTATTAAAGGAATTAATTTAGGCCAGGTGCACTGGCTCATGCCTGTAAACCCAGCACTTTAGGAGGCCAAGGCAGGTGGGTCACCTGATGTAAGGAGTTTGAGACCAGCCTGACCAACATGGTGAAACCCTGTCTCTACTAAAAATACAAAAAATTGACCCTGCACGGTAGCTCATGCTTGTAATTCTGGCACTTTGGGAGGCCAAGGCGGGAGGATCACCTGAGGTCAGGAGTACAAGACCAGCCTGGTCAACATGGCGAAACCCCATCTCTGCTAAAAACACAAAAATTAGCCGGGCATAGTGGTGGGCGCCTGTAAACCCAGCTACTCAGGAGGCTGAGGCAGATTTGTTTGAACTCAGGAGGTGGAGGGTGCAGTGAGCCGAGATCACGCCACTGCACTCCAGCATGGGCAACAAAAGTGAAACTTTGTCTGGAAAAAAAAAAAAAAAAAAATATATATATATATATATATATATATATGTGAAAAATTAGCCAGGTGTGGTGGTGGATGCCTGTGATCCCAGCTACTCAGGAGGCTGAAATGAGAGATCACTTGAACCTGGGAGGGAGAGGTTGCAGTGAGCCGAGACTGTGCCATCACACTCCAGCCTGGGCAACAAGAGACAAACAGTCTCAAAAAAAAAAAAAAGAAAAGAAAAGAATTAATTTATGTAAGGCATTTTTAAAAATCACAGGCACATAGTATTAACTGTTGGACTTAAAACAAAAAAAAAAAGGCTGAGTGGCTCCTACCTGTAATCCCAGCATTTTGGAAGGCAGAGGCAGGCGGCTCACCAAAGGTCAGGAATTCAAGACCAGCCTGTCCAACATGGTGAAACACCGTCTCTACTGACAATACAAAAAAAAAAATTAGCCAGGCATAGTGGTGGGCGCCTGTAATCCCAGCTATTCAGGAGGCTGAAGCCGGTGAATCACTTGAACCCGGGAGGCAGAGGTTGCAGTGAGCTGAGATCGCACCACTGCACTCCATCCTGGGCAAAAGAAGGAGCCTGTAACTAAAAAAAAAAAAGACTGGGCATGGTGGCTTATGCCTGTAATCCCAGCACTTTGGGAGGCCAATGCAGGAGGATCGTTTGAGCCCAGGAGATTGAGACCAATCTGGGAAACATGGTGAAACCTGTCTAAAAAGAAAGGAAAAAAGAAGAATTAGAAAAAAAGAAAGGAAGGATGGAGAGAGGTAAGGAAGGGAAAGAAAGAGAAAGAGGAAAAGAAAAATGGATGGATGGGCCGGGCACGGTAGCTCAAGCCTGTAATCCCAGCACTTTGGGAGGCCGAGGCGGGTGGATTATGAGGTCAAGAGATCGAGACCATCCTGGTCAACATGGTGAAACCCCGTCTCTACTAAAAATACAAAAAATTAGCTGGGCATGGTGGCACGTGCCTGTAATTCCAGCTACTCAGGAGGCTGAGGCAGGAGAATTGCCTGAACCCAGGAGGCGGAGGTCGCGGTGAGCCGAGATCGCGCCATTGCACTCCAGCCTGGGTAACAAGAGTGAAACTCCATCTCAAAAAAAAAAAAAAAAAAAAAAAAAAAACACCATTTTGAAAAATGGATGGATGGAAAGAAGGAAGGAAGGAGGAAGGAGGAAGGGAGGGAGGGAAAGAGGGAAGGAGGGAAGGAAAGGAGAAGGGAGGAGAAAGGGAAAGGGAAGGAGGGAAGGAAGAGGGAGGAAGAGAGGGAGGGAGGGTTTTTACAATATATTACTAAGTGATAAAAGCAAGATCCAGAACAGTACAGTATGTTACCTTGTGCATGAATAACAAACTATATAGGCCAGGCACGGTGGCTCACACCTGTAATCCCAGCACTTTGTGAGGCCAAGGCAGGTGGATCATCTGAGGTCAGGAGTTCAGACCAGCCTGGCCAACATGGTGAAATCCTGTCTCTACAAAAAAACACAAAAAAGTTAGCCAGACATAGTGGCGGGTGCCTGTAATACCAGCTACCCAGGATGCTGAGGCAGGAGAATCACTTGAACCTGGGTGGCAAAGGTTGCAGTGAGCTGAGGTCGCACCATTGCACTCCAGCCTGGGCAGTAAGAGCAAATTTCTATCTCAAAAAACAAACAAAACTATATAAACGTATGTTTGCAAAAGTAGAGACTACCTTTTAGAAACTAAACAAGAAAAGTATAACACTGAATCCGTTAGAAAAAAGACCCTAGAAGCTGTGGGACAGAGAAAGAAAAGTACTCTCCCTTTCATTTTTCTTTTCTTTTTTTTTTGAGACAAAGTCTCATTCTGTTGCCAGGCTGGAGTGCAATGGCGTGATCTCGGCTCACTGCAACCTCTGCCTCCCGAGTTCAAGCGATTCTCCTGCCTCAGCCTCCCGGGTAGCTGGGACTACAGGCTTGTACCACCACGCCCAGCTAATTTTTTTATTTTTAGTAGAGATGATGTTTCACCATGTTGGCCAGGATGGCCTCAATCTTTTGACCTTGTGTTCTGCCCACCTCAGCCTCCCAAACTCCCCTTCATGTTTTTATATAAATTTGGAATTTCTGTGATGCTTCCCTATTCAAATAAACAAACAAATACAATTAATTTTAAATCAAGAGTTAGTAATAAGGCTAGGTGCAGAGACTCAAGCTGTAATCCCAGCACTTCGGCCAACCCAGGAAGGTGGATCACCTGACGTTGGGAGTTTGAGACCAGCCTGGTCAACATGGCAAAACCCTGTCTCTACTAAAAATACAAAAATTAGGCTGGGAGAAGTGGCTCACATCTGTAACCCCAGCACATTGAAAGGCTGAGGTGGGCAGATCACCTGAGGTCAGGAGTTCAAGACCAGCCTGACCACTACAGTGAAACCCTGTCTCTACTAAAAATACAAAATTTGGCTAGCCATAGCAGTGGATGCCTATAGTCCTAGTTACTCAGGTGGCTTAGACAGGAGAATCGCTTAACCCAGGAGGTGAAGGCTGCAGTCAGCTGAGATTGTGTCACTGCACTCCAGCCTGGGTGATACAGCAAGACTGTCTCAAAAAAAAAAAAAAAAAAAAAAAAAAAAATTCAAAGACTGGAATTTCACAGAAGCTGTATCTCTGGGAAATATAGAAATCTGCACTTTAAACAACACCTGAGGTAATTTTTTTGTACACTTTTTTTTTTTTTTTTTGAGATAGGGTCTCGCTCTGTCACCCACGCTGGACTCCAGCCTCGACCTCCCAGGCTCAAGTGACGCTCCCACCTCAGCTTCCCTAGTAACTAGAACCACAGACATGTGCCACCATGCCCAGCTAAGTTTTGATTTTTTTTTTGCAGACAGGGTCTCACTATATTGCCCAAGCTGGTCTTGAACTCCTGGGCTCAAGGGATCCTCCCACCTCAGCCTCCCAAAGAGCTGGGATTACAGGGGTGAGCCACTACACCTGGCCATACACTATCTTTTTAATTTTTTGAAATTTTTTAAGGCCTGCCAGATTAGTCACATATATTGTCATTTTAAGTGTAAGTAAGGGAAAATGGGGGAAAAAAACGGTTAATTTAAAAGGCTCTGTGTAGATAGTAAATCTTGAGCAAATTTTAATGAGGGCAGAAACATTAAGTGGTAGGGAGGAGTGAAGTAGCAATGCCAATACAAAGGAACGGTATGTAAGAGAACTCAGTTTTGAGGGATGTTTCAGCACCCTAGGCACATGTAAATAACCATATCTGTTCCAAATAAGCATCTGAGGCACAGCAGATGGGCAAGACTGACAACCAAAAATATTAGAAAAACACCAGGCTTTCATTGTTTAATTCTTCCCCCAGTTTCTAGGAAAAAGGCTTTCTATATAAGCCTCCAATGCAACACAATGCTAATTGACAGAGTACAGAACCCAAACAATTGAAGCAAAAGAAGGTACTTTTGTTTTCAGTAGATAACAAGGATCTTAAAAAAAGGAACCAGGGGCCAGGCAAGATGGCACTTTGGGAGGCCAAGGAGGGAGGATAACTTGAGCCCAGGAGTTCAAGACTAGCCTAGGCAATATAGTGACACCCTGACTCTTAAAAAAAAAAAAAAAAAAAAAAAATAGGCCAGGCATGGTAGTTCATGGCTGTAATCCCAGCACTTTGGGAAGCCAAGGCAGGCAGATCACCTGAGGTGAGGAATTCGAGACCAGACTGACCAACATGGAGAAACCCCGTCTCTACTAAAAATACAAAAAAATTACCTGGGCGTGGTGCTACATGCCTGTAATTCCAGCTACTCAGGAGGCTGGGGCAGGAGAATCACTTGAACCCAGGAGGCAGAGGTTGCAGTGAGTCAAGATGGCTCCATTGCACTCCAGCCTGGGCAACAAGAGTGAAACTCGGTCTCAAAAAAAAAAAAAAAAAGTAAAAAGTAAAATGTTTAAAAAGCCATCTTGTGGCCGGGCGCGGTGGCTCAAGCTTGTAATCCCAGCACTTTGGGAGGCCGAGGCGGGTGGATCACAAGGTCGAGAGATCAAGACCATCCTGGTCAACATGGTGAAACCCCGTCTCTACTAAAGATACAAAAAAATTAGCTGGGCATGGTGGCGCGTGCCTGTAATCCCAGCTACTCAGGAGGCTGAGGCAGGAGGATTGCCTGAACCCAGGAGGCGGAGGTTGCGGTGAGCCGAGATCGCGCCATTGCACTCCAGCCTGGGCAACAAGAGCGAAACTCCACCTCAAAAAAAAAAAAAAAAAAAAAAAAAGCCATCTTGTGTTTTATAGTGGATTATTACAGTCAAACATTTATAAACACAAAACTTTCATATAAGTGAGGCTTAGGCTGGATGTAGTGGCTCATGCCTGTAATCCCAGGACTCTGGGAAGCCAAGGCGAGCGGATCACCTGAGGTCAGGAGTTCAAGACCAGCCTGGCCAAGATGGTGAAACCCCATCTCTACTAAAAATACAAAAAAATTTAGCCAGGCGCGGGCACTTGTAATCCCACCTACTCAGGAGGCTAGGGTAGAGAACTGCTTGAACCCAGGAGGCAGAGGTTGCAGTGAGCTAAGATCGCACCACTGCACTCCAGCCTAAGCGACAGAACAAGACTCTCTCTCAAAAAAAAAAAAAAAAGGTTTTCTGAACAGCTAACCAAAAAATAATTACGCAAATTTAGAGTGAAAAAAGGTAAAATAAGAAATGTAGGCCGGGCGCGGTGGCTCAAGCCTGTAATCCCAGCACTTTGGGAGGCAAAGGCGGGTGGATCACGAGGTCGAGAGATCGAGACCAACCTGGTCAACATGGTGAAACCCCGTCTCTACTAAAAATGTAAACCATTACAAGATTAATTCCAATGTAACTGGTCAGTTTACATATCTGTAAAATGACAGCTTTCAACTAGGTGATTTCTAACATCCAGTCTACTTCAAAGTCTAAAACTGTATGACAGACAAATTCCTTAAACTTTGATTTAAATATACAAGGTTGTTTAAAAAGTCTAAGCTTATTCTGATAATTCAACTAACCCTGAAATGTTAGACTATCAATATCCCAAAAACGATTCAGCAGTACTGTTTTCAGACTCCCAGTTAGCATGTGTCCTGAACAAATAAAGAGGAAAAATAACTATGTTCACTTACTTTTCTAATACTAAGAGCATACAAAATAGCTACTCACTGAGAAGGCATCATAAAAGGCTCTATTGTTACAGAATCCTAAAAGTCTCATGAAAATAAGAGAAACATCATCAGCTAACATCATCAGACCAAACACAGCTCACCAAAAATCTTAAATTCTGAAATATCTTGATGAAATGAAACATCTGAGATACTTATCTATCATGCAAAACAGGCAGCACTGCTTCATAATCTGAACATCACTGTAGAGCTCCTTTGCTTACATAGGAAAAAACTTCCCATGGTACTCTGCTCCTAACTCTGCCATTCTCACTATGCACAATGCATATTCTCCATGTACTGTAAGAGAGATGCACTACACAGAAGTATCCAAGGGGACAAGATTTTATCTACACTGAAATTCAATGTGGGATAAGTAAGCTTATCACAATGCAGTTTTACACAGAATGTATATTTCTCAATGTAAAATGATTTTGTGCACTAAAGGGGAAAAACAGAGGAAGTCTGTTTCCTTAGAGTCTCCATAATTACACACTTTATTCTTAAAATAAGGTACTGGTCTGCAGGATTAACAAATCTTACAGTTTAAAAGACAGATAAACAATAGAAGGCCAAAAGTGTAAGTAAAACCAAAACGACCCTTGGCAGTTTTCAGATAGGGTTTAAAAAACAAAAAGACAAAAGTCTTTCTGATTGCCAGGCTGACCTGCTGTCATGTTGTCATGTTTGCCATATTTATAAACCCACTAGTCTGATCGAGAGCCCTATCTTTAAGAATAACTTTTAAGCCATGTATTTTTAGTTAATGAGGCAGTAACACTGTAGTATTACAGTTGCAGCTCAACAACGGACAGATACTACAGATCAGTGATCCAGAAGATAATTAAACTTTGTATTTATCAGCAAAGTGGCAACCACACCCCTTAAAAACAGAACTCACACAGTGCTCCATTAACTTCCATAAAGGGAATTTCGCTGAAAATCGATAACTTCATTGCTTGGAACTAGCATGTTTGTTTTGGGATTACACTAAGGTTTTGTAAACACTGTCTCACGGTAAAGCTAACGACTTTACCTCTCTGAAACAATCGGTTTTAGAGAAGGCACCATATATTACAGTGAAACTGGGTGTTAGTTACGTAGCGATTAATTATTTTAAAAAAACTCACTTCCATTGTGCATCACAAGAATTAAAGCCGTTTAAAAATTCAACCAAAGCCTAATGTCAATTTATTACTCTAGGAAACCTGTGTCCTTTGGGCTACAAGAAAGGCATTAATTTGGAATTCAATATTAAAATAGAATTCAATGGCTAAGTCTCTAGTTTCCCCCAATCACTTAATTTTTCAAAACCCAGAAAGGGCCTGTTTGCGGGCACTGTGAAAACCTGTGGAAAGAGAGGCTCTGGAGGGGAACGGCCGAATTAAAATAACTGTGTAGAGCCAAGAGAACTCCGAGTTCTCTCAACTCCCCCGAGGCCGAGCAGAACGAGGAGAGGGAACCCTTACCTGCCAGCGGCCATAGGTGAGGAGGACCATAGAAATGGGGATGGCGGTGCCGGACATGGCATGGGTGGAGGGCATGCTGTACTCCGAGTTGTAGAAGACCTCCAACTTGACCACGGGCGGCGAGGCGGGCCGCGGCCAGCGTATGATGTCCTTGGTGCACTGGCCCAGGTACATGACCAGCACCCAGATGACCACGAGCCTCCGGCCCACCAGGGGGTCCAGGTTCCAGATCCAGAAGGGGAAGAACAGGATGTAGAAGAGTTCGTTGCCCAGCTCCGCGCCGAAGCAGAACAGGTAGTAGAGAGGCCAGTTGCTCACGCGGGCCAGCTGGCCCTCCTCGCCGGTCAGCGAGTTGCGGCGCAGGGCGCCAGCGCGCCGCGGCGAGACCGGGCCCAGCTCGGCGGCCAGCCCGTTCCGCACGCCGTTGGGGGCGCCGCCGCCGTCCGGCTTGGCCGGGCACTGATTGCGGTCGCTCCCGGGTGGCTGGGGGCCTCCGGGCGCCCCTGGCTGCCGCCCTCGCAGACGAGAGTCTCCAGCGAGGGGCGCCTCCGCCTTCTCATCCTCCCTGGGGTCCGCGGAGCGTCGCGGCGGCGCTTCCACCCCGCACAGCCGCTGGAAACGGGCCACTTTCTGCGGGTCCTGCAGACGGCCAGCCAGTTGGGCCAGGCGCTGCCTCAGCGACATGATAACGGGACCCCCGGGAAGGCGGGCCGCCCCCGGCGCAGCCCGCGAAACGTCCCCGCGCGCCTGGCCAGCGGCAGCGGAACAGGCACCGTGCTCGACCCTCCGGAGACTGCCGGGTGACGGCGCCACAGGCCGCTGCGGCCGCCGCGCGCCCCCGCCCCGCGCGCCCCTCCCTCGCCGCGCGCGCCCCGCCACCGCCCGCGGCCTCCGCGCGCGCGCCGCGCCCCGCCCCGCCCCGCCCCACCCCCACCGGGCTCCCTGAGGCGCCGGGCCGGGCCGCGCGGGTCCGCCCTGAGCGCATCCGGCGGCGGCTTGGCGCGGAGGCTCGGCGAGCGTCAGCTGCGAGGTCCCGGGGAATACCCGGCAGCAGGCGTCTCGGCGCTCGTCTGGCGGGACGCGGGGTGTCTCCCCAGTCCACCTTCAGCCCTCGCTCCCTGCGGGCTGGTGTCGCCGGATTCCCTCAGCGGGACGTTGACTTGAGGCCACGATCCTGGTGCCAGCTTGCTCAGTGCTGGTGACCAAGCAGCCGGATATCCTGCTGGCACAGAACCAAATGCTGAATGATCGATGAAGGCGAAGCAACCGTGTGTCCGGAATCGTTCGACTCAACTAATTAGCAATTACAGAGCTGTCTCAGGCGACCGAAGTTCGGAAAACCACGTGCCAACTGACCAGTGGCGACAAGACTACATACATGTAGATCCCAAGACAGGGCCAGGTAACATTAATAGCTGTTGTCTGCAAAAGAAAACCCAGCCACCTACAAATTCAAAATACTGTGTCATTCATCAAATATTTTGGTTTATGTTAAAGGAGCACAGGTGTTCTTGGCTTACGAATAAAATTTCCCTTTCATAGATTCTAATAGCTAGAGGGCTTGCACAGAAGAAATGTCATTAATGGCTGAGTCCAATTTTTGAATTTGATAACGTTACTTTAGACTCTTACCTTCCCTGTCTCACAAGTTACCAACTTCTAGCTAGAGCAGTTTATAAGGTCTCTGACCTCCTCAGATCAGGTGAATATCTTTTATATATATCTAGAAGAGAGATGAGACAGCGTCACTCTGTATTGCCCAGGCTGGTCTCCAACTCCTGGACTGAAGGGATTCTCTTGCTTTGGCCTCCTTACAGGCGTGAGCCACCACACCTGGCCATGGTAAGGTGAATCTCTGTAATTAAAGGATGTGAACTACTTCAAGAAACGGCTTGAAATTGCCCTATTCCCTTAAGACACTAGAAAAATTTTCCATTGGGGTGGTAGTTCACACCTGTAACCCCAGCACTTTGGAAGGCCAAGGAGAAAGGATAGCTTGAGTCCAGGAGTTTGACACCAGGCTGCGCAACATAGGGAGACCACACCTCTACAAAAAAGCTAACAAAATTAGCTGGGTGGGGCCGGGCGAGGTGGCTCATGCCTGTCCCAGCACTTTGGGAGGCCAGGATCACCTGAGGTCGGGAGTTCAAGACCAGCCTGACCAACATAGAGAAACCCCATCGCTACTAAAAATACATAATTAGTCGGACATGGTGGCACATGCCTGTAATACCAGCTACTCGGGAGGCTGGGGCAGGAATCACTTGAACCCAGGCGGCGGAGGTTGCGATGAGCAGAGATCACACTATTGCGTTCCAGCCTGGGCACCAAGAGCAAAACTCCATCTCAAAAAAAAAAAAAAAAAAAAATTTTTTTAGCCAGGCATGATGGCCCATGACTGTAGTCTCAGCTTCCTGGGGGACTGAGGTGGGAGGATTGCTTGAGCCCAGGAAGTCAAGGCTGCAGTGAGCCCTGATTGTGCCATTGCATCCAGCCTGGGTTGAGTGTGAGACCGTATCTCAAAAAAAAAAAAAAGAAATATTTTCATTTCCCAGGGATGGATACTCTCCTCTTGCCACTCCACTTGCTAGGCTGTGGCCGTAGAAAGAGGAACAAGTTATCATCCATGCTCTCGATTTGTTCACAGTATACAAGGGAGATAAAGACAGGACTACTTCTAGAGTACAGAGCAGATGGCAAGTGTAAAACAGAGACATAAATAAACAGCATGCTCCAGAAAGGAGAAGGAACAAGTTTGACTAGGGACAGCAAGAAAAGGGTTAAGAGGTGATCCTGTTGAGCTTGATTGTTCTACATAGCAACATATGAATAGGTGAAAAAGCCATTTTAGGAATATAGAGTGAAGGAAGATAGGAATATGCAAAAATGTATTTGGTAAACAATAGTCCATAGAGGCCTGGTGCAATGGCTCACACCTTTATTCCCAGTACTTTGGGAAGCTGAGGTGGGAGGGTCACTCGAGGTCAGCAGTTTGACACCAGCCTGGGCAACATGATAATACCCTGTCTCTACAAAAATATTTTCTAAAAAATTATCTGGGGCATGGCATGGTGGCTCACACCTGTAATCCCAGCACTTTGGGAGGTGAAGGTGGGCAGATCACTTGAGGTCAGGAGTTCGAGACCAACCTGGCCAACATGGTAAAATGCCATCTCTACTAAAAATACAAAAATTGGGCCGGGTGCGGTGGCTCAAGCCTGTAATCCCAGCACTTTGGGAGACCGAGGCGGGTGGATCACGAGGTCAAGAGATCAAGACCATCCTGGTCAACATGGTGAAACCCCGTCTCTACTAAAAAAAAAATACAAAAAGTTAGCTGGGCATGGTGGTGCGTGCCTGTAATCCCAGCTACTCAGGAGGCTGAGACAGGAGAATTGCCTGAACCCAGGAGGCAGAGGTTACGGTGAGCCGAGATCGCGCCATTGCACTCCAGCCTGGGTAACAAGAGCGAAACTCCGTCTCAAAAAAAAAAAAAAAATACAAAAATTAGCCAGTTATGGTGGCAGGCACCTGTAATCCCAACTACTTGGGAGGCTGAGGCAGGAGTATTTCATGAACCTGGGAGGTGGCGGTTGCAGTGAGCTGAGATTATGCCACTGTGTTCCAGCGTGGGCAATACAGCGAGACTATGTCTCCAAAAAAAAAAAAAAAAAAAAAAAATTAGCTGAGTGTGATGACACATACCTGTACCCCTAGCTACTCTTTAAGCCTGAGATGGGAGGATTGCGTGAGCCTAGAAGTTAGAGGTTGCAGTGAGCTACAGTTGTACCACTGCACTCCAGCCTGAACAGCGGAGTGAGACCTTATCTCAATTAAACAGTAAAAATTTTAAAATGAAAAAAAAAAAATCACTTGTAACATATAGTAGCAAGGGTGATTGGAAATGGGATTACAATGAGAGGTTAGGATTAGGTTGTAAATCCTTGAATACCGAAGGGATTTAATGTTGTAGGCAGTGGGAGCCATGGAAGGCTTTTAGACTAGAGAGTGACACCATCAGAAAACTGTGTTTTAGAAAGATAACTGGGAAAGAAATCAAAGACAGGCCGGGCGTGGTGGCTCAAGCCTGTAATCCCAGCACTTTGGGAGGCCGAGGTGGGTGGATCACACGGTCAAGAGATCGAGACCATCCTGGTCAACATGGTGAAACCTTGTCTCTCCTAAAAATACAAAAAAAAAAAAAAATTAGCTGGGCATAGTGGCACATGCCTGTAATCCCAGCTACTCAGGAGGCTGAGGCAGGAGAATTGCTTGAACCCAGGAGGTGGAGGCTGCAGTAAGCCGAGATCGTGCTGTTGCACTCCAGCCTGGGTAACAGGAGGGAAACTCCGTCTCACCAAAAAAAAAAAAAAAGAAATCAAAGACAGATTGTCAGAGGTCAGAGACCTAAGGCTAGGTAAATAATTAGAAGATTATTACAGACATCAGGTGAGAAAGAATGAGAGCCTGAACTAGGACCTTGATTCTGGGGGGTTAGAAGGAAGGGGATAGGTTTGAATGAGATTTTGGAACTAGGAAAAAAATTAAAATGTTTCATTTGAATTCATAGGACTGCAGGCAGATACTAGTCCATCATCCCAGGTTGGAACAACACCTTATGTCTAATTTTTTCTTTTTCTTTTTTCTTTCTTTCTTTTTTTTTTTTTTTTTTTTTTTTGAGACGGAGTATCACTCTGTCTCCCAGGCTGGAGTGCAGTGGTGCAATCTGGGCTCATTACAACTTCTGCCTCCCAGGTTCAAGTGATTCTTTTGCCTCAGCCTCCCAAGCAACTGTGACTACAGGCATGTGCCACCACGCCCAGCTAATTTTTTGTATTTTTAGTAGAGATGAGGTTTCACCATGTTAGCCAGGTTGGTCTCAATCTCCTGACCTCGGGATCCATGCGCCTTGGCCTCCCAAAGTGCGGGGATTACAGGCATGAGCCACTGCGCCCAGCCAACCTTGTGTCTAATATTGAAGCATTAACAATGTAGTGAAGGAGAGAAAACATGAGCCAAAGGTGCAAATATATTCAGAGAAGGTGTAAAGCCAGGTATACTAAACAACTCTGGGAAATGAGATATAAAGTAATCACTCTGGAGTAAGCAAAGAGATGGCATTGGATTCTCTATGAATGGTTCTATGAAACAGATGATTAGGTGGCATTTGAAGACAAGGAGCATCTTGGTTTATACAGAGAAGGGGAGAACAGCATCGGGGTGAGGGATTCTGTATGTGCTTTTCTGTCAAAATAATTTGTTTACAAGGGAATTATTCAGATTCATCCGAGGAGTTTCCTGTTCTGGGGACTGTTTATCCCAGAGACGGCAGAGAAAGAGGAAAGTATGTAAAACAAAGTAGAGGTGATCATTATATCCCATGGCTGCATTATGAGTCCTTTAGCACTGGTATATTTTGTCAGAATGCAATATTCTCTTTAACAGTAGTGGAAACAAAGATGGTGGAGAAATGGATATTTGACGTGTAACTGCACTAAATAGGAAAAATCATACAGGCTGACAAATTTGAAGGAGCTGACACTGGTGCAATAAATCATTGTTAATGAGAGGGACAAGGTCTTACCTATATACCAAAGCATCACCGTATAAAGCAGGCGTCCCCAAATTACGGCCCACGGACCGCATGTGGCCCCCTGAGGCTATTTATCCGGCACCCCGCCGCACTTCAGGAAGGGGCACCTCTTTCGTTGGTGGTCAGTGAGAGGAGCACAGTATGTGGCGGCCCTCCAACAGTCTGAGAGACAGTGAACTGGCCCCCTGTGTAAAAAGTTTGGGGACGCCTGGTATAAAGAATAGTAGTTTTGGGCCAGGTGTGGTGGCTCATGCCTTTAATCCCAGCACTTTGGGAGGCTGAGTGGGCGGATCACCTGAGGCTGGGAGTTCTAGACCAGCCTGACCAACATGGAGAAGCCCCAATCTCCGCTAAAAATATAAAATTAGCCGGGTGTAGTGGCGCATGCCTGTAACCCCAGCTACTCAGGAGGCTGAGGCAGGAGAATGACTTGAACCCTGGAGGCAGAGGTGGTGGTGAGCCGAGATGGCACCATTGCACTCCAGCCTGGGCAACAAGAGTGAAACTCTGAGGCCAGGCGCAGTGGCTCACGCCTGTAATCCCAGCACTTTGGGAGGCCGAGGCAGGTGGATCACGAGGTCAAGAGATTGAGACCATCCTGGTCAACATGGTGAAACCCCATCTCTACTAAAAATACAAAAAAAGAAATTAGCTGGGCATGGTGGTGTGTGCCTGTAATCTCAGCTACTCAGGAGGCTGAGGCAGGAGAATTGCCTGAATCCAGGAGGCGGAGGTTGCAGTGAGCCGAGATCGTGCCGTTGTACTCCAGCCTGGGTAACAAGAGCGAAACTCTGTCTCCAAAAAAAAAAAAGAGTGAAACTTTGCTCAAAAAAGAAAACAAACAGTAGTTTTGGTGGTTTCTATTCACACTCACTCTGAAATTTTCCTAATAGAATATCTTAAAATGTAATAGAGGTATAACTATAGATCAGGCACCATGGGTCATGCCTGTAATCCCAAAACTTTGGGAGGCCAAGGCAGGAGGATTGCTTGAGACCAGGAGGTCAAGACCAGCCTGGGCAACATAGCAAGACCCTGCCTCTAAGAAAAAGAAAAAGGTAAAAAGGAAACAAAAAGAAATTTAATTATATTAAAAGATTCAAATATACACATTCTATGGCAAGCATTTTTATCACAAAGCATAAACTTTTAATTTTTAAAATTTTTGTTTATTTTCTCCATTCTCTTAGAATGTGAATAAACATTTTTTTGAAGAAAAAATATTGCTACCAGCCAGACACAGTGGCTCACGTCCGTAATCCTAGCACCTTGGGAGGCCAAGGAGAGCAGATTACAAGGTTGAGAGATCGAGAGCATCCTGGCCAACATGGTGAAACCCCATCTCTACTGAAAATACAAACATTAGCTGGGAGTAGTGGTGCGTGCCTGTAGTCCTAGCTACTTGAGAGACTGAGGCAGGAGAATCACTTGAAGCCAGGAGCCGAGATCGCACTATTGCACTTCAGCCTGGGGACAGAGCAAGACTCCGTCTCAAAAAAAAAAAAAAAAAAAGAAAAAGAAAAAAGAAAAAATACTGCTGCCAAATAGGGATACCTGGGTATTATTCAGTGTCTTTTCTGTGAAGCTAAAGGTATCCTATGATATGAGAACTGTGTCATAATCCAGGCTCTTTATTAACATTTTGATTTTGTTATAGGCTTCTCTGTACTTGAGTTTATATTATTTTATTTTATTTCAAGATGGAGTCTTGCTGTTTCACCAGGCTGGAGTTCAGTGGCATGATCTCGGTTCACTGCAACCTCCACCTCCTGGGTTCAAGCAATTATACTGCATCAGCCTCCTGAGTAACTGGGATTACAGGTGCATGCCACCACACTTGGCTGATTTTTATATTTTTAGTAGAGACAGGGTTTCACCATGTTGGCCTGGCTGTTCTTGAACTCCTGACCTCATGATCTCCCCACCTTGGCCTCCCAAAGTGCTGGGATTACAGGCGTGAGCCACCGTGCCTGTCCCAAGTTTAATTTTATATATTAGTAAAATATTTTTTTGACGTAGATATTCTATAAAGGTAAAATGTTGCTGTCATTTCTAATGCAACTTTCATAAAAGTAGTAGAGAAATGGCCTTTAGAGAAAGCTTGTTAGTGGTGAGAGCAAGTAAAACTGCCATGCCAAAAGCAACAGAAACAAGACTTGGAAAGACTCCTAACAAGGTTTGGCCCCTTGTCTCACCTCTGCAGCCTAGGATTTCATCGTATTACCCAAGCTGGTCTCAAAGTCCTGGGCAAATGCTGGAATTACATCCTTCCCACCTTAGCCTCTCCAGGTGCTAGAATGACAGGCATGAGCCACCACGCCGAGCCTAGGCCCTGCCTTTCTTTCTTTTTTTTTTGAGACGGAGTCTCATTCTGTTGCCCAGGCTAGAGTGCAGTGGCACAATCTCAGCTCACTGCAACCTCCACCTCCCGGGTTCAAGTGATTCTCCTGCCTCACCCTTCTAAGTATCTAGGATTACAGGTGGCTACCACCATACCCAGCTAATTTTTGTATTTTTAGGAGAGATGGGGTTTTGCTATGTTGGCCAGGCTGGTCTCAAACTTCTTTTTTTTTTTTTAAAGATGGGGTTTCACCGTGATGGCCAGGCTGGTCTCGAACTCCTGACCTCAGGTGATCCACCCACCTCGGCCTCCCAAAGTGCTAGGATTACAGACGTGAGCCACTGCGCCCAGCAGTCTCAAACTTCTGACCTCAGTTATCTGCCTGCCTCAGTCTCCCAAAGTGCTGAGATTACAGGTGTGAGCCACCGTGCCTGGTAGCCCTGTCTTTTGACATCTGGTTGTTCAATCCTTTCTTGGATTTCATGAGCCAATAAGTTC
The DNA here is from genome assembly GCF_048565385.1 of Saimiri boliviensis. Taxonomy (NCBI): domain Eukaryota; kingdom Metazoa; phylum Chordata; class Mammalia; order Primates; family Cebidae; genus Saimiri; species Saimiri boliviensis. Next base: position 40,019,962 of record NC_133450.1, on the reverse strand, counting down.
CCCTCTACCCTTAGATTTGTTTGAGTTGAGTTTCTGTTATTTTCTAATAAAATATAATGACACAAGTGGTTAGAGGCAGAATTAGAACCAGAAGCCAGATCTGATTGTCAGTCTACAGTGTTGTCAAAAAACAATACTGCTATTTTGTGTGGGGGTGGGGGTGGGGGGAGTCTCTCTCACTCTGTCACCTAGCAGTGGTGCTATCTCAGTCTACTGCAACCTCCACCTCCCAGGTTCAAGTGATTCTCCCATCTCAGCCTCCCAAGTACCTGGGACCACAGGCGCCGAACACCACTCCTGGCTAATATTTTGTGTTTTTTGTTAGAGACAGCCATGTTGCCCAGGCTAGTCTCAAACTTCTGTCTCTGGTGATCCACTGGCCTCAGCCTCCCAAAGCGCTAGGATTACAGGTGTGAGCCATGGTAATAAGACAAATATTTGCCTGGCCAATACTGCTGTTTCTCAGAGGCAAGGGCCAGACCTGATCTTCTAATTTTTAAAAAATTTTTACTGACATAGTGCTGGGAGCAAAATAGACACTGATGGGTTTTATTACAAGTGTATATAGTACACTGTTATGGAACAAGCACTATCTTGAATCGGAAAAGCTACATTTGTGGCCAGGCATGGTGGCTCATGCCTGTAATCCCAGCTACTTGGGAGGCTGAGGCAGGAGAATCACTTGAACCTAGGAGAAGGAGTTTGCAGTGAGCTGAGATCGTGCCAGTGCACCCCATTCCTCTATGATCTTAGGCAAATAAATCACGTACAGTCTCAGAGGTATTATATAATTCCTCACTGCAAAATGAGGAGAATAATAGTCCTCTCTGCCTTGTAGGATTATAGAAAAGCTAAAACAACACTACCTTTGTTAAAACTTCTTTTTTTTTTTTTTTTTTGAGACGGAGTTTTGCTCTTGTTACCCAGGCTGGAGTGCAATGGCGCGATCTCGGCTCACCACAACCTCCGCCTCCTGGGTTCAGGCAATTCTCCTGCCTCAGCCTCCTGAGTAGCTGGGATTACAGGCACGTGCCACCATGCCCAGCTAATGTTTTGTATTTTTAGTAGAGACGGAGTTTCGCCATGTTGACCAGGATGGCTTCGATCTCTTGACCTCATGATCCACCCGCCTCGGCCTCCCAAAGTGCTGGGATTACAGGCGTGAGCCACCACGCCCGGCAAAACTTCTTAAATTATAATGTGAATTAACAACCACACACATATAATCATAGTTGTTGTAGGAAATTGGACTGAGAATATGCTAAGAACAGAATATACCTTGGAAACCGTATTTGAAGCACTGAATCTGATGTCTTACTGTGATCTTAACATTGTAATCATTCAAATGTCCATCATTACCTCAAGCTCATTATCTCCAGACAGAATGCATTCTCTTCTCCATACCTCTACCTCTCCTTGCCACCCCTCAAATCTCTTTTCCACATTGCTTTCTTTCTTTTCTCTCGCTCTCTTTTTTTTTTTTTTTGAGACAGAGTTTTGCTCTTTTTGCCTAGGCTGGAGTGCAATGGTGTGATCTTGGCTCTGAAACCTCTGCCTACTGGTTTACATGATTCTTCTACCTCAGCCTCCTGAGTAACTGAGGGTACATTACAGGCATGAACCACCACACCTGGCTAATTTTTTGTATTTTTTAGTAGAGACGGGGTTTCTCCATGTTCATCGGGCTGGTCTCGAACTCCTGACCTCAGGTGATCTGCTGCCTCAGCTTCCCAAAGTGCTGAGATTACAGGCTTGAGCCACCCTGCCTGGCTGTCCACACTGCTTTCAAAACTGCTTTCTGAAAAGCAAACTTGCTCACAATTCTACCCTGCTTAACACCCTTCCATGTTTCCCCTTGCCCTAAAGATGAAATTCACATTTTTATTTGGCATTCATGAAGGATTAAATTTAGGTTTCTCAGGATACCTGAGGAACAGCAGGTACTTAGGGTCTAATCTACACAGAACATCGATTTCACAGAGGCTGTTTGGCTACCCACCCTGCTTTAAAAAATCTATATACAGGGTCTTGCCTTGTTGCCCAGGCTGGAGTATAGTGGCTATTCACAGGTTAATCATAGGGCTCTGCAGCCTCAAACTCTTGGATCCAAGCAATCCTTCTGCCTAGGCCTCCTGAGTAGCTGGGTGACAGGTGCACACAACAGTGCCTGACTTTCACCTGGCTTTCTGTGCTTTTTGTTTCCCTGATAAAGCCATGAGGTATGCAAGCTGAGGGAAGCCAGGTGCTAACCAGGCCCCACAGGCAAGGTCTTCACCATCCTGTCCCTGCCTGCCTCTCTTACCACTATGCTACATCCAGTTATTCTCACCTAATGTTCAATTGTTCTGAAATTAAGTTCCCTGAATATTTCATTCTCTGTATGCTCAGATTACTTCTGTGCGCTAGGATTACAGGTGTGAGCCATGGTAATAAGACAAATATTTGCTCACGCTGGGCCTGAACAGGTAGTCTTAAGAGTTCTTGGGAGTTGGCCAGGCTTGGTGGCTCATGCCTGTAATCACAGCACTTTGGGAGGCCAACGTGAGTGGATCACTTGAACCGAAGGGTTTGAGACCAGCCTTAGCAACATAGTGAGACCCTATTTTTATAAAATTATAAATATTTTTAAAAAGAGTTCTTAGTAATAATCAAAGAGATTATTTCCCAAACAGGAAAAAAGTAGCATTTGTGTTGAATAGAAATTCAGAGGGGGAAATTTGGAGGTTTGCTGTTGCTGTTTTTTGAAACAGAGTCTCACTGAGTGTGGACTCTAGTTTCAGAGTTCTGGCTCTACCAGCTACTAGATGACCTTGAATATATTCTTTAATGTTTCTATACCTCAAATTGTCATATGTGGGATGAGGGTAGAAAGAATATCTACCATACAATTGTGAGATTAAGTTGGTTACTCTCTGCAAGGCTAATCAGATAGTACATGCCACGTAAGTACCAATAAGTTACCTTCATTATTAAAATTGGCTATCCAAAAAGAGAAAGCTTCGCTGTCTTGTTGTTTTCTAGTGATCATTTAAGTGAAATAATTCCAAAGAATTGATTACCAAACAGCTACTGAACATACTGGTTTGACCAGAATCTGTGGCATCTCTAGGACCATCAGATCTCCTTAAAGATTTGTGTAGGCCGGGCGCAGTGGCTCAAGCCTGTAATCCCAGCACTTTGGGAGGCCGAGGCGGGTGGATCACGAGGTCAAGAGATCGAGACCATCCTGGTCAACATGGTGAAACCCCGTCTCTACTAAAAATACAAAAAGTTAGCTGGGCGTGGTGGTGCGTGCCTGTAATCCCAGCTACTCAGGAGGCTGAGGCAGGAGAATTGCCTGAACCCAGGAGGCGGAGGTTGCAGTGAGCCAAGATCGTGCCATTGCACTCCAGCCTGGGTAACAAGAGCAAAACTCTGTCTCAAAAACAAAAAAAAAAGATTTGTGTAAGGACCAGAGAAGAACTGTCCTGGGAATGAGCAATGTCAAATAATCAGGTTCAAACAAGTTGTAATCATCCTTCAGGCTTCAATATCTTTGTAGGGGAGTTGAATGAGAATGGACTTCTAAAGTGTATTCACTGATATTTATTCAGTAGACATTTCTGGATTAGGAATATAGAAATCAAGGACACAGTTCCTGTCTTCAACTAACTCATCAACTAATATAGAAGACAGTCTGGAGGGACTCACCCAGGTGAGAAATGGAAGGAAGTGGGTTTAAGACAGTGAAATCACAGCCATAAAAAAGAATAAAATTATGTCCTTTGAGGGAACATGGAGGCAGCTGGAGGCCATTACCTAAGCAAATTAACATGGAAACAGAAAATCAAATACTGCACGTTCTCACTTATAAATAGGAGCTAAACTTTGGACAAATATGGATAATAAGACGGATACAGCAGACACTGGGGACTCCAAAAGGTGAAGGGGAAGGGCTGAAAAACTGAAGAGTACTATGCTTACTACCTGGCTGATGGGATCAATTGTACCCCAAATCTCAGCATCATGGAGTATATACCCATGTAACAAATCTGAACATGTATCCCCCAAATTATATACATGTATATATATATACATGTATATAATTTGTATTATATATGTGTATATATATATAATTTGTATTTTTTATATATGTAATTTGTATTATATGTGTGTATATATGTATAATTTATATATATAATTTGTATTATATATGTGTATATATGTATATATACACACATATGTACATATATAGATTATTTCTCTGTATGTGTGTGTGTGTGTATATATATATACTTATATACACATGTATATTTTTCAGTGACTACTATTGATAGCACCTCTTTGTTTTGGTTGTTTTCTTTTCTTTTCTTTTTTTTTTTTTTTGAGACAGAGTTTCGCTCTTGTTACCCAGGCTGGAGTGCAATGGTGCGATCTCGGCTCACTGCAACCTCCGCCTCCTGGGTTCAGGCAATTCTCCTGCCTCAGCCTCCTGAGTAGCTGGGATTATAGGCACGTGCCACCATGCCCAGCTAATTTTTTTGTATTTTTAGTAGAGATGGGGTTTCACCATGTTGACCAGGATGGTCTCGATCTCTTGACCTTGTGATCCACCCGCCTCGGCCTCCCAAAGTGCTGGGATTACAGACTTGAGCCACCGCGCCCAGCTGTTTTATTTTCTTTTACTGACTTTGTTGGTTTAGTTTAGCTTAGAATTCCAGCCTTTCTTTACTCTGCACCCCCACCTGGCTTTTATATATCATCTATCCTTTCTGTTGCTTACACAGGAAGGCTAACTTTTTTGATATATAAATAGAAATTCTAGACAACAGCTTGAGGGCACTGGTGGAAATGATATCGTTGTAGTGACTCCATGGTTTTCTTCATTGTGCCTTCAGATCTTCTGGAAAGAGGATCCTTTGGCCAAAAAAACAAAAAACAAAAAAAAAAAACTAGAAGATGCGTAAAATGATAATAGTTGTCTCATGATTTTTTTTTTTTAAGACAGGATCTGGCTCTGTTGCATCTCAGCCCCCTGAGTTTCTGGAACCACAGGTACATACCACCATGCCTAGCTAATTTTTGTATTTTTGTAGAGATGGGATTTCACCATGTTGCCCAGGCTGGTCTCGAACTCCTGAACTCAAGTGATTCACCTGTCTGGACCTTGTAAAGTGCTGGATTACAAGCGTGAGCCATCATGACTGGCAGTCTCATGATATTTTGCCTTCATTTTATTTTTGTGTCATTTTCAAATTCTCTTAATTATTTTTTTTTTATTTTTTTATTTTTTATTTTTTATTTTTTGAGACGGAGTTTCGCTCTTGTTACCCAGGCTGGAGTGCAATGGCGCCATCTCGGCTCACCGCAACCTCCGCCTCCCGGGCTCAGGCAATTCTCCTGCCTCAGCCTCCTGAGTAGCTGGGATTACAGGCGTGCGCCACCATGCCCAGCTAATTTTTTGTATTTTTAGTAGAGACGGGGTTTCACCACGTTGACCAGGATGGTCTCGATCTCTTGACCTTGTGATCCACCCGCCTCGGCCTCCCAAAGTGCTGGGATTACAGGCGTGAGCCACCGCGCCCGGCCTAAAATAAAGTCTTAATTAATTTTTATAGATTATAAAAATAATTAAGAGAAGCCGGGCACGGTGGCTCAAGCCTGTAATCCCAGCACTTTGGGAGGCCGAGGCGGGTGGATCACAAGGTCAAGAGATCGAGACCATCCTGGTCAACGTGGTGAAACCCCATCTCTACCAAATATACAAAAAATTAGCTGGGCATGGTGGCGCGTGCCTGTAATCCCAGCTACTCAGGAGGCTGAGGCAGGAGAATTGCCTGAGCCCGGGAGGCGGAGGTTGCGGTGAGCCGAGATCGAGCCATTGCACTCCAGCCTGGGTAACAAGAGCGAAACTCCGTCTCAAAAAAAAAAAAAAAAAAAAAAAAAAGACTTTATTTTAACTTGATTTTTAGCATATAATGAGTATTGCAAAGGTCAACAGTCCAAATACATAATTAAATAACATATATCTAGCTATTCATTTCAGTTTATTCCCTTTGAAAAAGGTTTATCCTACAACCTTCTCAAAATACGAACAAAACATATGAAATCAAAGTGTACCAACTTTAAATTAGTGGTATCCAAACTTTTTTGTATGTTATATATTTTACATTATATATTTATATTACTGTATTAATATATAATGTACATAATGTATATATAATATATAGACATTTTTAAGGGTAAAATAAAAATACGAAGAGGCTTTTTTTTTTTTTTTTGTGAGATGAAGTCTTGCTCTGTCATCTAGGCTGGAGTGCAGTGGCACAATCTTGGCATGATGATGTGTGCCGTTAGTCCCAGCTACTCAGGAGGCTGAGATGGGAGGATCCCTTGAGTCCAGGAGTTTGAGGTTGCAGTGAGCTATGATTGCATCACTGCACTCCAGCCTGGTTGACAGAGTGAGATCTTGCCTTCAAAAAATCTGTAGGTCTAGTTTTTTTTTTTTTTTTGAGATGGAGTCTCACTCTGTCACCCAGGCTGAAGTTCAATGGTGCGATCTTGGCTCATTGCAACCTCTACCTCTTGGGTTCAGGTGATTCTTCTGCCTCAGCCTCCCAAGTAGCTGGGGCCATAGGCACGTGCCACCATGCCCAGCTAATTTTTTTGTGTTTTTAGTAAAGATCGGGTTTCACCATCTTGGCCAGGCTGGTCTCAAAGTCCTGACCTTGTGATCTGCCCAACTCGACCTCCCAAAGTACTGGGATTACAGGCATAAGCCACCACACTTGGCCAATTTTTTTTTTTTTTGAGACAAAGTCTCACTCTATCGCCCAGACTGGAGTGCCGTGGCACAATCTTGGCTCACTGCAACCTCCGCCTCCCAGGTTCAGGCAGTTCTCCTCCTGAGTAGCTGGGATTACAGGCGTGTACCACCATGCCCAGCTAATTTTTGTATTTTTAGTAGAGACGGGGTTTCACTATGTTGGTCAGGCTGGTCTCGAACTCCCGACCTCGTGATCCACTCGCCTCGGCCCTCCCAAAGTGCTGGGATTACAGGCGTGAGCCACTGTGCCTGGCCAATTTTTTTCTTTTTTTTAAGAATATTTTAAGTTTATTTACATACAGGCCAGGCAAGAAATCCCAGCACTTTGGGAGGCTGAGACTGGTCAGGAGTTTGAGACTAGCATGGCCAAGATGGTGAAACCCCGTCTCTACTACAAATACAAAAATTAGCCAAGTGTGGTAGTTCACACCTGTAGTCCCAGCTACATGAGAGGCTGAGGCAGGAGAATCGCTTGAACCAGGAGGCGGAAGTTGCAGTGAGCCGAGATCACGCCACTGCACTCCAGCCTGGGTGACAGAGTAAGACTCTGTCTCAAAAAAAAGAAATATTTATATGTTGTGTTTCCATTATTTAAAAAAAAAAAAGATTTGAGAGTAAATAGCACAAAAAAGTGAGAACCAAATTTTTGAGGATGGAATTTATCTGCTATTCAGGTTCAAAATTTGGCATCCCCTGCTTGAAATTATGTTTTCTAGAATTTTACAGGAATAGTTGAAAGCAAAAATGAAACTATCAGGCACAGTCCATGAAGCAGAGAATGTGGGCAGAGTGAGGGCGTGTCTAAGCCTTACTTTACCTTGTGATCTAGGAAGCTGTCACTGTACAGGCCTGCGGGTTTGAACCAAAATAATGTTTGCCTTCTTCTCTTTGCCTTTTTGGATATCCTTCCTCAGGAATAAGGAAATAATTCAGGAAATTCACACAGGGGTTCAGAATGTATTTCCAATCTCTGTAGTTTCCATTTTTGGCAGGCACACAGATAAGGGGATGGGAAATTAATATTGAGCCACACACAGAGGGAAGAAAATCTAATGTCCCCAAAGGAAAGGAACCTTGTTCACTGACACGAAAAAATATTAAAGAGCAAGGCTTATCAAGCATTAAATTTACATTTACTAAACTACTCTATGTTAGGTCAATATCCTAAGTGGAAAAGATCAAGGAGGTAAACTGAGATAAAAAAATTTTTTTTACAAAGTTCTGATTCTCCATCAGCAATAGAGGTTTGTTTTGTATTTTGTTCCTCTTTTAAAGATTGAAAATTAGAGATAGGATTGACACACTTCTACTTGTTTTTTAAGACTCAGTACAAATATTAATTCTGATGTGAAACTTTTGAGGCTACCCTGTGCCTTCCCTCCTATGTTTCCTCACAGCATACTGAGATAGAGTCTTGCTTTGTTGCCCAGGCTGGAGGGCAGTAGCATGATATCAGCTCACTGCAACCTCAGGTGACCCTCCCACCTTAGCTTCCTGAGTAGCTAGGACCACAGGAGTGTGCTACCCTACCCAGCTAACTTTTTGGTATTTTTTTGTAGAGACAGGATTTCACCATGTTGCCCAGGCTGGTCTCAAATGCCTGACCTCAAGCAATCCACCTGCCTTGGCCTCCTAAAGTGCTGGGATTACAGGCATGAGCCATCGTGCCGGGCCTGTACCTGTATTTTTAAAAAGCATTATGATATACTTGTTCCTTTCAAATAAAATGTGACTGAGGCCAGGCATAGTGGCTCGTACCTGTAATCCCAGCACTTTGGGAGGCAGAGGTGAGTGGATCTCACCTAAGGTCAGGAGCTCGAGACCAGGCTGACCAACTTAGTGAAACCCATCTCTATTAAAAATACATAAATTAGCTTGGTGCAGTGGCAGATGCCTGTGGTTTCAGCTACTTGGGAGGCTGAGGCAGGAGAATCACTGGAACCCAGGATGCGGAGGTTGCTGTGAGCCAAGATCACCCCATTGCACTCCAGCCTGGGGGACAAGAGCAAAACTCCATCTCAAAACAAACAAACATCTCAAAACAAACGAGCAAAAAACAAACAAAATGTGACTGAGACAATGAGGTTTTTTTTTTTCTTTTTTGATCCATGGTACTACAGGGTGAAAGAACTGTTTTCCTTCCCATCTGAGGTTGATGACTGAGAACCCTATAACAAAAAATAGATTAACAAGAGAAAAGCATACACATTTATTTAATGTAAGTTTTACATGATGTGGAGCCTTCATAAGGAAATGAAGAACCAAAAAAACAGTTAAACGTAAGTGTTTTTATGCTAGATTTGGTGAAGAAGTGGATAATCATGGAGAAGTATGGCGAGAAAAAGCGGGTATGATCTAATGGCAAGAAGCTGGAGAGAATTTTGCAAGGCCTGTTTTTTCAGATTCTTCTCTGAGTTCCTGTGTCTTCGTAGATAAGGATGTTCTTTTCCTTCAGTTACAGGGAGGGTACCTCTCAAGTAAGGGACTTATGACCTGCTTCAGAGAAAGGTCAGAAACATCCTTTTCAGTTTTATGACTTGCTTCTGGAGAAAAGAGGGGAAAGGTGAGAATGACCCTCCTCCTTCTGCTATCTTCTCAAATGCCAAGGTGTTTTATTCTGGGAGAGCGTGTTCTGATCTCCATCAGCACCTAGTACAGTGAAAGTGTTCAGGACACCGCCAAACCTCACCCAGAGTCAGGCATGTAAACCAGTCAGAGCAGCAGCGGCAGCTTCAGGACCGCTCACGCCTGTAATCCCAACATTTTGGGAGGCCGAGGCTGGCATATCACCAGGTCAGGAGTTTGAGACCAGTCAGACCAACATGGTGAAACTCCATCTCTACTAAAAATACAAAAATTAGCCAGGTGTGGTGGCACGCGCCTATAATCCCAGCTTCTCGGGAGGCTGAGGCAAGAGAATTGCTTGAACTCGGAGGCAGAGATTGCAGTTAACAGAGATAGCACCACTGCACTCCAGCCTGGGCAACAGAATGAGACTCTGCCTAAAAAAAAAAAAAAAAAAAAAAAAAAAAAAAAAAAAAAAAAAATTCCTGGAGTATGCAGCTGGTAAAACCAGAAGCTACACCCAGTATTACTACTAAGAGACATTCTTCATCCACCAATGTTGTTCATTGTTGTTCATGTATGAAAATGGTGTACTGGGTCAGACGCAGTGGCTTAAGCCTATAATCCCAGCACTTTGGGAGGCTGAGGCGGGTGGATCATGAGGTCAAGAAATCGAGACCTCCTGGTCAACAAGGTGAAACCCCATCTCTACTAAAAAAAAATACAAAAATTAGTTGGGCATGGTGGCGCGCGCTTGTAGTCCCAGCTACTCAGAAGGCTGAGGCAGGAGAATTGTTTGAACCCAGGAGGCGGAGGTTGCGGTGAGCCGAGATCGCGCCATTGCACTCCAGCCTGGGTAACGAGCGAAACTCCGTCTCAACAACAACAAAAAAAAAAACAGAAAATGGTGTACTGTATACTTTAACATGCCCCATACTTTTGTATTGAAGAGTACAATAATGTAAGTCCTAAAAGCATGATTTTAGCATAATAAAAGAAAGCTGCTATATAGACTACACCAGGTAACTTCACTTCTTTGATACTTGTAGCTTACTGTAATTTTTTAAAAGAAATTCAAGGTCATTATTATTGTACAATATAAGCACTTTAATTGTTCTTATTACAAGTATAATTTTTTTTTTTTGAGATGGAGTTTCGCTCTTGTTACCCAGGCTGGAGTGCAATGGTGCGATCTTGGCTCACGGCATCCTCCATCTCCTGGGTTCAGGCAATTCTTCTGCCTCAGCCTCCTGAGTAGCTGGGATTACAGGTACATGCCACCATGCCCAGCTGATTTTTTGTATTTTTAGTAGAGACGGGGTTTCACCATGTTGACCACGATGGTCTCGATCTCTTGACCTCGTGATCCACCCGCCTCGGCCTCCCAAAGTGCTGGGATTACAGGCTTGAGCCACCGCGCCCGGCCCAAGTATAATTTTTAAAATATTTTTTAATTTTGTAAATTTTTAATTAAAAAAGAAACTGTGGAGACAGTGATCTTGTCTTTAAAATATGATAGTCCTTCTAGTATAATGTCATAGATTAAAGATGTTGCCTTTAATATCTGTTGGGAAGGAAATGTCCAGACTTTTCAAATCTCTTATTATATGTTTCCTGTTTTGTTTACATAGGGAACAATGTTTATAGTTGTATGTACAGTGGGGGCCTATAACAAGACATATATCTTTTCAAATAATTTTTGAATGATTTAACAAATTTTGTAAATCATTTTCAGGCTTCTGCAGCTGTGAATCCCTTGCTTGCTCTTGCGTAAGTGTGTTTGCAATACCAGATATACAGGTTTAGTATTTTTGCCTGTTAGTGATTGTTTCACATGTGTAATGCTTTGGTTGAGATGTTAAGTGGTAGATAAATACTGTGGATGTGAATGTGGGAAGTCATTTTAATTGTATGTGATTGGTCACAAGGCCTAATTTGCAGTAACTGTTGTTGTTTTATTTAACAATGCCTTGTTGCTTTGTAGCATTAACATTTGGATGTAAAGATTGTGTGTCTATCCAACATGGAGCCATAATATTTAAACCGACCAACCTAATGTTACGACTACTTTGAGGTGGCCAAATGTAAATTAGAAGCCTTAATTAAAGTGGTGCAGTTTTGTATAACTCATCATCAGTAGTTCAAAAAATTTGGATTGCCATGCAAAAAAAAAAAAGAAAGTGTTCAGTATAGATCTGTAGTATGAACAAATGAGTAGATTATTTCAAATCTAAGTTAGGCTGGGCGCGGTGGCTCAAACCTGTAATCCCAGCACTTTGGGAGGCTGAGGTGGGTGGATCACAAGGTCAAGAGATTGAGACCATCCTGGTCAACATGGTGAAACCCCGTCTCTACTAAAGATACAAAAAATTAGCTGGGCATGGTGGCACATGCCTGTAATCCCAGCTACTCAGGAGGCAGAGGCAGGAGAATTGCTTGAACCCAGGAGGCGGAGGTTGCGGTGAGCCGAGGTCGCACCATTGCACTCCAGCCTGGGTAACAAGAGTGAAACTCTGTCTCAAAAAAAAAAAAAAAAAAAGAAATCTAAGTTAAACCAATCATCTTCTACTTCACTTCTAGACTTTTTTTTTTTCTATACCATAGGTTACATGTTTCCAAAATAGAAATAGACTTTTAATTAAAATTATTTAACAGAAACAAATTGGCTAATTTAACTTTTATCTATCTGCTAATTGAATATACAAATAAGTAATGCAGTAAGCCAGACTTAACACTCACATTTGTCCATTATTCCCTTATGGCCACTAGTTGTTTTATTTCCCTAACACTTTTTAACAGTTTTTGGGACAAAAAAGAACTTTTTTTTTGACAGTTAAGGAAACGAGAGTGGACTGGATCATTAAATGCCTTGTTCATAGATATGGTATTGTGGTTATGTAATAGAATGTTCTTAAAAAAAAATTTTTTTTTAAGTAAATTGAGACAGGGTCTTGCTATGTTTCCCAGGCTGGTCTCAAACTCCTGTGCTCAAGCCGTCTGCCCACCTCAGCTCCCGAAGTGCTGGGATTACAGGCATGAGCTACTGTGCCTGGCCAGGAGAATGTTCTTGTTCTTAGGACGTACATGCTGAACTATTTAGTGGTGAAATACCATGATGCCTGCCACTTACTTTCAGGTGGTTCAGAAAGAGGGAGAAAAATTTGTAGAATGCTAACAAATGGTGAATCCAGGCAAAGATTATATGAGGATATATTATGCTATAATTTTCTTTTCTTTTTCTAATTTGAAATTTAAAGAGACATGATTTAAAACAAAAAGATTTTTTTTTTTTGAGACAGAGTCTCACTCTGTCACCCAGTCTGGAGTGCAGTGGATTGATCTCGGCTCACTGCAAACTTTGCATCCCAGGTTCAAGCAATCCTCTTGTCTCAGCCTCCTAAGTAGCTGGAACTACAGGTGCACACCATCACACCCAGCTAATTTTTGTATTTTTAGTAGAGACAGAGTTTCACCATATTGGTCAGGCTGGTCTCGAACTCCAGACCTCAGGTGATCTACCTGCCTCAGCCTCCCAAAGCACTGGAATTACCAGCATGAGCCACCATGCCTGGCCAACAAAAAAAGTTGTTAAAGCCTTCAAAAGGATTTTCCTCCTTCCTGCTCTAAAAAAGTAATGCCCATGGATTTTAGAAGCAAAATAAAGCCCATTTTAACTCCTGAATTATATTTTACTTTATTTTGTTTATTTATATATTTTTTTCTTTTCAAGAGACGGGGTCTCAGTCTGGCCTAGTGGATCAGGCCTATAATCTCAGGACTTCGGAAAGCCAAGGCAGGAGGATTGTTTGGGGCCAACTGTTTGAGACCAGCCTGGGCAACATGGTGAGACCCTGTCTCTATAAAAAATACAAATAACAAGGCCAGCTGTCATGATGGCTCAGGCCTGTAATCCCAGCACTTTGGGAGGCTAAGGCAGGAGGATTGCTTGATACCAGGAGTTCAAGCCTACCCTGGGCAATGTAGCAAGACCTAAAAAAAAGACAAGGTCTTGCAGTGTCCCCCAGGCAGGAGTGCAATGGCATGATTACAGCTCAGTACAGCCTCAAACTCCCAGGCTCAAGTAATTCTCCCACCTCAGCCCCCCGAGTAGCTGGAAGCACAAAGGCGCATGCCACCATGCCCAGCTAATTTATTTTTTTTTTTTTGTAGAGATGGGAACTTGCCCTATGTTGCCCAGGCTGGTCTTAAACCCCTCAAGGGTTCACCTGAAGCTATCCTACTGCCTCTGCCTCCCAAAGTGCTAGAATTACAGATGTGAACTACTGAACCAGACCCTGAATCATATTCTAATTTATGACTGAGTTCTAAACGTTTGTCTTCCCAAGAAATTTTAGAAGGAAGGGAATACAGGTAACTCAAAACAAATTTGTAAAATGGTATTCATTGGCATCAGCCCAGGAGAATTAAAATTTGGAGGCTAGCTGTTAGGCATAAGTAGAAAATATGACTTAATCTGACAATGTCTGGTCACAGATAAAACTGACATACATGTGAGTCTACAGAATGGATTAATGACATAAACCTGAAAGCTTAGAAGAGTGTTTTGCAAAGAGCCCCACTCTTTGCTGTGAAAGTGTAGTCAGAAAAATAGAAGCCACGTTTATAAGAGAGAAATTAATTCAGGGAATTGTTTACACAGGGAATCGAACAGCTGAGGCTGAGAAGTTCAAAGCGGACAGTGAGGGCCAGGTGCAATATCTCACGACTGTAATCCCAGCATCTTGGGAGGCCATGGTGGGAGGACTGCTTGGGCCCAGGAGTTCAAGACCAGCCTAGGCTACATAGTGTGATGCCTCCCCGCCACCTCCCACCTCCATCTCTACAAAAAAAAAAAAAAATCTGTTATTTTGACTCTTTTTTTTTTTTTTTTTTTTTTGAGACAGAGTTTTGCTCTTGTTACCCAGGCTGGAGTGCAATGGCGCGACCTCGGCTCACCGCAACCTCCGCCTCCTGGGTTCAGGCAGTTCTCCTGTCTCAGCCTCCTGAGTAGCTGGGATTACAGGCACGCGCCACCATGCCCAGCTAGTTTTTTGTATTTTTAGTAGAGACGGGGTTTCACCATGTTGACCAGGATGGTCTCGATCTCTCGACCTCGTGATCCACCCGCCTCGGCCTCCCAAAGTGCTGGGATTACAGGCTTGAGCCACCGCACCCGGCTATTTGACTCTGTTTTTTTTATTTTTATTTTTATTTTATTTTATTTTAAGTTCTGGGATACATGTGCAGAACATGCAGATTTGTCACATAGGTATACATGTGCCGTGGTGGTTTACTGCACCCATCAACCCATCATCTAGGTTTTAAACCCCGTATGCATTAGGTATTTGTTCTAATGCTCTCCCTCCTTTTGTCCCCCACCCTACGCCCCCGAGAGGCCTCAGTGTGTGATGTTCCCCTCCCTATGTCCAAAAATTTTTAAATTACTCAGGTGTGGTGGCACACACCTGAGCCCTCAGCTACTTGGGAAGCTGAGGCAAGTGGATTGCTTGAGCTGGAGAGGTCGAGGTTGCGGTGAGCTGCGATTGTGCCACTGCACTTCAGCCTGGGCAATAGAATGAGACCCTGTCTCAAAAAAACAAAACAAAACAAAGTGGACAGTGAAGCAACTCAGAGTTAACATCTGCAGAAAGTCATGACCACCCCTAGGTGTCACCGTCCTTAGGAGCAACAGCCTGGGGGTCAAGGAGGAGCAGGAGCCCCTGAGGGAGGGCCCGTTCTAAGGGAACTGGAGAGAGAGGGAGAAATTCCACCTTTCCTCTTCCTTCCATCCTCTAACTTTTCACCATGACTAAGCCTAG
The DNA here is from genome assembly GCF_048565385.1 of Saimiri boliviensis. Classification (NCBI taxonomy): domain Eukaryota; kingdom Metazoa; phylum Chordata; class Mammalia; order Primates; family Cebidae; genus Saimiri; species Saimiri boliviensis. The sequence continues at coordinate 40,004,773 of NC_133450.1, read as the reverse complement.
GGGTAGGTCAAGGACAAGGGAGTTTAGGGAAAATAATTTCTTCTGATAAAGAGCAGAGTAGCAGAAAGGCAAGGGATGGATCTGAAAACAAGTATCTAGAGAAGAGGCATATGCACTATTCTATCCCATCTTCTTTGCTCTTTTGCTAAATTTTCTCAAATTTATAGTCATGTGATAGACTTTTAAAAAAACAAGAAATACGAAACTCTAGTAATAATGGTTGAGTTGATTTAAGACTAATGAGAAGACAGGATTTGAAAAATAATGTCTTTTGACCATATCTGGACTTACATAGGATTGCTGTGAAACATTAAGTTTTATTTTCCATCTTCAATAAATAGTCAATTAAAAAAAATTGTATCTGGGCCAGGCATGGTGGCTCACGCCTGTAATCCCAGCACTTTGGGAGGCTGAGGCAGACAGATCACAAGGTCAGGAGATCAAAACCATCCTGGCTAACACGGTGAAAACCCATCTCTACTGAAAATACAGAAATTTAGCCAGGCATGGTGGCATCCACCTGTAATCTCAACTACTTGGGAGGCTGAGGCAGGAGAATCACTTGAACCTTGGAGGCAGACTTTGCATTGAGCCAAGATTGCACCACTGCACTCCAGCCCAGGTGACAGAGCAAGATTCTGTCTCAAAATATATATATATATATATATATATATCTACCCTGGCCAGATGTGTTGATGCACACCTGTAGTCCCAGCTACTCAGGAGGCTAAGGCAAAAGGATTGCTTGAGCCCAAGAGGTTGAGGCTACAGTGAGCCATGATTGTGCCACTGCACTGTCACCTGGGTGACACAGCAAGACCCTGTCTCAATAAATAAGTAAGCATATATATCTGCCATTGGTACTACCAAACTACCACTAATGCATGGATAAAAATCTCTTAAGAGTGGATTTTTTTTTTCTGTTTTTTTTTTTTTTTTTTTTTTTGAGTCAGAGTCTTGCTGTGTCATTCAGGCTGGAATGCAGTGGCACAGTCGCGGCTCACTGCAACCTCCACCTCCCTGGGCTCGGCCGATTCTCCTGCCTTGGCGTCCCAAGTAGTTGGGATTACAGGTGCCCACCACCACTCTTAGTTAATTTTTTGTATTTTTGGTAGAGAAAGGGTTTCACCATGTTGGCCAGGCTGATCTTCAACTCCTGACCTCAAGTGATCCACGCGCCTCAGCCTTCCCAAGTGGTGGGATTACAGGCATGAGTCACTGTTCCCAGCTAAGAATGGAATTCTTTTTCCAGGAGAATGTATAATTCTAAATTTTGAATATATGGTGGCCTGAAGGTAGAGCATCATCCCTGTGATACTGAAAAAGCTCCTGGAACAGTTGGTGTCACCTGGGGAGCGGTTTCTTTGTTGTTGTGTGGTTACATAATGTACCATATGCAGTTATCCAGTAGCAAGGAGCTGTGCAACACGACAAGATTCCAAAAGTGCAGGTTAAGCAGTGGCAAAGAGCTCCATTCATTATTCTTCTAGGTGTACTGTTCTCTAGACAGAAAAGAAATTCTGGGACAACGTTGTTTAAACTAAGTGGTGGAAAAGAAAACCTTGTACTTCACCTCTCCTGCCCGCTCCCTTCCCTTTGTAAAGAAAACCTCTCTGGGGAGAGAGCGACAAAAGGCCTTAGATCTGCTCAGCTGAATCACTTAATGATACTGGAAGCTGGTGAATGGGGTTTGGGATTGAAGGTCGGTAGTGCAGAGGAGAGAGGGATCAGTAAAATAGGAGACAAAACAAGATGCAGGGGGCAGGAGTTGGTGAGGCCAGGCTTAGAAAGCCATCATAAAATTGATAGTCTAAATTAAATATGTCTAAAAATAAAAATGATATTAAATATGCCAAAATGGTAGACGCATTTTGTTTAGCTTGCACAATCTTTCATTTTGTTCTATCTTATTCATTCATTTATTTATTTTTGAGATGGAGTCTCGCCCTGTCATCCAGGCTGGAGTGCAGTGGTGCAGTCTCGGCTCACTGCCACCTCCACCTCCCAGGTTCGAGCAATTCTCCTGCCTCAGCTTCTGGAGTAGCTGAGATTACAGGCGCCTGCCGCCTCGCCCTGCTAATATTTGTATTTTTTTTTTAGTAGAGATGGGGTTTCACCATGTTGGCCAGGCTGGTCTTGAACTCCTCAACTCAAGTGATACACCCACCTTGGTCCCCCAAAGTGCTGGAATAACAGGCATGAGCCACGGCACCCGAACAATCTTTTATTTTTAAATTTTTTCTTAGTTTTTAAAAATTTTGCATGTATCTCATCTAATTCACAATTGTTTAAATTATTTGACGTTAAAAATAGAGAATTCCATATAAAAGTCTAAATTCTAGCCTCTCTTATAGATTGGGATGCTGTGGCCACACTGGGCCCTGACTCCTACATGGCAGTCAGTTGAACCCTCTCCAGTCCACCACATCCCAGACTTACCTTGTTAAGTCATGCATGTTACTTGCCTGCCCCTGCATGCAAGTAATCCTTTTTCCTCTCTTCTCTGCATTCTAAATTGCCTAAGGGTTTGCACTATCACCCTCATATTCTATCTTTTTGTATTGAATCAGCTTCTGTACTGAATAGAGTCCATTTCTTTTTTTTTTTTGAGACGGAGTTTCGCTCTTGTTACCCAGGCTGGAGTGCAATGGTGCGATCTCGGCTCACCGCAACCTCCGCCTCCTGGGTTCAGGCAATTCTCCTGCCTCAGCCTCCTGAGTAGCTGGGATTACAGGTACGCGCCACCATGCCCAGCTAGTTTTTTGTATTTTTAGTAGAGACGGGGTTTCACCATGTGGACCAGGATGGTCTCGATCTCTCGACCTCGTGATCCACCCGCCTCGGCCTCCCAAAGTGCTGGGATTACAGGCTTGAGGCACCGCGCCCGGCTTAGAGTCCATTTTTTTTTTTTTTTTTTTTTTTTTTTGAGACGGAGTTTCGCTCTTGTTAACCCAGGCTGGAGTGCAATGGCACGATCTCGGCTCACCGCAACCTCCGCCTCCTGGGTTCAGGCAATTCTCCTGCCTCAGCCTCCTGAGTAGCTGGGATTACAGGCACACGCCACCATGCCCAGCTAATTTTTTGTATTTTTAGTAGAGACGGGGTTTCACCATGTTGACCAGGATGGTCTCGATCTCTTGACCTCGTGATCCACCCGCCTCGGCCTCCCAAAGTGCTGGGATTACAGGCTTGAGCCACCACGCCCGGCCTAGAGTCCATTTCTTAAGCCACTGTTTGAATTAATGAAAACGCATCTCAGAAATTCCAATGAATACCCCCCATGATATATCATTTCACATTTTTTTGTGAAAGGAGGGATATATGAAAGCCATTGTGTATAGTGGGCACAGTAGCTCATGCCAGAACTTTGGGAAGTCAAGGTGGGCAGATTACTTGAGCACAGGAGTTCAGGACAAGCCTGGGTAATATAGTGAAACCCCATCTCTACAAAAAATACGAAGAATAAGCTTGTGGTGGTGGCACCCCTGTAGTCCCAACTACTTGGGAGGCTAATGTGGGAGGATCACCTGAGCCTGGGTGATGAAGTGAGACCTTGTCTCAAAAAAAAAAAAAAAAAACACAAACCCTTTTGTGATTACATGCACAAACACATCTCTGCCTACAACCGAAAGAATGTGAGCTGACTTGAAGTAAAATTAAGACTATAAAAACAAGTGACAAACCACCCAACAATAAAGGGCAAAAATCCAGTAGGAAACGTCAATCAGCTGAGGTTAGGTCTTCATGTTGTAAGCCTCCTTGAGTCATTCCCTTTTGTAGCACTTACCCAGTTAAAACTTGTTTGATGCCTTAAACCCCCACTAGACTATAAACGCTTAATGGCAGGGACTTTGTCAATCTTGTGTATTGCCATATTCCAAAGTGCATAGCATAGAGTCTCATTAGTTCAATAAATAGACGAAAATGTATCAGGAAAAGTTCCTGCTCCATTGCTGCTAAAGAAAAGCTATAGCTATCAAGTGTAAAATTGTTTTTCAGACTCTTAGCAGCCAGGACAAAGAAGCAGCCAAAGGTCTTTGGCCTGTAGCCTGTCCGTATTGTAGGATTAGCCCCTGCCCCAGAAAGCAGTGTGGATAAAACAAACAAACTAACTAAAACTCCAGCTAAGAAAGTTGCTCTGGATTCCTAGTTGTTAGTGCCTTGAGGAGCAAGGTACAAGGTGCCTATCACTAGCCTGGCTTCCAGGACAGGACTTTGGTCACTTGGAGATCATAGTCATAGAGGAGCTGGTTTCCAGACAGGCACCTAGACAATAAAGAGCAAAACACATAAACATATTAATTGCAATGAGGATTTAGGAGGTGGCAGAATCCTGTTACTAGGTCTGGCCAATAAGATTAGAAGCGGACAGATTGAGTGTGGTGGCTTACACCTTTAATCCCAGCACTTTGGGAAGCCAGGGCAGGAGGATGGCTTGAGCCCAGGAGTTTGAGACCAGCTTGGGCAATACAGTGAGACCCCATCTCTAAAAAAATGTTTTTAAAAAGATTAGAATCGAGGGCCGGGCACGGTGGCTCAAGCCTGTAATCCCAGCACTTTGGGAGGCCGAGGCAGGCGGATCACGAGGTCAAGAGATCGAGACCATCCTGGTCAACATGGTGAAACCCTGTCTCTACTAAAAATACAAAACATTAGCTGGGCATGGTGGCACGTGCCTGTAATCCCAGCTACTCAGGAGGCTGAGGCAGGAGAATTGCCTGAACCCAGGAGGCGGAGGTTGCGGTGAGCCGAGATCGCGCCATTGCACTCCAGCAGCCTGGGTAACAAGAGTGAAACTCTGTCTCAAAAAAAAAAAAAAAAAAAAAAAAAAGATTAGAATCGAACAACCTTAACTTGTAGGAAGTAACCAGAGCTGATGAAATGAACTTCATCATCAACTTTCAGAATAGGTTCCAGCGTCTAGGGATAGGTCAAGACAGCAGTGCCTGGGGAACAATCTAAGCATAGAGAATTAGGAAGTTCATTAAAAATTCTAGTGGTAGGCCAGAAATGCTGACTCATGTCTGTAATCCCAGCACTTTAGGAGGCCAAGGCAAACAGATTGCTTGATCTCGGGAGTTTGAGACCTACCTGGGCAACAAGGTGAAACCCTGTCTCTAAAAAATAAAAAATAAAAAATAAAAATTAGCTGACTGGTGACATGCACCTGTGGTCTCAGCTGCTCAGGAGGCTGACGCAGGAGGATCACTTGAGCCTAGGAGGTAGAGGTTGCAGTGAGCCAAGATCGTGCCACTGCACTCCAGTCTGGGCAACAGAACCAGATGCTGTCTCAAAAAAAAAAAAAAAAAAAATTCTAGTGGCAATATATAAATATCTTTTCGATGTGGTCTGGCTCTGTTGTCCTGACAGGAGTACAGTGGCACGATCACAGCTCACTGCAGCCTTGACCTCTGGGGACAAGCAATCCTCCTGCCTCAGCCTCCCAATAACTGGGACCACAGGTGTGTGCCATCATGCCTGGTTAATTATTTTTTAATTTTGTCTTTTGTAGAGACAGGGTCTTATCATGTTGCCCAGGCTTACGAATAATAGTGAACTAGTTATTTCATCTCATGATGTCTTATTATACATAGTCACATGGAAAAACAAAATTATAATAAATACCAAGGGAAAGATGTGACATACTGCAAAAATGCATTAAAACTCCAAGATCTTGGTGTAAGCAATAGCGAAAATACCCGTGACAATGTTAAATAAAGCTAAACTCCCCTGTCCTGTGTGAACTTGAATGCTATTGTCACATCATCGATCTCTTGGGGCTCCCTCTGGTGGCGCATTAGTCCTTAGAGATAACTGAGTATTTTCAAGAATTTCTTGTAAATTCCTGTGGATGAAAGCTTCATTGAATAGTCTTTTTGCTAACCAGTCATAAATATTCAAGTAAGTAAAAAATGATGTCTGAGCACAGTGGATTATGCCTGTAATCTCAGCACTTCGGGAGGCTAAAGCAGGAAGATCACTTGAGCCAAGGAGTTTGAGACAAGCCTGGGCAACACAGTGAGACACTGTTTCTACAGAAATTTTTAAAAAGTGGTGGCACATGCCTGTGGTCCCAGCTATTCAGGAGGCTGAGGTGGGAGGATCATTTGAGCTCAGGAGACTGGGGCTGCAGTGAGCTGTGATTGTATCACTGCATTCCAGCCTGGGTGACAGAACAAGACCCCATCTCCAAAAAAAAAAAAAAAAAAAAAAAAAATGAGTTCACCAGGAAACAGATGCTAGAAATAGTCCCATTTCAAAAGCATTGGGCTTTGAAAAAAAAGAAAAAAATGTTTAAAGAAACAGACCCATAAATGTATGGAAATCTGATATAAGACAGAGGTGGCTTGTCAGATCAGTAAGGAAAGACAAATTTACTGAAAGGTGGACAAATAATATGAATAGATTTCACAGATGAGGAGTATGTATTACCAATTAAACACATGGGAAGATTCTTGACCTCATTAGTGATAAGATAAGAAAAATACAAGTTAAAACTAGTGAGATACTGTTTCATACCTACTAGATTGGCAAAATATTTTTTTTGTTTTTTCAAGACAGAGTCTCACTCTGTTGTCCAGGCTGGAGTGCAGTGGCATGCTCTTAGCTCACTGCAACCTCTGCCTGCTGGGTTCAAGGTATTCTCATGACTTAGCCTCCAGAGTAGCTGAGATTACAGGTACACATCACCACGCCTGGCTAATTCTTGTATTTTTGGTAGAGATGGGGTTTCACCATGCTGTTCAGGCTGGTCTTGAACTCCTGACCTCAAGTGATCCACCTGCCTCAGCAATAGCGAGTGATCCCAAAGCGCTGGGATTACAAGCATGAGCCACTATGCTTGACCAGACACTTTTAAATAAAAAAAAATTTTTTAAATTCATCAACCCAGGCCTACAGAAGTCAATTTAAAAAATGATAGAGACAAGGTCTCACTATATTGCCCAAGCCGGTCTTCAACTCCTGGCCTCAAGTGATTCCTGCCTGGACCTCCCAAAGTGCTGGGATTACAGGGATAAGTCCCCATGCTTGGCCTAAAATCAGTCTTGTTTTTTTTTTTTTTTTAAGTGAGACACAGTCTCACCCTGTTGTCAGACTGGAGTGCAGTGGCACAATCTCAGCTCCCTGCAACCTCCGACTCCCTGGTTCAAGCAATCCTCCTGCCTCAGCCTCCTGAGTAGCTGGGATTACAGGCACGCACCAACACACCCAGCAAATTTTTGTATTTTTACTAGAGATGGGGTTTCACCATGTTGGCCACGTTGGTCTCAATCTCCTGACCTCGTGAATCAATAAATTTTTGATGTTGGTGAGGAAATAGTCACAGAAATACACACTTTTGATGTGACTGAACATTTGCTAATGACTTTGGATAAGAATTTAGTATTGTCTTATAAGTTGAAAATGTCATTTCTAATGATACAGCAATTTCACTCCTAAGTATTTACCATAGAAATTTTGGCACAAATAGGCTGGGCACGGTGGCTCAAGCCTGTAATCCCAGCACTTTGTGAGGCCGAGGTGGGTGGATCACGAGGTCAAGAGATCGAGACCATCCTGGTCAACATGGCGAAACCCCGTCTCTACTAAAAATACAAAAATTAGCTGAGCATGGTGGTGCGTGCCTGTAATCCCAGCTACTCAGGAGGCTGAGGCAGGAGAATTGCCTGAACTCAGGAGGCAGAGGTTGCAGTGAGCCGAGATCGCACCATTGCACTCCAGCCTGGGTAACAAGAGTGAAACTCCGTCTCAAAAAAAAAAAAAAACAACCAGAAATTTTGGCACAAATACCAACAGACGTATGCAGGAATTCCTTGGCTGAAGTATTCATAATAGCAAAAACTGAAAACATCATAAAATGATAAAAACTATAGTGTATTAAAAACAAAACAAAACACAGGCCAAGCATGGTGGCTTTTGCCTGTAATTCCAGGACTTTGGGAGGCCAAGGCAGGTGATTACCTGAGGTCAGGAGTTTGAGACCAGCTGGCTAACATGGTGAAACCCATCTCTACTTAAAAAAATAGAAAAATTAGCTAGGCGTGGTGGCGTACACCTGTAATCCCAGCTACTCTGGAGGCTGAGGCAGAAGAATCACTTGAACCTGGGAGGCGCAGATTGCAGTGATTCGGGATCCTGCCATTGCACTCCAGCCTGGGTGACAGAGCAAGACTCTGTCTCAAAAAAAAAATTTTTTTTTCACTATACAGCAGTAAAAATGAGTAAACTATAGCTGTAGGCATAAATATGGATGAGAATCTCAAAAATGCAAAATGGGGCCGGGCGCAGTGGCTCACGCCTGTAATCCCAGCACTTTGGGAGGCTGAGATGGGTGGATCACCTGAGGTCAGGTGTTCGAGACCAGCCTGGCCAACATGGTAACACCCCATCTCTATTTCTATATTTTAAAAAAGAAAGAAAGAAAGAAAGAAAATGCAAAATGGGAGAAAAACTATCATAGAAAAAATATATAGAGTATGATTCGATCATGTAAAGTTCAAGGACAGGCTGAGTGCAGTGGCTCACGCCTGTAATCCCAGCACTTTGGGAGGCTGAGATGGGTGGATCACCTGAGGTCAGGTGTTCGAGACCAGCCTGGCCAACATGGTAACACCCCATCTCTATTTTTTTTTTTTTTTTTTTTTTTTGAGACAGAGTTTCGCTCTTGTTACCCAGGCTGGAGTGCAGTGGCGCAATCTCGGCTCACCGCAACCTCCACCTCCTGGGTTCAGGCAATTCTCCTGCCTCAGCCTCCTGAGTAGCTGGGATTACAGGCGTGCGCCACCATGCCCAGCTAATCTTTTGTATTTTTAGTAGAGACGGGGTTTCACCATGTTAACCAGGACGGTCTCGATCTCTTGACCTCGTAATCCACCCGCCTCGGCCTCCCAAAGTGCTGGGATTACAGGCTTGAGCCACCGCGCCTGGCCTTCCCATCTCTATTTCTGTATTAAAAAAGAAAGAAAGAAAGAAAGAACATGCAAAATGGGAGAAAAACTGTCATAGAAAAAATATACAGAGTATGATTCCATCATGTAAAGGTCAAGGACAGGCTGAGTGCAGTGGCTCGCGCCTGTAATCCCATCACTTTGGGAGGCCATGGCGCACCCATTCCTTGAGCCCAGGCATTTGAGATGAGTGTGAACAACATGGCAAAACTCTGTCTCTACAAAAAGTACAAAAATTAGCAGGGTGTGGTGGTGTGCACCTGTGGTACCAGCTACTTGTGAGGCGGAGGTGGGAGGATTGCTTGAGGCCCCATGATTGAGGCTGTAGTGAGCTGTGGTCATGCCACCACACTCCTGCCTGGGTGGCAGAATGAGACCTTATCGAAAAACAACAACAACAACAACAACAACAACAACAAAACCCCAGCAAACAGTACTTCTTATTTCCATCAAGATACCTACTAGCAATACATCTTTTACTTTAAAAAAATCTAAGCCACAGGTTGGGCACAGTGGCTCACACCTGTAATCCTAGCATTTTGGGAAGCAAAGGCGGTTGGATCACTTAAGCCCAGGAGTTCGAGACCAGTCTAGCTAACATGGTGAAACCCCGTCTCTACTTAAAAAATATAAAAATTAGCTGGGCATAGTGGTGCACACCTGTAATCCCAGCTATTCGGGAGGCTGAGGTCGGAGAATCGCTTGAACCTGGGACGCAGAGGTTGCAGTGAGCCGAGACCATACCACTGTACTCCAGGCTGGGCGACAGAGCAAGACTTGTCTTCAAAACAAAACAAAACAAAAAATCTAAGTTATATAACCTTTTAAAACAAGTTATTTACTATTTTATTATTGTTTATTATTCATATAATAAATTTTACTGTTTAAACTTCATTTTATTTCATATTATAAATTTATTTAAATACTATTTATTGCTTATAAAATTATTTTTTGAGACAGGGTCGCATTCTGTCACCCAGGCAGGAGGGCAGTGACTCAATCATGGCTCACTGCAGTCTCAACCTCCTGGGTTCAAGCAGTCCTCCCACCTCACGTCCCTAAGTAGCTGATATCACAGGTGCACACGACCATGCCCTGCAAATTTTTGTATTTTTTGTAGAGACAGGGGTCTGGCCATGTTGCCCAGGCTGGTCTCAAACTCCTGGGCTGAAGCAATCCACCTGCCTCAGCCTCCTAAAAGTGCTGAGGTTACAGGCATGAGCCACTGCTAAGCCTATTTTTAAAATAAGTTTTTTGTTCGTTTGTTTTTACTTTTTTAGAGATAGAGTCTCAATATGTTGCCTGTGCTAGAGTATAGTGATTATTCACAAGTGCGATCATACCATGCTATAGACCGAAACTCCTGGGCTCAATCTTCCTGCCTCAGCCTCCTGAGTAGCTGGGACTACAGGCATGTGCCAACACACCCAGCAAAAAGAAGCTATTTTTAATATGGTTATTATGAGCAAGATTGTCATATCGAAAGCAACAGACCTCAGTTTTACATGAAAAGTGCAGACACCAATGCATTTGCCTCTGATGATCTGTGATTATCCTTCTGACACAATAATCTCTTGTTTGAGCTAAGCACGTCTTGTTTTTAAAATATGATTATATATTTAGAAATCTTGACCTCTCATAGGACTTTGACACCCACAATAAAATAGTGCTTTGCATTTGTATGACATTTCACGTATTTTCTTTTTTTTTTTTTTTTTTTTTTTTTGAGACAGAGTCTCACTCTGTCACCAGGCGCCAGGCTGGAGTGCAGTGGCACAATCTCGGCTCACTGCAACCTCCACCTCCTGGGTTCAAGCAATTCTTCCGCCTCAGCCTCCCAAGTAGCTAGGACTACAGGTGCACACCACCACGCCCAGCTAATTTTTGTATTTTTTAGTAGAGACGGGATTTCACCATGTTGGCCAGGATGGTCTCAGTCTCTTGACCTCGTGATCCACCCACCTCAGCCTCCCAAAGTGCTGGGATTACAGGCTTGAGCCACCGCGCCCGGCCAACATTTCATGTATTTTCAAGTGTCACCAGAAGACGTTTCTCTCATTTTACAGTTAAGAAAACTGAAGACAAGACAGAAGGTTTTTAAAATATTTTTTCTTTTTTGAGACAGGTTCTCACTGTCACCCAGGATGTACTGCAGTGGTGTGATCACGACTCACTGGAGCCCAATGTCCCAGGATCAAGCAATCCCCCTGCCTCAGCCTCTCGAGTAGCTGAGACTACGGATGTGCACCGCTACCCTCGGCTAAGGAGAAAATATTTTAATCAATGAAATAGCTATAATTTGGTAGGTAGAGTTTAAATTATTGTATTAATAATTGTCTTAAGATGCTATAACAAAATGCCATAAATTGCATGGCTTAACAAACAGCTTAAGGCATTTAATGAAATGCAAGGCAACACGTTAGGCACTGACAGAATCACAAGCATCAATAATATGACATGATCTGTGTCTCCAAGAAGCTAACAATGTAGGGAGGGCAATCTGCCAGTATTTTTACTTTTTATTTATTTATTTATTTAGGGACGGAGTTTTGCTCTCCTCTCCCAGGCTGGAGTGCAATGGCTCTATCTCGGCTCTCTGCAACCTCTGCCTCCTGGGTTCCAGTGATTCTCCTGCCTCAGCCTCCCAGTTAACTGTGATTACAGGCATCTGCCACCACGCCCAGCTAATTTTTGTATTTTTAGTAGAGACGGGGTTTCACCCTGTTGGCCATGCTGGTCTCAAACTCTCCTGGCCTCAGGTGATCTGCCTGCCTCGGCCTCCCAAAGTGCTGGGATTACAAGGATGAGCCATAGAACCTGGCTGTATTATCTTGTTTAATCCTCAAAATAACCTATTGATGTAGGCACTATTAGTCCATTTTTTAGATCCAGAAACTAAGATGCAGAAAGCTTAAGTTTCTTTATTTTATTTTTTTAGAGACAAGGTCTCTGTCACCCAGGCTGTAATGCAGTGATTCAATCATAGCTCACTGTAACCTCAAACTCCTGGGCTCAAGCCATTCCCCACCTCCGCCTCCCAAGTAGTTGGGACAACAGGCAGGTGTCCCCCATCCTATTCTCATTATAGTGAGTGAGTTCTCATGAGATCTGGTGGTTTTATAAGGCAGTTTTCCCTGCTCTTACTCACTCTCTCTCACCTGCCACAACGTAAGATGTGTCTGCTTCCTCTTCTTCTGTGATTTAAGTTTCCTGAGGGCTCCCCAGCCATGCAAAACTGTGAGTCAATTAAATTTCTTTTCTTTATGAATTATCCAGTCTTGGGTTTGTTTTATTAGCAGCATGAAAATGGACTAGTACATGCAAATTAGCTTGATTGTGGTATTCATTTAACACTGTATGCATGTATGAAAACATAATGTTGTACACCATAAATATATACAATTTATTTTATTTACACAATTTTTTTTTTTTTGAGACAGAGTTTCGCTCTTGTTACCCAGGCTGGAGTGCAATGGCGCGAACTTGGCTCACTGCAATCTCCCCCTCCTGGGTTCAGGCAATTCTCTTGCCTCAGCCTCCTGAGTAGCTGGGATTACAGGCACGCGCCACCATGCCCAGCTAATTTTTTGTATTTTTAGTAGAGACAGGGTTTCACCATGTTGACCAGGATGGTCTCGATCTCTTGACCTCGTGATCCACCCACCTCGACCTCCCAAAGTGCTGGGATTACAGGCGTGAGCCACCGCGCCCGGCCTCTTATTTATACAATTTTTAAAATTTTTCCTGAGACTGGGTCTTGCTCTGTCACCCAGGCTGTAGGGCAGTGGCATGATTATAGCTCACTGTAGCTTCAGTCTCCCAGGTTTAAGTGATCCTCCTGCATCAGACCCCTGAGTATCTGGGACTACAGGCATACATCACCATGCCAAGCTAATTTTTGACATTTTTGTAGAGACAGGGTTTTACTGTGTTGCCCAGGCTGGTCTCGAACTGCTGCCCTCAAGTCATCCACCCACATTGGCCTCTCAAAGTGCCAAGATTACAGATTTGAGCCACTGCACCTGGCCCGTTGTTATGTTTTTGGAATGGGGGTCTCATTATGTGGCCTAAGCTGATGTTGAACTCGTGACCTTAGTGATCCTTCTGCCTCAGCCTCCCAAAGTGTCAGCCTCCCACATGAGCCACTATGCCCAGCCTATAAACACATACAATTTTAATTTGTCAATTTTACCTCAATAAAGCTGGGAGGGGAGAAAGAAAGAAATTCATCAATAGGCCCGGCGCAGTAGCGGCTCACGCCTGTAATCCCAGCATTTTGGGAGGTGGAGGAGGGTGGATTACCTGAGGTCAGGAGTTTGAGACCAGCCTGGCAAACATGGTGAAACCCCATTTCTATTAAAAATACAAAAGAAAAAGAAAAAAATAGCCAGGCATAGTTGCACGTGCCTATAATCCCAGCTACTCAGGAGGCTGAAGCAGGAGAATTGCTTGAACCTGAGAGGTGGAGGTTGCAGTGAGCCGAGATCACACCACTGCCCTCCAGCCTGAGTAACAAGAGCAAAAATCCATCTCAAATAAATAAAATCAGTAATCTAAATTTCCATTTTAAGAAGCTAGAAAAGAGAGTTCCGCGAGGCACCAGCCCTATTCCACTGGTGCCGCCACTGGAGAGCAGCAGCCATGGCTCTTTGCTACCCTAAGGCCGTGGGCCTCAACAAGGGCCACAGGGGACCAAGAACGTGAGCAAGCCCAGGCACAGCTGCGGCCATGTGTGTCTAACCAAACACACCACGTTCATGCGGGGCATGATCTGGGAGGTGTGTGGCTTCGCCCTGTGGGAGCCAGACGCCATGGAGTTACTAAAGGTCTCCAAGGACAAACAGGCCCTCAAGTTCATCAAGAAAAGGGTGGGGACACACATCTGCGCCCAGAGGAAGTGCGAGGAGCTGAGCAATATCCTGGCAGCCATAAGGAAAGCCGCTGCCAACAAACACTGAGCCCTATCCCCTGCTCTCTCCCCCAAATAAAGAACAGCTTGATCCCCCTCCCAAAAAGAAGCTAGAAAAATACTCTGTTCCCCTTCTCACTACTGTGCTTGACTAATCTTTAAAAAAAAAAAAAAAAAAAAAAAAGCTAGGATTAGCTGCAAACAACTTACAGCTAACTTCACACAATTAGTGAAATGTTGAATTATTTTTTGTAAGATCAATAACAAGCCAAGATGTCCCCTCTCAACATTTCAACTCAACATTGTATTGAAAATCTTAGCCAATGCAAGAAAAAAAATAAAAGGAGCTGGGCATGGTGGCTCACGCCTGCACTTCAGGAGGCTGAGGTGGGTGGACCACTTGAGATCAGGAGTTCAAGACCAACCTGGCCAACATGGCGAAACCCAGTCTCTACTGCAAATACAAAACTAGCCAGTCGTGGTGCCACGTGCCTGTAATCCCAGCTACTCAGGAGGCTGAGGCCTGGGAATTGCTTGAACATGTGAGCTGGAAGTTGAGTTGTGAGTTGGAAGTTGTGGTGAGCCGAGATTGTGCCACTGTACTCCAGCCGGGGTGACAGAGCAAGATTCAGTGTCAAAAAATAAAATAAAAATAAAAATTAATAATGAAAGGAATATAGCTGGAAAATGAATTAGTAAAAGTTTCGGTGTTCACACATTAATTTTGGAAATCCAGCAATCTATAAAACAACTCTAGAATTTTTTTTTTTTTTTTTTTTTTTTTGAGATGGAGTTTCGCTCTTGTTATCCAGGCTGGAGTGCAATGGCACGGTCTCGGCTCACCGCAACCTCCGCCCCCTGGGTTCAGGCAATTCTCCTGCCTCAGCCTCCCGAGTAGCTGGGATGACAGGCACGTGCCACCATGCCCAGCTAATTTTTTGTATTTTTAGTAGAGACGGGGTTTCACCATGTTGACCACGATGGTCTCGATCTCTTGACCTCGTGATCCACCCACCTCGGCCTCCCAAAGTGCTGGGATTACAGGCGTGAGCCACCGCGCCCGGCCAACAACTCTAGAATTAATAATCCCAAGATCATAGGACATATGATCAATATTTTTAAATCAATGACATTAAAAATACGACTAGAAAATGAAATGAAAACAATTTACAATAGCATGACTTCTACCCTGAACACTACAAAACAAACTGTACTATATTTATACAATGGAATACTACTCAGTACTAAAAAGCGGTTGGTATGGTAGCTGACACTTGGAATCCCAGAACTTTGGGAGGCAAACCATTTGAGGTAAGGAGTTCAAGACCAGACTGGCAAACATGGAAAAACCCCATTTCTACTAAAAATACAAAATTTAGCCAGGCATGGTGGCAGGTACCTGTAATCCCAGCTGCTCAGAAGGCTGAGGCAGAAGAATTGCTTGAACCAGGGAAGTGGAGGTTGCAGTGAGCCGAGATCATGCCACTGCACTCCAGCCTGGGCAACAGAGCAAGACTCTGTCTTTAAATAAATAAATAGGAACAAACTATACAGTTTCTACACCTTTCTGCAAGTGTATATGCCCAGAAAAGTGGGCACTGAATGGACATAATTCTGCTTGTTAGGAACAAGTCTGACTCCAGTTACTGACCTTCATAAGTAAAATATAAAACTGGGAAGTATTTTAAATAATGAACAAGCTACTGAAGCATACATCAGCTTGCCTGAATCTTATTACATTGAATCAAAGAAGCCAGACAAAAAACCATGTGTATCCTAGAACAAGGAAAACTTATCTGTAGCGAAAAATCAGGACAGAGGTTTTCCCTGGATGGCATTCGGATATGGATCAACTGAGAAGGAAGCATGAAGGATCTTTCTGGAGTGATGGAAATGTTTATGGTGGGTGGTAAGTGGGTATATTTAGTTGTTAAATGATACCCTTAAGATTTGTGCACATTGCTGTATGTAAATTTTACCTGAAAAAATGGAAAAGAAGTATAAATAAATATTAAACTTTATGAGATTTGCTTTCCACAGTAGTATGGATTAGCAATCTTAAAAGTACCTCATTTGCATTCAATGTTTGTGCAAATAAATAAGTATATAGGGGGATAATGAAAACCACTGTTTTAAAACCATGTGGTGGTTTTTTTTTTTTTTTTTTTTTTTTTTTTTGGCGGGGAGATGGAGTCTCGCTCTTGTTGCCCAGGCTGGAGTGTAGTGGCATGATCTCGGCTCACTGCAACCTCCGCCTCCTGGGTTAAAGCAAGTCTCCCACCTCAGCCTCCTGAGTAGCTGGGATTACAGGCATGTACCACCACGCCCAGCTAATTTTTGTATTTTTTTTTAGTAGATACAGTGTTTCTCCATGTTGGCCAAGCAGGTCTCCAACTCCCGACCTCAGGTGATCTACCCACCTCAGCCTCCCAAATGCTGGAATTATAGGCGTGAGCCACCGTGCCCCACGCTTGGCCTTCTTTTGTGTGTGTGTGTGTGTGTGTGTGTGTGTGTGTGTGACAGAATCTTGCTCTGTCTCCCAGGCTGGAGTACAGTGGTACAATCTTGGAAAACCACTGTTGGAAATGGAAGTTACAAATATGGAAAAGAGGAGGGCTAGCATGAACGCTGGCAGTGTTGGTTTGGGAGTAGAGAAGTCAGTGTGACTTTATTGTTTTCAAGGTAGAGAGAGAGAGGTGGACCTTAGGCCCTCTATCTAGACAGATACACACACACACACACACACACACACACACACAGAGGTATATTTATATACATTTTTCTAGTATTTTCTACAGAAAGGGTCTACCTAGAAACAATGACAAACCAATAGCAGTGAGCACACCTAATACCAGATTTGATTTCTTTATTTTCCTCTTGGAGTAGCAAAAGAATAAGATGAGTATAGAGTATCCTGTGTCAAATTAGAAAAGTGTTTAAAAGGCCAGGAGCAGTGGCTCATGCCTATAATCCAGCACTTTGGAAGGCCAAGGTAGGAGAATCACTTGAGGCCAGAAGTTGGAGACCAACCTGGGCAAGAGAGTGAGACTCTGTCTTAAAAAAAAAAAAAAAAAAAAGTAGCCAGGTGTGGTGGCACACAGCTTTAGTCCCAACTACTTGGGAGGCTGAGGCAGGAGGATGGCTTGAGGCCAGGAGTTTGAGGCTGCAGTGAGCCGTGTTCATATCACTGCACTCAGCTTGTGCAACAGAGAAAGACGCTGTCTCAAAAAAAAAAAAAAAAAAAAAAAAGAAAGAAAGAAAGAAAAAGAAAGGGCTTAAAGAATAATTAGTGGTTCATGTCTGTAATCCCAGCACTTCAGGAGACCCAGGTAGGTGGATCACCTGAGGTCAGGAGTTTTATAACAGCCTGGCTAATATGCTAAAACCCTGACTCTACTGAAAATACAAAACTTAGTCGGGTATGGTAGCATGTGCCTGTATAGCTACTCAGGAGGCTGAGGCAGGAGAATCACTTGAACCCAGGAGGCCGAGGTTGCAGTGAGCCGAGATCACACCATTGCACTCCAGCCTGGGCAACAAGAGCAAAATTCCGTTTCAAAAAAAAAAAAGAAAGGAAAAAAAGAATGATTGGAACACAGGAACACATCAAAAGGGACAAAGGATCTAACTTGAAGGTCTCTTACCAAACAAATTCAGGACAATTTGAGCATCAAAATAAATAATGATAGAAATGGAGTATTACCCATTGAATAAAATAAAATTCCATGAGCCCACACTGATAATAATAAATGAATAAATAAATAAGAAAGAAGAGGAAGCTTTTGCTTGTAAGAAAATGCCAACTATTTGTAATCCCCAGAATCTCCATGTGTTAAGGGAGAGACCAGGTGGAGGCAATTGAATCATGGGAGCAGTTCTCCCTTGCTATGCTCATGACAGTGAATGAGTTCTCACGAGATCTGATAGTTTTATAGGTGTTTGGTAGTCTCTCCTGCATTCATTCTTTCTGTGGCCTTGTGAAGAGGATATCTTGCTTTCCCTTTGCCTTCTGCCATGATTGTAAGTTTCCTGAGGCCTCTCCAGCCATAGGGAACTGTGAGTCAATTAAATCTCTTCCCCTTAATAAATTACCCCATGTTGGGCACTTCTTTTTTTTTTTTTTTTTTTTTTTTTTTTCTGAGACAAGAGTCTTGCTCTATTGCCCAGACCTGAGTGCAGTGGTGCGATCTCGGCTCACGGCAACCCCCGCCTCCCGGGTTCAAACAATTCTCCTGCCTCAGCCTCCCAAGTAGCTGGGACTACAGGCATGTGCCACCACAGTCTTGGCCACTTTATGGCAGTGTGAAAATGGACTAATACAGATATAGTATCATTTTTATTCCTGCCAAAAATGCATAACCTGAATCTAATTATGATGAAACATAAGACACATCCAAATTGAATAGCATTCTACAAAATATCTGGCTTGTGCTCTGAACAGTTCCAGACTAAGAGAGAGCAGTTCCAGACTAAGAGGAGCAGTTCCAGACTAAGAGAGACCGAAGATTGCCTTTGTAACTGCCAGGAACAAAAGAGCGATCAAAGACTTATTACAATTAAATGCAAATTTGTAATCCTGGCTTGGATCCTGAACAAGGAAAAAGAAATAGCTGTGAAGGACTCTAGCTGAACCATTTATGAAATTTGAACAGGAATTGTAGATTCAATAGTATGACATCCATACTAAACTTCCCGATTTAGGTCATTGTACTGGTTATGTAAGAGACTGTCCTTGTGTTTAGAAAATACACACAAGTGTATCTAGGGGTAAAGAACACAGTTGCCCTCTATACCTAATAACAACTTAATTTTAAGTGGTTCAAAAATATGTACGTACATACATGTGCATGCATGCATACAAACCAATATGTGTCATAGAGAATGATAAAGCAAGTGGTACAAGACAGAAACCATTTGTGGGTCTAGTGAGTAAATAGGAATTCCTTGTAATATTCTTGCAAGTTTTTTTGTAAATTTGTAATTTTTTGTTTGTAGAGATGGGGTCTCTCTATATTGCCCAGACTGATGTCAAACTGGGCTCAAGTGATCCTCCCACCCAGGCCTCCCAAAGTGCTGGGATTATAGACATGAGCCATGAAGCCCAGCTTTAAATTTGTAATTATATAAAAATAGTTGGCCTGGCATGTTGGCTCATGCCTCTAATCCCAGCATTTTGGGAGGCCGAGGCAGGTGGATCGCCTGAGGTCAAGCGTTCAAGACCAGCCTGCCCAACATGGCCAAACCCCATCTCTACTAAAATACAAAAAATTAGCCAGGTATGGTGGCGGGCGCCTGTAATCCCAGCTACTTGGGAGGCTGAGGCAGGAGAATTGCTTGAACCCAGGAGGTGGAGATTGCAGTGAGCCAAGATAATGCCACTGCACTCCAGCCTGGGCAATAAGAGCGAAGCTTTGTCTCAAAAAAAAAAAAAAAAAAAAAAAAAGTTAAGACTGAGTGAGGTGGCTCACGCCTGTAATCCCAACACTTTGGGAGGATGAGGCAGGAGTATCACTTATACCCGAGTTCAAGACCAGCCTGGGCAACAGAGAGACCCTGTCTCTATAAAAATAAAAATGTATAAATAAATAAGTATAGTTTTAAAAGTTATTTGCACCACCTGTATATCATATGTATAAGTGTACCTGCACACATGTTGTTTATGTGTGTACATCTTTCTTTTTTTTTAAGACTAGTCAAGTGCAGTAGTGAGGAGGGAAAGAGTAGAACAAGGAGTTCAATCTGTTACTGACTCTGAACAATCAATTGAGATAACTCACTACCTTCGGACCAGCCTATGTGTGTACATCTAAATGCAGTGGTGGGCTGTTATTTATTTATTTTTTTTTAGGTGAGGGGCTGTTATATTTGTGAATGTAGGAAAAGCACAAGCTCTTTGTATTAAGTTTGAAGTGGTGATCCTCACTTCTTTTTTTTTTTTTTCTTGAGATGGAGTTTCGCTCTTGTTACCCAGGCTGGAGTACAATGGCACGATCTCGGCTCACCGCAACCTCTGCCTCCTGGGTTCAGGCAATTCTCCTGCCTCAGCCTCCTGAGTAGCTGGGATTACAGGCACGCGCCACCATGCCCAGCTAATTTTTTGTATTTTTAGTAGAGACGGGGTTTCACCATGTTGACCAGGATGGTCTCAATCTCTTGACCTCGTGATCCACCCGCCTCGGCCTCCCAAAGTGCTGGGATTACAGGCCTGAGCCACCGCACCCGGCGATCCTCACTCTTAAGGAAAACAAACCTTCTTGTACTGATGAGTCCCAGTATTCGCTGTTCCTCAAATGTTTTCTTTTTGTTTTGGAAATGCTGGTGAGTTGGGAAAAGATATTCCACTTTATTTTCACCCTTAATCAGAATTGGCACACTTCAGACTGAGCATGGTGGCTCACGCCTACAATCCCAGCATTTTGGGAAGCCAAGGCGGGCAGATCACCTGTGCTCAGGAGTTCGAGACCAGCCTGGGAAACATGGCAAAACCCTATCTCTATCAAAAATACTGAAACTAGGTATGGTGGTGTACCCCTGTGGTCCTAGCTACTTGGCAGGCTGAGGTGGGAGGATTGCTGGAACCTGAGAACCTGGAAAGTTGAGGCTGCAGTAAGCTATGATCATGCCACTGCACTCCAGCCTGGGTGACAGAGTGAGACCTCGTCTCGAAAACAAAAACACCTGGCATACTCCATATCCAGAATCTACTAGGATTAACTCTGCCTGGCAATGTGAATATTTACAGTTACAATTTAAAACCTGTCCATGAGGTGATGATGTCCTTGTTTACCTGCTTCTAGGGATGAACTGCTTGAAGGAATTGGCATGATCCAAAAAGGGACCATGTGTGTGTGACAAGTGTGAATATCTGTCCACAAAATGTACAAGATTCTGTGCTATCTATATGTGGGCATGTCTCATAAAAGCAAAGAAATATGAAGCTTTAGTGAAGCTTTTTTTTTTTTTTTTTTTTTGGAGATGGAGTTTCACTCTGTCACCAGGTGGGATCTTGGCTCACTGCAACCTCCACCTCCCAAGTTGAAGTGATTCTAATGCCTCAGCATTCCGAGTAGCTGGGATTACAGGTGCGCGCCACCACACCCAGCTAATTTTTGTATTTTTAGCACAGATGGGGTTTCACCATGTTGGCCAGGATGATCTCGATCTCTTGACTTTGTGATCCACCTGCCTTGGCCTCCCAGAGTGCTGGGATTACAGGCGTGAGCCATCATGCCTGACCTTTAAAAAAAAAAATTTAAGGCCGGGCGCGGTGGCTCACGCCTGTAATCCCAGCACTTTGGGAGGCCGAGGCGGGTGGATCACGAGGTCAAGAGATCGAGACCATCCCGGTCAACATGGTGAAACCCCGTCTCTACTAAAAATACAAAAAATTAGCTGGGCATGGTGGCACGTGCCTGTAATCCCGGCTACTCAGGAGGCTGAGGCAGGAGAATTGCCTGAACCCAGGGGGCGGAGGTTGCGGTAAGCTGAGATCGCGCCATTGCACTCCAGCCTGGGTAACAAGAGCGAAACTCCGTCTCAAAAAAAAAAAAAAAAAAAAAAAAAATTTAGACAGGGTCTTGCTCTGTTACCAAGACTGGAGTGCGGTAGTGCAAACACCTCTCACTGCAGCTGGACATCCTGGGCTCAACTGATCCTCCCATCTCAGCCTCCCAAATAGTGGGACTATAGGCATGTGCCAGCATGCCTGGTTAACTTTTGTAGTTTTTGTAGAGACAGCGTTTCACCATGTTGCCCAGTGTGGTCTTGAACTCCTGGTCTCAAGCAATTCACCTGACTTGGCTTCCCAAATTACTAGCATTACAGGCATGAGCTATGGCCCCAGCCTTCTTTTTTCTTTCTGTTATTTTGGAGCCAAGGTATACGTACATGCATGCAATGTATGATGATTACATCTGGGTAATTGAGATACTGACAATCTCAAATATTTATAATTTATTTGTGTCGGCAATATTTCAAATCTTCTTTTCTAGCTATCTTGAAATATATGATTAGTTATTGTTTATTATAGTCACCTCATTGGGCTATTGAAAGTTAGATCTAAGCCGGCATGGTGGCTCAAGCCTGTAATCCCAGCACTTTGAGAGGCTGAGGCGGGTGGATCACGAGGTCAAGAGATTGAGACCATCCTGGTCAACATGGTGAAACCCCGTCTCTACTAAAAATACAAAAAATTAGCTGGGCATGGTGGCGCGTGCCTGCAATCCCAGCTACTCAGGAGGCTGAGGCAGGAGAATTGCCTGAACCCAGGAGGCAGAGGTTGCGGTGAGCTGATATCGTGCCATTGCACTCCAGCCTAGGTAACAAAAGCGAAACTCCGTCTCAAAAAAAAAAAAAAAAGAAAGAAAAGAAAGAAAGAAAACTAGATCTTATTCCTTCTACTTTAACAATGTTTTTGCACTCATTAACTGACTCATCTTCTTCCCCTCCTCCCCACTACTCTTCCCAGTTTCTGGTAACCATCAATCAACTCTCTACATGAGACCAATTTTTTTAGTTTCTGCTTAGGAGTGAAAACATGTGTTATGAGATCTTTGGGTTGCCGGGCGCGGTGGCTCAAGCCTGTAATCCCAGCACTTTGGGAGTCTGAGGCGGGTGGATCATGAGGTCAAGAGATCGAGACCATCCTGGTCAACATGGTGAAACCCCATCTCTATTAAAAATACAAAAAATTAGTTGGGCATGGTGGCACGTGCCTGTAATCCCAGCTACTCGGGAGGCTGAGGCAGGAGAATTGCCTGAACCCAGGAGGCGGAGGTTGCAGTGAGCTGAGATTGTGCCATTGCACTCCAGCCTGGGTAACAAGAGTGAAACTCCGTCTCAAAAAAAAGAGATCTTTGGGTTGTCACTTTTCTGGCCAGAAACCTCTGTGGCTGGTGATGCCTTTGCCTGAGTTCTTATCCTGTGTCCAGGAATAATAAGGTATGCAGACAAGTGGAGGGTGAGCAAGAGGAAGAGGAACTTTATTGAGTGTTAGAACAGCTCAAAGGAGACCTGCAGTGGGCAGCTCCTCTCTGTAGGCAGGTTGTCCCATGGAGTGTTTAGCTCCCAGCAGAGAGGAGGCCTGGAGTGGGTGGCTCCTCTCTGCAGCTGGTAGTCCCATGGTCTCTCCATCCTCTGCCCTGCTCTGGCTGAGTCCGGGGCTTTTATGGACCTCAGAGAGGAGGAAATGCATGCTGATTGGTCCATCGTTGGCCATGGGCTGGCCCGACAAGGCACCATGAGTGCCTACTCAGATCCACAGGAACTGGCACCTGACCCCCAGCCTTCAGGGGTTTCGCCATGTTTCCCAGTGTGGTCTTGAAGATCCCCGCCCTGAAGGTGGGATCTTACGGGGATCTGCCTCCTTTGTCCAGGAGCCTGTCTCCCTGCCTTCCACTGCACCACCAGCATCCTTGGCAGCCAGGCTGTTTGCACCAAGGGGTTCCTGCAGGACAGTGTCAAGCTGTTCTCTGTCCTCACTTGGCTTCCACCCTCAGCCCCTCTTGGCTTCCCCTCTTATGCTCATGGGTGCCCAAATTCCAGAGGGGGCAGAGACAGCAGAGGCCTGGCGTGTCAGCACTGCCCCAAGCTTGCACACACCTGGCTGATCTGTGATAGCACCCCTGCTCATCCTGAACCCCTGCTCCAAGATTGGAGCCATCCTGGGAGAGGAGAGAGGCCAGGCAGTGGGAGAAGACACCTCTGAACCTGCTGGGATGGGGTAGGGAAGACTTCCAGGGTCCCTGAGGGTGCAGACTGCAGAGATGGTGCCTATAATTCCAGCTACTCTGGAGGCTGAGGCAGAAGAATCACCTGAACCCTGAAGGCAGGGGTTGCAGTGAGCTGAGATCACACCACTGCACTCCAGCTTGGGCAACAGAGTGAGACTCCATCTCAAAAAAAAAAAAAAAAAAAAGGAAAGAAAAGAAGTAATTGTGATCTGCTCTGACTCTGCTACTTAACCATTTGATGTTGATAAGTTATTAAACTTGTTTGGAACCTTATTTTTTTTCTCTCTTTCTTTTAATTTTTTAAAAATATGGAACGCTTCTCGAATTTACACATCATCCTTGCACAGGGGCCATGCTAATCTTCTCTGTGTCGTTCCAATTTTACTATATGTGCTGCCGAAGCAAGCACACCTTTTTTATCT
This sequence comes from Saimiri boliviensis, assembly GCF_048565385.1. NCBI lineage: Eukaryota > Metazoa > Chordata > Mammalia > Primates > Cebidae > Saimiri > Saimiri boliviensis. Next base: position 39,980,763 of record NC_133450.1, on the reverse strand, counting down.
ATCAAAATAGATGCAACCTGCTCACTGCAACCTCCCCCTCCTGGGTTCAAACAGTTCTCCTCCTGAGTAGCTGGGATTACAGGCGCCCACCACCGCGCCCGGCTAATTTTTGTATTTTCAGTGGAGACAGGATTTCACCATGTTGGCCAGGCTGGTCTCGAACTCCTGACCTCAAATGATCCACCTGCCTTGGCCTCCCAAAGTGCTGGGATTATAGGCTTGAGCCACCATGCCTAGCCAGATATAATAATTTCTACACATCAGGATTGTATGTCTGAAACTCAGTATGAATTAACGCATGTAAAATTTTAGCACAATACCTTGCTCATAGAAGACATTGAACAAGTGAGAGATTTTCCTAGCCATCAGGCTTCTTTTAACATTAGAACCAGTCATGTCTTCCAGAGAACAGCAGGGCAATTTGCTAGGACTTCTTAGCAAGACTAAACTTGAAAGAGAACCAAGAACAATTCAAAACTTATTCAGTGGCTATATGTATTCAGTATGTTCGTTTTATTTGATCTAGGTTAGTATATTAAATGCCTCTTTTTCTTGCATATATATATATATATATATATATATATATATATATATATAGTGTATGTGTTTGTTTGTTTTTCAGACAGAGTCTCCCTCTATCACCAGGCTGGAGTGCAGTGGCTCAATCCCAGCTCACTGTAACCACCATTTTCCTGTTTCAAGCAATTCTCCTGCCTCAGCCTCCCAAGTAGCTGGGACTACAGGCACATACCACCATTCCCGGCTAATTTTTTTTTGTAGTTTTTTTTTTTTTTTTTTTTGAGACGGAGTTTCACCCTTGTTACCCAGGCTGGAGTGCAATGGCACGATCTCGGCTCACCGCAACCTCCGCCTCCTGGGTTCAGGCAATTCTCCTGCCTCAACCTCCTGAGTAGCTGGGATTACAGGCACTCGCCACCATGCCCAGCTAATTTTTGTATTTTTAGTTTCACCATATTGACCAGGATGGTCTCGATCTCTTGACCTTGTGATCCACCCGCCTCGGCCTCCCAAAGTGCTGGAATTACAGGCTTGAGCCACCGCGCCCAGCCATTTTTTTCTTTTTTTTTTTTTTGAGACGGAGTCTCGTTCTTGTTACCCAGGCTGGAGTGCAATGGCGCGATCTCGGCTCACCGCAACCTCCGCCTCCTGGGTTCAGGCAATTCTCCTGCCTCAACCTCCTGAGTAGCTGGGATTACAGGCACGCGCCACCATACCCAGCTAATTTTTAGTATTTTTAGTAGAGATGGGGTTTCACCATGTTGACCGGGATGGTCTCGATCTCTTGACCTCGTGATCCACCCGCCTTGGCCTCCAAAGTGCTTGGATTACAGGTGTGAGCCACCACACCCGGACTTTTTTAATATTTTTAGTAGAGATGGGGTTTCACCATGTTGGCCAGGATGGTCTCAATCTCTTGACCTCGTGATCTGCCTGCCTCGGCCTCCCAAAGTGCTGGATTACAGGCATGAGCCACAGTGCCCGGCCGCATATGTAATATATTTTTTGAGGCAAGGTCTTGCTCTGTCACCAAGGGTAAAGTGCAGTGGTAGGATCATAGTTCACTGCAGCCTCTAACTCCTGGGCTCAAGCAGCCCTCCCATCTCAGCCTCATAAGTAGCACCATGCTCAGCTAACTCTTTTTTTTTTTTTTTTTTAACCAGAGATGAGGTCTCACTATGTTGCCCAGGATGGTCTCAAACTCCTAAACTCAAACAATCCTCCCATCCTGGCCTCCCAAAGTGCTAGAATTACGGGTGTGTGCCACTGCATCTAGCTTTCTTGTATACATCTTTTTTTTTTTTTTTTTAGACAGAGTTTCACTCTTGTTGCCCAGGCTGGAGTGCAATGGCGCAATCTCAGCTCACCGCAACCTCTGCCTCCTGGGTTCAAGCAATTCTCCTGCCTCAGCCTCCCGAGTAGCTGGGACTATAGGCTTGCACCACCATGCCCAGCTAAGTTTTGTATTTTTAGTAGAGATGGGGTTTCACCATGTTGACCAGGATGGTCTTGATCTCTTGACCTCTTGATCCACCCGCCTTGGCCTCCCAAAGTGGTGGGATTACAGGCTTGAGCCACCATGCCCGGCCTGCATACATATCTAAAAATCTTAATTTTTTTTTTTTTTTTTTTGAGACAGGGTTTTTCTCCTGTCTCCCAGGCTGGGGTACAGTGGTGTGCTCTTGGCTCACTACAACCTCTGCCTCCTAGGCTCAAGCAATCCTCTTGCCTCAGCCTCTCAATTAGCTAGGATTGCAGGCATGCATCACCATACCCGGCTAATTTTCATATTTTACTAGACATGAGGTTTCATCATGTTGGCCAGGCTAGTCTCAAACACCTGACCTCAAGTGATCCACCTACCTTAGCCTCCCTAAATAGTGGGATTACAGGCATGAGCCACTGTGGCTGGCCTAAAAATATTACCTTAATCTCCTCTTATTTTCTGGACTCTACCTTGGGGTTTAAGAGATATTATGTCACTATTATCTCCAAGCATCTTTAAATGGTATGATCAGAGCCCCACCCATAGTCTGTATGGCTACTGTCAAAACACTTCATGAGAGCTCTAATGGAGGGAAAAACTGTGAGTAGGAACAGGCCTTTTTCACTTGTCCAAATGAGTTCTGTGAATGCCAGAGATTACCTGATATCCTGCTGAACAACCGGTCATGGGTCCCAGGGTCCTGCTCACACAAGTCACCCAGAATATATTTTAAATATAAGTGTTGGAAACCTTTCCTATCAATGGCACTGACCTGTATTTAGAAAACACTTATTAAAAGACAAAAGTAGGTTTTGTTTTGTTTTGTTTTTTGAGACAGACTCTTGCTCTGTCATCCAGCCTGGAGTACAGTGGTGTGATCTGAGCTCACTGCAACCTCTGCCTCCAGGGTTCAAATGATTCTCCTGCCTGCCCAGTAGCTGGGATTACAGCTACCCACCACCACACCCAGTTAATTTTTGTATTTTTAGTAGATACAGAGTTTCACCATGTTGGCCAGGCTGATCTTGAACTCCTGACCTCAAGTGATCTGCCTGCCCTGGCCTCCCAAAGTGCTGGGATTATAGGCATGAGCCACCGTGCCTGGTTGACAAATTAAAAAAAAATTTTTTTTGAGACAGATTTTTGCTCCCAGGCTGGAGTGCAGTGGCATGATCTTGGCTCACTGTAACCTCTGCCTTGCAGTTTCAAGCGACTCTCCTGCCTCAGCCTCCTGAGTAGCTGGGATTACAGGACCCACCATCATGCCTGGCTAATTTTTAGTGGAGACAGGATTTTGCCATATTGGCCAGGCTGGTCTTGAACCCCTGACTTCGTGATCTGCCCACCTCGGCCTCCCAAAGTGCTGAGATTACAGATGTGAGCACCGGGCCCACATCTTTTTTTTCCCCTAACTGACAAAAACAAAAATGTTTAGTTTAGTTGGTAAATTACTGAAATATTTCTTCCACTAGATGTCAGTGTTGCACTTGAAACTTGAACTTTCATTTTTATAAAATGAAAGTTAAATTCTTTTAGCCCTGGGATGGCATCTTTCTTTCTGTTTCTGTGACAGAAGACACCACCAGATGACCCAGACTGATCTTATCCTCAGATAAGTTCCTTCAAAGGGACATCAGGAAGGAATTTGTTGTACAGAATTGAAGATTTGGCAGGAAGATCTAGAAGCATCCAAAGTCTCCTCAAGAATGGCAATTTTAAAATAAGCACTTTAGTTAAAAAAAAAAAAAAAAAAAAAAGGCCGGACACGGTGGCTCACGCCTGTAATCCCAGCACTTTGGGAGGCTGAGGAGGGTGGATCACGAGGTCAAGAGATCAAGACCATCTTGGCCAAAAATGGTGAAACCCCGTCTCTACTAAAAATACAAAAAAAAAATTAGCCGGACGTGGTGGCCCATGCCTGTAATCCCAGCTACTTGGGAGGCTGAGACAGGAGAATTGCTTGAACCCAGGAGGCAGAGGTTGCGGTGAGCCGAGAATGCGCCATTGCACTCCAGCCTGGGCAACAAGAGCGAAACTTCGTCTTAAAAACAAACAAACAAACAAACTTAATTTTCCTGTTTGCCTGTTCATCTGAGGTTATTTTGGTGAGCCCTTTAACTCTGTGACCTGTATTCTGTTTCCATTCTAGGACAAACTTTCTTCTGAGGATGAAAGGCAGTTAGTCTCTGATTTTCTTATAAGAACAGTTTTTTGGGGTTTCTTGTATCTGTTTGTTTGTTTTGAGACGAAGTCTCACTCTGTTGCCCAGGCTGGAGTGTACTAGTGTAATCTCAGCTCACTGTAACCTCTGCCTCCCAGGTTCAGGTGATTATTCAGCCTCAGCCTCCTGAGTAGCTGGGATTACAGGCATCTGCCATCCAAAGTGGTGGAATTACAGGTGTGAGCCTCCCAAAGTGCTGAGATTTTTTTGTATTTTTAGTACAGTTGGTGTTTCTCTCTAACTTTGTATTTTAGTAGAGACCAGGTTTCACCATGTTGGCCAGGCTAGTCTGAAACTCCTGATCTCAAGTGATCTGCCTGCCTTGGCCTCATAAAGTGCTGGGATTATAGGCGTAAGCCACTGCATCCAGCCATAATGATATTTCAGTTAAAAAAACTAGAATGTTTTGTAGCCATAAAAATGAACAATATCATGTCTTTTTCAGGAGCATAGATGGAGCTGGAGGCCATTATCCCTGGCAAACTAATGTAGAAACAGAAAACTACCACATGTTCCCACTTGTAAGTGGGATTTAAATGATGAGAACTTATGAACACAAGGAAACAGTCACTGGAATCTACTTGAGGATGGAATCTGGGAGGAGGAAGAAGGGCAGAAAAGATAAGCATCACTCAGGCTTACTACCTGAGTGATGAAACAATCTGTACAACAAACCCCATGACATGAGTTTACCTATGTAACAAACTTTCACATGTACCCACAAACCTAAAATAAAAGTTAAAAAAGAACATAAAATAAATTATAATTTAAACATTTTTCTATTCAAGGAATCATGAAGATAACTAAGCATTTTCTTTTTTTTCCCCCTGTTGCATTTATTAACAAAATAGAAACAAAAATCTCTTTAGAAGGCCGGGCGCAGTGGCTCATGCCTGTAATCCAAGCACTTTGGAGGCCAAGGTGGGCGGATCATCTGAGGTCAGGAGTTCAAGACCAGCCCGACCAACATGGTGAAACCCCATCTTTAAAAAATAAATAAATAAATAAAAATACATAAATAAAATTTAAAAATTTTTTTAGAAAATTGTTTTTGAAGGCTGGGCGTGGTGGCTCATGTCTATAATCCTAGCACTTTGGGAGGCCGAGGTGGGTGGATCGCCTGAGGTCAGGAGGTCAAGACCAGCCTGGCCATCATGGAGAAACCCCATCTTTAAAAAAAAAAGGAAGAAAGAAAAAAGAAAATTGTTTTTGAGCTCTATGCCTGAAGTTATGTGGAAGTATGACAGATGGGAGCACAGCAGGATTCTTGCAGAGTGCCTGCCAGATATGACACATGCTACACAGAGAGCAGAAAGGGTTTCTTAATGCAGAGTCAAAGGGCTATTCATAAAAGACGACAAATATGCTGCAGTGTAATACTGCTCAGGTGATGGGTGCACCAGGTTCTCACAAATCTCCACTGAAGAACTTACTCATGGAACCAAATACCACCTGTACCCCAATAACTTATGGAAAAATAAAAATTTTTTTAAAGTATAATTAAGTAAAACCCTAGAAATAGAAGAAAAGGTTATTTTTATTTTAAATTTAGGTTAACCTTAATTTATTCTTCTTAAGAAGGTCTTTTTAAACAATACTGAAAGACAAAAGCAATACAAGACTGAAAATTTTTAATTCATCTAAATATAAAAATATATATATATATATATATATTTTTTTTTTTGAGGCAGAGTTTCACTCTCGTTACCCAGGCTGGAGTGCAATGGCGCGATCTCGGCTCACCGCAACCTCCGCCTCCTGGGTTCAGGCAATTCTCCTGCCTCAGCCTCCTGAGTAGCTGGGATTACAGGCACATGCCACCATGCCCAGCTAATTTTTTTTGTATTTTTTAGTAGAGACGGGGTTTCACCCTGTTGACCAGGATGGTCTCGATCTCTTGACCTTGTGATCCACCCGCCTCGGCCTCCCAAAGTGCTGGGATTACAGGCTTGAGCCACCGCGCCCGGCCAAAAATATTTTTTAAAGAATTAAGTATAAAGAAATAAAACCCTAGAAAAAGAAAAAAAAGGATAATTCTATTTTATTTATTTATTTTATTATTATTATCATTTTTGATACCTACAGAGGACCAAAATAGACCTTTGTATATTTATTTATTTTTTGAGATGGAGTCTCGCCGTGTCACCCAGGCTGGAGTGCAACGGCAGGATCTCAGCTTACTGCTACCTCTGCCTCCCGGATTCCAGCGATTCTCCTGCCTCAGCCTCCTGAGTAGATGGAATTACAGGTATGCACCACCCCACCCTGCTAGTTTTTGTATTTTTAAAAGAAATGGGATTTTACCATGTTGGTCTGGAACTCCTGACCTTAGGTGATCCACGGCCTCTGCCTCCCAAAGTGCTGGGATTATAGGTGTGAGCCACTACACTTCACAGATAATTCTATTTTAAATTTAGGTTAACCTTAATTTATTATTCTTTAGAAGATCTTTTTAAACAATATATGAAAGAGAAAAGCAGTAAAAGACTGAAAAAATTTAATTCATCTAAATATAATTTTTTTTTTTTTTTTTTTTTTTTTGAGACGGAGTTTTGCTCTTGTTACCCAGGCTGGAGTGCAATGGCACGATCTCGGCTCACCGCAACCTCCGCCTCCTGGGTTCAGGCAATTCTCCTGCCTCAGCCTCCTGCGTAGCTGGGATTACAGGCACACGCCACCATGCCCAGCTAATTTTTTGTATTTTTAGTAGAGACGGGGTTTCACCATGTTGACCAGGATGGTCTTGATCTCTCGACCTCGTGATCCACCCGCCTCGGCCTCCCAAAGTGCTGGGATTACAGGCTTGAGCCACCGCGCCCGGCCTAATATAATTTTTTTTTAAAAGGCTATTCATGCTTACCAACAAACAAGGGAAAGGTAACAGTCACAATTCTGATATGTGCTAACTTGCACCATGTACATCACCAAACTGTTTTGAGGAGAAAATTAGATGAATTTAAAATCCCCAAATGTTTGGAAATTGAGCAAAATACATTCAAAAAAACATGTAGATGAAAGAAGAAAACACATGGAAATTTAAAGATATTTTGAATGAAAAATGACAAAAATATATCAAATTTGTGAAATATAACTAAAATAGTGCTCAGGGGGAAAACATAGCTTTAAATATAATATTAAAATTAAAAGGTTAGTCTGGGCAACACATGGGACCCTGTCTTTACAAAATAATAATAATAATAATTAGCCAGCCACAGTGGCGTGCACCTATAGTCCCAGCTACTTGGGTGGCTGAGGTGGGAGGGTGGCTTGAGCCCAGGAGGTCAAGGCTGCAGTGAGCAGAAATCAAGCCACTGTACTCCAGCCTAGCCAACAGGGTGGGATCCTGCCTCAAAAAAAAAAAAAAAAAAAAAAAAGAAAGAAAGAAAGAAAAGTTAATTGTTAGTTACCTGTCTGAGTCTCCATATCAACAGTTTTTGTTTGTTTGTTTGTTTGTTTTTTTAAGAAACTGAAGCCAAAATTAATATAACTTGAGAGTTTATTCTGGCTAAGGTTGAGAACTACAGCCAGAGAAACAGAGATTAAAGTTCCCCTGAATATATGCTGCAGTTAGCAGCAGTTAGGAGTGGATTTACCCAGGAAAAAAGAGAAGTTAGAGAGAGCAGTCCCTGAAGAGTTTACCAAGAATTAACATTGGCTCTCTAAAATCAGCTATTGATTGGCTAATGATACATTATTCTTGTATCACAAAACCCAGGAACATGAAGATAATGAGTCAGGGTTACATTGTGTAATTCCTGGTAACATTTTAGGAAAATAAAACAATTACCTCCAGGCATGGCTTCGGGGACTGTGATTGAAGTCTGGTGTTCCTGTCTCTGTGGGCCTGATAAACTTTGCATACTTCACATTCCTTAGACTGTGCTGAGCCACTTTTCTTTCTCAAAAGCAATTATTGTCAATAACTGAAATAAAAAGTGAACATTGATATTGTCAACCTTAAATAACAAGATTCAGAAAATATGATTAAGCGTAGAGTTCGAGAATAACCATCCAGGAAGCACAGATTCCAAAGAGTGGAAGACTGTTCCAACGTGTAGAAGTGTGGGGTTATTTATACAGACAGGGTTTAGGCAAGCTTAACAGAATTTCAGCATCTTTTTATTTAAGTGTTAATGCATAGTTACAATTATTTGATTGATCAAAGTGGTATTTTTCTTTCAAGAAAGGTATGCTTAACATTCTACACTGAAGATGAAACAGTCATGGAGTCTTTTGTGCCATCTGTTCTGAATTAGGTACAGGACAATAAAGGAGGCAGTTAACCTATGACAAAGGTCATTGACTGGAAAGGGAAGTGGTCTGGTCTCTGGTCTTTCCTTGTCATTTACAGAACAAGAACAGTGAGAGAGTCAATCTATAATTTATTTTATTTTATTTTACTTTATTTAATTTTATTTATTTGAAACAGAGTCTTGCTCTGTCGCCCAGGCTGAAGTGCAATGGCGCAATCTCGGCTCACTGCAACCTCCACCTCCCAGGTTTAAGTGATTCTCCTGTCTCAGCCTCCGGAGTAGTTGGGATTACAGGTGCCCACAATCATGCCTAGCTAATTTTTTTTTTTTTTTTTTTTCTGAGATGGAGTCTAGCTCTGTCACCAAGGGTGGGTGCAATGGCTCAGTCTCGGCTCACTGCAACCTCCGCCTCCCAAGTTCAAGTAATTCTTCTGCCTCAGCCTCCCAAGTAGCTGAGAATACAGGCGCCTGCCACCACGCCCAGCTAATTTTTGTATTTTTAGTAGAGACTGGGTTTCACTGTGTTGGCCAGGCTGGTCTTGAACTCCTGACCTCAGGCGATCCGCCCGCCTCAGCCTCCCAAAGTGCTGGGATCACAATGGTGAGCCACCATGCCCGACCTAATCTATAATCTAAGAAGCAGAAGTTACAACTACATGCTACATGATGCAGATCAGTCATATTTCTCTCAAGTCTTAAAATGTTTCTGGAGTTCCAGCAGCTTTTAAATTTTATTTTCACACTATATATCCTACCTGCCTTAAAAAAGTAAAATATTATGAATAACTACATGCCAATAAAATGTGATCATTTAGATCAGAAGGACAAATTACTTGATTTAAAAAATTCCTAAAACTGATGAAAGAAGAAATTTAAAAGCTAAATACTGTAGTTCTAAGTATAGGAAAAACAAAATTTAACATTTGACACCTTTCTACCATGTGTATGACATAGACAGAGAAAAGAAATATAAGTGAAGGCATTATTGAGAGAGCCATTTAGGCAGGCAGAGGTCTGAAAACAGAACCAGAAATGTAGGTACTTTGAACTGTGAGGTTACCATTAATAGTGAGAATAAAGCAGAATAACCCAAGTCCTGAAAGAACAGGGCAAAGTCAGACTAGCAGCTGAAGTGTCACTTGAGCTACTGAGTTATTGCCTTCAATTCCTCACAACAAAGGACAAGACTGGTCTCTGGTCCAGATACGAGGCCAGGTTTTTCAGTGGGAGTGAATTAGCTCTAGCAGTGTGATGAATGTTAAAATAAAAACTTGAAAATTAAATTTAACAGAGTTTAACTGAGTAAGAATGATCTGAATATCCAGCAGCTCCCTGAACCCAAATAGGTTCAGGGCAACTCCAGGGCTATCACATGGCCAAATAATATTTATGGACAGAAAAAAGAAAATGACGTACAGAAAAACAGAAGTGAGGTATAGAAACAGCTAGATTGGTTACAGCTTGGCATTTGTCTTATTTGAACATGATTTGAACAGTTAGCTGCCTGTGATTGGCCAAAACGCTGTGATTGGCACAAGAGTAGGTTAGTCTGTTTACATATCCAGTTCAGTTACAGTCACTGTATACAGAGAAACCTTTAAACTGAGCTTAAAATATTTAAGAAGGCAGTTTTAGGCTAAACTTAATTTAACATGAAATTAGAATAATGTGGAAATAGTACATACTTATTTTATTGTATGTTGAGGGAGTTTCAAGGTGATGGGATTCAGGACATGCTACTCCAAAATATGTCACCTTGGCATATTGAAAAACTGCAGAAGCCTTTGGCATAAGGATTATTTTGAGAGACCACAGCTACAGAAGAAGCTTAGAGAACAAGACCAGAAGTCACACTTTTCTTTCTTTTTTTTTTTTTTTTGAGGCGGAGTTTCGCTCTTGTTACCCAGGCTGGAGTGCAATGGCGCGATCTCGGCCCACCGCAGCCTCTGCCTCCTGGATTCAAGCAATTCTCCTGCCTCAGCCTCCTGAGTAGCTGGCATTACAGGCACGCGCCGCCATGCCCAGCTGATTTTTAGTATTTTTAGTAGAGATGGCGTTTCACCATGTTGACCAGGATGGTCTCGATCTCTTGACCTTGTGATCCACCCGCCTTGGTCTCCCAAAGTGCTGGGATTACAGGCTTGAGCCACCGCGCCCGGCCACACTTTTCTTTCTTATGTATTTATTTATTTCTCCCTGAATCCTAGAAGTCACACTTTTCTTTCTTTTTTATTTATTTCTCCATGAAGGCTCAAAAGTCACACTTATTCTAAGAGAAACTTACATCTATAAAGGAAATCTCCATTCACAGGCAGCACATCTCCATTTGTAAGCATGTCTCTCCTCCCACTTTATACCACAAAGAGAAGGATGATGCTAAGTCACTACAGATTCTTATCAATGGAGAAGGCACCAATTTAAATCTGCATAACAAACCTGACCCTGATTTACCATGCTTTCATAATCACCACCCCATAAATCAGGCTTTCCCACACCCTTCTTTCTTTGTTTCCACTGAAGATTCTTTCTTCCAAATTTTATTTAGGTTCAAGGGGTACGAGTGCAGGTTTGTTACGTGGGTAAACTGCACGTCACAGGGGTTTTGTTTATAAATTATTTCACTACCCAGGTAAGAAACGTAGTGCCTGATAGATAGCGTCTCCATCCTCACCCTCCTCCCACCTTTCACCTTTAAGCAGGACCCCTTGTCTACTGTTCCCTTCTTTGTGTCCATGTGTCCTCAGTGTTTAGCTCCCACTTATATGAGAGAACTTGCAGTATTTGGTTTTCTGTTCCTGCATTAATTTGTTTAGAATAATGGCCTCCAGCTCTGCCTATGTTGCTGCAAAGAACATGATTTCATTCTTTTGTATGGCTGTGTAGTATTCCATGGTGTATAGCTGCCATGTTGTCTTTATCCAGTGCACCATTGATAGAGCTTTAGGTTGATTCCATGTCTTTGCTATTTTGATAGTGCTGTGATGATCATATGCATACAAATGTCTATATGATAGAATGATTTATATTCCTTTGGGTATATTTGCAGTAATAAGACTGCTGGGTCAAATGGTAGTTCTGGGTTTTTCTTCCATTTTTAAATTGTTGTTTTTTTGTTTTGTTTTGTTTTGTTTTTTTAAAGACAGGGTCTTGCTCTGTTGCCCAGGCTAGAGTACAGTGGCATGATCATATCTCACTGCAGGCTCAACCTCCCAGGCTCAAAGGATCCTCTATCTCAGCCTCCCAAACAGCTAGGACCATAGGCACATGCCACCATGCCTGCCTAATTTTTTATTTTCTATAGAGATGGGGTCTTAGTATGTTACCCAGGCTTCTCTCAAACTCCTGGCCTCAAATGATCCTCTCACCTCAGCCTCCCAAAGTGGTAGGATTACAGGTGTGAGCTACTGTGTCCAGCTGATAGTTCTGCTTTAAGTTCTTTGAGAAATCTTCAAACTGCTTTCCACAGTGGTTGAGCTAACTTACATTTTCACTAGCAGTGAAAAAGTATTCCCTTTTCACTGCAGTTTCACCAGCATCTATTATGTTTTGACTTTTTTTTTCCCCCAAGACTGAGTCTTGCTCTGTCACCAGGCTGGAATGCAGTGGTGCAATCTCGGCTCACTGCAACCTCTGCCTCCCAGGTTCAAGCAATTCTCCAGCCTCAGCCTCCTGGGTAGCTGAGATTACAGGCACCAGCCACCACCGGCTAATTTTTGTATTTTTAGTAGAGACGGGGTTTTACCATGTTGGCCAAGCTGGTCTTGAACTCCTGACCTCGTGATCCACCTGCCTCGGCCTCCCAAAGTGCTGGGATTACAGGATTGAGCCACTGTGCCTGGCCTATTTTTATTTTATTTTATTTTTTGAGACAGAGTTTTGCTCTTGTTGCCCAGGCTGGAGTGCAATGGCACAAACTTGGCTCACCAAAACCTCCGCCTCCTGGGTTCAAGTGATTCTCCCGCCTCAGCCTCCCAAGTAGCTGGGACTACAGGTGTGCACCACCAAGCCTGGCTAATTTTTGTTTTTTGTTTTTTGTTTTTGAGATGGAGTTTCGCTCTTGTTGCCCAGGCTGGAGTGCAATGGCGCATTCTCAGCTCACCACAACCTCCACCTCCTGGGTTCAAGCGATTCTCCTGTCTTAGCCTCCTGAGTAGCTGGGTCTACAGGCATGCGCCTCCATGCCCAGCTAATTTTTGTATTTTCAGTAGAGACGGGGTTTCACCATATTGACAAGGATGGTCTCGATCTCTTGACCTCATGATCCACCCGCCTCAGCCTCCCAAAGTGCTGGGATTATAGGCATAAGCCACTGCATCCGGCCCTCTGACTGGTGATATCTCATTGTGGTTTTGACTTGCATTTCTCTTTTTTTTAAAGAGAGAGATGGGGTCTCACTGTGTTGCCCAGGCTGGTCTTGAACTCCTGGGCTCAAGTGATCCTCCCACCTCAGCCTCCCAAAGTGCAGGGATTACAAGTGTGAGCCACCATGCCCAGCCGATTTGCATTTCTGTAATGATTAGTGATGATGAGCATTTTTTCATATGCATGTTGGCCATGTGTATGTCTTCTTTTGAGAAGTGTCTGGTCATATTCTTTGCTCATTGATGTTGTTTGGCTCTGTGTTCCCACCAAAATCTCTTGTTGAATTGTAATCCTCTGTGTTGGAGGAAGTACCTGCTGGGTGGTGATTGGATAATGGGGACAGATTTTCCCCTTGTGGTTCTCATGATAGTGGGTGAGTTCTCCTGAGATCTGGTTGTTTGAAAGTGTATAGCACTTCCCCCTTCACTCTCTCTCTCCTGCTCCACCATGGTAAGACGGACTTGCTTCCGGGTTGCCTTCCACCATGATTACATATTTCCTGAGGCCTCCCAGCCATGCTTCCATGTCGCGTTGGGCTGTAGGTGCACAGAAGGAAAGAGCTGAGGTTTGGGAGCCTCCGCCTAGATTTCAGAGAATGTATGGAAACACCTGGATGTCCAGACAATAGTCTGCTGGACGGGCGGACCCTCATAGAGGACCTCCACTGGGGCAGTGTGGAGGGAAAAGGTGGGGTTGTAGCTCCCTCAGTGTCCCCACTGGGACATTGCCTACTGGAGTTGTGTGAAGACAGCCACCATCCTACAGACCCCAGAATGGTAGATCCACTGACAGCTTGCACTATGCACCTAGGAAAGCCACAGGCGCTCAGTGTTAGCCTATAAAAGCAGCTGCTGAGGGCTTTACCCTGCAGAACCACAGGGGAGGAGCTGCCCAAGGCTTTGTGAGCTCACTCTTTGCATCAGCATGCCCTGGAAGTGAGTCCTTCCCTGTTTGGAGTTAAAGGAGATTGTTTTGGATCTTTAAGATTTATTGACTGCCCTGCTGAGCTTTAGACTGGCCTGGGACCTGTCAATCTCTCTCTTTTAGAACAGAAGCATTTACCCAATGCCTGTACCCCCACTGTATCTAGGAAGTAATAAACTTGTTTGTTTGTTTGTTTGTTTGTTTTGAGATGGAGTTTTGCTCTGCTGCCCCAGCTGGAGTGCAGTGGTGTGATCTCAGCTCACTGCAAACTCCACCTCCTGGGTACAAGCAATTCTCTTGCCTCAGCATCCTGAGTAGCTGGGATTACAGGCATGTGCCACCACACCCAGCTAATTTTTGCATTTTTAGTAGAGACAGGGTTTCACTATGTTGGCCAGGCTGGTCTTGAACTCCTGATCTCAGGTGATCTGCTTGCCTCATCCTCCCCAAGTGCTGGAATTATAGATGTGAGCCACTGCGCCCGGCCACAAACTTATTTTTGATTTTACAGGCTCATAGGCAGAAAGAACTTGCCTTATCTCAGATGAGACATTGGATTTGTACTTTTGAGTTAATGATAACATTAGCTAAGACTTTGGTTAACCATTGGGAAGCCATGATTATTTTTTGTTTGTTTGTTTGTTTGTTTGTTTGAGACAGAGTTTCACTCTTGTTACCCAGGCTGGAGTGCAATGGCGCGATCTTGGCTCACCGCAACCTCCACCTCCTGGGTTCAGGCAATTCTCCTGCCTCAGCCTCCTGAGTAGCTGGGATTACAGGCACGCGCCACCACGCCCAGCTAGTTTTTTGTATTTTTTTAGTAGAGACGGGGTTTCACCATGTTGACCAGGATGGTCTCGATCTCTCGTCCTCGTGATCCACCCGCCTCAGCCTCCCAAAGTGCTGGGATTACAGGCTTGAGCCACCGCGCCCGGCTGCCATGATTATGTTTTAAAATGTGTAAAGAACATATTTGGAAGGGGCCAGGAGTGGAATGATATGGTTTAGTTCTGTGTCCCTACCAAAATCTCAAGTTGAATTGTAATCCCCTACCAAAATCTCATGTTGAGGGAGAGATCTTGTAGGACGTAATTGGATCATCGGGGCAGACTTCCTCCTTGCTGTTCTCATGATGGTAAGTTCTCACCAGATCAGGTTGTTTGAAAATGTAAACTTGGGTAGGGTGATGCCTCTGGCTTTGTTCTTTTTGCTTAGAATTGCTTTCGCTATTTGCATTCTCTTTTGAATTTTAGAAAACCTTTTCTAATTCTGTGAAAAATGTCATTGGTGTTTGATAGCAATAGCATCGAATCTGTAAATTATTTTGGGCAGTATGACCACTTTAACAATGTTGATTCTTCCTATCCATGAGTAGGGAATATTTTTCATTTGCCTGTGTCATCTCCGATTTCTTTCAGCAGTGTTTTGTAATTCTCATTGTAGAGATCGTTTACCTGCCTTGTTAGCTGTATTCCTAGGTATTTTGTGTGTGTGTGTGTGTGTGTGTGTGCGCGCGTGCACGCGTGTATGTGTGTGTGTCTATTGTGAATGGGATTGAATTCTTGATTTGGCTCTTAGCTTGGACATTGTTTGAATACAAAAATGCTACTGATTTTTGTACATTGATTTTGTATCCTGAAACTTTGTTGAAGTTGTCGATCAGATCTAGAAACTTTTGGGCAGAGACCAGGGGGTTTTCTAAGCATAAAATCATATCATCTGTGAAGACAGATAGTTTGTATATTTCCTATTTGTATATTATTTATTTCTTTCTCTTGCCTGACTGCTCTGTCTAGGTCCGGACTTTCAGCACTATGTTGAATAGGATGATAAGAGTGCACATCTTTTTCTTGTTCCATTTCTCAAGGGGAATGCTTCTGGCTTTGCCAGGTCAGTATAATGTGGGCTGTGGGTTTGTCGTAGATGGCTCTTATTATTTTGATGTATGTTCCTCTAATGCCAAGTTTGTTGAGGGTTTTTAACATGAAGAGATGTTGAATTTTATCAAAAACCTTTTCTGTTGAGATGAGCATGTGGTTTTTGTATGTATTTCTGTTTAGGTGACAAATCACATTTGTTGATTTGTGTATGTTGAAACAACTTTGCATTCCAGGAATAAAGCCTACTTGATTATGGTGGATTAACTTTTTGATGTGCTGCTGGATTCAGTTTGTCAGTATTTTGTTGAGGATTTTTGCATCTATGTTCATCAGTGATATTGGCCTGAATTTTTTTGTTGTGGTGACTCTGCCGAGTTTGGTATCAGAATGATGCTGGTCTCAAATAATGAGTTGAAGAGGAGTCCCTCATCCTCTCTTTTTTGAGGGTAGCTTCAGTAGGATGGTACCAGCTTGTTTTTATACCTCTGGTAGAATTCAGCTGTGAATCTGTCTGGTCCATGGCTTTTTCTGGTTAGCAGGCTTTTCATTATTGATTCAACTTCAGAACTTGTTTTCGGTTTGTTAAAGGTTTCAGTTTCTTCCTAGTTCAATCTTGGGAAATGGCATGTTTCAGGGAATGCATCCATTTCTTCTAGGTTTTCTAATTTGTGTGCAGAGTTGTTCATAATCGTTTTTGAGGGTTTTTTTTTTTTTTTTGTATTTCTTTCTTTTTTTAAAATTTAACAAATCCAGGCCGGGCACGGTGGCTCAAGCCTGTAATCCCAGCACTTTGGGAGGCCGAGGCAGGTGGATCACGAGGTCAAGAGATCGAGACCATCCTGGTCAACGTGGTGAAACCCCGTCTCTACTAAAAATACAAAAATTAGCTGGGCATGGTGGCGCGTGCCTGTAATCCCAGCTACTCAGGAGGCTGAGGCAGGAGAATTGCCTGAACCCAAGAGCTGGAGGTTGTGGTGAGCCGAGATCGCGCCATTGCACTCCAGCCTGGGTAACAAGAGTGAAGCTCCGTCTCAAAACAAACAAACAAAAAACAAAAACAAAAAAAACAAATCCAGCCATTCCTAGAAGTTTTGTGTATTTCTGTGGGGTAAATGGTAATGTCCGCGTTGTCCTTTCTGTGTTTATTTGGATCTTCTCTATTTTTTTATTAGTCTATCCAGCGATCTATCAATCCTATGTTTTCTTTTTAAACTTTTTAAAAATTACTATTATTATTATTTTTTCAAAAAACGATAGAGAGCATATCACTATGTTGCCCAGGCTGGTACCAAACTCCTGGGTTCAAGGGTTCCTCTTGCCTCGGCCTCCCAAAGTCCCAGGATTACAGGTGTGAGCAACTGATACCCATCCACATTTTTTTTTTTTTTTTTTTTGGAGACGGAGTTTCACTCTTGTTACCCAGGCTGGAGTGCAATGGCGCGATCTCGGCTCACCGCAACCTCCGCCTCCTGGGTTCAAGCAATTCTCCTGCCTCAGCCTCCTGAGTAGCTGGGATTACAGGCACACGCCACCATGCCCAGCTTATTTTTTGTATTTTTTTAGTAGAGACGGGGTTTCACCATGTTGACCAGGATGGTCTCGATCTCTTGACCTCGTGATCCACCCGCCTTGGCCTCCCAAAGTGCTGGGATTACAGGCTTGAGCCACCGCGCCCGGCACCCATGTTTTTTTAAAAAAATGTAACTCTAAGCCTGCCCAGCGGCTCATGCCTGTAATCCAGCACTTTGGAAATCCAAGGTGGGCCATTGCTTGTGTTCAGGATTTGAGAGTAGCCTGGGCAACATGGCAAAATGCAGTCTCTACAAAAAAAATTGAAAAATAAAAAAATTAAGATTAGCTGGGCATGGTGGCATGTGCCTGTAGTCCTAGCTGGCTACCCAGGAGGCTGAGGCAGGTAAATAGGTTGAACCCAAAAAGTCAAGGTACAGTGAGCCTTGACTGTGCCACTGAATTTCAGCCTGGACGACAGAACAAAACCCTGTCTCAAAAAAAAGAAAAAAAAAGAAGTAGGTCTGTACTAAAGTAGAATGACAGACTGTTTCAGAATGAAAAAGGAGAGTAAAGGACAAAAAATGAATACATTATAAAAAATATACATTATAGGCTGATGGTGGTGGTTCATGCTTGTAATCCCAGCACTTTGGGAGGCTGAGTCGGGTGGATCACAAGGTCAGGAGATTGAGACCATCCTGGCTAACATGGAGAAACCCTGTCTCTACTGAAAATACAAAAAATTAGCTGGGCATGGTGGCACACGCATGTAGCCCTAGCTACTGGGGAGACTGAGACAGGAAAATTGCATGAACCCGGGAGGCAGAGGTTGCAGTGAGCCAAGATCATGCCACTGCACTCTGGCCTGGGCGATAGAGCAAGACTCCATCTCAAAAAAAAAAAATTATATACATTATAAATTATTACATTACAACATATTATAAATTATATATGTTATAAAATTATATAAGGTTTGTACAAAAGGAATCTTGGAAAAGGCTATCTCGTGTGGTCAAAGCTGTCTGAGATTAGATGGATTTATTTATAAGGATTTATTAAAATCAGCTTTGTTATTAATAGTACACTGGTACAAAACTAGAAATTGATTTTTTCTCTCTGTAAAATGACAAAAGTTTTTTGGAGGGTTGGTATGCTCTTGGTAAGCAATTGTGAAAGGTTTTTCCTTAGCTTTGTTTTTTTGGAACACAGTCTCGCTCTGTTTTCCCAGGCTGGAGTGCAATGGCAGGATCACGGCCTCTACCTCCTGGGCTCAATGGAGCCACCAGCCTCAGCCTTCTGAGTAGGTAGGACTACAGGCATAAACTACTCCAGGCTGATTTTTTTTTTTTTTTTTTTTTTTTTAGTAGTTTTTTGGGAACAGATGGTTTTTGGTTACATGGATAAATTCTTCTGGGGTGATTTCTGAGATTTTGGTGCATCCATCACCAGAGCAGTATATTGTACCCAATGGTAGTTTTTTTTTTTTAATCCCTTATCCCCTTCCCACCTTCCTCTCAGTCCCTAAAGTCCATTACATAATTCCTATGCCTTTGCATCCTCATAGCTTAGCTTCCACCAGTTAATTAAAAAAAAAAAAATTTTTTTTTTGAGTCAGAGCCTCACTCTGTCGCCCAGATCTCGGCTCACTGCAACCTCCGTCTCCCAGGTTCAAGCGATTCTCCTGCCTCAGCCTCCCAAGTAGCTGGGACTACAGGTGGTGCCACCACACCCGGCTAATTTTTTATTTTCCGTAGAGACGACGTTTCACCATGTTGGCCACGACAGTCTCAATCTCTTGACTTTGTGATCCACCCGCCTCGGCCTCCCAAAGTGCTGGGATTACAGGTGAGCCACTGCCCCCAGCCTAATTTTTCAAATTTTTTAATGGAGATGAGGTTTTGCTATGTTGCCCAGACTGGTCTCAAAGTCCCGGGCAATTCCCCCATCTTGGCCTCCTAAAGTGCTGTGATTACAGGCATGAGCCCCTGCACTCAGCCAGTTTTTCCTTATCTTTAAGAAATCTGCCTCAGGTGGATCATAAAATTAGCTGGGTATGGTGGCAGGTGCCTGTAGTCCCAGCTACTCAGGAGGCTGTGGTGGGAGGATAACTTGAGCCCAGGAGGCAGAGGTTGCAGTAAGCCTTGATCATTCCACTGCACTCCAGCCTAGGTGACAGAACCAGACCCTGTCTGAGCAAACATCAAAAGCAAGCAAACGAAAAAAGACACAGGTCGTCATTCTCCAAATACTTCTTTTTCCAGCCTAATCTTGCAAGACCCTAACCAGGCCAAAGCTGTAGATCTATTTTCTGCCCAAAAAGGAATTTGGGGTATTTCAATTCTGCTTGGGTCTGCCTTTTAATTTATTAATTGTTTTATTATTGTTGTTGTTGGTTTTTAATAATTTTTGCATCTGGCTAGGTTACTTATTGTTTTTTCAAGTCTTGGTCTACAATGAAGGATTCATTTTTCTAGTTTTTTTTTCCTCCTAAAACTACTGTGAATTGCAGATTATGTAATGAAAAAAACACTTGTATCCTGGTTTCTTTTTCTCCCTCTTTCTTTCACAGGCAGGTATGTGACATCAGCCTCTTTGGATCTGTTTTATAATCTGTCACTTAGAAAGAATAATACCCAATTCAGATGCCTATAAATTTTAAAGTATGTGTCTTTCCCTCTCTAAGTGGAAGGAGTCTGCTTGAGTTGCTTTCTGTGTAAGCTTTATAGAAAGTAGCATAGCAGAGTGGTTAGGGACACAGAGGGCTGTACTGCCTAATATAATAGTATCCCATGGGGATCTTGAGCAGTTAAAATGAAGCTAGTTCAAGTTGAGATATCCTTTAAATTATAATCAATAAACCAATGTAACATATTAACAAGACTAAAAAAGAAAAACTATGATAATCTCTTCATACATGCAGAAAAAGGATATGACAAAGTTCAATATCTATTTCCAACCTAAAATAAATGTTGGGCCAGGTGTGGTGGCTCATGTCTATAACCCTAGAACTTTGGGAGACCAAGGCAGGAGGATCACTTGGAGCCCAGGAGTTCAAGACCAGCTTGGACAACATAGGGAGACCCTGTTGCTAGAAACAAATTTAAAAATTAGTTGAGGCCGGGCACGGTGGCTCACGCCTGTAATCCCAGCACTTTGGGAGGCCGAGGCGGGTGGATCACACGGTCAAGAGATCGAGACCATCCTGGTCAACATGGTGAAACCCCGTCTCTACTAAAAATACAATAAATTAGCTGGGCATGGTGGCGCGTGCCTGTAATCCCAGCTACTCAGGAGGCTGAGGCAGGAGAATTGCCTGAACCCATGAGGCAGAGGTTGCGGTGAGCCGAGACTGCGCCATTGCACTCCAGCCTGGGCAACAAGAGCAAAACTCCGTCTCAAAAAAAAAAAATTAGTTGAGCATGGTGGTGCATACTTGTTGTCCCAGCTACTTGGGAGACTAAGGTGGGAGGATCACTTGAGCCTAGAATGCTGAGACTACAGTGAACCATGATAGCACCACTGCACTGCGGCCTGGGCTGAGTGAGACCCTTTCTCAAGAAAAATAAAAATAAAAACAAATAAATAAAAATTAGCCAGGCATGGTGGCACAAGCCTGTAGTCCCAGCTACTTGAGAGGCTGAGGTGGAAGGGTCCCTTGAACCCAGGAGTTAAAGGTTGCAGTGAGCTGTGATTGAACCCCTGCACTCCAGCTGGGCAACAGAGTGAGACCCTGTCTCAAAATATATAAATAAATAAGTAAATGTATGTCAGTGAATTAGAAATAAAACAGACTTTCTCAATGTGATATAAAACATCTATGTGGCTGGGCACAGTGATTCACACCTGTAATCCCAGCACTTTGGGAGGCCAAGGTGGGTGGATCATGAGGTCAAGAGATCGAGACCGTCCTGGCCAACATTTAATAGAGATGGTGAAATCTCATCTCTATTAAAAATAAAAAAATTAGCTGGGCATGGTGGCACAAGCCTGTGGTCCCAGCTACTCGGGAGGCTGAGGCGGAGGAATTGCTCGAACCCAGGAAGTGAAGGTTGCAGTGAGCCAAGATTGCACCACTGCACTCCAGCCTGGCGACAGAGCACGACTCTGTCTCAAAAACAAAAACAAAAACAAAAACTGCATAAATACAGATAATATCATAAATGGTAAAAGATTAAATGTTTTTCCCTAAGTATAGGAACAAGGCAAATAAATCCATTCTCATAATTTTTTTTCAATATTATACTAGGAGTTCTAGCCAGTGCAATAAGGCAAGGAAAAAAATAGAAACATTCAAATTGTAAAGGAAGTGGTAAAATTGCCTATAGGTGATTGCCCAAACAGGAAATCCTTTGGAATTTAAAAAAAAAAAGTTACTAGAACTGGAAAATAAATTTGGCAAGTCACCAGGATACAAGGTCAACAAGCAAAAATCAGTTTTATTTATTTATTTATTTAGTTTTGAGACAGAGTTTTGTTCTGGTTACTCAGGCTGAAGTGCCCTGGCACGATCTCGGCTCACTGCAACCTCTGCCTCCTGGGTTCAGGCAATTCTTCTGTCTCAGCCTCCTGAGTAGCTGGGACTACATGCATGAGCCACCATGCCCAGCTAATTTTTTGTATTTTTAGTAGAGACAGGGTTTCACCATGTTGACCAGGATGGTCTCGATCTCTTGACCTCGTGATCCACCCACCTCAGCCTCCCAAAGTGCTGGGATTACAGGCTTGAGCCACCATGCCTTTGCCAATTTAATTTCTTTAAACCAGTAATAAATAGGCCGGGTGTGGTGGCTCAAGCCTGTAATCCCAGCACTTTGGGAGGCTGAGGTGGGTGGATCACGAGGTCAAGAGATCGAGACCATGCTGGTCAACATGGTGAAACCCTGTCTCTACTAAAAATACAAAAAATTAGCTGGGCATGGTGGCTCATGCATGTAGTCCCAGCTACTCAGGAGGCTGAGACAGAAGAATTGCCTGAACCCAGGAGGCAGAGGTTGCAGTGAGCCGAGATCGTGCCATTGCACTCCAGCCTGGGTAACAAGAGCGAAACTCTGTCTAAAAAAAAAAAAAAAAAAAAACTAGTAATAAATAATCAAAAACTGAAATTATAAATCCAATTACAATAATATATTAAAAAGACACCAAAAAATATAAAATACTTAGGGAATATTCTGGCAAAAGATTTGTAAGATATATCTAGTAAAAAAAAATTACAAAACATTGCTAAAAGGAATTAAAGGCCTTTTTAAAATTTTTTAAATTTTTTCATTGTAAAATCATGAGCCAAGAAAAGATCTAAATAACTGAAGACCATAATATTTATATGGAAATACAAATGACCTAGATTAGCCAAAATGCCTCTGAAAAAGAGCAAAGTTGATGCTATCTGATTTAGGAAGATTTATTATAAATTCATGAAAATTAAAATAATATGATTATAGATAGCATCAATATAGGCAAATAGGGCAACTAGAAGTAAACCCATACATCTGTATCATTTGATTGTGAACAAAGGGTCAAGTACGAGTCAGTAAAAAGATAGTCTTTTTAACAAATGGAATTTTTTTTGTCTTTTTAACTAGAAAAATTGAATATCCATGTACAAAAAAAAAAAGTTTCAATAATTACTTGGTGCCATGTACAAAAATTAATTAAGAAGGAATTAGAGCCGGGCGCGGTGGCTCAAGCCTGTAATCCCAGCACTTTGGGAGGCCAAGGCGGGTGGATCACAAGGTCGAGAGATTGAGACCATCCTGGTCAACATGGTGAAACCCCGTCTCTACTAAAAATACAAAAAATTAGCTGGGCATGGTGGCGCGTGCCTGTAATCCCAGCTACTCAGGAGGTTGAGGCAGGAGAATTACCTGAACCCAGGAGGCGGAGGTTGCGGTGAGCCGAGATCGCGCCATTGCACTCCAGCCTGGGTAACAAGAGCGAAACTCCGTCTCAAAAAAAAAAAAAAAAAAAAGAAGAAGGAATTAGAAACCCAAATTTAAACCTAAAACTATTAACATTTAGAAGAAAACCTAAGAAAAATATTATAGTCTTGGATTAGTCATAGTTCTTACATATGAGATAAACAATTCATAAAGATAATTTTAAAAATTTATTTTTTTTTTCAAAAAACACTGTTAAGGAATGAAAAGATTAGCCAGACACTGGGAAATGTATTTGCCAATCACGTATCTGATAAAGCACTTATATCCAGAGAGGAAATTATTTCAGAAAGGAAATCAGTGTGTGTTTTAGGGTGGATGAGCTAGGGAGGGAACTGCAAAGGAGCACAGGAGAACTTTTGTTGTTGTTGAGATGGAATCTCACTCTGCCTCCCAGGCTGGAGTGCAGTGGCGCAACCTCAGCTCACTGCAGCCTCTGTCTCCTGGGTTCAAGTGATTCTCTTGCGTCAGCCTCCCAAGTAGCTGGGATTACAGGCAAGCGCCACCACACCTGGCTAATTTTTTGTGTTTTTAGTAGAGACAGGGTTTCACCACGTTGGCCAGCCTGATCTTGAACTCCTAACCTCAGTTGATCCACCCACCTCACCATCCCAAAGTGCTGGGATTACAGGTGTGAGCCACCACACCGAGCTAGAACTTTTGAGGTAAAAAAGGCTATTTTCATTACTTGATTGTGCTGATGTGATTTCATGGATACATAAAACTTATTACATTGTGGCCGGGCGCGGTGGCTCAAGCCTGTAATCCCAGCACTTTGGGAGGTCGAGGCGGGTGGATCACGAAGTCGAGAGTTCGAGACTATCCTGGTCGACATGGTGAAACCCCGTCTCTACTAAAAATACAAAAAATTAGCTGGGCATGGTGGCTCGTGCCTGTAATCCCAGCTACTCAGGAGGCTGAGGCAGGAGAATTGCCTGAACTCAGGAGGCGGAGGTTGCGCTGAGCCGAGATCGCGCCATTGCACTCCAGCCTGGGTAACAAGAGCGAAACCCCATCTCAAAAAAAAAAAAAAGAAAAAAAAAAAAAAAAAAAAAAAAAACTTATTACATTGTATACTTTATATTATACACAGTTTATTTTATATTAGGTAAACTCATTGAAATGTAAAGATATAAAAACTACATTTCAAAGACAATATAAAAAATTTATCAAGGCCAGGTGCGATGGTTCAAGCTTGTAATCCCAGCACTTTGGGAGGCCAAGGCGGGTGGATCACGAGGTTAAGAGATCGAGACCATCCTGGTCAACATGGTGAAACCCCGTCTCTACTAAAAATACTAAAAATTAGCTGGGCATGGTGGCGCGTGCCCGTAATCCCAGCTACTCAGGAGGCTGAGGCAGGAGAATTGCTTGAACCCAGGAGGCGGAGGTTGCGGTGAGCCGAGATTGTGCCATTGCACTCCAGCCTGGGTAACAAGAGCGAAACTCCGTCTCAAAAAAAAAAAAAAAAAAAAGAAAAAAATTTCTCAATAATTTCATACTGATTACAGGCTGAAATAACATTTTGGATCTATTAAAGTTAATTTCTTTTTTTTTTTTTTTTTTTTTTTTGAGATGGAGTTTCGCTCTTGTTACCCAGGCTGGAGTGCAATGGCGCGATCTCGGCTCACCGCAACCTCCGCCTCCTGGGCTCAGGCAATTCTCCTGCCTCAGCCTCCTGAGTAGCTGGGATTATAGGCACGCGCCACCATGCCCAGCTAATTTTTTGTATTTTTAGTAGAGACGGGTTTTCACCATGTTGACCAGGTTGGTCTCGATCTCCCGACCTCGTGATCCACCCGCCTCGGCCTCCCAAAGTGCTGGGATTACAGGCTTGAGCCACCGCACCCGGCCTAAAGTTAATTTCATCTGCTCCTTTTCAACTTACTAATCTAGCTTCTACAATTTAAAATTTGGCATATAGGCAAACTACAACTAAATGAGAAATCAATAATAAAATATAGCACTTCAAATATCCTGTATAAATAAGGAAACTTCACAATGTACTTGTGTAGAAGCATTTTTAGAATAATGGAGTAATTGAGGCTGGGTGCAGTGGCTCATGCCTGTAATCCCAGCACTTTGGGAGGTTGAGGTGGTTGGATCACTTCAGGTTAGGAGTTCAAGACCAGCCTGGCCAACATGGTGAAGCCCCGTCTCTACTAAAAAAAAAAAAATTAGCTGGTCATGGTGGTGCATGCCTGTAGTCCCATCTACTCAGGAGGTTGAGGAGAATCATATGTCAACCCGGGAGGCAGAGGTTGCAGTGAGCTGAGATGGCACCACTGCACTCCAGCCTGGGTGACAGAGCAAGACTCCACCTCAAAAAAAAATAATAATAATAGAATAATGGGGTAAAGGCCTATGAAAATCCATTCATTCATAAAAGGAACAGAACACTGACAAAAATTGTCAAATCAAATTATTCAAAACATTAGAAATTAACCAAAAGCTTGTACCATCTTAGGAGCATTTATTCAAGAAAAACTGCTGGATTGTGTACAGTGGCTCATGCCTATAATCCCAGCACTTTGGGAGGCTGAGGCAGGTGGATCACTTGAGGTCAGGAGTTAAAGGCTAGCCTGGCCAACACCAACATGGTAAAACCCTGTCTCTACTAAAACTACAAAAATTAGCTAGGCATTGCAGCATGCTCCTGCAGTCCCAGCTATTCAGGAGGCCAAGGCAGGAGAATCATTTGAACCTGGGAGGTAGAGGTTGCAGTGAGCTGAGATCATACCACTGTACTCCAGCTTGGGTGACAGATGGAGACTCTGTCTCAAAAAAAAACAAAACAGAAAAGAAACCTGCGGAATATCAGAAAGAACAGTGAGTTTTGTAGCTTTTAACTTAAATTATTTCCATCCTATCCTTCTTAGTTTCAGAGTAGACTTAAGTACAATCCCCAGAGAATTGTCACTAGTTAACCTGTCTTGCAGGTCTCTGAAAATCTCCATTCCCAAGGCCTGTCTTTATTTGACCTCAGGAGGCCCACTGTATGTGACTAGCTTTATCCCTAGAGCATTTGTTGAAAACAATCAGTGGCAATCATTTAAAACTACAGATGCCCAAGGCAGTAATACCAGTTAGAACTAACAAGGTACACCGGGCGCGGTGGCTCAAGCCTGTAATCCCAGCACTTTGGGAGGCCGAGGCGGGTGGATCACAAGGTTGAGAGATCGAGACCATCCTGGTCAACATGGTGAAACCCCATCTCTACTAAAAATACTAAAAATTACCTGGGCATGGTGGCGCGTGCCTGTAATCCCAGCTACTTGGGAGGCTGAGGCAGGAGAATTGCTTGAACCCAGGAGACGGAGGTTGCGGTGAGCCGAGATCGCGCCATTGCACTCCAGCCTAGATAACAAGAGTGAAACTCCGTCTCAAGAAAAAAAAAAAAAAAAGAACTAACAAGGTGACCTATCCAAAAAACAATTAAAAAGGAAAACTGTGGAATGAGATGTTCATGTGAAGTTTTGCAAAGGTTCAACATATTACTGGGAATCTAAAAGGCCATGTGTCTGTGCAGTGCTCTTCCCATGTCTAGAATGAAAGTTGAGGTTCTGTATAAGTAGGAAGTGAAGGCTAAGGCACAGGGCTGGAGCTTTGAAAACATTCCGACACACAGAGCAGTGCTTAATTTGAAATTTATTTTATTTTATTTTATTTTTTTTTTTTTTGAGACGGAGTTTCGCTCTTGTTACCCAGGCTGGAGTGCAATGGCGCGATCTCGGCTCACCGCAACCTCCGCCTCCTGGGCTCAGGCAATTCTCCTGCCTCAGCCTCCTGAGTAGCTGGGATTACAGGCATGTGCCACCATGCCCAGCTAATTTTTTTGTATTTTTAGTAGAGACGGGGTTTCACCATGTTGACCAGGATGGTCTCGATCTTTCAACCTTGTGATCCACCCGCCTCGGCCTCCCAAAGTGCTGGGATTACAGGCTTGAGCCACCGCGCCCGGCCTTAATTTGAAATTTATAATGGTAGACACCTATATTTAAAAAGAAGAAAGGACTAGGTGCAGTGGCTCACACCTGTAATCCTAGAATGTTGAGAGGCCAGAGCAGAAGGATCATTTGACACCAGGAGTTTGAGACCAGCCTGGGAAACATAGTGAGACCCCATCTCTATAAATTTTTAAAAATTAGTTCAACATGGTGGCATGTACCTATAGTCTTAACTACTTGGGAAGCTCAGGCAGGAAGATCCTTTGGGCCTAGGAGTTTAAGGTTGCAGTGAGCTATTATCATGCTACTGCACTCCAGCCAGGGAGGCAGAGCCAGATCCTATCTCTGGAAAAAAACAAAAACAAAAACAAAAAAACTTCCGTAACTGAAAACCCAGGCCCACTTGCCTTCTCAACTGAAGTCTACCAAATCTTTTGTTGTTGTTGAGACAGAGTTTTGCTTCTGTTTTCCGGCCTGGAGTGCAGTGGCGCAATCTCGGTTCACTGCAACCTCCTACTCCCAGGTTGGTTCAAGCGATTCTCTTGTCTCAGCCTTCCAGGTAACTAGGACTACAGGCATGTAACATCATGCCTGGCTAATTTTGTATTTTTAGTAGAGACGGGGTTTCACTATGTTGGCCAGGCTGGTCTCGAGCTCCTGACCTCACATGATCCACCCACCTCAGCCTCCCAAAGTGCTGGGATTACAAGAGTGAGCCACCACACCCGGCCCAAGTCTACCAAATTTTTAAAGAAGAATTAACACCAATACTCCACAAACTCTCAAAAAATAGAAGAGGAGGGAACTCTCCCTCAAATATTCTTTGCTAGTATTATACCGTTACCAAGACTAGATAAAAACACTGTAAGGAAAGAACATTATGTATCTTTTTTCCTTTTGAGACAGGTTCCCACTCTGTCACCCAGTCTAGAGTTCAATGGCCCTAACTTGGCTCAATGCAGCCTCAACATACCAGAATCAACCAATTCTCCCACCCCAGCTTTGCCAGCAGCTGGGACTACAGGTGTGCATCACCATGCCCAGCTAATTATTTTAATTCTTCATAGAAACAGAGTCTCCCTCTGTTGCCCAGGCTGGTCTCAAACTCCTGGGCTTAAGCAATATTCCCTCCTTGGCCTCCCAAAGTGCTGAGATTAAAATAATTTAGTATCCTGAAGATATAAAGAATTCTTGCAGCCAGGTGCGGTGGCTCACAGCTGTAATCCCAGCACTGTGGGAGGCCAGGGCAGGCAGTTAACCTAAGGTCAGGAGTTTGAGATCAGTCTGACCAATATGGTGAAACCCCATTTCCACTAAAATCACAAAAATTAGCTGGGTGTGGTGGCGCATGCCTGTAATCCCAGCTATTCGGGAGGCTGACACAGGAGAATTGCTTGAACCAGGAGGCAGAGTTTGCAGTGAGTCAAGATTGTGCCACTGCACTACAGCCTGGATGACAGAGCAATACTCTGCCTCAAAAAAAAAAAAAAAGGATTCTTGCAACTCAACAACAACAAAAAGATGGCCCAATTAAGAAATGGGCAAAGGGTTTTTATTTTTTAAGCAAAGTACAGCAGCAAAAGTTTATTTTTATTTATTTATTTATTTATTTATTTTTATTGCATTTTAGGTTTTGGGGTACATGTGAAGAACATGCAAGATGGTTGCATAGGTACACACATGGCAGTGTGATTTGCTGCCTTCCTCCCCTTCATCTATATCTGGCATTTCTCCCCATGCTATCTCTCCCCACTTCCCCACCCCCCATCCCTCCCCCATTTCCCCCAACAGACCCCAGTGTGTAGTGCTCCCCTCCCTGTGTCCATGTGTTCTCATTGTTCAACACCCGCCCATGAGTGAGAACATGCAGCAAAAGTTTATCAAGCACAGTATTACACTCTCATAGGGTGAGAGCAGTATGAACTCTGCAAGATGGGATCAGCCAAGAAATGGGCAAAGGATTTAAACAGTCATGATTCCAAACAACATATACAGTAAGCCCTTCATATCCATGGACTCTACATTTGCAATTTCAATTAACAGCAGATTGAAAATATTTGGCACTGGGCACAGTGGCTTATTCCTGTAATCCCAACACTTGGGGAGGTCAGGATGGGTAGATCACAAGCACTTTGAGAAGCAAAACGGGAAGATCCCTGGATCCCAGAATTTCAAGGCTACAGTGCACTATGATTACACCACTGTGCCCCAGCCTGGGTGACGAAGCAAGACCCTGTCAAAAAAAAGAAATGTTCTTTTTCTGAATCAAATTATATGTTATATACTGCTCTTTCATTAATATTAAAATATGTATTAAATATCCATATACATGTTCTGCCACACCAAATACAAATATATAGTACCTATCTTCTTGTACTTTTCTTTCTCAAATAGATAATACATGTGAAGACAGATTCTTAGCAGTGGATCAAAATATATATATATATATAAGTGAAGCCAGACATATAGCAGACCAACTGCCACTTAACAAGCAGACCGCTGATTAACATAAGGACTACCTATCTTTGCATATGATAAACCCACAACTAAGCTCTAGCACCTCTTCTCTAATATCCTGTTTATCCGTTCCTTGAATCATTGCCTATGGATCATTTGGAAGTAATGTGTATCCAGATTTCCAATTCTGTTTCCAAATCTAATTAAATTAATAACTCCCTATTAATGACATACAGCGTGCTTTGTGCCCCTCCTCATTCTTTTAACCTAATATTTCTATAATTTCATAATTTTTACAATATCATGCTAACTGTGCTATTATTTTAAAAATAATTTTAAGTTGGCTCATACTCCTTTTATTGTAATGCTTTCTTTAACCTAGTCCTAATCATTAATACCCATGGAAATGCAGATTTTTATTTTTATTTTTATTTTTTATTTTTCCTGTGGCCCCTCCCCCAGATTTGTTTTTTAAATGTGTCTATGTTTCATTAACTAAAATAATCATGTGGCTCTCCCCCAGTGGTAAGATAATCACACTTGAGTAACTACAGAGTCCTGTCCTATGGAACATAAACTGCTCTGTCTTCCGTCTCATTTTTTTGGTTAATCTCTTACAAGTAGGCACATTCCAAGATACACATAACTAAGAATATTTAAGGAACTCTTGAGTTTCTTAATATGTTCATATATTTCACAGATTAAAATATCTCTTTTAGAAAATTCAGTACAAAAATTAGCCAGATGTAGTAGTACATGCCTGTAATCCCAGCTGCTTGAGAGGTTGAGGCACAAAAATTGCTTGATCCTGGGAGGCAAAGGTTTCAGTGAGGTAGGATCGCACTACTGGACTCTAACCTGGGTGACAGAGTGAGACTCTGTCTCAAAAAAAAAAGGAAAGAAAAGAAAATTCATCCTTGGGTTATTTTGTTTGTTTAAAGTTCTTCAGACTGATTTACTAATAACTTTAATAACAACACAACTATATGGTCTCTTAATTCTTTTTTTTTCTTCTTTCTCTGTAGAAATTAAGTCTTGCTATGTTGCCCACGCTGGTATCGAACTTCTTGTCTTAAGTGATCCTCCTGCCTTGGCCTCCCAAAGAAGAAGGATTACGGATGTGAGCAACTGCATTCATCCAATCTCTTAATTCTTATTGTGGATAATAGTGTAAGTCAAATATAGCATTAATGGAGTTCAAATAACAAGTAAATAAAATAAATAAAGCTTCTTTTTTTTTTTTTTTTTTTTGAGACAGAGTTTCGCTCTTGTTACCCAGGCTGGAGTGCAATGGCGCAATCTCGGCTCACCACAACCTCCGCCTCCTGGGTTCAGGCAATTCACCTGCCTCAGCCTCCTGAGTAGCTGGGATTACAGGCACGCGCCACCAAGCCCAGCTAATTTTTTGTATTTTTAATAGAGACGGGGTTTCACCGTGTTGACCAGGATGGTCTCGATCTCTTGACCTCATGATCCACCCGCCTTGGCCTCCCAAAGTGCTGGGATTACAGGCTTGAGCCACCGCGCCTGGCAAATAAAGCTGCTTTTGTTCATTCATTCAACAACTACCTATTGAGTACATATTATGTGGCTGCTTTTTTCCTAGGTGCTGAAGATGTATCCATAAAAAGCTTATTTTTAATTAATTATTTATTTTATTTTATTTTGAGATGGAGTCTCGCTCTGTCACTGAGGCTGGAGTGTAGTGGTGTAATCTCTGCTCACTGCAACCTCCGCCTCCCAGGTTCAAGTGATTCTCCTACCACAGCCTCCCTAGTAGCTGGGACTACAGGCACATGCTACTACACCTGGCTAATTTTTATATTTTTAGGAGAGATGGAATTTTGCTATGTTGGGCAGGCTTGACTCAAACTCCTGACCTCAGGTGATCCACCTGCCTTGGCCTCCCGAAGTGCTGGGATTATAGACATAAGCCACCACACCCAGCCAAAAGTTTTTTTAAGTAGATAAAACCAGTTATCATGGATATATAATTTTTTTTTTTTTTCAAGATGGGGTTTCACCATGATGGCCAGGCTGGTCTTGAACTCCTGACCTCAGGTGATCCACCCACCCTGGCCTCCCCTTTGCTAGGATTACAGGCGTGAGCCACAGCGCCCGGCCTCATGGATATATAATTATTGTAATACAGGATTTTATGAAAAATTTGAAAGTACATACCGATATTTTTATTTCTTATTTATGTCTTTGTTTTTCGAGACAGGGTTGCTCTCTATTCCCCAGGCTGGAGTACAGTGGCTTGATCTCAGCTCACTGCAACCTCTGCCTCTGGGGTTCAAGAAATTCTCCAGTGTCAGATTCCTGAGTAGCTGGGATGACAGGCACCTGCCTCCACACCCACCTAATTTTTGTATTTTTAGTAGAGATGTGGTTTCACCATGTTGACCAGGCTGGTCTCAAACTCCTGACCTCAAGTGATCCACCCTCTTTGGCCTCCCAAAGTGCTGAGATTACAGGCATGAGCCACCACACCCATATGTACATATCTTAATGTAGATATTTGTGTGTGTGTGTGTGTGTGTGTGTGTGTGTGTGTGTGTGTGTATTTCCAGCCTTAAAAGTACATGTTGATCTTTGAGATACTCCCATCAGTGTTTTCTAGTACATCATTTCTTTTTTTTTTTTTTTTGAGATGGAGTCTCGCTCTGCAGCCCAGCCTGGAGTGCAGCGGTGTGATCTCAGCTCACTGCAACCTCTGCCTCCCTGGTCCCAGTTCAAGCAATTCTCCTACCTCAGCCTCCCAAGTAGCTGGGATTACAGGTACAAACCACCATACCCAGCTAATTTTTGTATTTTTTAGGAGAGATGGGGTTTCACCATGTTGGCTGGTCTGGTCCTGAACTCCTGACTTCGTGATCCGCCCACCTCAGCCTCCCAAAGTCCTGGAATTACAGGTGTGAGCCACCGCACCCAGCCTAGTACATCATTTCTTAAATATTATTCTATTTTTTAAAAGTATCCAAACATTTCAATTAATATTTTATCTTATCTTTTATTTTATTTATTTCTTTATTTATTTTTGAGATGGAGTTTTGCTCTTGTTGCCCAGGCTGGAGTGCAATGGCACCATCTTGGCTCACCACAACCTCTGCCTTCCGGGTTCAAGCTATTCTCCTGCCTCAGCCTCCCAAGTATCTGGCATTATAGGCATGCACTACTACACCCGGCTAATATCGTATTTGTAGTAGAGACAGGGTTTCTCCATGTTGGTCAGGCTGGTCTTGAACTTCCTACCTCAGGTGATCCTCCCACCTCCGCCTCCCAAATTGCTGGGATTATAGGTGTGAGCCACCATGCCCAGCCTCAATTAATATTTTGATTCAGGTTTATGGTTCCTTTTTCTTTGTTTTGTTTGTTTGTTTGTTTATTGTTTTTTGTTTTGGACAGGGTTGCACTCTGTCACTCAGGCTGGAGTGCAGTGCAATGCAACCTGGACTTGATGATCATCCCACCTCAGCCTCCCAAGTAGCTGCAACTACAGGTGTGTGCCACTATGCCCGGCTAATTTTTTGGTATTTTTTGTAGAGATGGGGTTTCATCATGTTGCCCAGGCTGATCTCGAACTCCTGGGCTCATATAATCTGCCTGTCTTGGCTTTCCAAAGTGCTGGGATTACAGCCATGAGCCATCACACCTAGACTTATTTTTAAAAGGTATGTTTTTGGGCCGGGCGCAGTGGCTCACGGCTGTAATCCCAGCACTTTGGGAGGCCAAGGCAGGTGGATCACAGGGTCAAGAAATTGAGACCATCCTGGTCAACATGGTGAAACCCCATCTCTACTAAAAATGCAAAAAATTAGCTGGGCATGGCGGCGCGTGCCTGTAATCCCAGCTACTCAGGAGGCTGAGGCAGGAGAATTGCTTGAACCCAGGAGGCAGAGGTTGCGGTGAGCCGAGATCGTGCCATTGCACTCCAGCTTGGGTAACAAGAGCGAAACTCCGTCTCAAAAAAAAATAAATAAATAAAATGTTTTCTCGGCATTTATGTATTATAAAATACTTCAAAAATATAGAAAAGTAGCCGGGCGCAGTGGCTCAAGCCTGTAATCCCAGCACTTTGGGAGGCTGAGGCGGGTGGATCACGAGGTCAAGAGATCAAGACCATCCTGGTCAACATGGTGAAACCCTGTCTCTACTAAAGATACAAAAAAAAAAAAAATTAGCTGGGCATGGTGGCCCATGCCTGTAATCCCAGCAACTCAGGAGGCTGAGGCAGGAGAATTGCTTGAACCCAGGAGGCGGAGGTTGCGGTGAGCCGAGATCGCGCCCTTGCACTCCAGCCTGGTTAACAAGAGTGAAACTCCGTCTCAAAAAAAAAAAAAAAAAAAAAAAAAAAATATATATATATATATATATATATATATAGAAAAGTGCAGACAATATAAGAGTATTCTTTCATTTGTTTAGACTAGAAACATTGGGGTCACTGACTCATTTCACTTATCATTCTTTAGTTTTTGTAATATCATTATACCAACTAAACTATTATTTTAAAAAATAAAGTTGATTTATCTTCCTTTCTTTCTTTCTTTCTTTTTTTTTTTTTTGAGACAGAGTCTTACACTGTCTCTCCTGCTGGAGTGCAGTGGTGCAATCTCAGCTCACTGCAACCTCTGTCTCCTGGGTTCAAGTGATTCTCCTGCCTCAGCCTCCCAAGTAGCTGGGATTATCGGCGCCCACCACCACACCCAGCTAATATTTTGTATTTTTAGTAGAGACGGGGTTTCGCCATGTTGGCCAGTCTGGATTTGAACTCCTGACCTCGTGATTTGCCCACCTTGGCCTCCCAAAGTGCTGGGATTACAGGCGTGAGCCACCTTGCCCAGCCTATTTTCCTTTCATTCTATTTTTTTTTTTTTTTGAGGCGGAGTCTTGCTCTGTGGCCAGGCTCGAGTGCAGTGGTGCGACCTCGGCTCACTGCAATCTCGGCCTCCCGGGTTCAAGCAATTCTCCTGCCTCAGCCTCCCGAGTAGCTGGGACTACAGGCATGTGCCATCACGCCCAGCTAATTTTTGTATTTTTAGTAGAGACAAGGTTTCACCATGTTGGCCAGGATGGGCTCGATCTCTTAACCTCATGATCTGCCCACCTCGGCCTCCCAAAGTGCTGGGATTACAGGCATGAGCCACTGACCCCAGCCTTTCCTTTCATTCTAATACCTATAATACCTACTTGATTTCTTTCCTCCTGACACCCTAAAATTTTGTTGGTTGTGCCTTCAAAATATAGCCGGAGTTCTGCCATTTACCATTCCCACGACCACCACCTTGATCTAAGATGCCATCATCTCGGCCGGGTGCCATGGCTCAAGCCTGTAATCCCAACACTTTGGGAGGCCGAGGCGGGTGGATCACGAGGTCAGGAGATCGAGACTGTCCTGGTCAACATGGTGAAACCTCATCTCTACTAAAAGTACAAAAAATTAGCTGGGCATGGTGGCGCGTGCCTGTAATCCCAGCTACTCAGGAGGCTGAGGCAGGAGAATTGCCTGAACCCAGGAGGCAGAGGTTGCGGTGAGCCGAGATCGCACCATTGCACTCCAGCCTGAGTAACAAGAGGGAAACTCCGTCTCAAAAAAAAGATGCCATCATCTCTTGCCTGAATTATAGCAATGGCCTCACAGTGGATCTGCCAACATCTGTTTTTGTTCCCCCTTTCTCCCCTGGCAGCCTATGCTCCACACAGTAGCCAAATTAATCCTGTAAGAATGTAAGTTAGATAATATTCTCCTCTGCTACAAAACATTAAGGTGAATTCTCATCTCACAGAGAACAAAAGCCAGGGTTGTTAATATTCTGTTTCTAAGTGGTGTCTGTGCTTTTGTATGTAGTTATAATAGATTCGCTTTCATTGTTAGATGATATTCTATTGTAAGAAAAAAACTCATTTTATCGATCCACCTTTCATCTATGAACACTGGGGAACTTTTAAATTTCTATTACTATTATAAGTAATGCTGCCACAACAAGAAATGTTAAGGGAAACTCCTAAGGATGCAGGAAACTATATAAGATGTGAATTCAGAAGTACAGGAAGGAATGAATAACTCTTATATTGTGGTCAATTGATTTTTAACAAGAGTGCCAAGAAAATTCAACAGGAAAAAATAGTCTTTACAATGAATGGTGTTGGGACAACTCAGATGCAAAAGATCAAAGCTGGACCCCTATATCACACAATACACAAAAATTAACTCAAAGCGGATCATTGACCTAAAAGGAAGAGTTAAACTATAAAACTGTTAGAAGAACGGCCGGGCGCGGTGGCTCAAGCCTGTAATCCCAGCACTTTGGGAGGCCGAGGCGGGTGGATCACTAGGTCAAGAGATCGACACCATCCCGGTCAACATAGTGAAACCCCGTCTCTACTAAAAATACAAAACATTAGCTGGGCATGGTGGCGCGTGCCTGTAATCCCAGCTACTCAGGAGGCTGAGGCAGGAGAATTGCCTGAACCCAGGAGGCAGAGGTTGCGGTGAGCCGAGATTGCGCCATTGCACTCCAACCTGGGTAACAAGAGCGAAACTCCGCCTCAAAAAAAAAAAAAAAAAAAAAAAAAAAACTCTTAGAAGAAAGCCTATGTGTATAACTTTGTGACTTTGGGTCAGGTGATGGTTTCTTAATATGATACCAAAATTATAGCAACAAAAGAAAAAATAGATAAATTTTCCTTTATCAAAAGGAAACGCTTTTTTTTTTTTTCTTTAACCGTGAATGTATTTTTTATTTAGTCATTCTGTTTACAATTGAAACTCTGGGAACTCAAAAATAACATCCCTGCCCTTGAGCTTCTTATAGACACCAGAAAAAGTTTCAAACTTGTGTTCCACATTGCTCTGCTGTGCTTTGTCCAGATGAACCTTTATGAGCCGGCTGCCGTCCAGTTTCACGCGGATTCTCTTGCCCACAATTTCACTTGGGAAGACCAGGTCCTAAAGGATTGCATCGTGCACAGCTGTCAGTGTACGGCTCCTGGGACGCTTTTGTTTATTTTTTGTAAGACTTTTTCAAGTTAGCTTAGGCAGAATTCTCTGAGCGACAAAGACAACATGCTTCCCACTGAACCTTTTCTCCAATTCGCATACTAGCCGGACTTGGATTTTCTGGAAAGATTTTAGTTGAGGAACAGGAACAAAGATTATGATAGCTTTCCGGCCACCACCAACTTCAATTTCCTTGGCTGCCGTAATATTCAGCTCCCTGAGCTGAGCCTTGAGGTCCGAGTTCATCTCCAGCTCCAGAAGAGCCTGGGAGATGCCGGACTCGAACTCGTCTGGCTTCTCATTATTCGGCTTCATGGTCTTGGTGCTTGAACTGAACACGGCTTTCTCCTTGGTGAGTGTCGACTTAGGAAAAAAAACGAAAAGCTTTTGTACTTCAAAGGACATCATCAATACAATAAAGATAACACAGCCGGGCGCGGTGGCTCAAGCCTGTAATCCCAGCACTTTGGGAGGCTGAGGCGGGTGGATCACGAGGTCAAGAGATCGAGACCATCCTGGTCAACATGGTGAAACCCCATCTCTACTAAAAAATACAAAAAATTAGCTGGGCATGGTGGCGTGTGTCTGTAATCCCAGCTACTAAGGAGGCTGAGGCAGGAGAATTGCCTGAACCCAGGAGGCAGAGGTTGCAGTGAGCCGAGATCGCGCCATTGCACTCCAGCCTGGGTAACAAGAGCGAAACTCCGTCTCAAAAAAATAAAAAAAAAAAAAAAAATGCCGGGCGCGGTGGCTCAAGCCTGTAATCCCAGCACTTTGGGAGGCCGAGGCGGGTGGATCACGAGGTCAAGAGATCGAGACCATCCTGGTCAACATGGTGAAACCCCGTCTCTACTAAAAATACAAAAAATTAGCTGGGCATGTTGGTACGTGCCTGTAATCCCAGCTACTCAGGAGGCTGAGGCAGGAGAATTGCTTGAACCCGGGAGGCAGAGGTTGCGGTGAGCCGAGATCGCGCCATTGCACTCCAGCCTGGGTAACAAGAGCGAAACTCCGTCTCAAAAAATAAATAAATAAATAAATAAATAAAATAAAATAAAAAATAAAAAAAGATAACACATGGAATTGGAGAAGATATTTGCTAGTCATATGTCAGGTATGGGACTTGTATCCAGAATAATTAAAAAATTCTTGCAACTCCACAGTAAAAACACAAACAATTCAATTTAAAACAAGAGCAAAGTGCCAGATGCGGGGGCACATGCTTATAATCCCAGCACTTTAGGAGGCTAAGACAGATGGATTGCTTGAGCCCAGGAGTTCAAGACCAGTCTGAGCAATATAGTGAGACCCCAATCTCTACAAAAGATTGCTAAAATTAGCTCAGCGTG
Source organism: Saimiri boliviensis (assembly GCF_048565385.1). NCBI lineage: Eukaryota > Metazoa > Chordata > Mammalia > Primates > Cebidae > Saimiri > Saimiri boliviensis. The sequence goes on along the minus strand of NC_133450.1, from coordinate 39,942,917 downwards.
GTGCCGTGCGCCTGCAGTTAGCCAGGTACTTGGGAAGCTGAGGTAAAAGAATCATTTGAGCTGCCTCCTGCCTCCTGGAAAGTGGAGGTTTCAGTGAACTGAGATTAAGCCACTGCACTTCAGCATGCATGACAAAGTGAGACTCTCTACTACAGAAAAAAAAAAAAAAAAAAAAAAAAAAAAAAAAAAAAGAGCATAGTATCTATCTGAATAGACTAGACATTTTTCCAAAAAAATGCAGATGTCCAATAAGCCCATAAAGGATGCTCAACATTATTAGTCATTAGGGAGATTAGGGAAATGCAAATCCAAATGACAATGAAATAGCCAAAATTGAAAAGACAATAAGGGCCGGGCGCGGTGGCTCAAGCCTGTAATCCCAGCACTTTGGGAGGCCGAGACAGGTGGATCACAAGGTCAAGAGATCGAGACCATCCTGGTCAACATGGTGAAACCCCGTCTCTACTAAAAATACAGAAAATTAGCTGGGCATGGTGGTGCGTGCCTGTAATCCCAGCTACTCAGGAGGCTGAGGCAGGAGAATTGCCTGAACCCAGGAGGTGGAGGTTGCGGTGAGCCGAGATCGCGCCATTGCACTCCAGCCTGGGTAACGAGAGCGAAACTCAGTCTCAAAAAAATAAAATTAAAAAAAAAAAAGAAAAGACAATAAGGGCTGGGCATGCTGGCTAATGCCTGTAATCCCAGCACTTTGGGAGGCCAAAGTGGTAAATCATCTGGGGTAAGGAGTTTGAGACCAGCCTGGGCAACATGGTGAAACCTGTCTCTACTAAAAATACAAAAATTAGCTGGGTGTGGTGATGTGCCCCTGCAGTCCCAGCTACAGGGGAGGTTGTAGTGAGTCGAGATTACACCACTGAACTCCAGCCTGGGTGTCAGAGCAAGACTGCATTTCAAGCCGGGTGCGGTGGCTCAAGCTTGTAATCCCAGCACTTTGGGAGGCCGAGGCGGGTGGATCACAAGGTCAAGAGATCGAGACCATCCTGGTCAACATGGTGAAACCCCGTCTCTACTAAAAATACAAAACATTAGCTGGGCATGGTGGCGCGTGCCTGTAATCCCAGCTACTCAGGAGGTTGAGGCAGGAGAATTGCCTGAACCCGGGAGGCGGAGGTTGCGGTGAGCTGAGATTGCACCATTGCACTCCAGCCTGGGTAACAAGAGTGAAACTCCATCTCAAAAAAAAAAAAAAAAAAAAAAAAAAAGACTGCATTTCAAAAAGCAAAACAAAGCAAAAAAACTTTGATTGTGGAGTTGGTAGCACTCATTGAACTGTACACTTAAAATTTGTGTATTTTGTTGTAGGTAAATTATTCATTAATATTTTATTTGGAAAAATGCTGCTGGAAATGTATATATGAGTCATTTTTTTACATGTACATTATGTATTTACTTTTTTTTTTTGAGTCAGGGTCTTGCTGTGTCACCCAGGCTGGAATGCAGTGGCACAATCATAGCTCACTGCAGCCTCTAATTCCTGGGCTCTAGCAATCCTCCCAACCTCCATAGTAGCCAGACTATAGGCGTACACCACTGAGCTTGACTAATTTTTAAAAATTTTGAAGATTATGGGATCTCACTATGTTGCCCAGGCTGGCCTTGGACTCCTGTGCTCAAGTGATCCTCCCTCCTCAGCCCCTCAAAGTGCTGGGATTACAGGTGTGAGACACCACATACCCAGCCTGTATGTACATTTTTCACAGGCCCTAGCTACGCATATATGTACCTAGGAGTAGAAATCCTCTGTCTTAGATTTTCAAAGTTTTGAGTTTTTTCTTTTTCTTTTTTTTTTTTTTGGCTGAGCACAGGGGACTTTATTGATGGTGCACGACAAGGTGGGGCTCCCTAGGCCCCTCCCTCTTCAAGGGGTCTGCATGGAAACTGTGAGGAGGGGCAATTCAGTGTGGTGGGGGACTCAGGGTGGCAGGGACTTCCCAGCAGTGAGGGCCTCTCTTCCTCTCGTGCTCTCGCTGGGGCTGGTGGTCCAGGGGTCTTACTCCTTGGAGGCCATGTTGGACATGAGGTCCACCACCCTGTTGCGATAGCCAAATTCATTGTCATGCCAGGAAATGAGCTTGACTAAGTGGTCGTTGAGGGCAATGCCAGCCCCAGCATTGAAGGTGGAAGAATGGGTGTCGCTGTTGAAGTCAAAGAGGACACCACCTGGTGCTCAGTGTAGCCCAGGATGCCCTTGAGGGGGCCCTCCCACGTCTGCTTCACTACCTTCTTGATGTCATCATATTTGGCAGGTTTTTCCAGATGGCAAGTCAGGTCCACCACTGACACGTTGGCAGTGGGGACACGGAAAGCCATGCGAGCTTCCCGTTCAGCTCAGGGATGACCTTGCCCATGGCCTTGGCAGCGCCAGTACAGGCAGGGATGATGTTCTGGAGAGCCCCATGGCCATCACACCACAGTTTCCCGGAGGGGCCATCCACGGTTTTCTGGGTGGCAGTGATGGCATGGATGGTGGTCATGAGTCCTTCCACGATACCAAAGTTGTCATGGATGACCTTGGCCAGGGGCACTAAGCAGTTGGTGGTGCAGGAGGCATTGCTGACAATCTTAAGGCTGTTGTCATACTTCTCATGGTTCATGCCCATCACGAACATGGGGGCATTAGCAGAGGGGGCAGATATGACGACCCTTTTGGCTCCCTGCTGCAAGTGAGCCCCAGCCTTCTCCATGGTAGTGAAGACGCCAGTGGACTCCACCATGTACTCAGCGCCAGCATCTCCCCACTTGATTTCGGAGGGACCTCGCTCCTGGAAGATGGTGATGGGATTTCCATTGATGACAAGCTTCCCGTTATCAGCCTTGACGGTGCCATGGAATTTGCCATGGGTGGAATCATACTGGAACATGTAGACCATGTAGTTGAGATCAATGAAGGGATCATTGATGGTGATAATATCCACTTTACCAGCCCTCGTGACCAGGCGCCCAATACAACCAAATCTGTTGACTTTGACCTTCACTTTCCTCACGGTGTCTCAGGGATGTGGCTGGTGATGGGAGACAAGATGCGGCTGTCTGTCAAACAGGAGGAGCAGAGAGCCCAAATTTTCGAGTTTTATAAGATAAAGTGAAATTGATGTTCAAAATTGTTTTGCCAACTTCCACTTCCACTTATACTTCCAATAGTGGCATGTAAAACGTTCCTAGTGATTCATATCCTCACTAATGCTTAGTATTTTCAGATTTCTTAATTTTGCCATCCTAATGGGTAATAATGTTACCTCACTATGGCCCTCATTTAAATTTTTCTGATTGCTAATAAGATTGAGCATTCCCTTTCCCTCTGCATTTATTGAACATTTGGAATTTTTTCTTCTCTAAAGTTGCTATTCTAGTCATTCGTTGATTTTTTTCTTATTGATTTGCAAAAGTTCTAGATATATTCTGAGGCCAGGTGCAATGGCTTATGCCTGTAATCCTAGTTACTTGAGAGACTGAGGTGTGAGGACCATTTGAGCATGGGAGGTCAAGGCTGCAGTGAGCCAAGATCAGGCAATTGCACTCTGGCCTGGGCAATAGAGCAAGACTTTGCTTCAAAATAAATTAATAAATGCAGATAGATAAATAAAGATTTTAAAATATATATATATATTCTGTATTCTATGCCTTTATTATGTGCTGAAAAGATCTTCTTTCTGTGATTTGGCTTATGTCTTAAGACATTATTCCATACCCTGAAGTTAATATAATTTTATCTTCTGAAAGTGTCAACATTTTGTTTTTCGCATTAAATTTTTTTTTTTTTTTTTTTTTTTTTTTGAGACGGAGTTTCGCTCTTGTTACCCAGGCTGGAGTGCAATGGCACGATCTCGGCTCACCGCAACCTCCGCCTCCTGGGTTCAGGCAATTCTCCTGCCTCAGCCTCCTGAGTAGCTGGGATTACAGGCACGCGCCACCATGCCCAGCTAATTTTTTGTATTTTTAGTAGAGACGGGGTTTCACCATGTTGACCAGGTTGGTCTCGATCTCTCGACCTTGTGATCCACCTGCCTCGGCCTCCCAAAGTGCTGGGATTACAGGCTTGAGCCACCGCGCCCGGCCTCTCACATTAAAATTTTTAATCCAGTGTCTTAGTGTGGGTATAGCTTAAGCTTGCTGAAGAAAATACAACCCCAAATAGAGGGGCTTAAAGAATACAGACTTTTGGGGCCTGGCACGGTAGCTCATGCCTATAATTTTGGCATTTTGGAAGGCTGAGGTAGGTGGATCACCTGAGTTCAGGAGTTTGAGACCAGCCTGGCCAACATGGTGAAACCCTGTCTCTACCAAAAGTACAAAAAATTAGCTGAGCATGCAGGCACATGCCTGTAATCCCAGCAACTCAGGAGGCTGAGGCAGGAGAATTGCTTGAACCAGGGAGGCGGAGGTTGCAGTGAACCGAGACAGCCCCATTGCACTCCAGCCTGGGTGACAGAGTAAGATCCTTTTGCCAAAAAAAAAAAAAGAGAGAATATAGACTTTTTTCTTTTTCAAGCAACTGCTCCAAAATAAGCATTTTAGTTTGGGAATTGGTTTTGCTTTACAGGGTCATTCAGGGAATCTGTTTTTGTTTTTTTTTTTAATTTCTGCTTTTTCCTTCCTTCCCTCCCTCCCTCCTTCCCTTCCTTCCTTCCTTCTTTACCTTTCTTTTTTTGAGACAGGCTGGACTCGAACTTTGGGCTTAAGGGATCCTCCCACCTCAGCCTCCCTAGTAGCAGGGATTACAGGCAGGAGCTCCAATTTTAAATGTCTCTGCCAAAGGTATTCTGCTCATTGCCATTACATGAACAAGATAGATCCCTTCACTGCTTTTTTTTTTTTCTTTTTTTTTTCTTAGAGATGGGGTTGCACTATGTTGGCCAGGCTGGTCTTGAACTGACCTTGTGATCCACCTGCTTTGGCCTTCCAAAGTGCTGGGATGACAGTCATGAGCCACTGTGCCCAGCCTGATCCTTCACTTCTTTAGGTCTCCTTTAATTAATAACGGTAGAGGCCGGGCGCGGTGACTCAAGCCTGTAATCCCAGCACTTTGGGAGGTCGAGGCGGGTGGATCACGAGGTCAAGAGATCGAGACCATCCTGGTCAACATGGTGAACCCTCATCTCTACTAAAAAATACAAAAAATTAGCTGGGCATGGTGGCGCGTGCCTGTAATCCCAGCTACTCAGGAGGCTGAGGCAGGAGAATTGCCTGAACCCAGGAGGCGGAGGTTGCGGTGAGCCGAGATCACGCAATTGCACTCCAGCCTGGGTAACAAGAGCAAAACTCCATCTCAAAATAATAATAATAATAATAATAACTGTAGAAAGGAGACATCACCCCTAGATCAGGGGGAGCAAAATGGGAAGTAGCTGGGATCACAGCCTAATTTTGTATCTTAGTAGTGACAGGGTTTTGCCATGTTGGCCAAGCTAGTCTCAAACTCCTGGCCTCAAGGGATTTGCCTACCTCAGCCTCCCGAAGTGCTGAAATTATAGGCATGAGCCACTGCACCCGGCCCTTTTGCTCATTTTTCTTTTTCTTTCTCCTTTCCCTCCCTCCATTCCTTCCTCCTTGCCTTCCTTCCTTCCTTCTTTCTTTACTCTTTCTTTCTTTCTTTTCTTTTCTTTTCTTTTCTTTCTTTCTTTCTTTCTTTTTCTTTTCTTTTCTTTTGTTTTCTTTCTTTTTGGCAGAGTCTTGGTCTGTCCCCCAGGCTGGAGTGTAATGACAAGATCTCGGCTCACTGCAACCTCCGCCTCCCAGGTTCAAGCGATTCTCCTGCCTCAGCCTCCTGAGTAGCTGGGACTACAGGCACTTGAGCACACCCGACTAATTTTTGTATTTTTAGTAGAGTGGAGGTTTTCACCGTGTTGGCCAGGCTGGTCTCAGACTCATAACCACAAGTGACCCACCCTCTTCAGCCTCCCAAAGTGCTGGGATTACAGGCATGAGCCACTGTGTCGGGCCACTTTTGCCATTTTTCTATTTATTATTCCTTATTTTTAGATATACAGTAGTGATTAACCCTTTACTTGCCATATAAGTAACAGTATTTCCCCTCAATTTGTCATTTGTCTTTTGACTTTGCTTATAGAGATTTCTGCCAAACAATAAAAAACTTTCATGTAGTTGAATGCCTATAATTTTTAAAAAACTGTATATGGATTTTGAATCATAGTCCAGATGCCTTCCACAAACCCAGGTTGTTTGAGAATTCACCCATGTTTCCTTCTAGAATGTGTGATTATGTATGTATTCTATGCTTAGGTCTCTGATTCATTCGAAGGATATTCTGGCATCTCTGTGTCTGTGGGTTCAGTACTACCCTTTTTAAAATGGCAATTCAGTTCAGCCAATACCATTTATCGAAAAGTACATCTTTTCCTACTGATTTAAGACGGCATGTTTATCATCTGTGCTTGGGTCTACTTCTGAACTTTATATTCTGCTTTATTGAGCTGTTTCTTTTTTTCTTTTTCTTTCTTTCTTTCTTTTTTTTTTTTTTGAGACGGAGTTTCACTCTTGTTACCCAGGCTGGAGTGCAATGGCGCAATCTCGGCTCACCGCAACCTCTGCCTCCTGGGTTCAAACAATTCTCCTGCCTCAGCTTCCCGAGTAGCTGGGACTACAGGCGTGCACCACCATGCCCAGCTAATTTTTGTATTTTTAGTGGAGACGGGGTTTCACCGTGTTGGCCAGGATGGTCTCGATCTCTTGACCTCGTGATCCATCCGCCTCGACCTCCCAAAGTGTTGGGATTACAGGTGTGAGCCACTGCACCCGGCTCTTTTTTTTTTTTTTTTTTTTTGAGACTGAGTCTTGCTCTGTCACCCAGGCTGGAGTGCAGTGGTGTGATGATGGCTCGCTGCAACTTCTGCCTCTCGGGTTCAAGTGATTCTTCTGCCTCAGCCTCCCAAGTAGCTGGGATTAAGGCGTGCACCACCATGCCTGGCTAATTTTTGTATTTTTAGTAGAGATGGGGTTTCACCATGTCGGCCAGGCTGGTCTCAAACTCCTGACCTCAAGTGACCTACCTCCTCGGCCTTTCAAAGTGCTGGGTTTACAGGTGTGAGCCACTGCACCTGGCCTTGAGCTGTTTCTTCATTCACCAATATGGAACTTTTTATTTTTATTAAAAAAAGGTTTTTTTGGCTAAGCGTGGTGGCTCATGCCTGCAATCCCAGCACTTTGGGAGGCGGAGGTGGGTGGATCACCTGAAGTCAGGAGTTCAAGACCAGCCTGGCCAACATGGCAAAACCCCATCTCTACTAAATACAAAAATAAGCCAGGCGTGGTGGCATGTGCCTGTAGTCCCAGCTACTATCGGACTAAGGCAAGAGAATTGCTTGAACCTGGGAGGCGGAGGTTGCAATGAGCTGAGATCATGCTACTGCACTCCAGCCTGGGCAACAGAATGAGACTCCATCTCAAAGAAAAAAAATTTTTTTTTTCAGACAGTGCCTCACTCTGTTAGCCAGGCTAAAGTGCAGTGGTGCAATCACAGCTCACTGCAACATTTAACTGCTAGGCTCAAGGAATCCTTTCTGTCTTAGTCTGCTGAGTAGCTGGGACTACAAACAGGTGCCACCATGCCTGGTGAAGTTATCTATTTTTTGAACAGTTGGGGTCTTGTTTTGGTGCCCAGGCTATTCGTTGGCGTGATCATAGTGCATTTCAGCCTTGAACTTCTAGATTCAAGTGATCCTCATGCCTCAGCCTCCAAAATAGCTGAGTCTATAAGTGCATGCCATCATGCCTGACTTAATGACTCTTTTTTTTTTTTGAGACAGGGTCTTACTCTGCCACCCAGACTGGAGTGCAGTAGTGGGATCGTGGTTCACTGCGGCCTCAAGCTCTTGAGCTCAAGCAATCTTCCCACCTCTTCCTCCTGAGTAGCTGGAACTGTGGGTGCATGACACAACACCCTGCTAATTTATTATTATTTGTAGGGATGGGATCCCATTATGTTGTCCAGGCTGGTCTCGACCTCTGGGCTCAAGCAATTCTCCTGTCTTGGCCTTCCAAAGTGCTGAGATTACAGGCGCCAGCCACTGTGCCACCACCGTGCCTGGCCCGCACTTTTAATTATAGAGGTTTTTTTTTTTTTTTTGAGACGGAGTTTCGCTCTTGTTACCCAGGCTGGAGTGCAATGGCGCGATCTCGGCTCACCGCAACCTCGCCTCCCGGGTTCAGGCAATTCTCCTGCCTCAGACTCCCGAGTAGCCGGGATTACAGGCACGTGCCACCATGCCCAGCTAATTTTTGTATTTTTAGTAGAGGCGGGATTTCACCATGTTGACCAGAATGGTCTCGATCTGTTGACCTCGTGATCCACCCGCCTCAGCCTCCCAAAGTGCTGGGATTACAGGCGTGAGCCACTGCGCCCGGCCATAATTATAGAGGTTTTTAGTATATGTGTTGTTATAGTATTAACAGTTTGAGCGAGGCCCAATTAACACTTTAATTTTCAGTGTTTCCTATTCATTCTTGCATTCTATTTTTTTCCTACTAAAATTAGAATACACTCCGGGAAAAAAAAAATAATCTTAGTACTGTTATGAAATTGCCTTCACACACACACACACACACACACACACACACACACACACACATTTTATTATTTTATTTTAATTTTTTTTTGAGGTGGAGTTTTGCTCTTGTTGCCCAGATGAGTGCAGTGGTGTCATCTCAGCTCACTGCAGCCTCTGCCTCCCAGGTTTGAGCGATTCTCCTTTCTCAGCCTCCTGAGTAGCTGGGATTACAGGCACCTGCCACCACGCCCAGCTAATTTTTTTTTTTGAGACAGAGTATCACTCTTCTTGCCCAGGCTGGAATGCAATGGTGTGCTCTTGGCTCACCGAAACCTTGGCATTCCGGGTTCAAGTGATTCTCCTGCCTTTGCCTCCCCAGTAGTGGGATTACAGGCATGTTCCACCACACCCAGCTAATTTAGTATTTTTCTCCATGTTGATCAGGCTGGACTTGAACTCCTGACCTCAGGTGATCTGCCCACCTTGACCTCCCAAAGTGCTGGGATTACAGATGTGAGCCACTGTGCATTTTTTTTTTTAGTAGAGACAGGATTCTACAATGTTGGCCAGGCTGGTCTCGAACTCCTGACCTCAGGTAATTCACCTGCTTCAGCCTCACAAAGTGCTGAGATCACAGGCATGAGCCACTGTGCCCGGCTTATAGATATATTAATTTGGGGGAAAACTGACATCTTTTTTTTTTTTTTTTTTTTTTTTTTTTTTTTTTTTGAGATGGAGTTTCGCTCTTGTTACCCAGGCTGGAGTGCAATGGCGCGATCTCGGCTCACCGCAACCTCCGCCTCCTGGGTTCAAGCAATTCTCCTGCCTCCGCCTCCTGAGTAGCTAGGATTACAGGCACGTACCACCATGCCCAGCTAATTTTTTGTATTTTTAGTAGAGACGGGGTTTCACCATGTTGACCAGGATGGTCTCGATCTCTTGACCTCGTGATCCACCCGCCTCGGCCTCCCAAAGTGCTGGAATTACAGGCTTGAGCCACCGCGCCCGGCTGGAAAACTGACATCTTTAAGATTGTATTTGCCATATTCATTAACAAAGGATCCTTTTCATTTGTTCAAGGTTACCATTGTATCTTTCAAGGGTGTTTTCAGATTTTTCTCATATAAGTCTGCATACTTTCTGTTACATTTACTCTTAGATATTTTACCTTTTTGTTGCTTTTGTAAATGGAGTTTGCTTTTACTTTAAATCTTCTATCTTGTTGTTTGATATGTATGAAGAGTATTGTCTTTTGTATATTAATTTAATTTTTTTGAGACAGAGTCTTGCTGTCACCCAGGCTGGAATACAGGTGGAGTGCTGGAGAGATCACAGCTCACTGCAACCTCCACCTCCCAGGCTCAAGTGATCTTCCCACCTTAGACTTCCAAGTAGCTGGGACTACAGGCGGGCCCCACCGTGCCTGGCTAATTTTTATGTTTTTTTTTTTTTTGTTTTGTTTTTCCTGGAGAAATGGGGTTTTGCCATGTTGCCTAGGCTGGTCTCAAACTCCTAGACTCAAGCCATCCACCTGCCTACGGCTCTCAAAGTGCTGGGATTACAGGTGTGATTCACTGTGCCCAGCTTGTGTGTTAATTTTAAATCTAGCTACAGGTCGGGCGTGGTGGCTCACGCCTGTAATCCTAGCACTTTGGGAGGCCGAGGTGGGTAGATCACCTGAGGTCAGAAGTTCAAGACCAGCCTGGCCGTCATGGTGAAACCCCATCTTTAAAACAAAAAACAAAACAAAACAAAAAATAAATCTAGCTACATCACTGAATTCCTTAATGTTTAAGATGTATCTTGGGTTTTCTAGGTATAGTCTCATAATATCAGTAGATGTAATTAAACTTCTTTTCTAGGCCAGGTGCGGTGGCTCAAGCTTGTAATCCCAGTACTTTGGGAGGCCGAGGCGGGTGGATCACAAGGTCAAGAGATCGAGACCATCCTGGTCAACATGGTGAAACCCCGTCTCTACTAAAAATACAAAACATTAGCTGGGCATGGTGGCACGTGCCTGTAATCCCAGCTACTCAGGAGGCTGAGGCAGGAGAATTGCCTGAACCCAGGAGGCAGAGGTTGTGGTGAGTCGAGATTGCGCCATTGCACTCCAGCCTGGGTAACAAGAGTGAAACTCCATCTTTCCAAAAAAAAAAAACAAAAAAACTTCTTTTCTAGATTTTACCCCTTTATTTGAATTTTTTGGTCTTATTACATTGGCTAATCTCCATTCAAATATTAAATTACAGTGGAGATAGTGAGTTAGCATCCTAGCTTTGTTCCTGACCTTGGTAAGAATGCCTCAGATGACTAAGTGACTACAGTGCTGAGATACATTTTATCATGTTAAAGAAGTATCCAGCAATCTCATTTTATTCAGATTTTTTAAAAAACAGCCGGGCGCAGTGGCTCAAGCCTGTAATCCCAGCACTTTGGGAGGTCGAGGCGGGTGGATCACGAGGTCAAGAGATCGAGACCATCCTGGTCAACATGGTGAAACCCCGTCTCTACTAAAAATACTAAAAATCAGCTGGGCATGGTGGCACGTGCCTATAATCCCAGCAACTTGGGAGGCTGAGGCAGGAGAATTGCCTGAGCCCAGGAGGCGGAGGTTGCGGTGAGCCGAGATCGCGCCATTGCACTCCAGCCTGGGTAACAAGAGCGAAACTCCGCCTCAAAACAAAACAAAACACAGTTACTGAATTGTATCAAAGGCCTTTTCAGTGCCTGTGGAAATAATCCTATTTTCCTCTTTATATCTATGAATATAGTGAATTATATTAATGGTTTTCTGACCATAAACCATCCTAACAATCTTAGAATAAATTTATCCTGGTTATAAAGTATTTTTTTTAATTTTGACAGATTATTTATTTACTTATTTATAGCAGTTTTAGGTTTACAGCAAAATTGAGTGGAAAGTACAGAGAATTCCCATATACTGCCTTCCTTCACACACACACTCATGCACACAGTCTTCCCCACTATCAGCATCCTGCACCAGAGTTTACAATCCATGAAGCTACGATGACACATTATCAGGCAGAGTCTATAATATATATTAGGGATTACTCTTTTTGTCATATACTCTTTGAATTTTGACAAATGTGTGATGACATGAATTCAACCTTATAGAATTTTACAGACTAGTTTCACTGCCCTAAAAATCCTCTGTGCTCCATCTATTATCCCTCCATCCCCCAGTCCTGATGGTCATGGATCTTTTTACTGTCTCCATAGTTTTGTTTTTTCTAGAATATCCAATACTTGGAGTTGTACAGTATGTAGATTGACTTTTCTTAGTAATACGAACTTAAGTTTCCTCCTTGCCTTTACATGGTTTGATAGCTTATTTCTTTTTTTTCCTGAATAATGTTCAATTGTCTGGATTTAACACAATTTATTTATCCATTTACTTACTGAAGGACATCTTGTTGCTACCAAGTTTTGGCAATATGAATACAGGTGCTGTAAACATTCACTTACAAGTTTTTGTGTGAATATAAGTATTTAACTCATTGGGATAAATACCAAGGAGCACAATTACATAAAGTATTTTTTAAATGTGCTTTTGGATTCTGCTGTTAATGTTTGACTTGGAATTTTTTTTACTTTCATATTCATAAGTGGGAGTAGTTTATAGGCTTTTTTTATAAAGTCTTTGTCAGATTTTGGAATCAATGTTATGTTGACTGGCTTCATGAAAATAATTTGGAAGTTTTTCTTCTTCTTCTTCTTTTTTTTGAGATGGAGTCTCACTGCCCAGGCTGGAGTGCAATGGTGCAATCTTGGCTCACTACAACTTCCACCTTCCTGGTTCAGGTGATTCTCCTGCCTCAGCCTCCTGAGTAGCTGGGATTACAGGCACCTGTCACTATTCCCAGCTAATTTTTTGTATTTTTAGTAGAGATGGGGTTTCACCATATTTGCCAGGCTGGCCTCGAACTCCTGACCTCATGATTTGCCTGCCTTGGCCTCCCAAAGTGGTGGGAGTATAGGTGTGAGCCATTGCGCCCAGCCCTTCTTTTAAAATGGTCTAAGCCAGGTGTGGTGGCTCACATTTGTAATCTTAGCACTTTAGGAGGCCAAAGCAAAAGAACTTCGTGAGGCTAGGAGTTCAAGACCACCTGGAGCAACATAGCAGGACCCTGTCTCTATTTTAAATAAAAAGAAAAAAAGAGAAAGGAAAAAGCTGCAAAATAATTTATGTAGCAGCGTTTAAGTATCAGATCTTTGGAAACTTAGAAGGATTCTTTGTGAAACCATCTGGGCCTCATACTTTTTCTGCGTGGATAGTTATGTGATATCTTTATTTCTTCTAGAAAAATAGGTTTGTCTAGGCTTTCTATCTCTACTGAGATTAATTTTGGCATGTTGCAGGTTCCATTAAATCTAGGCTTTCAAATGTATTTTCGGGCATGGTGGCTCATGTCTGTAATCCCAGCACTTTGGGAGGCCAAGGCAGGTGAATCACCTGAGGTCAGGAGTTCAAAACCAGCCTGGCCAACGTGGTGAAACCCTGTCTCTACTAAAAATACAAAAATTAGCCTGGTGTGGTGGCAGGCACCTGTAATCTCGCCTACTGGGAAGGCTGAGGCAAGAGAATTGCTTGAATCCAGGAGGCAGAGATTCAGTGAGCCGAGATTATGCCAATGCACTGCAGCCTGAGTGACAAGAGCAAAACTCCATCTCAAAAAATAAAAATAAAAAAAAAAATTCAGGCCGGGTGCAGTGGCTCAAGCCTGTAATCCCAGCACTTTGGGAGGCTGAGGCGGGTGGATCACGAGGTCAAGAGATCAAGACCATCCTGGTCAACATGGTGAAACCCCGACTCTACTAAAAATACAAAAAATTAGCTGGGCATGGTGGCGCGTGCCTGCAATCCCAGCTACCCAGGAGGCTGAGGCAGGAGAATTGCCTGAACCCAGGAGGCGGAGGTTGCGGTGAGCTGAGATCGCGCCATTGCACTCCAGCCTGGGTAATAAGAGTGAACCTTCGTCTAAAAAAAAAAATCAAATGTATTTTCATAATACTATGTAATTTTCTGTTTCACTGGCTATACTCCTCTTAACTTTTTAAAAATTTAATGTTATACTTTATTCCTTTTTTTTGGATTAGATTAATTAGTCGTCTGTCATTAAATTTTTTCCTCAAATAATTGGCATGGTAATTTATTCATTGGCTCTCTGTATTTGATATAATTGATTGCTGCTTTATCCTTATTTAACTTTCTGCTTTTCTTTTTCTTTCTTTGTTTTTAATACCTTAAACTATTTAGGGATAATCTGCTTTTGTTTGATTTACTTTGGTTTAGGTTTTTATTTGTTTTTTTTTTTTTTTTGGAATTTCAAATGCTTTACTTATACATATGGGGGTGGGAGGGAAGCTCTACTACCCCGTGCCACAAAACGATTTGATGTAACTAATGACATGCAAACACAATTTGCAAAAGCAGTGCATTACCACAATATGATATTTCAAAAACTGGTTGAGTAAATAGATCTCATATCTTTAAAAAGAGAAAAAAGTTACACTGTGTTGAGCATCGGAAATCTGGGCAACATCTACAAACCTTCTCATTTACAGGTAGGAACAAAGGCCCGGAGACGTTAAGCCACTCATCCAAGTTCAATGAGCAAAGAGAGTCTGCATTTGCTATTTTGGAATAAGTTGTCTCCTTTCAAATGTTTTTAAATGGATATCACATACTTTTTGTTTGTACAGAACATTCATGTAAAATAGTTGCTCTTTAACTGTCTCCATTACTATTTATCCACTTATTTTTCTGTCATAATGCTATCATTTTTTTTCTTGGAATATTCATCTATTGCACCGAAAGGCTCTGCTGGATTTGAAATCTACAGATTCAGAAACATGGCACAAAGGTGCAATTCACAAACCACAATTTTTTAAAAGAATTATGTATTCATGCCAAATCAAAATAGCCACCCACCAGTGCCCAACACGTTTATATTTCATTATCAAGACAACCACAAATTAAAAGTATCCGCCAAATGTCGCTTTTCTGTCTTTATGTCACCTTTACTTTCAAAATGTACCTGTTGGCAAATATTTAGCATTCCCAGTACAACTGAATTAGTTACATTCATAATGGTCACAATCATTATTGTGTTCAAGACTCTCCAGAATCTTAATTGCCTAAAATGAGGTATACTTTTAAGTTTGTTTGTTGAGATTAATTTCCTATAGATCTTGATCATCTATTTTTTAAACAGAATTCCAAAATATTTAGCAAAAAATTGAAAATGTCTGAGCACTTTGCCTAAAAGTAGAAAAATATAATTTCAAAAGGTTATTATGGAAGTTGCTTTACCTCATTTCAATTTAAAAACAGAATAAAAGCACCAAATTACAAAACCACCACATATCTTAAAGCTACAAGCTAACATCTTTGAACATTTAAAGAGACCCTTGCTCTAGTTCTGGCTTGGAATTGTGTAGATGCAGAGGCATCAGTTAACCATTTTGGGGCCAGACCAGCTGCTGCCCCTTAACCTTTGACCCTGGACTTCAAGTTTCCTCCAGCGTTCAGGCCCGTCTCCTGGAGTTCTTTATAGGAGGCTCTCAATGAGTTCTCAAATACCATCTCTGGAGATGGGTCATGCTTCAGAGAGAAGCTAGAAGCTCAGGCCCCTCTGGGTAAAACAGGCTGCAGTGGGCAAAGCTGGAAACAGAATGAGGCTGCAGGCATTGACTGGGCTGCAGTGTTGGGCACTTAGACTGCCAGGAGCAGGCCATGATAGATCAACCCGGTGGTAGCCCCAGGCACCTTCAGGTGGTTGGGGACAAACTGGGCACTAGACCAGCTAAAGGCACTGGAGTAGGTCGACGAGAGATTTCTGAGAAGGCTGGCAGACCACCGCAGATCTTTGTCTTTTTATGTGGAGCCATGGGCGAGGCGTTCAAGAACTTGTGGAAGGAGCTTGACTTCTTCAAGCCTCGGGCCAGGTCCTGGAGCATGAGGTCGTCGGCCAGGATGCCTAGAAATGCACTGGTGGTGGAACTGAGGATGGTGGCGGAACTGAGGATGGTGGCAGCCACTTGCACCAGATGCCTGGCAGCAAGACTGCTACTTCCACCACCGTACGCATCTAGCTCCAGTGGCAGGCCTGGATCACCAAGTAGGCAGCGCAGCATGTACGAAGAGCCAGGCCTCAGGTACTGGTAGGCGCATCATTCGCTGTGGTCACGCACATGCACCTGGGCACCCAGACACACCACCAGCAGCACAGCAGCATCCTCATGGCCATGCAGCACAGCCAGGTGCAGCGGCATGTAGCCGCCGTGGGAGCGCATGTTCACGTCGACTGCCAAGGTAACAATCAAGACCAGTTCAGAAAAGAAGCTGGCATCAAAGTGAAGGAGGGTCATGAACATCAGAAGCAGCAAGACTCTGCCTCCAAGCTTCATGTACTGTTTGGGGGAGCTCTCACACATGGTGGGGACGCCCGCGAACATGCTCTTCCCTTCAGAATGAGATTCTGCTAGGAGCAGCAACAGGCCTCCTCCCAGGGCCAGGTTCCTCATCAAAAAATTCAAGTCCCATAAAATGCTGTAGGCAATCGTTCAGCTGTCCCAGCAAGTTGAGGAAGATAAAGGACGAGGCCAGCAGGTAGCCAAAGTTCCAGGTGTTGGATATAGTCGTGCTGCCCGCTCCACTGGGACCACATGTGGATGCCGTCCTCCAGGAAAGTGCTGATCAGACAGAGGTGCGCCATGTGGGGCAGGTACTGCTTTGCGACATGGAGGAAGATATTGGCGGCTGCACGTGCATCTCGTAATTGTCCTGTTCACCTTGAGTGGCCCGTGACACCTGTGTCTCATCCTCAATCTTGGCGGTCTTGATGATCTCAGTGAAGTTGTCCCTGATGGACTTGATGTCATCCTTCCGCCACTTGTAAGACTGCAGCAGTGTCTCCTTGCTCTGGGGCAGGGCTCTCTGCTGGGCCATGGCAGAGCCTCAGGTGGCGCAGGGGCGGAGACCAGGACCAGACGCCGCATCCCCAGGGTCAACCTGGAGCAGGGTGGACAAGTGCCTCCGGGACCCGCATTTTTCCGCGCCTCTCCCCAGGCCGGCCCACCCGCTGCAGTCTCTCGGCCCGGACAGAGCTGTTTGTTTGTTTTTGAGACATAGTTTCACTCTGTCGCCCAGGCTGGAGTACAGTGGCATGATCTCAGCTCACTGCAACCTCCATTCCCGGGTTCAAACGATTCTCCTGCCTCAGCCTCCCAAGTAGCTGGGATTATAAGTGCCCACCACCATGCTCAATTAATTCTTTAATATTCTGCTACTGAAGATTTCTTTATGATATATTATAGCCAGTTTTCATTGCTCACTCATATGTGCTTGGGAAGAAAGTATGTTCTCTCTCTCTCTCTTTTTTTTTTTTTTTTTTTTGAGATGGAGTTTTGCTTTTGTTACCCAGGCTGGAGTGCAATGGCGTGATCTCAGCTCACCGCAACCTCCGCTTTCTGGGTTCAGGCAATTCTCCTGCCTCAGTCTCCTGAGTAGCTGGGACTACAGGCACACGCCACCATGCCCAGCTAGTTTTTTGTATTTTTAGTAGAGATGGGGTTTCACCATGTTGACCAGGATGGTCTCGATCTCTTGACTTCGTGATCCACCCGCCTCGGCCTCCCAAAGTGCTGGGATTACAGTCTTGAGCCACTGCGCCCGGCCTCTTTTTTTTTTTGAGATGGAGTATCACTCTGTTCCCCAGGCTGGGGTGCAATGGTGCGATGTTGGCTCACAAAAACCTCTGCCTCCTGGGTTCAAGTGATTCTCTTGCCCCAGCCTCCCGAGTAGCTGGGATAACAGGCACCTGCCACCATGCCCAGCTAATTTTTATATTTTTAGTAGAGATGGGGTTTCACCATGTTGGCCAGGCTGGTCTTGAACTCCTGATTTCAGGTGATCTGCCTACCTCAGCCTCCCAAAGTGATGGGATTAGCAACATGAGCCACCGTGCCCAGCCCGTTTTTATGTTTTTGTTTTTTGTTTTTGAGCTGGAGTTTCACTCTTGTCACCCAGGCTGGAGTGCACTGGCGAAGTCTCAAGTCACTGCAACCTCTGCCTCCTGGGTTCAAGCGATTCTCCTGCCTCAGCCTCCCAGGTAGTTGGGATTGCAGACACCTGCCACCATCACTGGCTAATTTTTATATTTTTAGTAGAAATGGAGTTTCACCATATTGGCCAGGCTGGTCTCGAACTCCTGACCTCAGGTGTTCCACCTGCCTCAGCCTCCCAAAGTGCTGGGATTACAGGCATGAGCCACCTCATCTGGCCTATTCTCTATTATTGAGGTGTAAAGTTCAATATAGATGATATCCAGGAGGTCTGTCTTACTATTTTATTATTTATTTTTAAAGGTTTATCATGTGAAGCAGTGGGAGTGAAGAAGGAACAAATAAATCTGTAACTGGTTGCGATCAATTAGTTGTAAACATCACTGCACTCAGACCAGCCAAAGTCCATCTTATTTATTATTAATATATTGTTTAAGTTTTCTATATTCTTGCTTAATTTGGCTGGTCAGACCTGTGTTAGATTGAAAAAGACATGTTTATCCCTCTTATTTTTATTGTTTTTTTTTTTTTTTTTTTTTTTTGAGACGGAGTTTCGCTCTTGTTACCCAGGCTGGAGTGCAATGGCGCGATCTTGGTTCACCGCAATCTCCGCCTCCTGGGTTCAGGCAATTCTCCTGCCTCAGCCCCCCGAGTAGCTGGGATTACAGGCACGAGCCATCATGCCCAGCTAATGTTTTGTATTTTTAGTAGAGACGGGGTTTCACCATGTTGACCAGGATGGTCTGGACCTCTCGACCTCGTGATCCACCCGCCTCGGCCTCCCAAATTTTTTTTTTTTTTTGTGAGATGGAGTTTCGCTCTTGTTACCCAGGCTGGAGTGCAATGGTGCGATCTCAGCTCACCGCAACCTCCGCCCCCTGGGTTCAGGCAATTCTCCTGCCTCAGCCTCCTGAGTAGCTGGGATTACAGGCATGCACCACCATGCCCAGCTAATTTTTTGTATTTTTAGTAGAGACGGGGTTTCACCATGTTGACCAGGATGGTCCCGATCTCTTGACCTCGTGATCCGCCCGCCTCGGCCTCCCAAAGTGCTGGGATTACAGGCTTGAACCACCGCGCCCGGCTATTTTTATTGTTTTTTATTGTGAACTGAGCAGTATGATTACTCCATCACTTTGCATTTGAGGGTAAAGCAAACTAGACATACAACAGGATTTCTTTAAATGATGCATTTATTTCTGTTAAAAACATGTCCAGGTTCTAATTCAGGGACAGACACTACTAGTTTTATTAGGCAAATACTTAAAGGTTTCAGTCTTCTCCTGTGTAAACTGATGTCAGTCATGGAATTTTAAAAATCTAATATTTTAATTGACCTATTCAGTAAGTGCTTTTGAAATAATACTCTTCCAAGCCCCGCAGTTACTGACTGAAATAATTGCAATAATGACAGCTATCATTTGTTTAGTAGTCACAGCCCGCCAGCCTCCATGCTCAGCACTTCACATACACAGTTCCACTGAATCATGGCATAGTCCTTTTTAATATTTTCTCAATCTCTAGAATGCTGGACTCTAGTTCAACTGGCAGGACCAACTTGCATCTTGTTGAATGCGACTTTCTACTTTCATTAGGATGATGGTCAGAAAGAACATATTAGTCAAGGGAGCAATTAGCCAACATTTATTTCTGTTAGTTTCCAAGTTTGACAGGAAACAAGACCAGAGTGAGATAAGGAGCTCTGGCCTTTGCAGGGTGTGATTGCACTCTTGGACAAAGAAAAACGTAGCTGTTTTCCCGGCTAGCTATTTTCATCCAGGTTTAAACAAGCGCTCCGAAAGTGATAAAACATATTGTAGCCAAAAATTGTTCCTTAAGTTAGGCAGAGATGGAGTGTTTAGCCCTAGTTAATCTCCTTTTGTCTTTTTTATTAACATTGTAATACAATAGGACAGGCGTCCCCAAACTTTGGCCCGCGGGCCGCATGCGGCCCCCTGAGGCCATTTATCAGGCCCCCCCCTCCACACTTCAGGAAGGGGCACCTCTTTCATTGGTGGTCAGTGAAAGGAGCACAGTATGTGGCCGCCCTCCAACGGTCTGAGAGACAGTGAACTGGCCCCCTGCGTAAAAAGTCTGGGGACGCCTGCAATAGGAATAAGTAATAAGATGGTCTCACCTTGCTTCAGGTTAATGAATATCATACCTGCTTCTTTAGATAAAGAGACTTCGTGTTTAAAAATTCACTTATCCGGCCGAGCGCGGTGGCTCAAGCATGTAATCCCAGCACTTTGGGAGGCCGAAGCGGGTGGATCACGAGGTCAAGAGATCGAGACCATCCTGGTCAACACGGTGAAACCCCATCTCTACTAAAAATACAAAACGTTAGCTGGGCATGGTGGTGGGTGCCTGTAATCCCAGCTACTCAGGAGGCTGAGGCAGGAGAATTGCCTGAACCCAGGAGGTGGAGGTTGAGATGAGCCGAGATCACGCCATTGCACTCCAGCCTAGGTAATGAGTGAAACTCCATCTCAAAAAAAAAAAAAAAAAAAAAAAAAATTCACTTATCCATCTGGCAAGCCACTTAACATTATTATCTCCTATTACCATCAGAGTTGATAAATACATGGTACCATTGTCACACTACCACCCTCTGTGCCCATGGCAAGAGAATCAGTCATTAATCAACTTGTACATTTTCTTGCCAAATCTAAATGGAGCCCCACAGTTTGTTTTCTTTTCTTTTCTTTTTTTTTTGAGACAGAGCCTAGCTCTGTCACCAGGCTGGAGTGCAGTGGCGTAATCTCGGCTCACTGCAACCTTCGCCTCCTGGGTTCAAGTGATTTTGCTGCCTCAGCCTCTGGAGTAGCTGGGACTACAGGTGTGTGTCACCACGCCTGGCTACTTTTTTTTTTTTTTTTTTGGTATTTTAGTAGAGACAGGGTTTCACCATGTTGGCCGGGATGGTCTCAAACCCTTGACTTCGTGATCCTCCTGCCTCGGCCTCCCAAAGTGCTGGGATTACAGGCGTGAGCCACCCCAGCAGGCCAATGACCCATAATTTTTTTTAAACATGGCACCCAAGTATGACTGGAATTCGCTCCCAAGATAAAATCTGTTACCATTCTTGTTTAGGCACTCTGGATGCAAGGATAAATGCACAGAACTCATAGCTGACGGTGGGATGCAGAAATATAAATATCAACACTTGTGCCATGAGATCAGGTGACAGGGAGGAGTTGCTAACTTAGAGTGGTGAATTTAGCATTTCTTTTTTTTTTTTTTTTTTTTTTTTTTTTTTTTTTTTTTTTTTTTTTTTTTTTTGAGACGGAGTTTCACTCTTGTTACCCAGGCTGGAGTGCAATGGCGCGATCTCGGCTCACCGCAACCTCCGCCTCCTGGGTTCAGGCAATTCTCCTACCTCAGCCTCCTGAGTAGCTGGGATTACAGGCACGCGCCACCATGCCCAGCTAATTTTTTTGTATTTTTAGTAGAGACGGAGTTTCACCATGTTGACCGGGATGGTCTCGATCTCTTGACCTCGTGATCCACCCGCCTCGGCCTCCCAAAGTGCTGGGATTACAGGCTTGAGCCACCGTGCCCGGCCGAATTTAGCATTTCTTTAATAGCACGAGGATGTCCAGCTCTCTTGAGTTCCTTAGACCATGACTTTTGTCAGTGATTCTTGGTTGACCTGCTCAGTACACTGTGCAAGTATATGTGGAATGTCTACTTCAGTATTGTCACCCAAGTGCCATAGCATGTTTGTGTACCAAGTCACAGACATGCTTTCATTTTGAGCAACTTGCAAAACTTATGTTTACTACAGCTGGAGTTAGCCAAGTCACTCAGGCAGGCTGTTGAGCCCAACAGATCATTTGTTATAAGATACAGAGGCTTGCTGGGGCATGGGGTATAATATGACAACATACTATTTTATTTTATTTTATTTTGTTTGTTTGTCTTTTGAGACAGAGTTTTGCTCTTGTTGTCTAGGCTGGAGTTCAATGGCGTGATCTCAGCTTACTACAGCCTTTGCCTGCCAGGTTCAAGGGATTCTCCTGCCTCAGCCTCCCAAGTAGCTGGGTTTACAGGCATGAGCCACCAAGTCTGGCTAATTTTTGTATTTATTTATTTATTTATTTATTGTATTTATTTATTTTTTTGAGACGGAGTTTCGCTCTTGTTACCCAGGCTGGAGTGCAATGGCGCGATCTCGGCTCACCACAACCTCCGCCTCCTGGGTTCAGGCAATTCTCCTGCCTCAGCCTCCTGAGTAGCTGGGATTACAGGCACGTGCCACCATGCCCAGCTAATTTTTTGTATTTTTAGTAGAGACGGGGTTTCACCATGTTGACCAGGATGGTCTCGATCTCTTGACTTCGTGATCCACCCGCCTCAGCCTCCCAAAGTGCTGGGATTATAGGCTTGAGCCACCATGCCCGGCCCTTGTATTTTTTTTAGTAGAGACGGGGTTTCACCATGCTGGTTTTGAACTCCTGACCTTATGTGATCCACCCACCTTGGTCTCCCAAAGTGCTGGGATTACAGGTTGGGCCACTGTGCCAGGCCAACAACATACATGTTGTCATACTATGTTTGTATTTCGGTACATGGGAAACTGTACGCATGGCCAGGTTTGTGGTAACCCTTAATCTTTCCTAGTCAGAGATGTAACCATATGAGCCACCTGTTTATAGGCCCAGGGTTGTGTTTTAAGAGAACTAGGTGTGTGTGTCTCTGTTTGGCTTAACATTACATTTGATTTTCACTTTAAAGTACAGAGGATCTGTTTCATTGCACTTGTCATTAGCCTAATCTACTGATTTAAAAGTAGGTATTAATTTAATATCCAAACTGGGATGGCTAAGAGACATCGCAGGTGATTAAGAGGCTCTAATTAGAGACACCTAAAACCATTTTGAGACATTGTCTTCTGGACTCTTTAAAATACATTAGACAACATGGAGCCATAGTCCTTTCACTTCAACAAGGGCTTGTAACATAGGTGCCTGGAAGGGAACAATAACTAGGAAATTATAACATTTTTTTTCCAGAGACTGTTGCCATTATAATTTTTGCAGAATTTACTGTAAAGAAAGCAATAGACACAGAATGGAAATTAATAGAATGAATAGAACAGAGAGGGGAAAAATAGCAGACAATGTTTTGTAGACAGTTCCACAAACCCCTCAGCCCAACTTCTCTTTAAAATTGTCTCTCTCTGGCTTGCAGCTATCCATTCCATCAAGCAAAGTGGTTTTATGAAAAGACAGCATAGGACCAGAAAGTTGTTCTTGCTTTATAGGCTTTTGTTGTGACTCAAGCCATTGCTAATAAATAATGCAAAGCTAGGTAGTCTGAGAAGTGATATCATTGGAAGAACAATCTAGGAATACAAGGAACCCTGCATTTGTGAAGAGTTGAGCTATTGACCATCAATAAAATGTGCATTTCAAATAATTTGCTTGAATCATCCTGGTAGTCACAGAGGTAAATGTTTTTTAAACAATCATTCCAAATTGTGGGTACAATTTAAAACTAATTTTCCCATTAATATATGTTAGCCAAATGCATTATCAAACCTCTAATCTCTGCTCTTTGCCATCTACTTTGAGACATTTCAGTAATTCAGGCAAGATTCTGTAGCCACAGACATATATATGAACTTGGAGTTTTCAGAAAAGTTAAGGCCGATGCAGTGGTTTGTGCCTGTAATCTTAGCACTTTGGGAGGCTGAGGTGGGAGGATCACTTGAGGCCAGGAGTTTGAGACCAGCTTGGGCAACGTGGCCAAACCCCATCTCTAAAAAAATACGAAAATTACTGGTGTAGTGCTGTGCGCCTGTGGTCCCAGTGTGTGGCGGGGGATGGGGAGGGGAAGCTGTGTGTTGGGGGGCCAGTGAGGCTGGAGGATCGCTTGACATCAGGAGGGAGAGGCTGCAGTGAGTTGAGATCGCGCCACTGTACTCTAGCCTGGGCAACAGAGTGAGACCCTGTCTAAAAAATAAAATAAGTCAAATCTGATTGTGATAGAAACTCAATAGAGAAGTACTGAAAAGTCACTGCTTCTTTATGTAATAATAGTGAGGTGCGCCTTTTATTTGGAACTTCAAGTGCCTTACTAATACTGTAAATAGCAGCGCAAGAGGTAAGTGGGAGTCAAATGACATCATCCTGAGTCCAAAGGGATTGAATATTGCAGTTAAATCAAACAGCCACCTGCAAGACGCAGTTCCAAGGATGTAGTTCGCAGTGAGTTTTCAGACCTGGATGATACATGTCGCGTCAGACGACTGAGGCAGCTCTCCACTTCCCTTCATCCCAGGGGAGGGAGGGACCCGGTCATCTGCATTGTTAACAAGAGCCTCTCCTTCTCTCCAGGTGACCCCGAAGTCCGGACCACACTACGAAATACGGATCCAGATTTTAAAGGCCTTCGAATCCAAACTCCTGGTGTTACAAAGAGCCCACGGGGTGAAATGAGTTCTTCACCGTCTGGTAGCTAATCGCAGATCTGCTCTCTTATTCCCACTTCCAAGACCCAGGAATCTACGGGAGTTGGAGAAGACCCCTGCTGAAATAGTCCAGAAAAGCTTTTTGGGGGAGTTTGTGACCCCTGGTCCCCCAGCCCCGGGTAAGAAAAGGGCCGCGAACCTGCATTGCGAGGTGGTCTCTCCCTCACACCACTTCTGATGTCCCAAAATGCAGGGAGAAAGTTGCCAGCCCGGGGCTGCGGCGGGGCCTGCTGCTCCGCCCCGCGCTGGCGGGCGCGCTCCACACTGGCCGCCGAGCGGCGAGCGCGGGACTCGGTGGCGGGCGGCGGGCGGGGAAGGCGCGGGGCGTGGTTTGCCGCTTTCCGAGCGCTAAGGAGCTGAGCGCGCTCAGCTGCGCCCAGAGACTTCGGCCGGACCTGAAAAAGCGAGAGGGAGAGCGAGCAAAAAGCGCGATCCAGAGAGCCAGGCAAGCGGGGCGCCGACCTCGGGCGGCCCCGGCCCGCGCCCCCTAGCCTCTCGGCCGGGCGGAAGGTGGGTGAGCGCGGCCGCGGGGCCCCAGTACCCCGGTGCGCCCAGAAGAGAGCGGGAGGGAGGGGAAGGGGCGGGGGCGAGGGAGTGAAAGATCCCCGAGCCGGGGGCGGGGGCGGCGTGAGCCGGGAACCGACCCGATGCCGGGGTCCGAGCCGGGCCACGGGAAACTTTGCTCGGGTGGGGAGAGCGGGGTGCGTGGAGGGCGCCGCAAACTTGTCAGCGGGCGGGGCGCTCCGGGGATTGGAGCGAGCGCCAGCGGGTGGCGTTTGTCTCTCCGGGTTCTTTGTGTCACCTCCGGGCCCCAGCCCGCCGGTCTGCCCGGCTCGGGCAGGCGCTGCGCGGGAGGCTGTGTCTGGGTGCCCCGGCCGCCCCGGCCGCCCCCTCCCCGGCCCAGGCCCGGGCGCTCAGGGGCCGCTGATTGTTTTCATTCCTCGCGTCACGCCTGGGCGGGAAAGATTTTGAATGCCGCGTGAGCTGGAAGGCGGACAGCTGCGGCGCAGAGATTGCAGGATCGTGGGCAGTGCGGGGCTCGCCGGGGGGACTCGGGGACCCGCGGGCCGGGGCGCACCCGGGCTGGAGGGGGCGAGGGGACGGACGGACCGGGTACTGGAGGGGCGGCGGCGGGCGGGACAGCCTAGCGCCTCCGCGGGGGCGGGGGCTCTCGGACGCCCGGGATTATAATTCCATTTTGATTGCTTGGGGTCTTTGTTGTCTGAAATTGCCTTTAGGGTCTGACGGTGGCACCTTCTCCTCCTTAGGTTGTTTTTCTTCGGTCCAAAAGGGCGGGGCGGGGGCTGTGTATGGCATTAGTGCTGCTGGGAACGTTAGCGCCTGATGTGATGGAGGCTAAGTCCCGTGTACCATCGCGTTTGTGGACGCCTGCTGTTTCCGAAAGTTATTTTCCCCTCCCTCGGTGAAAGGGAGCGTCTGAGCTGGACGCCGCAGGCGCGATTGTGTACAAGCACCGGCAAGTCGGAGCCAATCCGTGAGGGTTCTTTCGCGCGGCTCCACTCTTGGTATCGCCTTTTTTTTTTTTTTTTTTTTTTTTTTTTTGAGTTTCTTTGATTTGAAGCAACTTTCGTCTGCTTTTCTAAAAGTTCCGAAGGCTTCGTTGCAGATACTTTGTGGCCATGCTCGGATGGGTTCGATCAGTTTTAGAGGTGGGGAATACAATGAAACCATGCCGGGCCACACCTGGCCTTCTCACCACTCCAGTACCTGCCACTGAGACATTGTAAACAGGTTCAGGGGAGAGCGTTCAGCTTTTATGGGATGGAATATTTGGTGTGTTTTCATGCTTTAATGCATGACTCCTTCTCTAAGTTGTCTTTCTGGAAAGCTGTGGAGACTCTCGAGGGCTTTTCCTGAGATAATTACTGAACGGCTGGCTTTAGCCTGGCCAGCCCCCTGGGGCGGTGGGAACAGGTGTAATCCTCATTAAGGTTTTTTCGTGGTGAAGACTGGAGATATCAAAATAAGTAAGAAGTGGAAATGTTTAGGTCTTCGTCCATATGTTTGAATTAACAAAGCTTTATCTGAATTTAAAAAAAAAAAACCCTAGCTAGCCTTAAAATTGTTTGAAAAATCATGTGAATAAATTTACCCAATTAAAAAATTTTTAAAGCATTTCAGTGGATTCAGGTTAATTGTGTTGTAGGATATTGCAGGTTGTTTAGAGAACTGAGTCACAATGAGGTCATTCTGAGTAGTGCTCTCACTAGCGTAAGGTGAGAGTTAATGTAAAATTTAAAAACGGAATGAATCACATTTTAATAAGTAAGGGAATGGGTGAAAAGCGATTTACTCATTTTTCTTTTTCTTTCTTTTTTTTTTTTTGAGACGGAGTCCTGCTCTGTCACCAGACTGGAGTGCAGTGGCCTGATCTCGGCTCACTGCAACCTCTGCCTCCCAGTTTCAAGTGATTCTCCTGCCTCAGCCTCCCGTATAGCTGGGATTACAGGCACGCATAACCACGCCCAGCTAATTTTTTGTGTTTTTAGTGGAATGTGGTTTCACCATGTTGGCCAGGACAGTCTTGATCTCCTGACCTCATGATCCACCCACCTTGGTCTCCCAAAGTGCTAGGATTACAGGCCTGAGCCACTGCGCCTGACCTCATTTTTCATTATTATATTTTTCATTACTTATATGTTTTAAATATATATTTTCAATAATTTCACAAATTTATTCATTTACTCAAATAAACTCCTACATGTACCAGCCACTGTGCTGGCTTCTGGGGATCTGAATAATTATAATAGTTACCCCTTATAGAATGCTTATTTTGTACCAGTAGATACTTTACATAGATTACCTTTTTACCTTTTTCATCTGTAAATATTTATTGAGTACCCACAATGTATTGTGCTAGCTGCCAGGGTGATAGTGGTGCACAAGACAGCTGTGGTTTCCTGCCCTTATCTAGGTGAGGAATATAGGCAGTAAATAAAACATATTGCTAAACTAATCACAGGTTTTGAAAGGTAAATCAGATCACATCATTCTTCTGTTCAAACCCTCTGCAGCTTCTCATGTCTCTCTGACTGAATGGCAAAGACCTGACAGTGGCTTCCCGAGCACACCTCTTTTGGTTTCCCTGCTTCTCTGTGCTGTTACCTTCCTATCTTATCTGCTGCTCTGAGTGTCTACAGACAAACTAGCTGTCTTGCTGCATGAGGGCCTTTGGACTTGCTGTGCACTGCCTAGAATGACCCCCTGGCCTGTATCTCTCATGCTTCTCTTGTTGACCTGACCCCCTTCACCTCTTTACTTGATGTTATTTTCATCAGTGAGCCTTCACTAACCCCCAAATTTAAAGTCACAACCACTCTCGCAACTCCCATTCCTCCTTTCGTAAGTTACTATTTTTCCTCCATAGCCCTCATGGCTGTCTACCATATAATATGTGGCTTGTTTGTCTGTCTTCTTCAGGAGATTGTATCCCCCTTCAGACCTGCATGAGGGCTTTTTTATTCACTGTTGTAACTCAGAATCTGGAACAGTAATTGGCAGTAACTTGAATGAATGTTGAGTGGAAAGAAGGGTACAACAGAATACTGAGACATAGAATAACCGAGGCCTTCTATGATACTGGTAAGAAGGCCTCTCGGTGGAGGTGACGTTTAACTGAGACTTGAAGATGAGAAGGAGCTAGCCATGTTGTCGTGGCATAAGAGGTTGTAGAGAGGAGAGAGGCATGGAAGAAGGTCAGGCAGAGAGATAGCATGCTCAGAGGCCTTGAGGCAGGAAAGAGCTTGGCAGTGTGTGAGTTTGTTGGAACTGAGAGGTCATTGTGGCTGAGCACTGTCGAGTCAAGGGAGGGTGGGACTAATGACAGAGGGGAAGTCAGGTGTCAGATCCTGCAGGGCCTTTCTGGAGAAATGAACATTGAATCCTCACATATAGCCTATTAGCCCATTTTGTGGTTTAAGAAACTGGGCATCAGGAGATTGAATAACTTTCTGAGATTATGCTATGGGTGAGTGGCAGAGCCTAGAATATAAAGGCTGGCTTGCAGACTCTAAAGGACGTATATTTGACCACTTTGTCAGGATCAAAAGACCTAGTCCCTATCCTGACGAAGCTGTTAAGTCTAGTGGGAAGACAAGCTCTTGCAGTATACACATGTGCTCCCGCGGGCTGCGAGAGGAGGAAAGCATGTCATCCTGCCTGGGAGTGGGGCAAGCCAAATTGGAAACAGTAAAACCATTTTTCCTTTTTTTAAATTATGAAATATTTCAGATAGGCAACATCTTGGTTAAGAAATAATAATAAATGCAATAGACTATTCTCTGAGTGTTTACGGGGTATTCACTTTTTTTTTCTTTTCGTTTTTTTTTGAGATGGTGTCTCGCTCTGTCACCCAGCCTAGAGTGCAGTGGCGCAGTTTCAGGTCACTGCAGCTTCTGCCTCCCAGGTTTAAACAATTCTCTGCCTCAGCCTCCTGAGTAGCTACAGTTACAGGTGTGTGCCACCATGCCCGGTTAATTTTTTGTATTTTTAGTAAAGATGGAGTGTCACCATCTTTGCCAGGCTGATCTTGAACTTCTGACCTTGTGATCCACACGCCTCGGCCTCCCAAAGTTCTGGGATTACAGGTGTGAGCCACCGTGCCCGGATTTTCTTTTCTTTTTAAAGACAAAATACTTACTTTCACAGGTACAAAGGATCTGTGTCATGTGCCCCCTTTCCTACTTTCACCAAATAAAGGATTATGTCTGGAATAGTGTAAAGTCACTTATTTTATTATTTTGTTTTATTTTATTTTTGAGATGGAGTTTCGCTCTTGTTACCCAGGCTGGAGTGCAATGGCGCAATCTCAGCTCACCGCAACCTCCGCCTCCTGGGTTCAGGCAATTCTCTTGCCTCAGCCTCCCGAGTAGCTGGGATTACAGGCACGTGCCACCATGCCCAGCTAATTTTTTGTATTTTTAGTAGAGACGGGGTTTCGCCATGTTGACCAGGATGGTCTCGATCTCTCGACCTCGTGATCCACCCGCCTCGGCCTCCCAAAGTGCTGGGATTACAGGTGTGAGCCACCGCCCCCGGCTCATTTTATTTTATTTTATTTTTTGAGACAAGGTCTCATTCTATCACCCAGGCTGGAATGCAGTGCTGCGATCATGGCTAACTGTAGCCTGTACCTCCTGGGCCCAAGTGATTCTCCCACTCCAGCCTCCTGAGTAATGGACTACAGGTACACACTACCATACCTGGCTAATTTTTAAATTTTTTGTAGAGAAGAGGTCTCACCATGTTGCCTAGATTGGTCTCCTAACTCCTGGTGTCAAGTGATCCTCTCACTTCAGCCTCCCAAAGTGCTGGATTACAGGCATGAGCCTGCACCTAGCCTCATGTTTACGTTGGAGAAGGTTTTTTTTGCTTTGTTTTTGTTTTTTGGGATGGAGTCTCACTCTGTTGCCCAGGCTAGAGTGCAGTGGCTCAATCTCAGCTCACTGCAACCTCCGCCTCCTGGGTTCAAGCAATTCTCCTGCCTCAGCCTCCCAAGTGGCTTGGATTATAGGCATGCACCACCATGCTCCGCTAAGTTTTTGTATTTTTAGAGAAACAGGGCTTCATGGGGTTAGCCAGGATGGTCTCGATCTCCTGACCTTGTGATCCATCTGCCTTGGCTTCCCAAAGTGTTGGGATTACCGGTGTGAGCCGCTGAACCTGGCTGAGAAGTTTTTGACTTATGTGCAGACCTGTGAAACTGCCTCCCTCTAGCCCCTTGCTGTACCCTAAATCCCCCTTCCTCATATAACCAATAATAGATAACTTTCTGACTCTGTGAATTAGTTTGCATTTTTAGAATTTTATGTACATGGAATCATGTAATAAGTTCTCTTCTTTGCCTAGCTTTTGCTTAGCATAATTATTTGGAGACTCACCCATATTGCATTAATAGTTGATTCCTTTTTATTGTTAAGTGGTACAACATTGTACTGATAGACAGTTCATTTATCTTTTCACCCATTGGTAGACTTTGGGTTGTTTCTGGTTTTGGACTATTAAAAATAAAGCTGCCATGAACATTATACACAGACTTTGTATGCATATCTTTCATTTCCCCTGGGTAGATATCTAGGAGTAGAATGACTAGATTCTATGGTAGGTATATGTTTAACTTTTCAAAAAGTGTACTTTTCCAAAGTGGTTCCATAATATAACCAAAATAGTCTGTGAGGGTTCCAGTTGCTCCAAATCCTTGCGAACAATTGGGGTGGTCAGGCTTTCATAGCCATTCTTTTTTTTTTTTTTTTTTTTTTTGAGACGGAGTTTCGCTCTTGTTACCCAGGCTGGAGTGCAATGGCGCAATCTCGGCTCACCGCAACCTCCGCCTCCTGGGCTCAGGCAATTCTCCTGTCTCGGCCTCCTGAGTAGCTGGGATTACAGGCACGCGCCACCATGCCCAGCTAATTTTTTGTATTTTTAGTAGAGACGGGGTTTCACTATGTTGACCAGGATGGTCTCGATCTCTTGACCTCGTGATCCACCCGCCTCGGCCTCCCAAAGTGCTGGGATTACAGGCTTGAGCCACCGCGCCCGGCTCATAGCCATTCTTTTGCGTGTGTAGTGGTACCTCATTGTGGTTTTAATTTCTGTTTCCCTGATGGCTAATGACATTGAGCACTGTTTTATATGCTTATTTACCATGCATATCATCTTTGTTGAAGTGTCTGCTCAAATTGTTGGCCCATTTTCTTGTGGTTTCCTTATTATTGAGTTTTGAGAGTTCTTTGTGTATTCTGGGTGCAAGGCATTTATCAGATATAAGATTTGCAAATATTTGCATTCAGTCTTGTCTTAGTCCATTTTGTGCTGCCATTACAGAATACCACAGATTGGGTAATTTATAATCAACAGAAATTTATTGGCTCATGGCTCTAGAATCTGGGAAGTCTAAGATTGAGGAGGGGGCGACATCTGGTGAGAGCATTTTTGCTGTATTACTATATGACAGAAGGGCAAAGAGAGGGTGAGAAAGATGCAAAATGGAGCTGATTTATTCTTTTTATTTTATTATTTATTTATTTAAGACACAGTCTCACTCTGTCACCCAGGCTGGATTGCAGTGACACAGTCTCGGCTCATTGCAACCTCTGCCTCCTGGGTTCCAGTGATTCTTGTACCCAGCCTCCTGAGTAGCTGGGATTACAGGTGTATGCCACCACACTGGCTTTTTTTTTTTTTTTTTTTTTTTTTTTTTTTTTTTGTATTTCTAGTGGAGACAGGGTTTCATTGTGTTGCCAGGCTGGTTTTGAACTCCTGGTCTTAAGTGCTCTGCCCACCTTGGCCTCTGAAAGTGCTGGGATTACAGGCATGAGGCACTACGCCCAGCCTATTTAATTTTTTGAGACAGAGTCTTGCTCTGTTGACCAGACTGGAGTGCAGTGGCTTAATCTTAGCTTACTGCAACCTCTGCCTCCCAGGTTCCAGCGATTCTCCTGCCTTAGCCTCCTGAGTAGCAGGGACTCCAGGTGTATGCCACCACACTCAGCCTGATTTATTCTTTCATAAGGAACCCACTCCTACAATGATGGCATAAATCCATTAATGAGAGCAGAGCCTTCGTAATCTAATCACCTGATAAATGTTCCACCTCTTTGGGAGGTTGAGGCGGGTGGATCACCTGAGGCCAGGAGTTCGAGACCAGCCTGGCCAACATGGTGAAACCCCATCTCTACTAAAAATACATAAAAAAAAAAAAAATTAGCCAGGCTTGGTGGTAGGTGCCTGTAATTCCAGCTACTTGGGAGGCTGAGGTGGAGACTGCGCCATTGCACCCTAGCCTGGGCGACAAGAGGGAAACTCCATCTCAAAAACAAAACAAAACAAAACAAACACAAAAAATAGCTGGGTGTGGTGGCATGTGCCTGTAGTCCCAGCTACTCTGGAGGCTGAGGCAGGAGAATCGCTTTGAACCCAGGAGGCAGAGGTTGCAGTGAGTCAAGATCGCACCACTGTACTCCAGCCTGAGTAACAAGAGCGAAACTCCGTCTCAAAAAAAAGTTCCATCTCTTAATACTGTAATATTGTAACAGTATTGCCTCTTTTTTTTTTTTTTTTGAGACGGAGTTTCGCTCTTGTTACCCAGGCTGGAGTGCAATGGCGCGATCTCGGCTCACCGCAACCTCCACCTCCTGGGTTCAGGCAATTCTCCTGCCTCAGCCTCCTGAGTAGCTGGGATTACAGGCACGCGCCACCATGCCCAGCTAATTTTTTTGTATTTTTAGTAGAGACGGGGTTTTACCATGTTGACCAGGATGGTCTCGATCTCTTGACCTCGTGATCCACCTGCCTCGGCCTCCCAAAGTGCTGGGATTACAGGCTAAGCCACCGTGCCCGGCCTAGTATTGCCTTAATAATGTTATAGTGGCAATTAAATTTCACCAGAGTTTTGGAGGGGACATTTAAACCATAGCAAGTTTATTACATTCTCTTAACAAAATCTTTTGAGGATACTGTTCTTAATTTTGATGACGTACAACTTGTCAATTTATTCTTTTGATATTATATCCAAGAAATCTGCTTCATTCAAAATCAAAAAGGCTTTCTCCTATGATGTTTTTCTAAAATGTTTGTAGGTTTTGGTTTGACATTTAGGTTCATCTGCTTTGAGTTAATTTTTGTTTATGATGTGAAGTATGGGTGGAAGTTTACCCCACCTATGCGAGGAACATTTGGTAATTTTTGGAGGCAGTGTCTGGAGACCATGTCTGGTATAGGGACGACAGGCATCTAGTGGGCAGAGGTCCAGGATGCTGCTTGATACCCTACAATGGGTAGGTGAGATCCTCTCGGTTATTTAGCCAAAGTGTTAGCAGTGCCACGGTTGAGATGCCCTAGGCTTGAGGTTTATCAGCTTTATTGACCTCCCGGCACTAACTGTTTGTTCCATTGATATTGTTTAATATTTTTCCATTTTCCCTTTAATTGAGTTTCACTCTAATCTTTATTTTTTCTTCTACTTTACTTTTGGGTTCAATTTATTCTTATTCTAGTTTCCTTAGGTCATTGATTTGTGACTTTTTTTCTTTCGTATAGGTGTTTAGTCTTTTAAATGTATTTCTCAGTACTACTTTAGTGCCATCTCACAAATTTTGATATGGTATGATTTTATTTTTATTCGGTTTAAAATACTCTTAAAATTTAAATTACAATTTATTTTATTTTATTTTTTTTTTGAGATGTAGTTCTCCTTTCTGTATTCCATTTTTTTTTCTTTTTTCTTCTTTTTTTTTTTTTTTTTTGAGACAGAGTTTCGCTCTTGTTACCCAGGCTGGAGTGCAATGGCGCAATCTCGGCTCACAGCAACCTCTGCCTCCTGGGTTCAGGCAATTCTCCTGCCTCAGCCTCCTGAGTAGCTGGAATTACAGGCATGCGCCACCATGCCCAGCTAATTTTTTGTATTTTTAGTAGAGATGGGGTTTTACTATGTTGACCGGGATGGTCTCGATTTCTTGACCTCGTGATCCACCCGCCTCGGCCTCCCAAAGTGCTGGGATTACAGGCTTGAGCCACCGCGCCCGGCCTGTATTCCATTTTTTTAAAGAAGGAGGTTACTATATGCAGCCTGTACTAAAGAAGTGGATGCCACTCCTTGGAGGATATTATATATTTTTTCCATTGTGACTGTCTTTGCCTTTTAATCAAGATGTTTAGACATTTATACTTAAAGCGATTATTGATGTAATTAGATTTAAATCTAGCATCTTATTTTCTTTTTTTTCTCATCTGCTCTTTGCTTTCTTTTACTGTTTTTGGATTACTTGAATATTTTTTAAAACTCTATTTTATAGCATAAGCTTATTAGCTATCATTTTTTTATTTTAATTTTATTTTTTTTAGTAAAAGGCGAAAGATTTATTCATTATGAAAAGAAACCAGAGTATTAGCTATCATTATTTTGTTATTATATTTCTTATTTTTTAATCTTTTTATTTTTAAAGATGGGGTTTCAGCTGGGCGTGGTGGCTCAAGCCTGTAATCCCAGCACTTTGGGAGGCCGAGGCAGGTGGATCACGAGGTCAAGAGATCGAGACCATCCTGGTCAACATGGTGAAACCCCGTCTCTACTAAAAATACAAAAAATTAGCTGGGCATGGTGGCGCGTGCCTGTAATCCCAGCTACTCAGGAGGCTGAGGCAGGAGAATTGCCTGAACCCAGGAGGTGGAGGTTGTGGTGAGCCGAGATTGCGCCATTACACTCCAGCCTGGGTAACAAGAGCGAAACTCGGTCTCAAAAAAAAAAAAAAAAAAAAAGATGTGGTTTCACCATGATGGCCAGGCTGGTCTTGAACTCCAGACCTCAGGTGATCCACCCACCTCGGCCTCCCAAAGTGCTAGGATTACAGGCGTGAGCCACCGCGCCTGGCCTATATTTCTTATTTTTGCATTTTATTTATTTCATTTTGAGACAGTTTCTCTCTGTTGCTTACATGGTAGCTTTGACCTGCTGGTCTCAGCATCTCAAGTAGCTGGGACTACAGGTGTGTGCCACCACACCTGGCTAATTTTTGTATTTGTAGTAGAGAAGAGGTTTCACCGTTGTTGGCCAGGCTGGTCTCCACCTCCTGGCCTTAAGTGATCCTCCCGCCTCAGCCTCCCAAAGTGCTGGGATTACAGGCATGAGCCACCGCACCCTGACCTCTTTTCTCTCCTTTCTTTTCTTCTTCTGTCTCTCTTTCTCCCCTCCCTCTTCCCCTTCCTCCCCTCCTTCCCTTTTCCTCCCTTCCTTCCCCTCCTTACCCTCCTTTCCCTCCCTTGCTGGAGTGTTGCAACTTCTGCCTCCCTGGCTCAAATGATCTACCTGCTTTGGGCTCCCAAAGTACTAGGATTATAGGTGTGAGCCACTGTGCCTGGCCTAGAAACTAATTTTCTTGAACTCAATCCTTAATTGCTTTAATTTTCCAGGAAAAAGGAAAAAAAAAAAAAAAAAGAAAAAAACTCTAAATCTACTAAATTATCATAGAGCAAACCATTGCTGTAATAGAAATGTATTTTATTTTTTAAATACGTATTCTGCTTATGTATAGAACATATTTTAGAATACAGCAGAGTGTTACAATATTCAGAGCACCTCACTGGAGAACCCTCCCCTCCAGATAGACTCTGCAGGGTGCATTGCCTCCTTTTCTTTCCTTTGGGCTCCATTAGGAAGAGAGAGGTGAATGGGGAGAAGGAAATCTGTCTTCCTATGTTGACATTTTCCAGACCCTGAGAAACGTTGAGTTGAAAGATAAGTGTGAAAGCGTCTCTTTCTTTTGATGGTGTGTGAGATGAAAAACACTTGCCAATAGCTCCTCAGGTCAAAGTAACACATTTGACAAAAAGGAGCCTCAAGCTTTTGCTCGTCAGTGTCCATATTTGATTGGAAAGTTCAATCTGAGATGCGGTGCTTAGATTTTTCTAGAATCTGCCAATTACTTGTTGCTCTGGTTTCAGCTGACTTTAGTCTCCCTTTGGCTACTACCACTGTGTGCAGTTTGTTATAAGTGAGTAGCTTTTCTCTACAGTGCTGTGTAAATGTACCCCTCTTTAATACATTCAACGAATTATTTTTTAAATACCTGTTTAATCTGGGCTCTGACACACAGATGAAAGTCAATGTCCCTTGCCACTAGCAAGCTGTCTAGAAGCAGAAAGGCCCATTAGCATAGGAACATCTCAGTGGGGTGATTGGAGTCACTGCAGTGGGGACGTGAGCAGGGCAAAGCATGGTCAGCTAGAACAGTGGTTCTCAAAGTAAGGATCAGGGACCAGAAGCAGCAACCTATTGACTATACCTTGACAGTGGGGCCCAGCAGTCTGTTTAATAGGCCTTCTCAGCGATTGTGATGCATGCTCCAGACTGTGAACCATGGGCATAGAGGATTAGATGATCTCTGAGATTTTTTTTAGCTCTTGAAGTCTATGTATATGGTTAAGAAATGTGATATTTACCCTACTGTATTTTAAGAGCATTAATTGGTACTAATATCATATAAAACATTAATTGCAGTGTAGGCTGGGCACCATAGCATATGCCTATAATTCCAGCGTTTTGGGAGGTCGAGACAGGAGGATGACATGAGCCCAGGAGTTTGAGACCAGCCTGGGCAACATAGTGAGATCCACATCTCTTAAAAAAAAAATTAGCTGGGCTCTGGTGGTGCATGTCTGTGGTCCCAGGTAGGTACTAGGGAGGCTGAGGTGGGAGAATCGTTTGAGCCTGGGAGATTGAGGCTGCAGTGCGCTGGGAGACACAGTGAGACTCCGTCTAAAAGGAAAACAAGAAATGTAGGTAAAACAAATTCAGTTTTACTCTATGTGTTGCTGAAGTGAGCACAGTAAAACAAATTCAAAGTGATACAGTTATGTTTGACAGTGGAGTGATAGTAAATTGGATTTAAAATTTCTTATGAAAACTTTGAAATACATTCGAAAGCAGAGATAACAGTAAAATGTTCCATCACGTAACAATTATCCAGAATAAATATTATTAAATCCTATCCATCTGTTTTTACCCATGTCCTCACATATTCCCCTGTGCTGGATTATTTTGAAGCAAATTTGATCCGTCATATCATTTTTCTTTAAATAATTGGATTTTAAATTATTTGAGATGTTAAGATGCTAGAAATGAATTTGAAACTGGATCATAAGTAGCCATTTCCTGGTTACCCTTACATTATAGATAAAATTTATCTGGAGCTAATTTACACAAAAGGTGGATAAAACAAAACAACAGGTGGACACATGTACATATATTCCTATTTGCATAAAATCTTTTTTTTTTTTTTTGACATGGAGTTTCGCTCTTGTTACCCAGGCTGGAGTGCAATGGCGCGATCTTGGCTCACCGCAACCTCCACCTCCTGGGTTCAAGCAATTCTCCTGCCTCAGCCTCCTGAGTAGCTGGGATTACAGGCATGCGCCACCATGCCCAGTTAATTTTTTGTATTTTTAGTAGAGACGGGGTTTCACCATGTTGACTAGGATGGTCTCGATCTCTTGACCTCGTGATCCACCCGCCTCGGCCTCCCAAAGTGCTGGGATTACAGACTTGAGCCACCGCGCCTGGCCTATTTGCATAAAATCTATTAAAAAGTATACTTTTTTTGTTGTTGAGGCAAAGTCTAGCTCTGGCGCCCCGGTGGGAGTGCAGTGTGGTGTGATCATGGCTCATTGCAGCCTCGACCTCCTGGGCCCAAATGATCCTCCAGCCTTGTGTTTTGATATTTTGTAGAGACGAGATCTCTCTATGTTGCTCAGGCTGGTCTCGAACTTCTGGGCTCAAGCAGTACTCTTACCTCTGCCTCACAAGGGGCTGGGATTACAGGCGTGAACCACCGCGCCTGGCAAAAAGAAATATACTTGTCACTACTGTGAATACATTTTATTAGAACATTTTATGTAGTCGTATGTTAATAATATATGCATTATACTTATAAATAATATTCTAGAATAGTAAGAAAGATATACATGCATGCCCTGGCAAAATTGAATTATTGCATTTGAATGAGATAATAATTTTAATTTGAAAGGCAGACTTTTAGGAAGGTAGATTAGAAGGTTTTGAAGGTTTGAAGTTTATTTATTTATTTATTTTATTTTATTTTTTGAGATGGAGTTTTGCTTTTGTTACCCAGGCTGGAGTGCAATGGCGCGATCTCGGCTCACCGCAACCTCCGCCTCCTGGGTTCAGGCAATTCTCCTGCCTCAGCCTCCTGAGTAGCTGGGATTATAGGCACACGCCACCATGCCCAGCTAATTTTTTGTATTTTTAGTAGAGATGGGATTTCACCATGTTGACCAGGATGGTCTCGATCTCTTGACCTCGTGATCCACCCGCCTCGGCCTCCCAAAGTGCTGGGATTACAGGCTTGAGCCACCGTACCCGGCCTTGAAATTTTTTTGTTTTTTTTTGAGACAGTCTCAATCTGTTGCCAGGCTGCAGTGCAGTGGCGTGATCTCGGCTCACTGCAGCCTCCACTTCCTGGGTTCAAGTAATTCTCCTGCCTCAGCCTCCTGAGTGGAACTAGGCATGCACCACCACACCTGGCTAATTTTTGTACTTTTAGTAGAGATGGGATTTCACTCTATTGGCCAGGCTGGTCTCAAACTCCAGGCCTCAAGTGATCTGCCTGCCACTGCTTCACAAAATGCTGGGATTATGGGAATAAGCCACTGTTCCTGGCCGTGGGGCAGATTTTTAACATATGTAAACTAAGAATTCTCACTACTCATTTCAGCAGTTAAGTTGCCTCATTTGGAAAGAAAAGATATTGAGCATGTGGGGATGCGTAATAAGTTTTGAAAATCCATTTGTCTTAGTCAGCGTGCTCCATGTGGTCCTCTGTTCAAGGTTAGAGATAACACATTTAGTAGATCACGTTGTGGGATAGTTGGTGTTCGGAGAGGGGACAGAACTGATTTACAGACATACCGCCTGTTTTCTCCTACTTTTGCTTTGGAGGACAAGTTGTGGTATCCTGAGAAAAAGCTGATTGTATCACTTATGACTGAGATTTTCATCTTTAGCCGCTTCTGTGTGATACGTGAATTAATGGGTCATACCATAGGAGTTAGCTAATTTTCTTTTTTTTTTTCACAGACACCTCATACAGGAGCTATTTTTCATTTTAAAATATTACTCAGAAGAAATTTTTATCATAGTTGTATATTTCAACAATATAGATAAGCTGTTCAAGACTATCTGCCATACCACCAAAACAAATAAAAAATCCCGCAACTGAAATGCATATAAGCTATTGCTACAGTATAATGGTGGGTTATAGCCAGTGTATGATGGGATTGTGGATAGAATAATGCATATTAGAGCTTTTACTTCAAAAATTTGAGATAGTGATTCAGAAACAAAAAATGATTATCATGAATTCTGTTTACTAAAGAGTTAAAGATGTGTTTTATTTATTTTATTCTTTTGAGACAGAGTTTTGCTCTTGTTGCCCAGGCTGGAATGCAATGATGTGATCTCGACTCACTTCAACCTCTGCCTCCTGGGTTCAAGTAATTCTCTTGCCTCAGCCTCCCTAGTAGCTGGGATTACAGGCGTGCACCACCATGCTCAACTACTTTTTTGTATTTTTAGTAGAAATGGGGTTTCACCACATTACTAGGCTGGTCTCGAACTCCTGACCTTGTAATCTATCCACCTTGGCCTCCCAAAGTACTGGGATTACAGGCATGAGCCACTGCTCTTGGCCAAGATGTGTTTTATTATTTGCATTTGTGTTTGCAAAGAAAATAAGTTACCAAGCATACTCTTGTTAGAATATCCTTTGTAGTCACTTGTTTGATGACATTGAGTAAGAATCTTTCCTCTGTTAATAGACCTTTGTTTAAAAGAAAATATGTTACCTGCCGGGCGCGGTGGCTCAAGCCTGTAATCCCAGCACTTGGGGAGGCTGAGGCGGGTGGATCACGAGGTCGAGAGATCGAGACCAACCTGGTCAACATGGTGAAACCCCGTCTCTACTAAAAGTGCAAAAAATTAGCTGGGCATGGTGGTGCGTGCCTGTAATCCCAGCTACTTAGTAGGAGGCTGAGACAGGAGAATTGCCTGAGCCCAGGAGGCGGAGGTTGCGGTGAGCCGAGATGGCGCCATTGCACTCCAGCCTGGGTAACAAGAGCGAAACTCTGTCTCAAAAAAAAAAAAAAAAAAGAAAATATGTTACCTTTGTAGTCTTTGTGCATTTTTCACTGCAGAAAGCATCCCCTCTGCTGGGTAATAATTACTTTTATAAAAGTGTTTAATCCGGAACTGATTATATTCACTTCTGAGCTGGATGAAAAGAAACTCCGGAATGTTTGTAACCACAGATTGATGATTTGGTTACAAAGACTCTCTGTTGGTGGTGGTTTCTGAGAACTGGAAGGTAAGCTTGTTCCTTGGGTGAGTCATCATGTTGTCTTGCATTTGGTCATGTGTTTTCTTAGCAACTGCTGTTGATTTCAGGTTTGAGCAGGGTGAGCATGTTTTGAAATGATCCAACAGATTCTTTTAGGTTCTATATGCCTGCTAAATTTTATATACTTACTATTATATGTATCACAAGGAATGAAACATTGCATTCTTTTTCTATCTCTGTCTTCCAAAACATTTCTCTTCTGATTTGTTTTTCAGAGGTAGTGGGGACTGGGAGTGGAGGTAAAAAAGGAGAAAAATAAATGAATCTGGGCTATCATGAGTCTGCTTATTTATGCCCCTGGACTAGAGCAGAACCAAAAGGACCTCCATGTGCTAATAGGAGTAAATATGATTTCCTGGGGTGCTGATCCTGAGTAATACTCCCATGTGCATACATTCTAGAGGAACAAGTGAATTTTAAAAATGTCTGTGGTATAGTGTAGTGGTTAAAAGCATGGCTTCTGAAATCAGTCTGACCCCTGATTCGAATTCTAGCGTTGCCATATACTAGAGGTGTTATTTTGGGCAAATGACTTAACCTCTCTGAGTAGAGTTTCCTCATCTGTAAAAGTGAAACTAAAATCCCACGTACTTTGTAAGCATTGATGAATATTAGTGAGATAATACAGGTAACGGACAGCGTGGTACCTATAGAACACATGGTAACAAATGCTAGTTATTACATTCAGTTCAGGGGTGCAGTACAGAAGGGGCTAGGTAACAGGTGTTTAGGGAAGAATCAGAAGTGAATCAGATGTGAGTCCTAATTCTTCAGGAACTGGGAGAGATGGCCTGGAAAACAAGTCACTGTGGTATTATCTAGAATGGAAGAAGTGCCAACTGCGGTACAAGTGAGGTGCTGTGGGTCCATAAAGCAAGTGATTAATGCCAACTTTGGGGAAGTGAGAGCTAATTTTGTAAAACATTTGCTACTTGAGCTGAGTGTGTGTAGCTGGGCCTAGAATGGTGAGTAGGGCTTTCATGGGTGGAGAATGGAGGAGAGTAGACGGCAGGCAGAACACAAGCACAGGGGTCATGGCAGGGTATGGTGGGAGGGAAGCCTGGCGAGATGATTTGTGCTTAGATTTTTTGAGGGGAAAACCCGAGGGCATCATGGCTTTATTTTTTACTTTTTTTTTTTGAGAAAGAAAAAAGAATAGTAAGAAAAAGAATAAAGAAGAGGAAGAAAGAGAAATAGGAAGAGGGAGAGAGAATGGGGGTATTGCTTTATTGCCCAGGCTAGAATGCAGTCTAAATATGAGTATGCCTATAATTGTCCTTAATAATGGAGACATAAAAGAAAATGAGGGAAGAGAATAACAAACAAGGAGCCAACCAACATTTTGTTTAAACTTGGTATGATGTGGTACTGATAAGAGTGTATATTTTGTGTATTTAAAGTGGAGAGTTCTATAAATGTTAATTACGTTTACTTGTTCCAGATCTGAGTTCAAGTCCTGGATATTGTTGTTAATTTTCTGTCTCATTGATCTGTCTAATATTAATGTTGAAGTCTCCCACTATTATTGTGTGGGAGTCTAAGTCTCTATTAGTCTTGTATATCTGGGTATTCCTGTATTGGGTGCGTATATATTTAGGATCTTTAGCTCTTCTTGTTGTTGCATTGATCCTTTTATCATTATATAATGTCCTTCTTTGCTTCTTTTGATCTTTGTTGCTTTAACAACTATTTTATCAGGCAAAAATTGTAACTTCTGCTTTTTATTTATTTATTTTAGCTCTCTGGTTGGTTGGTAAATCTTTGTCCATCCCTTGTTTTGAGTCTTTGTGTATCCTTGAATGTAAGATGGGTTTGGATGCAGCATACCGATGGGTTTTAGTTTTTTACCCAAATTGCATGTCTGTCTTTGGATTGGGGGATTTAGTCAATTTAAATTTAGAATTAATAATGATATATGAGAGTTTAATACTGCCATTTAATATTAGCTGGCTATTTTGCCCATTAGTTGATGTAAATTCTTCATTATATTGATGCTCTTTACTTTTTGGTATTTTTTAGAAAGGCTGATCCTGTTTGTTCCTTTCTATGTGTAGTGGTTCTTTCAGAAGCTCTTGTAAAGCAGGCCTGGTGGTGATGAAATCTCTGAGTGCTTGCTTGTTTTAATAAAAAAAACTTTATTTTTCCTTCACTTATGAAGCTTAGTTTGGCTGGATGTGAAATTCTTGGTTGAAAGTTCTTTTCTTTAAGGATGTTGAATATTGGCCCCCACTCTCTTCTGGCTTGTAGGGTTTCTGCCGAGAGATCTGCTGTGAGTCTGATAGGCTTCCCTTTGTGGGTAACCTGACCTTTCTCTCTGGCTGCCCTTAGTATTTTCTCCTTCATTTCAACCCTGATGAATCTGACGATTATGTACCTTGGAGTTGTTCTTCTTGAGGAATATCTTTGTGGTGTTCTCTGTATTACCTGGAGTTGAATATTATCCTGCCTTACTAGGTTGGGAAAATTTTCCTGAATAATATCCTGAAGCGTATTTTCCAGCTTGGATTCATTCTCTTCATCACATTCAGGTACACCTATCAAGCGTAGATGAGGTCTTTTCACATAGTCCCATATTTCTTGGAGACTTTGCTCGTTCCTTTTTATCCTTTTTTCTCTAATCTTGTCTTGTTTTATTTCATTGAGCTGGTCTTCGACCTCTGATATCTTTTCTTCTGCTTGATCAATTCGGCTGTTAAAACTTGTGCATACTTCATGTAGTTCTCGTATTGTTTTTCAGCTCCATCAATTCACTTATTTTCCTCTCTAAATTGTGTATTCTTGTTAACATTTCGTCAAACCTTTTTTCAAAGTTCTTAGTTTCTTTGGTTTGGGTTAGAACAAGTTCTTTTAATTCACAGAAGTTTCTTATTATCCA
Organism: Saimiri boliviensis; assembly: GCF_048565385.1. Lineage (NCBI taxonomy): Eukaryota > Metazoa > Chordata > Mammalia > Primates > Cebidae > Saimiri > Saimiri boliviensis. Next base: position 39,900,029 of record NC_133450.1, on the reverse strand, counting down.
CATTTTGAAGCCTGCTTCTGTAATTGGAACACATTCGTTCTCCATCAAGCCTTGTTTCGTTGCTGATGAGGAACTGTGATCCCCTGCTAAGGGAGAGCCGTTCTGATCTTGGGTATTCTCAGCCTTTTTTGGCTGTTTTCTTCCCTTCGTTGTAGATTTATCCATCTGTGGTCTTTATAATTACCGTCTTTGTAATTGGGTTTCTGAGTGGACGTCCAACTTATTGATCTTTAGTGCCGAAATCTGAGCAACCCACTGCACCGACTAAATCAGCGGCATTAAGATTGGTGGTGCATTTCTGACTCTGCACCGAGAACCGACGCTCCGAGGCGCCGGCAAAACCGCCTCGCAGGTCAAAAGAGTCGCGCTGGTGACCCGTGGGGCTCCTCCGCTGGGAATCTCCTGGTGCGTGAGCAACAAGAATTCATGTGAAGGTGTGGCTTCCTCTCGTTCTTTGCACTTTCACTGGGAGCTACAATCCCGAGCTGCTCGTGATCAGCCATCTTGGATCTCTCTCCTGAAATCACTTCTTTGTGCTTAGATTTTGGAGGGTTTTTCACACGCAAGTGTTCAGACTGTATTCTCATGGTCACTGCGGAACCAGAGCAGGTGCTTGGTGTGAGCTCTGTTTCGTCATAATGTTTCGAAGGATGTACTGGAGAAGCAGGGAGTTGAATTACAGGGATGTTTCAGAAATTCAGGTGAGTGATGAAGACATTTGGAGAACAGAGTCTGAGGGGATTAAAAGGAGATAGAAGACAGATAATTTGAAACCAGGTGCCAAAGAGAGTGTTCATGCTATTACTTGAGAGAGAAAATACAGGAGGAGAAGGTCTGGGATAAGTTGGGGGTGGGCTAATGGGCCTTGTGAGCTCAAAGATTAGTAAGAGATCTATCTGGCAGTTGGAAATTCAGTTCTGAAAGAAAGAAGCTAACATTTATTGGGTACCTACTTTGTCTCAGGTTTTATGCTAAGTACCTTCACAAATTATTTATTGATAGCAAATCATTTCTTTCTTTCTTTCTTTTTTTTTTTTTTGAGATGGAGTTTCACTCTTGTTGCCCAGGCTGGAGTGCAGTAGTGCAATCTCGGCTCACTGCAACCTCTGCCCCGTGGGTTCAAGTGATTCTCCTGCCTCGGCCTCCCAAGAGGCTGGGACTACAAGTGCCCACCACCAAGCCCAGCTCATTTTTGTATTTTTAGTAGAGATGGGGTTTTACCATGTTGGCCAGGCTGGTCTCGAACTCCTGACTTCAGGAGATTCACCCACTTCGGCCTCCCAAAGTGCTAGGATTACAGGTGCGAGCCATCATGCCTGGCTTTAAATAGTTATTTTTAAGATGAAAAAGTAGGGGCTCAGAAGAGACCTGACATTTAAACATCAACTTTAATTTTAAAGCACTTCTCATTTTTTTTTTTTTTTTGAGACGGAGTTTCACTCCTGTTACCCAGGCTGGAGTGCAATGGTGCGATCTCAGCTTACCGCAAGCTCCGTCTCCTGGGTTCAGGCAATTCTCCTGCCTCAACCTCCTGAGTAGCTGGGAATACAGGCACGTGCCACCACGCCCAGCTAATTTTTGTATTTTTAGTAGAGACGGGGTTTTACCATGCTGACCAGGATGGTCTCGATCTCTTGATCTCGTGATCCACCCGCCTCGGCCTCCCAAAGTGCTGGCATTACAGGCTTGAGCCACCGCGCCCGGCCCGCACTTCTCATCTTTATCTTTTCTCTTTAAGCTCAGGAGAATGGATAAATGAGTGAGTACTGGAGGCAGCCAGCTGGCTGCTCTCTGGGATACTCTTAGTTTCCACCTTCAGGCTTTCACTATGAGGAGAGGATAGCTCTTTAACTGGTTGGTTCTCCTTGTTACCCGAAGAATGTCAAGAGTTCAATTCTCTATTTTATTTCTCAAGTTCTAATATTTCTTTCCCTTTTGAGCTGCTTGAAGGTTAATGTCCTTTAAGATTTCTCTCTCATACTTCTGATGAAATGGAAATGGTTGTTTTGGAGTGGGTAAAAACTTAATAAGTCCTATTTTAGTTCAATTGGAGAGGCCAAAGGGACTGAGAGAGAATGTTGCTCTTTTCCTTAATGGTGTCCCCTTTATTAGATAGTGAAACGTGTAATCCTTATGTCAGGCCCATCGATGCAGATAAAAATTAAGTCTGATCAGACTTTGCCTTTTAAGGAATTTTTGTTATTACAAAAACCCCAGTACACACACGCACACGCACACACACGAACATTTACATGCACACATGGGCAAAAGCCCTTCTCCATAATATTTTCATTTTTCTTTCTTACAGTCTCTCTTCCTAGAGATAATTGCCGTGGACAATTGTATGTTTATCTCATTTAAATATTTCTGACACTCGGAAGCTTGGCAATAATTAGGCAAAGCAGCTAGATTTTGACCTCTTTTTCATCTGGGTATTTGATGTCAGGGTTTATTACTGAAATTTCATAAATATGGGTTCTTTCTTTGTTTGTTTTAAAGGCAGGGTCTCTGTTGTCCAGGCTAGAGTGTGGTGGCATGATTTCTGCTCACTGCAACTTCTGTCTCCTGAGCCGAAGCAATCCTCTTGTATCGGCTTCCTTAGCAGCTGGGGCTACAGGTGTACATCACCACGCCTGGCTAATTTTTGTGTTTTGTGTACAGATGGGTTTTGCCATGTTGCTCAGGCTTGGGTTCTTATTTTTGACTGTGGTTTTGAAAACCCCATAAATATAAAATTTAACTTACTTTAAATGCTGTTAAATCACTTCAAATCAGCAACATGGCTAAGGTTAGAATTTAAAGACCTTGTGTATCTCATTTGTTGCTAAACCGGTTCTGTTAGTTAATTTATTACATAGGTTTGCCAGTTAACTGCAACAGTGGGTAAAAAAACTTCTTTTGCCTTCTTTTTATTTTTTAGGCAGAATCGTACTCTGTAGTCCATGCTAGAGTGCAGTGGCATGGTCATAGATCACTGCAGCCTCAGACTCCTGGGCTCGAACAATCTTTCCACCTCAGCCTCCCAACACAGGTTCATGCCACCATGTCCAGCTAATTAAAGCAGTTTTTTTTTTTTTTCTCCAAGAGATGGGGTCTTGCTATATCTGCCAGAAGGGTTTTGAACTCCCAGACTCAAGTGATCCTCCTGCCTCAACCTCACAAAGTGCTGGGATTATAGGCATAAGCCACCTTGCCTGGCCTCTTTTCTATTCTTTTCTTCCTTCCCTCCCTCGCTTCTTTCCTTCTAGGAGGAAGGGCACAGAAGAGCTGAGAGTAGAAATTAACATAGGTCAATTTTAGTTTGATAACTGTATTAATCTGTAAACTAGTTCATATGTTAAATGCACATATAAATGTGCTGTGCTAAATTTCTGTACATAATCATGGGGGAATGAGTAGGCTGGATATATTTTGTCCATTAAGAAGTCTCTTGTGGCCGGGCGTGGTGGCTCAAGCCTGTAATCCCAGCACTTTGGGAGGCCAAGGCGGGTGGATCACGAGGTCGAGAGATCGAGACCATCCTGGTCAACATGGTGAAACCCCGTCTCTACTAAAAATACAAAAAATTAGCTGGGCGTGGTGGCGCGTGCCTGTAATCCCAGCTACTCAGGAGGCTGAGGCAGGAGAATTGCCTGAACCCAGGAGGCGGAGGTTGCGGTGAGCCGAGATCGCGCCATTGTACTCCAGCCTGGGTAACAAGAGCGAAACTCCGTCTCCAAAAAAAAAAAAGAAGTCTCTTGTGGTACTTTTTAAGGACACAGGTTTTGGAGCTCAACAGACTTGTGTTCAAGCAAGTTTTGCCAGTAACTTGCTATGTGATTTGGACAAGTTACTTAACCTCTCCGTTGAAATGAGGTGGATGATGTCTATGTTACAGGCTTGTGAGGATCAAAGTAAATTTTTACGTATTGGCACCAACTGAGTACTTAAAAATATTAACAATATTTTTTTTTTTGAGAGGGTCTCACTCTTTTGCCCAGGCTGGAGTGTAGTGGCATAATCTTCATCTTTTCTGGGCTCAAGCAATCTTCCCACCTCAGCCTCCTGAGAAGCCAGGACTATAGGTGTGTGCCACCACACCTGGCTAATTTTTAAGTTTTTTGTAGAGATGGGATTTCACTGTGTTGCTTACGTTGGTCTTGAATTCCTGGGCTCTAGTAATTTTCTTGCCTTGGCCTCCAAGTGCTGAGATTACAACATGAGCTACCGTGCCCAGCCAGTGATTCTTATTACTGTTTTATCATTATTATCAAATAGAGAACCTACAATTTTTATCACATATGTGGGATAATTTATCTATTCTCACTTTTAAGCTGTAACAAAGTAGGTGTCACTGATACTCCACATTTTTTACACTGTAGGCTGTCAAAAGGAATATAGAGATACTGAGGTAAGCTTTTTAAAAATTTATTTATTTTTAAAAAATTTAAAAAAGAATAGAGATAGGGTCTAGCTATGTTGCTGAGGTTGGTCTTGAACTCCCAGGCTCAAGCAGTTTTACCACCTTAGCCTTCCAGAGTGGTAGTATTACAGGTGTAAGCAACTATGCCTGGCCAAAAGAAGCATTTTAAAACAGAGGTGAATCTTAGTACCTCTCTTAGTAGGTCAGCTTTTTAAGTAAGTTGAAAGAGTTCGCCCAAAGAGTAAGAGATTTTCTTTAGTTTTAGTAGTCTGACATCTCAAGTTCCTTTGGTGTTTTGAGTTTTGTTTCTACTCAGGAAAATGTTGTGGAATGCACAAGACATTTTAATAGGAGTATTCTAATTGTTCACCAATGGGGAAGAGACTGCTTAAGTGGTGGTGTTGGTTGAGAACATATTATGTATATTTTGGGGGCTGAGGACAGACCAGGGATATTTCCACAGGGAAGGATTTGAGAGAAGGAAACAAATATTTCTTAGAAATGTCAAGACTGTAGCCTGAAATTCCATGAAAAGAAAATTGAAGAATTTTGTAATCCAAGTCATTGGAGATAAAGGGTTAGAAAGAATGTTTTTATTGTAGGAAGCGTTAGCTGCATGGGAAGCTCCATAAATTTAACTTTTAGTGAGCTAGAAGAGACGCTAAAGAAAAGGAATCTCAGAAGTAGGCAGAAACAGGCTTTTTTTGTTTTTTAAAGACAGGGTTTTGCTTGGTTGCTGAGGTTGGTGTTCATTTATTTATTTAACATGGAGCTGGATGCTTTCATATATATATATATATATATATATATATATATATACACACATACATACATATTGCATTTTAGGTTCAGGGGTACGTGTAAAGAACATGCAGGATTGTTGCATAGGTACATACATGGCAATGAGGTTTGCTGCCTTCCTCCCCATCACCTATATCTGGCATTTCTCCCCATGTTATCCCTCCCTAACTCCCCACTCCACGCTGTCCCTCCTCAGTCCCCATCCAGTGTGTGATGCTCCCCTCCCTGTGTCCATGTGTTCTCATTGTTCAACACTCACCTGTGAGTGAGAACATGTGGTGCTTGATTTTCTGTTTCTGTGTCAGTTTGCTGAGAATGATGGTTTCCAGGTTCATCCATGTCCCTACAAAGGACACGAACTCATCATTTTTGATGGCTGCATAATATTCCATGGCGTATATGTGCCACATTCTCCCTGTCCAGTCTATCATTGATGGGCATTTGGGTTGGTTCCAAGTCTTCGGTATTGTAAACAGTGCTGCAATGAACATTTATTATTTTGAGATATGTTCCATCAATACCTAGTTTATTGAGAGTTTTTAGCATAAAGGCTGTTGAATTTTGTTAAAGGCCTTCTCTGCATCTATTGAGATAATCATGTGGTTTTTGTGTTTGGTTCTGTTTATGTGGTGAATTTCGTTTATAGACTGGTGTGTGTTGAACCAGCCTTGCATTCCCGGGATGAAGCCTACTTCATTGTGGTGGATAAGCTTTTTGATGTGCTGTTGCAATTGGTTCACCAGTCTTTTATTGAAGATTTTTGCATCTGTGTTCATCATGGATATTGGCCTGAAGTTTTCTTTTCTTGTTGAGTCTCTGCCAGGTTTTGGTATCAGGATGATGTTGGTCTCATAAAATGATTTGGGGAGGATTCCCTCTTTTTGGATTGTTTGAAATAGTTTCAGAAGGAGTGGTACCAGCTCCTCTTTGTATGTCTGGTAGAATTAAGCTGTGAACCCTTCTGGACCTGGGCTTTTTTTGGTTGGTAGGCTATTAATTGCTGCTTCAACTTCAGCCCTCGTTATTGGTCTATTCAGGGTTTCAACTTCTTCCTGGTTTAGGCTTGGGAGGGTGTATGTGTCCAGGAATTTATCCGTTTTTTCCAGGTTTACTGGTTTATGTGCATAGAGTTGTTTGTAGTAATCTCTGATGGTGGTTTGCATTTCTGTGGAATCTGTGGTGATATCCCCTTTTATCATTTTTTTATTGTATCTATTTGATATTCTCTCTTTTCTTTTTTTATTAATCTTGCTAGTGGTCTTTTTTGTTGATCATTTCAAAAAACCAGCTCCTAGATTTATTGATTTTTTTTTGAAGGTTTTTTTTTGTGTCTCTTACCTCCTTCATTTCTGCTCTGATCTTAGTTATTTCTTGTCTTTTGCTAGCTTTTGAGTTTTTTTGATGTTACTTCTCTAGCTCTTTCAATTTTGACAATAGGGTGTCGATATAAGATCTTTCCTTGCTTCTCATGTGGGCATTTATTGCTATAAATTTTCCTCTAAACAGTGCTTTAAATGTGTCCCAGAGATTCTGGTACATTGTGTCTTCATTCTGGTTGGTTTTGAAGAACATCTTTATTTCTGCCTTCATTTCATTGTTTATCCAGTCAACATTCAAGAGCCAGTTGTTCAGCTTCCACGACGTTGTACGGTTCTGAGTTAGTTTCTGAATTCTGAGTTCTAACTTGATTGCACTGTGGTCTGAGAGACTGTTTGTTATGATTTCCGTTATTTTGCATTTGCTGAGGAGTGATTTACATCCAATTATGTGGTCAGTTTTAGAGTAGGTATGATGTGGTGCTGAGAAGAATGTATATTCTGTGGATTTGAGGTGGAGAGTTCTGTAAATGTCTATTAGGTTTGCTTTGTCCAGGTCTGAGTTCAAGTTCTGGATATCCTTGTTAATTTTCTGTCTTATTGATCTGTCTAATATTGACAGTGGAGTGTTAAAGTCTCCCACTATTATTGTGTGGGAGTCAAAGTCTCTTTGTAGGTCATTAAGAGCTTGCTTTATGTATCTGGGTGCTCCTGTATTGGGCACGTATGTATTTAGGATCGTTAGCTCTTCTTGTTGCATTGATCCCTTTACCATTATGTAATGCCCTTCTTTGTCTCTTTTGATCTTTGTTGGTTTAAAGTCTATTTTATCAGAGACTAGGATTGCAACTCCTGCTTTTTTTTTCTCTCCGTTTGCTTGGTAGATCTTCCTCCATCCCTTTATTTTGAGCCTACTTGTATCCTTGTATGTGAGTTGGGTTTCCTGGATATAGCACACCAATGAGTTTTGACTTTTTATCCAATTTGCCAGTCTGTGTCTTTTGATTGGGGCATTTAGCCCATTTACATTTAAGGTTAATATTGTTATATGTGAATTTGATACTGCCATTTTGATGCTAGCTGGTTGTTTTGCCCATTAGTTGATGCAGTTTCTTCATTGTTTTGATGCTCTTTACCATTTGGTTTTTCAAGTGGCTGCTACCGGTTGTTCCTTTCTGTGTTTAATGCTTCTTTCAGGAGCTCTTGTAAAGCAGGCCTGGTGGAGATGAAATCTCTGAGCAATTGCTTGTTCATAAGGGATTTTATTTCTCCTTTGCTTATGAAGCTTAGTTTGGCTGGATATGAAATTCTAGGTTGAAAGTTCTTTTCTTTAAGGATATTGAATATTGGCCCCCACTTTCTTCTGGCTTGTAGGGTTTCTTCTGAGAGATCTGCTGTGAGTCTGATGGGCTTCCCTTTGTGGGTAACTTGACCTTTCTCTCTGGCTGCCCTTAACATTTTTTCCTTCATTTCAACCCTGGCAAATCTGATGATTCTGTGCATTGGGGTAGTCTTCTCTGCATTTCCTGGGCTTGAATGTTGGCTTGCCTTGCTAGGTTGGTGAAGTTGTCCTGGATAATATCCTGAAGAGTGTTTTCCAGCTTGTATTCATTCTCTCCATCACATTCAGGTACACCTATCAAATGTAGATTAGGTCTTTTCACATAATCCCATATTTCTTGGAGGCTTTGTTCATTTCTTTTTACTCTTTTTTTTCTCTAATCTTGCCTTCTTATTTTATTTCATTGAGTTGATCTTCAGTCTCTGATATCCTTTATTCTGCTTGGTTGATTTGGCTGTTGAAACTTGTGTATGCTTCCTGAAGTTCTCGTGTTGTGTTTTTCAGCTCCATCAATTCATTTATATTCCACTCTAAGCTGTTTATTCTCGTTAGCATTTCATCAAATCTTTTTTCAAGGTTCTTAGTTTCTTTGCACTGGGTTAGAACATGATCTTTTAGCTCAGAGAAGTTTGTTATTACCCACCTTCTGAAGCCCGTTTCTGTCAATTAATCAGATTCATTCTCTGTCCAGCCTTGTTCCCTTCCTGGTGAGGAGTTGTGATCCCTTGGAGGAGGAGAGGTATTCTGGTTTTGGGTATTTTCATCCTTTTTGTGCTGATTTCTTCCCATCTTTGTGGATTTATCTACCTGTGGTCTTTGTGGTTGGTGGCTTTCAGATGGGGGTCTCTGAGTGGATGTCCTTTTTGTTGATGATGAAGTTACTTATTTCTGTTTCTTAGTTTTCCTTCTAACAGTCAGGTCCCTCTGCTGCAGGACTGCTGGAGGTCCACTTCAGACCTTGCTTGCCTGGGGGTCACCTGCAGTGGCTGCAGAACAGTAAGAGTTGCTACCATTTCTTCTTCTGTTATCTTTGTCCCAGATGGGTACCTGCCAGATGTCAGCCTGAGCTCTCCTTCATGAGGTGTCTCTTTGGTTATATGGGGTTTGGGAAGCTGCTTGAGGTGAGAGTCTGTCCCTTAGAGGAGCTCAAGTGCTGAGCTGTGAGCTGTTCAGAGCTGCTGGGCAGGTACGTTGGTCTACTGCAGTGGAACTCATAACCGCCTTTTTTTCCCAGGTGCTCTGTCCCAGGAAGGTGGGGCTTTATTTAAAAGTTCCTATCATTCTGCTGTCTTTTTTTGGGAGATGCTCTGCCCAGTGAGGAGGTGCCTAGTCACAATCTGCCAGCAGAGGCGTTGCTGAGCTGCCGTGGGCTCTGCTCAGCTGCTGTGTGAACTTTCTTGCAGTTTTGTTTATAGTGGTATAGTTAGAACTGCCTCAGTAATGGTGGACTGCCTTGATAATGGTGGACTGCCTTGATAATAGCGGACTGCCTTGGTAATGGTAGACTGCCTCAGTAATGGTGGACTGCATTGGTAGTGGTGGACTACCTTGGTAATGGCGGATGCCCTTCCCCCCATAGAGCTGGGCCGTCCTGGGTCCAGGTGCACTTGCTGTGAAACTCTCAATCCAGAGCGTTTCAGATTGCTGGTCTTTGTTGGGGTGGGACCTGCTGAGCCAGATCACCTGGCTCCCTATTTCAACCCATTTCTTCAGTTGAAGGGGCGACTCTGTCTCCCAGGTGTTCCAGTCGCCAGTTGAAATGGTGCTGGGATTTGTGTGAGTTTTTGAGTGGAGACCCACTGCCCTGACTGAAACAGCTTCGCTGGAGACTTGTGGCACTTTTCTGCCTGAGAATCTCCTGGTCTGTGGGCAGTAAAAATTGGTTTGGAAATGCGGTGATCACTCACCCTCTGCCTTTTCGCTGGGAAGGAACCCCTGCACTCCAGAGCTGTTCCTATTCAGCCATCTTGGATCCTCCCTTTTTTTGTTTTTTAAAGACCAGATAAATTTCTTTCTTTCTTTTTTTTTTGTTTTGAGAAGGAGTCTTGCTCTGTTGCCCAAGCTGGAGTGCAGTGGCGCAATCTTGGCTCACTACAACTTCTGCCTACTGGGTTCAGGTGATTCTCCTGTCTCAGCCTCCTGAGCAGCTGGGGTTACAGGTGTGTGCCAGCATGCCCAGCTAATTTTTGTGTTTTTAGTAGAGATGGGGTTTCACCATGTTGGTCAGCCTGGTTTCAAACTCCTGGCCTTGTGATCTGCCTGCCTCAGCCTCCCAAAGTGGTCAGTTTATAGGCATGAGCCACCGCACCTGGCCAATAAATTTCTGATGGAGTCATTGTGCATGTTGCAAGCAACAACAAAAATTATTTAGTATACACGGAAGTGCATTCTGTTCTTTCCCTGAGATGATATGACCTCGTATCAGATCTTAAAGTTCACAGAATTTGCAAATATGTATCTTTAGAGAAAACTCAGAAACAACTAATTCTGATTGTTTGTGTTCTGGTGAGAAAGTTCTACCATGCTTAGAAATGGAAGGGAAACAAGTTTGCAAGCTCTCTAGCAAGTCACAAGGAAAGCAGGGGAAAAGGGAGGATTTAATAGATTTCAAGGTTTGAGACTTTGCTTTTTCAAAAATCAAATCAAATCTGTTTTTCAGAGACACTCTCTCTTTTCTTTCTTTCTTTCTTTCTTTCTTTCTTTCTTTCTTTCTTTCTTTCTTTTTTTTTTTTTGAGATAGAGTCTTACTCTGTTGCTCAGGCTGGCAGGCTGGAGTGCAGTGGCACAATCTCGCCTCACTGCAACCCCCACCTCCTAGGTTCAAGTGATTTTCCTGCCTCAGCCTCCTGAGTAGCTTGGACTATAGGTGCCCGTCACCTCACCTGGCTAATTTTGAATTTTTTTTTTTTTTTTTTTAGAGACACGGTTTTACCATGTTGGCTAGGCTGATATTGAACTCCTGATCTCAAGTGATCAATGCACTTTGGCCTCTCAAAGTGCTGGGATTACAGGTGTGAGTCACTGTGCCCAGCTCAGAGACACTCTCTATTTCTATAGTTGTTAGATTCTAATGCTCTTCAACATAAGAATATCTGTTAAAGAGCTGCGTTGCTGGTTGGCATGCTAGAACACACAGCTTTTACATCACACTACAGTTAACTTTCCAGCTGTTTTTTCTCATCTACTTTCATTTTACTTTTTAAAATTAAAATTTAAAATTTTAATTGTACTTTGTTGTTTTTAACCAGACAGAATGCTAAGATTTGATGGTTAGGTAAGACTAGCTATGAAATATTTAGTAAGAACTCCCCATTTTTATCAATGTGGTTGTACAGAAATGGATGGTTCTTGGAGGCAGAGTTAAAAAGAAACACAACCCGAAGAAGGACAGAAAGGAACACTAATTTTGGGGAGATTTGAATTTTTCAAAAAATATTTCGCTAGAACAAGTATTTCCTTAACATTCTAGTATGAAAGCCATTATCTAAAGTGGTTAAGAGATGTCATTTTTAAATATCTTTCAGAGACAGGGTCTTGCTGTGAGAATCCCAGCTAATTTTTATGCTTTTTGTAGAGATGGGGTTTTGCCATGTTTTCCAGGCTGGTCTCAAACTCTTGAGCTCAAGCCATCCGCCTGCCTCAGCCTCCCAAAGTGTTGGGATTACAGGTGTGAGCCACTGCACCTGGCCAACTTAAATTATATCTATATATAGATATAGTTTAAAAATTACGTAATATTTAAGACCTAGGAAAAGGTATAAATAATAATGCAGTAAGTATATACCTGCTTTAGCATCCTAGTTCAGAAATAAAATTTTGCTAATTTGGTTGTGACCTCTTCCTCCTCCACAGAGGAAGCTGCTATACTGAATTTGGTGTTTATCATGCTTACGTGTTTCTTCACAATTCTGTTGCATATGAATGTATTCAAAGTATTTGACAGTTGATAGCGTGTGGGCCCAGCTGTGCCAAGTTGTCCTGGCCTAGTAGTGCCATCATGGATCCCTAGGAAATATTTTAAGATTGTGTCTAATTGGCTGGGCAAGGTGGCTCACGCCTGTAATTCCAGCACTTTGGGAGGCCGAGGTGAGTAGATCACCTGAGGTCAGGAGTTTGAGACCAGCCTGGCCAATAAGGTGAAGCCTCATCTCTACTAAAAATACAAAAATTAGCTGGATGTGGTGGCAGGCACCTGTAATCCCAGTTACTTGGGAAGCTGAGGCAGGAGAATGCCTTGAACTCGGGAGGTAGAGGTTGCAGTGACCTGAGATTACAGCACCGCACTCTAGCCTGGGCAACAGAGTGAGACTGCCTCAAAAAAAAGTATATGTAATATTACAATTTTACTGTAGGTTGTACATTCTTCTGGAAATTGCTTTCTTTCCTCTCAACTGTGAGATTCATCCATCTTGGTATATATGTAATTCTGGTTCATTGATGTTCATTGTTTTAACATTCCGTAGTACGAGTATGTCAGTTTATGCATTCACTTATCTTTTGATACTTAGTTTTTTTTTTTTTTTTGAGACGGAGTTTCGCCCTTGTTACCTAGGCTGGAGTGCAATGGCGCGATCTCGGCTCACCGCAACCTCCGCCTCCTGGGTTCAGGCAATTCTCCTGCCTCAGCCTCCTGAGTAGCTGGGATTCCAGGCGCGCGCCACCACGCCCAGCTAATTTTTTGCACTTTTAGTAGAGACAGGGTTTCACCATGTTGACCAGGATGGTCTCGATCTCTCGACCTCGTGATCCACCCGCCTCGGCCTCCCAAAGTGCTGGGATTACAGGCTTGAGCCACCGCGCCCGGTGATACTTAGTTTTTTATATCTTCTTCTAGGACCCAGCTGTTCATGTCTTTTATTTTCCTGTTGGGTTGTTTGTCTTTTTCTTTTTGATTTGTAGATATATTGTTTTTGTTGTTTTCTGGAAACTGTTACTCATTAACAAATACTCGTTAACATACACATAAACTGCGTAATGACATCTTTGCCTTTCCAATACTACTGGAGCTACATATAGCTATGCACATTTGAAAATGGGTATACTTTAATCTGACTGATATGAAGTACACAAGTAGAATTGTCTGAGTGTTAATATGCCGCAGACTGTAGATATAAACATATTTATTGAGAATGGATATGACTTACTTTTTTTTTTGATATGGAGTCTTGTTCTGTCACCCAGGCTAGAGTGTAGTGGTATGATCTCGGCTCACTGCAACCTACATCTCCCAGGTTCAAGCAGTGCTCCTGCCTCAGCCTCCCAGGTTGCTGAGACTACAGGCTCCTGCCACCATGCCTGGATAATTTTTGTATTTTTAGTAGAGACGCTTTTTCACCATATTGATCAGGCTGGTCTCGAACTCCTGACCTTATGATCCACCCACCTTGGCCTCCCAAAGTGCTGGGATTACAGGTGTGAGCCACCGCGCTCAACTGAGTTACATTTTTTTGGTAAAGATTAATTTCCCTATATTTACATAGTCATGCAGGTAAAGGTGTTGACCCTACAGTCCTCTAAGTGTGAGTACTTACCTTTGTAAGAAATCATAGGATTCTCATTTTTTAAAAGCAGAATAATGGTTGGCACCATTGCTTCCTCATTGAACCGTGGATAGGTCTCAGGCTGCAAAGGAAGTAGAAAGTGAATGGTAGGCCGGCAGCTGTTGCTCATAAGTTCTTTCCACAGTTTGATTTATTTACACTATTTGGGTTGGTCATGGCTTAGTTCTCCCTCCCTTTTTCCTCCAGGGAACGGTGACTTGACTGGGTACATGGGAGCTGCTTGTTCTCTTGTTGGTGCTTGTATTTTCTTTCTGAAAGGGTATTGTTTTCAAGGATCTTAAGCACCAGGATTAGGAGAGTTAAACCATTTGTTAGCTTGGAGAATGTCATCTTCCCCTTTATCCTGCTGCCCTGGCTGTGTGCTTCCTTCTCTCCCTTCCTGTATCTCTCTTCCTTACAGATTGCTTGCATTATGTATCTATGAGATAGCCGTCTACCAGAGTATTTAACATTTTGTTCATTGCATTTCTTTAAAACCTTCTTGTAGTTGCACAAAAAGACATAAGCATTTAAAAATACGTTTGGTACTGGAGGGTGCCTTTACCTGGAGCATTGCATCTGATTTCCTTGTTATTAGACTAAATCCTACTGTGTCTGTTTCCCGCCTCCCGGCTCTGCAGACCTCCTTTGTTGTTGAGAACTAACAAAGTACCATAATTTGCTAGATGTTGCAGGAAGATGACAGGCCAAGGGGTTCCAGGAAGGATGTCTGTGTAACCTGCCTTAGCTCTCTTATCTTTAAAATTGCCACCTAACTAGCCTCCTCTGTCTTGGGAATAGCCAGAACTTTGGAGTTAAGAATGTTGTTCAAAAGAAAGATGTTTATTTTTAGAGTCAGAAAATATTTTGTGCCTATTTGCCATAACTGCTTTTTTTTTTTTAAAGAAACAAAAACGATTGGGCTTTACAAGTGGGTAATCTCAAAGGGAAAACAAAAATCTTGTGAAAAGATTTAGCAATATATAAAAATTTGGGAAACAAGCTTCATTAAGTAACTTTTTATGTTTGCTTAGTCAAAATTAGTATTACTCTAATTACTCTGAAATTCTCTTTCCTTGCATTTCTTGCCATATAACCTGATTTAATGACGTAGAAAATAAAAAATATCAAAGGGGAAAAGTATTTAAAGGCATTTTGTTGTTGGTACAAAGGGTGTGGTGTTATCACTAGGAGACAGAGTTCTCAGAGATGGTGTCATCTCAGTTAATTTTATCATCTTCATGATCACATGGATTAAAAAAACATTTCAAATTCCCAATTTTTTTTTTTTTTTTTTTTTTTTTTGAAATGGGGTGTTGCTGTGTTGTCCTGGCTGGAGTTCAGTGGCTACTCACATCATGGTGCACTAAGCTTTAAACTCTTGGGCCCAAGTGATCCTCCTGCCTCAGCCTCCCAAATAGCTGGGACTACAGGTGTGTGCCACTGTGCAAAGCTTTCAAGTCTTTGATTTTTAAGGAATGCTGATTTTATTTTAGCAGGATAATTTTGACTTTATGAGCCCCAGTTTCTTGTAATAATGCAGCATGTGATATAGATAAAAATCAAAGACCAGCGCTAACAGAATGACTTTCCTTCTCCTAGCATCTTTATGAACAGTTGTGAGTAAAGATGATTCCCAAAACCCTTTACAGATACTAAGTTCTATTTAAAGATTCACAATAACAATGACAACATTTTAGGGCTCCCTTCCAACACCATCACTTCCTCCTTCTCCTGGGAAGTTGAGCTCGGGGTGGAGGAGGTGCAGTGGTATTCCTGGACTAGCACGCCCGTGCTGTTGCCTTCGTCTATGGAATCACAGACCTTTATGGGACACTGAGCAATGGGATTGGTGATATAGAAATATTTTGATGAAGACTTAACAGAATAGAAAAAAAATGAATTAAGAAAGAAACTCATCAACTTCGTCCAGTCATGGGGAGAAATACCCTCACCTATTAAACAATAACAAAACTTTTGAAATGCCGATATTTATAGTAAATGGTTCTTTTCTATCTTTTGGCATGACTCTTACGGGGTATATTTGAGGGACTAATAGTGTATAGGTCAAGGGAGGCTTTGCTGCCTAGGTGGAAGAGCCCTCTCTTGCCCTCTGCAGGGTCCCAAGGCTCCCAGACCAGGGACTTGATGCCAGAAAACCCAGGGCAGAAGGGAGACTGGCCAAAGTGCATGTTGCACAGGGTGCATCTTAGAAGATCCCTCTGATTGACTTTGTTGTACTCTAGGGAGGTCTGTGGACCAGGATCACCCCAGTGATCCCAGCTTAAACTAGGATGGACCTGCTTTATGAAGGTACAGGTATGAATTTGGTGGCTATGGATTGAGCTAGTTGTTTAAAACTTACTGAATCAGCTGGGTGTGGTGGCTTGCATTTGTAATCCTAGCACTTTGGGAGACTGAGATGAAAGGATTGCTGGAGGCAAGGAGTTTGAGACCAGCCTGGGCAACATAGTGAGACCCTATCTATACAAAAATAAAAAATAGTGGGGTGTGGTGGAACACGCCTGTAATTCCAGCTACTTGGGAGGCTGAGGTGGGAGGATCGCTGGAGCCAGGTGTACAAGGCCGTAGTAAGCTATGATCATACTATTAAACTCCAGCCTGGGTGACAGAGCAAGACCCTATCTCAAAAAACAAAACAAAATAAATAAAATCTTATTTAATTGCAGTAGTAGATACCATTATATTTTTTCAATTAAAAAAAGGCCAATCAAATATGTTCCATTTAACTGCATTGCTAATCATAACAAATAAACTGAGATAATACAGTGAGTTGTTCAAAGCTTCCCAGTGAGTCAGGGAACAAATAAAACAGATCAGAAACCACTGTCCCTGGATGCCCAGGCTGTTGCTTAGTCCAAAAGACCTGTTATTGAGGATTAACATCCACTCAGAGCCAGAAATAGACCAATTGAGACCTAAATCAGTTTTGATTGTTAGTCTCTAAGGATGAAAGGATGAGGGATACGTTAATTTGCTGGGCAATTGATTTTCCCTTGGGATAAGAGAAAAACAAGACCAAAATTGTCAGTCATCAAAAATGGCACAGCCGCTTTCGCTAATAAATTATGTTTGGGTTTGGAAAACTTCCAACCCTATAAATAGATTATGGGAAGCCTTCAGGGAGAGAAAAAAGGTACGCCATGACTGCTTTCATATTAAAAAAAAAACAACAAAAAGAAAAACAGCAGGCTTATAGAACTTGGATAAAAAAGTGAGAGGCCTATAACCTAGAACTTTGGTCAAAATAGGAACTATGATTCATAGCTGAAACTTTACTTTCTAAGTTTGTTACCACTCACTTCCAAGTTTAGAAGGAACAGGTCAAAAGTTTGGCAGGAGGATTTTCGGGAACGATTTGTACAAACAGGAGATTTCTGAGCAGTTCCATTTTTCCTGCTGAGAGGTGGTTGAGTTGCAGTTTTGCTCTTGTCGCCCAGGCTGGAGTGCAATGGTGTGACCCAGGCTCACTATAACCTCTGCCTCCTGGGTTCAAGTGATTCTCCTGCCTCAGCCTCCTGAGTAGCTGGGATTACAGGTGCACACCACCACGCTCAGCTAATTTTTGTATTTTTAGTTGAGATGGGGTTTCACCATGTTAGCTAGGCTAGTCTTGAACTCCTGACCTCTAGTGATCTACCCGCCTCGGCCTCCCTCTTAGCCCAGCCTCTGAAGCCCCTTTTTAAAGCAGTGATCAAAAAAGAAAAAGAATCTAGGCATAACTCCTAAATATCTGACTGAAACCATTAAATTATATAGTTTGGATGAGTGTGGTGGCTCATGCATGTAATCTCAGTGCTTTGGGAGGCTGAGGTGGAAGTCTTGCTTGAGGCCAGGAGTGTTTTTTTTTTTTTTTTTTTTAAGACAGAGTCTCGCTCTGTCACCAGGCTGGAGTGCAGTGGCGCAATCTCCGCCGCCTGAGTTCAAGCTATTCTCCTGCCTCAGCCTCCAGAGTAGCTGGAGGTACAGGCGTACACCACCATTCCTAGCTAGTTTTTTTGTATTTTAATAGAGATAGGGTTTCACCATGTTGGCCAGGATGGTCTCCATCTCCTGACCTTCTGATCCACCTGCCTCGGCCTCCCAAAGTGCTGGGATTACAGGCCTGAGCCACCGCACCTGGCTGAGGCCAGGAGTTTTAAGACTAGCCTGGGCAACATAGCAAGACGCCTACCAAAAGAAGTTCAGTTGGATGTGTAGGTATGTGCTAAGGAGTTTAAAGGAACACAGACTGCCTCATGAGCCAAGAGACTGTAATGGGGGAAACTTAAAACCATTCCACGATCTACCCCAACCTTGAGTTAGGGCTAATTTGTCTCAATAACAAAAGACATTAAAAAGTCGCCGGCCGGGCGCGGTGGCTCAAGCCTGTAATCCCAGCACTTTGGGAGGCCGAGGCGGGTGGATCACGAGGTCAAGAGATCGAGACCATCCTGGTCAACATGGTGAAACCCCGTCTCTACCAAAAATACAAAAAATTAGCTGGGCATGGTGGCGTGTGCCTGTAATCCCAGCTACTCAGGAGGCTGAGGCAGGAGAATTGCCTGAACCCAGGAGGCGGAGGTTGCGGTGAGCCGAGATCGCGCCATTGCACTCCAGCCTGGGTAACAAGAGCGAAACTCTGTCTCATTAAAAAAAAAAAAAAAAAAAAAAAGTCTTCTTTTGTGCAAGTTTTATCAGAAGATTGATTTAAAAATCTTTTTATTGTAGAGAATGACTCCTCTACCAAGGCAGGAAAACCCTCTAAAAATTATCCTCTTCATTCTTCACTAGAATCAGCCCCAGGGAACCTGAACTGTGGGTAGACGGCGACAGGCAGAGATCCAGGCCATGAGTCCTTGAGAGAAGTGGTTGGAGCCCACAAAGTCTCCATCCCCTGAATTCTCAGAGTCACCTCATCTAGTCTGTAGCTGCTCATTTCTTCCAGGAAAGGCTCAGGCGGCTGGTGTGTACTATAAAGGAAGCTGGGAAGGTAGATGGGAAAGCAGTCTGGGAGACTATTAATTGTGCGCAGATAGGAAAGGGAGAGTGGTAATATGTAACTTTACTAAGGAACAAAGGGGCTTCCAAAAGTTCCCTTGCCTGAGACAAAGGAGGAAAAATGAATCTACCCAGATAAATAAGCAACAGAGGACAAAAGTATTTTTGTGTTTTCCCTTTGGTATCCACAGATAGCATATTTTACAAATACCGTAAGATTAAATTCTTCAGTTAGTCTGAAAAAGCAACACCGGAGAATTCAAGAATTGAGCCAAGGTTATTGGGGGGGATACTTGAGTTTCTAGCACCAACCAGCAAAGGATATCACAGTGGCATAGAAGTTAAATGTCTAAAGAATTGATTTAGGTTTATTCTTTTTACTAACCATAAGTCACCTTCTTAAGAAAATATTTTCTTCTCTGGTTATGTTTCATTTTCTGGATGAGAACTTTCTAAATTTAATTTTATTCATTTTCTTATTTAATTTCACTTGATGAAAGGGATGTGACAAAGGTTGACGTTAAGTGGTTTTATTTATTTATTTATTTATTTATTTATTTGAGACAGGGTTTCACTCTGTCTCCCAGACTGGAGTACAGGGGCATAATCTCGTCTCACCTCATCTCTGCCTCCCAGGCTCAGGTGAATCTCCTGCCTCAGCCTCCTGAATAGCTGGGATTGCAGATGTATGCCACAACTGCCCAGCTAATGTTTGTATTTTTAGTAGAGAGGGTTTCACTTTGTTGGCCAGGACGGTCTTGAACTCCTGACCTTAAATAATCTACTTGCCTCAGCCTCCCAAAGTGCTGGGACTGCAGGCGTGAGCCACTGCGCCTGGCTGAAGTGGTTTAAAAACTGTGGGTTACATATTTTTCATTTAGAAGATGAGGTAGCAATAATGCTAAAAGACTTTGAATAATAATTCTGTGTTTAAAAACAAAAGAATTCTAGGCCGGGTGCGGTGGCTCAAGCCTGTAATCCCAGCACTTTGGGAGGCCGAGGCGGGTGGATCACGAGGTCGAGAGATCGAGACCATCCTGGTCAACATGGTGAAACCCCGTCTCTACTAAAAATACAAAAAATTAGCTGGGCATGGTGGCACGTGCCTGTAATCCCAGCTACTTAGGAGGCTGAGGCAGGAGAATTGCCTGAACCCAGGAGGCGGAGGTTGCGGTGAGCCGAGATCGCGCCATTGCACTCCAGCCTGGGTAACAAGAGCAAAACTCCATCTCAAAAAAAAACAAAAACAAAAAACAAAAAACGAAAGAATTCTATGTTAAATCACCTAGCACAGCTATTTTTGTACTTTACCTTTTAATGCTTGTTCATATGGGTGTATATTTATATGGTTACATTCCTATTGAATATCAACATTGGGTTGTGTTTATCTTAGTGTTTTCTTATTTAATATTTCCTGTATACTTTAATTTTTTTTTTCCTTTTTTAGACAGGGTCTCCCTCTGTTGCCCAGGCTGGAGTACAGAGGTGTGATCATGGCTCACTGCAGCCTTGGCTTCCTGGTCTCAAGCAGTCCTCCAGCCTTAGCCTCTCAAATAGCTGGGACTACAGGTGTGTGCCACTATGACTGGCTAATGTAAAAAAAAAAAAAAATTTTTTTTTAAGATGGAGTCTTGTTCTTTTGCCCAGGCTGGACTGCAGTGGCACAGTCTTGGCTCACTTCAACCTCTGCCTCCCGGGTTCAAGCAGTTCTCCTGCCTCAGCCTCCTGAGCAGCTGGGATTACAGACATGTGCCACCACACCTGGCTAATTTTATTTGTATTTTTAGTAGAGATGGTGTTTCACTATATTGGCCAGGTTGGTCTTGAACTCCTGACCTTGTGATCCGCCCGCCTTGGCCTCCCAAAGTTGTTGGGATTACAGGTGTGAGCCACTGCACCTGGCAATTTTTTTTTTTTTTTTTGGAAGTGACAGGCTTTCTCTAACTTGGCTAGGCTGGTCCTGGACTCCTGGGCTGAAGCAGTCTGCTTGCCTTGGCTTCCCAGTGTTGGGATTACAGGTGTGAACCACTGTGCCTGGCCCCAAAGAAAACTTCTATGCCTTTGAATATGAAGCTATTACCAGGATAATTGTTTGTGTTCAGTTACTTCGTGGGATATTGCTATAGAATAAAAATTTGGGCCAGGCATAGTGGCTCATGGCTGTAATCCCAGCACTTTGGGGGGAGGATTGTTTGAAGACAGGTCTCTTCAGCCTAGGCCACATAGTGAGACCTTGTCTCTATGATAAATAAACGAAACAAAACAATCTGATCTTTTAAGTTAGAGAGATAATATAGATTAATTTATGTATATATAAAAATTTATTTATATATACTTACGTAAATATGTATTTATGGATAATTATATATTTACGGATAATTATTTAGATATATTTCTAAAGAATTGGAAATCATTGAAATTCATTTCTCTCAGTGAATTAATCTGCCGCATCAGGCAATGTGTTGCTTCATGTCATGCAGATGTCCAGTGGATAAGATGTTGCTTATTCAACACCACTTGAAGAAACACCAGCTTTGCATGGCCTTAGTACTACAGCCTTGCAGAAACCATTAGAACAATGGTACTATTACTGATGTTAGTTATTGGAAACTATAACGTATTTCTGATTGACCAGCCAGATAGACGATTGAATTATGGAGACTGTTAGCCTTTTGGGAATTTTATTTCTCTTTAGAATAATGATAGAGAGGAAGAGTTTAAAATCCAAGCATTTCACTGAGGAAAGATAACAAGGCTACAACCCTGCCGCAGTTTACAGATTATTGGTCATGCTTTGTGTGAACTGTTTGAACGTTCTCAAAAGCTCTGTGATGCAGGTGGAGCTGTAGGTCCTTGTGTAATAGCAGAAAAGGCAGAAGCTCAGCCTCCTGCTTGTGGTTATTGCGTGAGTACACGGAAGAGCGGATGAGAAGCAGTCACCTCCTTGCATCCTGACGAATGTCAGCTTGAACAATGTCATCATTAGGATGAATTAGTGAGCAGCTAAAATTCCATTTATAGTTGTAATTAGATATGAGTATAGTAATTGATATTAATAATGGTGTTAAGTCACCAAAGAGAACTTAAAACATATTCTATATATTGTATTTAGCAGGAATTTCTGTTATTCTTGATTAAAAACAAATAGTAATGTTAGTGAATGGGTAACATGTGGAGGCTGGGTGAGTGGTGGCTCACACCAGTAATTTCAGCACTTTGAGAGACCAAGGTGAAATGAATGATTGCTTGAGTCCATGAGTTCGAGACCTGCCAGGGTAACATAAGGAGACCTCATCTCTATACAAAGTAAAAAAAAAAAAAAAAAAAAAAATTAGCTGGGTGTGGTGTCACATGCCTGTGGTCTCAGCTACGTGGGAGGCTGAGGTGAGAGGATTGCTTGAGTCTGGGATATCAAGGCTGCAATGAACTATGATGGTGCCACTGCACTCCAGCCTGTGTGACAGAGTGGTACCCTATCTCAAAAGAAAAAAAAAGATGATAAAGTTATTTGTGGGAAAGTTACTTATCCTGATCATCTCATTTTGGTATTATGTGAAATAGAGGTTGAGACTGTGGACTCAGGAAGCAGCTCAGAGACACAGTGGCTGAGCCACTTAGGACAAAGCACTTTGCTTCCGTGAGCCTTGGTTTCATCTATAAATTGGAGGTATGGTTAGTATCCATGTCAGAGATGTTTTATGAGGATTAAATGACATATATAAATGCTTAGGGCATAGTAAGCACTCTTTTTTAAAATGAATTAGTTGGTATTTATTGGCAAATATGCTTCAATTCTTTATTCTTTTACATTATTTCTTTGTTTTTTGGAGTTGGAGTCTTACTCTGTCACCCATGCTGGAGTGCAGTGGTACCATCTTGGCTCACTGCAACCTGTGCCTCCTGGATTCAAGCAATTCTCCTGCCTCGGCCTCTTGAGTAGCTGGGACTACAAGCGCACGCCTCCATGCCTGGCTGATTTTTGTATTTTTGGTAGAGATGGGATTTTGCCATGTTGGCCAGGCTAGTCTTGAACTCCTGACCTCAAGTGATCTACCCGCCTTGGCCTCCCAAAGTTCTGGGACTAATGGTGTGAGATACTGTGCCCAGCCGATTTATTCATTTATTAAATTCTGGGTCTCGCTCTGTTACCCAGGTTGGAGTGCAGTGGGGCAGTCATGGCTCACTGTAGCCTCAATCACCAGGCTTAGATGATCCTCCCACCTTGACCTCCCAGGAAGCTGTGACTATGTACAGCTCCACGACTGGCTAACTTTTTTTGGGTATTTTTTTGTAGAGATGGGGTTTTGCTATGTTGTCCAGGCTTGTCTGGAACTCCTGGGCTCAAGCAATCCTTCTGCCTTGGCCTACCAAAGTGCTGAGATTACAGGTGTTTGTCACTGCGTGGGGTCTTTATTGTATGCTTGATGTGAGGAAATGCCTATAAATCAAGGCTGAAAATACAAAAAAAAATATATTGGATGATAAATTTCCTACAGGGGTGTTTCGAATTTGAATTTGGGAATAATTGTTCCAGACACAAGCTTGAAGTTTTCTGAACTAAAATGTAAATGTAGACCTGGTTATATTGCTTATAATACAGAAGCTGGTGAACTTTTGTTTTCGGCTTGGGTGTGAGGGGAGTTGGGGAAGTATGAACTCTTTTTGAAATGAAAAAATACGTTGTGCCCTCAGGAAGAGATTTTTTTATGTGCAGGGTCATTGGGTAGTGATGGGTGACCCATGGAGAGCTGAGAGGCGGGCCCTTGGTGCCGCCCAGGAGATGAAGGAAAGCCACGCAGAGCGAAGCTTAGAGAGGAGTCACAGACAGGATGTCAGGACCAGAGGGGCGCCCTGAGCTTCTTTCCCCTCCTGGACCATCTCAAACAAACTAAAGACAGAGTGTCGAGGGTAAGTGAAATGGAAAGCAGGCTCTGTCGTAGACCACAGTGGAGAAGGTGGAGTTTCTAGGCTTAGTGAGCAGGACGGTGCTGCTACAGAAGCCTTCCGGGGGCACGGGGAGCAGGTTCAGTGACATGACCTGGGGCCCCATAGGAAAGGCTTTTCTTCCCAAGACAGAAAACTAAGAGAAGAGTAAAGGTAGGAGGTACTCGTTGAGAGTGTTCAATGATTCTGTCCATCTCTCCAGTAACTCCTCGCATGTCTGCTTGGTACCTACTTTGCATCAGACTTGGTATTCAGAACTGGATACAAAGAAGAAAGTGGTACCATAAGGAGCCCAGGGTGCAGTGAGGCCTCAGACACGGAGATGCGTCTGAGACACGTGTGGTAGATACACTGAGATTGTGGCACGGGGTGTATAGTGGGCACCAAGGCAGATCGCCTCGCTCTGCCTGGGTCAGATGGAGTTGTTCACGTGGATGGGATAGGAGAGACAGTGTGTGCAGGGATGGGAAGGTGAGAGAAAACCTGGGGCCTTAAAGAGAGCTTCGATGCTTTGGCCACGTTTGTAGCCTTAGGGCCTAGGTGAGAGTGTGAAGAGACGGTGATGAAGTAGGAAGGCCCCAGATTTTGAAGAATCTTAAGTGCAGTCGATAGGGAGCCTTTGAACTATTTTAAGCAGAGAAGTAGCCAGAGTGATGGTTTTCAGAGCTTAATATGGTGGACATTGTGATGCACTGTCCAGATACCCTTTCAAAGAAAGACTTGGCCAGCCTCTTAGGAGTGACCCCTTTAGCCACTGCCTCAGCTGCAGTAAACCACCTTACTCAAAGGATAGAGATGGAGGGTCCCACCTCCAAGGACTAGTGAGGTGGGAGTAGGAAGGCTGCACCGTCGAGGTGCAACTTAGGACAACTCTGAGGGCCATGCCACCTCCAGAGCTCACCTTGTGGTTGGTAGAGGCCGTTACTGAGCCCTCTTTACAACTCAGTCTTCTCCTCTGCCCACTCCTGTTTCCTTCTCTACTCCGGCAATCTGGGCCTTTCTCACTTCTTCTCGGTGAAGTTGGCAGGCTGTATTTGGTGTCCCTCTGATGTGCTTGGGTCTGGAAATTGTTTCCAGGTGGGGAGCACAGACAGTCATGGGGCTCACCTTGTCCGTTTCTCTGGAGGATGACACTCTTGCATTCCCTGTTGCAGCCTCCACATAATTGTTTTCCATATTGTTTCCAATTTTCTAGTTGTTTACAGATAAACATTAATTCTGGACCCTGTAACTGCCAAATGGCCAGAGCTGAAGTTACCTGTTCTATTTTTAATTTTTTTTTTTTTGAGACAGGGTCTTGCTCTGTCACCCAGGCAGGACTGCAGTGGCGTGATCATAGCTTATTGCAGCCTCAAGCTCCTGGGCTCAAGCAGTCCTCCTGCCTCAGCCTCCTGAGTAAACCTGTTTTATTTTGAATACCTTGAACTGGGAGATGTTGAGGTAGTTACGCTGCTAGCTATATATTCATCCAACAGTATGCAGCTTGCATTTATTGACTACTTGCTGTGTGCCAGATTTTTGGTTATATACTAGGGTCGTTGAGGTGAAGGATAGTAGTCTTTGCCAGTGGCGTGATAATGGTCTAACGGATTCTTAATTGAAGCGAGGGAGATGTTCCCGTGAATATGTGAGCTAAATAGATGCTGAATTTCTTAATTGAACCCAGCCTCCCTCCCTCCCTCTTTTGCCAGAATGGGATCTTGTTGCTTTGTAGTGAAGTGATTGATCCCTACACCCATTTGTTGTGCTAACACAGGTAATGACGCCATTTCACAGAATGAAAGTGGTTTTAACATCCTTACTGCTTGTTTTTCAAATGGGATTCCAAATGCACTGTTGGGTGGACTCACTACCTACGAAAACATACATATAGGCAGACACACAAACTTGTCACCTGTTTTCTGTCCTTGGCCCAGGAATGAGGACCCTGACTAAACCACCAACAGGAAGATGTGTGCTTAGGTAATCGAGAGCTAATGGTCTATTTTTTGGCTTATGATCTTCAGATAAGTAGTGACTTTTTATTAGAATAATTGATTATAATTATTTATATAAGACAAGTTGAAATGCATGCTTTCTTGTCCACTTGTTTATTATGTGGAATTTTCTTCCTCTTTTCTTTTTTAATCATAGACTTTGATTTTAAGAGGTAGGTAGAACAATGTAAGTTTAAGAATACATTGGGCCAGTGGGCTCGGTGGCTGACGCCTGTAATCCCAACACTTTGGGAGGCTGAGCTGGGTAGATCACGAGGTCAGGAGATTGAGAACATCCTGGCCAACATGGTGAAACCTTGTCTCTACTAAAATACAAAAAATTAGTTGGGCGTGGTGGTGCATGCCAGTAGTCCCACCTATTTGGGAGACTAAGGCAGGGGAATTGCTTGAACCCAGGAGGCGGAGGTGGCAGTGAGCTGAGATCTCGCTACTGCACTCCAGCCTGGTGACAGAGCAAGACTCCATCTCAAAAAAAAAGAATACATTGTGTGATTAGTGGGTGTAAAGTCAATTATTAGGTTCAAGGTTTATCTACTGGATATTTATCAATTTTATATTTTGTAATTAGATGTCTCAACTGACAGAATTTATCTTGTACTTATTGGAGTAGTAGCCTTATTAATTTTGTGTTTAAAATGATACAGACTATTAATCCTTTTTTTTGAGATGGAGTCTTGCTCTGTCGCTGAGGCTGGAGTGCAGTGGTACAATCTCGGCTCTCTGCAACCTTTGACCCTTGAGTTCAAGTGATTCTACTGCCTCAGCCTCCCAAGTAGCTGGGACTACACGTGTGCCCCACCAAGCCTGGCTAATTTTTGTTTTTTGTTTTTTGTTTTTTGTTTTTTTTGAGACAGAGTTTCGCTCTTGTTGCCCAGGCTGGAGTGCAATGGCGCATTCTCGGCTCACCGCAACCTCTGCCTCCTGGGTTCAAGTGATTCTCCTGTCTCAGCCTCCTGAGTAGCTGGGATTACAGGCATGTGCCACCATGTCCAGCTAATTTTTTGTATTTTTAGTAGAGACAGGGTTTCACCATGTTGGCCAGGATGGTCTCGATCTCTTGACCACGTGATCCACCCGCCTCAGTCTCCCAAAGTGCTGGGATTACAGGCGTGAGCCACCGCGCCTGGCCAATTTTTGTATTTTTAATAGCGACAGAGTTTCGCCATGTTGGCCAGGCTTGTCTTGAACTCCTGACTTCAAGTGATTCCCCTGCGCTGGCCTCCCAAAGTGCTGGGATTACAGGCGTGAGCCACTGCACCTGGCTGAGTCCTGCTTTTTACGGTGTCATAAAATAGCACTTATTTAGCAGGAAGGATTTGTAGTGTCTAGCTCCATCCTTACGTTATGGATGAAAAAACTAGGGACCAAGTATGTTCAATCCATTCTCTACGAGCTTGGGACAAAACTCCGGCCTGCTAAACCACCAGTCCAGGAGCGAGTCATGACATGGTATTGCCTCCTCATAAGACCATTTAGCTTCCTAGACTGCTCTTGGTGTGGTTTCGGGTATCCCAGGCCTGGGTGGGAGGCACCGTCCTTCACTGGCCGGCCAGCCAGCAGCTGTGTGTGCTGGTCCTTGCTTCTCTTGCTGTGAGCTGGGACCTTGAGGCCAGGCTTGGTTATATTCTAGCCTGGATGAGCTTGGGCCCTTGTTACTGCTGCTCATTCACCATTCCTGCCCTACTGGAAATTAGCCTCATAGTATCACTCACCTAATTATTTTATTTAATTTGCACAGCATAGAGAGAGCTGAAGCACAGTGGTGACAATGGCCCTGAATCAAGTAAGGCGAGGTAGTCTGTATCCCATCTTGCTGACTACGCACTGTCGTGCCTGGAACATACAAATTGGGTAAATTATTGACAAGTAATAAATGAACGAAAGCTAAATGGTAACAGAACATTTTCTGCCCTTTGTCCTCCTGAGATGTTTTAGGAGACTAATCCTTGCTGTTCTTTTCCAATTTAAATTTTTATGAACCACCAAGATGTAATGCAGGCATTAAAATTGTGTTTGTAGAAATTAACAACATGGAAATACTGATGCTTCATATGTAGCAGAGCCAAAAAAATTGTGTAATTACAACTCTAAAAACAAAGCAAAAGATCTGTGATAAAGATTTTAGAAAGATAAAAATTATCTAAAAATTGACCAAAATATTAGGAATGGTGGCATTTGGATTGTGAAGCCAGGTATATAGTTTACTTTTTTAGTTTTCTGGAACATTTAAACATTATTTTAATAAGCTCCTATTTTATAGTATGAAAATCCTCATAAAATAAATACAATGTATATTCCATTTTGTAGAAAATAAACTGAATGACAGTTTGACTTTCTATCATTACAGTATATATAATTTACAGGATTAAAAAAAAATCCTCTAATAATAGGTGTATACATTTCTTAACCACTGGCTCTGTTGTGGTGGTGGTGTAGGGAGGAAAGGGGTGATACTTTTCCTCACCCATCATAAGGGTCATGGCTGACACTTCTACCTGTAACAAAAGTCAGGTTAACCAGAGAAAAGCATACCAAGTATTATTATTAAAGTATAATTAATAATTCTCCTATTAAAGTATTATTTTTATTTAAAAAATATTTATGTTTTGGAGTCAGGGTCTCATTCTGTTGCCCAGGCTGGAGTGCAGTTGCATAACCGTAGCTCATTTTAGCCTCAGACTCCTGGGCTCATGGGGTCCTCTCATTTCAGCCTCTTGAGCAGCAGGGACCACAGATGTGGGCCACAACACCAGGCTGTTTAATTCTATTTTTTGTAGAGACACAATCTCCCTGTGTTGCCTGGGCCAGTCTGAAACTCCTGGGCTCAAGCCATCCTCCCACCGTGGCTTACAGATGTGAGCTACTGTGCCTGGTCCGTACTGCAGTATTTAGTCATAGTTTTACATGGCATGAGCGCCTTCAGAATGAAGGCCGAAAGACTCAGGGTGAAGTACCCATTTTTATGCTGTGGTTCAATGCATGGACAACTGTGTATAAATATGATCAGACAAAAAGGATATGATCTAGTAGTAACAGACTGAGGGGGAAATTCATTCAAATTTTTCTTGGCCTCACTGTACAGCAGTCCTTCCATCCAGTATGGGGTAGGACCCCTTTCTGGAGTGGTTGAGTTTTGTTTGTTTTTTTGGTGACAGTTTTGCTCTGTCACCAGGCTGGAGTACAGTGGTGCCATCTTGGCTCACTGCAACTTTCGCCTCCTGGATTCAAGTGCTTCTCTTGCCTCAGCCTCCCGAGTAGCTGGGAATACAGGTGTGCGCCACCACACCCAGCTAATTTTTGTATTTTTAGTGGAGACTGGGTTTCACCGTGTTGGGTAGGATGGTCTCCCATCTTTTGACGTTGTGATCTGCCTGCCTCAGCCTCCCAGAGTGCTGGGATTACAGGTGTGAGCCACTGTGCCTGGCCTTTTTTTTTTTTGAGATGTGGTCTCACTCTGTCATTCAGGCTAGATGGAGTCCAGTGGTGTGATCTTGTCTTACTGCAACCTCAACCTCCTGTGCTCTGGTGATCCTCCCACCTTAGCATCCCCAGTAGCTGGGACTACCTACGCCTGGCTAATTTTTGTGTTTTTAGTAGAGACAGGGTTTTACCATGTTGGCCAGGCCGATAGACTCCTGAGCTCAAGAGATTCACTGGCTTCAGCCTCTCAAAGTGCTGGGATTATAGGCATGAGCTACCGTGCCTGGCCATTAGGTGTCTTATGACTCACAATCAAACAAGGTATGCCAGAAAATTTCTTTCTTTCTTTTCTTTTTTTTTTTTTTTTTTTGAGATGGAGTCTCACACTGTCGCCCAGTGGCACAATCTCTGCTCTCTGCAATCTCCGCTAACTGCAATCTCTGCTTGCTGGGTTTAAGCAATTCTCCTGCCTCAGCCTCCTGAGTAGCTGGGCCTACAGGTGTGCACCACCATGCTCAGTTAATTTTGTATTTTTAGTAGAGATGGGGTTTCACCATGTAGGGCAGGAAGGTCTCTGTCTCCTGACCTCATGATCCACCTGCCTTGGCCTCCCAAAGTGCTGGGATTGCAGGTGGGAGCCACTGTGCCTGGCCCAGAGAATTTCTTTATGACCAGTTCTTACACAAAAGCAGGGGGAAGTTTGTTGTAATGTTTTTAGGTTTTATGACTGGCTTTGGAGAAATGGGGTTCTGATTTCTATGACCCCACCTTGGAGAAGAGGGATTCAGTTTCCATGGCTTGCCTCTGGTAAGAATGAGGAGAGAGAGACAGGAGAGGGCAGGCGGTCAGAGAAAAACTTTGCTTCTGAGGCCTTCACTTGCGAGTATGGTTTTCTGAGCCCTAACAGTGGATTAGAGGAATGGTCTTATTTTTGTGCTTGTTAATGATTTCTAATTTGAGTAGGCTCACTTGTTCTGGCAGTATGCCCATCCCCCAACTGCATTTGCTAGGTCCTGTCTACCTTAATGGGGAAATCTTGAGGGTAGGAAGACAGAAATTGCTCCTTTTCCTTTTATGCCTCTTATGACAAGCTGTGCTTTTTTGGACTTCTCCAGGCAATTAGTTATGCTGTTCATGCTCCTGACTCTCTGTTCCTGTCTCTAGAAAGCATTTCTCACTTATTCATCATTGTTCCCAATGCCTGATACAGTGTCTGGCAAGTCGTAAGCACTCCATTGGTGTTTGTTAAATGAATGAATGAATGAATGATTACTGTCAACTCTGGAACTCTCAGCTCTTCAGGAATTTAGTTTATGTTTTTATAATGTTTATCTTACGCCCTAGTATTAGAATAAAATAGGGATAGAAAGCCTGTAAATTAGCAAGAAGCCCGGCAATTGCAGGGGAGGAAAACCTTCTTTCCTTTACCCTCCTAGGTTCAGTGGCTGGAGGCCCTGCCAATTAAACTGTCAAAAGAGATTAACAAGAGAAAAAACAGTTTTAATTACTTACGTAGGCATGAAAGTCCATAAAGAAATGTGGCACAAGGAGGCGGTCAGAACTTGACGGCTCATATGCCATCCAAAGGGTGACAAAGTGTAGAGAAGAGGCTAGCCGTAGGAGAAGGGGACCCAGTTACGGGAAGGTGACGAGGGAATGTGTGGTATACAGGGGTTGTTAGTTAGGTTTGTCTTGGAGATTAAAGTGCCTTCTTCATTGATGGGAATTGTTAAGAGACATCCCCCTCTTCCTGGCACAGGAGGTGGGGGGGACACCTTTACAAATGGAAATTTTCTTTGTAAATGTAAATTTCCTTTACAAAGAGAAACAGGCTCTGTTTTTACAGCTTGTCACGTTGTTCTCTGTTGGCTTCAGCTCACAATAATCTTTATGCCAAAGAGGAATATTTTGGGGTGATATTCTGGCCTCCTTTACAATCATATATACATATATGATTCGGGGCTGTAGTGGGATTTGGACATTACAAGACAAAACAGACCCTTATCTAGAAAAGATTGCTTTTGCTAATTTCCTCTGTAAGGGAACACAGTTAAAGAGAAAGAATGGGTCCTGGCCAACCAGCAACTGGTGCCTCTGTTGACAAAAGCACGTGTAATTTTGGCCGGTTATAGCAGTGTGGGCCAAAAGGAAAAAGCAAGTCACTCCACCTTTGCCCATTTGTAATAATAAATTAATTTCTGCATGTGAAAGCATCTCTGCAGCTGCCACTAAAATTGGCAAACATTTTCGTCAAGAAAGAGTTTGTTTTAGAAACAAACTTCTGATTTTAACAGCTAACATATTTTTGGCTCTCATAAGCATTTGCTGCCAAACATTTCAAATTTAGAGATATTTCTTTTAAATATCTTAGGGAGACGAGTGTTTGGAATTTTAAAATAACAATCCTTCATCAGTGGGAAAATGCTGCACAACAGAAATGTGTAAAAATGCACGTGCAGTTACATCACTCAGATGCCTGACAACCACTGTTATAGTCGTAGTGAGATTCTGCGTGATTTTCCCCAAGCGTTTCTTTTTTTCTCAGAATTTTGCCAGTTGTACTTGCAACCATGTTGACCACAGCTCAGAAAGACTTTCCCCCAGCCTCTTTCCCCCACTGAGAGTAGTTTTTCCCAGAGTAGTTTCAAGTTCTTCTTGAAAACCGTGAAGACCCAAGTTTTGAAAAAAAATCATTACAAGCAGAAATTGGCATTTTACCTTAAAATACATCCAGGAAGATATTTGAGGTCAGTTCAGTTTCCCATGGCTAAGAATTCTGGTCATTTGGGGAGAAAAATAATTGTCAAAAATGGAAGAAGGAGAAGCAATTCAAGTGAAGATATCCAAGGAAGGAATTGTAACTTTTTTTTTTTTTTTTTTTTTTTTAGTATTCTGTGACTCAAAGATTTGAGGTTAAAAATGATTTTTAGTATTATTTCTATTTTTATTTGTGTGTGTGTAAAAAATAAATTATTGGTAAAGAATGCTGAGTGTTGGTTTTCTGTTTGTCTTTTTTTTTTTTTTTTTTTTGTAGAGACGGGATCTCACTATGTTGCACAGGCTGACCTTGAACTCCAGGGCTCAAGCAGTCCTCCTGCCTCAGTCTCCCAAGTAGCTGGGCCCATAGGCGAGGGCCACCATCCTGGCTGTTTTATTTATTTAGTTTTTAAATTATTCATTCTCTATTTTATACACAAAGGATGACCACAGCAAATATGTGTAAGATCAGGTATTACATGTCAGTCAAAAGTGAAAACAAAACATAATCCAAAGGCCAGAGGAAAGCAAACAGAGTGAGGGTCTACACAGTTACTAGAGTTAGACCTCAAAGTGAGCCCTGTTTCCGGGTGGCTGAAGTGAAAAAGAAACATTAATTATAGGGATATTATTTTTAGAAAAGAAACCAACAACAAACATTCTTCATTTCTCAAAGGAAATGAAGTGTTTTCTAGCACTAAATTCTTTAAAAAAGAAAAAGAAAAAAATTTAATGGAGGGGCCTTCTACAAGGAGAAGCTGAAGATTGTAGAAATGGTGTCCTTGGCCAGGTGCGGTGGCTCCCACTTTTAATTGTAGCCCTTTGGGAAGCCGGAGCAGTTGAATCACTTGAGGCCAGGAGCTCAAGACCAGCCTGGGCAACATTGTGAGACCTATTGTTTTGTCACTATAAAAAATTAGCTGGGCATGGTGGCATGTCTGTAGTCCTGTCTGCTCTGGATGCTGAGGTGGGATCGCACTTGAGCCTGGGAGGCTGGGGCTGCAGTGAGCTAAGATTGCACTACTGTACTCCAGCCTGGGTGACAGATCAAGTTGCTGTCTTAAAAAAAAAAGAAACTTTCTTCAGCAACATTGCTGCAGTTATTCATTTATTCTTTCTTTTAATCTTTCCTCAAACATGAGTTATGTAGTTATTTGGCATGCACTATGCTACACAATAAAGATAAAACAGCAAGCAAGACAGCCTGTTCTTACAAAGCTAGAGTCTGGAATCGGACCAATCTGTTTCACAGGGCCAGGGCAGGCTCAGTATGGAGAGTCTAAGGAATGGGTTTCTCCATGTTTGCGGCCTAGCTGAACATTCAGGACCTGCAGCTCTAAGTGATGCAAGGATGTCTATGTCTGTAGTATACTCCACCTTAGAATGCCAAGAAAGGTCTGACAAGAGCTAGGGAATGGGAGTCACGGCTCCAGCCAGCTTGGCTGGGATGCAGGGTTGAGGTTGCTCCTGGAGTGGGGAGCAGGGACGAGTGATCTCTTAGTTACTCAGTTACTTCTTTGGGGAAAAAGGCCAGTTCACGTAGAGCCAAGTTACCCAATGACAGGCTGACCTAATTATTTGTTTCTTTTAAATTCTATTTTAAAAGTTTAAACAGTTTGTATAAGATAAGATTTTTTTTTTTTTTTTAATTTCTTGAGACGGGGTTTCCCTCTTGTTACCTAGGCTGGAGTGCAATGGCGCAATCTTGGCTTACCGCAACCTCCGCCTCCTGGGTTCAGGCAATTCTCCTGCCTCAGCCTCCCGAGTAGCTGGGACTACAGGTGCGCACCACCATGCCCAGCTAATTTTTGTATTTTTAGTAGAGACGGGGTTTCACCGTGTTGACCAGGATGGTCT
This sequence comes from Saimiri boliviensis, assembly GCF_048565385.1. Taxonomy (NCBI): domain Eukaryota; kingdom Metazoa; phylum Chordata; class Mammalia; order Primates; family Cebidae; genus Saimiri; species Saimiri boliviensis. The sequence continues at coordinate 39,866,652 of NC_133450.1, read as the reverse complement.
TGATCTCTTCACCTTGTGATCCACCCGCCCTGGCCTCCCAAAGTGCTGGGACTATAGGCGTGAGCCACCACGCCTGACCCAGATAAGATGGTTTTAACAGCTTTTTGAAGATGTATGTGATGTTTAAGATGGCCTTTTTCATTTTAAGGTGCTGGGCATTTTATGGAACTTTTTTTTTTTTTTTTTTTTTTTTTTTGAGACGGAGTTTCGTTCTTGTTACCCAGGCTGGAGTGCAATGGCATGATCTCGGCTCACCGCAACCTCCGCCTCCTGGGCTCAGGCAATTCTCCTGCCTCAGCCTCCTGAGTAGCTGGGATTACAGGCCCGCACCACCATGCCCAGCTAATTTTCTGTATTTTTAGTAGAGACGGGGTTTCACCATGTTGACCAGGATGGTCTCGATCTCTTGACCTTGTGATCCACCCGCCTCGGCCTCCCAAAGTGCTGAGATTACAGGCTTGAGCCACCGCGCCCGGCCTTGGAATTTTTTTTTTTTTTTTGAGACAGGGCATTTTTCCTATGCCCGGGCTGAAGTGCAGTGGATATGATAATAGGATCATAGCTCACTGCAGCCTTAATTAAACTCCTGGGGTCAAACTGTCCTCCTGCCTCAGCATCTTGGGTAGCTAGGACTATAGGCATGCACCACCATTCCCTGCTAATTAAAAATATTTTTTTTTCTAGAAATGGGGTCTTGCTGTGTTGCTTAGTCTGGTCTTGAACTCCTGGCCTCAGGTGATCCTCCTGCCTTGGCCTCCCAAAGTGCTGGAATTACAAGTGTGAGCCACTGCATCCCACCATTATAAAATAACTTATGTTTGTATTGCTGGAACGGGAGGGTACTGGGGCAGAGAGAGATAAAAACACACTGCAAAGCCTGGGCTGCTGTTCTCCCGAAGAGGAGATGAGGAGCAGAATGAGGGAATGGAGAGGAGGCAGAATAAGTGTATTCAACAGGAGTGTAATCATTATAAACACATTCTTGGATGTAAAGGGTCATTAGGAAGATATTTTTATTATGAATAATAATTCATTATGACCATGATTACCTTCTTACTCTTCCCTTCTCTGTTCCCTACTACCCTGGAAAAATTGTTACTGTATTGCTTGTAAGCAAGACTATATTCAGGTTCTCTGTGGAACTCGGGCTATTGGTGACATGCATTTAGTTCAAGAGTGATGGGACATGAAGAAGACTCTGGCAGAAATCATACTCAGGAATAGGAATAGGAACGTACTCAGGTCTCAAAATCATTCCTATGTTTTTGGTAGGGATGCTTTAGCATGTTGTCTACAAATTCGGCCTCTTCCGAAAGCTTACAACTGGAATCTAGCTGTCTTCAAGTGATATGGCATTAAATAGTCTCATATATTGAAAGCACGAAATATTAAAATAGTCTCATATATTGAAAGCATGTAAATTTCCATTTTCTACTACCAATTTTTTCTTTCTTACCAATGAATAACAATTACGTTTGTGATCTAGGAATGGTGGCTCACACTGTAATCCTTGCACTTTGGAGGCTAAGATGGGTGGGTCACTTGAGCCTAGGAATTTGAGACCAGCCTGGGCAACATGGCAAGACCCCGTCTCTACCAAAAAAATTTCAGAAATTAGCTGGGCAGGTGGTGTGTGCCTGTTGTTCTAGCTACTCAAGAGGCCGAGATGGGAGGGTGGCTTGAGCCCAGGAGGCAAAGGTTGCCGTGAGCCGAGATTGTGCCACTGCATTCCAGCCCAGGCAACCGAGCGAGACCCTGTCTCCAAAAAAAAAAGAAAACGATCTCATTTTATAATTTTAACATGCCACATGCTAAATGAGATAATCATCTTGTCCTTACAGAAAGTCTATGACTTAATTTATTTGTATCCTCTCTTATTCCAGGGAGAAGTCTGAAGCGCGTTGTAGAGAAACATAAAATTCAATGGAATAAAAAATAGATGAGGACATTGGAGTGAAGAAAAAATAGGGATAGATGGATGTAGACAGTGGTAAAGCAACTTAGTTTCTACAAGTCATTTGTAGTTGCTAGAGATGGGCTGTAGCAGCCAAAACAGGGAGGGAAACCTTGTTTATAAAAATAACATGTTCATTAAATTAAAAGAATAGTTGTCTAGGATCACGGTTTTTCTTGGTACTGAGACCTGAGAGAATTTTCCACAGCATGCTCTCATAAAAGGAACACTGGTTTTGGGCTGTGTATTCCTGAACTCCTGTGGAAAGAGTACAATGGTAGGTTTCTCTTGAGTGTTTCCTGTCATATCCTGCATACGAAGGCTTGCAGGATCACACCAAAATACATTTTACTAAAAGCAGTTCTCCGAAGGGGTAGAACAATGCAGTGCAGGTTCACAGCTCCCTGACGGCTGGACAGGATCCAAAGACAACATCCAGGAATGGGTGGACTCGGTCTCAGGCATTCCTCCGTGAATATTGTTTCTTGTAATCCAGTGTTTGTAAATGTGCGGCAGAGAACTTTGGGTTAGATTCTTTGGCAGGAATCTGAAAGTCTGAACGTTGGCCCAGACAAAATCATTACCCTTATTTCACAGATGAAGAAACAGGACCCTGGAGAGGCTGATGATTGCCCAAGGCTGAGTGGTCAGTGGAGGAGCTGGGACTACAGCCGAGTTCTTCTGACTTGAAGTCTAGTGCTCTTTCAGCCATTTCCTCCCACTTTTCTAACTTAGATAGAATTCTGTTAAAATTTAAAGGGTTCACAATGACTGTTTTGAACATTCATAATGGACTCCATACTTAGATGTTAACTAAGTTAACTATATAGCTGAAGTCCCATCCTCCTGGTCCTTTGCCCCCCACTCTGTGAACTAGGGGATATCATGCCCTGGCATGTTTTTGCTCTTTTACCGTATATGTGTGTATGTCTATGTTTAAAATTTACATAAATGGCCTGGTGCAGTGGCTCACACCTGTAATTCCAGCACTTTGGGAGGCTGAGGTGGGCGGATCACTTGTGGTCAGGAGTTCTAGACCAGCCTGGCCAACATGGTGAAACCTCATCTCTACCAAGAAATACAAAACTTAGGCGTGGTGGCGCACACCTGTCATTCCAGTGACTTGGGAGGCTGAGGCAGGAGAATCACTTGAACCCAGGAGGCGGAGGTTGCAGTGAGCCAAGCTTGTGCCACTGTGCTCTAGCCTGGGTGACAGAGTGAGACCCTATCATAAATAAATTAATAAATAAAATACAGCCGGGCGCGGTGGCTCAAGCCTGTAATCCCAGCACTTTGGGAGGCCGAGGCGGGTGGATCACGAGGTCAAGAGATCGAGACCATCCTGGTCAACATGGTGAAACCCCGTCTCTACTAAAAATACAAAAAATCAGCTGGGCATGGTGGCGCGTGCCTGTAATCCCAGCTACTCAGGAGGCTGAGGCAGGAGAATTGCCTGAACCCAGGAGGTGGAGGTTGCGGTGAGCCGAGATCGCGCCTTTGCACTCCAGCCTGGGTAACAAGAGCGAAACTCCGTCTCAAAAAAACAAAAAAACAAAACAAAACAAAACAGTAAATAAAATTTACATAAAGGACATATGATTTCATAGTATATCTGTCCTTTGTGCTGGCTTGTTTCCCCACCTTTGCAGTTCTTATATCTATCCATGCTGATACTGGTCTTTCATTCATTTTAGCTGTGAATAGTCTTCACTTTTTTTTTTTTTTTTTGAGATGGATTCTTGCTCTGTCGCCCAGGCTGGAGCATGGTGGCACATTCTTGGCTCACGGCAGGCTCCACCTGCCAGGTTCAAATGATTCTTCTGTCTTAGCCTCCCGAGTAGCTGGGATTACAGGTGCGCCCCACTACACCCAGCTAATTTTGTCTTATATTTTTAGTAGAGACGAGGGTCTCACCATGTTGGCCAGGATGGTCTCCATCTCCTGACCTCGTGATCCGCCTGCCTCAGCCTCCCAGAGTGCTGGGATTACAGGCATGAGCCACTGCGCCCGGCCTAGTCTTCACTTTTACATGAATCAACCACAGTTTATCTTTTTCTCTGCTGATAGCATTAGATTGTTTCCACTTTTTTCCTTCCGAACAGTTCTACCCTGCTTATTCCCAAATATATCTCCTTGTGTATACGTGCAATTTTACAGGATTTTTTAGTCAGCAGAAACGAGCATCAGGCAGATGTGAGAACGTTTTTGCTGAGCCCTCATGGGCCAACCTTGGACCCAGCATGCCATTTAGGATCATTCCTAGCCAGTGCTGTTCTGGCCTCCGTGGGCCTTCAGCTGCCCTTATAATCCTTATATGCTTCTGTGGTTGGTTGGTTTGTGTTCTCAACTGTGGTTTGTTCCAAGCACCATTTATTCCTCAAGAACCCCACGCTAACCATGTTCCCCCTGCTCCTGCTCCCAAGACATGACCTCAGCTCTTACTTTCCTGAGAAAAATGAAGTCAAATGATGAGAGCTCCCTCTTCAAAATTTCTCAGCATTCTCATGCAGAAGAACCGCAAACATGTTTTGCAAACCACAAATTGTTTGTGGAATGCATGGAGGAATACGTTTTTAAAAAAAGTTTCTGAGATCCCAAATTGGAACTTTGTCTTATCGTGAGCTGCTTTATCTTCAGAGTCACTCATTCAAATCCCTGACCACAGCCACCAACCCTCCTCGTGTATTTCCTAGGGTATGCAAACTATAATCGTTCTTCAGGCTCGCCGAGACAGCCGTCTGTACACTCTAATTTCATGAGCTCACTCCTGCAGGTAGTACATCCCTCCTTCCCATGTCGTCTTTCCACAGCTGGCACCCCAAACCTCTCTCAAAGCCCTCTGTTTTCCTGTCTCAATCTGCTGCATCACTATCATCCTGGAACGTCCCTTTATTTCTCCTGTATTCAATGCTCAGTTCCTGTTTTTGTCACTTTAGTGTTTTTCTTTTTTCTTTTTTTTTTTTTAAGACAAAGTCTCACTCTATTTCCAGGCTGGAGTGCAATACCACAATCGTGGCTCACTGCAACCTCCACCTCCCGGGTTCAAGTGATCCTGCTGCCTCAGCCTCCCAAGTAGCTGGGACTACAGGTCCATGCCACCATGCCTAGCCAGTTTTTGTAATTTTTGTAAAGATGGGGTTTCACCATGTTGCCTAGCCTGGTCTAGAACATATGGGCTCAAGCGATCCTCCTGCTTTGGCCTCCCAAATTGCTGGGATTACAGGCATGAGCCACTGTGCCTGTCACTCTTAAGTTTTAGTATTATGACTGGCTTTTAATTTTTACTGCCGATTAAGAAATGGGATAATCTCTATAAATTATTCCACAGATTACAATAAATATTATTTACATACTGTATAGTACATTTCTTATAGTAAGTATTTAATAAATGTTAGTTGTTGTAGTTCTTAGTTTCATGAGTGTTTTCCTTGAATTCCAGCAACCGCCTTATAAGGGAAGTATTATTCCCATTCTGCAGTAGTGGATGCTGAAGTTCAGAGCATCTGGGACTGGGTCAAGGCCAGTGGAAGGCTCTTTTAGGGAAGTGGCTACATTTCCTCCGGATGCTCTGATGGTGGGTTAAGTGGGCGGTTTCTCACCTCAGTTGTATTTGTTGGTAACAGTACTTTGTTGTGAGATTGTAAGCCCAGTGGCATCATGATTTGAGAATTGCTACATGTTTGTTTTCCAAAAGTATGGTGTATAGATAGGTGTATTAGTTTGTTTTCACACTGCTGATAAAGACATACCTGAGACTGGGAAGAAAAAGAGGTTTAATGGACTTACAGTTCCACGTGGGTGGGGAGGCCTCACAATCATGGTGGAAGGCAAGGAGGAGCAAGTCATGACTTACATGGATGGCAGCAGGCAAAAAGAGAGCTCGTGCAAAAATCTCCCCCTATAGTAACCATCAGATCTCATGAGACTCATTCACTATCACAGGAACAACTCATTCACTATCACGAAGACCTGCCCCCATAGTCACCTTCCACCAGGTTCCTCCCATGAGATGTGGGAATTGTGGGAGTTACAATTCAACATGAGATTTGGGTGGGGACACAGCCAAACCATATCATAGGATTGATTGTTCTGGCATTTGTGTGGTGTCATTAGAAGAATAAAGTGCCTGGGAGGAGGTAATAGAGTGGACTTTACAAATCACCTGACCTGGGAATATGCACCAGTTGCTTCTAGAGAAGTTAATGGGAAAAAGATGAAGAAATTTATTGCAGTGTTTCACCAGCTTTCTGCTGTGAGCTTGTAAGCAGAGTGTCAGTTGCTGGGAATAGCTCTACAATTGGACTGATAAAGGGGAAGAGCCTTCCAAATTCCTAGGTGGACTATCAATAATAGTACAGCTGAAGAATGGAGAAAAGAACAGGAGAGACACCCCAGTGAAAATGCTGGCTTTAAAATCTCTCTGTTAAATAAGTGAATACTACATCCTGCTATAATATACCTTCTGGTCAACCTTTAAAGATAGGACAGATGCCTCTTCCTCACTAGTGATAAAGTGGTTTTTCAGTTAGACTTTCAGTTATACTGGCAGGGCTTTTTAACCAACTGTCTAATGATGAGAAAACAAAACCATTGAGCTACCAAAAATACTTCTGGGAGTATTTTTTAGAAATATCTGGCACAGAGAATTTAAAAAATATTTCATTTTTGTCAAGAGAGTATTTTTCTCCTTATTATGAAGATATAGTATACAAGTTCTTTGGCATATGGAATGAAGAACTGAACTTGAACTAAATAATAGTTTATTCTCATTTTGCCGTCATTTCATTTAAATAAAAGCAAAATTGTTATTCTTATTTCATTAGAAATATGCACCTGTCATTTGAAATTTAAATGCAGATAAAAAAATAAAAATTACTCATAACGCCCTTCACTTGAGATATCATCTATTAAAATTTCATCTTTTAGATAAGAAGTTTCTAATTGTAACCAGAGTAAATGCCAAGATTTCTTTAAAAAAGGGAAACTTGACTGGATGTGGTGGCTCACGTCTGTAATCCCAGCACTTTGGGAGGCTGAGGTGGGCGGACCATGAGGTCAGGAGTTCGAGACCATCCCAGCCAACCTAGTGAAACCCTGTCTCTACTAAAAATAAAAAGAATTATCTGGGCATGGTGGTGGGCACCTGTAATCCCAGCTACTCGGGAGGCTGAGGCAGGAGAATTGCTTGAACCTGTGAGGTGGAGGTTGCAGTGAGCCAAGATAGTGCCACTGCACTCCAGCCTGGGTGACAGAGTGAGACTCCATCTCAAAAAAAAAAAAAAAAAAAAAAAAAAAAAGGAAAGGGAAACTAACTAGTGTTTTGAGGTTTTAATAGATATCACAAGAATATTGCATAAGCAAGCCGTAGTCATTTCAAAATAGTTTATACCAGCCGGCTGCAATTGCTCACACCTGTAATCCCAACATTTTGGGAGGCTGAGGCAGGAGGAATGCCTCAAGTCAGGAGTTTGAGACCAGCATGGGGAATATAGTGAGACCCTTCCTCTATAGAAAATTTAAAAATTAGCCAAGTGTGGTTGTATGTGCCTATAGTTCTAGCTACTTGGGGAGAATGGCTTGAGCCTGGGGACATTGAGGTTTCAGTGAGCCATGATAGCACCACTGCACTCCAGCCTGGGTGACAGAACAAGAACTTGTTTTCAACAACAAACAAAACCAAACCAAAACCCCCAAAATAGTTGTCATCGATAAAAGCATGTGTATTAATTTACATGAATTTTAAAAACAATGCCACATTATTCCACTTTGTTTTAGAATATTTAATGCCACTACATTCTTCACCCAACCTTTGGTTATGTTTCTGAAGATTTTATTCACTCTTAAGAATAGTTTTATTTAAGGCTGGGCGTGGTGGCTCATGCCTGTAATCCAAGCACTTCGGGAGGCTGAGGCAGGCGGATTATCTGAAGTCAGGATTTCAAGACCAGCCTGGCCAACACGACGAAACCCCAGCTCTACTAAAAATACAAAAATTAGCTGGGCATGGTGGCACGTACCTGTAGTCCCAGCTATTTGGGAGGCTGAGGCAGGAGGATGATTTGAACCTGGGAGGTAGAGGTTGCCGTGAGCCGAGATCGCACCATTGCAGTCCAGCCTGTGCAGCAGAGCGAGACTCCATCCCTGGCTTTGTTACATAATTGTGGTCACTTTTATTTGAAAAGAACAAGTAAGACCAAAAGGAGTACCCAGGAAAAGCTCTTCTGGGGTGGAATTTACTGGAGCACAGCTGCCGTCTTCTCCTCGAGTCAAAACATAGTGATAGATTTCAGTTGCCGGAGACCCGGGAGACTCAATCTAGCCCTTAGCCAAACCCTCACTCCTCTCTTTCTTTCTCTCCCATCCCTTTTTTGGGAGACAAAGTCTTGCTTTGTCACCTAGGCTGGAAGGTAGCGGCATCAACGGGACTCACTGCAGCCTTGATCTCCTGGGCTCAAGTGAGGTGGGAACCTCAGCTGCTGGAGTAGCTAGGCCTGCAGGCATGCGTGCCATCATGCCCCGCTATTTTATTTTTATTTTTTTTTATTGAGACCAAGTCTCACTTTGTGGCCCAGGCTGGTCTCGAAGTCCTGGTCTCAAGCAGTCCCCCTGCCTCTGGCTCCCTAAGTGCTGGGATTACAGGAGGGAACCGCTGCACCTGACCTTTCACTCTCACTGCTGCCTTCCTTTTTCATACCCTTTCTAGCTTCTGCATTCAAATCCTGAGAAGACCCTTGAAGCTTTTCATTTCTACTCTGTTTCAGTTTTTCATTGTCCTTTTTGATATGTAAATTCCTCCGTAGAAATGTCAACAGTTTCTGTTTTTCACCAAAAACAATTGTGTTGGAAATATCTTCAATCATATCCTCATGACCTCTGTAGTATGTTTTGACAAATGATTGTACTAAGACAGTATTTGGGTCAATAATGTAACACTTCCAATTGATTCAGTATTCAAAGTTTGGCTTTACTTTCGATGGACATTTCTAGAAGCTCTAAGAAATTGTCCCGGAAGTAAAATGTTATGAATATATCTTTTGCCTTGTTTGCTGATAAATTCTCCTGGTTAAAAACAGAAACTTCTGGCTGGTGTGGTGGCTCTGTAATCCCAGCACTTCAGGAAGCTGAGGTGGGTGGATCACCTGAGATCAGGAGTTTGAGATCAGCCTGGCTAACATTGTGAAACCCCTGACTCTACTAAAAATACAGAATATTTAGCTGGGTATGGTGGTGGGTACCTGTAATCTCAGCTACTCAGGAGGCTGAGGCAGAAGAATTGCTTGAACCTGGGAGGTGGAGGTTGCAGAGAGCCAAGATTGCACTGTTGCACTCCAGCTGGGGTGACAGAGTGAGACTCTGTCTTAAAAAAAAGAAAAAAAAAAAAACCAACCCAAAATCCAGAAACTTATAAGTCATCCAGCTATTTTGAGGTCTAGACTGATTTTTTTGGGATCTAGTTGTTTTTCTGACACCTTTGTTATTTATTTATTTTTATTTACTTACTTTCTAAAGGCAGAGTCTCTCTAGATTGCTCAGGCTTGCCTTGAACTTCTGGATTTGAACAGTCTTCCCACCTCAGACTCCTAGGTAGCTAGGACTACAGGCATGTGCCTGGTCTTTTTCTACGTCTTTAATATACAGTACAGTGACTTCCACATACCAATTTAGGACAGGAATAGTTCTTGATTCTCCAGTTACCAACTTGTCTTTATTGTTCTGTTTTTATTTTTAACATAAATACAGCAAATGATTCTTTCCCCTACATCTGATACCTTATATTTGATTAATATTGAACTAAATGGCCATTCTTTTTTTTTTTTTAATTTCAGAGAAACATTCTTTTTTTTTTTTTTTTTTGAGATGAAGTCTCGCTTTGTCACCCAGGCTGGAATGCAATGACATGATCTTGGTTCACTGCAACCTCTGCCTCCCGGGTTCAAGCAATTCTCCTGCCTCAGCCTCCTGAGTAGCTGGGATTACAGGCGCTTGCCACCATATCCAGCTAATTTTTGTATTTTTAGTAGAGACGGGGTTTCACCATGTTCATTGGGCTGGTCTTGAATTCCTGACCTCGTGATCTGCCTGCCTCAGTCTCCCAAAGTGCTGGGATTATAGGTGTGAGTCACTGCGGTCAGCCTCTATTTTTTAAAATTTTAACTTTTGTTTTAGATTTAGAGGGCACATGTGCAGGTTTGTAAAGGGTATATTGTAACCAGGTGGTGAGCATAGTACCCAATAGGTAGTTTTTCAACCCATGCCCCCTTCCCTCCCTTCACTCCTCTAGTAGTCTGTAGTCTTTTCTGCCCATGTTTATGTCTATGTGTTCTCAATTATTTAGCTCCCACTTTTAAGTGAGAACGTGTATTATTTGATTTTCTGTTCCTGTGTTAATTCCCTTAGGATTATGGCCTCCAGCTCCATCCGTGTTACTGTAAAGGCTATGATTTTATTCTGTGTTATGGCTGTGTAGTATTCCATGATGTGTATGTACTACATTTTCTTTAGTCCACGGTTGTTGGGCATCTAGGCTGATTCCATATCTTTGTTATTGTGAGTAATGTGGCAACAAACTTAGGAGTTCATATGTCTTTTTGGTAGAATGATCTATTTTCCTTTGGGCATATATGCAGTAATGGGATTACTGGGTTGAATGTTGGCTTTGTTTTCAGTTATTTGAGACATCTGCAAACTGCTTTCCATAGTGGCTGAACTAATTTGCTTTCCCACCGACGTTTTGTAAGTGTTCTCTTTTCTCTGCAGCCTCACCAGCATCTGTTGTTTCTTGACTTTTAGTAGTAGCCATTCTGACTGGTGTGAGATGATGTATCTTGGTAGTTTTGATTTGGATTTTTCTGATAATTAATGATGATAAGCATTTTTTCATCTTAGTTGGCCACTTGTAAGTCTTCTTTTGAGATGTGTCTATTCATGCCCTTGGCTCATTTTTTAATGGGGTTGTCTTTTGCTTGTTGATTTCTTTAAGATCCTTATAGATTCTGAGTATTAGGCCTTTGTCAGTGCATAGTTTGTGAATGCATTCTTCCATTCTGTAGATTTTTTGTTTAATTTGTTGATAGTTTCTTTTGCTCTGCAGAAACTCTTTAGTTAGGTCCCATCTGTCAATTTTTATTTTTGTTGCATTTGCTTTTGGAGACTTAGCCAAAAATACTTTCCAAGGCTGATGTTAAGAAGGGTATTTCCTAGGTTTTCTTTCAGGATTTTTATAGTTTGAGGTCTTACATTTAAATCTTTAATCTGTGTTGAGTTAATTTTTGTTTATGGTGAAAGTTAAGGAAGGGTTCAGTTTTACTCATCAGCATATGGCTCTATAGTTATCCCAGCATCATTTATTGACTAGGGAGTCATTTCCCCATTGCTTATTTTTGTCAGTCTTGTTAATATCAGATGGTTGGAAATGTGTAGCTTTATTTCTGAGTTTTCTATTTTGTTCCATTGGTCATTGTGTCTGCTTTTGTATTAGTATCATGCTGTTTTGGTTACTGAAGCCATAGAGTATAGTTTGAAATTGGTTAGTGTGATGCCAATGGCTTTGTTCTTTTTGCTTGGGATTGCTTTGACTATTTGGGCTCTTTTTTGGGTCTATATGAATTTTAGAATTATTTTTTCTAATTCTCTGAAGAATGTTCATAGTTGGATCAGAATGCCATTGAATCTGTAAATTGCTTTGATAATATGGTCATTTCAATGAAATGGTCATTTCAATATTTCATTTCAATGGACATGGAAAGTTTTTCCCTTGATTTGTGTCATCTCTGATTTTTTTTCCGCAGAATTTTATAATTCTCCTTGAGATCTTTCACCTCTGTGGTTAACTGTGTTCCTAGATATTTCATTTTCTTTGGGGCTGTTGAAAATGGAAATATGCTCTTGACTTAACTGTCAGCCTGGTGCCTCTAAATTTTGTACTAAGTTTTGCTACTGTTTTTTTGTTTTTGTTTTTGTTTTTGTTTTTCTACTCATTTTTGTACATTGGTTTTTTATCCTGAAACTCTGCTAAAATCACGTTATCAGTTCTAGTAGCCTTTTGGCAGAGTCTTTAGGGTTTTCTAAGTATAGAATCATATCATCAGCAAAGAGAGAGAGTGTGACCTCTTCTTTTCCTATTTGGATGCCGTTTATTTCTTTTTCTTGCCTGATTGTTCTGGCGAGGGCTTCCAGTGCTATGTTGAATGGGAGTAGTGAGAGTGGACATCTTTACCTTGTTCAGAGTCTCAACGGGAATTGTTCCAGCTTTTGCCCATTGAGTAGGATGTTGGCTGTGAGTTTTTTTCAGATGGCTCTTATTCTTTTGAGGTATATTCCTTCAATGCCTAGTCTGTGGAGGGTTTTTTTTAATCATAAAGGGAAATGTTCGATTTATAAAAAGCTTTTCTGTGTCTATTGAGATGACATATGGTTTTTGCTTTTAATTCAGTTTATGCGGTAAATCACATTTATTGATTTGGATATGTTCGAAACAACCCTGCCTCCCAGAAATAAAGCCTACTTGATCATGATGAATTAACTTTTTTATGTGCTGCTGGATTCAGTTTGCTTGTATTTTGCTGAGAATTTTTGCGTCTGTGTTCATCAGGGATATTGGCCTGAAGTTTTCTTTTTTAGTTGTGTCTTTGCCAAATTTTGGTATTAGGCTGATGCTGGCTTCATGGTATGAGTTAGGGAGGAGTCCCTCCTCCTTGATTTTTTTGGAATAGTTTCAGTAGGATTTGTACCAGTTCTTCTTTACACTTCTGGTAGAATTCAGCTGTGAATCCATCTGGTCCAGAGCTTTTTTTGGTTGGTAGCTTTAAAAAAAAATATTATTGATTCATCTTCAGAGTTTGATATTGGTCTACTCAAGATGTCAATCTCTTTCCAATTCAGTCTTGGGAAATTGTGTTTCCGGGAATTTATCCATTTCCTCTAGGTTTTCTAAGTTGTGTAGATAGAGTTGTTTGTAGTGTTCACTGAGGATCTTTTGTATTTCTGAGGGATCATCTGTAATATCATCTTTGTCATTTCTTATTATACTTACTTTCATCTTCTTAGAGACATTCTTACCAAATTCAAGGTACTGTCCAAATAATGCTAATGGGACTATTTGGCAGGAAATGGTATTTTGTAATAAGTACACTCTTGTCTTAGGTGGTTTGAGTTGCTATAACAAAATACCGTATAATGGGTAGTTTACTATGACAGAGATGTGTATCTCATAGTTCAGGAGGCTGGGAAATCCAAGATCAAGTCTAGAAGATTCAGTGTCTGTTGAGGGCCTGTCTCCTCAGGGATGGCAGTCTTCTCAGTCTGTCCTCACATGGTGGAAGGGGTAAGGGATCTCTCTTGGGCCTTTTTTTATAAGGGCACTAATCCCATTAATGAGGATCACCTCTCGAAGGCCCCACCTCCTAATACCATGACATTGGGGATTAGATTTCAACATACGGACTTTGGGGGACGTAAGATCTCCGTCCACTGCAACTCCTACAGTTGCATCCATCTCCAGCTTTAAGTGGTGGGGCATGCTGTCTCCTTTGCTATCAGAATACCTTCTCTCCTTGTTTATTAGAGGACTTTGCTTAATATTGTGTTCATTTGTCATTCTCAGAGGATTGAATCTCTTGAGAACAGCATCCAGCCTGTACGATTATTTGTTGTACAAATGAATGAAAACAAAAATAAACAGCATATGGCAAATCACCTTAGGAAGTACCATCATGTGTTGGTTTAGAGGATGAACTCTGAAGCCCGAACCACGTGGATTCAAGTCTTGGTTCCCTCATTTATTATCTGTGTGTCCTTAGACCAGGCGTCCCCAAACTTTTTACACCGGGGGCCAGTTCACTGTCCCTCAGACCGTTGGAGGGCCGCCACATACTGTGCTCTTCTCACTGACCACCAGTGAAAGAGGTGCCCCTTCCTGAAGTGTGGCAGGGGGGCCGGATAAATGGCCTCAGGGGGCCGCAGTTTGGGGACGCCTGCCTTAGGCAATTGTGAATCATGTTGGTGCATCTAAGTTTTGTCATTTCAAATGTGGAGATAACTGTAGTTCCTAACTCTTACCATTGCTATAAAGATTAAATGAGGTTTTATATACAAAGTGCTTGTAACACTGCCTATATACAGTTAGTACTGTTGCTACTATTGCTATTATCCTTTTCTTTTTTTTTTTTTGTTTTTTTGTTTTTTTGTTTTTTTTGAGATGGAGTTTCGCTCTTGTTACCCAGGCTGGAGTGCAATGGCGCGATCTCGGCTCACCGCAACCTCCGCCTCCTGGGTTCAGGCAATTCTCCTGCCTCAGCCTCCTGAGTAGCTGGGATTATAGGCACGCACCACCATGCCCAGCTAATTTTTTTTTGTATTTTTAGTAGAGACGGGGTTTCACCATGTTGACCAGGTTGGTCTCGATCTCTCGACCTCGTGATCCACCCGCCTCGGCCTCCCAAAGTGCTGGGATTACAGGCTTGAGCCACCGCACCCGGCCCTTTTTTTTTTTTTTTTTTTTTTTTTTTTTTTTAATAGCTATGACATGGAATAGTATGTGCCCTTAGAAGATTCATTCTGGAATTCAGTTCTTAGGGTGCCAAAACGAAGAAGTACTTTGTCTCTACTTTGGGTTCAGGAGCCCCGGAGTATGGGAAGTGGAGGTCCTCAGTATATCACACAGCTGAGGACATTTGTATTTTTATCAGTTGTCAGGCTGCCAAGGCTCATGGTGAACTAATAAACAGCCTTTCCTTTTGGTTAGAATCCCTCTACTCCATATAGCAACTCTTCTACCTCAGGCTGGTTGTGATTCATCTTAATTCAGAGGATAAACAAATTAATCATTAATTAAGTTATGAAATCTTTAACAACAGTGATCCATACAAGAGATACTAAAAGGGCTGTGGGTGATGAACAAAGGGATCAGGCAGGATTGAAAGATTTTTGAAGTCTTCTCTAGCAGGAACTGTTTAATGATTTTTACTCTTTGTATTTTTTAAGTGTTCTGTTTAATATTTAATATGATTGTATCTAGCTGTTGGCCTCATATTTATCTTTTAGTCCCCCTGCCAGCATTTTATTATGCAAAATTTCCAGTATACAGTAAAAATAAAGGAATTTAAAAGTGAATACCTGTATGGTCAACACATAACATTAATATTTTGCAATGGTTGCTTGATCACAAAGCTGTTCAGTTATTCATCACTATGTACACCCCCAACTACTTTATATTTTTATATGCTTGGTTAGGTTTATTTTATTATTTGATCATCCATATGAGAGAAGTCAGTGTTTTGTACTCATTCCTCCAGAAACTAATAGTGGTAAATAAATACATGAAGCAATGCTTTTTAAGAGGTATGGAGTAAAAATTGCTCTCACTGGAAGGATTCTTTAAGAATCAAGGTGAGGCAAGGGGAAGAAACGTGTAGGTGGAAAAATAAGCCCTTGGGAAAAGAATTCACTGTATTAGATAATCATTAAAATATTCTTTTTGATATGTTAGATTTTTAGTTTCACTTTGCAAGCTCTGCAGGCTCAGCTCTTCTTGTTTCCAGTAAATGGCAACATAACTGGGGCAGAAAAGGAACTAAGTTAGTAAAATGTTTTAAAGAAAATCCTTGAAGGTTGAAGGCTAACAATCACAGAACACTAAGGCCTAAGATAACAGTTTGTGTCAGCTTTACTTCCTCTAGATAAGTTACTACATCGAATTGCCTGGCTTTCCTTTTCATCACTGGTATAGAATCCACAATGCTAGTTCTTTTGGAGTTCTGAAGGCAGCTGCAAAGGGCATGAATAGGTCATAGGGCAAAATCTTGATTATGACTCAAAAGAAAGGCGTAGTTACTTTGTTCTTCATGAACTATGGAAACACACACTAGAAAGCAATACTTGTTTTGGAGGACAGTTTTTGGTTGCTGCTGTTTTCTGGCAGTACATGTTTACTAGAGACAGAGCTGCAAAGTTATTAATGAACATTTGTCTCTTTCACTTTCAGTTCACTTCTTTAATTGAGATGGACATGATATAATCTCCATTGAGTCAAAGGATGGCGTCTAGTCCTGAGCTTCCCACCGAAGATGAACAGGTTTCCTGGGGCATCGATGATCTCCATATTTCATTGCAAGGTAATTAAGATTGGGTCGGGGTAGCACCCACAGAAACTGTGGAAACCTTACTCTTACCTAGCTGCAAATCATACTGATTTCTGTCTCTCCTATGGAGATAATTAAATATATCTGTATTTTTCCAGCTGTAGAAACCTTTTAGTATACTTAAATGTCTTTATTGCTGTCTTAGCTCTGTGGAAAAGTAAGGAATACCTGGAAGGAATTTACTATCTCCAGTTTCTTACTGAGCGTATGTATTTTATTTGCAGTGAAAATTAAATAGTAAACCATAGTTTACTTGGCATTGTTTGTGCTTACTTCATATCTTTTTGTATAGCTTCTTTTAAATGCACATCCTTGCCGGGCATGGTGGCTCGTGCTTGTAATCCCAGCACTTTGTGAGGCCGAGGTGGGTAGATCACCCAAGGTGCGGGGTTCGAGACCAGCCTGAACAACACGGGGAAACCCCATTTCTACTAAAAGTACAAAACTGGCCAGGTGTGGTAGCACATGCCTGTAATCCCAGGTACTTGGGAGGCTGAAGCAGGAGAATTGCTTGAACTCGAGAGGTGGAGGTTACAGTGAGCTGAGATCGCACCATTGCATTCCAGGCTGGGCAACAAGAAACTCCCATCTCATAAATAAATAAATGCACATCTTTATTTTTCTGATAGGAAGAGAGGTAATATCATAAATGAATAATCTTTCAATCATGTGAATCATGTGTTCATGTGTATAAGTGCTGTCATTTAAAAAAAAATGCTTATTCTCAAGTTTGGCAACATTTGTGTTGTGTTTTGAAAATTCACTAGCCACTAGACCTTCTCTTTGCTGACAAAGCAAATGTTGGAGTTGAGTAAAGTTAGCTAGTATACAAGAAATAAGGCTATAGCAGGTCTTTGAAAATATTTATGGAAGTATGTATTTTAAAGTAATTTTAAGATTATGAGCAGTATTATGCAGCATATTTAGAATGTTATTCAAAATCATAGATTCTGAGTCATTTACGGTAAAGATGCCAAAATTACTTTTTTTCTGGTATTTTCCTATAAACTAAAGATCTGTTTTGATGCCATATTGAGTGATTTGGCAAAAAAAAAACAAAAAAGCAAAACCATCCTGTTTTGAGTCATTTACTTCTATATTTTGAGTTGAGATGGAAATCAGTAGCTGTTAGAATAGACAGTATCTGTATGTATCAGCCTTTTAAAAGTAATTATTGTATAATTTGTGTAGAGTAAGAAACAAATTGTTGAGAGGTTATACTTGAGGTAAGAATTTTAAAAATTTTTAGTAAGGACTAAAAAAATAGTGTCTTAATTTTCTGATGTAGTTGGAATCAAGCTTTCATTTAACTGGAAAAAAATTGTTGTTTTTCTATGGTGTTTTGGTTGCATGTGAAGTTTTGTCTGCAATAAATAGGTAAATCAGATTTCTGATGCTGGCTCTGCCAATCATTAGTTCTTTGTACTCGGAGGAGAGATTTCATCTTTTGAGTCTCAGTTTCCTCATTTGTAAAATGTGAATGAGAGTGCCCACACCGCAGCTGCGTTTTGAAGATGAACAGTAAGAGAGACAAAGGGGCTTAGCACAGTGCCTAACACAGACTAGCGACTCAGTATGTACATCCAACTTTCTTTTACTATGTTTGGGGTCAAAATCTTACTCTCAAAGTATTGCTTGTCCAGGAGCACATGGCTGGAGTAGAAACTTCATGGTATACAGGAAAAAAGTGTAAACCAGAAGTCTGTTTTTTCTCTGTTTTTTCTTTTGTTTTTGTTTTAACATTTCTGTTCAGTGGCTCCCTGTCACATGTGGGATGAAGTCCAGACTTCTTGGCATGGCTCAGGCTTTTGCTGGTCCAGTGCTTGCCTTTCTCTCTGCTCTTATCTCCCACCATGCCCCATATACACTGTGTGCTCCAGACCCACAGTTCCTTAAGGGGCCGTACTCTTTTCCCCTCGGCCAGCCTGTGTGCTTTCATTTGGGTTGTTTCCCTTGTAGCTCCCCTCTCCCGGCCTCCTTCAGCAGCAGAAGTCATCCCCCCGTCCATCCTTCATACAACCCTTATCCATCCCCAGGTCAATTAGAATCAGCTTCCTCTGTGAGCCCTGCTCTCTCTTAGGCTGAGATCACGTGCTTCCTCCTCTGTTCTCCCATAGTATCTATTTGAGCACTTACAGTATTATAATTATTATACGTATCAAATAATATTTTCTTCCCCACAAAAGAGTGAGCATTTTGATTTCTGTGTAGCATGCTATAACTTATGTAGCACTTTTGCATACCTCATCTCATTTGGTCCTCACAACCACACCATGAAGTAGATTTTTAAAACATCTTTGACAAACAGAGAAAGAAACTGTGGCTCAGAAAGAATGAATTACTTGCCGAGAGTCCCACAGCTAGTGAGCAGCAGTTTTGACTAGGAGGTCAGTTTTTTTTTTTGTGTTGTGCCATACCCTCTTTGATACACTAGTTTGAAAGAGGGAGTTCTCTGAAAAATTTATTAAACCTTAGCCTTAACCTATTCAATCCACAGCAAGTTTTCACATCCAGAATATGGATGGACATCTTCAAGTAATATTATCGATCTCTGGCTCACATGTAGCTCAAAATAATTAGCAAATTACTGAGAAATGAGTGGTTTCTTATAGCATGTTTTGAATTATAGTAGGTTATACAATCTGCTTTACAATTGGAGAATAATATGGGCTGTTTTGCAATGTAAATATGATATATATTCACTGATTAGTCTGAACGATTTCCTTTCATGATGTATTTAGAGGAATCGTGGGGCTGGACACATTGCTCTATAGGAGGAGAGGTGGAAAGCCAATACTTTAGTGTTGAGGTGACACTGGGCAATCTGTTCACATTAGCCAGGTACCCTCAAGAGATACCAACCACGAAGTTCCCATGCCTATAAGATGAAGGCTTTATGGTAAAATGAATGGGTTTCCCAAAGTTAAGTTCCATATTGTTATCAGTGAATTTAGAATGATTCTTTCAGCCTAAGTTGTTGAAGGAAAGAAGGAAGGGAGGGAGGAAGGAAGAAAAGAAAGCAGACACTGGGATGTATTTCTGAAGGCACCTTTGCCTTCATAGCAGGATTATTAGTTATTTGAGAAAAAAAATTGATGGACAATATTATCTGCATGAAGAACTACTGAACTAAAGGCTGTTGGTGGTAGTCTTAAAGACACTTGGCCTTGTATACACAGCAAGCCGACTCGTATTTCGCAAAATTCACATGTGCTTAATGATCCTTGGAGTAATATGAGAAAAGAGATTTCATGTAATATGAGAGGCTCAGGATCACTGCTCTTAAGAAAGTTTTTATTTTTCTTTGTTTCAGAACCGTTTTTAGAGGCAGATAGAGACAGTAGAATGGCCTAACTAACTTATAAAGCCTGCTTTATTTTAGCAAAAACTTAATCTAAGGTGAGATAATTGTGGCAACACCCTTGTTACAATTTCTTGCAATTGTGCAAGAAAAGATTAAAATGTCTGAGTTGAAATGTAGTGATTCATCGTTGATATATTATGAAAGCAGATAGCCCATATATGCAGGGTCTAAAAGAAATCAGCCCTAAAAATAAGGCAGTGCTTTGCTGAAATTCATAGAGCAGGACAATAAGCAAGTGACTTCATCTTTCTTTTCATTGACTTTTTGTGTGATCTTTGAGAAAATATAAAGCCAATTTGAGGGTACCCTCCCTCTTTTTTTTTTTTTTTTTTTGTTTGAGAGAGAGTCTTGCTGTCACCCAGGCTGGAGAGCAGTGGTGTGGATATGGCTCACTGCAGTCTCAAACTTCTGGGCTCAAGTGATCTTTACACCTCAGACTCCCAAGTAGCTGATACTATAGGTACACATCACTGCGCCTGGCTTTTTAATTTTTTGTAGAGATGGGGGTCTTGCTATGATACCCAGGCTGGTTTTGAACTCGTGGACTCAAGTGATCCTCCTACCTCAGCCTCCCAAAGTGCTGGGATTACAGGCGTGAGCCACCACACCTGGCCCTGAGGTTACTCTTTATCGGTAGATATTTATGTTTTCTGCATCTAGTGAAGAGGGTGGTATTGGACTGTTTGGTTAGGAACAGAAATGAATGGTATTTATGAATTTGAGTGGGTTCATTTAAAAATGGAATTCATTTAGTTTAGTGCATTCTCTTACTCTGGGCAGTCCACATTTTACTTTATTTATTTATTCATATATATATATATATATATATATATATATATAAAACATACATATAAAATATACAATATAAAAAATTTTTTTTTTTTTTTTTTTTGACAGAGTCTCACTTTGTTGCCCAGGATAGAGGGCAGTGGTGCAACCTCAGCTCACTGCAACCTCCGCTCCTGGGTTCAAGCAGTTCTCCTGCCTCAGCATCCTGAGTAGTTGGGATTACAGGCATCTGCCACTATGCCTGGCTAATTTTTGTATTTTTAGTAGAGACAGGATTTCACCATGTTGGCCAGGTTGGTTTTGAACTTCTGACCTCAAGTGATTCACCTGCCTTGGCCTTCCAAAGTGTGGGGATTACAGGTGTGAGCCACTGGCCAGCAATTGTTATTTTAAATGATTTTGAGATATGGAAATTCAGGCTATTAAAATGATGAGTGGCTGTTTAAAAATTTTTAAATTTAATACAGTTTTCAATTTTAAAATATTTAAAAAAATATGTGGGGAGAATCTTGCTAATTTGCCCAGGCTGGTCTTGAACTCCTGGCCTCAAGCTATCCTCCCACCTTGGCCTCCCAGAGCACTGGGATTACAGATGTGAGCCACTGTGCCTGGCCATAAATGGCTATCTCTAAAAATTATTTGCTTTACCAATATGCCCTTTATATAATTCCTTTAAATCTTTCCATTTGGATTTCTTCCTTGGCAAAGTAAGAGGTGCTTCCTTCTCTTTGATCCCAAGAAAATAATAACTATAAACTTCGTCAGAAACAACATCTGTGCTCAGCCCTTTGTGTGGGAAAGGTATGCCCAGGGAACAATTTTTGAAGTATTGGATAGATATGATTATGAAAGCAGTAGGGGTAAAGTTGGATAAGTATCACAGGATTTTAAAGTTAGATGGGATTTTCTTTGCAATTCATTGTAATTTGGGACCAAAGTAGGAATCCTTTCTAAAGTATTTCTGAGATTAAGATCCTTCAGGAAGTTGAATTGAAACCCTACGTTTGAGTTTTTTGCTTTTAGGCAGTGCCTACCTGTTGGGTTTTGAGAGTGAGCGTTACGTGGTCACATGTCAGAGCTGTGCCTTAGGGGATTCATCTGGCTTTGAGGTACAGGAAGGCTGGAAAGGGCAAGAAAGTAGTTGGAGAAACCTATTAGGAAGTGTTAGCAAATATGTGGGTGTTGGTACTTTTGCCTGGGCCAGGGTTTTAGCAGTGGTTGTGAAAGTATGGGACAGATAAGAAAATCTTTTAAGGTGGAAGACTCAGTAGGAATTTGCAACGATGAATATGGATAAGGTAGAAAGGCTCCAAGGTTTTGAAGTTGAGCTGCTTGGGATAATAGCAGTATCATATGTAATGTCCAGATTACTAACTTTATTTAATGTGTTTTGTTTTGGAGCAGAAGTCTTCCTCTGTCGCCCAGGCTGGAGTGCAGTGACGTGGTCTTGGCTCACTGCAGCCTCCGCCTCCTGGGTTTAAGCAGCTTTTATGTCTTAGCCACCCGAGTAGCTGGGATTACAGGCACGTGCCACCATGCCAAGCTATTTTTTGTATTTTTAGTAGACATGGGATTTTGCCATGTTGCCTAGGCTTGTCTCAAACTCCTGGGCTCGATAGTTCCTCCCACCTTGCTTTTCCAGAGTGCTGGGATTACTGTCGTGAGCCACCGTGCGTGGCCTATTTAGTGTGTTTTTATGAGTCATAATAGTATCAAATACAAAGGCCATTAAATATTATTTATATCAATGTGCTTAAAATAAATTTTTGTAGATAAAAGGTGCTTTACAAAGACTCTTGAGAACTTCTCCGTTATAGAAAGATTAAAAGCATGATGCAGGTGGAGGATCTATTTGAAAGCCATAGTAACAAGCGAAATTGGCTGTGTAGGAGGACTCATCATGAGAAATTTTAAATGGCAACTGTAGGCAATTTTGAACTGTTTGGACACTTATATTTTTGTGTTTTGGATTTATTTCTTTTTTAATAAGTAAATATAACTTGTTTGTTATAAAGGACATAATGAACAACATCGACCCATGCTTTAGAAAAACAGCATCCAGATACAGAATATTATCATTAATATTATCATTTTATGATACACTGATATTATCATTTTAGACACTGAACTAGGAATGAGTGTGGATTCTGTTACTTTTGCCACCACACAGAAGTTAACTTGCAAGCAGTCTTGACAAGATGCAGGTTCATCTGCATGAACTTCTATAAAAAACATTCAGCCCAGTTACCGTGTCATTTCAAACAAGGCTCATATGTTTTATTTAATGCTCTTATCGTCTCAGTGACATATTTTAAAAGATTAAAAAACCCTCTGTGTCTTCTGTTTAGATATCATTACTTGGTAGGGTACAGTGGTGAAATGTGAGTCTCTGTAGTTAGGTTATTAGTCCGTTTAAACGTATTTCATATTTACTGAGTATCCATCTGATGGGGGGCTTTCAATTTTTGTACTATTTTTAGAAGCATTAAAAATTATCCATGTTTAGTGGGTTAGGTTACAAACGTCATAATGGAGATGTCAGGTTTAATTTTATTCATTTACTTGGTAAATGCTGAATGCCAATCATGTGCTGTGGGCAAGGTGTTATGATTACAAAGAAATAAATTGGGCATCTTCAAGAAGCATGTAGTCTAGATGTGCTTTTGCTTGTTGATGTCATGTGGAAGTGAAGAGATAGCCTGGGATGCCAATATAATCATTCTTTCTTTTTTTCTTGAGATAGAGTCTTGCACTGCCAGCCGGGCTGGAGTGCAGTGGCGCTATCTCAGCTCACTGCAACCTCCACCTCCTGGGTTCAAGTGATTCTCCTGCCCCAGCCTCCTGGGTAGCTGAGATTATAGGTGCCCATCACCACGCCCAGCTAATGTTTTGTATTTTTAGTAGAGACGGGGTTTCACCATTTGGCCAGGCTGGTCTCGTCATTTGCTCGAGAATGGTTATATTGTAATCCGAGCCTCCCAAAGTGCTGGGACTACAATATAATCATTCTTGTGAGATGAGCTGAGGTCTTTAACTTTAAAGGGTTATGTTCCTAATTTTGGTATCCATTGTACAAATTCAACCGAAATAGGACCAGAAATGTTGTCTGGAATATCTTTTTATGTTTCAGCTTTAGGGAGGTGAAGAATAAAAAACATACTGTATACAGCATTATTTGCAAGGTGAGTTATAAATTCTTCTCAGTGCAAAGATGAAATAGTTTGGTCAGAACTTCCCTGGAGATTGTTGTCTTCTTACTGTTCTTATCCTTGAATTTCCTCTCATCATTGGATATTACTTGCTGCAATAATACTTCAGAGTTCCTCCAAGTGTGTTTTAGGTACAGACAATATTAATGAATCATTATTGCCAATCAAGTTTCTGAATATTTTAGGTTTTCAATAAACAATCTTATTGTGAGTGACTGAGTGGCCATTTTATATATTTTAAAATGTTCTATAAAGTACCCCGGATTAGAAGAACTTTTGTGTTCATGAAAATTGTCAGATGGGATGGAAACACGATTTTTTTAGACCTAAGACAGTGGGGTGTGTCTGTGATGTATCGGGGTTAAATAATGCTTTAGTATTTATGAGAGAAGAGTTTGTTCTACCTTATAACTGTGAGTGAATGAAACCATGTGCAGTCACAAGATTGATTACAAGCTTCTAGGCTGGTGCAGTGGCTCAGACCTGTAATCTCAGCACTCTGGGAGGCTGAAGTGGGAATACTGCTTGAGCCCAGGAGTTTGAGGTCAGCTTGGGCAACATAGTGAGAGCGCCGGCTCAACAAAAAATAAAATAAATTATCTGGGCATGGTGGCTTTCCCCTGTAGTCCCAGCTACTTGGGAGGCTGAGGTGGGAGGATCGCCTGAGCCCAGGAGTTGAGAATGCAGTAAACTTTGATCACACCACTGTGCTCTAGGTTGGACGACAGAGGGAGACCCTGTCTCTAAAATAAACAATCACTTATTTTTTTAAAAGAGGATTCTGGCCGGGCGCGGTGGCTCAAGCCTGTAATCCCAGCACTTTGGGAGGCCGAGGCGGGTGGATCACGAGGTTGAGAGATCAAGACCATCCTGGTCAACATGGTGAAACCCCGTCTCTACTAAAAAATACAAAAAACTAGCTGGGCGTGGTGGTGCGTGCCTGTAATCCCAGCTACTCAGGAGGCTGAGGCAGGAGAATTGCCTGAGCCCAGGAGGCGGAGGTTGCGGTGAGCCGAGATCGCGCCATTGCACTCCAGCCTGGGTAACAAGAGCGAAACTCCATCTCAAAAAAAAAAAAAATAAAATAAAAAAAAATAAAATAAAATAAAAGAGGATTCTGGGTGGAATTTCTTCCCATTTGCAACAAAGTCCCCACTGTGGGATTTTGAGGTTGATGATGAATGAAGAGTAAGAAAAGGCACGTATTAGTAGGTAGTATTTCACTTCTCTAACCAGTTCAGATTGCTCATTTATTATGAATAAAAGCAAATTTTCTTTGTCTGGTTAGATACTTATTATAGCAATCAAGCTATAATTTACCCATGTTTAGTGGGTTAGGTTAGTCCTTCACTGGCTATCAGTGTTGTACCGTAACAGTACAAAAGCTTCTAGAAAGTTCTTGTTATCATAGTAGTTGATACTCGCTTTTGCTGTGTTTTCTTGGAAAATTCTTTGCCTTGATATTATTAAGCTTTATAACCTTAAAAATATTCTGATTAAAGGAAAAATAAAAGCTCTTGTGGTATTTTGCGCTGCATAGTGTTTTTCAGGAAAAAAATTGTTTTCTTCTTTAGTTTGTATATACAGTTTTGGCTTCTGGGAACTTTGGTTCTGTTTTTGCCAGGAATTTGGGGATAAGCTTACTTTATTCTGGGTCAGTTAAATTTTGAAAACTAGGGCAAGATAAATCCAGGGTCATTTAGAGTCTTGTTAAAGTGGGTTAACAAAGATCTCATTCATTCCGTATGGAAATAAAAATCCTTTTTAATTAGCCCCATGAGATACAAGATTTTCTGAGCTTTTCTGTATCCATGTATGTTGGGTGGTGGTGTAATTATTCAGAGCTTGAAGTAGTACATTAGAAAAACACAAAATTTAAAATAACATCACCTTTAGGAAAAACTAAGAAGTTAGTATAGTATGTTACATTGCAATCATTTGCTGGATTTAGTGTGTGGTTTAACACTTTGAATTGGAGATCATTTCTAAATGTGCCTCTTCAAAACATGATTTCCCTTACCTGATTTCAACATTCATGATTACAGTTTCCTGAAGTAACTCCCATTTTTCTAAATCATTCAGAGAATCTCAAAGGTAACTGCATTTCTGTTTCTCTATATGTATGAGAGCCACAGTTGACTACCACCAGATATTTTTACAGACATTTAAAAGTGATGGATAAAAGGATATGAATGATTTATCAGGGAGATGGAATGTCTGAAGTTTTCAGTGTGTGTCTCTTTGGAGGAGAGATGTCAGATGCTGGATGAATAATTTCTTACTGTCATTGAGAGTCTGTGCAGTGATGCATGTGGGACGAGCATAGGAGGGAAAAGGCAGAAAGAGTAGCCACACGCTTTTGCTGTTCTCTTGTGGGGTAGAGCAGCATTCACTAGTCAGGCACTGGTTTTTTCCGTCTCTACTGTACAGGTGATTAGCAGTTTCATCAGTGGTGTCATGTTACAAGGTAAAGGGCACCTGGCTCAAGTGTGGAACACAAACAGCCCTTCTCAAATTTGAGAAACATTTAAGATCTTTCCAAAACATTGGAATCATTTGCCTTTTCCTCAGTTAAGTAGGATTTTTAATAGTGCGAACTAAGTCTGCTGTGTATCTCTGCCTCCATCTGAATGCTTTGTTGGCAAACTTCCTGGGGGTTTTGATGTCTTCAAAATAAAATGTTTCAGAAATCCAGGTAAATTCACGTTTCCCACTTCATCACATAATTATAATTTTTATGAGCACAGGTGAAACTGTTCACTGATTCGTTCATGCAGCAAATGTTTCCTGCGACCCTACCTTGTATCAGGCACTATTTTGGGCAAGAGAATACTCAGGTGAACAACTTCAGTAAGCTTCATGTGCCCATGATGTTTATATTTAAGCTAGAGTAGATTATAATCAAGAAGTACATCAGTGCATGGTAAAATGCTGTGCAGAAGATTTAAATGAGTTCATATCATAGAGCTTGGGTGACTTCTTGAGATCAGAGAAGGCCTCTGAGAAGGGACAGTTTAGGAGTGATTGAGTAACACGAGACACTTCCCTGCAAAGAGCAACATGAAAGCAGCCCAATGTGAGGCAGTAGGACAAAGATGAGCTCTAGGATAAAAGCAAGGTTGGTGATTTCATGGAGCCAGAGAAGCCTAGTGTGGCTGCATTGTGGTGGGCAAGGGGTGGCCTGACCTGGTCATGCACTGAATGAAATCACCTATGGAGTGTGTAGCAAGAGCAGACCTTTGGGTCTTTCAGTGTTTAGAGGTCAAGTGGAAGAGGAGGAACAAGGAAAGGACACTGAGAAGGAGTAGCCAGTGACAAGGAAGGAAAAGCAGGTGAACGTGATGGCCTGGAAACCCATAGATGAAAGTGTTTCAAGAAGGTGGTGGCCAGGCGCGGTGGCTTCTGCCTATAATCCCAGCACTTTGGGAGGTCAGGAGATTGAGACCAGCCTGACCAAAATGGTGAAACCCTGTCTCTACTAAAAATACAAAAATTAGCCGGGCATGGTGGCACGCACCTGTAATCCCAGCTATTAGAGAGGCTAAGGCAGGGGAATCACTTGAGTCTGGGAGGCAGAGGTTGCAGTGAGCCGAGATCCGGCCACTGCACTCTAGTCTGGGTGAGAGAGTGAGACCCTGTCTTAAAAAAACAGAAGGTGGTGTGGTAAAGCATGTTGAATGCCACACAGCAATCAAGTAAGGTCAGTACAGAGAGGTGCCCACTAGATTGGGCTCATAGGATTTGTTGTGATGGCTCTGACAAGGTTAGCTACTGTCAAGAGGTGGAATGGAAGCCTGACTGGAGTGCCTTGAGGAGGGAGAATACTAGAACGGGGAAGTGGAGAGAGTCGCTTTATTTACACGTTCAAGAAACTTTGCTGTAAAATAGGGGTATCAGGCACATGATAAAAGGTAAGATTTTTTTTTAAGGTAAGAGGTACTATTTCGTTACTTGTTATGCTTTTCCTAGGTATAGGTCAGTTTACTCTGAAAGCTCCATTCATTTATTTGTTCATTCATTATTCACCAAATATTTTTGAACACTTTCTGTGTATAAGGCATTGTGCTGAGCACACGGGGTAGTGTGTGGCACGTCGTCTTCTAAAATGTGTCCTCTGATTAGAGATATACACAAGCACATAGACTATCCCAGTATCATGGGATGTGTGCTCCAAGTGCAGCAAGACTTGGTACTGTGGAAGTAGGGAGTAGGAGTACCTAACTCAGACCCACGGAAGGCTTCCCAGAGAAAATGATTCCTAAGCTTTTACCTAAAAGGTGTTAGCAAATGAGCAGTTGAAGATGAGAAGGTGCTGTGGGCAGGAGAGGCCAGAAGATGAGCTGAATGTGATACATTCAGGGAAATGGGTGTTCAGTGAGACTGAGGATTTAAAGGAGAATTAAAATTTGGAGGATAATGTGAAGAGTTGAAGGGTCATGTAAACATATAGGGGTTTGGAATTTTTCCTAAGACCAAGGAGAAGCAATGGAGGGATTCTGAGGAGCCACAGAACTGGTTTTAGAAATTCCCCCAGGCTACAGTGTGGGGTATAGTCTTTAAGGGAGTGAGTGTAGAAACAGAAAGACCAGCTTAAGTCTGTTAGGGTGGTCCACCCTAGAGAGAATGATATCCTGATGTAGACGTGGTCATGGAGATGGAGAGAAATAGGTGTTCAAGAGATATCATCTAATAGGTATCAGGACTTTTTGATGGATTGGGTATGGGAGAAGGAGAGGGAAGGATGTATCAAAGATGATAGGTTTTGGCCAGGTGTGGTGGTTTACGCCTGTAATCCCAGCACATTGGTAGGCCAAGGTGGGTGGATCGCTTGAGGCCAGGAGTTCAAGACCAGCCTGGCCAACATGGTGAAACTGTGTCTCTACTAAAAAATACAAAAATTATCTGGGCCTGTTGGCATGTGCCTGTAATCTCAGCTACTTTGGAGGCTGAGACAGAAGAATCGCTTGAACCTGGGAGGTGGAGGCTGCAGTAAGTGGAGATCGTGCCATTGCATTCCAGCCTGTGGGACAGAGAAGACTGTCTCAAAAATAAATAAATAGATAATATGATAGGTATATTCTTGGGCACATAGGTAGATGATAGAACTATTCACTGAAAAAAAAAAATGCAGGAGAACAACTTTGGTTGGGGAGGGAATTGGTTAGAGATGATGACTCTGGATGTGAAATCCAGAGCATATTATCCAAGACGTACTAGGCTTTCAATAGACGTTTTGTTTTGTTTTATTTTTTTGAGACAGCTTCTCACTTTGTCATCCAGGCTGGAGTACAGTGGTGTGATCATGGCTCACTGCAGCCTTAACCTCCTGGGCTCAGGTGCTTCTCCAACCTCAGTCTCTCAAGTAGCTGGGACTATAGGTGTGTGCCACCATACCTGGCTAATTTTTTGTATTTCTTTTTTTTAAGAAAGGATCTCACTTGGTTGCCTGGGCTGGTCTTGAACTCCTGGGCTCAACTGATCCTCCCACCTCAGCTTTCCAAAGTGCTGAGATTACAGGCACAAGCCACCACACCCAGCTTAGATATTTTAAATGAGCAAATAAAATATCCTCCATCTTCTGGGAGGAAGTATTCTCATTCATAAAATGGCTACCTGACCACTTCATTGGTAGGCTTTAATGAAAGTGTCATAGTTCCTTATTCCTGGGCCTGACTTGCTTCATTCAGCAAGCTGTCTGAGCCCTTCCAGTGTTTCTTTTTTTTTTTTTTGAGACCGAGTTTCGCTCTTGTTACCCAGGCTGGAGTGCAATGGTGCGATCTCAGCTCACTGCAACCTCCGCCTCCCGGGTTCAAGTGATTCTCCTGCCTCAGCCTCCTGAGTAGCTGGGATTACAGGCACGTGCCACTGTGCCCATTTTGTATTTTTAGTAGAGACGGGGTTTCACCATGTTGACCAGGATGGTCTTGATCTCTTGACCTCGTGATCCACCTGCCTCGGCCTCCAAAAGTGCTGGGATTACAGGCTTGCGCCACCGCACCCGGCCGCCCCTCCAGTGTTTCTTAAGATATCCATGTGTTAGGGCCAGGTGCAGTGGCTCATGCTTATAATCCTAGCACTGTGGGAGGCTGATGTGGGAAGATAGCTTGAGCTCAGGAGTTTGAGACCAGCCTGGGCAACATGGCAAGACTCCATCTCTATTAAAAAAAAACTCATGTGTTAAAATATTTATTTTGAGATTCATTATATTAATATCCAGAGTTTATTATTTCATCGCTATTTTTTTTTTGCCAGGCCCTTCTTATTTCCTTCTGTTGTTTCAAGAATAAGTCACACGTATAAATCATCCAGTCTATTTAGACTATTATTTCACAAAGTGAGATATGTGAAGCCCTGAATCAGAATCTCAGAGAGTTGTGTTCTAGAAACCTGCGCTTAAACAATCACCCTGAGTAATTTGCTGGCATTCCAAAATGAACCTGGTTATAATCACAGCACAGCTCTGTTCAGTGCAGTCTGGTTCTTTTGCACTCAGAAGTCAGAGGTGCTTGGACTGCTGCCCCAGTATAAAGTGTTGAGGCTCACATGTCTTGACTTTCAAAAGAAAAGCGTTCAGTTTTATGTGTTAGATAAAGGGTAGCAAGGAGTAATAAATGTGTGTTAAAATAAATGTAGTCATTTCTTTATTTCTTCATTCCATAGATGTTTATTGAGCAAGTCAGATGAATCAGAAGAGGGCGAGAAGGAGGAAAGACAAATAGCACCCAGCTTCTAGACTTTTATCAGTGTTGTGGGCTCATTTTCATGTGCTAGAAATACAAGATTTGCTTACTCAGAGAGCCAGGAGCTATGTTCCAGTGAGGTTGGAAACAAAAGCCTCATTATAAGAATCTCAGGTGTTTACACAAGGGTGTGGTTTGCTCATGTGGCAACATGAAGTTGCTGGATTCCACATGCTGAGGCTCAAAGTAGAAATCATTGATCTTATGTCATACTTTCCCAACAAACTAAGTGCTTAAATCCATGTTCATTGAGGAAAAATAACAACAAAATCCCGCTCCCTCCTTCTCCAGCCATTTAATCATTCATTCAGCAAATATTTTCAGAATTCCTGTAGGATGAAAGCTTTGGGGTAGGTACTGCAGGCAAAATGAGGAGCAAAATGAGACATGGGTCATGTGTTCTTGGAGCCTATGAATGAGCTAAGCTAATGAAGAGGCAGAGGTTAATCAAATAATCTCATAGATATTAGCTAATATTTCATTAAACTTTATTAGATATAATTTGACATCAAATTCACATACCATGCAATTCACCCATTTAAAGTGTATGATTTAGTAGTTTTTAGTATACTCACAGTTGGGCAGTCATTGCACTGGATTTTAGAACTTTTTTTTTTTTTGAGACAGGGTCTCACTTTGTCACCCAAGCTGGAGTGCAGTGGTGTGATTTCAGCTCACTGCAACCTCTGCCTCCCGGGCTCAAGCAATCCTCCTACTTCAGCTTCCTGAGTAGCTGTGACTACAGGTGTATGCCACCACACCTGGTTAATTTTTTGTTTTTATTTTTATTTTTATAGAGGCAAAGTTTCACCGTGTTGTCCAGGCTGGTCTTGAACTGCTGGGTTCAAGCAATTCACCTGTCTCGGCCTCCCAAAGGTTGGGATTATTACAGGCGTCAGGCACTGTGCCCAGCCAAAAAGAGTATTCTTTTCCTACTGACTTTTTCTTGCCATGCTTGTAAAAAATCAATTGACCATAAGTGGAAGAATTTACTTCTAGATTTTCAGTGCCATTCCATTGATCTATTATATAGATCTACCCTTATGCCAGTACCACACTATCTTGATTACTGTAGCTTTTAGTAAGTTTTGAAATTGGGAATTGTATGTCCTGTAACTTAATTCTTTTTCAACTTTAGCTATTCTGGGTCACTCGTATTTCCATCTGAATTTTAGAATTAGCTTGTCTAATTGTGGGGAAAAAAAAAAGGCAGCTGAGATTTGATAGGAATTGCATTGAGTCTGTAGAACAAGTTGGAAAATATTGCCATCTTAACAATATTAAGTATTCTAGTCCATGAATATAGGCTATTTTTTTTATTTACCTTTAAATTCCTTTCAACAGCGTTTTGTAGTTTTCATTGAATAAGTCTTGCACTTCTTTTGTTAAATCTAGTGGTAAGTAGTTTATTCTTTTTTTTTTTTTTAAGATGGAGTCTCACTCTGTCGCCCAGGCTGGAGTGCAGTGGCGTGATCTTGGCTCACTGCAACCTCCTCCTCCTGGGTTCAAGTGATTCTCCTGCCTTAGCATCCGTAGTTGGGATCACAGGCACCTGCCACCACGCCCAGCTAATTTTTTGTATTTTTAGTAGAGACAGGGTTTCATCATGTTGGCCAGGATGGTCTTGATCTCTTGACCTTGTGATCCACCTGTCTTAGCCTCCCAAAGTTTATTCTTTTTGTTGCCATTGTAATGATATTTTCAAATAGCAATTTCTTGATTTTTTTTATTAGCAGTATATGGAAATACAATTGATTTTTGTATATTTATCTTGTATCTTGCAACCTTGCTAAACACATTAATTTGGGTATATTTTTTGTAGATACAATACGATTTTCTAAATAAAAGTTCATGTCATTGTCTTTAAAGACAATTTAACTTTTCTTCTTCTAGCCTTTGTTCTTTATTTTTTGCCTTACTCCAATGCAATGTTGAATGGAAGTGATACAAGTATACATCCTTGCTTTGTTCCTGATTTTGATTTAGGAATGAAGCAAGAGTATACACTTCCATCATTTCATGCATTTAGTTTCTCATCATTAAGTATGTTGTTAGTGTTGTTTTCTTCATCAGTGTTCTTTATCACATTAAGAAAGTTTTCTGCCAGGTGCGGTGGCTCATGCTTATAATCCCAGCACTTTGGGAGGCCGAGGCAGGTGGATTGCTTGAGCCCGGGAGTTCAAGACCAGTATGGGCAACATGTTGAAAACCTGTCTCAATCAATCAATCAATCAATAGACAGGTGTGGTGGTGTATGGCTATAGTCTCAGCTACTTGGGAAGTTAAGGTGGGAGGATTGCTTGAGCCCAGGAGGCAGAGGTTGCACTGAGCTGAGATCACACCACTGCACTCTAGCCTGGGTGACAGAATGAGACCCTATCTCAAGCAAGAAAATAAATAACTAAAATGTTCATCATTCCCTTTTTAAAAATTTTTGTGAATACATAGTAGTTGTATATATTTATGGGTTATATGAAATATTTTGAAATAGGCATTCAATGCATCATAATCTTATCTGGGTAAGCAGTGTATCAGTTACCCCAAGCACTTATCCTTTGTGTTTCAAACAATCCAGTTAAATACCCTTTGTTATTTTAAAATGAACAATTAAATTGTTTTTTACCATTGTCACCCTGTTGTGCTAGCAAATACTAGGTCTTCTTTATTCTTTGTAGCTATTTTTGTACCCATTAATTATCTCCCCTTCCCTTCTTCCTGCACTCCCAGGTACACTTCCCAGCCTCTGGTAACCATTCTTCTACTGTCTGTCTCTATGAGTTCAATTGTTTTAATTTTTGTTTTCCACAGATAAGAAAATCATGTGATGTTCTTTCTGTGCCTGGGCTCTTTTTTTTTTTTTTTTTTTTTTTTAAGACAAAGTGTTATTCTTGTTGCCCAGGCTGGAGTGTAATGGCGCAGTCTCAGCTCACCGCAACCTCTGCCTCCCAGGTTCAAGCAGTTCTCCTGCCTCAGCCTCTCGAGTAGCTGGGATTACAGGCATCTGCCACCACGCCTGGCTAATTTTTGTATTTTTAGTAGAGACAGGGTTTCTCCATGTTGGCCAGTCTGGTCTCTAGCTTCTGACCTCGGGTGATTCACCTGCCTTGGCCTCCCAAAGTGATGTGATTATAGGCAGGAGCCACCACAGCCGGGAGGCTTATTACACTTAACATAATGACCTCCAGTTCCATCTATGTTGTTACAAATGACGGATTTTCATCTTTTTTTTTTTTCTTTCCTTTTTTTCTGAGTTAGGGTCTCATTTTGTCACCCAGGCTGGAGTGTAGTGGTGTGATCTCAGCTTACTGTAGCCTCCACCTCCTGGGCTCAAGTGATCTTCCCACCTCAGTCCCCGAAGTAGCTTGGATTACAGGTGCACGCCACCACACCTGGCTAATTTTTCATAGTTTTTTTTTTTTTTTTTTTTTGAGAGACGTGGTTTCGCTGTGTTGTCCAGGTTGGTCTTGAACTCCTGAGCTCAAGTGATCCACCCACCTCCCAAAGTGCTAGGATTACACCTGTGAACCACTGTTCCTGGCCAGATTTTAGAACATTTTTGTCACCCCAACAAGAAAACCCATACCTTTTCACTGTCACCTCTCCCTAGTCCCACTTCCATCTCCACCTCTAGCCTTATCCCCAAACCTAGGCAACCATTAATTTACTTTCTGTCTCTACAGATTTTCCTATTTTGGACATGTCATGTAAATGGACTGACATATGTGGTCTTTTGGACTGGTTTCTTTCACTTAGCATAATGTTTTCAAGATTCAACCATATTTGTGTAGACTAAGCGTAGTCTATGCCTGGGACTGGCAAACTTTTTCTGTAAAGGGCCAGGTGGTAAATATTTCAGTCTGTGAATGCCATATGGTCTCTGTTGTAACTACTAACTTTGCCATTGTAGCATGAAAGCAGCCACAGGCAATGCACAAACAATCAAGTATGTAGCTGTTCCAATAAAATTGTATTTACAAAAACAGGCAGCAGGTCAAATTAAGCTTGTGGGCAACAGTTTGCTTATCTCTGGTCTAAGTCAATAGGGGTACTTAATCCTCCTAATAACCGGATGAAGTAGATACTATTGTCCCCATTTTCAGAATAAGACTGAGGCACACAGCTAGTAAGTGGGAGATAAGGGGATCCCACACAGGTTGTCTGGCTCCACAGCCAGCGTTCTTAACCTTGTCATTGATGACAAATTGAGCTAAGTATGCTAAATAGCGGGGACGTTCCCCCATGACTCTATGAAAGCAAATGAAAGACTTGGATTGACTTAGTTTTTCCTCAGGATGTAACACTTGAGCTGAGACCTAAGCATGACTAGAAGTTAACTCAGTGAAGCGAATAGGAGTGTAATGGTACAAATGCCTGTGGGAGGTAGGAACACAGCTTGTAAAGGCCCTGAAAGAAGGCGGGAGTGGCTAGAGCCTTAGGTGCCGGAGAGAGTAGGATGCCTGAGGCTGGTGAGGTGCTGTGGGGCCCACACAGTGCCTCCTAGGCTCTGTTAAGGATTTTGCTCATGATTTTAAGAGCAGAGAGAAACCATCTAAGAATCAAGAGTAATTTGGGTAAATTTAGGTCATATTGGAAGGGCCTAGAGCAGACTTAGTTGGCCATGGAAGCATTCCAGGGTAGAGTTGATGGTAGATTGAAAGGGAGAGGTCAGATGCAGTGGATCATGCCTGTAATCCCAGCACTGTGGATGGCTGAGGCAGGAGGATAACCTGAGCCCAGGAGTTCAAGACTAGCCTGGGCAACAAAGACCCCATCTGTTATGGTTTGGCTGTGTCCCCACCCAAATCTCATCTTGAATTGCAGCTCCCATAATTCCCACGTGTTGTGGGAGGGACCCAGTCAGGGGATAATTGAATCGTAGATGCGGCTTCCCCCATACTGTTCTCATGATAATGAATAAGTCTCATGAGATCTGATGTTTTTATAAGGGGTTTCACTTTCACTTGGCTCTCATTCTCTCTTGTCTGCCACCATATAAGACATGCCTTTCACCTTCTGCCATGACTGTGAGGCCTCCCTAGCCACATGGAACTGTGAGTCCATTAAACCTCTTTTTCTTTGTAAATTACCTGGTCTCAGGCATGTCCTTATCAGTAGCCTGAGAATGGACTAATACACCATCTCTACAAAAAATAGGAAAAAAAGAAAAAAAAAAAGGATTGAACAGGAGGGCTGGGGGCCAAGAGGTATAGAGAAGGAAGTGGATACCAGAGATATAAGGGGGCAAATTTGGCAGGATTTGGTGGTGGGTTGTACTTGAGAATGATAAAGGTTAGGGGTGTCCAATCCATGAGATGGGAACATGGGCAAGGACCGGACTGGGGAGAGACAGGGCGGTAGAGTATGATTTAGTCCCGGAATGCTGAAGTTGACAGGCAAGTACTTTTTTCCCATAGTGATAATGTCGATTCTCCAAAGGGAGATGTGTGAAATAAAGTAATTACAAGGTTAAGAAATGGTTGCTCACTGTGTTTATGAGTTATGTTAGCCAGGAATTACCTCTTAAACTCATTTTACTGATTCAATAAGCCAGAGCTTAGTCTTGGTACTATTTGTTTTCCTTTCTTACTGTTTTGTCTGTTTATGGTTGGTTGCAAGAAAATTGTGTTGTAAATTATCCTCTGCTTTTTCTATTAGTTAATAGCCTCCCTTTTGTAGTAAAGTAGCAGGCTTTTTCCTGTTTATCCCTCAAATAGTTTAGGCTTGTTTTTTGTTTTGATTGTGTGTGCCTGTGTGTTTTTATTCTCTTAATTTGTTTCTTTATTTGTTTCTGTTATCATTGCCAAGAGAAACAATAGAAGAGGTGGCTTTGTATTTTTAGTTCTCTTTCTATCAGATGGCAGCTTGATTAAGGTTTTTTGGGTGGGCTGTTGGAACACATGGCTAAAATATGTTGCATTATTGTCTGCATTTAATTATCATCCTTACTGTGTCTGTCCTAGCTAACAGTAAGTTGGCAGTATTGTTGCAGGGAATGGCAACAGAGTTTCATTAGCACCTGCCTGTGACATAATAAGAAATATATGTTTGGTCTCTGCCCTTGGTTCCTGGCACTTAGCTCTAAAACTCTTGGAATTGTCTGAACCACAGGGATGTTAGGAGCATGTTTTGTTCTAAGTTTGACCTTTGGCTCTGGTTCCTGACACAGAGCTCCTAAAGCCCTTGGCATTTCCTGGTGATAGGACCATCTTTTGTTCTAATGAGGAGACCCTCGATGGCTCCTAGATGGCTTCAGGATGGAGTCTGGTTACCAGAAAGACCAAGTCAGATTAGAAATTTGGAACTTTTCCCACCTCTGTCTTCCAGAGGGGTGAGAAGAGCTGGAGATTGAATTAATAATTCATTTTATATATGTGATGAAGCCTCCATAAAAATCTCTAAAGTGAGGGGCTAAAAAAATCTGTATCCTATGGAATTGATATTCTAGTGGGAAAGCAATGTATTATACCAATAACGAATAAGTAATATAGTGCCATTTTCACAGTGTAAATCTATAGAAGAAAGTAAATAGGGCCAGGCGTGGTGGCTCACACCTGTAATCTCAGCACTTTGGGAGGCCAAGGAGGACGGATCACCTGAGGTCAGGAGTTCAAGACCAGCCTGGCTAACATGGTGAAAGTCAGTGACAACTAAAAACATAAAAATTAGCTGGGTGTAAGGGTGGGTGCCTGTAATCTCAGCTACTGGGGAGACTGAGGCAGGATAATTGCTTGAACACAGGAGTCAGAGGTTGCAGTGAGCCAAGATTGTGTCACTGCATTCCAGCCTGGGCGACAAGAGTGAAACTCTGTCTCAAAAAAAAAAAAAAAAAAAAAAAGAAAAGAAAAATTTTCTCTGTAGAGAGATTTAACTGAAGGCATCAGGATGAGCCAGCCATATGAAATGCAAGTAGAATACATATTCCAGGATTCCAGGTTAGGGAAACAGCATTTATAGAACTTCATGAAATGAAGTTTTAGAGATAGGCGGGAGCCAGATTACATGAAGCTAAGGGCCATGGTTATGGTTTGGATTTTAAAATACAATGAGATGGGGCCAGACACAGTGGCTCATGCCTGTAATCCTAGGGCTTTGGGAGGGTGAAGCGGGGATTGCTTGAGGCTAGGAATTTGAGATCAGCCTGGACGACATAGGTAGACCCTCCCATCCCTACAAAAAAATGAAAAAAGTTAGCTGTGCATGGTGGCATGTGCCTGTGGTCCAGCTACATGGGAGGCTGAGATGGGAGGATCGCTTGAACCTAGGAGGTCGAGGCTGCAGTGAGCCATGTTTCCACCACCACGCATTCCAGCCTGGGCCATAGAGTGAGACCTTGTCTAAAAAAAAAAAAAAAGCAATGAGGTGGTTGTACAACTTTGTGAATTATACACTTTAAAAAGTGAATTTTATGATATGTGAGTTACAGTTGAATAAAAAAGTTGTTAATTAGAAAAAAAATCTCTATAGAGTTTGGATACCTTCTGGGTTTGTGAACACATTCATGTGCTGAGACCCTTCTAGACCTTGCCCTCTTGCCTTTATCTGGCTGCTCATCACTTTCCTTTATCATTATCTTTTTTTTTTTTTTTTTTTTTTTTTTAAAAAGAAGGAGTCTGCTCTGTCACTAAGGCTGGAGTTCAGTGGTGCGATGATAGCTCAGCGCAAACTTTCGCCTCCCAGGTTCAAGCAATTCTCCTCCCTCCAGCCTCCCAAGTAGCTGGGATTACAGGTGCCTGCCACCACGCCTGGCTAATTTTTTGCATTTTTAGTGGAAACAGGGTTTCACCATGTTGACCAGGCTGGTCTCAAACTCTTGCCCTCAAGTAGTCTACCTGCTTCAGCCTCCCAAAGTGGTGGGATTACAGGCGCGAGCCA
Organism: Saimiri boliviensis; assembly: GCF_048565385.1. NCBI lineage: Eukaryota > Metazoa > Chordata > Mammalia > Primates > Cebidae > Saimiri > Saimiri boliviensis. The sequence continues at coordinate 39,828,586 of NC_133450.1, read as the reverse complement.
CAGCACCATATAATAAACCAGCAAACGTTAAGTGATTCCATGAATTCTGAGAGAGCCATCATAGCAAATTATTGAACCTGAGGAGGGGGTCTGGGGATAATAAACCCTGATTTATAGCCAAATCAGACAGAAATATGGGTAACCGGGAATCAACTACCTGTGACTGGCATCCGAAGTAGGGGAGTCTTGTGGGACTGAGCTCTTTTTTTTTTTTTTTTTTTTTTTTTTTTTTTTTTTTTTTTTTTTTATGAGACGGAGTTTCGCTCTTGTTACCCAGCCTGGAGTGCAATGGCACGATCTCGGCTCACTGCAACCTCCGCCTCCTGGGTTCAGGCAATTCTCCTGTCTCAGCCTCCTGAGTAGCTGGGATTACAGGCATGCACCACCATGCCCAGCTAATTTTTTGTATTTTTAGTAGAGACGGGGTTTCACCTTGTTGACCAAGGTTGGTCTCGATCTCTTGACCTTGTGATCCACCCGCCTCGGCCTCCCAAAGTGCTGGGATTACAGGCTTGAGCCACCGCGCCCGGCGGGACTGAGCTCTTAACATGAGGGGTCTGCACTAACTCCTGGCAGTCAGTGTGATCTTTGAACAGAGGATACCCACTTGATGTCTGGAGAGTTGGAATTGCTTAATGTTAGGGAAAAACTCACACATCTGGTATCAGAAGTGAAGTACTAAGAGTTGTAGGGCTGGGCACGGTGGCTCAAGGCTGTAATCCCAGCACTTTGGAACGCCAAGGTGGGTGGATCACAGGAACAAGAGATCAAGACCATCCTGGCCAACATGGTGAAACCCCATCTCTACTAAAAATACAAAAATTAGCCGGACGTGGCGGCACATGCCTGTAGTTCCAGCTACACTGGAGGCTGAGGCAGGAGAATTGCTTGAACCCAGGAGGCGGAGTCCACAGTGAGCCGAGATGGCGCCACAGCACCCAGCCTGGTTGACAGAGCGAGATTCTGTCTCAAAAGAAAAAAAAAAAAGATTTGTAATAGAGAAAAAGAGTGCTTTCCTTTCACAATGCCCTTTTGTTCAAGATGTTTTATTAGTTGAAGAAAGAAATTGCCTAGGGTTTATTAAAATAAGGATTAAGAGAAGACATAGGCCTAGCATAACTGTTGCCGGTAAATTATTTTCCTCCATGCAGTACGTCGGTTTTATCCTCAGTACTTTTAGTTCTTCCTGTCTTTCAATCAGCCAATAATTATTGAGGATTTTTTTTTTTTCCTACGTTACACTGCTGAGCGGAAGCAAAAACACAAAACCAGAAAGGTTTAACTCCAAGTTGTTGAGTAGGAGGGAAACTTACAAGTTATGTATCAGAAGTTCAAGTTAACAGTCTTCAACTCCTGGATTCCAGTGATCATCCCCCTTCAGTTTCCAGAGTAGCTGGGACCATAAGCATGTGTCATCATGCCTGGCTCTAAAATTAGCTTTTAATTTCTATTTTATGTCCCTAGGTACTGTTTGAAAAATTTTTATAAGCATTACAGATTACTTTGTATTATAATAAGCAGAAAAGATTCAACAAAGTATTGTCAGAGGTCAGATCCAGAATAGATTGTTTCTATTCATTTTAAGAAAGGGAACTTTGGGGCCAGGTGCTGTGGCTCATGCCTGTAATCCTAGCACTTAGGGAGCCCCAGGTGGGTGGATCACTTGAGCTCAAGAGTTCAAGAGCAGCCTGGGCAACATGGTGAAACCCTGTCTCCACAAAAAAAAAAAATACAAAAATTAGGCATGGTGGCACACACCTGTAGTCCTGGCTACTGGGAAGGCTGAGATGGGAGGATCACTTGGCCCAGGAGTTCCAGGCTGCAGTGAACTGCGATTTCACTACTGCACACTCCAGCCTGGGTGACAGAGTTGAGACCCTATATATATTAAAAAAAAGATGTGGACCTTTTAAACTGGATATATTCAATTTTAGTAAATGTTGATTAAATGCTGACATTTGCTGGGTGCTGGTGTTTCTATGAACACAGAAAGATGGGAAAGAGTGGTCATTCCAGTAGCGTGGCAATGCAGAAAAGGGTGAAACATTGTTGGGGAATTGTAGATATCCTAGTTTGGCCAGAGAAATAGGATATGAGTAGAGGAGTCGTGGAGCCAAGTTACAAATGACCTGGAATGTTAGGCTAAGAATTGATCATTTATTCAGTAAGGAATTAGGGAATTATCAAACAATTTTAATAAGGAGAGTGAAAGCTCAAAGTAATGAATCTGGGGCCACATGCAATAAACCTGTTGTTAATACTCCAATCATAGGAGGAGGAGAAGAGAAATTCTTGGATAGGAAGAGGTCATAAGGCTTCCTCATAGTGCAGTTACGTGAAGATGAAAGCTAGTGATTCTTAGCCTCAGGTAACTGCTTTTGAACTTTTAGTACCAGGAAGGACTCCCAGAGTCAACATTTTAGACCAACTTTTGGGAAACAGCCTTGATGAGACTTAGTAGCCATGGTAGTTTTATAATGAGCTTTAAAATGAAAATCCACACCCTTTAATTAGCTTAACTCAATTTGCTTTCAGTTTAGCCCCCTTCTGGCTAAGCATAGGAGACGTCCGCTCACAAAAACAGACTGAATCAGACTATTTTTACGGTAATGACACCTAGAGAAAAATCTTTGGCTTCTGTGCCTCATTTCTCAAATCCAGGCAAATATTTTTCGAGGATGATAATCAAAGATACTCACATGGGCCAGAATAAAATTCACTGACCACATTTTCCTGCATTATGTATGTATATTTGCCTGAAAAATCAACACAGAGAATTTCTCATTCTCTTTAACCTTAGCGTTTTTACAGAAATTAATCATTGTAGTAGATTGTATTAGTCTTTTTATTTCTTTGCTTTTCCTATCCCTAACATCTGCTGATTGAAAAGTCCTATTCTCTACCTGCCATTCTAAGAAGAGTTTTATTAAGTCGCTATAAGCACGTGGCTCTCAATTATTTTTTTCCCCAATGGGTCAGCCTTTGAAAAGAACAAAAGGTTCCTTATCCTGCCATAGGGTGAGCTATTTGGCTCTGGTTCCCATTGAATACTGCCATTCAGGGATAAAGCAGTATGAAAAAGTGAGAAAAGTGTGTCAAGGGATAAATAGAACAACCCATACGAAACCGTTTAATTGAGCTGCTACAAAGGTGTTTAATTGCACCTGGGACATCTTTGTTTGCCATTACGCAAAGGGTCTTTATTGCATTTAAAGGGTTCTGATTTCCAGGATGAAGAGACATTTTCTAAGTTCGGACAATGAGTTAAAAGCCATGCAGATTCCTTTCCAGATTTTTTTTCTGAAGATTTCATTTGTGCACTGTTCCCTTTGCTGACTGGAGAATACCTGTGGGGATTTGTTCTGGCGGCTCCTCTTACTGTTTTTTCCCTTGTTTTATGAGAGTTTAATCAGATTAGGACAGAGGTAACTTCAACCCTTCCTTAGAAAAGTTTTGGTAACTTTAAATTCAAGTTTATGTGTCTATAAGGGAATGTTCCTCAGTTTACTCTCAGATTAGCTGCTCCATTTGAACAGTCCCGTTAGAGTCCTGATTTTGTTACCACTTTTCTCAGCTAGGAAAGTTCATAGTCCCAGGTTGCTTAGTATAAGACCCCTTTTGTCTAGTATCCCATGCAAATGAAATGACCCCCATCTTATTTAGAAATAGCTCAGAATGGCTGAGGTTTCAGGTGGGCATGGATTGCTAAGACTCCGAAGGCACTCCGTGCTCTTTTCACACTCAGTTTCATGCTGCGTCTCACCTCCTCTGAGGTTGTTGAATCATGCCCCTCCCTCACGATAACTCCTGATAATATTGCTGATTAGTTTCTTTTTTACACTTTATCATCCAGAAAGAAAAATCTCTCTTGGTCCCTTAAAAATAAGGAAGAGAGGAATCTTAGTTTTTTTGTTATCATTGTTTGTTTCCATTTTGAATGCTTGCTCCAATGCCAGGAATGGATAGGGCCCTCTCTGCTTTTACAAATGACCCTGATTAGTTTATGACGTGTGTGTATAATTTGATCCTGGAATCACAAAAACTTCTTCAGTAGTTTTTTTCTATTAAGACACAAAATTAGCCTTTGATGCTTTTTTTTTTTTTTTTTTTTTTTTGGTAAGTGGCAGTGTGTACTGGCAATAGGTTTAAAAGTTTATCTTCTGATACTGGGGGCAAAGCAATGAAAACATTTCTCAGAGATTGTAGGAGATTTAGTATAATTTTGAATTTTAGGGCAAAATTGTGGTGCTCTGGAATTATTTGGTTAAGAGAAGTGTATTTAAAACAGGAATAACTCTCAAAAGCCTGAATTATCCAGTTGGCTTCTCAGAACTCAATTTAGTTCAGTTAGCAATTATTGAGCACCCTATAAAATGTAGCTCAGTAGGCTGTAACTAATTTAAACTGGTAATGCATAAAAAATGGAATGGATTAAAAAAGAAAATAATTCCAGTGAGGCTTGGTGCATCTTTAATTCTTACTGAGTTGCAATACTTACTAGGCAATTGTAAATACCACAAAATTCCATTTACACTAATGGGCCTTCTTCTAATTCTTCAACCAGAGCTCTTGTCTACCTCAAAATTTTTCCAGAACTTAAATTATATGTCATACTTTTACAAATATTGCAGGTCAAATACCAACAATTTCAATTTACTATGACTATTAGATAGAGATTAATAAGGGAGAGAAAAGTTCAAGGAAAATAATGTAGTAGAAGGTAGAACAGACAACTTTAAGAGAAAGGACTGTGAACTCATAAAGGTAGATTTGCTTCAATATAGTAAACAAAATATGACAAGCACAATAATAATTAAAAACATTATCATTAGGTCACACTTGTAATTCCAGCACTTTAGGAGGCCAACATGGAAAGAGTGCTTGAGTCCAGGAGTTCAGGACCAGCCTGGGCAACACAGTCAGACCTCATCTGTACTAAATTAAGAAAAGAAAACAAAACTTTTTGTTTGTTTTTGAGATGGAGTCTTGCTCTGTTGCTCATGCTGGAGTGCAGTGGTGCTGTCTTGGCTCACTGCAACCTCCGCCTCCTGGGTTCAAGCGATTCACCTGCCTCAGCCTCCTGAGTAGCTGGACTTACAGGCACGTGCCACCACGCTTGGCTAATTTTTGCATTTTTCATAGAGATAGGGTTTCACCTCAAACTGGTCCTGAACTCCTGACCTTGTGATCTGCCCGCCTTGGCCTCCCAAAGTGCTGGGATTACAGGCATGAGCCACTGCATCCCGCCCAAAACATTATTATTATTATTTCAGAAAATATTTATTTAGGGCTTACTCTGGGCCAAGCGTTTTAAGGCGGTTGGGACATATCACAGAGAAAGCATCTTTGCCTGTGTTGTGGTGCTTAAATGCTATTGAGAGGAGAGTGAGACATTAACAATAAACCTCCTGCATAAGTGATTTACCTGGAATGTTAAAAGAGATAAGCAGTCTCGGAAAAACAACAACAAAACAGAGTAGAGCAGGACAAGAGGGATCATGAGTTGGGGGTGTTACAGCTTTAGATAGGACAGTCAGGGCAGACCTCTTAGATGAGGTGTTGTCTGAGCCAGGATTTGAAGGAGCTGAAGGACTTCGCCTGTGGATAACTGTAGAAAGAACATTCCTAGAAGAAAGAATAGCCGGTGCCAAAGCCCTCAGGTAGGAATGGGCCTGGGAGTTTGAGGAATACAGGAGGCCAGAATGGTTGGGGCAGAAGGAGCGAGTGGGAAGCAGGGAAGGGCAGATGGTGCTGGGGCTTGTAGCCATCATCAGAAGGGAGGAGCCCTTGCAGGGTTTTGAGCAAAGGAGTTTCCTGATCTGAGTGAACCTTTTGGCAGCATCCCTCTGCCTGCTCTGCTGAGCATAGTAGTTTGGGGGCAGAGCTGGAAGGAATACCTGTTAGGAGTCTGTCATAGTAATCCAGGTGATGGTGACTCGGGCCAGGGTGGTGGAGGTGGTGAGAAGTGGTCATATCCTGAATATATCGTGAAGGTGGACCTAACAGAATATCCGGAGGCATTAGATATGAAACGTGAAAGAAAGGGAGGAGGCAACCATAATGAAGGAGGAACATCAGGAGTCTGGGTCCTGGAAGCAGGAGAGGAGAGTGATCATCTGTATCAGATGCTGCCGATGGGTCCAGCAGAATGAGGGTTGAGATGGGACCTTGGTTTTAGTGAGAGTGAGTCATCGAGGATCTTGATTCGAGTGACCATGATGAAAAAGCCGTTTCAGTGGAATGGCAGGGACCTGACTGGTATGGGTTCAGTCAAGAGCGAGTGAGGAGGAGACCTGGAGACGGTGAACACGAACTGTTTGAGGAGCTTTGCCACAAAGAAGCAGATAAATGAAGCGATGGCTGGTGGGAAACTGGAGTCGAGAGAGGTTTGTTTTTGGATGGGAGAATTAACAGCATGGCTGTCTACTTACGGGGATTGGCTATGGGAGTGGAGGAAGAGGATGATGCGGAAGAGGTAGGAGCAGAATGTTCTTGTGTGGGAGCACAGGGATGGGATATGGTGTACAAGTGGAAAGACTGGCTTTAGATCTGAGTGAGGCTAGTTCATCTTTGCTGACAGGTTGGAGGCAGAGCACTTCTGCAGCTTGTTAGATGAGGGGGTGGGAAGCAAGGTCTCAGCTGAGTTTAACGATGGGAGAGGATGTAGTGGACATTTGAGGAAGAAGAAAAGGGGTGAAGTTGCCACCTGGGGAGGGAGACAGGGCGTAGAGTGTGATTACTGTCAGCATTGAGGGCCCAGTGGGGATGCTGGTGAGACCAGTGAGCACCGTTTGGTGGTTTCTCCAGCCACATTCAGCAACCTGTGTGTGGGGTGAAGTGCACAGAGCAGTCATGAAGTGTCAAGTGAGTAGAACAAAATAGGTGAAATGCAAGGGAGTGTTGGTAATAATTGATCATGGAACTTAAAATGGATAGGAATGAAAGGTAGGGCATCCTGGAGGTGAGGGAAACTAAAAAACGGACAGAGTCAGTGGCTTGGAGTTGTTGATGAACTGAAGGAATTGTTGGAGTTGAGGCACTAGAGGGATTGAACTGAATTGAGATGCATGAAACTGAGATCATGGAGGAGTTGTTATCAATAACAACGCAGTCTAGAGTATGACCATGACAGACAGGTAATTGACACAGGGCAGAAGACAAGTGTATTGGAGAGGAGGAATTCGAGAAAGTGAGGGGCCACGACATTGGAAAGTTCATTGCTGTATATATTGAAATTGCCGAGAATAAGGCCAGGTGTGATGGCTCACACCTGTAATCCCAGCACTTTGGGAGGTGAATTGGGAGGATTGCTTAAGCCTAGGACTTTGAGACTGGGCAACATGGTGACCCCTACCATCTCTGCAAAAAATTTTAAAAATTGGCTGGTCATGGCAGTACATGCCTGTAGTTCCAGCTGCATGGGAGCCTGGGAGGTCAAGGCTGCAGTGAGCCATGATCACATCCCTGCACTCCAGCCTGAGCAACAGAGTGAGACCCTGTCTATAAATAAGTAAATAAGAAATGACTAAGAATTAGACAGGAGTTCCATTGGACAGAGTGGCAGTGGAGAAGGAGCAGAAAGGGTGGGAAATGATAGCGGCAAGTAACGACTGTGATAGCAAGGATAGTCTGATGACATGAGATTCAAAGCTCGAGCGTTTCAGGGACAAAGAGGGTAGAGGATGGGCTGGAGGTGGCGTGAGGAGCAAAGAAGCGGTGATAGGAGGGCTGCAGGAGAAAGCAAAGCCGCCACTTGAGAGGCTGCAGGGGAACTGCTATTCTCAGAGGAGAGCCAGGTTTTCATGAGAGCGGGAAGGCAAAGCCTCAACACCAGAGAGGGTATTGGGCACGGAGGGGATTTTGCTGATGGTGCACCATGGATTTTATCATCTGTGGAAGTGTTTTAGCAGTTAAGGAGAGGTGGGAAATGAGAAAAGTTGGGCGGATATGCAGAGTCGTATGGGAATTAGAAAGAAAGAAATGAGAGGGACCTGAGAATTTAGAGTGCATCTGTGTGTGTGTGCACGTGTGTGCATGTATATACATGCATGCTTATGTGTGTGCATGTACATGTGTGTATGCATTGGCTGATACAAGCAAGAATAAGGGTATCGTGGGATGAGGCCCGGTGACCTTGAGGTTGATGGTGGCAAGGCCATGAGCATTGGGCACAGGGTGCAGTGGGTGTCGGGGCCTATTTTTAGCCCTGCCCATCCAGGTGAGGAGGCCTGGGGAGATGGAAGCTCAGTTCTTGAATGCAGGGCTAACTCTGAATCTCAGTGCCTAGAATGTCTGCTGAATATCAGGATAGAGGGCTAGGGGAGGCCTGGTGTCAGTGCGGGGGCCACTCCTGCTCAGAGGGGCAAGGAGGGATATACTCTGAGGGTTCAGGTCTTCCCCTTGACTCCTACTTGTTTGTTTTGTTTTGTTTTGTTTTTGCTTTTTTTTTTTTTTTTTTTTTTTTTTGAGATGAAGTCTCTCTTTGTTGCCCAGGCTGGAGTGCAGTGGCACCATCTTAGCTCACTGCAACCTCTGCCTCCTGGGTTCAAATGATTCTCCTGCCTCAGCCTTTCTAGTAGCTGGGGCTGCAGGTGTGTGCCACCACACCTGGGTAATTTTTGTATTTTTAGTAGAAACGAGGTTTCCCCATGTTGCCCAGGCTGGTCTTGAACTCTTGACCTCAGATGATCCACGGCCTCAGCCTCCCAAAGTGCTGGGATTACAGATGGGAACCACAGCACCATGGTCCTAATTCTTTAGGTAGTAAAAAATATTAAAAAACCATTGTCTGTTGTCAACAAACCCATGGGTTTTTTTTTTTTAGAAAAATATTAACATGCTTTTTCTGAAACACTACTTGGACAAATATCTATAATTTAGACTAAATCCTGGAAAGCTTGTAAGCTTGTGAAACAAAGGCACACACCCAGCGTGACAGACCTTTGCAGCTTTAATGTGTGCAGGAGGTTTCTAAGGATTCTGGTTTTATAACTGCTGATGTTCTTTCTTTGTAGCTGAACAGGAAGACACTCAGAAGAAAACCTTCACGTGCTGGGTAAACTCACAGTTGGCCAGGGTAAGCAAACAAAGACCAAATAAGGTTATAAATCTATTTGTTACTCCCCCTACTCCTGTTTTGACCCCAAGAAGCCATTTAAAAATGGTACTGGTGATGATAGGTAAAAGGTTGTGGAATGTCTTTTCTTGAAAGCATGTGCTAAAAGTTACCTTGATCTTGTTTTGATGTATTAGTTACTCTTTCTCAACGTAGAAAAAAAGGTACTTTTGTACTTTTGTTAAGGATATAGGATAGTGCTGTAAAAATATTCAAATTAATCACATCTTTTGTATCAGGTGAAATACAGTAATACTGATTTGCATGTAATGAATATTATGTATTAGAAACTGTCCTAAACTTTTTTTTTTTGAGACGGAGTTTTGCTCTTGTTACCCAGGCTGGAGTGCAATGGTGCGATCTCGGCTCACCGCAACCTCCGCCTCCTGGGTTCAAGCAATTCTCCTGCCTCAGCCTCCTGAGTAGCTGGGATTACAGGCACGCGCCACCATGCCCAGCTAATTTTTTGTATTTTTGGTAGAGACGGGGTTTCACCATGTTGACCCGGATGGTCTCGATCTCTCGACCTCGTGATCCACCCGCCTCGGCCTCCCAAAGTGCTGGGATTACAGGCTTGAGCCATCACGCCTGGCCTAAACTTTTTTTTTTTTTTTTTGCGCGATGGGGTCTCACTCTGTCGTCAGGCTGGAGTACAGTGGTGTGATCTCGGGTCACTGCAACTGCCTCCTGGGTTCAAGCGATTCTTGTGTCTCAGCCTCCCAAGTAGCTGGGACTACAGGCACACACCACCACACCCAGCTAATTTGTGTATTTTTAGTAGAGTCAGGGTTTCACCATGTTAGCCAATATGGTCTCTATCTCTTGACCTCGTGATCCGCCTGCCTCAGCCTCCCAAAGTGCTGGGATTACAGACATGAGCCACTGTGCCTAGCCAGAAACTGTCCTAAACTCTTTAAATGTAATGATTACGACAACTCCTGACAAATGATTTCACAACATTCCTATGAGATGGATAGTCATATGCCTGTTTAAAGGTCAAGGAAACTGTGGTACAGAGGAGTTATGTGACTTACGTGTGGTCACACAGCTTATAAGTGGTAGTGCTGGGATATGAAACCAGACAGTCTGGACTCAGAGGCCTTGATCATAATCACTGTGCCATCCTTACCACACTGATGCCAAGTGTCTGGAGTAACCTAGATACACAGTGAATGAGCCTCTTCTCACAGACCACTCACAATGTTTTCTCTCTGTCCATTTCAACATGATGCTTGTAATTCTAACAAAGGGTAAATACATAAGCAGCTTACTCCAGAAATGTAATCTGCTCTCCAGATGGGTCAATAGTGGCTGATTCTAAACGTCTTTGATGCCACTTAGGTGCACAGGTTTTAAGCTCTCAGTGAAAGCTCCATGCAGAAAGGGTGGAAATGTACCATAAGAGAAATTAAATTAGCTGCTTTTCTTATCATGTTTTGCTATGAATCTTTGCATGTTCTCTCTCATTCTCTTAATTAAGAAGAAAGTCATTATTGAATTTTAGTTTTTCGCAAAGCACATTTATGATATTCTTAAAGGTATTGTTTTTGAACCAAAGTTTAAATGATTATTTTTCTTTTTACCTTCTGCAGCACACTTCTCCCTCCGTTATATCTGACCTATTCAAAGACATTAAAAAGGGGCATGTCCTCCTGGATCTGCTAGAAGTACTATCTGGGCAACAGTTGGTAAGATTTTTAAACGACACTGAGAAACTTTCTGTTGATTTACAAAAAATGTATTTCATTTTTTCTGAGTAATATATGTGCTTGAATTTTGCAGCCTCGGGATAAAGGATCTAATACATTCCAGTGTAGAATCAATATAGAACATGCCTTGACATTCCTAAGAAACCGATCAGTAAGTATAAATTTCACTTGAAAATTCACAGGAGATGGCCGGGCACAGTGGCTCTCGCCTGTAATCACAGCACTCTGGGAGGCCCAGGCGGGCGGATTACTTGAGGTCGGGAGTTCAAGACCAGCCTGACCAACATGGTGAAACCCCGTCTTTAAAAAAAAGAAAATTCACAGGAGAGATTAATGCTCTGGAATATTTCTTCCATTTAACCTGCATTTCTTGTTTTCCAGATCAAGCTAATAAATATTCATGTTACTGATATCATTGATGGAAACCCATCCATTATCCTTGGCCTAATTTGGACAATTATCCTGCACTTTCATGTAAGTAGATTGATGATATAGAAATCATTTCTGCCCTACCATAGTGTGAAATAAATGTAATACAATAAGTGTGACTTGACTAGATTCAGTCCTGAGCGTCTTCTATAAATAGGACCTCTGGAAATCTTGAACAGGTAGAAAATAATAGCAGACCTTTTGCCATTTTTGTTGCTGGTTTTTAAAATTTTGTATTTGTTTTTATTTTTATTATTTTTTTTGAAACGCAGTCTCACTCTGTCGCCCAGGGTGGAGTGCAGTGGTGCGATCTCAGCTTACTGCAACCTCCACTTCCTGAGTTCAGGCGATTCCTGTCTCAGCCTCTTGAGTAGCTGGGACTATAGACACGCGCCACCATGCCTGGCTAATTTTTGTATTTTTAGTAGAGACGGGGTTTTGCCATGTTGGCCAGGCTGGTCTCAAATTTCTGACCTCAGGTGATCTGCTTGCCTCGGCCTCCCAAAGTTCTGGGATTACAGGCATTAGCCACCGTGCCCGCCCTGTTGCTGTTTTTCAGTTGAAAGTTGAATGATGAATTATCATGGTATCCTGCATTATCCATAATATCAGTACCAGTTTGAACAGAACCTGCCGTGATAAATGTTTGCTTCTTATGGCAGAGGAGAGAGTAGGAAGTTTCTGGAGTAAATGCTTGAAATCTAACCACTAAACTTTGTAAAGCTTCCTTATTTTGGGGGACCCCTGTCCAATCTGATTATGATTAATCCTACAACATCCAGTTCTATCCCAAGACTGACTTGTAGATTCATTTCATTTCACAGATATTTTTGAGCACTTACTACATGCTAGCTCTTGTATGAGGACATCAAGATTTAGTGATGGTTATAGTTCTGACTTTATAAAACATATGATTGATAAATATGTTTTTTCAGGCCTGGAATTCTAACATAGTGCAGGTTTTCTGCACTACCTAAAAGGTTGTGTTTGCTGTATGTCCATAATTATTTTGAAAATAACTTGGAAACAATACTGCGTTTTATTTCTTTAAGAAAATCTAAACCAAATATGGTGAAATGTTAAAATTTGATAGTTCATAGGCATTTATTACTTCTTCCTATTTATTACAGCTTTCTGGTATTTGAAATATAATTTAAAAATTTAATAGAGATAAAAATTATCTAAATCCACCATTCACTATAACTGCTATAAATAATTTAGTATATAGTCTTTATGATATATACAGCAAGAATTAATGTATATTCATATGTATATATTTTAACAAATGGAGGCACGATGTTTGCTGTAAAGTACTATATTTCACTAATGATAGAAGGCACATGATCATTTGTAGTTATAGGTAATTTCAGATAAGAATGCCCTTAAGGTAAAACCTTTGCAGTACGATCTTAATTATTTCTATGGGCCAAATTCTTAGAAGTAACATTGTGTCATAGGGTTTGCAAACTTAAAGCTTTCTTTTTCAGACTGAGTCTTGCTCTGTTGTCCAGGCTGGAGTGTAGTGGCGTGATCTCGGCTCACTTCAGTCTCTGTCTCCCAGGTTCAAGCTGATTCTCATGCCTCAGCCCCCCACGTAGCTGGGATTACAAGTGCCCACCCCTACGCCTAGCTAAATTTTGTATTTTTAGTAGAGACGGAGTTTCACCATGTTGGCCAAACTAGTCTCAAACTCCTGACCTCAAATGATCCACTTGCCTTGACCTCCTCAAAATGCTGGGATTACAGGCGTGAGCCACCACAGCTGGCCTTTTTTTTTAATTAAAAAAATTTAAGTAAACTTTTGTTGATGTATATGTAACATACACAGATAAAAGTGAACAGGTCTTAGGTACAGAGCTTGATGAATATTTACAAATGAAACACACCCATATAATCACCCTGCCAGATAGAAATACAGAACTTTGCCAGCATCCCAAAGTGCCCCCGGGTCCTTCTCCCAATCACTGCCCTCCTTTCCTAAAGATAATCACCACTTTGAGCTCCATGGATAAGTGTAGAGTCTTTAACTCCATACAAATGGAATTATAAATGTCTTCTTTTATGTACACTAAGTACTCTTTTGTGTTTGACTTACTTCACTTTACATCATGTCTGTGAGATTTACCTGATTGTAGCAAGTATCAGTAAGTCTTTCTTTTTCATTGCTGTGCTTGAATATACAATTGTATGTATATACCATATTTACCATTGTATTGTTGATGTCTATTTCTTCTGCTGCCAGTTTTTTTTCTTTTTTTTTTCCTTTCTTTTTTTTTTAAGATGGAGTCTCACTCTGTCACCCAGGCTGGAGTGCAGTGGCACGATCTTGGCTCACTACAACCTCTGCCTCCCTCCCGGGTTCAAGTGATTCTCCGGCCTCAGCCTCCCAAGTAGCTGAATTATTGGTGTGTGCCACTACACCCAGCTAATTCTGTATTTTTACTAGAGATGGGGTTTCACATTGTTGGCCAGGCTGGTCTCGAACTCCTGACCTCAAGTGATCTGCCTGCCTCTGCCTCTGAAAGTGCTGGGATTACAGATGTGAGCCACCACAAGCAACCTGTTGCCAGTTTTTAGCTTTATGAATAAAGCTGCTAAGGACATTCTTGTATAAATCCTCATTTCTAACCTGTATCTACCTAGGAATGTAATTGATGGTCTTAGAGCATATGATCTTTAGCTTTAGTATATACTGCCAAACAGTTGATCAAAGTGGTTGTTCCAGGTTACGCTCAACAGAATTTCTTGCTACAATCCCTGCTGCTAATAGTTGGCATTTAAAATTTTTTATTTAAGCCTTGATGTTATGTGTAATGATTTGTAGGAGTTTAAAAATATATTCTAGGCTGGGTGCAGTGGCTCAGGCCTATAATCCCCGGCACTTTGAGAGGCTGAGGCAGGAGGACTCTTTGAGCTCAGGAGTTTAAGACCAGCCTGGCAACATAAGGAAACCCCATCTCTACAAAAATAAAAATAAAAATAATTAGCTGGGCATGGTAGTACCCGTCTGTGGTTCCAGCTTTTCTGGAGGCTGAGGTGGGAGAAGCACTTGATTCCAGGAGGTTGAGGCTGTAGTGAGCCATGATTGTGCCATTGCACACTAGCCTAGGCAACAGAGCAAGACCCTGTCCCAAAAAATATGTAGGTATAGATAAATACACATACATATATACTGGAGATCATATATTTATACATGTAATATATGTGATCTTCAGTGAATATATTACATATATAATATATAGATATATATTCAACAAAGAACTTTTATCCAGTATATATGTATGTATAAATATATATGTATACTTTTGTCCAGTATACATATGTAATATATATATGTGTATATAATACATATACTGGAAAAAAGTTCTTTGTAGAATATATATAAATTGCAAAGAATTCTGACTCAGTGGCTTGCTTTTTCAGTCTTAATGAAGATGCATTCATAATTTTAATAGTTTTAATGTATCAACTGCTTTTGTGGCTTATACTATTAGATTCCTTTTTTTTTTTTCTGGGACAGTTTTGCTCTGTTACTCAGGCTGGAGTGCAGTGGCATCGTGGCGTAATGGCTCACTACAACCTCCACTTCCCAGGTTCAAGTGATTCTCCTGCCTCAGTCTCCTGAGTATCTGGGATTACAGGTGTGCACCACCATGCCTGGCTAATTTTTGTATTTTTAGTAGAGATGGGGTTTCGCCATGTTGGCTGGGCTGGTCTTGAACTCCTGATCTCAGGTGATCCACCTGCTCAGCCTCCCAAAGTGTTGGAATTACAGGTGTGAGCCACCGTGCCTGGCCTTTTATATTCTTTAAGGACCTCTTTTACTGTGAAGTATTTTCTAGAACAGTTTTGTCCAATAGGATATTCTGCAATGATGGAACTGTTCCATAGCTATATTGTACAAAACAGTGACCACTAGCCACTTGTGGCTGTTGAACACTTGAGATGTGGGTGGCATGGCAGGGGAACTGAATTACTCAATTAATTTGAATTTAAATCTCACATGTGCTTAGTGGCTGTCATACTGGACAACCCAGTTCTGAAAACTTGTTTTAAATATTATATTTAGATCTACAGTCTTTAAAGAATGAATTCATTGCCTATGTTATATTGAAACAATCAAAATTTACTTTTTTCCATATGGCTATCCAGTTTACCCAACACTGTTCATTGGAAAACTCACCATTTTCCTACTGTGCTGTGTAGTGTCAGCTTCATACATGAAGTTGCCCTATATGTGAGGCTCCTTTTTTACATTTTTTCTTTTTCTTTTTCTTTTTCTTTTTGAGATGGAGTCTCACTCTGTCACCCAGACTGGAGTGCAGTGGTAAGATCTTGCCTCACTGCAGCCTCCACCTCCTGGGTTCAAGTGATTCTTCTGTCTCAGCCTCCTGAGTAGCTGGGAGTACAGGTGCCTACCACCATGCCCAGCTAAATTTTGTATTTTTGGTAGAGACAGGGTTTCACCATGTTGGCCAGGCTGGTATCAAACTCATGACCTCGTGATCCGCTCACCTCGGCCTCCCAAAGTGCTGGGATTACAGGTGTGAGCCACTGCGCCCAGCCTGTGAGGCTCCAATTTCAAATTACCTATTTTGGTTGATGACGTCTCTTCACACCAGTACTATACTTGGTTAATTTTGGTGACTATATAGTAAGTCTTGATATCTGATAGTGTAAATTGTCTGACATGTTCTTTAAGAAAATCTTTGTTATTTACTTTTTGCATTTTTATATAAATTTTATGAATAACTTGTCACACATGTGCGTGCACACACATACACATTTTCTGCTGGGATTTTTACTGAGATGATATGGAATATATGAAACAGTTTGGAAAAAACTCATATTTAAAAAATACTACATTTTTCAATCTATAAATATTTTAATCTGTTCAAAATATTTTCTAATTTTCTTTACTATTGCTTAGGCCTAGTGCAGTGGCTCATACCTGTAATTCCAGCACTTTGGGAGGCTGAGGTGGGCAGATCACAAGGTCAGGAGTTCAAGACCAACCTGACCAACATGGTGAAACCTTGTCTCCACTAAAAATAGAAAAATTAGCCAGGCGTGGTGGCACGCGCCTGTAATCCCAGCTACTCAGGAGGCTGAGGCAGCAGAATTACTTGAACCTGGGAGGCGGACGTTGCAGTGAGCCAAGATTGCGCCACTGCACTCCAGCCTGGGTGACAGAGTGAGACTTCGTCTAAAAAAAAAATACGTATATATATGGCGCTTAATTTCTGAATATTTGGAGATTTTGTCTTTTATATATTTGCTGCTGACTAGAAATTTCTGAATATTTGGAGATTTTTGTCTCTTATATATTTGCTGCTGAGTAGAATTTCAGTGTGGTCAGAGAGCATCCTCTAAGTGATTTCAGTCCTTCAGAATTGCTGCAGCTTGCTATATGGTGCAGCATGGTCAGTTTCAGTAAATGTTCTGTATGCTCGTGAAAGGAATGTGGGTCTAGTGCTTTCTAGATCAATGCTAATCAGATGAAGTTTGTTAATTGTGTTGTTGACATCTATTATTATTGATTGTCTGGTTAGTTTGTCAGTTGTTGAGAGCAATGTATTAAATACTTTTATGTTTATGAATTTATCTTTCAAAATTTTGGATAGATATCATATTGCCCTCCAAAAGAATTGGGCCAATTTGTACATTTACTAGCAATATAAGAATGTCTAGTTTCGGCCGGGCGCGGTGGCTCAAGCCTGTAATCCCAGCACTTTGGGAGGCCGAGGCAGGTGGATCACGAGGTCGAGAGATCGAGACCATCCTGGTCAACATGGTGAAACCCCGTCTCTACTAAAAGTGCAAAAAATTAGCTGGGCATGGTGGCACGTGCCTGTAATCCCAGCTACTCAGGAGGCTGAGGCAGGAGAATTGCCTGAGCCCAGGAGGCGGAGGTTGCGGTGAGCCGAGATCGCGCCATTGCACTCCAGCCTGGGTAACAAGGGCGAAACTCCATCTCAAAAAAAAAAAAAAAAAAAAAAAAAAAAAAAAGAATGTCTAGTTTCTCATACTTTCACTATCACTGGATGTTACCTTTACATTTCTTTTGCCTGTATAATATAGTAAAAGCTATCCTTTTGCTGTATACATTTAAATTTCATAAATTACTAATGCAATTGTTTTTTGTAGGTTTAATGGCAATTTTATTTTATTCCTCTGGACTTGTCTATCCATATGTTTGAGTAGCTTTTTTTCTATATGTACATTTGTTCTTAATGAATGCATTTCACTTGATCCAGTCTCTAAAGATACTCTAGACTAGGAGCTCAACTTGGTTCAGTTCAATTCGGTTTGATAGGTGTTAAGCTGCAGTGAAGTGCTCCGTAAGCACTTTAGGGGGATGAATGTATACTAGCCCTCAACGTGGGAGAGCCTGCCTGGGTGAGGGTAAGGAACGAATCAAGTCATTCCTTAGGAAGCGAAAGTGGAGTCCACATGGCAGATACTTCAAGGATTTGCCCAGCACTCATTTCACCAGGAGTAAACTGTGACTGTCTTAGGAGGCTTTTCAGGTCTTATTTTGAGTGGAAATTTTGGCCCAATGCTGGTAACTTACGCTTTTATAAACATTAAGTCTTATTTTGCCTTCCTTAGATTGAGAAGCTTGCCCAGACTCTTTCTTGCAATTACAACCAGCCTTCCCTGGATGATGTGAGTGTGGTTGATTCATCTCCTACCTCAAGTCCTCCAGCTAAGAAATGCTCCAAAGTGCAAGCAAGATGGCAGATGTCTGCAAAAAAGGCCCTTCTTTTGTGGGCTCAGCAACAATGTGCCACGTAAGTAGTTTGCTATGATCATAAGAGAGACACAGGGCAGCTGTATCAACCAATAGCACCTCACCACCCAAATACCCCTTTACCACCCAAACCTCCCTCGCTTGCAATGAAAATGCTTATTCTCCCCCTTCCTCTCAGTGCATCTTCCACACATGGAAGCCAGAGAGCTCAGCCACTTTTGGTTTCAAAGGCCGGAGTGTGGTATCACCTGGGTAAACTAACTCATCCCTACCTGCTGTGTTTAGATGGCCTATTATTACATGGAAATAAGGTGGTACTTAAATGCCAGGCATGGTGGCTCACTCCTGTAATCCCAGAGCTTTGTGAGGCTGAGGCAGGCAGATCTCTTGAGGTCAGGATTTTGAGACCAGCCTGGCCAACATGGTGAAACCTTGTCTCTACTAAAAATACACAAAAAATTAGCCTTTTGTGTTGGCCCATGCCTGTAATCCCAGCTACTTGGGAGGCTGAAGTGGAAGAATTGCTTGAACCTGGGAGATGGAAGTTACAGTGAGCTGAGATCATACCACTGCACTCTAGCCTAGGTGACAGAGTGAGACTCTGTCTCAAAAAAAAAAAAGTGGTACTTAAATATTGTTTTCTTTATGCACAGTTCCCCTATGCATCTGCAAAGTAGATTTAGATTTAAAAAATTTTACCACAATAAGAGCTCTTTAATAGACAGCACGGTATCTTAATTGTATTCCCAGGACCAAGGCTAATGTGATTTCATGGCATGTGTTCTCTAAACGTGTGTTGAATGAATGAATTAACAAATGGGTGATAAGGCCGGACTCACTGGCTAACACCTATAATCCCAGCACTTTGGGAGGCCAAGGCAGGCGGATCACAAGGTCAAGTGATCAAGACCATCCTGGCCAACATGGTAAAACCCCATCTCTACTAAAAATACAAAAATTAGCTGGGCATGGTGGTGGGCGCCTGTAGTCCCAGCTAATCCGGAGGCTGAGGCTGGAGAATCTCTTCAACCTGGGAGGCAGAGATTGCAGTGAGCCGAGATTGCACCTGCGTGACAGAGTGAGACATCATCTCAAAAAAAAAAAAAAAAAGAGTTATAAGTAGCCAGTACATAAACTTATATATTAAGAGACCTCAGAGTTTAGAAATATAGCTCAATTAGGAAGCACAGAGACCAGACAGTATGTGTTTTGAGATAGGGTCTCACTTTGTTACCCAGGCTCGTGTTCAGGGTGCAGTTATGGCTCACCACAGCCTTGACCTCCCAGGCTCAATTGATCCTTCCACCTTAGCCTCCTGAGTAGCTGAGACTGCAGTTGTACACCATCATGCCTGGCTAATTTTTGCATTTTTTGTAGAGATAGGGTTTTGCTATGTTGCCCAGGCTGGTCTCAGACTCCTGAGCTCAAGCAATTCACCAGGCTCTGCCTTCCAAAGTGCGGTGATTGCAGGTGTGAGCTACCACAACAGGCTGGAGTATGCATTTTTAAAAATTGGGGATAATAAAGGAAAGTTAGTGCTCATATATATATTTTAACAAAGAAAAATGTTTTCTGCTCTTAACTTTTTCATTGTAACCAATGTCTGAGATGGAGTTTAGGAAGAGCTGTAGAGTTCAAAAGGCATTTCTTGTCACATCATAGCATTGTTAGGTAAATAGGGTTATAAATATGTTGCTAAGCCCTTTCAAATGCAGGACTTCAGAGTAAGTCCTTCCTGCTGACAGGCCAAGAAAGAGCTGAATTTCTTCCTTCAGTCTTACTTTTATTCCTTTTGAAGGGGAGTTTCGCTCTTATCGTCCAGGCTGGAGTACAGCGGCACGATCTCAGCTCACTGCAACCTCCACCTCCCAAGTTCAAGCAATTCTCCTGCCTCAGCCTCCTGAGTAGCTGGCATTACAGGTGTGCACCATAATGCCCAGCTAATTTTGTATTTTTAGTAGAGACGGGATTTTACCATGTTGGCCCAGGCTGGTCTTGAACTCCTGATCTCAGGTGATCCGCCCACCTCGGCCTTCCAACATGTTGAGATTGCAAACGTGAGCCACCACGCCCGGCCCAGCCTTACTTTTCTTCAGTTGCCATTCATCCCCTGAACATACATAACCTTATATGGAGGCTTAAAGTACATTAAATGAATTGTTTCTTGAATCACCTAGAGATAATTGTACTCCAGTTTTATAAATTTTAATAATCCCAAACAGTATTTGTGAAAAGCATTATGTCATACTCAGATTTATTTCATTTATGCATAAATAACCTTCAAGTCCTTTCAAAGCCATATATATTTTACCATAGTGTGTCTTTTCTTCGTGTCTCCCCGCTTTCTTAGTTTTCAACTATAGAGCTTATGCTAAGCTTATTTTTGTGGGGTTTTGCCATGCTGCCCGGGCTGGTCTCAAACTCCAGCTTCTTATTAAATTTAGCACCTCTTTTTAAGTAATTCATCATGAGTTTATCCTAGTTTGGCCTTCATTACTGGTATAATTAGATAACTTTTATTTCAATATTCTGTGTTATATTTCAGTAAGACTGTTTTGTAAGTAACATGTTACATTTTCTCATTTGTGAAACAGATGAATCAGGCCTCATTCCCCACATCTAAATGAGCATTGGTCCTGCCAACCAGGAGCCTAATTCCACCCTCTCTAAGGTCTGGCAGCAGCGTCTTTGAGGTATTGGCTTTGGCTCATCAGTGCAGAGCTGACCTCAGCTGACCATCCCTTTAGGTATTATTAGGTTGGTGCAAAGGTGATTCTGGTTTTTGTCATTACTTTTAATTACTTAAAAGTAATTGCATTACTTTTGCCATTGCTTTATGTTTTGCCATTACTTCTCATGGTAATGGCAAAATGTAAAGCAATGGCAAAAGTTATGGTACTTCTTTTGTACCCACCAAATAGTTTAGCTTAGTCTTGCTCACTCTAAAGTCAGAGAGTACCTGGATTTGAAGTCCTGGCGCCCTGTACTAACTGGTGACTTTGAACACCTTATCTAACTTTTTGTTGCAGTCTCTTCAGTCATAAAATCTGGACAACAGTAATGTCGTAGGTTGTTGTATGCATGATAAGAATTAATTTTTTTTAAAGCATTTAGAACAGTTTCTGGATGAAGCAGGTACCACAGACGTATTTGTTAGACAACACAAAAATGACGGCTATGTGACTGCTATGTAGTTTATTACAGTCATAGTTTTAAGCTTTTTTTCTCTTAGTAAACAGGAAGACCCAGGTCATCTGAAGCAGACTATTTCCTGAGTCGCTTTTATCATTTGACTAATACCTTAAAACAGTCTAGTGAATTTCTTCATGCTTTTTATGGGATATGAAAGGACACTCTAGTTGTTCTAGAGTATAGCCCAAATATTACAGGCAATTATCCCTTTTAAAAGACTTTCACCGATCCTTTATGAGGCATGGAATACTGATGAAGTGATTTTAAAAAAAATAGGTGTCTTAAGCCCTGATTATATGCCAGAAACTGTTTGTGGAATGAGTCTACAGTGGTGAACAAGAAAGGCAAAGCCCTAGCTCTCAAATGCTTGCATACTGATGGGAAAAGCAGGAATTATCATTCAGAAATACAATAATTACAGTTGGCAAACAGATTAGGAAGGACTTTTGATATGGTCAGGAAGGTTGAGCACAGGGAGAGTGTCTCCTTTAGTGTAGGTGGTATGGCAGGGCTTTGCTGTGGAGAGACTTTGAGCTGAGTCCTGAAGTGGGAGGCTTTATGAAGATCTTTGAGAAGGAGCATCCAGGGACGGTGACTAGGAGGGCAGCTGTGAGAAACAGGAACGAGGCTGGTGTGTCTGTAATGCTGTAAGAGAGGGGAGATAGGGCTTGTGGGCCAGGTTGAGAGATGAAATACAATGGCTAGCTAATGATGTTTGTATATATCTATAGATATCTATGCATCTGTATCTATCTATAATCTGTAGATATATAATATAGATATATAATTATAATATAGGTATATAATATGTAATATAGATATATAATATGTATATAATATATACATAATATATCTACATAGCTATAGTTATGTAATATAGATATCGCTATCTATAATATCTATATTATAGATATGAATCTATAGATATCTATATAATATAGATATGTATTGATATATCTATAGATATATCAATAATTATATATCTATAATATATGTAGATAAATATCTATATGTATAATATGTATTAATCTATATATCTCTATATAAAATATATTAATCTATATATCTATATATAAAATATATTAATCTATATCTACATATATTATAATTACATATTATATAATATATATTAATCTATATCTACATATCATATATTACATCTATATATAATAGATATATCTATATGTTATAGATATATAATATAGTTATATCTATATAGATACATATCTGTATTATATATCTACATATTATAGATATATAATATAGATATATTTATATAGATATTATCTATGTATTATATGTCTACATATAGCTATAGCATATATATTATATATCTACATTATATAGATATAACTATATAGTTTTTTATTGTATAGATATAACTATGTTATATAGTTTTTTATTATATAGTTTTTATATATTATATAGATATAGCTATATTATATAGTTTTATATATCAATATATTATATAGCTATAGTATATAGTTTTTTATTGTGATAAATATATATGTAATCTAAAATATGCCATTTTGACCTTTCTTTTTTTTTTTTTTTTTTTTTTTTTTTTTTTTTGAGACGGAATCTCGCTCTGTCTCTAGGTAGGAGAGTGCAGTGGTGCAATCTCAGCTCACTGCAACCTCCCCTTCCCAGCTTCAAGAATTCTCCTGCCTCAGTCTCCCAAGTAGCTGGGATTACAGGCACATGCCACTATGCCTAGCTAATTTTTGTATTTTTAGCAGAGACGGGGTTTACACCATTTTGGTCAGGCTAGAGGCTAGTCTCCAACTGCTGACGTTGTGATCCAACTGCCTCGGCCTACAAAATGCTGGGATTACAGATGTGAGCCACTGCGCCCATCCCATTTTGACCATTTTAAATTGTACAGTTCAGTGGCACTAACTATATTCATATTATTTTCTAAACATTACTATTCTCTGTCACCAGAACTTTTTCATTTTGTGAAACTGCTCCTGTTAAACCGTAACTCCCCATTACCCCCAACCACCATTCTACTTCTCAGGCCTCTGGCAACCACGATTCTACTTCTCTGTAAATTTGACTATACTGCATACCTCATACGAGTGGTATCATATGGTATGTGTCCTTTTGTGACTGGCTTATTTCACTTAGCATGGTTTTTAAGGTTTATTCATCTTGTAGCATGTATCAGAATTTCCCTCCTTTTTTTGAGACAGTCTCATTCTGTCACCTGGGCTGGAATGCAATGGTGCGGTTATAGCTACTGCAGCTTCAGTTTTCCTGTATCAGGCGATCCTCTCGCCTCAGCCTCTCAATGTACTGGGATTACAGGTATGAGCCAATGTGCTCAACCAGAATCTTCCTTCTTTTTAAGGCTGAATAATAGTCATTGTACATGTATACCACATTTTAAAAAATCCGTTCATCTTCAGTGATGGATTTTATGCAGAAGAGTAACAAGTCTGTCTATCTAGTAAGCTACTGGGCATGATTGCAGACAATGTATCATTTAATTTGTCCCACTGAAAAAGAAAATGCTTTTCTCTAGTTAGGAACCTTACCTGTATGTAGAAGTTTAAAGGCAGACTTGAGCCAACAGATTTGGTAATGAAGGAAATCAATCTTGAGTGAATATTATTATCTCCTGGAGGGCTTTTAAAGGCACAGATTTCAGGCTCACCTCCAGAGTTTGATTCAGCAGGTATGGGATTCAGCCTGAGAATTTGCATTTCTAAACCTGCAGTCCAGGTGACACTAATGTTGCTGGCTCAGGAACAACATGTTGAGAATCAGTGTTCTGTGATATTTTGAGTGTCATGAAACTTGGCGTTTTCCTTTAATTTGGTCACAAGATTAAAAATTTTATCTGGCATAATGTTTCTAATTTATTTGATTTGCCAAATTTTGTTTTAATTACTATTGAATATAGTGGAGGTGTATGTTTCATTATTTTTAATAGTATTTATCATGTTTTTGTCCTTTTATGATAGGTATGAGTCTGTCAATGTGACAGACTTTAAGTCAAGCTGGAGAAATGGGATGGCTTTTTTGGCCATCATTCATGCCTTGCGACCAGACCTAATTGACATGAAGAGTGTGAAGCATAGGTCTAACAAAGACAATCTGAGAGAGGCCTTCAGAATTGCAGAACGAGAATTAAAAATCCCTAGACTCCTGGAACCAGAAGGTAAAGAAGCTTCTTTGCTTTTAAAACAATTTTTAAGGCTTAGCATGAAGTTGATTTCAAAATAGTATCTCTACATGAGCAAACATAAAAGCATTCTATTTTAGTCTTGGAGGGTTTAACTTAAACTCTTTATTTTATTTTATGCAATTAAAGATTTCCTACCAGTTTGTTCACTTCAGTAATTATAGGGGAAGCCACAGCTGAAAGAAACAGTGCTGTTATTAGGAATAATTTGAACCTCTGTCTTGATTTTCTTCTATTACATTCTGTGTTTTGTTCTTCTTGATTCTATTATTCTGTTCTAAATCTCTTTTGTGAGATGTTTCTCTAAGTCTTGAATTAAAGTTGTTTATTTGTCTCTCCTTCACACCCTCTGTGTTAAAGCTGAACCTCTGTGAGAATAGAAATTGTTGCTTTCCTGCCTCCCCCTAAATGGTTGGCCAAGCTTTGTCCATCGATTCTGCTCAATCAGTTGTGTTGGATTGTTAAGAGCACCATCCTAAGTACTGGTTATTTTTACAGAGATATCATCGAATTATAATTTAGCTTTATAAAATTAAGATTTAAAAATTTTACTTCTTTCTCAAAAGCACTTTACTTTGGATTGTAATGCTTCATAATGTAACCAAAGCTATTAAAAAATCATTAAGGTCATAATAGAAGTATACAGGATTAGTGAAAATTATGATGAATGAATAGGTCAAGGACATTTAAATTCTACTCTCAGCTCTATTACTGGGGTGTGTATATCAGTGTTTAGTGACTGGCTCTCCCAAACAATGGGAAATACACACACATTTACACTGACTCTTACAGATTTTACTAATATTAAGGAATGTGTATTATTTTATAAATAATTATAAAATTTATGATGTGCTTTCTTACAGATTGCATATAGCCCCAAAATACTTTTATTGATTTTTGCCGAAGTTTATATCCATCTATAACCAACTTAGGGTTGTATCTGCTGAAGAAGTATAGTTCTGACATGAGTGTTAGTTTAGAATTTCCTTTATGTTAATAAGTAAGTGGAATAAGAGATATATTAGAACTTCATTTGTTCTTCAATGACATGAATGACTTCTTTGCTGAATCGAATTCTAGAAGAATATTTTTTCAGCTTTTTATGCTATTCACAATGCAACTAACACCTACAGATAACACATTTTTAAGATTTACCTGCATTATTAACAATTTCTTCATCCTTTTTTAGCAGTGAACAAAACAATCTAGCCCTCATTTGCAGACTTCTGTGTTATAAATGCTACTGCTATGACTGATTTCAAGTTACCAAAGTACAGTCACTGAACACAGAATTAGAGAAAGATGTGCAGTACCACATCATTATATATTGTTTCCATCATACAGATAATAGACAGCCTCAAGAGCATAGATAACAGTAAAATGTAATACAATAATTGGGAAGTGATAAGTTTTGAGTTTTTATTACCTATGCTTTTAATATAATTTGTACATTTGTATTTTAGGTACATCATTAAAAATTATGATTTAATTTTTAATGATGATTTTTTTCACAGCCAGCTTACAAAACTTCTGAACATTTAGCAATTGGCTCTCTTAAGCCTATGTGAGTCAGCTAGCTTCAGCATACTCACTGACTAGGGACTGTGGTTTTGTTACTTAATTTTTTGGTTTCAAGCAGATTTGTTAGGAGATAATTCACATACCATATAATTTATCCACTTAAGTATACAAGTTAGTGGTTTCTAGTATACAGCCTGCCCTCCATGTCTGTGGGTTCTATATCCATGGAGTCAGCCAACATTGGATTGAAAATACTTGAAAAAAAACCAGCATATGTCCTGAGCATGTACAGACGTTTTTCTTGTCGTTATTCCCTAAACAATACTTGTTACACAATTGTATAACAACTATTTACATAGCATTTACGTTGCATTGGATATTAAAAGCAATCTAGAGATGAGTCCTGGAACCAGTCCCTGTGGATACCAAGGACAGCTATATTCACAGAATTGTTCAATCATCGTCACAGTTTGTTTTAGAACATTTTTGTTATCCCCAAAGGAACTCCTGTGACCATTAGCAATTACTCTCCATTTGCCTTCAACCCCTCCATGCCCCAGTACTTTCTGTCAAGATAGTTTTGCCTCTTTTGAACATTTCACGTAAGTGGAATTATACAATACTTGGTGTTTGTGACTGGTTTCTTTAGCTTAGTAAAATGTCTCCAAGGTTATCCATGTTGTGGCATATGTCATTACTTCATTCCTTTTTGTTTATTTGTTTGAGTCAGAGTCTCACTTTGTTGCCCGGCCTGGAGTGTAGTGGCGGATCTTGGCTCACTGCAACCTCTGCCTCCTGGGTTAAAGCAATTCTTGTGCCTCAGTCTCCTGAGTAGCTGGGACTACAGGTGTGCTCCACTTCACAGTTTTCTTTTTCTTTTTTTTTTTTTTAGACTCCATCTCAAACCCCAACTTTGATTTTTAGAACAATTTTAGATTTATGGAAAAATTGAGAAGATAGTGCAATAAGTTTTCATAAACCCTGCAACCAATTTCCCCTATTGTTAACATCTTACCTTAGTATAGTACATTTGTTACAATTAATGAACCAATATGATTACGTTATTTTAAATTAAGGTCACAGTTTATTTAGATTTTCTTAGTGTTTAGCTAATGACCTTTTTCTCTTTCAAGATCCCAGCCAGGATACCACATTATATTTAGCTGTCATGTCTCCTGTGACTCCTCTTGATTGTGACTTTTCCAGACTTTTAAATAAATGACCTTGACAGTTTTGGAGATTACTAGTTAGGTATTTTGTAGCATGCCGGTTTATTGCAATTTGCCTTATGTTTTCTTCTCATGATGATGCTGGGTTTTTGTGTTCTTGGGAGGAAGAACACAGCAGTAGAATGTCATCCTTATCACAGCCTTCCAAGGGTACGTACTGTCAACATGACTTTTCACTGTTGATGCTTACCTGGATCCCCTGGCTGAGCTAGTGCTGATCAGGGTTCTCATGGTGAAGTTACCCTTTTCTCCCGCTTCTTTCCATACTGTACTCTTTGGAGGGAAATCACTGCACAGCCCACGTTTGGGAGAGTTACACACACTCTCCTTGACGGCAAATTACCTACATAAAGTATTTGAAGATCTTCTGCATAGAGATTCATCTCTTCTCCCCCAATTGACTTATTTATTCAGTCATTTATTTATATCAGTATGGGCTTATTGATATTTTATACTCTTAGTTGTAATCCAGTACTACTTTGTTTATTTTAATGCCTTTTTTTTTTTTTTTTGAGGTGTAGTCTTGCTCTTTCGCCAGGCTGGAGTGAAGGGGCGCAATCTCGGCTCACTACAACCTCCACCTCCTGGGTTCAAGCGATTCTTCTGCCTCAGCCTCCCGAGTAGCTGAGACCACAGGCACGTGCCACCATGCCTGGCTATTTTTTTTGCATTTTTAGTAGAGACGGGGTTTTCACCATGTTGACCAGGATGGTCTCGGTCTCTTGACTTCGTGATCTGCCTGCCTTAGCCCCCAAAGTGCTGGGATTACAGGTGTGAGCCACCGCACCTGGCCTTTAATGCTTAATTTTTTTTAAAGTCCTCTTTAAGCTCAAAGTTCTGGCCACTAGGAGCTCCTGCAGTTGGCTCCTATGCTCCTTTGTTGTAGCCCCATCAGTATGAGGTTTGTTTGTTTTTGAGCATTTTCTTACTTTCTGCCTTGACAAATGCTGCAGGCTCATCTTGTATATTTCCTGCCCTAGTCTTAGGATCAGTCATTTCTCCAAGGAGCTCTGGCTCTTTTTTTTTTTTGGAGACAGAGTTTCGCTCTTGTTACCCAGGCTGGAGTGCAATGGCGCAATCTCGGCTCACCGCAACCTCCGCCTCCTGGGCTCAGGCAATTCTCCTGCCTCAGCCTCCCAAGTAGCTGGGATTACAGGCATGTGTTACCATGCCCAGCTAATTTTTGCATTTTTAGTAGAGAGGGAGTTTTGGCTTGACCAGGCTGGTCTCAAACTCCTGACCGCAGGTGATCAGCCGCCTTGCAGGCTTAAGCCACTGCGCCCCGCCTGCCTACACCCATGTTTCTACAGTTTGGACATTGTTTGGACTTCGTGTTGATTGCCACTAATTCTTGTTAATTTTTTACCCCTGTCTTTCCCCCGCTTTCCTTTTTACCTTTTCACTGTTTCTTTGTCTTTTCGTTTTATTTTCCTTTATTTTTCCTCTTGCTCTGTTCTAATTTCCTGTTTCTGATGACTATCTGTTTTAAATACTTTTCTCATATTGTGATTCTCCAAATCGTTATTATTAGTATAAAATATTTTCTCCATTTTAGGATATGCGAATAACCTGGCAACTAATGAAATAGACACTATAGTAGAAACAAATTTCCTCTGCATAATTAATTGCCTATAATTCATTATAAATGGCTTAAATAATAGCTCAAAAATGTGAAATACACCATGATTTATTTATGCAAACCAAATACCATAGTCATATTTGAATAAGGGAACTATTTTGACATAATATTGTTAACGCATTTAATCATCACGCATGGCTTCATATATAATGAGAAATTTTTATAAAGCAATATCTAACTAAGCCAGTATCATTATTTTATGTATCTCTTGATGTTTATGTCTTTTTCAGTTAAAGATAGAATAACTTAATTCTTAGAAATTCTTCCTATATTGAAACCCCGCCCTCAGCTTCTTATTGCTAGCTTTTATATGCTTACTGCCTTGTTTGCAAGTGGATTAGATTTATTTTCTATGTCAGCTGACTTACAGCACTCATTGAACCTATGAAATACGTCCACTAAAACATGCATGGTGTGTTGTATTTGTTATTTGTTTTTCTCCCAACCTTAAATTCCTTGAGGGACAGATAATGTTTTAAGACGTCTAGTGTCTGCTAGTTGAATGAATAAAGGGTTGAAACAGAAGCTCTCCAAAGGCATGGACCATACCTTACATATCCGTGTAGCCTCTGCCTGTGACCCACATTTATTGGCTCTCTGTATATATTTGTTGTGTTAAGTTTAACTGAATTAATAAGTAAATAGTGACGTTCTTTAAAAATATCTTCATTGGTTATTTAGGTCAAAAAAAAAACACACCACCAGATTAGGTGTTCATTTTGTCTGTGATATATTACATCCCCCTTTTTGTGGCTTTATGATCTCCTTTTCTTATTAGTTGCCCAGAGAAGTTCTTCACTTACAGAATTTATATACCTGGCACAGTGTCTTGTGTGCCAGCTACTTGTGAGGCTGAGGTTGGAGAATTGCTTGAGGCCTGGAGCTTGAGATCAGCCTGGGCAACACAGAGAGACCCTGCCTCTAAAAGAAAATAAATAAGAATTTGTAGTCTTTTAAATTTTGTTTAATTCAGCATTTTACAAACTTATTTCACCATGGACCCTTAATGCAACACAAAGCCTGGCCTGCAGAAGGCTCTCAGTGGTTACTTGTTCCATGAATGAATGAACAAACTCTGTGGATGTCTTAGATAAGCCTTCCATACAATATATGCTTTTGGAAATGCTTTACTGCACACATGCCAAGACCAACATGTCAGGAATGCATTCTAATTGCTGTATGTTCTTGCATTCCTGGAAGAATTTCTGTACAATGTCTCTAGAAAGAGGAATGCTTTGTTTTCTCATTTTCTCCTCTTCATCCTCTCTGACTACTTATGCGCTCAGACATACCCCCATAGTGACACTTTATTATTAGAAAAATGAGACTATGTACATACTAGTGCCAGGATTTAACCCAGATCTCTCCGAGTATAGATCTAAGCTCTTACCCACTGCACAGTCTTGCAGCAAGGCTGAGTAAACAGAGATTGCATGGCTGGGTGACTACTTTGGTACATTTCCAGAGTCTGTGAACCAAATGGCAGAGGCTATGACATAGCCTGTTCTTTGAGTATACATTATAGCAAGTGTGTAAGAGCTCATTGTTAGTGTGGTGTATCTTGCAGACGTGGATGTTGTTGATCCTGATGAAAAGTCCATCATGACCTATGTGGCACAATTTCTTCAGTATTCCAAAGATGCCCATGGGACTGGAGAGGAGGCTCGGGTATGTTTTCTTCTGTTTAAAACAAGCTCATTTTTGTTGTATACTGCTAATGGTTTAACTTTTAAAATTGAGATATAATTTGCATGCAGAACTTAAATACACAGTTTAATGAGTTTTGACAAAGCATTCACCCATGTAAATCATACTTCAGTCATGATGTAAAACATTTCTAGTACCTGGAATATTCCACTGGGCACCTTTTCTGTCTCTGCTCCCCACCCCAGGTAACCAGCATTGTAATTTCTTTCACTGTAGATTAGTGTTGAATATTCTTTTCTTTTTTAAGTTCAGAGAGATAATTTATTAAACTCTACTGAATTATCTGAAACAACTTTTAGATAGGCACTAATAAGACAAATGAAGTTAAACTTTAAAAAAAACCTCTAAAGATAGCAAATTTTTGTTTGTTAAAACATTCTATTTTTTATTTTTTTGAGGCACAGTCTCACTCCATCACTCAGGCTGGAATGTAGTTGGCTTTCAGCAACCTTTGCCTCCCGGTTGAAGTGATTCTCATGCCTCAGCCTCCCAAGTAGCTGGAATTACAGGCACGTGCCACCATACCCAGCTGATTTTTGTATATTTGGTAGAGACAGGGGTTTTACCATGTTGGCCAGGCTGGTCTTGAACTCCTGACTTCAAGTGATTTGCCTACCTCGGCTTCCCAAAGTGCTGAGATTACAGGAGTCAGCCACTGTGCCTGGCTTATCAAATTTTTGTGTATTATAATATTTATTACCTTTATACACACACACACATACATACATACATACATACATACATACATACATACATTTTCTTTTTTTTTTTTTTTTTGAGAGGGAATTTTGCTGTTTCACCGAGGCCGGAGTGCAGTGATGCAATCTCGGTTTACTGCAACCTCTGCCTCTCGGGTTCAAGCAATTCTCCTGCCTCAGCCTCCCAAGTAGCTGGGACTACAGGCGCATGCCACTATGCCCCGCTAATTTTTGTGTTTTTAGTAGAGATAGGGTTTCACCATGTTGGCCAGGATAGTCTCAGTCTCTTGACCTCATGATCCTCCTGCCTTGGCCTTGGCCTCCCAAAGTGCTGGGATTACAGGTGTGCGCCACTGTGCCCGGCAGATGTAATTTATATACAATAAAATTCATCTATTTAATGTGTTCATTTCAGTGGTTGTTAGTGTATTTACATGATCGGGCAACCTTCACCATCATCTAATTTTAGGACATTTGCCTGTTCTTTAGCTTCATATAAATGAAATTGTGAAATTCATATAAATGGGAGTGTTGTGTTCTGTTGTCAATCCCTATTTGTTGATATACTCTTGAACGACTTTTTCTTTTTTGGTTTGTTTTTTGAGACACAGTCTCACTCTGTAATGAGGCTGAAGTGCAGTGGCGTGATCTTGGCTTACTGCAACCGCCACCTCCTAGGCTCAAGTGATTCTTGTGCCTCAGCCTCCCGATAGCTGATATTACAGGCATGGACCATCATGCCCCGCTAATTTTTGTATTTTTAGTAGAGACAGGGTTTCACCATGTTGGCCAGGATGGTCTCAAACTCCTGGCCTCAAGTGATCTGCCCGCCTTGGCCTCCCAAAGTGCTGGGATTATAGGCGTGAGCCACTGAGCTCAGCCTTGAATTACTGTTAGATTGCCATTTGATTATTCAGTTTTTCCCTTTTACTTTCAGTCAGTTACATAAAATACTGTGGGTGAAAACTTCAGAAAAATTGCTGAGCAGCTGAAAAGAAACTCTTATTCTGCTTCTATGATGATAAAAGAGTGTTGTGAATTTAGTAAAATGTTTGAGAATATTACTTAAAAATGTGTTTTCAACCACGTGTTTACATGCATTTCAGACATGTTTACATACATTTTATTTGAAAAATCGGGCCTGTGTTTTTCCAGCTGTTAAGTTTGAGGCAATAAGCCAGATTGTTGCTGACTCTGGAAGAGAATCTCAAGCTGAGATGCAGGCTTATAATTCAGTTCACTCATTTCTGGCCTGCTGAGGAGCTATTCTTATCTAATTAATTTTCATATTAAAAACATAAAATTAAAGATTCAACTGTCCATGAAATTGAGTGCAAAAATATTAGAAAACTTCTACTTAATAGGAAAAAACAAAGTAAATGAAGGTTAAAGAATAGTGGAAATAAGATATAACTTCTTTGTCCTCTAGCAGCAAAACTGGCTTCCAAATGTAAGCAAGTTTACCACCTAAGCAAGAATCTATAGAAAAAGTAATTGTTGTTCATATCTTAATGATAGCTAGCTAAAACCTTTGGTAGTGTTATTTTTAGGCTCTTGGAAGTGTTTGAGATATTTTTGATGTCAGTGTTTTTGCAGGGTGTGAACATCTCTTGAATTACTCCATATTTAGATTTATTGGAAGAGTCTTCTGAAATGCCTGCTATAAAGAAGTGATTTAGAATAAGGTTCTTTAAGCCAACACGGGGGCGGGGGTGCATTGCTTGCCTATTTCTTTAGCACATTGTCATGTTCAGATGCTATTTTCAATCTGGTTCAAAATTTAAGGTGTTAAATGAACAAGGGAAATTACTCTTTGGCATAATGAATCAATGATATGTAATGATGATATTATTTCACTGATGTTTCAAGTTGTTAATTTTTTTCTTTAAAAAAACCGAGTCTGTTTAAAATATAGTTCAATCGTATGTGTGTAAAATACAGGGAAAGGTGAAAAATGCTATGGTCTGGTTAACTCTGCAAAAGGAAAAACTACAGAAGTTACTAAAGGATTCAGAAAATGATACCTACTTTCAAAAGTATAATGTAAGTATGATTTTAAACAGCTGTTTGTAATTTACTGTTAAAGAGAAGAGCAGTGGGTATGTTTTTAGAAAACTCTTTCAAAGTGAAGTATTTTAAATATTAAGTGCAGGTTTGGAAGCTGAATTCTGGGACTGTCCATCTGGAACTTTAACGTGCATGCGATCACTGGGTCATCCTATTAAGCATGCGATCACTGGGTCATCCTATTAAAATGCACATTCTGCTTCAGTAGTTCTGGGGCAGGGCCTGAGATTTTGGATTTCTAAGGAGGCCTCAGGTGATGTTGGTTCTGCTGGTTTTTGGAGTCCTTTGAGAAGCATGG
This sequence comes from Saimiri boliviensis, assembly GCF_048565385.1. Classification (NCBI taxonomy): domain Eukaryota; kingdom Metazoa; phylum Chordata; class Mammalia; order Primates; family Cebidae; genus Saimiri; species Saimiri boliviensis. Next base: position 39,795,038 of record NC_133450.1, on the reverse strand, counting down.
TTCTAGAACAGGAGTTGGCCTATTTTGTAAATGTTATTGGAACAGAGCCGCATCCATTTAAGTATTGTCAGTCAGTACTTTCACACTATAACCCCAGAGCTGAGTAGTCGTGATAGAGACCATATGGTTCATAAAGCCTGAGATATTTGCTGTCTTGCCCCTTAGAATAAAAGTGTTCCAATCCCTGGTTTAAAGCAGAAGATGCTTTTCAGAATGAATATTGAATGAAAGAAAAATCAGGAATAGGGTCCGGGAATTCCTTTGGGAAATAATGACAACCTGTGATTATTACCACATATTGAACATTTCTTTTTTTTTTTTTTTTTTTTTTTTTTGAGATGGAGTCTTGCTCTGTGTCCCAGGCTAGAGTACAGTGGCGTGATCTTGGCTCACTACAATCTCCGCCTCCTGGGCTCAAGCTATTCTCCTGCCTTAGTTTCCTGATTAGCTGGGATTACAGGCACCCGCCACCATGCCTGGCTAATATTTGTATTTTTAGTAGAGACAGAGTTTCACCATGTTGGCTAGGCTGGTCTTGAACTCCTGACCTCAACTGATCCGCTCGCCTCGGCCTCCGAAAGTGCTGGGATTACAGGTGTGAACCACCATACCTGGTCATGTTGAATGTTTTTTGAGTAGCAGACACCTTGCTGATTTGCATTTTACATATTAAAATATCTTGCTGAGCTTGGTATTATTCCAGTTTTACAGATGAATAAGTGGCTTATTTCAGGTTACATGGATGCTGAAAGATAGAGATGGGATTTGAATGGAAACCTAGCTTTAAAGACCTAGCTGTTTTTACATTCTGATGCTTCTCCCGGGCAAGTAGTTATTCCTTGTACAGTCTTGAAAGAGAACAGGAAACAAAGCAAAGGTCCCTCAGTCCTGTTTGTTAGAGCCCACTGTCTGTGTAGCGCTGTGCTTCTCCCCAGTGCTCTGTCCTGAGCAAGCTGCAGATACTGTCAGGTACCTACACAGCACTTAGCACCTGTAGGCTTCCATCTCCCTGTTTGTTAAGTGGAAGAGCTGGATGAGTCCAGCCTTTCTAACCATCACGTTCAATCGGTTGTATGACTTGCTAGCTATACGTTCCTTTTTGCTTTCGAAGCATAGGGAAGAAAGGGATCAAACATCTTTTTCTTCCTTTGGTGTGAACTGCATAGACTTCTTGACCTTATTCCATTTAGCTCTGGTTTAAGATTTTTTCTTTTCTTTTTTTTGAGACGGAGTCTAGCTGTCACCCAGACTGGAGTGCAGTGGGGTGATCTTGGCTCACTGCAAGCTCCGCCTCCTGGATTCAATCGATTCTCCTGCCTCAGCCTCCTAAGTAACTGGGATTACAGGCATGCACCAGCACATCTGGCTAATTTTTGCATTTTTAGTAGAGATGGGGTTTTACCATGTCGGTCAGGCTGATCTCAAACTCCTGACCTCATGTTCCACCTACCTCGGCCCCCTCAAAGTGTTGGGATTATAGGCATGAGCCACTGAGCCCAGCCAAAGATTTTTTTTTTCTTGACAAAATGCTTATCATTTACTGAAAGTGCATTGTTCTCACATATGTCTTTTATTTAATCATGTATTAGAGATTCAGGTTTCTTAAATAGAAGGGTTTATGAAGTTATTAATTATCAGAAAGTATTAAGTAATCCTTTGATTTTCTCGTAACATTTAATTTAAAATGCTGTCAATAATTCTGGATAATGTTTTAAGTGACATTTTAAAACGTTAATGCTGATCCTTGCAGTACTTTCAGCAGCATGGTTCTAGCGCAGGGGTTGGCCCATTTTGTAAATAAAGTGTTCCTGGAACAGAGCCACACTCACTTAAGTATTCTCAGTAGCTACTTTCACACTACAACCACAGAGCTGGGTGGTTGTGGTGGCTCATGCTTGTAATCTCAACACTTTGGGAGATGAGGCAGATGGATCACTTGAGCCCAGGAGTTTAAAAGCAGCCTGGACAACATGGTGAATTAGCCGGTTGTGGTGGTGCTTACTGGTCTGTAGTGCCAGCTGCTTGGGAGGCTAAGATGGGAGGATCACTTCAGCCCAGGAGGCAGAGGTTGCAGTCAGCCAAGATCACACCACTGAACTTCAGCCTGGATGATGGAACCAGGCCCTGTCTCAAAACAAACAAAAAATATGTAATCGGTAACTCTTTTTTTCCCCTGAGACAGGATCTCTCTCTGTCACCCAGGCTACAGCGCAGTGGCCCGATCATGGCTCACTGCAACCTCTGCCTTGCAGGCTTAAGCCATCCTTGAAGCTGAGCCTCTTGAGTAGCTGGGACTACAGTTGTATGCCACCATGCTTGGCTAATTTTTTGTATTTTTTGTAGATCTGGGTTTTGCCATGTTGCCCAGGCTAGTTTTGAACTCCTGGGCTCAAGTGATGTACCTGCCTTAGCCTCCCAAATTGCTAGAATTACAGTCGTGAGCCACAGCGTCTGGCCAATCGATAACTCTGAAACACCCGTATTTCACACAATTGTGAACCAAGAAAAAGCTTTACTTATTAAATGTTTGAAGGCAGACAAAGTGTCTTTCAAAGTTTAGGTAAAGTGAATGGGGAAGAATGAGCCGAAGCTCGGTTAATCATGAACACTTTGAAAATCACTTACACATGACTACTACTGTCAGGTAATTTTCACATTCATTCATTCTTATTTTGCTGTGAGCACATATTTGGGGAGGACAAACACACTCATATTTTCCGTGTGGCGTCATGATCTGTTCTGTAGCCCTGTGACTTTGCTGCTCCATTCAAATAGAAATCCAGCAATACTGGTTGGGCGCGGTGGCTCAAGCCTGTAATCCCAGCACTTTGGGAGGCAGAGGCAGGTGGATCACAAGGTCAAGAGATCGAGACCATCCTGGTCAACATGGTGAAACCCCGTCTCTACTAAAAATACAAAAAATACAAAAAATTAGCTGGGCATGGTGGCACGTGCCTGTAATCCCAGAGACTCAGGAGGCTGAGGCAGGAGAATTGCCTGAACCCGGGAGGCGGAGGTTGCGGTGAGCCGAGATCCCGCCATTGCACTCCAGCCTGGGTAACAAGAGCGAAACTCTGTCTCAAAAAAAAAAGAAAAAAAAAATCTAATACTGACACAGAGCACAGAGTGAGACCTTTGATATTATGCTGGCGCCCGGTTACCACAGTGCACTGAAGAAGGAAACCAGAGCAGAGAGAGGATACTGGATTCAGGAGATTTTACCTTTAAGTAAAAACTTAAATATAACCTATAGCTATAGACCTCAAAGTAACAGATTATATTCTATAAATGCAATTAAACATTTTCCGTCTTCATTCTTCTGATTGTAGAGCCTACTGTCCTTTATGGAGTCATTCAGTGAAGAAAAAGAGTCCTTTTTGGATGTCCTGTCGACAAAAAGGAATCTGGATGAGCCCGACAAGGATCAGTTACAGTTGGAAGAAGCCTGGGATGGCCTCAATCACCAGGTGACTGTTTATGTTGATTAGAAGAACAATTGCAGGCTGAAAATGTGGCTCACACCTACAATTTCAGCATTTTGGGAGACTAAGACGGGTGCGTCACTTGAGGTCAGGAGTTTGAGACCAACCTGGTGAAGCCCCGTCTCTACTGAAAATACAGGAATTAGTCAGGGGTGGTGGTGGGTGCCTGTAATCCCAATTATTTTGGAGGCTAGGCATGAGAATCGCTTGAACACAGGAGACGGAGGTTGCAGTGACCCGAGATTGCACCACTGCTCTCCGGGCCTGGGCAACGGAACGAGACTACAACTCACCCCCTCCCCCCCCAAAAAAAAAAATTCAAAGAGCAGCTTTGTTTTGTTCGATGAGGGTTTTACTTTAAACGTCCATGGGAAATTCTGTAAAACACAGGGTAGATGCTTCATCAGAAAATGGGATAGTGTTTTTATATTTTCTCCATGGCATCATTTGGATAGTGGTCATGTTAAGTAGGATTTTTTGCATTCTGCATAGAGAAAACGCAAGTTTATCCAAGTTTGATATATTTGCTATCAATTCTTTGTTTGCCACAGTGGATTATCTATATTTTGATTTATCTGTGGCTGCTTCTCTACTATCATGCATCAGTATCAGTAGATGCTTGAGAGAAGTAGGAACAAACCCACAGAGTGTGTAAGGATGAATTCATGCTTGCGTATTTGAATATGTCTGTATGATTTTAATCCTTTGCAGTGTATTGACATGGTATAACATTCTACAAATGTTAAATTTTTAAAAAATTTAATTTTAAGTTTTTTATGAGTACATAGTAGGTACATATATTTACGGGGTACATGAGATATTTTGATACAGGCATGCAATGTGTAGTAAGCGTATCTTGGAGAATGGGATATCCATTCTCTCAAGCATTTATCCTTTGAGGTACAAACAATCCAGTTACATGCTTCAAGTTATTTAAAAATGTACAATTAAGTTATTGACTATAACCACCCTGTTGTGCTATCAAATAGTAGGTCTTATTTATTCTATTTTTTTGTACCCATTAACCATCTCCATTTCCCCCCTACTCCTTTACTGCCCTTCCCAGCCTCTGGTAGCCATCCTTCTACTCTCTATCTCCATGAGTTACACTGTTTTGATTTTTAGAAGCCACAAATGAGTAAGAATGCCTGATACTGTCTTTCTGTGCCTAGCTTATTTCACTTAACATAATGACTTCCAGTTCCATCCACGTTGTTGCAAATGACAGAATCTCATTCTTTTTTATGGCTGAACAGTACTCCATTGTGTGTATTTACCGCGTTTTCTTTATCGATTCATCTGTGGATGGGCACTTACATTGCTTCTGAATTACAAATATTAATTAATACAAACTGGTTGTTTAGATTATCTGTGTCTTGACTGACATTTTGTCCAATTCTATTGTATATGGATCAAAGAGGAGTATTAAAGTCTGTGGGAATCTCTCTTCAATGCTGTCAAATTTTGCTTCATGTGTTTTAAAACATTGTCATTGTGTGTACATGCTTATGATTACTTTGTCTTCCTGAAGACTTCTACCATTATGAAATATTCCTGCTTATCTTTAATAATATTGTTTTTCTTGACATCTGTTAATATTATACTTAATGTTGTACCAGTATAATCATTCCAGTCTTGTATGCTGACTGTTTAGGACGTCTTTTTCTTTCATTTACTTTACATTTATTTGGAGCCTTTATATTCAAAGTGTATCTCTTATAAATGACACAGTTATATCTTACTTTCTTATCTACTATGCCAATCCTTGTCTTTTTTTTTTTTTTTTTTTTTCCGAGATTGGGTCTTATTCTTTTGTCCAGGCTAGAGTGAGTGTAGCAGCACAATCATGGCTTACCGTATCCTTGCCCTCCTAGGCTCAAGCCATCCTCCTGCCTCACCTCCCAAGTAGCTGGGACTATAGGTGTGTGCTATCATGCCTGGCTAAGTTTTAATTTTTTTGTAGAGATGGGGTTCTGCCATGTTGCCCAGGCAGGTCTTGAACTCCTGGCCTCAAGCAATGCTCCTGATTTAGAACTTTTGGCCTTCCAAAGTGTTGGGATTGCAGGCATGAGCCACCATGTCTAGCCTATCCCTCTCTTTTAATTGGAGTGCTTAGTCCATTTAATGCAATTGTTGATAGAGTTCAGTTCAGGTGTATCATTTAACTCTTTGTTTTGTTTATTCTCTCTGCTTTTCCTATTCCCATTTCTTTCTTCCTTTTTTTTTTTTTTTTTTGTTTTTGAGATGGAGTCTCAAAAGGCTGGAGTGCAATGGCATGATGTCAGTTCACTGCAACCTCTACCTTTTGGGTTCAAGATTCTCCCACCTCAGTCTCCCAAGTAGCTGGGATTACAGGCATCTGCCACCACGCCTGACTAATTTTTGTATTTTTAGTAGTGATGGGGTTTCACCATGTTGGCCAGGCTGGTCTTGAGCTCCTGACCTCAAGTGATCTGCCTCCCTCGACCTCCTAAAGTGCTGAGATTACAGGCATGAGCCATTGTGCCCAGCCTCTGTTTCTTCCTTTCTTGCCTGGTTTTGGATCATGCATTTTTTAAGAATTCCATTTTAATTTGTCTATTGACTTTTGGCTCTACTTCTTCCTATCATGTTTTTAATGGTTGCTCTAGGGGTTATTATACACATAAAATTTTTACAGTCTACTTAGAGTTTTACAGTTTTGTTTTTTGTTTTTTTTTTGAGACAAGGTCTTGCTCTGTTGCCCGAGCTGGAGTGCAGTGGCTTGATCATGGCCAACTGCAACCTCTGCTTCGCTGGCTCAGTTGATCTTCCCACCTCAGCTTCCTGAGTAGCTGGGACTACAGGCATACATGACCATGCACACCTAATTTCTTTTGTGTGTGTGTCTTTTTTTTTTTTTTTTTTTTTTTACAGAGAAGGGGTTTCACTATGTTGCCCAGGCTGGTCTTGAACTCCTGGGCTCAAGAGATCCACTCACCTTGGCCCTACCGAAGTGCTGGGGTTACAGGTGTGAGCCACCACACCCAGCCTTAGAGTTGTACAGTATCCACCTTACTGTACAACTTCTTGTAACGTAGAAATCCTGCAATCAAATTGATTCATCCCCCATTATTTATGCTATAGTTGTTTTATATATGACACATGTAACATATGTCTTAAAATCCTGAGGCCCATGTTATAATTTTTTTTTTGCCCCAAACAGCCATATATTTTAAGAAAATTAAATGAAAATATTAGTCTTTTATATTTATCTAGATATTTCCCATGTTCTTCATTTCTTTCTAGAGATTTGAGTTTCCATTGAGCTCGGTTCCCTTCAGCCTGAAAACTTCCTTTGACTTATTTTATAATCCAGGGTTGTGATTGACAAATAGACCTAGTTTTCTTTGATCTCTAAATATGTCTTTATTTTGCCTTCATTTAAAAAAATAACTTTCCTGAGGTCTAATTTTATGTAACATCTCATTTTTAAATGGATAACAAAATGATTTCTAGTACAATTACAGAGTTACGAAAGGAGCTGTGTGGTCCACAAAGTCAAAATACTTACTCTCACAGGAAAAGTTTGCTGACCCCTGCTTGGCTGTCAGGAGTGGCAGCCTGCTTTCAGAACGTATTTTCCACATCATTCACTGTGTATTAAATAGCAGTTCGGTGGCTTAAAAGAGCCACTCTTTTAGAGAACCTAATTTTGAGGAACTCACAGCTCCTGGAATCTTCCCATCAGTGGTGTTGCTTCTTGCATTGTCAGTTCCTATTCTGATCACCACTTTGAAACAGACTCTCGGGAAGGATAAGACCTGTCCATCTCATCCTTCGTTGGCCAAGTCCTCCACAAAGTGCAAGGCAATGAGGAAGATACTGTCTGTATAGTTCAGCTTGTTCCGGGCCACAGAGACCTGGCCTGATTTTGTTAAATATGGAAAAATTGCCCAAATGATGAGAAAAACCATAAAGAGAACTATTTTACAAGATTAAGGGCTGCAAATTGGTAATAGCTTGAAAATCCATTCCTCAGTCAGGTAAACTGCAGCTCAGTTTCTTGGCGTGGCAAAATGAGACATTGCTAATTTTCAAGTCATCGAATACCTAAGAGTTGAAACCATCTACACAGTTTCTGGTTCAGTAGTTTGAGAACAGAGATTTCTCAGCGCATCATAGTAAATGGTTTCATATTGAGTCTACTGTAGAAAATAGCAACATTATGCTATTTTGACCTGTGAAGATCTTATATAAATTTTCAGCCAAACTGAAAAGTAATTACTGCAGAAAGGAAGTGTTAAGTGGGAGAGAAGAGGAACGAAAGGTAAACATTGCCTTCTGTTCTTCCTCTTCTGCCTGCTCTATAAATATTGAGTGTAGCCCTGAGTCAGAAAACACAGGTTTGGTTTAATTCAAAATATATACAACTTTCTTTTGGTTGTGCAAAGAATAATAGTTGAACTAGAGGTATTGCTCTTAGCCTCTCTTTAACTCAATCGTTTATCAGTTTTTCCGGTTTATTTTTTTGGCAAATGTACAAGTAATTAGATATACTAAAAGCGCATGCTAACTTGTTTATTTGAAAACTCACAAAAATGGCTAGGTGCAGTGGCTCACACCTGTAATCCTAGCACTTTGGGAGGCTGACGTGGAAGGATCACTTGATGTCAGGAGTTCGAGACCAGCTCTGGCCAATGTGGCGAATCCCTGTCTCTACTAAAGATACAAAAATTAGCCAGGCATGGTGGCACAAGCCTGTAATCCCAGCTACTTAGGGGGCTAAGGCAGGAGAATCGCTTGAACCCGGGAGGCGGAGGTTTCAGTGAGCTGAGACATGTCTCCAGCTTAGGAGACAGAGTGAGACTCCATCTCAAAAAAAAAAAATTTACAATAATGGAATCACTTTTTTTCATTTTTCTTCCATCTGAAGACATAATGGCAAATGGTTAATGATGTAAAATTGGCTGGGTCCAACAGCTCATGCCTGTAATCTCAGCACTTTGGGAGGCCGAAGTGGGCGGATCACCTGAGGTCAGGAGTTCGAGACCAGCCTGGCCAAGATGGTGAAACCCCATCTCTACTAAAAATACAAAAATTAGTCAGGTGTGGTGGTATGTGCCTGTAATCCCAGCTACTCAGGAGGCTGAGGCGGGAGAATTGCTTGAACCTGGGAGGCGGAGGTTGCAGTGAGCCAAGGTTGTGCTTGCACTCCAGCCTGGGTGACAGACTGAGACTCCATCTCAAAAAAAAAAAACAAAAAACAGATTATAGAATTATCTTTGTCTTATGCCTTTTGAGAAAATTAAACTTCTAAGACAAAGCAAAACAAAATGAAAAACTGTAATATTTAATGCTTCTATTTTATGAACAGTTCCATTTGATTGCGTTAAAGGAACCTAGCTTTGTCCCCATTTTGTATACCTGGGTACTTGGTTGAATATCTTTTAGATATTTGCTTTTGCATATCATGCATACCCATAAATATTTTTGAATGAACATTGAAGTGATCTATCTAATTTACAAATTTTTGCCTAGTCTTTCCCCTTTTTTAAAAAAAAAGAACTCAGCTGGGCATTGTAGCTCATGCCTTCAGTCCCAGCAGTTTGAAAGACCAAAGCAGGAGGATTGCTTGAGGCCAGGAGTTCAAGACTAGCCTGGGCAACATAGTGAGACCTTGTCTCTACAGTAAAACAATAATTTTAAAAACTCACAGAATAAAAACAGTGCATTTAGTAGAATTAGACTAGGTAACAGAAAGAGAAAATACAGAATTAAGACCAGTCCTTTCATTAAAGAAAATTATTTGAGTGAAACAAATTTTAATTTGTGATTGATCTTCATAGGAGTATTAAGTAAATGAGAAGAGGCTTATTCGGCTCTTGTTTCTGCTTCCGTACAAAAAACATTGTAGCAGCGTCTGCTTCTGGTGAAGGCCTTAGGCTGCTTCCACTCATAATGGAAGGCAGAGGGGAGCTGGTGTATAGAAATCACATGGCAAGAGATCATGAGAGAGAGACAGAGACAGAGAGACAGAGGAGGTGCCATACTCTTTTCAACAACCAGCACTTGTGGGAACTCAGCTCCTGTTAGGCCCAGCCCTAATATTGGCTGTCAAACTTAAACATGAGATTCAGAGGAGATAAACATTCAAACTGTATAGCAGTACATTTATGTAAAAAGTCACATTCTTTTTTTGGAGACAGAGTCTTGCTCTGTTGCCCAGATTGGATTGTACTGGTGTGATTTCGGCTTACTGCAGTCTCCACTTTCTGGGTTCAAGTGATTCTCCGGTGTCAGCCTCCTGAGTAGCTGGGAGTAGAGGCATGATCCACCATGCCCAGCTAACTTTTTTTCTTTTTTCCTTTTTTTTGAGACAGGGTCTCGCTCTGTCTCCTAGGCTGGAGTGCATTGGTGCAATCTCAGCTCACTGCAACCTCCTCCTGCCTGGCTCTGTGGCGTCGCTTACCACACTTTCCTGTAACCATGTTCTTGGCTGCTTCTTTGGATAGGTGGTTCAGGCAAGAGCTGTGGCTTTTATTTATCTGGTTTATACTGTGACATAGGGGGTGGTGTTAAGTTGCTCTTCCATTTATACATAACACATGGAGCTGGGCCAGGCCCTGCTCTTGTTTTTATTCATTGGCTTGTGTTTTGATTTCCTTTTATACTCATACCTTCTTTCTATTTCCCCTTTCTCCTTGAGCCACAAGTTTGGTGACTTTAATGTGTTTCTTTCTGTTTTATGTTTTTGCATAATACAGATAGAATTTATAGGGTTTTTTTCTTTTTTTTTTTTTTTTTCAGACAGGGTCTTACTGTCACCCAGGCTGGAGTGTAATGGCGTGATCATGGCTCGCTAAAGCCTTGACCTCCTGGGCTCAAGTGATCCTGCCACCTTAGTCTCTTGAGTAACCGAGACTATAGGCGCACACCACCACTCCTGGCTAATTTTTTTATTTTTAGTAGCGATGGGGTTTTACCATGCTGCCTAAGCTGGTCTTGAACTCCTGTGCTCAACTGATCCACCTGCCTCAGCCTCCTGAAGTGCTGGGTTTATAGGTGTGAGCTACCACCCCTGACCTGTACATGTATTTTTAAGTTGTGTACCCTTAAGTTGAGGGTATACATTGTTTCTTTTATTTTTGAGCACAATGTATTTAAGGTGCTTCCATGTCAGCATCTGTGCATCTAATTTCTCCTAACTCCTGTATGGCATTGAAACATCACATGGTCCTTCTCCACACCAGAAGCTTTCTCTATCTTTATCTCCAGCTCTTAGTGCAATAGGTTGTTCATAAATGTTTGGTCAGTGGATGAATGAATGAATGTGTGAGTGAGTTTTGACAGTGCTTGTGGGGGGACATCCAGGTAGAAGAGGCAGCAAGAGTTAAGACACAAGAGTAAAATGAGTGAAGAAGCAGACAGTCCTGAGTGTGTGTGGCTCACATGCTTGTGCATGCAGGAAGTGGTGGGAGGCTGAGGAAGGAGGAGATGGACCTGGATTTGGGGATGGGTGGTGCTTTAGTGAAGCACAGATATTCGGGAGATCCGGTAGATATGTGTCACATGGATATACAGTTAGGGCTAGAGAGGGAAGTGGTTATAAGTCACTAAGGAAGATGCAGTTGTAGTGTCAGAGCACACAAGGACAAACCATGGTCATTCAGCTGGATAGTCTATCCTTGCTTAGAGGCGTACTTTAAATCTTTTGAATTTCCCCCATATTGGTTTTATTTTTCCCCCCTGAGACGGAGTCTCACTCTGTTGCCCAGGCTGGAGTGCAGTGGCATGATCTTGGCTCACTGCAACCTTCGCCTCCCGGGTTCAAGCAGTTCTCTGCCTCAGCCTCCCAAGTAGCTAGGATTACAGGCACCCGCCAGCATGCCTGGCTAATTTTTTTTTTTTTTCTGTATTTTTTTAGTTGAGACAGGGTTTCACCATCTTGTCAGGCTGGTCTTGAACTCCTGACCTCGTGATCCACTCGCCTTGGCCTCCCAAAGTGCTGGGATTTCAGGCGTGAGCCACTGCACTCGGCCTACCTCATATCTTATTATGGATTTATCAAACATTTGTTTTTTCTCATGCCTTCTTTTCCTATAGCTTTTAAACAAATTATATTTCTGATCAGCAAGTAGGTAAGTGATATTTAGAACTAAGAAATTTACCCATTGATAAAGATTTCCATGATAATGGATCTCATTGATCAGTTATGACTTTTAGAGGAACTTCAAAGAATCAAACCTACTGTAGGTGAAGAAATAAGTAAGAAAAGTTCTACTGAAGAATATCTTCCCTTTTTTTCAGATTAATGCATGGACAGTAAAGCTGAACTGTGCCTTGCCTCCACCCCTCCATCAAACTGAAGCTTGGCTTCAGGAGGTAGAAGGGCTTATGGGTGAAGATTTGTCAACCTCCCAGGATTACTCTCAAGACACGACTCTGATACAAGAGAAAATGACTTTATTCAAGGTTGGAAAAGCAGAAAAAGAAATATAGAAAAACATGTTTTGTTAGGGATTGTTCTTGAGAAACACTTTTTCCTAAAAAGAAGGGAAGGAAATACAGTGGATATTTGAGGATGGTTTAGAATGATTCCTCTGGGGATTTTTGGGACCTAGAAGATAACTTTGTGTTCATGACCATTGTGCTAGTTTAAGGTTGAAACAATAAGGATAGAATCTCAATAAGGATAGAGTTCTAAAGCAACTGTAAATAAAGTCTGACCAAAAAATGGTCAAGGGGTAGGAGGGTGGAGAAGAGGGGGCCTGATTTAAAATTCGAGAGACTGGATTCTCACTAAAATAGCATGAAAGAAATGATGTGAGATTTATGGTATTTGAGGCTACAAAGGAATGGAAAATACACCAATAAATAAAAGATGATAATAATGGTTTTACTAAAGACACTGTGGTCTGCCTCTCTATAAAATATTCAGATTTGAAACATGATGAAAATATTTATTTACAAAATCTTAGTTAAGGGGAGGAGTTTCAGCCTAGGCAATATAGCAAGACGCCACCACTACAGAATTTTTTTAAAAAACAAAATTAGCTGGGTATTGTGGTGTGTGCCTGTAGTTCCAGCTACTCGGGAAGCTAAGGTGAGAGGATCCCTTGAATCCAGGAATTCCGGGCCGCAGTGAGCCATGATTGCACCACTGCATTCTAGCCTGGGTGACAGAACGAGACCCTGTGCCTTAAAATAATAAAGAAAAGTGGGTTGGGGGAGGGCTTTATGATTTTTTTTTTTTTTAGAAAAGATACAATGCAAGTGAGATAGACAAATCCTTAATTATAGTGTTTGGCAATAAATATGGCTTATGTCATGCTGAATTTCTTTTCAGAGCCTGATGGATAGATTTGAGTATCATTCAAACAATCTCCTTACCTTTGAAAACAGAGATGAAAATCATTTGCCTTTGGTGCCACCTGACAAATTGGAGGAAATGAAAAGACGGTGTGTAACCCTACTGTTTCACAGCTGCTGGTGCTATTCACGTTTGAGTAACAGCTTGTACTACAGGGACCACAAAATACAGATTTTTAGATGATTTTTACCAAATATTCTCCTTTCAATCTTGATAACAGTATCTTCATGTTTTATGTAATAGTAACATTGTAGATACTATGCAAACATCCTTTTTTATTGAATGGTAGAATATGGTGATGGAAAAAGTTGGGAAATTGAGCTCTGTATCTTAGTTTTGGATAAGTTTTTCTCTTTTTGAGCATGTTTCCTCCTTTGTAAATTTAGGTTAATGATAATCACTCTGTCCAGGTTTCACCAGGAAACTGGATCATATGGGAAGAGGGATATGAAAGCACTTTATAATTGTAAAATACTGTAAATATTGAGATTATTTAATCAATTATCTTTTCTCATTCAAAAGTAACTTACTAGAGTAATAAGAGGGTGTTAGCCTTAATAATGAAAAAGCTTAATACATAAACTTAGATTACAGTTTTATATTAAGTCATATGGAAGTTTTCAGATTTAGTAAAATATTTCATAGATCAACATTTTATTTTAGGATTTGTCAATTGGGAAATCATTTATTCAGAAAATGTTCTTAAAAGTTTTATGTTTTTACCTTAGAAATGGTTGCTTTATATCTAGTCATGGTATCTTACAGTGTTTAAAAAAGAAAGAGATAATGATACATCTGAATTCCATGTGCTTAGAAGAACAAGTTGAAGCCTCAATATTTTTAAAAATGCTGAACAGATTTCTCACATTTGGTCAATAATATGAAGTTAAATTCCTAAACTTGTACTGTTTTCCAGAGTCAACAACATTTTGGAGAAAAAATTTATTCTACTTCTAGAATTTCATTACTACAAGTGCTTAGTTCTTGGTTTGTTAGATGAAGTGAAATCAAAATTGGATATTTGGAACATTAAATATGGGAGCAGAGAATCTGTGGAATTATTGCTGGAAGACTGGCATGTAAGCTTTGAACTTGTGTCATAGGCAACTGTTCTCCATCTCTTGCTGCTGTGTTTACATTTTTACTTGGCAGGATTTCCCATTAACTCTTCAGGCTTTGAGATGGGTTTTCTTGATAGATTTCTTTAGCTTAAATATTGCCTGAAGAAAAGAATTATACAAGGAGTCAAATAGCAGCAGAAGGAAGAGTGAAAAAAAAATCACTGCTTACTACCCAAGGGGAGATGAAGAGTTAACCAAGTCAGTTAATGTAATATAAAAGGTTTCCATGCTTTTTTCATTAAAAATTCCTCCTTTCACTTACTTGAAATGTTAATTTTTGTTTCCTTTTCTGATTCATACTTTCATGTAGTAATTACATTTTTCCTACAACGTTTTGATCTTAGCTTACTAAATTTACTGCTTACGATAAACAATGCATTTTCTCTTTTGTCTTGAGGCTTTCTTTTTGGCTTTAACTCTTCCCGTTTAGAGGAAGAAATGTTTGAAGTCACTTAAATATAAGTATGTTCACATCTAAGTTAAAACTACAGCATCACAGAAATGCCAATTCTACACTCAGGCCTTATCCTTCTTTCTGTTTTCCTCCTTTTAGAAGTGAGAGGGTGCTGGGTTGGGTGGTGCACAGCTGTAATCCCAACACTTTGGGAGGCCAAGGCAGGCGGATCACCAGAGGTCAGGAATTCCTGATCGGCCTGGCCATCATGGCAAAACGCTGTCTCTACTAAAAATACAAAAATTAGCCAGACGTGGTTGTAGGTGTCTGTAATCCCAGCTACTCAGGAGGCTGAGGCAGGAGAATCGTTTCAACCGTGAAAGGTGGAGGCTGCAGTGAGCTGAGATCGTGCCACTGCACTGCACTCCAGCCTGAGCAACAGAGCAGTTGTCTCAAAAAAAAAAAAAGAAAGAAAGAAATGATGGGGAAAAGAAAAATCCCAAGATTGCAAATTTTATTGTAAAAATTTAAAAAATGATAAAGAGAAATTTACTTCCAATTTATGATTTAAAGACTATATGTTTCCAAACAGGAAGCAGTGTCATTCTAAACTAGGCTAGATTTTGAATATTTCTACTTCTTTGATTCTTCATTTTTCTATTTAAATGTTCATACTATTGGCACATATAAATATGCAGTGAATATGAATTTCAAATTAGGTCAGTATTTTTCCGTAACAGAATCTGGTTAATGGTAGTTTCTGAAATGTTTTTGTGTGATGGATATCTCTTTGTAACATACTCTATCTGAAAAGATTACTCAATAAAGCATGTGAAATAAGAGCACTGACACAATTATGTAATATTAATAAAATGTGCAAAGTAGGAGATCCTGAAATTACCATAAATACTGGACTTGCCTTTTTCCACAAGAGGCAAACTACTGTAGCACCATGTCACCACATTAAGATACATTTTATCGGATGTCATACCTGTTAAATGTTCAGACTCAGCTTATGTCTCCTAGATTTTAACCATCCTTCTTCCTCTTTTCCTACCAAATATGTAGTATTAAAGACCTAAAGAAATTTTGGTAACTATGTCCTACATTGAATATCTGTATCTCCCTATCTGGATTTCTTGGCACAATTTTAGAAGTAAAAACCGTCAATATGTTTTTTTTCTTTTCTTCCCAGAAATTTATTGAAGAAAAAGGATTCCTAGCCCAACTTGATACCTCTTTTCAAAAATGTGAAGAAATTTATAAGCATTTGGGTAAAGTAGTTCAGTTACTTTTTGATGGAATGACTGTCACTTAATGATGTTTGATCTGTTTTACTTTCTATATAATGTTTTAGAAATTAGTTTTATGTGCATGCTTTCCTGGAAAAATTCTTGCTTTCACTTTTAATATTCTCGGAGTACATATTATTTTGCCACTGTCAATTAATGCAAATATTTTAAGAATATTAATAAAAATTGTTTTTTAAGATCACTTTTTTGTTTTAATATTGCAGCTGGAGAATGTCAGAATATTAGTAAACAATATATGGCGATGAAATCTGATGTTTGTATGTGTAGGAAAAATATATATAGTATGAAGTCCACTCTGCAAACAGTGCTGGCATATTGGGCTACTTATGTGGAAAACCTTCGCTTACTAAGGGCTTGCTTTGAGGAGACAAAGAAGGAAGAAATTAAAGAGGTATTTGCAATCTAATAGTATCTGCTCAGTTTTATTTTTTAAGTGATTTATTTTATGACCCTCATTTTCAATTCAAAGATGAGAAAGCCGAGACGAGTACACCAGTGTTTTGGAAAATTCTTCGAGGTTTGGAAAGAATTTCGTTTCTTCCCAATATAATTGCCAAGAGGCAGTTTTCTCCACTGCTTTATAAGTTTTATACATGGTCACACACATACATACAACCCCCCCACCCAGCCACCGCCAGCAACACAGAGCTTTCTTGAGGTATAATTTACATACAGAGTAATAGCTTTTTGGAGATGTTTTGCTAAACTCTTTGGAGAGGAAATAAGACTTAATGTACTGGGTAGCTTATAGACACATTGAAAATAAATGACTGTTCAGAAAATTTTATTTTTCCATTTGGTTGAAACCCTCCAGCTCTAAAATATTCCTGAGTTTCTAGAGGAAGACAATCAAGATACCTTAACTTACGTGTAGAGGTGTGGAAGAACTGCCAGTGTCATTCATTATTGTTTTAATGTGTTATTCCTGTACTAATCTGTTCTGTGATTATCTGAGATAGTTTCTCTTTCTTTCATTTGTTTTTCTCTATTGCAGATAGCTATAGTCTTTCAGATTAAACATTTTCAAAGCAGAAACTAAAATTACTCAATAGAAAATAGATTCTTTGTATTAAAGTGAAAGTGTAAGAGTATAAAATAGAGCATTTTAGGGGGTTGAGTCATCACTTCTTACTGTCACCCATATTAATACTAGAAATTCAGATCTATGTCTTCCAACAGTCCCCCTGTCTTTAAAAGTCTTCTATAAAAATGTTTATAACTCAGAGAAAAATAACACTCTAAGCTTGTAACATCCAAACTGCTAAGAAATCCGGAGCTACCAGAGAGAACTAACAGAACTTACAGAACACTCTAAAATTTGAAGGAGACACAACAGCATCCATCTGTTGGACACCGTGCTGCTACTAAGTTGTTGAACTCTTAAAAATGGGAACTGTTAGATAATATTTCTGGTCTAGGGACTCTCTGAAAAAATTAATGAGACAGTTAAGGCTCCATGAACTAAACAGGTTTGGAAACCTCTGCTGTAAGTTCATCAACTACATAGAGAGTTCAGATGCATTTTACAAGTCCAGGACCAGGAGTGATGACAGACAGCTGGTACTCGCCAGTTAGCACTTAGAAATGAAGAGCTAGACCAACAGTGATGGCGGATTCCTCTAAGGGGAAAGTCAAAGTCCCTGCAGAGAATGTTGCTTAGAGTTAGTCTTGGTGTGGAGGTTACAATGAGCCAGGATCACACCACTGCACTCTAGCCTGGGCAACAGAGCAAGACTCTGTTTCAAAAAAAAAAAAATCCAGTACAGTGGCTTATGCCTGTAATCTCAGCACTTTGGGAGGCAAAGGTGGGCGGATCACAGGGTCAGGAGTTCGAGACCAGCCTGATCAACATGGTGAAACCCCATCTCTACTAAAAATACAAAAATCAGCTGGGCATGGTGGCCTGCACCTGTAGTCCCAGGTACTCAGGAGGCTGAGGCAAGAGAATGGCTTGAACCCCAGAAGTGGAGGTTGTGGTGAGCCAAGATCAGGCCACTGCACTTCAGCCTGGGTGGCAGAGCAAGACTCTGTCTCAAAAAAAAAAAAAAAGCCTTGGTGAACATTTATTATACATACTAGAAAGACACTATTATGTCATTAAAATAGTATGTTGCTTATCTGTTACGTAGGTTCCCTTTGAGACACTAGCCCAGTGGAATCTAGAACATGGTACTTTTAATGAAGCAGGAAATTTTTTAATCGAAGTCAGCAATGATGTGGTTGGATCATCTATTTCTAAAGAACTGAGAAGGCTGAATAAAAGATGGAGAAAGTTTTTTTCAAAAACTCAACTTGTAAGTTCTTTTAACTGGTTACAGCTTTATTTAGATATGATTCATGTACCATACAATTTACTCATTGTAAGTACATAACTGATTGATTGCTGGTATATTCACAGAGTTGTGTAGCAATTACCATACAAAATTTAGAATATTTTTATTAATTCATAAAGAAACCCTGGCCGGGCACGGTGGCTCAGCCTGTAATCCCGGCACTTTGGGAGGCCGAGGCAGGTGGATCACGAGGTCAAGAGATCAAGACCATTCTGGTCAACATGGTGAAACCCCGTCTCTACTAAAAATACAAAAAATTAGCTGGGCATGGTGGCGCGTGCCTGTAATCCCAGCTACTCAGGAGGCTGAGGCAGAAGAATTGCCTGAACCCAGGAGGCAGAGGTTGTGGTGAGCCGAGATCGCGCCATTGCTCTCCAGCCTGGGTAACAAGAGCAAAACTCCGTCTCAAAAAAAAAAAAAAAAAAAAAAAAAAAACCAAAAAAAAAAAACACAAAAAACCCTATACCCCTCAGCAGTCACTCCCTATTTTCTTCTAACCCCTACCCCCACAGCCCTACACAACCACAAATCCACTGTCCTCTATTTTACATAATAGAATCATATAATATGTGATCTCTTAGGGCTTATTTTACTTGGCATAATATTTTTGAAGTTCATTCGTGTTAATAGAATGAAATAGTACTCATTCCTTTTTATTGGCAAATAATAATTCATTGTATGGATAGATACCACATTTTTTTAATCTATTCTCTAGCTGATGCTCATTTGAGTTCTTTTCACTTTTGGGGTTTTTATGAGCAGTGCAGCTATGGACATTCATGTGGACACATGTTTTCTTTGAGTGTATGCCTGAGAGAGCTGTTAATTCTTGAACCATTTGTACTATAGAGCCTTCTAGTTGAAATTCACTTACCATAAAGGAAAAACAAGCATTGTTTGCCTACTACATTTTCAGCTCCTTGAGAACATACACTGCGCCTTATTTATCTTCATATGTAGCATAGTGCCTCATAAAAGCAGACTTTTTATAATAAAACATTTTTCAACTAATTCCATTTCTTAATTTGAGACTTAGGTCTTTTATGTGAAATGCTCGTATTTTATAATATTGTTGCTAGTTGAGTCTTAAAAATATATTTGAATATATTATGTCCACTTACTATTTGTAATGTATATTAGCATAAAGTAAAAGTATAAGTATTAAATTTTATAAAATTAATTTTGTATAGGAAATGAACCTTCCACTGATAAAAAAACAGGATCAGCCCACTTTTGACAATTCGGGAAATATTCAACTATCTAAAGAAGAAAAATCAATTGTTGAGTTTTCAACAGATTTGTCAGTAGAACTTCCTGAAAATTATAATCAAAATATAAAGGTAAAATAGTCATAATTCGTATATTTCACTTGCATATAGACATAATTTAATTTTGGTACTTTAAAAAAAAAAAAAAGAAGACCTATTTTTCTCAAGAGGTAAAGAATGTGGGCTTCAGCAGACCAGGCGCGGTGGCTCAAGCCTTTAATCCCAGCACTTTGGGAGGCTGAGGTGGGTGGATCACGAGGTCAAGAGGTCGAGACCATCCTGGTCAACATGGTGAAACTCCATCTCTACTAAAAATACAAAAAATTAGCTGGGCGTGGTGGTGCGTGCCTGTAATCCCAGCTACTCAGGAGGCTGAGGCAGGAGAATTGCCTGAACCCAGGAGGTGGAGGTTGCGGTGAGCCGAGATTGCGCCATTGCACTCCAGCCCAGCTTGGGTAACAAGAGCGAAACTCGGTCTCAAAAAAAAAAAAAAAAAAAAAAAAATATATATATATATATATATATATGTATTGCTGGGCCCAGTGGCTCATGCCTGTAATCCCCATTTAGGGAGGCCAAAGTGGGTGGATCGCTTGAGCTCAGGAGTTTGAGACCAGCCTGGGTAACATGGCAAAGCCTTATCTATACCAAAAATACAGAGTTTGCTGGGTGCGTGGGTATGCCCCTGTGGTTCTAGCTACTTGGGAGGCTGAGGTGGGAGAATTTGCTTGAGCCTGGGAGGTGGAGGTTGAAAGTGAGGCAAGATTGTGCCACTGCGCTCCATCCTGGGTGACAGAGTAAGACCCCTGTCTCAAAGAAAATAAAAAGATATTGTTGAGATGGTGGTAAACGTGTGGATTGCTAGATGACATTTAAAGTGTGATCATTTCCTAGGAAAATGCTTGAGTGATTTCCCTCATGAAGTCTTTAGCATGGAAGTCTTACTCCACTTACTGTGCTCTCACAGATAGCACAGAGCAGTCCTGACTCTGAGCAGTATCAATTGAGTTGATATTTTCCTGAGATTACCTCTGACTAGTGCTCAGAAATTGTCTAGCTTTAGGCTAGCCCTTGGCATCTGTGTGTCTTGCTTCCTTTCTGTAAAATGGGGGGAAATATTCTGTTTCTTCCTTGTTTTGTTGGGTAACTTGGTGGATGACTTTAGATCATAGGAAAAAGCACCGAAAAAGAACAAAAAATAAATTAAAAAATCATATATTTGTAAGATATAATATCTGTGACTTTGGAAATGCTCCCTTCCTTCATGATAACTTATACAGCTTTATTTAAACTACTTTTAAACTAGCTCGGATCCGTTTGTGGAGGGCCAGTGTTTTCACACTGTAAGAATGCCTACTTAGAATATCTGGAAAGATCTGAATTTTTGCAGTGTGCTTTAAAATACTACTGTCTTCTGATACATTTCAAATATAATCTCACCAGGCAAGGTGGCTCATGCCTGCAATTCCAGCACTTTGGAGGCCAAGGCAAGAGGATTACTTGAGCCTAGAAGTTCAAGACCAACTTGGGCAACATAGTGAACCCTGTCTCCATTTAAAATAAAATAAAATAATAAAATAAAATAAACAGTGATCTAATCTTAAATGATCCAATCATTTAAGAATGTATCTGTGGGTAGTGCACACCTGTAATCCCAGCACTTTGGGAGGCTGAGGCAGGCAGATCACTTCAGGTCAGGAGTTTGAGACCAGTCTGGCCAACATAGTGAAACCCCATCTCTACTAAAAGTAAAAATAATTAGCTGGGTATGGGGGTGGGTACCTGTAATCCCAGCTACTCAGGAGGCTGACACAGGAGAATCACTTGAACCTGGGAGGCAGAAGTTGCAGTGAGCCAAGATCATGCCACTGCATTCCAGCCTGGGTAACAGAGCAAGACTCCATCTCCAAAAAAAAAAAAAAAAGAATATATCTGTTTCCTATAAATATAAGCCATTATAATTGTCAATATACAGTTTAAGACATAATATATCTATTGTAAAGCTATAGTATGTCAACCTATAGATTATTAATGGGAAAAGATTTAATTTTGTTGAAATCTGATTCTGAGTTTCTTCTTGATATTTTATAGTAATAGCTATATTTATTTAAATAGTATATGAGTTTTAGAAATGTATTTATAGTCACTTATCCTAATTTACTAAACTTTAATCTTCTTACATGTAAAATGGAGAAAATATCTAACTGATAGGAATGATACTGTAATTAAGTAAGAAGCCCTGAGCAAACCTTTTAATTTGCAAAGTGATACATACTATTTTAAAGTGTTAATCACTAGCCACGCATAGTGGCTTATGCCTGTAATTCCAGCTCTTTGGGAGGCTGAGATGGGACTTAAGCCCATGAGTTTGAGATCAACCTGGGCAACATAGTGAGACCCCATCTCTACGAAAAATAAAAAATTGGCTAGATATAGTGGCATACGCCTGTAGTTCCAGCTACTCAGGAGGCTGAGGTGGGAGGATCACTTGAGCCTGGGAGGTTGAGGATGTAATGAGCTATGATTATGCCACTGTACCGTAGCCTGGGCAATAAAGTGACACTTCAAATAAAAAGAAAAGTTACTATTGTAAAAAAACTACATCTTATATCATTAAAATATGTTGAATTGGCACTCTTCCGGAGAGAAAGTGGCATAACTTTTTAAACTTTTATTTCTGAAGACAGGGTCTTGCTTTGTTGCCCAGGCTGGAATGCAGTGATATGATCATAGCTCACTGTAGCTCCAAACTCCTGGGCTTAGGCAATTCACTTGTCTTAACCTCTTGAGTAGCCAGGACTACAAGCACGCACCATTATGCCCAAC
Source organism: Saimiri boliviensis (assembly GCF_048565385.1). Classification (NCBI taxonomy): domain Eukaryota; kingdom Metazoa; phylum Chordata; class Mammalia; order Primates; family Cebidae; genus Saimiri; species Saimiri boliviensis. The sequence goes on along the minus strand of NC_133450.1, from coordinate 39,772,970 downwards.
TAACTTTAAAATTTTTTGTAGAGATGAGGTCTCACTTTGTTGCCCAGGCTGGTCTCAAACTCCTGGCCTCAAGCGATCCTTCTGCCTTGACTTCCTAAAGAGCTGGGATTACAGATGTAAGCCTGAGGTGTAACTTTTTGAAAAGGAAAATTATTTTGTTATATACATGCTGACATTTTCTCCGTGGTAATTTTGAATGTTGTAGGCTGGAGAGGAACATGAAAAAGAAAATGAAGAATCCACAGGGCAACTAAAAGTGGCCAAAAATGTTGAAAAAGTCATTGGACAAGTGGAAATCTGGGAGGCAGAAACTAAATCTCTTTTGGATCTTCTGAGAGATCATGATGATATGAATACTTCAATGGAAGAATCTTTGAAGGTATGAGTGTAAAAGTAGTAAGAGGATACTTTCATGGTTGTGCATTTATGTTTTAAGATAAATAAGTGTTAAAGTAAGTAGTAATAAGCCTACAGTTTTAATTTTCTTTGTTGGGAGTTTTAAAAATGAATGGTTTTTTATCTCTTGATTATTTGCTGTTATTTTGCTTGAAAGCAGAGGGTAGATTAGGAGACCGTTGATAATACCTATGAATGTTAAGCTCTTGGACTTACTATCTTAGCCATAAAAGGGGAGTTAAAATATTGTCTTGCTCTGAAGGACAATGAGGAGATGAGTGAGTTCAATCTCATATAACTCAGTGCAGAGTGGCAGAGTGTACATAAGAGATATACAATCAGGCCAGGCATGGCGGCTTATGCCTGTAATCCCAGCACTTTGGGAGGCTGAGGTGGGCAGATCACAAGGTCAAGAGATCAAGACCATCCTGGCCAACATGGTGAAACCACGTCTCTATTAGAAATAGAAAAAATTAGCTGGGCGTGATGGCACACACCTGGAGTTCCAGCTACTCGGGAGGCTGAGGCAGGAGAATTGATTGAATTGCTCTTGTGAGATGGAGCCAAGATCATTCCACCACACTCCAGCCTGGGTAACAGGGCGAGACTCTGTCTCAAAAAAAAAAAAAGAAAAAGAAAAAAGAGATCATACAATCTATGCTTTGAAAGTTCACCCACTGATTAAGTCACTCTCCTTACTCAGTGCAGGGAGACTGACTCATGTTGTTAGATCTTTGTTCTCTCTGTATTCTCAGGCAGTTGATTCATTGAAAGGCAATGAGGCAAGAGAGTGTTTTAATATTAACATAGTTCTCTTGGGAAAGGAGTTATCTTTGAGGTTTTTACTGAGTTCCAGCTCAGCTCTAATACCTACAGAGTATAAATTACAAGATGGGGAAGTTTCTAGATTAAAAAGGAACATTTACATACTTTTTCTAAGCCTACATTTCTGAAGGGTATATATTTCAGCATTTCATGTTTTCAGTATTTGGTAGTTTTTATTACTTTGAAAATATTACATAAATTTATCATGCCATCTCATCTGCCAGTGCTTTTCTGATTTTATTTTTATTATTTATTAATTTATTCTCTCTGGAATTTATTTTCTTGGAAAAAATGTGGTAGAAATTCAGTATTTTAAAGTTTTTTAGATAATTTAAAAATTGTTGTGAAAATACAAGCACACTGAAATATATTTCTATTAAGAAAGAATTAAGTAGATAGCCAGTGGATCAAAATATTGGATCAAGATACATTCTAAAGTAAGAAATACAAGTTTCTAAACAGTATGGATAATGAGATAATGTGATCTCATTTGTGGTTTTTAAAAGAGTTGTATTTTTATACATAATGCATTTGTATTCATAGCGAAATATCTGTAAAGATATACCAGTAACTGAGTCTATCTTAATCCCATATTACTCCCAGCTCCTAGTACATGGTAGACATCTACTAAATCTTTTCTTTCCTTTCTTTTTGAGACAGGATATTGCTCTGTCTGTCACCCAGGCTGGAGTACAGTGGCACAGTCATGGCTCCCTTGACCTCCCCAGGTTCAAGTGATCCTTCTACTTCAGTCTCCTAAGTAGCTGGGATTACAAGCATGCGTCATCACGCCCACCTAATTCTTATATTTTTAGTAGAGACGGGGTTTCGCTGTATTGCTCAAGCTGGTCTTTAACTCCTGGGCTCAAGTGATTTGCCCACTTCAGCCCTACTAGGTGCCAGGATTGCAGGCATGAGCCACTGTGCCTGGCTATACATATTTTCTTTACATGCTGTACCTTTCCTTTTTTTTCAGTTTTTTAAATTACATGAACTTTTTTGTTTTATAATTTAAAAGAGGGAAAGATTGAAGTGATAACTGAATGTGCTAGTTTCAGGAAATTAAAATCACTGTAATTCCACTGCCCTAAGATAAATAAGATCAACATTTACATAGTTGGTATCACACACTATAACTTCTGTTTTATCACACCCATGTGTATTTGTCCATTTTCACACTGCTGTTAAAGACATACCTGAGACTGGGCAATTGACAAAAGAAAGAGGTTTAGTTGACTTACAGTTCCACGTGACTGGGGAGGCCTCACAGTCATGGTGGAGGGAGAAAGGGATGTCTCACGTGGCGGCAGACAAGAGAAGAGGGTTGTGTAGGGAAGCGCACCCCCTTATGTAATAATTAGATCTGGTGAAACTTACTGGCTATCATGAGAACAACACAAGAAACACCTGCTCCCGATATTCAGTTACCTCCCACCGGGTCCCTCCCACAACACGTGGGAATTCAAGATGGGATTTGGGTGGGGACACAGCCAAACAATATCACCATGCCACTGAGAGTTGTGATTTAAAAATTATTTTTTGCTGACTTGAGAACTGAAAAGTGGTATCTCCTTATTGTTTTAATGGGTACTTATTTGACTACATGTATTACTTAACTATCATATATTTATTAGGCATCTGTTTCTATGAATTATCTGTTCTTATATTTTTAAAATTTTCTTTGGGGTCTTGGTATTTTTCAAACTGAATTATACAAGCTTATTGAATATTGATCCATTTTCAATTCTGTGTCAAATATTTTTGCCGAGTTGTTGACTTTCTTTATTTTGCATCACAGGTTTTTTATATTTATGTAGTCACGTCTATCCCTACGCTTAGGCCTGAAAAGACCCTCTGCAGTGAGATAGGAGATTGGATTTTATTTTATTTTATTTTTGAGATGAAGTCTCACTCTGTTGCCTAGGCTGGAGTGCAGTGGTGCAATCTTGGCTCACTGCAATCTTTGCCTCCTGGGTTCAAGAGATTCTTCTACCTCAGCTTCCTGAGTAGTTGGGACTACAGGCACCTGCCACCATGCCTGGCTAATTTTTGTATTTTCAGTAGAGGCCAGGTTTCACCATGTTAGCCAGGCTGGTCTCAAACTCCTGACCTCAAATGATCCACCCATGTCGGCCTCCCAAAGTGCTGGGATTATAGGTGTGGGCCATTGCTGACTTTATTTTATTTTATTATTTTTTCTAGTTTTTGAGGTGTAGTTTCACACTCTTGTTGCCCAGGTGGAGTTCATGAGTGTACTCTTGGCTCACTGCAACCTCCGCCTCCTGGGTTCAAGCAATTCTCCTGCCTCAACCTCCCAGGTAACTGGGATTACAGGCATGCAGCACCATGCCCAGCTAATTTTGTATTTTTAGTAGAGATGGGGTTTCACCGTGTTGGCCAGGCCAGTCTCGAACTCCTGACCTCAGGCGATCTGCTTGCTTCAGCCTTCCAAAGTACTGGGATTACAGGCACTAGTCACTGTGCCTGGCTGCAGATTGGTTCTTATGGATAATGTCTTTCTTTTTGTGGTTTCGTATTTCTGACCCATTTGGAATTTATTTTTGTTATGATATACAAAGATTGTTTTCCAATAGCTATTTTATCCAGTAACATTTATTGAATTCCCTTCTCCACTAATTTGACATAGAACAAGTTCATTTTAAGGTTTGTTACCATTGTCTCAACTTTCTATTGTCATTGCTTTTCTTCTATTCTTTATTTCATTGAAGTACTAACTGTATAAAGAATAATCTATAAAACATGTTCAGAATCTGCTTGTATCAATATGAAATTTCAAATGACTCCTTAAAATATTTTTCAGAATGCAGATTTGCTTGATTTTGGATTAATAATGAACTTACTTGGTTTTCTGATGAGATTGTTTTGATTAATGTTTAACATATAATCAGAATGTTTATTGTGATCTCACTTCAATTTGTTTTAATAGCATCTTATTGCCAAAGGCTCTATGTATGAGGAGCTTATGGCAAGAACTGAAGATATGTTACACGTGGATATACAAAATTTTTCAAGCCAGGAGTCCTTTCAACATGTTCTCACAACTGGGCTTCAGGCAAAGATTCAAGCAGCTAAAGAGAAAGTCCAGGTAGCTCTTTAATTTTCCCTATTTAGTGATTCTGTTTTCTAAAACATAGGGGTCACTGGGTGGGCAGTGAAGGGGTTGATAGCCCTGTAGCTTGGAAACATTTCATAAAATATTACCTTTGCATTATATTTCTTTATAATTTAGAGCATATTGGGAAAATAGAAGTATCATAATTTAGGTAGCTCTTTGTCTAGTGGGAAAATAACAAATAGTCAAAGTACTTGTTATCTTAAGAATTTATTAAGAATTTGGTCCACATGTTAATTTGAGAATTTTTTTGTCTTCAAGATCAGTGTGGTAAAACTCGTTGCAGCGTTGAAGAACTCAACCGACGTTTCACCGGAATTGGACGTCAGGCTGAAGATGGAAGAATCCCAGAAGGAACTTGAATCGTACATGACAAGGGCTCAGCAGTTACTGGGGCAAAGAGAGAGCCCTGGTGGACTCATTTCAAAATACAAGGTGGGAATCTTTTCAACCAGCAAATGTAGGACATTTATTACTAACTGCCTATCTTGTTTGAAATCAAGATGTTTCCTTCACTGTAATTATATACTGAGTTACTATAACTGAAAAGGATTTCCCAGTATTATATATCATTCCCCTGAGGTTACTAAAAGTAAGTATTCAAGTATAGAATTTTTTAGTTCAAATTTGATTGCGGATCTGCTGAATGTACTCAGTGTTATGGTGTAAAGAGTGCAGCCAACTCTGTGACACTGAACAAGAATTTAATTTCTCTGGCTTTTTAATTTGTAAATTGGCATAATAATTCCATCCCTACCCAGCTGTCAGATTCGTTGTGAGGCTTCAAGTGAAAATAAGGCACATGAAGTTACTTTGCATAAATTCTCTGAATGTTAAAAATTATCATTATTATTAAAATACTTTGATAAAAGTTATTCATGGAAACATACTTATCTCTAGTTAAAGACCTAATAATGATGTTTTGTATGGAGACAGTTTCAAGTTGTTTATGGTTTGATAGGCTGAGGTTGCAGCTTAAGATATCACCAAACCAGAGACTCACTCTTAATTAACATAGTGGGAGGTGCTGGGGGGATTAGAAGCAAAGCTAAACAATGCCTCTACCTTGAAACAAATTGGAGGGGTAGAGTAATACCAGTGCTTTTGTTCATTCATGTTCAGCATTTAGCATGCTTTACCGAACACGTAAAATGAGCTGGGCATTTGGGAGAAATACAGATGCAGGAAGGCAGTGCCCTGTTCCTGCTCCTACTCTTTATGAAAGGGTGCCCTATAGGATCTTCTCTTCATTCTCATCAAGGCCTCTGTGTTCTGGGCCTTAACTCTGTTTGGCTTTCTGGATTGCTAACCATGCTGGGAACATGTTGTCAGTCATTTCAGCATTGCTTTTCCTATGACCTTACAGCCTTTATCTGCTTGATCTCACACCATTTGCGCTTTGCTAGCTGCCGCCTTCAACCTCTTCCCTCTGTCTTTTATTCCCAGGTTCCTGGGAACTTTTACTCTCAGGTTCCTGAAAGTACTAAAGTGACCTTAAGAATGAATTGTTATTATTATTATTATTATTATTATTATTTTTTTTTTGAGACGGAGTTTTGCTCTTGTTACCCAGGCTGGAATGCAATGGCACGATCTCGGCTCACCGCAACCTCCGCCTCCTGGGTTCAAGCAATTCTCCTGCCTCAGCCTCCTGAGTAGCTGGGATTGCAGGCACATGCCACCATGCCCAGCTAATTTTTTTTTGCATTTTAGTAGAGATGGGTTTCACCATGTTGACCAGGATGATTTCGATCTCTTGACCTTGTGATCCACCCACCTCGGCCTCCCAAAGTGCTGGGATTACAGGCTTGAGCCACCGCACCCGGCCAAGAATGAATCGTTATTTTAAATGATGGTGACGCTGGGATTCTAGGTGGGTAGATATGATCTGGTCGGGAGAGAAGGAAAAAAATATATAGAGGCTCATAGGCTCCTTCTTTTATTTTTATTTTTATTTTTCTTCTCAGAGACAGTGTCTTACTCTGTTACCCAGTTTGGGGTTCAGTCATGCAGTCTCGGCTAACTGCAGCCTCCAACTCCTGGGCTCAAGCTATCCTCCTGACTCAGACTCCAAGTAGCTGGGACTACAGGCACACATCACTACACGCAGCTAATTTTTCAATTTTTTTTTTTTTTATAGAGAAAGTGTCTCACTCTGTTGGCCAGACTGGTCTCAAACTCCTAGCCTCAAGTGATCCTCCCACCTTGGTCTCCCAAAGTGCTGGGATTACAGGCATGAGACACTATGCCTGGCTTCTTAGCCCCTTTACCAGAGAAGGGCTGGAGGTGTCTGTTCTCACACCGTTTTCTCTCCCTGACCTTCTTCCTTTTGGTTTTTCCCCATTTTGCCAATGGCATTTAGTCAAGTGGAGATACTTTTATAGCAGAAGCAAGATATCCCTGTCCTGTTAGGTATTGCCCTGAGACCCCCCCAGGACTCCATGCACACAGGAGCAGTGGGAGCTCCCAGCTATGAAGAACATACAGGGTAAAGGTGTCTACCCAGGCTGTAAATCCCCCAGTCCTCAAGGAGGTCTTGGAGGGGGGCCTGGAGCTCAGCATTGTACCTTACCTGCAGCCGATCCGTAAAAACGCGTAATGAGTGAAAGAGCAAATTCCCACCTTGCTCGGCTTCTCCCCGAGAATGACTTTCATCTTCTCTCTCCTATAGGTTTTCTGCCTTTTTCACACACAGGCCCTAGCCTGGTTTTTTGTTGTTGTTGTTGTTGTTGTTGTTGTTTTGGTTCTATCATCACTAGGTACCTAGGCCAGGTTTTTGCTTCTGTAGAGTATGCCAGGTCGGGAGCAGACACATGCCTGTCAGGGCTGTTTCCACTCTTGTCTACTGCTGGCACTGCCAACATGGGTGGCCCCAGGCAAAACTTTGAAGTTGATGGTGAAACAAATTGGCCTCCTTTCAGCATAACTGCTTATGCGCGATAGTAAACATTTGCCATATTAACCTTACTATAAATTTTGTCTTGGCTGGGCATGGTGGCTGACACCTGTCATCCCAGCATTCCGGGAGACTGAAGTGGCTTGCTTGAGCCCAGGAGTTTGAGGCTGCAGTGAGCTGTGATTGTGCCACTGCACTTCAGCCTACGCGACAGAGCGAGATTCTATCTCAAAATAAAACAAAAAACCAAAAACTGATATACTCTTCATATTATATTGCTTCTGTAGTACGATTGTCTGCTCAATACTGAAGAACTTTAGAGGAAAGATAGCCAGTGGCTATTCCCCTGTACAGTGAGCCTTATAGTTACTTATCAATGGGGTAACAAAAATCATCTTGAATATCATGAAGGTATCTTAATCTGTGCCTCATGTGTAACTACATTTGAATAATAAATATTTGGCACTCTTTTGAAAAGAATTCAAGAAACGTCAAAGGGCTAGCAACCTCCATTTACAAAGAGAAGTCTCCTGTAAATATTCAGAGAGCCCCTTCCTACTTTACCAGTTAAAGACATAACCAAATTAGCTTTGAGGATTTGGCAGTAGAATGAGGTTTTCATGATCTTGTTTCATTCTTCTTCTTCTTCTTTTTTTTAGGAAGCACTAATAATTTCTAATACGGAAAGTCTGGCCAAATATTTGAAAGCTGTTGAAGAACTAAAAAATCATGTAACCGAGGACATAAAGATGTCCTTAGAAGAAAAGAGAAGAGATATCTGCGCCACCTGGGAGGTGAGAACACACATATGTACCTGAACTTACGTTCTTTATGTCTGATTCTGGGCTGTCAGTTGCCAGAGCTGTTTCTGGGGTTTCCTTGTCTACACTCTATCAACGATGGGCTGGTCCCTGCAGGCTGCAGTCCCAGGATTCATACAGAGTTTCCTAGCAGAATAGGTCTAGGCTTTGGTGGCAGACAAACCTGAATTCAGCAGCTCTGACCCTGGGCAAGGTACTTAACTTTTAGGAGCCTCCCTGATAAAAATGGGAGACCACCACCTACTGGGCAGAACTGATGCAAGGGTTCATAGAAAGCATCTACCACTAGGCCGGGCGCGGTGGCTCAAGCCTGTAATCCCAGCACTTTGGGAGGCCCAGGCGGGTGGATCACGAGGTCAAGAGATCGAGACCATCCTGGTCAACATGGTGAAACCCTGTCTCTACTAAAAATACAAAACATTAGCTGGGCATGGTGGCGTGTGCCTGTAATCCCAGCTACTCAGGAGGCTGAGGCAGGAGAATTGCCTGATTGCCTGAACCCAGGAGGTGGAGGTTGCAGTGAGCCGAGATCGTGCCATTGCACTCCAGCCTGGGTAACAAGAGCAAAACTCCGTCTCAAAAAAAAAAAAAAAAAAAAGCATCTACCACTGAGATTGTGTTCTGGTAATTAATGACAATTAATATTCAATGTAATATTGAAATGTGTAATTAATATGATAATTAAAATATGTGTGCCTGTATATCTTTATCTGTGTTAAGTGGATTGAATATGTACTGTTAAGGATCCTCCTAAAACTAATTTTAAAATAAACTTTTAAACTTTTAGAATAGTTTTAGATTTACAGAATTACTGTAAAGATGATGCAGAGAGTTCTAGTCATGGCTAGATTCCTCTGTTATCAGCATCTTTTTTTGTTTTTTGTTTTCTTCAGACGGAGTCTTGTACTGTCACCAAGGCTGGAGTGCAGTGGCGTGATCTCTGCTCACTGCAACCTCTGTCTTGCGGGTTCACGCAGTTCTCCTGCCTCAGCCTCCCAAGTATGGGATTACAGGCACACACCACCACACCTGGCTAATTTTTTGCATTTTTAGTAGAGATGGGGTTTCACTATGTTGGCCAGACTGGTCTCGAACTCCTGACCTGGTGATCCGCCTGCCTCGGTCTCCCAAAGTGCTGGGATTAAAGGTGTGAGCCACCGCACCTGATTTTATGCAATTACTGGGTCAATATTAATACATTGTTTTTTTCTAGCAGTTTACCTTGACGGATTGATTCATTATCATTACCTAAAGTTTGCACTTTATTCCCATCTTCAGTTTTCCCCAGTTGTTCTGTCTGTTCTAGAATCTCATCCAGGATATACATTACATTTACTTGTATCTCCTTGGGCTCAGGTATCTGTTTTGCATATAATTTCCCTCAGTCTGTAGCTTGTCTTTTCATTTTCTTAAACGTGTCTTTAACAGCTAAAATACATTTTTAGTTGTTAGAAAAAGAAAACATTTATGGGCCTGGGATGTTTTAAAACATCTCCCCCTAAAATATATGGATGAATCAGAATGTCACTTAAGCTTTATTTCTGTCCGTTTGTTACTACACATGCATTTATTGTTACTGTAAATAGTTTTTTGTATATTTTGTTTCCATGGCTAATATATTCCTTTGTTTTTTTGCAGTCTCTTCATCATGAACTGTCTTTATATGTACAACAACTAAAAATAGATATCGAAAAAGGAAAGCTTAGTGACAATATTTTAAAACTTGAAAAGCAAATAAATAAAGAAAAGAAGCTTATTCGTAGAGGTAGGACCAAGGGTCTCATCAAGGAACATGAGGTACAGTAACGTGTTTCCACTTAGATTTTGTCATGATTTTGGGGTTTATCTGAAATGGCTGTCTGTATCTTTAGCCTAGGACGAAATCTGTTCTGAAAATTAGCCCAGCCTTCGTCTCCCCCGGGGATGGTCGCTTCTGTGCTTCACGCTCTCCAGAGCTTGTGCTGCTTACTTTTTAGAAGTGAGAAAATTCTGCACTGAGTTAGTATTTTATGATTTCCCCTGATGTGTCGCAGTGGCCTCTGTCCTCAGACTCTGGTCACAAATGTGTCAACTGTTACTAAAGTACCCATAGTTGCTTTTGTCAGGACACAGTGTCCTCAGAAGCACAGCTTTTTAGAAAATGAGCAAACCAGGGTATAAAGAAGCTGGGGCAGATCTCCTGATCTTCTTTTGGTCTCCATCCTATTTGATTGCTTTTATGTATTTGACATTTCTAACCTTATTTTTTTTTTTCATTTCTTTTTAACTTTCTGCTGCTATGGCTCTTCCATTATCAGTCCCTCTTGCTTTACATAATTAGCTAGCTAGCTAGCTAGCTATCATCTATCATCTATCTATCTACCTGATATAGGTATATATAAATAGGCATAGATGTAGATATGTAAATATATAGAGATATATAATTTGCAGTGAGTTCTTTTTAGTGTCTTCACAAATATTCTTTTTTATTCTGTTTTCTTAATGTTTTGCTTTTGAAGAGTGGTGTCTCCACCCCCACTCTTGGCTAGTTTCATGCTTCCCTTAGGCGATTTTATGCACTGGGGAGTTTGACCTGCTGTCTCTACAATGACAGTGCCTAAATGTTTCTCTCAGCTGAGTCCTTTCACCGAAATTCTATGTTCTGTTTCTCCCTGACTGGTAGCTATCACTAGTGTTTTTCAGAGAACTCAGATTCAGCAAGTTCAAAACGAAACCAGTAATATCGTCTCTCAAAGGTTCGTTTTCTGTTCTGCCTCCTGGTAATGAAAGGCTTTGCAGTCTCCTGACACCCTTCCTCTCCTTCCTCCCTTCCTTTTCACTCGGCCTTAATTAAATCTGTTGCCAAGCCCCATCTGGGTTTCTTCGGAACAGCTTTCTTCCTTTCCAGTGGTTTTGCCACTTACCTAAGCCAGAGTTCTTTTCTCAGTATGATGATGGTTGCTTCATGTCATCTTCCAAATCACCACTGGAGTTGTCCTTTTGAGCCATAAATCTTACATCGCCAGTTCCCCATTCCTCCAGGACAATTCCAGACTGCTGCTTTTTTTTTTTTTTTTTTTTCTGAGATGGAGTTTTGCTCTCCTTGTCCAGGCTGGAGTGCAGTGCACAACCTCAGCTCGCTGCAACCTCGGCCTCCCAGGTTCAAGCGATTCTCCTGCCTCAGCCTCCCAAGTAGCTGGGATTACAGGCATGCACCACCATGCCTGGCTAATTTTGTATTTTTACATTGCAACATAGGGTTTTTCCATGTTGGTCAGGCTGGTCTTGAACTCCCGACCTTGGGCGTTTCGCTCATCTCGACCTCCCAAAGTGCTGGGATTACAGGTGTGAGCCACCTCGCCTGGCCCAGACCTCTTAGAAGGCCACTTAATTCCTTCCCAGTCTGGCCCAGGAAAGCCCTTTAGCATCCCTCCTTCCTGGGCCAGGCACTCCAGCCCCACTGGGGTACTGGTCCTTTGAAACATCTGGTGCTTTTCGTTACCTTTGTGCTTTTCTGGTGCTTTTTGTCCTCCTGGTGGTCCTTCTGCTAGAAATAACCTCTCTCCCCTTTTACTTGGAGAACTTGTCCTTGTTTCTTCCACGAATAGCTCAGCTGCTTCCCCCTTGTGAGTTGGGCTTCTCTGACTCCTTCAGGCAGGTGGGGCCTGTCATGACACTTAGCACACTCTGTGCTGGTTCTTTGTGTGTCTAGGTTACTAAACCGAGAATTCCTTTAGGGCTGACTCCTCTTTTTTTCTCCAGCGCCTATTGTCATAGCACTTAGATGGCCTATATAAGAACGAGTTGTGAGAACCACACACATCTGTTAGATTCTAGTCCTTATGGAATAATCATGTAAACTCGTCTGAAGTGCATTTCCTGCTTTATTTCTTCAATTAGGCCTGCTTTTCTGAGGAAGGCTGTCTGTACCAGCTTAATCACCACGTGGAAGTCCTGAGGGAGCTGTGTGAAGAGCTGCCTTCACAGAAGAGTCAACAAGAAGTAAAGCGACTACTCAAAGATTATGAACAAAAAATAGAAAGACTTTTGAAATGTGCTTCCGAGATTCATACGACACTGCAGGCCACAGCGGGAGGCACGTCGGGGAACGAGTCAGTACTTCATAAGAATAGCTACCCTTGAGGATAAAACAAAACGAAGCCTTTTGCACGGTCAAATGACATTAAGCGTTATTCATGCTTGTTTAGGTTTCATTTTCCTTACTCTCTTTTAAACATGCAATTTTGATTCCTTTCTAGGAGGACCGTCACCACATCTGAGAATAAAGGAGGGGATTCCCACAGTGAGGTACTATTTGCAAAATCAGATAATCAGCCATCAGCTGAAAAGGTGTTAAATGTGGATAATGTGTTTTAGAAGTAAACCCAATGTAAAATACCAAGCCAACAACAATTCACTTCTCAATTAATTAGGTGTTGGTTTTAAAGATCTGATTGTCATTATCAGTGGAGAATTTTCACTTACACAAAGCAAAAGACTGATTTTCAAATGAGAATGCAAGCAACCAAAGCAATAGTGAGCATAACCTGATCTTCCTGAGTATACAAGTAGTTCTTTTCAGCAGAGACCCTTTTGAACCATTATGAATACCAATTGTCTGTGTGCATTGTTACTGAGAGAAGAAGAGGTTGAGCTTGATTGGGACAGATGCTTCCATTTCATTGGGATGAACAAATTAATTTATCATTTGCCTTTTCTTTTTCTTCATTATAATACATTTCATTTTCTGTGGGAATTGAATAGTCTAAATTCTTGAAGTCTAGATAATTTGGCATTTACTGTATATTATAGTCCAGACTGCCACTCAGAACGTGTGGGGGAAGGAACGAGGTGCGGTGTATCTGGTTTTAGAGGTCGGCTCCTGCATGTTAGCCTTCTCTCTGCTTTTGACTATGGGTATGTAGTCTCAGGCAGAAATAGCATTTTGGGGCTGGGAGTCTTCCTTTACCATGCTGACATACCAATTAGAAGGTGAGAATCAGTCTAATAAATCTCTGTCCTACGAGAAGGCTTTTCTCTGAGCTGCGATATCTCAAAGAAATTGTATTATCTCCTGGTTTGGGGTATAAAGATTCAATGATACATTTTTTAACATAAAGCATTTCTCTTTTCCAGATAATTAAATATGTCTAAGATATTGCATTTACTATTTTGCATATTCTCCTAGGCAATGGAACCTGTTAGGAATTTTAGCCTGGCATCAGAGTTAAAGCCTCCGCAAGAAGAAAGCATTATGGAAAAGGATTACAGTGCATCTATAAATAGTTTACTAGAGAGGTAAGCTCTTTTTAAACAACTGGATAATCCACCAAATATCTTTCATCATTGCAAACATGTTGTACTTTTTAAAAGTTTTATTTTCATTTAGTCATCATTTTGCATGTGGTCTAGTAACTTAAACAGAAATTCCACGGTATTTCCTCACACACAGTTGACAGTAATTTTAAAATATTTCTTTGTGTTGTTTTATTTTTCTTATTTTTTTTTTTGTTTTTTGTTTATCTTTTGTTATTTTTTTTTATTTTTTTGAGATAGAGTCTTGGTTCTGTCACCCAGGCTGGAGTGCAGTGGCACAATCTCGGCTCGCTGCAACCTCAGCCTCCCAGGTTCAAGTGATTCTCCTACCTCAGCCTCCTGAGTAGCTGGGATTATAGGTGCCCGCCACCACGTCCAGCTAATGTTTTGTAGTTTTAGTAGAGACAGGGTTTTGCCATGTTGGCCATGCTTGTCTTGAATTCCTGACCTAAGGTAGTCCACCAGCCTTGGCCTCCCAAAGGCTTACAGGTACAAGCTGTAGGATTACAGGTGCAAGCCACCATACTCGGCCTGTGTTATTTTAAAAATTAACTACTGTGATGTTGCATTTCATTTTGCCCAGGTATGATACATACAGAGATAATCTTGAGCACCACCTGCAAAACAGCGAATTCAGGGTTACTTCTGATTTCTCTAGTGGAGAGGACAGGAGTAGTTCTTGTCTGCAGGCTAAACTGACAGATCTACAGGTAATTACCAAAAATATTATTTCTCTGGTTATCTTGTTTATTAGAAAATAGTACCACTGTGAGTCTAGACATCCCCGTTTCTGTTGAGGTCACATCTGCTCAATGTTCCCAAAGAATTCTCTTTGTTGGATTGCATTTCTAATGTCACCCTATTCCAGAAAGTGATCTTCTTTCAAATACCAACCCCAGAAAAAGCTTTAGTTTAAGGTCTTAATTTACTACTTATATTCTAATCTGGTGATCCAGATAATGTGACTTGAAAAGTTTTTGTTCATTTATTTCTTTTTGTGCTTCAGGCTTCAAGGGAATGAGTCAAAAACAATGTGTTTGAAGGGAATTTCATCCTGCTTGTGGGCTGCTCCAAAGTTAACCAGCCAGTGAATGTTTATTTCAGTCCTTCATTATCTTTACCAAATTATCACATTGTTTAAACTTGCCGTACAGTGACTGTTGACTGTCTGATATTGGGTGTTTAGGGGCAGGCAGTGGAGGGAGTTTGCACTCTAAATGATGGATTCTCCTCCTAAAAAACCTTCAGAGGAAGTTACTGCAGTTGATTAAGAAAGAACAGGAAAAGCAATCTATTAGTGGTTGGCACACAAATCACAACCTCTACAAATAATATCTTCCTTATTTTGAGGGCGATCTGTGCATTGCAGTGCCTCATTCTTGATGCACGCCCTGCGTGCGTTAGAGGGAGTGCTCACAGTGGAAGACCATGGGTAGTTCCTACAACATGCTTCTGTATTTTCTAGTTTCTTTTATTTAATTATACCAGGTTTCAATCACACTCTACCATCTGGCTGCTCTCTGTTTTTCATCTGAGTAAGCAAAATGTCTATGTTCAAATCCCTGTTGCTCAAGTGATGGATTTAGCATGTTTTCACCACAATTAAGAAACTGTCTTGAGACTCTTCCCCAGTGACTGAATAATGAGTTGGTTAGAAAAACTGTACTAATCTTTGGGTAAAGTGAAGAACAAATTATACTGCTGATTGCTGATCCCTCAGCGGTATTGTAGAGCAGTGCCTTACCAACAAAACAGAAATCAAGATAAGGAGCTGGAATGGTATAGAGTTATAGATGTTAAGTATAAACCATAAATTAATTTAATTTACTTCTTATTCATATAGAAAGTTTTGGTTCACTCCAGTTTTCTTTCAGTTTAGAAGGTAACAAATCTTTCCTATCTAGAGAAAACAGAGTATCTGTTCTTACGTGTATCTGTATGTTTCTGAACTGTATTCTGTGTAATTACCTTAGGAGAAGGGAGTTTGGGTACCTTTGAAAGCTTCATTGTTGACTCACTTGACATTGAATGGGTCCTCTGTGAGCACAGTGAATGTCATTGTTCCCTAAAGGAGAGTTCACTTGTAGATGGTTGGAAAATATTTTTAAACACATTTCCATGGGAAACATTGTGTTTGCTTCCACAGTTGGTGAATGTCTCACGTTTTAAGAACAGAATAATTGTGCCTATTAACCCCATTAGTTGATAAATTAATTAATGTGTTCTATCTAGGTCTTAAAAAATGAAACTGATGCTTACTGGAAAGAGTTTGAAATTATTTCATTGAAGTTAGAAAATCTTGCGAATGACATGAAGAAGCCTTTTATAGTTAAGGAAAGAGGCAGACTAAAGGAAAGAGAACAAGAGCTTCAGATGACTCTTAATACCAGGTAAGATTCTGAGATCTATTAACTATGAATCTAATAAACTTACTAAATTCTATAATGCCATTTTCAGCAAGACTATTGCTATACTAAGTATGTTATTTTATCTGGATGTCACAACAATTGTAAGAGAGACTACCATTGTGATTGTATTTTTACCGATAAGGAAACTGATGGGTTAAATATTAATAATATAACCAGGCCACTCTGCTAGCTGGAGACTTAGTGGAACTTAAGGTCTGCCAAGGGTCAAAGGCCATGGTCTTTCCACTGTCTCTTTTGGGCATGAATTTGTCCATGTCACATAAACTCTCTGGGTGTTGATTTCTTCACTTCTGAAATGAGAGTGCTTTTAGGACCTTATATACATAGGGTATGTATCCCCAGCATGTATTCCCATATTATATAGGAAAAAACTGAGGCTCAGAGTCTGTATTTTACTTAACTGTGCTCACACATGTCAATTGATTATCAGCAGAGCCTATTCTTTGAACCCCATTATATTCATAATATGTAAATATAACAAATTATTCCATAATTAAAATAATTATAAGATTTCTTAGTTGTCAAGATAAAGTTAAGTAACAATTCAGTTTTTATTTCAAAAGGGAGAGAAAGGCTTCGTGTGTTTTACAGTTTTTCATCCAGTATGGTATATATTACACTGCTAAGAATACTTTGGAGCCAGGAACAGTAGCTCATTCCCATAATCCCAGCACTTTGGGAGGCCAAGGCAGGCGGATCACTTGAGGTCAGGAGTTCAAGACCAGCCTAGCCTACGTGGTAAAACTTTGTCTCTACTAAAAATACAAAAAAAAAAAAAAAAACAACAACAAAAAAAACAAAACTTGGATATCGGGAAGCATTTTAGAGTGGAAAAAGAAATCATTAATGATACTGAAACAGCTGGAGTTGTCTGGGTCAGTGGGTCATGGTTAACCTAGCTCTCCTGCCTGTCACTAAATAAATATTTGTTGATTGAATGAATAAATGGATAGAGAGATAACAAAAAAAAAGAATACTTGGATATAGCAACCAATTAATTCTTTGACATTTTAGATCGATGGGTTTAGGTATTAATGTGATAATGTGTATGTATCATTCTATGTCTATTTATTGGATGATTATTTTCTGTTCTTAGTTCAGTCATTATGTTGATCAGTTTTATAGGATATCTTTCTGCTGGGTTTTCCTCTCATGTCTGATTTACTTTGTGCCCAGAATGCAATCTTTAGAGACAGCACGGCAGCTCGTGTTACCTGTAGAGAAGGCAGCCCTCCTTCTCTGTGGCTCGGACATGCTTCTCCATAAAATGGCTATCCAGGAATTTGGTCTCGTTAATGCTGATGGCATTTATCAACACCTGAGGGTAAATATATAAGTTCTCACAGTGTATTTACAGAATAATCAAGTCTTCTGAGATTTATAAATCCTTATGGATTTTTAATTATTCGTCATAGCATAGATTAAGAGTATAAGCCATGACAATTTTTTTTCAGTAATTTAGACTTGTTTTTTATTTCTTAACTCTTTAATTCCTTGCAAATTTGGAGGTAGGTACTGTGGAGTAAATAATGACGTATGTTCTTTGAATTCAAAGGGAAGTCTTGTTTATGAATGCCTTCTTCAATGACTGAATTCCTAAATATCATACTAAACTCATACTTAAGTACCATATTCTACTGTTTTCATATTCCAAATCCCATCTTAAATAAAAATATTTTTCAGATTATAAAATTGATCTCTGAACAGTTTAATATCTAATTATTTGCTCTGAAGCCATAGATTTATGTACTTGTTTTCTTTTTGGGATTGAAACAACAGCTGGGACAGCTGATCATTTGTAATTAAAATGTTTCCTTAGGTAGAAACTGTCACTTTTTTGCTGGGCGCAGTGGCTAACGTCTGTAATCCCAGCACTTTGGGAGGTCGAGGCGGGTGTATCACGAGGTCAAGAGATCGAGACCGTCCTGGTCAACATTGT
This sequence comes from Saimiri boliviensis, assembly GCF_048565385.1. Lineage (NCBI taxonomy): Eukaryota > Metazoa > Chordata > Mammalia > Primates > Cebidae > Saimiri > Saimiri boliviensis. Next base: position 39,755,236 of record NC_133450.1, on the reverse strand, counting down.
GAAACCCCATCTCTACTAAAAATACAAAAATTAGCTGGACATGGTAGTGCACACCTGTAGTCCCAGCTACTCGGGAGGCTGACGCAGGAGAATTGCTTGAACCCAGGAGGCGGAGGTTGCGGTGAGCTGAGATCGTGCCATTGCACTCCAGCCTGGGTAACAAGAGTGAAACTCCGCCTCAAAAAAAAAAAAAAAAAAAAGAAAAGAAAAGAAACTGTCACTTTTTGTTGAACTCAGAAGCATTTTTCTAGATCAAATCTAGTCATGCAGTTTGGGGCTGGTTTCTCAAACATAGTCTTTCTTTTTTTCACCTCAGTTTTTCAGCTTTTCTTATCTTTATTTTAGAATATCCAATATTCTATAGCAAAACAGATTGAAATATGTAATCGCTTAGAAGAGCCGGGCAACTATGTATTGAAGGAGTTACACCCATGTGATCTACATGCAATGCAGAATATTGTACTGAAATACAAAACACAATTTGAAGAAATGAATCGCAGGGTGCAGAGGAGTGAAGATACTCTCAGAGCTCTGGAAGGCTTTTTGGAATCTCTCAAAACAGTTAAACTCTCTGCTGAGCCCGTTATAGACCTTTCAGCCTCAGATACACAGGTGGCGCAAGAAAATGCTTTGACAGTAAAAAATACTGGACACATTCATCTGTTGAAAGACAAGGCCAGACATTTGGATAAATGTTTGAAGATGCTTGATATGAGCTTTAAAGATGCTGAACAGGGTGAAGGCACCTCCTGTGAAAACCTTGTTGACGCTTTATCAGTAAAGTTATCTGAGACACATGGCTGTGGGGTACAGGAAAACACATTACTAGAGGCTTGCATTTTCAAAAATAATGAACTCCTTAAAAATATTCAAGATGTGCAGAGTCAAATCAGCAAAATTGGTCTCAAGGATCCTACTGTCCCTGCTGTGAAACATCGGTAGGTATTGTCCATCCATTTCCATCCAAGGCGACCGGCACTTTTTTTATATTTTCACCTCTATTCCTATGTCTTTCTGCTTCTGTTCCATCCCATTCTATTCAGTGTTGAGCACTCTTTTCTGTAGATGTTTCAAGTAAGCTTCCTTTTTGTTGACACTGTACCTGTGCAAAATGTTGCATAATTTTTTTCCCTCTTTAAAAGTATATCTTCTCATGGACAAAGGAGTGGTGAAGTCAGATATGTATTAATTAAGTACTGTACATGAGTTACTTCTGATTCCCTTGTACTTCTGTGTGTTTACTGTGGCATTAGGGACAGACAACTGGCAGACTCCACGCATGTGTTATTAATGAAACCAGGGGTGAAAGATGCATGTGCCACATCTTGTCCCTGCTTCTTCCTTGGTTATTTGGTCTCTTTCTCCTCCCAGCAGCGTTAGGGTGGGAACTGAGTGGAAGGGCAGGAGACTGAATTTAAGAGGCGATCTAAAGTGAGTGTTGATTCTGGAGATGGAGCAGCGTTGCAGGAAACTGAGGTTGGCAGCCTTCTGTATACTTGCTGCCATTTTAATTTCATCATTTGGAATTGGGCCTTCAAGTTCCAAAAGCTAAATGTTAGCAAGAGTTGCTTTTATGGAATTCATTCCCCCTTTCTTCTTCTTCTTCTTCTTCTTTTTTTTTTTTTTTTTTTTGAGATGGAGTCTCACTCTGTTGCCCAGGCTGGAGTGCAGTGGCACGATCTTGGCTCACTGCAACTTCCACCTGGTTCAAGTGATCCTCCTGCCTCAGCCCCCCAGTAACTGGGGTTACAGGTACACACTACCATGCCTGGCTAATTTTTGTTTTTAGTAAAGCTGTATTTTGCCATGTTGGCCAACCTAGTCTCGAACTCCTAACCTCAGGTGATCCACCTGCCTCGATCTCCCAACGTGCTGAGATTACAGGCATGAGCCACCATGCCTGGCACCTTCCCTGCTTTCTAAATCTGTCTTGCTTTCTGTCTCCTTCTCTGCCCACCTCTAGTTCCTCAGGCTTAGTGGTCTCTCGAGAATCTTTAGATGACTAAGCCCTCTGTGTAGTCAAGTGTGCTTTTCCTTCTGAAATGTCCCACACCCTCAGGCCCAATGAGACTTTCATTCCCAGGGTGTCCTGCCACTGCATGTGATTGCACCACTGCCCTCCAGCCTGGCAACAGAGCAGACTCTGTCTCAAAGAAAAGAAAGAAAGAGAAAAAGAAAGAAAAAGAAATTCTAAGTAAAGAAGGAAGAGGGTGTTGCTCTTGAATAGGGTCATCAGGGAAGGTCTTACTGAGAAGGTGGCCTTGGCATCAGATGAGAGGCAAGAGCAAGCCACTTGAACCTGCAGTAAGAGCCTTCTAGGCAGAGGGAGCAGTAGGTACAAAGGTCGGGTGTGTTTGAGGAAAGGCAAGGAGGTGAGAAGGTGCAGCAGTGAGGGGGAGATGTGGCTTCTTAGCTCATGCCATAACTTGTAGGCTGTTTAATGACTTTTGCTTGTTCTTTGAGTGACATGGGAAGTCACTGCAGGGTTCTAAGCCAAGGGAAATGTCTTGGTTTTCATCATAACCTGTCCTCACTGATGTGTTGGAAATAGACAATAGGAGTTGAGAGAAGATATTGGAAGTCTGGTTTGACCTATTGCAGGAATCCCTGGTAGGGATGAAGCTGGCATGGACCAGTGGTGATATGGTAGAAAGTGTTGAGATTCTGTGTATAGTTTGAAGATGGAGACCAGATTATTTATTGACACATGGACACGGTGCGGAAAAGAGATATTGGGGTCAAGAATGGTTCCAAGCATTGGAACCTTCCTCTAGGCTCAGGTGTTCTTGTCTCTCATTGTCCATTGTGGCAATGGTAACTTGAGCAGTGAGTAAGAACCGAGTTACCATCGATTGAGATGAAAAAGACTAAAGTTGGCTGAGCGTGGTGGCTCATGCCTGTAATCCCAAAACTTTGGGAGGCTGAGGCAGGCAGATAACCTGAGGTCAGGAGTTAGATCAGCCTGATCAACATGGAGAAACCCTGTCTCTACTAAAAATACAAAATTAGCTGGCGTGGTGGTGTGCACCTGTAATCCCAGCTACTTGGGAGGCTGAGACAGGAGAATCGCTTGAACCTGGGAGGTGGAGGCTGCTGTGAGCCAAGATGATGCCATTGCACTCCAGCCTCCAGCCTGGGCAACAAGAGCAAAACTCCATCTAAAAAAAGAAAAAAATGAATTAGTCTTGGATGAAATTTATTAGTATTGAATGAAAGATTGGGTATGCTCAGTTTTAGAAATGATACGTTCAAGATACTTATTAGACATTCAAGCAGCAATATCAATAAGACACTTAAAAATAGATGGCATTAGGAATCAGGAGAGACGTCTGGGCCAGAGGTATATATTTGAGAGTTTTCATCATTTTACAAGACTGGATGAAATTTCCGAGGGAGTGAGTTTAGATAAACAAGAGAAGAGGTGCAAGTTGGATTCATATTTGGGGCACTCTGTATTGAGAGATCAGGCAGATGAGGGGGAACCAGCTGAAGACGCTGAGAAGGGGGAGGCTAGTGCAGTAGGAAAAAAAATCAAGAGACTTCTGGGGCTACCTGAAGAAGGCATCTCAACCAGGAGGATGTGATAAAGTGTCAAATGCTGCTGAGGAGTGAAGCGAAGTGAAATTGAGAATGGAACAGGGATATCGCAGTGTAGAGGCCAGCTGTTTCAGTAGGCAGTAGGGAAGCAAGCCTTCTGGGAGTTAATTGAAGAGGAAATTGGTGGCAAGGAAGTAGAGGCTCTGAGCAGTTTAGCAATTTAGATTTAGGTGAATGGTGTGAATCCCTCCAGGATGACTTTACCCTTAGTCAAATAACTCCTTTTTGATAGGGAGAAGTGCAAGCTAGGGAGAAGTGCAAGAATTCCCTTGCTTTTTCCTTCCTCCTGGGCCGCCCCATCCTTCCTTAGGCGTCCTGCAGTTCTGGGTCATCCATCTTCTCTGCTTCTCCCGTATCATGCTGCCTTTCCTCTGCATATGCACACGTATGTGCTTTTTCTCTCGCTGTTTGCTCTCATGTGCATGTACACCTTTTACAAGTGCGATCATTACAGAAATATATTACTGCTAATGTTTTGTATATTTATTTATTACAAGTACCAAATTAATATTCTGGAAATGCAGCCAGGCGTGGTAGCTCACACCTGTAATCCCAGCACTTTGGGAGGCTGAGCCAGGAAGATCACTTGAGTCCAGGAGTTTGAGACAAGCCTGGGCAACATAGTGAGACCCCATCTCTACGAAAAATAAAAAATGAGCCAGGCGTGGTGGTGTGCACATGTGTACCAGCTATTCCAAAGACTGAGGTGGGAGGGTCACTTGAACCTGGGAGGTTGAGGCTGCAGTGAGCTGAGATTGCATCACTGCATTCGACCTAGGTGACAGAGTGAGACCCTGTCTCAAACAAAACAAAACAAACAAATCAGAAAAATTCTGGAAATGCAAAAAGCACCCTGAACTGTGTAACAGGAACGTGTAATTTTGGCATTAACCTCATGAGGACAAATTGAAGTTAGCGTACCTCCCCAAGTGACCCATATTTGTGCTGAATCAGTGGTTGACATTTGGCTATCAAACTTTTTTCTCATTCATAATCAAGGAAAAAATCTTTAATCAGACTGGATAAGGATCTAGATGAATATGAAGAAGAGAAGAAACATTTACAAGAAATGGCTAATTCTCTTCCACACTGCAAAGACGGCAGAGAAAAAGCTGTGAGTCAGCAGTGCCAAAATACAGTACTCTTGTGGGAGAATACCAAAGCTTTCATCACTGAATGGTAAGGAGAAAAAAGAATCCCTCTTGAATCTGAAAAATTGTCTGTAGCACAATTAACTTTTTCAAACTTCTGGGTTGAAAATACATCCCCATGGACCTGTAAAGGAAGGACAGTCATAAGGATTTCCCACTGGAGCTTACAGGGCCAGTGTCTGGGACAAGATCTAGAATTGTAGATTGTAGCCAGAATGCAGCAAAGAGGATCTCTATGAAGCATAACACACACACAGTACGGTACGTTTATGCTCATTACCATCCCACCTGTGTTAGCTTCCTGTTGCTGTAAATCACCAAGCAAATCATGAACTTAGTGGCTTAGAAAGAACACAGATTTATTACCTTATGATTCTGGAGGTCAGAAGTGGTAAAATAGGCTGCACAAAGTGGCTCACACCTGCAATCCCAGCACTTTGTGAGGTTGAAGTAAGAAGATTGCTTGAGCCTAGGTGTTTAAGACCAGCCTGGCCAACATGGCAAAACCCCATCTCTACAAAATATAAAAAAAAATTGGCCGGGTGCCATGGCTCACAGCGGTAATCCCAACACTTTGGGAGGTCAGGGTGGGTGGTGGATGAACTGAGGTCAGGAGTTTGAGACCACCTTGGCCAATGTGGCGAAACCCCATGTCTAAAAAATTAACTTGCATGCTGGTGTGCACCTGTAGTCCCAACTACTCAGGAGGCTGAGGCAGGAAGACCGCTTGAGTCTGGGAGATTGAGGTTTCAGTGAACTGAGATAGCACCAGTGTACTTCAGAGTGAGACCCTGTCTCAAAAGAAAAAAAAAAACCCTAAAATCAAACTATGTTCCTCCTGGAGGCTCTAGCAAGATTGATTTCCTTGCCCTTTCCATGTTCTAGAGGCCTCCTGCTACATCCCTTGGTCTGTGTGCCCCTCCTCCATCTTTAAAGCCAGCAGTGTAGGGCCCTCAGATCTCTTCCTGCCCTCTGTTCTGTTATCACGTCTCCTTCGACACCTCTCCCTGCCTCCCTCTCACAAGGACCCTTATGATTACACCAGGCCCACACGGGCAATCCTGGATAATCTCTGTATTTCAAGGTCCTTAGCTTAATCACCTCTGCAAAGGCCCTTTTGCCTTGTAAGGTAACCTGTAAGGTAACATTCATAAGATCTAGGGATTAGGCTGAGGACATGTTTTAGGAATTGGGAGCACTACTTTATCACACGTGCTTGAATGGGAGATGTTGCCTGTCAATAACTGCTCTATTTCCTGGAGAGTCGGGGCTGATTGCTAAAATTTTTGCAACTGTGAAGTCCATTACCTATCAATCCCAGCTGTCAATTCTTTTTTTTTTTTAAATATGTGATATTATTTATTAATTTGCCAGACTGCTTAGTGGAGATTCAGTATTTTTAAAATATGATTGCTTGTATGTCCACTTGTCCATTCCAAGGAATATCCTCTGTCCATACTTTCTCCCTCTTACTATCTGCAAGAGGGTGGAGAGTGGTGGGAGGGCTGGTCCATAGAGGCTGAACCGCCGAGGCCAAGGGTTCCAGTAGGGTTAGGCAGTGAGGGGTATTATAGGGAGAGTAGAGGGCAAGAAGAGAGGCCAGGGTGGTCTCACCATCCCACTTTGCTTTCATATGTGGTTCTGCCACCATCTGACGTGGGCACCCTCCTGTGTGGCTCGGGGCATCTCCCCCGCTTTCTCCTAGGGGCTGGGTGGTGTGACCTATTTGTGGGAGTTAATCCCTGTGTGTCTCGGCCTCCCTGGCAGCTTCCCCTGATTCTCTTCTTAGAGGTCTGTTTAGCACCCTCTCTTCAGAACTCCATTTGCATACACCTCCTGTTTCCTACCAGGACCTGAGTGTACAGGAGTCAAGACGAAGCCTGAATGTGGTATTTGATCTAGTCTACCCTCTGATTTTACTGAAGAAAGAACTGAGATTCAAAGAGCCTGAAGTAACTTATCCAGAGTCTCAGACTAAGCAGTGCCCAGCTGTACTTGAAACCAGGTGTCCTAACTGCCACATTGTCCCACTACCTTATTTTTTCCAAAAAGACTAAATCCAGAATGAATAGAATAGATACATAAAAGGCTGGGCGCAGTGGCTCACACCTATAATCCTAGCACTTTGGGAGGCCAAGGCAGGTGGATCACCTGAGGTCAAGAGTTACAAGACCAGCTTGGCCAACATGATGAAACCCTGTTTCTACTAAAAATACAAAAATTAGTCAGGCATGGTGGCACATGGCTGTAATCCCAACTACTTGGAGGCTGATGCAGGAGAATCGCTTAAATCTGGGAGGTGGAGGTTGCAGTAAGCTGAGATCGCACCACTGCACTGCAGCCTAGGTGACAGAGTGAGATTCTTGTCTTAAAAAAAAAAAAAAAAAAAAAAAGAATAGATATATAAACAACCTGTGACTTGCTGAATTAATGTTGTAATAATTTGCCAGAGTTATGCTAAGGAGCCCTGTTTTCCAAGATGTCTTCTGGTGAATGATGAAGTTGAGATGCTGATTCCTTAGGGCAGGTGTCCCCAAACTTTTTACACAGGGCGCCAGTTCACTGTCCCTCAGACCGTTGGAGGGCTGCCACATACTGTGCTCCTCTCACTGACCACCAATGAAAGAGTGCCCCTTCCTGAAGTGCGGTGGTAGGGGGGCGGATAAATGGCCTCAGGGGGCCGCATGCGGCCCACTGGGCCGTAGTTTGGGGACGCCTGCCTTAGGGTAATGAATCCTGTGTTTCTTTCTAGACGTTACATCTGGTAACTTTCTAATGTTTACCTAGCAACAGTACTAATCCAGCGATTATGCCATATCTTTGCCAGATATATTGATGTGCCATCATTCTTAGGTTAAATTGGTAAAAAAAAAAAAAGAAATACATCAAGAGGAAAAGTTCTTTACAACTTATTCATCATTTATGTGAGATACTTGCAAAGAGAAAGAATGGTTTTGCTATTTTTGGACATTTAGCTATTGTGTCTTTTTCTATTCATAGTCTTGAACAATGTGGAAGAGTTTTGGAGCTCTTAAAACAATACCAGAATTTTAAAGGCATCTTGACAACTTTGATTCAAAAAGAAGAGAGTGTCATCTCCCTGCAGGCTTCGTACATGGGAAAGGAGAATCTGAAGAAAAGGATAGCAGAGGTGAGTCCAGGTTCCATGAGAAAAGGCGGTACAGTGAACTCACTGACAGGCCTGGTAGTAAAGAGATATTATAGATTAAGTCTGTTTTGAAACTTTGCTTAAAAGAAGTTACTAGTGACTCTATTTTACCAGGTATCTGAAAATTTATTGAATTTATCACTAGGGTTGGAAAAAAGAAACGGTCCCAAGTTGATGGTGGGTCACTTCTGATTGGGTTTTGATGATGGGGCCGTTTTTGCTGGAGCCCGAGTCACCCCTTCTGCTACTTCTGTGAGATTGTAGCAGCCTTTGCACTGACTTTCTGTTTACAAGGAACCTGAGCCTTCATTGCAGGCCTGACAGAAGGAAGATGGTGGGAAAATCCCTGCTGTTGTTAGTGGAGTAAGGAAAAATGACGCTTTTATTTACTCCTTTTCTGTGAAGATATGCAAGCTTATTACCACATCGCTCCGTCTGTATTCGTATTCTAAGAAGAGTAATATTTTTGGACACTAGGTGTCATTATTTTCTATGGTTTTATGTGGTTATCAACCAGAGTGGCAGAAGAATTGAATAGTTAGAAAATAATATATTATATGACTCTACACCAGACAGTTACTTTTTCTACTTATTTATTTCTTTAGCGATTCTCCTGCCTCAGCCTCCCGAGTAGCTGGGATTACAGGTGTGTACCACCATGCCCAGCTAATTTTAGTAGAGACAGGGTTTCACCATGTTGGCCAGGTTGGCCTCAAACTCCTGACTTTAGGTGATCTGCTCTCCTAGACTTCCCCAAATGCTGGGATTGCAGGCCTGAGTCACCGCGCCCAGCCCTTTTCTATTGATTTTGTAAGTACCAAGCTAAAGTGCTGTTAAGGTGTCAAAACTATGTGAAAGGTAGTTTGCTTGATGTACTTGGAGGTTGGAAAGCAATTGTATTAAACTTTCCAGTAGCTAAGAGCAGCATCGGTGAAAGCTTAAATAGGACAGTGGTTAGTCCTTATCTAGAACTATTAACCCTGAAGCTGAAGTGACACCAAGAGTGTCAGGAATGGCCCTTGTCTGGGATCCACTTTCTCAGACTTAGTTTCTTAGACCTGACCAATTGGAAGGAGCCCTGTTTAGATACCAGCTGCACAATATGCGACTACGTAGCTGGTTTTTGTTGGACTTAATCAAAGCTGTCAAGACAATTGAGCAAATAGTCAGAATTGCTTAGAATGTAACCTATCTGGTTCCCTCCAGTGGAGGCAGCTTTTGGGTTTGGCTGTTCTTGGGATCTAGGAGGGTCCTGTCTTCATTCAGTAGATTTCAGGAGCTCTGGTTTCCTAGATTCTTAGAGAATCCAGCATGTTCAGCCTTACCAGATCCTCCTGGGCTCGTATTCCAGTTCGCATAGTTACGCTTCCGCTGTGTCTCTGATAGCAGTCTCCTACCTTCTACTCTTGTTTTAGGATCAAGGTCTCTGCCTTATCACACTGTTGCCAGGGCTGGAGAACAATGGCACCATCTTGGCTCACTGCAGCCTTCACCTCCTGGGCTCATGAGATTCTCCTGCCTCAGTATCCTGAGTAGCTGGAATTATAGGTGCACACCGTCACAGCCGGCTAATTTTTTGTATTTTTAGTAGAGGCAGGGTTTCATTATGTTGGCCAGACTGGTCTTGAACTCCTCGTCATCCGCCTGCCTTGGCCTCCCAAAGTGCTGGGATTATAGGCGTGAGTCATCCCACCTGGCCGCAGCTTTTCTTGTTCCTGCAAATCCTCCTCAGTTCTGGCGCCCTACCTTAGCCCTGTTAAGTGGGATCCTCTGACCAGTGGAAAGGATTCCTTTTGATCTGGTGAGGTTGCATCTGTAAAATATCATCAGACGTACCTAGGTCTTGATGAGTGTTGGTTATGATGCCCCATGCTGCGCATGGCCTGTCTGCTGCTCTTCCCACTACCCCGTAACTGCATAACCTTATAACTATAAACTGTAGTTTCTAGAGAAGTTATTTGTCTGACTAATAAACTTCTTGTCACCTCCAGGGAGCTGACTCCTCTCCTGGGTGAGTCTCCCTAATCGGAATCTAGGCCCAGGTCTTGGCCTTTCTGCCATCATTAGCTCCTCTGTGGCTATCACAACAGGATCTCATCTCTGTCCTCAGCTGTATTTGGCAGCCCCAAGTCCAGAGCCTCCCTGGAAAATCCATCTCTGTGGGTATGGAGGGAAGCCATCCAACCAGGTGAAGGAGGGCCTGACAGTCTACATGTGTTTCTCTTAAAAAATGTCATCCAGTCTTCCTGTTTGTGGTTGACCTTAATGAGAAGTCATTATGTTATTTCTAGCCTTTTGAGATTCTATGACACAAATGGCCTTGCTTCTTAGTGACTTCTCTGCACCATCCCCACTACCCCATCTCCTTCTAGACTAAGGTTTCAGCCTTAGTTTGTTGAATCAGTTACCATTCATAGCTTTCCAGCTTCCCAACTTCTCATCTTCCACCTGAGAGTATTCTCATCCTCTGTTCTCTTTGTGCTTGTTGGTTTGTTCCATTTTCAATTCTTTTCTGTTACTAAAGTAGCATGTGGGGAGAAAACAGACAAACATGGATATTTAAGCTACCATGTTAAACTTGTTATTTCAGTGTTTCACTCATTGTATAAAACTACCTGTCCTGAAGACATATTTGAAGTATGTATATAGCAGAATAAAAATTAACTCTGCTTTGTCTGTACTCCTTACTCAACTGCAAAAGGTATTTTTAAAATTAATAAAATAGTTATAACTACCTTTAAGAAACAACAGGCCTGGCTTTCCTTATTTTATTAAAATGAGAATTCTACATCTAGTACATGGGTACTTTATACATTTGCTGAAAATAATCTATTATTTTGTATAAAAGATATAGAAGTTTTAATACAGTAATGTTCAATTCTTTTGTCAGGTTTTTAAAAAACTGAAAAAAAGCAAATTTTAGTACTTATAATTAATGTAACTTTGAGTTAATTTTGTGATGACATAGGTACCGTCTTCACACAGTCCATTGCTGTAGCATGGATTTTTATGCTGCTTTGCAGCAGTGCCTGGAATATACCACTGAGAACTTTTGTCCTTCAAAATCGTAGTAACCTGGATGTTTATCTAGGATATGGTGACAAATTTCTACTCTCTTTAGTGAAAGACAGAAGTGCAAAAGTTAGGCTAGAAGGCTGGAATGTCAGGAGACTACTGAAGTTTGGAAATGTCAAAGCGGGCCTAGTTCCCTTAATTTTACTCCTTCCATTCATTGTACAACAAAACTCCTATCTGGCAACGCTAAAAGTACCCCCTCTTGCCCTTTCTTTTCTCATCACCCTGTGGAAACTTGTGCTAGTTTAACAAGAAAGTTCTTTGCAGGCAAAAAAATATAGCTTGTTCAATTAAATGAAATATATCAGTTAAAGATATTGTAAGGGTTATTGCCGAGTTTAAAATGAAGAAACTGAGGCCAGTGTAAAAAAATTAAATGCCAGTTTATTCAGCTCACCGGCGAGGTTCTATGGTCTGGGGAAAGGGGACCGGAGAAGTAGCTCCTGACTTCCTGGGGCCTGGGGTTTTTGGGGCTATGAGTAACAAGCAACAGCAGGGCGTTCTGATTGGCTCTGGGCGGGGGAGGGAGCAGGATTGGGCCGCTATTGGTTGGTGGGTTGTCGGGCGAGTTTTTTGGTGCAAGATTTGGTTAGGGTTACATCAGCTGGAATTCACGACTGGAGAGCTGGATGCACAACTGGGTGCTGAGTGCAGAGCTGGGTGGCTGTCCAGGCTCCTGATGAGGCGTCCGGCCTTACAGATATAGATATAGATATAGATATAGATATAGATATAGATATAATTTAGTTAAACCAACATTTTTGCTTACAAATGTTTTTCCTCATTTAATTTTTTTAGTTTGGTATATTTAGGGAGTACAAGTACAAATTTCTTACATGCGTATATTGTGTAATGGTGGAGTCTGGGGTTTTAGTGTACCTGTCACCCAAATAGTGAGCATTGTACCCAATACATAAATTTTCAGCCTTCACCCCACTCCTATTGTCCCACGTTTTAGAGTCCCCAATCAGCGCCTGTTACTCCACTCTGTATGTTCATGTGCCCCCATTGTTTAGCTGCCACTTATAAGTGAGAACATGCAGTGTTTGACTTTCTGAGTTATTTCACTTAGGATAATGGCCTCTAGTTCCATCTGTGTGGACAAACATTTATTGTGCCCCAGTGCAGAGTTCTGAACCAGGAGAAAGAAGACTTGGGTTTGGATCTCAGCTCTGCCAATGTGGCAGTCAGCATTCAGTCAGAAGACAAACCTCCTCGGTATTGAGTTTTCACTTTAAAGATTTCATTTAATATTAATTTTTAAATTAGCCTTTATTTTGAGATAATGGTAGACTCACATGCAGAAATAATACAGAGAGATCCCATGTATTCTATATTGAGTTTCCCCAAAGGTAAAATCTTGTAAAACTATAAAATATTACAATCAGGATATTGACATCAATACAATCAGGATATTGACATCAATACAATCAGGATAAAGAACATTTTCGTCACCACAAGGATTCCTCTTACTGTCATTTTCTTTCTTTTTTTTTTTTTTTTTTTTTTGAGACGGAGTTTCGCTCTTGTTACCCAGGCTGGAGTGCAATGGCGCGATCTCGGCTCACCGCAACCTCCGCCTCCTGGGTTCGGGCAATTCTCCTGCCTCAGCCTCCTGAAGTAGCTGGGATTACAGGCACGTGCCACCATGCCCAGCTAATTTTTTGTATTTTTAGTAGAGACGGGGTTTCACCATGTTGACCACGTTGGTCTCGATCTCTTGACCTCGTGATCCACCCGCCTCGGCCTCCCAAAGTGCTGGGATTACAGGCTTGAGCCACCGCGCCCGGCTTACTGTCATTTTCTAGCCCCATTCACTTCCCTCCTCCTCCACTCCTTCTAATCCCTGACACCCACTAATATAGTCTTCATTTCTGTAATCTTATTTTTAAAATGTTATAGGAATGAAATCACATGATACGTAACTCTTCAGGATTGGCTCTTTTCCTTCAGCATTATTCTGTGGAGATTCATTCAGGTTCTTCCATATTGATAGTTTGTTCCTTTTTCTTGCTGAGCAGTATTCAATGCTATGAATGTATCACGGTTTAACTGTTCACCCACTGAAGGACCTCTGTGTTCTTTTCAGTTTTGGACTATTATGAATAAAGCTGTTGTGAACATTTCTGAAGGAGTCTTTGGTGAATATAAGTTTTTATTTCTCAGAGATGTGTCCAGGAGTGTGCTTTCTGGGTTATATGTTAGTTGGATGTTTATTTTTTAAGGAAAGTGTCAAAATGTTTTTCAGAGTGGTTGTACCATTTTACATCTTTGCTTTTCTGCATTAACCGACATGATTCTATAATTTATTTCCATTAGCTTATCAAAATGGGTTACACTGATTGATTTTTAGATGTTAAACTAGCCTTGCATTCCTGGAATAAACCGTATTTAGTCAAGGTGGTGTATAATTCCTTTTTTTAATATATATTGCTGAATTATATTTGCTGATGTTTTGTTAAGGATTTTTGTGTATATTTCCTTGAGAGGTATTGTAGTTTTTTTTGCAGTGTAAAACTGGCTTTCATAAAACTAGTTGGGAGTGTTCCCTTCTCCTCAGTTTTCCAGGAGAGATTGTATATAATTGGTAATATGTCTCTTTTAGATGATTGGTCAAATTCTGTAGTGAAACCATCTGGACCTGTAAATTTCTTTTGGGGGAGTTTCTATATTATTCATTCAATTTCTTTAATATTAATAGGGCAGTTCACATTATGTATTTAATATTGGATGAGTAGTGGTAGTCAGTGTTTTTCAAAATATCTGTCCATCTCCTCTTAAGTTTTCATATTTGTGTATGCAGAGTTATTTGTAGCATTCCCTTCTTTGCCTGATGTCTGTAGTGATATCCCTACTTTATTCCTAGTACTCTAGAACTGGTATTGCTTTCTTTTCTCTTTGCTTTTGTCAGTCTTTCTAGATTATAGCAGTTTATCAATTTTACTGATCTTTTGAAAGAACTAGCTCTTTATTTCATTGATTTTTTTTTTTTAGGTTCTTGTCTTTTCAACTTAATTGATTTCTGTATTAATTTTTATTATTTCCTTCTTTTTGCTTGCTTCGGGTTTATTTTGTTCTTAGAGTCTTGAAGTGGTCACTTAGATTATTGATTTCAGACTTTTCCTCATTTTAAATGTATGCATTTAGTGCTATAAACTTCCCTCTTAGCAATACTTTAACTGTATTACTCAAGTTTTCATGTTTTATTTTCATTCTGTTTGGTGTATTTAAAAATTTCCTTGAGACTTTCTCTTTGACCCATATTTAGAAGTATGTTGCTTAGTTTCCCAGTGATTGGGGATTTTCCTTTTGATAAGGTGGCATTTTGCCTTTTATGTTAGAAATGATAAACTTAGAATCCAAGATGTGTTAGAGGTCTGTTTATTTTATTCAGGTAAGCACTTACGTTCTCTGACACTTAAAAGATAATTCCTATTAGGCAGATGTAGGAACTGTCTTTTTTTTTTTTTTTTTTTAAATGCCATTTAATGGAGGTGCTTTTTATGGCAGGTAGAATCTTATTTCACATGGGCAAGAAATATGGTTTTAGGCCACTATAAAAATTTCATCATGCATAGTGGAAGTAAATTTGAATATAAGATTAACATTGAACCAATGGTTAGGATGCTAAAAATTTTTCATTGAGAAAGCGGGACAATAAAAACCTGCCTTAAGAAGAACAATGTAAGAAGGTATTACATTGTTTTTGGTGGGTATCCAACAATAGAATTGTGATTCTTAGCTGTTTGTCTATGTCAGTATATAAAAAATAACTTTTACATATTTTTTTACAGATTGAAATTGTCAAAGAAGAATTTAATGAGCATTTAGAAGTTGTAGACAAGATAAACCAGATCTGCAAAAATCTACAATTTCATCTAAATAAAATGAAGACTTTTGAAGAGCCCCCTTTTGAAAAAGAGGCTAATATTATTGTGGATAGATGGCTTGATGTATGTGATAATTTCATTGACTGCAAATTTAATTTTGTTTCCAATTTTTTTGTGTATATTTAGCATTTTTATTTAATTACAAAATTCAGAAATACTCATTGTAAAAATGCTCAAATTATATAAAACTTAGGAATTAATTTTACCCCCAGAGTTGGGCACTACTAACGCATGCATTCGTCATCTACGTATAAAAACACATACTCAGCTTTAAAATAAGTTAGTTAATATATTGCTGTTCATGCCTTATACTGATGTTTAACTGCATATTTAATATAATTTTGGTTGAGTAGTAATGATATTACTACTTTTTATTAATTATAAACTAAGAACTCATCTGCATTATATTTTCATCTAGTTTTTTTTTTTTTTTTTTTTTTTGAGACGGTGTTTCGCTCTTGTTACCCAGGCTGGAGTGCAATGGCGTGATCTTGGCTCACTGCAACCTCCGCCTCCTGGGTTCAGGCAATTCTTCTGCCTCAGCCTCCTGAGTAGCTGGGATTACAGGCACGCGCCACCATGCTCATCTGGGTTTTTAAAAGCACCCTTTAACAAAATAAATTGTGGTTTAGAAATTAGGAAGACTAGACCGGGTGCATTGGCTCACGCCTGTAATCCCAGCATTTTGGGAGGGCGAGGCAGGCGGATCACAAGGTCAGGAGATCGAGACCAGCCTGGCCAACATGGTGAAACCCTGTCTCTACTAAAAATACAAAAATTAGCTAGATATGGTGGTACATGCCTGTAATCCCAGCCTAAGGAGGCTGAGGCAGGAGAATTGCTTGAACCTGGGAAGTGGAGGTTGCAGTGAGCCAAATTCACACGACTGCATTCCAGCCTGGACAACAGAGTGAGACTCTGTCTCAAAAACAAACAAACAAACAAAACCCATGTTTGGCTGAAATCGTGGTTTTCAGACTTTTCACTGCTACATGTGTTGTTTCTCTTTTTAAATTATGGTAGGTAAATGAGAAGACTGAAGACTATTATGAAAGTCTTGGTCGAGCTCTAGCTTTGTGGGACAAACTTTTTAACTTAAAAAATGTCATTGATGAGTGGACGGAAAAGGCCCTTCAAAAAATGGAATTACATCAATTGACTGAAGAGGACAGAGAAAGGCTGAAGGTAATTTAACAGATAAAATATATGCTTTTCTTGGTACACAACTGACATTTTTTTTTCTCTTTTATTTCTTATTATCTGCTGAGGCTCTGTCATCTGCACAGTTGACATTTTAGTATTGAGTTTGTTTTCATTGAACAGGGTGGAAAAAGCACAAAGAAATCTTTTTATTTCTTTTATAATCCCTGAGAGGTTCTTGAGCTCTATCATCTCCTTGCCGTTATCCAGGGAGATGCTAACAGGTGCTATTCAACTGGGGTTCACAGACACCCAAAGGGTAAGAAGACTTTGGATGGGAAAAAACTGCAACTTTGTTATCATAACTAAAAGGTAGAACTTGTTTTAGTTATGAATATTGTCAACAAATATATTAGGATGATCCTATGTTACTTTGTTATCAAGAAAATCACAGATATTTTTGGTTTATTATTCAGTTGTTGTATCTGTTACCCTTACCACTACTTGGAAAGTGTGGGTTTAGTAGGTCTATTGCTGGATCTTGTTATATAATAGGGAAACATGTACTACCGTTATGTATCACAAATTGTTTTTAATATTTTGATAATTATCATTTCATTGTTTTACTTTGTAATCCTACCCTTTATTTTATGTTTTGTTTAAAAAATATTATTATGCAAAGGGCCTGTAGGCTTCACCAGATTGCCAAAGCAATCGGTAGTATGAAAAAGATGTAGCTCGTTTCCAGTAAAAACCTTATTTGTAAAAACAAGCTATCAGCCCTCCGGCTATAGTTTGTTAACCTCTGATCTAGACCATGGTTATGGACAGCCTTCTTCAGTATTTGAATTAAACAATGCCTTATAAAGATTAGAAAAAAATACATGGCTGAGTATCACCATCTTTAAAAGAGCTTCAAGAAAAGCTGCTTTTTAAAACAACAATCTCAGGTTGTGGCATTTGGAAAGAATCGAAGTTACTTCTCTTTCAACTCTAGGGAGAATTCTTTCTAATTGCTTGTTTGTTTACATATTATTTGTTTGGATCATATAAATTTGTTGTTGGCTGGGCACGGTGACTCATGCCTGTAATCCCAGCACTTTGGGAGGCTGAAGCAGGTGGATCACTTAAGGTCAGAAGTTTGAGACCAACCTGGCCAACATGGCGAAACCCTGTCTCTACTAAAAATACAAAAATATTAGCTGGGTGTGGGGGCATGTGCCTGTAATCCCAGCAATTTAGGCTGAGGCAAGAGAATCGCTTGAACCTGGGAGGAAGAGGTTACAGTGAGCAGAGATTGCACCACTGTACTCCAGCGTGGCTGACAGAGGGAAACTTTGTCTCAAAAAAATTTTTTTTTTGCTGTCTTGCTAGGTCAGAAAACAGCCAACTGTTGCCAGTTATACATGGTTCAATATAACATAAAAATTCATGCTAATGCCTCAAATCTTGCTTTGTCTCCAATTCTCACTATTTTTTTCACTTGTTAATTCATGTGTTTAGTTTTATACATTTGGGAAAAGTTGTTTAAGTGTTTGGAGATTACAAGTTTCCTAGATATAATAGGTATTAAGTAAAACTATGATTTTCTAAGTATAAATGAATCATTTCTAAGAGTCCTTTAAATTTGTCTTGGATTATAGGTTGTTTAAAAATCTGAAATTAAGGATTGTAAACGGACAGCCAAAATCTGCTAAAGTTGCGTGTGCTTGCACGTATGTGTGTGTGCGCACACATGTGCAGATGTGTATATACCGGGTATGCAATTTACAAACATATTTATGAATTTTTTTTTTTTTTTTTTTTTAGATGGAGTTTTGCTCTTGTTGCCCGGCTGGAGTACAGCGGTGCCATCTTGGCTTACCGCAACCTCCACCTCCTGGGTTCAAGCCATTCTCCAGCTGAGTTTCCCAAGTAGCTGGGATTATAGGCATGTGCCACCATGCCTGGCTAATTTTGTATTTTTAATAGAGACGGGGTTTCTCCATGTTGGTCAGGCTGGTCTCCAACTCCTGACCTCAGGTGATCCACCCACCTTGGCCTCCCAAAGTGCTGGAATTATAGGCGTGAGCCACTGCGCCCGGCCAACAAATATATTTATGTAATTTAGTGCCCTAAGGCAGACCTTGCAGTGACTTGTGGTGCAGGCCTAACCTTTCTCTTGTCTTACACCTAGAAAGACAGTTGGTTATAGCACTTGCCTGCCCCTGAAGGCACTTGGTTTTGTAACTTCTAGGACTCTGACAAAACACAAATGATTATGGGAAATTCAAGGGCTCTCAGTTCCTACATATAAACAGTAGTAAGTATGGGTACCAGAAAATAGGTATGAAATAAGAAGACACTATCCTTTAAAATTACATGTTTTAGGAAGAATTACAAGTCCATGAACAAAAAGCTTCAGAATTTTCTCGAAGAGTGGCTGAAATACAGTTTTTGCTCCAAAGCAGTGAAATACCTCTTGAATTGCAGGTAAGAATTTTTATTTAAAAGTTTCAGTTATTGAGGCCTCAGTGAGCTATAATCATATCACTGCGCTCTAGCCTGGGTGACAGAGCAAGACCCTGTCTCTAAAAGAGAGAGAAAAAAAAAAAAAAAGGCCCAATTAAGGATTATAGTAGGGGTGTCCAGTCTTTTGGCTTCGCTGGGCTGTATTGGAAGAAGAATTGTCTTGGGCCACTAACACTAACACTAATGATAGCTGATAAGCTTAAAAAGAAAGTCACAAAAAAATGTCATAATGTTTTAAGGAAATCTGTGAATTTGTGTTGGGCCATGGATTGGACAAGCTTGCCCTGTAGCCTCTAAAATAACATTTATAAACCATTCTAAACGTTAAAGCCTAAAATAAAATTAGGATCATTTATTCAATTCCTATGTTAAGTCCAACCAAATTTTTAATAGTTGGTATAAATACATTTATTCCTTATTTAGCATAAATGATACTACATTTTTATATTCCATTATTCTCCCCTCACCCATTTCACAGGCTTCAGCTGTGGAGGGCAGATGTTGCCTGAGCTTCCGTGTAAAGTAATGATGCTTTCCTATGTGTGCGTAGGAGCGAAAGAGAATTTCGCTCAAGTCATCCTGTGTTTATTATTTGCTAAATGGAGAGAGAGGGAGAGAGAGAGGTTGCCCCCAGTGCGATTTTCGGTTGTGTGAAGAGATTTGTTTTTGTTTTCCTTAGGTCTAGGTACATAGTGGTTGAATATGAGTGCTGGAATTAAGACCTTCTGGGTGAGGGTCTGGCCATACTACTGCCAGCTTTATGAGTTTGGACAAATTACTTAATATTCTTAAGCCTGTGTTTTCTACACAAAGTGCTTACCACAGTGCTGTATACATCATAAATACTCAATTAAAAGTTGGCTAATTTTCTTCTATATGTTTGAATCTCATCTGTATGTTTTTCTTTATTTTTTTTTCTTGTGCACCATGAGATAGCATCTTAGTTGGTACACTAGATTAAACTTGTGTTGGGGAAAAGGATCAAGTTTATCTCTTAGAAAAAAGTCAGAATATCCATTTCAGTTTTTTTTTTTTTTAATGTTACGCTTTATCTTTAAAGGCAAAATTTGAATTTTATCAGTGATATAGAAAAATGTAGAACAGTGAGAAGAATGCGTTTCACATTGAAATGAAGTAATCTCAACCCATTCTCTAGGAATGCATTTGTCTTAAATCTAGTTAAATAACGACCATTACAC
The DNA here is from genome assembly GCF_048565385.1 of Saimiri boliviensis. Classification (NCBI taxonomy): domain Eukaryota; kingdom Metazoa; phylum Chordata; class Mammalia; order Primates; family Cebidae; genus Saimiri; species Saimiri boliviensis. The sequence continues at coordinate 39,735,504 of NC_133450.1, read as the reverse complement.
TACTTCATGTGTTTCCTGATTTCAGGTCATGGAGTCCTCTATTTTGAGCAAGATGGAACATGTGCAAAAATGTTTAACAGGAGAATCCAACAGCTATGCACTCAGTGGCAGCACTGCTGAGCTAAGGGAGGATCTTGATCAAGCCAAGACTCAGATCGGGATGACTGAGTCCCTCTTAAAAGCCCTGTCTCCTTCTGACAGCTTGGAGATCTTCACTAAACTAGAGGTGCTGCCCAACTGCTTGTGTTCTGTGGTTCAGATTTATTTTCACACTATTTGCAGTCGTCTTAATCTCTTAGAGTTAATAAAAATAGAAAAGAAATGAAAGTCCAGGAAGAAAACTCAGAAAACCTGTTTTTGTATATTTAGCATTTCTACCTTTGAATTGCCTTGCTGACGATAATTATTTGATATTAACTTGGCATTGAATCACACATTTACTAGCAAAGAGAAAGTGAATCCACTCAACAAAGAGAGTCATTGAGATTTTTACAAAACAATTGAGATCTAATATGCTATGTGTAAATTGAGCCTGTTTTTAAGACTTAATGGTTGTTGTTTGTTTACATATTTAGGAGATACAACAGCAAATTCTGCAGCAGAAACACAGTATGATATTACTTGAGAATCAAATAGGTTGTCTGACTCCTGAACTCTCTGAATTGAAAAAGCAATATGAAAGCGTCAGTGATTTATTTAATACCAAAAAAAGTGTTCTGCAAGATCACTTTTCTAAGTTACTGAATGGTGAGTGCAATGTTTCTCTTATTTTCTTTCTGGAACTCTTGAAATAAGATTGTAGTACTGTGAACACAAAGGCTAATCTAAAGCCTGACTTAGAGATGGTTTGCACAGACTACATTTAAAGAAATAATAATCAGACAGATCTTTTGGGAGAAAACACTGATTGATGCTTGACATAAATAACATCTAGTTCTTGCAAGCTCCAAATCTTTCTTTCTTGAAGTTAAGTCACCAAGGTCCTCGTGTTTGACCTGCTCACTGTGGTTGGTGCGTCTGGGGAAACATTGTGTCCAGGCTGCCCGGGTAGTATCTCTGAGAGTCCTGTATGCTTGAAAAAGTTTATCATAGAAAATACACTATGCCGGGCGCGGTGGCTCAAGCCTGTAATCCCAGCACTTTGGGAGGCCGAGGCGGGTGGATCACGAGGTCAAGAGATCAAGACCATCCTGGTCAACATGGTGAAACCCCGTCTCTATTAAAAATAAAAAATATATTAGCTCGGCATGGTGGCGCGTGCCTATAATCCCAGCTACTCAGGAGGCTGAGGCAGGAGAATTGCCTGAACCCAGGAGGCGGAGGTTGCGGTGAGCCGAGATCGCGCCATTGCACTCCAGCCTGGGTAACAAGAGTGAAACTCCGTCTCAAAAAAAAAAAAAAAAGAAAATACACTATAATTACTCTCTAGGATTTATTAGCCCTGAACATTGGGTTTTAGAGTTTATTACCACTTTCACAATGATACGTATCTATGGCATGGGAAACAAGTTTCAAAAGCTCTGGCTTTAACAAAATGCATGAAGTCTTCCTTGAATGAATAGAGCTTCTTTCCCCCCTACAGATCAATGCAAGAATTTTAATGACTGGTTCAGCAACATTAAAATGAACCTTAAGGAGTGTTTTGAATCATCAGAAACAAAAAGGAGTGTGGAGCAAAAGCTACAAAAACTTTCTGTAAGAGATATGTGCATTTTTAATAAAAAATTTCAATACTAAAGTACTGGAGGCATGGAACTATGGCTGCGCATGGTAGCTCATGTCTATAATCCTAGCACTTTGGGAGGCTGAGATGGGTGGATCGCTTGAGCTCAAGAATTCAAGACCCACATGCATCTCGAACCTTGGTGAAAGGTTCACCAAGCTCATAGTGAAACCTTGTTTCTATAACAAAGTACAAAAATTAGCTGGGTGTGGTGGCAAGTACCTATAGTTCCAGGTGGGAGGATCTCTTGAGCCTCGGAGGAGGAGGCTGCAGTGAGCTGAGATCACGCCATTGCATTCCAGCACTCCAGCCTGGGTGACAGAGTAAGACCTTGTCTCAAATAAAAAAGAAATAAAAGTAATAATTATTTTGACTTCCTAATATTTTCACATAAGAGATAATATTCCTGAATAACTTGGCCTTTTCCCACATAGTTAAGACTCTCCTTATTGGGTGTGTGTACAAATGGCTTACAGAATCTCTACTCTTACATTTATTCTAAGATGCTGCTTACTTTAGTGTCCACTGGTGAGTTCAGTTGTGTTGAAATCATATTTGATAAAAAATAAAGATCTGATTTGGACTTTAAAATCCCCTTTCTTGAAAGAGGTCTCTTGACTTGTTTATACATCTTTTTCCAGTTATATTTCTTTTAAAAATTGCCGCTGAACTTCAGTACATTTCTGGTTGGAACATAGTAGAGGATATCCTGAAATGAAAGGCAGAGTGAACGGGGGTGTATGAAAGGCCTATGGTGTCCTAAAATCTTGATCTCTTTAGGGTAGACTGTCTATATTACTTTAATGTCTTGATGATAAGTTAGATTCTTAAGCCTATCGATGGCACTAAATGTTCACTGTTGAATTCCTTGCTTTGATGGTACCATTCTTTACTGATAGAATCACCTCTCTTCTCTTTTAATAATTTGAAGTCCCATCTTTTTTTGTTTACTTGTTTGCCTTTAATTTTGCCTATTGCATGGGCCTTAACAATTGATGCCCAAACCTTGAAACATGGACGTTGAAGTAAAATTCTGATTTGGGCAACATTAAATAGAGAATAGTCTGTGGAGAAGTTGAACGCAGCCAGGATAGGGAGATGTCACTTTCCTGGTGTTGCTCCTGCTAACCTTCTTAGTAGCTCTTATAACTTTGCTTGATATAATTTCCAGGAAGTCAGAAGCAAATGTAAATGTACACATGCCTTCTAGAACTACTATAAATCATGTGCCATTGGAGATAGCCGCATCTCCCTCACCCTTATTTCATATGGGATTTTTTTTTTTTTGAGACGGAGTTTCACTCTTGTTACCCAGGCTGGAGTGCAATGGCGCAATCTTGGCTCACTGCAACCTCCGCCTCCTGGGTTCAAGCAATTCTCCTTCCTCAGCCTCCCAAGTTGAGGGGACTACAGGCACGCACCACCATACCCAGCTAATTTTTGTATTTTTAGTAGAGACGGGGTTTTACCTTGTTGACCAGGATGGTCTCAGTCTCTTGACCTCATGATCCACCCGCCTCAGCCTCCCAAAGTGCTGGGATTATAGGCATGAGCCACTGCGCCTGGCCATATGGGATCTTAAGAAGGCGGTATGTCTGTGTGCTGGTTTGGAAAAGGGTCGTGAGGGTGGCAGAGACCATATTCAGACTCTCCAGGAGATTGTAATGGACTTTTTGTCTTTCTGAAGGATTTCTTGACTCTCGAAGGAAGAAACAGTAAAATACAGCAGGTGGACAGCGTCCTGAAGCGTGTGAAGAAGCATCTGCCCAAAGCACATGTGAAGGAGCTTAGCAGTTGGCTTGTGGGTCAGGAATTTGAATTAGAAAAAATGGAGTCCATATGCCAGGCTCGAGCAAAGGAGCTTGAAGACTACTTGGAACACCTACTAAGGTAGGAAAGAAGGGTGATCTCTAAGTAACATGTTTTCTAACTGTGTCTTTATTTGTACTCTGCCTCAGTACAAAGAACACTGGGATACGCAGTACACACAAATTTCACACATTAAAGACATACTTTTAAATCCAGGTTTGGTCCTAGGAATATAAAAATTTGGGAAAAATCTTCAAATTATCTAATGTAGCAAAGGTTCATGGGATAGGCTGAAAAAAGTTTTCTGTTTCCTGTTCTCTATGAGACATTTGTGTGGTTTTATTTAATACTATAGAACCCCACTATTATCCAGTCTGTTATTTAGATTTTTGTTACAAGTTAAATTCTCTCTAAACTGTAGCAAACATATATTGTAAAAACCTGGTTGACTCACAAGATTTATGTCATTCTTTTCTTCAGTATAAACACTCTTTGCTTATTTTGTATTTAAACATGTGTAATGCTCTTTTAGACTCCAGGATGACCACAGAAATCTGAGTAAGTGGCTAATGAATCAAGAAGAGAAATGGAAAGGAATGGAAGAATCGGGAGAGAAAACCGAGCTGTTCTACCATGGTTTAGCTAGAAAGAGGTATAGCTGATTTTGTATGAAATACATTAACTGGGAATATGGTTTCTTCCATGGTGTGGTTATTCCTATAAACTTTAAATGATATTTGCAATTTATAGGGAACAGTTTGAATCTGTGGCCCAGTTGAACAACTCTTTGAAGGAATTTGGGTTTACTGAAGAAGAAGAAATAATAATGGAATCAACATGTTTGATGGATAGATACCAAACATTATTGAGACAACTAAGTGAAATTGAGGAAGAGGATAAGTTACCACCTATGGAAGACCAGAGCTTTAATGATCTTGCACATGATGTAATTCATTGGATAAAAGAGATTAAAGAGTCCCTTATGGTTTTGAATTCATCCGAAGGCAAAATGCCACTTGAGGAAAGAATCCAAAAAATCAAGGTATAACTATGGAAACTAAATTTCAGAAGTCAGAGTGAACTCTAGTTTTGAAAAGATTTATAGGAAATCTGTAAAGATTTGCTTCTTAATGGAAAATAGGATCACTGTGGAATGGTTGAAGAAATTCAGATAACTGAGCTTACAAAAGAGAAGGATTGTGATGGATCTAAAATTATTTTGATGCGTATGAGAGAGAGAAAGCTGGCCGGGCGCGGTGGCTCAAGCCTGTAATCCCAGCACTTTGGGAGGCCGAGGCGGGTGGATCACGAGGTCGAGAGATCGAGACCATCCTGGTCAACATGGTGAAACCCCGTCTCTACTAAAAGTGCAAAAAATTAGCTGGGCATGGTGGCACGTGCCTGTAATCCCAGCTACTCAGGAGGCTGAGGCAGGAGAATTGCCTGTGCCCAGGAGGCGGAGGTTGCGGTGAGCCGAGATCGCACCATTGCACTCCAGCCTGGGTAACAAGGGTGAAACTCCGTCTCAAAAAAAAAAAAAAAAAAAAAAAAAGAGAGAGAGAAAGCAGGTCCTGTCTTGGAGAGAGCAATGCCTATTGTCCATTTTTACTGAGTGCTGCAGAAGAATTGAAAAATAAAGACATTGGGTCACAGCTGCTAGTGGGAGGGAGTTTGGTGGGATGTCAAAAGAACATACGTCAGTACAGCAGAAGCATCAGCAGTGTTGAGGCAGGGGAATTCTTCAGAGTGGATGTGTATGGTTCATAAAAGGTTACTAGATAGTGGGCGGGAAAAGCAAGGAAGTCTTAAGTTCCCTTGGGCTCCCTTTTTATCTAAGTGGAGATTCAATAAGCATTTTTTAAAATTAAAATTTAATGATAGTAAATTTAAAAATTCAATCACTAGATAAAAATACAAGGGACAGGAGCACTTCTGCTTAAAAAGAACTCAAGGAGAATTGAAATCACGTTCACTCAAAAATCGTGAGCTCTGAAGGTTGGTGAGACTTAGTAAATAATCAGAATCGTTTGGGATTATATCCAGACATTTTCCCATAAAAAGTGAGAATGAGAATTAATTACGTCATGGTAGAGAAACAAGAGTTGGCCTGAGGGACACTGCATTTTCCTATGGGAAGTCATAAGTCTGTGCTTAGGTTATCACAGTGTCTTGTCAGATTGTTATCATAACTCTCCATCCATAAATAATAGAGTGGATAGGTAGAGGTTTTGCCAGGATTTTGGGGGGCATAAAGAAAGTATTGAAAATCTAGAGAAGAACAGGAATGCAGTCAGCTCAAACTGACAAATATTTATGGAGAACTAACTTTATATACTGTAAAGGGAGATGTCTTTTGTCTTTTGGGTACATATAAAAATGTCAAGATTATGTTGAATTATATACTGCAGTTAGAATCTCTGTATAAAACTTACAAATAAATATGTGGTATCTCTAAATAATACAGATGACATTATAAAACCTTTTTTGTTTAATTCAGGAAATAATTTTGCTGAAGCCTGAAGGGGATGCCAGGATAGAGACCATCATGAAGCAGGCAGAGAGCAGTGAGGCCCCGCTGGTTCAGAAGACCCTCACTGATATCAGCAACCAGTGGGAAAACACACTCCATTTAGCTAGCACCTACCTAAGGTAAGGGGCCTGCCTGCACCTCACATCATTTTCCATTGCCCAGTGAAGCCGTAACAAGTATGTTTTGTCTGCCTCCTGGGTTTGGATATAGCATCTGCTGGAGAGAAAGTCAGTCATGTCAGGGACATCCACAGTGTCGGAGACAGAAACCAAAACTAGACAGCCTCATTATCTGCATGGTATCACTGTAGAATAATTCTCTTAAATATTATTTTAAGACATTCTTAAGTATGTGAACATTGATAAATGTTGGCTGAATCCAATGGAGGTAATTCTAGTGAACATTCTTAATTCATATCATGTCTACAGTGGTACATTTAATATTTAGAAATGTGAATTTTATGTTTGTCTGAAGAGCCTATCAGATCCTAATTTTAAACTATAGAATGCATAAACTAGCTAGTTGGTTAATATACTTTTTGCTTTATGAAGAAGTAAAATATGGGAAAATATAATTTCTTAAATATAGAAATTGTTGGGACTTGTTTGGAATCTAAATTATGAAATATTCTCTGGTCAAATTATGTAACAGAAAATAATTACTTTTATTAATACACATAATTTCTGTCTGGGTTTCTGAGCTAAACAGTGTTGTTTAGAATGTTCTAATATCAAGAGTCTCTGGGAACAATTTATAATAGTGTTATTTTAATTTTTATTAGGATGTATGCTACATTATAATATGCAAAATACTAGTTCATTTTGCTAAATGTCATTTCATTTGTAAAATATTTTGTGAAATTTAGCCATCAAGAAAAGCTTCTACTAGAAGGAGAGAAATATTTACAAAGTAAGGAGGATCTGAGATTGATGCTCATAGAACTGAAGAAGAAACAGGAAGCAGGCTTTGCTCTACAACATGGGCTGCAGGAGAAGAAAGCTCAGTTAAAGATTTATAAAAAATTCCTCAAGAAAGCACAGGATTTGACATCCTTGCTAAAGGAGTTAAAATCTCAAGGTAATTACCTCTTGGAGTGCACTAAAAATCCCAGCTTCAGTGAAGAGCCTTGGCTGGAAATAAAGCATCTACACGAAAGTCTTCTTCAGCAACTGCAGGTGAGGTGGTCAGAATAATGCTTTAAATGATTGTCCTAATTATACATAAGTATGCAAGATATATGTGGAACTTTCTGTTGTTCTTTTTATTTTATTTTATTTTTTTGAGACGGGGTCTCACTCTGTGCCCAGGCTGGAGTACAGTGGCATGTTCTCAGCTCACTGCAGTGTCAATTTTGTGGGCTCAGGTGATCCACCCACCTCAGCCTCCCAAGTAGTTGGGACTACAGGCACATGCCAGTATACCTGGCTCATTTTTTATTTGTTTTTTAGATGGGGTTTTGCAATGTTGCCTGGGCTGGTCCTGAACTCCTGGGCTCAAGCGATCCTCCTGCCTTGGCCTCCCAAAGTGCTGGGACTACAGGCGTGAGCCACCACACCTGGTCTATTGTTGTTCTTTTGCAAACTAAGGGCCTTCTAATTTAATTGATCTTATTTATTTATTTATTTTTTTTTTTGAAAGAGACAGTGTCTTCCTCTGTCACTTAAGCTAGAGTGCAGTGGTGCAATCAAAGTTCACTGCAGCCTCAAACTCCTAGGCTCAAGTGATCCTCCCACCTCAGCCTACCTAGTAGCAGGGAGTGGAGGCATATGCCACCATGCCCCACGAGTTTTTTTTATTTTTGTAGAAATGGGGTCTTGCTTTGTTGTCCAAGCTGATCTAGACCTTCTGGCCTCATATGATCCTCCTGCATCAGCCTCTGGAGTAGCTCGGATTATAGGCACGAGCCACCACACTCAACTCCTAATTTATCATTTTTAGATGAAAATCCTAACTCACAAGGATAGAGGAATAAATCCAGCTCATTTTGCTAGTGTATTATTTGGTGGTGATACTATATTCTCATCAAACCTCCCCTCTTCAGGGGTAGAATGGGTTCAGATTTTTCAGGCATCTCTGTGAAGGTCACAGTGTCAATATTATCCATCCATCCATCGTCTGTTTTTAGTAGTTTGCACCTGTTATCTTATATCCACCTTCTTATCAGTGCCCCTCCCTCACATCTTTCTGCACAATCTTTAGTAAAATAATTAGAAGGTAGGCCAGGCACGGTGGCTCATGCCTATAATCTCAGAACTTTGGGAGGCTGAAGTAGACAGATCACGAGGTCAGGAGATGGAGACCATCCTGGCCAACATGGCAAAACCCAATCTCTACTAAAAATACAAAAATTAGCTTGGTATGGTGGTGAGCACCTGTAGTCCCATCTACTCAGGAGGCTGAGGCAGGAGAATTGCTTGAACCCAGGAGGTGGAGGTTGTAGTGAGCTGAGATCACACCTCTGCACTCCAGCCTGGTGACAGAGTGAGACTCCATCTCAATAAAATAAAATAATTACGAGGTAAAATGTCAGCTTGTCATGAGAGAGTATATTCTTTTAATAGAACTGTTTGCCGGGCGCAGTGGCTCACGCCTGTAATCCCAGCACTTTGGGAGGCCGAGGTGGGTGGATCACGAGGTCAAGAGATCGAGACCATCCTGGTCAACATGGTGAAACCCCGTCTCTACTAAAAATACAAAAATTAGCTGGACATGGTGGCGCTGCCTGTAATCCCAGCTACGCAGGTGATTGAGGCAAAAGAATTGCCTGAACCCAGGAGACGGAGGTTGCGGTGAGCCGAGATCGCGCCATTGCACTCCAACCTGGGTAACAAGAGCGAAACTCCGTCTCAAAAAAAAAAAAAAGAACTGTTTATAATTCTTTGCACACTGAAAGCCATATTCCATGTAAAGATTACCTGGATAAGAAATCCTGCTTGTAGAAAAGTTGGGCAGGGGTTAAGATAGACCTGTTTTCTGTAAAATGTTTAGTTTAGTGATTGCTGCTTTTTGATCAGGTATGGGCATTGTGTTTTCCTATCCCAGGGAGAGAAACTAAAGGTGGTTTTACTTTTGAGTTAGGATTACATTTTCCTAACACACAGTTTGGAGTTTGATTCTTAAGACACGAATCTGAGGTTAGTTTGATCTCATATGGTCTCGTTTCCCAGAGTGGAAATTGGTAGTTGGTTTTAGTGCAAAGGATAATTAAGGAAGTTGCTTTATTATGAATGTTTGGGATTTAATGATATAATTTGTAGCTATTTCATTTTATAAACATCTTGACAAATTCTCTTCATGAAGGGGAAATGCAAGCAAAGAAGCATGGAAAAAACAAATTGTTTTCCTTAAGAGTTATTTTTGTGGGGGGACGGAGACTTGCAGTGAAATATCTCAAACTCTATAATCTTTCCTTAAGAACTCTGGATAATTTATAGCCATATTCTTGTTTCAAGATGAAATTGTAAACAGGTATTTATTAGTCATTTAATTATTTTCAGAATGAAAAATATCAGAAATAATTTGTAAATTTTCTGTGGCTTTATTTTTAGGATTCTGTGCAAAACTTGGAAGGTCATGTACGAGAACACGATTCATACCAGGTTTGCGTCACAGACCTGAATACCACACTGGACAATTTCTCCAAGGAATTTATCAGTTTTTCTGATAAGCCTGTGGATCAAATAGCAGTTGAGGAAAAATTGCAGAAACTGCAGGTATTAAACAGTGTCCAGACATGATAGACATTTAAAAAAAAATCAGTGTTATTACAACTTGATTAATCAGTGTCCTCTGTCAGAAATTCCACTGCTATTCAGATGATTCTTAGTTAATTAATGCTGTGACCAGTCATAATAAATGAGTATGTCCTTCTTTAGTGGACAAATCAATTTATAATTTGAATTAACCCTTATATGGCAGGCCCTCAGAGACAGTTTTACCCACTAGACTGTAGGACCTTAAAAGGCCTGTTTGTTACTCCTTTATGTAACTTCAAAACCTGTCCTAATACTTGACTGTTAATTGGATGAATGAATGGTTGAGTGAATGCTTCTTGTGTAACCCATTAGGATAATGACTGATAAATCATACATAGTTCACCTAGATTTATTCTGTTTCAAAGTAGCTGCTGTAGTACATCAAATTCCTTTTGAGTCTAGGGTTTTAAAATCAGTTATCTTATATCTTTATGTATTTATTAAATATTGATTGAGCTTCTGCTATATTTAAGATAGTAGACTAGATAGATTAATTTCTCATCAACACCAAGTTTTGCTCTGAATTGTAAGTATTAGCATTAGATTCAGGTAGGTACATTCCAAATAATTCTTCTATTCTTTTTAATACATTGCACATAGTAGGCACCTATTATTTATTGTTTTGATTATATGACAAAGATGTATCTTGAACAAAACATACATATTCAACGAGTATCTATTGATTGCCTCCTGTGTTCTAAGAACTGTGCTGTTACAATTTTCTAAATTGCTTGTTACAAACATTCTAGCATCTTAAGATACCTATTTGAGAATTTAATCCAAGATGCAACATTGGTTTAAATTTTGCTGAAGTTTCTTCTATGTAATGTGAGTTGTTAAGTTCACATTTTCCACTGGTGAAGCAAGAGTACTCTGATTTACAGAAGTCAACTAACTTTTGTGGCAATTGAATGGAGATATAACAATCTTTTCTCCACTCACAGGAACTAGAGAATAGACTCAGTTTACAAGATGGCACATTAAAGAAGATTTTAGCTTTAGCAAAATCCGTCAAGCGAAATACATCTTCAGTGGGGCAGAAGATTATTAAGGACAGTATAAAATCACTTAAGTATAAACAAAAAGATTTGGAAAACAGACTTGAATCTGCTAAGCAGGAGATGGAATATTGTCTCAACAGCATTCTTAAATCAAAATGCTCATCAGAAAAGAAAGAAAAGTTTACTCTGCCAGGCACAGAGAAGCAGGCCACTTCTGATGTGCGGGACTCTACTCAGGAATCAGCTGCAATGGAAAAGTTGGAGGAAGTCTGGGAAATAAACATGGTAAGTGCTTGTGATTGCACTTTCAAGACAGTGAGTCTGAGAATGAAGAGGTATTTGGCTCTGAAAAGAGGGTCGTGAATCAAGCATTCTGATTTCATAATTAAATCCTCAATGTCCTGGCTATTTATGAAGCCTGCTTGTAAAAAGAGCTCTTAGAAAATTGTTCAGGATTTCAGTGGTGAAATATTACTGTTGTCTGTTAAAGTGTCAGTCATCAATTTAGGTTTATTATTCTCTCTGACAGGTAATCAGATACTGTTTCTTGGGTCAAGAGCACAAAGGCAAATTAGAAAAGGTGAAAGAAAAGAAAATGTGCTTTACCTATTTTCTCAGGAAAAAAATCCAAAGATCCCAATTTTTGAGGGGGTTGATTTCATAATGAAATCAGATACTGTTGGAAAGGATAGTTTCTTATCTTTTTCTTCTTATGTTAACCCTCTGTTGTTAGATCATTTAGTGTGAGGATAGCAACATTTAGGCTCCTAGTTTTACCTTGGGAGAAGAAAGAAGAATGTTTTCTTGTTTTCACTATAAACAACCACGTGGGTACATTTCTTGTGGCTGTTAAAGTGCCTTTTCATAGGTAACAGATTGAAATGTGAATCACACAAAGAGAGATCCAGTGAACTGTATTTGAGAGGATCTCCGTGGCAGGCAGCTTCTCACAGTCAAGGTCCAGTGAGACAATAGCAAAGGTAGAACATTCAGGTGTGAGTTCCCATCGGCTCTTTAGGGAATAAGTAATCAACAGGAATGAAGAGAACAAACATCCACTTTTATTGTCTCCCTGAAACAGAAATGCATGGAAAATTAAAGGAACCATGCAGGATTTTCTAAAAATATGTAAAACAATGTTAAATGCCGACAGAGCATCTCTCTATGAGGAAAGTTTTTTAAACGAATTTCACGGTGTTAGATATTGCTAAGGAAATGTGTCAGGCTGGGCATGGTGGCTCACATCTGTAATCCTAGCACTTTTAGAGGCCTTGGAAGATCCCTTAAGACCAGGCTGGACAACAAAGCAAGACCCTTGTCTCTACCAAGAAGTAATAATATTAGTAACTGGGCATGATAGTGCATGTCTGCTATCCCAGGTTCTTGGGAGACTGACATGGGGGAACACTTGAGTCCAGGAATTTGAGGTTATAGTGAGCTGTGATTGCACCATTGTACTCTACCCGCTGCAACAGAGTGAGACCCTATGTCTAACTTTTTTTTCTTATTTTTGAGACGGAGTTTCGCTCTTATTGCCCAGGCTGAAGTGCAATGGCGTGATCTCAGCTCACTGCAACCTCCACTTCCCGACAACCTCTGCTTGCCAGGTTCAAGTGATTCTCCTGCTGCAGCCTCTCGAGTAGCTGGGATTACAGGAATGTAACCACTATGCCTGGCTAATTTTGTATTTTTAGTAGAGACAGGGTTTCTCTAGTTCTTTAAAAAAGCAAATATGTCTTAGAGGATGAAGGGATCAGTGTGTGAGGCTCTTGATGTTTTATGTGTGAAGAAACTTTTAAAACAGTATTTAAATAGCAATAGATAGGCAAGACTTAGTGGCTCATATCAGTAATCTCAGCACTTTGCGGGGCTGAAGCAGGAATATCAGTTGAGCCCAGGAGTTTGAGGTAAGTCTGGGCAGCATAGGGAGATCCCATCTCTACAAAAAATTTAAAAATTAGCTGGGCATACATAGTGGCTTGCACCTGTGGTCCCAGCTATTTAAGAGACTGCTGAGGTAGGAGGATGGTATGAGCCCCAAAGGTTGAGGCTGCAGTGAGCCATGATTGCGTCGCTGCACTTCAGCCTGGGCAACAGAGCAACACCCTGTCTCTGATGAAATAAAGTGATAGATAGGCCAGGCACGGTGGCTCAAGCCTGTAATCCCAGCACTTTGGGAGGCCGAGGCGGGTGGATCACAAGGTCAAGAGATCGAGACCATCCTAGTAAACATGGTGAAACCCTGTCTCTATTAAAAATACAAAAAATTAGCTGGACATGGTGGCACGTGCCTATAATCCCAGCTACTCAGGAGGCTGAGGCAGGAGAATTACCTGAACCCAGGAGGCGGAGGTTGCGGTGAGCCAAGATCGTGCCATTGTACTCCAGCCTGGGTAACAAGAGCAAAACTCCATCTCAAAAAAAAAATAAAAATAGGCTGGGCATGGTGGCTCACGCGTATAATCCCAACACTTTGGGAGGCCGAGGCGAGTGGATCACGAGGTCAAGAGATCGAGACCATCCTGGTCAACATGTTGAAACCCCGTCTCTAATAAAAATACAAAAATTAGCTGGGCACGGTGGCACGTGCCTGTAGTCCCAGTTACTTGGGAGGCTGAGGCAGGAGAATTGCTTGAACCCAGGAGGTGGAGGTTGCGATGAGCCGAGATCGTGCCACTGCACTCCAGCGTGGGTAACAAGAGCGAAACTCCGTCTCAAAAAAAAATAAAAATAAAAATTAAAATAAATAAATAAAGTGATAGATAAAGTCAAAAAGGAAAAATACCTGAGTGTTTTTTTGAGATAGGTTGTACAAGAGGGCACAGTCCTAACAGATGATCTTGCTAAAGGGAGTTACTTGCCTAACAACTTTTAAACTAACTTCCCAGATCCATTTTGGCTGTGAAGTTCCAAAATTCAATAGAGTATGTTGAGAACTACATAAAGATCGTAATCTAAAAATAAGAGTTGTTTTTGCCCAGGCTCATAGCCGTAATGTCAGCACTTGGGGAGGCTGAGATGGGTAGATTGCTTTAGCCCAGGAGTTCGAGACCTCCCTGGGCAACATGGTGAAACTCAATCTCTACAAAAAAAATACAGAAATTAGCTGATGGTGGTGACACGTGCCTGTAGTCCCAGCTACTTGAGAGGTTGAAGTAGGAGAATTGCTGAGCCCAGGAGGTCAAGACTGTAGTGAGCTGAGATTATGCCACTGCACTTCAGCCTGGGTGACAAAGCAAGACCCTGTCTGAAAATAAAATAAAAATTTAAAAAGGTTTAGAAATTTATTTATTTATTTATTTTTGAGACAGAGTCTCACTCTGACACCCAGGCTGGAGTGCAGTGGCATGACCTTGGCTCACTGCAACCTCTGCCTCCCAGGTTCAGGCAATTCTTCTGCCTCAGCCTCCCAAGTAGCTGGGACTACAGGCCCATGCCACTACCTCTGGCTAATTTTTGGTGTTTTTGGTAGAGATGGATTCACCATGTTAACCAGGATGGTCTCGATCTCCTTACCTCGTGATCCTCCCGCCTCAGCCTCCCAGAGTGCTGGGATTACAGGTGTGAGCCACTGTGCCCGGTCTAAAAATTTATTAAGCTTTTACTTAACCTTGAATTATAAGAGTTATTGAATTATAACCTTGAATTATAAGAGTTTATGATACAAATGTATTTAACTTGTACTTAACCTTGAATTATAAGAATTATTGATAGTTTGTGATACTTCATTTAAATAATTAGTTTTTTCAGGGCAATTGGAGGAATTGAAGTCCTCAAATAGTTTTCATAAGTCTGGATACAGATAATTAGTTTTTATTTTCTAGCAACATTTTGCTGCTTTTTCTTTTGTAACATAGCTATTTTTCTGTATCTGTGTGGCTTATTTTCTCTGAGTACTGCTGTGTTTACTTTTATGTAATATTAGTGTATATAATATTATATAACAGTCTATCAAGGTCAGGAGCAGTTTTAAGGTTGAACAACAACTAGCAAAAGAGATCAGATTTATGCTTAGACAAATAAGTACATGTATAATGTGACAAATGATATAACTGTGTAAATGACTTAAGCTTGATTCTCAATACAATGAATACATAGAACACATAAAGGCATACTTTACTGAATTATAAATTTGATTTAATGTAAATTCATTGTGATAGTGAAAATAAGCACTTCAGTTGTTAAAAACACATCTTAAGACCTATTTTGTGCTAGTCATTCTGCTAGAATATGAGGATATAATTAACACAGCTTAAAATCTAACACAAAGTAAATAGCTAATTAATACTCACTTCACATGCCTTCTTTGGAATCCAGAGAGGCTTTTTATCAGATTATTTTAAATAGTCTCCAGAAGACTTCTTAGCAAGTTTTTCTTTTTTTCTTTTTCTTTTTTTTTTTTTGAGACGGAGTTTCACTCTTATTACCCAGGCTGGAGTGCAGTGGTGCGATCTCGGCTCACCGCAACCTCTGCCGCCTGGGTTCAGGCAATTCTCCTGCCTCAGCCTCCTGAGTAGCTGGGATTACAGGCATGTGCCACCATGCCCTGCTAATTTTTTGTATTTTTAGTAGAGATGAGGTGTCAACATGTTGACCAGGATGGTCTCGATCTCTTGACCTCGTAATCCGCCCGCCTCGGCCTCCCAAAGTGCTGGGATTACAGGTGTGAGCCACCGTGCCCAGCCCAGCAAGTTTTTATTTCTTGTACTTTTTCTTTAATAAATGTCATTAATCTTAGAATTTTGTTGAAAGTGTGATTGCAGTTTTCAAAACTTGCCGTCATAGCAAGTATGTATTTGAATCCATTGCCAAGAATTTCATTTCAGATGAATTTCAGGTGATTTTGTAGATCTAGACCTTTGGTTGATCTTTTCTTTATTATTGGAAATGTTCAGGCAGACCTAGAAGCAAAAGAAGTTGCAAAATTCAGTATGATGGGTGTCTGTGCTTATGATTCAGTACCATCCTGCATATTGTTATAGATGCGAATTTTTGAGTTTTTACATATGAGTAGGCAAAACAACCTTCCATTTCCTTCTTTCTATCCAGGTTAAGTAAAGCAACAGATGAGGATATGGTAAAAAGTGAAGACCGTCTAATGTCTTAGGATTTTATGTGCCCATAAAGGGAAATGATAAAGAGGAAAAACGGAAACTCATACATTTCTAATTTATTATTTTTTTCTAAGAAGGTATAATGCAGCATTACATTTTAACTGGTATCAAATGATCTTTCTTGCCCTATCCTTCCAGAATAGCAGCCTACATGACATAATTGCTATTTAAAACTCAAATCCTTTTGTCTGTAATTACTTCTTTAATTTCCTTTCCATTGGCATAATTGTTGGCATTTCTGAATTGTTTTTTGTTCTTTTCAGAAGTTTCTGAGCATTTCTAATTTGATGTTTAAGAAGGCATTTGTAGATAAATCTTGGAAGGTACATGATCACACATCCAGGCAAAATGTGCAAGGCTCTAGCTGTGGGCGAGTGAGCCGGAACAAAGCCTGGAGTCAGAACTTGAATGAGAGGGAACCTACTTACTGGAGAGTTTTCAATCCTGAGATGAACTATGTCTATTTCTGGCATTGTTTATCCTGTTAACTCAGTAGAAAGAAAAAAGTTGTAACAGAGCACATAGTTGAGCTATGTGTCAACTACAGTTGTCCTACTTTGCCCTTTCTGGCCAATATGCAAATCTTGCATCTTACTTCAGAAGTGTTTTCACAATCCAAAATTTATTCCTTAATGGGATAACCAACTTACATAGTGCATGTTTTTTTTTTTTGCCATATATAGACAACGTGCTTTTGAGAACATGCTCCAAAGTTGTAAAATCTCAGGCTGAAATAGACCTTAGAAATTGTCTAACCTAACCCTTGTATTTCAGGTGCGGGAATTGAAGTCCAGCAGAGCTGGGACTAGAACCTAGGCATCTTTGATTTATTTTTTTTTGAATTTTAGAGACAGGGTTGGCTCTGTCACCCAGGCTGGAGTGTAGGAATAGTACAGTCATAGCTTACTGCAGCCTTGAGTTCCCAGCCTTACGCATCCTCCTGCCTTAGCCTCCTGAGTAGCTAGGACTACAGGCGTGTACCACAATGCCCAGCTAATTTCTGTGTTTTTGGTAGAGACGGGGTTTCTCCATGTTTCCCAGGCTAGTCTCAAACTCCTGGGCTAAGGCAATCCTCCCTCCCATCCTGGCCTCCCAAAATGCTGGAATTACAGGTGTGAACCACCACACCTGGCCACTCTGTTTCTATCATTCTTTACAGACGTCTGGTCAACAACTGCTAGATTGACAGGTCCTCAGTTTCTTTCCATTTTACCCTATAACCCATACATTAAAACAATTAAAACAAAAATTTTTCCCTGTCACCCACAGGGCAAAGACAAACATATTATTAATATTTGGAAATGGAAGACTAAATAAAATTCTAACTCTGGTTTAAATCCTCTGGTTTGAATTCATCTGTACATCTACTCAGTTTAAATTTATTGAGTAGGCAATGAGGATTTGTACGTAGACATGGTCTCTGTTCTCATAGAGTTTCTAGTCTAGATGGGGGGGATACACATTAATCAACTAATTCTACCAATGAGAATCTAATTAACAGGAGCCAAAGAAAGGAACCCAGCTCCATAATAGTCTTTAACCAAGGAATCTGACCTAAACTGCTGTGTCAGAGAGCTCCCAGGAAGCAACATTGGAATGGAGACTAGAAGTGTCAGTTGGAGTCAGTGAGTTCAGGGCTGGGTGTGGGGAGCGTTTTTGACAGAAATGTTATTTCCTCTTGTGGTGGGGAAAAGCATGAGGAGTTTCAGAAGCAGATTCAGGGCACGGTGGCTGCAACACAGGAGGCAGGTGGCAGAGGAGAGTGACACAGAGGAGGCCTGAGAGGTAGGTGTGGCTGGCTGTGCCTTATGGGTCACATTAACATTTTAGATGTTATACTAAGAAATGGGCAGCCTCTGAGATTATGTTGATCTGGCTTTTGGGTTTGCCTCTAGCGGTGATGTATGCTTATGCAAAGAGTTGTTTTTTCGCTGCTTTATATTGTAAAGCTTTAGAGAAAAAAGAAATACGTCATCTAGAGCTGGCATAACACTCTGCCCCACTGTTGCCAGGTTACAAGTATTGGATTTAGGTTTCTGCCTGTCACAAAGTTACCATAGCCATGGGCCATAGCCCCTGAAAGGGAAAAGGGATAGTGAAGCTGTGACTGGCTTGCCTCTTGTGACTGTGCTAACATGTGTGCCAGGCTGGAGTCCATGCTCGGTCATTTAGAGCTCAGCATTTTTAATGCTGAAGTGGAATGTTTATATTGTGACTTGGGATGTAAAGATGAAACTGTCATGGTCCTGCCCTTAGGAAAAGTTGATGATATTCTTATCACCTCCTATTCTTTTTCCAACAGACCCAAATGAAAGTAAAGGTCTGTGTTTGAAAAAAAGCAACATTTTGAAAAAGAGAGTAAATGTTGTTAGCCATATACCCAGCCATGCTTTGATAGAATGGTCATTTTGCACTTTAAATGTATTATTAACTTTGAACATTTTATTTATGCTCAGAAGCTCAGTATGTATGTCTTCGTACACTCTTCAGAATTGTACTTTGTCTTGAGTTTATGCTAATCATAATTTCTTTTTTAAATAGAGAAAATTCAGGAGTAGGGGAGAAGGGAAAGAATTAGATGTCCAGGGGCTTAGAATTTGTAGGGGTTCAATGAGAGGCTGTGCATTGGTAGATACTCCACAATAGACATGGGTCCTTGAAAATCTTGTACCTTTGGGAAAAAATAGACCAGGAAAATCTCAAGCCAGAGAGAGGACTAGAAAGCTTCATTTTCCAGTTACAAATGGAAATAAGAGGTCTTACATGAGAAACCTAAACCAACCCCATGCAGGTTTTGAGTCTAAATTTACACTAATTGCATTGTGGAGCGGGTCTAGCCAAGAAATTAACATGAAAATCAGTCTCTAATCTGTCTGTCTATCTATCTACCAGTCAGGCCAAAGAGATGCCCACAAGTAGGTTAAAAAAAGAAAAGTCTGATAACAAAGAATTAGTAAGAATGAATGAATAAATAAATAAGTAAATAACACAGAGGAACAGTCTACCACAAGGAGGAGTACTCATCCCATCAAATGAGAGAATACGCTAAGAAAGTGAGATAATGCAGCAAAATGAAAGATATTTTACCATAACATGTTTAAATTCATTAGTGATTTAAAAAAAAGAAGAAACTGAAATCATAAGGAAAGAATACAGTACTTTGAGAACAAAAGGACAGATATGAAAAAGAATCATAAGGGACTTGAACAAAACAAGTCATTAAGTGCCCATTGCTTTGGCCAAATTAAGCAGCAAATTTGACATAGTCTGCAGAGATTTCGAATATATGACTGAGAAAATTATCACTAAATCCAACATCTATAAAGAGATGTACCTCCTACTGTAGAGGTGAGGTTTAAAAAAACAGAAAATAGGAAGGAGTTTTAAGAGAGCCAGAGGCTGTACGGCAGTGATTGAACACATTTCTGATAAGAGCTTTAGGAGGAGAGAATAGAGAGATTGGAGTAAAGGCAAAACTTTAAATTTTCCAAAATTGAGAAAAAATATGAATCTTGTTTCAAGAAGTACAGAGAGCCTTGAACATACTAAATAAAAATAAATTCTTACCCAAATGCATTGTAGTTAAACTAGTAAAACACCAGAGCCAAAAAGAAGAATCTTAAAGGCAACTAGAGAAAAAAGTTCCCTCTAATAAAACATGTATGTCAATAATAAATTTCTCAACATGGAAAGTAAGAAGGCGGGGCAAATAAGATCTTCAAGGAGCTGTCAACCTAGCTGAATTATCATTCTAGAATGAGGCAAAATACATTTTCAGACAAAGACCGAAAGTTTACCTATCTCAAACTTCAAACAAAAATATGCTAGAGAAAAGCTTAAATGTGAAGAGAAAAACTTTAAATCTTTACAAGTGAATATAAAAGAATGGTTTTTGTAATCTTAGGGCATAGAAAACTTTCTTAAACAGGCCCTAAAACCAGAAGCCTAAACAGGAAAAGAGAGATAAATTTTGACTAAATTAAAACAGTAACCTCTTGTTCAACAAAAGACGTCATACATAAAGTTTAAAGACAATCTACTGAAAGATAATAACAATGCATATAACTATTAGAAGATTTACATCCAGAATACAAAAAAAGCCAAAAGGCAGGACTCGCATGTCCCGTGAACATATGAAGAGTAGCTCAGGCCAGGCGCTCTGGCTCATGCCTGTAATCCCAGCACCTTTGGAGGTTGAGGCAGAAGGATTGCTTGAGCCCAGCAGTTCAAGACCAGCCTGAGTAGCATGGAAGACCCCATCTCTAGTTTAAAATTAGCTAGATGTGGTGGTGTATGTGTACAGTCCCTTGGGAGACTGAAGCAGAAGGATCACTTGAACCCAGAAGATTGAGGCTGCAGTGAGCCATGTTCACACCATTGCACTCCAGTCTGGGTAGCAGAGAAAGACGCTGTTTAAAAAAAAAAAGGAAATATGAACTCTTTCACTATGCTGGTAGGAATATAAATAGTAATTCAGTGTGGAGAATAAATCACTAACTATCTATTGAGAGTCAAAGGAAGCACACTACTAGTAATTTTAGCTCTATGTAGATTCCTAAGGAACTCCACATATGCACAAGAGGATCTGTACAAGGGTATATATCACAGCATATCTATTACATGAAAAGGTGGAAGCAATGTTGTTGTCCACAGTAGTCTAACATGAAAAATTCATTTTCATTCATTCAGTGTAATGAGCTAGATTTATATCTGTTAACATGGGTAAACCTCAAAACATACTGCTGAGTGGAAAAAAACAACAAGTTATGACATGATACATCCACGATTCTATTTCATTAAGAATTAAAACATATAAAGTAATGTTATATGAATACTAACATAAGTAGTGAAAGCATAAAAGTGTATGTGCACACTTTAGAACATTGGTTGGTTTTGGAGAGGAAGAGTTGAAAAGGGATAGATAGAGGTTAGGTTTTAAATTACCTTTTTAATACAGAAAATTATATCACTTTCAATTTGTGTGGTCAGTAATGTATGTCTGTTTTTGATATGGTTTGGTCATGTCCTCACCCAAATTTCATTCTGAATTGTAACTTCCACAATTCCCATGTGTTGTGGGAGGAGCCTGGTGGGAGGTGATTGAATTATGGGGGTGGGTTTTTTCCTGTGCTGTTCTCATGATAGTGAATGAGTCTAATGATATCTGATGGTTTTGAAAAACGGGAGTTTGCCTGCACCTCTCTTTTTGCCTGTTGCCATCCATGTAAGATGTGACTTGCTCCTCCTTGTAAGTCCAGTTAAACCTTTCTTTTGTAAATTGCTCAGTCTCGAGTGTGTCTTTATCAGCAGCCTGAAAATTGATTATGAAAATTGGTACCAATAGAGTGGGGCGTTGCTGAAAAGATACCTGAAAATATGGAAGCAACTTTGGAACTGGGTAACAGGTAGAGATTGGAACAGTTTTGAGGGCTCAGAAGAAAACAGAAAAATGTGGGAAAGTTTGGAACTTCCCAGAGACTTGTTGAATGGTTTTGACTAAAATCCTGATAGCAATATGAACAATAAGTTCCAGGCTGAGGTGGTCTCAGATTGAGATGAGGAACTTGTTGGGAACTGGAGCAAAGGTGACTCTTGTGTTTTAACAAAGAGACTGATGGCATTTTGTCCCTGCCCTAGAGATTTGTGAAACTTTGAACTAGAGAGAGATGATTTAGGGTATCTGGCGGAAGAAATTTCTAAACAGCAAAGCATTCAAGAGGTGACTTGGGTGTTGTTAAAGGCATTCAGTTTTATAAGGGAAGCAGAGCATAAAAGTTAGGAAAATTTTCAGTTTGACAATGTGATAGAAAAGAAAAAAAACCATTTTCTGAGGAGGAATTCAAGCCGGCTGAAGAAATTTGCATAACAAATGAGTAGCCCAATGTTAATCCCCAAGGAAATGGGGAAAATGTCTCTAGGGCATATCAGAGGCCTTCACAGCAGCCCCTCTCATTACAGGCCCAGAGGCCTAGGGGGAAAAAAAAATGGTTGTGTGGGCTGGGCCCAGAGTCCTTGTGCTGTGTGCAGTCTAGGGACTGGGTGCTCAGCATCTCAGCTGCTCCATCCTTGACTACAAGGAGCCAAGGTACAGCTCAGGCTGTGGCTTTAGAGTGTGTAAGCACCAAGCCTTGACAACTTCCGTGTGGTGTTGAGCCTTGGGTGCACAGAAGTGAAGAATTGAGGTTTGGGAGCTTTCAGAAGATGAAAACACCTGGATGCCAAGGCAGAAGTTTGCTGCAGGGGTGGGGCCCTCACAGAGAACCTCTACTAGGGAAGTGTGGAAGGGAAATGTGGTATTGGACCCTCCACACAGAGTCCCGCTGCCTGGTGGAGCGGCGAGAAGAGGGCCACCGTCCTCCAGACCTCAGAATGGTAGATCCACCGACAGCTTGCACTGCTTGCCTGGAAAATCTGCAGGCACTCAATGCCAGCCCATGAAAACAGCTGGGAGGAAGGCCGTACCCTGGAAAGCTTTTGGGGCAGAGCTGCCCAAGACCATGGGAAACCACCCCCCTTGCATCAGTGTGACCTAGATGTGAGACCTGGAGTCAGAGGAGATCATTTTAGAGCTTTAAAATTTGACTGCAGTGCTGAATTTCGGCCTTGCATGGGCCCTGTATCCCCTTTGTTTTGGCCAATTTCTCCCATTTGGAATGGCTGTGTTTATCCAATACCTGTTCCCATATTGTATCTAGAAAGTAACTAGCTTTCTTTTGATTTTACAGGCTCTAGGCAGAATGGACTTGCTTTGTCTCAGATAAAGACACCTTGTACTGTGGACTTTTGGGTTAATGCTGAAATGAGTTAAGGTTTTGGGAGACTGTTAGAAAGGCATGATTGTTTTTGAAATATGATATAAGATTTAGAGAGGCCAGGGGTGAAATGATATGGTTTGGCTGTGTCCCCACCCAAATCTCATCTTGAATTGTAACTCCCACAATTCCCATGTGTTGTGGGAGGAACCCAATTGAACATGATTGAATTATGAGGGCAAGTCTTTCCTGGGCTGTTCTTGTGATAGTGAGTCTCATGAGATCTGATGGTTTTTAAAAAATGGGAGTTTTTCTACACAACCTCTCTGTCTTTGCCTGCTGCCATTAACGTAAGATGTGACTTGTTCCTCCTTGCCTTCCACCATAATTGTGAGGCTTCCACAGCCATGTGGAACTATAAATCCAATTAAACCTCTCTTTTGTAAATTGCCCAGTCTCAGGTATGTCTTTACCAGCAGCGTGAAAATGGACTGATAGAGCTATATTTTATTCTTTTAAGTTCATATGAAATGTTTTATATTTTAAAATAAAATGTTTCAAATGAGCCTGCAAAGTAAAGATAAAATGGAGCATAGGGTGATGAGCAAAGGACGCCTGTTGTTAAAAGAATCCATCATTCCGGGAGCCTATCAGGACCTGAAGTCTGTTCTAACCTCTCTACCACAAGCAAAGGAATGTTTCCTTTTACGTTTGAAATATTAGTCTAAGGGATTCTGTTGGCTTTTCTGCCAAGTTGGAAACATGGCTTTGGGGGTTAGTAAACAATTGATCTTTTGGGGATAATTTCAGGTTTTCGAGAATCCTTTTTCTGACGACTAAAGGCAGTCATTAGAAATGTTGCTTTTTTGCTGTGTAACCATAGTCCTCAGGCACTGGATCATCAGATAAGAGAGACCAAGGGTTCCACAATCTAACTAGATGGTCAGCAACAGATGAAGTGTTCTTCAGGTCCAGTATCCAGGCCTTTAGTGCATGCTCTCTTGGGCCCCAGCCGTATTTCTGTGGGGTCTTCTAAGAAATAGTAACCATCAGATAGAAAGGAGACAGCTGTCTAGCTCATATAATGGTGGCTTATAGGCAGAAAGCACTACTGGCCAGTGAACCCTGAGGTGTGGCACCTCTCTTTCTTCTCACAGTCTTCTTGGACCTTTCCCCTGTGAGGTGCTGCAGCCCTCGGTGTAGATTTTCATCACAGTTTGCATGAGTACATTGTTGGAACTGGAGGAAATTTGCAGTTATTTCAGTCATTTGTAGCCTTTTAGAAGTGACTCATGCTAAATGCCAATTAAGTACTTCACAACCAATAATCCTGGACAGCTGAATTATCTTTCCAGTTAGAACTGGTGAAGCCCCAGACAGCATTTGTTTTATTTAAATGAACCTTTAATTTTAGAATAGTTTTAGTTACAGAGAAGTTGCAGATAATACAAAAAGTTCCTTTATGCCCCTGCACCCAGTTTCCGCTATCGTTAACATCCTATATTACTATCTGGATGGTATTTTTAAGACAATAATTTCTACCTTGTTTGGGGATGTTGTCATGTTTTATTCACAGATTTGATACCTCAAAGATTCTATGAACATGAAAGTATGTAGCACAATTAAATAATTTTTCATTTATAAAGTAACCCGAAAATAAAAACAAGTACCTTAGCAAAACAGTGGACATCTTTTGAAATTACTGCCATGGTGCTTGGTATGTCTCAGGGCTCCACAAATATTTATTGAAAGAATGAGCAAGTGAATACATTGTCTCTCTGTGTCCTACTGAGAACCTCAAGTTCTTAACACTTTCAGAAAAGGTCAAATTATCTCATATATAACTTGTTCTGTCTTACTGAGGTTTGAATTCTTACTACGGATTGGCTTAAGACATAATTTATCCTTTTTTTTTTTTTTTGAAATAAAAATGTTTTTGAGACAGGGTCTCACTGTCACCCAGGCTGGAGTGCAGTGGTGCAATCATGGCTCACTGTAGCCTCAGCCTCCTGGGCTCAAGTGATCCTCCCGCCTCAGCCTCCTGAGTAGCTGGGATTACGGGAACATGTTACCACACTGAGCTAATTTTTGTATTTTTTGTGCAGATGGGTACAAATATTGTACAAATGGGTATAGATAGGTATAGATGTTGCCCATGGCAAACTCCTTGAACTCCTGAGATCAAGCATTCTACCTACCTCAGCCTCCCAAAGTGCATGAGCCACTGCACCTAGCCAATTTATTCTTTTTTTTTTTTTTTTTTTTTTTTGAGACGGAGTTTCACTTTTGTTACCCAGGCTGGAGTGCAATGGCGCGATCTCGGCTCACTGCAACCTCCGCCTCCTGGGTTCAGGCAATTCTCCTGCCTCAGCCTCCTGAGTAGCTAGGATTACAGGCATGCGCCACGATGCCCAGCTAATTTTTTGTATTTTTAGTAGAGACGGGGTTTCACCATGTTGACCAGGATGGTCTCAATCTCTTGACCTCATGATCCACCCGCCTTGGCCTCCCAAAGTGCTGGGATTACAGGCTTGAGCCACCGCACCCGGCCACCAATTTATTCTTAATGATGCAGGATTTTCCTCAGCCCCTTAACCATGCTCATAAAAGGGGTGCCCTGTTTACTTGGCTCCTTGCAGGAGGGAGCATGTGAGCAAGTGAGCATAGGATATAGCCAGCTACTCTGTGTGCCAAGACAGGAGCGAGTTCTGTGCAGGGCCTGTAGCCAGACTAGGCATGTCGCCTTTAGGGGAACGTGGCGGTGCCTGACTGAGGGTGCCTGTGACCCTGAAGCCCTAGAGGGGGTGTTACAGCACTCCTTTAGTTCTGCTGTCCACAGATGGCAGTGTGTTAGTAGTTCATTTGGCCCCTTGCCTCGTTATGTGGGGCAGCTGCCCTCTGCCAGCAAAGGCAAAGGACTGGTGTAACAGCTTTTCTGGGTACCTACATTTGGTAGGTCCTGAGCTCTTATCCAGCATCGAAGAAGAATGAGGTCACGTGGACAATTGAAAGATGGTGAAGGCAAAGAATTTTGTTGAGTGATGAAAATGGCTATCAGCAGGGAGGGAAGCTGGAGAAGATATGGGAAGGGCAGGTTGTTTTCCCTGAAGTCAGGTTTTCTCTTCCCTGAAATCAGGCCATCTCCTCCTCTACTGACTGAGTCTGGGGTCTTTATAGGCACAAGATAGGGAGTGCGTGCTGATTGGTTTGTAATTATCCAAAAAAGTTTAAAGTGAAGACACCACTCAAAGATGAGCATAAAAGTGTGGAAAACCAATTAGGAAAGGGTAGGTATATGTAAAATAGGGGAAGGATGGGGATCAGTTAGAGGAAGGTGTGCCAAACAGGAAGACAAGTTATCAGTGCAGTCCTAGGAATTAACTTGCAGTTTGGCTTTCAGGCTTTAAATTGTCTTTGGCACGGAGGCTGGGTTTCACCGGGGACCTGCCCCTATCTGCCTAGGCATTTGGATGCCTCCTGTTGCTGTAATTAATATCATGAATCCTTGGCGTTACCCCCATCTAGCCACTTACTTTAATCTACCAGTAGGTAACAATAAATACCTGTTATTTGCCCGGCCCACTGTATCCTGGTGAACACTAAAGCATACACCTTTTTTTTTTTTAATATCATTTTTCTGTCTTTAAGACTATAGAGTTTGCTTCAATATGCATTTGAGCTGCTCTATATCCTATACTACTTTGTCAAAAAAGATTTCATCTTGGGGTAATACTGACATAGGTGTATTGTATTAAAAAATCATCTTTTGTAGTACCCAAATACACGTTTAAAGTCTATAATCCAAGTAAATAGAAGAAACTGGAATGTTTTTGTCAAGAAAAATAAAAATTATTTATTTGGAAAGTAGACTATTCAGCAATTAATCTTTTTATATTTTCAGGATTCAGCTGTGGAAACGGTTATGTCAAAGCAACTTTCTCTCAATGTTCAAGAAAGCATGAAAAACACTGAAGATGAGCAGAAAGTCAATGAGCTGCAAAATCAACCTTTAGAATTAGATATTATGTTAAGAAATGAACAATTAGAAGAAATAAAGGTATGGAAACCTGAAAAACACTGACCGGATGATTGCATCATTTATCCATTGCAATACAATATATTTTAATTGCCAAAATCTTGCTTGTACAGAGTGAAAAGTCTTATTTAACCTTTGCCTGATGATCAATTTGGTAACTGTATAATTATGTATGAAGTAAGTTGTATAAATCTTTCCATTTAGAAAGTAGAAGAGTTTAATGAACGTTAGTCTTCTATTTCACAAAGTTCTTAAAAACTTAGTGACAAAATTTGGAGATACTGACTTACCATCATTCCTTTTGTTACTCATATATATTCTTCTGATTCTGACAAATGTATTTCTCCTAACAATCAGTGTTATGAGCATCCTCCTCCTTTGTTTTTACATCTGTGTTTACGTAGTTAGATTTATGTATTTATATGCTTCCAGCTATATAAAGTATTCAAAAAAATACAACATATGGCCATGTTCTAAAAAGCGAAATTGTGGCCAGGCATGGTGGCTCATGTCTGCTATACCAGCACTTTGGGAGGCTGAGGTGGGAGGATTGCCTGAGTCCAGCAGTTGGAGACCAGCCTGGGAAACATTTTGAAACCCCATCTCCACCAAAAAAAATACAAAAATTACTTAGGTGAGATGGCATGTGCCTGTAGTGTCAGCTACTCAGGAGGCTGAGATAGGAGGATGACTTGAACCCAGGAGTTCAAGGTTGCAGTGAGTTGTAAATATGCCACAGCACTCCAGCCTAGATGACAGAGTGAGATCCTGTCTCTAAAAAAAAAAAAAAGAAAAAACAAAAACCAAAGGAAACTATAAACTGTCCATACATTTTAGCCAAGTTTCCACAACAGTAATCATGCATCTAAAATAGGAAAGAGGGTGATGTATGTAAATAATAAAAATAAGATGAATCTTCCTTTAGATATTGCAGAACGCTTTAAGAGAGTAGAGTGATCTAATTGACATTAAATGCTGGACCAATGGTGAATTTTAGACTAAATTTTAACGTGATTTTTGGGAAGAAAAACCTTTTAAATGTTAGGGATATGGTGGCTCATGCCTGTCATCCTAGTCCTTTGGGAGGCTAAGGTAGGAAGATGGCTTGAGGCCAGGAATTCAAGACCAGCCTGCGCAACATAGCAAGACTCTCAGCTCTACAAAAATAAAAATAAAAATGTTATCTGGGTGTGGTGGCATGCACCTGTAGTCCTAGCTGCTTAAGAGGCTGAGGTAGGAGACCTGAGCCCAAGAATTTGAGGTTATAGTGAACTATGATTGCCCACTGCATCCTATCCTGCATGACAAAATAATAATAATTATTATTTTAAAAGTTATGACTGTAGTTACCCTATTTACAAACGAAATATGTAAAACCTCTTCTTGACAAAAGAGTGTGTTATCTCAAAGAAAGAGGAAAGAAGATGAATGAAATAATGCATAAGTAAGTGAGTGTTTATTGACTGATTTGCGTGACTCATTTTTAGGAATTATATACCCAGTTGGAAGCAAAGAAAGCAGCCCTTGAGCCACTGGAGCAAACGGAATGTCTCAACAAAACAGAAACTGGGGCCTTGGGTCTCCACAATGCAGGATATTCGGCACAGCACTTGGACAATTTGCTTCAGGCACTTACTACTTTGAAGAAAAACAAAGAAAGCCAATATTGTCTCCTCAGAGATTTTCAGGAACACCTTGCTGCAGTTGAATCCTCAGTGAAAGCCTTGTTGACAGACAAGGAAAGCCTAAAAGTGTAAGTGTAAGAATTTAGGACTTGCATTCTTTTTATTCAAGCACAATCATCTACCACTTTGGACAGGCCCAGAGTTTTAAGAGTTTATATTGTGAAAGGGTATTATGACTTTAAAGCTACAGTATTGAAATTTATTTCATATGGATGCTGTCTCTTTTTGGGCTGCTGTAACAAAATACTGCAGACGAGGTAGCTTATAAAAAACAGAAAATTATTTCTTACTGTTCTGGAGGGTGGGAAGTACAAGATCAAGGCAACAGAAGATTCAGTGCCTAACGAGGACCTGCTCTCTAGTTCACAGATGGCACATCTTAGCTGTGGCCTCACATGTAGCAAGAGCAATGCAGCTCTCTGGAGTCGCTTTTATAAGGGCTCTACGCTTATTCATAGGGGCTTCACCCTCAGGACATAATCACTCTCCAAAGGTCCTAATTCTTAGTGCCGTTACATTGGTGATTAGGTTTCAAAATATGAATTTTAAGGGACATACATTCAAACTATAGCAGAAGCCATTTAAGGAAACTGTTGGTTTCATGCAAAAAATAATTTATATGATTGCATATGTTTTACATAGTAATGTATGAAACAATTCACACCGTAAATATCTACAAAATAGATTTACATTCTATGTAATTCAGTATTATTTTTGTCAAGAATTTCTTCTAAACTGTGGGCAGGGGAGAGAAACATATGTAATTGTTTAGTATCAGCATAATTAGTTAAATAGTTTGGTATATATTCATTATATATGTATTGCAATGTTTTCTTCTAAAATTTATGCACTCCTTTTGGCTTTGAAAATGATGACAAATGGTATTAGATGGAGTCTTAATATGTAAATATTTTCTCATTATTAAAAAAGTTTATTTTAGGCCAGACATGGTTGCTCACACCTGTAATCCCAGCACTTTGGAAAGCCAAGGCAGGTGGATCACTTGGGGTCAGGAGTTTGAGACCAGCTTGACCAACATGGTGAAACCCTGTCTCTAAAAATACAGAAAAAATTAGCCAGGTGTCATGGCACACATCTGTAATTCTAGCTATTCAGGAGGCTAAGGCAGGAGAATCACTTGAATCTGGGAGGCGGAGGTTGCAGTGAGCTGAGATCACCCCACTGCATTCCAGCCTAGGTGACAGAGCAAGACTCTGTCTTAAAAAAAAGAAAAGTTTATGTTATACTTAGATCTAAATGGGGTTTACTTTCAGTAATATCCCTTAAGGAAACAATTTAGTTTAGCTTGATGATTGCAGCTTTTTAGTCAGTATCTTTCCCTTTGTTGGAAAGTTGACAAACTGGTTGGATATTATGGTAATATCTCTCAGTCCTAGACTAACCTTTATACAAGTACTTAACAGTTTACAAAATATTTTTATGTGCATTTTTCCCTTCACTTTTCATTTTTTCCTGTGGTTATTCATTTTTATCATACTCCTTTTCTTTTTTTTTTTCTCACTCAAAGTAATTTATAAGTGAGTTTTCTATATTAATTGAAGCCACAGTAAACAAGATTCTGATTTTTATTTTAAGGATAGATTGAATTTAGAGCAGAATTAGTTTCTTCTAATGATATTTATCCACGTTTTGATGTAGAATAAGCATTAAATATTAACAAGCTCTATTTGTATTCTTTTTCTAGAGGACCATTGGACAGTGTAACGTATCTGGACAAAATTAAAACATTCATAGCAACTGTAGAAAAAGAAAAAGATTCTTTAGGTAACTTGAAAATCAAATGGGAGAATTTATCAAACCATGTGACTGACATGGATAAGAAATTGTTGGAAAGCCAGATTAAGCAACTTGAACATGGTTGGGAACAGGTGGAACAACAGATTCAAAAGAAGTATTCGCAGCAGGTAGTGAAATATGGCGAATTTACGTCTCTCATGAATAAGATACGGGACACTGAGATTTCTCTACAGCAACAGCAACAACATCTACAGTTAAGGCTGAAGTCTCCAGAAGAACAGGCAGGGAACCGAAGCATGATTGCCTTGACCACTGACCTCCAGGCTGCCAAGCATGGATTTTCTATTTTAAAGGGACAAGCTGAATTTCAGATGAAGAGGATTTGGGGAGAAAAAGAAAAGAAGATTTTGGAGGATGAAATAAGTAACTTGAAGAAACAGTGGGAATCATTGGATCCATTAAACTTAGAAGCAGAAAATCAGATTAAAAAGTGTGACATAAGGAACAAGATGAAAGAGACCATCTTATGGGCCAAGAATTTGTTGGGTGAACTTATTCCCTCCATTTCCCTTCTGCCAGATGACATTCTTTCACAGATCAGAAAATGCAAAGTGACACATGATGCCATTCTAGATAGGCAGCAGGCTGTGGAATCGTTGGCTAAAGAGGTCAGAGATAAGGTTCCTAGCCTTACAACCTGTGAGGGCAGTGATTTAAATAATACCCTAGAGGACTTACAGAATCAGTACCAAACGCTGGTCTTAAAATCAACTCAAAGATCACAGCGGTTAGAATTTAAGTTGGAAGAAAGAAGCAATTTTTTTGCGATAATAAGGAAGTTTCAACTTATGGCTCAAGAAAGTGAAACACTGATAACTCCCAAGGTGGAGACAGCTGCCACAGAAGCTGAACTAAAACATCACCATGTTACTTTGAAGGCATCTCAGAGGGAATTGCAAGAAATTGACAGTGTAATCTCAACATATCTTCAGGAACTAACAAACATCTATGAGGAACTAAATGTGTTTGAAAGATTATTTCTGGATGATCAATTGAAAAATCTTAAGAATAGGACCAGCAGAACACAAAGATTGATTCAGAATAAATGTAATGAAGTAGAACACAAGATAAATTTTTGCAGAGAATTCCATGAAAAAACATTAGCGCTTCAGGAGGAGGTTGACAGTATACAGCACAATGAACCACTACTTAATCAAGAAGTAAATACAGGTGTTAAAGAGGAGATCTATAATCTTAAAGACAGACTCACAGCTATTAAGTGTAGCATCTTACAGGTATTGAAACTTAAAAAAGTGTTTGACTTTATTGGACTGAACTGGGATTTTTCACAACTTGACCAGTTACAAACCGTAGTATTTGAAAAAGAAAAGGAACTTGAAGAAAAAGTTAAGCAGTTGGACACATTTGAGGAAGAACATGGCAAATATCAGGCATTGCTAAGTGAAATGAGAGCTATTGATTTGCAAATTAAGAAAATGACTGAAGTAGTACTAAAAGCTCCTGTTAGCTCTCCAGAAAGCAGATTGCTCAATGCACAAATTTTAAGTCAGAGAATTGAGAAAGCCAAGTGCTTATGTGAAGAGATAATAAAGAAATTAAATGATAATATGGTCTTTGATGACTCATTCAAAGAGAAAGAAATACTACAAATAAAGCTGAATGCAGAAGAAAATGGTAAGTTATACAGAGTTCTCCAAAACATGATATTAGATCTCCCACCAAAAGAAATGGATGAAAAGCATTTTCAGGACAAACTAGAAACTTCCTTTCATGTTTTAAATCAGATAAAATCTCAATTACAGCAGCCTTTACTTATAAATTTGGAAATTAAACATATTCAAAATGAAAAGGACAATTGTAAAGCATTTCAGGAGCAAGTTTGGGCAGAAGTGTGTAGTATTAGAGCTGTGACTGCTATTGAGAAGCAAAGAGAAGAAAACTCTTTGGAAGCGAGTGACGTGGAGACAAAACTACGTGACTTTGAAGATCTTCAGATGCAGCTTACCACAAGTGTTGATTTGCGCATAGTAAGTTTTAAAAATTGGGTAGTTAGTGACTGGGTGCTGGGGCTCACACCTATCATCCCAGCATTTTGGGAGGCCAAAGGCGGGCGGATCACTTGAGGCCAGGAAGTAGACACCAGCCTGGCCAATGTGGCAAAACCTCATCTCTACTAAAAATATTTTTAAAAATTAGCTGGTTGTGGTGGTGCATGTTTGTAATCCCAGCTACCCAGTAGGCTGAGACACAAGAATCACTTGAACCTGGGTGGCAGAAGTTGTAGTGAGTCAGGATGGCACCACTGCACTCAGCCTGGGTGACCAAGCTAGAGTTTCAAAAAAATGAGTAAAATAAAATTGAGCAGTTACTACATCTATTTTTGTTTTGTGATTTTCTGTTTTGCTGGGTAATGCCTGCAATTCTAAAGAAGCTATAGGTCTCTCCAGAAAGAGAGCCATTTCCAAAAATTACGGTGAACTGGTTTGTAATCCTGACTCATACTGCATCTAAATGCAGTGCCTTCTAGTTTTGAAAAGGACAAACCTGACTCCTTTATTTCTGTTTTCCTCGTAGCCTCTATTGAGCTCAGAACGTTAAAAAAAATTTTTTTTCTTTTTTGTTTTTAGAGGTAGTAAGATATAGTGGAAGAATTATGGTGCCAAGGGAAGAACCCCAAATAATAACTAACATTTATGTAGAACTTACAGTATTGGAGACACTATGCTAAAAATTTCATGTTGAATTTTCATAGCCACTCTGTGAAATGGGTACTATTATTGGCCCCATTTATAAGGAAATTGAAGTTTAGAAACATGAAGATTTTTCTGAGTCTCAAGAAAGTAACAAAACCCGAGCAGGGAACATCACATTAAGGCCCATGAGCCAAATCCTTCCCACAGTGCCTGACTTTTATAAATACAGTTTTATTGAAATATAGCCATACCCATTTGTTTTTGTATTGACTACATTTGTTTTCATGCTATAGCAGTAGAGGTGAGTAAATTGTGATTATTTGCTCACCTCTGTTGAAAAGTGACTCGAACATACTCCCTTCCCTTCCTTTTAATAGAGTAGGTATCTTAGGCATCATTGTAATTCACACTGTGCTGAATATAATGCCATACATAGTGTTTTCAGATTGATCACATGAAATTTGTAGAATGGGAAATTGACTCCCTTTTCTAATTTGAAGAGTTATTATGAGATATTATATTTGGAATATTTCGATAGATGTAAAGGCTATGGAAATGTGAAGTATTATGAATTCATATTACTCAAATAGTTTTGCAATAAATGAGTAATTTGAGTGCTTCTCCACTTGAATTTTAATACAATCTCAGGCAACAATGTACATAAATCCCAAAAATAATAGGATTAGAACTGAACTGGAAAGGACGTTTATTTATTTCAACTATTTGTTATTTCAATGAGATGACTGAAGTCTGGAGACATTCATTCAATAATGTACCTAAGCTAAAGTTAGTGGCAGAGAAATTAGTTCAAAAACATAAAATGTCTCATGATTTTGTTTTCATTTGTTCACAAATGTTAAGTTTATATACATTAAACATAATCCATTTTTTTATTTAATTCATAGTCTAGTAGGAGAGTTCCAAACCAGGAAGATAAATTAATAGACATTATTCTTGAGATGTTATTTTGAATTTAGATTATTTTTCTTATTAAATCTGGAAACAACTTTTTTAATGCAGTGTTACTCACTTAAAAATAACAGCATGATATTGTCAAACTGTAAGCATGAGAATGCTAACTCTTATAAGACTCAGAGACATATTATGAATGCACCACAAAAATTTAAGAATGACAGAAATTCCAAAAGTTTGACCGTATTGTCACAGCATTTAATCTCTTATTCACCAGAATGTCTTGAATGATGCTTGTGAAAATCTAACACGCTATAAGGAAGCAGTCACCAGGGCAGTGGAGAGCATCACTTCCCTCGAAGCCATCGTTGTACACTACAGAATAGACATTGGTAATCCAGAAGAATCTCTAGAGATGCCGCTTCGAAAACAAGAGGAATTGGAATCCACAATAGCAGACATCCAGGACCTCACTGAGAAACTGGGAATGATATCCAGCCCCGAAGCCAAACTACAACTTCAGTGTACTTTACAGGAACTAGTTTCTAAAAACTCAGCAATGAAGGAAGCTGTCAAAGTACAGGAAACTGAGGCAGAAAGGTAGGTCCTCCTCCAAAGGTAATCTTTAAGAACATAAAACATAGCTTTACGGTATAATTCAACTATGTTTTAAAATACAGTTTTAAGAACATAAAATATAGGTTTTTTTAATTAACACGTATGCATTAGAGATAATTTGGAAAATATGGTAAAGTTGAAAAAATTACAATGTAAAGAAAACTGGTAAATATTCTGTTTTTTTTTTTTTTGTTGTTGTTGTTTTCTTATTTAATATTGGGTACATACAACAGAGTGTTTATAAAAGTATGTGTATGGTATAAGTAATAATGATAAAACTAACATCTGTGTACCCAAAGGTGTACATCATTAACTTGAGTTCTCTTGTGTGCTCGTTCTCCCTCCTCTCAGAAATAACCATTCTGCTAAATTGTGTTTACTATTCTCCTTTCATTGTACTTTTACTATGTGTTTGTGTGTCTTGTTGTTACAATTTCAAACTAATACCTAGTGTGTACATTCTTCTTTTTTTTTGGGGGGGGGGGTGAGTATATTTATGGCATATATGGAATATTTTGATACAGGTATGCAGGGTGTAATAATTGAATCAGGGTAGATGAGATATTCATCTTTTCAAGCATTCATCTTTTGTGTTACAAACCAATTATATTCTTTTAGTTATTTTTAAATGCACAATTAAATTATTATTGAACATAGTCACTCTGTGGTGCTATCAAATACCAGATCTGATTCATTCTTTCTATTATTTTTGCCATCTCACTTCCACCTCCCCTGCTACTCTTCCCAGACTCTGGTAACCACCCTGCTACTCTCTATGTTCATGAATTCACTTGTTTTGATTAGATCCCACAAATAAGTGAGAATATGCGATGATCGTCTTTCTGTGCCTGGCTTATTTCACTTAACATCATGACCTCCAGTTCTATTTATGTTGTTGCAAATGACAGGATCTCGTTATTTTTTGTGGCTGAATAGTACTCCATTGTGTATGTGTACCACAGTTTCTTCATCTGTTTATCTGTGGATGGACACTTGGGTTGCTTCTAAATCTTGACTACTGTGAATAATGCTGCAATAAACATGGGAGTGCAGATATCTTTTCAATATACTGATTTCTTTGGGTATATACACAGCAGTGGGATTCCAGGATCATATGGTAGCTCTATTTTGAGTTTTTTGAGGATCCTCCAAACAGTTCTCCATAGTGGTTACGCTAATTTGCATTCTCACCCACAGCATATGAGGATTATCTTTTCTCCATATCCTTGCCAACATTTATTATTGCCTGTCTTTTGGCCAAAAGCCATTTTAACTAGCCGAGATGATGTTTCATTGTAGTTTTGATTTCTATTTCTCGGATCAGTGATGCTGAACACCTCTCATATACCTGTTTGCCATTTGTTTGTCTTCTTTTGATAAATGTCTATTCAATTTTGCCCATTTTTTAATTGGATTATTAATTTTTATCTGTAGAGTTATTTGAGCTCCTTATATATTCTGGTTATGAATCCCTTGTCAGATGGGTAGTTTGAAAATATTTTCTCTCATTCTGTAGGTTGTCTCTTCACTTTGTTAGTTATTTCCTTTGCTGTGCAAAAGCTTTTTAACTTGATGTTATTCCATTTGTACATTTTTGCTTTGGTTATCTGTGCCTGTGGAATATTATTGGATGGATGAAGATATAGATAATCCAGTTTTCCAGAACCATATCGATATCTTTCTATAGGTTGGAAACCATATATTGGTATCTTTCTATAGGTTGGAAAGTTCTCTGTTACAATCTTTTTGAGTAAACTTTCGACCCATTATCTCTCCCTCTACCTCCTCTTTAAGGCCAATAACTCTTTTTTTCTTTTTTGAAACAGAGGCTTGCTCTGTCACCCAGGCTGGAGTGCAGTGGCACAATCTTGGCTCACTGCAACCTCTGCCTTCTGGATTCAAGCAATTCTCATGCCTCAGCCTCCCAGATAGCTGGAATTACAGGCTCAAGCTACTATACTGGCTAATATTTTGTATATTTAGTAGAGACGGGGTTTGCCCATGTTGGCCAGGCTGGTCTTGAACTCCTGTCCTCAAGTAATCTGCCTGCCTCGGCCTCCCAAAGTGTTGAGATTACAGGTGTGAGCCACTGCATTCAGCCTGATAACTCTAGGACTTACCTTTTTGAGGATATTTTCTAGATTTTGTGGGCATGCTTTATTTTTTTCTGTTCCTTTTACTTTTTAATCTCTGCTGACTGTGTGTTTTCAAATGGCCTGTCTTCAAGCTTAATAATTCTTTCTTCTGCATGATCAGTTCTGCTGGTAAGAGACTCTGATGCATTCTTCAGTATGTCAGTTGCAGTTTTCAGCTCCAGAATTTCTGCTTGATTCTTTCTGGTTATTTCAATCCCTTTGTTAAATTTATGATTTTGAATTCCTTCTCTGTTACCTTGAATTTATTTGATTTTCCTCAAAACAGCTAGTTTGAATTCTCTGTCTGAAAGGTCACATATTTCTCTCTCTGAAACTGGTTCCTGGTGTCTTACTTTGGTGAAATCATGTTTTCATGGATGGCCTTGATGTTTGTGGATGTTTGTCAGTGTCTGGGAATTGAAGAGTTAGGTATTCTTGTAGTCAGAATCTGGGACTCTTTGTACCTGTCCTTCTTGGGCAGGCTTTCCAGGTATCCTAAGATACTTGAGGGTTATGATCTAAGTTTTTGGTCACTGTGATCATATCTGCGTTACAGGATACCGCAAGCCTGATAAGGCTTTGTTTTTTGCAGAGTCATAGAGCTACCATCTTGGTGGTCTTGTATAAGATCTGGAAGAATTCTCTGGATTAGGATGCAGAGACTCTTGTTATTTTCCCTCACCTTCTCTCAAATAAATGGAATCTCTGTGTGGACCTGCCCAGAGCTGGGACAGAGGTGACACAAGCACCCCTACAGGTAGTGCACTGGATCAAACCAGAAGTCAGCACAGCATCATCACTGGGTCTTGCCCAAGGCCCTCTGTAAACAGTACCTGACTATTGCCCATGTTTGCTCAAGGCCCTAGGGCTCTACAATCAACAGATGATGAAGCCAGCCAGGCTTATGTCCTTCCCTTAAGGGTGGCACGTTGCCCTGCAGCTGGGTGAGTTCAGATACGCTGCCTGAGAGCCAGTGCCTGGAGTTGGAAACCTTAGGACTCTGCCTGGTCCCGTGTACCGTGGCTGAGCTGACACCCAAACCACAAGACAAAGTCCTTCACATCTTGTCTCCGCTTTCCCCATGTCTACCACCACTATAAGCTCATGGAAAGTACTGCCAGAATACTGCTCGTGTTCACTGAAGGCCCAAAGGGTCTTCAGTCAGCCTGTGGTGAAGGCTGCCAGACCTGGGACTCATTATTCAGGGCAGTGGGCTCTCTCCTCTGGCCCACGGTGAGTCTTCAGATACTGTCCAAGAGCTAAGACCTACACCCCAAGGGCCCACTTAGTACTCTTTCCTCTGCTTGCTCAAGCAGAAAGGGCCTCTCCTGTAGCCACCACAGCTGTGAATGTGCTGAGTCACACCCGAAGCCAGCATGTCTCGGTCTTACCCAAGGCCCACAGCATGTACTACCCAGTTGCCACTGCTGATTACTCAGGGCCTAGGGCTCTTTTGTCAGCACGTGATGAATCCTACCAGGACAGGTCCTTCCTTTCAAGGCAGTGGGTTCTCTTCTGGCCCAGGGTGTGTCTAGAAATGTCATCTAGGAGCTTGGGCCTGGAATGGGGGTTGAAAACTCTGCCCAGTGCCCAGTCCTACTTAGCTGGTATCCAAGTTGTAAGAAAAAAGTCCCCTTTACTCTTCCCTCTCCTTTCCTCAAGTAGAAGGGTCTCTTTTGGAGCTGTGAGCTATGCTTCATGGGGTTGGAGAAAGGGTAACGCCAGGGACTCCCTTAGCCGCCCTGCTGGTGTCTCACTTGATCATATGCCTCACCAAGTCCTCTGGCTCTGAGACTTACCTAGGAGTTGCAATCCTTGTGGTTTCAACAACCTTTGAAGTTTATTTAGGATCGTAGAGTACTTTAGCCCGAGGTGATGAGGCTTGCTGCAGTTCTGGTTTCAACCCCTAGGATGGGCAGTTGCCCTCTGGCTAGGGCTAGTCTAAATGCTTCCTCCATAGGTGCTGGCTGAGTTCTGCCCTATGTTAGAGCACTACATTCCAATGCAAAGGACCCTCAGTTGCTGGGCTTTCCCTCCCGCAATTGCACAGATCCTCTCTCTTGCCATGTTGCCACTGCTAGGCGATGGGTGAGGAGTGGCATCAGCAATTCAAGACTGCCTTTTTAATACTCTTCCATGCCTCTTTCAGAGATATGAAGATAAAATTAGGTACTGTGATTGCTCGTGTAATTTTTTTTTTCTATGAAGTTGCTTTTGTATGGAGATGGTGGCAAAGTGGGGAGGATGATCAGTAGAGGCTTCTGTTCAGCCATCTTATTCCTCCTGCATACCTCACTTCATTTTTTTCAAACCCATCATTATGAATCTGAGGTTTATTCATGTTCTTAGTAAAATTTATTTTATTTATTTAATTAATTTATTGTTTTTTTGAGATGGAGTCTCACTGTGTCACCCAGGCTGGAGTGCAATGCCGCCGTCTCAGCTCACTGCAACCTCTGCCTCCCAGGTTCAAGCAATTCCCCTGCCTCAGCCTCCCGAGTAGCTGGGATTACAGACATGTGCCACCATGCCTGGTTAATTTTTGTGTTTTTGGTAGAGACAGGGTTTCACCATGTTGGTCAAGCTGGTCTTGAACTCATGAGCTCATGATCTGCCTGCCTTGGCCTCCCAAAGTGCTGGGATCAGGAGTGAGCCACCACACCTGGCTAGTAAAATTTATTTACTTAGCTATTGATGGGCATTTGGATTGCTTCCAGCTTTTGCATTCACAAACAGTGCTACTTAGGAACATTTTTAAGTGTAATAAATTCCCTTGGGTAATTATCTGGGAGTGTGATCATTTGGATCAAAAAGTTATATACATCTTAAACTTTTAATACCAAATGATTTTGCCAATTTCCACTCAAACCAGCCGCATATATAAGTATTTCAGTTGTCCCATATCCTTGCCAACATTTCATATTGTGAGATGTAATTTTTGCCATTCTGATGAGTAACCAAGAGGTATTTCCCCAAACAGGCTTTGTGTGAGCAACATGGCTGTTTATTCACCTGGGTGCAAGTGGGCTAAGGCCGAAAAAGGCATTAGGCAAAGGGCAGTGGGATTAGGAGCTGGTTTTATAGGTTTGGGGTGGGCAGTGGAAAGTACAGAGTAAGATCAGTTACAGTGGTGGGGGTAGGAGCAAGGAGTATACATTACTATAAGTTAGTTGCAATAGCAGGTGAGATAACAGTGTTATCATAATAACAGTTAAGATGGCAGGAAGGGGTGAGGGGCTTGTCCGGGGAAGCTGGGCTGGGCTATTAGGGACAATGGCAGGCGGTGGCTGGGAGACAATCAGCCAAGGTAAGCAGGACTTCAGTTGACTTCAGATGTTCAGGCTCCAGGCTTGCATGTGGAGACCTGACAGTTTTAACTTGCGCTTCTGTAACTGCTAATTAGTTTGATCTCTTTTTTTGAATGTTTATTGGTTATTCGTGTTTTCTCTTCTGTAAAATGCTTATTCAAGCCTTAACTCAGTTTTATTGGTTATCTGATTTTTTCTTACTGATTTGTAGGAATCATGTGTTTTAGAGACTAGTCGTATGTGTTACAAATATTCTTGCAGAGGGAGTTTTCTGTTAGACACTCATCCTGGGATCCGCTCCCAGCCTTTATGGTCTGCCCCCCCACCTTTCAGTAGGAATCAAAGAAAACTGAAACTCAAGTGCCCTCAAGGCAAAAAACTGGTCCTACAACTTTGCTCATTTCTGTATATTTCCATTTTGCAGCATGACTTCCCAATTCCTTGCCAATTTATTCATGTGTTTTAAGAGTTGTTTTTAAAAAATAATTTGATACAGAGTTTTTAGTTACATTCAATGGGTGATTTAGGCTGTGTCTATTTTGGTATACATAATTTTATAGTGTTTTAAAATATATATGCTGTATGTAAAATGTCAAATATCCAGCTTTATTTTAAAATTTTATAACATTAGTTCTTTTCTTGATTGTAATAAGCACTTTGTAAAAGTAATTGTAATTACTCTATAATATTGTATGTGATAAATTGTTTTAATTTCCTAATCATACCTTTGTGAGTTAAGGGTATTCCAATATATGCTGTTTTAATTAATACTCCAGTGAGTAAAGATATTTTACTGTGCAAAAGATTTAAGATAAATTCCATATGTTTAGGATACATTTCTTAAGGTAAATTGCAGAAGCTGCATTAATGGGTCAAAGATAGGAATAGTTTTAAGACTAAGTGGTTTTCCACAAGAATTGTACCAATTTACAGCTCATCAGTGTGTTCAAGAATGCAGTTTTCATTGACTGAAGTGAACTTTAAAAAACCCCAAAACTCTCCAGTTTAGAGGACAGCCCTTTCTTCCTTTTAAAGTTTGCATTTAAAGCCATATGCAGGTCCCTTTGGGAATCATTAGTTGATAATAACTTCTTAGAAAACATGTTAAAATGGATTGGCTAGCAAGAAAGAAAGTTGTCCTATCTTCTCTTAGAAATTAAGTGTGGAGTATTTATTCTGGGAAATTTAGAATGGATTGTGTTAAATAAAATTTAATATCATTTTTCTTTCTAACTGTGACTCACTAGGTATCTTGAGAATTACAAATGCTGTAGAAAAACTGAAGAGGATATTTACACTAACCTCAGCAAAATAGAGACAGTTCTTGGGCAATCCATGTCCTCATTGCCATTGTCTTACAGAGAAGCTTTAGAGCACTTGGAACAGAGCAAGGTAATAGTATTTGCAATTGTCCAGTAAGTCTGTGTGCAAAAAATTGCAGAACAAACTGGCAGAGGCAGCAGAGAATATGGCCCTGTTATGACCCATGGAAGTCTTCATGCTGAGTTAAATACCCACAAATATTCCTCAAATTGAAAGCCAGAGGGTAATGTTATATATATATTTGAGAGAGAGTCTCCCCTAGACCGGAGTACAGTTGTGCAGTGTCAACTCACTGCAGTTTCCAACCCGCAGGTTCAAGTGATTTGATTCTCCTGCCTCAGCCTGACTAGCGGTGATTACAGGTGCCTGCCACCAGGCCCGGCTAATTTTTGTGTTTTTAGTAGAGATGGGGTTTCACTATGTTCGCCAGACTGATCTTGAACTCCTGACTTCAAGAGGTCCACCAGCCTTAGCCTTTCAGAGTGCTGGGATTACAGGCGTGAGCCACTGCACCTGGACTAATGTAATATATTAAAGCTTAAAAAAAAAAACCCAGAAGGGACCGGACATGGTGGCTCACGCCTATAATCCCAGCACTTTGGGAGGCCGAGGTGAATGGATGACGAGGTCAGGAGTTCAAAACCAGCCTGGTCAACATGGTCGAAACCCTATCTCTACTAAAAATACAAAATTTAGCTGGGTATGGTGGTGTGTGCCTATAATCACAGTTACTCGGGAGGCTGAGGCAGGAGAATTGCTTGAACTGGGACCCAAAAGGCGGAGGTTGCAGTGAGCCAAGATTGTGCCACTGCACTGCAGCCTGGGCTACAGAGGAAGACTGCATCTCAAAACAAACAAACAAAACCAGAAGGAAGGAAATGAAGCAATGGTACTGGGAGATTTAATTAATCAGGTTTACAGGACAGTCATCCCCCTAGTAGCATCCTGTCCTCATTGATGGCTTTTCTAATGCTTCACTTCTCATGTTACGTTGAGGGATGCTGTTGGATCAATGACAGAGCTTTGTTGTCCACTGAGCACTTACTACAACTGTTAAAAGCTCTAAATTCTGGTTACTTTTTAGACTCTGTTACAAAGCAATTTGAGCTTTTACTTATTTTCATCTGTTAGAATCTATGGTATTACGTTATTTGGATTTGGATGAGGACTCTTAAATCATCTGTAGTTAACATTCACCAAAAACAAAAGCAAACCAAGAAAAACCTTTTAATATTGTGTTGGTGGTTGATATAGGGAGTGTTATGCAAAGGAACTACTTAGTAAAATATGAGACTTAAGTTAAAATAACGAAATGTACAGTAGTTCTCCCCTTAACCACAGGGTACATGTTCCAAGACACCCAGTGGATGCTTGAGACTGTGAATAACACTGAACTCTATGTATATAATTTTTTTCCTATGCACACCAATTATAAAGTTTATAAATTAGGTCCAATCAGAGATCAAATAGAGTAATTATAACATTATGCTGTAATGAAAGTTCTGTGAATATGGTCCCTTTCTCTCAAAATATCTTATTGTACTGTTTTCATCCTCCTTATTGTGATGACATGAGATTGTAAAATGCCTGGGTGATAAAATGAAGTGGGGTGAATGATACAGCCATGGCCAGGTAGCATTAGGCTACTATTAGTCGGGAACACAAACATTTGATAGCAGAACAGTTGATCTGATAACCAAGAAGGCTACTAAATGACTCATAGCCGGGAAACTTATATAGCATGGATATGCTGGACAAGGGGAAGATTCATATTCCAGGTGGGATGGAGAGAGATGGCATGAGATTTCATCACACTAGTCAGAATAGTACTTATATATTTATTTACAAATAAAACATACATTTTATATAGATAAATCTTGCAGAAAATTTATTTTCTTATTTTTTTATTTTTATTTTTATGTTTTATTATTTATTTTTTATTTCTTATTCTTCTGGAATTTTCTAATATTTTTGGACCATTGTTGATCACAAATAACCTAAACCTTGAAAGGAGAAACCAAGATAATGAGGACTACTGTACTTCTAGATTTTTTTTTTTTTTTTTTTTTCAAATAAGACAGGGTCTTGTTTTATCACCTACACTGGAGTACAGTGGTGCAATCATGGCTTATAACAGCCTTGAACTCCTGGGCTCAAGGGATCCTCCCACCCCAGCCTGCTAATTAGCTGGGGTTACAGGTATACGCCACCAGGCCTGGTTAATTTTTTAATTTTTTGTGCAGACTGGGTCTTGCTATAATGCCCAGATTGTCTCAAATTCCTGGCCTCTAGCAATCCTCCTGCCTTATCCTCCCAAAGTGCTGGAATTATAGGCATGAGCCACCATGCCCAGCCTCTTCTAGAATATTTGCTTTTGAAAGTATGTTCTTTCTTGGGAAAAAAATGGTTTATGGGTCATTATTTGTCCCTGTAGTCCCAAATTCATGCAGCATGCAATACATAGATAATTCTCATCTGGTCTAAATTGACTCCGAAAAGGATGAGAAGTGGATCATGCAATACTTACGGAAGATTGAAATAATTGTTCAAGATTTAAAAAGAGTTTGTAAGTTTAGGGAAAAAATAATAGTATGTCCCTCCTATCTTTTTTCTTTTCTTTCTTAAGGCCTTGGTATCAAATCTTATATCAACCAAAGAAGAGTTAATAAAACTACGACAGATCCTTAGACTCTTGAGACTCAGGTGCACAGAAAATGATGGCATATGTTTGCTCAAGATCGTGTCGGCTCTGTGGGAGAAGTGGCTGAGTTTGCTGGAGGCTGCTCAAGAGTGGGAGATGTGGTGCGAAGAGCTGAAGCAGGAGTGGAAATTTGTCAGTGAAGAAGTGAGTGCTTCAGTTTCAACAAACCATATAGTTTCTAACATGTTATTTAAATTGTTTTATGACTTTCACCTTGTTTTTATATAAAAAGAGTCCTCAGATGTACCATTTGTGGGCATCACTTATACGTGATACATGAATGTTTATATAGAGGTCAGGCCTTATTAAGATAACCTCCAAGAACTGATTCAGATTTTTTTATTATCTTGCCTATTTTGATAGCAGATAATTCTTATTAATAAGTGACTACTAGCTGGTTTGAGCTTCAGAGTCTTTATTGTGAAAATAACTTAACCCCTCTTGGAAATAACTGCCTCTACATTGTACTAAAGGTTAGAATTGGGTAATATGCATAATCACCAAATAATTTTGAAATTATCAATAATTTTTTGGTTTGT
Source organism: Saimiri boliviensis (assembly GCF_048565385.1). NCBI lineage: Eukaryota > Metazoa > Chordata > Mammalia > Primates > Cebidae > Saimiri > Saimiri boliviensis. The sequence continues at coordinate 39,691,091 of NC_133450.1, read as the reverse complement.
TTGTAGAAAGTGATTTATTTAAATAAACAGGAGAAGGAGAAACAGCTACCTCTCACACTAAGTGAGAGAAGGAAAAGCCTCTCTCACACTGAGTGAAAAGGGTTCCCTGAGGAAGAAACCCAAAGAAGGAAAACTCCCCTCACACTGAAAGAATCCAGAAAAATGGAATCTAGAAGAGGAAAGACAGCTTCCACACTGGGTGGAAGGGGACAGAGAGAGAGAGATGGAGTTTAGGAGGGGAAGACGGGCTTCTGTGAGAGAGAATGGAAGGGGACCCCAGAGAGGAAGTCCAGAAGGCAAAAGAGAGCTCCTACTATGTGGGAAGTAATTTTTAACTGTGGAAATTAGCTACAGTTGTTAAGTGTGGACCTAAAAATATGTGAGGTTATGGTGTTCTTTTGGAAAATGGTCTCAAAACCTGCATGATACATATCAATCACAAATGTTCATTTAACCTTGGTTCAGGATTCAGGTATTACCTGTATTTAGAAAGAAAAATAATTTAGAAAATTAAACTGGGTGCAGTGGCTCACATCTGTAATCCCAGCACTTTGGAAGGCTGAGACAGGAGAATTGCTTGAGCCCAGGAGTTCTAGAATAGCCCAGGCAGTGGAGTGAACCCGGTCTCTACAAAAAATAAAAAAATTATCTAGGTGTGGTGGCACATGCCTGTAGTCCCAGGTATTTGGGAGGCTGAGGTGGGAGGATCTCTTGATGGGAGGTCAAGACTGCAGTGAGCCATGATTGCACCATTGTATTCTAGCATTCCAGCCTGGACAAAAGAGCCAGACCCTGTCACACACACACACAAAACCATCAAATTATCTTAGGATGAATGTTAACCTCTATCCACTATACTATCATTTTATCTTGCTTAAAACTATTATCCTTAAAAATGAATATTATGTCAGTGGTCCTTGTCAGGCTTGACTAGTGAACAGTCTCTTGAATGTTAAAATACACTTTGTAAATCACAGTTTTGGTTGCTGCTGCTGGCACCAGTGCTTGCCTGTTGATGATAGTACCATTTATTGAGTTACTATGCTGTTCTGAGAAGGCAGTTCACACCTGTTCTCACTGAATCTTTGCATTGTCCTTGGGAAGTAAATATTGTCACCATTTTATAGATGGGAAAACTGAAGCACTGACAGATTAAGTAATGGCAGAAGGCCCCCAGGTAGAGATTGATTAATCTGTAAGCCCCTGTGGGCTGGGGCTGGAGCTGGGGCTGTCTTGCTCATGGCTGTAACCTTGGAACTCGGCTAGGGCCCTGCGCTTAGTGGGTACTTACTTAGTAAATATTTGTTGAGGAACATCTCCTATTCAAATTCAGATCTGGCCTAATTCTAAGATTTTGCTCTTTTTATTTTATCACATTATTATTCTATACCCATTTGCAATTATTTCTTATTAATTCAGAGTCCATTCATATAGAACTTTCTAATTATTCACATGAGCATTTGACAAAATCTGCTAACAAAATGGATATTCAAAGATTAGCACAAACAAAAAAAAATGGTTTAATGACAATAATAAAAACAACTACTAAATTGAGCACTTATGGTGTGGCAGGCATAGTAGGCATAGTTCAGAGCACTAGTCAAGATTCTATGAGGATATTTTTATTATCCTTACTTTGTAGATGAGGAAAGTGAGACACAATGAGACTGAGCAACTTGCACAAGGGGTAGAAGAGGATTCAATCTTAGACTCTGGTGCCTAACCATTAATCTGTCAACTTACATGATATTTACATACATCAAATTGATATAAGGCTTTAATGTAGCTTTTATCCATTCAATAAAAATTACATCATCTAACAACCCATGCATGTAAGCTTCTGTTAGCATGGTTGTTGCTTTTTTATATGACAAAGTAAATTTCTGTTTTGAACATCCCTGTAGTAGCATAATAATTCAGTCTTTGAAATAAACAGTTTATATAAGTAGACTTTTAAAAAACTTAAATGCCCAGTTTTTAAGTTTACAAATTAAAAACTAAATTTAAATTTCGATTGAACTTATGTCCCCCCACTAAAATTTTACCTCCCTGTTTTCTTAAACAGAATCTGCTTACTATATTCACTTGGGTTATTCAAAATCATCATTTTATGCTTCGAAGATCATAATGTGCTAGAATAAAATCACATTGTCAAAGATAAGGAGAGACAGGAGACTGGCCTTTTCCACTTGCACTAACAGTCATTTCTATGTTGGTTCCCTTCTCTGCTGGGTTCTGGGTTTTCCGGTCTCCTTCATTGGATTTGCATATGGTGCAACTATGGGTCCATCCCCCTTTCTAGACTGGACTTTACAATTGACCGTGACCTTAAAAGTTTTTTTTTTTTTTTTTTTTTTTTTTTTTGAGACAGAGTCTCACTCTGTTGCCCAGGCTGGAGTGCAGGGGCATGATCTTGGCTCACTGCAACCACTGCCTTCCAGGTTCAAGAAATTCTCCTGCCTCAGTCTGCCGAGTTGCTGGGGTTACAGTCATGCACCACCATGCCCAGCTAATTTTTTGTATTTTTAGTAGAGACGGGATTTCACTATGTTAGCCAGGATGATCTCCTGACCTTGTGATCTGCCCACCTCGGCTCCCAAAGTTCTGGGATTACAGGCATGAGCCACTGTGCCCAGCAACCTAAAAGTTTTATAACCAATTTTATTAGGATCCCATGTCTAAAGAAAATCATCAAGGGATTCCAGAGCCTCTTCTAGGTAGAAAAGTGAATGCACAGGTTTTTTGGCAACTATTTTACTGATTCTGAGGCTGTCTTTACATTTTCGTGTAAAATATGTTGTTGTGACAAGTGCACAGAGTCACATGGTCACCAACAAAATCAAGGGTTAAGACAATTCTGTCACCCTAGAAGTTTCCCTTGTTCTTCTTGGTGGTCAGTCCCTTCCATAACCTCCAGCCCCTGGCAAACCATTCATCTGTTTCTGTTTCCATAGTATTTCCGTTTCAAGAATGTCTTGTCACTGACTTCCCTCCAGTTTGTGGCCTTTTGAGTTTGGCTTTTTTTTCACTAAGCATAATGCACTTGAGATTCATTCTTGCTGTTGTTTGTATCAGTAGTTAATTTATCTTGATTCCTGAGTAGTATTGCATTGGGTGGGTATAATACAGTTTGTTTATTCATTCACAAGTTGAAGAATTGCCTAGTTTGGGGGTAAAATTACTGTCTTAATAAAAATTGTTCTCCCTCTTGTATTTCCCCTTCTCAATCACTTAGCAACTTCACAGTGGACAGCAGAGCTTGGGACTGAGGCTTGCAAATGGGTGATTTATTTGGAAATTGATCCCAGGGAACAGGAATGGGAGACTAGGAAAGGTCTGAGGGTCGATTTACTCTTACTGGATCATGGTTGCTACAGCTGCCCGTTTGTGGTTATTATCAGGTTAAATCTGCACAGTTCTGATGTGTAAGCACCAAGAGGTTCTGCTATTAAGTCCTGGATTACAGACATAGTTTTTTCAACGCTGAGGCACATTGGAAACCCTAGATGTACAATTCTCCCACTGATGTAGCCATTTCTTTATTTGCATGCTAGTTTCCAGCAGGGGGACACAGAATGACCCAGTGGAACCCTTATCTCATTCCCTGGTGGAAGTGTAGCTGTCTGGCGAAGAACCAGGACTTCTAATCCAACTGAATTTAGGTTTGAGGTGATGAGAAATACCCATTTCATGCCTGTGTCTCTTAGACAGTGGCCAGCCTACACCTGCATCCATGTATTCTAGTTATTGGGTACCCAACTGGATCATATAGCCCAAATGGCAGGGCAGGTTATACCACAATCTGACCCTCCTATGGTGCCTTTTCTCTAGGCCCCTCTTGACATTGGCAGTATTCTGATAAATGGATCTGAGCAGTAATCCCAAGGATGGCATATACTGCCTCCCAGACCCCAAAAGGTCCATTCAATGCCGTGTCTCTTTCTTAGTGGTAGAATTACAAGGTTGAACAACTTCACCTTTACCTTAGAGGAGAAGTCCTGGCATGTCCCAGGCCACTGGACATCTGGAAACTTAACTGAAACGGGCTCCTGAATTTTCACAGGCTTTGTTTCTCACCCTCTGGCATGTCTGACTGGACATTCAGGTCCTTCCTCACCATTTCAGTTAGCATGATATCATTAACATAGATGACTGGAATGACATGTTGTAATGTCATGATTGCAGGATCTGTGACTGTTTGAACACAGAGCAGGAGAGTGAACCATCACTGAGGCAGAATGTGGTAACTGAGTATGGCAGTTGAGGAGCGGGCCAGGGGATTCAACGGGGGGCATAAGAGTGACCTGATTCAGGGGCCTTTGAGACTTTTTTCTATATCTTAGTTCAGTTCAGGACTGATGGAACTCCCAGTTTCTAGATATGTGATGTAATAGGTTATGTATTTCTGAGTTCTGTGTACACCGTTATTGATAAATACTTGATTGGTTCAGTTTGTGTCTGGGTAGTTAGAATCTGCTGGACTTCCTTTTTGAGCATATAGGGATTGGAAGTGAAAGAAAAGAGATCTGCAGAAAAGTTTTTCATATCTAAAAGTTGCCCAACCTCTTCTACTTAGTGAAAGCAGTTTGGTGGAGCTCATATGCTTATCTCAGGAGAAATGTTGCTTTATCCAACTGAAATCTGAAGGAGAAATAAATTATTTATGAAGATAAGCAACAGCATTTCCTTCATCTCACAAGAGCAATACTCCATTTTAATCACACGTCTACATGAGCAATAGCTGGGAATTATGGGATTATGGTATTCTGATAGTAGACAATTAATATTCCCAGCTATAGGAAAACGGACTAGAATATGGCACTAGGAACCCTTTGAAGAGAGAGCATACCAAAATTATGGCTACTTCAGGTCCTGGCATGGTTATTGTATATTTTACTTATTTTAGTTCGTTCTTTTTGTTTATTGAATTAGATTGAACGAGAAGCAATTATTTTAGATAATCTTCAGGAAGAACTCCCTGAAATTTCCAAAACAAAAGAGGCAGCCACCACAGAAGAACTCTCTGAGCTGCTAGACTGTTTATGCCAATATGGAGAGAATATGGAGAAGCAGCAGCTGTTACTGACTCTACTTCTTCAGCGCATCAGAAGGATCCAGAATGTTCCTGAAGGCTCAGGGACTGTGGAAACTGTGCCGGCATTTCAAGAAATTACTTCTATGCAAGAACGATGCAACCAGTAAGATTTATGAAAAATGATTAAGGACATGTGCTTGACAATTATGGCTCAAAATTTAGAAAATATATATAGAGGCCGGGCATGGTGGCTCACGCCTGTAATCCCAGCACCTTGGGAGGCCGAGGCGGGTGGATCACGAGGTCAGGAGATCGAGACCATCCTGGTCAATATGGTGAAATCCCGTCTCTACTAAAAATACAAAAATTAGCTGGGCATAGTGGCGTGTGCCTGTAATCCCAGCTACTCAGGAGGCTGAGGCAGGAGAATTGCTTGAACCCAGGAGGCGGAGGTTGCGGTGAGCCGAGATCGCGCCATTGCACTCCAGCCTGGGTAACAAGAGCGAAACTCCGTCTCAAAAAAAAAAAAAAAAAAAAAATATATATATATATATATATATATATATATGTATAGAATAATGTTAAATGATAAAATAGAGTTGAGGCGAGACAACACTGATAGGTATAAAAAGGGATGGAAAAGATTAATAACTGTAATTAAGCACTTTTTGCATCCTGGTATTAAAGAAAATGAATGTCCTTCCAATTTCCTTTTTTTTCCCTTTTTTCTAGTTTAGTAATACATATTCATTACAGAAAATTTAGAAAATATGAAAATTACAAAAATTAATATAAAATCTACCTTAATGTCACCATTCAGCAACAACCACTGCCAATCACTTTTTTCTCCTTTTTTCAACTATGATTTTGTTTTTAAATAAGTTGAGATCAGAATACTTACACTGTTCTGTATTCTGCTGAGTAGTTTATCAGCAAATTTCGTTTGCCATTTTATGCCCTTAAATGTTCTTTTAAAACGTAACTAGCTGTGGCTGGGCATGGTGGCTCATGCTTGTAATCCCACCATTTTGGGAGGCCAACACAGGTGGGTCACCTGAGGTCAGGAGTTCGAGACTAGCCTGGCCAACATGGAGAAACGCCATCTCTACTAAAAATAACAAAAAATCAGCTAGGCTTGGTGGTGCACGCCTGTAATCCCAGCTACTTAGGAGGCAGAGGCAGGCGAATCACTTGAACCCAGGAGGTGGAGGTTGCAGTGAGCTGAGATCGTGCCATTGCACTCCAACCTGAAAAACTCCATCTCAAATAAAATAAAATAAAAAATATAACTAGTTATATAATTTCTACCTTATCGATATGCCATAATTTATTACACCAAGCCTCTAATAAGGAATCTTTAAATTCTGGTTTTGTTTTTAATTTTCATAACACTGCTGTGAATATTCTTATGCCAGAATCTGTATTTTCATCTGTGACTAATTCATTGAGAAAGATACTGAGAAATAGAATCACTAGGTCAAAGAATATAATAATTTTATCGCTAGAGGTCCTCTGAAGAAAAGAACTGTTTTTTTCTCTCTACCCTAACACACCATGTAACAAAGCACTTCTGACAGCATGTTGGGTGGCCACAGGGTCGGGGGGATCCCCACACACCAAGCAGTTCTCGAGCAGACACCAGTTCATTTCTCACACTGTCCACCCAGAGACAGCATGAGATCACACAGGCTGGAGGCATCCCACAATCCATCCCACAAGAGGCCCTCCACTTCAGATGCCAATCACAAGCAGTAGGTTGCTACCTATATACTGTACTTCTCCTTTTATTTATTTATTTATTTTTATTTTGAGACAGAGTCTTGATCTGTCACCCAGGTTAAAGTGCAATGGCATGATCTTGGCTCACTGCAGTCTCTGCTTCCTGGGTTCAAGCAATTCTCCTGCCTCAGCCTCCTGAGTAGCTAGGATCACGGGCATGCACCACCATGCCCCACTAATATTTGTATTTTTAGTAGACGAGGAGTTTCACCATGTTGGCCAGGCTGGTCTCAAACTCCTGACCTCCCACAGTACTGGGATTACAGGCGTGAGCCACCGCACCCAGCTGGTACACTTCTGACTGATAGACTTTAAATCAAGGGAAACACCTTTCTTAGGTTCAGTGTACTTGCTAGAGTAGTTCACAGAACTCAGGGAAACACTTTACTCATATTGACCAGTTTATTAATTTTATTAATAAAGGATATAATGAAGACTAGAGATGAACAGCCAGATGGAAGAGGTTTCTACGGCATGGTATAGGAAGGGGCGTGGGGCTTCCCTGCCTTCTGGGTGGTTCAACCCCTGGGAACCTTCAGGCTTTCAGCAATCCAGCAGCTCTCTGAACCCTGTCTTTTGGGGTTTTTTATGGAGACTTTATTTTGTAGTCATGATTGATTACATAACTGGCCGTTGGCAATCAATCAACTCAACCTTCAGTTTCTGACTCCTCCCCAGAGATTTGGGGGTGTATGTTGGAGGGTGGGGTGGTACTGAAACTTCCGGCCTTCTAATCACATAGTTGGTTCCCCTGACAATCAGCCCTAATCCTGAGGCTACTCAGGATCCTACCTAGAGTTGCCTCCTTAGAACTAAAGATGCTCGTATTACTCAGGAAATTACAAAGGTCTTAGGAGCTCTGTGTCAGGAACTGGTCAAAAACCAAGTGTTAGAACAAAAGACTCCTAGCTAGCATTCCTGTCTACAAGGGTATTAAGAGCTCTGTCTTAGGAACCAGAGCAGAGATCAGGCATATATTTATTATATCACAATATCATAGATACTTACCAAGTAACCCTCAAGAAAGATTTTATCCACTTCAGTGCCTCTTCTGATGTTTGCTACATCCGTAGCAAAATGGGTCAGCTCAAGAGTAAAAAGGCCACTGCGTTGTCCGTTCCCAAGAGCCCACCCATGACTCCTTTCACACCTCTGAGTTATTTTCATTTGAGCTCAAGGATTAATTACATGGAGAAGAGAACAGAGATGTCAGTTACAATGTAATGTGTGAAAGGAGAATATTCGGAGTGAAAGGTTTGGAGAGGTTTTTGATTAAGTGATAGATTTCGATACCTGTTTTTATATGTGGTACATCCATTGTTGAAAGTTGTTAACTTTGTTTCTTAGAGGAAGTAACCATCCTTTAGGAGCTATTCAGGCATTTCATTAATTGTTGCAATAAAAGTGTTGCACAGAAAGCGGGATAAAGAAACAATTATATTTTGATGTTCTCTTTTAGGCTTCTTCAGAAAGCTCAAAAAAATAAGGAATTGGTGCAGACTGAAATCCAAGAAAGACATTCCTTTACAAAAGAGATCATTGGTTTGAAGAATTTATTTCAACAGACCTCAACTTCTTTCCAAAATATGGCATTCCAGGACCACCCAGAAAAGGCAGAACAAGTTGAGGTAAGTGAGGAATTAATTAGTGAATGTGGCAGGCACAGGCCCACAGTCTTGTATCCAAAGTCCTTGGGGTGGAGATAACTCAGTGGCTGGGTTTAGGGGAGTGGTCTGGGGAGAGAGAGAGGCACGTGCAAAGGCCCTGTGGCATGACATGGGCAGAACTGAGGGAGAAGATCTGTGTGGCTGGAGAGCAGGGAACAGAGTTGAAACAAGTCTGGAAGATAGGCCAGTCTGGACCAAGCAGCCTGCTTTCAACTATGTTTCCAGTGTGTTTGGTGAACAAGGGTGTCAGACCACTCTTGAGGAGCATGATAGGCTACTCTTTTGGTAGCACATGGTGCCCTGTCTCTGATAGGGGCTATGTATACCCTGCAGGTCATCTGGAATCTCATTTCATTTTTTTATTACTATAATTTAAGTTCTGGGGTACATGTGCAGATTGTGCAGGATTGTTACGTAGGTATACACATGCCATGGTGGTTTGCTGCATCCATCCCCCCATCATCTACATTAGGTATTTCTCCTAATGTTATCCTTCCCCAATCCCCCGACTCCCTGCTCTCCCTCCCGTAGTCCCCCATCCCTGAGCAGGCCCCAGTGTGTGATGTTCTTTTCTCTGTGTCCACATGTTCTCATTGTTCAACACTCACTTATGAGTGAGAACATGTGGTGTTTGGTTTTCTGTTCTTGTGTCAGTTTGCTGAGAATGATGGTTTCCAGATGCATCCATGTCCCTGCAAAGGACATGAACTCATCCCTTTTTATGGCTGCATAGTATTCCATGGTGTATATGTGCTACATTTTCTTTATCCAGTCTATCATTGATGGGCATTTGGGTTAGTTCCAAGTCTTTGCTGTTATAAACAGTGCTGTCATGAACATATATGTGCATGTGTCTTTATAGTAGAATGATTTATAATCCTTTGGGTATATACCCAGCAATGAGATTACTGGGTCAAATGGTGTTTCTATTTCTAGATCCTTGAGGAATCACCACACTCTCTTCCCCTGTGGTCAAACTAATTTACACTCCCACCAACAGTGTAAAAGCATTCCTATTTCTCCCATCCTCTCTAGCACCTGTTGTCTCCAGCTTTTTAATGATCACCATTCTATTTATTTATTTATTTATTTATTTGTTTATTTTTTGAGACAGAGTTTCGCTCTGTCACCAGGTGCCAGACTGGAGTGCAGTGGTGCAATCTCGGCTCACTGCAACCTCTGCCTCCTGGGTTCAAGCTATTCTCCTGCCTCAGCCTCCCAAGTACCTGGGACTACAGGCTCGTGCCACCACACCCAACTAATTTTTTGTATTTTAGTAGAGATGGGGTTTTGCTATGTTGGCCGGGATGGTCTCGATCTCTTGACCTCGTGATCCGCCCACCTCGGCCTCCCAAAGTGCTGAGAATGATTGCCATACTAACTGGCATGAGATGGTATCTCAATATGGTTTCGATTTTCATTTCTCTGCTGACCCGTGATGATGAGCTTTTGGAATCTCCTGTCTTCAGAATAATCTCTTCTTTCATTTCAATCCAATGGTGACAGTCCAAAAGGATGTTTGGAAGTTTATTCAAAAGTCACATTTCGTTTGGTTGCAGTGGCTCACACCTGTAATCCCAGCACTTTGGGAGGCCAAGGCAGGTGGATCACTTGAGGTCAGAAGTTCAAGATCAGCCTGGCCAATGTGGGAAAACCCCGTCTCTACCAGAAATACAAAAATTAGCTCAGTATGATAGCATGTGCCTGTAATCCCAGGTACTGGGATGCAGGACAATCACTTGTACCCAGGAGGTGGAGGTTGCAGTGACCCAAGATGGTGCCACCATACTCCAGCCTGGCTGACAGAGCAAGACTCCATCTCAAAAAAAAAAAAATAAAGTCACATGCTGTCTAACCAGAACTTTTGGTTATTAATGTTGGAAAGTAAACAAGCAGTCTTCATGGGAAAGACTTCTAAGTGTACCTCTGAATGAAAGCCTGTACTCCTGGACTAGGTGTACAGGGGTACACCTTTGTGTATGATGGGATGACATTTACTTCTTAAACCCTATCTTTGAATGTCATTATTCTCTAACTTTCTCTTTCTAGATTTGTCCTCTACTGAGGACTAAGAAAAGGAAAACAGTGACACATCACAGAGTCATTTAAAATTGTAATCATTCTTCAGTGCAGTGACTCAATCCATGATCACAAATAATGCTACTGAACAGCCACTGTACAAACAAAACAAACAACAAAAAAGCCATAGTCAAGTCAAGAAGTATTTTTCTACTTGATCTTTGGGAAACTTTCCCAAACAAATGAGTTTCTCCTTTATAATTACTGCAGGAGAAAGTATATCAGATTTGGTTTCTAGGCCACAGCCAATAGACTATTTGTTCAGGTTTCTTTTATCTCCTAAAAACCTACATTCTTTGTATGGAACTGGAACCCTCCCTTTTGAAAGAAGTTGAGCTCTGCTGGGCTGTCTAATTACATGAAAGTAGACACTTCTGCTCCAAGCGTGGGGCTTTTAGTGGCCTTGAATCATTGTGATGATAATGGAGGAAGAAGTAGAAATAGCAACACATTAATAACAACAACAAAAAACTTCTTTGAAACTTTTTTTCCTGCTTGCAGCTTTTTAGATCAGGACTGCAACTGAGATACAATTAAATCCTAAAGGTACTTTAAAAGCAGGGGGTGTTGTAATGTCTTTTCTAGATAATGATGTGACACTATGAAGAGATATCAAGTTTAATTCTTACAAATTAGCATCATCTGACTAAACCGAGTATCTCTCAGGCTTAATCAGCTTGTATCACTAGTGGGGTTTTGTCATGCAAACCGTACTCCTTTAAATCATAAGGATATGCTGGAAGGCTGCTTTTACTTTTTAAGAGTTAAACTTTTCCCCCAGTCCTATGAGTTATTGAAACTCCCTTAATGTTTTCAGGAGCTTCAGGGCATCCTTAAGAAAGGGAAGCTAACTTTTGAGAATATTATGGAAAAACTGCGAATCAAGTATTCTGAAATGTACACCATAGTCCCTGCAGAGATTGAATCCCAGATGGAAGAATGCAGAAAAGCTCTAGAAGACATAGATGAGAAGGTAATAATAATGTTTGTACTACTGTTATTATTTATGGAGCCGAATGACTGTCAAGAGGAAAATATCATTTAATGTCAAATTCCGTCTGCCAGAATTTCAGCTATGACTGCTTTTAAGAGTTAAGTGACCATTTTGTATGTTGAATACTAAGATAAAGATGCTTTAAATATGTGACGTAACAGCATTAGGTAATTTATATATATTTAATTATCAAAATGCTTATTCTTCCCTTGCATCTTATAATACAGTTATATAATATCTTTTACTGGTTTTGTTTGCTTTTGTACAACCCCTGTACAACCACTTGAACATTTTGGATGTTAACACTTTGCTTTAAAATATATTCTTTGAAACATTTTGACATTACAACAGAGGACAATAAGAATACAAATTTCACAACTCACTAGGAATAGTACTTAGCATGTAGTGTCTGTCTAATGACCATGTTAACAGAATTCTCATAAAAAGTACCTGAGCAAGTCTTTACTCCTAAAAGTCTAGATTTGAAGAAAGGTTGGAAAATATTTTATAATACTAGAAACATAGAAGCTTAGCAAGATATTTTGATTGGATTGTAAAAAGACAACCCATATCAAACAGAAGAATATTCTGTTTGGTTTGGTATCCACAGAAGGATTTTTTTTTTTTGAAGCCTAGAATACTTATAACTGGATAAATAAAATAGATCTTAAACACAAAAAATTCAGATTTCAAACTTAGTTGCTAGAATATGTCATTAATTCTATGACAGATTTCTCAGGAAAATCTCACATATAAAAAAACATGTAAACTGTTAATGTGTATTTATAACAAATCTTTTTTATTTAGCACGCAAGAAAACCTGTTTGGTACTTTCTCAAGGATCACGTACTATTGATTTTATTTGAGGAAAATACTGAATGTTTTGAGAGAAATTAAATGCTTTTCTTATGAATACTTACGAAAGTTCCTAGCAGAGTAAATTAATAATCAAAACCAGTTGTTCAAATTCAAGGTTGAAAATTTCTGCTGTGAACCTGTATATTTGTAACCAACAGCAACTAATTTTTATTATGTGATTCGTCTAAAGGAAGTTCAAGGGTCTGGGGGATAGACATGATACCACTGCGTATAATTCAAATGGCTGCTTACGTGTCCTAAATCTAAATCATTATCTGTCCCAATGTATCTAAATGGTGTACATTTCGACCAGGAGAATAAGTGCTCAAAATATCAGAAACCTTCGTCTTGTGGTAATTTGTGACACAGCCAGCAATAAAAAAACTAATGCGGGACCAAAGTAGGATTCTTTTTTCTAGTAATATTAACTGCAGTATGGTCTGGGAACATGATATAAAAGCATCAACAGCCCAATGTGAATAGAGCCTGGGACTCAATGTCGGGACTTGGGGGCTTCTTCGGACAAGTTCAACTACTTCCTTGACAAATGACTATAGCAAGTCATTTAGCCTGTGTTTCAGTTTCTGCATCTGTATACTGTCTCCATAGGATGGTTTTAGTCTCAATGGTTATACAGACTTAGAGAGAGAGTGCGCACGTGTGCGTTTGTGTGTGTGTGTGTGTGTGTGTGTGTGTGTGTTCAATTTAGAAACAAAGAATTATACAGAAGCATAAAGTATTACTTGGTTATTTAGTAGCTGCTTGGAGAAAGCCTTATCAAATAGCAAAACGAGCACAAATACCATTCAATGTATCACATTTAGAAAGTGATACATTCAACATTTATTTATTATCTTTCCTAGTACAAGTTTTTGTTTGTTTGCTTTTAAGAGAATCATTTAGAGAAAAAACATTACACTGTTCATTAACTAAGTTTCTAATGGCTGGGAAAACATCTACTACAAGTGGTTACACAGAGAATAATTAAGCTCTATGCATCCTCAAGAAATAGCCGCTTTCAGAAGGTTGTTTCGTGCACATGAATACTTTGATGGCAATTACATTTAAAAGTCAGCTTAAGTAAGTTTGGTTTTACTGAAAACAGATCTATGCAGAGGATTTTCTTTAAAAATAGAAAGATCGTATAAGAATTGTTTATCCCCCAGGAATTCTTTTTTTTTTCTTCCCGAGACAGTCTTGCACTGTTGCCCAGGCTGGAGTGCAGTGGCGCTATCTTGGCTCACTGCAACTGCTGCCTCACAGGTTCAACCAGTTCTCCTGCCTCAGCCTCCCGAGTACCTGGGATTATAGGTGCCGATTGCCGCACCCAGCGAATTTTTGTATTTTTATTGGAAACTGGGTTTCACCATGTTGGCCAGGCTGGTCTTGATCTGCTGACCTCGTGCTCCACGGTGCACCTCTGCCTCCAAAAGTGCTGGGATTATAGGCGTGAGCCACTGCGCCCGACCCCCTCCCCCCAGGAATTCTTTTATATCATTTGATCCGTATGGGCATGTTTCAAACAGTCCACTCAGTAGTTTTGCCCAACACAGCATGTATCTGTAATACATGTTATATTACATTAAACAGATTTTTATTTAAGATTGAAGAGGTCAACCACCGGGCGCGGTGGCTCACGCCTGTAATCCCAGCACTTTGGGAGGCCGAGGTGGGTGGATCACGAGGTCACGAGATCGAGACCATCCTGGTCAACATGGTGAAACCCCGTCTCTACTAAAAATACAAAAAATCAGCTGGGCATGGTGGCGCTGTAGTCCCAGCTACTCAGGAGGCTGAGGCAGGAGAATTGCCTGAACCCAGGAGGCGGAGGTTGCGGTGAGCCGAGATCGCGCCATTGCACTCCAGCCTGGGTAACAAGAGTGAAACTCCGTCTCAAAAAAAAAAAAAAAAAAAGATTGAAGAGGTCAAGTAAACACACCGCCATTTATTAGTCTGCCTATTCACCTTCTCATTAACACATTTGCCAGAATTTCTTCCCCCAGCCCTTAAAAAATTTTTACAAGTTAAAACAGAGTGACTACCACTTTTGTTGTTCAAACCTGTGAATAAGGTGCAGACAACCTCTCTAAGCCAACTGTGTGTTTCTCTCTTTAACAGATTAGCAATGAAGTCTTAAAAAGTTCTCCGTCACATGCAATGAGGAGAAAAATAGAAGAAATTAACAATGGGCTACATAATGTTGAAAAGATGTTGCAGCAGAAAAGCAAAAATATTGAGAAAGCGCAAGAAATTCAAAAGGTAAAATTCTTCTGTAACTCCCTTGAGCATTTGGTATTTCTGACCCACTCCTTCCCTGTTCATTAGTCATCACAAGGTGAGTTTTTTAAATTACTCTGAAGCACAGAAACCCTAAATCAAATCTATAGGGACATCACTTAAAGAGGCTTGATAGGGAAAGTTGTGTTTAAAAATTATTCTGTTGGCCAGGTGTGGTGGCTCACGCCTGTAATCCCAGCACTTTGGGAGGCCAGGGCAGGGCAATTGCTTGAGCCTAGGAATTCAAGACCAGCCTGGCCAACATGGCAAAACCCCATCTCTACTAAAAATATAAAAATGAGCTGGGCATGGCAGCACATGCCTGTATTTCTAGCCACTCGGAAAGTTGAGGCATGAAAATCCCTTGAACCCAGGAGATGGAGGTTGCAGTGAGCTGAGATCATGCCACTGCACTCCAGTATGAGTGACACCCTGAGACTATGTCTCATAAAAAAAAAAAAAACCAACTCTGTTTTTCCATGGTGGGCATATACCCAAACTTCTGAGAGCCTGTGATTGTGACCTAGCATTTTCACAAGTAAAGGAAAGTAAGGATTTTATCTTGGGGATACTGATATTAAAAATCATTCAGTAGAATATGAAAAATATTAAAGCTCTTTTTAAGACTGCCAAGGTTTAAAAAAATAAATAAAAATTCCAAATTTATTTCCCTTGTAAAATGTCTTACAAAATAAAATCTTAGGTAAAACTGTACATAAACATACTGTTCTACTTTTTTTGAGGTGGTGTCTCACTCTGTCGCCAGGGTGGAACACAGTGGTGTGACCTTGGCTCACTATAACCTTCGCCTCCTGGGTTCATGAGATTCTCCTGCCTCAGCCTCTCGAGTAGCTGGGATTACAGGTGTCTGCCACCACGCCTGGCTAATTTTTATGTATGTTTAGTAGAGACAGAGTTTCAGTATGTTGGCCAGACTGGTCCCTACTCCTTACCTCCTGATCCCCCCGCCTTGGCCTCCCAAAGTGCTGGAATTACAGGCATGAACCACCACGCCCAGCCACTATTCTACTTCTTAATTCGCAAGTAAACTCCAGTATAGGGAAAGGATTATCGTTCTAATCTATGTTTGTTTGTTTTTTTTCTAATCTATGTTTTAAGGAAATATTTTTAATAATTTGGGGCTTTGGGCTGAGTACGGTGGCTCATGCCTGTAATCCCAGCACTTTGGGAGGTCGAGGTGGGTGGATCACAAGGTCAGGAGTTCAAGACCAGCCTGGCCAACATGGTGAAACCCTGTCTCTCCTGAAGATACAAAATTAGCCAGGCGTGGTGGTGGGCACCTGTAATCCCAGCTACTCAGGGGGCTGAGGCAGGAGAATCACTTGAACTCGGGAGGTGGAGGTTGCAGTGAGCCGAGATTGTGCCACTGCACTCCAGCCTGGGCAACAGAACAAGACTCTGCCTCAAAATAATAATAATAATAATAATTTGGGGCTTTTAAAATTGGTTAGAATATGGCTCACTATTGGACAAATCTTAAGCAGAGGAACCTAATTTAACAAGTTAGATTTTCCTAGTTCTCAACATAGGAGAAAAAAATGTTCTTAAGCAGACATTAAGAACTGAATATTTTACCTTTGAAATTTTCCTCTGCCCAACAAAGTTCAGATTTGAATCCAGCCTATTGGTTTCTTGAGTCAAAAGCAGTTACTCCTAATACATGTTTCTAGAGCTTTTTGCCTCTGCATTCATCCCAAGTCAGCAGATAATTTTCTTTTTTTTAATTTTTGAGATAGTGTCTCATTCTGTCACCCATGCTGGAGTGCAGTGGTGTGATCAAAATTCACTTCAGCCTTGACCTACCTGGCTCAATCGATTCTTCCACCTCAGTCTCCCAAGTAGCTGAGACTGTAGGTGTGTGCTGCCACACCCAGTTAATTTTTGTATTTTTTGTAGAGGTGGGATCTCCCTGTGTTGCCTGGGCTGATCTTGAACTCCTGGGCTCAGGCAGTCCACATGCCTTGGCCTCCAAAATTGTGTGAGCCACTGCACCCAGCCCAGATATTTTTCTTTATTTTTTCACTTAAAATTGTTTTCTAGATTAAGTGTGTGCATGTGTGTGTGTGTGTTTACGTATGAACTAGTGTAAATAGGTTCAGGTATTTTCAGATACTTCCCCAAGCCTCTTTTTTTTTTGAGACGGAGTCTTGCTTTTGTCACCAAGGCTGGAGTACAGTGTTGTGATCTTGGCTCACTGCAACCTCAAATGATTCTTCTTCCTCAACCTCCTGAGTAGCTGGGATTACAGGCATGAACCACCATGGCTGGCTAATTTTTATATTTTTAGTAGAGATGGGGTTTCACCATATTAGGTCAGGCTGATCTCAAACTCCTGACCTTGTGATCTGCCCGCCTTAGCCTCCCAAAGTGCTGGGATTATAGGCATGAGCCATTGCACCTGGCCTCCTCAGGCCCATTTAAAACAGAATGTTTTGTTCATCACTCTTGAGAAAGGAGAGCTACATTGACCTTGTTTGTGTCAGTAATCTCTAGAAATGTCCAGGTCTTTCTGTTTCCCTACAGCTAATTTGTAGTGAAATGAATACAGTTACAGTTAGGAGAGCTCAGAAAAAGTGTTTTTTGGTTTAGATCACACATGGTTGCTGGGTGTAAATTAACAGCTATTCTTGTGATATTTCTCTGCTGCTTTAGTAACATTTATAAATGTAAATTTTGGGTGAAAACCAGGCATTGTCTCCATAAACTGTGACCTCTTCATTCAAACTGACTTATGATTTC
Organism: Saimiri boliviensis; assembly: GCF_048565385.1. NCBI lineage: Eukaryota > Metazoa > Chordata > Mammalia > Primates > Cebidae > Saimiri > Saimiri boliviensis. The sequence continues at coordinate 39,673,642 of NC_133450.1, read as the reverse complement.
CTTCTTCAGAAAATGTGGGACGAGCTGGATCTCTGGCATTCCAAGCTAAATGAGCTGGATTCTGAAGTTCAGGACATTGTTGAACAGGACCCTGGACAGGCTCAAGAATGGATGGATAACTTGATGATTCCTTTTCAGCAGTATCAGCAAGTATCACAGAGAGCAGAGTCTAGAACCTCACAGTTGAATAAGGTATGGCCGTGACTCACAGTAGCTTCATAGCATGTGGTGGTATTAAGATGGTGTTAAAACAAAACAAAATAATGTATTGAGAGACAGCCTGTTTCTCTTGAATTGCCAGTTACAGGACTTGAAGCTGGGGGCGCGGTAGGCTCATGTGGGCACTGAGGAGACAGATTTCAATGCTAGTGCAGGCGGGAAGTCTGATTAGGCAGACAGAACCAAGTTGACCACAGCAAGAGCCAGGCAAACTGTTGGGAAGTCCAGGCTTCCCAATAGGTAGATAAAGACCAGCAGTGGGAATTTAGGGCAGGTGATCTCAGGAGTCTAGGGACGGAGACAGCAATGAGAAAGACTGTCTTTCAAGGACAGGATACCTTTTCTACCTTTGTTCCAAATAGGAGCTGTGGTTGGCCAAGTTGTGTTCATGATTCATTAAGAGTGAGGCAGCATTCTGGTCTTAGAACTGTAGGGCAAGACCCCGAACAGGAGGACAAAGTACAAGCCCAGTTTTAAAAATGAAGCATAAAATGGGAACCAGAGTAGTTGCAAGACTAACCCAGAACTCTTACTGAGGCCTATAACGGAGTAGAGCCACTTAAACCTTTTCACCAGTGGTCAGAGTTAGTCTTAAAAGTCAGAAGTATCTGCCAGGTTCAGTGGCTCCCACTTGTAATCCCAGCACTTTGGGAGTCCAAGGCGGGCCGATCACGAGGTCAGGAGATTGAGATCATCCCGTCCAACATAGTGAAACCCTGTCTCTACTAAAATAAAAAAAATTAAGCTGGGTGTGGTGGCACGCACCCGTGGTCTCAGCTACTTGGGAGGCTGAGGCAGGGGAATTACTTGAACCTGGGAAGTGGAAGTTGCAGTGAGCCAAGATTGTGCCACTGCACTTCAGCCTGGGTGACAGAGCAAGACTCTGTCTCAAAAAAGAAAAAAGGTCAGAGGGTATCATAACCTAGAGCAGGTGAGCAAGTGGCCCCAGCCATCTACAGGGTCTGACACACCCCTGACTAGCAGCTACTGACTCTTCATCGAGGAGTCACTCAGCTCCAGTAAAAGGCATCCAACTGAGTTTGGCCCTGCGTCTCTTTCCCAGGCCACAGTTAAGATGGAGGAATATAGCGACCTTCTGAAGAGCACTGAGGCTTGGATAGAAAATACCAGTCGTTTGCTGGCCAGTCCTGCTGACTATGACTCTTCAAAGACACTGAGTCACCATGCTAGCACTCTGCAGGTAAGTGTTCTCAGGTTTTCTGCCACTCATAGCAGCTACACAAGGATTTTTGGCTTAGCCGATCGTCCTGTTGCTTTTTTCTTCCTTTCCTGAAATACAGCCTTACCCCTAACCATGCCAGTGGCAGAAGGAAGCTTGAGAGAGTGGCAAGCACTAGACAGGGATTTTGGAGAGCAGGATCCAGCTCTTACTGTCCTGATAACTGCTTGATGACTTTTTGGATGATTTAGTATATCTTCTGTGGACCTCAGTTTCCCCCCACAAAATAAGAATGTGCCCAGAATAGTGCTAATGGTTTTTGGTTGGTAGAATTCTAAGATGCCTCCCCAATATTCCCGTCTTCTCATGTATATCACCTGAAACAATAAGTCCCTTCTCTTTTTTTTTTTTTTTTTTTTTTTTTGGAGACGGAGTTTCGCTCTTGTTGCCCAGGCTGGAGTGCAATGGCGCGATCTCGGCTCACCGCAACCTCCGCCTCCTGGGTTCAGGCAATTCTCCTGCCTCAGCCTCCTGAGTAGCTGGGATTACAGGCACACGCCACCATGCCCAGCTTATTTTTAGTAGAGACGGGGTTTCACCATGTTGACCAGGATGGTCTCGATCTCTTGACCTCGTGATCCACCCGCCTCGGCCTCCCAAAGTGCTGGGATTACAGGCTTGAGCCACCGCGCCCGGCCAAGTCCCTTCTCTTGAATGTGGGCAGGAATGTGCATAGGATGGGATAGTCACTTCATTGATTAGGTTACATTGTATGAGTAAGGTAATGGAGTAGTCACTCCCATAAATACTTGATTAACATGATTATAAGACTCTAATATGGGTTTTTGGATTTTCGGATTTGGAAGGCTCCACCAGTAAGTATAATACTCATATTCCAAAATTTGAAAAAGTTTAAAATCCAAAATGCTTCTGGTCTCAAGCATTTCAGATAAGGGCTACTCAACCTGTAGCAGAGTGTAGTGAGATTCTCCTTGAAAAAGTAAGCAGCTGTATTGTGAGAGGGCCGTGGGGCTGGGACCCAAAGGCTGTTTCTAGAAGCTGAGAGTCAGCAAGGAAACAGGGACCCCAGTCCTACGGCTGAATTCTGCCAACAACCCGAATGATCTTGAAAGAGAACCCCGAGCTCCACATGACACTGGGACTGCAGCCTGTGGCTCCCCGTGCAAAGGACTCACCTCAGCTATGCCTAGACTCCTTACCCCTGGACAATATGAGATAACTTTGTTTTGCTTTAAGCCATGAAGTTTGTGGGAATTAGTTACACAGTGATGGAAAATGAATCCATGGTTCCTTCCACTTCTGACATACCATGATTGCAAATTCCCTGTCCTTCCTGGTACTCCACACATGCCCTGTGTCTCCATGCTGGCTTACAAAGACAAAACTAATCAAAGCGTTTTCCTGCTTGAGGCCTTGGCTGCAAAGCATCTTCCGGATGCTGAGTATTGAGGGAAGTTTCATTGCGCTGGTATGTTTCCCTTCTCTTGTTCTGCCATGAGAAGGAATCCCTTAGAGAAATTTGGTGACCGTTTTTACAGACTCAGACTTGCAAGGTGATTCGGCTCCTTCTTCTATTTTTAGAATGACACAATGTGTTCCTAAGTGAGTTGCTGAACTCAGACTTCCCTGACGTTTGAGAATTGTTGGCATATTTTTTTCTTTCGGTAACACTTGTAAAGATGCTGCATTTCTGTCCATTTTTTTTTTTCTTTTCTTCTCTTTGATTATGTTTTCTTTTGCCTTTCCCCACGTGGATTAACTTTCCATATCCTCAAAGGTTGTCATTTTTAAACTTTTTATCACCTCTCTAATTCACTATTGTTGAGGACTTGACCAAGACAAAAGAGAGGAATGATGCTTTTTTCTTCCCCCTTCACATGTTTATGAGTTAAAAAAACAAACTAGAAGTGAGCTCACGTAAAAGCAGCTGGGATTTTGCTACCTTCTACTGATACAAATGCAAAAATATAAAAGCATCTCTCAAACTCTTCAGGACTTTCTAAATCGATAGACTTTCTTTATGAGCTAGAACTGAGTAAAGGAAGTAGGGACAAGGGAAGGTACGGGTTTATTTCTATGTCCTGATGTGCCCTAATCTCCCCCTGGGAAGTAAGTCCTAAATAACTAGTCCTATGTGAAATCCTGGTTTGTCCAGTAATTCTACTTTTATGATACCCTTTTCCATTTTCTAGCATATTCTGGTGTTACTTTTTAAATTGACTTTTAAAGAAGCGTCAGAACTCTAAACGAAGCTTTAAATGTTTGTTTTAATTACACTATACCCTTCTACCTGGATTGCATTTGTTAAAACCGGTCTTTGTAACCTATAATTTCACAAATACTGCTGTTGTAAGAATCACTGGAACATTAATTGTCGTCATTATAAAAATAGAATACTAACTTTTTGTTTTTTTGAGACAGAGTTTCACCCTTTTGCCCAGGCTGGAGTGGAATGGCACGATCTAGGCTCACTGCAGCTTCTGCCTCCTGGGTTCAAGTGATTCTCCTGCCTCAGCCTTCCCAGTAGCTGGGATTACAGGCTCATGCCACCATACCTGCCTTATTTTGTTTTTTTAGTAGAGACAATGTTTCACCATGTTGGTCAGGCTGGTCTCGAACTTCTGATCTCAGGTGATCCGCCCACTTTGGCCTCCCAAAGTGTCAGGATTACAGGTGTGAGCCACTGCACCCTTTTACCCACCTCCAACCCTAAGTAATCACTCACCGTTTTCTGTTACTATAGTTTTGCCTTTTCTAGAACATCGTATAGAGGGAATCAAACAGTATGTAATCTTCTGTGTCTCACTTTTTTTGCTTAGCATAATGCTTTTGAGATTCACTCAGGTTATTACACTTATCAACGCATAGTTAATTCTTTGATTGCCAAGTAGTATTCCATTTTTGGGAATAAGTAGTTTATCTACCAATTAATAGGTATTTGGGTTGCTTCCAGTTTTGAGCTATGTATTAGCCATTGCTGTGTAACAAATTACTCCAAAAGTTAGCAGCTTGAAACAGCAAACTTCTATTACCACAGTTTCTGTGGGTCAGGAGCCCACAGGCATGGCTTAGCTAAGTATCTCTGGCTCAGGCTATCTCATGAGAATGCGATCAAGGTGTCGGCAAAGGCTGTAGGCTCATCTGAAGGCTGAACTTGGGTGTGGGAAGAGGTGGGGGATCCGCTTCCAAGCTCATTCCCATAATTGTTGATAGGCCTCAGAAGATCTGCTTCTACTCACAGACAGGTGGGCTCCTCCAAGAGTCTGCCTCACACCATGGCAGCTGGCTTCCCTCAGCATAAACTGTCTACAAGAGAGTAAAAGAGAGCTCTCAAGATGGAAGCCACATTTTTTTGTTCTTTTAGAGACAGGGTCTTGCTCTGTCACCCAGGCTGGAGTGCAGTGGCACAATGTTGGCTCAATGCAGGCTCCACTTGCTGAGTTCAAATGATCCTCCCACCTTAGCCTCCCAGGTAACTGGGACTACAGGTGCATGCGACCATACCTGGTTAATTATTAAATTTTTGTAGATAAGGTCTCTGTTGCCCCATCTGGGCCACAGTTTTTGTAATCTAATCTTAGAAGTGACATCTCATCACTTCTGCCACATTTTATTAGAATTAAATCAGTAATTCCAGCCTGCATTCAAGGAAGCTAATATAAGGATATGAAGACCAGGCGGTGGATCATTCTGGGCTACCTCAGAGGCTGCTACCATAGGCTATTAATGAGCAAAGCTGCTATGAATATTTATATATAAATCTTTGCGTAGACATGTGTTTTCATTTTATTTCAATGAATAAATACCTCTGACTTTTATGATGTGTTTTAATAAATAATAAACTGAGAAATACTTTTCCAAAATGGTTGTGTCATTTTTCGTTCCTACCAGCAACATGAGTTCTAATTGCTCCATATTTTCAACAGTACTTAATATTGTCTGTCTTTTAAATTTTAGCCATTGTAGTGACTTACAGTGGTATGTCATTGTGGTTTAAATGGCACTACTCTAATAGGTAGTAATTTTGAGCATTTATTTTTGCCTTTTTTTCTTATTTGAGGCAGAGTCTCGCTCTGTCGCTCAGGCTGCTAGAGTGCAGTAGCACGGTCTCGGCTCACTGCAACCTCCACCTCCCAGGTTCAAGTGATTCTCCTGCCTCAGCCTCTGGAGTAGCTGAAATTACGGACACACAGCACCATATCCAGCTAATTTTTATATTTTTAGTACAGACGGGGTTTCACCATGTTGGCCAGGCTGGTCTTGGAACTCCTGACCTTGTGATCTGCCCGTCACAGCCTCCCAAAGTGCTGGGATTACAGACAGGAGCCACTGCGCCTGGCCTTTCATATTTATGTCTTTATTGGTCATTTGTATACTTCCTTTGTGAAGTATTTGTTCAATTTTTTTTTTTGCCCATTTAAAAAATTCCATTGTTTGTCTTCTCGTTGATTTGTAAGTTATTTGTAAAATATTCTGAAAACCATTCTTCTGTCATATATGTCATTTACAAATATTTTCTTCCAGCCTGTGGCTTGTTTTTACATTCTTTTAACACTGCCTTTCAGCAAGCAAATGTTACCAATTTGATGAGGTCCACTTTATCACTGTTTTTTTTTTTTTTTGTATGAATTACTCTTTTGTTCTGCATTTTAAGAAATCTTTACCTAATGCAGGGTTACAAAGATCTCCTCCTATGATTTCTTCCAAAAACTTGATAGTTTTAACTCTTACTCTTAGGTCTGTAATTCATTTCACGTTAATTGTTGCCTAAGGTATGATTTGAGGATCAAAGGGTTTTTTTCCCATAAGGATATCCAATTGTTTCTCCATCATTTTTGGATCAGAATCACCATTAAATTACTCTGACCTTATGGGAATCAATTGACCTCATATATGTGCTTCTATTTCTGGGCTCTCACTTCTGTTCAATTGATTTATGTCTATATTTTCACGAACAAGACAGTCTTCATTACCATAGCTTTACAGTAAGTCCTGAAATCGGGTAGCATCAATTCTGCAACTTTGTTCTTCTTTTTCAGATTTGTTTTGGCTAAATCAAGGCCTTTGCATTTCCATATAAATCCAATTTCTAAATAAAGTTCCGTTTGAATTTTCAGTGGCATTGCGTTAAATTTGTACATCAATTTGGAAAAGAATTAATGACTCAACCATATTGACTATTCAATCCAGGAACATGATATATCTCTTTATTTCTCTTGGTGTTTAATTTATCTCAGCAATGTTTTGTAATTTTCAGTATACAGTTCTTACGTGTATGTTGTTAACTTTATTCCTAAGTAGTTTGTGGTTTTTGATGTTGTTGTTGTCAGTGATATTGGTAAAAAGTATTGGTTTTAAATTTTGTTTTCCTAAAAGTTTTCTCCTATAAGGATTTTGAATAAGATTAATATAAAATTCTGAATAATCCAATTAGTTTTAGTGACTTATCTGAAATTTTTGTTGCATAAGTGAATGTTCTTTCTCCTATCAGTTATTTTTTATGGAATTACTGAAGAGTACATTAGCAAGTTGAGCATTTTCGTTAGGTGACTGAGCTATTTTGATATCTTAAATTTGAAAATTATTACATGTATAAAAGGGGCTTATGATGAATAATGAAAGATACTTCTCTAACCCCTATTGTTAAAGGATTCCAAGGGTTTTAGAAGTGGACGAAGACAAAATATATATATTTCTTATTATGGTAGAGTATACAGGTGGATACTCTAAAGTCTTTCATTACCATTGACATTAGAGAGTATTTGGTTTTCATTATCAAACTAGAAATGACTAGAAGTTTAAAATGTTGAGAAAACTTTAAATTTTCTCTGATTTAAATTTTAATCAACTTATATCAGGATCTTGATGTCTTTCTCTCTCATTTTGTGTTTATATAGATGGCTTTGGAAGATGCAGAACAGAAGCACAGTCTTTTACATTCAATCTTAATGGATCTAGAAGACCTATCAATAATTGTTGAAACAGATGAATTAACACAATCCGTACAAGAGTTAAGTAATCAAGTAACAGCTTTACAACAAAAAGTAATGAAAAACCTTCCACAGATTCAGCAAATGGCTGATGTAAGTTGGCACCATAAAGATGCGATTTATTATTCTTAATTTCTATTTCATTCAGAATTAAATTAGAGGCTGGGCACGGTGGCTCATGCCTATCATCCCAGCACTTTGGAAGGCCAAGGCAGGCTGATCACTTCAGGTCAGGAGTTCAAGACTAGCATGGTCAATATGGTGAAACCCTGTCTCTACTAAAAATATAAAAATTAGCTGGGCATTGTGGTACACGCATATAAACCTAGCTACTTGGAAGGCTGAGATAGGAGAATCACGTGAACTTGGGAGGCAGAGGTCTCAGTGGGCCAAGATTGCAGCACTTCTGCACCGGCCTGGGTGACAGAGCAAGATTCTGTCTCCAGAAAAAAAAAAAAAAAAAAAAAGAAGAAATAAATTAGATTTATACTGCTAACTAAGAACTATACAACTAATCTTTATGAAGACACATTGATCTGGTGAAATTTCGTTTATGTTATTTGTTGAATTACATTTTACTTTCCTTTGCAACCTGTAATGTAACTATAACAAAAAAAATCTCCCCATTTTTCAATCTGGAAGTGGTCTGATAAAGAGTAGAGAATCTTGATAAAAATAAGCTCTGTGTTTTCTCTTTGTCAAAGAGAAATATGATTGATTTTTAAATGCTGGATAGGAAAGAGGAAGTTGAAAGAGAATCCTGGCCAGGTGCAGTGGCTCACGCCTGTAATCCCAGCACGTAGGGAGGCAGAGGCAGGAGGATAGCTTGAGCACGGGAGTTTGAGGCCTGTCTGGGCACTATGGTAAGACCCCATTCTCCACAAAAAGGAATTAAAAACAAGTTTGAAAGAGGTAAACCCAAGTCTTTATTTACCAATAGCAAATATTTATTGAAGGGCTGTTGCATACCAGCCTCTGGATTTTTATTTTTGCTTGAAATATCTGATGCATTTGTTTAAGAATAGAGTCACATAGTAGAGGCAATTACAGTTAGTGCTTCATTATTTACCTTTGTTTCTCAGTTATATTCCCTATACCACACTCATGTATCTTCAGGGAATAATAACTGTTAGAGTAATTTTCTTGGTTATTGAAGCTTATTTCAACATTTTTAAATGCTTCTATAATTTTTGATGAAAATTACCCTAAAATACATTGCATAATTCTATATACTTTCTTAAATAGTAGGTGAACAGAATAATGCCCATTTAACTTTTCCTCATAATTTGGAGATATCACTGTAAACAGCTATTGTGCATTGAATACTGCTTTGTTTGCTTATAAAGTTTTGTTGGTTCCTGGCTGGACATGGTGGCTCTTGCCTGTAATCCCAGCACTTTGGGAGGCCGAGGTGGGCAGATCATCTGAGTGCAGGAGTTCGAGACCAGCCTGGCCAACATAGTGAAACCCTGTCTCTATTAAAAATACAAAATTAGCTGGGCGTAGTGGCAGGTACCTGTAATCCCAGCTACTGGGGAAGCTGAGACAGGAGAATCACTTGAACCCGGGAGGCAGAGGTTGCAGTGAGTCGTGATCACGCCATTGCACCCCACCCTGGGCAAAAAGAGCTAAACTTCCTTTTCAGAAGAAAAAAAAAATTTTTGTTGGTCCCTGTATTGAATGGCTCCAGACTGCTATAATTTGATATCCTGTCTATTTTCATGTGATTTTTAAATCTCCTTCATTATTTACCATACCTTCTTATTGGTACAGTATATCTGCATTGAGCTCTAAAAGCCAATAGGCTCTCTCACAGTTGTGTGGACTTCAGTGTGTAGATTTTGCAGCATGCGTTTTGCTTATTTTTGCAGCGTTTCACTTGAAGGTTCTTGACCAGGTCTTGCAGGTTGATGTTGATGAGAGAATAACCAATGGAAAAATGATTCATTGTTTACATTAATCTGAAGAGGTTATAAAATAACTCAGTGACACTCTGCTTGGCAACAATTTATTAGGGAGTTAGTGAAAAAGTCCTGACCCTTTTCTAGTTCCTGTGTGTCTGTTTCCCAAGCATAACTTTATCGTTTTACTTAAGGTGGTGAGAATTTTTTAAATGTCATACCCACTTTTTTTCAAGTCTTTGAATGTAATCCAAAGATAAATCTAAAGAGTTTGTTTTAAAAAAATTGATTTCAATATGTATGACCTTTGATCTCATAGTATGAGTAATTTAAAGTTGGCCATATGATGATCGTTAGTCCAGAAGGTATATAAGCAATGCTTTGTAGTATGGTGTGCTATTTATGGATTAACATTTTTATTAAAAATGGTGAACATTCTTTATCTGTAGTGCTTGGTTTGTTTTTAAGAGGTATAGATGGCAAACATTATTTGGCTAAATCAGAGAATAGAATTAATTCCAATAAACTGTTTTATAGATGATTAATATACAATATATATTGTATCAGTTTGTTCTTGCTTCTGAAATTCTAGGATGTGGTTGCTATTGAATCTGAAGTAAAATCAATGGAAAAAAGAGTTTCAAAAATCAAAACTATCCTATTATCAAAAGAAATACTTGATTTTTCTCCTGAAGAACATCTTAAACATGGGGAGGTAAGCATAGATCATTATTTAAAGTATTTTCTTATAATACTTATTATGTCTTTTAAAAAACAATATGATGTGATACAAAAGCATTTAGTCTTAGTAGAGGAGGTTAGGAAATTGAGGAGAATGACTATGTATTTTAGTCATAGTTGTAGTACCACTTATGTAAAGATAATTTTCCTGTAAGTTATTTTTTCATTTAAGTCAAACTCAAGGCCTTGAGTACCTAAGTCGGGCTGAACTGGGTTCCAGCCCCAGCTAGACTGCTCACTGGCTGCATGACTTTGAGTAATTAATGTTTTTTGGATTCTCTTTCATATCTGTGCACTGGTACTGAGGTGATGACATTGGCCGATTATAATGTAGTAGAGCCCCTGACAGAGGAGCTGGGACATAACGAAACAGCAGACAAAGGTTGATCCCCCACTCAGCCTAATAATTGAGAGCATGTGGCTTAGGCTCAGGGAGGCCTGGATTCTATTCCCAGCTTTGCCTCTTAAAGACTAAGCTTCCCTGGACCTTCTAACTTCTGTGAACCCAATTTCCTCACCTGTGAAATGGAGGTTAGGATACTTAGCTCTCAGGGGGTTGTGAGAGTAAATGAAATGATATTATATGAAATATGACTTAGTAAAGTGAATAATATTTTCTAATGTATTGGTTACGTAAATCCAGATTTCTATGGCTCAGATGTTATTAAAGCAAAATATAATTATACTTCTGGGAGTGTACATAGTCCCTGCATATGTCCTGGGACTCATGCAGGTCAGTTCTGTTAAAGTCAACAAGCACTTTTTGAGGCCTGCTACATGGGAAGCCTGTGCTAGGTGTAGTTGCTATGAAAGTGAGAGGCAGTACCTGCCCTTACATTACTCACTGCCTAGTGACAATATACACGCAAAACGCCAGCTCTACACAGAAAGTGGAGGGAGAGAAGGAAGAAAAAAGTTGTCCAAATGCATAATTGAGTACTGATAGGTTACTCTTGCCCCAGGTATTCTTTCCTGAGACCTTCAACTCCCAGATCATGAGTGACATAGTTCTTTTCAATCTGAGCTAAGAAATTGTTTTAAAAATGGAAACTATAAAAACTAAATTATACAGTGTTTTAATTTTGAATAATTAAATTTAACAGTGACCATTGTCTTTTCATTTTTGTAACATGCGTCTCTTACATAATTAAGGTCATACTTGAAAACATACGTCCCATGAAGAAAACCATTGCTGAGATACTGTCTTACCAGGTGGGACTGAGGTTACCACAGACAGGAATGAAACCTCTGCCTGTGTTTCAGCGGACAAATCAGCTTTCACAAGATATAAAACTATTGGAAAATGTGACTCAAGAACAGAATGAGTTACTAAAGGTGAGCAGTTTCTAATGACAGCCAACCTAGTGGATGAAAATGTTCACCAGTGGTTTTGTTTTCATTTCTAACTGAAATTAATTATTATCCTATTAATTATTACAGGAGGTGGCATTTGATATAAAAGCGTATCTTCATGCTGAAATGGAGCTAAGGTTATTTTTCTCAGTTCTTATCCTTGTTCTGGTTGAAGACATGAAAGCATAGTGATGGTCTATTTAATTTCATTCCACAGTTTATTAAAGACCTTCATGGGCAAAATGCTGTGGGAAGAGAGTCAAACCTGAACAAGGCATTGGCAGCCTCTGAGGCCAACAGATCTAGAAAGTAATCGTCACCATAGTAATCTCTGTTTTCTCAGTCGCTCTTCTATTAATTGTCTCATTTTATTACCAAACATGCGATATAGGTTGAGTAGGCACTTCATCATCTTTGTTTTTACAGATGAGAAAGTTGGCATCAGGGTTAAGTGACCTGCTAAACGACCACAGAGTTAACGTGTGTAGAGGTTAATTTATGTATACATGGAGCAAGAATTTGAGTTTCTAAGCTCCTGGTGTCATTTTGCATATTGAGAGATGATATTTTTCATCTTCTCCCCAGAGGGGTTTGGTGGTGGTGGTGGTGGTGGTTGGGTTTTGTTGGACCACTAGTCTCCATCAGGAATCATCATTAGTTAGAAATAATCTTTAGTTTGTATTCCTAGATCAACAATCACTCCCACAGGAACAGAAAGTTGCAGAAAGAGCCTTAAACTGCACAGACTTTCAGTCCTCTCTATCCACCGCCTGCTTCCTGCCTTTCCTGATTAGATGGGCCACTGTAGGGCTTATTTTTTATTTTTTATGAGAAAAATGAAACCACCTTTTGCTGGTAAAAAGAAAAATGACTGTATCTTATTCCCTGTTAAGTTTCTTGCACATTTTTATTCTGTTCTCCTAAGGCTTGAGGATACTGTACTCTCTGGTTTGCGTCTTAACTCTGGTCTGGCTGCTAGTCAACTGATAGCATTCTGTAACATCCAGAGAGAGAAAAAAGATCTAGCACTCAGTGTACTATCTCATAATAATATAAAGAGAGAAAAAAATATAAAATTTGATCTATTATTTTCATCCTTTTGTGCTTTATTGGTCTCTTGGTCAGAAGAAGAAAGCAACAGTCCTAACTATGCTTTCAAGTGGCTTCTTCACAACATGAAAGGGGTGAAATAGAAGAGGAAGTTCTGTTTTGTGCCAAGTTAGGTATCAAACTGTGCTGCCCAAACTTTCCATCTCATTGTGCTGATGGCAATCAGATGTCCCCTCATATATTTCAAAGCTAAGAAAGACAGGGGTGATGACAATCATTAGAATATGGTACATTTCCTTTGATTTCTCCTTGAGATATTGTAAATGACCTCGTAGAGAATAAGACAGATTACTTTTGTGGGCAGTAAGGGGCTGTAGTTCATTGTTAAGGGCTGGGGAGCAGATGCACACAGTGCACATAGTTACTCATTTCCAGCCTACAGCTAAAATTATGGTTAAATATTAAAGAAAATACAAGGAAGAATTCCGTATTAGCTGGAAGCTTTGTAGTTTTAAAAGGCATTTTGCTTCATTATGTAGCATACCAAAGAAATATCTCGTTTTTCTTTTGAAAGTCGTTTCTTTATTTTTCATTAAACTTTAATCATACTGTTTAGTCCACAGATAGGTCTGAGCTTTGCTGCTCCCCCAGCACTAGATGCCCGGTATTTTTCTGGTTAGTTTTGCTTTATTCTGCAAATTCAGGCTGTTCTTGAACCCTCAACTTCTTACTCATAAAACATACATCGCTGATCCCAACGGGTACCAAGTCAAGATGAGTCTGGACCGGGGAAGCCCATTATCACTCATATCACATGCTCTGTTCAATCTGAATCAGTTATGTCACCTTTCTATGTGGAAAACCCACCATGGAATATGTAATAAACTGGTTTCTGTGACTTGTCAGTAGTTTTTCAAAAGTTAGCAACTTTATGTTGACATGCCATAAAATGCTTTACAGAATAAACTTACTGGACTGGAAATACTTAAGAGTAAAGGTGTGTTCAGTGAGGCTTGTACTTTAAGCACTGCCCAGCATGCCCTGGCATCTAGGAGAGCAAGAAGATCAGGTGTCAGCTTGGCAAACATTCTTGTCTCTGTTTAGGCTACCACATCCTACTGAAATCTCAATGGGTGCATATTTGCTGTAAGTGATTAAAACTTCTGTGGGGATAAGCAATGAAAATAGTCCATTAATCTACTAGATTATGACAATTTTTTTTTTGCGGGGGTTATTTTATAGGAAGTCATAAAACAGACCAATGAATGTGATGAAGAAATAGAAAATTTGAAACAGATCTTAAATAATCATTCAGCTCAGTTCTCCTTTGAACATATGTCACCAGACCAAGCCGCCAAGCTGCCGCAGCTACAGGTATGTTTCTTTCATTTGTAAAGGTATGTTTCATGTATCCATCAGTCCATTTATTTAATACTTACAATCCTTTGGTGTCTAGAAGCCTTTCTAGTGTATAGTGTACTTTCCTATTTCTCTGTAACAATTTCTGTGTGTATTTACTTTCCATTCCTATTTCATAAAATAGGTGATTATATAATGATCATTACTAAAAAATGTAAAATTGTAGCCCTTGATGTTAAATCAAGAGAAGCCTTATCTTTGTATAGCCTGGGCAGCCCTAACCCCAGAAACTGGGCCAGGGTTGCCACATCTCCTTTAATGGAGGGCTTTTTAAGTGCCCATAGCCTTAGCCGGATGCCCTTTGATCTGAATTTGCTCTGGTACCAAGGAAGCTGATATAACATACAGGATATGTGGACAACCTGACTTTCTGGGATAAAGTCAGGTAGTATGGGCAGGCTGGGCTTTGGCAGTTAAAGACTCCAAATACTATTGTAATGAAGAATTCCATATTCTAAGTAGTATTGCCATATGTCAGAATTCACAGTGTCCTGTAGATTCAGCTACAGTGGATTGCAGGTTAACTGTCTATTACTAGTTTTTTTCAGTCATTGCTTTTGAAGTAGCATTTCTATAATGAAAAAAAAAAAAAAGCCTGATTGTATGCTAGGGATAATAGAAAGCTGCTTTTCTTCCTGCCATCAAGTTATGCAGGCAGGCAATTAATATGGTACTCAAAGGAAGATTACACCACTTGTTGGCTGTGAGACCGAGGGCAAGTGATTCGACATCTACAGGGAAGTACAGGGGAGTGCAAAGTGACACAGCTGTTCAACAGTAGATCAGAAATTCCCACTCAGTATTAAAGATTCAATATTGTACAAACATTAGATTTCCCCTTATGCTAAAAATTCGAGGACCCCAAAGAGCTTTTGTTTCTATGAATTATATCCATTGATACAGAAGTTAAAACTCAGAAATGTAAAAACATTTGTTTAGTTTTTAAGTAACAATAATAAACCCACAACATGTTAATAGCAATAACTATTTTATTATTTTTTTTTTAGAGAAGAGGGAGGTCTCATTATGTTACCCAGGCTGAAGTAGAAATAACATTTTTATTGAAGTAGTTATATTTTCTAAAACAAATAGTAATGAGGAGACTGACACTGTTTTATGTGTTTGCAATATCTTTAATATCTGGCTTAATATTAGGTCAGTGCACCCACCTAATAGACAGATTCTTATGTTTCTGCATTCGATCTGTTTAGGCATGTAGTTTTCTTTTAAGTATGTGAAGACAATCTAGCCTCTCAAATACGTGCACTTGGAAGAGGGAGGAATATTTTAATAGTCCTTTTGAATAATTGCGGACATTTTTCTTTGAAACTATACTAAAACCCAACAAGTGCAAATTACATATTAATTGTAAAATGGAATCTGAAGCCATGTCAATGACCTTTACATGTTCTTACGTTGAAATCCATTGGTCTACTTTGTACTTTGAATGGATCTTCTAACAACGAATGCTTTTATAACATCATGCTAGATCATTTGGAAAATATTGCTTTACTGAGTTATGCAGATCTTCCAAATGTTGACACATTTCAAGTCAGTATTTCTTTAAATCATAGTTGTTATTAACACCTGTCTCTTCATAAAAATCTTTTAATATCTAAGGAAATCAATATAGTTTATCAGCTGGCTTTTGTCGAGTAAAAATAGGGTTCTATGAATAAAAAGGATAGTTCAGCTTACAACTCAAACAATGGCCTAAGTGGTTTTTCTCATCCATTGGCCCTTGGTATGCAGTAGGAGTGCCCTATGCATACTTGCCATTTTTTCACAAAGAATACTAAAAATACATGCTGCTGTGGTTTGAAGGTTTTTGTCCCCCCCAAAAATGTTGCTCCCCTCCAACATTTTTATTCACGTTAAAACTTAATCACCAACACAGCAGTATCGGGAGGTGTGGCCCTTGGGAGGTGATTGAGTCACGAGGGCTTCTCCCTCATGAATGGGATTAGGAGCCCTCAGTAAAGGGCTTGAGGGAGGGAGTTCACCCATTTTTGCCCTTCTGCCTTGTGCCATGTGATAACTCGACAAGCCTCCCTCCAGGAAGATGGAATTTTCCCTTAAGAATGTCCTCGATGAAGAAATGTGTCTTAGTTTGCTTGTGCTGCCATAACAGAATACCCGTGACTGGGTAATTTATAAACACATCAAAGTCAAGAACCCAGTAACAATGAACATACTTGGTGTTCCGGCCTTGATTGATATAAGGTACCAGTAGTTATACCCACCATTGCTTTCATGCCATCAGTGCAAATGTCAGCACAGTGTAAAAGGCAAATAGCATGTTACTACTACGAAAATTATCTGGACCTCATGCACTGTGGCCAGGGGTCTGCAGATGCTGCTTTGAGGACAGCTGCTCCATGTAGGACTGCGGCTCTACTCTGTTTCTGTTATTCTAGTGCTGTAGTATTGCTCTTGTTGGAAGGCAGTGTACTTCTAAAGTTTAGTGTTTATTGAAAATGGAACACAGAATGCAGCCAACTCAGATTGAAGTCAAACTGTTATTTCTCAAAAAGCAATCACAGAAATGTTGACTTCAGACAGAATAGGGGTATTGGCCTAGGCAAGTGTGTGGTAGAGCTATGAGAAAGCCCAGGCGTGTGTTCTGCTAGGTGCTAGCTGCAGCTTTGGACAAATCACCTTCTTTCCCTCGCCTTTAGAACTCTCCCTTGCACGTAGAGACAGATCACGTTTCTTTCTTCTGTAAGAAAATTAATGCTTCTATGAATATCTGTGGGATGGGTGGATGGATGAGCCACTGCTCAATTACTTACTTATTCTACAGTAAAATATATATGTAGTATATCTTATTATGGGAATGATGGACAGAAAGGAATGATGGACAGATGGAAGAAAGGAGGAGGAAAGAATAGGGGTTTAAGGAATACATTGGGAACAAATTTCAAACACATGAAGGTTTTCTAAAAAAGAGCAGGCTGCTTCTAATGTAGCCCTCACTTCAGGAGCTCAGGCCGGTTGAATGACATCTCTCAGAGGTGCTAGAAAGGGGGATGTTAGTGTATTTGACACCTGCTATTTCTTCCACATCTAAGAATCTATAATTCTATAGTCATCTCAGATAGACAGTGGGCATTTGCATATCTGCCATGTGTAAGAAATTTTATTTGCACATACCAATAAATACAAATGTTAAAACTAACATTATGAAGCTCGGGGTCATCTGTCCATCATTCTCATAAGATATACTACATGGTACCTTTATTTGTCTATTTATTCCTATTTAGCAGGAAGATTTCACTGTAGAAAAAGTGATTGAGCAGGATAGACTCTGCTAAAAAAAAAAAAGTATGCTGGCTTGTGTTGCGATAACAACAGGAAAAGTAAATGAATTTAGTAAAACCAAAGAAGACTTTCAAAGATGATAATGAAAGAATGAGATTTATATTTTCATTTTCTCTTGATGGTTCCTAAATGTTAGTCTGTTTAAGAATTTCCTGGAGAGATACAGGAATATGTCTCCTGGGGACGTGCTTTTTTTTTTTTTTTTTTTTTTGAGATGGAATTTTGCTCTTGTTACCCAAGCTGGAGTGCAATGGCACGACCTTAGCTTACCACAACCTCCTCCTCCCCTCCCATGTTCAAGTGATTCTCCTGCCTCAGTCTCTTGAGTAGCTGAGATGACAGGTGCCTGCTACCACACCCTGCTAATTTTGTATTTTTAGTAGAGATGACGTTTCTCCATGTTGGTCAGACTGGTCTCTAACTCCTGACCTCAGGTGATCCACCCACCTTGGCCTCCCAAAGTGCTGGGATTACAGACATGAGCCACCACGCCTGGTTGGGACACAGTGGGAAGTATGCATAAGACACTTATGCTGTGCTGGTTAGTGTGCAGACTCCTGGGCCCTGGGCCGTGGATTCTATAGACGCTAGACCAGTAGCTCCCAATTCTGGCTGCACACCACAGTCATCTCTGGAGCTTGTTACAAGTTTCCATGCTTTGGCCCAACCCCCAGAGATTCGGATTCACAAGGTCTCTGGCAAGGCTGAGGGATCCTATAGCTTATAAACCCTACAAAGGACCTTGGAAATGCAGCTAGGATGGAAGGAGCTTTGGTGTGCCAGAGACTAGCTTCTGGCTTTGTAAACCAAACAGCAGAGAAAAATCTTTAGCCCTTGTACCAAAGGAAGCAGGCTGCTATGGGGCCTCAGATTTCTCAGACCTTTGCAAACACTCTTTCTACACAGGAAGAAATCGAAGGTATGGAAAAACAGATTCTGAGTTTGAACCAGAAAAAAGAAGATCTGTTGGTGGACTTGAAGGCCACCATACTAAACCTTCACCAGCATTTGAAGCAAGAAGAAGAAAAGGCAGAAAGAGATGTGCTGCCAGCTGTAGCATCAGAGGAGGGCAGAGTGGCGGAGAGGGATGCTTCTGAGTGGCAGGTGGGTATGACTTGAAGTTAATGCTGGCCCCAGACTCCACAAGAGCATTAATGGTTAGTGTTTTCCATCTGAACAACCTGTGGCATCTACGTCTATGTCCTGTAGTAAAGGAATTTTTGAAAGTGGAAATATTCAACCTGAGGTTGTTTACTAGTGAATATAAATCCTCAAGGTGTGCCTATTCTGGGCTCCACCCAGAATTCTTATGCCTGAGTTACTTTAGGACATGCTTATAAAATTTCACAGGCATGTGGATCAAGCCTCCCTTTGAAGTGTCTTCCTACGGAAAAGTCAGCCGTTTGCAGACCCAGGAAGGGCCCAGTGCCTCTCTAAGTCCTCTCTGCATCCACATCAATGACTCACATTCTTTAATTGTTTGATGAGGGGCCACAGGGTTGGGGCATGAAAATGACAAGACCGAAGGTTTGACTGACTCGGGATATCTGGCTGGAGGAGCGAACTGTACAGGAGGCAGAGGCTACTTGTGGGGTGGGCATCTTGGATAAAGTGAGTAAAAAATTAGCTACATAAAAATGCAGCCAGACCGGGATCTTGGTGACGCTGACCAGCAGCCAGACTGCAGGTGTTCTTGTGCTGTGCTTTTCAGTTGAACAGAAGAGGCTCCATGTCTTACCTGGCAGCAGTCGAGGAAGAGGCGGAAGAAAGTTCTGTGAAGAGCGAAGTAAGGGAAATAATTTTCTTCGTTAAAGTTTGTTAGAACCGAACCTCTAAAAGAAGGTCACTGAAAAGACCTTAAAGTGAATGGAAACCTAAGAATTTTTAAAATTAATGTTGATATTTTAAGAGTATGACTGAAGCAGTTCTCTTACGTTATTAATGTTTAAGTGTATCGAAACCTACTTCACTTTGTAAGAGTGAGATGAATGTAATTCAGACACTCTTGGCATACGGGAGAAGATGAAGTTCTCTGTAGTCTCCTGATTTCTGAGGACTTTTCTCTGAAGTTTTGAGAGCATGCTGTTTGTTTGGCACTCCTGGTCTCATTTTTAGAACTGTATTTTTCCACATTTCAATTACTCTTTTGGTCTAAAACAGTATTTCTGAGGACATGAAGAGTTGTGTTAGCCACTAATACTAAGAATTCATACTATTTAATTATAACTGGTTGAATGAGACATTTTCAATTGTCTTTTCTGACATCGGTTTCCATATCATACTTGAAAAATGAAAGTTGCAATGGGTCTTGAGCCAAAAGGAAGAAGATTGAAGCAACTTACAGTTTTTGGGACTAACATGTAACCACCAGACACTTTTTAGGCTCATTTTATAGGTGGTTGAATAGCTCCACTGTCACACAGAACAGACCTCCTGTCCTAGAGTGTGTCGCTAGGACATGGTGGAACTGTGACAAGGAAGAGTACAGGTTTACTGTGCTCTGGGACCAGCAGAGAGCTTTGCAATCTGATTGTAACCCTTCATGGCAGAGAGAACTATGAAAATCACAAGGGGACCAGGGGCCAAAAAACGTGACTTCAGTACGATGTTAATTTGAGAAGTGTATTTGGTTCTGAGCTCATGGTTATAGTATTATTTGTCTTTGACAGCAGCAAAGCAATACCTGTTCATCAAAACAAAACCTGTTATTTTTGTTTTAATTGACAAGTAAAAATTTTATATGGTCAAAATATTAGCCAGGGGTGGTGATGGGCCCCTGTAATCCCAGCTACTTGGGAGGCTGAGGCAGGAGAATCTCTTGAACCTGGGAGGCGGAGGTTAGTCACCATCATATACAAAAGATCCGTTGAACTTATTCCTCCTGTGCCTTTTTTTTAAAGTGCCCTTTGACAAACGATTGCATAATCTCTGGTCACTGGTAACCATTATTTTATTCTCTGCTTCTATGAGTTTGACTTCTTTACATTTCACATATAAAGGAGGTGATGTGGTATGTGTCCTGCCTTAGGCCTGGCTCATTTCACTTAACAGAAGATACTCTAAATCTACCCATGTTGTTGCAAATGACAGAATTTCCTTATTTTTCTAAGGCCAAATAGTATTTCACTATGTATCTGTACACCACATTTTCTTTAGCCATTCATTTGTTGATAGGCACTTAGGTTAATTCCATATCTTGGTTTGTTGTGAACAGGGCTGCAGTGAACACGGGCATGCAGACATGTCTTTGACATACTGACTTTTTTCCTTTGGATGTATATTCAGTCGTGGGATTGCTGGTTCTATTTTTAATTTTTGAGGAACCTCAATACTGTACCAATTTACATTCCCACCAACAGTATTCAGGGGTTCCATTTTATCCACATCATCATGACCACTTTTTATTTTTTGTCTTTTTGATATAAGCCATCCTACCAGGTGTAAAGTAGTATCTCACTGTGGTTTTAATTTGCATTTTCCCTGTGATTAGCGATGTTGAATGTTTTTTCTTATACCCATGAGGTTGTTATTTTAAAGACAGCATTTTCATTTTTTTAAACTTTTATGTATTTAAAAACATTTATTTATTTAGCAACAGGATCGCATTCTGTTGCCCAGGCTAGAGTGCATTGGTACTCACTGCAGCCTCCAACTCCTGGCCCCAAGTGATCCTCCCACTTCAGCCTCCCAGAGTGCTGGGATTACAGTGTGAGTGGCGGTGCCTGGCCTCAAAGATAGCATTTAAAGTTACATTTAACAAAACAGATTAAATTCCTAAAAGCACCGTTTTAAAGATTTCCTTTGTGTGACATAAGCCGAGCCCCTACTTTTAAAAATATTTTCTAGGCTTTAGGAAGAGCAGTCATATTTGGAAACATGATATAGTTAGCAAAAAATACAGATTAAAAAATGGGGGAGGGCTGCAATAAAGGGCCATGGTTACACTGCCTGGTAAGTTGGGCCTGGCATAAAAGAGGTGAGTGAGTAGGGTGTCTGTTATGACAGTAAGGGAAGCTGTTCCCCTTGCTAACCAATTGATTACTCTGACAGAATGGAGATGAGAAGGCAGAACCACCTCCTCAGACTTGGTCTTCATTCTGGAAGCATGACAAGGACGAGGAGGAAGACAGAGCTTCCTCATCCTCTGGAACGATTGTTCAGGTAGTGCTAGGCACATCAACCACATTTGGGAGTTATGGAGAGGGTGGGGAGCAGGGACCTCTTTTTGCACCACTTTCTCTTTCCACACTCCTCACCCGCCCCCAGCCCCGAGATGGAGTCTTGCTCTGTTGCCCAGGTTGGAGCGCACTGTCACGATCTTGGCTCACTGCAACCTTCACCTCCTGGGTCTAAGCAAGTCTCCTGCCTCAGCCTCCCCAGTAGCTGGAATTACAGGCACGTGGCACCATGCCCAGCTAATTTTTGTATTTTTAGTAGAGGTGGGATTTCACCACGTTGCCCAACTTCCTACGTTAACTTTGCTTCCTCTCTTTCCCCTTTCCTTTGTTTGGTTTTCAGTCAGCACTGCCTAAACCTTTAAAAGCCCATCTGTAGCTCAGACAAGGAATAAAAATAAGGATGGTAAAGAACTATCTTGTTTGAAGGAGTGTTTAGAGAGGGAACCTACATGGGCTGATTGTTTTTTTTTTTTTTTTTTTTTTTTTTTTAAGACTCGAGACAGAGTTTTGCTCTTGTTGCCCAGCCTGGAGTGCAATGGCGCGATCTTGGCTCACTGCAACCTCCCCCTCCCTGGTTCAAGCAATTCTTCTGCCTCAGCCTGGCCATATAATTTAAATTTTCATAAGAATATACTTTTAGGCCGGGCGCAGTGGCTGATACCTGTAACCCCAGCACTTTGGGGAGCTGAGGCAGGCAGATCACAAGGTCAAGAGATTGAGACCATCCTGGCCAACATGGTGAAATCCTGTCTCTACTAAAAATACAAAAATTAGCTGGGCGTGGTGGCATGTGCCTATAGTTCCAGCTACTCGGGAGGCTGAGGGAGGAGAATTGCTTTAACCCAGGAGGCGGAGGTTGCAGTGAGCCGAGATCATGCCACTGCACTCTAGCCTGGCGCCTGGCAATGGAGCAAGACTCTGTCTCAAAAAAAAAAAAAAGAATATAAAAAAAATTATTCAATGAGACAAAGCATACTTCTGAAAGAATCTACTTAAGTACCTACTTCTCTAGATTCTTTATGTGTTCATTAAGAAGAAAAGTTTGAAGCATGTACATCTTTCAAATAAATACAATCCTGAGGAAGCTGATTTTTTTCTTAATGAACAAACTTTTTTCTAATTGTACCTGACTTCTCGGTGACCTGACTTTTTTGCAAGCAAGTAATTTGTAAAATGAGCAGACACAGAAAGAAGAACTCCAAGACCTTTCCTGGAGCTCTGATTCTTTTCTTTACAGGAAGCATATGGGAAAATAAGCACCTGTGATAATTCCATGGCACAAATCCTCGCACCAGACTCGCCAAACACTGAGCAAGGCTCACAATGTTCCCTAAGGACCAACCAAACAGAAGAGGTAAGTCCCTGGTGGTAGTAAGCAAACTGCTCAGATAGCTGGACTAGCACCTAGAGGTGACCAGTGTTCTGCGTCCTGCAATACCCTGTATGTCAAACCAAGTGTTTCTTGTGAACTTTAACATATGAAGATAATGTGCTGTCAAGCTGTGGAAATGGAAGACTTGTCATCAGATATTTACAAAGAAAATAAGCATGGCATACAGAATTAGATGCTGTTCACTCATTTACCGTTTGTCAACATGACATAGTCTTTCCATTGATGACTACTTTAATCTGTAGATAGAATTTACAGGGGCAAATAAAGTGGAGAAGGGTTAATATTAATGGCCTGTTACATAAGAGGCATTCATAGTTACCTGTTTAACCCTCAGACTGTATAAGGTAGGTTCATACCTACTATGTGTTTACAAATGAAGAAATCAAAATTCAGGGAGCAAAAATATAGCTAGTGGGCCGGGCACAGCGGCTCATGCCTGTAATCCCAGCACTTTAGGAGGCCAAGGCGGGCAGATCACCTGAGGTCAGGAGTTCGAGACCAGCCTGGCCAACATGATGAAACCCTGTCTCTACTAAAGATACAAAAATTAGCCAGGTATGGTGGCACATGTTTGTAATCCCAACTAATCCAGAGGCTGAGGCATGAGAATCACTTGAACCTGAGAGGTGGAGGTTGCAGTGAACCAAGATTATACCACTGTACTCCAGCCTGCCTGGGCAATTGAGCAAGACCTTGTCTTGGAAAAAAAAAAAAAAAAGTCCAGGTTTGGCGGCTCACACCTGTAATCCCAGCACATTGGGAGGCTGAGGCGGGTAGATCATGAGGTCAGGAGATTGAAACCATCTGGCCAACATGGTGAAACCCCGTCCCTACTAAAAATGTAAAAATTGGCTGATCGGGGTGGCGCATGCCTGTAATCCCAGCTACTTGGGAGGCTGAGGCAGGAGAATCACTTGAAGCAGGTAGTCAGAGGTTGAGGTTACAGTGAGTCGAGATCACTGCACTCTAGCCTCATGACAGAGTGAGACTCTGTCTCAAAAAAAAAAAGTATATATATAGCTAGTGAATGGGGGAACAAAGAATCACACCTTGATTATTCTAACCTGCCTTTCTAATTTGGAATCTTGTACCTCAGTGGTTCTCAAGACCCCATCTCAAAAAAAAAAGTGTGTGTGGCATATAATAGGTGCTAAAATAAATTTTTTTTAATAAATAATGAAGGTGGGTGGTAAATCTGTGATTGCAGATAATTAATATTAATAGATTGTTTTCTCAAGTGGCCAAAAAAGGAAAGGGGATCTCAAAGTCTTTATCTGTAGCAATATCTGAAAACTAGAAGGGAATTAATCAGATTACTAGAAATGGATGCCTGGAAGTAAAATCACACAGCTGTTGCTTTAAAAAAAAAAAAAAAACATAACCTGGCACTATGGCTCATGCCTGTAATCCCAGCACTTTGGGAGGTTGAGGCGAGTGGATCACTTGAGGCCAGGAGTTTGAGACCCAGCCTGGCCAACATGGCCAAACCCTGCCTCTACTAAAAATAAAAAATTAACCAGGTGTGATGGCATGTGCTCCTAATCCTAGTTCCTTGGGAAGCTGAGACAGGAGAATCACTTGAACTTGGGAGATGGAGGTTGCAGTGAGATGAGATCATGCCACTGCACTCCAGCCTAGGTGACAGAGCGAGACTCTGTCTCAAGAAAAAAAAAAAAAAAGGATTAAAAAAGAAAATTAAGGCCAGGCATGGTGGCTCACGCCTGTAATCCAAGTACTTTGAATGCCAACATGGGTGGATCACCTGAGGTCGGGAGTTCAAGACCAGCCTGACCAACATGGTGAAACTCCATCTTTATTTAAAAAAGAAAAAGAAAATTAAAACAGGTGAATCCAAGTATAGACCTGATTATATGTGAAGTTCAGAAAAAGCACAACACAAAGGAAAGTTTCTTTGAGAACGCGATTCTTGAAGAAAATTGTAATAATAAATTAATGAAGGCAGGGAAGAAACGGCATTTTGGCCGAAAATAGCAAATGTATGTGAAGATAATAGGTGGTGAAAGGTAAAAAATACAACCCAGAGACACTTGTGCCAGACCAGCTTTCGTAAGATTCATCAGTGCACATGAAAAGGAGCAGCATTCGCCGCCCGGCACGTGTTTGTTACCAGCTACCTATTTTATTCACTCTTTGACACTGAAAGTTCTATGTCTAAACCAAATTCCATAAACGTTGTGAAATGTGCATTTGCCTTGAGTTAGGGTATACATTTGCGAGCATCTCCCATTCGAAGTTTGTCACTTGGCCAGAATTACATTGTATTAGATGCTAACATGTTAATAAAATCTTACAGAAAACACTGTATTTTATCATAATTAATAAAATATTTATTGAGACCAAAAAGTTTATAGAGCAAAATACAAATCCTTATTCCTGAAGGAATTTTTCTGGAAGTATCAATATTATTCTTTCTATATTCTAGGGAAGGATAGATAATACAGTGGGAGGTAAATACTTCTTTGTATCAAATTATCTTTTGCTGCCTGGTTGAATATATTTATTATATAATTACTGGAATACTTTTATTTGGTACCTGGAAGAAAATTTTCTATTGAACTGATAAACAACCCAGTTATTTGAATATAAAAAGAACACAGCACACTTTCTTTATACTATGAGCATCTAGTCCTTAATTCAGTCATATTTGAGTATGCAGAAGGGGAAAGTCATTTTAGGGATTCTCTCTAAGGAATAGGAAAAATGTTTCCAGATTACCCCACTGAGGTTCAGTAGTTGACTCACGCTGTTTTTATTAGGGAAAAGTTTGGATGAGTAATATCGTGTTTTTAAAAAGTTAAAATTTTTATAATCTAGCTATTTGAGAAGATGTTAAGTTAAAATTATGTGGTATATGTTATTGTATCCCTGCTGGTATGTAAAGATCGTGTCTGTTTTGTTTTTCTGTCTGAATAGAGTGTGCAGCAATGTAAGCATTGCTTAATCATGTGTCACGTAACTCTAAACACTGGCCAGTTCCCTCAGATGTTTCAGACACACACACACCCTGTCACTCATATTCTCACCTGTCTCCTGGGGCTTGCTGGCTGGTGAACTGCAGGCCTGTTTGCTTCCTCTGTGCCCGGGAATACTGCACCTGTGTACTCACAGATCGGCTGCTTGGAAACCTGTGGCACCAGGTCACGTGATTGTTGCTATGAGTGTGGAGGTGCCTTTCTCTTTTCTTTCTTCCTTCTTCTGCCCTGATTTTGTTTCTTTTAACTGGGGAAATGTTGTGGGCTCCCAGGTCTTTGCAGGCCCAAGTCTGAAAACTTTGGACTCCCTGCCTTTTCACTGCTGGATTATCTTTGGATTTCTTTTAGGGCACCACACCTCCTATCAAGGTTGCCACTCTGGACTCTTCTGACACGCAAGGAGGTTCAGAGCCCAGAGTGGAGAAAACTAGGCCGGAGGCTGCGGAAGTCCTGCATGCCTGCAAGACCCAGGTGGCCGAGCTGGAGCTGTGGCTGCAACAAGCCAACGTGGCATTTGAGCCGGAAACATTAAACGCAGACATGCAGCAGGTGGTGGAACAGCAGCTGGTTGGGTGCCAGGTAAGACTGAGAAGTCAGAGTTCATGGTTTGCCTCTCCACCAATCATCTGCCAAGACTGGGTGAATTTCTCTTAAAGCAACACTGTTTTTCTTTCTGTTACTCTGACCCTTACATTTATCTTGGCTTCAACTTTTAGTTCTCAGGGTAATTATTTATGGAATGCTTTATGGAAACATCTTATTTGAGGGGACAGTAGTGAGTTAGAGTTAAGACTCTAGAGTCTAAAGCCAGCTCTGTCACATTAACTGTGAGCTTGGGGAAGTGAACTGCTCAGCCTCGTTTTCCACATATAGTAGGTTATCTCATAGGATTTCTGTCAGGATTAA
The DNA here is from genome assembly GCF_048565385.1 of Saimiri boliviensis. Classification (NCBI taxonomy): domain Eukaryota; kingdom Metazoa; phylum Chordata; class Mammalia; order Primates; family Cebidae; genus Saimiri; species Saimiri boliviensis. The sequence continues at coordinate 39,646,977 of NC_133450.1, read as the reverse complement.
ATAAGGTATTTAAAGTAGTGTCATAGGATTTAAATAAGGCATTTAAAGCAGTGGCATAAGATATAAAGTTATCTCATAGGATTTTTTTCAGGGTTAAATAAGGTATATAAAGTAACAAGTGCTTAGTAAATGCTCTTCTTTTATTCACTAAAATTTGTCATTGGAATATTCATTCATTAGATGTTATTAGTGACAAAAAAATTATTCATCAGAAATGAAACCAAATGTCTTGATCTGCAAAATTGAAGATACAGCATAAAAGGGCTTTCCAGCCGTTTTACTAGGAATGCTGTTGGTTTTGCTTGGGAGGGGCAGGGATATATCAACTTCCTTGCCGCTAGTCACTCTGAGTAAAGCTTGCCTGGTCAGCCCAAAGGTTGAGTTTCTAATCCCTCCAGGGAGGGGCTAGAGTGATGACATCGCAACAGTATAATCGAGCGTCACAAGAGCAGAGGCATGCGAGCTACTTGCAAAGGCCTCTCTCCCAGCTGCACTTAGGAGACCAGCCTCGTCTCTACCTTATGGGCCTGTTTGTCTGCCAAGAATGAAGACATCCTCTTGTCTCAGCCCTGCTCCAGGGAGTATTTCCCGCTGTGGCCTGTTATGTTGTTGTGGGTAGCCTGCCTTTGATCCCCAGGTGTACATTCTCCCCTTCTGTTTAAGCCCACAGTCTTACAACATCCAGGAACCAGACGGAGAGGCCAGCCTCCTCCTCCGTGCAGCTCGGCCCCTCTGATCTCAGAAGTCAGTTCTTTTTTTTTCAGGGTCTCATTCTGTTGCCCAAGTTGGAGTGCAGTGGCTCAGTCATAGCTCATTGCACCCTCCACCTCCTGGGCTGAGGTGATCCTCCCACCTCAGCTTCCTGGGTAGCTGGGACTACAGGTCTACACCACTATAACCAGCTACTTTTTGTGGATTTTTTTTGGTGGAGATGAGAGATCTTACTGTATTGTCCAGGCTGATCTTGAACTCCTGGACTCAAGTAATCCACCCACCTCGGCCTCCCAGAGTACTGGATTACAGGCATGAGCTACCATGCCCAGCCCAAAAGTCAGTTCTAAAGGGATAGGTTCACTCAGATACTGGCACTGCCGCTTGGCCTGGCTGATGGGCACAGGTGAGCCTGTGAACGGCATAGAGCATCAAACAGCACAGAGCAATGCTATGCTAAACTGAACTCGAGGCAGTCTGGATTGTGAGTCCCACCCACTTAAGGCCATTCAGGATTGATTTGCCAACTGATAATCTACTGACTGGGTAGACCCTATGTCAACTCCTTGATCATCACCAGAATCCCATATTAATTGCCACTTGTAGTGAGTTCAAGGATTTCCAGGCTGCGCAAGGAAAAGATACCACTACCAGGTGGCAGTAGGACCCAACACCAACAATGCTTTATTTGGGCAGCATTTTGACAGGATTATGATTGTGAGGGACAGGTCTTTACTGCAGGAGACCTTCCAGATGCTAAGGCATAGACTGCGGGTCAGGCCACCACCCAGAAGGGAAGGAGAACCAGGGAGCTCCCAGGGGAGAGGAGAAATAGAGAGGACTTACATGCCTAGCAGTGTCTCAGCGCAGTGGAGGATCTCTGGGTCAGAGAGCTCCAAAGGGCAGCAGAAGCTCGGGATATTTTTATAGCCCAGGGTTAGTCTTATCCATGGCTGGCAGATTTTGGGTGCAGTTTTCAGGGGTACGCAAAGCAGACAGGCTCTAAATGGATTAAAATATGCTTATTCGGGCTGCGTTTAAAGCCATCAAATGTGTAAACATTTGAGTCTGGTGCTGGCACTCTGAACTTACTGCTTCTGACCTGGTTCAAAGAAAGAAACCAGATAGGGGCTAATATACAAGGACATCTTTGGCTCATTTATATAACATAACACATTAAAGTTATTATTGAAACATATAAAACCTTAAAGTGATCTGTAAAAAACACTAAATTCCAGTGGAAAGGCAACCAAAGGACAGGAGCAAACAGTTCAGTCAGAAAAGATTATGGACCAGGCGTAGTGGCTATGCCTGTAATTCCAGCACTTTGGGAGGCCAAGGCGGGTGGATTGCTTGAGGCCAGGAGTTTGAGACCAGCCTGGGCAACATAGTAAGACCTTGTCTCTACAAAATTATAAAAATAAAGAAGTAAACTAACTGGGCATGGTGGTGTATGCCTGAAGTCCCAGCTACCTGGGAGGCTGAGACACAAGTTTCTCTTAAGCCCAAGAATTCAAGACTACAGTGAGCTATGATTGCACCACTGCATTCCAGTCTAGGCTAAAGAGTGAGACACTGTCAAAAAAAAGAGAGAATGGTAAGAAGGGAGAGAGGAAGGATTATGGTTAGTAATTTAATATTTGATAATTGTTTAATCTTGATTATTCAAGATGTGAATTAAAACAGCTGTTTTGTTTCTATATTACGCTAGCAAAAGTTACATCATTCTGGGAAAATGGATCCTCTGATGTCTGGTAGTTCTATCTAATTGGCTCAGTGTTTTGGGAGGTCAGTTGTCAACATATAAGCTGTTCATTTTCTTTGAGCTGAAAGTACCATTACCTGTTTTCTTTTGAGATAGAGTCTTGCTCTGTCACCCAGGTTGGAGTGCAGTGGCACAGTCTCGGCTCACTGCAGTTCCACCTCCTGAGTTCAAGCGATTCTCCCACCTCAGTCTCCCAAGTAGCTGGGATTACAGGCATACTTTACTGTACCTGGTTAATTTTTGTATTTATACCGGGGTTTCACCATGTTGGCCAGGGTGATCTCAAATTCTTGACCTCAAGTGATCTACCTGTCTTGGCCTCCCAAAGTGCAGAGATTACAGGCGTGAGCCTACCATGTCCAGCCAGTACCACTGCTTTTAATTTACCTTCTGAAAATCATCCAAAATGAGAAAAGTAATTACAGAAGCATTGATCACAAAAGTGAAGAACTAGAAACAAAGGGGTAGCAATGGGGAAGGTTTTAAGTGAATCATGGAATATCAACTTGCTGCTGTTAAAATGAAAATCATGAAACGTGTGGAAACACGAAAAACTATGTAGCAGTTAAGTAGGAAAAATAAAACATAAAATTATGCTACATTTTATTTATAGCCACACTACAGTCTATGGGTACATATTGTTCAAACTTCAAGAATCTGTAGAGGATGTAGGTTGAGTAGTTCCACCTTTATCTGTGGGGGTGTGTTACAGGACCCCCAATGGATGCCTGAAGTCACAGACAGTACCCAACTCTATGTATATTATGTTTTTTTTTTTTTGATATGATCACTGAGATGGCTACAGATTGAGTATACCTTATCCCAAAGTGCTTGGAACTAGAAATATTTTGCATTTGGGTTTTTTTTGGGTTGGGGGGGATTTGGAATATTTGCATATACATAATGAGATATCTTAGAGATGGGACCCACGTTTAAACATGAAATTAATTAATTAATTAATTTTAGGGTTAACAGGGTCTTGTTCTGTTACTTAGGCTGGAGTGCAAGGGCATGATCATGGCTCACTACAGCCTCCAACTGCTGGGCTCAAGCAATCCTCCTGCCTCAGTCTCCAGAATAGCTAGGACTACAGGAGTACACCACCATGCCTGGCTAATTTTATTTTTTGTTGAGTTGGGGTCCCACTGTGTTGCCCAGGCTGATCTCATACTCCTGGCCTGAAGTGATCCTCCTGCCTCAGCCTTCCAAAGTGCTGGGATTACAAGTATGAGCCACCATTGCTGGGCCTCATTTATGTTTTATCTATACCTCATACACATACCCTGAAGGTTATTTTATATAATAACTTTAATAATGTTATGTATGAAACAAAGTTCAATTGTGACCCATCACATGAGGCTGGGTGTCGAATTTTCCTCTTCTGGTATGGGACACAAAAAGTTTCAGATTTTGGAGCATTTTTGGATTTTGGATTTTCAGATTAGGGATACTCAACCTGTACTAAGTAACTAAGCGTCCAAGTGCTAGAGTGTGGATATGCTGGACCAAGGGATCATTCACATCCTGGGTGGGATGCAGCAGGATGGTATGCAAGGATGCTGTGCAATTTTATCATGCTATTCAGATGGTGCAAAATTTAAAATGTATAAATGATTTCTGGAATTTTCCATTTAATATTTTTGAGCCATGGTTGACTGCAAACAACTGAAACCACAAAAAGTAAAAGCATGGATAACTGGGCCTATTGTAGCTTGTTTAGATGAAGAAGTTATAGGATGAATTATTTGAAATTTTGTTTTAAAAATAGAGTTTTTTCTTAAGGAAAATGTATAATTCCTTAAATCCTCACAGTGAATGGAACTTGTTCTTAGTCCTGCACCAAGTTTTAGTACAAATGATCATGGTGCTGGAATGTGAGTTTGTGTGTTGTTGCTGACTTGAGTGCCCAGCCAGTTGGCGTGACCAAGCGGGCTGCTGAGCCCCAGGAGAGGGCAAACTTGATCTGTTGAGGAGGAATACAATGACCGAAACTTACTGGGAAACTTACCTCATCCAGCTGATGTATTTTTAGATCTATGTGAATTGGCCGGTTGTATCAATAACTAAGTATTTCAGGTTCCAAATTATTTGGCTTGAAAAAGAGAAAGAAAAGAACAAGGGAAATAATTTTCAAACAGTTACATGGAATTCTTTTTAAAATTTCTACTCCACACTTGGATTGCAACATTAAAGATTAGGAAGGTGGGGGAAAATAAGAACTTTTTAACCACGGACAATGTATGAAGCACTGGCCAAAATTCATGGATTTAATTCATTCTCTCCTCACAATGACCCTAGGAGGTAAGTTCAGTTGTTATCTTCATTTTACAGACTACTAGAGGCACACTCCTCTAAAATAAGGTGCCTATGTTTACACATCTATTAAGTGTCAGGACTGGGATCTGAAACCAGGTAGTCTGATTCTAAGATCTGTATTCTTACCCACTATCCTCTGCTGGATACATTCCACTGTGTTTTGTAAGCTGACTGCAGAGTCACTTACTTAAATGATTTTACAGCGTGACACCCGTAATTGGGGTTGGTTTGGTTGCACCCCTGCTGAAAAGCGCAAGAATTCTATGGAAGTTTCTGTTTTTCCAAGGTTTCTTCCATCCTGTGTTTCTGGGGGTTCTTGTGTATACTCAGGTAAACAGAATAAGTCTGAACTTGTTTGGGGGAACAACACTTATTCAAGACCAACACTATGAGTAATTCAATGCTTTTATTTCCTAGGCTATGCTAACAGAGATTGAGCACAAGGTTGCCTTTCTGTTAGAGGCCTGCAAAGATCAGGGCCTGGGAGATAATGGAGCCACTCAATATGAGGCTGAAGCACTTTCCCTGAAACTGAAAACAGTGAAGTGCAATTTAGAAAAAGTCCAGATGATGCTTCAGGAGAAGCACATTGAAGATCAGGTAACCAATGAGTATTTATGGACATTCATCTTGATATACATACGCAGCAGAGCCGCTAGAAGAGAACTCTGGTTGGAAGTGTTGGACCAGCTACAGAGAAACTCTACTAAGTGTGAAAGAATTACACACGTTAACACTGTAGATGAGTATACTGGCTTGTTACTTTTATTTCATTTTACTTTGCACTTTTCCTGTCTAGGTGGTTGTTGGCGATGGTGGTGGTTTGGTTTGTGTTGGTTTAATGTGGCCGAGTGTTCTTACTGGCAGTGAGCTCTAGCGTCAGGCTTCTTTATAAAAGAAGAATGTATTGTAAAGGAATTTTGTGACTCTAATTGACCAGAAAACAAAGCTTTTGTAGATATGACTAAAATTTGACATCAGAAACATAAACCTGTTTCCAGTATACTTTATTTTTCAGTTGCAAATATTTATATATACTAATTAAAGTATCATATAGTTAAAGTGTTCTTATGATTTTTAAAAGCGGTTTGTGTTTATGAATGCAAATGTGCATCTGAGTAGATCTTACTATATAAGATTTGCATCTGTACTTATGAGTGGTTCCTACTTAGAAACTTTTGTTCACATAAGTGAGACTAGCTGCAAATACATAGGGCATATGGTTCCTCTTTCATCCTAATATGTTCTCTCTTTTTAAAAAAGTATATTTAGCCATAGGGGAAACTTGAATTTATAAGTATAATACTGTTTCTCTTTTTGGTACTTTTTTATTCGGTATTTGTTCTTAAAAAAGGCAATACATTTTCTCGCTTTTAGTAATTCATTGGATGAATTAAGTTGAAGAAATAAGATGATCACTTCACAAAATGTAGTGGTTTTTGAAGTTGTTATGAAATAAGTACATTAAATCCTAGTAGACTGGGCGCAGTGGCTCACACCTATAATCCCAGCACTTTGGGAGGCCGATGTGGGCAGATCATCAGAGGTCCAGAGTTTGAGACTAGTCTGGCCAACATGGTAAAACCCTGTCTCTACTAAAAATACAAAAATTAGCTGGGTGTGGTGGGTGAATCTGTAATTCCCAGCTACTCTGGAGACTGAGGCTGGAGAATCGCTTGAATCCGGGAGGCAAAGGTTGCCGTAAGCCAAGATTGCACCATTGCACTCCAGCCTGGGGGACAAGCATCAAACTCCCTCTCAAAAACCAAAAAAAACAAACAAAAAACCATAGTATATAATTATTGCAAATAACAAAATGCCGTATTTACTTCATATAAAATCTCTCTATGTAGTCCCATTATTAGAATTGAGATAAAGTGGAGTTTATTTTAAAAATAAATAGCCTGTCATTATGAAATGTTTTGCAGCATCCTACCATTCTAAAACGCTCAGAGCCAGAGCATCAAAAAGTTCGCCAGCCAGTGAACCTTTCTGAATTGGAATCCACGGTAACTGAAAGGCCACAATTCAGCAGACAAAAAGATTTCCAGCAGCAACAGGTAATTCTAGCCCCCAACAGTTGCAGAGACAAGAATAAAACTTTTTAACCAGGTAAGGTGGTGCAAACCCACAGTCCTAGCTACTTGGGAGGCTGAGGTGGGAGGATCACCTGTGCCCAGGTGTTTGAGACCAGCCTGGGCAACATAGTGAGACGCTGTTTGAAAAACAAAAAAGGCCGGGCACAGTGGCTCATGTCTGGAATCCCAGCATTCTGGGAGGACAGCGTGAATGGATCATTCGAGGTCAGGAGTTCGAGACCAGGCTGACCAACATGGTGAAACCTTGTCTCTACTAAAAATACAAAAAAATGAGCTGGGCGTGGTGATGTGTCTCTGTAATACCAGCCACTCGGGAGGCTGAGGCACAAGAATTGCTTGAATCTAGGAGGTAGAAGTTGAAGTGGGATGAGATCACACCACTGCACTCCAGCCTGGGGTGAGAGAGTGAGACCCTGTCTCCAGGAAAATAAATAAATAAATAAATAAATAAATCTTTCTATATGGAATTTCTGCAAAGTGTGGTATGTGGGTGCCGCAACTCTGAGAGTTTTCAGCATTTACCATAGCACCTGCTTCGCTTTCAGCTGCTACCACTGGGGACACCATCACTTTGCTCCTTTATTAACTTGCATCTTATATCACCTGTCTTCAGAGTGAACTTCTGTAATTGCAACTGCTTTGCCTGTCTGTTCAAAATATGTTTGTATATCTTTGATGATTTTCTATGTATGCAGTTTAACAGTTATTGTGTGAATATTTTAAATAGGTTTTTGGGAAGTGAGAGTTTATAAGAACAGGGATGCAAGAAAGAGAAATAATCATTAATGATTTAGGAACTGGCTCAAAATTAGATTTTTCTCAACAGAGGAAACTATTGGGTACTAATTGAAAACTTAATGGTTTGGACCATGTGTATCTCATTCAATTACAGGTTCAGGAGTTAAAGCCAATGGAACAGAAAGATTTCATCAAATTCATAGAATTTAATGCTAAGAAAATGTGGCCCCAGTATTGCCAACATGATAAAGCTACAACTCAGGAATCATCTGCAAGGTAAAACATTTCAAAATATAGTTGGACATTCAGGGGTTTTATGATTGGGAGAATTAAGAGTGTTTCTTTTAAAAATTGCTCATAAAACTTTGTAATACAAAATTTTTAGTGTGGATTATTCTCTTCACCTTTTGTTCTTCAAAAGCAACCAGGCATCCAGCCCTGAAAATGACGTTCCAGACTTGATCTTGTCACCCCAGGGCCAAAATGGAGATAAATGGCAATATCTGCGTCATGAACTGTCATCAAAAATAAAGCTCCCACTCCCTCAGCTTGTGGAGCCTCAGGTCAGTCTGCTTCTACATGGTATAAATAGCCTGTTTATCTCTGAAAATCCAACAAGCATTCATCAAATAAACGTGTATATTCTGCAGAAAGCAAAGTTGCCAAGTGAGTTTCTCATTTTCTTGATCTGGAAATCTACATTAGGGACCCCTCCTTTGTGCTTCTCTAGCACCCTGGGCTTCCCTCATCAGAGCTCTTACTACACTATTCACCTCTTTGTTTATAGTCTGTATTTACCATTAGATGGGGAAGAAAGACAGATCATGTCTGCCTGGTTCGCATTTGAGTGCCAAGCACAGTACCTAGGACATCATAGATTCTGTTACTTTTTGTTGAATGAATAAAGGAATGAATATATGTTTTAAGAAACACTTTAAAAACTATACAGTGCTATTTGAGTGTCATTCATTGATCAGAAAATTCTTTGGAATCTACCATGTGCCAACCCCTGTGCCAATGCCACAGGCCTTCCAATTGGCCCTCCTTATCACTGCTGTCACAGGCTCTGTCAGGCTGGCTTGCTGTGTTAGCCACTGCTGCCTCTCTCCAGACAGGTAGCAGGTGAGCAAAACCCTGCCGCACACGAGGCAGGCTTCTGCCTTTCACCATGCACTCACATTGCCTGGGCAAAGGTTACCCATGATTTCCCAATTCCCCAGTCTAATGAGAACTTCTCAGCTGTCCTCTTTCCTGCCAAGGCCCTTACTTGACCATTTAAAGTTAAATCAAACTCACCAGTTGGCCGCTTGCCTTGGTTTCTCTTTATTACTCTGTAACATGTACATAGATCTGTTGCAAAGATGAGAATTCCATTCATTATTAGTTCTTTCCCCAAGCAGAGTCATCTACCACCTCACTCTGTTTCGTTTTATTTGTTAGCTTTCCATTTTGAGAAAGAAGCTAACTCTGAATCATTCACCCTTCTGAAATCACAGCTTGTTTCCATTCATAATTTAGCTTTTCAATAACAAATCAAGATGCAAATCCATCCCTTAGAGGAGACTTGAATTCTGACGGTTGGCTGTGTCAAAAGTAAACTGGAAATAAACAGCTAACCCTGTAGCATGAATGTTATTACTGAAAGATTAATGATTTCACACACACTGCCTTTTTTTTTTTTTTTTTTTTTTGAGAGACAGGGTCTCTCTGTTAACCAGGGTGGAGTGCAGTGACATGACCAAAGCTCACCGTAACTTTGAACTGGGCTTAGGCAATCCCCCTGCCTCAGCCTTCAAGTAGCTAGGACTTCAGGTGTGCAGTACAATGACCAGCTACTTAATTTTTTTTGGTAGAGAAATTGTCTCGTTATGTTGTACGAGACAACAGTTTAGGCTGCTCTTAAAACTCCTGGCCTCAAGGGATCCTCCCACCTCTCCTTCCCAAAGTACTGAGATTATAGGCATAAGCTACTGAGACTATCCTTTCCCCTCATTTTGATATCTAAATGGACCCTCAAGCATCTAAATATAACCAGTCATGACTTTTCAAAGCTGTCCAAAATATTAAAATGTAATTTAATTTTTTTTTAATAAATGACAAGATAGACAAAAATGCTCACCAAGAAAGTAACTCAGAACAGCATGCTAAGACACTTTTTCTATTTAAATTAACATCAACAGGCTGGACGCATTGGCTCATGTCTGTAATCCCAGCACTTCGGGACGCCAAGGCAGGCGGAATACCTGAGGTCATGAGTTCCAGAACAGCTAGCTTGGCTAACATGGCAAAACCCCGTCGCTACTAAAAATACAAAAATTAGCCCGGCATGGTGGCAGGCGCCTGTAATCCCAGCTACTTGGGAGGCTGAGGCAGGAGAATTGCTTGATCCTGGCAAAGGTTGCAGTGAGTTAAGATCACACCACTGCACTCCAGCCTGGGCGACAGAGCAAGACTCCATCTCGAAAATAAATAAATGAACATCAACAAGGTCTGAAACTGTCACTAACAGAGTTCCCTTTTGTCAAATAGGTTTCCACAAATATGAGTATCCTACCCAGTGTGAGTATGTATAACTTTAGATACCCAACAACTGAAGAACTGAAAACCTATACAACCCAGCTCGAAGACCTGCGCCAAGAAGCAAGTAACCTTCAGGCCCAGGTAGAAGCGGCACACGATGTATTTTCCTCATTGCAGTAACGTAAAGAAAGGAGGCATGAGCCACCAAGCCCAGCCCCACTGCTATTTTTCAGATGCTGTACCTTCTCTTTGTAATCAACCCCTTCAAGCTTCTCTTTTGTGACTTCTTTTCCTTCTCCCTGCTATACTTGATTTCATTAACCGCTTCCTCCTACGTTCGAATGTGGAGGGTGGGAAACAGTGGTAAAGGAGGGAGTGTCATTTATCTGGGACCACACTTTCACCTGGATGGCCCTGCTAAGGGATCCTTCATCTCGTGATTTACCTTTTAGTTCTGTTCAGTACGCAAATAACTACTTAACGATGAGCTTCTTAAACTTGTTTTTCTCCGAGTTTAACGTCGTTTAAGTTTATTTATTTATCTGTTCTGCTACCTAGTTCACAAAGTGTTTGAGGCAACTTATTACAAAAGAATCATAACAAATCATAAACTATAATGGAAACCAGGCAAAATATAGGTCTAGGAAGGCAAAGAATCCTAATTTTTTTTCTTTTTTCCTCTTGACTCAGGAAAATGGGACAGAAGAAATGTATGTCAATTTAGATAAAAAATTGTTTGAACTATTCCTGACCCTCAGTCAGTGCCTCAGCAGTGTGGAGGAGATGCTGCAGATGACCGGGCTTTACCGGGAGGATGGTTCTGACCGGCAGGTGCACTATGAGGTAGGGCACTTCTCATAAGCCCATGTGTCAGCCATTACAGCAGCCCTGTGAGTTAAGCCCGGGTGGAAGCCTCTTGAGGTCAGAGTTCATTCGTTGTCTTCCTTTCCGCTTCAGACACTGGCTCTTGAGTTGAAGAAACTTTATTTGGCGCTGAGTGACAAGAAGGATGATCTTTTGAAAGCCATGACTTGGCCTGGCAGGAACACCAACTTGCTCCTTGAATGTTTTGACAACCTTCAAGTCTGCCTGGAGCACACTCAGGCTGCTGCTGCCTTTAGAAGCAAGTCCCTGAAAGCTGGCCTCGACTACAACCACAGTTTCCAGGTATGATTCCTAGCACACAGCCTGTTTTGGCACTGTTTTAAGTCACAGCATGTACCCCTAATTCTTATTAATTCCTATTCTTGGTGACATTTGTTAGTAAGAATTGCTAAGGGAAATTGTGAGACTCTTCTGTTTGTGGCTCATGGTTGGAGATCCTTTGAAAGAGAACCCCTTTTCAAAGTCTTGGCTGGGCACAGTAGCTCATGCCTGTAATCCCAGCACTTTGGGAGGCCTCAGTGGGTAGATTGCTTGAGCCCAGGAGTTTGAGATCAGCCTGGGTAACATAGATCCCATCTCAAAAAAAAAATTTTTTAAAATTTTTTTAAAAAGAAAAAAAGTCTTGAGTATGAATTTTTTAGGATGAGCTAATATAACGTTTCATTTCTTACATTACATTTAGCCATTTAACAATTAAAATGGGGGGATTTGTATTTGTTTTTCTAGGCTAGAGGGAGACATTAAAGTTTTTGAGCGAAGGAGTGACAATCCGTGTATGTTTCAGGTAGATTCCTCAGCGGTTGTCTAAAGTGAATTGGAGAGAGAGAGACCTGAGGCAGGTAGATGAGTGAGGAAGCTACTAAAATTATCTAAGGAAAAAGAAATGAAACCCAATACTTTCATGAATGAGTCTTGCCCATAAAAATCAAGCCTGAATCTGACCAAGCTTCTAGAATCCAAATAAAACAGACACAAGAAAAGAAGAACAGGTTAAACAGCACAATGGGGTTGCAATCTGCCAAATCCAGCCTGTGGGAAACTACTAAACACATGACCCATTTTTTCACACACACACACGCGCGCGTGCACACACACACACACACACACATTCAAGAAACAAAAAAGAAAGGTGATTGGGGATTCTGCCAATTAAGAGACATCTAAGTTGTATTTATTCATCATGACATGTGGACCTCATTTGGATCCTCGTGGAAACAAATCAAAAAGAAAAATTATAGGCAATTAGGGAAATGTGAATCCTATCTGGGTAGTTAATCACACTAAGGAATTATTGATGACAGGGGAGGAGTATATTGAAGTACTTTTAAAGAGAAGGATCTTTATCTTTTTTTTTTTTTTTTTTTTTTTTTTGAGACGGAGTTTCGCTCTTGTTACCCAGGCTGGAGTGCAATGGCGCGATCTCGGCTCACCGCAATCTCCACCCCCTGGGTTCAGGCGATTCTCCTGCCTCAGCCTCCTGAGTAGCTGGGATTACAGGCACGTGCCACCATGCCCAGCTAGTGTTTTGTATTTTTAGTAGAGACGGGGTTTCACCATGTTGACTGGGATGGTCTCAATCTCTTGACCTCGTGATCCACCCGCCTCGGTCTCCCAAAGTGCTGGGATTACAGGCGTGAGCCACCGCGCCCGGCTATCTTTTAGAAATACATACTGAAATGTATACTGATGAAATGACTTGAGACCTGGGATTTACTTCAAAGTAGCCTGCAGGAAAGGAGATTAGGTACAGTTGAGAGCTGCAGGGAGGATGTAGAGGGAAGAAGGCCAGCCATGAATCAATAATTGTTGAAGTTTAATGCTGATAAAATGGGGATTTCTCTATTTTTTGTATTCGTTTGAAATTTCTAATGTCACAAAAATTATAAAAACCTATTAAATATAAAAAAGGTAATGAAGGCCTAAATGAGATTGCTCAGTTTCCTGCATTTATCTTACAGAATGAAATAAAGAGATTATATGATCAGCTCATTAAAAGTAAGACATCTTTACAACAGTCTTTGAATGAAATCAGTGGCCAGAGTGTGGCTGAACAGCTTCAGGTAACCACGTCAAAATAATCCAGACTGACTTGACTTTGAATCAAAGAGCTTTCTGCGTAAGCCATGCTTCTGAACAACTTCCCTTTGTGAGAAGCAGCAAGGCTTAAGTAAATAAATAAAAAATGAAAACTATGTTGTTGACCTTTTAAGGACATCTCTTAAGTAGTATTTTCTGAAGCACAATGTATCAAAACAACAGGAGACCATTTTCATTTGCCAACCATGAAAAAATATGTGTGCGGTGTTGGTAAGGGGATCGCAAAATGAGACCCTCACCCTCTTCCTAGTGGAGTCCTAATCCGTCCAGCTTCTGGGGATCCTTTGTTTGTATATCAGAATTTTAAACTTAAATACTCTCTCTTCATTTATTTAGCAAATATTAATTGAGGATCCACTACGTTCAGGCACTGTTTGAGGTGCTGAACTTGTACTCTTCCGAAAGAGATAAGACAAGTGCATAAAGATAAATATCTTGGCCAGGCATGGTGGCTCACGCCTGTAATCCCAGCGCTTTGGGAGGCCAAGGCAGGTGGATTACTTGAGGCCAGGAGTTCGAGACCACCCTGGTCAACATGGCAAAACCCATCTGTACTAAAAATACAAAAATTAGCCAGGTGCAGTGGCTCATGGCTGTAGTCCCAGCTACTCAGGAGGCTGAGGCATGATAATTGCTTGAGTCTGGGAGGCAGAGATTGCAGTAAACTGAGATGGCGCCACTGCACTCCAGTCTGGGAGACAGAGCCAGACCTTATCTCAAAAATAAATAAATATATCATAGATATTTAAGGATGGACCTGGCAGTTCTGCTTGAATTAAAAACTGTAAATAGCCCAAAAGTCCACTGAGAGCTGACTGTTACAAAAGCAGGGTACACTCTTAACAATGGCATGCTGTGTGTCTGTTTCAAAGGAGCTAGATCTGTGTATACTGATGTGAAGAGATGCCAAGAGCTAGTAGGTAAGGAGTGCTAGCCTCAGGACAGAATGCCGTGGTACAGTTCATTGAGTTTAAGGATATGCGTGTATACCCCTACTGGTATGGAACACGTTAGGAACTTGGGGCCTCTGGGAAGATTGTTAAGGAGATCAGGAGGTAAGGGGAAGGAACTGGGATTTTCATTTTTCCCTCATCCCTTTCTGTACTATGGAATTCTTTTTAAATGACTGTGTGTACTCCTCTGACTTACTGAAGCGTTTTCTTTTCTTGTATCGTCTCTCACTTAGAAAGCAGATGCACATACAGTGGAGCTGGAGAACTCTGAGAGCCGAGTGGCCAAACTAAGAGACGAAGGGGAGAGGCTTCATTTACCTTACGTTTTACTCCAGGAGATTTACAAATTAGAGGTATGCCTGAGCAGCATTCACTCAGCACTGTGATTGTGAGGAGTCAGACTTTTATTCAACCAACAAAGTTTAGATTTGTCTTCAGTTGTTTCCCTGGTTGGATGAGAATGCATGTGTGCACCTGTTCTTCTCTTTTCAGGAGGTACTTGACGGTATGTGGGGAATCCTAAGAGCCAGGTACGCAGAACTCAGCGGCCCTGTCGTCACTGAGAGCCAGCAGGATGCTTTGTTGCAAGGTGTGGTGGAACTGGTGAAGATTGGGAAGGAAAAGCTTGCTTATGACCACTTGAAGCAAAGCAAAAGCAAAGTGGCATTACAGGCTCAAATAGAAAATCACAAGGTGAGACACACGGGTTGGATGACCCCTTCATAGACCAAAATCTTAAGTTTTTTTCTGACTGGAAACAGAAAGGACCCATTTTTCTTCTTTGTTGAAATTTAAGCTGTTCATTCTTCTAATAAACATCTATTAGAGTGCTTAATGTGTACCAGGAACCCTCGTACACTCTAGGAATTTGGGTTATGAATAAAAACAGAGATACTTTCTTATAATGATGGAGCTTTCAGCTGATTGGGAAGACAAATGTTTATCAACAAGTCTTCAAACAAATTTAAAATTAAAACGAGGATACATTCTGTGAGAGCGTTTAATAGCAGAAAGTGACAGGAAAGTTAGAAAAGGCTTTGCCGAGAACTAGAATCAAAGGAAGGTATAGTATTCTGCAATATGAGACTATAGTAAATCCTTTCATTTTTAAAAGTCATTAAACAAAAACCTCCTGATCACCAACTAAAGATAAAGAGTAATCTCGGTGCTAACAATTAAAAATGTGTAAGACAGTCCCTACCTGAGGGATGCTTACAGTTTAGCATTTGGAAGGTAGAGCTTAGTCTAAGAAAAATTGAAAGATAAATATTGTATGAAGGATGGAGAGGAAGAGGAGAAATTAATATTGATTATCTACAGCAGGCGTCCCCAGACTTTTTACACAGGGGGCCAGTTCACTGTCCCTCAGACCGTTGGAGGGCCGCCACATACTGTGCTCCTCTCACTGACCACCAGTGAAAGAGGTGCCCCTTCCTGAAGTGCGGCGGGGGGCCGGATAAATGGCCTCAGGGGGCCGCATGCGGCCTACGGGCCGTAGTTTGGGGACACCTGATCTACAGTGTGCCAGGCCCCTTGCTAGGTGCTTTTATAAACATCTCTATGTATATGTCCTTTTTGAGGCTGAGGAGAAGGGACTCACATAATATTGCGGGGTCCCTCCAGACAACTGGAGAAGGCAGTACATGGAGAAGAACCATGTGAAATAAAACCTTCCTGTTGAAAGGTTCTTGAAGTACAAATACAGAAACAGGACTTGAAGGATAAATGTCCAGGATTCCTATACACCCCCATTAGCAAATTCCCTTTATTTAATCATTTTCTTCAGTAGAAGTTAAAGCTGGGGTTAAGGGGCCCTGTCTTTTGACTATGTGGGCTGCTTGAATTTATTTGCACATCTATCTGTCCAACTTGTCTTGAAATTCATCAACCACGGTGGCATCTGTTTTTTTTTGTTTGTTTGTCGTTTGTTTGTTTAAGAGACAGGGTTTCTCTGGTTTCCAGGCTGTAGTGCAGTGGTGTAATCATAGCTCATTGTAGCCTTGAAATCCTGGTCTCAAGCGATCTTCTCACCTGAGCCTCCTGAGTAGCTGAGAGTAATGATGTGTGCCACCATACCTAGCTGGCATCTATCTTTTTGTAACATTTAAAGAATTCAAAACAACTGATTTAGAAAGATCTATCTGGAAATTGAAATTGACTGAAAAAAAAAGTTTGCATTTAAAATGAATTATTTTGTGGAAAATAATGCTGAAGGATAATACTTCTTTATAATTTGTTAAAGTTCCACTAATGTTCAAAGACTAAGAGTTTGGGTTTTTTGAGGTGGAGTCTTGCTGCCTCACCCAGGCTAGAGTGGGTACAGTGGCACGATCCCAGCTCACTGCAACCCTCGCCTCCCAGGTTCAAATGATTCTCCTGTCTCAGTCTCCCAAGTAACTGGGATTACGGGTGTCCACCACCACGCCCAGCTAATTTTTGCATTTTGCTAGAGATGGGGTTTTGCCATGTTGGCCAGACTGGTAAATTTTCTTTTTGTATTCTCGTATATTTGACTGTACACGAATGTCCTGGGATTTTGGATTTAAAACAAAAATAGCTGGATATAATGTTGAAGTAACTTGGTTTTTAAGATTTTCACAATTTCAAAATAAATATTAAAAACCTTTTTCATCTCATAGGTTTTTTTCCAGAAGCTTGTTGCTGACATGTTGTTGATCCAAACATACTCTGCCAAAATACTTCCTTCTTTATTGCAAAAGAGAGAGACATTTTGGGCAGAACAAGTAACAGAAGTTAAAATACTCGAAGAAAAGTCACGCCAACGTGGTATGAAGCTGCAGAGTTTGCTGCAGGTATTTGGATTTTGTAAACATTATACTGAAGCTGGGAATTCCTGATTTTGTATCACCAGAACAGGTATTGAAAAGTATCTGGTTATCATTAAGCTGTACTTAAATGTAAGCCTGACGGTGAGGAAGGTGGACCCCTGCTCAGGTTCCGAGGCCACTCCCTAAGCAAAGGCTGGCTGGTATTTCCCTTACGGAAATTTGGGATGGTACTGCGTCTCTCTGCCACTTAGGTTCGTGTATGAATAAGCAAAACGATAAGCACTTTGAGATCTTGAATGAGATCATTTGGGTGAAACAGTTACCGATTTGGAAACTGTACTAAAAGAGAACAGGCCCAGAGGTCCTAAAATGGATTCAGGATATTTTGTCTAAATTCAAAGAAGAAAATGAAGCATGTGTAAAGCTCCTTCTCTGTTTTAAGCCATTCCGCTCACACCTTTCACAGCCAATGTTAGTAAAGAAAAACAGGGAATAAAGAAAAAAGGAAGCAAATGTTCAACTTGATAATGTAATATGGTATTATTATGTATCAACTTGATAATGTAATATGGTATAAACAACATTTATCTTCTAGTTTGTTTGTCAAGTTGGTGTTTTTAATATTTCATGGTATTTTTTAAAGACTCTGTGGACCCCGTGAGTGTCCTATAAAAGCCAAATGAGCCACTGTGTGAATAGATATGGCAATTAGTGAGGTGGTTATTTTTCTAACAGATGATGTCTGGAGTCAGTAACTCGGCTTGGTGGTGTGTTGGGATCCTAGACAGAGGTGGGTGTCCATGGAAATGGGGCAAGCTAGAAGAACAGCAGACTAGGGCTGAGGCAGTTGTCGTCCCCGGATAAAGTGTAAGCCTATACTCCTCAAAGAGGCCTTGGGCAGGCCTGTGCTTAAAGTGACACGGGAGTTTGGTGAACTTGGGCTTGGGCTGGGAGAGCAAGAGGAGCCTGATAAGAGCTGCTGTTGAACGAGGGTCTAAAAGTTAGCTCTTTGGCTTTCTTACTAAGAGAAAGGCTCTCTTGTGGCTCTGAGGTCTCTACAGAGTTGCTAGGAGTATCACTTTAACTTCATTGTGTCACCCCTTTAGTCATGTTACCCAGTTTGGCAGGGCAAGCATCAAACACTAATGCCAGCTGGGATTCTTCTTAAACCTTGTCCTCAAAGGCAATGGAATTATTTTCCATTAGATGCTGAGCTCTTACCAGGGTGGGTTACATCTCTCAGACACGCCCCTGGAATCTGTGCTTTAATTTTGTGTGGTCTTGGTGTTCATTTTTGTTTTGTGATTAATTGTGGTGTTATCTGGAACCAGTCTAGTAAATGGCTCCCACTGATTTTATGTCTTTGATTCTCCAGAAATGGGAAGAGTTTGATGAAAACTATGCATCTCTTGAAAAGGACCTGGAGATTCTTCTGTCTACATTGCCCTCTGTGAGTTTGGTGGAAGAAACTGAGGAAAGATTAGTGGAAAGGATTTCATTTTACCAGGTATTTTTCTTCCATTTCAGTTATCAAAGGCATGTACATAGTACTTTGTGTTTTACATTTATTTTGACTAAATGGTTTGATTTTGAAGGTTTGAATTCAAACAAAACATTCATCACACAACTCACTGTTGAATGCATTCAGGGAGACTGCAGCTTTCAGCATGAACTGCTCAGTATACCATATGTCTGGCTTTGGGGAGAGGACCTTGTTAGAGTCGTGGCTCCCATCACTTATCACTTCTGTGACCTTGCTGTCCCTAAGCCTCAGTTTCTTTGTGGAATGTGGCCATTCTACCTGTCTCTGGAAGTGAATGCCATTGAGCTACTCGTGTGGAAATGAGCTGAAGAATGGGAAGAACTTTGTCAGCCTTTAGCCTCTAAACATGTATTTAGTTTTATTCCTTTTTGTTTGTTTGTTTGTTTGAGAGAGTTTCACTCTTGTTGCCGGGGCTGGAGTGCAATGGGGTGATCTCGGCTCACTGCAACCTCTGCCTCCCAGATTCAGGTGATTGTCCTGCCTCAGCCTCCCGAGTCGCTTGGATTACAGGCATGCACCAACACGCCCGGCTCATTTTGTATTTTTAGTAGACACTGGGTTTCTCCATGTTGGTCAGGCTGGTCTCGAACTCCCAACCTCAGGTGATCCGACCCCCTTGGCCTCCCTAGGTGCTGGATTACTGGCATGAACCACTGTGCCCGGCCTAGTTTTATTCCTACAGCAAAGTCCTGACTGGATGTAACCCATGAGACAGAGGAGTAATCTTACGTGTCAGCAGCATTATAAAAACACCTCAAACTTTTCAACTTAGTGTGTGTAACTTTTAGTATTATTATCATCTGTCTTCGTGTCTGTAATTTTGGTGCCAATGAAAAGATAAAACCTTAAAATGGGTTTCAAGTGGCATTGAGAACACATACAACAAGATAAAAAGAAGTTTTAAGTCTTTCCACCAGGAGGGTAAACTGTTTAATTTTAACTTTAGAATATACGCGGTCAGAATCTGAGTTGTGCGGCTAGAGGCAGTTATCACGTATCAACTTTAAAACTTCAGAAGCACGGCCAGGCGCAGCGGCTCACGCCTGTAATCCCAGCACTTTGGGAGGCCGAGGCAGGTGGATCACGAGGTCAAGAGATCAAGACCATCCTGGTCAACATGGTGAAACCCCGTCTCTACTAAAAATACAAAAAAAAACTATCTGGGCATGGTGGTGCATGCCTATAATCCCAGCTACTCAGGAGGCTGAGGCAGGAGATTTGCCTGAACCCAGGAGGCGGAGGTTGCAGTGAGCCGAGATCGCGCCATTGCACTCCAGCCTGGGTAACAAGCAAAAACTCCATTAAAAAAAAAAACAACAAAAAAACTTCAGAAGCACATTTATCACCTGAATGAACTAGGTGGAAAATGAAAGCAGGAAATACTTGCATAGCCCTCTCTTCCATGGAGGTGTTTCAGGATAAAAAACATTTTCCAGAGGCTGGGGCACTGTGTACACTCTCCAGATGCCTGGAAAGCTACAGCTGGTCTCATTGCCACCTTATTAATTATATTGAGCCTAACTCTAAGGTAAATCTGGGTCCTCTGGGGTGAGTGGTAGTGGGGGTGAGGGGAGTACTGTTTTGCTCTTTGTTAGTCTTGGGATGCAGAAAGTATCATCTAAACAGCTGAAAGAATGCAATTGAAAACAGTATTTTAAGGGTTATTATTTTAAGCACCAATCTAATAGCCAACCTAATATGAGTGTGATTATTTCCTCCAGAAGTGACCATGTCTGTTAAAATGTGTGATTCTATTAGGTTTGAAATATTAAAAAGAATTGTTCTAAGACTTTTAAATAAATTTGCCAGACTAAAGAAAGACATAGCTTGTAAAGCCTATCTCCTGTTATAGACTTTATAGGCCATTCTGAGTTCAGAGTCAAGGAAAGGGTTGTGTGACTCTGACAGATGTCATCATCTTGATCAGCGGATGTCTGTGGGGCTTGGAACCTAGGGGTTGTGTGGCTTTGAAGTTGAACAAACCTGTGTTCAAATGCTGGCTCAGCCTAATGACCCGTGCACAGACTGTCTCCCATGCATAAAACGGGTGAATTAGGCCGGGCATGGTGGCTCATGCCTATAAGCCTAGCACTTTAGGAGGCCGAGGCTGGCAGATAACTTGAGGTCAGGAGTTTGAGACCAGCCTGGCCAGTATGGTAAAACCCCATCTCTACTAAAAATACAAACATTAGCCAGGCATGATGGTGCATCCCTGTAATCCCACCTACTCGGGAGGCTGAGGCAGGAGAATCACTGGAACCCTGGAGGCGGTGGCTGCAGTGAACCGAGATCACGCTGCTGCACTCCATCCTGGGTGACAGAGCGAGAATTCATCTCAAAAAAAAAAAAAAAAAAAAGGTGAGTTAAGACTTTTCAGAGATGTTTTAAAGATAAAAGAATCTGGCGCTTAGAAAATTAGACTGATTTTTTTTTTCTTATAATACAGATTTTGCGTGTTTCATTTTCATTCTAGCCCACACAGGCTCAGAAAGTGGGAGTGAATTACAAATGGGAGTGGTGGAAAGGGCCATGGAAGTAGAATGTTTTGGTTTTGGTTTTGGTTTTTGAGACAGAGTTTCGCTCTGTCGCCCAGGCTGGAGTGCAGTGTTGCAATCTCAGCTCACTGCAACTTCTGCCTCCTGGTTCAAGCAGTTCTCCTGTCTCAGTGTCCAGAGTAGCTGAGACTACAGGCACGCGCCACCACACGCAGCTAATTTTTTTGTATTTTTAGTAGAGACTGTGTTTTACCATATTGGCCAGGCTGATCTCAAACTGGTTTTCACCATGTGGGCTACACTGGTCTTGATCTCCTGACCTCAGGATCCACCCGCCTCGGCCTCCCAAAGTCCTGGTCTTATACAGGCATGAGCCACCATGCCCAGCCTTTTTTGGTTACTTTTTCTTTTTTACCCTGAACCACATGGAATGGACTTCTTTGGTAATTTTTTTAAATGCCTAGTTAAAAAATAGCAAACTTGTTTTGATAATTATATTTTAAGATTAAACAAGTGTCAGGATAAATGGCATTAGCTGAATCCAGCTGTGTTAGATAAATACCTTTAGACGGACTTCAAAGAATTTCATTTTTCTTTCCATGAAGTTGGATTAATGATGTGCTGTCTGTTTTATTTCTCTAAAGTTTTCTTCCTTTCTCTCTACTGAATCTTTATATTCAGTAGAAGACCCTGAAAATAAATTTTTCTGCCTACGATTTGCATCTCATGGGTGATAGAGAAATACTGTTTTATTTATCCTCTTCCTATCTAAGTCACCATCTAAAGCACTGCTGTTGGGGGCAGGCAGAACAGAAATAAGGAACATCTGCTGAGTCTGCAATCAGGGGTGGTGGGACTGAGCTGAGGGAAAAGGAGAAGGGAGTAAGCTCTCAGCACAGTCAGCTGCTGCTCTGTTCCAGCCACCCTTTGCCACATGAGATGCAAACCAACGATTGCTAGGTCTTCCAGTTTTCCCAGAGACACTGGCAATCCTGATTATTAGGTAAGATTTCCTGATTTTTCAAATTGATCTTGAGGTTACACAAAACCTGTCTGTGAACTCAGCGTGGCCTGTAGACTGCCAGCTTCTTTGTTTTGTTTTTGTTTGTATGAAATAAATCTATAGAGTTGATTTGGTTTGTTTGTTTAAGACAGAGTCTCACTCTGTCACTCAGGCTGGAGTGCAGTGGTGTGATCTCAGCTGACCACAGCCTCTGCCTCCTGGGTTCAAGCAGTTCTGTTTCAGCCTCCTGAGTAGCTAGGATTATGGGCACGTGCCACCACACCTATCTAATTTTTTGTATTTTTAGTAGAAATGGGGTTTCACCATGTTGGTCAGGCTGGTGTCAAATTGCTGACCTCAAGTGATCTGCCTGCCTCAGCCCCACAAAGTACTGGAATTACAGGCATGAGCCACCACCTCCAACCAGTAGGGCTACAGAGTTGAATCTATGCTCTAGAAATGCAGGATGGGATACTGATCATGAAGGTGACCCATTGGCCATTAATCATGCATCCAGTCAGGCTATAGTCTTGCAGGTGGGGAAGTGTTTATGTTTCATCCATAGACACAAGTGTCAGTTTAAAACGAAGTATTTGTGAATAGCTTAGTAGACTTTATTTTTTAAATAATTCATTTTGTGACTTTACTTTTTATTAGCAAATAAAGAGAAACATTGGTGGAAAACACGCTCGGCTTTACCAAACTCTGAACGAAGGCAAACAATTGGTGGCGTCTGTGAGCTGTCCTGAATTAGAGGGCCAGATCGCAAAACTGGAAGAGCAGTGGTTGTCCCTGAACAAGAAAATTGACCATGAGCTCCACAGGCTCCAAACACTTGTCAAGCATCTGCTCAGGTCTGCCTTTTTGGGGGTGGATTGGCTTCACATTGCGCTGCGGAGAAAGACCTCAGGGATTCTGGAGTCAGCTAAATTTTACCTGCAACCCACCTTATGCTATTTTTTTCTCGGGCATTTGGGTCCCTCTTCTGGGCTAAACGCAATGTAGAATCTCTGATGGTTTGCTAGGCACAGCATTAAATGTGATCAGTGTGCTGGGATCGTTTTGTTTGTTTTGTTGTTGTTGTTTGGAGGCAGAGTCTTACTCTGTCACCCAGGCTGGAGTGCAATAGCACAGCCCACTGCAGCCTTGAACTCCTGAGCTCAAGTGATCCTCCTGCCTCCGCCTCCCAAGTTGCTGGGACTACAGGCATAGACCACCATGGCCGGCTAATTTTATAAAATTTTTGTAGAGACAGAGTCTCACTTTGTTGCCCAGAGTGGTCTCAAGCTCCTGGCCTCGGGCAGTCCTCCTGCCTCAGCTTCCCGAGATGGTGGGATTACAAGTGTGAGCTACTGCACTCAGCCGGTTAACACATTTCTATAGAGCTAGGAATTATGTTATAAAATATACGTAGGTTACCTTTATACCACGATAATGCTCTTTCTTACCCTCTTCCAAAAGTTTTAAAATTAAAAAAATTAAATGATTAACAATAGTTTGAAATAGGCTTTTGAGTTCTTCGGAGAATTTCTTGTGCTTAGTTTATGTAATCTTGAACCATGTGAGGAAGGAGGAGAACATAGAACATTTAAATGTTTTTCTCATCCCTGCCTCTTAACCTAAGGCTGTTTAAAAGTTACGAGAAAGGCAGAATTTTGTTTGGATATTTTCGCTACCTCGGGCAATTATGTTGGTGTTCAGTCAAGAGCAGTTTGTTGTTATGCAGCTTATACAAATGCTGGGGGTGTGGGGGGGAGGCGAGTATGTGTATATGTATGTAAAATTTTATTTTATAAAAATTTTATATGTATATATAATTTTATTTTATTTTTTTTTTGAGACAGGGTCTCACTCTGTCGCCCAGGCTGGAGTGCAGTGACATCACGGCTCATTGCAGCCTTAACCTCCTGGGCTCAAGCAATCTTGACACCTCAGCCTCCCAAATAGCTGGGACCACAGGCAGATGCCACGATGCCCACCTAATTTTTGTGTTTTTTATAGAGATGGGGTTTTGCCATGTTCCCCAGGCTGGTCTCAAATTCCTGGGCTCAAGGTTTCTTCCCACCTTGGCCTCCCAAAATGCTGGGATTATAGGAGTAAGCCAGTGTGCCTGGCCTATATTTTTCCTATAAATGAATTTATAGAAGACAATTGATGAATAAAAATAATCTCTGCCCCTTCATTGGGTGTAATTTTGTATAGCTGTAATACAAATTATAAAAGAGGCCGGGCGTGGTGGCTCAAGCCTGTGATCCCAGCACTTTGGGAGGCCGAGGTGGGTGGATCACGAGGTCAAGAGATCGAGACCATCCTGGTCAACATGGTGAAACCCCGTCTCTACTAAAAATACAAAAAAGTAGCTGGGCATGGTGGCGCTTGTCTGTAGTCCCAGCTACTCGGGAGGCTGAGGCAGGAGAATTGCCTGAACCCAGGAGGCGGAGGTTGCGGTGAGCCGAGATCGCACCATTGCACTCCAGCCTGGGTAACAAGAGCGAAACTCCCGTCTCAAAAAAAAAATTTAAAAAAGTGCCTTAGGCTTTAAGATCTTCATTGCTTTTTTGTCTTGTTTTGTTGTGTTGTGTTTTTTTGAGACAGAGTCTCACTCTGTTGCCCAGGCCGGAGTGCAGTGGCATGACCTCAGCTTACTGCAACCTCTGCCTCCCAGGTTCAAGTGATTCTCCCGCCTCAGCTTCCTGAGTAGCTGGGACTACAGACGTGTGCGACCATGCCTGGCTATTTTTTTGTATTTCTTAGTAGAGACAGGGTTTCACCATGTTAGCCAGGCTGGTCTTGAACTGCTGACCCAGGCAATCCACCTGCCTCAGCCTCCCAAAGTTCTGGAATTACAGGCATGAGCCACTGCACCTGGCCTAAAATATTCATTGATCTTGCTGAGCTATAATGAAGAGAGTCCTAGAAAACGCCAGGGGCATCAGTTTTGGGGCATGGCATAAAACATGATATAATCCTTATTATCATGATATTCTGAATGTTAGGACTGATCAACACAGGAAAACTGAAAAGAAGAAAATTTGCTGGTGATGCATATCATTATCGGAGTATGTTTCTCATCTGCCTTCTCTCTCACCTTTCTTCTGTTAGTTATAACAGAGATTCGGATCAGTTAACCAAGTGGTTGGAATCTTCCCAGCATACTCTGAATTACTGGAAAGAACAGTCCCTCAATGTGTCTCAGGACTTGTATACAATCAGAAGCAACATCAACAATTTTTTTGTAAGTTGTAATAGCACATGTTCAGTTAATTACTGGCCAGAAATAGGTATCAAGGAAAAAGCATCAAGGTTAATGTGATAGTCTTCGTATTTATTTGTGGATAAGACTTGGGCGAATAGCAGCTATGGTCTTCAAACAGAACTATTTGTCTATACTGTTCATTTATAATGATAAAATGTATTTTTAATTGACCCTGTAAAATATATATAAATTTAAAACTTGCTGACATGGGTCATGTTTTACAAATACAGAAAATACCCCTGATCAAGACCCACAAACAATTTTTTAAGGTTATTGACTTACAAATGTTAACAATACATGCATAGTTTTAAATTATTGTAAACAAAATTGATATTTCTAAAAAGTTTTTGTTTCATTGTTTTGAGATGTTTTTTGGGAAAAAAATTCAAAAATATCCCCCAAACTTCGGGGGAAATAAAAAGGTATTACTCTTGTAATTACGAAATGATTATTTGTCAATGCACTTATGAAGCATACGTAGTCTTTTCCATTAGACTTTTCTCAGTTTTTTCCATTTTTCATACTTTGTAGCTATGGTTGCTCACTTTGGTATTAAAATATAAATGTTTCTCAGCGTACTTGAAAGAATCTATACATAGGAAAGATTTAAATATTTTAATTATAAACTTGTTGCAAGTAATTTATTTAATATGTACTTGGTGTTGGGTTCCATAGTTTATTGTAAAACTTACCATTTAAATAATTACTTGTCTATTTTTAAAAATACTAACCCACTGGGTTATAAGCTTTTTGAAGGGTATCCATTCCATCTCTTTTGTTCTCCTCTGTGTATCTGATAACTGACAGTAGGATAAAAGGGTGTATGTGTGTGTGTGTGTGTGTGTGTGTGTGTGTGTGTGTGTATGTGTGTGCGCGCGCATGTGTGTGTACACATTCAAATATTTACTATGTTTAATTTCCAACTCTAGCCAGTTATTCTGACTCTCACTTTCTGCTGTATTTAAATTTTAGAAGTTTCTAAATTTTAAAACTCTCTCCTTTAGGAGTTTTCAAAAGAAGTTGATGAAAAGTCATCCTTGAAGACTGCCGTTATAAGTACCGGGAACCAGCTTCTTCACCTGAAAGAAACTGATACAGCTACGCTGAGAGCTTCTTTAGCACAGTTTGAACAGAAATGGACAATGCTCATAACTCAGCTTCCAGATATTCAAGAAAAACTTCACCAGGTAAGCTTTTAGAGACTCAGCATTTGAATTAGCATTCACTTGTTAGCTCCCAACTCTTCTAAAATTATTTCTCTGACTCAATAATTTTCATTGACACTACCTATTTTTCTCTGGCACCACTGAATATAGGTCCTAATTACTGGACTCTCCTCCAGTGGGGTCTTTCTTAAGAGAGAAATCAGGCTTAATTACTTTATTTCTCAGTTTATCTTTGCCACTATGTTAGTTTATGTGAAGGTCATTGTCATTGTTTTGGGGTCGCTTATTCTAAGTTTGAATGCTGGGTTTGTTTTTTTGAGTAACCTGCATAATTATATTGAAAGACCTTTTATCAAGCCAGATATCATCTTTAATGATGCCCTGATTCATTTTGTTAACTGCTGGCAATTAAATGGAAATCATTTTGTTCTTACAGCTTCAAATGGAGAAATTGCCGTCTCGTAAAGCAATCACAGAAATGATTAGCTGGATGAACAATGTGGAGCATCAAACTTCAGATGAAGACTCCGTGCATTCACCAAGTTCTGCATCTCAAGTTAAACATCTTCTTCAGAAGCACAAGGTAATTATGCAAAAGGAGCAGAAGTCTTTTCATTGAAACAAGAAGGCTAATCAGTTAGAGGGGTAATGCTGGATAAAGGGACACATAGGATATAATTTCGAATAACTAATTCTAGGGGTAGGAAACCGGGGTGGTGGATGGTTCTAAAGAGATGTTAGATGTTGCTTTTATTCCACTTAAATTCCTTTTGCTAGCCCCCATCAGCACAGGACAACCCAAGCAAGGTTTTAACAGACTCTGGTCTCATCTTTTTATCCACACCCTGCCGCCCCCATAAACCATGGACCCTGCCCAACAGAGTGATTCTGGTTCCTTAGCAGTTTTTGGTGCTCTCTGTCGTCATGCTGTGTACATGCTGCACCCTGCCCCTAGAATGCCAGTGCCCAATTTTACCTGTATACATCGTCTTAGTCACTCTTCCGAAGTCAGCTCGAGTTGTCCTCATTTGGAAATCTGCCCCTGACTCACCTAGCTCGATTAGGTGACTTTCCTGGTTTAGATGTCTCCATGGTGCTATTAGTAGATCCTATCGTGCATTATTATAATTATTGGTTTACCTGCCTGTCTCTCCACCTTGACTGGGCTTCTTGGGACAAGGAGCTGTCCTTCACCTCCCTATAACACAGCACACCTATCCCAATACCTGCCTTTCTCCAACAGGAGTTTAAATGTTCTTTGAGTAAGAGAATGAGTAAGAAAAAGTTGAGATTCTTCTACAAATAGATATAAATGTGGCCTTCTCCACAATATTTAATTTCAAGTAGATTTAATTAACATTTCATGAGCCACACGCAAACATATATTGTGTACTCAGCAGTTTGCTGGCCACTGGGAATGCAAAGATGAATGACAAGCATGATCATTGTTTTAAGACCGTGCAGGCTGATGGAGCTAGCTTCTGGTAGGCAGAAGATGAATGGCTTAATCACCAAGCATGTGAGCAGAGGATTTTGTTTTTATGTACCATCACATCCTAACTTCAGTGTGTAGTACAATCCTTGAAAAGTCTACACGTGTGTATTCTCACAGCCTGTAGCAACCTAGCACATACCACATGACTGTCACCCCTGGATGTCTCCAAAGGAGGTGCTAGAACTTGTAAGGAGAAAATCAGTGAGTGAGAGGTTTGGCAGAAATGCTGTTAGCCTTCAGTGGGTTTAGAATTGCTGTACAACTTAAAGCCACCCAAACGGCCCTGAAAGGCCTTAACTATCCCAAAAGGAACAGGGGAGCTGCCTAAACGACAGAGTTCCTTAAAGGTGTGCTGGGTTTTCTAGGAGAGCCTTTATTTCCTATTTCCTGTCTGGTTGTTTCCATGAGCCCCCAGAATCCCAGCACAGCTCACAGGCCGCCTCTCCCAGGAAACCTTTGTCATCTCTTGGGTTCTCATTTGAGTTGTTGACAGGAACTGTCATACACAATGCCTCTTTGACTTTTCAACCTATTTGAAAGTAATGCATCTCTGTATAATTCCCCCAAAAGAATCTCTACTGAAATAAAGCCAACTCCTGGTGGAGGTTAGGGAGGGTAGAACGGAACTCCTGACAGGTGCCCCTTGATTAATGAATGGAAGCTTGGCGCCCTCTCGAGTACATAAAGGGAAATCGAATTCATCTGACCAATGTCCATGACTGTTTTGGGTGTTTAACTTTGTTTGTTTTAGGAGTTTAGAATGGAAATGGACTATAAACAGTGGATAGTTGACTTTGTTAACCAGTCATTACTTCAGCTAAGCACCTGTGATGTAGAAAGCAAGCGTTATGAAAGAACGGAGTTTGCAGAGCATCTGGGGGAGATGAACCGCCAGTGGCACCGTGTACATGGAATGCTGAATAGAAAGGTGTGTTCCTGGGTCACAGCTGGATGTATGGTTTGGCCTTTGTAAAATACACTCTCTGAAAAATCAAAAGACATTTAATTAGTTGACTAACTGATTACTAAGCCTAATAATCATCTCAACTAAATCCCTTTTATAAATCCTATATTTTAGCATTCTCCATTGGTACCTATAAGAATATATGAAAATAGTTATTATATTTGAGATTTCTTAGGGGGAAATTGAGTTAGGCAAGTGAAGAAGAGGAATTTTATTTAGGAACATGTCAAGTATTATATCAGGCTCCTAAATGGTTAGAGATTATACATTTTCTATGAAAGCAGATGTTTGAAAGGGACAAAGCTATTTCAGCTTTGAAAAGATTATAAAAAGAAAGAAAAATGCATGTGACTTGTTGGTAGATTTTTTTACTCCATTGACTCTTGAAAAGATTTGGAAAACTTATTCCTGAAAAAACACTTTACATATAATCATAATGATAATTGGTGTGTTTACTGTGTAGAGAATGCGTGCAAATGGATTTATACAGTTAAGATACAAGTACATGAATGGATGAACATGAGCATACAATTCACAAAAGAGTAAATTATAGTTAGCAAATAAACATGGAAAGATGTCATTATCAGATACTCAAAATAAACACTATGTAACACAATGCACTTATTAAATTAGAAAAAAGAATTAATCAGATAAGGGCAAAAACCCAAAGCTGTCATGTTTCTACATTGCTGATAATGGCTTAAGTACTCTCTTGGAAAGCATTTGGAAAATTTAAAGAACTCTAATAATAATCTTATTACTTAAGCAAGTCATCTCTTACACATTTAAGTAGATAGTCCTTCAAAAAAGAAAAAGAGATGCGTAGAATGTTCAACTCAACATCATTCACACTGGTGAAAATGCTCCATGCCTTAGTTCCCACTTTAGGGGAATAATTAATCAAATCATACTGTATTTATTTGATGAAACATTGGGGCAGTATTTTTTTTTTCTTTTTTTGAGTTGGAGTCTCGCTCTGTCACCCAGGCTGGAGTGCAGTGGCACAATCTCAGCTCACTGCAACTTCTGCCTCCTGGGTTCAAGCAATTCTCTTGCCTCAGCCTCCCAAGTAACTGGTATTACAGGTGCCTGCCACCAAACACAGCCAATTTTTGTATTTTTAGTAGAGATGGGTTTCACCATGTTGGTCAGGATGGTCTCACACTCCTAACCTGAAGTGATCCACCCACCTCGGCCTCCCAAAGTGCTGGGATTACAGGCATGAGCCACTGCGTGTGGCCAGGCAGCCTTTTAAAATTATGTCATGATACAGTACTTATGACGTATTGTAAAAAGGAATATTAGGCCGGGTGTGGTGGCTCTCACCTGTAATTCAAGCACTGTGGCGGGCAAGGCGGGCGGGAGTTCAAGACCAGCCTGACCAATATGGTGAAACCCCATCTTAAGAAAAAAAAAAGGAATATTAAAGTTTGTGTATATTATTACGACCTAATACAAATTTTATTATGAATGAGAAGAATCCAGACATTAAAGACAATGATTATTTCATTAAATGGACAAATTGTTATTGATATTGATAGAATTTTTTTTTTTTTTTTGGAGACGGAGTTTCGCTCTTGCTACCCAGGCTGGAGTGCAATGGCGCAATCTCGGCTCACCGCAACCTCTGCCTCCTGGGTTCAGGCAATTCTCCTGCCTCAGCCTCCTGAGTAGCTCAGATTACAGGCATGTGCCACCATGCCCAGCTACTTTTTTGTATTTTTAGTAGAGACGGGGTTTCACCATGTTGACCAGGATGGTCTCTATCTCTTGACCTCGCGATCCACCCGCCTCGGACTCCCAAAGTGCTGGGATGACAGGCTTGAGCCACCGCGCCCGGCCTGATAGAAATTTTTAAGCCACTCTTAATGAAGAAAGTCTGAGGAAAGAAATTTTTCTTTTTTTCTTTTTCTTTCTTTTTCTTTTTTTTCTTTTTTTTTTTTTTTTTTTTTTGAGACGGAGTTTCGCTCTTGTTACCCAGGCTGGAGTGCAATGGCACAATCTCGGCTCACCGCAACCTCCGCCTCCTGGGTTCAGGCAATTCTCCTGTCTCAACCTCCTGAGTAGCTGGGATTACAGGCATGCACCACCACGCCCAGCTAATTTTTGTATTTTTAGTAGAGACAGGGTTTCACCATGTTGACCGGGATGGTCTCGATCTCTTGACCTCGTGATCCACCCGCCTCGGCCTCCCAAAGTGCTGGGATTACAGGCTTGAGCCACCGCGCCCGGCCTCTTTTTTTTTTTTTTTTTGAGATGGAGTCTTACTCTGTCGCCAGGCTGGAGGGCAGTGGCACAATCTCAGCTCACTGCAACCTACGCCTCCCAGGTTCAAGCAACCCCTGCCTCAGTCTACTGAGTAGCTGAGATTACTGGCATGCAGCACCATGCCTGGCTAATTTTTTGTATTTTAGTAGAGATGGGGTTTCAACCATGTTGGCCAGGATGGTCTTGATCTCCTGACCTCGTGATCCACCCGCCTCGGCCTCCCAAAGTGCTGGGATTACAGGCATGAGCCACTGCGCCTAGCAGAAAGAAATTTTTCTTACACTTTACGTGTGTCAATAGATGATTCAATGAAAAATATTGACTGTCAGCAACATTTCAGTTTGTATACACCTGAAACTCCAAAACAAATTACCTTTCTCAGCAGATTAGCTTTTACCTTAAATAAGAGA
Organism: Saimiri boliviensis; assembly: GCF_048565385.1. Classification (NCBI taxonomy): domain Eukaryota; kingdom Metazoa; phylum Chordata; class Mammalia; order Primates; family Cebidae; genus Saimiri; species Saimiri boliviensis. Next base: position 39,615,504 of record NC_133450.1, on the reverse strand, counting down.
TTTTTTTTTCCAAAGAGGAACTTTAATTCTGTTTCCTGATTTTTTTTTTTTTTTTTTTTTCCTGAGACGGAGTTTTGCCTTTGTTACCCAGGCTGGAGTGCAATGGCGCGATCTCGGCTCACCACAACCTCCGCCTCCTGGGTTCAGGCAATTCTCCTGCCTCAGCCTCCCGAGTAGCTGGGATTACAGGCACGTGCCACCATGCCCAGCTAATTTTTGTATTTTTAGTAGAGACGGGGTTTCACCATGTTGACCAGGATGGTCTTGGTCTCTCGACCTTGTGATCCACCTGCCTCAGCCTCCCAAAGTGCTGGGATTACAGGCTTGAGCCACCGTGCCCGGCCTTTCCTGATTTTTTAATCTTTATTTCAGAAGTTATCAAAGCATCTTATTACATGAAATATTAGAAATTTGAGAAGAAACAAAAGTGTTCTTTTAAAAAGAACGTATTATGGCATTTCCCTTTTAAAACATACATTTTAACATTTTTTTGTAATTTTTAAATTCATCGCTTAGATACAACATTTAGAACAACTTCTGGAAAGTATCACTGAGAGTGAAAATAAAATACAGATTTTGAACAACTGGATGGAAGCACAAGAAGAGAGACTGAAAACTTTACAAAAACCTGAAAGTGTGATTTCAGTGCAGAAGCTGCTCCTGGACTGTCAGGTGAGAGCTGGGGCGATTTGGTCGCCTCTCTTGCCCCAAGGACAGGTGGCTATAGTTTATGGAGACTCTCCTCCATCTCCTCTCTATTGACTTATTTTCTTATGTCAATTAGATAATGACCCCTTGGTTTTGCAAAATTGCAGAGTGCCATTTTTTTATGATAACCAGAGAATGTATTTTCACAGTTACAGTATTGCTGCTCTTAAGAGGTTTGAGTAGTACTCTTGGGGAAAAAAATGTTCAAAGGGAATTTTGATTGAAATCTTTCCAGTTTTCCATTTGTTTAATCATTTTTCCCAATGTTGACAAAATTACTCTAAAGATTTCATTATTTTTAGCATTTCATTCTGTGTTTCTTCAGAGGAAAATGATTTCCTTCTACCTATTACGTATTGTGTTTTTAAAAGTCCGCTCGTCCCTTGGAAGCTCTGTGTGAATCACATTTGGCCTTGAGGGTGTTGTCCATGGTTCAGCTGCACCTGGCTGCTTCACTGTCTTTGGACGTTGATCCTGCTTCAGCACTGCCCTTAGGGCCGCTGCCCGTGCAGAGCACCTCTGCCATCGCCATCCCTACAGGCAGCATGTGCTGTGCTGTTTCTGCACCTTGTGTGACAGCCTCACACTAGTCGCTGTCAGGACTGGAAAGTCTGGCCAGACCCCATTTCCGTGGAGGAGGTTACAGGATAGCACTGGACATAAACGTGAGCAGCAGCACCACCGTAAGAGGTCTTTTCAGATGGTCATATCCTGTTCCTGCCTCCCAATGAGCCAGTTCTACTTTAGCCTTCTGACAGCCACCTTGGAGCCCATATCCTTCCTTACTGGAAGCCTGCGTTCTGCAGCTCGGTGCTGCACTGTCCCCTAGCAGGTGGTTCTTTCCAGAGCCCAGGAGGTGTTTTCACACGTGTCTCTACCTCCAGTTTCTCATTAGGTGCTCTCGACTTACTCCTTACTCTCTGGTCAGTCCGTCTCAGACCAGCTTCCTTCAGACCACTCTCGGTGCAGGCCTGTTTCATGCAGCTGCTTCCAACCCACTGACCAGCCTCCCTGTCATTTCCTTCTCATTCATTCTCCACATCGCTGCAGAGGGATATTTCTGAAATACAAAGGGTCACGGCAATCCCCATTGAAAAATCCTTCAGTAGCTCCAGATTGACCACAAAATGAAATCCACATTACAGAATGACATTTTGGTCCCTCACCTGCAAAGAATTGCAAAGAGACCTAAGTCAAGTGAGTCTTTGCCCAATTGTGTGTCTCTCTTTGATAGATAATAGTAGCCACTGAACAAGGCTGAAATGGATTAAATTTAGCTGTTTTTCACACAACCTCACTGCCAAGTTGTAGTAAAATAAATTCCAGACACAATGCTAGCATCCATAGAAACAAAGATTGGCAAGCAAGCACTAAAAATAGTTTGTATAGGGAAGTTCAGCAAAGCCTCTCTGTCCTCTTTAGTGTACCACCCACCACTTTTTAAGAAAAGCAGACATAGTAATATTCCGGAAACAAGAGTCTGTTATTTCTTTCTTTCTTTATTGTTGTGTATGTGTGACGGAGTCTTGCTCTGTCTCCCAGACTGGAGTGCATTGGCACAATCTCGGCTCACTGCAACCTTGTCTCCTGGGTTCAGGCAATTCTGCCACCTCAGCCTCCTGAGTAGCTGGGACTACAGGCACGCACCACCACACCCAGCTAATTTTTGTATTTTTAGTATACTGAGACGGGGTTTCAGCATGTTCAGGCTGGTCTCGAACTCCTAACCTCATGATCCGCCCACTTTGGCCTCCCAAGTGCTGGGATTATAGGCGTGAGCCACTGCACCTTGCCAAGAGTCTGTTATTTCTGTGGCCAACATTAGGCAACTAGAATCCTTGGAGTTTTAACTGGATGCAGAAACCACATAAGGACTTACCTTAGGGGTTATTGCACTGGGTGAAGGCAACCGGCTATACCCAGTTCTTAGAGCCTGTTCAAGTAGGGGTGGAAATTATATCTGCAGTAGTTTAGCAAATCCATGACTCTTGGGTACATGAAATTTACCAGTGAGAACCCATTTCTAATATTCATCATGTTATTTAACAAGCCAGTAAGGCCAGGCACAGTGGCTCATGCCTGTAATCCCAGCACTTTGGGAGGATGAGGTGGAAGAATTGCTTGAGTCCAGGAGTTTGAGACCAGCCTGGGCAAGATAGTGAGACCTCGTCTCTGCAAAAAAAAATTTTTTTAATGAGCCAGGCATGCTAATGCATGCCGATAGTCCCAGCTATTCAAGAAGCTAAGGGAAGAGAGGATCCTTTCAGCCCAAAAATTCAAGGTGACTGTGAGCTATGATCATGCCACTGCAGTTTAGCCTGGGTGACAAAGCAAGACCCCATCTCTAATAATCATCATCATCATCATCCATTAATTTTACCAATAGAAAACCATTTCTAACATTCACTGTGCTTATTAGAAAAATGACTGGTGTTGAATGAGACATGGAGCTTTTAAAGAAATTTACAGACCTGCCTGGCCAGCATCATCTCTTATCAGTCTGCATTTTCCTTCTGTGCCGTTACGTATGCTGCTGATGCAGAAATCTGTATACCTCCCTCACCTCGCCCCCACCATCCACACACAGGTTCTCCTCCATCTTTGTCAGAACTCATTCGAAGCACCCTCCCCACACCTTCACCACATGCCCACTGACTGTGCCTTCCTACCTACTCCCGCATTTCCTTAGCTCCTTTCTTCTTGTTTTAATTTTTTATGCTGCTTCTTGGATGCCTCCTTGTAAAAGGCCATAAACAAGGCCAACATGGAAGCAAATAAATTAAACAGGTTTCCCTAGCATCCCTTGTAGTATCATTTGTCAGAGACCGTACTGGACTCATCTGTCTGTCCTCTACCAGCCCGTGGGTTTCTCAGGGCAGGCTGGCACATCAGCATGCCTGTGATAACTGTCACCGCCTGTGAAACTCATAGGTGCTTAGTAGTTGCCTGAATATATATCTATAGAAGGCTGCTTTTCTATAAATGTTAATTTCTCCTTTTTTCAGTATTCTTTGCATGTAAGAAATACAATGAGAACAGGTATGGTTGCTCAAACCTGTAATCCCAGCAGTTTGGGAGGCTAAGGCAGAAGGATCACTTGAGACCAGGAGTTCAAAACCAGCCAGGGCAACATAACAAGACGCTGTCCCTTCCAGAAAAAAAAAAAAAAAAAAAAAAAAAGTTATCTGGGCATAGTGTTGCACTGTAATCCTAGCTACTCAGGAGCCTGAGGCAGGAGGATCACTTGAGCCCAGGAGGTCAAGGTTCGAGCAGTAAGCCATGATCATGCCACTGCACTCCAGCCTGTATAAGATCCCATCTCTAAAAAACAAAAACAGAAAGAATAGAAAAGAAAAAAGAAAAGAAAATGGTTAAAATGATTAATGTATCCTTTAGTGACTTATCCCAGTAGAATGTTTCAGTTCAGGTAAGCTTGCTAAAGTGGCTTTCCTGTAGAAATCTTAAGGACTGGAGTTGATGAAATATTAAGACATTAGGCTTTGAAATATTCTGAAGGGCTTCTAAAAGTTGTTGATGACTGGTAAAGGCCATGTTTGGCATATTATAATGATCAAGGAAAACTGTATAATTGACTAGATTGGGAGGTTTGAGATGATGTTATTAATCCCTCAAGTTTGCTGCGTCTATACTATAAGCAAGCACAGCTTCTTAAAGAGGCATGTTCATGGTAATCTTGGAGGAATTTAGATATTTTTAAAATATTTAACGCTAGTTCTCACGGAATAGAAAAGCAGGACTTGCAAATTCTAGTGAATCTCCATAATTAGCAAAAGATTATTTTTAATTCCACCCTGATTTATGTGTTGCAAATTGGAATTTAAAGTAAAACAAATTAATTGCTGGGGTGGTGGGAGTTGGGAAACTTTAAAGGTCCTGTTAGGCCTCAGTGAAGCAAGGGCAGATGACAGGATTACGGGGCCAAATCCATGTTATTCTGTGGAGAAAAAGAAGCAAGCAGCTCCACGGTGTATGGGTATTTGTGTGCTATTATTGCTATGGCTTTATTTATTTGTTTATTTATTTATTTATTTATTTATTTATTTATTTAGCTTTGCCCAGGCTGGAGTGCAGTGGTGCAATCATAGCTCACTGCAGCCTTGAACTCCTAGGCTTAAGAGATCTTCCCACAGCTGGGCGTGATGGCTCATGCCTGTAATCCCAGAACTTTGGGAGGCTGAGGCAGGCGGATCACTTGAGGTCAGGAGTTAGAGACCAGCCTGGCCAACATGATAAGACCCCGTCTCTACTAAATATACAAAAATTAGCTGGGTATGGTGGCATATACCTGTAGTCCCAGCTACTTGACAGGCAGAGGCAGGAGAATGGCTTGAACCCAGCAGGCAGAGGTTGCAGTGAGCTGAGATCGAGCCATTGCACCAGCTTGGGCAACAGAACGAGACTCAGCCTCAAGAAAAAAAAAAAAAAAAAAAAAAAGATTCTCCCACCTCAGCCTCCCAAGTAGCTGGGACTACAAATACATGCCACCACACCCGGCTAATTTTTGTATTTTTTATAAAAACAGGGAGTGTTTCATCATGTTTCCCAGGCTCGTCTCAAACTCCTGAGCTCAAGTAATCCGCCTGCCTCGGCCTCCCAAAGTGCTGAGATTATAGGAATGAGCCACCGTGCCTGGCACGGCTGTTGTTAATGCGCCATTTTTGCAAGGTGTGGGTGTGGGTGTGGGTGGGTGTGGGTTTGTTGTTATTTTCTTTTGTCTGCTACACAGTCATTTCTCATCAGTTTTCTTTACATTATAGGGGAATTATGACAACTTATTGGTAAGTGTTTTTAGAAATCTTTAGTTAGTTGAGCCTTTAGGAAAGACTTTTTATTTTTTGAGATGAGTTTTGCTCTTGTTGCCCAGGCTGGAGTACAGAGGCACAATCTCGGCTCACTGCAACCTCCGCCTCCTGGGTTCAGGCGATTCTCCTGCCTCAGCCTCTCAAGTAGCTGGGATTACAGGTGTGCATCAGCATCACCATGCCCAACTAATTTTTGCAATTTGTAGTAGAGGTGGGTTTTACCATGTTGGTCAGGCTCTTCTTGGAACTCCTGACCTCAAGTGATCCACCCGCTCTAGCCTCCCAAAGTACTAGGTAGGATTACAGATGTGAGCCACCATGCCTGGCCAGGAAAGACTATTTTATAAATTCAAAGAAGGAAAGTGATTCAGTATTTTTAAAATGTTTTCACTTGTAACTTTGCAGATGAAAAATGCTAGATTTAAACCAACAATAAAAGAAAATGCGAACAAATAAGGTTGTCAGGGTATCAGGGAGCGAGTTAGGGCAGCAGAGATGTACAGAGGTAGCAGCTGATCGAATCTCATTGGCACAAGCTATTTCAGAGAACCCGTTTTGTTTCGTGGGTGCCTTTGTAACCAGTCCAGAAGAATAATTTTTTACAAATTCACCCGCATGTTAGTATGGGTGGATTGTTATGACAGTGAGAAATTTTCTGTTACTATGCGATATATTCATGTGGCTCTAAATTCTAAAAGCACAGAGGGTCATACAGTGGAAGATTCTTTTAGCTCCATTCTCTGGTCATCCCTTCTCACTGCCAACCTTAGCTGTCAGTTTCTTATGGAACAGATTTTTTTTTTTTACTTTCCAGTCCAGAAGTCCCCTGACATTCATTGATGTAGAGTTTGTGATTTCCAAGAGAGACCTGTGGGCTACCCACACATAGTAATCTGGCAGTTTTGCTGGACTGGCTATCAGTGCTCCGCTGTGAGGCTAGCACGAGAGAGCTCATCCCTCACCAGGGTACAAACCCAGCTACCTGCTCAGCTACCCCATGCCCACAAGGCACTCATGTTTATCTTTCCTATGGACCATGCAGTGATTCTTACAAAGAATTAAAAAAAAAAAAAAAAAAAAAGGAAGCTGGGATCCTTATGCAAAACAATTTTCAAGAGAGAAATAGAACATGAGCGAAGGGTCATTAACTTAAGGCCTTGCATTCAGAACACATGCATCTGGATAAAATGAATGCTAAAGAAAGTGTGCACAAGCACATCCCAAATTTGTGAATTGGGAGACTTGAGGGGGAATTCAAAATGAATTCCTCTGAATGCCAAAGATCTCTGGTGTTTTCTAATTTTTCTGTAACAAGCATGTCATGCTTTAATAATTTTTTAAAAGGTTAAACTTTTTCCAAATTGGATGTCAACTGCAGTCCTGAGAAGGACAAGTATGGAGCTCCCACCGTCCTTCCTGTAAATGGGGTGGCAGCGCTGCTGCTGGCCTCATTCATCTCTGTGTTCAGACTGCTGGCTCCATAGTGTCCTTTTTCATAGAGAGATCCTATAGGTTCCTAAAAATGTGTTCATAAAGAGTAGATGAGATCAGGGTGCCTCTTATGATTGAATTAATAAACTAAGAGGTAGAAAAAAGATTAAAGTTATTGCTGATCGAACTACCTATAATTATATAGTCTGTCATTTAAATAATGCTCTATGGTTTTTTTGTTTTTTTGTTTTTTAAGATAGGGTTTCACCATGTTGGTCAGGCTGGTCTTGAACTCCCGACCTCAGGTGATGCGCAAGCCTTGGCCTCCAAAGTGCTTGGATTACAGGTGTGAGCCACCATGCCCAGCCATGATGCTATATGGTTTAAAGGCACCTTTCAGCTTGTGATTTTATTTGAATTCTTAGCTTGGCACACATGTTGTGTGGGGTATCATCACTTTTTCCAGATGAGAAAATGGAGACTCGGGGGTTTGATGACTTATGCCTGGTCAGACAGCCAGTGCAGGGCAGATGGGGAATGGGGACCAGCTCTCAGACCAGCATTCTTTCTGCCCTGCCATGATGGTTCGGACATGTTGCCTAGATTCTCCTAAAATACAGAGTTGTGTCATATGTCATTGAACTAAGGGTAATGTGATTTAAATATCTTTGGCGTAATGCTATTTAATTATATAATCTAATGGCTTTTTTACTTGAAAAGACTGAACTCCTGTCTCTGACACCTTATTAATTGTTTTGTAATATGGCACATTGAAAACCTTTTTCTCTTACCCTTCCAGGATATAGAAAATCAACTTGCAATTAAATCCAAAGCACTGGATGAATTGAAACAAAGTTATCTGACTTTGGAGAGTGGGGGAATGCCATTGTTAGAAGATACAGCATCCCGAATTGATGGGTTATTTCAAAAGAGGAGCAGTGCCATCACTCAGGTACTAGAACGCATTTGAAATGTGCTATTTCTCTTCACATATTCTTTTATTTGTTGTTGTTGTTGTCATTGTTATTGTCCTTTAATCATGGAGGCTGTCTATACCAAACACTGAAAAGTTGCTGAGAAAACTAATTGAAGTAAGTTAGAGAGAAGCATTTTAAGTTTCATTTTATGCACTGAATAATTAGAGGCAAAGCCACCAATTCCAACGTCATTGACAGGCTGCAAATCTACTTGGTTATCTTTGTTTTGTCTAATGTACTCACACAGACATAAATATCTCCAGACCCCAAACCCAACAGAGTGTCTGGCATTGTTTCCTGGCAAGATAGACAGAAACGGCGATGAAGCAGTGACTCCATGTACAGGGAGATGCCTCAGGGAGGAAGTGATCCTCTGTCATGTAGCCTGTGTGAGCTAGGAGCTTAGTCAGCTTCAGGAGGACTCTAAGGGTTGGAATAAACACTACATGGTGTTGAAGAGGCAGTATAAAGGAAGAAAGTGTACAAGACATCTAGTAATCTTACAAAAGGCACGTTGTTGTCTGCATTTTACCCCTTCCAGGAGAGTACCGAGAGAGCGAGCTCAGGCATCTCTAGACATTGCAACCTTGACATTTTCCCACAACAGAGGGAGAGAATTAAAATACTAACCAATTATAGGTGTGTTCATGTTTCCTAGAGAACCTTCATCTTGGGTTGTCACCTAAAATCTACTTTCAACCATTTGTACTAACCAAGAGGGAATTGGGAATAACCCACATCACTGACATCCATAGGCAACACTCAGCCTCATTCCTCAGTCCTTAATCCCTCAGGAATCTAGCAGAAAATAAAGCTGAGCTTAGTCAGTCATTTGTTAAGCATACATTGTGTGAGGTGCTGTGCTCACTTCCAAGGTTACAAAGATAAACAAGAAAATAAATGAATCCCACCCTGAAAGATCTCATAGGCTAGTGGAAGAAACACACATGAACAGATAATTGCAATATAATAATAATATAAAGAGAAAATGAAATGAGATAATGCATGTAAAAAGCATGCAGATAGTACTGTCATAAGGATAAATATATATATACATGTACTTGGAATAGAATTGAGAGACCAGAAATAATTGAGAGACCCTCACGTTTATAGTCAATTAATTTTCGCCAAGGATTATAAGACAATTTAATGAGGGAAAACATTTTGTCAAATATGGTACTTGGACAACCACATATCCACATGTCAAATAATTCTTGCAGTATACAAAAATTAACTCAAAATAGATCAAAGACATAAATGCAGGCCAGAGATGGTGGCTCTTGCCTATAATCCCAACACTTTGGGAGACTGAGGCAGGAGATCATTTGAGGGAAGGAGTTCAAGACCAGCCTGGGCAACATAGTAAGACCCCCATTTCTATTTAAAAAAAAAAAAAAAGACATAAGAGGTAAAATTATAAAATTGTTAGAGGAAAACATAGGTTTTCTTCATGACTTCATGGATTAGGCAGGGATTTCCTAGGTATGACACCAAAATCATAAGCTATCAAAGAAAAAGACAGATAAATTGGACGTCATCAAAATTAAACACTTTGATGTTTTAAAGCACAGCATCAAAAAAGTAAAAAAGGCAAACCCCAGAGTGGGAAAAAATATTTATATATTATATATTTGATAAGGGGCTTATACCTAGAATATATGAAGATTTATCACAACTTGATAATAAAAGGAAAAATGACCAAATGAAAAAGAAATGGACATAAGCCAAACTCCGTGGCTCCTGCCTGCAATCCCAGCACTTTGAAAGACCAAGGTGGGCAGATTGCTTGAACTGAGCATTTTAAGACCAGCCTGGCCAACATAGCAAAACCCTACCTTTACCAAAAATAGGAAAAATTAGTTGGGTATGGTGGTGCACACCTGTAATCCCAGCTACTTGGGAGGCTGAGGCAGGAGGATCACCTGAGCCTGGGAGGCAGAGGGAGCAGTGAGACAAGACCATGCCACTGCACTGCAGCCTGGGCAACACAGTGAGACCCTGTCTCAAAAAAAAAAAAAGACAAATGATCCAAATAGACATTTCTGTAAAGAAGATGATACAAATGGCCAAAAAGCACATTGAAAAGATGTTCAGTGTCATTAACCATCAAGGAAATGAAAAATGAAAACCACAAAGAAATACCACTTCCCACCCACTAGGATAGCTGTAACAAAAAGACAGACAGTAACAAATGTTAACGTGTAGGCGGAGACACTGCTACCCTCACACACTGCTGACGGGGTTCCCGTGGAGTTGGAAAAGAGTCTGGCAGTTCCTCAGATACTTAAACATAAAGTTATCATGCGACTCAGCAATTCCGCTCCTCCATAGATAGCCCAAGAGAAATGAAAACAAGTCCACACCAAAAACTTGTACGTGAATATTCATAGCACTATTCATGATAGCCAGAAAGTGTAAACAACCCAAGTGTCCATCTACTGATGAATGTATGAAGTGTTGACTATCCACACAAAAGGAATGAAGTAGTGCTGATACATACCACAACACTATGGAAACATGGTAAGTGAAAGAAGCGAGTCACAAAAGATCACAGATTGTTTGAGTCTGTTTACATGAAATATCCAGAATAGGCAAATCTATAAAGACAGAAAGCAGATTCGTGGCTCGGGGAGAATGAAGAGTGACTGCTAACAGGTTTGCGGTTTGTTTTCAGAGTCATGAAAATGTTCTAAAATTGACTGTGGGGATTACACATTTTAAATAGATGAATTGTTACGGTACATGAATTATATCACAAAAATTAAAAAAAAAAAAAGTCCTGAAGGTGTGAGGCACAGATCATCCATCTATCAGCTGTCAAGAGTCAATGTAGGCCTGGCCCAGTGGCTCACACCTGTTATCTCAGCACTTTGGGAGGCCGAGGTGGGAGGATCACTTGAGGCAAGGAGTTCACTAACAGCCTGTGCAACATAGCAAGACCCCATCTCTACAAAAGATAAATAAAGTTAGCTGGGCATGGTGCCATGTTCATGTGATCCCAGCTATTCAAGAGGTCGAGGTGGGAGGATTACTTGAGCCCAGGGGTAATAGTCAATATAGCCTAGTATTTAAGAACAAGGGCTTTGCAGTTTCTGCCTAAATGATGATGCTGGCAGCACCATTTTTGATCTGTATCTTCCTCTCTAAGCTTCAATTTCCTGGTCTATAAAATGGGAATGATAACACCTACTCATTTCTTCTTCTTCTTCTTTTTTTTTTTTTTTTTTTGAGATGGAGTTTTTGCTCTTGTTACCCAGGCTGGAGTGCAATGGCACGATCTCGGCTCACAGCAACCTCCGCCTCCCGGGTTCAGGCAATTCTCCTGCCTCAGCCTCTTGAGTAGCTGGGATTACAGGCACGCGCCACCACGCCCAGCTAATTTTTTGTATTTTTAGTAGAGACGGGGTTTCACCATGTTCACCAGGATGGTCTCGATCTCTTGACCTCGTGATCCACCCACCTCAGCTTCCCAAAGTGCTGGCATTACAGGCTTGAGCCACCGCACCTGGCCTACTCATTTATTTCTACCGTAATAGTGATGCCTATACAGTGCTGAATAAATGCCGCCCTACTGATGACCACAGTTTGATCTCATTCTGAAAATATTCCTCCCGCTTGTTTCTAGTGTCGTGTATTTTACTGAATGATTTTCTAATCCTTTCCCTCAAACCACATGTACCATGTTTTCTCCATGAAGCTGTACTATAAGGCCTTTAGGGGGCCAGAAGTTGCACCAGCTTTTTACTTGGAAGCTGCAGAAGCCTTGTGCAACGTGAGCCGTGGCAGTTCTTGTGTTTCCATGTGCCTGTGGGCTCTGGGATGGTGCAGTACTTTGTGCTAGTTATCTTTGTCACCCAGATAGAACTGAGGTCATTTCTGGGAAAAAGGTACATCAATGAGGAATTCTCTTTTTTTTTTTTTTTTTTTTTTTTTTTGAGACGGAGTTTCGCTCTTGTTACCCAGGCTGGAGTGCAATGGCGCGATCTCGGCTCACGGCAACCTCCGCCTCCTGGGCTCAGGCAATTCTCCTGCCTCAGCCTCCTGAGTAGCTGGGATTACAGGCACGCGCCACCATGCCCAGCTAATTTTTTGTATTTTTAGTAGAGACGGGGTTTCACTATGTTGACCGGGATGGTCTCGATCTCTCGACCTCGTGATCCACCCGCCTCGGCCTCCCAAAGTGCTGGGATTACAGGCTTGAGCCACCGCGCCCGGCCAATGAGGAATTCTCCCTGCTTCTCTTTTTTCTTTTCTTTTTCTTTCTTTCTTTCTTTTTTTTTTTTTTTTTGGAGATGGAGTTTTGCTCTTGATGCCCAGGTGGAGGGCAATGGCTGATCTCAACTCACCACAACCTCTGCCCCCAGGTTCAAATGACTCTCCTGCCTCGGCCTCCCGAGTAGCTGGGATTTACAGGTGTGTGCCCCCATGCCCAGCTAATTTTTGTATTATTAGTAGAGACAGGGTTTTACCATGTTGGCCAGGCTGGTCTTGAACTCCTGACCTCAGGTAATCCACCCACTTCAGCCTCCCACAGTGCTGGGATTACAAGCTGACCTGCCATGCCCAGCCTTCTTCTTTATTTTCTTAACTAAATATCTTGGTTTTTTTTCTGAGCCATTCTGCCCTTATAAAGACGTTGGCCCGCATAGTTACCAACGTGAGACTCACATTTTAGCATCCCACTTTGACTTTTGTCCATCCGTGTTTGGGGCAGAGATGGAGGAGCCTCCCTGTCACTGGATGTGCCAGTTTTTCCTGTAGTTGTTAAGCAGAAAACAGGGTTTGAGTGCCAAGCTCTGTGATTGTACCCGAAACTCACATCACACTACCCATAAAGATGGCCTGTTGAGCCACATAGTGATCATACTCCATTTCAACCCAGATCCTTTTAAAAAATTGAGATATAATTCACATACTATAAAATTCACCTAAGGTACAATTCAGTGTTTAGTACATGCACAGAGATAAGCAGCTGTCACCTATCTCATTACAGAACATTTTCATTACCTCGAAAAGAAACCTCCATACCCTTTGGCAGTCATGCCCCACTTTTCTTTTTCTCTAGCCCCTGGCAGCCACTCATCTACCTTCTTATGGATTTACCTATTCTGGACATTTTATATAAATAGAATCATATGCTTTATATAGCCTTTTGGATCTGGCTTCCTTCACTAAGCATAATGTTTTCAAGATCATCAGTGTTGTAGTACTTACCGTACTTCATTTCTTTTTATGGGTGAATAAGAGTCCGTTGTATGGATATAGCATATTTAGCGTATCTGTTCATCAGTTGATAAACGTAGGGGTTGTTTCCATTTTTTCTTTCTTTTTTTTTTTTTGAGACGGAGTTTCGCTCTTGTTACCTAGGCTGGAGTGCAATGGCGCGATCTCGGCTCACCGCAACCTCCGCCTCCTGGGTTCAGGCAATTCTCCTGCCTCAGCCTCCCGAGCTGGGACTACAGGAATGCGCCACCACGCCCAGCTAATTTTTGTATTTTTAGTAGAGATGGGGTTTCACCATGTTGACCAGGATGGTCTCGATTTCTTGACCTCGTGATCCGCCTGCCTCGGCCTTCCAAAGTGCTGGGATTACAGGTGTGAGCCACCGCGCCTGGCTGTGGGTTGTTTCCATTTTTTGGCTCTTATGAATCATGCTGCTATGAACATTTGTGTTCAGGTTTTTATATGAACATATGCTTTTAATTCTCTTGTATGTATATCTGAGAGGACAATTGTTAGGTCACATGGCAACTCTTTAATTTTTTGAGGAGCTATCTAGCTGTTTCCCACAGTGACTGTACCATTTTACATTCCCACCAGCAATGTTTGAGGATTCCAGGTTTTCCACATCATTACCAACACATTATTAACTGACTTTGATTATGGCCATCAAAGTGGATGTAAAATAATATCTTACTGCGGTTTTGATTTAGGTTTCCCTCGTGAGTGTGGGTGTTGAGTACCTTTTCATGTGTTTATTGGCCATTTGTATGTGTTCTTTGGAAAAATGTTTAGTCACATCCTTTGCCCAATTTTTAGTTGGTTTATCTATCTTTTTATTGTTGAGTTGTAAGTTTTCTTTACATATTCTTGATTGATTGTATCTGAGATCATTTTCGATTTTGATATGTCCAAAATACTTGGACTCCTTTCGTCATTATCAAAACATATCAGTGGACAAAATACCCTCACCATGGCATTGCCTCCTGCTTTGCACTTGCCTGTCATTTTATTAGTGTGTTCCTCTCTCATTGTTGCTTGCTCTATAGTAATAATCAGACTTAGGTGCCAGGTAACATCTTACATTTAGAATGTTGTACTGTTTTCAGAGCATTTTCACAGACACTATTTTATTTGTGTTTTCTTACTATTATTATTTTGAGATGGAGACCCATTCTGTCACCTAGGCTGGAGTGCAGTGGCACAATCTCGGCTCACTGCAACTTCTAACTTCCAAATTCAAGCAATTCTCTTGCCTCAGCCTCCCGAGCAGCTGGGATTACAGGTGTACTACTATGCCTGGCTAATTTTTTTGTATATTTAGTAGAGACAGGATTTAACCATGTTGGCCGGCCAGGCTGGTCTCGAACTCCTGACCTCAGGTGATCTGCCTGCCTCAGCCTCCCAAAGTGCTAGGTGTAAGCCACCAAGCCCAGCCTATGTTTTCCAATTATTATCTCTGTTTTGTGGATGAGGAAACTGACTCTAGGGTTCAATAACTTGCCCAAGGTCAGAAAGCTCATAGAATAGAACTGACCCTTGCACTCACAAATTCTGATACTCGCCCAGTGTTCTTTCCCTGGGCTGACTCTTCCTAGTCTGAACTCCTTCAGTGCTGATCCTTCTGATCTTTGGGCTCTTTTTCATTCACTCATTATGAAACAGCCTTCTCTGATATTTTCTAATACATTGACCTACCCTTCCCACCTTCAGTTAATCACTGATGATCCTTCAGTGCCCTCAAATTGAAATGCCTAAATTAGGTACAGTGGTAGATTCTTTGGAGAGCATGTCTTCTCAATGATGTTCTAAGTCAGTACATTTCCACTTTTTGTCTAGATCAATCAGCTCAAAATCTCCATGCAGTCAGTTTTACAGGAGTGGAAGATTTATGATCAACTCTATGATGAAGTGAATATGATGACAATCCGATTCTGGTACTGCGTGGAACACAGCAAGCCTGTGGTGTTATCATTGGAGGCCTTGAGATGCCAGGTGGAGAACCTTCAGGTAAATTAACCAGAGCTTCGCACGGCGCGTTATTGGCAGGAAATTTCAAATGGGAGGAAGCACAATAATGGGCGTAATTGTGTTTGTGCCCTCCCACAGAGAAGAACAAGGCATATTAAATAGCAGTTTCAAAAGGATAACTGGAAATTCCAAAATAAGTCACATGAGCCAAATCAGGAAAATATTGTAAAATGTTTGAATTTTGAATGGAAAATGTTGAATCTTCCTTTATTTTCCATGTTTATATTATTTCACAATTGAAGGTTTTGGTTTCTGGGGGGCCTTTTTTAATACCCCTAAGTGCTAAGTGCTTAATATTACTTAGTACTTAAAAGTTCAGCCTCAAGTAAAGAATGCCTTCTTGGCCGGGCCCGGTGGCTCACGCCTGTAATCCCAGCACTTTGGGAGGCAGAGGCGGGTGGATCACGAGGTCAAGAGATCGAGACCATCCTGGTCAACATGGTGAAAACCCATCTCTACTAAAAATACAAAAAATTAGCTGGGCATGGTGGCGCGTGCCTGTAATCCCAGCTACTCAGGAGGCTGAGGCAGGAGAATTGCCTGAACCCAGGAGGCGGAGGTTGCGGTGAGCCGAGATCGTGCCATTGCACTCCAGCCTGGGTAACAAGAGCGAAACTCCGTCTCAAAACAAAACAAAACAAAACAAAACAAAACAAAACAAAAGAATGCCTTCTTTACTGTTTTCTTCCCATCCCTAATAGTTTATCAGAGTTCTATAAGATTTGAGTGTGTGTTATTGCTACATAGCAGCAAGTGTTGAGAAGCTGCTGCCTTCTCTGGAAGTAGCCGGGCCCTTCTGAAACATATTTCTTGTATGTCATCTTAGTCTTTGCAAGATGAAGCTGAGAGCAGTGAAGGGAGTTGGGAGAAACTCCAAGAGGTTATTGGCAAACTCAAAGGTCTCTGCCCCTCAGTTGCTGAAATAATCGAAGAGAAATGTCAAGATACTCATAAAAGGTATGCTTAAAGATATAACTTGAATGATAGATATCTTTATCTTAATGACTTGTGGCGAATGAGAGGGCATAGGCGCTATATAAAGTCGTCTTCGTCCTCTGAAATGGCTGGTTTCCTATTATTCTGGTCTCTTCTGCTTTGACATATCCAGTCTATATAAGATTCTATGCCATGAGGGCTGTGACATTCCTGGTACAAGTGTTTGGTATAATTAGTCTAAAAATGGCTTAATTACAGCCCCAGTGTACTTAGATACAGAGGTATAGACCAAATGTCAAGTTCAGTCTCAGAAACACCAAAGTCAGAGGCAGAAACAAAGGGGTAGACCAGATGGGCAGTCTACAGGGGGTGTTCAGACATCACTGGAAACATTATAAGGTGGAAGAAAGGGGGTGTTAGAATATCTATTGGGGAGGGCGTTTGTGGTGTTGGAAGGAATTCTTTAATGAACTTCTTATGGTAGGATATGAAAGCTCCCTTTAAGGAGTGTGGCCCTAGTTAATTGTAGGGCTTTTATTTTGATGAGTGGGATATAAAAGTTGGCCTCCAGCCAATTGATTAGAGAGAGGGATTAAGAGTTATGCTACTTTAAGTGTCCTTCTTTATTTTTCCTCTGTGCAGATTCAGCTTCTCTTGTAAATCAACTTTGGGCAAGTAATGAACAAGGGATTCCAAATTATGTACCCTGCAGTGGTACCCTTAGCTCTTGATCAAGTCTTTATTTAAAGAGGGGGAGGAGAAAGACTAAGAGGAACCTTCAAATGCTTTTGACTTCACATACGGTATCAGGGCTACCCTCAAAACCTATGGCAGGGCAGTCTGTTGCTCAGTTGTTACACTGCACTTGTTGGCACAGGAATATGTTGGAAGACATGTTAAAAACATGCGTAGCAGGCCGGGCGCGGTGGCTCAAGCCTGAAATCCCAGCACTTTGGGAAGCCGAGGCGGGTGGATCACAAGGTCAAGAGATGGAGACCATCCTGGTCAACATGGTGAAACCCCATCTCTACTAAAAATACAAAAAATTAGCTGGGCATGGTGGCGCGTGCCTGTAATCCCAGCTACTCAGGAGGCTGAGGCAGGAGAATTGCCTGAACCCAGGAGGCGGAGGTTGCGGTGAGCTGAGATCGCGCCATTGCACTCCAGCCTGGGTAACAAGAGCAAAACTCTGTCTCAAAAAAAAAAAAAAAAAAACATGCGTAGCAAAAATACAGAAGAAAACAGTACCAAAATGCTAATAGTAGTTGCTTCCGGATAAATGAGATGTCAGGCATTTTGTAACTTTCTTATGGATTAGCAAGTAGGTAGGATAGATAGATAAAAAGAAAGACATACCTGGAGGGATTTTGTTTGCTTTTTGACAGTGACTATATGTTGTATTTATAATTAGGGAAAATCTTATTTTAAAAAGACAGTTCTAATAAGATTTTTGAAATGCATAAAAGTAAAGCAGTGTGGTGTTTCCACCTTTTATTCTTTTTTTTTTTTTTTTTTTTGAGACAGAGTCTCGCTTTGTTGCCAGGCTGGAGTGCAGTGGTGTGATCTCGGCTCACTGCAACCTCCACCTCCCAGGTTCAAGCAATTCTCCTGCCTCAGCTTCCTGAGTAGCTGGGACTATAGGCATGTACAACCATGCCCAGCTAATTTTTGTATTTTTGGTAGAGACAGCGTTTCACCATATTGGCCGGGCTAGGCTTGTCTCTAATTCTTGACCTTGTGATCTACCCGCCTTAGCCTCCCAAACTGCTGGAATTACAGACGTGAGGCACCATGCCCGGCCTTATTCTTGAACCAGTTAGAAGGGTTGAGGGTATTGTGAAGCAAACATTCTCATGTATTTCATGTTAGAATGTAAATCTAATGCTTTCAGAAAGCATGTTGACCATTTATTCCCATAATCTTACAAATATGTGCATCTTTATATTATTTGACTCTGTAATTCTCCCAGAAAGCTAGACTCAGGCTAATATCTTAAAATATAGGGGAAAAAAAAAAAACCTTTTGAGCACAACTGTATCTGATCGTTATCATAATAGCAAAATTTGCAAATATCTTAACTATCCATACTAAACAGGAATTAAACTAAGGAATTTGGCAATTAAACTAAGGAAACAAACAAAAAAGAAACCTCAGGCCATTTGCAGACCATTTGTACAGCTTTTTAAAATGAGGTTTACTTATTTTCTTTTATTAATAACATGGGGAAAATGGTTTTTTTTTTGTTTTGTTTTAAGACGGAGTTTTGCTCTTGTTACCCAGGCTGGAGTACAATGGCGCGATCTCGGCTCACCGCGACCTCCGCCTCCTGGGTTCAGGCAGTTCTCCTGCCTCAGCCTCCTGAGTAGCTGGGACTACAGGCATGCACCACCATGCCCAGCTTATTTTTTTGTATTTTTAGTAGAGACGGGGTTTCACCATGTTGACCAGGATGGTCTCGATCTCTTGACCTCGTGATCCACCCTCCTTGGCCTCCCAAAGTGCTGGGATTACAGGCTTGAGCCACCTCACCTGGCCGGGGAAAATGTTTTTTAAAAGTTAAATGGGCCAGGCACAATGGCTTATGCCTGTTATCCCAGCCCTTTGGGAGGCCAAGGTGGGTAGATCACTTGAGTCCAGGAGTTCAAGACCAGCCTAGGTAAAACCCCATCTCTAAAAAAAAACAAAAATTAGCCACACATGGTGGCACACACCTGTAGCCGTAGCTACTTGCAGGGGCTGAGGTGGGAGGATCACTTAAGCCCAGGAGGTCAAGGCTACAGTGAGCTGAGATCGTACCCCTGCACTCCAGCCTGGGCAATAGAGCAAGACCCTGTTTTGGGGGTGGGGAGGAAGGTTAAATGGGAAAGAAAGGCAAGATATTACAGTCTATATATGGAATAGTAAGACAATTTCCTTTATTTCCACTTTTATGTAAGGAACATTTGTGTAAACAGAAAATAAATTTTATTTGATATAACTAGAATGTTAAAGGCTAAAGATAGCATATTTCTTTAAACTGGGAGCTTCTTCATGTGGAGACATTTTATTAGGCATACGGTTGGTTCATTGTTTTCTCCATCTTTGCCAAAAAGACATTCATAGGTGGGGCACCATGGCTCATGCCTAGAATCCCAACACTTTGGAAGGCTGAGGCAGGAGGATTGCTTGAGATGGGAGAATTGCTTGAGCCACAGAGTTTGAGGCCATCCTGGGCAACATATCAAGACCCTGTCTCTACAGGGTCTTGAAAAAAACGTTTGAGCTCCCTTCATCACTCCCCTCCCTTATAAAAAGAGAGTGAAACATGCAGGCCAAGTGCGGTGGCTCACGCCTGTAATCCAAGCACTTTGGGTGCCAAGGCGGGGGCAGATCACCTGAGGTCAGGAGTTCAAGACCAGCCTGACCAACATGGTGAAACCCTGTCTTTATTTTAAAAAAGAAAAGAAAAGAAACATGCATAACATCATAGGTGTTTCTTGCCAATCATAAATTATGTAGTTGTTGTACAATACTATAAAATCAAGTAAATAGCCTAATTTGGATTTTTTTAAATAGAATGGTTTCTATAATGCTGATGCCACTAATTTTTTTTTCTTTTTTAATTTGTATTGATACCACTAATTTTAAAAAGCATTTAGCAGTGTCTTCTTAATGCTCCATCTGCTAATAACTTACCAGTAGAGTGTGTGCATTGTACTTTTGCTACAAGGGAAAGGAGAGAATGAGGGTCCTGTTCTTTGTGTTGCACTGACAGGTGGACTGAGGTGAACCAAGCCATTGCAGACCACTTGCAGAAGGCCCAGAGTCTGCTCCAGCTCTGGAAGGCCTATAGCAGTGCTCATGCTGAAGCTGCCGCGAGGCTGAAGCAGCAGGAAGCAAAGTTTCAACAGCTTGCAAACATCAGCATGTCTGGAAACAACCTGGCAGAGATCCTGCCCCCAGCCCTGCAGGACATAAAGGTGGGTACAAAGCCCATTTGGAAAACCAGGGCCAAGTCAGCCCAACAGACAGGGCCAGGAGGAACAGCCATGACCTGGGGACCAGACAAACCACAGGGACAGAGAAGTCAGAACAGGTGCTGTGAGCCAGCCATGCAGGACACAGGCAAAGGTGGGAGGACCAGGTGGTGGCTCAGAGGTGACGTCCAGGCAGCAAATAGCTGGATCCAGGGGGACCTGCACCCTGTTTCAAGTATGCGCTTTCTCTCTAATGTTAAATCTCTTAAGGCAGAAGCTTCCTATGAAGTTTGAAGTAAAAGCAAGTGTCTCAACTGATTGTGACCCTGTAAGAATAATACATGTTTTATCTCTTGTTTTAGCAATAATCACAGACTTGGTGCCATGTTGCTATGCCCTTTCTGTGGGTCTAGTAAATTTCAGACTATATTAAAGAGTTGCATAATTTCCTCTGTGGTGGTTTTTCTGTTACTCTTAATGAATGCCCAGAAAGTGAATACTCTTTAGTTCTGAACTGGGTGAACAGATGCATTTTGTATCTTCTGCCACTGTAAGTCATCGAAAAGTGGCAAACAATTTAATTAGGTGAGAATCTAACAGATATGGTCAGTATTTCTAATTAACTTTCACCTGAGCTGATGTTTAAAAGAAAATAAAACAGAAATTTTATACACACAGTATTTTCCAGAATAACCTTAAAGTCAGCCTACTTAATAAGATTCTATAGTTTTTGCACGTGAGTCCATTTATATCAGAAAGTCTAAGGCAGGAGTCAGAGTTGCATTGATTCTTGAACTAGCATGAAAGCAGATACCTAATCTATTTGACAATTGAAGTAGAAAGCACATGAGTACCCAGGTTGTGCCCAGTTTCTATATACTAGATGCCTCAACTGTATTGGTTAGTAGTCACTTTTAGTTTTGAACTGACAATTTCAGTAAAGCACCAGTGATGTACATCATTTCAAGAAAGCTCAGCCTTTTTAGCTATTTAAAATAAATCATAACAAAAGGTCATGCCTACATTTTCAGAGCAAATATTCTTTGATGGAACAGCAGCCGGTAGGGAATTGTGGTATGAAAGGAGGAAGAGGTGTTTGCGATCTCTTTTTCTTCTGTAGGAGCTGCAGAATGATGTGCAGAAGACAAAAGAAGCCTTTCTCCAAAATTCTACTGTCCTGGATCGACTCCCACAACCCACAGAATCCAGCACTCATATGCTCCTTCCGGGTCCCTTGCACTTCCTCCAGAGGACTTCTTATTTGGAGAAGATGCTGCTTGTGAAAGCAAATGAATTTGAGGTTCATCTTTTCTTTCCATTCAAGTTTTAGTCTTGGACATTTGTATTCCTGCCTCAATCCCTGGTATCCTTTGAAGCAATAGCTGCTTCACCGAAGCTGCCCACAAATATATACGATTCTAGCTTCAATCACGGGCAGTTCTGAAGCAACCATTTCTTCATTATGGAAGATGTTAGTTCTAGAAGTCATGTGTGCATTATATTGCATACACTGTTCAGATTTCAGTTATTTGGATTTCTGAGTCAAGTAATTGAGTCATAGAAATAGCTGCTTAAAGCATGATGATTTTTTTGTATCTTCATTCACTTTTTTTTTTTTTTTATTTGAGATAGACTCTTGCTCTGGCACCCAGGCTGGAGTGCAGTGGCATAATCTTGGCTCACTGAAACCTCTGGCTCCTGGGTTCAAGCAATTCTGTCTCAGCCTCTTGAGTAGCTGGGACTACAGGCACCCACCACCACGCCTGGCTAATTTTTATATTTTTAGTAGAGATGGGATTTCACTGTGTTGGCCAGTCTGGTCTTGAACTCTTGGTGGCCTCAAGTGATCTGCCCACCTTGACCTCCCAAAGTGCTGGAATTACAAGCATGAGCCAGTACTCTGGGCCTTCATTCACTTTTTATAAAACCTTTCATGAGCTGTCAACAAGCTACATAGAAGGCCATGGACCTCCAATATCACATCTCAATACCAGCAGGAAAACAAACCAAAAACTGCATTTAACTGGTGGGACTGAGGGACAGAGTGCTCACTGACTCTCCTCTGTGTGGTCCCCTCAAGCAGGTGATCTGCCCATTTGGGAAGGCTCAAAGGCACTGAGTGAAAAATCAGGGGGCTTCTGAATATTTATCTATAATTCTTTTTTTTTTTTTTTTTTGAGACGGAGTTTCACTCTTGTTACCCAGGCTGGAGTGCAATGGCGCGATCTCGGCTCACCGCAACCTCCGCCTCCCGGGTTCAGGCAATTCTCCTGCCTCAGCCTCCTGAGTAGCTAGGATTACAGGCACGTGCCACCATGCCCAGCTAATGTTTTGTATTTTTAGTAGAGACGGGGTTTCGCCATGTTGACCAGGATGGTCTCGATCTCTTGACCTCGTGATCCACCCGCCTCGGCCTCCCAAAGTGCTGGGATTACAGGCTTGAGCCACCGCGCCCGGTCTATCTATAATTATTGAGTTATAGTGAGCTACTGGGTGTCAAAAACAACTTGAATTTTTTTTTTTTTTTTTTTAAAGACAAGGAGACAGTGTCTTACTCTGTTGCCCAGGCTGGAGTACAGTGGTACAATTAAAACTCAGTGCAGCCTCAACCTTCCAGGTTCAGGTGATCCTCCTGCTTCAGCCTCCCAAGTAGCTGGGAGCACGGGCATGTGCCACTGTGCCCAGCTAATTTTTTTTCTTTTTTTTTTTTTGGTAGAGATTGGGTCTGCCTATGTTGCTCAAGCTGATCTTGAACTCCCGGGCTCAAGTGATCACCTTTCACTTCCAAGATGCTGGGATTACAGCCATAAGCCACCATGCCTGGCCAAAAACATCTTGAACTTTTAGCAGCTCCCAAGCCTGTGTTTAATTCTGTTTTATATAAACATGAAAATAATTTCTAATGAAAATTTCTCTTGTTCTAGTTTGTTCTCTCACAGTTTAAGGATTTTGGAGACCGGCTGGAATCTTTAAAAGGTCTTCTTATGCATGAAGAAGAGAATTTGGATAGACTTCACCAACAAGAAAGAGAAAATCCTGACTCATTCCTGGTATTGCCAATTTTTGTCCTTTCTAAAAGCTTAGACTCACCATAAGGTTAAAAAAATAAGCTGATTACTGTGAAATTACAGAACAGTTCCATCTTAAATTTTTTTTTTTGGGAGACAGAGTCTTGCTCTGCAGTCTGTCGCCCAGGCTGGAGTACAGTGGCACAATTGTGGTCACTGCAACCTCCACCTCCCAGGTTCAAGTGATTCTCCCACTGCAGCCTCCCAAGTAGCCAGGACTACAGGCATGTGCCACCATGCCTGGCTAATTTTTGTGTATTTTAGTAGAGACAAGGTTTTACCATGTTGACCAGGGTGGTCTTGACATCAGGCAATGCCCCTACCTTGGCCTCCCAAAGTGCTGGGATTACAGGCCTGAGCCACTGCGCCCAGCCTAACCACCCTTGAGCACAGTCATTTTTATGCCATTCATTACTGTCCTATTTTCCCTTAGGTCTAGAAAAAGTAGGATGACATAGGGATCTATTTTAGCAATATGTCAGAGTAATTTGTAGTAGATGTTTTTTCATAATTACTGTCAGGAAACCAAAAACAATCTAGAAATGAGCTGTTGTGATTGAGTTTTTCTGGTTAGTCGAATATAAAAATAAAACAGTCTATTAAAATTACGCATTTTTCTTTTATCTACCTTAGTAAATTTAGTTTAGTAATCATGAGTCACTGAAAGAATTAAATAATTCTGGTCTTGTAACTACTAGGAATCAACATTCATAGCTTGGATCAGCAGTCAACAAACTGGCACACTGTCCACCAATTTTTTTCAGTAAAATTTTATTGGAACACAGCCATGCCCTTTCATCTACATATTGTCTATTATAGTGTTCATGATACAGGGCAGAGTTGACTAGTTGCTACAGAGACCAAATGGCCCACAAATGCCTAAAATATTTATGATGTGGTCTTTCACAGAAAATGTTAGCTTATCCTGACCTAGATATTACAGCAGAGTTCTGTGGTGGTAACTTCAACATTGTTAAGGATGTTTGCCTGACATACTGTCAGCCTAGAGGCTGTTGTTGGATTATCTTTTTTAAAATGAAATTTTGATAAGTTTGATTTCTTATGATGTAATGTTCTATCAAAATATGGATATTTAAGTCCCATGCTCTGCTAGGGTTAAGGATCAAATTTTCATCATTCTATGCTTGACCTGTTTGTTGAAGGTCAGATTGTTGGCAGACTAAATGGGACTTAAAGGTCCAGAATTGGTACTTTTTTAAAAAGTCTATTTGGCCACACGCAGTGGCTCACACCTGTAATCCCAGCACTTTGGGAGCCTGAGACAGGTGGATCATCTAAGGTTAGAGTTTCAGACTAGCCTCGCCAACATGGTGAAACCCCATCTCTACTAAAAGTACAAAAATTAGCTGAGTGTGGTGGCAGGCACCTGTAATCCCACCTACTCAGGAGGCTGAGGCAGGAGAATCGCTTGAACCTGGGAGGCAGAGGTTGCAGTGAGCCAAGATTGTGCCATTGCACTCCAACCTGGGCAACTCCCAATGGAGTGAGACTCCATTCCAAATAAATAAATAAAAATTTAAAAGCCGGTCGGGCACGGTGGCTCAAGCCTGTAATCCTAGCACTTTGGGAGGCCGAGGCGGGTGGATCACGAGGTCAAGAGATCGAGACCATCCTGGTCAATATGGTGAAACCCCGTCTCTACTAAAAATACAAAAAAAAGTAGCTGGGCATGGTGGCACATGCCTGTAATCTGAGCTATTCAGGAGGCTGAGGCAGGAGAATTGCCTGAACCCAGGAGGCGGAGGTTGCAGTGAGCCGAGATCGCGCCATTGCACTCCAGTCTGGATAACAAGAGCGAAACTCCGTCTCCAAAAAAAAAAAAAATTTAAAAGCCTATTTTCTGTGTTCTTCAATGACAAATTCTGAGATCACTTTTTATTTCCTGGGCTATTTCGGGGCTGGCCATGTGTGCAGGTTGGTATTCTAGAAGGCACAGCATTGAGAGAGCAGAATTCAGGTCCCACTGTAACCTTAGCAAGCTGTTTGACTGTGGGCAAGTCATTTTCCTGTTCAGGCTCTGGTTTTCCTTCATCTTTGAGATAAGAAGGGTTTTCTTGTCATCCGGATATCTTAGTGGCATCCAAAAACCTGTACTTTAATTTTTTAAAAATAGAATCATGTGCTGGCACTGACAGCCCAATCACCTGATATTGAACATTTGAATGAAGTGAGCCTCAAGCTCCCACTTAGTGACATAGCTGTGAAGACGTTACAGAACATGAACCGGCAGTGGATTCGGGCCACGGCCACGGCATTGGAGCGCTGCAGGTTAGAGCATCCCTTCTCCAGCGTTGTTTCGCTCAAGGTCAAATTAACGGCTTCAGCTTGGGAATGGCATTGTTAATACGGGTGTGTTTTGTTTGTTTTAAACCTTTGTAGTGAGCTTCAGGGAATTGGATTGAATGAAAAGTTTCTTTATTGCTGTGAAAAGTGGACCCAACTTTTGGAGAAGATAGAAGAGGCACTCCAAGTGGATGTGGCTAACAGCCTTCCGGAGCTTCTGGAGCAGCAGAAAACCTATGAGGTAAATCCGTGTTCTCTGCCACCTTTAAACTGCTCACCTGGGGCAGGAGTCAGGAAAAGATAGCTTTAAATAAAACACAGGAAGTGTGCCTGTCAGTCTGTCAATACAGAATGTATATCATTAAGCAAATTCAGTTGTCAATTGGTCATTTGTAAAATTCTTGTACCTTTCATTCATTTCAGCATTTACTGCTCTATTTTATTAGGAACAGGACTCTTAGATTTTCTGCAGTACATGGAAGCTTCTAGTACAACTTTGCTTCTGCAAAATGCAAACATTATACCATTCTATCAAGAGCATAATAAAATACTTCAACTCATCTTTGCATTTTCACTCAATAATTCTCTATGGTATTAAAGCACCTGGTATAGTTATAATTGTAGCATTAATAATTTCACAGGCGTTTATCCATTGTTTATGCTGACATGTATTTGAAAATATTCGTGGTGGTTATAGGCAGATCCTGCATTTTTTGTTCTTTTTGGAGACAGAGTCTTCCTCTGTCATCTAGGCTGGAGTGCAGTGATGCAATTTCAGCTCACTGCAACTTCCACCTCCCAGGCTCAAGCAATTCTTGTGCCTCAGCCTCCCAAATAGCTGGGACTACAGGCATGTGCCACTGAATCTGGCTAACTTTCATATTTTTAGTAGAGACGGGTTTCACTATGTAGGCCAGGCTAGTCTCAAACTTCTGACCTCAAGTGATCCGCTTGCCTCAGCCTCCCAAAATGCTCGAGTTACAAATGACACATTTCAAAAGTGTGCAGATTAGTCCACTGCAACTTTTTAATGTAACTGATTGAAGTCTATATTGCTACATTAAGATCATCCAGTTAAAATGCAATCACCCCTGCCAAAAAGCTGTGTGGCCTCGAATAAGTTGTTGAGCCTCTTTATACCTTAGTTTCCTCGTCTTCAAATGGATATAATCATAGTGCTTTAGTCCTAAGGCTGAGAAATAAATGCAACAATGCATGTTTTACATAGTGCCTACCAAATCGTAAATGCCCAACAAATGGGTATTAGATGTAATTATTATTAGACCTGTTTGCTTTTAAGAATATGTTCATAGGTGATGTTGATGTGATAGTTGAACATTTTTTGCAGTACGTTCAAATAATATGAAAATCAGTTATCCCTCATATCCTTTGTGAGCTTAGATTTTAATAGGAAATATAGGTTCCCAGATTCATTAAGTGAATTTTGCTAGCTGATATTTTCTGTTTGAACTCATATGCAGATGTTAGAAGCTGAAGTTTCTATAAACCAGACAATTGCTGATTCCTATGTCACCCAGTCCTTACAACTCCTGGACACAGCAGAAATAGAAAACAGGTGAGCTGTCTGGGGCTCATGAAGGTTGTGGGTGGATGGAAGGTAATACACTCAGGTGGCACAGGCTTTCTGCCATGTGAACCTTGACCATGTTGGTGCCCTGTGGCCATGTTCGTTGACAGATCACCATAGGACCAGGCTTTTCACTGTGTCGTGGGACTAGATCTTGCTGGGTGACCATAAAAACATATGTGACAGACACATTTTCCCTGTGATAGGTAGATGGGTTTAGCAGCCCAGAAGCTTTGAAAAATGCCCACTTTGCAAGTATAGTTAACTAAGTTTGTACCCCAAATGATTCTTCTGTAGGATGTTTCCCTCTCTACCATCACTATGATGTTTTGTTACTTTAAAAATAATTTCTAAAAAAGTAGTGTTCCTAGTGTTTCTAGTAGGTAGCTAAATCCTGTAAGTATGAAAAAAGGGCTTTGTCTCCATGTTACATATGTGAGCTTAGGGTCACTGGGCAGTGCCAGTCAGGCTGAGCAGAGCCGCTTCAACCAGTCTGCCAGCGCTGAGTGAGTCTGCTTATGCAGCTGGTACACATGGCAGACAGCCTGGAGGTAGCTTGAACACTTAAAGTACTTAAATATTTCTCAGTGTCCTAATAGGTATGATTTTTCTTGCACATTACCACTCATACACCTTTGAATCTTCTTTCAGCATAACTAAGAAATATAAAGCCCATTCCTTCATAGCGCTGAAGTAGTAAATTCAAACCAGTTTCAGGATGATAGCTAATTTCCATTTGATCTATACAGAAAAACAGGACTTTCCCATAAAAAATAGAAGACCTTATTTCTCGTGTGAACAATATTATTTATCCAGAAAAGAACTGGTTGAGTAG
The DNA here is from genome assembly GCF_048565385.1 of Saimiri boliviensis. Classification (NCBI taxonomy): domain Eukaryota; kingdom Metazoa; phylum Chordata; class Mammalia; order Primates; family Cebidae; genus Saimiri; species Saimiri boliviensis. The sequence goes on along the minus strand of NC_133450.1, from coordinate 39,587,627 downwards.
TTGCAATAAAGCATGCTTTTTATTGCTAAAACTATGTAAAGTACACTCAAGTAATCAATAATGTTACAAAGTACCTGTCTGTTCAGCTGGTTCTCATTGATCCGGTTTCTAGTTTTCCCTTCTGCATTTAGCATAATATATATTAAAAGAACCTCAGTTCCTTTAAGGGTGTGGTTAGCATGCATGCTGGCAAAATAGCAGGTTATGTGTGGATAGCTTCTGTTAAACTCAGTCTGCATGCTGCCCTTCCCGAAACTTTAATCATGTTTACATTGAATAATACTCAGGTTCTTAGAAGTTGGGATTTTTTTCGTGAAAATTGTACTTATAGTGAATCTGAGCTGCTATTACCCACTGATAGTTATTTTTTTCTGCATGTTGATGTCAGGATCCTATAACCATTTGTTTTTCCCCAGACCAGAATTTATTTCAGAATTCTCAAAGCTGACGGACCGGTGGCAGAATGCCGTCCAGGGTGTTCGGCAGAGGAAGAGTGACATCGATGGGCTGGTGAGGCAGTGGCAGGATTTCACTACTTCTGTGGAGGACTTGCTCCGCTTCCTCACTGACACCAGCCACCTGCTATCCGCAGTGAAGGGCCAGGAGCACTTCAGCCTCTACCAAACCAGAAGTCTGATCCATGAGCTGAAGGTAGTGCATGCGTCGTAGCAGCCTGAGATCCACAGATGGTCGTTATTTGCAAGATGCTCATTCACCTTTCATTTAATGTTTTTGATGACAAAGTGATTTAAATGTGCTGTCTGCAGTGTGAGGCCAACAAGGTGCAGTCACCACACCCCACAGCCTGGTCCCTAGCATTGTGGAGTTAGAAACCCAATATTACCGATTCATCCAGAAATAGTGGAAACAGACATCCACTCTGTCGTCGAGGCTGGAGTACCTGGTTCTCTTGGGCCGTGAGAGGAGGCACGGAGTCGAGATGGGTGATTAAATGGGGGAAGTTTAGGGTGACAGACTCACACCACCAGATTCTAAAGCCACTGATGAATGCATAAATTGACCATTAGTGTGGAAATGTACAGTAGACTTGTTTACTCTTGAAGGAAAAATTCAATGGGTACGAAAAAAATAGAATGAATGAGACCTACTATTTAATAGCACAGTAGGGTGGCTATAGTCAATAATAATTGTATATTTTAAAATAAAGAATGTAAGGCCGGGCGCAGTGGCTCAAGCCTATAATCCCAGCACTTTGGGAGGCCAAGGCGGGTGGATCACGAGGTCGAGAAATCGAGACCATCCTGGTCAACATGGTGAAACCCCGTCTCTACTAAAAATACAAAAAATTAGCTGGGCATGGTGGCGTGTGCCTGTAATCCCAGCTACTGAGGAGGTTGAGGCAGGAGAATTGCTTGAACCCAGGAGGCAGAGGTTGCGGTGAGCCGAGATCGCGCCATTGCACTCCAGCCTGGGTAACAAGAGCGAAACTCCGTCTCAAAAAAAAATAAAAAAATAAAGAATGTAATTGGATTATTTGTAACTCAAAGGATAAATGCTTCAGGAGATGGATACCCCATTTTTCATAATGTGCTTATTTTATATTGCATGCCTATATTAAAAAATCTCATGCATGCACAAACATTTTAAAAACTAATTTTAAAAAATAAAAATAAAGGACAAATACATTCAGGTGACAAAGCTTTTCAAAAGAAACTTGCAGGATGAGCACAGGATTAGAGCAGGTGATTGGAATATCCCACGGAGCTGTAGAGACACTCTTCACCTTAGAGAAGCCTGTCAACAAACACCACGCTCCTGCAATCCGGTGCAGCCCTCACTCATTATGCAATCATTGCATTTTAATTGGGTACCTGCTCTATGCCAATCACTGTCCTAAGTGCTGAGCTTATTCTGTGGATGGAGAGAAGACCTTCACTCTTAAAAGGGCAGACAAAGTCGTAAGTAAACCAGAATAATTATTCAGATAAATTAATAAATAGTAAAATATCCGATTGTAATACGATTATGTAGATCATTAAAACAGGGCCAGTAGAGATGGGGATGTGTGGCTCCTTTAGATTGGGTTGTCTCTGGCCATGTGACATTTAACCTGGAACTGATTAAGAAGGAGCCAGCCATGCAAGATCTAAGGAAACATCCTTTCAGACCGAGGGAGAGGCTTACTCCAAGTCCCCAGGATGAGAACAGGCTCAGCACAGCAGAGGAAGAGCACGAAGGCCAGTGTGGCTGGCACAGAGCTGGCAAGGCAGCATTGGCAGGTGAACTAGAATGACAGGTGGGGAGAAGCATTTTGCAGGCCAGTGTGGTAGCTGGATTACCTGGTCTGGCTGGAACCAGGGAGCCTTTGAAGTGTTTCGGCTGAGGGAGAGGGTAGCATGGCACTGTCTGTTTTCTTTTTTTGAGATGGAAGGAGTCCCACTCTTAGCCAGGCTGGAGTGCAGTGGTGCAATCTCGGCTCACTGCAACCTCTACCTCCCAGGTTCAAGCGATTCTCACGTGTCAGCCTCCTGAATAGCTGGGATTACAGGTGTGCACCACCACGCCCCGCTGGTTTTTGTGTTTTTAGTAGAGATGGGTTTTCACTATGTTGGTCAGGCTCGTCTCAAACTCCCGAGCTCAGATAATCTGCCCGCTTTGGCCTCCCAACGTGCTGGGATTACAGGCGTGAGCCACCATGCCCGGTCCCATATTTTTTAAAGATTGCTGTGGCTGCTCCTGATTGTAGAGGAGCTAAAGGAAAAGTGGGAATCCTAGCATCTCATTTACCTATCACTGCATTTTGACACTCATTATTCTGTTTTGTTGTTCTCAGGGGGTGACTGGGGTTGGTGGTTCCTGCTTGGGGTCTATCAGGCAGTTACAGTCAGCTGGTGGCTGGGGCTGGTGTCATCTGAAGCTTACTCACATGACCGATGCTTAGGCTGGAGTGATGGGCAGCAAGGAGCTGGCACAGTGGGGCTCCTCTCCTTGGGCATCATTCTCTGTGGTCTTGCCATGTAGCGGCTTCTGGTGGTCAGACTTCTTATATGGTACTGTACTCATGGTTTCAGAGATTCTTATCACAAGAACAAGCTGTATTGCCTTATAAACTCAGCCTCAAAAGTCACATACATCACTTCTGTCTTGCTCTAATAATGAAGGCTGTCATATATGCCCACATGAGTTTGTGAGGAGGCAACAGAGGGGCCACAGTTTGGTAAGGATTGGTTCTAATCCCAACACTTTGAGAGGCTGAGGTGGGAAGATCCCTTGAGCCCAGTTCAAGACCAGCCTGGAGAACATAGTGAGACCCTTGTTTCTAAAAAAAAAATTAAAAATTAGCCAGGCATGTGACATGCACCTGTACTCCCAGCTGCTCAGAAGGCTGAGGCAGGAGGATCATACTTGAGCCCAGGAGGTTGAGGCTGGAGTGAGCCATGGTTGCACCACTGCATTCTAGCCTGGATAACAGCAAGATTCTGTCTTCAAAAAAAAAAAAAAGTTATCTTTGGAATTTAAATGATCCTTGGAGGCAGTCTTCTTGAAAGAGTCTGTTTGGGTGTGGTTACATCTGGGTCTTCTTTTCTGCAATAAGATAATGAGGTAACAGGAAGGGAAAGAAAAAAACAGTCTCTCTCTGGGTTTTTGTTTTTGTTTTTGTTTTTGAGACGGAGTTTCACTCTTGTTACCCAGGCTGGAGTGCAATGGCACGATCTCGGCTCACTGCAACCTCTGCCTCCTGGGTTCAAACAATTCTCCTGCCTCAGCCTCCTGAGTAGCTGGGATTACAGGCACACACCACCACGCCCAGCTAATTTTTTGTATTTTTAGTAGAGACGGGGTTTCACCATGTTGACCTCGTGATCCACCCGCCTCGGCCTCCCAAAGTGCTGGGATTACAGGCTTGAGCCACCGCACCCGGCCCTCTCTCTGGGTCTTAAGGAGATAAAGGAACTTCTGCAGGAGACAGGGCCGGGAAGGCGGAGAGACCCTGAGGCTTCTTCAGTTCAGCACGTCAAAACACCGTATTTTGGAGTGTTGGTTTCTGAGTCTGGTAAAGGAAAAGCTAGATGAAAGATGACTGGGTTGAGGCTCAAGCATCTTGGTGAATAGTGTGCTGTTAACCAAGTTAGGGAAGACTGAGGGAGTAGCAGGTCTTCTCCAAGTGGCTCATTCGCACAGCACAGTATGTAGGAGAGACGCGCGTGGAGTGCCTGTGGTCCTGTGCTGCTTCTGAGGGTGCATTTGGCTTTCCTCTTTTGGATATGGGTGACCTACAGGCTTCTCAGAAATGCCTTTGTAAATTAGTGATGTTCTATTGATGCTCATCAGCTCCCATTTTTGAAAATGCCCACACTGTCTCCCTCAAGAAATTTCAAGGTGAAGGAAATCATATTTACGTATTATTTATTTACTTTTTTGTTTTAGAGACAGGTACTCGCTCTGTCTGCCCGGCTGGAGTGCAGTGGTGTGATCATAGCTCACTATAACCTCAAACTTCTGGACTCAACCAGTCCTCCCAACTCAGCTTCTTGAGAAGCTGGGACTACAGGAACTCACCACCATGCCCAGACAGAAAAACATTTTTAGAACAGACAAAAACTATTTAATTTTTTCCCCGAAACCAAATGCCTTTAGAAGTGTGAATCAGTTTTAAAGTTTTTACTTCATTTTTGTGTTATAAATACCTAGTTTCAGCCTCTTTAAAGAATGCCCATGTAGCCAGGTGTGGTGGCGAATCTCTTAAAAAACAAGGCCTCAGCTACTCTCTGCACACTGCCTGTGGGTGGCCCTGCTCTGCGGGAGCAGTCACAGAGCTGTAACACTGCCACTAAAAAATAGAAAAAAAACAAAAATAAACGACCTTTTCTCTTAAAAATTTTTTTCATTTTTTAAAAATTTTTATTGTTTTGAGACAAAGTCTCACTCCATCACCCAGGCTGGAGTGCAGTGGCATGATCTTGGCTCACTGCAACCTCCACCTCCAGGTTCAAGTGATTCTTGTGACTCAGCTTCCCAATTAGCTGGAATTACAGGCATGCACCACCATCCCTGGCTAAGTTTTGTTATTTTTAGTAGAGATGGGGTTTCTGCATGTTGGCCAGGCTGGTCTCGAACTCCTGACCTCAATTGATCTGCCCATCTTGGACTCCCAAAGTGCTGGGATTACAGGCATGAGCCATCGTGCCAGGCCTAAAAAACTTGTTTTTAATTTTCAGAAATTTGGATGATAATTGGATGGAATTATCCAGTTGATATTTGGATGGAATTTGTTGTTTTTGTTGTTGTTGTTTTTGTTTTTTTGAGACAAAGTCTCACTCAGCCGCCCAGGCTGGAGTGCAGTGGTGCATTCTCAGCTCACTGCAACCTCCGCTTCTCAGGTTCAAGAAATTCTCCATCAGCCCCTGGAGTAGCTGGGATTACAGGCATATGCCACCACGTCCAGCTAATTTTTTTGTATTTTTATTAGAGATGGGGTTTCACCGTGTTGGCCAGGCTGGTCTCAAACTCCTGACTTCAGGTGATCTGCCCATCTCGACCTCCCAAAGTGCTGGGATTACAGGCATGAGCCACTGTGCACAGACTCGGATGGAATTTTTTAAAGCTGTCCCTTTGGGCACACATTGATATATATGTTTATGTACCCACGATATGCTTAAGAAATGCATATTTTTTGTATTTTACCCTTTCTTATACTCACTTGTTTTATATTTGTTGAGCATAATGTACATATCCTGCTCTTGTGGGTTAGGAGTAAAGTGGCTTTGTCCCATGATCATGACCCAGTATTTGCTCTTGAGTTTAGGTCTGATACTCCAGTCACTTTTTTTTTTTTTTTTTTTTTTTTTTTTTTTTTTGAGACGGAGTCTTGCTCTCTTGCCAGGCTGGAGTGCAGTGGCTCAGTCTCGGCTCACTGCAACCTCCGCCTCCTAGGTTCAAGTGATTCTTCCGCCTCAGCCTCCAGAGTAGCTGTGACTACAGGTCCAGTCACTTTCTTAATATTCTTAGATCCATTTACCTTGCAGACTTTTATTCTGTGATATATGCTTTTTTATTTCTCTATGCTTGTAATCATTACACTAAGAATCTTATCTCACCAATCTTCGGAAATTATTTTAAGACCGCCTCACTTAGTACTATGCTTATCTACTCAATGTAAAACATTAGCTTTTGATGTGAGTGCGGGTATGTCCATTCTGACCCAATTTGTCTAATTTATATCTACTTTAACACTTAAGAAAAGCTCTGAAGGAAATATACAAAGACACACGTAATCACATTTTGAACACATCAAAAGCCTAAGCAAATTACTTTTTTTTTTTTTTCTTAGAATAAAAAAATTCATTTTCAAAGATGGCGAACCACCTATGCACTAACCTTGGAAGCTGGAGAAAAGTTACTGCTCACAGCTAACCTGGAAACTAAAGAGTCCATGGGTAGGAGAATCAGTCAACTTCAGGACAACTGGAATGACACGGAGGCCCCGCTGGCAGAGATGATTCAACAGTTCCAGAGCACTGTAGAGGTAAACTCACCACTTACTTTTCCATTCATGATATTCAAATTCAGTACATAAATTTTCCTTTGTGGCATAACAATGGAAATGATTTTAGGAAATTACAGTATCGTGAATTTCTAACTCAAGCTCTAATCCTTAAGTCATGCCGGTTACTTAATGTGAAATGATAATATGGCATTGCAAGAGCTCAATGTTTAGTATTTAAATACTTAAGATTCTATTAAGATTCTTACTTTTAGGGCCGGGCGCGATGGCTCAAGCCTGTAATCCCAGCACTTTGGGAGGCTGAGGCGGGTGGATCACGAGGTCGAGAGATCGAGACCATCCTGGTCAACATGGTGAAACCCCGTCTCTACTAAAAATACAAAAAATTAGCTGGGCATGGTGGTGCATGCCTGTAATCCCAGCTACTCAGGAGGCTGAGGCAGGAGAATTGCCTGAGCCCAGGAGGCGGAGGTTGTGGTGAGCCGAGATCGTGCCATTGCACTCCAGCCTGGGTAACAAGAGCGAAACTCCGTCTCAAAAAAAAAAAAAAGATTCTTACTTTTATGAAACAGGAAACATATTCTTGTTCAATACATAAAACTAACATTCCATGTACAACTTGTCCTTGGACATAGTATATGAAAATAAACAGGTGGCCTGGCGTGGTGGCTCACACCTGTAATCCCAGCACTTTGAGAGGCCGAGGCGGACAGATCATCTGAGGTTGGGAGTTCAAGACCAGCCTCAACAACATGGAGAAACCCCGTCTGTACTTTAAAAAATACAAAATCAGCTGGGCATGGTGGTGGGCACCTATAATCCCAGATACTCGGGAGGCTGAGGCAGGAGAATCGCTTGAACCCAGGAGGTGGAGGTTGTGGTGAACCAAGACTGCCCCATTCCACTCCAGCCTGGGCAACACGAGTGAAACTCTGCCCCCACAGAAAAAAGAAAAGAAAAGAGACAGGAGTACTTCATTTTTCTGCTATCATCAGAGAATGCACTTTTCCATATAAGTGAATTTTCCAAATAGTTTATGATTATACATTTAAGAACTACAGTGTTATATTTTGAGTCACTATTAGAAAAATCGTTACTGTTTGTTATACTAAGATACCAAGTTGTTCTCAAGGCCTCTAAATTGCTTTGAACCTGTGGCCCTTCCTGAACTACTATGCTCTGAGTTCTGATATGGTTTTTATCCTTTTTCTGTCCCTCCTGTTCATGTCAAGCTGTCTATTTTTACTTTTTCTTTCTCCAGGCTCACTTACTTTTTTTTATAGCCCACTCCTCTCTCTAATCTGTTTTGTGTGCCAAAACTAGATAACCAAGCTTATCAGACATATTTTTCTGAATTAAGAGTAAATATATGCTGAGTTAGAGCTTGAGAATTTCTCCTGTGAATAAAGTATCTGAATTTTATTTGGTATGTGGACTGTATGGAATTCATTAACTAGCAAACATTTGTTAAGCGTCTGCCATATTTGTAAAGCGTAATGCTAATTGCAAGTGACAGTTTGGTGGGAGAGATAAGAACTCAGTTTTGCTTCTCCCTTCGCTTTCTCATTAAGTTCCAGATGGTTGATGTTGCTAGACAAGTGGCCTTCCCTTAAGTGAGGGGTTACTGTAGACTTAGGCCAATCCAACCAAGTATGTTTAGGTATCACCTGTACTGAAGAATAGAGTAGTGGTTCATTATAGGTTTGTATAGTTTTAGTAACTTCAGGAAAATAAGTTTATCCTAATGAATCAAATATAAATCAAATATAAATACCCTACAGTTGAAAATACAGGCAGCTTTTTGCTCAACGATAGAACGTTTGAAGAAAAGAGATAGTGGACCTTTGACAAGGCTTTTAACCCCAGAACCACAGGCTAATCATTTTTCTCTGAGCTTTAGTTTTCCCATTTTAAATATGATAATACTTGTTTTAAATATGATAATATTTTCCCTGTCTATCTCCCAAGGTTGTATAACTACAGTGAGTTAATAAAGTTGAAAATGCTCTGTAAAAAGGAAAGTGCTTTAAGCAGAAGGTGGTAGTCAGCACAGTGGTGAGAAATGGAAAGTGAAAAGGTCACTAAAGCCAAGCTGTAAAAAGGAGAAGAGAGCCAGCAGAGGAGAGGGGTGACGGTGGGCAAGAAGACAAGGGGAGTGGCTGAGTGCTTGTGCTCTCTGGTGCTATTACAGCATGTGCCAAAGACTGACGGTGCTAACAGTTAATCTGTACAGTAGCCTTTTCGATGTGAACTTTTCCAAAATTAAAGTAGAAATCACATTGGCTGGATGAGAGGGATATGGGGAGGGAGGAAGAACTTTTTTTTTTTTTTTTTTTTTTTGGGACAGTCTCGCTCTATCACCCAGATTGGAGTGCAGTGGCGCGATCTCAGCTCACTGCAACCTCCACCTCCCGAGTTCAAGTGATTCTCCTGCCTCAGCTTCCCAAATAACTGAGATTACAGGCAAGCACCACCACACCCAGCTAATTTTTGTATTTTTAGTAGAGATGGGGTTTTGCCATGTTGGCCAGGATGGTCTCGAACTTCTGAGCTCAGATGATTCACCTTCTTCGGCCTCCCAAAGTGCTGGGATTATAGGCATGAGCCACTGCGCCCAGCCCGGAAGCAACTATTTTCAAGTAAAGGGCAGTCAGATACCTGAAATGAGCCACAGGTAAAGCTACAAGGAGTCTCAAGTCATATTGGTGTTCCTTCTGCTTTTGGAGACCACAGTCTGCTCAAGACAAGGAACTGGGTCTCTGTGTGATTTATAAAAAACAAACTTAACAGAAAGATTATGTGGATTAAATGAGCTATTCTATTTCCACAATTCATTCTAAAGAGCAAAGTACTTACCAGTTTTAATCTTGTTTTCAAATAGACCTGGGACCAGTGTGAAAAGAAAATCAAGGAGCTGAAAAGCAGGCTGCAAGTTTTAAAGGCACAAAGTGAAGATCCTCTTCCAGAGCTCCACGAGGACCTCCATCACGAAAAAGAGCTGATTAAGGTATTGAAATCCAGATAAGTGGCCAAGATAATCACTTAGCTGTTTTCCGAGTACTTTGAAGTGCTGCTTTGCCTATTTCTGTGTTGAAACTGAGTTTTCATTTTCAATCGGAAAATATTTTTCTGATTTGCTGTCTAACGTAACATGCTGGTCTCTTAAAGATTAGAATTGATGCTTTTTATGATTGTTGTTTGAAGATGAGAAAGACTTTTGCAAAAACTCCCTTCTTAGGATCTTAGGAGTTTTCTCCTTCAGGTGCTCCTTCTGTCTGCTTCTCCTCTGTAATGTAAGATGTGGCCTCTGAGATTCCTATAAAAGCTGTTACCTTATCAAATGTCCTTGTCTTTGAAATGAGAGTGAAGTATGACTAAAGAATTCATTTTTTAAAGCAAGTAGGTTGGGTTTTGCTTCAGTATAACATTTTTGTAAAACTGTCCAAACTATGTTCTGCCTAGTGAATACCACACTAGCAAATATTTCTGGATATTTTATGCCTTTGCTGAAGATAAGGCAAACTTATGGATAGGAATTGGGGCCAGAAAAATCCCCAGGTCAGAAACTCTCTGCAACTTTGATGTTTAAAAGACAGTGAGAGACTATTGGAATGGTCCTTTAATTTTTTCCTTTCTTCAGTGACTTTCAGGGATCAAATTGAAAAAATTAGGAAGAAATGAATAGTCTCATATTTCAAGTTGGACCAGAAACTAGTGTCTTTCTCCCTATGTCATTTTCTTTGTTGTAAAAATATCTAATATGCTAAAAGTCATAATAAATAATGTGACAAGCTGGCATGACACTATCACCCCAGCTAAAAAAAAAAAAAATTAAACACACAGTTCAAGTTCCTGTATAACCCAACTTCTCCCCAGACGTGTCGGCAACCCTGGATTTGGTGTTCATCATTCTTACACATTTCCTAATAATTTTAATTAATACATGTGTTTGTAGGTGTCAAATGTTTTTGTTTGTTTGATTTTGAGGGACAGGTTCTGGCTCTGTCTTCAAGGCTAGAGTGCAGTGGTGTGATCTCAGGTCACTGCAACCTTTACTTCCCAAACTTTAAGCAATCTTCCTGCGTCAGCCTTCCGAGTAGCTGGGACTACAGACACACACCACCATGCCCAGCTAATTTTGGTATTTTTTGGACAGATGGGGTTTTGCCGTGTTTCCCAGACTGGTCTCAAAACTCCTGTGCTCAAGCAATCATCCTGCCTTGGCCTCCCAAAGTGCTTAGAATTACAGGTGTGAGCCACCACGCCTAGCCTGCTGTCAATGAAATGTAAAATTGTTTTCTGTTTTTAAACTTTACATGGGTAGGCATGGTGGCTCACAGCTATAATCCCACACTTTGGGAGGCTGCAGCAGGAGGATCCCTTGAGTCCAGCAGTTTGAAGTAACCTGAGCAACAAAGCGAGACCTTATATGCACAAAGAAAAATTTTTTTAATTAGTTGGGTGTGGTGGCATGTTCCTGTGATCCCAGCTGCTCGGGAGGCCGAGGTGGGAGGATCGTTTGAGCCCAGTAGGTTGAGGATATAGTGAGTCAAGAAGGCACCACTACACTTCACCCTGGGCGACAGAGTAAGACTATCTCTAAAAAAAAAAAAAAAAAAAAAAAAAACTTAAATTTTAAAACTTTATATAAGCAATGCTATATAGAGTGTACTTTTTTTTTTTTTAATCTCCCGTTGCTCAGGCTGGAATACAATGGCGCCATCTTGGCTGACCGCAACCTCCACCACCTGGGTTCAAGCAATTCTCACGGCTCAGCTTCCCAAGTAGCTGGGATTACAGGTGCAAGCCACCAGGCCTGGCTAATTTTTTTATTTTTAGTAGAGATAGGGTTTTGCCATGTTGGACAGGCTGGTCTTGAATGCCTGGCCTCAGGCAATCTGCCTGCCTCGGCCTCCCAAAGTGCTGGGATTACAGGCATGAGCCACCATGCTTGGCCTACAATGTGATATTTTTCTCTCATGATTTGGAGTCATAGATGTTGGAACCTAGTGCACATTCATTCTCACTGCTGTATAGTATGCATTATAGGAATATACAACAACTTACGTATCCCTTCTGTAGTCACTTGGTATCGTCAGATTTTTTTTAACTTTTGCTAGTCCAACAGCTGTGAGTGAGAGAGCATCTCTTCATAGTTTGCTAGTCAGTTGCACTTTTTTTCATGTTTATTCTTTTGTGAATTGCCTGTTTGTGCCTTTTACTAATTTTTTTCTGTTGGGCTATTTGTCTTTTTCTTACAGAGTTGAAGGAGCTGCTTATTTATTCCAAATATTCCTTCTCTATTGAGTGTATACATTGCAAATGTCTATTCACATCTGAGAGCCTGTTTTTCTGCTTTTCCCTTGGTGTTGCTGGCTCAACAAAAGATAATATTTTGTTAACTTTAATGTAGATGAATTTGTCAGTATTTTCCTATATGATTTGTTTTTTTGCTTCCTTTGCAAAGTCTTCATACTAACGTCATAAAATACATGCTTACAGTTTCCTCGAAGAGTTTTTAGTTTTTGCTTTTTACATTCGCATCTTTGTTGATTGAAGAATAGATTTTGGCATGTTTTAAGGCTGTTACTCATTTTCTAAGTCTTGGTGCCTATTTATTGTCTAATGTCAAATATCAAATTTCCATATAGGCAGGATTCACTTCTCAGTTCTCTACTCTGTTCATTGGTCTGTTTTTCTCAGCTTTAATCTCAAACTATCTTGATTACTGCATTTTGTTGTAACACATCTTTATGTCTGGTGTGATGTGTACCCACACCTTGTCCTCTCACATTAGTTTGGATGTCCCTGGGTCTTTGATCTTCCATAACTTTTAGGAACAGCATCTTTTTAAACCATGAAAAGTTCTGATAAAAGTTTTAATTGAATTGCATTGAATATATAGATTAATTTGAGTAAAATTTTTTAGTATTTCTGCTCATGAATGTGGTATATATTTCCCTTTGGTCATATGTAGTTGTTTTCACTAATGGTTTATAATCTTCTTTATTCCTGTTATAATTTTCTTCTCTTCTCTTCTCTTCTCTTCTCTTCTCTTTTCTTTCTTTTTATGAGATGGAGTTTTGTTCTTGTCACCCAGGCTGGAGTGCAATGGCACGATCTTGGCTCACTGCAACTTTTCCCTCCCCGGTTCAAGGGATTCTCCTGCCTCAGCTTCCTGAGTAGCTGAGATTACAGGTGCTCACCACCATGCCCAGCTAATTTTTGTATTTTTAGTAAAAACAGGGTTTCACCATGTTGGCCAGGCTGGTCTCTTAACTCCTGACCTCAGATGATCCACCCGCCTCGACCTCCCAAAGTGCTGGGATTACAGGCATGAGCCACCGCACCCGGCTTATTCTTGTTATCATTTTCTTCATCACAAAAGATATGTCTTTTGTTAGTTATTTCTTGGTTGATATTTTTGAAGCTATTGAAAATACTGCCTTTTTCTAATTATATTTTATAACTGATTATTCCTGGTGCCTAGAAATGCAGTTGGTCTTTGGGTCTTCGCAGATTTATGTTTAACATCTTGCTAAACTCTTATGTTAATTCCAATAATTAGCTTATGTATTTTGGGTGTCTATGAGACTAACATCATCTGTCAATAATGACAAGGTTATTTTTGTTTCTTTCTTCTTTTTCATATCCTTTTTTTTTTTTTTTTTTTTCCTATTTTTCCTACATGGGCCAATACCTCTGAAACATTGTTAAGCAGAAGTATTAAGAGCTGACTCTTTCATGTCATTCTTCATTTTTAAAGAAAATGATTCTAACATTTCACTATTAAGTGTGATATTTGCTGGTGATGGGTCAGTTAGTGGCTTTATTAGGTTAACAGGATTTCTATCTCTAATATTCAAAGTTTTTATCATCCCTACCTCATTCGGTTTAGAGCAAGACTTTGGTAACAACAGAGAATTTGGAGTAGTGCTCTCAGCTGATACATAGTTTCCTTCCGTAAGGTCTAGAAACCTGTGCAGAATGTGAAATGCAAACCTTGAGCAGCCATGATTTTCCTCAAGTATCATCTCTGTTTCCAGTGGGAGCTTTTCAGCTTTCACAGTCTCAGCATCCTGTTTATCAGTGGAAAGAATCAGGGAAAGGCAGAGAGCATTGAGTTCATTCAACCCATGACCGTATTCCAGAAAGATCCCAAGTAACCCAAAGATTGTCCAGATCAGTGTGTTTCATCCCTGATTCACCTGGGGGAGATATGCTAGCCACTTGACCAATTTGAGCTTCACTTTCCTCCTCATAAACTTATATTCCTGGCTGGATGTGGTGGCTCACGCCTGTAATCCCAGCAGTTTGAGAGGCCAAAGTGGGCAGATAACCAGCAGTTCAAGACCAGCCTGGCCAGCATGGTAAAACCCCGTCTCTACTTAAAAAAAAAGAAAAAGAAAATATATATATATATATCTATATTCCCTTCTAAGCACAGCTGCAAAAAGAAAAAGAAAAAGCCGGGCATAGTGGTTCACGCCTATAATAATACCAGCACTTTGGGAGGCTGAGATGGCCAGGTCACCTCAAGTTAGGAGTTTAAGTCCAGCCTGGACAATATAGTGAAACCTCGTCTCTGCTAAAAATACACACAAAAAAAATGAGCTAGGTGTGGTGACGGGTGGCTGCAATCCCAGCTACTCGGGAGGCTGAGGCAGGAGAATCGCTTGAACCCGAGAGGAGGAGGTTGCAGTGAGGCAAGAATGCACCATTGCACTCTATCTTGGGCAGTGAGAGTGGAACTGAATCTCAAAAACTAAATAAAATAAATTTTAAAAAATAGAAAAAAGATTTAAAAAAAATTATATTCCAACTGCAGCCAAGTCGAGGAATGCAATTATTTCCTTACATATATGCTGTATGTATATTTTAACTTCACTATTATGAAAATTGCTACAGTAGACATCTGTGTTTCATTACACTTGTCCAAAGATTGGGTCCTTGGAACAATTTGGTTTTTAAATAATTTTTGTGGCCGGGCGTAGTGGCTCACACCTGTAATCCCAGCACTTTGGGAGGCCGAGACGGGTGGATCACGAGGTCAAGAGATCGAGACCATCCTGGTCAACATGGTGAAACCCCATCTCTACTAAAATCACAAAAAATTAGCTGGGCATGGTGGCGCGTGCCTGTAATCCCAGCTACTCAGGAGGCTGAGGCAGGAGAATTGCCTGAACCCAGGGGGCAGAGGTTGCGGTGAGCTGAGATTGCGCCATTGCACTCCAGCCTGGGTAACAAGAGTGAAACTCCGTCTCAAAAAAAAAATCAAGGCCGGGCGCGGTGGCTCAAGCCTGTAATCCCAGCACTTTGGGAGGCCGAGGCGGGTGGATCACGAGGTCGAGAGATCGAGACTGTCCTGGTCAACATGGTGAAACCCCGTCTCTACTAAAGGTGCAAAAAATTAGCTGGGCATGGTGGCACGTGCCTGTAATCCCAGCTACTTAGGAGGCTGAGGCAGGAGAATTGCCTGAGCCCAGGAGGCGGAGGTTGCGGTGAGCCGAGATCACGCCATTGCACTCCAGCCTGGGTAACAAGAGCGAAACTCCGTCTCAAAAAAAAAAAAAAAAAAAAATCAATTAAAAAATAATTTTTGTATAAGTAATATAGTCACATGGTTCAAAATTCAGAATGTGCAAAAGGCATCTGTGATAAATGTTTCTTTTATCAGTTCCTCTCTACAGAAACAATATTACAAGTTTGTTGCATGTTTTTCCAAAGACAGAATATACATGTACAGGCCAAAATTTATTTATGTACCCATTCTTGTTTGGTCCTCCTTTACCCAAATGGTAGTACAGAGAAATGGGACTTGACAGTTCTCCTGGTAGTTGAGTCCACAGGCAAGGCTTCAATGCTGTCTCGATACTGGAGAGAGTCCAGTCAACTCCTGTGCAACACACTGCTTTTTGTAGTCAAACAACTTGAAGTTTTACATCCTGTGTTACGTAAAAAACTGGAAATTTTCAGGTAGTCTTCTTTTCTTTTTTTTTTTTTTTTTTTTTTTTTTTTTTTTTTTTGGCAAAGTCTCGCCTTGTCACCCAGGCTGGAGTGCAATGGCGAATGTCAGCTCACTGCAACCTCGGCCTCCCAGGTTCAAATGATTCTCCTGCCTCAGCCTCCCAAGTAGCTGGGATTACAGGCGTCCACCACCACGCCCAGCTAATTTTTTGTATCTTTAGTAGAGACAGGGTTTCATCATGTTAGCCAGGCTTATCTCGAACTTCTGACCTCGTGATCTGCCTGCCTCAGCCTCCCAAAGTGCTGGGATTACAGGTGTGAGACACCGCACCCGGCTTAGGTGGTCTTGTGATATAGGTAATTTATCTGGTTGAATGAAGATGATGAAAACTTACCTGGCTTCTCTTATGACAGTTTGGTTGCAAATCTGGGGCAATTTAATTTAAAGATAGGCATGATTGTTGACATTTTTATACAAACTGTGATCATCACCTATAGTAAACTTGCACAAGATACCTCATTCTATATATTGGTTGACACTCTGCTTTTTTCATTTAGTGTTTATGAACGTTTTAAAGTTGTTGAGACATACATTTTCGTATCTGAAAACTTGCTGTCCACCAGCACCATGGCAGGTTCTGGGCACTGCAGCAGTGAGCACTGTTGTCATGGTGCCTGTCATGTATGCAGCTAATAGTCCAGTCTACCAGAGAGCCTCACTGTATGCATAGAAACTGTGTGTGTGTGTGTGTGTGTGTGTGTCTGTGTGTGTGTTTGTGTGTATAAAACTAAACATGCTGAGTGTTAGAGGGGAAAAGGGCACTGAGAGTTAAATGAGAGTCAGCCTTATCCAGTGACTGTACGCCTTCTGATTGTCAGTATTATAAGTATTCAGACCAAACTGATTGAAACCTGGCCGTGCATAACTTGGCGGCAGAGCCAGCACCTTTAAGCAGGGCGCTGGACAGGCTGAGCTTCCTGCCACGTGACTGGGAAACTGAAGCTCAGCGGTTTCCAGATTTCAAGCCAGTCAGTGGTACACCTCAGCCGGTAGGTGGTCCCCTTTATGTTATGTAGCTTTCCGTAATGTTCCACTGTGGAATCTGTTGTCACCTGCTTTACTGGAACCGGTTATGAGACCAAAAGCAGGTAATAAAAATGTTAAATACCTAGTGATTTATCTTCTGAGAAAAGTGTTATTCCTCAGTGTTCATGCAACCTTTAAAAAGAATTCTCTGGGCCATTTTATTAAACATAAATTCTTGCTGGTAAGTTATGAAATCATACCAGTGTAGCTTTTAGACCTGTGAAAATCAATCAGCATTAACACATTGTTAGGGCCCTTCAAACTTATCCCTGATTTTAGGCATAGTATCTGCAGGGCATGGTGGCTCACCCTTGTCATGCCAGCGCTTCAGGGGGCTGAGGCAAGAGGGTCCCTGGAGCTGGGGCGTTCATGACCAGCCTGGGCAACATGATGAGACCTCCATCTTTACAAAAAAAATTTAAAAATTAGCCAGGTGTGATGATGTGTGCTTATAGTCCCAGCTACTCTAGAGGCTGAGGTATGAGGATTGAGCCCAAGAGGTCAGTCAAGGCTGCAGTAAGCCATGATCGTGCCACTGTACTCTAGCCTGGGCAACTGGTTGAGACTCTGTCTCAAAATAATAATAATTTAAAAGGCATAGTATCTTATTTCAGATTTCAGTTGACAGATAGGACTGAAGACCCTTAAAATGTGCCAAGTTATGCAGAATTGTAAGCACAATGAAAACCTGGCGGACCCTTGAGTGTTTTGGCTGTTTCCTTTTTTTTTGTTTTGTTTTGTTTTTTTTGTTTGTTTTTGTTTTTTGTTTGTTTTTTTTTTTGAGGCGGAGTTTCGCTCTTGTTACCCAGGCTGGAGTGCAATGGCACGATCTCGGCTCACCGCAACCTCCGCCTCCTGGGTTCAGGCAATTCTCCTGCCTCAGCCTCCTGAGTAGCTGGGATTACAGGCACGAGCCACCATGCCCAGCTAATTTTTTTTTGTATTTTTAGTAGAGACAGGGTTTCACCATGTTGACCAGGATGGTCTCGATCTCTCGACCTCGTGATCCACCCGCCTCGGCCTCCCAAAGTGCTGGGATTACAGGCTTGAGCCACCGCGCCCGGCGGCTGTTTCCTTTTAACTTCCCTGCTGTGAAGGTAATTCTGTTAAGTAAATTGTAGAGTTCAAAAAGTTTCAATTTGACAGATGCTTCTTTTTGTGTGTGTGAGACAGTCTCACTCACCATTGCCCAGAATGGAGTGCAGTGACGTGCAGTCTCGGGTCACTGCAACCTCTGCCTCTCAGGTTCAAGTAATTTTCTTGTCTCAGCCTTCCAAGTAGCTAGGATTGCAGGTGCGTGCCACCACACCTAGCTAATTTTTGTATTTTTAGTAGAGGCAGAGTTTCATGTTGGCTAGGCTGGTCTCAAACTCCTGACGTCATGTGATCCGCCCACCTTGGGCTTCCAAACTGCTGGGATTACAGGCATGAGCCACTGAGACTGCCGATGCTTCATTTTAAGATAGATGTTTCCATGGCCAGAAAATTATCTGCTAACTAATCTTTGCCAATTAGAAAAGTTTATTTTTTTCTTCCATTATACTCACTCATTCTTTTCACAAGGTAACCAAAAATAATTCCCTTGGAACAGAAGTCATTGCTGTTACATGATTGCCACAGTGGCAACAATACATTTCTTAGGTTTTTTTTTTCTTTTTTACTGGAAAATCACACTTTATATCTATCTGAAATGTAGTTTCAGGATTAAAAATTATGTGTGTGCGTGTAAAGATTATTAGACTCCAAATACACTTTCCTCTAAATAAAGACCTGCATGACCTTAAATAGAATAAATTCTATCAAAATCAGAGCTACCTGAGGAAATGAAAATAAAGGTGGAAGAGTATTCCTTTGAGAAAAAGGTGGTGGAGTACTGGCCAACCAAGACTGCAGGCGCTCGCCTGGGGCTGTTCCCCATTCAGAAGGTCCCTCCCCCTTTCCTGGCCTCCCCTCCCCCAGAGCCTAATCAAAGGATTAGCCTACAGGTTTGGAAACAACAGCCGCTTGAGTTGAAGGCTTTTTACCCCCTTCTTGTGCTTAAATGCAGGAACTAGAAAAGTCTTTGGCTAGCTGGACTCAAAACTTGAAAGAACTTCAAACTATGAAGGCGGACTTAACCCGGCACGTTCTCGTGGAAGACGTGATGGTTTTGAAGGAGCAAATAGAGCATTTGCACAGACAATGGGAGGACCTCTGCCTTAGGGTAAGTTAGTTCACTGCAGGGCACGGCTGCTTGGGAGTGGATTGAAACGTCTCTGAAGGCCAAACTAGAAAGCAGCTTAATTTCATTGAACCAGAGGCCCTTTTCAGTGGGACCCCTGGCCCAGCTGCTGCTCCTTTGGAAGGCAGCAACATGGTTTAACAGATTTGGCCCTTTTGTTTTTAGCGCTACATGCTAGAACTTTGCACGCTTTTAATAAGCTTTTTAAAAAGTCACCTTAAGTGGAGACCAAAATTGCAGTTCTGATCAGATGTGTAGACTGCTCTCTGGCTTTTGTAAGTGACAAGTCCTAATCAGTGCATCAGAAGCAGGACCCAGTGAAAAGGTCCTTTAGGAGTCTCTTCTGGGCCTAACAGCAGGAGTCTTCCTTAGTGCCCAGCAGGCATGGGAGCATTTCCTATGCGTACTCTGCATTCATATGCAATCTGATATTTATTTCAAGTAGCTGGTTTGTAAAATTCTCTAAGAGAAATGACCAACTGCTACGTTGTGTCTCAGTGGATTACTTCGACTTATTAAGAATGGGATTCTATTAATACAGTATTGTATATGCTTGTGACAGGATCAAGATTGAATTAAGGGGTTCAAATAGTCTTAAAGATCTTTGTTTTAAGAGCATGGAATTCTAACGAAAATAAATTCCTTAATCTCATTTGTGTGAATAATTAAGAAGAGATGTGTTCAGAAAGTTGAAATTCAGACACGTTGTTCTTCTTGATTTTAGTATTTAATATTCACAGTGTACCCTAATTTTAAATGTTCTTTTAGAACTTTTCAAATTTTATATAAAAGAAAATGTTTAGAATATATGAAAAGTATTCTAAAAGTTAAGGTAGACCGGAAGACTGGAACCCAGATGTTCCTGATTGTTACTATTATGAAGCCAATCAGTCAGAACGGCACTGTGCAAAATGCCAGCGGTTTTAAGAGCTAAAATAAACAGATGCCCTGAGGAATGGAAACACAACACTTGTTTTTCTAGGATAGTTTTTCAAGCCTTTTTAACACATTTGGCTTGGTAGGATATATAAGCATTAGTATTTCCTCCTCTGAAAAGAGCAGAGGTTTCTTTATCAACAGGAAAATCTCAAGAGAATTCAACCTTGGTTTCCTGGTCCATATAGTGGGGTGTCAAAACTTTATCAAAAGAACTCTTAGCCACCCCCTGTTAACTCTTAAGATGCTTGAAGATTCTTAAAACCTGGGAATACTTTTTTCCACCTAAGAAGGCTGATTTGCATTACTTAAATTTATATTTAAGTAGTAAAATGTAGGCCGGGCGCGGTGGCTCACGCCTGTAATCCCAGCACTTTGGGAGGCCGAGATGGGTGGATCACGAGGTCAAGAGATCGAGACCATCCTGGTCAATATGGTGAAACCCCGTCTCTACTAAAAATACAAAAAAAAATTAGCTGGGCATGGTGGCGCGTGCCTGTAATCCCAGCTACTCAGGAGGCTGAGGCAGGAGAATTGCCTGAACCCAGGAGGCGGAGGTTGCAGTGAGCCGAGATCGCGCCATTGCACTCCAGCCTGGGTAACAAGAGTGAAACTCCGTCTCAAAAAAAAAAAAAAAAAAAAAAAAAAAAAGTAGTAAAATGTAAACCTTTAAGGAAGAGGACCCTTAGCTGATGTCGGTTTAGAGGTTACTTATGCATAATGGGGTATTGCGAATTTTGGGGTCAGCCTGCTTTCTGTGGACCAGCTGCTGGTGCTATTTCCATGGTGTCCATCCAAAAGCCACAGTGCATAATGGGAAAGTGGGTTAAATGAGTGATGTACAATGTTTTTGGTTTTGCTTTGTTTTGAAGCATAACACTAGGACATTTAAATGAATGTAGTTTTTCTGGTCTGTTTACATTATGTTTGATTTACATTATATCTGGATTAATAGTTTTTAAATTAAATAGACAGGACATTGTTCTTATGTAGGTATAAGGATTTGATTTGTGGTTAAAAGGACAAGGATTTGAGTTATATGTTCATCTAGCTGTTCCTGTTTCTAATGTTTAATGTAACCGGATAGTAACACACGTGTATTGGGTAAAACAGTCCTTTCAGTTGCGGTCTCTTTTTTGTTACTTTTTACGGCATTTATCACAGGTGTAAGGAACATCTGTTGGTGCTAAATCCTAGGTTTTTAAGAGGCAAAAACAGAAGTGCACGTGTAGAGAGCTACTGATTAAAATGAATGAAACTGTCTTTTTGATGTGAGAGAGAGAAGCGGGTGCTTTCCTTCCTGGTGATACTCAGCTGCCAAATGTATTTTCATTCGCAGGTGGCTATACGTAAACAGGAGATTGAAGACAGACTCAATTCGTGGATTGTATTCAATGAAAAAAATAAAGAGTTGTGTGCCTGGCTGGTGCAGATGGAAAACAAAGTTCTACAGACAGCAGATATTAGTATCGAAGAAATGATTGAAAAGTTACAGAAGGTAAGGGAGGACACCAGGTGGATGTAGTTATGACTACAGTGGAATTCTCCATTCTCCTCTCTCCTAGGCCCAAACAGGTAGAATGTTACAAGTATGTTCCCGGGAATTTTAGAAATTTGAAGGGACTTCACTGTTTTTGATCCTTTTGAGAGAACAGTTAGAAGAGAGAAGGTTCCAAAGAGATGGGAGTATGAGACCACTGTCAGTGGGCATGGTACTGAAAAGAGTTGCTTTCTCTCCGTTAGAAAGTTTGGCCAGGGAAGGGGCTTACATATCCTTACACATCAGCTCTTGCCCAAGTGAGTTAGAGTTTCTCTAGTTGTTATTGAGAAGCTCCCCTTGGCTGGGCACAGTGGCTCATGCCTGTAATCCTAGCACTTTGGGAGGCCTAGGTGGGTGGATTACCTGAGGTCAAGAGTTCAAGACCAGCCTGGCTGACACATGGTGAAACCTTGTCTCTACTAAAAATACAAAAATTAGTCTGGTGTGGTGGTGGGTGCCTGTAATCCCAGCTACTTGGGAGGCAGAGGTTGCAGTGAGCCAAGATCGTGCCATTGCACTCCAGCCTGGGCGACAGAGCAAAAACTCTGTCTCAAGAGGAAAAAAAAGCTCCCCTGGCCAAAGGGGAGAGGCCAACAGCAGCAAGGCTCATAATTTTGAAATGGTAACTGATCCCCACAGGGAAAGGTAATAAGAACATTCTCGCTGCAGTCACCCAAAACACCACTCAGTCAAACCTCAGGGAAACTAACCCATAGCAGGCTAATTAGTTATGCCCAGTTGTCCTCAGCTCCCAAGTAGGTTAGAAGAAATCGGTGAGAGGAAACAGTGGGATCTTACTGCGTTGCAAAGGCTAGTCTTGAACTCCTGGACTCGAGTGATCCTTCTGCCTTGGCCTCCCAAACTGCTGGGATTATTAGTATGAGCTACTATGCCTGGCCGATTTTTTTTTTTTTTTTTTTTTTTTTTAAATTTCAAGAGGCAACTCTATGTTTGTGGCAGGAGAAGAAATGACTTTCGGGTAATAATCCAGGCTTTGTGTTTTGGTGCCTTTGCCAGGACTGCATGGAAGAAATAAACTTGTTCAGTGAAAACAAGTTGCAGTTAAAGCAGATGGGTGACCAGTTGATCAAGGCCAGCAACAAATCGAGAGCAGCTGAGATCGATGACAAGCTCAACAAAGTTAACGATCGTTGGCAACATCTTTTTGATGTCATCGGATCAAGGTAAGAAACGGCCTAAAAATGATTCTTACTCTCCAGGAACAGTGATTATTTTACAGATCTAGTAAACTGAGCTTCCTCTAACATGATCCAGCAATTTTATAAGTTTACAGATTAAGGCAAAGGTTGATAAAAATGAGTGGAAATTCTTTCTATATTATTTAAAAAATTATATGCTAGTATATTCCATGTTAATATTTCTTCTTTAGCTTACAACTTCACATGAATTAGAGTAGTTTTATATGAGAGTTGGAAACTTATTTGGAAAGGGATCCTTGGGAGGGGTTATTGTTTAGAAATTCTGACTCTGTTAGCATGTGCGTGTTCCTGCAGTGAAATCACGGCTGTTGTTCCTGCCTCAGTATGGCAAATCAGGCAGGTCAGGGCCCAGGCCCAGTTTCTGGAGGCTGGGGGCCCATGACTGCCCCACTACCCACAGGGGCAGGAGTCTTCTGTAAGCATGTGGGCTCAGAGTGCCAGGCCTCTCATGGTCGTCTTGTCCTAGGGTGTGGATTTGGGCACAACCAAATCCTAAATCAGAGGGCCACAAATCAAAGCTGTATTTGCCAGTGTAGTCTTACCAGAAATAGAGCTAATAATTTTCTCTCTCCTCCCAAAATGACGACGATACCCAAAGTTCTAAAATGTCTTGTCTTCAAATCCCCTCTCTGAAGACAAACTCCAAGTGGATGTTTTTTCAGTGGCCACCTGGCACACAGAGAATACTCACTTGGCCTTGGGACCGCTTGTGCAGCTGTGTTTCCACTGGCCACACGGGTTCTTTCTGCAGCAGTGTGAGCAGATGTTTTGAACACACATCGAATTTGGAATATACAGGAGAACCTATAAGGTGAATGAAGAATTTGGGGGGTGATGAAAGTAAGATAGTCTTCATAATTTGGCATCTTGTTTACCTCATTGTCTCCTGGAAACCATAAGTGAACCTGAGTCAGTCAACAGAGGCACTGGGCTAAATGCTATGAGAATTACAGGCAGAAAGTAAGATGCATCAGTTACCTTCATGGGAGTGGGTATCTGAGCAGCTGTAAAACCAAGTGGTTTGAGAGCTCAGATCCCATCTTCCTGGGATTAGGAAGAGCCTAACAGAGGGGCTGTGTTCCCAGATGGTCCTGAATGAGAGATTGAGATTCCTGGCGGTTACTGGTGGCAGAGACGGTGACACATATGTTGAGAGCAAAGCGGACAGGATAGAGCAGCATCAAAGCCATTCAGGAGGTGATGAGAAGTCCTGTTGACCCCAGCATAGGAGACGAGCCAGGAGGATAGGCTGGGGATAAATCATAGAAGACTTTTGTTTGTTTTTGTTTTTGAGACCGAGTTTTGCTCTTGTTGCCCAGGCTGGAGTGCAGTGGTGCGATCTCAGCTCACTGCAACCTCTGCCTCCTGGTTTCAAGCGATTCTCCTGTTTCAGCCTCCCGAGTAGCTGGGATTACAGGTGCATGCCACCACCATTTTATTTCCACTAAAAATAATTTTTGTATTTTTAGTGGAAACAGGGTTTCATTATCTTGGTCAGGCTGGTCTTGAACTCCTGACCTCGTGATCCACCTGCCTCAGCCTCCCAAAGTTCTGGGATAACAGGTGTGAGCCACCGCACTTGACCTAAAGACTTTAAATCTCAGCTAAATACTTAGCCCCCTAAAAAAATCTGAGTTATGCCTGGTTCCTTAGCAGTGGAGGGTTTGCTGAAGACAAATATTAGGGGGATTTGGCTGGCATCATAGACTGGCCCAAGTTGAACTTTTCTCCACCGGCAATTTGGAAAAAAAAAAAAAAATCTACAGAAATGCATGGTGGAAACCTAAGTAAGGATTAAGAGCACAGGTTTTGAGCCATTCCTGACTTTCCCACTTATTCACTGTGGAATCTTGAGTGTGTGATTTAACCTTTCTAAGCCTCAGTTTCTACACCTGTAAAATGGGTCTAATTGGCTCACATCAGAGGACACTCGTACTGTCCGCTGCAAGGATATGTGTTATGCCTTTGGTATAGGGCCAGCATATCACATATGAGCCAGCATGTATGGGCCAGCATTTATGGAGTGGTTGTTTTTGTTACTTTCCCATAAGAAGACTCTTAAGTCACATGTTTATTGAGTGGAAGATGATTCTATCAGTTACATCTGGTGATGAGAGATCTTTCCCAGGGAGGCCTGCAACTGGACTACCTCATTCTCAGAGCTTAGGATAGTGCATCAGATGTTTGTTGAAATGAAGAAATGTTTTAGCGTGTTTGTTAAGAATAAGATAATTTCTGTGGGATAAATTGTGTCTTCGTGGTCGCCTTTATAGCCTAAGTCTTCTCGGGCCCTTGGCACTATTCGAAGGTAGGATGGCATCATGCCCGTTCATGGATCATACAGGATCAAAATCTAGCTAATGTTCCCTGACAGTTAGAGTGACAGTCCATTCTTAATCATCCATGCTCTGCTTATGTCACACTGGAGTGGAACAAGCTGTTTGCTTTCCTCGCTGCCTCTTTGGCTGCCTGTCTTCAGCCAACGTTTTGGTGGGAAAGAGATAAAACAGTGAGTGAAACTATTCATCTTTTTGGAAAGAACAAATGGGGAAAAAGGAGTTGAAATAATAGCAAATGTATTGTCAGCTGCCTATATTCTTAATACGCCTTTTGTATATGATTTCACGTAAACATTGTGATTATGAAATGTAAACATCATTGCCCCATTTTACTCACAGATAGGGAAACTGAGGACTGATGCTAAGTAACTTACCCATAGTTACACAGCCAGCATGTGACTCAACCGGGATTTCAACTCAGGCAGTGTCCCCTGCCTGACAGCCCAGACCCTCTCATTTGAAACACTGCAACGAGCAGTACATGTTGAATGCCTAATCCCTTCGGCCCTGAGGAATTTGGGGGGGAATCATTTTTCTTCTTTTAAAGCAAGGGCTAGGCTGAGAAGCTATTAGCTAAGTTTATTGTTCAGGTGAATCTGCGGGTTGAGGCAGCAAACTTGGACCTGTCATAAATCAGCCTTACATAGAATCCCTGATGCTGACTTCACCCTGGGCATTGTAAAAGGGAAGGAAGGGTTGGAAGAACAGGCTGCAGACTATGTTTGAACAGTGGCAACAAGAACCTGCTCCGCAGGACTCCCTGATGGCTTCATTTGCCCACCAGATCCAGGACACCATGCACCCTTTTCCATCCTGCCCACAGTATTCTGC
Source organism: Saimiri boliviensis (assembly GCF_048565385.1). NCBI lineage: Eukaryota > Metazoa > Chordata > Mammalia > Primates > Cebidae > Saimiri > Saimiri boliviensis. Next base: position 39,562,020 of record NC_133450.1, on the reverse strand, counting down.
TGCTTTGGCCCTTTGGCAGGGAATAGCATCTCTTGTTAAAATTAAGATTGGCCAGCCCTGTGCAGTGGCTCATGCCTGTAATCCCAGCGTTTTGGGAGGCCGAGGTGGGCAGATCACAAGGTCAAGAGATCGAGACCATCCTGGCCAACATGGTGAAACCCCATCTCTACTAAAAATACAAAAATTAACTGGGCCTGGTGGTGTGGGCCTATAGTCCCAGCTACTGAGGAGGCTAAGGCAAGAGAATTGCTTGAACCTGGGAGGCGGAGGTTACAGTGATCCGAGATTACACCACTGCACTCCAGCCTGGCAACAGAGCAAGACTCCATCTCAAAAAAAAAACAAAGAAAGAAATTGGAAATAAAAAAAGATTGACCAGGCATGGTGCCTCACGCCTATAATCCCAGCACTTTGGGAGGCTGAGGCGGATGAATCACCTGAGGTCGGGAGTTTGAGATCAGCCTGACCAACATGGAGAAACCCCATCTCTACTAAAAATAGAAAATTAGCCAGGCATGGTGGTATTATATGCTTCTGGGCCAGGTGCTATGGCTCATGCTTATAATCCTAGCACTTTGGAAGGCCAAGGCAGGTGGGATCATGAGGTCAGGAGTTAAAGATCTACCTGGCCAAGATGGTGAAACCCCATCTACATTTGAAGTTTTGAAAACTACGAAAAGTAGCTGAGTGTGGTGGCGGGTGCGTGTAATCCCAGCTACTCGGGAGGCTGAGGCAGGAAAATCACCCGAACCCTGGTGGCAGAGGTTGCAGTGAGCCAAGATCATGCCACTGCACTCCAGCCTGGGTGAGAGACTCTGTCTCAAGAAAAAAAACAAAAATGATATATGCTTCTATGTTCATTTGTCAAATTAAACAAAGAGTTAAACTTTTTTTTTTTTTTTTTTTTTTTTCTGAGACGGAGTTTCGCTCTTGTTACCCAGGCTGGAGTGTAATGGCGCGATCTCGGCTCACTGCAACCTCCGCCCCCTGGGTTCAGGCAATTCTCCTGCCTCAGCCTCCTGAGTAGCTGGGATTACAGGCACGTGCCACCATGCCCAGCTAATTTTTTGTATTTTTAGTAGAGACGGGGTTTCACCATGTTGACCGGGATGGTCTCGATCTCTTGACCTCGTGATCCACCCGCCTCGGCCTCCCAAAGTGCTGGGATTACAGGCGTGAGCCACCGTGCCCGGCTATTTTTTTTTTACTGTGCCTATTAGACCCTCTCTTCTTTTTTGAGACAAGGTCTGGCTGTATGGCCCAGGCTGAAAATACAGTGGCACAATCACAGCTCATTGCAGCCTCGACCTCTCAGGCTCCAACAGTTCTCCCACCTCAGCCTCCCAGGTAGCTGGGACTACAAGCACATACCACCATGCCCAAGAAACTTTTATTTTTGTTTTTGTTGTTTGTTTTTTGTAGAGATGGGGTTTCACCATATTGCCCAAGCTGGTCTCGAGTTCCTGGGCTCAAGTAATCCTCCCACCTCTGCTTCCCCGAAGTGCTGGAATTACAGGCATGAGCTGCCCACATCCAGCCTTCAGTAACATCTTTGAAAAGTAACTTAGCAAAAACTTCTGAATGCAGGACGGACAACTACCTTACAGAAGTTATTTTTCAGAACTACCAATTGTGTGATCCTCTGTTCTGGATTACCTAAGAACAGTTGAGATACAGATTGGTGGGTGATAGACAAAAAGATGCAGGGTTATTAACCTTCACAGCCATCACAGACCGAAGCTCGGAAAAGAGGGTCCTTGGATCTCATCCCGTCAATGGGACTGATGTCAGAGAAGGAATTGACCTGCCACCTGATCTCACCTATGCCTCCCCTCATTTTTAAAAACCCAATAGTTGTGGCTGGGTGCAGTGGCTCACGCCTGCAATCCCAACACTTTGGGAGGCTGAGGTGGGCGGATTATGAAGTCAGGAGTTCGAGATCAGCCTGGCCAACATGATGAAATCCAATCCCTACTAAAGATACAAAAAGTTAGCTGGGCATGGTGGACGCCTGTAATCCCAGCTACTTGGGAGGCTGAGGCAGGAGAATGGCTTGAACCCGGGAGGCGGAGGTTGCAGTGAGCCGAGATCATGCCATTGCACTCCAGCCTAGGTGACAAGGCAAGACTTTCATCTCAAAAAAAAAAAAAAAAAAAAAAACCAATAATTGAACTCCTTAAAAGTTAATCTACTTTTGTTTCCTAGAATGCCCTGCCTATTTCATGAATGAAAACCCTGGCTTGTCCTATGACGCAGGAGCTCTGTAGCCACACGCTGGGCTGTGTCTTCAGTGAGTCCCTCTGGCAGGTTACACATCTTGGTGAATTCCTTTAAAGTCTTGCGATCGGGTTGAGGAACTAAGACTCTTTCTAGCGGCATGTGCAAATAATCTGAGGAAAGCGTTCAGTGCCTGATATAGGTTCGACAGTGAAGTGGAAAGGCATACCCACCCCCCCCTTCCTCCCCCCACCACCCCAGAAAGCTTACATTGGTTTTTCTCGTCGTTGGAATCATTTTAATGAAAATGATTTTAATTTTATTTTTGCTTATTTGTACTTTCTGAATGTTCATTATGGAAGAAGATGTCATGTTACGATGTGTCGTGAACAAATGTCATCAATTTTATGTTCTCTCTCCTAAATTTCTCTCTGATAGTAGCACCACTAGCAAGGCCTGTCATCCTTATGAAGCTACTGACATGAAGGGACTTTCCTGGTACTGTATGACCTCAAAGATTAGCTCCTTCCTGTTTAGACTGAATTGCTCTCACTATCAGAAATATCAAATCCATCAAAAGGAACTTTTAAACCAAGCATATCATTTACATTTTGCCTCCCAAACTGAAAAGCCCACCTACTTTATTATAGTGGCAATTAAAATGTTATCATTAAACTCAGAAGTTATGACCATGGCAATTGTGAGTTAAGATTGTTTTCCATGCCTTGCAGAATGGGCAGGAATACATGTGCCTTTTGAAGCCGATAAAGCTTTTCATTGTTCTCCTTTTATCTGTATTTTCTCAAGGTTTTTTGGAAGGGCAAACAATGCTGCTAGTCACAAAGTTGACTTGCGTTGGTCTTAGCAGGTTGCCTGATCCAATGGGACTGGACGGATTGAGAGGTTATTTTAGCACAGGGAGAGCCAGATGTGAGGCTGCTCACTTCATCAGCCTGATCCTTCTACCTCTAGAATGGGTGGCCGCCGCTCCCAGACCCTGCAGAAATGCCTGAGGGTCCGAGAACTCCCCCAAGGAAAGAGTAGCCATCACTGGGGTAATGAGCAAGTAGGCTGATGGCCAGCATCAGGCACGTCCAGCCTCAGAGGTTCGTGTTTAGCAGGTTGCAGGAACAGCCAACCATGTGGGCCTGAGTTAATGCAGCATTTTGGGTGAACTATTGCCAGACCTGCACTTCGGATTCCACTGGTGTAGCATGTGTTTGCTGTGTTTCAAGGTGGGGATGTAATAAGGACTAAATGTTGGGCTTTAGGGACTCCGGAAAAATGATATCAAGTCTCAGAATAAGTCTGGGAATGAGTCTAAGGTAGCCTAGACACAAGCCGAGCACTGCCACTTAGGATTGTCGGGAGAAACTGAGGCTATGAATAAGGAGGAATTGTAGAACACTCACATTATGGTAAACCCTGGGAGGAGCTAGCAAGGAAAATTACAAATTTTCTTCCTCTGCAAAGTCCTAAATTCCCTTTATACTGCAAAATAGAATGTTTTGGCACAAACCAGATGAACTAAATGAACTCTCTGACCCTTCTAAGCCAAGATGTTTAGGACCGAAAGGACAGAGCAGAAAACCCCCACAGGGAAATTTCTTCTTTAAGAGGATGAGAGGAAGTCATCCCTGTTGGACTCAGGGGCTTCCAGTTTCGCTGTTTGTTTTAAACCTGAAACAGAGAAATTTAATTTGAGGACAGAAATCCTCTTTTGCATGCCCCAAATCTAAATGTTTCTTCTCTCCGTTTATAGCACTTCATAAATAACCCATAGCCAAGATAACACTGTGACTTTCTTCTCCCAGCGTTGCAATCCTGCAGCCTCAGAACAAAGACTGTGTGTGTGAGGAAAGAGCTGGAGATATTTGTTTATTGGAAGGGAGAAAACTGAGATTAAAAATTGCAGTTAGCAGGGGAGAAGAAGGTGTCTTCCTTCCCGCTGGCCCTGCCCTGTGGCCCGCAAGCCAGCCGTGCCCACAGGGAGCCTTGGAGAGGGCTGAGTCCGCCTCTGTGCAAGATGCTGAACCAGTGAAGAGGGCACGCCGGGCAGGGGGAGGGGCTGCCTCGGCCCTGGGAGGTGGAGGTGCAGCCGGGAACTTGGAGCTTTCGCTTAAGCATAAGGAATGATTTTTTCTCATCAACAGTAAGTGCCATTTTCGTCATCAGCTCTGCATAGGGCCGAGGCGCCAGCTGCTGTCCCTTGCGTCTTGCTCTCTGGCCGTGTCGCTTTGGTTACAATAGAAATCACCGATGAGATGGTGGCTGCGGAGTGTGTGTGCTCAGCCATCGGGGGATGGGTTCTTTCCTAGCGTCAGCATGCGTGTGGTGTCTGCAGTCTGCCTCTGACAAGCAGGGCAGAGGAGCGATTATGCGGTGTGGAAAATGGAAGTCCTCCGGTGACAAAAATGCCTCAAAGAGGCAGTGAGCTCAGACGTGTGTTGTACTGCCTCTGCCCCTAAATCAGGTCTTCAGGATCTTGGAGTAATGCATTATTTTGCCATAAGGATGTTTAGTCACGTAAAAAGATACAATTGTACAGGATTTGAACAGTGTTTTTTGGAACTGACAGCTGCCCACAGGTTTGACTATTTGTTTATATTAGTACAAATTGAGATGCTTGAACCATCTCAGTTTTCCTTAGTATTTTTTAAATAAGGCTGTCCACATGGACATAGGAATTGTTTTGTTAACTTAGGCTGATTTAGGGCTTTTATTATAATTTAACTGTAGACCCCTGAGCACTTAGAGGATAGGACTAAATGGTAAATTATTCCATGTATATAAATTTGACATGTAAAGCCTTCCTCATCATTGTAAAGGCTTAGGCTTGGTATATAGCATGATGCTAACCTGCCTTGATTTTGTTTGTTTGGAAGGAGAGCAGTGTTCATCAGTGTTATATTCTCATCCATCGCTAGTTAAAAGAACAACTTTATTTGCCTTGATTCTTTTCTGCATTTTTACCCATAGTCACTGCAGAAGAACTCTTCTAATTTAAAGTGACTCTTAGGCATAATTCTTTTGTTTGGTTTCATAGAAAACATTTTGCTTTTGTTCAGGTCTCCCAATAAAGAGCCGACGCAGGTGGAAAACTTGGCTTTTGTACTTAAAATTTTTCTTTTTCTGATTCTCAGAACTGGGTTTCTAAACGCTGCCTTTTCCTGGAGAAATGTTATTTGTTGAAATGCCTGTGTGAAAAATGCTAAGAGCACCTGGGTAAAAACCTGGGCAGCTGCAGAGATGAGGGCCATGGCAGCAGCCGGCTCAGGTAGCTGATGTCAGGCGGTGCTGCGGTTGCTTCTGTGTGCCGGCAGGCTGGGTTCTGAATAGGTTTTCTTATTTCCAGATATCAACTCGAGATTTTAAATTGTTCAAGACCAGTATTAACAAGGCCTCACATGTGGAGGTCAGTTGCCTGGGTGTGCAGAAGACAAATACTTCCTGACCTGGGAGAAGTGATAATTAGATGACAGTGTCTGTACAGAAGGGAGCGATGCATACTCAGCAGCGCACCTGATGGGTCCCAGAGGAAGTGGTTACCTGATGATCTGAGGAACGGCATTTAGGGGTATTACTCCTCTAGATGGAGTCTGGGATATACAGGCTACATCCTGGCTGGATGAGTGCTTTGTCACTTCCTCTTGAATTTGCACGAAGTAAGCCTCTGATGCGAGTGTCTGGCAGCGCTTCGCTGGCCCGTGTGAAACCAGGGCTGAGGAGCACATGTGGCTCCTAGGATGGCTTTGTGGCAAAAAGGGCTCTGATATGCTCCGTCTTTACCTCTTTTCTTTACAATCTAACATGGCCACCTCTTTTATGAAGAAGACAAATCAGATAGATCGAAAGGTATGAGTGAACATCATTCACTCCTTCAACAGCTTTTTTTTTTAAGAGACAGGGTTCCACCATGTTGGCCAGGCTAGTCTCGAACTCCTGGCCACAAGTGATCCACCTGCCTCGGCCTCCCAAAGTGCTGGGATTACAGGCATGAGCCACCGTGCCCGGCCTTCAACAGCTATTTATTGAGCAGCTCCTGTTGTATTATAAGGTCAACATTACGTCTAAGTTAGGTGATGACCTCTTCGGGAAGAAGGCCTATCCTCTAGTGATCTCTGAATCCTCAGAATGTGTGCAGGATCCAAGACAAAGCAATGGTTAAGTGTTTACTGAAAGAAAATCATGGAAGGGAAACGTGGGCAGCATGTATTGAGCCTTCTGGCCTCCTCCCCAGGCACCAGCTGAGAACCCCAAGCTGTAGCATCCATTATCCCAGATCCTACCCCCAGTGGATCCTGAGCTATGAGTCCAGACTTCTGGTCATGTTCTCTGACAGCAACAAAACAATCCTGTACCTCCCATATGTGCACGTTAGTGGGTGTGGGATTATGTGAGAGGATGGGTAGTGCTTAAGAACAGCAGCTTTGGACCTAGCACGGTGGCGCACGCCTGTAATCCCAGCACTCTGGGAGGTCGGGGTGAGTGGATCACGAGGTCAGGAGTTCAAGACCAGCCGGACCAACATGGTGAAACCCCGTCTCTACTAAAAATACAAAAAATTAGCTGGGTGTGGTGGTGCATGCTTATAATCCCAGGTACTCAGGAGGCTGAGGCAGGAGAATTGCTCGAATCCGGGAGGGCAGAGGTTGCAGTGAGCCAAGATTGTGCCACTGTACCACTCCAGCCTGGGCAACAAGAGCAAAACTCTGTCTCAAAAAAAAAAAAAAAAAGCAGCTCCAGACCAGACTGCCTAGGTTAGAATCCTGACTCCATTATTGACCACGTGACTTGGGCAAGCTATTTACTCTCTGTGCCTCAGTTTCCTCATCTATCAAGTAGAGATAATATTACCTATCTCCTAGCATTGTTATAAAGAGTAAATGACGCCTGTAATGCCATCACTTTGGGAGGCCAAGGCAGGTGGTCAAGGACAGGAATTTGAGACCAGCCTGGCCAACATGGGGAAACCCTGTCTGTACTGAAAATACAAAAATTAGCTGAGCATGGTGCCATGCGCCTATAACCCCAGCTACGCGGGAGACTGAGGCAGGAGAATTGCTTGAAACTGGGAGGCGGAGGTTGCAGTGAGCCCAGATCTCACCACTACAGTCTAGCGTGGGCAACAGAGACTATCTCAAAAAAAAAAAAAAAAAAAAAAGTAAATGAGTTACTGACGTGAAGTACCACAGGCCTGGCACATGTAGACATCAGCATGGGATACAGATGCTTCATTTTAGTAATGAAGTTTATCATTTTAAAAGAATGGGATGACAATAGGCAGTCTCCTATGTTATTCCCACATTCCATTGATTTGTCCTGAGCACCCCATTTTGGATACTACAGTCCTGGGGAAACCAAGCAAATTATTCCCCCACCTTCTGCATACCCCCTCTGCTCTGTTGCACACCTGACCCCCAGGGTTAACAGAGTTCGAGATCACCACACCCCTGTGCCTCTGTACCCAGGTTATTGTGTTGCTAGTTAGCACCCTTCATTTCAACCCCTGCATTCTTTGGTGTGTTCGTTGCTTTTTCTTTTCTTTTTTTTTTTTTTGAGATGGAGTCTTGCTCTGTTGCCCAGGCTGGAGTGCAGTGGTGTGATCTCAGCTTACCGCAACTTGTGCCTCCTGGGTTCAAGTGATTCTCCTGCCTCAGCCTCCCAAGTAGCTGGGACTACAGGTGTGCACCACCACACCCAGCTAATTTTTTGTATTTTTAGTAGAGATGGAGTTTGACCATGTTGGCCAGGCTGGTCTCCAACTCCTGACCTTGTGATCTGCCCGCTTTGGCCACCCAAAGTGCTAGGATTACAAGCGTGAGCCACCACCTTCTGTTCATTGCTTTTAAGTTAGAAGAGAGGAGATAAAGAAAGAAACAGAAAAAAAAAGAAAAAGTATATAAAGAAATAATTGGATTCTAGCCCTCTTCTTTTCAAAATAAGAAAGAGTCTGGGATTCTTACGGTGGAATAGGATCAGAGCTAGATGAAGGCCGTGGGAGATTTCATTCTGGGAAGAGGGGAGGAGTGAGGAGGGCAAGAGAGCTGTGCAGAAGTCACAAGCCTGAGCCCTTCCCCCACCCTGGGAAGCTCTCGTGGCCGGGCCTGTTCTCCTGCAGAGCCTTCTAGGACGGCAGTCCCTTAGGAACTGCATGGAGAACTCTTTGTCCCATGGTGCCAGGGGCTCCCAGCCATCCTGGGAGTTGCCTGGAGTGTTCTTTCTGGAACCAGGACAATCAAGGTGGCAAGATTATTGGGGTGAGGAGAGTGTACCTCTGAAGCTGTAGGAATGAAGGTGGGATCTAGGATACAGCTGTATCCAGGCCTGGCCCCGGATTCATTACTTCCTTTTTAATAAATCATCTGTGGCTTTGAAGGGAACATATCCTTGTAGTGTTTGCAGTAAGAATATAATTTGGAAAACATGCCTCCTTGAAACTTACGATGACTGTAAGTTGCTGGGCATTTATCTCTGAGGCATTCTGCCTTTCAGATGTTATAGCTCATTCAGTCCCCTTGGCTACCCAGTGAAGGAAGGTACTGCTACTACTGGTTTTTCTTTTTTTTTGGGTGGGGGGGGGGGCGGGGGGTTTTGTTTTGTTTTTGTTTTGTTTTTTTTTTTTGAGATTGAGTCTCGCTCTTGTTGCCCAGGCTGGTGTTCAGTGGCGCAATCTTGGCTCAATGCAACTTCTGCCTCCCAGATTCAAGTGATTCTCCTGCCTCAGCCTCCTGAGTAGCTGGAATTACAGGCTTGCACCGCCACACATGGCTAAGTTTTGTATTTTTAGTAGAGGCAGGGTTTCACCATGTTGGTTAGGCTGGTCTCCTGACCTCGTGATCCGCCAGTCTCAGCCTCCCAGAGTGCTGGGATTACAGGCGTGAGACATCGCGCCTGGCCTATTAACACCATTTTACAGATGACATTAAACATGACCAGGACGCAAACTCAGGCCCTGACCACAGAGTCTGTGTTCTTCCACCACCAGACTACATGGCCTTCTTCCAGGCTTGCCCTTGAGAATAAAATATTTATGAAAGAACTTGTGACGTCCAAGCTGTGTAAATAAAGTGTGATGGTAGTGTCACGTGGTCCCAGTCAGCATTCATTCTGTGCCGATGACTTTACATGCAGCGTCTTATTTCAATCTCACCACCACCTGCAAGGTGGATAATGTTACAAGTAATGAGGAAACTGGGAGTCAGCGGTGGGTAGTTTGCAGAGTGCAGAGCTCTTAGATAGGAGAATGGAATTTGGATCCAGGTCTGCTGGTCTCTGGAGTTCTGGCGTCACCTCACCTGATGCTACACCTCCCTGAAGTTAAGGGGCCTGGAAGGTGTACTAGAAATAAGGGGGCTGAGGTGAAAGGACTTTCATTAAATCTTAACAGTATCTGGTAATAGAACTAGAAGTAGAGGTTAGTCCCTTGGATTGACTTGGTCAACCATAAGATACAATTTTTTTTAATCTACACTTACATGACTACTCCATGGTCTGCTTAAATCATAGCTTCTAGTGGAAGAGTTTGTCCGTATTTATCATTCATCAAGCATTTGTGGAGAGCTTTCTGCCCACCAGGCGCTGTGGGAGGTGCTTCATGTACAGAGGAAACGCCGGCTGCAGTCTGGCCATGGTGGTCCCTGACCTGGTGGGTGCTCAGTGTCTGAGAGCGCGAAAGGCTAGAGCAGAGTGGCCCCTGAATGCTTGAGGTACAAAGATCAGGGGCTGAACCAGGTTTTCAGGGTAGGGCAGGGAATGTCGAAGGCTTTGAGCATGCGTCAGACATGCCTTGTAAAACTTATTTACACTTTGGCTGCAGAACCAAAAGTGGACAGGAAGGCTACGGGGCTGAGAGGAGGTTGTTCGGTGAAGGAAGAGGTGATGGAGGCCTGGAGTGCAGTGTTTCCTGAGAGTTCGGGTCAGTGCCTCATTTCTCTCTCTAGCTCCCAGCCATGGGGCGCGGTTCTGACAGCATCAGCATCTCCCAGCATAGATATTGATAAGTAGGAACTTTACATTGGAGCCATTGCTTTTTTTTTTTTTTTTTTTTTTTTTTGGAGACAGAATCTCGCTCTGTCACCTCGTCTGGAGTGTGGCATGATCTCGGCTCACTGCAACCTCCACCTCCTGGGATCAAGTGATTCTCCTGCCTCAGCCTCCTAAGTAGCTGGGATTACAGGCACCTGGCACCACGCCTGGCTAATTTTTTGTATTTTTAGTAGAGACGGGGTTTCACCATGTTGGCCAAAGCTGGTCTCAAACTCCTGACCTCGTGATCCATTGGCCTCAGTCTCCCAAAGTGCTGAGATTACAGGCGTGAGCCGCCATGCCCACAGAATGCCAGGACAGATCCTGGCTCTACTCACGCTACTTGAGGACTTTAAGGAAAGCAGTTTATTGGAGCATCTTATTTTAGTCTATATGTCAAAAAAAGATTGTTTTCCCTCAACAGCTACATCACTTCCCCTTGACAGCATGTTGACGTGCACGCCAAGCTGCACGCATGCCATGTGTGTGTTTTCAAATCTGCTCCACGCCGAGTTGGGCTGGATGGGAGCGGAGGCAGATTGGCGAGGGAGATCACATTTAGAACTGCGCTCGCATGCAGATTTCCTTTGCCTCCTCCGTTTTTGACGGACAGAGCTGCCCCATAATCCACCCACATGGGCCGGTTCAATGTCTACAAGTGGGCGAACCCCTCAGGCAGAAGTGGTAGGGCTTGGCACATGTTCCCTGCCAAAGGGGAGGGTCCCATGAGAGGCCTTGTGGACCAGATGCCACTGAGTGAACTGTGAACCAGGTGTGTAACATCTTTAATCTCCCAGGGTAGATGACTGGCCGCTGCAGAAACTGGACAGAAGTTAGGAGTGGTTGTTTCCATTTAGAAAAAGTGGCATATCTTCTCACCTCGGAAGCCTCAGGACAATGGACTGGGTCTCAGGATCTCACTCTGGGAATGATAAGACTTCCATATTTGCATAGGTAGATTAACTGTCAGTCCTTTTGAAAATCAACAGAAATAACAGCTTTGTAAAGCTTCACATCTTCTCTGAGAACTTGTATCTGGTGATATGAGAGTTGTTCCTGATAATAAAATAAAAGCAAAGTAGATTGTTTTTTACCCTGCAGTGCCCTTATTGGCACATTCTGTCACCACTAAGTATTGGGCTTTTTTTTTCTGCAAATATGTTTAGGGTGAAGAAGCTGAAGGAGACCTTTGCTTTTATTCAGCAGTTGGACAAAAACATGAGCAACCTTCGCACCTGGTTGGCTCGAATTGAGTCTGAGCTTTCCAAGCCTGTTGTTTATGATGTCTGCAATGATCAAGAGATCCAGAAGAGGCTCGCAGAGCAGCAGGTGGGACAGTCAGAAATGAGCTCTTGAAAGAGGACAGATGTCCGCGATGTGCACTGACTCAGGCCCTCCCCTTATATCTATGTGTGTTCACATCCACACGTTTCATAACGATGGTTTGCTCTTTCCAGAGAAAACTGACCACCTTTCCATGTTCTTGCCTCCATCTCTTGAGTGCTCCCTCCCACATGCATGTCACTTTTTGTGAAACTGAGTGAATCATGTTTAAGATGCAAACCTAGGCCGGGTGCGGTGGCTCACGCCTGTAATCCCAGCACTTTGGGAGGCCGAGGCAGGTGGATCACGAGGTCAAGAGATCGAGACCATCCTGGTCAACATGGTGAAACCCCATCTCTACTAAAAATACAAAAATTAGCTGGGCATGGTGGCGCGTGCCTGTAATCCCAGCTACTCAGAAGGCTGAGGCAGGAGAATTGCCTGAACCCAGGAGGCAGAGGTTGTGGTGAGCCGAGATCGCGCCATTGCACTCCAGCCTGGGTAACAACAACGAAACTCCATCTCAAAAAAAAAAAGATGCAAACCTTAACCTTGGTGGTAAATAATTTTTTTTTTTTTTTTCTGGGAAGTTTACACTGAAGTAAATAAGGTTTCTTAAATTACGTCTTTTTTTTAAACTCTGATCATTGTTGTGTTCTGTTAATATAGTTTTGGAAGGCAATGAATTGAAAGAAAAGCAACTTTTCTAACCAAGGAAGGTTTGCATGGGATCATAGTGTGTGTGACTGGTAGAGCTTTTTTAAAAATTACAACAAGAAAAGGTGTGATAGGCCGGGCGCAGTGGCTCACACTTGTAATCCTAGCACTTTGGGAGGCTGAGGTGATGGATTGCCTGAGCTCAGGAGTTCAAGACCAGCCTGGGCAACATGGTGAAACCTCATCTCTTAAAAAAAAAAAAAAAAAAAAAAAAAAAAAAATTTTCAAAAGAGGAAAAAAAAAGAAAAAGTGTGATAAGAAACATGCTTAGACCAGTAGTTTAGGAAGCCTCTTAAGAGCTGCAGTGCTCTGTGCATTTTTGTTATCAGGTATGTGTGCTCTGAGCCAACCCTGGGGAATGAACTTTGTCTTGCCTTCTGTAGATGGTGGCAGCTACCATTTATAATATAATCCTCTTATTAACTGAACTTTGTTGAGTTCTGGGAATTGGATTTAGTCTAGTTAATAGTGGCTTATTTAAAATAGTGTCGGTTTCAGATGTTGGTATATTATCAAACAATTAGAATAGAATTGAACTTAGTCTTTGCTTTCTCACAATGTAATTTGGATATTAAAATTAATGGTGTAGTCTTATGACACTTATCACAGCATTTGGACATCAGGATGTCTAACTCATCCAGGATGGCAAAACAGGTTCATCACCTCTCTCCCTCCCTGCAGCCCACCCATGGGGCACAGAAGAAATATTATCTCATGGTGACTAAAAAGGCCGTGTTTATCCCTAAAGCGGTTTTTCAGTTTTTTCCTGTGATCATGTATTTTCCCTTCATAAATGTTATTTTTCCCAAATTGGGGATTGTATCACTATTACCATCAAAGGACAAGACTCCAGAGATCCCATGTCTCCCCAAGCCACCATAGCCATGGCTGGACTTTATCAGCTGGGGAGGCGAGCTCTGTACCCCAAATTCCTCCCTTGGGCTGATGAAGCCCTTGAATGTGCTCACAGGGAGGCTGTGGGTGCCCGTACTGCTGCATGCACCATTTGGTGTGTGTGTAAAGACAACAAGGTCTTAGTAGATTGAAGAGTTTGGTAGCCCATAAAAGGTTGAGAGTTCCTGCTGAAGAGACTCAGTTTCTTTCTTTCTTTCTTTCTTTCTTTTTTCTTTCTTTTAAGCAGCAGATCCATCATAGGGATCCTAAAGAAGACCTCCCTGAAACCATGTCTAAACTGGAGGCCTTTGGGGTTGGGTGGTATGGAGTGGATTCCATGTCACCATGGGAGTCTCTGGGGTGATGGGCTGTCAACGGTAATGGCACCACCTGTCAGGGTACAGAGGACACCCACCACTGTGCCAACCCTCATATGGTTCAGCACATAAATCCTAGATGTTCCAGTGTTTAAACTTTGTATCAGGTGCTGATAGCACAAAGGTCAGAGGGATTCAATGTGTACTGCCAATCCCACGGTGGAAATGCACCCAGAGAAGTATCCTCTGGGCTGGGAGAAGGGAGGGAGGAACAGAGGTCCTTTGATGCTGACCCTCCTGCCGCTACCAGCATCTCAAGATGTTTCTTACTCTGTTGTAATCACAGGATCTGCAGCGAGATATTGAACAACACAGTGCTGGGGTGGAGTCCGTGTTTAACATCTGTGACGTCCTCCTGCATGACTCCGATGCCTGTGCAAATGAGACTGAGTGCGACTCGATCCAGCAGACCACCAGGAGCCTGGACAGACGCTGGAGGAACATCTGTGCCATGTCCATGGAGCGGCGCATGAAGTAAGAGCTCAGCTCCCCCAGATATCTTCCGTGTGGTCAGCCGAACGCAGTATACCCTTCTGACCACACACACCGTAACTATTTCACTTAGAAATGCACCAGGTAGGCCAGCGCAGTGGCTCACACCTGTAATCCCGGCACTTTGGGAGGCCGAAGTGGGCAGATCACCTGAGGTCGGGAGTTCAAGACCAGCCTGACCAACATGGAGAAACCCCATCTCTACTAAAAATACAAAATTAGCCGGGTATGATGGCACATGCCTGTAGTCCCAGCTACTCAGGAGGCTGAGGCAGGAGAATTACTTGAACCCAGAGGGTAGATGTTGCAGTGAGCCAAGATTGTGCCATTGCACTCCAGGCTGGGCGACAAGAGTGAAACTCCATCTCAAAAAAAAAAAAAAAATAGAAATAGACCAGGTATTGGCAGAGAAAGCCCAATGCTTATCAAAGGATTTATTCAAGAGAAACATAACGGGAGTCATGTGTCTCCCCAGCTCTCCTGTGCAGGGTGTGGCTGTGGGCTGGCCGCTGTGCTTCTGTTGACCTAGCCCGGCCATGGTGGAGGCAGCCCTGTCTCCTAGTTTTTTTTAGCCTCTGTGAAGCAGGAGCTCTGGTGTGCTTGGCACTCCCAGGTGGGAGGAGCACAGACAAGAAGTGGCGTCCCTGTGATTCCTCAGAAGGGGTAACAGGGTCTCCCCCACTAAACAGTGCGAGTGTCAGGGGGTTAAAGAAGCAGGAAAACCCAGGCTTGGAGGGGATGGCTTGTGTCAAGTCACTCCCCTCCCATCAGAATCGAGGAGACGTGGCGTCTGTGGCAGAAGTTTTTAGACGACTACTCCCGCTTTGAGGACTGGCTCAAGTCTGCCGAGAGGACAGCAGCCTGCCCAAATTCCTCAGAGGTGTTGTACACGAGTGCCAAGGAGGAACTGAAGAGGTTCGAGGTAAGTGCCTTCTCCTTCCCAGCCTCCCGATCATAACTCAGCCTGCAGCGAGCGGGGCAGCTGCTGAAATGACCTCCCTAAGTAGCCAGCTTCCCTTCACCTCTGGGGAAGGCTGCCCAATCCGCAGCCTTTTCCCAGCTGCTGAGACGGCTTTGCAAGACATGGCTGATGTGTGCCAGCGGCTATGCGGTGAACTTGAAAGCCTGTTCTGTAGCTGACATCAGGACTGGTGAATTGGGCCCTCTGCTGCCATTGCAGTTTGGGGGGTGAACCCCTGGCAGCAGGTCGCTTGGGGTGTAGAAGGGAAGGAGGGCGTCCTGGCATTCTGCACGCTTTGGCTCTGACCCCTCCTGTGCGGCGCAGGCCTTCCAGCGGCAGATCCACGAGCGGCTCACTCAGCTGGAGCTCATCAACAAGCAGTACCGGCGGCTGGCCCGGGAGAACCGCACGGACACGGCCAGCAGGCTGAAGCAGATGGTCCACGAGGGCAACCAGCGCTGGGACAACCTCCAGAGGCGGGTCACGGCCGTCCTGCGGAGACTCAGGGTAAGTTCCTCTGCACCTGGCTCGGCTGTAGGTTTTCAGGGAGATGTGACATGCCATACGCAATGGCAGGCTTGCCACCCAAGGCAGTGGGTAGAAGGTTTCGCTTCAGGCCTGAGCTGTCTTAGCGTTCCTCCAACACAAAGAAGCCCAAAGCTGCCAACGTTCATTGGTTAAAAGAGGGATTTGCGTGTGGGGCTTCTTAGGCAGGACCTGTTTATGGGACTTGTGTCACCAACACACATCTCTTTTTACAACTTCCATAGCCCGTGGTGTTGTGTACCTGTTAGCGCAGAGTCCAGGGTGCCGCCTCACTGGGTCTGGAACAGGCAACACATGGGCCTCCAGAAGGAGCCCCGCTCTGCTCATCTGTCTGTTTTTATGGACCCCGCCAGTTCTCGAGCTGAGGAGGATGAACAAGGCGCATTCATGCATGAGCCCCTGTCTGCACTGGGGGGTTGGGGCTGTGATTATTCTCTGCATTTCAGAGCACACTGGCTAATCCCAGAGGTTTGGTTTTTGAAGGTAAATATTCACCCTAGATTTCTGTCATTCAGAAGATGTGCTGTGTAAAGCTATGTGAGTTCAGGTATAAACTGAAAGGACTGTCACAGGCAGGGACTGCAGGACACAGTTTTAATTTCTGGGTCTGTTCAGAGCAGGGCACTGTTGAACACATTCTAGAAAGATACGAAAGGCCTTCCTTCCTTCCTCCCTCCTTCCTCCTTCCTTCCCTCCTTCCTTCCTCCTTCCCTCGTTTTCGTCCCTCCTTCCCTCCCTCCCTCCTTCCTTCCTGTCTTTCCTTTCTCTTTTCTCCATCTCAGGAACACACTGGCTTTTCTAGTCATCCAGACAACTCTTGCATTTCTTTCTTTCTCCCTTCCTGTCACTCTTTCTCGTTCCTCTCTCTGTCCTTTCTTGACAGGATCTTACTCTGCTGCCCAGGCTGGAGTGCAGTGGTGACATCATAGCTCACTGTATCCACAAACTCCTAGGCTTAATGGATCCTCCTGCCTCAGCCTCCTGAGTAACTAGGATTACAAGTGTGCATCACCGTGCCTAGCTGATTTTATTTTTTTGTGGACATGGGGTCTCACTATATTGCCCAGGCTAGTCTCAAACTCCTGGCCTCACGTGATCCTCCACCTTGGCCCCCCCAAAGTGCTGGGATTACAGATGTGAGCCACCGGGCCTGGCCTTTTGCATTAATTATCTCCTGCTGATCTGCCTATGGCTAATCTGCCTTCATTTGGCACTAAATGCTACACTGATGTGAGTCTCAGCTGCCTATCTGTGAAGTGGTAACCTGAGAGGCATCCTCAAATGGAGGTGATAAATCTGCTCTGGGTCTTCTTTCTCTGGGGAGACACATTCAGAATTCAGTGAAGGCAGAAGGGGGCACCAGGCTGACCTCAATCTTGAGATCAGGGCTTTTCCATCTTGAAGCTACTAAATCTTTCTGTCAAGCAAAAGCTGCAAAAGCTGCAAAAGGCTGATGCATAAAAACAGGCAGAAGGCCTGGCCTGGCCCATCAGGGGACTTCAAAGGACAGAGGAAAATCACTGATTTGGACTAGAGAATTACAGAATTTCAAATGCTCAAGGACCTCAGAGGCCATAATGAACTACTCTCTCCCCGACTTGCCAGTGTAGAAGCTGAGGCTCAGAGAAGTGGGGTTGGGGGGTCATTTGGTATCACAGAGCCAGGACCAGACCCCAGGCTTCTGAACACAGTGCTTCTGGGGCTTACTGGGTACCCCAGTGGGCGACTGCTCCCTGAGTATTCTGGGCACCCTTCTCTTGTGGCTAAAGGTGACCTTGTCATCTGTCTGCACTCCTGTTCAGTGGTCAGTACAAATGTGATTTCCTCCCCCCTTCTGCAGCATTTCACCAACCAGAGGGAAGAATTCGAGGGTACCAGGGAGAGCATTCTGGTTTGGCTCACAGAGATGGACCTGCAGCTGACCAACGTGGAGCACTTCTCAGAGAGCGATGCTGATGACAAGATGCGCCAGCTGAATGTGAGGGCCACTTCCTTAGCTCTTCTGAAAAGAACTCATGCTGGCGGGGGAGAGCTGGCCAAGTGCAAATTTCACCCGATACTCCGAGAGCAGATGTCAGAATTCCTAAAGCAGCCAGGCTACTTCCCACCTGTGTACTACTCGATTATCCCGTGCCAGGGCACTGTTCTCTACGGCCCAGGAGTATCTGTGTCACCAGCGGGACCAAGAACAGAGATCCACTCTCCCATTGTTTCTGATGTCTGTATGACAGGCTGATCTCACTGTAATTCTCTCCTTGGCTAGATTTTGGAAGAGGTTGAGAAATGGAAATTTGCCTTGCCTAGTATAATGGCACCAATGAATTATTATAGTGTCAGCAAAAACAAATGCCCATTTGTGGCTTATTATGGGAAATGTTCTGTTTCCACCAAGTTTTGTTGTGGCAAGTTCTTGCTCTCACACCCAATAACAGTAAATGTCCACCCGTGTCAAACCTTCAGAATTATTGGAAGCTAGTACCCATAAAGAGGGAAATACAGGCCGGGCGCAGTAGCTCAAGCTTGTAATCCCAGCACTTTGGGAGGCCGAGGCGGGTGGATCACGAGGTCGAGAGATTGAGACCATCCTGGTCAACATGGTGAAACCCTGTCTCTACTAAAAATACAAAAAAAAAATTAGCTGGGCATGGTGGCGCGTGCCTGTAATCCCAGCTACTCAGGAGGCTGAGGCAGGAGAATTGCCTGAACCCAGGGGGCGGAGGTTGCGGTGAGCCGAGATCGCGCCATTGCACTCCAGCCTGGGTAACAAGAGCGAAACTCCGTCTCAAAAAAAAAAAAAAAAGAGGGGAATACAGACAATCATTTTAAATTTTCTTTCTTTATTTTTTTGAGACGGAATTTCGCTTTTGTTGCCCAAGCTGGAGTGCAATGGTGCGATCTCGGTTCACTGCAACCTCTTCCTCCCGGGTTCAAGGGATTCCCCTGCCTCAGCCTCCCCAGTAGCTAGGATTACAGGCATGTGCCACCACGCCCAGCTAAGTTTTGTATTTTTAGTAGAGACGGGTCTTTACCATGTCAACCAGGATGGTCTTGATATCTTGACCTCATGATCCACCCACCTTGGCCTACCAAAGTGCTGGGATTACAGGTGTGAGCCACCACGCCCTCCTGGCCAATCATTTAAAATTCTTAAGGTGTCATTGTCACTTAATTAAAAACTAAAGCTGGAGTAGTATATGAAGGAACAAAACAATAATGACGTTTGGATGTTTTTTTCTGTGGCCGCAGGCTCTGGATGCCCAGGGGAACTTTTTGAAGTCATTTCTTTCCCCTCTCTCAACAGGGCTTCCAACAGGAGATCACATTAAATACCAACAAAATTGATCAGCTCATTGTGTTTGGGGAGCAGCTGATTCAGAAGAGCGAGCCCCTGGATGCCGTGCTGATCGAGGATGAGCTGGAGGAGCTCCACCGCTACTGCCAGGAGGTGTTCGGAAGGGTCTCCCGGTTCCACCGGCGGCTCACCTCCCGCGCTCCGGTACGAGCACTGCCACCTCGAAAGGGCGCCTGGGCTGCTCAGAGTTTACGTGAGAGAAAATTTTTAAAAAGTTAGGAGACTATCTTATTACAGTGAACTATGGTTTATATTTTGGTTTAAAAAAAAAAGACTGGCCGGGCGCGGTGGCTCAAGCCTGTAATCCCAGCACTTTGGGAGGCCGAGGCGGGTGGATCACGAGGTCAAGAGATCGAGACCATCCTGGTCAACATGGTGAAACCCCGTCTCTACTAAAAATACTAAAAAATTAGCTGGGCATGGTGGCACGTGCCTGTAATCCCAGCTACTCAGGAGGCTGAGGCAGGAGAATTGCCTGAACCCAGGAGGCGGAGGTTGTGGTGAGCCGAGATCGTGCCATTGCACTCCAGCCTGGGCAACAAGAGCGAAACTCTGTCTCAAAAAAAAAAAATTAAAAAAAAAAAAAAAAAAAAAGACTATATCAAAAAATTTTAATTTCCACTTTTATTACTATAGCGCCACTATAACTTACAGGTTCCCATTTCCCAGTGGAAAGCGTGGCACTTCTGAAGTGCATGCTCCTCGAGTCCGTTTTAAGTATTCCTCCAGACCGGGCCTGTCTGGCATGTGTCTCTTCCCCTAGAATTCCTGAAGTACTCTTCTGGCTTTTAGGATGCCAGTAACTTGGGAATTTATTTGTCCTTCCCTTGTTCTTAAAGGCTGGAAGCTTTTAGTATTTGTGCCTTTCTGATGCTTTGTTCTCACCTTGGAAGAGTCAACACAACAGTTTCAAAAGCAACTTTGATGTTTCCCTGGATGAAAGGCCTCTTTCTTTGGCAAGTTCAGGTGGAGTTAAGGCCACCATTGAAAGTTGACGGCCTTTGTGTGCCCGAAGCTCGAATGATGACCGTTGACCAACACAACTGGCCGCTCTCTCTCTTTTTTGTCTTTCCCACTGGCCACATTCAAATGCAGTTATTTCATCAGACATGGCCTCAAAAATTACCCTACAATTCTCATTTTTAAGTACAGCCACTTAAAGTCGTTTTTCTTAGACTGAAAGAGACGTCATGACACAAGCCGAATACAGACACTGAACAATTAAGTTGGAGGACAAGAAAGAACCTGATGGATATAGTTCTTGAAGTCATGAGTCTTATCCAGAACATTCAAATGCCCTTTTCAGAAATACTCTGATTCTTGGAGGAACCTGACATTAACCATCAATGACACTTTGGCAGGCATGCCCTTATCTCTTAGATAAAGCTGTTTAACTTACATTATCAAACTTCAGCTTTTTTTTCTAAGGAAAAAAGCTGGAGGTTTTGGAAAATATGGATTCTAGGCCCCACTCCAGACTGTCTAAACTGGAATAACCAGAAACAGGACCTGGGAACCTGATCTTTTTAAAGCTGCCTTAGAAATGCTATTGGCGGTTATTTTTGGAAACTGCTGGACAAGCAGACTTCTCATGCCCTTCTAATTGCGTAGCCTGTGAGTTGATTAATTCTAACAACTGGATACTCTGGTTTAGGGCTTGGAAGATGAAAAGGAGGCCTCTGAGAATGAAACAGACATGGAAGACCCCAGAGAGATCCAGACTGATTCTTGGCGTAAAAGGGGGGAGAGCGAGGAACCCTCATCTCCTCAGTCCCTGTGTCATCTAGTGCCCCCGGCCCCGGGCCACGAGCGGTCAGGCTGTGAAACCCCTGTCAGCGTGGACTCCATCCCCCTGGAGTGGGACCACACAGGCGACGTGGGGGGCTCCTCCTCTCACGAAGAGGACGAGGAGGGTCCATACTACAGCGCACTGTCAGGTAACAGCTGGGTTCCCAGCACCCTGGAAAGTGACCTATTTGTTTTTAGCCCCTTAGCAACACGGCCAGCTCTTGATGACCAAGAGTCCAGCTTGTGGCCGACCCTGACTTCTGTGGCTTCTTGTGTTCTATCCTGCCCATCTCTTAACTTACCTGAGAATTGGCTCACTCTCATTACAGGTGGAATGAAAGGGAAAAAACAAACAAACAAAAAGAACAAAAATCGCATTCAGACATTAAGGCTATTCTTCAGTGATGGCTCTGGCTGTGTCTCGGAGACTCATCAGTGATTTTTTTTTTTTTTTTTTTTTTTTTTTTTTGAAGACAGGGTCTCACACTGTCACCCAGGCTGAGGTGCAGTGATGCGATCACAGCTCATTGCAGCCTCAACCACCAGTGCTCAAGCAATCCTCCCACCTCAGTCTCCCGAGTAGCTGGGTCTACAGGTACACGCCACCACACTCAGCTAGATTTTTACATTTTTTATAGAGACAAGGTCTTGCTATGTTGCCAGAGCAGGTCTTGAACACCCTGGCCTTAAGAAGGTCCTCCCACCTTAGCCTCCCACAGTGCTGAGATTGCAGGCGTGAGCCACCATGCCCAGCCTCCCTTTCAGTTGAGTATAGAGTGTCAGTAGATTGAGCTTCTCCTTGTTTTGATACCCATTGTCCTGCTTTGGACAGTCGAGTTGGCTGGGGGGGAAAATCCTTCTGGATTTCAAAATCCTTTTAATTTAAAAAATAAAGGTTTTCTCCTCCCAGCTGACAGTTGTTACTACTGTATGTTAATATTTGGGCATTAATCTTCAGGCACCGCCAGTGAGGCAAATGACATTGTTCTTTTTCAGATGTAGAAATCCCTGAAAATCCTGAGGCATATCTTAAAATGACCACAAAAACTTTGAAAGCGTCTTCTGGTAGGCCCCCGCCCATGCATGTCTCAACATGGCAGCATCCTGTGGCACACACTGCATCCTCAGCCTCGCTCCCTTGTCGTGTCTGCCTGTGCCTTCTGTGGACACCATGTGCCTCGGTCTTTGTGTCATGGTGTATTTACACTGCCATACTCACCCATACCTGCGTGCTCCTTACAAAACCCCGTCCAAGCCATAGCTGTCTCGACACCACCCCTCTCCTCCCTTCAGGCCTGTGCAGAGGGAATTTTTCATGGTGCCTTTTTGGATTTTTTTCTTTATCTTAACTGAAGTCCTTTGGCATGGGCCAAGCTTTCTTCATGGTGGCTTGGTTTGGAACTATTTCCTTGCTTTATTGGGATCTCCTGGTGGAATGGGGTGGATGGGTGAGTGGGTAGCAGATAAAGGTACTGATGATTTGCCATAGGAGGAAAAAACCTTCCTTTCCTTTATTTTGCAGCTTTAATCTTCATCCTTTGCCCCATCCCCATCTGCCATGGTGGGTTGGGGAGAGCCCCGAGGAGCCCTTGGGTTCCCAAGACCATCTTGACGTTGACTGTTCCCCTCATTCCTGAGAGGCCTTCTGCCCTCTTGGTCCCCAGACCCGGCCTTGCCGCTCAATGTTCCTACCACTCGAGACCCTGGCTCCAAAACACCACTCATCCCACAGCAAATCATGTTGGTCGTGCTCCACTGTGTACCCATCTAGTGAAGGCACAATGTTGCTGAGTTGCATGACTCTCATCTCATTCTCTTCTGGGACATACTGACATTTTGCAAACATGCATGCTTTGCAAGGAAAGCTGCAGAACTCATTTTCATACTATAACCTGATGCCATGTCACCCATGACCTGTTCGTTTGGAGAGAATGGACTAGCGCTTGCTGCCTTTCATTTCAGGTAAATCTATTTCGGACGGCCACTCGTGGCATGTTCCCGACAGCCCTTCCTGTCCCAAGCATCACTACAAGCAAACGGAAGGTGATGGGAACGTTCCACCTGTTCCTGCCGAGTCCAGCACTGCTTATAACCCACCCTATGTAAGTCTTGACTCCACTGGGAATATAGCCTGTGTGTGTGAGTAATAGTTACATTTGCAAGAGAGATCTGGTATGGACTGTGTATGTTCACTCCCCAACCCCGGCATATTTTGGGATGGTTTTCTCATGGTGACAGTATCTCTGCTGAGCTGTCCATACTTCATTAGAACCCTGGCAAAACCAATTCGATTTAGAGATAGGTTTCTGGCCAAAAACCATCTTAGTGTATGTTGGTGTGGTATAACAGTCATTATTACTGTCAAGTCAGGTGTCTGTGCAAATAGTGAGCAAGCAAGGTGCTGCCTTTCCTGAACTGCTCTCTGAGCTCCCAAGCTTTTGTCTTTTTGTGGTGTATGTTTTGTTTGAGATGGGGTCTCATTTTGTTTCCCAGCCTGGAGTGCAGTGACACGATCTCGCCTCATTATAACCTCCGCTTCCTGGGTTCAAGTGATTTTCCTGCCTCAGCCTCCCAAGTAGCTGGGATTACAGTTGTGCACCACCATGCCTGGCTAATTTTTGTATTTTTAGTGGAGATGGGCTTTTACCATGTTGGCCAGGCTGGTCTTGAACTCCTGACCTCAAGTAATCCATCTGCCCCAGCCTCCCAAAGCACTGGGATTACAGGCATGGGCTACTGCATCCAGCCTTCAAGCTTTTATGTTAACCTTTTGACCACACATCCTACCTATTCCAAAAGCCATAACTTCATATTCAGGTTTGATGGTGTGCTGCAGTGGACACGGATTTGATTCCTAGCCCTGCCAATCCATCGCCATCG
This sequence comes from Saimiri boliviensis, assembly GCF_048565385.1. Classification (NCBI taxonomy): domain Eukaryota; kingdom Metazoa; phylum Chordata; class Mammalia; order Primates; family Cebidae; genus Saimiri; species Saimiri boliviensis. Next base: position 39,538,445 of record NC_133450.1, on the reverse strand, counting down.
TATTTGAGGCACTTCGACTTGCCTCTTTAAGCCTTTCTTACCTGAGGATAAAGCCATTTCACCTAATTGTTATTAAGATTATTGTGTATAGGCCGGGTGTGGTGGCTCACACCTGTAATCCCAGCACTTTGGGAGACAGAGGTGGGCAGATCACGAGGTCAAGAGATCAAGACCATCCTGGCCTTGGTTTCACATGGTGAAACCCAGTCTCTACTAAAAATATAAAACTTAACTGAGTATAGTGGCTTGCACTTGTAGTCCCAGCTACTCCGAAGGCTGAGACACGAGAATCTCTTGAACCCAGGAGGCAGAGGTTGCTGTGAGCCGAGATCACGCTACTGCACTCCAGCCGGGGAACAGAGTGAGACTCTGTCTCAAAAAAGAAAAAGATTATTGTGTATAAAGGTAAAAGAAGGTCCTTAGAAGTAATGGTGGTAATTATTACTCCTGTATTGGTTTATGGTTTGTAGCAGCGGCTGTTTCTTCTTAGTTACATTTTCTTCAGCTGGCGGCTCCTGGGAGGGCAGCCTAGGGCAGCAGCAAGAGATACTAAGGAGAGAATATCATTACATTATTGGAGAAGATTCTGCCTTTGCATTGTCAAATCCGAGCCAGTTGATAATGAGCTGTGTCCAGTTCAGAAACTCTTCCTCTTGCTTAACAAGCAGGTGTCATTTTTAATCTGCAGAATAAGAAGAGGGGGGAAGACAGCAGTCCCTAACCTCTGCATGACATCCTTGGCTCATGTGGCTCGGCCATCCCTTTCTGTGATGACGCCTCTGTTCCTCACCTGGCCGCTTTCAAAAGTTCAACCCTTTGATTGTGGCCGAAACCAGACATTTCACCACAAATCTGAAGGGTTTTTAATTTTTTTCATTCTGCACAAATAGGCCATACAGACACAATCCAAAGAAAGCAGAGCTTTTCTGAAAGAGATACTTTTATTTTTGGAAAGGCTCAAGATAATACCCCAATCGGCTGTATGATAACAGAAGAGTCAATACGTGCAGTGAAAGATAAACACTTGGTAACGAACGTCCCTGGGAGGCAGATTCATCTTGTGTGCATTTCTGATTCTCAGTGATAATGATGCCAACCACCTCCACAGAGTGACGGAGTGGGGGGGCAGATAACTAAAATTCCGTATAACACTGTGAAAATGTAAAAGTGCTAACTAACACAATAACAGTCTGGTAAGCTCAACAAATTGTTCTCATTTGTTTCACATGGTTCATTTGAGGGGTGTTTGGAAGCATGCAAATGAAAACAGACCCTTTTTTTTTTTTTGGAGACAGAGTCTCGCTGTCACCCAGGCTGGAGTACAATGGCACGATCTCAGTTCACTGCAACCTCCGCCTCCCCAGTTCAAGTGATTCTTCTGCCTCAGCCTCCCAAGTAGCTGGCATTACAGGTGTGCACCACCACACCTGGCTAATTTTGTATTTTTTTTTTTTAATAGAAACGGGGTTTCACCATCTTGGCCAGGCTGGTCTCAAACTCCTAACCTCGTGATCCACCCGCCTCAGCCTCTCAAAGTGCTGGGATTACAGGCATGAGCCACCAAGCCTGGCCAAAACAGACCATTTTCTTCCCGTCATTGACATCTAGTCTGCTTCTCCCTCCCTGGGCCTTTAGCACACTTTATTTCTGCCATCAGCTTTGCCAGCTTATAAATGCTACCTAGACACTAAAGCACCACTGTATTCCTAGCAAGATACCTTTCAAAGGAAAGGGCCCCATCTCCTCAGTTCTTGACTGTTAATATGAATCCAGATGTTCTTCAGACATCCTTAATGTTTACAGATGGTAACTTTAAAACTGGCTTATTCTAGGGTAAGCTGCTATTAACTCCAGGCACAGATGGTGGCAAAGAAGACCCAGGAGTCTTGAATGGCAGCCCTCAGCCAGGAGACGGGAGACTGGCCGGTATCACAGCACAGCAGTCAGGTACTGCCTGTAACTAGCAGTTGTCCAGAGAGGCAGAGTATGGTATTGTCCTTGCTCAACAGAACATTAATTAGATATTAACCAACTGTATGATTCACCAAAACTGGGGGACTTACCCTACAACAACCACTGTTATTTTTAAACCAGCAGTTTGTATTCATGAACAAATTCCTACGCAGTTCAGTGTAATTTGAAAACTAGTCTTTAAAGATTGGTAAAATAAGCCTCCCGATGAGTACATGCTTTCACTGTCTACATTTGTATGTAAAGCTCATACATGAGGATGATGATCAAAGTGTTGTCTCTAGTGTCTCCTCATTCGACCCAGTAATTACTCAACTAAATTAATTAATTAATTTATTTATTTATTTTGGAGACGGAGTTTCGCTCTTGTTACCCAGGCTGGAGTGCAACGACGTGATCTCGGCTCACCGCAACCTGCGCCTCCTGGGTTCAGGCAATTCCCCTGCCTCAGCCTCCTCAGTAGCTGGGATTACAGGCATGCGCCACCATGTCCAGCTAATTTTTTTGTATTTTTAGTAGAGACGGGGTTTCACCACATTGACCAGGATGGTCTCGATCTCTTGACCTCGTGATCCACCTGCCTCGGCCTCCCAAAGTGCTGGGATTACAAGCGTGAGCCACCACGCCCGGCCTGCTCAACTAAATTTAAAGTTGACAGCATTGACCTGATTGTTTGTGGGCCAAAGGAGAAAAACTGAAAAAATTCATCATGAACTGAACTGCCGAGCTTGAAACTGTTAACACATACTGGCAACATTGGGTCTTCTACCTCTGACCTCCCACTTCATTCCAGTCTTTGTGGGAGTGTAGGCCTCAGATCCTGTGCTATTCCACATTCCTGGAGAAGAGAGAACTCCTAAAACCAGACCCCTACAGTTTATCATCCTGACCCCTAATTAGCTGGAGCAGAGAAATCTGTTGCATTATCGCTTGTTTTAATTGGCTGTTTTTAAATTCCAGGTGCCTTTGACAGATGGGAACTGATTCAAGCACAAGAGCTTCACAAGAAGCTGAAAATAAAACAAAACTTGCAACAGCTGAACTCTGATATCAGCACCATCACCGCTTGGCTGAAAAAAACTAAAGCAGAGCTGGAAACATTAAAGATGGCAAAGCCTCCCTCTAATATCCAGGAAATAGAACTCAGAGTGAAGAGACTAAAGGTGAGTCAGAAGTGTGGAGGGGAAGAGGAATTCAGGATGTGCATGTGATGAATGCATTGCTATGCTGGACGAACATATCACATGTATTCATGGCGTAGCTGCAGTTTGCAGATGTTATATGGTAGAGGTCACTCTTCATATCAGTTTCATAGCTGGCAAGGATGTAGAGGCAGATTTTTGTTTTCATATGGAAGAGTATGTACAAATGATCCTGATCCCAGAATGCTGGGGAGATGTGGCTCAGATCTCCAGAGGTGGAAAGATCTGACATCTCAGGCACTTCTAGACTTTTCTGGAGATACTAGTGGCCACTGTCAGGCAATGTAAAATCACCCTTCCAAACTGTATGCACAATTTCAGGAAAGACTGGTGGTGGAACCTTCCTTGAAAGGCCTTGGGAAAGGACCAGCTCACCTGCTGATGAATCCCGTGGCTGGAGCTCATCACCCTTTTATGTAGTTAGGATGCGTCACCCACATAAGTCCTGGCCCCATTGAAACTTGCCCAGGGAGCTGCAAAGGGACAGTTTGAGCCCTGCACATTAGGGGTGTCCTGAGCATTAGCCTGAGTTCCTGAGACCTAGGGCAGGAGTTTTGGAGGTATCCAGCCCCCCTTCATATTTGTACTTTTACTTTCTGCATCAGAATATTAGGGGTTACCATTCCACCTAAGGAATAACATTTCTGGGATATCTAGGAGCAAATGCAGGATAACCACATACACTTTTACTGGAAGACCTTTAATCTGGTACAGAAACATTATTAAGCCAATTGCAGAGCAGGCGCTGTAGAGGTCAGCAGGATCTCTTCCTGCCTCTCTCTAGCAGGCCTCTGCTTTGGGGCCCTGTTGGCCAAGTTCACTGACTGTGTAAGGCAGCCCCCTCACCTGATGCTTCCCAGCCAGTCACAGGCGTGGTCACTCTGATTTCTGTGGCCACAACTTGGAAAAGTGTGTGGAAGATTCATTCCCTACTGAAGTTCAAAATGAGCCCCTCCTCCCCAGTTTCAGAGCTGCTAACATCGTTTCCTTCTGTGGTAGGAGATATTGAAAGCCTTTGATACCTACAAGGCATCAGTGATCTCTGTCAACGTGAGCAGCAAGGAATTTCTGCAAACCGAGAACGCCGAATCCACAGAGCTCCAAAGTAGACTCCGCCAGCTGAGCCTGCTCTGGGAAGCGACACAGGGCATGGTGGACAGCTGCAGAGGGGGCTTAAGACAGTCGCTCATGCAGTGCCAGGTATGTTGACTCAGCACCCAGCCTCCTAGAGCCGGCGCCCAGGCCCACGTGGTGGGAGCAGCAGATATTTTTATCATTGTCAGGCTGCTTTGGTGCAGCCAAATGGGGCTTGTGTCAGGAAACATGTGCCTTACCATTTGTTTCCAAAAAGGCCCTCTGGCCATTTCAAAGACCCACTGCCTGCCCCGGGTCTCTTGCTCTGTTGCCCAGGCCCAGAGCCACTCCTGGAGTAAGGGTACCCGCAGGCGACCTGTAGGTTAGAGATGCCCCCCACAACTCCTCTTTTTGTCCTTTTGCTGAGTGATTAAGGGATCTGGCCTTGAAACAGAGGAGCGGTTACCGCTTAATAGCTATCAGACTTTGGGCAAGTCATTGAGTCTGCTAGACCTCAGTGTTCTCATCTGAAAATGAGAATCATTCTGTGCTTAACTCTTAAGGTTCTTTTTAGGAGAAAATGAGGCAGTGTGTATAATCCTAGCTCAGTGCCCGACATACGAGTAATCGCACAGCGGGTGTCAGCTCTGCACCAGTGCCTAGCTCTGGCCATGTCTCAAAGAACATGAACCCACCCCCTGCCTGTCCTGGTGGGTTGTTTCCCTCCGCCGCAAAGCCCAGCAGATTGGCTGAGGAATGCGTGTGGCCTTCATATGTAAAATTACCCTGGCATCCTGAAGCCCCACCTTCCTGTTGGCATTTTTTTTGCTGCCTCCTGGCACCCTACCGAGTGCCTGCCTTCTTTCTTCTTCTGTTTTGGGGCCCTGGCATTTAGTTTAAAGCTGGCCCTTGTATTGACTAGGTAAGGCAAAAAGAAGAAAAAGCAAATGACTGTGATGGATTGGAAGCAGCAAGCTGCATTCCTAGCATGCCCTCTTCCAGGGCTCTAAGAAATGGCAGTACTCTGATGTGTGTTGTGTTTTAAGGACTTCCACCATTTGAGTCAAAATCTGCTGCTGTGGTTAGCAAGTGCCGAGAACCGGAGGCAGAAGGCTCATGTCGCCCATCCGAAGGCAGACCCCCAGGCTCTCCTGGAGTGTCAGAGGGAACTAATGGTAAGTTTCTTCCCAAGGGCTATGTATTGCCACCAGCCTCCGTCAGTCCCAGAGAGGCGGCGCACCCAGGTAGCCTCGCCTAGTATTTCAGGAACTATGCCAGTGGTGTTTCCCTATAATGCGCGAGTTCAGCCCTGCTGTTCCTCCAGTTGGTGTCTACCGAGCAGCCCTTTGCAGTTCGGAAGCCAAATGACTTGCAGGAATGGAGAGCCACAGTCCGCAGAACTGAGGACGTAGGTGGCCTGATATCCTGAGAACCTTAAAGCCATTTGAGTGAAAGTATTTTTTCTCTTGTGACTACTGCTCATCCAAGGAGAAAGACGGAGCTCCTTTGCGCCACAGCTGGGATGAGCTGAGTGGGTTTTCTGTATCCACTATGGACAAATCTTTCTTCTTGGAGGAGAGTCATGTCGTCGTGTATTCATCACTAACACACCATGATGACATTTCTGTATTCTCACGCTCAGGGTGACATTTTCATCCATAAAGCTGTATGTGGTTTAAATATTTTAAATTTTAATCAGAGTGCTAGCCATTGTTTAAATATATATGTATTGTTTTCCTAAAATGTTTGCAAAGCCCCAGTCTCTAGAGCAGTGACAGCCAGTAGCACTTTTTGCAGTGATAGAGATGGCCTGCATCTGCACTGTCTAGTAACCTCATGTGGCTATTGTGACTGAAGCTGAATTTTTAATTTTAGTTAATTTAAATAGCCAGATGTAGGCCACGCTAACGCCTGTAATCCCAGCATTGTGGGAGGCCGAGGCTGGCCAATTGCCCAAGATTAGGAGTTCAAGACCAGCCTGGTCAACATGGTGAAACCTCCATCTCTACTAAAAATATAATTTTAAAAAAAAGCTGGACGTGGTGGCGGGCACCTGTACTCCCAGCTACACAGGAGGCTGAGGCAGGAGAATCAGTTGAACCCAGGAGGCAGAGGTTGCAATGAGCCCAGGTCGTGCCACTGCACTCCAGCCTGGGCGACAGAGTGAGACTCCATCTCAAATAAATAGCCACATGTGTCTAGTGGCCATATTGTAAGCAAGATAACCACCCTTAACAATTAAAGCCTGTCTGGTTGGCGTGAACCTCCATGTTTCTGAACAGTGTGGTTATGCTGCTGGTTCTCGGTTGACTGACTAGTTTCCCTTTCCTTCAGCGGTAGATGACGGAGCTGCTCTTTCCACACCACTTGCCTCACTTTCCTTCCTCTCATTTCTCCAGCGTCACAACTGTCTTCAGTGTGAAAGGAAATAAAACATAGGGGCAGGGTATAATCCACCTGCTATCTAAACAGTGCTGGGCTGGAGGACACAGACAGGTGGATGTGAGAAATAGAAGGTTCTGGAGTTGAGTACCACCCATCATTCGTTCTGGAACTTTTCTGGTACTGAGAAAAACCTCATGTGGCCACACCAGCGTCCCTTTTGACAAGTCCTTTTCACACACTTTTTCTATTCTCAGCAACTGGAAAAGGAGCTGGTAGAATGTCAACCTCGAGTGGACTTGTTACAGGAGATTTCAAACAGCCTTCTCATTAAGGGACATGGAGAAGAATATATTGAAGCTGAAGAAAAGGTCCATGTTATCGAGAAGAAACTCAAACAGTTACGGGAGCAAGTGTCCCAAGACTTAATGTCCTTACAGGGAACCCAGGTGAGTCTACCTGCAGCTTTTAAATGTAAAGATTACCATATTGGGCCAGGTAGGCCGAGTGGAGCCTCGTGTCTTGCCCTTTTCCAGTTGTGCAGACTTTGGCTACATAAGCAGCTAGGCGCAGTGGCTCACGCCTGTAATCCCAGCACTTTGGGAAGCCGAGGTGGGTTGATCGTGAGGTTAGGAGATGGAGACCATCCTAACACGGTGAAACCCCGTCTCTACTAAAAGTACAAAAAATTAGCAAGGTGTGGTGGCATGAGCCTGTAGTCCCAGCTATTCAGGAGACTGAGGCAGAATAGCTTAAAACCTGGGAGGTGAAGGTTACAGTGAGCCAAGATGGCACCACTGCACTCCAGCCTGGGCAACAGAGCAAGACTCCATCTCGCTCTGAGGGCAAAAATTAAAAAAGCTGCATAAGCTCTTTGAATTTGTTTGGTCATTTTGAAACTGGGGTGGGGGCGGAGGGGCACGGTGACAATTTTTTAAACTTTTTAAAAAAGGAAGTGGCTAATTTTTGTATTTGTTGTAGGTGGCTTTTTGCCGTGTTGCCCAAGCCAATCTTGACCTCCTAAACTCAAGCGATCCAAAGTGCTGGGATTACAGGCATGAGCCACCACACCTGGCCTGTTTTAAAATGGGTCCAAATCAAAACAATGGGAATATCCAGACTGTGGCCTCACCAGATCTAGGGCAGGTCTGTCCCTTGCATTCTAGAGTCTGTTTTCTTCTAAGCAGCCAAGACTAGACTCTCTTGGTGGCCACATGATCTCATCACTGACCTGTGATGAGCTCACCATCAACTGAAACTGTTGCCATGGTCCTCTTGCTGTGGCTGTATTCAGTCTCCCCAGCTCTGTGCTATGGGTTGATTTCTAATACTGGTTGGCTTTTCTTTGTTTACATTCCTTTTTGTCTGAAAGAGTGTTATCATTAGGAGTGAGAGCAATAGGAGAGCCCCTTGAGGAAAGATTTAAGGCTGAGCACAGTGGCTCATGCCGGTAATCCCAGCATTTTGGGAGGCCAAGGCAGGTAGATCAGTGAAGTCCAGGAGTTCAAGACCAGCCTGGGCAACATGGTAAAACCCCATCTCGACAAAAAAAATACAAAAATTAATCAGGTGTGGTGGTACATGCCTATAGTCCCAGCTACTCAGGAGGCTGAGGTGGAAGGATTGTTTGAGTTTGGGAGGCGAAGGCTGCAGTGACCCATGATTGTGCCACTGCACTCCAGCCTGGGTGACACAGTGAGACTCTCTCAAAAAAAAAAAAAAAAAATTTTCTTTAAGCTGGGGGAGGGTGAGCTATACCAGGAAGAATCTGCATGAAACATATTTCTGTGCCTAACCTTTGGGGTCTGCATTTCAGAACCCAGACTCACCCCTGCCTGGCTTCGACGAGGTAGACTCAGGAGACCAGCCTCTCTCGGCATCTATGCCAGCTCCCCGAGCAAAGGTAAGAAGCCCCTTCCTTCTGTGAGAGCCTCACTGGTTATTTTTAAAAGTCATCGAGATGAGAGAAACTTGGGACAAGAGGCCATTCGCCATTTCAGGACAGCACAGGTCAGCACAGCCTGCTGACCCATGGAGAGGCTTACTCCAAGTATACATACCTTTAAATAAAACGTTCTTTTTAAAGACTTAATAAGTAGTCAGTTACTTTTCTTTGGGATCACAGTAAGTTGTGAAAGATGAGAGTTCTTACAGTGTTGTAAAGGGGTTTCCTGATTTTGCCATTAAATACAGATCAACAAACTTGACCCTGAAATTAAGTAGTTTAACAAACTTAATTATTTCCTACATCATGTGACATTTAATCCCAATTGTATTACTGTAGTCTCCAAAGTTTGGCTGTAACCCAACATGAAGGTGGTATACAATTTAAGAGAGAATATTTTATCATTGACAGGACCAAACTGTCTTTAACTCTAACTGGAGTTTCTTTACCCAGCAGTTCAGAGAGAGAACGACAGAAGGCGAGGAGGAGACAGAGAGCAGGTAACAGGACTTACTACCACAGCGATGCGTTCCCTGCCCCGCACTCCCACTGCCTCAGTCTTGCCAATGCCACTAGCAGGTCCTTGCAAAAATCTGGTTTTCTTTTGTCTGGAAAGGGCTGGTCTCCTCTGAAACTGAAGCCCAACTATTGGCCTCATTTAAATCTCAGGTCTTGGATTTCTTACTTACATAAGCAGGGGTCAGGTAACGGAGTGGGTCGTGCCTGTGGAACCTCCCCGGTCAGCTCTCAACCTCCTCTGTTGGCAGGGTCGCCGGCAGCACACGGCCACAGCGCTCCTTCCTCTCACGGGTGATCCGGGCAGCCCTGCCCCTGCAGCTGCTTCTCCTGCTGCTGCTGCTCCTGGCCTGCCTGCTGCCCTCCTCCGAAGAAGATTACAGCTGCACTCAAGCCAACAACTTTGCCAGGTCCTTTTACCCCATGCTGAGGTACACCAACGGGCCACCCCCCACATAGAGGGAGTGGCTGGCTGCAGCGTCACACCACCCACCTGATGGCTAAGGGTGCCCAGTGCGTGGCCCCGGACCAATCTGTGCGTGACTCTCAGTGTTGGCAAGGTCCAGGGACCTGTGCAGACACCTCCTTCTGGGCTCGCCCAGCATGGGCTCTCTGGAGCCCAGGGCAGCTTTCAAATTATATTCCTCCCCAGGGGCAGGGAACCTGTGTGGCAGTTGCCCCGGGTATTCTGGCAAAGCTAGTTGATTGGTTTAGGGATCTCTGGAAATGTCAGTTTCTTGAAGAGCCAAGCACTTTGATTTATTTGTAAAATAGCATTATTATAAGGTAGGTAATATGATCAATGAGCAGTGGTGTCCATGACGTATATTACAGAAGCAAGTCAGCACATTCCACCCTAGAAATGCTTCAGAAACTCATAGGCACCCTTAGCTAATGAAAACAATCATACTCTGTACGTTTAGAATCAGTTTTACTCTGATCAACTGGCAATTTTGAGCTACAGGTTATACACCAAAATGTTCTGTTAAGTACCTAGCTCTGCTCTTTTATATTGGTTTACATTTTTAAAGAAATTCTATTGCATGGATGTGGTTATTTGTGCATATTTTTTAACAACGCCGAATCTGTATGAATAATGTAAACTTTGATTTTTTTAAAAAATCAGATTTTAGCTGGAGCTTTTGACTAATGTACAGTAAATGCCAAACTGCTGACTTGATAGGGATGTTTTTGTAAGTTAATTTTCTAAGACTTTTTCACATCCAGAGTGACACTTGGGGTTTTAACTGTTTGGCCACGGGGGGGTTGGGGGTGGTTCAGAAACTTGAAACTGTTTGTTTGTGGTATGTACAACTCAGATGTTTGTTTCTCATTAAAAAGACAAAATTAGCCAGACTTCTGGATTCTTTTACAAAGCAGTTCAATGGTATGCTTAATCTTCCAAAGAAGAAAAATTATTTTAAAAATATTTGGGGAGAGCCTTTCATTCTAAGTCTTACAGAATTAAACTTCTTACAGTCTTTAACTTTTACAAATTAACTTAGATCTAGACTCAAAACCTGTTTGGCAAGAGGACCCTTGTGTGTATGTAAATTACTCTGTGTGTGACCCTCAGACGCTATAGGGAATGGCGAAGACAGAATAGGAGTTGGACACAAAGGAAGGAACTTATACCCAGTTTACTCCTGTCACCAAGGCTGGAGTGCAGTGGCCTGATCTCAGCTCACTGCAACCTTCACCTCCCAGGCTCAAGCGATTCTCGTGCCACCATGCCTGACTAATACATTTTTAGTAGAGATGGGGTTTTGCCATGTTTGCCAGGCTGGTCTCAAACGCCTGGCCTCAAGTCATCTGCCCACCTCGGCCTCCCAAAGTGCTGGGATTATAGGCACGTGCCACCATGCCCAGCTAATTTTTTGTATTTTTAGTAGAGACGGGGTTTCACCATGTTGACCAGGTTGGTCTCGATCTCTCGACCTTGTGATCCACCCGCCTTGGCCTCCCAAAGTGCTGGGATTACAGGCTTGAGCCACCGCGCCCAGCCGATGATGGTTTTTAACCACATAACTTCAGTGATTCCAGAGGGAAACTGAAGTGAAAATGTTACCCAAGCTTTTCCTTTAGGCCACCGAGTTGATTAAGAGGGTCACTGCTCCATCGTTGCTTCAGGCAAGAGTCTATCTCCATCTTCCATTCCAAAGGAGGTGAGTGAGTGAGAGGCCTTTTCTGCCCTTAAGTAGAGATGCGGGACAAGTCAGAGTTGCAGTAAACGGAACAGAGTGGTCTTCATTTCAAAGCCCAATATTGCGTATATCGATTCTCGTCCCTTCCAAAGGATAAAGGCCTTTAAGCTGGTTTGCCCCCATCGCCAGGGGGGCCCCTGCAGCTTCTTCCACTCAAAGCTCAGTGTATTCCCAGAACTGTTTTATGAGGTAGTCTGGGTTTTACATCGTCTGCACATCTTTCATGACCCACATGCAAAGGACATGTCACATGACTATTGGCACTAAGATAACTTCAAAATGAATGAGTTGCTTTTCTCCCCATCTGCAAAGGATATAATTCTAATTGAACTCAGATGGAATGGCAGAAAATCTATCCAAATAATTGATGCACTAGATATCAGGACTTTTGTGGGCTGTGTTTTACTTGTATACGTGGAACCTGTGGTAATAAATCAGTCAAGTGTGAGAATTGCTGACTAAAGATGAAATTGTCCCTTTTTAAGAAGCCATACATTAAAGCAGAGCTTAACTCTTCTGAAATTGTACACAAGCATTTGTGTTCAGGTGCCCTTTCCTGTGAAGACTAGCCCTGGTTTTCATCAAATTTTCAAAGGACTCTAACCCCAAAATAATAGAATGTAGACACTGCTTAGCCTAATTACTGTATATGCCTATACTCAACCCTCAACAAATACATTTTTAAAGCCAAAATAATGAAAACACTTTATTTCTATCATGTTAAACTCTCTGTGACAGTGCCATAGACATGAAAGGGACACAGTAAGGAAAAAACACTCCCTGGAGGAAGGGAGAGCAGGTCTCAAAGTCTGCTTTCACATAGCAGCGTACATTCATTTCTACAAGGCCCAAATGTAAAGCCTGCAAATGAAGTGAACAAATAGTGTCATGGTACAAAGCATTCATCTGAGAAAATGGCAAATTATGGCCAGCCAACAGGCTCTGAGGTACACATTGAATGATAAAAGGTATTAGGACCAACAGTTAAGGCATTTAGAAACTGAACAGAGGAAACAAATGCAAAACCATCCAGTTAACAGGAACTGTTCACAGCTGGCATCGCCACTCCTTATGTGCTTCCCATAGAGGAAACCCACCACCAGTTACCAGTGGCTAGCCCTACAAGTCAATAGAATCCTTGGAATTAAAAAAAAAAAAAAAATCATTGACTCCAAAGCAACAAAAATGGCGCTTCAATCATACATCACAGACAATGCACATCTTAAGAGCCGCCACTGGAGCCAAAATTCCAGCAAGTTTGAGAGCTATAAAGAATAAGTGGCATATGTTTTCACACTACAGTATACCACACACCACAGGGAAGCATCAGTGCCTAAAAGATGTGAGTTTTACACGAGTACACTTCCAAGGAACATACTCCACGTGTTTGGGGAAAGCAGTCACGGACAGGAGGTGATCGCAGTACCCACTAGCTCACTGAGATGGGATGGTGGGAATTATAGAATGCATCTTACTTTTCCATCCGTTACTGGTGCTTTTCTGTAACGGTGCATGCAGAGCCATCTAAGCTGAGGAGACAGGGTCTAAAGGTACGGTGGAAGGCAACCCTAACTTCACCATCCCTCCTTTCTGCTATGACTCAGCTCACAAAGCAGAGTCTCACAGAAACAAGTCCTGGAGCAGGAGTGATACTGGCCTGCCAGGCAAGCAGAAGACTTGAGTGCCAGTCCAAGCTTTGCCGTGAGTTGTTTTAAATGACCTTGGATAGGTGCCTTTGCCCTGTAAGCTTTAATTTACACATACATGAAAGGTACAGTTGAATCTGTCAGAGGTTTACAAACTTACTGTGTCTAGGGTGTCCTGGACATTGTGGTAGGAGGTGAGGGGGTGACACAAGGAGGCCTCATTTAAATCACAGCAGCCATGCATGCCAGGTCGCATCTGATGGACAGAGTCTGCAGTTTTAAAATAATTTTTTTTTAAACTGGTCGAAGTGCATGGTCACTGTCGGCACTGGACTTAGACTGCCTGTGTTCAGCTCTATCACTTACTCCCCATGTGACCTTGAGCAAGTTTGCTTACACTGTCTCTAGTTCCAAAACCAGAAAATCAGGACAATAGCAGTTCTTAAAAGGATTAAATGTGAATGTCTGAGGCACTAGGAACTGTCTGGCACAAATATTATCTTTAGGTACTAAATAATGTGTTTTTATCTTTTTTTTTTTTTTTTTTTTTTTTTTGAGACGGAGTTTCGCTCTTGTTACCCAGGCTGGAGTGCAATGGCGCGATCTCGGCTCACCGCAACCTCCGCCTCCTGGGTTCAGGCAATTCTCCTGCCTCAACCTCCTGAGTAGCTGGGATTACAGGCACGTGCCACCATGCCCAGCTAATTTTTTGTATTTTTAGTAGAGACGGGGTTTCACCATGTTGACCAGGATGGTCTCAATCTCTTGACCTCGTGATCCGCCCGCCTCAGCCTCCCAAAGTGCTGGGATTACAGGCTTGAGCCACCGCGCCCGGCTGTGTTTTTATCTTTTTAAAAGATTTTCAGCAGCTTAAAAACCTGTGTCGGGGCTGGGCACAATGGCTCATGCCTGTAATCCCAGCAGTTTGGGAGGCCTTGGCAGGCAGATCGCTTGAGCCCAGGAGTTCAAGACCAGCCTAGGCAACATAGCGAGACCCCATCTCTACAAAAATTAAAAAGAATTAGCCAGGTGTGGTGGTATGAGCCTGTAGTCCCAGCTACTTAGGGAAGGCAGGAGCTGAGGTGGGAAGATCACTTGAGACCAGGAGTTTGAGGCTGCAATGAGCCATGGTGGTGCCACTGCACTCTAGCCAGGAGTGAGACCCTGTATCAAAATAAAAAGTGTCAAATCGTATTAAATGAAGATACTTTGTTTCAAAATAGGCCTATAAACAGAAGGTTCACTTTGAATTTGAAAAATCCCTTAGCAGATGTAAATAAGAACCAGGCCGGGCGCTGGTGGCTCACGCCTGTAATCCCAGCACTTTGGGAGGCCGAGGCAGGTGGATCACGAGGTCAAGAGATCGAGACCATCCCGGTCAACAAGGTAAAACCCCGTCTCTACTAAAAATACAAAACTTAGCCGGGCATGGTGGTGCACACCTGTAGTCCCAGCTACTCGGGAGGCTGAGGCAGGAGAACTGCTTGAACCCAGGAGGCGGAGGTTGTGGTGAGCTGAGACTATGCCATAGCACTCCAGCTTGGGTAACAGTGAAACTCCATCCCAAAAAAAAAACCAAATCCCGTTTTCACAAGCTAGAAAATTCTAGAATTGCTTCAACTCCGCTTATATATATAAATGTATGTGGATATATAATATGGCTCTACCAAGTATTGGTAACTGATTTTTCTTCCTTCCCGAAATCTAAAACGGTTGCCCTTCCAGCTGAGTCAGCAGGGGAAGTATTCCAGATCAACACTCGTACTGCACAGCTCCCATCAATTTTGCAGTTTGTTTGTTTGTTTGTTTGTTTGTTTGTTTGAGACGGAGTTTCACTCTTGTTACCCAGGCTGGAGTGCAATGGCGCGATCTCAGCTCACCGCAACCTCCGCCTCCTGGGTTCAGGCAATTCTCCTGCCTCAGCCTCCCGAGTAGCTGGGATTACAGGCACGCACCACCATGCCCAGCTAATTTTTTGTATTTTTAGTAGAGACGGGGTTTCACTATGTTGACCGGGATGGTCTCGATCTCTTGACCTCGTGATCCACCCGCCTCGGCCTCCCAAAGTGCTGGGATTACAGGCTTGAGCCACCGCACCCGGCCGCAGTTTTGTTTTTAATGCAGGTAAGAGTCCTCATAGTTGTTGTTAGGCTGACAGCTTTGTCTCGTGTTCCCACCTTACCTTTCTGAGAAAAATCCCTTCAAGACGATTTTAGTGTCAAATCTTTTATAGTCAGTCCTGGTGGGCAGTGAGTATGGGACAGGCCTGAGGCCAGACAGGGGGGTGAGGAGATTCAATGAGAACAGCTGAAACACTGCAGGGCTCGCCAGACTGCCCTCTCAAGGCTCTAAAGGTATTGCCATTGCCCGTTCACTCTCAGGAGTAGGAATGAAATCTGTCTTAAGATCTACTCTCCAAAAGTTTATATATATATATTTACTGGTAATTTTTTTTTTTTTTTTTTTTTTGAGATGGACTGTTAACTCTTGTTGCCCGGGCTGGAGTGCAATGGCACCATCTTGGCTCACTGCAACCTCCTCCCTCCCAGATTCAGGTGATTCTGCTGCTTCAGCCTCCCAAGCAGCTGGAATTACAGGTGCCTACCACCATGCCCAACTAATTTTTTGTATTTTTAGTAGAAACGGGGTTTAAACTTGTTGGCCAGGCTGGTCTCAAACGCCTGACCTTGTGATCCTCCCACTTTGGCCTCCCAAAGGGCTGGGATTATAGGCATGAGCCACTGTGCCTGGCTGGTAACTTGTGTGTGTGACAGGGTCTCCCTCTGTCACCCAGGCTGGAGTGCTTTGATATGATCTCAGCTCACCACAGCCTTGATCTCCCCAGGCTCAGGTGATGCTCTCACCTCAGCCTCCCAGGTAGCTGGAACTACAGGCCTGCACCATCACGCCTAGCTAATTTTTGTATTTTTTGTAGGACAGGGATTCTCCATGTTGCCCAGTCTGGACTTAAACTCCTGGGCTCACGTGATTCGCCTGCCTCGGCCTCCCAGTATGTTGGGATTTACAATCATGAGCCACCACATCTGGCCTGGTTTTGGTTTTTTATGTTTTTGTTACCTGGTAATCTCCTTTAAAAATATATTTAGTGGAATTTCACTGGAAGATAATGAGTTGTTGAAGGCTGCCTTCTTTGCCTCTTACTTCCTGCTCTCCAGCTTCCAAACCCCTCTCTTGGGAGTGGGGGATTCTAGGCTGGCCAGGAAGAAAGAAGCTGACACTGGTTCCCTGGTTCCTGTGAAATCAAGCTTATCCTACCTGTACTAAATCTTACTAAGGCTGTAACACTGAGTCACTCAAGAATAACTTCAAACTGCCTCAGAACGCAGACAGCAGTGTCTTCTCTAGGTACTCGTCCAAGCGTTTCTGAAACAGCTAAGCTCAACTTTTAGTAAAACTGTACCAATATCAAAATTAAGGATTATTCAAGGTCTCACTAGCAGAAATCAACCTTTCTAACACTAAATGTAATCTTCCTAATGACTTAGTAAATACAGGATATGCTAGCCAAAGTGAACCTATTTTCAAAAAGAAAATATACTTAATGTATCACAAGGTAATTAGTTTAAAACATTACTACAGTAATCAAACATGATTATTTCATTGCTTGCTTCCAAAGTATGCTGTTATTCATTTTGCACATCCACTGTTGACAAAACTGAAAATTTCAAATCTTATAAAAGTGAGTTGGGGGCCGGGTGCGGTGGCTCACGCCTGTAATCCCAGCACTTTGGGAGGCCAAGGTGGGCAGATCACCTGAGTTCAGGAGTTCGAGACCAGCCTGACAAACATGGAAAAATTCTATTCCTACTAAAAATACAGAATTAGCTGGGCATGGTGGCAGGCACCTGTAATCGCAGCTACTTGGGAGGCTGAGGCAGGAGAATCGGTTGAACCCTGGAGGTGGAGGTTGTAGTGAGCCAAGATCGCGCCATTGCACTCCAGCCTGGGCAACAAGTGAAACTCTGTCTCAAAAAGAAAAAAAAGTGATTTAAAACTGTCATTTCAGAGGCGCCTTTCTTCATGTCCTACTTGTGTTCCTCTTGGAATAAGAACTAATATTTTTACTGTTTTTCACCCAGAAACCACCATAAAATCTTTTTAAAAGCTCTCAAGTGTAGAAGAATTATTCCTTGCTATAGATAATTATCCCTAAATATTTGTTTCAGGAGAGTTCACAAACTGGGTCTTGTTCAAGGGGTGTACTCCTCAAGGCTATGCAGTGTGGCCCCAGAGCTGACACACTGGGGTGCGTGGCTACTCATCCATCTGCAAAACAGCATGCTGTGCACACCCACAGCCCAAAGTGTCCCTGACTGCTTGGGGTGGCTGCTTCCACTGTGGATGGGAACTGCATCCACAGTGCCCCCAGGGAAACACTGGGGCTGTCACCCACACCCACAGGAGAGAACCCCATTCCTGCAAACACAGCCTCTCTCCAGCACTCATGCTGGCCCCATGGGACAACAGAGGTTTAAGGAAGGGCAGCTCCAGGAGCAGGGAGATTTGTATTTCCCACAGTCCTCCATGAAAATATCACACTCTCATACACTCATACCGCAAATTATTGGCAGGCTCTGTGAATGCACATCAAGAGGGACGAATCTGGGTGTAGCTGGCAGCATGGTCAGAGAGAGAACGTGACTCACATCCCAGCTTTACTACAGTCCCTTTGGCCTTTGACAGAATGAGCATCATGATACGATCAGTCCCCACAGGCCTGGGAGGTAGGTACGCGATTGTCACAGGGGTTTTCAGTCTTACAATCAAGTGGTCCAGAAAAGAGCATACAAAGGTCAACTCAAAGGGAAGGGTAGTGTGTGCGGCACAAGAAGGGTTAGTCCACTTCCTGTAAGCATGTCACTTCCTCTCCCCTTTCTGATTCGCAGCCCTTCCAGGTCAGATTTCCACCACTCATTCTAAAACCCTTAAGATGTTTCACAAAGGGGAGGAAGGGAGATGGAAAGAAAGACCACATCGAGATCCTATGAGGCTGTTCAGTATGAAAACACTGCATTCAAGTGTGCGCCCTGCTAACAAGGAAACTGGCTTCCTCACCCTGTCTCCTGGGAGGTGGGGAGGTCAGGGGAAGGAAGGTACATGACCAATCCTGCCATTACCAAATGAGGGACCACACAGCAGAAAGATGAAGCCCAGGCTCCCAACACACTCGAGTTCACGCTTCAGCCCGTGACCTCTGTGGGCCTGTTCACCTCTGGGCCAGGCATCATGGAGACAGTGGGTTCTGGGAGCCCTCTGTGCTTTTACTGTCCTCTGCCGGGCTGCACTCGGACCCCGTGATGGAGGACTTGCACCCGCGAACCACGTGGGCATTCATCATCTCCAGCAGCAGGTCATACACTGGGACCACATTTTTGCACTTCATGCTGAGCAGATGTTCCATGCCCTTGTTACTATGGGGACAAAAAGGTGCTAAGATTCCCTCCTCTGAGACAGCCACAGGACACCAAACCCTTCCCCAGCTCTCTCTGCGCACAGCCAGTCTACCCCACCCCTAATATCACACTTCCGCCAGCCCATTGCTCCATGGCACATGTATCCAGCTCCCCCTGATAATTTATGCTCAAGGGCAAGGAGTATCCTGTCAGCCTCTGTGCCCCACCACACACCCACAATGGCCTGGCATATAGGACAGTCGATTCTCATTATTTGCAGCAATTATGTTCCATAAAGTCACTGTGAACACTGAATTATCACTCCTAGGGGAAACACAGGGTTAGGCTCCTGCAAGCCTCTGGTCACATCTTCATTAGCTAATCACAAAACCTTGTTTTATGTGTGTTTCTTTTTAAAGATGCCTCATCTAATATCGTTGACTCATTAACATTGGGCTCATGGGCAACAGCACTGTAACTCAAGGCCAAACAAAGCGTATCTAACACATACTTGCTCCAGAAGGCGCATCACAGCTTTTTCACAGAGGAACGCTAGACAGCTCTTCAGCAACACACCAGGGGCCCAATTTAAACAGTGAAGTCGCCCACCAAAAACACAAAAATGTAAAACCATGACACTAAGTAGACCAAATAAAGGGCACTTGTTTACTGTAGGAGAGCAGCTGCTTGTTCCATCTCAGCTGGGACTGTGCATAGAGGGTGACTCAGAGTTTTTGCCACTCTGTTCATGACCTCAAAAACACCATGAATACTGATTTGGGGGTTACAAATAGATTTTAGCAAGCAGATAAATTCACAACGAAGGAATCTACAAACACGGGATCAAGTGTATTTGTTCTGCAAATGGTTGTGTGCTGAGTAACCATTAAAGGGGAAACAGGCAGAAGTCTTCTTCCTCTCCTCTTGCTTTTTAAGATTGCTGAGGTGAAGGCCAAGTGTGGTAGCTCACGCCTATAATCCCAGCACTTTGGGAGGCTAAGGCGGGTAGATCACCTGAGATCAGGAGTTCGAGACCAGCTGACCAACCTGGTGAAACCCCATCTCTGCTAAAAGTACGAAATTAGCTGGATGTGGTGGCACATGCCTGTAATCCCAGCTACTTGGGAGGCTGAGGCAGGAGAATCCCTCAAACCCAGGAGGCGGAGGTTGCAGTGAGCCAAGATGGCGCCATTGCATTCCAGTCTGGGCAACAAGAGTAAAACTCCATCTCAAAAAAAAAAAAAAAGATTCTTGGGGTATATATCGTCCTTCCTCACAGTCTCTATACTTGCTCCTCAGTGAGCACTTAATTACCTTCCATTCTCCCCTCCCCTCCCCTCCTGGAGCTCCAGGGCAAGTCTACCCTCCATTCTGGGTGACACCAAGCACTGAACATCACTGTACCGGCAGCAGCCACCACCACACACCATTACATTTCCTGCACGCAATTACATTTCCTGATCAGAAACATGCCCTACCCTCAGCTCCGTCTTCCTATAGCTGTTGGGCGTACCACTTCTCTTAGGTCTTGTCCTTAATATCCTGATGCCATCAAAAGAACAACTCTTAGGGAAGCCTTTGTGCACTTCTCCGTATCACCAGCTTAAAGGGCCATCTAGGAGAGCAGGTCTTAGCCTCTCCACAACAAAATGATCTCAGGGCCTCAGCCCTGGGTGGTGTAAAGAGGGGTGGCAGTTCATGTAAGGGGAGGAACTGCCCCTTTTAGGACTCCATAAACAGGCGATAAACCCCAGCAACTGAAAAACAGATGAGCCACCACTGGATGCCATGAATATCCTGTAAGATACCACGTGACATTCCTTCAATGCCCACTCTGTGCCCATCTCTGGTTACAGGTGTGCAAGCTGACAAATCCCCCATTCCCTTTCAGGCATTCATTTTCCTTAACTTTCAAACACTTCCCAAATCTCTTCTCCCTCCTCTGATCGTATAATCCCACCCCATGCCTGAGCCAAGCAGCTCCTGAAGGCGCGTACCTCGCGTGCCTGACGTGGGACAGGAGCATCAGGAGGTTAGCCAGGCGCACGGACTGCTGCTGGGAGGAGACGCCACTCTTGGCGATCACCCAGACCAAAGCATCGGTCACGGCGTTCAGTAAGTGGGCCAGCTTCTGGCTGCTCTCAGCATCTTGGGTTGTTGTGACCAGAGGGTACATACCTGGACAAAAAACAAAAGCCACAAGTCATTGCTCTGAGCAAAGGAGCCGAAGTCCTGTGCTCAGCTGTATAGCATGCCTACTCCGAGGTGATCTGGGTTGCTCTGACATCTGCATGTGTGGCAGGATCTTATTATAAGCATGGTCTTACCTCCCCAGGGGCTCTTCTCTGAGAGCCAGCTGCATCACAGAGCTAGAAGAGAAGCCTGGCTTAACGCAGACAGACTAAATGTCCCCTTGAAGTGCCCACCGGGCCCATAATTGTGGCCTTGCCATGCAAGTATATCTAGTCGCCTGAAACCATTATATGGTGTTTCTCATCTGCAGCAACAGATACACAGAGATGGTCAGAAGGTGATAGTAATTCTACTCTTAGCCCCAGGGAGGGCTCCCCATCTAAAGGAAGTTTAATAAACAAAGGAATGGCCAATGTGATGAAGCCTCCTCTGCCACCTCCTGTGTGTACCACGTGCCTCGGACAGCCACAGCAGGGCCCCTGCTGCCACCTCTGCATCACACTGTGTGGCACCTGGCTGGAGCAGGAAGACCACCAATTTGGAGTCAGACGGACCTACCTTCTATCCACCATCTGGATTTCTCTGAGCCTCAGTTCCTCATACAGCAACACATGCAGGAACACATCTCCTTAGGTCCCCACAACCACGCCCCGGGTACTCTGCCTCCCCCATCCTGCCCTGCCCTGCATTTAACTGCCCTCCAACTCTAGGATTGAGATACTGTGGTGTCCCAATGGCAGCAAAATAACAGCTCACCTAAATCTCCTCCTCCCCACCCGACCCCCACCGCTGCCTGACTCCTTGATTCCCTTTAATAATTAGCTTCTCTTCCAGGCTTTTAATTTCAAAGCAAGAATAAATAACGAATATGTGAAATCAACAAGGGAGCTGCTGAGTCTTGGCTGTCATGAGACTGAAGATAGCTGGTGCTCCAGCATCCACAGAATTTGTTTTGGCAGTTTTTGTTCTCTATTTTTATTGGCACTTTCAGTTCAATTAAGGCAGCTCAATTTAACTAAGTTCAACTCAGTTAAGGCAAGGACATACTGAAGCACAATTATGTAAGTGTAGTGCTTGGCCACATCCCTAGGGATCTCCATAATGTCTGATGATGCAGATTTAAATATTCATCTTTTCAATATCCCTGAAGCTGCTTCTCCAACCCCCGCCCCCCACTTTGTTCTCCACACTGGTTCTTTCAGAGTCCCCCCCACCTCCTCAAACTTCCCACTGTCACCCCAGTGATGACCTGTGCTCCCACCACAGAGGAAACAAGATCCGACCCTTGGCCCTGTGTGTCCCCTTCTGAGTGGCCACAGTGCAGATCTGCTCATGGGGCTACCTTTAATGACTGCCCAGCTCACAGGGTAGAGAGTCCAAACCATCTGCTGCAGCTATCAGGGGCACCAGGCCCCTCCCTGCCCCTCTCATCTGCAGTTCCCACCACACCGTGCCGTGAGTCCCACTCTCAACTCTCTTAACAGGTGACGCTCCAAATGTGCTCAGCTTTCTGCTTGGGAACTCTCTCCTTCCTCTCTACCCTAATTTTTTTTCTTTTGAGACGGACTCTCACTCTGTCACCAGGCTGTGGCACGATCTCGGCTCACTGCAACTCCAACTCCCTTGTTCAAGGGATTCTCCTGCGTCAAGTCTCCCAAGTACCTGGGATTACAGGCATGCGTCACCACACCCAGCTACGTTTTGTATTTTTGATAAAGATGGGGTTTCACCATGTTGGCCAGGCTGGTCTCAAACTCCTGACCTCAGGTGATCCACCCGCCTCAGCTTCCCAGATTGTTGAAATTACAGGCATGAGCCACTGCACCCAGCCTTCTACCCTGTTTTTCTTGCTGATTTATACCCATTCCTCCTGTAGATTCCAACCTGGTCATGAAATTCCTTCTGGAAGCTTCCCCCAACGTCCCTACCATTTCACCCTAAGTCTGGTATGAGTTGTCCCCTGGCACTCTGACAGTGCCCCGTTCATCCCAGCAGAGGCACCATATTGCCCCACATGCTGGAGGTCTGCCTTGTCCCCACACACACCCCACAGCCACCCTTCTGCCCTAAGCAAGACTGAATATGAGTGCTTTGAGGAGTAGACAGACCCTTATTTTTTTTTTAGCCAAAAACATCCTATTTGAAATGATAAATATTCGTGCTAATATGTGTTTTAGCTACACACAGAAAATTATTAGTAAAAAAATACAGAGAAAATTATTTCAAGCTTACTTTCCCTAAAATCAAGCCCAGCTGCATGAACAAGTGCTTCCTTTTAGCTACCCTGTAGTCTATTCGGCTGCATGACATGTGACTTCCACTGTCATCAAGAAATACTGTCTTAGAATTCCAAAAGGAGCCAAACTTGTGTACCTGTACATGTCTCAGTTTAAAGTAACATACATTAAAAATATAAAAACAAATCCTCAGATTTTACACAAATGTTCATAGCAGCATAACTCAGCCTAAAAGTGGACTGTCCACTGACTGATGAACGGCTCAACAAAACGTGGTCTATCCATACAGCAGAATAGTATTCAGCTACAAAAAGGAATGAGGTACTGGTAGATGAACCTTGAAAACCTGCTAAGCGGCCGGGCGTGGTGGCTCAAGCTTGTAATCCCAGCACTTTGGGAGGCTGAGGCAGGTGGATCATGAGGTCAAGAGATCGAGACCATCCTGGTCAACATGGTGAAACCCCGTCTCTACTAAAAATACAAAAAAAAAAAACAAAATTAGCTGGGCATGGTGGCACGTGCCTGTAATCCCAGCTACTCAGGAGGCTGAGGCAGGAGAATTGCCTGAACCCAGGAGGCGGAGGTTGCGGTGAGCCGAGATCGCGCCATTGCACTCCAGCCTGGGTAACAAGAGCAAAAAAAAAAAAAGAAAACCTGCTAAGCAAAAGCAGCCAGGCACAAAGGACCACATGTTGTGTGATTCCATTTATAACAAAACGTCTAGAATAGGCAAATCCATAGAGTCAGAAAAGCAGATTAGAGGTTGCCTAGGGGTGTGGGTGGGGTAGGGAGTGGGAAATGATGGCTAAGAAGCATGAGGTGCTTTTCAGGTGATGAAAATGTTCTAAAATGGATAGCAGTGATGGTTGCACCACTTACAGTGAATAAACTAAAAACACTGAATTGTATACTTAATATGGATAAATTATGTGGTACATGAATTACATCACAGTAAAGCTGTTACTAAAAAAAAAAAGTAATAAAAGAACACCCCAGAACCAAAATTACAATAACATAAATTTCCTGGGCTGTGTGTGACCAAGGTTCCCTCAGAGAACATGTATGTGTCATTGTGTTATCCACTTCATGAACCACAGTCATTGCCAAGGCCAGACCCTGGGCCTTCTACAGGCTGTGGGGGCAGCACAGCTCCACGTGGGATACAGAGTCCATCAGCCACAAGCGCAGGGGTCCCCAAACTAAGGCCCGCGGGCCGCATGCGGCCCCCTGAGGCCATTTATCCGGTCCCCGCCGCACTTCAGGAAGGGGCACCTCTTTCATTGGTGGTCAGTGAGAGGGGCACAGGATGCGGATGCATACATCCCGTGCTCCTGGAGTACTGTATGTGGTGGCGCAAAGCGCGGCATCGCTCACGTACAGTACTACTTCCAGTGACGCGGGATGCACGTGTCACGGCTCCGGAAGCGCGTCATATGACACACATCTGGTCTGCAGCTGCGGTGCCCCACATCACCGGAAGCAGTGTGAAATAACAGCAGAAGTAGGAAGAAAGGCAAAGCACTATAACCATTACTATACAGTACAATGGCCCCCATACGCCCCCAAATGTGCAACAACATAATGGCCCCTATAACCTCCCTTTGCCCAAAAGTCTCCCCCCACATTACTACACACCATGTTTCCCCTATTATAAGACCCTGTCTTATATTAATTTTACCCACAAAAGATGGGGGCTGTCTTATTTTTAGGAGGTGTCTTATAATAGGGGAAACATGCAGCAGTGGGCTTCCCACAGAAGAGGCCCACCGCTGCTACAGATGTCCAGGACGCTGTATACACAGTGTCACAGGCTGATCACTGCCATCCCTGTATACAGCACTGGAGGTGCTGCTGGGCCTGTGACACTGTATACCGCTGTCTGGGATAGTGGAGGCAGCAGCGCTGGCTGTGAAGGGTGTCACACCTTGCATAGTCCGGCCGTCCAACGGTCTGAGGGACAGTGAACTGGCCCCCTGTGTAAAAAGTATGGGGACCCCTGCACAAGTGGTTTAGGGAGGTAAGGCACTGCAGTTTTGGAAAGGCATATGCTAAATCCATTTTACATATTGCGGGGGGGGGGCGGGGGCAGTGCATATACAAAAAGACTGACCTGTATAACATTATCCTGGGGACTCCTGTTCTCATTGATCACACAGAAAAGAAATACCCTCCCGGAAAGGAACTGTGCTGAAGAATACCCATGCTGCTGCCTGACTCTCCAGTTGGCAGTACCGTGCCTGCACCTTGGGCATTCGTGCTCGGGCCCTTGCTCATCAAACTTATATGTACAGAGTACTACTAAGTGGCAGGCCCTGGGCAGGGTGGGGCAAGGGACAAGAGCCAAAGCCCTGCCCAGTCAGACACAGAAAACAACAAAAATTTAGCACCCACTCCACCCCCGAAAAGTAAAATCATCAGTTAGGATTCACTGTATAACAAAATTAAATTACCTTTCATGAAACTGAAGCAGTATAGTTTAAAAAAAAAGACAAGATATTGGCACTGTGCCCACACATACCAAAGAAAGTGAAATAAAATCAAGGACACATCTCCTCTCCCCTTTATCAGCTGAAAACAGCTGTGTGCTCTGCTCACCAGCCCACCTGATGACATACTGGGCAGCACAGTGGTGGGGGAGAGCCACCTCTTCCTTCAAGATTTGCCACATCTGATTTGTTCAAAGGATGAAAATGTAAGCTTTCCTTGACTGAAGGCAAATACATGAGAAAATCTAATGTGTTAACAAAAGTCCCAGAATACTGACCAAAGGAAAGAAGGCCTGGCTTTGGGGACCCATATGTGGCGTTGCTTGTTTGCTTTGAGGACAGGAATCTCTGGCCATGACCCACAACCTCTGTCACCACCTCCTGTCCCCAGCACACGAGGGCAGATGGGACTCAAAAGGTGCTATGAGGCCAGCAGGCTGCTGTTCAACTGTGCTTTGCCTCCGAGTTCTTGGTCAACAGAAAAGAACCCCCCATCTTTCCTCACCAGCATCCCTCTGTGTCTGTCTCCTCCACCCACCCACTTCATGGGACCTCTCCTCATAAACTCAGAGGGAACCAGGGCTTGAGCCAATGTCTCTTAACTTTCTTATTGTAAAATAGGATTGCCTGACTTAACCCCTCTATTTCTTTCATTTAATGAAAAGTTTCATTCTTTGTGAATCTTAAAACTTTAAATAGACTTGTTTCTAATTTAAAATATTTTAAAGACTATGGATAATTAATGTAATTAATTATATTCTAATTCCTAAATTCCATACCCTCTCTAATTCTATCCAAGGGAGAAGATTTATCTAGTCCTCAAGTTCCTGTGTGGCAAGATGGCCAGTCTCTCTGTTGAGTGTTAGAGATGCTATTTTATTAACTACGACACTTGCATAACACCTTGCAGGCGTCCCCAAACTACGGCCTTCGGGCCGCATTCGGCCCCCTGAGGCCATTTATCTGGCCCCCCGCCGCACTTCAGGAAGGGGCACCTCTTTCATTGGTGGTCAGTGAGAGGAGCACAGTATGTGGCGGCCCACCAATGGTCTGAGGGACAGTGAACTGGCCCCCTGTGTAAAAAGTTTGGGGATGCCTGCCTTAGAGTTTATAAAAACAGTCTAACAAGCATTGTAATGGGTTGTTAAATTCAACATTTTCTGTTGTCTCTTAGTTTCAAGAGCCTTATCAAAGGCTAAATATGATACAGGAATCCCAAGTACCACACATCCTATATATGTATAGTGGAAGAGGATTAGCTGAGAGAGTTAGAATGGTGTGGTCTTTTCCCTTCCCTCCCTGAGAAAGAAATATGTGCCTCTCCTACTTAAGCCCATCAAGGATGAGACCTTTGATTAACTATTTGACTGTATGTCCCCTGTTCTAGATCAAAAGCATTGTATCTAAATCATTCTGACATCTTTAGAAGTCATTGATATACACACCAGAAACTGAGCTGAAATTTAGTTGGATGACACAGTTAATTTCCATTCCATATTATACCAATTATTAGTAGACACACATAACCCAGAAATGGGCAGCTTTTAAAACACAACTACTGACAAACCCTGACCTGGCCAGCTAGTGTGCTGCACCAGTGCAGACGTGATTGAGTGACATAATCCTAACTTAAGCATATCATATACACAAGAAAATAGGAGACCAAACTATGCAGGAGATCCTCTTCAGACAGCCCAGTGCTTATCTAGCCTGCCAAGGCCATCTAGCAGCAACCAAATGCAACCCTTGGAGACTCTGCTATCCTAATGTGGGATACAGAAATTCACAGCCTTTTGACTTAAGAGACCTGAGAGGTGGAGGTTGCGGTGAGCCAAGATTGCGCCACTGCACTCCAGCCTGGGCAACAAGAGTGAAACTCTGTCTCTCAAAAAAAAAAAAAAAAAAAAAAAAAAGACATCTACCCCATTTCCCCTCTCCTGACCCTTATCCTCCAGGGCCTCCACCCTATGCTTAATTTGGTTCCCAGCTTGGTGGTATCTCTTTTCCATTCAGCCTACAAACTTCACACTCTTCATCTTTTTATTCTGTGTTCATTACACTTTGCAGATTCATTGACGTATAACTGACATACAAGAACCTGCACATATTTTGTATGATCTGATGTACGTTGACATACATATACACAGTGGAACCATCACCACAATCAAGATAATGAACACACTTATCTGCATTTTTTTGACTTTATGATGGTGCAAGAGTGATAGGCATACAGTAGAAACTGTACTTCCAGTATACATACAACCATTCTGTTTTTTCATTTTCAGCAATCACTTCTGGTATTCAATAAATTACATGAAATATTCAGTACCTTATTATAAAATAGGTTTTATGTTAGATGATTTTGCCCAACTGCAGGGTAATCTAAGTATTCTGAACACATTTAAGGTAGGCTAGGCTAAGCTATGATGTTCAGTAGGTTAGGTATGTTAAGTACATTGTTGACTAGCAACATGTTCAATTTAAGATGGGTTTTTTGGGACATAACCCCATCATAAATTGAGGACCATCTGTAGTTGTACAGATGTATTTCTGGACTCTCTGTTCCATTGATCTATTTGTTTCTCTTGACATCAATACCATATTGTCTTTGAAATCACATGGTATAAGTCTTCCAGGTTTGTTCTTTTTCAAGGTTGTTTTGACTATTCTAGGTCCATTACGTTTTCATATGATTTTAAGAATCAGCTTGTCAATTTCTACCAAAAAGCTTTATTAGATTTGTATCAGTTTGAATCTATAGATCATTTTGGGGGAGAATTAAAAACAATACTGAATCTTACGGTCCATTAACATCTCTCTCCATTTATTCAGGATTTCTTTAATTTCCTTCAGCTATATTTTGCAGTGTTTAGTGTGCAGATTTCACATCTTTTTTAAGTTTATTCCCAAAGTTTCACAGTGTTTGATGCTACTGTAAATGGTATTGGTTTTTTATTTCAATTTCCAATTGTTCACTGCTGCCACATAGAAATACAATTGGTTTGTATATGTTGCCCTTGTATCTTACCAGCTTGCTAAATTCACTTTTTTTAGACTCCTAAGGACTTTCTGCATAGATTATCATGTTTTTAAATGAAGACTGACTTCTACCTTTCCAATCTTTATGTCTTTTACCTCTTGCCTTATTGCACTGGGTAGAATTTATAGTACCGTAAAATGTTGAATAGAATTAAGGACAGTGGACATACTTGCCTTGTTCCCGATTGTGATTAAGTATAATATTAACTGTAGTTTTTTGTTTTTGTTTTTTTTTGTTGCAATAGAGTCTCGCTCTGTTGCCAGGCTGGAGTGCAATGGGGCAATCTCAGCTCACTGCAACCTCCACCTCCTGGCTTCAAGTGATTCTCCTGCCTCAGCCTCCCAAGTAGCTGGGACTACAGGCAGATGCCACCACACCAGGCTAATTTTTTTATATTTTTAGTAGCGATGGGGTTTCACCATGTTGGCCAGGATGGTCTTGATCTCTTGATCTTATGATCCACCCACCTCAGCCTCCCAAAGTACTGGGATTATAGGCATAAGCCACCACGCCTGGCCAACTGTAAGTTTTTCATAGGTGCCCTTGAATGGATTGAGGAAGTTTCCTTCTGTTCCTTGTTTGTTCAGTGTTTTAGCAGGAATGGATGTTAAATTTTGTGAAATACTGTCTGCATCTGTTAAGCTATTCATATGGTTTTTCATTATCCTGTTAATATGGTCAATTTTGTTGTTTGATTTTCAAAAGTTAAAGAAACCTTGTATTCCTGAAAATTCTCCTTGTTCATGCTATCCTTTTAATATATTATTGGATTCTATTTATCAAAAAAAATTTTAGAAAACTTTTACATATACATGTATGAGGGAAACTGGTCTGTTGTCTTCATTTCTTCCAATGTGTTAGTCTGGGTGTTCTATCAGAGTAATGCTGGCCTCACAGAATGAGTTAGAAAACATTCCCTGCTCTTCAGTTTTCTGTAAGGGTATGTGTAAACTTGGTATATGAGTCCATTTTCACACTGCTGCAAAGACATACCCAGACTCAGCAATATACGAAAGAAAGAGGTTAATTGGATTTACAGTTTCACGCGGCTGGGGAAGCCTCACACAATCATGGCAGAAGGTGAAAGGTATGTCTTGTAAGGCAGCAGACAAGAGAAGAGGGCTTGTGCAGGGAAACTCCCATTTTTATATAACCATCAAATTTCATGAGACTTATTCAGTATCCTGAGAACAGCATGCTAAAGACCTGCCCCCATGATTCAGTCATCTCCCACTGGGTCCCTCCCACAACATATAGGAATTATGGGCACTACAAGATGAAATTTGGGTGGGGACACAGCCAAACCATATCACTTGGTATTATTAATTCCTCAAATGCATTGTAGAATTCTCCCATAATTCCAGGATGGTGGTGGAGCCACCAGTTGGTGGAGCAGTCAGAACACACAAATTTATAAAGTTTGCCATCTTATATGGGCACAGTTTGTGGCACCCCAAAACAATTACAATAGTAACATCAAAAATCATTGATTACAGATCACCACAATAGACATAATAATAATAAAGTTAGAAATATTCCAAGTGTTATTCAAAATTTGACACAGACATAAAGTGAGCATGTGCTGTTGGAAAAAATGGTACCAACAGATTTGTTCAATGCCGGGTTGCCACAAACCTTCGATTAGTAAAACATGCAGTATCTGTGATGCACAATAAAGAAAAGCGCAATGAAATGGGGTGTGTGTCTCTATTCCTGAGCTTTGTGCTTGGATACAGTTTAAATCACTTAGCAATCATTTGATCCTCCAGGCTTGCCTTTCAGTTTTGTTTGGGAGGATCACAATGGACTTTAGGCCCACTTCTGAGGCAATACCCTTCTGAGCACTATATGAAGGCTGAGAAGTGCCCAATGCCCAGGGTACTACAGGGTTTTTCTCACTGGCTGGTGAGAACATGAACTGTTCCTGGCCCTGTGTGACCTCTAGAGATTGTTTTGCCCACTCCTTTCTGATGTTTTTTTCTGTCTTCAGTAGCCACAAAATCATGGGCAGATTAGCACTTAGCTGAAGACTTGAAGAGGACGTTCTATAGATCTCCAAAGTTCTCTCTCTGTGCAGCTCTTTCCCATTCAGTACTCTCCCCTCCAAGTCCTAGCTGCCTTGGTCACCAAGGGACACTACTGGTGTCTATCTGGGTTACCCTTTGTGATGATTAATTTTAGGTGTCATCTTCACTGGATAAAGGGATACCCAGATAGCAGATAAAGCGATACCCAGATAGCAGATAAAGCATTATTTCTGGGTAAAATGTTCCAGAAATAATGCTTTATCTGCTATCTGGGTATCCCTTTAGCTGGGTATCCCTTTAGAGTGTTCCAGGAAGAGACTGGCATTAGAATCAGTGGACTAAGGCCAGGCATGGTGGCTCACACCTGTAATCCCTGCACTTTGGGAGGCCAAGTTAGGTAGATCACTTGAGGTCAGGAGATTGGGACCAGCCTGGTCAACATGGTGAAACCCCCATCTCTACTAAAAATACAAAATTAGCTTGTAATCCCAGGTGCCTGTAATCCCTGCTACTCGGAAAGCTGAGGGAGGAGAATCACTTGAACCCAGGAGGCAGAGGTCGTAGTGAGCCAAGATGGTGCCACTGCATTGCAGCCTGAGCAATAGAGCAACACTCTCTCTCAAACAAAGAAAAAGATTCAGTGGACTAAGTAAAGAAGATCTGCCCTTAACCAATGTTGGCAGACACCATCCAACAGGCTGAGGGTCCAGATAGAACGAAATGGCAGAGGAAAGAATATTCTCATTTATTCTCTCTCTCTCTCTCTCTCTCTCTCTCTCTCTCTCTGTGTGTGTGTGTGTGTGTGTGTGTGTGTGTGTGTGTCTGTCTCTGTCTCGGAGCTAGAACACCCATTTTCTCACAAGTTCTCTAGCCTCCAGGCTCTGGGACTAAAACCAGTGGCCTCCCAGTTTCTCAGGCCTTTAACCTCAAACTGAGAGTTATACCATCAGCTCCCTAGTTCTTAGCTCTTCTCATTTACAATAAGCCATCCGTGCTGCCGCCTACCCTGGTTCACCAGCAGACAGATGGCATTATCATGGGACTTCTCAGCCTTCATGATCATTCAAGTCAATTTTCATAATAAATCCCCTCTCATTCACCTGCCTGCCTACCTACCTACCTACCTACCTACCCACCTACATAACTGTCCTATCGGTTCTGTTTCTCTGGAGAAACTGAATAGAACCATCCTGCATTGCAGCCTGGAAAGTAGCTGCAGGCAGTAAACTGGACAATCAAAGGCTCACCTCATTTGTGTCTCTCCTCCCGGGGATCACTGTTGTCCAATGTTCAATATCTGTTTTACATGTTCTGTCAGGGTTTTAAATTTTAAACCAGAGAGGCAGATTCCATCCCTATTTTTCTGTTTAATTTAAATACCACAAATAATCCAGAAGAAAAAAGCCTGTACTTACAAACCCTAAAAACCTAGCACAGAAAAGACTCACCTATCCTGGCAGTGAACGCTGTCCCATTTTCTTCCTAGCAATGCTGAACAGGATCAATTTATGTTGACAATTGTTATGACTACCAAGAAAGAAAGGAGCTTCCTTAAAAGATTTCTGGCCAGGCGTGGTGACTCTCGCCTGTAATCACAGCACTTTGGAAGGCCAAGGCAGGCAGATCACAAGGTCAGGAGTTTGAGACTAGCCTGGCCAACATGATGAAACCCCATCTCTACTAAAAATACAAAAATTAGCTGGGCATGGTGGTGGGCACCTGTAATCCCAGCTACTCCGGAAGCTGAGGCAGGAGAATCGCTTGAACCCAGGATTCAGGAGGTTGCAGTGAGCCGAGATCGTGCCATTGCACCCCAGCCTGGGTGTCAGGGTGAGACACTGGCTCTAAAAAAAAAAAAAAAAAAAAAAAAAAAAATTCTTAAACTTGGATTTACAATAAACAAATTTTACTCGTTTACCCCCACAAGTGGTAATTACATCGCATGTCTCCCTTGCCTTCTGTAATTCTCTCAATGTGACAGTTCTGTCATGCTGCAGGGAAATGCTGTAGCCTTCGTCTTTCCCATTTGCACAGATGCTGCATCTAGCTTTGACAACAACACAATATGACGTCTGGGAGGCTAAAATGCCTGTAAGGAGCCTTGCCAAACAGAAGGCTTTATACTACAAAGTGTTGTAACAACAAGCAAACACTGTTTTCCGAGAAGCAATTTCCTGCACAGAAAAGAGTTCTAAATTATTTCTGAAAGTGAGAGAAGCCCCATCATCTGGCATTTGATGATCCTCCACTGCCAAGATGGGAAGGTGCTCTTCAAGCAGATCCTCCCTTGGACAGAAATGGTAGCACCTATGTGAGATAATGTTGGTAGGTGGTTTGGAAAAAAAGGTCAGAAAAAGTTTATTTTATTCCATGGTCTATTCAAACATCCTGGCTGGTGGGCCAGATGTGGTGGCTCACGCCTGTCGTGGCACTTTGGGAGGTCAAGGTGGGCAGATCACTTGAGGCCATGAGTTCGAGACAGCTTCGCCAACATGGAGAAACCCTGTCTGACATGGTTAGGCTTTGTGTCCCCACCCAAATCTCATCTTGAACTGTAGTCCCCATAGTCTCCATGTGTCAAGGGAGACACCAGGTAGAGGAAGAGACCAGGTGGAGGTGACTGAATCATGGGGGCAGTTTCCCCCATGCTGTTCTCATGACAGTGACTAAGTTCTCACAAGACTTGATAATTTTATAAGTTACAGGGCTCTTCTGCCTTTGCCTGGTACTTCTCCTTCCTGCCACCTTGTAAGGAAGGTATCTTGCTTCCTCTTCACTTTCTGCCATTATTGTAAGTTTCCTGAGGCCTCCCCAGCCATACTGAAATGTGGGTCGATTAAGCCTCTTTCCTTTATAAATTACCAAGTCTCAGGTATTTCCTTCACAGCAGTGTGAGAACAGATTAATGTATCATCTCTAGTAAAAATACAAAAATTAGCCACATATTGTGGCATGTACCTGTAATCCCAGCTACTTGGGAGGCTGAGGCAGGAAAATCACTTGAACTGGGAGGCAGATGTTAAAGTGAGCCAAGATTGCACCACTGCCCTCCACGCTAGCCTGGGCGACACAGCAAGGCTCTGTCTCAAAAAAAAAAAAAAAAAACCTGGCTGAACTTTCCTACATGCACATCAACACAATCATCATTTAAGCTGGGGTCTCATGTTATTCTGTAAAAGGTGAACAGTAACAATGAACAGGGAAGGGTGTGTTGAGTATATGGGAAATGACTGTTAGGCAGGTAAGGCCAGACTGAGACTCAACTAGGAAATGCTCAAAGGTTGTCTTCAAGGTCTCTGTACCCTCACATGGCCTTCAGATTCCTTCTCCATTTTCCCTCACTCAGTTCCTCCAGGGCTAACCCTGCCCTCCACCCCAGACCCGAGCAACTCCTGGACAACATCCTGTGTTCTCTTCAGAGCTAATGTATGGTCTGTTGCCCATTTACAAAGAGATAGGTAGAAATTCAGTGTAAGAACTTAGAAACTTTTATAGCAATTGACAGAATTAATTTTAAATTAGTTGAATATAATAACTAATAAACCAGGACTTGTATTTTGCACTTTTATTTTTCTCGTAATTCATTTTTGTTATATTTTGCAAAAGTAACTGTCGTTAACACTCCATCCAGCCTGGGCAACAGAGTGAGACCTTGTGTCAAACAAACCAACCAACAAACAAAAAAGCAACGAACTAGTGCCAATATCCAAGAGTCTGTGAGAGAAAAAATATGTGAAGGTCTGCCAGCCCCACATCAAGAGGCAGCTGGAAACATGTGGTCACAGTGAATTCTGCATTGAATCTTGGCTTCAGGAACGACTACTTTGGCTTATTTAAAAGACTACAGTATACTATGATCTGATATATGTCCCTGCTGTTTCAAGCACTGAACTCTAACATTGGATAAATAAAGCCCATATGTTGTCCAAATAGAGGTATCTATAAGTCTTCAGGTGAACATTAAAACCAGGATGTAAACAATACTTGAGAAAGAAAAAAATCAATAGCCTAAAAGCCCAACAAGAGTAAATGGCTAAGCAAAGCCATCAGTATCTGCTAGAGCAGCTGGCTTGGATGCCAAGTAGATTGTGAACTGACCAGTGTGACAACTATCCACAAACTTAGAAATTCATGCCAAGTAGCACATCTCTATTTATTGCAGTAAAGTTTATAATGGTTTTTTAAAAAGGAAGAGGAACTGGATGTTTAGTAACAGAGAAATGGTTGCACAATTTAGTATAATGCCCTCATGTCAAAGACTGTGTTAGATCTCTCCTAGTTGACCCAGAATGGTTTCACAGCATTTTGAAAACTGGGGGGAAAAAAAATAATCTGGCATGATGGCTTGTGCCCATAATCCCAACACTTTGAGAGGCTGAGGCGAGTGGGTCACTTGAGCCCAGGAGTTCAAGACCAGCTTAAGCAATGCAGGGAGACCTCACCTCTACAAAAAATACAGAAATTAGTCGGGTATGGTGGCGGGCCCCTGTGGTCCCAGCTACTCAGGTGGCTGATGTGGGAGGATTACTTGGGCCCAAGTGGTCAGAACTACATAAGCCATGATCATGCCACTGCGTTCCAGCCTGGGCAACAAAGTGACACCCTGTCTCAAAAAGAAAAATGAAAAAACAAGATACAGATTGGGCACAGGGGCTCCTGCTTATAAATTTTAGTACTTTGGGAGGCTGAGGTGGGAGGACTTCTTGAGGCCAAGAGTTCAAGGCCACCTCTGGCAACACAGCAAGACTCTGTCTCTACAAAAAAAAAACACCTGTTTTTAATTAACCAGGTCTGGTGGTATGTACCTCTAGTCCCAGCTACTTGTGAAGCTGAGGTGGGAGGATCACTTGATCTCAGTTCTAGGTTGCAATGAGCTATGATCATGCCACTGCCCTCCAGCCTGGGCAGCAGAGCAACATTTTGTCTCAGAAAAAAAAGTAACAGTCACAAAAGTTATGGTGGATATTTTGAGGGCAGGTATTCCTCATGATTTTATTTTCTTCCTTGTGTTTCTCATTTGAAGGTTTATTTACAATAACCAGATATCATTTATATAAGAAAAAACTAACAAAACTAAAGCATCCACATATCCTAGACTGTACCTTCCTTATTTCCCTCCTCCACGTCCCACTTCCCCCTCAAGTCAAGTCCCTTCCTCCCTAACCTCATGCCACAATGACAGTTCAGGCTTTCATTGTCTCTAACGGGCCCCCTGCTTCAGTCTCTGCCCTTTCCAATCCTCTACATGGAAGCCAGGGTGACCTTGCTATGTCATGCATCTTGTGCGTGACACTCCCGTGCCTGAACCTCTTCTAAGTTGCTCAAGGTCCGAGCAGCAGTTTCTAATTTTCAGCACTGCATTTTATAGCCACAGCTACTTCCCTCTGTCCTTTCCTGAAGATTCATTCAAACATCATTCCCTTTGGCAACAACTCCAGGATCTCTCCTCCTATTTTCCTGTAGTACTCTCTGTACTTTTAGTAGAGACAAGGTTTCTCCATGTTGTTCAGGCTGGTCTCGAACTCCCAACCTCAGGTGATCCGCTCACCTCTGCCTCCCAAAGTTCTGGGATTACAGGTGTGAGCCACTGCACCTGGCCAGAAATCATTATTTTTAATGATTTGTTGTCTCTCCCTCCCTGCCTACACTATGAGCTATTTGAAGGTAGGACTGTATTTTTACTGAATCAATTAATCTGTAAAAAATTAGGCCCCCAAATGTAAGTGTAAATGCATACCAACCATGTTAAGTGTCTGTGTAAGCACTGAAAAAAAGTTAAAAGATAAACAGTTTAAAGTTTTTTCTCTTTTCCAGAAAGTTGCTTGACTTACTTTTAACTTGATTGCCAGTCATTCACTTAATGATTAATTTACATACAAGTTACGAAAAGTTACCTATGGTTTAAATCGCGATCAAAATAAAAACAAAGTCCAATAGGAAACCATTTTACCCTTTTTAAATAAAATAGAAGTTCAGCATTCTCCTTCATATCATGCTAGTTCTAGACACAGCATCTCTCCCCGATAAAACATGGCCCAGCTGTGTGGTTACTTACTGGAATTGAGCAGGACCATGGCCTTGACACAGAGATACTCTTTGTGTTGGAGTTTTAACTCTCGAAACCTTGAAGTAGTTGCCAGGAGCATGTCGAAGACTTCCAGAATTCCTTCTACGCATTTCCCCTCATCCCTATAAAAGTTCATTTGAAAATTTAAGGAACTTAAATTTAAGGCTTCAGGAAACCATCAAGAAACAATAAGGAGTGTTTTATTTTTAAACTCAAGTTTCATCTTTCAACATGTTCATCTGATAATACCATGTTAACTACAGCAGGGTGTTAATGAGACCACACCCAGCAATATGAAATTACTAGAATTGTCTTCATATAAAAAAGATAGGCCAATTCCTATAAATTCCTATAGTAAATAAATGAATAAATATTATTTAGGCAAAAATGTGCATTAGAATTATATCTTCCTTCTACATTTTCACCAAATGTTTTCTTACAGGAATATCACTCCTAATGCTTGTTTTCAATCTAAACCATGTCTGTCAAACAGCCCCAGATATGACACATATTTCAAAAATGAGATGTTCCATATTAATGAGGAAGACTGTGTGTCACAGCGGCAAATATCCCAAGAATAAACCTCCGTATCTAGGGCTTAATTCTCACTTCTTGGTGCTCACTTAGAAACTGGTGTAGCAGCCAGGTGCAGAGGCTCACACCTGTAATTCCAGCACCTTGGGAGGCTGAGGCGGGTGTATCACTGCAGGTCAGGGGTTTGAGACCAGCCTGGCCAACATGGTGAAACCCTGTCTCTAAAAAAAAGAAAAGAAAAGAAAAGAAAAAAGGAAAAAAAAAAAACCAAGAAACTGGTGTAGCAACTAAGACATTCACATGTACTTTGAAAAAAGCAAATATGACACATAAAGAAATCACAATTAGGGAAGATGGATTAGAATCAGGAAAAGAGGTATACATGGAGCTGGGGAAAATTTTTGACTTGCCAAGGATTATCTTTAAGCAAGGATTATCTTTAAACTTTGAGTAATGTAATCAAAATTCTTTTGAGCACTCCTTATAGAAATAAATGTTTAAATATACTTTTGAAGTAAATTACTTGGACTTTATCTGGAAAATACCAGCTTCTATTCACTGCAGCCAGACACACATTATTCTACCTTACCGCTCTCCCAAAATACTCTATTATTATCAATCACTGGGTTATTGGAAGTCCTTAACAAGCAGTTAGATGATTTTGTCACAAAACCACCATTTGCTCCCCAAATCCTGCAGCTCACACAAAGGGCAATGGGTTTATGCGAGTTCCATTTTTAGTCTCCCAGCAGTCCCTGCAGGGACTTTGAGGTCTTCAAAGAACTGGCTACTCCCCTCCTCCTTCCCCAAAGTCAGGGCATTTTCAGTGACGGCAGTATTTCAGGAAAGGGCCTCTGACACCACTGCACACGGCAATCCTGGGGAAGTCTTTCCCATTAGCTGCTGTATGATGGCACTCACCGGGCTCCCACATTCCAAAACATTCACTCTCCCATGCCCACAGAC
This sequence comes from Saimiri boliviensis, assembly GCF_048565385.1. NCBI lineage: Eukaryota > Metazoa > Chordata > Mammalia > Primates > Cebidae > Saimiri > Saimiri boliviensis. The sequence goes on along the minus strand of NC_133450.1, from coordinate 39,500,541 downwards.
TCACTCACATAGAGCTACAAGCATGCAAATTGCTTACTTTGGCATATGAGCATTACTAAGTTATTAAAATTTACTAAATTGTAAATTCTGCGAACACTTGCAAGTTTCTGTAAGTACACAGGTTAAGTGACAAAACACCAGTGCCCCCTGAAGTCACTCATAGGAAAAGGTCATTTTAGAGAATCCAGATTACTGGGCAGAGTGCCAAATCTGTAGAAGGCCTCCAACTCTCCCCATGCCCCATCCTTCCACCTCCCTAGCTCTGGACTCTCCCAGGCAATCTGACGCAGGCATCCAATAAGGACAACACAGGCCCTGCACAGAGATGACACATAAGAAACACTTGGGCACTGAATCCCTTCATGACACATCACCAAATCACCCTGCCTGTGGACAATTATTATTGGAAATTGTAACTGTTGAACTTGAGGACATCTGATAACATGGAAAGCTAGTTTTAAAATATCTCTTTGGGGCAAAACCAAAAAATCCACGAAGTCCTACACGATGGTTTGATTATCTCTTTATTCTTCTGTGCTGATGTGGGATTATACACACATGCGTAATACATACACACACACACACACACACACTCACGCACACACATACATCCCTCCCCAAGTGGTATGGTAAGGGAACCCACCTCAAGTCAATCCTATTTTCCAGAAGTACCTGTGCCTTAGTTCCTAAATACTGAAATTGGTATCATTTCCTCATTAATATATATGCCATTTTCACTGCAAATTCATGTTTCAAAAATGGAGAGAGGGTTTGCATATGGAGGTATTTTAAACCCTGATAAAGGGTGTCACTCACAGTAATCAGACCATACGTACCTCATGGAAAAAGTTAATTTCTAAACAAAGTCTAAAATAACTAGGTCTGATTACTTTCTTTTTAGCAGGAGTGACAGTCAACCATTTCATTCACAGAGTTGCAAAGTTAGAATATTTTTATTCACTTCACAGCCTGCAGAAACCAAATACATTTCTACAAAATAAGTGAGAAATGAAGGGGTGATAAAGTGTAAGACATCATTAATGGCCAGGCATGCTGGCTCCCGTCTGTAATCCCAGCACTTTAGGAGGCCGAGGCTGGTAAATGACGAGATCAAGAGATCGAGACCATCCTGGCCAACACAGTAAAACCCCCCTCTCTACTAAAAATGCAAAATTTAGCTGGTATGGTGGCATGTGCCTGTAGTCCCAGCTACTTGGGAGGCTGAGACAGGAGAATTGCTTGAACCCAGGAGGCGGAGGTTGCAGTGAGCCAAGATTATGCCACTGCACTCCAGCCCAGTGACAGAGTGAGACTCCATCTCAAAAAAAAAAAAAAGACATCATAAATAACAGCCCAATAAAGGTCTTTCAGATGAGTTATACAGAACAAAATTAGAAAAGACTCTAAAATAAATTAATGACATATATTTCATTTATTTTATAATTTTAGATTGAAACTGAATTATAAGAAAGAATTAAAAGAGTTGAATTAAAGACAGGGCTGGCTGGGTACAGTGGCTCTCATCAGTAACCCTAGTGCTTTGAGAGGCCAAAGCTGGAGAATCACTTGAGGTGATTCTCAAGTTCAAGACCAGCCTGGGCAACATAGCGAGACCTTGTCTCTACAAAATTATAATAATAACCAGGCATGGTGGCATACACCCATAGTCCTAGCTACTCAAGGGGCTGAGGCAAGATGACTTGAGGCCAGGAGGTCGAGACTGCAGTGAGCTCTGATGGCACCACTGCACTCCAGCCTAGGCCACAGAAAGAGAGCCTATCTCTAAACAAAAACAAAAAACAAAAAAAGGGCATGATTTGAATGTTAAAATATTGAAACAATGTATCAATCAAACTGACCTACTTAGAAAATTTATTTTTGGCCACTATCTGTCCATAAACTACTAAATAAAAGTAAAATCAGTAATAACATGGAATATCTTTGTATTAGTCCATTTTCACACTGCTAAAAAGTACTGCCTGAAACTGAATAATCTATGAAGAAAAAAGGTTTAATTGGCTCACAGTTCCACATGGCTTGGGGAGTCCTCCGGAAACTTACAATCATGGCAGAAGGCAAAGGGAATGCAAAGGCACATCTTACATAGAGGCAGGAGATGAAGTGAGTAAGCAAGATGGGGGAAAATGCCAAACACTTTTAAAGCATCAGCTCTTGTGAGAACTCACTATCATGAGAACAGCATGGGGGAAACTGTCCTCGTGATCCAACACTCCCACCAGGTCCCTCCCTTTACTCATGGAGATTACATTTCCAGATGAGATTTGCTGGGGACACAGATCCAAACCATATCAATTTTATTACTTGATTTTATTTATTGATTGACAGTCTCACTCCAATGCCCAGATTGGAATGCAATGGCATGATTTCTGCTCACTGCAAGCTCTGCCTCCAGGTTCAAGTGATTCTCCTGCCTCAGCCTCCCTTGTAGCTGGGATTACAGGCATGCACCACCATGCATGGCTAATTTTTGCATTTTTAGTAGAGACAGGGTTTCACCATGTTGGCCAGGCTGTTCTTGAAATCTTGACTTCAAGCAATTCACCTGCCTCAGCCTCCCAAAGTGCTGGGATTACAGGCATGAGCCACCATGCCTGGCCTAAAGAAGAATATTATTTACTACAACAAAATGTTGAATGAGTGGGCCTTCCTTTGGGGTACACTATTTTATACCTGCATATATACTGCTGGCAGCACATACCTGCGTACAGACCATGATTTACCTCTGTGTGTATGGCAATGGCGAGACGTGCTTAAGGCTTAGAACATAAAAAGGACTTAATAAATATTGAACTGAAGTGAAATTACTTATGTGCAAGGGGTAAATTAAAATTTGGAACTGAAAATTCGATGTCTAACTTGAAGGAATTTAGCATACAAACAACTAATGTGAATGTAAACTCAAGAGAGTTATACATATACAATTCCACGGAACTGTCTACAAGACAGTTACACATACGCAGTTCCACGGAACTGTCTACAAGACAGTTACACATACGCAGTTCCACGGAACTGTCTACAAGACAGTTACACATACGCAGTTCCACGGAACTGTCTACAAGACAGTTACACATACGCAGTTCCACGGAACTGTCTACAAGTGTCCACGATGGGGTCCAAGCTCAGATACTTCCTCTGACTTTTAAATAATTTAACATTAGTCAATTGCCTGTTGATGCTAAGGACACATAAAATGTCTTTGCTTATGTGAGTTTTTTGAGCAAGTAGATAATCTTCACATGCATTTATGATGAATTTAGTGGTTAGCAAAAGAACTAAATGCTTAGAAATAAGCTGAGGTGACTAGATTTCCCTCTCATCCTCAGTAGCAACAAGTTTTCTTGTTGCAGAAGCCTCAACAAGAATAAAGGGAAACAGAAATCATAGTTTCAATATCTACAAATGGGCTGTTAGTTGTAATCACTGTTTATACAGCCATATTACCACTGGAAGAAACTCTGCCAGGACAATCCAGCAGAAGACAGGTATTTTCTTGGTTTTTGTTTGTTTGTTTGTTTGTTTGTTTGTTTTTGAGACGGAGTTTTGCTCTTGTTACCCAGGCTGGAGTGCAATGGTGCGATCTCGGCTCACCACCACCTCTGCCTCCTGGGTTCAGGCAATTCTCCTGTCTCAACCTCCCGAGTAGCTGGGACTACAGGCACGTGCCACCATGCCCAGCTAATTTATGTATTTTTAGTAGAGACAGGGTTTCACCATGTTGACCAGGATGGTCTTGATCTCTTGACCTCATGATCCACCCGCCTCGGCCTCCCGAAGTGCTGGGATTACAGGTGTGAGCCACCACGCCCGGCCAAGACAGGTATTTTCAAATGGTGTGAAGATTATCTATTCACTTTGCAAAAAAGAGTCCTAATAGAACTTAAGGAGCATGACTCCTGACTTTTTGAATGAGCAACTCCTCCAGAAATATACCTGTTACATAAAAGTATATTTATCTGTATAAAAGATGACTAAGTAACGGAACTAGCTTAGACTTCAAGTTCCAGACTTCACAAAGTTAATGTGTTAAAAATACTAGAGATTGTAGGCTGGGTACAGTACTCACGCCTGTAACCCCAGCACTTTGGGAAGCTGAGGTGGGAGAATCACTTGAAGTCAGGAGCTTAAGACCAGCATGGCCAACACGGTAAAACCCTGTCTCTACTAAAAAAATACAAAAATTGGCCAGGCGTAGTGACACATGCCTGTAATCCCAGCTACTCAAGAGGCTGAGGCATAAGAATTGCTCGAGCCTGGTAGGTGAAAGTTGCAGTGAGCCGAAATTGCGCCACTGCATTCTAGCCTGGGCAACAGAGTGAGACTCCATCTCAAAAACAAACAAAAACTACTAGAGAGTGCAACAAAAAATAAACACCAGTAGTCATTCCAAAAAAACAAAATGCCTGCTCAACGTGAATGCACTTATAATTCCCAAGAATTCCTCTTCTATATTGAATCAAATATACTAGATTTATATGTTACAAAACCTAATACTTTCACATAAGTTATAAAGGCAGTGTGAGTCTATTAGAAACAATTTGTAAGAAAAATAACTTTTCTTCTATTAACTAAAAGGTAGGCCTAATATTTTCCCAGAATTTCTGTCCACTTACAGTAATGTATACACACACTTACAGGGATTAGAGAACCCATGCAGAGAAAAGGGAGAGTTAATTGTACTAAAAACCAGGAATGAAATAGTCACCAAAAATAAACACTAAATTTGCCATCAATTTAGAAATCAACACAAAAGATTATTTAATCCCAATGTCTGTAAATTAATTGATTCGTGAAGGGATGGAACATCTTCCTAGGACTAACTTCTAGGAGAATTATATGTGCATCTTTATACATATGTATACTTGGCTTCAGTTAAAACACCGAGTGGAATACAATGAATGAATGAGAGAGCAATGGCTTGGCTACTGTGCTTGGCTTTTCAGCCTGCCTTGCAGCATGGTACCCTGAGATGACAGTGGGAGGAGTGGATATCTGCAGTGTGCTAGGAGTAGAACAAGGCTGTTCTCTACCAAAACACTTCTGTTCTGCAGAATGTGCTCTTTGTCAACATCGTTATCCATGACAACAGGCAGAACAGACAGTTTGCCATTTGGCAACCCCTCAAGTCCAGCTCCACCAGCTACTATTCTACCTGTAAGCAAGCTCCTTTTTTTTTTTTCTTTAATTTTTTAATTCACTTTTAAAAGATGGGGTTTCACCATGATGGCCAGGCTGGTCTTGAATTCCTGACCTCAGGTGATCCACCCACCTCGGCCTCCCAAAGTGCTAGGATTACAGGCATGAGCCACCGCACCCAGCCCTGTAAGCAGTTTTTTAATCTCCCATTTCTAATACCTGAATGACAGAGATAATAATGGTGCTTATTCCCCCAAAGAGTGTAGGAAGATTGTGAAGATTAAATGTGTCAATGTAAGTCAAGTGCTTAAGGTGCTGCCAAGCACATACAAGCCAATAGGTTAGCTATTTTGTTTGTTACTGAAGGGTCTTATGTCCTGCACTGCTCCGGGCTTCCAGAGCCTCCCTGCGTGGTTCACCACCTGGGCTTGCTCCCGTTCAAGTCACATCAGTTCTCCAGCTTTTCCCTAAGGATCTGTTCTCTATCAAAACACCTTCATTATGCAGAACAGTGCTCTTTTAATAACGTTGTCAACCATGACAAAAGGCAGAATGGGGACTGATACCTTGGGGTATCACTCTTCATCTGTGTAACACAGGGTCTTCTGATGATCTAAAGTGGTAAGAGGATAACAATGCAAGAGTTGGGGTAGGCACTAGCCATCCTCCCACTCTGCAGTTAGATGTGGCTGAACACTCAACACTAGCAGTTTTTCCATAAAAGAGGTGTGGAAATCAATTTCCATGAAGATTTCAAACTGCTCAAATTTATACCAAAAGGGCAGTCTACTTTTCCCGCTAAAAAAACAAGTGTTTTTATATAGTCCAGCTTTCCCTCCATAAACAGTTCACCTAAGTCAATTAAAAATTGGTTTCTTTTCTGTGTTATCTTTAAAAGAAAATCAAACGCAACCAAGTTATAGCAACACATCCCAATCTCTGTTAAGTTTCATGTGGTTTTAGTAACTCTTCCTTTCACCACTATTGCCAAAAATGCTATATAGTACATGCATTAGAATGAGTTAAAGCAGGTTGGGCACAGTGGCTCATGCTTGTAATCCCAGAACTTTGGGAGGCTGAGGTGGGCAGATTGCCTGAGGTCAGGAGTTCAAGATCAGCCTGGCCAACATGGTACAACCCTGTCTCTATTAAAAATACAAAAATTAAGGCCGGGCGCGGTGGCTCAAGCCTGTAATCCCAGCACTTTGGGAGGCCGAGGCGGGTGGATCACGAGGTCAAGAGATCAAGACCATCCTCGTCAGCATGGTGAAACCCCGCCTCTACTAAAAATACAAAAAATTAGCTGGGCATGGTGGCACATGCCTGTAATCCCAGCTACTCAGGAGGCTGAGGCAGGAGAATTACCTGAACCCAGGATGCGGAGGTTGCATTGAGCCGAGATCGTGCCATTGCACTCCAGTCTGGGCAACAAGAGCAAAACCCTGTCTCAAAAAAAAAAAAAAAAAAGAAAAAAGAAAAAAAAAATACAAAAACTAGCCTGGCGTGGTGGGCACCTGTGATCCCAGCTACTTGGGAGGCTGAGGCAGGAGAATCACTTGAATCCAGGAGGTGGAGGTTGCAGTGAGCCAAGATTGAACCACTGCACTCCAGCCTGGGGAACAGAGTAAGACTCTGTCTCAAAAAAAAAAAAAAAAAAAGAATGAGTTAAAGCATGTGAAAATAAACTTGGCAGATTTTTAAGACTATTATCACCTGTCCAGAAAGCTCCAGATGTAATTGTCACTATAAGTACAAAAAAACAGAAGAACAACTTAAGATTGTAACCTGAAAATGGAATTTTTAATGCAGAAAAATCTATGTCGACTTATACACATAGTGGCTACATCCCTACTGGATACAGTTCCCTATTAAGGCGCTGGCCTGTAATGCACCACAGATTAAAAATGAGTCACAGGACCCTGAAACCTTGATCCTCTCTCTCTCCTTCTCTGGTTCTTGACCCAGTGAAGGATCTGATGATAGGATCATCCTCTAATTGCCCTGCAGGTGCGAGATTTTAACTGCAGCACCTAGGACTTTGTTCCCACTCACTAAGCACCTTATTCAGACAAGTTGGAGAAGAAACACATTTTTTCTCACCTGTCCAGAATGAGATTTGGAGCAAAGATGAGCTTGCCGGGGTGGTCAATTGAGCGCCACATCAGCCCCACCATTAATACCTCCAACCAGCAGCTCTCCAAGAGCCGCACTTGGTCCAACAGGCTGAGCTCCACAAAGCCTGGGGAAAGCAAGAGGTAGTGAGACACCCACACCCCTCCTCCTCAGCTCCCTGTGTCTCTAGAGATAAAATGGCAAGTATTAAAACCCTAAGAAAACATAAACCATTAGGGAATCGATATTTTATAGATGTGATTTAACTGCTCATTAAAGGAAGAAAACTTTTAAGTTAAGCTGTGCAACCAGTTTCCAGTCTCAGACCCCTTCTAGAGACATACTTCATTTAGAGTTTGTCAAGCACTATGACCTGGGCTCAGAACCAATCGTTGTTAGCTGTGTCCTAATAATTCCTCTGCGCTACTGAGAAGGTTAATGTTTGGCTGCCAGTCAGAGGAGCTGCCTGTCTGACCCAATCCTTGACTGGGATCAGAAGGGGTCGGGAAATGCGGTAGGTGGAGGTTGCAAATGGAGGCACGCAGACAGCAGTGCCGGCCCGCACAGAAAGCCAAGGACTCAACAGCAAGGATTTCTCTGATTGCTTAAAATTTCCCATCCAGTGTTAGGATCCTTCTTCTCGGTAGAAGCACTGTTTCTGGGTGATTCTATCCTAAACAGCAAATATAGCCCAGGCACACTGAGGCACACCTGTAATCCCAGCACTTTGGGGGGCCAAGGTAGGCAGACTGCCTGTACCCAGGATTTGGAAACCAGCCTGGCCAACATGGAGAAACCCCATCTCTACAAAAAATTAGCTGGTCACACTGGCAGGTTCCTGTAGTCCCGAAACTCTGAAGGCCAAAGTGGGAGGATGGCTTGAGCCCGGGAAGTCAAGACTGCAGTGAGCCAAGATCACGCCACCAAACTCCAGCCTGGGCAACAGGGTGAGACCCTGTCTCAAAAAAATAAATAAATAAAGAGCAAATATGGCCAGGCTCAGTGGCTCACGCCTGTAATCCCAGCACTTTGGGAGGCCAAGGCAGGAGGATCATAAGGTGAGGAGATCGAGACCATCCTGGCCAACATAGTGAAACCTCATCTCTACTGAAAACACATAAAAAAATAGCTAGGCATGGTGGTGCATGCCTGTAATCCCAGCTACTTGGGAGGCTGAGGCAGGAGAATTGCTTGAACCCAGGAGGCAGAGATTGCAGTGAGCCAAGATGGTGCCATTGCACTACAACCTGGGCAAGAGTGCAAGACTCTGTCTCAAAAAAATAATAATAAATAAAGAGTAAATATAACGAAGCAGGTCTTGACAACCTAAAAACACATGTTGGTCACAATACTGATTGAAAACAGGTAACCTCTGGGGAGGGGAGCACTTTAAAAAAAAAAGCAGAGAACACCGGGGCTTCCTCCACAAGCCACGATAAAAGGAGAGGGCCATGTAATATAAATATGGTAACAAAAGACAGAGCATTGGCATGAAGTGGTCTCTGGTTTGAACCCCAGCTCAGCCTCTTCCTAGCTGGTCACTTAATCTCCCATTAAGTCTTTGTTTTTCTTTTCTTTTTTTTTTTTTTTTTTTTTGAGATGGAGTTTCACTCTTGTTACCCAGGCTGGAGTGCAGTGGCGCGATCTCGGCTCACTGCAACCTTTGCCTCCCGGGTTCAGGCAATTCTCCTGCCTCAGCCTCCTGAGTAGCTGGGACTACAGGCACGCGCCACCATGCCCAGCTAATTTTTTGTATTTTTAGTAGAGGCGGGGTTTCACCATGTTGACCAGGATGGTCTCGATCTTTTGACCTCGTGATCCACCCGCCTCAGCCTCCCAAAGTGCTGGGATTACAGGCGTGAGCCACCGTGCCCGGCCAAGTCTTTGTTTTTCTTATAGGAAAATGGGGGTAATGCCTATCTCTGAGAATGTCCTATAGGCAGGATCTCTCATCATCCTTATCTTACAGATGAGGATGTATGGCAGAGAGAACACATGTGGTTCAAGTCTTGGAACAATTATAATGCCAATTTGCATAAAGGAGAATTTCATGGTGTTATGAATGTAAAGATGGATAAATACTTTCTAAATCCACATGCTATGCTCCACTTAGTTTCCTAATGTGTATACGCCTCCCCAGTATCACCCACAGTGATAGACAATAAGCCTACCCAAGAGAGATCACGGTTCTTAATCTTGTATATATTCAACAAGATTAAGGCTAGATGATAATTTTTTTGTTTGTTTGGCCAATGGCTATGCCAGCTAGGAGACGGGGGGAAAATCATGCCTTCAGACTATGCCTATGTTTCCTGAAATTTTTTCAAAACACCAGGTTTAATAAGGAATAATGCAGCTGAAAAGTTAGGATTTCTTATGGCACAAAGAAGAGGCACAGCTTTCAGCAATAACTAATTTCACCACTGCTCTCCATGTGTGGTCCTGCAAAACCGTGTTTGGAATACATTTAAAGCAAAAACTAGAGGAAAGTGCATCAGTACTGTTTCCTCTGGGAAAAAGCAGAGAAAATAAAGTAATTCTGGCAAAGGTGAAGATGCTAGACAAAACAAAATACAACTAGAAACCAAAAAATCCTCATGAAGCTCAGGAGAAATGGGCCCAGGCCAACAAAAATCCCCAAATGATACTGTCACTGTAGGCCTCAGTTCCCTGGGCTCTTTACCGGGAACTGCTCTTCCCCCAGCTTCTCACCCCTCCTCATCTTTACATTTGCCAAGTACACTTGCTGCTCTCCAGGCCATGGGAATGCCCCCAGTGGCTCAGAACTTGTAAGAGACTTCATTTCTTCAAGGACTGTAAAGAAGGGCAGAGGGAAGCTTTCACAGGGGGATTGTGGGGTGTTACCATTCTAGGTTAGAATCCTAGATTCACTCCTCCACAGAAACACCAAGTCAAATGATAATTAGCTGGTAATTTTAGCGTCATACAGCCCTTCAGGTATATATTACAAATGGGCTTGGGAGAAGTGATCATTTTAGAGGATGGAAAATGCAGGTTCCAAATGATAACTCATGAGTCACTAAGCTCATTTTTAACTCAATGGCATTCCAAGTTTATGGGCCCATTGAGGATTCATGTAACTTCAACCATTGATTTACTCTATTTGTCCATACATACTTATTTATGTACATAATATTGATTCTCTATTGAAATAATTTATACAATTGTATTTAACATCTGACAAACCTTTCACTTCCAAACCAGTCATACTGCACCCTACCCCATCCTACCCAAACATGCCCCTCCTTTCAAGCTGAGGAGTCCACACCCAAAGGATGGGTCAATGTGGAGCCCAGCTTTATTTATTTGTTTATTTATTATTATTTTTTTTAGACAGAGTCTTGCTCTGTTGTGATCTCAGCTCACTACCACCTCCGCCTCTTGGGTTCAATCGACTCTCCTACTTCAGCATCCCAAGTAGCTGGGATTACAGGCACCTGCCACCATGCCTGGCTAATTTTTGTATTTTTAGTAGAGACAGGGTTTTGCCATGTTGGTCAGACTGGTCTTGAACAGCTGACCCTGTATTCCATCCTCCTCGGCCTCTCAAAGTGCTGGGATTACAGGCGTGAGCCACCATGCCTAGCTGAGCCCATCATTTTAACCCTGTTCCAGGTTCCAGGACCCTAGGATTTCTTGCCCAAATGACCCCAAGCCCAATTCCAGAGCCTGGGTGGGTTCCCTGGGTCCATCCTCCCAGACCACCTCTAGGCATGAAAGGTGGCCAACAGGTGTCTGTTACCGATGTGGACACATAGGATGGGGTTTGTGCAAGGTAGTATGGGATGCATCTGTCCATGGGAAAAGAAGGGAGTCAAGAATAGAAATGGCTGGGTGACGTATAGTTCTTTCTGCACGACTATGTCTGGTACAGAACTCAGAGGAATGTCAGAATTCTAAATCGGAACATGGCCTTGTAGAAGGTAGGTACGCCAAGATGGGAGGAAAGAACATATTGCACTTGAAAGTTACAAATCCAGCTGTGGAACTGGTAAATATCTAGGCATAGCTCGTGGACCTCTACTTTGTACTCTTGCCCTTAAATATTACAAGCAGGCCTTTCTACAAGTACACCGAAAACTAGTAGCCAGAAAGCCCTACCAGGAATCTTCTTGGCCCAGCTGATCATGTGTACCAGCTCCTCGTCGGCCAGCTTGGTCAGGGACATCATCATGGAGGCCTCGGTGAAGGGCACACTGGGGCGACTGATCAGCACATGGGGCGGCTCGGCCTCCAGGAGGGTGAGCACCAGCTGCTCGGGGCTCAGGGTGCTCAGCAGCAGCTCCCGCACTCGGGGCACGTGACCGCCACTTCTCTTGGCCTTGCCGGCGCAACGCAGCTGCTCGTCGGCATTTCCCTGTCTCCGCACAAGGCGGTACCCACATCTCTCTCTCCGGGAGCCTGAAGAGGAAAGCAGAGTCATTCGAATTGCCAGGGTAAAACCACAGACAAGTAAAAGAAGCCCGACTCTTCAGCCCGTGGGGCACATATCAAAGATTACTATGGTCTTGACTGTACTAGCAAAACCAACAACATAACTTTTCAGCAACTTTTTAGGTCTCCATTTCCAGGTCATCTACAGATGCTAACTCCATTTCTCTATAAAGAGCGGTCATATACCTGTTTCCAAACCATGAAATTAGGAATTCTCTTCAGGTAGGAAAATGGGGATATTTCCAAAGGTATCAAAGAATATACTTTTATTATAACACATTCTTAAAATGTTTATATGCATGTGTGCATATGTTTATATTTCTTTTTCATACTTACACAAAACAAGTATATTTCAAATAACTAAGTGAAAAAAATATGGAGAATATAGAAGAGAATAAATTTTGGCATAAATTCTTTCAGTCTTTTAAATACTTTTATGTTTTTCCATGTTTTATACACAAAATTATTTATTTATTTATTTATTTATTTATTTATTTATTTATGAGCCGGAGTCTCGCTGTGTCACCCAGCCTGCAGTTCAGTGCTGCGATCTTGGCTTACTGCAACCTCAGTCTCCAGGTTCAAGCAATTCTCCAGCCTCAGCCTCCCAAGTAGCTAGGACTACAGGCACACTCCACCACGCCCAGCTAATTCTTGTATTTAATAGAGATGAGGTTTCACCATGTTGGCCAGGCTGGTCTCAAATGCCTGACCTCAGGTGATCTGGCCATCTCGGTCTCCCAAAGTGCTGGGATTACAGGCATGAGTCACTGTGCCTGGCAAATATACACAAAATTAGATTGTACTATATACACTATTTTATTTTAATTGTATTTTTGAGAAAGAGTCTCACTCTGTTGCCCAAGCTGGAGTATAGTGGTGCAATCATAGCTCACTGCAGCCACCATCTCCTGGGCTCGAGCAACCCTGCCTCAGCCTCCTGAGTAGCTGGCACTCCAGGAACGTGCCACCATGCCCAGCTAATTTTAAAATATTTTTGTAGAGATAGGGTCTATGTTGCCCAGTGCTCAATAGTTTGACTATTTTCTCAGAACCCATTGGGCATTAAAAATCATTTTTAATGTTTGCTAATCTAACAAATGACTAAACCATCTTGCTTTACTTCGTACGTTTTAATTACTGGCAAATTTGATTTATATGCTTATTCTTTGTATGTATTTAATTTTTTTTTTTTTAAGAGACAGGGTCTCTCTCTGTCACCCAGGCTGGAGTATTGTGGAATGGTCATGATCACAGCCCGCTGCAGCCTCAACCTACCAGCCTCAAGTGATCCTCCCACCTCAGCCTCCTGGGTAGCTGGGACTACAGTGTGCACCACCACACCTGATTAATTTTGTATTTTTTGTAGAGACAGGGTCTTGCTATGTTGCCCACACTGGTCTTGAACTCCTAGGCTCAAATGATCCTCTTACCTTGGTCTCCCAAAGTGCTGGGATTACAGGTAGAAGCCACCACACCCAATCCGAAAATTAAGTTTTGCTGATACAGAAACAAGGTGGAATCAAAATACCAAACAATAACATGTAAGATGAGAGATGAATGATTTTGGTTAGAATTTCTAAGATTCTTTTTTTGGGAAGATAAAAGCTTAAATTCTCAAATTAATCAAGAACACATGTTGGCTGGGCGCAGTGGCTCAAGCCTGTAATCCCAGCACTTTGGGAGGCCGAGGCGGGTGGATCACGAGGTTAAGAGGTCGAGACCATCCTGGTCAACATGGCGAAACCCCGTCTCTACTAAAAATACGAAAAATTAGCTGGGCATGGTGGCACGTGCCTGTAATCCCAGCTACTCAGGAGGCTGAGGCAGGAGAATTGCCTGAACCCAGGAGGTGGAGGTTGCGGTGAGCCGAGATCGCGCCATTGCACTCCAGCCTGGGTAACAAGGGCGAAACTCCGTCTCAAAAAAAAAAAAAAAAAAAAAAAGAACACATGTTAAAAAATGGAAATGTCATTAAAGGAATTTAAACGTGGCCAAGCATGGTGGCTCACACTTGTAATCCCAGCACTTTAGGAGGCCAAGCGGGGATGGATCACTTGAGGCCAGAAGTTCAAGACCAGCCTGGGCAACATGGTGAAACCCCATCTCTACTAATAATACAAAAATTAGCTGGGCGTGGTGGCACACCCCTGTAATCCCAGCTATTTAGGAGGCTGAGGCAGGAGAATCACTTGAACCTGAAAGCCATAGGCTGCAGTGCGCCGAGATCATGCCACTGGACTCCAGCCTAGGTGACATAGCGAGATTCTGTCTCAAAAGAAAAAAGGGAAATGAAACAGAATGTATGACTTTCAAACTAGTAAAAGAAGAAAAAGAAAACATAAAAATGTGCTTAACTCCTAAAAGGAAGGAAGTAGAAAATACATAATAAAAATTTTAAAATCACAAAATAAGATAGAAATGAACCCAAATATTAGTTATCACAATAAAGAAAAAATACTAAATTGACCATTTAAGAGTGACTCTGAAATCATATATTTTTAAATCCAGACATAGATTAGTCGTAAGAGATATACCTCACATACAGAAAAACAAAGTAGACAGAAAAATATATAACAGGTAAAAATTAACCAAATAAACTGATGTCACTCTATTGATATCAGACAAATAAACTTTAAGGCAAAACTTATTATTATAGATAAGGAGACTCATTTCTGGAATATTAATAAAAGATAAATAATTCTAAACTCATATACTTCAAAACAACATAGGCCAGGGGCAGTTGGCTCACACCTGTAATCCCAGCAATTTGGGAGGCTGAGGCTGGTGGATCACTTGAGGTCAGGAGTTCAAGACCAGCCCGGCCAACATGGTGAAATCCCATCTCTACTACAAATACAAAAATTACCCAGGCATGGTGGCACATTCCTGTAATCCCAACTACTCAGGAGGCCTCCGGAGGCAGGAGAATCGCACAAACCTGGGAGGCAGAGGTTGCAGTGAGCCGAGATCACGCCACTGCACTCCAGCCTGGGTGATAGAGCAAGACTCTGCAGGAAGAAAAATCATAAGCAACAAAACACAGCCTCCAAATACAACACAAAAAAGTGATTGCAAGAAAAAGAGAAACTGACAGATGCACTATTATAATGGGATATTTAAACCTCTCAACAGCTGAAAGAGCAAAAAGTCAGAATGCAGAATATTTGAACCACATAATTAACAGGCTTGATCTAGAAAGACCATAGAAATTTTGCAAAACTTATCACATACTAGGCAATGAAGAAAATCTTAAGTAAAATAGGTATCATTCAGACCATATTCTCTGACCATAAGAAAAATAGAAATCAACAACAAAAAATATAACTTCTAAATCTCTATACATTTGAGCACCAAAATCTTTATAAGTTTTCATTGGTTAAAGACAAAAATGTGAAATGGAAATTAAGAAAAACATGTTGTAAGTCAGGATGTCATTAGCATGGTTACAACTTTTATATGGATTTCCTCTTTAAAAAAAAACCCTAAAAGCTAAACTCTGCAAAATGCTTAGTTTTTAAACCCCATTTGATTCTGGTTTTTTTCACTAAATTCAATTGTCTACATTTTAAAAAATAAATATTAGTTAGAAAATATGAGCAAATTTAAATTATTGGCTCCCAGGAAAATTTATCAAAATTTCCTCTTAACCTTGACTAGTTATAGTAGAAGAAAGGGCTCTATTTATTCAGAACATTTGAACCAAATTTACTGCTGAAAGAATTAAAGGCCTAAAATATAATTCATTTTATTTGTAATCAAGAAGAATGATATGGATATTTAAGGTCAATTATACACCTAGGGTAAAATGGAACACAATGTATGTTTATTTTTATTTTTATTATATTTTAAGTTCTGGGATACAAGTGCAGAACATGCAGGTCTGTTACATAGATATACACGTGCCATGGTTGTTTGCTGCAAAATGTACAGTTTTAAAAAGCACCTATATGCCAGGCACAGTGGCTCATGCCTGTAATCCCCCAGCACTTTGGGAGGCTGAGGCAAGAGGATCACTTGAGCCCAGGAGTTCAACTAGTCTGGGCAACATGGTGAAACTAGGTCTCTACAAAAAATACAGAAATTAGCCAGGCATGGTTGCACACACACCTGTAGTCCTAGCTACTCAGGAGGCTGAGGTGGAAGGAGTAGTTGAGCCCAAGAAGGTCAAGTCTGCAGTAAGCCAAGATTGTGCCACTGCACTCCAGCCTGGGCAGCAGTGATACTCTCTCATGGGAAAAAAGAAAAAAGAAAAAAAAATAAAGCACCTTTATGATCATGCATTTCTCTTTTGTAGAGTAGATAAGAAAAAGCAATTTACAAAACAGATTTACATGCCCTTTACACACCCAAAGTGAGAGATTTTGAACTCATACATTCAAATTTACTTGACAAGTTTTCACTGACAAAGTCTAATGTTCTAGGCCCCATAATGAGTTCTGAGAATTCTAGACTCAATAAATAAAGCCCTTGACAAGGAACTCATTTTTCTATCGAGGATGTTTCTAGTGTTATGCTTTTATACTGTATCCTAGGCAGCTGCCTCTCAGTGAGCTTAATGAGCAGCTCTACCAAATAGGAGTGCTCCATATTAGAGTGGCAAATAGCCCCAGCCAAAGATGATGATGATAATAGTGATAAATGATACTAATGGCAGCTAACATCTACTGGAAGCTTCTATGCACCAGTCATTGCATATTGCACATAGATTATTCCAGGCGTCCCCAAACTGCGGCCCCCTGAGGCCATTTATCTGGCCCCTCCTCCGCACTTCAGGAAGGGGCACCTCTTTCATTGGTGGTCAGTGAGAGGAGCACAGTATGTGGCGGCCCTCCAACGGTCTGAGGGACAGTGAGCTGGCCCCCTGTGTAAAAAGTCTGGGGACGCCCGGATTATTCTGACAGCTACCCTACAGTATAGGAGCGATTACTGCCTCCAATGTACAGAGGAGGAACCAAACATAAGCTCAAATAACTTGTCTAAGATGGTATAGGTAGAAAATAGTAGAAGCAGGATCTAAACCCAAGTAGTAGCCTGGATCCAGAGCTGATGCTTTTAACCACTGTTTTATACTACCTACCTATCAAATCCCTTTCATGGAAGAATATACAGCAGGTATAGAA
The DNA here is from genome assembly GCF_048565385.1 of Saimiri boliviensis. NCBI lineage: Eukaryota > Metazoa > Chordata > Mammalia > Primates > Cebidae > Saimiri > Saimiri boliviensis. The sequence goes on along the minus strand of NC_133450.1, from coordinate 39,483,697 downwards.
AGACATGGCATCCAAAAGATTCTGAGCTATCCTAACAATATGGGGATATAGGCCAAATACATGGCTGTTCAGATGGATTTCCTGGCTCCTTACATTTCAGGGTATCCTTATAATGAAGTTTCATCCATAAAGTTAGTCTAAGTGAGTGTTGTCCTACCATTATATGACCACATCAAAACTTTAGTAGAAAAGACAAGAGCAGCACTTTGGAGGCCAAGGCAGGTGGATCACCTGAGGTTGGGAGTTCAAGACCAACCTGACCAACATGGTGAAATCCCATCTTAAAAAAGAAAAAGCATGCATAGAAGGTTTTGAGGAGGGCAGATAGGAAGAGTGATGGGAAAGGAGAGAGACAGAATTAAGAAAGTTCATCTCTAATGGTCTTTCTCTATGGTCAGTGAAGGGTGAAATATCCCATTGCATATGTGCAACAACCCATCTCATTTCTTCTGTAATCTCCACAGAGAAGAGAGTCTTTTCTTAAACTTTCTGGCTAAATTCAGAAATTTCTCTCATTCCCTTTTCTATGAAAGCTTCTTTAACTATCCCTCTGTACTCTATCTCATGAAACAGTATTGTATCAAAATTCATATGAGCTTTCCAGGGAAGGAGAAAGGAGGAGAAAAACTGAGTGTCAGGTACTGAGCTAAGTCTTTATACATGTTTTCATACTTATTCTTCACAAAATCCAATGAAGCAGATATCTCTGTTCAGAGATAAGAAAACCGATGGCCAAAGAGGTTCAGTAGTTTGAGCCCAGTCACAGTCAGCAAGAAGTGATGAAACAAACTCTATGTGGCCAACCTCCATGCCTTTCCCAGCATACACTGCTTTGAGCCATGAGGGCTATCACTGTGCAACAGACACTAGTACAACAAAAGCATTCTTAAGACTAAGCTGGAAATCATTTTTTAAACACACACACACACACACACACACACACACTCACCTTAAAATATTGTTTAACTTAAAACTTAAAACATTTATTTGCAATCTTTTGTCAGGGAGCCAAGGCTTTCTCTTTAATTATCTGGGCCAATTAGACAAAGTCACTTTTTTGCCTAAACCTACCCATGAGATATCTCTGGATTTTTAGTTTCAGCTTTTTTAGAAAGAGCAAGAACGTAGACACTTCGAAGGAATTCTGAATTCAGGATCTTCCTACGTTTATGTTTCGCCCCCCCCAATCGCACCCATACCTATCTCAATAGCTATTAGCCCTTTAAGATTTTATTCAAGTAGTCATAAAAGATTTTATTCAAAACTTTCAACTAAACTTCCATAGAAAAAACAAACCTGTCTTTTCCTATTCATAATATGTTTGCATAAATTTTAATTAAATTTTATAATGCAACAATTACATTGAGTAGAAACAGGTTTGAGAAGCCCATTGGTTTCTGATAAGGATAATCTGAAGCAATGGGAACAGAAATGTTTAAGTGTTTGAGAAAGTAACGAATACACACACTGATGTTCTTCATTTCCTCTGTAAAACATCGTACTAGTGCCCAAAGGTGAGGCTTTGAAGAACATCAGTGACTCTAGGAAGCCAGAGAAGTATGATCAAATTAAGAGGACTTCTGCTGTAACTCTGAACTATAATAGCTGAGGGTTCTGATCTGTTATCTACACAGAGAAAAAGAAAAAGGCAGAGAATGCTCACAAGGCAGCACTGCTAAGAAACTGTCAGGGACTAAAGAGATTTTTGTTTTAAATTTTCAAATAATTACAAAGAGAGAAATCACAACTAATCACAGGGAGAATACTGGCTAGCAGAAGAGTAAGTGCAGGCAAGCTGCTGTGAGTGCGTGTAAACAAGCGAGTACAGACAAATGAACCAAAGCTCGCCAGGTGGACGGAGCTGGGTGTCAGCATCTTTGTCAGTTACATACTAAAACTGCTCACTTATCTTTGTGTGTGTATAAAATGTGAATATACATAAATATGTTATATACACATATGTATACACCTATTACTGTCATAGGACAAAATCTGTGCTGCATGTACTTTTTTTTTTTTTTTTAAAGATAGGGTTTCACCGTGATGGCCAGGCTGGTATTGAACTCCTGACCTCAGGTGATCCAGCCACCTCAGCCTCCCAAAGTGCTAGGATTACAGGCGTGAGCCACCACGCCCAGCCAGCTGTATGTACTTTTCATAGTTCCATTATGTTTCTGACTCCTCCATATTTCTCTACTTCTAGAAAGCTAGTCGGGGGATAGGTATGAGCTTCCCCCTGGCTACTCCAGTAATCCACAAGATCTACTTTTTTTGTCACAAGCTTTAACTGTGGACATTTACCAAGATTTCATCCGTAGAACTGCATTTTTTAAGGTCACAGGCAGATGGCCATGCAGCCCTGTTTGAGGACTCCAGTGGCTAGAAGTCCCCTAACCCATGTGGTGGCCTATTCTGTGGTCAGACCACTGGAACTATATAAAGTTTTTCTCTACCTGGGGCCAAAATCTGCCTCCCATGATCTGTTCCCATTCACCCCAGCTCTGTCCTTTGCAGCTACTGTGGATAAGTCAATGCCCCCTCCAACGTAACTACATGCACATACTTAATTACTAGGCCCTAAATCTTCTTCTCTTCCCAGCTACATGTCCCCAGTTCCTCAGAGGACAGAGCTTTTAGCAAGGCCCACATGCAATCAGAAGGGAAGCAAGCACTCACCGCACTTCACCATTCCCACTTCGTAGCACTTCCGAAGTCGGCAGGCCTGGCAGCTCTTGCGCCGGTTTTTATCAATTGTACACTGATTTGTCGCTGGACAAATATAATCATTATGTCCTATAGCAGAGTAGGGGGAAGAAAAGGTTATTGCTACGATCTCTTGGTTAAATCTCTTCCTGGTTAACAACACTGATAACACTTCCCAGCTGAGAGACAGGGGACATCTTCTTAAGGACCAGTATAGGTACAAAGCCAAAGTCAAGCTTCATTGTCACCTTGTTAATAAGCAAAAGAGACCTAGGAATATTTCAATATCCTGGTTTTTGACTAATATGTTATTCTCTGCATATTCTGAGAATTCTCAAGAGAGAGAGATGTAAAATATATCCTTTGGATATGGAAAATGAGACAGTGACATTTAATTGATTTGCTCCAAGTTATAGAACCCCTCAAGAGTTGTATATCAACACATCAAATTCAACTGCTTATATTCTTTTACATATTTCCCTCTTTCAGGTTTATTAAGATATTTTAATGGAAATTCATAGTCAAACAAAATAACAAAAGGAACAAATAAAGAAATTAGCAATCTAAATAAGGACAAAATGTACTGCTCTGGACAGGAGTTGTAGTGTATTAGATTACTGTTACTCGATTCTTCATTCTCTCTCTCAGCCTTGCGACCCTGAAGTGTACTAGAGTGGGCAGTGAATAAACACTTCCTACCCACTGATGCTGGGCTTGAACACAGGACTTTCTGTAGTCAATGATATATCAATAGATGTGCTGCTCCAACAGTTTAGCTTGGCCTCTTGAGCTCCTGTGAGGCAGCCCCTGGTCCAAGGAAAACATAGTGACATATGGAACAGATCTGACCTCCCCGAAAAGCCCAGCACCGAGTTTATGAAGTAGAGTTACCCTAAACAACTCAAAGACATAGAAGTACAAAAAATAAGGGTCAATGTACTAAGATCCTAAGAGTTTGAACTTGTTCCTTATATAGCAATCTCTAAGACAATGGTGCTTTTAATTCATTTATGTAAGGAAGAGCTATGAATATTTACATTTCAAAAATAATTTCAGAAGAACCAATGAGAGGCAGCAAAACTGATAGAGGCCAGGAGACCAGATGAAAGCCTGCTGTAGCTGTGCAAATGAGAGAAGATATCTGGATAGGGTGTTGGTAGGGAAGATGAAGACAGCTACATGGGTCTCAGAAAGGATTAAGAAATAGAATTTAAAATAAAATAGATGGAAAGTGAAGGTGAAAGTGAATAGGGCATTTTGGTGTCTTTGTTTCTAATACACAATATGGCCTGAATATCTTTTTTTTTTTTGAGACGGAGTTTCGCTCTTGTTGCCCAGGCTGGAGTGCAATGGCGCGATCTCGGCTCACCGCAACCTCCGCCTCCTGGGTTCAGGCAATTCTCCTGCCTCAGCCTCCTGAGTAGCTGGGATTACAGGCACACGCCACCATGCCCAGCTAATTTTTAGTATTTTTAGTAGAGACGGGGTTTCACCATGTTGACCAGGATGGTCTCGATCTCTTGACCTCGTGATCCACCCGCCTCGGCCTCCCAAAGTGCTGGGATTACAGGCTTGAGCCACCGCGCCCGGCCTGGCCTGAATATCTTATATTAAGCCTATAACGAACCAGAATTTCAGTGTGGAGAATGAATGAATCTCAATGATAAACGAAATGAGCAAGTCATAAAAGAAAATAGTCACCAAATAATATGAAGACATGAACACATAAAGTTCTAAAACAGAGAAAATGAACCTGCAGTGTTTAGCGATGCATGTGTACGTGGTTAAACCACACACACCAAGGAAGGCAGAAAGTAGGACTGTCCCACCTCTGCAGACAGGGAGGCAGGTGTGGCAGGAGAAACCACTCAGAGGGATTCCAAGGTGCCATTATATTGTATTTCATTGTTTGGGCACTGGTTACACGGGGATTTGCTTTATAATTATTCTTTAAACTGGACATATTACATGCAGAATTCTACACATTAGCATACAATGAAAAGGTATTTTTTTTTTTTTTTTGGAGACAAAATCTTCCTCTGTTGCCTAGGCTAGAGTACAGTGGCACAATCTCAGCTCACTGCAACCTCTGCCTCCTGGATTCAAGCAATACTCCTGCCTCATACAGGCACCCACCACCATGCCTAGCTAATTTTTGTATTTTTAGTAGAGACAGGGCTTCGCCATGTTGGCCAGACTGGTCTCAAACTTCTGACCTCAGGTGACCCACTTGCCTTGGCCTCCTAAAGTGCTGGGATTACAGGCGTGAGTCACTACAGCTGGCCAGAAAACCTAAATTTAAAAACTAATTGTAACTGCAATCTTGAAACAGTCTTCACAATCTTAGATCTACATGAGTCTCTCATGTTGCAAAGATGTATATGTTTTTCAAGATTTCTTAGGCTCCTTTTCTATTACACTTAAATTATTAACTACACTTGTTATCTATTATTTCAAACAATAGCATGTTTGAAATAACATGTATGGCCGAATTTTATTCAAGTACTTTGATCTATCATTTTTTTGTTTTGTTTTTTTCCAAGACAGGGTCTCCCTCTGTTGCCCAGGCTGGAGTTATAGGGGTATGATCTCAACTCATTGCAACCTCCACCTCCTCAAGTCAAGCAGTTCTCTGATCTCAGCCTCCCATGTAGCTGGGACTCCCAGCTCCTCCACTCCCACCACCCTTCCTAGCCTCTGGAAACCATCCTTCTACTCTATCTTCATGAGTTCAATTTTTTCATTTTTAGCTCCCACAAACAAGCCAAAACATGGGAGGTTTGTCTTCGTGTACCTGGCTTATTTCACTTAACATAATGACCTCCAGTTGCATCCACGTCATTCGAAGTAACAGGATCTCATTATTTTTTAGCTGGATAGTGATGTATATGTTCCACATTTTCTGTATCCATTCATCTGTGGATGGACACTTAGGGTGCTTCCAAATCTTGACTATTGTGAACAGTGCTGCAACAAACATGCCAGTGCAGATATCTTTGATCTACTGATTTCCTTTCTTTTGGGTATATACCCAGCAGTGGGATTGCTGGATCATATGGTAGCTCTATTTTTAGTGTTTTGAGGAAACTTCAAATTGTTCATACAGTATAACTACTATATGAACAGTACAATGATTCTAGTAGTTGTAAATTAGTACTACGGTAGTTGTAGTTGTACTCATTTACATTCCAACCAACAGTATACAAGGGTTCCTTTTTTTTCCACATCCTCACTAGCATTTGGTATTTCCCATCTTTTGGATATTTTGACTGGGGTGAAATCTCACTGTAGTTCTGACTTGCCCTTCTCTGATGATTAATGATGTTGAATATCTTTCATATACCCGTTTGCCATTTGTATGTCTTCTTTTGAGAAATGTTCACTCAGATCTTCTGCCCATTTTTTAACTGGATTAGATTGTTTCCTATAGAGTTGTTTGAGCTCCTTCCATATTCTGCTTGTTAATCCCTTGTCAGATGGGTAGTTTGTAGATATTTTCTCCCATTCTGTAGGTTCTCTCTTCCCTTGTTTCCTTTGCCATGCAAGGAGCTTGTTAACTTGATGTGATCCCATTTGTCCATTTTTGCTTTGGTTGCCTGTGCCTGTGGGGTAGTACTCAAGAAATCTTGCCCCAGCCAATGTCCTGGAGAGTTTCCCTGTGTTTTCTTTTAGTTTCAGAGTTGGAGATCTCAGATTTAAGTCACTGATCCATTTGGATTTGATTTTTGTATATGGTGAGAGATGGGGGTCTAGTCTTATTCTTCTGTACATAGATATCCAGTTCTCCCAGTACCATTTATTGAAGAGACTATTTTTCCCCAAGGTATGTTCTTGTGCCTTTGTAAAAAAATCAGTTAACTGTAGATGTATGGATTTGTTTCTGCGTTCTCTATTCTGTTCCATTGATCACTATGTCTGTTTTATGCTGTTTTAGCTGCTATAGCTCTATGGTATAATTTATAGCCAGGTAATGTGATTTGTCCAGTTTTGATATTTTTACTCAGAATGGCTTTAGTTATTCTAGATCTTTTGTGGTTCCATACAAATTTTAGGTTTTTTTTTTTTCTGTTTCTGTGAAAATGTCATTGGTATTTTGATAGAGATTGCATTAACTTTGTAGATTGCTTTGGGAAGTATGAACATAACAATATTAATTTTTCCAATCCATGTACATGGAATATCTTTCCTTTTTTGTGTGTACTCTTCAATTTCTTTCACCAGTGTTTTATAGTTTTCATTGTAGAGATCTTTCATTTTTTTTTTTTCCTCGAGACGGAGTTTCACTCTTGTTACCCAGGCTGGAGTACAATGGCGCGGTCTTGGCTCACCGCAACTTCCGCCTCCTGGGCTCAGGCAATTCTCCTGCCTCAGCCTCCTGAGTAGCTGGGATTACAGGCACGTGCCACCATGCGTAGCTAATTTTTTGTATTTTTAGTAGAGATGAGGTTTCACCATGTTGACCAGGATGGTCTCGATCTCTTGACCTCGTGATCCACCCACCTCGGCCTCCCAAAGTGCTGGGATTACAGGCATGAGCCACGGCACCCAGCCTTTCACTTCTTTGGTTAATTCCCAGGTATTTTATTTTATTTGTAGCTCTGTAAATGAGATCTCTTTAGATTTTTTTTTCAGACTGCTGTTGGCATATAGAAATGCTACTGATTTTTTTTTTTTTTTTTTTTTGAGACAGTCTCACTTTGTCTCCAGGCACCAGGCTGGAGTGCAGTGGCACAATCTCAGCTCACTGCAACCTCTGCCTCCCGGGTTCAAGCAATTCTCATGCCTCAGCCTCCCGAGTAGCTGGGACTACAGGTGCACGCCACCACGCCCAGCTAATTTTTGTATTTTTCTTTTTTTTTAGTAGAGACGGGGTTTCACCATTTTGGCCAGGATGGTCTCAATCTCTTGACCTTGTGATCCGCCCGCCTCCGCCTCCCAAAGTGCTAGGATTACAGGCTTGAGCCACCGCACCCGGCCTGCTACTGATTTTTTATGTTGATTTTGTATCCTGCAACTTTCCTGAATTTATTAGATCTAATAGTTTTTTTGGTGGAATCTTAATTTTTCCAAGTATTAGATCATATCATCTACAAACTAGGATAATTTGACTTGTTGCTTTCCAAGTTAGATGCCCTTTCTCTTTTCTGATTGCTCTCGGTAGGACTTCCAGTACTATGTTGAATAACAGTGGTAAAAGTGGGCATCCTTGTCAGGTTCCATATAGAGGAAAGGCTTTAGTTTTTCCCCATAAAGTATGATACTGGTCATGGGTCTGTCACATATGTCTGTTATTGTGTTGAGGTATATTCCATCTATACACAGGTTTTTTCAGAATTTATATCATGAAGGGATGTTGAATTTTATCAAATGCTTTTTTAGCATCAATTGAAATTATCATATGGTTTTCAACCCTCATTCTATTGATATGATGTACCATTAATTTGCATATGTTGAACCATCCTTGCATCCCTGGGATAAATTCCACCTGGTTATGATGAATAATCTTTTTAATGTGTTGTTGAATTTGGTTTGCTTGTATTTTATTGAGGATTTCTGCATCAATATTCATTAGGGATATTGATCTGTGATATTCTTTTGATGTTTCTTTGTCTGATTTTTGTATTAGGGTAATACTGGTCTCACAGAATGATTCTGAAACTATTCCTTCCTCCTCTATTTTTCAGAATTGTTTGAATAGGACTGCCATTAGTTCTTCTTTAAATGTTTGGTAAAATTCAGCAACAAAGTCATCAGTCCTGGGCTTTTCTTTGCTGAGAGATTTTTTTTTTTTTTTTTTTTTTTTTTTTTGAGACCTGATCAGACTCCATCAGCCAGGCTAGAATGCAGTGGTACAATCTTGGCTCACCACAGCCTTGACTTCCTGGTCCTAAGCAATCCTCCCACCTCAGCCTCCTGAGGAGCTAGAACTACAGGTGCACACCACCACACCTAGATAATTTTTTTTTTTTTGGTAGAGATAAGGATCTCCCTTGTTGCCCAGGCTAGTCTTGAACTTCTGGGTCCAGGTGATCCTCCTGCCTTGGCCTCCCAAAGTGCTGGGATTATAGGTATGAGCCACTGTGCCCAGATTGTTGACAGACTTTCTGTAATAGCTTCAGTCTTGTTACTGGTATGTTCAGGTTTTGGATTTCTTCATGGTTCAGTCTTGGAAGGCTGTATGCATCTAGGAATTTAGCCATTTCTTCTAGGTTTTCCAATTTATTGGCATATAGTTGCTTATAATAGCCTCTAATGATCCTTCAGATTTCTGTGGTATCAGTTGTATGTCTCCTTTAAAATCAGAGATGAAAAATCTGATTTTATTTGGCTCTTCTCTTTTTTTTAAAAAAAAAAAGTGAATCTGGCTAAAGGTTTGTCAAGGTTATTTTCTTAAAAAAAAAAAGACTATTTTGTTGATCTTTTGTGTTGTTTTCTTGGTTTCAATTTTATTTATTTTGCTTTGATCTTTATATGAATATTTATTTTTGTCTGTTACTTTTGGGTATGGTTTGCTCTTGTTTTTCTAGTTCTTTAAGATGCATCATTACGTTGTTTACTTCAAGTTTTTCTACTTTTTGCTGTAAGTACTTAAGCTATAAACTTTCCTCTTAGTACTGCTTTCATTGTACCCTGTAAGTTTTGGTATGTTGTATTTCCATTATCATATGTTTCAACAAATTTTTAATTTCCTTCTTAATTTCTTCATTGACACACTAGTCATTCAGGAGTACATGGTTTCATTTCCATGTTTGTATAGTTTCCAATATTCTTTATTGATTTCTAGTTTTATTCCACTGTGGAGGTACCTGATTTGATTCCAGTTTTTCTGAATGTTTTCATGCTTGCTTAGTGGCCTAACATATAGTATATCCTTCAGAATGATCCATTTGCTGAGAAAAAGAATGTGTATGTTGCAGCCACTGGATGAAATATTCTGTAAATATCTATTAGGTCCATTTGGTCTTTAGTGCAGATTGTCTGAAATTTCTTTGTCGATTTTCTGTCTGGATGATCTGTTCAATGCCAAAAATGGGGTGAAGTGTCTAGCTACTATCATATTAGTCTGTCTTTTTTTTTTTTTTTTTTTGAGACGGAGTTTCACTCTTGTTACTCAGGCTGGAGTGCAATGGCATGATCTCAGCTTACCGCAACCTCCGCCTCCTGGGTTCAGGCAATTCTCCTACCTCAGCCTCCTGAATAGCTGGGATTACGGGCATGTGCCACCATGCCCAGCTAATTTTTTGTATTTTTAGTAGAGACGGGGTTTCACCATGTTGACCAGGATGGTCTTGATCTCTTGACCTTGTGATCTACCCACCTTGGCCTCCCAAAGTGCTGGGATTATAGGCTTGAGCCACCGTGCCCGAAACTGTCTCTCTCTTTAGCCCTAATAATATTTGCTTTATATATCTGGGTGCTCCAGACATATTTACAATTGTTATATTTGCTTGCTGCATTGACACCTTTATTATTATATAGTGACCTTTTTGTCTCTTTTTATAGTTTTTGCCTTGAACTCTACTTTGTCTGGTATAACTAGAGCTACTCCTGCTTTTTTGGTTTCCATTTGTATGAAATATTTTTTTTTCCATTCCTTTCTTTTCAATCTACATGTGTCTTTATAGGTGAAGCGTGTTTCTTGTAGGCAACAAGTGGTTGGATTAAAAAAAAAAAAAAAATCCATTCAGCCACTCTGTCTTTTGACTGGAGAATTTAGTCTATTGACATTCAATGTTATCAATGGTTAGTAAAGACTTACTCCTGCCATTTTGTTATTTGTTTTCTGATTGTTTTATGGTCTTCTCTTCCTTTTTTCTTTCCTATCTTCCTTTTAGTGATTTCCTCTGGTGGGATGTTTTAATTTTTAATTTTTTGTGTATCCATTGTATGCTTTTTGATTTGAGGCTACCATGAGGCTCGCAAATACTGTGTTTATGTTAAACTGGTGACAACAAACTAACAAACAAGCAGTGAAAACACTATTAACTTTAACTTCACTCCCCTTAACTTTTCATTATTTCTATGTATATATTATGTCTTGAAAAGTTGTTGTAGGGCCTGGTACAGTGGCTTATACCTGCAATCCCAGCACTTTGGGAGGCTGAGGCAGGTGGATCAACTGAGGTCAGGAGTTTGAGACCAGCCTGGACAACACTGTAAAACACTGTCTCTACTAAAAATACAAAAATTAGCTAGGCATGGTGGTGAGTGCCTGTAATCCCAGTCACACCAGAGGCTGAGGCAAGAGGATCCCTTGAACCCAGGTGTCAGAGGTTGCAGTAAGCCAAGATTGCACCAATGCATTCCAGCCGACTGTTTCAAAGGAAAAAAAAAAAAAAAAGGTGGGGGGTCGCTGTAGTTATTGTTTTTAATTGGTTCTTCCTTTAGGCTTTCTACTCAAAATATGAGTTTACAAATCACAATTAACAGTGCTACACTAGTCTGTGGTTTTCTATGTACTTAATATTACCAGTGAGTTTTGTACCTTGAGATGATTTCCTATTGCTCATTAACATCCTTTTCTTTCAGACTGAAGAACTCCATTTAGCAATTCTTGTACAGCAGGTCTAGTGTTGATGAAATCTCTTAGCTTTTGTTAGTCTGGGAAATAACAAAAAGCTAATATCCCTTAGCTTTTGTTTGTCTGGATAATAACATTCATATCTTAATTATGGCTTGAAAGATATTTTCACTGGATACACTATTAGAGGGTAAAAATTTTTTCCTTTGGCACTTTAAATATGTCATGCCTCTTTCCTGGCCTGTAAGGTTTCCACTGAAAAGTCTGCTGCCAGAAATCAGGGCTTCACTGCATGTTATTTGTTTTTTTTCTGTTGCTGCTTTTAGAATTTTTTTTCATCCTCGAGTTTAAAGACAAAAGATTATGCAATAAAATCATTCTAACATTCCTAAGAACAAACAAGAGAAAATAACTAGGACATTTTTAAACTTGTGTTAAATACATTATAACACTATAATAGTTCAAATAATCTAGAATCATGTAAAATAGTTCTTACACAAGAATGAAAAGAGATCAATGGAACAGTGAGAATAAAATGCTAGTATATGTAAGAACTTCATAAACCATATTTATACGTATATAGAGAAACAAAATCCAATGGCAACATGAAGAGATGCACAAAGTCATCATTAGGGAAATGCAAATTAAAACCACAATGAGATGCTACTGCGTACCCATTAAAATGGCAAAAATTAAAAAGACTGACAATATCCAGTTTTGGCAAAGATGTAAAGCAACAGGAACTCTCTCATACATTGTTGTCAAGAATGCAAAGTCGGCCAGCCACTTTGGAAAACAATCTTATAAACATACACTTATCACACAACTAGAAATTTTATACTTAGGTATCCAAGAGAAACAAAAACATACGTCTGCACAGAGAGATATGCATGAATGCTCATAAGTTTTATTCAAATAGCACAAAACTTTAAGCAACCCAAATGAATGAACAGTGAGAGATCTATACATTGCAATATTACTCAGCAACAAAAAGGAATGAACTACTGATACATGCAACAACACAGATAAATCTCAAAAGCATCATGATAAATAAAAAGCCAAATACAAATACAATATGGCATTCTCAAAAAGACAAAGCTAGAGGGATAGAAAACAGACCAGTGGGCCAGGCACAGTGACTCGCTCCTGTAATCCCAGCACTTTGGGAGACATGAGGTCAGATGGAGACCATCCCGGCTAACATGGTGAAACCCCATCTCTACTAAAAATACAAAAAATTAGTCAGGTGTGGTGGTTCATGCCTGCAGTCCCAGCTACTTGGGAGGCTGAAGCAAAAGAATCGCTTAAATCTAGGAGGCAGAGATTGCAGTGAGCCAAGATCACACCACTGCACTCCAGCCTGGGCAAGACTCCGTCTAGAAAAAAAAAAAAAAAAGGAAAAAAAAAAGGAAACAAACCAATGATTCCCAGGGCCTGGGAAATTCAGGAGAAATTGGCTGCAATGAACATGAGCAAATTTTGAGGGTGATAATAACATTCATATCTTAATTATGGTGGTGGTCGCATGACTACACATATTTTCAAAACTCATAAACCCACATAATTAAAATAGGTAAATTTTATTGTATGCAAATTGTATCTCAAACTCAACTTTAAAAAATTGGCTTTCATATTTTAAATCAATAAAAAGTGAATGTACTCAGTAAAATAATGTGGAGAAAATTATTTAGAGACAAATGCATTTGATTCTTATTTCATTCAGTATGCCAAAATAAATGCCTTTTGAATTAAATGATAAAATGTAAAAACAAACTATTAAATGACAAAATATAGGCAAAAGTTTATATGATCCCTGGGTATGAAACAACCTTTTTTTGACTTAAAAACTATATACAAAACTATCAAAGTTAGTGATATTTGACTATTTAAAGATTAAATATTTCTGCATGTCAACATCAGAATCAAGTGGAAAAAATATTTTTCATACCTGTAATAAAAGGTTGATATGGTAACATATAAAGCACACAATAATTTATCAGGAAAATGTGAGAACCTGATAGAAAAATGGGCAAAAGCTCTGCATAAAAAAGATAAATGAGAAAATACAAATGGCAGATAGATTTATGAGAAAACATTTACCTCACTAATAATGAGAAGCAAATTAAAACCCAAGAGATACCATACATGACCTATCAGCATAGCAACGTGTTTTTCTTTTTGATAATGAGAGTCAATACTACCAAGAGGTTGGTAAAAGCAACACTCACACGGCTGGTGGAAGAGCAAGTCTGCACAGCCTTCTTGAGACTTGAACACTTGAAAACATCTGTCAAGAACTTTAAACATTAATATACTCTGACCCTACAGATTTGTTCTAAAGGTATATCCAGAGAAACTATTAGAGATTTTTTCAAAGCTTCATGAACAAATAAATCAAGCATAGCAATATTTATAACAATGAAAATAATTGATAAGGTCTTTAACAAGAGTTCAATTAAATCTAATCATAAGATAGATTATTACACAGTTGTGAAAAAGGTCTCTGGAAATTTAACAACAGAAATGCTTACAAAACAATATTAGGTTAAAAAGGATACAGAACTCTGTAGGAACCCAATTAATTTTGAAACATCATCATTCAAGAAATTGTTGAGTGCTACTAGTGAACAAAATGAACAAAAATCCTTGCCCTCATACAATTTATAATATACTGTCTTGTTCACCACTGTATGCACAGAGCCTGGTACAGTGCTCAATAAATATTTGTTAAATGAACACCACTAGGAAAGAGAATAGAAAGTAAAGCGTAAGCTTGAAAAACAAGCCATGCCTTCATCTGGACCAGAAGAAGTGATGAGGTCACTCTCCCTATGTCCTCCCTTCCTCTGTGCTCCATAACCCAGGAGAGAAACAACAGCACTTACTACTCTGACGGCAACTCATTGTGTGAAGAAGCCAACAGAGTATCAACGGAACAGCAAGCACAACACAGCTTCCAGTGCACTGTACAGCGAAGGGGACAGACACATGACTAAGATACCATCAATTAGCTTATAAACCAATTACGAGACAAGTTTAAAATTATATAAACAGAAGAATGTTAAATGCAAGGAATTTCTCAAGTTAATACTGTACCATCCTGGCCTATTTGAGACAATTTTAAAAATGAGTGGCCACTTTCAGTTACTGCAATGCACTTCTATCAAAGACAGGAAGCATGCAAAGAAAGCATCATTTAAGCACTAAACAACTGTAAGAGCTTTAACTCTTTCCTCTTTGCACATTTAGAATTTCACATTCCTATCTGATGCAGCAGGAAGGAAGAAACAACACAAAGAAGCAGAGGAAATTTACTTTCAATTGCTATTAGCTATAGTCTTGACAGTCAAAGATGTTTCAAGCAGACAGATGTTTCCCCAACAGCAAAAAAAAAAAAAAAAAAAGGATCTCTTTTTTAAAAGATATGGTTAGTAATAATTGGTCAATGATTGGTCAAAATGTTCGTTCTTAAGGGGTAAAATTCTAAAACCTCAGCAAGATAGAAAATAGTCATCATATCAAGAGTTCAGTTCAGAATTTCAGAAAATCTAGATTGTTCTTATCATGTAGCAGGGAACTAGACTTGGCCTTATAATCTACTGTTAAGAGTTATCACAAACAAAATATTTGAGCACTGAATATGTTTTCATATAATCAACCTCATTTCATCTTTAGAAAATCCCTCTGAGTATCTCCATTTCACAGAGGAGGAAAAGGCTGGGAGGTGACGTCACAGAGCTAGTAAGTATAAAATCCAGGACAAATGTCATCCACACAGGGTGAATTTCAGGGCACAGGTAGGAAAGTGACTATCTACCAACATTTCACTCCTCGCCATGTCCTGGATTTTATCAGTGTCTCTCTGCTTGAGGTAAAATGTCCTCTTAATCTAGAGTTATCAGTGGGTGAGTTAATTTAGTAAATTGCCATTTGCCATTTACACACTATGAATTCCCTCGACATTGCTTTTCTTAACCGGCAAAGAACAAAGTGCTAAGGCTTTGCTAGAAAAAGGAAGTGAGCTTTCAGACTGAAACATAGGATGTTACCTGGGAGGGGGCTATTGAGGGAGAAGTTATATGGCAAAAAGAAAACGAGAGTAAGCAAGAAAGTGACTTCAGCAAATCAGGGCTGACAAGGGAGAGAGTGCGTAACAAGGACACGTGCAGGGAGATGGGCTGCCTGGCCTTGAAACCAGGGGTGAGCAACTTCAAGTTTTATAAACCAAAAAATAACATTCTAAGTCCCCACCCCCAACCATCTGAATGGGCCCCTCCTCTTGGCCAAGGGCATTCCAAAATTAACGCGAAAAATAAGTTTAGGCCATGATGAGAAGGGGGAGCCAAACATGGTTCATTACCCTCCTCCCTTTTGGAATCACTGACAGAACAGACTCTTTAAATCCCATAAGAAACATTTATAATCTATTCTCTCTGAAGCCTGCTACCTGGAGGCTTCATCTGCATGATAAAACCTTGGTCTCCATAATCCCTTATTGTAACCCAGCCATTCCTTCCTATTGATAATAACTCAACCAATTGCCAATCAGAAAATATTTGAATTGCTTATGACATGGAAACCTCTGCTTTCAGCTGTCCTGCCTTTCCAGACCGAATCAATGTATATCTTATGTGCAGTGATTAATGTCTTATATCTCCCTAAAATGTATAAGACCAAGTTGTGGCCTGACCACCTTGGGCACATGTTTCAGCTCTCCTGAGGGCTGTGTATGGGCCATTTGTCACTCATATTTGGCTCAGAATAAATCTCTCCAAATATTTCACAGAGTTTGATTCATCAGTAAGTTGGTTTTAAAAAATCCAGAAGGAATTTAGACAAAGTCAGGGAAATAGTCTAAACCCAGCCCAGAAAACAAGGGGACTGTGAACTGAGTCCCTTCTAACCCAGGGGAAGAAATGTGTCTAGATCAATTCTCAAAGGCCACTGCAGTTGAATTCCTGATTTCTGACCATTTCCATAAAATGTGTTTATTCTCTCTTCCTCAGGAGCCAGCCCACCATCATGACTGTTAAGCATGTGGTATATTACATTTAAGTAAAAGAAAGAAACAATCTTTGCAAGTCCTTGTGAGCACATTTTTTCCAAGAGACATCTTCACAAGGTTATAACTCGATGTCTTCTATCCAACACCCATGTGGGTGAAGAAGGAAGGGTAAGACCCATTCGAATTGCTGTATAATCTTGGGTTTCTGGGGTAGAAATCTGCAATTCCCCTCTACCACCCAACCCACTCCCAAACACACATGATCCTCTGAACTGTTCATCAAATACTTTGTGTGCCAAATAGGCCAGCAGTGACATTTCTGCCAAGTCATCTCTGCAAAATTGAAAGCAAAAGTAGGAAAGTAAACAAAGAGTTAACAATTCTCTTTTACCTTGAATGCTTCTTTTAAAAAAGGCCTTACATCCTTCACACGACCAGACTCCATAGTGATATCCCGATGCGTAATCGCTGCAGACTGCACAGAAGTGAGCATCCCTCTTTGAACTTGGACCAGTAACAGGGCTGGCACAATGGTTCCCACTAACCTTCCTTTTCAGTGTCTCTCTAGGGAGCAAAGAAAATATCCATTGAAAAAAGCATAAAAGGGAAAGGAAGAGCTTTCTAGGAAAAAAAAAAAAATAGCATGAACATTGCCTAATTTAATCTCTTTTTCCTCCAGGGTTCATGGTAAATATATTCCAGGAAATCTAATAGAGAAAAACTTTTTTTTTTTTTTTTTGAGATGGAGTTTTGCTCTTGTTGCCCAGGCTGGAGTGCAATGGCACAATCTCGGCTCACTGCAACCTCCGCCTCCTGGTTCAGGCAATTCTCCTGCCTCAGCCTCCCGCGTAGCTAGGACTACAGGCATGTGCCACCATGCCCAGCTAATTTTTGTGGTTTTAGTAGAGAGGGGGTTTCACCATGTTGACCAGGATGGTCTCAATCTCTTGAACTCGTGATCCACCCACCTTGGCCTCCCAAAGTGCTGGGATAATAGGCATGAGCCACCGTGCCCAGCCTTAGAGAAAAACTTTGATACTGGTATCATAGCTACAAAAAGCCATGCTATGGGATGTTTGAAAGTGGGTAGGTGAGTTTATGCCCATCCATGTGGTGCTGAGCATTTGTCACTGCAGAAGACCTGTCATAGCCATGGGGTGGGGGATGCATCTCTATGTGTAATGAAAGGAGTGGCCAGATCAAATCTTACCCACAGATCTAAACCATAGGCAGGATATGCATTGGTCTTCTGTACATAGTTACTAGAGTTCACAAATGCTGCATGGATAAGTCTGGAAGCATATAGCCACTTCCAAACATCAGTCATTCCCAATAGCATTGCTAAGCAGCCCTTCAGACATTTGAGGGTCCCACTTAAATGGAGAACAAACATCTTGCACTCTGCAATTTCAGATAAAGGTCTGGATTTAAAATAACTTTAAGGTCGGGTGCGATGTAGAAACCTGTAATCCGAGCACATTGGGAGGCCAAGGTGGGCGGATCACCTGAGGCCAGGAGTTCGAGACCAGCTTGGCCAACAAGGGGAAACCCCAACTCTACTAAAAATACAAAAATTAGCTGGGCATGGTGGCACACACCTGTAATCCCAGCTACTCGTGAGGCTGAGGCAGGATAATTGCTTGAACCCAGGAGGTGGAGGTTGCAGTGAGCCCAGATATGCGCCACTCCACCCTGGACGATAGAGCGAGACTGTCTCAAAAAAAAATAAAATGAAAATAACTTTAAGAGAAGTAACAAATGGACTTTATGTTACCTTGAGATCAATGGGAGAGAAGAAAAAGGGGGAAGAGAAGAGAAAGGGAGAGAGAGAAAAAAAGGACGAGAAAGGAGAGAGCAAGCAAGTGCCTGGCCCGGAAAGGCCTGGAAGGAAGCAGAGGCTTGATGCTGGACCAGGGGAAAGAGGTCCATAAAGGAACGGAGAGTCTAGCAAGGGAGCCCCAGGCAGAACCCAAAACACATGTGGCTAGTTCCTGATGCTGCAAGGGCATGGTTCTTTTGGGAAGGGAATAGTAAATGTATTATTGATTTATAAATGAAGGTAATTATATCATGGGGCTTAATTTTCTCAAAAATTAGCATTATTTTATTAGAATTCAAGCTCAGAAACAAAATATCTACTTTTACAGAGGGAAAAAACATTAATTTAAAAAATTTATCCACAATGTTTATATTCTCTTCTTTTACTGCTTTATTTTAAGGAGTAAAACAAAAGAAGACAAGTAAAATTACGGTACAATGTTGCTTGCTCAAAGTTTTATGACAATATTTGAAAGTAACAAATTTCAATATCCAGTATGCCCTTAGTAGCTTCACTTAGATGTTTATCTCCCCGTCTCCTTTCTCATAATACCATCCCTTCCCTTCCTATGATTATCATTAGAAATATTACAAATTAAATGGAAATAATCCATAATATTACCTTGCATTTAAAGAATACACATATCTTTTTCTTTTGTAAGACAGAGTTTCATTCTTGTTGCCCAGGCTGGAGTGCAATGGCACAATCTCAGCTCATCACAACCTCCGCTCCTGAGTTCAAGCAATTCTCCTGCCTCAGCCTCCTAAGTAGCTGGGAATACAGGCATGCACCACCATGCCTGACTTTTTTTTTGAGACAGAGTCTTACTTTGCTGCCAGGCTGGAGTGCAGTGGCATGACTCAGCTCAGTACAACCTCTGCCTCCTGGGTTCAAGCAGTTCTCCTGCCTCAGCCTCCTGAGTAGCTGGGTGGGGCTACAGGCACCCATCACCACACCTGGCTAATTTTTTGCATTTTTAGCAGAGACAGTTTTGCCCTGTTAGCCAGGATGGTCTCGATCTCCTGACCTCCTGATCTGCCTACCTCCCCTGTGAAAGCACTGGAATTACAGGAGTGAGCCACCACGCCCTGCCATGCCCAGCTAATTTTCTACTTTTAGTAGAGATGGGGTTTCTCCATGTTGGTTAGGCTGGTCTCCAACTCCCAACCTCAAATGATCCTCCCACCTCAGCCTCCCAAAGTGCTGGGATTACAAGTGTGAGCCACTGCATCCGGCCACACATTTCCTTTTTAACTTCAGGAAATGCCAACTGAAGCCTATATTTCAATAGTTTCCACCGATCTTTATATAACAGTATTATTTTAGTTCATGGTTAAAAAGCTTATACCAATCGTCTGTGTTTTCAAGCTTTGCATGTCTAGAATTTCATTTAAGTTGTAATACTGCCACAGTTACTTTTATCCTGGAAACAATTTGTCATGAACACTATGTTGGGATTTTACTATTTAAGAAGACTCCAAAACAAAGTAAAAATTCATTTTTCAAATCCAAATAACTCCATTAAGAGTGAGTTTAAGCCAGACACGGTGGCTCACGCCTGTAATCCCAGCACTTTGGGAGGCTGAGGCGGGTGGATCACGAGGTCAAGAGATGGAGACCATCCTGGCCAACATGGTGAAACCCCGTCTCTACTAACAAAATACAAAAATTAGCTGGGTGTGGTGGTGTGCACCTGTAATCCTAGCTACTCAGAAGGCTGAGGCAGGAGAACTGCTTGAACCCAGGAGGCAGGGATTGCAGTGAGCCGAGACTGCACCAATGCACTCCGGCCTGATGCCTGGAAACAAAACAAGACTCTGTCTCAAAAAAAAAAAAAAAAAAAAAAGGGCCAGGCACGGTGGCTCATGCCTATAATCCCAGCACTTTGGAAGGCCAAAGTGGGTAGATCACAAGGTCAGGAGTTCAAGACCGGCCTGGCCAAGATAGTGAAACCCCATCTCTTATTTTTAAAAAAGAGTGAGTTAAATTCAGACCAGGTGCAGTGGCATATGCCTGTAATCCCAACATTTTGGAAGGCCAAGGTAGGAGGATCATTTGAGGTCAGGAGTTCAAGACGAGACTGGCCAACATGGTGAAACCCTGTCTCTACTAAAAATACAAAAAAATGAGCCAGGCATGATGATGCATGCCTGTCATCCCGGCTACTCAGGAGGCTGAGGCACGAGAATTGCTTAAACCCAGGAGGTGGAGGTTGCAGTGAGCTGAGATCACACCACTGTACCCCAGCCTGAGTTACAGAGTGAGACCCTATCTCAAAAAAAAAAAAAAAAAGTGACTTAAGTTCAGTCTTTACTGTATAAAGACAATAGTCTCAATAGCAAATTCTCCCTACAACATTGATGTACACATACCACTTTTTAGTGAGAACTAGAACATCAGAATAGAACAGGGCATTCTATGTTTTGGGTGCTCTAAGTAAACTATGTAATTAATAAAGACCTTGTCTAGCATATCATTTTCTTCTCACTAAACCATAAACTGATTTGAGAAATGCCCAGGAACTATAATTCAGAATGAAGACTGGACTTACCTGCTTACAGGTAAGGTGTGTTCTAGTGATCTTGCTTCACACCAGGGACTCTTTTGAGGTTCTGCATACAAATGTGATAACTGGTGATGAACAGCTAAAGGAGAAAGGTGCCCAGGTGTTGACCAGAGCATATTTGGGCTTGTGATCTGCCGACCAGGCCCATCTTCCAAGTTAGTAACACTGCTGGGAATGCTATAATTCATCACAGCAGGGCTATAGAATGTCATGGCCGGATATTCATGGTGGCTCTCTACATAGGAGGAAGGTATGTATATAGGGCCGTGCTCCAAGGGTAAGATGGATTGACCAAAATTGTAGGAAGAAGGAGAATTAAGGCTGGATGGTGAGTTTTTTATATCCATGTCTTGAGATAACAGCTGGGATAACACCTCGCAAGAAGATGCACAAAGGGCATTATAATGTCAAAGATTCTTGGATAACTTTAACGACTGTAAAGAAAAACAGAAGACATTGCCAAGTTAGTTAGGGCTACAGGTTTAACTATGAAAATTTAAACATTTTTATTCAAAAAAAAAACCATACACTTGTATGAGATTAAAAATACATCCTGAAAAAATATATATGAAAATATGAACCTCAGAAGAGTTGAAATGTGACCATGCCAGGCACGGTGGCTCAAGCCTGTAATCCCAGCACTTTGGGAGGCCAAGGCGGGTGGATCACGAGGTCGAGAGATCGAGACCATCCTGGTCAACATGGTGAAATCCCGTCTCTACTAAAAGTGCAAAAAATTAGCTGGGCATGGTGGCATGTGCCTGTAATCCCAGCTACTCAGGAGGCTGGGGCAGAAGAATTGCCTGAGCCCAGGAGGCGGAGGTTGCGGTGAGCCGAGATTGCGCCATTGCACTCCAGCCTGGGTAACAAGGGCGAAACTCCGTCTCAAAAAAAAAAAAAAAGAAAAGAAAAAAAAAAGAAATGTGAGCATGAAACTCTCAGTTCTCCAGAACTGACTTCTGGAGAGTCATTAAGAGGCTAGGTGCTTTTTGTTTGGATATATTTCAGATCAGATTCACATGACAACTATCTGTCAGTGGCCTTAAATAATCAGGAACTTGGTAGCCAATGCAAGGAGTTTTTCTTCCTAAACAAAGCCATAAAAAGGGAGAGGAGTGATGAACTTAAACCATCTTAATAGTCTGTGAGACAGGAGAACAGGCAGCAAAAAGAGGGGTCTTTTCTCCCAGAGGTCTATAAAAATGAATAAACAAATCCATTCTGGTTGAGTAGTCCTACTCTAAAACAGAGATACAAACTGGTCAAAGGAAAGACTCCCCAAAAGATTTAATGTCTTTAACATTGTAGGGCAGAGTTTTCCCAACACATCATTTAAATATCCAAACATGGCCTGAGTAACCACAATGTCTGGTACGACAGGAAAAAATGGTCTCTAAAGAGTTTAATTGTTGGGCCTGGCATGGAATTTCACCTGGGCAACCAAAGAACCAGTACCCAGTATCCTGATTCTAAGAATTATTTATTTGCGTGTCAATTTTCTTTAATTATTCACCATAACCTAAAATAGTTGGTCCCCATCTTGGGTGGTGAAAAGCCCTTGTGTTCTGTCCAGAGATTTCTCTCTCGGTCCCCCAGCACACAAACCTGTGTTTGGCCCTCTCAAGTCACATCTGAATTCAGCCATAAAGCTTTCTGTACACATGGGATTATGCATGGTGTTCTACCATACCGGCTGGGGAACATACTATGGCTTTTGAACTAAAACAAAAATATTTAAAATTCCAAATATTGATAGCGATTCTGTGAAGAAAGAAAAAGGTTGGCCCTAGAAATGGCAGAAGGACACTCCAAAAAGACTGGACTTATTTTTATCAAAGCACCTATAAATCTAGTTAATAAGAAGTCAGCCACCGTCAAGCTTGTTCTTACATATATTTCTATCAGTGGCCAGAGCAGAACATTCACTGTAGCCCCAGCTCTGCCTGAAAGCCAGGCAGTCTTTGACAAATCCACAAACTCCCTGAGCTGCCACATCTTCAGTAGAAACAGGTACTGATTTGGGACTGTGCCTTTTCACAGTGCTCTGAGAATGAAATGAGATAATGTCTGTGAAAGGATTCTATAAGGTATTATTACACATGCAAGAGGATGAAGCCAGACTATCAGGATGTCATTGGATACACATATAGTGTTGGTTGGACTTTCCAGACAAGTTACAATGTCTTTATGGCCACCCTGAAGATTTGTGCCTCCTAATTTTACTTTTTGATTTCTGTTCTATAGAAATCCATCCCCTGTAGAGTCCAGATAGCTGGGTTGTAGGGGGCCTGACAACACTATGTGTACAGATAAAATGCCACATATCCCTGATGCCATATTCTCAATCTTGCAGAGTAGGAAGACTCGGACAGCTCATCCCTATTCCTCTTCCACCTGCCCATCACACTTCCCCAAGCATTCAGTTGAATCGCCTCACATTTGTGTGCCCTATAGAAGTAAAAACTTCACACTCACAAAGTAGAAACTAGAAGGAATTTCATGGTAAAGAATTTCTTAAGCAACAAGAATCCTTGATGTGTGTAAGTAGCTGTTTGGTGACTATTAGCTTATTTTTTTTTGAGACATGGTCTTGTTCTGTAACCCAGGCTGGCGTATAGAGGGAAGATCATGGCCCACTACAGCCTTGACCTCCTGGGCTCAAGGGCTTCTCCAAACTCTGCTTCCCAAGTAGCTGGGACTAAAGGCATGCACCATCATGCACAGCTAATTTTTAAATTTTTGTAGAGATTGAGTCTCACTGTGTTACCCAGACTGGTCTTGAACTTCTGGCCTTAAGCAGTCCTCCCATCTTGGCCTCTCGAAGTGCTGAGATCACAGGCCTGAGCCACCACACCTGGCCAATTATCTTTAAATGCATCTCTTTTTATAAAAATTTTTTGAGATAGAGTCTTACTTTATTGTCCAGGCTGGAGTACAGTGGCACAATCTCAGCTCACTGTAACCTCCGCCCAGGTTCGAGCAATTCTCATGCCTCAGCCTCCTGAGTAGCTGGGATTACCGGCATGAGCCACCATGTCCAGCTAATTGTTTGTATTCTTAGAGACAGGGTTTCATTATTTGGCCAGGCTGGTAAATTCCTGGCCTCAAGTGATCCACATACCTAGGCCTCCCAAAGTGCTGAGATTACAGGCATAAGCCACCATATCCAGCCTCTTTAAATATATTCTTTCAAAACAAAGTATTAAGACTTTTAATCAATTTAATATTAATTAGGAAGATAAAACACTCCAAAATCACCACAGAACTCATCACTAAAAACTGTTTTGTGGCCAGGTGAGGTGGCTCATGCCTGTAATCCCAGCACTTTGGGAGGTTGAGGTGGGCAGATCATGAGGTCAAGAGATCAAGACCATCCCGGCCAACATAGTGAAACCCTGTCTCTACTAAAATACAAAAATTAGCTGGGCATGGTGGTACACGCCTGTAGTCCCAGCTTCTTGGGAGGCTGAGGCAGGAGAATTGCATGAAGCCAGGAGGCGGAGGCATGCACCATCATGCGCAGCTAATTTTTTAATTTTTGTAGAGATCAAGTCTCACTGTGTTACCCAGATTGGTCTTGAACTCCTGGCCTCTTTAAATATATTCTTTCAAAACAAAATATTGAGACTTTTGCAGTGAGCCGAGATCGCCCTACTGCACTCCAGCCTGGCGCCTGGTGAAAGAGCAAGACTGTCTAAAAAAAACCTGTTTTGCATGTAATTCTTAGGAACATGTATATCAAGAAATCCTGTTTCCTTCCAAAATGAGGAAAAGCTAATTATCCTAGGAACCAATTGGCGCTTATTTAGTTAGATAGGAAATAGAGTTTTGAGGACTTGAACAGGGTAAGAGGACAAAGCCTCAAAGGCAGGCATGGGGAGAGTTCAAGTTTTCTCTCTCGATAGCAAGTTTCTGCTCCTCCCTAATATCCACAACAGCCACAGACAACGCTCTGCAGAAACTGAACCAAATTCAAATATTCATTTGGGACAGGGTTGGGGAGAATTCTGAGTGAAGAGATTCAAGATGACATGGCCAATCCAAAGTTAGGCTGAACACACTATACCTCCTTCCAGCCCTGGGTTTGACAGAACACAAAACAATTTACCAAAAAAAAGCTGCAGCCTGGCTTTGAGGAAACATATACAAGTCCAGCAATGTCTTTCCAGGTCACCCTAACTCTCCCGCCCTCTGTCAAGTACACCTACACAAAGATTCTCCACTAAAAGTCCTTCATTTTCAAGACCTGTCATAATTCCAGGTAGAAAGGCCAACTAGTTCCTCATAAACTTGCCACTCTGCATATCCTTGTTACTACCACTGTAATTGGGTATGCAAGGTAAAATACAGACTGTTTTCCTTTTCTTTTTTTGAGACATAGTCTCATCCTGTCACCCAGGCTGGAGTGCAAGGGCACAATCTAGGCTCGCTGCAACCTCCACCTCCCAGGTTCAAGCAATTTTCCTGCCTCAGCCTCCCAAGTAGCTGGGATTACAGGCGCACCATCACACCCAGCTAATTTTTTGTATCTTTAGTAGAGACGGGGTTTTACCATGTTGGCCAGGCTGGTCTCAAACTCCGGACCTTGTGATCCACCTGCCTCAGCCTACCAAAGTGCTGGGATTATAGGCATGAGCCACCACACCCAGCCGAGACTGTTTTTCATAGAACAAAAGAAAAAGGGAAAAGACATCTACTTTATACATACATATATATATATGCACACACACACACACACACACATATATATATTAGAAATAACTACCAATAACAAGTTCCTAACTGTATACTGAATTGAATACTGTATTAAACAAGGAAAACTATTAGTTTACAAAAGACTTTGCATCTGTACCCTGCAGGAAAATCTAGACTTCAAGGCATGAGCGCAGAAATGTAAAAATCCTGACATCTACAAGTAATTTGGGCAAAGACCGAAGCTCCTATGAAGATAAACATTTTACCCTGAGCAATTGTAATCACTCTGCATTTAAATGTCTTCAAGTTGTTGTTTTCAATCCCTCTTTTGCTTCTCACTATTTGATAATATGCAATTTGAGGTAGCTTTCTTAGTCTCAGGTATAATGAGTTTTTTTAAATACAGAAATAAGTTTAAATTTCAAAGATTATAACAGAATGGCGCATTCTATTAATATGATATAAATAACTTTTAATGGCCTCATATTTCAATTCAGGATAACCAATGATAATATACCATAACCAAAGGCTTAAACCACAATAGAATCTAAATCTGCTAAGAACTAAATCTATTAGTCCAATATGAATTGAACACTTAGTTCAAGCCTCTAGTTTCTCATTTGCAAATAGCATCATCTTTGCCTTAATTTATCCCAAGGTACTAGAATTAAAACAAAAACACCACAAACTGGCTCATTCTATAAAAAGGGAAAAACAGGTTTTTCTTTCAAGAAAAGTGAAGAAAGGAAAATATGCCTAAGTAAAAACATACTAAAGAGCAAAACTTGTGGTAGAACATTTTGGGGGGAAAAAGAGCAAAATTACATAATCAGCAAACAGATCAGTGATTTTCAGAGGTAGTGGGGTAGGTAGAGAGGGTTGAATACAAAGAGGTACATAGGGGACTTTCGGGGCGATGGAACTGTTTTGTGTCTTGTCTGTGGTGCTGGTTATATAACTGCATCTGTCAGAATTCACAGAGGTACACTTACAGAGGCTAAATTTTACTGTATGTAAGTTACATTGCAGTAGTCTAATTATTTAAAAGTACTATTACATATAAAACAAAATGCTGGACACCTGAATTATGAAAACTAATGTTCAAGCATACAATTCTCAAAGGTTCTAGATGTACTATCAAAAACTTACCAGTAAACACTTCGAGTTCAGCCTTCAGTATTTTATATTTTATCCATATTTATGTCCTATAAAATGATTCAAAACATCACCTAAAATTATCACAAGATGTATTTTGAATCATTACATGTTGAATTATTTATAGAAAATGTCAGTGTCTTATTTTTAAGAGTGAACACATGAATATCTATTAAATGTTAATTAAACGTTTGTAAGTTGAATTTACTACTAAATTTACCTTTTCTGACTTATAAATACATTTTGAGAAGTGCATATAGTGATTAGATTTATTCACATCCCTCAGAACACTATGAAATGTGTCCTAAACATGTTAATTGATTTCAGAGACTTCTACGTGTTGAGCAAGACTTAAGTGTTACAAGCATCTGATGGCTTTTAAAATGAGAATGTTCAAGAAATTCGTCTAAAAAACAAAAAGGCTTGAACGTAAAATGCAGTCCTAAGGTGTATGCTCTAACGCCTATTGATGAACAGATCCTTAGTTTCCTTATTCTAGAACTTATGTCAAAATATATTGATTTTCTTCAGAAAAAAATAGTCAAAGATGTGAAGTATGTTTTCATAGTCATAGTACATTTGCTTTTTACAACACTCTCAGAAAAACCTTTCCTTTCACATGTTCACTTTTTAAATAGCAAACATCTTTCCCCTCACACAAAGGAAACTAGACACTGAGTTATGAAACTTACAGCAAAAGTAAAACTTTCTAATGGAATGCCCATGTGAATACTAGAAATATAACAATATAAGGCAAACTCTTTCCTCCCAAGTGTTG
Source organism: Saimiri boliviensis (assembly GCF_048565385.1). Classification (NCBI taxonomy): domain Eukaryota; kingdom Metazoa; phylum Chordata; class Mammalia; order Primates; family Cebidae; genus Saimiri; species Saimiri boliviensis. The sequence goes on along the minus strand of NC_133450.1, from coordinate 39,456,455 downwards.
CCTACCACACCAAAACACAATCCTGCTTTTTAAACAGCAAGTAAAATTAAATCAACCTTATCTTCCTGAATAGAAGTCAATTCAAAGTTTTATTTTTCACAAAAACGGCATTCACTTGACTTAATATTGTCCTTCCAATAAGAATAACACGGAGGGGGTTAGAGGACAGTAGTTGGACTCCTCTTCAGCAAATAAAGGATACCAGACAGCGCTTAGCCCAGGAAAGGAGGAACTCAGCTTGCTGACATGGCTGAGGAATGCCAATACATTTAAAAACCCCTATCATCTCTTTGAGACATGTACATCTTCCCAGGTCCTCAAACTTCAGTCAGAAAGTGTGTTCAACTCCACTGTCATTTCATCCACACTGGGGAAATCCACGGAGGAAAACCATAGAAAAAAACATTTTTTTTTCAGACATTCATATTAGCAAAATCAGTCCAGAGCTAACAAGCACAAACTAAATAAGTTAACTTGCCGGTGTCTTGAATAGAGACATTTGATCAAAGCATGCATTTTCCATCTTTCCGGCAGCTTCCAATACAGTTGGTTTTGGTGAACGTTTTTCTGGTCTTTTATTGTTCTCAATATGACTGGTTTCTCACCGCAGGATTTCAAACAAAATGAGACAATTAAATCACACCTTGAGCGAAAGAGCGCTTACCTTGCGGATAAACACACCGGCCTTGCCTTCTCTAAAATGCGGACACGTGCTTTTCCCGCAGTAGGGGGCTCCCGGCACGCGCCCCGCGGCCACCTGTTGAGGAAAGCGAGCGCTCCTCGTGCAGCCCCGGCTCCGGACGCCAGTCCTGCCCCGCAGCCCTGGGGCCCGTGGCAGCTCGGGTGGTCCCTTCCCAGCCCAGCGCTAGCCGCCTGCTCTCCGCCCTGCAAGTTTCAAGAGGCAGTTATTTCTCGCAGCCTCAGCGCTTGCAGCTGCCTCCGGGCGAGGGGGTGGGTGTCCAAAAAGCCAGCAGCTGTAGAAACTGAGAAGATCACTAGCGACTTAACAATAAGCCCCTTTTTTTCTTTTAAAGACCGAGAGGACGGTAGAGGGGAGTAGTGCCTGAGCCCACGTGACCACCGAGCCGGGGAGCCCGGCGGTCTCAGGAGCACCCGGCGCCGCGCGTGACCCCGAAGTAGGAGCACCCTTGAGCCGCCTCTTGGTCCACCCACAAGGACAGTGGCGCACAGATGGCGCTCCCCGCAACCCCAGTCTCAGATTAAGGGGTTTGGAGTAGGACCCGAGAACATGCATTTCCAACCAGGTCCTGGGAGTTGCTGACACCGTACAGCCAGTCTGGGGACCACACTTCGATGATCACGTCCCCAGCCCCTGACTCACATGGGTGTCATTCAGTACAAAAGTCTAAGGATCCAGTGGTGAAACCAGAGAGGCTTTGGGTTTGTCAAATCCCCAGCAGCAAACGTAACCTCGGGTCCTGGAGTGGCAAAGCCGTGAACTACACGTGGAAGGCGTGGGTTCTCGGCTCTCAAGAGCTCGCTAGGAAGGCCTTTCGCGTTATATCAAAGATCCCAGGTACTTCCTCGAACTCACTTGGTGGAAGTGGCCCCGCGAAGACCTATACCTCCGGCTGCGGCGCCCTTCTCCCCAGGAGGCACCTGCCCACTCCCTCCACAGGTGTGGGCCCCTCGCGCCCCCTGGTGGCAGCCCCAGTTCCCCCAGCTTAACGGAGTGTTCCCCTCACACACCCCAAGACCCCCAGGGTGTGAGACTGGGACCACAGTCTCTACTGGCTTTAGGGCAGCTGATGAAAAGGAAAAGGAAAGTATCACGTGACCCACGGGGCCATAGTGAGACTCGTGTCACATCTGTGCCTAATTAATCATCAAATCATCTACTCAGGTGGCATAAGGGATGCGGTTTTTGAGGGTTGTGATCCAGATCTCTAATAGAGGAAAACCAAGGAGGCATTTGGAGGGAACATTTGTTTGGTGTTTAGCCAAAATAGAGAGAGGCACGTGTGCTCTGGGTTGATAAGGATGAGGGCCACAGGTAGTGAAGACAGGCTCCGAAGATGGAGAAGCCCCTGCTTCTTCAGCTAAACAGTGGCTGTGAAAAGTCTCCACTGCCCCACCCCAAGTCCAATTTTCATTAAAGCTGTGAGTCCTGGTTTCTTTCTGGCTGAAAGGCAGTCTTTCCTTAAGGCAGATTAAGTTAGTTTGGACAGGAAAAGTGTGTCACTGGCAGGTAACCGTAGCAGATAACATGCCAATCTCAGCCTCCCTGTCCCCTGTCTTGGGGTCTCTCAAGGTACCCAGTCCCCATATACTCCCTCCTCCTTGCCACCTTATGGAGAAAATGTTAAATGATGCTTTAAAAAATCAGCTTCGTTTGGTGGTGTATACTTGTTAACAAGATATCTCTGGAAATGGAAACCATCATGAAGGAATTTCAACCATGAGCCAACAGGCAGACAAAGATGGGTGAGGGTGAAGAAAACACATCTATCAATATCAACATCATACCTGACTGTGTGCTAAGCACCTGCACAGCATCTCATTTAATCCTCACACCAGCTCAGTGAGATAATATTGACTCCACTTTTCAGATGAGGAAATTGAGGCTCACAGAGTTTCTATCAGTTACCTGAAGCCACATAGTGAGAAAGGAACCCAGTAACAACAGTGGCTTCATAGAGAGCTATCACTTATTGGACATTTATACCCCACTTTCTCTCAAAAATTCATATTTTATATGCAAGCCTATGAGGCAAATTCTATTATCCCCATTTTATACATGAGAAAATGAATGATCAGGAAGGTTAAACAACCTACGTATGGTCACATGACCTATCAGTGGCTAAGGACTTGAATCCAGGAGAGAGGGCAAGAATCCATTTACCTCATGCCTGCAATCAGAAGTGAAGGTGACTTGACTCTGCTCTTGCAGAACACTGCAGACAAACTCCTGCCACCTGCGAGGCAAGCTTCTGCTCTGTGGTCACTGTGATGCTTCCTTTATAAGGCATTCTACACACAGGAACAGCATGTTCTCTTTCTAGAGCAACTCAGACACCCACAGAAGCTGTTTATTATACAAGGAAACCTCACTGCAGGAAATAATAAGCAGAAAATGAATGGGAGTGAGTAAATTTTCTTCTGACTCATCCTATCTATCAAGAAAGACAATGGTACCCAGGGATGGAACCTTTGCCTGGTTTAACGCAGAGTGGAGAGGATGATTATTCCAATTCTACCTGAATTGTGACCACAGCAAAGAAGGGATTATTCTCAAGGTAGTTCATATTAATGGGTAGACCAAAAATCACCCTGAAGCCTGGTATTGAGGATGATGCCTCTACTCAGCAGGGTCCCAGCCTCATTTCCACCTCACCCCTGACCTGTCTAAGGAGTCATCCACAAATGACATTGAAATGACTGCCTGCTTCCAAAATATCCTACAATGGGGACTGAAATCTTCACCATTAAGTCATATTTTGGGGATAAGGCATTGAATTGTTAAAATTCAGTCATGATATATATGATGGGTAATATTAATTTACTACATTTATGATTAGTAAGATGAGCTTGCAAGATGAGCTAGATGTTACCTGGGAAAGCAAAGGAAGTCAATGTAGGACAGGTATGTTTTGCTGTGAAGAGGAAGGAAAGCCTCTCCATAAAGGTGCACCTTCCTCATCTTTTCATCCCGCCCCTTCTCTGTCTAGTGAAGTCTTATACATCCCAAAGCCAAGAGCCTGAAGTGAAGAGCACATTAGCCTAGTGGAATGTGCACACTGCCTCCCCAAAGCCCTCATCTTACCTGTCAACACAACCTGTGCTGCGATTGGACAGTGCATGTCTTATATCTCCAGCATTTTCCATGGTCCATAACACCCATTTAGCATAATCCAGGCATTCAACAAATACTTGCTGAAGGCTTCGACTTGGAAAAATCAGGGGGAAAGAGTAGGGGAAAATTTTCTGTAGGAAAGAAACTACCAAGAGGCAAACAAAACTCTGTCAAAAGCAGGAATGCAAAAGCTACGATGAAAAGTGGAGGGGAAGAAGGAACCCTACAGATGTCTAGAAGGGTTACATGCCTAAGGGTGCCTTTGGATTATTACTTTATTCTCTGAGCTTGAGGCCAAGCAGGAGGATATGGGTTCTGGAATACTCTTATCTGCTCCAGAGTATCATAGGAACAGGTTTGTTCATATTATGTGGGCATAAATTGGTCTGTTTTAAGATAATCTAACAGATAAACCCTACCCTTATGGACTTAATAAAGAAAAGGGGAAAGATTCATTGAACCTGCAATAATACTTTTGGTGGTGATGAATAAGAAAGATGAGATTACGAATTCATAATGCAGAGGTAACCTCAACTGAACATGAATCAAAGTTCACAAAATGTGATTTGACATTTGAAACTTGAATTTGGATAGAGCTCTTAAGGATCACATTTTCTGTAGAAATAAAAACAAACCTAATATTTATTCAACATCTTTCTAGCCTGGACACCACAGTAGTCAGGCTTGCATAGGGTGATTCACTCTTATTTCATTTAATCCTCAAAAATTCGCCAGGACTGTCTATTTTACAGATGGGAAAACTGAGGCTTAAAGAGAAAACTTTTTTTTTATAAGTTCACCCACCTGCATGTGGCAGAGTGAAAGTTCCAACCCAACTTTACCTACCTACCTGCACATCCCGTGTTCTCCCCACTGTCACTGAGATGCTTTTCTTATTCCTTGCATAAATGGAGGCATGTCTGTCCCGTCGAACCCAGATATTGTTGAATGAAATGTCAATTTCTTGTCTGGGAATGACCATCTATGAGCATATTTATGTAACTTATTCTTTATTGATCTGTGTTGGACTGAAGTCCTCAGAGGGTAACAAAGGACATAAGCAGAAAGATAGACCTAACCTGATACCTGAGCACCAGAACCATGAGACAAGGTTACTCTGACCTGCAGTTGAAACGGACCACCTGAGCAACCAGCACCTGCAGCCAACTCTTTCTAAATCACCCTCATTGTCTCAGTCTTGATCTTTGATAATTATAAACAAACAGGTAAAAAATAACTTTTTATCCTGACCACTTTTCCTTGAAGGTACTTAAATTCCACATAAATCTTTTGCATACATTGAGTTTCTAATTTTCTATGCATTTGCAATCAAACATGAAGAATACACATTTTTGGCCTACTTCCAACTCTGAAGCAATTCTCTCCAGCTAGAAGAGAAACTAGCTCCTAGAGGTCATTGGCATTAATATGAACACACAGTTGAGGAAAAAAAAAAAGTTATAGGACTGTTAGAAATGGTGGCAAATTGTAATATGCAATTTCACAAATTACTCAAATGCAATTCTGAAAATGCAGCTTCTTTACCTTTTCTGGCTCAGAATAAGATTAAAAACAGGTCAGCCAGTATAATATTCCCTGAAATGAGATCAAAAAAGAAATAAGGTGTAGACAGACATAGCTTGAGACCATAAATAAGACTGTCTAGTTCCACAGAGTTTAATATTTCAAAAAATATTTCAAAATTGTTGACTGAAGTTTTTTCTACATCTTCTTGTAAATGTATCTAACATTTTCTTTTCTTTTTTTTTTTCTTTGAGATGGAGTTTCGCTCTTGTTACCCAGGCTGGAGTGCAATGGCGCGATCTGGGCTCACCGCAACCTCCGCCTCCTGGGTTCAGGCAATTCTCCTGCCTCAGCCTCCTGAGTAGCTGGGATTACAGGCACATGCCACCATGCCCAGCTAATTTTTTTGTATTTTTAGTAGAGACGGGGTTTCACCATGTTGACCAGGATGGTCTCGATCTCTTGACCTCATGATCCACCCGCCTCGGCCTCCCAAAGTGCTGGGATTACAGGCTTGAGCCACCACGCCCGGCCGTATCTAACATTTTCAATTTCTTTGTTCATATCATGGAAGTTACTAGAAATGCCTCATATTATACTTTAGACCAATAGCAACTAACGCCCCAGTGATGCACATTGTAGAAATGGCTTTTATAAAAGTATAGACCTGATTTTTTGTGCACAGAAAGTGCTTTCTTCACATATGTCACTGCTTAATCTGATGAACCTAACCAGAGAAAGGAATTTTCTTCTCCTTATTCAGTCCTCTCCTTTGCTGGGAATTATAACCAGAAAATGAACTTCTCTAAGCAGCTCATGCAGCTACTTAAGGATTACCGATGCTGTTCCATGGGCCAGGATCTCTGCATTCTCCTCCTCACATTGTTTCTCTTCCTTTTACATCCCCACATAGGATTTTTCCACTGTCCAGGCAGTTTAGCTAACTTCTTAGTGGTTCTGCTCAGATTCAAGTGCTTCCTCCACATATGCTACTGAGCCAGCAGCCACAACTTCCTAGAACTGTCACCCCAGCATGACATTGGCTTCTAGTTAAAAAGCACGCGCATGGCCACATCATGCTGCATTTTCACACCAACCCTATGATGTCGATTTTATCACCAATTTGCTGACAAGGAAACCTGAGTGAGTTTTCCAGATTTGCACTCATAGGAACACAGGTCATCTGACTTATATATAGATGCACACCTGCCTCCTTGCAGGAGATTCAGTTTCTGTGTTCCTAGCACTGAGGCTGTCAATGTCTGCCATACTGCATGGCTAGTGTCTCACAGGTTTTCAACCTGACCCCATCTCTTCCTTTCCTACCTCTACCCTCCCTGCTCTCTGTCTAAAATACCACTCAAGGGAGAAAATTCTTAACAGTTTCTTTATTTTCATCTTAAAATTTTTCTAACAGATGGGCTGTGGTGGCTCATGCCTGTAATTCCAGCACGATGGGAGGATTGCTTGAACCCAGGAGTTCAAGACCACCTTGGCCAACATGGTGAAAACCCATTTCTACAAAAAATACAAAAATTAACTAGGTGTGGTGGCACCTGTAGTCCCAGCTACTCGGAAGGCTGAGGCTGGAGGATCACTTGAGCCCAGGAGGTTGAGGCTGCAGTGAGCTAAGATCACACCACTGCACTTCACCCTGGGGTGACAGAGACCTCATCTCAAAAAAATTTTTTTTCTGACACTCAGCATTACATTTATGCTTTCATAAAACACTTTTCTTTGAGACTGCCTCATGCCCTCATGCATTTATCTCTTTGTGACAATACCCCCTTAATGCTGAGAAACAATAATAGCTTAAGTATCTACCTGAGACACAAGAAAATATGAGAGTGTTTGCTCTCGGATGATATGAGTAGTAGGAGGCTATAACTACCATTCATTCAGCTGAATCCCTTGCCTGCATTATTTCATTTTATCCTCAGAACAATCCAATTAGGCAGGTACTACTTATGTTTCCATTTTACAGATAAGAATAAGACTCAGAGAGTTTAAGTAACTTGCCCAATAGCTAGTAAGTAGCAGAGGGTTCAAACCAGATCTGTTTCACACCGAAACCCATTCTCTCTGAACTGCTGGTCTCTCTAATGCACAAGATGACCTACAATGCCGGTTACAAATGATAAGTGACAAATAAATGGGGACAGTCAGAAATTTTCTGGACTTCAGATAGTGAGAAGTCACATTCCTGCATGTTTGGGTTCCTCTGAGAGATTTACAGTAACTCCCAGAGCTCCTTACCAGGGCTAACTGGAGGGCAGTGATCTCCTCTGGGATCTCGTCTGAATTCTACAGGTGCATAGGCCTAGCCTTGAATCCCTCCCTTGGAGTCCCTCATTCTTCCATTCTGGTACTCCAGAAGCTTCACTCAGGGCACCTGTAGACTACAAACTGCCTCCATCTGCTCCTTCAGCCTAACCTTGTGTTTGGGAGAAGAGCGCCTAGGATTTCTACAGAGAGAACAGAGAACACAAAGAAACTAGTACACACACATCAGAACTGCACAGTGCAGCGCTGGAACCCAGGCTTAGAGTTCCAAGGCTTGGGCCTAGGGTGGGGTTTCAGTGCAAACACATCCTAGTTGTGTGCCCTTTGACATTTTCCTGACTTCTTTGATTTTTCTCTGTAAAATGGGAATAGTACAAGAAGCTACTTCATAGGATTGTTATGAGGAGGCAAAGAAATGACAAGTTGTTTTAAAGTGTCTGATGCTTTGTACATTCTCAATTAGTAGCTTGAAAACAATCCAGAGAGTCTCAGATTGAAGGACTTCCCAGGTGTACAGAAGTCTTGGCCTAAGAGAGGGGAAGGAGCAGGTTTTCCTCTTTGGGAAGTTTGGGCTTTGAGGGCAGAGGAGATCATGGAGGGGTTAAATGCCTGCCTGGAGTGTGTTGTAGAACTCTGCATACATCTTTTCAAGCAGACCCAATTGTGAAGTTAGAGAAAGACTCCTGACACCTGACCCAATTATAAGAGTAATTTACAGCAGTGTTTCCACACTTCCCCGGGTCACAAGAGTCACCTGGATCGCTTATTTAAAATACAGATTCCCAGCCATCTCCCTCAAAATGTTCTAAACCAGGTGCTCTGGGGCAGAACCTGGGAATGTTCATTTTACACATGCCACTGGGTGATTTCATGATCAGAGAAGTTTAGGAATCCACTGCTTTAAGTGTTCAAAGAACTTATGTGTCCTCTATGCAATAGATCTACATAATGAGCAGACCTATCATCCCCACTTTACAGGAAAAGTGACTAAGGCCCAACAAAGTTCAGCAGCATGCAGGAGCCTGCTTAGGCTGGCTCAAGAGAGCCTACTGTTGTTGTTTTCTTATCTTGTTTTTTTGACATGGAGTTTCACATTTGTTGCTCAGGCTGGAGGGCAGTGGCCCAATCTCGGCTCACTGCAACCTCCGTCTCCTGGGTTTGAGCAATTCTTCTGCCTCAGCCTCCCGAGTAGGTGGGACCACAGGCACCCGCTACCATGCCCGGCTAATTTTTTGTATTTTTAATAGAGATGGGATTTCACCATGTTGGCCAGGCTGGTCTCGAACTCCTGACCTTAGGTAATCCTCCCACCATGGTCTCCCAAACTGCTGGGATTACAAGCATGAGCCACTGTGCCCAGTCAAGAGACCCTACTGTTAAATATTTAAGGAATTTGCAATTCAGTGAGTAAACCTGGAGTGGCTTGAATTTGGCTATGGTGGAATAACTACGCTCCAGATTTCTCCTGGCCAGAGAGGAGCTCACAGGTGCTCAGGTTGGCTTCTTTTTTCAAACAACACAGGGCACTGATTGAACTGAACACTTCCTGGCTGTTCTCTGGTTTTCAGTGCATGGCTCGACTTGAATATTGTCTTTTTCCTCTACAGAAATTCATAAACATTATATACAAATCAGCAACCCAGGGCTTTTTTTTTTTTTTTTTTAGAGCTGGTTTACTAGCACATCACTGAGTCAGGGTAAGTAATTAGTCTCGCTGTTAACAAAAAAGCTGAAGCTCACCCGTGTTCTGGTTCGCTAATCCATGTGCATTCTCCTTCTGCATTTAACTCCCTTTATTGTCCCTACAACCTCCAGTCCTGGATAGAGTTAAGGGCTCAAAGTCTAACAAAGATCACCAGCTGGCCGGGCGCGGTGGCTCAAGCCTGTAATCCCAGCGCTTTGGGAGGCCGAGGCGGGTGGATCACGAGGTCAAAAGATCGAGACCATCCTGGTCAGCATGGTGAAACCCCGTCTCTACTAAAAATACAAAACATTAGCTGGGCATGGTGGCATGTGCCTGTAATCCCAGCTACTCAGGAGGCTGAGGCAGGAGAATTGCCTCAACCCAGGAGGCGGAGGTTGCGGTGGGCCGAGATCGCGCCATTGCACTCCAGCCTGGGTAACAAGAGTGAAACTCCATCTCAAAAAAAAAAAAAAAAAGAAAGAAAGAAAGAAACAAAGATCACCAGCTACAAAGTTGGTTCAGAGTTTCTAAAGACTTCAATTAATCGTTCTTTTCCACAACAGGTTGATGTCTCCCTCTAGTGGATAGGAAAGAGTAAGACAAGTCAGATTTCTATGTTTTTAGATCATTGCATATTGAAATATATAGAGGAGAGCTAATTTCCAATAGCAGCACAAAAGTTTCCTTTTTATTAATTTAATATTTCATTCACTCAGTATTTATAATTTGCTTACCATGTGCCAGATGTTGAGGTATAAAAATGAAAAAAATCACTGTATACTGAGAAAGATTGCCAAGATACTTTATGAGAAGAAAATCAGAGTGCGGAACGGCATGAAAAATATACTACCATTTGTTTATAAAGGCAAAAGAAAGAATACACACACACACATTCACACAAGATATCTTTAGAAAGACACACAAAATACTGTTAACATTAGTTGGTTTCCTCCTGGAAGGGGAATAGAATATCTAGGAAATAGAAGTAGGAGAGTTTTCACTGCATTACTTTTGTGTGTGTGTGTGTGTGTGTGTGTGTGTGTGGTGTGCCTCAACCTCCTGAGCTCAGGCGACCCTTCCACCTCAGCCTCCTGGGTAGCTGGGACTACAGGCATATGCCACCATGCCTGGCTAATTTTTTGTATATTTTGTAGAGACGGGCTTTCGCCATATTACCCAGGCTGGTCTTGAACTCCTGGTCTCAAGCAATCTGTGTGCCTCGGCCTCTCAAAGTGCTGGTAAAGAGGGAGACTCAGGCTTTTTAGATTAACTTTTTCTTTAACTATAATGCTGTATTTTAATAGAAGAAAAGGTTAACTGGTGCCTCCAGTTTTACTTTTCTATAGGTAACAGGCTAGGCCTTGGGGAAACTTTTTAGAAGGCATGCTGCTACACTGGGATTACAGGCGTGAGCCACTGTGCCCAGATGTATTTTTATTGTGAACCACATGAAGCTATTTCCTAATCGTAAAATAGATACTAAAACTTAAGAAGAAATTGAGGAGGCTGGTGCTGCCCTCAGTTTCTCGGAAGGAAATTCACACACATATACAGTGCAATGTGATCAGGCTCTGTTAGAAGCAGTGCACTACAAAGCATGAGGCAGAGGTCCCAACCCAAACTGGCTGTGGGGACAGAGTGGAAGTAGGAAAGACCGCGAGAGGCCAGGTTAAGGAGGACCTTGTATGCCAGGCTAACAAGCTTTCACTTTGTTCTGTAGCAACAGCAAACCATTCAAAGACTTGAGCAGGGGACTAACAGGTAGATTCTCATTTTAGGGATCAGCAGTCCAGGGGAGGATTTGAGGAGGTCTCCACGAGAGGGAAGGTAAAGTCATGAGTCCTTTTCTGTAATTTATCTTTTCAAAGATATGTTCTCTAGAGTCAGAGGATTCAAGTTAAGAACAGGAACAGTGAGTCTAGGTTAAAGATGATTTATGTGGTCTTTATTCAGATGACTTGTTCTTAGTCTGGGGAGAAGAATGAATTATGTGTAATTCACTTACAGTGTGGTAGGAACACTAGCAAGTCTTTTACAAAGGACACATCATTAATCCTCACAATAATCATAGAAAATGGGAGCATGAATATTCTCCTAAAAAGTATAGATGAGAACATTAAGACTAAGCAGGTTAATCAACTTGCCCATGATTAATAGCAAAAAAAAAAAAAAAAAAAAAAAACCTCCCAGATTTAAGTCCATCTGTCTGATTCTAAACCCATATTTTAAAGGATTGGCAAGAGTCTCCTCTAAACTGTTCGACAGAAAGCCACTACCCCTGTCTGGCAAAACCAAGCTTCTAAAATATTCCCCTTGGCCAGGCGCAGTGGCTCATGCCTGTAATCCCAGCTCTTTGGAAGGCTGAAGCCTGTGGATTGCTTGAGCCCAGGAGTTCAGAAACAGGCTGAGCAACATGGCAAAACTCCATATTTACCAAAAAATACAATTATCCTGGCACGGGGGTGCACGCCTGTAGTCCCAGCTACTCGGAAGGCTGAGGTGGGAGGATCACCTGAGCCCAGTGGGTCAAGGCTGCAGTGAGCTATGATTGTGCCACCGTCCTGCATCGTGGGCAACAGAGTGAGATCCTTTTCATACAAGACTAACGCATATGCCACAGCAATTTGATGGATTATAGATTGCCAAATTCCAAGTAAGAATATTTTATTACTCTATAAGGAGGGGCAATGATCTGAGGGGTTCTTATCTGGTTCTGTTTCATCTTAATTATCTACAGGAAAAACAAGAATGAGGTTGCAGCAGCCAGACATGTGACTCTGGCTGCACAGCCATACTCCTCTCAAGGCTTGGAATTATTTAAAGTTCCAATAGCTTTAAGTTTGAATTCTTGGCGGGGCGTAATGGCTCATGCCTGTAATCCAAACACTTTGGAGGCCAAGGCGGGCAGATCACCTGAGGTCAGAGTTCAAGACCAGCCTGACCAACATGGTGAAACCCTGTCTTTATTAAAAAAAAAAAAAAAAAAAAAAATTAAGTTTGAATTCTTTTAAGTTTGAATTATTTAATTTGACATAATTATTTAAAAGTAAATTAAAAGCTGAGGCATAGTAGCTGACGCCTATAACTCCAACACTTTGGGAGGCTGAAGCAAGAGGATTACCTGAACTCAGGAGTTTAAGATCAGCCTGGGCAACACAGTGAGACCATGTCTATGCAAAAAAAAAAAAATCTTTAAAAAATTAGCTGGGTGTGGTGACTCATGCCTCTAGTCCTAGCTACTTGGGAGGCTGAGGTGGGAGGATGATTTGAGCCCAGGAGTTTGAGGCTGTAATGAGCTATGATTGTTCCACTGCACTCCAGCCTGGGCAATAGAGCGAGACATCATCTCAAACAATAAATAAAAATATAAAGTATTAAAATTTAAAAAGTTAAAACTGGTTTTAAATGTTTTCAAAGAGCTATTTTCTTCTAAAATATTAAAAGTGATCTGCTTTAAAAAATTAATAGGCAAAATACAAATCATAATTAACAAATATCAAGATTTTAACTCAAAAATATTTAAAGCTAATTTTAAAAATTCTACTATATAAAATACTTTATACAAACTAAAGTAGTCACAATTCGGCTGGGTGTGGTGGCTCATGCTTATAATCCCAGCACGTTGGGAGGCCAATGTAGGTGGATCACCTGAGGTCAGGAGTTTGAGACCAGCCTGACCAACATGGAGAAACCCCATCTCTACTAAAAAAATACAAAAAATTAGCTGGGCATGGTGGCATGTGCCTGTAATCCCAGCTACTCAGGAGGCTGAGGCAGGAGAATTGCCTGAACCCAGGAGGCAGAGGTTGCGGTGAGCCGAGATCACGCCATTGCACTCCAGCCTGGGTAACAAGAGCGAAAACTCCGTCTCAAAAAAAAAAAAAAAAAAAGAAAAAATAGTCTTTTCAAAAAATGGTACTAGAACAACTACATACAACTATATATCCACATGAAAAAAAAAAATCTAGACACAGACTTCACATCACCTTTACAAAAACTAACTCAAAATACATCAAATACATCACAGACCTAAATGTAAAGCACAAAGCTATAAAACTCCTAGAAGACAACGTAGGAGAAAATCTAAGTGACCTTAGGTTTAGAGATGATTTTTCAGATACAACAGAAAAGCATGATTCATGAAAAAAATTGGTAAGTTGGCACTTCATTAAAACTAAAAAGTTCTGCTCTGTGAAAGAGGCTGTTAAAAAAAATTAAAAAGACAAGCCACAGACTGGGAGATAATTGTTGCAAAAGATATATCTGATAAAGGATTTTTTACCCAAAATACATGAAGAAATTTTAAAATCAACAATAAGAAAATAAACAACTCAATTTAAAAATGTCAAAAGTTCTGGCCGGGCGCGGTGGCTCAAGCCTGTAATCCCAGCACTTTGGGAGACCAAGGCGGGTGGATCACGAGGTCAAGACATCGAGACCATCCTGGTCAACATGGTGAAACCCCGTCTCTACTAAATATACAAAAACAATTAGCTGGGCATGGTGGTGCGTGCCTGTAATCCCAGCTACTCAGGAGGCTGAGGCAGGAGAACTGCCTGAACCCAGGAGGCGGAGGTTGCGGTGAGCCGAGATCACGTCATTGCACTCCAGCCTGGGTAATAAGAGAGAAACTCTGTCTCAAAAAAAAAAAAAGTTCTGAACAAAAGTTCTCATCAAAGAAGATATACAGATGGCAAACAAGCATATGAAAAAAATGTTCAACATCCTATGTTATTAGGGAATTGCAATTAAAACAATGATGAGATACCACTAACACCTGTTCAAATAGCTAAAATCCAGAACAATGGCAACAACAGATGTTGGTGAGGATGTGAGAATGACAGCAATAGGAGCTCTCATTCATTGCTGACAGAAATGCAAAATGGAACAGTTACTTTGTAAAACAGTGTGGCAGTTTCTTATAAAACTAAACATATTCTTACAATAAGATTCAGAAATAGTATCCCTTGGTTTTTACCCAAGTGAAGTGAAAATTTATGTCCACATAAAAACCTGTACATGGATGCTTATAGCATCACTATTTATAATTGTCAAAAATTGGAAGCAACCAAGATTTACCATTTAGGTAAATGGAACGCTAAAATGTAGTAAGTCTGCAAGACAGAATATTTTTGCAATAAAAAATACTTTTTTTTCATATTGCAATAAAAAGCAATGAGCTATTAAGCCACAAGACATGGAGAAAACTTTAGTGCATATTACTAAGTGAAAGAAGCCAATCTGAAAGGCTACATCTGTATGATTCCAAATACATGACATTCTGGAAAAGGCAAACCTATGTAGGTAGTAAAAAGATCAAGCTGGGCATGGTGGTATACACTTGTAGTCCCAGATACTCAGGAGGCTAAGGCAGAATTGCTTGAGCCCAGGAGTTTGAGATGAGCCTGGGCAACATAGTGAGACTCCCATCTCAAAAACAAACAAACAAAAAAAAACTGTACCCAGCACTTTGGGAGGCCGAGGAGGGTGGATCACGAGGTCGAGAGATCGAGACCATCCTGGTCAACATGGTGAAACCCCGTCTCTACTAAAAGTACAAAAAACTAGCTGGGCGTGGTGGCGCGTGCCTGTAATCCCAGCTACTTAGGAGGCTGAGGCAGGAGAATTGCCTGAGCCCAGGAGGCGGAGGTTGCGGTGAGCTGAGATCACGCCATTGCACTCCAGCCTGGGTAACAAGAGCGAAACTCCGTCTCAAAAAAAAAAAAAAAAAAAAAAACTGTAGTTGCCAGAGGTTTGCAGGAAGAGGAAGGAATGAACAGATGGAACACAGGACATTTTTAAGGCAGTGAAACCATTCTGTATGATGATGTAATGATGGATATTGGTTATTATACACTTGTCAAAGTCCATAGTATGTGCAATACAGAATGAATCCTAATGTAAACCCTGAACTTTTGTTAATAATGTATCAAAATTAACTCAATTGTAACAAATGTACCACACTAATGCAAGTTTGTTACTGTGAAGCTAGAGAAGGAAGTTCATGGGATCTCTGTACTTTATACTCAATTTTTTTGTAAACCTCAAACTGCTCTCAAAAATAAAATATTTTTTAATGTGGTATATCCACACAATAGAATACCATTAAGTAATAAAAAGAACACAATGTTGATGGATGCTACAACATGCATGGATCTCAAAAACAATGCTAATTTTAAAAACTTATGCAAAAGACTACACATTGAAGTTATTGATTTATATGAAATATCCAAAAAAGGAAAATTTATAGACACAGAAAGGAGATTAGTGGTTGCCTGGCACTAGTGATGGAAGAGGGAATTAACTGTCTATAGGCCTATCTATCTATCTATCTATCTATCTATATATATCTGGGGTGATGGAAATGTTCTAAACCCAGAATGTGGTGGCTTGCACACATTCTGGGTTTAGAATAGACTTACAGACTTACAAAAAATCATTGAATTGTATACTTTAAATGAGTGAATTTTATGGCATGTAAATATCCCATGACAATTTTTTAATCACATAAACAAAATGATAGACATAAACACATTCAAGTGACTACCTATGGGCATAGGGAATGGAAGTGGGGAATGGAACCAAAAACCAATAAATATATTAAACAGGAGATGGACCATTATGTCCCCAAATAATGAGACATTATTTAAGAAATTTGATTAGCATAATCTTCTGCACTTAAAATCCAAATTATGGGAAGAAGGAGGAATTTGTAGAAAACTAAACTCAAGTGGTCAATAGGCATATATAAAGATACTTACCAGCCACTACAAAGAATGAAATCACATCCTTTGCAACAACATGGATGGAGCTGGCAGCCATTATCCTAAGCCAATTAACACAAGAACAGAAAGCCAGATACCACATGTTCTCACTTATAAGTAGAAGCTAAACATTGAATACACATAGACATAAAGGTGGGGACAGTAGACTGGGGACTACCAGACAGGGGGGAAGGGGGCATGAGCTGGAAAACCATCTATTGGATGACTAATTACATGTTTGGATCTTGCTTTGAATATTAATTGCTAGGGAATGATAATATCTCTCTATTCTAAGGCTAATTTAGAGTTTTAATTCTATTTCCATGTTTTTTAAGGCCTGTTCTATCTTAGAATGGCAGCCAAAGAGATTGGTGAGCCTGAAGTCAAGTCAATAAACTACACAGATAAACTACCCAGCTGGGCATGGTGGCTCACACCTGTAATCCCAGTACTTTGGGAGGCTAAGGCAGGGAGGATCACTTGAGATTAGGAGTTTAACAGCAGCCTGACCAACGTGGTGAAACCCCGTCTCTATTAAAACTACAAAAATTAGGTGGGCATGGTGGTGTGCACCTTTAATCCCAGTGACTTGGGAGGCTAAAAATATCTAACATATATATAATTGTAGACCCAGAATAAGAGAAAAGAGAGGATGTAATTAGAGAAATTTTGGCCAAACTTAATGACAGGCATCAATCCACAGATTGGTAAATCTCAAGCATGATAACTATAAATAAAACCACACCAAGACATATCATAGTCAAATTGTTTACAATTAAAGACAGAGAAAATCTTATAAGGAGCCCAAGGAGGGAAAAAGACATATTACCTTCAAAGGTACAACAATAAGACTGATGGCTTACCTTTTTGGGTTTTTTGTTGTTGTTGTTGGGTTTTTTTTGGTGGGGGGTGGGCGGGAATCAGAGTTTTACTCTTGTCACCTGGAGTGGTGTGACCTCGGCTCATTGCAACTTCCACCTCCCGGGTTCAAGCAATTCTCCTGCCTCAGCCTCCCAAGTAGCTGGGATTACAGGTGCCCACCATTACACCTGGCTAATTTTTGTATTTTTAGTAGAGAGCAGATTTCAGCATGTTGGCCAGGCTGGTCTTGAACTCCTGAGCTCAGGTAAGCCACCTGCCTTGGTCTCCCAAAGTACTGGGATTACAGGTGTGAGCTACCATGCCCAGCTTGATGGCTTACCTTTTAACAGATGCTAAGGCATCCAGAAAATAAAAGAATGACATTTTTAGTTTACTGAAAGAAAATACTGCTAACCCAGAATTCTATACTCAGTGATAAAAACATTCAAAACTTAACATTAAATAAGGAAGTTTGCAGAAAACAAACTAACTGAAGGTATTTACTGTCATAAATAAGAAGTGAACTATAAGAAACACTAAATGGGCCAGGCACAGTGGCTCACGCCTGTAATCCCAGCACTTTGAGAGGTGGAGGAGGGCAAATCACGAGGTCAGGAGATTGAGACCATCCTGGCTAACACAATGAAACCCAATCTCTACTAAAAATAAAAAAATAAATAAAAAAAAAAAAATTTGCTGGGCGTGGTGGCATGCACCTGTAGTCTCAGCTACTCTGGAGGCTAAGGCAGGAGAATCACTTGAACCTGGCAGGCAGAGGTTGCAGCAAGCCAAGATTGTGCCACTGCACTCCAGCCTGGGAAATAGAGTGAGAGTTTGTCTCAAAGAAAAAAAAAAGAAAGAGAGTAAAAGAAAAACACTAAATGGAGGCCAGGCACAGTTGCTCACTCACAGGAGTTCAAGACCAGCCTGGCCAACATGATGAAACCCACCTATATTAAAAATACAAAAAATAGCCAGGTATGGTGACACACATCTGTAATCCCAGTTACTCAGAAGGCTGATGCAGGAGAATCACTTGAACCCTGGAGGCAGAGGTTGCAGTGAGCCGAGATCATTCCATCGCATTTCCGCCTGGGTGACAAGAGCGCAACTCCATCACACACACAAAAATAAACACTAAATGGAATTCTTCAGGTTGATGGGAAATGATCTCATGACTTTTTTTTTTTTTAAAAGACAGGGTTTCACCCTGTTGGCCAGGCTGGTCTTGAACTCCTGATCTCAGGTGATCCGCCTGCCTCGGCCTCCCAAAGTGCTGAGATTACAGGCATGAGCCACTGTGCCCAGCCGAAAATGATCTCATATTAGAAGCATGGAATCACAAGAAGGAATAAAAAGCACCAAGACAGATTACTATGTGGGAAAATAGAAATAAATACTGGCAATTAACAATGACTATAATAAAAACATTTTATGACATTTATAACATATGTAAAAGTAAATACATAATAAAAAACATACAGTAGATTGAGGTTGTTAAATGAAGGTAAACTATCATAAGATTTTTAATTTTGGTGAGAGGTTTTAACAGTATTAATTTAAAGTAAACTATAATAGGCCAGGCACAGTGGCTCACGCCTGTAATCCCAGCACTTTGGGAGCCCGAAGTGGGTGGATCACGAGGTCAGGAGATTAAGACCAGCCTGCCCAAGATGGTGAAACCCTGTCTCTACTAAACATACAAAAATTAGCCAGGTGCAATGGTGGGCACCTGTAATCCCAGCTACTTGGAAGGCTGAGGTAAGAGAATCGCTTGAACTCAGGAGGCAGAGGTTGCAATGAGCCAAGATCATGCCACTGCACTCTAGCCTGGGTAACAGAAGAAGACTCTGTCTAAAATAATAATAATAATACAAAGGAAAACACAATAATAAAAATGCTCAATTCAAAGAAAGTAATAAAGCAAAAAATAAAGGAACTATATTAGGGTTCTCTGGAGAAACAGAACCAATAGGATGTACACATGTAGAAAGAGGCTTAAGAAATTGTCTCAGTGGGGCACGGTGGCTCATGCCTCTAATCCCAGAACTTTGGGAGGCCAAGACAGGTGAATAACATAAGGTCAAGAGTTGGAGACCAGCTGGCCAACATAGTGACACACCATCTCTATTAAAAATACAAAAATTGCCAGGCGCAGTGGCTCAGGCCTGTAATCTCAGCATTTTGGGAGGCTGACGCAGGCGTATCACCTGAGGTCAGGAGTTCGAGACCAACCTGACCAATATGGTGAAACCCTGTCTTTAATAAATAGATAGATAGATAGATAGATAGATAGATAAATAAATAAATAAATAAATAAATAAGTTGGGCGTGGTGTCAGATCCCTGTAATCCCAGCTACTAGCGAGGCTGAGGCAGGAGAGTTGCTTGAACCCAGAGGGTGGAGGTTGTGGTGAGCCAAGATCACGTAATTGCACTCCAGTCTGGGCAACAAGAGCAAAACTCCGTCTCAAAAAAAGAGAAATTAGGCCGGGCTCAGTGGCTCATGCCTGTCATTCCAGCACTTTAAAGAGACCAAGACAGGCAGATCACCTTAGGTCGGGAGGTCAAGACCAGCCTGGAAGACATGGAGAAACCTCGTTTCTACTAAAAACACAAAATTGGCCAGGTGTGGTGGTGCATGCCTGTAATCCTAGCTACTTGGGAGGCTGAGGCAGGAGAATTGTTTGACCCTGGAAGGCGGAGGTTGCAGTTGCAGTGATCCAAGACTGCGCCATTACACTCCAGCTGAGGCAACAAGAGCAAAACTCCATCTCAAAAAGAGAAAAAAAGAAATTGCCTCACTAGATTAACAGTTACTAACTGGCAAGTCCAAACTTTGCAAGGTGGGCCAACAGACTGCGATTAGGAAAGAGTCAATGTTGAAGTTCAAGTCCAAAGTATGTCTGTTGGCAGAATTTTTCTTTGCTTGTGGGAGGTCAGTCTTTTGGTCTCTTCAGATGTTCAATTATTGGATGAGGCCACTCGTATTATGAAATGTAATCTGCTTTATTCAAAGCCCACCAATTGGCTGGTCAAGGTGGCTCACACCTGTAATCCTAGCATTTTGGAAGGCTGAGGTGGACAGATAACCAGAGGTCAGGAGTTTGAGACCAGCCGGGCCAACATGGTGAAATCCCCGCTCTACTAAAAATAAAAAATTAGCCAGGCATGTGGCACAAACCTGTAATCCCAGCTACTTAGGATGCTGAGGCAGAAGAATCGCTTGAACCTGGAGGCAGAGGCTGCAGTAAGTGGAGATTGCACCACTGCACTGCAGCCTGGGCAACAAGAGCAAAACTCCATCTCAAAAACAAACAAACAAACAAAACCCACCAATCTAAATGTTAATCTCATCTAAAAACACCTTCACAGAAACATCCAGCATAATGTTTAACCAACTATCTGGGCAACACAGTCAAGCTAAGTTAACACATAAAATTAATCATCAAAGCCGGGCATGGTGGCACCTATAATCCTAGCACTTTGAGGGGGCCGAGGCGGACAGATTATGCGGTCAGGAGTTCGAGACCAGCCTGCCAACATGTTAAAAAACCCCGTCTCTACCAAAAATACGAAAAATTTAGCCAGGTGTGGTGGCAGGCACCTGTAACCCTAGCTACTCAGGAGGCTGAGGAAGAATAATTGCTTGATCCCGGGAGGTGGAGGTTGCAGTGAGCTAAGATAGCACCATTGCACTCCAGCCTGGGTGACAGGAAGACTCCATATTGAAAAAAAAATTAATCATCATAAGGACAAAGAACAGGGGAGAAAAAACACAATAAGTAGCAGTATAGTGAACTTAAATCTCTACTAAAAATACGAAAATTAGCTGGGCATGGTGGCACATGCTTGTAGTTCCAGCTATTTAGAACTAGGTGATAGTCCCAGCTACTTGGGAGGCTGAGGCAGGAGAATCACTTGAACCTGGGAGGCAGAGGTTGCAGTGAGCCGAGATCTCACCACTGCTCTCCATCCTGGGCTGGAACTGTGAGTTCGAGACCAGCCTGACCAACATGGAGAAACTCAGTTTCTACTAAAAATATAAAATTAGCTGGGCATGATGACACACGTCTGTAATTCTAGCTGCTCTGGAGGCTGAGGCAGGAGAATCGCCTGAACCTGGGAGGCAGAGGCAATAAGAGCAAAACTCTGTCTCTAAATAAATAAATAAATGTGATTTGGGAAATGCAAAACCCACAGGAAAATGAAAGCTATAAATTGGTCCAACATACAGTAAATAACAAAATAAAGATGGTCTACAACAGAATGTAAACTTGGATAGAAAACCTTTTCATATTTTGTGGCTTTCTTAAATATTGCTCTTATTATAAGGGGATAAATTAATGCTCCCTTTTCTCCTATCAACAAGAGTACCATATATGATCAAACATCTCCTCTCTATATACATTGACAAGATAATCACAAGTCTTAAAATGAAAAATTGAAATCATGTTATACCAGGCAATATGTGAAATTCCACGAGGTTAAACTCTGTTATCAATCAGAAGCATGGAGCTCATATGCTATGTGTGAGCTTATGATGAGAGACATGTTTCTAAAATAAACTAGAATTTTTGACCTTAGTTTTATAATTCGTTCCATTAAGTCCTGCTTGCCACTTAATTCTGGTTAAAGATATAATATGTTCCTCTAGATCCTTGACATCATATTTCAGGGACATTATCTGGGATGACTATTGAACATTATTTACTTCGTAGCTTTTTAGTTCAGACTTCAATTTTTGCAATGAAATTTCTCTTTTTTTTCTCTTATCAACAGCAATTCAAAGGAGCAATGAAGCTTCTTTTATGATGTACTAGTCCGTTTTCACACTGCTGACAGACATACCCAAGACTGGGTAATTTATAAAGAAAAAGAGGTTTAATGGACTCACAGGCTGGAGAGGCCTCATAATCATGGCAGAAGGTGAAAGGCACATCTTACATGGCAGCAGGCAAGGCAGAATGAAAGCCAAACAAGTGAAAATCCCTAATAAAACCATCAAATCCCATGAGACTTATTCACTGCAACAAGAATAGTATGAAGGAAACTGTCTCCCATGATTCAATTATCTCCCACCGGCTCCCTCCCACAATATGTGAGAATTACAGGAGCTTCAATTCAAGATGAGATTTGGCTACGGAAAGCCAGGTGTGGTGGCTCACGCCTATAATCCCTGGTCTTTGGGAGGCTGAGGTGGGCGGATCACCTGAGGTCGGGAGTTTGAGACCAGCCTGACTAATAAGGTGAGACCCCATCTTTTAAAAAAAAAATAAAAATAAATAAATAAAAAGAGATTTGGTTGGGGAGTCAGCCAAACCGTATCATATGAGAAGTTTGTTTTGAAGATTCTTTACCTAAATAGAAAGGATTTTCAAAATTATTTAGATTTTAAATTTAAAAGATTGTTTCAAAATCGTATTTTATATATAATCATACATTAAAGTCAAATCTGTGTGTTCCAGTGTACGTTTTTTTTTTTTTTTCTTTTTTTTTGAGATGGAGTTTCACTCTTTACCTAGGCTGGAGTGCAATGGCACGATCTCGGCTCACAGCAACCTCCGCCTCCTGGGTTCAGGCAATTCTCCTGCTTCAGCCTCCTGAGAGCTGGGACTACAGGCACACGCCACCATGCCCAGCTAATTTTTTGTATTTTTAGTAGAGACGGGGTTTCACCATGTTGACCAGGATGGTCTCGATCTCTTGACCTCGTGATCCACCCGCCTCGGCCTCCCAAAGTGCTGGGATTACAGGCGTGAGCCACCGCGCCCGCCCTCAGTGTACATTTTTAAAATAAAATCAAATTAGCACATATAGCTTGGAATACAGTTTTTATTTTGACCAACATAAAAATTGTTTTTTAAAAGAGTAAATTGTACCAACAATGAATTCTGTAATTCCTACTAGAAAAGAACATTAAGGCTGGGTGTGGTGGCTCATGCCTATAATCCCAACTCTTTGGGAGGCCAAGGTAGGCGAATCACCTAAGGTTAGGAGTTCCAGACCAGCCTGACCAACATGGAGAAACTCTGTCTCTACTAAAAATACAAAATTAGCCAGGCGTGGTAGCACATGCCTGTAATCCCAGCTACTCGGGAGGCTGAGGCAGGAGAATGGCTTGAACCCAGGAGGTGGAGGTTGCAGTGAACCGGGTGCATCATTGCACTACAGCGTGGGCAACAAGAGCAAAACTCCCTCTCAAAAAAAGAAAGAAAAGAACATTAAATGTACGCTGCTTTGGGCCATACCTGCTTTTCTTTACGATGTGTCCTAAAGGGGAGTGTGTTCAGTCTTCTCATTCTACCAACAAACTTAGTAGCTTACAAAGCAAACATGTATTATCTAAAAGGAATCCAAAAGTGGCTTTGTTAAGGGATCCAACTAAGGGCCTCTTTGAGACACTGATTGACTGAGGACGAAAAATACACTTCTCAGGTGGCTCACTCACATGCCTGTTGCCAAAAGTATTCAGTTCTTCCCTGGCTATTGGGAGTAGACCTA
Source organism: Saimiri boliviensis (assembly GCF_048565385.1). Lineage (NCBI taxonomy): Eukaryota > Metazoa > Chordata > Mammalia > Primates > Cebidae > Saimiri > Saimiri boliviensis. Next base: position 39,433,022 of record NC_133450.1, on the reverse strand, counting down.
TTTCTCACCACATGTGCCTTTCCCTAGCACTGTTTGATATGTCTTCATGACATGGCAGCTAGTTTACTTCAGAACCAGAATGATCGGAGAGAGAACAAAAAGGAAATCAGAACCTACTGATATACCTCCACATTAGCCATATTCTACTCATTAGAAGCAAGTCACTAAATCCAGCCTATTCAAGAAGAGGGGAATTAGCCAACACCTTTGGAAGGAAAGAGTATCAAAGAAATTATAGTCTTATTTTATTTTTTTTGAGATGGAGTTTTCGCTCTTGTTACTCAGACTAGAGTGCAATGGCGCGATCTCAGCTCACTGCAACCTCCACCTCCTGGGTTCAAGTGATTATCTTGCCTCAGCCTCCTGAGCAGCTGGGATTAAAGGTGTCTGCCACCACATCCGGCTAATTTCTGCATTTTTAGTAGAGATAGAGTTTCACCATGTTGGCCACACTGGACTCAAACTCCTGATCTCAGGTGATCCATCTGCCTCAGCCTCCCAAAATGCTAGGATTACAGGCGTGAGCTACCATGCCCAGCCTGTGGTCTTATTTTAAAACCACCACAGGAATACTGTGTAGGGTTTTTTCCTAAAATAGTATTTTTAATAAATAATGGTTTTTCCTAAAGTAATATATCCCTAGCACTGGGGATATCTGGGGATATAAACAAGAGAGGCAAAGCAAACATGTATAAAAATTAATACTTTTAGATTATAAGTGTTGTATATAGAATAGAATCATGTAGGCCGGTCTCGGTGGCTCACACATGTAATACCAGCACTTTGGGAGGCCGAGGCGGGCGGATCACGAGGTCAAGAGATTGAGACCATCTTGGCCAACAGGGCGAAACCCTGTCTCTACTAAAAAATACAAAAATTAGCTGGGTGTGGTGGCGTGCACCTATAGTACCAGCTACTTGAGAGACTGAGGCAGGAGAATTGCTTGAACCTGGGAGGCCGAGGTTGCAGCGAGCCAAGATCGCACCACTGCACTCCAGCCTGGTACCTGGTGACAGAGCAAGACTCTGTCTCAAAAAATAATAATAATAATAAAAGAATAGAATAATGTAACAGTGATCAGAGAAGGCACACAAGGTAGTAACTTTTGTTAGTAACTAGAAAGGCCTCCTGTGATATGTTAAGATAAATGGGATTATACCATGCATTCTACTAAATAACCTGACTTTATCATTTAACAAAGCTGTCTGTCTTAGCTTGGGCTACTATAACAAAATATTAATAGCAAAGACTGGGTGGCTTTAAAAACAGACATTCATATCTCACGGTTGTAGAACCTGGAAAGTCCAAGATCAAGGTGACAGCCAATTCAGTTCCTGCTGAGGACTCTTCCTAATTTGCAGATGGCTGCCTTCTCACCATGTCCTCAAATAACAGAGAATAATGCTCTGGTCTCCCTTCCTCTTTGTATAAGGATACTACCCCCATCATGGGGGCCCCATCCGCATGACCTCACTGAAACCTAATTACCTCCCAAAGACCCTGCCTCCGAATACCATCACATTCAGGGTAAGGGCTTCAACATATGACAGTTCAGGGGACACAATTCAGTCTATAGCAGCTATCTCCCATAGCTATACATCTATATCATCTGTATCTTCCCTTTAACAACTGCAACCAATCTTGATGAAAATTTGTACCTTTTTACAACTGTAAACAATGCTGTGATAAACACTTTTTATTTATTTATTTATTTTTTTTGAGAAGAAGTCTTGCTCTGTCACTCAGGCTGGAAGTACAGTGGCGTGATCTCAGCTCACTGCAACCTAAACTACCCAGGTTCAAGTGATTCTCCTGCCTCAGCCTTTCAAGCAGCTGGGATTACAGGAGTCTGTCACCACGCCCAACTAAAAAAAGTTTTTTTTTTTTTGAGATGGAGTCTCACTCTATCTCCCAGGCTGGAGTGCAGTGGCGTGATCTTGGTTCACTGCAACCTCTGCTGCCTGGGTTCAAGCAATTCTCCTGCCTCAACCTCCCGTGTAGGTGGAATTACAGGCACCTGCCACTGTGCCCAGCTAATTTTTTTATTTTTTAGTAGAGATGGGGTTTCACTATCTTGGCCAGGCTGGTCTTGAACTTCTGACCTCATGATGCACCCTCAACCTCCCAAAGTGCTGGGATTATAGGCATGAGCCACCAAACCTGGTCTTTTTTTGATATTTTTATTATAGACAGGGTTTCACCATGTTGGCCAGGGTGGTCTCAAATTCCTAACCTCAGGTGATTTATCCGCCTCAGCCTCCCAAATTGCTGGGATTACAGGCGTGAGCCACTATGCCCGGCCAACACTTTTTTTTCAAGATGGGGGTTTCACCCTGATGGCCAGGCTGGTCTTGAACTCCTGATCTCAGGTGATCCACCCACCTTGGCCTCCCAAAATGCTAGGACTACAGGCGTGAGCCACCGTGACCGGCCTTTTTTTTTTTTTTTTCTGGCCAACATTTTTATATATACATATGTGTACATGCTGTGATAAACACTTTTACACATATATATTTGTGTGCACATATTAATATTTTGCTAAGATAAACTTCCACAGGTGAAATTATTTATCAATGGAAGCACAATTTTAAGTTGTGGGTATCAAACTGCCCTTCAAAATAGTTGTAAAAATTTACACTTATACAAAAAGGAATAAACAGTTTTTTGTTTTTTGTTAAGATAGAGTCTTACTCTGCCACCCAGGCTGGAGAGCAGTGGCATGATCTCAGCTCACTGCAACCTCTATCTCCCAGGTTCAAACGATTCTCCTGCCTCAGCCTCCTGAGTAACCGGGATTATGGGCACACACCACCACGCCTGACTAATTTTTGTATCTTTAGTAGAGACGGGGTTTCACTATGTTGGTCAGGCTGGTCTCAAACTCCTGACCTCGTGATCCACCCAACTCGGCCTCCCAAAGTGCTGGGATTACAGGCATGAGCCACCGCGCCCAGCCCAAAAGGAGTAAAGTTTCTTTACTGACTTTATGTATAAATATTTCTATCAAAAGATTTTGTGTATTTTTATCTTACAAATAGACCATTCTCCTTCTTCATTTTATTTGAACAGTCTATAACATTTAACTGTTAATTAGTCCTTTCACAGAACACATTTTTCACCTGTCTTGTAAGGCAGCATGCTCTTAGGGTTTTCCTCATAACACATTGGACTCTCCTTTTCAATCTTCCCTCCTGTTTCCTCATCTCTTTCTTTTTTTTTTTTTTTTTTTTTTGAGACAGAGTTTCACTCTTGTGGTCCAGACTGGAGTACAGTGGCACAATCTTGGCTCACTGCAACCTCTGCTTCCCAGGTTCAAGTGATTCTTCTGCCTCAGCCTCCCAAAGTAGCTGGGATTACAGGTATGCGACATCACACCCGACTAATTTTTTATTTTTAGTAGAGATGGGGTTTCACCATGTTGGCCAGACTGGTCTTGAACTCCTGACCTCAGGTGATATACCCACCTCAACCTCCCAAAGTTCTGGGATTATAGGTTTGAGCCACCACACTCAGCCCGTCTCCTTAAATTCTAAACACTGCAGTGTCCTAGGCATCAGTCCTAGGTCATCTCCACCTAAACCTATTCCTTTGGTGGGATCTCATCCAATCTCATGAATTCACATGCCATATCTCCACTTGGATGTTTAAGAGGCAAGGTATTTAAAAACATTCAAAGCCAAACTTATGATTGTACCCCCAAAACCTCATCCTTCCAGTATCAGTTGGTTTAAACTCAGTAAATCACAATTCTATCTTTGCGCTTACTGAAATCAAACCCTTGCTTTCTTATACCCTAACTTCCTCTCTCCATTCAGATTTTTTCTCATTAGATTCTGCCTCCTACCATCATTCCTTGCCCTTTCAACTTACCTATTTTTTAAAATAGATCCATCTCTAAAACTAAAGTATGTATTTCTTTACTAGATCATTGTCCTCCCCACCAGAAGACGAGCTGAGGGGAGGAACAGTTCACTACGGTATCTGATTCACTAATATCTCTAGCACCTATAGCAGTGTTGTTGGCACACAGTGGCATTCAATAATTACTTGCTCAGTAAATGGCTTGTACTGTTTACATCAGTACTATAGTTGAAAACCAAGCTGCTGAGGTAGCAAGGGTAACAAATTGAGAGATAAAGCATCTGGGTTTGGAGCCTAGCCCAGGCATAGATATGCAGCTGTAAGCAACTTATCCTTCAAAGTCGATTTCATCATCTGTAAAGTGGGGTTTATGCATTGCCTCAGAATAAAAACCAGTTGAAATCATCAAAATCTGCCGGGCGCGGTGGCTCACGCCTGTAATCCCAGCACTTTGGGAGGCCGAGGTGGGTGGATCACGAGGTCAGGAGATCGAGACCATCCTGGTCAACATGGTGAAACCCCGTCTCTCCTAAAAATACAAAACATTAGCTGGGCATGGTGGCGCGTACCTGTAATCCCAGCTATTCAGGAGGCTGAGGCAGGAGAATTGCCTCAACCCAGAAGGCGGAGGTTTCGGTGAGCCGAGATCGCGCCATTGCACTCCAGGTAACAAAGGCGAAACTCCGTCTCAAAAAAAAAAAAAAAAAAAAAAAAAAAAAAAAAAAACTATCTGGTGTTACAAGACACAAAAGCTTCACTCCCTACAACTTACCAAGAATATCTGCTTCAATTCCCTTCTTAATTTCACTTGCTCAGGAATAACAGAACTTAAGTGGACATTTGCAGAAGCTCTTACGTTACACTGTACCCCTAAAATATCTACTTGTGAAAACTTTGAGAGTGGTAAAAGTAATTATCAGAAAAAAGAAATCATCGGATTCCTTAATTCTATTATGCTGATGATTACACAACTCTGTAAATCTGCTCAAAATCACTGAATCAAACAATTTGAATGGGTGAACGTTATGGTTATGTATATTATACTTTGTAAAACTGTTAAACAAAAAAGAGATTACCTAATTCCATATATGGGGCTACTAAAAATATCCTCAGAATTTAGGAATAAGAAAAAAAATACTAAAAGCTCTCAATTTTTTTTTTAAAGACGGGGTTTCACTATGTTGGCCAAGATGGTCACGATCTGCTGATCTCGTGATCCACCTGCCTCGGCCTCCCTAAGTGCTAGAATTACAGGCGTGAGCCACCTGCCTGGCCTCCAAATTTTTTTAAAAAAAAATCTGTTTTAGATGAGCTCCGCCATTAGCTGAAACAGGCCACCATCAGGAACGGCTTGTAAAAGAAACTCGGTATCCGGTCAAGTCCTAAGTGACCTGAACCACGTATCTTCAAGACCATACTGGGATGACTGCAACCTAGGAGCAGTTCCTCGAGCAGAGCAAGCACATTCATTCGACTCAGTAACTCAAGGGGCCAGTCCTCTCCAGCATCCCAGGTGCCGTCGCCCTGTCGGGCTCCCCGGCCAATCGCCCATCTTATTCCTTTCCCAGCGTGGACGCCTACGGAGAGAGAGCGTCCAGTCTCGACGGTCAACTGGCATCTATCTAGCGTATGAAGCCCGCGTGGGTTCTCCATACCTGTCGGGGGACGGGGACGTGGGGGTCACAAAATCTAAACTACGACCCTCCCTGAGCCCTGGCAACGCCAGGGTGACCCCGGCACCGAGGGCGCCACGCGCGCTCCAGCTCTGACACCCCTTCCAGCTCCGCGGGGCCTAAAACAGCGGGCTGCGCTTCACCCACGGCTGAGCGTCAGATTCAGCTGAGAAGATTCTAAAAGCGCGGTGCTGGGCCCAGAGCCAGGCCCTACAGAGCAGAACGCGGAGGGGACCCGACCCCAGTATGGTGGCGCCGCTGTGTGACAAAGTCGGAAGGCGCGCCAAGCTCCCCAGTAGCACATCTCCTGCGGAGTCTAGCGCCCGCCACGCTCCCGGACGGGAACCCATCCAAAACTCCCGGAAGCCAGGCGCCTGCACCGCGACCCCAGAGACGGGGCGGATCCGGGAGCCTGTCCTCCTTCCCGCGAGACCTCTCCGTCCCCACCCCCCGCGAGACTGCCCCGGCGCCCCACCTCCGTGAGACCGCTCCGCTTCCTGATTGGCTGGAACTGGGCGGGTTCTGGCGTCAGTTTCAGCTCCTCTTCAGCCAAGTTTCTAGCCGCCTGCCAAAACGGCTCTTTTCTCCCGCCAATCATCTCCTACAGCCAGTCATCACCGACTTCCTCCACGTTTTCTTCGTCCTCTCCTGCCGGGAATGCAGCGGCAGCAACCCCTTACGTTGAAGTCCGCGCCCGCCGTCCCCGCCCTCACTTCCTTTTCCCTGAAGGTCGTCTCACGCGCCGCCTTATTCAGAGGGGCGCAGGCGCGTTAGCGTGGGTTCCTGAACTGTTTGAAGTACAGGGATGCAGTGGAACGCGCACTTCCGGTTTGGCTGCATAGAAAAGTGGTATTCAATAGAAGGGGATTCATGAGAAAAGTGGTCTCCCTGTAAACAGTTGCTCCTGCCCCTAGGGAATGTTGGACCACAGGAGGGGGCTTGAAGTACGATGTGTAGGTCCTAATGATCCCTCTTTATGGACGCGGACACATGTAGGGGAGGGGCCCAGCGGGACAGGCTGTTAACAAAGAGGCTGATTTGAGCCTGCCACACCTGAAGATAGGTACCTTGCTGCTGAGGAATGGGGTTCTAGGCATAATGTTCCTGTGGCTGTGCCCTTTGGTTCCTGTTCTGGGGCGACAGACTCCTTTATTTAACCAAAAAACGTTTCTGCCAGCCTACTTGTTTGTGGCTGCCTGAAACCCCATGATTCAGAAATCCAGGCCACGATTTCTCTCTCATATGGAGATAAAGAAAATTCGAGTTTTAGCTGGGCATAGTGGCGGGTGCCTGTAATCCCAGCTACTTGGGAGGCTGAGGCAGGTGAATTGCTTGAACTTGGGAGGAGGACGTTGCAGTGAGCCGAGATCGTGCCATTGCACTCCAGCTTGGGCAAAGAAGCGAAAGTCTGTCTCAAAAAAGAAAAAAGAAAATTCGAGTTTAGTGAGGCAACAAGACTTGATCAAGGGTTGCAAGACTGGTTAGTACTTTGGGAGGCCGAGGCAGGTGGATCATCTGAGGTCAGGAGTTCGAGACCAACCTGACCAACATGCAGAAACCTCGTCTCTACTAGAAATGTAAAATTCGCTAGGTGTGGTGGCGCATGCCTGTAATCCCAGCTACTCGGGAGGCTGAGGCAGGAGAATCGCTTGAACCTGTGAAGAGGAGGTTGCAGTGAGCCGAGATTGTGCCACTGCACTCCAGCCTGGGCGATAGAGCAAAACTCCGTTTCAAAAAAAAAAAAGACTGGTTAGTGACAGATGTTCAACAAGAACCAAGTTCTCCGTACGAGCCCATTGCTTTCCCCACTATGTTAGTGGATTACCATTTGCTTAGTGGAACTCCATGCTCTCCCCTATTTGCCATCTCCCAGTCCTGGTGCTAGAGTTACTTTCCGGTTTGGCCCCTGAGAAAATTCAGCATTCCAGTTGATCTCTTCCTGTCCAACCCCAAAGGAGATCCAATGCTTAAGTAATGGATCTGGTTGCTATGCTTACACTACCATTGCTTATCTGGGTAGTTTCCAGTTTGGGGCAATTATGAACAATGTCACCGTGAGTAATCTTGTTAAGTGTCTTGTATACATATTTATGTTATATATTTAGAAGTGGAACAGCACCTTCATAAGGCATGCATGTATTCAATTTTAGTAGATGCTAACTACAGCAGGCAGAATAATGGCTCCCCCAAAATGTCCTTGTTCTAACCCCTGGATCCTATGAGCATACTAGGTTACATAGCAAAAGGGAATTAAGTTTACAGAGGTTGCTAAGAGGTGGCCTTAGCACAGGGAGAGCATTCTGGATTGTCCAGGTGGACCCAAGTTAACCACAAGGGCCCTTAACAGTGGGGAAGAGGGAGGCCAGAGAAGGAGAAGCAGAGAAATAGTAGAACCAGATAACCAGAGAATAGTAGCTGTGAGAAACACTACATGGGCCTGATCAATTCCTACTGGTTTTAAAGATGGAGGAAGGAGGCAATGATCCAAGAATGTGGGCACCTCTAGAAGTTGGAAAAGGCAAAGAAATGGATTTTTCCCTTTCCAGAAGGAACATACTCTGTTGACACTTTAATTTTAGCCTGTTGGGACCTCTACCACTGTAAGATAATAAATTTTTATTGTTTTAGCCACAAAATTTGTGATAATTTGTTATAGCAGCAACAGAAATCTCACACACTGCCAGTTTTCCAAAACAATTTTATCAATTTATATACTTAAGGAGCTTTGAAAAAATATCCATACTTCAGCCCCATACCACAAACTGAACTGGAATCTCTGGATAGGACTAGGAAAATATTTCCTTAATTGTTTATCTAAAGCCTTAAATCTAAATCCAATACTTACCATTAAAGAAGAATGTGGCAGTGATTTGGCCACATGATTAAAAGCTTTTCTAGAAAAGAGTATTCCAGGTGCTTGAAGGATATCCTCTGTTTTCTGAGTTAACAGCTAATGTTTTGTACTGTCCCATGGTTGAACAATCAGTTCCTACTAACACAATTCATAGTGGAGCGTTTACACTAAATCCTCTTTGTTTTTACAAGAGATTTTTCTTTAATATGCTCAGAAAGTGGCTCTTTCCAAAGCTGGCCCACCTTAACACCTTGGCCTTCGTGGAGAGTTTGGCCGTAGGAGCTAGTAGTGCCTACATTTCCTGAGAGAAGAGAAGGGTATCCTAGGAGGAGAGGGTCTGCTTGGTTCATGGCCAGGCTCCTGTGTGCTGAGGCTGCAGCAGGCAGATGATCCTTGGGCCGTGGCTCTGGGGAAATTCTGAATAAAAAGGTGGTGTTTACAGCTTCAGCAGGCTGGGGCTGCAAGAGGAGGCTCTGGGCACAGTGTCCGTCATCTTTCTTCTTTTGTTCAGCTGGTGATAGTAAGAAGAAGGGTAACATTGCAGCCAGGGGTCCTGGAGTCTGGGGAAAGAGTCTCCTTCTCCAAGTTTGCAGGACAGCTTCTTTGGTAGTGATACCACTATCTGCTGAGGTTCACACAACAACAAATTTATAAATCCTGAGAATCCCTGGGCAGTTTCTGTCACAAAGATATATCATCAAAAAGAATGAAAGGTGATCTAATGTTGAAGCTAGTATTCATGTATCTTCCTAACAGATGTGAAATATTATAGTGTTTCCCTTTAAAATCAAAATTTTCCATGGCATGCTGAGATCCTTACAGTGCACCAGTGTGCCTTGGCGCACGGTTTGGGAATCATGGCTGTGGCCATTTGGAAAATGATTCTCATTTATTCCTTGAATGAATATTCAAGATAATTATTCTGTTCTGTAAGGTCCAATTAAATCTCACCCCTCCCATGCTGAAGAGCTCTCTAAAACAGGCATTGAGTCCCACAGGCCAGTCCAGATTCTGACTTGTTCTCACAGAGGAGAACATATTGGGTACACCTAAAACTACCTCTGAAGGTGAGAAGCTTACATTTTTTAGTTTAAAATTTTATTTATTATTTTTTGAGATGAAGTCTCACTCTGTCACCCAGGCTGGAATGCAGTGGTGCGATCTCAGCTCACTACAAACTCCGCCTCAGCCTCGCGAGTAGCTGAGATTACAGGCTTCCACCATCACACCTGGCTAATTTTTGTATTTTTAGTAGAGACCAGGTTTCACCATGTGGGTCAGGCTGGTCTTGAACTTCTGAGCTCAAGTGATCTGCCCACCTTGACCTCCCAAAGTGCTGAGATTATAGGTGTGAGCCACTGTGCCCAGCCAGTTTTTGTTTTTCTTTTTTTAAGACAATCTCATTCTGTCACCCAGGCTGGAATGCAGTGGCGCAATCTTGGCTCACTGCAACCTCCACCTCCCAGGTTCAAGCAATTCTCCTTCCTCAGCCTCTCAAGTGGCTGAGATTACAGGCGCTTGCCACCATGCCTGGCTAATTTTTGTATTTTTGGTAGAGATACGAGTTTCACCATGTTGGCCAGGCTGTTCTTGAACTCCTGACCTCAAGTGATCTGCCTGCCTCGGCTTCCAAAGTGCTGGAATTACAGGTGTGAGCCATCACAGCCAGCCCCTATTTTTAATTAAATAAACTAGGAAGCTTATCTATTTGAAAAGTAGCTCATTAACTTAGAGATCAGCCTACCATTGGCAAAACACTGGCAGACACTATTAAATACTGGAAAAATAAAAAAACATACGACAGACTATTGCACATTTACAAGAATTCTCAACGACCTTCCCACTCCTCAACATTTCATATCTGATTTTAATACTCTCAGTTAATCAAATAGATAAGTTAGATTCAAATTTTAGAAAATAACTTTACCTGGATTGCTAAGTGGGATAGAATATCGAAAAAAATTCTAGAAACAGACTGTTAACTATGGATATAAATATTCTAAGTAAGAACACAAGTTTCTGATCCATATATTGCTTAAAATACAGTTAAAAAAAAAAATGGCCGGGCACGGTGGCTCATGCCTGTAATCCCAGCATTTAGGGAGGCTGAGGTGGGCAGATCAGGAGGTCAGGAGATGGAGACCATCCTGGGTAACGTGGTGGTGAAACCCCGTCTCTATTAAAAAAAAAAAAAAAAATCTTGGAGTATGTTTGAATTCTAAATTAAAAAAAAAAAAGACACTTAATAAAAATGTAATTAGGTGATTATTACAAGAAACAACCCAGACTAAACCATAAGTAATGTATAGAATAAGATTATTTTTAAAATTTAAATGCCAAACATAGGAAAGAACAGATTTATGTGAAAAATTTCCACTGCATTTTATTCACAATTTAGCTACATCCAAGATGCTGGAGGATATCCATATCTGCTGAGTTCTTGGCAGCAATGAAGAGGCAGAATGGCTTTATTAATTAACCTTTCCAGTCTCACAATCAGAAGCAATTTTTGATTTGTTAGATATTTCATGAAGTTGTATAATAAGCTTTAGCCAATTGATGATTTCCTTGTCTGCTGTTTTCATGTCAGATCTCAACATCTTCATAATAGTTTCTTGAAAGTTGCTGAGCTACAAAGAACCGTCACAGAAATCAAGATATATTATCAACTTGGGTCACCCACTTATTACATCCAAAGAATTGGTATTAGAAATTTAGTCTTATTAAACATTATTAAATGTAATATATTCTACTTTCAAACAGTATGTTTAAGCTAGGAACTGATGTCTTCTATTACAATAACTCTATTTAAACTTTTCTTTGCATTTAAATTTTTTTCTTGTTTTTACACTTTTTTTTTTTTTTTTTTAAGAAGGACTTGCTGGGCGCGGTGGCTCAAGCCTGTAATCCCAGCACTTTGGGAGGCCGAGGCGGGTGGATCACAAGGTCAAGAGATCGAGACCGTCCTGGTCAACATGATGAAACCCCGTCTCTACTATAAATACAAAAAAAAGTAGCTGGGCATGGTGGCACATGCCTGTAATCCGAGCTACTTAGGAGGCTGAGGCAAGAGAATTGCCTGAACCCAGGAGGCGGAGGTTGCGGTGAGCCGAGATCGCACCATTGCACTCCAGCGTGGGTAACAAGAGCGAAACTCCGTCTCAAAAAAAAAAAAAAAAAAAAGGACTTTTCGGCAAAAACCAGAAAACCTGCTAGACAAATTCTAAAAGAGCTGTAACACTCTATACTTTTGTAAACTTAATTTTATTGCTACTTATTTTGTTATTTTTCATCCATAAGGTAATTACTTTTTGGACTTCTGATTTGCTGAATGATAATACCAGTCCCCTAAATACACATTTCTCTACCCATCCTCCAAAAACCATAGTGATCAACATGGAGATTAAATAAAAACTACCTGTAAATTATGCCTAAAGCAAACCTAGAGAATAGCACAAACTTCAAGTGGGGAAATAAATATTCTAAACCAGCAGAGGCAGCTGCAGAGGAAGGTGCAGCTAATTTTCTCTGGTGTAGAACGCAGACATTACCCCCAGAAACAAGACAGTCTATAAATGGTGAAATACCGAGAACAAATCTGAGATCTGGTGGATCAGAACACTGACAAATGGGGAAGGAAAAGCAAGGGGCTTGGAAGCACGTAAGACCAAAAACGGCGGTTGCAGAGGGCGAGGTTTCTGAGGTGAGAGGGCGGAAGTTGGGTGAGGTGTTCCTTGGAAGCTTGGTAATAAAGGAAAAGAAAAAAGCAAACAGTGGAAATTTAGAAGTTTTTTTTTTTTTTTTTTTTTTAAAAAGATGGGGTTTCACCATGATGGCCAGACTGGTCTTGAGCTCCTGACCTCAGGTGATCCACCCACCTCAGTCTCCCAAAGTGCTAGGATTACAGGTGTGAGCCACCGCGACGGCTGGAAATTAAGAAGTTTATACAAATGAGAGTATTACAGAATCAGACATCACGGCCAGGTGTGGTGGCTCACGCCTATAATCCAAGCACTCTGGAGGCCAAGGCAGGCAGATCACATGAGGTCAGGAGTTCAAGACCAGCCTGACCAACATGGTGAAACCTTGTCTTTATTAAAGAAAGAAAGAAAGAAAAAAAAAAGAACCAGACATCACATAAACCCCATTCACAAAATAAAAGGCCTGATCTAGTAAACTTTAGAAACTGCACTCACTATGCCAACAGAAGCCGGTGGTATTGAGCTAAGGAACCTAGTGAGTAAGTCCTGCCTCCAGTTACTCTAAAGTAGAAACCTCTGAAGACTAGAGAATTCAAGGAATTTCAATGTGAATACAGATAAATGGCAAATTATATTCATATAAAATTACTTTAAGAAGAAAATAGAAGCTAGGTGCAGTGGCTCACGCCTGCAATCCCAGCACCTAGGGAGGCCGAGGCAGGCGGATCACAAGGTCAAGAAATAGAGACCATCCTGGCCAACATGGTGAAAGCCCATCTGTACTTAAAAAATACAAAAATTAGCCGGGCACAGTGGCAGGTGCCTGTAGTCCCAGCTACTCAGGAGGCTGAGGCAGGAGAATTGCTTGAACCCGGAAGGCGGAGGTTGCAGTGAGCAAAGATCGCGCCACTGCACTCCAACCTGGGTGATAACAGCGAAAATCCATCTCAAAAAAAAAAAAAAGACAGCCATGAAACACAGAACACACATTTGACACAACACCCTGAAAAAAATTAAACACGACTTTTAAAAGGATTTGCAAAAATGGTGGGGGGGGGACTTTATTTTGAATCAGAAATGTAATAATTCAGAATAGAAATAAACAAAAAGATGTCCAAGATATTTAGATGTAAGGCTGGGTGTGGTGGGTTACAGCTATAATACCAGCACTTTGGGAGGCCAAGGTGGGTGGATTGCCTGAGGTCAGGAGTTTGAGACCAACCTGGCCAACATGGTAAAACCCCATCTCTAAAAAAAAGAAAGAAAGAAAGAAAAAAGAAGATATCTAGATGTGAGACTTGAACTCAGGCAAGAAACACAAAATCATCTAAAAAGTGAAGAGTGAACTACAAGGTAACCAAAGGAAAACAGATTTGACTGAAAATAAAATAAGGGGCTGGACACAGTGGCTCACACCTGTAATCCCAGCACTTTGGGAAGCCAAGGCAGGAGAATTGCTTGAGTGCAAGAGTTTGAGACAAGCCTGGGCAACATGGTGAAACCCTATCTCTACAAAACATACAAAAATTAGTCAGGTATGGTGGTGGCATACATGTAGCCCCAGCTATTTGGAAGGCTGAGGTGAGAGGATTGCTTTAGCTCAGGACGTTTTGTCTGTAGTGAGCCATGAGCATGCTACTGCACTCCAGAATGGGTGACAGAATAAAACTTTGTCTCAAAAAATAAAAGGAATAGAAACAATCAAGAAAGTGAACACACAGAAGTTAAAGAGAGGAAAAAGAGAAAATACTAATATCATACTTAATGTTTTAAGCACATCTTAAGGTATAAGTTTCCTAAAGAACGAATATATGGAGATGTGACATATAATAACTTTAAAATTTCTCCAAATGACAAGTTAGCCTTTTAAAAATTATCTCAAAATATTTACGAGCATAGTGAAAATCTAAGTAAGTTCAGAAGCACCACTCTATTTTTTTTTTTTTTTTTTTTTTTGAGACGTAGTTTCGCTCTTGTTACCCAGGCTGGAGTGCAATGGCACGATCCCGGCTCACCGCAACCTCCGCCTCCTGGGTTCAGGCAATTCTCCTGCCTCAGCCTCCTGAGTAGCTGGGATTACAGGCACGCACCACCATGCCCAGCTAATTTTTTTTTTGTATTTTTAGTAGAGACGGGGTTTCACCATGTTGACCAGGATGGTCTCGATCTCTTGACCTTGTGATCCACCCGCCTCGACCTCCCAAAGTGCTGGGATTACAGGCTTGAGCCACCGCGCCCGGCAGCACCACTCTATTTTGATAGACAGTGACACAGAAAGTAACATACAAGGTTTCCTCCGAGTTTCACATGATGACACATGATCTTATAAACCTATACCCTCCTGGTCACTGGTTAGTCAGAGTATATAAAATAATCATATATCCTGTCCCTAGCCACTGTGGGTTTAGCAGGGATAAGCACTTGACCTAAACTGGGCCAATTAGACCCTTTCTTGGGATTCTCTCTCCTGTCACAGGAACTACATATAAAACTCCATGGTTGTCAGTGGCCATGTTTCCTGTCATGAAGAAAACCAACTGGCAATCAGACAGATGAGCTGACACACAGATACCAAGAAGTGACTGTGAGAAAGGGCTTGTAGGTTCCAGGTGCTAATCCTGGAGCCCAGGTACATCTCCACTCTCCTGGAGTCAAAGTTTAACTCATTTTTTATTCCATAAGCCGATATTCCCTTTTGTCTAAGTTAGTTACAGTCTAAGTAGGGGTGGTGTTTATCACTTTAACTAAATTAATTTTAATTTTATTATTTTTAAAAAACCTCTTGTTCTTGTCCTGATATTTCTTCAGGTGTGCTCTTTGCTGTGGGAGGCTCAGAAGTGACAGCATCTAACATCTGCTGGGTCTTCTCTTTGTCTAATCTTGTCTCTTGCTCTGCAGAGTCTAATGCAGTTTTCAAGTTTTCTGTTTTCACAACTGCCTTCTCTTTCATTGTTTCAACATTTGCTAAAGATTGCCTGAGCTTTTCAATTGTTTTGTCCTGTGACAGCGTATAAGACGGGGAAAAAGGAAGGAGATAACTATAATTAGATCTCTTCTAAATAACAGTTATGGTAACTCATGCTTCTTTTCCTTTTCTTTATTTTTTTATGAAGAGAGAGCTATATGGAAAAGAAAAACATTCCACAGTTTGTGAATTAAGAGCATATTTCTTCACCATCGTGCTCATCAATAACTATTACTTAGCACTTTTATTAACTGGCCACTTGGGATTTAAAGAGTCTTAACATATTTTCTGCATCCTATCCTCAATGGTATTAAAGCCCTACATTAATCAAGTACAGAAATACAGAACATAATTGGCATTTCAGTAAGAGAAATATTGCTGATAAACTGCTGTATCAGTTGATCAGTTATTTAGTGCCTGTTTGGCTTAAGGCATACTTTTTGAAATAGTATAACTGAAGCTTGATATGGAGAAGGTCCAAACAAGAGCCCCTAAAATGACTACAACTTTTAGCTATTACTCCAATAAGAGACACCAGTAAAACTACAATAAAAAACGGGCTGGGTGTGGTGGCTCATGCCTCAGCACTCTGGGAGGCTGAGGCAGGCAGATCACTTGAGGTAGGGAGTTCGAGACCAGCCTGGCCAACATGGTGAAACCCTGTGTCTTCTAAAAATACAAAAATTAGCTGGGCATGGTGGTGTGCACCTGTAGTCCCAGCTACTCAGGAGGCTGAGGTGGGAGGATTGCTTGAACCCAGAGGGCAGAGGTTGCAGTAAGCCAACATTGCACCACGGCACTCCAGTCTAGGTGACAGAGGGAGACTCCATCTCAAAAAGAATAATAATAAAACAAAAAAAAGGGATTTGTAGTCATAACACTTAGAATACCAATATCATTGAGGAATAAGGAGGAGGATATATGGATATATGGGGGTTTCAATTGTATTGGTAATATTTGTTTCTTAAAATCAGTGGTAGATTCCAATTTTATTCTATATGCTTTTATATTATATATATTCTTTTGTACATACATAAAATAATTTTTTTTAACTACAATGAAAAGCATGCTGCTAATATGGTAAAAGACCAAAGCTTAAGTGAATTTTTGAAAGCCTCTCTTCCTTTACTTACTTTAAGAACATTTACTCTTGTCAGCTGGGTTTTCATATTTTTATTTGACAATTTCAAATCACTGAGCTGCTTCTGAAGTTTCTGAATTTTCTTCTCCAATCTTTGCATTGTAGCAATCTGCAAATTCTGCTGAATATTCAATAACATTTGTTGCATGTTGTCTTTCTCTAGCTTTTTGAACTTCTTATGCTTGTCTATCTGGGAATGCTTAGTCCCTGAGTGTTCCTTTGCAGAAATCAACAGTATTGAAATAAATATTTGTGTTTTAAGATGTTATTCTATACTAGCATAATACCACATCCACTCCAGACTAACACACTGCAGGCTTAACAATACTTCCATAAGTAAAATATTTTTATGCATTATTTTATGCAAATTATTATAAAATACTTTATGCGTTATTAAAATAATCAAGAAAATAAAATATGACAATAAAAGTGATGACTCAGGGCTACCAAGGGTACAATTAAATAGATTTTATAAGCACCAAGCAGTAGCATAGATTAGTTCAGCTTTTCTAGGAATGTATTATAAAGAAATAATCAGCCGGGTGTGGTGGCTCACACCTGTAATCCCAGCACTTGGGGAGGCTGAGGCGGGTGGATCACAAGGTCAAGAGATCAAGAGGTCAAGACCATCCTGGTCAACATGGTGAAACCCCGTCTCTACTAAAAATACAAAAAATTAGCTGGGCATGGTGGTGCGTGCCTGTAATCCCAGCTACTCAGGAGGCTGAGGCAGGAGAATTGCCTGAACCCAAGAGGCGGAGGTTGAGGTGAGCTGAGATCGCGCCATTGCACTCTAGCCTGGGCAACAAGAGCGAAACTCCGTTTCCAAAAAAAAAAAAAAAAAAATCAAATATGTGGATAAAGATTCACACACAAAGATTTTTTAATTTATTTTTTAAGTCAGGGTCTTGCTCTGTCACCCATGCTGGAATTCAGTGGCATGATCACGGCTCACTGCAGGCTCAACCTCCCAGGCTCAAGAGATCCTCCCACTTCAACCTCTGGAGTAGCTGGGACTACAGGGTGTGTACATCTAGCTGTGTGTGTGTGTGTGTGTGTGTGTGTGTGTGTGTGTGTGTGTGTATTTTCTCAAACTCCTGGGCTCAAGTGATCTTCCCGCCTTGCCCATCCAAAGTGCTGGTATTACAGGTGTGAGCCACCACACCCAGACAAAGATATTCAGATGTTCTTTTTTTTTTTTTTGAGAGAGAGTTTTGCTCTGGTGACCCAGGCTGGAGTGCAGTGGCACAACCATGGTTCACAGCAACCTCCGCCTCCCAGGTTCAAGTGATTCCCCAGCCTCAGCCTCCCAAGTACCTGAATTACAGGCATTCAGCACCACACCCAGCTAATTTTTGTATTTTTAGTAGAGACAGTGTTTCACTATGTTCATCAGGCTGGTCTCCAACTCCTGACCTCAGATGATCCACTCACCTTGGCCTCCCAGAGTGCTGAGATTACAGGCATGAGCCACTGCACCTGGTCACAAAGATAGTCTTTTTTTTCCTTTTTTCTCTAGATAACTTCAGGACACAAAGATATTCTTTACAACATTATAACAGAAAAAACTGAAACAGTGCAAATGTCAAAAAAGAAAAATTATGCATGATAGATTATTCTCTAGAAATTGTTTTCAAAAATATTTATTAAGAAAAAATGATAATGGGCCGGGCGCGGTGGCTCAAGCCTGTAATCCCAGCACTTTGGGAGGCTGAGGCGGGTGGATCACGAGGTCGAGAGATTGAGACCATCCTGGTCAACAAGGTGAAACCCCGTCTCTACTAAAAATACAAAAAGTTAGCTGGGCATGGTGGTGCGTGCCTGTAATCCCAGCTACTTAGGAGGCTGAGGCAGGAGAATTGCCTGAGCCCAGGAGGCGGAGGTTGCGGTGAGCCGAGATCGCGCCATTGCACTCCAGCCTGGGTAACAAGAGCGAAACTCCGTCTCAAAAAAAAAAAAAAAAGAAAGAAAGAAAAAAGAAAAAATGATAATGATAGAGTTAATGAAAAAAGCAGGATTGGCTGGGCGTGGTGGCTCACACCTGTAATCCAAGCACTTTGGAGGCCAAGGCGGGCGGATCACCTGAGGTTGGAAATTCAATACCAGCCTGACTAACATGGTGAAACCCCATCTTTAAAAAAACACAAAAGAAAAAAAGCAGGATTAAGAAAAACTATGCATATCTCACTTATGATAAAACTATGCATGGAAAATAATCAGGGAAATATACCTATATTTAATACTAGTTATCACAAAATGGTGGGATTGCTGGTGATTTCAATTTTATTTCTATTATTTTCTACTTTACAAATCTTCCCTAATACACATGATTTTTTATTTTTTGGGACAGCGTCTCACTCTGTCACCCAGGCTGGAGTGCAGTGATGCAATCATGGCACACTGCAGCCTTGATCTCCCATGCCTAAGCCATGCTCCCACCTCAGCCTTCTCAGTAGCTGGGACTACAGGTGTGCCCCATGCCTGGCTAGTTCTTGAATTTTTTGTAGAGATGGGATGTCGCCATGTTGTCCAGGCTGATCTCAAATTCCTGGGCTCCAGCTATCCACCTGCCTCAGCCTCCCTAAGTACTGGAATTACAGATGTGAGCCACTATGCCCGGCTGAATTAATTTTATTATGAGAAAAAAATTCGTTATCTCAAATGTTATTACAAAAAAGTTATGATAAATGGTTTCATCTGTTAAAAGAAATAAAACAACATATTAAGGAAGAAGAATCAGAATGGCACCCTCCTTATCAATAACAACCCTAGAGACTAGAAGACAGTGGAGGCTGCATGTGAAAATAAAGTCTAAACCCAGCTATCAATTGAGTATGATGATTCAAAAAAAGACTTTGTCATTCACACAACAACCCCCAAAAAATGTCACTCTCCAAGGCACCATGTCTTCAGAAGCCATTGGAGGATGTATTCCAGCGAAATAAGAAAGGACACCAAAAAAGAGGAAGACGTGATTCAGCAAACAGTGAAACCAAACCGGGAGATTAGAGAAGGAAAGTCACAGGATCAAAGCTGTGCCCAGACCCATAGAGCAAAATCCAGACCGAAGCGAGGGAATGAAGGACTTTGGGAGAGAAAAAATGGGAAATTTTTACAGCCTAAAGGATCATCTGATACAGATCTGAGCAGAAGAAAAAAACCTTAATAAATGAATGCTGAAAATTAAACGTATGAAAATATAAGGAAGAGATTAACTGTAGGAAAAATAAAATGCAATGTAAGAAAGAAAATGTACCAAGAATACAGTACTTCACGCTTTTGTATCCATTTACTATAATGGTAAATTAAATGCTGATTATGGATTTAGCTTAAAATATTAAATTAACCATATTCAGAAGATCAAAGGAGCTGGTAGGAAAGCGATATAAAAGATGAAACTTCATCTATAATATAACAATAAATCAATAATATGTCTAATATAGAAAACTTGAGATAAGGTGGTTTAAAATTAGGAAAATGGAAGTTACTCCCGAGAAACAACGTCTAAGAGTTAAAAAGAATTCTCTCTGGGAAATAAGAGAGGTACAGAAAAGGGCTGCTCCTTTTCAGTAAAAGACTCTTGGTATATTTGATTTTGAAAAGTAAGAGTGTGTGTGTGTGTGTGTGTGTGTGTGTGTGTGTGTGTGTGTGTGTAAAGGGTTAAAAAAATTCTAGGCCAGCCCCGGTGGCTATGCATGTAATCCCAGTACTTTGGGAGACCAAGGCAGGTGGATCACAAGGTTAGGTGCTCAAGACCAGCCTAACCAACAGGGTGAAACCCTGTCTCTACTAAAAATGCAAAAATTAATCAGGCATGGTGGCATGTGCCTGTAATCCCAGCTACTCAGGAAGCTGAGGTAGGAGAATGGTTTGAACCTGGGAGGCGGAGGTTGCAATGAACCGAGATTGTGCCACTGCACTCCAGCCTGGGCGACAGAGTGTGCCTCTGTCTCAAAAAAAAAAAAATCTGAATAACTTCAGCTCAAAAAATGGAAATTAACATTAAAATTACAAACATACGTAGAACATAGTGAAAAGAAATATTTCTTGTAAAAATCTACTGGACAAGCAACAGAGGAACATTTAATAGTACTTACTCCTTTTCTGATTTAAAAACAAAAGACCAAAAAAAAAAGCACATTAACTGGCCAGGTGCAGTGGCTCATGCCTTTAATCCTAGCACTTTGGGAGGCTGAGGTGGGTGCATCACCTGAGGTCAGGAGTTCGAGACCAGCCTGGCCATCATGGTGAAATCCCATCTTAAAAAAACAACAAAAAAAAAGCACATTAACTTGAGAAGGAAAAAGACAAAGTAGGGTGCAGATTTAATAAAGATACTATATACACTCATTATATATAAACAAAAAAACCTAGCGAAATGTATATTTATTTATTTTTGAGACAGAGTCTTGCTCTGTTGCTGAGGCTGGAGCACAGTGGCGCAATCTCGGCTCACTGCAACCTCAACCTCCCCAGTTTGATTCTCTTGCCTCAGCCTCCCAAGTAGCTGGGATTCAAGGTGCACACCACCTTGCCTGGCTAACTTTTGTAGTTTTAGTAGAAATAGGGTTTCACACTGTTGGTCAGGCTGATCTTGAATTCCTGATCTCAAGTGATCCACCCATCTCGACCTCCCAGATTGCCGGGATTACAGGCATGAGCCACCGTGCCCGGCCATAAAATGTATATAAAAAAAAAAAAAAAAAAGAACTGGCCAGGCATGGTGGCTATGCCTGTAATACTAGCACTTTGGGAAGCTGAGGTGGGAGAATCGCTTGAGCTCAGCAGTTGACACCAGCCCAGGCAACATGGTAAAACCCTATCTCTACAAAAACTTCAAAAAACTAGCCAGGCGTAGAGGCATGTGCCTGTAGTTCCAGCTATCTGGGAGGCTGAGACAGGAGGATCACTTGAGCCCTGAAGGTTGAGGCTTCAGTGAGCCATAATCATGCCACCGCACTCCAGCCTGGGCAACAGGTAGAGCAAACCTCTGTCTCAGAAAGAACCACTGGTTCTTTGAAAAGATAACATAGATGACTCAGGCAAGCCTGGTTAAAAAGGAAAGAGAGAAAGTGAAAATATACAATATAAGAAAGGAAGAATATACAGAATGTATAGATATGCATAGATAATGCATTCAGAATGCAAAGATGAAAATAATTCTAAGAGAACATTTTGTAACTTAGTGGTAATAAATTGAAAATCTAAAAGAAATACAGGCTGTAATTCCAGCACTTTGGGAGGCAGAGATGGGCAGATCATTTGAGGCACATGGAGTTCAAGACCAGCCTGGGCAACATGGAAAGACCCTGTCTCTAAAAAACTACAAAAATTAGCTGGACATAGTGGTATGCACCTGTGGTTCCAGCTACTCAGAAGGCTGAGGCAAGAGGATCATTTAAGCCTCAGAAGGTTGAGGCTGCAGTGTACCATGATGGTAACACTGCATTCCAGCCTGGGAAACAGAGTAAGACCGTCTCAAGGAAAAAAAAAAAAAAAAAAAGCAGTTCTCCCATGAGCTAGTCCAAAGTATTCCACCTTTAAAATCAAATTATTTATTTTAAAAAAATGAAAATTTAAAAATACATTATTTCCTAGGAAACAATTTAACAATATACAGTGAAATCCAGAAAACCCAAGAACTCTAGTAAAGAAAACTCTTGGGCTGGGCATGGTGGCTTATGCCTGTAATCCTAGCACTTTGGGAGGTCGAGGTGGGTGGATCACCTGAGGTCAGGAGTTCAAGACCAGCCTGGCCATCATGGTGAAACCCCATCTTTATTAAAAAAAAAAAAAAAAAAAAAAAAAAAAGGAAGAAGAAGAAGACCAACAAACTACTGAACATTTACCAATTATCTCCTGGAAAAACCCAAGGTAATAAAAATCATGTTCCTGAAAGCAATCAATATTTGTCCTCACCTTCACCATGAAAATATCCGAGGAATCTTCTTTTCCACTCATGTGCATATAAGGGGTGAAACTGTTAGTGCCTAAGAACAACTTCTCCAAAAAGTCTGCTTTTCTCTCTGCCTTTTCTCTTTCAGCCAGATGTGCTCTGTGTAAGCTATGGGTAGGTGACAATATTATGAAACCAACTCAACCAATTTTCAAATTTCAACTTAAAATAACAAAAAGAGCCAACAATGCCAATATGGTGCATTGAATGAGTCCTATGCAGAGTTCAAAGCTGCTACTATGGCTTCCAGTGGGTCCCCATCAGCACTGCCAGCTGGGCAAATGAAGCTCCCAACATTCCAGACAATGTGGGAGATTGATTTCAGGGAATCTACTGCTTTGCCACCCATAGCAATGATTTATGGAGGAACCTGATCCCTAATTTGGGACTCTGCTTTTAGAGTTTGGCTGGCTAGGAACTTGAGTGACATTGATCTCATGGTGTTAGAGGAACCTCTGCTTACCAGACTTCTGGTTTGGTAAAACAGGATCAGAGTGACTCTATTTTGAAGTGAGTAGCTAGGCACTCACAAGGCCTCTATAAGGTTAATGCTTGTGGTCTGAAACTAGCCACATCCCAAGCTGACCACCAATTATAATTACAGAATATTTGTGGCCATACAGAACATCTTCCACCAATCCTGCAGAATGTCCAGATGTCCTAAGAATGTGCAGCCCACTTTATTAAAGATAGTGTTAATGAGCAGGCTCAGGTTGAAAGATTAATGGTCATCTAAAACACCAATAGTCTCTACCTTTAGTGAGTATATCTGCATGTTCCAAATTTAATTACAGCTTCTTGTAAGTTTCTCATAAATAGAGACACTAACAAGGATGGCATGTTCCTTCTGCTTTCCGAGGATTCTCTACACTATAACATTGTAGTTTCCGATAAACTTGCCTTTTTTCTCTGTGCTCTGTGACTCCCCTTGAATTCTTTCCTGTGCAAGATCCACTAACCTGCTATTGGGGTCTGGATTAGTACCCTCTTTTCTGGCAACAGTGTACCTCAGCCAGGGGTGTAGCCAAGTAGACAAATGGAATCCTGTGCTGTACCCAAACCTTCCAAAAACAGAGCCTACAAATACTATGCCCAGACATAAATATATATATATATATATATATATATATATATATATATCCCTAAAATATATTTATGAAGAGAGCTGTGCAGTTATCCAAGTGTTTCTGGAGAGATCAGAAATGATAGAAGAATGGGCCAGGTGCAGTGGCTCATACCTGTAATCCAAGCACTTTGGGAGGCTGAGGCCAGTGGATCACTTGAGTCCAGGAGTTAGAGACCAGCCTGGGCAACACAGTAAGACCTTGTCTCAAAAAGAAATGATAGGCCAGGCATGGTAGCTCATGCCTGTAATCCCAGCACTTTAGGAGGCCGAGATGGGCGGATCACCTGAGGTCAGGAGTTCAGGATCAGCCTGACCAACATAAAGAAACCCCGTCTCGGCCAGGTGTAGTAGCTCATGCTTGTAATCCAAGCACTTTTGAAGCCAAGGCGGGCGGATCACCTGAGGTCAGGAGTTCAAGACCAGCCTGACCAACATGGTGAAACCCCATCTTTAAAAAAAAATTAAAATTAAAATAAAAAAAGAAACCCCATCTCTACTAAAAATAAAAAATGAGTCCAGCATGGTGGTGTATGCCTATAATCCCAGCTACTTGGGAGGCTGAGGCAAGCTTGAACCCAGAGGTGGAGGCTGCGGTGAGCCAAGATCACGCCATTGCACTCCAGCCTGGGCAATAAGAGCAAAACTCTGTCTCAAAAACAAACAAACAAAGCAAAACAAAGAAATGGTAGAGAAATGAAGAGAAAAACAATCCAGTGTTAAGTACAGTAGTATTTCTCATGGGGGAGATCAATTTTGAAGCCATTCTTTTTAAGGTGAAATTTGGATGTGAATAGCTTGCCTGCCACTACTGGCAATATTGTGATAATCAGGAGGTTCTGTCAGAAGCATTAAAACCAGAGTAGTTCCATCCTGAATAGGGGCTGGGTAAAACAAGGCTCAGAACTACTGGCAGCATTCCCAGGAGCATAGGCATTTTTAGTTACAGGATGATAGGAGGTCAGCACAAGATACAGATCACAAAGATCCTGCTGATAAAACAGAATGTGATAAAGACAGCCAAAACTCACCAAAACCAAGATGGTGACAAAAGTGACCTCTGGTTGTCCTCAGTGCTCATTATAAAATAATTATAATACATTAGCATGCTAAAAGACTCCAACTGGCACCATGACTGTTTACAAATAGCATGGCAATGTCAGGAAGTTACCCTATACAGTCTAAAAAAAAGAGGAACCCTTGATTCTGAGAAATGCCCATCCCTTTTCCAGAAAACTCATGAATAATCCACCCCGTGTTTAGCTTATGATCAAGAAATAACTATAAGTATACCCAGTTGAGCAGCCCACACTGTGACTCTCCCTATAGGACAGCCATTCTTTATTCCTTTACTTTCCCAATAAACTTATGTTCACTTTATGGACTTGCCCCTAATTCTTTCTTGTGTGAGGTCCAAGAACCCTTTCTTGCGGTCTAGATTGGGACCCATTCCTGGTAACAGTTCCACATGGATGCAGCTTTCTTTAGGGTAATATTTACATTACTCAAATGTCATATATATATTATTTTTAATAACTTTTTTTGTGTTCTTATATATAAAGTATATCTCTTTTAAAACATTTTTAAATTTTGGAGACAGGGTCTTGCTCTGTTGCTCAGGCTGGTCTCAAACTGGTCACAAGCTATCCTCCTGGCTCAGCCTCCCAAGTAGCTGGGACTATAGTGCCATCTGGCTACAGTATGTTTCTTGAAAATGCTTAGCATTAGTTTCCTTTTTTATCATCTTGTCTTGTACTGAAATTATTATACTGAAACTGCCTTTGCAAAATTATGCCTGAGACAGTGAAAGAGATCTAAATTAACTAACTCCATCTTGCTTCTAACCTCCAAACTCCTTGTGCATTCCTGGGAGTAGGCTGAACTAACTTTGGGATAAACTTACTTTATAGTTTATAGTTTAATACAAAGACAATAGCCCTGTCCCAAAGCAGAACTCCTTCTTTCCTGGAGACTAGATCGCCTTTGTAGGACTAACATTAGCCACAAGACTAGAAATTATGGTTTGGGAGTCATGCAGCTGGAGGCTACAAGATTCTGATCCTCACTAGACTGCTCCTAAGATCAGTGCTTGAGATACATTGTAGATCCTTTTGCACTTGATGGGTCAGCTGGCACCACCTAGATTGATAAACTGGCTCATCTGATCTTGAAGTCCTTACCCAGGAACTGACTTAGCTCAAGAAGCTTTCATTCCCTGTGATTTCATCTCTGACCAATCAGCACTCTTGGTTCACTGGCTTCCTCCCACCCACCATGTTGTCCTTAAAAACTCTGAAGGTGGAATGCTCAGGGAGACTGATTTAATAATAAAACTGGTCTCCGGCACAGCCAGCTCTGCGTGAAGTAATCTCTTTTTTTGTTTGTTTGTTTCCATACATCTTCTGAAAGAAGTAATCTTTCGCCGGGCACGGTGGCTCAAGCCTGTAATCCCAGCACTTTGGGAGGCCGAGGCGGGTGGATCACGAGGTCAAGAGATCGAGACCATCCTGGTCAACATGGTGAAACCCCGTCTCTACTAAAATACAAAACAGTAGCTGGGCATGGTGGGGCATGCCTGTAATCCCAGCTACTCAGGAGGCTGAGGCAGGAGAATTGCCTGAACCCAGGAGGTAGAGGTTGCGGTGAGCCAAGAATCGTGCCATTGCACTCCAGCCTGGGTAACAAGAGTGAAACTCCATCTCAAAAAAAAAAAAAAAAAAGAAGTAATCTTTCTCTATTGCAATCCCCGTTTTGAGAAATTGTCTCTGTCTAGGCAGTGGGCAAGTTGAATCTATTGGGAAGTTATAAAATATCATCTATCTTTAAAGTAATTATTTAAATTGTTGGGTTTAAATCTACCATATTGTTATTTATTGTTTTTCCCATCTATTCTCTGTTCCTTTACTGCTACTCTACCACTTTAATTTGGATTAATAAAGTTTTTGTTTGTTTTTTTTTTTTGAGAGGCGTCCACTCTGTTGCCCAGGCTGGAGTGCAGTTGTGCGATCTTGGCTCACTGCAACCTCTGCCTCCCAGGTTCAAGTGATTCTCATATCTCAGTCTCCCGAATAGCTCAGATTACAGGAATGCTTCACTTTGCTTCGGTATTTCTAGTAGACACGGGGTCTTACCATATTGGCCAGGCTTGTCTGGAACTCCTGACCTCAAGTGGTCCACCTGCCTTAGCCTCCCAAAGTGCTGGGATTGCAAGCATGAGCCACTTTGCTTAGAGTTACATTAATAAAGTTTTTTATTTTATTTTTCTTCCATGTTGTTTTTAATATCTTTTATTGTTTGGTTGTTAAGCTGGATTGTGGTTAAATAATGCATATTTGATTTATTACATTCTACTTTATTATTACTTTTTTATTTTTTGAGACAGAGTCTCACTCTGTTGCCCAGGCTGGAGTGTGGTGGTGTGATTTCAGCTCACTGCAACCTCCAACTCTGAGGTTCAAGCAATTCTCATGCCTCAGCCTCCTAAGTAGCTGGGATTACAAGCATGTGCCACCACACCTGGCTACTTTTTGTATTTTTAGTAGAGGCAGGGTTTCACCATGTTAGCAAGGTTGATCTTGAACTTTTGACCTCAAGTGATCTGTCCACCTCAGCCTCCCAAAGTACTGGGATTACAGATGTGAGCTACTGCGCCTGGCCTGTTACAGTCTACTTTAATACTTTTGTGATACCCCCCAAATAAAACACTTACAATAGTGTAACTCCATTTGCCATTTCTTGCCCTTGTACTATTGTTATTTTACTTTTTCATATATTATAAATTGTATAGGATTTTTTTAAGCTGTCAGTATTAATTTCTATTTATCCACACATTTACCTTTCCTTTACTTTTTAATCTACCCTACAGTTCTCTGTAGCCACCAAGGATCATTTTCCTTCATTCTAAAAAATTGTCTGGTGTGTTTCTTAATGGTGTAGTTCTTCTGACAATAAATGTTTTCTTTTTTTTTTCTTCTGAAACCATGTTTATTTCATTGTCAATTGTGAAGGATAATTACACTGAGTATAGATTCTAGGTTATCAGTAATTTTTCTTTCAGCACTTGAAGATGTCATTCAGTTATCTTCTGACTTTTGGCTGGGTGCTGTGGCTCATGCCTGTTATCCCAGAACCTTGGGAGGAAAGGTGGAAGGATCACTTGAGCCCAGTACTTCAAGACCAGCCTGGACAACAAAGTAAAGCCTTGTATCTACAAAAAAAAAATTTTTTTAATTATCTGGGCATGGTGGCATGTGCCTGTGGTCCCTGCTACTCAGGAGGCTGGGGCAGGAGCATCACTTATGCAGAAGTGTTTGAAGTCGCAGTAAGCCATGATTGCACCACTGCACTCCATCCGGGGTGACAGCAAGATCCCATCTCAAAAAAAGGAACTGCCTCAGCAGTTATGGAGGCTGGCAATTCCCAAGATCTGCTGGGATCTGAGAGACCCAGGAGAGCCAGTAATGTAGTTCCAGTCCAAGTTTGAAGGCCTGAAAATCAAGAGAGAAGATAGTGTAGTTCCAGTCCAAAGGCCAGCAGGCTCAAGACTCAGAAAGAGCCAATGGTTTGAATGAAAAGGCAGGAAAAACAGCTGATGTCCCATTTTGAAGGCCATCAGGCAGGAAGAATTCTCTCTTACGTGGGGGAGGGTCAATCTTTTTGTTCTATTCAGGCCTTTAACTCAATGGATGAGGCCTACCTGCGATAGGGAATATAATCTCCTTTACTTAGTATGCCAATTTAAATGTTAAACTTATCCAAAGCACTCTCACATAGAATAATGTTTGACCATATATTGGGCACCCTATGGCCCAATCAAGTAGACATATAAAATTAATCCTTATAGTATGCCATATAGCCATTGTTTCTCTTTTTTTTTTTTTTGAGACGGAGAGTCTCACTCTTGTTACCCAGGCTGGAGTGCAATGGCGCCATCTTGGCTCACCGCAACCTCCGCCTCCTGGGTTCAAGCAATTCTCCTGCCTCAGCCTCCTGAGCTGGGATTACAGGCAGGCGCCACCACGCCCAGCTAATTTTTGTATTTTTAGTAGAGATGGGGTTTCACCATATTGACCAGGATGGTCTCGATCTCTTGACCTCGTGATCTGCCCACCTCGGCCTCCCAAAGTGCTGGGATTACAGGTGTGAGCCACCGCACCCGGCCATTGTTTCTCTTTAGCACTGAGGACAAAAACATAAAGTCTGTAGTATACTATGTTGTGTTCAAAACTGTGTTGAAGAGTTTACCTGATTAGCTGTTAAGGGTGAAGCTATAGGGAACTTCATGTGCTTGCTTAACACTGAGAAGATATTTGAAGATAAATTGCTTTTAATCAGTCTTTCACTTCACCTTTGTCAGTTCTCTTTATTCAGACACTCTCTGCACAACCAGAAAAAAAGCAAGCCCCGTTCTCCTGGTTTCAGCCCTTTAAGTTTAACTAATATCTCAGTCGGAGTAAAGGTTTGTTTCTTTATTAAATTTTAGTCTCCTATATAATTTCTTTTAAAAAGTGGGCCGGGGCAGTAGCTCACACCTATAATCCCAGCACTTCGGGAGGCTGAGGTGGGTGGATCGCCTGAGGTCAGGAGTTGAGACAATCCTAACCAACATGGTGAAACCCCATCTCTACTAAAAATACAAAAATTAGTTGGGTGTGGTGGTATACACCTGTAATTCCAGCTACTTGGTAGGAGAATCGCTTGAACCTGGGAGGCGGAGGTTGCAGTGAGCTGAGATTGCACCACTGCACTCCAGCCTGGGTGACACAGCAAGATCCCAACTCAAAAACAAACAAACAAAGCGATTTGGTATAAATAGAGCAAAAGAAAAAAAAGTGTTTTGAGAAAAGCAAGACCCAGAAGAACCCCAAACTATGAGATGACCTGATATATACTAACCAATCCAGAATAGAAATAGGCTACACTATTATGCAGGTCTGAATAGAATAGCTTTTCATATTGTGTGAGTTTCTCAAATATTATTCATATTATAAGAGAGAACATTTCTCACGCCTATAATCCTAGCACTTTGGGAGGCCGAGGTGGGTGGATCACCTGAGGTCAGGAGTTCAAGACCAGCCTGGCCATCATGGTGAAATCCCATCTTAAAAAAAAAAAAAAAAAAGAACATTTAATGACTTTGTTTCTCCTTCTATCAACTGAAGACACATTATCAAATGTCTTCTCTCTCTGTACACCAACTAATACAGTAAGTCTAAGAATAACAAATTTTATAAAGGATAAAATCACATGATCAACTCAATAAGATGCAAAAAAAAAAAAAAAGCATTGGACAAAAAATCCAACACACTTTTATAATTAAAAACACTCAACAATAGTTAGGTGTGGTGGCTCACACCTGTAGTCCCAGCACTTTGGGAGGTCAAGGTGAGTAGATAGCCTGAACCTGGGAGTTTGAGACCAGCCTAGGCAACATGGCAAAACCCCATCTCTACTAAAAATGCAAAAATTGCTCAGGCATGGTGGTTTATGCCTGTAATCTCAGCTACTCTGAAGGCTGAGGCAGGGGAATCGAATTGCTTGAGCCTGGGAGGCGGAGATTGCTGTGAGCCGTGACTGTGCCACCACTCCAGCCTGGATGACAGTGAGTCTCTGTCTCAAAATAAATAAGTAAATAAATAAGTTTTAAAAACCACATCTTTCCAGATATAGTCTTGTATGGAGAAAATCCCAAGGAATCCACACACACATACCAAAAAAAATACCAAAAAAACTCTAGAGCTAATAAATGAGTTCTGCAAGCTTGCAGGACACAGACTGATACACTTCCTAAAAATAAACAATCAAAAAATGAAATACAGAAACAGTTTCATTTACAATGCATAAAAAGAATAAAATATTAGTAATTAATTTAACAAAAGAAATGTAAGACCATATACACTGAAAACAACGAAACAATCTTTTTTTTTTTTTTTTTTTTGAGATGGAGTTTCACTCTTGTTACCCAGGCTGCAGTGCAATGGCGTGATCTCGGCTCACTGCAACCTCTGCCTCCTGGGTTCAAGCAATTCTCCTGCCTCAGCCTCCCGAGTAGCTGGGACTACAGGCGCGCCACCGTGCTCAGCTAATTTTTTTGTATGTTTAGTAGAGACGGGGTTTCACCATGTTGACCAGGATGGTCTCGATCTCTTGACCTTGTGATCCACCCGCCTCGGCCTCCCAAAGTGCTGGGATTATAGGCGTGAGTCACCATGCCCGGCTACAAAACAATCTTAAAACAATTTAAAGAGGCTGGGTGCAGTGGCACATGCCTGTAATCTCAATGCTTTGGACATCCAAAGCAGTAAAAGTGCTTGAGGCCAGGAGTTTGAGACCAGCCTAGGTAATACAGCAAGACCTCAATTCTATACAAAAAATTAAAATCAAGTATTAGCTGGGCATGGAGGCATGTTTCTGTGGCACTACCTACTTCGGAAGCTGAGGCAGGAGGATTGCTTGAGTCCAGGAATTCAAAATTACACTGAACTATGATTGGGCCACGTGAGACCCTGTCTCTAAAAAAAAAAGAAAAAGAAATTAAAGAAGACTTAAATAAATGAAAAAATATTCCTTAAATAAATGAGAAAATATTCCACATTTATTAAAAGCTGATTTTTTTTTTTAAGACAGAGTTTCACTCTTGTTGCCCAGGGTGGACTGCAATGGCGTACTCTCACCTCACTGCAACTTCCACCTTCCATGTTCAAGCAATTCTCCTGCCCCAGCCTCCCAAACTGGGATTACAGGCATGCACCACCATGTCCAGCTAATTTTGTATTTTTAATAGAGATGGGGTTTCTCCATGTTGATCAGGCTGGTCTTGAACTCCAGACCTCAGGTGATCCACCCACCTTGGCCTCCCAAAGTGCTGGGATTACAGGTGCAAGCCACCATGTCCAGCTGGAAAAGCTGATCTTAAAATACATATGGAAAAACAAGGGACCCAAAATAGCCAGAATGGTCTTGAAAAAAATTTTAAAAAGTTAGACTTTTTCACAATTCCCCATTTCAAGACTTACTACAAAGCTACATTAAGCAAATCAGTGTGGTGCTAGCATAAAGAAGACATACAGACCAGTGAATAGAATTAGGCGCCCAAGGGCCGGGCACAGTGGCTCAAGCCTGTAATCCCAGCACTTTGGGAGGCCGAGGCGGGTGGATCACGAGGTCAAGAGATCGAGACCATTCTGGTCAAACATAGTGAAACCCTCTCTCTACTAAAAATACAAAATTTAGCTGGGCATGGTTGCACGTGCCTGTAATCCCAGCTACTCAGGAGGCTGAGGCAGGAGAATTGCCTGAACTCAGGAGGCGGAGGTTGCAGTGATCTGAGATTGCGCCATTGCACTCCAGCCTGGGTAACAAGAGCGAAACTCAGTCTCAAAAAAATAATAATAATTAAAAAAAAAAAGAATTAGGTGCCCAAAAATAAACCCATAAATTGATGGTCAATAGATTCTTGGCAAGAGTGCCAAGACAGTTCCACAGAGGTGCTAAGGACAACTGGATAGTTACATGAAAAATAATGAATGTGGACCCCTACCTCACATCATATATAAAAATTTGCCAAAAGAGGTCAAAGACATAAATGTAAGTGCTAAAACTATAAACCTTTTTTGTTTTTTAGACTGACTCTTGCTCTGTCACTCCAGCTGGAACACAGTGGTGCAATCTCGGCTCACTGGAACCTCCACCTTTTGGGTTCAAGCAATTCTCCTGCCTCAGCCTTCCAAGTAAATGGGACTTCAGGTGTGTACCACCATGCTCAGCTATGTTTTTGTTTTCATTTTTTTTTTTTAGACAGAGTCTCGTCTGTCACTCAGGCTGAATTGTAGTGGCATGATCTCAGCTTACTGAAACCTCTGTCTCCCGGGTTCAAGCAATTCTCTGCCTCCCAAGTAGTTGGAATTACAGGCATATGCTATCACACCCAGCTAATTTTTGTATTTTTAGTAGAGACAGGGTTTTACCATGTTAGCCAGGCTGGTCTCAGACTCCTGGCCTCAAGTTATCTTTTCATCTTGGCTTCCCAGAGTTCTGGGATTACAGGCATGCGCTACCATGCCCAGCCTAATTTTTGTAGTTTTAGTAGAGACAGGGTTTTGCTATTTTGGCCAGGCTGGTCTCAAACTCCTGGCCTCAAGTGATGCACCTGCCTTGGCCTCTCAAAGTGCTGGGATTATACGTGTGAGTCACCATGCCTGGCCAAAACTTTAACTTTTTTTTCTTTTTTTGAGACAGAGTCTTGCTCTGTCACCAGGCGCCAGGCTGGAGTGCAATGGTGCGATCTCAGCTCACTGCAACCTCCGCTTCCTGGGTTCAAGCAATTCTCCTGCCTCAGCCTCCCAAGTAGCTGGGATGTGCCACCATTGGATGTGCCACCATGCCCTGCTAATTTTTGTATTTTAGTATAGACAGGGTTTCATTGTATTGGCCAGGATGGTCTCGATCTCTTGATCTCATGATCCACCCTCCTCGGCCTAAAACTATAACTCTTAAAAGAAAATATAGGCATAAATCTTTCATGATCCTGGATTTGACAATAATTTCTCAGCGATGACACCAAATACAGACACACACACACACACACAGCCATCAAAATTAAAATTTTTTTCTTGAAATGACACTATTAGGAAAGTGAAAGGTTGACCTACCAATTGGGAGAAAATATTTACAAATCGTACACTTATTAAGGGTCCAGTATCCAGAAAATATAAAGAACATTTACAACTCAACGATAAAAAGACAACCCAAGCTTAAAAGGGACAATGAATATGAATAGATATTTCTACAAAGAAGATATACAGATGGCCAAGAAGCACATGAAAAGATGCTGAATGGGGTGGAGGCGGCGGTGGCGGGAAAAAAAAGAAAAAAGAAAAAAAAGAAAAGATGCTCAATGTATTAGTCTGTTCTTACACTTTTTTCCCCACCCGAATCTCATCCTGATATTCTTGCACTTCTATAAAGAAATGCTTTTCCATAGGCTGTTGCTGTTAAATGATGGTGAAAGAAAGAAATAAAGAAAGAAAAAAAGAAAGAAATAGAGAGAGAGAAAGAAAGGAAAGAAAGAAAGGCAGGCAGGCTTGCTTCAGACTAGGTAATTTACAAAGAAAAGAGGTTTAATTGGCTCATGGTTCCACAGGTTGTAAAGGAAGCATGGCTGGGGAAGCCTCAGGAAACTTACAATCATGACAAAAGGCAAAGTGGAAGCTGGCACATCTTATGTGGCAGAAGCAGAAGGGAGAGAGTGAGGTGAGAGGTGCTACACACTTTTCAATAACCAGATTTCATGAGAACTCACTCATGAGAACAGCATCAAAGGGGAAATCCATCCCCATGATCCAATCACCTCCCACCAGGCCCCAACACTGGGGATACACTTTGACGTGAGATTTGGGTGGGGACACAGACTCAAACCTTATCATTCTGCCACTTGGCCCTCCCAAATCTCATGTCCTTCTCACATTTCAAAATACAATCATGCCTTTCCAACAGTCCCCCAAAGTCCTGACTCATTCCAGCATTAACTCGAAAGCCCGAAATCTAAAGTCTAATCTGAGACAAGGCAAGTCCCTTCTGCCCATGAGCCTGTAAAAACAAAAACAAGCTAGTGACTTCTGGCTGACCATGGTGGCTCACGCTTGTAATACCAGCACTTTGGGAGGCTGAGGTGGGCAGATCATCTGAGGTCAGGAGTTTGAGATCAGCCTGGCCAACAAGGTTAAAACCCATCTCTACTAAAAATATAAAAATTAGCCATGCACAGTGGCACATGCCTGTAATCCCAACTATCTGGGACACTGAGGTGGAAGAATTGCTTGCACCTGGGAGACAGAGGTTGCAGTGAGCTGAGATTATGCCATTGCACTCCAGTCTGGGCAACTGGAGCAACACACCATCTCAATTTTAAAAAAAAAGGCCAGATGTGGTGGCTCACGCCTGTAATCCCAGCACTTTGGGAGGCCAGGGTGGGCGGATCACTTGTAGTCAGGAGCTCGAGACCAGCCTGGCCAATATGGTGAAACCCTTCCTCTACTAAAAACACAAAAATTAGCTGGGTGTGGTGGCAGACACCTGTAATCCCAGCTACTTGGGAGGCTGAGACAGAACTGTTGGAACCTAGGGTGGAGATTGCAGTGAGCTGAGATCGCGCCACTGCACTCCAGCCTGGGTGACAGAGTGAGACTCCATCTGAAACAAACAAACAAACAAAACAATTTAGTGAGTTGGATTCCAAGATATAATGGAAATACAGGCTTTGGGTAAATACTCTCATTCCAAAAGGGAGAAATTGGCCAAAAGAGAGGCTACAGGCCCGATGCAAGTTCAAAATCCACCAGGGCAGTCATTAAATCTTAAAGCTCCAAAATAATCTCCTTTGACTCTATGTCTCATGTGCAGTCCACTCTGATGCAAAGGTTGGGCAGCTCTGCCTCTGTGGCTCTGCAGGGCTCAGCTATCATGGCTGCTCTCAAGGGCTGTTGTTGAGGTCCTGTGGCTTTTCTAGGTGCACAGTGCAAATTGTCAGTGTAGCTACCATTCTGGAGTCTGGAGGATGGTGGCCCTCTTTTCACAGGTCCACTAGGCAGTGCCCCACTGGGGACTCTGTGTAGGGACTCCAACCCCACATTTCCCCTCTGCATTGCCCTACTAGAGGTTCTTCATGAGGGCTCTCCCTCTGCATCAGACTACTTCTGCCTGAACATCCAGGCTTTTCCATACATCTTCTAAAATCTAGGTGGAGGCTTCCAAGCTTCGACTTGTTTACTCAGCACGCCTGCAGATGTAAAACACGGAAGCCACCGAGGTTCATGGGATGCACCCTCTGAAGCAGCAGCCCAAGTACCTGGGGCCTTCTGAACCTCAGCTGGAGCAGCTGCACCTGAGGCTGTGCAGGGCAGCAGAGGCCTGGGCCTGGCCTTTGAAGCCATTCTTTCCTTCTAGGCTTGGGGGCCTGTGATGGGAATGGCGGGCTTCCAGGAAGGTCTCTGAAATGGCTTCAGGATACTCCCCTTCCTTTTAGTTATGCAAATTTCTGCCACATCCTTCAACTCCTCCTCTGAAAATGGGTTTTTCTTTTCTACAACATGGCCAGGCTGCCAATTTTCCAAACTTTTATGCTCTGCTTCCCTTTTAAATGTTCCCGTTTCAGATAATTTCCTTGTTCACACATGTGATAGGTTTTTAGAGGCAGTCAGATCACATCTGAAATGCTTTGCTGCTTAGAAATTTCTTCTGCCAGATACCCAAAATCACCTCTCTCAAATTAAAAGTTCCACAGATTTCTTACAGCAGGGGCAAAATGCTGCCAGGTTCTTTCCTAACACGTAACAAGAGTGACCTTTGCTCTAGTTTCCAACAAGTTCCTCATCTCCTTATGAGACCTCATCAGCCTGATCATCTTTGTCCATATCACTATCAGCATTTGGTCAAAAACATTCAACAAGTCTCTAGGAAGTTCTAACTTTCCCTCATCTTCCTGTCTTCTTCTGAGCCCTCCAAATTGTTCCAGTCTCTGCCTGTTACCCACTTCCAAAGGTGCTTCCACATTTTCAGGTATCTTTATCGCAATGCCCCACCTCCTGATACCTGTTTTCTATACTACTCCATTCTTGTACTGCTGTAAAAAAACTACTGGGAAATTCACAAAGAAAAAAGGTTTAATTGACTCACAGTTCTGCAGGCTGTACAGGTAGGATGGCTAGGCACGCCTCAGGAAACTTACAATCATGACAGAAGAAAAATGGGAAGCAGGCATGTCTTACATGGCCAGAGCAGGAGGAAGTGAGTGAGGTAGGAGGTGCTACACTCCCCCACTTTTTTTTGGGGGGGCAGAGTCTCACTCTGTTGCCCATGCTGGAGTGCAGTGGTGTGATCTCAATCACACAACTCACCGCAATCTCTACCTCCTGGGTTCAAGTAAATCTCTTGCCTCAGCCTCCCACGTAGCTGGGATTACAGGCACCTGCCACCAAACTCAGCTAATTTGTTTTGTATTTTTAGTAGAGACAGGGTTTCACCATGTTGGCCAGGCTGGTCTCAAACTCGTGACTTCAAGTGATCCACCTGCCTCAGCCTCCCAAAGTGCTGGAATTACAGGTGTGAGCCACCGCTCCTGGCTTGGTGCTACACACTTTTAAACAACCAGATATCATGATAATTCACTCACTATTACAAGAATAGGACCAAAGGGGAAATCCATTCCCATGATCCAATCACATCCCCCTAGGCCCCACCTCCAACACTGGGGATTACAATTTGACATGAGATTTGAATGGGGACACAGACTCAAACCAAATCACTCAACATCTTTTTTTTTTTTTTTTTTTTTTTTGAGACGGAGTTTCGCTCTTGTTACCCAGGCTGGAGTGCAATGGCACAATCTCGGCTCACCACCACTTCCGCCTCCTGGGTTCAAGCAATTCTCCTGCCTCAGCCTCCCGAGTAGCTGGGACTACAGGCACGCACCACCATGCCCGGCTAATTTTTGTATTTTTTTTAGTAGAGACGGGGTTTCACCTTGCTGACCAAGATGGTCTCGATCTCTTGACCTTGTGATCCACCCGCCTCGGCCTCCCAAAGTGCTGGGATTATAGGCGTGAGCCACCGCGCCCAGCCCATCACTCAATATCTTCTATCATTAAGGCAACACAAATTAAAGGCAAATGAGATACCACTTCATATCTACTAGAATTATATCAACAACTTTTTTTAAAAGCCAAACAGGCCTTTTTTTTTTTTAAATAGCCCTGTTGTTTTAAACAGGGGGTGGTTCACGCCTGTAATCGCAGCACTTTGGGAGGCCAAGGTGGGAAGATCACCTGAGGTCAGGAGTTTGAGAGCAGCCTGACCAACATGGAGAAACCCCATCTCTACTAAAAATACAAAATTAGCTGGGCGTGGTGGCACATGCCTGTAATCCCAGCTACTTTGGAGGCTGAGGCCAGAGAATCCCTTGAACCCAGGAGGCAGAGGCTGTGGTGAGCTGAGATCATGCCATTGCACTCCAGCCTACGCAACAAGAGAGAAACTCCATCTCAGAAAAAAAAAAAAAAAAAAAAAAAGCCAAACAATAGCAAGTGTTGGTGAAGATGTGGAGAAATTGTAACCCTCATGCATTACTGGTGGGAATGTAAAATGGTACACCTGCCTTGGAAACAGTCTCGCAATTTCTCAAAAATAACTTCAAAAGGTTAAATATAGATTTACTATATGACCGACCATTTTGCTTCTGAGGCACATACCTAAGAGAAAAAAAAATGTATGTTCATATAAAAGCTTGTACAAGAATGTTCATAGCAGCATTGCTCATAAAGCCAAAAAAAATGGAAACAACTCAAATGTTCATTAAGAGATAAATAAATGAACAAAATGTGGTATATTCATAAGATGGAATATTATTCAGCTATTAAAAATATGGGCTGGGCATGGTGACTCATACCTGTAATCCCAAAACTTTGGGAAGCTGAGGTGGGAGGATTGCTTGAGCCCAGGAGTTCAAGACCAGCCTGTGCAACATAGAGAGACCCTGTCCCTACAAAAAATAAAAAGAAAAAAATTAGTAGGGTATGGTGGTGTGTGCCTGTAGTTCCAGCTACTTGGGAGGTTGAGGTGGAAGGATCACTTAGCCCAACAGTTTGAGGCTACAGTGAACTAGGATCTTACCACTGCACTCCAACTTGGGCTACAGAGCAAGACCACGTCTCAAAGAAAAAAACAACAACCCAGATTGTGTCTGAAAAACAAAAAGAAATAAATGAAATATTGATTAATGCTGCAACATGGATGAACCTTGAAAGAAGCCAGGTAGACACCACACATTTTATGACTGTATTCATACGTCCAGAAGAGGCAAATGTCCAGAAAAGGCAAATCCATGGAGACAGAAGTAGATTAGTGGTAAATTGTCAGGAGATGAGGGAGGGTGAAATGGGGAATGACAGCCAATGGTCATGTGGTTTCATTTGGGTGTGATGAAATTGTTCTGAAATTAGATAGTGGTGATGATTGTACAACCATTGAATTGTACACATTAAATTGAATCTCGAGGTATGTAAGTTATATCTCAAATTGAATTTTTTCTTTTTTTTGAGACAGAGTCTTGCACTGTCGCCCAGGCTGGAGTGCAGTGGCACGATCTTGGCTCACTGCAACCTCCACCTCCTGGGTTAAAGTGATTCTCCTGCCTCATCCTCCTAAGTAGCTGAGATTACAGGTGCCCGCCACCACACCTGGCTAATTTTTTGTATTTTTAGTAGAGATGGGGTTTCATCACGTTGGTCAGGCTGGGGATTTTGTTTTTTGAGACAGAGTCACATACCTCCTGGATTCAAGTGATTCTCCTGCCTCAGCCTCCTCAGGAGAATAGCTGGGATTACAGGCACACACCACAAAACCCAGCTAATTTTTGTATTTTTAGTAGAGACAGGGTTTTGCCATGTTGGCAGGGCTGGTTTCAAACTCCTGACCTCAAGTGATCCACTAGCCCTGGCTTCCCAAAGTGCTGGGATTATAGGCATGAGCCACCATTGAGGTATTTAAGTTATACCTGAATACAAAATATTTCTTTAAAAATGTAATAATGTTGGGTCAGGTATTAAGTGATGTTCTACAGATTTAAATTCTGTGATCAATCAGGAGTATGGAGTTCATATGCTATTTGCAAGCTTACAACCAAAAACATGTTTGAAAACAAGCTGGAAAATTTCCTACCTTAGAACTAGGTGTTCTAGTTCTGTAACTCCTTCAGTTAAATCCCAGTTGCCTCTTTCAAGGCTCTGAATATTGGTGTTTCTCAAATACTTAATTCTGGTTAGAGAAGCAATAAGTTCCTGTAGGTCCTTGATATTATCTTTCAGGGACATTATCTGGAACGACTGTTGCACATTATTTTCTTTGTAAATTTCTAGCTCAGTCTTCAACTTTTGCAGTGAAGTTTCTTTTATGAAAAGTTTTTTCTGAAGATTTCTTAGCTAAGGAAGGGAAAGTTTTAAAATCATTTATAATTTTGTTTTTTAAAACTTCATGATG
Organism: Saimiri boliviensis; assembly: GCF_048565385.1. Lineage (NCBI taxonomy): Eukaryota > Metazoa > Chordata > Mammalia > Primates > Cebidae > Saimiri > Saimiri boliviensis. The sequence continues at coordinate 39,393,719 of NC_133450.1, read as the reverse complement.
TTAAGTCACATTTAAGTTATACATTTATTAGTTTTGAGGCATGGTCTCAATCTGTTACCCAGTCTGGAGTACAGTGGCAATCACAGCTCACTGCAGCCTTGACCTCCCAGCCTCAGGTGATCCTCCCATCTCAGCCTCCCCCAGTGGATGGGACTACAGGCAGGTGTCACCACACCTGGCTAATTTTTTAAATGATTTTTTGTAGAGACGGGTTCTCACTATGTTGTCAGGCTGGTCTTGAACTCCTAAGCTCAAGAAATCCTCCTGCCTCAGCCTCCCATAGTGTTGGGATTATAGGCATGAGCCACCTTGCTCTGCTGCTATTAATGTTTTGTTTGTTTGTTTGTTTGTTTGTTTTGAGACAGGTGCCCAAGTTGGAGTACAGTGCTGTGACGTTGGCTCCCTGCAGCCTCTGGCTCCTGGGTTCAAGCAATTCTCATGCCTCTATAGATTGGGTTACAGGCATATGCCACCATACATGGCAAATTTTTGTATTTTTAGTAGAGATGGGGTTTAACCACGTTGGCCAGGCTGCTATCGAACTCCTGACCTTAAGTTATCCACCCAACTTGGCCTCCCAAAGTGCTGAATCACAGGTGTAAGCCACTGCACCCATCTTGCTATTAACTTTTTTTTTTTTTTTTTTGAGACGGAGTTTCGCTTTTGTTACCCAGGCTGGAGTGCAATGGCGCGATCTCGGCTCACCGCAACCTCCGCCTCCTGGGTTCAAGCAATTCTCCTGCCTCAGCCTCCTGAGTAGCTGGGATTACAGGCACGTGCCACCATGCCCAGCTAATTTTTTGTATCTTTAGTAGAGACGGGGTTTCACCATGTTGACCAGGATGGTCTCCATCTCTCGACCTTGTGATTCACCCGCCTCGGTCTCCCAAAGTGCTGGGATTACAGACAGGTTTGAGCCACCGTGCCCGGCTTAACTTTTAATTTGTTAGTTCAAAATTTTTAAGAGTCTGCATGTAATCTGGAGAACTAGTAAGAAAGTAGACAGTGGGGAGTGGGAAGTTGGGGAGGGATAACATGGGGAGAAATGCCAGATATAGGTGATAGGGAGGAAGGCAGCAGACCACATTGCCATGTATGTACCTATGCAACAATCCTGCATGTTCTTCACATGTACCCCAAAACCTAAAACTCAATAAAATGTAAAAAAGAGAGAGAGAGAGTTGAAAAAAACAAATCTGTGACACTGTAAAAGATTACCAGCTTAGCCGGGCGCGGTGGCTCAAGCCTGTAATCCCAGCACTTTGGGAGGCTGAGGCGGGTGGATCACGAGGTCAAGAGATCGAGACCATCCTGGTCAACACGGTGAAACCCCGTCTCTACTAAAAATACAAAAAATTAGCTGGGCATGGTGGCACGTGCCTGTAATCCCAGCTACTCAGGAGGCTGAGGCAGGAGAATTGCCTGAACCCAGGAGGCGGAGGTTGCGGTGAGCCGAGATCGCGCCATTGCACTCCAGCCTGGGTAACAAGAGCGAAACTCTGTCTCAAAAAAAAAAAAAAAAAAAAAAAAAAAAAAATTACCAGCTTGATAACCAGAAAAAGTTCAGAAACATTTTGTATTTGACAAAAAACTACATTAATTAGAAACTGTATTTCCTAGCAGCAAAGGCTGTTTGCAGACCAATCATTTTATCTATCTATCTATCTTTGAGACAGAATCTCACTCTGTTGCCCAGGCTGGAGTGAAGTGTCATGCTCTCAGCTCACTGCAACCTCTGCCTCCTGGGTTCAAGAAATTCTCCTGCCTCAGCTCCCCGAGCAGCTGAGATAACAGGTGCGCACCACTATGGCCGGCTAGTTTTTGTATTTTTAGTAGAGACAGTATTCCCAAAGTGCTGGATTATAGGTGTGAGCCACTGGGCCCAGCCAAGTACGTAACATTTTTGAACTCACATTTTAGAAATGGAAAAGAGATTAGAGGTTGTCAATAGTTGGAGGTGAGAAGGAAGTGGACGTGAATACAAAAGGGCTACCTGAAGGATATTTGAGATGTTAGAACTGTTCAGTATGTTCACTTGCTATATAGAACTTAACACACAAACACACAGTTGAGTACAAGCAAAACTGGGCAAATCTGAATAAACTCAGTGGATTGTATTAAAGTGAATATTCATGCTGTTACATTAGACTTTAATTTTGCAAAATGTTACCTTTGGGAGAAACGGAGCAAAGTACACAAGAGATACCTCTGAATTATTTTTTATAATTGCAGGTGAATCTACAATTATCTCAGTAAAAATTTCAATTAAAAATGAGAACAGGCTGGGTGCAGCGGCTCACACCTGTAATCCCAGCACTTTGGGAGGCTGAAGCGGGTTGACCAATATGGAGAAACCCTGTCTCTACCAAAAATACACATACACACACAAAATAGTCAGGTGTAGTGGCGTTCACCTACATTCTCAGTTACTTGGGAGGTTGAGGCAAGAGAACTGCTTGAACCTGGGAGGCAAAGGTTGCAGTGAGCTGAGATTGTGCCACTGCACTCCAACCTGGGAGACAGAGCAAAACTCCATCTGAAGAAAAAAAAAGGTAACAATAAGTTGTGAGGTATTTTTCTTCAGCTGAAAAATTTATATTGCTTCCATTAACTCCCTCCAGAACAGGCTACATCTGCCAGGTTTCTACTCTGTCTTATGACTACACCATGGTAAAGAAAACATATTTGCATAAACACAATCAAAACCCCTCACAATAAAAGTTTCTCAAACTAAGAAGTACCAGCAAAAGACTTTACATTTATCTTATTTATTTATTTTTGGGATGGAGTCTTGCTGTCGCCCAAGCTAGAGTACAGTGGTGCAATCTAAGTTCACTGCAACCTCTGCCTCCAGATTCAAGCAATCCTTGTGCCTCAACCTCCCAAGTAGCTGGGATTACAGTCATGTGCCAACACACTCAGTTAATTTTTTGTATTTTTAGTAGAGACAGGGTTTCTCCGTGTTGGTCAGGCTGGTCTCAAACTCCTGACCTCAAGTGATCCTCCTGCCTCAGCCTCCCGAAGTGTTGGGATTTCAGGCATGAGCCACCGTGCCTGGCCCATCAGTGACATTTTTTTTCTGGTACTTTTACTCATATTTTTGCCACTACAGCCCATCTAGTACTATGCAAGAGTTTTAGCTCAATATCATATTGCCCAAACTAAATGTCACAATCATCATCTGAATAGGTTAATGTTTATCCCCTCTATATCTGGCTTTCTCCAAATATAGCTCTCTTACACCTGTTCCTCCATTGTTGGGTAGAAACACACGATAATTTTTTTATAGCCCACAAAGAGGCATTTAATTATAACCAAAATTTTAAATGCATGCAGTGAAGGGAAAAACTGCTTTATCAACACAACTGCTTTCTTATGGCATTAAATAATAGGTTATTGGAAAGGAGAAAGATGACTCATGCTGAAGCTCGGGTATTCTATTGAAATCACTAAACTTTAAAAAAATGACTTCAGTCTGAGTGCAGTGGTTCATGCCTGTAATCCCAACACTTTGGGAGGCCAAGGTAGGCAGATCACCTGAGGTTGGGAGTTCAAGATAAGAGTGACCAACATGGAGAAACCCTGTCTTTAGGAGGTGGATGTTGCACAAGTGAGCTGAGATTGTGCCACTGTACTCCAGCCCAGGCAATAAGAGTAAAACTCTGTCTCGAACAAACAAACAAAAAGACTTCAACATAGGGAAACCATGTGATAACTGTCATTAATTTTTATTAAATTTGGAAAATTCCAATAGGAGCTATGGAAACTTTAAAAAATTATGCTACGTATTTCTTACTATTATTTTATTTATTAATTAATTTATTTTTTGAGAGAAGATCTTGTTTTGTTACCCAGGCTGGAGTGCAATGGCACGATCTCAGCTCACTGCAACCTCCATCCTCCCTGGCTCAAACCATCCCCCACCTCAGCCTCCTACTGAGTAGCTGGGACTACAGGTATGTGCCATCATCCAAGCTAATTTTTGTATTTTTGGTAGAGATTGTTTTGTGCCGTGTTTTACAGGCTGGCATCAAACTCCCGGCCTCAAGCAATCTGTCCACCTTGGCCTCCCAAAGTCCTGGGACTATAGGCATGAGCCACTGCACACAGCCTGGAATACTTTTTAATATCTATTCTATCTAAAACAAGTCAAAATGAGACCCTGTAGAGCCTTTGAGACATCTGCTTTGACAAACAGATTTAAAAAAACTGTGGCTCGCCAGGTGCGGTGGCTCAAGCCTGTAATCCCAGCACTTTGGGAGGCCGAGGCGGGTGGATCACGAGGTCAAGAGATCGAGACCATCCTGGTCAACATGGTGAAACCCCGTCTCTACTAAAAATACAAAAAATTAGCGGGGCATGGTGGCGCGTGCCTGTAATCCCAGCTACTCAGGAGGCTGAGGCAGGAGAATTGCCTGAGCCCAGGAGGCGGAGGTTGCGGTGAGCCGAGATCGCGCCATTGCACTCTGGCCTGGGTAACAAGAGCGAAACTCCATCTCAAAAAAAAAAAACAAAAAAAAAAAACAAAAAAAAAACCTGTGGCTCAAGCCTGTAATCCCAGTACTTTTGGAGGCCAAGGCTGGTGGATCACATAAGGTCAGGGGTTCGAAACCAGCTTGGCCAACATGGTGAAAACCCATCCCTACTAAAAATACAAAATTAGCTTGGGTGTGGTGGCACATGCCTGTAATCCCAGCTACTTGGGAGGCTGAGGCAGAAAAATCCCTTGAACCTCGGAGGCGAGGTTGCAGTGAGCCAAGTTTGTGCCTCAGCACTCCAGCCTGGGCAACAAAAGTGAAATAATTTTCTAAAAATTCTTACTTACCTGACAACAATTTGTAACAGCAGCCATAAGTAAATGCAGCACATCTAAAGAGACATAATTTCTAAGAGTATAGAAATCAAGAAAACATAAATAAAATGTCTAGGGAAATCTTAATTCACACCTAATAAAAACCTGATAGAAACTTGAACCATTAGAAGGGCATTGGTGAAAAATTTACCAGTGTTTGTTATATTTCAGTTACAAATCAATTCCCGTGCACAAAATGATTTTTTTAAAAATCTGCCTTCAGCATGTCAACATCAATTTTGTGTTTGTGCCACATCTGTGTTGGATAAAAATTAAGGAATTCTGGCCAGGCACAGTGGCTCATGCCTATAATCCTAGCACTTTGGGAGGCCAAGGTGGGTGGATCCCTTGAGGTTAGACATTCAAGACCAGCCTGGCCAACCTGGTGAAACTCCATCTCTACTAAAAATACAAAAATTAGCTGGGCATAGTGACGGGCACCTGAAATCCCAGCTATTTGGGAGGCTGAGGTAGGAGAATTGCTGGAACCTGGGAGGCAGAGGCTGCAGTGAGCTGGGATTGTGCCACTGCACTCCAGCCTGGGCGACAGAGTGAGACTTTGTCTCAAAAAAAAAAAAAAAAAAAAAAAAAATTAAAGAATTTGTACCTGTATTACAGTATCTCTTCCTATTGTGAAAAGGGCGTACAATGTTCTTCTAAATTCTAATTAGTAAAACTTGCAGTAAAAAAAGAACTGTATAATTCAAACAAACAAAAAAAAATTAATAACCTATCACTAGAAGTGTATAAATGGGACGGGTGTAGCAGCTCACACCTGTAATTCTAGTACTTTGGGAAGCTGTGGCAGGAAGATCCCCTGAGGCCAGGAGTTCAAGACTAGCCTGAGCAACAACAACAACAAAAAATTAGCCAGGCATGACTATAGTCTTGCACCTCAGCAAGGATCTCTTGAGCCCAGGTTTGAGTCTGCAGTGAGCCAAGATCAAAGACCACCCCACTGTACTCTAGCATGGGCAACAGAGCAAGACCCTGTCTCTTAAAAAGTTTTTTTTTTTCCTTTATTTTATTTTATTGTTTTAAGATGGGGTTTCACAATGATGGCCAGGCTGGTCTTGAACTCCTGACCTCAGGTGATCCACCCACCTTGGCCTCCCAAAGTGTTAGGATTACAGGCGTGAGCCACTGCGCCCAGCCTTAAAAAGTATTTTTTAATAAAAATTAATTAACTTAAAAAGAAAGTATATAAATGCATCACATGATGCTTAATGTACTAAAAAACAAAATATATTTTTCTAAATTTATCAGGCTTTGACCTGCATGTCAAATGAGAAAAAAAAAAAAAGAAATCTAAATTTATCAGGCTTTAGAAATAATTTTGTAACTACTAAGATACTAGGAACAAGGACTTATGCAAGAGAATACAAAATAGCTACTCTTGAAGTTTAAAAAAGAGACTACTTTGAAAATATGAATGTTGCTGGGTATGGTGGCTTACGCCTGTAATCCCAGCACTTTGGGAGGCTGAGGTGGGCAGATCACGAGGTCAAGAGTTTGAGACCAGCCTGACCAATATGGTGAAACCCCATCTCTATTAAAAATACAAAAATTAGGCTGGGTGCGGTGGTTCACATCTGTAATCCCAGCACGTTGGGAAGGTGAGGTGGGAGGATCACAGGGTCTAGATACTGGGACCATCCTGGCCAATGTGGTGAAACCCCATCTATACTAAAAATACAAAAAAATTTGCCAGGAATGGTGGCACATGCCTATAGTCCTAGCTATTTGGGAGGCTGAGGCAGGAGAATCACTTGAACCCAGGAGGTGGAGGTTGCAGTGAGCTGGGATCATGCCACTGCACTCCAGCCTGGCAACAGAATGAGATTCCACTTCCAAAAAAAAAAAAAAAAAAAAAAAAATGTTACAAGAGACCACAAAGATTTAAAACACTGGAAAATAACCAAATAAGACTTCTAGAAGTAAAAAGTATAATCATTTTAATTTGAAGATTGTATGGATATATTAAAAAGCAGCTTAGACACAACTGGAGAATGAGTGAGCTTAAATCTAAAGAAATTATCAAAAAGACAGCATATAGGAAATAATACAGGGTAAATGTAAAGGAGAGTTTAAAGACACAGATAATAAAATGAGAAGGTCTAACATGTTTATTTGGAGTCCAAGATGAATGTGATTTAGAGAATGAGGAAGAGGCAATGTTTGAAGAAATAATGTCTGAGAATGTAATAGAATTCTTGAAAAATACCAATCCAAGTGCGCTAGCAAATCCCAAGAAGAAAAAATAAAAAGAATTTCTAAAGGTACATACGTACAGTAAGATAGAAGAATAAATTCAATGTTTGATAGTAGAGTAGGGTGACTGGAGTTAACAAAACTATATTGTACTCAGGTGATGAACATCCTGAATACCCTGACTTGATAAGTATGCATTACATACATGAACCCCACAAACTTATGCAAATTTTAAAAAGCTTGTACAGAAAAAAAAAAAAAGAATTTCTTACCTACATATTCATAATATAACTGCAGCACACTATCAAAGAAAGACCTTAAAAATTGCCAATGAACCAGGCGCGGTGGCTCAAGCCTGTAATCCCAGCACTTTGGGAGGCTGAGGCGGGTGGATCACAAGGTCAAGAGATCGAGTCCATCCTGGTCAACATGGTGAAACCCCGTCTCTACTAAAAATACAAAAAAATTAGCTGGGCATATTGGCACGTGCCTGTAATCCCAGCTACTCAGGAGGCTGAGGCAGGATAATTGCCTGAACCCAGGAGGGGAGGTTGCAGTGAGCCCAGATCGCGCCATTGCACTCCAGCCTGGGTAACAAGAGTGAAACTCCGTCTCAAAAAAAAAAAAAAAAAAAAAATTGCCAATGAAAAAAGACAGATAATTATAAACAGCAATCAGACTGGTGAGTGACTTCTCAAGAGTAAGAGAAGATGGAAAAGAGCTAGAATATATGTAATGTATTAAAAAATACATATCATCTTTCATTGATTTTAGGAGGCACAAATTTTCACATTTTTACATCTCTGCAATTAGGGTACATCTTAAAGCTGATGCCACTCCAGATTGTGAATAGCTTAGTTGAAAATATAATTTTGTGTGTTGAAACAGAACCATTCTGTGTGCAAAAACAAAAACAATGATAAAAAAAGAAAAACAAAAAAAAATATAATTTAAAATTTAATAATGGTATATAAAATTACTACTGTGATTGAAAACACTTGAAAAAAGAAAAAAAAATGGAAAAAGAAAACACTTGTGTTTCTTGGCTGCACAAGATGACTTATGTCTGTAATTCCAGCACTTTGGAAGGCCAAAGCGGGCAGATCGCTTGAGGCCAGGAGTTCAAGACCACCTTGGTCAATATGGTGAAACCCCCATCTCTACTAAAATACAAAAATTAGCTGGACATGATGGCACATGCTTGTAATCTCAGCTACTCAGGAGGCTAAGGCATGAGAATCACTTGAACAAGGAAGGCAGAGGCTGCAGTGAGCCCAGATTGTGCCACTGCACTCTGGTCTTGGCAACAGAGGCTCTATTTCCAAAAGAGAGAATGAGAGAGAGAGAGAGAGAGAGAAGAGAGAAGAAAACATCTTTTTCTTTTCTTTTTTTTTTTTTGAGATGAACTCTCACTCTGTCATCCAGGCTGGAGTGGAATGGCACAATCTCTGTTCACTGCAACCTCTGCCTCTCAGGTTCAAGCAATTCTCCTGCCTCAACCTACCGAGTAGCTGGGATTACAGGTACCTACCACCACATCCAGCAATTTTTTGTATTTTTAGAAGAGATGGGGTTTCACCATGCTGGTCAGGCTGGTCTTGAACTCCTGACCTAGTGATCCACCCACCTCAGCCTCCTAAAGAGCTGGGATTACAGGAGTGAGCTACTGCGCTCAGACTTGTGTTTCTTAAACCAAGGAAATATGTTGTCAACTAGAATTTTATACCGAATGAAATTATATTTTAAGAGTGGAATAAAGATAAATTTTAGACAAACATTGCGTTTATCACAAATAGGCTCTCACTTTAAAAAAATTCTAGGACAGGCTGGGCATGGTGGCTCACACCTATAATCCCAGCACTTTGGGAAGCTGAGGCGGGCAGATCTCCTGAGGTCAGGAATTCGAGACCAGTTTAGCCAACAAGGCCAAACTCCATCTCTACTAAAAATACAAAAACTAGTCAGGCCTGGTGGTGTGCACCTGTAATCCCAGGGCATTTCATTTTTTTCTGGAGATGGAATCTTGTTCTGTTACCCAGGCTGGAGTGCAGTGGTACAATCTTGGCTCACTCCAACCTCTGCCTGCTGGGTTCAAGCAATTCTCCTGCCTTGGCCTTCCAAGTAGCTGGGATTATAGGCATGTGCTACCAGTCCCAGCTAATTTTTGTATTTTCAGTAGAGATGGGGTTTTGCCATGTTGACCAGGCTGGTCTCTAACTCCTGGCTTCAGGTGATGCACCCTCCGCAGCCTGGGATTACAAGCATGAGCTACTGTGCCCAGCCAAATTTACTCTTTTTTTTTTTTTTGAGACGGAGTTTCGCTCTTGTTACCCAGGCTGGAGTGCAATGGCGCGATCTCGGCTCACCGCAACCTCGGCCTCCTGGATTCAGGCAATTCTCCTGCCTCAGCCTCCTGAGTAGTTGGGATCATAGGCACGTGCCACCATGCCCAGCTAATTTTTTGTATTTTTAGAGACGGGGTTTCACCACATTGACCAGCATGGTCTCGATCTCTTGATCTCGTGATCCACCCACCTCGGCCTCCCAAAGTGCTGGGATTACAGGCTTGAGCCACCACGCCCAGCCTCACTTTTAAAATCACAGAATATAAGAAGGTTATTAGATAACAAGAGCAATTTTATGGCACTGTATTATATTTAGAATTCAATCTAGATTTTAATATATCTGAGGTCCAAAAGAAAACATAAAATGTCATTTTAAGCCGGGCATGGTGTCTCGTGCCTGTAATCCCAGCACTTTAGGAGGCCAAGATGGGCAGATCACAAGGTCAGGAGTTCAAGATCAGCCTGACCAACATGGTGAAACCCCATCTCTTCTAAAAATACAAATATTAGCTGCGTGTGGTGGTGTGCGCCTATAATCCAGCTACTCAGGAGGCTGAGGCAGGAGAATCACTTGAATCCCAGAGGTGGAGGTTGTAGTGAGCCGAGATTGTGCCACTGCACTATAGCCTGAGCAACAGAGTGAGACTCTGTCTCAAAAAAAAGTCATTTTAAATTTACTTATTGTAAATTCAAGCTTTTACAATTTATTTAAAATAAAGTTCATAGTTCGCAGTGACTCATGCCTGTAATCCCAGCACTTTGGTAGGCCAAGGTGGGTGGATCACCTGAGGTCAGGAGTTCAAGACCAGCCTGGCTAACATGGTCAAACCCTGTTTCTACTAAAAATACAAAAAATTATCTGGGCATGGTGGCATGTGCCTGTAATCCCAGCTACTTGGAAGCCTGAGGCAGGAGAATCACTTGAACCTGCAAGGCGGAGTGAGCCAAGATTACACCATTGCATTCAAGCTTGGGAAACAAGAGTGAAACTCCATCTCAAAAAGAAAAAAGTTTACAATTATTTCACTAATATAAACTCTAATTTTAGAACATATGGATTTGTATATATTATTAGTAGTAGTACTACAATTATTTGAGATAGTCTTGCTCATCCAGGCTGGAGTGCAGTGGTGCAATCTTGTAGCTGGGTCTCCCAGAGTAGCTGGGATTACAGGTGCGTGCAGCACCCAGCTAACTTTTCTTTCTTTCTTTTTTTTTTTTTTGAGACCGAGTCTCGCTCTGTTGCCCAGGCTAGAGTGCAGTGGTATGATCTGGGTTCACTGCAACCTCTGCCTCCTGGGTTCAAGTAATTCTCTCCTTCATGCCATTGCACTCCAGCCTTGGGAACAAGAGTTAACCTCTATCTCAAACAAACAAACAAACAAACAGAGCCACCAAGAGGAGGAAATAAAACGCCTCCAATAGTCTTCCCTCCTTTCTTCAGCTCTCCTCACCCAGAATTCATCTCATAGGAGATACAAACTAAAGACTGGGTGGATCTTTCCAGTGGTCTGAAAAATATCTATGCCAGGGATGTCATCCAATCCAAGAGAATATTTAATTTCCAGAAAGATTCTCATTAGGATCTAGACCTAATAAAACAAAACTACAAACCAAGGTGGCAATATGGTGCACTAGAAAGATAACAGAAGTTGCCAGGAGCGGTGGCTCATGCCTGTAATCCCAGCACTTTGGGAGGCTGAGGTGGGCAGATCACCTGAGGTTAGAAGTTCAAGACCAGCCTGACCAGCATGGAGAAACCCTTCCTCCACTAAAAATACAAAATCAGCTGGGTGTGGTGGCAAATGCCTGTAATCTCAGCAACTCAGGAAGCTGAGGCAGGAGAATCGCTTGAACCCAGGAGGTGGAGGTTGCAGTGAGCCAAGATCGCACCATTGCATGCCTGGGCAACAAGAGCACAACTGCTTCTCAAAAAAAAAAAAAAAGAAAGAAAGAAAGAAAGAAAGATAACAGAAGTTAGACTACTTAATTTTGCCACTAATCACCATGACTTCTCTCTGATGTTGTTTTTTAATTTGTAAAATTATGGAATTAGATTAAATTAACTGGAGACCCTTTACGGCCTATTTTTGTTGTTTCATTGTTTTGAGATTGTGGGCCTCAATGAAATGTCAGAACCATCAAAACGGCAAAAATAAATAAAATCTATTTGAGGTTCCATTAAATTCAGATGTTTCATTGCTTCTTGTTCTAGAATCATCCAAAAGGTGTGAGAATATTTGACCTCATCTCTTGCATCATTCACTAGCAAAGATGCTAAGGGTACTAGCATAGGCAAATGGGCAAACAGAACTGGACTTTCCCTTTCTTATAGCTCTTATATTTTTAGTAGAGATAGGGTTTTGGTTATACAGGAGATTATTTAATCCCCACCTTCTGAGAACAGGGAAAAATGAATGCCAGAATACAACTCACCACTTGGCTATTTATCTGAGATGTGTGAGCTGATAGATGCCTGGCTTCTGACAGCTTAGCCTCATGGAGTCCATTGGTTTGCCCAGTAGCAAGCCTTCCTGGATCTGAGTGGTTTAAAAACTGGAAAGGGCCTGACATGCTGTAGATTCAAGAAGCATGAAATAGATCCAGTAATGATGACCCAAGGTATTTAAAAGGAATGTTTGCACAGACCAGTCAGGAAGAGATGCTGAGATCTGCTCAGTACCAACAGCAATGCCTTCTGGAAGTTACACTTCAGATCCTCAGTGCTTACTAGACCTCCGAAGGACCTACTTGCTGAACCTGTTGCTTGAAGACAAGGCAGACCTAGTTTCTAAGAAAACATGAAAATACTGTTAAGATTGTAACAGGTTGAAGCAGCCTACTAATATACATGTAAGCACTTGTAACATACCTAAATGCTATTAGCTTGGTGCAAAAGTAATTGCAGGGTTTACCATTAAAAGCAATGGCAAAAAGTTATTAAGTTTAATTAAAAGTAATTGCAAAACCCTTGATTACTTTTGCACTAATCTAATACTTGTGAATCCTATCTTCAGATATCTGACTTGCAAATATCTTCATTTTCAATTTCTTGATCAGAAATGCTAACTATATCCCTCAAGATTCAAGGCCGGGCGCGGTGGCTCACGCCTATAATCCCAGCACTTTGGGAGGCCGAGGCGGGTGCATGAGGTCAAGAGATCCAGACCATCTTGGTCAACAAGGTGAAACCCCGTCTCTATTTAAAAAACAAAAATTAGCCGGGCGTGGTGGTGCACACCTATAGTCCCAGCTACTCGGAAGGCTGAGGCAGGAGAATTGCTTGAACCCAGGAGGTGGAGGTTGCGGTGAGCTGAGATCGTGCCATTGCACTCCAGTCTGGGTAACAACAGCGAAACTCCGTCTCAAAAAAAAAAAAAAGATAAAAGATAAAAAGTCAAAATAGTTAATATCTTTTTATCTTCAGCCAAAAGATAAAAAGTCAAAATAGTTAATAATGCAGCATCATAGCTCGTAGTTTTCTTTCTGCCCCAGAGAAATGTAAAATACAACCTCACATAATTTTTATTTTTTATTTTTTTGAGATGGAGTCTCACTCTGTCACCCAGGTTGGAGTGCAATGCTGTGATCTCGGCTCACTGCAACCTTCACTTCCCGGGTTCAAGTGATTCTCCTGTCTCAGCCTCCCAAGTAGCTAGGATTATAGGCACCCACCACCACACCCAACTAATTTTTGTGTTTTTAGTAGAGACAGAGTTTCACCAGGTTGGCCAGGCTGGTGCCTCACATAATTTGTGTGTGTGTGTGTGTGTGTGTGTGTGTGTGTGTGTGTGAGACGGAGTTTCGCTCGTTACCCAGGATAGAGTGCAATGGCACGATCTCGGCTCACCGCAACCTCCGCCTCCTGGGTTCAGGCAATTCTCCTGCCTCAGCCTCCTGAGTAGCTGGGATTACAGGCACGCACCACCACGCCCAGCTAATTTTTTGTATTTTTAGTAGAGACGGGGTTTCACCATGTTGACCAGGATGGTCTCGATCTCTTGACCTTGTGATCCACCCGCCTCGGCCTCCCAAAGTGCTGGGATTACAGGCATGAGCCACTGTGCCCGGCCTCATATTCTTTATTTTCTAAAGTGAAATTAAAAGGAATAGAGAAAAGGTATCTTCCAAATTAATGTTCATATGATTTATTAAGCAATGGAATAGGGAGTTTGGATAGGCACAGTGGCTCACACCTGTAATCCCAGCAATTTGGGAGGCTGAGGCAAGAGGATCACTTGAGCCCAGGAATTCAAGATCAGCCTAGGCAAGATAGTGAGACACTATCTTCATAAAAAACTAAAAAAAGAAAAAAAAAATAGCTGGGCATGGTGGCAAGCACCTGTGGTCCCAGCTACTCAGGAAGCTGAAGTAAGAGAATCACTTGAGGCCAAGAAGTCAAGGCTGCACAGAGCTGTGATTGTGCCACTGGATTTCTTTTTTTAAGATCAGAGAATGTACTCTGGGGAAAAAAAAAAAAAAAAAAAAAAGGTGGCATTTAGAAACTGTGTAATGGAGGAGTTGAATGTAAGTGCAGTGTGTTTCCTTTGCTGGGTGGTGTCTCCCAGAAAATTGAACAGGCCCAACATGAGGGGAATTTTCATAAGAGGAGGAAAAAAATCAGGATTATGTGATTTGAGGAATATGGAGCAGGAAGCATAGAGTCTGACTTTCTTTTACTAATCCTGAAATCTGCTTTGAAATGTCTCTAATTCATTCTAGGTATTATTCTACATATTGGTATACCTAATTCATTCTAGGTGTACTAGGTATTAGGTGTACCAATACCTAATTGGTATTGGCAATTATTAAAGTGTAAATAACTCTAGTCTGGATGTGGTGGCTCATGCCTGGAATCTCAGCACTTTGGGAGGCAGAGGTGGACAGATCTCTTGAGCCCAGGAGTTTAAGACCAGCCTGGGCAATATGGCAAAATCTCATCTCTATACATGAAAAAGCACAAAAATTAGCCCAGCTGCTCAGGATGCTGAGGTGGGAGGATCGCTTAGGCCCATGAGTTCAAGGCTGCAGTGAGCCATAACGGAGCCACTGCACTCTTGTCTCAAATAAAATAAAATGAAAATAAAAACAACAAAAAATAAATATTTCTTTCTTTCTTTCTTTTTTTTTTTTTTGAGACGGAGTTTCGCTCTTGTTAACCAGGCTGGAGTGCAATGGCATGATCTCGGCTCACCGCAACCTCTGCTTCCTGGGTTCAGGCAATTCTCCTGCCTCAACCTCCTGAGTAGCTGGGATTACAGGCATGCCCCACCATGCCCAGCTAATTTTTTGTACTTTTAGTAGAGATGGGGTTTCACCATGTTGACCAGGATGGTCTCGATCTCTCGACCTCGTGATCCACCCGCCTCGGCCTCCCAAAGTGCTAGGATTACAGGCTTGAGCCACCGCGCCCGGCCCCTTCTTTCTTTCTTTTTTTAAAAGATGGGGTTTCACCATGATGGCTAGGCTGGTCTTGAACTCCTGACCTCAGGTGATCCACCCACTTCGGCCTCCCAAAGTGCTAGGATTACAGGCATGAGCCACAGTGCCTGGCCAAAAAATAAATATTTATAATAAGACTAGTCTCTTTTTTCATTTTTGTTATTTGATAACTAAGATCATTACTATATCAATTCTTTTTCCAAGAACCAAAGAAGAGAATTAAATAACTTAAATTTTAGTAGATGAAAATGGAGAATGAACTGTTCCTCAATCCTAGAACAAGAATGATACTAAAGTTCTTTTTTTTTTTTTTTTTTGAGACGGAGTTTTTGCTCGTTACCCAGGCTGGTGTGCAATAGGCGGTCTCGGCTCACCACAACCTCCTCCTCCTGGGTTCAGGCAATTCTCCTGCCTCAGCCTCCTGAGTAGCTGGGATTACAGGCATGCACCACCATGCCCAGCTAATTTTTTTATTTTTATTTTTTAGTAGAGACAGGGTTTCACATGTTGACCAGCATGGTCTCGATCTCTTGACCTCGTGATCCACCCGCCTCGGCCTCCCAAAGTGCTGGGATTACAGGCGTGAGCCACTGCACCCAGCCTCTTTTTCTTTTTTTTTTTTTTTTTTTTTTTTGAGACGGAGTTTCGCTCTGGTTACCCAGGCTGGAGTGCAATGGCGCGATCTCGGCTCACCGCAACCTCCGCCTCCTGGGCTCAGGCAATTCTCCTGCCTCAGCCTCCTAAGTAGCTGGGATTACAGGCACGCACCACCATGCCCAGCTAACTTTTTGTATTTTTAGTAGAGACGGGGTTTCACCTTGTTGACCAGGATGGTCTCGATCTCTCGACCTCGTGATCCACCCGCCTCGGCCTCCCAAAGTGCTGGGATTACAGGCTTGAGCCACCGC
The DNA here is from genome assembly GCF_048565385.1 of Saimiri boliviensis. Taxonomy (NCBI): domain Eukaryota; kingdom Metazoa; phylum Chordata; class Mammalia; order Primates; family Cebidae; genus Saimiri; species Saimiri boliviensis. The sequence goes on along the minus strand of NC_133450.1, from coordinate 39,377,961 downwards.
TCCCGGCCTTTTTTTTTTTTTTTTTTTTTGAGACAGAGTTTTGCTCTTGTTATCCAGGCCAAATAAAGTGAGTGGTATGATCTGGGCTCACTGCAACCTCTGCCTCCTAGGTTCAAGCGATTCTCCTGCTTCAGCCTTCCAAGTCAGTGGGATTACAGGAGTCCATCAGCATGCCCAGTGAATTTTTGTATTTTTAGTAGAGACTGGATTTTGCCCTGTTGGCCAGGCTAGTCTTGAACTCTTGACCTCAGCTGATCCACCCACCTTGGCATCCCAAAGTGCTGGGATGGCGTGAGCCACCACACCTGGCCTGACAAAGTTGTTAAGAATTTCATCTTGCCTGGCCTGATGGCTCATGCCTGTAATCCCAGCACTTTGGGAGGCTGAGGTAGGAGGATCACGAGATGAGGAGATTGAGACCATCCTGGCCAACATGGTGAAAACCCACCTCTACTAAAATAACAATTTTTAAAAAACCCAGATGTGGTGGCATGTGCCTATAATCCCAGCTACTCAGGAGGCTGAAGCAGGGGAATTGCTTGAACCCAGGAAGCGGAGGTTGCAGTGAGCCGAGATCACACCACTGCACTACAGCCTGGTGATAGAGCAAGACTCCATCTCAAAAAAAAATTAAAAAAATAAAAAACAGCCATGTGGGGTGGCTCATGCCTATAATCCTAGCACTTTGAGAGGCTGAGGTGGGTGGATCATCTGAGGTCAGGAGTTCAAGACCAGCCTGGCCATGATGGTGAAACCTCATCTTTAAGAAAATAAATAAATAAAAATAAAAAATAAAAATAATCTCATCCTTTACTTTTATTTCTTTACTATTTTATGAATTTTGTGCTATATTGACTTTATTTAATGAGTTTCACTCGTGCTATCTCTAAGAAACAAGCTACCCTGTGAGACAAAATATAAACCAAGAAGGATGAACATATAAATCCTCCAGTATAAGTTCAAGTATCATCTTCTCCAGGGAGTTTTCTTGTTTCCTGAAAGGTAAGGGTAATCTCTTCTTTTATAGCATGTATAGTATATGATTTTCTTTGTTGTCTCATTCAATATCATACTGTGTAAAAATCTTATCTCATCTAATACATAAAGGTATCTAGGTCAGGTCGATGGCTCATGCCTGCAATCCCAGTACTTTGGAAGGCTGGAGTGCGAGGATCAGTTGAGGCTAGGAGTTTGAGACCAGTCTGGCCAACAAAGTGTGTAAGGCGGGTTGCCACCTCGGGAGGTCAGACACACCCACTCCTGCACTCAGCACCTGACTGGGCACCCAGCACCAGGCTCGGCACTCAGCATCTAGCTCTGCCGCATGGCTCCCCTGGAAGGCTCTGGTTAATGCAACCCTGGCCAGCTCTCACACCGGAAAACCCGCCCAACAACCCACCAACCAATAGCGGCCTGCCCCGTCTCAATCCCACTCCCATGGACCCAATCAAAGCACCCAGCTGTTGCTCGCTCCTCCTAGCCATAAAAACCCCACGCCCCAGGAAGTCAGAGTGACTTCTCTGGCCCCTTTCCCCGGGACCATGGAACCTCGCCCAGAAGCTGAATAAATTGGCATTTCATTTTCTTACACTGGCCTCAGTTTCCTCATTTTAAACCCGGCAATGACCGTTACAAAAGGTACCTAAAAACAGGAGCTATTTCTGGTTTACTTTTATCATCCCAATACCAGGCACAAAAAATATGGATTGTAAAATGAAAGAACCAAAAAGGTGAAAAAAACCTTAATGCAAAGTTAACTAATACAGATAATGATAGTACTATTCTCCCAAACTAACCATATAATAATATGATAAGAATGTATTAGGAGCCGGGCGCTGTGGGGTGTGCTTGTAGTCCCAGCTATTTGGGAGGCTGAGGCTGGAGGATCTCTTGAGTCCAGGAGTTCTGGGCTGTAGTGTGCTATGCCAATCAGGTGTCCACACAAAGTTTGGCATCAATATGGTGACCTCCCGGGAATGGGGGACCACCAGGTTGCCTAAGGAGGGGTGAACTGGCCCAGGTTGGAAACGGAGCAGGTCACAACTCCTGTGCTGATCAGTAGGGGGATCGCGTCTGTGAATAGCCACTGTACTCCAGCCTGGGCAACATAGCAAGACCCTGTTCCTTTAAAAAAAAAAAATGTATTAGGAATCTAAAGTAAAAATAAAATATAGCACCATTACAGGATTATTCTGTGATTTTTAGGTTTGTACATACTACTCTATTTTTTACATTCATTTATTTTTATTTTTTATTTTATTTTATTTTTGAGACCGAGTTTCACTCTTGTTACCCAGGCTGGAGTGCAATGGCACGATCTCCGCTCACCGCAACCTCTGCCTCCTGGGTTCAGGCAATTCTCCTGCCTCAGCCTCCTGAGTAGCTGGGATTACAGGCACGTGCCACCATGCCCAGCTAATTTTTTGTATTTTTAGTAGAGACGGGGTTTCACCATGTTGACCAGGATGGTCTTGATCTCTCGACCTCGTGATCCACCCGCCTCGGCCTCCCAAAGTGCTGAGATTACAGGCTTGAGCCACCATGCTCGGCTACACATTCATAAAATGTAGTATGCTATGCTGCATTTAGTAGGAAGTGAAAAGTATAAATGTTTACCACATCAGACTCCAGAGAAAATTCCAAATCCAAGGCCAGTTTTCAGAAGAAACCTGAATTGTCCAACATGAGTGGCTGCTCTGACCAATTTGTCAGTAGAATGTTTGCATATCAAAGAAGCTGTTGCTAGGTAAACACATCGCAGAGATCCAAAGAAAAAGGGACCTTCTAAAATGTTACACTAAAACCTGTAGCTCTTTATTTCCCCAATTAATGAAGTGAAAACACAAATGATTTTCATCAAGCTTTGTACACTTAAGTAACCTTAAGAAAGTGATCCCACCAAAAGTGATTAGTTGTGTAAACATGAAAATCGTATTTTGGGCCTTTTTTTGAAAAATTCTTGGCTAGGTCAAATTTTTATACTCCAGTACATACAATCAAGTAGAGGTACTTTGAAAGAAGGTGAAATGATGATTCCATTTACTATTCTGAAAGAATAAGATGTGTTAAAAAACTGGAATTCAGGAATTTTTTTTTTTTTTTTTTTTTTTTTTGAGACAAGTCTCGCTCTGTCACCCAGGCTGGAGTGCAGTGGTGAGGTATTGGCTCACTGTTGGGTACCAGCCCCAATCCCATATGTGGGTGCCCTTAGTCCTGTGATGATGAGGGATTGAGAAAAGGAAATAAAGACAGAGACACAAGACTAGAATTTATAGCATGGGTCCAGGGGACCAATGCAAGCGCCAGAACCACATTGGCCCTGAGCTCTGGGCTCCAAACACTTTTATTATGTGCATAATCTCATTGATCTTACTGGCCTGGGAGGGTGAGGGGTAGGTAAGAGAGCCGGTGGGGAGAGCACTTGAGATCCTTCTAAGACATGCTAAACTAGGGCTCTGGGCATGTAACAGCGCTTGAGATCCTTCTAGGACATGCTAAACTAGTACTCTGAGTTTATCACCGATTGTTATCAGGGTGCAGCTACATCAGTAGTATGGCAGATGAGGAGCCACCTTGTCTGACCACACCCAATGCATCAAGGGCCTTTCATCTCCCAAGCATTGAGGACATAGAACAATTAAAATCACTCCATATTGTGAGAACCTAGGCAGAGCCTGAGGCGTTCTGTGATCTCTGCCCTGCAAGGCTTTTCTCCTCTTTGCCAGCTCCCGCCTGCGAAGACCCTACCCGGCCTTGTGAGAAATCGCCTCCCTTCTCAGAGATCTTTGCACAAGCCCTCTTTAGGAGACCCTCATGCAGTCACCATGTTGAGAAGGCATTCATGGGACCAGAGCAGTACTGCCTGTTTTGCAACCACCCCTCGGTGTTCCCCGGTGTTACTTTGCTCTTGGATGGTCTTTACCTTAGGCCTCCCTGTTGCCGCTTGATTTCTAATTAACCGCACCAATAACATATTTAGTTCGGTGTATAAACTTCAGTGTACTCTGAGTCAAGCAAGCTTATAATTAATTAGCTAGAATTAACATACGTCTCACGCTGGCCATCTTGACCCACTGAAATCTCTGTCTCCCAGATTCGAAAATTCTCCTGCCTCAGTCAACCAATTAGATCGAACTACAGGCACGTGCCACCATGCCTGACTAATTTTTTATATTTTTAGTAGAGATGGGGTTTCACCATATTGGACAGATTGGTCTTGAATTCCTGACCTCAAGTGTTCCACCACCTCCGCCTTCCAAAATGCTAAGATTACAGGTGGTGTGAGCCACCCCACCTGGCCTTAGAGAAAGTATGTCCCAAATTTGTATTCTTGATACCAGAATCACCAGGAATATTCTTCATACATCATCTTATCTTCAAGGAATAATGAACCCTGACCCCACCCAAGTTCTGACTTAGTTGGTTAACGGTGGAACCTACACATAAATACATTTTTTAAAGCTATACTAGTTGATCTAATGTGAATTTACTGCTAAATTCACTATAATTGAAGACACTGCTCACTGTCTACAATTATGTATTATAAAAATGAAGTGGGGAGAAACAAGTTATGTTTATAGGAATAAGAGTAATAGATAATAACTAAACCAATAGAATCAGAAATAGGCCAGGTGCGGTGGCTCACCCCAGTAATCCCAGTGCTTTGGGAGGCTGAGGCAGGCAGATCATAAGGTCAGGAGTTCGAGACCAGCCTGATCAACATAGTGAAACCCCATCTCTACTAAAAATACAAAAAATTAGCCAAGCATGGTGGCAGGCACCTGTAATCCCTGCAACTTAGGAGGCTGAAGCAGGAGAATTGCTTGAACCCATGAGGTGGAGGTTTCGGTGAGCTGAGATTGTGCCACTGCACTCCATCCTAGGCAACAGAGAGAGATTCTCTCTCTCTCAGTATATATATATGTAGATATAGATATAGATATATTTCCAAGATGCAGATACATAAGTACAAACAAGACAGGAAATCTCTTATAAAGCTTGAATTCTGGCTGGGTACAGTGGTCATGCCTGTAATCCCAGAACTTTGGGAGGCCAAGGTGGGCAGATCACCTGAGGTCAGGAGTTCCAGACCAGCCTGACCAACACGGTGAAACCCTGTCTCTACTAAAAATGCAAAAGTTAGCTAGGCATGGTGTAATCCCAGCTACTTGTGAGGCTGAGGCAGGAGGATCACTTGAACCCAGAAGGCAGAGGTTGCCGTGAGCCGAGATTGTGCCACTACACTCTAGTCCGGGCAACAGAGCAAGACCCCATCTCAGAACAAACAAACAGCCAGGCGCAGTGGCGCATGCCTGTAGTCCCAGCTACTCAGGAGGCTGAGGTGGGAGGACTGCTTGAGCCCAGGAGTTCTGGGCTGTAGTGCACTATGCCGGTGTTTGCACTAAGTTTGGCATCAATATGGTGACCTCCCGGGAGCGGGGAACCACCAGGTTGCCTAAGGAGGGGTAAACCCGCCCAGGTCGGAAACAGAGCAGGTCAAAACTCCCATGCTGATCAGTAGTGGGATCCCGCCTGTGAATAGCCTCTGGGCAACATAGCGAGAGAGACCTCCTCTCTTAAAAAAGACAAAAACAAAAAAACAACCGAAAACCAAAAAACAAACAGCTGGGCCCGGTGGGCTCAGGCCTGTAGTCCCAGCACTTTGGGAAGCCGAGGCAGGCAGACCACCTAAGGTCAGGAGTTTGAGACCAGCCTGGCCAACATGGTGAAACCCTGTCTTCTTCTTTTTTTTTTTTTTTTTTTTTTGAGATGGAGTCTGGGTCTGTTGCCCAGGCTGGAGTGCAACGGCTAGATCTTAGCTCACTGCAACCTCCGCCTCCTGGGTTCAAGCAATTCTCCTGCCTCAGCCTCCCAAGTAGCTGGGACTACAGGCGCCTGCCACTATGCCCGGCTAACTTTTGTATTTTTAGTAGAGACGGAGTTTCACCATATTGGCCAGGCTGGTCTCAAACTCCTGACCTTGTGATCCACCTATCTTCACCTCACAAAGTGCTAGGATTACAGGCTGAGTCACCATATGGCCCTGTCTCTACTAAACATACAAAAATTAGCTGGACATGGTGGCAGGCATCTGTAATCCCAGCTACTCAAGGAGACTGAGGCAGGAGAATCCCTTGAACTCAGGAGGCAGAGCCAAGATTGCACCATTGCACTCCAGCCTGGGCAACAAGAATGGTATTCCACCTCAAAAAAAAAAAAAAATTATGAAAGCTATCTTACATGTCTATGCATATGTATCTTTTGTTCCTTTAACAACTGCATCCATACTGAAAGAGATTTTATTGTTTTTTTTTTGCTACTGAAATCAGTGCTGTGTGATGAACACTTTTATACTTTTTTTTTTTTTTTTTTTTTTTTTTGTCGCTCAGGCTGGAGTGCAATGTGTACAATCTCGGCTCACTGCAACCTTCGCCTCCCAGGTTCAAGCGATACTCCTGCCTCAGCCTCCCAAGTAGCTGAGATTACGGTGTGCAACACTATGCCCAGCTAATTTTTGTATTTTTAGTAGAGATGGGGTTTCGCCCCATTAGCTAGGCTGGTCTTGAACATCTGACCTCAGGTGATCTACCAGCCTCTGCCTTCCAAAGTTCTGGGATTACAGGTGTGAACTGCCTCACCTAGCCTATACATCTTTCTTTATATGTAAATATTACTTTAAGATAAATTCCTAAACTGGGAGAGGTGGCTCATGCCTTAATCCCAACCTTTTGGAAGGCCAAGACTTGAGGATGGCTTGAGGCCAGGAATTGGAGACCAGCCTGGGCAACACAGACCCTGTCTCTACAGAAAAATGTTTTAATTAGTCAGGTGTGGTGGTACATGCCACCTATAGTTGGGACTATAGGTCCCAACTACTCAGGAGTTCAAGGTTGTAGTGAGCTATGATTGTGTTACTGCATTCCAGCCTGGGTGACAGAGTAAAATCCTGCCCCCCTACAAAAAAAAATTCTACAAGTAGAATTACAAGGTCAAAGTAATTACAAATTTAAAAATTTCAGATATCAAAAGTTGTAAAAATAGAGCCTCTGCAAAAAGTAAACACATTTTTTTCTAGCAACTGCTTTTAAAAGCATTAAAGAAAAATCTTGTCTTTCTGTTCTCTGTGAAAGGTTGATTCTCATTCTTTATTTGACCAATTTGCAACAGTTGACAGAATTAATTACCCCTTTTTCCACAAAACGCATTCTTCACCTGTCTTCTTTTCTTTTTTTGGAGATGGAGTCTCACTCTGTTGCTCAGGCTGTAGTGTAATGGCATGATCTTGGCTCACTGCGATCTCCACCCCCTGAGTTCAAGCAAGTCTCTGCCCTCAACCTCCCTAGTAGCTGGGATTATAGGCATGTACTAGCACATTCAGCTAATTTTTGTATTTTTAATAGACAGGTTTCATCATGTTGGTCAGGTTGGTCTTGAACTCCTGACCTCAAGTGATCTGCCTGCATTGGCCTCCCAAAGTGCTGTAATTACAGGTGTGAGACACTATGCCAGGCCTCTTCACTTGTCTTCTAAAGTGGGATGTTCTTTGGGTTTTCCTCAGAACACACTGGACTATCCTTTCCTTTTAAGAGCCAGGGTCTTGCTCTGTCCCCTAGATTGGAGTGCAGTGATATGATTATAGATTACTGAAGCCTCCAACTCCTAGGCTCACAGGATCCTCCCATCTCAGCCTCCTGAGTAGCTGGGACTACAGGCACATGCCACCACACCCAGCTAATTTTTTTATCTTTTTAAAATTTATTTTTATTATTTTTTATTATTATACTTTAAGTCCTGGGATACATGTGCTAATTTTTTAAATCTTTTTTTATTTGTTTTTGAGATGGAGTCTTGCTCTGTTTTCCAGGCAGAAGTGCAGTGGCTCACTGCAACCACCGCCTCCCAGGTTCAAGGCATTCTCCTGCCTCAGCCTCCCAAGTAGCTGGGATTACAGGCACTGGCCATCATGCCCAGCTAATTTTTGCATTTTTAGTAGAGACGGGGTTTCTCCATATTGGCCAGGTTGGTCCGAACTCCTGACCTCAGGTGATCTGCCCACCTTGGCCTCCCAAAGTGCTAGGATTACAGGCAAATTTAAAAATTTTTATTTTTGTACAGACAGCATCTTGCTATGTTGCTTGGGCTGTTCTACAAACTCTTGGATTCAAGCGATCTTCCTGTATTTGGTCTCCCAAATTGCTGGGATTAGTAAAGGTGTGAGCCACAGCCCCTAGCTGGACTCTCCTTTTCAATCTTCCCTCCTGATTACTCCTGTCTCCTTGCATTCCGAACACTGAAACGTTCTAGGTGTCAGTCCTTGGTCCTCTCTCTACCTACACCCATACCCTTGGTGGGATCTCACTCAATGTCATGGATTTAAATACCTTCTCTCCATTTGGATGTCTAAGAAAAATCTTAAAATGTCAAAAGCTGAATTGATAATCTTAGCCCCAAACCCTAATCCTTCTATGTTTTACCTTATTTCTTTTTTTTTCTTTTTTCTTTTTTTTTTTTTTTTTTTGAGATGGAGTTTCACTCTTGTTACCCAGGCTGGAGTGCAATGGCGCGATCTCGGCTCACCGCAACCTCCGCCTCCTGGGTTCAGGCAATTCTCCTGTCTCAGCCTCCTGAGTAGCTGGGATTACAGGCCCGCGCCACCATGCCCAGCTAATTTTTTTTTGTATTTTTCGTAGAGACGGGGTTTCACAATGTTGACCAGGATGGTCTCGATCTCTTGACCTTGTGATCCACCCGCCTCGGCCTCCCAAAGTGCTGGGATTACAGGCTTGAGCCACTGCGCCTGGCCTGTTTTACCTTATTTCAACTCAGCAAATGGCAATTCCATCTTTTCAGTTGCTCAAAGCAAATTCTTGCTTTCTCTCTTTTACATTCCAAGTTCCTCTCTTCATTAAGGTTTCTGCTCAACTCAGATGCCCAGATAAATCTGTTACCAGATTTCTGAGACAACAACACTTTCCCACCTCCCAACATCACTGCCTATCCTTTTAGCTTGCCTATTTTTAAAATATAGCATGTCATAATCTCTAAAATTAGCATATGTATTTCCTTACTTGATCATTGTCTCCTCTACCAGAATATGAGCTGAGAGCAGAAACTTTGCTGGTTCACTAGGGTATCTCTAGCATCTAGAGAAATGCTATGGCAGAGTGGCCATTCAACAATTATTTGCTCCATGAATGAATGAATTGTACAACTCATACTTAGATACTATTGTCAAAAACCAGGCTGTTGAGATGGCAAAGGCAGTAGATTTAGATATGAAACATCAGGTTTGGGGCCTATACCAGCCACAGCTATGTAGCTTTGGGTGTTATCCTTCAAAGTCTAACTCCATCTGTAAAATGGGTTTTCTGCCATCTTCCTCAACAAAAAAGAAAGGTGGACTAGTCAATATCTATTTGGTATTAAAAGACACAAAAGATTCACTATCTGAAATTTACAAGAAATATTTCCTTCAATTTTCTTCTTAATTTCACTTGTTTAGGTACAACACAATATGAGACAATGTGTTTCAGGGCTATTATTACCATATCATCATATTACTAAGTCTATACGTTTAACATATCACTTGTGCAAATTTTAAGAATAGTAAAGTAGGTCAGGCACGGTGGCTCATGCCCATAATCCCAGGATTTTGGGAGGCCGAGGCAGACTAATCCCCTGAGATCCAGACAAGTCTGGTCAACAGTGAAACCCTGAGAGTACCAAAAATAAAAAAATTAACTGGCATGTTGGCATGGGCCTGTGGTCTAACCTACCTGGGACGCTGAGGTGGATCATTAGAACCCTGGAGGTGGAGGCTGCAAAGAGCAGAGATCACACCACTGCACTGCAGCCTGAGCGACAGAGCGAGACTCCATCTTAAAATACATACATGTGTAGAAATAATTACCAGAAACAGAAAATCACCAAAAATTTCCTATTACGTTGACGGTTGCACAACTCCTTAACTATACTAAAAATTACTGAATGCTATACTTAAAATTGGTGACTTTTACGGTATGAATATTATACAAAGATCATACGTAATAAAACGGGTAATGAAACAAGAGATTATCTAATTTCATATATGGGACTACTATAAATAACCTCAGAATTTAAAAATAAGAAATACTAAAAGCTCCAAAACTTAAAAAAATTTTTTTTGTTTTAGATGAGCTCTGCCATTAGTTGAAACAGGCCACCATCAGGAACGGCTTGTAAAAGAAACCCGTTATCTGGTCAAGTCCTAAGTGACCTGAACCACGTAAGACCATACTGGGATGGCTGCAACCTAGGAGCAGTTCCTCGAGCAGAGCAAGCACATTCATTCGACTCAGTAACTCAAGGGGCCAGTCCTCTCCAGCATCCCAGGTGCCGTCGCCCTGTCGGGCTCCCCGGCCAATCGCCCATCTTACTCCTTTCCCAGCGTGGACGCCCACGGAGAGAGAGCGTCCAGTCTCGACGGTCAACTGGCATCTATCTAGCGTATGAAGCCCGCGTGGGTTCTCCAACCCCATACCTGCCGGGGGACGGGGACGTCGGGGTCACAAAATCTAAACTACGACCCTCCCTGAGCCCTGGCAACCCCGGGGTGACCCCGGCACCGAGGGCGCCACGCGCGCTCCAGCTCTGACACCCCTTCCAGCTCCGCAGGGCCTAAAACAGCGGGCTGCGCTTCACCCACGGCTGAGCGTCAGATTCAGCTGAGAAGATTCTAAAAGCGCGGTGCTGGGCCCAGAGCCAGGCCCTACAGAGCAGAACGCGGAGGGGGCCCGACCCCAGTATGGTGGCGCCGCTGTGTGACAAAGTCGGAAGGCGCGCCAAGCTCCTCAGTTTATCTCCTGTGGAGTCTTGCGCCCGCCACATTCCCGCGAGGGGACCCGCCCAAACTTCCCTGGAAGCCAGGCGCCTCAGACCCCTGCACCGCATCCCCGGAGCCGGGGAGGACGCGTGAGACCCGCCTACCAAACCCTCGAAACTGTCCTTATTCCCGCGAGACTGCCCCGCCCCAGTCCCGCCCCTCAGCTCTACTTCCTGATTGACTGGAATTGGGGCCGGGTTCCGGAGTCCTTCTCGGAAAAAAAAAAAACCCATTCGGGTTTCCCGCCGAATACAAAGGCACACTCTGGACTGGCTCTTTCCTTCCGCCAATCATTTCCACCAGCCATTCATCACCGATCTTCTTCTTCCCTTCCCTCTTCCGTCCCGCAGTTCAGGACCTCTTAGCTCTCAGCCAGTTAAGGGACTCAGGGCCTTACGGGCCGCGCATGCGCCACCGAGTCTGCGGGGAGGGGGGCGCAGGCGCAATAGTGTGATCCCTCTGGCCAGTCCTTAAGCACGTGGGTTCCGCTGTCCCGCTTGGCTGCGGAGGGAGCGATACCTCGATATTGGTGGTTTATCGTGGGCAGCAGACTAATAAAGGCCATGGCGCCAGCAGAAATCCTGAACGGGAAGGAGATCTCCGCGTAAGTTCCTGACATTGTGGTTGAGTGTGGGGCTGTGGACGAGGGGTCCAAGGGTGTGCAGGTCCCCCGGACCCATTTTTTGCGGGAGGGACACTTGGGGCGGAAGAGGCAGGCTCATAACACCCGAAGACCTGCAGCCAAAGACCCCGGACACAACCTGCGTTTGCAAGTGTCCTGCCTAGTGGCTGTAGCCACTGCCTCCTGTGATTTGGGGAAAAGTCCCGTGACGACTATGCTTCCAAACGCGCAGCTGCTGTTGACTTTCTGCCAGTAGAGAGATGGTAGTTGCAGCTTTCTAGAGGCACCCCCCGCCCCACGCCACACTCATAACTCAGAAATCCAATCTACTTACTTACTTCCCGTTAATTTGGAGGTGAGTAGATGGAGACTAGTGAGGTGACAAGGCTTGTCAAGACTACAAGCCTGATAGTGACAGAGGGTCCTTCCAGCTCATAGCTTTTCCCACTACACCATAGATTATCATACGGTAAGTGAAATCTAATACCCTTTTCCTTTCTCTTGAATCTCGTGTTTCTCTCTAACAGCCGTTTGTCTGCCCTGGTCCTAGAGTTACTTTCAACTTAGTTTGGCTCCTGAGTCCTGAGAATATTATGCATTCCACTTGACCTCTGCCTGCTTTACCCTTGTGCGACATCTGAATGCTTAATTAGTGGGTATCGTTGCCAGCTTTACTCCCAGGAAGAGAGAAAGATATATTCCCTCTAGTAGAGGAAGGAGGGAAAAATATTCTGTATGGCTATACTGAGGTTGCTCTTGGGACCTTTCGCATCACCAGTTATTTAAGTAACTGTCACAGCATTTACTAAATTGTAGTTGTCCTGTAACTCCTAACTTTGTAATAGAGGTTTCTGAGTGCATTAGAATTCACTGGTGTTGAAACAGTCGGGCAAGGTGGTGGCTCACTCCTGTAATCCCAGCACTTTGGGAGGCCAAAGTGGGTGATCACCTGAGGTCTGGAGTTTGAGAAACAGTCTGGCACTTACTGCTTGCGGAAAGGAATTTCATAAGCTTTTCTTTTTTCAGACAGGGTCTCTCTGTATTGCTCAGGTTGGAGTGCAATGGCGTGATCTTCTCTCACTGCAACCTCCACCTCCTGGGTTCAAGCGATTCTCCCACCTCAGCCTCCCAGGTAGCTGGGATTATAGGCATGCACTACCATGCTTGGCTTATTTTTGTATTTTTAGTAGGGATGGGGTTTCACCATGTTGGTCAGTTGGCCAGGCTGGTCTTGAACTCCTGACCTCAAGTGATCTGCCCACCTCAGCCTCCCAAAGTGTTAGGATTACAGACATGAGCCACTGCACCTGGCGCTTTGCTTTTTCTTTACAGTCTTCCTCTCATTACCATGTTTCCCACCCTGCTGTTAATGTTATCCCTGACTTTTGTCTTCTATTATTACTCTCCTTTTATACCTTCCTGGGAGATTGGACATTGACAAAGTTCAGCACTCCAGATTCCTTCTCTACCTGCTCTACTCTGTGAGAAATTGGGTACTTACGTGATGATTTAGTTGCCAAATTACCTTCCATTGGAAATAACAGCCCCATTTCTTCCTCACAGAGAATTCTAAGGTTGCAGCCTGAATTTGACAACTGGGGGAAGGTCTCAGAGTTAGAGACAAGTGTCTGTTCTTTGTGGGTATCTATTCACTTATTCAATAAGTATCTGTGTGTGTCCCCTAAGCCAGGCAATCTTCAAAGCTCCGAGACTCTTTTTTTTTGAGATGGAGTTTCACGCTTGTTACCCAGGCTGGAGTGCAATGGCGTGATCTCGGCTCACTACAACCTCCGCCTCCTGGGTTCAGGCAATTCTCCTGCCTCAACCTCCTGAGTAGCTGGATTACAGACACGCGCCACCATGCTCAGCTAATGTTTTGTATTTTTAGTAGAGACAGGGTTTCACCATGTTGACCAGGATGGTCTCGATCTTTTGACCTCGTGATCCACCCGCCTCAGCCTCCCAAAGTGCTGGGATTACAGGCTTGAGCCACCATGCCCAGCTAAAGCTCTTGAGACTCTTAACAAGTGAACAGAACAGCCCAAATCCTTACCTTGGTGAAATTTGCATACTGATAGGTAGAGGCAGATATTTAAATAGGTGAAACAGATTGTGAGGTGGTGGGAAGCACAAAGAGAACACCAGAGCAGAAAAGAGAGACAGGAATTTCTGTGGCCCATGGTGGCTGCAATTTTAAATTATGAGAGTCAGGCCAGGCACGGTGGCTCAAGCCTGTAATCCCAGCACTTTGGGAGGCCGAGGCAGGTGGATCACGAGGTCGAGAGATCGAGACCATCCTGGTCAACAAGGTGAAACCCCGTCTCTACTAAAAATACAAAAAGTTAGCTGGGCATGGTGGTGCGTGCCTGTAATCCCAGCTACTCAGGAGGCTGAGACAGGAGAATTGCCTGAACCCAGGAGGCGGAGGTTGCGGTGAGCCGAGATCGCGCCATTGCACTCCAGCCTGGGTAACAAGAGCGAAATTCCATCTCAAAAAAAAAAAATAAATAAATAAATAAAAATAAATTATGAGAGTCATACTTTTTGTAAAAGTGACTTATGGCCAAAGACTTGAAAGAGGTGGGGCCTCGAGCCTGCCAGTGTTGCGGGGGAAATATCTCCTGACCAAAACACAGCCTGTGCCATAGACCTTTGGCCTCAGCAGTTAGTAAATTACTGCTTTGGGGGTTGATAGAAATGGCCCTGTGACAAGCTGACTGAATAGAGGCTCCTGAGTAGAGGAACCTGACTGGCCTGGGCAGAAGGGCGGTGTCTTTTTTCTTTTTTTTTTTTTTAAAGATGGGGTCTCACCTTCATGGCCAGGCTGGTCTTGAACTCCTGACCTCAGGTGATCCACCCACTTCAGCCTCCCAAAGTGCTAGGATTACAGGCGTGAGCCACCGCATCCGGTAGTGTCTTTTAAAAGATTATGCCAAGGGGGAGAAGATGTGCATTAGATAGTGTTGGAAGACCCACCTTGCATAGTTGTTCTGTATGTGTGTCTTTCAAAGGGGGCTTACTACCTTTCTGTGATTTGTTTGGCTCTCCCTTCTCTTAGTTTGCTATAATTAAGCCTGCTTTCTCCATTGGTGCCATTTTTCTTGATTAAGTCTCTCTACTAAAAAGACTGGTTGTGAAGAGGCAGATGACTAGAGGAGGTGCTGCAAGGCAAGTTGGAGAGGTTCATAAGCTCAGCTGTGGATGGTAGCTTCATAGCTTCAGCCCGGAGTCGCCTCCTCCATGCATCACCGGGCAAGGGGAATTTACCTCTTTATGCCTTAGCTTCTGTATATTGGCGTAGTAATGACACCTAACTCATAAGGTTAGAATTCAATGAGTTAATACTTGTCAAGCGTTTAGAGAAGTCCCTGGCACATGGTAAATTTTAATAAATAGGTACTTAGAAAGTATTCATCAAATAAACAAGTGATGTTTGTGTTTATCCAGCCTGTACCTTTGGGAGCTGGCTTATAATCTTGAGATTTAGGATTTATCCTAGTGCTCCAAGATAAAAGTCTGGAACCTTGGCTGTACATTTAGCTACAGGGCTAGAACTGTTTTTATAAAGGTAATTTGCTTACCATAGTGAAGGGCAGGTCTTCTTGGTTACTGAATTAACATGCTTTTACTTTGTCCTATAGATTAAATACATGTAAGCCCTTTTGTGCTTAAAAAGATTTGTGTGGGCAGAGCACAGTGGCTCATTCCTGTAATCCTAGCACTTTGGGAGGAGGAGGCAGAGGCAGGCAGATCGCCTGAGGTCACGACTGGAGACCAGCTGACCAATGTGGTAGAACCCACTCCCCACTTCTCTACTAAAAATACAAAATTACCTGGGCGTGGTGGCGCATGCCTGTAATCTAGGTTACTCGGGATACTGAGGCAGGAGAATGACTTGAACCTGGGAGGCGGAGGTTGCAGTGAGCCGAGATGGCGCCATTGACTCCTGGCTGGGCGACAAGAGTGAGACTCCTTCTGAAAAAAAAAAAAATTTGCCTGTAATGAACTCCAAAGTGCAGGAGGTTGCTCAAAAGTCAACATGGAAACTTGAATGTCATAGCTGGCTTGATTCTGGAAGACTGTGCAGGAGAGCAGGTCAGAGTTCCAGAGAGAGTGGGACATCCAGCTAGGAGGAGCCCACACAGCCAGGCTGTTGGCCGGGTTGCAGTGACAGTGTGGCAGAGCCCAGAGCTGGTAGCTGCTGTGATCATGGCACCTTTGAAGTCCTGACTGGGGATGTGGTTTGCAAATAAGTGTCTGTCCTTGTCCATTGGGGGGTTGGGGTTAGGTAGTTTGGGATTTGGATAGTGGGGTTTTGAGCAGGGGTATGTGGTTCCTGATTATATCCCCCCACTTGCATGAAGAATCTTCTAGAAAGAAAGCTGGCTGCCTTGCGTGGTGGCTCGTGCCTGTAATCCCAGCACTTTGGGAGATTGAGGCAGGTGGGTCATGAGGTCAGGAGTTCCAGCCGGGCCAACATGGTGAAACTCCATATCTACTAAAAAATACAAAAAATTAGCCAGGCATGGTGGCAGGCACCTGTAATCCCAGCTACTTGGGAGGCTGAGGCAGGAGAATCACTTGAACCCAGGAGGCGGAGGTTGCAGTGAGCTGAGACTGTACCATTGCACTTCAGCCTGGGCAACAGAGGGAGACTCCATCTCAAAAAAAAAAAAAAAAAAAAAAAAAAAAAAAAGCTGGCCTAGCACAGAGGAGGGTCCTTGGAGTAGAGGGAAATGGCTCCCTTCTCTAATTGACTCAGTAGAGTTTGGTAGAACAGAGGTTAAGGGGCAGGGACTCCTTGCGTGACCTTGGAAAGTTAGCCTCACTTTCCTCTCTGTGCAATAGGGATGATGAGAACTATCGACTTCCTGAGGTTGCCCCAAGGATTCAAAGAATGTAAGATTCTCAGAACAAGCTTCTGTGACATCCCATCCACAGTGCAGAAGGCCCCCATTCCCCCGGCACTGTAAGATTTGCTCTCCTTTGCTCCCCTTAATAGACTAAAAAGCAGCTTCTGGCACCCTGTAAATCCTCGACCTTGAAGAATTGGGTGGTTAAGGGTGCCACAGTCAAGATTCCTCAGCCACTCAGCTATCACCCTTCCCCTCAATTTTGCAGTTTATGGAGTGGGGAGGGGGCAAAGAAAAAAAAATTTTGCAGTTTATGAAACTTTAGCCAGAATCTAAGTAACTTGCCTGGGTGTTCCAAGGCTGGTGGCAGAGGCCCCATGGTGCGTTTTCCTTCCCTTCCATGGGCTTGTCACTGGCTTGCTAGAAGGAATTGCAAACTTCTACCCCCCAGCAGGAGACACCCTGGCTTTAGTTCTCCCTGTGACCTTTCCATTATGAGGAAATGATTCCACCTATCAGTCTGGTTGGGAAGCACCCAAACAGATTTTCTGAAGTCATTTTCGAGGTTATAGTCCAATTTTGACTGGTTAGAGACAGGTCAGACTTACTTTGCTGGCTAAGTAATTATTTTTTCTTTTTTTTTTTTTTTTTTGCCTCTCACCACTAGTCTGGATAGGAGATGTACTGCTTCGGATCTGGGGCTTGAGAAGTTCCAGGAGATCAGGGAGCATTTCTGTGAAAAGTTTGGCCAGAGCCTGTCAGCAACTTAATCTTGACTGCAATGAATGACTGACTTAACATGATAAATGATCTTTGGGTAAATACCAGTCCCTCCTTAGTAAGCAGCCTTTTAGACTTAACCTTTTCTACCTGAGGTTTTCATTTAGTCTTTTTGAAAAGCAGGAAGGCCAGGTCCCTGTGAGGGTTTTCTCATTATGAGCTCTTGGCAGGTTCTTCCCTCAAAGTGGAGAACACTTCCTTTCCCCATTCTTTCCACATTCCCCTCTGATGATCCAGAGGCCTGCAAGGGACCTAGAGCTGTTCATTGGAGCCTAGTCAGCTCTGGTAACCAGAGCTGATCAGGTAATCCTCAAGTAGTCAGACTAACTCTCAGTGTTAGAATTAGGGGTCTGTCTGTTCTCACCAGCAGACCTGCGGCATCAGCTCTCCTTTGTTGACATATAGTTAGGTATAACTTCTTACAGAGCCTCATACTCAGAGCCAACCCTGTCTTGTCTCAGAACTCTTGCTACTGGCAGAAGGTGATAAAATTGTGGCCTAGAGGCCAAATGTTTTGTTTTGCTTGGCTTAAAGAATTAGTTTTTGTTTGTTTTTTGAGATGGAGTTTCACTCTTGTTGCCCAAGCTGGAGTGCAATAGTGCAATCTTGGCTCACTGCAACCTCTGCCTCCCAGGTTCAAGTGATTCTCCTGCCTCAGCCTCCCCAGTAGATGGGATTATAGGGACGCACCACTATGACAGGCTGATTTTTTGTATTTTTAGTAGAGATGGGGTTTCATCATGTTGGTCAGGCTGGTCTTGAGCTCCTGACCTCAGGTGATCCGCCCACCTTTGTCTCCCAAAGTGCTGGGATTACAGGCATGAGCCACCACACCTGGCCTAGAATTAGTTTTAAACATTAGATTACTTCCCAGCACATTTATGCCTGTAGTTACACATAAAAATCTGGGTGCTTGACTTTTTGAAATGAATGAAAAGTTTAGCAATACTGTACTGTCTACATGCTACCAATTCGTTGGATCTGAGTAGATGCTGCCTGCCCCTCTCCTCCTTGAGGAGGTGGGGGAGGGGGACCACATTTTTCAGGAATCCTACCACACTTGGTTGCCTGTACCAGGACTCCAAAGGCGCTTTTCTGTTTGTGACCTTTCTCTGAATGAACTTACAATTCACTTTTAAAATCCTAAGTTTTATGAAGCCTTAACCAATCTAACCTAATCTATAGCTCCATTTACTGCTATTAGATCAGAGGTTGTCAAATGGGACAGTTTTTTCCTCACTCTACCTCAGGGCATTTGGGCATTTCTGGAGTCTTTGGGTTGTCATATGGGGAAGGGCTGTGCTATTGGCATCTAGCAGTAGAGGCCAGGACTGGTGCCCAGCGTCCCGAAGGGCACAGGATAGTCCCCATAACAAAGGATGATCTGATCCAAACGTCAGTGGTGCTGAGATTGAAAAACCCTGATCCAGAAGCTTAAAGTGAGTTATTGTGTCATTGTGTATGTGGATTAATGATAGTCTTTACCCTAAGAATTAGGGATTCATTAAAGTTTTACACTATTCTGAGTTATTTTCATGTCATAAATATCAAGCAATTTGCCATTGGTTTCTGGTTTTTTTCTTTTTTTTTCTTTTTCTTTTTTTTTGCCATTGGTTTCTAAAGGCTTTGAGTTAGAGAGAATTGGATGGAAGAACTTTATATTATAAACTTTCAATGAAGCATAAAATAGTTTCCTCACATTAAGCTTTCAAACAGGTATTTGAGGTACCTGTCAAATTTGGTAAATGTTTGGGTTAAATTATAATTTTTGTTTGGTAAATATTTTGAAATGTAATAATAGTACTATTATCAATTGACTGTCTTGTATACTGGTATAATGTAGCTTTTACTATATTAGTGATCGGTGAAAACAATCAGTTTTCTTTCAACAAGAAGGTAATTTAGAGGCCAGGCGCAGTGGCTCAAGCCAGTAATCCCAGCACTTTGGGAGGCCAAGGCAGGTGGATCATGAGGTCAAGAGATCGATACCATCCTGGTCAACATGGTGAAACCCTGTCTCTACTAAAAATACAAAACATTAGCTGGGCATGGTGGCGCGTGCCTGTAATCCCAGCTACTCAGGAGGTTGAGGCAGGAAAATTGCCTGAGCCCAGGAGGCAGAGGTTGTGGTGAGCCAAGATCGCGCCATTGCACTCCAGCCTGGGTAACAAGAGCGAAACTCTGTCTCAAAAAAAAAAAAAAGGTAATTTAGTCTTTTTTTCTTTCTTATCTTCTCCCTCCCTCTTTCCCTCATTCTCTCCCTCCCATCCTCCCTTCTTCCCTTTGATGAAGTCTCGCTCCTGTTCCCCAGGCTGCAGTGCAATGGCATGCAATGGGCTTCACTATGTTGGTCAGGCTGGTCTGGAATTCCTGACCTCAGGTGATCTGCCTGCCTTGGACTCCCAAAGTGGTGGGATTACAGGCATGAGCCACTGCACCCAGCCCTATTTTTTATTATGCATGTATTTATTTATTATTTATTGAGATAGAGTCTCGCCCTGTCATCCAGGCTGGAGTACAGTGGCTTGATCTCAGCTCACTGCAACCTCCGCCTCCTGAGTTTATGTGATTTTCCTGCATCAGTTTCCTGAGTTTAAGTGATTCTCCTGCATCAGCCTCCTGAGTAGCTGGGACTATAGGTGCCTGCCCCAACGCCTGGCTAATTTTTGTATTTTTAGTAGAGATAGAGTTTCACCATGTTGGCCAGGCTGGTTTCAAACTCCTGACCTCATGCAATCCACCTGCCTCGGCCTCCCAAAGTGCTGGGATCACAGGCATGAGCCACCGAGCCTGGCCTCAAATATATGTATTTCTTGGAACACTAGGTGGCCTCACAATCACAATTATTTTTACAAGGAACTACATATTAAGTTTTAAAAAATTTTATGAAGTATTTTTTAGTATGAAAATGTTAATGAACAAATGAAATAAATAAACAAATGAACAAAATGGGAATAAAACATGTTAAATAAAATATTTGTGTTCTGCATTTAAAAAATCTTGTAACAGTAATCTATTGGGGCAGGGGAATAAATTGTGTCCTTGTTTAGAGGAAGCTCTATATGTTGGTGAATGTTCTTGCTTCTTCTCTGATCAGTTACTAAAGGTGTTTTCCGTGTGCCATTTGAGAATTATTTGAGAGCTACTCTAAGGTCGTGGCACATTTCAGCATTTTTCTTGTCTAAAGACAGCTTTATTTTAATCATGTAAATTTCATGCTGCCTCCTTTGCCTACCATATAGCTTTTGTTGAAATGTCCGTGTTATATTTTATTTTTACTCATTTTTCTATATCCATAACATGAGTTAAAGGTTATATTTTGCGATGTGTTTTTCTCTATCATAACATGTTAAAGATTTAAAATTGAGCCATGATGTTAAACAGTGAATTGGAATTTATAATGGATTTCAGCAAGAATGATTATATAAGACCTTGGGCAAAAGAGAGCCTGAGTGACTGTGTAGGCATATTAGGCTATGCCCAGCACCACATCTGATTGTCATTCAGGGGAGCAGCAAGGGCTGGAACTGCTGGGGAGTAAAAACTCTTGTCTCAGAGCAGAACTGTGGCCTCTATCCAGGTCCAATCCCAGTTAAAAAAATAAAAAGATCCAATGGTCTATTCTTCTTTTGAACTATATAATTGTAGAGAATACTGATTTGAAAAAAAAAAAATCACCAACTAGAAATAAAATTTGAGTTGAGTGCAGTGGCTCATACTTGTAATCCCAGCATTTTGGGAGGCTGAGGTGGGAGGATCACTGGAGCTCAGGAGTTCAAGACCAGCCTGGGCAACAAGGCAAAACCCCATCAATACAAAAAACACAAAATTTAGCAAAAATTAGCTGAGTATGGTGGTGTGCACTTGTAGTAGCAGCTACTTGGGAGGCTGAAGTGGGAGGGTGGCTTGAGTCCAGGAGGTGGAGGCTGTAGTGAGCTGGGATTACACCATTGCACTCCAGCCTGGGTGATAGAGCCAGACCCCCCACCCCCCGCTCTCTTTCTCTCTCTCTCTCTTTTTTTCTTTCTTCAAGTCTAGTTTCTGTGACTTGCCTTAGAAAACCCTGTCTCATAAAATAAAATAAATAAATAAATCAAAATCAAAATAAATAAAATTTGGGAATCTTGGGTATGACTTCTTTCTTGTACCCTTCAACATTCTTGACTAGGCCAGTCCAAATAATTTATTTCTTGTGTGCCTGTTTATGTCAGTTTTTTGTGAAGTGTGGAGAAGTGGAGCTGGGAGTAACCAAATTAGAATGAGGAAAGAGATGTTTGTGAATTTCTATGTATATTATTTGTCAAGTGTGGTAAAGGTGGGTAAGATGAAGAAAGATAATTTACAAAACTGGTTCTCCAAGAGGGACAGAGTTTGTTCAAGGTGAACGTTGTATCATATATCATAACTGGGCAAGGTTGACCTATTTGAATATTTATTTATGGATATAATTTACTTGACATCCTAATGTATTGTTGAGAAGCTGCGTGTTGGTAAATTGATCATCTTAGTTTTGCAAGAGGTTATACTTTTTTTTTTCACTCTAATAAGGAAACTGCAGGAGGTTATACTTTTAGCCTTGTGTTAAATTCTTTGTAAGGAATATTCCTTTGTGAAATAGAATATAATTTGTAAGTTCATACTGAATTTGGAGTGGCTTTTGTTGATTTATCATTCAACATTATGTGGATAACCTGTGGATATCATCTTACTAGTGCAGGTTGAGCAAAAGGTATGTGCTTGAGTTCTTTCCTGTAAAATTTTTTCATGACAGCACTTGGAGAGGGGAAATGTGAAAAAAGATGACGATCGGTACTTTGTAGAAGTGTTGGTCTAAGTTTTCATTTACTTACTATATGATTTTGAATGCCATCAACTAGTACATTTTCAATTATCCCTGAACCCCATGGCCCAGTTGGTGTCAGTAGGAGTTAGAAAAGATCCGCTTATGGCTGGATATGGTGGTTCATGCCTCTAATTCTAGCAATTTGAGAGGCCGAGGTGGTGGGGGCGGATTGCGAGGTCAAGAGATCGAGACCATCCTGGCCAACATAGTGAAATCTCATCTCTACTAAAAATACTACCAAAAAAAAAAAAAAAAAAAAAAAAAAACCGGGCATGGTGGCACATTCCTGTAGTCCCAGCTACTCGGGAGGCTAAGGCAGGAGATCGCTTGAACCTGGGAGGCAGAGGTTGCAGTAAGCCAAGATCATGCCACTGTACTCATGGTGACAGAGCAAGACTCCATCTCAAAAAAAAGAAAAAGAAAAGATCTATGTCTACTTGTGGCCTGGAAAATTAATGTTAAGTTCCTGGCGTATATTAAACCAGATAATGTCCATTCAGTAGTGTTTTTATTTTTTATTATTTTGGAGACAGTCTTACTCTATCACCCAGGCTGTAGTGCAATGACACCATCATAGCTCACTGCAGTCTCAACCTCCTGGGCTCAAGCCATCCTCCTGCCTCAGCCTCCTGAGTAGCTGGGACTACAGGTGCCTGCCACCACTCCCAGCTAATGTTTTATTTTTTGTAGAGATGGGGGTCTCACTGTGTTGCCCAGGTGAGTCTTAAACTTCTGTTCCAAAGCAATCCTCCCTCCTATCCTCCCAAAATACTGAGATTATAGGCATGGACCATTGCCTGCTCCTAGCTAGTTTGTTTTTTATTTACAAGAGAAATACAAGCTGGGTGTGTTGGCTCCTGCCTGTAATCCCAGCACTTTGGGAGGCTGAGGCGGGTAGATCACCTGAGGTTGAGTGTTCGAGACCAGCCTGACCAACATAGAGAAACCCTGTCTCTACTAAAAATACAACATTAGCTGGGCATCATGGCACATACTTGTAATCCCAGCTATTCAGGAGGCTGTGGCAGGAGAATTGCTTGAACCCAGGAGGCGGAGGTTGTGGTGAGCTGAGATCACGCCATTGCACTCCAGCCTGGGCAACAAGAGTGAAACTCCGTCTCAAAAAAAAAAAAAAAAAAAGAGAGAGAGAGAAATACAGGCCAGGTGCAGTGGCTCTCACCTGTAATCCTAGCACTTTGTGAGGCCCAGGTAGTAGATCGCTTGAGCCCAGGAGGTCAAGGCTGCAGTGAGCCTTGATTGTGCCACTGCACTCCAGCCTGGGCAACAGAGCGAGACCCCCTTGTCATAAACAAACAAAAGAGAAATACATCTAATAATCTGTATCACTTATTTTTACTTGAAACATGCAGTGTTAACTCCACCCTTTTTCTCCAGGCAAATAAAGACGAGACTGAAGAATCAAGTGACTCAGCTGAAGGAGCAAGTACCTGGTTTCACACCAGGCCTGGCAATATTACAGGTATTATGATTGTGTATTTCCATTAATGTTGTCCTTGCTTGATCTCTTAGTATCATTTCAGACCTCTCCCTCTACTTTTTTTTTTTTTTGGTGGGGAGTGGAGGGGCTGTTGTGGAATCTCATGCCTTTTCAGTCTCTCTTGGCAGGTTCCCCATCTTTGGTTCAACTTCGAAATGTTGGCATATAATGGCCCTCTTTTCTTCTCTGTGGATACCCTTTCTCTACTCTCTAAGCGTGTGTGTCTCTTAACCTTTGGTCTTATTAGGGCCCCTTTATAATCTTTTTTCTTTAATTCAGTGTATTTATTTATTTATTTTTGAGACAAGGTCTTGCTCTGTCACCAGGCTGGAATGCAGTAGTGTAATCATAGCTCACTGTGGCATTGAACTTCTGGCTTCAAGCAGTCCTCCTGCCTCTGCCTGCTAAAGCATTGGTATTATAGGTGTAAGCTACTGCGCCTGGCCCCCTTTACACTCTTTTTTTTTTTTTTGAGATGGAGTTTTGCTCTTGTTACCCAGGCTGGAGTGCAATGGCGCAATCTCGGCTCACCACAACCTCCGCCTCCTGGGTTCAGGCAATTCTCCTGCCTCAGCCTCCTGAGTAGCTGGGATTACAGGCACGCGCCACCATTCCCAGCTAATTTTTTGTATTTTTAGTAGAGACGGGGTTTCACCACGTTGACCAGGATGGTCTCGATCTCTTGACCTTGTGATCCACCCACCTCAGCCTCCCAAAGTGCTGGAATTACAGGCTTGAGCCACCGCGCCTGACCTCCCCCTTTACACTCTTAAAGATGTAAGACCTCAAGGAGCTATTGTTTATACAAATTTATTTTTTTAATTTTAATTTTTTTTTTTAAATTTCTTTCTTTTTTTTAAAGACAGGCTGGTCTTGAACTCCTGACCTCAGGTGATCCGCCAACCTTGGTCTCCAAAGTGTGTGGATTACAGGCGTGAGCCACCACGCCCGGCTTTATACAGATTTATTAATTAATGTTTACTATATTAGAAATTAGGAAATTTTGGCCAGGGGTGGTGGCTCATGCCTGTAATCCAGCACGTTGGAAGCCTGAGTTGGGTGGATCACCTGAGGTCAGGAGTTTGAGACTAGCCTGCCCAAAATGATGAAACCCCATCTTTATTAAAAATACAAAAATTAGCTGGGTGTGGTGGTGGGCGCCTGTAATCCCAGCTATTCAGGAGGCTGAGGCAACAGAATTGCTTGAACACAGGAGGCAGAGGTTGCAGTGAGCCGAGATTGTGCCACTGCACTCCAGCCTTGGCCAAAGAGAGAGACTCCGTCTCAAAAAAAAAAAAAAAAGAGAGAGAGAGAACAATTAGGAAGTTTTAAAAATGTTTATTCATTTAAAAATGTCAATAGTAAGCTCATTTATTTATGTTTTTATTTTATTTTTATTTATTATTTTTGTTTTTTTTTTTTTGAGATGGAGTCTTGCTCTGTCTCCAGACTGGAGTGCAGTGGTGTGATCTTGGCTCACTGCAACCTCACCTCCTGGATTCAAGTGATTCTTCTGCCTCAGCCTCCCAAGTAGCTGGGATTACAGGCGCACGACACCATGCCCAGCTATTTTTTGTATTTTTAGTAGAGACAAGGTTTCACCATGTTGGCCAGGATAGTCTTGATCTCTTTTTTTTTTTTTTTGAGATAGAGTTTCGCTCTTGTTACCCAGGCTGGAGTGCAATGGCGCGATCTCGGCTCACCGCAACCTCCGCCTCCTGGATTCAAGCAATTCTCCTGCCTCAGTCTCCCGAGTAGCTGGGATTACAAGCGTGCACCACCATGCCCAGCTAATTTTTTTTTTTTTTTTTTTTTTTTTAGTAGAGACGGGGTTTCACCACGTTGACCAGAATGGTCTCGATCTGTTGACCTCGTGATCCACCCGCCTCGGCCTCCCAAAGTGTTGGGATTACAGGCGTGAGCCACCGTGCCTGGCCTAGTCTTGATCTCTTGACCTCATGATCTGTCCACCTTGGCTTCCCAAAGTGCTGGGATTACCAGTGTGAACCACTGCACCCAGCCAATAACTTTTTTTTTTTCTTTTTTTTTTGATGACTGGTCAATGTTTTTTTCCAATAACTTTTTTAAAACCAAAATTTAGTGAAAAGAGGGGCATTATTTTACATTTGTACACACCTCTTTCCTGTATGGCTTAATAGAAGTGAGCTGGAGTCCCTGCTGCCTCTGCATTCAGTCTTTTGCTTTGTGCTGGTTTCATTGATATATATGGAGAAAATTTGGCTTCTTACAGATGTGTAGCTATAAAAGAGAAGAATTTGTAAAATAGTGTTTCCAGGTAATTGTGGATATTTTTCTTTGACAATGTATCAGGACTCAGTAAGTAAAGTTTTAAAAGATTAATTGCAATGTAGAATCTGAAACAGCCATCAGTGAACTTTGCTACTTTGTTACATCTTCTCAGACTCTCATACTTTGTTACATCAAAATGTTACATTTGGAATGAATATTTACCCCATGCATGGTTTTGTAACATCCTTTGTTCCTCATTTGGAAAATAATAGTTCCCTGAATTATGCAGATCTTCCAAATGTTAACATTTCGTTATGCAATATAAAAGAATTGCAATCATTAACATCACCAACAAGCTCATCAGAGAAATTTTCAAGTATTGAGAAGCTGTCAAGCTCACAAGGGTGGATAAAAAAATTTTACATTTCATCCAAAAACTCAACATTTTATCATTGGCAACAAATACAATTAATTGTTTTCCTTGAAATACCAGGCTTACTTGATTTATTTTTGAGAAAATATTTGTCAGATACTCAAGCCTAAATAATCATTGCTTGTCAGTTGTTATTTCAAGTAAAAATGGTATTCCATATAGAAATGCATCTAGTTCAGCTAACTAGGCAAAAAAAAAAAAAAAAAAAAGCACAAATGCAGCCTGAACAACAAAGTGAGACCCCCATCTCTACAGAAAAATTAAAAAATGAGCCAGGAGTGGTGGTGCAGACCTGTGGTCCCAACTACATAAGAGGGAGGCAGGAGGATTGCTAGAGCCCAGAAAGTCAAGGCTGCAGGGAGTTGTGTTCATGCCACTGTACTCCAGCTTGGGTGACAGAGTGAGACCCTGTCTCAAAACAAAAACACAAATGCTTTAGTAACAACCACAACCACTGTAGTTCTGTATATAGCAGAAGTGCATTATGAGTGCTTCCCAATTCCTTACATAGACTATTAACACATGCATTCAAGAGTTGAGGCTTATTTATTATTTATTTTTTACTTTTTTGAGACAGGGTTTTGCTGTTGCTCAGTGCAGTGGCACAGTCTTGGCTCACTGCAACCTCCGTCTCCCAGGCTCAAGTGATCCTCCCACTCAGCCTTCACAGTAGCTGGGATTACAGTACAGGCATGTGCCACCATGCCTGGCTAATTTTTTTCTTTTTCTTTTTCTTTTTTTTTTTTTGAGATGGAGTCTTGTTCTGTCGCTGAGGCTGGAGTGCAGTGGCACAATCTTGGCTTACTGCAGCCTCCACCTCCCGGGTTCGAGCAATTCTCCTGCCTCAGCCTCCTGAGTAGCTAGGATTACAGGTGCCTGCCATCACGCTCAGCTAATTTTTTTTTTTTTTTTTTTAGACAGAGTCTTACTCTATCCCCCAGGCTGGAATGTAGTGGTGTGATCTCGGCTCACTGCGACCTCTGCCTCCTGGGTTGAAGTGATTCTTAGGCCTCAGCCTCCTGAGTAGCTGGGATTACAGGTGCCTGCCATCACACCCAGCTAATTTTTGTAATTTTGGTAGAGACAGGGTTTTGCCATTTTGGCCAGACTGGTCTCCAACTCCTGACCTCAGGTGATCCACCCACCTCAGCCTCCCAAAGTGCTGAGATTACAGGCATGAGCCACCTCACCCAGCCTTAATTATATGCAGTTTTTTGTAGAGATGGTTTTTCACCTTGTTACCCAGGCTGGTCTCAAACTCTGGGGCTCAAAGTGATCTCCCGCCTCAGCCTCCCAAAGTGCTGGGATTATAGGCATGAGTCACTGTGCTCCGCCAAGTTGAGAGGTTTAAGAAAATTAATAATGTGGCCAGGTGCAGTGGCTCAAGCCTGTAATCCCAGCACTTTGGGAGGCCAAGGCAGGTAGATCATGAGGTCAAGAGATCGAGACCATCCTGGTCAACATGGTGAAACCCGCCCCCTCCACCCGTCTCTACTAAAAATACAAAAAATTAGCTGGGCATGGTGGTGCGTGCCTGTAATCCCAGCTACTCAGGAGGCTGAGGCAGGAGAATTGCCGGAACCCGGGAGGCAGAGGTTGTGGTGAGCCGAGATCGCGCCATTGCACTCCAGCCTGGGTAACAAGAGCAAAACTCTGTCTCAAAAAAAAAAAAAGAAAGAAAAAAGAAAATTAATAATGTATATTTCTTCATCAAGGGCTGTCCTACTGAAACTGGCATCTAGTTTTACTGAGAGTATTTGACAATGAAGGATACCTTGACAGCTGGTCCAAAGCCATTGTCTTGATTTGTGCTGAGTCACTAGTAGTCTTATACACCGTTGCTTTTGCAACATCGGTACAGATGTCAACACAATGAAAAAGTCAAACAACATTAGAGTGTTTTTTTCTTTTTCTTTTTCTTTTTCGAGACCGAGTCTCACACTGTAACATAGGCTGGAGTGTAGTGGCACGATCTTGGCTCACTGCAACCTCCACCTTCCGGGTCCCAGTTCAAGCAATTCTCCTGTGTCAGCCTCCTGAGCAGCTGGGATTACAGCCACGTGCCACCATACCCAGCTAATTTTTGTATTTTTAGTGGAGATGGGGCTTCACCATGTTGACCAAGCTGGTCTTGAACTCCTGACCTAGTGATCAACCCACCTCAGCCTCCCAAAGTGCAGGGATTATAGGCGTGACCCACTGTGCCCAGCTATAGTGGTATTATGATGAAACTAGTCTGACTCTCATTAATCTTTCAGAAGGCCTTGGGGGGTCCCTCAAGAGTCAGAACCATTACTTCAGGCAGTTTCATCTATCAGGCCAATGACTTCTAAATCTAGATCTCTTCTGAGCTCCAGGCTCCTTGGTCTGGGACACCACTTGTTTCCTTCCCTCCTTCTAATCTCCTTTGCTTGTTATTGCTTATCACCCTAATACCTAAACCAGGCATCCCCAGACTTTTTACACAGGGGGCCAGTTCACTGTCCCTCAGACCATTGGAGGGCCGCCACATACTGTGCTCCTCTCACTGACCACCAATGAAAGAGGTGCCCCTTCCTGAAGTGCGGCCGGGGGCCGGATAAATGGTCTCAGGGGCTGCATGTGGCCCACGGGCCATAGTTTGGGGACGCCTGACCTAAACCATCTGAATACCTTGGGGCTCAGCTTTGAGATCTCTTCCCCATTTTATTCTTTCCCTAAGTGGCCTCACACAGTCCCATAGCTTCATGAGGGAATACTTCCAAATTTAGGTCTCTATCCAGAGTTTCTTCCCTGAGCTCCAGATCCACCCAGTAGGGAGACATTCAACAAATGTTTTTGGCCAGTGGCTCACACCTGTAATGCCAGCACTTTGGGAGTTTGAGGTAGGCAGATCATGAGGTCAGGAGTTCAAGATCAGCCTGGCCGATATGGTGAAACTACATCTCTACTAAAAATACAAAAACTACCTGGGAGTGGTGGCAGGCCCCTGTAATCCCAGCTACTGGGGAGGGTGAGGCATGAGAATCATTTGAACTTGGGGAGCAGAGCCTGGGTGATGGTGACAGAGCAAGACTGTCTCAAAAAAAAAAAAATTTTTTTTTTTTACAGGCAAATGTATGAAGGAATATTTACAGTCTTCATTTGCATGGCAGGAATCTCAGGGCTTTCATTTGAAACTTCCGTCAGTTTCACCCAAGTTCAGGACATATGCTCCCTGGAAATCTCTTTATTTGTATGTCTCCAACACATCATTTAATCCCTTGCTAAGTTTTTATCCCTTGTTCATCAAGAATGTCAAAGTGGGCTGGGTGCAGTGGCTCACACCTGTAATCCCAATGCTTTGGGAGGCCAAGTGGGTGGATCACCTGAGGTCAGGAGTTCAAGACCAGCTTGGCCAACATGGTGAAACCCCATCTCTACTAAAAATACAAAAATTAGCTGGGCATGTTGGCAGGTGCCTGTAATCTCAGCTACTTGGGAGGCTGAGGCAGGAGAATCACTTGAACCTGGGCGGATGTTGCAGTGAACGGAGATTGCGCCATTGCATTCCAGCCTGGGGGCACAAGAGCGAGACTTCATCTCAAAAAGACCCAAAAAATAAAAAAACAAAAATTAGCCTGGCATGGTGGTGCACACCTGTGATCTCAGCTGCTGAGGAGGCTGAGGCAGGAGAATCGCTTGAACCTGAGGGAAGGAGGTTGCGGTGAGCCCAGATTGTGCCACTGCACTCCAGCCTAAGACTCTGTCTTAAAAAAAAAAAAAAAAAAGTCAAAGTGAATAGTACTTAAATATCCCCCTCTCCTCCTCTGCTGTTTGTCTAAGAGGGCTTAGCTGAGAAGAAAAGCACAGAAGGCCTGTCACTCTCAGCCTGGCATGTTCTCTGCTGTGGTAGATTTTCCCTTTCTTGCAAATTACTAAGAATCAAAGTATATGTTGTGGGTGTATACTGGTACATTTGGCAACTGGTTATTTCTTGGCTTATTTTTGCAATTTGTTTGTTGTAGAAAGAGTAAATGTCATAGGCAAGAAGTATACTCTTTTTTTAAGCAATATTGGGAGGTGGTTTTCCCCCCATTTTAGAAATTAACTTCCAACCTTGTTTTTAAAATCTATTTATTACAAATGTTTTTATTACATAAACACTGTTCTACAGCTAGTCTCCTACGTTCTTGCTGATAAAACAGTGGTAGAATCTTTTAATTTTTTACTTTAGCTCCAAAGTCAACAACTTTCTGTGATACAAGGTTTATATAATATGTTGTAATCACATCTCCCTGCCTCAGACCTCTAGTCTTTTCCACTCTGGGGCTGGCACCACCATCTTCCCACATGTTCTGAGCAGAAGCCTAAGGACCTCTCTTTGGGAACTCTCTTCCTTACTCTCTACATCCGATTAGGGGCTATTCTATTGATTCTGCCTCTCATTAACTCTTGGAATCTGTTGCCTTCTCTTGATTCCTACTCTTCCCTCCTCTGGGGCCACTATAAGTTACCTGCTTAGTGATTTGGGGGTTCTATCTAGATGCCTCCTGTCCATCCTGACCACAATTGCAGCCCTTGTTAAAATGCAAGTCTGATCACAATCTA
Organism: Saimiri boliviensis; assembly: GCF_048565385.1. Classification (NCBI taxonomy): domain Eukaryota; kingdom Metazoa; phylum Chordata; class Mammalia; order Primates; family Cebidae; genus Saimiri; species Saimiri boliviensis. The sequence continues at coordinate 39,347,252 of NC_133450.1, read as the reverse complement.
TCCAGCCACACTCACTCCTCATCCTTTACCAGAAGGACAGTACAGGTTGAGTATCCCTTATCTGAAATGCTTGGGAGGAGAGTGTTTTGGATTTCGTTATCTGCATTTACATAGGGATGATACCCAACTCGAAACACTCAATTTATTTATGTTTCATTATATACCTTATATACTTGTGTGTGTGTGTGTGTGTGTGTGTGTGTGTGTGTATTATTATTATTATTTTGAGACAGAGTTTCGCTCTTGTTGCCAAGGCTGGAGTGCAATGGGTGCAATGGTGCAATCTCAGCTCACTGCAACCTCCTCCCCCCGGATTCAAGGAATTCTCCTGCCTCAGCCTTCCAAGTAGCTGGCATTACAGGCACGTGCCAACACGCCCAGCTAATTTTTGTATTTTAGTAGAGACAAGGTTTCACCATGTTGACCAGGCTGGTCTTAAACTCCTGACCTCAGGTGATCCACCTGCCTCAGCCTCCCAAAGTGCTGGGATTATAGGCATGAGCCACCATGCTCGGTCAGTTTTATGTATTTTTTTTTTTTTTTTTTTTTTAGAATTTTATGTATTTTTAATAATGTGCATGACATAAGCCATCACATGAGGCCAGGTGTGGAATTTTCCACTTTTGGCATTGTCAGTGCTCAAAGTTTCTGATTTTGGAGGATTTTGGATTTGTGGGGTTTTTTTTTTGTTTGTTTTTGTTTTGTTTTGTTTTTTTTTTGAGACAGGGTGCCACTCTGTTGACCAGGCTGGAGTGCAGGGACCTGATCGTGGTTCACTGCAGCCTCCATCTTCCTGGCTCAAGCTATCCTCCCGCATTAGCCTCCTGAGTATCTGGGACTACAGGTATCTAGCTAATTTTAGTATTTGAAACACAGTTTCTCCATATTGCTCAGACTAGTATCAAACTGAGCTCAAGTGATCCACTGCCTTGGCCTCCCAAAATGCTAAGATTACAGGTGTGAGCCACCGTACCTGGCTGATTTTGAAGTTCTGAGTTAGGGATGTTCCACCTGTATTACTTATAATACAAATGATGTTTATATTTCTAATTGTTCTATGTTTTATACTACCCTACAAGGTAGGAGATATCCTCTTATAGTCATAGTAACTCATGGTCAAAGATCCTGGGTAGCTTGCCCAAAGCCAGTCAGGAAGGAACTGAGTCTGGGAAATGAACCCACTTCTGTCTCCAAAACCCATTTGTTTTTCCCCTTTGTTTTTCTAATTCCTTAACAATGCATTCAAGAACATTCATGATCTGGCCGATGTATATATTTAAAAATCGAGTGTTCTTTTTTTTTTTTTTTTAAATAAAATAAATGAGTAACTTCCCAAATAACTGATTTATAGAAAATTAAGACTTGACTTTTCATTATAATAGATACTAATGGGCTAGGCATGGTATCTCACACCTGTACTCCCAGCACTTTAGGAGGCCAGGGCAAGTGGATCACTTGAGCCCAGGAGTTCAAGAACATCCTGGGCAACATAGAGACTTTGTCTCCAAAAAAATATGAAAATTACCTGGTCGTGGTGGTGCTTGCCTATAGTCCCAGCTACTGGGGAAGCTGAGGCGGGAGGATTGCTTGAGCCTGAGAGGTTGAGGCTGCAGTGAGCTGTAATCATGTCACTGCACTCCAGCCTGGGTGACAGAGCAAGTCTTTGTCTCAAAAAAAAAAAAGTTTGTACTAAGGTGATAGAAATACAGCCTCAGCCCCTTAGCCTCATTAGTCTCTCTCTCTCTCTCTCTCTCTCTCTCTCTCTCTGTCAAAATCTTGTTCTGTCATGCAGGCTGGAATGCAGTGGTATGATCTCTGCTCACTGCAACCTCTTTCCTCCCCCATCCCTCAGAGGATCCTCCCACTTCAGCCTCCCAAGTTAGCTGGGACTACAGGTGCACCACCATGCCCAGCTAATTTTTGTGTTTTTTGTATAGATGGGGTTTTTGATATGTTGCTCAGGCTGGTCTCTAACTCATGGGCTCAGACAATCCACTCACCTTGGCCTCCCAAAGTGCTGGGATTATAGGCATGAGCCACTGCACCTGGCCAAAAAACTGATTACTAACAGTATCCAGGAACTACTCAGAGTGCTTTATGTATAGTAACTCATTCAGTCCTCACAAAATACATGGACAGAAACAATACAGTTAATAAACTCAACTAGCCAATATCTTCAAAAGGTTTCTGAAACAGAAAGAAAAATGAACCAGTAGACCAATATCCAAGATATGTTATGGTATAAAGCAGGGATTAGTGAACTGTGGCCCATATCCAAATGCTGCCCAGTTGATAAAGAGTTAAAAAAGCAATTCTGTGACAGGGTATGTGTCCCACAAAGCCTAAAATATATACCGTCTGCCCCTCTACAGAAACAGTTTGCAGACTCATGGTGTAAAAAAACTGTCCCTAACCTGTTCTGGAATAGGATCTTTTTTGGATGATGTAATACTCAGCTACCTTCAAGGAAGAAATCAGCATTCTATATAAAATGCTTTAGTGATTTTCTTGTAAACTGTAATGGAATTAAGAATTGTTCTGGGAACCCAATCTTCCACCCACTCACTTGACTGCCAGTCAAGAATCCATGTTCTTTAACTAAACATTATTTTTGCATTGAGTCTATCAATGGTTCTATAACCACTTTCCCCTATAAAATGCCTATACTGGCCAAGTGTGTTGACTCACGCCCACCTAGCACTTTGGCAGGCTGAGGCAGGAGGATTGCTTAAGCCCAGGAGTTTGAGACCAGGCTGGGCAATAGTGAAATCCCATTTCTACAGAAAAATATAACAATTGGGTGGGTGTGGTGGTGTGTGCCTGTAGTCCCAGCTACGTGGGAAGCTGAGGTGGGAGGAGTGCGTGAGCCTAGGAGTTGCAGGCTGCAGTAAGCCATGATCATGCTACTGCACTCTAGGCTAGGTGACACAGAGTGAGACCCTGTCTCAAAAATAAATAAAGTAAGAGTGACTCTTTGAATTGGCTTTTTAGACGTCTTTCCCTTTGCATTAGGGTTACAATAAAATTTTGACATATGCTCATAACTATGTTAAGTTTTTTTTCTGGAACCGGTGGCAGTTTTAGTGTTTTAGACAAACTCCTTCAGAAATATTAAGGCAAAAAACAGTTACGTATAAAGGAACAACAACGACGAGAGGCCTCAGATTTCTCCTGTGTAACATTAGATGCCAAAAACAACATCTCCAAAGGAAAATGCTGTCACTCCAAATTGGCCAAGGCCAGTCAATTGCAAGGGACAGCAGAAAAATATTTTCAGTTATACAGACTTAGAAAAATGTCTACCTACCTTTCCTGGAAAAGTGACTTAGAGTTACATTTCACCTACCTGAAACATGAATGAAGATAAACTCTAGAACAGAGAAGTTGTGGCTTAAAAAGGACTTGGAGTGAAGACTAAATAACTAGTTGTAGATATAAATATGAATGAAATTGCAAAAAATAATACTTTTGTATTTAGAACCACCTCCTTTCCTACTTTGATCTAAAAATTCCAGAATGTATCAAATCTGGTAGCTGAATCAGTGAGGATTGGGTGGTGGGGGCAAAGAACATACATAGAAAATGACCAAAAAGGAAACATAAGAAGCACTAAAAGTCGAGGGAAGCCCCCACGGGAAGCATCTAATGTACTTAGGTACATTGGATAGGTACAAATAACCTATTAAAAAAAAAATAGAATTCCCCTCAAAGGACTCTTCTGGCAAATTAGCACCACAAAACTGAGTACTGTCTATATAAGGAACAACTGAAGCTAAGATTCAGGCCATGTCCTGAGATCTGAGGGGAGTGTCCAGTAAGAGCATCAATACGCCAAGGTCAGAAAATCCTCTGTTACAAGGGCCGGCTTCTTTCTTTGCGGTGGTCTTGTTAAAAGGAGCGATACTTCAGTTATCTTTGATATGAAGGGACCTACCACCTTTCCTACTGTGATACCCTCTGCAATTTTGGGAGAAACACAAAACTTATGATGGCATATATCAACCTATAAAAGGAAAAATGTCAACCATTGGAGCATGGAAAAATATGAGTAAAATAAAATTTTACAAATAAATGGTTATAATGATAAACTACAAATATGTTCATGGTTAAAGAAACAGAGGGAACATAGTGAGACACAGCATGGTGGTTCAAAGGATTTGGCCTCTGCACTACAAATTTCTCTCTCTCTCTCTCTCTCTCTCTCTCTCTCTCTCTCTCATTTTTTCTAAGAGACGAGGTCTCTCTCTTGCCCAGGCTGCCTAGGCATGATGTCATAACTCACTGTGCAGTGGTGCAATTGTGGCAAAACTCCTGAGCTCAATTAATCCTCCAACCGTGGCCTCCCGAGTAGCTGGGACTACAGGCATGCCCCACCACACTTGGCTAATTTTTTGTAAACATGGGGGTCTGGCTATGTTGCTCAGGCTATGCTCAAACAATCCTCCTGCTTTGACCTCCCAAAGTGCAGGGATTGCAGACCGGTGTCACTGCACCCCGCCTCCTCTCTGTCTTGGGGCCAGCAGATTGCCCTTTGTCTTGCTTGGCTGTCTATTCTATGTAAACTAGAGTGAGGTCCTTCCACCCTCTTTCCTCTTCTCTGGGTTGTGGGGGGGTGGGTGTGGAATGTGCCCTCTGGGTGCTTGTGCCTCTCAGGCATTTTTCTTACCTGATGACAGTTTCTCAGCCCTCCATACCCTGTTCTTCTGGTGTGGCCAAAGAAATCCCATGTTTCGGTAGGCCTGCAGCATCCTTGCTTAGTTTCCAGTGCAGATGCAGATATCCTCTACTTTCCCTGTCTGGGGCTTTGCAGTGGGAACCGGGTGGGCCTTGTTTAGGGGAGGGGCTGTAACAGCACCTGTGTTCATATAATCCCTCCTACCCCCAACAACCTCCCTGTACTCCTGTAAAAGTTCTCTGCAACAAGAGTCGCATGATTAAACATTTCTTTTATTAAAACTAAAATTGTAGAAGTTTTTCTGTGCACTTTGTCTTTCCCTAATCATCTGATTTGCATGCATTTATTATTCTAGGTTGGCAACAGAGATGATTCCAATCTTTATATAAATGTGAAGCTAAAGGCTGCTGAAGAGGTAACACCAGAACAGCTGTGCCATCACCCTCCCCCACCTCCACCTGGGTCCTATCGATTACCTCTTGCCCTTTTGGCTCCTCCCCCTGAAAACTTTGATCACCCACAGGAGACATTAGTTTATCTATTCTGCAAGTCAGAAATGGGTGGGTTCGATTTCTGGCCTTTGGTTTACCCTTGAGTTTTTGTTTTCTTATTAATGATTTTCTTCCCAAAGAGCAGAATGTCAACTGAGAAAAGTGAAAAGTCTCAATCATTTTAGATTTCTTTGCTAAAATTAAGGACACACCTGGGAGACAGGTGCTTTCTTTAAAGATGATTTTGAGTTCTCCAAGTTTAAAGAGGAAAGGGCAGGTTATTGAGAAGTACACAATTTTCATGTAAGAGACGGGTAGGGAAAAATAGTCATTCATGACTTTGGCTGGCTCAGTGAATCTGTATTTTTTAAATAAGATGACATAGACAAGTGGTGCAGAAGAAAAATGCAGGCAATCTGCATTTTACATAAGATAACACAGACAAAATGGGGCAGGAGAACAATCAGATATGCATTTGTGTCTGGTGGGCTGGGGGTGACTGCACCTATAAAGATAAGCTATCAGTTTACATTGCCATGGTGAAATTTTAATAGAAACATCTTAGAGTAAAGATCTTGCAGCTCACCAGGAATTTCCCTGTGGGCAAAATATTGGGGAGGCATGTAGCTTTTCATCTTGTAACATCTTATTTAGGAACCAAAAAACAGGGAGGCAGGTTTGTGTGACCCAGTTCCTATAGCTTGGCTTTTCCCTTTGGCTTAATGAATTTAGGGGTCCCAGGACTTTATTTCCTTTCACAAGGAATAGCAAACATGACATTGCTGAAGTGCAGTGGTAGCAATTAACAAGTGAATGATGAATGGGTTGAAGTGAGGGACCCATTCTTCAGAACATGTAAGGGTGAAATGATGATCAACATCTCCTGGTTTGTTAGTCACGTCTGTAAAAGAAATGGTTCGATATCTGAAGTTGGCTTGCCATTTACCTGCTTTTAATGTCTGTTTGTAGATTGGGATCAGAGCCACTCACATTAAGTTACCAAGAACAACCACAGAATCTGAGGTGAGCTCTTAAGAGTTGATTGTGAAGAGGGAAGCTGAAGTGGTTTCCTCTCTGATTTTGGTTTAGGGGGACTTTGGAGACTAACACAGCCAAGACCTCCAGGTATTATTTTTATTTTATTTGAGACAGAGTTTAGCTCTTATTGCCCAGGCTGGAGTACAATAGTGTGATCTTGACTCACTGCAACCTCTGCCTCCCAAGTTCAAGTGATTCTCCTGCCTCAGCCTCCTGAGTAGCTGGGATTACAGGTGCCCGCCACCTTGCCTGGCTAATTTTTATATTTTTAGTAGAGACAGCATTTCACCACATTGGCAGGCTGGTCTCGAACTCCTGACCTCAGGTGATTCACCTGCCTTAGCCTCCCAAAGTACTGGGATTAAAGGCGTCGGCCACCACACCTGGCACCTCCAGGTATTTCTTCACAGACTCCCACAGAGGAAATGGTGCAGTCCTAGGGGATGAACATTTGGTACTCAAAGTGTGACCACAGTATCATTTGCTTCCAAATCATCTGTTGTGTTTGTTAAAACTGATCCTTGGCCTGTAATTATCTGCATTTTAAAAACCAAATATGTATTTCTTTTATATGATCTTCAAGAATAGGCAGAACAAATAAGTGATGATTAAAGTCAGCACTGTGGTTGTCTGTAGGTGGGAGATTAACTCCAAAGGTGTAAGAGGATAAAGCAGCTTTCTTGAGGTTATGGCAATGTCCCATATCTGTACTGTGAGGCTATTCAAATTTAATTAAAATAACATAAAATTAAAAATTCACTCAATTAGCCGGGCGCGGTGGCTCAAGCCTGTAATCCCAGCACTTTGGGAGGCTGAGGCGGGTGGATCACGAGGTCGAGAGATCGAGACCATCCTGGTCAACATGGTGAAACCCCGTCTCTACTAAAGATACAAAAAATTAGCTGGGCATGGTGGCACGTGCCTGTAATCCCAGCTACTCAGGAGGCTGAGGCAGGAGAATTGCCTGAGCCCAGGAGGCGGAGGTTGCGGTGAGCCGAGATCGCGCCATTGCACTCCAGCCTGGGTAACAAGAGCGAAACTCCGTCTCAAAAAAAAAAAAAAAAAAAAAAAATTCACTCAATTATACTAACCACTTTTCAAGGATTCAGTAGCTGTGATTGTATTGTAGGGTGTAAATTATAGAAAGTTTCTGTCTTCACAGAAAAGATGATTGCACATTGCTGCTCTATATCTTGATTTAGATGCTTATAACATGGGTATTAACTGCTGTAATAAGCTTTTTAATCATTCTTAGCTCTTTTCATTTTATTGTATTTATAGAAACAGGGTCTCAATCTGTTGCCCTGGCTGGAGCACAGTGGTGCAGACATAGCTCATTGCAGCCTCAACCTCCTCAGCCTCTTGAGCAGCTGGGACTATAGGCATGAGCCACCAAGCCCAGCTTTTTTTTTTTTCTTTTTTGAGATGGTGTTTCACTTTTGTCACCCAGGCTAGAATGCAATGGTATGATCTTGGCTCACTGCAACTTCCGCCTCCTGGGTTCAAGTGATTCTCATGCCTCAGCCTGCTGAATAGCTGGGACTACAGGCATGTGCCACCACGCCCAGCTAATTTTTATATTTTTAGTTGCCCATATTGCCCAGGCTGTTCCTGACCTCAAGTGATCTGCCCACCTCAGCCTTCCAAAGTGCTGAGATTATAGGTGTGAGCCACCTTGCCTGGCTCTTTTTTTTTTTTTTTTTTTGAGACAGAGTCTTGTTCTGTTGCCCAGGCTGGAGTGCATGGCATGATCTCAGCTCACTGCAACCTCCGCTTTCTGGGTTCAAGCGGGTCTCATGCCTCAGCCTCCTGAGTAGTTGGGATTACAGGCATGACACCATGCTTGGCTTATTTTTTGTATTTTTTAAAGACGAAGTTTCACCATGTTGGTCAGGCTGGTCTTGAACTCCTGACCTCAGGTGATCCGCCTGCCTTGGCCTCCAAAGTGCTTGGATTACAGGCATGAGCCACCACGCCTGGCCTTATTTTTTGTATTTTTATAGAGACAGCATTTCACCATGTTGGTCAGGCTAGTTTCAAACTCCTGGCTTCAAGTGATCTACCCGCCTTGGCCTCCCAGAGTGCTAGAATGACAGGCGTGAGCCACCACACCTGGCCCTAATTAAAAAAAAAAATTTTGTAGCGATCATATCTCACTGTGTTGCCCAGGCTGGTCTTGAACTCCTGGGTTCAAGTAATCCTCCTGACTTGGCCTCCCAAAGTGCTGGGATTACAGGCATGAGCCACCTCACTCAGCCATTTAGCCCTTTTATTTGATGGACTTCTTAACAGACACCTAGAGGATGCATTCTGTGTTAAAGTACAGGTGTTCTCAGGATTCAAGGGGAAGGTACCTTCTTAAAGGACTATTATTAAACCATTTGAGCCGGGTGCGGTGGCTCAAGCCTGTAATCCCAGCACTTTGGGAGGCTGAGGCGGGTGGATCACGAGGTCGAGAGATCGAGACCATCCTGGTCAACATGGTGAAACCCCGTCTCTACTAAAGATACAAAAAATTAGCTGGGCATGGTGGCGCGTGCCTGTAATCCCAGCTACTCAGGAGGCTGAGGCAGGAGAATTGCCTGAGCCCAGGAGGCGGAGGTTGCGGTGAGCCGAGATCGCGCCATTGCACTCCAGCCTGGGTAACAAGAGCGAAACTCCGTCTCAAAAAAAAAAAAAAAACTATTTGTGGGAAATAGGGCAACCTCATTTTTGCCTTAGAATGTGTTTCTCCCTACCTTTTGATTTCTATGTGATATACAGATTATATGTGGTATTACTTTTAGGTGATCAAGTACATTACATCTTTGAATGAAGACTCTACTATACACGGGTTCATAGTGCAACTACCTTTAGATTCAGAAAATTCCATTAACACTGAAGAAGTGGTCAATGCTATTGTGCCCGAAAAGGATGTGGATGGGTAAGTGTGGCTTGGCTTCCTATATCTCATTGCATGCTTCCATTTATAATATATTTCTAGTTTGGGAATATAGCATACATGTTCCTAAAGAATGAAGACCCCTAATTGCCTTTATTTCCTTCTTATTTCCATCACTTCTTTTAGATTGACTAGCATCAGTGCCGGGAAACTTGCTAGAGGTGACCTAAATGACTGTTTCATTCCTTGTACACCTAAAGGATGCTTGGAACTCATCAAAGAGACAGGTAAAAACAACAAACGAAACAACAAGAGAGCACCATTTCCTGGAGCCTGGTCTTGACATGTGCTGGCATAGAGGAGGTACATTGTGGGCCATAAATAAATGGACGTGATTGGCAGAAGGGCCTGTCTACTAAGGGTGTTACCTACATTTTCTCTCAATTTTCTCAACAGCTCTGTGAAGTGGGTACTGTTATTGTTCAGCTCCTAAGAAAATAGGCTCAGGCAGGTCATGGCAGTGCATGCCTATAATCCCAGCAATTTGAGAGGCCAAGGCAGGCAGATCACCTGAGGTCAGGAGTTCGAGACCAACCTGGTCAACATAGTAAAATCCAGTGTCTACTAAAAATAGAAAAAAATTATCCAGGGGTGGTGGAGCACACCTGTACTCCCAGCTATTGAGGAGGCTAAGGTAGGAGGATTGCTTGAACCCAGAAAGCAGAGGTTGTAGTGAGCCGAGATTGCCCCACTGCACTCCAGCCTGGGCAACAGTGAGACTCTGTCTCCAAAAAAAAAACCAGCTCAGACAGGACAAGTAACTTGTTTGGGAGATAACGGAACGAAGATTTGAATTTAGTTATTTGAGTTCAAAGCAATTTATTTTTTGTGAAAAAAATAACCTATATGGTAATAAAAATTGGGATAGTTTAGATAACGAAGTAAAAAGTTCCACCTGCCCCACCCCCAAAATGGGCACTGAATCTCCACAGTAGTTCCAGGACTCAACAGATGGCTGGAAATGGGTCTCCTGCACAGTTGGCCATATTGTCCCGTTACTAGTTAGCACCTTGCTATTTTAATTTCATTATGAATACTTTTAGCAGAGGTTATTTTTTTACAAGGAAATGGGTCCTGGTAAAAAGAAGTATGTCAGAAGTTTCAAGTGGAAAGTTTCGGCCAGCTTGACAGATCAGTTCTACAGTTAAATGTATATTCCTCAGCATATTTAGCATTGTCCTGCCTAGCTTAAAAAGGAATCCCATGAGGACAGCGCCTGAAGGCCTCCCACTGCCTCTTATTGACAGTGATGCTACCATTTGCCCTGATGCAGTTTTAACTCTTTTGCTGAATCCTAAAAAGTATAGAAAGCTACCTTTTAATTTACTTTGAGATCTTTACTTCTAGATGTTCATAATGTTAACATTATTATAAGAGTTTATCGTTTTCTGAAAAGAACAATTTTATGCAAGAAGCCCAATTTAAAACCCGGCTGCCTTGAGCAAGGGTCCACTGCCCTCAGCCGTGACTGCACTGAGGACTCTGGGGAAGTTATCAGCTTCTCTCTGCCTTCTTCTTGTGGATAGCTCGTTCTTGGGCTCCACTTGTGGCCACAAACACCTACAGCCTGGTTCCATCCTCAGGCATAATAGTCATGGGATTGTATCTTATCAGCCAGGGGAAGAAACGTGGTCACCCGTCCACTACTGGGTACTCACTTAGGCTGTCTTGAGTAGAGTGTGGTCAGCCCTGAAAAGGACATTGGTATATTGCCAGAAAAATGGATGCTGTGAAATCAAAAAGAAATCTTGCTGCCACAGAAATTTCCCCTTTATCACTTCCCTGCAAATAATCCTATGGCTCAGGCCCTAAGCCAAACGAGAAATTTGGGTGAGGAACTGTGTAAACAAACTTACCAAAGTTGGATCTTTTACTGATACTAATCTAATTTCCTACACATCTCTCCAACCTGTTACATAGGCCCTATTTGTTTTAACTGTTTTTCCCATGTAATTTAATCTGATGTCTTCTTCCGTATGGCTGATTAGCTGTACATCAGAGTTTCTTTTTTCTTTGAGTGTAGGTTTTCTTCCCACTCCCCTATGACTCAATGAATGGATCTTGGCGTAAGCTGCTCCCAGAAACCCACAGCAAGAAGGATACATGTACAAGTCCCAATTTAAAGCTGAAACCCTAGAGTTGAGAATATTATTGCCAAAGAAGGAATGTTTTTAGGAAGCTTTCTGTTTGATGTTAAGAAACTGTTTTTGTGCACTTGTTCTCAATTCTCCACGTGGCATGTAAAGGAGGGCAGCTGCTATCGTCCAGCTCTGATGCAGGCTGGCTTTTCTTTTAGGGGTGCAGATTGCTGGAAGACATGCTGTGGTGGTCGGGCGCAGTAAAATTGTCGGGGCCCCGATGCACGACTTGCTTCTGTGGAACAATGCCACAGTGACCACCTGCCACTCCAAGACTGCCAATCTGGATGAGGAGGTAGGGTGTCCAGAGGAGAGGTGAAGGTGTTACGGTGGGGAGTGGGTATTCTCTTCACACACTGCAAACAGCTAGCGGCTAAGTGCTAGACGCTGCTATGTCCTTTACACTCATGGCCTCATTTAACCCTATGTGTAATAGTTCTATGAATCTCATCTCATTTTTACAAGATGAAGAAACAAATTCAAATTAAAGGCTGAGTGGGGTGGCTCACACCCTGTAGTCCCAACACTTTGGGAGGCTGAGGCAGAAGGACTACTTGAGCCCAAGAGTTTTTGAGACCAGCCTGGGCGACATAGTGAGATGCTTTTTCTGCAAAAAAATTTAAAAATTAGCCAGATAAGGCTGGGCATGGTGGCTCATGCCTTGTAATCCTAGCACTTTGGGAGGCTAAGGTGGGCGGATAACCTGAGGTCAGGAGTTCGAGACCAGCCTCACCAACATGGAGAAACCCCGTCTCTTTTAAAAATACAAAATTAACCAGGCATGATGGTGCCTGCCTGTAATCCCAGCTACTCAGGAGTCTGAGGCAGGAAAATCACTTGAACCCAGGAGGTGGAGGTTGCAGTGAGCCAAGATCATGCCATTGCACTCCAGCCTGGGCAACAAGAGTGAAATTCTGTCTCAAAAAAAAACAAAATTAGTCAGATGTGGTGGTACATGCCGGTAGTCCCAGCTACTTAGGAGGTTGAGGCAAGAGGATTGCTTGAGCCCAGGAGGTTGAGGCTGCAGTAAGCCATGATCATACCACTGCATTCCAGCCTGGGCTACAGAGACCCTGTCTCAAAATAATAATAATAAAAATAAAATAAATAAATAAAAATAATTAATTTAAAAATGTCAAATTAAAAGTATGCCCAAGTTTATAAAGAGTTCATTCTGTGTACTTTCTCTCTTCCTTTTTCTTACAAGGTCTTGCCCTGTTGCCTAGGCTGGAGTGTAGTGGCAGCCTATCAGGGAACCCACTGCAGCTTTGCACTCATGGACTCGAGTGATCCTCCTGCATCAGCCTTCTGAGTAGCTGGGACTAAAGGCATGTACCACCATGCCTGGCTAATTTTTAAACTTTTTGTAGAGACAAGGGTCTCACTGTGTTGCCTAGGCTGGACTCAAACTCCTGGGCCTCCTGCCTCACCTTCTTAAAGTGCTGGGATTACTGGGGCATGATCCAACATGCTTGGCCTCCATCACTAGTCTGCCTCGTGGTGGACAGGGATTAGCAGTACAGACACTCAGATTGGCCTCTGGCAGCCAGATCCCATGTGTGTAAAAGTGGTGGCCTCCGAGTAGAGGTGCTCCAGAGGCAGCTGTGGGCATTGGTCTGCTAATATCTGTGGCAGCTTGTTCTTGATCCCTGCTTCAGATTCCTGAGCCCAAGAATGCACACATGCATACATGCCTGTTGACAGTGCAGTCTCTTAAATGTGGGGAGAGAGCAGGAGAGAGGCCTAGTAGCTTCTCTTTTAATCCCCCCAAAGTAGTGCTCTGTGGAAGGTGGTAGCCCCACATTCTGCAGGAGAAGGAGCAGTGTCTGGACATTATAACATCCAGGGCCCCAAGCCTGTTTGCCCCTCTACCTTGCAGGTTCACACTGATTTCCCTATTGGGTAAAATGCCTGATGAAAGCGCAGTTTTTGGCATGTATAGAAATGGGCACAGCATGTGAAGGGCTGTCAGAAACAGTGTGTGGCTTGCATTTGAGGCCTTAACCCAATATTTTATGAAGTAGCTTATGACAGTTAAGAATTTAATACAAAGCTCAGGGATGTCCTTTTCTTTTCTTTTCTTTTTTTTTTTTTGTTTTTAAGTGTGTTTTATTATTTCATTTCTGATGTTCAAATCCCCTACCCCTAGGTAAATAAAGGTGACATCCTGGTTGTTGCAACTGGTCAGCCTGAACTGGTTAAAGGGGAGTGGATCAAACCTGGGGCAATAGTCATCGACTGTGGAATCAATTATGTCCCAGGTGAGTGTTGCTGGAGGAGGAAGGTGGCTTCTGGTGTTGAGAATGGTGTCTAGGTCATCAAATCAAGCCTGAGAGAGAATCTCATCCCATTTTATGCTTGCAGTACTAAGGTTTAGAGAGATTGACTAGCCCAAGGGTGCACAGAGTTAGTAGATGGACAAGTTGCCAAAACAAAACAAAAAAAAGAAGAGTTGCCACTTGCAAGCAGCTCTGGCTGGTGTCAGAGCCTGTGATTTTAATCATATCCAATACAGCTTCCAAGATGACTGTCTAGGGATAAAGTGAGAGGGAGGGCAGGAGGGATACATCACTTTATCTTCATGAAGAAATCACCCTTTATTTTAGCAAAGTTGATGGATGAATTTAAAATACAGTATAGTCGTTGCAAAGTACTATGAGAGTCCAGAAGAGGGACTCATTCCGCCAAGAGGAGGGGCTTTACAAAGAAGATATTTGACCTGGGTTTTTTACTAGGCAGAGAGGATAAATCCAGCCTTTTAATCATGTCCAAAACTGTACTTGGCATCCTCATCCTCAGGTTATCCCTCACTCCTGTCTTGTGGTTAGTATCACCATTCTTCCTCCCCACAGGTCTGAAGCCTTTTAGTTTCCTTCCCAAGCATCCCTATACTGGATCAGTCTCTAAATATTAGGAGTTGTTTTCTCTTTCCTCTGTTCTCAGTGTCAACACTGAGTGTTACCTTCTCAGCTGAGGGGCTGCGATAACTTCCTTGAAGGTGTCTCTCTCCGGCTGCTTCCCACTCAGATCTATCCCCCTGCTTTCGTCTTGCTATGGTCACCTTCTGGCATGGACCTCTGAGCCTCTTCCTTCTTACCTGCCAGACTCCTTAGCCTCACACTAATTTCAGTGACCTCTGTGGCCTGTTATCTCACTTGTGCATGGTGAATACCTATCTTCAACTTGTAAAGTGGACCACTTTCCCTTCCTTACACATACCTCGTTTGTCCTGTGCAGTTCCCGTACTTACATCCTTAGTGGAGTGGGCTATTTTTACTTTTATTTTTTTTGGAACAGAGTCTCACTCTGTCACCCAGGCTGGAGTGCAGTGATGTGATCTCAGCTCACTACAACCTCCGCCTCCCAGGTTCAAGTGATTCTCCTGCGTCAGCCTCCTGAGTAGCTGGAATTACAGGCACCCACCACTACGCTCAGCTAATTTTTTGTATTTTTAGTAGAGATGGGGTTTTCACCATGTTGGCCAGGCTGGTCTCGAACTCCTGACCTCGTGATTTGCCTGCCTCAGCCTCCCAAAGTGCTGAGATTACAGGCCTGAGCCACTGTGCCCTGCCGGAGTGGGCTGTTCTTTCAAACATAAAACTTCACAGAACAATACAGCAAAACTTGTATACATCCTCGTAGATTCAAGAAAGGAACAATCTTGAACTGAGCAACTACTGTGCATCAAGCACAATGCCAGGCCTTGGGCTACACAACTGAATAAGTTTCAACGTCACCTTCAGCTGCTTCCTCCCCATCTCCTCTCTGTCATGTCTGTTCCTCCTTCCAAACCTTGTTTGATTTCCCCTTATCCAGGGATGATCTTTTTTTTTCTCTCCCTCCCTCCTCTCCTATAAAACATGGTATTTTTTAAATTGTATGTGTCTCATGTGTGGCGTCCTATGCTCTCCTGCCTAGGTAGCTCCTCACGGGCAGTCACTGTGGTGCCACATCCAGCTTCCTGCCATCTGACCACTGGCACTCATATCTTTTAAATTGTTGAAGGGCATTATAGCAAGAACAGTCTTTTTTCTCCCTTCCCATCACAGGTTTCAGATGTAGACACTGAGCTGCCAGGAACATTAGTCACTGTCAAGCCTTCACCGTTTTTAACCTCCCTCCCACTCTCCCTACCGTGCTTTTAAGACAGTAGCTCATAATTGATCACTCATTTTCTTGTAGTGTAATTATCTAACAGGCGATAAAGAAATTCTTCTCCTACAACTCCTCACTTTGAATACTTGCGATATGACATTCAAGCTCAGTCTGTTTAAAATCTAGCATCTTCTGTATCATATTTCTGCTTTTGGCTTTTTTTTTTTTTTTGGATTAGATGTGAGAGATGGAGAAGAAAAACCTGGGTGGGGATCTGGAGTCTTGCAGATAGGTAGGAAATGTTGACTTAAACATGAAACTTGCCATCCTGTTCACACTGATTCCTTACACAGGCAATAAAATCAAAGCAGTACCTTCCCTCCTGGTCAACAGTGTTTTTACTGTTCTTGGGCATATAGGCAAATGGATACTGATAAAGCTGGGTGTTATTGTTTCCCCCAAAGGATGGCAGAATCACTCAGTTACAGACCAGCAAATGGGCTGCAGGACCTCAAGAAGGCTATTTGCAAATGGTCATTTTGGAAGCAACATATTCTACCACTGAGCTGCTTCTTGGTTCATAACTTCAATTATTTAAATAGTTTGCATGATCCACTCAGGGATAACATTGTAAGTCACTTGCCAAATTAAGAATGAATCAAGGTGTGTATACCTTTTTCAAAGAAGGAATATTTTTGAAGATTCAAGTGCAGGGCAGAAAGTATTGGCCAGAGAAACACATAAAAGTGTTCTTCCCGGTTGGCTTACTAAAGGTAATTTGAGAAGGGCCAGATCAATAGTGTTTTATTTGGAAGCGTTAAAAAGAGGGAACTGATTCCCTAGCCTACTCCAATCCAGTCTCAACCTATCCAGTGTAGCTGCTTCTGTATTGGCCTCTATTATTAGGGTCCCCAAATTAAATGCAAAAGAGCTTACAGGGCTTGGCTAGAATTTTGTACATGTAATTTCCCAAAGAAAGAGAAATTCTAGGACTAGGGGTAGATAACCAAAACATTTGCCCGTTACTGAAGTTCTATACTTAGGTTGAATAGTGGTCACTTTTTCCACTGACCACATCATCCTGTCCATGAAGCACTGCATAGTTAGCAGCCCTTCGTGGACAGGATGATGTCTTACAGTTAGCAGTGCCTCATCAGTCCTGAGAGTGTGTGGTCTAGGAGCAGAACTGAACTCACCCAGTGCTGTGTTTAGTCATGTAGTCAAAGATATATGTCTCCTATCTATGGAAAAACTAAAATGACTAACATTAACACATAGAAATAGATGCAGTGGGTATTTCAAGCTAACTACAGTGTTGAGACTACTGAAACTTGTTCAGAGGGCAAACCTCTGTCTATATTTCCTTGGAATTTTGAGATGACTCTAGGGGTTGTGAGAGGAAATGTTCTGTTGTGGTTTGCTCTTTATAATCTTCTAGAAACCTGAAACCATCCCAACGAGTTGTATTTACCAGCTCCTTCTACTCCATGTAAAAAAAATCTTACCTATCTGTGGTAGAAAGAGAAACTCTTGCATTTGGAGACTGCTTTTTCAGTTTCACTGTATACATTTTCTCGTTTTGTCCTCAGCAAGCTTGTGATAGGTAGTGTTAAGCCTTCTTTGCATTTTGGACTTCAGATGAATATGGAGCTCACAGGAGCTGCAGAACTTTTTTTTTTTTTTTTCCTCGAGGTTAAGTTTTGTTCCTGTCGTCCAGGCTGGAGTGCAGTGGCGCAATCCCGGCTCACTGCAACCTCCACCTCCCGTGTTCAAGCAATTCTTCTGCCTTAGCCTCTGGAGGTGGGACTACAGGCATGCACCACCATGCCTGGCTAATTTTTGTATTTTTAGTAGAGATGGGGTTTCACCATGTTGGCCAGGCTGGTCTCGAATTCCTGACCTCAGGTGATCCACCTGCCTTGCCCTCCCAAAATGCTGGGATTACGGGCATGAGCCACCACGCTGGCTCTAACTTTTAATAACAGAGCTGATTCTACAGCTCATCTCTTAATTCTGGCTTCTTGCCTCCACCCTGGAGCTTTCTCTCTCATTTGTGGTGATCTGATCACAGAGAAGTGGTGACGCGGTTAAAACTACCAGATGCAGCCCGGGGAGCCTTCTTGCTTCGAGGTCTAGGCCCGCCCCAGCCCCTCCTGGAAGTGCACTGAAGCCAAGTGTAGGACGTTCTTTGTGTGAGTGAGCAATGATGCATCATTGGGTTTTGTTCTCTTGAATAGCAGCTATTCTTTCCTGGTAAGATTTGTAGTTGTTCTTGTGTCCTTTTAAGGGAAGTGTAATTATATTCTTTGCCTTTAGCATACATTTAAGTAGCTGCATCTTTGGAATTGGATGTTGAATTGTTCCTCCAGCTCACACATGGGGCTCACAAAATGCTGACAGTTGCTGTAGAAACGATATCTGGCAGCTGTGACATAGTTGGAGCTTTGTGTACCCAAAAAATTTCCTTTGTAGGCTTTGGCAAATTAACATTTTAAAAGGTGCTCGTTATATACTGGGTAGTTAGTTTTAAGAATAAAAAACAGTTGGTATTTTATTTGCCACCTGAGGAACTACAAAAGGATTCTCCGGGTTCTGAAAAACCACTTAACACGTCTTGTTAATTTGTGCAGATAAAATAATTTTCTCCCTAAGAAATAGCAAACACCTGTCATTCCATAGCTTTTAAGTTAAGTAAGCACTGGAGCCTGATGGGACTAACACACCCTAAAATTCTGCTGAGTTTTTGTCGTAACTGATCACCAGGATTGTGATTCTGAGACTTGGCTTTGATTTCTCCCCCCTTGACCAGATGATACAAAACCAAATGGGAGAAAAGTTGTGGGTGATGTGGCATACAACGAGGCCAAAGAGAGGGCGAGCTTCATCACTCCTGTTCCTGGCGGCGTAGGGCCCATGACAGTTGCAATGTTAATGCAGGTACTTGTGAATAAAAGTTTCTCTAATTGTTCTGAAAAGCTGATTGAGTTTTGCTGCTTTTCTCCCCAAGTAGAAATATCAAAAACCTACTCAGAAGTAAAGAAAAGATGTAGATCTATTGAGAAGAATGGAAGAGAAGAACAGAGAAATAATATCAGGCACATTAATAGGAAAAAGTAGGGATGGAATAATTCCAGTCTCCTTTGGGATATAATAACTTCGAAAGAAGAAAAGTGCAAACACACTGGTTTGGCCTGGTCTGTTTTGGTTTGCTTTCCCCTTCTCATGAGCACCAGCCGACAGGGGCCAGGCAAGCAGCCCCATAATGTGTTAGGTGCCTGTTGACTCTTAGACTGAAGCTCTTGGTCATAGGTGGGTCCGAAGCAGTTCATTTGTGATTGAACTAGAGTGACCTGGAGCTTGAAATGAGGTGAGGGTTAAAATAACCATCTCTCTTTTTATTTTTATTTTTGAAGCGAAGTTGTGCTTGGCTGCCCAGGCTGGAGTGCAATGGTGCGATCTCAGCTCACTGCAAACTCTGCCTCCCATGTTCAAGCAATTCTCCTGCTCAGCCTCCTGAGTAGCTGGGATTATAGGCATGCACCACCATATCACCACCAAACCTGGCTAATTTTTTTTGCATGTTTAGTAGAGATGGGGTTTCACCATGTTGGTCAGGCTGGTCTCGAACTCCTGACTTTGTGATCCATCCACTCGGCCTCCCAAAGTGCTGGCATTACAGGCGTGAGCCACCACACCTGGCCTAATAACCACCTCTTCTAAGTTCCATTTATTTCATTTTGTTTAGAGCACGGTAGAGAGTGCCAAGCGTTTCCTGGAGAAATTTAAGCCAGGAAAGTGGATGATTCAATATAACAACCTTAACCTCAAGACACCTGTTCCAAGGTAAAAATACAATTTTACTGATTTAAAACTTTGGGAATTACTGGTTTTTAGTTGATAGATACCATGAGTACACATATGCTCCCTCCTAATGCGCTGTCAGTGGTTGGGGTTGGGTTAGGGGCTCGCTACCAGTGTGGGATTAATTTAAACTCAATGAATAAACATTGATACCAGTTTTCTATGTTTCCAAAGTGACATTGATATATCACGATCTTGCAAACCAAAGCCCATTGGTAAGCTGGCTCGAGAAATTGGTCTGCTGTCTGAAGAGGTAGAATTATATGGTGAAACAAAGGCCAAAGTTCTGTTGTCAGCACTAGAACGCCTGAAGCACCAACCTGATGGGAAATATGTGGTGGTGACTGGGTATGGTTTTTTTTTAAACTATCTCCAGTAATGGGTATAAAAGCAAGGGGTATGGTTTTTATTCATGTTGCCATCGAATCTTAGTATCAGTCCTGATCATTATTACCAGTTGTTGCATTTGCACTTGGCACATGTATGTAGAGGTGCCTTTAATTTTGAATTTAGCATTTTCACCTGTATTTGATCGCATTTGATCCTTAAAGCAATCCTGAGAGTTAGGTAAGAATAGATTGTAATCATAGATGAGAAAATTGGTTCAAGGTTATCCATCTAGTAAGTAAAAGAGTTCGGTCTTAAAACCTGGTCTTAAGATAGAATCACCTTTTTGAACCCAAAATTCATTAATTCAATGGATCTACTAAACATTCATTTTTCTTGCTGGGCTAAGTTATATTAAAAAGCTAGTTTTTGAGAATATAAAATGAGAAATTAAAATTATAGCCATGTCTTTTTATAAAATAAGGTATATTTGCTTCTTACAGCAAGAAGAGTTAAAATACAGGAGTCATTTTTTTTTTTTTTTAATTTAAAGTTTTTTGGAAATTACAACTAAGACTCTTAAAAAAGATATCTTTCAGGACTTTTGTCTTTCTTTTTGTCTTTTTTCTTTTTCTTTAAGAGATGGGGTTTTGCTCTGTTGCCCAGGATGGAGTGCAGTGGTATAGTCATAGCTTACTGTAGCCTCAAACTCCTGGGTTCAAGTAATCCTCTTGCTTCAGCCTTCCATACAGCTGGGACTACAGGCATACACTGCTATGCCTGACTTTGTCTTTCTTAATCTTTAGATCTAAAGAGTCATTCTCTAGGGTCTGCTAGGTATGACTTAGTGGTTCAGATACACGTAATTCTTTAGGTAAACCTTTTTCTCTTTTGCTTTCATCTTGAAGAATAACTCCAACACCCCTGGGAGAAGGAAAAAGCACGACGACGATCGGGCTGGTGCAAGCCCTTGGTGCCCACCTCTACCAGAACGTCTTTGCATGTGTGCGACAGCCTTCTCAAGGCCCCACCTTTGGAATAAAAGGTACTAGTGAGACTCGATTGTGGGTGGGGATGGGGCACCTGCTTCTCCTTCAGTCCTCCCAGGCTCACGTGACCTCTGACGTTTATGGGGTCTTCATCTCATTTGGACACCAGGAATGTCATTCTCACACACCTCTATAGTCATGCTTTTGATGAAGGCTGTCATTGGATCTCCCCAACTCCCTCTATCACTGTAGGCCACTACACATGGATTCTCTGGGATCTGTAATATGTAGCTGGAGATGCTTTTATTTGACCCTAATAGTCCATTGTCACAGTAATAATAAAGGTAATTATAGCTACTGATCATCTTGTTGACACTCTAGAGACAAAGACAAACCCCACAGATGTTTTACTCTGTTGAGAATAAGAAAAGCCTACCCTTACGGAGTATATGCTTTGTGCCAGATACTGTGCTGAGCAGTCTATGCATATTATTTTATCATCTAATTCAAGATAGTATTGTCACCATTTTACAATAGCAGCAACTGGGATTTCAAAGGTGACTTGGTCAAAGGTACCTGTATTAAGTATCAGAGGGATTCTTCTATGTCGATTTCAAGCTCTAAACTACTACCATACTCATACTTTACCTTGAGATTTTTATTTTGCAGTACTACAAACATGCTATTTTTTTGTGCAACCTCCACCTTTTGGGTTCAAGAGATTCTCCTTTCTCAGCCTCCCAAGGAGCTGGGAATACAGGTGTGCACCACCACATCACACCTGGCTAATTTTTCTATTTTTGGTAGAGTTGGGGTTTCACCATTTTGACCATGTGGTCTTGAACTTCTGACCTCAAGTGATCGACCTATCTCAGTCTTCCAAATTGCTAGGACTATAGGCATGAGCCACCACATCCAGCTGCTATCTTAATTAAAGTAATTTTTATTAATTATGATAGGTTCTTAGAGTTAGCTTTCTCTGCTTGGTGACAGGGTATCACATTCTGCTTATTCTAGCAATTACTGCAAATGTTGACACCGTGTACATCTTCACCCTTCCACCTATTTTATTTATTTATTTATTTCTTTAGAGACAGAGTCTCACTGTGTTGGCCAGGCTGGAGTGCAGTGTCATGATCTTGGCTCACTGCAACTTCCGCCTCCCAGTTTCAAGCGATTTTCCTGCCTCAGCCTTCTGAGTAGCTGAGACTATAGGCATGTGCACCATGCCTGGCTAACTTTTGTGTTTTTAGTAGAGATGGGGTTTCACTATGTTGGCCAGGTTGGGTCTTGAACTCCTGACCTCATGATCTGCCCGCCTTGGCCTCCCAAAGTGCTGGGATTATAGGCATGAGCCACTGTGCCCTTCCACCTATTTTATAAATGTACTCATTTAGTTCTGCTCTTGCGCTTGTCATAACAACCCCCTTTCAACTTCATCACGAGCTATTCCTTGTTCTGCTTGTTGAACCCATTATTTTTCTTTTACTCTTACTGCAAATTGCCCCACTACATGGTGTCTGCCTCATAAAAACAAAATACATATTAATATATCACTGGACTGGGTGCAGTGGATCACACCTGTAATCCCAGCACTTTGGGAGGACGAGGTGAGTGGATCCCTTGAGGCCAGGAGTTTGAAACCAGCCAGGCCAACATGGCAAATCCCATCTCCATTAAAAACACAAAAATCAGTTGGACGTGGTATGTGCTTGTAATCCCAGCCCACCACTCTCCAGGCTGTGCAACAGTATGAGACTCTAATGTGTATGTGTGTATATATATATATATATATATATATATATATATATATATATGATTTACATTTAGTAACATGGACCTTTTTTTTTTTTTTTTTTTTTTTTTTGAGATAGGGTCTTGCTGTGCCGCCCAGGCTGGAGTTCAGTGGCATGATCATAACTCACTGCAGCCCTGATCTCCCAGGCTAGGATTACAACCATGCTTGGTGACCTGGACATTTTCGACTGGCTTTTGGTTAATACAGGTGAAGCATCAGAAATCTGAAATTGGAAAGGCTCCAAAATCCTAAACTTTTTGAGTGCTGACATAATGGTCAAAGGACATACTCATTGGAGCATTTCAGATTTTTAAATTCTGGATTTGGGATGCTTGATCAGTATGATGCAAATATTCTAAAATCTGGAAAACAAAAACCCAAATCTAAAACACTTCTGGTCCCAAGCATTTTAAATAAGGGATACTCAACCTGTAATCCAAATAGGCCAGCAAAAGTCTAGCAATTAGGTTGCTTTCTAACAGTCTAATCTATTTATATCTGTTTAGGAAACATTTTTTGTTTTTGTTTTTGTTTTTTGTTTTTTGAGATGGAGTTTCGCTCTTGTTACCCAGGCTGGAGCGCAATGGCACGATCTCGGCTCACCGCAACCTCCGCCTCCTGGGTTCAGGCAATTCTCCTGCCTCAGCCTCCTGAGTAGCTGGGATTACAGGCACACGCCACCATACCCAGCTAATTTTTTGTGTTTTTAGTAGAGACGGGGTTTCACCACGTTGACCAGGATGGTCTCGATCTGTTGACCTCGTGATCCACCCACCTCGGCCTCCCAAAGTGCTGGGATTACAGGCATGAGCCACCGCGCCCGGCCTAGGAAACATTATTTAGGAAAAATTGTAGTCTTTGTTGTAGGTGTATGTATTTTAAATATTTCTGTTTTAAAAGCCAAAGTAGCTGTATGAGAGCAGGAAATTGAACAGGTTTGCCTTTATGTAGCTGTCAGCTGGGTCTTTTAACAAATGCCGGTAACCACAAGGAATCTATTTCTAAAGATAATGAGTAGGTATATATGTGTTCATGGTTTTGTCATTTAAACTTAGATATCAATTGAGAGACTATTTAGCATTAGTAAACACTTGATCAAAACTGTCCAAATAATCATAAAAAGTAAATAAATAAATGTGCTTACTAGTTACGAAAATCCATTTGCATGTATTTGATTTCTAAGTCATTCGAGAGGTATGCTTAACTGAGTCCCTACCCTTGACCTGTCCCCTAGGTGGCGCTGCAGGAGGCGGCTACTCCCAGGTCATTCCTATGGAAGAGGTAAAGTATTCTGGGATTTGACTGATTTAGATTTTCCCCATCCCCCATCCTCCCTGAGATGGAGTCTTGCCGTGTCGCCCAGAGTTGGAGTGCAGTGGTGCAATCTTGGCCCACTGCAACCTCCGCCTCCTGGGTTCGGGCAATTCTCCTGCCTCAGCCTCCTGAGTAGCTGGGATTACAGGTGCATGCCACCACGCCCTGCTAATTTTTGTATTTTTAGTACAGACGGGGTTTCACCATATTGGCCAGGCTGGTCTCGAATGCTTGACTTCTTGATCTGCCGCCTTGGCCTCCCAAAGTGCTGAGATTACAGCATGAGCCACCGCACCCAGCTTAGATCCTTTATTATAGTTTTTTTTTTCTCTCTGGAGATTAGCCTTTTTTGTACAGCTCTTAGACAAATGACTTGTTTCTAAGCAGAAGCAACACCTGGGGGAAAACATCTTAATTTGCCAACTTGTGACACAGCATGGTTTCAAACTTTGGCTTTCAGTGTTAATGATTATTGTAAACAACTGACCAAATGTTAAACAGTGTCGGGAAGTACCAACACACAGGGAATTCAGAGTAGTAACTGTAGAAATGGGAACAATGCATAGACATAGGGTTGGTGCTGCTCCGGTATACACCCGTTCGCTGTTTCAAAGTGTCCTCAGTAACCCAGTGTTGTGCTGTTGATCCAGTGGCGTGGTGTTTGTGGTCTCTGGACATTTCATTTTGGAAAAACTGCATGTTCTGTATTTGGGAGGAGATTCTTCTGGGGACAGATAATTTGGTTATTTATGTTTTCTTTGTCTTTCTTTTCTTTTTTTCTTTTTTTTTTCTTTTTGAGACAGAGTCTCTCTGTTGCCCAGGCTGGAGTGCAGTGGTGTGATCTTGGGTCACTGCAACCTCTACCTCCCATGTTCTCCTGCCTCAGCCTCCCAAGTAGCTGGGATTACAGGTGTGCACCATCACACTTGGCTAATTTTTGTGTTTTTAGTAAAGACAGGGTTTCACCATGTTGCCCAGGGTGGTCTTGAACTCCTCAAGTGATCCACCTGCCTCAGCCTCCCAAAGTGCTGGTATTACAGTTGTGAGCCAATGTGCCCAGCCAGTCATCTATGTTTTCAGAAACTCCCTGTATTGGGTGTTTGTCTACTAGCTGGGCTGCCATCAATATTTCACTTTTTCTTTTTCTTTTTTCTTTTTTTTTTTTTAAAGATGGGGTTTCACCATATTGGTCAGGCTGGTCTGGAACTCCTGACCTCAGGTGATCCACCCGCCTTGGTCTCCAAAGTGCTTGGATTACAGGCATGAGCCACCACACCCAGCCAATATTGTTTCACTTTTTCTTTTCTTCCTCCATTGGCACCATCTTGGACTTTCTGATCTCCAAACCATCAGTATTTCATTGACTTTAAAATAGGGATTGAGCTTTGCCATAGAATGAAAGTTGGAAAGATACAGAGCAGCTGGGAGACTAATGTGGCTTCTGTTCTTTTGTAGTTTAATCTCCACCTCACAGGTGACATCCATGCCATCACTGCAGCTAATAACCTCGTTGCTGCGGCCATTGATGCTCGGATATTTCATGAACTGACCCAGACGGACAAGGTAGGATGCCAAAGCCCCTTGAACCCCATTGAGCACTTTTGAAAGTACTGATGTTGGTTTCTTGTTTGCTGAGGATGCAGGTAGCAAAGCAATGGGGTTCCTCTCATTTTAAAGCCCCTTTTTTTCTTTAAGGCTCTTTTTAATCGTTTGGTGCCATCAGTAAATGGAGTGAGAAAGTTCTCTGATATCCAAATCCGAAGGTTAAAGGTAAGCTTTTTCCTTCTAGATTTTTTATATTGTGTGGAATCTGGAATATGATTATTGACTAGGACATAAAAGTCTCCTCGGAGTAGCCTATTTTGTATCAAGCTACATCAGTAATTATAGTCTTAAAGTTACGATATACATAGCAAAGATTAATGGTAGAGGTTATTTCTCATTTATAGATTAGAAGTGGCTAGTCTGGAATAAATAGAACACTGACAGCCTGCCCTCAGCTAAGAAGAAAACTGACACTTCCTTTATAACATGAACAAGAGTCAGGATGCCATTGTGGCAGCATAGCAGCCTTTGGAGTTTACATCATTGGGACCCTAAGCAAATTTGTTAAATAACTTGTTTCTCCGTTTATTTACCTGTAAAACAATACTTGCCTTGCCCTGAATAGATAAGGGTCTGTGTTAAAGAGTTAAAAGCATGATTACATCTATATTTTATTTGAATTTCTCTAACAAATATATAGTTAGTAAGCATACACCATACCGCCTGACCCAGAAATCTTAACCAAAATAAATGAAAACTGTGTTCATATTAAAATCTGTACATTAATGTTTTTAGCAGCGCTATTAATAATTTCCAAAAACTGGGACTAATCTAAATGTCTTTCAATGGATGATTAAATAAACAAACTTGTACTTCCATACAATAAAAATAAATGAGCTATTGATACAAGCAACAACTTGGATGAATTTCAGTGGCATTATGCTGTGTGAGAGAAGCCAGTCTCAAAAGCTTCCATATTGCCTGCTTCCGTTTATATGTTATTCTCAAAATAAAAGAAAGAAAACTATAGTGCTGGAGAACAGATCAGTAGATGCGAAAGGTTACGGATGAAGGGGAGGGTATGACCATTAAGGAATAGCAAAGGAGAGGTGTTTTGTTTTATGTTTTCTTTTTTGAGTCAGGGTCTCTCTATGTCACTAAGGCTGGAGTGCAGAGGCACAATCACAGCTCACTATAGCTTCCACCTACCAGGCTCAAAGCAATCCTCTCACATTAGCCTCCTGAGCAGCTGGGACTATAGGCGCACACACCACTACACCTGGCTAATTTATTTTATTTTATTTTTTGTAGAGACCATGTCTCACTATGTTGTCAGGCTGGTCTCAAACTCATTCATTCATCCATCCATTCATTCATTCATTCATGACAGAGTCTCACTCCATCACCCAAGATGGAGTGCAATGGTGTGATCTTGGCTCACTGCCAAGATCCACCTCTTGAGTTCAAGCAACTCTCCTGCTTCAGCCTCCTGAATAGCTGAGATTACAGGTGTTTGCCATCATGCCCAGCTAATTTTTATATTTTTAGTAGAGATGAGGTTTCAGCATGTTGATCAGGCTGATCTCCAACTCCTGACCTCAGGTGATCCCCACCTGCCATGGCCTCCCAAAATGCTGGGATTACAGATGTGAGCCCAGCTAATTTTTGTATTTTTAGTAGAGATGAGGTTTCAGCATGTTGACCAGGCTGGTCTCCAACTCCTGACCTCAGGTGATTCCCACCCCCATGGCCTCCCAAAATGCTGGGATTACGGATGTGAGCCACTGTGCCTGACTTGTTTATTTATATTTTTGAGACAAGGTCTTATTCTGTCACCCTGACTGCAGTGTAGTGGTGCAATCACAGCTCACTGCAGCCTTGACTCCAGGGCTCAAGTGATTCTCCCACCTCAGCCATCTGGATAGGTGAGACTATAGCTAGGCACCACCATGCCCTGATATACACATTTTGTAGAGATTGGGTTTTGCTGTGTTGCCCAGGCTGGTCTCAAGCTACTGGGCTCAAATGATCTGCCCACCTTAAAGTGCTGGGATTACATGCATGAGCCATTGAGCCCACCTTTTTTTTTTTTTTTTTTTTAAAGAGATGAGGTCTCCCTCTGTCACCTTGGCTGGAGTTCAGTAGCATAATCATAGCTTGCTGCTGCCTCCACTTCCTGGGCTCAAGTGATCTTCCTGCTTTAGCCTCCCAAGTAGCTGGGACTACAGGTGCACGCCACCATGCCTGGCTATTTTTGAAGATTTTTTTTTTTTTTAATATAGACAGGGTTTCATCATCTTGCCCAGGCTGGTCTTAAACTCCTAGACTCAAGTGATTCTCCCATCTTGGCCTCCAAAATTGCTGGGATTATGGGCATGAGCCACTGTACTGGGCCCACAGAGAGTTCTAAAAATAAAATTTCAATATATATTTATGTATAATTTTATTGAAGAAGGAAAGAAATTTTATATATCTTTAAACAGCATGGCATGTGTAAGCATTCAATAAATGGTATGTGCTGCTTAGTATCAACAGTGGTTCTGGGCCCTGTGCAGTGGTTCACATAGCCATAACCATTGTTGATAATAAGCAGCATGCATCATTTATTATGAGGCTGTAATCCCAGCATTTTGGAGTCTGAGGCAGGTAGACTGCTTGAGTCCAGGAGTTTGAGACCAGCCTGGGCAACATGGTAAAACCCTATCTCTACAAAAAATACAAAAATTAGCCAGGTGTGGTGGCACACGCCTGTAGTCCTACCTACTTGGGAAGCTCAGGTTGGAGGATCACCTAAGCTCAGGAAGTTAAGTCTGTAGTGAACTGAGATCACACCCACTGCATTCCAGCCTGAGCAACAGGCCCTGTCTCAAGAAAAAATACTAAAAATTTAAGGAAAAAAACTAAAGGCCAGTGCAGTGGCTCACAACTGTAATCCCAGCACTTTGGGAGGCTGAGGCGGGTGGATCACATGAGGTCAGGAGTTCGAGACCAGCCTGGCCAACATGGTGAAACCCATCTCTTCTAAAAATACAAAACAAATCAGCTGGGCATGGTGGCGGATGCCTGTAATCCCAGCTACTGGACGCCTGTAATTCCAGCTACTGGGGAGGCTGAGGCAGGAGAATCACTTGAACCTGGGAGGCAGAGGTTGCAGTGAGCTGAGGATACGCCACTGCATTCCAGCCTAGGTGACAGAGTGAGACCGTCTCAAAAACAAAAAAAAATTGGGTTTGGTAAATTAGGAAGTGCATATGTGTTTTACAACACTTCTTGGTCACTGTGATTCTATGATTATTTACGTCTAGGCCTAGGGAAATACTTCTGGTGCTCAGTTATCGGGACAAACATGTTACTAATACCTGTGTGAGTAATGTGAAAGTTGCAGATATGAGGAGAAAACCACTTTTGTCAGACCCACAAAAAACAGCTGGGAGGCACAAAGAAGTGGAGCGTGTCTGTGATAAGAACTGTTTGCAAGGCCTGTAATCCCAGCAATTTGGGAGGGCAAGGCAGGAGGATGACTTGAGCCCAGGAGGTCAAAACCAGCCTGAGCAACAAAGCAAAACCCCTTCTCTACAAAAAATTTAAAAAATGAGTCAGGTGTGGTGGCATGTATCTGTAGTTATACCCAGCTACTCTGGAGGCTAAGAAGGCAGGAGCATCCCTTGAACCCAGAAGTTCAAGGCTACAGTGAGCTATGATTGGGCCACTAGAATCCAGCCTAATTGATAGAGTGAGACTTTGTCTCAAAAAAAAAAAAAAAAAAAAAAAACAGAAACAAAACCAAAATTGTTTCCAAGGACTTTATAAAACCCCACAAGAAATCCCTTCACGTGCTTCACACATCTCCTGCTTTGCACCGCTTGCACATTTCACATGTATAGTTATGTTTCCATGACAAGACTTATCACTAGACATTCTTTAGGATGGCAGTAATTCAGATAAGATGCTCTTGAAAGGACACTTATCCAGTAATGGCATCTGCACCAGTGAATTGACAACTCTGGCTTTCAGCTTCTGGGAACAATGAATTCTGTTGTTGTTGTTTTGTTTTGCTTCTGAGTCAGGGTCTTGCTGTGTCACCCAGGCTGTAGTGCAGGGGCACAACCATGGCTCACTGCAGCCTGGACCCAAACTCTGTTTCTAAGCAGACTACGTAAATCTCTCCCTCTTTTTTTTTTTTTTTTTTGAGGCGGAGTCTCACTCTGTTGCCCAGGCTGGAGTGCAGTGGTGTAATGTCGGTTCACTGCAAACTTTGCCTACTGGGTTCAAGAAATTCTCCTGCCTCAGCCTCCTGAGTAGCTGGGATTACAGGTGCCCATCACCACGCCCAGCTACTTTTTGTATTTTTACTAGAGACGGGGTTTCACCATGTTGGCCAGGCTGGTCTTGAATTCCTGACCTCAGTTGATCTTCCTGCCTCGGCCTCCCAGAGTGCTGGGATTACAGGCGTGAGCCACCGTGCACTGCCGAAGCTGTCCTTCTTTGCTAATAAAAGCTTCTCTTCCCTCATGAGGCATATTTGTGGCATTCCAGGTTATAATCCTCATCTCTCATTCCTGAATAAACTCAACATATTTTTGAGATAATTTTTTGTAATGTCTGTTTTTAGGATGACAGTAGGAAATAACCTCCAGCTTTCACAGTTTCCCTTCTGAATTTAAGATGGTTTGCATTTCCTAGAGGGGATTCTATTTAGAGATAGGGATTAAAATTTTTGTTTTACGTTCATCATGCTTCTGTTGGTCTTATTTTATGTTTTCATTTTCCTACCCTTTCAGAGACTAGGCATTGAGAAGACTGACCCTACCACACTGACAGATGATGAGATAAACCGATTTGCAAGACTGGACATTGATCCGGAAACCATAACTTGGCAAAGAGGTACCAGAGCAGGGTATACAGGATATAAGCAATGTTTGTTTTGGCTATATTGCACACCCCACACCCTCCAGAAGAGTTGTTAAAATGTGAGGCTCAGAAGCTTCCATACTGGTATTTTACCAGCTAAGACATGACCAAGATGGCGACATTATTTCTTTTTCTTGCACTTCTCTCAGTATTGCTTATTAGCTGTCATCAAATCTCTCTTTGTTCGGTCAGTTGAACATTTTGCTGGCTATTCAGTGTTGATTGAAACGAGGTTAGTTAAACCAAAAATAACATTTTACAAATTTCATTTTATGGAAAAAGTTTTAGTGTCATGAAGTGGAGAAATTATGTTTAATCACTTCTTGAATCATGTGTGACCTTTATTCTCAGAACTCTTGTGTGGCATAAGTGACTTGATTTTTCCTGTAGTTCTCTAGCTTACCTAATCATTTCTTACCTCATTTTATTAAATTCTCTTATAACATATTAGGTAGCCTTCAAGGTTTACTTACCAATTTAGTAAGTAGGTTGCCTGGCTTCACTGCCATATGTTACTTTTCTCAGTGCACAACTAGTGTAGCTTAGATTTTACTTTGAATCAACAGAGCAACCTTCTATTCTGTATCACTGCTGAGAAGGAATCTTCATCCACTCATGCATAATGCAGCTGAAGGCCAATTTATTGAATGTTTTTGTGATTTTCATTGACCCCATAACTGTTGCTAGCTAATGGCATATTTAAGATGACACTCTTAATGTCTAAAACCACACTGGTATTTCTCTTCCTTTGCTTCAATAGCTTTAGACAAAAGGTGTAATATTTTATAAGGAATAAGCGAAAGGTCCATTTTGAAAATTTAGCATCTAATTTACTTTTCCTTTGCTTCGTGTCTCATTCATGCTTTCTAAGAAAGTAGAGGCAGTTACACCTATTGACTGGCTAATGTTTTCCAGAAATATTAGTTACATGAAACCTGAAACTTTTTCTTTTAAAAAATAAGGGTTGGCTCTAACACATTACAGCAAAAGTAGGGTATGTGTGTGTGTGTGATTGCTATATAGGACACTGCTTTTGGTATTGTGATAGTCTTTGTGGAAAATAATTTGGCATGTTATCAAGTGCCTTAAAAATGCTTCTCCTTGACTCATTTAGGGTATGAACCGGGTTTTTTTTGTTGTTCATTTTATGGCTTTTTTTTCTTTACTTTGAAATTATGTTAGTTTTGAAATAGAATACATCTTGAAAGAAAAAAACTCCACAAAATATATTGGCAAATTTGTACTCTGTGAGCTTCTCATATTCTCTTACTTCTTCACCAGTATCTAAGATGAAAAACTCTCTTCCAAAACATATTCAGCCACCAGCAATGATGATATTAGTAAGAATATGGATCAATTTCATTTTGTGTTTCTTTGATACTGTTTGGCATTTGATACTGAAATGGCAACTCCTGTTTCCTCTCTATACTCACAGTACTCTCAGTACTTCACTCTGACACCAGATGGGTAGTTTTTCTCTCCCACAACAATTCAGTTCTCCGGTGGATACTGACTGAGTATCCTCTGAGTTAATTCAGTTGTGACACTGTCTGGTGCAGATCCCACAAGACTGCCCCCACTTCAGACACGTATCCAAGTCCAGGTTGTCACCTGTGTTTCTGACCAACTGGCTATAAACTGGCGGCTGCCCACGACCCCCTGCTCAGGTTCATTTGCTAGAATGGCTCACAGAACTTGAGGAAGCATTTCAGTCGTGTTTATGGTTTATTATAAAGGATACAACTCAGAACAACCAGATGGAAGAGAAGGGTAGGGTGCCTCACTCTCCCAGCACCCGGATGTGTTCACCAGCCCAGAGGCTCATCAATTCATTTTCAAAGAGTTTTATACAACTTAGTCTCCATCCCCTAGCACCTTACCCAGAGGGTGGTGGATGAGACTGAAAGTTCCAGTCCTATAATCACTTGGTCTTTTTGGTGACCAGCCCTTTCCTGAGGCTGTCTTGGAGACCTATCGTAAGTCACTTATTAGTGTAAACTCAGGTGTGATCAAAAGGAGTTTGTTATGAATAACAAGACATTCCTATCACACTTGGAATTCCAAGAGCTCTATGAGCCTTGTGTCAGGAACCCATGACAAAGGTCAAATATATTTCCTATTATACTACACATACAAAAAACCAGAATGGAGGGTATGCTAAAATGTTAACAGTAGTTAGTCCTGGGAGGTCATTAGTTGGTTAGTTGCTTGAGCTTTGCCACGTTTTCCGTGGTTATACGATTGAATAGATATTCTGTCATCAGAACAGAAATTATCTCTGCTAAGTGTGCTACATTTCGTAAATTTCCAGACCAGGCCTGGCACCCAGCCTGTTTCAGAAGATATTCGCACTTGCCCTGATTTTATGGCTCATATGTTTCTTAGGGTGGTGGAAAGTCAATGAGTCATCATCCCACAGAACAACAACACAAACCTCAGTCTTTTGAAAAAAAAATGTAGACTGCTCTGTTTTTCTTATAATATGGAATATGCTTTAAAATAGATTCCAGATTTCTAGTTAACTGTTTGTTCTCTAGATGGAATAAAACCAAGCCACCCCACATTCCTTTGCTTTAAAAATAAGTCCTGTGTATTTATGGTATATGAACATGATTTCTTAACTTTAACACATATTCTAGCTTTGCTATCAAATTTGAAGTTAAATATTGATAGACAATCGTTAAATTAGACTTATTGCTTTAAAACTCTGCTGTTTCCTTTAACTTTGTGGTCCTTTTACTCAAAATCATTCTATATCTTGTCTGTCTGCTGTAGTGTTGGATACCAATGATAGATTCCTGAGGAAGATCACAATTGGCCAGGCTCCAACGGAGAAGGGTCACACACGGACGGTAATAACTTGTCCCTTTCCAAGAAATTAGTTCAGAGGCACTAGATCTTGCTGCTTCTCTCCTCCTCCATCCTCTCTCATACGACTGATACTGCCAGGTGTTGTTCTGCCTTCTCCCTTTTAAAATGGAAGTGAGTAGGTGTGTGGCATTGAGCACTCCTGACAGCTTTTGCAATAAATCCCATGTGTCACCTGTGTATTTTTCCCCCAGGATTTTTTCCTGGAGGTGGAGAGCCCCAAGTGAATATCCTTACATAGAAATTTATTAAAATTGCTTCTTTTTTGTAGCCATTTCACTGTATATCTCCTTGATATACAGTACCATGAGGTACTGAGAGGTACCATGTTGTTCCCTCGTATATGAAGGAAATAAGTGCATTATAAGCGGCCTTCACAGGGATAAAAGAATAGCCTTTTGGTCCTACTGGAACATTTATTTTAAAAAATTTACAACTCAAGGCTGGGCATGGTGGCTTCCACTGTAATCCCAGCACTTTGGGAAGCCAAGGTCGGTGGCTCACTTGAGGTCAGGAGTTCAAGACCAGTCTGGCCAACATGGTGAAACCCTGTCTCTACTGAAAAATATAAAAATTAGCTGGGCATGGTGGCATGTGCCTGTAATCCCAGCTGCTCGGGAGGCTGAGGCATGAGAATTGCCTGGACCCAGGAGGTGGAGGTTGCAGCCAAGATTGTGCCACTGCACTCCAGCCTGGGTGACAGAATGAGACTTTGTCTCAAAAAAGACAACTCAGGGTCTTGGAATAATTAATTAAATTTTCTTTGCTCTTAGAAGGTTATTTTCATTAAGTATTTTGGGTAGTATTCTATTATTCTGTCCTTTTAGCCTTTTTGTTTAAGTGTGAGATGTAAAAAAGGATAACTTTTGCAGTTCAAACATTTTTTTTTTTCCTTTTGCTACCATCAAGGACTTGAACATACTTCTGGTTTAACACAAAGTTTTTACTATTGTTTCTTTTTCTGGCCCACAGGCCCAGTTTGATATCTCTGTGGCCAGTGAAATTATGGCTGTCCTGGCTCTCACCACTTCTCTAGAAGACATGAGAGAAAGACTGGGCAAAATGGTGGTAGCATCCAGTAAGAAAGGAGAGCCCATCAGTGCCGAAGATCTGGTGGGTACCCAGGCATGCCAGGCTTGGCGACGTGTCTGTCTGTTGTCCTAGGGTCTTTCAGCAGTTATTAATGACAAAATTTAATGTTCTACTTAAGATGTTACAGTTAGCTGGGCACAGTGGCTCATGCCTTTAATCTTAGTACTTTGGGAGGCTGGCGGTTGGATCACCTGTGGTCAGGAGTTCGAGCCCAGCCTGGCCAATATGGTGAAACCTGTCTCTACTAAAAATACAAAAATTAGCTGCGTGTGGTGGCGAGTGCCTGTAGTCCCAGCTCCTTGGGAGGCTGATGTTGCAGTGAGTCAACATTGCACCACTGCACTCCAGCCTGGGCGACAGAGTGAGACTCCGTATCAAAAAAACAAAAAGAATGTTGCAACTAACTCATCAATTTAATCCTATTTTGCTAATTACAAGATAATTATGAAATACCTAAAAAGTACATCAGAGTGAATAATAGGTGGTATGCTCTAGCAATAGATCACAAGTTCCAGGTGATTTGAGTAACATCTTCATCCCGTGGGCATCTCCAAGAGTAGGTGTATGACTTCAATTTGCAGATAACATCAAGAGTACTATTGCTTTATCTTTGTTGCTAGTTTGTTCAGCTTTACTTTGATGGCTTAATGGAGTGAACTGATGTTTAAGAGTTGGTATTGAATGGCTAGGCACAGTGGCTTATACCTGTAATCCCAACACTGGGAGGCTGAGGAGGGTGGATCACCTGAGCTCGGGAGTTCAAGCCCAGGCCGACCAACATGGAGAAACCCTGTCTTTACTAAAAATACAAAATTAGCTGGGTGTGGTGGTGCATGCCTGTAATCCCAGCTACTCGGGTGGCTGAGGCAGGAGGGTTTTATTGCTTAAACCCGGAAGCCGGAGGTTGTGGTGAGCCGAGATTATGCCATTGTACTCCAGCCTGGGCAACAAGAGCAAAAATCTGTCTCCAAAAAAAAAAAAAAAAGAGTTGGTATTGAACTCTTGGGTAATACTGCAGTTTCAGCTTTGGGAGACATATATCGAGTTTGGTATTTATAGCCATTTCTGCCCAGATACCAGAGTTACAAACAGCTGAGTACTCTAGGAGCGAGCGTTTACATGCTCTAAACTTGTCTAAAATGGATTTCTCACATCAGTCAGCAGCAGAGCTTGATTGAGATGCTTGTTTCCAGAGTTACATGTTTTTCCAGAAATTAACAGGTGAATGTAATTTTTATTCTTTCTGTTCTCTCGGCTTAAAATAATTGGCAACTTCATAGTACATCCAGAAAAAAAACCACGAATGGTCCAGTTCAGGTGAAAGTACAAATTGGTCCAAGATGACTCATATGGAAAGCCTAGAATGTCAAATGTTGGTTTCAGAAGGTTGGGTTTTTTTGCTTGTGGGAGTTGACATGCACACATTTGTTTTGTAGGGGGTGAGTGGTGCATTGACAGTGCTTATGAAGGACGCAATCAAGCCCAATCTTATGCAGACATTGGAGGTGAGCAGAGTGACTCCTGCCTTCCTGAACTAGTTTTAGACCAGGCGTCCCCAAACTTTTTACACAGCGGGCCAGTTCACTGTCCCTCAGACCGTTGGAGGGCCGCCACATACTGTGCTCCTCTCACTGACCACCAATGAAAGAGGTGCCTCTTCCTGAAGTGTGGCTGGGGGCTGGATAAATGGCCTCAGGGGGCCGCATGCACGCAGGCCGTAGCTTGGGGACGCCTGTTTTAGACAGTCAGAGCAGAGTGGTTATAAAGCATACTTAACCGGAATAGTCGAGACCTTTCCCACTTGCTCATCTCTTTTCTTCCCATTCTTCCTCACACTTGTGACTGGGGTGTTACTGAAATAAAAAAGATGACTTTGTGTTTTCCCTCTGGGAAGTATTTTTCCTTCTGATTCTACATCAATTCCATACTCCTTGAGTGTGTGATCCTACTTTGAAGCAGGATTGGCAGCTCAGCTCACGGTGTACTGGTTTCCACAGGGCACTCCAGTGTTTGTCCATGCTGGGCCATTTGCCAACATCGCACATGGCAATTCCTCTATCATTGCAGACCGGATGGCACTCAAGCTTGTTGGCCCAGAAGGGTTTGTAGGTTAGTGTTTTCGCAACACCAACAAATAGACTGTATGTTTCTTTTAACATCAGGGAAATGGGATAGCATATTTACTGTTGCTTTCCTCCTTACTTACAGTGACAGAAGCGGGATTTGGAGCAGACATTGGAATGGAAAAGTTTTTTAACATCAAATGCCGGTATTCTGGCCTCCGCCCTCACGTGGTGGTGCTTGTCGCCACTGTCAGGGCTCTCAAGATGCACGGGGGCGGCCCCACGGTGAGTGGCAAGTTGAAGCATCTGATTATCGGCAGTGTGCTATTGGCCAAAAGGAAGTTGGATGACTTCTGCCCATTTCTTGATTGAGCTGCTTTTATCCTCATGATTGATAGGGTGCAAAAGCAAGGGATGGGCAGACAGCCCTTGCGTTGGCCACCTGATCACTTATAGGCACTGTCAGTGCTCAGCATTTTAAAAGGGCCAAAATTGGCTGCCTGGCCTACCTTTCAGAGGAGAACATCTGACAATATCTAAACCCCTCCAAGGACGTGTGCTTGGCTAGCCCCACAAAAAACTGTTTTATGTTCAGACTGTTCTTTTTAAATCTTCATCCCTCTGTATAGTGACGCTGGCAACCAGCCAACCAAACCATTTAGTTGAGACAGAGGTCAGTCCCTTCTTGAGAAGTTCATGCTGGGCAGGGCCCCCAACAGCCCGGGGAGGGAGGGAGGAGAGGAGAATGGCGCATCTGCCCAGGGCCACCCTGGGTAACAGAGAAACAGGTAGAGCCTAGCTCATCCTCACTTCCAGCCTGAATTTCGTGTTTCTCTGAACCCGACCATTTAGAATTTCTCTGAGTAGAAATT
Source organism: Saimiri boliviensis (assembly GCF_048565385.1). Lineage (NCBI taxonomy): Eukaryota > Metazoa > Chordata > Mammalia > Primates > Cebidae > Saimiri > Saimiri boliviensis. Next base: position 39,310,234 of record NC_133450.1, on the reverse strand, counting down.
CCTACTATTTTTTTTCCTTATTTTTTTGAGATGGAGTCTCGTTCTTGTTGCCCAGGCTGGAGTGCAGTGATGTGATCTCAGCTCACCGCAACCTCTGCCTCCTGGGTTCAAACCATTCTCCTGCCTCAGCCTCCCAAGTAACTGGGATTACAGGCATGCACAGCTAATTTTGTATTTTTAGTAGAGACGTGGTTTCTCCATGTTGGTCAGGCTGGTCTTGAACTCCCGACCTCAGGTGATCCTCCAGCCTCAGCCTCCCAAAGTGCTGGGCATGAGCCACTGCCCCCAGCCAATTCCTACTACTTTTATCCTGGTGTTTTAACACCTTTTCTTTAGGGCCTACATGAAAAGACATGGTGCTGGTTTTCTGAAATCATTTGAAAAACTACTGAATTCCTGTCCTCCAGGAGCTCGTACTGTAACTCAGGAAATAAGGCCTCCCTCACCTACAGGATAAAAATCAAATTTCTTTTTTTTTTTTTTTTTTTTTTTTTTTTGAGGCGGAGTTTCGCTCTTGTTACCCAGGCTGGAGTGCAATGGCGCGATCTCGGCTCACTGCAACCTCCGCCCCCTGGGTTCAGGCAATTCTCCTGCCTCAGCCTCCTGAGTAGCTGGGATTACAGGCACGCGCCACCACGCCCAGCTAATTTTTTTGTATTTTTAGGTAGAGATGGGGTTTCACCATGTTGACCAGGATGGTCTTGATCTCTTGACCTCATGATCCACCCGCCTCGGCCTCCCAAAGTGCTGGGATTACAGGCTTGAGCCACCGCGCCCGGCCTAAAATCAAATTTCTTAATGTAGTAGTCAGGGTTTGTCCTAATGTAGCAGTTTTGTTTCAGCCTCAGAACCTCTTTGCACTCTTGACAGTTACTGAGAGCCTAAAAGAGCTTTTTTGTTTATATAGGTTATAGCTATTGATATTTACCATATTAGAAATTAAAACTGAGTTACATGTTAACATAAAGAACTTCATAAACATGAAAATGCACTATATTGGGCCGGGCGCTGTGGCTCATGCCTGTAATCCTAGCACTTTGGGAGGCCGAGGTGGGTGGATCACCTGAGGTCAGGAGTTCAAGACCAGCCTGGCCGTCCTGGTGAAACCCCATCTTAAAGAAAAATAATAATAAGAAGAAAATGCACTATATTTTCCCAACAAAATTTGGGCATTATACATTTTTCAGATCTTCTCTGTGTCTGGCTTAATTGAAGACAGGATTTGATCTGTTGTGACATCACATATCTTATAACCTTTGGAAAAGTCCATTATATGCTCAATGAGAGAATGATGGTGAGAGTAAAAGGGCCATAAGATGTTATGGAATCTTATGGAAATAGTTTTGACCTCATGGACCCCTTCGAAAGATTAGTCCCCAGAGCACACTGGGAACACTGCCGTAACAGCCCCAGCACCCCTGTGCAGTCTTAGTTATCCCTGAGATGCCAAAGACACTCCCAACCCAGCACACCCCTTTCTGCTAGTAGTACAGGGTAGACTCCCCTTTTTTTCCCAATCACAACTGACATTCTTCTCTCTTGCACCTGTCACTCACCCTCACACTGTCGCACCTCCTTTCCTTGCTTCCTCCTCGTTTCACAGTGAGGATAATGTCACATAATGCCGCACATGGAGAGGAGCATTTGCACATGGCCCTGTCAAGAGAGCAGGCCTCCCGTTCCCTTTAGCTTGCCAACGGGAAGCTACCTGTAAGGTCCTTGCTTCTTGCTCTGCCTCCACATGGCCCCTTTAGGAGCACCATAGTCTCACTATGCAATGGGAGAGGATGGAGCTTCTTAATCACCGTCCACTGCCTATGGTGGGGCCCATGAGATGGGACACCTCCACCTACTTGCTCATTTCTGTGGATGCAATAGGGCTGAGCCACTGCACAGATCAAGGCAGGGGTGGGGTGGGGACCAGGCACCTCCATCCTTTAGATATACTTTAAAATAGAGAAAGAAAATCCTTCTGTATTGTTTCCCCTCTTGTTTGTATTGTTCCTGCACCACAGTTCGGCTCCACCGATGCCAGGTTGGCACTGTGGACCAGCACATGAAACCATTGCAGGGCTCATCACGGACTCCATCAACAGACATCCTAAGGGTGGCTTCTGCAGGCTGGACAGCTGCCTCTTTCCCCACATTCCCCTTGACTTCCAACCCCATTGCTATGGCCTTCACTCAGTGAGTCACTGTGCCTGCCTAGGGTACACCCCTTTCCACCTCTCCTGCCATCGATCTGATCCTTCTCACCTCCTTAATTCAGGCCACAAACGTCTCCCATGCTGCTCAAAGCAGTCATTTTTGTTCTGTGCTGTGTGACTGGTCACATGCCTAAGCCTTTAGGGCAGGAAATAATCTTATACTACTGTACAACCTGCAAGCGTTGCAGACTTTTGCCTTTTAACACATGACAAGCACCATTTTTAAGCTAGGAGATTTAAATAGGAAATGCCTCTGACTCTGTTTCTTTTCCTTCCAGGTCACTGCGGGACTGCCTCTTCCCAAGGCTTACATAGAGGAGGTAACCTCAGTTATTTCTCGTCATGTGTCCTAGAAAGCATCACACCCTGAATCACCATTTCTCCACCCCGCCCATGTGGAAATAAATGGGTTACTGCTGTGACCAGGGTGCAGGATGCCAAAAGGCCTGCAGTGTGCTGAGGAGTTATATTAAATGACTGGATAGAGAAGATGCACCTCACAAAACAGAATTGTCCTACATAGGGTGTCAATAAACCACTGCCCTAAACCAGTGGTTGCTTCTCAGCGGGGTGATTTTGACCCCGGGAACATTTGGCAATGCCTAGAGACTTTCTTATTGTTACAACTGGAAGTGGGGAGTGCTACTGGCATGTGGTGGGTAGAAACCAGGGCTGCTGGCTAAACATCCTGTAATGCACAGGACAGCCCCCCACAGCATTACCCAGCTCAGATGTCAGGAGTGTGAGGTGGAGAAACCCTGTCCAAAACTAATAGCAGTCCCTCCATGGGCTTCCCTGCATTGGCTGGGTAAGTCCCAAATGCCATTCAGATCAGAAGCAAGTAGAGACCTTTTCTGAAATGGCTTCTCTGTGAATTTAAATCCATATTAAAGGGCCAAGATACATGGTCAGGATTCTGGTTGTTTTTCTAGGCAAAGCTTCCTAGATATATATAGCATCATACAGGAGCCCAGAGAGCAACTGTGAGCTCAAACCTTTTCATAGTTATGTCATTTACCATTAAAAGAAACATTTCTAAAGCCAGTTTGGGGTGGTTATAGGAGAGACAAGCCATCAGATAAGGTGGCAAGGTCACCTGCTCTCACTGCTAATTCAATTTTTCTGCCTTTTTGGAAGCTATTATCAAGCAATACAGGGTCACTGTTAAGGCCCCAAATGAAGTATTTCAAAATTGGTTAGAAAAAATTGCTGGTACCTTCAGTCTGCCTGTCTTCTGAGTTATGGTTTGCCTTTTATGGTCATTTGTCTGATTCACGCGTAGGAGGGGAATTCACAGTTCTGGCCCTCCTGCCACCCCACAGCCTTTCCTGTGTCTAATTACAGTGACTGCCCCTAGCTGGCCCAGCTGGTGTCTTCATTTAAGAAATTCTACTTATTTAAAACTGTTCTCTATCAGCCTTACATATTAATTGGTTTTCATGTGACTAGATGTAAAGAATGAGCAGTGTTCTTTAGAAGCTCAAATAAATCATAATCTCAGTTTTCAATTATTAAAGGAAAAAAAGCATAAATCACATTTATGCTTTATCACATTTATAATGAACCTAGTTGTTTTCTACCTTTTATCCTACCCATTTCTGCTTTTTTGGGATCCACAAATATTACTGCTGGGTTTTGCTTATAATTCAGTATATGTATTTTTATAGAAGACTTATTCTTAAAATACTTATTGTATTGTTAAACCTACAATAGTAATACACCCTTTGTAAAAAATAATAATTAAACATTAGAAGAATATAATATATGTGAGTTGGGTCCTCTTAACAGTTTGGTGCATACTTAACATTTAAAGAATTATACACATGTATTTTTGTGTTTGTCCTAACATGGAATAATTAAGCTCTCGATGGTTTTGCACCTTTAGTACATCTTGGACAGGTTCCATGTTGACACAGATGGGTCTCACTTTTATAACATCTGCATGATAAATATTGAGTGTTTATATCGTAATTCATTGGCTCAGTCCTCCTTGGAGGAGGTTTATGTTTATAATTTTCCAATTCTACAACCAGGGCTGTAGTAAATATACTTAAAAGGTACATTTCCTTAATTGTTTCCCTTCAGATTTTGTGGTATTTCGTTTCTTTCCTTTTTTCTTTTCTTTTTTTTTTACAGATAGGGTCTCACTTTGTCACCTAAGCTGGAGTGCAGAGGTGTGATCATAGCTGCAGCCTCTAACTCTTGGGCTCAAGCAGTCTTCCTGCTTCAGCCTCCCAAGTAGCTGGGGCAACAGCAACATGCTGCCACACCAGGCTAGTTTTTAGATTTTTTGTAGAGACAGGGTCTTCCTATGTTGCTCAGGCAGGCTGGTGTCGAACTCCTGGGTGCAAGTGATCCTCCGATATCAGCCTCCCAAAGTGCTGGGATTATAGGTATGAGCTACCATCCAGCTTGGTTCTCTTTTTTTTTTTGAGACAGTCTTGCTCTGTCACCAGGCTGGAGTGCAGTGGTGCGATCTCGGCTCACTGTGACCTCCACCTCCCAGGTTCAAGCGATTCTCCTGCCTCAGCCTCCCAAGTAGCTGGGATTACAGGCATGCACCATCACACCCAACTAATTTTTGTATTTTTAGTAGGGATGGGATTTTACCTTGTTGGCCAGGATGGTCTAGATCTCTTGACCTCATGATCCGCCCTCCTCAGCCTCCCAAAGTGCTGGGATTATAGGCATGAGCCACTGCACCTGGCCCCCTCCGGCTTTTTTTTTTTTTTTTGAGACGGAGTTTCGCTCTTGTTACCCAGGCTGGAGTGCAATGGCACGATCTCGGCTCACCGCAACCTCCGCCTCCTGAGTTCAGGCAATTCTCCTGCCTGAGCCTCCTGAGTAGCTGGGATTACAGGCACGCACCACCATGCCAGCTAATTTTTTGTATTTTTAGTAGAGACGGGGTTTCACCATGTTGACCCGGATGGTCTCGATCCCTCGACGTCATGATCCACCCGCCTCAGCCTCCCAAAGTGCTGGGATTATAGGCTTGAGCCACCGCGCCCGGCGGCTTTTTTTTTTAATTAACTTTTCAATTTTAGAGATAGGGTCTTGTTATGCTGCCCAGGCTGGTCTCAAACTCCTGGGCTCAAGTGGATTCTCCTGCCTCGGCCTCTGAAAGTCCTGGGATTACAAGTGTGAGCCATTGGGCCCAGCCACTGGCCTGCTTCATAAAGATAGTATTTATCTTATTTATTGCTTACCCTCGTTCATGGTTGAATTCATTAAAACCTTTGAAAGCATCACTGCTTACTTCATATTTCCTGGCAGTATTTATAGGAGCCATATAACAAATACCTCTTCTGTGCCAGCCACTATGTTGTTAGGCTCTGTCTTCTTTTTTTTTTTTGAGATGGAGTCTCACATTGTTGCGGGGGCTAGAGTGCAGTGGCGTGATCTGGGCTCACTGCAACCTCTGCCTCCTGGGTTCAAGCGATTCTCCTGCCTCAGTCTCCGCAGTAGCTGGGATTACAGGTGCATGCCACCATGCCCGGCTAATTTATTGTATTTTTAATAGAGACGGGGCTTCACTATGTTGGCCAGGCTGGTCTTGAACTCCTGACTTTATGATTCACCTGCCTTGGCCTCCCAAAGTGCTGGGATTACAGGTATAAGCCACCGTGCCTGGCCGGCTCTGTCTTCTGATGGAAGGGTCTGTGCTGTGCTGAGTAGAGTCAACTTGCATTTTCATACCCCTATGAATACATAAAATCTATAAACGCAAATTGTAAATATAATTTGGGTTCGAGTAACTAATTCCCTTCAAGCAGCAAAAAAGCTATAATGATGTGGCATAATGACAGCAAATACATGAGCTCTTGTTTTCTCCAAGGCTGGGAAAAAAGCACAGCCCCACTCTAGTGTCATAGGCTGGAGTGAAAGCTGCAGTCCCCATAGCAGACCCTCACTGTGCTGGAAGAAATGCACCAAGGGACCTTCTCCTTTCTTGGCCTCCTTGTGCTGACAGTGAGTGGCTGCTGGCTCAAGGAGGCTGTTTGCCTTTGAAGAAGAACCTGCAGTGGTTTTCAACTCTCTGATCTCATAGACCTTTCACTGTTTTTACAGAACCTGGCGCTGGTTGAAAAAGGCTTCAGTAACTTGAAGAAACAAATTGAAAATGCCAGAATGTTTGGAATTCCAGTAGTAGTGGCTGTGAATGCATTCAAGTAAGTATAGAGCATAGAAAAGGATGAATGTGGAAAATGGTCAGGAAACGTCTCCTGGAGCTGATTATACAGCACTGCTTTTAGCTTTATTTTATTTTTCAGTTACTGCTATTGGTTATAGCCTGCGGTTTTAGCCTGCACTGTGACAGGCACTGTGTATATCACAGTGGGCTAGCCACCTCACCCACTGAGGGTCCTGAAGTCAGATTCAGCTCCTGTGGGTCCCCTTCCTCCCCACTGGGGGAAGTGGGTAATACACAAGCCTAAAGTTCAGCGTTCCTTTCTCATCTTAAGAGGCCTTTTATGCTAAGAGAAGATCATAGGCCTATAGTGTTTCATTATTTTATGAGATTTGGTGGGATGTTGTCTTGATAAAGAATTGGGCAGATTGCACTGGAAGGAGTTGTGCAAGAACTTGTGTGGGTTGTTTAGATATTGCAGTGCTGGTCTGGGTTTTGTTATAATGACCTCACCACAGTAGAATCGGAAGCAAAATTCTTAAAAGCTAGTATTTACTGATTTCTTGTGGGGTACTGGGAATTTTCCAAGTACTTCACATGGATTTACCATCTGAGTGTCATGACTTCCCAGTGAAATAAGTGCTGTGATTATTCCCATGTTATCCAGGTGGAAATTGAGGCACATAAAGATTAAGTAACTGGCCAAAAGCCACCAGCTAGTAAGTTTTGGAGCTGAGATTCAAAACCAGGCTGAATTTCATGGTCAGGGTTCGTTTATCAGTAGGTAATTCACATGAGGTTTAATGGCAAAAAGAAGACAGATTCTGTCTTCTCCAGCTGTCTGCCATGCTTTGATATGAAGTGCTTCCTTTACAGGACAGATACAGAGGCTGAGCTGGACCTCATCAGCCGCCTTTCCCGAGAACATGGGGCTTTTGATGCCGTGAAGTGCACTCACTGGGCAGAAGGGGGCAAGGGTGCCTTAGCTCTGGCTCAGGCTGTCCAGAGAGCAGCACAAGCACCCAGCAGCTTCCAACTCCTTTACGACCTCAAGGTGGGTGACTATGCAAAAGAAGAAAAAAGTCGAAAAGGGCACCATGAGGTTTCTGTGTGACTACCTCTGTTTAGAGCCACATGCTTTGCAGCTTCAGCGTTGTGGTTTGATTCCCATGTAGGTGAGTTACACAACCACACAACCACAGCCTAGAGTCAGCTGTGGACAGCTATTTCGTTTTTGAGAGCAGTCTTGCTCTTTCCCCCAGGCTAGAGTGCAGTGACGCAATCTCAACTCACTGCAACCTCTGCCTCCAGGGTTCAAGCGACTCTCCTGCCTCAGCCTCCTGAGTAGCTGGGATTACAGGCACCCACTACCATGCCCAGCTAATTTTTTGTTTTGTTTAGTAGAGACATGGTTTCACCATCTTGGCCAGGCTGGTCTCATAAAACTCCTCACCTTGTGATCCACCTGCCTTGGCCTCCCATGCTGGGATTACAAGTGTGAGCCACCGCACCCAGCCGGACAGCCTTTTTATAAACTATGCCACTGCTCACTTACAGAGGGGATTTAGGCAGGAATACCCCAGGGTGGAGGGGGAACCGTTGCTCATGTCCTAACTTTGAAAAGGGTCAAAGTACAGGTGGCAGAAGAGAAGGTTAAATGTAGATCAAATGTGTAATTCATTGCAGCCTTTAACACAAGGCACCAACCATGATGTAGCAGATTGGTAAGGGCTGCGTGGAGCTCACAAAATTTTTCTGATGGCTTCTCAGTAATAGGGGAACAAAGCGTGCCTCCCAAGCTAATTTCCTGGTAAGGGGCTGCTCAAAGTTCAGGGCCCTCACATGCAAAACCAAAGTACTCCAGGAAGCTTCATCATTTTTTCCATCACTGAGCAAATTAAATTACACCTGGTCTAAGCAGAGCCCTGCTTACTCTGATAAAATAAAGCTAGTTAAGAAAAAGGTTGTTCTTATAGGGTTGTGTTTTTTCATTTATCTGTCCAGTGTATTTCAGATGTGATTTGACATTAACTAGTACAGGAACAACAGTTGGAAACATTGTAGGAACATGGGTTATATGCTGTAGTTAATTCTGCTCCTGTTCTCTAGGCTAGTTTTTGGCTTGGTTTTTTTGTTTGTTTTTGTTTTAAGACAGGGTCTTGCTCTGTTGCTCAGGCTGGAGTGCAGTGGTACAGTTATGGCACACTGTAGCCTCAACCTCCTGGGCCCAAGTGGACCTCCCACCTCAGGCTCCTGAGTAGGTGGGACAACAGACATGTATTTGCAAGCCTGGCTAATTTGTTTTATTGGCTGGGCGTGGTGTCTCACACCTGTAATCCTAGCACTTTCGGAGGCCAAGGCAGGTGGATCACCTATGGTCAGGAGTCAGAGACCAGCCTGGTCAATGTGGTGAAACCCAGTCTCCACTAAAAATCAAAAAATTAGCTGAGTGTGGTGGCAAGTGCCTGAAATCCCAGCTACTTGGAAGGTTGAGGCAGGAGAATTGCTTGAACCCAGAGGGTGGAGGTTGCAATATGCTGAGATAATGCCACTACACTCCAGCCTGGGCAGTAAGTGAGAAATTTCGTCTTTAAAAAAAAAAAAAAAGATTCGTTTTATTTATTTATTTTTTTGTAGTGATTAGGTCTCCCCATATTGCTCAGGCTGGTCTTGAACTCCTGGGCTCAAGTGATCCTCCTGCCTCCCAAAGTGCTGGGATTACAGGCATGAGCCACTGTGCCTGGCCTGGCTTGGTTTTTAAAAGATAATCATTGAGTTTACAAAACAGCCATCAAGAAGTAGAAGGAACAAACTTACTACTTTTGAGTTTTAGTGTTCTCTTATTTCTCTGCCTCCTGCAGATATAATATACTTACAGTTAATTAACATTAACACTGACATTCTCCTGTTGAGCTTTGGTTTTATAGACAAATTTTAAAATCTGTTCAACATCATCTTTTTAGAAAAATGCCATAAACACAAATTTGCACACAAATGCAAAGCATTTATAGGCACCTTCTCTAAGCTTAGCACCCAAGGCTGGAAGCCTAGTCCTTGAGGACAAGCAGGAGACCTGGAAGAGTAAGGACATATGGACTTTATAACCCATTTCTACTTGGAACTTTTATGCGTTCTGGCAAACAGGAGGCTGCCACTTTTTGTCTTACTCAGCGTCTGTTACTCTTAAATCACCCTTTCACCAAAGTGCTTTTGCTTCAGAAGTTCTAAATGTGCCTTGGCATTTATAGCACTCCACTTATGAGATGCATATGAAAATAATCTGTGTTGCATCTTTATAAAGTCCTTATTGAATATTCACTTTATTCATGCCCATTTCACAAAGCCCCTTCATAAATTATCACTCTTTAGTTCAGAAGGGAATTTTTGTTTTTACAGATAGATTATTGCTCCTTTTAAAAACAAACTTGGCTAGACACAGTGGTCACACCTGTAATCCCTGCACTTTGGGGGGTCAGGTGGGTGGATCACCTGAGGTCAGGAATTTGAGACCAGCCTGACCAACATGGTGAAACTCTGTCTACTAAAAATATAAAATTAGCCAAGTGTGTTGGAACATGCCTGTAATCCCATCTACTTGGGCTGAGGTAGGAGAATCACTTGAACCTGGGAGGTAGAGGTTGCAGTGAGCTAAGGTGGTGCCATTGCGCTCCAGCCTGGGCAACAAGTGCGAAACTCCGTCTCAAATACATACATACATACTTGCCTAATATGTTCTTTTAGCTTTAGTTGCTAGGGAGTATAGAGTCAGATATGTTGCCTAATTTTTGTAATTTGCTCATCCAAATTACCCGTGAGTAGCTTTCCTTCTCATTTCCTTGAGGCAACCTCTCCCTATGCTGTTCTCTCTGAATCTTAATGTCCTGAACTAGTCTACGCAGCATTTCAGAAGTCAGCTCCAGTTCTCTGAAGACTCTGCCCCAGAGGAAACCGCCCATGGGACTGAGGCCCTCACCAGTTAGACTATTGGTCTCTGTCCACTGCACTGTTTGCTTCAGGTGCCACAGAAGGCAGACACGCCCAGTGCATGTTGATCATGTAAATCACTGGGTTGTTTTTTTCCTAATACCTAGGTGATATTACTGTTATGACTATTTCCCAGTTCCTGGTGCTTGCACTTAATCAGTTGTGTTAAGGGTAGCATCTGCCTCATATACAAACTGGGAGTTATGTAGATGGACACTAGATGTCTTATTTCATAAACAGTGTCCCTAGGTCTGTTTTACCAAGACTGATCTCTGGACTGAAAGATCTACTTTTTAGTTTTTATTATTATTTTAAAATTGCTTTTATTTGTTTAAAGAGATAGAGTACGGCTATGCTGCCCAGGCTGGTTTCAAAGTCCTGGGCTCAAGTGATCCTCCTGCCTTGGGTTCCTCCCAAAGTGCTGGGATTACAGGCATGGGCCACCATACCCAGCCAGAACATTTACTTTTAATTTATTTATTTATTTTAATTTTTTTTTTTTTTAGAGACGTGGTTTCACAATGTTGGCCAGGCTGGTCTCTAACTCTTGACCTCAAGCAATCCACCCACCTTGGCCTCCCAACGTGCTGGGATTACAGGCGTGAGCCACCATGCCTGGCCTCTACTTTTATGAAGAAATAATTCTTCTTGGGTAGTCAGCAATGCTGTTTATGATGTACCTAATGAAAGATTTTAAATATGTACTTACGTAAGTACATATTTATATATATAGTTTGAGGTTGATTGGGTTAGGAACACGTTCTTTCTTTTTTTTTTTGAGATAAAGTTTCCCTCTTGTTGCCCAGGCTGGAGTGCAATGGCGTGATCTCAGCTCACCGAAACCTCCACCTCCCAGGTTCTAGCAATTCTCCTGCCCCAGCCTCCTTTTATATCTCTCTCTCTATATATATCTGTATATGTAGATATAAAAACTTTACCTCTGTGGGACATTTTCACTTATAAAATCTGAGGCTTGGTATTAAAAGAAAGTGTTCCTTGCAGGACACGGTGGCTCATGCCTGTAATCCCAGGACTTTGGGAGACAGAAGTGGGTGGATCACCTTAGGTTGGGAGTTTGAGACCAGCCCTGACCAACATGGAAAAACCCCGTCTCTACCAAAAATACAAAATTAGCCGGGGGGTGTCTACTAAAAATACAAAAGTAGCTGGGATTATAGGCATGGTGGTGCCTGCCTATAATCCCAGCTACTCAGGCGGCTGAGGGAGGAGAATCACTTGAACCCCGGAGGCGGAGGTTTTGGTGAGCTGAGATCGCGCCATTGCACTCCAGCCTGGGCAACAAGAGGGAAACTTTGTCTCAAAAAAAAAAAAAAAGAAAGAAAGTCTTCCTAACGCAATCACCCTCAAACTATTTGCATATGTATATATATAAAAACCATCTCTGCCCCTTTTAGGGGCTCTGACCTAGAACGTGGTCATGTCCTGGTTAAATGTCCTTACATATTTCCAGTCATTATGTCTGGACCATGACTTTGTCTCTTGTTCATTAGCTTCCAGTTGAGGATAAAATCAGGATCATTGCACAGAAGATCTATGGGGCAGACGACATTGAATTACTCCCTGAAGCTCAACATAAAGCTGAAGTCTACATAAAGCAGGTAGGTGTTTTGGTTAGTTTGTCCTTTCAACTCTTTGTAAAGCAGGCCTTCCAGTCACAATCCCTGGGTCCTCCCAGCCCGACCAAGCACACGTGACTTTATTTCTCTGGGTGGTAGCCTTCTCTCCTCTGAAATACTGGGTTTGGATTAGACGGCACAGTTCCTGGTTCATATAGGTGATATATGAATGTGTAGAAATCCATGAAGAAATATGGGATGTCTTACCAAATTATTGAGAACTTCGTTTTTTTATGAGACAGGGTCTGGCTCCATTACCTAGGCTAGAATGCAGTGGTGCAATTTCGGCCCACTACAGCCTCTGCCTCCTAGGTTCAAGTGATCCTCCCATCCTGATTAACTGGGCCTACAGCCAGGCACCACCACACCTGGTTAATTTTTGTATTTTTTTGTAGAGATGGGGTTTTGCCATGTTGCCCAGGCTGGTCTCAAACTCCTGGGCACAAGCAGTCTACCCATTTCAGCCTCCCAAAGTGCTGGAATTTACAGACATGAGGCATTGCACCTGACCCTCTCCAATTTTATTCTCTTATCTACTTCAAACCATTTTTTAAATTGTTTTTATTTTATTTTTATTTATTTATTTATTTTTTTTTTTTTTGAGACAGAGTTTCACTCTTGTTACCCAGGCTGGAGTGCAATGGCACGATCTCGGCTCACCACAACCTCCGCCTCCTGGGTTCAGGCAATTCTCCTGCCTCAGCCTCCTGAGTAGCTGGGATTACAGGCACACACCACCATGCCCAGCTAATTTTTTGTATTTTTAGTAGAGACGGGGTTTCACCATGTTGACCAGGATGGTCTCGATCTCTTGACCTTGTGATCCACCCGCCTCGGCCTCCCAAAGTGCTGGGATTACAGGCTTGAGCCACCGCGCCCAGCCTAAATTGTTTTTATTTTTATTTCCATGGATGGAAACAAAATATTCACTTGTGAACTACAGTTGTACTTAACTCCTCACCCAACAGAGTTCTTTTGTTTTGTTTTGGAGGACAGCAAGGTATAGATGTATATAAAGGGAGTTGGATGTTGCAGATAAATTGAAGAATCCATGCAATCACAGGGCCCAGATGGTCATTGCTGTGTTGTCATCTTTTCATTTGTCCTCCCTCCATTCTCTTCTTTCCCCAGGGCTTTGGGAATCTCCCCATCTGCATGGCCAAAACACACTTGTCCTTGTCTCACAACCCAGAGCAAAAAGGTGTCCCTACAGGCTTCGTTCTGCCCATTCGTGACATCCGAGCCAGCGTCGGGGCTGGTTTTCTGTACCCCTTAGTAGGAACGGTAAGTGCGTGCTGCAAGGAAGGACTGGGTGCATATACGCTTATTGTCTTAAGTATGTTGCCAAAACCATCAAGCAAATGCCAAGTGAGCAGAGTTCACTGCCCAGAAGAAAATTGGAATCGGGCCTATTATGACTGCTGTGGATCATAAGCTATAAAGCAGGAGCTATATAGCTCTTGCTGTGGACCATCTTGGTGCCAATTCAAGAATGATGCCATGACTACTCCTACTGAATAAAAAATTCTGCTCCAGGGGCAGTATGCCCTTCACTGAATCTAGAATAAGCCCAGTTGATAGGCTGGGGTACTGCTAACATATAATCACAGTTAATGTTTATTGGGAGCCTTACACTACTCAGTTTCCCACAACCCTAGGAGGTAGGGACAGAGGTTTTACACCCCAGGGTCTCACTGATAAGCCTAGAACTTATGCCTGAAATTCAGGGAGTTTATTATTTTTGAGTAAGGAATTTCTCCCATTAAAATGCAAACGGACCCTGGAGATATGAAAGGTGAGGTTGTTTATTTACACTTCAAGGTGAATAAGGTGTCCAATGCTTTCTTATCTTATAGATTTTATGCATATTCAAGGAAGAATACTGCCAACAGGGAAGCAGAGGGGAGGGATGCTTAAGGACATAATCATAGTTTGGGCTGACATTGTTCCAAGGTTAGCATGGATCCTGAATCTAGGTTATCCCCTGAAACTGCCCCGTATCCTGTATCTGCAGATTGTACTTACATGCAATACAGGATTGAAATGTTGAACTACACCAACACACGTGGAAAAGAACCAATATTTCCTTTTGGATTTATGTCATTCCTTCAGTACAGTGAGAAAGTGGTAGGAGATGGCATTATAGAGTTGAAAGCACAGGACATTAGAGCTTAATCCATTTTTGCCTCTTGGGATCTTGGCCTTGGACAAATTATGAAAGGTGAGAGCCCTGCTGCCCTCAGCTCACACTGTAAGGCAGCATCATCACGTCACAGTGGTGCTTAGCACAAATGCCTGCATCTCACTGCCTCCTTAGCCCTCCAGAGAGCAGGAGGCTTAGCCTTGCTATGATGTATATCAGTCTCCAGGATTTATAGAAATCCCCTTTTGGTAGAAATCTTCCACTATTTTTACCCAGCACCTTGAATACTGCAGGAATATGTCTTGTTCTTTCTGGAGAAGTGGTCAGTAACTACCAGCTGAAAGCTATACTCTTTCTTGTCACTTTTGATCTTCACAAGAAGAAAAGGGTAACAGTAGAGGTGAAAGCAAATCTGGAAGCAGTCAGGCCAGTGAGACTCAGGCTGTAAGATAGAGACAGACACAGCCTGCCCAACTCAAGATGTTCTCATTTAGAACAAAGGATGCATCAGAGCCCTTCAAGTTTAACTTGAACCAAGATGTTTCCACACATGATCAAATGGTTTCATCACTATTCTAACACCTTCCAGTTGCCGTTGGGGCCTTAATGGGACTCAGATTATTTGAATATTATCTGTATTAATTCAAAGTGTGATGATTTCTTTTCAGAAATTTATATCTAGGTTCATATATGTGTGTGTACACATAATATTTTCTTTTCTTTTTTTGTGTGTATTTATTATCAATGACCCATGTTTAGGAGGGAAAATCCTCTTTGGGAATGAGTGAAAATAACAAAAATCCTACTAATCACTGTTGAGGGAACCATCTTTAGGGTTTTCTACTGACAGGTACATGTATGTCTACAATGATGTCTTTTATCTTTATAATGTCATCTTTAGGTTTTTCTGCTGGGTCTAAAGACCAATCCCTTCCTTTCTCCTATTTGTCTCACACCTAGCACCTCCTTACCTCTTACAGAGTATGAAAATATAGGGCCAGGCGCGGTGGCTCAAGCCTGTAATCCCAGCACTTTGGGAGGCTGAGGCGGGTAGATCACGAGGTCGAGAGATCGAGACCATCCTGGTCAACATGGTGAAACCCCATCTCTACTAAAAATACAAAACATTAGCTGGGCATGGTGGCACATGCCTGTAATCCCAGCTACTCAGGAGGCTGAGGCAGGAGAATTGCCTGAACCCAGGAGGTAGAGGTTGCGGTGAGCCGAGATCGCGCCATTGCACTCCAGCCTGGGTAACAAGAGCGAAACTCCGTCTCAAAAAAAAAAAAAAAAAAAGAAAAAGAAAATATAAACCAGTTGTCAGATTCCTGTAATGTGTTTTGGGGAATATTGACTGATATTCAGAAGTCAGTCAGAATGAGGTTTTCTAAAGTATTGATGCTTTTGTTACAGAAGATGACTCATTCCTTTTTAATAACCTTTTTATAGTTAAATTTTAGAAGTAACCTAAGCTGTTTTCCTGTCTAGATTTAATTTGGAACTTGTGTGTATTCATTATATAGGACATTGTTACAGATAAAAATATACTGAGTTTCCACTTGCAAGCCATACAAATTTGCATCTAAGCAGAAATTTGTCAAAGCTGAGTCTTTAGAAAAGCAGCGAGTACAAATATAATTTGTAAGCATTACAAGTTTAGTTTTAGAAGGCCATATTGGGCCAATAAGAATAGTGATTATAAAACAATCTAGATTACGTACAGAAGTGTCTAGGCCCAAGTTAAAGGATACTAACTCCTACCGTCATGTTGCTGAAGCAAAAATCACATTGGCAGCTCAGCTAGCAAGACAGAATGAAACAAAATTTAAAAGCACACAAGCCCTACACCTCCTTTTGGTCTTGCAAAGCGTGAGCTGAGGAGGTGAGTAAACAACTCCTCTACTCCTCAGCACTCATCCTTGTAAGGTGAAGGTGGAAACACCTCCTGCTACTACTTGTGACCACCATCAATATGGAAGATGATAGTGAAGGCTAGTGTTTGGTTTGCAGAAGGACGTGAAGGATCAGCTTCTTTTTTGTTGTTGTTGAGACGGAGTCTTGCTCTGTCACTCAGGCTGGAGTACAGTGGCATGATCTTGGCTCACTGCAACCTCCACCTCCCAGGTTCAAGTGATTCTCCTGCCTCGGCCTCCTGAGTAGCTGAGATTGCAGGTGCACATCACCACACCCAGCTAATTTTTGTATTTTTAGTAGAGACGGGGTTTCACCATGTTGGTCAGGCTGGTCTCGAACTCTTGACCTCAGGTGATCCACCTGCCTTGGCCTCCCAAAGTGCTGGGATTATAGGCATGAGTCACCATGCCCAGCTGGGATCAGTTTCTAAGTTTGAGTTTATAGCAGGATCAGTGACTTGATTTTTAGTATGTAACAAGAAGAGTACCCATTTTATTGACAACTATAAAATGATCTATCTTTTGGGCTTTCTATCTGAAGGAAAAGTGAAATAAAAGATGACTTTATGTTAATTTTGGACACGGCCTCGCTCTGTCACCCAGGCAATGGCATGATCATGGCTCACTGTGGCCTCAACCTCCTAGCCTCAAGTGGTCCTCCTCCTTTAAGCCACCCAAGTAGCTGGAACTACAGGCACGTGCCATCATCCCCAGCCTATTTTTTTATTTTTTATAGTGATGGGGGTCTCACTATGTTGCCCAGGATGGTTTAGAACTCCTGGCCTCAAGCGATCCTCCCACCTCAGCCTAGGATTATAGGCGTGAGCCAGCTTAAGTTTGTTTGTGATGCTTTTGTACATCCTAGATGAGCACAATGCCTGGACTCCCCACCCGGCCCTGTTTTTATGATATTGACTTGGACCCTGAAACAGAACAGGTGAATGGATTATTCTAAACAGGTAAGTTGTTACTAGGTAAGAACTTTGCTTTTTTCCTTATGTAGCTTACTTAGGAATCATAGGGCTCAAACTGCCACTATAAAAATTCACATTCTAATGCTTTCAAAACATTTCTTTTCAGAAATGTTTTGCGGGGAGAGGGGATAGGAATGAGAGTTGGCAATAACCAATTAATTGAAATATTTATATTTCAACACATTCTTGGAAGACGTGCATGGTTGACAGTGTAGGGGAGAAAACTGCTGCCCAATAAACTATACAGGGAATAGCAGGGGAGGTTAGACTCCCTCTGCTGCAGCCCAAGGAGTCTTGGGGTTCAGAATTGATGACACATTGCAGGTCAGGAACAGCTGACGGTCTGTATACTCTGAATAGGTAGGTAGAAGGCAAGAGTTAGTCCGTGTCTTAGAGGTATAACTGGAAAGAGAGGAAAACAGGACCAATCCAGCAGTTCTTAGGGCCTTAGGTGAAAGGGCCCTTAGTACTGACTGCAATGAGTGACACTGCATTGTTAGATATTTTTGAAATTTCAACAGGATGTGTCTCTCCTTCGGCAGACCCTTGGGGCTGAAGACGCAAGTTGCAGTGTGCACTTCTATCCCTAGACACATCCTCCTGCAATTTCAAAAATATCAAACATGAAAATCCTAAACATCTTTGTCCAGAGAAGAAAAACGTGGCTTGCCCATTCAAAAAATGAGAACTGGACTGAACACCTGTCTTATCAGCAACAAGAAGCTTTAGACAGTGTAAGAATATCCTCTAAGGTCACAGGGAAGATGACTTTCCACATGTGTTTACACTTTGCCGAATCTACCTGGATGTTTCCAGACATGCAAGGGTTTACCATCCACCATCTCTTCCTAAGAAGTTATTTAGCAATGTACTTAGCAAAATAAGGAATTAACCAAAAAAAAAAAAAAAAAAAAAAAAGAAGATACGAGTTTTGGGAAACAGAACCCTGGTTTGGACATTAGTGAAGAGGCATTCTGACAACCATGCAAATGACCTAGGGTTACAAATCCAGTGTGGGACAGGTTGGGTGAACACCTGAGAAAAACTGAAAAAGTTAGAAAAGACAAGGATATCAGAGGGTAATAGTACAAAATAAAAGCTCTTGCATTACTTGAGAAAGTTAAGGTCCAAGTAGAAGCAAACTGTAATTTGATGCTAGAACACTAATCTTTGAGAGGGCATGTGTGACATTGGAAGTGCAGTCACAACTCACTGCTTGGTCTGGTCTTGAACAGTGTTCACATAGTACCATGGAAATGCTATGCATCATTTTCAGGCCCATTTATGGACAGATCCTAGAAGAGCTGGTATAGGAAAGGATGTCAATGTTAACAGCTTTGGCAATGTGAGTGGGTAATGGTGCTGTATGGAAGGAATAGGAAACATTTCAATGCTTAGAGAAAACATTGATTTCTTGTTTGTTTTTCCTTCCAGATCATCATTCATCTTCAAGAAGCTACTTTGAAAGTCTGGCCAGTGTCTATTCAGGGCCACCGGGAGTTAGGAAGTATAAGGAAACCAAGAGAAGTCAGCCCCTGCCCAGAAGATCTGAAGTTAATAGTGGAAGTTTCCCTGGAAGTCCTTTTCAGCCTCAATTCTCATCATGCGTAAATTAACATAAATCATGCACATGCCTTTTACTTTAGTGAAGTTCCACAGAATAAAAGGAAATAATTTTGCCATCTTGGTATTGCAATATGAATTATAGCCTTAACAAACTGTTGCCACAGGTCTCTGTCATCATGCGTGAGCTCATTTGTCAGGCAGATCCTTGGGGCTTAAGATGCAAGTTGGAGTGTGCACTTTATGATGCTGTTTTATTTAGAGGCGAAAACGTATGCATGCTGGTGTATTTCTGAGAGGACACATAATTAGGGAACCTCCTGAGAGGTTTGGGTTGGAAGTTGATGACTTACCTTTTTATCTTATACCTTTCTATATTGTTTAATTTTGTTTTTCCACTCTGAGGAAGTATTGCTTACACCAATTTTTGCCTGAACTTCCTTGGAATTCCCATTTCTGTCACAGCTTTAGCACTTTCTATGTTTAAAGTCTTTAGGAAGGGTGGTCATACAGCACTAACCTTAGGTAAGCCTCTGTTCTGTTGGTGCAGCAAGTATTCATTGAGTTTCTTCTAAATGCCTGCGCTCTGCCCTTCTCTATAAACTTACTTTCTTTTCTTTTTTTTTTTTTTTTTGGGTGACAGAGCCTCTGTTGCCCAGGCTGGAGTGCAGTGGCATGATCTCAGCTCACTGCAACCTCTGTCTCCTGGGTTCAAGTGATTCTCCTGCCTCAGCCTCCCAAGTAGCTGGGATTACAGGCATGCGCCACCACATCCAGCTAATTTTGGATTTTTAGTAGAGATAGGGTTTCACCGTGTTGGCCAGGAGTGTCTCAAACTCCTGACCTCAAGTGATCCACCTGCCTCAGCCTCCCAAAGTGCTGGGATTACAGGCGTGAGCCACTGTGCTTGGCCCAGACTTCCTTTTTTCTAAAACATTAGGTTGGTAACCAACCTAATATTTTTTTCCTCCACTTTTGGCTGGGCATGGTGGTGGCTCATGCCTGAAATTCCAGCACTTTGGGAGGGCATGGTGGGTGAATCGCTTGAGGTCCGGCCAAAATGACAAAACCCTGTGTCTACCAAAAAGACAAAAATTAGCCAGGTGTGGTGGTGGGCACCTAGAAGCCCAGCTACTTGGGAGGCTGAGGCACAAGAATTGCTTGAACCCAGGAGGCAGAGGCTGCAGTGAGCCAGGATCATGCCGCTGCACTCCAGCCTGGGAGACCGAGCTAGACTCTGTTAAATAAAAAATAAATAAAATATTTTTCCTTCACTTATTCCACATCCTCTATCTCTGTTCTTCCTCTCCCAGTTGTTTCCTTCCCTTTTTCCCCTTGATCTTCCTCCAATGACTCTTTCCAGAGGATGCTGTATCCCACTGGTGCCAGTGCCAAACCCTGCTGATGTTGGCAGAGCAGTATTTTTCCCAGTGACCTTGGTTTTATTATTTTTAATTCTCTGGGTTCACATCAGTGTTGTAATACAGTCAGTTTTACAGTCCACAGAAATGATAGCGGTGCCTTGAGCGGCGTATGGCTGAGGGGTCATGATGCAGAGTCCCAGCTCTACCGCACAGAGCCTCACCCACTTCCCTGCCTCCACATCCTCACCATGGAAATAGGAGCACTGTTGGTACCTACCTCGTGAGGGCGGTTCTAGAATTATTCAAGCACATCATCTAAGATGCTTTGTACAGACCCTGGTACATTGTAACCACTCAATAATGTCAGTTCCTCTTGAAAAGCATCATCCAGGCCCTGTTTGCACAGAGTTAATTGCTTCTGTACTTTTTTTTTCTTTTTTGTTTGTTTGTTTTTTTGAGACAGAGTCATGCTGTGTTGCCCAGTTTGGAGTGTAGTGGCGTGATCTCCGCCGACTGCAACCTCTGCCTTCTGGGTTCAAGCAATTCTCCCACCTCAGCCTCCTGAGTAGCTGGGGTTACAGGTGCGTGCCACATGCCTGGCTAATTTTTTGTATTTTTAGTAGTGACAGGGTTTCACCATGTTAGCTAGGCTGGCCTCGAACCCCTGGCCTCAAGTGATCCTCCCACCTGGGCCTCCCAAAGTGCTGGGATTACAGGCATGAGCTGCTGGGCCCGGCCGCTTCTGGTACATTTCTTAAATGTCCTGTGAAAGTTCATCTGGAATGGGATTTGCTGGGAATTCATTTTATAGACAAGGGAAGGATGTAGTCTTGTCAGATATGGTGACTTAAAGGTCATCTTAAAGGACTTAGAACTCAGCTGAGTGTGGTGGTAGATGCTTGCAGTCTTAGCTGCTTGGGACGCTGATGTGAGAGGTTCGCTTGGGCCTGGAAGTTTGAGGCTGTGATGAGCTATGACTGGGCCACTGCACTCCAGCCTGGGCAACAGAGCAAGACCCTGTGTCAAAATAAAAAAGACCTATAGAAGCATTAGTGCTTGAGGTAACTATTAGCATGTGCTGACAGAGGTCTAGTGCCTTTACCTTGCTGCTGAGTCCCTCCAGATTACTGGCCTTCCCATGCCCTTTCTCTTCTCTGGGCTGCTAATGCTTTCCTTCCCCATAGTAGTAATACTACTGATTAACAAATTGGTACATTCTCTGATCTCGCTTCAGAGGCTGTTTCTGTGCATTGAAGATGTATATACAGTCTTAATTCAAAAGAGATAGCATTTATGTGCTGCCACATTAAACAGATTGCAACAGTATTACTATTGAGTTTGTGTTGCCTCTGTGCAACCCTCATCGTGCCCAGGAACAAATGAAACCACCAGAGACCTGGAGCCTCAGGTTCATTCAGTGGTGTCCCAGGGAAGGGGATTGGAGGGTTTATTCCCAGGAGGCCTCTGAAATCTAAGAGCTATTAACAAGGAGTTATAAATCATCTTTAGTAGCTACAGGCCCAGGCTGTGGCTAGAGCCCTAGATGGGAGAAATGAATGGTAAGATTGGTAGAGTATTGCTCATATAAATATGTAAGCTGTTTTACTGGCACACTGTATCTGGTGATATTAACATGATAAGCTATTGGTAGGATTTTTATCAGATCGTAGAAATATATTTATAGCCTATTTCCTGTTATATACTGAAAAGCTACTAATGGAATAGTAGACAATGATATCAGTAATAGCTTAAAACAGTCTTCACTGTCACTTACCTGATTTCGGGAATGACAGGTTTCTTTCATGCATAAGGTACTGGATACATTAAACACGTGCACACACAGATATGGCATTGCGTTCTAGTCATATCCTAAAGAAAAACGATGGTGCAGTATGTTATTTACAGAGCTATACTCTGTGTGAGTGACTGTGTGTGTGTGTGGTGGAGGTCAGGGATGACTTGTTTGTAATATACCTTAAGGAAGTCTGTCCGAATTTGCCCTTCAAATACTAAATAAATTCACCTCTTACCTCAAACAGCCTTTCAGTTCCCTTTTACTAATTTTGTTTAATAGAAAGGCAAGTCAAGACCAGGGATGGTGGCTCACACTTGTAATCCTAGCACTTTGGGAGGCTGAGGCAGGAGAATCACTTGAGCCCAGGAGTTCAAGGTTCAAGACTAGCCTGGGCAACATAAGGAGACCCTGTCTTTACCCCCCCAAAAAAAAAAAAAAAAGGCAGCAGCAGCAGCTGGGAATGGAGGACTGAGCCAGGGACTGTCCCACTGCACTCCAGCCTGGGCAACAGAGCAAGATCCTGTCCCAAATAAAAATAAGACAGCTATTCTACCCTGTCTGCACCTAAATAAGCTCATCTTATTTTTTGTCTGAAATTGTTGCAAACTCCCAGGTCTGCTAGTTTTCAGAAACCTTGGATGTCAATAAGGAATAGTTCTCAGTTGCTTATGAGTATCATGGATTTCTTTTGGCTTAAAGTTCAAAACAGCCAACAAGCAGAGCTAGCAACCCATAGAGAGATATGAAGAATATTTTCATAGATGTGTTTGCTGAATGAACAAGGCTGGCTGAATTTTTTTTTTTTTTTTTAGACAGGGTCTCACTTGGTTGCCCAGGCTGGTGTGCAGTGGCACAGTAGCAGCTCACAGCAGCCTTGATGTCCCGTCTCAGCCTCCTGAGTAACCAGGACTACAGGTCAGGAGGCCACCACACACGCCCGCCTGAGTTTTAAAATTTTTTTGTCTCCCTGTGTTGCCCAGGCTGGTCTCAAACTCTAGGACTCAAGCCATCCTCCTGCCTTGGCCTCACAAAGTCAGCCACTGCGCTCAGCCCTGAATTCTTAATTACAACCAAAACAGATGCTTATGGATTTTCCTGCTTTACAACTCTTGTCTCTTTTACCTGTAAATGTAAGATCTTGACAGCTCATATTTGCCTTTGCTTTTGTGTCCCAATAGTTCTATCCTTGGTAAGCCTCTGTGGAAACTACAGAATCTTACAAATATAAAACACTTTCAGAAAAACATCCAAAAATGGACACCTGACATTTAGACTCCCTAACATCTTGATCCTGTTGAAGAAAGGAGATGAGCACAGCTGGTTTTCAGTAGTTCTTCACTCCACCTTACTAGGTTCATCTGGACGCAATGCTGTGGGGGCCAGACGAAGAAGCTGGGATTGTGAGGGATCCTACTAGACTTTACGGCTGGAGCGCCCAGGAATACTCTCATAAGGAATACTAACCCAAAAGGAAGTCAGCCTCAACTCTGACAGCAACACCTTTCATAAAGTACGCGTTAATGCTTTATGTGTACAAATAAATACTTGTGGTACTTTTCACTATGGCAAGCTCAGAAAACGCATGAAGATACGTAAGCTAGTCAATTAGGTGGGTAGATGGTGCCTGCACCCTTTGCTCTGACCGAGACTGGAATTGTGAGCAATGTCCTCTCCTGTTCTCCACCCACCTCCCCACCCCCCCAACCCCCACCGCACTTCACTGACAGCGGCGATGTCAAGTAGGCAGCTAGGAATGTCCTAAAGGGAATCATGGGTAACTTGTAAGCTACCTCAACTTATTTTTGTTAATTATGTACGGTATAAGATGGATGGAGCTGGGTTCTTGTGCCTTTCTCACCTTGTCTGCATAGAGATGTAGCTGCTCCTGCAGGCCAAAGTTTTGCGCGAATCACCTCCACCTGCGTCCCATTGGGAAACAAAGGTCTGAGAGCCTGTTTGGTGATGAACCACGATGATCTCCTTAACACTCAAGCCACCCCTCAGAAAATCGGGTTTCTTTCTGTTTCCATTCATATATGTAATCTTCGCTTCAGACAAACATGACACCTCACTATTCTACGCAGTTTTGAATCCCGCTTTTAAAATGGGATGTCTGCCTTGTCTTTAAGTTTTCTGAGGAGGAGAGGGGAAGTGTAATGGGACCGTCTATAATTTGAAACCCTACCTCACTATTTTGCGTCTCAGAAAACGCGGGCTTCATTGCCCTGGTTCCCCACCGGTCCCCCAACCTTCCGGCTGGCTCTCTAGCGGTCCTCGCCTCGGCGCTGACGTGGTCGGGCGGCGGGGATTGGCGTCCGGGCGGAGCACGGTGGGCTTCCCGGCGGCAGGCAGGCTGCTGCTGCAGGTGGGTCCCGGCGCCCGCCCCGCCCCGCCCTCCACCTCCCGCGGTCGCCCCGCCCCTGCCCGCCCGCTCTGCTCGCATTGGCGCTGCGGGCTGTCTGTCCCCGCGCGGTGGGGAGGGGGCGCACCAGGCGGCGGGTTCTGCAGAGGGCGCCTTGCTCCGGGCGCGACCGCGGCTCCCTGGAGGCCTGGGTGTCGGGCCCTGCGAGCGCGCTGCGACCTCGGGAGCAGTGTTGGCCAAGGACCCCGGCGCCCTCCGTGAGTGAAGGCAGGGCGGGGAGGCTGCGGGGGAGGAGGGTCGGGGCAGTGTCAGGTCTGCGGATCGCGGAGTGGGCAGGGGGTGCCCACTGGACACTGGGGATCGGGGCCCCCTGAGGTGCTGGGATCACGGGAGGTCGCTTGTCTGCAGGAATCCGCGGCCAGGGCGACCCTCATCAGGTCTGCCCACCTATTCCCTTCGCGTTACAGCTGGTCTTAGAAGCAAGGGTTGCCGGTGGCTTTTTTCCTTCTTTATCCCTCTTTGGGAAATGTGATTTTGGGTTTCTAGCCATTACATTATAATTCTACAGACAGCTTGAAGCTGGGTTATCTGTTCCACGCCCCCGGCATTTTCCTTTTTGAGTACTTTATCCTGCGCTCTGTCTCCTGCCATAAGGGGCATCAAGCCAGAATTCGAGATTCCTTCCTCCAGGAGGAAGCTTCGTGGTCCATATCTGGTGCTGGGAAAGATACATTGCTTTCCTCGGGTAGTGGTTGCCCTTTGCTGCTCAAGGGGGAAAGGGAAGGGGGGTGTTTTCTGTGATAGGAGACTTGCAATTCTATCAGGAAATGAGCACAGGGACTTTAAGATTTCCCGAGGCGATAAAGCTACCCTTGCTGGTTAAGGGGGAATCATTTGCAGTCTGACATTCTGCAAAGTTTTAATATCTACAGACAGAATTATTTTCCCCCTTTCAATTAAGTTTCTGTTTGGGCATTCATTTTATTTCTAGGGTGTATATACATTTAAGTAAGCTTCTTAAACTATTGTCTTTGCACATACAGGTTAGTTTCTAAAGGATACACTCCTAAACATCTCATTTCAATATTTCTATTATATGGTAATACCTCCTCTGCTTAACAAAAATGCTCAGGTGCTGAAAACTCACAAGAGGCGAGAAGATTTAAACAGTTATCAGCTGAGGTTCTAGTACTCACTGAAGCATTATAAATTTGAGGAGAAACACTGTCGAATGTTCATATTTCAGTTCCGTCATTGTTCTAGAATGACTTTATCTTTCTCGTAGAGGTATAAAGTATGAAACACCCAACCTAAGGGAATATTTACTTAGATCATAAACTGATTTTCAGGGTTCCAGTTCCTTATACAGTTCATAAAATTATGGGTTATCCAAATGAAACTTCAGTGAAGGATTTACATGAAAACAGTATAAAGAATGAGTCCCTTTGCTTATTTTAGGGCATCCATCCACTAAAATTCATAGGATCTTTGTTAGATAATCACCTCCCATTTCCATTCTTTGGTGCTATCATACCATTCTGTGGATTAAACTTTCAATACACCTTTATATTATCTAACAGTTTGCCAACTGCATAGTGTGTCAACTTATTTTTGGCTTTTAAATTACTTCCTGAACATATATATATATATATATATATATATATATATATATATATATATACACACTTTCAAAAGCTTGGTTTCCAAATAACAAGAACTCAGTCTGGTCTTGGTTCAATTTATGAGTTGATTGATGGGTACCTTGTAATTAACCATTAATCAGTTTTTAAATTTCTTTACTAAGAATATACTGCAGATTAGTATCCCCAAAGGATTCATTTTCTAATGAAACTCTTAAAGCCCAGTTTCAGAACATAAGCTTTAAGCAACAAGCAATCTTGTGTTTAACCTGAGCTCTGTTACAGCGATGCCTTAATCTCAGCCAAATTGCTTCATCTGTAGATGGTGACACCACCACCTTTGTAATATTATGGTGAGGATTAGAAATGTATGTAAAAGTGTGTGCACTGCCTAATACCCAAGAATTGCTCAATAAATGTCAGCTATTATTAACTTCCTGACCTCCAACTATGTGCATGGTGGAAACATGATACAGCAGATAGAGTACTTAAATGAAAATGTCAAAATTATACAACTAATTTAAGAGTGTAGAATGACAGTAATGCTAAATTTTCCTAAGAGTATGTATGAAAAGTAGCACTTCCTTGATGGAACATACATTTTTAGAACAGAAACCTTATGTTATAATGGAAAAACTAGAGTGTCAAAGTCTCTACTGCTAACTCTAGCTATGACCTTATCTAGCTGCATGGCTTTTGACAAGACAATTGCTCCCTTTTGGCGCTCAGTTTTGTCATCTGGCTGGATCTGAGTAATCTCAAATAATCTCTAAAGTCCTTTCTTTAAAGTTATTTATTGAGTGTGATAAAAATTACATTAGCTTGCTTTTCATCCTGCACTTCATTTTTGGTTCTTGTTGTTAATTCCTTAACTTGCACTTTAGAATCATAAGCAATTCGTACGGACAGCACAACTAAAGAATTGATAATATCAAACTTGCAGAGTAATCCAAAATGAAGTTTCAGCAAAGAGGATAAAACAAAACAATCACACTGAACTCTTTAATAGGGCCAAAATAAACCCCAATCATTATTCTTAAGCCATTTCATTAGTAAATACATGGAAAATATGTCTGGTAGAATCTTACACATTCAACTGAAAGTCTCCATAGAAAAGAATAGCCTCACAGTGAAATAAAATACCACTTTCTTTTCTCTCATCAGGTTGATCTTTAAATAAAGCAAAAATTTATCCAGTAAAGGGTTTTCATGAAGAAATTTAAAGAGAGAAATTGCAAGCAATAGAGAAACTAAGCATTTCTATACTAGAGAAACCACCTAAAACAACTGTACGGAGTAAGATGAAAGGAATGAATACACCTGGAAGAAATTTTACCTAGTGTGACATTTTTGCCCATCTTTTTGTCACAAAGGCTAAGGAAGAGAGAATATAGTTTTCTAGAGAATAAGAGTACAATGTGAAAATGGCAACCACAGTTTCAGAAATTCATGTAGAAAACAAAGATGAGAAGAGATCAGCAGAAGGTAGTCCTCGGGCTGAAAGACAGGAGGAGAAAACATCCATGCTTTGCTTCAAGAGACGAAAGAAAGCAGCTAAAGCATTGAAGCCCAAAGCTGGCTCTGAAGCTGCTGATGTAACAAGGAAGTGTCCACAAGAAGCAGGAGTTTCTGATCAGCCAGAGCCCCCACGGGGGGCCTGGGCCTCACTCAAACATCTTGTAACACGCAGGAAAAGGTCGGAGTCTTCAAAGCAGCAAAAGCCATTGGAGGCTGAAGTGCAACCTGAAATAAATGCTGAGGATGCTGATCTTTCTAAGAAAAAGGCAAAATCTAGACTTAAGATTCCCTGCATAAAATTCCAAAGAGGGCCAAAAAGGAGGAATCACTCCAAAATTATAGAAGACTCAGTCTGCAGCATCAAAGTCCAGGGAGAGGCTGAAAATCTGGATCTACAAACACAGACCCCATCAAACGATCAGGCAACAAAGGCTAAGTCAACCCAGGATCTAAGTGAAGGCATCTCACGGAAAGATGGTGATGAGGTCTGTGAATCAAATGTGAGCAATAGCATTACTTCCGGAGAGAAAGTGATTTCAGTAGAACTTGGATTAGATAATGGGCATTCTGCTATTCAAAAGGGAGCTCTAATCCTTGAAGAAATTGAAACAATCAAGGAAAAACAAGATGTTCAACCCCAGCAAGCAAGCCCACTTCAAACTTCAGAAACAGACCATCGGCAACCAGTACCTTCTGATGTTACTCCTTTACCTACAGTCCCAGATCAACAAATTGTAGAAGAAGCCAGTAACAATATCCTAGAAAGTGCACCAAATGGGAAAGACTATGAAAGCGGAGAGACTGTGGCTGAAGAAACTAAGCCAAAAGATACGGAATTGAGCCAAGAACCAGATTTTAAAGAAAATGGGATCACTGAAGAGAAATCCAAATCAGAAGAAAGCAAAAGAATGGAGCCAATTGCTATTATTATTACAGACACTGAAATCAGTGAATTTGATGTTAAGAAATCTAAAAATGTCCCTAAGCAATTCTTAATTTCAACAGAAAGTGAGCAAGTAGGGGTTTTTGCTAATGATAATGGTTTTGAGGATAGAACTTCAGAACAATATGAAACACTCTTAATTGAAACAGCCTCTTCTCTTGTCAAGAATGCTATTCAGTTGTCAATAGAACAGCTGGTTAATGAAATGGCATCTGATGATAAAATAAACAATCTTCTACAGTGACTTACTCTCCAGAGTCATGGGAGAAAAACCAAGCTTAATGAAGAATTATTTTATACATTTGTGGCATTTCTTACTCAGTTAACGAATGAGAGATTTATCATCTCTGGAACTTAAAGGTACAATTATAGTGCAGAAGTGCTAAAGATTGTCAAGTTTATAAAACTCTACCACTGAAATGCAGTCATTTCTGGATTGGAGGAAGTCAGCACGGATTGCACTGTGTAAAGTAACACAACACACAGGGAGTTGCTAAAACGGCATATGGAGACTGGAGTGCTTTGGGGGAGGAAAATGTATTTATTGAGCACTTATGGTATGCCATAAGCTCTTTAATGACCTCTGATATAACAAAGTCTGGTTTCCTTTTGGTAATTTAGCTCTGTGTATAGGCTAACATCACACTGAGTTTTTAAAAACATTTTTTACAGTGGACATATATGCTGTTTAAAATGGTGAATAAGGTGAGCTACTTTTGTGAATGTGATTTGTAATTGTTACATTCCTAAGCATTAGGCTTAACTTGAAAAATATATTGCATTTTCCCAATTTCAGCAGATAGTGTGCAGAATATGCATATTGAAATTAAATATGAGTGGTTTTCTAGTCTTGCTTAAGTCCTTTATAAGAAAGAGCCATTTGGCCAGACGCAGTGGCTCACGCCTGTAATCCCAGCACTTTGGGAGGCCGAGGTGGGTGGATCACTTGAGGTCAGGAGTTCAAGACCAGCCTGGCCAAAGTGGTGATACCGTGTCTCTACTAAAAATTTTATAAAAATAAGCTGGACATGGCAGCGGACGCCTGCAATCAGCTACTTGGGAGGCTGAGGCAGGAGAATCACTTGAACCTGGGAGGTGGAAGTTGCAGTGAGCCAAATTCATGCCATTGCACTCCAGCCTGGGTGACAAGAGGGAAACTCTGTCTCAATTAAAAAAAAAAAAAAAAAAAAAAGCCATTCACAAATCCTTCATTCAGGCAAACTGTTACAATGTGCAAAAGGGTAGAAACAGGGAGTGGGTTTTTACCTCTCTTCTTTCTGCCTCAACAGATCTGTATATATCCATTTCTGCATGGATTTATCTGTGAAAAGTTAAAAAGTGAAACAGCAAAAACAAAAGGGGAATATTATTGTTCATCCAGGAGAAGGAAAAATTCCCAAGTAAATTGTCACAGATAATATAGGATTCATCTTGCAGAATTACTTCTTTAAGAGCCATATTCATTAACCTCTCTCCAAAGAGGGGAGAGTAAATTCAAAGCCAGCCTGGTAGTAATGGTCCTGGAAAATCCTAATAATCTAGGGCAAATATTATTTATTCTTGGCCAAAAATGAGCCATGAATGTGGCTGAATAGAAATTGAAAAATTATTGCTAAAGCACATTATAATTTAAATGTCAGTTTTCCTTTGTGTCTATGTGTTGAGACCAGTAAAAAGCATTTTACATGGATATTGAAAATTAACTTTTTCATCACTATTTTCAATCCAGATGTACTTTATAAAAATGAGAAGGGCTTATTTGCATTTTTATTTACTGATTGAAAGGGAAATATCTGATCTCATCAGTGATTGCCATATTTTTTGAAAAAGTAATCCTATTTCAATCTTTCCTTGTGTGAAATGGCCATAATACTACAATGCACTTCCCTACCTCACAGGTTAGGATTCAAAGTGTATAGTCCCCCATTGTGTAAATTGAGTGTGTTACTACTTGAAATAGATGAAGTAATAAAGTATGGGATGTAAGGTATTTGTTAAAGAGCTCCACTTGTGGGCTGGGCGCGGTGGCTCAAGCCTGTAATCCTAGCACTTTGGGAGGCCGAGGCGGGCAGATCACAAGGTCAAGAGATTGAGACCATCCTGGTCAACATGGTGAAACCCTGTCTCTACTAAAAATACAAAAAATTAGCTGGGCATGGTGGCGCCTGCCTGTAATCCCAGCTACTCAGGAGGCTGAGGCAGGAGAATTGCCTGAACCCAGGAGGCGGAGGTTGCGGTGAGCCGAGATCGCGCCATTGCACTCCAGCCTGGGTAACAAGAGCGAAACTCCGTCTCAAAAAAAAAAAAAAGAGCTCCACTTGGAGGAAAGAATGCACATTAGCTGATTTTAAATGATCTGGGTAAAGTCTTGCATTGCTTAAGGATTGATTATAGAAAGTATGTGCTAATTTGTCCTACAATCATCTGTTTCATTCTGTAAATACATATTGAGACCTCTAACAAAGGAAACTAATCTGACTTTGAAACCGAACCAAATCATGGATATTACTGGCAAGATTCTTTGCTGAAATGCAGAAATATTTCCCCACCTTTGCACATATAATCTTGTGGAGGGGGGAATCCTTCAATTTAGCAAGATGAAAAGTGTGTCGTTCAAAACACATGACCCAAGTAGTCAGTTTCTTTTAACTGTACAACTTTTAAACATTAAAAAAAGATGAAGTCATCTTCTCTGAAAACACTCTTTAACTCACTATATGTGGTGCTAATGGACTTGGACAGCTACCAGCAAATATATATCATATTTAAAAGTGAACAGTTTTAAAAACCTAAGGTTGGTGCATTTTACAGTGTATTGAAGAATCCTGTCCTCATTTACTGCAAGGATGCCTCCAAGCCAATATGCTTGCATTGTAAATGTGTCGTAATCTCTCATCAACAAGGAAAAACTATAGTACTTACCAGTTATTGAAAATATTTTGGGGGATTTAAAAAACAGATAAATGGTAAATATGTGTAATGAAATTTTTGGTTAAGAAAGTAAAATTTTATCTAATACTAGGTTTTTACCTTTTTCACTGTGGTTTGATATATATTTTTGGTTAGAATGTAGTGATTGTTTTTATGATGAGATGTATATTTTACTTGCATTTACTCTTAAGTGGTTTCTCTTTTTCTATTGAGAATATTTGTTGAATTAAATAAGTAGGATTTCAGTTAGAAAAAGGAATTCAGAAAATAACTGGTCTCAATCTGATTATATGTGCTACATGGCCAAATCCTATTACAATGAATTCTAAGGTGATTCAAATTGTTTTATTGTTATAGAAATAAGCAGGGCTGGGCATGGTGGCTCACACCTGTAATCCCAGCACTTTGGGAGGCTGAGGCAGGAGGATCACGAGGTCAGGAGTTCAAGACCAATCTGGCCAACAAAGTGAAACCCCATCTTGACTAAAAATACAAAAATTACCCAGGTGTGGTGGCATGTGTCTGTAGTCCCAGCTACTCAGGAGGTTGAAGCAGGAGAATCATTTGAACCCAAGGCAGAGGTTGCAGTGAGCCGAGACCATGCCATTGCACTCCAGCCTGGGTGACAGAGTGAGACTCTGTCTCAAAAAAAAAAAAAAAAAAAAAAGAAATATGCAGAAATCATATGGCTTCGAAGTCATAAAATATTTTTCTTGTAATAGTATTTAAGCAATTTGACCTTATATGCAAACGATAAGTGAATATAAATAGGTTCTAGTTCAATTCACATTTGACAACATTAAAATAATTATTAGGAACACCATATGAATTTTCATTTACATTTGCTGTGGTATAAATTTTGCTTTTAATGAATGTTTATTAGCCAAGATTCAGTTTCTCTTTGAACCCAGAATTTTACAAGGCTAGGGGTTGGGGAGGGGAGTTATTGGATACTTGTTAACTTTTTCAGCATATTATCATCCCTCTTCTAAGAGTCAAGTATTATTCACTTTGCTTCTTATAACCCAGAGAATGTGAAAATTCTCTTCTATTTTATGTAGCACTATTCACTTAACATTTTTTCAAAGCACTTTGTAGGATATAAAAATAGTACCAGGTAACATTTAAGTAAAGGTAGCAGAAAACAAAAGAACTTTGAAACAGAAATTATGTTCCCTGCCACCTCCTCCACCTCAAAGAATAATAAGCATGTGGCACAAATAGAGTTCTTCAGAAAAGCTGTCTGCATAATTTTTCTTCAAGGTAATGTGTTTGACAGCATGAAGTTTGTGATGATCTTAATTGGTCTACTATTTAGTGGAGTCCTAGAATCTCTCTGATTTACTGCTGAGAGATTATTATTTCACCAGTATATGTGAAGAGGCTTGCTAAAGGCATTAGATATGGATCATGACAGGGCACCAATTTGGCTTCTGTATGCAATCCAGCATTAACTTCATCCACAAATTTCTAACTTCAAGTTGCCTTATTTTTTATAGTTAAGAATGTTTCTAGAGGTTTACAGCAGAATTTTAAAAATAATTGTTAGGCTTTAGAATCCTACTGTCTGAGAAGACCTTTTTAATGTCAACCTTACTGAACTATGTAAAGTCTACTTTCTAATTTCATCTGATACTCAATATAGCAGGGTTTGATTTTCTGCCTGCCATTTCTGTGTTGGTTTTTTTTTTTTTTAAATCCTCATTTAAGATTTAGAGTTCTTTAGGTCCAAATTCCTGTGATGTTTTATTGGGTAACATAAAGTCTCTTTTGAGACTTTTTTGAATTATGAACGCATAATTCAAAATTTCAATCCATGGTATATCTTATGGTACATTTTTGAAAAGAAAATTTGTAACGCTCCTTAGTTACAAAAATTTATTAGAAGGAAGCTACATAAAATTCAGGTGTCCTGATTAAATTTAATTTGATTCAACACACATATTAGGCATAACTTCTGCCTAACACTATTTGATAAGATGCACAGGCTCCCTGCCCTCCAAGAGCTCAACCTAGGGAGCAGTGACAACAGAAAACTGGGTTGAGATTACGACAAAGAGCCGTGGATAATGCTGCAACCTGAGTGGCACAGAGGGCAGTACACAGAGAGAGCAATTAATTTTGGTGTGAGGAAGCTGGTGATCTGAATACAGCAGCAGTTTGAAAGTGTTCCATTCTTAAATAAACAGTATGTTCATTCTGATTTGTGACTAGGTGTAGAAAAAAGCCTGTATAGTGTTACCTATTTATAGTAGTTATTTGTAAAAAATGTTAAGTGGATGAGCTATTATTAAAGTAAAAGTTTCATTTTTTTCCTCATTAAAATTAGTTACTGTGGATCAGAGGATGAATAATACTCTGTAGAAAAAAAGATTTCAAGTTGAATTAATTTATGTACTGATTATTAATACAGAATAAATGTTATGTTGACTCATGTTTATTTATTTGGATCTTTTAAAAGAATGCTGGGCAAACTATGTTCATTTCCTAAAACTATAAAGATCACATTGATGGAACTACTGAGTTTGCACTATAAAAAGTTCTACTCTGCTGATTGGGAATTGGACAGAGAGACTTTACAATGACACTCCTAAAACAGTCCTTCAGCAAGAGAGATACAAACACCTACAATGTTTAACTAACTCAATCAAAAGAACAGTCCTGAATTTGATGACATCTGTGAATTTGATAAAAGCACAGTTTTCATCTCTTGCTATACTCGTCTTTTCTGCATTAACCTATGAATTAATGATTTTTCAAATAACGAATCAATGTGAAAATGCTAGAATTATTCAGATGGTATGTACTAAAGGTGGGTGTTTAAAAAGTTCTGTTTACTAAGGCACTGATTTAATTTAGGTAACGTTAACAACTTATCTTTTCATAACCACAGCCCAATGATAATCCAGCCGAAGGAAGGACTGTACTTTCCAAATCTTGGGAACAACTTAAAAGTTGATAGTACTTTAAAAGTCCTAAAAGTAAATCTAGCTCCAAAGCAAAATGTCTTCTTAATGTACAAACACTGTAATAGGGTAGCTAATATTTCACATTTTAAAAGATTTTAAAAAGTTTTATTAAATCTCATCTTCTTGGTTTAAAAAAGATACACTACACTTCACAAAACTTGTCCTCACAGGCAATTCTGCTAATCCCTTTTTAGACCTTTAATGCTGGCATCTGGAGTCCCCAAGCCTTTTGTGAATACCTACTTTTCTTTATTTTTTCCTTCCTGAAAGTTTCAGCTCACTGGGAGTTAGGTTCCTAAGCTTAGGAAAGACAGTATGCATGTTTGTACACTACACACTCACAGAAAATCCTCTGCAAAATTGGGTGTGGGCACAATGAGCACTGAAGGGAAACCTAGGTGAGGAGAGGGTGGTGTGGCATTGAACTTGGAAACTCCCAGCCTTAAAACTGTCTCTGTAAACTCCAACCTATCCTAACAATGGGAGCAGTGTCCAGCAGTTTCAGGACATTAGCAAGACTAGATGCACTTTCCCACCACTTGCTTTGTGGTTAAACTCAAAAGGGACTTTTGGCCTTGAACTTCCTGGCAGTGCTATTATAGGACAAGGATTATACACTTTTCACAGCTGTACTTGTGGTCGTAGGACCCAGGCCTTCCATTGCTGCACTTCTGGGGGATAGGGAGCACAAGGCTGCCATGCACAAGGTGACACCAAACCAGGTACAGTCATGTGTACACTTGTATCCAAACCTTTTATTCCCAAATTCCTACTCTGACATCTATGCCTTCAGGTCACAGGAAGGTCTGGTTGGTATGGCTACAAGTGGGTCTTTGTATCACATCTGTGATGAATCACCCTCACAATGTAGTTTCAGACATGCATATGCTGCTAATCACTCAAATATATATAAATTACAACACAGAGGTTCCATATGGAATAGCCATTTGCAGCATAACAACTCTGGAATATCACTTCTGTTTAAACAGGTCTTCCAAAACTAAAGTATTTCTATCCTGCTGGCAGAATGACTAAGATAGAACTGCCTTGTACTCTATATTGCTGAGACGCAGAAAATGCCAAAACAATTGGTCATGACTCAATTCGGTGAAAAAAAAAAAAAAAGGTCAACCTCACCTCCTGGGTTCAAGTGATTCTCCTGCCTCAGCCTCCCGAGTAGCTGGGATTACAGGTGCCCACCACCACACTTGACGAATTTTTTTTGTATCTTTAGTAGAGACGGGGTTTTTCCATGTTGGTCAGACTGGTCTCGAACTCCTGAACTCAGGTGATCTGCCAGCCTTAGCCTCCCAAAGTGCTGGATTACAGGGGTGAGCCACTGCGCCTGGCCCCAAAATCCCCCCTTTTAATGTTCTACCAATTTTGACCAAGACATTAGTTGTGTCACCTAGGGGTGACTAATTTTAAATCTTATTCTGATCTCAATACCACTTGTCTATCTTAGTTTAATCCTGACTGCATCAGTGAAAACCACTTGCTGCAGAAATTCAAAATAAGGGCTTCTTAAACCCAGTGTTTAAACCAGGATAATGAAAAGGCAAAGCTGCCATGCATACCTATGCCATGGGCACAGCTCAACTCTGAAAGAAGCCTTCATTAGAGAGGTCCCCCCTAGCACTGGTTGTGCACTGTCTGCATAGCCATCATGGTGGCTCTGAGCATAGGCACCAGTTTGAGAGAGCAGCAAAACTGTGGTATGTTAACAGTGAAATAGGAGACATTTAAGATAAAAAAAAAAGGACTCTTCCCTTTATATGTCTTTCCTCCTAGACTTTAAAATATAGTGATAAAAAAGAGGAGACAGAAACCACTGAGCTCATACCACCAGACTGCACAGATGTGCAAAAAGAGCAATGCTGGGAAATGGGAACTGGTCAGCTAGGAACATTGTTGCGATTCACTGCCCTGGAATCTTTGATCTGCATTTTAAAACCTCTTCCCTTGCCTTTGCAAATGTATTTTCACCTTCAAAAAGTAACAGTTAGGACTTCACTTGCTAAGAACCACTACAGGTTCTTCAGATTTTCCTCCCTATATGGTAGTTATCATAAACGCCAGTTCAAAAAAAAAAATTTCTTTTAATTACCTGCATATGGTTTGGACTAAGTTTCATATGGCTTCCACTACAGAAAAATGTGGCAGAGCTAAATGCACAACATCCCATTCCTCAAAGGCCTGCTGGATGCACATAAATCTGACATGGAACCTCCTGAAACTTGGTAATAACATAGACCAGACAAGGGATGAAGACCACAGTGAGAAGACTATCTTCTTCTCTAGCCTCCTTCCTGCACAAGTCTCTTCTGTTTCCAGGACAGTGGGGACCCACCAGTTGTACAGACAATCTCTCTTGGAGCACTGCCATTTCTTCAGACTTCTGACATGAAAGGACACCACGGTGTTCCAGTAGCTTAATACTTTCTTCTTTTCTTTTTTTGAAACAGAGTCTTGCTCTGTCACCAGGCGCAAGCTTGGCTCACTGCAACCTCCGCCTCCCGGGTTCTAGCTAAGGAAGAGTTTTGCTCTTTTGCCTAAGCTGGAGTGCAATAGCGTGATCTTGGCTCACTGCAACCTCTGGGTCCCAGCTTCAAGTGATTCTCCTGCCTCAGCCTCCCAAGTAGCTGGGACTACAGGCATGCACCATTACACCTGGCTAATTTTTGTATTTTTAGTAGAGATGGGGTTTCATCATGTTGATCAGATTGGATGGTCTCGAATTCCTAACCTCGGGTGATCCACTTGCCTCAACCTCCCAAGGTGCTGACATTACAGTCATGAGCCACCTCGCAGGGCCCTAATACTTTATTTCTATTATTATTATTATTATTATTTTGTATAGATAAGGTCTCACTATGTTGCCCAGGCTGGTCTCAAACTCCTGGGCTCAAATGATCTGTCCACCTTGGCCTCCCAAAGTGTTAGAATCATAGGCGTGAGCCACTGTGCCCAGCCTATTGTTGCATTCTCTCTCTCTCTCTTTTTTTTTTTTTTAAGACGGAGTTTCGCTCTTGTTACCTTGTTACCCAGGCTGGAGTGCAATGGCGCGATCTTGGCTCACTGCAACCTCCGCCTCCTGGGTTCAGGCAATTCTCCTGCCTCAGCCTCCTGGGTAGCTGGGATTACAGGCACGCGCCACCATGTCCAGCTAATTTTTTGTATTTCTAGTAGAGATGGGGTTTCACCATGTTGACCAGGATGGTCTCAATCTTTTGACCTCGTGATCCACCCACCTCGGCCTCCCAAAGTGCTGGGATTACAGGCGTGAGCCACCGTGCCTGGCTATTTCTATTATTTTGATACAGTATCAACAAATTGTTTCAATGAAAAAAGTTTCAAAATTTAGAAACAGTGGAAAAGAATGTATCAGAGGGAGAGTGGGCTCATTTTCCAAGTTGGCTTATCAGCTGTAAAATAAACTTAGGAAAAGCAATTGGTAGTTAGGTACAAAGCTCTAGGATGATGACAATATTGTAATCAGAAATGAGCGGGGAGGCAGACTATATTCACTTAGTATTGGAAGGTGAGAATAGTTGAAGGTAAGAAAACTCTTAACTTATTCAGAATGGAATGGGTTGGAAAGTGTGAAAAAAAAAAGTCAGTTGTTGAACCACAGTTGGAAAAGAAAGTAAACTTCAGTAAGTAACATACTGGCCTGCCTCACAGATTGTGGATGTTAAAAAATAAATAAATAAAAAAATTAAAAAAAAGAACAAAAGGCAAGAAACAAGCAAGGGAGCGTATTTACTCAAATGCCCCTTAATCTATTTCTTGACCAGGCAGAACACCAAAAACTGAGTGTGATGCCTGATTAGAAGAGCCCAAATCCCAAGGCCTCACTATTAATGACTTGGAAAAATCTTCAGAAATGCTCAATGTATCACAATGATGTGATATTTTAAAAAGTTATCTATTGATATATGTACATGTAAATCAGAGGCATCTCGATTAAAGAGGAATATCAAGATATTGCAGTGCCCTATGAAATTTTAAAAAAATTCTCATTAGCCTTGACTCTATAAACCATGATCCAAAAGTAGCTAAGCCCTAAATAATATTTACTATTAATAGTAATGCTGAATTCAAGTATAATGAACATTTTTAAAAGTTACAATGATGCCACCTTTTGGCCAGATTTAAAATTACACAAATTATAACCTACAATCTCAACTTCACGAAGAGACCTCTTTGGAGACACAATTATTTATAAAATTCAAACATTATTTGAATAGATTTAAAACTGTCTTGCTGATTAATACATCCCTGATTTTTAATAATCACACTTTTTATCTTTTTATTTTTAATCACATTTTTATCTTTTAAAAGCTGGGATCAAAAATAATACAAAAAAGAATTTAATTCTGAACACATCTCATACTCCAATTCTTACTCTTTAACATGACTAAGATAGAAATCCCCCAATTAGGTTTCTTTGTATTCTTTAATTCCTGACAACCATCACAAAACTTACTTTAGGGTCTTAGTCTTAGAAGGGTTGGTCAACCTCAGCTCTACTGATGTTCTGAGGTACATATTCTGTATTGTTGGGGGCTGTCCTCTGCACTGAGATGTTTAGCAACATCCCTGGCCTCCACCTACTAGATGCCTGCAGCAGCCTCCCTCATCACCCACCCAACTGTGACAACCAAAAACATCTCCAGATTGCCAAATGTCTCTATGGCGGGTGGGGGGGGGGGGAATAGCCCTGTGTAATGGTGAATTTTATGTGTCCAAATAACTAGGCCATGGGGTGCCCCAATAGTCACATACTATTCTGGGTGTGTCTGTGAGCGTGTTCTGGAGGGAGATAAACTCTCAATCAGTAGACTGAGTAAACAAGATCACCCTCCCTGATGTAGATGGCTCTCATTCATTCAGTTGAAGGCCAGAATAGAATAGAATTAAAAAAGAGATCTCTGGCCTGACTGCGTGAGCTCCAATTATCAGTCTTTTCCTCACTTTAGACCCAAATGGAAACATCAGCTCTTCTGGAGTTTCAAGCCTGCCAGCTTTTGGACTGGAATTTATGCCATAAGCTCTCCTGTTTCTCAGGTCTTCAAAGTCAGACTGGAACATCACTGACTCCCCTGGTTCTCGGCTTGCCAACTGCAGATCTTGGGACTTCTCAGCCTCCATAACTGCACAAACCAATTCCTTATAATCAAGCAATCAATCTCTTTCTCTCAATTCTACCTGTTGTTTCTTTTTAAATTTATTTGATTTTACTTAGAGACAGGATTTCACCATGTTGGTCAGGCTGGTCTTAACTCCCGACCTCAGGTGATCCACCCATTGCGGCCTCCCAAAGTGCTGGGATTACAAGCATAAGCTACCATGCTCAGCCTTGTTTCTTTCTTTTTCTGGAGAATCCTGACTAATATGCCTTGGTTGAGAACTACTATTGGAGAACATGGGCAAAAGGAGATACAGTAGACTGTAAATAGAGAAGAAAGAAGCAAAGCAAGAAACTTCTGGGAAATGATGAGATACTACCTTTCTTTCCAGAGACAGTAGTTGGAAAGCATTTGATTAAGATGTCAATTTTCTATTAATACAGATTATTGTTGGTATTAGGCCCATGAATGCATTTTTGCATCACACCTCCAAAATGTTATCCAATACAAAGACTACTTACCTCAACACTAGGAACACAACATTTGGCAGATACTGCTGTAAAATAAGAACACATTCTATAAGCTGAGCTAATAAACTTGTTTTTTATTCAGTCACATTAATTTATTTGTCTTGGTGAAATACATGAAATCCATTGTTTCCATTCCAACTAGAGGATACACAACTTTCTAAAAGAATGTTTCTGAAGCAAATTGATAGTACATTAGGTGGAAGAGTTTAGCCACACAATGCATTATTGATTTTGGTCTCTTGTATTTACTATGTGTTACATGTACTTTGAAGATTTTTCAGTGGGTCTTTTTTATTGAAAAAGTTTTTGTAATAGAAGTTTAATGTGTAAGTGTATATTTGATCCATTCTGACTAAATGACTTTATTTAGCACACAACAGAGAAGTTGATGACAGTTATTATCAATTGCACCAGAGCAATACTTACTAATTAATCAAGTGCAGTACAGATACATACCGAAGCACAATGAATTCTTCCAGGTCTTCAAGACAAAAATCAAAGTTTGTAATTCCTTGTATTTAAGACATCCAGGGCTGGGATCGTGTAACCTCACCAGTTTTTAAAAGGTCCAACCATATAAACACAGAAGTACAGCAGAGAATAATAATTTACAGACTTTACTCTTAAGAATTTAAAAATTAATAATTTAGGTGCCACAGATCTACATGTAGTTCAAAACATATAAAGACACAAACCACATTATAAAAATTCTTTGCATGGCCCATTTTGATATCAATTACTATAAAAAAATGACACATCAAGTATCTGAGTCACAACATCAAGAATGTGCCTATACAAATAAACTTTAATGGAATTATACATTTTTCAGACTATCTTTTTCCATGATTAATATGTATTTCCTTCAGTTTTCAGTGAAAACTTTATTTTTTTTTCCTTGAGACAGAGTCTTGCTCTGTTGCCCAGGCTGGAGCACAACATTGCGATCTCAGCTCACTGCAACCTCTGTCTCCCAGGTTAAAGCGATTCTCCTGCCTCAGCTTCCCAAATTGCTGGGATTACAGGTGCGTGCCACCACGCCCAGCTAATTTTTTGTGTTTTTAGTAGAGATGGGGTTTCATCATGTTTGTCAGGCTGGTCTCAAACTGACCTCAAGTGATCCACCCGCCCCAGCCTCCCAAAGTGCTGGGATTACAGGTGTGAGCCACCATGCCTGACCAACTTTTCTAATAATACTATGTTATTACCTTCACCCCATTTCCTGTCCTCATCTACTATTTAGATCACCTACATCAAAGAGATAAAATATTTCTTTATTGTTTTTGTTCCTTTTCCTTTATGTAAACAACATATTTGGAAGGAACTTTCAATAAAGCTGAAATTGATGAAGTTTTATTCCCAATAATGCCAAAGAACTAATATCCTCCTTACTGAAGGCCAAAGAGAAACAGTGATATTAAATCACAGAAGAACAGGAATTCTAGCAACACTATTGTTTCTAGAGTTATTTGTAAAAAATAACAGTAAGAGTTTTGTCAATTAGTTATTGAATATTAGATAGTACATTACTGCTTCTAAGATGTTCTAGAATTTATAGGCTGAAATATTAAAGTTAACAGGTCTAGCTACAGAATAAATGTAGCCTATATGGTTGGTTTTAATCAATACTACTGAGAGAACACATTTAACATAAATCCTCACAACACCCCTGTGAGGTAGGTATTGCTTACACTCACTTTACAGATGGGAAATCAGAAAGAGTAAGAAGTAACAATCTGAAGAGTTATAAATAAAAAAATTTTGGTTTTCGTATAAGGCAGACTGTGCTGAATTCTAATGACATATTAATAAGAACAAATACTAAAACAGTCTCTATTTTTTTCCAGAAAACAACTGTGTGTGAGATTTCGAAAGAAGGAAAAATTTTTAAGCTGACTCAAGGGGAAAATGTCTGTTTAGTATCTGCCTGATACAGAGACGAAAGTGCACATGGCATTTCCAGTTTCAAGCTTGGTAATCATTATGCAAACTGCACTATATTATTAGGATGCTGGCTAACAGTATGGCTCCATTTTGTGGAGATGTAGTCAAAAACAAAGGTTTTAGCTGGAAGAACTTTTAAAATACAAAGGAAATTTTCTCAGTAAGCAATCATGTCTTTAAAAACGAATAGAGCACAGTGTTAGGCATATGACAGTTACTTTACGAAATGCCTCAGTGAGCCCAGACCACACCACTACACTCTAGCCTGAGCGACAGAGCGAGACTCCGTCTCAAAAAAAAAAAAAAAGCCTGTAGAATAAATGAAAACAACCACATCAAAACTGGGGTCAGTCCCACACCACTATTCATTGCATCTCTGGAATTCGGCTTTTGGGATTTTTTTCTATAAAATGAAATTGATATTTTCCCACTTCCTAAACAGAATGAATGTTGTAAGGACCAAGGACAGAACATTTGCTTTGAATTTCTAATATTAAAAGGAACTATAAGAATAGAAATACAGTTAACCCCTATTTTCTGAACTCTCAACAGATAAATTTCTGCTTTAAGTCAGTGTTGTCTACCCCGGCCAATCAGCTGCCGGCAAACTCTCATCATTTCTCCAAACTCTGCCCTAAAGCACTGTCTTATCTCACCATCCACATACAACTCTACCTCCACTTTTTAGCTATACAAGGATTTCCTGTGTCAAAGAATAATGAGTAGGCAAATAGGGAAGAATATAAAGGAGAAAAATTACCTTAATAAGAACAATAAAATTTTCACTGACCAAGGCTAGGAAATAGGTCCTAACTAGCCTAAAATACATAAAATCCATGTTAATATTTGTGTTCTTCCAATGAGATGACATCTTTGAGGGCAGTACAAATTTGAATAGTTGCTTAAGTGAATTGGTAGAAAAAAGTTTAAGATTAGGTAAAGTTCTGACCTCAGAGAACAACAGATTTGTTTTAATTACTCCCAATACAATTAATCATATCAACAGTTAGATTTGCTCTCAACACACATCAGTCTTGACCATATGCGCCTTTACTCACTTGTCTAAGGCAGAAACTCAACTGCCTTATATAATACCCAGTAGTTTTCCTCATTCAGTCTTCTAGAAAAATTTATCACTTTGTAATTTACCTGAACTACTGTTTACCTAGAGAAAACCTTTGTGTCCTTAGAATTAGCTGGATTATTTGCGTTCCCTCCTGGTTGAACACTGATGCTGCTGAATGTGGCAGGAAATGGCCTTGGAAGTATTCAGTCTGGAGGGAGTTCAAGAG
The DNA here is from genome assembly GCF_048565385.1 of Saimiri boliviensis. Classification (NCBI taxonomy): domain Eukaryota; kingdom Metazoa; phylum Chordata; class Mammalia; order Primates; family Cebidae; genus Saimiri; species Saimiri boliviensis. Next base: position 39,267,264 of record NC_133450.1, on the reverse strand, counting down.
TTTTGTTCTTGGTTAAATTCTAAGGCTAACAAACCAATTTTTTTAGATGTATTCAAATACCTGTGAAGCTTAGAATTTAACAAGAGGGCAAAAATGAGTCTGTTTTATTATCCTTGACTATGCAGTATTTGAAATTTAAACATTTCAGATCTATCGTTTGTGGCGAAGCTTAACCAGCTATTTCCCAGGTGCACAGAGCAGGAGAATCTGTAATTTATTCCATCAACTTTAATTTTCCCGGGGTTTTAGCTTTATAAGTGTCACCATTATAAAAGAGAGTTTAAAGTTAATTTATAGAGGGAAAGCTACCATCATGGATTTTAAATGTAGTTATAGAACATTGACTGTATCTACTTTGCTAGTTTTATGGATCAGAAAAAAAGTAAAAACTGTGCCACTGAAAAATTACTTTTTCAGGTGATTTTTAGAAAATTAATATCAACCCAGGCAGCCCAAAAAGTCCGCTGACACTGACGGTAGAAAGATGATTTGTATTTTATCATCTTTCTCTTTCAACTCATGTAAACCTCTGGTCTTTTTAAGGTGTCTAAGAAAACACTCTAGACCAAGGTAACAACCCTGGGGTTTTTAGTGAATGCAGTTCTAGCTGAGTCTCTGTCTCTGCATGTTTATTTTTCTATGTGTATATATCTTATTATTTCTTAAAGATTTTTTAATGTCTTTCTGACTCTTCTCCATTTTAAATGAAATATTTTTTACTAAAAATGAGGTAAACTCAATGTTAAAAAGTAAAGAGAAGCCATGTAGGCAAGATGTGGAGCTAGCAGTAAAAAATAAAACTACTCATGATTTGGTATTATCTTAAAATGAATTTTTATACATTATAACATATGTATAACATATAGTTATGCATTAAAATAACTATTAATTTCCTATATGGAAGACAGTATTTAAAAATAATCCTTGTAGGAGTAAATTCATGTGAAATGTAAGCAAAAGTTATAGTTCAGAATATGCTTTAGAACAGATTTCATTTACTTCATATTCAATTTGATTTTATTGATTCTATGACTAAACTTGGAAATTCTATAAATACCTATTTAAAGTTTTCATATTTCCACATTGATTTCTGATTTCTAAATTGTGATTTCATTTGTGAAAAGTTCATAGTACTAATTGAAGGTTACATTTTAATAGCCACATATTAAGTCTTATGAGAAGACCTAATATATACAACCTTAAAACTATGGATAAGCTGTGAAGAAAAAATGTCAATGGAACTGAGGGGAAAATAATTTATGAATAAAAAATGCCATGCCATTTTTTTTTTCAGAATTGGTCTAACAATTCTGAAAGAGAAGCTGCTACTCAACTAGGATAGTATCCACATTTTCCTGTGTAAGCTCCGACTCTAAGGCACAAGGCAAGTCTAAGTGTTCTTGTGACAAGCGAGAACTTTTCAGGGAGACATCAGACCAGTTGTCACAATGTGGCTGAAATCTCTGGGCCAGTGCATTACCAAACCTTTGGCACCGGTTATATCTGTAAGATTTACCTTTGTGTGTATACATGTGTTCCAACAATTGGCTCTTTCGAGGGAATTTATGACCACAGATGGAACAGCTGATTTTTCTTTTCCTTGAAAAAGAAAAATTACAGTTTAATTCTACTGGCTCTGTGTCTTTGGAGATCAAAGATACTTGACTGATCTGCAAAGGCTCTGTGGTACCCCGGTTGGAGTGGTCAGGCTGCTGTTCATTCTCCTTAACAATGAAGGAGCTGAGCCTGCGACATTCCAGAGCCTCGCTGTTTTCATTAAGGGGATGCACTTCACCAAGGTCATTACTTTCCAGAATGGAAGCAGGGACACCAAATGGCAGGGATCCAGATACATGTGTATGGAGATGTTGCCTTAGGTTACTACGGGAATCAAAACGTTCCCCACAGTAATGGCATAAGTGTATTCTGATACTGGTTTCACTAAAAGTGGGGCCTGTCACCTCTGATGAGGGTGAGGGGTGGCTCTGGGACATCACAGATTCTGGGTCACATCTCTCCTGCTTGATGGAAACTGGGGGCTTCTGGTGCTCCTCCAGGGCCTGGGTAGCAGGATGGGCCCTCTGCTGGTCTGCAGTGCCATCATCCAGACCAATAGCAAGAGACAGCTGCAACTGGGGGTGGTCACCCTGGACAGCAGCTCTGTTTCCACTGTTACTAGAAGGAGCTTCTTTGACCTCCAGTCCTTGTTTGACCACTGTTTTTTGGGTTGTTGAGATCTGAATGCCATATAAATTTGAGGACTGCACAGTCTCTGGTGAGAACACTTGATTCATTTCAGTTGCAATGTGAGAAAGGTAGTCGGCATGAAGAAATCGAATCCCTTCCTCCAAACGACTATGATCCACAATCTGTTTTGGCCCTTTCCCCGTGTACATGATGTGCAATAAATAGCTGAATATGTCAGGTTGGATGTCAGTTGGTTGTATTTTTATGCATTCACTGTTAAAAACAAAAACAGACCCACACGAAATGAATCACAAGCTAGTTGTCCTTTTAGTTAACAGTATAGTCTGAGGCTAAAGCAATTTCTTCCTAAGAAGTTTGAACTTAGCAATCTGCCTTAATAAACACGGCGACAAAGGCTTGAATTCATTTTATGGCCTAGCAGGAAGTCTTCATGTATTCAATCTATTGCTTAAAGTTAGGAAACACAGACATATATTCTGATTAGTTCAACGTTAATCGAGTGACTCCTAAGTGATATTTACTATACTAGATGCCAAGGGTAGAAAACTGATGAATAAAATAGGTACCCTCTTAAGGAATTTAACAGTCTATTGAGTAAACAATCAAAAGAACTAAAAACAGCGAATCAAACAGATACCTGTGTGCCAATGTTCACTGCAACATTACTCAGAGTAGCCAAAGGTAGCAAGAACCTAGCATCCACCAAAAGTGAGTGGATAAATATGAGACGGCTTATACATACAATGGAATATTATTCTGATGTCTGCTACAACATGGAAAACCCCCAAAATATCATGAAAGTAAAATAAGCCAGACACAAAAGGACGAATATTGTATAAAATATCTAGAATAGGCAAATTCATAGAGATAGAAAGTAGATTAGTGGTTTCTGGGGATTGAAAGAATGAGATGGGGAGTTATTGCTTAATGGGTACAAAGTTTCTGTTTGGGGTGATGAAAAAGTTTTGAAAATAGACAGTGGTAATGGTTGTACAATATTGTGAATATGATTATCACTACTGCATTATATAATTAAAAATGGTTAAAATGGCAAATTTTACACATTTATAGACACAATAAAAATATTTAAAAACTTTTGAAAGAATCTGCTGAAATTGGCCAGGTATGGTAGCTCAGTCCTGTGATCACAGGACTTTGGGAGGCCGAGGCAGGCAGATAATCTGAGGTCACTAGTTCAAGATGAGCCTGGCCAACATGGTGAAACCCCATCTGTACTAAAACTACAAAAAATTAGCCAGGTGTGGTGGTGCATGCCTGTAGTCCTAGCTACTAGGGAGGCTGAGGCAGGAGAATTGCTTGAACCTGTGGGTGAAGGTTGCAGTGAGATGAGATCATGCCACTGCATTCTAGCCTAGGCAACAGAAAGAGACTGTTTCACCCTCCAAAAAAAACAATTGAAATTGATAATACTTAAATTCTAAACTATGCTAATCTTATTTTGGCTTCCAAAACACATTCATATATGTGTCCTTTAAATCACAAGTGAGGGGCCAGGCATGGTGGCTCATGCCTATAATCCCAGCACTTTGGGAGGCTGAGCCAGGCGGATCACTTGAGTTCAGGAGTTCAAGATCAGCCTGGGCAACATAGCTTTTGTAACAAACAAACAAAAAATTAGCCAGGCGTGGTGACATGCATCTATTGCCCCAGCTACTCGGGAGGCTGAGGTGGAAGCAACATTTGAGTCACTGCACAGGTTGTAGTGAGCCAGGACTGTGTTACTGCACTCCAGCTTGGACAACAGAGCCAGACCGTCTCAAATAATTAAAAATAAAAATAAATAAATATATCACAAATGAACACAGGTATAATTTTGAAAAGCTTAAAAATAATCCAAACTCAATTTTTACATGTGAATCTATAATTCAGGAAATAGATGGAAAGAAATATGTGAAATCAGACACATCCCTGCAAAATTAGAATAGAGACAACCTGAAGGAAATGTTGCTATCAAGGAACAATGAAATCAGTGAATGGACTTACCTTCCCTGAAGCAGAGGTTTATGTGAGAGCATCAGATTGCCCTGGGTGGCAGTACACTGGCAATCCATTGCTTTGGTTCTGAGATCTCAGGACTTCTATTGGGCTCCACTCTTAGTTCTAACCTTCCCACTTACATGGTTTGTAGCACGGTTTTTAAAAATATCAGTTCAGAGTTCTAATAACATGATTTTTTTTGTTGCTCTATACAGAGATGCCACATAGCAGGCCCACCTTTCTATCACCTGGGTTCAGTCTAGCATTGTGCCTGGCACATAACAGGTGCATTGAGAACTGAACCGACTTACAGCTCTCAGGAGACTGATCTGAAGGTGGCATATCTAATACAGTGAAGGTAATCTACAATTCTACAATTGACACGTAGGTCAGATAAGAAACTCCTCCATTTGGCAGAAACAGTTGTCTGTTACTTGTCCCCACTCCAATCTCCCCTCCCTTTGTGCCACATATTCCTATCATTCTGATCTATTCTGTCTTCTGAATGTGTTGGCCTGGTTCACAAATCTCTATATGTTTTCATGCTATTTTTTCCCTCTGCCTGTGATGCACATTCTTGCATTCTTCTACAACATCTGAAAAACTCCTTATTCTTCAAGATACAGGGTCTCTGTAAAGCCTGTCCCAACCTTCTCAAAATAGGGCCACTGAAACCTTACTCTACCTTGTATACGCTTCTATGGCACACTTAAGGTATTATTAATAGCAAAAGTAGCTAACAGTGCAAAACTTATATTCTAAGCATTTTAATATTATTAATCCTTTTAATTTTCTTAGTACCCATGGGGTGAATATACAATTCTAGCATTTTATAGATAAGGAAACGGAGGCACAATTACAACACAATTATTTGCTTTACACACATTAACTATCAGACTATGAATTGCTCAAAGGCAGAGATTATAATTTACCTGTTACTGGGTGATATGGTTTGACTGTGTCCCCACCCAAATTTCACCTTGAATTGTAATTCCCATAATCCCCTCATGTGGTGGGAGGGACCTGATATGAAGTAATTGAACCATGTGGGTGGCTCCCCCATGCTATTCTCATGATAGTGAGTAAATTCTCATGAGATCTGATGGTTTTATAAGGGGCTTCCCCCTTCACTTGGCTCTTATTCTTCTCCTTCCTGTTGCCATGTGAAGAATAAAGTGTTTGCTTTCCTTTCTGCCATGATTATAAGTTTCCTGAGGCCTCCCCATCCCTGAGGAATTGTGAGTCAATTAAATCCCTTTCCTTTATAAACTACCCAGTCTCGGGCCAGGTACAATGGCTCATGTCTGCAATCCCAGCACTTTGGGAGGCTGAAGCAGGTGGATCGCCTGAGGTCAGGAGTTCAAAACCAGCCTGGGCAACATGGTGAAACCCCATCTCTACTGAAAATACAAAAATTGGCTGGGTGTGATAGTGCATACCTGTAATCCCAGCTATTTGAGAGGCTGAGGCATGAGAATCACTTGAACCCAGGAGTTGGAGGATGCAATGAGCCGAAATCATGCCATTGCACTCCAGCCTGGGTGATGGAGTGAAACTGAGTCTCAAACAAACAAACAAACAAAACCCCAGTTTCAAGTATGTCTTTATAGTAGTATGAGAGTGGATTAGTACACTGAGGCATAGCACAGTGCCTGACATATCAAATAACCTATGCAATAAATATTTGAATGAATTAACAATTAAAATGTATAACTGAGGCTGTACTCCTAAGTATTTCAAGTAAGGTTCTTTAAAAAAACATAAAGTGTTCTGTCACTTTCATTCTAGGATGGACTAAAACTACTCTACCAAAAGGTTTGAATCTGAATACCACTTTCCTTCTCCCTCCCTACATACCTAATACATTGAAGTAACCCAAATTTGAAAAAGCAAAATAATTTTGAAAAAATATTTGAAACAAATAACCCTTGAACTGTAATACTGACCATATGACAGGTAGAATTATGATACTGAAACTTTGCTATGAAAGTGTTATATGAGGCGGGGTGTGGTGGCTCACGCCTGTAATCCCAGCAATTTGGAAGGCCGAGGCAAGCAGATCACCTGATGTCAGGAGTTCGAGATCAGCCTGGCCAACATATAGAAACCCAGTCTCTATAAAAAATACAAAATTTAGCCAGGTGTGATGGCGCACACCTATAGTCCCAGCTACTTGGGAGGCTGAGGCAGAACTGCTTGAACCCGGATGGTCAACGTTGGAGTGTACCAAGATCGTGCCACTGCACTCCAGCCTGGGCAACAGAGCTAGATTCCATCTCAAATAAATAAATAAATAAATAACAAAGAAAGTGTTATATGAAACAAAAATTAACAACTTAGTGACTAAAAGCATAGACATAGCTTCAGACAACTCTGCATCTGAGTCTAACTTATTAGCTATATAATTCTCGATGGGCAAGTTACTTAACTCAGTCTCAGTTTTCTTTTCCCTAAATTAGGGATAACAGTAGAATTTACATTGTAGGGCAAATACTTAGTGCTTGGGAATGGGATAAGCCTTCAATAAATTTTAGCTATTCTTATTTTCATTATTTTTCACTACAGATCCTACACACTGAGTTTATTACTCATCTATAAAAAATTATTATGATTTTACTTCTTAGGGTGACTCCATAACAAAGGATTCCAAAATGATATTATAATAAAGCTTATATAAATTACAATATTAAAAATTCTTACTTAAAAAAAACACATCCTTACCTTGTTTGGTGAATAAATATCATCTTGAAATAGTTAGAAAAAGCAGCAAGTACTGCTCTGTGAGCCTTGAAGTAAACGTCTCCAATTGCAACTGTGCAGTCACACAAAAAACCAAATTCTCGCTGCATGTTCAGCTGCTGCAGAAGAACAAGGCTATGGCTGGCAGTGTCCATTGTGGTTCTAAAAAAAGGAAAACATAAATTTATATATGTACATACACACACATATTTTGAGACAGAGTCTCACTCTGTTGCCAGGCTGGTGTGCAGTGGGGCGACCTCGGCTCACTGCAACCTCCAACTCCCTGGTTCAGGTGATTCTCCTGCCTCAGCTTCCCGAGTAGCTGGGATTACAGGCACACACCACCACCCCCAGCTAATTTTTGTATTTTCAGTAGAGAAAGGGTTTCACCATGTTGGCCAGAATGGTCTTTATCTCCTGACCTCATGATCAGCCCACCTCGGCCTCCCAAAGCGCTGGGATTACAGGTGTGAGCCACCACGTCAGGCTTACACATATATTTTTTATTAATACAAAATTGTATATAGTTCACACAAACAGACAGAGTAGTAAGGAGAACTAAATTTAAATGAAATTACTCAAGTTTTCAATGCTTTTAATTTCACTGCAGACATGGCTAACACTAAATTCCTCCATTATGACAACTGATATAACTCTGCTGAACCATACAATATGATCTTTTTTTATCTGGTAAGAAGATCACTTGGTATGAGCGACACATGAAGACAGACTTGTCCTTTTCCATTTATGTGAACACAATGTTTCTAATCTTGTTTTCTCATAAGAAAAATGAAAATGAGATACTGAAATGACACAACTTATGTGAGAATCATGTTGTAATGAAAACTGCTATGCAGATGTTAGCTATAAATGTTAATAACATAACAGGGTATCCTGGTTGGGCAGAGATGTCACTGCTCCTCAGGGATCCTCTGGTGCTCAGGGGATACTGGCCTCCCAATTACCATCAAATGTTTGGGTGACCTATCAGTCACAGTAGCTAAGGAACCCTTAAAATAAATGTCAAGCCACATTCCCAATTAACTTGTGGCCCAGGAGCCTCATGATAAAGAACTTAAGCCAGGCGTGGTGGCTCCTGCCAGTAATCCCAGCACTTTGGGAGGATGAGGCAGGAGGGGTGCTTGAGCCCAGGCATTCAAGACCAGCCCGAGCAATACAGTGAAACCTCATCTCCACAAAAAATAAAACAATTAGCTGGGTTTGGTGGTGTGCACCTGTACTCCCAGCTACTTGGGGCCCTGGGGTGGGAGGATCACTTAAGCCTGGGAGGTCAAGGCTGCAGTGAGCTGTGATTACACCACTGCACTCCAGCCCTGGGCAACAGTGATACTGTCTCAATAAAAAGAAGGAAAGCGGGAGGGTGAGGGGGGAAGAAAAGAAAGAAAAGAAGGAAAGAGAAAGAACTTAAACCCTGATCTCAATTGGATTCAGACATGTATTAGCATGTAGGTTCCCAAAGTAGAAGGTAAGGTAGAACAACTTTCCCTCATATAGGGAAAGCCTATGTGAGGAAAGATATGTAGAATTCTGACCAAGAAGCTGAGTATAAGCAGCAAAGACATTCAGAAGTGCCCTAGTTTCAGGCAGATGTGAGACTGTACATCATCTTCTCTACCCTAGGTGTGCAGAAAGCCCTGGTACTTTAGGCAGAAGGCATCACTGGATGTATAAAGGGCATCACTGGATGGCTAGAACATCCTTTGAAAGAGCAGACACTGAAAAAGAAAATGAGGTTTCCACACTAGCCAGACAGACCTAGGTCTATGCAGGTCAGTGGTGGAATGTGGGGTTAGCTGTCTGGAGATTGGCAGTGGCTTGGGCAGCAGAAAGCTAAGTGATCGGTAATATAATTAAAATAGCAAACATTTTATAGTGCTTTCTATGTGTCAAAAATTAGTCAGGAATGGTGGTGCATGCCTTAGTCCCAGCTAGTTGGGTAGCTGAGGCAGGAGATAGCCTGAGCTGAGAAGGTCAAGGCTACAGTAAGCCATGATCATGCCACTGCACCTCAGCCTGGGAAGCAAAACAAGACCCTGTCTCAAAAAAAAAAAAAAAAAAAAAAAAAGGCAGAATCTGTTAAAACTACATATTTAATGTATTAATATGGAATAATCTCCAAGTTTTATTATTATTATTATTACTATTATTATTATTATTATTGAGACAGAGTTTTGTTCTTGTTGCCCAGGCTGGAATGCAATGGCTCGATCTCAGATCACTGCAACCTCTGCCTCCCAGGTTCAAGTGATTCTTCTGCCTCAGACTCCCAAGGAGCTGGGATTACAGGCGTCCGCCACCACGCCCAGCTAATTTTTGTATTTTTAGTAGAGATGGGGTTTTACCATGTTGGCCAGGCTGGTCTCAAATTCCTGACCTCAGGTGATCCACCTGCTGGGATTACAGGCGTGAGCCACCATGCCCGGCCTCCAAGTTATATTATTAAGCTAAAAAAGAATAGCGTAAAACTATATAAAGAAGACAACTATTTATGTAAAAGGAGTGGAGCATTTACTTCAGTTTTTAAAGGTGGGAGAAAAATTTATACATATTCTTGTTTATGTACACATCTCTGGAAAGGTTAAAAGAAACCAGTAAAATGTTCACTTTTGGGAGGGAAAGTAAGGAGAGTCAAGGGTGAGTGGGAAACTCTGTGGTTTGAACTTAAAACCACAAACTTTTAAAATGACATTTAATACAAATACATATCCACCTGTATCCTTTCCCCCTCATTTCACAAAATTATAAAATATTTCAGATAGACAAGGAGTTATAGAGAACAATGTAACAAAGACCCACCCACCCATCTACTACTCAGCCCAGAACATAAACAATACAAAGCCTCTTGGCATCTCTCCCTCATTCTATCCCTCTATACACCTTGCTTCCAAAAGCAACCAGGATCCGGAAAACAGTGTCTATGACTCTCTTTTACGTAACCACATTCTTTCTGAATAAGTAAGTAGCCTTTAACAAGGTACCATGTTTTTAAATTATACATAAATAATATTATACTTTAGAAATCCTGCAACTTGATCCTTTTAACTCTATATTGATGCATTACTAGTAAATCCCACTGAAACCTAATAGTTTCCCCATTCCTCCCCCAATTAAAAAAATAGCAAAACTCTTACCTCTTATCTCATTTTTTAAAAGCCTTTCAGCAGCAATACAATATGAAATAAGATGACAGAAGCTACAGAGACTTGAACCTATCCTCTTAGAATATAAACAAAAATCCAAATTACGAATATTGTTCCAAGAGGCCATTTAACCAAGTCACTACTTATTTGTACTCACCAATTTCCCTGATTCTATGACACCATGAATTTACAGGGAGATTTAAAAAACAAAATAAAATTTTTTTTTTTTTTTTTTGAGACGGAGTTTCGCTCTTGTTACCCAGGCTGGAGTGCAATGGCGCGATCTCGGCTCACCGCAACCTCTGCCTCCTGGGTTCAGGCAATTCTCCTGCCTCAGCCTCCTGAGTAGCTGGGATTACAGGCACACGCCACCATGCCCAGCTGATTTTTTGTATTTTTAGTAGAGACGGGGTTTCACCATGTTGACCAGGATGGTCTCGAACTCTCGACCTCGTGATCCACCCGCCTCGGCCTCCCAAAGTGCTGGGATTACAGGCTTGAGCCACCGCGCCCGGCAAAATTTTTTTTTTTTTTTTGGAGAAGGAGTCTTGCTCTGTGGCCCAGGCTGGAGTGCAGTGGTATAATCTCGGCTCACTGCAGCCTCTGCTTCCTGGGTTCAAGTGATCCTTCTGCCTCACCTTCCCAAGTAGTTGGGATTACAGGAACAAACCACCACGCTTGGCTAATTTTTGTATTTTTAGTAGAGATGGGATTTCACCATGTTGGTTGGCCAGACTGGTCTCGAACACCTGACCTTGGGTGATCCACCTGCCTCAGCCTCCCAAAGAGCTGGGATTACAGGCATGAACTACCACGCCTGGCCTAACAAAATAAAAATCTATATTGACAATTTCAGCATGTGAAAAACGTGTCTTAGAATCAATAAAATGGTTCAAATTGAAGTATCTTAAACTAGCCTTACAGATTGTCTCAAAAAAAACCCAAACCCTCAGATCACAAACATTTTCACCAGTTCTTCCTATTATGTAGTCTAATGAACTACTGAACCATAGGGAAATGAGACACAGCACACTAATAAGCCAACAATACAGGAATCTTATGGTTAATGGTCTACGTGTAACAGTTAAATTTTTCACTTATTCAACAGATATTTTTGAAGAGAAATTTAATAAAGAAAAAACATGTGGGCCGGGCGCGGTGGCTCAAGCCTGTAATCCCAGCACTTTGGGAGGCCGAGGAGGGTGGATCACGAGGACGAGAGATCGAGACCATCCTGGTCAACAAGGTGAAACCCCCGTCTCTACTAGAAATACAAAAAATTAGCTGGGCATGGTGGTGTGTGCCTGTAATCCCAGCTACTCAGGAGGCTGAGACAGGAGAATTGCTTGAACCCAGGAGGCGGAGGTTGCGGTGAGCCGAGATCGCGCCATTGCACTCCAGCCTGGGTAACAAGAGCGAAACTCCGTCTCCAAAAAAACAAAACAAAACAAAACAAAACAAAAAACATGTAAAAGCATGCATCGTACAAGACATGGAGACAGAGAAAAATTACAGATGCTGCACTCAAGATTAAAGGCTCAAAGGAAAGATAAAACATCAAACTATAATTATAATATGAAATAAGGCTGGTGTGGTGGCTCACGCCTGTAATCCCAGCACTTTGGGAGGCTGAGGCAGGCGGATCACCTGAGGTTAGGAATTTGAGACCAGCCTGACCAACATGGAGAAACCCCGTCTCTACTAAAAATACAGAATTAGCCAGCGTGGTGGTGCATGCCTGTAATCCCAGCTATTCAGGAGGTTAGGCAGGAGAATTGCTTGAACCCAGGAGGCGGAGGTTGCAGTGAGCCAAGATTGCACCATTGCATTCCAGTCTGGGCAGCAAGAGTGAAATCTGTCTCAAAAAAGAAAGAAAGAAAGAAAGAAAGAAGAAAGAAAGAGAAAGAAAGAAAGAAAGAACGAAAGAAATGCATTTAGTGCCACAGAGCAGTTACAAAACATGTTATGAGAGGAAGATAAACAGGTAGAAAAAATAAAATGAATAAAATTACTGGGAAGGGTATGAATATTTAGATAATAGATTCAATTTGGCATAGAAAAAAAAGTAACAGAAATAATGAGATGGAGTCAGTTCACAAAGGATACTGAATGTAAGACTAAAAAGTAGTGGGGTGTTTGATATAACTGTAAGATGTTTGAGTAAGAACAGCATGATCAGTTACATTACTCTGTGGGAGGGAGAACAGCATGGTAGTTAAAGCTTGAACTAAAATCAGACAGCTTAAAATTCTAGCTCTGCCATTTACTAGCTACGTGGTCTTGGCAAGACACTTAACTCTCTGGGCCTCTGTTTCACTTAGAAAATATAGATTGACAGTATCTACCTTATAAGTTATTTGAATGGAATGATATAATACACTTAGATAGTGGGGCCCACTGTAAGTGTTTAATAAATACTAGGCATTATCATCATCACCATCATTAGGCATGAGTCAAGACTGCTCTAATAGCAACACATGAAAAATATTAGGGAGGGAAAAGTCATGGAGAAAGAAAAGACTGTCTAGGAGCCTACTAGGATATCAAAGTAATCGCAATGGGAATGAAGGAAGGAATACAAGAGATACATTAGACACAAAACTGACGTGACTTGGCAACAGATTGGACGTGGTCACCACAGAGATCAAATCAAAGGTGAGTCTCAGAATTCCAGCTTGGGTAACTGCAAGAATTCATCTATTCCTTCAGATATCATTTTCAGAGTAACTGCCACATGCTAGGTGTTGCTATAAAGGCTGAGTCCCAGAACACCAGAGAAGAAGAATAGAAACTGGCTTGATAAGAGGTTTTGAGGAGACCCCACCTTGAGGAGAAAAAAAAAAAAAAGGCAGCAGCGAGGTTTCACTTCAGAGAGCCTGAGCTCCAAGTGTCTACCCCAGGATATCCAAGTAGAAATGTTTAGGGATAAGCAGAGAGAAGCAGGGCTAGGCTCTAGAGAGAGCAGAGCCAGAGAGGGAAAAGAGGCCTCTGAAACGACAAGGCTGAAGTAACCAAGTATGAAAATAACAAAGTAGACAAAAAAGTAGAATGAAGTAAGAGGGAAAAAGCTAAGAATTAATCTTTGGAAAACAGAAAAGACACAGTAAGACAGAAGAGGAGAAATAAAAAGCATCTTCATTGAGGAAAGACAATGACCTTGCAGAAAAGAGGTGGCAATGGTGCAAAATACTGAAGAGAGACATGGGGGTGAGGCCTATTACGGACATGTCAAGTGTACTGACCAAAAGATTCCTGGTGACCTCTGACAACAGCACAGGAAAGCAGCAAGGGCAAAATATCTGACTGCAGGGGATGTTAGAAACCAGAGGCTAGGCCAAGCGAGTGGCCAATGCCTGTAATCCCAGCACTCTGGGAGGATGAGGCAAGGGGACCACTTGAGGCCAAGAGTTTGAGACCAGCCTGGACAACATGGTGAGACCCCCGTCTCTACCCAAAATATAAAAGTTAGCCAGGTGTAGGGGCTCATGTCTGTCATCCCAGCTACTTGGGAGGTTGAGGCAGAAGAATCACTTGAGCCCAGGAGGCAGAGGTTGCCGTTAGCCGAGATCCATTGCACTCCAGCCTGTGGGACGGAGCAAGACTCCGTCTCCATAAAAAAAAAAAAAAAAAAGAAAAGAAGAAAAAGAAGCAGGTATAAAGCCTAGACCCAGACAGGAGAGGACAGGACAGGAGATTAAGGGAGCTGCACATAAAAAGAAGACCCAAATGCACCTCTTCCGTTTACATATAAAAGAAATTTGGAGTAATAAACTCTGAAACTTACATAGAGCACTGAAGTTTACAGAGAACTTTTATATACAATAATTTCTCTACTTTGGATTACATTTCTATTAAGCTATCCTCAAATTCAGTGACTTATCTGTCATATCTGATCTGTTAAACCTATTCAATATTTTTTGTTTCAGATATTGCATTTTCAGATGTAAAATTTTCATTTCATTCTTTAGTTTCTAGTACTCTGCTGAGATGTCCTATTTGTTCACAAATACAACCTTATTTTGCTGAACATCCTTGAGGATAATCATAATAGCTGCTTTAAATCTTCTCTGCTAAATCCAACCTTCGGCTCATTGTGGGGTTAGTCTCCATTGATTAGGGTGATAGTTTCTGGATTATAGCCTAGATATTACAGATTGTGGGCCAGGTGCAGTGGCTCACGCCTATAATCCTAGCACTTTGGGAGGCCAAGGTGGGCAGATCACGAGGTCAAGAGATCAACACCAAACTAACCAACATGGTGAGACTCCTCTCTACTAAAAATTGAAAAATTAGCTAGGCGTGGTGGCACGTGCCTGCAGTCCCAGCTACTCAGGAGGCTGAGGCAGGAGAATCACTTGAACCCAGGAGGTAGAGGCTGTATGTAGTGAGCTAAGATGGTGCCACTGCACTCCAGCCTGGTGACAGAGACTCTGTTTCAAAATACAAAACAACAAAAAAAGTATTGCAGATTGTGAAGGGCTATTTATATAGATTATATTTATCAATATTTATATTTAAAATTAAATTTTAAAATATTTAAAATAATAAGCCCATTACACATTTTTTCCTAAAAAATTTTTTTCAAAAATAAGTGAGAAGAGTGGTATTAATTTACATTTTGCAATCCTCTTTAATATCTGGCTTTAACTGATACAGCTAGACTCTCTTACCTGATTCTGCATTCAATCTGTTGTTATATGTTGTTTTGGTTCAAGTATATTGAGAATCTGGTCTCATATAAGGGAGATCCTCATTGACCCATGAAACCTTCAGTGGATCCTTGGACCACACTTTGAGAACTACTGCCCTACACTATTTCTTCTTTTGAGATTGACTTTCTCTCTTGTTGCCTAGGCTGGAATGCAATGACCTGATACTGTCTCACAACCTCCCCATCCTAGGTTTAAGCCACTCTCCTGCCTCAGCCTCCCTAGTAGCTGGGATTACAGGTATTTGCCACCACGCCCAGCTAATTTTTGTATTTTTAGTAGAGACAGGGTTTCTCCATGTTTGTCAGGCTGGTCTCAAACTCCTGACCTCAGGTGATTTGCCCGCTTTGGCCTCCCAAAGTGCTGGAATAATAGGTGTGAGCCACTGCGGAGGGCTTTTTTTGTTTTTGTTTTTGTTTTTTAACTTGTGAAGTAGTAGAGCAGGTACTATTACCTCCATTTTATGGCTGAGGAACCACAGGCTCAGAGAAGGCGAGAAACATACCTGAACTCAAACAACTAGCTATTAAATGGTGCTGGTAATACCTTAAGACTGACTTTAAACCCAGGGCCCTTCCTTCAAAACTCCATCTAGAACTTTCAACATGTATACTAATGGCAGATTTTGCAAATATGTTGACTCAAATAAGGGAGTAAACTTTTCAAGTGTATAAAATCAAACAAATTAAATCTATTTTTTAAAAAAACCACCAAGTACACATGAGGTGCATTCAAACTTGTTTTTTGTTTTTTGGGTTTTTTTTTTTTGAGATGGAGTTTCGCTCTCGTTACCCAGGCTGGAGTGCAATGGCGCGATCTCGGCTCACCGCAACCTCCGCCTCCTGGGTTCAGGCAATTCTCCTGCCTCAGCCTCCTAAGTAGCTGGGATTACAGGCACGAGCCACCATGCCCAGCTAATTTTTTGTATTCTTAGTAGAGACGGGGTTTCACCATGTTGACCAGGATGGTCTCGATCTCTCGACCTCGTGATCCACCCACCTCAGCCTCCCAAAGTGCTGGGATTACAGGCTTGAGCCACCGCACCTGGCACTCAAGCTTGTTTTATATCAGTATTTACCATATTTGAAACTTTTTTTTTTTTTTTTTTGAGACGGAGTTTCGTTCTTGTTACCCAGGCTGGAGTGCAATGGCGCGATCTTGGCTCACCGCAACCTCCGCCTCCTGGGCTCAGGCAATTCTCCTGCCTCAGCCTCCTGAGTAGCTGGGATTATAGGCACGCGCCACCATGCCCAGCTAATTTTTTGTATTTTTAGTAGAGACGGGGTTTCACCATGTTGACCAGGATGGTCTCGATCTCTTGACCTCGTGATCCACCCTCCTCGGCCTCCCAAAGTGCTGGGATTACAGGCTTGAGCCACCGCGCCCGGCTTTGAAACTTTTAAAACTTTAAAAATATTTATTTAAAATAGCAATAATAAAACCATTACATTTTTTTCATATTTTTTCTAAAAAAATTTTTAGAGACCTTTTATGTTGTAATATACCAGATTTTACTTCAAATCAATAGCTCCATTCCACTGCAAAATTATTAGAACATTTTCTAATATAACCTACTTTAAAAATTATTAGTTAAGCTTTTTGTATAGCCTTTGCTTATCATTCTTTGACCTTCTATTTTATTTTCTCTAGTATGTGAAACAGCTAACATTTCTCATAAATACAAAAAGAGCTTAGAAGTTACATTTGAGAATTTCTGGTGTTTTTCTTTTTTCTTTTTGTTTTTGAGACAGAGTCTCACTCTGTCATCAAGGCTGGAGTGCGATGGCGCGATCTCGGCTCACCACAACCTCTACCTCTTGGGTTCAAGCAATTCTCCTGCCTCAGCCTCACGACTAGCTGGGAGTAGCTGGGAGTAGCACGAGTAGCATGCCACCACGCCCAGCTAATTTTCTGTATTTTTAGTAGAGATATGGTTTCATGGTGTTAGCCTGAATGGTCTCCTGAGCCCGTGATCTACCCGCCTCAGCCTTCCAAAGTGCTGGGATTACAGGCCTGAGCCACCGTGCCCGGCGAGAATTTCAAGATGTGAGAGAAATTATGAAAAAATAAGGTATCATTTTATTATACTTATAAATACTAGAATCAAAATGTAAGTGTGCTACATTTTTAAATGTTTTATCTGTTAGCTAAGTGATACATTATTATAATAGATTTAGCACTGATATTTAAGAGATTACAAAAAACCTTCTTTACTTTCTCGACTGTAGTAACTCTGGATTACTTCAAACTAAGATGGAACAACTTTATACTAGTATCTATGTTTAAAGTTAGCTTGATATTCAATATACATCTTTGATTTTTATTTATTTAGAAAAATCTATTGTACTAGACTGGACTCTCAGATCTATGGTAGCTAGCCTGATATCCTGGACTGTACAGCTCTTCATTCTCTCAGGCGGTAAGAATCCTTAATAAAAAAGGAACAAAAAGAGCAAGACAACTGTTTCTGCAGGAAAACAGTCTTAAGATATTTTTTCTGTCAACGCTTACCACTGAGACTTTATGATGAATTATCATTCAGACAAGGAGTCAAGAAAGTTGGCAGAGGAATATGTATAGTGTTTTTGAGCTACTTACTCATGGCTATAAATACAAAGGCAAAAGCAAAATAATCCAAGTGCCATATGATAAAAGACTTTATATAGCAACTAACTTTTTAATGGAACTTTCACATGACCGTAGAGGTGTGACATTTAATTACCCAGAGAATGAAAGAATGTTTGTAGAAATCATTTTATTCTGAAACAGAGGCTCTTACTGCTGACTACACTGTAAACCGTCTATGAAGAACTATATTGACCTCTGAGTCCCAACCCGGACTTAGCCCAAACCGAATTGCTAGGGGTGACGCACAGGATTTTTTTTTTTTTTTTTTTTTTGAGATGGAGTCTTGCTCTGTCACTGGGCTGGAGGGCAGTGGCATGATCTTGGCTCACTGCAACCTCCACCTCCCAGGTTCAAGGGATTCCCCTGCCTCAGACTACCGAGTAGTTGGTACTACAGGTGTGCACCACCATGCCCAGCTAATTTTTTGTATTTTTTAGGAGAGATGGGGTTTCACCATGTTGGCCAGGATGGTCTCAACCTTGTGACCTCATGATCCTCCTGCCTTGGCCTCCCAAAGTGCTGGGATTACAGACGTGAGCCACTTTGCCTGACCCAGAGATTCTTTTTTTAAAAAGCTTCCCAGGTGATTCTAACGTGACACCTCAGTTAAGAACCACTGCCTGGCCCTTTTGGCTCTCTGAGCAGCACCATGGCGGTTGGCAAGAACAAGTGCTTTACGAAAGGCAGCAAAAAGGGAGTGAAGAAGAAAGCGGTTGATCCATTTTTTTTCTTTTTTTTTTTTGAGACGGAGTTTCGCTCTTGTTACCCAGGCTGGAGTGCAATGGCACGATCTCAGCTCACCGCAACCTCCGCCTCCTGGGTTCAAGCAATTCTCCTGCCTCAGCCTCCCGAGTAGCTGGGACTACGGGCGTGCGCCACCATGCCCAGCTAATTTTTGTATTTTTAGTGGAGACGGGGTTTCACCATGTTGGCCAGGATGGTCTCGATCTCTTGACTTCGTGATCCACCCACCTTGGCCTCCCAAAGTGCTGGGATTACAGGCATGAGCCACCGTGCCCAGCCAGTTGATCCATTTTCTAAGAAAGATTGGTATGATGTGAAAACACCCACTATGTTCAATATAAGAAATATTGGAAAGACGCTAGTCACCAGGACCCAAGGAACCAAAATTGCATCCGATGGCCTCAAGGGCCTAGTGTTTGAAGTTAGTCTTGCTGATTTGCAGAATGATGAAGTTGCATTTAGGAAATTCAAGCTGATTACTGAAGATGTTCAGGGCAAACACTGCCTAACTTCCATGGCATGGATCTTACCCGTGACAAAACGCGTTCCATGGTCAAAAAATGGCAGACAATGATTGAAGCTCATGTTGACGTCAAGACTACCGATGGTTACTTGCTTTGTCTGTTCTGTGTTGGTTTTACTAAAAAACACAACAATCAGATACGGAAGACCTCTTATGCTCAGCACCAACAGGTCCGCCAAATCCGGAAGATGATGGAAATCATGACCCAAGAGGTGCAGACAAATGACTTGAATGAAGTGGTCAATAAACTGATTCCAGACAGCATTGGAAAAGACATAGAAAAGGCTTGCCAATCTATTTATCCTCTCCATGATGTCTTCGTTAGAAAAGTAAAAATGCTGAAGAAGCCCAGGTTTGAATTGGGAAAACTCATGGAGCGTCATGGTGAAGGCAGTAGTTCTGGAAAAGCCACTGGGGATGAGACAGGTGCTAAAGTTGAACGAGCTGATGGATATGAACCACCAGTCCAAGAATCTGTTTAAAGTTCAGACTTACAATAGTGGCAAATAAAAAGTTATTTGTGAAAGAAAAAAAAAAAAAAAAAAAGAACCACTGCCTCAGAAGAACAGGGGACCAAGGAAACTCAAGAGAGTATTTCATACGCTATAATTACATTGATATTTAAGAGATTATAAAACCTTCTTTACTTTCTAGATTGTAGTAACTCTGCATTAGTTCAAACTAAGAACAACTTTATACTAGTCTCTATAAATAAGCAATTTCATAAGAGTGTTCAAAGTGTGGAAATTATGCTGGCTACATTAAATGAACAAATATCAACAACTGTAATTCTAACTTTTTTTTTTTTTTTTTTTTTGAGATGGGAGTTTTCGCTCTTGTTATCCAGGCTGGAGTGCAATGGCGCGATCTCGGCTCACCGCAACCTCCACTTCCTGGGTTCAGGCAATTCTCCTGCCTCAGCCTCCTGAATAGCTGGGTTTACAGGCACGTGCCACTGTGCCCAGCTAATGTTTTATATTTTTAGTAGAGACAGGGTTTCACCATGTTGACCAGGATGGTCTCGATCTCTTGACCTCGTGGCCCAGCCTAACTGTAAAACTTTAAACTAAAATATTGGCCAGATTAAGAAACGAAAGTGCTTCTAGGCCAGGCGCAGTGGCTCACGCCTATAATCCCAGCACTTTGGGAGGCTGAGGCAGGTGGATCACCAGGTCAAGAGATCAAGACCATCCTGGTCAACATGGTGAAACCCTTTCTCTACTAAAAATACAAAAATTAGCTGGGCAGGGTGGTGCATGCCTATAGTCCCAGCTACTTGGGAGGCTGAGGCAGGAGAATCGCCTGAACCCAGGAGGCAGAGGTTGCGGTGAGCTGAAATCACGCCATTGCACTCCAGCCTGGGTAACAAAAGTGAAACTCCGTCTCAAAAAAAGAAAAAAAAAAAGAAATAAAAGTGCTCCTAAACTGGCAGGATGGGCATGGGTGGGAAGGTGGAGGAATACACTATTTTCAGACTTCTTTTCAAATAGTATTTAGGAAAAAGAAGTATTTACTCTCTTACTCCATTACAACTAGATTAGATTTCATAACATCTAAAAATGATACAGAAATTCCAAATCTGAAAATACGGTTTCAGATAAAATCTGCTGTAATTCCAGACATCTGCTCATTAAGATCTACCGAGAATATCAGCGAAGAGGGTATGAAGTGGACATGGTAATGAAACAGGAAAAGTAGTTATGCTCTAGAAACCTTTAATGAAACTGGGAAATGTTAGTTTGGGGCCTCCTGCCTGTTGACAAACACAGCCTACCTCCAAGCATCTCTAACTCCCTTCTAACCAACGTTACACTGTAGGATGCCTCACAGAGCCAAGCACACAGCATACTAACAACAGTAAGTGCAAATTGTTAACAGACCTTTTAAAAAAAATCAGAACTCTGAGAAAAAAAGGAAAAGATTCTTCTTAGTCCATTAAAGATAGACCAAATTTCTGAAAGAAAAAATAAGGTACTAAAAGGACAGGAAAAAGCTGGAAAATGACAATGCTAGTACAAACCTAGAATACAGTACAGACAAGAGTGGCTAAAACTTCTGGATACAGGAAAACCAATATTTTTTTTGCAACAGAACTGTACTCCTATGAACACATTACTCAACTGGGCTAATAAAACCCTTTGCTTAAAGTGCCTGCAATTTTTCAGAAGGAACAAAACATACATGCATGACTGATTTGTAAACAGAGAAGAAATGAATTAGAAAAATAACTGAATACTCTAAGAACTTTTTCTCCAACTAAGGCAAAAAAAAAAAGGGGGAAAGAAAATTCATGCTAGCAAAGGGAAAGCAGAAGTGTAAATAAATGCCTGTAATCCCAGCACTTTGGGAGGCCAAGGAGGGTGGATCACCTGAGGTCAGGAGTTCAAGACCAGCCTGGCCAACTTGGTGAAACCCCCTCTGTACTAAAAATACAAAAAGTAGCCAGGTATGGTGGTAGGCGCCTATAATGCCAGCTACTAGGGAGGCTGAGGCTGGAGAACAGCTTAAACATGGGAGGCGGAGGCTGCAATGAGCCGAGATCACACCACTGCACTCCAGCCTGGGTGACAGAGGTAGATTCTATCTCAGAAGAAAAAAAAAAAAAAAAAGTGTAAATAAATGTAATTAATAATCCTGAAACTGATGTTTGCTTCACACACTTTCTCCTTCCTCCCCTATCCCTAAGCAGGTTCAAGTAGCAAAATCTTTCCTTTCTTAAGGATACTACTATTATTCTGGTTATTTTCAAAACCTATTATTACAATAAATAAATACTATATGCAAGGCCTTGTGCTAAGTGCTCTATATACATTATCTCTTTCAATCTTCACTGTGATGACTAATGTGTTATTTTCATTTCCATTTTACAAATAAGGAAGAATCCTAGGCTTAGGACACACAATTAGCAAATGGAATAAAGCGAAGATAAAAAGCTAGGTCTGTCTCCATAGCTTCTGCTAATAAACTGAAGGAGTATTTTCTTAGCTTTCTCTTCTTAAAAGACTGAAGTTCACATGCTATTTGGAATAAATATGCAGAAAAGGGGCACAGGAAGTGGTGTAGAAAGCACTATAATTTATCAAGATAAGAGCACCTGCACTGCTTTTTTAAAACAAGGAAAAAATCTGCATTCATATAAAACCCCAAGTCTTTTCTACCCTGTTATTGCTAAAACGGACAAGTTGGTCAGGCACCCGCTACGGATGGTAGTAAATAAATCACTTTGGTTCAGTGGTGGGGAGGGCATTATGCAACACTTCCCAGCACAGCCCTGGCCAGGATATTTTACCGCCAAGGCACTTGGGCCCCTCCCCTCAGCTAGACAGCCTGGCTCCTTCACATTCCCCTCAGGAGATAGGGTGGAAGCTCACAGCTCCACTTTGTAAGGCATAGAGGGCAGCTGAAAGTCCTGCTTGGCCTCTCTGGGCAACCACAGGCGCCAATAAATCAGCCACAGGCGATTCTCATTCCCTTCCTGGCTGAAGCAGGAGCAAGACATAACGCAAAAGAGCACTGATTGGACTTGAGAGCTAAGTGATCTTAAATTCTACTGCAAATAACTACATTACCACAGCCAGGTAATGAGCCTGTTTCTTAAGGCTAGTAACACGAAGACAGTACCATCTCCTTTTTGGTAAACATACAAAGTTCATCTATGAAACTGGCCAGTATGAGACTTGGCCCTCTGCAACTACTCAGTAAACAGCGGCCCAACTTGGGCAGAATCTATCTCTACTACATGCAAATAAGACATTCAAGGAAGACTGGACAAAAAAGGTGTAGCAGGTACCCTCTCTGCTTTCTTCCCGACCATACCTTGATATTTCACTGATTCCCAGCTCTCAGTTCTATCCCATCAGTATTCTGTTCCTTATTGAGAAGCTGATGTCCGATCATGGATTCATGATTTACCCTTAACTAAAATATGTCCAGATTGTTAAAGACGACTTTGATGCCTTAACATAAGGAAGCAACCAAGGCTGTAAATGATCATTATTTTTGCAGAGAATAGCAATTAAATTTTGGGGGGGTGCCGGGGGGGGGGTGTAGGCTTTTAGCTCCAAAAATACACCATAGGCGGCCTACCTCACCTAGAAATACTATCAACCCCACTATTCCAGAGCCATCACACAGTGGCCATGCCTGATTTCTCCATGACCTGAATCAACCCAAGTATAATGATCTCCGGCAGATACACTCTCTACAGGTGAGTGGGTGAAACTGGCACTGCAGTCCTGGCATGGTGGAGAGTGCAATCACCAAGGTGTCTGGAGTCTTGGAGTCTAGCTATCAAGAAATGTAGCTAGCTCCAGCTACATCTCGCTCTTCAGGCCTGGTGTCTTCTCTGTAAAACGAGAGGAATGCAACAGATTTTATAAGGCACCACCTCTCGCCTCTAAAATTTGAGATTCCAAAGTGTACTTTATCCACTTGACAGAATCTTGTAAGAGAATCAACAGCTCTGCCATAAGGACTTGAGTCTCAAGAGAAAGAATGCTACATTTAATCCCTTAGGGAGATCCAGGCGCTAACTGTGGAAACATGCTACGTGCTATCAGGTTCCAGGTACTAGGTTGCCTTACGAGCTGCCTCCGCAACTGATAACACCTGATTACTCTAAATAATGAGTGCTAGAGAAGGCGATGATAAGATGGTGCAAGTTTCGAAAAGAAAAACTGGATTTGCTTAAAACGAGATAAACACAATTTTAAGATAAAAAAGAAATCAATTATGAGGGCCGGGGCGGAGAGTCTTCTTGCCCTAGAAACTATGTAATCACAAGCTGGGAGTGGAAACAGTAGCCGCAGCGTCCTCGCAGCATCTGGAAAGTCGCCCACTCGTAAGAGGGGTCGGCACCAGCCGGGAGACGGCGCAGGCCTAGTGGGGGTTCCTGCTGGGGGTCGCACCCGGACCCGTAGCGGGGACGGCTCCGCGCCTTCGCAGCACCCCGTGCGCCACCCAGAATCAGGCCCCGGCGGCTGCTCCGAGGAGCAGCGAAGGGTGGCTCTGGGCATCGTCGGCCCTGCGCTCACTCGCGGGTGCTATTTTCCTCCTGTGCCCTGCCTGACATTTCAATCGGACCAAAAACACCCCTCTCCCAAGCTACTTGCATCTGTCCCGCGACCGGTGAAGCTGCAGGCCGCCGCCCTGGGCGGCTCGCGGCGGGAGGGACTGAACCCAGGGCAGCCTACAGGGGCTGGGCCGCGTCGCTTACCCAGACGCCGCCGCGGCGGCAGGCCGACTCCTCCGTGCAGGAGGGGCGGGCTCCCACGCCACGCACGGCAAGCGGTGGCGCCGGCTCACGCACCCGCGGGCCGCTCTCGCGCGGCTTCCCGCGCCAGCAGCCCGCGATGGCCCCACGTGACCGCGTGCCTGGTTAGAACGAGGGGCGCTGGGGCCAGGGTGTGCGTGCGTGCGTGCGTGCATACGTGCGCGCCCTCCCGCCCGCCTGAGTGGCCGGGCGGGGGTCGGCCTGCGCTCTGAGCGCCGCCGCTACAGTTCGCAGTCGTGACTCTGTAGGCGGAAGCGTAGGGACAAGTCTGAGCGTCACAGGCTCCCCACAAACAACCGCGTGACCCGGGGACTTTCCCCAGGGTGTGCAAAAGCACAGGCACCCCCTCAGTTCTGGGGTGAAGGTGGGGGTGGGGAAGGATGCGCCCGCGTGTTCGCTGGGGAAGGGATGAGGGCGCCGGGCCAGGGAGGGCGAGCCGCGGGAGCCTGGGTGGAGAGGCGGGCTAGGCGAGGTGGGGCTTGGCGGGGAAGTGAGTCAGGGCCAGAGGCGGACAGGCCCGTGGATGGTGGGGTGAGGGAGCGCGGGGACTGGACGACCCTGAACCGACGGGACAGGGTGAGGTTGCCGGAGCACCCGAGGCGGACTGCGAGGGACGGCCCAGCTGTTGGGCCCAACAGGGCAGGGGGCTGACATCTGGACGGAGTGGGAAAGCAGCCTCGCATCCTGCCCTGGGGAGTCGGGAGGAGCCCAGTCCCATCCAGCTGTGCAAACAGGAGGAGGGGCAGGAGGTCCCAAGCCTAACCTTGGGAGAGGGGCGAGAGGGGTGGTCGAGCCGCCGTCGGCTCGACGGGCCCCCGCGGTGCGGGTTGCGCCAGCCTCCTAGGAGCCCGACGCAGAAACTTGTTGCAACAAACAGGCGACCGCGGGTGCCCCTAGCAGCCAGCGGCAGAGTGGGTGGGCGGGCGAGAGGGAGGGGAAGGCTGGCGGACGCCGCAGCGAACTGGTGGGCAGACCCGGAGTCGCCGCGTAAGCGGGGCCGGCTCAGTGCGGTGCGGCAGGCGCGGCTGTGCGGCAGCGGAAGTCCT
This sequence comes from Saimiri boliviensis, assembly GCF_048565385.1. Taxonomy (NCBI): domain Eukaryota; kingdom Metazoa; phylum Chordata; class Mammalia; order Primates; family Cebidae; genus Saimiri; species Saimiri boliviensis. The sequence continues at coordinate 39,242,233 of NC_133450.1, read as the reverse complement.
TTGTTGCAGCACAGTCCCTGGCAGAGCCAGAGCCTCTCCGCGCAGCCCAGCCCGAGCGCCGAGCGCCGCGCGCCGCCGCCACTGCAGCTCTCGGCCCCTTCACCTCCGCCCGCCTTTCCCGCGACTGATTTGCCTTAAACTCCCTAAAATCTCCGCAGCTCTGGTTCCCGCTGCGGCCGGTAAGTATTTGCCAGTTGTGGGGCTATTCGCGCAACTTTGGCCCGGGCTGGAGGGCGACGGGCCCTGGGCCTGGCGGAGTGCGGGGCCAGAGCGGCGCCGACCCGTGCGGGGAGCCAGAGCGCGGCGGACGCGCTGCGAGGATCCGGCGACGGGCGGCTGCCAGGCCGCCTGCTTGCTGCCGGCGCGTCAGGTCCCGGGCTTGCGGCCTCCCCGGGTCGGAGGCGAAGCCCCTACGGAGACTAGTTCCCAAATTAGTTACCTTCTTTTCTTTCTTTCTCTGCCTTTATTTTTTTCGAGGGGGGAGGGGAGGTGTAGACGGGAGGCGGGAGAACGCGGTTGATTGACGTGCCCAGAGCCCGCTTCTCTCAACTTACAGCTGCGGCTCCGCGGCGGGTGGGAGGGGAAGTGTCCCGGAGCCCGAGGCTGCAGACTTGGGCGCGCTCCGAGGGAGGAGGCGTAAGAGCTCTGCACATTCTCGCTACGCTCTTTCCCACCCCCTCTCGCTGGCACACACGCTTTTTGTTCAGCAAAAAGTGGAAGGTCTGAGTTTGGGAATTTTCAGTGGAAAAGATGTTTCCTGAGAAGGAAGTGCTTTCGCTTGCAGGGTGGGCGCTTACTAGAAGTTCGGTAAATGTGTTGGATGCAGAACGGGAGTCGTTACTACTAAAGTATGTAGGCAGGTTCTGAGCTCAGCCACCCCACCCAGTCTTCCTTTCTACCTAAGCAATGCGTGTACATGAAGGGTTGACATGACATTTTCTAAATTGGGCGCGTCAGGAAGAGGTTGATGAAAATCCTTGACGTTTTCCGGGACATTTGTATGTGTGTGATAATATTCCTAAATCGAGTTTCAGTGTGGCGGTACTTCAGTGAGTGCAGTTCTTCATTGGTGTTAGTGTATTTCCATACGGTATGTATCACAAGAACAGCTTTGACACTCGAACCCAAGGACTAGTCCGAGGCTTTTTAAGGCAACCTAGAATCAATGTCTTGAGCTAAAGCTGGAGGGACTCTGGAGCAGATTTGGTGAAGCATCATGTAGTTCTCATAACTTACAAAGCAAGTCACAGTTTTCTTTGAAACGGAGAAATTATATTCTATAAAGTTTTGTCAGTGCAAATAGATATGACCTGGAGAAATGGGGAGAATTGAGTACAAAAAAGATGAAGCTTGCTGGATGGCTGGCCATCATTTGCTCAGAACCTCAAAACTTTGCTTTCGAATCACTTTCTGGATATCTAATAAAGTCTCAATAAGAACTGGATGACTTTGGGAGCTAGTAAGGGGTTTCCTTCTCTTAAAGAAACAGGAAACTGGGCCGGGCACGGTGGCTCACACCTGTAATCCCAGCACTTTGGGAGGCTGCGGTGGGCGGATCACCTGAGGTCAGGAGTTCGAGACCAGCCCTGCCAACATTTCGCTTGAACCCTGGAGGCGAAGGTTGCAGTGAGCCGAGATGGCACCACTGCACTCCAGCCTGGGTGAGAAGAGAGAGACTCTGTCCCCCCCCCCAAAAAAAAAGAAAAAAAAAAAAGAAAAACAGGAAACTGCAGCATAGTGAAGGTGAAATGCTTTTCCAAAGATTAATAAACATAAAGCCTACCATAGGGCCTTCAGTTAACCTCTTACATTCATTTTACGAGCAGACTTTCTCCATTAATACCACATTTTCATGATATTGAATAACTCAGATTGCACAGTCTTTCCTAAAGCCTTTCTGTTCTTCCCACTTCTAATATGATGGCCTACTTTTTTGGGGGTTTTGTGGGGAAGGGACTGGTGTATCATTGTCAGAGAAAAGAGAAACCATGTTTAACAAGGGCTTTGGCAGAGCATGAGCACAGTCACAACCACTTGCTCTTGACCTTGTGCTTTGATTTCACTTTAACACTGCTAAAATTTGGTACTGTTTATTCACTCTCCTCTTTTGCCAGGCTCTGGGGAAGATACAGTTCATGGCCCTTTTTAAGAGTATCTCGTGTTCTTTGCAGCACTATTTCCCTTTCTAATGTGCATGAGAAAAGAAGTACCTGCTTTCAGGCTTGCCCTCTAGCAAGGAAAAGCACTAAGCCTTTGCTATTCACCTTCTGGTGCAAAGGGGAGGAAACTATCTGGTATAGAAATACAGAAAAATTCCCATAGATTTTTGTTAAGCTGCAATCTGTTGTCTTCCCAAAAAATTGAGGTGTATTTGAGAAACATTTTATTGAGAGGTCACTTTGGTCTTTATAGAATGTTTTCTGACATTTTCTTCTGTGCTAGTATCTCACACTGTTTTCTTATATTCTTATGTGAACCAAATTAAGGGTTACTCATGTCTATTTTTTGTCCATATGGAAATAATTTATTATAAAATCCATGCTCTTTGTAAAAATCCAGCCTATACTGAAGTACATAAAATGCAAAAATGAAAGTCATTTTGACTCCCACTCTACAGAGATAATCACTGTGTACAATCAATTCTTTGTTTAAAACATGAGAAGCAACATTTGATCACAGCCATGCTGCTGTGTGTGTCTCACTCTGCCTGGGGATGGCCTTTGGTGATTCATGGACTCATGTTCTGTGTTCACATTACTCAGGTTGATAAGAATTGCCAGGTAGAGGAAAGGGGAGGGTTTTGCATTGGGCTAATTTAAAATTATTTGATTAAGTAACAGACCTGAGAGTTTAAATATAACTGGGCTGCTATTTTAGGTTTGTCCTTATTAAGTACTGACTGTACCAGGGCGGGCTTGTTTTCATACTTTGTTCATGTTAATGTTGTCCAGCATCTGATGGATTGATTTATAGCATCAAAACAAAACCAAACCCTCACCTTTAGAGAGTTTCATAATTTAGGAAGGAGTGCGTATATTTGCTGTGAAGACCACTGCCAATGTGTCCCTGTGCTGATAAGGGATGGGGTTCCCTCTTGATCAGCACCAAAGATTGCATGCTGAACATATGAAAGGAAATTAGAGGAAAGAAAGGCCAATCACTGTTTTCAGATGTGGCATGAGAGAGACTGATACGGGGGAGGGGGCAGCAGGGACTCACTCCTTAGCCATGTGTTTTTTGTTTTTTTTTGTTTTTGTTTTTGTTTTTGAGACGGAGTTTCACTCCTGTTACCCAGGCTGGAGTGCAATGGCACAATATCAGCTCACCGCAACCTCCGCCTCCTGGGTTCAGGCAATTCTCCTGCCGCAGCCTCCTGAGTAGCTGGGATTACAGGCACGCACCACCATGCCCAGCTAATTCTTTTGTATTTTTAGTAGAGACGGGGTTTCACGATGTTGACCAGGATGGTCTCGAGCTCTTGACCTCATGATCCACCTGCCTCGGCCTCCCAAAGTGCTGGGATTACAGGCTTGAGCCACCGCGCCCGGCCAGCCATGTGTATTTAAGAAGAATGAACTGTGAAGAAGTTGATGATCTAAAAACAAAACCCCAAAATAGTACATAGAATGTTAATTACAACATTGCTTATTTGAGGATGTTGGGGACATGGGTGGTTTTTATACTACTCTTTGAATTTAAAATTGTTTTCAAAATAAAATTTGAAGATTAAAGAATTATCAACTAGATTTTCTTTTGTCTATATGAGGTGCATGCAGTCCTAATTAGAGATAACTGAAAGGCTCCATTCCCACTTTGAATCTTAAGTATTATAAGAGGGCATACTTTGGTGGACAGTCGGAGTCAGCAAATGGATGGGGATTTAGGGAAGGGACACGACATTCTCCTTGCAAGATGGGGCAGTAAGAGAATGATGAGAGCTTTTAGATTTATGAAAAAGGGGACTCTGGGAGGCTTAGAATGTTCCAAAGGAGGACTTCAGTTAATAGTCATATTCAGAAGAGTGTTGTCTGGTTTACACAAACTGAAACTTAGGGCTTTGAATCAAGAGTCTCAGCTTCTACTTACATACTTACAAGATAAGCAATTTCGGGGAAGTCAACCACTGAACCTGTTTCTTCATTTGCAAAATGAGGATAATAAAGATACCTATCTCAGGGTGGTTGTGAGATCAGTTGTATAATGTATGATGCTTTGTAACTTTTCAACCACTATATAAAAGTTGCCGTGATTGAAATAAACAAAAAATTGATAAGCAAAATAAAACTTACCTGTTTAAACATTTATTCAAAAATTTATCAAATATCAACTAAATGTCAGACATTTGGTAATGACTAAGATACTGCCGTAATCTCAAGGAGCTTACAATAAAGCAGGCGAGCCAAGTAGTTGCAATACCTGCCTTAAGTGTGGTAATAAATAGGGCATCCCGGTTTGGATGATGCATTATTGGTACCATATAGTTGTATGTATGGGTTGTTTTGGCAGTACAGAAGAGAGACATCTGCCTCACCCTAAGATCAGAAGAAACTTAAGAGGCCAGGCACAGTGCCTCTTGCTTATAATCCCAGCACTGTGGGAGGCCTCGGCAGGTGGATTGTTTGGTCTTAGGAGTTTTGAGACCAGCCTGACCAACGTGGAGAAACCCTGCCTCTACAAAAAAATACAAAAATTAGCTGGGCGTGGTAGCGCATACCTGTAGTCCCAGCTATTTGGGAGGTTGAGTTGGGAGGAATGCTTGAGCCTGGGAGGCGAAGGTTGCAGTGAGCTGAAATTGTCCCATTGTACTCCAGCCTGGGTGACAGAGCCAGACCCTGTCGCAAAAACAGACAAACAAACAAAACTTCCCAGAGTTAGTTGAACAATGGAAGGTTCTAAGCAAAAGAAGAGCATGTGTGAAATGGCAAGGCTTTTGCTGTGTTAGATTATTTGGGATGGGGGGAATCTTAAATTTAAGGCTTAAGAATGGAGTTAAGCGTCAGAATGAGCATACATTTTATGATACTTTTTACTGGTTTCATTTTGCTGACTTTTTTTTTTTTTTTGAGACGGAGTTTTGCTCTTGTTACCCAGGCTGGAGTGCAATGGTGCAATCTCGGCTCACCGCAGCCTCCACCTCCTGGGTTCAGGCAATTCGCCTGTCTCAGCCTCCTGAGTAGCTGGGACTACGGGCACGTGCCACCATGCCCAGCTGATTTTTGTATTTTTAGTAGAGACGGGGTTTTACCATGTTGACCAGGATGGTCTCGATCTCTTGACCTCGTGATCCACCCGCCTTGGCCTCCCAAAGTGCTGGGATTACAGGCTGAGCCACCGCGCCTGGCCCTCATTTTGCTGACTTTTAATTATGAGTGATGTTTTCAGGATTTTGGTTTGAATTAAACAAAACTGGAGCCACAAAATTGGAAACAATACAATTTTTATAAAAAATGTGTAGGATCTGCTCAAAGAAGGAAACTGGCCAGTCCCTCCCATCATCATAGAAAGAGCTGCCTCACTAGTTATTCATTCAGTAACATTTACTGAATACTTAATACTCCAGAGAAATGAGAAAGCCAAAGTCCTTGCGTTAAAGTTGCTCACAATCTCATGGGGGAGACCACTACATAATTATAGTGAGTTCTTATTTAGCATTTACTCTATGAGAAATACTACTTCACAATAACCCTTAAGATCTAGAAAGGATTACCATCCTTACTTTGATGAGAGATTGAAGCACAAATTGAATAAGCAACTTACTCAAGGTCACACAGTTAATAAGTGGCAGAGCCAGAATTTGAACCCAGGCAGTCTAATTAGTTTGTGCTTTAATGCCTGCTTTATGTAGCTGTTCTGATTATTAAGATATAATGTAATAAGTGCAAAATAAGGAGATAATACACAGTGAGATCAAAACCTCAAATAGTGGGAGAGAAAGGTCTTACAGAGGCTTTCTGCAGGAGGTGATAAACTGATTTTTAAATGATACGTGGGAGGTTCAGACCCAAAGAACCAATTGGCATGAGTAAAACTGGAGGGGAGGTAAGAAATACATGAAGTATATTGAGTGTGTGTGGAGGAGGGTGGAGGTGGTGACAGGCAGTTTTTTGTTTCTTGAACATGAAGTTTGAAGCAGGAAGTAGCTAAACATGTAAGACTCGATGGGTGAGCATGGGGGCTTTGTATGCTTCAATAATGATTTTATACGTTAGCCTGAGGCTATGTGAGGGGAACCATGGTGGAAGGGTGTGATCTGATTTTTCTTCTTCATGAATCATCAAAACAGCATTGCTCTGGGAGGAAAAAAGAATTATCTGAGAGTGAATGATTTGAGGGACTGGTTGAGGAGCCTATGTTAATAACTCAGGAGTGATAATAGAGACCTCATGAGGGCAGGGAAGGTAGGGATGGAATAGATGGGCAGTTTTGAGAAACAGTTAATGGGAAAATCAGCAGTACTTAATGGTCGATTATGAGGGAGAAGCTCTAGGCAGCTCCCAAGTCGTCTGGGTGATTGGTATGTAGTGGTGTCAGCTGGAGGGGGGGCGGTATTTTTAACTGTGTTCTAGGCAAAATCTAAGTCCACAGAATTAGCACTTTGAAATAGGAGTCCTGCAAAACAAACCCTAAGAGTACTAATGCCATGTGCAATAAGGGACTTCCTGGTAAAGCACTTGTAGCTGGGAAGTGCTTACTCTTTACACAGTGCCCTCTGGTGGTCAGAAGATGCTGTGCTGCCTCTTCAGGATGAATGGATCAAAATGTGCTTTTCCTCCTCTACTTCTGGAAGGAGAGAGGAATATTCCTGAAGCCACAGCGTTTCTTCTGCTTTCTGTGTGGATAAGTTTATTTCTTAGAACTATAATGCAACCGAACTACAGAAACATCTCACTTATTTGTAAGTTACTTGGTTGGCAGCCTCAGCGATCCAGTGCCTTGGCCTCATGCAAAAGAGGAAGGAAATTTGATCGCCTGTCAACAAAGTTCAGGAATTAAAACTTGATATCTTTCTTATGAGCATTTCCCTAGGTCTTCAAAAAATATGTAGATTCAATTTCAATAAGTTTTTGTCTAATTTCACAGCCAAGAAGAGATTGAAATGGTGGGCCGCAGGAGATCAGCACAGCTTTTAGAAGTGACAGCTGTTGGCTTGCAAGTAAGGAGACAGAAAAATACTAACCAGCCAACAAAGCACAATCTCCAAAATCATAACAGTCTGAGGCCATTTTATGTAGATGCAGATAACCCTTGCAGATTTGAACAACGACTATATTTCAGCAAAACACAGTTGTTTCAGAGGAGAAAACAGCTAGCCAGGTGATGCTATATGTGTAGGCTGCAGTTAGAGTAGTATGAAGAGCCCTGGACCAGGACTGAGGAGACCAAGGTCATATCCTGACAGCCACTAAAACTAAATGTGACTTTGAACATGTCACTTAACTTCTTAGGGCCTCGGTTTGCTTTTTGATCTGTAAAGCAGTGGGTTGAACTTGATCATAAAATTCTATAAACTGTAATTATGACATTATTTTTTAAAAATTTTACTGTGCTTGGATTGAAAAGGCAAAGGATCATCTGTCATCTCTAATTTATTTACGAGTCCTGTGAGAAGTATGATTATCCCAATTTTATAGATGCGAAAAGTGGGCTTAAAGAAGTAAAGAAGTTCCTGCATAGCTAAACTAGTGGTAGATTTTGTATTCAAGCAGTGTACATTCTCTGGATTCTTTTTTTAGTTCTTTCACTTGACAAGCATGTATTAAGTGTCAACTATGTGGGAAGAGTGTGCTAGGCACAAGGAACACAAAGGCCATTAAGCCTTGTCCCTGTCTTTGAGGCTTCAGTATAATAGGCATTGCTGTATCACACTGCTCCTTGGTGTCTTGTCAGTGCTGTTGATACAAATACTACTACTGCACTTTTAGGCTTAATATACAGCTCCATTATGTCTTTAGGGTGTGGGTATAAAACTAAGCCACCATTTATAGCATTGTTTCTATGGGAATATGTGTTTCAAGTTCCAAATAAATTAAAAATAAAGTTTTAGGATATAACCCAATTATAATTGCAGAACTTCCTGTATTAAGTACTGAATTTGGAGACTAATGCACAGCCACTAATGCAGATAATGAATAAAATTTTCTAAACTTGATCATTCTGTCACTTACGTGCCTTGAAATCAAACCTCTTATCTTTGGGAGCCTCTACAACTGGTTATTCCTGGAAGTTTCAAGGAGAAACCTAGACAATTCAGTTAACTTTAGAGATTGGACTCTATACTCTGCAAGATGCATTCTAGAAAAGAATTTTGCCAATGTGACATTATTTTTACAGATGGCAAAATCTTTAAGGCCATGATCTGGGGTAGCAGAGTCATATTGCCTGTGTTCCAATCCCACGAAGTTCTCTCTTTGTATTAGGAAGGTTATATAACACTGTATGCCTCTGTTATTTAATCTGGAAAACGGGTCTTGTAGCAGCATGTGCTTTGTAGAGTTTGTTATGAGGATTAAATGCTAAAATGATACTTATATATGCATGCATATACATAAAATGATACCTATATATGCATGCATACATACACATACGCATACATATATACATACATGTATATATCCATACTTGTATATATGCAATATATGTGTGTGTGAGAGATACCTATATACATGTATGGATATATATATAATACATATGTATGATATAGCCATATGTGTATATGTTATGTGTGAGATATATATATATATATAAATCGCCCTATACATCTGCCTGGAATAGAGCCTGGCATATAGTAAGACATAACAAATGTTAGCTATTCATGTTATTATTGTATTACAGTTGTCATTTACTCTAATTTGATAACCTTCATCTACCAGTCCAGTAAAGCAAATCTACCTTCCCTCCCATTATATTTTCAGCCACGCTGCTTTGTATCCTTCTCAGTTATTTACATACACATCTATATAAATGCCCAAAATGCCTTACCCTTGCTTTCTGTTTATCCTACTCATTCATCAAGGCTTTATTCAAATCCTACATCCTTCCTAAAGCCTACTATTTTGGTATAATTAATGCTTTTCTTCTAAACTCTTGCTGAACTTTGTTCAGTATAGTTTATTTTTTAATTTTCATTTCATTTCATTTCATTTTGAGAAGGAGTCTCACTTTATCACCCAGGCTGGAGTGCAGTGACTCGATCTTGGCTCACTGCAACCTCCACCTCCCTGGTTCTAGTGATTATCCTGCCTTAGCCTCCCAGGTAGCTGGGATTACAGGCATTCACTATCATGCCTGGCTAAGTTTTGTTTTTGTGGAGAAGGGGTTTCACCATGTTGGCCAGGCTGGTCTTGAACTCCTGACCTCAGGTGATCCACCCACCTCAGCCTCCTAAAGTGCTGGGAGTATAGGCATGAGCCACTGTCCCCAGCCTCAATATAGTTTATTAAACTGTCCTCAAATTGTTAATTGGTTTCAAATTTAATCCCTCATGTACAGTTATCTCTCTTGTACACCATCCTTCTCCACCTTCCATTTCAATGCTTTATACAGTGTTAGGAACATTGTGAGTATTCAATACATTCTGATTTTCTGATGTTATAACGTAAGAATCCTTTCATTACATTTTAGTCTTTTAAAATAGTCTGTAATCCTCAAATTAAATTCATATGAGTACATACATTCAACTTATAAGACATAGAAATAGGTAATAAATCTTCCTTGAGATCCAGAGGTAATTGTAAGTCAGTCAGAGATTGGGGTGCTGAATGGGGACTGTGATGCTAGGCTCTCTAGACTTTCACTGAGGCTAAGCAAATCATCTTCATATGCTTCATTGGTGCTGCAAGTCTATGACACAGTTTAGAAGGTGATTATTTGCCTCACAGAATCATTTTGAAATTCCTTTAAGTTACTTCTTTATTCATTAGATATGCTTATTTATAGACCCTTAAATTATCATTGACCAAGGCTGGAGCAAGAGAAACTTCCAGCAAAACTGTTATTTCCAATTTAAGAGATCTAGCAATGGAGGAAAAATATTTCTGAAATCTTACTGTGTCAGTGAGAAATTTACTGAAATAGCTTATAAAATATAACTTAAGGAACACATCTATTGAGTAAGACTTGATTGACATGTATGGATAAAGCCACATTACAGGTAAAGAGTTCAGATGAGGGTAATCACTTGTGCAATAGAACCTAGCCAGTGAACCCTGTATTAAGGACTCATGCCCAGTCCTTGTTTAGTGTTCTTTACAGAAGGCCATACTGTATAGTACCAAGGAAGTGCTGTATAGAGGTTATTACTATCTGGGTGGTCAGAAGTCCTTGTTCTGTAGTCCTAGAATGTACTTCAGCGCAGTTAACTATACCCTGATACACTAAAAACCCTGTATCGTTGTTTTCTGTAGAGTAAGAATGTTAGACTAGATCAGATCTCTCCAAGCTTTAAAAATCTATGACTAAATTACTTAATATGTTTAATGTGTTTGGTGGCTGTTTTTAAACTTGAAATGAGCTGGTACATTTTTTCAGACTAAAATTTTAAAAATCCAGTGTAAAACTCTTTGGATCACCTAACTCTTTAATTCTTGCTGAGTTCTGCACAGTGGGTATCCTTCTAGCCTTCAGGTAACTCTTGGCATTATATAGTTTGTTTTCCTTATCCGAAGGACATTAAGCCCTTTGAATCACATTGGAAGGTTCTGCTCTCATCTCCAGCCCTTGACTTCTAGCTGTGCTAAACTTGTCCTACCAGTGATGCGGCTAGTAATACAAACAAAAGCAGTCACAGATTTCAGTCATAAAAACAAGAACAGCTGAAATACAAGCTGTCCTTTTACTTAAAACCTTTTAAAAGCTTTACTAGAACATAAAGTTCACTAAATTTTTTTAAGTAGAATTATTAAAGAGGTCAAAAAAATGAAAAGAGAGCAAACTTTTTGGAATTTTAGTGAAATAATAATTTAATAAAAGTGAATGCCATATAAAAAATTTTAATGAGGCCGGGCGCCGTGGCTCATGCTTGTAATCCCAGCACTTTGGGAAGCCGAGGCAGGTGGATCACCTGAGGTCAGGAGTTTGAGACCAGCATGGCCAACATGGCAAAACCCCATCTCTACTAAAAATACAAAACTTGGCCAGGCATGGTAGTATGCACTTGTAATCCCAGCTCCTTGGGAGCTGAGGCACAAGAATTGCTTGACCCCAGGAGGCAGAGGTTGCAGTGAGCCAAGATGGTGCCACCGCACTCCAGCCTTGGCGACAGAGTAAGACTGTCTCAAAAAAAAAAAAAAATTAATGAAAAAATTATCTTCAAGAGATGAGCTAAAAGTCACAAGAATTTAGATCCCTTCTCCCCTGCCTCATACTCCTCTACCTCTTTTTTGGTGTATTAATCCTTCTTAAAGCTTTTCTGGGCTGGGCATAGTAGCTTATACATGGGATCTCAGCACTTTGGGAGGCTGAGGTGGGAGGATTGCTTGAGCCCAGGAATTCGAAACCAGCCTGGGCAACATAGGAAGACCTCATCTCTACAAAAAATATATAAAAATTAGCCAGTCATGGTGGTGTATGCCTGTAGTCCTAGCTATTCAGAAGGTGCAAGGTGGGAGGATTGCTTGATCCCAGTGAGCTATGATGGCACATCAGCCTGGGTAACAGAGTAAGGCCCCGTCTCAAAAAATAAAAATAAAATAATTAAAATTTAAGAAAAATGAAAAAAGCCTTTCTGAATGAGGTGTAACAAGGACAAAGTTGCTGGTACTAATATGTGTGAATGATTGCTATCAAAAGTTTACTCTGCCTAAAGTCAGTTTTACTCAGAACTTGGACATTTGCATAATAATGTTGCTTAAACTACAGTTCTAGGTCAGCCTAAAAACTGTTATGTTAGGATTAAAAATTAGATGCATCATTTGTTCAGTTTCCATTTGTTCAGCCTCCAGCTCTATAGTGGGATTCACATTCTGGTCTGTCTGATCTAGAACACTTATTCTTTCTACTACAGCCTGATGCCTCCTGTAGAGAAAGCGCTTTATGGAATACATGTTGAATGAAATCACTGATCTAGGAAAAGTAAAAATTCCTTGAATGATATATCCTGGATATTACAGAATAGTTGTGCTACTGCTGATGATCAGTATTTAATATAGTGCCTGGTACACCAAAAGTACTCAATAAATATTTGTTGAATTAATAAATGTGCATTAAAATGCTATAAGTGTTCTTATTTGTTTTAGTGTTTTATGTTAATAAAAGAATATGTTCTTTTACTCAATTGAATTGTGACTATAGCTATAGATCTGCCTATCATATTGATCTTCTATGTAGTTGTATTAATTTTGGTTGCTGATGATAAAACTGCTATTCATCTAGATAAGAAAGGGTCCTTGGAACTTATATGCTCTTTGTATCATTATTTCAAACCTGGACTATTTATTACTTGAAAGTTTTTATAGATTAACTGCTGGCTTTCTAATGGACTCTTACTTGGATGGAAATTTTAAGGTTATCAAATCAAATGTATCCTGATGCTTAAATAAGCATTGCCATCATTACAACATCCACTATTACTTTCATTATTACATGCCAAGCACCATGCATTTTACACATTGCCTCTGTGAATCCTCATATGAGATATTGTATTTGAGGTATATTATCTCTACCTTCACAATTCAGGAAACTTAGGGTCAATGAGGATAAGCAAGTTCCCAAAAGTGGCCAAGCTAGATAAGAACCCAGGTCTGTCTGATCCCAGGCCCATGCTCTTTTCACTGTACTATACTGTCCTCAATAGCATTTTGTTCCTGCTTTAATATGGTTACTCATTCTCCAAACAAGTTTTTCATTTTTGAAATACTCTTGTGAATAGAAAGTTTTGGTTTTTTGGAAATAATACCTATCCCTCTGCCTCTGTTGTTCATTATTTATTACATGTCTCTGAATCCTACAAAAATCACTGTAGACATAGAAATCTCATCCTTCTTAAAACAGGCTTGAGTCAGCATTTTTGTGTATTTTTTTCTCTCTCCCCCGCCCCACCACCACATTTTGAATAGGTTGTGGTGTGGATTTGTTTTATATAATTCTAACATAATTTTGTACCTTGTGTTTATTTATTTGACTCTCCTTCCTGAACTTTTTTCCCACTTCTGTAGTTTCCATTCAGAAATATAATTTTTAATTCACTGCCACATGACAGTGAATTCTGGGGTGGGTGTAGATTTACCTTAACAAGTCCTTTTTTAAATTAGGCATTCAAATTGGAACTAACACATTAATGAATATCTTTGTGCATACATTACTTTTTGTATTTAGATACATGCTGAACTTGATTCCTCATAGCGTTTTACAGATACCTGAGTTACAGAGGTTTGAAATATTATACCTACTGGAAACTTTATCTGGCTTCCAGAAAAGGTGCAGTGGTTGCAATTTTAAGAAGGCAGCAGGTCTCATCATAAGCCATCTTCATTTTACCAGTCCCGTATCTCTAGCTATGGAACTTTGTGTCCTAGAGGCAGCAGGATGGGCATATAGGTAGTGAAAGGTGTATGTGACCCATACTTGATCTGTGAGGAACAGGTAAAAAGCAAGTAGAAGTTCGTAAACTTAGATACTCTTAATTACTACTACAGGGCTTGAAGAGTTATAGGACTGAAAAGTGAACATTTTATTTCTCTGAACAGCTTGTTACATGTTCTTTTTAAGTTCAGTCAAATTGCGTAGGAATTTGTTTTTAAGTAGAAGATAGATTCTGAAGCTTTAGTGTGTACAGATTAAAAATGGAGGCTAAAATTTGATCTTGTTTTAACTTTATAATATGATAGGATTTCTAGTGCTTTTTAATATTTCCTCTCCTTTCTTCCTTATCCAAAATCAGCTTCCTACACTAAAGAGTTAAATGCCCACTAATAGTAAGTCTAATGTTAAATGAAGAAAACTTGTTTCAGAGAGGTGTGAATATATATATATATATATATATATATATATATATATATGTAATTTAGATTATGATATCATTTAGGTTAAATATGATATCATTTAGGTTAAAAAACACAATGAAAGCAAAACTATGTGCCCGGCATCTTGTAGCTACTCAATATGCTAATTATGCATATGTGCATCTCAATAGACCTGAAGGCATATAATCCAGAGTGTTTGAAGGGGTTGCCTCTGAAAAGAGGTATGCCACCTAAGGTGTGTTTTTATTCTATATGCTTCTATATTTGAATTTTTTGCTAATTTTTTTTTTTCCTTGAGATGGAGTCTTGTTCTTGTCGCCCAGGCTGGAGTGCAGTGGCGTTATCTCCACTCACTGCAACCTCCACCTCCCAGGTTCAAGCAATTCTCCCATTGCCTCCACCTCCCAAGTAGCTGGGATTATAGGCACCTGCTACTGTGCCTACCTTTTTTGTATTTTTAGTAGAGACTGGGTTTCACCATGTGGGCCACACTGGTCTCCATCTCCTGACCTCAGGTGATCCTCCTGCCTCAGCCTCCCAAAGTGCTGGGATTACAGGTGTGAGCCACTGCGCCTGGCCTTACTTTCTTCTTTTGACAATTAAAAAAATAGAAGAGGCCAGGCACGGTGGCTCACACTCACAATCCCAGCACTTTGGAAACCCAAGACGAGAGGATTGCTTGAGCTCAGGAGTTCACGACCAGCCTGGACAACATAGCAAGATCTTGTCTTTATTAAATATTAAAAAAAAAAAGCTGGGTGTGGTGGCATGCACCTGTAGTCCCAGCTACTCTGGATACTGAGGCAGGAGGATTGCTTGAGCATGAGAGATTGAGGCTGCAGTTAGCTATGATCATGCCACTGCACTCTAGCTTAGGCAATAGAGTGAGACTCTGCCTCAAAAAAAAAAAAGAAAGAAAGAAAGAAAGAAAGAAATGGAAGAGCTGGCCAGGTGTGGTGGCTCATGCCTGTAATCCCAGCATTTTGGGAGGCTGAGGTGGGCAGATTACCTGAGATCAGGAGTTCAAGACTAGCTTGGCCAACGTGGTGAAACTCCATCTCAACTAAAAATACAAAAAAAATTAGCTGGACGTGGTAGTGGGTGCCAGTAATCCCAGCTACTCTGGAGGCTGAGGTAGGAGAATTGCTTGAACCTGGGAGGCAGAGGTTGCAGTGAGGCAAGATCGCCATATTGCACTCCAGCCTGGGCAAAAGACCAAGACTCTGTCTCAAAAAAAAAAAAAAAAAAAAAGAAAGAAAGAAAGAAAAAAAGAAAACTTTACACTCTCAGGATAAATAAATAAAATACCTTCTCAAATAAACCCGCTGCTTCTATATACCCTGAAATGCATGTTGAACAATATGAGACACATCCTAACTTTATAGAATTATTGCTTTTTCAATAATTTAAGACAAAGGCACTGATCAAACTTACTTATTTGGTGCCATTTCTATCTAATCTAATGAGGTTTTTTAATTTTTATTTTTGAGACAGAGTCTTGCTCTGTTACCCAAGCTAGAGTACAGTGGCATGATCATCGCTCACCGCAACTTCGAACTCCTGAGCTCAAGCCATCATCCTGCATCAGTCCCCCGGGTAGTTGGTATAGGTACCTCATCATACCTGGCTATTTTTTTTTTTTTTTAAGGCAAGGTCTTGCTGTGTTGCCCAGGCTTAATAGGGTTTTAAAAATAGATTATTTTATCAACACATGGCCAATCTTATATCATCTATTGCTCCCCACACCTACCCCATTTATTTGGAAGCGTATCTCAGATATATCATTTCATCTAAATACTGAAGTATATATATCCAAAAGACAAGAATTCTTAACACAGCTAAATTACCTTTCTCACATTTAAACAATGAGCAATAGTTCCTTAGTATTAATAATCTAATAAGTTTTTAATACTTTACAATCTAATTGCTTTCACTTTAAGTTGCTGTTTTATTTACTTTGATTACTCGTATCCTTCAAGAGTTGTTCTCTTTTTTTGTTTTTTGAGACAGGGTTTTGCTCTGTCATCCAGACTGGCGTGCAGTGGTGTAATCACAGCCCACTGCAGCCTCTGCCTGTTGGGCTGAAGTGATCCTCCCACTTCAGCCTCCCAAATAGCTGGGACTACACGTGATACCACCACACCTGGTTAATTTTTTAAACTTTTTTGTATAGATGAGGTCTCACAACTGTTGCCCAAGCTGGTCTCACACTCTTGATCTCAAGCAAACTTTTTCTCTTCACTGGCTATTTTGGTAATTCTAACTCCCAAAGTGTTAGGATTATAGGCCTGAGCCACTGCACGTGGCCCCCGTCAAGTATTTTTAAATTAATGTCTTTTTTTCTGTTGAAATTGATTGACTGATTGATTGCTCTGTCACCCAGGCTGGAGTACAGTGGTGCAGTCTTGGCTCACTGCAACCTCCGCTTCCCGGGTTCAACTGACATTCTCCTGCCTCAACCTCCTGAGTAGCTGGGATTACAGGCACCCGCCACCACGCCTGGCTAATTTCTGTATTTTTAGTAGAGATGGGGTTTCACCATGATTGTCAGGTTGGTCTGAAACTCCTGACCTCATGATCTGCCCGCCTCAGCCTCCCAAAGTGCTGGGATTACAGGCATGATTTCAATATGAAAATCCTGAATAAATGCCTGGGTGTCTTCATCTTCAAATTTAAAAAATGATTCAGGTATATATTACTGAGTTTTATTATATTAGATTGGAAAGCTCTTCATATCTTGATTGTAATAGTAAAGTCACACAAGTCACAAATGGTAAAATTTTTCTGTCAAGTGCTTTTTACATCTTGTCTGACTTGAGTATTTTTGTTTTACATAGGTCTCTAATTAATAGAAGATGGCAAAGCCCAGCCACAGCAGCTACGTCCTTCAGCAGCTAAACAACCAAAGAGAATGGGGTTTTCTCTGTGACTGTTGTATTGCAATTGATGACATTTACTTTCAAGCACACAAAGCAGTTCTAGCTGCCTGTAGCTCCTATTTTAGAATGTTTTTCATGAACCATCAGCATAGTACTGCACAACTGAATCTCAGCAACATGAAAATTAGTGCAGAATGTTTTGATCTCATTTTGCAATTTATGTATTTAGGCAAAATTATGACAGCTCCCTCCAGTTTTGAGCAGTTTAAAGTGGCAATGAACTACCTACAGCTATACAATGTTCCTGACTGCTTAGAAGACATCCAGGATGCAGATTGTTCCAGTTCAAAATGTTCCTCTTCTGCTTCCAGCAAACAGAACAGCAAAATGATATTTGGTGTAAGAATGTATGAAGATACTGTGGCTCGAAATGGCAATGAAGCCAACAGGTGGTGTGCAGAGCCAAGTTCAACAGTAAATACACCACATAGTAGAGAGCCTGATGAAGAGTCTTTACAATTAGGTAATTTTCCTGAGCCGCTATTTGATGTATGTAAAAAAAGTTCCGTGTCCAAATTATCTGCTCCAAAAGAACGTGTATCAAGACGCTTTGGACGGAGTTTTACCTGTGATAGCTGTGGATTTGGCTTTAGCTGTGAAAAATTACTAGATGAGCATGTGTTGACCTGTACAAACAGACATTTATACCAAAACACAAGATCTTACCATAGAATAGTAGATATTAGAGATGGAAAAGACAGTAACATCAAAGCTGAATTTGGTGAAAAAGATTCTTCTAAAACGTTTTCTGCACAGACGGACAAATACAGAGGAGACACAAGCCAGGCTGCTGATGATTCAGCTTCAACCACTGGAAGCAGAAAAAGTAGCACAGTGGAGTCTGAAATAGCCAACGAAGAGAAAAGCAGAGCTGCTGAGAGGAAAAGGATTATTATCAAGATGGAGCCAGAAGATATTCCTACAGATGAACTGAAAGACTTTAACATTATTAAAGTTACTGATAAAGACTGTAATGAATCCACTGACAATGATGAATTAGAAGATGAACCTGAAGAGCCATTTTATAGATACTATGTTGAAGAAGATGTCAGCATAAAGAAAAGTGGTAGGAAAACTCTAAAACCTCGAATGTCAATAAGTGCTGATGAAAGAGGTAGTTTAGAGAATATGAGACCCCCTAACAACAGCAGTCCAGTACAAGAGGATACTGAAAATGCATCTTGTGAGCTGTGTGGACTTACAATAACTGAGGAGGACCTGTCATCTCATTACTTGGCCAAACACATTGAAAATATTTGTGCCTGTGGTAAATGTGGACAAATACTTGTAAAGGGTAGGCAGCTTCAGGAACATGCTCAACGATGTGGCGAGCCCCAAGATCTGACCATGAATGGGTTAGGAAATACTGAGGAGAAGATGGACTTGGAAGAGAATCCTGATGAGCAGTCTGAAATAAGAGATATGTTTGTTGAAATGCTGGATGATTTTAGGGACAATCATTACCAGATAAACAGTATCCCAAAAAAGCAGTTATTTAAACATTCTGCCTGCCCTTTTCGATGTCCTAATTGTGGCCAGCGTTTTGAAACTGAAAATCTAGTGGTTGAACATATGTCTAGCTGCTTAGATCAAGATATGTTTAAGAGTGCCATCATGGAAGAAAATGAAAGAGATCACAGACGAAAGCATTTTTGTAATCTATGTGGAAAAGGATTTTATCAGCGGTGTCACTTAAGAGAACACTATACTGTTCATACTAAGGAGAAACAGTTTGTTTGTCAAACATGTGGAAAGCAGTTTTTAAGAGAACGTCAGTTGCGACTGCACAATGATATGCACAAAGGCATGGCCAGGTATGTCTGTTCCATTTGTGATCAAGGAAACTTCAGAAAACATGACCATGTACGGCATATGATTTCTCATTTATCTGCTGGTGAGACTATATGCCAGGTCTGCTTTCAGATATTCCCAAATAATGAACAGTTGGAGCAGCACATGGATGTTCATCTGTATACATGTGGAATATGTGGAGCAAAATTTAATTTGAGGAAAGATATGAGATCACATTATAATGCCAAGCATTTGAAAAGAACCTAAGTGATTTTCTACTGTACTAATGTTTAGATGATAGCAGATAAAACACCAAAGCAAAGGATATGAGCTATTTAGGAATTGATTATATAAGATGATTTGTTAGAAACAAATTTCAAGGCCCTTTTAACTTTAATATTTTTGTTTAGGATTTTAAGTATCTACATTTAGGTGTTAAATGTTTATCATTTTTGTTGTTTCTTAATAGAATTGTTTTTAGTTTTTCTTAGCTCTGATTAAAATTACTTTTAAATGTAGACTACAAGTGGATGTTACCCATTCAATGACTATTAAACTTTAGTTTTTCATCAATAAGGTGATGACTTCACTATTTCTATGTGGTTTTCTTTTTTAAAGATTGTGAAATTTTAGACCCGGAATCATAGGCCATTTCTGTTTAAATTTTAAAAATTCTTTGATTATTTGAAACTATCCCGTTCACTTTTAGTGAATTAGCTACTCTTTATTCCCCCTTAATAATGAAATTCATATTCTTAAATTGACAAGCTTATTAGGCAAGTTAGGTGCACTGAATCTAGCCTTTAAGGTTGACATGGGCTCAAACTTGGCCTTTGATGGACCTGAGGAAATGTTTATAAATTAATATTTCCTGTAATTGATGAAATACTATCATTTAAATATCACATTTAAAACTTATATTAAGTGTAACTTCCAATGGCTTTACCTCACTTGAAAAACTAGTGGAGATAAGCCATTTTGTTTTGTGATATTAAATTTAACTATGATAGTTAATTAGGAAGACGTATCTTGTATTCATTAAAATATTTTAATTTAAAATATTCTGATTTCTAAAGTGTGTTAGTTTATCAATTATTTTTGTTTATAAATAGACTTTAATAGCTCTCTAAGAATATGATGACTAAAGGAAAAAATGATTTTTCACCTTTAAAATTACATACTTTTGGAACTCTGAGATTTGAAAAAGCTTCCTGTATATTGATAAATCTAATAAAAAGATAAATTATAAATCTGGTTGTTCTGTAAAAGTAGAGTGCACAAAAAAATGTCTTGTATTTTATACCACCTAAGATTTGGAGAAAATGCGTTGTGGCAAATTGCCGTTTATCACCATACTTTATTATGATCATTTTTTTCTGTAAAAGACTATAAAACTTGAGGATTATAAAATAATCACAGAGTACAGTATATAAATGGAGACAGTTTAACATTTTTTCAGTTAAAGTAGTATTGTTGTTAGTTGTTGCTGACACAGGGTCTGCATAATTACATGTAAATTAAAACACTGGCAAAACTGACCCACAAATAAACGCATCTATTGAATAGAATGCCTTTTTTTTTTTTTTTTGAGACAGAGTCTCGCTCTATCGCCAGGCTGGAATACAGTGGCGCGATCCCGGCTCACCGCAACCTCCGTTTTCTGGTTTCAAGCAATTCTCCTGCCTCAGCTTCCTGAGTAGCTGGGACTACAGGCAGGCACCACCACGCCCGGCTAATTTTTTGTACTTTTAGTAGAGACGGGGGTTTCACCATGTTGGTCAGGATGGTCTCAATCTCTTGACCTCGTGAACCGCCCGCCTCGGACTTCCAAAGTGCTGGGTTTACAGGCGTGAGCCACCGCGCCTGGCCATAATAGAATGTCCTTTAATGTGAATTACTTGCAATATAATACCCTTTTCATAACGAAAGGGATTTTAATTAACTCCTAATTTTAAAAATATAAATTTGTGATTCTGAACACTAATAGCATTGCTCTTTTTGTTCACATCATATTTATAATATGCAAGTCATATTTTGTATACAATTTACATAAAAGAACAAGTTGCCAAGAGAACTAAGAGACATACTGGCTAGAAGAGATCTAATTGAAAGCATTAGAGCACAGTCTGAGCTCACAGATTTGTGGGGCTATGTTGAAGTATTAAGTAAGGTTAGGAACAGCATAGGAACCAAATGCAAAATTAAAATAATGGGAAGTGGGCAGGGGACAGAGGTAGAATACACACAAAAATTTTCTTAAAAATTTAACAGCAAAAGCAGGAAAAGTGATTAGTCTTACTCTTAGATGCAGTAGTTTATCAAGTAATTAAATATGAAATCCAACTTGAAATGTGTTATGTCTATTACTGATAGGAACCTGATAAAAGTTCTGTAACCCAGAGACCAGAGAGTAGTATAAAGAGATCAGATAAACCAGGTTCCCAAACTACAGTATATAGTATAATAATGGACATAATTTTCTTTGGGATCACCTTTTTTGTGACTTATCAAAATTTTTCTTGCAATGGCTTTCCCCATCGTAAAAGAATAGGGCTTTTTCTAAATACTACCACTCTTTGAAGAAAGGACTATCTATTTCATTAGGAAGGGGACTTAATTTAGTGTTTTGACATGTACGAAGAAGCAAATATATAAACATTACTCTCTAATTTTACATGACTGAGATGTTTATAGTTTTAAAAAGCCATACTTCAATGCTTGTTTCTGAGTTTCATGTTACACAGGACATACCTTTTTATTTTGGAACTAGCTACAGGGCAGCACAGGCTTCTCTAAAGTGGTATGTACAGTTCTCCTTATCAAGGCAAAAAGTTAAAGACTACTTGCTTTTTAAAATTAGGGAAAATGAAAAATATCTAGCACTTTTCTCCAACGCAGTTCCCTCATATCTCCTTCCTCTGCTGGGGTAGAGCTGCAGAGCTCTCCGGCATTCCTTGTTGCTTCTTGCCCTCCCTGGGTATGAAGATAATCAACTTTGTGGAAGCTGCCCGATCTGCCTTTGTAACTTAGGTGCTTAGGCTCCAAATCTAAAATGAAAGGAAAATCGATACAGATATATAGTGGAATCAAATATTCTGTCTCATAATCAAATTCTCTTTCCATCTCATGAACGCTGTGAGACCCTTATGCTTTGACCCTTTTATTCTAAACAGTAAGAAAACCCAGAGGAATGGTTAGCAAGCTTGCCACCAATTGCAGTACAATACAATTTGCATGTTCTACGATTCCTTAGTAAACAGGACTAAGAATCTCAGAAATTAATAAAGCACAACCAAGGCAGCAGTAGATTAGGACTTAGAAATGTGTCTTCATCTCCACATGTTTGTAAGGCAAAAATATTCAGAGAGGCTAGATGTGGTGGCCTGCATCTATAGTCCAGCTGCTGGGGAGGCTGAGGCAGGACAATTGCTTGAGTCCAGGAGACAATTGCTTGAGACCAGCCTGGTCAACGTAATAAGACCCTAGCTCTACGAAAAAAATGTGTTTTTTTTTAAATTAGCAGGGCATGGTGGCATGCACCTTTAGTCCCCAGCTACTTGGGAGGCTGAGGTGGGAGGATCACTAGCACCCAGGAGTTCAAGGCAGCAGTGAGCTATGATCATGCCATTGCACTCTAGCCTAGGTGACAGAGTGAGACTCCATCTCTGAAAAAAGAAAAAAAAAAATCAGAAATGACGCACATAGGTTAAATGGCATATGGCAAATGTTTAATGTGTAATTAACAGTTTCAGTATGGACAAAAATTCAATTAGAAGGATTCCAAAGGGGCAAGTAATGAAAAAAAAAAAAAAAGGACAGAGTTTGCCAGGGCAGTCAGGACACTAATTAAAAGGAAAAATAGGCCGGGCGCGGTGGCTCAAGCCTGTAATCCCAGCACTTTGGGAGGCCGAGGCGGGTGGATCACGAGGTCGAGAGATCGAGACCATCCTGGTCAACATGGTGAAACCCCGTCTCTACTAAAAATACAAAAATTAGCTGGGCATGGTGGCGCGTGCCTGTAATCCCAGCTACTCAGGAGGCTGAGGCAGGAGAATTGCCTGAGCCCAGGAGGCGGAGGTTGCGGTGAGCCGAGATCGCGCCATTGCAATCCAGCCTGGGTAACAAGAGCGAAACTCCGTCTCAAAAAAAAAAAAAAAAAAAAAAAAAAAAAAAAAAGGAAAAATAGAGGCCAGGTACCGTGGCTCATGCCTGTAATCCAGCACTTTGGGAGTCCAAGGTAGGTGGATCACCTGAGGTCAGGAATTCGAGACCAGCCTGGCCAACATGGCGAAACCCTGTCTCTACTAAAAATATAAAAATTAGCCAGGTGTGGTGGCACATGCCTATAATTCCAGCTACTTGGGAGGCCAAGGCAGAAGAATCTGTTGAATTTGGGAGGCGGAGGTTGCAGTGAGCTGAGATTATGCCACTGTATTCCATCTAGCCTGAGCAACACAGTGAGACTTTGTCTCAAAATAATAATCATGAAAAATCACATTTTACTGTAGCTAAAAAATATATCAACAGGATATAAAAATGGAATAAAAAACATTTGAAAATTATAGGTGAGATGAGCAGGGATTAAAAATAATATGATTATAATTATAGAAAGCCTAATGGAACAATTTTAATGAACATGCCAAGGATATGCCTAAATAATTGAGCTATTCTGTGAGTAATGATGAGAGGAGAGGAAAAATAATTGAGATATCTTTTATATTCTAAAATGTAGAGGTTGGTGGTGGTTGGCAACTTTTTCTCTAAACAATACTCATTCCTGTATGTCAGTAGTTAAGAAACTTCCATATTTAATACATTTCTGGAAAATCTCCCCCAAAACCAGTTTAACCATTGTAACATTTAAATTAAACATAAAACTTGTGTCATTGTTGTTAACAACTAAATCACTACCAAAAGAAAAAAATCTGAGTGTATGTGCACAAATGGTTGAGAATAAAGAAATCTGGTATACCTAATTTTAACTGGGTTTTTATCATGAATTAAATTTTAAAATATTTTCCTTTTTTTGCCATTAATCTATTTTGATCAGTTCCTCCTTTACTTACCACCCTCATCTCCTTTGTAACATGTTTCTCAGTGATAAATAGCCAGTGCTCTCCAGACATCCTAGCATCAACAAGTTCTAGGATTGCAGGGTGCCAAAAAGCTCTGGGGGAACATATCCTTGGAGAATCCCTCCCATATCCTTGATAACCTGAGGTGCAGTAAACTGGGGATGATAGGATGAATGCCAGGAAACTACAGCAAGTAGTGTTAAATTTGGTGTTAAGAACTTGAAGTTGCATCCCATATTGGAAACCCATGATCCATCCATCCTATGGCTCTCAATAACCCCAGCATCCATTTATTTAGTGCACTCTGTACTGCGCTAATTGCTCTACATACATAATTTTAGTTAATCTACACAGCTTTATGAGGTAAGTATCATACTAATTTTCCAACCTGACTGAGGTTCAGAGAGATTATTTTTCCGAAATCACACAGAAACTATATATATTAGAACTGGAGTTTAAACGTAGGTTTCTGACTTCTACATTCCTGTACTCCACCTACCAAGAATTACAAAGAAGGGCCTTTTCAGCCTAGGAACACATGTGATAAAGCTCCTATGAGACTGCTCCTTGTTCATCTGTCATCTGCTGTGCCTGGTAAGGTGGCTAGTAATAGCGGGTACCCAATTAACATGCTGAATAATGTGAAAACGTGAGTGGAAAACAAAACTTTATTTAAATGGTTGATTCAGAATGGTGTTTTAAAAATAAAAAATGCTGTGTGTTTTGATTTTCCTTCATTTAAACTTAAAACAGTTAGTGCTACTGTCAGCCATTTTGAGGGGCCAATAGTAGGTGCTCAGTTAAAAATTAATTTGAATTCAACTTCCACATTTCTATGTCTGTGACCTTTTCTTCCTTTATTTCCCCTATTCCTGTCCTTTATGTTTTAATCTCTCTCACCAATCTCCATTTCCTTTTACTGGTTATGAGACTCTTGAGTTGAAGGACTCAAATCATTTCAAAATAAATATTCCCAAGAAAAAGCAGGATAACAGAATAACCAGATTCCTCTTTTTGCTTTAACAAATTATGTGGATAGGAAATTCATCATAATAGCCAGGCATGGTGGCTCACACCCATAATCCCCCAGCATTTTAGGAGGCCAGGGTGGGTGGATCGCTTGAGCCCAAGAGTTTGAGACCAGCCCTGGCAACATAGAAAAAACCCATCTCTACAAAAATTTACAAATTAGCCGGGCAAGATGGTTCATACCTATAGTCCCAGTTACTTGGGAGACTGTGGTGAGAGGATTGCTTGAGCCTGGGAGGTCAAGGCGGCAGTGAGCTGTGGTTGTATCACTGCACTCCAGCCTGGGCAACAGAGCAAGACCACATTTCAAAAAATAAAAACAAATAAATTCGTCATATCTTGGGCTAATAAACAGAAGCAGCCCCTCCCTCAGTTACCATATGTGATTGATTTGATTAAGATTTATAGAGCAATCTAAGTTCGCCTAAAAATAAAAGTTGGTTAGTCTAGCCACTTATAATTCAATTTCCCAAAATACCTATGGATTTCTAGGGTAAACTTATATAATGACAATCTTATTCGTAAAACAAATGAAAGTTAATTTCAGGAAATGGCAGCTACATAACCACCCTAACCTAGCAGCAAATGTAAAAAAAAAGTTATTTAATGGTTTAAGTTAAACAATCTCCCTCAATCTAATAATATTTTAACTTTGTGCATCTCTTACCCAATTTCTATACTACTATGTTAAACCTACTACTTTAATAATCTGGCTACCGTCTACCAAATGTCACTTTTCAAGTGAGAACAGAAGAATGAGATGGTGAAGATTCCATGGGCAATGTCTATATAATCATATAAGCGTTAAATATAGCCAGATGTGGTGGCTCATGCCTGTAGTCCCAGCACTTTGGGAGGCCGAGGCAGGTGGGTCACCTGAGGTCAGGAGTTCAAGAACAGCCTAACAAACACGGTAAAGCCCCGTCTCTAATAAAAATACAAAAATTAGCTGGGTGTGGTGGCATGCGCTTGTAGTCTCAGCTTCTTGGGAGGCTGAGGCAGGAGAATCGCTTGAACCTGGGAGGCGGAGGTTGCAGTGAACCAAGATCACGCCACTGCACTCCAGCCTGGGAGACAGAGACAGACTCCGTCTCAAAAAAAAAAAAAAAATTGATGCTAATTTTGAAACAACTTAATACCACTTACATTTATATGCACATAATTGGTTGAATTTACCATTAAGAAGTTTTAAGTTGTTTCCTTATTGAGGAGAACCAAATCACTGAAGTCAATTAGTAGTGTCAAAATTGCTCATCCTTTCTATCAAAATCTGCCACAGATCACTAAGGGGTGGAGAGCCATTATAATTTCTCATTATCCAGCTCATTGATGACCAAAAAAGATAGTATGAAAATTACAATTAAATACATGGCTCTGAACTGAATCTATCAATGTACTAGTCATCATTGTATTAAGTGAAATCACAGGAACATCTAGGGCCAAAAGATAAGCAAAATTTAAAAGATTATTTCATATCAGAGTCAGGGATATTAATAATTTTATTAATAAAAATTTGAGTGAGAAAATTTGCAATTTGTTTTTTTCTACTCGAGGAAGGAACAGTTAATTATACAGCTTACAAAGCCCCCACTTACTTAGAAAGTTAACATGTTTTTATTTTCCTTAAGCCAATTGCTCCTATCAAACAGAATCAGGAGAGCTCATTTTTAGATACTAGAAACTAATTCTAAGCATCCAGATTATGAACCATCTTTTCTTTCAAATGCTTATGTTCCGTGATGTGAGGAAAACATCTTGAGGCAATTTATCATATTTTTAAAAATTAAAAAAAATTAAGGATCATTATTATGAGGGCAAAGCAGTACTGCCAAAAATATAATTTTACTCAGGATCGCTAGGGCAGTTTAGGAGGCTAAGCCTAGGAATTTGCAGGGAAACCCCTCTTCGTTTGTGCATGTATGTGTATGTGTGTGTATGTTCATTTTCATTTGCAGAGTGGCTGAAGACAGTAAAAAGAACATGAACTTTAAAACAATTTGTTAGATTTATGTTTCAATCAGAGATTTGCCATTAACATGTTAGAGTACATTGTAAAATCATTTTATTTGAAGGAAAACACTTCTGAACTGCTTCCTTCCTCCCTACTTTCTTCTACTTGTCTGACCCCTATCTTTTTTTATGTTACATATTTATGTGTTCTACTGATATATTAATAAGAACATTTTATATTTGAATGGTATGAGTTACATTCTGGAAGTAATTAAATTTAAACTCTAGGGGCTATGTTGTGTCTCCATTTTCTGTTCTGTTAACAGTATGTTGGCCTAGTGCCAAAGCCAACAAATTCTGATCTAAGAATTATGTTGTATCTTGTAGAGCAGTCAACTTGTAATATTATTTTTCTTGAGTTTTGTCTTTTTCTGTGTGGCAGTGGTGAAATAGGGACTTCTAAACCTGTGGAGAAGTGAGAGCTCTGAATTTGGAGAGGACATGGGGAAGAATCAATCTTCAACAGATAATCTTTAAGTGCAGACCCAGGAATATCAGATCTGAAGTGGCACCATCTTTTCTGTCTTCCTGACAAACGTCATCAACCCAAAAAGTTCCAGTTGCAAAGATCCAAGAAAACTCATTAAAGATCACTTTGGAATCACTTTGTTGTAACAAAATTGATTCATGGTGATGCTCTAATATTTGTATAAAATCTGCTAAAGAAAAGTAACTAGAAAATTCCTACAACATCAGTGGTTACAGCTATACTAAAATGAAACTGTGTATGCTAATTATCTTCAAGGGTCATTCTAAAATAAAAGAGCTTGTTAGGCCACCGTTAATATAAAGAGACATGGCTGGGTGTGGTGGCACACGCCTGTAATCCTAGCACTTTGGGAGGCCGAGGCAGGTGGATCACCTGAGATCAGGAATTAAAGACCAGCTTCACCAACATGGCGAAACCCTGTCTCTACTAAAAATACAAAAATTAGCCAGGCATGGTGGCGCATGCCTGTAATCCCAGCTACTCGGGAGGCTGAGAAAGGAGAATTGCTTGAACCTGAGAGGTGGAGGTTGCAATGAGCTGAGATCATACCACTGCACTCCAGGTTGCACGACGGGAGTGAGACTCCGTCTCAAAAAAAAAAAAAAAAAAAAGATTATAAAGAGACAATCAAAAATCTATATGGATATAAATAATTCTAAACTTAAAATAACTAGAATTATAGCTTAAGTATTATGAAATGTACTTAGGCAATTTTAAAAGTTACACCAAAAATCTGTAGTGTATAAGAAGTAATGGGTACACAGATAAACATTTTAAGATGAATATGTTAATAAGTTGGTTATTACTCACTGTAGTAAAACACTTGCCTTTTTCCTTTTCCACTGTATATGCCAATCACAATCTTGATCATTTATATTAATGAAACTCCCTTTTAAATAAGTTAAAGGAAGAACAGAAGTGGTATTACTCCAATAGTGGTAGTTTTTCACAAATTAGACACATTATTTTCTTTTGAACTTGGCAATATAACCTAATAAGGCAGAATTAATTTCTATTAAAATACTTATTCTCAATATTTATGTATAAATCATGCTTCTCAGCTTTCAAATTTCAAGATAAAATTTAAGTATTTAATGTAATGATGGTTAACATGTTTAAAAAAATATTTAATGGAGAAGTGAACTATTTGGTGAGATTTTACCCTGGCTACAATGCTCTGTTTTATATCTATCTATCTATCTATCTATCTATCTATCTATCTATCTATCTAACTGCACATATACACATTTCCTAACCATATGAATTTTATTTCCTTATTCTGAATATATTCATAGTTTAACTTCTGTTTATATACCCAATTCCTTATTATTTTGTTTCTTTTCAATATCAAGACGTTATAGATTTTGAGAAATGCTTACTTTATTTTTATGATTATTTCTTCAAATGTTTTAACAAGAAGCACAGAGATTTAGAGTATTCTTAATAGTATGTGCAGAAGTTACATCATTTAAAAAACCCTCGCTATAAAGCAGAATAACTTGAATATTCATTCTAATAATTAGACTAGGTAAAAATCTGAGAAAGAGTTAATTACAATGTGATAGAGGGTAGAAAGAAGAGAAAACTCCACTAAAGAGTTCAAATACAAGTGAATTCAACTACTTTAAGAGAAACAAAACAAATAGGCCTAGGGAAGTTATTAGAGTCTAAAAAACCCTAGCGTTAATCTCTTTTGGGAACATGAGGAGGTATACAGAACTGCAGACTTTTAAACATAAGTAGGAAAATAAAATAAAAAAAATTACCAATAATTAAAGGTGCCAGATCAAAATGGTAATAAATCAATAATTAATTTTTGACTGGTGGAATTATAGTTACTAAATAAAATGGCTTCAATTTTGACTGTACTAACTATATATGTAATGAATTATAATAATTATAAATGGTATAAATGCATTCTACAATGTGATTACTTTCTGTATTTTAGTATATAGTATAAAATGGAATTATTGGGTTACATAAAGTACTTTTGTTACATTTTTTAATTCATTGTTTTTACCTAATAAAATTTCCTCCTCTATGTTCCAAAGTTAAATTGTCTGTATATTACTTTTATTTATATTGCACTTTTTCAATTTGGCCATTTAAAAAATTATTAGTTTGAAAATTATTAACTCCTTCCATTCTCTAATACCACAATAATAAAGTATCTGATACAGCTAACTATGATGTTCTCAAGTAGCTTAAGATGTGCACAAAGAGAATTAGCCAAATTTCTTATTGCCAGATCCTGATTTCTTTCAATATAGAAGAATGATCTGTTACTCAGCCTGGAAAGTAGTGGCAAGATTATAACTCACTATAACCTTAGACTCCTGGGCTCCAGGGATCCTCTCATCTTAGCTACCCTAGCAGCTAGGACTATAGGTGCCCACCACAATGCCTGCTAATTTTTAAAATTTTTTGTAGAGATGGGGTCTCCCTATGCTGCCCAGGTTGGTCTTGAACTCCTGGGCTCAAGTGATCCTCCTGCCTTGGTCTCCCAAGTGCTGGGATTACGGGTATGAGCCACTGCATCTAATCTGGGCTTTCTTCTAACTACACACAGAAATAATTATTTATAAATCTCCACTGATAAAGTGTTTAGCTCTTTCAGCAAGGGTTAATTCATTTTTCAAATAACAAACACAACTTACTATTCAGAGAAATACCTTCTTTGCCAGCATAATTCATTTTATTTTTTCAGTTTAAGAATTAAGTATTAACAGTTACTGCTTATTGAGTCTGATTCTCCAAGTGAAGGACAGCCTCACTTCTTCCAGATTATTTCAGTCTATTCCACAATGGTCTATAATGTTAGCACTAAAAGCTGAAGTAGGTGCAATTTGTCTGCTACTGTCACAGATTAACTTCTCTTCTGGAAAAAGCCTTCCAGGTTCAGGTCTCTTAACCTTCCATACCATGTGTGACAGTATCTTACCCCAGCCTACTGTGCATCTACAGCTTAACTATAACTTCAAGACTGAGTTTTTTAAGATTCAAAGAAACAAATGGCAAGTTTTTCCTGTAGTTATAGGTGAAGAAATATTTTAGGACAGAGCACTTTATGAGATTATAAAAAGGCAGTATTTACAGAGATCTTAAAGATAATCATTAGTTGAATTTCAGTTTGCCTTTAAGGTCTTCAGATTAGAGGCTGGTACTCCATCTTTTCTTCAGGCCAATATTATCTCCTTAAGATAATTTACAACCCTTGTGAAGGTTGTGCCTGGGTGGAGATTGAGAGGATTTTAGGAAAAATCCACAAGTTCGGGGTTTTCTTTCCCTAGTAATTCTGCAAAAATTTATTATTGCTCAGTCTCCTGAGGGCAAGGTCTAATACCCAGGCACATAGTTTTAGGCCATATCTTACTCACTTTTGTATCTCTAGTACAAATATTTTCAGATATGAATTTGTTTTAACTTAGTCTCTGCAGTATCATTTAGTACAGAAATACAAGAGGTAGGCAGAGTATCTTCCTACTATAAAGAAAAAAAATGAAGTTATTATTTTCAGTTTTTTTATTAAATAATGTGTCTCAGGTCACTTTTAATAAATACTGAGCTAGTGATTTACTACTGCTTTCCAGGCACTCTTCTGGGTGCTAAGAATTAATTATAGAGGATTTGACATATGTTAAAACTCTTATTTTTTCCACTATTTAATCTGTGGAGCCTTAGTCTGTGGATTTGAAAAATACTTTGGAACACCCTCGCATTTATAATCACCAAAGAGAGAGTTCACTTGTTGAAAATCAGAAATAATTTCTATGTAAGACTAATAAACTTTGTTTCAACTGTTGATATGGTTTGGCTGTGACCCCACCCAAATCTCACCTTGAATTGTAGCTCCCATAATTCCCATGTGTTGTGGAAGGGACCTGGTGAAAGATAATTGAATCACAGGGGCAGTTTCTCCCATACTATTCTCGTGGTAGTAAGAGCAGATGGTTTTATAAAGGGAAATTCCTTTCACTTGGTTCTCATTCTTCTCATTCTCTCCTGCTTGCTGACATATAACTTGTGGTAGTGAGTAAGATCTGATGGTTTTATAAGGGGAAACTCCTTTGGCTTGGTTCTCATTCTCTTTTGCCTGCCACCATGTAAGATGTGCCTTTTGCCTTCTGCCATGATTGTGAGACTTCTCCAGCTATGTGGAACTGTGAGTCCATTAAACCTCTTTTTCTCTTGTAAATTACCCAGTCTCCAGAGTCTTTGTCGGCAGCATGAAAATGGACTAACAGAGCTGTTAATAATCAAGTACTCAAAATCAATTGTAAAAGTACAGTAAGGAAACTTAGAAAAATTACTGATAATGCTACCTTCTAGATAACCAATTTTGATGCACTTTAAATCTTTGTAAGATTATCCTACATATAAGATACAAGTTTCATATATTTTATTCACTTAATTATACCAAGAACATTTTCCTCTGTCATTAAAAATCTTGTAAACCCTTTTTAACGGCTGCATAAGAATTCATCATATGAATGTACTATAATTTAGTTAATCTCTTATTTTGGATATTTAAACCATTTCCTTTCTATTATGGTTAACATAAATAATACTACCTGCATTTTCTATTACTTCCTTAGAATAAATCCCATGATGAGTAATGCTAAATGAAAGGCATGAGCACATTTAATGTAAAGAAAAAATATTGGCCAGGTGCGATGGCTCACTACTGTAATCCCAGCACTTTGGTAGGCTGAAGCTACTGGATAGCTTGAGCTCATGAGTTCGAGACTAGCCTGGCCAACATGGCAAAACCCCATCTCTACAAAAATATAAAAATTAGCCGGGCATGTTGGTGCATGCCTATAGTCCCAACCACTCTGGAGGCTGAGGTGCGAGGATTGCTTGTGCAAGCTGTGAGTCTGCCACTGCATTCCAGCCTGGGTGATAGAACAAGTCCCTGTCTCTTAAAACAAACAAATAAAAACCTTCAAAATACAAATACGGTGTCTTTTTTGGGAAAAGCTTAAGATGCCACAACTATGGAACATATAAAACATCAATTTACTAGTTGAAAAGTAAGAGCAGAAAAAAATACACATGGCTAATGAAAATACAGGTGTAATTGCTACTGTGGTTTCAGAAAGCTGTGTCAAAGATGAATGTGGTGGTCAGATTGCAAGATGTGTTTGTAATAACTGTGCACAGAGGTAGCACAGTTACTGTGCAAAAGAAACTATTCCTCTGAAGCTCTAATTCTAGTGTTTCTGTATGAGAACTCTGGCCTGCTTTCCTTTTGCAATCTTGGTTTGCTTGAGGTAAGTGTGTGAGGGCTGACTGAATACAAGAGATCTAAAGAATTTGCTTTTCTCACATTCTTTGTTTCAGTTGTAGTTGAGACTGTATCTCTAAGTCATATATCATCAGTTCTACAAAGAATTTGCATTGCTTACAGCCCACAAACTTCCTCTTTTCTTTAAAAAGAAAAGAAACCTCAGGCCTGTAATCCCAGCACTTTGGGAAGCCGAGGTGGGCGACCACTTGAAGACAGGGGTTAGAGATCAGCCTGGCAAACATGATGAAACCCTGTCTCCACCAAAAATACAAAAATTAGACGGGCATGCTGGTGCATATAAGTAATCTCAGCTATTCTGGAGGCTGTGGCATGAGAATCTCTTGAACTCAGGAGGCAGAGGTTGCAGTGAGCCACTGCACTCAGCCTGGGTAACAGAACAAGACTCCATCTCAAAAAGCAAACTGGTCGGGCGCGGTGGCTCAAGCCTGTAATCCTAGCACTTCGGGAGGCCGAGGTGGGTGGATCACAAGGTCAAGAGATCCAGACCATCCTGGCCAACATGGTGAAACCCCATCTCTACTAAAAATACAAAAATTAGCTGGGCATGGTCGTGTGCACCTGTAGTCCCAGCTACTCAGGAGGCTGAGGCAGGAGAATTGCTTGAACCCAGGAGGAAGAGGTTGCGGTGAGCCAAGATTGTGCCACTGCACTCCAGCCTGGCGCCTGGCAATAGAGTGAGACTGTGTCTCAAAAAAAAAAACAAACAAAAAAAAAACAAGCATCTCCCTCAACTACACAAAAGACAAGAATTTTCAGGAATAAAATCAAGAGATCTGTACTCAATTCATGACAGCTTCAATTAGAAAAGTCTGGGTTTTATCCTTGTTTTTCTAAATTATTATTATTATTATTATTTTGAAACAGGAGTCTCTCTCTGTTGCCCAGGCTGGAGTGCAGTGGTGCAATCTCAGTTCACTGAAACGTCCATCTCCCAGGTTCAAGCAATTCTCTGCCTCAGCCTCCCAGGTAGCTGGGATTACAGGTATTGCCATCATGCCCAACTAAAATTTTTGTATTTTCAGCAGAGATAGGGTTTTACCATCTTACCCAGGCTGGTCTTGAATTCCTGACCTCGTGATCCACCCATCTTGGCCTCCCAAAGTGCTGAGATTATGAGCCACCACGCCAGCCTTCCTAATATTTTCTTTCTTTCTTTCTTTCTTTCTTTTTTTTTTTTTTTTTTTGAGACAGAGTCTGGCTTCGTTGCCAGGTGCCAGGCTGGAGTGCAGTGGCACAATCTCGGCTCACTGCAACCTCCACCTCCCGGGTTCAAGCAGTTCTCCTGCCTCAGCCTCCCAAGTAACTTGGACTACTGGCGCGTGCCACCACGCCCAGCTAATTTTTGTATTTTTAGTAGAGATGGGGTTTCACCATGTTGGTCAGGATGGTCTCGATCTTTGGACCTCGTGATCCGCCCACCTCGGCCTCCCAAAGTGCTGGGATTACAGGTGTGAGCCACCGCGCCCGACCCCTAATATTTTCTTTAAAATGTCTCCTTTTTCAAAGTTTTCTCATTTTCATGGAAAACAAGATGGGAATTATGGTTAAAAATAGTACTAAGTAACTGAAGAAATTAACCAATTAATAGCAAATTATGTTCTTAAAAACTGGAAATGATATAGTTCACTAGGTAAAATAACCTTAAATGTTCATTGACTGACTTTATAGAATTCTGTCAACATTACTTTTTGGTCACAGATAACTTTTCAGTTTGACAAAAGCTTTTTTCCAAGTCCGGGCTCGTGGCTCACAGTGGCTCACGCTTGTAATCCTAGCACTTTGGGAGGCCAAGGCAGGTGGATTGCCTGAGCTCAGCAGTCCGAGACCAGCTTCGGGAACACAGTGAAAAATCATCTCTATTGAAAATACAAAAAATCAGCCGGGCCTGGCGGCGGGCACCTGTAATCCCAGCTACTCAGGAAGCTGAGGCAGGACAATCACTTGAATTCAGGAGGTGGAGGTTGCAGTGAGCCGAGATCGTGCCACTTAACTGCAGCCTGGAGTAAGACTCTGTCTCAAAAAAAAAAAACAAAACAAAACCAAAAAACAAAAACTCTCCTGCAACATGTCACACAGCTTTTACATGGGCTCCACATTTCTAGCCTGCTTTAAAGGACAATGCTCCCTGCCCAAAGCCTCAGGAAAAAGACCATGTGGCACAAAAAGCTCTGAAATGTATCCTATCCACCTGAAGAGCCTATTCTTGCCTGTATCCCTTCCTTTCAGTGACACTATCTTCTGTACAGAAGTCCTAGTTCCCCAGCAAACACTACTCTCATCTTCGCCCATACACAATCTATATAAAGAATGACTTTCCTACTCTTTGCTGGCAAACTTCAGCTCCCGGCTCAGGCATGCCACCTCTTCCAGGCAGCCCCCAGCAACACACTTTTCCCTCAGCCTGGGTGTGCCCCTCTGTGTTCCAAGGCGCTTTTCTTTCAGCTCTTCTCCCGAATTATGTTTACTGTTTTATTAGACTCTCCACCTCTGAAGGCCAGCCCATTTCATTTGCCTTTTTACTTCCACGTAGTAGGTAGGTTCCTGTTCAAGCTTTATGAAAAGGTTTCCCCAAGCCTCCCCACACACATTATGTGAAGTAATCGCTGTCTTTGCTTCCTCCTGGAGCCCTTTTATTTTATTTTATAGACGGAGTCTCGCTCTGTCCCCCAGGCTGGAGTGCAGTGGCACGGTCTCTATTCACTGCAACCTCAGCCTCCGGTAGCTGAGACTACAGGCGTGTGTCACCACGCCCGGCTAATTTATGTATTTTTAGTAGGGATGGGGTTCACCATGTAAGCCAGGCTTGTCTCGAACTGCTGACCTCAAGCGATCCGCCTCGGCCTCCCAAAGTGCTGGGATTACAAGCGTGAGCCTCTGCGCCTGTCCAGGAGCCTATTTATTTGGGAACCTGCTTCTACAGATAACCACCTGGTGTCAGAGTATTTTCCAGACCTTCCTCACATACCTGTGAAACAGGAGGAAGTGAATCGTGCTACTTTTCATCTACCCTCTTCGCAGGGTTTATGCCTCCAATATTAACCGCAGCACAGCCAGAGAAAATCATTCCATTCCATTGAGCGGAGTAGAAACATGACTAGGTCACGAACACAACCGCGTGTGTGCCGGGGTGACCTTAACTGAGTGACTTTATGGTGTTTCAACGAGTGGGTTTTGACTGACTGATTATATTATGGGTTTTCCAGTCAAGTACTCAAAGCAGTGGCTAGAACACTTGCGACCTAAAATAAGCAATGGAATGAACAGGAAGACGAAACTAGAAAGTTTAAAGCGGCAGGACAAGCAGGAAAAAGGAAGAGGCAGGAGGGTTTAAATGCAGGCTCCTAGGAGGACGAGTCGCTGCCACTCCCTGGTCTGCGGTCCAGCCAGCCGCCCTCAAGCGGCGCGGGGAAACGGTCAGCCTCGTCCCGGGCTCGGGTTCTCTCCGCCCACCTGCCAAGTCCAGCTAATTTTTGTATTTTTAGAGACGGGTTTTATTGGCCAGGATGGTCTCGATCTCTTGCCCTCGTGTTTTGTATTTTTAGAGACGGAGGTTTCACCACATTGGCCAGGATGGTCCCGATCTCGTGACCTCGTGACCAGCCCGCCTCGGCCTCCCAAAGTGCTGGGATTACAGGCGCGATCTACCGCGCAGGGCCCCCGCCAGGCAGTTTTAATCGAGCGCTCACAACCACCGAGACACCGCGAAGCACGTACTCTAAAATCCCAGGAGGCCGACCGCCGGTTTAGACAGTATTTTTTCTTTTCTCCCCGCACAAGGGAGCCGCCCTCACCCTTCAAGCCACACCAACTCCCCATTCCCTCTGCGTGGACGGCGCGGGGGAAAACAGGCTGCTAGAGCCGTATTTCTTCGGTGCAACCAACTCAGAATGAGTCCCTCCGCCCGTGCGTGCTCAACGAGTCGGCACACCTGGCACTGAACTGCACTTAACGCCTCAGTACTTGAGCGAACCCTCCCGGTGGCTCTCCGCACCCGGCTCCACTTACACGCCGCCTCCCCAGGCCACGCCCCAGTCCGCGTTGCTCATTGGCCGCGTGACCTGCCAATCCGAAGACGCCTGCTAGAGCAAAGACCTCGGAAAAAGCGCGTACACCCGGCTCCGGGAGCGCGCGCCTAACGCCCGCAAAGAACAGGAGGCGCGCGAGGTGCGGCGGCCCAGCGGCCGGGAGTCTGGGAGGAACCTCATTTACATAACGGCCGCCCCTCTGTCTCCTGGCGCGGACGGAGTCCCGCCCCTCGTCCAACTTGAAATCTGTTGGGCCACCGGCTAGTCACTCCGACCCAGGCAAGCCCGCGGTGGGGCTGGAAGAGCCGGTGAGGGCGGTCCCGGGAGCGGATTGGGTCCGGGAGTTCCCGGAGGCGGCTCTAAGGACCGGGAGCCGGGCCCGGGCGCGGGGAGTTGTTGGGAGTGCTCGGCGCGCGGCGGCCGTTAGTTGACGCCGCGGGGTTGGTCTCCCTGGTTTTCCCGTCCTCACATCGCTCGCCTTTCCGTCAGGATGTCTGCCCGCGGCCCGGCCATCGGCATCGACCTGGGCACCACCTACTCGTGCGTGGGGGTCTTCCAACATGGCAAGGTGGAGATCATCGCCAACGACCAGGGCAACCGCACCACCCCCAGCTACGTGGCCTTCACGGACACCGAGCGCCTCATCGGCGACGCCGCCAAGAACCAGGTGGCCATGAACCCCACCAACACCATCTTCGACGCCAAGCGGCTGATCGGGCGGAAGTTCGAGGACGCCACGGTGCAGTCGGACATGAAACACTGGCCGTTCCGGGTCGTGAGCGAGGGGGGCAAGCCCAAAGTGCAAGTGGAGTACAAGGGGGAGACCAAGACCTTCTTCCCCGAGGAGATCTCCTCCATGGTCCTCACCAAGATGAAGGAGATCGCGGAAGCCTACCTGGGGGGCAAGGTGCACAGCGCGGTCATCACGGTCCCGGCCTATTTCAACGACTCGCAGCGCCAGGCCACCAAGGACGCGGGCACCATCACGGGGCTCAACGTGCTGCGGATCATCAACGAGCCCACGGCGGCGGCCATCGCCTACGGCCTCGACAAGAAGGGCTGCGCGGGCGGCGAGAAGAACGTGCTCATCTTTGACCTGGGCGGCGGCACCTTCGACGTGTCCATTCTGACCATCGAGGACGGCATCTTCGAGGTGAAGTCCACGGCCGGCGACACCCACCTGGGCGGCGAGGACTTCGACAACCGCATGGTGAGCCACCTGGCGGAGGAGTTCAAGCGCAAGCACAAGAAGGACATCGGGCCCAACAAGCGCGCCGTGAGGCGGCTGCGCACCGCCTGCGAGCGCGCCAAGCGCACCCTGAGCTCGTCCACGCAGGCGAGCATCGAGATCGACTCGCTCTACGAGGGCGTGGACTTCTACACGTCCATCACCCGCGCCCGCTTCGAGGAGCTCAATGCCGACCTCTTCCGCGGGACCCTGGAGCCGGTGGAGAAGGCGCTGCGCGACGCCAAGCTGGACAAGGGCCAGATCCAGGAGATCGTGCTGGTGGGCGGCTCCACTCGTATCCCCAAGATCCAGAAGCTGCTGCAGGATTTCTTCAACGGCAAGGAGCTGAACAAGAGCATCAACCCCGACGAGGCGGTGGCCTACGGCGCTGCGGTGCAGGCGGCCATCCTCATCGGTGACAAATCGGAGAACGTGCAGGACCTGCTGCTACTCGACGTGACCCCGCTGTCACTGGGCATCGAGACAGCTGGCGGTGTCATGACCCCACTCATCAAGAGGAACACCACGATCCCCACCAAGCAGACGCAGACCTTCACCACCTACTCAGACAACCAGAGCAGCGTGCTGGTGCAGGTATATGAGGGAGAACGGGCCATGACCAAGGACAATAACCTGCTGGGCAAGTTCGACCTGACCGGGATTCCCCCTGCTCCCCGCGGGGTCCCCCAGATCGAAGTTACCTTCGACATCGACGCCAACGGCATTCTTAACGTTACCGCCGCCGACAAGAGCACCGGTAAGGAAAACAAAATCACCATTACCAACGACAAAGGTCGTCTGAGCAAGGACGACATTGACCGGATGGTGCAGGAGGCGGAGCGGTACAAGTCGGAGGATGAGGCGAATCGCGACCGAGTCGCGGCCAAAAACGCCGTGGAGTCCTATACCTACAACATCAAGCAGACGGTGGAAGACGAGAAACTGAGGGGCAAGATTAGCGAGCAGGACAAAAACAAGATCCTCGACAAGTGTCAGGAGGTGATCAACTGGCTCGACCGAAACCAGATGGCAGAAAAAGATGAGTTTGAACACAAGCAGAAAGAGCTCGAAAGAATTTGCAACCCCATCATCAGCAAACTTTACCAAGGCGGTCCTGGCGGCGGCAGCGGAGGTTCAGGAGCCTCAGGGGGACCGACCATCGAAGAAGTGGACTAAGCTTGCACTCAAGTCAGCGTAAACCTCTTTGCCTTTCTCTTTGTTTGCTTTTTTTTTCTTTTTTTGTTTCTTTGAAATGCCCTTGTGCCAAGTATGAGATCTATTACTGGAAGTCTTTAGATTGGTGTATGCAAATGGAGGTGCAACAACTTAGGTTAATTATAAAAGGTTAGTTACAAAGTTTGGTTTTTAAAAACATTATTTGAGGTTTCTCTTTAATTCATTTTGTGTGTTTGCTGACTTGAGCATTTTTGATTAGTTGCTGCATGGAGATTTGATTGAGATGAGAAACCTGAAGTTTGCACACCTGTTCGATAGAAGCTTGGAAACAATAAAATATATAGGAGCTTGAATTGTTTATTTTTATGTGCTACTTTAAACTGAACATTGCAGTAATGTTAAGGAGAGGTATCCTTCTGGAAACAAATGCACAAATGCAAATTTAAAGTAAAGCTGAAATTGATCTCAAAATTACTGTCTTGGAGTTTTCAATTTTCCTTCCTTTATATTTTACCCATATTAGTCTTTAAGATATTAGTATGATATGGAATTTATCTAACCAATCTTGTTTAATTCCCAGATGAGGGTGCTGCCTTGAATTCCAACAACTTAAGGGGAGAAGAATCTGGATAAACTTCACCCACCCTTAAATACAGAAACCTGAGTGGGGGTCTTCCTAGTGTACCCAAACTCTCCTACAACTTAAGTGTGCAAATGAAAATTCACCTGAATATTCCAGGAAAACATGAGCTATAGTCTGGGGTTAAGTATAAAATATGTCTTTAACAAAAGCTGGGCAGAAGTTGTCTTATAATTGCCAAAGGAATTATGGAAACAAGTTACTTTTTGTGACATACAGGAGCCTGAAACAAGAGACAGC
The DNA here is from genome assembly GCF_048565385.1 of Saimiri boliviensis. Taxonomy (NCBI): domain Eukaryota; kingdom Metazoa; phylum Chordata; class Mammalia; order Primates; family Cebidae; genus Saimiri; species Saimiri boliviensis. Next base: position 39,202,321 of record NC_133450.1, on the reverse strand, counting down.
AGGCGAGTTTTGAAGTGACTTAATATTGAGTGTACATTTAGTCAAACTTGTTTTAATTTTCTAGTAAAACAGCTCAACTTCTGAGCTTATGGCAAATTCTAGTAGCATGTTTCCAACAGAATTACTTGGGTAGGGAAACAGATATATTGTTTTTGTTTTTGTTTTTGTTTTTTCTGATTTGGGAATCAGTGCTTTTGCAATACTTGCTTTAAATCACTACAATAGATTTCTTTTTTAAAAGGCAAACTGTTCTAGATAGTCTTGCATTTTGTTAATATACAGCTTGTCCATTTTCCTTCATATCCAATTTGAGATTGTTATAGATAGGAATATTGCAGCCCTTTGGTGATCCACGATCCTGGACTTAAGCTTTAAAATTCACATCCTTTGGAGAGGAATTCATTTTTATTTTTTAGTGAAAGGACCTGTTTACTCCTTTCTTATTCTCTTTAAGGAGAACTTGTGAGAAATTCAGTAAAACCAATAGGAAAATGCATAGTGAACCTAATGCTTCTATTGCACATAGACATTTTGATATCTTTCCAAATGATATAGGTTTGTTTCATGTTGCTCAAAATAGTTATGAAAGCTGTATCTTCAATTTAGTAGTGGACTCATCTATGTCATGCAGAGAGATTAATAATTTTAAAACTAGGTAAGAAGTTAGCCTAAGAATACTGGCCTTTGGTAACGACCCTTTCACACAAGAGTTGACTCTTAAGTACAGGTAAGATTTTTTTTTTTTCCTTTTTAGCAAGCCTCAATTGGGGAGGGGGAGGAAGATAAATAGGCAACAGTGAAACTGCTTCAAAATAAACTTAAACACTTCTTGTATTTTTTTTTTTTTTTAAGGAAACTGCTTTTTATACTCTGAAAAGCTGTAGATAATTCCAGTTTATCAGTGCTGAAGTCACATTGGTGGAAATTTTTCAGCAATGACCATTTAAGGATATTTCATGGACTACAGGCATAAATATTTGACAAACTACTATGGTAGTACAAAATCAGGTTAATTGTAGCTTTACAGTGATGTTTACTGTGAGCTTTGTCAAGATAATACCCATTCTGTTCCCTTTTTATTAGTCCTTTTTTTGTTGTTGAAAGTGTTCATTCCTTGCTCTAACTTCAGAATATAATGGAATCCTTCTGTAAGTGAAGTTTGGTGTAAGTATGATGCATTTTAGGCCTCACTTAAGGGATTAGTTTCTAAAGTATTCGAATATGACCATTGGTGGTCTTTGATCCTATGGCCTCCGGTAACTTGCTATAATACTAACATCAATCTGGGTAGATACTTCATTTTCTATTATTTTGAGAAGTAACTTGTAAAACTCCTACCATTCTTGAGAGTGTTGCTTATTTAATTTTCTCTTTTCCAATTTACCTAGATTTGCATATTCCTAAAATAAAACCACCAAAGTAGCCATTCACTTTCCAAGGGTCGGTTGAAACTGGTAACTTGATAACTCCTGGAACTCCTTAGCAAATGTTAGATGAGCCATAGTTAAATAACAGTGGAAAAAGTACTTGATGTTAGGATGGGGCTAAGTTACAGTTTAACGAATAACTAGTATCACTTGAACTAAGTAGTGGGTTACGTTCGGGACTAGTGGTCATGACTAAAGCAAATTCAATATGTATATATACATATATACAGAATGTTAAGGGATGGAAGAATTACATTTCTCCAACAGGCATTTATCTGAAATTCTTATCTGAATGTTTAATTAATATAATTGTCCCTGTTTTGAGGAAACAAATCTAGACACCTGCCAAATGACACAACCAGTTGTCTATAGTACTTGAGATGTGAAATTTTAAAACAAACTCACTTGAAATTTTTATAGTATTAATTTGATATATAAAATGAAAATGCATTAAAACTTGTATGTTAGGAAATATTACTGCAATTTACACATGTAAATTTAACATGCACAGTGTGATATTTATTATGTTACCCATTCAATATGTCATGGAGACTTAATGAGAATTTCTTTTTTATGTATAATCTTGAATACAACCTGGCCATAGAGATGAAATCAGAAAATCTATTTTTATGACTTTCCAATAGTAGACCTAAAACATATTCTTACTTTAAACTGAATGTAGTTTATAAAAGTTGTGTTGTGAGGCATCCTTCTCTTGCTTTTGAATACGATTTAAATTGAAGTTTAAAAAATCTCACATCTGGCTCAGCACAGTGTCTTATGCCTATAATCCCAACACTTAGGGAGGCCGAGGCTGGCAGATCACAAGGTGAGGAGATTGAGACCATCCTGGCTAACACGGTGAAACCCTGTCTCAACTAAAAATACAAAAAAAAAAAATTAGCTAGGTGTGGTGGCAGGTGCCTGCAGTCCCAGCTCCTTGGGTGGCGGAGGCAGGAGAATCACTTTAACCGGGAGGCAGAGGTTGCAATGAGCGCAGATTGTGCCACTGTACTCCAGCCTGGGCAACAGATCAAGACTCCATCTCAAAAACAAACAAAAAAGCCCCCTCACATCCATATGTCACAATTGTTAAGGGAATATATATGTTTAGATTTATACACAGGAATATTTAGTTGTATAATGTATAAATAGGTGTTGATAAACTTCTGAATTAGTTACAGAATTAGAAACTAGATGCAGAATTTTATTCCTTGAGGAAAATTTTGGATCTTCAGAAAAAGCTTAGTTTGTTGTTGTTGTTGTTGTTGTTGTTATTGTTGTTGTTTTTGAGACAGAGACTCACTCTGTTGCCCAGGTTGGAGTGCAGCGGGGCCTTTTTGGCTCACTGCAAACTCCGCAATTCTCCTGCCTCAGCCCTCTGAGTAGCTGGGATTACAGGCATGCACCACCATACCCAGCTAATTTTTGTATTTTTAATAGAGACAGTTTCACCATGTTGGCCAGGCTGGGCTCAAATTCCTGACCTCAGGTGATCTACCCACCTTGGCCTCCCAAAGTGCTGGGACTACAGGTTTAAGCCACTGTGCCTGGCAAAAGCCCAGTATTCTTTTTTTTTTTTTGAGACAGCCTTGCTCTGTCACCCAGGCTGGAGTGTAATGGCATCATGGCTCATTGCAACCTTTGCCTCCTAAGTTCAAGTGATTCTCCTGCCTCAGCCTCCTGTATGGCTGGGACTATGTAGTAGAACTATGTAGTAGAGACAGTGTTTCCCCATGTTGACCAGGCTGGTCTGGAACTTCTGATCTCAAGTGATCCACCTGCCTTGGCTTCCCAAAGTGCTGGCCTGAGCCCCCACACCAGCCAGGCTCCAGTATTTATTCTTGTTATAATTGTTTTGTTTTGTTTGAGACAGAGTCTCTCTTTGTCGCTCAGGCTGGAGTTCAGTGGAATAATCTTGGCTCACTGCAACCTCCACCTACTGAGTTCAAGTGATTCTCCTGCCTCTGCCTTCAGAGTTGTTGGGATTATGGCCGTCTGCCACCATGCCCGGATAATTTTTGTATTTTTAGTAGAGACAAGGTTTCACTGTGTTGGCCAGTCTCGTCTCGAACTCCTGACCTCAGATCATCCAACCGCTCCAGCCTCCCAAAGGGCTGGAATTACAGGCCTGAGCCATCGCACTGGCCTTGATACAGCTTTTGAAATGGAAATATTTTATGGCATATGCATTTCTGAAATTTATTAGGGTTATGCTTAATGTTAAAATGTCTTTCCCTTAGAATAAACCAAGATGTCATAGGCCCTTTCTTCCACCCCTTTCAGTGTTGATTAGGTTGTCTGTGAATTGAAGGGTTAGTAAATAAGCAATCAAAAATGGAGCTGCCGGCTGGGTGTTGTGGCTCATGCCTGTAATTCCAGCAGTTTGGGAGGCCAAGACAGGCAGATCACTTGAGGTCTGGAGTTCGAGACCAACCTGGCCAGCATGGTGAAACCCTTTCTCCACTACAAATGCAAAAATCAGCCAGGCTTGGTGGTGCGCCCCTGTAGTCCCAGCTATTCAGGAGGCTGAGGTGGGAGAAGTGCTTGAGCCTGGGAGGTGGAGGTTGCAGTGAGCAGAGGTTGCACTACTGCACACCAGCCTGGGCAACAGAGTGAGACCATGTCTCAAAACAAAAAAAAATGAACAAACAAACAGGAGTTGCCATCTCCAGGTGTATAGTGTCACGAAAAAAAAAAAAAATATATATATATATATATATATATATTTTTTAAAGACGGGATTTCACCATGTTGGTCAGGCTGGTCTTGAACTCCCGACCTCAGGTGATCCACCCACCTTGGCCTCCAAAGTGCTTGGATTACAGGCGTGAGCCACCACGCCCAGCAAAAAACCCTAAGTTTTAAAAAATGAAGTTGCTAATTCAAAATTTTGCATTACTATTTTCTTCTGTGGTAAGTTAATTTTTTAAGGTAAAATTATAACATAAAAATCTGTCCAGGCCAGGTGCAGTGGGTCACACCTGTAATCCCAGCACTTTGGGAGGCCAAGGTGGGCAGATCACAAGGTCAGGAGTTTGAGATCAGCCTGACCAACATGGTGAAACCCCATCTCTACTAAAAATACAAAATTTAGCTGGGCAGTGGGGCCTTCTCGGCTGTAGTGGCATGCACTTGTAGTCCTGTAGTCTCAGCTACTCAGGAGGCTGAGGCAGGAGAATGGCTTGAACCTGGGAGGCAGAGGTTGCAGTGATCCGAGATCGCACCGCGGCACTCCAGCCTGGGTGACAGAGGGAGATTTCATCTCAAAAAACAAACAAACAAACAAACAAACAAAAACACACCACACACACACATACACACACACACACACACACACACACACACACACACACACACACGAAATCTGTCCATTATGACCTTTTTTATAGTATTAGCATGCATTATTTCCAATTAATGTCTTGGACCTAAAATCTGGGACCAGCAATTCTATATTATATGCTCTTAGATCTCTTAGATAGCTATATGACCTTGAGTTTCTCTTAATTAGGCAAAAAAAAGAAAAAATTATTCACAGGACACTTGGAGTTATCAAATATTTTGAAGTTACCTTTATCTCTACTTTAAACATCATCAATTGTGGGTTTTTTTCTTTAAAGGGAAAATTATATTTCCAGTTTTGGTTGTGAGTTTCTAATGTCATTTAAAAAGAAACCTAATTGGTGAAAAATCTAGCCTGGGAAATGGGTGGGTCACTTTTTAGAATAAGTACTGTCATGATTTTGAAATGTAAAAACAATCTTTTCTTCTTCCTTTTGTTTGAGGTAAGGTTATAGAGAAGCATAAGATTGTCCCCTTCAGAGTTACCGAAACTTTCTTTTAAATATTATATCCCTCTATCACATGTGAAATAACTACTGTAATTTTTAAGTAGATATTGTTTTGGGCTCTCAACTCTTATTTTTGCCTAAGTTTTGTATATTAGACAGTCTAAGTTTTTTCTGTGATAAGATATATAGAGCTCAAGTTTTCTATCAGCACTTCTCCACACATTATTGGGATGAATTGAAGAGGTTTACTGACCCCTAGTGTGGTCTTCCCAATAATGATTGTGAAGTGATTGGATGCCATCCAGATTCTTTGGTCTTTCTTCATCTTTTCTGGAGCTTCACCTCATTATTTCCCTGTCCTGTCCACCCCAAGTTATGTTCACTAGTAGGTGAAAAGCTCTTGGCATATGGGATATTCTCAAGTGTGTCATCTCGTAGTAAGAAAGCCTTGTCTGCAGCCAGTAAATAGGTGGGTTTCCATATATCTGGACCAACCGAACAGGTGCCAGAATGGACTCAAGTAAGCAGAACACGAATCTAGATAATTACTATTTTATTGCTGTAGCCAGTCATTGTGTATTACCAAGTAGTGAGGCTGGGAAGGTGGGAATAGAAGAAGCAGTGGGAAGCCTATTGACTTAATTTAAAAGTTTATGGGAGTATATACCCACTACTTATGAGCCTTTCATCCCAATTAAGCTGTGGTGATACAAAAGAATATACTAGGCATTCCCAATAATGTTGCATCATCTAGCATTGCTCACTCTGAGGTGGGAGGAAAAAATATCAATCAGAATCAGCATTATCAACTCAGTTGCAAAAGAACATAGTAGGCATTCCCAATCATGTTGCATCATCTAGCATTGCTCACTCCGAACTGGGAGGAAAAAATATCCATCAGAATCAGCATTATCAACTCAGTTTCAAGAAGGAATTACAAGACATACGATCTGAAGAGTGTACATGTAAAAATATCAGTTGAATATCCATTGACACTAAGCAAGGTTCTTGGTTTTTGAACAACACTACTTTTGAGTACTTCCCTGCTTCCCCACCTCGACCCTCCTCTCCCCATCATAGTAAGTACAACCTGGATTTGAACTTACTAATAGTGCTAATCATGAAAGTTTGGAAAAAATTGATCTTTTTTTCCCTATACGACTACATGTAGTTATTCCAATTAAAACAGTAAAATGAAAAACTTGATGAAGTTCATGGTTGGAATGCCATGAAGAATTATGCCTTGGGTGGCTTTACAATGGATAGGACAGTAAGCTGCCACGGCTTTTAAGACTGGGAAACGGGGCACCGGGCTGGGCATTAGGGATCGCGGGAGAAGCCTGGGTGCGGCCGCAGCCCGCGCGGCCCAGGAGGGAAGCGACGCCTCCCCGGGCCCCGCCCCGCCCCGCCCCGCCCCGCCCGGGCCGCAGTGGGCTGGCGCCGGCTGGCGGTAGCCTTGGCGACGCCGTGTGGCGGCCAGGGCGACGCCATGTACCGGGTGCCCGAGTTTTATGCGAGGAGGAAGCGGTTAGAAGGGCAGACCCCTTACCTGATAGATGTAAGTGCAGCCCCGGTCGCCCCCAAACCCAGGCTGGGCGCAAGGCGGGCCCTGCTGCCCCCAGTCCGCCCTCGGTGCCGCCTTTCCCGGCGCCGCGCCCCTTGCCCTCCTCCAGAGGCGGGTCGTCGCCTTCGCCCGGGCTGGTGGTTCTCAAAGACACATGGCCATGTTTGCCTGGAAAAACAAAACTGTAGAGGTGTATTTGACAGATGGTCAGAAGTGAATTCTGGCTCCAGCGCAGGTAGTTAGGTATTTATGAAATCCCATCTCACCACCTCTAATTGGTTGGTTTCAAAATAAACAGCCCCACTGCTGGGGAAGCAGCCCGCTCGGGGTAGAAAGGCTGTTGGGGTGCTAGCTTCCACTGGGGAAAAGGTGTACTTATTTTTTGCCAATGCGTCTGAAGGGCGGGTTCAGTGTTGGAGACCAGAAGGCTCCAGAACCAGAAAGCTGAGGCTGCCCTGGGCATCAGTTTATTGTCTGAATTCCAACTAATTGGTAAATTTCTTTGATGAGCTACATGCAGTCTCAATTTTCTTTCTTCCTTTCTCCCTTCCCTTCCTCCTCTTCTTCTTTCTTCTTTTCCTACTTTCCTCCCTTCCTTTCTCCCTCCCCCTCCTTCCTGCCTTTTTACTGAAACCACACCTAAAATCAATCAGAGGGATAAAATCCTAGCTTCAAGTTTAACACTTTAGGATTCTACACTCTTATTGAGAATGTAAAGAGGGACTAGTAGGAACCATCGTTTCTTGTTTCCTTCTTATTGCTTAAAAGGTATGTTAGTAAGTAGGAATTATTGTTAAAGGTTTATTGTGGCATGGGGATTGCAAATTGAACTTTTAATTATTTTCGCCGCAAAAATTGTTTTTTTCAGCAGTTGGGATTACGATTAGGGGTGTGGTGCTGGAAAGATGAAACCAGAACTCTTGAATTCAGAAGGTAAATTTTAACAAAACGTTATTAGAGTTTTTATAAAAATTACATGTGCCCAGGGTAAAAAAAAAAGAAAAAAAGCAATACAGAAGAGTATAAAGAATAATATCCACCGCTATCTCACCATCTGGAGACATTTCAGCAAACAGCCTTTCTCTGAACACTTATCAGCTGCTTCATATGGACCAGACACTGTGCTAATCAGTTTACCAACTCTTTGAAACAGCTGCGTATTAATTAGTTTACAGATGAAGAAACTCAAATTTCAAAGGATTAAGCGATTTGAGGAAAATTAGCTGACTTGGCCCAATCACACAGCTCAGAGGTGACAGATTATTTAAATGTAGGTCTGTTTGATTTACAGAGTCCATGCTTTTAATTACTTTATAAAATTGCCTTTTTGAGTTACAGAAATATAGTTGTACATTAATGGGACCATATTAGACCTGCTGCAATAGATGAATTTTGCAAGAGAAAATTACTAAATTAGAAAAAACTGATTTTAATCTCTGTTAAGAAGACACTGACTCTTAAAAGTGTATAGCTAAGGTAATAATACTAGACACTATCTGTTGTGCACTGATTATGTGTCAGATATTTGCATATTTTTCCAATTCTTTTTTTTTTCTTTGAGATGGAGTTTTCACTCTTGTTGCCCAGGCTGGAGTGCAATGGTGCGATCTCAGCTCACCACAACCTCCACCTCCTGGGTTCAAGCAATTCTCCTGCCTCAGCCTCCTGAGTAGCTGGGATCACAGACACACAGCACCATGCCTGGCTAATTTTTTGTGTTTTTAGTAGAGACAGGGTTTCTCCATGTTGGTCAGGCTGGTCTCGAACTCCTGACCTCAAGTTATCTGTCCGCCTCAGCCTGCCAAAGTGCTGGGATTACAGGTGTGAGCCATCGTGCCTGGCCATATTTTTTCAATTCTTAAAACAACTATGAAAAGTGAACATTAATATCCTCATGTTACAGATGAAGAAACAAGGCTCAGGGAGATTAAGCAACTGAACCAAAGTCATACAGCCAGTAAGTAGCAGAACTGATAGTTTGAACCAAGATTTGTCTAATGCCTAAGCCCTTTTCATGTACTCACTGTCTCCCTCAATTAGACAGTAAGCCCTGCAATGGCAAGAACTGTCTTGCTGGTTCTGTAGATGGTTCCAGAGACCATTCTTAAGTAAGTACGCAACAAATGTTTATTGAGCATATTCAAAGAAACTGCTAGATTCAAGCAGAGGTAGAGGCAGGCGGCCAATTTGAAGGCCAGTTGTAGGATTACAGATAATTATACAAGTAAGCAATAGTGAAAGTTAGAATTAACTCCATGTTGGCAAAGATAGAAAGGCAAAGGACTAAGAAATATTTAAGAGAGAGGATTGGCAGAATGTTTGAATAGGCTACGATATGGGAATTGGATGTGAAGGGAGAGAGAAAAGCAGGTGTTTCGATTGGCTCCTAGGTGTCTCTGACTGGGTGATCAGATGGCTGATATTGCCCTTCACCCTACAGCATTAAAGTGACAAAACTGGCAGCTGGGTGAAGTGGCTCATGCCTGTAATCCCAGCACTTTGGGAGGCCGAGACAGGCAGATCACCTGAGGTCTGGAGTTCGAGACCAGCCTGACCAACATGGTGAAACCCGGTCACGACTAAAAATACAAAAAAGTTAGCCAGGCGCAGTAGCGGATGCCTGTAATCCCAGCTACTTGGGAGGTTGACGTGGGAGAATTGCTGGAATCTGGGAGGTGGAAGTTGCAGTGAGCCAAGATTGTGCCACTGCACTCCAGCCTGGGTGACAGCAAGACTCCATCTCATAAAGTGACAAAACTGACCACATGTTTCAAGTTGCTATGACTTGTTCACATGGATATGTCTTGGGCTGTTGGACAAATGGGGCTGGAAGTCAGGAAAGGAGTTGGATAAGCAGACATATATAGTTACACTAGATGTTTATAGTTACATTATAAACATAATAATATGTTTCATGTTAATTAAACAAATAATTCAAAGGCTTAACATTTTATTAGAGTCAAAATCAAAAGTTTATATTTTATGGAATATTTATTTCAGTATTTCTGAGTAACCTGTCACTTCAAAGCAGTAATTTCAGTTTCCTTTTTCAGCTTTGCCGCAGAAGATTCTGTCCAGTGGCCTCTGAAACGTCACCCTCAGTAAGTACGAGATAGACAGTAAGATAGCTTTGGGATTAGACAGACAGGATCATTACAGGAGTCAAAATACATGATAAAGCACAAAAGAATGTGTGTATAAATATGTGCCAACTTTAAAAAATTTTTTTAGACAGGGTATCATTCCCGTTTCTGAGGCTGGAGGACAGCAGCATGATCTTGGTTCACTGCAGCCTCGACTTCCCAGACTTAGGTGATTCTCCCATTTCAGCTTATTTTTTGTATTTTTAGTAGAGGCAGGTTTTCACCATGTTGCCCAGGCTGGTCTTGAACTTCTGGGTCCAGTGATTTGCCCTCCCAAACCTCCCAAAGTGCTGGGATTGCAGGCATGAGCGACTGTACCTGGCCCACCATCTTCCGTTCTCAATCTTCACATATATTTAAAGGCCATATTAGTCCTCTCTTCTGATGATGAGTGCTTTGGATCATACTTTTTACTTACTGAGTTTCTTTGTAAATGAAGTTAGTTGACAGTATTTTTTTTTTTTTTTGAGACAGAGTTTCACTCTTTGTTGCCCAGGCTGGAGTGCAGTCGCGTGATCTCAGCTCACTGCAGCCTCCGCCTCCCGGGTTCAAGAGATTCTCCTGTTTCAGCCTCTGGTGTAGCTGGGATTACAGGTGCCCATCACCACACCCGGCTAATTTTTGTATTTTTAGTAGAGATGGGGTTTTACCATGTTGGCCAGGCTGGTCTTGAACTCCTGACCTCAGGAATCCATCCGCCTTGGCCTCCCAAAGTCCTGGGACTACAGGTGTGAGCTGCCAAGCCTGGCCGACAGTATTTTTTAAACTAATTTTCAGTGCAAATCTGACAACCTACCCCAAATGGTGCTATTTTATACTTAAGCCTACTAATAAGTTCACAGATATCAGTTTCATATCTTTCATAAAGTATTCATATTCATAAACTAAAGTTTCTTTTGGTTTGTTACCAAATTGTTGTTGAAATATGGCTTGATTTGGTTTCCACTAATTTTGGAGAACACCTATGGGATGGTATGATTTAAAATATAGGTTACATGACATAATACAAAGCATGAGCAAAAAAGGCCAGACACAAAAATGCAAATACTGCATGATTACATTTGTATAAAACTTTTAACAAATAGACAAAAAAAGAACTTTAATGATACGAGTAAATACAAAATAGTGGTTACCTTTGGGGGTTATCAACATAGGGATATTGGGAGACAGTATCAGGAAACCTTCTAAGGTGGTAGAAATGGCCTATATGTTGATCTGGCTGGTAGTTTTGTGAGTATCTACATATTTAAAAAATTCATCAAGTTGCACACTTTAAGATTTATGCACTTTACTACGTGTAAGTTATAACTAAAACAGCAGCAACAACAAAAAAACTGCAAACCCCAGACTATGTGGTATACACAAACTGGGGGCAGTTAAGGGAGGCGGAAAAGGAATATTGTGAACAGATGGGGATCAGCCAGCCCATTTTCAGTGGAGCTGCTTTGTTTTTAAGCAACTCAATGTGGTAAGCCTTAGAGTGTCAGAATTACCTTGGGCGTCTACCTGCTAAGGTAGAGGAAGGCAGACCCTTCTATATTTTATGTCAGAATTGGTATTTGGATTCATTGGAAATAGAGTTATTAGTTCCCTGTTAAAAGTCTTAGCATATCCCATCACAAATTTTAAAATGTAGGTTTGAAGTCAGAGAGAACTCTTGAGCTGGAACATGCTTTTTCTGTCAGAGACAGTGCTACTGCAGACTTAATGTTACTCTAGTTGGTGGTGAAGGGGCAGGGCTGAGGCAGAGGTGGTTGAGAATAGACAGTGGTAGGGATGGAAACTGCAGAGGTAGCAGCTGTGTTCAGTGACTGCTGTCGCACCTCGCAGGGCGAGATTAGAACTAGGCAGAACAGTTACGCAGCAATCTAAGAGGGTGGTGGCTAGGACCCAGATGAGCTCTGGCAGGAGAATGGAGAGAGAAGCAGGGATGGGGAGAGGCAGTAAGTGTGTGGCGCGGGTAAAGGGTAACGAGATTTTTAAAAAATGCATACGATTCAAGCTGCCTGCCTGTGGGAACCCCAGGTTAAAAATCCAGTAGGCAGGAGTTTGGCCCTTAGGAGAAAGGCAAATGCAAAATTAGAGTGGGAAGTGGAATGATTGAGGCCAGAACCCTAGGAAATACCTACTTTTAAAAATTATGAAGTATGTTTTTAAAAATCATTCTATTTAACTATTTTCTTGTTTGTCCAGAGAATACTCATCAGTGGCACTTGCAGCTACAGTGTTTACCCTGAGCTAACTTTGCCACAAAATATCTCACTTTTTAAAAATTATTTTCTCATTGCTCTAGTATATTGACTTTGGAAACAAAAGACATCATTCTGTTTATAGCATTCTGTTTTTAGTGGTATTTCCACTTATAAAACATAGTAATTGTCTATCACGGACAATTTCAAATCCTAGAAAACATAGCATTCCTACATGTGATGTTAACATCGTTCTCGAACAGTTGTTGGCCTAAGATTCAGTTGATGAATATGATTTTTCCGAAATAGATGATTCTGATGATTAGGACAATTCTGATGTTAGTTCTGTTTAGAAATAACTCTAAGAATAGTTTTATGTTTTATTTTCACCTGGAAAATCAGTCAGATTTGCTTTAGCCTCAAAGAGGGTATTTATGTAAAATTAATGGATGCTGCCAGCTAGCTACACTTTTTTTTTCTAAACAGGAAAAGGGTTAAAAACATCAGTGAGAGCCTGTGGTCTCAGTAAGTCGGGAGGTTGAATGGGGCAGGATTGCTTAAGATTAGGAATTTGAGGTTATAGTGTGCCATGATCACATCTGTGAATAACACCAGCCACTGTACTGCAGTCTGAGCAACATAGCAAGACGCCATCTCTTAAAAAAAAAAAATGTAAAATACTAATAAGCAAAAACAAAGCACAATCCCACCCAAGCAAGTAACTGTTAACATCTTATGGTATACATAAATAGCTTTCCAAATCTTCAAACTTCCCCTCTCTTTCTCTGTCTCTCTCCACACACACGCGCGCACACACACACACACACACCCCCTTTTTTTTTTTTTTTTTTTTTGAATTGACATGGCGTCTCACTCTGTTACCCAGGTTGGAGTGTAATGGCACAACCTTGGCTCAGTGCAGCCTCAACTTCCTGGGCTCAAGCGATCCTTCTGCCTCAGCCCCCACCACCCACCGCCCACCACCCACCGCCTCCTACCCCCGCCCCCCGGCAAACTGCTGAAACTACAGGCACATGCCACCATGCCCAGCTAATTTTTTGGTATTTTTTTGGTAGAGATGGGGTTTTGCTATGTTGCTCAGGCTGATCTGGAACTCCTGAGCTCAAGCGATCTGCCTGCCTCAGCCTCCCAAGGCTCTAGGATTACAGGCGTGACCCACCATCTCTGGCCCATTAACATTTTTTATATTAGAAGATTTCAAATATATAAAGGTAGGGAAGATGGTGTAATGAACCCCAAGGAACCCATAACACAGCATCAACAAGTACTGAATCAAAGTCAACTTCAGATCTATACCTCTTTCTACCCGACTCCTCAATTATTTTGAAGAAAATCCTAGGCATCATGTCATCTGTAAATATTTCAGTATGTATCTCAAAAAATAAGCATTGTCTTAGAAAATGCAACTGATGTAGGTCGGGAGTCTCAACATATAGAAGAAGAAGAAGAAGAGGAAGGGGGAAGAGAATGAGGAGGGGGACAGGGAGGGGAAGGAAAAGAATACAACTGAATTACTATTTATACACCTAAAAATACAAATGGTAATTCCTTAATATCATATATTCAGTTATAGTCAGTTGGTATTCAAATGTCCCCTGTTGTCTGATATATATATATATATTTTTTGAGACGGAGTTTCGCTCTTGTTACCCAGGCTGGAGTGCAATGGCGCGATCTCGGCTCACCGCAACCTCCGCCTCCTGGGTTCAGGCAATTCTCCTGCCTCAGCCTCCTGAGTAGCTGGGATTACAGGCACGCGCCACCATGCCCAGCTAATTTTTTGTATTTTTAGTAGAGACGGGGTTTCACTGTGTTGACCAGGATGGTCTCGATCTCCTGACCTCGTGATCCACCTGCCTCAGCCTCCCAAAGTGCTGGGATTACAGGCTTGAGCCACCGCGCCCGGCTTGATATTTTTAAAGTTTGTTTCAGTTTTTAAAATAAGGTTTGTACATTACAATTGGCTTGATATGTGTCTTAATTAGTGTACACATTTTAAGCCTTTGATAGATATCTTCATACTGCTCTCAAGAATAGGAGACAGGCAAGGAAAGAGGAATTGGCCAAAGAAAAAGAATGGGCTGGGCACAGTGACTCACGCCTGTAATCCTAACACTTTGGGAGGATCATGAGGTCAGGAGTCCGAGACCAGCCTGACCAACACAGTGAAACCCCATCCCTACTAAAAATACAAAAATTAGCCAGGTGTGTTGGCACGCGCCTGTAGTCCCAGCTACTCAGGAGGGTGAGGCACTAGAATCACTTGAACCCAGGAGGCAGAGGTTGCAGTGAGATGAGATGGTGCCTTTGTATTCCAGCCTAGGAACAAAGCTAGAATCTTTCACACACACACACACACACACACACACACACACACACACACCCCCGCAGAAATTCAGTTGACAGATTACTAAAATTAAGATGGTGGCAGTGGCAAGAGAGGGAAATGGCTTCAAAAGATATTAAAGAATTTAGTGATTAGTAAGCCACGAGGGGTGAGGGTGTTGGAAGAATCAAGGAAGACACCATTGTCCCAGCATGAGCTCCTGGTTTGATGGTGGTACTCATTTACTGAGATGGGGGCAACAGGAGGTGGGAATACACAGTAAATGGGAATGTGTTTATTTTGGACAGACTGAGTTTGAGGTGCTTGTAAGACAGCTGGTTGACAGTGTTCAATAGACAGATGTGCCACTTTATAAGTCTGCAGAAAGATCTGAGCCTTGAATATAAATTTGTGAGTTGTTGGTGCTAGTGAAGCAGATGGAATTATTCAGAAGGAATGAGAAGAATAACCATGTGGAGCTCTGAAAAGGGTCCTCATGTAGGGGGGGAACATGCCTCAGAAAAGGAGCTTTTGGGCCAGGTGCGGTGGCTCATGCCTGTAATCCCTGCACTTTGGGAAGCCGAGGTAGGTGGATCACCAGAGGTCAGGAGTTCGAGACCAGCCTGACCAACATGATGAAACCTTGTCTCTACTAAAAATACAAAAAAAATTTAGCTGGGCATGGTGGCACACACTATAATCCTGGCTACTCAGAAGGAGAATCGCTTGGACCCGGGTGACGGCAGTTGCAGTGAGCGGAGATTGTGCCACTGGACTCCAGCCTGGCGACAGAGTGAGACTCCATCTCAAAAAAAAAAAAAAAGAAAAAGAAAAAGAAAAGAAAAGGAGCTTTTGAAGGAGACCAGTAAATTGTAGCCAGAGAGAGGGGAGGAAAATGGAGTGTCCTGAATCTAAGTATCTGTTACACAAAGTAACAGCTTGATCTCAGGGGCATTCAAGTTTTATCCCATCAACTTAAGACCCTGAAAGTTCTGACGTTTTAGTCGTCTTCCACTTGGGGTAGGCCAACTTTTATACCCACTAGCCAAGAGCAATTCTAGTCTTCTAGGTTTTCTCAAGTTCAGATCAAGAAAAGATGATTCCTTCCCCCTCCCCTCCCCCAGCTTGAATTTCCTGACCTCCCTCCTGGTTAAATGACACAGGAAATCTTATCCTCAGAGACAACCTAGCTCCCTACTCACAGGCAAGTCTTGCCTTACTTTTGCAGATTATAACGTGATGCAGATGACTATCAGAATACAACAGGATATCCATAACTCTGTGCAAGAAATGCCAGGGAAAGGGTGGCCATTATTTCTTACTAGGTAGTTAAGAAAGAACAGTGGAGAATGGTTTGAAGGGAGACCTGGGTTCACATCCTAGCTCTGCCCCTTACTAGGTGGTTATCAGTTGTTAAGTTACTTAGCCTCAGTAATTCTCAGTTCCTTCATCTATAAAATGCAATAATAACGCCTCGCGAGAAGTAAATGAGGGTATTGGTGTAGTTCATCAGCCTTCATGCCCACTTCTTTCTTATTTGGTAAAGAGAAATACTTTTGCTCACAGGCATCATCTAGGTTGGCCCATGAGGCAGGCTTTTCTCTCTGACATAGTACCTGCTGTCCTTTCCCTTCTTGCTTCAAGTGGGCCTGTTCTAAAGCTGGGCGAGAACCAGCAGTGTGTCTGAATCTTTGCAAAGGTCATGGATTCCCCCGAGGATATAAAAGCAGGGAAACACTACTCTTTCATCATGGCCTGAGAGAAGACTCTCTGAGAACCATCAAAGAAATCTAACTGTGGAAGCCAAGAATTGTCCAGCCTGCTGTATTTCCGTGATGAATTCTAGAGAGAAAATATGAATTTCTTTCCTGTTTACTTCAAGGCAAAGGGGAATGACATGATTATATTCTAATATTAGGAAAGTACATCCACCTTGTACTCTGGAGACAGTAGGAGGATACAGCCTAACTAGCCCAGACTGTGGTTTGGGCACGAATCAGAGGTACAATTCACAGTGCAATTTTCAATTATTGGCTGGGCACAGTGGCTCATGCCTGTAATCCCAGCACTTTGGGAGATGGAGGTGGGTGGATCACCTGAGGTCAGGAGTTCGAGACCAGCCTGGCCAACATGGTGAAACCCCCATCTCTACCAAAAATACAAAAATTAGCAGGATATGGTGGCACGCACCTGTAATCCCAGCTACACGGGAGGCTGAGGCAGAAGAATTGCTTGAACCCAGGATGAAGAGGTTGCAGTGAGCTGAGATCGTGCCACTCCAGCCTAGGTGACAGAGTGAGACTCAGTTTAAAAACAAGTATTTGTAAACTCAAACCACAGATGAAAAAAAAATTCGGTTATTACTCGTGTTGCTTCTTGGTGATTCCAAATGCATTGTGAGCACAGGCAGCCTTCAGGGCTATGGCAGAGCGCTCACTCACAAAGCAGAACCTGTCTCACCAGCCAAGCTAGAGAATGACTTCAGTGGGGTGAAAGCCACTCAGACAAACGCGAAGTAGAGAAGGTGTGTCCCAAGGTCAGAGCATCAGGACTAACATTCAGTAGTAAATGTCAGACTATTGGCTAAGGGCAGACACTGCCTACCAGTTTCTACCACTGGGACATGGGTCAGCCTCTCCAAGACTTAGTTCTCCATCAGTAAAATGACAGCCTTATTCTAGATGATATTTTTTATTTCCAATAACCCCCAAATTCTATGATTTTTTATTTTATTCATTTATTTATTTTTGAGACACAGTTTCACTCTTGTTGCCCAGACTGGAGTGCAATGGCGCAATCTCCGCTCACCACAACCTCTGCCTCCCGGGTTCAAGCGATTCTCCTGCCTCAGCCTCCCTGAGGAAGGATACCCCTTCCTTCCGAGCTTCTAAGGCCATTTCCCCTTTAGCCTTCTACACTGCATCTCGAAAGAAGAAGTTAAAAGTCAGCCAGAGGAGGGACGGGTAGGTGCTGCCGTCAGGTCTAAAGGATAACCCCCTATGCTGACCCCAACCCTATCTATAGATCACGGACATGGTACAGAGGAATTTCCCCTGGAAGGCATTGTTCTTGCTCAACTGCTCAGACCCCCACCTAGTCATGTTCCCCACACTCTTGACCGTCTCACATGTGCACCTCTCAGACTGTAAGCTTTTAAAAGGGCCTCGGTTTCCTTTGTCAGGAGAGCTCAGTTGTTGAGGCATCTATGCCGCTGCAATTCCTGGCCAAATACAATTACCACTTCCTTCCCGTTTGTTTGCGGCCCCCCCGCTTCATCCCGAGTAGCTGGGATTACAGGCATGTGCTACCACGCTCAGCTAATTTTGTATTTTTAGTAGGGATGGGGTTTCTCTTTGTTGGTCAGGCTGATCTCGGATTCTTGACCTCAGGTGATCCACCCGCCTCGGCCTCCCAAAATGCTGTGATTACAGGCATGAGCCACCACGTCCAGCCCTGCTTTTTAATTTTACTTTTAGACTGGCTCTCACTCTGTCACCCAGGCTGGCTGGAGTGCAGTGGTGTGATCCCAGCTCACTGTAATCTTTGCTTCCTGGGCTCAGGCAATTCTCCCATCCCAGCCTTCCAAGTTGCTGGGAACACAGGCACGTGCTACCACACCCAACTAATTTTTTTTTTTTTTTAATTTTTAGTAGAGACAGTTTCACTGTGTTGCCCAGGCTGGTCTCAAACTCCTGGGCTCAAGCCATTTACTGTACTCAGCTTCCTCCCAAAGTGCTGGGGTTACAGGTGTGAGCCACCAACCCTGGCCAATTTCATGGTTTTATAGTTCCAAGTTCATCTGACTTAGTTCATAGACTTACCTAGATAAATAAGATAGTCCCAATTGTATCCTTCAAATTCCTTATTTTAAGGCTTTCTTGTCTCAAAACATCTCAGGCAAATGCAAGAAACTTTGAATTATAGGGATGGGGCTGAGAAAAGGGGGAGGAGACACAGTTTCATTTGACATTAACTTAGATTTAGTGTTTCTATCTTCTCTCATCTTCCAGGGAAGAGAAACAGGAGAGAGCTGGGAACAGCTGGGCTTCCTTAGTCTGTATATCTCTATCAATGTTTTGAAAAGTTATGCAGGTAATACATTTTTATAAAAAATTCAAATAATGCAGAAGTATACAGATGTGGAATTGAGATCCTTCATTACCCTCTCTCTGCTTCCTGCCCCCTCTGATCCCCCACCCATCTCTGGAGGTAGCCACCATCAATGTTTGGCATCTTTCCATTTCTTTTTCCCTGCACACCTCCATCCTCAGTATTTTAGCACACCCTGCTCCACAAATATCCATTTCATGGAGACCAGTTATAAGAGCAGCACCAAAAAGAATGAAAAGCTTAGAAATCATCACTGGCCAACTTGGTGCCGGTTGTCTTAAAAAAAAAAGAAAACAGTGGGGAAAAAAAAAAAAATCATTCCCTTGAGGTAACGTTATGTACACGCTTTTAGGAGCTAACCTTCAACATGAATATTGCCAGGCAGTTGGAGAAACTCCTGGAAGAAGAAAGTACCAAGCTGATTTTATTATTCCCACAGGAAGGTATTTCTCTAACAAAATTTCTTTGTGGGATTTACCAAGGAGATAATAAAGCTCTCATGATTAATATCCATCTTTAGAGAATAGATAAAGTTGAGGGGAAGTGCTTCTATTACTGCATCTGCCTCTCAGCTTAACAGAGGGACACATAACTTTGGGCAGAGGGTAAGCTTCTACATTGTGTTATCAATGTGGCATTGTGATAACTCACAATGGATTTGGCAGACACCATGGTTCTCCCAGAAAATGTACCATCTATAAGGCAGGAACCTTGTCCTGATAGTCTTCAAGAGACTTTTCTCTGTTTTTCTGTTAGCATTTGCTGAGACTCCCAAGAGTCTGTGCAATGGTTCTAATTAGAAACCATCTTATTTTCAATGTCATAGCAATTCCTAACACATAGTAGATCGGCAATATAGATTTGTTATTCACTTGGGTTCCTTTGTTAGTCAAACTCATTATGGCTTAGTAGTGCTTGTACAACATGCTAAGAAACTCTGAGTTAAGTAGAAGGTCCTAAACCCACTTGGAGATGGAGTTGGCTGAGACCTTTAGAAGAGTTCATGGCAGCCAATACTGAGATTGCTATTTGGGAGGCAGGATTGCCTGGTGGCTCAGCAGGCTCTGTGGCTAAAAGCCTAGGCACCAGTCCTGACTTTGCCAGTTGCTGTTATTTTAGTCAAGTCACTTAATCTCTTTTTAAGTTTCCATTTTTCTTATATGTAAAAATGGTGATAATGTTTTGTGTTTGAGTTTCCATGAGGGTTAAATGAGATTTGTACCTAAATGCACATGTCATATATATTAAGTACCTCAATAAATAATCTTTCCAAATTTTTCAAGAGCTTTCTGTTTCTTAGGAAGTTACTACAAGATTTTGAAATGTTCTGTGTGTGGTGGTATTGTGGAGACTGCTGATGGTTAGAGGCTGAATGTAAAGTCTGAAGTTTTAGTTTTTTCTCTAGATAAGTGTTCAGTATGTAAATACATGAATTGAACACTGCTATGTCTCAGATTCTCTTCAGCGTCTGCTGATAATATATGCTAGTCCTAAGATTATGAGCTATGATATGATTTGACTTGTTTTCTCCTGGAAGAAATGAAGTCCCTAATTATCTCACTTTGATTGCAGTTTTACACCTGCAGTAGAACTCAAGGAAAAAGGAAAGAAAGGCAAAGCAGTTCACTTTGCGGAAATCGACGGTCCAGCTTCAGACAGGTAGATTACCTTCTCAACCATGCCAGAGTTGCTGATAGCCCCTCTCAGTGGAATGGCTTCAGCCTTTACAAACTACGAAAATATCGTTCCTATTATTCTAGATTGCAATGTGAGTACCCATCAAAGAGAGAACATGCACTGTTTCAGAATTGTGGTGGGAATTCTAATAGTCTCAATAAATGTATCCTGTTAACCTGGCTGTCAGCACATCTTCAGCTTTTTACAGTTTCTTAAAATTTGAAAATGATAGGTACACCAGAATAGATTATTTAAATGATCTATTTTGGATGATATCTGTATTTAGATTTTATATCAGGCAGTGAGCATCCCGCTTGCCTTAACACAGTAAATATAACGTTTCATAAAAAGCATTCTGAAATCATTTTACATCAAACAAAACCCATGTATGACACTCAGGCCCTTATTACTTTTTAATAAATGCTTCTTGCATGTCAGGCTACATTAAATCCAACTAAAATATTTTAAAACACAACACTACTAGAAACTGTTATATTCCAAAACAGGCTGACAGATAAAAGGCTTGCTGCAAGAGAGGAGAAGTCAGCTAAAGCTTTAGAGAAACGAGGTCAACTGGGCACCATTACACTCGATGATGTTAAATGTGAGTAACTGTTTTCTAATCCATACATAAACATCCATCATCTCTACATAACATCCATGCATAAACATATCATGTGTGACTCTCAGGCAGCTTCTGTCCCTCTCTCAATCGTCCATTTTCTCTTTTCAGTTGTTACTTTGCTTTTGCTACAAGATACTGAGATGCAGCGGATCTGTTCTTTTACAACATTTATGAAGTATGTATTGCTTGTGAGGCATTTCAGATCTTTTATCCTTTATTTTTCAGTAACTCCATCTGGTAAGTGATGACAAATCTGATTTTTAAAGGAAGAGCATGAGGCTGGCTCTATGCAAGCCATCCTCTCAGGACCTAGTCACAAACACTGTGACCAAAGAGTCAGGGAGAGGAAGCCAGAAGTCATGGGAACCCCAGGCAAAGTCCCAGGGCAAGGACTATGGAGAGCATGCAGTCCAAGTCTCACATGGACTGCATTATTTTTACATAATAGTTAAAGGATATACTCATTTACTGGCCCGGTGCGGCAGCTCATGCCTGTAATCCCAGCACTTTGGGAGGCTGAGGCGGGGAGATCACCTGAGGTCAGGAGTTTAAGACCAGCCTGGCCAACATGGTGAAACCCCGTCCCTACTGAAAATACAAATGGCCAGGTGTGGTGGCTCACGTCTGTAATTCCAGCACTTTGGGAGGCCTATTGAGATTCACTCTGGATGGTTGGCAAAATATTACAGAAAATAGTAAAGATATATTAGAGAAAGGTATAGTCTCAAGCCTTTTGGAAGGCCTAAGGGTTTTATTGGGGCAGGTTGAAGGCAGCTGCCACGTTAACATTAGCATAGGAAAGAGATTAGAGACTGATCAAAAGGCCTTACCCCACACCCATTTGTCTCCACTCTGCTTACTCATGTTAATTTTGTGCTGGGTGGTCTCTCCAGGAGGATTAAAGGGGAATTACTTATTAATTGCATTTATTCTGGGCCCCAGAACCAAAAGCTTTTACCAGTTGTAAAACCATTCTCTTAACCATGTTAATTATCCACAAGTGTGTTAACTTAGAACCTCTATCGTAATGTCTAGGGAATAAATGTGTGGATGAACAGGGAATCTAGGCTGATTGGTTGTATTTTGCCCTCTGAAAGCAGCCAGCGGCCATTCCCTAGCCCACTTGAAACAGCCTAATGGTATGAGAGTGCGTTTATTCATCCGTGGTTGAGTCAGGGTTTGCAGGTCAGACTTCCACGGCAGTGGAACCCATGTCTCAGGTGGTGACCCCAATGTGATCAAAGGCACAGAGGCCAAGGCCGGTAGATCACAAGGTCAGGAGTTCGAGATCAGCTTGGCCAATGTGGTGAAACCCCATCTCTACTAAAAATACAAAAATTAGCCGGGTGTGGTGGCACACACCTGTAATCCTCGCTACTCAGGAGGCTGAGGCAGGAGAATTACTTGAACCCGGGAGGCAGAGGTTGCAGTGAGCTGAGATCATGCCACTGCACTCCAATCTAGGCGACAGGGCAAGATTCCATCTCAGGAAGAAAACAAACAAACAAATATTAGCCGGGTGTGGTGGTAGACGCCTGTAATCCCAGATACTTGGGAGACTGAGGCAGGAGAACTGCTTGAACCGAAGAGGCAGAGGTTGCAGTGAGCCGAGACTGTGCCACTGCACTCCATCCTGAGCAACAGAGCAAGACTCTTTCTCAAAAAAAAAAAAAAAAAAAAAAAAAAAAGGGATTTACCCATTTACTGAAGATCAATTTTCTCTACTAGTTATGTTTGGCAGCCCCAGGATATGCTAGGTGTGTGACTCTAGGTAAGTTTTTTGACCTTTCTAAGCCTGTTTCCTCAGCTACAAAATTGGAAAGTAATTGTGTAATTGTATTCCCTTTGTATGGCTGTGCATGGCTGTCCCTCATGTGGCCCCTACACCATGAATGCTCAGTGAGAGTTGGGGGCCCGATACCACTGGCACCCCTCTCCATTCTCTCAGCACACACATGCAGGCTGCTGTGGCAGCTGCCTGAGACTCAGCCTGAAGGCCTCATTCCACCACAAGAGCACGCTCAGCCTGACTACAGGGTACGCTCAGAGCTAGGGAGTCAGTGCTCTAAAAGCAGCTGTCACTCAGTGCCCTGCTGGAGGAGCTGGTCTGTAGTGAGATGTTTTCCACACTGTCTCCCAGAGTCCCCACAGGACTGAACTCCACTTACTTTGTCAACACTCAGTTGGCTTCCTTCCTTTTCCTGTCTCATTTCCCCACTTTCCTACTGATGTTTCCTGAGATCACTTCCCAACAAAACAATTCACTTTCAAGTCTTTGTCCCAGCGTCTGTTGGCGGGGGAACCCAACCTGAGACCGGGAGTGATTAATATCTCGAAAAGAAAATCTGTAACAGTCACCCTCATCCTGCATTTTTAGGTATAGTTCAAGAAACCAATGCCAGAGAAAGAATTTCCATTTGGGGCCACAAAGAAGGCAGCAAAAGTCTTGAAAAATATTTAGAAGGAAAACAATGACTTCTAGTTAAAAACAAATGAGATAGCATTGTAAATCAGTGCAGCCTTTTTGGAGGGTGTGGCATGAACATTTAATATGCACATACACTATGTGCTAGCAATTTCACTTCTGTCTATATTTTTAAAAACCTAAATACCCATCAATAGAAGACTAGTTAAATGAGGTATAGAATATCCAGCTCTTAAAAAGAATGAAGAAAATCTATACATATCATAGAAAGAGGTCTGGGCTACACAGAAAAGTGACAAAAGCAAGTTGCTTCTCAGCAAACGGACACAAGAACAGAAAATCAACCACCACATGTTCTCACTCATAGGTGGGTGTTGAACAATGAGAACACATGGACACAGGGAGAGGAGCATCACACACTGGGGTCTGTTGGTGGGGGGCTAAGGGAGGGACAGCGGGGTGGGGGAGGTTGGGGAGGGATAATATGGGGAGAAATGTCAGATGCAGGTGACAGGGGGATGGAGGCAGCAAACCACATTGCCATGTGTGTACCTATGCAACAATCCTGCATGATCTGCACGTGTACCCCAGAACCTAAATTTAAAAAAAAAAGCAAGTTGCAAAGAATTGTATATATAGTATTACCCCACTTATTAACAAAAAACATTTTTAAGGCATATAGTCATGCACATGTACATATGTTGGTGGAAGAGGATGTTATATGTGATTGTCTATGTTTTATAAAGTTTAGAAAGGATTCATACCAAACCCCTCTCCCCCGCTTTTTTTTTTTTTGAGACAGAGTCTCACTCTGTCACCAGCCTGGAGTGCGGTGGCTCAATATTGGCTTACTGCAACCTCCACCTCCTGGATTCAAGCAATTCTCCTGCCTCAGCCTCCCGACTAGCTGGGATTACAGGCATGCATGACCATGCCTGGCTAATTTTAGTATTTTTTAGTAGACACAGAGTTTCACCAGGCAGGTCTCAAACTCCTGACCTCAGGTGATCCACCCACTTTGGCCTCCCAAAGTGCTGGGATTACAGGTGTAAGCCGCTGTGCCTGGCCCAAACCAAACTCTTAATAGTGGTTACCACTAGGTAATAGGATGGTGACAGAAGCAGGCGAGAACTTTTTACTTGATGCTTTTCTCTATATTTTTTAAACAGTGGAAATATATAACTTTTTAAAAATGAAAATTAATAAGCACCGTTAAAAGAATTTAGTGTCTGACCTCTCCAAATGTTTTACTTACAAAAACCAGATTTTAAAAATATTTGAAGGCCGGGCACGGTGGCTCAAGCCTGTAATCCCAGCACTTTGGGAGGCCAAGGCGGGTGGATCACAAGGTCGAGAGATCGAGACCATCCTGGTCAACATGGTGAAACCCCATCTCTACTAAAAATACAAAAAATTAGCTGGGCATGGTGGTGTGTGCTTGTAATCCCAGCTACTCAGGAGGCTGAGGCAGAAGAATTGCCTGAACCCAGGAGGCGGAGGTTGCGGTGAGCCGAGATCGCGCCATTGCACTCCAGCCTGGGTAACAAGAGCGAAACTCCGTCTCAAAAAAAAAAAAAATTTGAAGATATAGTAGATAGAATTTTAATTGGTAAATTAGTTCTTTGATAGGCATGATAACATGGTTTTCTACTTATTCTTGTGTTGTGTGCTCATGTATTTTTTATGAGAAGTCTTACATTTGAAATAGGTTAGCACTGACTCTTTGTTTTGTTTCAAATCTCTCCATAGGAATAAGAATCTTGATAATTTCCTCATGGCATTATTGTACTACTTATCTCATTACCTGGAAAAAAACTCACTGGAAAAGAAACCCAAAAGCTATATGGTGTAAGTAAGATTTTATAGTGTGCTTTAGAGTTGTATCACTGCCAGTATTAAAAGTAACTTTTGTTTAGGATAAAGAGATGATAGAAATGTTTAAATCTTTGAGATGTACAAAGAAATTTCACATGGGAAGAGTGTGTTTCTAAAGCTCACTGAATAACTTCTCTGTGTATTCCAGTAACAAAATATTCCAACTGATTCAGACTAGCATTGCCCAATAATGAGATAATGAAAGCCATGTACGTAATTTTAAATTTTCTGGTAATATTTTTAAAATGTAAAAAGATACACATGAAATTAATTTTAATAGTGTCTTTTATTTAACTCAATGATGCAAAAATATCATTACAACAGTAGTTGATACTAGGAAGTTATTAATGAGATATGTTACTTTTCTGTAGTAAGACTTTGAAATCTGGTATCTATTTTATACCTGTAATGTTCTCAATTCATACTAGACACATTCTCAATAGCCACTTGGGGCTAGTGATAACCATCTTGAATAGTGCAGATATAATTGTTGTGTGCTTTTTATGCTTACAAAGTTTTTGCTAAAGGGCTTGTAAGCATCCAATTAAAAAAAATCTAAGAATTAAAAAAATCAATAGATTTGGCCAAAATGGCATTCCACATCTCATGAAAAAATCCAAGGTTTCTTAGGCTACTTATAAAGAATTTAACTGCTTTAGCTTTAGGCAGAAGTGGCTCAGAGGTGTACACCAGGGCAAGAATCTGGGGACTCAGAATGCAGAGCCGAACAATGCCTCTCAGCCTTGGTGACCTTTTGCAAGCCATGGAACTTTCCATGTGCCAGGCAGCCCTCCCCAGTACATGTGGAACCAACCCAATGATTTAGCTGTTAGGAATGCTGGGTAGAGTAATTAACTTGTTGCTGCAGGATATTTTCAAAATGGAAAACCTGTTATACAACCAAGCAGCTGGAAAAACATCTTATGGGTAGAATAAATGCATCTGGATAGCAGTTTTGTAAAGAACCAAATAAATTATTTTAAAATTCTTATTCCTGTAAAGCCATCTTGATATGCAACATCAGTGTTATTTTGGGGCTGTATTGCACAACAGGGCAGCCAGAGCATGAAATGTTTCTACGGTAGCAAAAGGGTTCGAAGCCAGCGATGGACCAGAAGGTTTGAAGATTCTTACTATTCCCAAACAGAAACTTAAGACTTTTTTGGCACTTTGGGTTATTATGTTTTTTATAGTATTTCCTCTTCTGAGGCTTATTGCTAACCTAGCAAAAAGATTTTTTTTTTTTTTTTTTTTTTATTTAAGATGCAACCTCGCTCTGTCACCCAGGCTGGGGTGCAGTGGTGTAATCTCAGCTCACTGCAACCTCTACCTCCTGCGTTCAAGCCATTCTCCCACCTCGGCCTCCTGAGTAGCTGGGATTACTGGCACTCACCACCACGCCTGGCTAATTTTTGTATTTTTAGTAGAGATCGCGTTTCACTATGTTGGCCAGGCTGGTCTCCAACTCATGACCTCAGCTGATCCACCTGCCCCGGCCTCCCAAAGTGTTGGGATTACAGGTGTGAGCCACCATGCTTGGCCTGCTTTCTTAATTGATAAGAATAGATAATGAGACAGGTTTTCTAGTTAAAGATGCACTAAACACAGTGGTATAAGGTAGACTGTTCTTTCGAAGGAATCAGTTACTCAGATTGACAAAAACCAATTGAAGCCTTAAAAGTATGGATTTTATGGTGTGATTCTAAAAAAAAAAAAAAAAAAAAATCACAAGTCTTTATTTTCAGGCTTCCTGTGGTCTGTTGGTTTACTTACTATAATAGATTTAAATATTGATTGCATTGAGGTGTCTGCACAGAATAAAAAAATTGATTTCAAACACTAAGATATAGCATAGGGATAGTAATAGCACTTCATTCACAGAGTTATTATACAGAAGTAGATGAGACAATGTATATTATCTTTTTTTTTTTTTTTTTGAGACAGAGTTTCGCTCTTGTTACCCAGGCTGGAGTGCAATGGCACGATCTTGGCTCACTGCAACCTCTGCCTCCTGAGTTCAAGTAACTCTCCCGCCTCAGCCTCCTGAGTAGCTGGGATTACAGGCACGTGCCACCATGCCCAGCTGATTTTTGTATTTTCAGTAGTGATGGGGTTTCGCCATGTTGACCAGGATGGTCTCGATCTCTTGACCTCATGATCCATCTGCCTCGGCCTCCCAAAGTGCTGAGATTATAGGCGTAAGCCACCGTACCCGGCCTGACAGTGTATATTTTCTTTTTTTTTGGAAACGGAGTTTCGCTCTTGTTACCCAGGCTGGAGTGCAATGGCGTGATCTCGGCTCACCGCAACCTCCGCCTCCTGGGTTCAGGCAATTCTCCTGCCTCAGCCTCCTGAGTAGCTGGGATTACAGGCACACACCACCATGCCCAGCTAATTTTTTGTATTTTTAGTAGAGACGGGGTTTCACCTTGTTGACCGGGATGGTCTCGATCTCTCGACCTTGTGATCCACCCGCCTCAGCCTCCCAAAGTGCTGGGATTACAGGCTTGAGCCACCGCGCCCGGCAACAGTGTATATTTTCTTAACCCAGTTCATGGGACTTGGGAGAAAAGCCTACAGCCATGGGAGGAGAACAGATAAAGGTGAAGAAGGATGGCAAAGGTACACTTAGATGATGTCAGATGATTACCCTGCTTTCAGAAGCAGCAGTCTTATCCCCATTTACAAGTGAAGAAATTAAGGCTCAGAGAGGTTAGTTTGTTGGAGAGTACATACCATACCTAGGAGATGCAGTTCCTAGGTGGAACTGATATTAGAACGCAGGTCTGTTTCACTCCAAAGCTTGTGCTTAAACCACTGTACAACATGCCCAGCACTTCCTATCTGTCAACTGCACTATTTTCCAGAGTTTATCTTTCCATAATTAGAATTTTTAGCTTCTGAACAATTATGTATGTACTTTTTTTTTTTTTTTTTGAGACAGAGTCTTGCTCCGTTGTCCAGGCTGGAGTGCAGTGGTGCAATCTCCACTCACTGCAACCTCTGCCTCTCAGGTTTGAGCGATTCTCCTGCCTCAGTCTCCTGAGTAGCTGGCACTGCAGGTGTAGGCCACCATGCCAGCTAATTTTTTGTATTTTTAGTAGAGATGCGGTTTCACCATGTTTGCCATGAACTTGGTATTTTTAGTAGAGATGGGGTTTCACCTTGAACTCCTGAACTTAGGTGATCCACCTGCCTCAGCCTTGCAACATTCGGGGGTTATAGGAGTGAGCCACCTCACCTGGCCTATATTTACTTTTAAACATAATATCATATGTACTTTCAAGTTATTATAATCTTCATAATTATAATTTTTAATGGTAGCATAGTTTTCCATCAAGCCAATGTGTGTGACTTGACTTACCTACTAAGAGGCAGTATACTGTAGTGGTTATGGGTATAGATTTTGATGCCTGGGTTACATCTCATGGAAGACTCACTCATATGTTAGGTTAATAAACCTCAAGTCCTTAAACAATACCTGACTGTATTACTACTCCCTTTATCCTTCTGTGTTAGCCTGTTCTCATGCTTCTAATAAAGACGTACTGGGTAATTTATAAAGGAAAGAAGTTAATTGACTCACAGTTCCACATGGCTGGGGAGGCCTCACAATCATGGCAGAAGGTCAATGAACAGCAAAAGCATGTCTTACATGGCAGCAGGCAAGAGAGCATGTGCAGGGGAATGTCCCTTTATAAAACCATCAGATCGGGATGAGACTTATTCACTATCAGGAGGACAGTACAGGAAAGACCCACCACCATGATTCAATTACCTCCCACCAGGTCCCTCCCATGACACATGGGAATTATGGGAGCTACAATTTAAGATGATATTTGGGTGGGGACACAGCCAAACCATATCATCTTCTATTTTATATATTTTGGCAGTTTCTAGTTTCTCTGATACATAAATAATGATTGCATTGAATGTCCTCATGCATAAAAATTTCCTTCTAATTTTGGGTGATTTTTAAAAAATAATATATTTCCAGGAGAGATGATATTGGATCAAAATTTATGATAATTTCTATGGCCCTTGAAATTATTTTCAGTTTTTTTCCCCAAAAGATTATGCCAATTTTCTGTTACAAACAATGCGTAAGTACATCCGTTTCAACAAAATTTTCTAAACATTATTGTTTGCATTTTTAAAGAATGTGCTTTAAAAATGAACCACTATCTGGGTTTGTATTTAAGGCAGTTTTTCATAATTAGATGAAAACAGTATGGGGGAATGGTTTCCGGACATGGAAGTGTGGTGCAAGCAGGCCACCTCTGCCTGGATTTTTGTATATAGGTTAGCTGACCTTGAGCATTTTTTTTTTTTGGTAGCCTTTTTCTTTTTATTCCATTTCAACACATCAGTCCTTTATGTATACATGCAAATGTGGTCTAAGGACTGCTTGCCTTGGAATCACTTGGGAAGATGGTTTTAAATTTTCTAGGCAAGACCTAGACTACTGAACCGGAATCTTGGAGACAGGGTTGCACTGGGAATTTGCGCTTTTAGCAAGCATCCCTAGCGATTCTTTCATAATTCATAGGTTTATTAAAACTTGAGAAGCATTGGCCTAAAAGCTTCAAGGCATTTCTTGGTGGTTGTAGTTTGGTTTGGTTGTTTTCTACATCAAAAGAAGAATATTAGCTACTGGCAGCTCTGGCAGAGTAGGGTGACAAGTGAGGGTGGGGCTGCTGAAGGAAACGGGCACAGAGATGTGGTCACTGGGGCGTGTTTGGGGTATACGGCATTTGGGCACTTAATGTTGGAGCCCACTTTATTCCAGAACTCATTTTATGCCTTTTCATCATATGTGATAACATTTTCTGTTTTGAAATGTCTACATTATCCTTAAATACACCTCCCTTCCCTCATGGCATATCTTCATGGAGTCAGTCTAATGGTTAACTCAGAAGGGGCTGTCATTTGTCCTTGTTTAGAGTAAATATCATTTGGTGTCTAGTGACACCTCACTTGTCAATAATAGTACATTGGAATGTATCATCAGCAGTATTGTCTCCTACTGTATTGTATGGCAGAAACTTAAATTTTGGCTTGCTGTAACCTAAGAACAAGTTGTCTTTGTGAAAGTTCACTTGCAGTTCAATTGGAACTGCAGCTGGTTTCACAGGGAAGCAGTGTTATTGTAATTGATGCCAAAGTCCCCAGAGTAGTTGTCCACAGATGCCTTCTTAGCAAACACAGCTATACTTTGAACTGAGAATTGGTCCTTGTTCACACGTTGAGCCCCCAAGCTCAGTAATGACATAGGGAATGCAGGGGAAGCTGAGGTACATAGTCTCCATGGTTATTTTAGGAAAATAGCAGGAAAGTAGGCTGCTAGCCACCTCAGCAACTAGTATAATTTGTTGGTTGAGCTGTTCTTTATAAATTAGGACTACCTGGATATAAAATTGAGGATACATAGCATGAAGTATAATCTATGATAAAAGCAAAAATAGACCGGGCTTGGTGGTTCACACTTGTAATCCCAGCACTTTGGAAGGCTAAGGTGGGTGGATCACTTGAGGTCAGGAGTTTGAGACCAGCCTGGCCAACATGATGAAACCCATCTCTACTAAAAATACAAAAATTAGCTGGACATCGGTGGCAGGCACCTGTAATCCCAGCTACATGGGAGGCTGAGGCAGAATTGCTTGAACCCGGGAGGCAGAGGTTGCAGTGAGCTGAGATTGTGCCACTGCACTCCAGCCTGGGTGACACAGTGAGACTCTGTCTGAAAAAAAAAGTAAATAAAGTGAAAATACACCATAAATTTGAGATACTGATTCCAATGATTAAATATGAAGAAACTCTAAGGATTTTCCTATACCACTGCTTAAATAAAATAAATTCATTTGTAAGTGAAGTCTGTTGACACACACGTAGTTCTTTCAAAATAGTTTATGGCTGGGCACGCTGGCTCATGCCTGTCATTCCAACACTTTGGGAGGTCAAGGGGAGGATCACTTGAGTTCATAAGTTCAAGATCAGCCTGGACAAAATAGTCAGACCTTGCCCCTACACAAAATAAAAAATTAGCCAGACATGGTGGTGTGTGCCTATAGTCCCAGCCACTTAGGAGGCTGAGGCAGGAGGATTGCTTGAGTCCAGGAGGTTGAGGTTGCAGTGAGCTATGATCACACCACTGCACTCCAGCCTGGGTAGCAGAGCAAGACCCTGTCTTAAAGAAAAGAAAAAAAAAGTTTATAATTCTGACTTTTTGCTAGTTAATATAAGCATTTGTGAAAATTAACCCAAATTCTCTTTTTTAAATTTTTCCCCTCAGAGGCCTTGTAGAGAAAAAAGAAATGGAATTGGTTTTAAGTAAATTAGAAGCGGCACAGAAGTACTTGGCGCAGAAGTACTGTATCCTTGTGCTGGGCTTGGCCATGCCGGATAAGCATCACATGTGCTGTGGAAAGTAAGCACACGCTTATACTTCATTAGATCATCACTCATTGTAGACACACATCCTTAAGATGCTTCCGTTTGACTTTTGTTACCTTGAGAAAATGTTCCTTTTTCTGTTGTCCAGAGTAATTGGGCTCAGGTGAGAATCTGTCCCAAACACTTGTGATGTCTCCTTTGAGAGAGCCAAGTACATATGGAAGAAATCTCAGAATCTCAGCTGCTATTTTAAAAACTTTCCACTGCTTGGGATTGAATGACGTGGTCCCTCAGTGAAATCTTGCTCTCAGCAAGGAAGGACTCTTGCTGCCAGACCAGGGCCACTTGCTTGGGCAGGAGGCCTGGTGGGGCTGGTAGTGCAGGGGATTAGGTGTTTCCCTACCCTTTCACTGCTTATTCTGCAGCAGCAACAATTGTGAGTAGGAACTGCTGAAGTATGGATTCTAAGACGGTTCTTTGTGGGAAGATCATTTTTACCTTAGGATGACAATTTTTACACCAC
This sequence comes from Saimiri boliviensis, assembly GCF_048565385.1. Classification (NCBI taxonomy): domain Eukaryota; kingdom Metazoa; phylum Chordata; class Mammalia; order Primates; family Cebidae; genus Saimiri; species Saimiri boliviensis. The sequence continues at coordinate 39,170,232 of NC_133450.1, read as the reverse complement.
TGTAATTAAAACTAATTTCAGACAAAAAATTTCAAAATGACAAAAACGAAAAAAAAAAAAAAAACCCCAACAAGGAAGGGTAAAGGGTTCAATTCAACGAGAAGATCTAACTTTCCTAAATATATATGCATTCAACACAGGAGCACCTGGATTCATAGAGCAGGTTCTTAGAGATCTAGAAAAAGACATAGACTTCCACAAAATAACAGTGGGAGACTTTAACACCCACTGATAATATTAGGCAGATCATCGAAGCAGAAAATTAACAAAGATATTCAGGATCTAAACTCAGCATTGGACCAAATGGTTCTGATAAACCTTTACAGAGGTCTCCACCCAAAAACAACAGAATATATATTCTCTTCATTGCCACTTGGCACTTTCTCTAAGTTTGACCACATAATTGTACAAAAAATGGTCCTCAACAAATGTAAAAGAACAGAAATAATACCAAACATACTCTTGGAACACAGTGCAATAAAAAGAGAAATCGACACAATGAAAATCACTCAAAACCATACAATTACATGGAAATGAAACAACGTGTTCCTGAATGAACTTTGAGTAATAATGAAATTAAGGCAGAAATCAAGTTATTTGAAAATAATAAGAATAGAGATGCAACATACCAGAATCTCTGGGATGCAGCTAAGGCAGTGTTAAGAGGGAAATTCATAGCACTAAAATGCCCATATCAAAAAGTTAGAAATATCTCAATTTAACAATCTAACTTCACAACTGAAACAATTAGAGAAGCAAAAACAAATTAATCCCAAAGCTAGCAGAAGATGAGAAATAACAAAAATCAGAGGTGAACTGAAGGAAATTGAGAGACCAAAAAAACATCAAAGATCAACAAATCTAAGAGTTGGTTTTTTGAAAAAATAAAATAGGCCACTAGCTTGACTAAGAAGAAAAGAGGGAAGATCCAAATAAACAATTGGAAATGACAAAGGGAATGTTACTACTGACCCCACAGAAATAAAAACAACTGCAATGAACACCTCTACACACACAAACTAGAAAACTTAGAACAAATGGATAAAAATTCCTTGACACATACACTCTCCCAAGACTGAGCCAGGAAGAAATTGATTGCCTAAACAGACCAATAATGAGCTCTGAAACTGAATCAGTAATAATAGCCTGCCAACCAAAAAAAGCCCAGGATCTGATGGATTTACAACTGAATTCTGCCAGATGTACAAAGAAGATATACCATTTCTACAGAAACTATTCCAAAAATTGAGGAGGAGGGACTTCTCCCCAGTTCATCCTATGAGGCCAGCGTCATCATGATACCAAAATCTGGCAGAGACACAACAACAACAAAAAATCAGAGGCCAGGCATGGTGGCTCACACCTGTAATCCCAGCACTTTGGGAGGCTGAGACAGGAGGATCATTTGAGGTCAGAAGTTTAAGACCAGCCTGGACAACATGGTGAAACCCTGTTTCTACTAAAAATACAAAAATTAGCTGGGTATGGTGGTGTGTGCCTGTAATCCCAGCTATTCAGAAAGCTGAGGCAGGAGAATCCCTTGAACCTGGGAGGTGGAGGCTGTAGTGAATTTCAGTGCATGGCACTCCAGCCTGGGTGGCAGACTGAGACTCTGTCTCAAAAAAAAAAAAAAAAAAAAAAAAAAAAGACTATTAGACAATATGAAAGAATTTTGCCAGGCACAGTGGCTCATGCCTGTAATCCCAGCACTTTGGGAAGCCAAGGCGGGCAGATGACCTGAGGTTGGGAATTCGAGGCCGTCCTGACCAACATGGAGAAACCTCATCTCTACTAAAAATACAAAATTAACTGGGCGTGGTGGTGCATGCCTGTAATCCCAGCTACTCAGGAGCCTTAGGCAGGAGAATTGCTTGAACCCAGGAGGTGGAGATTGCAGTGAGCTGAGATCATGCTATTGCACTCCAGCTTGGGAAAAAAGAGTGAAACTCTGTCTTAAAAAAAAAAAAAAAAAAAAAAAAAAACCCTAAATATAAAATACAAAAATGAAAACCAGGCCAATATCTTTGATGAACATCAGTGCAAAAATTCTCAACAAAATGCTTGCAAACCAAATCCAGCAGCCCATCAGAAAGCTAATCCGCCATTATCAAGTAGGCTTCATCCTTGTGTTGCAAGGTTGGTTCAACATATGAAAATTGGTAAGTGTGATTCATTACTTAAACAGAACTAAAGACAAAAACACATGATTATCTCAATAGATGCAGAAAAGGCTTTTGATAAAATTCAACATCCCTTCATGTTAAAAACTCTCAATAAACTAGGCATTGAAGGAGTATAGCTGAAAATAATAAGAACCATCTATGACAAACCCACAGCCAATGTTATACTAAATGAGCAAAAGCTGGAAGCATTTCCCTTAAAAACTGGCACAAGACAAGGATGCCTTCTCTTACCATTTCTATTCAACGTAGTATTGGAAATCCCAGCCAGAGCAATCAGGTAAGAGAAAGAAAGAAAGGTCATCCAAATAGGAAGAGAGGAAGTCAAACTATCTCTGTTTGCAAATGACATGATTCTATGTCTAGAAAACCCCAGAGTCTCAGCCTTAAAGTTCCTTCATCTGATAAACAACTTCAGCAGTTACAGGATACAAAATCAATATACAAAAATCACTACCATTCCCATACACCAACAACAACCAAACTGAGAGCCAAATCAGAAAGGCAATCTCATTCACACACACACACACACACACACACACACACACACAGTACTTAGGAATACAGTTTACCACAGAAGTGAAAGATCTCTACAATGAGAATTACAAAACACTGCTCAAAGAAGTCAGATAAGACACAAACAAATGGAGGAACATTCCATGCTCATGGATAGGAAGAATCAATATCATTAAAATGGCTATACTGCCCAAAGCAATTTACAGATTCAATGCTGTTCCTATCAAATCACCAACATTCTTCACAGAACTAGAAAAAGTTATTTTAAAGTTTATGTGGAACCAAAAAAGAGCCCAAATAGCCAAGGCAATCCTTTTTTTTTTTTTTTTTTTAAGAGATGGGGTTTCACCATGTTGGCCAGGCTGGTCTCAAATGCCTGATCTTGTGATCTGCCTACCTCAGCCTTCCAAAGTGCTGGGATTACAGGCATGAGCCACATGCCTGGCCACCAAGGCAATCCTAAGCAAAAAGAACAAAGCTGAAGGAATCATGTTACCTAACTTCAGGCTATGCTACAAGGCTACAGTGACCAAAACAGCGTGGTACCGGTACAAAAACAGGCACATAGACCAGTGGAATAACATAACCTAGAAATAAGGCCACACATCTACAACCATATGATCTTTGACAAACCTGATAGAAACAAGCAATGGGAAAAATACTCCCTATTCAATAAATGGTGCTGGGATAACTGGATAGCCATATGCAGAAGATTGAAGCTGGATTCTTTCCTTATATCACATACAAAAATAAACTCAAGATGGATTGAAGACTTAAATGTAAAACCAAAAACTATAAAAACCCTGGAAGACAACCGAGGCAGTATCATCCTGGATGTAGGAATGAGCAAAGATTTCATGACAAAGACACCAAAGGCAATTGCAACAAAAGCAGAAGTTGACAAATGAGATCTAATTAAACTTAAGAGCTTCTGCACAGTAGAAGAAACTATGAACAGAGTATACAGACAACCTACAGAATGGGAGAAAATATTGCAATTATGTAATTGGCAAAAGCCTAATATTCAGCATCTATAAGAAACCTAAATTTACAAGAGGGACAATCCCATTAAAAAACGGGCAAAGGACATGAACAGACACTTCTCAAAAGAAGATATACAAGTGGCCAACAGGCATATGAACAAAAGCTCAAATTCTCTGATCATTAGAGAAATGCAAATCAAAACCACAATGAGACACCATTTCACACCAGTCAGAATGGCCATTATTAAAAAACAGATGCTTGCCAGGTTGCAGAGAAAAGGGAACTATTATACACTGTTGGTAGGAGTGTAAATTAGTTCAACCATGTGGAAAGCAGTATGGTGATTCCTCAAAGAGCTAAAAGCAGAACTACCATTAGACCCAGCATTCCCATTACTGGGCATATACTCAGAGAAATATAAAGTATTCTACCATAAAGACACATGTGTGCGAATGTTCATTGCAGCACTGTTCACAATAGTAAATACATAGAATCATCCTAAATGCCCAACAATGACACTGTATAAAGAAAAGGTGGTACGTATACACCTTGGAATATTCTGCAGCTATAAAAAAGAATGAGATCATGTCTTTTGTGGGAAAACGGATAGAGCTGGAGGCTATTATCCTTAGCAAACTAGCATAGGAACAGAAAACCAAATGCTGCGTGTTCTTATTTATATGTGGGAGCTAAATGATAACGAACTTATAAACACAAAGAAAGCAGCAGCAGATACTGGGGTTCACTTGAGGTGGGAAGGGTGGGAGAAGGGAGAAGAGCAGAAAAGATAGGTATTGTGTACTGATCTTAATACCTGAGTGATGTGATAACATGTACAACAAACCCCCGTGACTTATGTTTATTTATTTAACAAGCCTTCATATGTACCCCCAAACCTAAAATAAAAATTAAAAGAAAAAACAAGCCCAAGATGTTCATGGGACTTAAGTAGCCAAATGTGGATCTAACTGCAAAGGACAGGAGCATATATAAAATAACGGAATTATTTCATTTAATATCTCTGATGGATGAGGTATAATAGTAGACATAATATAGAGATACTTAAAAGTTGTGAATGTTTCAGCATCAGAAATATCTTTCTGTGATCCAAATACAGGAAGCTTTTGAAGGTCTATAGGGCTATTGTAGAGGTTAGCTTGCTATAGATTTCATTGTTTAGAAAGAAGTAGCATTTTCTCTAGACAGAGTTTTTAAGAAAAGCATTATGATAAAATTATAATCATCTTTACAGTTTCCTACTCGATCATTTATAAAATCACTATTAATATTGACCCTAATTTCTTTTATCTTTAAAGTATCATTTCTAGTTAGAAAACTAGGATTTAAGGTTTAAAAACCTGCTTTTAAGAAATGATTTTGGCCAGGCACAGTGGATCATGCCTGTAACCCCAGCACTTTGGGAAACTGAGGCAGGAAAATTACTTGAGCCCAGGAGTTGGAGACCAGCCTGGGCAACACAGTGAGACCCTCTTTCCAGAAAAAAATAAAAAAATTAGCTGGGCATGGTGCATGCCTGTAGTTCCAGCCACCTAGGCGGCTGAGGTGAGATAAAGCCTGAGCCAGGGAGGTTGAGGCTGCAATGCGCCATGATTGTGCCACTGCACTCCAGCCTGGGTGACAAAACAACACCCTGCCTCAAAAAAAAAATTTTTTTTTTTAATTTCTCATACTTGATGTTTAATCTTTAAAAACATTGCAAACTAATGTTGGGATAAGAAGCAAACTATAAACAATTATATCATAATTAGAGAATTGACAATAGTTTTTAGTTCTCTGGGCATAGAGCCTCCACTGAAGTAATTGTACTTTTTCTAAAGCACTTTTTACACAAACCTTTAGAGGAACCCATATGTCTGAAAGTCGGTGATGGCCTCTGGTTAGCACTAGCTCATTTCCAGATGGTGCTGGTCATTTTTCCATTGTATGCAACATCACCCATGTTTCCTCTGCCTGCTGGATAGCAGTTTAGAGAAGAATCTCACCACCCACGTAGCAAATTCCATATGGGTCAAATGCTGAACAAGGGACATAGAAGACAGACTAGAACAATTTTTTGCCATGATTCAAAGTTTATATTGTTCTTTTGGTGTCTTTTATGTAGGAGGGGATGAGGACAATATTTTTGCCAGTTGTGAGTAATTAACTAATTTTAACATTTCACTTCTTTCCGATTTCAATAAGCTAATATTTTCATGTGTATTTTCTGACTTTTGTCTCTCACGTATGTGTTACCAAAGTGAACTGGGGTCTGCTTGACGGATACAGTCAGGTGAAACATCCACACCACAGTATGTAATATCAGGAGAAAGGAGGGCATTTATTTGTAGGTTGCCAAGCAAGTAGAATCAGTAGCTCTCACTTAATACCTGACCTCTCTGATGGCTTGCAAGCAAGGGTTTTTAAAGGCAGGAGTAAATTTCAGGAAAGCAGAAGTTACAGGCAAAATTGTAAACCAATGCATGGAGGTTGTATATTGGTTTGGACTAAAAAGGCAGGATGTTTTGAAGCGGGGCCTTACAGGTCATAAGTAGATTCAAGATTTTCTGATTTGGTTAAGGTAGAGCAGCTTTGTTTGAAAACCTGGGGTCTATCCTGGCCAACATGGTGAAACCCTGTCTCTATTAAAAATACAAAAATTAGCCAGGTGTAGTGGCACGTGCCTGTAATCCCAGCTACTCGGGAGGCAGAGGTGGAAGAATTGCTTGAACCCAGGAGGCAGAGACTGCAGTGAGCTGAGATTGCACCACTGCACTCCAGCCTGGCGAGAGAGCGAGACTCTGTCTCAACACAAAAACAAAACCAAAAAACCTTGGGGTCTGCAGAAAGATGTGTTAGGTCTGGCTCGTAGACATGACTTTCAGGCCTCTCAGGAAGAACTTTAGAACGACGAGTGCATGAGTTCAGTCCTCAGTTTCCCCTTATCTGAGGTCTACATGCCAGTGGATCCATTTGGCGGGGGTCTGAGTTTCTGAAAATCAACTCAGGGACATGTGTTAAAATGTTATTTTTACTGTATATAGGAAACTTCCTCGGCTATCTTTTAAGCTACTGTTACCTTCTTGCTTATCAAGTTGCTTATTTACTTCTCAGGGCTAGCTAAGTGCCTGGAATTTCCCTTGAAGGAACTCAAGGCTTTCCTTTATTTCCAGGTTTGGGGGTGGGGGTAGGTGGCAGGTCCTTAAGTGTTGAGGGAGGGGTCCCTGTTTTGTCTAATATGCACACTTAATATTGGACTACAGTGCTCTATGCTCTTTAGCTCTAGGGTTAAAGATTTTAGTAGACCAGCAATTTGAGCGCTATTAATTTAGTGCTTTCTTGTCTCTTGAGAAGTAAAAGGATACGCCTTTAAATGTCTGTGAAATCCTGACATCACAAAAGCTTTGGCAGAATTTTGATGAACATGTTTTCTGTGTTTTCCAAGATAGATATGAAAACCTCCTTGGTGGCAGGCACATGCTATAGAGTTAGATGTGTTCTTTGGTGATGGCCAATGCTGGCTCCAAGCCCTCCTCTACCTTAGGATTTGTACTTTCTTCCTCTGTTCCCAGTGCAGTCGTCACTTGATAGGTGACCAGAGGGGCTAGCAGTAGGGCTGGGGGAAAAGGGAGTCTTTTTGAAGCTCAGATGTGTAAGTTATCCTTAAGCCCAATTCCTCTAACTTCACCCCCAGTCACATGCACCAAAGCCTCTTTCCCCTCCCCTAAAACACATCCCTTTGACACTCTGTTGTATAGAGCAGGCCTTGACCTTCATTGAAACCTGATTTCACCTAGAGCAGCAGGGGACAAGTAGGGGAACACAACTTTTTTTTCTCCCCAGCCCACAACTCTGGGTCTGCACTCTGTTTCCCTTTAGGAATGACAAATCATAAAATAGACTTTCCTCATTTTGATTTGGAGCAAGATGGAATAAGAAAGCATAACAGGCCACTAAAAATCTCTAGATTTACTACCACGCTGGCTTTCCCCTCTTTCCTATGGGTTGTGTCCTCAAACATGTGGTGACCAGCATGGTGGCCACTTGCCACACGTGGCTGTTGAACACTGTGAAATGTACTAGTCCAAATTGAAACATACTGTAAGTAAAAAGTAAGCAGTGTACACAGAAAGTCTAAAAATGAATAAAACATCTAAATACTTTAGAAATATTGCTTCTATATTGAAATGATAATATTTTGGGGGATTTGGATAAAATATTAAAATTAGCTTCGCTTGTTTCTCTCTACTGTATCTACTAGAAAATTTAAAATTACATTTATGGCTTGCATTATATTTCCATGAATTGTATTGTTTAAACCCAATTTCTTATTTGCAGATGGTTTTGGGAGGCTTAAATTTTTTTTTTTTTTTGAGACAGGGTCTCACTTTGTCACCCAGGCTAGAGCGCAGTGGCACGATCTTGGCTCACTGCAGCCTCAACTTCCTGGGCTCAAGTGATCCTCCCTCCTCAGCCCCACAAGTAGCTGGGACTACAAAGAATGCACCACTACTCCTGGCTAAGTTTTTTTTGTATTTTTTGGTAGAGATTGAGTTTCACCATGTTGCCCAGGGTGGTCTTAAACTCCTGAGCTCTAGCGATCTGCCTACCTTGGCCTCCCAAAGTGCTAGGATTACGGGTGTGAGGCACCACATCTGGCCAATTTTATTATTTTATAATCAACACATTTTTAAATTTATAATCAATTTATTTCCTTAATATAAAAATTATAAAATACCAAAAAAAAAAAGACAGGAAAACGACTCAAAATATACAGCAAGAAATAAGTTAGAACTTTAAACAATGAAGTCCCCAAATGTACCCATTGTATGCACCCATTTCCTGGACTCATTTCAATTTCATATGCAGGGCTAAATCAGAATGGCAAAAGAAACCCATGACATTCTGTACTTAACTTTTGCTGTGTGGGCTACATGAGTTTGCTTTGGGCATTAAGAGAGAAAGAGTTCTAGTGTGTATGGCAACTTGAGGGAAAGTGGAAAGAAATTCATGTTACCTCTCTTCTTCTTCTTTTTTTTTTTTGGTGGGGGGATGGAATCTTGCCCTGTTGCCCAGGCTGGAGAGCAGTGGCACGATCTTGGCTCACTGCAACCTCTGCCTCCTGGGTTCAAGCAATTCTCCCTGACTCAGCCTCCCAAATAGCTGGAATTACAGGTACACACCACCATGCCCAGCTCATTTTTGTATTTTTAGTACAGACAGGGTTTCGCCATGTTGGCCAGGCTGGTCTCGAACTCCTGACCTCAGGGGATCCATTTGCCTTGGCCTCCCAAAGTGCTGGGATTACAAGCGTGAGCCACTGCACCCAGGCTCATGTCTCTTCCAATGTCTAAAAAAAAAAAAAAAAAAAAAAAAAACAAGAAAGAAAAGGAAAGAAAGTGTGTTTCCTGGAAAATCACTCCCTCATTTCAAAACCGTGCTAAGATGATGCTGGTTTGCCTTGTGCTAATGTGAGCTCTGCTCTAGATCTCCCAGAAGGCAGGCTGACTTGGTATTCCCAAAACAGACTTTGGCTGGTTTCCTTGCGTCAGCTTGGCAGGTGTGTATGGTCTCTGGTTTCAGCTGGCAGAAGATTTACAGTTGGTTACAGAAGAGGAGCTTTGAAAGGGCGGAAATTTCCCATCAGCCTACCCCTCAGGTGGAGGCCTCAGGTGGCACAGAAAAGAAATGCTGAGGCTTGCTCCAGAAAGTTTCCACTGAGCTCTGTTGTTCAGTATGTTTATCTGCAAACTATTTTAAAGAAAAAAGCTTATTCCCCTAATATTCCAGTTACGAGGACAGATGTGGGTATCTGATGGGCCTGAGTTTCAGTACAGGATCTGCCCCCAGTTAAATACATGTCTTTGGACTTAAGTCTCAACTTCAGTTTCCTCAGCTGAGAAGTAGGAATAATAATGCTGACTATACCACAGGGATGTTGTGAAGACTAGATGTGATAATACACGTAAAGGCCTTAGTGTGGTACCTGGCACATGGTCCACACTTAATCAGTGTTCGCCATAATTGCTGTTGATATAGTTCTTTACTGAAGACTTGCACATGAAGAAACCGATATACAATGAAGAGAGTCTGTGGGAGTGGAGGGGCAGGCCCCAGTACTCACCTCTTTAGCCTCATCCCCCAAGTGGAGGGCTAGTTTGGGCCCATTCAGACCAGGAAGTCCCTGCGAGAAGGCTGAAGGTCCTGAGAGGTTTGGGTCATCTTCCCCAGACTGTGGGAGTTCAGGATGGTTCTGGAGAGCCTGATACCAAGACCAATCCTGAGAGTCACAGTTCCTCCAAGGAAGACCCCAACAAAAGCAGAAGCAGGCCGGGCGCCTTGGTTCACGCCTATAATCCCAACACACTGAGAGGCTGAGACGGGTGGATAGCTTGAGCTCAGGAGTTCGAGACCAGCCTGGCCAACATGGTGAAACCCTGTCTCTACCAAAAATACAAAAATTAGCTGGTCATGGTGGCATGTGCCTGTATTCCCACTTACTTGGGAGGCTGAGGTCGGGGGAGGATCACCTGAGCCTGGGGAGGTCTGGGCTGCAGTGAGCCATGATCATGCCACTGTGTTCCAGCCTGGGTGACAGTAAGACCCTGTCTAAAAAAAAAATTAGCCACTGTGGTGTATACCTGTGGTTCCAGTTTCCTGTGAGGCTGAGGTAGGAGGATTGCTTGAGCCCAAGAGGTCAAGGCTGTAGTGAGCTATGATCACAGTACTGCACTTCAGCTCTGTCTTAAAAAAGAAGCAAAACTGGCTGAGCGTGGTGGCTCACGCCTGTAATCCCAGCACTTTGGGAGGCTGAGGCGGACGGATTACCTGAGGTCAGGAGTTCGAGACCAACCTGACCAACATGGAGAAACTCCATCTCTACTAGAAAAAAAGAAAATACAAAATTAGCCAGGCATGGTGATAGGCATCTTAATCCCAGTTACTCGGGAGGCCGAGGCAGGAGAATGGCTTAAACCCTGGAGGCAGAGGAGATTGCAGTGAGCTGAGATGGCGCCACTGCACTCAGCCCAGGCAAAAAGAACAAAACTTCGTCTCAAGAATAAACAAAAAAAAAGCAAAACCAGAATGAGCCTTGAAGTGCCCAGGGTCTGGCCTTGGCCACTGTAACCAATCCAGTGACTGCAGGTGCATAGACCCCTCAGTCAACTCTCAAGGGCTCCCCAGGCCAGGCCTGGTTTCCTAAGGCTGGGAGTCAGAATCAGAATTCTGCTGGGAGGGGAGGCCATGTTCATTAATTGTGCCCATGCCAGCATAGTATTCTTTCTGTTTTTTGTTTTTTGTTTTTTTTTTTGAGGCAGAGTCTTGCTCTGTTGCCCAGGCTGGAGTGAAGTGGCATGGTCTCAGTTCACTGCAACTTCTGCCCCTTGAGTTCAAGCAATTCTCCTGCTTCAGCCTGCCGAGTAGCTGGGATTACAGGTGTCTGCCACCGCACCCAGCTAATTTGTATATTTTTAGTAGAGATGAGGTTTCTCCATGTTGGCCAGGCTGGTCTGAAACTCCTGGCCTCAAGTGATCCACCTACCTCGGCCTCCCAAAGTGCTTGGATTACGGACATGAGCCACTGCGCCTGACCAAGTATAGTATTCTCAACATTGAGTTTGTGTGGCAAGGACTCTTGGGAAGAGATAAGACTCAGGTTTGCCCATGCCCATGAGAAGGAGGAGCACACTGCTGTTCTCATTCTATTGGTTGCTTTGGGGTAGACCTTTGTGGATTTTGTTTCTGTTTCTTTTTGTACTCACTAGCCATAAGTATTATTTGCGATTTCTTTTCCTTTTTCTTTTTTTTTTTTTTGAGACGGTCTCACTTTGTCGCTCAGACTGGAGTGCAGTGGCACAATCTGGGCTCACTGCAACCTCTGACTCCCAGATTCAAGTGGTTTTCCTGTCTCAGCCTCCTGAGTGGCTGGGATTACAGGCACACACCACTACCACCAGGCTAATTTGTGTGTGTGTGTGTGTGTGTGTGTGTGTGTGTGTGTGTGTGTGTATTTTTAGTAGAGACAGGGGTTCACCATGTTGGCCAGGCTGGTCTCGAACTCCTGACCTCAAATGATCGATCTGCCTCAGTTTCCCAAAGTGCTGGGATTACAGGCAGGAGCCACCATGCCTGGCCTCTTTTCCTTTTCTTTTTTGCAGACTTACCCTCTAGTTCTCTGCTTCCTCTTTACCACCTTTCCACTCTCCTTACCTCCCCAACGCTCACATTACCAGAGGCCTTTGGGAGAATACATTTCATTACTGGTTTGTTTACCCCAAATTTATATTGATTAACTTTTGACTACTCTAGGAATTTTGATCTGGGTAATGTAGGAAGTTGAAGAAGAAAGTATTGAGACTCTTTATCGATGCTTTTTGATAGCATTTGTGTACCTGAAAATACTCTTGGGGCCAAGGTAATGACCCTAACTTTAGGGGAAGATAAGGACTAGGCACTGAAAGATTGAATTTCCCTCTCAACCTATAGTTGTGATTTGTTATATTGCAGGGAGAAAATATCAGATACACAGAAAGACTGGAAGTTCTTTGAGGTGAGTCACTTACGTTTTGCGGCTTTTTGATATGAAATAATGTATTACAACAACCCATGGCCATTTGTCAGGCACTTGTTTTTAGCAGATATCCTTTCTAAAAAGGATGCTAACAAGCTATATGCTATACCTTAAACTGTTGGTCTGATTTTCTTCCTGCAAAAGGGAGTCCATGCATAATTTTGCAGTGTTTCAGGAATATGGAGAAATTGGGTCCTCTGGGTTTGTGTCTGCGTAGCTGTGTTGTACAGACAGGTGGGAGTTTTCTGTATCACAGCTGAGGATTGTGATTCGTGTCTATTTTTTGATGTAGTCCTTTTATACTTTCTGTACATATGTGGCTTGGATTGTCTTCCGACGTCAACACTTGACAGAGATTGAGGAAGAAATAGGGAGACTTTTTCGTACCAATATGTTCAACATTCCTCGCAGGAAGCGTGAAGATGAGGAATCAGGAGGGGAGAAGAAGCGCATGACTTTTGTTCAATTCAGGTATGACCTTTTGACTTTCCTAGGCTCAAGGCCTAGACTTTTCTCTCCCTTTCCTTCCTTCCTTCCTTCCTTCCTTCCTTCCTTCCTTCCTTCCTTCCTTCCTTCCTTCCTTCCTTCCTCCCTCCCTCCCTCCCTCCCTCCCTTCCTGCCCTCCCTCCCCTCTTTTTCCTCCCTGCTTCCCTCCCTTCCTCCCTTCCTTCCTCTCTCCCTTCCTCCCTTTCTTCCTCAGGATTTCATTCTGTCACCCAGGCTGAAGGGCAGTGGCATGATCACAGCTCACTGCAGCCTCAACCTCCCAGGCTCAAGTGACCCTCCTGTAGCTAGGACTGCAGGCATGCTGTCTCACCTGGCTAATTTTTAAAAATTTTTTATAGAGACAGGACCTTGCTATGTTGGCCAGGCTGGTCTTGGAAGTCCTGGGGTCAAGTGACCTCCCGCCTTGACCTCCCCAAGCGTTGGGATTACAGGCATGAGCCACTGCACTAGAAAACAGGGTGGTATGACCTAAATGTCACCTTCCTCCCCCACAGGAGAATGATGGCAAAACGCCCAGCAATTAAAACAGCCATCAACATGCGTTCTCCAGTCATGTCTACTCTGCTGCCATCTCTCCGAGAAAAAGCTCAAAATGTCTTTGAGAAAAAATATCATCAAGTAGGTGTCAACTTGCCAGCCGAGATGGAAAAGCATTTGGGAATTCTGGACTCTGTGTCCATGCCAGTGTAAGCAGCCCAGTAAGAGGAACATGAGCGCCTAGAGGTGGCATCCCAGGTGGGGCTGGAAGGGGCAGGGGCCCAGGCGCCGTGCCTCTGCCAGGGAGTCGAGCCATGATGACAGCCCCCATTGTCTTACTTCTGTCCTGATCTCCTGCTGGTTTCTTTTCTAGAGAGTCTTGAGGTACATCCATCTAGACCAGGAAAAAAAATTGCTAGAAATCTGTGCTAGGCTCCAAATAGCTTTAGTTTGGAGGAGTGAGTAACTGAATTTTTCTAAGGCTGAGGTTTTTCTATTAATAGAATCACCTTTGAGAAATGTGGGAAGCACTAGTACAAAATCTTGCTAAGGATTTACTTTTGGACTCATATAGAAGACTACAGGGCCAGGTCAATATGGTGAAACCCCATCTCTGCTAAAAAATACAAAACTTAGCCAGGCATGGTGGCACACACCTGTAGTCTCAGCTACTCAGGAGGCTGGGATGGGAGAATCGCTTGAACTCAAGAGGCAGAGGTTGCAGCGAGCCGAGATCGTGCCACTGCACTCCAGCCTGGGTGACAGAGCGAGACTCCATCTCAAAAAAAAAAAAAAAAAGAAAAGAAAAAGAAAAAAGACTACAGTGGTTAGTTCACAGAAACAGGGAAAGTTTTTAAAAAGAGAGAGCGAGCGTATCTTAGCTTTCATGTACACATACACACACAGACACACACACAGCCACAGTCACAATCGCAACCCCGCATGTCAATCTTTGGCCTCACCACTTCAGCTATCCCAATAATTCTTTTCACAGAGTTGGCATCTTAGGGGAGCCTCGATGTCTATTCAACCCACGTACGCTTCACCCCCTTGATCCAGAGGAAAACACAAAATCATCTGTGAGACATTCTTCCCTGATGGAAAAAAACAGTATGAGGATTCAGGATACACTGGACTTGGTCATGAAGACACTGTGCTCTCAAACGTTGGGCCCTAAGTAGCCTGGTGCATTCCATTTCTGTAATAAGTCCCTGTGTTTCAAGTAAACTACTTTGACTTTATAGAAGATGGCTATTTGTTATTATTATTAAGCTTTAATTTTTTTTTTTTTTTTTTTTTTTTTTTTGAGACAGAGTCTTGCTCTGTTGCCAGGCTGGAGCACAGTGGGCAGTCTCGTCTCACTGCAACGTCTGCCTCCCGGGTTCAAGCGGTTCTTCTGCCTCAGTCTACCAAGTAGTTGGGACTACAAGTGCTTGCCAAATGCCCGGCTAATTTTTGTATTTTTAGTAGAGACAGGTTTTCACCATATTGGCCAGGATGGTCTCGATCTCTTGACCTCATGATCCACCCGTCTCAGCCTTCCAAAGTGCTGGGATTACAGGTGTGAGCCACCGCACCCAGCCAAGCTTTAAAAAATTTTTAAATTATCTAGTTTAAAGTTCAACAGTAGACAAAAAAAATTCCTGAAAGCTCTTAAAAAGCTCATTTTCCTATTTTTAGTAGTGTGCTTTGTTTTTTATTTCTTTCAGCTGTATGTGACCACTAAGAGTAACGTATTAGAACATTTAGCCAGTGCTCTAGTGCATTAGTGAATAAACATTCTGCTTTTCACTTCTCAAATTTTTTCTTTTGAAATGGAGTCTTGCTCTGTAGCCCAGGCTGGCAGGCAGTGATGCAATCGCAGCTCACTGCAACCTCTACCTTGGGTTCAAGCAGTTCTCCTACCTCAGTCTCCTGAGTAGCTGGGAAGGCATGTGCTACCACACCCAGCTCATTTTTTTTTTGTATTTTTAGTAGAGATGGGGTTTCACCATGTTGACCAGGCTGGTCTCCAACTCCTGGCTTCAAATGAACTGCCTGCCTCAGGCTCCCAGAGTGCTGGGATTACAGGTGTGAGCCACTGTACCTGGCCTTGTTTATTCATTTCTAAGTTCATTTTTGCCTTATGAGATGTCTTCTTTGGTACACGTGAAAACAGAACTTCATAATCAAAAAGGCAAATTAAGACTTTTTAACATTAAATCTATGACTATATTATTATTATTACTGCCATTGGGATATAAGGTATATCAGATTCATTTAGAAGCCTTTTAACATTCATTCTTTCATTTATTTATTTAATAACAAATATATATTAAGCTCCTATTCTATCCAGAGCCATGTACTAGGTTATATAGGAAAAAAGATGAAGACAAAGACAATATCCTTCAGGTTTATGTGGTAGAGAAGATAAATGAAATACATACATCATCACAACATAATATTAAATATGTTATTGGCCACAAAAGCAATAAACACACAAGTGCCTCAAGAAGACAGAACCATGGAGAAGTGAGTTCTGGGGGCAGCAGGAGAGTTCTGATTTGAACTTAGCTTTGAAGGGATTTGGTGGTAATGAACTCGCAGTCAGAGGAAGAGTGGGTGCAAAGCCGCAGAGGTGGGAAAGTGGACCCTGTGACTGCAGAGTGCCAAGAGCATGGTGTTTGCAGCAGGCAGCCAGAGAAGGCCAGGCCGGAAAGGTCAGCTGAGCCCTGAACATCCCGTTAGGGAGTGAGTTGGATGTTATCCGGTGGGCAGTGAAGATAAAGAATTGCTAATAAAATCAATTTACTAGATGGAATACAGAGCCGTTGATCATGTAATATTATCATTTTAAAAGTCCTGTAAGGGTTTGGAGTTTAGTAACCTAAAACAACTGGACTCAATTTGCCAAGGACTATCCTCAGGCTTCCACATCCTCTTTTGGCATTCAGCTTCATAGAAAAACTAGACACCTTTCCCAGACTCAATATCAAGGGCAGAGGAACACCAGTTCCAAATACTGGGGCAGCTTTTTTTAAATATGCCCTCTGTCTTCACTTTCTCATCCGTTATTACCCAAGTCAACTCCTGGACTATCATGTAACCCTGGTTTGCCTGTTTTTAAAGCAGAGAATTCGGTTATAATGCACTCTGTCACAATGTATTTTTATCTAGAATATGTTGACATGTTTTTGTTTGTTTTTTGTGACAGGGTCTCACTCTGTCACCCAGGATCCCAGGCAGGAGTGTAGTGGCATAATCACGGCTCACTGTAGCCTCCACCTCCTGGACTCAAGTGATCCTCCCACCTCAGCCTCCCGAGTAGCTGGAACCACAGACACATGCCACATATCCCCAGCTAATTTTTGTATTTTTTATAGAGACAGACTCTCACCGTGTTGCCCAGGCTGTCTCAAACTCCTGAGCTCAAACAGTCTGCCTGCCTCAGTCTCCCAAAGTGCTGGGATTCTAGGTGTAAGCCACTGTACTGGCTGTTTTGTTTAATAATTATTTTTTTAAAGCCTTGGAATTATGAGACTTTTGTAACTATCTTTACTAGGCTTTTCTCTCCCTCCTTTCTGAACTATGAGGCTTAGATGTACTTTATTTATTAATTCATTCTTTTTTTTTTTTTTTTTTTTTTGACACGGAGTTTCGCTCTTGTTAGCCAGGCTGGAGTGCAATGGCGTGATCTCAGCTCACTGCAACCTCCACCTCCTGGGTTCAGGCAATTCTCCTGCCTCAGCCTCCTCAGTAGCTGGGATTACAGGCACGCGCCACCATGCCCAGCTAATGTTTTGTATTTTTAGTAGAGACGGGGTTTCACCTTGTTGACCAGGATGGTCTCGATCTCTTGACCTTGTGATCCACCTGCCTCGGCCTCCCAAAGTGCTGGGATTACAGGCGTGAGCCACCGCGCCCGGCCTAATTCATTCTTAAGTTTACATTTTTTTATTCTACAATTACTATATCCCCACTCTGTGCTAGGTACCATATTAGGTGCTGGGCATTCAGTGTGGATGAAATAAATACAGCCTGCTCAGTTATGGAACTGACAGTCTTGAGGGAAGACAGGCATGAAACAAATACTCAGATTATGAAAGAATTGCTATGGTGATAAGTGCTGCAAAAGAGAAAGAAGAGGATGCTATTAGAATGTATCATCAGAGGCCTGCTGGTACGTGGAAGATTGTCAGGGAAAGGGAAAGTCATCCCTGAGGAATCGGCATTTAAATCTGAGAACTGATGATTCAAAGGAGTTGGAGAGGTGGGAAGTTAGGAGGGGAATATTCCTGGTTGTCTTCATTGTCTACTGCTGTATAACATTACCTAAAAACATGGTGGCTTAAAACAGCAACATTTATTATCTCACAGTTTCAGTAGGTCAGGAATATGGTGGCGGTTAGCTGACTCCTTTGACTCAGGGTCTCTCAAAAGGCTTCAAAGTGGCAACAAGGGCTAAAATGAAGTTGCTTAAAGGCTCAACTGGGGATTGACATGCTTTCAATATCACTCAAGTCATTGTTGGCAAGGCTGTTGGAGTGAGATCGCAGATCCTCATAAGCCATAGGTCTTTGCCATCTGAGCCTGTTCATAAGTAGCTCATAGCCTGGCAGTTGTCTTCATCGGAGTGAGCAAATGAGAAGAGAATGTGCATGGAAGATAGAAGTTAGTCCCTTATAACCTAATGCTGGAGTTGATATTCCATCACTTTTGCTTTCTTCTGTTTATTAGAAGCAAGTCACAGGGTCGAGCCCATTCTCAAGGGAAGGGGACTGCATGAGGCCCATGAATACAAGAAGGTGAGGATCAATGAGGGCTGTCTTAAAAACAGCCTGCCACAGTGGCAGAGGGAACTAAGTAAAGCCTTGAAGCTGGAAGCAAGGCTCCTTCAAGTTGCTGAGATAAGGCTCTTGTGGGTATAGAGAGGAAAGGTAGAAGGGTGAGATGTGGCTGGAAAATAGGCAAGAACCCCATCGTGGAAGGTTCTTAAAGTGTATTAAGGATACAATTAAGAAGAGTGAGTGTTGTGGCAATGAGATTTTGCAGTTTGTGCCCGGCACAAAGGCACCAGCCATGGCTGAAACCTGAATGTCTTGGCCTGCTTCTGGATCTTTCCAAAGAGGGGTCTCTTTTTGCAATTCGCAAAGTAGCAGCCTTGAATGGGTACCCTTTGATGGTTTTTAAGCAGGTGTATTGTTAAAGCTTACCAAGAAATTTTTAAAATTCAAAATATTCAGCAATTAAGAGAATGAAAAGATAAACTATAGGCTGGGAGAAAATATTTGCAAGACTCATATCTGATAGAGGACTTACATGCAAAATATACCAAAGAACTTGTAAAACTCAACAATATAAAATAAACAACCCAATTTAGAAATGGGCAAAAGATCTGAACAGACACCTCACTAAAGAAGATACACAGATGAGAAATAAGCATGTGAAGAGATGCTTGACATCATCTGTCATTAGATAATGGAACTTAAAACAGTAAGATACCACTATACACTTCTTAGAATGGCTAAAACCAAAAAACCTGACAGTGCTACATGTTCGTTGAAGATGTGGAACATAGCAACTCTTACTCATTGCTGGTAGGAATCAAAGTGGTACCTTAGAAGACAGTTTGGAAGTTTCTTACAAAGCTAAACATACCCATGCACACAAAAACTTCCATTTGAATGTTTATAAAGCAATATAATTTCATAATTACCAAAAACTGAAGCAACCAAGATATTCTTTAATAGATAAATTGATAAATTGCACTACATCCATACAGTGGAATACTATTTGGCAGTAAAAAGGAATGAGTTATCAACTCATGTAAAAATATGGAAGAATCTTAAATGGATACTGTGACACAAAAGATCAGTCCGATATGTATGTATGATTCCAATTATATGACATACTGGAAAAGGCAAAACTATAGAGATGATAGCTCAGTCGTTGCCAGGGATTCAGGTGAGGGAAGAAGGTTGAATAAGTGAAGTGTGGGGGATTTTTTAGGGTAGTGAAACTGTTCTGTATGATACTGTAATGGTGAACACATGACACTATGCTTTGGTCAAAATCCTCAGAACTTTATAGCACAAAGCATGAATCTAAATGTATGTAAATTAAAAAAATATTTTGGCAGTTCAGAAATTTCTGGATGGGAGGCACACTATGACAAAGTAATTTAACTGCATTTAGAATGTGGCTAGGTGCAGGGGCTCATACCTATAATACCAATACTTTAGGAGGCCAAGGCAGGAGGATTGCTTGAAGTCAGGAATCTGAGACCAGCCTAAGCGACACAGCAAAATCCCATCTCTACAAAATAAAACTTAAAAAAAAAAATGCTGGGCACGGTGGCTCACACCTGTAATCCCAGCACTTTGGGAGGCTGAGGCAGACAGATCACCTGAGGTTGGGAGTTCGAGACTAGCCTGACCACCATAGAGAAACCCCATCTCTATTAAAAATACAAAATCAGCTAGGTGTGGTGGCACGCACCTGTAATTCCAGCTACTTGGGAGGCTGGGGCAGGAGAATTGCTTGAACCTGGGAGGTGGAAGTTGCCGTGAGTGGAGGTTGCAGTAAAATGAGATTGCGCCATTGCACTCCAGCCTGGGCAACAAGAGTGAAACTCCATCTCAAAAAAAAGGAAGAAAGAAATAAGATACCCAGGAGTGGTGGCATGCATCTGTAGTCCCAGCTACTTGTGAGGCTGAGTCCGGAGACTCACTTGAACCCATGAGTTTAAGGCTGGAGTGAGCTATGATTGTGCCACTGCACTCTAACCTAGGTGACAGAGTGTAACCCTGTCTCAGAATAAATAAATGACTGGGTGTGGTGGCTCACACCTGTAATCCCAGCACTTGGGAGGCTGAGGTGGGCAGATTGCTTGGGATCAGGAGTTTGAGACCAGCCTGGGCAAAGCAAAACCCCATCACTACAAAAAATACAAAACGTGGCTGGGTGTGGTGGTGCACACCAGTGGTACCAGCTACTTAGGAGGCTGAGGTTGGAGGATCACCTGAACCCTGGAGGTTGAGGTTGCAGTGAGCTGAGATCACACCACTGTACTCCAGCCTGGATGGCAGAATGAGACTCTGTCTCAAAAAAAAAAAAAGACTGAATAAATAAGTGAAGAGAATAAGAAAATCTCCCATCACAAAGAATTTCCAATGATTTGTGAAATTCAAGGAAGTGGAGCATAACTTCCTAGTCCTTATGTGTGGGCCACACACAGTGACTTCCTTCTGAAGAGCACAGTATGGAAAAGGGGGATAAGAATGACTTTACATTAGAGAAACCTGACAAAGACTTTCCCAGGTGATGAAGGTTAACATCAACAATAAGTTGATAATATGTGTCCTTTATGTTCCCTTGATCTGGTGTGATGAGAATGGCATTTTACCTTTGCAGTCTTCCTCCAAAAACCCATAATCTCAGTCTAATCATGAGAAAAACATGAAATAATCTCAACGGATGGGCATTTTACAAAATACCTGACCCATATTCTTCAGAACTGTCAAGCTCACCAAAACAAAGTCTTCTCAATATGATAAAGTGTACCTATGAAAAACCCACAGTTAACATCATATTTAATGGTGAAAACTGAAAGCTTTCCCCTTAAGACCAAGAACAGGACAAGGATGTCTACTCTCACCCATTCTATTAAACATGTACTTGAAATTCTAGTGAGGGTAATTAGGCAAGAAACAAAAGACATTAGAAAATAAGAGGTAAAACTATTGCTTTTTGCAGATGGCAGTATCTCGTATATAGAGAATTCCATGGTGAAACCCATCTCTACAAAATATACAAAAACTAGCAGGGCATGCTGGTGTTCTCCTGGAGCCCCAGCTACTCCCGCTACTGGGGAGGCTGAGGCTGTAGGATTGCTTGAGCCCAGGAGGCTAAGGCTGCACCACTCTCACCTGGGTGACAGATTGAGATCCTGTCTCAAAAAAAAGAAAAAAAGAAAAAAAAAATCCCAAGGAATACACAAAACCTATTAGAGCTAATAAATGAATTTAGCAAAGTTGCAGGATTTTCTATACATTAGTAATTAACAATCCAAAAATGAAATTAGGAAAATAATTCCATTTACTATAGCATCAAAAATAGTAAAATGCTCAGTAATAAATTTAACAAAAGAACAAACTGGTACACTGAAGACTGCAAAGCATCACTGAAATAAATTAAAGAAAACCAAAATAAATATGAAGACATCTTATGTTGGTGGATTGGAAGACAATATTGTTACAATGTCAGTAATCCTCACATTAATCTACATATTCTATGCAATCCCTATACTGACAAGATGATTCTAACATTCATTTAAAATTGTAAGGGACCCAGAATAGCCCAAACAATCTTGAAAAAGAAGAATCAAGTTGGATGACTAACACTTTCTTATTTCAAAGCTTACAACAAGTTTCAAAGCTTACTACAAGCTCTGTCGCCAAGCTGGGAGTGCACTGGTGTGATCTTGGCTCACGGCAACCTCCGCCTCCCGGGTTCAAGCAATTCTGCCTCAGCCTCCCAAGTAGCTGGGACTACAGGCATGCCCCACCATGCCCAGCTAATTTTTCTATTTTTAGTAGAGACGGGGTTTCACCATGTTAGCCAGGATGGTCTTGATCTCTTGACCTCGTGATCTGCCCACCTCTGCCTTCCAAAGTGCTGGGATTACAGGTGTGAGCCACTGTGCCTGGCCAAAAGCTACTTTTCTTCAAGCATGTTTTACATACATGTATTTTCTTCTTCTTCTTCTTCTTCTTTTTTTGAGACAAGGTCTCACTCTGATACCCAGGCTGGAGTACAATGGCGTGATCCCAGCTTACTGAAACTTCTGCCTCCCAGGCTCAAGCAATTCTCCTGTCTAGCCTCTGGAGAAGCTGGGACTATAGACCCATGCTGTGGAGCCTGGCTAATTTTTGTATGTCTAGTAGAGACCTGGTTTCGCTATTTTGATCAGGTTGCTCTCGAACTCCTGACTTCAGGTGATCCACCTGCCTTGGCTGGGATTAGAGTAGTGAGCCACTGCACCTGGCTGTGTTTTTTTCCCTTTAAAAAACAGTAGATAATTTGTTTTAAAAGTGTTCTGGACTTCAATGCATTGTGGCATTTAGCACCCAGTCCCACCCAGCAATACACAGGGACTTGAATGCAGATGAGCAAGAGATGTGAATAGGTAACCAGCGACAAAAGGAGGAACACAAATGGCCAATGGGAAGAGGGGTTCATTCTATCTACTAATTGGAAGTATAACCTAGAACATAGGATGGACTCATGCCTGTAATTCCAGCACTTTGGGAGACCAAGGCAGGAGGATCACCTGAGGTCAGGAGTTCGAGACCAGCCTGGCCAACATGGTGAAACCCCATCTCTACTAAAAATAAAAAATAAAATTAAAAAATTAGCACGGTGGTGGGCCTCTGTAATCTCAGCTACTCAGGAGGCTGTGGCAGGAGAATCACTTGAACCCGGGAGGTGGAGATTGCAGCAAGCTAAGATTGCACCATTGTACTCCAGCCTGGGCAACAAGAGTGAAACTGTGTCTCAAAAAAACAAAAACAAAAACAAAAAAACATATTTCTTTTTTTTTTACCTGTAGAATTGGCAAAGATTCGAAGAAAAAAATGATCATGACTGTTGGCAAGTGGGTGGGAATGTAAGCATCCTAATGCATGGAAGGCAGGCCAGGAGTGTGCTCTGGGGTGAGCCTCTGGCAGGCAACCTGGCAGTAACATATTACCTTTGGAACATTCGTGTCTTTTGCATATTTAAGACTGGTTCAAATTTCTATCTCCTTCATGTTGATCTGGGACAGTGTTGTCCATTATTGATTTAAGACTTACTGAGGGGTGGAACTATGTCATTCCATCTAGCCCTGTGACCAGACAGACACTTCAGAAATGCTTTTGATAATTATTATAAAATAAGTAACTTATCACCTTGAATTTACAGCAGTCATTCATTGATAGGCAAATCAGGGCTCAGTGCCTTGCTAGGGCTACGAGGGACTCAAGAAGTATAATGTGGGGTTCTGGCCCTCAGAGCTGAATTTAGGAGTCAGGACAAACGATAATGGAACAAGGGGACAGGCAGGTGAGGAATCGTGGAGACTAAGGCTTAGCAGTCAGCCAACTCATAATTATCCATGCAGAAGTAATGAAGACCCGCAGATTAGATGATCTCAAATCTCATTTCCGTAAGTAGCTCCGCCCTCCTCCTGTGCCAATGCCTTGAGGAACTTTTACTGAGTAGCCCAGAGGGTTCATCTCAGTTTTGCCTCTTTTCCCTGGCTTCTTCTACCCTGCAAGTCTGAAAACGGCATGTGGTGATTTCCCTTCCAAATTGTACCTCAGAGCGACCCAAATAGTTGAGGAGGGAAATTTTCTCTTTATAGAAATATTCCAGGTAATAAATTAAAAAGGAATGATACAGCTAGATTATTACCCTTTGGAGAAATCTTAGTGCAATAATGGATCTAGGTACTGATTATCAGTGGCAGCTGACATCTTGAGAGATGCCTGAGCATCAGGTGCCCCCAGTGGAAATTTACAACATACCTGGGCCTCTATGAGTTGCCCTGTGTATGCACGAGGCATACCTATGAAATGTTCTTGCCAAGAAACAAAACCTGCATCAGACTGAGCCGCTAAATCTAACATCCAATCTATAGGAAATTCAGGGAGGGAGGAACACAGTAAACGGCACTACAGGGATGCAATTGGAAGATTCAAAATGAGGAGAACTCTGCAGAAAACATTACTCGGTTTCTTCAACAAATAGCAAGGGGATAAAGGTCTAGAAGGAGACACTTTAAGTAAAAAAAGAGACAAAAGACATATAGGCCAGGCATGGTGGCTCACACCTGTAATCCCAGAACTTTGGGAGGCCGAAGTGGAGGATTGCCTAGGGCCAGGAGTTCAAGACCAGCCTGGTCAGCATAGCAAAACCCTCTTTCTACAAAAAAGTTAAAAATTTAGCTGCAGTGAGCCATGATTACTCCAGTACACTTCAGTCTGGGTGACGGAGCCAGACCCTGTCTCAAAAAGAAAAAAAAAAAGCCGGGCGCGGTGGCTCAAGCCTGTAATCCCAGCACTTTGGGAGGCCGAGGCAGGTGGATCATGAGGTCAAGAGATCGAGACCATCCTGGTCAACATGGTGAAACCCCGTCTCTACTAAAAATACAAAAAATTAGCTGGGCATGGTGGCACGTGCCTGTAATCCCAGCTACTCAGGAGGCTGAGGCAGGAGAATTGCCTGAACCCAGGAGGTGGAGGTTGCGGTGAGCCGAGATCGCGCCATCGCACTCCAGCCTGGGTAACAAGAGCGAAACTCCGTCTCAAACAAACAAACAAAAAAAAGACACATCAGTCTAATATAATGGGTAGACCTTGTTTGGATCCTAATTTGAACAAACCAACTATTTAAACATATATAATTAAGGAAATTTAATACTAAGGGGATATTTGATATGAAGAAATAATTGATAAATTTTAAAATTTTATTATTTTATTTATTTTTTGAGACTGAGTTTTGCTTTTGTTACCCAGGCTGGAGTGCAATGGCTGGATCTTGGCTCACTGCAACCTCTGCCTCCTGGATTCAAGCAATTCTCCTGCCTCAGCCTCCCGAGTAGCTGGGACTATAGGCGTGCACCACCATGCCCAGCTAATTTTTGTATTTTTAGTAGAGACGGGGTTTCACCATGTTGACCAAGATGGTCTCGATCTCTTGACCAAGATGGTCTCGATCTCTTGACCTCGTGATCCACCTGCCTCAGCCTCCCAAAGTGCTGGGATTATAGGCATGAGCCAACGCGCCCGGCCTATTTTGCCATTTTTAAGACTGAGTCTCACTCTGTTGCCTAGGCTGGAGTTCAGTCACGCTATCTCAGCTCACTGCAACACTGCCTCCCAGGTTCAAGCGATTCTGTCACCTCAGCTTCCCAAGTAGCTGGGATTACAGATGCACACCACTGTGCCCAGCTAATTTTTGTATTTTTTGTAGAGACGGGGTTTCTCCATGTTGGTCAGGCTGGTCTCAAACTCCCAACCTCGGGTGATCTGCCCACCTCAGCCTCCTAAAGTGCTGGGATTACAGGCATGAGCCACCATGCCTGGCAATTTTTAGATGTAATAATGTTATTGTGGTTTTCTAAGCCATCCCTCATTTTATCAGAGGAACAAACTTAAATATTTACAGATGGAAAAAGAAGGCAGACAATGGAAAAGAGAGAGAGAAAAAAGTGAGTGGATATCAACTCTCCATAAACTACCTGGAAGTAGTTGCAGGTTGACTGATGAGTATTTTATTCCCTTCTCCAATTCTTTCACTTTGCAACAAGCACAGACCAAAGCATGTGTGAGAATGTTAAAAACAAAACCAAACAAAATACATCCTCAAGAAAAAGAAAAAAATGCGGTAGATCCCCTACATGCTTAAACAACTCAAATCAATGTCAGGTTGAGCCTGCAGCAGGGCAGAGAGGCTTCACGTGGATGTGGCAGTGGCCTTACCACACACTTTCTAATTCAGGGAAGCGTGTTCCTTTGTGTGGTTTCTCTGAGCCACTGACTGTGTTTAAATGCACTGGTTGCTACCTGAATACAGTCATTTCACTTGGAAATAATTATCTCCTCTCCCACACTCACTCCTTTCCCTTCACACACATCCTTTAATGTGTTCTGATAATCCCACACTGACGCAGACCTGAAAGGTATAAATTGAGCATTTGCCTGAGGACTCCAGAGTCTTGTATCATTGCCTACAAAGAATAAAATGAGGAGGAGCACTAAATGCCGTCAGGGCTGTAACATGACCCATTAAAGAACGATTGTGTGCATTTTTAAAACCAGGCCATTTTTTCCCATGACTTCTCACAGCAAACTAGGAAACATGGTGGTTATAGATGCTGGCTCTTCAAGTCAGGACCCTGAGGTACAGAGCTGTTATTACCAATGTAGACTTTTTAGTTTCTCTTACTAAGTTGTTGATTCATTGATTGGCAAACAAATATTTATTGTGCACCTGCTGCACTAAACCCTAAGAATGCCCCCATGACTAGGCAGACATGCTCCATGCCCTTCTGGATGAATGAGAGCGAGTTGGTGGCAACCAGATGATTTGTTCTTCACTGGTGTGTAGGGTGTTGGGATTTTACACTAATTGGGTCAGGAAGCAGATGGAGGGTTTTAGGCAAAGAAATGACACGATCCGGTTAATGTTTTAAAGGATGACTCTGGCTTCGGTGTGGAGTATGGGCTGGGGGCAAGGCGAGCGGACAGTGGGGAATGGAGGCTGGGAGATCAGTTAGAGGCTACAGGGAAGATCCAGGAGAGGGAAGATGGGGACGGATCCTGGATAAGGTGGAGTTGATAAGACTGACAGATTGGAAACAGGGGATGAGAAAAGAGAAAGCAAGGAGAACTCCAAACGTTTTGGCCCAAGCAGTTCAGCATACCATGCTTCCATGGGGGAAGGTATGTGAGGAACAGGCTAAGGGGAGGAACGCTTCAGTTCTGTTTTGATTGGTAAGCTTGACATGCCAATTAGTCATCCAAGTACGGATGTGTGCGTCTGGGGAGAGATGAGAGCTGGAGACAGATTTGGAAATCGCTGGCCATGGGACCGGATACAATTACCTAAGAAGAGAATGCAGATAGGAAAAAAGGTAAAGGACCCAGCTGTCGGGTCTTCTATGTGTTAGAAAGGGCAGAGAAGGAGCAAATAAAACTCGCTACGTTTCTTAAGGTCTCCAACAACACAAATCAGCTTCAGAATGTGCTAACAGCCAGGAAGATAACAGGAAAACCCAGAGCATGGGGAGTCATGGGACAAAAAACTGTGTCATGAAGTAGACAATGGGAAGCTGAGTAGAAATGCTTCAGAGAGAGCCAGTAAGGTGAGAACAGAGACGCGGCCATCAGATTTGGGAATGTGGAGGTCAAACATGCAGGCTCAGAGGTGTGGAGCCTGCCTGAAATGGGTTGAGTGGAGAAAGGCCGGTGAGAAAGCAGAGACCAAGACTGTGGACAAATCAATTTCAGAGTCCTTGGATTTGCTGAGCAGGGAAGGAAAAGAAATGGCACAGTAGCTAGGAGGCTCTGTGTTTCGAGGAGTCAAGGAGCTTGGGAGGCTATTTTTGCTTTTGGCTTCTCAGAGACAGGCAACACTAGAATACATTTGTATGCTGATGCACAAGACCTAGTGGAGGGCGAAACTGGTGATGCAAGAGAGAGGGATGCTTGGAGGAAATGAGAAAGTTGGGATGGGAAGCACGGGGTGGGGTTGCCTTGAACAGGAAAGCGGAGGGGGTGATGCTCTTTCTCAAGTTCTGAGGGTCTTAGATGCCCAGGGCCCCCTCTATCTGCATCACCTGAGCAACACCCAGCCCTCGAATTTTCGATAGAAGAATCCCAGATAGCAAAAATTCTTAACCCAAAGAAGTGCGCCCCTAATGGTGAACTTTCAGAGACTGCATAGCAAAGACATACCTGGGCTGCAAAGTATCTGTTTTAGTGTCTTGAAGCCATATTTTCTGGGTGATCATCTATTACACTTACGTGTAAGACCAGTCCTCCTAAAAGTCATATCACTATTTTCCTAGGATCTCATAATCGAGTCATGTTTTTGTTTGTTTGGTTTTTTTGAGACAGAGTCTTGCTCTGTCACCCAGGCTTGGAGTGCAAATGGCATGGTCTCAGCTCACTGCAACCTCCACCTCCTGGGTTCAGGCAATTCTCCTGACTCAGCCGAAGGCACAACCATGCCTGGCTAATTTTGTGTTTTTAGTAGAGATGGGGTTTCTCCATGTTGGTCACACTGGTCTTAACTCCCAGCCTCAGGTGATCCGCCTGCTTCGGCCTCCCAAACTGCTGGGATTACAGGCATGAGCCACTGTGCTCAGCCTTCTTCTTCTTCTTTTTTTTTTTAAAGACACAGTCTTGTTCTGTTGCCCAGTCTGGAGTGCAATGGAGTGAACTCAGCTCACTGCAACCTTGATCTCCTGAGCTTAGATGATTCTTCCACCTTAGCCTCCCCATTAGCTGAGACTAGAGGCATGTACCAACATGCCTGGCTAATTTTTTTTTTTTTTTTAATTTTAGTAGAGATGAAGTTTCATTATGTTGCCCAGGCTGGTCTCAAACT
Organism: Saimiri boliviensis; assembly: GCF_048565385.1. Taxonomy (NCBI): domain Eukaryota; kingdom Metazoa; phylum Chordata; class Mammalia; order Primates; family Cebidae; genus Saimiri; species Saimiri boliviensis. The sequence continues at coordinate 39,141,864 of NC_133450.1, read as the reverse complement.
CCTGAGCTAAAGCAATCCTCTTGCTGCAGCCTCTCAAAGTATTTATTTCCTATTTTTACAGCTTTATGTTGCTTATATATTTTCATTTATTTCTGTTTTAAATTAAACTTTATTTTGAGATAATTACTGATTCACATGCAATTGTGAGAAATAATACACAGAGATCCTGTGAAAGCTTTACCCAGTTTCTCCCAATGGTAGCATCTTGCAAAATTGTAGCACAATTTTACAGCGGATGTGGATATTGAATCAGTTAAGACACAGAATATAGCAGGGCATGGTGGCACAAGCCTATAAGCCCAGTACTTTAGAGGCCGAGGTGGGAGGACTGCCTGAGCCCAGTAGCTTGAGACCACCCTGAGCAATATACAGAGACTCCATCTCTACTAAAAATTAAAAAAAAATAGGTGGGCATAGTGGTACACACCTGTGGTCCCAGCTACTTGGGAGGCTGAGATGGGAAGGTCACTTGAGCCCAGGAGGTTGCGGCTGTGGGGAGCCATGATCATGCGACTGCACTCCAGCCTGAGTGATGGTGGTTTAAAGACCCTGTTTAAAACTACCACCAACACCAACAAAAGCCAAGAGTCCCTCATGTTTTATAACCACATACACTGCTTATTTCAAGAATGTTATATGCATGGATTCATTTAGCATGTCATTTACTGGGATTGACTTTTTTACTTAGCATGATTCTTTGGAAATTCCACCCAGGTTATTTCATTTAGCGATAGTTTATTTTTATTGCTAAGTAGTATTCTATTACGTGGATGTACCATAGTTTGTTTAATTTGTCCTTTGTAAGTCATCTGGGTTATTTCCAGTTGGGGACTATTACAAATAATGCTGCAAACATTCATGTACAGTTTTGTGTGTGTGTGAACATAAGTTTTCATTTCTCTGAGCTTATACCTTTTATAGTGAATTGGTAGATAGGTATAATCATAAATAAAGACCACCTACTTTCTTTGTATCATGATTGTTATGAGCATGCTATTATCCTTCGTCCTCAGAGCTTCCCAGTCTCACTCCTCTGTGGCCTAGAAGAAGCAGGTGAAACTTGCAGGAGTTATATGGTTTGTTTGTGGTTCCAGCAAAGCCAGAATTCTGATGTATGTCCCTGATTTCTGGCTGAGTATGAAAACCACTGCAATTATTAATATTTAGTTGCTTTTTGCTTTTTCTCTATGCTTGGTTTCAAGTTGCTTGTTTAGGAAAGGTTCAGAAATGTGACTGGACATTTTTTGATGTGACAATTAAAACAAACATTTCAATAGAGATGGAAGTTCAGTTGACACCTGGTCCCACTTCATCTGGACCTAACATTTGAAGTTAAGATGATAACTTCATTGAATTATAGTTTTATAAAAATCTCTGATAAAAAGAATGCTCCATTTAGAGAAAGAGACAGATCTAGTCCACCACGAAATCCAAGCCATGCATTTTTTTGAAGCCACATCTGACAAACCTTCAGTGGACAAACAGAGAATAAGAAAGCATATGTACCTTTTCATTGTTGAGATTTGAAAGTGACACATACAGCTAAATTCAGCTTTTACTGTCTCTGCCTACGTTGATGTAACATCTAGCAATTAAATTCTATTTGCTCATTTACTTCTTTTAGCATTCTGCTCACTCTGTGCCAGGGACTGGGCTGGGGGCTGAAAATCCAGAGATTAATAAGATGCCATTCCTAGTCTTAAGAGGCTCATGGCCGGGTGCAGTGGCTCACGCCTGTAATCCTAGCACTTTGGGAGGCCAAGGTGGGTGGATCACCTGAGGTCAGGAGTTCAAGACCAGCCTGGCCATCATGGTGAAACCCCATCTTTAAAAGGAAAAAGAAAAGAAAAGAAAAAAGAGGCTCACAATCCAGAGGGACGAACAGGTGCATGTCTAAATGGTTACAAGAGGATGCGCTAAGTGCTATTCCGAAGTCCTCAAGTGGCTGTGGTATCAGCAACAGCATCTAGCGACCACGGTTGGTAGCAGCAGGGGGTTCGCTGGACTGGGTCAGTGGTGTGGCCTTGCTTGTGGCTGTGGCTAGCTGTCCACCCTCCCTTTATTCTTGTCTGTTTTCCTAGCCATCTTGGAGATTGTACTCAACATTCTCTTTACCCAGTCAGTTCTCTTTCTACTAAATCAGCCAATGTTGATTGATAGGCTGCTAGTATCGGGCTCTTGGGAATACTTCCAGAATTATTTTCAGCATGTAAGAACCAAGCTTCAGCTGCTTGTGAACATCAGTTGGTAAATAGACACTGCTCCAGGCCCCTGAGATACAGCCACTCTGGCCCCTTTTCTGGGATCCCCTTCTCGATAAGCATCTAAAGGGGTTACACCATGCACAGATGTTCTGGCACTACAGGGGGCATTCTTTCTGATTGGTGCCTATTATGAGTTACTAGACACAACATACCTGCACACACACAAGATGTATATATGGGTTACATATGTGTATATTATAGTAAGTATATATAAGTATGTATACACAACAAATTTATGTCAAATGGAAACTTACTACACATTCTGTATGGCTAATGTGAGATCTTTCCATATTAAATGTTTAAATTTAATTCATTTCTTAAAAGACTGCTTGGTATTCTATTACCTGAATTTAATCATAATCAATTTAAACAATTTGGGGGAGCTTTTAACAAATAGAGATTGCCCTGCCTCCACCTCTCAATACCACCGTCATGATGGAGATTAGAGAGGGGTTGACCATATGCATTTTCCAAATGCTCCCCGGCGGGTGCTGCTCATCAGCTAGGCCTGGGACTTACTGGCATAAACAGTACCTCAGATCATGCTACAAATAGGAAAGCAAACAAGAAGCCCTAGAACGTCCTTTTTTTTAGAAAGGCCTGTCTTTACTTTTCTAGGAGACAACATCTAAAATAAACAGTACAATAACCTGTGTTTAAAGACTTCCAGTACTTCAGTTTATAGTTGCCTTGGCTTGCTACCAGATTGTAATTTTTCTCTGCTAGGCAATAACTAAAAGGAACAGCAGCCTCGGAGCACACTAGGGGCAGGGCCCTCTCAATAGGTTCCAGATATCCAGGCCAAGCTTTTTGCTTCCAAAGAACATTGCTGTCCCTCCTGTATTTAGGGTAAATTCGGCTTTGGTTGTCCTCCAGGAACTGAAGCCAAACATCAGTATTTCTTCAGATTTGGAAATGAGTTTTGATTGTTTCTTCAGAAAATGGCATAAAGCTCAGATAATCAACTGCAGTTCCTGGAAAGAAAAATGTGAACTTAGCTCATCACTCCCATGGTATCTGGAAGCCAGAAAAGTATATTTATGGGAAAAGAGGTTTCTATAAATAGCTTCTTCAGTGACCCACATGATAGAGTTGAGAAAAAGCATCTTGTGTTTGGTGAATGATACCAAATTAGGTGGAGTTGCTAACATTCCAGACAGTGAGAACTAAACTCAGTATGTCCCTTTCAGATTGGCCTTGACAAACTAAAAAACAAAACAGGAAAAGAAAAAAGATCCATACCACGAATACAAGATGAAAAACAGCTTAGAAGAGCTACCGTTTAAAAAAAATCTTGTGGAGTTTTCAAAGTTATCAGTTGTATCACAAGTGCAAAATTACTCAGCAATAGGGAACATTAGGAATGCTGGAATGTTACCGAGGAAAAGATAAGCCAAACTCCTGAATCCTCTTCCCATGTATGGCATTAGTCAGGCCCTAACTGGAGAACACTCCCACGCAGTTTTGAACTTTTGAAAGTCTGCCCCCCAAAATAAAGTGTATCCTAGAAGCTATAGGTGACTTAAGAGATGGGGTAAAGGATCTCTTGGAGAAATTTTAAGCTAATTGGAATTGTTTAAACTATGGAAGGAAAACTCAGAAACAACTTAAAAAGTGGTCTTCAAATATTCATGGTGAGATTATAAAAAGAATGCTGAATATCTTTTTCTGTCTATCTCAGTGGATGCAGCTGGAAATCAAGAGCTAAATATGTGATCATTCAGATTACACTAGATGTTAAGGACATGTTCGCTTGAGGCAGATTGACGGGTGACTTATAGTCACCAGGCAGTCGGAGGCCAGACTGCCTGGGTTCAGATCCCAGCTCCCCACTCACCACCTCTGAGACCTTCGGTAGGTTACTTTAACCTCAAGCTGCCTCAGTTTACCCATCCGAGAAGTGGGAGGGCAATAGTGTCTTCCTCCTACGTGTGTGGGGAGGATGACATGAGATGATAGATACAAAGCCCCAAAGAGTGGGTGATTATTGACGGATCACTAAGATTACTGGCTGATTACTAAGGTAAAACTTCTAGAACAGACCCCTGAAGAGCATCCTTGAGTCTATTCCTAGCCGTTTAAAAGACTGTCTCAAACTTATGGTTCAATTTGTAGCTGTACTTTGAGTCAACTCTGTCAACAACACATGGTATCTCTGTTAAACATCTCACTGACACAATATTTTAGGCATCATGTGAAAATTGCCTCATTCTATCACATTTTTATATCACAAAATTATACATCTTATGCAACAGCTGTGGCTACCTTGCACACAATACACATATTCAATCACATGGTTTGCAAACCTGGGCGTGGCTTGTGAGAATAATGGCTTCTTGGCCTTTTGATTAACAAATGCTCCTCATCACATTCCCCAGATGATATCTGTACCTAAATTTTGAGTTAGCGTGCCAGTGTAATTCAATTTAAATAAATTCCATTCTGTTGAACTAAACATTATTGAGGACCTGTGCTAGGCCTCTAGAGAGACAAATAACTCTTGTTCCCTGCCTTTAGAGATTTCACAGACTAACAAGGAGAGGAAGAAACAAAACCAGTTCATTATAATATCAAGTGATAGGTGCCATATTTCAGGTGCAAATTGCTATGGAAGCACAGAGTTTGATGGTTTTTGCCTGGGGAAATCACTAAAGGCTCATAGAAGCCCAGACAGTTAAACAAGCCTTGCAGAAAGTCAGGGAGAGAGGAGGGCATTTCTCAAGATGAAGCTGAGAGGAGATCTAGGGAGTGAGAGTTTCTGCCAAGTCCAGGGACAGGCACTCATGGCTGGAGCACAGAGCGTGATGATACAGGCAAAAGGCATGCACCAAGGGTACATGGGTCATTTGTTCCAGGGCCTGACTGCAGCAGGCGATATTCCCTGGCTCTGCGGTTCTGTCTTGGTGTTGGTCAGTAAGCAATCTGGGGATGCAATAAGTGATCTCTTCCACTTCCTCTCCTACCCTGTGTGTTGAGAAGTTATTCATGTTAAGTCAAATGGACTCCATTGTCTAATAGAGAAAAAAAAAATCCACATTTTCTTAGGGAAGTATGCACCTTTTTAAGGATCAAGAATAGTTGAACAAGCACTGTTTTTAGAGTCAGCTTCTAGACCTGGGTTCAAATCTCAGCTCTGTGTCTTAGTGGTGTATTACCCTGGGTAGGCTGTTATCAGCACCCAAGTTTTCTGAATAATGACTTGATGATGCCCAGAGGACTGAGTAAGGTTGGAATGAGAGACTGCATGTGAGAGCAGATCATAACGTAGATGCTCTTTTTATGTTTGTAACTGTTACTATTTGTATTTTATCTAAGCAGTGTTGGTATAGCGCTATGACATTCCCAAATGAAAATGAACATAAAGCAGTATTCAAAGGCATCAAGAAGTCAGAGGCCATGGGCTTAAGCTGTACCTCTGCCTTGCAGAGGATTTCAGAGTAAGAATCCTGCTCTCTCTCTCTCTCTCTCTCTCTCTCTCTGTATATGTGTGTGTATTTACAATCATTCTTACACATTTGGACCAAGACCATTTTCTTTTTTTTTTTCTTTCTCTCTTTCTCTATGTTCCCCTATTCACAATACAGACCAGACACAAGGCCTGAGCTGAGGTGTATATGGAGTACGTTTACTCTGCCTCCTCTTTCTATACAGTCAGTGTAAGAACACAGCCTGTGGTAAGCACCAGGAGGCTCCAAGACCATTTTCTAAATTGTAGAACAGCAAATGCCAGAGCAAGATGTCCTGTCTCTGATGAAAATGGAGTGGGAGGAAACTCTTTCCTTGAACCCTGTTTCTAAGGGTTCTGGTAATATTACCTCAAACCCACAGAAGCACGTTAGAAGTCGGTACTCATTCCAGTTTACTCTATTTCCTAAATAGGTGAAAGTACAGAATACAAGCAATGTGGAAAAATTCAAGAAGCTCCAACCCCCTGAATGTTGCTGCTGAGTTTTTCATGACCAGAACGGTAGGCAGAAATCATAGAACGAGGAGGGTGTGGAGGAGGAAGAACTGCAGGCTGAGGTCACCAGGCGCCCCTGAAGGTTCGGGCTGAGCAGAGGTTAGGGGAGCTCCTTGAATTTCCCTTCGGGCAGCATGTTTATTCTCTCTCAGATGTTTTCATAAATAATAAATGAATCCTATGATAAATCAGCCTCTCCTGGGGTTGCAAGAAGGGCAGTGGCTATGCCACCTATGAGGCCAGTCCCAGCCCTGCAGGCTGAGGACCCTGAAGGGACAAAGCTGCATGTATGTTCCAAGGCACCCACACGTCGCTAGAAATGGCAGATAGCCCCGGCATTCTTAACAGGAAATCATTCTTTGCAGAGCTGGGCTGGGGAGAGGCAGCTGAATGAAGAGTGTTCAGTGCTTTCCTATGACACAAGGTCAAGCATGTTTTCAAAGTAAATGGCAGAATTGTTCTTTGCCCATCCGTGGCTAAGTGACACCCGAAGTCTCAGGAGGAATAGTTGGTACCTGTCACAAGACTCCACGCCTTTGTCACATGCTCGTGTCAGTTCCTAAAATGAGAATGTGATGAGGCAGCTCTGCGGTCTTGCCCCTGACCTCTGGCCTACTCCCCTACTTTCACCCCGTTCTCTTCTCTCATGTCAGTTTCACAGATGCCAAATAAAAATCTGATTGATTTCGCACTTGGGATCGTTGGCGGAACAAACTGAAGTTTGTGATCTCTTCCACTTCCTCTCCTACCCTGTGTGTTGAGAAGTTACTCATGTTAAGTCAAATGGACTCCTTTGCGATCCCTTTAGAGAAGGGTTTGCTAAATAAATGAACAAAGTAAAATGTTGTTAAGGGAAGGGAAGATTTAACCCAATTAAAATCATAAATGTGGCGGGGGCACGGCGGCGGGGGGTGGGGGTGGGGCAAGATGGCCAAGAGGAGCCAGCAGGGATTGCAGCTGCCAGCGAATGAGACGCAGAGGGCTAGAGGACCTCGCTATTCCAAACGAGGTGCCAGGTTTGTTTCAGTGGGACTGATAGGGTACTGAAAATAGGCCTGGGGGGGGGGGGGCGAAAGCTGCCCAGGGGGGCAAATCAAGACTGGGGGTGGGGCGCGTCGCCACCCTAAACGTGCAGCTGGCTCGGAGGGTCAGGGGACTTAACCCCCTCCGTGCTCCCTTCGGACCCTGTGCTTACCTCATCCCTCCTGCAACCCACAGTCCTGCCAGACGGTGGGGTGCCATGGGTAGTGGATGTAAATCTGAGCAGCAGCTACCACCAGGCATGGCATGTTGTCTCAGGGACCTGGGTGGGAGTTTCGACTAACGCCAGCAGGACGGACCATCCCACAGACGGAGGCAGAGTTGAAAGCAGGGAAACAGACCATAAGACCCAGCAGGCCCCACCTCCACAGAACTCAAACTGAAGCCCTTGCTAGAGAGCTTGGCAGCAAATACACCAGCTTGACCCCATCCAGGAAGATCCAGCTGGGGAAGGAGAGACGCCATGGGGAAGGCGGGGCCAATCCCACCTGCAAACAAACTCGGGGAAGGACCACCCACCCAACAACCTGGCTGAACCCGAGAGAGCCCAGCAACGCCCTCTACAGGCCAAAAAAGATACAGCTCCAACCTCAACAGAAGAAAAGGTCCACTCAGAGACTCCTCTTGAAATTATTAACTTCGGCTGGGCGCGGTGGCTCACGCCTGTAATCCCAGCACTTTGGGAGGCCGAGGCAGGTGGATCACGAGGTCAAGAGATCCAGACCATCCTGGTCAACATAATGAAACCCCCGTCTCTACTAGAAAAATACAAAAAGTCAGCTGGGCATGATGGCGCCTGACTGTAATCCCACATGCTCAGGAGGCTGAGGCAGGAGAATTGCCTGAAGCCAGGAGGTGGAAGTTGCGGTGAGCCAAGATTGCACCATTGCACTCTAGCCTGGGTAACAAGAGCGAAACTCTGTCTCAAAAAAAAAAAAAAAAAAAAAAAAAAAATCATTAACTTCAAAGATTAAACAGAGATAAATCCGTGAAGATGGGAAAAAACCAGTGCAAAAAGGATGAAACCATCAAAGAACAGAACACCTTTTCTCCTCCCAGGGATCACAACTCCTCACCATCAAGGAAACAAAAAAAGAGAATGAATCTGACGAATTGACAGATGCAGGCTTCAGAAGGTGGGTAATAACAAACTTCTCTGAGTTAAAAGACCATGTTTTAACCCAATGCAAAGAAACTAAGAACCTTAGTTTCTTTTGTCTTTTAACCTTAGAAAAAAGGTTAGATGAAATGCTAACTGGAACAACCAGCTGAGAGAAGAACATAAATGACTTGATGGAGCAGAAAAACACAGCATGAGAACTTTGCAAGGCATACACCAGTTTCAACAGCTGAATCGATCAAGCAAAAGAAATGGTATCAGAGATAGAAGATCAAATCAATGAAATAAAATGAGAAGGCAAGATTAGAGAAAAAAGAGTGAAAAAAATGAACAAAGCCTCCAAGAACTATGGGATTACGTTAAAATAACCTAATCTACACTTGATCGGCGTACCTGAATGTGACAGGGAGAATGAATCAAAGTTGGAAAACACTTTTCAAGATATTATCCAAGAGAACTTTCCCAACCTAACAAGGCAGGCCAACATTCAAATCCAGGAAATACAGAGAACACCGCAAAGATATTCCTCAAGAAGAGCAACCCCAGGGCACATATCGTCAGATTCACCAGGGTTGAAATGAAGGAAAAAGTCCTGAGGGCAGCCAGAGAGAAAGGTCAAGTCATCCGCAAAGGAAAGACCATCAGACTCACAGCAGATCTCTCGGCAGAAACCCTGCAAGCTAGAAGGGAGAAGGGGCCAATATTTAACATCCTTGAAGGAAAGAAGTTTCAACCCAGAATTTCATATCTGGCCAAACTAAGCTTCATAAGTGAAGGAAAAATAAAATCCTTTACAGACAAGCAATTGCTGAGAGATTTCGTTACTACAAGACCTGCCTTACAAGAGCTACTGAAGGAAGTACTAAACAGGGAAAGGAACCACCAGTACCAGCCACTGCAAAAAATGTGACAAATGGTAAAGAATAACAATGCAAGGAAGGAGCCATATCAATTAATGGGCAAAACAACCAGCTAGTAACAAAATGGCATGATCAAATTAAAACATAACAATATTAATGCTGAATGTGAATGGCCTAAATGCCCCGATCAAAAGACACAGACTAGCAATCTGGATAAAAACTGAAGACCTATTGGTGTGCTGTATTCAGGAGACCCATCTCACATGCAGAGACTCATGTAGACTCAAAATAAAGGGATGGAAGAAGATTTACCAAGCAAATAGAGAGAGAAAAAAAGCCGGGGTAGCAATCCTAGTCTCTGATAAAACAGACTTTAAACCAACAAAGATCAAAAGAGACAAAGAGGCTGGGTGCAGTGGCTCACGCCTGTAATCCCAGCACTTTGGGAGGCCAAGGCAGTTGGATCCTGAGGTCAAGAGATCAAGACCATACTGGTCAACATGGTGAAACCCCGTCTCTACTAAAAATACAAAAAAATTAGCTGGGCATGGTGGTGTGTGCCTGTAATCCCAGCTACTCAGGAGGCTGAGGCAGGAGAATTGCTTGAACCCAGGAGGCGGAGGTTGCGGTGAGCCGAGATCGCGCCATTGCATTCCAGCCTGGGTAACAAGAGCAAAACTCCATCTCCAAAAAAAAAAAAAGACAAAGAAAGGCATTATATAATGGTAAAAGGATCAAAAAGAAGAGCTAACTATCCTAAATATGTATGCAGCCAATACAGGAGCACCCTGATACATAAAGCAAGTTCTTAAAGACCTGCAGAGAGACTTAGACTTCCGTATAATAATAGTTGGAGACTTTAACACTCCACTGACAATATTAGACAGATCAACAAGACAGAAAGTCAACAAGGATATCCAGGACTTGAATGCAGATTTGGACCAAGCGGACCTAATAGATATTTACAGGACACTCCACCCCAAATCCACAGAATACACATTCTTCTCAGCATCACATTGCACTTATTCCAAAATTGACCACACAATTGGAAGTAAATCACTCCTCAGCAAATGCAAAAGAATGGAAATCATAACAAACAGTCTCTCAGACCATAGCGCAATCAAATTAGAACTCAGAATTAAGAAAAGCACTCAAAACTGCACAATCACATAGAAACTGAACAACTTGCTCCTGAATGACAAATGGATAAACAATGAAATGAAGGCAGAAATAAAAATGTTCTTTGAAACCAACGAGAATGAAGACACAATACACCAGATCCTAAGGGACACATTTACAGCAATGTCTAGAGGGAAATTTATAGCAATAAATGCCCACATGAGAAACAAGGAAAGATCCAAAATCAACACCCTATCATCAAAATTGAAAGAGCTAGAGGAGCAAAAAAACCAAAAACAAACAAACAAAAAAACTCAAAAGCAAGCAGAAGACAAGAAATAACTAAGATCAGAGCAGAACTGAAGGAGATAAAGACACAAAAAACCCTTCAAAAAATCCAGGATCTGGTTTTTTGAAAAGATCAACAAAATAGACCACTAGTTAGACTAGTAAAAAAAGAAAAGAGAGGAATCGGACAGATGCAATAAAAAACGATAAAGAGGCCGGGTGCAGTGGCTCATGCCTGTAATCCAGCACTTTGGGAGACAGAGGCGGGTGGATCACGAGGTCAAGAGATCAAGACCATCCTGGCCAACATGGTGAAACCCCATCTCTAATAAAAAATACAAAAATTAGCTGAGCATAGTGGTGCGTGCCTGTAGTCCCAGCTACTCGGGAGGCTGAGGCAGGAGAATTGCTTGAACACAGGAGGCAGAGGTTGCAGTGAGCCAAGATTGCGCCACTGCACTCCAGCCTGGTGCCTGGTGACAGAGCGAGACTTTGTCACAAAACAAAACAAAACAAAACAAAACAAAACAAAAAAAGATAAAGGGGAGATCACCACAGATTCCTCAGAAATACAAACTACCATCAGAGATTACTACAAATAACTCTATGCACATAAACCAGTAAATCTGGAAGAAATGGATAAATTCCTGGACACTTGCACACTCCCAAGACTAAGCCAAGAAGAAGTTGAAACCCTGAATAGACAAATAACAAGGTCTGAAGTCTAGGCAGCAATTAATAGCCTACCAACCAAAAAAAGTCCAGGTCCAAATGGGTTCACAGCTGAACTCTACAAGACATACAAAGAGGAGCTGGTACCATTCCTGTTGAAACTATTCCAAACAATATAAAAAGAGAGAATTCTCCCTAACTCTTTCTATGAGACCAACATCATCCTGATACCAAAATCTGGCAGAGACACAGCTAAAAAAGAAAACTACAGGCCAATATCCATGATGAACATGGATGCAAAAATCAATAAAATCAATAAAAATACTGGCAAACCGAATTCAACAGCACATTAAAAAGCTTATCCACCATGATCAAGTAGGCTTCATCCCAGGATTGCAAGGCTGGTTCAACATACGCAAATCTATAAACATAATTCACCACATAAACAGAACCAAAGACAAAAACCACATGATTATCTCAATAGATGCAGAGAAGGCCTTCAACAAAATTCAGCAGCCCTTTCTTTATGCTAAAAACCCTCAATAAACTAGGTATCAATGGAATGTATCTTAAAACAATAAAAGCTATTTACAACAAACCTACAGCCAATATCATACTGAATGGGCAAAAATCAAAAGCATTCTCTTTAAAAACTGGCACTAGACAAGGATGCCCTCTCTCACCACTCCTATTCATGATAGTATTGGAAGTTCAAGCCAGAGCAATTAGGCAAGAAAAAGAAAGGGCATTCAATTAGGAAAAGAATTCAAATTGTCCCTATTAGCAGACAACATGATCGTATATAGAGAAGACCCCATCGTCTCAGCTCAAAAACTCCTTAAGCTGATAAGCAACTTTGGCAAAGTCTTAGGATACAAAATCAGTGTGCAGAAATCACAAGCATTCCTATAAACCAATAACAAACAGAGAGCCAAATCATAAGTGAACTCCCATTTACAATTGCTACAAAGAGAATAAAATACCTAGGGACCCAACTAACAAGGAGGTAAAAGGTCTCTTCAAGGAGAACTACAAACCATTGATCAAGGAAATAAGAGAGGACACAAACAGATGGAAAAACATTCCATGCTCATGGTTTGGAAGAATCAATATTGTGAAAATGGCCATGCTCCCCAAAGTAATGTATGGATTCAATGCTATCCCCATCAAGCTACCACTGACCTTCACAGAACTGGAAAAAACCGCCTTAAACCTCATATGGAACCAAAAGAGAGCCTGCATAGCCAAGACAATCCTAAGCAAAAAGAAGAAAGCTGGAGGCATCACGCTACCTGACTTCAAACTATACTACAAGAGTACAGTAATCAAAACAGCATAGTACTGGTACCAAAACAGAGATATAGACCAACGGAATAGAACAGAGGCCTCAGAAGCAAGGCCACACATCTACAACCATCTGATCTTTCACAAACTGGACAAAAACAAGCAATGGGGAAAGGATTCCCTGTTTAATAAACGGTGTTGGGAAAACTGGCTAGCCATATGCAGGAAGCTGAAGCTGGACTCTTTCCTTACACTTTATAAAAAATTAACTCCAGATGGATTAAAGATTTAAACATAAGAACACACACCATAAAAACTCTAGAAGAAAACCTAAGCAAAACCACTCAGATCATAGGCACAGGCAAGGACTTCATAACTAAAACATCAAAAGTAAAACACCAAAAGTAATGGCAACAAAAGCCAAAATAGACAAATGGGACCTAATTAAACTTAAGAGCTTCTCACAGCAAAAGAAACAATCAGAGTAAACCATCAACCAACAGAATGGAAAAAAAATTTCACAATCTACCCATCAGACAAAGGGCTAATATCCAGAATCTACAAAGAACTAAAGCAGATTTACAAGAAAACAAACAAACCTATTCAAAAGTGGGTGAAGGATATGGACACTTTTCAAAAGAAGACAAATATGTAGCCAACAAACATATGAAAAAATGCTCATCATCATTGGTCATTAGAGAAATGCAAATCAAAACCACATTGAGATACCATCTTCATGCCAGTTAGAATGGCGATCATTAAAAAATCTGGAGACAACAGAGGCTGAAGAGGATGTGGAGAAATAGGAACACTTTTACACTGTTGGTGGGAGTATAAATTAGTTCAACCATTGTGGAAGACAGTGTGGTGATTCCTCAAGGATCTAGGAATAGAAATTCCATTTGACCCAGCAATCCCATTACTGGGTATATACCCAAAGGATTATAAATTGTTCTATTGTAAAGACACATACACACGTGTGTTCATTGCAGCACTGTTTACGATAGCAAAGACCTGGAACCAACCCAAAGGCCCATTGAAGATAGACTGGACCAAAAAAATGTGGCACATATACATTATGGAATACTATGCAGCCATAAAAAATGATGAGTTTGTGTCCTTTGTAGGGACATGGATGAACATAGAAACCATCATTCTCAGCAAAGTAACACAAGAACAGAAAAGCAAACACTGCATGTTTTCACTCATGGGTGGGTGATAAACAATGAAAACACTTGGGCACAGGGAAGGGAACAACAATCACAGGGCTAGATGGCAGGGTGGAGAGGAGAGGGGACAGTGGGGGGGGGGTGGGGAGGATGGGGAGGGATAACACCGGGAGAAATGCCTGATGTAGGCGATGGTGGGAGGGGGAGGATGGAGACAGCAAACCACCATGGCATGTATGTACCTATGCAACAATCCGGCAGGATGTAGGATGTGCACATGTACCCCAGAGCCCAAATACAATTAAAAAATAATAATAATAAATGTACTAAAAAGACTTTAAATCAGGTTGATGTGTGAGTACTTGGTGATTCATAGGGTTTTTTTTCTATTTTTAAAAATTATGGCCAATCTCCAACTGACTAACACAATGCTGAGAAAGATTATGCATTAAAAAAAAAAAGGAAGGAAGGAAAAGAAAAAAGGTTATAACTGAGTTCATTTAGAACAAGCACTGTGATTGATTAGCAATGTCTGCCCTGGGCTTCATAGGCCAGGTAGGTATTTGCTTCCTTGATAATGCTCAAATCCCTTTTAGAAACAGAGATACATAGAAAACAAAAAGGCCTGGCGTGGTGGCTCATGCCTGTAATTCCAGCATTTTGGGAGGCTGAGGCCAGCAGATCACCTAAGGTCAGGAGTTCAAGACCAGCCTGGCCAACATGGTAAAACCTTGTCTCTACTAAAAATACAAAAATTAGCTAGGCATAGTGGTACACATCTGTAGTCTCAGCTAGTTGGGAGGCTGAGGCAGGAGACTTGCCTGAACCCAGGAGGTGGAGGTTGCAATGAGCCGAGATAATACCACTGCACTCCAGCCTGGGTGACAGAGTTAGACTCTGTCTCACAAAGAAAACAAAAATCAAACAAACAACAACAAAAATAGAATGAAAGAAAATAGCATTAAGTAAGCATTTATTATGTTCTGGACCTATGCTAGGTACTTTAAATAAATATTTTATTTTTTTTTTGAGACAGGGTCTCACTCTGTCACAGCACACTGTAGCCTTGACCTGCTGGGCTCGAGTGACCTCCCACCTCAGCCTCCTGATTAGTTGGGACCACAGGTGTACACCACCATGCCCAGCTAATTTTTCTATCTTTTGTAGAGATGGGTTTTTGCCATGCTGTCCAGGCTGGTCTTAAACTCCTGGGCTCAAGCCATCCACCCAACTCAGCCTCCCAAAGTGCTAGGATGACACGCGTAAGCCACTGTGCCCATCCTGATTCTTATGGTACTTTGAAAAGTGGTGGTAAATACAGGTTTCGTTGGGTCCAAAGTCCACATTGTTTTGATGAAAATACAATGGAACACTACTGGCACTACATTAAAATAATCATTAATTTGGGGTTCAGTATGCATGGGAACACTTTCAATGAACATAGTGGAGATACAGTGGAGTAATAAAAATGTTAATACTCAATTCACAAGAAGACAAGAAAAGGAAAAAAAAAGAACAAAGAAAAAAATGTGACAAATGGAAAACTAGCAAAATGGTAGCTTTAAATCCAGCATTCCATAATTACCTTACATGTACACAGTCTGAATCATCCTAGTTTGAAGGAAGAGGTTGTCAGATTGAATATAAAAGACCTAGACCCAACTAGAGCTGCCTATAAAGACAAAAAGATCAAAAATAAAAGGATGGGGAGGGATAAAATATGCCGACCTTAATCAAAAGAATGCTGGAGTAGATTTCAAAACAAGGAATATTGCAAGGGTTAGTGGATTCCTCAAGAAGGTCTAATCCTAAATGTGTATGTACCTAACAATACAGTCTCAAAGCACATAAAATAAAAACTGATAGCAATGAAGGAGGAAATGGAAAAACCCATAATTATAGATGGAGATATCAACAGAATAAGTACACAAAGCAGGCAGAAAAATAGTGAGTCTAGAGAAGACCTAAAGAGCCCTATCAGCCAACTTAACCTAACTGACATTTATTTATAGGACATTCTACCCAACCACAGTAGATACTCATTCTTTTCAAACGCACAAAAAATATACCCCACTATAATTTGGGCCATAAACAAACATTAGTGAATTTAAAAGAACTGAAATCAAAGTACGTTCTCTGATCACTATGGAATTAAACCAGAAATCAACCAGAGAAAGATATCAAAAATCCATTAGTATTTGGAAATTAAACAATATACTTCCAAATACTCCATGGGCCAAAGAAGAAATCACAAGGGAAATTAGAAAATATTTGCATTGAATAAAATAGCCAAAATGCTGACATTTTACAAAATCCACCTGGTCTGAATTAGTATGGTTTACCTACAGGTTAAAAGCAATGTGCGACTGTGGCAATTTTATTAAAATAGGAGCAAGTAACTGCGCTCTCAGCCTCTAAAATAAAGAGCAGATGGATAATGCCTATAGGACACCCTCTCCTTTCTCTTCCCCTCTTCCTGCATCCCTGGTTCTGTCCAGGTTTCAGTTCATAAGTGCATTTTTGTGAACACATACAATGGAACTCACGCCAAACATCATTCCAGTGTTAGGTATTTCTGGGAAAGCATTCTACCCACAATAAAATCAATTTGCAGTAAACCGAGAGGCAGAAGGGTCTCTTCTCAAGGAGCAGGAGTTAGCTGACACACTGGCTCTGAGCAAACCTCTGTAGAGAGCCAGAGGCCTGCAGGAAATTGATTCCATCGCCATGGGTGAGACGGCCAGTACCGGGCTTAAACACCAGGAAAAACTAACCTAGATATGAGAACATATAGATTCCATGTTAACAGCAATAATAACATTTATGTACTGCTTATGCTGTTCCAGGGATTATTTCTTTAATCTTTACAGCAACTTATGAGATAGGCCCGTTCTGCAGAGGGGAGATGAGGCAAAGTGAGTTAAAAACATTTCCCGGGCTTTCACAGCCCCAGGGCAGGGATCTCACTGAGGCAGGCTGCTCTAGCGGCTGAGCGGCTTCAGTGGTTCTATGTTTAAATACACCGTCTCAATGAATCTCACCAGAGGGAGGCCTTACGATTGAATCGGGGTAGTGGATGCTGAAGAGTTGCCAGTGCCTGCACAGGTGAGCTCATACAGATACCAGGGAGGTTAGGTGACTTGCCCATGGCTGTTAATGGCAGATTTCAAGCTAGAAATCAACCCTTACAAACCCCAGTCGACTGTCCTTTTCCCCACATGACACTGCCTCCCTCACTGGATGCCCCAGAAGAGTCATTCATATTCCTTGTGACCTGGTGTACACAACTTCCAAAGCACCAAAGTGATCAGCTATAGGTGCAGGTGTGGGTACAATGAGCAGAGCAGAGGCATTATTACTGGGGCACAGTATTAGCACAATTCTCAGAGCTGGCTGGCATAGGGGAGAGGGAAGGGACAGGGAATTACTGGAGTATGTGGTTCCACATCATATGGATCTGGTCAGAGAGGCTTCAGTCACGCATATGAGCTGCATGATCTCGTTAAGTTACTTAACCCCTCTTCGCCTGTCTCTTCATCTGCAAAACTGGGATTAGTAAGCCTCATAGCGTCACTGTGAGTATTAACATGGCTGCTGCACATAAAGCACCTAGTCTAGTGCCTGGCACATAGGAAGTGCAAAAGCAATGTTGGCTCACATTTTCCAGGAGTTGCTTCTTTGGTCTGCCTAGGAAGTAATTGCTTACTTAAGGGTACATTCCTCCGGATTGAAAATGAAACCAAGTTTTTCTCTTCTCTCCATTACGTTCTTGAGAGTGGTTGTTTCTACCCTATATCTTCACCAGGTGCCCACCAGCTTCAGCTTAGAGACATTTGCCAGTGGGGACCTGTCCCCACAGTCCAGCTTTGTGCTTTCAGCACACACCCAGCGTCTAGGGAATTCCTCCTTGGATCCAGAAAGGGTGTGTCTTGCAATGGATTCTTTCCAAAGCTCAGAAGTGGGAGGACTCCATGGAACACTTTATAGAATACACATGTTCAATATATGTATTTGTCAGAGGGGAGAAGGGTGGTGAAAGAAGCCGCTTGATTTTTGCTTTCTAGTTTTGAACATTCCGCTTCTTCTAGAGTGAGGTAGGACTTCATTTGAAGTTTTTAGGGAGAGTGTCTCTAGAGTCTTCCTTGAGATCTGCAGGGGTTTTCCTTAATGTTCCGGCTCCTTCCATTGAAAGCATCTAAACGTGCCCACTGGACCAATTGAAATGCTGGAATCCTTCTCCTTGAACCAAAATGCCAAGAATGAACCCTTGGTAATATGTATCAAGAGCCTTAGAAAGATTCACATTCCACAGTGACGCTTTGTGTGTGTGAAGATAGCTTAAGTATATATACACATACTTTATTTTGAGATGCAGTTTAGCATAGTGAACAAGAACATGATGGCTATCTAGTTAGCTGGAAGGTTATGTCCCAAAATGTTAATGATGGTTTTGTCAAGGTGATGAAATTATAGACAATTTTTTTTCTTTTCATGTATCTAAATTTTTCTACCAAAAGAATCACTTGGGTAATTTATCCTAAGAAAATAGCCACTTATTCTGACAAAGATATTTTAAAAGCATTATTTATGGAGAAAACGATAAACAACAGAAATATTCACCAACGGAGAATTACTTAACTTAGGTATGGCTCATTCATAAAATGACATATAGTGCATCCATAAAAAATGACAGTTACAAAGAATGTTTAGTATTGTGGGGAATATTCATAATCTAACGTTAAATAAAAAACACAGAATTTAGAACTATATATAATGATATACTCAACAGAATGGCTAAAATATAAAAGACTGGCTATCTCAAGTTTTGGTGACAGTGTGAAGGAACTGGAATGCTCATATATGACTGATGAGACTGCACAATGGTACAAACACTTTGAAAGACACTTTGACTTTACACGTATATAAGTTTAAACATACACATCCTTTATGATTCAGAAACTCCACTGCTAGGTATTTGCTCAAGAGAAATGAAGACATGTCCACACAATGACTTGTTCATAGTAGCTTTATTCATAATGGCCCCAAACTGGAAACAACCTAAATGTCTATCAACAGGTGAATGAATAAACTGTGTTGTAACAATACAATGGAACACTACTGAGTAATCAAGAGGAATGAACTACTTAGACCTGAAACAACGTGTATGAGCCTCAGAAACATTACGCAGAGTGGCAGAAGCAGACACAAAGGAATGCATGCTGTATAATTCCATGTACATAAATATTAGGGGCCAGGTGCAGTAGCTCACATCTGTAATCCCAGCAGTTTGAGAAGCTGAGGCAAGTGGATCACCTGAGGTCAGGAGTTCAAGACCAACCTGACCAACATGGAGAAACCCCGTCTCAACTAAAAATACAAAATTAGCCAGGTGCAGTGGTGGGCACCTGTAATCCCAGCTACTTGGGCAGCTGAGGCAAAAGAATTGCTTGAACCCGGGAGGCGGAGGTTGCAGTGAGCCAAGATCATGCCATTGCACTGGGCAACAAGAGTGAAACTCCGTCTCAAAAAAAGAAAGAAAAAGAAAAAAGAAATACTAGGAAAACAAATATAATCTATAGTGCCAGAAAGCTGATCAGTGGCTGGCTGGAGCTGGGGATTGAGAGAATTGACTGAGAAAGGGCATCAGGGAACTTTCTGGGGTAATGGAAATATTCTATAGATCTTGCTTGTGGTAGTGGTTCTGTGAGTGCATAAAGAGATATTCTTTGTCACTATTTACAATATGGCTAAGTAAAAGATATTTAGTAGGCTGGGTGCAGTGGCTCACGCCTGTAATCCCAGCACTTTGGGAGGCTGAGGTGGGTGGGTCACGAGGTCAGGAGTTCGAGACTAGCCTGACCAACATGGTGAAACCCCGTCACTATTAAAAAATCCAGAAATTAGCCAGGCATGGTGGTGGGCACCTGTAATCCCAGCTACTCAAGAGGCTGAGGCAGGAGAATCACTTGAACCCAGGAGGCAGACGTTGCAGTGAGCCAAGATTGCACCACTGCACACCAGCCTGGCGGATAGAGCAAGACTCTGTCTCAAGAAAAAAAAAGATATTTGGTGTATGTGTGTGTGCATCTATATGCTACAGTTTGGATGTTTGTTCCCCCCAAAACTCATGTTGAAATTTGATCCCCAGTGTTGGAGGTGGGGCCTCATGGGAGGTGTCTGGGCACAGGGAATGGATCCCTCATGAATGTCTTGGCGCCATCTCTGTCCTTAAGGTAATAAGTGGGTTCTTGCTCTATTAGTGCCTTTGAGAGCCTGGCACTCCCCACCATAACCCCCTTGCTTGCTTTCTGGCTGTGTGATCTCTGCACACGCCAGATCCCCTTTGCCTTCCACCATGACTGGAAGTTTCCTGAAGCCCTCACCAGAAGCAGATAATGGCTCCATGCTTCTTGTACAGCCTGAAGAACGCTGAGCCAAATAAAGCTCTCTTCTTTGTCAGTTGCCCAGCCTCTGGTCTTCCTTTATAACAACACGCAACAGACTAAGACAATAAACATATATACATACACATATGACATGAGATCTCAATTTTGAAAATATAAAGGGAGGCAGAAAAAGAGCAGCAGGGGCGTATTTACTGAAAGGTCTCTAGCTTATGCAGTTACAAGAGATTAAACAATTAGTTTAATACTTTTCTGTTTTTTTTTCCTAGATTTTCTTCCATGAACAACTATTAATATGTTAGCAAACACAATCTTAAAACATTTAAATTCTTATTTAAAAATTATTTTTATCTTTAAAATTTTTTAAGGACTATTTGTTGATACATATCATAGAGAAGGGTTAAAAAGAGGCAGGGCTGGGTGCGTTGGCTCATGCCTGTAATCGCAGCATTTTGGGAGGCTGAGATGGGAGGATTGCTTGAGCTCAGAGTTTGAGACCAGCCTGGGCAACATAGTAAGACTCCCCTCTCTACAAAATATTTAAAAATTACCTAGGCATAGTGCTACAGGCCTGTAGTCCCAGCTACTGAAGAGGCTGAGGTGAGAGGATCACTTGAGCCCAGGAGGTTGAGGCTGCAGTTGAGCCATGATCACACCACTGCACTACAGCCTGGGTAACAGAGCAAGACCCTGCCTCACAAAAAGGCAGGGTTGGGGAGGCAGTGGGCACCTTGTTCCCTGGTTAACTGACTATCTCTCTTTACCAAGGCACTGAACTCCCTGGCAACCAAAGCGTGTGAGAAAAGAACCCCATAATGCTGAATAATGCGTCTCAGCAAGTGGGTGCCTCCTAAGAATTTAGAGGGTGTAGATGAGGTCAGCACATTTTGCCCAAGTATCCTGCTGAGATCACTGAGCCCTCACTATGGGCAGGGCCCTAACCCAGGACCTTCAGGGAGGTGGAGCTAAAGGGACTTCTGGGTGGGCCCTCTGGGAAGCCTGACCTAAAGGAGCTCTGTGAGGACCACCTCCTCTCTCCAGGGTGTGTGCCACCCAGTCACATGGGCAAAAGGAGACAGACACCCTAGAGTCTCACTCCATGGGCTGGATGTCACTGGGAAGGACTTCTTTTCAGAGGGACACTCCCAAAGCTGGCACCCCGCTATGGCCATCACCCTCTTTGAACTCCAACATGGTGGGGGCCACAACTTCTTTTCAGTACCTCCCACTCCCATTGCTTCTGTATGTGAAGGTGACCAATGACTACTTTTACTGAATTAGGTCATTTTTTAAAAGTCGACTTTGTGGGACAAAGGGAAAGGAGCCATTTCTCTTGATAGAGGGTGCTGATGCCAAAGCCATGGCTGAGGGCAGGAACCATGACCCTATTCTTCTCCCAGGGGTGAGCAATCTGTGGACGTTCCCGTGCCATCCTTGCGAAAGATCGTGAAGTCGTTCAAACCGTTCTTTGTCCCAAATATGAGCAGTTGCTTCTTTACTCACTTCCCGCCCTTGCTTCTTCATCCAGGAGATGGTTTTCACCCAGACCAGTTACTCCGGAGCATGTCTCCAGCTTGGCCAAACCATCACAGAGAACGAGCCATTCTGGTTGAAACCTGGCTCGTCTTGTCAAACGATCTTCACAGCGGCTTGCTTTGTATTTCCGAGCCACACTCTCTGGCTTTCTTCTAACTTCCCTGCACTGAGAAGAGAGCTGAGGAAACTTGGCATTGCCATTCCCTGTGGACCTGCCACCCACCACGGGAAATGGATGTGGCACTGAGAAACCAGGCTCGCCCTGCCCACAACACATAATTATTGGTTTTACTATTTGGATGGTTTAATCCAGTGCCAGGTCTCTTGTTCTTGAAGGAGCCAGGACATAATCCCCTGTCCTTTCTTCCAAAGCAAACCCAGGAGCCTTTATTCTCTGGGCTGATTTCCTTTGACGAGGTTTTCCTGGCTTTCTTCACTCACCGCGGGCACTAATTACGGCCCACACCCGCTTCCATCTGTTGTGGTTTCTGAGCTAGGAATGGAAGTGTAGTTGGATGTTTTATCATCACTTTGCAACATGGGCCTAAAAAAGCACACCCTTCCCTGTAATTTCCACTCCTCTGGGCTTCTGTTCAGCTTTGGTTTTTGCTGAAACAGCACATTAAGCAAAGAATAGACAAGATATGGGCCCTTCTCAGAAGTGCCACCCACCTCCCTATCTTATCAGAAGAGTCAATCAAATGAGGGAGCCAGTTTCCATCTTTAATCATCCATCCATCAACAAGGAAGCAGATATTTACCCCATACCTGCCAAGATGCCAAGAGGCCGTGGGAGGTTCGCAAAGGTGGAGACCCGCCCTCTGCCCCAGGTAGTTCACCACCTAGACTGTGCAGTCAGAACATATTCTCAGCACAGACCCATGTAGCTGATCAAGAACAGATCAATAATCAACCCAAGAGAAGACGTACAGCAATATGGAATTCAGTTTGTTGCATATACAGTGGGCAGCTCTGCAACCTCAGTTTGAGGTTGCTGTGGCCTGGAGGGCTCATGGAGGAGAATCAGAAGAGCTCTTTGAACTGAGTCTTAAAAATCAAGGAAGAGGCTGGGCGTGGTGGTTCACGCCTGGACTCCCAGTACTTTTGGGAAGGCAAGGCAGGAGGATAACTTGTAATCAGGAGTTTGAGACCAGCCTGGGCAACACAGTGAGACCTTGTCTCTACAAAAAAAAATTTTTTTTTTAAATGAGCCAGGCATGGTGGCATGCACCTGTCACCCTGGCTACTCAGGAGGCCGAGGTGGGAGGATCACTTGAATCCAGGAGTTCAAGGTTGCAGTGAACTATGATCATGCCACTGTACTCCAGCCTGGCGGACAGACCTTATCTTTGGGAAAAAAAAAAAATTAAGGAAGAGTTATTCAAGAAAGGAAGGAAAACAATCAAGCTGTTCTATACTGTGTGAAAGTGACAGTGAGCTGAACCCTTCCAGGGACTGACGCTGTGGTCCCTTCCTTTACTTTGAAATGCTTCCTAACTTTCTCCTTCAACTGGTTTAACTAAATAAGAGAATCCTGTTAGGCTGCAGGCCTACCCCTAAATCAAGAGACGATTTGAGCTCCTGACGGTGAAGGAGTCCCTAAGTCGCAGTTTCCCCATGCTGGCCCCAAGTGACCCAATACAGGCATATATAGTTGCAGAAAGAAGAATACCTCATTTCAGAAGCTGGGGTGAAGTGAGGGATTGGACAGAGGGTGAGCCAAAGGCTAGTCGGGTGGAAGGTGAGGGGTAGAGGGAGACCCCAGAAAAAGCTGCCAAAGAACGCTGAAGATCAGTGCAGAGACTCTGGTGGGCTTGAGGAGGTCCGGCAACAGGCTGCTCTGTCTGTCTTGTAGGTGGGGGCAGAAAGGCAAATGGAAGAGAAGAATCCAGAGCTGATCTGCCCCACCCTCTGTGTTTCATGTTGAGCCTCTGTAATCCAATAGTAAGATGCTCCCTAAGGTGACAGACTACCTCTCCCAGCTTTCACTGCTACAGGGATTTCATAGTTTTAACTCTGTGTTTGCAGGGAAAATAACAGGAAGGACATGTGTGGTGAGCTCTGTGGCCTTGGGTCCTTTGTCAGTCTCAGTGTCTCTGAGGTGCTTCCTTGCTTTTGACCTGGTGTCCCCACCGGGGCCAACCCAGGAGCCAGCTGTTGCCTCAGCTCACCAGCTTCTCCTCCCTGACACTCCTGGCTTCACTTTCTCTTTTCGATCCCTATGCTAACAACAGCCCAGGCAAGTCGGGAGTACTACCGGGCCTGCCCAGGCCCTTCTTCTGGACCCGAAGCAGGAGGGAGAAAGAGGCAGCAGCCCAGCACGTGTGAGGGGTGAAGCCAGAGGACACCAGAAGTGCCCCTCCAGACCTGCTCTGTGAGGGCTTCTGCCAGGTTGAAGGGCTGCTCAGGAAAGCACACACCTGAGCCGGTGGCCCTAGGGCTGTCAGCCTGCCTGGGAGCGGGGAGCCACGATCGTTTGGTTTTAGTGTGGGAGTTGCCTTTTATTTTTACCTGCGGATGTATCCATCTGGATTGTATAACAACTCTAAGAGGACAGGTGTAGTCTTCACCACTGATACGGGTTGGCTGTGTCCCTACCCAAATGTCATCTTGAACTGTAGCTCCCATAATCCCTACGTTGTGGGAGAAACCTGGTGGGAGGTAACCGAGTCTCAGGAGTGGTCACCCAAATGCTGCTGTTGCTTGATAGTGAGTGAGTTCTCATGAGATCTGATGGTTTTTAAGGGTTTTTTCCCCACTTTTGCTTGGCACTTCTCCTTGCTGCCACTATGTGAAGGACGCGTTTGCTTCCCTTTCTGCCATGACTGTGAGCTTCCAGAGGCCTCCCCAGACATGCTGAACCGAGTCAATTAGACCTCTTTCCTTTATAAATTACCTAGTCTCAGGTATGTCTTTATTAGCAGCATAAGAATGGACTAATACAACCACTATCAGGAAGAAGCATCATAATGGCACTTTCAGGGGGAGATGCCCAGTGAGGCTTTCTTCAAATGAAGAGAGAATATAAGCTTCAAGAAGGCAGATGGGTAGGGGGTGAACTGCTATTTTATTTATTGCTGTAACTTCTAGTCTGGGGTGGGTATCCCAGCCACTGTGCCATGTTAGAAGCATGATAAGGGGCGGAGAGAAACAGTCTTTACTGTTCCTATAGGTGTAAAAACCACTTAAAGTTGCTTTGTTGGGAGTATTGGAGACCTATGTGCTTGTCACATAGTAGATACTAAGTAAAAAAAAAAAAAAGGAAAAAATACATATTTTACTGAATTAAGTAAGTATTTATCCTGATCTAGGCTAGAAGCCGTTTTATAAGGTTATGATCTGGGGAGAGTCATACCAAATTTTTGCAGAGCCTGAATTCCAGATGACTCCATCCACTTAACATTTACTGAGTACCTACTATATGCTGGGCACAGTAATAGATGTTTGGGATACAAAAATGAATCAGATATGAACCCTGTCTTCAAGAGGGCCACAAGAGACTTTTAAACTAAGGAAAGACGGGGAAAAAGTGTTGCAGGAGTTGGGCAGAATCAGAGAGGTTGTTCAGAGAAGTGGGTGAAAGCATGGGTCCTAGCCTCAGACAGATGAAGTTTTAAATATTCACCTAAGCCTAAATTTTCTTATCTGTAAAGAGGGATAATAATCGTTTCTGTTTATTGTAAAGGTTGTTGTGAGGATTAAATGAGCTAGTACGTGAAGCTCACTCTGCACAGGGCATGGCTTGCAATAAACACAGTAAATACAAAGGGTTCTGATATGGTTTGGCTCTGTGTCTCCACCCAAATCTCATCTCCAACTGTGATCCCCTCATGTCGAGGGAGGGACCTGTAATCCCCATGTGTCAAGGGAGGATGGTAATTGGATCATGGGGGTGGTTCCCCTATGCTGTTCTTTTGATAGTGAGTGAGTTCCCAAGAGTTATAATGGTTTTATAAGTGTTTGGAAGTTCCTTCTTCACTCTTCTCTCTCCTACTGCCTTGTGAAGAAGGTGCCTGCTTCCCCTTCCACCATGGTTGTAAGTTTCCTGAGGCCTCCCCAGCCATATGGAACTGTGAGCCAATTAAATCTCTTTCCTTTATAAATTACCCAGTCTCGGCTGGGCATGGTGGCTCACACCTGTAATCCCAGCACTTTGAGAGGCCAAGGTGGGTGGATCACCTGTGGTTAGGAGTTCCAGACCAGCCTGGGCAACATGGTGAACCCTGTCTCTACTAAAAATACAAAAATTAGCCAGGTGTGGTGGCTCATGCCTGTAATCCCAGCTACTCTGGAGGCTGAGGCAGGCGAATACCTTGAACCCGAGTCAGACTTTGCAGTGAGCTAAGATTGCACCACTGTGCTCCAGCCTGGGCAACAAGGGCAAAACTCTATCTAAAATACACACACACACACACACACACACACACACACACACACACACACACCCCAGTCTCGGGCAGTTCTTTATAGCAGTGTGAGAATGGATTACTACAGGTGCCACAGAGCAGGATGTTTCACATGGGGAGGCAGTGGTCACAAAAGACTCCTTAGTGGAGGACTCAAGCAAAGTCTTCAAGGATGAGTAGATGTTGGTCAAGTAGGCAGAGAGGAAGAGTGTGTTAGGTGGGATGGTGTTGAGGACAATGATACACAGTGCTTCTATGTCCAGCAGATGTAGGAGCCCCAGGAGGCCACTGGGGGAGTGCGCAGTGCAGAAGCTGCCATGACTTGGGTACCCCCTACCCAACACAGCCACTGGCACCTTCCACTCCTCTCCATGGGGTCTCTGTCGTGTCACCTATGCATTTAGAGCACCCCGAGCCACTGCACAGAGCCCTAGCATACGCCTCAGCTATATCCTCAAGCACACAGAAGATATACATACAGTTAGCAATGGAAGGGGACCATTTGCGAGCTGTCAGTCTGCAGGAGGGCGAGGCCAAACACTACCTGAAACTGCTTTGGGGCCAGCCTCTGTTCTAAGCATTTTGCCTATATTAACTCCTTTAACCCTCAAATTGAACCACCAAGATAGGTACTGTTATTTGTTCCATTTTATCATTGGGAAAACAAAGGCACAGGGAGGTTAAGTAATTTGCTTGAGGTCGCACAGCTAGAAAATGGTAGAGGGAGGCTTAAAGACAAGGCAGTCTAGTCCAGAGGTGGGGCTTCTAGTCACCACATTACGCTGGAAGCATGATGGGGTAGAGAGTCACAGTGTTTACTGTTTCTGTGGGTGTAAATATCACTTAAAGTTGCCTTGTCAGGAGAACTGGAGACCTACATACAGCTAAACCTCTTCAGTTTTAGGGTCCTGGAGACTGAAAATCTAAAGACCATCTGCACACAAAGGTTGCAAATGTAATTCTCGGGGGATGTGTGTCCCCTGAAGCCTACCGACGGACCCTACAGGCCTATGAACTTGAGGTTAATGGGTGTGAGGTTTCCAGTGTGGCTGGGAGATGGGGGTGGGGGAGAGAAGTGGGCTTGCTGGAGAGGACGAAGCAGGAGGCAGAGTGGTTCTGAGGCCAGGGACAGGCCCAGCTGAGCACGGATGATGTGCCGGCCAGGCTGGCTGTGACTGCGTGCTGCCCAGCTCACTGCTTAGTGCTCTGGAGATGAGAGTACTTGGCTTCAACTCGGAATCATCTCTTGCTATTTCTTTACATGTTTTTGCAAGAAAGAAGTCTTAATTTGGAATGATTCACCAACATCTTATAAATCAGGAGATACACAAAACAGACTTCAAGGAGCTATAGAAACCCACAGAGACACAGAAGCTATAAACATGAAATGTTTCCAAGGGCCCTGTAGCAAGGCCTACCTCACATGCAGAGAAAATTAAAAAAAAAAAAAATCAACTTTTTAAGAGACAGGGAGATTCGAAATCTAGCTAATACATGCATGGCTGTTTCCTTTTTTAATAAAAGGAATCAAGGTAATACATATACAGGATTAAAAAGTAAGAAATTTGGAAAGTCCAGCAATAAAATCCAATAGCTGTGTCTCTCCCCAGTTGAAGTCCCAAACTCTAAAGGTCACTACTTTTTCTTGTTCTGTTTTTACCGCTTCTGGGAGCTACCTCCTTACCTCTAAAGAATATGCTTACCTTCTGTTGTTCTGCTCTGACAGACTAGGATTTAGATATGTCACCACCCTGTGACCCCACATTTCTTCAGAGCTAAATTTTTATTTTTTGCTCTATTACATTGGTTAAGAATGTAACTTTGAGGCCAGGCACCGTGGCTTATGCCTATAAACCCAGCACTTTGGGAAGCCAAGGCAGGCGGATCATGAGGTCAAGAGATCAAGACCATGCTGGCCAACATGGTGAAGCCCTGTCTCTACAAAAAATACAAAAATCAGCTGGGTGTGGTGGCACAGGCCTGTAATCCTAGCTACTCTGGAGGCTGAAGCAGGAGAATCGCTTGAACCAGGGAAGCAGAGGTTGCAGTGAGCTTAGTTTGCACCACTGCACTCTAGCCTGGTGACAGAGTGAGACTCTGTCTCAAAAAAAAAAAAAAAAAAAATGTAGCTTTGAAATGCAGTTGGCCCTCTACCTGTGTGTTCCAAATCCTTGGGCTCAATCATACAGATCAAAAATATTTGAGAAAAAAATGGCATCTCTACTGAACACATATAGACTTCTTCTCATTATCCTCTAGAGTATCACAGCTATTTACATAGCATTTACATTCTATTAGGTACTATAAGTAGCCTAGAGATGATTTATGTGGAAAGATTTATGATTTATAGGGGAAGACTGCATGAGTTACATGCAAACACTACACTGTTTTATATCAGGGACTTGAGTATCTGCAGATGTTGGTATCTCTGGAGGGTCCTGGAACCAATCTCCCATGGATACCAAAGCAAAATTGTATGTATACTTCAGTCTCTATCTCTTGTTCATTCCGTTTTTGCAAATTTCTCATTTCCCTACTTTATCGATGAGAAAAGGAGGTTCAGAAAGATCATCCCTTACCCAAGGCCACACAGTTGGTAAATGGCAGAGCTGGATACAAGCCTAGGTCAGCCCCTACATGCTCAGACTACAACTACTGTGGTCCCCGAGACATTTTTGCCTGACACCTACCCCTGAAGGGGTCAGCTGCTATTTTTACACCTATTACTATGCAAAAAGAGTAGTCCCCCCCAGGACTCAGCTCTGTTGTCGAGTTAAAATACCACATTAGCAGGTAGAAGAAGGCGGTTTACAGAATGGATTGCAGAGAACGGTGGTTCAGTCCTCGAAGTCTTGGGCCCATTTGAATTCCCTCATTCTCTTGTTGCCAGGAAGCAGGATTAAGTGGTGGTGGGCACTGTAATCCCAGCTCCTTGGGAGGCTGAAGCAGCCGAATTGCTTGAACCTGGGAGGCGGAGGTTGCAGTGAGCTGAGATAGTGCCATTGCACTCCAGCCTGGCCAACAGAGTGAGACTCCATCTCAAAAACAAAAAGTTACTCCAAGGCCAGGCACAGTGGCTCACACCTACAATCCCAGCACTCTGAGAGGCCAAGACAGGCAGATCATCTGAGATCAGAAGTTCAAAACCAGCCTGACCAACATGGTGAAACACCATCTCTACTAAAAATGCAAAATTAGCTGGGCATGGTGGCGCACGCCCATAATCCCAGCTACTCGGGATGCTGAGGCAGGAGACTAGCTTGAACCTGGGAGGGAGAGGCTGCAGTGAGCCTAGACTGTGCCACTGCATTCCAGCCTGGGCAACAAAGGTGATACTCTGTCTCAAAATAAATAAATAAATAAAGTTACTCCAGGGTATTTCACGGCAATAGAGGTTGTCAGGTGACAACCTGCTCAGAAGTTCCCTATCAGCACTGTCACTCAACAGTAGCAAGACACAACAAAGCTGTGGGAGTGAGTAGCTCTTTGTCTAGTGTCCCCCACCCAACTCTGGGAAGACATTAGAGGTCTCGCTGGTGTCAGCCTCACTAGGAGTCTCCCTCCTGTGGAGCCATGAAAGACTGTTCTCATCACTCTTTGATCATTAAAATACCAGATCAGACCTGGCTACGGCTGATAATAATTGTTTCTCAAGCTTTTTCAGTTTACCTAGTAGTATATTTGAGTACAGAGCCCAACCTGCAATGCCAGTGCTTTGGGGGGCTGAGGTGGATGAATCACTTGAGCCCAGGAGTTTGAGACCAGCCTAAGCAATGTGACAAAACCCTGTCTCCGCTAAAAACACAAAAATTAGCTGGGCATAGTGGGGTGTACCTGTAGTCTCAGCTACTCAGCAGGCTGAGGCAGGAGGATCACCTGAACGTGGGAGGTCCCAGTTGCAGTGAGCTGTGATCCTGCCATTGTACTCAGCCTGGGCAACGGAGTGAGACCTGGTCTCAAACAAGAATGCAGAACATCTATGCAGTGATGTGCTGGCCAAATTTTAACAATGGACTCTCCTTGAGGTGGGGGCCGATATGTAGCATTTACCAATTTCCATGGTGTAAATACTCTCACTAGAGTTGATTCTGAGCTACCCTCCTGACTTCACTGAACATGAAATTGGGAAGAAACACACAGTAGCAATTCATTACAAACTATTTCCATCCTACAGATGTAATAGATATAAATAACTCAGAAAGCATAATAGTAAAATGTAGTAAAATAATTAGAAAGTGATTTTTTTTTTCAAGATGGAGTTTTGCTCTTGTTACCCAGGCTGGAGTGCAATGGCACGATCTCGGCTCACCGCAACCTCCGCCTCCTGAGTTCAGGCAATTCTCCTGCCTCAGCCTCCTGAGTAGCTGGGATTACAGGCACATGCCACCATGCCCAGCTAATTTTTTTGTATTTTTTAGTAGAGACAGGGTTTCACCATGTTGACCAGGATAGTCTCGATCTCTTGACCTCGTGATCCACCTGCCTCAGCCTCCCAAAGTGCTGGGATTACAGGCTTGAGCCACCGCGCCTGGCCAGAAAGTGATGATTTTTAAGAATACTTAAAAAAATTGGTCATGTTTATAATTTGATCTTTAATAATGGCCATGTTTAACAAAATTCCTGAACATTTAACAGCCAGCTCTTGGGAGCTGGTACAAACCAATGTCAGCATGCCACTGCTCTTGTGTACAACTTAGAACTATGGCAATGAGTCAGGAGCTGGTATCAATGAGAAGAGAGTGGCCCACGTAGAAATTGTAAAATGCCCAGGAGCATGGGCTCTGGTCACATGGAGAGAGCAGGCCAAGGTGGGGTATATCTCTGAGAGATCTGAATACAGCTGGAATTTTATTCAGTGGACTCAGATGTGCAAAAAAGGACAGGCTTCTTTGTGATTATTCTTATCTTCCTCGAAGGCTTCTGTTCTTCTGGTGGGGGCAGAGGGCTTCCACTTGCCTATGAAAGGTAACTCAGGAGAACTAATTTTCTCTCCATTCGGAACAGTCTCTTCCAGATGATCTCAGCCCTTCTTGAATAACGGGCTGGTCTTTCCAATCTCTCCCCACCCCCTTGCTTATTCAGCAAAGCTGGTGCATTAGTTTGCTAGCACTGCCATAACTGAGCGCCACAGACCAAACGGTTTACACAGTAGAAATTTATTGTCTCTCACTTCCGGGGTTGGAAATCTGGGCTGAAGGTGCTGGCAGGGTTGGTTCCTTCTGAGGGATGGGAGGGAAGGATCTGCCCCAGGCCTTTGTCCTTGGCTTGTAGCTGGCTGTCTTCCTCCTGTGTCTCTTCACATGGTGTCCTTCGTGCGTGCATCTGTCCCTCATATCCTCTTTTTAGAAGGACACAAATCATGTTGGATTAGGGGCTCACCCTACTTCCGTATGACCTGATCTTGACTGACTATATTTGCAATGACTCTGTTTCCAAAGAAGGTCACCTTCTGAGGCACTGGGGATTAGGATTTCCACATAGGAATGGGGTGGGCATAGTTCAGTCCATAGCAGATGGTATGCGGCTGCAGACTCATCAGGATGAGAAGGTGTGTGCTCGTTGCGCATGTCCTCACGGGGGTGGAGGCCTGGAGGCCTGGAGGCCGTCCTCCACGTCCTTCGTGCTCTTCCCTTCCTCATCTATGCTTCCTCTACGTCATTTGGTTTTCACATTTTGTGGCCTCTAGTTCTCCCCCAGCCTCTGGAATCTGCCGGTTCTAAGGACTCAACCCCATAGGGCTTTGGGCCCCCCGGCTGCCTCTACTTTCACCTTGCAGGGTTCAGGGCTCTGTGAGACCTTCCTGCAGCCCCCCTTTAGTCTGGGGGCCCCATGTGGGATGCAGACCTTCCCTAAGACACTTAAGGAAAGAACAAACAGCCCCACTACTCTGAAGTTTCCTAAACTTACCCAACAGGAGTCTTCTAAACCTACCCCAGTGGGGAGCGGGACGTGCTCCCCGCTACCCCCACACATACTATTTACCTTCTACCTTCTGTCTCCCCCAGGTGTCACCCCTGGAGATACAGTCTGTTTCCCGCCAGATGAGTGGGTCTTCAGTTAGCTCTACCTAAGGCTCACAGTAAGTCAACACAGAACTCTTAGCTACACTTTTGATAGTTAAAGTGAACTTTACAGAATTTTTCTCTACTCAAAACCAAGTTTTGCTTTCCAGAGTAGTGGCCTCAATTTTTTGATCATGCATCTCTAACAACAAAAAAAATTTGAGCATGTACTTAAATATATTTGATATATTTGTGTATGCCATATATACTAATATATACATGGTTGTATATGTATATACAGTTATATATATATATCTATATAAGGTACATATACATTTAATACTGTATTAACACATTACATGCTTTATAACACATACATCTCAAAATAGGTATTTTAAAAGGTAGGATAAAAAATCAAAATAAAAATTCTAATATTTGCTTTCTGTCCCCATTATGTTGTCTTAGGCACACCCCACTTTAAAGACCATTTTTGACTCCTATTTTCTTGCAAGGGATTAAAAAAACAACTAATTTGGCAGCCAAAACTGAACAGTGACCTGGTTGTTCTCAACAGTATCTCTCTTTCCCTGCAGCATAGAAAACTGTTGATTAAATGGTGGAGAGCCACAGAGCATCATGATTTAAGTGGAAAGAAAAATATACCTGTTCAATATATTCAAAATTATAAATTCCATTCCATTGAAACCAAATGCAATGGGCTGGCCCTGACTGCTGAAGCCTGAGAACAAAACAGACTTTCTCACGAAGGAGCACGAGGCGGAGGAGTCACCAGGAGTGCACAGGAAACAGGGCAAAGAGTGTTGAGTTCTATGTGCTGGAAATAAAAAAGGACAAGCAGTTCAAATCAGGGCTTTGCAATGTGTCCCACGGGCTGAGCGAACCCCCTTTTCAACAGCGTATGGCATTGCTTGTCCACATGGAAGTCCCCATCTCTGAACACTAGATCTGATTGTAGGTACAGTCATATGACATCCTTTAAGCATTTCCCACATGGGAGTATTTGAGAACCCAGGAAGTCAGAGGAATGAATTATAAAATTCTGTCCTTGCATTTCAATAAAGACCTTGGACAAAGATGGGGGGATTTCCCACAACTAGTCACTTACCCTAGATTTGTTATGTTGGTTATGTTGCAGGGGGGTGAAGTAGAAAGAGCAGAAAGTTCTTGAATCCTGGCTACTTCTTGTAAGTTAGTTGACTTTGGGCAAGTTGACTGCACTAAGCCTTGGTTTCCTGTCCATAAAATGGCCCAATACTAAATAATATAATCTGTATATAGTGTCTATCATGCCACATGGCACAGAGTAGACATTTAGCAATACCTATTAAAGTTAGCTAACAGGCAAAGGACAAACTTATTAAAAGTTTTCCCCTTGGCTGGTCACAGTGTCTCATGCCTGTAATCCCAGCACTTTGGGAGGTCGAGGCGGGTGGATCACAAAGTCAAAACATCGAGACCAGACTGGCCAACATGGTATAAAACCCCGTCTCTACTAAAAATACAAAATTGTATCTGGGTGTGGTGGCATGTGCCTGTAATCCCAGCTACTTGGACGACTGAGGCAGGAGAATTGCTTGAACCCAGGAGATGGAGGCTGCAGTGAGCCGAGATGATACCACTGCACTCCAGCCTGGGTGACAGATCAAGACTCTGTCTCAAAAAAAAAAAAAAAAAAAAAAAAAAAAAAAAAATTCCCCTCAAATTTCCTAGCATCTCCTACCTGCCTGATGCCTGCCCTCCAACCAAAACTTGGAGGAGTTATTTAAAGTGGTCTTTAAAAAAAAAAAATACTTTTTAGGAATGTTTGACTTTTTGATTAACTTTAAAATTAATTCTTGCATAAAATTTATTATCATTAGGAAAATTACCAGTGAGTTTCTTTTTTTGTATTTTGTTTTGAAACAGAGTCGCCCTCTGTTAGCCAGGCTGGAGTTCAGTGGCACAATCTTGGCACACTGCAACCTCCACCTCCCAGCTTCAAGCAGTTCTCCTACTTCAGCCACCAGAGTAGCTGGGATTACAGGCACCCACCACGACGCCCAGCTAATTTTTGTATTTTTGGTAGAGATGGAGGTTTCATCATGCTGACCAGGCTGGTCTCAAACTCCTGACCTCAAGTGATCCATCTGCCCTGGCCTCCCAAAGTGCTGGGATTACAGACCTGAGCCACTGCGCCTGGCACCGATGAGTTTCTGACCATGTTTATCCTGAACCATCTCCCCTCCACTTCCATAGTATTTGTATCTGAGTTTGATGCGGACTCCCTAATCATAATACATCCACATTTTTTTGTAGGAAGCTCTTGAAAATCTAACCATTCTCAAAATCAAAAGACGTGTATGAGGCCGCGTGTGGTGGCTCAGGCCTATAATCCCAGCACTTCGGGAGACGGCTTGAGTCCAGGAGCCTGGGCAACATAGACCCCCATCTTTACAAAATAAATAAATAAATAAATAAATAAATAAATAAAATAAAATAAAAAATAAACTTCAAAAGATGTGTATCACCCATCCCCAAACCTGGGACTCAGGCTGTGCGGCAGACGGGAGAAGTTCGCACGTGGAGGCGTGTGGGTGGGAGGGGAGACACTTCTCGCTGCTGCTTGTGCTGAACTTGGCAGTAGCTGCCTACTGGAGGTGCAGGCATAAACGTGGCAAAGCCTCTTTTGGGCCTGAAACGTCAGCAAACAGCCGCCAGCTGTAGTTACTTGCGTGGGTACCGGCGTGGCCCCCAGACGGCCCCCTGACGGTCTCCCTGGAGGTGTGCTGCGTTCCGGGGAGTTGCAGCTGAGAATGACCGAGTGGCTGGAGTCGGCTCACCAGATTTGCACAGAGCTGGCCTTCCACGAAGTGGGGCAGCAAACTGGCAGGTGGGTGACGGGGGTGGCGGGACGGGTGGTTGAAGCTGGGGATTGCAGCACTCCGCCTGGGGGTGTTTCTGGAAGGACAGATCTGTGGGAAGCATCGCAGCCAGGGACTTGAGCAGCTGAAGGCAGCTGGTGACGCGCAGGGAAGGAGGTGCCTGCTCCTATTTCTACTGAAGCCTACTCTGCTTATTTTTACTAAAATGTTTTAAAAATAAAATGTATAAAAAGACGAATTTTTAAAAATGACAACGCAGACATGGTCTTTCTGCCCTCCAGTTCGTCTTCACATCTCTCGGGCGCTGTTGCAGGCCCTCGTGAGCTCTGCCGGTGTGGGAAACACTGCCACCTGCTGGGCATTTTGAGAATGTCAGTGACCTCCACCCGCCAAACAGTTCCATACCTTCCCGGTCAGCAGGTTCCGAGGTCTCTGTGGCTGCTTTTGCCACTGGCCCCAGGGAGGAATTACTCAGTTGACCAGAATATAGAGATAAGCAGCTAGACCTCTTTTTTTTTTTAACCTCGAAGAAAACTGTATTAAATAAAGATTTCAATGCTTTCCTCCTGAAATAATCTGTTTTGTCCTACATTTTTATTGCCTCCATAGAAATGGAGGCAATAAAATTTATAATCAAATAGCACTAGATTAGATAAGCAGAACTATCCTTCAATACCTTCAGCCTTACCAGCTAAAGGCATGTGGCAACCTTTAATTTAGTAGTTATATCTATGTGGCAACCTTCAATTTAGTAGTTATATCTACCACACAGGATTATTTTAAGGATTCAAACAATCCTGGCACATAGTAAATGTTCAAAAAAAATAACAGTAACTCTTATTATGTTTTATTTTTTTTTGACAGGGTCTCATTCTGTTGCCCAGGCTGAAGTGCAGTGGCACAATCATAGCTCACTACAGCTTTGAATTCCCAGGCTCAATTGATCCTTCCATTTTAGTCTCCTGAGTAGCTGGGACTAAATCATGCCTTGATAATTTCTGTATTTTTTTGTAAAGATGGAGCATCTCTATGTTGCCCAGGCTGGTCTCAAACTCCTCGACTCAAGCAATCATTTGCCTTGCCTCCCAAAGTGCTTGGATTACAGACATGTGTCGTGTCTGTAACGATATGAGCCACCTGGCTTTATTATATATAATTTGGTTCCAAAATACTAATCTAAAAAGATGGAAAATTAACCCATTATTAACCTAATAGTTGGTCAGAGAGTGTATTTTAGATTAGCCTCTTGGTTCTCTTTGGCTGTGTCTGGTCCTAAGTGAAGCATACGTCATGGGAATATTCTGTGATGATGGAAATGGGCTATGCCAGCCATAGGACACAGCCCTTTATGGCTTTCATCACCACTCTGTGATGTCAGGGTTACCCTGCTCTACCATCCTCGTTTTCTTGAAAAACAAAAACAGAAACCAAAAAGTCACACACACATTACAACATGCACCAAGAATTCTGACCAGAATGTGTTGACCAGAATTACAGCTGGCGCTGTGAAGGAGAGAAGATAAAGGCTACGAGGATTTGTTTTTCTTGGACTCCTGTGTCTGCAGCACGTCCAATTCTGGCCTTAGAATTTTAATGTAACTCACTGATTAAAGTTCAGATGTGATTCACCAGCACTTAAAACAATAAACCAAACAGCCTAATATATTGAAACAAGTGAGAGGAGGGTGGATGATAAGAAATTACTTAATGGGCACGATATATATTATTCTGGTGATGAATACACTAAGGCCCAGACTTCACTACTAACCAGATACCCATGCAAGAAAATTGCATTTGTCACAGCCATAAAAAAGAACGAAGCCATTTCCTCTGCAGCAACATGACTGCAGCTGGAGGCCATTATCCTAATGCACAGGAATTAATGCAGGAAGAGAAAAGCAAATACGGCACGTTCTCACTTATAAAGTTGGAGCTAAACATTGGGTTCTCGTGGACATCGAGATGGCAACAATAGACACTGGGGGCTGGGCATGGTGGCTCATGCCTATAATCCCAGCACTTCGGGAAGCTGGGCAGGTATATCAACTGAGGTCAGGAGTTCAAGACCAGCCTGGCCAACATGGTAAAACTCTGTCTCTACTAAAAATACAAAAATTAGCTGGGCATGATGGCGGGTGCCTGTAATCCCAGCTACTGTGGAGGCTGAGGCGGGAGAATCACTTGAACCTGGGAGGCAGAGGTTGCAGTGAGCCAAGATCGTGCCATTGCACTCCAGCCTGGGCGACAGAGCTAGACTCTGTCTCAAGAAAAAAAAAAAAACACCACCACCAAAAAAAAAAAAAAAAAAAAAAGGAGAAGAAGAAGAAGACACTTCATATACTGCTGGAGTGGGGAAGGAGGGAGAAGGTAAGGGCTGAGAAACTAAGTATTGGGTACTATGCTGGCTGCCTGGGTGATAGGATTGATCCTATCCCCATTCTGAGCATCATGCAGCGTCCCCAGGGAACAAATCTGCACATGCACCCCTGCATCTAAAATACAAGTTGAAATTATTTTTTAAAAGAGAAAAGAAAATTGCATTTGTGCCCCTTACATTTATGCAAATAAGAAACATATTGAAACAAAGATAAACAAAAATTGGAGAGGCCATCTAAGGGCAATGCGCTCTGTGCTGGGGAGTGCGGGGGTGGGGGATGGAGGAGACGTTACAGGAAAAGGTCCCCTTCTAGACCCCAAGAGAGGGTTCTTGGATCTCACATGAAAGAATTCAGGGTGAGCCTATAGTGCAAAACAAAAACAAATTTACTAAGAAAGTAAAGGAATAAAAAGATGACTACTTCATAGACTGAACAGCTTCGAGGGCTGCTGCTTGCCCATTTTTATGGTTATGTCTTGATGACATGCTAAACAAGGGGTGGATTATTCAAGCCTCCCCTCCCTTTTTTTTTTTTGGAGACGGAGCTTCGCTCTTGTTACCCAGGCTGGAGTGCAATGGCGCGATCTCGGCTCACCGCAACCTCCGCCTCCTGGGTTCAGGCAATTCTCCTGCCTCAGCCTCCTGAGTAGCTGGGATTACAAGCACACGCCACCATGCCCAGCTAATTTTTTGTATTTTTAGTAGAGACGAGGTTTCACCATGTTGACCAAGATGGTCTCGATCTCTTGACCTCGTGATCCACCCGCCTCGGCCTCCCAAAGTGCTGGGATTACAGGCTTGAGCCACTGCGCCCAGCCCGCTTCCCCTTTTTAGACCCTATAGGGTAACTTCCTGACGTTGCCATGGCATTTGTAAACTGTCATGGCGCTGACGGGAGTGTAGCAGTGAGGACAACCAAAGGTCGCTCTTGTGGCCATCTTGGTCTTGGTGGGTTTTGGTTGGCTTTTTTTACTGCAAGCTCTTTGATCAGCAAAGTCTTGAAGACCTGTATTTTGTGCCAATCTTTTACCTTATCCTGTCACTTAGAATGTCGTAACCATCTGGGAATGCAGCCCAGTAGGTTTCAGCCTCCTTTTACCCAACTCCTATTTAAGATAGAGTTGCTCTGGTTCACATGCATCTGACAGGCCCGTGATAGGAAACTCACTTAGCTAAAGATCTGCCAAGACAGAGGGAGAGAAAAGAGGAGCGGGGAGAGGGGGAAGGTGAGAGAAAGTGAGAACAAGGTTCTGGAGAGCCAGGAAACCACCCCGAGCAGCTCGCTGTCTCTGCAGGACGTGGAGGGGGACATGAAGCATAACCAGATGCCACTCCTCTGTAAGGAGACTCGGGACCTAGGCCCGCTCCTTGGTGTCCAAACTCCTGCAGGATTCTACTTGAGCTTCAGCCCTTGGTAGCTTTCATCAAATACCCTCCTGGCCTGCTGCGAGACTGGACAGCACTCCATTCATACGCAAGCTTCTCCTTTGTTCACAGAGGTGCAGTCTCCACAAAACAGGCAGTGAAAATGTGCAGGTGTTTTTACGGGGAGACATTGTGGTAGCGTATCCTGACTTTGGAATCCACTGAACTGAGCATTGCAGGTATGTACTCATATAAACAAACTATCCCCTGTGAAAACTAGAAAACAAGAGCACATCTGATCACTGTAAAAGCAGTTTTTTGTTTTTTGGTTTTTTTTTTTTTCGGAGACAGGGTCTCACTGCAACCTCTGCCTCCTGGGCTCAAATGATTTTTGTGCCTCAGCCTCTCAAGCAGCTGGGAATATAGGCGCCCACCGATATGCCTGGCTAACTTTTTTATTTTTTGGTAGAGACAGGGTTTCACCATGTTGGCCAGGCTGGTCTTGAACTCCTGAGCTCAAGTAATTTATCCACCTTGTTCTCCCAAAGTGCTGGGATTACAGTAAAAATGCCCATTCATGAGACTACAAGATAGAATTAACAGCTTTTACGCACCCAGCTGTAAAAGCAGTCAATTCTATCTTGTAGTCTCATGAATGGGAATTTTTGACAAACACCCTCAAATTCAACCAATTATAACTCAGCAATGCCTAATACCTGCCATTGGAGTTCTGTGACTGAACCATGGGCTTAGCTGCTTTGTTATAAGCAAATTAGATTAATTGAAAGATTTGAATTATTTGTGCTTGGTAACAGCAATTAAACAAAACAAGATATTGCAATAAGAGAAAACATTTAAACCAGTTCATTCACAAGGTAAAGTAGCTAGCTTTGGCAGGTTATAGCTTGTTTATGTGTGCCTTCAGCCTTAGGTAGTTGTAATATAATCAAGGGGTGGAGTAGGGTAGGGAGTATGACCTGCAAGTTCTTAAGGAAGTGTGTGACATGCATTTTATTTCAATGCTAATCTAAAATCATAGAAATGGGAGCATAATTTTTTTTTTTTTGATAGAATTTTGCTCTTGTTGCCTAGGCTGGAGTGCAATGGTGCAATCTTGGCTCACTGCAACCTCTGCCTCCTGGGTTCAAGTGATTCTCCTGTCTCAGCCTCTTGAGTAGCTGGGATTACAGGTGCCCACCACCACACCCGGCTAAGTTTTGTGTTTTTAGTAGAGATGGGGTTTCACTATGTTGGCCAGGCTGGTCTCAAACTCCTGACCTCAGGTGATCCACCTGCCTCGGCCTCCCAAAGTGCGGGGATTACAGGCATGAGCCACCATGCCCGGCCTAATTTGGTTCACTTTTATGTCCGCTCTGAATTTATGACAGAATTCTACCATGTGACTTTGAAGTGATGCTTTGTATATATGTTTATGATCACCTTGGGGTCATATGATTATCCAAAGTATCAAAGTTTAAAGTTTAAATTTTCCAAAATAGGACTTTTTTTTTTTTTTTTTTTGAGACAGGCTCTCACTCTCTCACCCAGACTAGGGTGCAACAGTGAAATCTGGGCTCACTGTAGCCTCAAGCTCCTAGGCTCAAGGGATTCTCCTTCCTCGGCCTCCCAAATAGCTGAGGCTGCAGGCACATACCACCACATCTGGCTAATTTTTTATTTTTATTTTGTAGAGTTGGGGTCTCTCTGTGTTGCCCAGGCTAGTCTCAAATCCTGGGTTCAAGTGATCTTCCCACCTTGGCCTCCCAAATTGCTGGGATTACAGGTGTGCGTCACCATGCCTGGCTGACTTCATTTTTTAGAGCAGTTTTAAGAGTCACCGTAACAGGCCAGGCGCGGTGGCTCAAGCCTGTAATCCCAGCACTTTGGGAGGCTGAGGCGGGAGGATCACGAGGTCAAGAGATCGAGACCATCCTGGTCAACATGGTGAAACCCCGTCTCTACTAAAAATACAAAAAATTAGCTGGGCATGGTGGCGTGTGCCTGTAATCCCAGCTACTCAGGAGGCTGAGGCAGGAGAATTGCCTGAACCCAGGAGGCGGAGGTTGTGGTGAGCCAAGATCGTGCCATTGCACTCCAGCCTGGGTTAACAAGAGCGAAACTCCGTCTCAAAAAAAAAAAAAAAAAAAAAAGAGTCACCGTAAAATTGAGCAGATGGTACACAGCGCACATATGCCTCCTCCTCCGTCACGCAGAGCCTCCCCCACCACCCACAAACCTGACTTACGCATCATTACCTGACACATCACTCTTGCTGTTATACATTCTACAGGTTTTAACAAATCTATAATGACATGTGTCCATCATTAGAGTATCATGTGGAGTATCATTTTCACTGCTCTAAAAATCTCCTTGCTCTGCCTCTTCATCCTGTCCATCCCCTATCCCCTGGCAACCACTGATCTTTTTATTGTCTCCATGGTTTTGCCTTTTGCAGAGTATCATATAATTGGAGTCATACAGTATGGAGCATTTTCAGATTGGCTTCTTTTGCTTAGTAATGTGCATCTGAGTTTCCTCCACGTCTTCATGGCTTGATAGTTCATTTCTTCTTAGTGCTGAATCATATTCCATTATATGGATGTACTACAGTTTATAAGAGTTTAACTTTTAATGCACTTTTCCAAATTAAAGTATTCTAAAGGACTCTTCAGGTTGTAAATTTGCTTAACACTTGATTTAAGACCTGGAGAGCTTTATAACTCCTTGCAGCATAATGAGGTCACAGGGTAAATCCATAGATGTTAAAATCTCAACATAGTCTGTAGAAGACTCTTCACTGAAATTCCTTTCCTTCCCAGGTACTCAGATAAGCTCACTGTCCCAGTCTCCCTTGCACTTAGGTGTAAACAGTTCATTCTGGCTAATGAACTGTAAGTGGGAGTGGTCAAAATGGTTAAGAAATCAGTGTGTCAAGATCACCAGACAGAAAATCAGTACAGAAAAATCAATTGTATGTCTTTGGAAAGTAAAATTGCAAAAATAGTTCCTAGGAACAGTCGGGCACGGTGGCTCACGCCTGTAATCCCAGCACTTTGGGAGGCCAAGGCAGGCAGATCGCCTGAGGTCTGGAGTTGGAGACCAGCCTGACCAACATGGAGAAATCCCATCTCTACTAAGAAGACAAAATTAGCCTGGCATGGTGGCATATGCCTGTAATCCCAGATACTCAGGAGGCTGAGGCAGAACAATCACTTGAACCCAGGAGGCGGAGATTCTGGTGAGCTGAGATTGCGTCATTGCGCTCCAGACTGGAGAACAGAAGCTAAACACCATCTCAAAAACAAAACAAAACAAAACAAAACAAAACAAAACAAAACAAAACAAAACAAAACAAAACAAAACAAAAATGCTACCTAGGAATAAACAAAAGATGTGTACGACTTGTATACCAAAAACTCCAAAAAAAGAGGCATATGCTACTATGTCCATGGATTGAAAGAATATTATAAAGCTGTTAACTTTTCCAAATTTATTTATAGATTCAATTCCAATCACAATCCCAGCAGACTTATATGTGTACATGTAAAAACTGACAAGCAAACTTTGAAAGGCAAAGTGCTAAGCATAGGAAAGACAGTTTTGAGGACGAACAAAGATAGAAGGTATAATTACTGATTTTTTAAGCTGCTATAACTAAAAGTATGTGATGGCAGGGAGCATGTGGACAAGTAGGCCAAGATAATAAAATAGGGTCCCCAATGGACCCACACATAAATAGTCACCTAATTTGCAACAAAGTTTCCATTGCAAAGAAGTGGGAGGAAAAATGGTGTTATTTAACCAGGAAGAAATGAACCTTGATCTCTACATTGTATTAAACACAAAAATAAATTACAAATAAATCATAGACCTACTTGTGAAAAGCAAAATAATAAGCTTCTAAGAGATAACATAGAATATCTTCATGACCTTGAGGTAGGCAAAGATTTGTTGAGTGGTTCACAAAAAAAATACTAACCATAAAAGAAAAGATTGATATTTCATGATTTTGTTAAAGTTCAAAACTTCCGTGTATCAAGAATACCATGTAGAGAGTGAAAAGGAAAGCTACAGAGTGTGACTATGTCTGCAATGCATGTACTTGACAAAGAATTCATATCCAGAATATATAAATAACTTCTTCAAACCAATAAGAAAAGAACTTCCCAATAGAAAAGTTGGCCAAAGACTTGGACAGGAAATTCCCAAGAGAGTATAAAAATGGCTAACAAACCTATTAAAAGAGTGCTCAGTAACATTAGTCATTAGGAAAATGCAAATTAAAACCACGAGGAGGCCTCACTGCAGCCACAGCAGCATAGCTAAATGAAAAAAGGACAATACCAAGTGTCAGCAAGGAGGGAGAGCAACTGGAAGTCTCATGCGATGCTTGTGGGCATGTCGATTCGTCTAATCACTTTGGAAAACTATTTGCCAACATATACCAAACCTTTGCATATGTATGCTGTATGACCCAGGAATTCTACTTCTAGGTACATGCCCAACAGAAATGTACACATATGTGCACCAAAAGACACTTTTATAATAGCTGTATTTATAATAGCTTAAAATGGAAAACAACCTAATGCCCATTAGCAGTAGAATGAATGAGTAAATCATGGCATGTTCATGCAATGGAATATTATACAGCAATGAAAGAGAATGAACTGCTACTTCATGCCACAGTATGGATGAATCTTGCAGACAAAGTATTTTACGAAAGAAATGGGTGTACCTTCCTCTTGCTGTTTTTCCTCATCTGCCAACTAAATGACAAGGACCCCAAGGACCTAGAAGAGGATGAATCCACAAAGTGGTGAGAGCTTGGGGGGACCCTGAATAATTATGTGGGAAGCTTACCTGGCCAGAAACAGATGCTTTATATTGTGACATGAGTGAAAATAACTTTCATTGTGTTATTTTTT
The DNA here is from genome assembly GCF_048565385.1 of Saimiri boliviensis. Lineage (NCBI taxonomy): Eukaryota > Metazoa > Chordata > Mammalia > Primates > Cebidae > Saimiri > Saimiri boliviensis. Next base: position 39,098,189 of record NC_133450.1, on the reverse strand, counting down.
ATTGTGAGAACTGGGATCATCTGTTACAACAGCCAGCATTCATTATCCTAGGTGGTAAATAGGGCAAAACACAATTCTGTGATAACAGGTAGTAGCATCAGAATGTGCTAGAGAAGCCCATGAGAAGAGAGCCTTCCAGGAGCTGGCATGGTCAGGAAAGGCCTCTTTCCTTCAGCAAGAGCTAGAACTCAGATGGAGGGTTGATCTTAGATCAGTGACGAGAGAGCAAGATCCTGCTACTACAGGCATGTGAACCAAAGGAGCTGGGTAAAATAAGGCTGAAGGCTACGGTGCTGCATTCCCGGACGGTTAAGCCTTCCAAGTCACAGGAGGTCGGCACAAGACACAGGTCATAAAGACCTTACTGATAAAACAGTTTGCAGTAAAGAAGCCGGCTAACTCCCACCAGAACCAAGATGGCCACGGAGCGTGACCTCTGATCATCTTCACTGCTACACTCCCACCAGCGCCATGACGGTTTACAAACGCAATGGCAATGTCAGAAAGTTACCCACTATGGTATAAAAAGGGGAGGCATGAAAAATCCACCCTTTGTTTAGCATATCATTAAGAAATAACCATACCTATGGGCAACCAGCAGCCCTCAGGCCTGCTCTGTCTATGGTGTAGTCATTCTTTTATTCCTTTACTTTCCTTATAAACTTGCTTCACTTTATGTACTTGCCCTGAATTCCTTCCTGCGTGAGATCTAAGAACCCTCTCTTGGGGTCTGGATCGGGACCCCTTTCCTGTACCACTGCCAGGCGTGGGCAGAGGCACATGCTGAGGAGGACAGGTAGAGAGCACCCAGTTCCTGCAGCAGGAAGACAGGGTAGGGCCAGCTTTTGCAGGGGCCCTGTCTTGCCCTGAAGGATCTTGGGAAAGAAGGGTCAAAGGCTATTCTTTCCTTAGGAGATCTGCCCCCCATGATTTGAAATGACATATGTGCTCTGCCTACACATTCAGGGCAGTTTCATGGGCGATGTGTGCAATTCCTTTAACCTGACAACATGCCCTACTATCGCCTATTTTATAATGATCTACTTTTAAGAGAATTTATGGAGTCTGATGAATAGCTTAACATTTTTCCCTTTGAACTCCCAGATGTTCTGACCATATTCCAAATTCCAGCTGAAGTTCCCAGCCCTTCACCAGGGCCGTCTGGTAATTTTCTAATACTCCGCAGGACATTCCTGTTTCCTGCTGAGAAATAAGAAAACAACAGTGCTTCCCTGAGGGTGGTATGCTTCAGTCTGGAGGACTGGAATCTCCATTTTAGGAAAAGTGTTTACAAGAGTATAAAACTCAGAGAGGAAATGGCCTGGGAGTCTCCTGGGAAACCATCTGCAACCCCATCCTAAGGATTTGCTGCAGAATTCTGTGGCATTCCTCAGCAGTGGGGCTGTCTAGGACATTCACTCTGATTTTGAAAATACATTGAAGTGAAAGCGTGTGTGCCTGTGGGCGTCTGAAACGGTTCTGAGAAAATGACAGGCAAAGGTAAAAGAAGTGGAGGAGATAAAGAGAGAAGGAGAGAGATGGAAGGCCTCTTTTTCTGCAAAAAGATCTCTTCCGTGCACTTGAATATTTTTTATGTATGGAAATATTCAAATATACAGAAATAGACAAAATAGTGAAGTGAAGCACCATGTATTAAGTCATCCAGCTTCAATAAATATTGACATTTTGTCCATCTTTTTCACCTATCTGCCCCTTTTTTTTGCAGCAGAGCTGGGATTGGTAAATGACAATTCCATGAGCCAAATCCAGCCTGCCTCTTATTCTTGTAAATAAAGTTTTATTGCAACATGGCCATGCTATTCATTTATGTATTGTCTATAGCGACTTTTTCATCACAACAGCAAGGCTGAGCAGTTATAACGGAGATCATATGACCCTTGAAAGCTAAAATATTTTCCTAGCTGGTCCTTTTACAGAAAAAGCTTGCTGGTCCTTACACTAGAGTCACAGCTGGGACCATAGGTGTGTACCACCACACCTGGCTTATTTTTTTTTTTTTTTTTTTTTTTTTGAGACGGAGTTTCGCTCTTGTTACCCAGGCTGGAGTGCAATGGCGCGGTCTCGGCTCACTGCAACCTCCGCCTCCTGGGCTCAGGCAATTCTCCTGCCTCAGCCTCCTAAGTAGCTGGGATTACAGGCACGCGCCACCACGCCCAGCTAGTTTTTTGTATTTTTAGTAGAGACGGGGTTTCACCATGTTGACCAGGATGGTCTCGATCTCTCGACCTCGTGATCCACCCGCCTCGGCCTCCCAAAGTGCTGGGATTACAGGCTTGAGCCACCGCGCCCGGCCCTGGCTTATTTTTTTTATTGTTATTATTTGCAGAGTTGGAGTCTTCCTATATTGCTCAGGCTGGTCTTAAATTCCTGGGCTCAAACAATCCTCCCACCTCGGCCTCCCAGAGTGCCATGATTACAGGTGTGAGCCACTGCACTAGGCTTAGAGTCTTAAAGCAGATAATGGACATCATATTACTTCACCTGGCTTCAGTTTCTATCTCTAGCAGAGAAGATCTGTATAACTGCCATATCAATAATGAAATGATGATGCCTAACAAAATTAGTAATTCCATCATCTTATCTGTGTTGCAAATTACCCTAATATCTTTTAAAAAAAAAAAGAGAGAGAGAGAGAGAGAGACAGGGTCTTACTGTGTTGCCCAGGTTAGTCTCGAACTCCTGGGCTGAAGTGGTCTTCTCATCTCAGTCTCCCAAAGCGCTGGGATTACAGGCGTGAGCCTACAGGCCCAGCACCCCTCAATATCTTAAAAAATATCTTTTTACAGTTGGTTTTTAAATATCCTGATCTAAATAAAGTTCTCACATTGCATTTGGTTGATATCTCTCTTAAGTATTTCTGAATCCATTGTCATTTCTCCCTTACCCTCTTGCTTTCCTTTAATCACGTTTATGTGTTAAAGAACCCAGGTCGTTTGTCCTCTCCAGTCCCCACATGCTGGATGTGGCTGGTTGAATCCTCACTGCATTATTTATCTTGACTGCAGTACATTTTTTTTTTTAAGTTCTGGGGTACATGTATAGATCTTGCAGGATTGTTACTTAGGTATACACATACCATGGTGGTTTGCTGCTCCCATCCCCTCATCACCTACATTAGGTATTTCTCTTAATGTTATCCCTCCCCAATCTTCCTACCCCCTGCTATCCCTCCCCTAGCTCCCCACCCCCAACAGACCCCAGCATGTGATGTTCCCCTCCCTGTGTCCATGTGTTCTCATTGTTCAACAACCACTTATGAGTGAGAACATGTGGTGTTTGGTTTTCTGTTCTTGTGTCAGTTTGCCGAGAATGATGGTTTCCAGATTCATCCGTGTCCCTGCAAAGGACATGAACTCATCCTTTTTATGGCTGCATAGTATTCCATGGTATATATGTGCTACATTTTCTTTATCCAGTCTATCATTGATGGGCATTTGGGTTGGTTCCCAGTCTTTGCTATTGTAAATGTTGCTGCAGTGAACATATGTGTGCATGTGTCTTTATAATAGAACAATTTATAATCCTTTGGGTATATACCCAGTAATGGGATTGCTGGATCAAATGGTATTTCTATTTCTAGATCCTTGAGGAATCACCACACTGTCTTCCTCGATGATTGAACTAATTTACACTCCCACCAACAGTGTAAAAGTGTTCCTATTTCTCCACATCCTCTCCAGCATCTGTTGTTTCCAGATTTTTAAATGATCACCATTCTAACTGGCATGAGATAGTATCTCAATGTGGTTTTGATTTGCATTTCTCTAATGACCAGTGATAAGGAGCATTTTTTCATATATTTGTTGGCTGTATAAATGTCTTTTGAAAAGTGTTCATATCATTTGCCCACTTTTTGATGGGGTTTTTTTTTCTTGTATATTTGTTTTAGTTTTTTGTAGATTCTGGATATTAGCCCTTTGTCAGATGGGTAGCTTGCAAACATTGTTTCCCATTCTGTTGGTTGCCAGTTCACTCTAATGATTGACTGCAGTGCATTTTTAAGTGTCTGAACCATATGAGGTGACATGGGAAATGCCCTATTGCCCTTTCCAAGGGGGTTGTGTGGAAAGATGTGGAATGAGAAGTCAAGTCAATCAAATCAGACTAAGCACTGGGCCTCTTAAGGCACTTGTAATGTAGACTGACCCAGAAAGAATAAAACGTTCTTTAACCTAACAAATGTCAGAGCTTATGGTATACAAGGAGTGAGAATAAAATCATACTAACACGAGGAACAGCAATAGAATGACACAGGTGGCAAATGTACCATCTAGAACAATACACCATTTATATAAATTAAAGGTACAAACAAAAAGCCTCTATCTACTTGACAAGGACCTGCAGCAAACCCCAGAGTGTATGCCTTTGGAAGGAGGCAGGGATGGGAGAGGGGACTGATGAGAAAGGAAAAGACCAAGCAAGAAAAGAAGAGGTAGGGAGGGCGTGGTGGCTCACACCTATAATCCCAGCACTTTGGGAGGCCGAGGTGGGTGGATCACCTGACATCAGGAGTTCAAGACTAGCCTGCCCAACATGGCGAAACCTTTTCTCTAATTAAAAAAAATACAAAAATTAGCTAGGCATGGTGGTGGGTGCCTGTAATCTCAGCTACTTGGGGAGCTGAGGCAGGAGAATCATTTGAATCCCACAGGCAGAGGTTGCAGTGAGCCGAGATCATGCCGCTGCACTCAGCCTGGGCAACAGAGTGAGACTCTGTCTCAAAAAAAGAGAAGAGGAGGCAGCGATGACGCTTGATGGGATTCCCTTGAACTGGAGAGAATGATTAACTCAACTCTGCACCAAACAAACAAGCCCACAAGCATTGAGACTGGTCACTGCTTATCTTGGAACGGTTTGTCACCTTTTTGGGAAAAGTGGGGAACACGTCTGTCGCTTCTCTGGCTGGTGAGCAGACTGAACTGAAATGTAATCCCCGACCATACAGTCACCCTACCCTGCTGCATCGCAATGGCTCAGCACAGGGGCCTCCACAGGCAGAACACAGAATCCCACAAGAGCCCTTAGAAGGGGCTAAGGAGCCCTGAGCCAGGGAATATGGAGAAGTCAGTTGCCTGGAAGAAGAGAACTTAGAGTACAGAAAGAGAAGTTAAGGAAGAAAGAGAAAGCAGTCTACAGCGGCACCACCTTATTTTGACTGCCCAGGTCTGCAGTTCTTATGGGCTGAATTGTGTTTCTTCCACAGAGGATATGCTGGAGTCCTCACGTCCAGCACCTCACCATGTGACCCTATCTGGAGAAAGTGTCTTTTTGTTTTGTTTGTTTTTGGAGATAGGGTTAAATAAATTAAAACCAGGTCATTAGCGTGACCTCTAATCCACTATGACTGGTGTCACCATAAGGGGAAATTGGCCGGGTGGGGCGGCTCACACCTGTAGTCCCAGCACTTTGGGAGGCTGAGGTGGGCAGATCACTTGAGGTCAGGAGTTCAAGACAAGCCTAGCCAACATGGTGAAACCCTGTCTCTACTAAAAATGCAAAAATTAGCTGAGTGTGGGCACCTGTAATCCCAGGTACTCAGGAGTCTGAGGCAGGAGAATCACTTAAACCTGGGAGGCGGAGGTTGCAGTGAGCCCAGATTGTGCCATTGCACTCTGGCCTGGGTGATGAGAGTGAAACGCCATATTAAAAAAGGGCGGGGGGTGGGGGAGCCGGGCGCAGTGGCTCATGCCTGTAATCCCAGCACTTTGGGAGGCTGAGGCAGGTGGATCACGAGGTCAGGAGATCGAGACCATCCTGACCAACATGGTGAAACCCTGGCTCTACTAAAAAGTACAAAAATTAGCTGGGCGTGGTGGCACGCGCCTGTAGTCCCAGCTACTCAGGAGGCTGAGGCAGGAGAATTGCTTGAACCTGGGAGGCGGAGGTTGCGGTGAGCCGAGATTGTGCCACTGCACTCCAGCCTGGCGCCTGGCAACAGAGCAAGACTCTGTCTCAAAAAAAAAAAAAAAATTTAATTTTAAAAAGGCGGGCAAATGTGTACCCAGAGACATGTCCACAGGAGAACACCATGTGCAGACTGCAGTGATGTCGCCACAGCAAGCAACTTGAGCCAAGGAAGAGAGCCCTGGAGCAGATCCCTCCCGGGTGCCTTCCAAGTAGTGTGGGCCCGCTGGGACCTTGGGTGTGGACTTTCTGTCTCTCGAACTGTGAGACAGTAAATGTCTGTTCTAAGCCACCCAGTTTGCGGTACTTTGTTACTGCAGCGCTGGGAAGCTTGTGCAGCAACACTCTCCTCTTACATTTTTGAGGCGATGACAGCATTGTGTAGTTGGAACTCCTGCTCCTCCCACGGCACCTGGCTCTTTGAAGAACCATCTGGCTATCCAAGAAGGATGGCTGACATCTCCTCAGGTGCCTGGGGAAGACAGCAAGGCAGGTTCACACAGAGAACCGCGTCAGGCATCCTGGTGAAACGTCGCATCCCATGGGATGGGTTAGTGTCTTAGACCCTGTGGCATCAGGGATTGTGGCAGCACAGGACTGATAGTTTGCGGTCAGCAGAGAAGATGCCCCTGGTCAGGAAAGAGCAATTCTCTGCTCACCTCAAAGGGACAGGCATGAGGAGGGAAGGGAGTCCGCCACACCTGTGCTACGGGAAATGATAGCACCTGGGCTCCAGGGCGCCCCGTCCTAAAATGACCACAGCTGATTGAGAAAGCTGATGACTGGGCTGAGGTGATGCATCTGTGCATGCTTTGTTAGCTCATTCTGTAGTAGCAACTTTCGGAGACTAGGAACAGATCTGAGGGGAATCAGGGGAAGGCAACTCTGGGGAGAACATTCAAGGGAATTTAGAAGAAAGATGATGATGCAGGTGCAGAAGCCATTACAGCCCGCTCCTTGAACTCGTCTCAGGAAGAGCTGCACTGGCGGACTCAAAGAAGCTGCTGCACGTCAGCCTGAGTCTGGGAGCAGCAAGCTCCACAGAGGCGGTCACCGTGTCCTTGAATGGCTGAGATCGCTGGGGCCAAAGCTGAAGTTTGACCGGATGCCTACGCAGGTCTAGAAATGGGGGTACAGCAGAAAGCTGTGTTTTATTGATGTGTGTGTGTGTCTGAGACAGGATCTCACTCTGTTGCCCAGGCTGGAGTGCAGCGTCATGATCATAGCTCACTGCAGCCTTGAACTCTTGGGCTCAGGTGATCCTCCTCCCTCAGCCTCCTGAGTAGGTGAGACTACGGTTGCACCACCATACCGGCTAATTTTTTTTATTTTTATTTTTGTAGAGATGGGGTCTCACTATGTTGCCCAGTCTGATCTCCAACTCCTAGCCTCAAGTGATCCTCCCACCTTAGCCTCCTGAAGTGTTGGAATTACAGTCATGAGCCACTGCTCCTGGCCTGAAAGCTGTCATTTTTCTCCACCTCCCCTGCTACCTACCCACCTTTGAGGGTTAGTGCAGGCCTCCTGCCTTTGGGAAACTCCAGGTGATCCTGGTGAGGCTGCCCATCACAGCCCCCTTTTCTCCCCCTCACTTCAACCCAAGATGTGAGCATGAGATCCAAGCCCAGCCAATCAGAGCTTTTCTTTGGGAGTTACGTATTCTTAAAGCAAGAAGTCCTCTTCCTGCTTAGGATGGCCACGTTGACACGATGTGAGCCTAGAGCTGCCTGTAGCCATGTTGAGACTGGCCCAGTCACAAACTCTGGGTCACTAAAGATTCGTGAGAATCCTGATGACAACATAGAATTCTTTTGATTCTGTCCCTGCCCAACCTGTGGACAAACGTCTGGGACCTAAGGAGAGAGATGGTTGTGAATAAAAAGTGAGTGATCTCAGTAAAATCTCACAGTCCTCCAGGACAAGGGCGGTACATTAGAGAGGAGAGAAGCATCTTGCCACCACTTCATGAGGGCAGCTCCGCCTTTGCTCCAGTGAGCTCTGCAGGGGCAATAGCGGGAAAGTAGGCCATGGCCCATGGGAGACTTTGGTGCTTGGCCAGGGGCACTGAGTCCCAATGGCAACACCATCTCCTGGCAGGAGAAAGTGGTATCACGAAAACCATAAGAAGTACTGGGTGAAAGAGCAACATAGCACGCAGGGAGAACAGTCTTGTTCACACACACAAGCATGAGACTGGGTCCTCTTCTCATGATTCACAAACGTACTTCTTATTTTTCTATGGGGGTGGGGTGTGTGGGATGGTTGATTAACAGAAGATTGCAGGTATAGGTCTGGCTTCAGCATATGAGGCAAGAGGCAGTGAAATCTGAGTTTTGGGGCTTTTTTTTGAGACAAGGTCTCATTCTCTCACCCAGGCTGGAGTGCAGGGGTGCAATAACTGCTCACTGCAGTCTTGACCTCCTGGGCTCAAGCCATCTTCCTGCCTCAGCCTCCTGAGTAGCTAGGACTACAGGTGTCTGCCACCACACCCAGTTACTTTTTAAATTTTTTGTAGATATGGAGTTTTGCTCTGTTGCCTGGGCTGATCTTGACTCCTGTGCTCAAGCAATCTTCCGGAGTGAGCCTCCCAAAGTGCTGAGATTAAGGGCATGAGACACTGTGCCCAACCATGGAATCTGAGTATTATTCTTGTTGTGCCCTCTTCTGTTCCCATAGGCTAAGGTGGCCTGGGAAACTCAGGTTATATTTGGGTAACCTCAATAAAGTTGGCCAACTAATGGCCAGTGTTTTGTTTATCTCCTGCTGCATAACAAATTACTCCAAAATGTGGAGATTTAAATAACAGTGAATATTTTTTTTCTCTCTCTCATAGGTTGGGGATTTGAGAATGGCTTGAGTGGTTCTGGCTCAGGGAATCTCATGAAGCCATAGCACGATTTTGGTCAAGGCCATAGGATCCACTTCTAAGTAGGCTCACTCACATCACTGGCAAATTATGCTTGCTGTTGGCTGTGGAGTGGGGGTGGGAGCTCAGTTCTTGCCCATATGATCTTCTCTGTAGGACTGCTTGAGTATCCTCACAACACGGCCACCGACTTATCAGACAGCAAGTGATCCAATCGAGCAAAGTGGAAGCCACAATGAGGGTTATGGCACTGGAAGTTCAACTCTTTCTTTTCTGTAATATACTATTATTACATAATTCATCCCAACTCAGTGTGGGAGGGGGAGACGCAAGAGCATGAACACCAGGACGCATGGCTCACTGAGGGCTTTCTCAGAAGCCAGCTGCTACAGCCAGTCTCGGCGTGGCATCATATTCAAAAGAAGCATCAGTTTGAGATCCAAAAGCACTGAAAAGCCATTGAAGTCTCTACTAAAGAGGAATGGAAAGAAGGAATGACATTGCAAAATGCCCAGTAGAAGTTCAAAAGTTCCTCCTCACTTTTCAATTTCCCCACAGTTTTCTCATCACAGAAACTCCTTCCCCAAATCTCTTCTTCCAAACTGACGGAAATCTTCACATCTCTCGTTAACCCCTCGCCACCTCAATTATATAGATCGAGTCAACCTCTCAACCCTCCACTCTCCCCCTTACCCTGAAACCCCAAGAATCAGGTAGGCAATCATAGGTACTGAGTGAGGCAGAGAGAGTGCAGGAAGAGGGAAGGCAGTGAGGAGTGATAGACTAACATTTCTTGCCAGTGTCACATGTATCCTAAATGCCAACTATGGTGTCCAGAATATAGCAGGTGTTCAATACATGTTGGTGAACTAATGGATGGGGCATTTAACAAATTCTAGATGAAAATGCTGGCATTCAGTGGTAATATAGCAACAAGTTTCCATATGGAACACAAAAATGTTCTGCTACTATCTTGTTTAAAATGTCCATGATAGGCCAGGTGTGGTGGCTTATGCCTGGAATCCCAACACTTGGGAGGCTGAGGTAGGTGGATCATTTGAGATCAAGAGTTTGAGACCAGTCTGGCCAACATGGTGAAACCTCATCTCTATTTAAAAAAAAAAGAAAAAAAAAGTTAGCTGGACATGGTGGCATACACCTGTAGTCCCAGCTGTTTGGGAGGCTGTGAGCTGAGATTGCACCATTGTGCCCCAGCCTGGGTGACACAGCAAGACTCTGTCTCCAACAAATAATAAAATGTCCATAAGAATACATAATGTTGCCCCCCTACACACACACACACACACACACACACAGAGAGAGAGAGAGAGAGAGAGAGAGAGAGAGAGAGAGAGAGAGAGAGTGCAAGAGACAGGGTCTTACTCTGTTATCTAGGCTGGAGTGCAATGGCACAATCATGGCCCATTGCAGCCTTGGCTGCCCAGGCTGAAGTGATCCTCACACCTCAGCCCCTCGAGAAGCTGAAAGTACAGGTGTGTGCCACCACGCTCAGCTAATTTTTAAATTTTTGTATAAACAGGGTCTTTGTTGTTGCCCAGGCTGGTCTCAAACACCTGGGTTCAACCAATTATCCCACACTGGGCTCTCAAACTGTTGTGATTACAGGTGTAAGTCACTGCACCTGGACTGTATATTGTGTGTGTGTGTGTGTGTGTGTGTGTATTCTCTGAACAAGCTTCTTTAAAGCAGGATCTGGGTTTTATTCATCCTTATATCCCCAAAGCCTGGCAATGCCTGACTTGGAGTAGGCAGGAATTTTGTCAATAATGTATTGAGCATTTACAACATGTGTCAGGCACTCTTCCAGGGCTGTTTACATATATATATGTATGTATGTGTATATATATATATATATATATATATATATACACTCTTAATTCTCATAATCATCTAATGCAGTTGGTATTATTATTATCATTTCCATGTTTTAGATTACAAAATGGGGACCAAAGAGGTTAAGTAACTTACTTGCTGGAGGTTACAAAGTAAGAGCTGAGATTTAGACCAGGGCTGTCTTGTTCTAGAGACCACGACCAGCTTCTACCACATCTGCACTGTTTGAGAAACTGAATTAAAGACGAGTGAGTAGATCTGTGGAACTTCTTCCAGGGAAAGCCTATAAGCTTACACCAGACACAGCTACAAAGACACTGAGGGAGTCCTGGAAACCACCAGTGTGTTTTTAGATGACTCAGGGAGGGAAGAGAGCAAGTTACAGTGTCTCCGAGTGTAGTCAGTTTAGGAAAGGATGAAAGATGAAAGATGTCAGAAAAATCTACCTACGTAAATAAAACCAAGCAGCTGCGTGTTCACGTTAAGATCCAAACAGAAACCCAGCTGAAGCAGGAGCCACTGGGTCTGTCCCACAAACCTGTCATGAGTATGAGCTAGGTAAATATTTGGCTGATACAAGGTCCATCACAGATTGTTAATAGCTTTGGTCATAAACCAAGCCTGGTTATGCTGGAATTGCGTGTAGTCTCAACTGGACACAAATGTTTAGGCACAATTTCAAAAATCACCAAGGGAAACCAGGAAGCAACACTTCTATTTGGGAAGTCAACTAATGGAAAGTTTCCTAAAATAAGTAACGCAGCTTCAGCAATGGGATTTGTGACATCCTCCTGTGTCACAGCTAACGTCCACCTTGTTTAGTACCACATAATAGTACTTTTAACCTTCAGAACTTTGAAACTGCATAACTACTGGAATAGTTTAAAGAGAGAGAACATATGATTTCATAGAGCCAGTATGTTTCCCAAATAAGTAAAGAAAACTTCGCACAGTTGAAGCAAAGGAAAGCTGACTTACCTCAATGAGAGGCGGTGTAGTAACCCGGAGAAACTAGGCTGGCGGCAGGACACATGGGTGTGAATTTCAGCTCTGCTACTTACACGCTCTGTGCGTCTCCTCAGGACACTTAACCTCTTTGAGCCTCACTTTCCTCATCTGGAAATCGAGAGGGTTGCCCTAGATAATTCTAAGGACCGGCCCAGCGGGAGGTCTGTGAGTGTTTGAGAAACGTGCTGTGGGTAAGGTTATGGCGTCAGCTTCCACGTGGTCCGTGCATAGAGTGAAGCCCACGTGCTGTGCTCCCTTTGGAGAGGCAGCTCCGCCAATGTGTAGAATTGGAATCACCTGCAAAGGAAGCTGCCTTTTGAAAATGCTAAGCCCGCCCCAAGCGCTCGTTTTCCAATGGAGCTGATCTGCCCTGCCCAAGCACTTACTGGGAAGCTCTTACCCTTATTTCCCCTTTGTCCCAATTCCTTTAACTCTTTATCTCTTTTTATTGTGTGTTCTTTCTTTCCTTCATTCTTTCTTTTCTTCCTTTGGTCTCCCTCTGTCACCCAGGCTGAAGTGCAGTGGTGTGATCTCGGCTCACTGCAACCTCCGCCTCACAGGTTCAAGTAATTCTCCCGCCTCTGCCTCCTGAGAAGCTGGGACTACAGGTGTGCACCACCATGTCCGGCTAATTTTTGAATTTTTAGTAGAAACGGAGTTTCACCATGTTGGCCAGGCTGGTCTTGAACTCCTGACCTCATGATCCAACTGCCTTGGCCTCCCAGAGTTCTGGGGTTACAGGTGTGAGCCACCATGTCCAGCCTACTGAGTGTATTTTTCTAAGCACCTCAAAAAGATTTCATAAGGTATGAAATGAAGTGAGAGTATAAATGTATTCTTTTTGTAATCCTCCAAAGTGAGATGTTTTCTGCAGCCTAATCACAGAACTACTCTATGACCCAGCAATCCCACTTCTGGATCTATTCCCAAGAGAACTGAAAGGAGGGACCTGAACAGATATTTGTACACAATGTTCATAGCAGCATTATTCACAATAGCAAAAAGGCGAAAACAGCCACCCAACTGTTCCTCAACAGAAGAATGGATAAACAAAATGTGCTATATTCGTACAATGAAATATTATTCAGCCATAAAGAAATGAAAGTTAATACATGCTAAAACATGGATAGACCTTGAAAGCACTATGCTTAGTGAAATAATCCAAACACAGAAAAACAAGTATTACATGATTCCACTTATATGAGGTACCCAGAATGAGTCAATTTGTAGAGATAGAAAATAAGACAAAAAGCCCAGCACTGTCTCATGACTGTAATTCCAGCACTCTGGGAGGCCGAGGAGGGTGGATCACCTGAGTTCAGGAGTTCCAAACCAGCCTGGCCAACATGGTGAAACTCCATCTTTACTAAAAATACAAAAAATTAGCTGGGCATGGTGGCACGTGTCTGTAATCCCCGCTACTCAGGAGGCTGAGGCAGGAGAATCACCTGAACCTGGGAGGTGGAGGTTGCAGTGAGCTGAGATCTCGCCATTGCACTCCAGCCTGGGCAACAAGAGCGAGACTCTGTCTCAAAACAAAACAAAACAAAACAAAACAAAACAAAAAAAGCAACAACAACAACAAAAAATAGAGTTTACCATGGGCTGGAGGGAGGGGAAGAGAGAAGGTTATTATTTAATGAGTATAGAAATTTTGCTGAAAATAATGAAAAAGGTTTTGGTATAGTTAGTGGTGATGGTTATACAACATTGTGAATGTATTTAATGCCATTGAATTGTGAAGGTTAAAATGATAAATATTATGTAATATTTTATTACAATAACAGTTTTAAGTAGGTTGCTTGTTTTCTGTGCTTCTGTTGAAACTTTCCTGTGTGTGCGTGTAAATTGGCTATCTGGGATGTGAAAGAGAAAGGTGAAAAAACGAGCAGGGAAGTATTGCTTAATAATGAAATCTGACGGAAATCATGATGGGAAGAATTGCGTGTGTGTGTCAGCAGCTGGGTGAGTTCGGGAAGACTTGAGGAGGCTTTGGATTTATGAAAAAGGCAGAGACAACCAGAAAGGCAAGAGGGGACCAAAGACCAAATGCAGGGAGTGACTTTTCCTCTAAAAGCTTTTCTATCTCCAGGCTTCGAAATTAATCAAAAATTCAATTTGCTCTTGACTGAGAGGCCGTGGCTCTATTTTTTTTTTTTTTTTTTTTTTTTTTTGAGACCAAGTCTCACTCTGTTGTCCAGGCTGGAGTACAGGTGGCACCATCTCGGCTCCTCTGCCCCCCCGAGTTCAAACATCTCTCCTGCCCATGACCACAACTGGCTATTTTTTCTATTTTTAGTATAAATGAGGTTTCACCATGTTAGCCAGGCTGGTCTCGAACTCCTGACCTCAAGGCTGCCTCCGCCTCCCAATGTGCTGGGGTTACAGGCATGAGCCACCAGGCCCAGCCCTGTGCCTCTATTTCAATCTATGTCTTACCTTTTATCAAATCGGAAAAATTATGCTAATAATAAGTGTTAATTTAAAAGTATTCACACAGTACAGAAGAGTGAAAAGTTCACCTGTAATCCTTCCCCTTCTGGGGCTTTCTGCTCTTATCCGTCAGGGTAGTTTTCAAATGGGCACATTTCTTCCAGAATTAGATGACCTCCTCGCTCTTCTTACTGCTACCATTGTAACTTCTGTGACTTAATTTCTCCATGTTCATGGGTCACACTCATGTTACCTGTGAATAGAGTAATTTCTCAAATATGCACAGTGCTTGACAGCTCAGAGGATACTTTGGTAGGCTGCCTCACCAGAATGTGGGCCTCATGGGGACAGAGATTCTTTTTTGTTTTGTCCTCTGCTGTATCCCCAGCATAAGGAACAGTAGACATACAATCTGTGTTAGCTGACTAAATGACTAGGTGTTGCCTCATCGAGTCCTTAGAGGCATTCTGAAAGGGATTTCTCTCCTTTTCTTTTAAATTTTTTGTAGAGACAGGGTCTCGCCATGTTGCCTAACCTGGTCTTGAACTCAAAGCCTCAAATGATCTGCCTCAGGCTCCCAAAGTGCTGAGATTACAGGCATGAGCCACCATATCGTGCCTTTTCTCCTTTTTTTTTTTTTCTCAGATAAGGAAACGGAATCTCAGCAAGACTAATTTACCAAGGGAATTTAGGATTAAGAAAGGCTATTTGGCTCCAAGTCCAGTGGATAAGAACTATATTGTACATAAACTTTTTTGCTTAATTGGAAAAAAAGCTTTTTTAACAGGATCTCACTCTGCCACCCAGGCTAGAGTGCAGTGGCACAATCATGGTCCGCTGCAGCCTCGACCTCCTGGGCTCAAGCAGTCCTCCAGCCTCAGTCTCCTGAGTAGCTGGGACTACAGGCGCACACCAGCGCACTCAGATAATTTTAAAATTTCTGTAGAAACAGGGGCTTGCTGTGTTGCCCACACTGGTCTAACTCCTGAGCTCAAGTGGCCCTTCCACCTCAGCCTCTCAAAATGCTGGGATTACAGGAGTGAGCCCCTGTGCTCAGCTTCCACTTCTTTTTTAAACCCCTGTGAAGTGAATGAAGCCGAAACTTTGAGGTCTTTGGATGCCGCTGCTTTCTCCCGTTATTCTCTCATCCTCCCGCCCGTTTTTCCTGCCTTCCCTGTTTTCTTCCTCCCTTTCATGTCAGCTGCCTTTTGTTCTTACCCTACATCTGCTCCTTACTCTCCCACCTGTTTGAGAATGCCCTCTGAAGTCCTGCCTTCTTCTCCAGGTGGCTTGCTGAAGAATTCCTTCTAACCACTCAGGTTCTGTCCTGATACCCTTCCAGGGATATTGTGACTCCTCTGTGGACCAGGCTCTGGCCATTGCTAGGTGGCCCATTGCTCATGGTGTATTATTATTAGAGGGTTTGTTGAGCTGCACAGAATTCCCCATTGTTGTTCGTTTTTTCCCCCCAGTATATGATTCTGAGTCCTTTGTGAAAAGCCCCTCTGTGTCTACCAGCAAGAGACAAATCGCTGTTGTGAGCCTCCTCATAGATGCACTGAAAAGAGCACGGGGTCACTGCTGTGGTGTTCCTGACAAAAACAGACACGTCGTGAGGAAGCAATCAGGTGAATCCAAAGTGAGGGATGCTTCAGAATGTCAAGGTCATGCAGGATAAGGAAAGTCTGAGGAACTATTCTAGACTGAGGGAGGCGAATGAGACGTGACAACTAAATGCAACCTGTGATCCTGGTCTGGATGCTGGACCTATGAAGTGGGGGTCTGTGGATTCGACGGTATTATTGAATCAGTGGCAATTTCCTAATTGTTATGGTTGTGCTGTGGCTGTAAGTAGGAACGTGGGACACTCAAATATTAAGTGGGAGAAAGCCTCTCTGCCTTTGAATCAAGTATAACAACACAGTAAGAGGATGGGCATTGAAATCCAATACGCAGCTGGGTGCGGTGGCCCATGCCTGTAAGCCCAGCACTTTGGGAGGCCGAGGTGGATGGATCATTGGATCGAACTCAGGTCAGTTCCAGACCAGCCTGACCATCATGGAGAAACCCCGTCTTTACTAAAAATACAAAATTAGCCAGGCATGGTGGCACATGCCTGTAATCCCAGCTACTTGAGAGTAGAAGAGGCAGAAGAATAGCTTGAACCCAGGAGGCGGAGGTTACAGTGAGCCAGGATTGTGCCATTGCACTCCAGCCTGGGCAACAAAAGCTAAACTCCATCTCAAGAAAAAGAAAAAACAGAAGAAATCCAATATGCTTAGGCTAGCATGAAAGGCCAAGTCTCAGTTTCCTTATCTGAAAAGTGGAGCTAATAATGTACCTATTTCAGAGGATGTATTAAGAATTTGGTGAGACTGTAGCAAGCCTCCCATGTGCAAGCCACTTCCATGGCTTGAAGGGGATATGAACTTCCATTATAAAAACTGGCCAGGTGCAGTGGCTCATACCTATAATCCCAGTACTTTGGGAGGCCGAGGCAGGCAGATCACTTGAGGTCAGGAATTCGAGACCAGCCCTGCCAACCCCATCTCTACTAAAAATACAAAAATCAGCTGGGCATGTTGGCATGCACCAGTATTCCCAGCTACTCGGGAGGCTGAGGCAGGAGAATCGCTTGAACCTGGGAGGTGGAGGTTGTAGTGAGCAGAGATTGTGCCATTGCCCTCCAACCTGGGCAGCAGAACAGGACTCTGTCTAAAAGAAAAAAAAAAAAAAAACTCTGGATTTGGCAGCTTTGTACTGGGACCCTCCCAAGTCCCTTCCCGGATGCTCTGCTTTGAGAATATGTTACCATCATCGTGGGCATTGTTGTTTTTGGGAACGGCCACTGGGCAGAAATATTTTCTTTGGCCTGAATTCAGATTCCCAGGTTAAAATATTGAAGTATGAAGGGCTCTTAGCTCTTGCTTCATAATCTGGGTTTTCTGTTCCTGTTCCATGAGGTGGCTTGCTGGTACCAGCTTCCATCTCTTCCTGAACAGCCTGGGACCTGACTGGATTTTCTTTTAGCCTCCTGAGGGCATGACTCTGGACCCAGAGGTGGCCCATCTAAATCTCCTCATTCCAGAGGACCTGGAAAGCATCCAGTTACGCTTATCACCTTCTTCCTCAAAGCTGCCCATCAGTTCCTTGAGATGTGGGCAGGCTGGCATTGGAGGCAAAAGTTCTGGAGGCAGAACCCTGAGGGGCTGGGTAGTTACCACTAAGAGGAGAAGTGACATCTGTCCAAGCCAGACATTGGAGGCTGGGTTTGTGCCCTACTCTGCCCCATCATCGATAGCACATGTCCTGGAAATTATCAAGGGCAGACGTGTCCCTAGATTAGGTAGGGTCTGCTCAGTTTTCAGAGATTTGCTAGCAAAGCCTTTATGGTAATTTTCATCTTCACCCTCTTTAGCAACCCTAATCACCTTGGTCTTTTAAGTATTGAATCATTTAGATTAAAAAAATGTTTAACTGTCTTGAAGCAAAATTACCTAATTATTTATTACTAGTGATTTAGGAATTCAGACAGAACACTAAGGATGGCTATTCTCACTCCACGATGTTGGGAGTTCCAGGTGGCAGATATAGAGAAGTCTGGGGCTGGTCTTTCAGAGGCTCCTACACCTGCGGGCCTCACACATCCACACATGGCTTCCTCACATGGCATGAGCTTTCTCATGACATGGTGGCTTGTTTACAGAGATAAGTACCCAGAGAAAAAAGGGCGAGCCAGGTGGAGGCTGTATTATCTTTTTAGGAACTAGTTGTATTAGAGTTCTCCAGGGAAACAACAAAGTGTGTGTGTGTGTGCATGCGTGTATGTGCAGAGAGAGAGGGAGAGAGATTTTAAGGAATTGGTTCACACAGTTATGGAGGCTGGCGAGTCTAAAAACCTACAGGGTGGTCTGGTAGGTTGGAGATGCAGGGAAAAGTCCATGTTGCCATTTAAGCCCCAAGGCCATCTGCTGGTAGAATACCTCCTTGCTCATGGGAGATGTTATTCAAAAGATGGGAGTCTTTTGTTCTCTTCAGACCTTCCACTCATGGTTTGAAGCCCACACACATTATGGAGGGCAATCTGCTTTATTCAGAGTCCACAGATTTAAAGTTAATTTCATCCAAAAACACCATCACAGAAACATCCAGAAGAATGTTTGACCATGTATCTGGGCACCATGACTCAGCAAGATGGATGCATAAAATGAAACGTCTCACCCAGTTTCAGCAGTTGCACGCATGATTCTGCCACATTATCTTGGTGGGGACAATTATGAATATCCACCCAAGTTCAGGGCGAAGGAACACAGATCCGGCTAATCATGGAAGAACGTCAACATCGTGTTGTAAGAAGAGCATGCAGAATGGGATATATGTCGGTGTGGCATCTTTGGAAATTACAATTTGTTGCAAATGCCCAACTTAGGGAAAGGAAACAATTTATAACAAATGTAAACCTACATTTGTCCTTTAAATGTAAGTTCTTGGGCATGGCTACACTTCTGCAAAGAAGTCAGATGTCCTGCACCTGTACACAGAATCACTCTGAATGGGAGCACTAGAAATGCAGACAGATCACAGGTGTGTTATGCTGGCAACTCAAAAAGCAGGAGTGGAGTCACTGCGGGTGTCGTGATTTCCCAAAATCGTAATGGCTGAAAAGCTCTACACAAGAGAAAGTGCAGTGTTCCCTCTGTTTACATTGTTCTGGTTACAATGTTCCCTCTGCCGCATTTCTGGGGGGAAAATCTGGATATCTGAAACTATGCAAAAAGCACATTGTGCTTCTATGTTAATTGGCATTGGGTTTCAAGGCTCACGGTATTATAATTAGATATATAAAAGTCCTATAGGGCATGGGACAATTCTTTTGAAACTTTTTTGCCCATTGCAGGATTTCTCTTCCCACTAAAGCCAATAGTGCCCTCTCCATCGCTGAGACAACTAAACATTTCTACAGATTTTGAGAACACCTCCCGGAGGGCAGTAGCCCAGCTACTGAGAACCACAGCTGCCACGGGGAACAGAGAAATTCCAAAGATTCCTGTGGAGAAAACAGAGAAAGTCCGACACGTATAGAAGTGAATTACCAATGACAAAATGGTATGTGCAAGGCAAAAACCCATGCTACCTGTGATAGGTAGGATCGCTGTGTGTGGAGGAGAAAGGGGTTCTACCCACCCCAGAGACCTCAGCTGAGGCCGCAACCTGCTCCTCCAGGAATCCAGCACCTATCAGGGTCAAAGTAGAACCCTTTTTAATATGTCTGCAGTCATCCGCGTCACAGGGCGCTCAGCGGGTAGGGTGTTTCCCACGCCAAGGGTGACGCATGGAAAAAGAACTTGAGGGCACTATGTTGTTCCCATTTTAATCATTGAACCCCAATAATTGGGCCTCTCCTTAGGTAGGGATGACAGGTAAGTCTCAGACTTTACTGGGGCAATTCAACAAAAACTAGAAACTCTTAAAAAAAAAAAAAAAAAAAAAGGCTCATTCAGGAACCTGTATTTCAGACCTAATATATCTTTAATTTAATTTAATTTATGTATTTTTTTGAGACAGAGTCTTGCTCTGTCAGCCAGGCTGGAGTGCAGTGGTACGACCTCGGCTCACTGCAACCTCTGCCTCCTGGGTTCAAGCAATTCTCCTGTCTAGGCCTCCTGAGTAGCCAGGATTACAGGCGCGCACCGCCATGCCTGGCTAATTTTTGTATTTTTAGTAGAGATGGGGTTTCACCGTGTTGGTCAGGGTGTCTCAGACTCCTGACCTCAGGTGATCCACCTACCTTGGCCTCCCAAAATGCTGGGATTACAAGTGTGAGCCACCATGCCCATCCCAGACCCACTATATCTTTTAAAGTCCTGCCCCTGGGCCTTTGCACTTGTCACTTGTCTTTTCTAGAATACCATCCCCCCTGCTGGAAGCCTGGCCATCCTCAGCCCCTCTTCCATCATGAAGCTTGGCGTCCCCAGCCTAGCCCAGCCCAAAGAGAATTCTCTTCTCCCCAACATAACTCTGTCTCTTATGCTGGGACACAGACCCTTGAGTGCTATAGAACTTGAGTGCTACAGAATCACAGGCTACCTTTGTGTAAGATTATTCTCCTCCCTAGATATTTTCTTAAGGACAGGGATAAATGGGGCTGGGTGCCTTTGTGTTTCTATGCACCTCTGAATAGCACCTACTCCAGTACCTTGATCAAAGTAGAACAGAAATGAAACTTTACAAATTCTGCCACTTGAAATATGGTGCCTGTAACCTCCCAGGGTCAAACTGAACTTTCCCATCACTGGAAATTAATGACTAACGTTTTCAGAGCTTCCCTCTTTCCCATGAGCAGCTGAACAATTAATTGCCACTTTAAACAATAGTGCATTCTTTTTTTTTTTTTTTTTTTTTTTTTTTAACAGTAAACGTTGGAACAGCTGTGAGGGAGGGAAGGCTGCAAAGGTCTGAGTCAGGAAGGCAAGAGGGCAGGTGGAGAAAAGAGTCAATTCTCTTGGGCCTTAAAGAGGCATGGCCCCGAATCCCTCTCAAGAAGGAGGAAGCCAGCCTGAGAGTTTCTTCAACTATGGTCATGTGTCGCTTAACGATGGGAATATATTCTGAGAAATGCGTCCCCCTAAAGGCGATTTTGTCCTTGTGTGAATATCATTGAGTGCACTTGCATGAACCTAGATGGCATAGCCTACTACACACCTAGGCTGGATAGTGTAGCCTATGACTCCTAGGCCACAAACCTGTGCAGCATGTTACGGTACTAAATACTGTAGGCCAGTATAACACAGTGGCAAGTATTTGTATATCTAAAAACATCTAGGCCAGGCGCGGTGGCTCAAGCCTGTAATGCCAGCACTTTGGGAGGCCGAGGCGGGTGGATCACGAGGTCAAGAGATCGAGACCATCCTGGTCAACATGGTGAAACCCCGTCTCTACTAAAAATACAAAAAAAAAAAAAATTAGCTGGGCATGGTGGCACGTGCCTGTAATCCCAGCTACTCAGGAGGCTGAGGCAAGAGAATTGCTTGAACCCAGGAGGCGGAGGTTGCGGTGAGCTGAGATCGCGCCATTGCACTCCAGCCTGGGTAACAAGAGCGAAACTCCTTCTCAAAAAAAAAAAATAATAATAAATAAAAAAATAAAAACATCTAAACCGGGCCAGGCCCTGTGGCTCACACCTGTAATCCTAGTACTTTGCCAGGCCAAGGTGGGTGGATTACCTGAGATCAGGATTCAAGACCAGCCTGACCAGCATGGTGAAACCCCATCTCTACTAAAAGTACAAAAATTAGCTGGGTGTGGGGTGTGCGCCTGTAATGGCAGCTTTTAGGAGGCTGAGGCAGGAGAATTGCTTGAACCCAGGAGGCGGAGGCTGCAGTGAGCTGAGATCACGCCACTGCATCCCAGCCTGAGCAACAGAGTGAGACTCCGTCTCAAAAAACAAAAACAACAACCCCCCCACCCACCACCACACACACATGCTAAACCTAGAAAAGGTGCAGGAAATAACAGCATGAAAGACAAAAAATCGTCTACCTGTATGGGGCACTTACCCTGACTGCAGCTCGCAGGACTAGAGTTGCTTGAGGCGTCAGTGAGTTCGTGGTGAATGAATGTGAAGGCTCAGGACATTCCACTACTGTAGACAGGCTATACTAAATTTATTTTTAAAGTTTATTTCTTCAGTAATAAATTAACCTTAGCATTCTGTGACTGTGACTTTTTTACTTTACAAACTTTTTAATTTTAAAAGATTTTTGACTTATGTAATAATAGCTTAAAACATAAACATATTGTACAGCTGCTTTTTTTCTTTATATACTAATTATAAAAATAGCTTTTTTCCATTTTTATAATTTTTTTACTTCAAACATTTTTTGGGCTGGGCACGGGCTTACACCTGTAATCCCAACACTTTGAGAGGCCGAGGTGGGTGGATCACGAGGTCAGGAATTCAAGACCAGCCTCCCCAAGATGGTGAAACCCTGTCTCTACTAAAAACTATAAAACTTAGCCAGGTGTGGTGGCAGGTGCCTGTAATCCCAGCTACTTGGGAGGCTGAGACAGGAGAATTGCTTGTACCCAGGCAGCAAAGGCTGCAGTGATCTGAGATTGTGCCACTGCACTCCAGACTGGGCAACAGAGTAAGACTCCATCTCAAAAAAAATTTTTTGTGTGTTAAAAATGAAGACACATGCACACACATGAGCCTAGGCCTGCCTAGGGCCAGGATCATCTATATCACTGCCTCCCACCACCACATCTCCTGCCACTGGAAGGTTTTCAGGGGCAAGAACATGCATGGA
The DNA here is from genome assembly GCF_048565385.1 of Saimiri boliviensis. Lineage (NCBI taxonomy): Eukaryota > Metazoa > Chordata > Mammalia > Primates > Cebidae > Saimiri > Saimiri boliviensis. The sequence continues at coordinate 39,075,794 of NC_133450.1, read as the reverse complement.
GCCATCATCTCCTGTGACAAGAGTGCCTTCTGGAATATCTCCTGAAAAACCTGCTTGACATGATTTCAAAGTTAACTTTTTTTTATAAGTAGGGGTACCCTCTAAAATAATCATAAAGAGTATGGCATAATAAACACATTAACAAGTACCACAGGTGTTCATTATCAAGTAGGATGGACTGTACATAATTGCATGTGCTGTACTTTCATATGACTGGTAGTGCCACAGGTTTGTTTACACCAGCATCACCACAGATATGTGAGCAATGGGTTGCACTAAGATGTAATGATGTCGCTAGGCAAGGAATTCTTCGGCTTCGTCATAATACTGTCATGTATGCAGTCCATTACTGACCAGAATGTTGCCATTTGGCCCATGACTATACTTAAAGAGAGTCATCAAAAATTATTATTGTCCTCAGCCAGGCACGGTGGCTCACACCTTTAATCCCAGCACTTTGGGAGGGGAAGGCAGGCAGATCACAAGGTCAGGAGCTTGAGACCAGCCTGGCTAACATAGTGAAACCCCATCTCTACTAAAAAGACAAAAAAATAACCAGGCGTGGTGGTGGGTGCCTGTAATCCTAGATACCTGGGAGGCTGAGGCAGGAGAATCGCTTAAACTCGGGAGGCAGAGGTTACAGCGAGCTGAGATCATGTCACTGCACTCCAGCCTGAATGACAGGTGAAGACTCTGTCTCAAAAAAAAAAAAAAATTATTATTGTCCTCAAACTTTATGACCTACTCACATTTCCAAGCCTAAATATTCAATAAATTATTTCAAAGACCACCAGAACTCCTGTATGCAGTTTATCTGCCCCTAAATGGTAAGAACTTTAAGAAATCCACTAAATTACAAGCATTTCGTTTTAGTTTATTGGAGTGTGTGTTTTTATATCATTGGCCCTGGATTTTATGTTTTCAGAGTATCTTTGCTCTTGTCCTGCGACCTTGTCCACTCTCAGCAGACCCAGTAATTCCATAAGACCCGGCAACTCCGTTCCTAGGTATAGATCCAGGAGAACTGAAAGCACGTGTTCACTCCAAACATGCACGTGAATATTCATCTCCGCATTGCTCATAATAGCCCCCAAATGAAACAACCCAAAGCGTCCATCAACTCATGAAAGGATAAATAAAATGTTGTATATCCATACAATGGAATGTTATTTGACAATAAAAAGGAATGAAGTACTGACCTGTGCTATGACATGGATGAACCTTGAAGACATTAAGGAGGTAAGCCAGACACTAAAGGTCACTTATCAGCCAGGCACGATGGCTCACGCCTATAATCCCAGCATTTTGGGAGGTTGAGGTGGGTAGATCACCTGAGGTCAGGAGTTCGAGACCAGCCTGGACAACATGATGAAACCCTGTCTCTACAAAAATTAGCCAGGCATGGTGGCATGCGCCTGTAATCTCAGCAACTCTGGAGGCTGAGGCAGGAGAATTGCTTGAACCCAGGAGGCAAAGGTTGCAGTGAGCTGAGATCACGCGCTGCACTCTAGCCTGGGCGACAGAGCCAGACTCTGTCTTAAATAAAATGAAAAAAATAAAGGTCAGTATCACATGATTCCATTAACATGAAATGTTCAGAATAGGCAAATCCATAAAGACAGAAAGTGGATTGACGGTTCACCAGAAACAAAGGGGAGGAGGTAATAGGGAGTAACTATAGTGGGTATGGGGTTTCGTTTTATGATAATGGATATGCTTTGATATTGGAGAGTCGGGATATATTCACAAGGTAGTGAATATATTAGAGCACCTAGGCCTGGTGCAGTGGCTCATGCCTATAATCCCAGTACTTTGCAAGACCAAGGCAGGAGGATCGCTTGAGCCCAGGTGTTGGAGACCAGTCTAAGTACCAAAAAGTACTAGTCTGTACAAAAAATACAAAAAAATTATCCAGAGGTCGTGGCATGGACCTATAATCCCAGCTACTCATGAGGCTGAAGTGAACCATGGGAAGTTGAGGCTGCAGTAAGCCATGATCGCATCACTACACTACAGCCTGGAAGACAGAGTGATACCCTGTCTAAACACACATACATGTACACACACACACATGCACACACACAGAGAGAAAACATTAAGTTGTAAACTTTAAAATGGTGAATTTTGGGCTGGGCGCAGTGGCTCATACCTGTAATCCCAGCACTTTGGGATGCCAAGGCGGACGGATCATGAGGTTAAGAGATCAAGACCATCCTGGCCAACATGGTTAAACCCCATCTCTACTAAAAATACAAAAATTAGCTGGGTGTGGTGGCATATGCCTGTAGTCCAGCTACTCAGGAGGCTGAGGCAGGAGAATTGCTTGAACCTGGGAGGCAGAGGTTGCAGTGAGCTGAGATCATGCCACTGCATTTCAACCTGGTGACAGAGCAAGACTCTGTCTCCAAAAAAAAAAAAAAAAAGGTGAATTTTATGTTATGTATATTATACCTCAATTTTTAAAATATTGCCTTAAAAATATATTTATTAAATAGTGGTTTATCCCTGAAAAAGACACACACTCAGGGAGCTTTGGATCAACTCTATAATTCTTCCTGGATGTTCCTGCTTGTTGCAGTTCATGAAAAAAGGTTGCATCTAAAGGTTGCAATGTTGGTACCCTGTGTGAGAAAAGGGTGTAGCTGCAATTTATCTGTGACCGGGTGTTGGTTGCCAGTACTCTGGCTGGATTGTGTCCATCACCCCTTTTTATTAACTTCAAGAGAGGAAGTCTGTGTTAGTCCATTTGTGTTGCTATAAAGGAATACCTGGGACTGGCTCATTTATAAAGAAAAGAGGTTTCTTTTGGCTCATGGTTCTGCAGGCTTTACAGGAAGCATGCTGCTGGCATCTGCTTCTGGGGAGGGCCTCAGGAAGATTACAGTCATGGGTGAAAGGCAAAGAGGGAGCAGGCCTGACACCTGGTGAGAGAGGGAGTAAGGTGTGTGTGGGGTGCCACATTCTCTTAAGCAATCAGATCTTCTGGAAATTCAGAGAGTGAGAACTCATGACCACGGGGAGAGCACCAAGCCATTCATAAGAGATCCACCCCCATGACCCAGACACCTCCCACTGGGTCCCACCTTCATCACTGGAGATCACATTTCAGTATGAGATTTGGAGGAGCCAAATAGCCAAACCATATCAAAGCCAGAGGGAGAAACTTCACCTTTTGTGACAGGTTAACAAAAAAATTCTGCTTTTTTTTTTTTTTTTTTCAGATAGAGTTTTGCTCTGTCACCCCGGCTGGAGTGCAGAGGTGCAGTCTCTGCTCACTGCAACCTCCACCTACCAGGTTCAAGCAGTTCTCCTGCCTCAGCCTCCCAAGTGCCTGGGATTATAGGCATGCACCACCATGCCCAGCTAATTGTTTTGTATTTTTAGTTGAAATGGGATTTTACCATGTTTGCCAGGCTGATTTTGAATTCCTGACCTCAAGTGATCTGCCTGCCTTGGCCTCCCAAAGTGCTAGGATTACACGCATGAGCCACCGTGCCTGGCCAAAAAAGTTCTGTATTTAAAGGCAAAGTACATCATTTTAATTATATGGTGATGGGGCAGATGGTGAATGCTTGGGTTAGAATTTTGATTTATGGGCCAGGCACGGTGGCTCAAGCCTGTAATCCCAGCACTTTGGGAGGCCAAGGCGGGTGGATCACGAGGTCAAGAGATCGAGACCATCCTGGTCAACATGGTGAAACCCCGTCTCTACTAAAATACAAAAAATCAGCTGGGCATGGTGGCATGTGCCTGTAATCCCAGCTACTCAGGAGGCTGAGGCAGGAGAATTGCCTGAATCCAGGAGGCGGAGGTTACGGTGAGCCGAGATCGCGCCATTGCACTCCAGCCTGGGTAACAAGAGCGAAACTCCGTCTCAAAAAAAAAAAAAAAAAAAAAAAAAAAAAAGAATTTTGATTTATATTATCATAGGCTTTGGAAATTTACATAAGAGGTGAAAGAAAACTTGTTGGTGTTCTCTGGGACATAGTGTAGAACAGTCCAGAATCCCTCCCCCAACGAAAGTGCTGTCTGTGGTTGGCACGCTGCTGGGATGGGTGGAGCGCCGGGGCCAGGCACTCCTCTTGTGGATATATTCAGGGGCCCTGTCAGTTTGGTTGGACAAGCAGCATTTTCAGAGCTTGTCCTGGCAATGTGTCTCTTCCGTGGGTGAATGAGATGGTGAGGACACATCATCACCTCTTATGGAGAAGTGAAGAGATTCTGATAAAAAAAAAAAAAAAAAAAAAAAAAAAAAACCTGTTGGACTAGGGAGCAGCAACTTCTGCAGGAGACAGTTACATCCAGGGCAGCCCTGTTTCTTCACTCCCATCCCCAGGTCTGGGCCAGGGCTTCTCAGAGGACAAGACTGACCCACACTTACTGCTTTTTTTTTTTTTTTTTTTTTTTTGAGACAGAGTCTCGCTCTGTTGCCCAGGCTGGAGTGCAGTACTATGATGTTTGTTCAATGTAACCTCTGCCTCCCAGGTTCAAGCAATTCTCCTGCCTCAGCTTCCCCAGTAGCTGGGACTACAGGCGTATATCACCATGCCCAGCTACCTTCTGTATTTTTAGTAGAGATGGTGTTACACCATGTTGGCCAGGATGGTTTTGCTCTCTTGACCTTGTGATCTGCCCACCTTGGCCTCCCAAAGAGCTGAGATTACAGGCATGAGCCACTGCGCCTGGCCAAGTTTTGAGTTCTGTCGTAAACATTGTTTCTTTCCATCCTGTCATCTGTAACTAATGTCAAAAGCCAGAATGTGGGGCCCCTTGTGAACTGTGAGACTAGAGCCCGTGCATCTCTATCTCTTACCGTCACCCCTAAATAGGCTCAGAGCCCCTACACCCAACAGGTGCTGCTATTCTCTTGGGTTGGAATGAGATGGTGGAAAATCAAAAGCTATGTTTTTGTGCTGAAGCCAGTTCCTATTACAATTTTTCTCTACAGTCAATAAATAACTTGCATTTAAGATCTTAGCAGTCTTTCTGAACAATCCAATATGTTTGCTGCTGCCCAGCAATGCCTGGGTGTTTTTGTGGATTTTATTTTGTTTTTAAATTTTCTTCAAAACAAGTAGCTTGGACCGGGCATGGTGGCTCATGCCTGTAATCCCAGCACTTTGGGAGGCCGAGGCAGGTGGATCACCTGAGGTCAGGAGTTTGAGACCAGCCTGACCAACATGGAAAAACCCTGTCTTTACTAAAAATACAAAATGAGCCGGGTGTGGTGGTACATGCCTGTAATCCCAGCTACTTGGGAGGCTGGGGCAGGAGAATCTCTTGAACCTGGGATGTGGAGGCTGCAGTGAGCCAAGATAGCACTATTGCAGTCCAACCTGGGCAACAAGAGCAAAACTCCATCTCAAAAAAAAAAAAACAAAAAACAAAACAAAACCAGTAGTTTATTATAAGGGCAAAGGCAGTGATTATTGACTTTCCAAATGCAGTCAATCTATTGTCAAGCAGAGCCTGTTTCAGCCCTCACAGGTCTTGCTTGTTGACCTTGCTCCTGCAAGGAGTGTCTATGAGCCTGCCTTGGCCCTGGTTCTAGGCCCCTCTCTTTTCCTATAACCTGAAACCCAGAAGACTGTGCCCCTCGGATGATGTGGTAGTGGTACTGTGAACCCAAGGACCCACTAAAGGACTCATTTTGAGAAATTTGGGAAAAGAAGTTTGGCTTCATTAAGACATTTTTAAACAAGAGTAAGGGGACACGTGGCATCCTGGATGATTGTTGAGGTTAAGCTGGAGTTCTCTGGAGTGATTTGGGTGCTAAATCCTTGGGTGGGGGCCTGACTGGGAACTGCTTCTTTATTTTCCAATTGTAACAGTGTCGGAAGGTATTAATAATAATAATAATAATAATAGCAGTATTAATAGTAATAATAATAGGAAATATTTCAGAATGCTGATTATGTACCAGGTATCAGTCTAGTCTCATTTAATCTTCACAATGGCTCAGTGAGATATACACTATTCTATTATACATACATATTTTTAGAGATGAGGGCTCACTATGTTGCCCAAGCTGAGTGCAGTGGCAATTCACAGGCATGATCATAGTGTACTAAGCCTTAAACTTTTGGGCTCAAGTCATCTTCTCCCATCAGCCTCCCGAGTAGCTGGGAACACAGGTGCATGCCCACCACGCCCAGCTTTTGTACTCTTCTCACATCCATTCCACAGATAAAGAAACCAAGTTTAAAATGGGTAACTTAGGCCAGGTGCAGTGGCTCGTGCTTGTAATCCTAGCATTTTGGGAGGCCAAGGCAGGTGGATCACAAGATCAGGAGTTCAAGACCAGCCTGGCCAAGATGGTAAAACCCCATCTCTACTAAAAACGCAAAAAAATTAGCTGGATGTGGTAGCAGGTGCCTGTAATTCCAGCTACTTGGGGGGCTGAGGCGGATAATTGCTTGAATCCAGGAGATGGAGGTTGCAGTGAGCCGATATTGTGCCACTGCTCTCCAGACTGGATGACAGAGTAAGTCTCCATCTCAAAAAATAACAAACAAACAAATAAATAAAATGGATAACTTACCTCAAATCACACAGCTATTGAGTAACAGAGCTGTTATTTAAAGCCTGGTTCATGTGATTCCAGAGTTCAGAGAGTTTTGTTTGGGGGTTTCTAGAAATAAGAAGCCTTATTTGGGTTTCTAGAGAACTTTCTTTTTCCAAATCAGCTTTATTTTCCCCATACCCTTTCTGTGAACAGGGTTTACTTTAAACTCCATGCAACAGTGGAGAGAAGGATCCTACAGTGTGGTGTGAATACCAATGATGGGAACACCCAAAGCTTCAAACCTCAGGATCAGGGAGACCACAGCCTGCTCCCTGAGCCATTTGGCAGGAGGTGGCCCTACACAGTCATGGAGACCAGCCTCCTAAGTCAGTCACCCAAGCAAGTTTCCCCTGTAGCCTCTCCACAGGGCCTGGGGTCTGCCAGAGGCAGAAGGAGACTTCAGAATCTTGACACAGGAGGAAGCTGGATGAGTATTCACCCTCTGATGTTGTAGATAAGGAAACTGAGGTCCAAGATTAAGTAAAGCGCATTCTGTCTGCAGGTCCTACATGGGTCTCCCGGCTCTCACACCAATTAGAAATGAGCCATTTTCTCAATAAGCAAGGCAAGGCCCCGAGAGATAGTGTAATTGACCAAGCTTCTTTGGAACAAGGACATGGACTCCACTCCCTTGGGGTCCACCAAATGCCTTAGCAACAGTGGATTGTGGATGGAGGGGGTTATTCAAGCCCTTGCTGGATGAATAAATCATATGCGCCTGCTCCTTAAACGGCCCTAGTGAAAGAATCATTTGGGGCACATGTTAAAGATGAAAGTTCAAGTCTGAATACTAGGCTGGAATGAGTCTGTTCAGGACCCTGATAGAACTATGTATGTATAGTGTGTGTATATATGCATATCCAGTATACATTCAGGCAGGACTCTGATCCACTGTTCTCACTCTCGATCCAGGTAATCCCCAATCCATTATCACCTCCCTTTCATGAACTGAAAGTATTTTTTTTTTTTTTAGGTTTAACTTTATTGCAGGGCTGGATCTGTTGGGATTCTGAGCACTCATTTTACTTTAACCATGACCTTCCTTGCCTTTATTCTCAACCGTGTAGGCTGTGTCCTCCAGGGGGCAGAAATGAGCCACTTGTTCATTCTTTGGGGCTGAGCTTTGAGACTTTCTGACTTTCATAAGATACATACCCAGAGGGGATCCGAAAGAAAGCAGGTTGAAATGCTTTTCTTACTAGGTTGAATGCAATTGCAGTCTAGAATCCTCTAAGAGACAAAATACCATTAGGCACTCTTGCATTGAATTCAAACTGACCCAAGTTCAAATCCAGAATCAAACACGGGTTTGAAGCATGCCTCCCATCTTTATGATCCTAGCAGGCTATTTAAATCAATGAGGTCTCAGTTTCTTGTGCTATAAAATTCTAATATAGTCAGCTTTCCATATTGACAGTTTCCACATCTGTGGATTCAACCAACCATGGATAGAAAATATTGAAAAAAATCCCAACATCAATACAACAAAAATAATACAAACAAAAACAATATATTGCTGGGCACAATGGCTCACACCTGTAGTCCCAGCACTTTGGGAAGCCTAGGTGGGAGGATCACCTGAGGCCAGGAGTTGGAGACCAGTTTGGTCCAACATGATGAAACTCCATCTTTACTAAAAATACAAAAATTAGCCAGGTGTGATGGTGGACACTTGTAATCCCAGCTACTCAGGAGGCTGAGGCAGGAGAATCACTTAAACCCAGGAGTTGGAGGTTGCAGTGTCTGAGATCACACCACTGCACTCCAGCCTGGGCGACAGAGCGAGATTCCATCTTAAAAAAAAAAAATATATATATATATATATATATATATATATAACTATATTATATGATATATATATAGTATAACAACCATTTGCATGGCATTTACATTGCATTAATATTTGACATTATAGGTTATCTAGAGATGACTTGAAGTATAGGCAAGGTTGACCAGGCACAGTGTCTCATATCTGTAATACAGTAGTTTGAGAGACCAAGGCAGGTGGATCGCTTGAGGCCCCAGGAGTTTGAGACCAGCCTGGTAAATATGAGTGGGACCCTGTCTCTATAAAAACTTGAAAAAAAATTAGCCTGGTGCTGTGTTGCACCTGTAGTCTCAGCTACTCAGGAGGCTGAGGCGGGAGGATTGCTTTAGCACAGGAGTTTGAGGATGCAGTGAGATATGATCATGGCACTGCACTCCAGCCTGGGTGAATGAGCAAGACGCTGTTTCAAACAAATGAACAAGTATAGGGAAGGAATTGCCTAGGTTATACGCAAATACTATACCATGTTATATTAGAAACTTGAGTATCTGTGGATTTGGGTATCCAAGGGGGTCCTGGAGCCAGTCCCAGCAAGATACTGAGGGATGACTGTCAATAATACCAGCTTAATAGGATGGTTATGAACCTTATATTGCAACCGCTAAAAAAAAAAGTCAGCTGTTATTATTACCACAACTATTACTACTACTCTCTATAAAGGCATGTGATTATTAACTCTGTTAGGAAAGTAGACTCCACTTTTTTTAATAGCTAGCTAAAGCTCTCCAAAGAGACATTCAGCCCACTCTTTTCTGGCTTCTGTACCAGGGTGACTTTTCATATCCTGGGAGCCAACAATGCGAACAACATAGAGGCTACGTTGGATAGAACGAAATGTGTTGGTTTCCTTAATAAAATGGAGCTCATATTCCCTGCGATTGGCTCCGGCTGGCAGGAGACTCTGCACATGGGAGAAGCGGTTAGATCTCTTGGCTGTGTTTTGCACTCCATAACTCACCTTTCCCTAGAGATTTCTCCCTAGTGTCACTGGTACCACCAATGTGTAAGGACAGACACACCTCACTCCACCCCACCCCTGGGCGGACTTCCTCTTCCCTACCAACATCAGGGAATCTGGGTTTGATTTGATTGAGGGTGGCAATGAGTTTCTTTACCCTGAGGCTTGGGATGATCTTCGTTTTAGCTTCACCTGGAATAGCTTGCGAAGTCGGGATCCTGGTTTCCTAAATTGAGATAATAAGAATGATGATGAGAGTAGTGGCTTCTATTTGTTGAACCTGTCTTCTATGCAACGGCTTTATACGGATCCTTTCCTTCCATCTCACTCCATCTGTACTACAACCCAGTGAATTCGTTCCCATGACGACTGTCATTGTACAGATGGGGAAACGGAAGCACGCGGAGGTCAGGTCACTTGCTCAAGGCCTCAAGGGTAGGTGGTGAAGGAGTTTAGGACTAGAACCCAGCAGTCTGAACTCACTTGGCTCTGAAGGGAGTTGGAAGACCACAGACACCGCCTTCCCACCCCTTGAGACACAGGAAGAGCTTCCGTTCCCTGGGCGTGACCCTTTGCTAAGGCTCATGGTGGATGAAGGTGTGCACAGCTCCTTGAGGGCAGTCAGCTTGCAAATGTCTGGCTCAGGTGAGAAGAGAGACACCTTCGAGGTCCTCCCACATCAGACAAATTGAGCCCTGCCCCTAAGCACAGATGCCACTCCCTCTTGTCTTACCTTTTCACCTCCTTCTTTCTTTGCCACTGTGAGGACAACACTCCACAGGGCATGTGAAGACACAGCCCCAGCCCTGGAGCCTCAGAATCTGTCACCATCCCTGGGAGTTGAGGAGGAAATTGCAGTGTTGAGGTTTCTTGCTTCTTCCTCATTGAGAGAGAAAAACCCCAACTGTCAACAAACCTCAAACCCACCAATCAAACGATGCCTGCAGGCGGCAGCTGGGTAGCAGGGTGTATCTATGGTGAATGAGATCACGAGAAGTCCTGGGCACAGAGAACAAGGTGACAGAAGACAGAGGAGAGGAGGAAGGTTGTGCAGAGCGGAGGAGTGCATGGAAGGGAGGGAGGCCCTTGTTCGTGGATTTCCCAGGGAACCAGGCGCCAGGGAGAAGGACCAACACGTGAGGCGGGGAGGAAGGAGCTAGAAGTGGGGAGGGATCTAAGGAAAGAGCTTCTGTGTCTTAAGAGGTGGGAAAAAGAAAGGAGAACCCAAAGCAAAGCAAGCGTTGCAGAGAACAGTAAGATTAGAATGTCAGCGATCCAGACCCACGACCCTGGGGACTGTTGTCACACAGGGTCTGGTGGTGGGGTTGGGGCGGCTGCAGAGGTCGCTGCTTTGTCCATACAAAGCAATTTGCAGAGAAGGCTGAGTCGAGGAGGAGGAAGCAGAGGTAGTTAAGGAAATATGTTTAAAAGTTTAGCACAGGCTGGGCACGGTGCCTCACGCCTGCAATCCTAGCATTTTGGGAAGCCGATGTGGGTGAGACTAGGCGCTCAAGACCAGCCTGGGCAACATGGTGAAACCCTGTCTCTATAAAAATACAGAACATCAGCTGGGTGTGGCAGGGCATGCCTGTAGTCCCAGCCACTTGGGAGGCTGAGGTAAGAGGATCACCTGAGCCTGGGAAGTCAAGGTTGCAGTGAGCTGAGATTGTGCCACTGTGCTCCAGCCTGGGCAACAGGAGTGAGACCTTGTCTCAAAAAAAAAAAAAAAAAAAAAAAAAAAGTTAGCACAAATGGCTACATTTTACATAATTTTTTCGTATAAAAATCTGGAAAAGGCCAAATTACTGAGATTGACATCAGATCAGAGTGGGGGTAAGGGGAACATGATTGACTACACAAGGGTATGAAGAACCTTTTTGGGGTGATGGAACTGTCCTGTCTCCTAACTGAGGTGATAGTTACACAACCGTACACATTTGCCAAAACTCATTGAAAGTTACTTTTTTTTTTTTTTTTTTTTTTTTTTGAGACGGAGTTTCGCTCTTGTTACCCAGGCTGGAGTGCAATGGCGCGATCTCAGCTCACCGCAACCTCCGCCTCCTGGATTCAGGCAATTCTCCTGCCTCAGCCTCCTGAGTAGCTCGGATTACAGGCATGTGCCACCATGCCCAGCTACTTTTTTGTATTTTTAGTAGAGACGGGGTTTCACCATATTGACCAGGATGGTCTCGATCTCTTGACCTCGTGATCCACCCGCCTTGGCCTCCCAAAGTGCTGGGATTACAGGCTTGAGCCACCGCGCCCGGCTTGAAAGTTACATTTTAAGGGTGAATTTCAATTTGTGTAAATTGTATCTCATAAACCCGACTTAAAAATATTCGACAGGTGTCAAAACTATATATTACAACTCAGCTGTGTCAAAAAAGAGAAGGTGCCCCCTTATTCTCTAGAACAGAGGTAAACTTCACAAATTCTCATTCCCTTGAATATGAGGTGGGAGAACACATACTTGACAATGAAGGAAAACCAGTCTCTTCCACTGTAAATTAGTTGTATTAAGTTAGTTCAGCCTCTCTTGGGTAAAAGTTCAGCCAAATCCCTGCCTGGAATGTCATCTCCTCTCTGGGTGTGTCCCCTTCCTGCCTCTCCTCTCCCAGCCTCACCCTGTGGATAACTCGGTGCGGGGCCCTGTGCTGTCTTCTGGTCTTCAGTGGCCTTTACGCCTGCTGACGTCCACAGCAGGGTTCTGGCTGGGGAGAGCTTGTGGTTCACCCGGCTCCTGGGTCCTGTGCCAGCTCTGCTGGTCCTGTAGATACAAACTGGAACCCCTCCCATGTCCCCAGTGCTTTCCGTTTACCTCCTGGCTTCAGCCTGAAGCATGTCCACAGCCTGTCAGCTCTCCACCACCTGTGCATTTCCTAGGGCCTCTTAGGGACTTCTGGGTTTCTCCCGGGCTGCACTCAAGCCAAGGGGAATTGAGGTGGGGCCGAGTGGAAGGGGTAGAACAGCTAAGGTCCCGCTCCAACATTCAACGCACCATGCAATTGTCTCTACTTGACTGAAGCTACTCCAGGTGGACATCGGGACACTCTGGAAGGGGGCTGACTGCTCCAGGGCTCCAATCAAAAAGTGGGGAAAGGCCGGGCACAGTGGCTCACACTTGTAATCCCAACACTTTGGGAGGCAGAGGTGGATCACTTGAGGCCAGGAGTTTGAGACCAGCCTGGCCAACATGGTGAAACCCCGTCTCTACTAAAAATACAAAAAAGTAGCTGGGCATGGTAGCGCACACCTGTTGTCCCAGCTACTCAGGAGGCCAAGGCAGGAGAATTGCTTGAACTTGGGGGGCTGAGGTTGCAGTGAGCCAAGATCACGTCATTGCACTCCAGCCTGGGTGACAGAGCAAGACTCCAAATTTTAAAAAAAAAGAAAAGAAAAGTGGGATACACATGGTTTTTTTGTGGGGGAGGGAAAGGGTCTCTGTCACTCAGGCTGGAGTGTAAGTGGCACAATCATGGCTCACTGCAGCCTCAACTTCCTGGGCTCAAGCGATCCTCCAGCCTCAGCCTCTTGAGTAGCTGAGACCACAGATGTAAGCCACCATACCCAGCCAATTTTTTTATTTCTAGTAGAGACAGGGTCTCACTATGTTTCCCAGACTGGTCTTGAACTCCTGGGCTCAAGCAATCCTCCTGGCTTGGCCTCCCAAAGTGTGGGGATTACAGGCGTGTCTCTGACATGCTCTTGACCTCTGTGGAGTTTTTCTATTGCTGTACATGCCACTGACAAGCTTTGACAAGGGTGAGAGAACACTGGCATCTGAGCTCCATCCCCACCCAGCCCCCTTCAAGCTCCAGAGGGTTCACACTTCCTCTTTCTGTTTTTCAGAGACTTCCTTTCCATCATATCTTTCTTCTTCCCTGCCCTATGGATTTTTCTAGATGGTATCTGCCTTTCTCCTTTCCTTGACCCACAAGCTGTTCTTGTGCAATGACAGAGTACGGCTTACTGATAGTGAAAATGCCTTTGAAAGAGGTTCAGAACGGTATCTCCATTACTGTAGGGTTTTAAGAATAAGGTAGTCATTTTTTTTGTTTTCCTTTTGTTTTTCTTCTGGAGACAGGGTCTTGCTCTGTTGCCCAGGCTGGAATTCTATGGTGCAATCATAGCTCAGTGTAGCCTCAACCTCCTCGGCTCAGATAATCCTCCTACCTCAGCCTCCTGAGTAGCTGAGACTACAGGCATGTGGCACCATGCCAGGCTAACTGTTCTATTTTTTGTAGTGATGAGGTTTCACCATGTTGCCCAGGCTGAGGTCCAACCCCTGGGCTCAAACAATCCTCCTACCTTGGCCTCTTGAACTGCTGGGGTTACAGGCATGAGCCACCACATCTGGCCAAGGTAGTCATTTCTAAGTGCTCTTTAAAATAATACAAGTTTTCTAAACTAGAGGAATTTCATCCATTCAGACATACAACACACATTTGATTATCTTTTCCCTCAAGCCTGTTCTTCCTTCTGTGCTTCTAATCCACCCAGACACCAATGCGAGAAATTGAGACCCCTTGTTTTATTTGACATTGGCCCCCACTCTTTGACTGTCCGTTCTTCCTCTTTAAATGAGGACAATTCTTATCTCTGCCTTCTCTCCCAGGCTGACTGTCTTAGTGGAGGCTCTCAGTCTTTCCGGCCTGGGCTTTTGGGATGATTTTCTAATTGATCTTCTACCCCAGAAGTTACCACTGCTCAGCCTTCTTGCCACTGGTATGGTTTCCAAACAGATCAGACTGCTGATCTTTTGTTTAAAACCCTCTGTAGGTCCCTGTGCCTGTATGATGTGGCCCCTGCCCTTCTCTGAAGACTCGACTCCTCTCCTTTACATGCCTTCTCTGCCCCAGCCACACCACGCGACTAGCAGGGGCCAGTCATGCTGTGCTGGTTCGCAGCTCTGTGCCTTTGTGCACACTATTCCTCTGGCTCTGATGTCACTCATCACCTTCTTATCATTTGACTTTCCACACAGGGATCTCCTTCTCCCTGGGGCCTTTCTGATCCCTCCCAGCAAGAAGGCTGTGCTTTGGTTCAGCATAGTCCCAGCTTGCCTCCATTAGGATGCTTGCCATGCAGAATTGCGTCACAGTGCTAGGCTGTGAGCTCCTAGAGATAGACACTTAGTAACCTCAGTTTCCTCAGCATTTAGCACAATGCCTGGCTCAAGCCAGTCCAGTGAATGAATAATGATGAGCACTTGCCCTGGAGCGAGTCAGGATCTTGGAGGTCACTGGGTTCCAACTTTCCAGAGAGTCTCAGAGAAGTTAAGTGACTCAGTCAACCTCACACAGCTATTTGGTGACAAAACTAGATCTGGGCCAGGCACAGTGGCCCATGCCTGTAATCCCAGCACTTTGGGAGGTCGAGGTGGGCAGATCACCAGAGGTCAGGAGCTCAAGACCAGCCATCCAACATGGTGAAACCCTGTCTCTACTGAAAATATAAAAATTAGCCAGGTATGGTGGCAGGTGCCTGTAGTCCCAGGCACTTGGGAGGCTGAGGCAGAAGAATCACTTGAACTTGGGAGGCAGAGGTTGCAGTGAGGAGGTAGAGGTTGCAGTGAGCTGAGATCGCACTCCAGCCTGAGCAACAGAGCGAGACTCTGTTTCAAAACACACACACACACACACACACAACTAGACCTGGTTCTTTGATTCCAAGTGCAGAGCTCTTTCTACCACCTTGACCTCTAGACACAAGAGAGGGATAGAGAGGGATGAGGTAGGTAGGGGGAATGGTGGGAAGCCAGGCTGAGGGCAGGGGACGGTGAGAAGACACCAGAGGCAGAAACTTAACTCGGAGCTGATTGAACTTATTCTCAAGCTGGAAAATGGGTCAGCTCCACAAAGGATTCTTTCTGTCAAACCCTGTTCCTCTCACCTGTGCCACTGGGATGATGCAGTCTATGTCAACAGGAGCAGCTGACACCTGAAGTTACAATAACAATGGCGTGGAATCAATTTCAATAAAAGCCTTGCTTCGTTTTACTGATGATTTGTTTGAGGCTCAGACAATTCGTCTATCCTGATTACACAAGCATTCTCAGAGATTTTATTGCTTGCTTGCTTGCTTGCTTGCTTTCATTTTCCTTCCTTCTTTTCCTTCCCTTCTTTCCCTTCCTTCTTTCTCTCTCTCTCTCTCTCTCTCTCTCTCTCTCTCTCTCTCTCTCTCTTTCTGGCGGAGTCCCACTCTGTTGCCCAGGGTGGAATGCAGTGGCATGATCTAGGCTCACTGCAACCTCTGCCTCCCAAGTTCAAGTGATTTTCTTGCCTCAGCCTCCCAAGTAGCCAGGACTACAGGCACGTGCCACCACGCCCAGCTAATTCTTTTTAGTAGGAACGGGGTTTTGCCATGTTGGCCAGGCTGGTCTCAAACTCCTGACCTCAGGTGATCTACCCGCCTTGGCCTCCCAAAGTGTTGGGATTACAGGCGTGAGCCATAGCACCTAGCTGCTCTGTTTCTTTAAAAACAAAATTTGAGGCCGGGCGCGGTGGCTCAAGCCTGTAATCCCAGCACTTTGGGAGGCCGAGGTGGGTGGATCACGAGGTCGAGAGATCGAGACCATCCTGGTCAACATGGTGAAACCCCATCTCTACTAAAAATACAAAAAAACTAGCTGGGCGTGTTGGCGCATGCCTGTTATCCCAGCTACTCAGGAGGCTGAGGCAGGAGAATTGCCTGAACCCAGGAGGCGGAGGTTGCGGTGAGCCAAGATCGCGCCATTGCACTCCAGCCTGGGTAACAAGAGCGAAACTCCGCCTCAAAAAAACAAAAACACAAACAAACAAACAAAAAATTTGTATGTTGTGACTTTAAAAGTAGTTGTGCTAATTAAATCTTCATCATACTCCTTTCTGGAGACTCAGTGTGGGGTGGCAGAAAGAGCACTGGGGTCACACCCACCCAGGGCTGAATCTTGGCTCTGCGGCTGGCTAACGGCACAACTGCGGGCAAGCCATTTAACTGCGCTGAGCCTGGGCTTTGCGTTTGTAAGAACAGAGGTCGTGATACTCTTCCCAGTGGTTGTTCTGGGAACAAAGATGGGCCCTAGAGGAACAGCCAGCAGAGCGAGTAAAGCGTGGTTCTGGAGTCAGAGCACCTGGGTTTGAATTCTTGTTCCACTCCTTGCCAGATGCGTGACCTCAGACAGGTGACAAATCCTCTCTGCATCATAGCTTCCTTCACTAGCGTGTACGGCACTTGGACAACGCCAGGCACAGAGTCAACATCGCGGTAGTGTAAGCTGGAGAAACACTGACCGTGGTGCCAGGTGCAAAACACATGCACATTCCTTTCTTCTTCCCCTTCCAGGGGAGCCCGATTCTGTGCGTCCCACTGGTAGATACACAACATCGTAGCCTAGGCTCTTCAGCCTTACCCTGTAGCAGTTGATGAGAAATCCGAAGAAACCAAGTCCTCCCTTTTCTCTGTACAGCCAATGATGAGTAAACTCTAGCTTGTCCCAGGAGTCACTGCATTTTTACTCTCTCTGGCCCCTTACATGGAGCTACAGTCCTAGCAGGCCTGTGCTTACACTTCCAGCCCTCATGCTTAAATCCCAGGAATCACGAGTGAGAGCCCAGCCCAGGGACAGGACAGTGCGATCTCCTGCTTGGCCTGACTCATGGTGCTTTGTTCAGCTCTGTGGCCTGGGCCCTGGCCCCTGAAGCCTCCCTGGGGCCTGTTAGGACCTGTTCTTTCTCAGGTTCATTAGTCCCAGCTCAATAGCTAGGCTCTCCAGGCTATATGCCAGCCCCAGTCACTTTCCCCATTCTGATGCCCCTGTGTTCTCAGAGGACCCAGCCCCCAGCCCCCAGCCCTGGAACTGGTAGAGGGAGGCAGCCTGGGGCAGGGGACAGGAGCCAGACTCTGAATCTAGAAAAGGAGCCAGAATCTTGCAATGTCACGTTGAAAACCAAGACAGCAAAGATCCGTGGGTCCTACTTCTGTGTCTTGTAGAAATCCCTCTGTCTGTGGCAGTTTCAGGCCCAGGATCTGGATCCCAGAAATCAAAGAGACATTAGAGCACATCTGGGCTGGCTCTTCCCTTATCTGAAGCAAGAGGCCATACTGTAGCATCCCAGGCAGGGTGTCCTCCAGGCCCTTAGTGAAGTGCTCTGTAATGGAGAATTCACTGCCTTTCCACTGCCCACACCATGGCGATACCTGTGTCTAGAAATTCAGCTTCTGGAACTCTGACCCAGTGCTCCTAGCTCAGGCGGGAGGATCGCTTGAGCCCAGGAGTTTGAAATCAGCCTGGGCAACCTAGTGAAACCCTGTTTCTCTCTCTCTCTCTCTCTCTTTTTTGAGATGGAGTTTCACTCTTGTTGCCCAAGCTGAAGTGCAATGGTGCCATCTCAGCTCACTGCAACCTCTGCCTCCTGGATTTAAGTGATTTTCCTGCCTCAGCCTCCTGAGTAGCTGGGATTACAGGCATGTGCCACCACGCCCAGCTAATATTTTTAATATTTTTGATTTTTAGTAGAGAGGGGTTTCACTATGTTCGCCAGGTTGCTCTCTCTTTTTTTTTCCCCAGGGTCTCACTGTGTCACCCAGGCTAGAGACCAGTGGCCTGATCGCTACTCACTGCAACCTTCCCTTTCCAGGCTCAAGTGATCCTCCCACCTCAGCCTCTCGAGTAGCTGGGACCACAGGTGTGCACCACCATGCCCAGCTAATTTTGTATTTTTTAGAAGAGATGGGGTTTTGTCATATTGCCCAGACCGGTCTTGAACTCCCAGGCTCAAGTGATCTGCCTGCCTTCGCCTCCCAAAATGCTGGAATTACAGGGTGAGCCTCCGTGCCCGGCCAGGAATTGGATTTTTTATTTAAAAATTTGTAATTAACACTTAAGTTTAAATTGCCACATGTGTAAAGCACTATCTCGAATAGAAAAAAATCCAGCACAGTGGCTCATGCCTGTAATCCCAGCACTTTGTGAGGCTGAGGCAGGAAGATCACTTCAGCTCAGGAGTTTAAGGCAGGGCAACATAGTGAGACCCTACCTCCACCAAAAAATAGAATAAATTAGCTGGGTGTGGTGGCTTGCGCCTGTAGTCCCAGCTACCCAGGAGGCTGAGGTGGGAGGATCCCTTAAGCTGGAGAAGTCGAGCCCTGATCTCGCCACTGCGCTCCAGCCTGGACGACAGAGTGAGACTCTCAAAATAAATAAATAAATAAAAGTAAAGAATAAATTGCCAAATGTGGCTAGTGGCTGCCGTATTAGACAGCACAGGTCTAGAAGGTTGGGGAGGCTCAAATCGACATGCTCTGTTTGCTCTGCTGACTTCGTCCCAAGAGGAGGAAGACGGTTGGGGGCGGATCAGAGTGGGGCTCTCAGGGCCTAAGGAAGATACTAGAGAGGGAAGGAAGATCTGAGCCAGTCTCAGAAGGACAATGCCATATAAGGCTCCGTTCCTGGTGGGAGGAGTCCTCCAGATGTTGAGTAGAGAGAGGCTGAGGGCCAGGGGCCTGGGGGAGGGGGAATGATTTAAGGGCACCCCTAAATAAGTCATCCTGATATACATATATATTTTTGAGATGGAGTCTTGCTCTGTCACTCAGGCTGGAGTGCAATGGCACGACCTCCTGAGATTTGTACAGAGACCCATTTCACATAAGAGGTCTGCTTTGGTAGCTCAGGCCTGGGAGGACTGTGGGTCTTGGCAGAGCGAGGAGGCACTGTTATTTTTTCTTCTGAGGCCATGTGAACGGGGCAGGCTGTGTGCATAGTTTCCATGGCATAATCTGACTATAAAGCCCTGTGTGTCTGTGGGGGAGGGACCGGGAGAGGCCCTGGGCCCAGCCTCAGTCAGAGCTGGGCATGGGCCCAGGAGGCTCCTTCCCTCCTAATTCCTGCAAGATCCTGAGCCATGGGCAGGGCAGGGCTGGCCAGAGCTCTGGAAGCTCATTTGGTTGCTGACTGGGGTGAGGGTGTTGGCGCTTCCAGACGCCTGGACATGAGATAGAGGAAAGATAATATTCCAAGAACTGGGCCAGGCCGAGGCTCAGGCAGAACACAGGATGTGAATTCACGGCCAGGCACCGCAGAGGCAGGCAAACGAAGGCCTCCTTGTTTGCACCTGGCTACCTCCTCCACCTGCAAAACAGAAGCTACCACCTGGCCGGCTGGGGCCCAGCCCCGAGGAGGAAACGGAATAGGATTATTTGCCTACAGTGATTGTCAGCAGGTTCACCAAACACCTTTCTCTGCTGGAGAAAGGATGCCACTAAAGAAAAGAGACCACTCCGGGCACGGTGGCTCATGCCTGTAATCCCAGCACTTTGGGAGGCTGAGGCAGGCAGATCATGGGGTCAGGAGTTTGAGACCAGCCTGGCCAACGTAGTGAAACCCCGTATCTACTAAAAATACAAAAAATTAGCTGGGCGTGGTGACAGGTGCCTGTAATCCCAGCTACTCAGGAGGCTAAGGCAGGAGAATCGCTTGAACCTGGGAGGAGGAAGTTGCAGTGAGCTGAGATCGTGCCATTGCACTCCAGCCCAGGCGACAATGCGAGATTCCTTCTCAAAATAAATAAATAAATAAATAAATAAATAAATAAAAATAAAAGGAAAGAGGCCACTCTGCTAGCGTCCCCAAAACTGCAGCTTCTTGGACAGAAGTCAGGGATGTAGAGCATGGGCTAATATTTATTAGGCAACTACTAGATACCAGGCTGTGTGCTAAACATTTTGCTTTTCTAATTTATTTGGAAAAATATAGATTAATAATCATTATGACAGCTAATGTTTCTTGAGTGCCTACCAGGGATCAGACATCAATTCCTTTAATCCTCCTAAAGCTCCCTATCTATGGGTTGAGGGAAACTATGCCTTATCTGCAATTTTGCTCTAAATCAGGGGTCCACAAACTACAGCCTGCAGGCCACATGTGGCCCCCTGAGGCCATTTATCTGGCCCCCCCGCCGCACTTCAGGAAGGGGCACCACTTAAGTCAGAGGAGCACAGTATGTGACGGCCCTCCAACGGTCTGAGGGACAGTGAACTGGCCCCCTGTGTAAAAAGTTCGGGGACGCCTGCTCTAAATCATCCAGCCAGTGAATGCCCCAGTGGGGATTTGAACCCAGCACTCTGACTGCACACCCTCCACTTATAACCACTGATTTTCCGGACAAATCCTGGCTGTAGATTCCATGACGCTCTATTCCAGGGTCTTCGAAAGGGTTCCACTGCTCTGAATTACCCAGTTTGTCCCAAAGCTCCTACCTCAGCCTGCTTCCTGTTTCTGCCCTGGCTCCTTGAGGCCTCTGAGACTGGAGTTTCAAAGGGGCTCTGTCCCTGGAGAGTGGCTGTCCCTTCGCCTGCTCTGGGTTTGTTGTGACGTACTGGTCGGCAGCCCCGGTCTGCAGAGGTTGCCCAAGACAATCATGCCTTTCTGAGAGGCAAGCTGTGCTGGAGTCTCAGGCCACAGCCACACACACAATGCCCTCTGTCTCCACTGGGGCAGAAAGGCGCATTATTGCGGGTCGGGTGACTCTGGCTTCACTGGCCGTGATGTTTGTGGTCTGCACATCTCCCACAAGGCACCTCCCCGTGATGGTGGGCATGGCCAGGGCTGGACAGGGAGGGAGCACAGGAGCACTCAGGGCCTGGGCGTCCCTTCTCTTGGAGGTTCCTGCCTCACTTCCCATGTCAGACCTGTCCCTGAGCCTCTATCCCCACCTGTAAGTCCTTCCACAGCGCCCCAGGTCTCCCTCTCCTAAGGCTTTTGGTGCTAGAATTTATTTATTTATTTATCTATGACAGGGTCTGGCTCTATCATCCAGGCTGGAGGGCAGTGGCGTAATCTTGGCTCCCTGCAACCTCCGTCTCCTGGGTTCAAGTCATTCTTGCGCCTTAGCTTCCCGAAGAGCTGGGACTACAGGCATATGCTACCACACTCAGCTAATTTTTGTATTTTTAGTAGAGATGGAGTTTCACTATGTTGGCCAGGCTGGTCTCAAACTCCTGACCTCAATCTATCCTCCTGTTTTGGCCTCCCAAAGTGCTGGGATTACAGGCATAAGCCACCACGCCTGGCCTAGAATTTAACTTTCTCT
This sequence comes from Saimiri boliviensis, assembly GCF_048565385.1. Taxonomy (NCBI): domain Eukaryota; kingdom Metazoa; phylum Chordata; class Mammalia; order Primates; family Cebidae; genus Saimiri; species Saimiri boliviensis. The sequence goes on along the minus strand of NC_133450.1, from coordinate 39,054,372 downwards.
GGGAAAGCACACAGCACCATGCCTGGCATGATGTGCCCTCCACAACAGGGCTTTCTCTTCTGCTTTCCTCTTCTGGCTTCTCATGTTTGGACTTTGTGCAGGTTGGAGATGATTTTGTCATCAGGAATTTTGACAGAGACCCTGAAAACAGCTGTGTTCTTAATAACAATAACAGCCACAGCTTACTAAGCCCTTAGCATGTGCCTGGCAATGGGCCAAAGCCATGGAATCCTCACAACAGGCCTGGGAGGGTGATGCTCTTCCCAGTCCCACTTTAAGAAACAGAGGCTCTGGCCGGGTGCGGTGGCTCATGCCTGTAATCCCAGCACTTTAGGAGGCCGAGGCAGGTGGATCACGAGGTCAGGAGTTCAAGACCAGCCTGACCAAGATGGTGAAACCCCGTCTCTACTAAAAATACAAAAATTAACTAGGCGTGGTGGCAGGTACCTGTAATCCCAGCTACTCGGGAGGCTGAGGCAGAGAAATGGTTGAACCTGGGAGAGAGAGGTTGCAGTGAGCCGAGATCACACCATTGCATTCCAGCTGGGCAACAGAGCGAGACTTGTCTCAAAAAAAAAAAAAAAAAAGGAAAAAAAGAAGAAGAAGAAACAGAGGCTCCTTGCACATGAGTGACTTGCCCAGGGAGCTGGGTGGTGAAGCTGGATTCAGACTCAGTTCCATGCTCTTGACAGGTGTGCTATCATGCCTGCATTACTTTCCCAGGGATGTCCAAACAAGGTACCAACACTGTGTGGCTTAGAACATTTACTGTCCCATAGTACTGGTTCCTTCTAAGGGCTGTGAGGGAGAATCTGACGCAGGCCGCGGGTGTACATTCACCATGCTTTATTTTGCATAGTCACACACATACATGTTCATACACAGTCATACACATGTGCTCACACAATCACACACATACATGCTCTGCCCTAGCTTTGGTGCCTGCTGGCCATCTTCACTGCTCTGTGGCTTGCAGATGCCTCACCCCATATCTGCCCTTTTCTTCACTAGGTGTCCTCCCCGTGTTCCTGTCTCTCTAAGTTGAAATTTCCCCCTGTAATTAGGACATCAATCATACTGGATCAGGGCCCACCCTAACAACTGCATTTTAACTTGACCATCAGCAAAGACCCTATTTCTAAATAAAGTCACACTCACAGGTTCTGAGAGTTAGGGCTTCAGTATCTTTTGGCAGTACCATTCCACCCACAATAGGGCCCTTCCATGCTTTGTACTTTTGTGGCTTGGGCTTTCTTAGGAGCATTAAGAGGAAGTGGTACGGCTGGGCATGGTGGCTCATGCCTGTAATCCTAGCACTTTGGGAGGCCGAGGTGGGCAGATCACCTGAGGTCAGGAGTTTCGAAATCAGCCTGGCCAACATGGTGAAACCCCCTCTCTACTAAAAACACAAAAATTAGCCAAGCGTGGTGGCACATGCCTATAATCCCAGCTACTTAGGAGGCTGAGGCAGGAGAATCGCTTGAACCCAGGAGGCAGAGCTTGCAGTGAGCTGAGATCACACCACTGCACTCCAGCCTGGGCGACAGAGCAAGACTCTCTCTTGGAGAAAAATAAAAAAGAGGAAATGGTGCTACCCTCACCTCCAAGGGTGATAAGTCCCTTTCTTGCACTTGTCCACACAGGATGCACACACACACACACACACACACACACACACACACATACTCACACACTCACACACTCACGCGCACTCACACACAGAGGTTCAGCAGCCTGGCAAGGACATCAATGCTCAGGACAGAGGCTAAACTGCCACATTAACATCTGGACTCCATGAAGACAGTGGAACATCTGGCCAAGATGAGGCCTGGAGGGTGCCAGGTGCTCCAGCAGGATGGAGAGGAAACTGCCAGCAGTGTAGACACTTGCCCTCGCGGCACAGCAGTTTGCACAAGACCTCACTAAACCCACTCTTAAAATATTGCAGAGGCTGGGGGCCGTGTCTGCAGCTCTAGAGTCTGGCGCAGGAGTGATTACTTGCGGAGCACGCAGCACAGAGGGAAGCAGCTTGCCAGCGCCACTCGGCTTCCATCTCCACCACCAGCTACACCGAGTCAGCTTTTGTGGTCAGTGACTGCTCCTGCTGGGTCTCACCGGACCAGCCGTTACTCTCTGCTGTGGGTAGGACCAGGAAAGGCCTCCTCCAGGTGTGGACTTGCCGCTTCTAGGCCCTGGGCCTGTGGGTACTGGCCCGGAGGACTTCAGCCCCAAGTGGCAGTGCTCTTCCAGTGACCAGCACCTGGGGCCTTCTCTCCAAGCTCTAGCCCCCGCTGCACCCCAGGCCTGCCTCAGCCTCCGCTGCTCCCGCTGCTCCTGGGCCACAGCTTTCTGTCTCCTCGGAGCTCCTCCACCTCTGCGACTGGTTTCTTCCAGGCCAGGCCTCCCAGGTCTCAGGGGCACACCCACACATGCTTTATTTCACACGGTCACACACGTACATGTTCACACACATTCATACACATGTGCCTTACACAACCGCACATACACGCTCATACACACCCACACACACTCCACACAGTCGTACACCCAATGTTAACACTCATCTGTGTGCTTTGCAGTCACACACTCATTTACACACATGCTCTACAGTCTCACAATGCAGGTTCACACACACGTGCTTTACACAGTCACACAGTCACATGTTCACACACCCTCACACAGGCTTGCACGCTCACACATGTGCACACATTCACTTAGGTACTTGCCTTATTTCTCTGAGTCTGCTTTCTTAGTTGAAACATGAGGATAATTTCACAGAGTTGCTAAACTGAGTAAGTGATTTGGAAGATATTGACTGGCATAAATGAGGCATTTGTTATTATTTATTTCAAAATTCATTTTTATTTACATTAAAAAATATAGCCAGATGCGGTGGCTCATGCCTGTAATCCCAGCACTTTGGGAGGCTGAGGCAGGAAGATCACCTGAGGTCAGGAGTTCAAGACCAGCCTGGCCAACACGGTGAAACCCTGTCTTTACTAAAAAAAAAAAAAAAACAAAAAAAATTAGCCAGGTGTGGTGGTGTATGCCTATAGTCCTGGCTACTTGGGGGGCCTGAGACAAGATAATCGCTTGAACCTGGGAGGCGGAGGTTGCAGTGAGCCGAGATCACCCCATTGCACTCTAGCGTGGGTGATGGAGTGAGACTCCATCTCAAAATAAATAAATAAATAAATCACACACTCACATGATTCAAAATTCAAAAGGCAGGTGTGGTGGCACATGCCTGTAGTCCCAGCTACTCAGGAGGCTGAGATGGGAGGATTGCTTGAGCCCAGGAGTCCGAGGCTGCAGTGAGCTATGACAGCAACACTGTGCACTCCAGTCTGGGTGGCAGAGCGAGACCCTGACTCAAGCAAATAAAAAGTAGAAAAGTGAACTTTCCCTACTACGTGTCTCCAAATCACATAGTTCTCTTCCCCACAATCAGTGGTACCAAATTCCTCTATTCCTATCAGGAGAGAATTTTACATGTACAAATAACTACATATGTATTACTCTTCTTCCTTTTTTTCGCAAATAGTATGTACATGCACACTGTCTGTGCTTTACTTTTCTCACTTAACAGTACATCTTGGCTGGGTGCGGTGGCTCACACCTGTAATCCCAACAATTTGGGAGGCTGAGGCAGGTGGATCATTTGGGGCCAGGAGTTCGAGACCAGCCTGGCCAACATGGTGAAACCCCGTATGTACTAAAAAAATACAAAAATTACCTGGGCATGGTGGCACACACCTATAATCTCAGCTACTGGGGAGGCTGAGGCATGAGAATCGCTTGAACCCAGAAGGTGGAGGTTGCAGCGGGCTGAGATCATACCACTGCACTCCAGCCTGGGTGACAGAGCAAGACTCCATCTTAAAAAAAAACCACAACACTGTACATCTTGGAGAATCTTCTGCATCAACACATGAAGGGCTTCTGCATTGTTTTACAGCCACAGTGAATTCCACTGTATAGAAGTACCATCATTTATGTAACCCAGTTCTCAATAAACGGGACATTTAGGATGTTTCCAGCATTTTGCTATTTCAAACAAAGCTGCAGTGAAAACCCCTGGATGGATATCCTTTCTCACAGATGTGAGTGCATGCACTAATATTGTAAATATATGAAATGGACACAAAAGCTGCTTTTCTTGGTGTCTGCGTCTCTCTTTCTCCTTAGTAGGCACTCACTTGTACAACCTTAGGCTGCAGGAAGTCTGGTGGGCGTTACTAGGTTGGTGCAAATGTCACTGCGGTTTTTGCCAGTACTTAAACAAAGGACAGAAATCACAATTACTTTTGGCACCAACCTAATACATACACTGGAGGGCCCTGGGTTGTCCCAGTTCTAGAAAACAACCCCAAAGGCCCTTGCTTTGGCTGAAGAGACAATCCTTTCCTTTGATTCTGAGCCTTTCAGTTGGATTTAGTCTACATGTAATGAATGAGCTGACGCTGCCTGCATGTGGAAGTTACAGACCTGCTGAGGAGAAGGGCGTTTGCAAACCAAAGAGCATGGCAGTTCTGCATGTGCCAGTTCTTCAGTCACCTGCGGTCTTCCAGGCACCATGCTGGGCATGAAGATGCAGTGAAGACAAGACCGGGCAGGTTCTGCCCTCATATGGCGGAGACAGGTACAGAGCAGACAATTCACAGATGATACGAGTTGTGACCGGAAAGCAGGAGGAGAAAGAACATTCCTCAACTTAGGTCAACCCCAGCATTTGGAGGCAGAAGAGGGAACCCCTCAACTCTCTTTCCTGAAGCTCCTTCAGGTTTTCCCTAGAGCCTGTGTCTCTTTCCCCGGGGTCTTTTGCTCTGGTTTTCTTTTGATCTCCTCACATCGTTTTTCTTGCTTGCTCTGGGTAGGTGGAAGCTGGCAGGGCTGGGTTGGGGAGGTGGCTGCTGCCAGCCCTGCGCTTCTGGAGTTGCAGCGGCTTCTCAGCCTCATGCAGTGCTGCTGACACCAGCCTCAGCAAGCCTTAGTCAGCGGTGAGAGTGGGAGCTGGAAGCAAGGATAGCTTCGGCTGCTACTCACTGCCCTTCCCAGCCAGGGGCTAGCTGGTGACTGGGAAGTCAGGGAAGAGCTGCCTTCCCATCTTGACCATGCAGCAGCTCCACCTGCTTGGAGTCCTGTGCTTATCGGAGCTGGCTCACCCTTCCTGACATAGAGGAAGGCAGCGATCTGATAAAATAGGTTGCACCAAGGTTCAGCTGCTTAATGTGCCAGCCCTCCCGGGAATATTTGTGGAGGGCTTTGCTTGACTGCAAAGGAGTGAATCACTGATTACAGAGGCAAGTCAGACAGGTGGGAAGACTTTATTTGGGTGGATCACAGGGGACCTTGTCATACTGGCAACAGCTAACTTCATTTAGGATGATATTCTTCATAGTCTGTGCCCTGATATTATTGTTGTTTTAACTGTGAGAAATTTGTAGAAATTAAACATTTGCTTAAGTGTGGAAGATTCTGAGCCCTCATATTCATGCAACACCTTTATAACCCCGTGTTCCCCACAGCTGATCAAAGGTCATCTCCCTTATGACAGTGGAGCCGTAGAGAGGGAACTTCGGTGCTGTCACACTGAGTGAACAATGTGACAAAGTCATAATCGTGTAAATATAGTGTATAGGTTTTCAACCTCTAGAATCAATCTATGGTAAAATAAGAAAGATTGAATTAAAGATTATCAACCTCCTGGGTGTGGTGGCTCACGCCTGTAATCCCAGCAGTTTGGGAGGCCAAGGCGGGAGGATCACCTGAGATCAGGAATTTGAGACTAGCCTGGCCAACACGGTGAAACCCCACCTCTACTACAAATACAAAAAAAAAAAAATTAGCTCGATGTGGTGGCACACACCTGTAATCCTAGTTACTCAGGAGGCTGAGACAGGAGAATAATTTGAACTCATGAGGCAGAAGTTGCAGTGAGCCAAGATCATGCCATTGCACTCTAGCCTGGGCAACAAGAGCAAAACTCTGTCTCAGAAAACAAAACAAATAAATGTTATCAATCACAATGATATAAATATAGAAGTAAAACTAACAGAAGTTGGGGGTAGGAGGAGATGTCTTAGTAGAAGGACAGGTAAGAGTTCAAGTTAATTTATGTTACAAGAGGAGACTATTGAAATTTGACCAAACCAGAAATCAAGTGAGCTTTAAGTACATTGTTAAATGTTACAAAGATAACCAATAGAATAACTGAAAATTGTAAATGATTAAAAACAAGAGGTGGGGGTTGGGTGGGTGATCTAAAACCTCATTTTAGGCTGGGCACAGTGGTGCATGCCTGTAATCCCAACACTTTAGAGGCTGAGGTGGGTGTATTGTTTTGAGGCAAGGAGTTCGAGACCAGCCCGGGCAATATAGTGAGACCTTGTTTCTTCAAAAAAAATAATAAATAAATAAATAAATAAACAAATTTAATTAGCTGAGTGTGGTAGTATATACCGATAGTCCCAGCTACTTGAGAGGCTGAGGTGGGAGGATCACTTGAGCCCAGGAGGCAGAGGTTGCAGTGAGCTGAGATGGCACCACTGTACTCTAGCCTGGGTGACAGAGTGAGACCCTGTCTCAAAATAAATAAATAAATAAACAATTAATTACTCTAAAAAAACCCTCATCTTTCTTAGGCAGGAGTTGTAGATATCTGAAGTTGACAAATAAAAATTTAGTAGCAGCCGGGCGCGGTGGTTCAAGCCTGTCATCCCAGCACTTTGGGAGGCCAAGGCGGGTGGATCACGAGGTCAAGAGATCGAGACCATCCTGGTCAATATGGTGAAACCCTGTTTCTACTAAAAATACAAAAAATTAGCTGGGCATGGTGGCACATGCCTGTAATCCCAGCTACTCAGGAGGCTGAGGCAGGAGAATTGCCTGAACCCAGGAGGCGGAGGTTGCGGTGAGCCGAGATCACACCATTGCACTCCAGCCTGGGTAACAAGAGTGAAACTCCGTCTCAAAAAAAAAAAAAAAAAAAAAAAAAAATTTAGTAGCAAATTACTTTGTGTTAAGGAGATGACCATCTAAAAGTAGAAAAATGTAAAACTGACTGTCTCTGGAGAGAAGGCCCGGAGTAGGGCAGGAAATTGTGACTGTTTTCTATTCTTATTATATCATGTTTAAATTATGGGCAGGTTTTATATTCATGAAACTTGCAGGAAGTACTTTTCCAATTTTCCACATTTTTCATAATGGGCATATATGATAAGAGAATATATGAAAAGCAGGCGGGGCCAGATGGCTCACACCTGTAATCCCAGCACTTTGGGAGGTTGAGGTGGGTGGATCACAAAGTCAGGAGTTTGAGACCAGCCTGACCATCATGGTGAAATCCTGTCTCTACAAAAAATACAAAAATTAGCTGGGTATGGTGGCATGCACCTGTGGTCCCAGCTGCTCGGGAGGCTGAGGCAGGAAAATTGCTTGAACCCGGGTGGCAGAGGTTGCAGTGAGCTGAGATGGTGCCACTGCACTCCAGCCTGGGCAACAGAGCAAGACTCCATCTCGAGAAAAAAAAAAGAGAGAGAGAGAGAGAATATACGAAAAGCTTAATGAATTTTCTTTTTCTTTTTCTTTTTTTTTGAGAAAGGGTCCCGTTCTGTCACCTAGGCTGGAGTGCGGTGGTGTGATCAAGGCTCACCGCAACCTCTGCCCCTCTGGCTCAAGCCGTTCTCCCACCTCGACCTCCCGAGTAGCTGGGACTATGGGTGGGCACCACCATACCCCTCCAATTTTTGTATTCTTTGTACAGGCAGGGTTTAGCCGTGTTGCCCAAGCAAATACTGCAGTATTTGTCTTTTGTGACTTGCTTATTTCACTTACATAGTGTCCTCAAGTTTTATCCGTGCTGCAGCATTGACAGGATTTTCTTCCTGAATAATGTTTCAGGATTATTCTTCTCGAATAATATTGCTGGATAATATTTCATTTTAGGCCAGGCCCAGTGGCTCACACCTGTAATCCCAGCACTTTGGGAGGCCGAGGCAGGAGGATCACCTGAGGTCAGGAGTTCAAGACCAGCCCGGCCAACATAGTGAAACCCCGTCTCTACTAAAAATACAAAAATTAGCTGGATGTGGTGGCATGTGCCTATGGTCCCAGCTACCTGGGAGGCTGAGACAGGAGAATCACTTGAACCTGGGAAGCAGCGGTTGCAGTGAGCGGAGATCATGTCATTGTACTCCAGCCTGGGTGACAGAATGAGACTCTGTCTCAAAAAAAAAAAAAAAAAAAAAAAAAAAAAATTGATTGTGTACATGTCATATTTTCTTTTTAATTTTTTTTTTCTGAGACAGAATCTCATTCTATTTCCCAGGCTGGAGTGCAGTGGTGCCATCTCAGCTCACTGTAACCTCTGCTCCTAGATTCAAGCAATTCTCCAGCCTTAGCCTCCAGAGTAGCTGGGATTACAGGTGTGCACCACCAAGCCGAGCTAATTACTTTTGTATTTTTAGTAGAGACAGGGTTTCACCATGTTGGTCAGGCTGGTTTCAAACTCCTGACCTCGTGATCCACCTGCCTCGGTCTCTTAAAGTACTGAGATTACAGGTGTGAGCCACCATACCCGGCCTAAAAGGTTTTTTTTTTTTTTTTTTTTTTTTTTTTTTTTTTTTTTTTGAGACGGAGTTTTGCTCTTGTTACCCAGGCTGGAGTGCAATGGCACGATCTCGGCTCACCGCAACCTCCACCTCCTGGGTTCAGGCAATTCTCCTGCCTCAGCCTCCTGAGTAGCCGGGATTACAGGCATGCGCCACCATGCCCAGCTAATTTTTTTTGTATTTTTAGTAGAGACGAGGTTTCACCATGTTGACCAGGATGGTCTTGATCTCTTGACCTAGTGATCTACCCGCCTTGGCCTCCCAAAGTGCTGGGATTACAGGCTTGAGCCACCGCACCTGGCAAAAAGTTTTTTAATTTTAATTTTGTTTTTGAGACAGTCTTGCTCTGCTGCCCAGGCTGGAGTGTAGTGGCACGATCTCAGCTCACTGCAACCTCCACCTCCCAGTTTCAAGTGATTCTCTTGCCTCAGCCTCCTGAGTAGCTGGGACTACAGTTGTGTGCCACCTTGCCCAGCTAATTTTTGCATTTTTAGTATAGACTGGCTTTCACCATGTTGGCCAGGCTGGTCTTGAACTCCTGACCTTGTGATCTGCCTACCTCGGCCTCCCAAAGTGCTGGGATTACAGGCATAAGCCACTGCCCCTGGACCATGTTTTCCTTATCCATTTAACCATCCATGGACATTTGAGGTTTCCCCCCCTTATTAGTTATTGTGAATAATGCTGCAATGAATACGGGCATGAAAGCTTAATTTATTTTTAAAAAGGACACCCCCAAATAGGTGTGGAAACTACGATCAGAGAAAGCTCAGAACTTGCGTAAGTCCCTCCTGGGCCAGGGCAAGCCCAGCCATGAGCTCAGTTCCTGCCTTCACCCTCCTGACAGCTGGGAGTTGGTCAAGATCCTACCTCCTGGTATGGTAAGGAAGTAAGCTGGAGGAAAAGTGAGGCAGGGAAAGAGCACAGAAAGGAGCCAAGTTGGCATCAGCCTGGCACATGGTCCTTTTTGTTGTCCATCAGCCTCTGCAGTATTGCCCGCGGTTGGGTTCTCCCAGCCCTACCCATACCAGCCCAGTGTCCTGGTCTGGCTTCCGGTGGCTGCGAGCAGCTGGGATCTGAGTTTAGTGGAAATAACAATCTTATTTTCTTGTTTATTCACTGTTTGGTTTAGTCTTTTTCAGGACTATTTTAGGTCTCTCTTGGGTTAGCAGAACCCATTCATCTAGTCCCTGGCTGTCCTGCCCGAACAGGCCCCTTTCTAGGCTGGAGGCTGTGGGTGGAGCCCACCGTCACTCCTACTATCTAGCTTGGATGGTTTCCCACTGTTAAGCGACAGCTTGTTCCTGGACAGGAAATTATTTAAGTTCAGCTTTTCCTGTGATGATCTGGGAGGCACTCAGTTAACACACGTGTAACTGAAATCCTGGAGGGACCTGACCATTGATGGACATGGATGTGTGACCTTGGGACCTCAGGCACAGTGTGAGATGCTTTCCATAGAGGAGGAAGAGTATGGGATGTGGGGTCTCCAAAATCATGGGGGAGATTTCCTGTGGGGCTATTGGAAGGTGTGGAAGGTTATTTCCTTCCTCACTGGACCATGGTTTTGGGGCCACCTGGTAGCCTCAGATGACCTTTTTTGAAGTCCTTTTCTGAGGTAGTGACTCTCAGGGCTGGGTAACACTTGCCAGAGTTCAGGCAGCTGTTGTCTGTGTCTAGGAAGAAGGCTGACCCTGAGGTCTCCCCTGCTTCCCATTCTACACCATCTCTTTTTCCTGGCTCGATCACTGATGGGGATGTTCTGTTCTAATTTATCCTGTCTTTTTCCCTTCTGAGCCCTGGAGGTAGGTGGCGGAAGGATGTTCGCTGAGGCTTAGTGTCACTAGCTGCATGTGGCTATTGTCAATTAAATAGAATGAAAAAGTCAGTTCCTCAGTTGCACTAGCCATGTTTCACGTGCTCAATAGCCACACATGGCAAGGGACGTTGCAGATGTAGAACATTTTGCCATCACAGAAAGTTCTGGAGGACACCGCTTTCCTGAGTGTCTGCTCCTTTTTCTCCTCTGTGATTGTGACCTGGAGAATTGGAAGTTGCTACTCCATTAGGCTGTGGGCCCCAGAACTCGCTGCCTATTGAGAATTCAAAAGCAAAGAATCAGCAGGGTGGAAATGCCTCCAATATCCACTTAATATTCAGTCCAGGGCAGCGTTAGGCTCTGAAGTCTTCTGACCGTGATATCTACAGTCTGAAAGCTGTCCCGCAAGCCCTTTGAGTTCTGGCCTATAGCAGGGATTCTGTTCTGCTTACCTGCTCATCACCAAATCCATTTAAGGCATTTTCTGGGCTAAGAGGGTGTGCCAGCCTAACCTGGTCTTCTGATCTCGGTTCCTTTTCTTTTCTTCTTTTTTTTTTTTTTTTTTTTTTGGAGACGGAGTTTCGCTCTTTTTACCCAGGCTGGAGTGCAATGGCGCGATCTCGGCTCACCGCAACCTCCGCCTCCTGGGTTCAAGCAATTCTCCTGTCTCAGCCTCCTGAGTAGCTGGGATTACAGGCACACACCACCATGCCCAGCTAATTTTTTGTATTTTTAGTAGAGACGGGGTTTCACCTTGTTGACCAGGATGGTCTTGATCTCTCGACCTAGTGATCCACCTGCCTCGGCCTCCCAAAGTGCTGGGATTACAGGCTTGAGTCACCGCGCCCGGCGGTTCCTTTTCTAAAACATCACATGATCTTGGATGTTTATCCTGATGCTACCCCTGCTGCAGTGCCTTGTGGTAGGCAGCTGCTGTCTATACACAGGATCTCCTGGCAATTCTTGTTACTCTGTGAAAAGATTCTGGCCACTGGGGTTGGGAGGAAGCAGGGACCTGTGTCTTTCTGGGGAGTCTGTAACAGGGATGAGGTTTTCCAGAGTAAGATATTACAACCTTGGCCAGGCATGGTGGCTCATGCCTGGAATCCCTGAACTTTGGGAGGCCGAGGCAGGTAGATCACCTGAGGTTGAGAGTTCAAGACCAGCCTGGCCAACATGGAGAAACCTCCTCTCGACTAAAAATACAAAATTAGCCGGGCATGTCTGTAATCCCAGCTACTCTGGAGGCTGAGGCAGGAGAATCACTTGAACCCAGGAGGCAGAGGTTGTGGTGATGTCACAGCCTTGCTTTCTTCCCCAGACCAGCCAGAGGTTGTTCTTTTAGTCTTTGGGGTCCACCCCCCATGGCTCCAATTATTCCCCATAGGACAGCTAGCTTCAGGCCTCACCGGGGAATCCATTTTACCTGCTTTGTCCAGGATTTTGAGAAGGAGCTACGAACGGAAGCCACAGAGAAACTTCTTCTCTTTCTACTGGGTTGCTAAGCTCAGACTATGAGTGTAGCGGTTGCCAGCAGCCATCCTCTTTGCCTTACCAGGAGAGCCAGCCTGTGAAGCAGATCTCAGTAGAGTAGCAAAAGGGAGAGAAAAGAGAGCCTTGAAATATTTTCAGGGCTTCTAACACCAACTGTGTTTTAATACTTTGCAAATGAATAGACATCCAGGCCTGCACTTGCAGTCGTAAGAGACAACGCCTTTCTGCTTAAGTTAGTTTGAGTTGAGTCTCTGTTATTTGCCACGAAAGTAATAGGGTCACCAGGGCAGAAAATTTGTGGGGAGGACACCCCTGTTTGAAGATCAAGTTCGGGTTATGGCCAGACTGAAATTACAAGTGACCCAGAGGCCAATCTTATTCACAGCTTTGCCTTCCTGAAACTGTCTTCTGCTCGGGGTATTTCCTTCTCCTCTTCCACTCCCCAAATCCTCCCTGGTTAGACTCCTTCCCCTCCAAAGCCTTCTCTGACCACCTCAGCCTGCAGTGAACTCTCTACCCTTTGTCTTCTATTACCAGTTATGATGATCAAAGTATGATTATCAAAGAATTGTGAACTGCCTTATAGAAGTCTGCTTTCATTGTGTAGCATGGCACTTTAATGGTTTTACTGTTTACAGTTTGCTGCTCTCTCCCACCAGTTCAACATCAGAGACAGGGTCTGATGCTTTGTGTTCCTGGCAGGAGCCAGCATAATGTCTGGCATATAACAGACGTTGTCGAATGTTTGGGGGTTAGAAAAATGCGTGGAAACATGTTTTTTGTTTGTTTGTTGGGTTTTGTTTTGTTTTGTTGTTTGAGAGGGAGTGTTGCTCTGTCACCAGGCTGGAGTACGGTGGCGCAATCTCAGCTCACTGAAACCTCCGTCTTCTGGGTTCAAGGGATTCTTCTCCTGCCTCAGCCTCCTGAGTAGCTAGGATTAGAGGCTTGCGCCACCATCCCCAGCTAATTTTTGTATCTTTAGTAGAGATGGGATTTCACCATGCTGCCAGATGGTCTTGATCTCCTGACATCGTGATCTGCCTGCGCTGGCCTCCCAAAGTCCTGGGATTACAGGCATGAACCACCATGCCTGGCCAAAACATGTTTTTAAGGTAGAAAACAGCCGGGATGTCATCATGTGAGAGGTATTGCAATGTGTATACAGCTCTTTTTAGTTGAGAGATAAGCACTCAACCTAAGCACCCAGGATGACAGTGGGTTGCATTCCTCTATTAAAGCTATCTGGTCTCTTACCAAAGAACTCTTTCATATCAGGGAGTGAGGATGGAAGAAGGGCAGCAGTGGGGAAGGGGAGGGTGGAGTGACTCTGAATCAGCTCCTCTTTGGAGCTCAGGAACTGGCTCAGGGGGCATGCTGGGGAAACTGGAATCCTCATTCCACTGTCACTCCTCATTCTGGATCCAGTTTAAACAGCTAGAGATGACATTTCCACCAGACGTGGGTCTGAATGGCATTCTGTTATTTCCCATACATCCTGTCCCAACATTAAGGAGTCCAGGATTTGCCAGCATTGAAGCCATTAAAAATAATATAAAGAACTTTTGAGTGACAAGAAGATTCTTGAGATAAGCATATCTCCTCATTCTTCGAAAACAATACTATTTGAAGGTATGGATTCTGGGTCACTGTTAAAAAGGGAGAGAATCTCTCTCCTCCTTTCAGGTCTGGTAATAGTGACACCTGAAAATGGCACAGTCAGGCCCTAAACTGTTCTTTTTTTTTTCCAGATTTTTTTTTTTTTTCTTTCCGAGACGGAGTTTTGCTCTTTTTACCCAGGCTGGAGTGCAATGGCGCGATCTCAGCTCACTGCAACCTCCGCCTCCTGGGTTCAGGCAATTCTCCTGCCTCAGCCTCCTGAGTAGCTGGGATTACAGGCACGCGCCACCATGCCCAGCTAGTTTTTTGTATTTTTAGTAGAGACGGGGTTTCACCATGTTGACCAGGATGGTCTCGATCTCTTGACCTCGTGATCCACCCGCCTCAGCCTCCCAAAGTGCTGGGATTAGAGGCGTGAGCCACCACGCCCGGCCTTAAACTGTTCTTTAATTGTTTTCTGGCTCTTCTCTTTCTGATTCGGTTATAAATGTCTCTCCTGGGGAAATGCCATGTCTTATACCAAGTGGACATCTCCCAGCCACCAGGATGCTCAGTAAGTGGCGACTGGATGAGTGCATACTTACCTAGACAAACAAACAACAAAACCCCCTAACGTTTATTAAGCACTTACTATATCCAAGGCACACGCTAAATACTTTGCTGCTATTATTGCATTCTTAGAGATGTGTATGTGTGAAAATCACATAGGGAAGAAAATAATTATATTAGGGTGACTTCTTTGTTTTTTTTTGAGACGGAGTTTCGTTCTTGTTGCCCAGGCTGGAGTGCAATGGCGCGATCTCGGCTCACCGCAACCTCTGCCTCCTGGGTTCAGGCAATTCTCCTGCCTCAGCCTCCTGAGTAGCTGGGACTACAGGCATGCGCCACCATGCCCAGCTAATTTTTTGTATTTTTAGTAGAGACGAGGTTTCACCATGTTGACCAGGATGGTCTCGATCTCTTGACCGTGTGATCCACCCGCCTCGACCTCCCAAAGTGCTGGGATTACAGGCTTGAGCCACCGCACCCGGCTATTAAGATGACTTCTATGGCTTCTTTCAGCTAGAAGATGCGCTGACTTCATGTGGCATTAGGGAAACTAGGATATTGAGGTGGGGCTTTGGAACCTAACACTTAGAAGCAGAAATAAAAATAGTATTATTAGCAACCTCTTTCTAAGTATCTTAAACATATTTTCTTATTTATTCCCAAACAACAACACTATACGATAGGTCCTACTGCTAACCCCAGTTTTAGAAGAGGAGAGTGAGGCACAAGGAGATTAAGTGGCTACTCTAAGAAGCAGTGCTAGCATCCATGGCTATGGTGTCTTAACCACCATGCTCCCCGAGAGACAGCAAAGCCCTCCATACCTGAGAAGGTACCTTTCCACTGGGCCACAGGGATACAGGGGAGGGGGAGGAGCGAGTGTTGCCATAGAAACAGCAGGATCCTCTATGAGGAGGGGTGGCACACAAGGCAGCTGGTGCTGAGGAAGTTTCTGGAGACAATTCGGGGGCATCCAGCCTCTTTAGGTCTGCAGGAGTCTGTGAGCCCAGTAGGAAGCCAACTCCCCATCCAACTTAGCAGCACTTGGTAAACATCAGCTTTGCTCCCAGAAAGGTAGCACAGGATGTTCTTTGAGTTCTAGCAGCAGGACTATTAGACAGCAGAGCTGTGATTAGGGCATAAAAGTCTGTGGTTGCCAGGCACCACCTTTTATAGCCAGCTAGCTTGAGACGTCAAAAGCATTTAGAGATTTTTGCTTTTTTTCTCCACTCATCAACTTCATGACCCTAAACACATTCTTGCTTCTCTTTCTGTCACACATTTACCAGTCCCAGGACGGAGTTTGTAACTCACTTGTGAGTCTAGAAGGCTTCCTGAAGAGCTTTAAGGTATTTCAAACCTGATTGGTTGGGCAGAGCAGAGTGGGGGCATTTCTTTTTTGGGTTTATTTTGCTTCAGTTACTCCAGGCTTCTCTGCTCTGGCCTAGTGGCTGGCTCCTTGGGAGCTGGGGTTGGGTATTTTGATGGTAGACTGCTGGCTAAGAGCATAGGTTTAGGCTGCAGAGGGTCCTGCGTCATGTCCTGACTCTGCCATTAAGGACCACATGACTTGGGACCTGTGACTTGACCTCTCTAAGCCTCAATGTTCTCATCTGTAAAATGGGAGAGAATGATCACCTGCCTCAAAGGATTGTTGTGAAGATGGGGTGAGAATACTTACAAAGCACTTAGCCCTGTTCCCATCACCATTTTATCCCCTGATTCTCTTAGCAGGCCTAAGATAGCCACAGGTCTGGGATGAGGGTATCTGAAGGAGGGGTTATAAAGCCAGGGACCCAGATTATGAAGCTAGGGAACCATCCCTAGACAAACTTGGAGGTGAAGGATAAAGAGATCTTGTAGCAGAAAGTCCAGTTTGAAGTTTCTTAAGACGGTAGAATCCAAGAGTTGCAGGATTAGAAGAGATCCTGGAAATCCTGTAAGACTGAGAAGATGGCAGCTTTGTTGCAGGAAAGTGGGAAAAATAGTGGACCAATGTGATCTCCATGAAGCACGGCTCATGAAGACAATTGAGGTTTCGATGGGAGTGCCAGGAGGCCAAGAATAGGAGGGGACTGTGTGGGGTCTGTGAGCTCAGTTGCTGTTCGAGTGAAAGAAGGCTATCTTATTCTTCCTTGGACCAGTTCCTGATTTTTCCAGGAGGAGTTGCTGGTGACTTAGGAAACCCGAGGGAGTGGGTCCCAGTTGCCCTAATCTGGTTATAACCAACCCATGTTTCCTGTATGGCCTGGCACAGAAACCAAAAGAAGGGTGTGCAGATCTGGGGGGCACAGCTGTCCTGTCCTCTTTGAACAAGCTAGAGAGGTCTGTTTAAAAGGAAAACATCAACAACCAAAATTATAGTCAGGAAGAAGTGCCTCCTTCTGCAAGTAACTGGGCAATTACCTGCTAATGAAGCTCTCAGTTTGTTTTCTGAGGCTTACAGTGTAGTGCCTCTTAGACGTGCCCTGCCCTGCTTGTCACCAAGGTGTTGAAGACGAAGCATTTCACATGAATCAAGATGGAACTCTTCCATCTGATTAAATATAATAGCCTGATTTATTTCAACATCATGAGGTCTTAAAAGCAATGCCCTTTTACAGTTGGAGCACTGGAAGGGATTGCAGGGTTTTTGAGTCCTCTGTATCTGGGGGTGGGGGTGGGGGAAGAGAAAGCATCAAGAGGGAAATAGACACGCGGAATATACACACCAGTGTTTGTCAAAGTTTGGACTGTGGAATTCTCTCTTTTGCATCTGAATTGCCTGCCCATTATGAATGCAGATTCCTGGGTCCACATCAGTCCCCAGTCAGAAATTTTCCACATGACTCTTTATACTATCCAGGTCTGAAAATCTCAGGTAGGGGTGGAAAATCTTCTGGGGATATTAACATTGATCTGTGAAGCACACAGACCAATCCAAACACCACGGCAGCCAATAGTGTCTACATCTACCCCCAGAACATCTTTTACTTTAGCATTAAACAGATGATGCTTCCATGTTTATGCCTCACCTCCCTATAGGTGGAGATGCAAATAGAAACGCAGCCCAACAGCCCGCAGCCAGAGGAGAAACAGCATCCCTGTGTAGAAATCAACCCCCAGATCATCAAAGGCAGACGTCCGCTGCCAACTCCCTAGTCTCTGGTGTTGTAAATGCTGACTACTGCCGGTTTATCTACTGATAACGAAGGTGAACACAAGCAATCTCCAGAAATGGTTCACATGGGGCTCTCAGGTTCTTGAAAAACCACAAGAGATTGACAAACGCTTCTACTGTAGACCCAAGCACAAACACTTCATTTCCTCAAAAGCTCCCCACTGCAGTGGCTGTAAACAATATAGGGAAGGAGGGGAGAAGCCTTCTTTTCCCTTCCCCCACAGCTTCTTCCCCTTTCTGATGTCAGATTTTTCTGACGCGAAGAAGTCCAAACTAGGAGAAAGAAGCTATTAATACAGAACCTCAGGAAGGGATCCCTTGCCCTAGAGGCCACAGCTCTTACAGCTCTTTTTTTTTTTTTTTTTTTTAGACGGAGTCTTGCTCTGTCACCGTGCTGGAGTGCAGTGGCATCATCTCGGCTCAATGCGACTTCCACCTCCTGGGTTCAAGCGATTCTCCTGCCTCAGCCTCCCAAGTAACTGGGACTACAGGCATGCACCACCACTCCCAGCTTATCTTTGTACTTATAGTAGAGATGGGGGTTTCACCGTGTTGGCCAGGCTGGTCTCGATCTTTTGACCTCAAGATCTGCCTACGTTGGCCTCCCAAAGTGCTGGGATTACAGGCATGAGCCACCACACCTGGCCTATGGCTCTTTCATAGTTTGTTACAAACCTTCTTGTTTCCTCTAGTTTCAGAGAGTCTGGGGCTCTAAGGCTTTGAATTCCTGAGTCTTCTGACACATTGTGTTACAGTGATTCTCAAACTTCATTGAGCGTGCTCTGGTGAAACAGAGCTGGGTCCTGCCCACCAAAGATTCCAATAGATTCTAATAGATTGTGATTATAGGCAGCCGCCATCACTCAGGAACAGGGGGTAGTGGCTCACATCTAAAAAAAAAAAAAAAAAAAACACTTTATTGAGATATATTTCACACACCATACAATCCTCCCATTTAAAGTGTTTTAGTATATTCAGAGTAGTGCAACCATCAGAATATTTTACATTTGTATCACTCTTTTTTTTTTTGTATTTTTTTTTTTGTATCACTCTTAAAAAGAGTCCCAAACCTGTGAGCAGTCACTTTCTATTTCTTCCAACTTTCCTCAATCCCCGCCCCAGCCCCAGGAAACCAGGAATCTACTATCTGTTTGGATTTGCCTATTCTGGATAGTTCATGTAAATGAAAATGCACATTTGGTCCTTCGTAACTGGCTTCTTTCACTTACTATAATGTTTTCAGGATTCATCCCTGCATCAATACTTCATTACTTTTTATGGCTAATATTCCACTGTACAGATATACCACATTTTGCTTATTCATTCATCAGTCGATGAACATTTAGGTTGTTTCTTTTTCTTTTTTTTAGGAGACAGAGTCTTGCTTTGTCAGCCAGGCTAGAGTGCAGTGGCATATCATAGCTCATGGCATCCTTCACCTTGGCTCACGTGATCCTTCTGCCTCAGCCTCCCAAGCAGCTGGGACTGCAGGAAGGCAGCACCACACCCAGCTAATTAAAAAAATTTTTTTTTGTAGAGGTGAGGGGGATGGTCTTGCTATGTTAACTAGGCTGGTCTCAAACTCCTGGGCTCAAGTGATCCTCCCACCTTGGCTTCCTAAAGTGCTGGGATTACAGGTGTGAGCCACCACTCCTGACCTGGTTGTTTTTACTTTTTGGTTACTATGTGTTAGCCACGAATTAATGAGGCCATGAACAGCTGTGTACAACTTTTTATATGAACAGGTGTTTTCATTTCTCCTGGGTGTATAGCTAGGAGTGAAACTGTGGAGTCAAATCGTAAATCTACATTTAACCTTTTGAATTGTGCCACTGCACTCCAGTCTGAGTGACACAGTGAGACCTTGTCTCAAAAAAACAAAAAATGCCTTTTGAGAAACTGCAGACTGTTTTTCAAAGCAGCTGCACCACTTTACATTTCTGTCAGGAGCACAAGAGGGTTTCAGTTTCTCCAAATCCTGGCCAACGTTTATGATTACCTGCCTTTGGTTATCGGCATCCTAGTGGGTGTGAAATGGTATTTCACTATGTTTTTAATTTGCGTTTTTCTGATAGCGAACACTATTGGGCATCTTTTCTTGTGCTTATTGGCCATTTGTCTGTTTTCTTTGGAGAAATGTCTATTTAGATCCTTTGTCCATTTTTAAGCTGGGTTATTTGCCTTTATTAAATTGTAGGAGTTCTTTATGTATTCCATTAAGTTTCTTATCAGACATGTGAATTGCAAAATTTCCTCCCCATTCTTTGGGTTTTCTTTTCACTTTCTTGATGTCCTTTGATGCATAAAAGTTTTAACTTATTGTGAAGTTCAATTTAACTATTTTTTCCTTTGTTGCACATGGCTCATATTTTTGAGAAACATTTCTAAAACACAGCTCAGAACTCTGGAAGCCTTGAGATCTCAGAGCTTGGTGGGGCTTTTCAGGTCACCTTTGAGAGGAATTTTCTCCATGTTTGAGGTTTCATTCCTCCATCCCAGCCAGGCATGGCTCCTCTGAGCCAGGAGCATAGAGCCCCAGGGAACCTTTACTGGGTTTACATTCCCTCTCTCTGCTGAGGTCTGCCACAATAGAACAGCTGAAATGACAGTCTGGAAATGTCCTTTATTGTGAAAACTCAAAGGCTTTTATCTCTGGGATTTGAAATTTTCATGCAAGTGTTGGCAGCCAAGAATTAGGAAGGAGGAGGGAAAGAGATGGGGGAGTAAACGCTGCCACTGATTTCCATAGAGAGTCACCTCAATTCTCTGTTGTCTTGGTTTTCTCACTCATACAGTGGGGCTCATTCCTCCATCTCCCCATCTCACTGGGGTACTGTGAAAGTGAATTCACACGTATTTATTAGAACACCTTGAGATCTTGGATTAAAGGCATTACTGAGACACAAGGTATTATTATAACAATAAATGATTTAATAGCAGGGTGAGACCATTGCAACAAGAACTGGTAGGAAGGAAGAGGCTCTGAGCTGTGGAGGGGCTGCAGACTGAAGCCCCTGGCCCTGGACACAGGGTTTTATTCTTGGAGGTGAGACTGTGATTTCTCACAAGCTCTTTGGGCTATTTCAGCTGAATTCAGCAGTTTTACTGAGTGCTTCCTATATGACTTCTACCAAAGGGAGATTACAATCTTTTTAGGAAGTAGGTGATATAAAGTAAAACTAAAACAATTATTAATAGAAACAATACAAGATATTATAATCAAGTGAATTGGGTATAACAAGTGTCAGAAAGAAACTGGAAGCAGTGGTGATTAAGAGCAGAATTCCCTGTTATGACTTCCAGGTCTACCACCACCCATTAGCTGTGTGACTTTGACTTTGTCTCAGTTTCTTTTTCTGTTACTGCAATTGTTTTTGTAAAGCACTTAGAAGAATGGCTAATACATAGTAAATAGTCTCATGGTGGACCCACCTAGGCACTTGCCTGACACTGCTTTTGCTGGTTATAAAATCTTTGCCAAGTTGCTCCATGCCTCCAAGCCTCAGTGTTCTGTCTGTAAAATGGGGATTAGGATACCTCATACCACGCAAGGTGGCTGTGAAGATCCCAGGGCACAGTTTGTGAAGAGTGTAGCACAGCCCCTCTGCATGGTGAGCATTCACTGGAGGACAGTTATTACTGTCACTAACACTGTAACGTGCCCTGGCTAAGGCGTGAAGGGTCCCTCACAAGTGGCTTAGTTAATTAAGTCAGGGGGTTTCTCTGGAAGCTGGAATTTGAATCGGACCAGAAGGCATTCGTAAGATTCAGGTGATAAGAAGTCAGAAACAAACAAACAAAAATGGTGAAAGCCTAATGTTGGAAAGCGTAAGGACAAATCCTGGAAGGCCAGAATGGGGACTTGTCACTTTTCCCCTAGCTGGCGGGGTCTAGTGGAGCCCTAATGGAAGTTGATTTATCTCCGAGGAATCCCTGCTCTCACCTTCGCGGTCCGCGAGTCTGGGGCTCTGCAAGCCTCCAACACACCCTCCCTCCCTAAGGAATGTGGGCTCCGCTTTCAGAGCCTGCCAGACCGAGCACCTACCGCTTCCTCCGCAGTCAGGAGCCTGGACGCTGCCTTCACCCCACCCTCTGCCAGGATCCAGTTTCAAAGTCACCTGAAAGCCATTTCCTTCCGCGCCAGCCCCGCTCCTCCCCTCGCAGTAGATCACCTGGACCTTGCATTTGCCCAGAGTAGCATTTTGGGGCGGGCGCTTGTTTTATTTTAAACGAGACCTCAAGAAATCGTTTGCTCTATACCTGGATAACAAATACACCCCGTGGTTCTGATATCAGCGTCCCATTCCTCCTCCCAAGGAACTAGTGACAAAGTCTTACCAGTGGGCGTTGCTTCTCTTCCGGGGCCCCAGCCTGGGCTTCCCTCCTCCGGGCTTGTAGGGAATAGCCTCGTTTTTTTTTTCGGGATCTTTATTGATGAATTATTACAGGTTTTCAGATTTATGCTCTTGCTCAAAATCCAACATGCCTGTATTGAATGTCCCTGTCCACCATCCTCACCCCTTGCCCCAGTTTCCAGGTGTGTACCTTTCCATGCGCACATGGTCATACACAGAGACATAAAGACAAACGGTTCTCTTTGTTTTAAAAAAAACGTGGTCCTCTATCATCTGTTTCTGTGTCTTATTTTTCCTATTTAACAGTTCCTTGAGCTGCCTTCAAGTTATCTGCTTTATCTCTTCCCCATCAGCTTTTCGGAGGTTTGGATTTACCTCTGTAAAGCGTCACAGGGACGGAATTATGGTGAGGAATTCAAGACATGCCTTTCTGACTCGGAAAAGCGGAGACGGCCTGCTCTGGTAGGACCCCCAGATCCGATCCCAGCTGGCGACTCACTTGGGAAAGCCCTCAGCCCCCTTCGTAGGGCCCAGTGTTCCCTGTCCGTGCAAGGGGGACGCTCTGGCCATCCGTGCGCTCTCGGGAGGCTGTGGTAGCAGGTCTGTGACACCAGGGTGACCCCACCACGTGCGGCTTGGAATCCTAGAGCATCTAGGCTACCCGGGAGGGGCAAGCGGCCGGCGGGACTGACCCTGCCGGGGCGCGCGCTCATCACCCTGCGGGCGTTAATCATTAGCCGCACCCGGGCCCCGCTGCCGCCGCAGTCTCACCCCGGCTCGGGCTCGCGGCGCAGCAAAGGTTCCCCGGCCCCCGCGGAGCCGCCAATTGCTGGACCGCAGCCGCGGGCCGGAGTCTCCACCCACAGGAAAAATTCCTGGCCCGCCCCTCCCTCGCTCCCTCATTCCCTCCCGCCCTCCCGCTGCCGCTCCGGCTCCGCTCCTCGACTTCCTGCCCAGCGCTGGGAAGCTGCGCGCTGGCTGGGGTCCCCAGGGGCCGGGTCTGGGCGGGCGGAGGGGCTGGCGGTGGGCGGGAGCGGCGGGCGGCCTCAGCCCCTTCCGAGAGCTACTTTCAAACTCGCGCCCGCGTCGCTGCGGCACCTGGGTAGCCCCGCACCCAGTGCGTGTCCGGAGCCCGCGGAGCGGCGACCGCTCGGTGAGTGTCCCCGGATCCTCCCCCTCCCTTCTCCGCTCTGCCGCCTGCAGTCACGCCGGGGCTCCTGTCCCGGGCCAGCCGCCTGCGGGGTGAGGACCCGGGCGAACGAGGAGGGCCTGGGACTGTGTGGGCTCCTGCCCGGGCCATCCTGCCGCAGAGGGCGCGAGCGCGGGAGGGTCGTGCGGGGAGGCGTTTTCTGTCCTTTTTCCCCTCCACTCCGGAAACAAAAGGGGCAAATGCGCCGGGTGGCTCCAGAGAGGCTCAGCTTGAAATCCAGAAAGCCCGCGAGGCCGCGCGCGCCCGAGGGCTGGTGTTTGGCTGGAGCTGTGGGCCGGGCGGGCGGACCCTTCTGCGCGGGGATCCGAGCTCTGCTCCTGCCTGCCCGGGAGGCGCCTGCAGCCTGTTCCGGGTTGGTGCCGCGCGGTGCTCGCTGTTGTTGGGAATCTCGGCTACCTGTCCGGGAGCGAGGGGAGTGGGGGCCAGAAGCGTGGAGGGGAAAGCACAGAGGCCACCGGCCGCCTCGACCTCGCCCGCTCCTGAAGTCCGTTTGGTTCTTCGCACCCTTCTGTCAGCCCTTTGGTTTGGAAAGCCTGGACAAGGCGTGCAAGCTTAAACTTTTAAGGCGTTGTTTAGATAGCTACTTGTCTCTTTGGGGTGACTTTGGAACACAAAAGGAAGAATGGAGCGGGAAATGGAATGGTTGGAGGTGGAGAGGTGTGGTTTTGGGGGAGAGTGGTGTTAGAGGCCCCCGAAGAGTTTTGACCTCGTAGTCACTCGCTAATCTGTTGGCAGATGTAGGTGCCTCCTGTACCTTGCTCTGGGGCCCCCGGCAGGAGACCCACACTGCATTCACCTTTCGGGAAACCCTGGACTGCGAGTTCCCAGTTTCTCCCCAGCCGTGCCTCTGCACGCAGCCCAGTCACATGGCCCTTGCTCAAGAAATAATAAGCAGGGAGGGTAATGACAGTCCAGAGAGGGGGAGGGGCCCACGCTGAGCACCTCGGGCCGCCTAACCTTCAGCAAAGAGGCTTTCCAGGCTCTCCTTTGTTGGACAAGGATGGAATCCTGAGTTACTAAACCCCGACTGTTCCCAGGAGGAAACCTAGGAAGAACCAAAAGTGTACATTTATCTCTGTTATTCATTTCTCCCCTGTGGTTCTGGGCCGGCCCCCTGGATGGAATAGCCTCACCTCCCCGTTCGACACCTGCTGTCCCCCACTCCCTTCCTGGAAGATGGGACTACCCTTTGGCTCCCTGGGTCACTTGCCCTGGGGATAGAGCAGGGAGTTGGGGGGAAGAGGTACCCAGAGGCCAAGTCCTAGCTGCTGAGGGAGTGACGTGTGGAAGAGCTGCTTTGCGGGGCTTTTCTACTGCCTTTTATTAGAAGTGGCATGGCAGGGGAATTGGAAAGAGCACTGGACTGGGAGTCCAGCACGGGTTTATGCCTGAGTTTTAAACCTGGCTCTTCTGCATAATACGGAAGATGGATGGAGTTGAAGGTTGAGAGTCCCTTGGGCTGGAAGGCCCCTCCGATTAGCCTACTCCATTTACTCGTCAAGGCAGCAGAGCCCGGAGGGGTGAGGTGATTTCAGCCTGGGACCCTATTGGCCATGTAGAAACCAGAGCTCAGATTTCCTCATTGTCTGATCTGTGTTTTTTTTTTTCCAACATGATCTGGTCAATTCACTTACCTTTTCTGACTCAGTTTCCACATGAATAAAGTGGGATCCCTTGCCCGCTCTTCCTCATAGGAGCTGTGGTGAGGATCAAAGGAAGCCTCATTTGTGGAAAGTGCTCCATAAACTCCTGTTAAAAATAAAGGGCTCACAGTGGATGGGAAGGGAGTCTCCCAGTGGTTTTAGAATTTGCTGGCTATGTCCCATGTGTGTGCCACAAGGAAATGTTAGATTCTAGGAGCCACTGGTGGATGTTTGAAACACCCTGGTCTTAATAGCTCAGCTCCAGAGTAAACATTTGCCTTACCAAATCCACTGCTATCCCAGGGTCACTGTTTGCGCCGGAGGAGGCCAAAGGCCACGGCTCGTGGGGTGACGGGGTGAAGGGGGAAGGCGCCTGTGTTGCGGATGTATACCTTGCCCCTTCTCTTCTGCTGGCTCCCAGAACCTTGTGAAGGCTCCAGCTGTAAGCCTGGGGGTGCTGCCACAGGCCCAGGCCGTCCTGGCCTCGGAGGGTTAAAAGCGAAGCCCTCTGACTACTCTCTGTTGTGTTGGGGGTTGCAAGGACTCTGGGAGGGTGTTGCTTTTGCAGCTGCACTCAGGGCTGTCTTCAGCTTCTCATCTGTGCCCCCTCCCCCATCCCAGGCTGCCCCTCTGGCCCAGGCGACTGCTCTGTCCCGCCTCTCTGGCCAGCTGCATGTCCACAGGCCTTTGTTCCGTGGCTGCAAGCCCGCCCTACTCCATCCTCCCTCCCCAGCAGAAGCCCTCCAGCTGGGGCCCTGGCAGCTGGAAATCACAACTGCCAGCAGGAAGGGGCTACTGGAGCCCCTAGCAGACCTGGCAGACCCTCGTTTCCTCTTGTCAAGCTCATCTGGGCCCCCCCCCCATGCACCTCTGGCCAGATTCCCACACCATCTTTTCTCATCTCTCCTTTCTTCCTCTGAATGGACGGTTCATCTTTTTCCGCCAGTACTCATGCCTCTTAGTTCTACTTTAAAATACTCTATTCATTCATTTAACAGTTAAGGAGTTAGCACTTACTCTGTATGAATGCTAGTTGCAGAAGACACAGCAGTGAAGAAAATATACAATAATTATTGACCTCATAGAGCTGACTTCAGCAGGAGTAACAATAAAGGTTGAAATAGGGAGCACGTTAGTGATAATCAGAAATAAAAACTATGATAGGAAGGTAGGTGTGAATTGTCGTGGAAGGGCTGAGGTGACAGTTTAGATAGGGTGGCCGGGGAGGTTTCTGGGAGGAAGGTACTTTGGAGGTGATGCCTGAAGGAGGTATTTTCCTTCATCTCTGCCTTCTCTTCCCTGAAGCCCAGCTCATCTCACTGTGGCATCGAGGAACAGGGTTTGGAATGGGACACACCTTGGTTTCAAATCCCTGGTTTGACAGCTCACCAGCCCTGTGCGCTTTGACGTGGTGCTAAATTCCTTTGAGCTGTGTTTCTCACCTATAGCAGGGAGTTAGTCATCATACCTACCACATGCGGTGTCTCTCACCTATAGCAGGGAATTAGTCATCATACCTACCGTATGCGGCATCATGACCACGTACAGTGAGATGACATGGTGAATGCTTAGCAAAGACGATAGAGAGGTTCCATAAATTATTTCTCCAACCAAATTCTGCAGGGCGAGCATGAGATGGTTAATGCCATTGCTAAGGGCTCTAGGTGCAAAGCTTTTCATTTTAGGTATTGGGCAGGAGTAGGGAATTAGAGGGAGGGGAAAATAGAAAACCTTGGCAAAAACTTTGTAGTTAGGGAGCCTTTCCTGCCCTACCCTAGATTGCAGATGGCTGGGGACGTGGGACTTCCAGGTGTGTGCTATGTGCCACCCCCACTGCACCCCCACAGTTAGCATGACTGGGGCAGTCCTGACCACCCCGATCTTGCTCTGGAATTCCCCCTGCTTCCAGCCAGCCCCAGTGAATCACACCTCCCTGGCCTCCCAACTCTGCCTCACAGCTGTCTACCCCTCCCCCAGCCTCCTGTAGGTAAATTATTCCTGGAGGTCGATGCCAGCTGGTGGGAGAGGACCAGGGGTAGGGAAAGTGGAGGAGGGTGCAGACGGTGGGTGGAGCTGTCCTAGGAAAGCCCAAAAAGGTAGCTAGAGGATTCTGGTGGAGGCTCTGAGAAGGCTAGGAAGACTTCCAATAAGGGTTTGCCATGGACCAGAATTTAAAGCAACAGAGTGACAGACACAACGAGAGCTCAGCGTCGTCGTCTGCGTAGCTCCTAGTCTAGCTCCCAGCCGCTTCCACCCAGCTGATCTGATGAGTCTCCACCCCTCTCTGCTGGTACTACGGCCTCGAAGGGAGGGGTGTAATCTAAAGTACTGCTGTCATAGTCTGTGGTGAGTGGCTTCCTGAGGACCCTGCCCTAGCTCAGGAAGTGAGGGATGGGCAGTGGAGGGTGAGGCCTAGGGAAGTGGTCATGGCAAGATCTACCCCCCTGCCCCACCCCATAGCGTGTGGCTGCACACCCAGGGCAGCCAGGCAGGCCCTGTGATGAAGGAACTTCCTGAGCCTGCCAGTTGGTGCCAGGAGATGGGTAAAAGCTAGATGATCTGATAACAGAGGAAGTTGCAAAGAGGGCCCTGAACAGCCCCAAGCATGCTAGCGTTGGGTGACCTGAAGTCAGGAGAAAGAAAACTGGACGGGGCATGGACTAAACTGATCTGAAGGGGGCCCGTCTAGAGCCACTGGTAGCCCCACCATGTGTCGGCTGCCTGGGGATAAAGGTTGGCCTTGCTAACTGGGTTGCTGTCTGAGGCCAGGAATGGTGCTGGGCTCATCTTTGTGCCCAGATGGCATTGAGAATGGTACAAAGTGTGATCAACAGGATGTGATGGGCTTGGGCTGGGGTCCCACCCTGAGAGTGATCTGGGCTTGTGGTCTCATCTTCTGCAGCTTTTGATCCATGGGACCCTGCCGCTGCCTTCTTCCCCCTCGGTAATCCCATGGGATTAGGGGGAAGAAGGCAGCGGTAGGGTTGAGTCCAGCCCTAGGTGGGCTGTTGCCATCAGGGAATGCAAGCACTAGGGAGAATAGGGCTTCCTACAGTTATCTCGGCTGACCTTCGGGAAGGGAGCCCTTATTAAGTAAGCTCAAGGAATGGAGTTTTAAGGACTTGCACTCTCTTTCATGCTGAGCAGATTTGGGCTGAGCACAGCCAGAATAGGGTTCTCGTGGGCACAGTGGTAGCTGTGCATGCGGCCTCGTGAAACACAGTTTGAGGGTCCTACAAGTTGATCTGATTATCACCAGAATCTGGGCTGGGACTGGAAGGGAAAGATGCAGAAGGAGTGAAGTCTGTTTTAACTTGGCAACAGGGTCCCAAGAGGAGAGGTGGGTCCTACAGGTGCTGGAAGCTCTTAAAAACTCACATCCTTTACTTCCCAGGCTGCGAGGCTGTGTGTGTGTGTGTGTGTGTGTGTGTGTGTGTGTGTGTGTGTGTGTGTGTAAAGTATTTATTGAAAAGGAACCAGTCTTTTTTTTTTTTTTTTTTTTTTTTTTGAGATGGAGTTTCGCTCTTGTTACCCAGGCTGGAGTGCAATGGCGCGATCTCGGCTCACCGCAACCTCCGCCTCCTGAGTTCAGGCAATTCTCCTGCCTCAGCCTCCTGAGTAGCTGGGATTATAGGCACGCGCCACCATGCCCAGCTAATTTTTTGTATTTTTAGTAGAGACGGGGTTTCACCGTGTTGACCCGGATGGTCTCGATCTGTTGACCTCGTGATCCACCCGCCTCGGCCTCCCAAAGTGCTGGGATTACAGGCTTGAGCCACCGCGCCCGGCGGAACCAGTCTTCTTATACAGCTTCTCTTCCTCCAGCTCATTGCTACATCCCCAGAGCCTGTTGTACACTAGGATTCCAATAAGTATTTGTTTAATAAGTAAAAGCCTACTGTGTGATGAGATCTTAGGAATTAAGGAAACATTCATACTCTTTATAAATGTTCTGTTCCTGACAAAGAATGTCCATGAGGTTCTAAGAAGTTAACCTGTAGTCAGCTGTTCTGACACTAGGGCCGGAAGCCCTGTATTCCTGCAGCATGTAGGAAGGAGACCTACAGTCACTGGAACCTGTCTTCCAAGGCTTGCTACACGTTTTGCTGCCTTGCAAATTGGCCCCAAAGTGGACAGCAAGGTGTACTTATAGTCCCATAATATGTTCCATAACATCCAATAACACCTCTCCTATCCTAAAGTCTTATTTGGAACTCAGCTACCCAGCAGCCTTGCTTATTTGCATGTAGCCAAGAAGGTCAAGGACTCAAGTTCCTACATTTTTCTTCATACCAGCCTCCTCAGATCCTGTCTAACTTACATGTAAGCTGTGTCATCCTATTTTCAAGTTTGGAAGAAGCAGCAAATGAAAGAGGATAAAGGCCAGGTGTGGTGACTCATGCCTGTAATGCCAGCCCTTTGGGAGGCTGAGGCCGGTGGATCACCTGAGGTTGGGAGTTTGAGACCAGCCTGGCCAATATGATGAAACCCCATCACTACTAAAAATACAAATATTAGCCAGGCGTGATGGTGGGCACCTGTAATCCCAGCTACTTGGGAGGCGAAGGCAGGAGAATCGGTTGAACCCAGGAGGCGGAGGTTACAGTGAGCTGAGATTCTCACCATTGCACTGCAGCCTGGGTGACAAGAGCAAAACTCTGCCTAAAAATAAATACATAAAATGAAAGAGAATAAAGAAACAGCATAGAGGGGGGAAAATGACTACAGTGCTGAGTTGGCAGTGAGAGCAGACTGAGATAAAAACTCCAGGAAAAGCAAGTGCTAGCAGAAAAGCTGGGGGTCTTTTTTTGTGGGGAATGGCTTGGGATCATCAGTTTGATAATTCAGGCTTTGCTGGTAATTGTGACCCAGAGTCATCGAGAAAAGATTAAATTATATTCCCTTGACTCTGTTTAGGAAGGCAGGGAAGTGTGTAACCGGTTTCTAAAAGATTCCCAGTCAGGTTGGCTAACATTTTAAGTGTTTTACTTAGGTGATAATAACACTAATCCTTTCAACAAGGCCAAGTAGGTGGTTTACCCCCTTCTCTCACCCCCAGATGAGGAAACCTAGTCCCCACGAGTTGGGTAACTTGCTCAGGATTGCTCAGCTAATACTTGGCAGGGATGGGTTTGAACTTTTGGAGCACACTCTTCGCCCTACCCAGCGCTGTTTTGAAACTGCACAATCTTGCAAATGCTGCTTTTTGGATGCCCTCTCCCTGCAGGGGTTCCAGCTGTCCAATCTTAATTCAGCTCCACCCAAGCAGATTGCCAGTTATCCCAAAGGGTGTTTGTCTCAGTTGAAACAAGAGTGCTTTTAATGCATTTACATCGTAAGCACCTACCTGGGTGTCACACAGCACTTTCTGAAGCCAGAAAATGACAGGAAGGAGTTGCAATTTAAAACCTCCCAGGGCTCTTTCCACAGGAGCTTTGTTCCTTTGTTTGGGTCTGGAAACTGGGGAAGGATGCTGTGCTGTGCTGCCTAGGTGCCTGTTGCCCCAGCTGGTGTCCAGGGTGGCTGGAGCCTATCCCTGCATAGTAGCCCCTACCCCGTGTTCCCACCATCTAGATCTAGCAAGTGTTGATTATCTTTTTCTTTTTGTTGAGACAGGGTCTCACTCTGTCACCCAGGCTGGAGTACATTGGCACAATAATTTGTCACTATAGCCTCGACCTCCCATCCTCAAGCAGTCCTCCCACCTCAGCCTCCTGAGTAGCTGGGACCATAGGCACTGCCACCACGATCAACTAATTTTTTTTTTTTTTTTTTTTTTTTTTTTAGTTTAGGTAGAGACTGGAGCTCACTATGTTGCTCAGCCTGGTCTTGAACTCCTGGGCTCAAGAGATCCTCCCGCCTCAGCCTCCCAAAGTGTTGGGATTCCTGGCATGAGCCACCATATCTGACCTTGTAATTTAACTTCTGCTTCCCAAACGTACTTTTTAAATTTATCTGGAACGTATTTTTTTACATGATACTGGTTCATATAAAACCTCATGAGGAGCTTAAAAAACATACTGATTCCTGAGTCTGACCCCAGATTGGATCAATAAAATAAAAATACTTTGAGGGTAGGGTCCAGGCATGGTTATGAAATGTCCCCGGTGACTTTTATATATAGCCATGGTTGAGAACCACTCAACCTTGTGAGATAGAACGGATCTTATTTTTTCCAGAGAAATAGCCATTTTTTATTTCCGGCACTGGGTATTTAATAGTCCATATTATTTCCTACTGACCAGTTTATGATGTTCATTATTTATTTATATATTTGTTTTTTATTTTAGAGCTTTGTTGAGATATATTTCACGTATTTTAAAATTCGCCCATGTAAGGTGTATATTTCACTGGTTCTTAGTATATTCAGTGTTGTGCAGTCATCACCACTATCTAAGTTTAAAGCATTTTTAGAAGTCCAGGCCGGGCGCGGTGGCTCAAGCCTGCAATCCCAGCACTTTGGGAGGCCGAGGCGGGTGGATCACGAGATCAAGAGATCGAGACCATCCTGGTCAACATGGTGAAACCCCGTCTCTACTAAAAATACTAAAAATTAGCTGGGCATGGTGGTGCGTGCCTGTAATCCCAGCTACTCGGGAGGCTGAGGCAGGAGAATTGCCTGAACCCAGGAGGCGGAGGTTGCGGTGAGCCGAGATCGCGCCATTGCACTCTAGCCTGGGTAACAAGAGCAAAACTCCGTCTAAAAAAAAAAAAAAAAAAAAAAAAAAAAAAAAAAAAAAAAAATTCAGTGCGCTATCCATTGTGCCACAGAACCAGACTAAATTTAAAACATTTTTGTCACCCTCCCAAAAGAAACCCTGTGCCCATTAGCAGTCATTTTCCATTTTCCCCTTCCCCGGGTCATAGGCAACCACTAATATGCTTTCTGGCTCCAAACTTGTCTATTCTGGATGTTTCTTTTTTTGAGACCGAGTTTCGCTCTTGTTACCCAGGCTGGAGTGCAGTGGCACGATCTCGGCTCACTGCAACCTCCGCCTCCTGGGTTCAAGCAATTCTCCTGCCTCAGCCTCCCGAGTAGCTGGGACTACAGGCGTGCGCCACCATGCCCAGCTAATTTTTGTATTTTTAGTAGAGACGGGGTTTCACCATGTTGACCAGGATGGTCTCAATCTCTTGACCTCGTGATCCACCCGCCTCGGCCTCCCAAAGTGTTGGGATTACAGGCGTGAGCCACCACGCCCGGCCGATTGTCTTTTATCATTTAGCCTGAGGCTTTCAAAGTTCACCCATTTGTAGCATGTATCAGTACTTCATTCTTTTTTTCTGCTGAATAATGTTCCTTTGTATGGGTATCATACATTTTGCTTGTTGTACATTTTGTTTAGCTGATGTACTGTTGAGTTATTTCCACTCTTTTGCTATTATGAATACTGCTGATATGACCCCTGATGTACAAGTTTTGTGTGGACATATGTTTTTAGTTCTCTAAGGTATATACCTAGCGTTAGATTGCTGGGTCATGAAGTCATGTTTAATTTTTTGAGGAACTGCTAAGTTGTTTTCCAAGTAGGCTTAACTATTTTACATTCCCACCAGCAATGTACAACAGTTCTGATTTCTCCAGATCTTTAGCAATACTTGTTATTGTCCATCATTTTGATTTTAGCCATCCTGGTCAGTATGAAGTAGTATTAATTATAGTTCAGGGGCATTTCCCTAATGTCAATGATGTTGAACACCTTTTCATGTGTTTATTGAGCATGTGTATATCATCTTTGGAGAAATGTCTTCAGATTCCTTGCCCATTTTTATATTGAATTGTCTTTTTATTATTGAATTGTAAGGGTCTTTATGTATTCTTGATATAAGTTCATTGTTAAATATACAGTTTACAGATTTTTTTCCGTTCTGTGGTTTGTCTTTCCACTTTCTTGGTAGTGCACTGCGGAACACAAGTTTAAAATTGTGATGAAGTACAGTTTATTTTTTCTCCTGTTGCTAGTGCTTTTGGTGTTGTACCTAAGAAACCATTGCTCACTCAGGTTCGTAACAATTCACTCCTATCTTTTCTTCTTAGAATTTGATAGTTTTCCCTCTTACATTTAGAGCTATGACACATTTTGACTTTTTTGTATATGGTGTGAAATAGGTGTCCAGATTCATTCTTTTGCATGTGAAGATTCAGTTGTCCTAGCATCTTTTGTTGAAAAGATTATTCTTTCCCTATTGAATTGCCTTGGCACCTTGTTGAAAATCAATTGCCAATAAATGTACAGGAATAAAATAGGTTTTTGTTATTGATCTTGTACTCTGGTACGTTGCTGAACACTTTTATTGGTTCTAATAGTTTTATAGTAGATGACTTAGGATTTTCCATATACAAGTACAGGTTATCTATGAATAGAGAAAACATATTGACAAGACTGGATATCCTTGTCGTCTTCCTAATCTTAGGGAAAAAGCATCGTGTTTCTCAAGTATGATGGATCTGTGGGTTTTTCATGGATGCTGTATGTAAAGTTGGAGATACTCTCTTCTCTTCCTAGATTGTTGAGTGTTTTCATCATAGAAGAGTGTTGGATTTTGTCAAATTTTTTTTTTCTGGCTGTATTGCAATGATCAGGTAATTTTTATACTTCATCTTATTATCAACTTGAATTATGTCAATTAATTTTTAGATGTTAAGCTAATCTTGCATCTCTGGGATAAATGCCACTTGGTCATAGTGTATATTCCTTTTTATGGTTGCAAGATTCCATTTGTTAGTATTTTGTTGAGGATTTTTGTGTCTATGATCATAAGGAATGTGGGATTGTAGGTTTCTTTTTTCTGATATCTTGTCTGGTCTTGGTAGCAGGACAATACTGACCTCATAGAATGAGTTGGGAAGTATTTGCTGCTCTGTTTTTGGGGGTTGAGAGTTTGTGAGGAATTGATAAGAATTATTCTTTAAATGTTTTGTAGACCTTACCAGGGAAGCTATCTAGTCCTGGGCTTTTCTTTATTGGAAGTTTAAAAGTTACTAATTCAATCTCTTGTTTAGAATTTTTCTTTCTAAATCTGTCAGTGGTTTGTGCCATTCCAGAAATTTGTCTGTTTCACCAAAGTTATCTAATTCATTGGCATATAATTCGTGACATTTCCTTATCATCCGTTAAGGTATTTTTTGTCTTTGGTGTTCTGCATTTATACTACTTACAATATGTCTAAATGTGGGCTTATTTGGAATGTAACTTGGTGTGTGCCTTCCATCTGAGGACTAACGTCTGTCCTCAGTTCTGGAAGATATACATTATCTCTGAAATTTGCATCTTGCCCATTTCCTTTTTTTTCTCTGTGGACCTCTAAGTCTATTAATGTTCATATTTCCTATCATTTCTTTCATCTAAATTCAGGATGATTTCTTCAGTTTATCTTTCACCTAACTAATTGTCTCTTTAGCCATGTTTAATTTTCTATTTATTGAATTTTAAATTTTAACATTGAATATTTTATTTTCATGTAGTGCTTTTTCTAATTGGCCTGTTCCTTACCCCCTTATACTAGCATGTTCTTTTATTATGATTTTTATCTCTTTTATATTTCCAATCATTTAAACTATTCATCTTTAAATATCTATTGTAGACCTATTTAATTTCTAGTTCTTTGAGTGCCAGTTTGTTCGATTTTCTGACTTATGATGGTTTGTTTCCTTGTGTGGTTTGAAATTTCTGTATCAGGTTCCTCTTCAGCGGTTATAGAGGGTGGGATACTTCAAAGCAAGATTTTGGAAGCGTTCACTTGTTGGTGATGTTGAGGTCTAGGGCATATGAGACGTGTGAGTGGATGGCTATGGTGGAGCAGAGGAAAAGACTGTTGAAGGGCTCATCCCCAGATCGTCGCCTGTTTGGCTGCTTCTTACAGTACAGGTCTGTGCTCTAGAGTCACCTCTTTAATGCTTTCCCAGGCCTCTCTAGCTAGCAGAAATTCCCATCCTCCAGTCATACTCTGTTTTCCCTCCTCTTACCTTTTTCATAGCACTTACATGCTCCAAAAATGTTATTTGTCTGCCTTTTTGTGGCCATCTTCCTCATTGGAATGTAGGCTCGATGAGAACAAGGACTTGTCTTACCCATTGCTGTGTCCCTAGTGTTGTACTGGACCGAGCATAGAAAGTCAACACCCAGACAAAAGTATGTCAAATTGCAGGGTCATTTATTATGCCGGCGACCACGGAGGACTCGCGTCTCTCCAACCCGTTGGCCCTGAGTTCAGGGGGAGCGGAGTTTTTAAGCTGAAAAACCACATCCTGGTTTTAGGGTGAGGGGATGCAGGGCAAGCAACTTTTCAGCACTTATTGATAAGCAAAAGCAAGCACTTTTCATGGAAGCCAAGGTCAGCAGTTATTGCAAAGAGAATGGGGAAGCCGTTACAGCTTATTTTAAGAACAGCTTTGTCTTTTATAAAATGGCATTTCTCAGGCTGTTTTAAGAACAGCTTTGTCTTTCATAAAATGGCATTTCTAACTTTTAGGCTAGCCATGTCACACCTAGCACATGGCACATGGTTTATACTGTCCATAAATGTGAGTGAATTTGAATAGTCTTCTTTTCACACAGGAAGTTGTCCCGGCCGTGACTCTGAAGCTTTCTGCTCTGGGCTGGGTATGACTGGGCAGTTAGAGAGGAGGTGAACAGCTTGGCCTTCCCTTCCCAAACAT
Organism: Saimiri boliviensis; assembly: GCF_048565385.1. NCBI lineage: Eukaryota > Metazoa > Chordata > Mammalia > Primates > Cebidae > Saimiri > Saimiri boliviensis. The sequence continues at coordinate 39,019,253 of NC_133450.1, read as the reverse complement.
GTCTGTGCTCCTACTGGGGCTGCCTTTTTCTCCCAGCACAACAGCCCCCAAAATCGCATCCATCCTGTGTGTTTCCACCTTCTTCTGGCACATTTTTGCACAATGGCCAAAATGAGAAGTAGGGATCTGAGTACCAGAGGACGTAGGGGGGAAAAAGAGCACAAAACGCTGGGAGGTCTGGTTCTTACCTCTAGGACGTTGTTACCGAGTTGCGGCAACAGAACACTCAGAAAAAACCAGCATGGGATGCTTGCCACTCACTGAGCCCTGTGCAGGTTGGTGCCCCGGCTGCGAGAGTTTGTGAGTGGAGAAGGAAGGCCTGCATCTTGGGGTTGCCTACTGCTGGTCGTGTACCATTTCTGGAGGCATCTACAGGGGAGTTATGAATTCCCAGGTGACTCCATTTTGGCTCCTCTCTGAGGTTGCCCCATACTCTAGGAACTTGCGAGCAAACAGTGTTAACTTGTTAAAAAGCAAAAAGGGCCCGAGAGCATTCCTATGAGGTGGGGAGAGAGATGGCCTTCTTGGCTCTCAGGCTCTGTGGGAGGTCGTGTAGAGAACGGTGAAGGGCACAGGGGTTGTGGATTCCAGCAAACCCTGGCTCCCCCACTTCCCTGACTCTATGGCCCTGGGTACCTGAGTGTTGTGAGATTATGTAGAGAATGTGTTTTGCCTGAGGTCTGGTACACTCTTAATAAATGCTGGCTGAGATTATTTCAGCGAGGCGTTTGGGGAGCCTTGTGCCTCCGTTTCCTGACCTGTAAAATAGGGATGGCCACTTGCCCTTCCTCTCTGCCCCCACTATTGTGAGGACAGAAGGGTTAATTATCCTCCCGCCTGGAGGGCCTGGGGTGGGGGAGGTGCTGCATAAACAGAGCATTGTTGTGCTGGTGAATGATCTGGCTTTGTTCTGGAGTCATCAGTATTGGACTTCCTGCAGTTAGTATCCCTGTGCTTCATTGCTGGAGGTACTTGCAGGTCCTCAGCCCTGTGGCGCTCACCTCTTAGAGCTGTGGCCTGGGTCCTCACCCAGTGGGGACCTGCAGAATTGTGTTGGGAAGTCGTATTTCCTGGGCTAGGGCCCCCCAGCAATCAGGAATGAGAGAAATGCAGAAAGTATGACCCACACGCGGAACTGGTTCTGAATAGAACGTTTATTGACGAAGTTTTGCAGGAGGCGGCGGGCGCTTTAATTCCCGAGGCTGTTGGTGGCAGCCCGCTGCTCGCCCCAAGCCTGTTAACTGCTGGGCTGCCGGTGCTGGGGACAATGTGGCTGCCCGGCTCCTTGCCACCCTCATGGTGCCCGAATGGGAGCCCTCTTGAGGAAAGCGGTAGGTACCCGGCCGGGGCCAGGCCAGGGGATGGGAATGGGGTGGGATGAGGCTTTCTCAACTCTGGGCCTCTAAGCCTTGCCAGACTCCCCAGGAAACCCAGCCAGTCACAGGCTTCAGGGCAAAAGGCAGGTTCTTCCCTTGTGGGTTAGACACTGTGAACTATAAAGGGAGCAGGTGTAGGGGAACTGCTCTTCTTAGTGGACTCTATGTGGCTGGGTGACAGCAAGACAATCCTATGTTCCTTTTGGAGGTAACTGTAAATGCTTCTGCTGGAGGCTTCAGGGGGACTTCTCGTCTTGAACATTTGGAGTTGGGTGGTTAGAGAAGGTCATGTAGGACCCTGCACGCACGCGCACACACACACACACACACACACACACACACACACAGAGGGAAAAGCAGAGTTAATCTCCCACTTCTTCCTGATGTTTCCTTTTCCCAGAATCCACAGAGGGTGGTTGTTTTGGATCAAACCATGGCAGCTGGTAGAGCAGGTGAAAGGAGGTTATTTCCCTACCCTACGTCCTCCCTGGGGGCAGCAGAGCCGGACCCGATCCTGGCACCCATCACTTCCATAGCTCCTAGCAGCCAGAGCGTGGAGATCGGGGCAGATTGACCCCAAATCAAGGACTCACTTTTCCAGGAGTAGACGCTGCCTGGGCTATGTCTCCGCATGTGTGCACCCCAGAATTGGGATTGGGTGACACTGCCCCACCAGTCTGAATTCTGGTCCAGGTACCCTTCCAGCTGAGGCAGGAAGCGCCCCTCCTCTACCCAGGAACTGGTTGGATGAGTTTCTTAGGCCTCTCCAGTGAGGCCCCTTAGAAGGGGAACACGGTTGATGGGAAAGGAGCTATGGGTGGAGAGGGGGCCCCCTGGATTCTGTAGGATAAGGGAAATGTGTGTGGCCCTGCTAGCTGAAGGGCTGGCCACCTTTGGGAATTAACACTGTGTGTGTGTGTGTGTGTGTGTGTGTGTGTGTGTGTGTGTGTCCATGTCCATAAGATCTGCTTTGGAAATCCACGCTCCTAACTTCTCTGGGTCAGGCGTCAAGCCCAAGGTCAGAGCCCATGGCAAAGAAGGGGGTTTTGTTGGAGCTCTTTTCTTGCTGTATCACCTGCGAGGAAGAGGAATGAGGGAGGGGAGGGCTGGGGTTGTTTACATAACTTTCTGGATCTGGACTCATTCTTAGAATTGGGAAGGGAGTTGTGTTTTAGGGAAGTGCCCTGGCAGCCTTGCCCCCAAGCCACCGTTCTGATGTGCTTAGGAAGGGAAAGTGAAAATTGAGGGAAAGAAAAACCCCTGGGTAGTTGAATGCACACAGACTCCTTCCCCAGTCCAGTTGAGAGCTGCTGGCCTGAAATCCCAATGAGAGATTTCTTCCATTTAAGAACTGGCATCTCAGTTTTCTATAGTAGATGTTCTCTTCCTGCTCCTAGAAGCAGTTAGTTTATATGTAGCTTCATCTCTTCACGTTTATGTTGGGTCTCATTTCCTCCCCTCTCACGCGGGTGGAAATGGGTCTCATTCTTCTTTCTAGCCGATGTTCTCTTGATCTCTCACTCCTCCTTGAAGCTGTCTCTGAATAGCCAGCACCTTCCTGAGCTTCTGCATTCTTCCTGAAAACTCCTTGGCTCTAGGGACACCTGCAGCCAAAGCCCATATCATGGTTTGGACCTTTTTAGGGCACATTCTTCCACATTGTCTCACGGAGCCCCACTTCCACGTGTCTTGGTAGTTGTTCTTCCAGACCTATCTTGGATCTGTCCTTTCCCACAAAGCTACGCGGATTCCTTCCGTCTGTCCTTGGCCTGCCTTGCAGCCTGGCCTCTTGTTGCCAGATGCCCCAGATGGCCTGGGGTGGTCTGGGTCCTCTCAGGACTCAGCTGTTCCCTTGGCAGCAAATGCACTCAGATCTCTTCTTCACCTGGCAAAAGCTTACTCATTTATGACTCAGCTAAGATGTCATCTCCTCCTAGAAAGCTTCCTGGTCCCCCAGGTAGCACTAGCTACTCCTTCTGTTAGCACAGTTTATTTATTCATGCTTTTGTATTAGGACTCAAGGCATTGTTTTGTGAATACTCTGTTTATTTGGCCATTTTTCCTTCTGAAGTTCAAGTTCTTCAAAGACAGGACAAGATCTTATTCATGTCATATCCCCAGGGCCTGGCATTCTTGTTCAGGAGTGTTGAATGAATTCCCAAACTGGAGGCAGCCTTGAACTCCCATAGTGCTCACGACTGGATGCTCTCCTCCTTTTCTTACAGATGCACTTGTCTTGTTTTTCATTATATAATGTAAGCTCTGAAGAGTGGGATCTATGTGTGATTTGTCCTAACTGCAGGGCTGCCATGATGTCTTTCTAGACAGCTTGGGTAGGAAGATTACTAGGGTCATCTTCAAATCAGAGAGAGATTGAGGCACAAAGAGCACGCTGACTTGCTCCTGATCGTGCAGTGGCTAGGCAGAGCTAGGGTAGTTTGGAGGCGTGCTGGCTACAGACCCCGGGCTCTTTCACACACATTCTTCTTCTGCTTTTCCTTTTCTTGATATTCCCCGTGACTTAGGAATGGATCCACACTAGAGCCTTTCCCAGTACCTTGCCATTTTACCTTATGCCCTGGCTCTCCCAGATGTCTACCCTGCAGATGGGTTTACAACCCAGGGACCAGTGTCAAGGATGATTTTTGTTAATCACTTATTTGTGCATTTGCTGTCTCAATTTGCCTTCACTTCTGCTGTTGCTCAGGCCCGCCATACCCCATGGCCATGTTTCTCTCCAGCTCCTGGGAGTACATGCTGTCTCTCCGTGTGGATCCCTGAGGAAGGCGCCCTGTCTGCTGTAGGGGTGGGATTCGGACTCATTTATACTTCATTTATTGGTTTGACCTCCTGTTGGGTATGGGTATCAGCCTACTTTACTTTCCAGCTGAATTGCTGTGTGTCTGCCTTTATAAGATCACGGTCTACTTTCCGGCCAACATGGTGAAACCTCATCTTTACTAAAAATAAAAAAATTAGCTGGGCATGGTGGTGTGCACCTATAGTCCCAGCTGCTCGGGAGGCTGAGGCAGGAGAATCACTTGAACCCGGGAAGCTGAGGTTGCAGTGAGCTAAGATCGTGCCATTGTACTCCTGCCTGGTGACAGAGACTCCGTCTCAAAAAAATAATGGTCTGTATTGATGTAGAGATCATAGATGATGGATAAACACACGGGTGGTGGGGGAAGGTCAGGTCATGCTGGTTCACCAAGTTTAACTTGTATCATTACTTTGAGATATGGGTCAAACATTTTAGGTACAAGTCAGAAAAATCTCATTGTCTTGGTGGCTACAGAACAGTTAAGTGATGTATCCATCATCATCGCCACTGCTGTTCTTGGTGGGTGTCCTGTGTGTCAGAGGTATGGGTTACTTGTATCCTCTCAGCCCTGGAGACACCCCAGTCAGGTTGGCACTGTTACTGTGCCTATTTTCCTGATGAGGAACTGGAAGCTTGGTGAGGTGAAGTGACTTGCCCAAGGCCACATACAGCCAGGAAAAGTGGAGGACCTGGAATTCAAACTAGGTCGGGGCTGATTCCAAAGCCTGTGGATGCGTTGACTGCATTTGACCTCTGTGGGCCCCACTGCATCTGTGCATATTCTCTACTGCTGAGAAAGCTGGGGGACCTAATGGATCCCCTCCACACGCACTTGATTCCCACCAAGGCTCTCCAGCGTCTCTGAATCTGAGACAGTAGTAAATACAGCTTCCTCCTACCTGCCCAGCCCCTCTAGCCTAGAGGCCTCAAAACAAGCAGCCACTGAAGTGGGGATGAGGCTGTGGAGATGGCAAATTCACAGGGCTGGGTCCTTGAATCTTGCTGGGAAGTAGCAGTGGTCCTGTGAGCCTTTTTGACCTCAGGATGAGAGGGGTGGGGCCTCTGGGAACTTTGGATCTGTCTGTGATTTCCAGGGAGTCATTTCTAGTGACACGTTTTAGGGCTTTCTTTGGCTGTTCTGTTTTTGGGGCACACTGCATAGTGACAAGTTGTGCTGGCGGCCAAGTGACCTCTACCCTGGCTGTGAACAAGAGCAATTTATAATCAACAGTAATTGCCCTCATTTGGCTTTAGCATATGTTTACACGAAACTTCCTGATAGACTGCTTTTCCCGGGACATTTATAGGGAGACCAGATCATCACAGTCCCTTTTCTTTCTTCCTTTCTTTTTTTTGAGATGGAGTCTCACTCTGTCACCCAGGCTGGAGTGCAGTGTCATGGTTTTGGCTCTCTGCAGCCTCCACCTCCCAGGTTTAAGCCATTCTCCTGCCTCAGCCTCTGGAGTAGCTGGGATTATATCACATGCTAATTAACACACACAGTGAATTTTTTGATTTTTAGTAGAGATGGGGTTTCACCACGTTGATCAGGCTGGTCTTGAACTCCTGACCTCAGGTGATCCGCCTGCCTCAGCCTGCCAAAGTGCTGGAATTACAGGTGTGAGCCACCACGCCTGACCCATCACAGTCCCTTTCTAAACTTGGCCACCTTCCCCTTCCTCCTAGTCTCTTGTGGCTGGTCACCTAGTTTGTAGCCCAGCAGGGTAGCTCTGCTGTGCTCTAGTTCCCTGTCTGGGGCCAAGTAGGATGGGACTACCAGGGTGAATGAGCAGTCACCAATCCTGGCACTTCTTGGTTGATTGGAAACTTGCTAGCAGTGACTAATGTGGAAACTCATTAGACTAGGAGAAACTGGCTTTGGTCTTGACCTCACCCACTGTTTACCTTTCTCTTGACTGTGTGAGTGATGGGAGCGGATCCAGACACTGTCCCGCAGTCCTTCCAGCAGGCATTCATTGAACACCGAATGAGCCTTGCTCTCTAAGGCTGAAGGGAAGGTATGGGAAAGAAGGCCCAGCCCACTGGGTTTTACTGTGTTGTCCAGAAGAAATGGTTGTATATATCAAGCCCCAAGACCAATGCTTTAACTGATTCTCAGGGTGTTTCAAGTTCAGAGGAGCAGATTACTTCCTATTGCTGCTGTAACAAATTCCGCAATCTTAGTGGCTTAAATCAACACACGTTTGTTGTCTTAAAGTTCTGGAGATGAGAAGTCAGACTGGGTTTGCAGGGCCATGTTTCTTCTGCAGGATCCGGGGCAGAATTTGTTTCCTTGCCCTTCCCAGCTTCCCAGGCTGCCCGTTTCCTTGGCTTGTGGCCCCTTCCTCCTCTTCAAAGCCAGCAGTGTAGCATCTTCTAGTCCCCTTGTCTCTGTCCCTCTGCTTTTATTGTCAAACTTGTCTGACCCTGACTCCTGCCAGATTCCTCTTATGAGGACCCTTATGATCACATCAGGCCCACCTGGCTAATCCAGGCTAATCTCCCATCTCAAGATCCTGGATTTGATCACCTCTGCCTTCTGTGTTCCTTTTGCCATATAAGGTGACATTCATAGGTTGAGGGTCAGGCTGTAGATTTCCTTATGTGAGAGCATTATTCAGCCTGCACTAGCGTGTATGTTGGGAAATGGTCAAGGAGGCCTTTCTGAAGGAGGTGATTGGCTGAATTTGTATAGGCAGAGGGTCTGGGGGCCCATTCCAGGTTGGAGAGAAAACGTGGACACATGTCGTGGTGGTGGGGACAGGGGGGTGTGAATGAATGACTCTCCCTCTGAGCAAGATGCCCGGCTTTCCTTTCTTTCCAATGCCAGGCTGAGGGAACTTTCTGGACTTCAGCTGTCGGCCCAGACTTTCTCCTGGAGTCCATGTGGGAGGGCTCCCCTGGCAAGGCACAATCCTTTTCCTTCCTGGCAGCTGTGGTCCTGCTGCAGGGACCCAGCCAGACTGCATGGGCCCTGCTGCTCCTAGGTGGTGGGAAATGCATTCCCAAGGGAAAATGAATATGAGCCAGCTGGGCTGGGTTTGGGTGCCCCAGAAACCTTGGTCACACTGTTGGCACAGCCTCTGCTGGCAGTCACGTTGCTCACATGAACACAGAGTCACTCCCCGGGGAGCCTTCTCTCGTGCTTTATTAGGGTGCTCAGGGCTGCTGAATCTCCAGGAGGGCTGGGAGGGGTCAGGTGAGGAAGCAGCTGGGAAAGGGGCACAGGCCCTCTAGGAGGGGATCCTCCCCTCCCCCAGGAGAGCCCCTAGCGTGCGGGGAGCAATGGGAACAGACAGGCAAGAGCTGGGCCTCTGGGGACAGTTTGGGAGCAGGGTGGCCCAGGGTGGTGACAAGCTGCGGGTAAGAGCACAGCTGAGTGATTTCACCATCTTAGCTGACATCTCTCTGGAAGTTCACGTTGCTTTCACCCTGGTTTTTTTTCTGGAAAAGTTACAGCTTTTCTCTATTGCTTCCTTCTGGGACCTTTTCTGAAGAGATTCCAAAAGTGCCGTTGTGGGGATTGTTTGGAGGAAGGACAAAAACCGCTGGGCCACCCTGGCTCTGAGAGCCCTTGGAATGTTTAGCAGATGGTGTAGTTGAGGGATGAAGAAGGCCACACGGGAGGGCTGAGCCATCGCCGTCCCTGAGTGAGGACTTCCCCTGTGTGCAGGTGCCGTGTGGATTCCTCCCCTCCTGGGGCCTTTGGAGCAGCTGCCTCCGGGGACCCGCCTCGCCCCTTTTCTGCCTGGCTCCAAAGCAGCTGTGGTGCGGCGGCTTCTGATGCTTGAGTGTGGGGTGAAGGGCAGTGGATGAAAGGATGCCACCAGCCTCTCTGAATCAGAATGTTTTCTGGAGAGTCTCTGATGTGCCCACCCCCAAGTGTCCCTTCCCCTCCCCTGCCTTTTCCTCAGCTCACTGGCCTGGGAGGGAGGGCCAGTGGGAGTGGGCTGACTCCTGGGCATTCCCTGGGGCCAGAGATACAGAGTTCCAGAAGGCTCTCCGTGAGTGCCCCTGTGGGATGGGGAGGAGCAGGGTCCCATTGCCTCAGTGACAGGAGACCTGAGGACAGAACTCCAAGGCTGTTGTGGGTTATGAGGGTGTGGCCTTTTTTTTCCCTGTTGGGTCAGAATGGGGCATGGTGCTGGCATAGTGGGGAGGGAAGGATGTGGCCCCAGCCTGCTGTGCTGGGAATCCAGGGCCTGCTGCAGCCTGCCTGCCTTGGCACCTGCAGTATTCAGGGAAGCTCCTCCAGAGGACAGCTGTGGGTAGAGGAAGGGTGTGGTTTAGGTTCAAATTTAGAGGAAAAAAAGAAACCTCTCTCTCCCTCTTCTTCCCCTGGATCTTTAAAGGTGTGTGTCTGAGCTTCTTAGGCCATCAAAAAGGAAGCTTGGCTAGGTGTGGTGGCTCACACCTGCTAATCCCATCACTTTAGGAGGCTGAGGCAGGAGGATGGCTTGAGCCCCGGAGGTCGAGGCTGCAATGAGCTGTGATTGTACCACTGCACTCCAGCCTGGGTGACAGAGGGAGACCCTGTCTCAAAAAGAGATGAAGTCTTTGGGGACCTGCCCAAAGAAGGCTTCACAAGTGTAGGACTTGAGAGAGTTTTCTTTTTTTTTTCTTTTTTGTTTGAGACAGAGCCTTGCACTGTCGCCCAAGCTGGAGTACAGTGTTGCGATCTCAGCTCACTGAAACCTCCACCTCCCAGGTTCAAGTGATTCTTCTGCCTCAGACCCCCGAGTAGCTGGGATTACAGGTGCCCACCACCACACCCAGCTAATTTTTGTATTTTTAGTAGAGACAGGGTTTTATCTTGTTGGCCTGGATGGTCTTCAACTCCTGACCTCAAGTGATCTTCCCGCCTCTGCCTCTCAAAGTGCTGGGATTACAGGCCAAGAAAGCGAGTTTTCTAGAAGACTGATTCACTGATGACTGACTGGATTGATTGGTGTTGCAAGATGGAAGAGGTCGTGGCTGGGGCATACTTAGGAGAACTGGGGACCTGTGTGTGATAGGATGGGGTAGGCGTGGGTACCTGGTTTGAGGCTTTGGCTGCTGTCTGCCTCATCACCTCTTTCTCTGGCCTCCTCCTTCCCTAGCAGATGAGGTCTTCTAGGGTGAGTATGAAGACCCCAGTTCTCATCCTGGCTTGGAGGAATCTTACAGTATGGAGTGATGCTCTTCGGGTAGGAAGGAAAGGCTGGCCCCGCCCAGGGAGCACCAGCCGAGGCACTTTAGCCGTCTCTGTGGGAGTCTGAGCTGCACACACATAATGGTTCCAATCCGGTCTCTTTGGGCCAGAATGCACCCCGATTGAGTGGGATGCACTCAAGAATGCACTCCGATTGAGTGCCATGTCTCTTATCCGTCACCATCAAACAGTGCCTCCTGACAGTCTGCACTGGTGTCCTGCTTTGTACTCAGTGCCTCGTTTGTTCTTCAGCCCTCCCTTTCTTGGGCTCTTGGTTCTTTTCCAGCAAGTCCTCCTGCCCAGGAGAGACAGCCTTGTGATCCTGGGTCTCCTGGTCACTACAGGGCTGCTGTCATCATCCAAGAACTTTATAGTCTAATCCCGGTGACCTCATGCTTTTTCCGTTTTCCTTTCTGCTTACCCGTGACCTGCAATCCTTTGACCTGGGATCTGTATTTTACCATGTTGTTCTGCCGGAGAGTGAATGGCCAAAGTTCACATAGTAGCGGGTCCAAAAACCGCCCTAAGGAATCTTGACTCAGTCCTTCGGAGTGTCATGTCGTAAGCCCCGATCCTTCAGGTCTTCACGTCTCCTGCAGCTTATGCTGAAGCAAAACCATGGCAGCCAGGGCTGTGACCAAGCCTTTGTTTATAGCCCTGGCTAGTGTGTAGTCCGTTAGGGAGACAGTGGGCAGCAGAGCATGAACTCTGGAGCCTCAGTGCCTGAGTTCAAGTCCAGGCTCTACCACTTACTACTTCTGTGGCCTCAGTGCCTGCATGTGTAAAATGAGAACCCACCTTTTGGAGTTGTCGCAAGGGATTAGTCACTTTAATATGTATATAGCACTTAGAGCATTTTAGCAGTTGGCTGTTACGCTTTGTTTTAGTGCTAGGAGGATTTGGGCCACGGGTACTGTTTTCAAAATATGAGCTTAGTTTGCAGACAGGTAGCCTATGATAAATCAGAGAGAAAACTTCTCCAAGTAGAAAAGACATTTTAGTTTCTGGGTTTGAAGTATGCTTCTCTTGCCACCCTCTTGCAGTAGGATCCCCAAAGAGGGACCCTCAGAAAGTCCCTTTTAGAGACAAATCTCCCTAATTGTGTGTGCGTTGGTGTAAGGGTAGGCTGTGAGTAATCTTTTGCTTTAAGGCTGTGACCTGGCTGCCTGTGAAATCCATTTGGGACTGGGGCCTTTTCCATTTAGCTTCTCCAGAGAAGCTGACCCCAGATCTGATCTGGGAAAGGTCTTAGGCCATAAATCCCTGCCCCTTTGTTCCCCGCTGTGATGGTGGTGGGGAGTGCCTGACTGTGCACTCTGAAGAACATCTGAGTGCCACAGGGCTGGAGGTTAAGGGCTGGGGTGGCGCTTGGGTTTTTGTCTGTCAGTGCTGGAATGACACGGTGTTGCCCTGCCTGCTGGTTCTGTAAAAGGCATAGCTGATTAATTGTAAAGGCTCTTTTGAGGAGAGAGGAAAAAGCAGCAGCCTTACAATTCCCAGGGGGCTTTCCTCTGAGAAGCTCAAAGAGCTTTACCAAAATGATCTTGTTAATTAGCCCTCCTTGCATTGCACTGTGGAGGGAAAGCACTGGCCTGCCACTGAGTCCCCATCTGCAAGACGAGAGGCTCCTATAGAGCACCTTGGAGGTGACCCCCTCCAGTGAGACACAGTGACAAAGTGCTGTGTTCCAGAGGGTCCCGGCTCGGTCAGCAGCGAGTGGTAAGTCAATCTTGAGGTGCTTGATCTGTACCTCAGTAAAAGCATCAATTTGTTCACCATCATTGTTCATTTGTGAAGTTGGCCCTTAAGACCTGTGCTCTTTTTTTTTTTTTTTTTTGAGACGGAGTCTTGCTCTATCTCCCAGGCTGGAGCGCAATGGCTTGATCTCGGTCGGCTCACTGCAACCTCTACCTCCCAGGTTCAAGCAATTCTCCTGCCTCAGCCTCCTGAGTAGCTGGGATTCCAGGCACCCACCACCATGCCTGGCTAATTTTTATATAACTCCTGCTCTTAAGTAACTAATAGTGTAGGGCAGAGGGTCTCAAACTAGTCACACTGTCTCAGGTGAGTGCCACAGTGGGAGAAACCTGGAAGGTAGTAAGAGAACACGGAAAGGTTCCCCAGGTTTGGGGGATATTGGAAGGTTCCTGGAGGGGACAGCGTCTAATCAGAGACCTAAAGATTGGATGTACATAGGTTGGGGAATGGTACCGTATGGGGTGGATGGGGAGGAGGTGGTGCTGAAGCAGAGAGAACATTTGCAAAAGCCAGAGACCCAGGGGTGTGGGTTTCTAGGTTGAGGCAGAGGCACAGAGAACCAGGGGCCAGTGCCAAGGATTCCCAGAGTGATGGCAGCTTCTAGATCCTTCTCCATGTAGCTCAAGCCTCTGCCCTTTGGCCATGTCTGTGGTCTAGTTGCTTCTGAGCTCTAAAACTAGGGGTAGAAGACTTGGGTCAGTAGGGATGAGAGGAATGCCCAGGAACTTACTGCTTTTCTGTGAAATAGCAGTTAGATGTGTACTCTGGAAAGTGGCATTGGTGAGCTCTGCTTCTGTGGGGTGAGCATGGGTGTTGCGTAGGTGTCCCTGTCCTTCTCAAAGGCTACAGCCTGGAAATAGTCTGGCCACTCCACCCTTCCTTCCCCGGATGCTCCAGGTGGGCCTGCCTGTGAGCCACACCATCTGCTTAGGGAATAAAGTCCGCTTGAGGCTGTGTTTGCCTCACCCGGGTGCAGTTTACTGCTTTCTCTGTTGCCTCCACCCAGCTGTGCTAAAAGGAGCTTACAGAGACTCACTGATGGCTCAGCCCTGAGGAATTTCCTGGGGCCTGGGATGAGTCAGGGGCAACCTGTACCAGGTGCTGGGGTGGGGCTGGGGAGTGGGGGGAATAATGCTGGCTCAGCCGGTCAATAATTCAGAAGATTTCAGGTTCGTGGTGAAGCCACTGGTGCCCCTGAGGTTTTGCAGTCCTAGGGAGAATATCACCCCTGGTATGTGTCTTGTCTTAACATTGTAAGAACCAGGTCTTTGCCCATTCCTGTACAGTGACCCCAGCACAGGCCACGGACAGGTGAGCACTTGGGAAGTGCCTCTTAACAACTGCCATTATCATCACCATATTGATGGTGTATGGAGCACGAACCCTGTGCCAGGCATCATGTTTAGAGCTTTACAAACAGCAGATGTGGCCTCATCCAGGAGGACACAGTCATGGGGCAGGCTGTGTCCATCCTCATTTTACAGGTGAGGACCTGTGGCTCTGAGAGACTTAAATACTGTGCCCCGGCAGTGGGGCTGGGCTATGAGTTCCTCAGCAGGTACCTGGACCACTGGGCTGGCAAGTGGACTTGGGCACCCTCATCAGTGCTCATAGAGTCTGAGGGCACGGTCTTTCTTGGGATTCAGTTTTGTTTTGTTGTGTTAAACATAAATACACATAGCATAAAGTTGGACCATCTTCACCATTTTAAGTGTACGGTTCAATGGCAGTAGGTACATTCATATCATTGTGCAACCAGCATCACCGTCTCTCCACAGAACCTTTTCACCTTCTAAAACTGAATTCTGGACCCACTAAACATGCCCACCCCACTTGTCCCCATCCCTGGCAACCACTCCTGTTCTCTTTCTCTGGGCATTCTGGGGTTGACCCTTCATCTGTCTGTCTTGTTGCAGAATCTCCCTGGGGTGCCCTCCCCAGGCAGCAATGCCAGGATGCCCGTGTCCACCTCTCTCCACCAGGATGGCAGCCAGGAGCGGCCGGTGAGCCTGACCTCTACTACCTCCTCTTCGGGCTCCTCCCGTGACAGTCGCAGTGCCATGGAGGAGCCCAGTGGCTCCGAGGCTCCTGCCGAGAATGGAGCAGGCTCCCCGAGAGGCCGGCATCTCCCCAACAGCAACAACAACTCCAGCAGCTGGCTGAACGTGAAGGGGCCCCTCTCCCCATTCAACAGCCGAGCTGCGGCTGGGTCTGCACACCACAAGCTCAGCTACCTGGGCCGAGTGGTGCGGGAGATCGTGGAGACGGAGCGCATGTATGTGCAGGATCTGCGGAGCATCGTGGAGGTGCGTGCCGGGGTCCCGGGCGCAGCGTGCCAGCAGAAGCCTGCTTTACCCGGGAGGGAAGCTCTCAGAAGACATGCTTCCCGTGGAGTAGTTGGAGGACTGGGGTCTCCCGCAGCCCTGTGGAAGCTGCGGGCTCCTCAGGCTTCCCTAGGACCTTGGGCCAGATCAGTAGCTTGGGCTGGCAGGAGTAAGCATCGTTGATAGGGAGGGTGGGGCCCCAGCCTGTTTAGGAAGATGGCTCTAGAGAGCCTGGGCCACAGAGACTGAATGCGGTGAAGACATGGGCTCTGGGCCTGGCCCCCCGCATCCGCTCCCCTGTTGTCTCCTGGCTGTGCGGGGTCTCAGGTTCCTCCTCTGTAAGAAAAAGCCACACCTCCCTTGCAGGGCCACTGTAGGTAAAGGACACGGAAGGGGAGCTATGTGGCCGCCACTGAGGAAGCCCTCTGCCCGCTGGCTTGGGGCGTGGATTAGTTTCCCAGGGCTGCCTTAACAAATGGCCACATGCCGAGTGACAGCAGATATATCCTCTCTCAGTTCAGGAGGCCAAAGTCCAAAATCAAGGTGTTGGCCGGGTGGGATCCCTCCGCAGCCTCTGAAGGAGTAGGAGTTCCATGCCTCTCATCCAGCTTCCTGGGTCCTGGCAGTCTTTGACAGGAGATACGGCCCAGAACCTTCCCATCACCTTCTTCTCTGTGTGTTTTCCTGTCCTCTCCTCTTAAAAGGACAGCAGCCACTGGATTTGGGGCCCACTCTGAATCCTATGTGAAGTCATCTTGAGATCCTTAACTAATGGCATCCATACAGACCTTATGTCCAAATAAAGTCACATTCTGGGGTTCCAGGTGGACACTGTCTCACCCAGCACAGTAGGCGGTCTATGAAGTGGTGTCACGGCAGTGCCGAAACGACGTGTGGCTGGGGCGGGTAGTGGGCATGTTGTGCCGGGAGCCGGGTTCTGACCGCCTCTCCGCATGCAGGACTACCTCTTGAAGATCATCGACACACCTGGGCTGCTGAAGCCAGAACAGGTCAGCGCCCTCTTCGGGAACATAGAGAACATCTACGAACTCAACAGGTGTGTCAATGGGCCCGACACCATGGTGTGCCTGCGACGCCCCCTTCAGGGCCTAGAAAGGAACCCTGGATGGCCCTGGACTCATGGGCTGTGACATGTGGGCCCGGAGCCTGTTCTCTGAGGACAGGGAAGGGTGGTCCGTCTCTGTGCCCTGGCTGACGTGCTTTCTCTCAAGGGCAGACAGGGAGGTAATTGGACGGTGGGTGCGTGTTGGGTCCAGCCTGGGCCGGCGCCCCTCAAGGAGCTGCTGGGCTCTTCCCTGCACACTGATTCTCTTCCCTCTGGGTGGCTTCTCTGTCCTTCTCATTGTCATTTTTCACTTGCACATCTCCTAATTTCTTACCCTCCTTCCCACTGACCCCAAGGGCTCCCTGGAGATGATCTGACCTATTAGTGGAATGCACAGCCCCCGCAAGACAGATGTGGGAGGCTGAACAAGGCCTGGCCAGGGGCTGTGTCAGGGCAAAGGGCGTGGGTCTGCTGCCTGGGACCACGGACTCCCCAGGGAAAGTGCACTGCTTGGGAAGGGCAGGGCTTGAGGGAACAGCGGTGCTAAGACTGGAGGAATCATATCCCAGGCCCCTTAAGATTGGCAGAAGGAACTCTGGCTGTGTAAGCTGGAGAGGTCTGGGAGCGCAGGGTGCAGGGAACACTTAGGCCAACCGTGAGGGGTTGCGGAAAGAGGAGGAGCGTAGAGGGAGGAGACAGGGAGCAGTGTTTCTAGGGGTGCCAGGACTCACCTGTCTCTCCCCATATCCCTGGCTCCTTTGCTAGTCCCCTTTCTCTCTTCTTTGCTCTTTAATCCTCTGCTTTTTGTGTGTTTGACTCCTTCTGCCTACGGAGGAGCTGTGTCCCCTCCCGAGGTGGGTATGGGGGTCCCCTCTTCCTCTCCCGCTTGCTGAGTCCATAGGTCTCCCTGGCTTCCCGCTTTGTGGTGGTGCTGGATACTTTGTGGTTGCTGCATGGGGCAGGGCTTCCTCTGCCCTTAGCTGCCTCCCAGGAGGCTGGAAGCCCCAGCTCTTTAGCATGACGACAGGGCTGGCTGTCAGTCCGGGCTCAGGGCTTGGGAGGTTGGGGAGGGGGCAGTGAGGGGCCTTGTCCTCTGACTGCAGAGGGTACAGTGGCTGCTCTCCCCTCACCCAGCCAGCTCCTCAGAGACCTGGACAGCTGCAATAGTGACCCCGTGGCTGTGGCCAGCTGCTTTGTAGAAAGGGTAAGAAGGGTTGGGCCCTTGCCCCTGTCTTACCTTGTTGACAGCTCAGAGAGACAAGAACTGCCAGCATAAGAGGACATCTACGTCTTGGGGGATCCCTTTCCAGGAAAAGTCCCGGGTGCTCTGTCTTGAATAAGAAGGGTGTTCTGGGGGAAGCCAGGGCTGCTGGGTGGATGGGATGTTCTTGACAAATAGGTATAAAGATGGCTCTGTAGGCACCTGGGAGCAGGGGACAGAGTATGCTCTTGGGCTAGGGACCTATCTGGTACCACCATCTTTACAGTCAAATGGGAATCTCCCTGAAATCACTGTTTTTGATCTCTTCTTAGAGCCAAGAGTTTGATATCTACACCCAGTATTGCAACAACTACCCCAAGTGAGTAACTGGGATGGGAGGGAAGGCAGAGCCATCTGGTGAGTCCAGAGCCGCCACCTCCTCATCCAGGCCTTCCCCAGGCGGTGACAGGCCCTTCTCCCACTCGCAGCTCCGTGGCCGCCCTGACGGAATGCATGCGGGACAAGCAGCAGGCCAAGTTCTTTCGGGACCGGCAGGAACTGCTGCAGCACTCGCTGCCCCTGGGCTCCTACCTGCTGAAGCCGGTCCAGCGCATCCTCAAGTACCACCTGCTGCTCCAGGTAGCCATCACCCCTCCCCCTTCTTCCCAAACACCTCGGGTCTGGGGAGGGCAGGCCTTCGAGTCAGGGGTACCTAAGCCCCTATCTTCTGCGCAGGAAATTGCCAAGCATTTTGATGAAGAGGGGGATGGCTTTGACGTGGTGGAGGATGCCATTGACACCATGACCTGTGTGGCCTGGTACATCAACGACATGAAGAGGAGGCATGAGCACGCAGTCCGGCTCCAGGTGCTCTGGGGCTGGGAGGCTGGGGGGAGGGGCAGGGCTGAGTGGGCCGGGCTTCGGCTGGAAAAGGGGCATGTGGCAACCATTCCGGGATGAGCTGGGGGGTGGCGTTGGGGAGCCTTTGTGGCAGTGTTTGCAGAGCCTCTTCAGGCCCCAGTGGCCTGACTCTAGGGGTTGGGGCCCCTCTGCTGCAGGAGATTCAGTCACTCCTCATTAACTGGAAGGGACCCGACCTGACCACCTACGGGGAGCTCGTCCTGGAGGGCACGTTCCGCGTGCATCGTGTGCGCAATGAAAGGACCTTCTTCCTCTTTGACAAAATGCTGCTTATCACCAAGAAGCGTGGCGATCACTTTGTCTACAAGGGCAACATCCCGGTAACCAGGCCCTGCCCATCTCCTCTGCCATCTTCTCTCCTTCTCAGAGGATCTGGGCTCCCCTCCTTTTCTGCTTCTTGGGGCTCCTGCACCACCCTTCTGAGTCTCCCTCCCTACTTCCCCAGGCTGTCTTGAGGGGATGGGCCCCCCAACATTGTGCTTAACTGTCCTTTCCCTCTGCCCACAGTGTTCTTCCCTGATGCTGATCGAAAGCACCAGGGACTCCCTGTGCTTCACCGTCACCCACTACAAGCACAGCAAGCAGCAGTACAGCATCCAGGTGAGGGGCAGGTGGGGCGCAGGGGCGAGGGAACAAGATGCCCAGGGGACACCTGCACGGGACTCCTGACTCCTCTGCTCACCTAGCTGCCCCAAGCCCCAGTGTCTCCATCTGTAAGGCAGGGATCTTTGCAGGCACCTCTCAGGGTCGAAGCGAGGAGTCAGGCTAACCTCACAAAGGCCCCAGCGTGGCCCCACTTTTTCTTCCTGGGCAGAAGCACTGTCCATGCTAGACACCTTCAGGCCTGTATTGATAACCCCTGGATTGGTTCCTTTCCCTTGGATCCTCCTAGGCCAAGACAGTGGAAGAGAAACGGAACTGGACTCACCACATCAAGAGGCTCATCCTAGAGAACCACCATGCCACCATTCCACAGAAGGTGAGCTCCTCCAGCTCCTGACTGGGTGCAGGCAGAATTTGCTCCTCTGAGCCAGCTCTGCAGGGTCCGTTGGGGACTCGTGTTCTGGACTTTGGCTCCACGGGACAGTGGGTGTCAGTATGGCAGATGCCCCAGGCCTTGGTGCAGCACTGCAGGCCGTCTTCCTTGTACAGCAACGGTGGGTCCTGTGGGCAGGGGAGGCCGACCCACGGAAAGGTAATAGTGTGTTGCCTTCTCCTTCAGGCCAAGGAAGCCATCCTGGAAATGGATTCCTACTGTAAGTTCGCTCTCTTCTGCCTGCTTTGTCCCTAATTGTGCACATTGCTAGGTCAGGCTGCATTCTGGGGAAGCTTTACCTGATCATTTTATTCCAGGAGGGGGAGGATGGGGGTCTCCCGTTAAGGGCGGGGTTTAACTACATGATTAGGGACGCTTTCCTGCTGAGCGGTGGGACCCTCAGTGCCTGAAGCTGCCAGACGGAAGATGGAAGGCGCTCTGGAGGCTCCTGGTCCTGGAGCTGGGTGGGTGCAGAGGTCTTGCTGGGCATGGACAGGGTCGAGAGTAGGCCAAGGCCCGTTGGGAGCCAAAAGCTTGATGGTCTCTCTCCTGGGTGCAGATCCCAATCGGTACCGCTACAGCCCAGAGCGGCTGAAGAAGGCATGGTCCTCCCAGGACGAGGTGTCCACCCATGTGCGCCAGGGCCGCCGGCAATCTGGTAAGAGAAGGGCTGTGGAAGCAGGAAGCCTCTCTTTCGCACCCTTGCCCAGGCTGGGGACTGCCTTCAGCAGTGTCCAGGCCTGGCTCTCACCTCTGTGGAAACCCTGGGAAAGGCTAGAGTGGGGCTGGGTGCACACATGGGGCGCATCCTTTCCCTTTGCTAGTGCTGCCCACACCAGGTGCCTCTGGGCCCTTGCTACCCAACCGGTCTGGGTAGCTAACCTTTTCTTTCTTTCTTTCTTTCTTTCTTTTTTGAGAGACTGAGTCTTGCTCTGTCACCAAGGCTGGAGTGCAGTGGCTTGATCTTGGCTCACTGCAACCTTCATCTCCTGGGTTCAAGCAATTCTCCTGCCTCAGCTTCCCAAGTAGCTGAGACTGCAAGCATGCACCACCACACACAGCTAATTTTGGTATTTTTTGGTAGAGACGGGATTTCACTATATGTTGGCCAGGCTGGTTTCGAACTCCTTGCCTCAGGTGATCTGCCTGCGTCGGCCTCCCAAAGTACCGGGATTATAGGTGTGAGCCACTGCACCTGTCCAGCCCACCTTTTTCAAGGCCCTAGAAATACTTGCTCCCTCGGGCCTTGGCACCCCTTCTTACCCCCTCCCTCCTTTGCCGCTCGGGAATACCAACCCCAAGTCATTCAGGAGTGACACTCAGACATCACGAATGGCCCCATCCCAGTTCTGGAACAACCCAGCAGAAGCAGGATCTGGAGAAAACGAGTTAGACTTCAGTGGCACCAAACCCAGACAGGCAATATTTACTTTGGGTCTCAGGAAAAAGTTCCGTTTTCCTCTCCTGGGTTTTCTTCCATTCCTGGAGTTGCTAGTGTGTTCTTGGATTATTGGAATGAATCGTCTATTTGAAAGGAGAAAACCTTGCTTTTATTCTTAGCTCTGTGGTGATGAGTGTGTGTGTTTTCTACATTGGTATTTTTCACTGCTATTTAGTGCGAGGCCCAAGGACAGGTCCGGCGTAAGCCAGGTGTCTGCCAAACATCCCCAAGGTGGGAGTTGGGGTGAGAATTGTCTTTCAGACCCCGGGAGAGAAGGATTCTAAAGTGACTGAGAGCAGTGTCTTGGCTTGGGTCCACAAGTATGTTGGGTTTTGATTGGTGATGACCCGTGGGTTCCCTGAACACGTGGGTGGATTGATATGTGGGCGTTAGCCTTCTGGAAGGTGGAGCAGTGGCTTATAGGAAGCTTTTGTGGTTTTATGTTGTTGGTATTGCTCTGGATGGATCTTGAGCCCTAGGCCACCTTGCTATGGTTGCAAAAGTTTTATGGTTAAAAGTCCCAAATGTGTGGGGGGGTGTTGCCTTCTTCTCTCTAGCCCTCTTTATTTCCTTTTCTTTTTTTTCTCCTGTAATTCTCTGCTTGTCCTCCTTAACTTGCTGTACCTTAAAATTGGAAGCTTCTATCACATGGATGTGTTCAGCAACGGATAATGTTGGTGGCAGTGATAGTAGCTCTATCCTAATGTCAGTGTCAAAACTTTAGCTATGGATGCACAACTCTGTGACTCTACTTAAAGCCATCACATTATACACTCTAAATAGGTGAATCGTATGTGAATTATATCTCAATAAAGCTGTTACCAAAAATCCCCAAACTTTAGTTGTCCAAGGCACTCAGGAAATGAGCCATTTTAGAGAGCTGAAGTTTCCAAAAGGCTGAGATTTTTAGCCTGTAAATACTAAGAGTTGGATTTTTTCAAAAAAGATTTAAAAATTTTTTTGTTTTAACTGTTATGAAGTAGACATCTTTTCTTTTCTTTCTTTTCTTTCTTTTCTGTCTTTCATGGAGTCTTGCTCTGTTACCCAGGCTGGAGTGCAGTGGTGCGATCTTTGCTCACTGCAACCTACACCTCCTGGTTCAAGCGATTCTCCTGCCTCAGCCTCCTGAGTAACTGGGATTACAGGCATACACCACCATGCCCAGCTAATTTCTTTGTATTTTAGTGGTAATGGTTTCACCATGTTGGCCAGTCTGGCCTCGAACTCCTGACCTCAGGTAATCCGCCCACCTCGGCCTCCCAGAGTGCTGGGATTACAGGCGTGAGCCACCATGCCTGGTTGAAATAGACATCTTTCTAAAGCATGTTAAACTTTAGAAAGTTTAACATGGGTGCTGCCTGCAGTTGAACCTTTCCTTTTCTGGAGTCGGTGCTACAGCCTCACTTAGGGTATGTGAACTGCCAGATGCTTGAGGGGCACCAGAAGCTGTGGGTTGCCATAGAGACAGCCTGCATTTGATGTGCCATGCCCCTCTTCATGATTCTTCTGTAACACTGAAATGTTTGTTCTCATCAGTCTAAGCATGTTTGTCTGTAGTAGCCCCTCTTCCCCTCCTGTCTATTAGAAAGTGATTGTTCAGGCCAGGCATGGTGGCTCACTCCTGTAATCCTAGCTCCTTGGGAGGCCGAGGTAGGAGGATCACTTGAGGCCAGGAGTTCAAGACCAGCCTGGACAACATAGTGAGGCTTCGTCTCTACAAAATTAAAAAATTAGCTAGGCATGATGGTATGCATCTGTAGTCCTAGCTACTCCAGAGGCTGAGGTGGGAGGATCACTTGAGCCTGGAAGGCAAAGGTTGCAGTGAGTGGTTATCATGCCCCTGTACCCAAACTGGGTGACAGAACAAGACCTTGTTTCAAAAAAGAAAAGAAAGAAAGAAAGAAATCAAATGAGTCAATCTATTGGACTTGTGGGAACTGTAGACCACAAAAAGACCAGGAAAGTCCCGGGGGAGGGGCTTGGGCCACCTGCGGGCACTCTACTGCCTGGGCTCAGCCCTCCGCTCCGACTTCCTTGAGGCCCTTTCTGCTTCTGCTTCCCACTCAGAGAGCTGAGATGGGCTAACAAGTATACTCTATGGATAATTAAGGTCTATCATTTAATTTAAATGATGTGTCACTTATCCCATATTGAAAAGTTTTGAAATGAAAGAATATTTTCTACTTCTCACTTTAAAAATAGGCATTTACTTACACATTGATACAGATAGTGTATGCATGTTGTGTGTGTGTGTGTATCAGCAGAAAAGAATTTCTTCAGTAGGCCCTCCTGCTGAGGAACAGCAAGATACCTTGGTAGACTTTCCTTCTGACTCCAAGTGTGTAGCAAATCGCGGCCATCCCTGGGCCTCCCACTTACCGTCAGCCGGGCTGGGCAAGGATATAGATAGGCGAAGGTCGAGGTTCTGTAGAGCTGGACCTCGAGACAAGGTCCTCTTATTCCTGCCCTCCAGGCTCAGGTGTGTCCCCAGAAAGGCTGGGTACAAGGTGACGACACCATCAGCCTAACGGATGTATTTTGTATTCTGTCCCCAGAGCCTGGTCACTCTCCGTATATTCGGGCAACTCTCCCCAGCAGGCAGCGAGGCTTCGTGATGCCAGGCCTTAAGGGCCGTAGAAAGTCGGGTGCGACCTCTGCTTTCCGGCTGGGGTGCTGTGACGGGGCTTGGCAGTGGGTATAGCTGATGCGCTGCTGATAGCTTATTGCCAGGGAGGCAGGAGGCTTGAGGTGGAGCCAGGAACCTTCCTCCAGAGATGTTGCTAGTTGGTCTGAAGGGGGCAGCATGGAGCTCTGTCCCCTCCCTATGGCTCCTGCATGAGGGCCCTGGGCCAGGTGCGCTAATGCATTGCATCATGGGCAGCGCTGCAGGGCTGGCAGTCACATTAGGGGTCCCTGAGCTGGATGGGCCCATCTCCCTGTCCAGTAGGTGCAAGGGGGCTTGGTGACACTGTGGAAGGCAGCCTCCCTGGAGCCTTACGGCTGCCGGGGGCCAAGGCAGAGTGGACTTTAAGCTGGTGATGGGCTGGTGGCACTGTGGGCTTGGGACCCAGTCAGGCACGGCAGTTTCCTGGCCTGCACTGACTCTGCCCATGCTTTCCTCCTCAGAACCGACAAAACACCTGCTCAGGCAACTCAACGAGAAAGGTGAGTATGTGAGGGTGGCCAGCCATTCCGGTGAGTGGGGGAGGAGGAGCGGAAGCAGTGGGCAGCCTGCGGTGTGACCTGGGGGCAGGGGGATTGTCAGAATAGTATAGAGGGGACTCTGCCTCCGTTCCCTCTGGAAGAGGGCCTCATCCCTGACTGTCTGAGGAGAGGGGCTGGAGCTCTCCCCAATGCACAGGGCTCTTGCCCTTTCCTCGGGAAATAGCGGGCACAGACATGCACTGCTCTGCGACCCTGGTCTCCTGATCTGTCAGTGATTCTTTTTAAAGCCCAAGAGACTAGGTGAGGGTTCTAGGAGCAGGAGCCCCCAGAGAGGCCTTCCCCACGGGGCTGTACAGAGGTCTGTCTCCTGCTTACTGATCTCTTCCTCTTCTCTGCCCCTCGCCCGTGTGCTGGGGACCTGGCGGCGATGTCCGCAGCCCGAGCAGCAGGAATGAAGGTAAAGGCCAGTGGGAGGAGGGGACTGGCTAACAGAGGCGGGTGGGACTGCCCGGGTCATCCCTCTGGCCCCGTCAGCCCTCATTGTCTTCATTCATTCAACAAATGCCTACTAATCACCTACTGTGTAACAGGCTCTGTGGCATAGGGCCACAGAGACGAATAAGACATGGGCCTTGCCCTGGGGACCCTTTGGCACCCTCTTCCTAGAACAGCACCCTGCTGAGGTCCTGCCCAGCGTGGACCTGCTCAGATTTCCCTCTCTCTAGGGTAGACAGGCAGGCAGGCCTCTTTGGGTTCTGAATTTTTTCTACAAGATCCCAGCCTTTCTACCATAATGCCCACTCCTTCCTGGACCCCATTGGAGACCTGAGTTGGGCATCTAGATGTGACTTTCTGTGTGAAGCATCCCCACCCCCAGCTGCCTGCAGGAGGAGGGGAGGTTGCCCAAGATGCTGGTCACGAGGGGCTCTTGTGCTCTGAACAGCATGCAGGCAGTGCTGGCACCCTCCTGGACTTTGGGCAGCCCTCCGGTAGTCAGGGCCTGCAGCCGGAGGCTGAAGGGGCTGCTCAGGAGGAGGAAGAGGAGGAGGTGGTGGAAGAGGAGGAGGAGGAGGAGGAGGAGGAAGAGCAGGCCTTTCAGGTCTCTCTGGAGGATCTGGCAGGGCATGAAGGCAACGAGAAGGGGTCTGGGCCGGAACCCCCAGGCTCAGAGGAGGAGGAGGAGCAGGAGGAGAGCCTGGCGGTGGCGGAGCAGGTAGCCGACTTTGCCAGCTCCTTGCTGGCCGCCCTCCACTGCTGGCACTATCGGGCCAACGCTTTACTTTTCTCCCGGGGCGCTATGGTGAGGTGTCTCTTCGAGCTCCCTTCCTCCCTGCATGCTCCCTGGCATGTGCATGCCCACCCAAGGACCCCCTCTGCTGCCCTCCACACCCTACCCTGCCCTGGTTTTACTCCTCCCCTCAGCACTTCTTAATCCCCTCGCTCGCTGTCACACCCTGGTGAGCCCCTGGCATGCTCTGTTCCAGTACTGGACACTAATCAGTATAACGCCCAACAAGCATGATAAGTGGGGTGGGGCAATGGGGGTGGGGAGAAGCCAGCTCACAGTGGGGCTGGAATGGTCGAGTCCACTTTGTCTGGACAGAAAGGTGGGCTGGGCTTTTCTGAAGCCACATGCCTGACAAGGCTTTCTGCAGCCCCAGGCCTGGCGGTTCAGGTTGGCTCTGGAATGGCTCGGGTCCAAGGCTGGCTCTTAGCTCAGCCCAACCCCTTGGGGTGTGGGAGGCACTGCCCATGTTGGGATGCAGAAGGGATCAGCTTCCAGTTATCTTGGAGTTGATGACTGACTCTGCCTCTGCAGGGAAAGGGGCGCAGGGAGTCTGAAGGCTCCAGGAGCAGCAGAAGGCCCAGTGGCCAGTCTCCAACCAGTGCTGAGAAGTGCATGAGCTTTGAGTCCGCTTCTTCCCTGCCAGAGGTAAGCGACCAGCAGGTGGCATGGGGATAGTAGGAAGTGCTTGGAGTCCAGATTTCCAAGTCTGCAAGTAGGGCTTTCAGGCGTAGGCTCTTCCCATTGAGCCCGTGGGAACAGAGATTCCCCACCTCCCAGGACTCTCAGCCCTGCTGGAAGCCCATTTGGCCTGGGGGTGTGTGGTGTGGTGAGCTGACCACCCCTTTCAATGAATTAGAAAAAGGCACATGCAGTCCTACGGCCAAGGGCACACAGCTGGTGGAAATGAACCAGATATTAGCTCCCTTGGCTAGGCCACCTTGTATGGGTTACAAGGCCTGTCCCTGCCAGCCTGCCAGACATTGAAATCACACCTGTGGTCACCTGGGCAAAGGGTAGGGAATTGCTATCTATTGGACACCTCCTCCGTCAGTGATGTTATTTATTCCTTCTCTTTGCCACGACGACTCTAGAAGGAAAGGGCTCCCAGGGGCCGATGGCGAGAGGTTGATGGTGTGCCTGATGCTGAGCAGCTTCTGAGGGACGGGGCCAAGATCAGACCTGGGGCTCAGACTCGGAGGCCCACTCTCCTCCTCCTGCCCTATGCTGTCTGTAGGTTGTGGAAAGCAGAGTCCTTCACTTTCCCAGTTATAAGGGAAAGATTGTGAGCTATGGCCTGGACCCCATGTTGGACTCCACAGCCAGGACTGAGAAGCCTGGATGATACTGGATAGGAATGTAGCATGATGTCTTGGCTTGAGCTGCTATAACAGAATCCTTTATTGCTACCTGGGTAGCTTAGTTATTGCTCACGGTTTTGGAGGCTGGAAATTCTAAGGTCAAGATGCCAGCAGACTCTGTTGAGGGCTTGCCCTCTGCTTTGTAGATGGTGGCTTCTTGCTGTGTCCTCATGTGGCAAAGGGGCAAGGAAGCTCCCGCGAGCCTCTTTGGTAAGGGATCTGACCCCATTCATGAGAATGGAGCCCTCATGATCTAATTTCCCAAAGGCCCCACCCCTCATTACGATCACACTGGGTGTTATCCTCCACATACCAATTTTATTTATTTGTTGGTTTTTGGTTGTTGTTTTTTTTTGAGATGGAGTCTTGCACTGTCACCTGGGCTGGAGTGCAATGGCATGATCTTGGCTCACTGCAACCTCTGCCTCCCAGGTTCAAGCGATTCTCCTGTTTCAGCCTCCCAAGTAGCTGGGATTACAGGCGTGCACCACCATGACCAGTTAATTTTTTGTATTTTTCGTAGAGATGGGGTTTCACCATGCTGGCCAGGCTGGTCTTGAACTCCTGACCTCAGGTGATACGCCCACCTCAGCCTCCCAAAGTGCTGGGATTACAGGTGTGAACCACTGTGCCCGACCAACACGTATCGATTTTAGAGACACAGACATAAAAAGATAAAAGAAACAAACAAATAAAAAAATATAGAAAAACATAAAAAAAGAGAGACAGACATTCAGACCACAGCAAATGGGGTGTCCAATAATAACAGAATGAGAACCACCCATTAAAAAGTTTAAAAGAAGCAGATGAAATGTTAGTAGTATATCTAACCCAATATATATAGAATATTAAATTTTAATATGTAATCAACATAAAAAGTTATTGACATGTTTTATCCCTTTTTTTAATTCGGAGTCTTTGCAATCTGATGTGTATTATACCCCAAGAGCAGGTTTCCATTGGCCTAACCCCATTTCAGGTGCTCAGAAAGCCACAGTGGCTGGTGGCTCCCATGTTGAACAGTGCAAGTCTAGAGCGTGGGTGTTGCTCTGCAGATTCTGGACTAGAACAGATGGAATTAGGTCCGATCTCAGAATTCAGTGTTTGCTCTTATCATCTCCCTAAAGACCACCCTGGAAAACTGTGTGTGTCAGCCAGTTTTGTGGTTCAAATTACCTGCAAGGTGGTCAAGAGCGAATTGTCAAGTTTGCTTTCTTCCTTGCCCATTTCCTGGGCATATGCAGTTGTGCTGGGCCCACAGGTGTGGGAGGAGCCACATTCCCGGACCTCGTCCTCTGACGGGATTCCAGTATGTGGCTGTGTCGCTCTCTAGACCCTAATCCACATCAGAGGGCCTGTCCCTTGAGAAAAATAGAAATGGCCTCTCATGTTGCATGGGTCTGGGTTTGAAGCCGAGAACCTCCAAGTGAGGAGACTCCAGGGCTTCAGGGAACTGCCTCACCCTCGGCCATGCTGGTTCCATGGCACCGTGAGAACCAGCCCCTGGGAACCGGGGGTGGTGAGCAACCCACTCTTGTGTATTCCCACCTTGTCCCTGTAGTTCCCAGGCTGGCTGCCACCCAGACATCTCCATCCTGCCTCATCTGCATTCTTTGTGTTTTCCTTGGTTTTGAGGACATGGGCCCAGCAGCCCCGCTGCAGGGTGACTAAAAGGACGCAGGCATGTTCCTGTCTCTAAGGACTTAAGGCCCTACTCCTCAGACGTGCTTGTTCTGATTGCCTTGGGTCCCCTAAACTGCAGGTCCCTGTCACTGGGCCTTGAGCAGGCCATGCTGTCCCCTTGTCTCCTAGGTCCCATGGAGGAGGCTTTTTATTCATGTGAGCTTTTTCTGCTGTGTTTCAGGTTGAGCCAGACTCCGAGGCTGGGAGCGAGCAGGAGGTATTTGCTGCTGTGGAAGGGCCCAGTGCCGAGGAGATGCCTTCAGACACAGAATCTCCAGAAGTCCTGGAGACACAGCTTGCCTCCCACCAGGGGCTTCTGGGGATGGACACCCCGGGTGACATGGTGGACTTCATGGCAGCTGAGAGCACTGAGGACCTTAAGGCCCTGAGCAGTGAGGAGGAGGAAGAAATGGGGGGTGCCGCCCGGGAGCCTGAGAGCCTCCTGCCACCCTCTGTGCTGGACCAGGCCAGCGTCATTGCAGAGCGGTTTGTCAGCAGCTTCTCCCGGCGGAGCAGCGTGGCGCTGGAGGACAGCAAGTCCAGTGGCTTTGGGAGCCCGCGGCTGGTCAGCCGGAGCAGCAGCGTGCTCAGCCTGGAGGGAAGTGAGAAGGGCCTGGCCCGGCATGGCAGCACCACAGACTCCCTCAGCTGTCAGCTCTCCCCGGAAGTGGACATCGGTGTGGGGGTGGCCACAGAGGACAGCCCTTCTGTCAATGGGGTGGAGTCCCCAAGCCCAGGCTGCCCAGTGGAGCCCGACCGGTCTTCCTGCAAGAAGGAATCGGCGCTCTCCACCCGAGACCGGCTGTTGTTGGACAGGATTAAGAGCTATTACGAAAACGCGGAGCACCACGATGCGGGCTTCAGCGTCCGTCGCCGGGAGAGCCTCTCCTACATCCCCAAAGGACTGGTGAGAAACTCAGTCTCCAGGTTCAACAGCCTGCCCCGGCCAGACCCAGAGCCGGTAGCTCCAGTGGGGTGCAAGAGACAGGTGGGCTCCCGGCCGACTTCGTGGGCCCTGTTTGAGCTCCCAGCACCAGGCCAGCCGGGCACAGGGGACCCACCTCCCATCACAGATGCTGAGTTCCGTCCCTCTTCAGAAATTGTTAAGATCTGGGAGGGAATGGAGGCATCTGGGGGGAGCTCTGGGAAGGGACCAGGCCAGGGCCAGGCCAATGGCTTTGACCTGCACGAGCCGCTCTTTATCCTGGAGGAGCACGAGCTGGGAGCCATCACGGAGGAGTCGGCCACAGCCTCCCCGGAAAGCGCCTCTCCCACTGAGGGGCGCAGCCCGGCCCACCTGGCCCGTGAGCTGAAAGAGCTGGTGAAGGAGCTGAGCAGCAGTGCCCAGGGACAGCTGGTGGCCCCACTGCACCCCCGCATCATGCAGCTCTCCCACATGATGGACAGCCACACGAGTGAGTGCGTCAAGAACAAGGTCTATCAGCTGGCCCGCCAGTACAGCCTCCGGATCAAGAGCAACAAGCCAGTGATGGCCAGGCCACCACTGCTGTGGGAAAAGGCGGCCCCTGAGAGGGACGGGAAGAGCCCCACTGTGCCCTGTCTGCAGGAGGAGGCTGGAGAGTCACTGGGCGGCAAAGGTATGACCGGAGTGGCAGGTGGGCCCTTCCCCAGGTCTAGGGACTGAAGAGCCAGGAAGGAGCCAGTTGGCCCCTGGGAGAAAGTGACCTCTAAGGAGCTTTACCAAAGGGAGAAGCTGGATCCTGGGCACCAAGGGCACAGGGTGAGCCCTGGCAACCAGTCCAGTGCTCTGAAGCCAGTGCTTCCGATGCCCTCTACTCTGGCCCTTCCCGTCCAGCAGAGGCTTTTGGAGGAAGCGTGGCCCAGGCCCCTCCTTGCCAGGATGGGGGCGGACGTTTTCCCCTCTTCCTTTGACTCCTCAGCCCCTTCCACCGCCTTTTCTTCATTCTTCCCGTGGCCCTTCACGAAAGGGGCTGTGGATGGCAAATGAGATTTCTCTCCTATCGCACCCCAAACCCCAACAGCCAGCCTTGCCTGGAAAGTGAGTTGGGGGCCCTCCTGCCCCGAGAGCCTTCCTGACCCGGGCTTCAGGCAGCTCACTCTCTCCTTGCAGGTAAGAGGAAGCCAGCGCTGTCTCTCCACGACTGTGACCAGCAGATGGCCCGGGAGTACAGCCCTCCCAG
This sequence comes from Saimiri boliviensis, assembly GCF_048565385.1. Taxonomy (NCBI): domain Eukaryota; kingdom Metazoa; phylum Chordata; class Mammalia; order Primates; family Cebidae; genus Saimiri; species Saimiri boliviensis. The sequence continues at coordinate 38,990,462 of NC_133450.1, read as the reverse complement.
GCCCTCCTCGGCTGGGGACACGTCGCCACGGCGTTTCTCCTTCAGCCCGTCCGCCGTTCGTCAGAGGACCACCTCGCCTGGGGGCCGGCCCTCCGCCCGGAGCCCCCTCAGCCCCTTCGACACGGAGACCTTCATCTGGCCCGACGTCCGCGAGCTCTGTTCCAAGTATGCCTCGCACGATGAGGCACGCCGAGCAGGGGGTGGCCGGCCCCGAGGCCCACCCGTCAACAGGAGCCGCTCAGCGCCAGAGAACATGGTGGAGCCGCCTCTGTCGGGCAGGGTGGGCCGCTGCTGCAGCCTGAACACCAAGAGGGGCCGGGGAGGCGGAGAGGCCACCCAGTCCCCTGGGCCTCTGTCTCAGAGCAAGCCGGACGGAGACGAGGCCCTGTATGTCACTGCAGACCTCACCCTGGAGGACAACCAGCGGGTGATTGTCATGGAGAAGGCACCCCTTCCTGGCCCCACTGCGGGGCTGGAGGAGAGCAGTGGCCAGGGACCAAGCTCGCTAGTGGCCCTGGTAGGGCAGGGCCAGGACTTCCAAGAGTCGGCAGAGTGTCAGCTGAAAGAAGAGGGTCCCAGGGACCCAGCAGACCCAAGCCAGCAGGGCAGAGTGAGAAACCTGAGAGAGAAATTCCAGGCCTTGAACTCTGTAGGTTGATGCTGACTCTAGGAGGAGGGAGGAGTCACGTTGGCGAACCTGCGCATCCTTCCCTGGGCTCATGGAGCCCCTGCCCAAGACCCCTGGGCGGGTGGAAAGGCTGTCTCCCGCGCCCTCTGGAAAGGATGCTCCCGTGCGCAGGGGCTCTCCTGCCTGTGCCACATGCTGGTGCTCCCCTGGGGCTCGGGGCAACCTTCCATAGGCCCAGATGAGCCACTCACCTGTGAGGCCGGTGTGGCCGCTTCCCTTGTAAATAGTTCTTCTCTAGTAAGAAGCCAAATATTTAAGCTCACCTCTTCCCAGAGAGAGCAAGCTGTGCTCAGGCCTCTGGCATTGACTGGCCATGGCCACGGCCAGACAGAGGAGCCCACCCCCGGGGAGACTCAGGCAGTGGCCTGGAGAGGCTTTGCTCTGTAACTGTACCTTTTCTTAGGGCCCAGGCAGGAATGAAGCCGATAATTTATTGCTTTCCATTCCGTGGTATGATGTGCGTGTACGTGAGCGTGTGGCCCCTGTTTATTCCCCTCCTGCCAAGAATGAAATGGATTCAGTTCAGGTACTTTTGAGGGTTGTTGCACGGACCCTGTGGTTGTCGCTGATGTGCACACATTTCATTATTTACCAATGGTGCAATAACCACTGCTGACCAACCCACTCTGTGTGAACTGCTTCCTGGGCCTGGGTGGGGCAGGGAAGGCAGTTCGTGGGCCAGGGAAGGCAATTCGTGGGCCAGGGGAGGCAGTTCGTGGGGCAGGGGAGGCAGTTCGTGGGGCAGGGAAGTCTTGGGGAGATGGAGACTTGGAAGTCGTTCCTTCCACACTCACTGGTCACCCGGGCTCATGAAACATAAGGCACCCTAGTAGTGGTGAGGGAGGTGGGACAGGAGGATGTGAGGGTGGGAGCTTACTCTCTGCCACTTAGACTCCCATGGGCTTCTCTGTCTAGCAGCAGACTGCTATCCTGTCTGAGGTAGGGGGTCCCACGTGCCAGCCTTTCGCTCTTTTCCCCAAGGGCCAGAGTTGGACTTAAAAAAGGGAGGTGGTGAGGTGGATAGACTGTTTTTCTCATGAGCAGCCATTCCCAGTATCTGGTGGGTGTCCTATATGCCTCTCTCCAGTTCCCAGGAAACATCCTTGAATGGAAGGATTTTTTTTTTTTTTTTTTTGAGACAGAGTTTTACTCTTGTTGCCCAGGCTGGAGTGCAGTGGCGCCATCTTGGCTCATTGCAACCTCCGCCTCCCAGGTTCAAGCGATTCTGCTACCTCAGCCGCCTGAGTAGCTGGGATTACAGGCATGTACCACAATGCCTGGCTCATTTTTTGTATTTTTAGTAGAGATAGGGTTTCGCCATGTTGACCAGGCTGGTCTCGAACTCCTGACCTCAAGTGATCCACCCACCTCGGCCTCCCAAAGTGTTGGGATTCCAGGTGTGAGCCACCTCGCCTGGTTGAAGGCAAGGTTTCTAAACTTGGAGATTAGAAATGTCGTAAAGGTGTCTGTAACGTTAGATGAGGAATACAAGTGCATTTTTATTCCTCTCTTTTTATCACATTCTCAGAAGTGTCTCTGATCCAGAAGAGTTAGGAATGCCTCCCTATTTCATTTGGGTTTTCTGCCCTTTCTCCACAGTGGTCCAGCCTCATTTTGCTCGATTTGTTCTGGCTGGGGCCTGGGAGGCGGAGGCTGCAGGGCCTGGGTGGTAGAGCTGCAAGTGTTCACGCAGGGCTGCTGGGTCAGAGCCCTTCCTGTGAGCCTTCTGACCCAACCTGAAGACAGATCCCTTGAGTCTTACAAGGTCAAGGGAAGATCTGCCAACTGCCCTGAATCGTCTGTGGTCATTTCCACAGTCACTGGCTCCTGCCAGGCCAGTCTCAGGATACAATGCTGAGTAGCCACAAGCGCACTGGACGGTGTGAGGGTCAGGGGACCTGGATTCTTCCCCCAACACACACACAAAATGGAGTCTTGTTCTGTTGCCCCAGGCTGAAATGCAATGGCATGATCTTGGCTCACTGTAACCTCTGCCTCCTGGGTTCAAGCAATTCTCCTGCCTCAGCCTCCTGAGTAGCTGGGGCTATAGGCACGCATCACCATGCCCTGCTAATTTTTGTATTTTTAGTAGAGATGGAGTTTCGCCATGTTAGCCAGGCTGATCTCGAACTCCTGACCTTGTGATCTGCCTGCCTTGGCCTCTAAAAGTGCTGGGATTATAGGTGTGAGCCACAGCACCTGGTCAAGACCCCGAGTCTTATCCCAGCCTTGCCATTAACTAGCTGGGTCACCTAAGCTCTTGCTTTTTCCTCATCTATAAACCGAAAGAGATGGATGATTTGCTGTTTCCCAAAATTCCAACTGGGGCTCTTCAGAGCGTGGGGCTCAGGAAGTTGCAGTTAACCCCTTCCCCAGTCAGGCCTTACATAGCCATCTAGGTGTGTCTGGGAACCTGGCACCAGTTCGGTGGTTCTCACTGGCTGCCCACTGGAACCATCTGGGGAGCCTTTGGAAACTGGCAGTGTTTACAGTCCATCCCCCTAGACCAAGTGAAGCTGCCCTCTGGAGGTGAATCCCAGCCTTAGAGATTCTGGGGATTCTGTGGTCCAGCGAGTGCTGAGACCTGTCCCCAGCTCTGTGGGGAAGGGCCTGGGTTGATCATCGCTTGGAAATGATTTTGCCCTGCAGCAAGCCTTCAAGTGCAAAACTCAGCTTTCCGGGACCCAGGTGCTTGCAGTCATCCCATAAGGCTCCTAGGGACAAGCTAGAGAGTCTGGCTGTCCCTCTGTCTCCATGGTGCCAGCCCTCTGAGACCCTGTTCAGAGGGAGAGGAGGCTAGTCAAGAAACCGAGAGAAATATGGAGCATTATTGATTTATTAGAAAAACTAGTAACTGGGTTTCCTCTGGTTGGTGGAAGCATGGTTGAGCAGGTGGAGGGCAGGGCCCAACGGGCCCCAGGGCCAGCCCCAGATTGCATGGTCAGTGCCCAACAGGGTTGCATTCCTCTGCAGCCGCCACCTCCTCATTTCCTCCCTGAGCTTGTTTGTCCAAGCCACCAAGCCATGTGGTCCCGCTGGCTCCGTCCTCCTCTGGATTCCTGCCCCCTCCCATGAAGCGAGGAATGAGATTCAGGGCCAGCCTCCGGGACCCTGGTTGCCTCCGAAAGGCAGGAAGGAGGAGGGTGTGGAGGAGAGGCTGAGCCTTCCACAGGCCTCCTGTTAGTGGTGCTAGTGGAAGCCGGGTTGGGGAGGGAAGCCCAAGCGCCCTCCACACCTTCCACAGCCAGAGTCCGTTGAGGCCAGGACAAGGGGGAAGGAGAGGGAAGGAGGACTGCCTGACCTCGCCCAGAAGGAGCTTCCTCTGCACTGCCCTGGGGAGGAAGCCTGGTATGCTGGTGTGGACTGGAGCTGTGTCAACCTAGTTTGGGAGTACTGTCAAAGAAAAGACTGCAAAGTAGAATAAGGAGAGGGAAAAAAAAAAAAAGACTTTGCCAGGGCACTAGGAGAGCTTAGCCCTGATGTGGCACAGGGTCTCCCAAAGCTGGGTGCCTGCAATTTTAGTCCAGTTGGTTGAATGTCTTGGGGCCTGGGTGACAGGAGGGATGTTGGGGGAGCTGGCAACAGAATGGTCACATGCAGCTGGCTGCCCTGGACCAGGCTGGGGGACCTGGGGTGGTGAGATGCTAGCTCTTCCACTGGAGCCCTTTCTTGTGTCTGTGGAGGGGCTTGCTGGAAATGCCTCATTTCAGGTGCTGGTTTGGCACACATGCTGGGGGGGAGGCCTTGTCCCTTGGCTCCCGAAAGACTGGCCCAGGGAAACAGGTGAGGGAGATGCTTGCCACCATCTGCCATTCAGCAAGGAACCTGCTCTCTGCCTGAGAGGATAACGTGCCCTCAAGGGCACCAAAGCCCTCTTTATTGCTAGGTGAGTGAAGTCACCTCACTGCCTTGGTTTCCCCAGACACAGTAAGAGGGTGGTGAGTGATACACACTAGATTCCCTGCATAGGGTCATACGCACTGAGGCCAAATGAAGACCTTGGCCACCGGGGCGGGGTGGGAACGTCTGACCTGGGAATATCAGGTTCCATCGGATGATGTCTTCCTTCCTATGGCTCCTGCCTGCTATAGTTGGCGTTACCCGGCTGTGGCAGGACCACAGAGGGGAAGTGATTTCTGCCGGCACTGGTCAGCACTCAGGATTCCTGGAGGAGCTCTTTCTGGATGCCTGCCCCTGTGGCTTCTACCTGAACCTCACCCACTTCTCATCTCCATGCAACTAAGGTCCTTCCCATGGGGAAGGTAATGGAAACTGGGGACCTTTGGTTTCCCTGGGGGAGAATGCCTACTGACCCCCACCCCATTTGACTCCTCTCTTGGACCTAAACCCAGTAGATATTGGGCCAGAGCTGTGTTGCTTTCAGAGTAGAGTAGTTGGGAAATCCTGTGGAATGAGTGGCCTCTCCCTTCCGGAAGTATGACCTGGGCAGCAAGGGGAAGGTCATTCCTGGGGACATAGGTTGCAAAGCCCCTTCTGGTGCTCAGGGATAAAGGGGGGTAGATATTGACCTCTGTACTCATGTGACCGCCCCCCCCCCCCAAGACCTGGGGCCAGGACCTTCTGGAGAAGCTGATCAAGGGCTGCTACACCTTCCTGGCTCTGGCCCTGACATTTGTCCCAGCTGTGCAGAGGCAGCTATGTCACATGAGTGGTAATACCAAGGCATGGCCACGTCTGCCACCCCGAGATGATACCACTTTGCTGTCTGCCCAGCTATTACCCTCTGACCGTCCCAGCGGCAGACAGGATGCAATTGGGCATTTGGCTTTGAGATGCTTTACTGCAGGTGCGGGGATATCCATTTTGTATCTGGGCACCCACACTGTCCCCTAGGGGGCCTGTGTCGGATATTGCTGGTTTGGCTGCTACTGGGAGTTGGGGGAGGGTCCCAGCATTGAGAGGGAGAGCCTTAGGCAGTGTTGTGACATACCTGTCACTCCTTCAGTTCACAGCCCTATCCCCTGGCCACGGCTTTAAATGAATGGTCTGACCTTGCTGCCCCTCCTGGGACTGTCTGGTGGCACAAAGGGTGCTAGAGGCACTCAGCCAGGCCCCGGCAACCGTGGAGGGTGCTTTGATCTGGGGGGAGAAGCAGAGTGGAAGGATGGGGTAGCCCCTGAGGTGAGTGTCCCAGTTCTGCGGAAGCCCAGCGGGGAGGAGGCTGGCAGCACCCAAGGCCCTGACCCAGTCTGGTCCCAGCAGCCCCCCTTAGCCCCTGGCCCAGAGCTAGGGCTTTGTGGCTCTCTCCTCCTGCCCCTCTGGGGCTGGCCGGCATTTCCATTGCCCTCTTCTTTCCCCTTTCCCTGGCTGCCACCAGGTGGGAGGTGACCCCAAGCAAGAATTGTTTTAGGAGCGGGCAGCGTTTGAGAAGCCCCACCAGCCTTCTCCAGCTCTTTTTTTTTTTTTTTTTTTGGTTGGGGGTAAGGGGCTTGCGCACCCTCAGCTCAGGAGGAAGGTGGGAGAGGAGGGCGTGTGCCTCAGAGAACTGTTTCCTGGCCCCCCACCCGGCCTGGAGGCCCCGAGGGCGCCTGAGGAGCTGGGAGTCCCCGTCCCTGGAGCAGAGCTGGTACGGGCGAGGGCATGGAGGGGGCGTTGGCCCGGGAGGCGTGGGCGAAGGCAGCTTCTGCAGTGCAGCGTGGGGCCCAGGGGCCCGGCCCGCGACTCGACAAGCGGGCGGCGGCAGGAGGCGGCTGCGGCCGCGGCGAGGTCAAGGCCAGGATGCCTGGTCCCTGCGCTTCCCGACCCCGCCGTGCCCGCCAGCTCCACCCGCGGGGCCCCCAGCCGCTACTTCTTTTTGGGGAAGAAGCTGAATCTCTTCTCCTTGTCCTTCTTGCCGAGGCTGGCGTCGGGGCCGGAGAGGGCGGGCAGGGGCAGGCTCTGTGCCTTGACGCGGATGCTCTGGGACTCGTTGATGGCGGTGCTCACGCCTTGCAGCCAGGACAGCATCTCCTCCTGCGGGACGGAGGGTCACGGTTGAGTCCGGAGGCCCGCAGGCCCCCACCTCTCGTGCCAGGCAACGATGGGGGGCTCCGGAGACTGCCCCTTCCAAGGGGGCCTCCCAGGCAAGCGGCTTGGGGTCGTCCACCTACCGCTTTGTTAGCCAGGTCTGGGCGAGGAGGCTGCCCGCGCTTACCTCGTCCTTGCCATGGAAGAGCCACTCGCTGCCATTGCTCAGCCTAAGAGGACAAAGGGTTTCCTGTCATGGAGACACTTCTGGAGGGGGCACTGGGCACAGGGCCGGCTCTGATCCCACAATACCGTGAGCCGAACACCCAGAACCCTCCCAGGCCGCCCAGCACTGAGAGGTCAAAGTGTGCACCATCAGCCTCTTTGATTTGAAAACCCCCTGAGGAGCAGCTCAGGCCTGGAATGGGACTCATACAGAGAGCCTCTGCCCTGCCACCAATGCCCAATCAAGCCACCAACTTGGGCTTTCAAAAGCCAGGAAGGCCTCACCTCAGCTTAAAGACGTGCTTCTTCTTCTTGTAGTTGGCAGCAATCTCACAGATGGCATGTCTCAGGGCCAGGGGTTCCTCCCCATGGTAGGGTACCCCCAGGGCCAGGTTCTTGGCATCCTTGTAGAAGGTTAGCTCACTGTTCCTGAGCACACAGTACAGGTTGTTCCACGACCTGCAAAGATGCAGACAGGCAAGTCATCCATCCTGATACGGCATCTCTAGAGTCAATTCCTATAGTGTCACCATTCAAAAAAATGACACCATGTTTGTCCTGATACATAGTAACATGTTTTATTGTTAAAAAAAATCATCTGCATGTAATTTCATACCAAAAATTAGTTATTATTAACATTTTATATATTCCTTCAAGTCTTCACATATTTACTTTTTTTACTATTCACAGATAGCTAAAATTGGGTTATGTATATATTCAATTTTATATCCTGTTTCTAAGCGTAACACTAAATCATGAGTATTTCTCCATATCCTCAAATATTTCCTTTTTTGTTTGTTTCTTGTCGACAGAACCTTACTCTATCACTCAGGCAATGGTGCGATCTTGGCTTTGCCTCCTGGGTTTAAGCAATTCTCTTGCCTCAGCCTCCCGAGTAGCTGGGACTACAGGCATGAGCCACCATGGCCGGCTAATTTTTGTATTTTTAGTAAAGACAGGGTTTCACCACGTTGGCCAGGCTGGTCTGGAACTCCTGACCTTAGGCGATCTGCCCACCTCAGCCTGCCAAAATGGTTACAGGCATGAGCCACTGCACCCAGCCCATATCCTCAAATATTTCTTAAAATAATTTTGAATAACTACGTGGAAGCCTATCACAATCCCTTTATTGATGAACCTTATACTACTGGAAAATTTGTCCATAATTTAAATAGCAATGTGATGAAAAAAAAAATTTTTTTTTGAGATGGAGTCTTATTCTGCTGCCCAGGCTGGAGCGCAGTGGTGCAATCTTGACTAGCTGCAACTCTGCCTCTCAGGTTCAAGTGATTCTCCTGCCTCAGCCTCCTAAGTAGCTGGGGTTTCAGGCATGTGCCACCACACCCTGCTAATTTTTGTATTTTTAGTAGAGATAGGGTTTCACCACATTGGTCAAGCTGGTCTCGAACTCCTGGCCTCGTAATCTGCCCACCTCAGGCTGCTGGGATTACAGGCATGAGCCCAGCCATGATGAACATTCTTACACATAAATCTGTGCCTATAATTCTGATCTTGAGATATATTTCTAGAAGTAGAACTATTAAAACTTAAGACCAACAGTAAAAAATTAACTTTTTAAAGTATTTCTATATCCATTACCGTATTTGATTCTCACTATAGAACTGTGAAGGAATTGAACGGCATTTTGTTTCAGTGATTGTTTTTTGTTTTGATAAGATGTGCCAAGTATAGCGAACTTTTTAAAGGAACACATTTTACAAATAGGGCTCATGTCAACTGGCATGTTTGGTGAGAGCACCAGGCTCATAACTGAACGGCTGGGCTGCCCTGAGCCCTGCGGCACTTCTACAGTAACAGACACTGTTTCCTCCTCCTCCTTTTCATCCCCCTGCTCTGTCTCCCTCCTCTCCTCTTCCCCTTCTCCTCCCTTACTTTTGAAGGCGGGAAGGTGGAGAAACTAGTAGGACACATTGGTAGGAAGTTCTGGAAGGTCAGAGGGAGAAACTGACTCATACAAAGCTGGCTGCAAAGTCATTTTACAAAGCCCCGTTTCTGACTTTGTGTTCAGGGATCTTTCCGCTAGCAGAAAGGCAGTAACTAAGAAGGAGCTGGGTCTTTGGAGAAAGAGCTTGCTTTGAACAAATGACTTAACCTTTCTGAGACTCTGTTTTCCCCCCAGAAAATGGAAACATCAATGTCACAGGGTTGTTGTGAAGATTTTATCAGTCCTAACATAATCCCTGGCACATAGTAGATGCTCAGTAAATGTTAATTTCCCCTTTCCTGATGGACTCTCCATGTAAGCAATAAATAAACCTCTTCAGGGCAATCGGGCCCCTAAATGGTTCCTTTTTGAAATTTGGAATTGCTTTCGTGAGTCCCCCAGACACACACTGCATGCTCATGCTGCCAGCTGTCCCTGGGAATATGGCTGGCTTCAACCTCTTGGTGCTGCTCTATTTCCCTGGGACCCTGGACTGCTGCTAGAAAGAGGAGGCCCCAGGGCCCCAGGCAGAGACAGCCCTAGATACACCAACTCCAAGGGCATGACTGTTTCAGGGTCAGGAAAGGATGCAGCCTTTGAGTCAGTTCCTCAGGGTCACAGAGTCACTGAATGACAGCACTGGAAGGGACCTCCAGAAGGCAGCTGGGCCATGACCCACCCCCATTACTCACATTTTACAGTTGAGGACACTGAGGCCCAGACTGATAAGTGCGGCTCCAACAAGGATGTTGTTAGTGCCAAGACCTACCTAGCCTTTACCTACTTATCCCTAGCCCTGGGATACTAGGATAACAGCTAGTGTTCACCAAGTTCCTACTCTGGGCCAGGAACAGTATCTGTAGTGAAAAGACATACTGTTCCCATCATCTTCTCTCTCCAAATGGGGAAACCGATTTAAAGAGGTTGAGTAACTGGCATGAAGACATAGGGTTTGAACTCAGGACCAGAACTGGAGATGGGCTTTCCCATCATGCCAAGTAGCTCTCGTGGCTGGCCCAGAGGGATGCCCAGGAGCTCTTACAGGCCAGAGGAAGAAGGCACCCCTCCCCCAGCACATGCCCACATCACCAAGGCTCTGCTGGCAGAGAGATCCCTGGGAGCCGCCCACCCTCCCCTCTGCCAGCAGCCTCCCCACACTCACCTGTTGGAAGCCTTCTTGTTGGGTCCCTCCAGGTCGTGCTTGCGGCCCAGGTAGCCTTCCATCTGCACGCTGTGCCCGCGGTCCCGCGGGGCCAGCAGCGTTGCAGGCTCATCACCCTCGCTCAGGGGCGTATCTAGGACCTTAAAGAGGGGCTCCGTGGCAGGCCTCTCGTCCCCAGCAGATTTCTGCCTGTCCTCGTGCTGCCCCGGCGGTGGTGGCTGCTGCAGGTCCTGAGGCCACCTTCCCTCTTCTTCCCCCTGCTCAGGGCATAGGGAGGAGCACACCTTTCTGGGAGCTCTGGCTAGAGACGGCTGTTCTCAGCAAAGCTGGGAACCTCCACCACCCCCACCCCCATGCCTACTTCCTTTCTGCTCCCTGGCCCACCCTGGCTCTCCCACAACCTGCTGTGGGTGCCCACTCACTTCCCTACCCTGCCCATGCCTCTGGCTCCATTTCCACCCCATTCCCCCTTCAGAGAGCTGCAGGGTGGCCTCCTCTCTCCAATCTAAAATAGCAACTGAAGGTTCTCAGAGTGAGCCAAAGGGGCCTGAGTGATTATTTCATTAAAAGGGTACGGGGGTGGGGGCAGGTTCCGATGCTGCTGGCGAAGCTCTGGCCCTCCTTGCTTCAGTCAGACACTCATATGAGGAAAGTTCTGCTGCTAAGACAAGTTCGACAACCACTCATGGTAGAATGTTGAATGGGGACTCTTCTGGTACCTTCAAATTGTGCCTCAAGCCCCAAAACTAAGGGTACCAGGCCCTAAGTCTGCCCCCACCACCTCACAAAGGGAGAACCCAGACCCTCCCTGGCCATCAGCAGGTCTAACAGGGCCTCTCTCCACCATCTGCTGGGAGCTTGCTGGACAAGGCAGTGGTTCCTAACCCTGGCTGCCTTCTGCCATCATCTCAGGTGCTTTTAAAAGAAACATTCTCGGCCGGGTGCTGTAGCTCACGCCTGTAATCCCAGCACTTGGGGAGGCCTAGGCAAGCGGATCACCTGAGGTCAGGATTTCGAGACCAGCCTGACCAATGTGGAGAAACCCTGTCTCTACTAAAAATACAAAAAAATAAAAAATAAAAGAAACATTCTCAGGCTCCACCTCAAGATGCTGAGTTAAGTGGCCAGGGGTCAGCACATTGGTATTTCTTCATGGGATCTAATGTGCAGCAGGATTTGAGAATCCCCCTCATAAGGAGGCACTGCCTTGGGGAACTGCTGTGGTCTTTACCTCCCTGCACCTCCCTGTGGAGACTTGGGGATCCCTGGCCCCTGCCCAAGTCAAGGGAGGGGCCTCCAATGATGCCACAGGGGCCCATGAGAGGGGGAGGCTGACCTGTCATTCCCTGGCTGAGTGTTTCCTTATGCTAGACCTTGCTGATCTGCCCTTCTGCTTGTTGGGCAGAAGAAAGAGAGGGTAGGACAGATTGGGCAGCAGAGGGCAGCCTCCCATTGCCAGGTGGGACAAGAATGGGTGGGTCTCCTCCATGCCAAGTGAGCACCAAGGAAGGCAGCCTCTCTGGAGCTTCTGGCCAGGACCTAGTCCCAAAGGCCTGACTGCTGGGCAGCTTTCAGCAAGAGGTAGGAAGGCCCCCAAGCAGCTGGATGCCTGAATCACCAAGGACATCTTCACCCAGGAGGTCAGAGCCACCTCAGGCAGTCAAGAGACTGCTCCTTTTTCTGCTCCCTCCTCCCTGCCCCAACAGCTGAGGACGGAGGCCCAGAAGAGTGCTGCGGAGGAGAGGGAAGGGGCCAGGAGAGAGTATGGGGCAAACCCGAAATAGAGGATGGGGATGGGAGGATGTGGGCCCCATGCCAGACATCAGATTGAAGCTTTAAACTGAAACAACTGGCTAGACTTTTTATCCACTGAAAGTCACCAGGGTCTGCCTGAGGTGGCCTTAGGAATGGGAAGGGGGCTCCACGGAGATGCTGGAAGGCAGTGGTTGCAAGGAAGGTAAAAGTGATTATGTTTGTATCTCATCAAATTAGGACTGTTCAGGAAACAGGTTATATGTTAGGGTTCCAGTCAGATTTCAAAGAAGGAGTTATGTGGCTGGGAAAGTTTGGAAACCACTGACCTAGTCTAATGCTTTTGACCTATAAGAGAAAACCAGTGCTCAGAGAGGTCAAGTGACTTGCCCAAGGTCACACTGTTAGATAGATCCATATGAGCAGGAGGGGGAGCCCCTGAGAAAGGGAGATCTGGAAAGTCTCACATTCCAGAGACCACCCAAAACATGCACCCTACATATGTTATGCAGGAAGGAATGCCCCAAGACGCCCCTTAAGATCCCCAGTCATCACACACTCTGCAATTAACCTGTCGGAATGTAGCCAGCTGCCTGCTGATAAGGAGGGAAAGAAGGCAAAGGAGAAATTTCTACGAGATATGCAGGTGCAATAAATATCAATACACAACCTTCCTGGAGTGGCGGTAATTAGCAACATCACCATTAGGTAGGATTTGTATCTGACACCCGCCTCTGCAGGTTTATTCCCTGAAAATTAAGGGAGAGTCCCACAAACCTGGGGCAGGAACTGGGTTGAGGGAGAAGGTATAGAGACTTAAGACAAGGCAGGAAATTAGATAAAGGTGGAGATTTGAGACAGAGGCAGGAACTTAAAGAGAGTGCGACGTAGTAAGGGTGGTAAAAACCGCAAGGCAGGACTCTGGAGCTGCTGGCCCATGCAGTGCACTGCCTCTGCCGCTGCCTCACTCTTGCTGTGAATACCGCTGCTTCCCAGCCGGACTCACTGGCTCCTCTCTTGGAGCCTACTTCAATAAACTCCCTGCTCTTTATTTTCCTTCAGTAAACCTTTTGCTTACATTACTACTTGGTCTCTTGGCCGAATTCTCCTAAGTAAGACTAAGAATTGAGGAGTCCGAACTTCCTGGTAACAACAAGGCTAATAGGCATAGGAGGCCGTTTGGAACATGCACTCCCAAAATGGACACACCTGGGCTTTTAGCACATCTTTATGGTGTTCATCATTTCCCACCTTAGTGTCCCCGAGGGCTGTGGCTGGACCACTGTTCTCTTTATGCATCTGGCAGCCTTTGTACCCTCGAGTGTCTACAGTGAGCCAGCATTGGACACAAGGATCTGGAGGCCCCAAAGCCCTGCCTTGATCACCCTGTAGCAGGGAGGAAGGGCAGGAGAAGCAGGGATGGGACTGGAAGCCTGAGCTTGGGGTCCTTCAGTGGATCCTGTGCTCTGACTTGGGTATACATCTGGGGAGGGCCTGTTCTTCCTCCAAGAGGGGCAGGGGTAGGTTCCAGAGGAGGGGACACGGGCTGCACTGCGGCTCCTGTTACCATCAGAGCTCTCTCTGCCCTTGGGTCTCAGAGAAACAGCCATGGCAGATACAGGGAGGGAAGCTTGCCAGACCCTGTGAGCCACGTTTGCCTCTCTTACCCATCCTCTGCTCTCCTGGATTGGTTTTCCTGGAGACCTCTGTGCCCGCATTTTTTTCCCTATACTTCCATTCCATTTTCCTTCCTTTAGAAAAATGTCCTCGGAATACAGAGATGGATTTTGCCAGGATTGACTCCCAACTTAATCCCACCTTCCTTCTGTTTCCTTTTAATGAGTGCCTGGCCCACATTCCTTGGCAGGGGCATTCAGAGGCCATGCCAGTGCGATCAAAAATCATTCGGCTAGGTCACAGGTTGGCTTTGGAAAATGGGGGTTTTCCAATGTATGCAAAGATTTCTTCAGCGTTCCTGACTGCTCATGTAGAGATAATTTAAAATGCATCCTGTCCTCTCCACCCTGAAGGCCAAGGCCAAGAATGAGGGTGAGAGATGAAGGAATTGGGCCTTGGCAGGGCTTCCCTCCCTCTCCGTGACGGGGGAGCGGACACAGGTGAGAAAGGTGGGGTGTAATGAAGGTTGGTGCAGGAGAGAAGGAAGGGGCTTTGGGGACAATCCTTTCTTCCCCTCCTCAGCTCCCAGGAGGCTGGCCAACTCCCTGTAGTGGGACAAGGAGGAGGAACCAAGAGAGGCTGGGGTGAGGGAAGGAGGAAGATGGATTTCTAGAAGGCCCTGTGAGCAGACACCAATCAGCTCTCAGAGCTGGCCTCTTCCCGCTCTCCCATCCAGGACCACCAGCAGAAGACCTCCTAAGAAACCCACCCCTTCCCAGGTGTTGGGTCAGACAGGCCTGGAGTGAGAGTCCCTGGAATTCCACTTGGGGGAAAGGGGAGAACATTCCTGACTCAGTTAGTGGGAATGAGCCCATGACCTACTTCACAGGTGGTTTGTAGCCTTTTAAAATGAGGTCGTGTCTGTAAATTTTGACTCTCCTATGATCCTTCGCCCCTCTATCCACCTCTGCCTCTCTGGGGCTTTGCTGAGCAATTATTGTGGCCAGTGACCTGTGAGGCTAGTGTGAGGATCTCAAAAACCCTCTTGCTCTGGGAGTAACAGCTGCTCAGGACTGAGAAATACGGAAGGGGAATCTCAGCCAGTGGCAGGCAAGGCCTCGGCCCCTCCTTTCTCAGCCATTTTCAGCTGGAACATTCCGAGGCTTGAGACAGGAAGGGGGAAACCCTTTGAACAGGTAAGCAGTGCAGAAGGGCCTGAGGCCCCACCCCTTTAAGGCAGTGCAGAAGCCGCCTGAGGTCCCTCCTCAATGCTTGGAGTCGGGCACTTCGGTGGAGGGGCCCCAGAAGGCAAAGGCAGAGGTCTCCAGGTCCAGCCAAAGACAACGACGTGCTGCTTAGTGGAAGGCTCTGGTAATTCACAAGTGGATTTTACAAAGAGTTCACAACTTTGTCAAGGAAAGACTTCGAGGAAGATTGTACCTAGATACATATATCCAAGAGGTCAAATACTTTTCCGAAGCAGAACCATTTTTTTTTTTAAAGTTACTCTTGGGGTCGGGCGCGGTGGCTCATGCCTGTAATCCTAGCACTTTGGGAGGCCGAGGCAGGTGGATTTCCTGAGCTCAGGAGTTCCAGACCAGTCTGGTCCACACGGTGAAACCCCATCTCTACCAAATACAAAAAATTAGCCAAGTGTAGTGGAGTGCGCCTGTAGTCCCAGTTACTTGAGAGGTTAACACAGGGAATTGCTAGAACCCAGGATGTGGAGATTGCGCCACTGCACTCCAGCCTGGGCAAGAGAATGAGACTCGTCTCTTTAAAAAAAAAAAAAAAGATACTCTTGGGGTTCCCATCTGTCCAGGGAAAGTGCACAAACATCAGAGCAAGCTGGAGGGATGGCCAGTTGCTGCCTGCAGGCTCTCTGCTCCCGGGGGAGTGGGGTGGAGGAGGGAAGGCTGACAAAGCCCTGCAAGTATGTGAGTGTGTATGTAAAGGTCTTTTGTAATTCATAAGAGATAAGGGATTTCCCTGGGGCCTTTTATTTCTAGCCATGCCTCTCGGATGGGTATGTAGGTAGAATCAACAATGGGGGCCTTATCAGGGAAAGGGGTGGGGGAGGCTGGGAATGGGGTTGATGAAGCTGATGTGAGAAAAGAGATTCTCAGAATTCTAGAGCTGGAAAGAGGCCTTGGGGTCATGGGATTCAGCCCCTCCTATCGCAGATAGGAAAACAGGGTTCCAGAAAAACTCAGTGACAGCTGAGATTAGAGCACACAGCAAGTTAGTAGCAGAGCTGGGGTAAGAACCCATGGCCCTGCCTCCCTATCCACACAATGCCTCTCAACGAGAAAGGGCACTGTAGGTGGTGTGAGAAGGCAAGGAGCCAAGTGGCTGCACAGAGACCCACCCATGAACCCCTGGCTGCAAACCTGCAGTGGGAGGGCTGTGGTGCTGACGGAATAGCCCTGCCTCTTTCTAGGCCAGATCCATCAAGGACCTCCCAGCTGACCAGCTGAAACATCCACCCATGCCAACTTCGGCCCCAGTCAGGCTAGCAGCATGGTTTGGGAGGAGGACCCACCTTCCCCAAGCCCCAGGGCTAATAGGAGGGGACGAGATTGGCCAGGGTGGTGGCTCACACCTGTAATCCCAGCACGTTGGGAGGCCAAGGCGGGAGGATCATGAGGTCAGGAGTTCGAGATCAGCCTGGCCAACATGGTGGAACCCCATCTCTACTAAAAATACAAAAGATTAGCTGGGTGTGGTGGCGGGCGCCTGTAATCCCAGCTACTAGGGAGGCTGAGGCAGGAGAATCGCTTGAACCCAGGAGGCGGAGGTTGCAGTGAGCTGAGACCATGCCATTGCACTCCAGACTGGGCGACAGGGTGAGACTCTGTCTCAAAAAAAAATTTAAAGAGGGGACGAAGTGACGGTTCTCCTGCTGCCCCTGTAAGCAGGCCACAGTCTGAGGTGGGGACTGCCTTGCCCGATAGGAGGCGGGATCTACAGACAGAGAGCGCCAGGGGGACGATGCTGGCTACTCCTGTGGCTCAGGTGTAGTTGAGGGACCTGCAGGTTCTGCCCAAAGGCATTGCATATGGAGGTGGAGCTAATCTGAGATTCCCTTCCATCTCTGTGCTGTAAGGCAGGGGCTGCTGCTGGAGCCCTTGGGGTCATCAGGAAGATGCAGATTCCTCCCGAAACACTGAGGGCTGTCACTCACCGGAGCAGGGGACACTCTGAAGGAAGAGTACTGCTGCCTGGAAGAAATTCTGGGTGTCCAGCTGGGGGTGGCAAGGGAGTCTAGGCCGTAAGTGGGGGTGGAGAATTGGGGAGCAGGCTGAATAAGGAAATGTGCTGCCTTTAGTTGTCTGGTTTGGGGAACAGGCAGGGGGAGGTGGTGTCTGAGGAGCTGTGTGTACTGGCTGTGGGATCCTGATGTCAGAAGAGGGCAGGGGACAGGCAGCATTGGTTGCTGGTTGACAGGGATCAATGGAGAAGAGGGCATAGCCTTTTTAGGGCCTCACAGGATTGCAGTCAAATCAACAGGGAGAGGCCACAGGCTCCTAATGGGTGGAGGATGGCCGTTTCAGGGTCTTTGCAGTCTTGCAAAGTCAAGCAGGAGTTTGTGTAAGCTTGACTTTTTAGGGTCCTGCCTTGCTAGGAAACTGCCTTCGGTGGGGGAGGGAGGTGGGTAAGTGTCCTATCTGGGCCAAAGGAGGTGAAGGTGTATGTCCGGGCTCAGCCAGCAGGTGGCGCAGGGGACAGCACACAGGCGAGGAACCCCCAGGCTCCCAGGAGAAACACAACCTGGTTCTGGACCGCAGGGTCTTTTAGAGGTTCTGAAGATGCTCAGCGAACCCGGATGCATTTACAAGCAAAGAACACAGGCGACGGGGTCTTCTCTCTAAAGGTAACGCTGGTCAGAACTAGGGCCTGAGGATGCACCCCAGAAACAGACTGCAGCAATGGGATGCGTCATGCCATGACTGACTTCATGTTAGATCACGTGGAGGATGATGCTTTTAAGAGATGGACTGAGGAGGTGGATGGAGAAAAATGAAGGGACTTAAATGATCACCTACTAGGTGCCAGCTGCTCTAACTACATTGTCTCTTCCAATCCTCCCAGCCTCTCTGCAAGGCCAGGTACTATTACTAACCCTGTGTTACAGATGAGGGAAACTGGGAGTCATAGAGAATGAATGACCCATCCGTAGTCACGTATTAGTGAGGAAAGTTGAGGATGCAGGTCCATCTGGCCCCAAACTCTGTGCTTTTTTGTTTTTTGAGACAGAATCTCACTTTGCTGCCCAGGCTGGAGTGCAGTGGCATGATGTCAGCCCACTGCAACCTCTGCCTCCTGGGTTCAAGTGATTCTCCTGTCTCAGACTCCTGAGTAGCTGGGACTACAGGCGCCCACCACCACGCCTGGCTTTTTTTTTTTTTTTTTTTTTTTTTTTTTTTTTTTTTGAGATGGAGTTTCCTTCTTCTGCCCAGGCTGG
Organism: Saimiri boliviensis; assembly: GCF_048565385.1. Classification (NCBI taxonomy): domain Eukaryota; kingdom Metazoa; phylum Chordata; class Mammalia; order Primates; family Cebidae; genus Saimiri; species Saimiri boliviensis. The sequence goes on along the minus strand of NC_133450.1, from coordinate 38,972,641 downwards.
AGTGCAGTAGCATGACCTTGGCTCACCGCAACCTCTGCCTCCTGGTTCAAGCATTTCTCCTTTTTCAGCCTCCTGAGTAGCTGGGATTACAGGCATGTGCCACCACACCCAGCTAATTTTTGTATTTTTAGTAGAGACAGGATTTCTCCATGTTGGTCAGGCTGGTCTCGAACTCCCAACCTCAGGTGATCCGCCTGCCTTGGCCTCCCAAGTGCGCAGGGGACTGCACACAGACGACAAACTCCCCAGGTTCCCAGGAGAAACACAACCTGGCTTGGGACCACAGGGTCACCATAAGCGTAAGCCACCATGCCCGGCTGCTTTTTGTATTTTTTAGTAGAAATGGGGTTTCGCCATATTGGACAGGCTGGTCTCGAACTTGTGATCTTGTGATCTGCCCTCCCAAAGTGCTGGGATTACAAGCGTGAGCCACCATGCCCCGCCTCTGTGTTCTTACGAAATCCTGCTGCAAGAGGGGAGACCTGTGTCCTCACTCCAGAGGAAAGCACCTGTCCGATGCAGTTTACAGTCTAAATGAGATGATCCTGGCTTATGTGAAACATGTGGCTGATTGACAGAGGCAGCACAATCATGTCAGAGCTGGAAGAGGAGCTTGAGACCAGACAAGACCCAAAACTAGATGCCTTAGGCAAACAAAGAGTGCTGGTGACTGTGGGGTTCCAGGAGCTGGCCACTCTGGCAGCCAAGTGTTGTCCTCTCCCGATGTCTGATGTCTCAGCCCTTGTCCTCTTGTTGAGAATGGCTGTCACTGGATGGGTTGGAAAGGCTGTTCAGAAGACAGTTGTTTGCAAGAGAAGAAAAAAATATGAGAGCAGCCAAAGAGATGAAGAGATGGCAACTTAAGCTGGGCAGAGACAGATGCCTTAAAGGAGAAAGCAGAGGCTGTTGTTGAACAAGGGGAAAGAGTATGGTGGGGAGCTGAGGCTGGGATGCATGCTGAGCAGTGCCCTGGATTGAAGGCTGAGGGATGGGGAGGGGCTCTTATGAGAAATGGAGCAGGGAAGCAGTGCAACACTGCACCCCAGAGTCCAGCTGTCTGTACCGAGACGGCAACTAGGGGGCTGGGCAAGACAACAGGAAAGGATGCAAGGCAGAAGGCCACCTAGTAAAGTGAATGGAAGGAAAGGGGAATGGCAGTGTGCAGGGTCCCCTCGGACAGTAAGGAGAAACCTGGTCCAATGTCACCAGGGCATGTGGAGAGAAGGAGGCTTGCTTGGGAGCTGTCTTCACTGTGTCCACCACCTTTGTGGCCTCTTCAGGTCCCTGGCCTGGAGGAGCTGCCGGCTGCTTAGTCGCTTGGTGGCCCTGAGCCAGCCAGTCAGCATTAGAAAGACTAGAGAGAGTTAGAAGATGCTGATTCCGCCATCCAGATCTGCCACCCAGTGGTCACGTCATCCACTTCAAACCCATTTCTGAGACGCCTCCAAAGGTAACTGAGTCATCCGGAGGCCATCAGTATCTAGGATGTTCTGAAACACAGCTTGAAAGGGAGAACTCAGAAAGAGTCTTCAGAGCAGAGGGGCCAGGAATATTCCATCTGACTACAGCAAAGAGAAAGGGACATGGCCAGCAGCAGGCAGGTGTTCAGACAGAGCCTACGGTAGGTTTCTCCAGGGAGCCAGGCGCAGTGCCAGTGTGCAGGCAGACACACCCCTGCCACGCTGACTCAGGCATCCTGGGTAAACAGGGACACGCCCAGGTTTTGGGGAAAACTGTGACGTTGTTTCCAGCTGGGTCTGCCCATTTAACAAGCATAGGATTTGCATTCGCCGCAAAATGTCTGAAAGAGTAGCAGGAAGAGTAGGAAAGACTGGGAGAGCTTGTTCAGGCGAGAAGAAACACAGCTGCTGTCTCCACACCCACATCCCTTCCATCCAAGGACATCAGAGCCCCGCCACTGGCCGCTGATGAAAGCTCCTGGCTGCCTGCCAGGGAGGCTGCTGCTGGGGGAGGTGCCCAGGTTGCCAACGGGGAAAAGCAGCTGGAGCCAGCCAAACACCAGCCAAGAGGTGGTCCTGGCTGCAAGTTCAGTGCCTGCTCAGCCCCTCCGCACTTGCCCTAATGTTCATAAGCGCTGGTTACTTCCCTGAAGCCACATAAACATTTAATTCTATGGAAATGGAGAGGCAAGGGACCTAGGAGTCTCAGCTCCCATGTTTAGCCCTAAGGAGATGCTCAGTCCCTTTTTCCAGGGCAGCTGGCTGCACAGGCAGTGCTGGAAGGCTACGGGAAAGAATGGCATCTGTGAGGTGCCCTTGGGGAAGAGAGCTTTCCCTGACTTCCTGATGAGAAGGCTGATAAGGAGGAGCACCCAGCAGCTGCTTTCTGGAGTGGCCTGGCATCCCAGGGTCCCCTCTGCACTCCAGCCTGGATCTGGCCTTGGGGCTTGGAGGCCGGCAAGGTATGTTTATCCCACACAGTGAGGCCCAGCAAAGGCGATTAGGAGCACCAATCCCCTTCAGGGACGTGATGCATGGTGTCACCGCAGCCCTGCTAAGAGAGTTCTCGGAGCGGTTCCCGATTCACTTCCCAAAACTGGAATCGGGCACAGTGGACAGGAAGGTGCGTGGGGCTGTGGACTGGGGTTGCGGAGGCACCCAGAGCCCGGGAGGTGTGGGATGCTCAGCAGGACCCCCAAGTCCTTCCCAGAGCCACAGCCCCAGGTGAAATGGAGGTGCTTAGTCTCGGGCAGGGCTGCCTGCCCACTGCACCTGCCCACTGCCAAGGGCTCCCTGGGCCTTCTTCAGGCACTATCCTTCCCAAAGCAGAGGTGCAGCCCTGCCTCTACTCCCCCATGTGGACACAGGCTAACACCCCAGCTCTTTACTTCTTTCCCATCTCCCATCTCACATCATCGGGCACCTGAGACCATCCAGGTACCACAGCAGGAAGCACGAGGCAAGAGGAAAGTGGTGAAAACCACCTCTCCCAGCTCCTCATTATAATTTGCTAAATTGCTGACATTCAGGCATGTTCCAAACTTTTGGGAATTCTCCAGAGAGGGCTTTCTAAGAGCTAGAAGATGGGGGCTCAGAGACGGGGGATTCAGTGGTTTATCTAAAATCAAGCAGGAAGTTTCCACCAGGATTGAGGACTAGAACCCAGATGTCCTGACTCCCCTCCAGCAGTTTTGTCTCTTGTGAGTGAGGTCTCATTTCTTCTGCCTGGCCTCCCATGTACTTACCTGTATGAACGGATTGGCCTTTACCAAAGCATGCTCTAATGTGAAAAGGCAAGAGGTGAGGAAAGGCAGTGGGACCGTGCAGCCATGTGCTCGAGGAAGAGGCTGATGTATGGGGCACTCGGGGAAGGGGAGTACTGGGGTGTGTGGCACCCTGTGGTGTGCAGCTGTCCAGAGTCAGGCAGGGGTGCCTGGTCCACTCCCATCAGTTCCCCACCCCCACCGCAGGAAGCCAACATGCACAGTGAGGAGTGGTACATGAAACAACACCGCATGGATCTATTCTATAAGGCACTGACACCAGATCACACACAGAGGGCTAGCAGGAGAGCCACCGTTCCCCAGGCCTATCCCAGAGGGAAGGCACAACCATTGGCCATCCCTCCCTGGGAGAGGCCTGCGGTTTTGTGAAGGGGTAGTCCCACGCAGGCTGCAGGGACTGGCTGCTGGCCTTTCAAGAAGCCTTCTAGAACCAGGTTGGGCGTCCCAACAGGCTCTGTCCTCTGTGTCGCATCGAAGGCAGATGGGATATTGGGCCCTCCTTCTGAGGTTTGTGGATCCCCACGAGAACTTAACAAAGGGCTCAGAAGGGAGGAGCGGCAGGAAATGCGTGCATGAGGCCTTGGGTCTGGTGTCCATTTGAGTCACCATCTGGTTTCTTTCCGGTACCGGGCACAGGCCGGTCTTCCCATCTGCTGGAGTGGCTGGCTCTCTGGAAAGGGTCTCCAATGTGGCTCACTCCTCCTTCCCCCAAAGAGATCATCAGGTCCAAACAGGTTTTATTCCCCTCCACCCAGTAACATTCAGGAGTTGGCTGGAGGCGGCTCTGATGCACAAGTAGTTACATTTGCACAGACACACATGACATAGACAATGGGTGGAGTTGCCCAGGTGCTCACAGAGGAGCCGACACATCAGGACACCGCTGCATGCAGACACACAGGGATGCTTGGCAGAAGCAGGCGGGGGCAGGGCGCAGGGACGGCCCCAGCCCGTGTCCACAGTCTGTGCCCCAGAGTTGACTCTCCTTCCAGCAGGGGCTGTTGCTGGGGAAAAGGGGCTGGGACGCAGTCCACCACAGACAGGGAGATGAGACCCCATGAGGGGAGCTTGGGAGGGAACTTTTGGGAGAGACCCTTCAGCAGGAGCCCAGCAGTGCCCTCTGCTGGGCATGGTGGGCTGGTGCAGCTAGGAAAAGGAGGCCTCTAGCCAGGCTGGAAGCCACAGAGGTGTGTGCGTGTGCGTGTGTGTAGGGCGGTATAGCTCTCTTTCAGAGCGTGAGAAGGGCTGAAAAAGGGAGGGCTCACTGTACATGTTTCTGGGGGTGACTGCTGTACCAGAAGCTTCCATCTAGAATGCCTGTCTTCCTAACCCCACCCCCAGGTTCAGGCAGGCTCGACCGGCATCTGGAGAGGTGGGCTGCAGGAAGGACCAATGGCTCCCTTGACTCCCAGTGCAGCCTGCCCCAGTGGGTACATGCAGAGGGAAGCCATGCAAGCCGTGTGGTGGATTCTTGCTTTCTTCCCAGTCAGCTTCTCCCCAGAGCAGTTCCCTAAGCCTGGGTGACACAGCCTCCAGGCCCACCTTCCCGTCCCTGCACAGATCCCACGGGGTCTAAGGGACCTGCTCCAGGAAAGGCCCTGAGGCGCATGCCCTCCGCCTCTGACAGCTGCTGTCTTGGGCCTCTTCCTGTCCCTCCAGCCAGGCCCTGGCTCATCTCCTTTCCTACAGCTGACCTCTGTTACTCCAAGCCCTGGGATTCTCCTCACTTTTGCAGGCTTCTTTCAAATCTGTGTTTTCCCCAGAACCAGCTCAATATCCAGACTCACTGACCCACAGGCCTCAGGCCAGGTCGTTGGGAAAGGGAGAGGGCTCTGCATAGGAGGAAGGAATCGCCTACCAGGATGAGCACCTGAGATGCCCGCAGGGAGGCGAGTGGGAGGGGACAGCGAGTGGTGTGTCTGGTGTGAGTGTGGGTGTGTGTATGGGGGTGTGTGTGGTGTGTGTGCCTGTGTATAGGGGTTGTGGTGTGTGTGCATGTGGGTGTTCGTGTGTGTGTGGATGTGTGTATGGGGTGTGGTGTGTGTTCATGTGTGTCTGTGTGGGGGTGTGTGTGGATATATGAGGTGTGGTGTGTGTTCGTGTGTGTGTCTGTGTGTGGGGGGGGTGTGTGTGGATGTATGGGGTGTGGTGTGTGTTCGTGTGTGTCTGTGTGTGTGGGGTGTGTGTATGTGTTTGGAGTGTGGTGTGTTCGTGAGTGTATTTGTGTGTGCATGTGTGTATAAGTGTGTGGGGGTGTGTGTGTGAGGTCTGTGTATGGGGTGTGTGGTGTGTGTGTGCATGTGTGTGTAGGTGTGGGCAAAGGGGGTGAGTACTGCCTAGAGGAAGGAGTTAGAAGGAAAATGGGGAAAAGGACTGTGTACAAAAAGGCACTAATCTCTGGATAAAGTGTTTCCCCATGTAAGTGCCGATATATTTATACAATAAAATTTATTCCATTAGATAAAACCCAACTAATGAAGTCATGTCACTGGCCTGGCCTGTGTGTTTCGTCCACGCTGATGGGGGGTAGGGGAGGGCTGGGACTCTGATGGAGAACACCTGAGTGGAAAGTAGCCCGCTCTGAGGGCGGGGCTGTGGGGTGTGGGCGGGACGGAGGGCGGGGCTGCTCCTGCTCTTCTCGCCTCCCGCTCGCCCAGGTCGAGCCTAGTAGGGGTGAGAGGGCTCTGGCTGCAGTGACTCCCAGGAACTAGACAAACGGGACCAGAGACTGACCGGGGACGTTCTCTCGGTGGCCGCTTGGTGGGAAACTGGAGCCTCCCCTGCTGTCTCGCCTTCCTCCTCTTGAAGCCTGAGGAAGACACAGTCTCTCTTTAAAAACAAGCAGCCCCCTGAGGCCAGCGCCTCCTGCAAGGCCTGGCTTCTCACCAGTCCGCCCGCAGCCTGGACGGTGCTCGGCAAGGAGCCGCCCAGAGACGTCTTCGGAAAAGCCAAGGCAGATTCTTCGGAAGGCAGCCAGGTTCCAGGCACAACGGCCTGTGGGGCCCTGTGTTCGGGTGGCTCCAAGGCCTCGCCTGGCAGCCACTGCTCCCAGCCCCCTCCTCCCGCAGCAGGCCTTCAGCCCACCTGGACTAGGGGAGCAAAAGCTCCTCTGCCCTCGTGCTCAGGCACTCTGGGCCTCCCTCACAAGGGCGCCCAGTGTGAGAGGTCAAAGGCATCTTGTCCCAGCGTCACGTTTCTGATGAAAGGCACTCCTACCCCTGCTTGGCAGAGCACTCAGCTCCCTGGACAGACAGCCACCACTCACCCAGTCTCCTCTGCGGGTCTCTCTGCCATCTGGCGTTCTTTCAGCTCAAGCTAGAGGAGGAGAAGGCCCAGGGGTCAGAGCAGCCATAGAGGTGAGCTGTGTTCTCAGATGACCTGCCTCTGGATGCGGCCCCGCACCCCCACACACCCTGGCGTTTGTTCCTTCTGGAGCCAGCCCCTTCTGTCTTTTGCACTCGGAGGTCAGTACTTCCTGCCACTTCTTTCCTTCTCCCTGCTGGCCAAGACTGTCATCCCATTCTAGGTACCTAACAACTGGCCTGGAGTTCTTGGCATGAGACCCCTGGGGCAGGGCTGCCACCCTCTGAGCACCCTGGAACTGTTCCCTGCTCACCGTAGTGGGCTTCTCCAGGGCTGCAAAGCGCTCTGCCCAGCTGGCCGTGGACTTCTCAAAAGCCTCATGCCTCTTGATGAGCTTCTCCACACTGTCCACTGTGTGTCCAAAGTCCCCACTGGCCAGGTAGGGCTCCTGGGCGATCAGCCACGCCTCGGCCACAGAGGCATCCCTTGAGAACTGGCACACCTCCAGCACTGCCAGGGGGAACAGGACACAGACCCCCCAAAAGGCCCAGGGCCTGTTAGCACCCAACCATCCACTCCTGCCAGGGATTGGGGCAGGTTCAGCAGCCAGACACAGGAGCCAGTGGTCAGGCAGCTGGCCTGCATAGGTGTCCCTTAACCACATGGATACTCTGCTACCCACAGCCATCCCATTCCACACTGGGCTCCTAACCCATCTTCAAAATAGTTTTTTCTTTTGAGATGTAGTCTCACCCTGTCGCCCGGGCTAGAGTGCAATGGCACAATTGCGGCTCACCTCAACCTCCACCTCCTAGTTTCAAGTGATTCTCTTGCCTCAGCTTCCGAAGTAGCTGGGATTACAGGCACCCACCACCATGCCCAACTAATTTTTGTATTTTTAGTAGATAGGATTTTACCATGTTGGCCAGGCTGGTCTTGAACTCCTGACCTTGTGATCCGCCCACCTTGGCCTCCCAAAGTGCTGGGATTACAGGCATGATCCACCATGCCCAGCCCACAATAGTTATATTTTTTAGAACCAAGGCTTCAATATTTCACTCAGGCTAGAGTGCAGTGACGTGATTATGGCTCATGGCAGCCTCAGCCTCCCGGGATCCAGTGGTCTTCCCATCTCAGCCTCCCATGTGGCTGGGACTGTAGGTGCGCACCACCGTGCCCAGTTGATTATTTTGTTGTCATAGAGTCAGGGTCTCCCTATGTTGTCCAGGCTGGTCTCAAATTCCTGAGCCCAAGCAATCCTCCTGTCTCGACTTCCCAAAATGCTGGGATTATAGATATCACCCACCATGTCTGACCCAATAGTTATATTTTCTAAACTATATTTTTCACTAATTAGAACTCTATTTTGAAAACAAAATGTAGCTTTGATGTCTCTGAGAAGGAGTCTTCTGCCTTGAACATTCTTCCCAGCCCTTGGCTATCTCACATGACGGTGGAGAAGAGGCCAGGGGACCAGTTAGGGCTTCTTGGCTCACAGCTCCTCCCTGAGTGGTGGCTTTCCCCCACCTCTCTTCAGCACCCAGATGAAGGGGGAAGAGCCTCTTCTGTGCTTGACAGTCCTCAGGACGAATGTCTGGGATGCACAAGAGCCTTACCCCACCCCCACCCCCAGGCCATACCTCTGCAGGCATACCAGGCCGGACATGAGGCTGGGGGCATGTGGGGCAGAGGATGGGCAGGGAGTAGGGGCACGCTGGCTGGTTAGAGTGAGGCTTGCAGCAGCATGTCCACTTGGGTCTTCTGCCTGGACCGCTGAGGCCCCTGGCCCCAGAGCTTTGCTAAAGAGCAGTGCTGTGGGGGGCTCCTCTCTAGGCAGTAGTGAAAATCCACCCATGGGGCACGTCTCCCTTCACCTACTCGAGCAGGGGTACTCCTGCCCCCGTCCCTGGCTCGGGCTGTACTCACACATGCGGAGCCGCTCCCATCGAGCCTCCCACTTCTCATTCATCTCTTTCCTCCTGGACACCACCTGCTGCAGTTTCTCACGGATCTATGGGGAGGAAAGGGAGAAAAGCTCAGGCTTGGCTCACTCTTCCCCATCTGAGGCAGTGCACACATGGGTCCTGCAGGGAATGCCAGGTTTGGTCCCACAGTCCTGGCTTCAAGTCTTGGCCCAGCTACTTGCCAGCTGTGCAGCCTGGGGCAAGTTACTTAACCTCTCTGAGGCCCATGCGCTCTCTTATTAAATGAGATCACCAACTCCAAAGTGTGTACACCTGTGGCTGTTAGGCAGGTTATGAACCTGCTCTCCTCTACTGAGTGACCAGTTCCCTAAGGCAGGGAGTGTGCTTGCTGGGGCTCCAATTCCCGGGCCTGTGTGTAGCCTCGATCTCCATGAGTGAGAGCAAGATTAGCTCCTCAGAAAAGCAGCAGACCCAGCTCCCTCCCAGGAGGCTGTCTGGCTGGCACAAGTAGAGATGGAAGTGGAGGGGCTCGCCTCCATGCCCGCAGTCCCCTCACCTCCTCTGAGGCCTGGTGCTGCCGCTGCAGCAGGGACTCGCCAAGCTCCAGGCAGACACTGAAGTTCTTGCTCCGGGTTTCAATCTCTGCGTTGATGCCCTGGTGATACTTCATGAGCAATTCCACAGAGGAGACATCCCTGGGGGACAGGAAGACAAGGGAAGAAGGGAACTTTGGGTCACTCTGGACTGCTTCTGTGTCCCAAATAGGGGGGGCCACCTCCGCCTGCCTGTGGGAGTCTGACCCTGTTCCTTTCTCTCTCTCTCTGGCCAGCCAGGAAGTCTTCCGCCAGCCCGACTCCAGCAGGAACACAGATGCCCTATGTCTTCCATTGCTCAGTGGCCAGAGCATGGCCAGGCCACTGTACTCAGAAACCCCCAAAGCAGCCTGGGATTACTCAGCAATAAAAAGGAATGGTGTACTGATTGATGCTATGACGTGGATGCATCTTGAAAACATTATGCTAAGGGAAAGAAGCTAGTCAAAAAAGACCACATATTGTGTGATTCCATTTACATGAAATGTCCAAAGTAGGCAAATCTGGAGAGACAGAAAGTCGAGTAGTGGTTTCCAGGGACTGGGAAGACAGGGGAATGAGTAGTGACTGCTAATAGGGATGGAGTGATGAAAATCTTCTAACCTTAGATTGCAGGGATCACTGTGTAACAGTGAATATACTAAAAACCATTGAATGATACACCCTAAATGAATGAAGTGTGGTATGTGAATTGTATCTCCATAAGGATGTTAAAAGTAAAAGTATGACCATCAGGACAGACACCCTAGGGGCAGAAGGACGAAAACAGATTGGCAATAACTGATGAAGTGACACAGACTGGGCAGAGTGGTCTGATCTCTGCAGGGGCTCTCACTGGCCACGTGCCCGACCCCTCCTCTCATGGACAATGAACTCCTTCCTGAGTTTTGGGGGAAGGTCCCCCTCACATCCCAGGGCTGGGAGAAGAATGATGCGCAGTCTTAGACCTGCCCAGCTTTAGACAGGTGGGTTGCTTATTTTCACTGATAAGCATGGTCACTGTGCCCATTGGTGACCCTGAATGACAGATGTCTCTCTCCCTACACTCAGGACTCTCCTGACTGAAACGACTGGTCCTCCCAGTGGAAGCTGAGCCAGGCCATTTCTGCCTGGGTCCAGCCTCAGGCCTCATGTGTCCCCCAGGGATTTTCATGGACCAGTAGTCCAGGGCTGTCTCTCCAGTGAGGAGCCCGAGTGCAGCACCCTGGTTGGCCAGGCTCCCCTGCCCTGGAGTGGAACTGTCTCGGCCTTGAAGCCACTCCCCTCACCTGGGCCTCTCCTGGGTCTCGATCTGACGGATGATGCTCTCCATCCAGGAGAGGAGGTCACGGGCCATGCTGAAGAAGCGGAATTTATCCGCCGTGTCCACTAGTTGGGTCCGGCGCCCAGCACAGGCATCAAGCAGCGCCTGCCACGCAGCAGACACCTCCTGCTCCTTGTTCTGGATGGCCTCTGCCTTCTCCCCAGCATATGCTGTCTGCAGGCGGGTGGCCACGTCTTGGAACTGCTGTACCTGTGGTCAGGCGACACCAGACATTGTTCCCTGGACGTTGCTCCCTAGGTGCTGTGGGCCTAGGACTGGAGAGGCAGCAACCTCCTCCTGGCCTCCATAAGGATGTTAAATGTATGGGCCCTCTACCCCTTACTCTTCTCATCTACAAATGAGGGTGTGATGGAAAGGAAATGTATGGGCCCTCTAGGGTATTGCTGGAAGGTAGGATCTTCAGCCTTCACCCAGGGGGTGCTGTAGGAGAAGGCTCCTTGCTTTGACACCTCTGTTACCCAAGACACCGCTTGAACTTTGTGAAGGTTTGGGAGTGAGAGGAGCTCCATACCCTTTGATCTCAACAGTATACTAATGAGAGGAACTACATACCAGGCACGGTTCTAAATACTTTGTATTGATGAACTCTCTTCATCTTTCCAACAACCCCATGAAGGAGGTACTATTACTATTGCTATTTCTGAGATGGGGAAACTGAAGCACAGGGAAGCTAAGTAACTGGTCCAGGGTCCCTCACACTACACCATGCTCCCGAGTCCCCATTCTTAACCAGTCTGTATGCTGCCTCTCTAATGAAGGGGCTGCACCAGATCCCCTGATTGAGGCTGGCCCCAGGGACAGTGAAACCTCACTCCTAAGATCTCAGTGGGGCTACAACTATCTCAGGGGCCCTGGCATCCCCAAGTACAATAGCCACACACACCAGGCCCTCCACTCCAGCTGGAGGAAACATCCCTAAGAGGTCTCCTTTTGGATGAACTAGGGGCTCGGCCTACCCTGGTGTTCCATCCCCAAATCCTGCTGGGCTGGCCTAGGATTGTACAGCCAGCGCACCTCCTGCTGCTGTACTGGAAGCTAGGGGAGCCCTCAGCAACAGGGTCTCCTTGCATTTGCCCTTTCCATCACACCAAACTCTGGGAGACTCTAGAGGTCTGCAGACGGCACTCCAGGGATGGGGCAGGGGTCTGAGCAGTAGAAACTGGGGGCTCTCCAGCTCCCATGTGGAAAGGCTGAAGTGCCTGGTGGCTAAATGTGTGGGGTCTATAGCTAGACTGCCAGGGTCTGGGCACTGGCTCCACTGTGTACCCACATGTTCCTGGGAAATGTATGGGCCCTCTACCCCTTACTCTTCTCATCTATAAAGTACGGAGAATATTAGTAGCTGCCTCACAGGATGGCCATGAGGGTTCAGTGGCTACATACATTGCTCAGAACAGCACACGGTGCTAGAAAAGTGCTGTGCATGTGTTCACTAGTAATACTGGACAACTGGAGAAACTGTACCATATAGTATTGTATGCACTGGCCTTTTGTGAGGATTCAGTTTAAAGAATGACTTCTGAAGCTAAGGAACATCTGAAAGTCACTGCTCCCTGCCCTGAGCTTCTGGCTCCCAAAGGAGGCAACACCTCCTGGCACCCATCTTAGAGGTTTCCTCACTGACAGCCACGTGGGGACCGACACCCAGGGCTCCTGGAAGTTGGTAGCGGGTGGGTGGCAGGGGGTTGAGGTACCTGGACGCCCAGCAGGTGGAGCTCCCGCTCGAAGGCCGTGTGCACCCGATGGAAGGACTCGGCCGTGCTGGCGTCCAGCCCCACATCCTCTGGCAGCTCACGGTGCTTCTCGTCGATGAGGCCCAGGATCTCGGCGCCCGTGTAGAAGTAGCGGTGCAGGTCATACGAGGCGGCCAGCAGCTGCATGCGCGTGTCGATGAGCTCCAGCAGGTCCGCCCACATCTCATTTAGCCCGTCTTTCCACTCGGCAATGGTGGCGGCCTCGCTGTGGCCCGCATCAATGAGTCGCTCAATGAAGGCATTCACGTTGTCCACCCGCTCCTGCCCAATTGTCCCGGTCTCCCGGGCAAAGTCCCGGAACTTGTCCCGCAGCAGCTGGATGTGGGGCAGACAGAAATGTGGTTATGGGGGGCACAGGGGTTATGGTTGTCACCAGCCTAGCTGCAGACTTTCTTAGGCAGTGACTTCAGCACCGGGGCTGTGCTCTCACACCTTCTCCAGGGCAGGCCTGCCGGTCCCGGCTCATGCTGGGGAGGCCACATCCTGCGCAGCTTTCTGTGTGTCTAGAGTGAGGGCTGGCTGTATCTACTGCATTAGAGAAAGACAAAGACAGCAGGAGCTGTGGCTACTCACAGTCACGTGGTCAAAGTCTTGCCCCATTTCCGGGGAAGAGGCCACCAGCTCCTTTTCCGAAATCCACTGCTCTAGATCGTCAGTCTCGCGCTTGAGCTGGAACAGGTGGTACATGTTCTCCAGCTTGCGCTTGCGTTCTTCCGCCATGTCCTTCAGCCCTGCATAGTGCTTGTCCACTTGCCCCTGAAGCCTGATGATCTGTTCCCTGGAATTCAAAACCAAGAAAGCCCTCAGAGATGGCAGCCACAAACCCAGAGCCAACCTAGGCCTCTCCAGCCCCCTGGCAGGGATAGGTAGGGAGTGAAGCTCTGGAGAAATGACAGGGGCTTTGCCAGTGGAAGAGCTGGGGAGAGAAGGGGCCATACCCTAGCCTCAGGGGATGACACAGTCTGTCTTGGGGTTCTGTCCTGGAGGGGTGCCTCCTGTGGTGCCCCTCACTATAGCAAGCTTATAGGGAAAAGTGCAAATGGGGACACCTCCATTGTTCTTCTAGGGAAGCTGGGGAGCAGCATTGCCTGCATGAGGCTCCTGCAGCAACATCTCTGCTCAGCCCTCCAGAGAGGGACAGGCCATAACAGGGACCCAGACCCTGTGGCTCCCAGGGAAATGTCTGGGGACCCACAGTGGTATAATGGCAGCTGAGGCCAGGGCCGTGGCTGGGGGCAGTGTATGGTTTGTGGCCCAGTGGGCTCCTATTTATGCAGGATCCACACAACCTTGCAGCCCGGGTGGGCACAGGTTTCCACCTGCACTGCAACATCATGGTTCTGCCTGGACTGTGAAGTCCTGGAGACCTTCTGGACCATAAAAAGAAAAGCTAAAGTAGTCTGCAGTGTCCTTAGCATATTGTAACTCTTCGGAAAATTGGTGCTCTCTGGTCACCCAGAGGGTAGTTTTGCTATCCCATTCTCTGATCTTTTTGCAAACCAGGGCCTCACTGGCCCAGCTGGAGGTGACTCACACAAAACCAAAGCATAAAATGAAATTGGGTCGATCACCAGTCCCACAGCAGCTTTCTCCAGTCCTATTTGATGGGAAAACTGTTTCCATTTTCCTCTTAGATCTGAAGGGCCATTGGTTGGTGGGCCCCCGGCTCAATGCCCATCTCCTGACCAAGTCTCCCAAGGGGGCACACGCACCCCTCAGGGTGGCCTGCAGACAGCAGGCCCTGGGCCCGGCTGGCCAGCTGCTTGATGTTACGGCCGTAGTCCTCTACTGCGCGCTGCTGCCGCAGATGCCGCTTCAGCATCACGATGGCACCCTCTTCATCCTAGGAGGCAGCAGACCATCAGCACCAGAGCTCAGCCCGGCCATGCTCCCTCCCTTGGCAAATTGTGGCCCAGCTCCTGGAAGTGCCCGAAGGAGGGAGGAGGGGAGCAGGCTTGTGGGACATCCCTCAAGAGAGCTGCACATATTCCCTTCCTGCTTTTCTGATTTCCCAGCAATGCCTGTGCCCTCCCTTCCTCTCCGGACTCCCTCGATTCATATCTGACATCTACCCTTCCCTTCAGACCCTAACCCCTGTCCCCGTGAAAACATCCTATATCAGGCGTCCCCAAACTTTTTACACAGGAGGCCAGTTCACTGTCCCTCAGACTGTTGGAGGGCTGCCACATACTGTGTTCCTCACTGACCACCAATGAAAGAGGTGCCCCTTCCTCAAGTGCGGCGGGGGGCCGGATAAATGGCCTCAGGGGGCCGCATGCGGCCCGCGGGCTGTAGTTTGGTGATGCCTGTCATATATCATTCCAGCTTTGAGAGACCTCTGCCTGTCACCTCTCACCCCATCCCTTTCATAGCAGTTTACCAGTACAGAATCCATGGCAAAGAAAAGTAGAGAACCATTGGGTCAGAGCAAACCTCAGTGGGGAAACAGGAGGCATCTGGCTGCAGTGTGTGCCCTGAAGGGCTGTGCTGGAGGAGGCACCAAGGGAGGGCAGGGAGTCTGTGGGTTCCTTGTGCCCCTCTCCTGGTCTCACCCCTCACACAGTTGGACGCACAAGGTTCCCCACTGACAGCCCACCCCACCTCTTCCTCCTGCCTCGGCATCCTGTCTGGTACCCCCTGCCTGAACAGACCTTGGGGGTCTCATCAGAGATGACGTAGAGCTCCTGCTCGCCAATCCAGGCCTCGGCCTCTCCCGCGTCCAGGTAGTACTGCTGTGCCTCGTTGGCATCCCGCAGGCGCTGCAGTCTTCCGACCGCTGCCTCCCGCAGCCTGTCCCAGGAGCTCTGCAGGTGCCCCAGGCGCTCCTCGAGGTCCTGGTAGTCGATCTCCGCTGCCTCCACCAGCAGCTGCCCTCTCTGCAGCACATCCTCAATCCGCGGTGTATGGCCCAGAATCTCATTCTGCAGCGTCTGTGGCCAGAAGGAAGGGCTCGGGGCAGGGCCTTCCCAACATGGGGGGCCGGAGGGAAGGTTGCTTCTGCAGTGACAGCACCGGTCTGACACCCTTGGTCCCTCTCACCCCCTGCTACTGGAGCAGAGCAGGTGATGGTGACAAGAACTACCAAGGACCTCTTGTGGGCTGCTAAGCACTTCATGTGCATCATTTGTGCACCCTCAGATAGCCTGCTGAGATAAGCATGTGGAAAGTGGCATGCAGCAGTGAAGTCACTTGCTGGCAGAGCCAGATTTGACCACAGCTCCACCTGACCCGGAAGCCTGTGCTCTTGACAGTCCCCTATCTTCCTACGCTTTAGCAGAGCTTGATTCCTTAGGTGTATGTGTTTGAAGGAAAAGAAAAATGGCCTTTTTTTATATCATATTCTACATCTTTTGCAGGATTTATGCAGGATTCGTACAACCCAGCAGCTCAGGTGGGCAGTTTTCACCTTTCATCTAAAAGAACAGGTGACAGCAGCCCCTTGTTTACAGTCTCAGCTTTGGTTTTGTTTTTCCCCACTTTTATTTCTCAAAATTTTTTGTGAGCTTTGCATTAGTCCCTGTTTGAGCCTTTGGTCACTAGCATGGCCTCTTCCTCCCACCCTGGTGGCTGGGTCATGTTTTTCTTCAGGAGGCCCTGACATGTGCTACTTGCTTTCTGCGTCCTAGAGGCCGGGCTAGCTGCTGCTGGTGTGTGGGCTCCTGAGTTCTGCATACCTCGCTACCTGTTCTTCCCTCTCTCTAATTTTCCCGTGGCCTTTAACACTGGAAGGCAAGGGACAAGAGCAGCCCACGTGAGCAGTACAGTGACGGCCAGCATTTAAAATATATACAAGATAACCACATCCACAAGTCGCATAACCTGCCAAAATGCATTTTTACACTTTATGCTCAGAATCTCAATTTTTACAATTTCCTGTAGTCTCTGCAATTGTATTCAAACAACCCATGTTTTCAGCTCCATTTGCTTCTTTTTTTTTTTTTTTTGAGGCGGAGTTTCGCTCTTGTTACCCAGGCTGGAGTGCAATGGCGCGATCTCGGCTCACTGCAACCTCCGCCTCCTGGGTTCAGGCAATTCTCCTGCCTCAGCCTCCTGAGTAGCTGGGATTACAGGCATGTGCCACCATGCCCAGCTCATTTTTTGGATTTTTAGTAGAAACGGGGTTTCACCATGTTGACCAGGATGGTCTCGATCTCTTGACCTCATGATCCACCTGCTTCGGCCTCCCAAAGTGCTGGGATTACAGGCTTGAGCCACCGCATCCGGCCTCATTTGCTTCTTTAAAAAAATTTTTTTTAAATTAAAAAAAATTTTTTTAAATTAAAAAAAATTTTTTTAGAGATAGGGTTTCACCATGTTGCCCAGCCTGGTCTTGAACTCCTGAGCTCAGGCAATCCACCCACCTCGGCCTCCCAAAGTGCTGGGATTACAGGAATGAGCCACCAAGCCTGGCTTCATTTGCTTCTTTACTCTGAGATCTTATGACCTCTGCATGGTGCCCTAAAAAGTAATTTCTTTCTTTCTTTTTTTTTTTTAGATAGGGCCTCACTCCAGTTACCCAGGCTCGAGTGCCGTGGCACAATCATAGCTCACTGCAGCCTCAGCTTCCCAGGCTCAGATGATTCTCCCACCTCAGCCTCCCAAGTAGCTTGGACTACAGGCATGTACCACCACATCTGGCTAACTTTTTGTATTTTTTGTAGAGATGGGGTTTTGCTATGTTACCCAGACTGGTCTCGAACTCCTAGGCTAAGGTGATCCACCCGCCTCAGCCTCCCAAAGTGCTGGGATAACAAGTGTGAACCACTGTGCCCGGCCTAAAAAGGTATTTCTTTCTTTATAAGCAGTTACTTTCTAGTATCTGTGCATACCTATAATGTCTTCTTCCCTATCTTACGTATAATGTCTTCTTATCTATCTTCATTCATTCAACAACTATGTATTAAGTTCTTTTTTATGTACTGGACCCTGGTCTAGGTAATAGGGACAGTATAGAAACAAAGAAACAAAATCTCTGTACTCTAAAGCTTACAACCTGGTAGAGGAAATAGAAGGTAAACATGCAAATGAATGAAAATATAGGCTGGGCCTTCCTCCCTGGGTGCTATGAGGAAAAACAACAACAGGATGAAGAAGGTCTGTTGCGATGTGGCGGCAGCCACTTTAGCTAAGGGAGTCAGGGAGGGCCGCTCTGAGGAGACATTTGAGATGGGAGGGAGGTAACCACACAGAGATCTTGGGGTGAGTGTTCCTGGCAAGAGGACTGAACAAGTACAAACACTCTGGGCTGGACATGAGCTGGGCCGGTCTGAGGCCATGGAGAGGCGCAGAAGACCTCTGAAGGAGGGCAAAGTGAGAAGAACTGAGATTCAGAGGTAGGCAGGGGCCAGATCAGGCAAGACTGGTTCTTTTTTGAGACTGAGTCTGGCTGTTGTTGGCCTGGGCTGGAGTGCAATGGTGTGATCTCGGCTCACTGCAACCTCTGCCTCCTGGGTTCCAGGAACTCTCTTGCCTCAGCCTCCCAAGTAGCTGAGATTATAGGCACCTGCCACCACACCTGGCTAATTTTTGTATTTTTAGTAGAGTGATGTTTCACCATGTTGGCCAGGCTGGTCTCAAACTCTTGACCTCAGGTGATCTACCCACCTCGGCCTCCCAAAGTGCTGGGATTACAGGTGGAAGCCACTGCACCCAGCCAAGACTGGTTCTTAATCCTAATTGCCCATTTAATAATCTAGGGAAATAGATGCAGGTAGAGGCCTACCCCCAGAAATCCTGACTGATCTGAGGTGGAACCTAGGCATTCATCTGTCTAAAAGTTCCCTAGGTGATTTGAATATACAGCCGGGGGTGAGAACCCTTCATGTAGTACCTTGTGGAATTTGTTCTAATTGCAATGAATAGCCCCAAGAGCATGGGTCCCCAGAGTGGAGTCCTGAACCAGCAGCATCAGCATCACCTGGGATCTTGTTAGAAATGCAAATTATCAGGCTCTACCCCCAGAGCTTGATGCAGTGGGTCCGGGGGTGGCACCGGGTTAAGTTGTGTAAACTCACCCAGAGGGCTTGTCACAGGAGTTGCACACTGGAGTTTGAGAACCATTGCAGTAGAGAGTTTTAAGTGAGGACATGATAAAACTGGATTTCTGTTTTGGCCAGGTGAGCTTAAAGTAGTTTCACTAGGGCAGTCACACTCTTCCAAGAGGCTGTCTTTCCCTTCTTGGTTAGGGGAACCCCATCCATATTAGTCTTGCCCTTTTCCTGAAAAAGCAATGGCCAGCTACCAGAGTTAAAAACCTTTGAACAATAACACTTATTGAGACTGCACAGAATCAAAAAGCTTAGTGTTGGAAAGACTAGAGTGGCTTATTTTACAATTAAGAAAACTGAGGTCCCAAGGATACTGTCTTCTACCAGCCTTCCACCTTTAGCTGAAGGTTGTGGCGTTAACTGAGGCTGGATTTCTATCATCTTCTAGTCCGGGTCCCTGCATGTGGCTGCTGGCCCCTCTGTGACCAGATCGTATCAACCAAAAGCAAAGGACCTAAGTCAGCTTTGAAGAAACCTCTCTGAATATAATCCAGGCGTCTGCACAGCTGCCAGGCTCAAACAGTTGTGAGCAGATGTCAGCTACTGCCGTCTTGGGGGAAGGGAGTGCTGTCTGCCATGACCTTCCTTCCCCAAGGAGTTGCAATACTGACAGGGCCCTCTGGGACATGTCATTATTCTCTGGGATCTAAGTTCTTGGGCTCTCCTTGCTGACCCAAAGAGCATGCAAAGGGAGGGACACTGTCCAAGAAGGGTCTGTGGCCATCCCCCAGCTGCTGCGACCCCACAGAGCCAGCTTCCTTTCATGATTCAGGCTCCCACTGCAGCCCTGACCCAAGAGGGAGTGCTTGGCATCTGCTCACGCCCAGGATCCTGACCAGGGCCACAGGAGTTCCCAATCACAGGAGTTTAAGCAAGCGCCAAAAAGCAGAGGGATATCTGCTTCAAGGACTCAGAGTCCAAAGTTAGTGGCTTCCTAATGGGATTTGAGCCCCACAAGTATCCTCACATGTCCAGAGAAATGGGGCCTACTTACCCCAAGGACACCACACATGCCAAGCTCAGCCCTGGAAGAAGGGCAAGGTAGTGTTGTGGGAGACAGACCAGGAGTTACTGCCCTCTTCTCAGGGAGACCACTGAATACACTGAATACACAGCTCCTGAAGCACATCAACCCCCAGGCCAGGGCCTCCGAGATCCTACATTCATCTGTGCCTGATGGAGGCTGAATGGCCCCAAATCCCCAAGTACCAGGACTCCTCCCTCCTCTGTGATCCTCCCAGAATTTGCTCTGAAATCACCAAAACCTGCTTTTTCTGCTATAAGACTGCCAATACGGTTTGGAGACCCCAAAGCTACCAACAAGAACAATAATCTGCTGTCACTAGCTTTCTGCAGGTCAGGGCTGGGCCTACCCCACCGTGGGGTCAGGTGGGGTTGGGGAGGAGGGGGTGAGGCTTGCAAGGTGAGGCAGGACTCACCTGGTTTTTCTTCATGAATAGTTGCACAGTTTGCAGATTAGTGCCATAGTCGGCTGACTGGGCCAGAGGCAACCTCTCCTCCACCCAGAGCTGCAGAGACCAGAAGGCAGGGGAGAGCTGATGACAATCACGGCCATCCTTTCCCGAGTGCTCACCATGGGCAGGGCAGAGCTTTGCTGGCAGTGTCTCCCCGGTTCCTCCCAACACCCCATCAGGGTTTGGCCCCCATTTTACAGATGGGAATATTTGTGGATTTTGAACTGAGGTTCCAGATAACTTGCTTCTAGTCAGACAGTGGGAAGGTAATGTAGCTGGATCTCGAACCCAAGTCTGTCTGACCCCAAAGGCCATGCTCTTCACCAGCAATACTAGCAAGTGAAAAGTGATTTACCAACAAAAGCACTGGCTTGACTTTTCCATTTAATGTAATCCTCACAACAACCCTCTGAGATAAGGGGTGAGCTGACCAGTCATCTGCTGCCAAGAATTGCTCTGGGTGGCAGCCAGCTACTCTGATGGCAGCTGGTGGCTCAGCCTCAGGGGGTAGGGAGGAGCTGCAGCCCACGCACCGTCTCATCCTCTAAGTCCCGGCTGATCTGCAGCTTGGCTCTGGATGATTCCAGCTGCTTCTTCCTCCTCCCCAGGGGCTCCAGGAGGTCCAGGAACCGCTTCTCGATGCTCAAGTCTGTGTCTCCTGCCTCCTCTCCCACTGAAGGCACCTGGGCAAACAGCTCCCCCAGCTCCTCCTTCCGCACATTCACTTGGTCCTCCACTCGCTGAAACACAAGGGGATGGTGTCAGCACCAACCTTGGCACCTGGACAGCCCCTCCATCTTCTTCATTCATCTACCTCCCACCTATTCTTTAAGGCCCAATTTGAGCTCAGCTTCCTCCAAGAAGTCTCTCTGGGTGCTCCCACTCATCTTTCCCTCCTCTGAGTGCTTGTCTTGTTTCTCATGCATCCTTTTGGGTCTCTGTGCTACCCACTGCAAAAGGTGTCGGAGCTGGATTAGAAACCAGAAGACATTTTGCATGATAAAAGCAAGTCCATTTAAGAGGACGAATAGGAGTGCTTACTTTATTGTATTCAAAGAAATCAGAGAAGACACAAACAAATGGAAAAACATCTCATATGAATGGATATGAAGAATGAATATCATTAAAATGGCTATACTGTCTAAAGCAATTTATAGATTCAATGCTATTCCTATCAAACTACTAAGGACATTTTTCAAGGAACTGGAAAAAATTATTTTAAAATTTATATGAAACCAAAAAAGAGCCCAAATGGCCAAGGCAATCCTAAGCAAAAAGAACAAAGCTTGAGGAATCACATTACCTGAATTCAAATTATACTGCAAGGCTACAGCGTGGTATTGGTACAAAAACAGGCATATCAATCAATGGAACAGAATAGAGAGTCCAGAAATAGTCACACACCTACCATCATCTGATCTTTGACAAAGCTTTTGACAAAAACAAACAATGAGGAGAAGACTCCCTATTCAATAAATGGTGCTGGGAGAACTGGCTAGCCATATGCAGAAGATTGAAGCTGGACCCCTTCCTTACACCATATAAAAAAATAAACTCAAGATAGATTAAAGACTTAAATGTAAAACCCAAAACTATAAAAAGCCTGGAAGACAACCTAGGCAATATCATCCTGGACACAGGAACAGGCAAAGTTTCACGACAAAGACACCAAAAGCAATCGCAACAACAGCAAAAATTGACAAATGGGATCGAATTAAACTAAAGAACTTCTGCACAGCAAAAGAAACTATCAACAGAGTAAACAGACAACCTATAAAATGAGAGAAAATATTTGCAAACTATGCATCTGACAAAGGTCTAATATCCTGCATCTATAAGAAACTTAAATTTACAAGAGGAAAACAAACAATCCCATTAAAAAGTGGGCAAAGGACATGAATAGACACTTCTCAAAAGAAGACATACATACAGCTAACAACAAATGAAAAAAAGCTCAACATCACTGGTCATTAGAGAAATGCAAATCACAACCACAGTGAGAAACCATCTCACACCAGTCAGAATAACTATTATTAAAAAGTCAAGCTGGGCACAGTGGCTCATGCCTGTAATCCCAGCATTTTGGGAGGCTGAGGCAGGCGGATCACCTGAGGTCAGAAGTTTGAGACCAGCCTGACCAATGTAGTAAAACCTGTCTTAAAAAAAAAAGTCAAAAAATAACAGATGCTGGTGAGGTTGCAGAGAAAAGGGAACACTTACACACTGTTGGTGGGAGTGTAAATTAGTTCAACCATTGTCAAAAGCAGTATGGCAATTCCTCAAAGAGCTAAAAGCAGAACTACTATTTGACCCAGTAATCCCATTACTGGGTATATACCCAGAGGAATGTAAAGCATTCTGCCATAAAGACATACGCACACAACTGTTCACTGCAGCACTGTTGACAATGGCAAAAACATGGACTCCACTTAAATACCCATCAATGACAGACTGGATAAAGAAAATATGGTACATATACACCATGGAATATTATGCAGCCATAAAAAAGAATGAGATCATGTATTTTGTGGGAACATGGAGCTGGAGCCATTATCCTTAGCAAACTCACACAGGAACAGAAAATCAAATACCAGATGAGATGTTCTTACATACAAGTGGGAGCTAAATGAAAAGAACTTAAGAACACAAGGAAACAAGAGACACTGGGATGTACTTGATGGGGGAGGCTGGGAGGAGGGAGAGGAGCAGAAAAGGTAATTATTGGGTCTTGAGCTTAAAACCTGGGTGATGTAATAACATGTGCAACAAATACCCATGACACGTGTTTATCTATGTAACAAACATTCACATTTACCCCCAAATCTAAAATTAAAAAAAAAACCTTCGGGTTGGCTTCCATGATCCCTTCTATTCTAACACTCTGAGTCTACAACCCGCTCACATGCCTTCAGCTTAGCCAACATCCGGTTGACACTGGTCAGGTCCTTGCCCGGGTCGTCTGACCGAAGCTGGTCCTCCATGGCACTGATCCACTTGTTGAGGTCAGCATGGGTCTGCAAGCGCAGGTCGGAGCTCCTGGCAGCTGAGAGGCGCTGGGTCTTCTCCTTTGTGGTGGCCTGCAGCTCATCCCAGAGCAAGTGCAGGGCTTTCAGCCTCTGGGACACCAGGGCTGCAAACTGGGGCTTCTCTTCCATCAGCTGCTTTCCTTCCTGGGGGCAAGAAAGAGGAGGGCTCACACTCTGGGCTGACATGGCCTTGGGGTAGCCCTGCTCCTGATGGTAGCAAGAAGCTACCCAAGAGGAGGTCAGTAAGGCAAAGAATCTTCATAGAATGTGAGTGAGGCTCAAGTGAAATTTGACTCTGAATCCCCAGCCTTAGCATGGGTGTCCATCATTTTGGCTTCCCTGGGACGCATTGGAAGAAGAATTGTCTGGGACACACATAAAATGCTAAAATGCATTAACACAGTAGCTGAAGAGAAAAAAAAAAGTCTCTGCATACATAATTTTCATAACATGCATCACCACAGATAAGGAAGAAGTCCTCCTATTCAAAGGGTTGGACGTGGCTGGTAGCGGAAGCAGCACTGTGGGCAATGACGCAGGGAGACTGCAGCATGGAAGCTGCAGACGGGTCAGCTGGTGTGAAAAAAAATATCCCAGACACATCCAGGTACTGTGAGTTCCCAAGGTTGTGTGCTAACCTTCGCTGACCACCTTCAGTTACTGAGGTTGCCTTGTCTGGCTTTCATCTGCATGGATGTATCATTTTGGGGTGGGTACAGTGTGATATAAATTGGGCTTAGGAATCTATATCACGAATAATAGTTATTTATTTATTTTTTTGAGATGGAGTATCCCTCTGCTGCCCCAGCTGGAGTGTAGTGGTGCAATCTTGGCCCACTGCAACCTCCATCCCCCAGGTGAAGCCCTTTTGTGTCTCAGTCTCCGGAGTAGCTAGGATTACAGGCCCATGCCACCATGCCCAGCTAATTTTTATATTTTTAGTAGAGACAGGATTTTGCCATGTTGGCTAGGCTGGTCTCAAACTCCTGACCTCAAGTGATCTGCCTGCCTCAGCCTCCCAAAGTGCTGGGATTACAGGCGTGAGCCACCACGCCTGGCCTAATAGTTAATATTTACTGAATGTCTCATAATTGCCAAATACTATGCTGAATGCTTCCTTTGTCTTTAAGCATTTAGTGCTCACAACTCCACTGGGACGGTGCTATTACTACTCTCATTTCATAGAGGAAGAAACTGAGGCACAGGGAGGTTAAGAAGTCAGTCTGATCTGAAGGCTACTTCTTCATGGACAGCATGGTAGAGAGGAGCAAAGGTAGTGACTGCCAGATCTAATTCCAGCTACATTTTGACTTGTCCACGGGGCAAACTCACTGCAGAGGGGTCCCCTGGTTTGCCATCTGTAAGAAGCGGAAACAACCACTCCCCAGTGGTTCTGCCTATCCAAATGACAAGGATTAATGGCTCCCCTGGACCACTCTGATCATCTTGCTTGTTCCTTCAGCCCTGTGCAGGACAGTGCTGGAGCCCTGGTGAGGGCCATGGAAAGCAAACATTAATAACTGCTGTCCTGGCACCGGACACTGAAGCTCTAACTAGATGTTCTCAGTGTCCTGGGCTGTCCCCAGATTCAGGTCACCCAGAAGAGGCACTGATTCTGACCAGGCATACTAAGATCGACTGTATCAGGACCTCTGAAGGTTTAACTACTGTTTAGAGAAGTTGTTCGCTGTCACGTTTTGTACTGTCAGCAAGCTTCAGGACAGTGTCCACGCCCTGGGTGAAGCCCCACCCAGGCAAGCTTATCTGAGCAGAGCGCCCCCTACCACCCACTCACTTTACTTACCGCATCGATGTTCTCTAGCCACCCTTCATAGGAAGCCAGCTCTGCCACAAATGCCTGGTGCTTCAGCCATTTATTGTGAAGGTTTCGTGCTTCATCATAGGAAACATCTTGAGATGTCAGCAGCTTGTCGTTGATCCAGAGAGTGAGCTGTGTGCATAAAGAGTGGGCCCCACTGTCCCTGAGTGTATTTCTTTGGCAGGGCAGTACCTGCTGCCCATCCCTCACTGCAGAAGAAGGCCACAGGGAGGAAGTGCAAGTACAGAAGAGAACTCGTCTGCAGTTCTGGATCCCTCTGCACCAGCACAGGCAACTTTACCCGTGACAAACCAGGGCTAAAATGTGGACACAGGTGCATCTTCCCCACTAGAGTGTGTGTGGTGTGAGACTAGGGATATTTTACTCTTCTCTTCAGATTTCAAGGACCTAGACCAGGGATACTTTACTCTTCTCTCCAGATTTCAAGGGCCTAGCATATTCTAGGAACCCAACGAGTGTTTACTGGATAGATGGATATATCTATCCTTTGGTAGTAGGGTGAAAGATCCTTGATAAACACAGGAAAAAATGTTATTTGAGGAAGAAGTCAAGGATAGAGATTGATGAAAACAAAGTTGTCTGGGCTGAGAGAAAAGGGGTATGACAAGAAAGAAGTCAGGGAAAACCCCATTCCAGGTAGAAAGCACTGTCAATGGAGAAAGCTGGGAAGGCGGATTAAAGATCTTCCTTATATAGCTGGCCCCAGGTTGAACAAAGACTTTCTGAGCCAGCAGTTTTCCAATTGGTAGGTTTGTTTAAAATGCTTCTTTCTCTGTTTTACCCATTAAAGTTCTGATTCATCTGGCTTGAGTGAGATCCAGGGGTCTGCTTTAACTAGGGCCAGGACTGGCTCCATAATTTGCAGGGCCCAGTACAAAATGTTCAAAAGCATGAAGAATGTCAAGATGGCAAGAGTAGAGCATTAAACCAAGCCCAGGGCCCTTCTAAGCTAAGCACATGGTGTGACACAGGTCACGTATCTTTGAAGCTGGCCCAGACTGGGTCCTAGGTGATTCTAAAATAGGCTGTGTTTAGACTACTCTTAGGAAACTCTGGCCTAGACTTGACAGCTTAAAGATGACTTTTCAGATTTGAAAAAAAAAAGAAAAAGTACATCTGAAGATTCTAGAGGATGACCCAATGAAGTACCCAGAGGTCCCTGCTCATGGAATCCCACAGCTCTTGAGCTAGAAAG
The DNA here is from genome assembly GCF_048565385.1 of Saimiri boliviensis. Classification (NCBI taxonomy): domain Eukaryota; kingdom Metazoa; phylum Chordata; class Mammalia; order Primates; family Cebidae; genus Saimiri; species Saimiri boliviensis. The sequence goes on along the minus strand of NC_133450.1, from coordinate 38,946,915 downwards.
GGTTCCTGTGGACTTCCTGCCTCGAGGGCACTCGGCTTCTAGAAAGGAATCTCCAGGAAAGCAGCCACTCCTTGCTGGAGTCTCACCTCCTGGCAGTTCTGGAGGAAGTTCTGTAGCTCCAGATTGTCTCTCAGTAGGACAGTGGCCTCCTGGGCCTTCTCGTCATTCTTCCTGTGCCTGGAAAGGAAGCCAAAGACACAGTCACAATAGTACTGAGTATAGGGTCCTTGCGTGGCACCACTACCCCTGTGTGGCTCTGGGGGCCTTGTAGCCCTGGGGCCTGGGAGTACCTGTCTTCAATCAGCTGCACCTTCTCCTTGATCTTGTCTGAGTACAGGTTTCCCTCAGCTACCAGCTTGTTTCCAGAGTCCACAGGACTCAAGACCTTATCCCGGTTGTTCTCCATAGACACCAAGAAATCCTCAAACTTCCGTATCCCAGCCTCTGCAGCTTCCAGGGAGTCTGGGGGCTCCAAATGAGCCAGAGTGTATTCCTGTTGGAGCAAGTTCCCAGACAAAGCATGAAGACACACGGGGGAGGTGATGAACACACCTGCCAAGTGGGAGCACCACGTGCAGCCACACAGGCCACGGTATGAACTAGCCCCCTAGAGGAGCGCAAGGAAGAGGTGCTACTCCCCAGGCCTTGATCCTACCCCTACCCCAGGGCACCCAATAAACAGTGTGCCTAAAGCCACAGGGAAGGCTAACCACCCAGGGCAAAATGCACGTCTAGTTTCTGAAGACCCAAGAATAAGGCATAGTTTGGGACGCCAGGTTGGAAAATGCATCTAATGGGAAACAAAGATTTCCCCCATGAGTGAACACAGAGTCCAACACAAGAGTAATGTGAGCCTTGAGCCTTATTGCACATTTGTGGACTCACCATGAGTGCTACTGCCCTGAGAGACCTGCCTGTCCCAGCCCTGAATGCCTCTCTACCTGGTTGCTGAGGATGGCTTCAGCCTGCTTGGCATCTTTCTGGAACTCCTGGAAGCCGAGGCACTGAGCGAGGGTGTGGCTGCGGCTCTCCCACATCCTGTCCAGGGCATCCCAGCCTGTATCCAGGCCCTCTAGCCGCTGGCCCAAAAGCAGATACTCTGGGTCCGTTTGGCCTCGGATCACTTTCTCCCCAGACTCTTTAACACGCTGGTAGCTCTCTTGGTGCCCGTCAATCTCATCCTTGATAGCTGCATGCTGCTGCAGGAGCTGCTCAGCCTCTGGGAGGGATTCCGGCATGTCCTCGGAGGCCACGGCCTTCTGGGCAATGGAGAGCCAGGCCCCAAAGTCATCCAGATCCTGCAGGAAGGCCTGCAGCTGGCTGACTTCCCCCAGCGAGGCCTCCTGGCCCTGCAGGGCTTGCTGTAGGCCTTGCCACAGCTCTTCCAAGTGTTTTTGCCGCTGGCCAATGTCCTCCTTCTGCTCAGGGTGTGAGTCCATCAGCTGCTGGGACTCACGCTCCAAGGCATCCACACGGGCCTGGATGGCAGCCACATCGCGCTCAAGCCCTGACAACTTCCGCTGGATGGCGATGACACCTGCCAGGTCCCGCCCCAGGTCTTTTGTGGACTCCACTACGTTTGTCTTGTCTGTGATCCACTTGCTGGTCTCCTCACAATCCACGCAGTAGTTGTGGACTCGGAGGGCCGAGTCCACAGCCTCTCGCCGCTTCAACACCAGGGTCTGGAATGCCTGCCACCTGCCGAATGGGGACACAGCCCGGAGGAGAGAGACACCTTCTCCCTTAACTTCCCATAGGACAGCCTGACCCCTCCTCACATTTCCCACAAGTCTCCCCCCACCGACTCTGTATGATAAAAAGAAAAAAATTATCCACCTAACAAAATGTGGGTGAGCAAAATTCACTTACCCAATTTTACTCAAGACATATGTTACTGCCGATCAGATCTTTTGATCCACAGAGGGCAATTAGTGATGTGATTCCACCATAAGTAAAGAAGCATGAAAGCAAAGGCTATGCATGTAGTTGGATTTCAGGCAAATATATGCAATTTCCCCAGAGTTTATGAAATATCAAAATAATTAGAACGCTCACATTAACTTCAAGAACACTTCAGGACACAGGGTCCCCAGCTGCCCTAGACGAACCATGTAAATGCCCAAGGCCACATTCAAAGTATCCTAGGCCCTAAAAAAGATCACCTTGGATCTAACAGAAAAGACTGCTGGTGAAAAAGAAGAGGGATAATAGGATAGGGAAGGAGAGAATGAGGAGGAATAAGCTGTGATGATAATTTAAATGAGTGATATCATCTTAACCTTCAAGTGAAGTGTGGCTATGAAACACAGAAATGTGCTAAGGTCTGGCGGATGCCTGGAGGCCTAGGGGTCATTCTATAGACTACAATAAGCCTTTCTCAAAGAGCTGCCCATCAGCTGGGCCAGACCACCAGGGACACTGCCCTCAGGCCTAGGTTCACTCATTCTGCATCACTGTAATATGCAAGCTGACTGCTCATTCTCTAATTGAACCTATCTTTCTCAAATACCCACAAGGGTATAAGGCATTTGCTGGCCTTTAGGAGAATAGAGACATAACTAGACCTTGCCCTGTGGGGTGCATGATTTAGAGAAAAATTTAGACAAGCTAATAACATAGCATAAAGTTTCATGTACACAGCACCTACCAGGCAGAGGGGAGAACTAAGGGAGATGGAAGGAGCAACAGAGTGACAGTCACTCATGTGACCTCCACACAACCCATCACTGGACACAAAGCCACAGTCAGTGAACACACCCTCAGGGCCTCCACTGGAGTGACCAATTAAAGGATGGGACCAAGTCTCTCATTCATCTTTGTCCCCTGCTCCCAGAGGATGGAGGCTAAAGGACTAGGCAGATGGACTGGGCAGAGTGCGCTATTGGCATTCCCAAGGTGTGACAACAGTAGCCAGTATGATTTGAAAGGTCTGCAGAGAGATATAAGACACAGGCTGGGAGAGACCAGGGAGACGAGAGAGGAGAGAGAGAACCTAAAGTTCTCGGCTCCCGTCTTAGACCATGAAGACCCTTTGCTCTGGGAAAGGGTCTTCTTGCAAATTCTTTGCCTGTCTGGCACGCAGATGGTGCTCTGAGGCTGGGAAATCAAGGAGTGTTCTCCAAGTTTGTTTGGAAACCCTGGAATCAGCAGGCAGGTGTTCCTGGGACAGGGTCTGGCTGTGTCCCTTGGCAAGAGGCTTCAGTGATTTTCCAGGCCTTTCCTGGAGTGGCCTCACTGCAACCACTGAGTGGAGGCCACACGAAGATGCGCTGGGGCTTGGGTCTAGTCTGCTTCCCAAGGCTACACTTGCCCCTCCACTGCACTGTCTTTGAGATGGAGGAGGCTGATAGAACCACTCTAGTTAGCACCAGTCAGGCAACATCAAGAGTCCAGGTTTGGTCCTGGGCCAGGTTTTTCTTCAACTGGAATGCATATGGTAAAAGATGATCACACATTCATCAAGTGTTTGAATAACTCATACATAAGCTTGGCAGAAAAATTTTAGTTTTGTCCCAGGTTACTAAGCATTTATCAAACAATTCTCATATGCCTTGTGGCAGACACTGACCTAGGCACTAGGGATATAGCAAAGAACAATGCAGGCTGAACGTGGTGGCTCACGCCTATAAATCACAGCACTTTGGGAGGCTGAGGCCGGAGGATCACTTGAGCCCAGGAGTTCAGCCTGGGCAACATAGTGAGACCTCATCTCTACAAAAAAACAAAGAATTAGCTGGGTATGGTAGTGTGCATCTGTAGCATTAGCTACTCAGGAGGCTGAGGTGGGAGAATCAGTGGAGCTGGGAGGCTGAGACTACAGTAAGCCAGAATTATGCCACTGCACTCCAGCCTGGGCAACAGAGTGAGATTCTGTCTCTATGAAACATAAATTAATTAATTAACAAAGAACAATGCAGTCCTTGCTTTCATTCAAGTGGTTAGAGACAGAAACTAGTCTATAGTCCATCAAGTGGTGATAAGTGCAAAGAAAGAATAAAGGAAGGTAACAATATAGAAGCCAAGGGGGTTAGTGAGAGGGAGGATGTGCTGCTTTCAATGGAGTGGTGACTGGGGGCCACACCAATAAGCTGGCATGCAAGCTGAGACCTGAATAAAGGGTAATCCAAGGGCATAGCTAGGAAAATACTATTCCAAACTGGGGGAACCTCGAAAATGTGTTTGGTGTACAAAGCCCTTGGGAAACATGTATAGATATATACAGTCTAGAAGGAAAGTCTTGGGGACAAAAATAATTAGAAGATAAGGTAAGAGGTGAAGCTCAAAACCAGTACAAAGGAGGAAAAGATCGCTTTTCATCCAGAAAACTGGAAAGCAAGTGACCTGGACTGGCCCATGGCAGAGACAGGATTTGGAATATGTAGAGGGAGGGAAAAGGCATCCTGGGAGAGAGAACCACAGAGGCACCAGGTGACCCTGGGGGTGGAGGAGTAGAATGACTACTGTTCTGAAAAACAATTGAAGAGCTATACACGGAAGAGGAATCAGGGTAAGTCTGGTATCTCTCAAGGGCAGGGCCAGAATCAATGTGTACACATTTCAAGTAGACAGACCTCCACTCAATGGAAGAGCTAACTTTTTAACCAAAAAAAGTTGCCCCAAAATGAGAGGCTGCATGGTGAGGGAGTGAGCTCCCCATTGCTGGCTAGATGGTGACTTCTCAGGTCCCTTTCAACTCCCAAATTTAAATTAATCTCCTGCCTCAGGGTTTTTCCTCACTTAAGGATGGGAGGATTACCTTGATATTTTTCACTGGGGATGGGGTATGTTTTAGGGGTCTGTAAAGATCAACATTCTCAGACTATAGTTCATTGTTGGGGTGATGAATTGAACTTCCTCTCAGGAAGTTTCTCTGGTTTAGACCTGCTCTAGTTTCCTCAATTATGCAGCAATTGCCATAATCTCTACCACCTCCTGCCCACCAAGACACAAACTCATTGCCTCCAGTGAAAGAAGAAGGAAGAGAGATTCTCTTCTTTGTAAAACATCAGATTGACAAAGGAATCTCCTGAACTGCACTCTCCAGCTTTGGGCTGCTAAGTCAATCACCCCATTCTAGTGGCTCTAAAGAATTCCGGTCACCACTGCCTCCCCTTACCTCCTCCCTCCCAGTGGAGTCTCCACTGTGCTGACCCCTTTCTTTACAACAGAGTCTTCCCTAAGTCCAACTTCCAGATTGCCTCAGGCAGGGCAAGGCTCAGACGCAAGTGTGGGGAAGGGCCGGAGTAATGGGAAGGTGGTGAACACGTGGCATTGCCTGTGCAGGGCCCAGGGTAAAAACAGGGAATGCAGGCGTTTGCTGCATCCTCAAAAATCCTCCAGGAACTCGTGGGCAATTACACCCCACACTGAAAGCACCCATCTCTAAAGGCTCCTCAGGGCCTGTTTTTTGTTCTGGCCACAAAGCTGGCTCAAGGCTCCCTGCTAATTCTCCTCTTCATTCAAGCCAGCCTCGTTATCGATACTACATTTAGCATAGGCAAGAGCATTATTTTATGGACAGTACTTAAGAGCTCTCAGAAAGCAATTTTCTCTGCCCAAGAATGTCAGGGGAAATATAGCATGAGAAGCATATGGCCTGATTAAGTTTGGGCACACTAGGGATGTGCCCTCCATCACACACACACACACACACACACACACACACACACACACACCCTCCCCAGGCACTTGAGCCTTGGAGGACACATCTCTCTCCCTCCCTGGGCTGCTCAACACCTCGATCATCGCTCCTTGCTGCTACAGCTCTAGTACTACTAGGAAGGGGACTGTGGCTGAGAAAGACAGGAATGTTAGCCAGATGCAGTGGCTCATGCCTGTAATCCCAGCACTTTGGGAGGCTGAGGTGGGCAGATCGCTTGAGGCCAGGAATGAGACCAGCCTGGCCAACATGGTGAAACTCTGTCTTTACTAAAAATACAAAAATTAGCCTGGCTCAGTAGTGCACACCTATAATCCTAACTACTCGGGAGGCTGAGGCATGAGAATAGCTCGAACCCTGGAGGTAGAAGTTGCAGTGAGCTGAGACTGCGCTTCTGCACTCCAGCCTGGGTGACAGAGTGAGATTCTAAAGTCTCAAAAAAAACAAACAAAAACAAAGACAGGAATGTTGAGGGTACAGAAGTGTTGGTGCATAGTAGGTGGCCTAAATTTTGGGCCTGGCCCCTAGCAGTGTGTCAGGTGTCAACAGACAATGTCCCCCACCCCATGCCCTACCCACACCCCACCTGGTGTTCAGATGGTCCTGGTACCGCTTAACTTCCCCGCTGCGTGGGTGGCCACTCTCTACCAGGCTGTTGGCAGCGAGGTTCACGCCATCAATCTGAGTCATCAAAGTCTTCATCTCCTGGTCCAGGATGTCAAACCTGATATGGGCAGAGGAAAATGAGGATGGGTGAGGCAGCAGCAGACACTTCCTTGCCAGTGGCACCCAGTCTCCAGAGCATGTAGCTCTTGCTTTCCCCTTCCGCTGCCTAAACCATTTGCCCAGGTGAGGCGGGAGGAAGAAGACAGATATGCTGGCCCTCTTTCCTGGTTCACGGGTCTGAGTTCATGGGTTAGCACGGCCTGGAACAGGCCCAGAGAGAGCCAGTTACTTACTACACAGGCTTCTGGCTCAACAGAGACATATGAAGAGGAGGGAGGGCTGAAGAGAGGTTACTGTGTATGTGTGTAGGGGGTGTCCATTGTCACAGGGGCCACCTTCCAGGCCTCCACTCTTCTGGCTGTTGCCTTTGGACTCTGAGTCCAGTGCTCTGACATCTTAACCCAAAAGATACCCTTTGCAGCCAGGTACTCCATTCCTGGATAAGATAAGGAAAAGCTGCTGGAGTGGTGTTCGGGGGGAATTTGTGGTTCTCATGACCAGTCTTTCTAGGATAAGAGCCCAGGACTCTCCAGCATCAGTGCAGCACCACCCTGGCACTGCTCCAGAGAGCAGCCTCTCCTCCTTGACTCCCTGAATTTTGTGCTTCGGCTGCTGAGATGCTGCAGACTGGGGCACACCTCACAATCTCAGGTGCTGACAGAATCAGAACACCAGGGGTAAGGGTGGACTTGTAGTTTGGGGGTTTGCAAACTGTCTTAGTGGCCCCTCAGAGTCCTCTGGCTTAGGGACTGCCACAGAAAGCTATAGCTGGCAGGGTCCTGGCCTCTCAACCTTCTTCACCAGAGCAGCTCCATTTTTATTCTGTGTGACATGGGGGTTCCATACACAACTGATTTGAGCAAAGACTGCTATAGCTGAAAAGTTGCTGAATAACTGGACTAGATAAATTCCCTTTGTTTGAGGACCAGAAGGCCCCAGTGGGTGAAGCACACCAGGCCACAGAGCCAGAATAGAACTCGTGACTCCCAATGCCAGGACTTTGCAACAAAGGGTATCCCAGGGTCTCTCGAAAAGACCTTTGCTGATCCAGAAACTATTACCAAACTAGGTGGGAGACAGTGCCCAGGCCAGAGACTATTACCAAATGAGGTGGGAGACGGTGCCCAGGCCAGAGACTATTACCAAACTAGGTGGGAGATGGTACCCAAGCCAGAGACTACACCAAACGAGCTGGGACACGGTGCCCAGGCCAGAGACTATTACTAAACTAGGTGGGAGACGGTGCCCAGGCCAGAGACTAGACTATTATCAAATGAGGTGGGAGACAGCACCCAGGCCTGGGTACAGGGAGGTGAGGAAAAGATGAGTTCACTCTGACCTGTGCTGCACGACCTCCAGGTCCTCCAGGGTGTCTGGCATTTCCATCTGGGCCAGCCACTTCTCCTTCTCGCCCATCCACAGCTCACAGGCATCCGTCTCCCCAAATACCGTGTACAGGTCCAGGGCTTCCTGCAGCCTCTGTCGACGCAGGTCCGCCTGGGCTACCACCTGCTGGTAGAGCTCCCGCAGAACCTGCAGCCGATTGGTCACGTCTGGGGAATCCCGGAACTCTTCAGGGAAGCCCTGGGCCTGCTGCTCCAGGTGCTCCATCACCCCACGGCTCTCCTCCAGCTCCTCCAGGAAATCCTTGTGCTTTTTCCCCAGGGCCCGCGTGGCCCCTTCGTCCTGCCCCACATCTTCACCAGACAGCAGCCGGTGGGCGTCTTGCAGCCAAGCCTTCAGGTCGTCCGCATCGCCCTGGAACTGGAAAAAGTTCTCAGCATCCTGGAGGTTCTTCTTGCGGAAGGCAGCCAGCTCCTTCAGCTGGTCCCACTGGGCCGACACCTCCTTTATGCGGGCCTCGATCTGTGGGTGCCCAAACTGCTTGCGCGCAACCATGCCATGAGCCTCCTGGAAGATGTGGTCCAGGTGGGCATCCAGCCCACGGAGCTCATCCTCAAAGGCCTTGTGCTTGCGCTGCAAGATGAGCACGCTGGTCAGGTCTTTGCCATAGTCGAGGGAGGAATAGATTTGCTCCTTCTCCTTGATCCAACTCTCAGCCTCATCCATCTCCCAGAAGAACTTCCAGAGTCGCTTGGACTGCTCCAGCTGGGCCTTCCGCCCAGCTGCCATGTTGCTCAGCTCCCCGAAGCACTGCTCCAGGTGGCTGATGCGGTCGTGGATGACCTGGGGGTCACAAGGCTGGTATCCTGGAAGGAACAGGGTGAAGGAGGACAAAGTGAGGGATGGGCTTCCTTTATGGGCACGCTTCAGATAAGCTGCCAGGTTAGAACCAAACAACCTTGAAGCTGCCATCTCCCTGGGACTTTGCAGTTTGAGGCAGGGGGGTCCCAGTTGCTCAGATAGCAGACAGATTCTTTGTAATTATTTCCCACTGAACTTCAGGGTTAAGGAAGGTAAAAAGTGGGGTTAGTTTTTAATAGAAATATAAAACATAAAATTATTATTTTAAAAATATATATTTTTTAAAGTTTCAAGGTGATTCTTGAAAGAGGCAGTGATGTCTCTTAGTTAAAACAAGAATCTGGAAACCTAGATTGTCTCAGCCAGAACTTGAACTAGCAAGGAGAACGAAGGACAGAAGCTTCCTGGTTGGTGGTTCCAGGTTATGGAAGCAGTTGCCTGCTCTCTAGGGAGTGTGGCTGTCCCTCAAGCTTCTTTCTTGGCCCATTACTTGATGAAAGAAGCAGAACTTTACAGGTGGTTCCAGGAGATTTATCCAACTTGGGATGCCAGGCCAGAGGATGAGGCTCTGGCATCAGAAACCTCAACAGGAGAAACAGCCTTAGCCTCACCGTTCCCCTCAGTGAACTTCAGGGTGGCTGCAGTGATGGCCTTCACTTTATCCCCTTGGATGGCGATGTCAGCTTCCATCAACTTGTGCTTCTGTAGCAGGTCTTCAACCTCCAACAAGTGCTTCCCAAACTCAGCAGACAAGAGGTGAGCCTGGGAAAGAGAACAGCATACAGGAAATGAGAAGTGAGAGATTTACACATGAGGAGAAGAGACCCCTGCAAAGAGTGTGTGCCTGGGTGAGCTGAATGCAGCCACAGAAGGGCTGCTGCTGGGGATGGAAGAAGCTACAGAGGGGGAGTGCCTACTACGGGTGCCCATCAGCATCACCCATGGAACATCTTACAGACACTCAAGGCTCACACTCATCTACTGTATCAGTCTCAGGGTTGGGGCCTGGGCATGTGTATTTTTACAAAGCTCCAGGGGCAGTCTGATGTGTGTCCTCAGCTGAAACCCACTGCGGCAGAGAAAGGAGAGGTGGCCCTTAGGCTGGGAGGTCTGGATTCTAACCAGAGTCCAGTTGTAATTACTGAGAGCCTGATTCTTCAGGTTCCTGATTAATGTCTGTCTCTTCAAGGTCCTGCAGGCTGGCACTGGTGCTGCCACAAACTCAAGATTTCTCGGTCACCAAGACACCATGGACCTGGGCTGGTATCACATGCTGGAGCAGAGTGGGCCAAGAGGCAGAGAGGCAGGTGCAGCTAGACACTCTGCTGCCTCAGTTTCTTCTTTTTGACTCAGAGATGTGACTGGCTGGGAGGTGTCTAAGGAAGCCTATGTTAACTGCAAGGCCACTGAGACCCCAGGCAAGTGCTGCAGGGCAGGGGGAGAGGGCAGCCCCCAGGGCCCACCTTGATCTCATCCATCCAGTTGATGCTGTGCAACATGTCCTGGAAGAGTTTCTGTAGCACCAGGGTGGTCTCGAGCCTCTGGCGCCGGGACCTCAGCAGCTCCTGCAGGTAACTCCACAGGCGAAGGATGTTGTCCTTGCGGGCCGTGATGCGCTTCTGGTCATGGTAGTTCTCCTTCTCCAGCTCCTGTGCCAGGTCCTCCAGGGCCCTCACCCGCTCCTCATAGGCAGCCGTGTCAGTCTCAATGGCCTCATGCTTCTTCTTGGCAGCCTCCACAGCAGCCAGGTCATACCCAAAGTTATCCTGCCCCACAGGGAGAAAAACAGGCATCTCAGTCAAGACACCCCAGGGCTCATCCCCAAATGCAGGGAAAGGCCAGGTCCCTTCAGAATCAGCACTAGATGGGAAAGCACATTCCCAAGAAGGAGCTGGTTCTGCCTTCCTTTTGCAACCAGTCTCATCAGACCCAAATTCCAAAAATTAATGTTTCACAAGAGGCTCTAAGAGAAGTTCTAAGAGAAATTCATGATTTTACTCCCTGTGCCACCCGTGTAGGAGATGCCTGTGTGTTGCCAATGGAGCCCCTTGGTGGCGCGCTGGCACTCCCCACCCTGCTTTGAGTGGACCTGTTGGATTCTAGGCAAGAAGGGGTTGCTTCTCACTCGGACACCACGCGCCAGCAAACAGATGGTTTATCCACATGCTATCTGGGGTGCTCATACACTCTCCAGTGCTCTCAGAATACTCGCTGCCCCCTTTCTGGACAGAATCTAATTTGATTCCAAGCTTTAAGTGGGAGGGAACAGATGCTCTGATGAAGAATCAGCTCTGGGGTCAATTCTTAGCTAGAATTATGTCACAGCACCAGGGGCCAGAGTCCAAAAGGCACGCCTGACACAGACAAGGGGCAGTCTGTGATTTCACCACACCCCTAGAGAACTACAATTTAACATCAACTCAAACCCCAGCTGTAGTTGACACTACAAGCCCACAGAAGACAACTTCAGGGGCCAGTTCTAGACTCCAAGGCTCTTTCCTAAAAATGAGATTTCCTAAATCCTGGAGAGCTCCACCCCAGATGCAAATCTTGATCTACCAGATCATGGGGAGCTGGGCTGCAAGGCACGAGGAGAGGCTGTGAGAAGCCAGCTCGGACTCCAGCCCAGTCAGGAGCTGGGGGCTCTGAAGAAGGGTCCCTCTCCTGTCACCCCAAGTGTGTCCCTCATTACCTGGGCCACGAGACGCTGGTTTTCATTGAGCCACGTCTCTCTCATCGCGGCCTTCCGGTCAAAGCGCCGGGCCAGTTGCTCTAGCTTCTCTTGCCGAATGAGCTCATTTCTCAGGGCCAGCTCCCGCCGATACTCTGCTTCCTCCAGGCTTTCCCAGGCCTGCACGAAGGGTGGAATGAGAATTCTTGGGGCACAGGAGAAACACCTCAGTTTGGGGGCTCTACCTCTTTCAATCAAAACCAAGTGATTTCTGGAATCGAGGTAGAGCCTGATGCTCTTGGGTGATGGAGTGACAGATTAAAGATCTATAAAAGCCTTTTGACTTTCATCTCTGGACCCATCAAAGATTCAGAGAGCACTGCTCATGTATCTCATTTCCCTCTTCTCCTAAACCTGGTCCCTCTTCTCCTAAACCTCAGACACTTGGCCTAAAATAATGTTTTTCACCTTGCTGGATGCTCAGTAAGTTCTTATTGACTAATGGTTACCTCCTTTCAACATGAACTGCCAGGTGGTATTATGCCTCCAAGCCTCTGAAATGTCATAGGCATTTCCCTTTGGTTATAAGTAGTTAATATTCCATCTTCAAAAACAAACTCAAGGTTCTACAGAGGATAGCCTTCAAAACTGGCTCAAAAAAAAAAAAAATGAACTCAGAGGCTAGGTGTAGTAGCGCACATGTGTAATCTCAGCACTTTGGGAGGCCAAGGTGGGAGAACTGTTTGAGCCCAGTTTAAAACCAGCCTAGACAACATCGCCAGGCTCTGTCTCTATAAAAAATGTAAAAATTGCTGGCACAGTGGCTCACGCCTGTAATCCCTGCACTTTGGGAAGCTGAGATAGGCAGGTCACAAGGTCAAGAGTTCAAGACCAGCCTGGCCAACATGGTAAAACTCCATTTCTACTAAAAATACAAGAAAAATTAGCCAGGCATGGTGGTTGCATGCCTGTAATTTCAGCTACTTGGGAGGCTGAGGCAGGAGATGGTTTGAACCCGGGAGACAGAGGTTGAGGTGAGCTGAGGTCACGCCACTGCACTCTAGCCTGGGCAACAGAGTGAGACTCCGTCTTAAAAACAAAAGAAAAAAGAATATAAAAATTAGCCAGGTGTGGTGGTGCACACCTGTAGTCCCAGCTACTGAGGCTGAGGTAGGAGGATCACTTGAGCCTAGGAGAATGAGGCTGAAGTAAGCTGTGATTGTGCTACTGTACTGCCACATGGGTGATAGAGTGAGACCCTGTCTCAAAAAAAAAAAAAAAAAGACTCAGGGACTCAAGACATCTGAACAGGAGGATTGAAAGAGGGTAGGGGAGTAGAGTCTGACTTCTCAGAACCGGATTCAGATAACTCCCTCAACTAGTCAACATGTGGATTAATAACACCAAAGAAAGTGGCTTGGTTTAATCTGGTCCAATGACCATTCACTGTGTCCTTATCAGGAATTCAGTCAATCCACTGTCAATGCATAATGGAAATGCTGCTGTACCCTGTTGATGTCAGACACTAGTTTCCCATCATGGGGTGTGTACACTTTCTGATTGTTGGCTCTCATCCGGGACTGGATGGTAAAAAGTAGAACTTCCAGATTCCCCTTTTCCTGAAACCTGTCAAGAAAACAGAGGTAGGAAGACTGATGTTATGATCTCTTGGCCAAAATTTTTTGGCTGAAGTCAGCACGGAACTGTGGCATCTTGAAGCTTAGATAGCAAAGCATATTTCCCTTAAAAACAGAAAAACTAAAGAGAATCTACATGTCTGCTTACCTGTTAAAACATCTATCCTTCTCACCAACTGAGATCTAATGGGGATTTGGGTCTTTACAACATAAACCAGAGAAAACACAATGGCCACCATAGCATTGATCATTTGCTTCCATATGGGAAGCTGGGGTATTCTGGTAATTCCTGTAAATATCAAGTTCTACTGATCAATACAAAAAAACACCCTTCTTCGTTCTGCAAGTGATGAGGGCTTCTGACTACCTCTCTGGTCAGTTTCTTATGGAGTGAGTCAACAAAACCCCAGAAGCAGCATTTTCCATGGGAGAGCACACTGCACTTAAAACAGCTTTTGCCCCACTCCTAATGAGCCAGATCTCCTGACAAGTCCTACAGGACAGATGCTTCCCAGAAGGCAGGAAAGGCTGGGCTCTGAGAGGATTATAGGTTGTCATAGACATTTCCCTTTGGTTATAAGTAGTTAATATTCCATCTTCAAAAACAAACTCAAGGTTCTATAGAGGATAGCCTTCAAAACTGGCTCCCCCCAAAAAATGAACTCAGAGGCTAGGTGTGGTAGCTCACATGTGTAATCTCAGTGTGGATAGGTGTCTAGCATGTGGGGTACAGGCTCCAGGTATCAGGTACTTCCACATTTCTGCATGTACTCAAGTGTCCACCCATTTCTGCATTCTTGATCTGGGAGTCAAGGATCAGCTATATGCAAGGTCCCCACCCTGAGCCCAGCCTAATGGATCTCAGTGTTCACGGGCACTTAAGAGAACTGTGGCCACGAAGTATTGTCTACACAGCCAAGAGATAACACCCCTGTGTGCTGTGACTGGTAGACTCATAGGGGATGCTAACTGGACTGGATTTAGGGCTTCAGAAGTGGATTAGTGACAGACCAGAAACCAGATACTTGTTTATAGTACATCCTAGACTCAGCATTTCACTTTTCCCCATTGGAGAGTCATGAATGAAGAGTGTGGGAGATGGGTGGGAGGAGCAGAGAAGAAGGTCCCACCAATGAGGCAGAAGCCTGTTTCAGAGGAGCTGGACAAGCTAACAGCAGATGAGCTGGAATGCCCTGTGTGTATGTGTGCATGTTTGTGTGTGCATGTGCACATGTATGGTGTATATGTATGTGCATTTGCACATATGGTTGTGTGTGCATATATATGTGTGCACACACATGAATGTATAGTTACGTGTATGAGTGCATGTTGTGTATGTATGGTTGTGTGCACATGCATGTATAGTTGTATGTGTATGCACATGTGTATATATGGTTGAGTGTGCATGCATGTGCATGGGTGCGCAGTTGTGTGTATGCATGGTCTTGTGTATGCAGGTATGCATGTGTGTGCATGGTTGTATGCACATGTGTGTAAGCGTATGCACACAGGCTCTGCACATACTAGGGTGGGGTAGAGATCCTGAGAAGCAGGCTAAGTGCGTTGTTGCTGAGCCGTGACAAATGGGAGAGAAAAAGAAGGATGAACTTGATGATCCATAAGGCCCCATGCAGAGAGCTCAGGGGCTGACAGCTCAGAGGTCATCATCAGAAAACAAGCCCACAGCTCAGTGGCAGACCAGAGAGGAGCCTTCTAGCCTGGGTTCTTCAAAGAGTCTCAGAAGCCTATGATTTCCCTCCTGCTCCTCTTCAGGGATCTGGGAGAAGCCACTGTCTTTGGTTATGAGTCAAGGTTTCTCATCAATGCTGGTTTCCTCTAAGCTGATGGCTTGGGAGGAGAATGGTGAAGAGGGGCACGAAGCAGGCGACACATGCACAACTCTCTAATCTTGAGGGTGTGTCTCATGGACGTACTTCATAAGGCCCAGAGCCTGGCTCTACTTTTTGGTGGTCAGTTTCCCAGCCACTAAGGACCACCCTCCCATGTGCCAGGGCCCTTACTTGGGCGGCTTCTCCACTGTCCGGTAGGTGCTGAAGGCCTGCAGCTGCTGCTGGACGCCCGTCAGCGAGTTGGCAAACTTGCGGCTGTTCAGAACAGTGATGGTCTGCTCGATCCAGGTGAGCAGGTCTGAGGCTAGCCCGCTGTACTTTTCAATCATCTTCTCAGTCTCGATGGCATGGTCAATAACCTAAGGAATCACCTTCTTACTCATTCTCATCAGAAGGGCAATGCCACCACTGAGGATACCAATGAGGACCACAATCAAGGTGCCCTGAAATGGGGCTCCTGCCTCCTAAGCTCTGGAGTGCTCTAGGCTGGGTTTGTTCCCTGAGCCCAAGGCTGTTGGTAGGACAGAAGGAGTGGACCGGAAGTGGTGAAGCCCTCCTCTTGCCAATCAGCAAGGAGCTGGCCTGTTAGGGATCGGGAGCAGCTCCCCTCCCCAGTGCTAGAGAAGACTGGTAAGCTTGTTGTGCCAGGATGCCAGCCACTAGGGAGCCAGGGTTTTGTTTATTTTTAAATGTTCACGAGGAGTCAAGGGCTGCCAGGCATTGTCTTTAACAGGAGGCGCACAGAGATGAATGGGAAATGGTACCAATCCTCTAGGAGCTAAGGATCTAGCAGAGGAAAGGAATCCGGCATGAGGGTCTGTACTGATGGGTGAGTTTCTGGTATACTGTGGGTGCTTAAGAGGTCTGCAGTCACAATAAACAAACCACATAAAAGCCTGGACGGTTCCTGTGGGGATGTCCATGAGACGTGGGCCTCAGGTGGAACACGTGGACACCAGGCACGGAGCGGCTGGCTGCGGTACCTTTCAGGACAGACCATCAGCCTGCTTTGGAATTCAGCCCAGGAGCCATAGGTGCTGCAAAGATCAGCTTTAGAGGAAGTTGGGGGGTGGGTGAGCCGCACTCTTCACCCTTTCTTAGGTTGGAAAGGGGGCCACTCTGTCTGCATCTGGCAAACAGGGGAAGGGTGACACTCTTGTTCCAAAACAGCTCGTACCTTGCCAACACGCTTGCCCTCCACTGCCAACACCTTCATCTTGGAGAAGTAGTGGTAAAATGCCACTACATAGGTGATGATGGACTTCTCATCAGGGTTTTCCGTAAAGACATCTGTTAGGGGAAAGGGTGTACTCTCAGCACCAAACTAGAAGCCAGAAAAGTCAGGCTCAGAGAAGTTGTCCCCCATTCCTCCAGCACGAAGTTCAACTACAGGCACCAAGTGAAAACCAACAGAGCAAGAATGGAAACAGGTGATGAAATCCATTTAGAGCCACAAATTACAAAAGAAGAAAAGAATAAGGAACCAAAGTCCACCTCCAAACAGACCAGGCATGGGAACCAGCATGGAGCAGAGAAGCAGGCCCAGAGCGAAGCCTGGCCCAGGCACTGCCCCTCACTGTGCCCACAGCTTGCCCAACACCAGGGCCAGCCTCTAGCACCAGAGGAGCTCTAGCACAGCAAGTGCGCCCCTCAACGCTGCAGCAAAGGCTGTCAAGGGTGGGTGTGGCTCACCTTCGGGGTCGAGGAGCGGGATGATGCCCAGCTGGCGCTCGGCCACGTCGAATGCGTGCTCCAGGTTGTGCCGGGCATTGGAGTCCTTCAGCTTATCAAAGTCGATCAGGTCAGGCCTGGGGACGAAGCTGGACTGTGAAAAGGGAGTAGCCGCAGCATCCCCGCCAGCAGGGCAGCCCTAGCATGAAGCAGATGCTGTGCAGAGGCAGAGAGGCCGTCAGGCAGGAGGAGTGAAAGAGGAGATAGGAGCAGAGGAGAGGGGGCAGGTGTGAGCCTCAGCACGTGAGAAAGTGGGCAGCAGCCACGCTGGGATTTAAGGAAAGTGGAGGTGCTATAGAGTGCTGAAGGGGAGAGGACAAGGAACAGTGGAGGTCACATTTCTGTGACTCCATGTTAAGTGCAATGTGTCCAAATATTGCCAGGGAGCCCGTCTCAGTCAGTCCCCACTGCTGTCCCCGCCATCTTACCGGTGCTTGTGTATCAGGGCATTAAAGGCCAAGCCATCCTTCCAGCTGGAGGTAAAGTTGGTGACATTGACATGAGGGTAGCTGCATCCAAGAGAAACAGTAAGATCTAAGAATTAGAGTTTTTTGTAGTCCCAAAGAAATGTACAAACTGAGGGTCAATATGCCAGGAGAGAAATGGAACTGTCCCTTCTTGAGCAAGGTCAGCGAGAGGGGCCAGCAGCTAAGCCACACATAGAAGCTTCCCCATTGCATGTGAATACCACATGGATCCCCCAGTCTGCCTGCAGGCAACTTTGGAAAAGAATCCTATATTCCAGGCCTCAAAAAAGAATCAGGTCTGGACAGACTTTGCATCAATTACAGGGAAGCAGCTATAGTTCTGGGTGATGATGTCTAGTGTCCCTCTGGGGATGGCAGTGCTGGTAGAAGCAAGGGGCTGGGGGAGATGTGCTAATGGCTGGTTCCCAGGGCATACCCTGCTGTCTTCATCTGACACCACAACAGCAACGCATCCTTGGCTGAGCGTGTTTCACGACCTTCCTGAGTCTGGACGACAATGTCCTGAATCTGAGGGCAGCAGAACAAGAGAGGTTTGAAGAGGATTTGCATCTAGATCTGTGCCTTCCTTCTGTCCCTGGGAGGCTCTCTCCCTTGTCCCTCTGCTGTAGCCGCCAGCCCCGCAGCAACACCACACTCAGGCCCTGTGCCCCAGTAGTCTGTTTCCCTGCCTTGGTCAGTCAAAACGGTACAGGGACAAGACAGCCGTAATTGGATAACTCTAACAGAATGCGGAGAATCAGTGATGCCCCGATTCCTCCTCTGGAGGTGCAATGCCCCTTGAGGCTGTGGAACAACATGAATGCTTTCTTTTTTTGAGACAGTCTCACACACTGTCACCCTGGCTAGAGGGCAATGACACAATCTTAGTGTACTGTAACCTCTGCCTCCCGGGTTCGATTCTCCTGCCTCACCCTCCTGAATAGCTGGGATTACAGGCACCTGTCACCACACCCAGCTAATTTTTTTTTTTTTTCTATTTTTAGTAGAGATGGGGTTTCACTATGTTGGCCAGGCTGGTCTTGAACTCCTGACCTCATGATCCCCCTTCCTCGGCCTCCCAAAGTGCTGGGATTACAGGCGTGAACCACCATGCCCGGCCAAGTACTGTACTTTCACTAGCAGCTCCTCTTGCTTTTCCATTCTCCCCAACTCTGCTGCTACTGTCATTTAATGTCCTGCACCCATGGAGTGAGAACAGACATCCAGGACCATTTGGTTGGGGTCTTTAGTCTGCGAGTTGTATGCTGTCTTCTTTCTCCTGCCCTTACCTCCTTGGGTGAGGTTCTTTCTGTCCCCAAACCAGCAGGTGCAAGGCCCTGTTTTCTTCTGCTTCCCCTTTCTCAATTTCCTTACAAATAATCTGGACTTTGAATTTCAGGGTGAGAAGAGAAAAGTTTCTGACTGGAAAATATACACACAGATCTATACAATTTTTTGCAATTTCTGAATCGAATTATTTCAAAAACCAGGAAGTTACATGTCTAGGGGGAAAAGGCTACAAAGCTAATCTTCCAGCCAGATATCAACCCAGCCACCAATTAATTTCTACCTTCTCACTGAAAAGACCATAATACTGAGTGAGAAGCTCCCTGAGCTTCAATGATTTGGGCTTATGCAGAGACGGTTACTCCTTCCTATAAGCACTGTCCCATAGGACAGATTTCCAACCTCGCAGAATGTGCACTAACACCCACACTCTTTCACCATTTTATAAGATCCCCAGGCCCTGGGCAGCCTTGAGACGCTCCCTTGACTTCCTCTACTCTCCAGAAACCCACCTGGAAGCGGAGGATGATGGTCCAGATGAGGCCCAGGACCAGGCGGTGGTTGCCGTCTACAATGTCATGGGAGCCCATGTTCTCCAGGTGCACACGCTGCTCCTTGAGGAACTGGAGGGCCTTGTCCACGTTCTCCAGGCAGTGGATGCGCATCTTCCCCTTGGTGGGCTTTGGCTGGGGGACAGCAGTGGCCCCCGTGGGCATGGAGGGACTGCACAGTCATCCCAGAGGTTGCAGCTTGGACCAGCTCCTGTCATAAGCACCCTCCCTCCACCCTCTTGGCCAAACTCCAAGTCCCACGGTCATTCCTTGACACTATTCAATGCTTTCCTTTCAGCAAAGCTCAGAGGTTCCCTCCAACAAGCACCCAGAGATACGCAACCAGACTGCACTGGTGCCCTTCCGGGGCTGAACAAAGCCTTCTGAGTGGATGATAAATGGAATTCACATATGATAACATAACATAAGATTAATTGATCATTTACTATGTGCAAGGCACAGTTCTAAGAACTGTTTACTGCCAGTCAGTGATAAGAGTGACTTTTAGCTTGGTGATTGATAATGGGTTAATCCCTGCCAATCAACCTCCTCCTCTCCCCTGATAATAAATGCATCATCTGATGGGTTCCTCATGGTAACGCTCTCTAGGGGAATTACTTTTTCTTTCTTTCTTTCTTTTTTTTGAGATGGAGTCTTGCTCTGTTGCCCAGGATGGAGTGCAGTGACGCGATCCTGGCTCACTGAAACCTCTGCCTCCTGGGTTCAAGTGAGGCTCACTGAAACCTCCTGCCTCAGCCTCTCAAGTAGCTGGGACTACAGGCGCATGCCACCATGCCCAGCTGATTTTTGTATTTTAGTAGAGATGGGGTTTTACCATGTTGCCCAGACTGGTCTCAAACTCCTGAGCTCCAGCAGTCTGCCCGCCTTGGCCTCCCAAAGTGCTGGGATTATAGACATGAGCCACTGTGCCTGGCCCTCTAGTAGAATTTCAATATAGGATAAGGTACCCAATGAAGTTATTCTGAGCTCCTCAGAGATTTAACGAAAAGGCTTGAATGAAATGTTGCCTTTTCAACTCCAGGCTGAAGTTCTGCCTCTTATCCTGCATTGAAATTCCACTAGAATTTCATTCAAACTCTGAGGATCTCAGAATAAACTTCCTCAGGTACAGGTATCATTGCCCTCATTTTACACACGGGGGAAAGGGAGGAAAAGAGTGTCCTGCCTGACAGGCCCAAGGTCACAAAGCTTCCTCTGTGCCGAGCAAAATATAAACCTTCATCTACTTCTCCTTTGGGGCCGATAGTATTGCCGGTGGGTTACAACTGAGATGGCCTCTAATAAATTTCCACTTGCAAGGGTGGTAAAACATACAGCAAAATGGCTTCCACACGTTCTTCTTGGTTCCAAGAGGGATGCATCTTAGCCTGATGGGGAGACTGAGGGCCAGGCCATTGCAGGCCAACTATAGATGCCCAGAGCCCAGTGTGAACATCAGGAGCTCTGCATGCTTCTGGGAGAAGTATGAAGGGGCAGGAGTGGTCAGAGGAGGCAAGAAGTTCTGGGAAGAATTCAGAAAACCCAGTCAGCCACATGGACGCTTCCCATTGTAACTATCAGAGCCTCCCAAAGGAGCAGAGAGAAAACTGGGAAGACCATGAGAACTCAAGATGACCCAAACCATGCCTTCACTGAAAAGGGGCTGATGGCAGCAGCCCTGGGGCCCCTGGGAGGGGCTTTACCAGCATCTCTCCAGAGAGCACCTCCAGCAGCTTGATGAGCATGCGCCCATCCCGTAGGTCCTTGTAGAGGTCGGTGATGCGGCAGGACACGCGAGCCAGGTGCGAGTTCACCCATTTCGTGAAGGTCTTTTTCTGAACGACTTCCCGCTCATCTAGGTGGAGAGAAGAGCCTTGGTGAGGTGCCTGAGGTTGGCAGGGTCAATGTGACATGGGGCCAAGGGGTTTTACCTTAAGCACAGGGTTCCCCCAGGCTTGGCAGAGGAGGTTGATACATTCATTCCACTCCCCTCTTGGGAGCATTTGCCATCAAGGCATAGCAATACCAGTCCACATGCCGTCAGAACAGAAGTGATGAAGAGATCATGTCCACTGCCGCCACATTCTAGGCACTGTGTCAGGACACCCCTAATTCAGCATCTGTTTCCCTGCATCAGTCAGACTACCCTGTACTGCTATGCCACTGAATTCAGGTTTCAAGGCCAGGATTACCCAACCACCCATCAAATATTTCCTCTGCCTAGAATGCTCTCTCTCAGCCCCTCCACTCTGCCCCACCTCCTCACCTAACACACATTCATCCTTTAAGAGCCTGTGTAAATGGCGCTTGGGGTGGATCTCCCCTCAAGTGCCCTGGTCCCTGCATTTACATTTCCTTCTCTCTCCTGGATGCTCCTTGTGCCCAGGGAAGTTTGTCTTGGTCACCTCTCTGTCCTCAGGGCCTGGAGCCTGGCACACCATCAGTACCCTGCAGCGGTATTGTGGCTGTCTGTACAAACATTGATTGTCTTCTTATGTGGCAGTGCTGTGCTAGGCCTGAGGACACATAGAGGTAAAACAAATTTCCTCCCCTCAAGGAGTTCCTGGTACAGTGGGGGAAAATGATGAGCAAGGGAACAGGATATGTGGAATGTATGATTTGTGTGGGGGTAAGGATAATGAAGCCTTGGCCTAGAGGCTATCCATTGCATGATGCTATCTTTCTCATCCCTGGGAAGGTGACATGGCAACCCCACCCTAAATCAGCATCAGCCCAAGCCAAGCCCCTGGCCCATGCTGTACCTGTTCAGGTGGGGTGCTTCTTAGCACCCCTGTACAAATAATGCTGGTGGGCTGTCCAGGTTAGGCACCAGCATTACCTGGGGAAGCTCAGAAAAGATGCTGGAGAGTGGAGAGAGGATAGAAGACTGGGATGGCAGAAAAAAAAAAGGATAGGGGAGGAGAGGAGAAAAACAGAAAAGTAGCAGAAAAGAAGAAAAACAAATAAGACAGAATTGAAGGTGAGAAGAGAGGAGTGAGCCCTCTCTGGATTAATGAGCAGTTGGTGGCAATCAGCCTCTGGGTGCTTAGGTTTGAAGATTCAGGGCAGGCGCTGACTTGGCAGTGAGGCTGCGCCTGGGGGGCTGTGGAGGACCCCTGGGAGGGTATGTGGCAGGGGGCAGATCACAGCCAGGATGGACCTGGAGGGGCCTAGCCAGGAGCAATGTCCACAAGCACCCTGTGTGCTCGACTGAGCCCCAACTGTAAAAGGGCTGGCTTTTTAAATTATTAATTATCTGATTCAACAACAACAAAAAGAGGAGCTCAGCCAGTTCTGCCTCAAGGGTATAATCCTGGCAGCTCCGAGGCTTGCCGCATCAGATGCCTTCCTGCTTCGTGGCTATTTTGGTGTTAGAAACTCAGACCCTGGATTCATCTGTGCACTCACTGAGCAAATGTTTACCATTCAACCATCAGGTGCCAGGCCCTGGGTGGAGCTGGGGAACTCAAGGACAAGACCTATGGTCCCTATCCTTGAGGCAGACAGACTCTATTACAAATATGGTAAGGGGCTGAGTTGCACATGAAGAATTATATGACAGCCATCTAAATAAGACTTCCAAGAAGAGGAAAAAGTACTACTACTGACTGCATGAATCGTAAATTCATGTAAAATTTAAAAGGCATTCATTTATTCTGGGCCTCTGCACAAAGTTTCAGAGAGAAAACTCCCCTTACCCTTTTGTCAGCAGCAAATTAAACTGCTTTCCTGATTTCAAGCGCTGCTTCAACTAGATGTAACTACAGGGGGGTTTCAGGCCATACTGGATGGAAAGCAATTGCATTCATTCTGGGGTAAATATAGATTCAACAGAGCCAGTCACAGTCCCAGAGTTCTTTCCCTAGAAACCAGATCTGTTCGTTAAGTAGCTAACTCTTGAAGTCAAGTGTGGAGCGTCTGACTAAGGGGGTGAAAGTGTTAGACCCTTTAGAGGTAGGTGCCCCCAAAGTGACAGTATTCCTTCCTTCTTTTCCTGTCTTTAAGAATGCAAAAATTTCATTACATGGGTGCTGAGACCTGTTTATTTGTGCTTGGCAAAGGGTAAGGGAGTACTTCTAGGTGGGAACATGGATTAATTCTAGGCCACTGGGCTGGTGCATTTATTGGTGCAGAAGCATCATAAAGCACCCTTAGACCTCCCCAGTTTTCACCACATGAATGATATCTCCTGCACCCTCAAACCTGGGAGCCACAGGTTTGGAGTACAAGCAGATGGCCCTCCACCTGCCTTTTATTTGAAGGCTGGAGTGAAATCACCCAGAATCCCCAGAACCCTGAAACGCTCTGCAGTGTTGAGACACGGGAAAGATTCCGAGAGGCTAATGATGATCGGAAGGAGAGAAGAGGCCCCACGGTGGGAGTAAGTAATTTCCACGAGCTGGCTGGCTCCAGCAGCCTGGCATTGGCATGCTCAGCACATTCACTCCCGCACAGCCCAGACGCTCATCCCGAGCCTTCCAAGTGCAGGAGAGGCATGTGGCCTGGAGCCAGCTGGGCTGGGAACCCTGGTAGTGCAGACAGGAGGAGAGGTGGCTGTGCACTGGGCCTGCTGTCCCCAGGGGACCCAGGCCATCCTACTGGGACCCACCATGGGAAAGAGGCCTCAGCACAGCCCTGCCAGGAGCCAGACCTTATTTCCAGAGCCCTAATCTTGCCAGTGCAGGAAAGGGGGTGAATCCACCAATATGAACCCGCTCACAGCCTCTGCTGCCATCAAACCTCTCTGTTTCTTTTCCTTTCCCTTGCCTTCCCAGGCTGTGGCCATGCTAATTCCCTGTTATGTGTTAGGGCTTCGCACAGAAAACTCATCTTCCTACCTGATCAGCTCTAAGCCAGAAATAGTCTGAGTGTCGGGACTGGCTGACCTAAAACCCTTCAAAGGTTTAGTTTGAGGTCAAACCACCCATGACGTTAAAACCCTCAAATATATTTATCCAGTAATAAGTGAGTTCATACATGGAATGGGCTGGCACAGAGAAAACTTGCTGTCATGTGAACTCTCATTGTTATTGTCACTACCACTACTGCTATTACTATGTGCAAGTCCCTGTCCTAGGTACTGCAGGGGCATAGGCAGCTTACTCTCCCCAAGGCCTTAAGATCTAGTCGAGGAAACAAAACTCAAACCCACCAACAATTAACTTTTGCAAGCACACAAGAAATAAGCGGCAGTTCACTTTCCTAACAAAAGCCATCACAATGTAATATTGAATTCTGTATCAGATACATGACACATATGGTCAATGCTCGAGGGTTCTAAGAAGACAGAGGTCATTTCTGGGCTGGGGCGGGGGGACCTGGTGAAGAAAGTCACTCTGGATCATCAGAAGGGGAGGAGAACCAGGGAGACAGAATGAATCCAAGCAGACAGGCATAAAAGGCCAAAGCTAGGCCAGGCACGGTGGCTCACTCCTGTAATCCCAGCACTTCAGAAGGCCAAGGCAGGTGGATCACCTGAGGTCAAAAGTTTGAGACCAGCCTGGCTAACATGGTGAAACCCCATCTCTACTAAAAATACAAAAATTAGCAGGGCATGGTGGTGGGCTTCTGCAATCCTAGCTACTCAGGAGGCTGAGGCAGGAGAATTGCTTGAACCTGGGAGGCAGAGGTTACAGGAAGCTGAGATGGCACCATTGCACTCTGGGCAACAAGAGTGAAACTTCATCTCAAAAAAAAGGCCAAAGCTTATTCAGAGGTTAGAGAATAGCTACATGTTACAGAAAAGCAGGTTTTTGTTTTTTCCATTTATTTTTATTTTTGAGACAGAGTCTTGCTTTGTCACCCAGGCTAGGGTGAAGTGGCAAGATATTGGCTCACTGCAACCTCTGCCTCCCGGGTTCAAGCGATTCTCCTGCCTCAGCCTCCCAAGTAGTTGGGACTACAGGTGTGTACCACCATACCCGGCTAATTTTTTGTATTTTTAGTAGCAATGAGGTTTTACCATATTGGCCAGGGTGATCTCAAACTCTTGACCTCATGATCCACCCACCTTGGCCTCCCAAAGTGCTGGGATTATAGGAGAAAGCAGGTTTTAAACAGAATGTGGAAAGCTTTGAATGAGAGGCTAAGAAGTTTAGATTTAATCCCAGAGGCAAAAGGAGGCACTGAACGTGTGACACAGTCATTTCCTGAAATACGAATTTGTGAGGCCCACAATGTTAATAAAGACACAAAATGTTTCAGATTACATCTCAAAGGAAGTATGCAAAATTCATACAAAGAAAATCAGAAAACCTTAAAAGGTTCCTAAGGCACTCACAAGAAAATCTGGACACATGGAAAGGCATGCTGAGAAACGTTGAATAAAAAACTCAACATCATCAAGATACTGATTTACCCTAAATTAATAGATATTTAAGAATGTCGTAAATATATTTAAATTATACAATTTAAATTTGCGGGAAAAAAGACAAATGATTAAAAACTTCACTGAAAAAATAAGCAACCAAAAATAGAAATATTCTAAAAAATAAGAGTAATAAAGGGCAACCAACCTTCCCAGATGTGCTGTCTATTGACGAATCATGTAAACTTACAGTAAAACTGTGTTGTACTAGCATATGAAAAGATGGATATACCAATGGGACAGAAATAGTCCCAGTACAAGCAGACATTTAATGGCTGAGAGAGGTGGCATTTCTAACAGGAAGGAGAACGATGAATTACTGAATAAGGAGTATAGGCAAAACTGAATGGCCCACCAGGAAAAGACAGTTAAATTCATACCTCATACTCCAGGATGAATTTCATGTGGGTCAAAAATTGAAATGTAAAAAAATGAAACTATATAAATACCAAAATCAGGCTGGGCATGGTGGCTCATGCCTGTAATTCCAGCACTTTGGGAGGCTGAAGTGGGTGGATCACTTTAGGTCAGAAGTTTGAGACCAGCCTGGCCAATATGATGAAACCCCATCTCTACTAAAAACACAAAAATTAGCTGGGTGTGGTGATGCACTCCTGTAATCCCAGCTACTCGGGAGACTGAGGCACGAGAATCACTTTAACTCGGGAGTTGGAGGTTGCAGTAAGCTGAGATCGCGCCGTTGTGCTCTAGCCTGGGAGACAGCATAACATCCTGTCTCGAAAAACAACAACAAAAAATCAATCACAGTAAATGCTTTCTACAATGTTAGTGTAGTGAAGGGCTTTCAAAATACGACACAAAATCCAAAAGTCATAAAATAAAAAATGGAAAGCAACTATATTAAAATAATGTCTGTGTTGGACCAGGCATTGTGGCTCACACCTGTAATCCCAGAGCTTTGGGAGGCCAAGGTAGTAAGATCACTTGAGGCCAGGAGTTTGAGACTAGCCTAGGCAATGTAACAAGATTCCATCTCTACAAAAAATTTTAAAAATTAGAGATGAGTGGTGACATGTACCTGTAATCGTAGCTATTCAGGAGGCTGAGGCAGAAGGATCTCTAGAGCTCAGTTTGAGGCTGCAGTGAGCTATGAGTGTGGCACCCCATTCCAGCCTGGGTGAAAGATTGAGACCCATCTCAAAAAAAAACTTTGTATTGGATAAAACTTCATAAGCAAAGTCAAACAAATGAGGAAAAGAATTTGTAACATACATCACAAAGGGCTAATTTAGTTACTATACAAAGAGCACCTACCTATGTACATATATTTGTAC
Source organism: Saimiri boliviensis (assembly GCF_048565385.1). Taxonomy (NCBI): domain Eukaryota; kingdom Metazoa; phylum Chordata; class Mammalia; order Primates; family Cebidae; genus Saimiri; species Saimiri boliviensis. Next base: position 38,920,469 of record NC_133450.1, on the reverse strand, counting down.
ATATATGTACAAAGATATATGTATTTTACATACATAAAATATATAAAAGATATACTTAATATACAAAGAACACTTACATACAGGTGCTCTTTGTACATATATGTACAAAGATATATGTATTGTACATCCATGTACAAAATACATTTTGTATTTTTTTACATAGACAAAAGACCAATAATGTGAACAAAGAGTTAACGGAAATTATAACCATCTCTTAAATGTATAAAAATTGTACAAGTTAGTCATAATAGAATCCAAATTAAAAGCCCATGTGTGTGCGCACGCGCACATACACACACACACGCAAACACACAATCTGATAATGATCCTTAATTCATTTGAACAAACTAATCATAAGGGAATTTTTGAGACAGCTTGGAAAATCTGAATATCAAGCGTGTATTAGATTACATTTTTAGGGAATTAGTGCTAATTTTATTACGTGCAATAATGGCATCATAGTTAGGTGGGAAATGTTCCTGTTTTTCAGAGATACACACTAAAGTAATTAGGGGGAAAATATCATGATGATCTTTAATTTACTTCAAAAATACTTCAACCCCCAAAATAGATAAGTGAATATAATAAAATATCAACAATTGTTAAATTTAGGTGACAATGTAATGACCCTATTATAATTTTACCCCAAATTTTTAATAAGTTTTAATTTTCCATAATAAGAGTCAAAAAGTAAAATGAAAGAATACCAACACACTATGTTTCACTGATCAGATGGGCAAAGATCAAGAAGTTTGATAAAATACCTGTGTTGGCAAGGATGTGGGGAAAAAAGCATTCATATGTTGCTGGAGAGGGTATAATCGCCTCAACCTCTGTGAAAAGCAATTTGCCAAGACCCCTCAGAATTACAAATGCACATGCTTTTGGACTCAGTAATTCCACTTCTAAGAATTTATTCTATAGATCTATTCATACACTTGTTAAAAAAAATACACAGACATCTGAAATTCTCAAGATCAAGATAATGGTAGAAAAAGAAACAAAAAAAGAAATTTGAAATTTATTGCATTTTAAAATTTTTAAATATTTTGATAAATATTTTTAATTAAAAAAAATAGAGGCAAGGTTTCACTAGGCTGGTCTTGAACTCCTGGCCTCAAGGAATTCTCCAGCCTTGGCCTCTCAAAGTGCTGGCATTACAGGCCTGAGCCACTGTGCCTGGGCTCACTGAAATAGCAAAAGATTGGAAACAACCTAAATATCCACCAACAGGGGACTGGTTAAATTAAAAATATATGTCCATACAATGAAATACTATGTAACTGTAAAAAATGTGGAGGCTGTTTATATACTAATATAAAACAATCATCAAGATATATTGGGTGAGAAGCATAGTAAAAATAAAAAATAAAAAAAAAGCAAGGCTGGGCATGGTGGCTCATGCCTATAATCCCAGCACTTTGGGAGGTCAAGGCGGGCAGATCACGAGTTCAGGAGATCGAGACTATCTGGGCCAACATGGTGAAACCCTGTCTCTACTAAAAATACAACAAAAACAACAAAATTAGCTGGATGCGGTGGCACATGCCTGTAGTCCCAGCTACTTGGGGAGCCAAGGCAGGAGAATCACTTGGACCAGGAATTTGGGAGGTTGCAGTGAGCAGAGACTGCACTGCACTCCAGTCTGGTGACAGAGCGACACTCTGTCTCAGAAAAAAAAGAAAAGAAAAAGAAAACAACAACAACAACAACAAACAAAACAATAGCTGGTGAAAAACAATATAGACCATGTGCTTATGTATGCACAAAATATTCCTGGAAAGATACACAAGAAATGATTAACACAGGTTGTGGGACTGAGGTGGGAGTAAAACTTGTTATTTGCCCTTTTGCAGCTTTTGGGTTTTACTCACTGGGTGTATATATTGCTGATTCAAAACAGAAATAAGTATTCCTTTTCCTTTTTTTTTTTTTTTTTTTTTTGAGGCAAAGTCTTGCTATGTCGCCCAGGCTGGAGTGCAGTGGCACTATCTCGGCTCACTGCAACCTCCACCTCCCAGGTTCAAGCGATTCTCCTGTCTTGGCCTCCGGAATAGCTGGGATTACAGGTGGCTGCCACCACACCTAGCTAATTTTTGTATTTTTAGTAGAGACAGGGTTTCACCACGTTGGCCAGGCTGGTCTTAAACTCCTGACCTGATCTGTCCACCTCGGTCTCCCAAAGTGCTGGGGTTACAGGCATGAGCCACCATGCTCAGCCTAAAGAAAATATTAACATGTTTTTCTTTTATTCCTTTTTCCAAGATAGCCTAGTTCCTGTGTGCTTTCTTGCCTTAGGGATTTTTCACCAGGCAAAAATCATAAGCATCTTTAACCACCTGAGCCCACAGGAGAAGTGAAAAGGAGACAGCAAGGCTGGTAGCAGGAGCACTGGACCCTGTATGCAAAAGGGCAGTGAAGTCTGTAAGGAGCAAGGAACAATCCGCCTCCCTGACTCCCACATGGCTACTGTCTGAGGTTCTACCCTCTGAATATTCCCTAAGCGGGTTTAAATCATAAATGTCTCCCCACAGGGTTGAGGCTCAGTCCCTTTCTTGTGCTACTCCTTCTCCAGGCTTCCCCATGGCTCCTCCTTCACCACCCTCCTCTCTTCCTGGTGAGCAGCACACTAGCCGCCAGCCCCGCCCACTCCAGGACCTCCTGATGTCACAGGCATCTGGGAAGTTCACCATCAAAAGTTTCTAGTGGTGCTGTTTTAAAAATAGGGGCTTCCTTAAGCCAAACGGTAAGGTGGAAGTAACTTATCTTTGGAAGCTTCATCTCCCATTTCTGGGTCCATCTATTTATTGCTTCCGTGCCTTTCTATTAAATTCCTTGTGGTCTTTGTGCCTCTCCATCCTTTTCTTATTAAAAAATTTGCCTTCAAAATAGAAAATTTGCAACCTAAATAATCAAAAACAAGAGTTAATTTAATATTTTGGTATATTAATGAGGATACTAATAAGCTTGTTGAAGAACTTTCAATGACAGGAAAGGATATTATAATGCACTCTAGGGGAAAATTCAGGTTCCCAAACTTGCTATGTAGTATGCGCCTCGTCTCGGAGACCTCTATGCATAGAAAACAGCTAATGCTGGGTGTTGTTATAGCTGGATGGTAAAACTGTGGGTAACTTTTTTTCTTTTTTGCTTCTCTATGTTTTCTAAGATATTTTTAATGGGCATCATTGCTTTTATAATACAAAACAACAGATGTCATAAAGAAAAATAGGATATAAAGTTCATAAAATCTGAGGACTAACAGATGAAAAGTCAAAATAAGTTTCCTTCTCAAGGAAGTCTGCATTTTCACTCGCTCACAGCCTTAAGCTACAGGTAAATCTAGGGAGTCAGAAAGACAAGTAGGAGAAAAGGCATAATGGGAGGCCCACGGACCACGAGCCTTCTGAAAACAGTCATTTTATTGCAGGTTCACAATTTGGGATTTCTCACTTTCTCATGCCAGGAAGCCAAGAACTTAGGGAACCAGAGTGAGCCACACTTTAATAGCCATGAACTTGTGACAAACCTCAGTGACATAGATGCCAATCCATTATAAAGCCTAGCACGGGGCAGAGCCTCAGGGACACATCATAAATGATGGTGGCACAAAGTCTACTGTTTCTGTTTAACTAGTTTGGGAAGGAATTTTCCTTTCAACCAACTTTCATCACACCGGTTTTGTGAACAGCTATTTCCCCAACCCTTAAGGATTTGCGATATAGCGGGGGTGATTCTAAGATGGAACTTTAGGCTGCTTACTAGATATCTTAAAATGCAAATGCAAGAATAAAGCCCATAAGAATGTTTTCAAAGTGGTCAGAAGCCGGGGGCAGTAGTGCACGCCTATAATCCCAGCTACCTGGGAGGCTGAGCTTGGGGTAGAGTAATGCAAAGGGAGAAAATATAGCCATTAAAATGATAATTTGCATGTTTGCTGACATGAAAAGATATTCATAGTATATTGTTACATGAAAGAGGTTCTAAGATTATAATATTATAGGTAACATTTAATATATACACAGTCCTGGCCTGGCATGGTGGCTCACCTGTAATCCCAGCACTTTGGGAGGCTGAGGCGGACAAGTCACCTGAGGTCAGGAGTTTGAGACCAGCATGACCAACATGGAGAAACCCTGTCTCTACTAAAACTACAAAATTAGCTGGGCATAGTGGCACATGCCTGTAATCCCAGCTACTCGGAAGGCCAAGGCAGAAGAATTGCTTGAACCCCTGGGAGGTGGAGGTTGCAGTGAGCTGAGATTATACCATTGCACTCCAACCTGGGCAACAAGAGTGAAACTCCGTCTCAAAAAAAAAAAAAAAAAAAAAAAAAAAAAAATATATATATATATATATATATATATATATACACACACACACACATATACATATGTGTATATATGTATATATATATATATACACATATATAGACATACACAGATCTATAGTCATACATCTATAGACATTAAAATGTCTATATGAGACTTGAACAAAATATCTGGTTTTCTTTATCTGTTTTTCTCATCTTTTCTATATTAAATATATTCTTGTTAATAAAAATGTTTAAAATATATCAAAGTAATCACCTTATTACTTATTTATTTATTTTTTGAAGCAGAGTCTCCCTCTGTTGTTCAGGCTGAAGTGCTGTGGCATGATCTCAGCTCACTGCAACCTCTGCCTCCCAGGTTCAAATCTTGTGTGCCAGCCTCCCAAGTAGCTGGGATCACAGACATTGTGCCACCACACCACCTAATTTTTTGTACTTTTAGTAGAGACAGGGTTTCGCCATGTTGGCCATGCTGGTCTTGAACTCCTGACCATCCTCTTTGGCCTTCCAAAGTGCAGGGATTACAGGTATGAGCCACTGCACTGGCTTCTATTGCATTTTTAAATAAAATAGGATCTTTATATATTATTGCAAAAGAAAACAGGTTATCATAGATCAGTTTAAATCAAATTTTTTTTTTTTATTTTTGAAGAAGGCTAAAACCATTATCATCTGGAATTTGAAGATGATACTAGTTTTAGAACGGCAGGAAGGAAAAATGAGGTCATATCCAAAGCCCCTCAGGTGGCAACTGGCAAGTGTACGTGTGTGTGCATGTGTGTACATGTGCACAGGTTTCAGGGTGGGAAGCAGTGAATTTATCCAGAGCAAGGCAGCTGCAGGACAGTCTAGGGAATGTGAACATTATGGTCCAGAGGTTCCTAAGTAAAGCAGCACCTCCCAAAAGTGTGCTAGAGGACAAAGATTCTAACTGCCCTGTGTAAATTGGATTGAACAGGGGAGAGGCAGGAGCTGGGAAAAGCAACTCAGGGGCAGCTGCAGAAGTCTCTGCTTGAGGGGATGTGGCCCCACTGACATGTTAACTATGGCAATGAAATGACAGGAGCTGAGCTGGAAAACACCACAGACAGGGATCAGCTGGCCCTGGCAGGTGACAGTATTTGGAGGATGTAAGACAGAAGCAGACATGAGTTCGAGGTTTTGATTAAGGAGGCTCAAAAGGCCGATGTTGGAAGGAAAAATGGGAAGGGGTGTTTCCTGTAGGGCACGAAGGAGCACATAACATAGCAATGAAGAACATTCAAAAGGGCCCGAGGGCTGCAGCCCAAGCAGCGTTACAATGACTTTAAAACTCTGAGATCCTAGTCCTGTCCTGGCCACTTCCTGGACAGCTTCCCACAACCTTCCTCATCTCTAGGGGGATGACAACAGCTATATCCTGCCCACTTCACAGAGTGGGTGAAGGGTCATGGAAATGACCTGAACAAAAGCACCTAGAATACGAAGCAGCTGGACAAATATCAGGCATTGTTGTCTTGCATGCAGGTGGTGGCTGCACAGAGAGATTCTGCTCACTGAGAACATGGGCTGCAAAAGTCAAAATGGTCCAGGACTTGGCCTCAGCCTAAGTGATATCTTTAGTGAACAGAGAGAGTTTCTGGAGAAGCACTGATTTGCTGAATACGATCTGTTCCCTTCCCCAAGCCAGGAACCAAAGGTGAACCATGGTTCAGGGTAAAGAGGCACATTGTCAACACCACTCCATGGGTGGCTTCTGCTCAGACTGTCAGAGCTGGAAGGGCCTTGCGCATCATCTAATTCAAGACCCTGGTGTTACAGGTAGAGATAACGAGGCCCCAAGGAGCAGAAGAGTGACTTGATCAAGGTCTCCTAGTGACAGTGGCAGGAAGACAGAAGAATAGTGCCAGGTAGACCATTTTCTCCTCAACTATGAACTCAAACACTGTCTTATCTTTATGAGACTTCTGCACAGCCTCCCCACAACCTGTTCTCCCTAAAGAGGGTGATCCTTAGTAGTCCTAAAAAACCAAATCTAACCTGTCGTTTCCCTGCTGAAAGTACTTTGATGGGCTGGCAGCAACTCCTGCCCTCCACCCTCTACTGAAAGCTCAGCTCCTGTCCTGCGGCCCACAGCTAATGCCCCCTCTCTCGGACCTTTCAACCCCACCACTGTTTTGCAAAGAATTCCCTTCTTTTTTTTTTTTTTTTTAGATGGAGTTTCCCTCTTGTTACCCAGGCTGGAGTGCAATGGCGCGATCTTGGCTCACCGCAACCTCCGCCTCCTGGGTTCAAGCAATTCTCCTGCCTCAGCCTCCCGAGTAGCTGGGGCTGCAGGCACGCACCGCCATGCCCAGCTAATTTTTGTATTTTCAGTAGAGACAGGGTTTCACCCTGTTGACCAGGATGGTCTCCATCTCTCGACCTCGTGATCCACCCGCCTCGGCCTCCCAAAGTGCTGGGATTACAGGCGTGAGCCACCGCGCCCGGCCCAAGAATTCCCTTCTTAAACTCCACAGCCGCCCCTTTTGAGTGTTCTTCTGTTTCCTGCCAGGACCCTGGTAACACCAGTGGCCTATCAGGCCTATGAGGTTGCCCCTGCCTGCCCCCCATCACTTCCACCCACCTTGCACTCTGTCTGAAACATGCTTATCCCCCGAGCTGAGCTGCAGCTTATGTTACAAACTTTACAGTTCCCAGCAAATCTTCATAGCATTTGTCATAATTTGCCGTGCACATGTGTCTATGCACACCGACATGTGTGGGATTATTTAATCTACCTCTGTCTCACTAGACTGTAAAATGAGATTCTCTGGTTGATCTACTTTTCCGAGTCTGAAGGCCAAAGGGTTTGGAGGCAAAATGCTCCTGGAGACTCGGCTGCTACTAGCCTCCTTGTCACTCTCTCTCAGTGACATGATATAAAGGGAAAATGGAAAATTGCTACAGATGCTCTGAAAACAACACCCTTGGCACCTCCTCAGCCGAGCAGCAGGCGGGGGACCCGTGGGGCAGGGAGTGTGGGTGCTGGCTGCTCCTGAGATTCATAAGCACAGTCAAGGCCTGGTGTCAAGAGACTGCTCTTGGGAACAAAGCCCACAGAAATGTCCCATCCCAAAGATGGAGGAGGCTATTAACATGGCTCGCTCAGACTGCACTGCCCGGGGAGAGAACAAGAGTCTTATTATTAACCTCCATGTATTAATATTTGATAAAGCATCTTCACAATGATAGATAGCAGTCACCCATAGAAGGGAAGCAGCCTTGGTTCTGTAAAGAGTTCTGAGAGAGGATGAATAGCTTTTATCAGGAATGGCAAGGGGACAATGGAAAGTGTCATGTCCTGGGCAGGGGACACCTGCTCTGGGCCACACAGTACAGGTGACATGCTGGCATCTCTTGCAGGTTTATCTGCACAGGTAACTGGCAGATTTATCTACACAGCGCCCTGCCTGGGTGCAGGGGGACTATCTCACCATGGCTGACCTTCCAGAGAAAGCTGCTGATCCAATATTTTTCTCTCTAGCATTGAAATGATTGCTGACAATTATAGATATTTCTGTGGATAGTATATGTTCCCAATATTTAGTCTCTAAATAAAACTCCATTTTATGTTTTTAAATCTGAGAAGAAAAATCATTAAGAAACCTCCCATTAATGAGACTATCATCTTTGCTGATTACAGGTACCTGGAGACAGACATGGGGACCATGGACAGCTGGTGCCTTGCTCTCCAGCAGCTGCGCCTGAATCTGTCAACTTAACAGAGAAGGTGCAGATGCCCATCCACTGGGGTGAGGCCCTGATCCCTGAGAAATCACTCACCCTCTGGACAGAAAGTCCTCCTAGGCAACCAGGGCATCTGAGATCAGCATCTTCATGTACACGAGGGGAAAGGGGCCTGAGGGAGAGGCCAAACATGTCCTAAGGACACTCTCAGGGCCTTTCATCAGCAGAGTTAGGAAAAGGCCTGTACCACCCTCCCCAGGGAGTTCCTGGCAGCCAAGGAGGTGGGCAGGGAGCAGGAGCACCGGAGGAACGTCTGCCAGTCACAGAACTTAACCTCGGGGCCTGTGCACAGTGGGTCCAGAAGACAGTGAAGGTTCAGGGTGGCAGCAACTATGTGCTTCAGAGTGCAGGAACTCAGGCTGTAGTGCACCTGCTGCTCGGAATTGTCCTCAATCAACCTCACCCCTCAGCCTCATCTCACTTCCAGGAAGAAGGCTACAAAGACACAAGGTAGAAAGGAAGGTCATCTCCAGCTTGCAGCACCACTTGGATTTGAATGCAAAGGCAAAACCTGAGTGGGCAACGCAATTCTGTGCACCTGGTTTTAAAATGAGAGGCCCTGTTTAGTCAATCCCTTGGTGATTGCTCAACAGGCCAAAGAACAGGAGGAAGGCTGAGAAAGAACATGAAGCCCTCCCTTCAGTGCAAGGGGCAGTCCAGAGCCTCCTGAGAAGTCCAGGCCCTTCTCAGGAGGCTCTGGATTGCTTCCTGCTCTGGAAGATGCCTCTGTGAGCCGAGGAGCTGTAAATCACGCAGCGGGCAGCACGTGGGATGCCAGATGCCAAGCTGTGTGCATGGGTAAGACAAGGGAGTGGAGGGAGGGAGAACAGGGAAGAGAGAAGAGGGGAGTGAGGCTGCTGCTCAGGGTTTCTCTTCTGGGGTGTCTTTCTACAGTGTTCCTCCGCTCCCTGCTCTTCCAGCTGGGCCATGTCTGCCCTGACGCAGTGTCCTCACCGGAGTCACTGGAGTCTGTATCCAGGTGCAGGGGAGAGGAGGAGTGTGCAGGCAGGCAGATGTCTCCTCTGGGGTGAGGAGAGGGAGACAGAGGGTGGGCATTCTGACTGGTAAGTTCCCTGCAGTCTGCAGTGCTTCATTCTTCATCCAGATGGCCATGAAGGCTCATCTGGCAGCTCCCAGTATGGAAAAAGGAAGAAGAAATGACATGTGTGGACAATTAGGGGGACTCCAGGAGATGGTGGGGGGAGACTTCCTATTGAAACATGAAGGCTGGAACCTTTTGGAAGGATAGGAATGTGGGCTTTTCAGCTGCTACTCTTTCTGTAATCCCTTAAAACAGGTCCAGAAAGTAGGGAGGTGCCAGACGCAGTCATCAAAAGAGAGAAGCATGGTCTCCAGTCCAGGAAGAAGCCTCATGGCTACCTGCTACTTAACCTCATGTCAGGCAGCCAGCTTAGAGACTGACGTTAAAATGCTAAATTCTGCTCAGGGATCTACAGGGAAAATATTCCTGCTGGGATCCCAGCCCTCCCCTTGGCATTGCCAAGGTCAAATCCACCCCCTTAAAGGAGCCTTCTGCAACATTTTCCTACCCATCTTCCTTTTCATTTCAGTTAGGCTGACTCCCAGTTTCATGCAGAAAGTCATTCATTCTGGAGGGAGGTCAGGTTTTTATGTACTAGGACAGAATAGCCAGATGGCTTGTTTCTTTAGGTTCAGAAAGGAAGACCTGGTGGTAGTACGAAAAGCAGAACAGAGAGTATTTCCTTTGGAGTGGAGAGAAAGTTTACTTAAGAGGCAGAAAAGGTCACATCCAGTCACCCAAATTCAGGTCTTCCAACTGCAGGTCATTAAATGGAGACGAACCTAGAGAAACCGTCTCATCTGGAAAAGCATTTGATGAAACTCATCATCCTTTGGTTTCTTGGGCCTCACATGTCACCCAGCCAGATGGCGGAGACACAGCAAGGGTCCTGGACTGGGTGGCCTTATGGAGAGAGAGACCTGTATGGCATGGGGCTTCATCTCATGGGCATCAGGTCTGGGGGAAGGGGAAAGGCCCAGAGCCTCAAGCACAAGCATTAGCTTGGTTTCCTTGGTTGGCTTTTTCTTCCAACTCAGACTTCCAACGCAAAGGAGGGTGAGGGTTAAGAAGGAAGAAACAAGTTCTGGAACAGGCCAAGGTACATCAGGCAAGGAAAAAGACCAAGCTCATGATCTTGAACGTCTGCAGTTGGGAAAAGAGAAAGGACAGAAAACACCTGTGGGAGATATTCTTAGTACTTACATTATCTAACATTTACGTAGCATTTTTTATTAATAAAAACTTTAATAAACTATCTTAATTGCTCTTCACAACAACCTTGAGAAAGTACTACCATTCCCATTTTTATAAAAATGGGAAAGGAGTCAGTAATCCTCCATTGTGGTGGCATTAGAGGCGGAATCAGTACTTGAATCTGGAGCTTGTGACATGTTCCTCCTTACCCCAGGTCCATCGATTTCAGAAGAGGATGCCAAGCCAGTCTCGCCAGCCTTGCCACATATACCTATGAAGCAGATCACTGCTGTCTTATAAGCAACTCAGGGCTGAATGCCCTCCTTGTCTTAATATCCCTGTGAGTGGGAGAGTGGCTGAGAGCTCCTGCTCCCTAAAGCCTCTTTTGAAAGGTAACCCCTGCCTAAGCTGCTAAGGTGGCCCCAGCAACAGTACTGAAGGGAAAAAAAAGTCAAGACGTTGAGACTAGGAAGGTTGACACATTCCCTTCCTCCATTCTGCCTACCCAGCAGGATGGGCACATCTGGCTGCTCGATTTAGGCCTTTCCAAAGCTTTAGCTCAAGTCCAGGTCACTTAGAGTGGATTCTCAGGAGAAGGAATCCCATAAACCACTTAGGTTGTTTTTGAAAATCTTGAGAGGGCCTCAAACTAACATGTTTACTTGTTAGCCAAACGTTTTGAATCGCTGGGGCCCAGGTGTGCAACTCTACATGCAACTCCAAGTGATGTGGCTTTCCCTCTCCCTGGGGGCATTCAGATTCTCTGGTAAGTCAGATGCATGCTCCTGGTGAGGAGAAGGCTCAACTAGGCACAGCCAAGGTAATCAAAGGCTCTTTCCTGATCAACCAAGACTGACCGCTAAGCACAGAGTCTTGCTCTGTCATGCAGGCTCGAGTGCAGTGGTATAATCTTGAGTCACTGCAATCTCTGCCTCCCAGGTTCAAGTGATTCTCATGCCTTAGCCTCTTGAGTAGCTGGGATTACAGGCACATGCCACCACGCCTGGCTATTTTTTGTATTTTAGTAGAGACAGGGTTTCGTCATGTTGGACAGGCTGGTCTTGAACTCCTGGCCTCAAGCCATCCACTCACCTCAGCATCCCAAAATGCTGGGATTATAGCCATGAGCCACTGTGCCTGGCCTTGTGCTTGCCTCTTTAACCTATCTCCACCAACTTCCCAAGCAGCTCATCAGACCTGGCAGCAATACGCACAGGCCAACTGGAGAAATCCGGGGCCCTTCTCCCTGCCAGAATACACCCTTCAGTTCCCAGCTCAACGGCTGCCTCCTCCATGAACTGTCCCCTGATTCTCCCTGCATCTCTTCTTTGACTCTCTCATTGCTGTTCATGTGCCCTTCCTACAGTTCTTCTCTAATTCCATGCATGCTAATTAATTGTGAACACAGTTCATTATTCCTTAATAGATTATAAACTCCTGAGAGACAGACACTATATTGAATTCATCTCTGTGGTTCCCCTTTCCTTTTTCCTGTTTGGCCAGGGGTTTAGCTTTAAACATAGTAGAAGTACAAAAAGTAACTGTTAAAAGAGAATCTACCTTGGTTTCTGAAAAAAAGATAAAAGGGCTGGGTGTGGTGGCTCTTGCCTGTAATCCCAGCACTTTGGGAGGCCAAAGAGGGAGGGTAGACCACGAGGTCATGAGTTTAAGACCAGCCTGGCCAACATGGTGAAACCCCAGCTCTACTAAAGATGCAAAAAATTGCCTGGGCATGGTGGCACACGCCTGTAATCCCAGCTACTCAAGGCAAGAGAATTGCTTGAACCTGGGAGACAGAGGTTGCAGTGAGCCAAGATCATGCATTGCACTCCAATCTGGGCAACAGGGTGAGACTCCATCTAAAAAAAAAAAGATGAAAGGATCTCTGCACAAAGGCCAGTCCCCACTCACACCTTGCTTTGGCAAATCTTACAGAATATGGTACCCCTCTCCCTCCACCTGGATCACCAGGGTCATTGCAGCTAGATTCAGGTAGCACAGAGGTATAAAGAAGATAAAATCAGACAGACAAAGCCAATGGTTCCAAGTTTGGTTATTTAAAGAGGCTTAAATTAACACAAACAAAAGCAATGGGTCACTGCTACAGTCTGTCCCCAAGGGAAACCAAGGAAGAATTTTGTGGGATCAACGAGGATAAGAAGGAGATGAAGGAAGAAGAGAGTTTCTTGTAAAGATCAAGGACACCAGGGGTGATGACTGAGACCAAGTGGATTCCTTGTCATGACCAGGGAGATGAGACACTGCAGCATTCCTTTCCCGGGATGAGAAGCCCCTGTCACTCCCAAGGTGAGAGATCATTATGGTCACAGTGGGGCCCAGGGTCCTGCTCAGGCTTCAAAGTCAGCCGGGGACTGTGGGATCTGGAAGCTGAGTGGAGGGAGGGAGGGTGGAAGAGGATTACTTCGACCTTCAATCCAGGCCATAAGGTATGGGGACAGTGGGAGAATCACTCCAGAAAGTGTTTATGGGGAAGGTTGTGCTCTTCTTAGGAGGCGGGAGATGGGAACAGTCAGTAATGGCGAAACAGGTCCAGTGTGGGCTGCTGACTGGTGGGTCAAGTGAAGGAATCCACCCCCGACAAATACACACAACCCCATGTAACTCAAACTCTCTTACTGGCCAACGACTTAAGTCGGAATATAGTTACGCTGGGTGAAGTTCAGAGAGGCAATAGTCACAGGAGTTGGAAAAAAAAAAAATCCCAAGAATCAGATATCAGCCAGCAGGGGGAGGAGAAACCATTTCCACTAGCGATCTAAGATATTCTCCACCCTGCCCTCCCTCTCTCATGCTCTTTCTCTCTCTCGCGCTCTCTCTCTCTCTCTCTCTCTCTCTGTCACACACACACACACACACACACACACACACACACACACACAGCACAAGAGAGAGAGAGGGTGGGGGTGGAGAATATGTTAAATCTCTAGTAGAAATGGCTTCTCCTCCCCCTGCTGGCTGAGATCTGATTCTTGGGACACACACACACACACACACACACACACACACACACACACACACACACGGAGGAGGCGGAGAGAGTGAGTGAGAGTGGGGAGATCTATTATGAACCTGCTAAGCAAAAATCTAATTCCAGTTTAAGGATGAAAGGTTTCATCAAGAAAATCCTTCCTAAGGCAGTGGGGAGGATGTTATCTGCTCTCAATTTCCTATCCAATCACTCCTTTTGGGACCACAGAGAGGATGATGATAATTCCTCTCTCCAGGCCCAGGCAGGAAATCGGGATGCACCAGGAGGCCCCATGCACCTGTGCCCAGCTGTCCAGCCCTCAGACACTGCTTTGCCAGACTTTCTTGTACTTCTCACTTCGACACAGGTCATTCAGGACAGAGGCAGAGGGCAGGCCCCACCTGGTCCCAGCTCTAGCACCTCCTTGCTTCTCAGAGGCTCTTGGGGGCAGAGGCTGCCCGAGCCTGTGCTCCCTCCCAAGGGGACCCCACCTCCCTGAGCCTGGCAAACACGTCTCCATCATTGCCATGCCAGGGCTCACCCAACGCACAAGGGGGATTCACAATAGGTGGGGAGGGTATGAACCCTGTAATTTCCAGAATGCCCTCCAACCCCTGCAGCCCCAAACGGTACCTGCCAAGGCCTTGATCCGGGACCTCTCAAAGAGCCTGGCTGAGCTGTTGTCATTATCCAGCTCGTCGTCTGGGGCATCCCAGCGGGCATTGATCCGGCTGTATGGTGGCTGGTTGCCCACGTTTTCAAACTCTGCGGCCGATGTCATGTCAGCAGGCTCTCAGCAGCTCTGCCTGCCTCAGTCTTCATGGAAGGGTCCCTGGGGGACAGCAACACAGTCAGAGGGTTAGCTCCCTACCTCCTCGGACTTTTTCTCAGGGGAAACTTATGCAGAGCATCCAATGTGAGTAGATCCTGGCGGGAGCAGCACACTGTGTCATCTGCCTTGGCATGCTTTCCTACTGGGGTCTCTGGATTGTTTGTTATAAAATATTGCAGCAGCAGCAGCAGCAACAGTACCAGCGGCGGCGGTGGGGACGGAGAGCTGCATATAGCAAGGGTCAGGACGGCCAGCAGGTGGAGACGTCAGTCGCAGCCAGCCGCTTCCTCCAGACCCGCCGCCCCGCTGCAGGGGGACAGAGGCTATGGGGCACGAGCTGGGGAGAGCAACCCTTACCCTGCGGACTGGGCCAGGACCTAACCTGGTGGGGGAGATGGGGACAGGCCAGGGGAGGGGAGAAGATGGAAGTCGGCTGAGTCTGACCCAAATGGAAACCATGGGGAGAAATGGATGAGAGTTACGCCACCACTGACACCACCAGCCTGGGACAGCTGCCCTGGGGTGACTTTGCTCCTCACAGAGGCTTCCTGAGAGCCCTCTGAGTTCCTTCCCAGCCGCTGGTATTCAGAAAGCAGACCTCGAATTTTAGGGCTTCTTTGAAGCGTGACCAGGTACTCAGATGAGGTCTCCTGTTGAATCCCAGGACAGGTCAAGCAGCCCAAAGGAGCCTTCTGTCCCATCAAGCAACCGTGTGGCAGTCAGGGCATCCCACAAATAAATAAACGGTCCACTGCAAGCCCATGCAATGAACCAGAGCATCAGGAGCACTGGGTCTTCCCTCACCCATCATCAATCATTCCTGCTCACTCATGCATTCATTCATTTATTCACAATTAATTCAAATATGTACTAAGCTCCAACTAGGTGGCAGGCACTGTATTAGGCAAAGGCAAGTAAGACAGGGAGGCCATGTCCTCATAGGGCTTGGATTCTGGTGGTGGAGACACACAATTAAACAAGCAACTACAAGAAGGTGTGATGTGTGTCATGGCTGGCTAAGCTGGGGATTCGGCAGGGGCTGGTGTCAGGGAAGGGGAGTTGAAGCTTATTCCTAAAGGAAGCTTGGAGGGACCACAGGTGGGAAGGGACAAGCGTCCAAGCAAAGGGACAAGAGTCCAACCAAAGCAGGTGCAAAGTCCTGAAGGTAAGAAAGAACACAGTAAGTTTTGGGAACCTCATGAAGTAACAGGAAGGCAGGGGTGGGGTCAGGGGAGAAAAGTGAGAAGGCCAGGGGGGGTCAGGCTCACTCTTCAATGTTCTGAGCCTTAGGAAAACTAGTAGCTATCTTCATCTGTACCTGCCATTTGGTCCTCTTTCTGGGGAGCTTAAGGGACTCCAAGATCAACTGTATAAGAAAACAGGGGACCCAGAGCCTTCACATTCAAGAGAGTGAAGTGGGAGGTGGGGAGGCTATGAAGCAGACCTGGGACGGGTGTGGACAGCCAATGAGCTATAAGGGAGAGCACTCCTTCTGTGGGTGTGTGCACCCACACCACACACACAGGCTCACCTCCCAACACGCTGACACACACCAGCACACACATGTACACCCACCAGGCACACACTTGCGGAAGCACTGAAGCACATTCACCAGCCCAAGCGTGACGGCAGCAGGGCTACCGCCTTATTTTTTGGATACAGACTGAATTCAGACTGCATTTTCCCCAACCTGATGAATCAATCCCACCACATCCTTTTGAGATGAGACAGGAGCCAGGATTACCTGCCCTAATTGCCTTGGAAGAAAACCAAGGCCTGCTGCAAGCGGAGGCCTCCCCAAGGTCATCTGGGTAATGGCCGTGGCAGCTGGGACCAAAGGCCAAAATGGAGCCTGGTTCATCCCCCTTGGTCGGACAGGTTTCGGCAAGGCAGGAGGGGAAAGGACACAGTGCATGGGGACAGACGGCATTTCCCAGCCACCACGGCTTGGCAAAAACGTTTGCCACTCAAAGAGAAGGGAAAGTGCAAGGTGGGAAAAACCAGTCATCACCCCGAACACAGTATGCCTCACAATGCCAGGCCTGTGCCCAAGGCCACCCTTGTCCCTCTGAACAGCCTGTCCTCTTCTGTAGATGGACTTGCTGCTTCCAGGGCTGAGATTTCACACCCATAGCTGAGAAGGATCCCCCCGGACCCACGCCTTTCGCTACTTCCCTTAAGGGAAACTACCACTGACTTGGTCTCTGAGCCAGAGAAGGACTGACAGGCTGACCACCTCCTGCAGGGCCACAAGCCTGTCCAGCAGCCCCTGAGAAGGGCTGAGCTGCCAGACGCAGGAGGTAAGGTGAGATCAGACCCTGAGTACAGGAAGTAACCGGACCCTGGCTCTCCTTATTCATCTTGGGCTATTTTTAAGAGTGGCTGAGAGAGGCCCAGGCCGTGGGGCTGGAGAGTGAGATTACCTTTGCAGTGGCTCCGTAAATAAGTCTGCCCCAGAAAGATGAGCCTGAGCAGGCCAACCAGTAGGCCCAGCGTTCAAGACAAGATTGATGGCCCCGTGTGCAGGAGGGCGGCAGCTCGACAGCAATTCATCCTGCTTAAAAACGCCATCTCTTCTGCGGCCACGGCTCAGAGAAGGCAGCAGCCGGGCAGCAGCTCTGCCAGGAATGGGAAGAGATGTATGTGTGTGTCTAAATATAAAGCTGGAGTTTTTTTGTTTTTGTTTTGGGAAGAGTCAGGTCCTTGAAAACAAACACCAAGGAAAGATGATTCAGAAATGAAAGATGAAAGTGAGGCGCCTTTCCTTGTACCCCTCTTCCCCTGCCGTGCCCATCCCAACCCCTTCCCAGATGGCATTCCATCAGAGTCAAGGGGGTCATGGGATTGGCCGGTGCACGGAGGTCAGAAGCTCTCAGAGAATCAGCTATGAGAGGCAGAAAGGAAATAAACAGGAAAACAGGAAAGCTACAGATAGTTTACAAAAAACAGACACGAAGATATGCCTGTCCAAAACCAGACAACCCATCCTCAGTGTCACCATGTCTTTTTCCATACTGTTACCATGGCCCTTCAAAAGCCTGGCTATAAAGAGACCACCATGACTAAAAAAAGCAGCCTATGATGGGGCTCATGGTGGGGACACCTAATCGAATGCAGAGTCATGGAAATGACATTTAAGTTGCTACCTGGGGAGAACTTGGAGATGAGATGATCTGGTCTCATTTTCAAAGATATAAGTCATCTGCACATCTAGAGTGGCCTTCCATGAGTCACAGAGGACCGCAAATACATGGCTAAAATTAGACCTTAAATTCCAAGTCAGGCCCATCAGTAAACCCAGGAAAAAAGGCATAAGAAGTTCCTTGTCCCATTCATTCCCCAACTTAACCACGGGTCCCCCAAAATTCCTTCTCTGAACCCACCTGACCCTCGTCAAGTACAGGTGAGTCTTCTGTCTGTGTGACTCTGTGCCCAGGGAGGTCCACTTGCCCCATCCATCCATCCACCTGCTCGTCCAGCAGCTCCAAATGCACAGTCCAGAGTCATCCTTACCTACCTTCTGCCACCCCTTGACCCCAGGCTATATTTTGAGTAGGACAGGACGCTAGACTTGCCCACAGCTCAGCACTGAAAAGCTCACAGGATCACACAGAGCGCTCAACTCACACAAAGAACGTGGACTTATGCATGCATTTCACAATAAAACTGATGCACCCACAGCTCCAACCTTCACGTCCACCTCTGAGGTCAGATGCTAGGCTCGGAGCCTCAACCTCATGTGCTATGTCCAGTTACTTCCTGGCTTGGTTAAGAACTGAGAAAGCAGTGGTGGCAGCTCCTCTCCCAGCTTGGAGTGTGCTGATGGAGCCCAAGCTAGGATCCATGTCAGCCCTCCCCAAAGCACCATGCAAAAGAGGTGGCTCTTCTCTTTTCTCCATCCTCTAGTCCCCCAACAAAGCAAACAGCATCCTCTCCTCTTCCCTGGGCCTCACAAAAATGAGAAGCAACAAGGCACAAAGATCTACTTCCAAAGTAGGAAATGGGGGAATACAGGGCGATGTGGGGCTGAGGAGCAGCCTACTGCAATAGCAAGGACGCTGTCTTCCTTAAATAGTATTGCTCATTCCACTCGCTTGTCATTTTCTCTCTGGCTGTAAGATTTGACCCCCTCAGCTGCCTTCTAGTTTGTCCTGCCCTCTTATGCCACCTCAAACCTGCTTTTAACATAATTTGGTATTGTGGCAACCCGGTCAGGACATCAAATCCCGAAGCTTCTCTGGTAATTTTCCTGCCAATGTATCGCCAAAAAAGGAACATCCCTCCTCTCCCTCTGATCATAATCACATTGCATATTCACAGGCACCTTAAAGAATAGTCAACTACACAAAAACACACGTGCACACACTCACTAGAATGAGAAGCAACAACACATTCAGTACAGAGTACTTACTCTAAATCTGTCTGCACCCGAACCTCCTCCCTACTCGCAAGCTCTAGTCTGGCACCTCCATCTGCCTACCAGACATCTCCACCTATAAATTACAGCTCAGTCTCAATATGGCTAAGACTGAGCACGGGGCTACCAGGAGAGCAGAATCAGGTAGTTTCAGTACCATGGGGTAACTATGTGGCCCAGATAAGCATGCCACCTATGGGTGGCCTTTCCAGCAGATGGACACCTCCAGCAGTTCCTGGACCAAGCCACTTCCCCTCCCCAGAGCACCTTCTACTTTTTCACACTGCAGTTCCTATCCCAACCAAGCCTGGCTATTAGTCCATCACTGATGAACTGTGGTTTGCAGTGCTTAAAGTCCCAAGATTACTACCCATGGTTGCTACTATCAGGGAATCTCCATGCACCTTCAATATCTTGGTCATTCTAGTCCACTGCTATTTGGTAAGGCCTTTACCAGACATGTCTACTCCAGTTTCTGTCACCTGACAGGGGCTTTATGTGTCACAACTTGTTCACGCTCATCATGGAAAAATCTCCTACCAAAACTGACTCCAGTTATGCTGCAGCTGCTGGAACAGGAGTGGGAGTGGGTGGGATCATGGCTCTGATAGTTCTTACAGGATTTGGTTGGGGAACAGGTGCTGCTCAGCTCTGATGTAGGGACTGACCCAACAAACTTTTATCGTAACAACAGCATCTATCAGCACTTCACCTCCTGCACAGAGGCAAATGTCTACTGGGAACCATTAAAGGAGAGGGGAGAGATGATACTCTTATATGCATATTAGGTTGGTACAAAAGTAATTGTGGTTTTTGCCATTACTTTCAATGGTAAAAACCACCATTACCTTTTTTTTTTTTTTTTTTGAGATGGAGTTTCACTCTTGTTACCCAGGCTGGAGTGCAATGGCGCGATCTCGGCTCACTGCAACCTCCGCCTCCTGGGTTCAGGCAATTCTCCTGCCTCAGCCTCCTGAGTAACTGGGATTACAGGCACGCACCACCATGCCCAGCTAATTTTTTGTATTTTTAGTAGAGACGGGGTTTCACCATGTTGACCAGGATGGTCTCGATCTCTTGACCTCGTGATCCACCCGCCTTGGCCTCCCAAAGTGCTGGGATTACAGGCTTGAGCCACCGCGCCCGGCCAAAAACCACCATTACTTTTGTACCAACCTAACAGTTTTCAAATGTTATCCTCTGTTGGGATTCTTGGGCTCAATATCTACATATACAGAAAGTTGTGACCCAGTCCTACCTCCTCTTATCTCTCCCAACTCACTTCTTTCACGATAGCCACTGGCCTCCTCTCCCAGAATAAGTAACATTTTATGGCAGTTGAGTTGAAAAGTTGGATGCCCATTTTCTCTTCTTCCATGAAGACTTTTTGAGAATATCTACAGGAACTTCTCTCTTCTATGATAAAAACTGCAGAAAGTAGTGAGGTCTCAACATTGTCGTGAGGTCTCAACATTGGAAATAGTCAAGAATAGATTGGAATAATTAATTTGACATCATCATCAAAATGATATTTCTAATGTAATAACTGATTCAGAAAAGATTTAAAAAACCCATCAGATAATGGGTTGATGGGTGAACTTTACAATGGAGGGATCAAGTTTTCAACACCTGAACTCACTGATGTCTTAGTATCACCAAGAACAGGACAATTAGGCACTGCGTGCCTCCTGACGCAGTGCAACATGAAGGACATCATAACCTTTGACAGTCTTGCCAAAAAAGTTGAACCTGAATTTATTAATAATTAAGCTTTAGCGCTACTTCCCATTTATAGGAATTATAGGAAATCAAGTTAAATAACAACATGAGGAAGCAAAGAAACAAACCCAGAATGTAGGGCATTCTACAGACAACTGACTCAGCTTCTTCAACAAGTCAGAGGCATTAAAACAGACAAAAAAGAGGCAGAGAGTGAGGACTGCTATAGATCAAAAGAGACTCAGGAGATGTAATAATCAAATATAATGTACCTTGTTTGGATCTTGAATTTTAAAAAACACTACCAAAACACATTTTTGAGGCAATCAGGGATATCTGAATTACAGACTCAATATTCATTGGTACCTAAGAATTAGTCAATTGTGTTAGATGTGATCATGGTGTTATGGTTATGTAAGAAAGTAATTTTTTTTTTTTTGCGATGCTCAAAAATGCAGTGGGGGACATGACATGATGTCTGGAATTTGCTTAAATGTGCATCAACAAAATAGGAAGCAGATGAAACAAGTGGGAAACCACTTGCTGGTTATTGACTTGGAGTGATCTACTTACAGGGGTTCATGATTCTAATCTCTCTACTTTTATACATGCCTGAAATTTTGTATGATAAACACTTTGATAACATTGACAGTTAATAATAAATTAAATTTGTAAAATACAGTCACATGCCCTAGGCACAACTGGAACCTAGAATAAAAGTGAACCCCTTCCTATGGTCCTAACACCCTTCTCAGTTTCTCCAAGCTCATCTCCCCATACTCGCTACAGGTAACCTGCCAGACTTCTTTCAGTTCTTCAAACTTGAAATGTCCTCCCCAGCTCAGGGCTCTTGTGCATGCTGTGCCCTCTGCCCGGGACACTTCTTAGAGCATCTCTGTATGTCTGGCTCCTTCTCATTCCTCAGGTCTCTTCTCAGACGTCGTTTCCTTGCGGAAGTCCTCCCTGGTCACCCTATCTAAGGTAGCTCACCGCTCTGTTAGCCTCAGTCTCCCTGACACTCTGCTTAACTCTGTAAAACTTATCATAATTGTAATTATTCATGTATCTGTCGGTTTCCTTTTTTTTTCCTTTTCCTCTCAATGCCTAGACCATAGGCTCCTTACAGGCAACAGCCACGTCTATCTTTTTCATTACTGTACTTCAGTGCCTAGTACTGGGCCTGGGACACAATAGTAAATATTATCCTCCTCCTACAGACCTAATCTCAAACTCTGGAGCCTTTTTAAACCCCTCTATTCCACCATATTCCCTGGCCCACGCACTCAGTTATCCCATGTATGTGTATTGAGCAACTTATTCAATATTTATTCATCACCAAGGCCAGTCATTAAGCCTCTGAAAGGGTCTTTCATTCATCATTTCTTTAGGTTTTAGAGCTCTGCTTAACTCAGGCCCTCATCCTTTAGACAAGGTCCATCTCTGTCCATGCTCAGCCCCTTCACAATCCCTCCTGCCCGGCCCTTCATGCTGACACACCCCTACTCTGTAAGCTTTCAGTAGCACAGCCCAATCCAAAGCCCCACACCATTTGGTGCTGAGCTCACACTCTTCCTTTATGCAAACTCTGCTCTAGTCAGGAGGGTTCACATGTCCCCTGTCCCCACCATGGTGTCATGTGCCTCAACAACTCTATTTATGCCACATCCCATACACTGATATTTAGCTACCTCTCCCATCCCCTTCAAATTTAAAGCAAATACAATTTTCAAACATTTAGAAGTACATATTCAGCATGTTCTCAGAATCTGAGTGAGTTTGCCTTTTCCTTCCTGTCCAACCCCATGGATCCCCTGCTGTCTCTTTTCCCCCTCAAGTAAACGGGGCAGGAAAGATGGGCTCAGGGAGAGCTGGTGGTGACCCAGGCACCCACTCCCCCTCTTCAGTCTCTCTTCCTCCCCACCAACCTCACTGCCACTGGCAAGGGAGACCAGATCTTTGCATTCCTCAAATCCTGGGAGAAACATGAATCTCTAGCTTTTTCTCTCTTCTGCCTTCATTTTAACATGCACAAGTCTTTCTCATCTTTAACAAAACTCCTCCTTGCCACCTTCTCTCTCCTTTCTTTCAGAGCCAACATTATTGACAAAGTTGCTGAGGACATGAATGGGTAATTCACAGAAGAGGAAATCTAAAAAGCTAAAACCCTAAGAAGAGAGATACTCAAGCCCATTAGCGGCCTGAGAAATGCAGATTAAAACAAGGAGACCCCACGGGCAAATATTAGCAAGCTGAAGCATGCTGCATGTAACGCTGATGTGGACAGGGGCAGCCTTGTGCACTGGTGGTGGGAGTGTGGACTGGTCCAGCCATTCTGGACTCAGGCAGGCTAAGTATGACTCTACTCAAACAGGTCTAGAAGGGGACATATAGGAGAATGCTTACTGAGGCACTGATGGCGGGGATGTGGAAATAAACTTGTGCCCACCACTGGAGCAGGAACAGGTAAAACGCAGTGAATGAACACATGGAGGACACATGGCAATGCTGGAGGATCTTAGAAACACAGTGCTGAACAAAATACACAAGAAACAGAATGAATCTATGACATTATTTACATAATTTAAAAATATGTACACATAGCCAATACCCATACAAGGACATTTGCAAATTAAGAGAAAACTCTTGAACACACAGAAGTGGTTGTCTTTAGGTTGAGTGAAGGGAATGGAAAAGGAAAATGGAAATAAAAGAAAACAAATCAACCAACCACAGAGCAGAGTCTTGCCTAGAAAATGATCATGAACTGAGAAGTAGGATGACTTCAGCCCTCCACTCCTAATGTAAAAATAGATATAGTGTATGTGTCTATATTCACGGTGGCTTCTTCATCCCATACTCAAGTCACTCCTCAACTCACTGGAATCTGGCTTCCTCCCTCACTCCATGAAACTATTCTTTGCCAAAAGTCACAGATACCTCCCTTCCCTGATACTTAGAGCAGGAGATGCTTTTCAGTTCTTATCTTACTTAGCAGCATTAGGCTCTGTTGGCCATTCCAACATTTTCTGAAATCATTTCCTTTGTCTTCCAGGACACATTCTTTGTTCCTTCTTAACTTTCTGGCCCTTCCTCCTTGGCCTGCCTCTTAAATAGTGATGCTCCCCGGAGTTCTCTCCTGGGCCCCTCCACTTCTTCCTCTATCTACACACTGTTCCTAGGCTATCTCTTTCACTCCATGACTTGAATTACCGTCTTATGATAATGACTTTCAAATCTTCTGAACCCATCACATCCAACTGCCTTCAGAACATCCACCTAGAAGGCCCACAAGCCTCTCATGTTCACCCAGTGGAATCTATCCTCATCCTTTCCCCATTTTTCCTGCCATGCTTCCTGTCTGTCAACATCCCAGTGGCCCAAGCCAAAACCTCAGATCATGCTCCATGCCCTCCTTCCCTCTTATCACACTAGCCCCTTTGCTATCTCACCAATCTCTGTTCTTCTCCATCTCTACTGCTCCCCACACTTCTGGCCACTGCCATCTCAAGTCTAGTGGTTTCTGCTGGTCTGTGTATCTATATTTGCTCTTTGGCCTACCACAGTAGCCCATTTTCTACACTGAAGCCAGAAAGACCAGCCTAGAATACAAAGATGACATCACTTACATACTTTAATAGCTCTTCTCTATCTCAGAAGGTAGTTTTAAATCCATAATAAATCACAGACAAAGCCCTTCATGATCTAGTCCTTCCCTGATCACTATTTCTATCCAATCCTTCCCCTCCCCCAACTTCTCCAATCCTACATCCAGCCATAAGGAACTCCATTCAGGTCCCTGGCTCTCTCTGGACATGTTATTTGCACATGCTGTTCCTTAAGCCTGAAAAACCCTCCCTCCTTTACAGAGTAACTTCTTCTCTGTCAGAACTCAGCCCAGCCTTCATTTCCTTCAAGAAACCTCCCACTGCTGCTGGGTGCAGTGGCTCATGCCTTAATCCCAGCACTTTGGGAGGCTGAGGCAGGTGGATCACCTGAGGTCAGGAGTTTGAGACCAGCCTGGCCAACATGGTGAAACACTGGGCCTACTAAAAATACAATAATTAGCTGGGCATGGTGGCGTACACCTGTAGTCCCAGCTACTCAGGAAGGAAGAGGTGGAAGAATCGCTTGAACCTGGGAGGCAGAGGCTGCAGTGAGCTGAGATTGCACCATTGCACTCCAGCCTGAGTGACAGAGTGAGATTCCAGCTCAAAAACAAACAAAAAAGGAAGAAAGAAAGTAACCTCCCACCTCTACCACCATCCCCTGCAGCAGGCAGAGGTGGGGTCTTTCTTCTGTGTTCCCATCACACTTGTGCTCATCTTTATCAATGCACTTGCCACACTGTAATATCATAATCTAGTTCTCTCTCTTTCCCAGACTGTGAGCTATGTGAGGTCAGGGACCATCCATATTCATTCTTCTTATCCCAACAGCCCAGCATAATGCCAGGTACATGAAATGAGCTAAAAGCCATTTGTTGAATAAATGAATGAGAACTGAGAAATGCAGAATGCTGCCCCTTAAGAGGATAAAAGCAGTGCATATGGAGGACACACCAGGTAGAAAACAATTTGGTCATGGTGGAGAGAAGGTTGGAAGCATAGCATGTTACAGTAGCACTGCGAATTCATCATCAATGCCCTGACATTGTCCCTGTCACTACTCCTGCCTCAACCACACATTGTTTGTGTGTGTGTGTGTATGTGTGTGTGTGTGTTTTGTTTCTTTTTTGAGACAGAGTCTCACTGTCATCCAGGCTAGAGTGCCGTGGCATGATCTCAGCTCACTGCAACCTCTGTCTCCCAGGTTCAAGCAATTCTGCTGTCTCAACCTTCCAAGTAGCTGGGACTACAGCTGCATACCACCACGCCCAGTTAATTTTTGTATTTTTGTATTTTTTTTTTTAGTAGAGATGGGGTTTCACTATATTGGTCAGCATGGTTGGAACTCGTGACCTCAGATGATCCACCTGCCTCAGCCTCCCAAAGTGCTGGGATTATAGGCGTGATCCACTGTGCCCAGCTCAACCACACATTATTAATCACCTCTTCCTCTCCTGCTAGGCTGTGCAGCAAAAGGGAGGGGCTTGGCAACAGGGCCAAAGCTCCTAGGAACTCTACAGATCTTTTTTTTTTTTTTTTTTTTGAGACAGGATTTCAATCCTGTTGCCCAGGCTGGAGCACATTAACACTCCACTCACTGCAATCTCTGCCTCCCAGGCTCAAACAATTATCCCACCACAGCCTCCCAAGTATCTGAGACTCCAGGATTGTGCCACTACACTCAGCTAATTTTTGTAGAGGCAATGTTTCACCATGTTGGCCAGGCTGGTCTCAAACTCCTGATTCAAGCAGTGCACCCACCTTGGCCTCCCAAAGTGCTGGGATTACAGGCATGAGCCACTGTGCCTGGCCTGAATCTCTACAAATCTTGAAATCCCTAGAGCAGCTTTGACTCAACCCACGCCTCAATTTCCTCACCCAAAAAAGTGATAAAAGCAGCAGCTTCACACGCAGAACTCTTCGAGACAGGGAAGCCCTATCTTACTTAGTTGAGAAGTCTTTTATAGTTTCTTTCTTGTGTCACAGTCATGTCAGTCTTAGAATGGTTTTCATCCATACATCTCTGCCTCAAAAACAAAAAGAGCTATTTTAAAAGTCTAACCTATAAATAATATATAAGTTATGGGTGCCAATTTACTTATTCATTCATGTTAGAGCTTTCAAAAGAATTAAGTTCAAATTCATCTTTTCAAAGTTGCTTGGGCCCACAAGGACTCCTGAGGGAACAGGTACTGGCTAGAGGATTTCTCATCCCTGGCCGGCATGCCTAGCCTGACTCAGTGGGGCTGTCCTCTGGGAACATTTGGGAAGGTGCCTGCAAGAGGCAGCTTTGGTATTGAACAAAATTAAGTCCAGCTTCTTCAGGCTCTGAAGAGTCCTTTCTTCTTTTTTGAGACAGAGTCTTGCTCTGTCACCCAGGCTGGAGTGCAGTGATAATGATCTCGGCTCACTGCAACATCCACCTCCTAGGTTCAAACAATTCTGCCTCAGCCTCCTGAGTAGTTGGGACTACTGGCACTAGCCACCTTGTCCAGCTAATTTCTGTATTTTTAATAGAGATGGGGTCTCACCATGTTGGCCAGGCTGGTCTCAAACTCCTGACCTCAGGTGATCTGCCCACCTCGGCCTCCCAAAGTGCTGGGATTATAGGAGTGAGCCACTGTGCCCGGCCCAGAGTCAGTTCTTAGTGTGCACAATCTCCCAGGTTTGCAGGGAGAGCAGTACTCCACCACTAGAGTCAGTTCAGCCCTGTGCTGGGCTCTGCTGAGAGCCAACCACCAGCTACCAGCTCCTGCCATCACTCTGCTGCTCAGGAGAGATACTTGGGAAAGGGAATCTGGAACATATTAAGGCCTTTATGTGTATTGTTCCACTTGATACCCACCCACACTCACAGACCATTAGATATTATTATTGTTACTACTATTATTATTCCCATTTTATCAAAACAGAAGACCTACACTGAAATCCTGGCGTACTTAGCAGTGATGTATTCTTCTATAGCTCACTTAACCTCAGTTTCTGTACCTCAGTTTTCCTACCTGTAAATGGAAGGAAACATCCTGTGATACTATGGCAGAGACTGGTGGGGCCTACAAATATCCAAATTCTGCCTTCTGCATGCCCAGCTTGGAGACACCTTCCAGTCGCCCTTGTGGTTGAGTGAGGCCGTGAGGTCGAATGAGCAGAAATGATGTGCACCTCACCTCTTCAAGGTGTCAGCCATAACATCTTCCCCATCATTCTTACTCTTTGCTCTGAACTCCCAGGACTTAGAGGATGGAGCCATAAGGCTGAAGGAAATGAATTTCCTGGATGACTGTGGGAAGCAAAGCCTCCCCCTTGATTTATACTGATTTACTAAACTATGATGTGAGCAAAAAATAAATTTCATTTTGGAGCTCTTTATTGGAGCAGTTAGGGTGCCCTAATTAATACACTCACCACCTACCACATAAAGCTGCTGCACAGATTAAATGAAGTTATATGAAAATAATGTATAAACTGTATACAGATTGCCTCAGGGTGTTATTTACAAATAATATACAGTATCTCTTGGTATTGAGCTTATGGGTTTGCTCAATAGGCTGTCATGGCAAAACAACAAAAGGTTACAGTCAGTGGAGTTTATTGTCATTTCCCCATTGCCCCTTCTGTGACCCTCTTTCCCCTTCATCCCTGCCTCAAGCATCCACGCCCTCCTAACCTCCAGGTTGAATGACCCAAGCAGCACTCTTTCAGACCTAGCGGCCATCCCACTTCAAAACAAAATTGACTTTGACAACCTAATTTTCTTTTGTTGTAACTCCTTGAAGGGAAGGATGCCATTTTCACCTGGAGGTCTAAAAGTGCCTTGCACATGGTAGGTACTCAATTAGTACATGTTAATTGGATGGAACAGATGTAACTATCCACCTTCCTAAGGGACCAGGGTATCTCTCCCAAGGAATACATCTGCATAAAGGCCTATGGAAATATAATACATTACTCAAAGAAGGAGCGTCTTTTGAAAGAGAAAATTTAGAAGCCAAACCAGGCCAACAGGTGAAAAATGGCTGGTCAGACAGGCTACTCAGCACCTTCATATAACGCAAGAAAGGCAACTGTCTATTGCAGCTACAGAGAAAATGAGCTCTTGCCAGAGAATCCCTGAAAGATGCAGACTTCTCAGTGTACAACTTGTGCTAGGAGGCAGACTCTTGGTAGGGAGAAGCAGCTGTCCAAGGTTATAGAATGTGCTGGGGAGGGTGTCAGAATGAAGTCCAGATTTCCTGTCTCCTGGAGGCTCAGGCCTCTTAGCCTCACTGCTGGCCTCTCCATAACCAAGAGATTTGACAAATTTTCCAACCCTGTTCTAGCATCTTGTATTTAATTACAGAATGAAGACAAACACTCTAAATAGGTTGACACTTTTATCTATTCATGAATGCAAATATTTACTCAACAGCACCCTAAAATCTGTTACATACTTAGTTATAAATATAAGAGAATATGGGCAAGATCTATAGGTCAAAAACTAAAAACATTAAAGAAAGAAACCAAAGATCTAAATAAATCGGGAAATATATAATGTCTAGGAATTGGAAAAATCAATAATGTTAAGATGCCAATTCTCTCTAAAGTGGTCTATAAATTCAATGCGATGCCAGTCAAAATCCCAGGAGAACTCTTTCTGAGAAATCAACAAGCCGATTTTTAAAATTTCTATGGAAAGGCAAAGAAAATAGAATAGACAAAACCATTTTGAAAGACGAACAAAACTGGAGGGCTTACATGTAATTTCAAGACTTAACACAAAGCTACAGTC
The DNA here is from genome assembly GCF_048565385.1 of Saimiri boliviensis. Classification (NCBI taxonomy): domain Eukaryota; kingdom Metazoa; phylum Chordata; class Mammalia; order Primates; family Cebidae; genus Saimiri; species Saimiri boliviensis. Next base: position 38,891,802 of record NC_133450.1, on the reverse strand, counting down.
ATCAAGATAGAATAGTACGGCAAAAGGATAGACATATATATCAGTGGAATAGAGTCCAGAGGTAGATTGACATACATGGCCAATTAATTTCCACCAGAGGTACAAAAACAACTTGATGGAGAACGGATAGTCTTTTTAACAAATGCCACTGGAACAACTGGATATCCACATGCAAAAAGAGTAAACCTTGACCATACCTAATACCATATACACAGATTAATTCAAAATGGATTATTGATCTAAATATAAAACCTATGACCATAAAATTTCTAGAAAAAAATCAAAAGAAAATCTTTCTGATATTGGGTAAAGCAAAATATTTTGGAGACAACACCAAAGGTATAATCCATTAAAGATCAGGTATTATAAAAGGAAGATTTGATCAATTTGACCACCAAAACTAGAAATGTCTGCTCTTTAGAGGACATTGTTAAGAGAGTGAAAATAGAAGCCACAGACTAAGAGGAATGTTTTCAAATCATGTATCTGATAAAGTAGTTGTATTCAGAATATATAAAAAACTCCAAAGTCATCAATTAAAAAAATCTCAATTTAAAACGAACAAAAGATTTGTGCAGATGCTTTACCAAAAAAAGAAATACAATAGCAAATGTACTCAAATTCATTTGTCATTAGGGAAATACAAATTAAAACCGCAATTAGACATCACTCTATACATATAAGAATGGCTTTTTAAAAAAAACTGTTCTGTAGTTTTTTATAAAATTAAACATACCATATTTACCATATGACTCAGCAATCCCATTCTTAGGTATTTACCTGAGAGAAATGAAAATATGTTTACACAAAAGCCTCTATGCAAATATTTAGGGTTGGGTGCAGTGACTCGCATCTGTAATCCTAGCACTTGGGAGGCTGAGGCAGGTGGATCACTTGAGGTCAGGAGTTCGAGACCAGCCTGACCAAAATGGTGGAACCTCCCCATCGCTACTAAAAACACAACAATTATCCTGCGGTGGTGGTGGGCCCCTGTAATCCCAGCCACTCAGGAAACTTAGGCAGGAGAATTTCTTGAACTTGGGAGGTGGAGGTTGCAGTGAGCTGAGACTGTGCCGGTGCACTCTAACCTGGGTAACAGAGCGAAACTCAGTCTCAAAAAAAAAAAAAAAAAAAAAAAGAAAGAGCCTTCCACAAAACAGACTATTACTCAGTGATAAAATGGAAAGAACTGATATACATACAACATGAATGTATCACAAAGGAATTCTGCCAAGCAAAAGAAGCTGGACTCAACAGGCTGCTCACTGTCTGATAAATCTATGCGCTGTCCGGGAAAAGGCAAAACTATAGGGACAGGAAACAAATCACTGGTTGCCAGGAGTTAGGATTAGAGAGTTGGGGAAATGGGTTAACAGAAATGAGCATAAGGGAATTTTGGAAGTTGATTTTGGTGGTGGTGCTATAACTACATATATTTGTCAAAACCTATAGAAATTTACATTAAAAATCGTGAATCTTACTGTATGTAAATTATGCTTCAATAGACCTAAAAGCAATATATTAAAACTAAAAATATAAATGAACATACATGAAAAGATTAATGGCAAATATTTATGGAGCACTTACTACCTGGCAGTTCCACTGCCATGAACTGCTCTAATGAGAAAAACGTAGAATAATTATTATAATTTATTTTAAAATAATGCAAGAGTTTTCTTGAGCAAGGTTCTACAATGGAGGTTTATGAATTCTTCCCTCAGGTTGCCTAACACATGGTATAAATAATGATACGACAAGATAGAGGTATGCAAGTGTCAAGAGAAAGGCATAGGTAAGTACCACAGAATTTCAGAGGCGGAGAGAATACTGCAGTTAGAGAAATTAAAGAAGCCTCCATGGGAGAGATGGCATCTAAGTTGGGTGATGAAAAAAGGAAATGATGATCTTTATTGCCTATGTAAACAGTGTCTATCAGAAAGTTATCTCCTGCAATTTCTCTTTGATCCTCCTATGACCCTCTGAGACAGGTGGGAAAGGTACTATCAATTTCAGTTTCAGTTAAACAAACTAATACTTAGAGATCAAGTTCCTTGCTTGGCAGAGCCAATGCTTGAACTCAGGTCTTCTGAGAGTTTGTTATGCTCTGCTCCATGATGTACCCATTCAGAAGAAAAGCTCTGCCTTTTCAAAAGATGGGGAATGACTGCTAAAAGTTCGTTTCCACCTTGGGATCCCTCCAAGTGAATCAGCTACTTCTCACCTTTCTCCTGGCCATTGAGAATACCCCACAAGGCTAACATCCTTATTTGAGCCTTTCCTGCTTATGAAAGCCAAAGCCAGGCAGGGCACGGGGGCTCACACCTATAATCCCAGCACTTTAGGAGGCCGAGGCAGGTGGATCACCTGAGATCAGGAGTTCAAGACCAGCCTGGCTAACATGGTGAAACTTGTCTCTACCAAAAATACGAAAATTAGCCAGGCATGGTGGTGCATGCCTGTGGTCCCAGCTACTTGGGAGGCTGAGGCAAGAGAATCACTTGAACCCCAGGAGGCAGAGGTTGCAGTGAGCTGATTGTGTCACTGTACTCCAGCCTGAAAGACAGTGAGACTCTGTCTCAAAAAAAAAAAAAAAAAAAAAAAATCAAAAGCCAAGAGAGTAAAGACTTTTTGTGACATTTGTTTAGATTCGTGGTTTAAAGTCTCCAAGCATCTTTTATAAGTACTAAAAAAAGCAAAAGTCTTGAAAGTTACAAGGACTGCCACAAATGCCTGGTCATATACGTAACCCTGAAATCATGTAAGATGCAACCTCGGAATTTGTGGAGTGAATTATTAAAGCTACACTCATTCTGCAGTGGACCAGTTCCCAAAAAGAACTGTCAGGCTATTCTAAGAAGCCTCCTGCTACCTGAAGAAGAGCACCTATTCACACACCTCACCTGGCCGAGCTGTGACCCACAGAGCCCTTTCTTGACCATCTCTTCGCATGTGATACACACTTAACTGAGCTTCTTACTTCTGGAGTCTGTCGACATGATCAACATGTCAGGCTAACAGAAACGAGATTAGCAATAGAGCAGAGCCCTTCTCTAGGGAGGATACCACGGTACAGAGAGATGTATAGGGTCCGTATGACTTGCTGCTATTGCCATACAAGACGGTATCATTATGAACATCAATTTAATTAACCAAATATTTCCTGAAGGGATGCTATATCTGTTCCTTATCCTCAAGGAGCTTACAGTCAGGAAGGTAATTTAAACATTCCTTACTGGCATAGCTGGAAAAACTGCTTTTCTCTGTGCTCCAGTTTTGTCACCCAGTTAATAGAAAGTAAATTTCTCCAGCTATGAATGTAATGGGGTTTACAAAATCCCATTACACTGACTCCCCAGAACAACGCTGAGTGCAAGCCACCCTCCTTATCCCCATTTTATAGGTCAGGAAACTGAGGCTTAGAGGGTTCAGTGACTTGCCCTCCAACATCAGCCTGTAAATGATGGATCCAGGATTTAAACTCAGGCAGTCTGGGTCAGAGCCCTTGCCCTTAGCTCCTGTGATCACTGCCTTGTCAACCCAGCCTGACCCAAGCCCTCTGCAGGGAGGAATGTGGAGATCAAAGGAGTGGGGAGGTTATAAACAGTTTTTAAATCATCTGAGATGAATTCTTCCACATCCAGCTCAACACCCGGCAACAAGAGCATCAAGAAAGGCAACAGGAAAGAAAGATGATCTGCACTGGAGGCCCAGGAGGCTCTTCAGGGTCACAGCTAATCCACGCCCTGAGATTTCAAAACACAGAATGCACTGGGTCTCTAGCCTGTGTCAGATCCACATTTCTTGTGGGGATCACCAAGCACTTTCCCCCCCAAAATTGATACAGACATAGAGGAGATAGGAAAGCATTGTGAGTATCATTCCCAGGAGAGACCGGTGGCAGAGTCAAAAGGGAAACGTCTACATCCAATTCTCCCAGCTGCCCTCTGAAGCGCCACTTCTCTCTCTCTTTTTTTAGGGTCTTTCTTTAACACAGCACACATTTACCTATTTGCAGAAGGGAAACTCCAGCATGTGGAACTAGAAGAGGGTTTCTTGCAGAAGGTGTCACAGTTAGATAACACTCTCCTCCTGTCTGTTAAAGAGCGCGGCAAATGTTATCATCTGGAAGTACCCGGGACAACAGCACTCCCAGTTCTGGGCACTGTAATTGGGCTCCTCAGAAGTTCCACTGAACGGCATGTCAGTGTCTCACCCATGGTCATGCTAAGCTGCTCGCGAAGGAACTGCCACCACATTCCTCTCTTAGAGTGGCCTGATTCCAAACAGCTTGCCTGGAGCAAGGGGCAGGAGGGCTGCCAAGTGACTGCCATTCCTAGGAAGGCATGTGTGCTGGGCCATGGTGGTGGACGCATAAACCAGCATAGGTCATTTGAAAGGTGCCGAGAAGTGAGTGGTCATTGCTAAAATAGTCTGCAAGCAACTCTAAAACGTTGGCCCTACCTCATTTCCTAGTACATAGTACCAATACTCCTCCATTCAGCAAGGGTTGGAGCCAGTTCCCAGAAAGAACCAGAGGGTAGCAGGCAAGGGATTTCATGCCAGAAATAGTACACTAAGGTGACTTCAGTCTGGGGAAGTGAACCAGGCAGTGCAGCGAAGTGGTTAGGTACATCTGGAGTTAGAATGCCTGGGGGTGTCTCTGGGCTTAGCCACGTGGTAGCTGGGAGGCCCTAGGCCATTTACTTAAAGTCTGTAAGCCTCTATTTCTTCATCTATAAAATGGAGTTAATAATAGTCATCACCTCACAGCACTGCTGTTTGGATCAAATGAGATGATGTATTTAAAGTCCTTAACAGAATGTCAGGCATGGAGTACATGTTCTGAATCTGTGTGGTCTACAAACATTTCTCTAAGGCTGCTGTTGTTTCCACAGTCCAAAAGAATAAACTGTTAGCCCCCCTTTGTGCCTCAGTTTCTCCAAGTATAAAACAGCAACTACAACCCTCTCTGCTTGTGGCATTTAAAAATGAGGACATGGCCGGGCGCGGTGGCTCAAGCCTGTAATCCCAGTACTTTGGGAGGCCGAGGCGGGTGGATCACGAGGTCAAGAGATCGAGACCATCCCGGTCAACATAGTGAAACCCTGTCTCTACTAAAAATACAAAAAATTAGCTGGGCATGGTGGCACATGCCTGTAATCCCAGCTACTCAGGAGGCTGAGGCAGGAGAATTGCCTGAACCCAGGAGGCAGAGGTTGCGGTGAGCCGAGATCGCGCCATTGCACTCCAGCCTGGGTAACAAGAGCGAAACTCTGTTTCAAAAAAAAAAAAATGCAGACATATAAGCTTGGATGCGGTGGCTTCCATCTGTAATACCAACACTTTGGGAGGCCAAGGCAGGAGGATCACTGGAACCCAGGAGTTTGAGACCAGCCTGGACAACATGGGGAGACCCTGTCTCTATAAAAAATAAAAAAATAGCCAGGTATAGTAGCACACGCCTATAGTCCCAGCTGCTTGAGAGGCTGAGGTGGGAGGATCACTTGAGCCTGGGGTTGAGGCTGCAGTGAGCTGTGATCATACCACTGCACTCCAGCCTTGGTGACAGAATAAGACCCTATCTCAGTAAAAAGGGAGGGTAGAGGAGACATATGGAAGTAGACATGTTTTATCATCAGACACAGTTTACATGGGTACTGGCCATCTTGCCCTTTGGGGCATCTGTGTAGATTCTGTAAATACTGGATGACAGACTGATGAAAACAAACAGCATATATTTTGTGCTTCTCAAGGTTTCTACACGGCCAGGAGAAGACATGAAGAGGCAACCACATCTATACTGTGCTGCCTGAGACACATTGACAGAAGAGAAGCTCAGGAAAGGATGCAGAGTGGTTACACAGTTACTACTCAAGCTCTGTCAGTAGGTAAGGCACCTACTGTAATCCCAGCACTCTGGGAGGCCAAGGCAGGCCAACTACCTGAGGTCAGGTGTTCATGACCAGTGTGGCCAACATGGTGAAACCCTGTCTCTACTAAAAATACAAAAAATCAGCCAGTTGTGGTGGAGCATGCCTGTAATCCCAGCTACTCGGGAGGCTGAGGCAGGGGAATTGCTTGAACTGGGGAGGTGAAGGTTGCAGTGAGCCGAGATTGTGCCACTGCACTCCAGTGACAGAGCGAAACTCTGTCTCAAACAAAAAAAAAGGATCTGTCATGTTGTTGCCCCCTCCTTTCCCTCCAAAAAAGGGGAAAAGATGTTTTTACTTTAATGAGGGAAAAAGATAACCCTGAGCCAATGTTTGAATGTTTGCCACCATTCTTCACATAAGCAAAGCAGTAAACTCTTTCCTCTCTCATTTCTACTTGGTCACAGCCCCGTCGCAGCTCCCTTGCTTCCATCACAACCCTTAGTCTCTGGTGCTAGGAAAAAAGGCATGAATGTAACATTTTGTCAAGAGCTAGGACAGGCTTCAGACTTGCTCCAGCAGCTGCCTTCTTTGGATAAAGGCCATCAGCTGTCAAACCAACCTGAGGAGCAGGGCTGGGAGAGAAGAGTGGGTATGCACAGATGGAATGCTGCCTGCCCACCTCAGCAGCACCCCTCACCAGGCTCAGTCGGCAGGCTTAGAGCATAGCAATAGTCACCACCTGCTCTGAGCATTAACCCACACGCCTTCCCCTGAACCATTCTGTGCTCAATGCAGAATTTACCCATTCTCCTGACCGGACTCTCTAACACCATCACCACCACCAGCCTCCCATCCCAGTACAGAGCTGTGCGTTAGCCAGGACCCTTCAGACAGGACCACTGTTAAATTGGGATCGTTCCTTTCAGCCACCCTAATGTGTTTTACTAAATTGTTTTTAATTATAAAAGTGACATATGCCAGGTCTCTAGCAAATCCTAACAAAAAAGGCTGCAGTTGAGAAACAACAAGGATGGACCTACCCATCCTCAAAATGGTACATCCAGGCTGGGTGGAGAATCCTCATGAAGAATCTGATGGCCATGATCTCCAAGACTGCTTAGCAGGAGTCATGGAGAAAAAAACAACGATGAGCTAGAAAGCCCAGCCTGTCTTTATTGTTACAGTTACCCCTGACTGCCAGCAAATGCATGTCCTCAGTTGTGAATTATTCACGTATATGTGAAGGGACCAGTCTTTATTATTACAGTTACCCCTGACTGCCAGCAAATGCATGTCCTCAGTTGTAAATTATCCAAGTATATGTGAAGGGACCAGTCTTTATTATTACAGTTACCCCTCACTGCCAGCAAATGCATGTCCTCAGTTGTGAATTATCCACGAATATGTGAAGGGACCAGTCTTTATTATTATAGTTGCCCCTGACTGCCAGCAAATGCATGTCCTCAGTTGTGAATTATCCACATATATGTGAAGGGACCAGGTCCCAACACACAATAGGAATTTATATCTCCAACAACAGACATTTGTAGAATACCATCACCCCCAACAACAAAGACAACCATGTTTAGTGAGTAGCTAGAACATGTGAGGAACCATGCTAAGTGCCTGACATACATACCTCCTTCCACTATCAGTCCTCTCCTATGAGTGATTCTCACTTTCTCCATTTTATAAATGAAGACATTGAAGCTCACAGAAGTTACTTGCTAAAGTCACATAACTGTGAGAGTCAAAGAGTGAAATGTGGCCTACACCTGCCTGACGCTGGTCTGACAGCAGAACTTTAGGATTAATTGTCTCTAATGATAAATTTCAACTTGTTAATAACAGTCCAGCAATTCACAGTAACGTTTAGCAGGGCTTTAATTGAAAAGTAACATGAAGAAGAGGCTATGACTTCCCATAAACACCTCTCTTTGTAAGTCAGATTCACTATTCTCCCCAACTCCCTATCCCATTTCTACTAAAAATAGCCCAACATTTCCAAAATACATCCAAATCACACTCCAGGGATTCTACCTGATCTCAGTGTTTGGAAAGATGCCTGCCTCCCATTCCTTTTGTGACCACAGCATGAAACCTTGGAGATGGAAGATGATCTTCCTAAAACCTCTGAGCATTTCATGTCATTAACCTGACCAGAGATAAGACCCAGAGTCCCAAGTCTTTGAGCTGTTGCTCTCACTGTGTACAATACTCCCTTGTTAAAGAGACAAACGGACATGAAAAACAAGCAAACCACTGAGAAATGAAAGATCCAAAGTAATCCATAACCAAACCAGACTAGGCCAACTATACAGAATCAGCTCCTCTTATCCTCACTATCTGGGCATGGCAGAACTAGCCTGTCCCCGTCATTATCTCTCTTGTGCCCTACACAGTTTGCTACACCCACTGCATGTGGATATCCTTATCAGAAAATAGCCACTTAGCAAGTTTTTTTCCTTTGAACAGAAGTAGCTGCTTAGCCCGCCAAAAGATTGATAGTTCTGTGTATGCCCATTGGTATAAATATTACAAACACAGATGTAAAGCTCATGAATACAGAATAGATACTGGCTGTGCAGCACAAGTGGTTGTGTGTCTTTGGAAACTATAAGCCTATTTATAACTTATAGTCTTAGCTCTTTGACGAAAAGACCTGCCAGTCTCCTCATCCCCATCAATTAGTGAAAGAGAACCAAATTGGAGTAGGAGTGATGAATTCATCCCACAAATACATTCTGAGCACTGGGTTGAAGTCTTAAAGTTTTACCAAACTATAGGACTCTAGAGATAAAAAGCAAAAGGTTGTGACAGCAGTATTAGGAGACAGCAGGATCACTCAACATACAGAGCTGCCAAGCTGTACCAGCCTTTGACAATAGGAAATGATCGTGTCAGGGATCAGAAGTTTCCCTGTGTTTCCTCAAATTTGTGAAATGAGCTCTGCCATGGTCTCATCTACTCTCTTCATTATTGAGTCAAATTATTTTCGACTCTTTTAAAAATTTTATCATTTTAATGTGTTTCAGTTATTTATTAAATACATTTCATGGTCAGGCATTTCGGGCCAATACCGATTTTCCAAAAAAAACCCCACTCTACACTTTATGCATAAAGTAGGTAGACTGTGGAGTTCAGATGAAATTTGTAATGACTTCATGGTGCTCAAAAGATTGAAAACCACCAGTATGAAGCACCGTTGCAACCGCAGCCTAATGCACCCAGTGAAACACTAGATGCTACATTCCTGTATCACCCCTGTGATCAGGATGAAAGCAGAGAACTGCTACTCCTGACTTGTAGTGAGTAACTTGATTATAATGCATCAGGATGACTGGAATTCCCTTCTCCCTACACAGAGAAGCCCGATCTCAACAACAGAAGAAAGACTACACGGTAATTAAAAACCCTGCCCCAGAAGGGGAGTGGACTCATTCACCTTAAACCCTCTGAAAGAGTCAGAAAGCATCAAGAGAAGTGGGAGGGGCAGGGGGATTGTAAAGACTCCAAAGCTGGGTTATATATTATATAGACTACATGTAAAGGCTAACGGAGCCTCACACTTTGCAGAATGTGCTTAGCCACAGAGGCCAAGACAGCACACAGCTGCAGAAAGCCTGCACAGATACAGAGAGAGAGAGAGAGCAACCCAGGCTCCCGAAAGGGCAGCAGAATGCATAGGTCATCAGTATTTGTACCTGGATGACAGCACAAGGTGGATAAATGTATGCACCTGTGTTATGGCAGCTGATTAATTCAATTAATATTTATTGAGCACCTGCAGGACTCATGGCAGCATACTGTGAGCAAAGACAGTGTCTCCTGCCTTCAAGGAACTCATGATCTCATTACAGTTAATCAATGAGTTACTGGTCATTGGGTGATGACATAACTGAGTATATTCAGGTACTGTCTAGACCTATACACTCATGGCTTGTTTAAATTGGGTCTAAATATATGTCAGAAAGGACCTTTGTTCCACTGACCCTTTGCATTCTTGGAGCTGACAGCAGAAGAAGTCAACTGAACGATCAGATTCCAATCTGCTCTACAGTTTAGCGTTAAGGTCAGAGAGAACATCAGGAGCTCCTTCCACAGCCTCAGAGCAGAGGAGCAGTTCATGTAGGGAGGGAAGGCACTCACCAGCAACACCACATCAAGCTTGAGAGTGGTCCACAGCCAGCCCACTAAGCTATCAGGAGCCAGTCACCCACCCAGAGTGTGTCCATCATCATGTTTCTCAAGTCATAAAAGCCACTCGTCTATGCGTAGCACCTCCTCAGGTGTGGTTTCTACAGTTGTTCACCAGCTTAGAAGCCTCAAGCCCAGTCAGTTCTTGGTCCAGGACCTAATCCTCAAAGCTCCGGAAAATTAAAACAGAATTTCACTAGGAAACAATGACCCCAAAGGCCAGTGAAGAGAGCCCAACTTGGCTACGATTTTCTTTCCTAAAACACATCAAAGGCCAAAATCCTGGCCATGTGAGAACACGTGCTCCATCCTCATAAAGAAGAATGGGCAGAACAAATCAGCACAGCCCTCTTCCAAGTGGCATATTATGTCTCAGGCTAAGAGGATCCTGATGTGAGCATCTAGGGGAGAATTTTCCAACCTGTGTCCAGTGGGAGTTGGGGGAAGAGTAGATGACTGGGAAATGGCTATTTATCTGTTCCTTCAGGTACCTTCCCAGGTTAGTGCGAGCTCCTTTCAGGCCACAATGGCTTTACAGAATGTCAACTCAGAAGAAGAAATCCAGGGAGCAACCACCACACTCCTAAGCCAGAACAGCAAGCAGGACTCCAGAAAGTCTGAGATGAGAGCACTGACTACCATGAGACACCAGCCAGCTGGTGGGAAATGCTGACCTGTTATATTCCCTTCCTTTTCCAGCCAGATTCTAAATAAACCACTTGAAACTCATTGCAGAGTTCATGCCTAACACAGCATGCCACCCTTTGCTGTTGTGTCAGCCAGCACAGACCAGCTCTCAGGAAGCATTTCCTCAATGCTCCATGGGCCCTCACCACAAACCCGCTCCAGGGTAAGACAAAGGGAGGCACTACATACCTCTTGTTTCCTCCACCATCCATGGCCAGGTGATCGCATGCATCCATCCTTCACCTGTGAATGCCTTCATCCTTCTCATCTGTATCCTCATATTTATACTGATCAATCATATAAAGCTGCTCTTCAATGTCTCCTGAGAATAGAGGAGTCCATGGCCCACTTTGATCATCTCTTCTAGCGACTCACCATCATCACATTTAGAAGTTTTATGTTTTGCTTTCATTCATTCCCTGCCATTTAAATCTACTTTTTAAGAAACACCACCACATGATGGCTTCTCCCATTTTACCTTCTACCATGGTAGAAATCTGGTTAGAGGCATACACTTAGAGAAGACACTCCCACTCCTCTTGCTTTCCAGTGTCATAATCCAAATCTCTTTAGCTTTTTATTGTGGAGCCCATTTTTAAAAATCACATTAATTTTCTTTGCTCTCATTAACACTCACTCCAAATTCCCTCATTTGTCTCTAATAGGAGTTCACAAATGAGACTCGGGCCTGTGTAGAGAGCCGGCCAGATGTTCTGAGAGGATGACCTCATCATTTCCCTCCTATTGATGGTACCATTTTCAATATTGCTATTATGTCACTTAGTCATTTTCAGCTCACGGTTGAGATAAGTAGTTGGTATGGGGTACAATAAACCTTCTCTGATATTCAATTTTCATTAATACTGTTAATTATTGTGCATATTACATTGCTAAATTACAAAACTGCAAGATAGCTCCACAAGTTAACTAGTTTATCACTCATTCACCCACTAACACAGAGAGAATCCAATAGCTTTTACCTTATTTGCTACTTTGCAATTTATGCTCCATCAAGGTAGCTTTTGGTTTAATTATAGCTTATAGGGGAATTTCAACACTTTCAAAAATGCATTATGAGAAAAATGGAAAGATAGGTAAGGGCTAGTTGTTTAATAGTCACATAATACTCTTGACTTATATAATCATGTTTATATTAATAAAAATTGACTTAATGAGCACCTACTATGTGCATGTCCTATGCTAAGCATTGGGGAGGATATACCCCCTACACTCACAGAGCTTCCTTCCAGTCTAAGTTCAGAGACATCATATGGATCATAATCCCTTATCTGCAACAATTCTGAAATTCCAAAAGCTCTGAAAGGTTTTTAAAATAATTCATTTGGCAGTAAAATATGCTCTGAATAAGTTAAGTAGGTTAAGTTACAGCCTTTATTTATCCTCCTTTGTGTAAATATTCATAAGTTTTGCTGCAAAAATAATAACATGTTTGATTATGGGATGCTATCCCAAACACTGTATAATGTTTCCAAATCTAAAATATTTTGAATTTGAAAACACATATCCTCAACTGGCTTCAAATAAGGAACCATGGACCTGAAAATGACATGAAAAGGGAACCAACACAAGCCAAAGTTTCCCCACTGACTGAGTGGGGGCCTAGGTGAAAGGTGGGTTAGCCCTGTTACTTTATTAGTTCTGAACACTGTGTCTAAAAAACTATAGGTAGCAAATGTGCCACAGCAATGTTTAAATTAACCTAGTCCCTTTGAAAAAAAAATAGGGACGACGGCAACGATACAATTGGATATTCTGGCCCCGTTTTACTAAAACTTGGATGCTTAATCCTAACTCAACTCAGACAAAATAATATTTGCGCATCTCCTCTTTTAGAGCAGAATTTTACATTTCACCTCCTGAATAGGATCTTCCTCATTTCAGGTCGTTTCTCCAACTCCAATGGCAGGGATTCCCATCTCACTCACCAAGATGAGGGCCATTCCTAGTATGAAGTCACCCTCAGAGTAAAGTAAGGACATTTTTTGTTTTAATCCACCAAAAGTCACCTTTGTTATCACTGTAATCAGGAGGCTGTAAGAGGGGCTATGTGGCTACTAACACTCTACTCACCTTAAACAATAGCAAGGAGTACCTGAGCGCTCTCGTCTGCAGACCCCTGGTCTAGAGTATTAACCCATCTATGTCACATGAGCTGTACTCCTCAAAGACAAAGTTCAACATATCCTGGGGTCTTTGGAACACTCATGCTACACGTGGCAGAGCCTGAAGCTGCGGAATTATTACTCTAGACCAGGAGAGGTCAAAGGATAGCCTCCAGTATGTTTTGCGCAGCTACAATCCACATTTTTAAGGACTGTAAAACAAACTAGAATATGTGACAGAGACCACCAGATGCAGCCACAAACCTGATAATAGCCACTGCCCAGTCCTTTCTAGACAAAGCTTACTGACTCCTCCTTTTTGCCTGTGAAGAGGACAAGAAGAACTGACTGTCTGAATGCCTACTAAGCCTCAGAAGCCTTACTCAGCACATCGCCACTGGAACACAGGACAGGAGACATCAGGTGGGTGAATGAGTGACTTCCAAAACAGTGGGAGGATAAGGGCCTCCCCAGAGCCTGTCCACACCTACCTGTGGATGGCTTCTTTAGAATCCCACCATGGGACTCTCCAGAAGGATTTCAGAACCACTGTAGTTGATTCAACCTCAGACATGTTTTTTTAAAAAGCTCACTTTTTCTGATAGTTCCTTTCTTCCCATTACATCCATACAGACCTACTGGCCAACATCCCCAAGTTTCCATCCCCTCACCAGGGTCCCTTCACAAACCCTGGCTTCTTTCAGAGCCCAGACCTGTGCTGTCATCGTGGCCTGGGCTAAGGCACGAATCCCCTACCTCCCTGGCCCCTCCCAGCAACGAAGAATTCAATTCTTGGAAGAAGTGAAATAAGTAGAATGCCAACACTTCCTATTTCCTTTGTATGATTTGCGTTGTCATTGTGAAAATCGTGCAGTAAGTGGTATGATTTATGGTGACTCCAGGCTTCCTTTCTTGGTGATCTCCTTTCCCAATGATTCTACAATTCTTCCTGCTCTCTCTTCCCCTTCCTTTTCATTCTGTCAAACTCTGTTCTTCTGAAGTACCACTCACAGTCAGAGTTTGATGTGCTCCCATTCTCATTCAACAGGGTGACCATTGAAGGACCAGCTCATTACATGCGGTCTTTGAGACATTAGAGAAATGGAAGGATTAAGTTGGCCCCAATCCAAGTCTTCTATCTACCTACATGTCACATTCTTTATGCACCTGACACAACTTCACAGGTAACAGCCCAGATTACATAGAAATGTCCAGAGAGACCCACTGCTTGCCCTGTTAGCCACTTTTAGATTCTTTTTACTTTCCAAGGACAGAGAACACTACAGACCCAGTGAGCAACACAAAGAAAAAAACGGTTGCATAGTTTTAAAATGTTCATGTATGTTATTTCTGCTAGTAGAAATGCAGTACAAAGATTAAGAGGCAGGGCTATGAGCAGAGTGCCTGGGTTGAAATTCCAGCTCTGCCGCTTACTGGCTGTGTAATCTTGGACAAAACAGCCTCTCTGTGCCTTGGTTTCTTCATCTATAAAACAAGGATACTAATATTATCTACTTTATGGAATTGTGAATATTAAAGATTTCCCATATGGAAAATACCCAGAACAATATCTGGCACCTAGAAAGAGTTAGTATCAGTCGTCGTAGTAGTAACAGCATACGTTTGTCCCTCAGTCTTATTATTTGGGCTCATTCACTCTTTCCCTTAAAAGGGAACCTGAACCTTAAAAAGGAAAGAGTGAATGAGCTGTGTGCCAGGCCCTCTGCTAGGAATGAAGGTTACAAAGATGATATAAACCTGCTGGATAAAGAAAATGTGGTACATATACAATATGGAATACTATGCAGCCATAAAAAGGAATGAGATTATGTTCCTTGCAGGGACAGAGATGGAGCTGGAAGCCATTATCCTCAGCAAACTAACACAGGAACAGAAAACCAAACACCACGTATTAGTACTTGTAAGTAGGAGCTGAACAATGAGAATATATGGACACAAGGAGGGGAACAACACACACTAGGGCCTATTGTGGGTGTTGGCGAGAGGGAGAGCTTTAGGGAAAATAGCTAATGCATGCTGGACTTAATACGTACCTAGGCGATGCATTGATGGATACATGCAGCAAATCACCAGGGCATGTGTTTACCTATGTAACAAACCTATACATCCTGCACATGTACCCCAGAACTTAAAATACAAATATAAAAAAGTCCCCCAGTAGCTTGCAGTTGAGTATTTGAAAAGTTGTAAAAACAGGCTAGGTGATGACAAGGAAAGGGAAGTATCTATGGGTTCTATGAGAGCAGAGTAGACACCCAGAAGGCCTTCTGCAAGGGTGGAGGATGAGTGGGGATCAGAGTTGAGCCTTTAAGAGAAATAGGAATTATTCAGGCACACTTGGGGATGATGGAGAAGTGGAGGCAGGCACCACAGGCAAGTAAGAGGAAGGCATATGTGGAGGCATGGAAGGATGGAGGAAACAGCCTGGAGTTCCTGGGAAACTGCTGCCAGCTCAGAGAGGGGCGAGAGATAAGGCTGGGGCCGGACAAGGGGAACCTGAGCAGTGAGGAGTCAGTGAAAGGTGCTAAATGGAACAATATGGCTAAGCTTGCCTTCTAGAAAGGTCCCTTTGGCAGGTGTATGGAGGGATGGATTCAAAGGGGAAGGGACCAGATTACAGGCACTGAAATGATTAGGATGTCACTGCAGTAATTGAGACAGGAGATGGTGTGGGCAAGACCCAGGACTTTGGTGAGGAGCAATCAGGTTACAAAACTATTTAGGACCCTAGTAGGTGAGTGAAAATAACAAGTGACAGAAAGGGAAGAGCCAAGAATGATTTCTCAAGTAGATGATGATCCCATCAACCAAGGTAGTGATTACAAGACAAGGAGGAAGTTTAGCAGGGATAAAGGATGAGTTCAATGGGTCAAAAACACATAGCAAGCCCTTATCCTGTGCTAGCCATAATGTTAGGTGCTGTGACGCAATAATGAAGCAAAATAGGCTTTCTGCTCTCGTGGTGAATTGTTGCAAATAATTATAATTTACACATTGCAGAGTGCTGCAGAGGAGACGTATACGTACTAGGCAAGTATTAACAAAGAGGTTTCCACTAGCCTGGGGGATGTGGGGAGGCTTCCCTGAGGAAGTGGCCTTTAGATGGATACCTATGGGACAAACAAGAAACAGGCAAAGAATGGGGAAAGAGCACGTGTAAGTCCAGCAGTAGGAGTCCTGGACATCCTGTGGGATGTCTGGGTGGAAATGCTTAACCTGAGGCTGGGTACCCAAGTCCTGAACCTGTGGAAATGAATGGCTGGAAGCCAGAGATATTTAGTCATCAGCAGCAAATAGATGGTATCAGGAACACCAAAAGTAGCCAAGATTGTCCCCAAAGATGGTTTAGGCTGTCTAGAATGGGAGCTGAGGGTGAACCCTGGAGAACCCCTTCCTCAGGATATGCCCAGGAAGTCATCGAAGAAAGCAAGTTAGGAAATAACCATATCAGGAATCCTTGGGGGATTAAATTTCTAGAAGCAAGGAACAAACAACAGTGTCCCATATCCCAGAGAGCCTCAGTTATTCACAGCTGGTGACCACAGGGAGAAAAATTTCAGTAGAGCATGGGGACAAGAACCCATGGCAACAGGAAGTGGAATAAATCAGAGTACAACAATGAATATAGCCCATTCCTTCAAAATGTTTGATGGGAGAGGGTATAGGGCTTTGAGGGTGAGCAGACAGGCATACAGGGCCAAGGGACAGTTTTGTGCAGTGGGAAAAACCTAAACTTGTCTATAGGCAAGAGTGAAATAGCAAGAGAGAGGGAAGGATTGAAGATTCAGATGTTCTGTGCCAGGCCCTGAAGTGTCTGGGAACATTTCTTGTGTCTACTAGCCTAGGATCTTGCACATAGCAGGAGCTTAGTAAAATTTAACACTCATCATTGGTATGACTCAAGAGACATTTATTAAACATTTTTTAAAAATACTTATCATTGGGCAATAACAGTCAATAGTTTTCTGGACTCTTGATTGGAGATAGCTCTCTCTCCACTAGATGGTCCAACTCTGGACTCCCTATATTAGTTCTGTCTCAGCTGGTCGTGTAGGATTTCCATTTGCTGGGCCAAACCGGCCCAGAAAACCACATGGGTGGGGGGAAAGCTCCTTGGATTACACCCCATTCCATCCTCCAGGATGCCGGCAGGCCAACGCCTCCAAGGCCTTGCCCTTCATTGAGGGGAAAACTGAGAAACTTGGTATTATTTCCTGGTGAACAAAATAGTAGTGCTACCTCACCCCAGAAACTCTCCTACAAATGAGTTCTCTGTGCACAGAAAGGCTGACTGGGAAGGGCTGCTGATGCCCCTCTGATGGGCCAGCCTCCATGATCACCCCTTTCAGGAAGTGGCGCCTGAATGAGATCATCCTGGGGCCCTTGCCCTTAATTTACGGCAACTCGCCAGAAAGCAAGTGCCTTTCACAACTACTCTGTGGTCAAATGACAGCAAAGACACCTGGAACCATTTGGCTCCCTAAAAGAGAAGGGTGCCCAATGCGCCACTTACCAGGCAAAGGGCCTCCCAACCAGCGAGGAGGGAAAGATAAAACAAAAAGCAGCAAAGCTTAGAAAAGCAAAACCAGAAGGAAAGGGAAGGAGACACAGTCAACAAGGTATCCATGGGAAGAAAAAATGTCTAGTAAGAACTATTCCTCTCACCACAGGATGGATCAGCAGAGGACACCAGCCTAGAGATCCTGACCCATTCCTAGAGGAGAATGCACTCTAAACACTATTATAAATGAAATAGGAAAATGACACTCTAAGAAGTTATTCTTTACAGCTTGGGAAATTGAAAAAAGAGAGATCATATTAGATAAAATATTTCCACCACAAGACACCAAATACACACCATTTCTTGTGTCTAACACAACATAATTTTTTTATTATTATTTTAAAATCTTTTCATAAGGCAGGGTCTTGCTTGCTACACTGACCAGGCTGGTCTTGACCTCCTAGGCTCAAGCAAACCTCCTATCTTGGCCTCCCGAAAAACACAACATAACTGCCTGAGAGAAATGTGGATCTTCTTCTTAAGTGGTTTCCAGATTTGGATTTTCCACTCAGCTCCTCTTGCTGCTATTGGAACCACAAAATCCATGAAAAATAAATATACAACAGAGAAAGAAACTGGAAGGCTGGAGCCAGAGCACCTGAGAGCACCAGCAGGGGAGGTGCTTCAGGCACATGGTCTGCTCCTTCTCCAGATTCCCTTAGAGGAGCCTCTCTCGAGCCTCCATCCCTTCCTGTAGGGATAGAGCAGGAGGCTGGCATCACGGCACCAGGCACCCTGGTAGGACACCTGCTCAGTGCCACTGAGAGGCTTGCAGGGCTGGGCTGCAGGGCAGAGCTGCGGAAGCACTGGCCGAAGCCCAGGCTCTGGCCTGAGGAGTGAGGCCTGGCAGATGGCGAGGACACACACAGCCCAGCTGGCCCCAAGCCTCCTTGCCTGGTTCAGGGGAGGGAAGAAATGGGAGAAAAAGACGTTAAGAAAAAATGGAGGTTTCAGAAACGAAAGCAACTCACTAATGCTGGGTTCTGTAGCTCCTGCTGGCTTAAGCAGACAAAGCACAGTAAGGCCCAGAAGGCTCTCTCTCCAGGAATCTCACTTCAGTTTTACAAGGCAGCTCACTTCCTGAGAAAGGAGCTTCCCAACACTCATGATAAAGGCCAAGAGTCCTTCCTGAACCTCCCTCACCAGGACTCTTCACAGCTGCCACCTGAGAGGGAGCATCCAGCTGTGGGGAGAGAGGAGCCCACCGCCAAGTTCCTTTTCTTCAATGAGACTATCCTACTTCTCAGCACAGCTGACCTGCCCCTAGCCATCAGCAGCATGGCCCTAAGAGGCTTAGACAAGTTCAACAAGGAAGCAAGAGTTTCAAGGTTTAGAAGGGAAAATTCAGTCCTACCAATAACTTTGGGATGATCTGAATAAGTCGTTTCTTCTTCCATATGAAAAGGAAGAGATGATACTACCCAACCTGCCCCAAATGGATTAGCCAGACAAACTTTGCAAATCAAATGCCTTGTTCACTAACGCCTCCCAGGCAGAACGTACCCTCCCCGGGGCAATGAAAGGTTCCCAAGGTTTATGGAGCTCAGAATCCCTCAAGGGAGAGCGGTGGGAGTTCTCAAGAACTTGTTTCCTGATGGGTTTCGGAGGAGGGCAACACAGCTCCAAGTGTGGGAGAGCTGCTGTTAGAGGCCATAGGGAAGGATGGCTCCAGAGAAAACCCAAGTGGCAGCTGCTGCTGACACGCTGTGAGACCCTGGACAAGTCCACTGCCTCTGTGGGAAGGGAACAAAGTTCTTAGTTTTCCTCGGAGACTCAAAGAAAATTTGAGTCTATGCTTTAGTTTTCTTATCATGTGTTCATATGGTCCTGTGAAACCCTCTGGGGCATTAGCACCAGAAACCAGTGAAGAAAGACTGGACTCCAAACCAAGTAACCCCAGAATGCTGAGTATGAAACCCCAAAATGCAGCATGTAACTGTGGTACACAGATTTGATAGTGAGGGTATCAGAGAACCATTGCCATGTTAACCTCAAATGAACTACTCAAGTCTTGGCTTAGAAGGCCTTTAGTGCATATCTGTGGCAATAATGAAACCACAAAGAGCATTGTCTAGCACAACTGCTGGATCTAGGAGAGAAAAAACAATCCCAGGCCAGACACAGGGGCTCACACCTGTAATCCCAATACTTTGGGAGGCCGAGGTGGGAATATCACTTAATCCCAGGAGTTTGAGGCCAGCCTGGGCAATATGGTGAAACCCCATCTCTACAAAAAGTTTAAAAATTAGCCATGTGTGGTGGTATGCATCTATAGTCCCAGCTACTCGGCTGAAGTGGGAGGATCACTTGAGTCCATGAAGTTGGGACTGCCGTAAGCCATAATCATGCCACTGCACTCCAGCTTGGGCAACAGAGCAAGACACTGTCTCAAAAACAAAACAAACAAAAACAAAACAAAAATCCTGATTCTGGAAATCATTTGGGATGAATGGGAACAACTATTCTCTGAAAAATATAAATTATTTCTAGTACAAGGGACTTCAAGAAAATATCCAAGTTCTTGTTCTAAATTGTTGTTCCATTAATTACTCTATTTACTATTGCTAGAAATATGGGAACTGCTGGCAAAGATGTTTATGCTCAAAATTTTACATCATTATGAAATCCATCTCTAATAGGACCTTGGATTCATCAATTCTTTGATCCCTTATAACACATAAAGAGATCTGCTAAACATCAACAGATTTGCTAAAGAGAAACTGAGCTATAATGACGACAGTAGCTAGCATTTTTGTTCACCCATCATGTGCCAGGCATCTGACACACATTTTTATCCACAGCATAGCAAAATCCTATCTTCAAGGTGGGTATTATTTATTCTTCCCTACTTTACTAAGGAGGAAAATGAAGATCAGAAAGATTAAATTATCTGCTATGGCCACACAGCTAGTGAGTAGTAGAACCTGGATCTGAAGCCAGGTCAGATCGTAGCCAAAGCATATACTCTCTGCCACACCACACAGCAGGAGTTTCTACTACAAATGAAGTCACCTCGCAAGGAACGGAAATTCACTACTCACGGTACAGTAAACAGAGAATGCAGGTAAGTGTGAGGTGACATGGAGCAAAGAGCCTGCGGCAGCAGCCATGTTAAGCTTGATTCTTATTGAAATACTTTAAAGGGCAGGACAAGTACTTGGGAAAGCAGTAGATTTAATATATTTTGCAGAGATGATAGGAGAAGGCAGCAGATACTAAGAAAGGCACCATCTAGAGAAACTGGAAATTCAAGCAGGTATAAATCACAGTCAGGAGCAATAGGAGGCCTTGCTGTGAGGAAGGGAAGCGAGCAGAGCCTGGACACCCACAGGTGACTGGAAGAAGAGAGGAGAGAGAGAGCGGAAGCTGCAACTGGACACCAAGTGAGTAAGAGAAAGCAGAGAGGGAGGGAAGGAAGGAAGGAAGGAAGGAAGACAGGAAAAGAGGGAAGAAGAGGGGAAAGCGAAACAAATGACAGTGGTATTTGATCTAAGTATGTATCCCAACAAAAGGCTGGTGTCTGGACCCTGCCTGGGAGAAGGGGCAGGTGATGTCCTCGGCTACAGGAAAGGTCTGTCTGCCTGTTCAGAGAGAATGTCAGAAGAGCACTAGGGGAGTCTTGGGGCTCAGCCTTCCATTTCCCCAGCAAAAATGGCCTGATTTTATGAGTCCCATTAGCTTAAACAGACTATCCACCTCTAGCAGTTTAGAAATAGCTCCATATTACTGGGTAGAGCAAAAGCAAAGTAAGAAAACAGAAACAGTGTAATCGGGCATTATTTTAAAATTGGTTAAGTAGGCAGGGTACCCGTGGCTCACACCTGTAATCCCAGCACTTTGGGAGGTCAGGGCTGGGGGAGCACTTGAGGTCAGGAGTTTGAGACCAGCCTGGCCAACATGGCAAAACCCTGTCTCTACTAAAAATACAAAAAATTAGCCGAAAGAGACACGGTGGCACACGCCTATAGTCCCAGCTACTTGGGAGGCTAAGGCACTTGAGAATCACTTGAACCTGGGAGGCGGAGGTTGCAGTGAGCTGAGATTGCACCACTGTACTCTAACCTGGGCAACAGAGTGAGACTGCATCTCAGAAGAAAAAATAAATAAATAAAATAAAATTGGTTAAAGAAAGTATGGTTCTTCCGTATCATGAAATACAGTGGAACAATTTTGAATGAGGTAAACCTATAGGTATGCATATGAGGAAAGATGATCTTTATGTATTGCTAAGTAAAACAATGTAAGCTGTTAAATAGTATGTAAACTATAAAACATTTTCTGTAAATATAAATAGCAATTGGCCAGCTGTGGTGGCTCACGCCTGTAATGCCAGCACTTGGGGAGGCTGAGGTGGGCAGATTGCTTGAGCTTAGGAGTTTGAGACCAGCCTGTACAACATAAGAAACCCCATCTCTACAAAAAATACAAAAAGTAGCCAGGTGTGTACATACCTGTGATCTTAGTTATTTGAGGGGCTGACATAAGTGGATCACTGGAGCCCAAGAGATTGAGCTGCAATGAGCTCAAACATGAGCTATGATCATGCCACTGCACTCTAGTCTAGGTGACAGAAAGAGACTGTCTCAAAATATATGTGTGTGTGTGTGTATAGACATATAGCAATCATATTTTATTAGTATATATATAAAAGAATATGGAGGAATATGCATCAAATTATGGTCAATGATTATCTAAGGGCTAAGCAAGGTGGATGGTGGAAAACTTTCATTTTCTATAGTCTGTATTTCTGTAATATTTTACATTAGTGAAACTTTATATTATATTTGTGATCAGAAAGAAAAAAATGTGTTTCTTAAAAGACTATGAATAAAAAGTTAAGTATCCCACCTCATCTCAGTGAGAAAAGGTAAAATTGCCTAAAACTTGAAGTCAGATGTTTCCAACTGAATGAAATACTTTATACCCCTAGAATCTAAGAGAATTACAGCAAATATGGCCTGATCCTTGAACTTCTGACCTTCCCAAAAATAGTTTGGGATGGCAGGAGCTGGACTTCTTAGCAAAGAGTCCTCCTATTCACTGGGCAAGAGGACATCCCCCAGTGACACGAACCAGGCAAAAAAAAAGTGTA
The DNA here is from genome assembly GCF_048565385.1 of Saimiri boliviensis. Taxonomy (NCBI): domain Eukaryota; kingdom Metazoa; phylum Chordata; class Mammalia; order Primates; family Cebidae; genus Saimiri; species Saimiri boliviensis. Next base: position 38,869,248 of record NC_133450.1, on the reverse strand, counting down.
TTCACACCCAGAGAGCCTTTGGGAAACAAGATCCTCTTATCACCATCAACCAGGAGACTCATCTTTCACTCACTCATTGAATGAGCCCCTTTGTTTCCCCTAAAGGAGCATTACATATTCTTTCCCTGCTTCTACAGAACATCCTGGTGCTCCAGAATGGGCACTGAGAGGCACAGGAGGAGTCCCAGTAAAAACTCACTCGTCCACATTTCCAAGAGAAACAGGACCTGAGAGGGCATGACCCTGAGGGAGCATCCACCTAGGCACACAGGTGTGGAAGTCAGGACTGTTTTTTTATAACTACACTTCAAAACTCACATGTGTATGACTTATATTCTCACCCATATGTCATATATCCCACAGTAGAATACGTTGTAGGACAGGTTCAAAAAGTCCATCAGTCTGTTAACAAACACGCCTTCTGTGCCAGGCACTGTTCTATCCACAAATAATAAGCAGTGAACAAAAAGTCCCTGACCTGAAGAAACAGGAATGCTTTTACGATGTTGGTGGGAATGTAAGTTAGTTCAACCATTGTGGAAGACAGTATGGAGATTCCTCAAGGATCGAGAACCAGAAATCCCACTTGACCCAGCAATGCCATCACTGAGCATATACCCAAAGGAATATAAATCTTTCTTCTATAAAGACACATGCACATGTTATGTTTATTGCAGCACTATTTACAATAGCAAAGACATTGAACCAACCCAAATGCCCATGAAAATGTGGTACATATACACCATGGAATACTATATAGCCATAAAAAATGAGATTATGTCCTTTGCAGGAACATGGATGAAGCTAGAAGCCAGCATCCTCAGCAAACTAACACAAGAACAAAAAAACAAACACTGCATGTTCTCACTCATAAGAAGAAATTGAACATTGAGAACACATGGACACAGAGGGGGAATAACACACACTAGGGCCTGTTGGGAGGTGGGGGGTGAGGGAAGGGAACTTAGAGGACAGGTCAATATGTACAGCAAACCACTATCGCACACGTACACCTATGTAACAGATCTGCATGTTTTTGCATGTATCCTGTTATTTATTTATTTATTCTTTTTTAGAAGAAATAAAAGAGAAAAAAAATGTCCCTGCTCTTGAGAGCATACAGCCAAGTTCCAGCCTCATTTAAGGATGGAATGCCACAGTGCCGCCTATCATGGTTCTTCGAATGTGGCAGGGCTCGGCAACTGTTCTCGAAATGACATTGTGCATCTACGGCAGGACACATGCGTGGCTGCACTGGCCGCTCCCCCACCCACTTGATGCTTTCCAGCCTCCCAGAGACTTCCAGCATCTACCAACCCTTTCTCTATCCCTAGCTGCCTCAGCATCCCCACTTCCCAAGAGATTCCCACCCTCAGAGCCTAAAATCATGTTATTCACTGCACAAACTTTCCTTGACCTCTCTCTCAAACCATCCTCTTTCCATCAAGTTCTCAGCAAAGCAATCTGCATTCACTGCCTTCTCCTCGCCACGGCTTCCTTCTGCAGTTCCTGATCATCCAGTTTCATCCCTCCATGAAAATGCTTTCTTGAGGGTCCCTTGAGCCTCTCCCAAAGCTAACAGACTTCGCTCTCTCCTTTCTGATGTGATCCCTCCCCTGCATTAGACATGATTAACCATCCTTTTCTCAAAGCTGGATTTCCACAGCCTTGGATTCTCCAGCCCTTCATCCTCAGTGTGCTGTCATGTTGCAATCATGTTTCCTAGATTCTCTTCCTCCAAAGTTAAGGCCTCTCTCTTCTTCTCTCATGTGATCCTCTCCCCTTTCTATGCTGAGAGCTGTCAAATTGACACCCTCAGCCCGGCTCCTCCTGGGCTCAACTTGCTACAGCAGCTCCACAGAACACGCTGCTGCTGCTACTTCCCACTGAACAGAGTTAACACTGAATTCTTTCTTTGAAACCTCCTCCCTACTCCCAGAGTGCCTCTTTCTTTTAAGACTTTAATCTCAGTAAATTAGCAACAGCAACCTCCCAGATACCTGAGCTAGAAAACTCCAGCCACACTCAGGGGCCCTCTCCCTTCTCTTAAGTGCCAGTGGGCACTACACACCTACGAGCTTTTTAAGAACCTGCAAAAATGCTTTCAGACTTGAAAAAAACTATCCTATAAGAACAAAATGAAGACCATAAAATCAAAATTAGGAATAATTCTAAAAACCTTTCAAATATTTCTGAGAACAAAAATGTTTTATTGGCCTGGGTAACATAGTGAGACCCCATCTCTAAAAAAAAAAATTAAAAATTAGTCAGGAGGGTACAGCGGCTTACGCCTGTAATCCCAGCACTTTGGGAAGCTGAAGTGGGTGGATCTCCTGAGATCAGGAGTTCAAGACCAGCCTAGCTAACATGGTGATACCCCATCTCTACTAAAAATACAAAAAATTAGCTGGGCATGGTGATGGGCACCTGTAATCCCAGCTACTCAGGAGGCTGAGGCAGGAGACTCACTTGAACCCAGGAAGCACAGGTTGCAGTTAGCTGAGATTGTGCCATTGCACTCCAGCCTGGGCAACAAGAGTGAAACTCCATTAAAAAAAAAAAATTAGTGTGGCATGGTGGCATGCCTGTACTTGGGAGTCTGGGAGGGAGACTCTGTCACCAACCAACCAACCAAACAAACAAACCCTAAAACAAATAAGCAACAACAACAACAAAATCCCATGATATTTAATGTGAGATACTGGTAAATTTAAATATCTTTGGTCCTTTATGTGGCAGGGCCTGAAAATATTGACAATGGATCCTACCTCACATAGAAAGTACAGATACTCTGACTTCTTAGAATCTCTTGGAATTCACTGCCTCCCTTCCATTCCTACTGCCTTGGTGTAGACCCTCTTGAGTCCTTTGTTATATTTCTGCAGGGTGTCCTAAAATGTAGCTGATTATATGTCACTCCCCTGTTAGAAAGCGCTGATGGTCCCCCAAGATCTGGGTCCCCAGTCCAAAAAATTCTTGGCTTCCTGTAGACCAGAGGTGTCCAATCTTTTGGCTTTCCTGGGCCGGACTGGAAGAACTGTCTTGGTCTACACATAAAATATACTAGCACTAATGATAGCTGATGAGCTAAAACAAAAAATTGCAAAAAAAAATTTCATAATGTTTTTTAAAAGTTTATGAATTTGTGCTGGGCCACATTCAAAGCTGTCCTGGGTTGCATGCAGCCCACAGGCTGTGGGCTGAACAAGCTTGTGTAGACCCTGGAGCATTCTGCAGCCAGCCCCACAATAGCACCTACCTCGCTCCCCTTTGTGTCACACTACAACCCTCACCAGAGCAGAGAACTGTGCCTTAATCAATGACCTCTGTGTTTTCCACACAGCCTAGCATATAACAGACAATAGCATGTCCTGAGGAGCAACCGCTCCCTGCCCCCACCTCCCTGCATCATTTCTGTCTCTGCTCCACTGCTACATGGTCCTCCATGTTATTGCTGTGCACATAGAGGACTCTAGGTCTCAACCAACCAAACTTGAAAGCCATAAAAAATGCCTGGTTTCAAATTCACCATAATCATTCTCCCTAGTGTACTAGATTTCAGACAGTGAGAATAGCATTGGCTTTTGGGTCAAGTAGATCAGGGTACAAGTCTGAAGTCAAGTAGATCAGGGTACAAGTCTGAAGTCAGGCACTTAATTGACTATGTGAACCCAAGCAAACTTAGCTTGACTAGTCTTCACCTCCTCATCAGTAAAATGGCAATTAAAATATCACACTGAACGGACGACTGTGAGAATTACATGAGTGAAGGTATTCAAAGCCCTAGCATGGCAGCTGGCATACAACAGGGACCCATAAGTACACACCATCAGCAAATAGAAGCACAGTCTCAGATTTCTCAATGATCTGGGCCATGTGACCTTGTCAGAAGTCATTCCCTTTCCTGGAGGCTCATGCAAAACAGAGATTCTTACTTTGGCATCATGAATTCAGGACTCAAATTCCACGGCACTGCTTATAATTCTGAAACTCATCATGAAGAAATAGAAGGAGCATAAGATATTACACAGCTGATAAGAATGAAAAAGGTCAGGCCAGGCATGGTGGCTCACGCCTGTCATCTCAACACTTTGGGAGGCCAAGGTGGGAGGATCACTTGAGCCCAGGAGTTCAAGACCAGCCTGGGCAACATAGTGAGACTTCATCTCTTAAAAAAAAAAAAAAAAAAAAAAAAAAAAAAGCCAGGTATGGTAGTGCATGCCTATAGTCCTAGCTACATGGGAGGCTGAGGCAGAAAAACTTGAGCCCAGGAGTTCAGGGATGCAGTGAACTATGATTGCCTCACTGCTCTTCAGCTTGGGCAACAGAGCAAGACTCCATCTCAAAAACAGAAAAATGAAAGAAGTCAATCTCTATGTCCTGATATGGAAAGATGTCCAAGATGAGGTGTTTCATCATTAAGTCAAAAGGACAAGTTACAATGTAGTATGAAAAAATAAATGACCATAACATATACATATATATGTATACATGTGCATATACACACACATATATATGTATATATACATACACATATATACCTACACAAACACTTACATATCTATATCTATTATGTATATGTATATATGTGCCTGGAAAATCTCTACGGGATAGACAAGAAATTGTTCATAGTTGTTACCTGTGCCTCTTCTGCAGTAATGAGTCTAGGAGTGCCATTTAGACTCTTTGGTACTGTTTGAATTATTTTTACCCTGGGTAAAAATAACCATGTTCATGTTATAATTTCTAAAAACTGGTTTTTAAAAAGTTACAGAAGATGAAGAAGGAGAAGGAGGGAGAGAAACAGGCAGGGAAGCAGGTCTAGGCCATGGATGAGGACACCTGGGTTCCACTCAGGAGTCCTGCACTAACTATGCAAGTTCATGCCAATCACTCCCCTCTGGATCTCTTTTATTGGTAAAATAAGGGAGCTGAACAAGATGCTCTTCAGGGACAATTTCCATTAGATGATGTCTGCAAGATGCTTGGAGTAGATTTTATCCATAGAACATCTCTCTTTGACGAGTCTTGATAATTTAAGCATCAGGCCTCAGAAAAAGGACAATGTATACACGATTTCACTTTGACCCCCTTCAGTGAGAAAGCATTTCCACCGTCTCACAGACAGAAACCAAGTATAGACTGTAATGATCACTTGCCAACCAAATACACTGCTCACCAGACTCTGCTGTTCACAAAGAATTATGACTGCCAGGAGTTTTATAGCTCCCAATTCATTCTGTGCCTCTTCTGCAGAGGAGGCACACAGATTATGCAAAACAAGCAGAAGGCACTCTATGCTGGTAGAAGCAGGGTGAGATGTAAAGTGACTTCCTCTGGGTCAGAGCATAAACAAAGCTCACTCCCAGCATATTTGGAAGTATTGAACCCTTGGGATCAACTCCACATCCCTCCCCCACCTGGACTGAAAGCTTCACCTTGAAGACGCGTTTCACTGCAGTCATTTTTTGAGCGTTTTCTGGGTCAGATGCAGTGAGAGCAGCTCAACCGAGGCTGCCAATGGAGTTGCTACATTGAGGACACTGTACCGAGTACCAGCTCTACTGCTGGGCTCATCAGCAACTATGGTAAGAAGGGCCAGGCTAGCCTGGATCCATGGAGTGCTCTCAGTCTCCTGGGCAAAGTGACTTCGTACAGCTTTGAAACACAAATGACCCAGTTTGTCCTAACAGGTATAGGTGTCTGCCTTGCAGAGGGTACTGACTTCCTCTCCCAGAGCAGCTGCTTTGAATCTACCATCTTACTTCACACCTGCAAACACCTTCATTCCTCCCATCACTTCACACAGTGAAGAACCCTCCTGTGGCAACTTTAGTTTGAACATCTGGGCATCAAGATTTTCCAACAGTTCCAGAAAGTGTTTACAAAATGCACACACTCACCTTGCAGAGAAGGGCAGAGCCTGCTCTACTGACCCTACAAGCAGCAGCCTGGATTTTCAATGAGAAAACAGAGACCATGGCGTGGCTAAAACACCGCAAAGGAAAACATCTACGAAATGAATAAGACTGTCCACTCAAAGAGCATGCAGCAAGGCCACTAACTAGTAGCCTACTGGTGACCTTTACTGTGGCACCTAGTAATTCTCGAGATGGGACGATGATCACTGGCATTCATGACATTCCAGAGCTTCTAGAAACTGCTAGTTGTTTATCCCACCCTCACTGTCAGCTCTCCATGGAGTTTGCTGACTGTTGTCTGCGTATCGCCGGCCTCAGAATACCCCTCACAGCTCACTGGGGTCTTCGGTTGCCTTGGCCGAGTCCCTTCCTCTGTCTCACTGCCCTCAGGTCCCCCTCACAAGGCCTAACTTTGTCCCCTGCCCTTCTTTGTCCTGGGCACATCTTGCCAAGGCCTTTGAGGGCCTTCCGCATATCAGCTCAGCTCAGACCCCACCACATACTTAGAGGCCTCGTAGCTCCACTCACCGCCTCTGGAAGTTAAATACCAGCTCCTATCAGTGACCGGGTACAGGACGAGGCAGGAGAAGAGAGCGGCTGGATTGCAGTGGGAGTGCATCCATGACAGAGAGTTTTGTTGAAAGAAACAAAACATGCTCAGAGGCCTGAGCAAGCAGAATTCGGGTGAGTCCAGCCATTGGTGAGGCTCACTTTTTGTCCGGGTAAGGCACAAATGAGGGCAGAACAAACCATCCAATAAATACTGTAATATACTACAAGGTAGTTCCTACTTTGACATGCTTTAAGGACAAACAAATCAACAGATTAACTGTACCCAGAAAAAATAAAACCTCTCTAAAGGAACTTCCAGTCTTTTTTTTTTCCAAAGTGTTTTTCTTAACTCTTTATTGTTATCAAACAAATCTTGTGTCTATGGATCTGAAACGCCCACTCAGAGAACCTTTCATAGCTGCATTCTGAGGGTCAGCTTCAAACATTCACTGAAAAATGAGGTGGGAGTGACTGTATTCTGGATGAATAACTAAATTTTTCTAGCAACAGACATATCTGATGATGTAAGTTAAAATCAGCCATTACTTGTTCCTCTGATAAATGGGAGGCAGTTGGAGAATACAGAGGTGGAAGACAGCCTCCACTCAGGCCTAAAGCAATCCTCTTCCCTCCTTACCTCCATCCCATCCATAGCATCTTCCATTAGCCCCTCTTCGTAATCTTCTCTAGTTCATTAATTTCTGGATTCTTTACAGTGCTGAATATTCTTGAAACCTTCCCCATCACCCAATTCAACTTGTGTCTTGAGCACTGCACATAAGCCAGGACCTGAATTGGGCACCAGTGTCCCCAAGGACATCAGACACTGTCTCTTCCTCAAGGAACTCATAATCTAGAGGTGAGTCAGGCCTGTCCATGACCAGCCAGGCTACAGTGTGGACAGCAAAAGAGGAAAGAATGCGTGTCTTCTGGGTCACAGAAGAGGGAAAGAGGTTTCAGGACAGCTTCAAAGAGGGGTTACAGCTGATGGGGGTCTTAAGGCATATATATGTAGGAGTTCATGGCTGTGCTGGGTGCGGAGGCTCATGCCTATAATCCTAGCACTTTGGGAGGTTGAGGCTGGCAGATCACTTGAGGTCAGGAGTTCGAGACTGGCCTGGCCAACAAAAATACAAAAATTAGCTGGGCACGGTGGCAGGTACCTGTAATCCCAGGTACTCAGGAGGCTGAGGCAGGAGAATCACTTGAACCCAGGAGGAGGAGGCTGTAGAAAGCCGAGATCACACCACTGCACTCCAGCCTGGGCAACAGGGTGACTCTGTCTCAAAGAAAAAAAGAGATTTCATGGCTAAGGAAAGAGAGGAAAGATTCTAGGCATAGAAAAAGTGGCAGCAAAGTCACGGAGGCAGAAAAGTGAGCCTGAAGTTGAGCAAGTCACAAGCATCCAAGGCGGGGTAATGGAGAAGGAATGAAGCTAGGAAGGGAGGTCAGAACAGATTGTGGAAGCCACTGCCTGCCCCTTTACACTTTATTTTGGGGCAATGGGGAACCATTGAGGGCTTTAAAGTAGTGGAATGGTTCAGTCAGACTTACATTTTTAAAAATAATTCTGAGCTCAGGGGTTGGGGTGAGTTAGAAAGGTAAAGACTAAAGGCCTGAAAGCCAATTATTCACACATAAGATAAGAAGAGTGACAGTGGAAGGCCAGGTTTGGTGGCTACATCTGCAATCCCAGCACTTCGGGAGGCCGAGGCGGGTGGATCATGAGGTCAGGAGTTTGAGACCAGCCTGGCCAGCATGATGAAGCCCCATCTCTACTAAAAATATAAGAAATTAGTCGGGTGTGGTGGTGGATGCCTGTAATCCCAGCTACTTGGGAGGCTGAGACGGGAGAATCACTTGAACCTGGGAGGCAGAGGTTGCAATGAGCCGAGATTGTCCCACTGCACTCCAACCTGGGCAACATGGCAAGACTTCATCTCAAAAAAAAAAAAAAAACAAAAACCAAAAACCAAAACAAAAGAATAGTGACAGTGGAAATTAAAAGAAAGGAACTAATTTGAAAATTTTAGAGGAAAAACGAGTAGCCAAGTAGACATGGAAGTACCGAGGGGAAGAAAAGACCAAAAATTGTGCTGAGGTTCTTACTTGGGGGGATGGTGACAACATGAACCTAGCCATAAAAAAAAGGCAGAAAAGCAGGGTTGGGATGAAGAAGGGAACCGAGAAGTCCCAGGATGACATGGTGAGCTTGAGATATCTTGATAGAAATAAATGAAGACAGCCAGCAGCCTGCTGTGAAGCTGATCTGGGACTAAGGAGGAGGTCAGACTAGAGATAAGGATTTAGACCTATCAGCAATCCCAACAATTAAAAGCTGTCAGAGAGGAAGGAACAACTACAAGAAATGCAGAAGCAGTGGTAAACAAGCTAGGAGGATAAAAAAGAGGTCCCAGGCCACAGAAGCCCAGAGAGGGCAGAGGTTCAACGGAGGAGTGGTCAAATGTTGCAGAGAAGTTGGAAACCTCGGGTCTGGAAGGAAACTATGGCATTTGACAATAATTCAGACCTTTTGGCCGGGCACGGTGGCTTATGCCTGTAATCCTACCACTTTGGGAGGCCGAGGCGGGTGGATCATGTGAGGTCAGGAGTTCAAGACCAGCCTGGCCAAGATGGTGAAACCCCGTCTCTACTAAAAATACAAAAATTAGCTGAGTACGGTGGCAGGAGCCTGTAATCCCAGCTACTTGGGAGGTTGAGACAGGAGAATCGCTTGAACCAGGGTGGCAGAGGTTGCAGTGAGCTGAGATCAAGCCATTACACTCCAGCCTGAGCAACAAAGTGAGACTTTGTCTCGAAAGAAAACAAAAAAACAAAAAAGACAGTAATTCAGTCCTTTTCTAAAGCAATTTTAGTACAGCTGTCTTATGAGAGTGGGTATATTGTGTAGTACTAATTAGCATCTACATACTCAGATGTCAAATAACTACATTGGAAGTAGGATTCAGAACATTAATTATTTATTAAAAGCTAATAAAGGGATTCAAGTCTATTAGGTTAACTCATTGCAAATATAAAGCAACATATAAAGGTATACAACTAATTACCTCTCTAATTTCACACCATTAAAGATGCAGGATTTTTAAAAAATGCTGAGAATCAAGAGTCACATAATACTGGCCTTCTCAACAGTTATTCAAAGCAAGCACTCTAGAATAAACACATATGGGTTCAGGTCCAGCTGTTACCTTACTCGGTGGGTATTCATGGGTAAGTTAACTTCTCCAAGTCTGACTGTAAATAATAAACACACATGAAAACTCTCAGCATAGTGCTTAGCACACAACTTTCTCTATAAACGTTGACTCATTATTACAATAAACTCATTAGCATAACAATGCCTCATATCCAAGTTAAAATTATATGAACTTAGTTACATGTAATTTCTTTTTTTTTTTTTGGAGACGGAGTTTCGCTCTTGTTACCCAGGCTGCAGTGCAATGGCGCGATCTCGGCTCACCGCAACCTCCGCCTCCCGGGTTCAGGCAATTCTCCTGCCTCAGCCTCCTGAGTAGCTGGGATTACAGGCACGAGCCACCATGCCCAGCTAATTTTTTGTATTTTTAGTAGAGACGGGGTTTCACCATGTTGACCAGGATGGTCTCAATCTCTCGACCTCGTGATCCACCCGCCTCGGCCTCCCAAAGTGCTGGGATTACAGCTTGAGCCACCGCGCCCGGCAGTTACATGTAATTTCAAACATTCATTCTTTAATTTTTTTTTAGGAGCTCCACACTCTAACCAACTGAGCTAACTGGCCACATGATTTTTAAATTTATTTTTATTTTTAATTAATATATTTATTTTTAGATGGGGTCTCATTCTGTAGTCCAGGCTGGAGTTCAGTGGCATGATCGTAGCTCACTGTAGCCTTGAACTCCTGGGCTTAAACAGCCCTCCAGCCTCAGCCTCCTAAGCAGCTAGGACTACAGGTAGAAGCCACTGTGCCTGGCCAGATTTTTAAAAAAAAATTTTTTTTTGGAGACAGGGTCTCACTCTGTTACCCAGGCTGGAGTGCAGTGGCACAATCACAGTTCACTACAGCCTCAATTTCCCAGGCTCAGGTGATTCTCCCACCTTAGCCTCCTGAGTAGCTGCAACTACAGGCATGTGCTACCATGCCCAGCTTATTTTTAAAAATTTTTTGTAAAGACAAGTCTTGCTATGTTGCCCAGGATGGTCTCAAATTCCTGAGCTCAAGTAATCCGCCCACCTCAGCCTCCTTAAGTGCTGGAATTACAGGTGTAAGCCACCGTGCCCAGCCTAATTTTTTAATCAACAAATATTTTTGAGCCACTCTCCTCGGTGTATAAAGCATGGCTCTAGGTGCTGGGATTTTTTTTTTTTAAAGAGTGAGACTCAGTTCCCCATTGCAAGAAGCTTGAACTAACGGTGTAGAAGGCAAGTTGACAATTACAAAACAAGATCCACCTGTAAGAAAGGGATAATAAAGGAGCTGCAAAAATACAAAGGAGAAAGCAATCAGTGCTACCCCAGGACCTGGTAAGGAAAAGGGGCTGTCAGGCAAGGCTACGAAGAGGAGGCAATATGTTTTACAGAGGAATTCACAAGGAAAATGTTAAGGATAATAATAAATATTAAGGTACCAGCACACACACACAAAGCCCAGGGGGGAAAAAAAAAGTCAGAGAAAAAGGAAGTTATTTGCTCAAGGGCAAACAGCAAGAGAAAAGGAACTGGAAGCAACCCAGACTCTTGTCATCCAGCTCAAGGAGATTTTTTAGCTGAAATAAAACATCACATAATATTTACACCCTTCCCCATCTGAGCTTGGGCTACATACTCTACAAAGCAAATTAAACATCTCCTGCCTGTCCTCTAAAAGTCTACAGTCTAAAAATAGGCAAACTAACAAATGAACAAATTCAAGAATTTTGATGACAAACTATCACCCAAAGACAGTGTTCTGAAACAAACACTTCTCAAGTTCGGATTGGCCCCAAAGGTGAGGATGTTAATAAATTTTTGCCCTTCCCTTTGAAGATGTTAAATACCAAGGAGAAATATTAAAATTGCACGGACAGGCTCCTTAAAAGATTACAAATAGAATTACCATGTGATCCAGCAATTTCACATCTAAGTATATGTTCAAAAGAAGTGAAAGCAAGGTCTTAAGGAGATATCTGCCCACTCGTGTTCACAGCAGCATTATTCACAATAGGCAAGATAGAAGCAATCCAAGTGTCCACAGGTGGAGGGAGAGAGAATGGGGAGTTAGTGTTTGAGAGACATAGTGCTTGAGTTTTGGAAAATGAAAAAACTCCATCCTTTTCATGATGATGGGGAGGGATGATGGTGAATGTGCTTATGCCACTGAACTGTATGTACACTTAAAATGGTTAAAATGGTAAATTTTATGTTGCATATATTTTATCAAAATTTAAAAAAATAAATTTTTAAAAACTGCATCATTGCCAAGCCAATTAAATAACTATTCATAATTTACCGGCATATGAAAACACATTGTTTCTGACAACTACATGCAATGCCATCTGAAGAAGGAAGAAAGCATGGGACCAGGCATATCCAAAAGTTCTTTGTCCAAAAGAGTGGTGTCCAGTTACTGTTCCCTGGGAGTAAACATTTCTGTAACACACTGAAAAGGTAGCTTTGTTGGCAGCCATAATCTGGCAATTTTTAATATAATCCCTGTGTACCAGCACCATCCCATCGAAGGATGATTGTCAATGTGCACATTCCAAAAATTACTAACTGACCTTCCACATGCAGAAAGCAGGGCTTTATGTAAGACTCGTGACTGTAATTCATAAATTAGTTCTTGCCCTTAAGAGCTTACTGTCTAGCTGAGCAAATAATACATGGATACAGGAAAGTTAATAAAAGAATTTGTGATTATGTTCAAATAGAGTACATGTATCTAGCCCTAATTTAGCAAGTTTGAAGAAGTGAGAGATTACTGTGGAGTAGAGTGTTCCAGGAAGAACACACAGCCTTGAACCTAGGTTCTGAAGGAAACTACTCCAAATTTGGGGAAAATATTCAGGACTTAGTAAGCAGAAGTGGATAAACTTAGTTTAAGTAGAGGGTTTGTGATGGAAAGTGGTAAAAGAGTAGAAAAAAGCAAATGGAGCCAGATTACAATGGCTCTTAAAATCCAACTTTATGAGTTTGGGTTTCTACCTCTACCCAGAGAAGAACCACTGGTGGCTTTTGAGAAGGGATGTTATATAATGAACACAGTGGTTCAGTGTGGGATGGTTTGGAGAGGGAGAACCTTAGTTGCTAGAAGGTGGACTCCAGGCCACTTAACCTGAGGGCTACCAAGGTGACTACAAAGCCTACTAAGTCTAAAACCAAACGTGGTGCTCCTAGTTTAAAGCTATGACTTTAAAATATATCAGGCCAAATGCTTGTACATGAATGGAATTTTTCTGAAAGCATACACGAAACTGTTGACAGTAGTAACTTCTTAGAAATAGGACTGGAGATAGAGGCAGACTTTTACTCATTGTATACCCTTGTATAATATACATATATGTTTTAACCATGTACATGAATTTATTTTATGATTTAAAAAGTTTTAAAAATATGACAACCAGGAAATGTCAAAAAATATTTGGGCTTTAACCAGCCAATTCAAAACATTTCTAAAAATAAAGTGAAATATATTTCAGTCTTGTTTCTCCCGTATCTTAATCTCCATCGCATAGTATAAACAGTGTGGGGCTGATCTGAAAGTAACAGTACAAAGTACACCACACATCTAAGGCTTCACTTCAAACAGAGGTCATGAATCACCCCAAAATAAAAACAACTCCTTTTTGGTATATTTAAATGAAAAGTCTGCCAGAGACTATTCCAAGTCAACAGCTCGACAAAAACAGAAATTAAAAATAATAGTCCACAGCACATTTGATAAAATACATCACCACCTCAGTAAATGACCTTTTTGTTTATCCAGTTGTTCAGGCCAAAACAATGGAATCATCTTAGTCTTTTTCTCTCTATATCCTCTATATCCAAATCTCAACATCCCTACCTTCAAAATATACTCAGAATCCAACCGCATCTCACCAGCACCATCACCCTGATCCGTCTTTTCTGCCCTGGACCACGGCAGTAGCTTTTATGGGACTCCCTGTCTCCACTCTTGTGCCCCACAACCAATCCTCCTTAGGGCAGCCAGAGAGATTCTCTTGAGACACAAATCTGAGCAAGTTGCTCCGCTGTCCACAATTTCTGGTGGTTTCCTATGACCCTTGGGCTAAAACCCAAAGTCCTTACATGGCCACAAAGCCTGTACCATCAAGACCCAGTTTTCTCTCCAGCACTGTGGTCAGCTCTCCCCCTGACCCCCTGCACTCAGGCCACACTGGTCTCTTTGCCATTGCTTAGACATAGCAGTGGCCCTACCTTGGGGCCTTCCCACTTGGTATGGTTTGGCTGTGTCCCCACCCAAATCTCATCTTGAACTGTAGTTCCCATAATCCCCTCATGTCATGAGAGGGACTCAGTGGGAGGTAACTGAATCATGGGGATGATGGGGATGGGTTTTTCCTGTTCTGTTCTTGTGATGGTGAATAATCTCAGAAGATCTGAAGGTTTTATAAAGGACAGTTCCCCTGCACACACTCTCCTGCCTGCCACCCTGTAAGATGTGCCTTTACTCCTCCTTTGCCTTCTGCCATGATTGTGAGGCATCCCCAGCCATGCTGAACTGTGAGTCAATTAGCCTCTTTCCTTTATAAATTACCCAGTCTCTGTTATGTCTCAGTGTGAGAACAGACTATCACTCAACCTGAATCTCTTCTCCCAAACATCCCATGCCCCTCCCCCAACTTCATTTGGGTCTCAGCTCAAATGAAACCCCATCAGATAGTGCTTTCCCAACCACCCTACCTGAAATAGTAGAACCACTCTTCTTTCCTTTCATGTTGCTTTATTTTTTTCTTTTTAGCACCTGAAATTACTATTTTTTGTCTATTGTTGTCATTTAGTTCCTCTCTCCCCCAACTACAATGTGCACTCTATGACATCAGACATTTTTGCCACATTCACTGTTACATCCCCTGGTCCTAGAGTATGTCTGGAAAATTAAATGAGAGCTCAGTAAATATGTGTTGAAGACTGACGTAAGTACAAATCAAGGCCCTCAAGATCACCGGACAAAAAGAGGCTGCTGAAGTCCAAAATGAGGCATAAACACAATAATGCCCAGTAAATTTGTGGTAAGGGAATGAAAAAGTCAGGCATATGAACCCTTCATTTATCTATGGCATGCTATTGAGAATCTATTAATTCATGCTTTGGAACATCATCTGTGCAAACTCTGGAGGGCCATTCTTGAGGTTCTGTGACTATGGTAAAGGGTAGTACTGTTAACAAGTGTCTTCCTCCTTCTCTCCAAAACCAATGAACATAGGTGGAATATTCTGCTGAAGAAAGAAAGGAAATGCAGTCTCAACCAGAAGGCCCAGAATATTCGATTACTCCACTGAGAAGATCTGGAAACAGCCCCAGCCTCAGAACTAGGCAACTGGGTCAAAGTCAGGTTTTGGAATAAGCTACTAGAGGGACCTTGAGTATATAAATGTACACTTCGAATCCTGTTTCGTAACTGGAAACCAGGAATAATCAGATCTTCCCTTCACGTGGTCATCGTAAGATAAAATAAGATGATGTGTAGACAAAGGCATGCTGAAAATTGAGTGGACTATAGTTACCTGTGATCATCATCTTGTACTGGCTGGCCTCTAAATCACTTTCTCTTCATCGCCACTGGTGAGCTTTGTCAACAGAGATTTCATCACACACGTTTACGACTTAAAAACTTCCAATGGCTCAAACTTCTTCACAGACTGAATCCCAACCACCTTTTTGGTCACACTCCCACCATGTGGAACTACGCTTCATCCCCTAATCTAATCATACTCTATTGTCTGTGCTGGACAACTGCCTAGACCCCCAATCCCAGGCCCCCTCAGCCTCTCTTCTTCCATTAGGGAACTCCTAGGCACTTTCCAAGGTCTTCTGGGATTCCTCAACCTGAATTAGATGTTTCCTCCTGTGTGTTCTCTCAGGCATCCTGTCGAATCACTGCTTGTTTGCAAGTCCATTTTCGCACCAGATCAGTGATTCTCCATCTGATCTCTTTATGTGTCTTCAGCACGTAACAGTGTAAGACAAATGGTAGACACCCAATGTCTGCTCTTTTTGAATACCTCTCAATTCTTTCTCAGGCCTTTCTAGCTCTAACTCTCTCTGACTTATGACTTGAAGTCAGTATTATGAAAGGTCTTTTCTTACTTTTCCACCCTTGGGGAAATACGCTGGAAGGTGAAGCTGATTGACCACTCCTAGGGTTCTTCTAGAAACAGGCTGGGACTTGGAAGAGGGACAGAATAAGGTTACAGACTTCTTTCTGGTCCTCATAATTTTTGCCTTTAAAGTGTGCTTTATTTGAATTGCTATGAATTCTCATATGAGACACGCCCACATTTAAGTCTAGTACAAATGGAAATTATTTTCAACATATTCATTTTCTGAATTATTCAAGTTTCTTCTCCTTTTCACAATGGTGGAAACTCCTAAATTGACTATAACAACACAAAGCAATTATTGTTCTTTAGCTGCCAAGGTGCCCTGTTGTTCTTTTCATAAATATCCCAGATGATCTGAGCCCGGTTCAAGGCAAAGCCTATTTTTTTCTAGCCCTGTGCCTTTTCACTTGCTAAGTTTGTAACATTCAAATGACAGAAAGAAAGCCCACTTTTGCCCCCACTGCTAACATGATATATGTCTGAGTTTTAATTGGTCTTATAATTCTTCCCTCAGCCAGGTCTGCACAGGTATGGTGTAGAAATAAAACATGACAAAGCCTGAGAAGGGCTTGCTGAGGTAGGAAAAAGATGGTTTTGTAATATTTCCTGCAACCAGGAAAAGGAAAGAGAAGAATGAAGTGTGGTTTGGGAATTTGATAAGCTAGCCAGACAATTCATTAAGGAAGCATTTTCTGTCTATGACCACCTCTAAGATTACGTGAGCTATAAAGGCTAGGGATCCCTTGGTGGTTTGATATTCAACTGAGGCTGGCTGAAAATGGAAGAATTTGGATCACTTGGCTGTGAATTAAGAAATATGTGCAGCAATGAAGGGAAACATGCTATGACATTTTCTAAATATTTACCAAGGGGAGTTGGCAATCCGTGAATGGAGCCAGATCTGACAGTGAATTCTCCTGAACGCCTCCTACGCTCTTCCTCAATCACCATCCCCATCGCCAAATCAGGTGACCTTCACCTACTGAGGTTGTCAGAGGAAGGAAGCATCTCTGTGATAAACCCAGCAAATGCCATGATTCTGGCACACAGACCACTGCATCTACTCTTCCTCCTCAGATTTCTTATCTAAAACAAAGGAATAACTTACGATCTGTCTGTTAAAACCAACTGAGTCAACACAAGCTACTTTAAAGATAAAATTCTTTTTCCTACAGTCATTTCTGGCTTGTATATCCATATGGTTTCAGAACCCAGTATCCATGAACTTCCCTGCCAGTCCTAATTATATAATTGAATCTCTCATCAGCCCACATAGCAGTTATTTTCACTCTTAATCCTCCCAAGTTCGCTGATAAATGTTAATCTGCAGGTCTGAAGTTATTTTTTTTAATTCCATAATTTTAAAATTCCATAACAAAGAAATGCATTTTAAACCACTTTTTAATTAATTCATGAATTAGAGATGGGGTCTCATTCTGTTGTCCACAATGGAGTACAGTGACACAATCATAGTTCACTGCGGCCTCTTTAACTCCTGGGCTCAAGCAATCCTCCTTCTTTAGCCTTCCAAGTAGCTGGGATTATAGGCACAAGCCACTATAACTGGCTATTTTATATCACTTTTTTTTTTTTTTTTTGAGATGGAGTCTCATTTTAGACAAAGTTTCACTCTTGTTGCCCAGGCTGGAGTGCAGTGTTGTGATCTTGGCTCATTACAACTTCTGCCTCCCAGGTTCAAGTGATCCTCCTGCCTCAGCCTCCCGAGTAGCTGAGATTACAGATGCCCGCCACCACACCTGGCTAATTGTTATATTTTTGGTAAAGATGGGGTTTCACCATGTTGTCCAGACTGGTCTTGAACTCCTGAGACCAGCCTGACCAACATGTTGAAACCCCATCTCTACTTTAAATCTCCCACTGGCCATGTTTCCTACCTTTTCAGGTCTTAAGCAGAGAGTAAAATTTTGTGTTTGATTTTGAAATTTAAAGCGCTGCTCTTCAAGAGCAATTTGGTGATGGGGTTTAGGTTAAAACATGTATCTGACAGTCTCAGTAGTTCTCTGAAGTCCTTCCCCATGCCCCCTCTAGACTGTGATGTGCATAACTATTGTTTTAAAATGTATACGTCTGTATACCTTACAAGCAATGGGGAAGATTATAGAACAGTTTAGACTTTAATGGTTGAGAATGCCTTCTCTTCTGCTTATCCTCGATACCTTTTCTTTAAGATTTCACTAAAATGAAAGCACTGGATATTAAAACACATCCTCCCATAATCTCCTCCAAAGGAAATAAAATCTCAGTAGTTTGATTAGGCAGAACTTCAGGAAATAAAGCATACTGGCCTTGAAAGCAAGACATGAAAGAAATGAGCTCAAGTGATAAGAAGTATGGGTGCCACAGCTACACATCAATGATCAGATACATTCAGCTAGGTCTCACCTTTAAGCAAGTAAGTACGTACATGGAAGGCAGGGTTCAGTGACCTCCAAAATCCCTTCCCTTTCCAATAGTGTTTGCCTCATGAATTTTTTATAGTCATCATCTGTCCTGTCACACTGTGCCTATGTATCATCAAGCCCTCCTGGCCACTTCCAGGACTGAAAGGAAAATCTGTTCTTTAAAAAAAAAAAAAAACAAAAAAAAACCCATGCTTTGAGTCCTGCCAAAATTATAGCTCCGTCCTTGAAACAACGACCTGAAAATAATGGGTAAGACTAAAAACCTCTGAGAAAATACATGCCCAAAATTGTCTTCAATATTTTTTAGCTTCTCTGATATAAGCAGAACCATTACCTGAGGTCCTGGGAATGAAGACTGTGAAGCTAGAAGACAATGCTAAAGTCAAATCTTTCCAACCTATACTCTATATTCCCTGCTGAGTGTCTAACCTTAAAAAGAGGGTAGAACCAAACAAACTGAGTTTGAATCTTGAACCCATCTCTCATTAGCTCTGTAATATGAGGCAAGTTATTTAATCTTCCTGAACCTGTTTCCTTACTTGTAAAATGCTGATACTACCTTATAGAGTTACCATGACAATTAAATTGGATAATATAAAGAAAATGCTGAGCATTCATTTGTTGGTTTCCTTATTCATTCAACAAAGATTAACTGAGGGTCCACTACCAGCCAGGTACTGGGTACAACAACATAAAAGACAGAATAAATAAAAGCTATTATTATTTTCATTGACCAAAGACAGTCTGTTTCCGGAGCTGTGGCAGACCTGTCAGACTTTGACTTTAGTTGGAAACTTTCATTCATACCTCGCTTGCCTAAGATATTCATTTTCAGTTTGCCAAATTGATTCCAGGTGGGAGTCTTGTTCCTGCCATACCTTCACCCCCAAAACTAATCATCTAGCAGGTGTTCTGCTATAGGACACCTTCAGAACACTTGGAAGAAGCATTGATCAGAGTCAAAGGTGGTATCCCAACTCTCTTCGGGGCAAGCCACTCAGGAGAACTTGATATGCCTGTGCTACAAGGCCCATCCTGGATGCCTGGGAGTTCTTGGGTGCTTACCATTCCGTGAGAGAACTCTGAGTCTTCCCAGAACTCAAGATTAATAGGACTGGCTCATCCCCAATCATTGCCACTGGGACACTGATAAAGCTAAGAGTAACAACTAAGGGGTCTAAATTCCACATTTTCATGAGGGTTTATGTCTTTCAATGGTTCTTTAGAGTTTTTGATGAAATTCTGTATAAATGACCCACCTTTAATAACTCCACCAGGAGTTGGTTGGTTTCAAGGCGGGGTCTTCTTCAATGTAAGTTTAACTTTCCCTTTCCTGGCTAGCCTCCAAGCCTCCAGGCAAGCACAGGCCTAGCCGTGTTAGGTGCTGGACATTCAGCATACATTAATGATAATTTTGCACTTAGGAAAAAAAAAGCGTTTTCAATGGCATTTGGAACCTAGGACTCAGAGCAAAAGAATAAAAGTTGAATGCTGAAATAAGAAATGACCTGCCTTGGTTTATAGTGGGGGAAGGGGTGGGCGAAGAGGGAATTCTAGAATAAAATTCAGAGCCATCTGTGAAGCTAAGGATAGGACAGTGGACAGTTGAGCGGTGCCTAAAATCTTTGATTTGCAGACTCCTCTCATTAGGGAGCCGCCTGAATCTCTTTCCTTAGAAACTGAAATACGGATCGTGACTATCTCCAGGCAGGGGTTTTGCATGACTGCCTCCTACCTGGAGGTGACAGCCTAGTCTCTCCCCACAGAAATTCTCAGTACAAAAAGACTGTCACTATATTCTCTCCGTCCCCCAATCTGATGCATCGAAAATTTAAATTTACAAAAAACAGTGGCTTCTTTTCATTTTCCCTACTCCTGGCGCCTCTAATTGCTCACTGAAAACAGTGGTTTGGATATTAATAGGCTATAACTCAAGGCCCTACCTGAAGCTTGTTGTCAGGGAAACAGTACTCCAGCCCCGCAGCTGCTTTCCCAGCCTGGGAAGTATGGATGAGTTGGTGGGAGTTGGGAATTGTTTTACAGCTTCTGTTATTTCTCCCACTTTCTGCTATTTCTCAAGACCAAGTTAGAGGAAGGGGAAACTGGAGAGGAGGGTGAAGGTAGAGAAGCCTGGAGAAGCTTAGAGGAGGAGAGGAACTCTTTGGGAGAGGAAGGCTGGGGGTCCTTGAAGCATGTGGCTTGGGGCACTAGGACCTTTCCTCCCTCGGTCTACACCGGGTCACTCTCCGCGTGGTTCCCAGCGCCCTGAGGCCCAGCCCCCTCTGCTGCCCTGACGTGTCCCTTCTGCCTGGGCGCTGGGCGGCCTCAGAAGCGCTCAGCCAAGTTCCCCAGAAGAGGGATATGAGCCGCCCCAGGGCTGAGAAAGCCGGACAGAAAAAGGCAGAGAGCAACGCTGCGGTCGGACAGGCTACAGGCGCAATCCCCTTCGCTCCCAGGCTGGGGTCCTGGAGGAGGCGAACCAAAACCTGAACCCCGTCACCCTATCCCTGCGCCCCGGGGTGACGGACTCTCCAGGATCCGGCTCTCCAAAGCTAGCACCAAGTGCCTTGGAAGCCTGCGCGCGTTCCCGTGTCCCGGGGTGATCTTTGCCGCAGCTGCCGGGCCTCCCGGGCCCCACACCCCTCCCACCTCACGCCTGGTACACGGGGCCAGACCCCCATCCGGTCCCCTGGGCCCTGCACGTCACGAGCCCCCTGGGCCCAGCGCTCCTCTGCGCTGGCGCCGCGCGTCCCAGCCTTGCGCACCCGCACCCAGCTCCCTCGGTCGCCGGGCCCTCCTGGGACTCACCTGCGCTGGGACTGAAGTGGCGGCCACCCCAAGCCCGGGGGCGGCGGCGGCGGCGGCGGCGGCGGCGCAGGGGTAGGAGGGCAGTGCGGGGCTCCTGGCACAGCGGCCGCCAGGCGCCTGGTGCTGCCGAGCCGCGGACCCGCCCAGAGATATAAATAACATTATCTGAGGAGGGACATTCCTGCCGGGGGACATCGCTGCTGCCGGGACCAGATAGTCCCGCGGCGGGGGCGGGGAGGCGGGGCCGCAGCCTCCCGCAGCGCCAGGCCCAGCCCCCGCCTTCCCCACCCACTCCCGCACCTGCCAATCAGCCTCCGCGCCGGGGGGCACCTGCCGGGCCTTAGCCCGGCTCCTGGAACCCGCCTCTGCCTCCTCACCCGCAGCTGAGCCCAGGGCGCCTCCATAGTCGCTCACCTCCCCTAACCCCGTGCCTCCCCGAGCCCCCTGCGGCGGGAAAAGGGTTGGACTCCGTAGTTCGGGCCTAATTCGTGCGCCCCGAGCGGCGAGCCTAGTGGCGAAAACGAGCCCTCCAACCTTTCCCGCCCTGCATCCCCAGTGCACACAGTTCGGTTTTTAAAACACACGAAAGGACACTCTTAGGCAGTAGGGTGGGCGCGGCGGGCATCCGGGCGCTGCTCCCCCGCCGTCGCGGGTTTGGTAAGGACAGACTGATCCCGGGGGCTGGTGCATTAGAAAGCGCGCTCCCGGGCGGGCTTCTCCCCGGGGCTATGAGAGCAGACGCTGGGAGGGCAGGGGGCGGGCACTTGGCCCGAGGCCCCCAACCTCAGTCCGAGCTCGGTGTAGCTGTTTTCTGCCCGCAGACCTAGTGTAAGTCAGGACGAACCAGGCAAAGCTGGCGGCGCGCAGCCTACAGTCCCAAGGCGCTCACACATTGTAGGGTCTGTACTCAACAGGCAGGCTGCCACACCTGCCCTCCTGGCCGGCCGGGGTGTCCGGGCGAGTGAGGGTGCCTTACTGCAAGCCTGGATGAGGTGCAGCGAAGCAGGCCGGAGGAAATACTAGAACCGATGGTGTTAAAGAGAAAAGGCATCTCCGAGTCGCCCCCGGAGACAGACTCACAGAACATTGGCAGCTTGCAAGGCAGTCTATTTTCTTGACTTTCTAACGATACAAGGTCATTGTTCAGTAAGGTTTACCTGTAAGCCTTGCAGTAGCTTTCATCTCTTTTCTCCACCTGCGGTGCCTGGGATGATTTCTCATCAGCTATCAACACAGGCGATCTCAGGTATTATGGAAATTACCATAGAGATTAAAAGCGCATAGATGCAGAAAGAAGTTTTAACTTTTACTGATGCTGCCTGGTGTTCTTAACAAGGGAACAAACATTCTTATTCCTGAGTTATTTGCTTGGAAGTATAATTGTGCTGTTTTCCAGAATTCACCCAGGAAAGGGGTGTTTAATTGCCAGATGTTCAAGTTTAGTTTATATCTCGAACATATGAAAAGATACTTCACTTCCTGCTGCAGTCCCACTTCTTGAGAGTGGGCCTTTAGACACTGAGATGTGCCGAGTGGGACAGACACCCCAGGTATTACAAAGCCACAGAATTCTCCACTCCACCCTCCACTTGGCTGGACCCTTATTACAGCTCAATTTTCCAAGAGACACTAGTAATATGGGAAATAAAATACAAAAACATACATGGTCATCCATATATTATCAGTAATCCCCTCCTCCTCTTGGTTGATGACATTTAAGAATGTATTTGACTATTACTGAGTTAGAAACAAAGTTCTTTTTTGTGAAATAAAAACATTTAAAAGTCAAATTTTGACAAGAAAAGCTCAAGTAAAACAGGCCAGCTTCAAAAACTGAGACTGTTATATATCTCAAGCAGAAATCCTTGATCTATTTTTGATAGAAAAAATGGAGGGAAATTATGTGTTTATGGTTTTTTAAAACCTTGTATGAACAAACTTATTAGATAAATTCATGGTTCTCTAGAATCATAGTTCTGCAGCTACGTAATTATATACTACACAAAACAGATAATTCCTTAGCTATAGGTCTGTGGCACTGAACTAAATAGTTGCATACATATTTTTCTTGGTAGCCTTAACATTTATAATTTTCAACCATAAGAAAAAATTAATATGATAAAAGCTCCAAATCAGCAGACAGATTACCTCAACATTTTACAAACCAGCTCAGCTGCCTTAGTTATGTCCACTTTAGCTGAAAGCTAAATAATTCAATACAACCTCATTTGCTACAGAGCATGTTATCCTGACAGCATCCCCAAATGCTTTACAGCTAATAGAGTTACAGTGAAATGATAAATCAGAACTGAGGGAGAGAGGAAATTTAGAAGTACCCAGGCTTGCAGTGAGGAAAAGGACATTGTCAAATAAGAGGGAAAAGAGGACAGATTCCTGCGACCTGGAATGAGAAATTGGGAGAATAAAAGAAGGGAGAAAGACCGAGTGTGGTGGCTCACGCCTGTAATCCCAGCACTTTGGGAGGCCAAGGAGATCAAGATCAGCGAGGCCAACATGGTGAAACCCCATCTCTACTAAAAATACAAAAATTAGCTGGGTGTGGTGGTGCGCACCTGTAATCCCAGCTACTCAGGAGGCTGAGGCAGGAGAATCGCTTAAACCTGGGAGGCGTAGGCTGCAGTGAGCTGAGATCGTGCCACTGCACTCCCACCTGGGTGATAGAGCAAGACTGTTCTCAAAAAAAAAAAAAATAAATAAATAAATAAATAAATAAATAAATAAATAAATAGAAGGAGACAAAAAGAAAAGAAAAGAAAAAGAAGAAGGAGAAGGGATCATGAAATCAAGGTTATCATTGTGGACAACAGGGATCAAGTCTGAAGGGACCTCCTCAGAGGAGTACAGAATGCCTCTTGGAATTGTCTACATGAAGGATGGGAGATAGGTCTTCATCCTGGTGGGATAAGGGATTGCCCCCACTGGTCTCCCACCCGTGTTGAAAATCTACACTTCCCAGCTACCCAGCAAGCTTCACACAGGCAGTCTGCAGATTTGGAAGAGTTCTGGGGCCAGAAGAGAAAGTATGCATTTGAGAATAAATGTTGACAGCCAGAGAGTGGGGTGGGGGTGGGGTTGGGGGCTGGGGGAAGCAAGGGGGTAAGCCTTCATAGAACTGTCTACTCAGCTCTAGCTGAAACCAACAGGTGAGGCCAAGAAGATACAAGTTGGGACTTATATTAGAGTCACCTAGCCTAAGAGGGAACTTCCACTTTCCATTTCTGCAGTCTGAGTTTTTCACAATGAGCTTGTATTATTTGATAATAAGTAGAGGGGATAAATAAATTAAAAAGTAAAGACTGGATGGAGATGGTGGATTGAGTACATGCAGTTAGCTTCCCTTCTACCATATATTTCATTAAAAGATATGTCTGAAAGAGACATCTAACAGCACAGGGAAATAAGGAAAAGGCAGATAAATGTTCCAACAATGTTCAAGAAATCCAGAGATATAGAAAAGATGCAAGATCTGATTCACAGAGAAACAGAATCAGAAGAAACCAAAACAGATTCAGGAGGAGCAATAGTTTAGGGAAGTTGCAAGCAAGAGTTAAAGGACACAAGAACAGCAGGGGTCCTGAAACGGAGTATTTCACTTAGGAGCTTCCTCTGTCCTGCTCACATTAAGTATCAGGTGTTTCTCTGTGGGATAAAAATGTTAGTGGTGATCCTGGACCTGAGGGGCAGAGCTCAGCTACCTAGTGACCCCAAGAAATGACAGAAACCACTCACTGTCTTGGGATAGCGTGTCGTGACCTTCTTCATAGCTCCTGAAGACAGGTATGATAAACAAAGAGGAGGCAAGCCCGTTCCCACATTAAGAGATGATGGGATGGGACCGCCACCAAATTATCTTATGAGGAAAGGGGAACCAATACCATGAAAGAGAAGCACCAAACTCAACTATTAGAAGAAAATAATATGAGAGGAAACTAAGTTAATAAAGGGAACAAGATAAATGTTAAATGAAATTAATTTTAATCAGCAAAGGCTTGAAAGGATATTGCACCCACGACAAATAATTGGTGAGAAATCTTAGAAATTTAAAAAGTCACTTCTGATATTGAAAATTCATTAGTTCAGAAGCAGAACAGACCCACTTGAAGAACAAATAAGTGGAAACAGAAGCCAAAGAAATTTT
Source organism: Saimiri boliviensis (assembly GCF_048565385.1). Classification (NCBI taxonomy): domain Eukaryota; kingdom Metazoa; phylum Chordata; class Mammalia; order Primates; family Cebidae; genus Saimiri; species Saimiri boliviensis. The sequence continues at coordinate 38,844,062 of NC_133450.1, read as the reverse complement.
CCCCAAACCCCAGGCAAAAGACAAAGGAGATGGAAAATATGTGAAAATGGTTGAAAACCATGTAGGCAAAGTCCCCCAAGGTCCAGTATTTGCTTAATAGAAGTTACAAAAGGAAAGAAAAGAGAGTAGAAGAAGGTAATAATGGGAAAGTAGAATAGAAATTCCCAGAGTTGAAGAAAAACATAAATTTTCAGATTATAAAATCCAACTGAGTTGCCAGCCAGATGATTTTTAAATATAGTTCACAGTTTTATGAACAGTTTTAAAGTTTATGATTTTATTTATAAAACCCAAGACATTGAATAAAAATAAGTCATAAACCAAGAACTATATATAATAAGCTAGACTAACTTGCTTGGCCTTGAATTAAATTGATCCTAAAAATATTTTGAGCTAGGTGTGATGGCTCATCCTTGTAATCCCAGCACTTTGAGAGGCTGTGGTAGGAGGATCACCTGAGCCTAGGAGTTCGTGAGCTATGATTATGCCACTATACTCCAGCCTGGGTGACAGAGCAAGACCCTATCTCAAAATAAATAAATAACTGAATCACATAACCAAAGTTATTTGTGTGAAATAAATGAACCACTTGAATTCAATTCATAAATGAATATATATGTAGGAAAGCTACTGAAAAACATAAATACCAAACCAAACAAACCTGAAGTTCCACTCAACTCAAATCCCTGCCAACAACAATGGAGGATTCAAGAATTCAAGATAATGTACAGAAATCACTAGAATAGTGCCCATAGTTCAAAAATCATTATTTCACTTCTTCTTTACCCTTTTGCTAAGAGATGCATTTCATAAAATTAAGGTAAAATTTCCATTTCATTTCTGGAAACATCTAGGAGCATCACCTCCTCCACAACTTTCAAAGACAAAGAAGCAGCAGGACCAATTGGAAAAGCCTGCCATTTATAATACGGAGGAGCTGAAGACTAGGGACCAAACTTACCCTTCAGATGCCTCAAACAGAATGGTTACAGAAGGAACCTGAAAATCTGCAGCAAGTTTGCAAATACCAGACGAACCACCCTCCAAAAGAGCAGATGACACCAATTTCAAATTCCCCTCCACCAATAACAGGAAAAAGCAAAGCATGATCTGTATCCTGTCATCTGCTAGTCCATGAAAGCATTAACCAGGCTTGGGAATGAATGAGCATCTTTTATGGTACTTCACTTCCTGATCTTTCCCTGCCTCACAGGATTAGGTTATCTGTTGCCTCATATGAGCTTCAACATGCATAATGGCAGGCTTACACTGGGGTATCTGATGAACTGGGGCCTGTAGGTGCTAACGTCTTATAGCAGTTGCCTTGTTCCATAGGCTGTATTCATTTGCTACGGCTCCTATGACAAAGTGCCACACACTGGGGGGCTCAAACACAGAAATTAATTTTCTTGCAGTACTAGAATCTAGAAGTCCAAGATCAAGGTTTTGGCAGGGCTAATCTCTCCTGAAGCCTCTCTCCTTGGCTTGAAGAGGGCTGTCTTTTCCCTCTGTCTTCACATCGTCTCCATGATATGTACATCTATGTCCTAATCTCCTTTTCTTATGAGGACATGAGTTATTTGGTTAGGGCCCATCCATACGACCTCAGTTTTACTTTCACTACCTCTGTAAAGCCTTATCTCCAAATACAGTCACTTTATGAGATATTGAGATTTAGGACTTCAACATGTGAATTTGGGGGGATACAATTCAGTCCATCACACAGGCCTCATCTTTTCTCACAATGAATTGCTTCTGGAGCCTGTTACCTATTCATCCGTTCTCCAGTTACCCTCTCCTTCAACTCTGCTTCCTCATATTAGCCAAAGTATACTTTCTAAAAAGGCAAGTTGGTTCTGTCACTCTGCTTCTTTAAATCAGCCAGTAGCTCCCCATTGCCTTCAGGATATAGTTTTCAGATTCCCAGCACTTAGCATAGTACATGACACGTAAGAGGTACTCAATAAAGGCCCAATGAGCAAATAAGTAAATAAATGAATGAACACATAATGGAAATTAAAAGAGGTTGCAGTCTTGGAGATCAGCCAAAGTAGTAGGTAATTTAAAAAGTCATTTCTGTTTGGCTTAAAAATGCATATTTGTGATTTTTTTTTCAGGAGATTCAATTTCCTATCTATGTTCAAATAAGTTTATTTAAATGAATTCACATTCCCTGAAACATAACTGGCAATATTTGTGCCTGAATTTCACCAGGACCTCAGCTACCCTGAGGCATCCATACTTAACTTATTGTCTGTGGGTGAGAAATGGAGTCAACTGAGTAGGTTTTATGCTCACAGCTACCACGGAGCTCATCTATGGAGGCAAGGGTCTGCCATCTTCTAGTGTCTTTATAACCAGTGATAGCAAACACAATAATGATGATTCAGTTAGCTTTTGTCTCTGTCTGCTCTACCCTCTCAGTGATCATTTTCAGACCTGGTCTCTGGTCAATGGCCCTGCTCCAACTCCCATATTCCACTATGCCAAAGCCTTGGGCACACAGCATTAAGAACGTAGGAAGATAAATCCAAAAGCATTATGAGAAGTGAGTTAATATTGTTTTAATATTAACACTCTACCTGAGTACTTCACAGAGCAGGTAGTCTGCAAGTAGATTAACTAACCCTGAAAACTTTGTTCTCTTTCTTTGTTGATATTTATCAAGCCAGGAACTCAAATCAAGGGTAGAAAATATAATTTAAAAAAAATCAAATTTGTTAATATGTAATGACAGCTGGAGTTCTAACAGTTGAACTAATTAAACAATTTTGTGTTTATATGATAATTATTGCCAGCATAAATGGTCTTGTTAATTGCTTTTGTTAGTGAGCAGTTTCCAAATTTACAAATATTTGTTCATAATATTAACCAAGACCTTTGGGAAATTTCCAATAAAGTTTGGAAAGATATGGCAATAAAAGACTCCATTACTTCTGCAAATTCATCTCATTTTCTTTTCTATGGGATATTTCTAGAGCTGCCCAATTTCTGTTTGGATATTTCTTCAAAGCTTTAAGGTCTATCAGAAACTCTGATTCAACTCAAACATGATGTATTTTACAGAATACCTACAGAATATAACTGAGTCTTCTCAGAAATATAATTTTCCTCATTTTCTTTTTTGTACGAAAAATTCTATTTTTAAAAGTGTATTTCTCATACTGCCTTATATCAATTTTTATCCAATTTCATGAAGTAAATTGCTATCATTATCCTTACTACTATATAAAGAAATTAAGAGTTTAAGTAGTTTTACAAAGATCACATAAAAATCAAATCTCTTGCTTATTAAAGCATTGTTTATCCAAGGAGCAGTATCTCATGATTTTTAAATTAACAAATTCCATGATATTTAATGTAGGTGATTCATACTATAACCTAATATTTTAGGTCATTAATTAAGTCAAGAATTTAGCCCCACATTATGCTGAGCATGTACAAAGTAACAACTCTGTGCTGCTTGTTCTATTCCATCACTATCTTAATAATCAAAATATATTTAGGTGCCTAGCTCTTGACCTTCCACAGCAGAAACTGAACCAAAGGAAAGTTGTAGACCATTCTTTTGGGAGGAGTTCCAAACCGTGAGTGGGCATTTGTTTTTCATCACTGACCCCAACTGCTGCCTAACTCTATTTCTCAACCCTTACCCTTCTTCCCTACTAAATACTGCCAGAAACAAACAAGTAGGCACCAGCCCCATATGATTTTAAATACTCAGCATATCCCTATCTTGCCTTCATTCCAAAGATTATTCAGGAATCTGATAACTTATTTCATAACTAAAAACAATTTTTTTTTAGACAAAGTTTTGCTCTTGTTACCCAGGCTGGAGTGCAATGGTGGGATCTTGGCTCACTGCAACCTCTGTCTCCCAGGGTCAAGTGATTCTCTTGCCTCAGCTGCCCATATAGCTGGAATTACAGGCACCTGCCACCACATCCAGCTACTTTTTTTTCTATTTTTAGTAGAGACGGGGTTTCAGCATGTTGGTCAGGCTGGTCTCGAACTCCTGACCTCGTGATCTGCCCACCTCGGCCTACAAAGTGCTGGGATTACAGGTGTGAGCCACCGTGCCCAGCCTTGAAAACAAAACTTAAAATGCAAATACCTTGGGAGGAGTTGGCTTTTAAAGTAGGATATCTTTTGGCTATTGGCATAAGAAAAAAAATCAGTCCCACTTAGTGGGGCTATTATTTTAATAGCCAAGTAATATTTTTTTAAAGATAGTAGTGGGTAAACCAGAGGGATCAGTAGATGTAAAGGCAAAAGACCTGGATTCTACTTCCTCTTAATCTCTCTATGTCTCAGTTTCTCTTCTGTGAAATGATGGCATTGAACTAGCTAGTCTCTAAGGATTCTTTTAACTTTAACTTTCCATATTTTACACATATGCTAAGAACATAGTAGATGATCATTATAATAATGAAAAATTGGAAATCACTTCAATGTTCATCAAAATGGGATTGGTTAAACAATTTATGATGCGAAAACACACACACACACACACGCACACACACACACACACACACATAAATTCTATGTAGCCATTTAAGTGATACGGTTTTATACTTACTGATAGGGAAAGATGTCATGACATACTGTTGATTTTTTAAAGTAGGCTCTTAATAATTTCTATTTGATTAAGAAATAAAACATTTTATATCTAAGTGATTTCTAGATGGTGGGATTTAGAGTAATCCTTCCTTCTTATTTTTCCATGAGGCTTGAGTGTTTTATAAGCATAGAATATTTTATAATAAATAACAAAGTTATTTTCAATGTAGGGGAAAATATACTAAAATGTAAATAGCAGATATGAGATCCTTACCTGTGAACAAGCTTTGATAGAGAGGATGGTGAGGGCAAGAACAAAACAGAAGTGAACTAAAGGAAAACTAGGTCTGAATAATATTCTCATCAATAACTCAGATAATGGAATAACTGTGCCATGAAGGCTTTTTATAAAATGTTCCTTTTATGAAAAACCAGCACAGCTGATCTGTTTTGCTTATTCAGGGATCCCATTGCCAGTGTGGGAGAGGAGTTGCCTGACCCATGCTCAGCCCCTTACCAGTCCATCCAAGGAGCAATGGGAAGATCTGTCAAGCTATCACACTGCCCAAATGGAATCTGAGGCTCTGGAAAGAAACAATCCCTAGTTTGTTTTGCACTGCTGTAACAGAATACCATGGACTGGGTAATTTATAATAAACTGAATTTATTTGGCTCACGGTTTTGGAGGCTGGGAAGTCCAAGGTAATGGCACTGGCATATGGCGAAGGCTTTCCAGCTGCATCATCCCATGATGGAAAGATGGAAGAGCCAGAGAGTGAACAAGGGTGAGGGCAAGAGGGGCTGATCTTATGAAACCCAATCTCCTGATAATGAATGCCCTCTTAAGATAATAACATGAATGCACTTATGGGGGCAGAGGCCTCATGACCTAATAACTGCCTCAAGATCCCACCTGTCTGGACGGATCATTTGAGCTCAGGAATTCAAAACGAACCTGGGGAACATGGCAAAACCCAGTCTCTACAAAAAAAATTTAAAAATTGGCTGGGCATGGTACTACATGCCTGTAGTCCCAGCTACTCAAGAGTTGGGAGGATCACCTGAGCCCAGGAGGCTGAGGCTGCAGCGAGCCAAGATCACACCACTGCACTCCTGCCTGGGCAACAGAGTAAGACTCCGTCTTGGTGGGGGGTGGAAAAAAAGATCCCACCTGTCAGCATTGGGAATTAAGTCTCCAACATATGAACTTTGGGGAACCAATCAAACCATAGCAAACCCTAATATTTTATGACAGGACCAATCTTATAACTTTGTTTTCTTTCCTACTGTGCTTTAATTACTTGTTTCCTAAGGTTGCCCAATTAACCTTGATAATTATATTACTCAAATAAACATGAAAAATTTGGAACAAACTATAAGGTAGGTTAAATATCAAATATGAATTCATACAAGATAAATCAGCAAAAGAAAAAGAATAAGCTTTTTTTTTTTTTTTCCTTGAGAGAGTCATGCTATGTTATCCAGGCTGGTATCAATCTCTTGAGTTCAAGGAATCCTCCCACCTCAACCTCCCAAGCAGCTAGGACTACAGGTATGAGGCACTGCACACAGCTGAGAATAAGCTTCTTAAATGCAAAATGGTGGCCCAGGTGCAGTGGCTCACACCTGTAATCCCACCACTTAGGGAGGCCAAGGCAGGTGAATCACTTAAGGTCAGGAGTTCAAGGCCAGACTGTCCAACATGGTAAAACCCCATCTCTACTAATAATACAAAAATTAGCCAGACATGGTGGTGTGCACCTGTAATCTGGGCTGAGGCAGGAGAATCACTTGAACCCAGGATGCAGAGGTTACATTGAGCCGAGATTGTGTCACTGCACTTCAGCCTGGGCAAAGGAGAAAGACTCCATTTCAAAAAAAAAAAAAAAAAAAAAGCAAAATCGTAAATAACAGTTTTGAAGTTGAAAATCGGTAGGAAAAAAATCTTGCAGAAGATCATAAATCCAGGTCAGCACTGTGGTTGTCAGCAGTCAGAAAGTGTGGGAGCTCTCCACATGGGATGTGAGATCCATGCATCCAAACAGGGTCTAAACTGTCCTACTTAAGGGACAGTTTCCTATATATCTGTTTCTGACTTGTGATTATTAGTGCTATATATCTGTTTTTCACCAATTGTATCATACCTTTCATACTCAAATTCCTTGACTCAATTTGGGGATCAATGGCTGCAGAGTTTATCTAAGGAGCTAGAAAGGGCATCGAGAGGCTATGAGAACAGAGAATAGAGAATATGAGAATGCATGGCTATGAGAATAGAGAAGCCATGCTCACAAGGAAAAGAATTTCTTTTGCTGCTGTTGCTTTGAGACAGAGTCACACTCTGTCATCCAGGCTGGAGTGCAATGGTCTTGGCTTGATCTTGGCTCACTGCAACCTCCGCCTCCTGGGTTCAAGTGATTCTCCTGCCTCAGCCTCCCGAGTAGCTAGGACTATAGGCACATGCCACCATGCCCAGCTAATTTTTGTATTTTTAGTAGAGACAGGGCTTCACTATGTTGGTCAGGCTGGTCTCTAACTCCTGACCTAGTGATCCGCCCACCTCAGCCTCCCAAAGTGCAGGGATTACAGGCGTGAGCCACCATGCCTGGCCCAATGAAGAGAATTTCTAAGGTTCAGACCCAGAGCCGCTCAGGAAGTCAGCGAGTCTCTGCCTACTGGAAGTGCTAGAGGCATGCAAGAACCATGACCAGAAACTCTAAGTGGAGCCACAACAAGTCAAGAACAGCATGTACATAATTTAGTTTATCTCTCACTAATTCATTATTTATTTTACTTGTCATAGTCTGCTTACTGAAAGGATTTCTGAAGGGGTTCTTGTGATTTATTTACCAGAACAAAGTTCTGTATCAGTCTTCCCTTTCCAACTAGATTGTATGATGCTTGATCCTTTAAAAAGTTTCTCTTCTATTGCCCACAAGCCCTAGTATGATACTGAACAATGATAGATGGTGCATATGCAAAAATAATGCTGAAGATTTTAATAAGCATAAGTACACAACCTAAGTACATAGTCTACTGGTTGCTTTAATGAATAAAGCTATGTTACAGATTCTAGCTCATCTCCTGGATCCCACATAAGACATGGTGACCATATGTTCGTTCCAGTTTGCCCAAAACAGGCTTGCACCTTTTGTCCTGGCATAATCGTTAATAGGACTCCCTTGCAGTCTCAGAAATATAATGGTTTGGACAATAAATTTTACAATGACCTTATTGATCAGCCACTCCCCAGGGGCTTCCCAGTAAATTCTAATGTACAAAAAGTAATTTTGCTTTAACAATGAAGGAAAACTTTATGGCAAAAGACAACCACAAAGTACAAAGTTAAAATTACATTATTAACTACTTGCTATTTCCTATGTAAAATGGTTTAATCTCTATATAAATGTAAGCCAACTCTGCCCTCTGCTGTCTTATAACAGTATTATGACATTGTTTCAGTTTCATTGATTGAAACTGATTGTGTTCGTTGTATTGATTACATTAGAGTGTGGACTCTCAACTTTGTCTACTGCTATATTAGCTTTTAGAAATCCCCACTGCCTATCCTGCATCCTACACCAGTAAATCAGAATCTCTGGGGATGAGACCCAATTATGAATTTTTTAAGCTCCCCAGTTGATTTCAATGTGCAGCTAAAGTTAAGAACGGTTGCTTAGAACATCATATTGAATGATCTGTTGTTGTTAACTTAGTTATTTGATTTCACAGTCCAGATCTGGGGACTCCTTGGAGATTAGAAGAAAAAGATGAGTATATCAGAACAAATATTGGGGGTGGTGGCTCGTGCCTATAATTCCAGCACTTTGGGAAGCCAAGGTGGGCAGATCACCTGAGGTCAGGAGTTCGAGACCAATTACTCGGGAGGCTTAGGCAGGAGAATCACTTGAACCTGGGAGGTGGAGGTTGCAGTGAGCCAAGATCACGCCACTGCACTCCAGACTGGGTGACAGAGTGAGACTCTTGTCTCAAAAAAACAAAGCCATTCCAAGGGATGGTGTTTTACGTGTGTGTCTGTGTGTGTGTGTCTGTGTGTGTGTGTCTGTGTGTGTATGCACACACAGACACACACATATTTTTTTTTTTTTTTTTTACTTACAATGATGACAGGAACAATACCTACTAGAAAAGCTCAGCCCTAATTCTCTGTTGATGCAATTACCTGCTGAGGAAGCTCCAGGATAGCCAAGAAAGTTGGGAGAGAAGACAGGGGCAAATGAGGTAGAGACTATTGCATTAAACAACTGCTTCCTTTTTCTTGAATGTTCAGAGACTTGTTAATGGAGTTTATCATATGGAAAAGCACTGATGTGAAAGCCTAGGAAATCTACTGAAGTGGAAGTTGCACTAATTAGAACATTAACTAAATTAAGTCACTGGGGAAGAGTGAATGCCAAAGGGAATAAGACAGAAAGGAGAAAGATACAGAAAAATTATCAATACTCAATGAGAGAGGAAGAAGGAGAGATAGCTTTTGTAGAAAACTGACCAAGAAGCAGGTTTTTAATAGTGAGCCAGAAGTTTACTGCCCACTCCCTTTTTCTAAAGTTTATCAGGAAAAGCTAATGGATCTAGCATCTGAAATTGGCCCTGTTAGAAGAGATTTTATTCCTCCTAAAAAAACCTCTTATCTAAAACTGTGGGATTGGCCAGAAATGTTGGCATGAGAAAGAAGGGTTGGTTCATTTAAGAATTTTGATAGTGGGAATCTGGAAAAAAAATCTCCTGTTAAAACAGCAGCAGCCTCCAAAAGAAGGCATGAAGAGGTATGTGGCAGATGGTGAGGTCTTTATACATCATGTGTGTGATCTCATTATTTGGTTCTTCAGTTAAGCTAAAGGCAAGACTGGTAGCATAAGTGGGGACAAAGTAGAGGTTTGGAAGTAGCGTCAGGAACTATGCTAAATGATTCTATGACTGGTTCTGTTGTCTATGAAACAACTGCTGATACTTTAAAAAATGTGTTTTCAAGTAATGAGTTGGGACAAAATAAAAACGTTTCTGGAGATGTAGTGATTCATAAGAATGGTTCTTACTCTTGCTGGGTAATAAACCCCTGTATGTGATGAAAGCTATGCATCCTCTCTCCAGAGAAAAACTGACATTTATACATGAATACTTAATTTTATATATAGTTCCATCCTGGTTTAAGAACACTAGATTTATAAAATAATCTTCTGTAAGTAGATTTATGATTTAAATTATTATTATGAAACATTTAGTAAGAGTTTATATTTGCAAATCTTTGAATTGAGCATTCCATAAACTAGATTAAACAGTACAAAGTGCCTGTCTTCTAGCTACCTATAATGCAACACAATGTTTGTATAGCCATATAAAGGACATATATGTGTCAAAAAAAAAAAAAAAAGGCATACATCTTGATAGGAAAAGGTAAGAACATCTTGAGACATGCTAAGCAATGGCGGAGTAATTTGAGGGTAACCCACAGCCTCTTTTCAATATAGTCAGGGAATTTTGGAAAAATGATTGAATGCCCCCATGTAGGGCAGGGATCAGAGATGAGGACCATATGGTCTTTGTCCTCAGGCTGCATTCACTTTAGTGGGGTGGAGATAGGAGAAGCAAACAAATGACTCTAAAATAAGGCAGCATTTGGCAAATGCCATATGAAAATTACAAAGAAAATATCTGGGGAGAGGGTTCAGACAGCAAGATCACACTTAACATGAAATGAAAAATGAAGGCCAGGCATGGTGGCTCATGCCTGTAATCCTAGCACTTTGGGAGGCCAAGGCAGAAGGATTGCTTGAGTCCAGGAGTTTGAGGCAACATATTGAAACCCTGTTTCTACGAAAAAAAAAAAAAAACTTAGCCAGGCATGGTGGCGCATGCCTATAGTCCCAGCTACTCAGGAGGCTGAGGTGGGAGGATTGCTTGAGCCTGGAAAGTTGAGGCTGCGGTAAGCCATGATCATGCTACTGCATTGTAGCCTGAATGACAGAAGAGATCCTGTCTCAAAAAAACAAAAATGACCCTCACACCTTCTTTTCCCCTCTTTTGTGTGTGAATTGCCTATTGTTTTTTAATAGGAAAACGTCATGTGGCTACTCCAAATAAAACGACCAGGTGACCCATTATTTTTTTATGCCTGTAGATCAGTTTATATATATGAAAAGTATAGAAATTAAGACGGAAGAGGTCAACCACAGTCATATTGCAGCTGGTTTTAACAGTAAGGGAGAGAAGCCTGTACCTAATTCAGTTGACAACGGTAATTCGTTGAAGGCTTTTAAGCAAGGCACAGATAGGATCAGAACTGTGCATTAGGAAAATTAAGCTAGCAGCAGCATGTAGGATGGCTGGAGCAAAGAGAGACAGGAGACAGGCTATTACAGTCATCAAGGGGAGAAGTAACTAGGGCCTGAACAATGTTGGCTAGGAAAGTGAAAAGCAGAAGGATGTCAGACTGGGGGATCTGTAGGCCACTGAAGGCTTTTTAATTGGGGAGTGCACTGGGGGCTTTAGAAAACTCTCGAAAAAGCAAACAGACCAGGTGCAGTGGCTCATCATGTCTGTAATCCCAGCACTTTGGGAAACTGAGCCAGGAGTTTGAGGCTTCAGTGAGCTATGATGATACCACTGCACTCCAGCCTGGGTGATAGAGCAAGACCCTGTCTCTAAAAACAAACACAGAACAAGCAAGCAAAAATTCCTCTTCAGTATTTTAGAGATACCTTCTTCTAACCTAAATTTCTGCCTGAACAGAAAGGGGCTCCAGCTACATGAAAGAGATTAAGTTCATTTTAGTCTTTTGATAAGTAACTATTGAATCCTTTATCAGATCTAGTCCTATCTGTATTTCTTCCTCCCTTGCTGTAGTAAATTTCTTCCATAGAATTCAGAGGCAAAAAGGACTGTGAGCAATTTGAAAAATCAGAATTTATTCTAAACAAATAAAGGGCTATCTATAGTTCAACACATAACATAAATTCCTTATCATATATATATATTTTAAAAATCCTTCCTTGGCCAAGAGTAGTGGCTCACACCTGAAATCCCAGCACTTTGGAAGGCTGAGGCAGAAGGATCACTTGAACCCAGGAGTTTAAGACCAGCCTGAGCAACATGACAAGACTCTGCTGCTAAAAAAAATTTTTTTAATTAGCTGGGCATGGTGGCATATACCTGTAGTCCCAGCTACATGGGAAGCTGAGGTGGGAGGATCGCTGGAGCCCAAGAGGTTGAGGCTGCAGTGAGCCTTGATGGTGCCACAGCACTCCAGCCTGTGTGAGGAGAGAGACCCAGTCTCAGGAAAAAGAAAAAAAAGTTCTTTCTTAATAGTGGCCATTTCTTGAACTTTCATCCCATTTTTCTCTTCTTTTAATGCCAAATTTCTCACAAAATCAGCCTTCATTCATTACCTACTTTGACTTGCCACCTATTCATCCCTCAACCCTTCAAACACGGAGCACATCTATATAGTTACAATAAAATCATACCCTCTAAAGTCCACAGTGTCATCCTCACCACCAGAACTATTAATTTTTTCCATTTTCATCTTCCTTGACCTCTTTCTGGCATTTGGCCCCGTAGAACAACCTCTCCAGCTTGAAATTTTCTTTTCCTTTGGTCGTCTCAACGTATCACACAACGTCTTTTTTCCTTCCACCTCTGGGCTCTCTTCTGTTCTCTTTCCAAGCTATATTCCTATCTACTCTACAAATATAATTGCAACACAAGTGATCATCTTGAGCTGCCTGCTACTTACAACCTTGAAGGAAAACACTTTTTGATTCAATTATTCAATGCTCCACAGAATTCCTAAATCTACTGGATATCTCCTACTGGTATTTCCAAGTGGATGTCTGAAACTCATCATATCTGGAGCAGAGCTTGTCTTTCCACTCAAAAAGTTAAGTCCTCCCTATTCTCAACTTCCCCGCATTCATCAATGATACCACTGTTTTCTCAGTTACTCACGTTGGAAATCTTGAGTCATTCTTGACTGTTCTCTCTCCTTGCATAGTTGGCCAGTTACCAAACTCTTACTAATCCTGCCTTTGCAAATAATCTGAAGTCTCTCTTCCTATCCCTTTTCCACTGCCACTACTTAACTAAGACTCATCATTTCTCTCCTACGCATTTCCAATAGTTTTAAAACTAGTTCTTTTCTTTCGTCTTCCTTTTCCTTTTAATACATTGAAAGTTTCGGGCCGGGCGCGGTGGCTCAAGCCTGTAATCCCAGCACTTTGGGAGGCCGAGGCGGGTGGATCACGAGGTCAAGAGATCGAGACCATCCTGGTCAACATGGTGAAACCCCGTCTCTACTAAAAATACTAAAAATTAGCTGGGCATGGTGGCGCGTGCCTGTAATCCCAGCTACTCAGGAGGCTGAGGCAGGAGAATTGCCTGAACCCAGGAGGCGGAGGTTGAGGTGAGCCGAGATCGCGCCATTGCACTCCAGCCTGGGTAACAAGAGCGAAACTCCGTCTCAAAAAAAACAAAAAAAACAAAAAACAAAAAAAAAAAAGTTTCACTGGGAATATTACTCTTTCAAAAATATTTTGTTGTAGGTATCATTTCCTACTCAAAACTCTTCAGTTAGATTCCTATCACCTATAGGACGAAAGTTACATTTCTTAATTTGGCATTTAATATCCTCCACTATCCATTTTTTACTTCTTTTTATTATTTAAAAAAAAATTTTTTTTTTAATTGAGATGGGGATTTGCTCTGTCACCCAGGCTGGAGTGCAGCAGCATGATCACAGCTCCCTGCAGCCTCAAGCTCTTGGGCTCAAGTGATCCTCCTGCTTCAGCCTATCAAGTAGCTGGGACTACAGGGGTGCACCACCACAACCAGCTAATAGTTGTTTTTATCCTTATCTTACACAAATCCTCTACACAAATTCTCTTCTCCAGCTAATTTTCCAACTGCTCCCAAATATGACATACCCTTAGAGTTGACATTTGCACATTTCGGGGGATACTATTCACAGAGAATATAATGTGAACAGTGTGCCTTGGAGTTATGCAGTGACTGCACTTTATTCCCATGTCCACTTTTGTGTCTTTGTTCTTTTTTTTTTTTTTTTTTTTTTTTTGAGGAGTTTCACTCTGTTGCCCAGGCTGGAGAGCAGTGGCAGCTGACTGTAACCTCCACCTCCTGGGTTTAACCAATTCTCCTGCCTCAGCCTCCTGAGTAGCTGGGATTACAGGCACCTACCACCAGGCCTGGCTAAATTTCTTTCTTTCTTTCTTTCTTTTAAGTAGAGATGGGGTTTCACTATGTTGGCTAGGCTGGTCTGACCTCAAATGATCTCCCCACCTGAGCCTCCCAAAGTGCTGAGATTACAGGCATGAGCCACCATGCCTGGCTAGTGCCTTTGTTCTTGATCTTCTCCCTGTCGACTACTTGCCCCTTGCCTCTGCTCTAACGCTTCCTTCAAAGCCCAACTCAAGTTCTTTTTTTCTTTTCCTTTTTTTTTTTAAAGATGAGGTTTCACCATGATGGCCAGGCTGGTCTTGAACTCCTGACCTCAGGTGATCCACCCACCTTGGCCTCCCAAAGTGCTAGGATTACAGGCATGAGCCACCATGCCCGGACCCAACTCAAGTTCTACCAGTTTCAAAAACTCACCACCAACTGCCCGATAATCACCCCTTCCTCTGGATTCCTAGATTAGTCATTGGTACATATGTGAGCATATAATTTACCATCCAGATTGTAATGTTTGCTAGTTAGAGGTCACAATTACTCTGAACCCACAGGAATAAACTGGGACTGTCAGGACAAGCAGGGCCATATGGCCAACCTACTTATATATTACCCATTTGGCACTTGGCATGTGTTATCTGGTAGTTTTTATTTGTTTGTTAAATATACGTATGTATTTAAATGCAACTATCTAATCTCCTCAAGATAGGAAATCATCTGAGCATAAATTATGTCTTCTCTCTCTGTGTTCTCCTGGTGCCTGGCCAGCGTCTTACACATAATACAAACTAAAAATGGTTTGTTCCCCCACTGGCTGCTCTGAAAAGCCATCTTTGCATTGTTCCTCGTCCGACTGCTTGCTCTCCGCAGCCGCCTCCGCCGCGCGCCTACTTCGCCATCGCGGACTCCGGCAGCTTAATCGCCAGAGTCCTTGAACTCTCGCTTTTTCTTAAATACCCCGCATCGGATCACCGGCGTGACCCACCATGTCAGACGCAGCGGTAGACACCAGCTCCGAAATCAACACCAAGGACTTGAAGGAGAAGAAGGAAGTTGTGGAAGAGGCGGAAAATGGAAGAGACGCCCCTGCTAACGGGAATGCGAATGAGGAAAATGGGGAGCAGGAGGCTGACAATGAGGTCGATGAAGAAGAGGAAGAAGGTGGGGAGGCAGAGGAGGAGGAGGAAGAAGGTGATGGTGAGGAGGAGGATGGAGACGAAGATGAGGAAGCTGAGTCTGCTACGGGCAAGCGGGCAGCTGAAGATGATGAGGATGATGATGTCGATACCAAGAAGCAGAAGACCGACGAGGATGATTAGACAGCAAAAAAGGAAAAGTTAAACTAAAAAAAAAAAAAAAAAAAAGGCCGCCGTGACCTATTCACCCTCCACTTCCCGTCTCAGAATCTAAACGTGGTCACCTTCGAGTAGAGAGGCCGCCCGCCCGCCCACCGCGGGCAGTGCCACCCGCAGATGACACGACGCGCTCTCCACTACCCAACCCAAACCATGAGAATTTGCAACAGGGGAGGAAAAAAAACAAAACTTCCAAGGCCCTGCTTTTTTTCTTAAAAGTACTTTAAAAAGGAAATGTGTGCCGGGCGCGGTGGCTCAAGCCTGTAATCCCAGCACTTTGGGAGGCCGAGGCGGGTGGATCACGAGGTCGAGAGATCGAGACCATTCTGGTCAACATGGTGAAACCCCGTCTCTACTAAAAATACAAAAAATTAGCTGGGCATGGTGGCACGTGCCTGTAATCCCAGCTACTCAGGAGGCTGAGGCAGGAGAATTGCCTGAACCCAGGAGGCGGAGGTTGCGGTGAGCCGAGATCGCGCCATTGCACTCCAGCCTGGGTAACAAGCGCGAAACTCCGTCTCAAAAAAAAAAAAAAAAAAAAATGTGTTTGTATTTTTTATTTACATTTTATATTTTTGTACATATTGTTAGGGTCAGCCATTTTTAATGATCTCGGATGACCAAACCAGCCTTTGGAGCGTTCTCTGTCCTACTTCTGACTTTACTTGTGGTGTGACCATGTTCATTATAATCTCAAAGGAGAAAAAAAACCTTGTAAAAAAAAAAAGCGAAAACGACAACAGAAAAACAATCGTATTCCGAGCATTCCAGTACCTTTGTTGTGTATGTACTTAGCTGTACTATAAGTAGTTGGTTTGTATGAGATGGTTAAAAGGCCAAAGATTAAAGGTTTCCTTTTTTTCTTTTTTTGTCTATGAAAAAAAAAAATGGTTTGTTCATCATGATGATATCTTTATTCTGTTATTTAGGAATGAAACATGAGTTAGGAGTAACTTTCAAAGGTGGAAAATTCACTACCCAATTTTCATTCTGGCAAAAACACAAAAACCTCTATGTCCCCAGAAACAGATAGTGACATCAAAAAATTTCCTCAAGATTTTGCTGAGGACTGGGTTGAGGCCTCTGGCACAAGGCTCTGCCCTGTTGCTTAGCTGCTGAACAATGTGTTTCGTCTGTATCTTGACACATCCTTTTAACATTGCTTTGTCACATAGCAGAAAGACGACAGCCCCAACCACAGGACTCACAGAAATCAAATCAAAATAAAATTACACCTAAGAAAATGCTGTGGTGGCTAACTCACCTGAAACCAAGTCTTTGGATGTTTTGACTTGCTTCACTTATTTTGCTTAATTAGCACCTGGCCCCAGTTCAGAATTATCCGTGCTCAACTGCCAGTAACTAAAGGAAGAGAAGGAAGACCTAAAAACAAAACAAAACAAAACAAGACAGTGGTCACGAGAGTGAATGCTCTGAAAATGAACTAGAACGCAGACTGGAAAAAGACGGACATGTGGGTAAAAGATAATTAGGACAGAATCATCTCTCAGGACTAAATACTTCACAGAATAATGCAACAAAAGAGTAGCAGGTCAGAATCACATAGGGGTGTGAGTCCATGTTCAAAAGCCCCAGAAAGGGACACCATTTTGTTCAAACTACTGACGGTTTGTGCCTTTCTAAAATTGCTACCAAATAAATAGGTGACGACCAACAGTATTCATTGATTTGTACATAGGATGACATAAGGATGTTTTCCTTTGACTACAGCTCTAAAATTTGGTTCTCAGAGAGATCTCACCCGTAAATGTTTGGTCTAGCATTTTTGTTTGTATCTATGAGAGTCTCCGAGCCCTTCATAGTATCAGTAGTCTTCTTAATACACAGAATAGTCCGTCTAGAGATTCGCTAAATATTCTCGAGTTTGATAACGAGCTTCTTAGAGCCAGGGCAACGCAATGAGACCTCTTCTCTACTAAAAACAACAACAAAAATTAGCCAGGCAAAGTGGTGCTCGCCTGGCTACTCAGGAGGCTGAGGCTGGAGATTCGCTTATACTCGGGAGGCGGAAGTTGTAGCGAGCCAAGATCACGGCCGGTAACAATCCAGGCTGGGCAACAGTGAGAGAACGTCACGCACGCACGCAAGCAAGCACGAACGCAAGCACGCACGCACGCACGCAAGCACGCACGCACGCACGCACGCACGCACGCACGCACGCACGCACTCGAAAGAGCTTATTAGGAAAGACAAAAAGATGGGGCTGGGCGCGGTGGCTCACGCCTGTAATCCCAGCACTTTGGGAGGGCGAGGCGGGTGGATCACGAGGTCAGGAGATGGAGACCATCCTGATCAACATGTTGAAACCTCGTCTCTACTAAAAATACAAAAAATTAGCTGGGCATGGTGGCACATGCCTTTAATCCCAGCTACTCAGGAGGCTGAGGCCGGAGAATTGCCTGAACCCAGGAAGTGGAGGTTGTGGTGAGCCGAGATCGCGCCATTGCACTCCAGCCTGGGTAACAAGAGCAAAAAATTTCCGTCTCAAAAAAAAAAAAAAAAAAAAAAAAAGATGGCCGTGTACAGTGGTTCATGCCTGTAATCCTAGCATTTAGGGAGGCCAAGGCGGGTGGGTCACCTGAGGTGAAGAGTTCGACACCAGTCTGGTCAAAATGGTAAAACCTTGTCTCTACTGAAAATACAAAAATTAGCCAGGCATGGTGGCGGACACCTATAATTCAAGCTACTAGAGAGGCTAAGGCAGGAGAATTGCTTGAATCCAGCAGTGCAGAGGTTGCAGTGAGCCAAGATTGCTCCATTTTACTCCAGCCTGGGCAACAGAGCATAACTTCATCTCAAAAAACAAAACAGAACAAAACAAAAAAGATAAAAGATGACTCCTTCTCCTTATGATCTTTTAATACCTGGACCTCTCTAGAATTATTGGATATATTGACTTCTTGGGAGTTCCCAGTTCTTCCTTTCTTTGTTTGTTTGTTTTTAAATAGAGTCTCACTCTGTCGCCAGGCTGAAGTGCAGTGGCGCAATTTCGGCTCACTGCAACCTCCGCCTCCCGGGTTCAAGCAATTATTTTGCCTCAGCCTCTTGAGTAGCTGGGAATACAGGCACGCACCACCACGCCCAGCTAATTTTTGTATTTTTGATAGAGACAGGGTTTCACCTTGTTGCGTAGGATGGTCTCAATCTTTTGGCCTTGTGATCCGCCCGCCTCAGCCTCACGAGGTGCTGGAATTATAGGCATGAGCCACTGTGCCCGGCCACTTTTGGTTCTTTTTTAACTTGAAGTCATCACTTGCCTTCAACGATTAAAGCCAGGAATAGGCGACTTTAATGGTAGATCTGCCACAAAAGTGTATTTTCTGTCTCATTTGTCCTATCATTTCTCTTCCTCTTCCCTTTATCTCTCATTCCCTTCTTTCTACTTGTGATTTTATTTCACCCCTTCCCTCTACTCCCCATCTCTCCTTGAGTATAATTAGAGCGCTTGGTGGTAGGTAGGGCCAAACAGTGTTGATTTAAGCATTGATCTTAGATGCACAGGAAGGTGTTAAGTGACTTCTCAAGACTTTTCCTAGCTCTCGGATTCTCATGGGGTTGCAGTTAGTTAGTTACCATCCCTCGATTACTAGTCACTTATTCTTACATCTGTATTAGGTCAATTGGAATCATCTTCATCATCATAGCTAACATTTATGGAATACTTAATACATATGTCAGACCCTGGGTTATGTGGATTCTCTTCTTTACTTCTCACAGCAACTCTGTGAGGAAGGCACATTCCCATTTTGCAAATGAGGGAGAGGGAGCAGAGAAGTTAGTACCTTTCCCACGTTTCATCATGGCTAGTAAGTGACAGAGCTGGGCTGTGAGTCCACATTTATGTGTCTCCACACCACCACTTTGGTGGAAAATGTGATCCTGGTATATGGTAGGAAGAAGGCTGAGCAATTTAAAATCCGTTACACAGCCTTCACAGATGCTGGGCCGAGGCATAACTTTAAAGCTAACGTCCCCTGACTAAAGGGTCAAAACTTTATCCTCTTCGTGAAAGGATGTGATGTTACTTAGATCTACGCAACCTCCCCTAGGTACCACCCCTTCCAAACTTGTCTCAGCATTTCTGCACTTTTGCACATATTGTTCCTTGTGTCAGGGGAACACCTTGCCCAACGTTCCCTAAGTCTAAGCTTAAAGAGTCTGTGGATGGATCAACGCTTCTGAAAAAATCTTTGCTGAGACTGTGTCCCCTCCTCTCTCTGACCTCTCCCAGGCTGCCCTTTCTCTGGGCCCCAGGAGCATTCCAAAGAGCAGTTTTTACACTGTATTGTGGTCACTGGTTTTTCTTGTCTTGCACCCTGATTGTGAAAAGTGAGCCTAAGGCAGATACCCCAGCCATTATCTGAGTGAAATTGAATTCCTGAGCTTTAATATTATCATTTTACTTCTTCCAGGTATATTTACATTTTGAGCACCATTCTGAATTTTGAAATGTAACACTCTCTGATATAGACACCTTGCCTGTAAGAGTGACTACCTTCCTTCAGCCCAAGTCAACAAAAACTATTACATATGTATGCATGTATGTATGTATGTATGTATTTAGAGGCAAAGTCTCTGTCATCCAGGCTGCAGTGTAATGGTGCAATCACAGCTCACTGCAATCTCGACCTCCAAGGCTCAAGTGATCTTCCCACCTCAGCCTCCCAAGTAACTGGGATTATAAGCACACACCACCACACCCACTGCCCAGCTAATTTTTGTATTTTTTGTAGAGACAGGGTCTTGCCATGTTGCCCAGGCTGGTCTTGAACTCGCTAGCTCAATCAGTCCTCCTTCCTTGGCCTCCCAAAGTGCTGCGATTACAGGTGTGAGCCATCACACCTGGCTGGATCCAATTATTTATAAAAGAGATACACAAAGTAGTGTATAGAACCAATTGAAGGCCGGGCATAGTGGCTTGCGCCTGTAATCCCAACACTTTTGGAGGCCAAGGCAGGTGGATCACCTGAGGTCAGGGGTTCAAGGCCAGCCTGATCAACATAGTGGAACCCCATCTCTACTAAATGTAAAAACTTAGCCAGGTGTGGTGGCACATGCCTGTAATCCGAGCTACTTGGGAGGCTGAGATGGGAGAATCACTTGAACCTGTGAGGCAGAGTTTGCAGTGAGCTAAGATCGTGCCATTGCACTTCAGCCTGGGCAATAAGAGTGAAACTTTGTCTTTAAAAAAAAAAAAAAAAGAACCAACTGAAGTCAAGAAGCTATTGCTAAACTTCCAGAAATGAAGCAGAAAAGTGCTAAGTTTACAGATCGTTTCCTAGAGAGCAATGAGGTGTTAAATCGAATGATATTAGGGCATGTCGTTCTCCTTATTGAGTCATCCATGTCTTAGGCAGAATCTTCCTTCTGGTGAGCACAGAATGAAGACATGATTTAGCAATTAAATTATTGGTAATTTATTGAAAAAAGGGATACTAATTTCTAACCAAAACTTTCCTAATTATTTTTGTTTGTTTTCCTTCTCAAATTTCAAAACTGTTGAAAGCAAAGACCTGGAATGCACAGAGCAAAATGCAAATGAGATAGGTGGAATGGTAGCTGCCTTTGGCTATGGAATTTGGAGTAAGGCGGTAGGAAGAGTGAAACTGTGCTTTCAGCTTTTGTAATCAATCAAAAAATATTTACTGAGCACCTATGTGTCTGGTATAACCCTGGGAAACAAGCATGATTCTCAAGTTTGCAGTCACGAGCTGACTGTGTATACTATAATAGGGGAATTAATAAACTGTTATTAATTTGGGAGGCCAAGGCGAGTGGATCACCTGAGGTCAGGAGATCAAGACCAGCCTAACCAACATGGTGAAACCCCATCTCTACTAAATATAAAAAATTAACTGGGCATATCTGTAATCCCAGCTACGTGGGAGAGATTTGGAAAGGGATACTCATTTCCAGTCTTTATGGAAGAGGTGATGTTTGAGCTATGTCTGAGAACCTGAATATGAATTCAATAAGCAGAAAAAGGGCTATTCTGGGCAGAAGGAGCAGCACACAAAAAACTAGAAAGAAGACTTTGGTGTGGTGAGTGCCATGAGGAATTGGTGAGGCTAGAAACAGGAAATGGGATAACAGCAGGAAGGGAGGTAGGGAGCAGCAGGATATGGGGCTACAGAAGTAGATGGGGCCAACTTTTAAAAAGCTGTGGGTGCTGTAGGAAGGAATTTTGTCTTTATCCTGAGGGCAATAGAGAATTACAGAGCTTGCCAGGCGTGGGGGCTCATGCCTGTAATCCTAGCACTTTGGGAGGCTGAGGTGGGCGGATCACCTGAGGTCAGGAGTTCAAGACCAGCCTGACCAATATGGTGAAACCCTGTCTTTTAAAAAAAAAAAAAAAAGAGAGAGACTCATGGAGCTTTTAAAGCAGTGACATAATGAGATTTATGATACTGTTACATTCTTGGCACCATCTACTATAGTTGCTTAATAATATATAATATGTCTGAGTTCTTTCAAACCTTGCTATGCGCTTTCTCATTAGTTGTTTTTTTTTTTTTTTTTTTTTTTTTTAAGACGGAGCCTCACTCTCTTGCCCTTGCTAGAGTACGTGATACAGGCTCACTGCAACTTCCACCTTCTGGATTCAAGTGATTCTCTTGCGTTAGCCTCCTGCGTAGCTGGGACTACAGGCATGTGCCACCACACCTGGCTAATTTTTTGTATTTTTAGTAGAGATAAGGTTTTACCATGTTGGCCAGCTGGTCTCCATCTCCTGGCCTCAAGTCATCTGCCTGCCTCGGCCTCCCAAAGTGCTGGGATTACAGGCATGAGCCACCGTGCCCAGCCCTCTCACTAGTTCTCAAAGAAGATTTTGTAAAGAGAAAAAAGGACAAAGAACTAGAAGGGTTGGGACTCTGTGATTAGGTAGAACCCAAAGTAGCACTTCCAAAAAAGGCTCCCTTTCTCTTTGTGCCTTGATGTAACTTTCCAAATCCACTTCCTGGAGGAGCCTGGCCTTTCTTTTTCTCCATCTCCTGTGGTTTCCTCCCTAACATGACCCTGCTACCACAGCATCCTCTCCAACACAACATGCTCACTCAGTTTCTCCAGTTACATACAAATCACTTTCTACAAATTTGTTAAAATACACAGTCTCATATTACCCACTTCAGCAGATATGTATTCACACATCAGGCAGTTTGAGTTATTACCAGTCCTCTTTCTTAATTTATTGTCCTTCCTTCTACTACCTCAGGCTTAAGGCTAGAGTTATTTTTCTTTTCTTTCTTTCTTTCTTTCTTTTTTTTTTTTTTTTTTTTTTGGTATTTTTAGTAGAGACGGGGTTTCACCATGTGGGCCAGACTCATCTCGAATGCCAGACCTCATGATCCGCCCACCTCAGCCTCTCAGAGTGATGGGATTACAAATGTGAACCACCTCGCCTGGCCTAGGCTAGAGCTATTTTTCTTAAAACCCTCAAGTCATATTTAAAAACACATATATCAAAAATATTTCTGTAACATTTTATAAAGCAAGCCTGTGTGATAGGTGTATTTATTATTGTCATTATTTTACAGATGAAAAAATTGAAGGCCAGCCAGTAAGCCACTTGTTTAGGGCCCTCAAATTATATTGTTACAATGAGGACTGAAATCTAATATTTTAACGTTAAATCACGTTATTTTCCAGATATTCCTTGCCGCTTCTATGTACCCCTTCCCCATTCCAAATCAAAACTACTCTTTTAAACACTACCCAAGTGTTTTGATTTCTGTGAATTTTGTGCCTGAGTTACCTTGAAGTAAACCTTCCATCTGCTAGCCATTCTCCAGGACAAAACAGAGGTCTCTTGACTTCCCTTTCCTTACTTCCCCAGTTTCTCTAAAAATTCCAAACTCTACCTCTTAGAGTCCATGTATAGGTGGAAGAGAACAAAAGCCTGCTCTAAATCTTACTGTATCCTTGAGGCACACACTGGGGGAAGAAAAAAACCCACAGTAAGGCCGGGCACGGTGGCTCAAGCCTGTAATCCCAGCACTTTGGGAGGCCGAGGCGGGTGGATCACGAGGTCGAGAGATCGAGACCAACCTGGTCAACATGGTGAAACCCCGTCTCTACTAAAAATACAAAGAATTAGCTGGGCATGGTGGCGCGTGCCTATAATCCCAGCTACTCAGGAGGCTGAGGCAGGAGAATTGCCTGAACCCAGGAGGCGGAGGTTGCGGTGAGCCGAGATCGCGCCATTGCACTCCAGCCTGGGTAACAAGAGCGAAACTCCGTCTCAAAAAAAAAAAAAAAAAAAAAAAAAACCCACAGTAAAATATATGAAACCTAATTGCATTTTGATGATTAAATTCCTTCTGGCTAGTTGTGGTGGCTCATGCCTATAGTCCCAGCACTGTGGGAGGCTGAGGCAGGAGGATTGCTTGAGCCCAAGAATTTAAGACTAACTGGGGCAACACAGTGAGACCCATCTCTATATACATACATACATACATAAAATATTTTTAAAAATCTACCCCAATCCATGTAAGATTTGAAAGATAGTATTTCCCCAGATGCTACAATTTAAGAAATTTTGACATATATCATGAAAACTTTGTATGGAAATGATAATCTATATTTGAAAAAAAGTGAGGAGAGTGAAAAAAAAAAAACAAACAGAATCGGGGGAAATAATGGCTATTCCCTTGCTTTTAAATGTCATATGTTTGAAAAAATGGACACGTTATTTGTAAATTGATGTTTAGTAACTAGTAACAAACTTGAAATACTAGAATACCCTATGAGCCTTAATCCTAGGTAGACTTAAGCAAATGAATTTCTTTTAAGTCATCTTTTGAACCTATATCCACATTGGTTATAAAGATACTTTAAGTTATATTTTTTTCCTCTTTGTTTTTCAGAGCTACTTCTTATTTGGGGGCTACTTTTAAAAACTGAGGTATAATTCACAAGGGGCTGCCTTTTTTTTTTGATAAGACTTATAACTATTGCTGAATGTTTTGTTCTAATCTTCTAAGCAGGGCCATTTTATTTTTTGGAGTCACTTCTAAAGTCATGTGGTCATTAACTTTGTATACTATTTTGGATAGGAGTGCTGATACAAATTAAAACCCAAGTAGACCTCATTGTATGTCACTCCATGAATGTTGACAACATAAGGAATACCTTGCTCATAGTACACTGACTTCTGGACTGAAAAGCTGAGGAAGAAACTCAATTTTCTTTTTTGCATACATCAAAAAAACAACCACTATGTCCAGTTCCCTGACTGACCTCAGCAAATGAAGTGAACAAATAGTGTTAGTTCAGACTGAAGAAATTATCTGAATCTTGGTGTGTGTCGATTTATAATCTACATGTAATATTACTTAAATTAGATATTTACAGTTTCATATGTGTGCATAGGCTCCTTCACACCTATTTCTATATTTATTAGTTATTGAACTTTCTAAACTGGAATTGAAGCATTACAATTTTTTTGGCACCAATTTTATAAACTTAAGCAGTGCAATGCATGTTATTTTTCTGAGGCAAACCAAAGGTTATTTTCTCAAGGTTTTTGCAGCATTTGATGGAGGATCTTTTACACATTTGTAATAGACAAAAAATAAACCAGACTGAAAATCAGTTTTAAAGTCTAAAACCATGTACCAAGTTTTTTATTCAAATTGTACAGGATAACTTTAAACTTAAATTGCATTCTATTAACCAATATGAATGTACTTCTGTAAGCATAGTTACGTTGAAATAGAGTTTTAAAAAGCAATAAATAAATAAACGTATCTGAAAGGCTGGAGTTTATCATTTGTATGGGGAATTAGCCTGAAGTTGGGTGGGAGAACCCTAAAAGGAAGAAAGTCTAACCCTGCCACTGAGCTATGAAAAAAACCTGCTCACCCTGAACTTCTAGGAGTGCTTTTGGACCTGTCCTCAGCCAGGCTCACCTGTATTCACTGTGTTAACCCAGAATTACTGCTAATTCGTTCATATCTGGCAAGTGACATCAGGTGAAGACAACCACAGCCTCTTATTTCACATTTTCCCTGACACAGTGGAATGACCTATACCAAGCAGATGAGCTTCTGCTTGGAGATGAGTACCCTCTCCTCCATCTGTGAAATTGGTCTGAGGATGTTACCATAAAGGCTGGGGCACTTTTTCATTCCTTTCAACAAAAGATGAAAAGAATAGATAGGATCAGCATTGTATCCTTTTAGTCTCTTGGCATTATAAGGCAGAAGAAAAAATAGAAGGTGTCGAAAGGTGATTCAAACTGCACTCCTTAGGGAAATCCCTCATCTTGCCCCAGGGATATAGTTTAGCACATGTAATTGAGCCAGCAGTTAGGGCCATTTTAACATTTAGATTTTCTTTAATCAATTCCTTTAACAAAAGATGATCTCATACGTGAACTGCAACATTGTATGTTTGATATACATCATGGACATCACCTATTTATTAAAGACCCATAAGAGCAGGGTATTGTCCCAGATGAAATTCTATTAGAATATAAAATTAATTCTGCAAACTTTATTTTATATAGTTACCTATAAGAGAAAGGAAATAGATTTTTTTTTACTGTTTTTCTTATGTTACACCACTACTTGTTCATTTCATTCAAGTGCTAATCTCCTTCTGCTTTGTAGCCTCTATTTTTCTTTCTTCCATCTGTCAACCTCAGATAATTTTGTATTCCTATTACCACAATCACACTTTAATTTCTGGTCCTGTCTACCTCCTCCCCCGAGTCTCATTTCCTGCCTCTCTTCTCTGAATGTGGCTGGATTTAAATGGAGGACTTCACTGGACAGATGGCCCTGAGCTCTTGAGCTTTTGTCACCATGAATATGATGACCATTTTTTTTCTCTTGCTCATTTTAATAACAAGTTATGATATAACTCTGGGAAGATAAAAAAATTATAAACATGTAGATTGTCTTTCGTGCCTTAGATTATGAAATCAATTCATGCTAATGGGTGTACTCTTTGAGATCTATGATTGTAGTGTAATTTTTAATTAATTAATTTTTGTCGTGTACATGCTCAGTGATGAGGCAAAAAGCTATGCATCTCCCCCTTGTGGTTCCTGTTAGCATCTGCCTTTCACATGTCCATTTTTTTTTTTTTTTTTTTTTTTTTTTTGAGATGGAGTTTCGCTCTTGTTGCCCAGGCTGGAGTGCAATGGCGCGATCTCGGCTCACCGCAACCTCCGCCTCCTGGGTTCAGGCAATTCTCCTGCCTCAGCCTCCTGAGTAGCTGGGATTACAGGCACGTGCCACCATGCCCAGCTAATTTTTTGTATTTTTAGTAGAGATGGGGTTTCACCATGTTGACCAGGATGGTCTCGATCTCTTGACCTCGTGATCCACCCGCCTCGGCCTCCCAAAGTGCTGGGATTACAGGCTTGAGCCACCGCGCCTGGCCAACCAGGTTAATTTTTAAAATTTTTTGTAAAGACAGAGTCTCACTATGTTGCCCAAGCCGGTCTTGAACTCCTGGCTTCAAGCTATCCTCCTGCCTTGGCCTCCCAAAGTACTGGGATGACAGATGTGAACCACCACATTCAGCCTAAAATAATTTTAAACCACAACTCTGGCAGCACTCTCCTGCTCAAACCTTCTGTGGCTCTCTACCACATGCGGAATACAATCCAAACTCCTTGGCATGGTCTACCTGAAATTTCTATGCCAAACAAAAGAAAACTCTGCTTTTTGAAATCCTATACATGCTTTAAGGCCCAAATTCCTCTTTCCTAATCCTCCAAATGGGTGAAGTCTCACCATTTTGTGTTCTTCTACCCCAATCTGCCAGTAATTATTGGTACTCATGCTCATTTTCTCTCTCAGACTAAACTGTGAGTATCTGGGGAACAGGAAAAGATTAAAAGTCAGTATTAGGCTTTAAAAACAGAAAGCATTTAAAAACAGATGAAGAGAGAGAGTTGAGCCAGGGGCTATGGCTCACGCCTGTAATCCCAGCACTTTGAGAGGCCGAGGCAGGTGGATCACTTGAGACCAGGAGATTGAGACCAGCCTGGCCAACGTGGTGAAACCACGTCTCTACTAAAAATACCAAAAGTTAGCTGGCCGTGGTTGTGTGCTCCTGTAGTCCCAGCTACTTGGGAGGCTGAGGCATGAGAATCATTTGAACCCAGGAAGCGGAGGTTGCAATGAGCCAAGATTGCGCCACTGCACTCCCGCCTGGGTGATAAGATTGCGACTCTGCCTTAAAAAAGAAAAATAAAATGAACAGACTAGCCCTGTCCAATAGGAATATGAAAGGTACATGTGTAATTTTTAATTTTCTAGTAGCCACATTAAAAAAGAACCAGGTGAAATTAATTTAATAATACATTTATTTAACCCAGTATGTCAAAAATTATTTCAACATAACCATATACATTTATTAAGATTTTTACATATTTTAATACTAAATCTTCCAAATCTAGTGTGCAGAATGTACGTACAGCACAATCTCAGTTCAAAGTTGCCGTATTTAAAGTGCTTTATAGCCATAAGTGGCTAGTACCACTGTATTAGACAGAAACTGAGCCAAGGACGGCAACAGAGTCCTAGCCCTGGCTGACTACAAAGTAGCTTTCTTACCATAAACAAGACCTTTAACCACTCACTTCTGTGGTTTCCTCATATGAAAAGAGGAGATATGTTTTTCTTACCAATCACATAGGGTCGTAATAGCATACAATTACAAACTGAAATGAGGACACTTTTGAAAGGTTGAAAGTGTCATACAAATGGGAGGCATTATAATTATTTCAATAATAAACTCTGATGGCTCTAGATCATGCAGTGTTTCTTAGCACATATGATTTTTAATAACAGTTGCAGATACTTACTAAAAGTTGAAATACTAAAGGTTACAATTTCAATGCTTCCGTGGAAAAATAATTCCCATAGTAGCAAACCCAATTAAACTGCTGTGCTTTGAAATGGTTATTAATCTCTTCTTTAAGGAATCTGGATCCCAGAGTCTCCCCTGCTTCCTAATCTTTCTTCACTGACATGACAGCAATAAAGCAAGGCTGAGGGAAGATGCTGATATTCCCACTGGAGTAGGGGAGTGTGATGAAGACACATAGTTCTGATGCAGAGACAAACCTCGGAGATTCGTATTCAAGTTAATTAGATTGTTACGAATAATAAGATGCTTTCAATACATAGAGAAAGAAAGAGGCGGGGCGCCAGTCGAAAGGATTTTGAGATCCACAGGATTGGGAAATGATGCAGGGAAATCTCACCTGGTCATTTTTCTATTTACATAGTGTTTGTCCGCCACTAAGGTGCATCTGTGACACCTGAGAGAGACAGAAATACGTTCCTCGTTGCTATGTCCCCCAGAGGACTCTGGAACGGCTAATTATTACTAATACTTTAAGTGTTCGTTTTAGATTTTCTGCAGCTCTCTAAGTGTCTCTTCCCAAACTGTTCAGTTACTGTTTATTCACCTGCTGAGATCTGGTCTCTTATTCACTTTCATTGCCTTAAGAAATGGTACAGAAAGGTATTTATTAACATTTCAGATTTGTATATAGGGTAGCGAGAAATAATTCCCTCTCTTGTGTTGTGATTTGCCTTTCTTGTCAGCTGAAGCTCAGGAAGGCGTCTGTGAAAACTTCGCTCAGCCCAAGATCCGCTTTCCCTTCCCCCCACATCTGTCAGTGCATAAGGTTTCTTCCCATTTCTTCAACGGTTTCTGGAGCCTCACCCTTTGCCGACCCAGGGTGCCAAGGAGACTGTGCCCTGCCCTGACAACAGTTGCTAAGGGGCGGAGACTTCGGATCGGTTCCCGAGACCGAAGACCCGGGAGTCGAGTACTTGGGCGCATGCGGTAACCGTATCTCAGCTCTCGCGAGGTTTCGTCTTCCCGGAAGCGTTGGAAGACGTTCCCTGTTGACTGCGTCGCGATGTGTGGAGACTGTGTGGAGAAGGAATATCCCAACCGGGTGAGCGACTGGGCGCTCCTTTGGCCGGCGGCCGGCCCCCGAGGTGTCTCATACCCGAGGCTGGCCTTCCCAGAGAGGCCGTACGTGGGGCGGACCCGCCCGCACTGCCGGTCCCGGTGACCCGGTAGCGGTATTTAGGTACACCGGGGATGGCCTGTGGCGTTCGGCACCTCTGGTCTCCGCCCTGGCGGCTGACCTCAGCTGTTGTGCCGGTTCACTTCAGCTCCAGGGAGCAACAGAGGAACCCCACCGCCACCACAATCCCGGTCGACAGCCGAGGGACTCCCCCACCCCCACTTCCGGTCTCATCCTCAAGCTCGATTTGAAGTTCAGTTTTCTTACCGAATTCTATCGCTGGAGGGGACCTCAGAGGTCATCTGTTCTAACACTTTTGCAGATGAAGAAACCGATGTCCAGAGAAGGGAGATCACTTGCCCAAGTTCACGTTGTAGTTGCATGGATGAGAGCCAGGACTAGAATTCAGATTTCTTGGCTCTTACTGCCTTTTAAATCTCAGTTACTTTCAGGCTCAGGAGGTTGCAAAGCTTGTCTATTCTCATTCATTCAAGGTTATCTTTGTTGAACATTTATATATGTGTAGCTAGATTACTTTAGGCCAGTAAGGGAGTCTTTGTTTCTCCTCCCCTTTTTTTTGGAGACAGGTTCTCACTTGTTGCCCAGGCTGGTCTCAAATTCCTGGGATCAAGCGATCCTCCTGCCTTGGCCTCCCAAAGTGTTGGAATTACTGGCGTGAGCCACCGCGCCCGGCCGGATCCTTTATTTCAAATTAGAAATAAAAAGGCAGCTTTGCTGCTGCCTGAGAGCTCACAGTTTTGGGGAGTATGTGACTAACAAAAAATGGGTAGTTCGGTTCAGAAATGCTATTCAAGTTTAGGGAAAGGGGAGGGCAATAGGAGATAGTGTTGTTCTCCCCTGCGAAAAGGTGGACATCCTCTAAGACTTGAAGGACAGTTGTAATTAGGGTAGAAAACAAGGTAAGGAGGAAGTGGAGGATGGGGGAAAATTACAGGAATGGAATTGGTGCATTGGATGGGAGGGAGGAAATCTCTATAGTTGCTTATGCCTTAGTATCTTATGGGTAATACTTAGGCTTTTGAGAAGCATATGTAACAGTATATTTTCTCATATGATACAACCACTTTGGAAAAACGGGTGAGCCTTATACAGAAATGACCCAGTGATTCCCATTCTAGAAAAATCAATGTGTATATGCTTCTGAACACTTTGAGTGTTCAGCCGGGCGCTGTGGCTCACGCCTGTAATCCCAGCTCTTAGGGAGGCAGAGGCAGGAGGATAGCTTGAGCCCAGGAGTTCGAGACCTGCCTGGGCAATATAGCGAGACCCAGTTCTCCACAAAAAGGAAAAAACAAAAAGACAAAAAAAAAAAAAGTGTTCATAACATCATTATTTTTGTGGTAGTAGATTGGAAAAATAACTGTGATATATTCATAGAATGGAGCACATGAATGAATGAGTAATGGAAGTGAATGAAGTAGTATAGTAGTCCTCTACCAGGAGTGATTTTTGCCTTCTAGGAGACATTTGGCAATATCCGGAGACATTTTTTGGTTGTCAAATGGGAAAGCACTACTGACTTCTAATGGATGGTGCAGGCGATGCCACTAAACATCCTGAAAGACACGCGACAGCCACCACAACAAGTATCACTCCCAATGACAATAGTGCGAAGGTTGAGAAACCCTGAATTATAACAATGAAACTACAATTACACAGCAACCTGAAAAGTTTTACAAATAGTGTTGATGAAAGAACACATAAAATATAATTCAAAAAGAGGCAAACTAAAATATATTATTTAAGGATGTACCTGGGTGGTAAAACTATATAGAAAACACACAATTACTGTTAAGTAGAGATAGTGGTTACTGCTAAGGGATTAGGGTGTGATCAAGAAGGGTCACATGAGAAAAAGTCTTCTGGGGTACAAGCAGTGTTTTATTTCTTGATTTGGGTGATGGTTCTGTAGATGTTCACTTTATAATTATTATGCTCTACATTTATGTTTCATGTACTTTACTGTGTTCCATTTCATTGTTTTAAGTTTAAAAAGATTTTTACAAAGCCAGTAATAAACATAGGATATTACAAGACCATGAGGGAGAAGTTTGCAGTAGAGAATATTAAAGAGTTTAGGTTGGATACTTAAGAGTGGAGTTATTGTAAAACTTAAAAGTCATATTGAGAAGCTTAGAGTTTACCTTTTATGCATTGGACAACCATCAGAATTTTAATAGAGAAATGATCCTGAAATCTGTTATTTAGGAAAATGAATCTTATGGCTGATGGTAGGATGGAGGGTGTGTTAGGAGATAACTCCACAGAACATTTGAGGAGCTATGGCAACAGTGTAGGCATGAGATAATGAAGACCTTATTTCAAAGAAAGAATTAGGCTGAGCACAGTGCTCACACCTGGAATCCCAGCACTTTGGGAGGCTAAGGCAGGTGGATGGCGTGAGCCCAGGAGTTTGAGACCAGGCTAGGAAACATGGTAAAACGCTGTCTCAACAAAAAATACAAATAGTCCGGGCGCGGTGGCTCACACCTGGAATCCCAGCACTTTGGGAGGCCGAGGTGGGTGGATCATCTCAGGTCAGGAGTTCGAGACCAACTTGGCCGACATGGTGAAACCTCATCTGTACTAAAAATACAAAAATTAGCTGGGTGTGGGGGCACACTCCTGTAATCCCAGCTACTTGCAAGGCTGAGGCAGGAGAATCGTCTGAACTCAGGAGGCAGAGGTTGCAGTGAACTGAGATCATGTCACTGCACTCTAGCCTGGGCAACAAGAGCGAAACTTTGTCTCAAAAAAAAAAAAAAAACACAAAAAACAAATTAGCCAGGCATGGTGGCATGCATCTACAGTCCCAGCTACTCTGAGGCTAAGGTGGATCACTCGAGCCCAGGAGGAAGAGGTTGCAGTGTGCCATGATTGTGCCACTGTACTCCCTCCTGGACAACAGAGCGAGACCCTGTCTCAAAAAAGGAAAAAAAAATAATAATAATAAGATTCAATCAGTTTAATGTAGAAGAGAATAAGGGGAGAGCTATATGTGATCACATGATCTCAGTTTTCAATCTAGGCAACTGGGAAATCGGAAGTATCATTACAGAAATTTGAGGCATATGGGAAGAAAAAGCAAAAATTCGGGACAAATGGTCAGATTGTTATTAATTTGCTTCACCTGTGATTGAGAATATCTGAAGGGTCAAGTGAAGATATAAGATTGCAGTTTGGGTACAATTACATAGATAAATGAGTCAGTTAAATACAAATGTCAAAATAGGATTTGTTCTCTGAGGAAAAAAATGTATGGAATCAAGGACTGAGCTCCAAAGACTAAATAATCTTCAGAAATGAAAATAAGTATAAAGAAGAATAGAAGAATAAATGGACTGAGGTGATTGGAAAACCAGGAGAGTACCTTTCAAAGGTGCTTTTCTCTGATTTTATTCTGTTCTAAAATAATTAAAAGACTGTCATAAAGAAGAATTAAACTTTTCTTTGGAATTTTAGAAGGCAGATTTAGAAATAATTAGGGGATGGATGTTATGAGTCTTAGACTTTGAATCAGAATAAAGAAATTTTTGACATTTCAAAATGGAATGAGTAACTCTTAGAGGAATTAAGCTGTCTTTCAATATTCAGTAGAGACTTAACTGACCATTTGGAATGTCAAGGACCCTTCCAACTCAGGGGTTCTTTGAAGTCATGACCTATTTTTAAATGCGGTAAGAGCAGAAGCCACTGCATTTGCTAAGCTTTGCAGAAGCTTAGCAAAGAAGGACAGTAAGAAGATGGTGGGCTGGGCCTGGTGGCTCACACCTATAATCCTCACACTTTGGGAAACCAAGGCACAAGGATGGCTTGAGCCTAGGAATTTGAGACCAGCCTGGGCAACATAGTGAGATCCTAAAAATGAAAATTAAAAAACATTAGCCCAGCATGGTGGTGTGTTCCTGTAGTTCCACCTACTTGGGAAGAGGATAAGGTGGGAGGATTTCCTCAACCCAGGAGTTTGAGGCTCCAGTAAGCTAAGATCACACCACTGCACTCCAGCCTAGACGACAGAGCAAAACCCTTTCTACTTACAAAAACAAATTCATTTGTTGGGAAGCTCTAAGTATAGGATGAGTAAGTATTAGTTAATTATTTATCTTTGATTACATAAAGTTGTTTGGAATTTGTGATTTATTTTTACAGACTAGAAATATATAGTACTGAATTCCTAATGGGGCTCTGGCATACTTGCTTATAATGTTAACACTGAGAATTTGAACTCAGACATGAGTCAAGCTGGAAATGAACCACACTAACTTTCTGAACCCACATTTTTTTACTCAACTGTGAACCACATTTTTTTTTCCTTCAGAAAAGCATTAGCAAACCTGTCAGAGCTAGAATTCTGCATTTTCTAAAATTACTGAACAGGCACAAAATTGTAATAAGATATTTTTCAGCCGGGCGCGGTGGCTCAAGCCTGTAATCCCAGCACTTTGGGAGGCTGAGGCGGGTGGATCACGAGGTCAAGAGATCGAGACCATCCTGGTGAACAAGGTGAAACCCCGTCTCTACTAAAGATACAAAAAATTAGCTGGGCATGGTGGCACATGCCTGTAATCCCAGCTACTCAGGAGGCTGAGGCAGGAGAATTGCCTGAACCCAGGAGGCGGAGGTTGCGGTGAGCCGAGATTGCGCCATTGCACTCCAGCCTGGGCAACAAGAGCGAAACTCCGTCTCAAAAAAAAAAAAAAAAAAAAAAAAGATATTTTTCATATCAAACTGGAAATGAAACATGTATTTCATATATTTTAACTTCAGCTTTAAATTTTGTTAGTAATGCAACAGCAGTACAGAAATACATTATTAGGTTAACAGTGGGAAAAAAATCAGTGTTAGTGATATGTTTAAATTTACAATTACATGCTTTATATTTGTCATTTAAAGATAAGCTACCAAGCTTCATATACTCAAGTTGTTCCTTAGTAGATAACATTAAACCAGATTTAATTAAATGCTGAGTAATATATAATTAGTAAAACAGTTGTATGTAAGAATGCCTTAAAATGATACTCTGCATCTTAAAACTTATAAGTGCCTGTATTTAAAAAGCATACTCTTCAGTCACCTAACCTTCCACTTAAGACAATGGAAAAACAGGCCGTGTGCAGTGGCTCACATCTGTAATCCCAGCACTTTGGGATGCTGCAGCAAGCAGATCAGGAGTTGAGACCAGCCTGGCCAACATGGTGAAACCCTGTCTCTACCAAACAGTACAAAAATTAGCCTGATGTGGTTTTGTGTGCCTGTAGTCCCAGCTACTTGGGAGGCTGAGGTGGGATAATCACTTGAACCCAGATGTGGAGGTTGTAGCAGTCCAGCCTGGGCAACACAGTGAGACCATGTCTCAAAAAAAAAAAAAAAAAAAGAAAAGCAAAAAAAAAAAAAAAAGGCAATGGAAAAACGAGCAAACTAAACCCAGAGCAAGTAGAAGGAAGGAAATAATAAGGGTCAGAGTAGAAAATAGAGAATGCAGTAGAGAAAATCAACAAAACCAAAAATTAGTTCTTTAATAAAAACTGTATTTACTGTTTTTAAACATTTCCTGGCAAAATATATACATTCGCTATTAACTTGTACCATCTGAAATAATTTGCTGGAAAAAAAATGTTGCAGTCTTTATCAGAATAATTACAGCTTTCTCAAATTTATAAGATTTTATAACACTTTTTTTTTTTTTTTTTTTTTTTTAGAGCCTCACTCTGTTGCCCAGGCTGGAGTGCAGTGGCGCGATCTCAGCTCACTGCAACCTCCGTTGCCCAGGTTCAAGCGATTCTCCTGCCTCAGCCAACCAAGTAGCTGGGACTATAGGTGCACGCCACTGCGCCTAGCTAATTTTGTATTTTTGGTAGAGACAGGGTTTCATCATGGTGGCCAGGCTAGTCTCAAACTCCTGACCTCATAATCCACCCGCCTTGACCTCCCAAAATGCTAGGCTTACAGGTGTGAGCCACCGTGCCTGGCCTATAACATACTCTTATGCTAATTATCCTCATAGTTTTCAGCCATTTCTTCTTGCACACTTGTATACCTTTACAAATCCTTAACCAGGATTTAGCTGAATCACATTTTCTAAGGGTACTTAACATGTTAACTTTTTTCCCTTCCTTCTTGAACCTGTTAGGATCTACTGTTACTATTGTGAAATTGATTTGAATTGCATTCTTTTTCTACCTGTTATGGGAGCCTCAGAACCTTTGCTGAGTAATGTGTGCTTTAGTTTACTTTTCCAAATTTGGATGTTAATAGTCTTAACTCATTTAATAAAAGAGCTGTGCTTCACTGATGAAGGTTACTCTTGCTACTTTCAAATGACCAGGACTCTTCTAGAAAGTCCCATCCATTTCTTATATGTTATACTTGGATTTTACCATTTGAAGCATTTACTTACCAGACAACAGATGGATAGATACTTCTCTTCATTCAGTGTTTTCTTAGAGTCACATTCTATCTACTTAAAAGAGACAGAATTACTCAGATTACAGAGGTTAGGCCATATTGTGCAAGGAACCTGTGTCTGTGGCTGTAGTCCAGTTCAGAGTTCTATTTATTTGAAATTGGCATTTCGATCTTTTTAAAAACGATTTTGCTTTCCTTAATTTTTTAGAGGCCTTGGCAGTCAGCTTTCATAGATTCAAGGCAGTCCCCAATTCAAACTCCAGTAGACTTTTTTTTAAAAGAGTATAAGCTGATGTTAAAATTTACATGAAACCCAACTAGGAATGGCCAGATTATAGGACATAAACTACCTGATTTAAAGATTTACTATGAAACTATGGTAATCAGGAGAGTTTGATAGTAGTGGGTGGGTAGATAATGTATATCAAGGGAACAGAATAGTCAAAGCAGACCCACATATGTATAGTCATTGACTTTTTTCTACAAAGGCACCGTTCTTATTCAGTGGGGGAAAAGACAGTCTTCAACAAATCTTGCCAGAAAAATTGGATACCCATATAGAAGTAAAGAAACCTTGATCGTTACCTCATACATAAAATTGTTTCAAAATGGATTATAAAGCTAAACCCACAAACTAAAACTATAAAACTTCTAGAAAAAAAAAAAACAAACATAAGAAACTCTTTACAACCCTGGGGCAGACAGAGATGTCTTAGGAGAAAAAAAGTATAAAAGAAAAAATGGTAAATTGGACTTTATAAAAATCTAAACTATTTGCTCATCAGAAGACACTATTAAAAAAGGCAAATCAATTACAGGGAGAAATATATTTGGAAGAAAACTTGTATCCAAGATATATAAAGAACTATTATAACTCAAACAACCTAACTTTTTGAAAATGGACAAAAGACTTGAGTAGGCACTTCATAAAAGAAGATACGTGAATAAACACCATGAAAAGATGTTCAACATCATTAGTCATCAAGGAAACAACAATTAAAACTACAATGGGCCGGGCGCGGTGGCTCAAGCCTGTAATCCCAGCACTTTGGGAGGCCGAGGCGGGTGGATCACAAGGTCAAGAGATCGAGACCATCTTGGTCAACATGGTGAAACCCCGTCTCTACTAAAAATACAACAAAAATAGCTGGGCATGGTGGTGCGTGCCTGTAATCCCAGCTACTCAGGAGGCTGAGGCAGGAGAATTGCCTGAACCCAGGAGGCGGAGGTTGCAGTGAGCCGAGATCGCGCCATTGCACTCCAGCCTGGGTAACAAGAGCGAAACGCCGTCTCAAAAAAAAAAAAAAAAAAAAAAAACTACAATGAAGGCCGGGCGCGGTGGCTCAAGCCTGTAATCCCAGCACTTTGGGAGGCTGAGGCGGGTGGATCACGAGGTCAAGAGATCAAGACCATCCTGGTCAACATGGTGAAACCC
Organism: Saimiri boliviensis; assembly: GCF_048565385.1. Classification (NCBI taxonomy): domain Eukaryota; kingdom Metazoa; phylum Chordata; class Mammalia; order Primates; family Cebidae; genus Saimiri; species Saimiri boliviensis. The sequence goes on along the minus strand of NC_133450.1, from coordinate 38,807,062 downwards.
CGTCTCTACTAAAAATACAAAAAATTAGCTGGGCATGGTGGTGCGTGCCTGTAATCCCAGCTACTCAGGAGGTTGAGGCAGGAGAATTGCCTGAACCCAGGAGGCGGAGGTTGCGGTGAGCCGAGATCGTGCCATTGCACTCCAGCCTGGGTAACAAGAGCGAAACTCTGTCTAAAAAAAAAAAAAAAAAAAAAAAAAAAAAAAAACTACGATAAGATAGCACTTTACATCACTGGAATGGCTAAAATAAAAAGATGCCTAGTATTGCTGGCAGGAATGTATATTGGAAAACCATTTGGCAGTTTCTTATTTTGTAATATGTAATATGTTACATATTATTTTGAAACATAAGTAATATGGTAAAAAAGTTAAATATTTTTACCATATTACTCAGTAATTCCACGTCTAGATATTAACCAAGGGAAAGGAAGACATGTGCATCTAAGACTTGGGCAGGAATCTTCACAGCTGCTTTAGTTATAATAGCCCCACATGGGAACATCCCAAGTGTCTATCAACAGATGAATCCTGCCGGGAATACTATCTGGCAATAAAAAGCAACAAAGTACCAATACCTACAATAACAGAGATGATTAACATAGGCATTTTATTGAGCAAGAGAAGTTGAATATAAGAGTATACTGATTCTGTTAATATAAAATTCTAAAGCCGGGCGTGGTGGCTCAAGCCTGTAATCCCAGCACTTTGGGAGGCCGAGGCGGGTGGAGCACGAGGTCAAGAGATCGAGACCATCCAGGTCAACATGGTGAAACCCCGTCTCTACTAAAAATACAAAAAATTAGCTGAGCATGGTGGCACATGCCTGTAATCCCAGCTACTCAGGAGGCTGAGGCAGGAGAATTGCCTGAACCCAGGAGGCGGTGGTTGCAGTGAGCCGAGATCGCGCCATTGCACTCCAGCCTGGGTAACAAGAGCGAAATTCCGTCTCAAAAAAAAAAAAAAAAAAAAAAAAAAAATATATATATATATATATATATATATATATATATATATAAAATTCTAGAACGTGCAAGACTGTAGAGACGGAAATTAGGTGAGTGGATGTATGAGGTGAGATGGAGGTTAGAGATAGACTGAAAAGTATAAAGGAACTTTTTGAGTGGATAGATTTTTTTTTTTTTTTTTAAGACAGAATCTCACTCTTTTGCCCAGACTGGAGTGCAGTGGAGCTATTGGCTCACTCAACCTCTGCCTCCTGGGTTCAAGCAATTCTGCCTCAGCTTCCCGAGTAGTTGGGATTACAGGCACGCACCACCATGCCCAGCTAATTTTTTTGTGTTTTTAGTAGAGACGGGGTTTCACTGTGTTGGCCAGGATGGTCTTGAACTCCTGACCTTGTGATCTGCCCACCTCGGCCTCCCAAAGTGCTGGAATTACAAGCATGAGCCACCATACCCGGCCTAGAAATGTGTTATACCTTGACTGGGGTAGTGGTTACATGGGTATATATTAAAAGTCATTCACTTCTATGTACCCTTGAAGTGTGTGAATTTTATTGTATATAAATTGTACCTCAGTAGATTTTATTTAAAAAAAAAAAAAAAAAGTAAAGCATTTGTTCTTGATAGCTGAAAATGGATGCTTGAATCCCAGGGCCCTTTTCCCTTTTAGTGGTTAAGACAGTGTGCCTATGATTTAATAACTGAACTATGTAGTAATGTCTTGATTTCTCCCACCAGAGTTAGTCTCTTCCTCAGTACATGGAACTAAGAAGCCACTCAGAAGGGAGAGATTAATTCTGGTGCTTGGAATCCGGAAAGACTTCCTAGTAGCATTATTTATGGTGGATCTTAATTTCGCTGATGCTTCTTAAAACTCCTTAGAGGTAGGAACATATTTGGCTCATCTTTGAATCCTCCATTGTGCCTTTATAATACCAGATACATAGATGCACTAGAGAGACGTTGATTTGAGTGATTTTTAGTCACATTATTTAAAATTACTCTTTATATTTTTTTGCTCAGAAATGATTATTTATAAAGTGATTTTTAATTTTTTAAAAATTTATTTATTATACTTTAAGTTTTGGGGTATATGTGTAGGTGATGCAGGTTTGTTACATAGGTATACACGTGCCATGGTGGTGGTTGGTTGTATCCATCGCCCCATCATCTGCGTTAGGTGTTTCTCCTAATGCTATGCCTTCACAACCCCCCCACCCGCGGCTGTTTGTCCCCTAGTCCGTTAGCAAAGACTTCCCTTGGACCAGGAACAGTGGCTCATGACTATAATCCCAATACTTGTGAGGCTGAGGTGGGAAGATTGTTTGAGCCCAAGAGTTTGAGACCAGCCTGGGCAATACAGCAAGACCCAATCTCAGTTACAAAAAAAAATAAAAAAGCTTCTCTGCCTCAATCACATGTATCCTTAAGGACTGACACCTATAGAGCTGAGAGATTACTTTTGTTCATTTATTTTGTGTTATCAAGGATCAAAACTATTTGAACAAACAACTAAGCATCACAGTATATAAGATCATCTTTATAATTGACTCAGTTTCTATTTTGATTGAATTCTGGTTTTGATATGCTTTGTTTAATATTGTTGGCTATTAAATTTTCCATTTTCATGTTTTGTATTAAGATTTCCTTAAGTTGTTTCTAAATATTTATTTGCAGTTTGTCCTCTTTTTTCAACATAGAGGAAGTCCTCAGAGACTTAAGGATCTAACAGTGTACTTTAGTTGTGTTTTTTGTTTGTTTGTTTTTTTTAACATGAGTAACACTTCTTTAGGAAAGCTAGTAATTTCAAAAATTATTTGGTATATAACCTTCTAGAAGTAAATGCTGGCCATGTTTTAGTTTTGTTTTGCCTTTAGAGATTTTAAGTCTATTAATCATTTCACTAAAGATTTTGAAATGTAAAGAAATTAAATTCCTGTTTCTAATACTATAGGGTAACACCTGCCTGGAAAATGGATCTTTCTTGCTGAACTTTACAGGCTGTGCGGTGTGCAATAAGCGGGATTTTATGCTGATCACAAACAAATCCTTGAAAGAAGAAGATGGAGAAGAAATAGTTACCTATGACCGTAAGCAGACTTTTTTTTTTGTAACCTGAGTGTATTAGCAGGTATCAGCTTTTGGAAGTTGATATGTTACACAAAATATTCTGAAGCCTATTTCAATATTGTATTGCACACAGTTACTAGTTAGGTTTTTAAGAGGAAAATGTTGTTAACACCTCATTTATCTGGTATCATCAAATAGTATATGTAAATGACTTTTGCAGATAACTAAAGCTTGTGATTGAGGCACTGAATTTTTTTGTTCATCAAATTGTTTTTCAGGGGCATATTTTTAAAACCTTTACACTGCCTTAACAAGATATACTTTTTTTTTTTTCTTATTATGACCTTAGGGTCATCCATGTGAGTTTTCACTTTCTGCTACAGTATAATGCTGTGATATCCTTCAACAGCTATTAAAGTGTATAGGGCTGTTTGTCCCTATATTAAGTGACTTCAGGAATGCAGTGGTTTTTCTAGTCCTGTTTCTGCTAAGAATGTCTAGTTTTTTTGGTCTCCAATCTCACTGTCTGTTATTCCTTACTTTTGCTGCTAAATCATAAGCTGCCTTCATATCTTGCTCCTCATCCTCAAAACTGGGAAACCAAATAAACTATGTATAAAAAAATCAACTCTGGCTAGGCATGGTGGCTCATGCCTGTAATCCCAGCACTTTGGGAGGCCGAGGCAGGTAGATCACAAAGTCAGGAGATCGAGACCATTCTGGCCAACATGGTGAAATGAAACCCCATCTTTTAAAAATAAAATAAAGTAAAAATTCAATTTTGAGGTTAGCACTAAGGATTTCTGTAAGTTAAGTATATGTATACTTCAGTGCCCAGATATTGTGAAAGCATTTAGCTATTCACATTCCCTTTTTTGCGTGTTTCCTGGTTCTTAGGTATGTTCTGAATACATGAGAAATAAATGTGCAGGTAATGCTATTTTGACAGAGGAGTTTGAAAGGCACCAAGCTTTTAGAATGGAGTCAGATGATAAAAAAAGTTCTAAGCTAACAAACAAACAATAAAATGTTTTAAGCTAGAAGAATCTTTTTCTTTCTTTTTAGCATTTGTTTTCTTTAGACTGTATTTCATTCTAAGCAATAGGACATAGTGGGTTAAGAGCAAGGGCTCTGGAGCTAGGCTGTTTAGGTTTGAATTTTGGTTCCCCTACCTCCTGTCTCAGTAGTCTTCCTAGTTACTTCTAAACTGCAGTATGCCTTTGTTTTCTTATCTCTAAAAAGGTGGTAATGATAGTATCTACCTCATTGGATTTTTTGGAAGATTAAATATTTAAAATAGTAAGCACTCAATAAATCATTTTTACTAGATTCTTTTTTTACCATTAAATTCACTTTAATGTCCAGCTTTGGTTTTTATTTATGATTGGTTCTAACAGTGCAGTTTCGATTATTCATGAGAATAAAAGCTTTTACATAGTTAAATAGGTCCAGCTCGGCTAGGCGAGGTGGCTCATGCCTATAATCCTAGCACTTTGGGAGGCCCAGGAGGGAGGATTGGTTGAGTCCATGGGTTCAAGACCAGCCTGGTCAACATAGTGAGACCTCACCTCCACAAAAATTCAGATAAATTAGCTGAGTGTGGTGATGCATGTGTTGAGCCCCCCCCTGGCTCAAGTTATCCTCCCAGCTACTCAGGAGGCTACGATGGGAGGAATAACTTGAGACTGGGAGGTTGAGGCTGCAGCAAGCCATGATCATACCACTGCACTCCAGCCTGGACAGTGGTAAGAGCCTGCCTCAAAAAACAACAACAACAACAACAAAAAAACAGATCTGACTAGTTTAAAAACACACTTAAATATCTTAAAGAGCTTTCAGTGGCAAGAAATGCATATTGTCTCTGAGTTCAGACTCTTAATTATGTAGTGTTGCTATGTGGCAGATTCTGAATTTTTTAAAAATCAAGGTAGATATTATAATGGGTTTCCACCTATGTTAAATATAACAGACTTAAGATTCTCTTTAAATAATATGCTGAGAATAGAAATTTTAATAGAAGTTTTAAGAAACTCTCTAAGACTTAATTACATAATAAGTCTCTCTTTGTTTTAGCAGATCTGTGTAAGAATTGTCATCATGTAATAGCCAGACATGAGTATACATTCAGTATCATGGACGAATTTCAGGTAAATATAAGTATGGATAGGATATGGGGGGGTTAAGGGAATAATAAAAGAGCTCTTGAAAATCTAAATATAGTTTTCATAAATGAAGTGCAAAGTGCTAACATATGTTAAAAGAGACCATGCCTCTCTCTCTCTCTCTTTTTTTTTTTTTTTTTTTTTTTTTGAGATACTGTCTTGCCGTGTTGCCCAGTGTGGTCCTGAATCCTGGGCTCAAGCAGTCCTCCCACCTCGGCCTCCAAAGTGTTGGAATTACAGGCATGAGCCACTGCTCCCAGCCCCATGCCTTTCCTATATCTGTGCAAGTTGAGAGACAGACTTTAGATGTGGGTGGATTTGTGCAAACCTCCCTTCACAAGAGTCACAAATCAAAATGTATACTTTACAAATGATATCTCAGTTCTGTCATTTTTGTTTATAAAGAATAGTAGCACATTCTGGCTTCTTAGGAGGTTGCCATTGTGCTTCTTTTTTCTGCCTAGTTATGTGATTGCACAATTGTGGGCTTTAAGTAGCGGGCTGTCCACTGCCACCATACTTGTCCGCATGTAAATTGTGATAGGAGGTTATCTTTGTTTTCCCAAGTTGGCATGTAAAGTTGAACAACTCTGCAGTCACATGTGTGGTAAGACATTATAATATTATTAGTTAAGTAAAATTACAAGCTGGTTTTTATCAAGATTGGAGGAGAAACACCGAACCTCTGTGAAGCTAGAGATTAAGAGATTTATCCTTATGATCTTAATTAATCATAAAGATAAATCTCTTAATCTGAAAATTAATCTGATGGTAGAATATGGAATATGAGTTGGGGGGAGTAGATGTTGGGGAAGAGTAGACTAGAAGTAGAGAGTCTAGTCTTTTTCACTACCATTTCATAGTTTCTAGCATTGTGACTATAAGCAGTCTTTCAAAGCTGGGCATAGTTGGTGTGTTCCTGTAGTTTGGGCTACTCAGGTGGCTGAGGCAGGAGAATCTCTTGAGGCCAGGTGTTTGAGTACAGTCTGGGCAACATAGTGAGACCCTGTCTCTACTAAAAAATAAAAATAAATGATACCTTCTGGTGACCTCACTAGTCTTCCTGTGGCCTACCTTTAGCTACACCGCAATATTGAAGCTCCTCATTTTAAGGTTCTCACTGGACTGGCCCAGCTTCCCTTCTATTTCCCACTACTCTTTCATATGTATGCCATACTTAGCATTGTCCCAGCTTTAGACTCCTGCTCCTCTCCTCTAAGAGAGGAAGGTTTTTATTTACTCCTCTCTCATGCTAGCCTACTGCATTTCCTCAGGAATCTCGTGTTATTGTCTCTCCTTCTAGTGTACTTTGATTCATCCTGTAATCATCTCTTCTTCCTCTTCCTTCTTTACTTGAGTAGGTTTTATTTGTTTGTTTCAACAAGGTCTGACTCTGCCACCCAGGATGAAGTGCAGTGACATGATCACAGCTCACTGCAGCCTTGACCTCCCAGGCTCAAGCAATCCTGCCTCAGCTTCTCAAGTTGCTGAGACCACAGGCACGAGCCACCATGCGTGGCTAATTTTCAAAAAATTTTCTGTAGAAACGAGGTCTCACTTTGTTGCCCAGGCTGGTCTTGAACCGCTGGTCTCAAGTAATCCTCCTGCCTCAGCCTCCCAAAATGCTGGGATTATAGGTGGGAGCCATTGCCTGGCCACTTGAATAGGTCTTTACCTGATTTTCCTTATTTCCCTGTGCTCCTCTTCACTACCTACAAATTGATTTTCATTTACACTGTACTAAAACTATTCTCCCATCGGTTTCCTATAATCTAACCAAATCCTGTGATTTTACCTTAGTTCCTTTCTCTCTTACGTGGCTTCTGCATCTGGTTTTATTAATCATTATCGTCTTTTTGAAGCATTTCTGCCCTTGAGGTCCATCCATAGTGCTTGACTCTTTTCCTTTTTCAATCATTTTAACTGCTTCTTTGTGTTTTCTATCACTTTCTTTCCTGTTTCCCTTAAGTGATACTCCTGAGCTTTTGGTCTGTGGTCTGGAACCTTCTTTATGCTCTTTCATGTAGTGAACACACATGTACTCAGTCTCAGTTGAGACCTGTTAAATTCCTTTCACATTGCCTTCATGCCTACACCCTTCATGCCCTCTTTTCTTTGTTTTGCCCTCTTTTTTTTCTGGCTCTGCCCCCACACCTCATGTCAAGGGCCATACCCATGGAAACCTGAATTGCTGCAGCATTCCCTCTATTGCAGTTCTGCACACTGCCATCAAGGTAATCTTCTTCAGCATGTCATCCTCCACTCCCCTGCCTACAAACCAAATGCAGCTTCCTTTCCCTTTTACGACGTTAAGTGATGCACCTGCTCTTCTCCGTATTACTGTCCATACTCATGACTTTTCCTTGATTTGAATTATCCCTCTCTCTACTTTCAAGCCAACTAAATATTACATCTTTCTAGCTGAACTCAAATTCCATCTGCTCTTTGCTCTTGAAGCTCATGCAGCTTCTCCCTTTTCTGAACTTTTCTTGTACCTATGTCAGGCCCTAACTCTAGTGAATAGCCACTTGGGAACTTCTGCCTCAGCCTGATGGCCTCAAGAACTCTCCTTTCTCATCTGCCATTACTTACTGTCCTTGTCCCTACCCGACCCCAGCCCTCTATCCTATACTAGCAGTAGTTCAAGTTCAGGGTGGGATTCCCAGCCACCATTGTTTTATATTAAACATTTTATAGGAAATGTAAATATAGTCCAAAGTAGGCAGAATTGTGTCCTAACATACAGAACCCAGCTTCAAGTTGCTTTATTTATGCTCTACCATCCCCACATCTCCCCATAGGATTATTTCGAAGCAAGTTCCAAACGTATCACTACCTCTGTAAATATTTCATTAGCCTTTCTGAAAGATAAGGATTCTGTTTTTAAAACAGCCATAATACCATTATTGAACAAAGTAGGATTTTCTGATGGCAAGACTAGGGGGAAAGTGGAGACGAAGTGACATAATTTACATGGAAAATACATCATAAATTATTATAGGTATCCTTTATTTAAAAAAAAAAAAATTCCCCTGGTGAAAGCTACCCTCAACCCCCAACCGAAATGTACTGTGTGTTTACTTCAAGAAACAAGATGGAAACTATGAGACTCCTTTCTATTACTCTGTGAACCAGGGAAGGAGAGGACTTGGAGTCAGAATTAACAGGGAATAATGGAGGAAAAGAGTAAAGGGGGCCCTCAGAATTAAAAAAAAAAAAAAAAAAAATATGGTCTTACTCAGATTCCAAAGTGATTCCACCACTCTGTTCTTCCCTCCAAATCTCTTCCCCTAGGCTCTGCACAGTTGGAGGCTTTGAGAGTCCCTATGAATGACTGGGGGAATTATTTTCTCTACTTGGCTGGTTTTGATAAAAGGTGTCCTCATCTCATCATATTCCTGGCAGCACAGGGAGACGTGTTCCTGGCATCCCAAGTTAGAATTCTAGACATATTTTCCCACAGAAGCACTTCTATATATGGCTAGATTCTATGGTACTTGAACAATATAAATTTTAAAGACTTGTGGATTTTTCTGAGAACCTAACTGCCCTGTATAACATTACTTCTTTGGGAAATTGCTTTTGAATTCCAGATAATTGACTTGCAATGAAATTTGGGTTCCAGACTGCCTATAAAGATTACAGGTGTAATCAGTCTCACTGATTTAATAATCTTGCCAGATTATCTATTAGGTTTTTTTTTTCCCCTACCAAGTTAGGTTGGAAATTTTGTAAAGTCAGATTTTGTTCTTTCATGTCTGCTAGTGCATTGCAGAGCATGTAGGCACTCAGGATAAATTTGTCAATGGCTAGATTGGTTGAAAACTGAAGTATTTGTTTAGCCTCACACATTTTCTCTTCTTGACTCTATTACTTTTTTCCTTCTTTTCCTGTAAAAGATTGCCATTTCAATAGTAATGTCTGGTGGGTTAAAGCATTTTACTGCTTTCATCCACGAGACATTAAAGCCGTAGAAGTATTTGACAGCAGTAAAAGGCCTTGAAGAGGATGTATTTTTATTTTATTTTTAATTCAAAAAGCAATCTTTCTGCTGCCATAACTAAGCTCCCCTCCTGAACTCACCAGTAGAACATGGAAAAGGCAGTTGCCTGCTTCTGTTTCTTTGTATCATAGTCATTGTTTACCTCTGTGACCTTCTCCAGTGACTGTCTTAAACCCAAAAAACACAAACTGCCTTGACTGATCAGTTTCCAGACAGCTAGCAATCGCAGCATCAGATGTGGAAATTCTAGTAGACTTAACATAGATGTTTGTTTTCATACAGCAGATAAAGGCTTTTAAACAAAAGGTTTCAAAGAAATATGTCTCTGTAGTTTATGTTAAATATTCTAGAAAGGGACAGCTGTAAGAATAGGACTTTGGGCTGGGTGCAGTGGCTCACACCTGTAATCCTGGCACTTTGGAAGGCCAAGGTAGGAAGATAACTTGAACCTAGGAGTTTGAGGCCACCCTGGGCAACATAGTGAGATCCCCTCTCTACAAAAAAAATTTAAAAATTAGCCAGGTGTGATGCCACGTGCATATAATCTCAGTTACTTGTGGGGACTAAGGTGGGTTGATCAGTTGACCCTAGGAGGTCAAGGCTGCAGTGAACCATCATTGTACCACTGCACTCCAGTCTGGGCAACACAGCAAGACCCTGCCTCAAAAAAAAAAAAAAAATAGAACTGTGGCCTAAGGGTTTTGCCTAAAATAAAATCACCTCTGTTACCAGTCTGGGCATTCGTTAAGCCTGGGAAGCAAAACTTCTTAAATGGATCAAATTCCTATCTGAAAATGAGGCAGGACATACTAGCGAATTTAACATAATTGTTTATTTTCCTAGAATAGATAAAAATAACTTTTTGGGTTTGGGAATTTTCTCCTTTTAAAAAATTATTTCTGTTGTGTATTCATGTTAAATATCCTAGAAAGGAACAGCTGTAAGAATAGAAATTTGTCCATAGGGACCCATTCTCAAATTGCTCCATTGCTTTAAATAGCAGCCCTAAGCCAAATATATGTGCTAAGTCTGAGAAATAGCCATGTATTTCCAAGGTGACATTTATGTGTCAATGTATATGAACAACAGGCTCTGGAATATACAGAATAAGTCTAAGACATTGCTGATACATATTGAAGAAATTGATCCAGTTTGCAGAAAGAATATTCATGACAATTTGTAGAGAACGTCTTAACCAGAGTAAGTTATGAAGCATCTTTTTCCCTGTTCCTCAAGGTAATTATGCACTTTATCTTGTTCTAGGAGTATACCATGCTGTGTCTGTTATGTGGCAAAGCTGAAGATACTATCAGTATTCTCCCTGATGACCCCCGACAAATGACTCTCTTATTCTAAGAATCCTTCTGCAGATCTGTTATAGCTATGTTGGGTTGGTTTACAATACAGCAAGCCTGATGGTTTGTCTTTTTCATTCCTACTGAAAATTCTTTGCAAATTTTTTTTTTCTGCTTAGACTTATTTATTCTTTGGGGAAAAAAAGTAACATAGGACATGATCGTTATTCTCTAGAGCTGAGCTCTTCTGCTAAAGTTTAAAGTTTGTGGGCCGGGCGCGGTGGCTCAAGCCTGTAATCCCAGCACTTTGGGAGGCCGAGGCGGGTGGATCACGAGGTCGAGAGATCGAGACCATCCTGGTCAACATGGTGAAACCCCGTCTCTACTAAAAATACAAAAAATTAGCTGGGCATGGTGGCGCGTGCCTGTAATCCCAGCTACTTAGGAGGCTGAGGCAGGAGAATTGCCTGAACCCAGGAGGCGGAGGTTGCGGTGAGCCGAGACCGCGCCATTGCACTCCAGCCTGGGTAACAAGAGCGAAACTCCGTCTCAAAAAAAAAAAAAAAAAGTTTAAAGTTTGTATCAGTGTAGCTAGAGTGAAGCATCTTTGTTAGCAGTTATGTGGTCAGAAAACAACTAGAATGGGAACACACCTGGTTCCCAGATTTTGGTTTCCAATAGAAGGAACCAGGGCTCCTTGGAAATTAATTCTAGAACTCAGACATGAAATATACAAGATAAGCCTAGAGCTTCTTGTGCCACTGAAAACTGAAGTACTGAAATTAAAAAAAAAAAAAGGCCGAGCATAGTGACTCACACCTGTAATTCCAGCACTTTGGGAGGCCAAGGCAGGTGGATCATGAGGTCATGAAATCAAGACCATCCTGTCCAACATGGTATAACCCCATCTCTACTAAAAATACAAAAATTAGCTGGATGTGCTGGTGCATGTCTGTAATCCCAGCTACTCAGGAGACTGAGGTAGGGGAATTGCTTGGACCAGGGAGTCAGAGGTTGCAGTGAGCCAAGATCATGCCACTGCACTCCAGTCTGGTGACAGAGTGGGACTCCATCTCAAAAAAAGAAAAAAATTACAGTGTTTGGGAGTATATCAAACAGATAGAGGCTCGAACTGAAGGATCTCTGAATGGCCAAAGCTGGAGCAATTTGAGTAACAAAATAAAGTAGTATTGGATTATAACCCAAACTATATAATAAGTATTTACAAGTCCAAACTAATATAAATGATTGAATGAGAACAAATGTCTTGTGCAGAATAATTTCAGATAATTTTTGTAGATACTTCCCACTTACTGTGGGCTCTGCATAGTGACTTCCTTGCAAAGAGTATAATATGGAAAGGGAGGAAAAGAGTAACTTTACAGTGGAGAAATCTGACAGACACTAGCTCAGCCAGATAATTGAGGTTAACATCATCCACAATAAGCCCTACTGATAGCATGTATCCTTGATAGCATCACATCACACAGAATGTGATAAGAATGGCAATTTAGCTCTGGTCTTCCTCCCAAAAACCGAGAACTCAAGTCAGATCAGAGAAAAACATCACACTAATTCCAGTTGAGGCATATTCTGTAAAATACCTAACCAGTACTCCTCAAAACTATTAAGGCCATCAAAAACAAGGAAAATCTGAGACATGGTCACAGCCAAGAGGAGCCTGAGAAGATATGACTGCTAAATGTAATGTGGTATCCTACACAGGGTTATGTACCAGAAAAAAAAAAAAAAAAAGGTCGTTTGGTAGAAACTAGGGAAATCTGAATACAGTGTGGACTTTAGTTAATAGGAATGAGAAATGGTTTCATTTGCTCTGAAGGGATCTTAGAGTATCTTACTTTGCATGGTTGTGTGAGCACTGGCTTGGAGGTTATACACTCTGGCCTTTTGGCCTCTCTGCCATTTACTAGCAGTATAGTCAGTAAGCAAAGCATTACTCTGGACTTTATTGTCCTGTTTCTATCAAATTGGACTAATAAAAATTGATGTTACATATTCATCACAGTGTTGTTAGAAGATTTAAATGAATTAGTGAATGTAAAATACTTTAGAAAATATACAAAGTACTAGATACAATGAGGTGGCTTCAGTTAGTGCTTATTCTGAGACCTAAATTTAAAAGATCAGCCATTAGAAACAAAAATGTTTCTTCTTCATATCTAGGAGATCTGGAAATTCTGAACTAAGTCTTTACTTATAAGAAAAAAGAGCTGGGCGCGGTGGCTCAAGCCTGTAATCCCAGCACTTTGGGAGGCTGAGGCGGGTGGATCATGAGGTCAAGAGATCGAGACCATCCTGGTCAACATGGTGAAACCCCGTCTCTACTAAAAATACAAAAAATTAGCTGGGCGTGGTGGCACGTGCCTGTAATCCCAGCTCCTCAGGAGGCTGAGGCAGGAGAATTGCCTGAACCCAGGAGGCGGAGGTTGCGGTGAGCCGAGATCGCGCCATTGATTGCACTCCAGCCTGGGTAACAAGAGCGAAACTCCGTCTCAAAAAAAAAAAAAAAAAAAAAAAAAAAAGAAAAAAGAAATGAGCAAAGTATTCATTGTAGATATCAGGGAAAACTTGGTTGAATAACAGTAATAATAATAACTGAGGTTTATTAAGTACTTACTGTGTGCTAAGACCTTTTTAAGCACTTACTCAGTCCTCATTAACAACTTCATGAGGTAGGTGCTATTGATAGTTTAGCCACAACCAGATATGGCTTGTTATTTTTAAGTTATCATGAAGAGGTTTATGTTCACTGTTCTTTATTTCAGTGTATCACTTACAGCCCAAAAAACTCAGGCACAGAGAAGTTAAATGACTTGCTTAAGGTCACACAGCTAGTGCAGTGACCCCCTCTCAGTAATAGTGTTTGGCAAATATGAAGTATAAGGATCTGGCAAGGTCAGGAAGAGGTTGAGAATATCAGTGACTGCTCTCTGAGGCATCTGGGCATGTCAGATGAAGATTTATTATTCAGAAAAGTTAAGTCAGCTGTTGTAGGGATCAGTTGTTTTATTCCTGGAAAATGTTTTTCATTTTGCTGCAAATCTATATCTGACCCGCTGAGGAAATCATTTGGTGAAATGAATCCAGAAAGCAGAGAAAATGCTTCATTACTTTAAATAGCAGCATTAAGCCCATTATAGCCTCTAAATTGCCTCTTCCTTGAGTTTGCTATGCTTCCAACTTAGTCATTTGAAGCTCAAGAGTATAATTTTATATGACCTGCCAATGTCCTCATCTATGGCAGAATGTATAATTATTTGGTTTGGACCATATGTTACAAAAATTTAAAACGTTAAGATCCTTTATATATTTCATTATTGGTAAACCAATGTTGTGCTGTGTTTTGTGATATTTTATCATTTTCTAGGTTCTTCTGTGGATCTAATAGAATAAAGACTTCTTGAACCCAGTTTCAGAGAATCCTTATTTTTCTGTTCGAATAAAGGGGAATTAGGCAAAACACGGCTTTTCTTTTTACTTCCCTTCCTGAGATAAAAGAAGGAGGAGAAATCACCTGTGGGTATAATTGGAAACGTGGACTTATCCTGGCACTCCTTTTTTGTCTCGTTCTCTGATGCACAGGTCTGGCTAGTTAGGCTCTTAAAGTTAAAAGCTCAGCCAGTCCTTATTGTTTTGTTTGATTGAGATCTGTCTTTCTCATATGGTTTTCGGTTCTCCCAATTCTAATTTATTGACACGAGATTGCTTGGCCACAACCAGATATGGCTTGTTATTTGTAAGTTACCATGAAGAGGTTTATGTTCACTATCATTATTTCAGTACATCAAAAGTCCTTTCAGTTTCATTCTTTCATTTTGTGAGCAGGGCTAGTTGCTTGACTGAATTTGAGGCTCTCAGTTTAAAAATGTATGTTTTGGCTGGGTGTGGTGGCTCACGCCTGTAATCCCAGCACTTTGAGAGGCCAAAGCAGGTGGATTACTTGAAGTCAGGAGTTTGAGACCAGCCTGATCAACATGGTGAAATCCTGTGCCTACTAAAAATACAAAAATGAGCCTGGCATGGTGGCCGTGCGCCTGTAATCCCAGCTGCTTAGGAGGCTGAGGCAGGAGAATTGCTTGAACCTGGGAGGTGGAGGTTGCATTGAGCCAAGATCGTGCCACTGCATTCCAGCCTGGACAAGACTCCATCTCAAAAAAAAAGGTATTTTTTTTACTGTAGTTTAAGACTACTGTAAGATACAGTATAGTTGAATAAAAAGGGAATTTAAAGGGCTGGGTCTAGAATTAGCTTTGTCATCTGCTAATAATGGGACATTGGGCAAGTCAGTTATCCTGTCTGTACCTCAGTTTCTTCAGTGGAAAATAGAAACCATCATGCCTCCACATAATTTTTAAATCTAATGATTTTAAAATCTAATGCTGTTTCTAGGCAGCTGTCAGTGGTCTTTATGAAAGAAAAATCTGAGCTAGAAGAAAACACTGTTGTGGTTAAGAGTAGAGGCTTTGGAGTCAGACTGACCTGGCTTTAACTTTCGGCTTTGCTGCTTCCTAAGCTCTTTGTCCTTGGCAAGTGTCTTGCCTAATTACCTTTTCTTTTAATAGAAATAAAAGTTTTTCATGAGGTCTGTATGAGGATAAATAACCTAGTATGTATAAAGTACCTAGCACAGTCTGAGCCCATAGTAAATATTCAATGCATGGTAGTTTGAATGATGGTTGTCATGGTGATTATAAGAAAGTTCTAGAGTTTGGCTCAGTGGTTTTTGTTTTTGTTTTTGTTTTTCCTTTTTGAAACAGGGTCTCACTCTGTCACCCAGGCTGGAGTGCAGTGATGCAGTCACAGCTCACTACAGCGTCGAACTCCTAGGCTCAAGCAATTCTCCCACCTTCGCCTCCTGAGTAGCTAAGACCACAGGTATACATCACCATGCTCAGCCAATTTTTTTTTTTTTTTTTTTTTTTTGGTAGAAATGAGGTCTTACTATGTTGCCCAGGCTAGTCTCAAACTCCTGGGCTCAGGGCATCTTCTTGCCTCAACCTCCAAAAGTGTTGGGATTACAGGCTTGAGCCACCATATCACACCTGGCCTCTGTGTCTCATAAACTAAGGAGAGAGAGATAGCTATGGGAACATAGTCATGGAGATAATTATCAGTTTCACTGTCTATACCTTGGCCTCCTAAAATCACTTGTTCCAAGCTCTGTTTTTTTTTTTTTTTTTTTTTGTAAGAGCCCTGAGGTTAGTGATTCTCTCTGTCCCTCCTCTGAATTAGATAGCATTACCTTACCACTTCTGGGAGAGTTGTCAATGAGACTTCCCCCTACTTCTGAGTGCCTGTAGGGAAATTTGATTAAAAAATTTTTGTTAATCTAGAAAAGTGGGTAATATTTTAAAGCTTGGCCTTGTCTCTTGATGACCACAGGCTAATATTTCTGAGGATAAGGGGAACAAACAAGATGAAGAATAAAGGAAACTCTTTCTAATTTCTCTTCATTTTAACAACAGCACAACTAAAGATTTAGTAAAGCCAAACATCCTTGTAAAACTGGAACCTCCAGTTTTGCCTTCCCTGTTCCCTCCTGAGCCAAATAGATCAGGCTCTGTCTGAAGCAAATTGCATTTCCCCTCCCAAGTGAAGAGCCCTCATTCTAGCTTTATGGCCCTCTCTGACTTTCTGCAGAATCACTTATACAGTAATTCCCATTCCTTTGGGAATCCCCAAGGATTCCCAACAGGCTACAGCACTGTCAAGATGGTGAGCATAGGGTACTAGCATACAACAAGAATTTTCTATTTCATCAGGAAGACAATTTGTCTGCAGTTACTCTTCTAAAATCAGTATACATGGTCCTGCCATGTAAGAATTCATACCCCAGGCCAGGTGCAGTGGCTCACACCTGTAATCCCAGCACTTTGGGAAGCCGAGGTCAGCGGATCAAGACCATCCTGGTTAAGAGATTAAGACCATCCTGGCCAACATGGTGAAACCTGATTGCTATTAAAAAAAATACAAAAATTAGCTGGGCGTGGTGGCGCGCACCTGTAGTCCCAGCTACTCAGGAGGCTGAGGCAGGAGAAATCGCTTGAACCGGGGAGGCGGAGGTTGCAGTGAGGGGAGATCGCACCACTGCGCTCTAGCCTGGTGATAGCAAGACAAAGTCTCAAAAAGTTCATACCCCAGCTGTTGGCTTTAAGAGCAGCAATCAGGCTGGGTGTGGTGGCTCACACCTGTAATCCCACTACTTTGGGAGGCTGAGACAGGCAGATCACCTGAGGACAGCAGTTTGAGACCAGCCTGGCCAACATGGTAAAACCCCGTCTCTACTAAAAATGCAAAAATTAGCCGAGTGTGGTGGCGGGCGCTTGTAGTCCCAGCTACTTGGGAGGCTGAGGCAGGGGAATCGCTTGAACCCAGGAGACAGAGGTTGCAGTGAGCTGAGACCGCACCACTGCACTCCAAACTGGGCAACAGAGCAAGACTCCATCTCAAAAAAACAAAAAGGGAAATAAAACAGGAATCTGAAAGTCTTGAGGTTTCAAAAGTAAAGTTAAAGGTAGCCTTAATTTGGCAGAAGGCCCTGCAGAATGGTGCCAGGGGATTCCCACCATAATATTCAGGTTACCCTTTTGAAATAAAGCACTGTTCATGACAGATTTAGTTGAAGGTCAGACAGTGGGGATCCTAAACATCTATTCCACATTCACTCTCAGATGATGCAAGTGCTTAGAAAACAGATAAGCAGAGTGATTAAAGGAAAAACATTTTCCCTTCAGCCCTGGGATTCTCAAGCAGTGTGTCCAGTTTGGAAAACTGTCCCTTCAGGGCTTCAATAAATAGAAGTGAAAGTATTCCATCTAGTGGTCAAAGAAGGGAATGTGAAATGAGAAGTTTCCAGGATGAGGTCTGTGGGGCCTCTCAGCAGGTATCTCCTCCAGAACAAGGTAGAACCTGGTGGTGGTAGTGTTTGGATTGTCTGCACTGAATAAGGAACTGGGGATAGCATCCTTGCATGGCTCTGAGCAAAACTGTCCTCACAGTAAGGAACAATGATGTTGCAAATGGCAGATTATAAACAGTTTGACTCTGAAGGGAGTCTCTCTCTTAGCCCCATTCCCCCTTCCTTCTTATGGAGGAAGAAAGGAGTCCTATCATTCCTGCCTCTATTTGTCTCGGGCCTGAATTTGTGAATATATGAGTTTGAGAAGAATGAGGGTGTGATGTGAACTTTATTTATTTTGAGATGGAGTCTCCCTCTCTTGCCCAGGCTGGAGTGCAGTGGTGCCATGTCAGCTCACTGCAGCCTTCACCTCCCAGGTTCAGACGATTCTCCCACCTCAGCCTCCTGAGTAGCTGGGATTACAGGCGTGTGCCACCATGCCCGGCTAAGTTTTTGTATTTTTAGTAGAGATGGGGTTTCACCATGTTGGCCAGGCTGGTCTCAAACTCATGAGTTCAAGTGATCTGCCTGCCTCAGCTTCCCAAAGTGTTGGGATTACAGGTGGCAGCCACTGCACCTGGCCCATGAACTTTAAAAAGGAGGGAGAGTCAGTCTAGCAAAGGATCAAAAACAAGATGATCAGGAAAAAAAGTGCTCTTTGTGTTCTCAGTAATTGCACCCTCTATGCCTTTGCTATCGGTAAACATTAACTAAACTGACTTCCCAGGAATTTCCCAAGGCCCAAGTCAGATCTAGTTGGCCCAGTACCCACAGTGCTATTGATGTCTTCCAGACTGTAATTCTCCTAACGGCCTCCCAGTATCCTCAACCAAAGGGCTCATTTTTCCCACCTATCTCCCATTATCACTTTCTCTTTTTCCCCAGTTCTGAAAAAGAGCTGTATGTAAAGCAATAATACAATTCACATTTCCCATAACTCCACTGCCACTGCAGACCTTGACCAGAGCCTACTTTCCAGTCAGTAATTAGGGCATCGCTTGACCCATCAGAGCCTCCCCCTCCCAAAGCTTTGGGTGCTAGCCACTCCTCTATCCATCCCACCTGCAGTTTGTACTTCTGTCAAAGAAGAAGACACACACAAGCTGGCCGTGTTTCCACATCTGCCCTTTATTGGTCTCTTCTAGCAGGGTGGCTCCAGGCCCTTCACGCCTCTCAGACACCACCCATGAAGGTTTAGGACGGTGCCATCATTCTGTGAAGGCCCAGAGCTTACCCAAGCCTTGAAGCCCTAGTTGAATCACCAACCAGAGGGTTGGAAGAGGAAAAGGAAACGGGCAGAGGGAAAAGGCAAGGCTCTTCAGTGAAGGGGACTGATAGCAAGGGAATGCTGAGGTCCAGCAGAGTCTCCTGAGGGCATGCTGAATCCTA
This sequence comes from Saimiri boliviensis, assembly GCF_048565385.1. Classification (NCBI taxonomy): domain Eukaryota; kingdom Metazoa; phylum Chordata; class Mammalia; order Primates; family Cebidae; genus Saimiri; species Saimiri boliviensis. The sequence goes on along the minus strand of NC_133450.1, from coordinate 38,788,262 downwards.
AGGCTCCTGGATGGAGTTGGAGAACTGTGTGCTGAGCAGCTCACATCTATATGGCAACTTTAAGGAGGCGCTTGATGTCAGGCTCGATGCTGATGGTTGGGAAGGTGCGGCTGTAGCGTCGGAAGGGCTCTCCCTCCGGCCCTATGAGGAACTTCTCAAAGTTCCAGGCCACATCTGAGCGGCGCACGGGGCTCCAAATGATGAACTTGGGATCGGTCATGAGGGAAAAGGGGTCATCATAAGGGTAGGGGAGCTTGTCCTTCAGATAGGCGAAGACAGGATGCTCGTTCTGCCCATTCACCTCACATTTTTGGACAAGGGTGAAGGTGGGCTGGTATCCACCCCCAGGGCGGACATACTTGAGACTGTTCAGGATCTCCTCATTCTGACAGTTCTCCTAGGGGAGGAAAAAGACAGAGTGTGGACAAGGGAAGGGGGAAAAGAAGTATCCACAACATGAAACTCTTTCACCCTCCTTCACTCCCTTCACAGGATTATTCTTTTTCACTGTGAGGAGAGAGACAGACAGACAAGGTGTGTCTGTCTTGTCTTGAACTTCTGGGCTCAAGTATTCCTCCTGTCTCAGCCTCTTTAGCTGGGACTGCAGACACAGGCCACCATGCCCAGATAATTTTTTTTTTTTTTTTGTAGAGATGGGGTCTCACTTTGTTGCCCACGCTTTGGCTGCTCTTAAAGATTTAGCACTTCTGAGCTGTTGCTTTTGTCTCCAGTCTACCCTGAGCAGTTCTTAAAGTGTTTGAAGCAGAAGAAAGAGAAAAGAGGCTTAGGTTATACTGCTTAGAACCTCCTCTTCAACTAACCTACCGACCTACCTACCCACAAGTCCACACCTACACACACACCCCTTCCCTTTCCCTCTGCCCTGGGTTTTGCCTTGCCTGCTTTCAATTGCACGTGTGTTGAGTATAGCCTTTGCTTCTGCCTACTCAGCTACCTGAACTGAGGGTGAAATGGAGGCCCAGAGGGATGGGATTTGCAGCTTCTTGCTTGCTTCTTGCCTTGTCCTAGAACTGAAGTACAAATGGGAAGAAGTGAAGGAAGACCGCATCGAAGAACATGTAGTTTTCAGATGCCGTAACAGCAGAGCAAGTTAAAGGCCACAGTGAATGTGTACTCTAAATAGAACTACTTAGTAAGCAACAGGAGTGAACTAAATAGGATACAGGATTTAGGGTTCGGGAATAGGCTGGGGGAGGGGAAGTTGAGGAAGTAAGTGCTTGATGGCTAAAGGTGGCATGTAATTCTCATTCTTTTCATGACTAGGCTACTACCCAAAGACTGCTGCACCTCATATTCACTCACTACTCAGCTACTAATGCTTTGGCTCAAAACCTGGTCCCTGTCTTTCCCTCCCCACTGCCATCCCTGTCCTATTCTCTCTCAGCATTCCCACTCATGACACCCCGAAAAGCCATGGGAACCCTTCTTTTCCCCTCTGCCTTTCCACTATAAGATTCAGATACCTTCCTCTGGGAGAAAGTTCCTGCTTCTGACCTGTGAGGACTAACTAGTTCAGGCCATCACGACATCATGAGCCCAGAGCTGCTCTCTAGTACACTTCTCTGTTTTTGTTTTTGTTTTTGTTTTTCCTGAAACAGGGCCTTACTCTGTCTAGGCTGGGGTGCGGTGGCAAAATCCGCTCACTGCAGCCTTGACTTCCCAGGCTCAAGCTCTCCTCCCACTTCAGCCTCCTAAGTAGCTGAGACTGCAGGCAAATGCCACCACGCCTGGCTAATTTTTGCATTTTTTTGTAGAAACGAAGTTTCACTATGTTGCTGAGGCTAATCTTTTTTTTTTTTTCTTTTTCTCAATTTTTTTTATTGCATTTTAGGTTTTGGGGTACATGTGAAGAACATGCAAGATTGTTGCATAGGTACACACGTGGCAGCGTGATGTGCTGCCTTCCTCCCCATCACCTATATTTGGCATTTCTCCCCATGCTATCTCTCCCCACCTCCCCACCCCCTGCTGTCCCTCCCCTAGTTCCCCCCTACAGACCCCCGTGTGTAATGCTCCCCTCCCTGTGTCCATGTGTTCTCATTGTTCAACACCCGCCTATAGGTGAGAACATGCAGTGTTTGATTTTCTGTTCTTGTGTCAGTTTGCTGAGAAGGATGGTTTCCAGGTTTATCCATGTCCCTAAAAGGACATGAACTCATCGTTTTTGACGGCTGCATAGTAGTCCAGTCCAGGCTAATCTTTTACTCCTGGGCTCAAGCAGTCTGCCCACCTTAGCCTCCCAAAGTGCTGGAATTACACATGTGAGCCACTACACCCTGGCAGATTTCTATTTCTGGATGCAAATAGCTGGCTGGCTCCTGGTAGTTATAGACTCCCTCCAGCAACTTGCTAGGCTGAAGTGATAGTGTGAGGTAGGAGGTATTTCTAGGGCCAGAGGGACATCGGGTGAGGCTGGAGGTACTTCTAGGGACAGAGGGACATCTCAAAAGAGGGTTTGCCATTTCTGTCTCTCCTGCTCTGGAAAAGGCCAGACAGAAAACTTAGGGAAGAACAGTGAGACCAGGGAACAGTTTGGGTTCAGGTTTGTCACAGTCAGTGATGCTTCAACCTTCCTGCTTATGTCTTTTCCTTGCCTTCATACCCCTGTGAATTGACTAAGGGGATTATAATGAGAGGCTTCACTTGAGTTTATTCTGCCTGCTTGTACATTAAAATCATAAGTGGAGGCCGGGTGCAGTGGCCCATGCCTGTAATCCCAGCAGTTTGGGAGGCCGAGGTGAGCAAATCATGAAGTCAAGAGATTGAGACCATCCTGTCTCTACTAAAAATACAAAAATTAGCTGGGCTTGATGGCACGCGCCTGTAGTCCCAGCTACTCGGTAGGCTGAGGCAGAATTGCTTGAATCCAGGAGGCAGAGGTTGCAGTAAGCCGAGATTGTGCCACTGCACTCCAGCCTGGTGATAGAGAAAGATTCCATTAAAAAAAAAAAAAAAATCAGACCGGGCACAGTGGCTTATCCTTGTAATCCCAGCACTTTGGGAGGGCGAGGCAGGCAGATCACAAAGTCAGGAGTTGAAGACCAGCCTGTCCAATATGGTGAGACCCCATTTCTACTGAAAAATACAAAAATTAGCCAGGCATGGTGGCACATGCTTGTAGTCCCAGCTACTTAGGAGGCTGAGGCAGGAGAATTGCTTGAACCTGGGAGGCGGAGGTTGCGGCGAGCCAAGATTGTGCTGCTGCACTCCAGCCTGGGCAAGAGTGAGACTCCATCTCAAAAAGGAAAATCATAAGTGAAAATAGAAGAATCCCTAAAAGAGAACTTGAGGTGTGTGGACCAAAGATCTATAACAACTTGACCCATTAATCAGAAATAGAGGTGACTGTGATGCCCAGAGGAGGCCCATGCATGTTGCAAACCTCTCTTTCCTGCTTGTTCTCTTCCCACTTAGCTAATTTCAACCAACAAAAATAATCTTCAATCTAAATAATCAGTTTGCTTGCATTTGCATAGTACTTTATATTTTTCAAGTTACTTTTGTATATTCTGTCCCTTAAACACCATAACAATCCTATGAGCTAAGTGGCATTATCCCCAGTTTACAGATGAGGAAACTAAACCGAAAAATCAGGCACACTTTGTGAGGGCACAGAGCCATTAAATAGCAAAACCAAGTCCAGCTAGAGCTAAGGTCTCTTGAGTCTGTCCAGTGCTTGTTTGATTCTTGGCCTCTATTTCCTCCACTCATTTATTCAACAAATATTTAATGAGTGCTTTCTGTGCCCTAGGCACTGAGGACACAGTGGAGAGAAACACAGACCTGGTTCTAGCCCTCATGGAGTAATATAGTAAGAAGACAATAAAAGATAAAAACCACACAGCCTCAGCGTTTCATCTTAAAAAATATATACCTCCCCTTAGTATGTCACGTGCACCTAAAGAAGTAGCTTAACAAAATATACCCCATGATTCCAGACACTCCAACACACAGTCATTCAGCCTCTCCCTTTATCCCCCTTGAGCTACACCGATTCAACACCTTTGGTGCATTACAAGGAGGGACCCCTCACCTGATGTCCAAATTGGTTGCAAGGGAAGCCAAGGACCACCAGGCGCCGGGGAAAGCGGCATTGCAGCTCGTTGAGCTGGGTGAAGTCCCGGGTGGTTGTGCCTCACAGCGAAGCCACATTCTCAATCAGCACGGCCCTGCCCCGGAATGTATTGAAATCTACCTTCTCCCCATCCAGGCTGATGGCACTGAGGTCGTAGAAGGACTTGGCAATGAAGGCCATGGTGAAGCGCAGAGTGAGACCCGCAGAGAGGCCTGAGCCCACTTATGAATCTATCCGAGGGGTGGGGAGGAAGGAGGAGCCGAGGAGGACAGAAAGGATCTAACAAGGGAGCTTTGAGCGTCCCTAGGATGACTTAGCAAAAACAGGCCCCACCTGTAAGTACTGTTTGAACAAGGGGGTTGCTCCTCCTATTAACAGACTGAACAAAGCCGCCTCCCCGCCCCACCCTGCTGCAACCTGGGAAGAGCAAATATGATACCTTTGAACAGATGTGAATAATTCACTACTTACAGGAAACCAGAGCCCAAAAGGTCGAATGGGGAGGGGAAAAAAGGGAAGGAGAGATGCAGGATTGACTCCTACCTGCTCCAACAAGTTGGTCTCACTCGACACAGACATTTATTGAATGCCTGCCGAGTGTCAATCTCTGAATTTTAAGTAAGAGGGCAGGGTCTGCGGAAATCTGAAAGACAAGAGGAGAATTGAGGCTCCTGCCCACCTGACTCAGAGGACAACTGAAATATACACATTTCTGTTCATGTTCTCTTTGTTGCTTTCCTCCAGGACAAAATCAAAGGGACCCTTAGGAGGAGAGTGTGTCATATTCTAGGGGGAAAAAATGGCTCTGAGTGCCCCAGCTTTTGCCAGGCCGAGATGACAAAGTTGTGTTTATCTTGAAAAGTCAGTGCGTGGTGCCACTTGTCCTGGAGAACACACCTGCCCCTGCCCCTGCCCCCGCACTGTACCATCTCCTATATTATATCCTCCACCTCCACCTGACCCCAGTCCCCAAGTCGTGAGGATCAGTCCTTGCTTGGAGAATGGTGAAGAGGAGTCACAGAACAGGTGGGTAAACTTAGTGGATGAACTGCACCTCCCTCCCTCTCAGACAGAGGTTCGGTCCCCAAGACTTTTCAGAGTAGCTTGTGCTGGTCACCTTCCCACAGAAGAAAGTGTGGAGGGAGTCGAAGTTGCTGTGGTTCCAGACGCAGACAGGCCACCCTGATGCTTTCAACAGGACCCATACAGTACATCGCAGGATGTCTGCTAAGGGCCATCTCAGAGGCCCACCCCTGGAAGCCACAGAAACTGAAAAGACCCTAAGCCACTTCATTCTTCCAAGCACCCACCAACTCAACAAGTTACTTTTTAAAAAATGCCTTGAGTTCTTCATCAGCAAAACCAGCAATGGAGCTTGACCTAGCTTTGAGATTTTAGAGTGAAATTTCAATAACAAAGCAAATGTTTACTAGAGTGTTTTCACAGGGGCACATCCATTGGGAACTGTCTGCTTGAACAAAGAATAAGCAAGTCTGGGGAGCAGCTGGTCTTGAGAATCTGATTTGTTGAGATAAGATGAAGGAGGTACTCACCAGGGAGCGTGGAACTGCCTTGCAGCTTTTCCATGGCTGTTCAAGTACACAGGGACCATGTGTCTCAGCTGGCTCCTCCCTAAAAACAATTTTCCATTACTTAAGTGGGTAGAAGGAGTGACAGGAAGCATAGGGTGAAGTGTGTCCCCTGCTGAAGCTGGGTGGAGTTCCTAGAGGCAACCAATGAGTCCCCACCAAGCCACTGAATTGCAAGTCCAAGGCAGTGACAGTGGGCAAAACTTTAACTTGCCAGGTTTATGTGGATACCTAGAGCTTCCCCCTAGCACTCTTTGGGCCTCCAGAGACACCTCTTATTCTCGGCTCTTTTGCAAGCCTTATTCAAGAAGGTCATAGAAGTTCCTGAGCTGAGGAGTGTGGGAGTTCCCTCTTCCTTGGGTACATGCCATCCATTTTCTCCTGGTGTGACCTTGGACCCTTCAAAATCTCCTGGGGTTTTCACCTTTCCTGACGGAATACACTTGATGAGGCTCTCCTAAAATACCTTTGTCTCCAAGTTTCCCTCAAACTGGCCTCGCGGCCAAAAGCTTACAACTTCTGGCCTACACTAGGCAGCGTGTGATTCTTGTGGCTTTCTGCGGGACAGTGCTTACTCTGGACACAGCACTGGCTTAGGCAGAAGGCCTATGTCGGTGGTTCTCAACTCTGACTGCAAATGAGAATTGTTTATAGGGACTTTCCTGGAGATGCCAAAGCTTTGCCCTCCAGTGATTCCAATTCAGTGGTTTCTAGCCACAATTATGCCGCTGTTACTTGACCGTTAGGTAAATCTTTAAGCTCTTTTTATTGACAGGGTCTCTCTCTGTCACCCAGGCTGCAGTGGTGCAGCTGGGGCCTCAACCTTCTGGGCTCAAGTGATCCACTGGCCTCAACCTCACAAGCCACCACACTCAATTTTTTTCTAGAGACAAGGTGTCACTGTGTTGCTCGGGCTGGTCCCAAACTCCTGGGCTCAAGCCGTCCTCCTGCCCCAGCCTCCCAGGGTGTTGGGATTATAGGCATGAGCCACTGCACCTGGCCAAATCTTTAAGTTCTCTGAGCACCTGCTTCCTTGCCTGTGGGACATGGATAAGTAACCACACTCCCCATCTCACACAGTGATGGTTAGGGTCAGAAGAGTTGATCTATCACCAGTGCTCTGTAAGTGTAGTGAAGATCTTAAGACTACTGTTACCCTCCATTGTCCTAATCCTTTCTTCATTCAATCCTTATCCCCAATATTCTCCACCTCCATCAACTCCATATCCCAAAGTATGAAATACCTGCACCGTCCTAAGATCCCAGACTGCCTCTGCTCCCCCGAGGCATCCAATCACAAACCTGAAAGATTATCCAGTCCCTCCTCAGAGCCTTCAGGAAGACCCGTTCCAGATCTACCCAAACAGATGAGACCCATTTGACTTTAAAACCTGCTCAGACACAGACGTTTGGCATCCTCTCCATAGCAGTGTTTCCATCTTATTTCTGAAGCACGAGCTCAATGCAGGGCAATGGGGCTTTGCTTTGGGCCTCCCTGCAGGTGGCGCTAGGGAAGGTACAGAAGGGAAGACAATGTTTGCTGCTTCCATGGCCACTCTACTGCAGTTGCCTTGCTTCTGAAGCTGCTTCCACCAGCACTGCCTTTCTCCCTCCCATATCACTGCCAGGGTCTGATATCACCAGATATATATCCAGGCGGCCACACCTGTGGTTTGAAATAGTCTTTATTTTGTAAACATCTGTGTTTAAAATAGATGAACCCTGCTCACAATTCATATATGGACCCAAGACACAGTACACGAAGTTCACCCGTCACAGGGAGATAGTGGGGGCTCAGGAGCAAGTGGTGTGCCTGGGGCTGGGTGGAGTCTCAAGACAGCAGGTGCAGAGGTGGTGACGAGTAAACAGGCCAGCAAAGCCTGCTCAACAGTCTGGGCCTCAAGACAGGCCCCAGGCCACCAGAAGTTTAAGGTGAGCATGGCTGCACCCTAAAATCCGAATTCTCCTTCTGCTCCCATACCTTTTCCCAGCCATGGCCCTGTGGATAGGGCTTATCAGTCTATAGAATCCGATTCCATGTTTTCCCTCCCAGAACCCCTAGGGTACAGTACAAATATAGTCCTTTCCTGAGGGGGCTAGGAGAGACAATGAATGGCACCCTGCCTGATCTTCAGGGAAAGCTGCAATACTGGCCCACAGGTTGGAGCCACTGCCCAATATAACTTCTTAAGTCCCTGGCTGAAAGCAGACTGAGGGCTGACATCACCCACCTCCCTAGTCCCAGTGTGATGTGGCGTAGGTCTTGATACGCAAGGAGTCCATCCTCAAGGAAGCAACTCCAGCCATAGTCACAGCTTCCTCCTAGAGTCAGCTCTGTTTCTCATTAGCCAGGGATTTATAACGTCTGCTCTCCTTTGCTTTCCACTATCTAATCTATACCCTGTCCCTAAGTCCTGAGCCACATTCTCCTGCAGTTTCCTGGTTTGGTGGTGCTATCCCCACCCCTTTTTGGAGGAATAAGGAAGTGGGGTTCTTATCCTTCACGTGTGTGTGTCCTTAGTTGATAAATGCTCAGTACCTAGTTCTTTGTTTTGGTGGCAGCCACAAAATGCAGCTAATGTGTGTCTTAAGAACGACCCTCTTCCTAGGCCTTGCCCACCTCGGGAAGGTGGGGAGGAACCCCAGTAGGGCTGGTAAATTACTTGTTCCTTCTTTAAAGGGCCTCTGCAAGCTACTCTTGGGCCATATGGGGTTAAAGAAACTTCCTGAACATAGCACTCTGGGGGAGGGAGTCCTCTTCCCTCCACCTGTAGCCACAGTGCGGTTGGCAAACCCTCAAGCCTGTCAGGAGCTAGAGGGCAAGATGAGTGCTTCGTCTTGAAGGCTGAAAAGAACAGCACCAAGCGTTTCTACCCAGGGCCTTCCTTCTCTCTTCCTATGAAGGCTTCACCCTTCTCCCATAAACTCTGGGTCCCAGGAGAAGCTTGATTGCTGAAGGCTGGGCTCAGTCCTCTGCCTGGGAGTCTGAGGAAACAAACGCTCTTCTTACCTAAGAAATGTGAGAGGGGGCCCAGAGGCCCTGCTGCTGCTACATTCCCCTCTGCCGTGCAAACTGCTGTCCCTGGCCAGCTCTTCCTTGCTCTTAACCTGACACATAGGAGCTAGTCCTTCATTTCCAAATGCTCTCCTTTCTGGCATGCATGGTTGGCCTGACAGTGTCGCTGACCCCAGGACTCTTCTTGCCCCTGGAGTACCCGTAGGCCTTGGTCCACACCTTTAAATTCAGGAGCCAGGTGGAGAGAAATTGTGTTCATGCTGCATGGGAGGTAGAGAATGGAGGTGACTTTTTATCCCTGCCACCCCTCATTTTGTTTCCTTCTGTGAAGCACCTGCCTCTGAGCTCAGTTCCCCAAAGAGGCAGGCGGGCAGCCAAGCAAGGGCAAAGCTCTGGCAGGGGAGCGGGAGGAGGTAGGGCGGCCCCAGGCTCAAGGACTTCCCGCTTGCCAATTCCTTCCTGTCTCGATGCTCCACTCTCTCAGGGCCCTGGGGAGGCAGGCCCATGGCACATGAGGAACAGTGCAGAGTGGAGGAGGAAGCAGCACCCTGTAGCCTTTGGCCCACCCATGAGGCAGGGTGGGGGGTTCTTCCTGGATCCAAGGGTGGAACCGCCCCATGAGCCTGGGTCCATCCCCTCAGACAGATTGGGAAGGAAGGAAAGAGCGAGCTGCAGCAGCTGCCACACAGCAAGACACATGGGGAGGGGGGTGAGGGGCTTTCATAGGAAACGCACTGGAGGGGAGGGGTCAGAGAGAGAGAAGTCAGGGGAGAGAGGAGAAGCAGAGAGGAGACACGATGTGCAGAGAAAGGAGAGCAGAAAGTGGCCTGGCCTCCAGCCTCAGCTGTTGTCTGGGGGTGCGGGGTGGTGAGCCGGTGCTTGCGGCATGTGGTGGGGTCGTAGCAGGCCTTGGCTGGGGAAACAGGCTGAAGACCACTCCAGGGTGGACGGGCTGGGGGCAGGGGCTGCTTGAGATGACAGCAGAGCCGCTCTTAGGGCCAGGCAGGGGGAATAGCGGCTACTGATACTCAGCAGGGTCATCACACGAGAGGACAGTGGCAGAGCAAAGCCCCGGCTCCCCTGTCTGCCCACAGGCCTCCTGAGGGAAGAGGGGTGTCGTGTGGGGTGCCCCACACAGGACTCTCAGCACCAGCAGCTTTTCGAAGAGTTCACTGGGCCCTCAGGTTTGCCCTCCTCCTCCTCCAGCTCTGCCAATGCCAACTCATTGCTGGCACGTGTCCGGAGGCCTTCCAGCTCCTTCCTGTGGGCCTGCAGCACCAGCTCCGTCAGACGCGTGAACGACTAGAAACCAAAGGGCACAGGTTAGTCCAGCGTCTCTTCCTCTCCCCTGGCAACCCTGCAGCTGCCCAAGGGGTAAGGCCTCTCTTCTGGCTCCTCCTCCCGCCTCTGCTGGACTCAGCCCGAGACAGCGGGTGCCTGGTTGCCAGGCTCTCACCTCTTTAATGTTGAGGTTGGTGCAGGCACTTGTTTCGTAGAAGTCCATGCCATACTCCTTCGCCAGCTGCAAGAGAAGGACATTTCTGAAAGAGAATCAGTAAGGCAAGGGAGGGGCCCACATAACCAGGCACAGACTTCTATGCTGTTGCGATGATTGCTCAGAAGAGATAATTTCTCAGATGGGACTGGGAGCTCCAGGACTGGTAGCAGCCAATGAGGGAAGATCCTCCACTCATACACCTCTCCGTTCTTCCAGCTGCCACCCCACACCTCCCAATGCACAATCATACATCAGGAGACAAAGACACCATACACTGTGGCAGGTGGCATCCTCATAAAAAACATGGGCTCTGGAGTCCCACAGCCCCAGACCTGAATACCAGCACTGCCACTAACGGCTAGCTGTGCAACCTTGGGGAAGTTGTTCATTCTCTGTAAGCCCCAGCTTCGTCTTCTGTTAAAGAGACTGAGAGTGTCTACCATCCATGGTTGTGGGATGATTAAATGGGGTCATACACCTAAAAGCACTTGCCTTAGCACAGTGCCACACAGAGTGCTCGATAAATACTAGCCTAGTAGGCATTTCCTCTACTTTCAAATTTGCCAATGACCATGTCTGATTTTTGATACCAAACAATCAATTTCATTTTAAGTGCTAATGGAACACTATTGACTGAGGAGAGAGGGAAAAACTCTTGAGGTCTATGAACTAGGTGGACAACTTGTCTCAGAATTACCAATCTTAGCTGGGCATGGTGGCTCATGCCTGTAATCCCAGTACTTTGGGAGACCAAGGCGGGTGGATCACCTGAGATTAGGAGTTCGAGACCAGCCTGGCCAATATGGCAAAACCCTATCTCTACTAAAGATACAAAAAAAATTAGCCAGGTGTGGTGGCATGCACCTATAATCTCAGCTATTTGGGAGGCTGAGGCAGGGGAATTGCTTAAACTTGGGAGGTGGAGGTTGCAGTGAGCCGAGATGGCACCACCGCCCTCCAGCCTGGGTGACAGAGCGAGACTCCATCTCAAAAAAGAAAAAAAAGAAAGAAAGAAAAGAAAAAAGTATGACCAATCTTTCTCATGGCGCTCTGGGAGGACTGCACTCCAGCCTGGGTGACAGAGCGAGACTCCATCTCAAAAAAGAAAAAAAAAAAAAAAGAAAGAAAGAAAAGAAAAACGTATGACCAATCTTTCTTACGGCGCTCTGGGAGGATGGTCTCCCTGCATGCTGGACATTCCCTCAGTGCCATCCTATCCTTTCTGCCCCTGTGGCTTCTCCAATGGTGGCTCTTAGTCTCCTCATTTGACTCCCTGGCTCTTTCCTGGGTAAGAAGGACAGGAATGGGGGAGTGTGGGGTGGGCTGGGAGATCATTTCCTGACTGTAACACGGCAGTTGCCCTGGATACTGTCAGAGAAGAAGCTGACAACTGTAAGTCCTTCATCACTAACACAGGGATGATCTCTTAAGCAGTCCTGCATGTGGGGACCCGGACCTGGGAGAGTTGCTGCCCGTGAGGTCTTTGTTTCTGGATGGACCCCAAATCACTGTCCTAAAGCCCACAGAGCAAGCCTTCTGAGGATGGCCACTCCCCCAGAGCCTTGGGGTGCTGGGGATGTGTGGGAAGACCTGCCACTGGGGAACACAGCCCTGGGTCCCCGTGCTCAGGACTGGCCCTGAAGGCCCAGCAGAGGACCCGGGGTGGACTCGCCTGTTCCTTCCACTTACCTGCTGCCCTTGCTCTCTTCCCACCTGCCGTTTCTGCTCCTCGTCGGCCTTATTCCCGATAAGGATCTTCTGGACACCTTCTGGTGCGTACTAGGGACAAAGGATGGGCAGAAGGGCCAGTGAGTGCTGCCCTCCCCCTCATTTCCCCACATAGGTCTGCACTGCCTCCAGCCCACTACCTACTCCAGAACCCCCAGGGACAGGGTGGGCTGACTGGATGCAGATGCCAGGCTCCCCCAAGTGCCATGCCTGACCTCGAGGGTATCAGGGGACAGCTCAGGGTAGAAGACACTCTAAGACTGGTGCTTCCTTGGGTTAGACTACTGGTTTCAGAGCTGGAAAGGACATTGGATGTAAGTCCAGCCCTCATTCTACAGGAACTGGGGACTCAGAGATTCAAATGGCTGGCCCAAGGCTCCACAGCTATTGTGCAGAGCCAGAACTAGATCTCCATCTTGCAGCTCTACCTGGTCCCAAGATTTCAGGAAAAAAGCTGCTCACAGGGCAGACTTGGAACTGACTCGTTTCTGGAGAAGACACAGCCATGGAGGCCTAGGAGGGTATGGAGAGTGAGAGCATGGCAGCTTCGCTTTCTTCCCCACGTCCTACTCACCCAGAGGTTTTCATCCAGGGCTGTGGAAGGCAAGGCTTCCTGGAACATTCGCTCGCCCACCCCGAGAGCTCCAGCCCTCCCATCTGGCCTTTGCCTTGCCCTCGCCAGTGGGGCACCCTCTCCCCACCCCAGCAGTGAGGTAGCATCTCCTACCTCGTCCACGTCACTGACCCACTTCATGATGTGCTGGTAAGAGCGCTCGCTGCTAATGTCGTAGACCAAAAATATCCCCTGAGAGAGAGAAACAGAGAGATGGGGGCGGTGAGACGCACAGAGAGAGTGCAGTCATGGGGCCAGAAGGGGCTGTGGAACCTTAAAGGTTGGGTCCCACTCCCCATTCTCCCTGCTCAGCATCCAGAAATGTATCCTCTCTCAGACCCACCACTGCTGCCTCCCAGGCCCATCACATAACTCTCTAGAGAAGGAAGGCACCACATTCTTTGACCCAAATCTTTGACCCGGGATGCATGGTGGAAGTCAGGGGCGAGGGTGGGGGCCTGCCTGTAGCGAGTGAGCCATGAACAACGCACAGACGGACGGGTGATCAGTGAACAGCTGAAAGACTGCCCTGCGCTCCACCAAGCAGGCAATCTGTGTTTAGGGGATCTGTGGCACAGACATCTCAAATACCCAGAGCTGGGAGTGTGGGTGGCAGCTTCCCACTTTGAAACCCCGAACGTGGTGGCTTACCTGGGCCCGCCGATAGTACTGCTTTGTAATGGTCTGGTATCTCTCCTGCCCTGCGGTGTCCCTGCAGGAGAAAGCCAGTCCCTCAGAGAAGCAGGGACCATGGGAGCAGACAGAGAGGGGAAGAGCAGAGCTGGGAGACCCTGTACCCTTGCAGGAAAAACCAGGGGCTGCAGGGTGAAAAACCAGGGGTGCTTGGATCCCCATGAGGATCTGCAGTCAGAGGCCTGGTGGTCTGTGCTGGTGCTGACCAGGCCTGCAGGGCCTTGGCCCCTCCTGCCAACTGCCCTACTGGCAGACACCAGAAGCCACAGCCAGAACAGGCCTTGGACAGCTCTCTGGAATCTGGCCATTATGGCCAGGTTTGGTTGTATGGGAGTTGATGGGGGGATGCTGCTACACTCCCAGCCCCTTTGAGACCTCTGAAGGCAGTGCCCATACTACTGTGGAATTGAGAGGGAGCTCTAAACCCTGGCAAAGGGAGTGCTTCTCTCAGGCAGAGAGCCACAGTGACACCCTCTGCTACTTGGGAAAAGTGTACCATGCTGTCCCAGGGAACTCTCTCGGGGTCTCACCCTAAATGACGGGGCGTGTAGCCTCCCTCCTTCCAATCTTAACACAGTGTGGCACAGCCCAGGGGCAAACCCTAATTCTGAGACAGATTCACAATGGTTAGTGTGCCAATTCCTTCTAATTCCTGCCCTTTGGTGCTTGTAGTCAATCCCATGACGTTTCTTAGAGATTGGAGATTAGGCTCATAGGAAGAGATGGGCTTCTGAGACTTTGCTTCTCTCTATCACAGAGGTGGCCAGTTATCTGCTAGGTGAAGCCTAGGAATTTTACACATGACAGTGGCAGCTAAGGAGCAGCCCAGCGTCCTTTCCTCCTAAATCTGCCTCCTCCTCCTCCTCCTCCCCAACTCACCAAATCTGTATCCGCACTTTGATGCCATCTACCTCTATGGTCTTCATCTTGAAGTCAACCCCTGGAGAAAGGAAGAAAGCAAGAAAGTTAGAGAGGGTGCCCACTGAGAAATGAACAGGAAAGGCCCAGGCAATCACACTTGAAAGGTTTCCTTTCGGTTTAATTTGACAAACGGATGAAGTAAGGTAAAGGCCTTCTTTAAACAGAAACTGATCCTAAGGAAGTATCTGAAGCTCTGAAAGGGGCTTTCCTTCCTCCCTGAGCTGAAAGTTGCCGAAAGTAAAGGGCCTGGAGGACCCAGGAGGAGAGAGAGTGAATCTGGGGAAATCTACTTCATCACTGCCTTACTCAAAAGACTTAAACATGTCTGGTTCTAGTCATGTGTGAAGTCTTCCTATTTATACTTCTGGAGAGAACGCTGCATTTATCCTTCCTGAAATTCTAATCTCTAGGAATAGCAACCCACATTATTTGTCTGCTTTCTTCCCCCTCTCTCTGGCTTGTTAATAACCAGAAGTGGTCATAGTGTCGGACCATGGAGAGAGGAGGGCTGTTCCAACACATAATTGTACCTAAAGCCTCAGCACCCAGCCAAGGACCACCAAAAAGAAGGCCTCATTCATCTCAGTTGCTGACTCACCCGTTTGCCCTAGGAGGCATTGTGGTTGACGAGGAGGAGCATGGGCTTTGGCATCAGGCCTGAGCTTATCTCCTCACTCTGGCCACTCAAAGCTCATTGCTATGACATCAGGTACCTTGCCTCACTGATCCTCAATTTCCGCCTCAGTAAATGTCTTCATCAGATATTACCAGTATCTCAGAGGGTTGCTGAGGGGAGATGTCTTCATCAGACAATTTGACTATGGCTGTCATGAGCTAGGGCAGGGCTGGGTTTGTGCAGGTGCTCGTGACTGTCAGAGGACCTGATGAAAAGGCAGTGGCATGGCGTCTCACTGCAGGAGGGAGAAGCGGCACAGAGTTCCCACGCTCCTCCAGCAAGAGAAGTCAGCACCACCAGCAGCAGCCAGCTTGTCTCTGAGGGACAACAGAAAGATGAGGGGAGATGTTTTGCTCACCGTGCCTCTCCCCAACCCTAACTGTACCCAGCCACTGTGCCAGTGATTCAAGAGCTATGTCTGGTAGGCTAATTAAGCTTCTGTATTTGTGTACTCCCTGGAGCAAGGTCAAGAGTGGGCATGATCAGCCATGGTTTTCAGATGGGAACACGGTAGAGTTCAGAACCATCTGTCACAAGTGGCACTGCCTGGCCCAGAAGGCCTGAAGGTGCCAGGATCCCCATCACCACTGCCACTCTGCATCAGTTATTTGCCAAATGGGAGACATCTCCCCTTATCCATGCTGTGCCCAGCTTTCTACAAATACAGATTACATTCTCTCTCTGCCTTCCCACCATCGAGACCAATCGTCATTTAATTACAAGAGAAAAAAGATGCAGAACGGGCAACCTGAACTTAATCGAGTTGGTCAGACATGAGTCATTTTTCACCTGCCCAAGCTGATTCATATCCATTGAGCTGTACTTTTCCAAATGGGCAATGCCTGGCAGCCATCCTTCCATGTGTACAGAGAAAGAATGAAGAGGAGGAGGGAAGAAGGAAGGAAGAAGGAGAGAGGCACCTGGCCTTGGGAGGCAGGAGTGTGCTTATTCCTGCCTGGATCAATGGTTGTCAGGCACCTGTTTCTCCCCAGTACCTGGCATAGAAGGGGATCAAGACATTGTTTCATGATATAGCACCTTCTCCCAAGAAGAATTTGAAATGTTGTCCAATTTGTAATCTACCTGGCTAGTCCTCACACTAGCCTAGCAAACCTGGCCAAGGACAGTGGCTTGTGCAAAGCTGTCACAAGGGGGACAGGAAGGAAGGAAGGAGGTTTGATTTCCTTTATTCCACAGACATTTACGGGAACTTCCTATGTGTCCTGCACCATGCTCAGTGCAGACAGAGCGTGAAAAAGACATGGCCCCTGCCCTGAGAGAGCCTAGTGGGAAGGCAACAAGGGCTCAGAGAGGTCAGCGGCTAGGCAGGGTCAGCACAGCACGTGCAGATTCCAACACAGATGTGTCTATGCCGGAGCCCACGCTGCTCCTTGTGCTGGTTCTTAGGGGAGAGAGAAGAGAGTAATGGGTAGTTGGCCAGGCATGGAAGCCCTAACTCTGTGGTGCTTGGGAAGGGCTTTGCTAAGAGAGGAACTTCCAATATTTTTTTTTGAGACAGAGTCTCACTCTGTTGCCCAGACTGGAATGCAGTGGCGCAATCTCGGCTCACTGCAATCTCCACCTCCTGGGTTCAAGTGATTCTCCTCCCTCAGTCTCCCAAGTAGCTGGGACTACAGTAACACACCACCACACCCAGCTAATTTTTGTATTTTTAGTAAAGACGAGGTTTCACCATGTTGGCCTTGATCTCCTGACCTTGTGATCCGCCCACCTTGGCCTCCCAAAGTGCTGGGATTACAGGCATGAGCCACTGTGCCCAGCCTATATTAAGGTGCATTTTTCCCTGTGAGAGAAGAGGGGATAGAGGGAGAGGTGAAAGCAGGCAACTGTCCAAGAGACAGGGCTGACTAGGAGATAGGGAATTCCATCAGAAGGGAGGCTGGGCAGTGACTCCTTCTGACCTCCTTCCTCACCTCTTAGCTAGGTGGCTGGGGACCAAGGCTGGGGAATTCTGGGGCTCACAGGACTCCCTGGTCTCACCCACACCCCACTATCTTGCAACCTAGGTCTCACTGGCCACCTGGGAACATTTGTTTTATTCGCCTTTTGGCTATCCATATGCATTAACATGTGATAGAAGAAACAGAGTAAGTCTGCGTCTTCTGAAGGAGTTTCCTTCCTCCCTCCCCGCCATGCGCCCTTTCTTAAAAAGGTTACCAGCCCAAGGATCTTCAAGAGGAATCTATTCCTTCTGCGCTCTGTTCCCACACGGCCTGGGCCTTCCACTGTGCCCACCTACCAGTCAGGCCCTGGCCCCAGTAACCCATCGTGGCTCCTTCCCTCTCCCTGCGTGGCTGTTGGTTTTTTCCACTGCTGAGCACTGCAGAACAAAGTCAAAGCTCTGGCCTTATTTAGGCCTCTCCAGGCGGAGGCTTTCTCACCCTGGCCAGCCCTCCCAGCTGCTTAGCAAACTGTTCATTCACACATGTGTTCACCTATCACTGTCCTCCCACTGGAGGCTTCAGCTCCAGGGCACCCCCTCCCCACCCCTGTGCTCTCAGCAGGATACCTTCTCCATTGTTTTATGGCCCAGATGAATGCCTTTCCTCTGAAGCCACCTCCTCTTTTCAGATTTCCCTCTGTTCTCTCTGCCCTCCCTCAGGGAAAAGTCCTCTATCCACATCTCGCCTCATTTTGGTCCTCATCAGCCCCACCTGGGTACACACCCAGAGTCAGCCCTTGTTGCATCGTTAGTATCCATGGGAAGAAGAGATATTCTCCATCTGCCTGCAGTGGTTTCACATTCTGGCTCCTCTAAAGTAGCATTTCTCACACTTCCAGGTGCACAAGAATCACCCAGCAATTGAGTTAAAATGCAGATTATGATCTGGAAGGTGTGGGGCAAGGCCTGAGACACCGAAGGAAGCTCCCAGGTGAAGTTGATGCTGCTGTCCACATATCACTTGAGTAGCAAGCTGTTCTCAAAGCGTGTCCCTGGACCCGCAGCATCAGCATCACCTGGGACTTGTTAGAAATGCAAATTCTGGCCCCACGCAGTGGCTCATGCCAGTAATCCCAACATCTTGGGATGCTGAGCCAGGTGGATCAACTGAGGTCAGGAGTTTGAGGCCAGCCTGGCCAACATGGCAAAACCCTGTCTCTAGTAAAAACACAAAAATTAGCTGGGGGTGGTGGCAGTCACCTGTAATCCCAGCTACTCAGGAAGGAGGTGGAGGGCATGGGGCTGAGGCCGGAGAATCTTTTTAACCCGGGAGGCGGAGGCTACAGTGAGCTGAGATTGTGCCAGCCTGGGCAACAGAACAAGACTCCGTCTCAAAACAAAAACAAAAAAACATGAAATGCCAATTCTTGGGCCTTACAGAATCAGGCCTTCTAGGTGTAGGGTCCAGCAATCAGTTTCAATAAGCTCTCCTGGTGATTCTCACACATGCATAAGTTTGAGAACATTTGAACAAAAGCTTTGCACCTGAAGTGTCAAGAGAGGCAGCACAAGAGTTCTGTTTCTCAAGGTGTGCTTTGCAGAGCCTCAGCTTCAGAATCATGGGGTGATATTTAAAAAACCAAAAACAGGCCGGGCACGGTGGCTCACGCCTGTAATCCCAGCACTTTGGGAGGCTGAGGCAGGTGGATCACGAGGTCAAGAGATCGAGACCATCCTGGTCAACATGGTGAAACCCGGTCTCTACTAAAAATACAAAAAATTAGCTGGGCATGGTGGTGCGTGCCTGTAATCCCAGCTACTCGGGAGGTTGAGGCAGGAGAATTGCCTGAACCCAGGAGGCGGAGGTTGCGGTGAGCCGAGATCGCGCCATTGCACTCCAGCCTGGGTAACAAGAGTGAAACTCCGTCTCAAAAAAAAAACAAAACACCAAAAACAATGACCTTCACTTGCCTAGAACTACTGAATCATAATTTTAGAATGAGGCCCAGAAACCTGTATTTTTAACAGCACTGTGGGTGATATTAGAAGAAGGTTCAAGATCTATATATGTCGTGGAAGAGACATCCATTGGCCTGGAGTCAGAAAAAGCTCGTCCAAATCCTGGGTTTGGCACTTGCTGTGTAACTTCAGGCAAGTCTGAACTTCTGGCTTCAAGTTTTTGTTTTTTTTTTTTTGAGATGGAGTCTCAGTTTGTTGCCAGGGATGGAGTGTAGTGGTACAGTCATAGCTCACTTCAGCCTCCATCCTCCCACCTCGGCCTCACCTGGGACTTGTTAGACATGCAAATTATGGCCCCAGGTGAGACTCAAGCAATCCTCCCACCTTGAATCTCTTAGTCTCTTAGTCGCTGGGACTATAAGCACGCACCACCATGCCCAGCTAATTTTTTTTATTTTTTGAAGAGATGAGGTCTCCCTATACTGCGTAGACTAGTCCTGAACTCCTGGGCTCAAGTGATCCTCCCACCTCGCCTTCCCACAGTGCTGGGATTACAGGCATGAGCCTCTGCACCAGGCCAATTTTCCTATGTGTGGAAGGAGAATACGGCTCACTTCCCAAGGGCTGTGGTGGGATAATTAAACAATATCTGTGAAGCACTGGCGTCGGTAGTTTTCTCACTCCTACCTTCCCTCTGCCAAATAAAGGCTTCCTGGGGAGCAGTCAGGAAAACCAGCCCAGAGAACCCTGAAGGGATTATAAAGTCCCTGCTATCCAGCTACCCTTGCTAGCCGAGGGACTCCAGCATCAGCAGCATCAGAAAGAATGTGAGAAATGCACATTCTCAGGACTTGCCCAGCCCTACTCAATATAGTGCTAGTCTTTATAGCACACCCCTGAGCTATGGAATCCCTCAGCTCTTAAGCCAGCCCCATGAAGTAGGCAGGAGTAGGTATTATCATTGTGAGCCACAGGGAGGCCAAGTAACTTAATCCTGTTTCCACATCCCACAGCTGAGCCGGACTGCAAAGTTGGTGTCTTAAAACCTATCTAGGGTGTCCTTCAATCTGCCAGGGGCTTCTCAACCCTGGGAGGCTGAGGAATCTTACCGCCTGTTCACGCACACCCTGGCATACCCTATGCCTTTTCTCTTTTTTGCTGACAGAGTCTCGCTCTGTCGCCTAGGCTGGAGTGCAATGGCGCGATCTCAGGTCACTGCAACCTCTACCTCCCCGGTTCAAGCGATTCTCCTGCCTCAGCCTCCTGAGTAGCTGGGATTACAGGCACGTGCTACCACACCCAGCTAATTTTTTGTATTTTTAGTAGAGATGGGGTTTCACTGACATTATGTGGCATCTGGAAGTGAGGCAGGGGCACATGAGGAGAAGCCTGCCACTATGGGCTGAAAGTCTGTTTTCCTCCAAAATTCCCGTGTTGAAATTTAATCCCCAGTGCAGTGCTAGTGGGAGGTGAGGCCTTTGAGAGGTGACTCAGTCATGATGTTGGAGCCCATGAGTAGGATTGATGCCCTTATAAAAGAAATCTGAGGGAGCTTGTTCCCTTTTCTGCCTGTCACAGAGCGTCGGGCTTCATTAGATGCTGAATCTGCTAGCACCCCGATCTTGGACTTCCCATCGTCCCAAACTGTGAGCAATACATTTCTCTTGCTTTCAATTACTCTGCTAAAGGCATTTTGTTACAGCAGCCCTGACTGACTGAGACACCCACCATAGCCTATTTTCAGGGAGCTCCTTGCTCCTTGCCATGGTTCATCATTCCAGTAAGTCCAGATTCATCACCCTGACTGTGTCCCTACAAGACAGTCTATTTCCTTTCTTGGGTACAGAAAGAAATAGGGCACAGAAGTGTTAAGGAACAAGCAAACCACTTCTACACGACTCCAGTAGAGGTTCTCGGAATTGCTGGGAGCCCCAGGAGGGGAAAGTCAGAAAGACGGGCCCTTTCCCAGTCAGGTGCCCAAAGCTTGGAGAGCAGCTCATTGTTTTTCCTGGCACATCAGATATGCCCATCATGGTCCCTGCCACACCCGGTGTCCCTTTCTGGCTAGAACAGCTCAGTCCCAAACCTCTGCTTAGGGAAGCAGCGCTGGGTGCAGCATGTTCTTTATGGCGAAGCAAGTTTAGTCTAGACCATCAACAGGCTTGCTGGTGACCCACAGGGTGACCTGGCCAGCTGAGGCAAGGGGGCTTAGCTAAGCCAGTCAAACCAGCTCACTCCAGGCAGGGCAGAGGGGACTAATCAGTTGGTAATGAGGGAGCATGAGGCAGACAAACATGCAGAAAACTGCTTGAGCCCAGGAGTTCCAGACCAGACTGGGCAACAAAGTGAGACCCCATCTCTACAAAAAATTTAAAAAAAAAAAAATAGGCCTGATGGTGTGCACCTGTGGTCCCAGGCACTTGAGAGGCTGAGGCAGGAGGAACAGAAAGAAGCAGAGAGGCCTAAAGATGATGAACATGCTGACCGGAGTTGGGGCTGAGGACACTGGATCCTAGCACAGCCACAGGTCCAGATCAGACTCCAAGTTCAGCCCAAGGGTATCCACAGAGCACGTGCCCCTTTTCTTAGTGACACCTGAGAGCGCCTCAGGATTGGCCACTGCTGCCAAATGGCTCCCCCAAGCTGGTGGGCAAGATGCTTCAACAAAGAAGCTGGAAGGAGGACCCCTAAACCATCTCTCCCTGCTCCTTACTGCCCCCTATTTTTGTCTTCTAGCTTCAGCTACGCAAAAAGAACCTAAGGGGCAGATAATATATTTTGTGGCTGACCAAGTATTTGTTTTGTTTGCTTGTTTTTTTTTTTTTTTTTTTTTTGATACGGAGTTTCGTTCTTGTTACCCAGGCTGGAGTGCAATGGCGCGATCTTGGCTCACCGCAACCTCCGCCTCCTGGGTTCAGGCAATTCTCCTGCCTCAGCCTCCTGAGTGGCTGAGATTACAGGCACGCACCACCATGCCCAGCTATTTTTTTTGTATTTTTACTACAGACGGGATTTCACCATGTTGACCAGGATGGTCTCCATCTCTCGACCTTGTGATCCACCCGCCTCGGCCTCCCAAAGTGCTGGGATTACAAGCTCGAGCCACCGCGCCCGGCACTGTTGGCTTGTTTTTTAAATCTGTCCCTGTGCCAGCACAGTGCCAGGCATAAAGAAGCAATTCCAAAACAAATTCTAAATAAATAAATCAGCCAAGCACAATGGCTCACACCTGGTAATACCAGCACTTTGGGAGGATTGCTTGAGCCCAGGAGTTTGAGACCACACTGGGCAACAAAGTGAGACCCTGTCTTTACACAAAATTAAAAACGAAACAAAACAAAAAGCCAGGTGTGATTATGTGCATCTGTGGTCCCAGCTACTTGGGAGGCTGAGGCAGGAGGCTCACTTGAGTCTGGGAAGTTGAGGCTGCACTCCAGCCTGAATGACAGAGCAAGACCCTGAGAAAGAAAGAAAAGAAAAAAAAATGAATTAATTCCATGAGGGGAATACCCCCCATCCCAGAGAGCATAAGAAGGGCTGTGTGCCTGAGGCTTGGCTGGCCATGGTAGCTCATGCCTGTAATCCCAGAACTTTGGGAGGCTGAGGTGGGTGGATCATGATGTCAGGAGTTTGAGACCAGCCTGGCCAATGTGGTGAAACCCTGTCTCTAATAAAAGTACAGAAATTAGTTAGGCATGGTGGCAGGTGCCTGTAGTCTAAGCTACATGGGAGGCTGAGGCAGAAAAATTGTTTAAATCTGGGAGTCGGAAGCTCTAGTGAGCCAAGACCATGCCATTGCACTCCAGCCTGGGTGAAGACTCTGTCTCAAAAAAAAAAAAAAAAAAAAAAAAAGAAGGGCTGTGTGCCCGAGGCTTAAGCACAGAGAGACGTGTCCTGCCACCTGATGCCTCACAGACAAGAAAAGCTCCTCAGTGAGGTGAGGGTGCCATGCAACCACGGCCTGAGGCGGCCCCAGACCCCATCCTCTTCCTGCTGTGACCCTGGCTATGTGGTCTCTGCCCCAGCAGCTGCTAGGCCACAAATGGAGCCCTAGAGTGCTCGGGCAGTGCTGCTGCTGGAAAACTGGGAGGATAGGCAGGGCCCTCCTCTGGGTACCGGGGGCAGAGGCAGGACAGAGGGATGCCGCAGGGAGACACCCAGCACCCACGTGGCTCCTAAGCTAGCTCGCCTGTGTGGGCAAATTGGAAGAACTTAGTGCCCCCCCACCAACACTCAGTGCAGCAGTAGAGGTGCTGTGAGGCTTACAGAAAGGAGGAGGCAGGGCACATCCAGACTAAAGAACACTCCCTTCCCACCAATGTCTGCCTTTCTAGAAAGCCCTAGAAAGCATGGAGGAAGTATGGCTCAAGAAACGGAGTGGCCTGGCCATTAAGAGCACAACTGGGAGGCCAAGTTTGGTTCCAATCCTGTGTTTATCACTAATTACCTGCGTGGTGTTGGGGAAGCCAGTTAGCCTACCTTTGCCTCAGTTTCCTCACCTGTAAAGCGGGGGTGACAGAGAATTCTCAGAGAATTTTTCTGAAAATTGTGCGATAAGGTATAAAACCCATATCACAGGGTCTGGCACACAGAGCTTTATTAAATGTTAGCAGAAGCAGCTGTCAAGCCCTCTTAGGGAAGGATGAGATTAGTGAGCCCAGCGCTGCAGGACGGGGAATGGGAAGAGCTCTAGGATGCAGAAGGAGGCTTATGTTGAGGAGAGGAAGGAGAGTGGGGCAGAGAGGTGAAGCCCAAGCCAGCACTCGGCTGGAATGTTTCAAGGAAAAGAGGAAATGCCACCCCCTGTAGGGCCCAGATGGCTTCCAGAGTCTGGCTAAATTCTGGCACAGGTAGGGTGTGCCTACTAGCGGGCCAGCACCTCATGGGTTAAGGGCAGGTGCCAGTTTACCTGCCTACCACACATGCTTCAGTGGAAACACGGCTGCCTATGGGTGCCAAATGTTATCACCACAATCAACCGCAGACCAAAGGACCAGCAGTGCGACCTGAGCTTTCCATTAGTAATGAGACTCCACAACGAGGAACAACCTAATACACCTGAAACCCAAGGCAGACACCCAATCCTCAGGACCAGGCCGGCTCCAGTTACCAACCACAGGTCCCAGGAGTGCCCAGCCCCTCCCCCTGCAGGAAACCAGCATGTGCGGGCCATGTGCACCTCCTGTGGGTTGTGGCAGGAGGTCACCTCTAAAGAGGTCACCCTGTGCAACCCTAAAACACCAAAAAAGACCCCATCCACACAGGGATCACGAGAGCTGATGTGGTTTGGCTGTGTCTGCACCCACATCTCGTCTGCTCTGGTGTATGCAGAGATGAGGGATCAGTGCCTTAGACTAAGGTCAGTGTTGCCTGTTGCTCAGGGTCACAGCTGGTATCAGATGATGCCTATCAGCTCAGCCAGGTTGCTGGAGTGACCCTCCAAGGCGACCTCAGCAGCCAGGGCACTCTGGAGTAAGGAATCTCTAAGTCTCGAGCAGTAGGGCCACTCACTCCCTCCAGCCTCATCATCTTAAGGGTCTCAAGCTGGGCATGGTGGCTCACACCTGTAATCCCACCACTTCAGGAGGCCAAGGTGGGAGGATCACTTGAACCCTGGAGTTCAAGATAACTCTGGGCAACATAGTGAGACCACATCTCTACAAAAAATTAAAAAATTGGCTGGGCACGCCTGTAATCCCAGCACTTTGGGAGGCTGAGGCAGGAAGAACACCTGAGGTCAGGACTTTGAGACCAGCCTGGTCAACATGGTGAAACACCATCTCTACTAAAACTATAAAAATTAGCCAGGTATGGTGGCAGGCACCTATAATCTCAGCTACTCGGGAGGCTGAGGCATGAGAATCACCTGAACCTGGGAAGTGGAGATTGCAGTGAGCCAAGATTGCACCACTGTACTCCAGCCTGGGGGATAGAGTGAGACTCTGTCTTCAAAAAAATAAAAAAATAAACAGTCCCAAGAAACCAGTATTACCTACAACTTCCCTCAGGGAAAAACAGAAGTCCTCTAGGAAAATGTATTCATTCTTTCCTTCATTTATTCATTATTTGAACTGTTGTTGAATGCTTCCTAAGTGCCAGGAACTAAGCTAGGTACCAGAAGACAAGCTGTCAACAGTACAGAAAGATCGTTGTCATCAGAGCTTCCACTCTAGTGGGGAAGACAGATACAAGTAATGAATACCTAATTTCAGAGAGCCGTATGTGATCAGGAGCAATTGCAGGATAAAGAGTAGAGAGTGAGGAGACCCAAGCACAAGCGACTTGTTGGCCAGAGGAGACCTTTTAAAGGAGGTAATGCTTGAGCTGAGATCTGAATGACAAGAAGGCACCAGCGGGGAGATCCAAAGAATCAGGTAGAGGAAGCAGCAAAGATCCCGTGGCAGGACACATTTCACTCACACTCACAGTTCCTCGGAAGAGAACAGGAAGAGGGTCAACAGCACTCTCCTCTGTTACAAAAGGGGAGCTGCAGCAAGGCTCCTTCCTTCTCTCAGGTCTTGTGGGGACCCTCACGGGTGCACCTGCATCTGTACTGTTCACTGCATGTCTTCTAGCACCTAGCTTAGTTCCTGGAACATAGTCAGCATTCAATCGCCCTTACACTTGTCTGGAGGCGCAAACCTGAAGAACGCACCAAGAAACTTCTCAAACCCCAGCAAGGCCTACTTCAGAACTCCCTGCTCCTATGTGATCCTGAGATCTCGATCTCTATACATTGAATAAACGGCATGCGTAAAGCCCACCATTCCTGTGTACATAGTAGGTACACAGTAGGTATACTGAGTAGATAATCAGAATCAGTGTTCTTTGCCCCCCGGCCTTTTTTTTTTTTTGAGACAGGGTCTCACTCTGCTGCCTAGGCTGGAGTGCAGTGGCACGATCTCGGCTCACTGCAATCTCCATCTCCTGTGTTAAAGTGATTCTCCTGCCTCAGCCTCCCGAGTAGCCGAGACTACAGCCATGCGCTACCATGTCCAGCTAATTTTTGTATTTTCAGTAGAGATGGGGTTTCGCCGTGTTGGCCAGGCTGGGTCTTCCCCTTGCTTTTCCCACTGCTTTGTGCACAGACCTCCCTAGAGCCTTGGTAACACGTGCAGTGTGCTCTAGCTACCCCGTCTCACTCCCCATTGGCAGGCCCCTGGGCCTGGGTCTCACCTCTGTAAGCCTGCTGCTTAGGCCAGCGGTCACCGCAGAGGCAGCCAAGAGCCACCAGCCTACTGATCATTCACTCCTCCAGCCTCCTTCTCAGGCAAGGCTGTGCTGACTGGTAGCAAAAGGTTCAGGGAAGAAAGACTGGGGCCTGAAGACTCAGAAGCAAACATCTTAGAAGGAAGGGGACTTCCAGATGCACCTGCCCTCACGCACAGTCAGCAAAGCAATCTCCTAACAAGGGGTTTCTTGAACTTCAGCTGGTATAACCATGGTGTGGCCACTCCAGCTGGCCCCAGCAAGGCTGAAGAATAGCAGCCCCACTCAAGGCGTTCTCCACAGCACTGCCTACAGCAAGGAGGATGTGTGTTTCTTCCACCCCCATGGCCCCTGGAGAATCCTACTTAATCTTCAAGACTCCACTCAAATGTCACTTCCTCTCTGAAGCCTTCACCAGCCTCCCCAGGAGGGATTTCTCCTCTGTGATTCCAAAGCATCCTGACATTTCTTTTGCATAATATCCTGGTTGTTGGGAGGTCTGGTTCCCAGCTACACTGTGAGCTCCCAGAGGGCAAAGCAGCATCCTGTTCATTTCAGACTCTCACAGCCTGGCAGCAGATAGATCACTAAATAGTATTCAACAAAGTTGAGTAAATGAAAGAAAAAATGAATGAGTGAGCAAGTGAGTGAATAAATGGGTGAATGAATGAAGTCAGCACATACCTAGAGAAAAGACTGGCAGAGAGAAAATTTTAATCAGGTAAGAGCAATTAGAAAATGACACACATTTTTTTTTTTTTTTTTTTTTTGAGACTGAGTCTTGCACTGTTACCCAGGCTGGTGTGCAGTGGCACAATCTTGGCTCGCTACAACCTCCACCTCCTGGGTTCAAGCGATTCTCCTTCCTCAGCCTCCTGAGTAGCTAGGATTACAGGTACCAACCACCACACCCAGTTAATTTTTTGTACTTTTAGAAGAGACAGGGTTTCACTATGTTGGTCAGGCTGGTCTCCAACTCCTGACTTTATGATCCTCCCACCTCAGCCTCCCAAAGTGCTGGGATTGCAGGCATGAGCCACTGCGACTGGCCATAACCCACAATTTAAAGCCAGCTGTTAGCCCTTCTATAGTTCATGGTGCCACAGTCACAGAGTTCTCAGTAAATTTTTTTTTTTTTTTTTTTTCTGAGACAGGGTCTCACTCTGCCACCCAGGTTGGAGTACAGTGGTGGGATCCCAGCTCACTGCAACTCTTGGACTCAAGCAATCCTCCCACTGCAACCATCTGAGTAGCTAGGACTACAGGCACATGCCGCCTTGACCAGTCAATTTAAAAAGTATTTGTTTGTTTGTTTATTTCTAAGAGATGGGGTTGGCTAGGCATGGTGACTCAAGCCTGTAATCCCAGCACTTTGGGAGGCCGAGGCAGGTGGGTCACCTGAGGTCAAGAGTTTGAGACCAGCCTGGCCAACATGGTGAAACCCAGTCTCTACTAAAAATACAAAATTAGCCAGGCGTGGTGGCAGGTGCCTGTTAATTCCAGCTACTCAGGAGGCTGTGGCCGGAGACTCACTTGAGCCTGGGGGACAAAGGTTACAGCGAGCTGAGACTGCGCCACTGCCTTCCAGCCTGGGCAAAAAAAAAAAAAAGCTAAACTCTGTCTACAATAAAAAGAGAGAGACAGAGAGAGAGAGAGACGGGATCTTGTTATGTTGCCCAAGCTTTTCTTGAACTCCTGGTCTCAAGCAAGGCTCCTGCCTCAGCCTCCAGAGTAGGTAGCTTTATAGGCACAAGCCACTGTGCCCAGCTATGGTTCTTAATAAATATATTACCAAAATGGTGACATGAGGGCAACACTCAGATCTCATCCTCAAGGGCCCTCCCCCTAGCCTCCTCTATCCCAGGCCCTACTCTCCCTCAGCAGGCCATGGAAGAGGAGCAGCCTGCATCCACAGCCGAAGCACAAGGTCCCTCAGCCCAGAGCCCTCATGTGGGGTGGGAAAGGCGCTCCGACTCTCCCTTGGCTCACAGGAGAGAGCTTCTATGTGGAAACCTGTGGGAGGGACTTGCCCAGAGCAAGTGTGCAGGAACTGAAGGACAGGAGATGGTTGGAGTTCAGGTCTCCTCCATGCAAGATGGGAGGCATCACTTCCCTCAGGCCCTCTCGGCTATAACGCAGGGCCGATGATTCGTCCCTTCCTCCCCTCCTCAGTGGGAGGAATTACCTGTCCAGGAAGCCCTGTGCTCCCCTTGACAAAGCTCACTGACCAGAGAGAAGCACCAAGGAGAGGGCAGAGGTCTGTACAGAAAACTGGCAGTTTCACAGGGAAACTGCCGCAAAGATTAGATTACAGAAGAAGGCACTCTGAGAAGAGCTGGTGATCAGGGTAGAAGGGTCATGGCCAAATATCAGCTTCCATGTTATAAAGCTCATCACCAGCCTGTCTGGGGAGCAGGGAGAAAGAGGGAGGAGAAGGAAGGAATGGAAAGCAGGGAGTGCAGGGAGGCTGGAGGAATCGGGGCTCCCAGCTGTGGGTGCATCTGCGGATCTGTGATCGTGGCACAGATGCACAGAGCAGCTGAAACCCTCTGCGGGCTTCAGATATGTTCCTTCCCAAGGGTTATGTCCTTGGGGAAGCAGCAGGAGGCCTGGGTCTGTGCCTGTGTCAGGAGGAGAAACAGGCCAGAGGCAGAGTGACACCTGGCAGAGGCCCGAGCCTTGAGGCAAGCCCACCCCATCCTCTCCTCTCTGGTCACCCCACTGCTTCGCACCTCCTCACCACCTCATTCTTCCTTCTCAGACCCTGGCACTGCCAGGGGAAGGAGGTACTAGAGCAGAAACTGAAATGAAACACAGCTTCCTATGTGCTCCCTGGAATGTAAGCCAGCTCCTTGGTTTCTGTTTTGGTCACCACTGTATCCCCAACTCCTAGCACGGCACCTGGCACGTAGTTGGTGCTCAATAAATAATGCCTGAATGACGAGTGCACTAGTGATGGATACACAGGACGACCTCCTAGCACACTGACCATGCATTCATCTCTACAGCATCCTTAGAACTAGGAATAATAATAATAACACAATGATAGCAGCTATTACTTGATCGAGGGCCCTGCCAAGTGCTTTGCATGTGCTAGGCTCTATAATCTTAACAACAACCTTTAAGAAAGACTCTGTTACCATCTTCAATTTACAGATGCAGAAACGAAGCACAAAGATGTAATCAAACTGTCTGAAGGTCATAGAGCCAGGACGGCCACAGGAAATGTGCGTGTTAATCTAGGCTCTTTCCATTCTACTCATTCTTCTTACCTTCTCTTCCTTTCTAGGTACTTGGGGAACAGAGTAGGTAGAGACTGGTCTCAGGCTGCCTGAGGGCTGACACAGACCCAGCCCTGACCCCCTCACAATGTCACACTGCGTTTGTCCCCAGCTACTCTCAGTCTGGAAACCTGCAAACCCCAGGATTCTAGTGTCTAAGCACATGCCCCAATGTCTGTTAGGTCACTCTGTTCCAGGCTTGGTCTAGCCCCACCCCCTCCCTCACCCTTCTCAAACCTCCTCAGTCAGAAGCCCTTGCCCCAGGCAGCCAAGCCAGTCCCAACAGAACACCCTGAGAAAGCTAACATAGCAGCAGCAACCCAGCCTGAGAAAGCACCCTGAAGCAACAGCAGCCCAACCCGTCCAACCAGATCACAGCTTCACAGGCCAAAGCCGCCTCCTCACCCAGAAGGGGTGCAGCCTGGAGGGTGGCTTTCAAAACGAAAGGTCCAGGGACTAGGTGACAGGTCTACTCAAGGAAGACTAAGGATGGGAGGGAGAAAACCAACTCTGGGAGTGAGGTAGCTCATGCCTATAATCCCAGCACTTTGGAAGGCTGAGGCTGGTGGATCAGGAGTTCAAGACCAGCCTAGGCAACATAGTAAACCTCATCTCTGCAAAACATACAAACATTAGCTGAATGTGGTGGCGTGCGCTCTGTAGTTCCAGCTGTTTGGGAAGCTGAGGTGGGAGGATTGATTGGGTTTAGGAGATTGATGTTTCAATGAGCCATGATTGTGCCACCACACTCCAGCCTGGGTGACACTCCAGCCTTGTTGGTGACAAAACCAACAACTCCTGAGCAGTGTCTTCAGTTTCCATTCATGGTTTACATCATCTCACTCCTGGACACCATGCAGAAAGGACCTCAAAGGTCCCCTGAACGTAGATGTCCATGTATGACATCTTCTCCCTACCTGGTCATGGCGCAGGTCCCATGAGATGCTTTCAGAAGCTGCCAGGTTGATTGGTTTGAACCGCTGCCCATTCAGGAGGGAAACCAGAACAGGTGACTGTGTAGAAGTTGGTGTTGGTACCACCAGGGGTGAGGGGCCATTCAGAGGTTCCTTCATGCCCAGATACTACTGCAGGCCCTGACTGGTCTCCCTGCTTCAAGTCGAAACCCCTTCTTCCAGCCAACCTCATTAGGACCCTACTCACAAACCTTTCCTACCATTGCTAAGGCTTCCATTCCACCTCCTTAGCCAGGCTCTCAATGCCCTCTGCCAGCTGGTCCCTATGTTCATTCATTAATTTAACAACATGCATTGAGATCTGCCTGGCCCTGCACTAGGGACTATGAAAACAATGAGGAATAAGATTTGGTTGCACCATCGAGGCACTTATAGTCTGGGAGACAGAGAGGTAAACAGAGGAATGTTCTCGCACTTCTGAAGAGTCCCTTCTGTTGCAGCTAAACTGCCTAGAGCCCCATGAACACCCACTCAATCCCACCTCTGTTTTCTCTGCTCGTGTTACTCCATCTGCTCCCTTCTGCTGCAGGAACTGACGAGCAGCCTACACTGGGGCCTAGCTTCAGCCTTCCCTGCCGGCTGTAGTCCACAGGGGCCTCTGTCTTCCCCAGCCTCCACCAGCACCGAGTCATGGCAATAGCACTCACCCATCCCATCCCATCACCATTCTCCGGCTGCCTCATGGTACATCTTTCATCATAATTTCGCTTCTGATACCCACCGTGAGACCTTCGTTAAGAGTAACTGTAATGATCATAATCGATCCTTTGTATTTGAAGAGTGATTCACCAAGTACTTTCAGATAACTCATTTGGCAATAGCTCGTTTTTTTTTTTTTTTTTTTTTTCGTTTGTCTTGCCTCTCCATCTAGGTTATGGGCTTCTGTGGGCAGGAAAGTCGACTACAATATGTCTCTAAAAAGCCTGGCACAGGGCTTGGTAGGGAATGCTCAATTCATTTGTTTAAGGTAGTCCTTTGGGGACCCCTCTGCACCAACCCCCATCCAAGCCAGCACAGCTGCATAGGAAGGAAATGCCCATGGCAGAGATCCAGCAGCAGGGCCACCTGCCCGCCTGCTGGCCAGAAAGAAGAAACGGATGGGGGAAGGGACAGTCAGTGTCTCAGTCTACCAGGGAGGTCTCTCACTGCTCCCTGGCAAGTTCTTCTCTACAAGACCACAGGCTGTTAAAACAGAGTACACAGTAAATCACAAAAGTACTGGCCTAGGTGATATCAACATGAGCCAAGAAGCCATACTATCTTGGCAGTCACTGGTGAATTACCTCATTTTCTTAATTCACACACACAAAAAAAGCCCCCTGGGAAAGGTGCTTCAATCAGTGCCCGGCATGGCCGTGTAATGTGTTTTAGACAATGCACAATTTGAGAACAGTGACTGTGGGTACTGTTCATCTCAGAATCTCTCGGTCTTAGTGCAGAGCCAGGCATACAGGACACGAATTTTTTAAAAATAAGCAAATGAATATGACCTGGTAGCACTCATTTCCTTGGCTCCTTGATTTGCGTCCTGGCTGCCCCTTCTACCTCCTTGAGAAACTTTCCGTATCACTTAAGGAAAAAGCTTTTCTTGATCATCCAACTCTTTCCCTTAAGTTTTAGTTAATACTGAAAAACACGCCCAAGATAAGGGAGAATCACAAGTCCCTTAATAAGCTTTAAATAAGAAAGCATTTAAGATACCCAGTGGGGCAGATTTTAAAAGGCTGGTATGAAGAAAGACAGGTTTCTTTCTATTCCATGGAATCCAAACTCCTAAAGAGTCCCCCGTGTCCTGTGGAAAGGGGAGCCCTAGAGAATTCTCTAAGTCTTGTGGAAAGGGGGACCCTAAAGAGTCCTCTGTGTCCTGTGGAAAAGGGGACCCGGCTGTCAGAAGCAGAGGAAGAACTTTGGGAGCTGTCTTTAGGTTTTAGGCCAATATACCAAGGGCCTTGAGGGGAGACGGTGCTGCAGAGACACCCCTACTTAGTTCACTGATTCACTTCTGTGCCCAAAGCGGTTGGCCCTGGAGGTTTTGAGGAAGTCCCAGTGTCCTATCTAATGTTCATCTATTAGCAGAAAGTGTCTAAGAAGGGAGATTACAAGGGGAAGAGACAAGAAGGGTGGGTGATTAGAGGTGCGAGGCAATGAATCTAAGGAGAGCAGGAGTCTCAGAGGGCCATCCTGGTATTTTAGAAACAGGGGTGCCCTCAAAAAGGAGGGTACGTGTCTCCCAGGGGAGGCTGCCTCCCACAGCACTAAGCAGGAGTCCCAGGGCTTCTGAAATGAGGTGGTTGAAGACAGCCCTCATAGAGAAAAGTCCAGGTCACCCATAGGACTTGGAATGTGACCCAGAGAGCAGGTGCAAACAACTGCTCTTCAGGCAAAAGCCTGGGCCTCCCAGGCAGCCCACAGCTCTCTGCAGGTAGCTTAGTAGTCCCAAGCACCAGGCCCCTCTCAAAAACAGCCACTCCTAGTTTCCTTAAGGGATAACCCGCCGCCCTTTGTCCCTGAGCCCACAACCTGTCCTCATACACCATCTGGTTCCTCTGCCACTCCCTCCATCACTCCCATGCCTTTCTCGTGCACCTGCCTGTTCCGTAAGTCCTCCCAGCAGGCAAAGAGCCTTGGTGTTTCTAGGCCCCCCTTCCTTCTGCAATGTCTCTCATCCAAACCATGGCTCAGCCCAAGCTCCTGGGTTTCCTAGGAGCTGACCTTACAGCTCCTCTGAGAGAGATGGACAAGTTCTGTTCCCTGACCCTAAGTCCCGTTGTTTCACCCTTCAAGTTGGTAAAACAAAGAGAGACGGAGACCCTAAGAGCACAATGATAATGGCAATAACTGTAAGAACGATCAGCATTTTTCCAGCTCCACGGTGTGTCTGGCTGTGCCAAGGGCTTAACAAACATTATCTCATTTAATTGTTACAGCAACTTGGGAAGTAGGTGCCATTATTATACCCATTCTACAGATAAGAAGCTAAATAAAGCTCAGAAGTTCAAGCAATATTCAGGGTCGCTTTGCCTCAAAGTGAGGTCTCAGGTCTCTCTGACAACAAAGCTGGCTTCTTAACCAGAAGGTTCTGTTCCTCCTGGCTGTATCTGTCTGCTCCCACTTCTCCCTAGGCAAGGGGAATGAGGAGTGGGCGTGGACAGAATCCTCAAGAGGAAGCTGAGAGCTGGGGCCATCCCTGATGGCAGCAGGGACTTCTAGGAGAGCATTCCAAATGGATAGCCAGCCAGCAGGTGTTTCCAGGGGCCTGGGCCGTGCAGAGGCTATTCCTGGGCTGACCAGGGCAGCAGGTGAGGATGGAATTCCCTCAACTCAGACTCCTCAGGGAGGGGCCCCTCACAGCCTAGGAGAGAGCGACTGTCTCAGAGGTGCAGCCACGGACCCACACCTAGCATCATAGTGCTGTCCGGGATGCCACCGGGCCTTTCCCCTCTAACCACAGGCTGCAGCACTGCCAAATGAGAGATGCTCTGAGGTGGGTCCCGCCTGCCTTCTGACCCCTTGGTCTGGGCAGGTCTTCCTGCCGCTCCTCCATCCTCTTTAGCCTCCCTCAGAGCAGACGCCTTGGCTCCTCTTCTGGCTCCTCTTCCCAGGCGCCAGGGGCTCCTCACCCTATCTGTGCCCTCCTCCAGGTGTCCCACCTTGCGGCTTACCTTCCCAACTCTGCTCTGGAAACTCGATCCCGGCGGCCCCTCGGTACCTCCTCTCTTACCGTCCCCCCCACCCCACCACCACCACCCCGCCCTGCCAGCTCCACCTTGGGTCACCACCGAACCAAGGGCGCCTCAGTGACTCCGGTCTCCACCCTGACTCCCTTTCCCCAGCACAAGCTTCATTTCCCCTCCCCCTCCAGCTGGGGATGTGGGGATGTTATTCCAGCGGCTACGATTCTTGCTGCCCCAGCTCGGGGTACCCAGGCCTACATCCGCCCTGCCCACCCCGCCCGGTTTCTTGGTTTAGTGGGAGGGAAGACTCCCCGGCGAGAGGCGGGAGACCCCACCCCTAGCCCGGACGGCGGGCAGCAGGGACCCCCTCACCTGCCGGAACCTACGCTCACCCTGAGATTTAACCCGGGTTCCGGCCTCCCGCACCACCGCCTCCAGCCGGAGGGGCGGGCCATTCCTCCCCGGCGGGGGACGGGGGCGGCGGGGGAAGGGGGCGCCGGCCGGGAGGGAGGGGCGCCCCGGGCCACCGCCCCTTACCGATGGTGGAGATGTGCGAGGAGTGGAACTCGTTGTCGGTGAAGCGGCACAGCAGGCAGGTCTTGCCCACCCCGGAGTCCCCGATCAGCAGCAGTCGGAACAGCACGTCGTACTGCTTCGCCATGGCTGGGGCCCGAGGGGCCGGGGGGCTGCGGGCGGGCGGCGGGCTCAGCCCTGCTCCGCCGCTGCCATTGCGGCCCGCGCCCGCCCGCCTGCCCACTCGCCCGCTGGGTGCCGGGAAGCGCGGCTGCGGCGGGAGCCCGTTCGGCTCGGCTGGGCTGGCGCGCGGCGGTGGGAGGAGAAAGCGGCTGCGGCCCCTGCCCGCCCCTTCCCCTGCGCCGCCGCCGCCGCCCAGGAGCGAGGGGGCGGGGAGCGCGCGCCAGGGAGCGGGACCCCACGGAGGGGGCGACGCCGGGGCGGGGTGCCAGCCCTCTCCCAATCCCTTCGTGTCCAGGGTGGGTGAACGTTTTCGTCTTCCCGCGTACGTTCCGAATGGGGGAGTTGGGGTGAGCCCCCACCCAGCCCATCTCTACCATGCTCGGCTTTCTGAGCTCACTTCTCCCCATATCCCACCCCAAGTCTGATCCCGGTAACTCTGCCCGCCGTGGCACCCCGCATCTGCAGGAGCCTGGCCGGGCTTCCCACTGGCTGGTCCTCACCTGGGCTCACCCGAGGTGGGAAGGCCTTGAGCAGGATCTGTATTCAAGCACCTGTCACCGTAAGCCCCCGAGAGTGTGGCTGGAAGTCCTCCTCCCTGCCACCTGGCTGCCCCTTACCTGTGTGACTGTGTCACGGCCCTCCCCCGTTCCCATTTTTTCTTTAAATGGGGAAAATGCCTACTGACGTCCTTAGCCAGGGTGAAAAGATAGATGATCCTAAAAACATCTCCAGGTGAAAATCCTCTGTAGGTGTGCAGGCAGAAGTCTCTGTTTTCCCTCTAAGGTGCTTAGGATAGGTACTCAGGTGGCCAATATATTGTTTCAGAATCCTAAATGTCTCTGTGTGGTATAGCCAGTGGCGCCAAAGAATGAATGGTCCTTGTTCAAAACCCAGTTTTCTATCACTGAATGTGTTAGCACCAAAGAGAGGCAAACCAGTGCTCTCTGGAGTTGAGAAAATTGCCTATCCTTACCAATGAATATTAAGGGAGAGCAAAGTCTAGCCCATTTGGTCTTTAAAAAGCAGTGAAAGGCCAGGAGCGATGGCTCATGCCTGTAATCCCAGTGCTTTGGGAGGCTGAGACTGGCAGATCACTTTGAGGTCAGGTGTTCGAGACCAGCCTGGCCAATGTAGTGAAACCCTGTAAGAATACAAAAATTAGCTGGGCGTGGTGACTTGCCTGAAATTCCAGCTACTTGGGAGGATGAGGTGGGAGGATTGCTTGAACCCAGGAGGCAAAGGTTGCAGTGAGTGAGATCACACCACTGGGCTCTAGCCTGGGCAACAGAGTGAGACCCTGTCTCAAAAGCAAACAAACAAACAAACAAAACAGTGAAAAAGTATATATGTATATACCTGTTTTCAGGCTGCATGTTGGATGGAGAATGTATTTATCAGTAGTAGGTCAGGGAAAGTGGTAAGTCCATTTACTTCATTTGAAAAGGTGTATTTCAGGGAAAGTGTCTGAATTATAATAAAGAGGGGAAAATCCCAAGCCTGCTAGCTACTCTGATTACACTGAAAGCTAAAGGAATGGATGTAGTGGATGTAGCGGATTCTATTACTTCCAGGTACATATCTCTACACTGGGCTTACACGGGGTTCCAGGTGCATGCCAAGGGATCTGGAGTTAGGCACATTTGGGCTTCAGTCCTAGTGACACCACTCACCAGCTGTGCAACCTTGAGCACATCACTGAACCCTTCTGTGCCTCAGTTTCCACATCCAAAAATAGGATATTTAGAGTGACTACCTTATAGGATTGCAGGGAAGATGAAATAAGATGATGTATCAGAAGGACGGCACAGCAGTTGACACAGCACTCAGTAAATGCTGAGGTGCTGAAAACACCCTGCAATTTTTTCCCCGTGCACCCCTAGGTGGTAAGAATATCCCACAGATGAATATGGCCGGGGATGTTTTCTATGAACTGAGGCCCAGCCTGCTGTGATTTTCTTCCCACCACCACCAAACAGAGTGCAGAGCACAGATCCAACCCAGCCTGACCCTCTTTGGGAACCGCAGCTGCCTTTCCATTGATGGGCACTGTAATGAGAAATAGCTCTCTGCAGGCCTCCTCCCTGGGACCTTTAGTGGCTCTCTGCTTGCTTCTGTCTGAGGAAACGGGAAAGAAAATGCAAGCTGACGTGGATCCCTCACTTCACTTTGAAAGAAATGGCTTTCCCTAGGCAATGAAAGGGAATGAAGGTTGCTGAATGAATCCAGAGACATAAATAGTCATACTCATAAAAAATTGAGTGTATATAGTCATACTGGACTGACTTCAAATTCAACAGCTTACATTGCTTTAGAAAAAATTTTTTAAAAGGCCAGGCACAGTGGCTCACACCTGTAATCCCAGTGTTATACTGGCCCAAGCATAAAAAGTCAACACCAAGACAAAAGTATGCCAAATGGCAGGGTCTTTATTGCCGGCGGCCACAGAGGACTCGCGTCTCTCCAACTCGTGGCCCCGAAAGGAGGGTGTCAAGATCCTTTATACCCGTAAAAATCACCTTGGGAGTGACGGTGAGGGGTGGGGGTGAGGGGCTTCAGACGTTCCAAGGGCTAGTGGATTCTGTAAATCACCTTCTGGGCAGAGGTGAGGGTGAGGGGGTTCCAGACATTCCAATGGATTCCTGGGTGAAGATAGGGTGAGGGGCTCCGGACATTCTAAGGGTCAGGGGACTTTTTGACATTCTGGTTGTTTCTATAGTGGTTCACAAAAGTCAAGATTAGCATTTGTTTACACATTGTCTGGGTAAGGTGGCAATTATAGTCCTTAATTACTTAGTCACATTTGGGTTATAGAGAGCAATTTCAACAGAAAGCTGAGGTATGGTTGAGGTATGCAGTTTTATGGGCTTTTTAACATGTCACACCAGCACTTTGGGAGGCCAAGGCAGATGGATCACCCTGAAGTCAGGAGTTTGAGACCAGCTTGGCCAACGTGGTGAAACCCCATCTCTACTAGAAATACAAAAATTAGCCAGGCATGGTGGCACATGCCTGTAATCCCAGCTACTTGGGAAGCTGAGGCAGGAGAGTCACTCGAACCCAGGAGGTGGAGGTTGCAGTGAGCCCAGATCCTGCCACTGCACTGCAACCTGGATGACAGAGCGAGACTGTGTCTCAAAAAAAAGAGATGGAGAATGGTTTAGAAACCCAAGCTTCAAATATCCATCCTCATCCTCATCTAGGCTCAGTCACTTTCAGAGCCATCATACAGATCTCTCTGTGTGTCTATGTGTGTGTGTCTATGTGTCTGTGTGTGTATTTTATGAGATGGAAGACCTAAGATTTTAGGACAATGTTAGCAAAAGAACCATATAGACTAGTGGAGACAACAAAGTTCGCTTTAACCAGGTCTTTGTAAATGAAATACCTAAATTCCGTCCCCTTACCTCAGTCACTCAGTGGAACATTTTAGCATCCTCTCTATTTGTGGTCAACTTGGACTAGGGCAAATTTCAGTAGAACTGGGAGACAGCTGAGGAATGGTTGCCGAATGTCTTTCCCACAAGAATCCTCCTAGAATCAGTCTCTCAATTATGTGATACTGATTCCTTTACCAGGGAGACAAGTGCCTGCCCCCTTTCACCCCCACCCCCACCCCAGCCACACTGAGCATGCACCCAAAGGCACCACTGTGGGATCTGCCATAGCAACAGCTGAACAGCTGGAGAGTTGCACCAATAGGCAGCCCATCACCAAGACTCAACAAGTCTGGACCATGGGGGGCCCCGTTAGTGAAACCCCCCGCCTCTTCTAGACTCACCCCATGTTTCCTACTCTGGGGGACTGTTAGTGATGTGCCTACAGTGCAGAAGGATTCCTCCTTACCTC
Source organism: Saimiri boliviensis (assembly GCF_048565385.1). NCBI lineage: Eukaryota > Metazoa > Chordata > Mammalia > Primates > Cebidae > Saimiri > Saimiri boliviensis. The sequence goes on along the minus strand of NC_133450.1, from coordinate 38,749,890 downwards.
GTGATTGAAAGAAACAGGGCACGTCCCCCTATTATGGTCTCAGTACTGTCCTCCATTTACATGCTTTTTCTTTGTTTTTTTTTTTTATTTTTTTTATTTATTTTTATTTATTTTTATTTTTTTTTATTTTTTATTTTTTATTTTTATTTTTTGAGACGGAGTTTCGCTCTTGTTACCCAGGCTGGAGTGCAATGGCGCGATCTCGGCTCACCGCAACCTCCGCCTCCTGGGTTCAGGCAATTCTCCTGCCTCAGCCTCCTGAGTAGCTGGGATTACAGGCACACGCCACCATGCCCAGCTAATTTTTTGTATTTTTAGTAGAGACGGGGTTTCACCATGTTGACCAGGATGGTCTCGATCTCTTGACCTCGTGATCCACCCGCCTCGGCCTCCCAAAGTGCTGGGATTACAGGCTTGAGCCACCGCGCCCGGCTATGCTTTTTCTTTGTTTTCCCCAGACTAAATAGAGAATGGAGGAAAGATACTCAAATAACAAGGAAAGAGGGGAGAGGCCAAATTATCAGAGACACATGCATTCGGGGGCTGGGAACTACAGGAAACAATTCCGATGGTAATTGATGTTGACACAAAATAACCCACAGTACCATTTCAGGTTGTCCTTGGTGTCCTGGCCACCACCTTCACGACTGCATCAGTTTGCTAGGGATGCCATAACAAAGTACTGTAGACTGGGTTGCTTAAACAACAGGATTTTTGTTGTTGTTGTTGAGATTCTGCCTCGCTCTGTTGCCCAGGCTGGAGTGCAGTAGCAGGATCTCAGCTCACTGCAACCTCCACCTCCCAGATTCAAGTGATCCTCCTGCCTCAGCCCCTGCTAGTAGCTTGAATTACAGGCACGTGCCATCATGCCCAGCTAATTTTTGTATTTTTAGTAGAGATGGGGTTTTGCCATGCTGGCCAGGCTGGTCTCGAACTCCTGACTTCAGGTGATCTGCTCGTCTCGGCCTCCCAAAATGCTGGGATTACAGGCATGAACCACCACTCTCAGCAAACAATAGGAATTTATTTCTCACAATTGTGGTGGTCAGACATCCAAGATCAAGGGGTCAGCAGGGTTGATTTCTTTCTTTCTTTCTTTCTTTCTTTTTTTTTTTTTTTTTGAGGTGGAGTTTCGCTCTTGTTACCCAGGCTAGAGTGTGATGGTGTGATCTCAGCTCACCGCAACCTCCGCCTCCTGGGTTCAGGCAATTCTCCTGCCTCAGCCTCCCAAGTAGCTGGGATTACAGGCACGCGCCACCATGCCCAGCTAATTTTTTGTACGTTTAGTAGAGACGTGGTTTCACCATGTTGACCAGAATGGTCTCGATCTCTTGACCTTGGGATCCACCCGCCTCGGCCTCCCAAAGTGCTGGGATTACAGGCGTGAGCCACCGTGCCTGGCCAGCAGGGTTGATTTCTTATGAGATATCTCCTTGGCTATAGATGGCTGTCTTCATGTTCACATGATCTTCCTTCCACCTGTGCCTATCAGGGTCCTAATCTCTTCTTATAAGGACATCAGTGAAATTGGATTAGGGTCCAACGTGACCAGGTTTTATCTTAATTACCACTTTAAAGGCCCTTTCTCCAAATATATAGCCACATTCTGAGATACTAAGGGTTAGGACTTCAACATATGAATTTGGGGGACTGCGAGGGGAGACGCAATTCAGCCCATAGCAAGGACCAAACCAGGAGCCTCATCAGATCAGATTTTCTGTGCAAGGATAGTTTTTAAGAATTATCTCATTCTCGTAGGGTAAATAAATAAGCATTCCAGATGCTTGCAGCTTCCTGCATCCAGGAGATGCTGTGTTCCCCATGATGCAGTTGGAACCTGAGCTGCAGACAGGAGGTGTGAGTTTCAGGATGTTCCCCACTGAGCTGGAGGAATATCTATGGCAATGATGCTTCAGATTTTCTTATGAATTATTTATCATCCTATCCTTTTCCTTCAAAACAAAAATTAGAGGATTATTTTTATACCTCGGATTCTTCCCCCTTTTTTGAGAAATAAACCTTTTTATAAAAAAAAAAAAAAGAATTATTCCCATAGAGTGGGAAATGAAAATTGTGTCTTTTTGGAGGCTTCCTGATAGATACTCTGGGAAAGCCTCAAATTAGTGATCCTTCCCTTTATGAAACCAGAATTGAGAGACATGACTAGCAGCCCCTAACTAAGTGCCATATGTTCTATCAAACTTCTATTGTCAAAGTTATGTTTTGGGGGACAAGATATCTGCAGTTAGGAATCTATGCAGGAAAGAGTCATTGCATGTGTTAGTTAAGGTAATGCTTGTTGCTGTAATAGATGAATCCCTAAATCTCAGGGGTTCACACTATGAAGATTTATTTCCTTCTCATGTAAAGTCTAATGAGCAGCAAGGAGTAGGGAGTAAAGGTAGCTTTGTTCCGTAATCATTTAGGCACCCGGGGGGCAGAAACTCTGCTATTTTCAAAAGGGACTTGTATTGTAGGACTCCTCTTAAAAGCAAGCGTTGTTCTTTCTAAGATGTGCCTTGCAGGAAGGATCAGAGAGTGTGCCTGCCAACCAAAGGCAAGGAGACCCCATACCCCAGGTCTCTCACATATCAGGATTTACAGGCCCTCTTTTTTTTTTTTTTCTTTTTTTTTTTTTTAACCTAGTATGCACTTAAGACTCCCCTAAGATTGCCTTGTAGACAGCAGGGGAAGAAAGGCTCTGTCAACAGGAGAGGGGAGAGTTGACCCTGTAGTTCTAAATTAGCAGACTTCAAAAACATTATTTGAAAGGAGTGGTAATAATATACACTGGAAAGACATCGCAAAATCTGTCCAGAAAATAATTTTGAATCTACGAAGGGATACCATTTGTCCAGTGGAGTGAAACACTGAAAGAGACCTCTTTGTTAATTGAGGTTTTTAACTTCTAGAGCCTGTGGCCTGATGTTCTTTGGATTATGGAGGGCTACCCCAGGCATTGACTTTCAGCTGGCAGAGAGGGGAATTGAGGAAATAGAGGCTCGCATGAAAGGTTTTAGGGGGTCAGGTCTAGATATGGTGGATAGCATGTCTTCCACTTTTTTTGGCCAGCACCCATTCACATGGCTCTGCCAATGCAAAGGGGACTGCTGAGCAGTCGCTTCCCAGCTGCAACTCTCCCTGTGGAAGGGGAGCCAGGCTCTGATGGACAGCTCATGTTTGTACTACATATAAAGAAGCTTCAAGGTGACTTCAACCCTAGCTGTGAGGCAGCATCACTTGCGGAGCTTTGACAAAATGCATGTGCCTGGGCCCCAGCCCCACAGATACTGATTTACTTGGGTTGGCTGGTGCCTGGGAGAATCTGGATTTTCAAAGGCTCCACCAGTGATATCGGTGCACAGCCAGGCTCAAGAGTCACTGATAGGCCCTGTAGTGTACACTTCTGGCATTGCCTTTCAACAGTTTAAAAAATGATTTCTTAGAGTTTTCAAGGTGAATGATGCTGTTTAGTTGACTTCATTTTGTATCTGCTGGTAAAGTATTCACCATGATAAACCCAAAACAGGACTAACGGTCAATACTATTATACAGGTTTTCAGTAATAGAGTATGTGTAATGATTAATAATATACGATGTAATTTATTTCATATCAATACACAATAAAATAATACAGGCATGTAGTATTGATGATTATGATTTCTGAGAAGCTCACAATTGTTTTTTGTGCCGGAAAATAAATGTACTGCATTTAGAAAGCTATTCTTGGCCGGGCGCGGTGGCTCAAGCCTGTAATCCCAGCACTTTGGGAGGCCGAGGCGGGTGGAGCACGAGGTCAAGAGATCGAGACCATCCTGGTAAACATGGTGAAGCCCCGTCTCTACTAAAAATACAAAAAATTAGCTGGGCGTGGTGGCACGTGCCTGTAATCCCAGCTACTCAGGAGGCTGAGGCAGGAGAATTGCCTGAACCCAGGAGGCGGAGGTTGCGGTGAGCCGAGATCGCGCCATTGCACTCCAACCTGGGTAACAAGAGTGAAACTCCGTCTCAAAAAAAAAAAAAAAAAAAAAAAAAGAAAGCTATTCTTTTTGTTTTTGATGATTGGAAGCATTTTATATTTCCTTTTGTGTGATATGAATTATTTTTTCTTTTCATAAATATTTTATTTACTTTTATTTATTTATTTATTTATTATTGTACTTCAAGCTCCTGGGTACATGTGCACATCCTGCAGGATCATTGCATAGGTACAAACATGCAATGGTGGTGATAAAAAACACTTTTTAAATGTATTTCACAATTTCTAAATTTCAATATAATTATTAAAAATGATTAGTTCAGACTATTCTGTTACAAATTTTACTAAACACAAATATTATACATTAAAAGACGATCTTCATTAAATAGATTAGAATTACTCCTTCAGCTACATTCCCACTAAGAGAACCTTCTTGGGGAATATATTTTGTGAATGTAATATGTCTCATTTTATGTTTTTATCATTTACATATAATTTTAGTTTTAAATCTTATCTACTTAATAGATTTATTTATATTTATACATTTATTTTATACGCATTTATATTTATATGGTCTCTGTATTTATTTATTTTATTTTTAAAATATATTTAATTTTTTGAGATGAAGGCTCCCTCTGTTGCCCAGGCTGGAGTGCAGTGGTGTGATCTCGGCTCACTGCAACCTCTGCCTCCCGGGTTCAAATGATTCTCCTGCCTCAGCCTCCTGACTAGCTGGGACTACAGGTGCCCGCCACTACACCTGGCTAATTTTTGTATTTTTAGTAGAGATGGGATTTCACCATGTTGGCCAGGATGGTCTCAGTCTTTTGACCTCGTGATCTGCCCGCCTCGGCCTCCCAAGGTGCTGTGATTACAGGCGTGAGCCACCGTGCCTGGCCCTGTATTTATTAGATAGTGAGCTCCTGAAGGGTAAGGCTAGTGTTATGTTCATTGTCATTATCATCTACAATTATGTTACACAAACAAGCACTCAAATGTTCATTACAATGACTGGAAATCATTCAAGTCATTTAACTTATTTAATGTCTGTTATGTCAGGGAGTACAGCAATGAATAAAACAGACCAAAAAAAAAAAAAAAAAAAAAAAAGACCCCTGTCTTATAGAGCTTGTATTTTGGTGGGGTAAGACAGGTAGTGAATAAATACACAAAATATAGAGTCTCTGATCTGATGATGAGTGTCATGAAGAAAAATAAACCAGGGAGTGGGATTAAGCTATTGCCAAAGAGGGTGGCACTTCCGTTTTACATGGGAAGGCCAGGAAAGACCTCAAGAAAAGGGAATTTGGGTTAGACAAAAGAATCTGGGCCGGGTGTGGTGGCTCACCACTGTAATCCGAGCACTTTGGGAGGGCGAGGGAGGATTGCTTGAGTCCAGCAGTTAGAGACCAGCCCAGGGAACACAGGAAGACCCCATCACTACAAAAATGTTTAGAAAAAATAATCATAAAAAAAGAAAAAGAAGAAAAGAATTTGAGTAAAAACTCTAAGAAGCGAAGGCAAGTCATGTCTACGTGTGGGGCAGAGCGCTGCAGGGAGAGGCAACACAAGCCTCAATGCTCTGCGGCTGCAGCAGGCCAGGTATACGCCAAACAGCAGCGAGGCCAGTGCTGAGGCAGTGAGTACGGTGGAGAGTGCAAAGGGAACGGGCCAGAGAGGTGACTGGGATCCTCTAGGCCACCTTGACTTCGAATGAAACAAGAAGAGGGCTTTGAGTGAAGAGGTGGCTTTGCTTACATTTTAAAAGGAGAAGTCTGGCTTTTTTATTTTGTCTTAGACCCCTTGAGGCTGCTAGAACAGAATCCCATACACCGGATGCCTTGTAAACAACAGAAACAAAGTCCAACATCAAGGCACCTGCAGATTTGGTATCTAGTGAGGGCCTGTTTCCTGGTTCATAGGTGATGCCTTCTCTATGTGACCTTACATGGCAGAGGGAGTGAGGGAGCTCTCTGGGGTGTCTTTTATAAGGACATGAATCTCATTCATCACAGCTCTGCCCTCATGACCCAAACAGCTACCAAAGGCTCCACTTTCAAATACCTTCACATTGGGGATTTTTCAACATATGAATATTGGGGGGACCTAAACAGTCTGTAGCAAGTTTGTATTAGGGTACAGGGGGACGAGTGAACACAGGGAGAACAGTTAAGAGATTAGTGTAAGAATCCAAGTAACGGATGGTGGTGGCTTGGACCGGGACATTGGCAGTGGGATTGGTAGGCAGTGATCAGATGCTGGATATATTTAGAATAGAACTTATAAGGAGTGAGAAAAAGAGAGACAGCAAGAATGATTCCAAGGTATCTGGAGTAACTGGAAGGATGGAGTTATCATCACAGAGATGGGGGAGAGTGCCTAGGTTTGGAAGGGAACACCAGCCGCTCTGTTGTGGATATGTTAAGTTTGAGATGCCTATTGGAGAGCTAAGTGGAAATGTAAATTGACGTTAGACATGAACTCTGGAGTTCAAGTGAGTTCCAGGATGGAGATACAAATTAGGGAGTTTTCAACCTACAGGCGTTATTTAAAACATTGAGACTGCCTGAGCTCACAGGCAAGTGAGTGCAGACAGACAAGAGGTCTGAGGACTGAATCCTGGGGTACCCAAGCTAAGGTACCTGACACAGGAAGAAACAGCAAGACAAGGAAGGAGGAAAACCAGTGCGAGGCACCACAAGAACAATGTGCTTCAAGAAGGAAATGATCAACTGTGCTAATATTACTGGGAAGTCAAGAAGGAAGACGAGATCGGGACTGGGACCTGACCCTTGGATTTGGTGTCATGGAGTTTAATGGAGAGTCGACAAGAACTGATTGGAAAGCTAGATTAGAATGGGCTTGAGAGAGGACCCGGAGACATTATAGTAGCAACTCTTTCAAGGGTCTCTGCCAATGAGTCATGGGGAGGAAGCTGTAGGAGTGGAATCAAGAGGGTTAGAAATACTGCCGCCCCGCCCCGCGCCGCCAAGAATGAGAAAATGGCATGCTTGAGGGAGATCCGCAAGATCGAGTAGAAGAAAAATTTGGTGTTTTAGGAAAGAGAAATTGCGATAGTCATGTCTTTGCGAGGGTGGGGGGGGGCAGGGGCACATGAGGGGAGGGAGATGACCTGGCCCTGGGTAGCACGTGGGGCAGTCATTCCGTCTAGGGGAACAGGAGGAACCGGACCGCAGAGTAGGAGGGCACAGATGATGGTGGGCAGCAAATGTGGGGAGGAAGTTAATTACCTAGCAGGATAATAGGTGGGTTGTTTCCATTTTCCAAATGTTCCAATATGTATTATTACACGGTTTCACAAGATATTAAAGGAAACAATTCATTCCAGCGTACGGCTTGTATGAGTAATACAGTGAGAGTTTTAAAGCTTACTCTGTAAGTCCACTCCCGGGTCCGAAGCGACCTCTAGTGGTTCATTTAGACCATTATGTTTTTTCTTTTTCTTGTTCTTAAAAGTACAAAATAGCACTGTCTACCTTCAATATTATTTTTAAAGAAACATGATCACAGTTTAATTTAGAAAAGAGTATCAGGCATTTGAGTAAAATAAGCATAAGCCATCTGCAGTTGATATTGTCATTACTAAGACTTTCCTTTCTAACTATATCATTCTCTATAGTACCATTAATATTTATGTTCATTCTGTTTCTTGAATGAGTGGTTTTATTAAACCAAGAGGAGGGACAACTAGTGGGCTATTTAATCCAAGTCTTTCCATTGCTTACATGGAGCACAACCTCCACATATTTTTCATTACTGGTTTCACTTGATTTGGGGTTGTTACTGGGTTTCCTCTGCCTGGGATGTTCCCATACCCTGGGTTAGTTAACTCACTTCCTCTTGGGAGTCTTTCCAGGATTTTCCGACTACTTTAGGGTCCCCCTGTCATGCAAGCTCACAACCCTCTGTGCTTCTTTCTGCCTCATCCCATTTCTCCCAACTGCCATAAAAGAGTCAATTCTGTAATTATTGTTTAATGTGTGTTTTTTTTCTGGTAAATCACGAGACCCATAATGGCAGAGACTGTGTCTGGCTTGTTCACTGCTGTCTCCTTAGCACTTAGATCAGTGCCCAACACTTATCCCATACTCAAAAACATGTATTGAATGAGAACACACTATCTTGCAGGAGACTCTTGCCCATGTTCCTATTCACATCTTTTGGATCCCACTGCAGAGAGACTGAGTTTCAGAAATGATTTTTTATTTCTAGAATACAATTTGGAATTGCTTTAGGTGTACCTGTGACAGATGCCACAATTTGTTACAGAACTGTCCCAGCTAATCTTTCAATAGAACAATCTTCAGGATTGAAGTGGTAAGTTTCCAGCTCTCCTGCAAAGAAACTTTGTGACAAAGGCTGAATCCTTAGATATGACCCTGACCTTATCAATTTTTTTCCCCCAAAATAGAACTAAGGGAAAGACAGTAAGATGCCAATACAGGGGGCAATATAATAAGACAATTTCACATTGTACAGCCATATCCATGGTCCCCTTATTCCCAGATTTGGTAACATTCTGGTGCCTATAGGTCTTAATTCAGCAACAGTACCACTAAAATGGACATGGTGGTAGTGTTCATTCACCTGAGGTCTTTAGGCCAGCCCAGCCTCATCTTTGAAATTCTTCTGGGTGCTCCTATGTACTACCAGAGAACAGGGGAATGCCTGGTTGTCAGATGTCATGCTGGCCTATAATTCTTGGATCCTAGACATGTGACATGGAACGGAGTGGGAACAAAGTGGAATGCTCTGAGCAGGAAGTCATGTTTGTCTCCATGTGTACCCAGAATGTCTGTTATTATCATAGCTTCTATAACCTCCTACATACAACTCCCCCAGTCTAATCTCCTAGTATTATCCTTTTTGGTGTAGTACTTTTGATGCATGCCCTAAAAGAAATTCTCTTCTATTGCTTGTCCAAAGATAGCAGGGTTTTCCTAAAAATCACAACTTTAAACTTGGTTGTTACGGAGGCAGGTGTGATGACTAAGTGCTCTACTTTTATCCTAGTTAGGCATGGTGGTGCGTACCTGTAGATCCAGAGACTCAGGAAGCTGAGGCAGGAGGGTCACTTGATGCTGTGGGTTTTTTGTTTTTTGTTTTTTTGAGACAGGGTCTCACTCTGCCACTCATGCTGGAATGCAGTGGCCCAATTATAGTTCACTGCAGCCTCGACTGCCTGGGTTCAAGAGATCCTACCACCTGAGCCTGCCGATTAGCTGGAACTACAGACATGTGCTAATTTTTTTTGATACTTAGTAGAGACAAGGTCTTGCTGTGTTGCCCAGGATGTTCTGACTCTTCAAGTGATCCTCCTGCCTCAGCCTCCCCAAGTGCTGGGATTACAGGTGTGAGCCACCATGCCCAGCACATGTCTTCTAAAAGTTGCGTTTCTTCCTTCTTAGTTCTTTCCCATACTGTTCTTCTGGATGACTCCTTATCATCCTTCAGGTCTTAAAGGAAAGGTCACTTACTCAGAGAGGCTTGGCCTGACCACACAATTCAGTTAGTTCCCTACCTCTTTAGTCTCTTTCATAGACCCTGTTATTTTCCTTCATATCATTTATCACAAATCTTCATATATTTATTGCATTGGATACATTCAATTCTGTTGATTTTCTTAGAATGTAAGGTTCCCAAGGGCAGGGATTTTGTTTTGTACACTTTTGTAATCCTAAAACCTAGCACAATGCCTGACACACAGCTGGTGTTCCATAAATATCTGTGAACTGACTATTTGTTTCACTTATCCTTGGTCCTGCTACTGCATTTCAGTTCTTGCTACTGCACTGTAACCTCTAAGAGGTAGGAGAAAATTATATTGTCCCCTCCCTCTGTCACTGAGTTACTGAGACAGCAGCCTTGCACATTTGAGCAGCTGCTGCCTTCTCCCGGGAGGCTGCCAAGTACCCCAAGGTGCACAGTAATTCTCCTGCTTCGGCCTCCCGAGTAGCTGGGATTACAGGCACTTGCCACCACGCCCAGGTAAGTGTGTGTGTGTGTGTGTGTGTTTAGTAAAGACGGGGTTTCACCATGTTGGTCAGGCTGGTCTCGAACTCCTCACTTCAGTTGATCCACCCGTCTCGGCTTCCCAAAGTGCTGGTATTTACAGGCGTGAGCCACAGAGCCTGGCCAATAATTCTATTACTAATAATAGGTCTACAATCAGTAGAGCTGTCACAAATGCTTTCAAACTTACATTCATTGGTTCTTGCGCACCTGAAACTGCAAAGGATCGCATTACAATTGAGAATTAGCAGACTGTTAAAGTTCTTTTTAACAATTTGCATAACAAACCGGGGCAAGTCTTAACGCCATCTCTCTGAAATGAAATTCTGATATAGTCACCCTTGCGCTTAAGGGCACTGCGCTCTTGCAGCAGCACCTCTGCCCAACGGGGGGCGGCAGTATCTCAGTAACTCCAAAGACATGTAGGTGGGAGGAAAGATTCGCGTTCAAAATCTTTTTGCCTCTATCCGCTTGCCGTAGCGCCTTAGCCCGCTCGAGTTTCAATGCGCGTTGTTGCTTAACGAAGCTGAGTGCTACACACCGTCCGCTGCTCTCCTGATCATGGCTTCTCCGAGTTCTTTCACCTACTATTGCCCTCCATCTTCCTCCCCTCTCTGGTCAGAACCGCTGTACAGTCTGAGGCCGGAGCACGCGCGAGAGCGGTTGCAAGACGACTCGGTAGAAACAGTCACGTCCATAGAACAGGTAAGGTGGCAGGACTGGGCGAGGCGCCCGCGCGGGGTCTTCTGGGAGTGGGAGTCTCATCAGCAGGGCCTCCTGGGTGCGGAACTCACCGGGGAACTACTACTCCCACAGCGCACCGCGGCGCCTCCCATCTGGGAAGCTCCGGGCGCCCGGGCTTGGGCTTCGTCGTGGAGCATTTCTGCGGCCAGCTTGGGGAAGGGTCGTTTCAAGGTTGGGCTTGGAGGAGAGGGTAGTAGCCGGGTCCCCTCTGCCCTAGAGAATGAGGAGAATCGTGTTCTATTCCTGGAGGACAGAGGTAGCCTTGGCGGGTCGAACAGCCCACTCCGTTCTGCCAGGACTTCGGGAGGTTCTGGGTTGCTTAGTGCGCTTTTCCCAACCTGCTAGCAGCCTCTGGAGACGGAGAGGAGAGAAGGACTAGGCTGCGATCATGCCATTTCACGATATGTTTAATTTTTGACCTACAGTGCCAGGTTTGGGGGGCCTGCCTCGTGGATGGGCATTCTGGTAGTCATTCAGCCATTTGAGCACCAGCTACGTGTCAGGCACAATATTAAACGATGAGAGTACAAGGAAATAAAACAGCCCTTGACCAGGAGCCTGGTTAGGAACAGGCAGGAAAACAGAGTTTGGAAAGTGCTCTAATAGAAAGTATGGATTTTGCACTACTAATCTTTCCCTAAGGCCTAGAAGTAGGATCGAACCTATCATTTTGAAAAGTATTTGGGAATGAGTGTATATTCATATGCTCAAAACCGTAGTTTTGTTTTGCTTCTCTTTCTCTAATTGGAATTGTTCCCAAGGTTGTTACGTGGAACTGTTTATCCATCTGTTGCTAGGAGAGGTGGTTAGGATGATTCTTAACACTAATAAATGAACATCCTGCTACTTCTGAAATAAGATCTCTTAGTGTGGTCAGTCTCCAGGATTCACCTTGGAGAGACCTGCTTTGTATTTCATACTTGAAGTTGGAGGCCTGTAGCTGGCAAAATTAGTAACAATAATTGTTATATCGTACAGTTATGACTAAATCTAATTATAAATTTATAACAGAAACAAGGGCTTGATACATGGTGATTCACAAAGTAGTAGAGAGATATTTTAACTGGAGATTGAAACTTCATGGAATTTAGGGTAGCAAAGGAAATCCTCACCTCTTGAATCTAGCTAGCTCTCCAGGTTGGTTTGCCTACCAGTGTGTCCTAGGGAAGGCTGACTGCAAAAGATTGTAGAGAAATCTCCCATTGATGAAAACCTATGGGATCTTTGCAGAGTTTCTAAATGCGTTGATTCAGGTCAAGTCTTTTACTTACTATCTGACCATAGACTATGGGCTACAGAGTGAGGCTTGGTCTCAAAAAAAAAGTTTCTTGTCTGAAGAAGTATAAGACAAGGCCAGGGCCTGGAGTGGATAGTGGATACATTGGTGGAACGTTGGTATTAGAGAGCATGTTTTTTTTTTTTTTTTTTTTTTTTTTTTTTTTTTTTTTTTTTTTTTTTTTTTTTTCTGAGACGGAGTTTTGCTCTTGTTACCTAGGCTGGAGTGCAATGGCGCGATCTTGGCTCACCACAACCTCCGCCTCCTGGGTTCAGGCAATTCTTCTGCTTCAGCCTCCTGAGTAGCTGGGATTACAGGCACGTGCCACCATGCCCAGCTAATTTTTTGTGTTTATAGTAGAGACAGAGTTTCACCATGTTGACCAGGATGGTCTCGATCTCTTGACCTCGTGATCTACCTGCCTCGACCTCCCAAAGTGCTGGGATTACAGGCGTGAGCCACCATGCCTGGCCTTTTTTTTTTTTTTTTTTTTTTTAAAGACAGAGTCTTGCACTCTGTGGCCTAGGCTGAAGTGCAGTAGTGCGATCTTGGCTCATGGCAGCCTCTGCCTCCCAGGTTCAGGTGATTCTCAGGCTTCAGCCTCTGGAGTCGCTGGGATGATAGGTGTGCAGCCACCATGCCCAGTTAACTTTTGTATTTTAGTAGAGACAGGTTTCACTATGTGGCCAGGCTGATCTTGAACTCCTGACCTCAAGTGATGTGCGCACCTTGGCCTCCCAAAGTGCTGGGATTACAGGTGTGAGCCACTGTGCCTGGTACAAGCATCTTTCAAATCTAGACTCAACAATATGGCAGACAGTAGAGAATCTTTTTTTTTTTTGAAATGGAGTCTCACTATTGCCCAGGTTGGGGTGCAGTGGCATGATCTCAGTTCACTGCAACCTCTGCCTCCTAGGTTCAAGCAATTCTCCTGCCTTAGCCTCCTGGGTAACTGGGATTACAAGTGTGCACCACCACGCCCAGCTAATTTTTATATTTTTAGTAGAGACAGGGTTTCACCATGTTAGTCAGGCTGGTCTCGAACTCCTGACCTTGTGATCTACCCACCTTAGCCTCCCAAAGTGCTGGGATTACAGGCATGAGCTACCACGCCCAGCCAAGAATCTTCTGTTTCTTTTTCATGTTATTCCAGCACACTTTTTTTTTTTTTTAAATTGAGGTGGAGTTTCGCTCTTGTTGCCCAGGCTGGAGTACAATGGTGCGATCTTGGCTTACCTCCTGGGTTCAAGCGATTCTCCTGCCTCAGCCTCCCTAGTAGCTGGGATTACAGGCATGCACCACCAAGCCCAGAATTTGTATTTTTAGTAGAGACGGTTTCACTGTGTTGGTCCTGCTGATCTCCAACTCCCGATCTCATGGGATCTGCCCACCTTGGCCTCACAAAGGTCTGGGATTGCAGGTGTGAGCTGCCGCACTCAGTTTTGTTTTGTTTTGTTTTTGAGGCAGAATTTCACTCTTGTTGCCCCAGCTGGAGTAGTGCAATGGTGTGATATTGGCTCACCACAACCTCTGCCTCCTGGGTTCAAGCGATTCTCCTACCTCAGCTTCCCGAGTAGCTGGGACTACAGGTGCAGGTCACCATGCCCAGCTAGTTTTTTTATTTTTATTTTTAGTAGAGACAGGTTTCACTGTGTTGGCCAGGGTGGTCTCGATCTCTTGGCCTCATGATCTGCCTGCCTTGGCCTCCCAAAGTGCTGGGATTACAGGCATATGCCACCACACCCGGCCTCCAGCACACATTTTAAGAGTCTAGGATGAACAGTTCCAGGTAGTGGGAAGATAATGTATCTCATTTCCATAGCTGCATCACTGTTTTAATTATCATCTTAGTGAGCATTTATTGAGTCTCAGCACAATGCTAAATGCTCTCCATACATTGTATCATTAAATCCTTACACATTTTATGGATGAGAAGATTGAGGCTTAGAGAGCTGCCACATTGGTAGGTTAATGATGGTACATTCACCAAAAATAACAACCTTGTTAGAAGAAGTTGTTTACAGAGGATATACTATTATTCTTTAAGTTTTGACTAAAGCTTCCATTTATTGATAGCTCAGTTTTGTGCCATTGCCAGTAAAAACATATACTTGGGCCAGGAGTGATGGCTGGCACCTGTAATCCCAGCACTTTGGGAGATTGAGGCGGGAGATCACTTGAGCCCAGGAGACCAACTTGGGCAACATAGTGAGAACCTATCTCTGCAAAAAAAAAAAAAAAAAAAGGGCCTGGTACGGTGATTCAAGCCTGTAATCCCAGCACTTTGGGAGGCCGAGGCGGGTGGATCGTGAGGTCAGGAGATTGACACCATCCTGGCTAACACAGTGAAACCCCATCTCTACTAAAAATACAAAAAATTAGCCAGGGTTGGTGGCATGCACCTGTAGTCTCAGCTACTCGGGAGACTGGGGCATAATTGCTTGAACCTGGGAGGCAGAGATTGCATTGAGCTCAGATCACACCAGTGCACTCCAGCCTGCATGACAGAACGAGACTCTGTCTCAAAAAAAAAAAAAAAGTAGCTGAGCATGGTGGCATGCACCTGTAGTCCCAACTGCTTGGGAGGCTGAGGTGAGAGGATTGCTTGAGCCTAGGAGTTCACAGATGAGCCATGACTGAGCCACTCTACTCTAGCTTGGGCAACAGAGTAAGACCCTGTATCTTAAAACAAAAAATGACTATATTGATTTTGGTACTGGCCTGGGCAACATATCAAGACCCTGTGTCTATTTAACACAAAAACTTTTTAAATTAAAAAAAAAACACACACACACAAAAATAAATGCTTGTTACCTGCTTCCTATCTGATTATCAGAAGACTCAGTTTATTTGTTAAACAATAATTTGGTAATAGGAGCTAAACCTATAAATAGTAGGAGGAGTCCTTAGCTATGAGTCCTCTGTTCCATTCATTGATTTTCATTCATTCAGCAAATATTTGAGTGCCTTTTATGTGCCAGGCATTGTTCTAGGCACTCGGCATAAGTCACTGAACAAAAGAGGCCAAGTTGATGCCTTTATGAAACTGTTTCTAGGCCAGTCAGGTGGTCGATTAAAAGAGACAATATCTATAGCTATCTCTGTATAAAATGTTAGTTAGAAGTGCTGTGGAGACTAATACCTTGGGATAAAGGGGTTTGGGTGTGCCAGGAATGGGTAGGGTGGGAGCAGGAGAGGTCTTCATATAAGGTGGTAAGGGGATACCTGATGATAACACATTTGATCTAAGACATGACGTAAATGAAGGAGGTAGCTGTGCATGGATCTGGTGGAAGAATATTCTGGGCAGAGAAAGCAGCAAGCACGAAGGACCTGAGGCCGGCGAATGCCTGATGAGCAGAGAGCTTAGCAAACCAGAAAACAGGAGATGACTCTGTCATGTAGGGGCCTCACTGGCCCTTGGAAGTACTTTAAAATACCCTGATTGAGATGGGGAACCACTTTGCTGGATAGCTGCCATTTACTGCCCCAGATTCACTTGGCCCTTTTCCACTCTGCTGTGTAGATATGCCTCAGAGGGGGCTCAGCACTGACAGGTTTCCTTGCTTTGTGGCTGTGGGCCATGGGAAGTATTGCTGGGGGTGACTGAAAAGGAGAAGAATGAGACTGGTATATCTTTTCCCTCCTGCAGGCTTGTGTGGGCCGGGGTTTCCTTAGACTTAAGGTCACATTTCCTGTCACATGCCTTCTCTGCAGAGCTCTTTGTCTCCCTCCCTCTCCATTCTTCACACTTTCAGGTCTAGGAAGGGATCAGGTACCGCTGATTTACCAGTTCCAGATACTGCATGTTCTCTTGTGGTTTCCCTACCCCCTACCCACATCTTTGTAAATAGTTCCTGTATAAACCCTCCTCAAATCACCCACTTTGTGCCATCTGTTTCCTGCCAGGACTTAGACTGATCCATGATCAGAGGGTTTTGAGCAGGGGAGTGACACAATCCGACTAGCATGTTAACAGGCTCATTTAGGTTACTGTCAAGAGTAGATGTTAGGGAGGTGAGGGTGGATACAGGGAAACCAGTTAGAAGGCTATTGTAATATCCTGGGAGAGAGGTGACAGTGGCTTAGCTCACAGTGACGGTAGTGTAGGTGATGAGAATTGGTCAGCTCTGGATATTTTTATGAGGGTCTCTACCTTGCTAAGCTGTTATGTTAATGCATTTGATGCAGGGAGGGCCTGTCATGACACTAGAGAACAAGATGTGGTTGTATTGTAAGTACCTGCCTTCCTTATTGTGCCATCTGAAATCATCCCATGTGCAAACACTCTGATTCAGGCCAGTGGGTTAATGCTGACATTCTCAAAGGTAGCAGCCTTGCCAAAAACAGGTGTTTACAAAAGGTAATAATGTTGTGCTTTTAGTTTGCCTTTGAACAGAGGCAAAAGCATCCTCCACTTGAAATGGCATGGTGTCATTGAACCATTGGCATGGTTCATTGTCAGTCAAGTGACTTGAAATCTGAGGGGAATGTAAGAAAGTTAATAGTCTTGGTCACTGGCCTCAAAATTCTTTTGTGTTAGAGAGATAAAAATGAATATGCTGGCCAGGTGTGGTCGCTCATGCCTGTAATCCCAGCACTTTGGGAAGCTGAGATGGGTGGATCAACTGAGGTCAGGAGTTCGAGACCAGCCTGGCCAACATGGTGAAACTCCGTCTCTATGAAAAAAATACAAAAATTAGCCAGGCATGGTGGTGCATACCTGTAATCCCAGCTACTCGGGACACTAAGGCAGGAGAATCTCTTGAACTGGGGAGGTGGAGGTTGCAGTGAGCCAAGATTGTGCCATTGCACTCCAGCCTGGGTGACAGAGCAAGACTCCATCTCAGAAAAGAAAAAAATAGAAAGAATATGCTATAGACAGTCACAGAGTGCTAAATTCTGACTGCTTTGCCCTAGGATGTTGGGGAGTTGAAAAGCCGTCTTTGTGGGCTGAGGTGGTCAGGATGACTTCTTGGAGAACATGGAACTGGGCAGGGCTGTAAAAAATAAGAGTTGGGGGCAACCATTCTAGGAGGCGGAGCTGTTGTGAGGGAAGACTCAGGCTTGACTAGGGGCAGGAAGATGGCTTACCAGGAATGGAGGGTGCAGGTTGGATGTGGTAGGAAATGAGGTGAGCTGGGCAGGTGGGCCCTCGTCAGGGTGTTGAGAGGCAGGTGATGTGCTTGCTTCAGATTCGGGCAGTAGGCCATCACATATACTAAGGTGGGACCAGAGGGGTTCTGGGACAGAATCCTGACCTTCTGCTGGTGACTTGTTTCAGCTTATAGCATCCAAAATATTAGTAAATGGAGGTGGAACAAATCGCTAAATATGATAAAACTTCCAGTTTTTTATGCTTATGATAGAAGGAACCAGAGCTCTACTTGGTTAAATGGTCAGTAGGCTAGCTTTGTGAATCCATTTTATTTTTTTGAAATTCAGCATATACCATATTGCCCAACTAAAAAGTAATCCTGCGTATCAAAATCTCCCCATTAAAAAGTCCAAAAGGGCCAGGTGCGGTGGCTCACGCCTGTAATCACAGCAGTTTGGAAGGCTGAAGTGGACGGATCACGAGGTCAGGAGTTAGAGATCAGCCTGGCCAATATGGTGAAACCCCATCTGTACTAAAAATACAAAAAGTTATCCAGACATGGTGGCATACGCCTGTAGTCCCAGCTACTTGGGAGGCAAAGGCAGGAGAGTCACTTGAACTCCGGAAGCGGAGGTTGTAGTGAGCCGAGATTGCACCACTATACTCCAGTCTGGGTGACAGAGCAGGACTCTGTCTCAAAAAAAAAAAAAAAAGTACAAAAGGTTGTTTTTGGTCAAGTTGAAAATACATGTAGTTTTAGGTATGTAAGTGAAAAATACCTGCTTATAAAATTTACATTTAAATTTGGGTCCATATACCTACTTAAAATCACCTACTTTATAAAGTAACACTAATTTAGAAATGCTGGTTTTCCTCCTCTTCTTATTTATAAAATGTTTTTTTTCAAACTCTTCACATGCATCTTTGACTTCAGTATTTTTGTCATCACTGGAGCCACTTTTTGAGTCCGCCAATATGGTTTTCCGGACCACATGTTCAGTTCTTGAGATACATCCTTTTTGAATATGAATAAGGTGTTACCATTGAATAGTTTATTCTAAGTTACAAGTATCCACTTGCATAACGTTAGGCTTTTTTTTTTTTTTTTTAAGACACGGTCTCACTTTGTCGCCCAGGCTGGAGTGTGGGTGATGCAATCACTGCTCACTGAAGCCTTGACTTCATAGGCCTGCCTTAGCCTCCCAAAGTGTTGGGATTACAGACGTGAGCCTAGATTTTTTAATTTTATTTTTATTTTTTGCTGTGTGTCCAGTTGGTATATATTTGTAGTAACTGCAACTTAACCACTTTATTACTTTTTAAAATGATCTCTTCTTTTTTTTTTAAGAAAGGGTCTCACTGTTGCCCAGGCTAGAGTGCAGTGACACGATCATGGCTTGCGGCAGGAACTTCCCAGGCTCAAGTGATCCTCCCACCTCAGCCTCCCAAGTAGCTGGAACTACTGGTGTGCGCTACCATGTTCGGCTACTTCTTGTATTTTTTTTGTAGAGACAGCTTTTGACCATGTCACCCAGGCTAGTCCAAACTCGTGGGCTCAAGCTATCCTCCTGCCTTGGGCTCCCAAAGTACTGGGATTACAGGCGTGAGCCACCGTGCCTGGCTAAAGTGATCTGTAAAACTGGTTTACTGGTTGGGCATGGTGTCTGATGCCTGTAATCCTGGCACTTTGGAAGGCCAAGGTGGGTGGATAGCTTGAAGCCAGGAGTTCGAGACCAGCCTGGGCAACAAGGTGAGACTCCATCTTTACAAAAGTAAAAGTGAATAAATAAACAAAAGGCTGACCTTACAATGGCAGATTATACATGAAAGCGTGAGTTTATATCCCCAGGAATAATGACTAAATTTGTGTTCAATTTGTCTTGTTTCACTGATTACCATTAGCCAAAGCAGCCTAAACCACACCTTGACTGAAATTGTTTTGGGCTATTTTGTTATCCCCAGCTGGTACTTTGTATTCAAAATAAAGAAATTGAAAAACTTCCTACAGCAAGAGGTACTTTGTAAGCATTTGACTGTGAAGTGACTTGTATTTTCTGAGGGATAATTTTTTTTTAAAGTCTTGGCTTATATTTCATATATTAATGATTCTTTTACTGTAGCTTCAGCAATGACATGAATCTTAGGCGGCAAATCTACTTTCTGAAACACTCTGTCTCTGGGAGAGGAGGGGAGATACAGGAAGAAGAGAAGTGATAGTGCCTGGTATGAAATTTGGTGCCTCATAAGATTGACTTTAGATAGAAACTGTGAAAGAGAAAGTACCAAATTCATTAGTTGTTGTTTACCACTTACTGGTGAATGGAAATTCTCTGCTTTTATTGTTTGGATTTTTTTTTTTTTTTTTTTTTTTTGAGACAGAGTTTTGGTCTTGTCACTCAGGCTGGAGTGCAGTGGTGTGATCTCCGCTCACCGCAACCCCCACTTCCCAGGTTCAAGTGATTCTCCTGCCTCAGCCTCCCAAGTAGCTGGGATTACCGGCACCCACCACCATACCCGGCTAATTTTTGTATTTTAGTAGAGACAGGGTTTCGCCATGTTGACCAGGCTGGTCTGGAACTCCCTACCTCGGGTGATCCACCCACTTCCATCTCCCAAAGTGCAGAGATTACAGGTGAGAGCCACCATGCCTGGCCTATTGATTGGATTTCTGTTGATTAAATGAAAAACTCTATGAGGTATCTTTTAAACAGAGCTGTTGAAAATGCAGACGTTTGGTTAGTTCTTTACTTATTGCCGTGGCACTTAAGTCTTGGGGACTTTAGTACAGTTACTTGATTCCAGTCCCCTAGAGTCTAACACAACCTCTCCATCATTGAACAATACAAACTAATGTATATATACTTATGCATCACTTAATGACTGTAGAAATACATTGTCAGTAGGAAATTTCCTTGTCGTGTGAACATCATAGACTGTACTTAACAGAAATGTAGGTGGCATAACACATCTAAGCTATATGGTATAGCCTGTTGCTCCTAGGCTACAAACCTGTACAGCATGTTGTTGTAGTAAATACTGCAGGCGACTGGAACACAATGGCCTCCCAAAGTGCTGGGATTACAGGCGTGAGCCACTGTGCCCGGCCTTTATGTGTTATACTTTTATAGCACTAGCAGTGCGGTAGGTTTGTTTACACCAGCGTCACCACAGGAATGTGAGTAATGCTTTGTGCTACAACATTATGAAGGCTGTGTTACTAGGCCATAGGGAATTTTTCAGCTCCATCATAGTCTTATGGGACTACCGTGGAATATGCAGTATGTTGTTGACTGAAAGGTTCTTATGTGGCGCATGACTATATTAGTTTATATCATATATATATTCTATAGTTTATGAGTTGATACATACGTATTAGTTAATATTATATACCTAAAGATCTATGTGTATATTATACATGTATTATATATGTATATTGTATATACATAATATATGTGCATATATGTGTGTATATGTGTATATGTATGTATGTATATATGTATAAAGCATGACCACGCTTGAAGACATTCTGTACATAGAAACACCTAGTCTGGGGCTGGGTGTGGTGGCTCATGCCTGTAATCCCCACACTTTGGGAGGCCGAGGCAGGAGGATCACCTGAGGTTAGAAGTTCAAGACCAGCCTGGCCAACATGGTGAAACCCCATCTCTACTAAAAATATAAAAATTAGCCAGACCTGGTGGTGGACGCCCATAGTCCCAGCTAGGGGAGCTGAGGCAGGAGAATGGCTTGAATCCAGGAGGTGGAAGTTACAGTAAACCGAGATTGTGTCATTGCACTCTAGCCTGGGTAACAAGAGCAAAACTCTATTTCAAAAAAAAGAAAGAAACAACCTAGGCTGGGCTAGGTACAGTGGCTCATGCCTGTAATCTTAGCACTTTGAAAGGGCGAGACAGGAGGACCGTTTGAGGCCAGGTGTTTGAGACCAGCCTGTGCAACATGGTGAGGCCCCATCTCTATTATAAAAGAAAGAAAGAGACACGCAGAGGGAGACAGGAGAGAGAGAAAGTAAAAAAGAAAAGAAAAGGGCCAGGCACGGTGGCTCACGCCTGTAATCCCAGCACTTTTGGAGGCCGTGGCGGGTGGATCCCAAGGTCAGGAGTTCAAGACCAGCCTGACCAAGATGATGAAGCCCCATCTGTACTAAATATACAAAAATTAGCCGGACATGTTAGTGGGTGCCTGTAATCCCAGCTACTCGGGGGTCTGAGACAGAGAATTGCTTCAACATTGGAGGCAGAGGTTGCAGTAAGCTGAGATCATGCCATTGCACTTCAGCCTAGGTGCAAAAAGAAAAAAAGAAAAGAAATATCTAGCCTGTGCCCTATCAGAAGCAGGGGTAAACTCTTGTCTTCTCTCTTTGCCATATCCTGAGTGATCAGTTGCCTCATGACTAGAGAAGGTAAAAGAGGTACTGTTAGGCTTAACATTTGTTAGGTTATACATTAAATAATGGGAGAGCTGGCCTTGGAACCTAACAGTTAGGTATAATATATTGATGGGAGAATGAATAAGGTCTAAAAACTCAACTGACTTACCAGTGAACTTTGAGAACACAGCTTCTACATATGTTGTGGCCTGCCTGTCTATGTAGGTGTGGGGGATGAGACATCACAAAACTAAGCACTTTGAAATCCTTTTCCTTTATTTTTCTAAGAAATTTAAGGTTAATAAAAATATAATGTAACAGCTATTTTTCTGTAACTGAGAATTAACAGTTGCTAACATCTTTTTTTTTTTTTTTTTTTTCTGGTTATTTGTTTAAAGGAAAGCAATTAGAAGTATAGC
This sequence comes from Saimiri boliviensis, assembly GCF_048565385.1. NCBI lineage: Eukaryota > Metazoa > Chordata > Mammalia > Primates > Cebidae > Saimiri > Saimiri boliviensis. The sequence goes on along the minus strand of NC_133450.1, from coordinate 38,727,954 downwards.
CAGAGCCTCCTTTAACTCTATCCACAGTTTAGTGTGCCTCCCACCCTTCCCAGAACCAGCCCTTATCATCCTTATCATGAGTTGTGTGTGCCTCCTTACATTTCACTTTTAATCCTTTTATGCATTCATAAGCAACTGGATTTGTGCGTGGTTTTAAAAATTCACATAATTGTCACATTGTCATTTTGCCGTTTTTCATTTCACGTTGAAAACAGAAACGGAATGTTGCTTGACTGGTTGGAGTCTTGTCAGATTTCTTTTATGGTCATAATTTGGCAAAGGCCATCTCCCTTTAGGATTGTGAGAGGGTCCTGAATTCTGTCAAGATGTAGGCGTAAAGGATAACGAGCAATTTATTCCAGAGGTCACAAGATTTAGAACGTTACCAATTATCGCTGTAGATGGCATTCCAATTGCAGAACCTAAGATTGGCCTGTTGAGATGTCTTTTCAGACTTTTGCTTTTCTGACTGGCTGACTCCACACAGACGGGTCCTGTGGCCCCACCCAGAGGCTCAGTGCAGGAGGACCATCTTCCTTCCACACCCCTGTGATTTAATCCCAACCAATCAGCATTCCCATTCCCTAACCCCCTGCCCACCAAACTATCCTTGAAAAACCTCCAAGCCTTTGGGAAAAGTTATTTGAGTAATAACTCTGTCTCCGGCATGGTGTGGCCAGCTGCATTCAGTTAAACTCTTTCATTATTGCAAGGTTGTGGTCTCAGTGAATTGGTTTTGTCTGTGCAGCAAGCAGGAAAAACCCACTGGGCGATTACAAAATGGGTAAATCGCAAAGAGGTGGCATAGACTTCAGGCTTAACTACCATGTTCAGCTGAAACAAAGAAAGAAGGGTTTAGGGAGGCCAAGAATGGGGAGGTGACCAGGAAAAGCAGAGTGAACAAGGGTAAGGTTTGTCAAGCAGGTTTAGGTAGGTGCCTTCTCCATTGGTCAGAGTTCCTAGCGGCTTAGAGTCATCCTTCTCTTCCTGGTACAGAAAGAGAGGCAAAGGGAGATTTCCTTTATAGATGTAATTTTCCCTTACAAATGGGGTAACTTCTGCTCTGTTTTCAGAGCTTCTCTTTTGTCTGCTGTTTCTCAAAATAATCAGCTCAAAATAATCCTTATGCCAAAGAAGCTTATTGTGGGAAGACATATTCTGGTCTCCTGCAGTCATGTTTTGAGGTGGCATATTCTGGTCTCCTGCACATTCAAATGTTAGGTTATTTATTTAGAGGAATTTTTGTTAAACATTTAAAAAGGTTTGTTATTTTTGTTTGTCCTCTACTAGTTGAGAAGAAAAGTATGTTACTGTTTTTTAAATGGTGAATGAAGAAAGTACTATTTGAGGTAAAACTTTATGCATCAACCCCTGAGCTGAAATGTAGTGACTATTGCCACTACTAAAAACCTTGTTTGATCAAACTTTCAACCTAAATTAATAGAGAGAGGCTCTCTAAAAGAACATGACACATATTTGGGAATAGAGTATTGCAATGGGAATATTTGTGCCACAGTAAACTCTGTGCATATTCAAGGAGGTAAAGAAAGACAATGGTTTTTTTCTTTCTTTTTTTTTTTGAGATGGAATTTCGCTTTTGTTGCCCAGGCTGGAGTACAGTGGTGCGATCTCAGTTCACTGCAACCTCCACCTCCCAGGTTCAAGCAGTTCTCCTGCCTCAGCCTTCCGAGTAGCTGGAATTACAGGCATATGCCACCACGCCTGGCTCATTTTGTATTTTTAGTAGAGATAGGGTTTCTCCATTTTGGTCAGCCTGGTCTCGAACTCCTGACCTCAGGTGATCTGCCCACCTTGGCCTCCCAAAGTGCTGGGATTACGGGCATAAGCTACCATGCCCAGCCCATAGGACAAAGATTTTTAAGGGAATAATGAGGATTATATAGTTCTTTTAAGATAACTATTATTAGCTACAAGGATCAGTAACAAGTGTGACCAGTCTGAGATTGGACAGGTAGTTGCTAGACAGATGTCCTCGTGGAATTATTTTTTGTTTAAGGTTGTGATGACCTTTGTGCAGGGTTGTGGTTTTTGCAGAGTCATTTGGGATAGTTTTTGTTATCAAGTGTTGATGCAGGAGAACCCTCTCTTTGTAGCTGTCCCTGGCGTTGTCAGAATTTTTAAACACAAGTAACTCCATTTTTATTTTGACGATGTTCACAATGTTAGTGTTGCATCCATCAGAATCCCCTGGAGGACTTAGTAAAAGAAGTTGGGTGGACCCCACCCCCTAAGTGAATCTATAGGTCTATACTGAGAATACCTGATAATTTACATTTCAAACAAGTTTAGATTAGTTCCTACAGAACCTGTTTCTTGAGTAAGGGGAATGGTTTCTGTGACTCATAGCAGCATTATTCGTAATAGCCAAAAAATGTTCACCAACTGATAAACTGGTAAACAAAAGGTGATATATCTATACAATGGAATATTATTTGGTGAAATATAAATGGAGTAATGGTACATGCCACAGCATGGATGAGCTTAGAAAGAAGCCAGCCACAAAGGACCACAGCTTGTATGATTCCATTTATATGCAATGCCAAACAGATACATCAATAGAGGTAGAAAGAAAGTAAATTAGAGGGCCAGGCATGGTGGCTCACACCTGTAATCCCAGTACTTTGGGAGGCCGAGGTGGGTGGATTCACTTGAGGTCAGGACTTTGAGACCAACCTGGCCAACATAGTGAAGCCCCATCTTTACTAAAAATGCAAAAAGTTAGCCAGGCCTGGGTAATCCCAACTGCTCAGGAGGCTGAGGCAAGAGAATTGCTTGAACCTGAGAGGCAGCAGTTGCAATGAGCTGAGATCTCACCACTGCATTCCAGCCTAGGCAGCAGTGTGAGACTCCATCTCAAAAAAAAGAAAAGAAAAAAAAAAAAAAAAAAGAAAGTAAATTAGTGGTTGGCAGTGGGGAGAATGTTAAGTTGGATTTTGATACCTGAGAACTGTGGGATTACTTTTTGGGGAGTGAAATGTTCTAAAAGTGATTGTGATGGATACACAACTCTGTGAATATGCTAGAAGTCATTGATTTGTGCACTTTAAATGAATGAATTGAATGATATATAAATTATATCTCAATAAAGCTGTTAAAAAACCATACCAGTTCTTAATTCTCCATGGGACCTGTTACAAAAAGAAAAAAAAAAATAGAAAAATAGATCAGTTCTTAAGAGAAAATTATTCATTATTATGAACAGCTGACCTGTAACACACAGATACTCATCAGAATTCATAACTTGACTTTTCAGATATGAGTCAGTTAGTAACTGCATTGGAAAATCACTTGTTCATTTGGAAGAAATAGGAACTCCAAAGAGAAAGACACTACGTTGGGAAAATTTTAAGCATTTTCCACCATGCAGTATAAAATATTTCCATGTTTTTGTCAGGTGTCTTAGCTCAGAAATAAAACTCCATTTTTCTTATGTAGTACTTGGTTGCTTTCCCACAAGAGAGCTGAAGATGGGACTTCTGATTAAGAGTTCCTGGCTGGGAGCTTTTATCCTTAGGCATCTAAGTGCCGGAATGTTAAGGGGAAGATGCGTTCATGCATTAGCCTTTGAATATTATTAAGTCATATGGATTCAAATGGCTTATGTTGGAACAAAGGAAGTGAATTTTCTTCCCAGTTGATTTCGTGTCATTCAGAACTCACTAACTCACTTAGATAAAACAGTGCACTTGGCCCTCCATATCCTTGGGTTCTGCCTCTGTGGATTCAGCCAACCACAGATTGAAAGTGTTTGGGAAAAAAAATAGTGTCTGTGCTGAATAAGTACAGACTTATTTCCTTGCTATTATGTCAACCTAAAAGGAAGGAGCTGAGGCGAAGTTAATATAAGTAGAGAGTTTATTTGGGCCAAGCTTGACGATTGCAGCCTAAGAGCATAGATTCAAGTTGCCCTGAATGTACACTCTAATTAGCAGCAGTTACAAGTAGGTTTTTAAAGGACAAGAATAGTTACCCAAAAAGCTGACTAAAAGAAAAATAAATAAAGGAAAAGAAGAAGCAGTTTCTAAATTGTTCACCAAGACTTTACATTAAAATTACATAAGGTATGCCTTATTCTTTGTATCACAAATTCCAGGAACATGAATCTAATGGATGAAGCAGCTAGGGAGGAATGAATTGCCTTTAAACAACTGCCCCCAGACATGGTTGTTGGGAGCATAACTGAAGTCCTATACTTGATCTCTCTGGGCCTGATAAATTTTGTATACCTCACGTAACTCAGACTGCTCCGTGCTATTTTTCTTTTCTCAACTGCAATTATATTGTACTGGGAGCTATTATAAGTAATCTAGAGGTGATTTAAAATACAGGCATGGACCATATAACAGTCAACAGACTGCATGTACCACAGTGGTCTTGAAAGATTATAGTAGTGTATTTTCACTAAATTTTTAAATATTTGGATATTTTTAGATCTACAAAGGCTTACTATTATGATACATTTGCTACAGTATTCAGTAACATGCTGTACATGTCTGTAGCCCAGAAGCTATATAGGCTACACTATATAGCCCACGTGTGTGGTAGGCTATACCACCCAGGTCCAGGTTGGTGTAAGTACACTTTGTGATGCTCACACAAGGATGAAATCACCTAAGAAGGCATCTCTCGGGCCGGGCGCAGTGGCTCACGCCTGTAATTCCAGCACTTTGGGAGGCCAAGGCAGGTGGATCACGAGGTCAAGAGATCGAGACCATCCTGGTCAACATGGTGAAACCCCATCTCTACTAAAAATACAAAAAATTAGCTGGGCATGGTGGTGCGTGCCTGTAATCCCAGCTGCTCGGGAGGCTGAGTCAGGAGAATTGCCTGAACCCAGGAGGCGAAGGTTGCAGTGAGCCGAGATCACACCATTGCACTCCAGCCTGGGTAACAAGAGCGAAACTCTATCTCAAAAAAAAAAAAAAAAAAAAAAAAAGAAGGCATCTCTCAGAACGTATCCCTGTAGTTAAGCTATTCGTGATTATATGGAAGGGTTGTATAGGTTTTGTGCAAATATGCCACCATTTTATATCAAGGACTCAAGCATCCACGAACTTCGGTATCCTGGGAGATCCTTGAACCAATCCCGCATGGATACTGAGAGATGACAGTATATTATAGGCAAATCTTTATTTAATGATCTTACTGATTTCTTATCAGTTTTTCCATCCCATTCAGCTTATAGGCATGACTGAGAAATGAATTCTGTGCTTCATTTAGGCTAGTGCTTTATTTTAGCCACATTAATGTCGGGAATGGAAAAAGAATTGTAATGATTCTGGGATGACTTTCTAATTCCTCCCAAGTCAGATTCTCATGGTGATGTCAGTCTGTTTTTTGTATTGTAACCTTTTAAACAGGTCATTCTTCAAATTCATGTTCGAAAGCAAATATCAAAGCATATTCTAAAACCAGATGTAAATTAATTTTAGATTAGCTGTCATTTTAGATGATTCATATCACTACTCCCCTCATCATCACAGATATTTCTTGCATGCTTCTCAAAGGGACTAGGAGCTCTGCCTCAATGGGTGTTTCAGAAATAAATGACACATTTTTGAAGTTTCTCAGGGAGAATTTTATGTATCTTGAAATCTCAACAAAAACGTGTCTCATTAGGGATGCCAAGGAAGGTGAACCCCAATCCTGTTAACCAGACCCTCCCTCATTACTGTACCTTGTCTTTGCAGGAGCTCTCCCATGAGACCACACTGTGACCACAGTCATTGCTGGGTGCAGTCAGCAAGTCATTATACCAAGACAGGGGGTTGCAGCAGAGAAGGAGGTTTGGTCATAAGGTCACCTGAGGAGAGATGGGAAGAATCCTCAAATTCCTCCTTGAAAAATTTGGGGGTAGAGTTTTTAAGGGCTTTGCAGTGGGCTAAAGTGTGGAGTGTGGTGTTTGTTGATTGGCTGAAAAATGTAGGGTGAAGTTCTGGTCAGGGAGATGAGGAAGCTGTATTCTCAGGCAGATTCTATTCCTCTGTGGGGGTTTGGAAACTGATGGCTGGAATTCAGAGTCTGAAAAACATCTTAGATGGTCCTTAAACAAAAGTCTTACGATTCTAATGTCAGATCCTGGATCTGTATGAACAATGGGATGCAAATGGTCAGATTTTTTAGCAACCAGGAAGTGGGCTGAAGTGCAGCCTGATTCGTGCTTAATTATAACTGTATTTCTGTCCAGAACCCAGCATGCAATTTTTGTTAACCATGTGGGGCAGTTTCAGCGTTATGGTGTGGTGTTCAGAGGAGAAAGATCTGGTTGCTTTTGTGACCTGACTTTCTGAGATCCTTCATTTTATGGGACTGTGGAGTCCTGTGTGTGACGTAGGACAAGAATTTGCTATTTGTTTTGGTGTTTCAACAATTGATGTTGTTATAAATCCCCCAGATGATTTTAATATTTTAACCGTTCAGTCTTACAGTAAAAAGCACAACTGTTGGCAGAAACTAGTTATGTGTTTGAGAGTGGTCAGTTAATGACCACCCAAACAACTTTATAGAGCAGGAAGAATACGTATTTCAAGTGGAGGGGAGGAAAATATCATTTTTCCTCTACGCTTCTAATTTCTGGGCTGAAACCTCTATAACAAAACAACAGGATAACAAAAGAAAAACAAGCAGAAGTTTGTTAACATGTATACTTCATGTATACATAGGAGATACCCAGGAGAAAATGAGTCATTCTGAAAGAGGTGATCTAGAACTCTGGCTTACATAGCATTTTCAACTAAAAACAGAGAAGGTTGTGGGGGAAGCCAGTGACGGGGAGGTGAACAGGACAAGTATGATAAATAAGAGTAAGGTTTGTGATGTAGGTGCCTTCTCCATTGATAATAGTTTCTTCTGATTTAGTCATCCTTCTCTTTTGGTACAGAGAGGGAAACAGCCTTACAAATGGAGAGTTCCTTTATAGATGTACATTTCTCTCTCAAACTGGTATACTCTGTTTTCAGAGCTTCTCCTGTATCTGCAGTTTCTCAAAATAATCCTTATGCCATTGAGGCATATTTTGGGGTGGCAGATGGTCTCCTACACAAGCAAGAGACATCTGCTGTCTTCATCGGCTCCCTGAATAACTCGTGCCAGGGAACCAAACACCAAAACTACCATTAGTTCAGATATTATGGATTCGGTTTCTGGAATAGTCCATTGTGATGCCAGCATGGTACAGGGGATTCCTCTTCACCTTGCCGTAAGCCTGTCATCCTACAGAACCCCTGTCTTACAGTACTGTGAAGTTCCATACCATACCAACCAACCCTAGCCGATAGGCATTTGTGGCAAAAGGAAGAAAAAGCTGATGGAGGTCTCATATACATTTGTTTTCTCTCTCCCATCTCCTGCATCCTTACCAGGCAAAAGTAGAAGAAAAGATCCAGGAGGTCTTCAGTTCTTACAAGTTCAACCACCTTGTACCAAGGTAAGCTGTGGTTAGGAGTTCGAGGGGATGAGCATCACCATGCCAAAGCCTTTCTTTCCTCCTTGAGCAAATCTAACCACAGGGGAGCATCCGCTACAAGACTAGTGTTTCTTGTCCTTGTGGCTACCTGGATATGCTATGACCCTCACTCTTCTCTCTGGTAGAGTACTGTTGAGAGGTGATTCTCCATGCAAGCTGAGCTGCCAAGTGTTACATGGGGATTCCACTCAGTGTCTGAACTCTGAAGTCTGAAGGTGGAGTGAGGAATTCCAGGTTTTTGTTTAGTGGTGGCATGCTGCTCTGGTCTTCAGATGAGAACTCTCAGATTTTTCATTTTTCTTTCTTTCTTTCTTTTTTTTTTTTGAGACAGAGTTTTGCTCTCATTGCCCAGGCTGGAGTACAGTGGCGTGGTCTCGACTCACTGCAACCTCCACCTCCCAGGTTGAAGCGATTCTCCTGCGTCAGACTCTCAAGAATTTGGCATTACAGGCGCCCGCCACCATGCCTGACTAATTTTCGTATTTTTAGTAGAGATGGGGCTTCACCATTTTGGCCAGGGCGGTCTCAAACTCCTGACCTCAGGTGATCCACCCACCTCAGCCTCCCAAAGTGCTGGGATTACAGGCGTGAGCCACCGTGCCTGGCCCAGATTTTTCTTTTTCATATTGCACTTTGAGACACATTTAGGGTCCAGGGAGATGGCCAGGGATGGATTCCTTTGATGTAGATTATTATTTGACCGGAAAAACATGAGAAGTTTGAGTTTCTCCACACCTGCTCCCTCTTGGTAATTGTGTAGCATATCCAAGGGTGAAATTTCAAACGAGAAATAGAACGCCTTTTGTTTTCCTTGGAGCTTAGCAAATTGAAGTCTTCTAAGTCCTGTGAGGTCAGGTATTTCGAAAAGGGAATTATAGGACGAAACTTATTATTTAATTTGAACCTTTATTTTCTCTTCCAGTATTTCGTAGTATGTCACACTAGACTTTCATAAGGTTATTTCATTCTCGTATTAGTACACTTCTCATGCAGTCACAAATTGTTTCTTTGAAACCATTATGTGTTATATTTCCAGCCATCAGGATTCATCGGTAGTCTAAAACTGTGTGGTCATTATTTTATCTTAATGACAGAACATTCTTCTTTCTTTTCTTTGAGACAGGATCTTGCTCTGTTGCCTAGGTTGGAGTGCAGTGCCCTGATCATAGCTCACAGCAGCCTCGAACTCCTGCAGATCCTTTCAGTGCGGCCCTCCCCAATAGCTGGGACTGTAGGAGTGCATCACCTAGCTTATTTTTATTTTTTGTAGAAATGGGGGTCTCACTGTGTTGGTCAGGCTTGTCTTGAACTCCTGACCTCAAGCAGTCCTCCCAAAGTGCTGAGATTACAGCTGTGAGCCACCAAACCTGGCTGGTAGAACACTTTTCCTTGATATCTCTGAAGAAAGTGTGATTAGGCCACTGGCTGATTGACTGGTTGGGAAGCTGCAGGTCTGAAGTTCAGCCTTTCCTCCTTCATCATGTCTCTTGACTCCTTGAGATGTCCTAATAGACTAAAGCCTGGCAGGTCAGCCTCTGGGTACTTCTGCTGACTGGAACATTATAAATGGCTCCAGCTTTGTTATCTTTGTCTCTCTCTCTCTTTTTTTTTTTTTTAAAGATGGGATTTCACTATGTTGGCCAGGCTGGTCTTGAACTCCTGACCTCAGGTGATCCACCCACCTCGGCCTCCCAAACTGCTAGGATTACAGGCATGAGCCACTGTGCCCGGCTTGGCTACCATTTCTTAAGAAACCTTTTGTGATTAGCCATGGCAGAAAACAGTTTGAAAACGTGTGTTCATAGCGCCAGACGGGTGGGAAGGTTAACTTCATCTTCATTCCCTGGGGAAGGAAAGGAGAAAAATATCAGCTTACTAGTATAGTGTTTCCCTTCACTGCTAAACCTAATCTCTGCATTAACCCAAGGCTCTGACCTCAATAAAATGAATTATTCCGCTTGTCATGAGACACAACTAGAGATTAGCAAATGACGCCATTTAAACAGCTTGGGAGAAGGGTGTCCATGGCAGTTTCCTGCCCCTAGGCACAAGCCTCAGTACAAGCTTAGCTTCCCCAGAGGGGACAAGACTTCATAATGGTGAGGGTGTGGGTGATTGCTTTCGGAGGGGCTTTGTTGTTGTGGCTGTGTACCCCGGATGACTCACCTGATTGGGCTGAGTCACTGTCTACTGCCTGGGCCGTGGGGACACACAGCCTCTGTTTCCCACATGAACCTTTGCTTATTTGACATTTCCTTTTTCATCTACCATCAGGAGAGAACCCTTGGACTCTTTCATCCATTTTTTAAAATTTGTTTTTCCTTAGCTCATGAGCTGAAGAAAGACTCTCTTATTAACACTGAGATATGAGGGAAAATGGGAAGTTCTAGTCTGGGAGGAAGCAGTTGTTTTTTGGGAGTGGCAGTAGAGGACATTAAAGGAGTGAAGTCCCCCGATTCACAGATCGTAGGTCAGGTACGGGTGGATAAAAAAAGTTTCTCCTGGGCTTGGATCCTTGTGGAAATAGAATATATCAGGCTCTGGGTTAGTTTCTGGAATTTCACAGTTACCCATTTTATCATTGCTGCCTATGAAACTGAGTATTTTAAAGGATGCTAATTAATATTAGTGATGTTATACATTTTGGCTGAATGGCTGAGTATATAATTCAACATATTACTATAAGGCTGAAGCCAAACATCATCATCATAGAATGAGCTCCTAGGATATAAGAATAAATTAGAAAATTTATCAGAATTTTAAATTATTATCACAGTCTCAATATTTAACATTTTAATAGTCAAAACTTAAAAGTCTGGGCTGGGCACAGTGGCTCACACCTGTAATCCCAGCACTTTGGGAGGCCAAAGCAGGCGGATTACAAGGCCAGGAGATCGAGACCATCCTGGCCAACATGGTGAAACCCAGTCCTTAATAAAATACAGAAACTTAGCCTGGCATGGTGGCAGGCGCCTATAGTCCCAGCTACTCAGGAGGCTGACACAGGGGAATCACTTGAACCCGGGCAGCAGAGGTTGCAGTGAGCCAAGATTGCACCACTGCCCTCCAGCTGGGTGACAGAGCAAGACTCCATCTCAAAAAAAAAAAAAAAAAAAAAAAAAAAATTTAAAAGTCTCAACACTTTAATGAGGGAAGTGACCTTCACTGTTAGCTAAAGTACATGGTCAGCTGTTAGCAGGAAATGTAGAGGGCAGGGCTTGTTTGTGTGTCTGAGGTCATGATGCTGATCCAATGGGACAGAATCACACACACGCCCAGGACCTCAGACCATGCACAGGTTCAGGGCTGTCTGTGATGATGCTAAAGTCGGCATTTGCCTATTCAGCATTTCAGGGCCAAAGCTGAATAGCAGACTGGGCTGAAAGTCAAGGCTGGAGCTGAATGGCAGTACATTCTATAATTGATCCCCTTCCCAGAAATGATTTTCCTCTCTAAGGTTGTGACTGTCTACCTGGAGTGAGGTAGTCAGTTCCAAAGAGCTTTTTGACCATGCTTTTCATGGTTTTGTTTATTAGTGTCCTGCTTTCCCATGAAAACTCATTTTTTCTTCTCCATGTGTATTTTCATGGTTTCACACCCTTTTCAATGTACCCTTTTGTATTTATCACCTTGTTTAATAAGAAACTTGAGATGCATAAACTACACACATACCTCTCTCACATGTAACTTTAAATTTGTTTTCTCTTGGGCACAAGGAGCCTGGTACTCTTCAGAAGTGAGAAATATTGATAATGTCCCTGTGCTAATAGAGCCCTGGAGGTTAAGTGCTGACAATGGCACTGAAACCAGAATACTCCTGAGTTAACGTTCTCAAAGCAGGTCTGTCACAGGTACCAGCTTAGCTCCCATGTTTGCTGCCATTCCTGTATGTGATGCAGTGTTAGAATTTCCCAGATCCTGAGCAGTTGGAGGATGTATTCCCTTCTTACTGTTGTTCTTTCCAAGGTCTTACAAATAAGTTCACCTTTCCTTGATTGGTTTGTTACTTACATGCCAGGTGTTTATTTTTTGAGTAGAGAGGCCCCTGGCTTTAGTGGGTTTAGAAAGTCCCCAGGAACCATCAGTGGACTGAATATCCTGTCCTCTCATCTGTCACAATCAAATGCATGATTCTCAGGATGGCCCAGGTTTGTGGAGAGGAAGTGGATTTGCTCTCAATCCATTCTGCTGCCTTTGTGTGATCCACTCATTCAGCAACAGTATCCAGAGGGTCTCCAAAGGACAGGACACTCTGCTGGGCTCAGGGAAGCCAATGTGAGCAAGGCTAGTCCTGGGCCTGCCCCCGCTGGGCTCTTGGTCTAGTTGGGGAGGTGGACATTAAACAAATGAACACAAATACACAGTTACCAATGGGATAGTTTGAGAGAGAGAATCACAGGGAGAATCTAATTTTGATTGGGAAGTTAGGCAAGGCTTCTTAGAGAAAGTGACATTTAAGCTGAATCTGTAGGTGGAATAGGGGTGGCTAACTTAAGGGATGTGGAGAGTGTTCCAGTCAGAGGGAACAGCATGTGCTAAAGCCAGGAAACCAAAAGGAGCGGAGCTCAAAGAAGGCAGCATGACCAGAGCTCGGTGAGGCCAGAGATGCGGTTGGAGAGCAGTGTGGGTGGAGGCGCACTTCGAAGAGTCTGAAGCCAGTAGGCTCACCCCTCATCAGAAGTACTATTTACATCATTACCAGTACACACAGATGTGCAAGTTCCTTCTCAGACTGTGGAAACCTGCCTTCCCATAGCCTCAGTAGATTTACCCACTTGCTCTCCTGTCCCCCTCTGCACAGTGACACAGGGCCCTCCTTATCACTTGAGCTGACCCCGTGCGTCCCACCCTGCACTCCCTCAACCCCTGCACGGAGCTGGTCTTGTTCTGCTCCATGTCATTGAGTGGCTTTGGGGCTGAATTGTTCAGGTAAAAAGGCGAAGAGCTCTAGCTTTTCTTAACTTCCTACACAGAAAAGATTTTTGGTTAGAGGTGAGTTGAGAATGAAGGGCCGGTGAGGGGATTAGTCAGCTTGGACTGCTGTAAAATAGTATCACAGATGCGGTGCATTCAACCACAGAGATTTATTTTCTCACAGTTCTGGACGCAAGAAGTCTAAGACCAAGGTATCTGCAGGTTTGGTTTCTCCTGAGGCTGCTGGCTGGCTTCACCAACATGTTATACTTCTTAATCTCACTGGCCCTTCACTAACTGCCTTCTAATCCTTTTATTCATCTGACGTAGATTCCCTAACACTACATCCACCACCGTGACCACAGCTCTTCCACCTTTTTTTTTTTTTTTTTTTTTTTGGTAGCTGGAATTACAGGCGCATGCCACCATACCCAGCTAATTTTGTATTTTTAGTAGAGACGAGGTTTCTCCATGTTGGTCAGGCTGGTCTTGAACTCCCGACCTCAGGTGATCCGCCTGACTCGGCCTCCCAAAGTGCCGGGATTACAGGTGTGAGCCATCACGCCCTGTCCTCTCCTACCATCCTAACTCTTGGTTCCTGAGAAAATCAAGGCTGACCCACCTGAGTTTCCTGTTTCCTCCTTCCTACATCATACTACTATATTTTGCCAGCTTTGTATCCATCATTTCTTGCTCTGAGAATGTAGAATCCTTACTTATTCCAGGCTCACCTCTCTGCTATACCCTCATTGCAGCCCTCCTCCGTCCTCTTTATCGACATTCACTGATGGATTTCCTCTGGGTTCTTGGATTTTTAGTGTAGAATTTCTCTGCTTACTGCCTTGTACTTTTGCTCCAGCTGAACTAGACTAACTCAAATGTGTCATGATGGTTTCTTCATTTTGCCTGCCTCACTCATGTCCTTCCAGCCTTAGCCTCAATGCTGTTCCCTTTGGGAAGAGTTTTTTGACCCTCTGTCTTCCTGTGGCTGATCACAGCATTTATTGGACAGGGCTCTACTTGTCGTTTTCACATCTGTGTCCACCTCTGGACTGTTGCTGTAGGGGACAGAGCAACCTCTACCCCAGTGCTGGACACTCTGCCCACACAGATGGATGTTCCCTGTGTCCTGAGTGGACTTCTGTGAAAGAGAAACTTTGTCTGACCTTCTCCTCTTGTTTACAATTTGCCTTCACCTCTGCTCTGAATGGTCTCCAAGGTCTCCAGCCCTTCTGTGGTTTGTCATCTTTTCCGTCAGTCTTGCTGCAGCATCTGCCACTGTTAAACTCCTTCCTGAAATTCTCTCCTCCCTGATGGCTTGTGACATGACACTTCCTTTGCTCTTCCCCAGCGTATGTAAACTCTCCTGTTTCTCTCCTTCACTGGCTCCTTGTCCTCTTCCAGGCCCTTAGAGATGGGTCTTCCCACAGTTTTGTTTTCAAACTTCTCTCTCTGCCCTCTCACCTTCTGTGGCTTCACTTGTCACTTGCATGCAGATACATGCTTCCCAGTCTGTGTGTGTAACCTGGATTCCTCTCCTGAGCCTCACGTGTGCGTCCAGCAGCCTGATTGACATCCTCACCTGAATGCACTTCTAGCATCCTAAAACCCACATGTCCAAAAGTCAGCTGATCATGGGTCATACACTAGTTTGAGCCCTAAGTAGCCCCAACTAGGTCAGCTCCTCAGAGCTTCTAACCTGTCTCCCCAGCCCATCTGTCTGCCCACTGCAGTGCTTTCAGTTACTTCCATTTGTAAACACATATTGAGTACCTACTGTTTTCCTAAAGCACAGTTCTGATCATTTCTTTCCTCACCTTAGACACCTTCAGGACTTCCCTTTGCCTAGTAAATTGAGTAGAAATGCCTCACCCAGCACCCCAGATCCTTGTTAAAAATAAACAAAAGGGTCCCAGCTCCCTTTCTGCCATTCCTCTTCATCCCTGTGTTGAGGCCAGATTATCCCACCTGTCACTCCTCTTGCACACTTTCTTCCTGTGCTGCATAATAGAGTAGCCATTAGCTACCTGCAGCTATTTAAACTTTAATTAAAATGTTCTCCTCTGCCAGGACCACTCATTTCACATTCCCCCCTTTTCACACAAACGTTCCTGATCATTCCTTCATGAGATGTCCCCTCCCTTTTAAGCCTCAGTAGTATTTTATGTTTTTCCTTTACGAAACCTACCCATTCTTTCCTTGTAGCCATTTATATACTTAATTCATTTCTGAATTGGAAGAGTTTTAGAGGTAAAGACTACATGAAGGGCTGGGTGTAGTGGTTCATGCCTGTAATCCCAGCTCTTTGGGAAGCCGAAATGGGCGGATCACCTGAGGTCAGAAGTTTGAGACCAGTCTGGCCAACATCGTGAAACCCCTTCTCTACTAAAAATACAAAAATTACCTGGGCATGATGGCCTGTGCCTGTAATCCCAGCTACTCCAGAGGCTGAGGCGGGAGAACTGCTTGAACCTGGGAGGCAGAGGTTGCAGTGAGTTGAAATTGTACCATTGCACTCCAGCCGGGGCAACAGAGCAAGATTCTGTCTCAAAAAAAAAAAAAAAAGACTACATCAAGGATCTTCTTCTGAGCCTAGTATAGAGGGAGTTTGATAAACAATTGTGGAATTGACTACCTAGAAAAGGGAATGGTTCTCTTTCCTTTGTTGCTATAATCCGGAAGCGCAGGGAACATCTTGATAATCTGTGCTTTTTCCTTTCTTCTGTAGTCACACAGGCTCCTTCTGCCAGATCAAGAAAGAAGTGCAGCCTCTGTGCTTTGCCCGGCCTGTGCAGGTGGCCATGGGTGGCACATTCCATCTTAAAGCCAGTGTTGTTGACTTCAGAGCCAAGGACAGTGACTGGCTGCAGAATACGGTCTTCCGGCCAGGGCTGTGGGTCACACGTGGGAGGTGGAATTTCAGGGAGGGAATAATAGATGGTAACCCAGAGGTGGGCAGAGTACAAACTACAGACGGTCCCAGAAGGGGTGACTGAGATCACAGCAGCTAACCAAGGCAGGGAAGTGGCGAGGCTCAGATTAAATTGCTTACAGAATGGGGAGCCACAAAGACATCTGTTCTTAGATGCTGGAGGAAGTTTCTGGGTGGATTCTCATTGCCTGGCTGCATATGCTCCTTGTGGCTTTCCGTTAGCCCAAAGTCACTGCCTTTAGGAGACAATTTCATGCAACATGTCAGGTGACCTAGTTTTCAGATGTTTTAGAGACATTTAGACAAGAGCTTCTTTTCTCTGGTTTAGTTGCTCTTTGGAACCAAAGAAGTTGCTGGTTAAACATTCAGTGACTATAGGGGAATGTCCTGAGGCTGAATGTGTACCTGTGTGTGTGTACGTGTGTACGTGTGTGTGGTGGAAGCATAAGCTATTGGAATGGGCTTATAAGCTGTTTGTCTTTCCAGGCTTATTTTGCAGAGGGAGAAGCACTTCCATTATCTGAAAAGAGGCCTTCGACAACTGACAGATGCCTATGAGGTAAACATACTGCCCAAGAATGCTTGCTGTCAAATTATCTGCCAAATCGTCCTCTTTTCTTTTTTCTTTTCTTTTTCTTTTTGAGATGGAGTCTCACTCTGTCGCCCAGACTGGAGTGCAGTGGTGCAATCTTGGTTTACTGCAACCTCTGCCTTCTGGGTCCAAGCGATTCTCCTGCTTCAGCCTCCTGAGTAGCTGGGATTACAGGCATGTACTACCATGCCCAGCTAATTTTTGCATTTTTTGTAGAGACGGGATTTCACAGTGTTGGTCAGGCTGGTCTCGAACTCCTGAACTCAAGTGATCCACCCATCTTGGCCTCTCAAAGTGCTGGGATTACAGGCGTGAGCAACTTGCTGTTTCTCCTTTTTTCTATTTAAATGTTAAAGACTGTTGGGGCTGACCTGTTACAGTGTCACTCTTCTCTGTGGTTTTGGCAGGAGGCAGGGTGCTGTCACAGAGCTGGGACTTCAGCCCTGAAAGGGCAGAACCCAGTTTCTTCTAGAGCGAGTGGAGCACCCTAGATAGGATGGGGCTTTCTCTGTTATTAGATCCTGGCTGAGGGATTCACATGCTTTATCTAGACCCCCTTGACAGCTAGCTAAAAGCCAGTTATCTGTTCACCCTTAACCCTTTGCCCTATAAGCTGATCTAATTTCTTGCTCTCTGGCTTTAACATTTGTTGAGGATGATTGCCCAAACCTGTTAAATATGTATCATAATGATTAAAAATTTTCCAACTTCAGCACTCCTTCTAGTGCATTAATTTTCATATCTTCATTAAAGAGACAAAAACCCCTTACTTGTAATAAGAAGATCTAATTTCTCTCCTGATTAGAGGATCAGTGTAGAGGGTGCTCCTTGCAGTTTAACACTACTATTTCAGAGTAGATCTTAAGTATTTCCCAGAGCAACCTCAGGGCTGGGTGGCGATGGAGGAAGACAGATGTTGGAAGGGGTTGAGTGGCAGGCAAAGGGTGAATGTGAACAGGAAGGCTCCAGTCTTTTCTGCCCTGCTTAACAAAGAACAGCATCTCTGTTTTTAATCTGCTTTTTATTTGGGTTCCACATCTGATTATTTGTAACAGTGATTTGCTAACTCAAATGCCTGTAAGGCCCAGGCAGGCAGCATAAATCAGTGAAGTGGGCTGCTTGGAGACTGAAGCTAACTGGAGACCCCGTGCCCTTACCCTGTTCCCACCCGTTGCTGCCATCTAGGAATGCAGATCCAGGGTTGCCAGATCATTTTATTTTTTCTTCCAAATGAAGCTGGAAACCCACATTTTCATGGGACTCTCCTGACAAATGTTGCAGGCACTTCCAATTAAACAGTACACATCCATGGGCTAGATTTGCCCTGTGGGCTATCAGTCATTGTCTCAAGTCCTCAATGGTTATGATACAGTTGGTACCATATTCGCTAACAATTTATTTAACGGTGTGCTAAAAGCTCTATTGCCCGGGCTGGAGTGCAGTGGTATGATCTTGGCTTACTGCAACCTCCACCTCCCAGGTTCAAGCAATTCTACTGCCTCAGCCTCCTGAGTGGCCAGGATTACAGGTGTTCACCACCACGCCTGGCTAATTTTTGTATTTTTAGTAGAGACAGCGTTTCACTGTGTTGGCCAGGCTGGTCTCAAACTCCTGACATCAAGCAATCCATCCGCCCCAGCCTCCCAAGGTTCTGGCATTATAGGCATGAGCCACTGTGCCAGGCTGCATTCTCTCATTTAAATCTCGTAGCTATATGAGGTAGATCAATCTTTTGTTTTTGGCAAGTAATAAAGCAGATTGAGCAAGATTACGTCATTTGCTTACAGTCACATAGCTAGTAAGATAAGGAGCTGGGATTCAAACTTAGGCTGCATCCCCGGCAGTGTCTTCTGTAGCCCACCAGCCTGCCTTCCAGGTGGTGAGTTAGCCACAGCTTGGGATGTCAGCACAGTTTTGAAGAGGGCAGCTTAGGCCAACAGAAAGAATACTGGATTGAGTCTAAAAACCTAGGTTCCTGTCTCAGCTCTGACATTTACTATTTTTATAATCTGAAAAAAGTTAAATCTCTGGACCTCATTTATATATTTTAATTAATAAAACTGGGGCAGTACTGCTACCTACCCTGCCTAGCCTTGAATGCTCAATAATTATTTGTAGTTTAATTAGGATCAAAAGTATCCGCACGTCACCTTTGGAAGCCTTTTCTAGCTCCCCCAGGCAGAATTAGTCTCTTCCATGTGCTCCCTCAAAACTCTGTTTCTGCCCATTACAGCATTTCTCCAGGTATGTGTACACGTGTTGTTCCAGAAGGACACAAGGTAACTTATATGTCTGTCCAGTGCTCTCTTTCTCTATAGATAACCACACGTGTTCTATATCCCAAGCATCTCAAGAACAGAAACCAGGCCAATCATGGTGGCTCACGCCTGTAATCTCAGCACTTTGGGAGGCAGAGGCAGCTGAATTGCTTCAGCCCAAGAGTTCAGGATCAGCCTGGGCAAGATAGTGGGACCCTGTCTCTATAAAAACTTAAAAAATTAGCCAGGCATGGTGGTGTAGGCCCCTAGTCCCAGCTACTTCGGAGGGTAAGGTGGGAGGATTGCTTGAGCCCAGGAGGTTGAGGCTGCAGTGAGCTGAGATCATACCACTGCACTCTAGCCTGGGTGACAGAGCGAGACCCTGTCTCAAAAAAAAATAAAGAGTAGAAACCAAATTTTATTATCATGCCCACAGTGTCTAATATAGTACTTGGTACAAGTAGATGGTATCAGATATTTATTGAATCAATGATTGAGTTAACCCAGGAAATCTCTTCGGAGAGTGTATATCGCCTTGGTTCTCCATTGAGAAAATATCAGCCTCTAACCTCCTGGCCTATAAGAAGCCCTCCGCTCAGCCTTCCTTAGACACCTGCCAGGGAGGGATCCTTTGGGTTCAGGGTCACATTTTTTAATCCTGTTGTTTTTTTTTCTTTTCTTTTCTTTTTTTGTTTTTGAGATGGAGTCTTGCTGTGTCACCCAGGCTGGAATGCAGTGATGTGATCTTGACTCACTGCAACGTCTGCCTCCCTGGTTCAAGTGATTCTCCTGCCTTGGCCTCCCAAGTAGCTGGGAATACAGGCGCACATCACCACACCTGGCTAATTTTTGTATTTTTAATAGAGACAGGGTTTTGCCATGTTGGCCAGGCTGGTCTTGAACTCCTGACTTCAAATGATCCACCAGCTTCAGCTTCCCAAAGTGCTGGGATTACAGGTGTGAGCCACGGTCCCTGGCTCTGTTGTCTTTTTTTGTAACAGATGGTCATTTCAGCTCCTGGCTAAGGCTGCAAAGTGAAGTGTCCTTTATTCACTGATTGTTGTTTCAGCAAGGGTGCCCTCCTCCCCTTTGCCAGACTGCTGGGAGTGCGACAGATACGGCCTTGGCAGCACTGTCTTGGAGTGATTGTGAATAAGGGCTGTTTTCTCTCCTGTCTCCCCCAGTGTCTGGATGCCAGCCGCCCATGGCTCTGCTATTGGATTCTGCACAGCTTGGAACTGCTTGATGAACCCATCCCCCAGATAGTGGCTACGGAGTGAGTGTGGCTTTGGGAAATCTGGGGTGTACTCTGAAGTTGTATTTTGAGTTCCGGATTTTGTTTTTGCTTCTGTTTTGCTTCTTTGGAATCAGTACCACAAACAAATCCTTGCCGTTCTCATGACCTCCAGCAACTTCCTGAAACTCCTTCGCTTTAGAAACCTAATGTAAGCTGGTGGGTAGAACAAGACTTTGAACTTCCAAGAGAAGAATTCTGGTTTCTTCTGTGGCCTTTTCTTTTGGCTCTTGATTCTGGTCTTTGAGAAAAGTCTTTATCATCAACTCTGAGAGACATGATTTTGCCAGAAAGTACAGTATGCATTTGAAAAGTTTCTGTGGGGAAGCATGTGGCAGTCTGGTGAACAAAAATGCCTTTGCCTTTCCTACACACCTCTATAGATAAAGTACCTTCTCCCCGGTTCCTGGAGGGACCGTGCAGCTCTTGATGGGACTGGAAGTGTTACTGGTGTGGCATAAAAATGTCAGGACCCTCAGTTTTCCTAAACCTGATTGATGATTAGAGATCCAAGCAACTGAGCTTCTTCCCAAGCTCCTTGTACAGGTGGCATTCTCGATCTGGCACATCATTCCCACTCTTCACTATTTATATATTAAAGAAGAAAAGAATTGTTCATGACTCCAGTCCTAGGGATACCTGGGCTAGGAAAGGTTAGCCAGGAATTAGATCCAAGAGATCTGCTGAGAGGCAGCATGGGCTCTGGGCAGCATGTTGAATTTCTCGGCTTCCTCTGGTGCTCCTGAAGGCGAGGCATCTGGGATGAGAGACTTCTGAGCCAGGTTTGTTTCTCCATAGCACAAGGAAGCAGCTGTGCTGGGACACACAGAGGCTAGCTAGGGCCCCTCTCTGGTCACAGAGCCCCTGCCTCGGTCACATTGTCAGGTCAGAAGAACAGAACTGCACATTGTCTCATTCATTCTGTCTTAACAATAACATCTCATTCTTGCCTTCCTGGGCAGGGTGTCTTGTGATGAATGTGGATGGGGAAGATAATAAAGAATTAGCCCATTAACCCTTGTGGTGTGTAGGATGCTTTCTGAGGGAGAGGCAAGTGCATTGTTTTGATCTTCGGGATGCCACTGCAAGCCTGGCTGCTTCCAGCACTAGAAGGAGAGTTGGACACAGTTTCTGCAGTAACAGGAATTTAATTGTTAAAATAAAGGCCCATGTATTGTCTTTTTTCTTTTTCTTTTTCTTTTTTTTTGAGACAGAGTTTCACTCTGTCACCCAGGCTAGGGTGTGGTGGCACGATCTCGGTTCACTGCAGCCTCTGCATCCCAGGTTCAAGCAATTCTCCTGTCTCAGCCTCCTGAGTAGCTGGAATTACAGGTACCCACCACCATGCCTGGCTCATGTTTGTATTTTCAGTAGAGGCGGGATTTTACCTTATTGGTCAAGCTGGTGTTGATCTCCTGACCTCAGGTGATCCACCCACCTCAGTCTCGCAAAGTGCTGGATTACAGGCATGAGCCACCACATCCAACCTCCTGTGTTTTCGAAATGCCAGCTGGGGGCCTGGGGATTGTTTGGGAAGTTTTTCCTTCACTCCTACACAATCGGGATATTTGGAAAGTTTTCCCTTCACTCTTATACAATGGGAAAGTCGGCTGTGAGAGAAGAAAGAAGAAATGGGGGATTTTTGTGAGCTTGAGTTCAAACGCTGGATGGAGGAGGCTGCAGACCTGTGAGAGACTGGAAGAGAGAATCACAGTGGGTGCCTGAGGTAGAAGAACTTGAGCCAAAACTGACTGAGTGTTTTCTAGGCTCTGTACTTGATAGTGACGGCTTTTCTGAGGAAGTGTCAGCGCTGCTTTTGGGGCAATGTCACATAGGAAGAGAGTAGCCCTTAAAGGGCCTTTCACTGGAAACAACCTAAATTAAATATCAACAATAGGGAATGCTTATAAATATATATATAAATATTTTTTTTTTTTTTAGACGGAGTTTCGCTCTTGCTACCCAGGCTGGAGTGCAATGGCGCGATCTCAGCTCACTGCAACCTCCGCCTCCTGGGCTCAGGCAATTCTCCTGCCTCAGCCTCCTAAGTAGCTGGGATTACAGGCACGCGCCACCATGCCCAGCAAGTTTTTTGTATTTTAGTAGAGACGGGGTTTCACCATGTTGACCAGGATGGTCTCGATTTCTCGACCTCGTGATCCACCCGTCTCGGCCTCCCAAAGTGCTGGGATTACAGGCTTGAGCCACTGCGCCCGGCCGCTTATAAACGTTTTTAAATGTAAAGCTGAGTGTCATAGGTCACTCCTGTAATCTCAGCAGTTTGGGAAGCTGAGGCAGGTGGATCACTTGAGGTCAGAAGTTTGAGACCAGCCTGGCCAGCATGGTGAAACCCACTCTCTACGAAAATACAAAAATTAGCTGGCCATGGTGGCACATCCCTGTAGTCCCAGCTACTCGGGAGGCTGAGACAGGAGAATCACTTGAACCCGGGAGGTAGGTGGAGGTTGCAGTGAGCCAAGATCATACCATTCCAGTCCGGGTAATGGAGCGACACTCCATCTCAAAAAAATAAACAAATAAATTAAAAAAATAAAATGTAAG
This sequence comes from Saimiri boliviensis, assembly GCF_048565385.1. Classification (NCBI taxonomy): domain Eukaryota; kingdom Metazoa; phylum Chordata; class Mammalia; order Primates; family Cebidae; genus Saimiri; species Saimiri boliviensis. The sequence goes on along the minus strand of NC_133450.1, from coordinate 38,705,916 downwards.
TTAGTTATGGTGCAGTACATTCAGTGAAATACTATACAACCATTAAAAAAATTTATAAATGTGGTCAGGCCTGATCACACCTGTAATCCCAGCACTTTGGGAGGCCAAGACCAGAGGATCACTGGTACCTAGGAATTCAAGACTAGCTTGGGCAACATAGTGAGACCTCATCTCAAAAATGAAAAATAAAAATAGCTGAGTGTGGTGGTACACACCTCTCGTTCTAGCTATTCAGGAGCCCGAGGCAGGAGGGTCACTTGTATTCAGTAGTTTAGTGAGCCATGATGGCACCACTGCATTTCAGCCCGGGCAATAGAGCAAGACCCTGTCTCAGTAAATATATAAATGTGTATATTTATGTTAAAATGCATGTATTTATATAGAGAGATATGAAATAAAAATAGTTTAGAAGATTTAATTTACATATATTAAACATGTAGATGATTATATGCATAGAGAAACCCACAAAGATACATACACACATAGTGCTTACTTCTGGAAGCTAGGGTTAAAAGTTACTTTATAAACTTTCTGGGCTGGGTGCAATGTCTCATACCTGTAGTCCTACCATTCTGGGAGGCCAAGGCTGGTGGATCACCTGAGGTCAAGAGTTCAAGACCAGCCTGGCTAACTTGGGGAAATCTCATTTCTACTAAAATTACAAAAATTAGCCAGGAGTGGTGGCGCATGCCTGTAATCCAAGCTACTTGAGAGACTGAGGCAGGAGACTTGCTGAATCCTGGAGGTGGAGGTACGATGAGCCAGGATCATGCCATTGCACTCCAGCCTGGGCGACAGAGTGAGGCTCTGTCTTAAAAAAAAAAAAAAAAAAAACAGCAAAACTTTCTAGCTGGGTGTAGTGGCTCATACCTGTAATCCCAGGACTTTGAGAGGCTGAGGCAGGCAGATCTCTGGAGGTCAGGAGTTTGAGACCAGCCTGGTCAACATGAAACTCCATCTCTACTAAAAATACAAAAAAATAGCTGAGTGTGGTGGCTGGTACGTGTAATCCCAGCTACTCGGGAAACTGAGGCAGGAGAATCGCTTGAATCCAGGAGGCAGAGGTTGCAGTGAGTCGAGATCATACCACTGCACTGCAGTCTGGGCAACAGAGTGAGACTGTGTCTCAAAAAAACAAACAAAAAACCCACAACGTTTTTTCCTAAGCTTATTTGGATTTTTTGAAATTTCTACAACAGATCCTTTACTGTTTCATAATTAAAGGAATGGCTTAGAAATAAAAGCTGATTTGTCCTCATTTCAAAAACCACTTGACAGTTAATGAGAGTTTCTGCTTCATAGGTACCTTAAAAGCTTTACCTGTGGTTCTTCTGAGCATTGATTTAATGAATTTTAAATATTTCTTAGACTTTCCATTAATGCATTTTGCTTTGTGCCCAGGAGGTAGTTACTTCTAGGTGCAGATAACACTTGTTACGAACAAAGCCTAGTAACTCTGACCCATAAGGAAATAAACTATTTTTAGTAAGATACAGAGCAATCTTAAGGATTTCTATACAAATAGAAGACTTTTTTTAGACTAGCTGAAATAGAATATTGCCTTTTTATTTATCTTGCACTGGGAAATGAAATGCTTTGAAATGCATTCAGTTTTCTTTCTTCATACAAATATATTAAGGTGACCTAGGGCAGAAAGTCGAGCTCTACAGTTGTATTATTTTTCTGCCTTCTTCTTTCCCGTGCATGCAACACACACGCCCCCTACACTTATACAAAGGTTTCTCTTTCCTATTTTGTTCACTGCTCTGCTTCTGTTTGTTTAGGGAACAATATGATAAGCTGGGTTCCCTCTAGTGGACAAAATCACTTTTGTCAGCAGCTATGACTGCTGACCAAAGCCCGCAAGGCTAAATTGTTACTGCTGGTATCAGAGGTTTCAAGAAATAACGTATTCATAGCCAGGAATGTTTTCTTTATTTTTGGTAGAGATAGTGCCTTGCTATTTTGCCTGCGCTGGTCTAGACCTCCTGGGCTCAAGTAATCCTCCTGCCTTAGCCTCCCCAAACACTGGGATTATAGGTGTGAGCCACCATGCCCAGTCCATAGGTAGGCTGAACTTTAGTTTGCCTCTTTGTTTTGTTTTGTTTTATTTTTTTATTTTTTGAGAAGAAGTCTGGCTTGCTCTGTCACCCAGACTGGTGCACTGTTGCAAACTTGACTCACTGCAACCTCCACCTTCTGGGTTCAAGTGATTCTCCTGCTTCAGCCTCCCAAGGGGCTGGGACTACAGGCATGTGCCACCATGCCTGGCTAATTTTTGTATTTTTTGTAGAGACAGGGTTTCACCATGTTGACCAGGCTGGTCTCGAACTCCTGGCCTCAAGTGATCTGCCCACGTCAGCCTCTCAAAGTGCTGGGATTACAGGCATGAGCCACCACACCCAGTCTAAAGTAGCCAACTTCTGACTTGACCATTCTTCCAAAACAGCCATCTAGAGACTTGCCAGCGCTTGATAAATGGTCAAATAATACGTCTGACTCTGTGAGCGGCACAGGCCACCCAGAATCAACAAGAGATGCCCGTCTTCACCTGTTCATTGTCGTACGCTACCTAGGGAAGATTTCCCCTTCACCATATCAAGCTGAAGCTGTTTACAGTTAGTATGAGAAGAAGCCTGATGTCATACCAGCTCATGCATCTTGCATTTGCATCCCCTCTAAGCTGTTCTGCCCATGAATGACTGTTCCTATTTCCAAAGCTGTAATCTTTTTTTTAAAACCTGCCCAATTGTGAAGAACACAGCTATAATCTTTATAACTTATCCTAGGCCTTAAGTCTGTCCATGATAGTGTACTCTAGTGCTAAAGTTTTTTATGTAACCTAAATACTTCTTGTTACAAATTAGCCTCAGTTTTTACCTACTAGATTGTTTATGTAATTATCCTTCATATACTTAAGGTATTTTGCTGGGTAACTTCCTCATTGTGATTGTCTGTAATATTAAGGTTTTTATAGGCTGGGTGTGGTGGCTCACGACTGTAATCCTAGCACTTTGGGAGGCCGAGGTGGGCAGATCATGAAGTCAGGAAATGGAAACCATCCTGGCCAATGTGGTGAAACCCCATCTCTACTAAAATACAAAAAATTAGTCGGGCATGGTGGTGTGCACCTGTAGTCTCAGCTGCTTGGGAGGCTGAGGCCAGGGAATCACTTGAACCTGGGAAGCGGAGATTGCAGTGAGCCGAGATCGCACCACTGCATTCCAGCCTGACAATAGAGTGAGACTCCTTCTAAAAAAAAAAAAAAATTAAGCCTTTTATCTGAATTGATTTTATTTTAAATATGGAGATAAAGTCTTGCTCTGTTGCCTAAGCTGGTCTCAAAACTCTTGGCCTTAAGTGATCTCCTGCCTTGGCCTCCCAAAGTCCAAAGTCTAGGGATTACAGGCACCAGCCACCACACCCAACCAAATACTTTAAAAATCTAGCTCTTTTTACAACTCTAATGTGGATTCCCTTTGAGGTGGAAAATGGAAGCTAAAGCCAGATACAGTTCTGACTAATACTATGTTTATGTTGCTTTTAACAAGCATTTTTATTGTTGCTTTTCACAACTCATGAACCCTCATTGCTGGTCTTTTCCTGAAATGTTGCTAGTCATTTCCCATCTTCTATTTAATGTGCCTTACCCATCCCCCACCCCGCTATCTGTAAGCATTATTCTTGCTATTTGTACCTATTTCATTTGTTTTATTCTTATTGGCTTCTGATTTGTTTTGCTATTCATTTTGCATTATATGCTTATTTACTGTACATGCTTTTGAATCCATCCAAATTGAAGACAGTGTTTAGAATCGACATTGATTAATTGATTGATTGAGACAGGGTCTCTCACTCTGTTGCCCAGACCAGCGTGCAGTGGGCACAATAACAGCTCACTGCACCCTGGACCTCCCCAAGCTCCAGTGGTCCTCCCACCTCAGCCTACCGAGTAGCTGGGGCTACAGGTATGGGCCACCATGCCTGGCTAATTTTTGTATTTTTTGTAGAGACTGGGTTTTGCCATGTTGTCCAGGGTGGCCTCAAACTCCTGAGCTCAAGCGATCCTCCTGCCTCAGCCAAAGTGCTGGGATTATAGCAGGCGTCCCTAAACTATGGCCCGTGGGCTGCATGCGGCTCCCTGAGGCCGTTTATCCGGCCCACCTTCGCACTTCAGAAAGGGGCACCTCTTTCATTGGTGGTCAGTGAGAGGAGCACAGTATGTGGCGGCCCTCCAGCGGTCTGAGGGACAGTGAACTGGCCCCCTGTGTAAAAAGTTTGGGGATGCCTGGATTATAGGCATGAGCCACCAGGCCTGGCCAGAATCAACCACTTTTTAGATCAGTCCTTAGTCATCACCTAAGAGTCCCAGTAAACTCCTTATAAGGCTGAGAGGCAGTCACTGAGATCCCTGCTTTCAACTTGACTGTCTTACAGGATTTACATACTCTCTAAAGATGGAATGATAGAGTGGTGGTGTCCAGTAGAACCTGCTGTGATAATGGAAATTATATTCTGTAAATGTCCATAGATGTCTATAAATTTCTATAAATGTTCTATATTCGCTGCTAGCCACAGGTAGCTGTTGAGCACTTGAAATGTGGCTTGTGTGACTGAAGAGCTGAATTTTCCACTTTAAATAATTGAAAATTTAAATTGCCTCATGTGGCTAGTAGTGGCAGCCCATTGGACAGCACAGATGTATCTCATTGCTACTCAAAATGTGGTTCCCCAGACCAGGAACATTGCCATCACCTGGGAACTTACTAGAAATGAGGACTCTCAGGCCCATCTAGTTCTACTGAATTCGAGCTGCAGCTTCACAGTGTCCACAGGTGATTTCTGTGCAACTCAAGTTTGAGAAGCACTGATAACCGGCTGAACATTGGAGTCACATGGGGAGTTTTTAAAAAAAATCTGCCATCTGGGTCCCACCATAGTGATTCTGGTTTAATTGGCCTGGGTGTTGGGATTTTTAAGAACATCCCCAGGTAACTTTAGTTGGACAGCAAGGACTCGCTATGGCTCAAACTTTGCGTGTATCTGAATCACCTGGGAATTTATTTAAAAATACAGAGGCCCAGGATCCTTTCTGCCTCAGCAAGCCTTGGTCTCTGTATTCTTTATTAGCTTTCTACAGATTCTGGTGCACACATTTTGGGCCTGAAAATCTGTGATGTAGAAGACAGTTTCCCACTTTGGTGGCAATTGGCACATACTCTAGAATGAAACACCTTGCCAACGTTGAAGAAAATTGATCTGTTACACCTTTCAGTCATATTTCTACACGAATGACTTTGTGAATACTTGTTTTTCACAAAACATGCCACTTGGTGTTTGATGTTTTCGCTTGTAGTCGTTTATTTGTTGGTGAATGTCTTGTCTCTATGATAAGTTTTTCTCCCTCTACCTTTGTGGGAAAAAAAATTTATTTTTTGTAGAGCTGGAGTCTCACTATGGTGGCCAGGCTGGTCTCAAACTCCTGGCTTCAAGCGATCCTCCTCCTCGGCCTCCCAAAGTGCTGGAATTACAGGTGTGAGCTGCCATGCCTGGCTTTTTTTTTTTTTTTTTTTTTTTTTTGAAACAGAGTCTCCCTTTGTTGCCAGGCGCCAGGCTGGAGTGCAGTGGCGATCTCGGCTCTCTGCAACCTCGGCCTCCCCGGTTCAAGCAATTCTCCTGCCTGAGCCTCCCGAGTAGCTGGGACTACAGGCGCATGCAACCTTTTTTTTTTTTTTTCTTTTATAGATAGAAGTATCATTAACATTTTGGTTTTCAGAATTGTGAAGAAGTCTGTTAATGACAGCTGGTAACTCATGGTCAACTTGCCAGTTCCTTAAAGTCCATATTGGAAAGCTTTGATCAGAATGTTCTGTAATACGGAAGTGTCTGAGATCAAGAGAAGCCCAACCTCCAGCCACTACCACAGCCCCAGTCAGATGCAGCATGTCAGCTGAGGGAGGTTGGCATGCAGTGATGATATTAAGGTGTCTGGTACATTCAGATCCTAACTAATTCCAGTCTTTAGGTGACAGGGTCAGTAGTGTTGCATTCGGCATGATTCTATCTTAGGAGCTGGGGAAGGAGGAGTGTATAATTAGGTGACTCTTTTTCTTTCTTTTAAAAAATGTGCTGTTAAGTTTTGTGTCAGCTAAAACCTTTTATCTTTGTGGTACAGAAAGCTTTTGGTATGCTAGTGCAGCCAGCCTTTGTTAGGGCATGAGTTCATTAGCTATTTATTTATTGGAAATGTCATAAGAATTGATGCTGATTTGGAAGAAGGAACAAATTCAGGTCCTCTACAAAAATTAACTGCTGTTAAAAATGTGTCACATGCTGGGCATGGTGGCTTGTGCCTGTGATCCCAATGCTTCGGAGTCTGAGGTGGGAGGATTGCTTGAGCCCAGGAGTTCAAGATCAGCCTGGGCAACGTGGTGAAACCCCATCTTTATAAAAAATACAAAAATTAGCCAGGTGTGATGGTGTATGCCTGTAGTTCCAACTACTTGGGAGGCTGAGGTGTGAGGATAGCTTGAGTCAGGGGAGGTCGAGGCTGTAGTGAGCTGTGATTGTGCCACTGCCCTGCAGCCTGGCAGACAGAGTAAGACCCTCTCTCTCAAAAACAACAACAACAACAGCACTATAGTGCCATGTAATTGTCTTCAACTTCAGTTTCAATCCTTGTGTTTCTCACAGTAAAATTTTAGGCCCAAAAAGAAGTGTGTGTTGTTTCAACCTGTGACATTTCAGGACTCACAGAGCAAGGCAGCAGCATTGGCTTTTGCTTTCCCTTCCCAGATAATGGGAAGTCTGAAATCAACAGTAATTAAATGTGATGTTGGCAAATAGTCATAAACTTGTGTCTTCATGGAGAGTAACTAGGCTACGTGGTCTTTCTGGGGCAGCAGTAGCAAGGAAATAATGAGGTGAAAGCACCCAGGAACGAAGGCCCCGTGAACACTGCAAAGACAGTTTGCTTGTTCTAAGTTAGGCGTCCCCAAACTACGGCCCGCTGGCCGCATGCGGCCCCCTGAGGCCATTTATCCGGCCCCCTGCTGCATTTCAGGAAGGGGCACCTCTTTCATTTGTGGTCAGTGAGAGGAGCACAGTATGTGGCGGCCCTCCAACGGTCTGAGGGACAGTGAACTGGCCCCCTGTGGAAAAAGTTTTGGGACGCCTGTTCTAAGTGGAGGTTTCTCGCGACTGGAAGGCTGTGACCCAGCTGAGCTGTGGAGAAACAGCTTGCTAACCAGGGCTTTCCTGGGGCACCCTTTCTAGTGCTCTTCAGAGGACCCTGGACTGATAATACGACTCTCTTGATTTCACCTAAAGCAAGGCTGTAACTTCTGCACAGCCTGATGCCAGGTTTGGAAGCAAACCCTCAGAAAACAGCTCCCCTCAGTGAGGGAGTGGGAGCCTGTTTGCATTAATATGGAGAATTCAGCCAGGCGCGGTGGCTCAAGCCTGTAATCCTAGCACTTTGGGAGGCTGAGGCAGGTGGATCACGAGGTCAAGAGATCGAGGCCATCCTGGTCAACATGGTGAAACCCCGTCTCTACTAAAAATACAAAAATTAGCTGGGCATGGTGGTGCGTGCCTGTAATCCCAGCTTGGGAGGCTGAGGCAGGAGAATTGCTTGAACCCGGGAGGCGGAGGTTGTGGTGAGCTGAGATCGTGCCATTGCACTCCAGCCTGGGTAACAAGAGCAAAACTCCGTCTCAAAAAAAATAAATAAATAAATAAAAAAAGGCCGGGCGCGGTGGCTCAAGCCTGTAATCCCAGCACTTTGGGAGGCCGAGGCGGGTGGATCACGAGGTCGAGAGATCGAGACCATCCTGGTCAACATGGTGAAACCCCGTCTCTACTAAAAATACAAAAAATTAGCTGGGCATGGTGGCACGTGCCTGTAATCTCAGCTACTCAGGAGGCTGAGGCAGGAGAATTGCCTGAACCCAGGAGGCGGAGGTTGCGGTGAGCCGAGATCGCTCCATTGCACTCCAGCCTGGGTTAACAAGAGCGAAACTCCGTCTCAAAAAAAAAAAAAATATGGAGAATTCTCCAAGAACTCACAGGCTGGGAGGCATTCTCACGGTGAGTCAGTGCAGCTTCTCTTAGGTTTACTGCAATTAAGGTGAGCGTGAGAGCAGCCTGCCTCTCGTCTATTCTTCCAGCCATGGAGTTGGGCCCCATTAAAAACATGTTTCTTGGCCGAGCGCGGTGGCTCATGCCTATAATCCCAGCACTTTCGGAGGCTGTGGCAGGCGGATCACATGTGGTCAGAAGTTTGAGACCAGCCTGGCCAATATGGTGAAGCCTCATCTCTAGTAAAAATACAAAAAGTGGCTGGGAGTGATGGCACACACCTGTAATACCAGCTACTTGGGAGGGTGAGGCAAAAGATTGCTTGAACCTAGGAGGCAGATGCTGCAGTGAGCTGAGATGCACTTTAGCCTGGGTGACAGAGGGAAACCCCGTCCCCCACAAAAAAATAAAGCTTGCTTCTTACTGGTGGAAGGAATAGAAATCAGTGGCCCACAGCGGCTCAGGCGGCAGTGGGAGTGAGAAGACCTCTCTTGACGTGTTCGTGGTAGGCCTAGGTGATAGATCCTGACTAGGATAGTTAGTGTGGAAACAAGCAGTTGAACACCATGTTTTAGCAAAATTCAAAGGCTGGGAGGTTCCCAAAGGCAAGGAGGAGGAGGCTGGTACCACAGGTCCAGGGCAGTGAGTTGAGTGGAAACTATGGGAAAGGTTTGTTTAGGATGTGTGGGAGACTCTTACCCCATATCCACGAAAGCCTGGTTTTTCCCAGCCTGGGTTCCTTGCTTCATGGCTAGACAAGTGCTTAAGAATGAAACTCAGAGGAGGAGGCAATAATGATAGGTGGGGAGAGAATAAAGCCCTTTTGAGGAGGGGTTATATTCAGCAGGTGGGAGGAGGGGTTCCCCCACTTTTGGGGCAGGGGGGATCATTGGAAAGGCATGGAATCTGGTGGGAATTTGGTGTTTTGACATTAATGCTCTCTGACATTGTTTTTGCCCTTTGGCTGTGTACCTAGTGTGTGTCAGTTCCTGGAGCTATGTCAGAGCCCAGAAGGCGGCTTCGGAGGCGGCCCTGGTCAGTATCCCCACCTTGCACCCACATATGCGGCAGTTAATGCGCTGTGCATCATTGGCACCGAGGAGGCCTATGACGTCATTAACAGGTACAGGGAAAGCTATCAGCGGCAGAAACCCAGAGGAGTTCCCCACCTGCTGACATGCACTGACTGTTGCCTCTCCTGCCTCTTTCTCAGAGAGAAGCTTCTTCAGTATTTGTACTCCCTGAAGCAACCTGATGGCTCCTTTCTCATGCATGTTGGAGGTGAGGTGGACGTGAGGTGAGTGGGGTTTGGCACAGGCTGCCATATCAGTTGACTCTAGAGCTCATCTGCCATTAGAGACGCCAAGACTAAGGAACATCCTGGGGAAGCTGCTGCTTTGTCTTAGAATGACACATAGGATGACATGTCAGTGACACGTCAGAATCATTCAGATGTGATACAGTGTAGGGTCCAGCCCTACAGGGTCCTGTGAGCCCCTCTCTACTGGTGCGGAGATGAGAAACTGGAAATAAGACACAAGACAGAGATCGAGAGAAAAAGAGTTTGGGCCCAGGGTCCACTACCAACCAAAGCACCGAGTCCGGCAGTGGCCCCGAGTGTCCGCTACTCTGACTTTTATTGAATACAAAGCTGGGCTCAGGGTAGGTAGGGCGAGGCATTGGTGGTCAGTGATAGGGTCAAGTGCATCACGTGTCATAGGGATGGGGGCCCAGGACTTTCAAGCAGACAAGATGAGGTAAGGAGCATAATGCGTCGGCACTTTTTCCATACTTGTCAAGAAAGAACAAAGACATTAAGATTTATGTTACTTTTACTGATTATATCTTCTAAGAAAGGAACCAGGTGCAGAAGCGGAACATGAAAGTGGACATGGAACGTGACCACTGAAGCACAGCATCACATAGAGACAGTTAAGTCCCCTGATGTCTGCAGGTCTACCTGACAGTCGTCAGGCCCACCGCAAGAGCTTGGGGGAGTGGAGTTTTCTCCTAGCTCCTCCGAGGAAGGAGACATCTGCGACGTCTCCAGCCCTTACACGGGTGTGACAGGGCATAAAGCATCTTGCCTTAGGGTCACGGCTTTCACAATGTCACCTTAGGTTCACACTTCAAGACCTGAGAGGCATTAGGAAAAGAGTATGCTGAGTGTGTTGTGTGTATATATGTCTTAATGATTATCTATGAATAACTAAGATCACCTGTGAATAACTACTATGGTTATATCTCTAGTTATTTTCTTATTCATTATTTATATGGGAACAGGCTGAGGCTTCTGACTCCTGCCTGGGCACTTATGGCGTCTCCCCCTCCACAATACAGGTGTCCTGGGGTGTCATTATCACTTGGCTTATTTTATGTAAATGTCAAAACATAAGACAGAAACAAATGCTTTTGTTTTAGAAATTAAAAATACATGTGTTTGGTATAAAATGATATACCACAATATAAGTAACTGTATGGTGTAATGTATTCCTTCACCTCTCTGGGATAAGGAGGAGGAGAAAGCCCAGCAGGGCCTCAGGAAATACCTTCTGAGGGAATTTGATGATCATGAGAATGTCTCACACCTGAGATCCTCCCGAGGCACGAGAGTTTTTCTGGGAGGTGCAGAGAGCCTTGTGGGCCAAGAGTGTGGTGCAATAAAACCGCATTAACTGATTGGTGCCAGTTGGTTCGAAGTTATTACTTTACTCCGTAAGTGTCTGATGTTCCAAGCAAGTTGCTTCCTCACCTGGCAGATTACTTATGAGGCATACAAGGAATTCATTGAATAAGCCATTTCTCTAAGACAGTGGCTCATTGAGATTTTATGCCGTTTTCTTACTTACTTGAGAAGTACATTTTGTGAGGTTTCTATAGCAAAGCCATCTTTCTGCCTGTGTGTAATTGGGTTTGCCTCTATACAAGTAAATATTCTGGCTTAAGCATTGGGCTTAACCATTGGTTTGAAAGTATAGGGGGGAAAAAAACACGAACATTGTAGAGCATAAAATATATTACAGATAATAGCGGGTAATCAGCCTGCAAAGGCCTTTAAAGATCTTCTTCTATCTCTCACTTGTCTGATCCAAACAAAAAATTAGATTTGGATCCGAATATACTAGTGAAGCCAGTAGGACTAGTGAGGTAAAGCAGTATGTATTGATTCTTCTTAAGGAAAATGTTAAAAGAGTTTATTCCCCTTGTCGCCACTACATTTTCATTCCTGTTGTGTAGCTATTCCCCCTAAATATGCACAGTCTTGAAACTTAGCTTTAAAAACCTTACTAAGATTATTAGGCAAAAGCAAACAAATCATAGCAGGATCTTGGTATTTTATCAGGCCTTTTTCAGCTATGATTACTTGCTACCTTATTCATTTCAGCACCAATTTTTTTTCTATGCTCTTTATTTATATGTGCTAGACAAATGCTAAGAAACTTCTCCAGTAAGACAGATTGGTTCCCCTGCAGAGCACCGTAGCCATAGTCTTCTCCAACCTTTGCTCTTTGGGTGACGCTCTGCCATTCATGCCCATGCTTTCTATTTACGTCAAGGACTAAAGATATGAATGATGGGCCGGGCGTGGTGGCTCAAGCCTGTAATCCCAGCACTTTGGGAGGCCGAGGCGGGTGGATCACAAGGTCGAGAGATCGAGACCAACCTGGTCAACATGGTGAAACCCCGTCTCTACTAAAAATACAAAAAATTAGCTGGGCATGGTGGCGCGTGCCTGTAATCCCAGCTACTCGGGAGGCTGAGGCAGGAAAATTGCCTGAACCCAGGAGGCGGAGGTTGTGGTGAGCCGAGATCGCGCCATTGCACTCCAGCCTGGGTAACAAGAGCGAAACTCCGTCTCAGAAAAAAAAAAAAAAAAAAAAAAAAAGTAAAAAAAAAGATATGAATGATGGAGAAAAGCTAGTAGATTGCATCCGTTTTCCTTGCTTTGCCTGGTTTCTAGTACCCCGATTCCATCATTTTTCACTTGGCGCCTCTTTAATTGTCCTTTGCCTGGAAGCATCAGCCAATCCTCAGGAGTGCTTGTTTGGGTGAATTTGACTTGGAGAGAAGCAGCAGTGACTGGGGAGAGTTTGACATCTGGAAACTAGCTTGTTGCCCTTCTGGTGTAGACAGCAGTCTCTGGATGATCTTTCTGCCCTGTTACACTGCTGATAGTTTCAGAGATGAGCCTACTCAAGGGTTTCTATCTCCAGTGTACTGCAAAAAATCAAACCACAGTGAACTCATAGCAAGCACCATTTTTTCTCAGTTCTTAAGAAAGGAAGGAGTCATTATTCCTGACCTCCTAATCTAGGTTATATAATCTGAAACATTCTGTGAGGATAATAAGGTAGAGGCAGGGATCTAGCATTTGCAAAAGTTTGATGTGAGAGCATGTGTTGTTCAAGGAAGGACAAGTTCAGTGTTGAAGTATAGATGGCCTGTTGGGCAGGGGAGCAGTGGAGCTGGAGGGACAGGCTGGGAACAGACCGTAGAGGCCCTGAAATCTCCTATGGAGTCTGGAGTTTATTCTGAGGAGTTTTAAGGGAGCGATATAATCTGATCTGTGTTTTTTTTTTAGAAGTTCTCCAAGTGCAGCAATGGATTGTAGTGTTCCAATAAAAGCCCTCTGATTTCAGGGCTGGAGGGAGAGAGACCAGGAAGACTCCAGGCTGAATAAGGCTTGAATTTGGGTGATGGCGGCAAGGTTGGAAAGTTAGTGGACAAATTTGAGAGCTGCGATGACTGGGTGGAGGGAAAGCGGGGGGAAATACATGAAAAGGTTGTATCCTGTTTCCTCCCTGTCTCAGTGTGAGACCTGGGACTCCTGTCTTCTGTCATCACTTCTTAGTTCTCCCACTTGTGAGATGCAAACTGTATTATAGGTCACCTCCTACTTCAGAAGTCACAATAGTATTTAAGAGCAAATGCATTTGAGCCTCTTTAAGAGGCCCACGACTGCAAGGAAATTAGATCAGGTCTTCAAAGTTAGCTGATGGTAGATGATCACATTTGGCATTGGCACATGTGACTCTTTTGCGCTCCCAGTGCCTGCTGGTGGAACTAAACCTCCACTGTGCCTTTGGCTGGCAAAAATGCTGGTAGGATCATAATGCATGCAGCTTCTGCAGAGACTTCTTTGGAATACCTCAGTAAATTTGGCTTCATGTTATCTCTATACTGAGCAAGATGGAAACCAGGGCTGAGCATGGTGGCTCATGTCTGTAATCTCAACACTATGAGAGGCTGAGATGAGAGAATCACTTGAGGCCAGGAGTTCAAGACCAACCTGGGCAGCGTAGCAAGACCCTGTCTCTACAAAATTTTAAAAAAATATTAGCCAGGTGTGGTAGCCTGCACCTGTAGCCCCAGCTGCTTGGGAGGCTGAGGCAAGATCAGTTGAGCCCAGGAGTTCGAGTTTGCAGTGAGCCATGATAGCACCACTGCATCTAGCCTGGGCAACAAAGTGAGATCCTATCTTTAAAAAAAAAAAAAAAAAAGATGGGCTGGGCACGGTGGCTTAGGCCTGTAATTCTAGCACTTTGGGAGGTCAGGTGAGCAGATCACAAGGTCAGGAGTTTGGGACCAGCCTGGCCAATATGGTGAAACCCTGTCTCTACTAAAAATACAAAAATTAGCTGGGCGTGGTGGCACATGCCTGTAGTCCCAACTACTTGGGAGATTGAGGCAGAATTGTTTAAACACATGAGGCCTAGCTAATTTTTATATTTTTAGTAGAGGCAAGGTCTCACCATGTTGGCCAGGCTGGTCTGGAACTCTTGACCTCAAATGGTCCACCTGTCTCAGCCTCCCAAAGTGCTTGGATTACAGGTGTGCACCTGGCCAGGCAAAGGATTTTTGAGCAGAAATTAAACTAGTGATTTTTGTCTTCCCCATGCTGGATATTTGAAAAAACCATAGAGGGGAAGGGAAGGCAGTCTGTATATGTATTCCATGACAGAGGGAGAAGCTGAAATAAAATGTGCTCCAAGAAGAAATAGGGCTGGGAGGAGGGAGTGGCAAGAATGATTCCAAATCAAGTATAATAATAATTATTTTTTAAAATAGGCTGGGCGTGGTGGTTCACGCCTATAATCCCAGCACTTTGGGAGGCTGAGGTGGGTGGATTGCTTGAGGCCAGGAGTTCGCAACCAGCCTGGCCAGCATGGTGAAACCCCATCTCCACTAAAAATGCAAAAATCAGCCAGGCACGGTGGCGTGGGCCTGTAATCCTAGGTACTCAGGAGGCTGAGGCAGGAGAATCACTTGGAGGCGGAGGTTGCAGTGAGCTGAGATCGTGCCACTGCACTCCAGTCTGGGTGACAAAGCAAGACCCTGTCTCAAAAACAAAAAACAAAACAAATAGATGTGCACCTTTTTCATTGAACTGGTGTGTCTGAGTGTGTACTAGGGAGGGGTTTGAAATCCAGGCTCTTTTCTCTCTGTAGAGGTTTAAGGAGTATATTGGAGTGGACTCACCTATTCCTATCCTTGTTTGGTCTGTTACAGTTTGGTGGCCTGTTTTGCAGTTTATATGTTACAGAAAAAGTACAGTGAATCTTTAATGTGTCCAGGCTGTAGGCAGAAATCCTGGATCTGAAACAGTACTAACATCTGAACGAATGAGCATATCAAGAAAGTATGATACCATTGATTTATAGCAACCATTATAGATCTTTGAAAGAAGAGCTGAATTCACTTTTGACATGAATTGATCTGGCTGTTATTTCCTCTGATGTAGATTGGCCCATGTGGAGGTAGGGAGAATAGAATGTCATGTTCTTTCACTGAAGCCATGCGGTGAGCAACTCTATCCAAATACAATGTCACACCTCTCAGTTGGAGACCCAGGAGGACTGACTGTGTGCCAGGAGTGAGGACAGGAGGTGATTACAGCTTACTAGGCAGGGCGAGCAGTTTGCCTTTGGAGTTCACCGAGCCTCATTAGCTCTTCCGTAGAGCTTAATGTGATTCCCATTTCTGTCTTTCCAGAAGCGCATACTGTGCCGCCTCCGTAGCCTCTCTGACCAACATCATCACTCCAGACCTCTTTGAGGGCACTGCGGAATGGATAGCAAGGTGAGAGAAGCCAGGATTTCTCCTGGCCTCTTGGAGAGCAGGCAGTCACGACTCTACTTCAGAAAAATAAAGAAAATGAAAAGGGACTTGGAAGGGAATACAAAAATCACAGGAGATACATTAGGTTTATCTAATGATTTTTTTAAAAATACTTAAACTGTCTTCCTTTTTCCAAACTTTCTTTAATGCCATATTATATTTTAGATTGGCAAAGATTAAAAAAAAAAAACACACACCTTGGTAAACAATATTGGTGAGAGTGAATGGATTTAACCAGTTTTTAGAGCAATTTGACAATATATCAAAGGTGCCCTTGCGTAGGACCCAGTCATTCCACTCCTACAGAAACTCACACACACACGGGAGACAGGAGCACAGGACTTGTTTATACGAGCAAAAAGTGCTGCGCAAGGTGGCTCACTCCTGTAGTCCCATCACTTTGGAAGGCTGAGGCAGGTGGATCACCTGAGGTCTGGAGTTCAAGACCAGCCTGACCAACATGAAGAAACCCCATCTCTACTAAAAATACAAAAATTAGCCAGGCATGTGCTGCATGCCTGTAATCCCAGCTATTTGGGAGGCTTAGGCAGGAGAATTGCTTCAACTCAGGAGGCAGAGGTTGTGGTGAGCCAAGATTGTGCATTGCATTCCAGCCTGGGCATCAAGAGTGAAACTCCATCTCAAAAAAAAAAAAAAAAAAAAAAGCAAAAAGCTGGAAACAGATTCAGTGCTTATAAGCACGAGATGGGTAAGTGTGGTATAGTTGCATCAGTGTATAATGTAGCAGTCAAAATGAATGAACTAGAGTTATGTGGATCAATATGGAAAAATCTCTATGTTGAGTTAAAAGAATGAAAAGAAAATACAAAGAAAGCCCCAAAACTCTACAGATTAGCACATTTACTTAAAATCTGAAACATGCAAGAAAATTCTGTGTTGTTTCTGAGAAGAATCATGTGGTAATAATATAAAAACATACATAGGAAAGATGAAACACCAAATTTAGCATGGTGATTCTTGCTGTGGGGAGAGCAAAGGAAATGAGATAAGTCTACACAGGAGACTTCAGCTGTAATAGTTAACAATGAAGACCTGAATTAGTTATGACAATTAGTATATGACTAATTCTAAGCTAGGTATTAGATACATGTATGTTCTATATTTTATTTGCTATACTTTTCTGGATGCTTCAAATATTTCATAATTTTAAAAAGCAGAAGGTATATGAGAAACATATTATGATGGAATGATAGCCAAGCTGAGATACTGTTTTAGTTAAAAAATTTTTATTTTTATCAAAATAGTTATGTATTACCATGTAAATATAATTTACAGTGATACCAGATGATATGTTGAAATCATATCTGCTTTTTTTTGTGTAACTTTCAATGTCCTGGAGTTAATGGATATATCATGAATATACTTATCATGAATTCCTTCCCAAATTTTCTGTCAGAGCTATAAAAAATTACTCTAAACACAGTCAAAGCCTTCAGGTAACCTGTCTCTGTGTGTGCGTGCATTTTGAGTCGCCCCGCCTGGAGTCCTCTGCCCTCCTGCTTGGTCTGGACAGATTGCTCTCAGCTTGCTGCACAGCAGGCATCCCGAAGCTTCCTTTCAGCGTGAAATTCACTTCACTTCTCTCCTTCATTGAAGTTGCTGTCCTCTTTTTTCTTGGTTTTCTTATTTTCATGAAGCATGTACTCCAACAGATCCCAAAAAAAAGGGTACCTTGGAGATGCATTTTTAAGATCTTGAGTGTTATCTGTGTTCTAATCTCACACTTGATTATTTGGTTAGAGATTTCTAAATTGGAAATGGTATAAACTGTATTCTTTCTGAGTTTTGTAAGCGTTGCTTTGTTACCTTCTAGGTTCCAATGTCATTGTTAATAAGGCTGATAAAGGTAGTTACCAGTGTTTATTGAGGACTGTTACGCTCAATATGTAAGGTAGCTATAGTTGACAGCTGGAGAGTAGGCACTGCCTGTGTTTGGTTCTCATTTATATTTTGTGTTTCTCAGCTGAGATTTCCCATCTTTTTATTCTTTATGAGTGTATTTTTCTTCACTTTGCTGTGGTAAGTATGTAATTATAATGTCTGCTTTAAATTGCTTGTCTGGGAATTTCCACATCTGTGTGTCCTGAGTTGGCATGTCAGCTCCATGAGTCTTCCTGTGCCGAGTGGCGTTGTGTTGTACCCTGGACATTGTGAAATGATGGTGGAGGTGTCATATAACAGAACGGTATGGATTCTGTTGGGTTGCCCCGAATGGTGTTGGTGTTTTCGGTTTAGCAGGCAATCAGCTTGGCCAGACTCAAGCTGCAAACAGCCACTCCTGCAGTGGCTCAGAGCTCAGTTCTTGCTTAGAAGTTGCTTTGTTTCCCCAGCACGTGTGTGGAAACTTGAACTGAGTTTAAACGCAGAATTTGGGGTTTTTCTTCTTGGACTTTCCTGTTTCTGGATTCCTCTGCAGTTTCTGGCAGCCTGCGTCTTCCTGCCAGAAGGATGGTTGGCTTCCCATTAGAGGGTTGGCTGCCTGCCCCAGACCCCTGACCCCTGGCCTGCTGCTGCCGCCCTGGGCTACAGCTGCCATCCTGAGGGCAAACCAGAGAGAAAAAGTTGTGGGGGAAGGGAGGGACTAATTGTGTGCTGTTCTCTCTTCTAAGTTTCAAACTCCCCCAAAATCTGCCTGCCTTTTTTCAGTCAGCTGAGCCCTCAGGAAGCTGTTTTTTTTTGTGTTTTGTTTAGTGTACAGCTGTCATTTGCAGGAGGGTTGATTGGTTAGGCACTGACTAGACACGGAACTCTGACAGCCTGGCTTTGAAGCCCCGTTTTGCCGTTTTCTATTCTCCTCTCCTCTCTTCTTTTCTCCTCTTCTTTCTTTCTTCCTCTTTATCTCTCGTTCATTCTCTCTTTCTCTCTTTCTTTTTTGAGACAGTCTTATCTTTTGCATAGGCTGGACTGTAGTGGTGTGATCACAGCTCGATAATGCAGCCACCACCTCCCGGACACAGCCAATCCTCCCATCTCAGCCTCCCAAGTAGCTGGTACAACAGGCACGTGCCACCATAACTGGCTAATGTTTAAAATTTTTTTTTGTAGAGGTGGGGTCTGTCTGTGTTGCCCAGGTGGGGCTTGAATTCCTGGGCTCAGGCCATCCACCCACCTTGACCTCCCAAAGTGCAAGGATTACAGGTATGAGCCACTGCGCCTGCCTTTTCTTTTCTTTTTTTTTTTTGAGACAGGGTCTCGCTCTGTTGCCCAGGCTGGATTGCAGTGATATGATCACGGCTCACTGCAGCCTTGACCTCCTTGGGCTCAAGCAATCTTCCCACCTCAGCCTCCTGAGTAGCAGAGACCACAGGTGTACACCATGACACCTAGCTAATTAAAATTTCTTGTGTGGCCGGGCACGGTGGCTCAAGCCTGTAATCCCAGCACTTTGGGAGGCCGAGGCGGGTGGATCACGAGGTCAAGAGATCGAGACCATTCTGGTCAACATGGTGAAACCCCATCTCTACTAAAAATACAAAAAATTAGCTGGGCATGGTGGCACGTGCCTGTAATCCCAGCTACTCAGGAGGCTGAGGCAGGAGAATTGCCTGAACCCAGGAGGCGGAGGTGCGGTGAGCCGAGATCGTGCCATTGCACTCCAGCCTGGGTAACAAGAGCGAAACTCCGTCTCAAAAAAAAAAAAAAAAAAAAAAAATTTCTTGTAAAGACAGAGTCGAACTGTGTTGCCAAGGCTGGTCTTGAACTCCTGGTTTCAAGCAGTCTTCCTGCCTTAGTCTCCCAAAGTGCTGGAATTACAGGTGTGAGCCACCATGGCCAGCCAGCCTGCCATTTCTAATTAGCTTTATGCTTGGACAAGTTATTGCACTGCTCTGTGTCATAGTTTCCTTATATGTCAAGTGGTGGGATACTGAATTTTATTAATTTCTTTGTTTTTTGAAACAGGGTCTCACTTTGTCATCCAGGCTGGGGTGCAGTGGTATGTTGTTGGCTTACTGCAGCCTTGACCTCCTGGGTTCAAACGATCCTCCTGCCTCAGCTTTCCAAGTAGCCAGGATTACAGACGCATGCCACTGCACCTGGCTAATTTTTGTGTTTTTAGTAAAGACGAGGTTTCTACATGTTGCCCAGGCTGGTCTTAAGCCCCTGAGCTCAAGCAATCCTTCCAGAGTGCTGGGATTATAGGCGTGAGCCACCACAGGCAGCTTTTAAATTTTATATTAAGCTGAAATACAAAGAAATCAAGTGGATTCCATTGTGCTATACTGCCTGCCAATGCCATTGTGATTCCTAATTCTCTTTGTTTTTTTCATCTGTCTCTTTCTCCATCCCCATCCTGTCCTCCTTTAAGGCTTATTCTTTTTGTTTTCTTATTTCTGAGTTGGAGTCTTGCTCTGTCACGCAGCCTGGAGTGCACTGGCGTAATCTCAGCTCACTGCAACCTCAGGTGCCCGCCACCATGCCCAGCTATTTTTTGTATTTTTACTAGAGATGGGGTTTCACCGTGTTGGTCAGACTGGTCTCAAATTCCTGACCTCAAGTGATCTGCCCTCCTCGGCTTCCCAAAGTACTGGGATTTACAGACATGAGCCACTGTGCCCAGCCTGGAATCTTTATTCTTGTTCAGAAACTTGACGATGAATCTTGATGTGGATTATTTTTCATTCATTGTGCTGGACACTCAGTTTGGAAGTACATAGGCTTTAGTACCAAGAAACTTCATTATAGTATTTCTTTGATAATTTCTTCTCTTGCATTTTCTGTGTTTGCTTTTTTTTCTTTTTTTTTTTTTTTTTGAGACAGAGTCTTGCTGTTGTTGCCCGAACTGGAGTGCAATGGCACAATCCTGGCTCACTGGAATCTCTGCCTCCCGGGTTCCAGCAATTCTCCTTCCTCAGCCTCCTGAGTAGCTGAGATTACAGGCTCCCACCACCATGGCTGGCTAGTTTTTGTATTCATAGTAGAGATGGGGTTTCACCATGTTGGCTAGGCTGGTCTTGAACTCCTGACCTCAGACCTCAGGTGATCTGCCTACCTCAGCCTCCCAAAGTGCTGGGATTACAGGCATGAGCCACAGCACCTAGCCAAAATATGACATCCCATTAGTACATTTGATTGACTGACTTTTAAAAATAATGTGTTGCCTGGTTTCCATCTCTTAATCCTTCTTCTTGTACTTTGAGAGATACTCTTACTATTTCGCTTCTAATCCTCTTCTTTTTATTTGTGTAATCCTATTTTTGGTTTTCCAGAGCTCAGTTTTACTCCCTGACTACTTTTTTATATACTTGTTATTTTCTGCAGATATTTTATCCTTTCAGTAGTCTTAACTTCATATAATAGTTTATGTAAAGATACAACTTTAAAAGGTTTTCTTCTGTTCTCTGTCTTATTTTCTTCAATTTATTTTTGTTTTGGTCTCCTGTTTCATAGTAGAGACTGTGGTCAAACGTCTGGTACTCTACAGCTGTCTGTTCATGTTTAAGGGTCCAGCAGTGAAAAGCTGCTGGGAGCTCTGTGTGAGGGTCAGCAGGATCAAGCCATTCGTTGGGGAATTCTCAAAGCAATATCTGTAGGCTCTTTCCCTTGGGCTTATCGGTTTCCTCAGAGAGGAATCTTCTCTATTCCGGCTTGGAGTATGAAACTGGGAGCCTTGTGTGAAATACACAAAGGGAATGGGGCTAGGGGTATTGTATTGAGATTACTGACTCTCAATCCCATTTGGTACAGTGCTCTCTCCTTCTCTTAGCTTGTTGGAGAATCTGGAATTCAGATCCTTTTGATTAAACCTCAGAAAGTTCCCATCTTCTGCTGGCTTTGAGTAGGGGACTTAAAAGTTCTGATTCTTATATAGGTTTGCAACCAACAAACTTGGTTCAGATGCATTCCGCTTTGCAGAGGTACCCTGTATCTCTAATCTTGGAGCCTTTTATTGGAGCAGATCACCTTGCTTTTTGCTGCCCCTCTCCCACCCCTACCCTTTGGCTAGGGAAGGTTTCTTTATTCTGCTAAGTCAGTTATTTCTTACCCTTCTTGTGTTAGTCCATTTTGCATCACTGTAAAGGAATACCTGAGGCTGGGTAACTTATAAAGAATAGAGATTTATTTGGCTCATGGTTCTACCATTGCCACCTGGCCTAATTATAATTTTTAAAAATTTATTTTTGAATAGTATAAAGATTCATTATAAAAACTTTTTGAAGAAAGAGTAGAACAAAAAGGAAAAATATTGCCAGTAGACCTGTTCTCAAAGATCACCAGAGGCCAGGTGCAGTGGCTCATGCCTGTAATCCCAGCATTTTGGGACGCTGAGGTGGAGGATTCCTTGAGGCCAAAGTTCAAGACCAGTCTGGGTAACATGGCAAAGTGCCATCTCTACAAAAAATATAAAAACTTGGCTGGGTATGGTGACACACACCCACAATTCCAGCTACTTGGGAGGCTGAGGTGGGAGGATTACCTGAGTCTAGGAGGTTGAGGCTGCAGTGAGCCGTGATCTGTAGTCAGCCTGGGTAACAGAGTTTAGACCCTGTTTAAAAAATAAAGGATCACCAGAATTAGCAATCACTTTTCAATTTTATTTTAACTTGATGGTTATTACCCTGTATATATATGATTTTATAACTTTTTCCCAAAGAGTAATACTTTGAATTACTATGTTTCTTATACAAGCAGACTGTTTCTAAGTGTCTGGGTTTTTAACGTTTTATAGTTTTAATTGTACTTATTTTTTTAGAGATCTAGCCTCGTTCGTTCACCCAGGCTGGAGCACAGTGGCATGATCATAGCTCACTGCAGCCGTGGACTCCTGGCCTCAAGTGATCTTCTTGCCTTAGTCTCCTGAGCAGCTGGGATTACACATGGGAGCCACCAGGCCCAACTTCTTCTTTTTTTTTTTTTTGAGAAGACATTTCCAAAAGTTAATTAGTTGGCATCTTTTTTTTTTCACTCATAGTTGTGATGGCTCACACCTTAATCTGAGTGAACTCTTTCTCTGCCACCCAGGATGGTCCTTGTGTATGTCCACTCACCCGCCACTCAATCTGCTTTTCTCAATCTCTTCTCAGGTGTCAGAACTGGGAAGGCGGCATTGGTGGGGTACCAGGGATGGAAGCGCACGGTGGCTATACCTTCTGTGGCCTGGCCGCACTGGTAATCCTCAAGAAGGAACGTTCCTTGAACTTGAAGAGTTTGTTAGTAAGTGTCTTTCGAGCCATCCTCCTCCCAGGCCCCAGGTCATTGTGATGTGATTGTACTCAGACACGCAGGCTTCAAGAGAGTTTGGCTATGGGAAGGGCTAACAGAGTTAGCTCTGTTCCAACACAGAGGAAGGAGTGAGCAGCTGCTCTGTCTTGGCTCCCCTTTCTGCCTTTCTGTCTTCCTGCTTAGAACTTTTAATAGTGTGTAGACTGCATAGACTGTCCTGCAGACGTCTGGTGTGAGCAGTGCCAGATGTCTGTACCTTCCTTATACTTCAGTGTTGTAGAACTAGAGGTTATTGTGTGTTATCGAAAGAATCTCCTAAGAGGAAAAGTTACGAGAAGGGCTTTGCAGCATTTTGAAACCACACTTACTGCCTGCTGCACTATGTAAACATTTAGTACCTGCATTTAAATGAGTTGTCTAGGCAGAGCTGGCTAATTGCATTGAGAAGGCAGCTAAAACATTTCTATCTGGACCCCAAGCTCCTGGCCAATATTCAGAAGAAGCTCAGAAAGCAGTCAGCTTCCGGGAGTCACTAGATTATAGTTAAATGGTGAGTGGGTGCACAGACACACACACCTCCACAGCCACCAAGGAGAAGGCATTCCCCGTCATGTCACTGGGGGAGCATGTACCCCCTGACCATGATCTCAAAGCAAACCAGCTGCAACTGACATGCAGCACCCCTCCCTGAGTTCAGATGCCAGGCTCCTGTTGTGCGGCCCACTGTGAGCTTCCTGGAGAGTTTCTGTTGTACTCCATAGAGATGTAACCTGCAGTGTCTTGCCTCCACTTTCAGAAAGCCTCCCCCGGCATAGCCTTTTTAAAGATTCGTGAAGGCTTGAAGGCTTATGCTGAAACGGCCAACTTTGTGTGCGAACTTGAGAGTTTCTCAGATGTTTTAAAATCTGATCACCAGTAAGGGATGAAATGAAAAAGTGCCATCTCCCAGGCAGAAATCAGGAATGTGATTAGGGAGTCCTCAGTTATGATGCCAGCGTTCTAGATTTGAACGCTGTCCCTACTGCTTCTGAGATGTGGGACCTTAGCCAAATTGTCTAATCTCTTTTAGCTTGATATTTTTTTCTTTTATAAGGTAGGGACAACAATCCTTATTTTTTGAAGGTTAAAGGAAAGAACATTTATAAACAGCTTGGCACATAGTAGGTGCTTAATAAATGTTAGTGTCCCTCTAACCCAGAGTAATAATCTTTTCGGCACAAGGGACCAGTTTTGCGGGAGACAGTTTTTCCGTGGACCTGTGGTTGGGGGATGGGATGGGGATGATGGTTTTGAGATGATTCAAGTACACGACATTTATTGTGTACTTTATTTTTATTATTATTACACTGTAATAGATAATGAAGTAATTATACAACTCACTAGGATGTAGAATCAGTGGGAGCTCTGAGCTTGTTTTCCTTCAACTAGACAATCCCATTTGGGGGTGATGGGAGATAGTAACAGATCATCAGGCATTAGACTCATGTAGAGCATGCAGCCTAGATGCCTGGCACACGCAGTTCACAGTAGGGTTTGCGCTCCTCTGAGAATCTAATGCTGCCGCTGATCTATCAGGAGGTGGAGCCCAGGCAGTAATGTGAGCAGTGAGGAGCAGCTGTAAATGCAGATGAAGTTTCGCTGGCTCACCTACCACTCACCCTCTGCTGTGCAGCCTGGTGTGGCCTGGGGGTTAGGGACCCCATACTACTCCCATTTGCTTTGGGAGAAGTAGGACCTGTATCTGAAGTATGAATTCTTATAGCCCAAGGAAACAGAACAAATCCATGGGCTTGGGCCCTGGAAAAAATAAACTAGTCTGCTTAAAAACATTTCAGCCCTGTGTTAAGTAGAAATGAAGAATGGACTTCCCGCTGCAGTGCCTGCTTTCGCTTTACCTGACTAATGTTTAGCCCATTTCCATTACCTGCTGGAAGCACTGCTTCATTTAAGACCAACCAAGGATATCTAAATACCTGAATCTGCAGTACAGTGTTTTATATCTCTTTTAAGAATTTGTGACGGTGACTGTCTATGGGCAGGTGTTGCCTTGAACAGGGATATAATCTAAACTACAGCTTTTAGGGGAGGGCTGGCCCCCACTTCCATCAAGGGTCCCAGTGGCTTCTTTCAGGAACTTTACCTAGTAAGACTCTAGATACAGGGAATGCCCTACCCTGTGCCCTTTCGGCTCAGTGAGGCAGCTCTGTAAGTCCGTGGCTGGAATGGTCTAGGTGGGCTAGGGAGGGAAAAGGAAATGTCTTATCTGCTCAGCCAGTTGGTTCTGCTTATTCCCAGGGACCAAACCCATGACTATCTTGATCTTTGTAGTAGAGTGTGTTTAGAAAACTTGTAGATAAGCAAGGAATGGTGGTATCGTGTGTGACCACTGGGTGACATCAAGACATATTTTACATCTTCACAGTAAAAGATTTTCTCGTATCGGCCACAGATGGACAGAGTTGTCATTTGGTAATCAGAATGAATGGTGTCTGCTTTCAGGCCTGCTGGTGACTTGCTAAGAGACCTCAGGTCAGTTTCCCCAGGTGCCAAGTAAAAGTGAGAAGCAGCTTGAGATCATCTGATGACATGTAGCACAAAATTTGATTTATCTGCTTTTAATAAACTTCCCTGTTCAGGGAAATAATAAGAAATGAGTCACTGGTAGTCTTGCCTCAAATTTCCAACTTAAGCCATGTTTATTCAGAGACTTTGAAGATCTCCTTACAAACCAGCTTGGCCTCTTTATCCTCTCAGCACTGGCACTGCTTTGGAACCCAGGAAAAGGTTGTTGTCTGCTAGACATTGAGCAGAGATCAGGGCTGGATGCCTCCAAGATTGGTTTAAATGCTTCACTCTGTGTCTTTGGCAGTGAGGGGAGGGAAAGGAAGAAAACCAGAGCACCGAAACTGGAGTGCCGAGCAGCCACGAGATAGGAAACTCTCCATCCCACAGATTGATTACTGGAGATCCTGTTGGGCTGGATTTTGTCTCTTTTAGGCTACAACTGCCTTTCCCATCTGTGTCTCCTCAGCAATGGGTGACAAGCCGGCAGATGCGATTTGAAGGAGGATTTCAGGGCCGCTGCAACAAGCTGGTGGATGGCTGCTACTCCTTCTGGCAGGCGGGGCTCCTGCCCCTGCTCCACCGTGCACTGCATGCCCAAGGTGAGCCCGGGGAGCTGTTTGCTGCGGCTAGATGATTGCCTTCCACTACTCACAAAGTCTGGAAGCCCGGCATGCTTTCTTAGAGGTGTTGAAATGAGCTCTGTCTCTCCTGGATTTTGAGCGCCCTGAGTGGAACCTCATGCCATGGGGCATGCGAATGGAGAGTACGATTTGGTTTCATTCGTTTAGTGTCATTCTTTGCTTCTTCAAATTGGCTATGACAGAATGAGCTCCCTTGAAATTGCTATGGGGAGCAGTGAGGAAGTGGGTACTGCTTCTGTGTTATCTGGAAGGAGCAGCCCACTCCTGTCCTGGGCTCTTTGGTGACTACCATCTCCTCTGGGTTCAAGGCAGAGCTGAAAACCCACAGTGTTGCAACAGTCACTGTCGCAACGGCAACAGGAAAGGCAACTGCATAAAGGGGTAGAGAACCAGAACCCATGGAGAAAAAACTCCCCGTGTCTGGCTGCAGAGTTGTCACCGTTAGAAATGTTTTATGTTACATTCGTTGAACAAGCCTAAATGCGAGTTTGCTCCACCTGCACCACTGGAGTAGAAAAATCCACGTTCGTTTCTGTGGGGTCTCAAATGGGAATGCAAAACCGAAGTAGTTAGCGAGCAAAAACTCGGGGAACATTCTCTCCTTGTCTCTTGAAACCTCGGTCTGCTTGCTAACTCCTGCACCATCTTTCTCATTTACTTGATGTGAGAGCAGGTGTCTCTGAGCAGACCGGTGGGACGGGGGAGTTTTGGGGCCCTGCTCGTTGCTGATCGGTTTTTGGAGTGAGATCCCTGGGTCCGGAGAGAAGCTGTTCTTTGGGCTTAGTTGGATAATGTAACTGTTCAAATATGAAAGATGAGATTCTTTTCTGTCCCTCCTCACATGTTTTCTCCTTGTTTAACTGTTTCTGAGCCCCACTTTTTTTTTTTCCCCAAGATGGAGTCTTGCTCTGTTGCCCAGGCTGGAGTGCAGTGAGGTGATTTCAACTCACCGTAACCTCTGCCTCCCAGGTTCAAGCAATTCTCCTGCCTCAGCCTCCTCAGTAGCTGGGACTACAGGCATGCTCCACCATGCCTGGCTAATTTTTGTATTTTTATTAGAGACAGGGTTTCACCATGTTGGCCAGGCTGGTCTCAAACTCCTGACCTCAGGTGATTTGCCCACTTCGGCCTCCCAAAGTGCTGGGATTACAGGCGTGAGCCACCCCACCCACCCGAGCCCCATTCTGTAGTTTCTTAATTTCCTTTGAGTTGTTGAGTTTTGACCATTTCTGACACTGGATTAAGGTAACAGAGTTTTCCTGGCCTGGGCCCACTGGGCTTTAAGTGTTAGTATTAAGGCATATAAGGCACTTACCCTTTGAACACAGCAAGTGCTCTGTCAGCAAGTGCAGTGACTCTGGAGCCTGCACGGTCTCTGCCTTGACCATTGGTAGGGAAGTCAGGAATTCCCCAAGCCCAGTATTTCTAAGTTAGAAAAAACTTGAGGTCACAGTGATCTCTTTATTTGGAACTGGTGAGGTCAAGCCCCTGGTAAAACTGTCAGTCTTTTACAAACCTGTCCCTGGCATGGATAAGCTGCAGTGATTCTGCAATCCCAGGGACGTCTGGAGAGAGCTCTAACAGGAGCACCACCTGCCAGAGTCTTCCGGGGGGGCTGCTGGTTAACATTTTGTTTATTGTAATAAACGTTCTAGAGGCTTGATGGCATTTCAAGCTTTGTCTGCGGAAAAGACTGCCCGTGAATCTTGGTGTTTGCACCTTTGTTCACTGGCTGGGAGAAGGCCTTTGTTGTCTGAGGTTCTCCTCCTCAGACACAGGGCGTCTCTTGAACTTGGAACAGACCAGGCGTCTGGAAAGAAGGGAAGTGTATTGTGAGGAGGGCAAAATACTGACCTTGGGAGTCAAAAGGGAATGCAGTGTAGAAAGATAGTCACAATATATACTGATCATATCAAAGCGGTATGTGTGTAATCCTGTTTTTAGTGAAGAGTTGACTCCAAAAAATTCATTGCAAGTATCTAGGATGTGAAATTACAGGTGGTGTTTGTTTCCTCTCTTGTTTGTATTTTCTTATCTAGGAAGATTAGAAATAGTATGTATTTCTTGCATAAAGACAACAAAAGTTACTTTATAAAAACAGGGATATTCTACACACAAAACAACAGCAGGGTGGGGGAAATATCTGTGACAAGTAATGAATGGCTAATTTTTTTAATTCGGAAAAAAATCATACAAATCAGTAACAAATGGATGGACAACCCAAGTGAAAAACAGGCAAAGGATCTGAAGAAAGAAGTCCCTGAGAAAGACATGTTCTTACTTTTTCTACTACAACTGCTACTATTACTAGTAGCGGAGATATCTCAAGCGCTCACTGTATGCCAGGGGCTGTACTGAGCTTTTCACATATATTTTTTCATTCGATTCTCAAAACAATCCTATGAAATAGGTTCCATTATTTATAGATGAGGAAACAAAGTACAGTGAGGCTAAGTGACCTGCTTTATAATACCTGATTGACACTCCCAGAGGTTAGTATGTAGTTTTGTGAATCCAGACTAGCTGGCAGGAGAACGCTGCCCTGCTCAGAACCACAGTAGGTGGCCATTAATCCAATGAAAAGTTGTTCAGCTCACTTGTAATTAAAGAAATGCTAATCAAAAGACTGGCACTATTTGTTTTTATTACCGGATTGGCAGAGATTAAAAAACTTGATACCCTATGGTGGGGAGAGTGAGAAAATAGTTCCTCTGTTACTGTTAGTGGGGAACGTAAAAAGGTAAATCATTTTTTTGGAGGGCAATTTGAAGACATCTGTTTAAATTATAAAGGTGCTTACCCTTTGAACACAGTGAGTGCACTGTCAGGAATTTACCTGCAGAGATATTAGCAAAGGATGTATATTGAATTGGAGTTTTAATAGCAGCCTAAATGCCCATCAGAAGGTTACAGGTTAAATTATAAAAATCTCTCCAGACAGTAGCTGCATACCATAGGCTGGTATGGAAGGCTTTCCAAGATACAACATGAAGCATAAGGGGCGGGGCCTGGAAGAGCCCCTGGACACACAGGCTGGGACGTACACAGCTTTTCCTAGAAGCCTACACAAAACCCCTTTAACAATGGGTGCCTTTGGGAGAAGAGTAGGAGACAGGAGGGACACTTAACTTTTTAGATTTTTTGTTTTGTTTTGTTTTGTTTTTTTGAGACAGAGTTTTGCTCTGTCACCCAGGCTGGAGTACAGTGGCACGATCTCGGCTCAATGCAACTTCTGCCTCCTGGGTTCAGTCAGTTCTCATGCCTCAACCTCCTGAGTAGCTGGGATTACAGGCATGCATCACCACACGCAGTTATTTTTTTCTATTTTTAGTAGAGACAGGGTTTTACCATGTTGGCCAGGCTGGTCTCGAACTCCTGGCCTCAAGTGATCCACCTGCCTTGGCCAGACAAAGTGCTGGGATTACAGGCATCAGCCATTGTGCCCAGCCAACTTTTTAGATTTTGTATCCTTCTGTGTTATATCGTGCCCTTTTTAAGAAACCATGTGTATTACTAATTTTATTTTGGTAAATGCACAAATACATTTTTTAAAAGGCATTGATCATATTGCTAACTCAAAAGCAAACAGAAGGCTCTACATAGTGCAGCATGTGGGTCTAGGCCACGCCCTGACCTGGCAAGCGACCCATCAGTGGCTCCATGCCAACGACTACCTTCCATGTATAGATGACAGTATTTGAGTAGAAGAAGGAATTATTATTAATAGCTTAAAATGCTGGGCATGATGGTTCACGCTTGTAATCCCAGCACTTTGGGAGGCCAAGGCAGGAGGACCTCTTGAGCACAGGAGTTCAAGACCAGCCTGGGCAATATAGTGAGAGCTTGTCTCTACAAAAAAATTAACAACAGTTAACCAGACATGATGGCATGTGCCTGTAGTCCTCCTAGCTACTCGGGAGGCTGAGGTGGAAGGATCACTTGAGTCTGAGAGGCAGAGTAAGCTGAGATCACGCCACTACACTCCAGCCTGGGCGACAGAGGCAAGACTCTGTCTCAACAAAGAAAAAAAAAGGCTTAAAAATATCAAGTGCTGACTAAATCAGTAAGTTATTTTTTGTTTTGTGGAGCAAAAGAAAGCAGCAGGCCTGTGAGTTTCCGTTTGGCTTGGTAGTTACTGGCTTCATGTATGTTCTTTGGTACATACCCTGGACTTTTCTTGCCCACCTGCGAAATTGAGCTACAGATGGCTGCACCTATCAGTTATGGTGTGGAACGACTTTTGATTTTTTTAGGTAAAAGGAACCTTTGAAATGCAAAATGACATTAGAATGAGGACCTATAATTTCAGGAAGAGGTAGAAAGGATTTAAAAGGCCGGTTCCAGTGCACCCTTACCACCCTGTAATCATATCTGCTTTCATCTTGTTGTGATTATGTGTACTGGAGTCCAAATTCAGGATTTCTGGAAGCTCCTTGTAGAGTTTTTGAACTTTGAGCTTCTAAGCTTCAATGATATAGGAAGTCACTGAAACAGTCTATAATCTTTTAAATAATAAACATAGCGTTTTCTTTTCAGATTCTAATTTTAGCCATAAGTTATCATTTACCTTATAATCATAGTCTTTTATTTGTTATACGATATGACACAGATGTACATTTTGTACAGATGTGTAACGCAGTTTCCTAAAGTTTAATAAATATGCTTTTTTAAGTAACAGCTTTGTTAAGATATAATATGCCATACAACGTATCTATTCAGTTGTGAACCATCATGAAAACAATTTTAGAACATTTTCATCACTCATCACCCCAAAAATCCCCATACACATTAAATATTGTTTTTAAAAAAATATTTTTTCAAAAAAATTTAAATATTGTTTAAAAAAGGAAATCACAAAGGAAAAACCAATAGTATGATTACATTATTAAGTATAAAATGTGTTTTATATTAAATTTTAAAATTAATTTTAAACAGTTTTAAACTCACATAACCGAAACAGAAGAGCAAAAAGGAGAGAATAGGTGCCGCATATGATGTAGACAAAGGGCAAATACGGGACAAAGCTAGATTAAAAAATTGACTGTTAGGTCTCAGAAGAGATATGCCAAATAGATATCATCATAGGGAAATACAAATATTAAACATAAACACAAGTTATGGAAAAATTTCCCCCCAGTTAGTAATCAGAGGCATGCAAATCAGAATAAACTATCAGGTACTATTTCTTTTTACCATTTTAGTTGCTAAGAATTTTTAAAAAGTGACTAAAGCTGGCCAGGCACGGTAGCTCACGCCTGTAATCCCAGCACTTTGGGAGGCCAAGGTGGGCACATCACCTGAGGTCAGGAGTTTGAGACCAGCTTGACCAACATGGTAAAACCCTGTGTCTACTAAAAATACCAAAAATTAGCTGGGCGTGGTGTCTCCTGCCTGTAATCCCAGCTACTCAGGAGGCTGAGGCAGGAGAATCACTTGAACTCAGGAGGTGGAGGTTGCAGTGAGCCGAGATTCTTAAATTCTAAATTCTTAAAGCAGTGTATCCGTATCTATTAATAGCTTTAAAAATATTTATTCCCTTTAACCGAATAATTCCACTGTGGTCAATCTATTTGAAGAAAATAATTCTAAGCATAGATAATAATTCTAAGCATTATCAGCATTATTGATAATGGCAAATAACTAGAAACAACCTTGGAAATAAGTAAAAGAAGGTAGAGTGAAGTCCCGTCATATATGTATGTATCTTCTATACAGTCCACTGTGCATACAGGTGAGGAAAAGAAAGGAAGGGGTTTAAAATAGTGTGAGTGTATCAAAGCATGTGGCCTGCAGCCAGCCTGAGATGTAGACTGGATGCGTCTCCTTAGGTCGGGCTCAGTTTCCTGTGTCTCTTAATGGGTGTTTCGGGTGAGTGTGACGCAGGGTTGAAGATGAGAGGCTTTTGTCCCTGGCTTTCAAATGTCAGCTGGCCACTGTCGCTCATCTAGTGCTCAACCTCGAAAACCCTTCCCCCATCTTTTTCTCTGTGTCTGTTTATTGAGAAATTTAATAAATTATTATTTTCTGTTTGAAATATTCAACAATTTGGGCTAGGCGCAGTGGCTCACGCCTATAATCCCAGCACTTTGGGAAGCCAAAGAGGGTGGATCACCTGAGGTCAGGAGTTCGAGACCAGCCTGACCAACATAGTGAAACCCTGTCTCTACTAAAAATACAAAAATTAGCTGGGCATAGTGGCACATGCTTGTAATCCCAGCTACTCAGGAGGCTGAGGCAGGAGAATCCCTTGAATCCGGGGGGGTGGAGGTTGCAGTGAGCCAAGATCATGCCATTGCCTCCAGCCTGGGCAACAGACTCAGACTCCATCTCAAAAAAAAAAAAAAAAAAAAAGTAAACATTCAACAGTTTAATATTTTGCTTAAATCTCTTTATGGACTGTATCATAAACTTTTCATGTTTATTTTTATAAATATTTTCCCTTTTCACTATTTTATCCAAAACATAAAAGGTTATTAATACCATAAGCTTTTATAATTTTCACCATAGAAATTTATATACTCACAAATATATATAAGACTTTTGGCTCAGTTCTTTTTATGATAGTTACCTTATATGTCCACTTAATGAAATACAGTATGGCTATTCACAATGATGGCTATGCAGATTATGTAGTGGAATAAAAAGTTTATGCCTATAGTGGTAAGTGAAAAACACAAGATACAGTTACAATAACTAGGTAGAAAAATGCATAGAAACAAAAAGATTGGAAGAAAGAAAAATTAAGCTTTCAGGTGCCATTTACCAATTGTTGGGCATTTTTTTTTTTTTAATGATTTATTGTTGGGCATCTTTTAGCCCAGGTATCAAACTATAAAATTGACCAGGGATTTAATGCACATCCTATATATGTATTTTTTAATCGGTTTCTATGCAGTTGTTTCTGCACACCTGCCCATGATTTGTCCCCCCTTCCTGCTTGATAACTGTGTGGCCCACAGAATTGTTTGACCATACTGATTGAACTTCAGAGTGAAGAAGTCCAGTTGCTTGTCAGTGCCTTAGTAGTATTACCAGAATACCCAGTTTTTGCTTGGATATCATATGATGCAGTAGGGCAGTTACTAGTAATGCTTCGCTGGAAAATTATTTGAGGTGAGAGTCAAGTTAGAGAATTCCCTTTGGAGATCAATTAAATTCAGGCTTAGAAAAGTAGAAGAAACAGACTTCATTACTCCTGTTAAGAATTATCTGAGCTAGTCAGTCTGGTTATTAAGTTATAGAGATGTGCTAGAGGGAATGTCTTTTGAAGTCCAGGGTAGAGTCATGGACCCAGTTGGGAACAGCTACCAAGGTCAGTCTGGAAAGGTAAGCTCAACGGCCAAGCTGGTTCACTGCCTGCCAGAGATGTCATTGAGGATCACTATTCACGTATATTTTACGTGGATTTCAAGAAAGTGAAAGTGCCACTTTGAACTGCTGCTCTTTGACACGTCAAAGTTCAGGAGAAGGGACGTGCTGTGCGTAGGACGTGGGGAAGATAGCAGTTGTACCAAGAATGAATGGAAGAAGAGAGGGAAACCTTGACTGTTCCCCAGGTAAGAAAGCGGAACTAGGTCATTAATACTTGGCTGGATCTTCCAGGTCCTTACTGACCCTTTGCCATTCAACAGGTGACCCTGCCCTTAGCATGAGCCACTGGATGTTCCATCAGCAGGCCCTGCAGGAGTACATCCTGATGTGCTGCCAGTGCCCTGCTGGGGGGCTTCTGGATAAACCTGGCAAGTGAGTGCTTTCTCTCTGGGGAGGGAAGGGAGAGGGGAGGAGAGAGCAGAGGGGTGTGCACCTCAAGCCCACTCAGAGCCAGACCTTGAGAGCAGAGGTGTCACTCTTAGTGCCTGCATAGTGCTAGGTTGTATGGCAAAAAGCACCCCAGTGGGGAGCACCCCTTGAGACCATTTATCCTGGCATCTCCAGCTGCCTGTCTTGTCCCTCAACTTGCATGCATCCCCCACCCCCACCAGACAGGGAAACAGATTGCTGGGTAGATAACCTTCTTTTTTTCAATTGGTCTAAATAGAATAGGATAGTGTTTTGCAACCCCCAAGTGGTGGTAGAGGCTGTAATCATGACAACTATTACAGAGTGGATTAAATGATTAAGCTCAAATCTGAGGTGCCTTAGGTGCTATAAAAGAAAAAGGGAAATGAAGTCAGTCCTCCAACCTTTGATACTCACCCTCTGTCTCCCCCGCCCCAACACACATCTTGCTGCCCTTGCCATCCAGGGGAAGTCCTGGTCCCGCAATTTGTCAGGAAGAATGTGGCCTATTTCTAGTTATTTAGGTATTTTTCTAGAGAATTGGACTGATTTATCACTAGTACTGCCCCTGGAGAGCCTGTTCCACAAGACAGCTGGAGAGACTGACAGTAAAATTACATTTCCCTTTAACCATTAATAGTTTAAGGTAAAAAAAGAAGAAAAGAAAAAAATTAAAGTTCTTGTTGCTGGGCAGGACTGGAGGATGGGACTTCTATTTTATTGTGTCTTATTTTTTGAGACAGGGTCTCATTCTGTCACCCAGGCTGGAGTGCACTGGCATAATCACGGCTCACTGTAGCCTTCACCTCTTGGGCTCAGGTGATCCTCCTGCTTCAGCCTCCTAAGTAGCTGGAACTATAGGCATGTGCCACCACTTCTAGCTAATTTTTAATTTTTTTTTTTTTGTGGAGACAGGGTCTCCCTATGTTGCCCAGGCTGGTTTTGAGCTCCTGGCCTCAAACTATTCTCTTGCCTCAGCCTACTATGTCCTGGGATTATGGGTGTAAGCCACTGTGCCCAGCCTATGGGGTTTTAAGTATCACTGTGGAGAAAACCATGTCTCCTCTAGCCACATGGAGGAAAAGGGGGGACATGTGATTGCACCAGCAGTCTCTGATTAGTGTGGCTGCATGTGTAGATGTGTGTGGGACAGAGGAGCGCCTGCTCAGAGCTGCCTGTCCTTACAGGTCGCGTGATTTCTACCACACCTGCTACTGCCTGAGCGGCCTGTCCATAGCCCAGCACTTCGGCAGCGGAGCCATGTTACATGATGTGGTCCTGGGTGTGCCCGAAAACGCTCTGGTAAGGCGGGTGCAGGGCTTCACACCCCTTCTCCACAGGGACCCAGTGGACAAAGCCTTTCCAAGTGAGCAGAACTGGTTCTGCATTTTCTGTGTGGACAGGCAGAAGCTTGTGGTCCCCCGCTCCTGGAGCTGTGCAGCCGTCAGTGAGGATGTGACTGTAGAGGAGATGTACCTTTGGGCAAGCTCAGGGTTCCAGATGAGCAGTCTGATCTGTCCCAGAGCTGAGGACCTAGCCTACTGCTGGTATTAGCTTCCTCTCAAGGAGGCTGCGGGTCCCAGCAGGCTCATGATGGCAGTGCAGCTGCGTGGCCTGGCTATACAACCTGCTGCATCTCCCCCAGAGGTTCAGCTTAGATGCCATCTGTTCAGAGAATGACATCCCCAGAATGCTCTGCTTCAGTGCCTTGTTCATACTCTTTGTAGCACTTTACTCAGTTGCTGATGTGTTGTCTAGTGTGTATTTGTCTGCTTTCCTCAAAAAACAATAGCCTTGTGAGGGCAGGATGCTCACCACTGCAGCCAGCTGAGGACAACCTGGCAAGAGGCCCTCTGAGCCTAGACCTGAGCCTGAGACATGAATCCAATGGGGACTGTCCCCAGTGATCAAATCACAGGGTCCATGCAGACTGCTGTGAATGCTTGTGTGCAGTCCCCCACTCTTACTAAGCCCTAATTCCACCAGTGTAAACATGGCCTGCTGCTGCCATTTAGGTCACTGCCTTATTTTCTAATCTGTCATTTAAGCTTCCTTTTTGTTTTTTAAAAATTATTTAGAGACAAAGTCTCACTCTGTCACCCAGGGTGGAGTGCAGTGGCATGATCTTGGCTCACTGCACTTCTGCCCCCCCCCCCCCCCCCCCAGTTCAAGTGATTCCCCTGCTTCACCCTCCCGAGTACCTGGGACTACAGGCACATGCCACCATGCCCGGCTAATTTTTAGTAGAGACCAGGTTTCACTGTGTTAGCCAGAATGGTCTCAATATCCTGACCTCCCAAAGTGCTGGGATTACAGGCAGGAGCCACCGCACCAGGCCACATTGTCATCTTTGATAGCTCTCAACTGCTCCCCAGTGTTTTATGCTGACAACATCGTTAAGATGAACACAGTCATACTTTTTCTTTTTTGCCAATTTGATGGATATGAAATGGTATTTGTTTGGTCTTACATTTTCCTTGTTATTAGTAAGGTTGAGAATCTTTTCAAAGGTTCGTTGGCCATTTGTGTTGTCTTTTGTGAATTGTCTGCCAGTTCATATCCTGTACTCATTTTCTTACTGATGGATAACTTGTTTTCCCTTAAGTATTTGTAGTTCTCTGTATATTCTTCATACCAATCTTTTGTCAGTTACATGTGTATAGTGAATATCTTCCAGCTTGTGACTTGTCTTTTCATTTTGTGACTGTTTTGTGTTATAAAAGAATATCCAAGACTAGGTAATATATAAAGAAAGGAGATTTATTTAACTCATGGTTCTGTAGGCTGAGAAGTTCAAGGGCATGGCTCTGGCTTCTGGCAAGGTCTGTGCTGCACCACAAAGTGGTAGAAGTCAAAGGGGAAGCCAACCCATTCAAAGAGAGGAGAGCCTGAGGGCATCCTGGCTTTACAACAGCCTACCCTTGCAGAAACTAATCCATTCTCTCGAGGAGTAATCCAGACTCCCCAGAGCAAGAGTGAGAGCTCACTCACTACTGCAAGAACAGCACGAAGGTACTCCTGAGGGATCCACCCCTTGAACCCTTACACCTTCCATAGCCCCACCTCCCAACGTTGCCACCCTGGGGATCAGATTTCAACATTAATTTTTGTGGGGACAAATAACCCACATGTAAACCATAGCATTGTTTTTAGTGTCTTTTTATTAAAGGGAAGATTTTAGGCCAGATGTGGTTCGGACCTGTAAACCTAGCACTTTGGGAGGCTGAAGTGGGAGAATCGCTTGACCACAGGTGGTCAAGGCTGCAGTGAGCTCTGTTTGCATCAGTGCACTCCTGTCTGGGAGACTGAGTGAGACCCTGCCCCCAGCCCCCCTCCCCTACAAAAATATTTTAGTATTTTGATTTTGGAGTAGTCAAATCTATTTGTCTTTTCTGTCATCGAGGGGTTTGTTTTGAGGGAAGGGCAGATGATTTACTTAAGAAGTCTCTGCCATTTTTTGAGGGAAGCAGACAAAAGAAGGCACACATTAAACAAGTTATAGTTTGTGATGCATGCTATAAAGGTAATGAACAAGGCACTGCAGCAAGTCATTACATGTAATTTCTAATAGTCTAAAGCTTGCTTTTTTGATCTAGATTTTTAATTCTCTTGGATTTGGTTTATGTGTATGGTGAGGGTTGGATATAATGTTATCTTTTTTCCATATGGATAACCAGTTGTTCAGCACCATTTGCTGAAATCTACCACCTTTCCTGCCGATGTATGTCTCATGTGTGCCACACCCTCAAGCTTCCATACATGAAGGGGCCCTGTTTCCGGACTCTGTATTCTGTTCCTTTGGTCTGTTTGCCTATCTGCACTCTTTTAAGCAAGTCTGAAAACAGGCAAGTCCTATCTGCCTTGTTGCTTTTCTTCAAAATTGTCTTGGCTATTCTTTGCCTTTTGCTTTTTCCTGTGAATTGTAGGATCAAGTTCTAATAGGATTTTTGTTGGAATTGCACTACGTTTTAGATTAATAGGAGAGAACTGACTTTTTTTTTTTCCTTCCTGTCTTCCCAGGAATAGAAAGAGAACTGACTTCTTTTCAATATTTAGGTGTCCCGTTATGAGTGTAATTTTTCTTTAATATCTTTCAATGGTTTTTTTATAATTTTTTCCATAAAGGACTAGCTTTTTTTTTTTTTTTTTGGTTAGAGTTATGCCTAAGTAATTTACAGTTTTTATGTCTCTTGTGACTGGAATCTTTTTTTTTTTCTATTATAACTTACTAGTATATAGAAATGCTAATGATATTTGTAAATCTTGCATCCAGCCACCTTGCTGAACTCTTAATAGTTTTAAGTTTGTCTGTAGAATCTGTTGGATTTTCTATTTTCTTGCCTTGTATTATTGGCTTTGATCTCCACATAATGCTGACTAAAGGTAGTAATAGAGGGCATTCCTGTCTTGCTCCTGATTGTAATGGGAAGGCTTTTTATAATCTGAGCATTAGGTGTGACATTCACTATAGGGTTGTGATAATTACTTTATATCAAGTTAATGATCTTCACTTCTATTCCTGATTTGCTAGGTTGTTTTTGTTTCAGTCAATAGGGTAGTGTTAAATTTTATTGAATGCTTTCTCCACATCTGATTACTATTCATGTTTTATTAATATTCTATTAAGCTTATATAAGGTTAATAGAATATTAATAAAACATATTAAAGATGAATGTTTATTCTTTAGAATATAAGGTTATTAATAGAATATTAATATAAGGTTATATTCCCAGGTTAAGCCCTTCTTGGTCATAGCAGAGAGTGTGTGTCTGTGTGTGTGTTTGTTCAGTACACTGCTGGATTCAGTTTGCCAGTATGTTTGCCTAGTACTCTTATTTAGGATTTGTTTGCATGTGTGTTCATAAGAAAGACTGATCTAAAATTTTACTGTCTTGTCCTTTTCCAGTGTTTCAGGATAATACCATAGCCTCATAAAGTTAGATGGGTAGCTTCCTGCCCTGCCGACCTTTTTTTCTTTTTCATTTTTAGAGACAGGTTTTTACTGTCTCTCACTCTGCCGGAGTGCAGTGGTGTGATCGTAGCTCACTGCAGCCTGGAACTCCTGGCTCAAGCTAGCCTCCTGCCTTAGCCTCCCAAGTAGCAGAGACTACAGGTTACATGCCACCAGAACCTGCTAATTTTTAAATTTTTTGTAGAGACAGGGTTTTGCTATGTTGCCTAGGCTGGTCTGGAACTCTTAGCCTCAAGCTATCCTCCTACCTCAGCCACCCAAAGTGCTGGGATTATAGGCATGAGTCATTGCACCTGTCCCCACTCCTTTTTTTTCAGTCTCTTAAAAAGTTTGTATGGGTCGGAGATTATCTGTTTCTTTATAGGTTTGAGACTACTTGCTTGAGAAACCATCTAGGTCTGGTATCTTTTGGAAGATGTGGGGGTTGCAGAGTAAGCAATTGTTATTTATTTCTTCATATAGGCCTTTAAAAATCCCTTAAGTCAATGTGGACAGTTTTTGTAGTTTTTTAAAAATTATTTATCTAAAAAAAAGAAAAAAAGAAAATTTATCAACATCCCATGGCGGGGGGAAAAAAAATTGTTTATCGGAAGTTTGGTATGTTTTAGCATGAAGTTGCTCATAGTATTCTCTCAAAATGTTTTTCATCTCTCCTGCAGTCATATCCTCTTCATTCTCCCACAGGGGGAGAATCCTGAATATTGGCCTAGGATTATGCTCTGTGTCAAATCTAAAATTTCTTTTGGGTTTCTGTGATGTACTAGAATGACATCGTAGAATTTAAATGACTTGATAGCCTTACTACATAATAGGGTTGTGGTCCTTTTTTTTTTGGCTCACTGCAACTTCTACGTCCCAGGTTCAAGCAATTCTCCTGCCTCAACCTCCTGACTAGCTGGGATTACAGGCACCCCCCATCATGCCCGGCTAAATTTTGTATTTTTGTAGAGATGGAGTTCACCATGTTGGCCAGGCTGATCTTGATCTCCTGACCTCAGTGATCCATCCGCCTTGGCCTCCCAAATTGCCGTGATTACAGGCATGAGCCACTGTGCCCAGCCCCTTTTTTCTTGATTATAAATGTAAATACATGTTTGTTATTTTCATAATTGGGATACATAAAATATAAGAAAATTAAAACAATCATCACTATTAATACTTTGGTATGGGTACAATTTTTGCCTATATATACATCACAGGTACGAATACACTTTTTAAAAAGTTTGAAGCCAAATCACAGTGGGTCACGCCTGTAATCCTAGCACTTTGGGAGGCCGAGGCCGGTGGATTACCTGAGGGGTCACGAGTTTGAGAACAGCCTGGCCAAGATGGTGAAAGCTTGTCTCTACTAAAAATACAAAAATTACCCAGGCATGGTAGCTCACACCTGTAATCCCAGCTACTGGGGAGGCTGAGACAGAAGAATTGTGTCGTGGACCGTCCAGGACGGGTAGGCACGTCTGCCCGGGGGTCTCTCGACCTGCAAGAGGGTCCCAATACCTGGAAGAGGGAGTGCGCCTGGAAAATTAATAAAGACAGAGAGAGAGAAAGCGAGGCGTCTGGAGGGCTGATAGGCTGTGCCTAAACAGCAAATTTTATTTTTCAAAGGCCAGGAATAAATACACTTTCTTGGCTCTGGTTTACGTCATAGTAAGAGGAAATGCAAATGTATGCCTCACATGGCCTATACAATAGAGAAGTCAGATATGCAATCAATGGTTGTAAAAAGTAACAAAATTTTCTACAATCACAAAGTTTGTTTCCAAACATTATTCACAAAGCTTGTTTACATCCAAACATTATTCACAAAGCTTGTTTACATCCAAACATTATTCCTCCTGGCTGCAGGTATCTCTGGTTTGACCTTGTTTTAGAACTGAGATGTGAAAAGGTTTTTTGGTTTTGCTCATCAGAATATCTTTTAATCGGATTCTCCTTTGTCTGCTCCTAACTCAACTTAACTCAACTTCCCCATTCAGGAATCTCTGAGTCAGGAATCAAAGCCATCCCTATGGTGGCATTTTGCTTTGAAACCATTATCTAGGGTACAAGGCAGTCAGGTAAGTAAAGGTTAAAACTTATACTTAAAGAGTCATAAAAAGGTTAAAAGCAGGAACCGGTTGCTGGTAGGGGGTTACTCGGTCTAGCAGCAACGCATAGTTTTAGGCCCAAAGGATATTGTGGTTGATATTAGAAACTGATAATTCATCTTTAAGTTCCTATATTTCTGGATAGCTCGACTGCCTCCAGTAGGAAACTGTGTTTGGGATCAAACTCACCGTATAGTGAGACTCACGCCTTTTAGGGGTCTCACACGGGAGTGTTCCCCACAGAATTGCTTGAGCTCAGGAGGCAGAGATTGCAGTGAGCCCAGATCATGCTATTGCACTCCAGCCTGGGCAACAGAGCAAGACTCCATCTCAAAAAATATAAAAAGTTTGAAATAGTATTGTACATACTATTTTCTCACATAATAGGTTATAAGCATTTGCCTATATCGTTAAATATTTAAATGCATGTTTATAATGGCTGTATATTACCCTGTACTAGATCATTTTAGCAAATAGACCATGTTTGAACCTTTGGGCTTTGTGTGATAAATCTGTGTGTGTATCTGATTTCTTATACTAAATTCTTAGAAGTGCCTTTCGTGGGGCAAAGGATGTGTATGTTTTCAGGGACCACCAGGATGATTCACTGGCCCCTGTTCTTCTCTTTGCAGCAGCCCACTCACCCAGTGTACAACATTGGACCAGACAAGGTGATCCAGGCCACTACATACTTCCTGCAGAAGCCAGTCCCAGGTTTTGAGGAGCTTAAGGATGAGACATCGGCAGGGCCTGCAAGTGACTAGACGACCTGGGTCCCTGCAGCTCTGCGCTCACTCATCTCCCCAGTCAGACAAGGTTTATACGTTTCGATACATAACGCGTTCTGTGCTACACAAGCCTTAGCCACATTGGAGCTGTGGTTCTCTTTGTCGTTTTTTGTCAAACACAAACAAAACAAAACCAATGGCTCTGGGTTTGGAGAACACAGTGGCTGGTTTTAAAAATTCTTTCCACACCTGTCAAACCAAAAATCTGTCCACTCATGTGGTGTGGTTGAACAGTGCACGCTAGGAGGAAGCAGCCCCTCCCTACCAACTCTCCAGCCAGGATGATCACACAGAGATGAATGGCATCTGAGTATTACGGCGTCCAGCGCCACTGCTGACTCCCACTTGCACGTCACCATTCAGTCACTAGACTGGGTACCCTCCCATGGGTGGAATAAGTCTGCTCCATGCCAAGGCTGGGCTTTGGGTCCCATCAAGATGAGTTCTTTGGAAGACTGTGGTGGGTTGCACCAGGAGGTGCCTCTGCGTCTTGACTCCCACCCTGCTCATTTGCAAGGGAAAGGAGCTGGAGGTGGGGAGAGAAAGGTCTCCTTCAGTTAGGAGTCCCTCCACTTCAACACTGGAGAACTGAGCCTTGCATCTCTCCAGGGTCCAAGTCCACGCTTGGTGCACAGGCAAGACTTGCTTCAGCCCCAGGTGTGGCGACTTAGACTTGGGAAATAATTATGAGTAGAAAAGGAACCTTGAGTTCAACGTGCCATAGGAAGCAGCCCTCCAGTGCCCACCCACCTCACTCCTCCCCATCATGTACCGTGAAACCCCCTCTGCTGGCCTCAAGGCAGTGTCTGCAGGCTGAGGCCATTCTGTGGGTTTCTGTCTTTCTTCCACCAGACTCCAAGCCCACTCTTCTCCAAGGCGGTGTTGTCTTTTCTCACCCAGAGTATTAACACTACTAAGTCTTTCACCTTAATTTATGACTCAGGATTTATTCACGTCCTGCTCACTCTAGGCTCACAGGAATAAAATTAAGTGCCAGACAGGGTGGCTGCCACTAAGGCACTAGCCTTGGGAGCTGGTGGTGGCAGCAAGGGGTGCTGCCCAGCGTGCCGAGTCCTGGCTGTGTCTCTGCTGTGCTGCACATTGAGCCCCTTCTCAGTCAGTGGGGTGTCGAGTTGGGTCATCTGTCCACTGACCTGGCCTTCATGTAAGCAGCTGTGGGCTGTGGGCAGACAGGAGCTCAGAGATGCAGCAATGAGGCTCTTAGAAAAGCCTGGCAATGTGCTGCCTCCAATTCCCTTTTGCTTTGACCTATTGGGCTATTACCTCCTTGAAATAATAAAAGAATAACATTTTCTATGACTTCTCTTATTTGTGATCTGTACCAAGAAAATGCCCAATGGTAGGAGCTATTGGGTTGCTCATGGGATGGTCAGTCTCCTATGTGCGGGATTCCAGACTGTTCATATCGATGGTAATGAAGAACGACCCAAGTTCCATCCTCACATGCTGTCGCCTCCAGTAGAGGAAGCCATGGGCCTAACAGAGTGGGAAGAGTTGTTTTCCAAGCTCCCTGGGGTAATTCAGTGTGCTTTGTCCCAGCCCTCCACACACTGCATTTCATGGTCTGTCTCCAACGAGACAGTAAAGACTGTGCCCAGTAGCCCAAGAGCAAGCTGATTCAGCAAGGGTGGGTGGATGTCCTGGCCAGAGGCAAGGGCTGTCACAGGGACAGGCTGGAATTCTGGTCGCTTGGCTTTCCCTTCCTCTGGCAAGAGACCCTCTCCGATGGGAGGCCAAGAACATGGATGTCCTGTGGCCTGACCCTCCAGAAGATGGTGTCCTTAGAAGATGCCCAAATCCACATAAATAAGCAAAATGCACACCCAGGAATGTAATTCCTGCCCCCTGTGCTATTTTTGCCCTGTTAACAAAGGTTTGCACTGCAAGGCGACATATTCCATCACTATAACAAAAGGCAAAATCCTCTCAGCACCAGAAGCCTCAAGGTATTGTGCGATTAACTGTAATAATAATTAATGTGGTTAACAGAAGGGACTGCTTCAGTCTGAACTGGCTTTTTACCAAGGAGGAGGGATCTGAGCTGGGCCCCGAAGGGTAGGTAAAGTTAGTCTGGGTAGAGAAGAGAGAGGGTTATTT
The DNA here is from genome assembly GCF_048565385.1 of Saimiri boliviensis. NCBI lineage: Eukaryota > Metazoa > Chordata > Mammalia > Primates > Cebidae > Saimiri > Saimiri boliviensis. Next base: position 38,662,583 of record NC_133450.1, on the reverse strand, counting down.
CAGGAGAGTTTACACTGGCAATGAGACATCCTTTTCAAGAGGGTTTCCTGACAGCTCTCAGGGTGAGTCCTAGAGATTTGTTTATTCATTTGAGACAGGATCTTGCTCAGATGCACCCAGCCTGGAGTGCAGTGGCACAATCATGACTCACTGCAGCCTTGACCTCCTGGGCTCAGAAAATTCTCCTGCCTTAGCCTCCCAAGTAGCTAGGACCACAGGTACACACCACCACGGCTAGCTGACTCTTGTACTTTTTGTAGAAATAGGGTTTCGCCATGTTGCCCAAGCTGGTCTTGAAACTCCTGGGCTCAAGCGATCCTCTCACCTCAGCCTCCGAAAGTGCTGAGATTACAGGTGTGAGCCACCGTGCCTTCGGAGAGTATGTGAATCCTTGAGTAGAAGACATTTATGTAGCATTCAAGGTGGCTTACCCCAAATAAAGACTTTATCCCATCAACACAAAACTAATACAGAGCTCTGTATCCAGATGGGCCCCAATTTTACCTGTAGACTCCATCTCAGACCCACCTTGAAGACCAGGTAAGTTGGGAAGCCTACCGGACCCTACAGGGAGCAGAGCATGAAGAGTTCATGGGTAAATGGGAAACACCCATGAGATAACAATGCCAGTAACCTATAGTTCTAAACTGCTGTCCCTTCTTGGTATTACTAAGCATTCTTCTGTATCTTCAATGACTGGGATACTTTCATGTAATAATAGTGTCAAGTGACAAATATATTCTTCGTCAGTAAGGCTTGAACCAAGCATTCGAGTCACCCACGTGCACTGCTTGGTGGTATTTACTGCCTTTGAATAGGAAGGAGAGTATAAGATAAGATACCATTGCAACTGGTAGAAAACTTGGCCCAAATTGTCTCTTAAAGCAAAGAGACTATCTGTTGACTCTGAACTGCAAAGTCCAGGAATTTGGCTGGCCGTTCGGTTCCTCACCCTCCCTCCATCTCTACATTAGCTTCAATCTCAGGCTGTCTATGGGGCAGAGTACCAATAGCTCCAGACCCTACATCCTCTTGGGGTGAAGTTAGCAGACAAGCACACCTGGTGTTGCCCCAGCCTTCCTTCCCAGCGAGTGTCATTGTGTTTCACTGGCTTTAATCAAACCAAGTGCCTTTCCAAGAAGCAGTCTGGTGGCCTGGAGAATACAGTACACCAATTGGCTGCAGTCTTGGTCACATGCCTCTCCCATGAGAGGGAAATGAGGCTTCATTAGAAGCATGTAGTTTTTGAGAAGGAATGAAGCCCCAAATGCAAATTAGGATTGTTGCCAAAGAGGTAAATGGATACTAGAGAGGCAAACAGCCATTGCTGTCAAACAGTGGGTTATTACTGGGACAGAAGCCTGTAGAGACATTGTTAGTATCCATGTGACTCTTCCCTACCTATGACAGCCAAAAGGTTTGCCTGGGTTTGGTGCCCTCCTACCTCCAGGCCCAGGCCCTGATTGACTAAGCCAATCTATCTTTCTCTCTGTCTGTCTATCTAGAGATGGAGTCTCGCTCTGTCACCAGGCTGGAGTGCAGCAGTGCAATCTCGGCTTACTGCAACCTCCACCTCCCAGGTTCAAGTGATTCTCCTGCCTCACCCTCCCAAGTAGCTGGGATTACAGGTGTGTGCCATAATCCCCAGTTAATTTTTTTTTTTTTTTTTTTAAGTGGGGTTTCATTATGTTGGCCAGGATGGTCTCGATCTATTGACCTCATGATCCGCCCACCTCAGCCTTCCAAAGTGCTCTGGGATTACAGGCGTGAGCCATCATACCCAGCCTAAGCCAATCATTCTAATTTCTCTGTCTTTGCCCCAGTAATTTGTTCAGGTTGGGAGTAACTCAGGCCTAAGCCAGTCAGCATCCTTGCCCTGGTGATCAATTTAGAGCAAAAGCATGTGACCTAAAGAAAGAGACATCATGGATGCTGTATGACAGGGAGAAAAGCAGCTCGTTCATGTTAGGGGATGGTAGAATGTGTGGCCTGGGCCTCCTATAACTGTTTTTCTACCTAGAAGGAAGCCAGCATACAAAGACACTCTGAGAGACTGAGAAACATGGCCCTGATCACATGGCTCCTGAGGCCCATGTGGCCTCTGGGTTTTCAGTTATATAAGCCATTGTGAGTTGGACTTACTATTACCTGCAGCTGAAAGCAACCTAATAGTCATGTCATTTAGTGACAAGGATATGCCCTGAGAAAAGCATTGTCAGGTGATCTTGTCATAGTGTGATCATGGAGTGCACGTACACAGACCCAGACGGCAGAGCCTACCGCACTCCTAGGCCATATGGGGTAGCCAGTAGCTCCTAGGCTACAAACCTGTGCAGCTTGTCACCATACTAGATACTGTGGGCAACTGGAACACAAGTGGTATTTGTGAATCTAACATGGAAAAGGTACAGTAAAAATACAGTATTATGATCTCATGGGACCGCTGTTGTACATGTAGTCTGTTATTGACCAAAACATTATGTGGCCTGAATATATACAAAACTCTACCACCAATTAGCCCCAAGACCAAGGCCTTACCTGCTGCTTTAAAAGTGCTGACCACTCTTGCCTCATCTAGCCAAACAATAACCCTTAAGACAGCCCCTCCTGGTCTACCGCCTCTCATTTGATCCTTGACTCACCTTGTGAGTAAAACAGGTGTATTATCTGCCTTCTACAACTGGAGAAACAGGTTGGAGAGCTTAAGTGAATCACCCAAGGTTTCCCAGGCGTCAAGTGGTGAGGCCTGGGCCTGAGCCTGAGCCTGAGCCCAAATCTGCTGCCTCCAAAGCCCATGCTGTTCCATCACCTCAGGCCTCTGAAGGAAGGCGAGAGGTCTCCGGGAATGGCAGGCAATGGCGAAACATGCTTGGTTTACTCCCAGGCTGGATGACCGAGGCCCTGAATGCCAGCTCCTATCTGTCACTAGGTTGAGGATGGTGACAGCACATAGCAGGGAAGGCCCCTCACCATTCTGATAAGGTCTCCACTTGCCACCAAGTGTGTGGCATAGTGATACTTGCTGCACCAGGTGCATGCCACACCAGTGCAGAGTGTGATGCTGTGTGGCTCAGGGAGGCCGTGATGAGTCCATCTTCCCGGCAGCTGACCAGAGCTAGATAGCAGCCAGCTTTCTCCGACCTGGCCCAGGCACATCTAATCGGTTCCTGCACATCCTCTTACTTTTCTGCAGTAACCCGTCTTGCCTCTGCTTACCACCTGCTGCGGACGTGGGGCCAGGTGGCCTCACATTCCTCCCTCCTGCCTCTCTGGCACATCCAAGAATGAAACCAGGCAGGGCAGGGACAGGGCACTCATCACTAGCCCAGCCCATGAAGAAATACAGCACTCTCAAAATAAAAACAATAATGCATTTTTAGGTCAGGTGTGATGGCTCATGCCTGTAATCCCAACACTTTGGGAGGCTGAGGCTGGAAGATCACTTGAATTCAGGGGTTTGAGACCAGCCTGGGGGACATAACCAGACTCCATCTCTACAAAAATTAAAAAAAAAAAAAAATAGTCGGGTGTGGTGGGACACACCTGTGGTTACAGCTATTTGGGAGGCTGAGATGGGGGTCACGTGAGTCTGGGAGGTAAAGGCTGCAGTGAGCCATGACTGTGCCACTGCACTCCAGCCTGGGTGACAGAGCAAGACCCTGTCTTTATTTTTTTTTAAAGCATTTTAAAAAAATGTTTCAGAATAGTTTGAGATTGACAGAAAAATTGCAAAGATAGTACACAGAGTTCCCAAAGACCCATTAGTCAGTTTTCCCTATTATTAGCATCTTCCAAATTAATAGGAATTTGTCATAATGAATGAACCAATTTTGTTACATTACTAACAAAAGTCCATACCTTATTTGAATTCCCCTAGGTTTTACCTAATGGCCTTTTTCTGTCCAAGGATCCCATCCAGGACACTACGTGACACTGAGTTGTCATGTCTCATGTCTCCTTAGACTCCTCTTGGTTGTGACAGTTTCTCATTCTTTTCTTGTTTTTGATGACTTTTACAGTTTTGAAGAGTACGGCCAGGTATTTTGTAGAACATCCCTCAGGTGGGATTTGTTTAATGTTATCCTCATGACTAGATGGGGTTATTTTTTGTTGTTTTTTCAAGAGACACTGTCTTGGTCTGTCGCCCAGGCTAGAGTACAGTGGATCATAGCTCATTGCAGCCTCAACCTCCTGGGCTCAAGCAGTCCTCCTCATCAGCTTCCCGAGTAGCTGGAACCACAGGCACACACCACCATGTGCAGCTAATTAATTTTTTTTTTTTTTTTTTGTAGAGGCAGGCTCTTGCTATGTTGCCCAGGCTGGTCTTGAATTGCTAGGCTTAAGTGATCCTCCTATCTTGGCCTCCCAAAGTGCTATGATTACAGGAATGAGCCACCGTGCCCAGGCCATGCACTACAGTTTTTTGTAGGAAGGCCACAGAGGTAAAGTACCACTCTAATCACACATCAAGGGTACATACCATCAACATGCTTCATCATGTTTATGCTGGTGTTACCCTTCATCATCTGGCGGAGGGAGTTTGTCAGGTTCCTCCATAAGGTTATCTTTTCTCCCTTTCCTGAATGTATCCTTTAGAAGGTAGTTACTATATGCAGTTCACACTTAAGAAGTAGGGAGCGCCGGGTGCGGTGGCTCGCGCCTGTAATCCCAGCACTTTGGGAGGCCGAGGCGGGTGGATCACGAGGTCAAGAGATCGAGACCATCCTGGTCAACATGGTGAAACCCCGTCTCTACTAAAAATGCAAAAAATTAGCTGGGCATGGTGGCACGTGCCTGTAATCCCAGCTACTCAGGAGGCTGAGGCAGGAGAATTGCCTGAACCCAGGAGGCAGAGGTTGTGGTGAGCCAAGATTGCGCCATTGCACTCCAGCCTGGGTAACAAGAGCAAAACTCCATCTCAAAAAAAAAAAAAAAAAAAGAAGTAGGGAGCTGGCTCACACCTGTAATCCCAGCACTTTGGGAGGCCAAGGTGGGTGGATCACTTGAGGTCAGGAGTTTGAGATTAGCCTGGCCAACATGATGAAACCCCATCACTACCAAAAATATAAAAATAAGCTGGGCGTGGTGGTGCACACCTGTAATCTCAGCTACTCAAGAAGCCGAGGCAAAAGAATCACTTAAACCTGGGAGGCGGAGGTTACAGTGAGCCAAGATCACACCACTGCACTCTAGCCTGGGTGACAGATCCAGACTCCGTCTCAAAAAAAAAAAAAAAAAACAAAAGAAATGGAGAGTTATGCTCCATATCCTTGAAGGCAGAGCACCTACATAAATGATCTCTGGAATTCTACATGGGAGAAGTTTATTCTCAATTTATGTATTCAATCATTTCTTTATCACTATGGACTCAAATATTTATACTTCCTATTATGTTCCAATGCTATTTATTTTGTTGCTTTAATTGTTGCGGTTTTGACCTTAGGGCGCTTTCTCAGTTGGGCTCCTGTGTCTCACATACTCCACCCTTTCTTACTTTCAATAGTAGTGGATTTTTATCATTCCTTTTCTTTCAACAAGTACTGCATGTTGATAATCATTCACGCTGTGTAATGGGTATGTTTGGGTTCAGTATACTGTTCTCTCAACCCTTGATCACACTACACTCTCTCCCTAAGTATTGCATGTTGGTTACCCTGAGTGTAAGACTTCATTGCCACCTTCTGTACCCATGATGGCCTGGGATGATGGGACAAAGAAGGCAAGGGGAGCCCGGGCATTCAGCTACCAGACCCAGGGCAGGGCTCAGTGTCACAGCTCTCTCAAGGGGGAAGGGCTGCAAGGGGACTGCTCCCAGGTGTGCTGAATGGTGAGGTAGCCCTGTGAAGCAGATGGTGATGACATGACACAAATGCTGGGTGTCCATGTTCCCTGCTAGGCTCCATTCCCTCAGTCCCTCCCCTCACTCTCCGAGCAGTGGTTGCCACGAGCCCGGATACCAAGGGACCAGTGAATGTGGTGGAATAGGAATGGTGACCCAAGCTGTGCAGAGCGGGAGGCTCCGACCCACCCTCCCTTCACCAACAGCCTCCCCCAGCCTCTGAATGGCTAGATGGGGAGCCCAAGGCTAGGCTTTTGTGGGCAGGATGGAGAGCCCATCAAGAGCTTGAGAAGCGATGACCTGTTGGCACTGCCCCTCCCATAGTGTCAAACATTTCTCACCGAGGCCCCACCTCCTGAATTCCTCTGGCGTTCAGAGCCCAGACGTGCACACTTGTGCTGAATGCCTAAGCCTCTTTTCTAACTACTCTAAGCTTCTCGAAGGCAAGGCCCAGGCTTTGTAAGCTGCCTAGATTGCCCCAGTAGCCAGTGCCATGCTGGGCTGAGGCTAGGTGCTGCTCAAATACCTGAGGGCTGAACTCATGCAGAGGCAACCCTGGAACCGCCCTATCGAGGGCACAGAGATAAAGGTACATCTCGGGCTGGAGTCCACTGGTACATGTGTCATCTGCACATAACATTTGAAGAGTACCCACCACAAGCCAGGCACAGTGTTAGGGGCCCAGTAGCAAGTACACAAGCCGCTGATCCTATGGGGGTTCCCAGTTGGAAATACCTACTCACCACCACTCTCTATACGAAGGGTCCTGGGTGGGAAACATGGCCAACTTGTTGGAAACAGGGTCCCTCCTCTCCAAAGTCTCCTCCAGCCTTGCTGCAGTAGGTATTCTCTGTGGATGTGACAGTCCTCCCCTCAGCTGGCTGGCCTTGCTGTGGCCTTTTGGCCCAAAGCCGTTGACCACTGTCCTTTAGCCCAAGATCTGCCCCTGCCACCCCAGAGCTATTGATGGCACTGGGAGATAAACAATGAAGCTCTCAAGTACTGTGCATGGGTGCCATGGGCAGCCAGGCTGCCAGCTGGATGCGGGATGAGTGGCTGGCGGCGTGGGCTCTGCATGCCCATTGGGTTATTTTTTGAATCAGACTTTGCATGGCTCATTCCATACTCCTGGGTCCCTGCAGGAGTAGGCTTTTAGAGAGAAGGCACACCCCTCTCTATTGGCCTACAGGCTGTCAGGCTTGTCTGTCTTGGCAGGAGACTTAATCCCTCACCTAGTTCGGCACTAGAGTAGAAGGTTTGGGCTCAGCTTTCTTAATATTGGACCCTTGATTCTTTTTCTTCTTCTCTAACCTTTAATTTACTGGAAAAAATTAATAGCCGAGACCATGCTACGTAATTTTGCCCAGAGCAGGCTGAGGGTATACAAGAGCCCCACCCTGCAAAGGACATCAGAGGAAAACAATCCTAAATGGGGCCTGGCAGTCACAACAGGCCCGCTGGGGCAGCTGGCATCTAGCACAGGGCGCAGGAGGGGACCTGCTCGGCTGGTTGTGAATTGTCCAAGGCCACCTGCTCGGCATTCTTTCAGACACGCCCATCCTGCTGGATGTGTTATGTGTACGTGCACGCGGAGCCAGAGTGAGCTAGAGCACGCGGGTCCGTGGCCCAGTCATGAGGCTCATCTGCCCCACCTCACCCACCAGGCAGACTCTGCTCAAGGGACCCCTGAAGGGGAAGGCTGAAAAACAATGGCTTGACCACTATCATAACCAGCCCTGGGCAAGAAACACCGGGCAGGCACACGATGCGCTTGCAGGATCTGCGCCTGGCAGTGTCTGCCACCCGGTGCTGCAGAAACAAACTGAAACTGGCATGAAGAACGGAGCACAGTCACCAGTATGTTAATGGTTAATGGCTCTGAGCCAGTTTGCAAGGGCGTATTTCATTCCCCAACTCTATTTTTTTTCTCCAAAAGGTAACAGATTTGTGGTCTTGCTCAAGTTCTTTCAGAAAACATGCAAATTTGTTACTGCCTTTTAGCATTCAATATACATTTACCTCCCCTTTCTTTTAAGGATTTTAATACAGTTAACTCTTATTACATCAGAGAAAAGGAGAGTTTATTCACTCCACTTTTTTTTTTTTCCCTTTGGGACGGAGTCTTGCTGTGTCGCCCAGGCTGTAGTGCAGTGGCGTAATCTTGGCTCACTGCAACCTCCGCCTCCTGGGTTCAAGCGATTCTCCGGCCTCAGCCTCCTGAGTAACTGGGACTACAGGCCTGTGCCACCATGCCTGGCTAATTTTTTGTATTTTTAGTAGAGACAGGGTTTTACCACCTTGACCAGGCTGGTCTCGAACTCCTGACCTCAAGTGATCCGCCCGCCTTGGCCTCCCAAAGTGCTAGGACCATGTCCGGTCTGACTCCACATTTTAACAAAACTCAAAAATGGCTGCACTATCCAGGACATATGATGGCAGACAGACCTAAGAATTGCCAACATTTATTGAGTACGAAATGCCAGAAACAATTCATAGGCTTTTCACACTTACTCCTTTAAGCCTGGCAATGGTACTTGGTACTACTACTGTCCTCACATTATGGCTCAGAAAGCCAGAGCAATGTCACCCCAGAGGTAAGGGTTGTAGCTGGCATGGCAGTCCAGACAGGCGGGCTCAAGGGCCATGGCCCTACCCACTCTGGCAATCATTCAGAAGCTCCTTAGGCTCCTTTCACACACCGACCCTAACGAAACACCAAGCAACGACAACACTTACCAGCAGGGCGATGAGGGTTCACCAGGAGAGCCTCCAAAACTCGTGCATGGGCCTCCCTGGCATGGTCACACAGTCCTACCGATAGTTAAGCCTGGCTTGGCCAAACTGTTCAAAAATGGGGTATTTGGCCAATTGGTTTTCTCCCTGAGAAAGTAACTAGAAAACATTTTCGTTTATTCCCTTTCCAAGGAAACTCTGGGGATGTTATGAGTTAGCTGCTGCCTTAGTGAACCCCAGACACCGAAGGAAATTATCTATTAGCTATCTAGCAGTGTAGACATCGGCAAACTCTTTCTCCCTACCTGAGGCTTCCTCTTCAGGAAACAGAAACAGTTTTGAACAAAAGAGTGCTCTAGTTTCATGTTTCCAGAGGTTTTTGAGAACGCAGCCTGGTGGCCAGGCCTGAGAGCCAGCCTTGCTCTGGCTGGATTATAAAACCTGCCTGGGGACCAGAGGCCAGCCAGTGCGTGCTATAGAAATGAGTGCTGCCCCACGTCATTACCCCTTCTTGGGGCTTCAAAAGCGGGTGGTGGAGGCAGCCCTCAGCTCTCTTCCTTCTCAAGTTTAAAAACTTGGTAGCTCAGCCAGCTCCCAAAAGTATCAGAGCCCCACCGGGAGCACGCAAACTCATCAAGCCAATCCTAAGGACTGAACTATTTAAAAAGCCCGCTTCCCACACTTTCATCCTGACCTCAGAGCCACTTTGCTAATTCAGCTCAGCTGTGCCTAACTTACCCAACAGCGTCCTTTTGGTTCCTCAGGTTATCTTACTTCTGGAAGTCAAACCTGAGTGACACGAGGACCACCTGAAAGAGCTTGTTAAACTGACTCGTGGGCCACGGTACACTTTAGATCAGAGGAGTTCTAGCCCAGGAATCCTTTTAACAAGCAGCCCTGGGCACGATCCAAGGACCCCACTTTGAGTAACACCACATGGGGCTTCCGGGCAGTTCTGCCTGAGCCTCCAATAATGTCCAAAGCTGAGATGCCATTGCATTGTGGTGGGAGGGAATGGGCAGAGCCTCGCTCAGGTTGACACCAGATCTACGGTACCCATGGGGCCGCTTCAGTCTTGAAGGGTTCGTGAGTCCAGTCTTGGTGTCACCTTGCTCTCTTTGGTCACCGTGCCTGGTAAGGATGGGGCACATCTCTGAGGAGTGGGAAGCATTTGTGACACACCAAGAAGTCAACCCTTTAGGGAACCGCTTTAGGGAAGGTGTCGGGAGCTGGCCTTTTCCCCCTAGCTGAATCGGTCCTGGTCACATGCTTTGTGTAGATAATGGCAGCAGGCACCTCAGTGCTCACTCGGTCCTGAGGTTAAGCACATTATAAGCATTATCTCATTTAATCCTCATAACCATCTTATGAGGCTAGTGCTATTATTATCCTCATTTTATAGATAAAGATGCTGAGCCTGGGAGAAGTAACACAGCCACCAAGTGGCGGAGAAAGGATTGCGAACCCAGCCAGTCTGATTTCAGAGGCCAAGCATAAAACACACATGATATTATCAGAAACAGAATTCTGCTTACTTCAGCCCCAGTTCAGGGCTCGGGCTCCCATTGTCTACTCCGTCTTGTTTTTTAAACCTGTCCCAGCTAAGATGACAGCTCTGTGAGCTTAGGTAGTCTTTACCTAAGAAATTGTAGAAGTTTTACAATGGAGTTAACTGGGCCATTTTAAATACCCTTGCACTTGGGGCAACTGTAAAGGTAGGGAAATATAAAGCTTAACAGGCTCCTCAGTGAAGCCACCTGCCACAGTGACCACGCAGATCTACAGCTTATCTGGCTTTGTGTAAGTCAGTGTCCAGAGTAATGTCAAAATAAACCAAAGATTACCATCACGGTGAGAGTAAGCTACGGTCAGACTTTGACATCCTGAAGAGATACTCATACTCGCTTCCTGGACACACATACCAGAAGGGACTTGGCTGTGACTTTGATTTGTCCCTTTCAGCTGAGCACAGTCTCCAGGTGGAGCTCCCCTGTGTTCCCATCCAGGAAGCTGCTTCCAGTGGTACCTCCACCCTGTGCCAAAGTCTGCTCAGCATGCCAACTGGGTGGTTCAGATTTTCCCACGTGAACCAGCCAGCTAGCCACTGTGCCCCTTGTCTTCTAGCTGGTTTGCTGAAATCTAGAGAAGCCTAAACTCAACCCCTTGTCCAGCCACTATACCAGAGCCAGGTGCTGGCTCTCAGGGACACCACTTGTCCTCACGCTGGCTCAACTGCCCCTTCCTATTTGCTACCTACCTACTGGGTGCCAGCTTCACATGCCTTCCATCTCTGTATCAACATGGCTTCACCCACGGCTTGGTTCTACCACCAATTCTAAGCAAACCAACTGTATACTTAAGCCCAGATATACAAAGAGATACGGTTGAGGGCAAGGGAAAACAGGAGAAAAGCGTGCTAACCCTGAGGGCTTTCTGCAATAACCTGATTCTCATTCCCATTTCTTCCTATTGCAGTCTCTTTCCTCTGTCTTGAAAAGAAGTGCCTTTAATAAATGGGATCTTGCTTTCCCAGCATCTTCCTTTTCCTTAATGTAATCATGGCCTTTGGAGGCTTGATCATGTTTCAAATTGCTCTTCTATAGATATAACCCATCTGCCAGCTCCCATGACACAAAAAAAAGATATTATGGATTTAACATACAATTGAGAGGAGCCACAGTGCTCTTCACTGTTCTAAAGATCGTGAAAAATCCAAGCACTGATTTGACTTGACATCCTCTCTGGGTCTAAGAACAGCAGTACTTCCTGTCAGCCAGACAGGAAAACCAAGGCTGAGCTGCGTCCTGGCCATAATTCCTTTTTCTTCCAAGGTCAAACAAGTTCAGGCTGGTGTTGGGTCCCCAGTCTGAGTAGAGCTCACTTGATGCTATTTGGAGCCTTCTTGACTACCAGTCCTGGAACTGTCTAGAAACCGAAAGGTCCTGGAGAACAGCAACCTCTGAACTGGGCACTCATTACCAGGAGAACCTGAACAGCAGCTCTGGGCAAGCAATTCCCCCAAAGGTCACTTGTTTAGCGAAAACTAGATCTAGAAATGTTGCCACAGCTAACCCCACATCCCTGTTGAACCTCAAAAGCCTTATCCGATGAACAAAGCCATCACCACCCATATACTCTCTCCGGCTGAGCTGAGCCCTCGGAAGAAAGGAGAAACAACTCTGGCTTACGGCTGCTCCTGGTTCTGCAAGACCAGGTAAACCACCTCCACTTCTCACTCAGGCTTCCATAGAGGCCCTAACAGCTTCCAGAGGGGTCTCTCATCAACCGTCTTGGCCTTAACAAGGGCAAGAAGACACCACCACCAAGAAGGATAAAATAAGTTTTTATTTATAGTCTTATAGTAAAGGGGGAAGCCTTAACTTGCAAGACAATTCTTCGGCAGTATGTACAACATACTTTTTATTTCCATGGAATGGAATCAAACACGAACTGAGACTACAGAGTATACACTAGAAATCAGCAAATGCCAGGAACGGAGGAGGAAAAAGACAAAGAAATGAGGCCTAAACACACAAAACCCTTCACTGGGATCTGCTGACCACAGCCAGAACCAGGGCTGGATCACACAAAGGAGACAGGTTTCAGGACAGCAGGAAAGGAAGTGGGGTGAGGGCAGGGAAGGGTCCGCACTGGGGTGCAGGTTTAGTACCAGGTAAATTGCTCTTGGTATTTACATACAAAATCAGTTGGCTCTATTTCTTAGAAATACACACAGGAAGAAAGGAAGATTTCATCATTACTTTATGAATCTGTCGCTTTGCAAGACCGACATCATCAGAAATAGGAACAATTCACTCAGATTCAAATTTAAGTAGCAGGAAATAAATATCAAATCATCATCACTGGCCCTCAATACAAAAGCTCTATGCCACCCAAAACATCCTCCCTGTCCCAACCCCAAATGGCCACTCCCCAAATGGTGGCTGCTGCTTCACTGCTGCTGTCTCCCACGCATACCACAAGAATCCACGCAGCCCTCCGTGAGGCTGGCACTGCAGGCTTAAACAGCTGGCTGAGAGAGGCAGGAGTGAAACACGTCGAAGACTCTGTGCTGCGAATCTGTCCCCACTTTCTTTTCATACCACAGACTTCTTTAAGGATCTGGTCTTTCAATAGGAGCAATACGTAGCTTTTTAGCAAAAGGGAAAAAACCACCTTAAAAAGGAGGAGGGTTAATTCTGATTACTCCAAACTGGTCATCTTCTCAAAGTAGAGCAGTTCACAGATTCACAGTCTATCCGACAGAGGTGAGGGCGGACCAGGAGGCCACCTGGGCAGGCCAGGCATCCTCCGGGCATGTGCCCGGCAGGGCTGGAGGAGCTGGTAGGGTGGGCAGGATACTATGGGCTCAGAGGTCTGGCCGGCCGTCTGTCCTCCACAGAAAAAGCTGCCAAGTTGGGGTGTTTTGGTTTAAAAATTCCTGGTGGGGACAGGGAATCCCTGAAGGGAATACATTAAAAAAAAAAAATACACAGTGGAAATGGGGAAGGAGAACGAGAGCTGTTGTCCAAGAGCTTCTACGTAAAAATAAAAATTTTAAAAAAAAAGGGAAAAAGAGAAAAATAGAGTCTCTTAAATGGTTCTGAGGGTTCTACAGATGAACTGAAAGGAGGATGAGACGATGGAGACAGTTTTTATTGCTGGCCTGCCCCGAGTGGCTTAGCTGGCCTCCATCCGGAGCTTCTTCCTGCTTTGGGGCTCCTCAGGCTCAGACTCTGAGCTGGAGTCTGAGCCCCCATCGAAGGCAGAGATGGTGCTGCCCTTGGCGTTGGTGTAGAGGCTGTTGTCTGAGGAGGGGTAGTTGGTCTGCAGTTGGGCACTTGACCTCGCCTTCTCCAGTGCACGGACTAAAAGGCAACCAAGGGAGTGTGTTACTGCCTTCTGGAGACTTGGGGAGGAACCGAGTCTCAGACTCAGGGTCCAGCCTGTTCTTCCTAAGGGCTTGCTTGCTGGCCCCCGAGGCTCAAGGTGCTCAGAAGTAGCTCCCTTTGGGTGGCTGTTGACTCACACACTTCATTTCCCTCCCGCCTTTCCCAGCTGGACCTGGGAACCAGCAGACACTCTGCAATCCCACCCAACCCTGAAGAGAAGGCTTGTGATGTCACCGTGTGGCCACAGAAGCCCAGCGCAGAGACTGGAGTGTGAGCTTCCTGTGGGATTCAGCAGTGCAATAACAGAGGAGAAGCTGGCCCAGTAGCATGAGGCTCCACAAGGTGTGAAGGCCACACAACAGCAGGAAAGGATGATGTAAGATGCATCAGCCAAAGAACACTTTTGGCTTAGTTCTCGTGTACAAGATCCATTTGGAATGACAAGCTGGACACTTGGAAGCAAGTCACCGATACATGTAAAATACCTGGGCTTTTCAAACAGCCCCTACATGCAGGCTGCTTGGCGGCCCAATAACCAACCCACTGACACCACCCACTGCCCATCCCTTGGTTCAGCTCAGCTTGAGCCTGGAAGGTCAACCCTTTATTTTATTTTATTTATTTTATTTTATTTGAGGTTTTCTAACCCAGGTGGTTACTTGCATTTCCTTTTACTTGCATCTTCCATGAGGGAGGAAGAGAAGTGAATTCCCCAGGAACAAAGAACTTGATCAGCTCTCGCTTTCCCCTGTGGTTGTAGGAAAAGGCGGGTGTGAGCATTGAGAACAGCATGGGCCTAGCCCATAGGCTGCCCTGATTGGACTACCATTGACCATGGAGAGGGCTCACTGTCCCTGAACACCCGGATCTCTGGTACTTACACAGCACATTCCACTCCGAGGACCTCAAAGCTCTTTTCAGACACCTGATGCCAGGTGTGATCCCTACTGCAGGCAGAGCACCTGAGCCCCAAGAAGGGGACAGATCAGGTCAGAAAAGATGAGATACAAGTTTCCAGATGTCCAACTTCCTAGCTTCCACTGTCTCCTCACTGGCGCCTCAGGTCCTTCCTCAGGAAGGCTCTAACACTCAGCTACTCAGGCCCCAGGAAGCAGAGCCAAGCCTGTTTCTCCGCACATACTCCATGACTGGCTCTGACTCTGCAGGTCCAGGTACCAAATCCTGACCCGGATGGAGCACAGCAGGGCCAGCTGCCCCACAAGCTCGGGTGCTCACCTTGCTGCTCCAGAAGAGCATTCTGCCGCTTGAGGTCGTCAATATCTTGCTGGTGTGTGTGGTTTTTCCTTCGCATATACTGGATATACTCTGTGGCTTTGTCTAGGATTTGGGCCCGGGATGCCTGTGGCAATATGAGAAAAAGCACAGGGGACAAAATAAAGACAGAATCCAGGCAGTGAGGGAACCTGGCCTTTCTGCAGCAACTGCTTCGGTGGCTGGAAACAAGAGGGTAAGGTGGGAAAACGCTGACGAAATACAGTAATGGCTATTGAACGCCTTCTTTGATTTTGTTTTGTTTTGAGACAGAGTTTCATTCTTGTTGCTCAGGCTGGAGTGCAATGGTGTGATCTTGGCTCACTGCAACCTCCACCTCCTGGGTTCAAGCAATTCTCCTGCCTCAGCCTTTCAAGTAGCCGAGATTACAGGCATGCGCCACTGTGCCTGGCTAATTTTTTGTATTTATAGTAGAAACGGGTTTCACTATGTTAGCCAGGCTGGTCTCAAACTCCTGACCTCAGGTAATCCACTCACCTCGGCCTCCCAAAGTGCTGAGATTATAGGTGTGAGCTATTGTGTCCGGCTTTTTTTTTTTTTTGAGACATAGTCTCACTCTGTTGCCCAGGCTGGAGTGCAGCAGTGTGATCTCAACTCACTGCAACTTCCACCTCCCCAGTTCAAGCGATTCTCCTGCCTCAGCCTCCTGAATAGCTGGGTAACAGGTGCATGCCACATTGCCTGGCTACTTTTTATAATTTTAGTAGAGATGAGGTTTCACCATGTTGGCCAGGCCGGTCTCGAACTCCTAACCTCAGGAGTGATCCACCCACCTTTGCCTCCCAAAGTGCTGGGATTACAGGCGTGAGCCACTGCGCCCGTGAAGGCCTTCTTTGTGACACACAAGGTGCCAAGTACTTTACAGAGCTTACCTCACAAACAGTTTCAGAGGTAGTTCTACCAGGAACCCAAGAATCAGAGAAGTAAACCGGATTTTTCAAAATCACCAGCTAGAGAGTGACAGAGCCTGGATTTAAACTCAGAGACATCTGACTCTTAAATTGTACTCCCATCCCCTTTGGTTCTTTAGGTTGCTTTGAAGTCTTTAGCTTGGCTATGTCTGGAAACGTTAAAATACTACTTCAATGAAAGCTTTAGGCCATTAACTCTGCTAGGGCCCAGCTACAGAGAGCTGGTCCAGAAAGACATGAGCAAGATTTCAGCTGGAGCTGGCTTGAGCTGAAATACAATGTGTTTCCTCAAGACCCAAGATGGCAGCCAAACTCTCAAACCATTGTTAACTATTCCTAACTGAACGATGCTGCTGTCACTATTTCAGCCTTCCTGGCTAAAGAGACTTTCATAAAAGCTGTCAGTGCTTGATGTCAACACAGGAAGTGCATGAGATTGGGCCATTTCAGGAAACAACCACACCCCTATAACGGCTGTGGGTAGCCTGGGTACTGCCTTGTTAAAGGAACAAGTTCGTCGGTCAATAACATCATGTCCTGTTATTGTGCCCCTAGACATTGAACTTGTCTGGGAGATTCCCTCCAGGCTATTGAGTTACTTATGGCCAGGCAGACAGCCATACTGGTAGAATAGTACAAAGCCAAGAGAAGCCCAAGGTGGGGTACCCTAGTAGCTTAAGTATGGCCTTCCAGCCAGAGGCTCCTGAGCAGCTGGAAAACTTCTTACCCAGGGTAGGGAGTACTTGACAATTCCATATTACAAGCCCATTGGGTCCTAAACAACCAGAACATAAGAGCAGGAGAACGACAAAGAAAACATGTATACCGTGGCTAGCAAAGCCAGATCTACTCATGTAAGTCCTAACAATCTCAATTTATAGGCCTCAGTTTGGGCTGAGTTTCAGAGAGGTTTGGAAGGCCTGTGTTTATTTGTAAATCTTCACAAGTACTAGAATTTCCAGGCTCTCCTCTTATAGCACCCTTAAGGCAATTTCCTCGAGGAAATTGTGCATAATCAACCATTTTTATCAGGTACAAATTACGTACAAGGTACTGGGCAGATATTATGGGGAAACAAAATCTATTAGTCATAGCTTCTTTGCCCCAAAGCTTACTTACTATCTAGTTGAGGAGATAAATATGTCTATACACAGACAAATCACAGGGCAGTGCTGACATGCATAACCTGACTAGTAGAGATTACAGAGGCCACAGGACAGACGGCTTCTGGCTGGGGTGATTACCTACTGTGTGCCAGGACTGGCCTTGGTGCTGTTGCGTGTGTGTGTGTGTGTGTGTGTGTGTGTGCACACAATGCGCTCCTATCTGAAATGGCAAACCCTGCATTAGACCAAGGTGGCATCTGTGGGAAAAGGTCACTCTGAATAGGGAGAATAGCACAGGCAAGGGCATGGGGTGGGGAAAAAGCGAGATGTGATTCTTTGGTTAAGTCAGTCAGCTTATGAAGAAGGAATGCGAGTCCTACCCTAGCAATGGATACTTCAGGCACTGTTTCCCATTTCTGCAAAGGGGCCTTATTAAGGTTTAATTACTAGGTGACAAAATGGGGTGAAAAAAAGGAGAACATAATTAGAAGGGACTAATTAAAGTATCTTCCTCTCTGGATACTGGAGATGGAATGAAAAATGATTAGTATTGATGAGATGTGGTAGAGTGGTGAGGAAGAATTTGGGAATTCGAGGTCAGAGGTGTGCTCTACACGCTTGTCATTAATGAGTTCTGTGACTGCAGATACATTTCTCACTTTGCCTATTCCTCATCTGACTAGAAATTCTCTAAGATCCCACCTAGCCCTCCAAACTCTACCCTTTCCATCATTGATGTAATTGCTATGCACATTACATCCCTCTCTTTAAATATGCCTATGTAAAAGCTATTTTTTCAACAAACAGTTCCCAGAAGGCAACATTAGCTCTTAACTACTCATGTGCATCTGGGACAAGGGAAAAATGCACAATCTCTGAAAGCAGGGAGCACTTGCAAACGTTCAGTGATAACTTTTAATGAATGACCAAACTGAGTAGCAGCCTTTGTGCTACCAGTTTCTCCTTCAAATATTTATATATGGAACCAGGGAATTAGGATCAAGAAGTGAAAAATGAGTGGTAAGCACAGCAAAACAAGCCAGAAGAGGGAAAAAGATCCTGTGAGGAATGGCAGTTTCCATTTCAGGGTAGTTTTTGGATGAAGATGAAATTCATAGATGTTCAGAACACAGTGTCTCAGGAACAAGAGGAGTCCAAAGAAGGCTGCATTGGTTTAAACCCAGAAGGAGGCCTTCAGAATGCTAAGCACAGCCCTTCCTCCATCCTCTGCTGAAAGCAAAAGGGCCTCAGGTCACTTGGGGTACCCTGATCCCTCAGCAAGTCCAAAATAATGGTTCAGAGTTTATTTTATTCTTCCCAGGTATCCAACAAGAATTAAAATCCAACAAGAAAAAAATTTAAAGCATGAAATGTAGAAATACTCCAAATTTGCATGTGCATTTAGTCCACGGAAGAAAAAGCAAAAGGCTGAAGCGAAAAACGCTAGACTCACCTGCAATCCTCCCCTCCCATCTTTCCATTCCATACAAGACCATGTGGCCAATCACAGCATGAAGGTGAGGGCAGGCCCTTCCTTGTCTTTATGAGTTTATAATACGTGACCAGTAAACACAAAGCCAGCAAGAAACCCTGGAATTTATGGCATGGACTATGGAATGACCCTGGGCTTTTGGTTTCTGTTTTCTGAAAATTGCCCTAACTCAGCTGAGTCAACTGCCCACATTCACGTGAATGTGACTGATCAGACAGAACTTGGTAAGTCAACGTGTCCACAGAGTAAGTGCTGCCTTGGGTACTCAAATAAGGAGAATTATAATTTTGATTTTGCCTTTGTAAACAGAAATGGCTCTTTAGATGGTTTGGATGAGACAGGATGGATGATGGCTGCAGGGACTGACAAGGTAGTCAGGTGTCCCATGCAGCCATGTGAGTGAATGCAAAGGGCTCAGCAGGCTGGCCTCCCTCCTCCCCTACCCTCTCCCCACACCTCTGGCAGTCACACAAAAGGACGCTGGGCAGCCTTGCCAGATCTTGCTCTGAAGCCGTGGATGCACACAGTAACACAAATGACAATGATGGGGGTGGTAACAATGCCAGTAGCTAACACTTACTGAGAACTTACTAAGTGCCAGGCATCCACAACCTTCTGATGTATTATTTTCCCCATTTTATAAATGAGGAACCTGAGGCACAGAGCTGTAATTTACCCAATGTTACATAAACTAGTAGGAAGTTGAGTCAGGATTTGAATCCAAGCCTCCAGGACACTCATATTTTGGCAACACAGGGGAAGCTATCAATGGAAGACCCTCATGAAGGTGGTTTTCTGGAGGAGTGACAGCTGAAGCCCAATGGTAAATTGTCTCTGCACAGGTAACAGGTGTAGGAATTGAGCTGAAAGTGAAGCAATGATGAAGACTAGTCTTCAGAATTTGGTTGAAAAGTAAGAAGTGGGCCAGGTGCGGTGGCTCATGCCTGTAATCTCAGCACCCTGGGAGGCTGAGTGGGAGGATCACTTGGGTTCAGGTGTTGGGGACCAGCCTAGAAAACAGCAAAAGACATGGGCTCTATAAAAAACCTGGGAGGTGGCGGTTGCAGTGAGCCAAGATCATGCCATTGCACTCCAAAAAATTGGCTGGGCATGGTGGTGCATGTATGTGGTCCCAGCAACTTGGGAGGCAGAGGTGGGAGGATCTCTTGAGCCCAGGGGGCTGAAGCTGCGGTGAGTCATGCTTGTGCCAACACACTCCAGCCTGAACAACAGAGAGAGACCCTGCATCCAAAAAAAAAAAGTGAAAAATGGTAGCTTGTAATAGCAGCATTGGAAGATTATTTTTCTTTCTTTTTTATTTTAAGAACAGGTGAGAACTAAACAGGCTTCTAGCAGAAACACACTGAGAGGAAAAACCTGAAGATGCAAGCTAGCTTGAGAGAACTGACCTAACCACCATTACCTCTTGGCAGCCCAGAAGGATCAAAGCAAAATGAACAATGTAGAAGACCCAGGGTGTGGCAGAGGGTCTGGCAGCTTCCTGTCCCTCCTACTGTTTATGCTGCAGCTGTGTGTCCATTTGCATTCCCTCCCAAGGCAACAAGCAGACAGAGGGAAGGCCAACCCCCTCAGCCAGAGGCACCCACTGTGAGACCTCTGCTTTGGAACAGTGTCCACCCGCCCCACACATCATGGCAAGAACCGACTACATATGTCACAAAAGGTCCCAAACCCAAAAGAGTTGGATTCTAATTAGAACCGGTTAAGGCCCCAAATGATTCCTGACTTTGTTAGCACTGATGCTTCAGATGAAGTCCAAGGTTATTAAATTTCATTTAAGGCAAGGGTTCTCAAAAATTTTCAATGTAAGACAAGAGTTCCAAACATTTCTGGAGTTATAAATCTTATCACAGTAACTTGGATTTCTGTAAAAATTCAAATAGTTTTAGAAAGTGCCTGGGGAGACGTGAGGAAAAGAACAGTAGTACGAGATTGTTAACATTAGGAACACCACTACCCTTCCCTAAGGTCCCAATGCTGACGTCAGCAACGATAATCTTAACTCTAATGAACACTATTCCTCTTCAGTGCCAAAAACAGATGCCACTGGGCTGATGTTACAGCTGTTTTGTTTCCCTAAGAACCAAAATGCCTGCCGGGCACGGTGGCTCAGACCTGTAATCCCAGCACTTTGGGAGGCCGAGGCAAGTGGATTACCTGAGGTCAGGTGTTTGAGACCAGCCTGGCCAACATGGTGAAATCCTTCTCCACTAAAAATACAAAAATTAGCCAGGTGTGGTGGCGGGCACCTGTAATCCCACCTACTCAGGAGGCTGAGGCAAGAGAATTGCTGGAACCTGGGAAGTGGAGGTTGCAGTGAGTGGAGATCATGCCACTGCACTCCAGCTCTGGCCGACAATAGCGAGGTTCAGTCTCCAAAAAAAAAAAAAAAAGAACCAAAATGCCCTATCTGGAGGGAAGAAAAAGAGGTACTGGTGGACTCACCAACTCCCATAGTTCTATTCTGTACTAGTTATTTTAGAGGAAATGACACCATTTATTTTTTGAAACCTGTGTAAGCTTTTACACATATGAAGGTTAAGGGAGAGTCCAGGGCAAAACCGGTGTAACTTCCAGGTGAATAAGCCATCTTTGAAAACCAAAATGAAAGCATATGCACAAGAAATTTGGATCCACATTAAACTAATTCATTCAAAAACAGAACCCCATCAATGCCCGCAAGGGAGGCTGGAAGGTCAGAGTCAGCACAGACCTGTGGCTATTTGAAGGCTTCCTGCTGCCAGGACCTCCCCAGCCACAGGACCATTTTGTTCATTACCAGGGAAAGGCAGAACTATTAGCCCTGCAAGCAGCTGAATCAAAGCCAGGAGTGAGACATTTGTTTAAGGGGTCAAAACAATCATTTTTAAAATCTTGCATTCTTTTCTCGTGTGCCCTTGGTAGCTTGAAATGAAGGTGTGGCATTTTTGCAACAAACTTTGACCGTGAAGGACAGGAGTATGCAATTTCCGAAAGAGGAAATAGAGCTAGTAAATAAACATGTGAAAAAGCAATTAATTTCACAATAAACAGAATATAAAAGAGTTAACTTTTGTTTACTTAATTAGTTACCCTCTTAAAAAAAATTCCAATGATAATGAAGTTGGTACTCTCAAAACTCGACTGAAAGACCACTCTTTAGAATTTGCTTGAACAAAGAAGGAAATAGAAGAAAGAGGACTTGAAAACAATCCTCTTGGATAGCATTTTGGCAACACAAGGAAAAAGGTCAGATGCTCATACCCTTCAACACAGAAATCCAGCTTCTTGGAATCTACAGAAATGGCTACATACAAATAGATATTCGTCACTATATTAATATAAATTTAAAAAAACTGAATGCAACCCCAGTTGCCCAAGAGAAACATGCCTAATGACTAAACATTAACACACTGTATGACCTGGGGAAAAATATGATATTATGTAAAAGCAGCAAGCTATATAAATAGCACTTTCCCTGAGGGAAGCATGCAGATGAAGAGACCAGGAAGGAATACACATATTGATAACACTGTATTTCCTTGCTTCATAGACTCCATCAATAAATCCATGGATTGAACAATAGCAGCTTTTGGGCAGAAAAAAAGGAGGCAGGTTTCTTTTCACATTCACTTTAAGATGAAGTCCAACTTCAGTCCCATTAAATGAAGCAGAGGGGCACAGACAGTCTGTCTTTGGATTGTACTGATCTGATAGTCGCTAGCCACATGTGGCTAATAAACACTTGAAATGTTGAGTACTCTGAACTGAGATGTGCTGTAAAGTTGAATTTTTAAGACTTGGTGAAAGAATAATTTTAAATACATTGATTACATGTTGATTACATACCTATTTTTTAGTATCAGGCTAAATAAAAGATATTATTCAAAATAATTTCACCTGTTTAACTTTTTAATTGGGTCCACCCAAAAATTTAATTGTATTTAAGTTATATTTAAAATGCATTTGTAACTCACACTAAATTTCTGTTGGGCAGCATTTGTCATAGGATCAAAGGGAAGGTTGTAGTTGTGTTAAAGGAAGGGGGAACTCATGTTTCTTCTTCTTCCCATTTTTCTAAAGTTTTTGCAATTTTGCTGGAAAAAAAAAAAATACTAAAGGCAAGGCCTAGTAATGACCTTATCCTTCCAAATCTCAAGATGTGGAAAATGTTAGGTGAGGAACTCTCTAGTACTCTTGGGGTAGTAAGATCTCTCCCATTCTGTGTGACAGTCTCCCAGAAGGAATAATTAGATTTCTGCCCTGCAGGAGCATACCATTGAGTTAGGTGATAAGATAAGCACAGAAATTAGGGAGACAGAGGAGAGGTTCCACAAAAGGCCACAGAGGTTCAGGGGAGGGTTCTAAGGGTGGGGCAATATTTGATATGGGCCTCTAAGGCAGAGAGCTAGAGATTGAGGGAAGCGGGGAACTCAGGCAGGAAATAGAGGGGAGAAGGCAGGTAGGCCTTGTGAGCAGGGCTCTTCGATATGGAACACACAAGTCATCTAGGCAGTGTGGCTGGGGTTGGGCCTTGAGAAAAGCGAAGAACTCAGATAAGCTGAGAATGGAATTCCTGGGCAAAGAGAAGAGGGATTGATATGGTTTGGCTGTGTCCCCATCCAAATCTCATCTTGAACTGTAACTCCCACAATTCCCAGTAGTGGGAGGAACCTGGTGAGAGGTAACTGAATCATGGGGGTTGGTCTTTCCCATGCTGTTCTTGGGATAGTGAATAAGTTTCATGAGATCTGATGGTTTTTAAAATGGGAGTTTCCCTGCACAAGCTCTCTCTTTGCTTGCTGCCATCCCTTTAAAACGTGACCTGCTGTTCCTTGCCTTCTGCCATGATTGTGAGGCCTCCTAGCAACATGAAATTGAAAGTCAGTAAACTTCTTTCTTTTGTAAACTGTCCAGTCTCAGGTATGTTTTTATCAGCAGTGTGAAAACAGACTAAATACAGTAAATTGGTACCAGTAGAGTAGGGCGCTGCTAAAAAGATATCCGAAAATGTGGAAGCAACTTTTAAATTGGGTAACAGGCAGAGGTTGGAACAGTTTGGAGGGCTCAGAAGACAGAAAAATGTGGGAAAATTTCAGACTTCCTAGAGACTTGTTGAATGGCTTTGCCCAAAATGCTGATAATAATATGGACAATAAAGTCCAGGCTGAGGTGGTCTCAGATGGAAATGAGGAACTTGTGGGGAATTGGAGCAAAGGTGACTCTTGTTATGTTTTAGCAAAGAGACTGGTGGCATTTTGCCCCTGCCCTACAGATATGTGGAACTTTGAACTTCAGAGAGATGATTTAGGGTATCTAGAGGAACAAATTTCTTTCTTTTTTTTTTTTTTTTTTTTTTTTTTGAGACAGAGTTTTGCTCTTGTTGCCCAGGCTGGAGTGCAATGGCATGATCTTGGCTCACTGCAACCTCTGCCTCCCAGGTTCAAGCGATTCTCCTGCCTCTGCCTCCTGAGTAATTGAGATTACAGGTATGCGCCACCATGCCCAGCTAATTCTGTATTTTTAGTAGAGACAGGTTTGTCCACATTGGTCAGGCTGGTCCTGAACTCCCAACCTCAGGTGATCCACCCACCTTGGCCTCCCAAAGTGTTGGGATTACAGGCATGAGCCACCATGCCTGGCCTAGAGGAAGACGTTTCTAAGCAGCAAAGCATTCAAGAGGTGACTTGGGTACTGTAAAAGGCATTCAGTTTTACAAAGGAAGCAGAGCATAAAAGTTTGGAAAATGTGTAGCCTGACAATGTGATAGAAAAGAAAATCCCATTTTTCGAGAAGAAATTCAAGCCAGCTGCAGAGATATGTGTAAGTAATGAGGAGCTAAACGTTAATCTCCAAAACAATGGGGAAAATGTCTCCAGGGCATATCAGTTTTTCAAGGCAGCTGCTCCCATGACAGGCCTGGAGGCCTAGGAGGAAAATAGTTTTCTGGGCTGGGCCCAGGATCACCACATTGTGTACAGTCTACTCCAGGGACTTGGTATCCTGTGTCCCAGCCACTCTAGCCATCACTGAAAGGGGCCAATGCAGAGCTCAGGATGTGGCTTCAGAGGGTGCAAGCCCTAAGCCTTGGCAGCTTCCACATGGTGTTGAGCCAGTGAGTGCACAGAAGTCAAGAACTGGGGTGTGGGAACCTCTGCCTAGATTTCAAAGGATGGAGTATGGAAATGCCTGGATGTCTAGGAAGAAGTTTGTTGCAGGGACAGGGCCCTCATGGAGAACCTCTGCTAGGGCAGTGCAAAAGAAAGAGGTTTACTGACTTTCAGTTTCATATGGATGCGGAGGCCTCACAATCGTGGCAGAAGGCAAGGAAGAACAAGTCACGTTTTACAGGGATGGCAGCAGGCAAAGAGAGAGAGCTTGTTCGGGGAAACTCCCATGCGCTCTATGTGGGATCAGAGCCCATACACCGAGTCCCTACTGGGGCACTGGCTAATGGAGCTGTGAGAAGAGGGCCACTATCTGCAGACCCCAGAATGGTAGATCCACTGACAGCTTGCACCGTGCACCTGGAAAAGCCAAAGACACTCAATGCCAGCCTGTGAAAGCAGCCAGGAAGGGAGCTGTTACCTTGCAAAGCCAAAGGGGTGAAGTTACCCAAGACCATGGGACCCACCTCTTGCATCACTGTGACCTCTATGTGAGACATCAAGTCAGGAGATCATTACAGAGCTTAAGATTTGACTGCACCGCTGGATTTTGGACTTGCATGGGGTCTGTAGCTTTTTTTTTTTTGGCAATTTCTCTCATTTGGAATGGCTGTATTTAGCCACTGCCTGTACCCCCATTGTATCTAGGAAGCAACTAACTTGCTTTTAATTTTACAGGCTCATAGGCAGAAAGGACTTGCCTTATCCCAGATGAGACTCTGCACTGTGGACTTTTAAGTTAATGCTGAAATGAGTTAAGACTTTGAGGGACTTGGCCGGGCACAGTAGCTCATGCCTATAATCCCAGCACTTTGGGAGGCCGAGGCGGGTGGATCACGAGGTCAAGAGATCAAGACCATCCTGGTCAACATGGTGAAACCCCATCTCTACTAAAAATACAAAAATTAGCTGGGCATGGTGGCACAGCCGGTAGTCCCAGCTACTTGGGAGGCTGAGGTAGGAGAATTGCTTGAACCCAGGAGGCGGAGGTTGCAGTGAGCCGAAATCACGCCATTGCACTCCAGCCTGGGTAACAAGAGCGAAACTCCGTCTCAAAAACAAAACAAAACAAAACAAAACAAAAAGACTCTGAGGGACTGTCAGGAAGGCACTATTGGTTTTGAAACGTGAGATTTGGGAGGGGCTGGGGTGGAATAATATGGTTTGGCTGTGTCTCCACCCAAATCTTACCTTGAATTGTAACTCCCACAATTTCCATGTGTCATGGAAGGAACTTGGTAGGAGGAAATTGAATCATGGGGGCAGGTCTTCCCCATGCTGTTCTTGTTATAGTGAATAAGTCTTGCAAGATCTGAATGGTTTTAAAAACGGGAGTTTCTCTGCACAAGCTCTCTTTGCCTGCTGCCAACCATGTAAGACAAGACTTGCTCCTTCTTGCCTTCTGCTATGATTGTGAGGCTTCCTTCCAGCCATGAGGAACTGTAAGTCTATTAAACCTCCTTCTTTCGTAAATTGCTCAGTCCCAGGTATGTCTTTATCGGCAGCGTGAAAACAGACTAATACAAAGGTATACAGTAACTGGAAGTTTAATGTTGGGAAGGAGGAGAAAAAGCAGGTGGGCAAGCTGAGTACCTTATTTACAGAACATGGAATACCAGTCCTTAACTAAATGGGCAATGAAAAGCCCTTGGAGGTGTTCAGCAGCACACAAATAATTTATAAGAAATTAAATCCATTTACAATTGCTGAGGCTAGAGCCTAAGGGAGACTTGGGCAACTACGGGCAACAATTTAAGATGCAAAAACTTTAAAAAGATAATTGTCCAAGTTGGAGTATGGCCAGCTAATAACCTTAATGAGTAATGAGGACAAGTGGATAGGGCTGTGGTTTACGTTTCATTTAAAAGACAATCCCTCCAGCAGCCCAAATATGCAATAGACAGGCTACTGAATGAATTGTCAGCCTTAAAAGCATCAACAGGAATGAGCCATCTCCCAAAATAATGTGGCCAGTTAGATAAGGGATTCCTCCCATCAGTTAAATATTCACTATATTCCCTACTATGTGCAGGCACTGAGGGAAGAAATATAACCAAAAGGAGACATTTTCCCTCCCTTCATCGTACTTATTTATAGTGTAGTGCTAGCAGACAGTCATTGAATAATCATGCAAATATATGTAAAACCACATATATTAAGTGTAATATATATATGTGTGTACATAAAAGTGTAAGTTCTATGAGAGCCTTTATCCTTAAGAATCATGTTCCCTGCCATAAGGGAACTATTAATATTTGGTTTCAACGTCTACCTGTTAAGAAAACCAGACTTTAATGGAAATGAAACTGAGATTAACTCAATGTAAAGCTCTTATTTGATGCTCAGCATGTTATCTCATTATTGTTAATTGTTAGATATAATCCTCTTTCCCAACAAGAGAACACGACCCTCAACGGTAGACACCATCCATTACATCTTTTAACCTCTACAGCACTCACAAGGTCTCACTTATAGTTAAGCACATAATATTGACTGTTGCTGTTTTCTTTAAGGGCTGAGTAAGTCTGTTGTTTCCTCTGGCTTGCTCTCTTCACCACAATTTACTGAGAGTTTACTATGTGCCAGAATCTGTGATAGGAACTGACAGAGGCAGTGCCCTCAAATTCTCACCTCAAAATCAAAAAATTTTGTTTTCCTTTATTTTCATTTGAAGTTATATTCTCTCTCTTCAACACAGCTCTCCCCATAAGGGACAAATGAGAGCTCGACTGCCTGAGAGAGCAATGAGTTTGATAAACAGGCACTGAGGGAGAGACTTAAAAGATGAGAAATTACTATAAACCACTGTAGAGCTACAAATGGCAATGTTGAAAATAACCTTCTACTGCTAAAGTCATCCATGATAAAGAGACAGTGTGAATGGTTCTAATCATTCTGGCTCAGGTATTGGGGCTAACTTATGAAATGGAGGACAGAATTATACCCCCATGTAAAGGCAAAATGATGGGCTGGCTGTCAGGTCTTGCCCCCCAACATAAACACAGTGAGCTTAGTGCCAGTGAACAGTACCCAAGCAAGGACACTTAACTGTTATTTTCTATTAAAGAAAAGCAATATCTCGGGGAAAGAAAAAAATAGGGCCACAGTTGATCTTGCCATCACTCCATTACTCTGGTTGGCTGGCTGATGGTTCTAATTCCATCCTATTGTTCCCAGTGGGCTCCATGTACAGCTGAGAAACTGCAAGGAACACAAGACTCAAACAACAGAGATCAAGGGTTTACCTGCCAACCTGGGACGTATGGCAAAACCCAAATGAACCACCAACTGTAACGGTCTCTTTTCTTGGGCTCAGAGCAACTATGTGAACTCATTTACAGACTTTAAATGATCCTTAATACCCTGCATTTCAGTGTTACCTACATATGCCAACTTAGAGGGGAGTATTTTTGTAGTAGCCCTGGTTTGACACACTGCCAAGATTAATAGGCCTATCCAGGGGAAGCTCCTAGGACAATGACAAAATACGAGTATTTAAGCAAGATTTATTTAAAATATCCTTAAATTGTTTACCCATGTGGTACAGGAAAAAGATGGAATTTGCAACTGGCAATCCTGAGTTCTAGCCCCTGTCCTGCTAAGATGAGACAGTGATCTTGAGCCTGTGAATAACAATGACAGGAGCAACAGCAGTAATAACTGTCCAATAACTACCATACCTTATACAACTGCTGTGTGGATTTAATTTTACATTGCAATACAATGTCAATTATTACTGATTTTTTTCCCTCGAGCAAGAGGTAGTAAATCTTTTCTTTTTTTTTGAGACAGGGTCTCATGCTCTTGCCCAGGCTGGAGTGGTGCCATCATGGCTCACTGCAGCCTGGAACTCCCAGACTCAAGAGATCCTCCCACCACAGCCTCCCAAGTAGCTGGGACTACAAGTTAGCACCACCATGCATGACTAATTTTTGTATTTTCTGTGGAGATGTGGTTTGGCCATGTGACCCAGGTTGGTCTCGAACTCCTGGGCTCAAGCAATCCACCTGCCTCAGTCTCCCAAAGTGCTGGTATTACAGGAATCAGCCATCATGCCTGATGAACCATTTTTTAAAATGTTTATTTTAGAGCAGAAATACAGAAAACAAAGGGTAAACAGAGTTTGGGTCCCATTTTTAAAGCTTGCTTTCTTTCTTTTTTACACAAGTATCCCCTATTCTTGGTTAGGATCCAATTCAATGAATATATTGCTTTTTCTTTAAAAAAAAACCAAAGGTTTAGGACATAATATGACACATAATCCAAATGCTAAGGGAGAAGTCAGCTGGAACACAGAGATGCTTAAGTCAAAGGAGACTGGAACATAGATCCAAATCAAAGCCTTTCCCTTTAAGAATCGAAGTTCCCCAAAATTCACATAGTAAAAGAATTATCTCATGATTATTTACATAATGTCACAACCTTAATGATCACAATCTAAGAATGAGCCAATTTCCTTTGGTCCAAATACCACATTAAAAACAAAAAACAAACAAACAAAAAAAAACACCATGTTTAGTGAGAACTCGTAAGTCTCAGAGACCCAAGTATTGTTAGACTCACGGCACCTGTGAAACAGTGCTGGCAGCTCGCTTTTTAAAGAGGAAGGGGTAGAGACCTTATAGACCTTTCCTTTGTTCACTCTCAGTAGGACATATTTGGATTACAACACGGGATAGGAAGATTCTGAAATTAGAATGGTACCTAGTAAATTCTCAAACTGGGGCTTTGTTGATTGGCTCTATAGAATCTGGTTCCCCCAGACCACTCCTGTCTCCCTAGTCCTGCTACTTTTCCGTGGGGATCTCCTGCCACCACCTCTTCATTCATTCCCCTCCAGCCATTCTGGCCTCCTTGTTTTCCTTGCTGGGCCCAGGAATGCTTACAGGTTCCTATCTCAGTGCTACCATACTTGCTTTCCCTCTGCCTGGAATACTAATTACCAAACAGATGCAATGTTCTTGGCTTCACTTTGTTCAAAGCTTTGCTAAAATGCCACCTTGCCTGCAACACTTTTTGTCTGCCATAATTAAAATTGCAACTTTTTTTTTTTTTTTTTTTTTTTTGGACACAGAGTTTCGCTCTTGTTACCCAGGCTGGAGTGCAATGGTGCGATCTCGGCTCACCGCAACCTCCGTCTCCTGGGTTCAAGCAATTCTCCTGCCTCAGCCTCCCGAGTAGCTGGGACTACAGGCACGTGCCACCATGCCCAGCTAATTTTTGTATTTTTAGTAGAGACGGGGTTTCACCATGCTGACCAGGATGGTCTTGATCTCTTGACCTCGTGATCCACCCGCCTCAGCCTCCCAAAGTGCTGGGATTACAGGCTTGAGCCACCGCGCCCGGCCGAAAATTGCAACTCTTCCCTGTTTTTCTCCACATTATTTACCTGACATAATACGTTTACACACACTTACACACACATACACACACACACACAGACACACACATACACATACACACAGAGATATATACATTTTTAGACAGAGTTTTGCTCTTGTTACTCAGGCTGGAGTGCAATGGTATGATCTCAGCTCACTGCAACCTCTGCCTCCTGGAGTAGCTGAGATTACAAGCATGCGCGAGCACGCCCGGCTAATTTTTTGTATTTTTAGTAGAGACCGGGTTTCTCCATGTTGGTCAGGCTGGTCTCAAACTCCTGACCTCAGGTGATTCCCCCACCTCAGCCTCCCAAAGTGCTGGGGTTATAGGTGTGAGCCACCACACCTGGCCATAAATTTTTTATTTTTAATTCTTTTTTTTTTTTTTTGAGACGGAGTTTCGCTCTTGTTACCCAGGCTGGAGTGCAATGGCGCGATCTCGGCTCACCGCAACCTCCTCCTCCTGGGTTCAAGCAATTCTCCTGCCTCAGCCTCCTGACTAGCTGGGATTACAGGCAAGCGCCACCATGCCCAGCTACTTTTTTGTGTTTTTAGTAGAGACGGGGTTTCACCATGTTGACCAGGATGGTCTCGATCTCTCGACCTCGTGATCCACCCGCCTCGGCCTCCCAAAGTGCTGGGATTACAGGCTTGAGCCACCTATTTTTAATTCTTACTTTATTTTTTTTTTCAATCATTTCCTCATCAGAGCAAGAGCTCCTGTTATTGTCTGTTTTGTTTACTGCTGTGTTCCCAGTATCTAGAATAGTGCCTGGCATGTAGTAGACCCTCAGTAAATATGTGTTGAAAGGCATGAATAAGTAAATAATGAGTAAGCCACAACAAATGACAAACTATTTCACTTGTAAGACTACCAAATTCAAACATTCAACTTCCTTGAAGAAAGGAGAAAACAGGATTTAGAATAATGTAATTATAAGGGACTTAAGGAAAAAAGTTACGGAAATGTAAAATAGGCTAGATAAGGAAAAGGCATAGTTGTGATCCTATGACCCATCTCTCCCAATGTATTCAAACTTAAGAATGCCTAAGAATCATCTGACTGCTTGTTATATATACAGATTCCCAGGCTTCCCTCCAGAAAGGCTGATTCAGTAGTGAATCTACTGTGGGAGGTCTGCAACTCACCCCTTGAGAAACACTGCCCAGTGCCACTCCTGGTTGGATGTGAGACTTAGAAGAAGGTAGCTCTTGTCCATATAGTTTACCAAAGCAATTTTAGTTGATACTATGGTACAGGAATAAGCACCAACTGTCAACAGGTCAAACAGGCATAAGAGATAATCTTTTGCATGTGTTTACTTTGACTAAGGGGGTGAGTCTCTGTCTCTAGTCATAAAGATTTCTGTGCTACTTAGTGTTGTACCCAGGAAGGTTGTTATTCCAGGTAAGTGCCTTGGTTTAAGGTCATTAAATCAAGTCCACACTAAGTAGGCTTAACCCACAGCAAACTCTGGTTTTGCAATACCAAGTACGCACATGGCCTGTCTTGTTCTTTATAAAGGTCAGACCTTCTCCATGTTTCCACCACATGGAAAGCCACACCTTAGATAAAGTATAAAGCATATGACTTATCACAGTGACGATATAAAAAATGAAAGCACTAAGGCTCCAAATTTGATCTTGGATAACCAAACAAATCCAGGACCCCCACCAGAGAACTAAATCAAAGTGCATCCAAAAGCAGACTGTTCTTAACAGAATAGTTGCTTCTTTAAAAAACACTGGATCACTAAAGCAAAAACAGGTCCTCTTCCCAGCTTGCCAGTTATTCCACTGAATTGCTGCAGACAACTACACTCTCTGTGCAGATGTTTTCTCCAAATTCCAGGGAGTGACCCTAACCCATAGGCTTTTACTCAAAGCTTCTAATTTTGTTTTTCAAATGTAGAAACAGCTGGTGCCTAGCCCTCCAGGGAAAATGCTAGTTTCCAGAAGGGAGGGGGGAAGAGTGGTTATTTTTTTCTATTTCACATGAACATGTCTATTCACTCGAGTCTTTTGTCCCACAGCTTAAAATGCTCTTTTTAAGCCCTGGAAATAACAATTACTGGGGCCAGAAAATCAACGGTGCCCAGGCTGCTTTTCACATACATTACATACCTTCCTGGATGCTACTTACTATAAATGCTCATTTATAGTAAGTATTAACTCTGAACCACAGGAAAGAAATTCTCATGGAGGTCTAGGGTATTAGTGACCTCTGGAATCTTTACTGTTATCCCGAATGAACACTGAGCCACCCTTTATACTATAGTGTATAATTTCTTGAATTTATTACAAATAATACAAATTTTGAAAGATGACTCCTACCAATATCTTACAAATAGCTCCATTACATCTGGCATATTTTGTTGAGGATAAACTGGAGTAGGTAAGGCATGTGGCGATCCTCCAAAAACAGTCAAAAAATAGGGGAACCACGCTACTGAATATCTCTGACTACATTTCCTTCCCAGTAGATGAGTGCTCTGCTAAGCTCCACAGCAAGCTCCAAGCTAATAGTGGCCAGCCACTCAGCTTTCTCAAGAAACTCACCTTCTCTCCTTGGAGTGATGGGACTGAGTCCCGCAAACTGTGAAAGCTGTCTTTGATGTGGTCCCTACGTTTTCGTTCCAGTGCATTATGATGAGCCCGTTTGTCAGCCTAGAAGAATGGGAAAAAGAACACATTAGGAATATCACTCCTTTTGCTTGGTACGAGGTGGGTGGGGTACAGCCTGGAGGTACACGCTGTCAGCACTGTCCCTGGCGAGTGGACTGGGAAGGATTTCTCGAGGGCAGTTAGGAGTCTCCAGAATTAGGCTCTGCTAAAGGGGGAGAAAGGGGTGAGCAAGGCTTGCGACAGGAACATCCAAAGTAGCTCGATGCATCCAGCTCATGCATAAGTAAAATAAAAGTTATTCAGGGGGACAAAGTGTGACTCTCCTGTAACATCAGTGGTCCCCGCGCCCACTTGCTTATATGACAGAACAGCCACCAGTCTGTGGTTAGGAAGTGACTAGGGAAAGCTCCAGTGGGCCCCTTCTTAAGATGTGATCACCCCCACTGTAAGAGATTTGCCAGATGGGTGTCCAGGGGAAGGAAGAGTTAAGTCATTGGTGCTTCCTTCATGTGAAACCATC
This sequence comes from Saimiri boliviensis, assembly GCF_048565385.1. Taxonomy (NCBI): domain Eukaryota; kingdom Metazoa; phylum Chordata; class Mammalia; order Primates; family Cebidae; genus Saimiri; species Saimiri boliviensis. Next base: position 38,629,624 of record NC_133450.1, on the reverse strand, counting down.
ACCATGAGTCCCGAGCACACTAAAAGGCACTAATTTAAGACCTTCTCACCAAATCATACAATAGAAACTAAAAACTCTGTAAAACCTAGAGGCATGAATCTGCTATCATTATGACAGAGCTGATAGAGATGACAACTGCATTCTGAGTTCCTGTTTTTTTTTAAGTAGATCCAAGGTGCTATCCTGCCAAGGATAGGACCCCCCCCACCCCCACACACACACGCAGGCAGTGCCAGACAGGCAGTTTTTAGAGGGCACACCTTCTGACACCCACAAGCTCAGAATAAATCCCTCAGGCACCTGTGGCAGGTCAGGCTAATTTGTTGGGATCTAAATATCCAAGTCAAAGTCTTAGTTTGCTTGGAATCACAAAGAACAGTAAGCTGGAGACGGACCACAACTGCCAACATGAAATCAGGAATGGCAAAATGCTCTGGCTTCAAGCAGAAGAGATATGCTGGAGAGCATAGTAAGAGCACTTCAGTAGATCCCATCAGAGCGGTATCCCCTTCAAATGGAACATAAGCAACCCGAAGCAAGAAGAACTTCATCGCACCTACACTCTGGGAATTATGGAAATTATACTCTGAACATTCACCTTGAACAAACAAGACTCCACTGAGCAAACCTAAAGAGTAAGTCTCTATATGAGAAGTTCACGTAGTTTAACTCTACCCAAAGGGCCAGAAATTTAAAAAATGGAGCAAGAGTAAATAACTTTGCTTAGCACAAGAATAATGCTGCCTCATATGAATCCTTGTACTAGACAAAGATGTACAGACAAAAATCTACCATCAAGAGTTGTGAGAATGAAAGGATTTGAAATTCTCCTATTATTTAATCCTGAAAGTCCTAGTCATTACAGAGGAAGAGGAGGCTGGGAGCTCCTGAGGTCATCTGAGTTACTTCCTGGTCTCTTAAGCATAATACCTCACCTACAGCTCTGTTGAACTGGACATGTGGTTCCCATGACAACCATGGTTCTCCGTCGCAGATTTCTCTTTTTGGGGCATATGCCTGGAGCACTTCTAAAGCTGTCCTAATCTTGTTAAGTCTGGATTCACTGTAAAAGGAATGTTTACTGAGGTATAGTGACATATGGAATATTATGGAGAAACTGAGAGGACAGTCAAGCTTGGAACACCAGGTAACCTGAGGCTAGAGGTAAGTACTCTGTATCATACAACTTTACAGCAAAATTGTAGATGCCTTCTAACAGTAGTGTGAAATAGCTCGACAGATTTAAACATATTTAAGTATCTAGTCCTTTTGAACTTACTGTTGTTCCCTCTGATCATTTACATAAAGATAAGTTGGGCTGGGACTATACCTAAGGAGCTTTAAGGCCAAGAGACAGTATTTGGCATGTGTCTGCCACTCCTGTTTGCTATATACTACCTAAGATGGTTTATTTACATGCAAATTAATCACCCATCTTTGATCTCCAGATCAGCCCAAGATACTCCTGTCTAAATCACCCTGATTCTTGGCCCTCCTCCCAGCTAAGAGCTGTGCACCAGAATTACCCATAATCCCTCTTGTTGATACAAATAAAATTCTAATTGTCTGTTTTCTTTCTGGGAGAGCCCTGCAAATCTCAAGTAGCTGGAATAAAGTTGCACTTGGTTTCACATGGACCTGCACTAGAGGGGTGGAGCTAAGCATAATCTAACACTAAAATCATCCCCACAGTGCACTACCCACCTCCCATTCACTGAACTCTGAAAGGACTCAAATGGACAAGTCTCTCGGTTAGAGGACTGTAAGTGAACTTGGCTGTAGACCATGAGCAGAAATCTTGGCTTCTTATCTGAGGAGCCAGCCAAGTTTGAGAAGTTGGCTCAACAAGGAAAGGCAGCAGTCCACTGCCTGGTAGAAAGCCTGGGCTGGGGACTGTTGTTCTCAAAGTAGTGGATGGAATTTCTGTAGTGGTTCCAGGCCCAATTTAACTAGTAGAAGAGTGGAATCTTAGACCAATCCCTGCTGCCATGTCCATCCCTGAGCTACTACTGGAGTCAATTTTAAACCTCTCAGAGACAATGGCAAGGATATACTTTCTCTTCCCCAAGCCCAGTATAAAAGAACAAGTTAAAAACATGCACAACTGACAAGCCTAATTCCAGGCAAATCTGAATTAAATGATATCACTAGTGTTTTGAAAGAGCACATAAAAAAAACGAAAAACCTTTACACAATGCTGAGAATGCTCTTTGGAAAACATTTCCGAATCACAGATCCACCCAGCCAGATAACACTGCCTGCACCTCATCCCCACCCCGACTGGAGGGCTGGTTTGCAGGTTTTATCACTGCCTTGTTAACTGTCTTCACTTGCTGGCAACCCTTTTTGAGAGGGCCAAGATTTCAGAGTTGAAGAAAAACTGGGTGAAGTTTCCCAGTGTAAGGCATCTAATATCCTCCCACAAATGCAAAACTGGTTTTAAAAAATGGGGACAAACAATTGTCTTGAACAAAAAAAAACTCTACTCAGATGAGCCTGTACTGAGAATGATGTTTAATAATAAAAATGAATGGTACAGAAAGCCCCCTTGTGGAATTAATTAGGCCCCATTCAAGGAGACAACCCAGGTATTCCTGGACTATACAGCAGGCTCCCCTACACATCCTATGTGAACACTGGCTAGACGCTGCCCACTCTTCAAGTATACTGATTTGTACAAATGGACTTCTGCCAGAAAACCCTTTCTCCAGGGCATCCCTAACAGAAACACGAAGGACCACCACAGTGGTCCACAGATGCTCAACAAAACTCCCGCACCAAATCACTTCCAGCTTTGACATCTCTGCCAAGGTTTTTATTCAGCCTCTCTGTTATATTTCTACCCAACTTTCCACACTGGTAGCCAGAATAAAAATCTTCACCTACAATTTGTCCACCTTTGACACTACCAAGCACATGTATCTTAAGTGTTGTTAGACGTTGAAGGCAAACATTATTTTGTTAGCATAGAAGTCGTTACACTGGCAAGAAGTCATCTAAGCTAAGGAGGTCTATTCAAAACTGAGGGAAATCTCTTAAAACTATTTCCTTCCAACTTACTGCACAGAGACTGCATCTTTGTTCAAGGCATCACATCAGTCAGTAAACTTATTTCCTCCAAGTTCTAGGCAAATGGCACGGGGAAATAAATGGCTCATTATTCCTGGATGCATAAGGTTCTCCAGAACAATGCTACGTCTTGCAGGCTACCTGACAGCTAACCCCACCTATAAGGGGAATCATCTCAATTCTAATATAGAAAATTCTCAGCATATAGAGAATTAGTTGCCCTCTGAATATTTACTATCTTTACAAATGTGAAGGTTGTATTTTAGAGGGAAGCTAGTGTGGCTCATGATTCCTATCAAGCTATTCTCTATTAGAGACTAAGGACACGAGAATGAACAGGCCCCAAATTCTCATCAGATAAGATCTATTTCTTACTTCTGATAGATAAGGATCAGATAGGATAAAGTTCAATTTCTAAGCAACTTAAAATATTCATTTTAGTCAACCCAAAAATTACAAAATAATGGACAGCCAGAATGGGATAAACTCACCAAGCTCCCTAACAGAAAGACATCAATATTAATTTTCCAATACCTGTCCTGCTTGTAGCTGATTACCTGGTATATATTTCCAACATTATCTAATGTATGTATTTATTTTCGAAACTTTTTTCATTTGGTGCCTAAAAGAACTGTGGAATGCTGTTATCCACACAGGGCCTCATACTACAGCCATTTCAGAGAAGGATGCCTTGGTCAGGAAATTTTAATTAAAAACCAAGTTGAATTATTTAACCAACTATTTCACCATTACTGGCATCTTGAAAAAATTCTTTTAGCCATAAGAACAAGTTTTACTCTAACACAGGCACGTTTAGGAACTAACTTTGGCATTTCTGTTATCACTGTCAACACTCTAAGCAGAGAAAAAGTACATGCATCGTGCAGCACTTTTGCCATGCAACTGACTGCAGGTAAAACAGACAGAAGTTTCCTGAGTGAATTCCAATCTCAGAGGAGACCAAGCTCGTTCTCTCCTGAATTCCTAAAGAAGCAAAGAGCTCTACGAAGTTAAACATATTTCATACCAGAAAGGTCCAGAAGTGAAATTGCACAGATCTGTTTTCAAACCCCTAATAGGTACACTGCAAGTGCAACTCATTCAGATGCCATGAAGGAAAGCGGAGATTGGAAAAAAAAAACTTGCATTTCCTGACCAACACACTAACCCATACATTTCTTGTATACTTTCACTCTTTCCTAAAGAAGTTTCCCAAACAGAAATAAAGCAAAAGGAAGTCCTTGCATATAATAAACCTGTCTCAGAAATTTATCTTTAAAAAACAACTATTTCCCTCCAAAATATAATAAAAATAAGATAACATCAGTGGGATTCTGCGATGTGTTGAATTTAGTAATAAGAATATTCTTTGGGATTACTTCCTTTAACAAAGCTTACTGGTCATTGGAGAAGCTGTTTTCCGTTTGTACTGAAGCAACATAAAAAAATACTTGCCAAATCAGTTTCACTTTCTGTTAGAGTTAGCCTAACTTCCTAACTCTGTTGTTCTCAATACCTTACATTTCTCATGCTGTAAGGCCTTGATATCGTAGCGACATTAGAAAACACACATGAATGTTTTTACAATAGGATCCACAGAATCTTTTTCAAATAACTTTTTTCAACTCTGTAGTCCTAAATACCTAAGCATTTGGTTGTTCACAGTCCACATCTTTTTTTAAACCTTTTTTCTAAGGCAAAACTTAAGAATGGCTTTCTCCCAAATTAAAAAAATATATATTTATTATCTATATTAAATCTTGAGAAGTAAGCAGATGCATTCACAGAGGGGGAAAAAATGGAATCCTTTTTACCCTACACATTCACAATAGTTGTTTGATATACTATAAAATTTGTCTAACACATCTGCTTTTTCTCTCCACGCTGTTATAATTATACTGTGTGGAATAATACTTAGAAATCTCAATAAATAGATGTGCTAAATTAAAAACAAAGTGTCAAACCAACTTCCCTTGCCTATCCCCAAAATCAAAAGGAAAAATTCTAGGCACTTTAATAGCAAACTAAAAATATCTAGACAATGAGATTAGCATTCCAGGAAAGCAGAAACACAGCAATAGTTTAAGAAACAAACGTACATCAACACTCATGTGGACAAATATTTTGAAAAGCAGAAGCTTTCAAAAACTGTGAACCAAATGTCACAAAAAAAAAAAAAAAAAAAAAAGAACCCCCTTTTCTCTTACTGGGAAGTCAATATAATTTCAATTCAAAGGATAATTCTGCAAAGGAAGCCTAAACGATCCTTACCCTCCAACCCTGCTTAAGCCCTGGCAGATTACAACTGGAGACTTACAGGGAAAAAAAAAAAAAAAAGTTTTAAACAGACTAGGCCCCAAACATGAAGAATAAAAGTAAATGAATAAAAGGAATTCGATTTTCAAATATATGTATATGAGAATACTTCAAAGACGAATAAAACAAAACAAATTATTTTAATGACTATTATCCAGGGATAATTTTTAAGACTTCTGGAACAACTATATCCCCGGATTTTATGAAAATATCAGCCCTCAATAACTAAGTTTTCTTAACACCTATCTGCTTAGACAACCTGAACAATCTTTGCTTGCTCTAATGAAGAGTAGGTACAACTGAGATGGCTTGCCTTTATCCTGGGGTTATTAAGTTCTTATATCAGAGGTATCAAAGTGACATCCTGCAAATTCTAACAAGCCCCCAAAGAGTTGTTCCACACAACATTTTAAAAATCAGAAAAATAACATATAAAGTTTTGGATTTCTTTCTTTTTCTTTCTTTTTTTTTTTTTTTTTGAAATGGAGTCTTGCTCTGTCTCCCAGGCTAGAGTGCAATGGCTCATTGTCACCTTTGCCTCCTGGGTTCAAGCAACTCTCCTGCCTCAGCCTCCAGAGTACCTGGGAGTACAGGCGCCTGCCACCACGCCTGGCTAATTTTTTCTATTTTTAGTAGAGACAGGGGTTTCACCATGTTCACCAGGATGGTCTTGAACTCCTGACTTCAGGTGATCCTCCCACCTTGACCTCCCAAAGTGCTGGGATTACAGGTGTGAGCCACCATGCCCGGCCATCTTTCTTAAAAAACAGGAAGATCTAGCAATACTGACCCTTCACTCCTATGTAACAAACCACTGGAATTTAGTAGTGGCTGACTTTTTAGAGAAGGCATTGCCCTCCAGTACCCCAAGTCCTCACCTCTTTCCTCTTCTTTATTCTTGACGGCCCCCCATGATCATTATAATTTTTTACCCCTGTTCTACACACTACTTACTGTTCCCAACTGCCAAATTTTAGACACTCTGATACACTTCTCTTCCCCTCTCTGATTCTGATTTATTCTATGTGCATTCTTTTTTTCTCTCTAATCTATTCATGAAACACCCATATTACTGTCTCAGACTCCAAAGACATGAAATTAGTGCTTATCTAAATCCACAGAACCATCTACTGAGAACATTAATATCAAAACCCTAAGAAATTATTGATAAAATTACATGGTCTCATCTGTCACCTTTCAGCAAAGCTGTCTCTGCAGTGCCACTTTTCTTCAACTATTTTTTAGTTTTCTTTATACCTCTTCTTCAAATACAGAGTCACACCATAACAACTATATGTGACACTCTCATGATGCAACATTTGGCTCTTCTACATTTCCAATTTTTGCATTAGAATATCATGTTGTGTTAGATTCTACAGGTCTACAGCAGTCACTTGGTTAAAGGCGATTATTACATGTGGCTTCAGCTTCACACAATTATGCAGATATGGTTTAAAATCTACCTGGTCCTAAGTAAATCTTCTAACCACTTTGCCCTTAAATACTACTACCAATGACTTCAAAATGCTGCATTTCTCATTTCCACTTATATAGTGGCAGCTGAATCCCATATCTGAAAACTACAAAACAAATCAATTCTTTGCATACAGCTCCTCTCACTCACCTAGAGTCACTGAACTTATCACCTGAGCATCTAGAATTATGGGATCTGCAACACTCCCGCCCTCCAGAACTAGGCCCCGCCTCACCTTAATGGTTAACATTAGGGTTTACTACAATATTAAAAGTAATAGAACGATCTCTTTTTCTCTCTGACCCCAAAAAGGAATAGAACTGAACGGAAATAAAAATGAAATGGAGAGTAGGAGACGTACCGCAGATTGAAACCTCGGTTGCTCTTCCTGGAATAAGAGAGAAAAAAAAAATAGAAAATATAGAAGTTATTTTTACACTTAACATTCAATAATAAGAAAGAAAATGCCGGCGGCAGAGGAAGCGGCGGGTGGGGAGTCAGCCCGACACCCCTTCCTCCCTCCCCACCCCTTGCCCCCACCCTTCCACCCTCAGCGGGATCCGGTAGCAAGGTAGAGGGGTCCTGAGCGCCGCCCCTCCTTCCGGGATCCGACCAGGGTCAGAGGGGTCCCGAGCACTGTCTCTTCCCTGCAGACCCAGCTCGGGCATCTAGGCACCCTCAACCCCTCTCCGCCCTTCCTCGCCCCCCAGGATCCGCGGGTCATGGGAGGAGAGAATCGCGATCCGAAGGGGCAGTCCTGAGCGCAGTCCCCTCCCCAGGATCCGGACAATGGGATCCCGGGCGCCCCCCATCTTTGTCCCCCGAATCCTCAGCGGGGGAAGGTGGGAGACGGAGGCCGCAGCACCCTCCCTCGCCGGAGAAGGTGGGGGTCCCAGAGGCCGCGTGTCTTCCCCCCACCTCTAGTCCCAGGAGGCTGCTCCAGCCAGGAGCCGGAGGGGAGCGAACCGGGAACGTGACGGAGACAGTTCTGGCCCCAAGGGGAAGGGGAAGGAGGCGGCGGCGGCCCAGTCCTCTCCCGCCGTCGCCCCGCTGAGAGCCCCGGCCGCTGTCCCCGCCTGACAACCCGCACTGGAAGGAAGAAGCCCCAGGACTCACGTCGCTCTCCACCTCGATGTCATCGTTATCGCTCATTTCCTACGGCCCAGGGAGCGGCCACTGCAGCGGCGGCGGGGAGGGGAAGGGGTGGAGGGGAGGGGGAAGTCACCGACAACAACAAGCCGAGTCCCCCCCACACACACACTCACTCACTCACTCACTCGCTCTCTCACTCACACACACACACAACACGGGCAAGAACCACCTCCTCACTGCAGCACCGGATCAACGGCGGCACGCACGCCCGGTCGGCCCTCGCCACGTGATTGGGCTCGTAGTGCTGGGGCCGCCGAGACTTGTAGTTCTTGTCCCTCTGACGGACGGCCCGGGTAGCTCCAAAAAAACTACAAATCCCGGAAGAAACTACATCCAGGCGACGCCTGCCCGGCTTGTTGACGGAGCCCAGGGCGCCTGCGTATCCCGGGGAGGGTGGGGGCACGGGGAGAGCCGCGGCGCGGCGCCTCCTGGGAGTCGTAGTCTGCAGACCGCGAGTTGTCAGGAGGTTTTCCTCCCGAGGCTGAAGAGGAGGCTGCTGGGAAGACAGGACACGTGGAGGGAGCTGGAGCTCCTGGAGCCGGCCACCGTCTACGCGCTGGGCGTCGGGCCCAGGGGACTGGGTGGAAGCTCTGGGGGAGTAGCTGGCTGTCTAAATAACGCTGCCTGTCTTTGGTGTGACCGGTTTTACCTTGTTGTCTTGATGCGGAGTGGTACCGCTTTGCGCCTTGGGGCGTAACCCGCCCAGGAGGGTATCCGGCTGCAGCAGACCAGGGGGCGCGGCTCCGGATACCCGCGCGAACCCTCGGGAGCTGGTGGGGAGGTGTCAGTGGCAGGTGTTTCGTGGAGTTACCGGACAGGCAGGATGGCCGACCTCGCCGGGCAGCCGCGAGAATCCTGTATTCATTTATCCGGGAGTGACCATCCTCGACACTCCGCTACTCACGTGAGCTTCCAGCATTCACAGAACCCGAACCCTCAACCAATGTGGACTTGGAAGTAAAAGCCCCTTCAGAGTTTGTTGTGTAACCCAGGCAGTTTAGGCAGTATCCCAGCTCAGAGTACCATAATTAAGATTGCAAAAAGGATCAATATGGGAAACTTGTGCAGCCCCTTGTCCAGTTAAAATCATATTTACATACTGTGGCGTGAAGTGTAGTCACATCCATTACACCAATATTTATTGAACACCTAACCTGTGCCACAAGGGGATGCCATAACGGATAAGACCAGAGCGATCCCTGCCTTCGTGCAGCTCACAGGTATGCAAGCAAACCTGACTGCCCTGCCGCCATTTTAAGAGTGTGCAACAAGTCCCATGGGAAGAAAAAAAAAAAGACACTTTCCACCCTGACACAGAGTACCCATACTACTCCTTTACATCTGATCTCCAGATGAATGACATCCTGAGCTTTTCCCATGAGTTACTGATTCCCGGATGAAAATCATATTATCCCTGACTTGAATGTGGAAATTTGGAAACATGTCACACATAATTCTTGTGACATACATTCCTCAATGTGAGCATGTCATCCATGCTGAAAAGACAAATGTAAACGTGGTAATTTTTCCTTTGCATTTTTTCCTTTAATATCTGTTGTATTTCTAGGCCGGGCGCGGTGGCTCAAGCCTGTAATCCCAGCACTTTGGGAGGCCGAGGCGGGTGGATCACGAGGTCAAGAGATCGAGACCATCCTGGTCAACATGGTGAAACCCCGTCTATACTAAAGGTGCAAAAAATTAGCTGGGCATGGTGGTGCATGCCTGTAATCCCAGCTACTCCGGAGGCTGGGACAGGAGAATTGCCTGAACCCAGGAGGCGGAGGTTGCGGTGAGCCGAGATCGCGCCATTGCACTCCAGCCTGGGTGACAAGAGCGAAACTCCGTCTCAAAAAAAAAAAAAAAAAATCTGTTGTATTTCTTATTTAATGATCCAGTCCTACTGAAGTCAGCACATCTTTGCAAGTGAACTTACCTTTTCTACGTGCTTTTGTCTCATAGTGTTCCTTTCCTGCTGAGTTGGGGAGACAGACATAAGCAGACCATTATGTGATAAGGGCTGATGACAAACGGCCACTCTTGAGTGAGTTAATTAACTGGATACTAGAAGTTAAAGCTAATTGATTATTACAACAAACCGTTGTTGGGTGCCTGCTATGTACAGCGCATTCTAGGACAATCCCGGCTCCAAGTTAAAATCACCCTAGGGGCTTTAAAAAAATTCCCATTCCCAGGCCACACCCCAAACCAGTTAAGCCAGAACCTCTGGAGGTGAGATCCAGACTGAAGGATTTTTTTTTTTTCCCCAGGGGACTAAGTCTTGCTCTGTCGCCCATGCTGGAGTGCAGTGGCTCCATCTCAGCTCAGTGCAACCTCTGCCTCCTGGGTTCAAGCGATTCTCCTGCCTCAGTCTCCCGAGTAGCTGGGATTACAGGTGCTTGCCATTACACCTGGCTAATTTTTGTATTTTTAGTAGAGATGGGGTTTCACCATGCTAGGCTGGTCTTGAACGTCTGACCTCAGGTAATCCACCCACCTCGGCCTCCCAAAGTGCTGGGATTACAGGTGTGAGCCACTGCACCCGGCCAGATTGAAGGATTTTTCAAAGCTCTTCTGGTAATTCCAATGTGCACCCAAGACCGGGAATCACAGCTATAGACAATGCCAGAATAAATAAGATAGTCTCCCACTGAATTGTATGCTTTTAAAGAGTGAATTTTATGATATGTCAATAATTATATTTCAATAAAACTGTTATAAAAGAAAAACAAGATAATCTTTACCCACATGGAATTTAAAACCTTACAGGAGTAAATTATCAACTCAAATAATTGTGATAAAGACAGATTATGTAAGTGTCAAATTGTTTGTACAAGCAGTGAATGCTGTAAGAACTGAGGAGGGAGAAGGAGTGCCAGGTATGTGGTAGGGTTGGGGATGTGTTGGTGATCAGGAAAGTCTTACTTATTTATTTAGAGATGGAATCTCGCTCTGTTGCCAGGCTGGAGTGCAGTGGCGCCATCTTGGCTCACTGCAACCTTCACCTCCTGTGTTCAAGTGATTCTGCCTCAGCCTCTGGAGTAGCTGGGACTACAGACGAGAGCCACCATGCCCAGCTAATTTTTGTGTTTTCAGTAGAGACAGGGTTTCACCATGTTGACCAGGCTGGTCTCGATCTCTTGACCTTGTGATCCACCTGCCTCGGCCTCCCAAAGTGCTAGGATTACAGGTGTGAGCCACCTTGAATGGCCTTCTTTTTATTTTTTGAGATGAAGTCTCACTCTGTTGCCCAAGCTGGAGTACAGTGGCACGATCTTCGCTCACTGCAACCTCCGCCTCTGGGTTCAAGCGATTCTCCTGCCTCAGCCTCCCAAGTAGCTAGGACTACAGGTGCACACCACCATGCTCAGCTAATTTTTGTATTTTTAGTAGAATTGGGGTTTCATTATATTGGCTAGGCTGGTCTCAAACTCCTGACCTTGCGATCTGCCTGACTTAGCTGCCCAAAGTACTGGGATTACAGGTGTGAGCCACCATACCCAGCTGGAAAGTCTTCTTAGGTTGTCAGTTCCATTAGGTTAAGGGCTGGGTCTGCAAATCTTTTGCTTATCATAAATAAGGTGGACTGAGGTGAGGAGGAAAGCCTTTCCTGGAAGGGAGACTGGAGATTTTTACATATCTCCTTTTAGTAATCAATAGAATATGAAGACCTGTCAACCTGATTAACAGATCTTATCTAATAGACAAAACACTGCACCCAGCAGTTGTAGAATATGTTATCTTCAAGCACTCATGGAACATTTACAAAAACTGACCATGTTCTTAGCCATAGGCAAAACTCAACAAGTTTTAAAGGACTTTATCATTAGTGTATTCTTGGACCTATTGCAATTAAAGTAGAAAAATATCAAAAAGTTAACTAGAAGTCTCATACATTTGAGATTTAAGAAACTTTTAGGCTAGGGACAGTGGCTCACTCCTATAATCCTAGCACTTTGAGAGGCCAACGTGGGAGGATCAGTTGAGCTCAAGAGTTCAAGACCATCCTGGCCAACATGGTGAAACCCCATCTCTATGAAAAATACAAAAATTAGCTGGGCATGGTGGTGGGCTCCTGTAATCCCAGCTACTTGGGAGGCTGAGGTAGAAGAATCGCTTGAATCTGGGAGATGGAGGTTGCAGTGAGCCTGGGCAATACAGCAAGACTCCGTCTCAAAAAAACAAAAAGTAAACTTTTAAATGACCCAAATGTAGGGATTTTCATGAGTGAGGCACATACATGCAGGAAAGAACAAGACGATGAGAAGTTTCCTTTAGCGTTCCTTTTCAGTGTTTTTCTGATGTGAATCTAGGACCCCAAGAACTCATTTTCATCTACACCTGAGTATCTTTGGTAACACCCCAGGGGAGCTTATCAGAGCTGAGCTGCAAACATAGCTCAGGCCCCACTCAGACCTACTAAATCAGGTCTACATGATAACATCATGCCCAGGTAATTCACATGCACGTTGGAGTTTCAGAGCTGCGAGGAAGTGGGAGTGGAGTAGCGGTGGTGTGAGCAGGCAGACTACTTCCATTATCTCTCTCCCTTTTATTTATTTTATTTTTTGAGATGGAGTCTCACTCTGTCACCCAGCCTGGAGTGCAGTGGTATGATCTCAGCTCACCACAACCTCCACCTCCCAGATTCAAGCGATTCTCCTGTCTCAGCCTCCTGAGTAGCTGGGATTACAGGAGGTAATCCTGTAATTTTTGTATTTTTAGTGGAGAGGGAGTTTCACCATGTTGGCCAGGCTGGTCTTGAATGCCTTATCTTGTGATCTACCTGCCTCGGCCTCCCAAAGTGCTGGGATTACAGGTGTGAGCCACCACACCCAGCCTTCCATGATCTCGTTAACTCTTTTACAGTTTGGCTCCCACACTACCACTTGACTAAAATCACTCTTTTCCAGGCCACTAGCTGCCACTTTATTGCCACATCCAAAGCCCTTATCTTATTGGACCCAATGGTGGCCATCTATGCTGTTGGCCACTCTTCTCTTGAAGGCCAAGAATCCCTGTGCTTTTGTTCTTCCCACCATCACTGTTTGCATTCCCGGGACTCTGTGGTTGGCACTTGCCTCTGTCTTTCACCCTCTGCCTGCTAGGATCCTCTGTCTCCCGAAGCTTTGGTGACTAGCTCTCTGATGGTGACCCCAAAACCATCTCTCTCTCTCTCTTTTTTTTTTTTTTTTTTTTTTTGAGATGGAGTTTCACTCTGTCACCAGGCTGGAGTGCAGTGGCATGATCTCGGGTCACAGCAACCTCTGCCTTCCAGGTTCAAGTGATTATCTTGCCTCAGCCTCCCCCCACCCTAACACACCCAGCTAATTTTTGTATTTTTAGTAGAAATGGGATTTCACCATATTGGCCAGGATGGTCTCGATGTCTTGACCTTGTGATCCTCCCACCTCAACATTCCAAAATGCTGGGATTACAGGCGTGAGCCACCGTGCTCGGCCTATATCTCTGTTTTTAGTTCCAGATTGTTACATGCAATTTATTTCTGGACACATCTACTTGAATTATTCCACAGGAAACTCAAAACACAAGGTTTGTGGATGAGTGACAGAAAGCAAGTTTTTCTTTTCTTTCTTTTTTATCTCCTTTGATACAGCCCTCAGGAGATCCTGAGAACATGTGTGCCAAAAGCAGGTTTTGATACAGCATTTAGGGTATGAGCCATTCATGTAAAATTGAGTGTATCTGTAGGAGCATATACATGCAGAGAAATATGTAGCATAGTATTAACCAACAACTTTAATAGCTGGTTGGGCATAGTAGCTCACGCCTATAATCTGAGCACTTTGGACGCCAAGTTGGGAGGATTGCTTGAGGCCAGGACTTAGAAATCAGCCTGGGCAACATAGCGAGAACTTCATCTCCACAAAAAAAAAAAAAAAAAAGAAAAGAAAAGAAAAGAAAAAACATTTTAATAATGTTTGTTTCTGATAGGTGGAATTTTCAATGATTTTTTTTTTTAACTGAGTAACGTCATTCTCAGCAAAATAATAGAGCTATCAAAAGACAACCACTATCTCAGTAAGTCCACTATCTTTCCTGAGCAGCAGACTTCTCAAGCCATAACCCTTAGGAAGACAGTCCTAATCATTTCCCTTGTCAGTTGTGCTTGTTTTCCCCTTATTTGGGGGAAGGGGTGTGACTACCACGGTTCCCCATAGGAACCAGCTGACATACTCAAATTAGGATCATTTGAGGAGTTTTTAATAAAGAGGTTGTTTGCAAATATGTGGGCAGGCTATAAAAATACTGCAAGGGATTGCATGGTACCACTGGGAGTCTGTGCTTACCCCTAGGCCTACAGGGGAGAGGGGACAGAGTAGTGACCAGAACTGGGGGTTGCGGGACTGTGTGTGTGCAGAGAGCCCAAGAAAACAAGAACTTAGACCGGGGCCCAGAGTGGCTGGATCTAGAAGGCCCAGTGGAAGATCTCTAAGCACAGCGAGGGACCCTTTCCTCCTCTTCTCACGTTTTTAGAGAGGGCTGAGAACTTCCAATCTACTCTGCAGGAAAGGGGCAATATGGGAGGAAGACTTCTGGCCTCTCTGCCCTCTCCTTCATTTCCCATTGGTGGGTGAGTGAATCATCAGCTTGGTGAGTTGCAAGGAGAAACTGGTCCCATGTGGCAGCCCTCTCTCCTTGAGCTTTAGGAGGCTGTCCTTTGGGAGAAGCCTTACGTTTGCCCAGTTTTGCTATGACGGTGTGGGTAAAGTTAATTCAAGAACTATCAAGGAGGCTGGGCGTGGTGGTATACAACCGCAGTCTCAGCTACTTGGCTGAGGCAGGAGGATCGTTTAAGCCTAGGAGTTCAAGGCCAGCCTGGGCAACACAGTGAGACCCTGCCTCAAAAGAAAGACAAAAATAAACCAAAAAGAAGGTTAGAAAAAAAAGGAAAGAAATGTCTGGGAAGCTACACGGGTTGAACCTTGTTCTCCATTTAAGGCTTATCAATAATGAATCTCCTACTTTTGTCTCCATCTGTCTGACTTGTGTCTGTGTCTGAACTGGTTCCAAATTCAGGGTAGGAGACCCGGACGCTATTTCTTGGTCCTCTTCATTCTCAGCATCCCTCTCTCACCTACCAATCCCTCCTCTAGTCCCTTAGCAAGCCTGCTATGTCCAGGCCTTTCACTCCCCTCGTTTTCACTGCAGGTCCCGCCTCATTCAGGCCTCTGCCATTTCTTCTGGGCCACGGCCCCCTGCTGAGTCTCCATGCCACCTGCCATTCTCCACTGGCAGCCAGAGTAACCTGTGCAGAGTGAAGTATCTTCACTGAGTGATAAAAGGTTTCACTCCCTCCCAGTGACCTCAGGATCAACCTAACCTCCTTAGTCTGGCACTTAAGGCCTTCCATGATTTGGCTCCTGTGCCAGCCTCATTTTTCAGGTCCTGCTCTCTCATCCTCCGTACTCCAGCCATGCAGAATTTCTTGCCTTTCCCACAAAGGACCATATTTTCTTTTGCTTTTAGGAATTTCTACCTGCTGTGCTCTCTGCCCTGAGTGTTATCTCCCCTAAACGCCTCCCACTCATCTCCATTTTCTTCACATCTTTGGGGCTTTTCCATCATCTCTTCCTGGAAGTCCTTCTGAATTCTCCAAGGCTGAACTCGGTGCCCATCTATTGCTCCCACAACACCTGGTGGGTTCCTCTCATAGGACTTACTATTTTTGTTTCATGACTTCCTGTTTGCATGTCTCTATCCTCCACTAGATTGACTGTAAGCTCCTCAAAAATAGTTCCCTCTGTATCCTGGGGTGGCTTTATTCAGGTATACAAGGCTTTGCACTCTCATCTCACTGCCAGATTTGCTGACTCTTCTACCTGATTGCTTGCTGGAGATATTTGGGGCTCAGTTCTTTCCTCCAGATGTTCATGTCCACTTTCATGTGTATGTTGATGGTCTTCTAGCTCAGACCTTCCTTGAAGCCCTCCATTCATCCACAGCACTGATATCTCCTGCTAGGTGTCAGCCAAGCACCTCAGACTTACCTCTTCAAAACAACTCTTTTTTTTTTTTTAAGAGACAGGGTCTCGCCCTTGTGCCCCAGTCTGTTCTGTACTCCTGGGCTTAGGTAGTCCTCCCACCTCGGCCTCCCAAAGTGCTGGAATTACAGGCATGGGCCACTGTGCCTGGCCCTCGAACAACTCTTGAGTCCTCCCACCCCTCCTCAACCTGGTCTTCCACCTCTTTCCCAGGATGGTGCCACCATCCTCTCAGTTCCCCAAACCAGAAACCTGGGAATTAAATTAGGCTTTTCTCTCTCTGCAGGGTCCTTGCATTCTCACCATGAGCAGGGCCTGTTGGCTTTACCTCCAGAACAGAATCCATTCACTTTATTCATTTTCTTCCTTTTCTACCATCTCATATTAGTCAAGGAGCCTAGCATGTAGTAGGTATTTAATAAAAAGTGTATAAATTAATGAAAAGTTGATTTCCTGCTTCTGTACTTTCTCACATTTTCATCTGTTCTCCACTCAGACAGCCAGCATGATTGTTTACAAAGGTAAATCAGATCATGTCACTCTGTGCTTAACCTTCGATGATCTTGACATAACCTTCTTACCAGCCTTGAGGCCCTGTGTGATCTGGCCCCTGCCTATTACTCTGACCTCAGTTGTCACCCCCAGCTGTCACCTCTGACCTCAGCTGTCATTCCCCAGCAATGGAATAACGTTGCACCCATTATAATATGTCCCATCGTATAGTCAAAGCCAAACCTACAAAGAAGAAACAAACAAGAATTCCATCATATTTTACAGACTGCCCTTGTCACTACCCCCAGGTCTCTCCTGGCCCCCCTTCACCTCCTTCCAGTCAGGGTCTTTGTGCTTGTAGCTCCCCCGGCTGGATGCTTGTCACCTTGGCTTTGGAGTGGCCTGCTCACCTTTAGCTGCTCCGAGATGCCTGACCTTGTCAGCTGGGCTGCATTTATTGCTATCGATTTTTATTTGACGTTTATTTATTGGCTGCTGCCCCATCTGACCATGATGAGTTTTATGAGGCCAGAGACCTTGTCCATTTTGGTCCTAGTCGTATCCTGGGCACCTGGCATGGTACGTGGCACATGGTACGTGACACATGGTACCTGGCGCATGGGCACACGATATTCTATAGTCTAAATGTTTGTGTTTCCCCAAAGTGTGTACGTTGAAATTCTATCCCCCCAAGCAATGGCACAATGTTATTAGGAGGTGGGGCCTTCTGGGAGATAATTAGGTCAGGAGGACAGAGTCTTCATAGATGGAATAAGTGCCCTTATAAAAGAGGCACAAGGGGCTGGGTGTGGTGGCTCATGTCTGTAATCCCAGTGCTTTGTGAGGGTAAAATCGGAAGATTGCTTGAGCCCAGGAGTTTGAGACCAGCTTGGGTGACAGAGCAAGACCCTGTCTCCATAAAAAAAATAAAATAAAAAAGAATAATAAAAGAGGCACAAGGAAGCTCTCCGCGCTTTCCACTATGTGAGGATGCAGTGAGAAGGTGTTGTCCATGAGGACTGGGTTGTCACCAGATACTGAATCTGCTGGTACCTTGATCTTAGACTTCTCAGCCTCCAGAGCTGTGAGAAATAGATGTTTGTTGTTTATATGCCACCTAGTTTATGGCATTTTGTCATATAGCAGCCTGAATGTTCTAAAACAATAAATACTGGGAGACTGAACCTCACAATGTTTATTTTAATTCCATCATATTTCACAGACTGCAGAGATAAATATTATTCACACCTAGAAGTACCTGGAAACATATCATGAAGATTGTTTCACCTTTGCCAGGGAGCTAGGAAGAGCTTCCCTACCTGGAGAGAAGAGCAACCCATCCTGGGGCTGAGGGATAACAAAGAAGCTGTTGATTCAGGTCTGGTTCCACACAGTATGCTTGGCAGGGCAGTCCCTGCTAATAATGCCCAGCTCTGAATTATTCTCCAAATGTGTTTAAACAATCCTGAGGACTTAGGGGTCATGGTGGAGAGGAGGAGATTAATGTCAAGGGCTGATCTGTGCTTAGTTTATACCTTACTTGAAGCCCTTGAATGAATTTAACTCCTTTGTAAGAAACCCAAAGGCACTTGCTCATCACTTTTGTCAGAAAAAGCCAGCAGACGATGTTTTGTTAACACCAGGGTTAGCTGCCTAAAATGCTTTGTAAGTTTGTTGATGGAAGTTGATTGATGGATCACTTTGGCTACTGTTAATAATATACAATAGATTTTATCTGATACAGGGAAAATTTTAATATGATAGAATAATATTGCACCCATTATAATATGTCCCATCATATAGTCAAAGCCCAACTTACAAAGAAGAAACAAACAAAAAATCACAGATCTTTAATGGAGATGTTTGAGGTTGAATGGAAAAATAACTTCTATTTAAAATATAATTCGATCAGCTGGGTGCGGTGGCTCATGCCTGTAATCCCAACACTTTGGGAGGCCAAGGTGGGTGGATCACAAGATCAGGAGTTTGAGATCAGCCTGGCCAGTATGGTGAAACCCCGTCTTTACTAAAAATACAAAAAATTAGCAGGGTGTGATGGCAGGCACCTGTAGTCCCAGCTACTCTGGGAGGCTGAGGCAGGAGAATCACTTGAACCTGGGAGGCAGAGGTACCCAAGATGGCGCCACTGCACTCCAGCCTGGGCTACAGAGCCACTCAATCTCAAAAAAAAAAAAAAATACATTATATATATATATATTCTGATTAACCCTATCTGACTTAACTGATTAACCCTATTAATGACTTCTGATTAACCCTATCTGAAAATTATATATATGTGTGTGTGTGTGTGTGTGTGTGTGTGTGTGTATGTGTGTGTATGTGTGTGTGTGTAGAGTTTGATTAGGGTCTCCATTCTGATGCTCTCCAAAAGGCAAAATGTAGTTCAAGAGACAGTTTAGAAGTGTTTACAGAAAAAATTATTCAATAGCACTTGTTAAAGCATGCTAAGGAACACTTTATTCAGGACCACCAGGTTTAGGGATCACTGCAACAGGTCTTGCAGAGGGGCAGAGAGACTGAAGCTCAATGGAAATTTATAGCCAAGGAGCACTATGGGAATCAGTGGGTAGAAATTAACAAGAGGAAGCATCAGGGATAAGGGGGATTCTGGCCAAACATATCTAGTAGGATTCTTGCTGAAGACAGGCCAGGGTAATTAAACATTGTCTGGGGGATGATAGTGGATGAAGAACCTGATCTGATACTGAAGATGATGTTGAAGATAGAACTTTCGTGATAAATGGACTTAGGGTTCTTTGCTAAAACCAGATTTTGCAAGGAAATGCACAGATGGGCCTAGCAGAAAATTCAGAAGCCTGAAAAAAGTATGGCCAAGCAAAGAATCTTTGTCATAAGTCACTGCTGGGAAGTGTGACAGATTGCCCAGCTTTAACCCTACTTCTTGCTTATGAAAGCAAGAATATTTTGCCTACAAACTCCAAGTTCCTTTTATTTTGGAGGAATATGCTTGGGCCATTGGTTCCTCCAAAGAGGTGTTCCTTGTCTCTTCCCTGTGACAAGACTTGGGACTTTCAA
The DNA here is from genome assembly GCF_048565385.1 of Saimiri boliviensis. Lineage (NCBI taxonomy): Eukaryota > Metazoa > Chordata > Mammalia > Primates > Cebidae > Saimiri > Saimiri boliviensis. The sequence continues at coordinate 38,610,061 of NC_133450.1, read as the reverse complement.
AGGAGGTGGCTCTCTGAAGCTTTGCAGAAGTCAGACACCCAAAGCCAAACTTTTTTTTTTTTTTTTTTTTTTTTTTGAGACATGATCTCACTCTGTTGCCCAAGCTGTAGTGGCATGATATCGGCTCACTGAAACCTTTACCTCCTGGGCTCAAGCGATCCTCCCACCTCAGCCTCTTGAGTAGTTGGGACTACAGGCATGTGCCACCATGCCCGGCTAATTTTAAAATTTTTTATAGAGGTAGGATTTCGCTATGTTGCCCAGATTGGTTTCTTGAACTTCTGGGCTCAAGGGATCCACCCACTTCAGCCTCCCAAAGTGCTGGGATTACAGGTGTGAGCCATACAGCACCCAGCCCAAACTTTTAGTTAACAAATTAATTTATCAATTGAGACTGATGACTTAAAACATTGGACATTCATGGGAAAGAAAGGGTGGGAGAGAGAAGTGACTGAAGGGGCTAAAGTCTTGGAGGCTTTACCAAGTCAGAATGGAAATACCTCCAGGCAAGGGGCCAGGGTCCCAAAGCCACTGGAGTTCTATTCCCCTCCACCAGCCTTACCCTCCCCCAGCACAAAGCAGAGAATCTATTCTAGGTGATAGAGATATGGGGATAAAATGAGATCAGATATGTGGCAGGATTTTGTTTTAGTTTTCTTTTAATTGGAGTATAATTCACATAAAGTGAAATTTAGGGTGCGGTTCTGCCAGTTTCAACAAACAAATACAGTTGTGCAAACTAGCACCACAATGAAGATACAGAACAGTTCTATCAACCCCTAAAATCCAGGGACATTAGAATCCAGGCAATGGGCCCTTATAATATGTCCCCTTTGCCTGCTGGCCTTTAGCTATTGTTAGTTTACTAGTTGTTAACGCTTCAGATGACACCTTCTGCTTTTCCTTGTACACAAGAACTGGGCCAAGAACACTGGGCAGAACTAAGAGTTTCTTCTAGGCAGCCCTGAGCCGTTCTGCTGCTGCTCTCTCACAGGGCTTCCCTTCCAGGTGCAATTCTGGGCTCTTGGCCTTACTGGTTTCCTCGGAACCATGCCATGAATCACACATCATACCTTCAGAGATATTCTGGGAAGAAAGCCTCTCGTCGATCTAACTATGTGAGACAGTTGGGTGAAATGACCATCTTTCCAGTTTGAGGTCGGACTGAGTCTTGTGCCAGGATACAGACTCCCTCTCCACTTTTTGGATTGGTGTGGGTCTATTCCCACCTTCCCACGGAAGCACAGTTTTGGGAGATAATGTTGAGTGCTTCGGAGAACCTTGGAACCCTAACATCCACGGAGCCACTGTTTGTCACTGACAGGGACCCTGGAGACATTATAGTCTCATCCCTTGTATCCACTGAAATAGATCACGGATGTAGTCCTGACTCCACTATGGGCTATGTGACCTTGGACAAGGTGATTAACTCTCTGTGCCTATGTTTCTCTGTGCATAAGTGATACTTACTGTGGACGCTAAAGTAACTCCATTGTGGATGGTAATCTGCCATACCAACTTCTTATTAACCCTATCTGAATTAGGGTTAGTTCTGGGAATGCCTCTAAGATTTCTACTTTCATATACTAACTATAAATCCTGTCCTTGGTTGGGCACAGTAGTTCATGCCTGTAATCCCAGCACTTTGGGAGGCTGAGGCAGGTGGATCACCTGAGGTTGGGAGTTTGAGACCAGCCTGGCCAACATGGTGAAACCCCATCTCTACTAAAAATACACAGATTAGCCAGGCGTGGTGGTGGGTGCCTGTAATCCCAGCTACTCGGGAGTCTGAGGCAGGAGAATTGCTTGAACCCGGGAGGCAGAGGCTGCAGTGAGCTAAGATTGTGCCATTGTACTCCAGCCTGGGCAACAGAGCAAGACTCTGCATTGCCCCTTCACCCCAAAAAAATCCTGCCCTTAGTCATAAACACAACTTACCATAAATCCTTCCCTGTATTAGTCCATTCTCACATTGCTATAAAGAACTACCTGAGACGGGGTAATTTATAAAGAAAAGAGGTTTGATTAACTTATGGTTTTGAAGGCTATACAGGAAGCATGCTGAGCAGGCCTCAGGAAACTTACAATCACCCTGGAAGGCAAAGGGGAAGCAAGCACGTTTTACATGGTGGGAGAAGGAGGAAGAGAGAGAAGGGGGAGGTGCCACATATTTTTAAACAACCAGATCTCTTTTTTTTTTCTTTAAGCAGTTCACTGCTAAAAACAAGCAGATCTCATGAGAACTCACTATCACCAGAACAGCAAGAGAGAAGTCTGTCTTCATGATCCAATCACCTCCTACCAGGCCCTTCTTCCAGCACTGGGGATTACAATTTGACATGAGATAAATCCAAACCATACTATGCCCTTAAGCAAATTCCCTATGGTCTATAAGCCCTGGATCTGGGGGATAACCTTGAGGGGTATCACCATACCGAGACTTGGCTTCTGTTCATGTCTCTACTGTTTCTTTCTGAGAAACTGGATTTGTCAGGCTCTTTCTCTGGCCTTTCAGCTTTCTCAGTCTTTGAGGATAGGTTTGCAGAGACCTGCTGACTGCAGAACATTTGCACATGGGGTGTTTTAAGGATTGGAAAAATGATGAGAGCACAGTGCCAGCAAATAGTAAGGGCTCAATAAACCATAGCTTAACATTATACAATACAGAGTTGTTTTTTTTGTTTTTGTAGAGACAGGATTTCACCATATTGGTCAGGATGGTCCCGAACTGCTGACCTCGTGATCTGCCCGCCTTGGCCTCCCAAAGTGCTGGGATCATAGGCAAGAGCCACTGCGCCCAGCCAACCCAGAGTTAAAAAAAATTTTTTTGAAGCAGAGTCCAGCCCAGGCTGGAATGCAGCAGAATGATCTCAGCTCACTGCAACCTCTGCCTGCCAGGCTCAAGAGATCCTCCCATCTCAGCCTCCCATATAGCTGGGACTAGAGGCATGCACAAGCACACCAAACTAATTTTTGTATTTTTTGTAGAGATGGGGTTTTGCCGTGTTTCCCAGGCAGGTCTCAAACTCCTGGACTCAAGCCATCCACCTGCCTCAGCCTCCCAAAGTGCTGGTATTATAGGCATGAACCACTGCAGCTGACCTAACCCAGGGATGTTAAGTGACTTACTTCTTGTTTTTTTTTTTTTTTTTTTTTTTTTTTTTTTTTTTTTTTTTTTTTTGTGACTGAGCCTCACTCTTTTGCCCAGGCTGGAGCGCAGTGGTGCAATCTCGGCTCACTGCAATCTCCAGCTCCCAGGTTCAAGTGATTCTCCTGCCTTAGCCTGCAAAGTAGCTGGAATTACAGGCATGCACCAGCATGCCTGGGTAATTTTTTGTATTTTTAGTAGAGACATGGTTTCACCATGTTGGTCAGACTGGTCTCAAACTCCTGACTTCAAGTGATCCTCCTACCTCGACCTCCCAAAGTGCTAGGGTTATAGGTGTGAGCCACCACACCTGGCCTTAAATGACTTGCTTCTAACAGCAACACATCTCAGAGCATAGTTAGGGGTAGGCAGCATGGTGTCTTGAACCAGAGGCTTAATTGGGACACAGAAGAAATTTGAGGTTGAGAACAGATTGGCAAATTCATAAGCTTTGTGATTGTGTGGTGTTCCTTCACTTCCCCTCCCATTTGTCTTCAATAAGCCCTCACTTTTCTTCAATAATTATCTTACAGAACTATTCCTTATGAATATCATACTGATCTTTTAAATTTTAAAAAATTATCTGACCAGTCCTCTCTTCAGAATGTGACATTCTCCTTTAGTCTACTCAGTAACAGTTTTAGAATGAATGCTCATTGTATCTAGAAAAACATTCAGTGTGTTTTCCCAGAAAGAGAAACTTCCGTTTTTCTTTTTATTTTGGGGGGACAGGGTGTCACTCTGTCTCAGGCTGCTGGAGGTGCAGTGTTGTGAGGCATCACAGCTCACTGCAGCCTTGCAGTCTTGACCTTCTGAGCTCAAGCGATTCTCCTGCCTCAGCCTCCCAAGTAGCTAGGACTACACATATGTGCCACCATGCCCTGCTATTTTCTAAATTTTTTATTTTTATTTTTATTTTTTTGAGATGGAGTTTCACTCTTGTTTCCCAGGCTGAAGTGCAATGGCATGATCTTGGCTCACTGCAACCTCCGCCTCCCAAATTCAAGCCATTCTCCTGCCTCAGCCTCCCAAGTATCTGGGATTATAGGTGTGCCCCATCACACCCAGCTATTTATATTTTTAGTAGAGACAGGGTTTCACCATGTTGGTCAGACTGATCTCGAACTCCTGACCTCAAGTGATCCACCTGCCTCAGCCTCCTAAAGTGCTGGGATTACAGGCATGAGTCACTGCATCCGGCCTATTTTTTTTTTAACTTTTATTTTTAGAGATGGTGAAGGGTCTCACTATATTGCCCAGGCTGGTATTGAATTCCTGGGCTCTAGTGATCCTCCCAATATGCTGGGATTACAGGTGTGAGCTATCATACCCAGCCTCAATAAATTTCTTAATAGTAACAACGATAGCTATAGTACTAAGCATCTTCCAGGTCCCAAGTGCTGTGCTGTGTCCTGCATCATACCACAGAAGCCTCCCAGCAGCACAGGAAAGATGAAGAAACAGGTTGAGTAAAGTCAAGTAACTTGCCTAACAACACTTGGCAAGTAAGTGGCAGAACCAGGACCTGAACCCAAGTTTCTGATGCTGAAATGCGTGTGCTCTTAACCATGACACTGCCGCCTTGGATTAGAAACACAGTAAAGAGGCTGGGTGTGGTGGCTCACACCTGTAATCCCAGCACTTTGGGTGACTGGGAGGGGCAGATCACAGGTCAAGAGATTGAGGTCATCCCGGCAAACTTGGTGAAACCCCATCTCTACTAAAAATATAAAAACATTAGCTGGGCATGGTGGTGCGCACCTGTAGTCCCAGCTACTCGGGAGGCTGGGGCAGGAGAATCACTTGAAGCTGGGAGGTAGAGGTTTCAGTGAGCTGAGATCGCACCCCTGCACCCTAGCCTGGTGACAGAATGAGACTGCCTCAAAAAAGAAAGAAAGAGAGAGAGAGAGACAGAAAGAAGAAAGAAAGAAAAGAAAGAAAAAGAAAGAAAAAAGAGAGAAGAAAGAAAGAAAAAAAAGAAAGAGAAAGAAAATGGAAGGAAAGAAAGAAAGAAAGAGAAAGAAACATGGTAAAGAACTTTAGAATGTGAATGGCCCTACCAGAGTAGTTTCAGATGACAACGATTATTTCTTATTTAGAGATGGTGACATTCTTGCAAAGTATGTAGACTGAAATAAATCATATTGAAATAGCATCAACATGAACCTGCCCATCCCACTGAAGTTCCAAAATCTTTCATCATGTATAATTTTCATGTCTCTCTTTGATAACAATCTAATGACAGAAAAAAAAAAAAAAAAGAAAGAAAGAAAAGAAAAATAACGTGAAGGGCCCTGCGAAATCCCCAAACCACACCTTTTGATCAACCACAACATAGGGGCTGCGATCTCTCCAGTTCCATGAGCTCCTCACTCACCGCAGTTTGTATAACAGTGATCTGGAGAACCCCAGCTTGTGAATTTCTTATGTGGATCGAGACCATTACGTGATCAGCACAGTCTGAAGCTGCCATTTACTTTACTGAGATGGGTGTTCCAGGATGCCAGGGGAGAGAAGGGCAGCAGTCTGTGAAGGAGACACCTGGGTTTCTAGAGCACTCTAGGGGCTAACCCCACCCACATTGTCATGTAAGTTGCCGCAATCCAGTTGTCACTTCCAACTGCCAATGCTGAGCTTCATGCTCCTGGCATTCCACTTTGGATTGGTAGAGATAGCAGCCACTGGTGCAGCCTGTCTTGGCTGTACACATCTTACCCTCCTCCTTCTGATCACTGCCAGTGGCTTGTGTAACTTTAGAAAGGTCTCTCAAGCATCAGTAGAACTGTTTAAGTTTGAAGTATATTGATTAAAATATTAGGAATTATTGTACTGTGTGAACAGTTACTCCGTATTTATAGAAATATTTTATTCTAGGACACAATCCTCACTTTCTCCCCAGATCCTGTAGTGAAATTACAGGCCAAATGCTGCAGCAATTCAAGAAGATGAGAGGAAATTTGCTTTGAAATAGGAGGAGAAACTGACCTGGCTGGTTTGGTAAGAGGTCCAAGGAACACAGTGTCCTCTGGACACTGACAGCGGCTGGAAGATGTCTGTTCTTCTGGTCAGTCAGGCCAACCCTCTCTGGCCAGCTGACCCATGGCAAGCGGAAATGGTCAACATAATGGAAAGCCCATTCCGTCCTTGACAGTGAGATGTGCTGATGTGGGAAATGAGAGAGATTTTAATCTACTGATAAAAGAGGAAAAGATGTCCAGAATGAAAAGTCATATGAAGGAGGCGGATTACAAAATAATATATACTGTGGCATCATATTTACATATTTTTACAAACAAAAATGAGTATATAAAAACATCTGGAATAATAGTTACAAGCTTAGTAGAGCTAGGATTGAAAATGGCAAACAGGAGATTTTTTAAAATTTTGTATGCTTTTATGTTCTTTGAGTTTTTTCTAAAGATAATGCATTACTTCCCCCACCCCCAAATTTTTTTTTGTATTTATAATATTATTATTTTTTAAGTTAGCTTCATTGAAGTAATGCTGCGTATGGAAGAATCACCCTATTAAAAGTCTATGGTGCTGGGCACAGTGGCTCATGCCTGTAGTCCCAGCACTTTAGGTATGGTGCGTGTTACCATACCTGGCTAATTTTTGTATTTTTAGTATAGACAAGGTTTCACCATGTTAGCCAGGATGGTCTCACTCTCCTGACCTCATGATCTGCCTGCCTCAGCCGCCCAAAGTGCTGAGGTGTGAGCTACCACGCCTGGCCTATCCTTCCTTTTTATGTATTACTAGATTTTCTTTTCTTTTCTTTTCTTTTCTTTTTTTTTTTGAGACCAAGTAAAGTCTCACTCTGTCCCCCAGGCTGGAGTGCAACAGTGAGATTTCAGCTCACTGCAACCTCTGCCTCCTGGGTTCAAGTGTTTCTCCTGCCTCAGCCTCCTGAGTAGCTAGGATTACAGGCACATGCCATCATGCCCAGCTAATTTTTGTATTTTTGTAGAGACAGGGTTTCACCATGTTGGCCAGGCTGGTCTCAAACTACTGACCTCAGGTGATCCACCCACTTCACTTTCCCAAAGTATTAAGATTGAGAATAAGCCACCATGCCCGGCCCTTGATTTGCTAAGAATTATCCTACTTAGTTTCATAAGAATATTGACCCATTTTTTTCTTTTGTTTTGTTTCCTGTTGTAGTGTATCTTCAGATTTTGGTATCAGAATAATAAAGGGAGAAGTGTTCTCTCTCCTGTTTGTTTGTTTGGTTTTTTTTTTTTGGAGAGTTTGTATAAAATCAACACAATTTCTTCCTTACGTATTTTTCATTTTTTTTTTTTAGTTTGAATATGTCTGTCTTATTTGAATTTTTTCTAAATAAAATGTAATATTAAAATTTTATTTTTTTATTTTTTTAGCCCATGACACAGCCCTAAGGAGATCCTGGGAACATGTGCCCAAAATGCAGTACTGAAAAAAAAATTCTACTTTGAAATACTGTTGTACTTACGGAAAAGTTACAAAAGTCCCATCAAGTCTTCCTATGAACCTTTCACCTAGATTCCCTTAATATTAACATCTTACATAATCATAGTACAATTATCAAAATCATAAAATTAACATTGACATTATTAACTAATGACATTAGTGGTAGTATTATTTAGTATTAGGCCTTATTCCAGTTTCATCCTTTTTTCAATAATGTTCTTTTCTGGCCCAGGATTCCACATTGCATTTAGTGGTCCTGTCTCCTTAGTCTCCTTCTTGTTCTTTTTTTTTTTGGCCAGGCACCATGGCTCACGCCTGTAATCCCAGCCCTTTGGGAGGCCAAGGTAGGCAGATCATGAGGTCAGGAAATCAAGACCATGGCCAACATGGTGAAACTCCATCTCTACTAAAAATACAAAAATTACCTGGATGTGGTGGAGTGCACCTGTAATTCCAACTACTTGGGAGGCTGAGGCAGTAGAATTGCTTGAACCAGGGAGTTGGATGTTGCAATGATCTGAGATTGTGCCACTGCACTCCATGATGGCAACAGAGTGAGACTCCATCTCAAAAAAAAAAAAAAAAAATTGTTTTTTCAAGGGTTAGATGCACTGTTCCTGGAAGCACTCTAATACCAGGTCAATGTGTGGAGTGGATGGTGCAACCTCCTATTCCATCTCCTATTTCTGAAAATCCATTTAATATATTGTCCTTGAATAGGGGACATATCAGATATTAAACTGGTAAAGACTGATATTTGATCTTAGCCAAAAGGCCATGAAGTGATTCTTAGTCTCCTTCTGATAGAGTTTCTAGTCTTTCCTTATTGTTTGCATTTGCATTAATTTTTTGATTAAAAAATAATCAGGGAGGGCAGGCATAGTGGCTCACTCCTGTAATCCCAGCACTTTGGGAGGCTGAGGTAGGTGGATTGCCTGAGGTCAGGAGTTTGAGACCAGCCTGGCCAACATGGTGAAACCCTGTCTCTACTAAAAGTACAAAAAATTAGCTGGGCATGGTGGCAAGCACCTGTAATCCCAGCTGCTTGGTAGGCTGAGGCAGGACAATCGCTTGAGCCTGGGAGGTGGAGGTTGCAGTGAGCCAATATTGCACCATTGCACTCCAGCCTGGGCAACAAGAGCAAAACTCTAACACACACACACACACACACACACACACACACACACACACACACACACAAATCAGGGAAATGTTTTCCCCTTTCCTCATTTCCTTCCTTTGAATATTTTAGTCTAAAGCCATTAGCTTGGGTTCAAAAAAGTCTGCATCAGTGGGGCATGTGGTAGTGGCATTTCGGGGGCCTGTCATGAGGTGTATTAGTCTGTCCTCACATTTCAATAAAAAATGCCTGAGGTAGCCAGGTGTGGTGATTCATGCCTGTGATCCCAGCACTTTGGGAGGCTGAGGCAGGTGGATTGCTTGAGATCAGGAGTTCAGACCAGCCTAGCCAATACTGTGAAACTCCATCTCTACTGAAAACGCAAAAATTAGCTAGGTGTTGTGGGTGCCTCCCAGCTACTTGGGAGGCTGAGGCATGAGAATCGCTTGAACCTGGGAGGTGGAGGTTGCAGTGAGCCAAGATTGAGATAGCCACTGCACTCCAACTTGGACAACACAGTGAGATTCTGTCTCAAAACAAAACAAAAACTTGAGGCTTAATTGGCTCATGTTTCTGCAAGCTGTACAGGAAGCATCATGTTGGCATCTGCTGGGCTTCTGGAGATGCCTCAGGAAACTTACAATCATGATGGAAAGCAAAGGGGGAGCAGGCACATCACATGACCAGAGCAGGGGCAAAGGAGAGAGCAGGGAGGTGCCATTCACTTTTAAACAACCAGAACTCACAAACTATCATGAGGGTAGCACCAAGGGAATAGTATTAAACATTCACAAGAAGTCCACCCTCATGATTCAATCACCTCCCACCAAGCCCCACCTTTAATACTAGGGATTACAATTCAGCATGAGATTTGGGTGAGGACAAATGCCCAAACTATATCATGGGATATAAGAGCCCAAGTGGGGTGAGGCAGCCTCTGTGAATGAGGGTGGTGATAGCCCAATAACTTTGTCAGAGTCTGAGTGGAAGGAAGAGGACACCTGTGCCAGTGCAGGGGTGAGGATAGGCCAGAGTAGGTGAGGTGATGCGGGCCTCTGTGCAGTAATATGGTGGTAGAACAGAAGATTGTTAATGCACAGTGGCTCTGATCAAATAAATAAATATACTGAAAATAATGAAAGACAGGTGTCTGCCTAGCAGAGAGAGAAGTTATATATGGAGAGGAAAATAACTAGAATTAATCAATCTTGTGGTGTTGGATAAGAATGGAAGGTAAGTAACCATATAAACTAATCATTTTCATATATGAAAATAAATATGGATAAATAAATAAGTAAATAAAGCTCTATCCTCTGAGAGGGTCTGGGAGGAGCAACACCTCATAGCAATGAGCACATTTTATCCTCAGGTCTTGGCTTCTTAATACTATTCCTGCCACGTTGGGTGGCTCATGTCTTTAACCCCAGCACTTTGGGAGGCTGAGGTGGGTGGGTCATCTGAAGTCAGGAGTTCCAGACCAGCCTGACCAATATGGTGATACACTGTCTCTACTAAAAATACAAAAATTAGCTGGGCATGGTGGCATACACCTGAAGTCCCAGCTACTCAGGAGGCTGAGACAGGAGAATTGCTTGAACTTGGGAGGCAGAGGTTGCAGTGAGTAGAGATTGCACCACTGCACTCCAGACTGGGTGACAGAGTGAGACTTTGTCTCAAATAAATAAATAAATAAATAAATAAATAAATAAATACTATTATTTGCTAAAAGAAATCAAGGATCTTTGGAGAAATGGCTAATTTTAAGGCCAGGCCAGAGAGAGTACCAAATGAGCCTGTAATATCTTTTGTGTCAGAAATTAAGGAGGTGCTTCTATATCATTTAGTGGTTAGGAAAAAGAAAAAAATTAAGGAAGTGCTAGAACAATAATGGATACTTGTCAAAAGAACATAGAAACCGGCTTGAAGGGGCTCTCACTTGCTAATTCTGGGATAATTTGAGCATCAGTATAAATAATAATAGTTACAGATTATAATTCATTTAATATAAGGGGAATGAATTTATACTGAAATAAATAAATAATACATGGGAAGAGGAGAAAGCTTTTTCTTACCATAGAATGTGTAGAATAATAATGGGAATAAAACATCACTTTGGCAAGCAAAATAATGGTAAAAATTCAGCCCGGAATCATCAAGTGATACTAAAAATATTAGCTGAAAGTTGAATGAGAAATTGATATTTACATTACTTCAAAATACCTCCCAGTGAACAGTCAATAACTATAAAGGAAAAAAAGGGTAATTTTTTTCAGGTTCTAGGGTACATGTGCAGATCATGCAGGATTGTTGCATAGGTACATACATGGCAATGTGGTTTCCTGCCTCCATCCGTCACCTACTTCTGGCATTTCTCCCCATGTTATTCCTCCCCAACCCCCTAACCCCTGCTGTCCCTCCCCTAGTGTCCCCCAACAGACCCCAGTGTGTGGTGCTACCTTCCCTGTGTCCATGTGATCTCATTGTTCAACATCTGCCTATGAGTGAGAACATGTGGTGTTTGATTTTCTGTTCTTGTGTCAGTTTGCTGAGAATGATGGTTTCCAGATTCATCTATGTCCCTACAAAGGACATGAACTCATTGTTTTTATGGCTGCATAGTATTCCATGGTGTACATGTGCCACATTTTCCCTGTCCAGTCTATCATCGATGGGCATTTGGGTTGGTTCCAGGTCTTTGCTATTGTAAACAGTGCTGCAATGAACATTCGTGTGCATGTGTCCTTATAGTAGAACATTTTATAAACCTTTGGATATATACCCAGTAATGGGATTGCTGGGTCAAATGAAATTTCGATTTCTAGGTCCTTGAGGAATCTCCACATTGTCTTCCACAATGGTTGATCTAACTTACACTCCCATCAGCAGTGTAAAAGTGCTCCTATTTCTCCACATTCTCTCCAGCATCTGTTGTTTCCAGATTTTTTTTAATGATCGCCATTCTAACTGGCATGAGATGGTATCTCAATGTGGTTTTGATTTGCATTTCTCTAATGACCAGTGATGATGAGCATTTTTCATATGTTTGTTGGCCTCATATATGTCTTCTTTTGAAAAGTGTCTGTTCATGTCCTTTGCCCACTTTTGAATGGGTTTGTTTTTTTTTCTTATAAATCTGTTTTAGTTCTTTGTAGATTCTGGATATTAGCCCTTTGTCAGATAGGTAGATTGCAGTTTTTTTTTCCCATTCTGCTGGTTACCAGTTCACTCTAATGATTGTTTCTTTTGCTGTACAGAAGCTCTGGAGTTTAATTAGATCAACAAAAGCCAAAATAGACAAATAACCATTTGCCTATTTTGGCTTTTGTTGCCAATGCTTTTGGTGTTTTAGTCATGAAGTCCTTGCCTATGCCTATGTCCTGAATGGTTTTGCCTAGGTTTTCTTCTAGGGTTTTTATGGTGTTAGGTCTTATGTTTAAGTCTTTAATCCATCTGGAGTTAATTTTAGTGTAAGGTGTCAGGAAGGGGTCCAGTTTCTGCTTTCTGCACATGGCTAGCCAGTTTTCCCAACACGATTTATTAAACAGGGAATCCTTTCCCCATTGCTTGTTTATGTCAGGTTTGACAAAGACCAGATGGTTGTAGATGTGCAGTGTTGCCTCCGAGGCCTCTGTTCTGTTCCATTGGTCTATATCTCAGTTTTGGTACCAGTACCATGCTGTTTTGATTACCTGCAGTATAGTTTGAAGTCAGGTAGCATGATGCCTCTAGCTTTGTTCTTTTTGCTTAGAATTGTGTTGGCTACATGGGCTCTCTTTTGATTCCATATGAAGTTTAAGGTGGTTTTTTCCAGTTCTGTGAAGAGGGTCATAGGTAGCTTGATAGGGATAGCATTGAATCTATACATTACTTTGGGCAGTATGGCCATTTTCACGATATTGATTCTTCCTAACCATGATCATGGAATGTTTTTCCATTTGTTTGTGTCATCTCTTATTTCCTTGAGCAGTGGTTTATAGTTCTTCTTGAAGAGGTTCTTTACCTCCTTTGTTAGTTCTGTTCTTAGGTATTTTATTCTCTTTGTAGCAATTGTGAATGGCAGTTCCTTCCTTCCTTCCTTCCTTCCTTCCTTCCTTCCTTCCTTCCTTCTTTCCTTCTTTCTTTCTTTCGACAATATCACTCCCTCACCCAGGCTACAGGGCAGTGGTGTGATCTTAGCTCACTGCAACCTCCACCTCCTGTGTTCAAGCAATTCTCCTGCTTAGCCTCCTGAGTAGCTGGGATGACAGGCAGCTGTCACCAGGCCTGGCTAATTTTTGTATTTCTAGTAAAGATGGGGTTTTGCCATATTGATCAGGCTGGTCTCAAACTCCTGGCCTCAGTGATCCTCCTGCCTCAGTCTCCCAAAGTGCTGGGATTACAGGTGTGAGCCACTGTGCCTAGCATATTCTGCATCTTAATTGGCATTACCACTATCTATTTATCCAGGAACCCACACTTGAAACAAGGAGGTTATTCTTGATTGCTTTCTTACAACCTGAAAGTCCATTTGGAACAGACTCTGTATCTATTAAATAGACCAATCATATTACAAAACCTCTGAGTCTTGGAAAATCATATTGCCATTTAGAGGAATGAAGTCAGTCTGTGTAGCAACATAATGATAAAAGGAGAAAGTTGTGAAAGAGAATATAAAGATTACACTTTTGTCAATTGTTGTACATGCAGCAGACCAAGGTGTGGTGAAGATGTATTCCAAACTATTAATGGACATTACCTCTTCAAAACAATATTTTTTAGTTTTCTTTTCTGTACTGTTTGGACTTTTTTTTTTTTTTTTTTGAGACAGAGTCTTGTTATGTCGCCCAGGCTGGAGTGCAGTGGCATGATCTTGGCTCACTGCAGCCTCTGCCTCCCAGGTTCAAGCGATTCTCCTGCCTGAGCCTCCTGAGAAGCTGGGACTACAGGCACGTGCCACCACACTCAGCTAATTTTTGTAATTTTAGTAGAGATGGGGTTTCACTATGTTGGCCAGGATGGTCTTGATCTCTTGACCTCGTGATCCACCCGCCTTGACCTCCCAAAGTGCTGGGATTACAGGCATGAGCCTCGGCGCCCAACTTGGACTTTGTTTTTAAAGTGATATATTTTTTTTAAAAAGAGAGATTTTGAAAAACTGTTCAACATGAAACATGAAATAGCAGAGACTTACCAAGGAGATAGAAGCTATTCACCTTCAAAGAACTTTAAATCTAATCAGACAAGATAAAAATTATTTATATATGATATGGAATACTTGTAAAAACAACATGGAGGAAACACAAATATCAAGGCAAGCTGCCGCTATAAAGATGACTTTGCATTTGAGGAAATAAGAAGAAAGACCAATTCTGAAGGACCTGGGGAGACAGAGAAAATGGGGCACAACTGGAGAGGTCTAGGCCAGGTGTCCCCAAACTTTTTACACAGGGGGCCAGTTCACCGTCCCTCAGACCGTTGGAGGGCCGCCACATACTGCGCTCCTCTCACTGACCACCAGTGAAAGAGGTGCCCCTTCCTGAAGTGCGGCGGGGGGCCGGATAAATGGTCTCAGGGGGCCGCATGCGGCCCGCAAACCGTAGTTTGAGGACACCTGGTCTAGGCTGTGAGATGACTTTTGAAGAAGGGAGGGTCCTAGAAGCAGGGAGAAGGCTGTCTTCACAGAGTGGCGGGGAGTGGGCCCTTGGTTCTGAGTTTTCAGCCACGTGGGAGGCTACAGCAAGATGCTCAGTTGGCAGGACAAGCTATTTCTCCCTGGGTTTTTGTCTGTCCTTTAACTTTTTTTCTGTGATGGAGTATTGCTCTGTCATCCAGGCTAGAGTGAAGTGGCGCGATCTCTGTTCACTGCAACCTCCACCTCCTGTGTTCAAGTGATTCTCTCGCCTCGGCCTCCCAAGTAGCTGGGATTACAGGCCCCTGCCATTGTGCCCAGCTAATTTTTTTTGTATTCTTGTAGAGATGAGGTTTCACTGTGTTGGCCAGGCTTGTCTTGAACTTCTGATCCAGGTGATCCGCCTGCCTTGGCCTCCCAAAGTGCTGGGATTATAGGCAGAGCTGCCACGAATGGCCTGTCCTTTAACTTCTCTCATTTTTCACTCCTCCTTTCTCCACTGCTCAGGGACCTAAGGATAAAGTGTGGCTCTATTCATTCCAAAGAAAATATAGGCCACCAGTCCTACTAAAAATACAAAAATCAGCCAGGCATTGTGGCGGGAGCCAGTAATCTCAGCTACTTGTGAGGCTGAATTAGGAGAATTGCTCAAAGCCGGGAGGCGGAAGTTGCAGTGAGCCAAAATTGTGCCATCGAACTCCAGCCTGGGCAACAAGAGCAAAACTCTGTCTCAACAACAACAGAAAATAAAAATAAAAAAATAAAGCATAGGCCAAACTCCTGTAATAGAGCTGAAAGAGTTGATATAAATAAAAGACATTTTGTAAAAAAATAATGGAATAGCTAAAGAAAATAATGCCTCTGAATATAACAACATAAACACAGTTTCTCATCTTAAGAAATTCTGTGAAAATACCTAAGATCTGTATATAGCCCTCAGATTCCCTGCTCTTGAAATGCATTCATGTCAACTCTTCAAGGCCCAGATAGCTTTGCAGGCATCTGGGCTTCTTAGGCTCCCCGCTCCTGTGCCTGCCTCTAAGCAATGTGGCCTCTGGGTGTAACATTGCTTCCTAGTCCAGGGAAGCTGGTCCAACAAGTACATCTTATTCCACGTAAGGCCAACTCCAGCTCCACTAAAACTCAACCTTCTCGAACTTCTAGAAGCCTGTCATTCTCTTCTAGTACAGTTAGTATGAGTATACCGGCTGGGCGCAGGGGCTCACGCCAGCACTTTGGGAGGCCAAGGTGGGTGGATCACAAGGTCAGGAGATCGAGACCATCCTGACCAACATGGTGAAGCCCCATCTCTACTAAAAATACAAAAATTAGCTGGGTGTGGTGGCAGATGCCTGTAGTCCCAGCTACCCAGGAGGCTAAAGCAGGAGAATCACCTGACCCCAGAGGGGAGGAGATTGCAGTGAGCCGAGTTTGTGCCACTGCACTCCAGCCTGGAGACAGAGTGAGACTGTCTCACAAAACAAACAAACAAACAAACAAAAAGAGTATACCTAGTCCACAGCTGAGATGTGAGCTGTATGTATCTACACGGAGGGACATCTCTAAGCCAGTGGTCCCCAACCTTTCTGGCACTAGGTACCGGATTTTTGGAAGATACTTTTTCCATGGACGGTGGGGTTAGTGGCGGGAGTGCAGGGGTATATTAGTCCGTTTTCACACTGTTATAAAGAACTAATTGAGACTGGGTAATTTATGAAGAAAAGAGGTGTAATGGACTCAGAGTTCCACACACTTAACAGAAAGCACGACTGGGAGGCCTTGAGAAACTTACAATCGTGGTGGATGGTGAAGCGGAAGCAAAGCATGTCATACATGGCAGCAGGAAGGAGCGAGACAGCAAAGGGGGAAGTGCCACACTTTAAAACCATCGGATTTCAGCTGGGCCTGGTGGCTCACGCCTATAATTCCAGCACTATGGGAGGCCAAGGTGGGTGGATCACAAAGTCAGGAATTTGAGATCAGTCTGGCCAACATAGTGAAACCCCATCTCTACTAAAAATACAATAATTAGCCAGGCATGGTGGTGCGCATTTGTAGTCCCAGCTACTCAAGAGGCTGAGGCAGAAGAATTGCTTGAACCCAGGAGGCAGAGGTTGTGGTAAGCCAAGATTGTGCCATTGCATGCACTCCAGCCTGGGTGACAAAGAGAGACTCTGTCTCAACAACAACAACAACAAATCAGATTTTACCAGAATTCACTGACTGTCAAGAGAACAGCTTGGGGGAAACCACCCCCATCATCCAGTCACCTCCCACCAGGTCCCTCCCTCAAGATGTGGGGATTACAATTTGGGGATGATATTTGGGAGGGGACACAGAGCCAAACCATATGGGTGGAAGGTAGAGGATGGTTTTGGGATGAAACTGTTCCACCTCAGACCATCAGGCAGGTCACAATAGAATTCGTGCTCCTATGAGAATCTCATGCCACAGCTGATCTGACAGGAGGTGAAGCTCAGGCAGTAATGCTCACATGCTGCTGTATGGCCTGGTTCCCAACTGGCCACAGACCCCTACCAGTCCACAGCCTGGAAATTGGAGACCCCTGCTTTAAGCCCTTGCCACTCAGGTCTTTGGCTACTTCAGAATCATTCAGTGATGATTCACTTGAATGAGGTCCCTACAGACAAGGAAGGAAGGGTCTTGTAAAAACCCACCTGTTACAGTTTCACAACTCGATAATAACCACATCATAAACATGTCATTCACAGAGTATGAGTTAATACATTTATGGTATGAGGAAGGTCATTCTTATTTACCATGCGAGGCGGTAAAATCTTGCCTGGAGGACTCGCGCTGGCTAGGCCTGGGAGTAACTTTGCAAGCAGGTGAAAGCTTGAGACACTTTCAGGCTATTCTCTCAATTAGGTGGTTTAAGATTTTAAAAAATCATTGTACCAGTTTGACCTCAATAAATTACTTTTAGAAAACAACTGCATCCATCTCCAACTCAGCATGAAACTGTTTTACTCATCTGTAAAGCCCACAGTGATGAACAAGTAATTTAAACGCCTTTGTTTAAAATAATTGCTGTTTGCAATAAATATTTCAGGTGTTACTTCAAATTGGAGTAGGCTGATTTGAAGGTGATTTTTGTGTGAAGTTTTTTCTAAGGTAAGAGTCTAGATCAGGTGTGGTCTCAGTTCTGTGATTTGGTTCTACAGGCTAACATTATAAGTCTCTGAGCTTCTGTTATGGGAGACCCTCAGAAATTTCTCAAAGGGGCCTGAGACCTCCTAACACCACCAAGAAATGACTTTTTCCTTCTTGTTGGAGGCGTATAAAATGAATAGATGTGTGATTATATATTTATTTTACAAATGCTTTTATAGTTGCTTACTATGTGCTTAATATTATACAGACAGTAATTCATGTAACTTTTTTTTTTTTAAATAATGTCTCACTTTGTTGCTCAGGCTGGAGTGCAGTGGTGCAAACATGGCTTACTGTAGTCTTGACCTCACAGGCCCAGGCTCAAGCAATTCTCCTGCCTCAGCCTTTCAAGTAGCTGGGACTATAGACATATGCCACCACGCCTGGCCAATTTTTTTATGTTTTGTAGAGAGTGGGTTTCATCATATTGCCCTGGCTGGTCTTGAACTCCTGGGCTCAAACAATCCTTCCACCTCGGCCTCCCAAAGAGCTGATATTATAGGAGTGAACAATCACACCCCGGTCATGTAAGCCTTCTAATAGCCCTCTGGTGAGGGGGCCATCCTCATTCCCTTATAGCTGAGGGACAGATAGGGGAGCTGAAGCACAGAGGGTTTGAGTGTCATGCCTAAAGCCTCCCAGCTAGTAAGTGCCAGAGCCAGGATTTGAACCCAGACAGTTGGGCTTCAGAGTCTATGTTTTGTTTGTTTGTTTGTATGTTTTGTTTTCGAGATGGAATCTCACTCTATCACCCAGGCTGAAGTACAATGGCGCAATCTCAGCTCACTGCAACCTCTGCCTCCCAGGTTAAAGCAATTCTCCTGCCTCAGTCTCCTGAGTAGCTAGGATTACAGGCATGTGCCACCATGCCCAGCTGATTTCTTTTCTTCTATTTTTGAGAAGGGGGTTCACCATATTGGCCAGGCTGGTCTCGAACTCCTGACCTCATGATCTACCCATCTTGGCCTCCCAAAGTGCTGAGATTACAAGCATGAGCCACCATGCCCAGCCAGAGTCTGTGTTTTTTAATCATCATGTTGTGGTGCTTATCTATTGTGATTAAGCAGGAAACTCCAAAGTTCAAACACTTTCCCCAGAAGATGGCTGTTAGTTGCAATTATAGGAAGAGAATACTGTCTATACATTCCTGTTAAAGTAGCTCTTTGTTTAGAATCACACATGTACGTGTTCTCAGGTCCCAGCATGGCATGAAAGTTGCAATGGGATGTCACTGTGGGCCCACAATTCCTGCTCTGAGGAAAGTAATACATGGAAGGAAATCATCTCCCTCATTGACAGAGGCCCCACCACAGGTGTGAGCTGCTCCCCCTTGTCCTTCATCCCCAATTCTGGTGAGTTGCCCAGTTTTGCTATCATGGACCATTCAGATAACAGAATAATCCCATTCTCAGAGGATAAGAATGGTGTGGATATTGCTTGAGGCTGCATTTAATTGGAAATCAAGGGACAGTAAAATTGTTTTGGTCAGTCTTAAAGTTCTAAAACATCTACCTTGTTGGCACAAATGGGAATGAAAGTAGCTTCTGGGCCAGAGTGAGGAGTGCCCTGAATTTTGCCAATCATTAAGCCTCCCTCAGTTATAGTCAGCACATATTTTGAAACTTAGAAGGAAAATGTTTTATGGTGATGTACGCCCCGAACATATGCAAGACACTATTTATTTTAATCATATAGAAACCTCACATAGCTTTTGTCCTCACATCACATAAAATATGTGATATAGAAATAACATGCATGTATTGAGTACGATTCTTGATAATGCCTTTGTTACTAAGTTTTTTCTGTGACTACACAATTATCTTCATTTCCTCTCCTTGCCATTGTTTGCAAGAGAGAGTTTAAGGCAGAGGAACTGGGTTTTCCTAGAAAGTTTGAAGAAGGGTTTTAAATGCATTTGATGAAGATGAAAGTAGAAGAAATTGAGTTGAGAAAAGTTTTTTCCTGGCTACTACATTGAAACAGGATAAGGCTCATGGTGAGAGATGTCTTGCTCGTTTTATTTCTACTATGTTGCCAACCAGCCAAATCATCCCACAAGCAATAAGAAGCCTCGTGCTCACGTGGCCTCAGCAAATACGGCTTGGGAAGCACTCCTGGGTGCCTATGATGCACATTCCGAGTTTCTTGGTAGAAGATATGCTCAGAAGGGGCTTCCTATTTGGGGAAGAGGGGAGCACTGGCCTCTTTTGAGGGCAGCCAGAAAAAATGAAAGATTTTTCTCTGCTGGGCACCATGGCTCACGCCTGTAATCCCAGCACTTTGAGAGGCTGAGGCAGGTGGATCACCTGAGGTTGGGAGTTCAAAACCAGCCTGACCAACATTGAGAAACCCTTTATCTACTAAAAATACAAAATCAGCCGAGTGGTGGCTCATGCCTGTAATCCCAGAGGCAGGAGAATCACTTGAACCCAGGAGGCAGAAGTTGCAGTGAGCCGAGATTGTGCCACTGCACTCCAGCATGGGAGTGCAAGAGCGAAACTTTGTCTAAAAAAAAAAAAAGGTTTTTCTCAATACACCTGGCTGAGAAAATGGAGTGGGGTTAAATTCTCCCTGTTGTAGATGACACTTGGCTTTCTTCTAAAGTCCTGTGTCTGTCTTTTAAGATTTTAGTAGAGAGCCCAATAACCCAGATGCTTTCCTTGGGTTTTAGTTTAAACCACTCTTTCCTACTCACACATTCTTTGACCACGCTGAGTCTTCACCAGCCACCAAAAGCCACTTGCATGCCTCAGTTGTGTCTGCCTGATGAGAATCCCACAGTCCCGGTCACACTGAAGCAGGAGAACCTCTGTGGGTTGGAAGGCACAAACAGCTTCATGCCTGTGTTCATTACGCTCACATTACCTTCTGCTTCTTAGAGGTAAGCATTGGTAGTTTCTGGATCCAGGACCACATGATCTGGGGAGAGAAGACCAGAGAGAACATTTGAGGGCAGCTGAGGGCAGGGATAGATCAGTTTTAAAAAGTGGCTTTGGCCAGGCCCAGTGGCTCACACCTGTAATCCCAGCACTTTGGGAGGCAGAGGTGGGCAGATCATGAGGTCAGGAGTTCAAGACCAAACTGGCCAATGTGGTGAAACCCCGTCTCTACTAAAAAATACAAAAAATAAAAATAAAGTGGCTTTGAGTCAGCGGAAGATTGTGGCTGCATGGATGCCCCTCTCCAAGTCTCCCAGGGAGCCAGGCCTTCATCCAGGTAGGGGGAGTCTACTGGCTGTCAGAGGACTGCTTCTCTGTGAAGGCTTTATTTTTCTTCTCTCAAGACAGGAAAAACCAACCCACAACCCATGTGTGGCTTGGCTGTCTAGTAACCCTAGAACCACCTGCTGGACCTGGCAGCCTCAGGGCTGGGCCTGGTGTGGGGCAAGCCAGGTGTTTAGGGTATAACATTTAAGGTGGTACTCCCCTTCTTGGGGTTGCACAATTTCCCCCTTCTCAGAGGTCTGGCTCTCTATAGGAGCAGGGCCTCTTCCCCAGTGCCGGGCTGTGAGTGGTCAGGAGCCCGCCTTCCTTAAACTTAAGCTTTACTGCCATCCTGAGGGCGCCAGCCAACCTCAAGACAGCTGGGCCAGACTCATCCCTGGCTTCTTCCCTCCCTGTCTATCACAAATGTCAACAACCTCACTGAGTGCTTTCCTTAAGTGTTCTGTGAAACTTCAGGACTAGGAGAAATGTGAGAAGGAGCCTTACCTGGCACCCTCTCTGCATATTCAGCAGTTTGCTGTCGAACTTGCCTCCAAATCTCCAGGCTGTGCCAGGCATTTTATCCCAACTCCCTGCCATAAGTAACCCGGGCTGGTGCCCATCTAGACAGCCTCACCAGGCTTGTTACTCTGAATACTTTACCTCTCGTTTCCTCTAGGACATTCTGCAGGTTCTCTAGGGAGAGAAAAGGGAAAAAATTCTTCGAGCTCCCAACCAGCAGGTACTTTCACAAACATCTCCCCTTAGAGCTAAAAGCGAAAGCCAGGCCTGCTTCCCAGCTGCAGGTAGAAGCCTGGCTCCCTCCCTGTGTTCCCAGATCAACCCTGACAACCCCGAAGGAAAACAGGAATTTTCACTACTTTTGATCTCATGTTCCATTCGACTGAGTTGTTTACCCGCTGGAGTAACTGTGGATTCTCTTGCCCTGTTCAGTTAACTTGGAGACTAATGGTTTGGCTTTCACGTTTTCACCCCTAGGAATAAACAGCAGGTTTCTGCAAATCAGGGATGAGTGGTTTACTTCTCAGGTCTGACAGGGAGAAAGGCAAACAAACGGAACACCCTGCTCCCTGGAAGTGGCATCTGGAAGAAAGGGGTGCAACCTAGGAACAAGCTCGTCCCACATCTGCGGGACCTAGGACAAGAGAATGAAGGCAGGCCTACATACCAAAGCAGCAAACTGCTTAGTGAAGTCAGTTGTAGCCTCCCACCTCAATGCATATATCTTCATAACGATCTAGAAAGTCAGTTACACATTTAGAATTCTTGGACTCCTCAGTGTTCTGCACAGGGACATGCCCAGCCCCCCAGCCCACTCCCTTCTCTTTACACCCTGGTCCAATCTGCATTGTGAAGGGCTTTGTGTGCATGTGGGCAGACACCTCAGCCCACAGATCCATGCTTCATCCATATGTCGCACCTCCTTCCCCACGGTTGCCATTTGCTACCCCTTGGGTTTTAGGAGCATCTACTTATGCAGAGGTCTGTCCCTCTGTGGACAGACACAAATAAGAGGACATCACAGGACCTGGAAGTGGGCTCAGAGCTGTTTGTACAAGAAATTCTGGGAGTGTTATGTTGGAAGAGTGCCTTGGACATGCAGTAGGCACATCATTTTGGGGGAGGGTGGCTGCCAGTGGAGAGCCAGAGAGGGTACTTTGAATGCATAGGGCCTAGGAAAAGGGTACCTCTTGCCCAGGTGAAAAGGCAGTTCTTCCAGGAATAAACAGCTCTCTTTCCAAGACCTGCATCATCTACGGAGACTTAGTCTTCTCCAAGTCCCTGCCCTCACATAGGCTCTGGACCATCAGAGAGAAGCCAGCAGGGAGGCAGCGGGCTACAGTTCCTTGCCACATGGACACGTGTCTTCAAGACATCCAGGGAACCATCTTCTTATCAGCCAGTCAGATTTATGATCAGCTCCCAGGCTTCTAGCAACTACAAATGATCAGTGCCTTGGATTGGAGCCACTACCCCAAGGGAAAAATGGCCATTCCCAGCTTCTATGGGATCCAGCCAAATGCCTTGTGAATGGAGACGTAGGAGTATTGTTAGTCATGTCTGGGTCTGCCAGACTAATTTTCATCTTCAGCCAGTTTTCACTTCTGGAGAGGGGAGCCCAAGCAAAACATCTGCGATACCACCGCCCTTCCCTCCTCTGCCCATCCCCACTCCCTGGGCTGTTGAAGATGCTCCTGCTGTTCTGAGAAGAAAACAAGAAGCTCAGGTGCTCTTCCACCAGGCAACCCCAGTCCCGTCCTGTGCGGGGTTTCTGACTTTTCCTAGATCACTCCACAAGCCTCGTTAACAAAGTGGACCAGTGTCTAGCCCGCGGTTTTGTTTTATAGACTGTTTTACGACTGGAAATAATCTGCTTAGCATGAATCTTTCCTGCGGATTTATCAAGTCATTGTCTACTCCATTTTCCTGGCTCCTTCACACATTTATTTCACTTTCTTCATTATCTGGCAAGCCCACTTTGGATTCCAAGTCTTAATTATACAAGAAAGAAATATTGTCCCAAAATATTGATTTTCCCCCTTGGTTGTTCTCTGGCTTTTAAAATACATTTTCTCTATGAAATCCTAGGAAAGGCCCATGAGAGTGGTTTCTCTGTGCCTGTGGGGTTACAAGGGTACAAAATACTTTCTCCAAGGAATGAACTCAAGTTTATTACTGACCAGGTTTTACAGACAATCTTTTTTATAAGAGGGGCAAAAGTACATTCTAGCTTTTGGTTTTCTCAATCACTAATGCCTAGTTTGGTCCCTGACTTCCAAAGCTCTCTTTAACCTTTTAGGATTAACGGGAACTGTCAACCTGTCTTCTGGCATTTTGTATGTGTGGAAGGGATAACATATCTTTAACATATACTTGACCATTTTAACCATTATTTTTATTTTTTTGAGACAGGGTCTTGCTCTGTTGCTCAGGCTGGAGTACAGTGGCATGACCTTAGCTCACTGCAACCTCTGGCTTCCAGGTTCAAGTGATCCTTCTGCCTCAGCCTCCCAAGTAGCTCGGATTATGGGCACTCACCACCATTCCCTGCTAATTTCTTTTTTTATTTTTAGTAGAACGAGGTTTCACCATGTTGGCCAGGCTGGTCTCCTACTCCTGACGTCAAGTGATCTGCCCATCTTGGCCTCCCAAAGTGCTGGGATTACAGGCATGAGCCACTGCACCAGACCTATTTTTATTATTATTTATTTATTTATTTATTTATTTTTGAGACAGAGTGTCGCTCTTGTTACCCAGGCTGGAGTGCAATGGCACGATCTCGGCTCACCGCAACCTCCGCCTCCTGGGTTCAAGCAATTCTCCTGCCTCAGCCTCCCAAGTAGCTGGGACTACAGGCACGCGCCACCATGCCCAGCTAATTTTTTTTTTTTGTATTTTTAGTAGAGACGGGGTTTCACCACGTTGACCAGGATGGTCTCGATCTCTCGACCTCGTGATCCACCCGCCTCGGCCTCCCCAAGTGCTGGGATTACAGGCTTGAGCCACCGTGCCCGGCCTATATATTTATTTATTTTTGAGATGGAGTCTTGTTCTGTCACCCAGGCTGGAGAGCAGTGGTGCGATCTTGGCTTACTGCAACATCTGCTTCCCTGGGTCAAACGATTCTCCTGCCTTAGCCTCTAGAACGGAGACTACAGGCATGTGCCACCATGCCAGGCTAATTTTTTTTGTATTTGTAATAGAGATAGGGTTTCACCATGTTGGCCAGGCTAGTCTCGAACTCCTGACCTCAAGTGATCCACCCACGCCGGCCTCCCAAAGTGCTGGGATTACAGGCATGAGCCACTGCACCCAGCCAATTTTTTAATTTTTTCGAGACAAAGTCTTGCTGTGTTGTCCAGGCTGGAGTGCAGTGGGACAGTCACAACTCACTACAGCCTTGAGCTCCTGGACTCAGGTAACCCTCCCACCTCAACCTCCCAAGTAGTGGGACTATAGGTGTGTACCATCATGCCTGGGTAATTCATTTTAACCATTTTAAAGTGGACAATTCAGTGGCATTAAGTATATTCACAATGTTGTATAAGCATCACAACTACTTCCAGAATTTCTTTTTCTTTCTTTCTTTCTTTTTTTTTTTTTTTTTTGAGATGGACAGAGTTTTACTCTTTTGTCCAGGCTGAAGTACAATGGCGTGGTCTCAGTTCACTGCCCCACCTCTGCCTCCTAGGTTCAAGCAATTCTCCTGCCTCAGCCTCCCAAGTAGCTGGGCTTATAGGCATGTACCACCACACCTGGCTATTTTTGTATTTTTAATAGACACAGGGTTTCACCATGTTGGCCAGGCTGGTCTCGAACTCCTCACTTTAGGTGATCCACTGGACTTGGCCTCCCAAAATTCTGGGATTACAGGCCTGAGCCACTTTGCCTGGCCCAGAACATCTTCATCACAGCAAAAAGAAACTCTGTACCCATTAAGCAATAACTCCCCATCTCCTGGCCTTTTGATACTTAGCTTGTGCAGTGTTTAAATGAATGTACTTTAGAGCCAACAGCACAGTTGAATTATTTGTTCTGCCCTTGCTAACTCTGGGGCCATAAACAATTTCCCTGACCTCTTTTAGCCTTGGTTTACTCATCTACAGAATGGAGTGAATGAGAATAACAACACTCATTGGGTTGTTCTGTGCATATAGTATCACACACAAAAGGTAATGCCTGTATAAAGACAAATATTACGTGTTGTCACTCATATGTGGGAGCTAAAAAAGTTGATCTCATGGAGGTAGTCAGTAGAATGGTGGTTACCACTTTGAAGGATAGTGGGGGTAGGGAAGGATGAAGGGGGTTGATTAATGACTACAAAAATACAGTTGAATAGAAGAACTGAACTCTAGTATTCAATAGCACAATAGGATGACTATAGTTAACAATAATTTATTGTATATTTAAAAACGGTGGCCTGGCGTGGTGGCTCACGCCTGTAATCCCAGCAGTTTGAGAGACAGAGGCAAGCAGATCACAAGGTTAAGAGATTGAGACCATCCTGGCCAACATGGTGAAACCCCGTCTCTACTAAAAATACAAAAATTAGCTGGGCGTGGTGGCGCACATCTGTAGTCCCAGCTACTCAGGAGGCTGAGGCAGGAGAATCTCTTGAATTAGGAAGGTGGAGGTTGCAGTGAGCCGAGATAGCACCACTGCACTCCGGCCTGGCAACAGAGTAAAAGTCTTTCTCAAAAAACAAAGGCTAGAAGAGAAGATTTGGAATGTTCCCAACACAAAGAAATAATGAATATTTGAGGCGATGGATATCCCAATTACCCTGATTTGATCATTACACACTGTATGCTTGCATCAAAATATCATATGTACCCCATAAATATGCACAACTATTATGTATCAATTTTTTTTTTTTTTTTTTGAGACGGAGTTTTGCTCTTGTTACCCAGGCTGGAGTGCAATGGCGCGATCTCGGCTCACCGCAACCTCCGCCTCCTAGGTTCAGGCAATTCTCCTGCCTCAGACTCCTGAGTAGCTGGGATTATAGGCACGCGCCACCATGCCCAGCTAATTTTTTGTATTTTTAGTAGAGACGGGGTTTCACCATGTTAACCCGGATGGTCTCGATCTCTTGACCTCATGATCCACCCGCCTCGGCCTCCCAAAATGCTGGGATTACAGGCGTGAGCCACCGCGCCCGGCCTCTATGTATCAATTTTTTTTAAAAAAAGTAGTGCATGGAACATCATAAACTCTCAATAAGCACTGACTTCTAAGTATTGCCTGCTTTGCTTTGCCTCCTCCTCATTGTCAGTATCTCTCTGCTTCAGATGAGGGTTCTCTGCTATGATCCCCAAGTCCCTAGACCCCCCCGCTTCCCACCTGGGCTAGATCTAGCTCCCTTTTCAATCTTTGGGATGGGATTAGAGGATTTAGGCATTTCTTCTTTTTTTTTCTTTTCCTTTTCTTTCTTTCTTTCTTTTTCTTTCTTTTTTTTTTTTAGAGATGGGGGTCCTTGCTATATTGCCCAGACTGGTCTTGAATTCCTGGCGTCAAGTGATCCTCCCACCTTGGCTTCCCCAAGTGTTGGGTTTACAAGTGTGAGCCACCATGCGCAGTCAGATTAACCTTCACATTAATCATTAGCACTTTTTTTGTTCGTTTGTTTTGAGATGGAGTCTCACTCTGTTGCCCAGACTGGAGTGCAGTGGTGTGATTATGGCTCACTGTACCCTCAAACTCCTGGGCTCAAAGTATTCTTCCCAGCTCAGCCTCCCAAAGTGCTGGGGTTACAAGCCCCTGCACCCAATAATCGCTAACATTTGCCAAGTACTTATAGAGGTAACCAAACACAGAGATATTAATATATACTAAGTAACATAAAGAGGGTTTCCCAGCTTGTAGGTGAAAGAGAGACGATCTGAATGCAGTCCAACTTCATAGCCCATGTTCTTAATCACTGGATTACAAGGCCCTGGTAATGTTAATAAGCATCCGGTAAGGATGATGGCAGAAGCTGAACTTAAAGAGGGAAATTCAAGCTCACCCAGTAGGTCAGTGGCATGGCTAAGATGATAGTCTATGTTTTCTGACTAGCCACCAGATGCGCCTCCTAAGCCCCCAGCCACTGGCTCTAGCAGTACTTGCTTCAGGTGCTATTATTCTAAGAGTATGATGTTAATATAATCAGGGAATCAGGTGATTAAGTAGTTAGGGAGCTTTTAGACATGGACAATACCAGTGGCTTACCTCTTGGAGTATTGCTTTGATGGGTTCCCTCATGTATCTTCCCACTGATCAGCCAAAACACATGCTTGGAGTTGCCTAAAAATGGGTGAGTGTCACCAGCTCCCCCCCCCACCCACTGCCACCTTCCTGGTTCTCAGTCTGACTCGGCCTCCCAAAGTGCTAAGATTACAGGTGTGAGCCACTGCGCCTGGCCCAGGTCATGTTTTTATGCTGGTTTCTGAAAATGGCTTTGTTGTTCTCTCAGTTGGGACAGAAGGCTTTTATTTCTTGTCCTCCTGGAATTGATGGCATTAGTCACACTCTGCCACTCAATTTCTGTTTCTAGAATAAAGTGGTCACATGAACACTAAAGCAAGCAACGCAGTTTTCCTTTCTACTATTGTCCAAAGTTGCCGCCCTGTAATTTCCTCTTTGTTTGATTCTATTCCTGTCACAGGAATTCACTGTACAAGAATTTTAAAAGAGAGACAAAACAGAAACATACCTCAGAACCTTCAAGCACATGCCATTCAGTGTGATCACAAACCGAGTTTTTGCAACTCCAAAGTCATCTCCAGCTATCTTAGGGGATAATCTTAACAATAAGCCTTTCAGAAAATCAATTTTAATCAATTTAGGCTTAAAACCCCATATAAGAGGAAAATGGGATGTGCCATGAAGTCAAGAACATGTGTGTGTGGGTGTAATTATGAAAAGACTGGGAATGAGTGAGTTCTTTAAAACACATGGGTGTCTGTTTTGTGGTTTCGTTCTTTGGGTCTGGTGTTGGGCTTCAGGGGAGTGTAACCGTCTCAGAACAAGCAACTGGGAAGAACTTAAGGAACATGGCTAGTTCTGCTGCATCCAGATTCTTCCCGACAAGTAATGCTTACAGCAACTCAGGTAAGGAGAATGCAGAGAGCTTGGAGCAGGAGGGTGTGAGCTGAGATAGTCACAGACATGAGATAATTATTTACCATGAAGAGCTTAAGTATCAGCTAATCACAGGAGTAGAAACCATCTGAGTCACAAGGGGGTAACAATGCTATTTTTTTTTTAATAGCCTGGAGGTAGTAAGATGTAAAGTAATCAATTAAAAAAATCATAATCAATAATAGTTAAGGTAGAGAAACAGTATTCAACTTGTGCTTACGAGTAACTTTTTTCTTCATCTTTTTCTAAGTCAGAGATTGTCAAAATATTGCCTGCTAGCCAAGTCTAGCCCACCACCTGTTTTCGTTTGTCTCTTGAGCTAAGAATTTTTTTTTACATTTTTAAATAGTTGAACAAAAATAAAATCCAAAGACTATTTCGTGACAAGTGAAAATGATATGAAATTCAAATTTCAGTGTTTATAAATAAAATTTTATAGGAACACAGCCACACTCACTCATTTATGTGTCGTCTATGGTTGCTTTTGAGCTACAGAAACAGGCGTGTAGCAGCACAGAAAGCCTAAAATATTTACCGTCTGGCCCTTATCAGAAAAAGTTTGCCGATTCTGGCTCTAAGGCAATGCTTTCAAAGCGGACAGTTAGTAGCCGTTACCTGAAAAAAGGTGTCCATTGACAAATAAATTGAAAAATGCTATTTAAAATAAAATCAAATATTTCCTTAAACTAATGTGACACTGAAATCTGCAAGAAAAGAGTGGGAGGGGAGGGAACAGAGTATTTAATGTTTCCCAAACTTACTGGCTATAAAACCCTTTTCTTCTTTTCTTTTCTTGGCTCTTTTATGGGACTGATCTTCCAGGGAACTTGACTTGGTAAATGCAGCTCAAAAGTAATTGGCGATTCATATATACACAATGGAGAGAAAAAAAAGCCTGTTACTGAAAACAGAACAAAACAAAACAAAAACAAACAAAAAACAGCAAAGAAAAACAAGATAGAACTTCTCTCAGGAATAACCTGCTTTTTGTTTCACAAACACACTTTTAATAGGTCATTTGGTCATGAAAAGTTAGGTTCCAGGAACTCGATCTGGAAGATGGAAAACGGAAAGAGTGTTAGAGAATTCTGCACAGTAGCAGGCTGTAATTTGGAGTTTGGGGCTAGGAAGAAAGATTGAGGGGTGAACAGGACAGGAAAAGAGGGAGATGAGAAGGGTCTATAGCGACTTGAGAAAAATCAAAGAAACCTGGTGGGGGAAGCTGGCCAGTGAGAAATTCCCTGCGGCAGAGAGGGCTACAGACAGCAGTGAAATGCCGGCCAGGGACCCGCGGAGCCCAGTGAGAAACGAAAATGAACGCCTTCCAAATGCAGGAAAGGCTGCCGTCAGAGGTGCTCAACTATGAAGCGCTTCCCTTTCAACTGCAGTCTCCCTCTTGATCTGTCATGCGGTTTTTAATTTGCTACTGACTGTCGTGCTCCCACCAGCGCAGATCCTCGCACGCACCAAGTCCGCAGGGGCGCGGGGCTGGGACTCGGGCGCGCGCATGCGCTTGAGGCCCGCCGGCTGCTGGTTCTCCTTTCCCCTCCCATCAGTCACCGACCCAGGTGCTTTGCCCAAGCCAGGGCTGGGGAAGCCGGGTCAGGCATCTCGCTTTCGCACGTGCTGGCCACCCCAACCCACAGTGGAGAGGCATGGGGTGGAGGATAGGCCATTGGGTGAGGGTGGAGAGGGGGCCTGGGGCACCCAGTAGAGGTGGGCAGTGGGTGGGTGAGAACCTGGCCGAGTAAGGCAGGGAGTTGGCCTGGGGCAGTACTGAGCATGAGTCCAGGATCCAAGTCCCTGGTGCACGCACCATTGGCCCAACAGACCTCACTTACAAAGCACAAATTCAAAGATAAAATAATTAAGAATTTTAAGACAGTGAGAAAAGAACATGAAATCCCAAGTACAGGATCCTTCTGGGCACAGGGTCCCATAGGACTGCAATGCTTGCACACCCGTGAAGCCAGCCCTGATGATATCTAATCACTTTTACATTTTTTAAAGGAATAAATTACCCCCACACCTTTATTGCCCAGCTTTGTGTTGGGCCACCCATTGTCTTGGGATATTCAAAGCAAAAAGGACTGATTTCCTTGTTTGGGTCAAGCCAGCTGACAAAACAAAACAGCAGTAAGAAGTCAATGCTAGAAGGAGATTCAGAGTTCAGTGTGAACAAGAAATTGGATGAGAGGGGGTGAACTGGATGAGCACACAATCCCAGTGGGAATATGCGGACATTTGCGGTTTCCAACCATGCTGGTGACCCCAGCCAGCTGAAGGACGTGGAGACAGCCAGGTGGCCAATGCTTGGGTTTCCCATGGCATAACTTATGCTCTCTAGGGAACGCTTTACAAATATGTGAAAATCATCTGCGGATTTTGTCTATTTTGACAGTATACATTTCTCTATGCCAGAAGTAAACCCAACTGTGGTCTTAGGGTGCTTAATTTGTCACTGTTAATTACTGGTGGCAGGAATGAGCAGAGAGGGATGGTAAGAGATCTTAGCTTGAGTTTGGGCTGCTATTCACGTCCCAGCTCCCATTATGATGTGGGGAGAAACTGGCCAGATACCAAGTGCACTCTCGCCAAATAGAGAGGAATGTATAATGCACCTTTTACAGAAAAAATTCCAAGATGAGTGGGAGTAGAACCACTTATGTCCAACCAACCTGGCTTGGATCAGAATAGAATGATGGAGGACATGAGGAGAGAGAGACGGTGGCCACGTTTAGTTTTCCTGCCCATGTCAAAGACAGTAAATAAATTAGAAATAAATGAGGTATATACATCCCTGTTATTAAACACTTTCCAAGTGCCAAGCATTCTGCCAAGTGATTCTTGTTAAAATGCACGCTCTGAATAAACAGACCCCCAAACAGGTTTTGTGTGAGCAATATGGCTGTTTATTCACCTTGGTGCAGGCGGGTTGAGGCCGAAAACGGCATCAGCGAAGGGCGGTGGGATAGGTATTGGTTTTATAGGTTTGGGGTAGGTGGTGGAAAGTTTCAGTTTCGGGCAGTTTTTTGCAAGCTGGGAGGGGGGTCATAGGGTGTGGGGTCGGTTACAAAGTCCAATGGCCTGATCCATTAGGGAATAAGGAACAATTGATCATTTCTTCCTCTTTCATGGTCT
This sequence comes from Saimiri boliviensis, assembly GCF_048565385.1. Classification (NCBI taxonomy): domain Eukaryota; kingdom Metazoa; phylum Chordata; class Mammalia; order Primates; family Cebidae; genus Saimiri; species Saimiri boliviensis. The sequence continues at coordinate 38,578,568 of NC_133450.1, read as the reverse complement.
TCCAGTTACTTCAGATTTTCCAGGAACTCATCTGGAGTGCCGGTGCAGGTCATGGAGATTAACGTGGCGTCCATGGCGCCATCAGCCAGCCTAAAAAACCTTACAATTCTTTTGCAGTAATCTCACTTTCTTGCCACATGGATACTATGAGGTAAATTGTCACTTGTTTTACAGATGACTAAACTGAGGCCCAGAGATGTTATGCTTGCAAAAGGCCAGACGGCCAGTAAGTGGCAGAGGCAGGGTTCAAACCCAGGTTCATCTGATTGCAAAACCAACCTCTTCAGTCACACCTGAGTAAATGAACTTATGTTGGCTTTTGCTGAAAGAGGAAACTCCTTATTCTCAAATATTCATATCCAGAACACCCTGAAGCTGCTTAAAATTTTGTATAATAGTAGTAACCGAAGATAAATTACTTTCCTGAACACCAGATGTAAAACAGAATCAATGGAGGGGATTGGTGGCATTGGTATCTAAGTATTCTTCTTTTTTTTTTTTTTGAGACGGAGTTTCGCCCTTGTTACCCAGGCTGGAGTGCAATGGCACGATCTCGGCTCACCGCAACCTCCGCCTCCTGGGCTCAGGCAATTCTCCTGCCTCAGCCTCCTGAGTAGCTGGGATTACAGGCACGTGCCACCATGCCCAGCTAATTTTTTGCACTTTTAGTAGAGACGGGGTTTCACCATGTTGACCAGGATGGTCTCGATCTCTCGACCTCGTGATCCACCCGCCTCGGCCTCCCAAAGTGCTGGGATTACAGGCTTGAGCCACCGCGCCCGGCAGTATTCTTCTTTTTAAGATAGATCAGAGGCTGGGAGCGGTGGCTCTTGCCTGTAATCCCAGCACTTTGGGAGGCCGAGTGAGCAGATCACCTGAGGTTAGAAGTTTGAGACCAGCCTGGCCAACATGGTGAAACCCCATCTCTACTAAAAATACAAAAATTAGCCAGGCGTGGTGGTGGGCACCTGAAATCTCAGCTACTCAAGAGGCTGAGGGAGGAGAATTGCTTGAACCTGGGAGGTGGAAGCTGCAGTAAGCCAAGATTGCATCACTGCACTCCAACCTGGGGGACAGAGTGAAACTCCGTCTCAAAAAAAAAAAAAAAAGAAAAAGAAAAAGAAAGACTATCCTTTGATCCATGAGCTAAGAAAGGTTTTTACATTTTTAAAGAGTTAGAGAAAAATCAAAAGAATAATATATTGTGATGTGAAAATTATGTAAAATTCATATTTCAGTGTCTATATGCAAAGTTTCGTTGGAATACAGACACATCACTCAGTTAAGTGTTGTCTGTAGCTGCTTTTGTCCTACAGCTGCAGAGTTGAGATGCTGTAACAGAGACTGTGTGGCCCACAAAGACAAAAATATTTACTCTCTGGCCCTTTCAAGAAAAAGTTTGCCAACCCCTGTGTTAAAGGAAGACGTGAACAGACTCCCTCCCCTCAGAACACAGGGACTCCTCTTTCCACCTTTCCCTCCTGGCTACCTGCCTAATGGGAAGACTTGGCCCCGGCCCTTGCCATGCCCCGCATTCTAGATCCTCACTTCCCACCTCCTCTAGTACTTTGGCCCATCAATTACAGTGCTGTCTCATTTACCTCAATTTTTCTTGCCTTGCTTTTTTTTTTTTTTTTTTTTTTGAGTCGGAATCTCTGTTGCCCAGGCTGGAGTGCAGTGGCTCAATCTCGGCTCACTGCAACCTCCGCTTCTCATGTTCATCTGATTCTCCTGCCTCAGCGTCCCCAGTAGCTAGGATTACAGGTGCCCACACCACCATGCCTGGGTAATTTTTCTGTATTTTTAGTAGAGACGGGGTTTCACCATGTTAGCCAGGATGGTCTCTATTTTCTGACCTTGTGATCCGCCCACCTCGGCTTCCCAAAGTTTGGATTACAGGCGTGAGCCACTGTGCCCAGCCACTTGCCCTGCATTCTATGCTCTAGAAATATTAATTGGCTTGAGATTCCCCCCAAACCATACATTTTCTGCTTATCTTTGAAAATCCCTATACACAAGACTCCTTTTTCCTTTCCCAGTTTCTAATGCTCCCCCTACTCCCTGGTCCTGAACATCTCCACCTCTGCCTGGGATTCCTCTAGGACCCAGAGTGGATAAACCAAACCTGGAAGTCTTTCTCAGTCTCTTCCTCTCTTAGATTTAATCACTTGCTCTCTGCAAGAAAGTTAGGGATTCTAGAAAATACTACATTATATCCTAGTGAATGGAGTGTGTCTAGGTCCTTCCCCGCATTTCATTTATTAACTAACTCATGCGTTTTACAAATATTCGCTGAGTGCTAACATGTGTCAGGCATCATGCTAGGTGCTGGAATGTGTTGATGACTGAGTCAGATGTGATCCTTGCTTTGTCTAGCTGGGGAGACAGTTATTAAACATGGCAATGAATGCATCATTCTAAATTGTGATAAGTGTTATGAAGAAAAGAACAGGATGCTATGAGATGAATTAGCTAGCATATAAGGCACTTTCAGAACTTTTTGCTTAATTGGTGCTGAATTGAAAAAGATGGGCTTGAAGAGATGGCCGGGTCAATCCTCTCTGCTTTTAAAAGAGGCTTAGAGATCTTACATGGTTCACCTAAAGTCACACAGCTTTTAGCAATCAACAATAGCATAATTCAACTGAATTCAGTTAATTGAATTCAGTGGGGTGACTCCAAAGTCAGTCTTTGTTAAATTATTCACCTTTATTTTCCAATAAATAATTTCATCAATAGTCATCAAGTCCCTGTGTGACAACTTTATCTGCATGTTTTAATGACTCACTCACCTAAATGTGATATCCATAAATCAGGCATATTGAGTAATGAAAAGGTGGCTCAAACAACAGAGACAGAAATAATTTTCAAAGACTTTAAATTATTTACCTAGCTGTTATGTATTTCTGCAGCCTTTCTTCCATCCATATCCCCTTAGCCCTTCTGGAGGCTGATGGGCGATATACTTTGCTGTAGTCTTCTCCAGATTCAGTGCTGGAGAGTAGAATGGCATGAGAAGCTCATTTGTCCTCCTCCCAGATACCGCGTGGCCGGAAGATGCCTGTTCCTATGAGAAGGCTCTCTGCAGGAAGGCAGGAGGCTAACTGCAGCATGTGCCAAAAGAGCTTAATTGGAGTGTGGCAGAAATTGGCCACTCAATATCAGCAGCTGATGTTGAGAAGTGGTTGGATCAACACAACCAAAAATGGTTGAGGGGCAATACTAGGTGAGCAGTCAATGGAGTTTCAGGTCACAAAGAAGCAAGGACTTGCACTGCTTTAAATGATCTCTATCACTTTTTGTTCACTGATGTTTATAGTGAGCAGGGTAGTCATAAGTTCTGGGACCTGGGGTGGCATTCTGGCTCTTCCACCTCCAAGGAGGGTGACTTGGGTGAGTCACTTAGCCTCTGCGGGTCTAAGGTTCCTCAAATGCCCAGGGGAAATACCGAGGGGACCTATCTTGGAGGGCAGTTGTGAAGGTTAAATGAGTTCATTTGTATAAATAGATTACCATCCAGGACAGGGTGAGGGCCAAAGACAAAAGCAAATCCATATAAAGTGCTTCCTATGCCTCGGGCTTGGCTCTAAATTTCTGTCGTAATATACTTAAGTCTCACGAAAACCCTCAGAACCCTCTACCATTTTCCACATTTTAGTGGATGAGGAAACTAAAGCACAGAGAGGTTAACTGGCTTGTCCAGGTCACACAGCTGGTAAGTGTCAAAGCTGGGATGTGAACCCAGAGAGACTGGCTTCAGTATCCACTCATATGCACAGCACTAAACAACCTCTCAATAAGAATGAGCTATTATTTCATTTTCATTTGTGCATCTTTTTATATTTACTGCTCTTCCCTCTGCTTTTAAATTGCCTTCCTTTAAATTCCTTCTGTTCAGTATTCCATGATGACTATATTATCCCAGCCAAAAATTTGAGATTGTGTTCAGAGAAAGGATATTGTGCTGCAGAAGGTAAGAGGTTTAGAGGCAATTTTGAAAATGCCATTTAGACCCTACGAAGTTGGGATTTCTAAAACATTTGTGATAGCTTAAGGCAACAAGGGGATAAGATATTTGAAATTAATATTGTCCTGGAAAAGCCCGAATAGTAGTTGAAGATATTCTTTTCTTTGCCCTTGAAATCCTTCTCCAAATAGACCCAGTACAAGACTGAGGGCCTGAGAGCAGATGGCCCTCAATAAACACGAGCAACTGGCAGGCTCTGGTTAAGTCCAGGCTGCCCCTCTCCCACCCGCCTCTCCTCCCCAGGGCCCTTCCTGAGCGCCTTTGGGAAATAGCTGCGAACTCGGCCTGCCCCGCTGAGAGATCATGACACTTCTTTGCTGCTCCCTCCACAAATTTCACAGCAAACTCTTTTTCTTCATGGTGTTCAAATTGTTCTCAAATTCCTGAAAACAAAACAAATGACCCCAAAGATAACTTTTAAAAGATTTTGATTCTTCAGTGACTTTTTCTTAGTGACTTATTTAAAATTACTTTAACCTAGGATTCTGGGCAGAACTTTTTTTTTTTTTTTTTTTAGATGGAGTCTGGCTCAGGCTGGAGTGCAGTGGCGCGATCTTGGTTCACTGCAACCTCCGCCTCTTGGGTGCAAGTGATTCTCCTGTCTCAGCCTCCCGAGTATTTGGGATTACAGGCGCCAGGCTAATTTTTGTATTTTTAGTAGAGATGAATAGTTATTGAGGGCCATCTGCTCTCAGGCCCTCAGTCTTGTACTGGGTCTATTTGGAAAAGGATTTCAAGGGCAAAGAAAAGAATATCTTCATCTATTATTTCGCCATGTTGGTGAGGCTGGTTTCGAACTGCTGACCTCAAGTGATCCACCCACCTCAGCCTCCTAAAGTGCTGGGATTACAGGTGTGAGCCACTGCACTCCAATCAAACTTTTAGTAGCTATCTGAGGGGCAGGGTGGGTGACATGGGACATTCTAGAGTGGAAGGAGAAGAAACTGATATCATTGGTTGACTCTGGGGAGGAAAATGAGGCTGGGAGATGGGATATCCTGAGACAGAGATGGTGTAGTCTTTTTACCTTTTGAATTTTGGTCCATGTATTACATATCCAAAAATGAACAGATAAAGGCCAGGCGTGGTGGCTCTTACAGTGAACTGGGTAATCCCAGCACTTTAGGAGGCAGAGGTGGGAGGATCACTTGAGCCCAGGAGTTTGAGATCAGTCTGGGCAACATAACGAGACTCTGCTTCTATTCTTTTATGTGCATATATACATATTTAAAATTAACAAAATCGAGAAACATAGCTGGTGTTTAAAGCTGCATCTTTCTTTTTCTGTGAGCTGGGGAAGTAGTAAAAGCCACTTTATGTTGAATGATGATCCCCCCAGGTAGGGTGGGGGGAGGCAGCTGTGATTGATAGCACCCACAGACTACCTCCCATGAGCCACATGATCCTGCTACAGCATCCTCATCTCTCTCACGGAAGTATGGCATGGTAATTAAAAACGCAGGCCACTTGCCAGCTGTGTGCCCTTGGGCATGTTCTCTCTTTGTGACTCAGTCTCCTCCTCTGTAAAATGGGGATCAGTAATTCTATCTTCCTCAAAAGGTAGGAAGGATTATATGAGTGAAAGCACGTGCAATGAGGCCCGGCATTTGACAAGACACCCAGCACCTGTTATCATTACACTCAGAGCTGACCTTGTGCAGTTCTGCTATGCACACATTTTAGTTACTACAGTTTATGTGAAGAACACCAGTCCGTCAGTAACATGGTACAGTTTGTTACCACAGTATGTGAACTGTGAGTAGCTGAATAAAGTACACACTTTGCTGCTAGCTCTTCAGTCCACAAGTCACTAAGTAAATTACTTGCCCACCTCACAATCAGTACCAATCATGTCACTTACTTAAAAGTCTGTTGGTGACTGACTGACTGCACCTCTGTTGTTCAGTTCATGCACAGACAACAAAGGATCCGGTTGTGTTTCCTCCTTGTCCTCCAGTGATAAAGCCACAAGACGGTTGACAAAAATGGTACAGACATGGTGCCATTTTACAGAGATGAAAGTACAGCAAAGGAATGAAAAGTGCTAGCACTGGAAGTGAGATGGGAATGGGATGTGATTCGAAGATTTGACAATGGTGACAGCAAAGCAAAGAGAGGCTGAGATCTCAACCTGCACGAGGCTACTGTATACATCATACTGAAAAAGTCTGGTGAATATAAAAACAAGCTAAAGTCATTTCAACATCTTTCCATTTGAGCTGTGCTAGTAACGGAAAGCTGCTTATGCTTGAAACGAAGCATTTACTTTTGTTTTGGATTACATGCGCTATGGCAGTAACCTGTATTTTGCTGTACAAATGACTTTGCATGATTCAAATCTAACAAATGGAGTTACAGAAGTAGCTGGCTGGGCGCTATGGCTCACACCTGTAATCCCAACACTTTGGGAGGCCAAGGCGGGTGGATCACAAGATCAAGAGATTAAGACCATCCTGGCCAACATGGTGAAACCCCATCTCTACTAAAAATACAAAAATTAGCTGGGCATGGGGGTGTGAGCCTGTAGTCACAGCTACTTGGTAGGCTAAGGCAGGAGAATCGCTTGAACCTGGGAGGCGGAGGTTGCAGGGAGCTGAGATCGTGCCACTGCACTCCAGCATGGTGATAGAGTGAGACTCCAGCTCAAAAAAAAAAAAAAAAGAAGTAGCTGACCATGGGAATGTTGGCAATGCTGCCATTTGAGAGAGTACGTATGCAATCAGAGAATCCTAGCATTTTCTGTGTGCCAGGCACCGTGCTAAGAGCTTTATAAACATGACCTTACTTAATCTTTACAACTATCCAAGAGGTAGGAACTACTGTCATCCTTTTATAGATGAAGAAAGGGAGGTTTGGGGAGGTGAAGACATGTATCCGCCGTGACTCCGAGGGGAAGAGGCAGAGCACAAAACTGAGTCCAGGTGTGGCTAACTCTATAACACATCCCTGGCTCTTAACTACTAGGCCACTGGAAAAGATTTTCTAGCTTCTCAGAGTTCAGAGTATGCTTGGTTAAGAAAAAAAAAAAAAGAAAGAGAAAATGATTTTTTCCTCTGAAAGCATTTAATGATAACTCTGTTAGCATGGTGGCAGCTGTCTGGTGGCCTGTGCTGGGAAGTGTTCTACACCACTGAGGCTAGGCACCGCCTGTTTCCCTTCTCTTCCCTCTGCTTATCTCCTGATTACATCCTATTATCCATCCCCTCTCGCCTAAACCCGTGCAGGCCCACGTGCATGGGAATTCTTACTCTGTTCAGCTGGCTGAGGCGAGTCCTGCAGAGCGCAGGCCTCCAAGCGCTTCTGCCAGGCCTCGTACTGCAAAGGCCCTGCCTCCTCCTGCTCCAGCAGCAGCCCTGGCAATGCTCCCGACGTTTCCCAGCTCTGCTGGCAGTGGGGACAGAAGAGGCTGCCTGAGGCCCCCTCCCAGCAAAAGAATGTGGACAGCAAAAGCCGTGGCCACACCTGTGATTACCCGGTTGCAGCTCTGAGCTGCAAGCATGGGCAATACCTTGCAGAGCAGCCACTGTAAGTAACGTTTTGGCTTTAGATTCCTTTCAGTTTTGTAATCAGAAAGTTGCTTCTCTCAGTTCTGCAACTTTCCCTTTCTGCAGGCCTGCGGCGCCCTCTGTAACCCAGGAAGGAGCTGGTTCAGGGTGGGAACCAGCAGGGGCTGTGCTTCGGCCCAAGGGGCTCCCCACGTGTCAGATCTTTGAAAAGTGCTTTGCAATAACTGTTGTGCTAGCCCCGGGAAGATGTGAACCCATAAAGAATGTGACGACTGCTTCCCACAGGGGCCCTACTGACCCCAGAGAGCTCTGGCACTCCCCGGGTTGGGGAGAGGAGCCGGAAGTCTGGTTCCTTGAGAGTGGGGAAGGACTCTAAAAAGCTGGCCGGGAAACATTGTCTGAGTCACGTCTCAAGGGAACTTGGGAGGAGAAGCACTTTTCTTAAAAAAAAAAAAAATATATATATATATATATATATATATATATATATATATATATATTTGTTTTGTTTTGAGATGGAGTTTCTTGTCACCCAAGCTGGAGTACAGTGGCGCAATCTCGGCTCACTGCAACTTCCGCCTCTAAGGTTCAAGCGATTCTCCTGTCTCAGCCTCATGAGTAGCTGGGATTACAGAAGCACACTACCATGGCTGGCTACTTTTTGTATTTTTAGTAGAGACAGGATTTCACCATGTTGGCCAGGCTGGTCTCGAACTCCTAACCTCAGGCAATCCGCCCACCTCGGCCTCCCAAATTGCTGGGATTACAGGCATGAGCCACCACACCTAGCCTCTTTCCCACGCCGCTATCTGTCACACCGTGTTCCAGGGTCTGGGAACATAGCAGTGAACAAAACAAAGATTCCTGTTTTTGTGGAACTTATATTTTAGTTGGGGAGACTGGAAAATAAGCAAAATAGATAAAAAAGCTATAGGCATGAAACCTGCTATAGAGAAAAATAAAGCAGGGAACTGCATAGGGAATAGGGGTGGGTGTGCTTTTCCAGGGATGCCTCATTAATAGTTGACATTTGAGCCTTATGGAGAGTGGAAGTAGTGGTGAGGGATGAGCTGGACATCCTAGGTTTCTGTTGGTGACAGCTGAAGGACATAATTTTTTTTTGACACAGGGTCTCACTGTGTCACCTAGATGGAGTGCAGTGGCATGATCTTGGCTCACTGTAACCTCTGCCTCCCGGGTTCAAGTGATTCTTGTGCCGGAGCCTCCCAAGTATGTGGGACTATGGGCACACACCAGCACACTGGGTTATTTTTTTTGTCTTTTTAGTAGAGATGGAGTTTCATTGTGTTGGCCAGGCTGGTCTCGAACTCCTGACCTCAGGTGACCTGCCGGACTTGTCTTTCCACAGTCCTGGGATTACAGGCACAAGCCACCTCGCCTGGCTGAAGGACATAATTAAATTATCCTGATAGTCTCAGGGCTTGGAGCTCCTGCCTCTACACTGACTTCTGCCCCGGAAGGAGAGGCTGTATGTGTGCTATGGGTAAGGCCAGGAGAGTGGAAGAGGTCTTGTGTTGCTTTGAAGCAGGTTCTGGAGTCCTGGTGTGGACTCCTTGGGTGCTGGGAGGTGAGTCCGTAGAGAAAGGAGGCCACTCGAAAGGGGTTGAGTTGGAAATGGTCCAACGCCCTTACCTGGATGGAAGCTCTAATGAAGGGGTCCTGGTTAAGAGGTCAGCTGTGCAGAAGCACGGATCAGCTTGAGAGAAAGAATATATCTGGGCTAGGTCTGTGGCAAGAGTGAAAGTTCAGTCAGAAGAAGCACATGAGGCTGGGTGTGGTGGCTAATACCTGTAGTCCCAGCACTTTTGGAGGCTGAGGCAGGAGGACTGACTGAGCCCAGGGGGTTGAGGCCAGCCTGGACATCATAGTGAGACCCCATTACTACAAAAATGAAAAAAAAAATTAGGTATGGTAACACATGCCTGTGGTTCCAGCTACTCCCTAAGCTGCTGATGTGGGAGAATTGCTTGGGCCTGGGAAGTTGAGGCTGCAGTGAGCCAAGATCATGCCACTGCACTCCAGCCTGGGTGATAGAGGAAGACAGTATTCCCCCACCCCTACAAAAAAAAAAAAAAAAAAAAAAGAAACGAAAAGAAAGAAAAGAAAGAAAAGCACACAAGGGTCAATTTTATGTGTCAGTTTGACTGGGCTAATAGATGCCCAGACGGCTGCTCAAACATTATTTTTGGGTGTGTCTTTAAAGGTGTTTCTGGAAGAGATTGGCATTAGCACCAGTAGACTGAGTAAAGATCTGCTCTCACCAATGTTCTCTGTATCATCCAGTCTGTTGAGGGGTGAAACTGAACAAAAAGGCTGAGGAAGGGCAAATACCCTCTCTCTCTGAGCTGGGACATCCATCTTCTCCTACCCTCAGGCATCTGAGCTCCTGGTTCTCAGGCCTTTGGCCTGGGGCTGAATCATACCACCAGCTTTCCTGATTCTCCAGCTTGCAGATGGCAGATTATGGGACTTCTCTGGCTCCATAATTAAATGAGGCAGTTCCCATCATAAATCTCCTCTTATATGTGTCTATATATCTTCTACTGGTGTTCTGTCTCTGAAGAGCCCTGACTGATCCCAGGCAGTTGCTACAGGAATGGGAGAGCAGGTAGGACCACCCTTGCTGAGCCTGGCTGGGCCATCATGCCACTGCAGCCTTGCTAGAGAGCCAAGTGTTGAGTGCCACTCAAGTGATGTCACTGTTAGGACACATTCTCCTAACAATGCACTTTAAATAATGTGAGCATCGGGTGCCCCCTCCCAAGCGTCCAGAGCCTTGGAGTTTTATCCCTAACCTGAGTTGGACTGGGTTATTGAAGAAATCAAGGTTGAGGCAGAATCAGGCAGGAGGGGCGGGACGTTATAGAGGAGAAGAGACCCAGACAATTTCAGACAGCCAAAAAACACCTGTTTCAGGGCAGAAGCAAAGGACAACCTTGGTAACACTGATGAAAAGATGACATTTTGTCAGATACTGAAAGATCCCAGAGGAACATATTTGCATTTACGTTCTACATGGGTACCTTTGATGATTCATAGACCCGCCACAGAAAAATGTGAGGTTTTCAAAAGTATTTCCTAGAGCAAATTGAGTTTCACATTTAAAAGGACCTACAAATGTGCATTTTAACAATAATAGCTGTAGCAGTATCTGTTTTACTAAGTGGAAAGCTTCTCAGTTTTAATTTTAAGAGATTATTTTACAAATTAAGATAGGTAGACAAGGTGATCCATGAGGGAAAACTGCCTTTCCAAAATGGCTTGCAGAGCAGAGGGTTTGAAGGCCCGCATTCTATTTCTAAGTTCTCCTTATTTGGAAACCCAGGAGGCTCTCCTTAGGCTTATTTTCAACTGTTTTTGAATGCAAGACTCTCTTTCCCATTGCAGGGATGACAGAAAAGCTGTTGTTAGATCTGCAGGTCTGGAAGGACCTGTGGATTCTCAGTAAAAAGAGAAACTGCCAAGTTCAGTGGCTTACGCCTGTAATCCCAACACTTTGGGAGACCAAGGCAGGTGGATCACAAGGTCAGGAGTTCAAGACCAGCCTACTCCAAATGGTGAAACCCCTGTCTCTACTAAAATACAAAAGACATTAGCCAGGTGTGGTGACAGGCACCTGTAATTCCCAGCTACTTGGGAGGCTGAGGCAGAGAATTGCTTGAACCCAGGAGGCAGAGGTTGCAGTGAGCTTAGATTGCACCACTGCACTCCAGCCTGGGCGAAGAAGCGAGACTCTGTCTCAAAAAAAAAAAAAAAAAGAGAGAAACCACTACCCTTGAGTCATAAGTATGATCATCCTTTCTTTTAACAAAGGTATATTTATATATACAGAGAGTAAAATACCCTGGAAAACACACCAAATGTGGATGGTTAACTCTGGGTGATGTTTATTTACTTAATTTTACTTAAAAAAATTTTTTTTGCCGCCAAGTTTTGTTTTAAGTCCAGTGGATACCTGTGCAGGTTTGTTACATGGGTAAATTGTTTGTTGTGAGGTTAGGTACACTATGCTTATTACCTGGGTAATAAGCATAGTACCCAATAAGTAGCTTTTGGATCCTCACCCTCCTCCCACCCTCCACCTTCAAGTAGACACTGATGTCAGCTGTTCCCTTCTCTGTGTCCACGTGTACTCAATGATTAGCTCCCACTGATAAGTGAGAACATACTATATTTGCTTTTCTCTTCCTGCATTTATTTGCTTAGAATAACGGCCTCTAGGCCGGGCACGGTGGCTCACGTCTGTAATCCCAGCAGTTTGGGAGGCCTAGGCGGGCAGATCACGAGGTCAGGCAATCAAGACCATCCTGGCCAACATGGTGAAACGCCGTCTCTACTAAAAATAGAAAAATTAGCTGGGTGTGGTGGCGTGCGCCTGTAGTCTCAGCTACTCAGGAGGCTGAGGCAGGAGAACTACTTGAACCTGGGAGGCAGAGGTTGCAGCAAGCCGAGATTGTGCCACTGCACTCCAGCCTGGCTCCTGGCAACAGAACAGGACTCTGTCTCAAAAAAAAAAAAAAAAAAAAGAATAATGGCCTCCAGCTCCATCCATATTACTGCAGAGTACACAATTTTTTTTTTTTTTTTTACTTTTATTTTAAGTTCAGGGGTACATATGCAGGTTTGCTAAACAGGTAAACTTGCGTTATGGGGGTTTGTTGTACAGATTCTGTCATCACCCAGATATGAAGCCTAAGACCCATTAGTTATCTTTCTTGATCCTCCCCCACCCACCACCCTCCACCCTCCAATAGGCCCCAGTGTGTGTTTTTGGCCCCTATGTGTCCTTGTGTTCTCATCATTTAGCTCCCACTTATAAGTGAGAACATGCAGTATTTGGTTTTCTGTTCCTGCATTAGTTTGCTAAGGACAATAGCTTTCAGCTCCATCCATGTCCCTGCAAAGGACATGATCTCATTCTTCTTTATGGCTGCTGATTATTTATTTATTTTTTGTAGAGACAGGGTCTTGCTATGGTGTCCAGGCTGGTCTTGAGCTCCTGGGCTTGAGATCCTCCTGCCTCAGGCTCCCCAAATGCTGGGATTACAAAGTGTGAGCCACTGTGCCTGGACTGCTTTTAATTTTTTTTAATACTTAAATTTACTTCCCAAAATTTCTATAAAGAACACATATTCCTTTTATAAGGAGGGGGAAAACATTGTTAAGACCTCTCTCTTAGGTAGAAAAACAACATTTCTATAACACTGATTTATAAAATTCTTTCCTCAGCATTCTAATTTAGTCCTCTCAACTGTGTTCTCTGATGATTATTTCCATTTAGACTTCAAAAGACAAACCCCAGAGATTTAGAAATTTTCTCAAGGACATACAACTCCAAGTAGTTGAGCCAAAAGCAGAAGGAACTTAGTAAAATCTTGGTACATTTTTTTTTTTTTTTTTTTTAGACACAGTCTTGCTCTGTTGCCCAGGCTGGAGTGCAGTGGCAAGAACACAGCTCCTCCATCCGCTCACCTCAGCCTCCCAAAGTACTGGAATCCCAGGCCTGAGCCACCAAGCCCATCCTTCACTGTAGATTTCATCTTTGTGTTAGGGTCACTGAAATCTTAGGATAAGTGGAAGCTGCAAAGGAAGTTTGTGGGTGAACAAGCAAGCAGAACGGCTGACCTCACGGGGGCAGAGATTTGGCATCTGCTGTTTAGACAGATAGTGGGGTCATCATGCCTCTGGTTTTTTCCGATTTCTTTTTTTTGTGACAGAATCTTGCTCCATTGCCCAGGCTGAAGCAGTGGTGCTATCTCAGCTCACTGCAACCTCTGCCTCCCAGGTTCAAGCAATTCTTGTGCCTCAGCCTCCTGAGTAGCTGGGACTACAGGAGTGTGCCATCATGCCCAGCTAATTTTTGTATTTTTAGTGGAGATAGGGTTTTATCATGTTGGCCGGCTTGGTCTCGAACTCCTGGCCTCAAGAGATTCTCCCACCTCAGCCTCCAAAAGTACTGGGATTGCAGGCATGAGCCACCGTGCCCAGCCATGCCTCTAGTTTTATCTGGTGGGCCTCAGAATGATTTCTGGCTGAATAGGAAGCATACCTTCATGAGACTGGAGCTCTTGGACCCCTGGCAGCTGGGTTTTGCTCAGCCTGAGTCCGGTCTCTAGCTAGAGACAACTGGGAACTGCTCCCCCGTTCCCTGCATGGCCCTACACATTCCTCCTCCTTTTTTGGGGCCAAGGGAGGGCCTTCATTCTTGTGAGCTGCACAAAGTGAGAGGCACATGGTTCAAGTTGGCCAGCCTCTTCATATCAGATGATCTTGAAGTTCCTCCAGGAGCCCCGAGGTGCCTCCTTCTTGGGTGGGGGTTTCTGGATGGGGGCAGGCCTGTGAACCAAATCCATTAGGAAAGGGAAGCAGGACATGAAGACGAGGAGGTGGGTGTCAGAATGAGATTCTCTTTCAGGGATGTGTCATGATGTCCTAGACAGCCCCTCTTTTCTTTCGTTGGTTGGACGGGAAAAGGACTGGAAGGAGGGAAAGAGGGGAAGGTGAAATAGACCTCTGAGCAGAGCCACCTGACGATGAGTAGGGGAATATCCAGCCAGATTTCCCCATTTCCTGTTTGGGGTTGGTCTTTCTGGGGTGAAGCTGATCTGTTTCTGCTTATAGATGTGCACCAACTTGGAGAATTCCAGAAGCCCGTTGATTGGGAAGGAAGATGAGAAGGTATATTTTTTCTAGAGTGAAAAGAAGTGGTGTGAGGCCAGGGGTGGTGGCTCATGCCTGTAACCTCAGCACCTTGGGAGGCTGAGGCAGGCAAATCACCTGAGGTCAGGAATTTGAGCCTGCCTAACATGGTGAAACCCCATGTCTACTAAAAACATAAAAAATAGCTGAGCATGGAGGTGGGCACCTGTAATTGCAGCTACTTGGGAGATTGAGGCAGGAGAGTTGCTTGAACCCAGGAGGTGGAGGTTGCAGTGAGCCGAGACTGTGCCACAGCATTCCAGCCTGGGCAGCAAGAGTGAAACTCCATCTCGAAAAAGAAAAGAAGGAAAAGAAAAGCAAAGTGGTGTGTTAGGGCCAGCTCCTATAGCTTGTGAGAGGCCGATTGTTAAATTTTCAAAGATGGTATGAATCATTATATTGATAGCTTGAAATTGGTCATAATGGGAATATTTATATCATGGAGATTGGCAAACACTACCAATCAAGGCTTCTCCTGGCCAGAAAGCTGGTTGCTAGTCACTGACCTGCATATGCCTGGGCAAAAAGTACCATTTACCTCATTGACTGGGGGTTCATTGTGGCCTTTTGAAGGGGAAAATGACATCTATGTCTGTCTGTGGCCTTTTCTCTGTGGTGTCCTGATGGTAATCATCTAGGAAGTACTAAATAAATATTTTTACTTTGGAATATGTTATGAGATGAAATATAGGTCACCCTTGTCTGTAGGTTTCTCTACTCTCCTTCTCCTGTATCTAAATCACAGAGGACAGGCTTATCTAGCTTATCTAGCATAAGATATCCTGTCCCCTCCATTCCTAGTCTCCCTAGACCATATAGAAGCTAGTACAATGCCCAGGACCAAATAGGTGCTCCAGAGATTGTTCAAGGAGACAGAAAATCGACATCACCTGTTAGAATTTTATGGTTTCCCTCACTGTCGTCAGCAGAGGGCGCGACAGGACTACTGATATGCCCGTTCCAGTTTTTTCTTTACTCTCTCAAAGGAAAAAAAAAAATGAATTAATTAATGTGAACAAATTAGGAAGGGGCCAAACTGAACAGATGACTCTTAGGTAAAGCATCAGTTTTGGAAAAGAAAATTGCAGCATTCAAATGATAATAGTAAATATCCTTGTAGCACTTTACATTTTACAAAAAGCACTTAGCCTTCACAGTCTTCTTCAGTTCCTCCGACAGCCCAATGCAGGTGTACGCATCACGGTCAATGAGGTGCATGTGTGGGGTCTGTAGCCACAGAGGAGTCGCCACTGGACAGGAGCAGCCTGGCTGTAGTACATCTGTTATGCCCAGGGAAGGGGAGGCCTCAGTGTGAAGGCTGCAGGGAGCCCAAAGTGTCTGGGCTCCAACTGATCTCTGAATTTGGACAGGTCACAAAAGCTTCCTGTGCTTAAGAACAATACTGGTTTGCTGCCTTCTTCCCCATCACCTATGTCTGGCATTTCTCCCCATGCTATCTCTCCCCAACTCCCCACCCCCCACCGTCCCACCCCTATTTCCCCACAACAGACCCCAGTGTCTAGTGCTCCCCTCCCTGTGTCCACGTGTTCTCATTGTTCACCCGTCTATGAGTGAGGAAAAAAGAAAAAAATAATAATAATACGGGTATATGACCTTAGGACATGGTATGGAATGAAAAGAGAGGATGCGTACAAAACACTTGATAGACTGCTTTGCAGTTAGTAAGCACTCAGTGATGTTAGCTCTTACAACACCGGATACCTGACCTGAAGGTGAAGGCAATGCTCAAGGTCCTGTAACCAGTAAGGACAAAGTCCCACCTCCTCCAACCCAGGGCCTCTGACTCTGACTACATCTGTCCCCCAGCTGAAACTGCTGACAAAGCTCTAGTTGGGCTAATAATGGCTGCTATTCTTGCCCAAGTGTATGAAGACTACTTTTTAAGAAATTCACTTTTGAAATCCTGTTTATGCTATTAATTTGTCAAGTGGCTGGATACAGTGGTGGCTTGTACCTGTAATCCCAGCACTTTGGGAAGCTGAGGTGGGTGGATTACCTGAGGTCAGAACTTCAAGACCAGCCTGGCCAAAGTGGTAAAACTCCGTCTCTACAGAAACACAAAAATTAGCTAGGCATGACAGCGACTGCCTGTAATACCAGCTACTTCAGAGGCTGAGCCAGGAGAATCATTTGAACCTGGGAGGTGGAGGTTGCAGTGAGCTGAGATCATGCCATTGCACTCCAGCCTGGGCGGCAGAGTGAGACGCCATCTCAAAAAAAAAAAAAAAAAAAAAAAAATCTGTTTAGTAACTCATTTTTTTTAAAGAGTTGGCAGTTCATTTAAGCCAAGTGCTACCCAGGGCTCATGATCTGAATCTGAGTGCTCAAAATCAAATAGGTTTATGGTCCTGAGCAGTTAAAGCCAGCAGGCTTAATAGGAGAGAAGTAGTGTATATTCTGGTTCTGTTCGAGGCAGGAAGTTCACATATAGGGCTGATATTGTCAGATTTTCTGATTTTCCAAGAGAAGCATGAAGTCCAGATTTTTTATGTGAAATATCTCACCTGATAAATCTTAACTAATTTTATATTATATAAAAAAAAGATCATAGGAACCAGATAAAACATGTTTATAGGACGCATGGCTCTGTGGCTACTAGTTAGTAATCACTGAAAAAGCCTTAGGATGAGGCAGAGCAGGGTGGAGTAGTTGTGGCCCGTGGCTCGTGTTCCCGGGGCAACAAGAGTAATTCCATTTCAGTCTGGAGATCCTTGTCTAAAGCCATTACATTTTGCTCAATTGATCATTTTTCTCTTTGGCTGAGTTAAGTAGTATTCTTTGCTCTTTCAGTAAAGAATCAATTCCTTGTCTCAGGAGTGTTGAAACTTCTGGATGGAGGATTAGAATGATTGAAATCTATCTGTGACCTGCAGAGTGACTCCAGGCAAGTCTCAGATGCTTCTCACCCTCTCCCTCCAAAATGCTCAATGCAGCTAGGTTTCTTTTATGATCAGCAGTGACTGTTGCTTTTCCCTCTATGCAGACACTTGCTTTGAGAAGGAGTCTCTACTTTTTAAGTGCCAGGCTAGGAGCCTCCTTACTGGCCTACATTAGATCTTCCCTACAGCCCAGTTTTGAATTATTTTTATTGCTTTCTTATTCTTTAACACTCAAGAATCTTTGGAAATATACAAGCCTGTGATGTAGTTCATGCTGTGAGTTAAGGCAGGTACAAGAAATATGTCATTTTAGGTCCTCTGAGAAACAGATGACGAGATGGAATTAGGCAAAGCATAAATGCATGGGGGAGAATGCGTGTGAAGAGTAAAGGGTGAGGGAGCAGCGGTGGTGAGGACAGCCTTCAGACAACAGTGCAGGCTTGGCACTTGCTGAAAGAGAATGGAAAGGAAGAGAGTTGAGTAGGAAGTATCCAGTATAGCTCCAAGAAAGTCGAAGCCAGGCTGATGGGAAGCCCAAGAACAGAGGAGTTGCCGCTGGACAGGACTGGCCTGGCTGTAGTACATCTGTTGTACCTAGGGAGTGTGAAGGCTGCAGGAAGCCCAAAGGATTCATAGTAGGAGGCTGTCATCCTGCTACTCCTGGTAGCAGAGTCTCTCAAAGGGAGATCAAAGTGAGGCAGGAGGCGAGACTCGACTTTGGAGGTAGGGCTCAGCTACTGGACCAAATTTCAGACTAACTAAAACAGGTCCAGGGCAGAAGCACCACCCTGTAAGACACGCCCACCAGTGTGTCATGTCACTTTACCATTACTATGGCAACACCCAGAAGTTTCCACTTCTTTCCATGGCAATGACTCAACAACCTAGAAGTTACCACCCTTTTCCTAGAAATTTCTGCCTAAACCACTCCTTAATTTGCATGCAATGAAAAGCAGGCATAAAAATGAGTGCAGAACTTCCTCTGAGCTGTTACTCTGGGCATACTGCCTATAGGGTAGCCCTGCTCTGCAAGGAGCAGTTCCTCTGCTGCTCCTGTGCACTGGCTCTTTCTTCAGAGTTGCTGTTCAACACCATTGGTTCACTCTTGAATTCTTTCCTGGGCAAAGCCAAGAACCCTCCTGGGCTAAGCCCCAGTTTGGAGGTTCGCCTGTCCTGCATCAAAAGGTGTTTACTTGTGACTATGACAATCAGCAGGAAAGTTTTCATGATTCCATAGATATGCGGTTATTCTTACTTATTTTTATACAATAAGAGGGAGGAGATTATGGGGGTTCAACGTTAGTCCTGGCTTTGTGGCTCCATCACTGTGCTGGCTGTGACCTTAGACAAGAAGCTAAATTTCCTTATTTGTTTCATTTGTTCATTTTTTCTTTTAAGAGTCTTGCTTTTTTGCCAAGGTTAGAGTGCAGTGGTGGGATCTTGACTCACTGGAAACTCTGCCTGCCGGGTTCAAGCGCTTCTTGTGTCTCAGCCTCCTGAGTAGCTGAGATTACAGGTATCTCCCACCACTCTTATCTGTTAATTGAAAATGATGAAAGTATCTCTCCCATGGAATTACTTCAAGAGTTTTGATAGAAGGTTTGCAAAGTGTTTAGCACAGTGCCAGGTATCTAGCAAGTATTTTTACTTTGGAATATATTATAAGATGAAATATAGGCAGCTATCCAATGATGATGACTTTGATTTTAAAGGTCTTGCCTTTTGAAATGATATTGTTAAGATAAGTCTGGTCAGTAGGCCAACTGCAATGCATATATGGGCAATGACCAGCAGCAGCACTCTCCCACCAATGCTGTAAGGTAGGTTTCATTATGTTTAGTTTATAGATAAGCAAACTGAGGCCCACAAAGTTCTTTGTGATTTGGTGGAGCATTCAGGAATGACCAATCAGAGTATTGCATTGCATCCCCTTAGTTAACAATGGGCAGGTGACCCAGTAAGAACCAAGGAGATGTGGTGAGACTGGCCAGGATAGCTGCAAAGATGCTGGGCTCTTTTACTAATGGTCTTGGACCAGAGAGAATGTGAGGCTGGTGATGCTGAAGCTGTCTTATCTCCACAAAGGTCAGCCTCTCTGAGAATGTGGCAGAGGCAAGAATATTTGGCCTTGAATGGGAGAATCCAATAGCCATCCAAACCCTTTCTTCTAGAACTGCTCTTTTTTATTTTTAAATTTATTTTTGTTTTATTTTTTAAAAATGTTTGTGGGTACATAGTAGGTGTATATATTTATGGGGTAGATAAGATGTTTTGGTACAGGCATGCAATGTGAAGTAAGCACATCATGGAGCTATAACTGCTCCTGAGGAGATTGCTAGTTGTTTCAAAATACCCCTCCCCTACATCATGTGACTAACAGAACTCCCCAAGTTTTAGCTGGGCACATGACTACCCAAGTACTACGTTTCCCAGCCTCCCTTGCAGCTGGTTATGATCATGTGCCTGTGTTCTGACCAACAGGATGTGGACAGAAGAGAGGTGATGAATACAACTTATGCATTACATCCTTGAAAGAAAGCTTCTTGCCCTTAAACCTTCTCTCTTCTTGGCTAGGATATGACAATGATAGAGTGACTGGTCAAACTGCAAGGAAGAAGCAAAACCATTTCACAGTCTTGGGTATGGTTTGTTCTTTGACTGTTATATGAGGCAAAACCAAACCAAACCAACCAAACAAAAAACACTGTTGGCCAGGCATGGTGGCTCCCACCTGTAATGCTAGCACTTTGGGAGGCCAAGGCAGGTGGATCACCTGAGGTCAAGAGTTCGAGACCAGCCTGGCAAACATGGTGAAACCTCATCTCTACTGAAAAATACAAAAATTAGCCAGACGTGGTGATGCATGCCTGTAATCCCAGCTACTCGGGAGGCTGAGGCAGGAGAATCACTTGAACCTAGGAGGCAGAGGTTGCTGTGAGCTAAGATTGCGCCACTGCACTCCAGCCTGGTGACAGAGCAAAAACTCTGTCTCAAAAACAAAACAAAACAACAACAACAAAACCACTGCTTCTACCGAAGGGACTAGAAAGCCTAAAAACATAGCTTCCTAGCCTCCTTAGTGGCTAAGGTAGCTTCATGGCATTGATGTATCCAATCAATTGGAAGCAGAGATCAGACGGGAGCTTTGGGGATTGATTTACTTCTCTAGATAAAAACATCAGAGGCAGCTAGCCTCTTCTTTCTGCCTTGAATATCTGGAGCTGGACTTGTCCTACTGTGACCCTGAAGACAGTAGAGCTGAAATGAAGAAAGAGGCTGAGTTCTTGATGACATTACTGAGCTGCTGCATAGTAATGTCATCTGTGCCTATTCTGGGTTACTTGTTGTATGAGAAAAATAAACCTCTCTCCGGACTTCTTATGTGAGAAAACCAAACCACACTTTGTTGAAGCCTCTATTAGATGAGTTTCATGTTGTTGCAGCCCAAATGCCAAAACATCAGTGAAACTTAGTGTTGTGACAGGGAGCACAGATGTGGATGATGTCATCTGGCCTTCTGAATACAACTATGCCTGAGACTAAACCCATACCCCTGGACGTCTTGGCTATTAGAGATGGTGAGCGCTCTTTCTGCTTAAGCAATTTAGGTTGGATTTTCTGTGGCCTGGATGGAAAGACCCCAATACAACTATGAATCAATAGCAACTAGATAGATTCTGTTTTCACCTTCTCTCAGTCCCTCTCCTAATTTTATGGTGAAAAAAATAAGTAAAGTTAGAGCAAGGAAAGAAAGAAGAAAGGAATAAAGAAGGAAGGATAAGATAAACAATAGAAGACCTGAGCTAAATTAAAAGAAGGTTAGAAGCTTTTACTGTTCCTGGTTTGGAAACCTGGGTCCTAGCATCCCTTGTGCAGGACGCTTGTTTCTGACTTTTGTGGCCTGCCCTTGACACCATTCGAGCACATGGATTTCAGTAGGAAGTGTGACTCAGTCTCCCATTCCCCAAACCCCAGAGCCACACTGCTGGATCTCTTCACTCTGCTTTACTCACCTCCCAAGACGTAGCATGGGCCACGCTAATTCATCCCTGTCCTGAATGAGTCTGGTCGTTCTACCAGGTCACTCTTACGTCCACGGGTAATCACCCCCTTGTACTTACTGATCTCCAGGGTTTTCATCTCTTCTGAGAATGGACCATTTAGTCCAATCTTAGTACAGACCAGCATTAATAGGCAATCGCCACAGGGAGATAATACAGGAAGAAAAATGGCTAAAAATATACAGTGAATCACAGAAAATTACATCTCTTAAAACCTACAGTGTATTCCTATTGCCATAGCAACCCCTGGCTAGTAAAGGCAGAGCTGATTTATCACAGGCTTTCCCCAGCACTTGGTTCTGCCGGAAGCACCTCCAGCCTGTGGTGAATTCCAGCGAGGAGGGCGACGGGGACACCACGCACGCATCGTTTTCCTTCCTCCATCCCTTCCAGTGGCGTTTCCGCACCGGGATACTTGAATTCCTTCTATATAAGCCAGCTCATCTCCCGGCCCCTTTTCTGAGATGAAGGTGACTGTCTCTAACCTCTGACAACGTCTCCTGCATCCTGCCGACACGACGTGAATGCCAACCGCAGCAATGCGCTGGCTTCCAGGAGGGGGCAGTGGGGCTGGGGGACGTGAGGAGGCTGTAGGTGGCAGACCGGGCTGCACAAATGAGGAGAGGAGAGGAGAGGAGGGGAGGGGAGGGAAGGGGAGGAGGGGAGGGGGGAGGGGAGGGGAGGGGGGGAGGGGTTCGGTCCTCCCTCCTTCTGTTCCTTTTCCTCTGTACTTCTCTCTCACCTTCCCACTTCCCTGACTCTCCTCTCTCCCTTGCTGTTCCTCAGTAGATCTATTGGGAAATGGACGGGCCACACATCAGGATCAGGTGAAGCGAGAGGAAGTCACACCCAGACTTAGGAAGATGGCAAAATGGATGTAAATAAACATTTTGTTATTTTGTTGGAACTCTGTAATTCACTGGCATACATGCTGTGCTTTGTCAAAATGTTAAAAATTAGATTCTTGGGCCCGGTGAGGTGGTTCATGCCTGTAATCCCAGCACTTTGGAGGGCCGAGGCAGGCAGATCATGAGGTCAGGAGATTGAGGCCAACAGGGTGAAACCCGGGCTCTACTAAAAACATTTTTAAAAAATTAGCTGGGTGTAGTGGTGGCAGGTGCCTGTAACCCCAGCTCCTCAGGAGGCTGAGGCAGGAGAATCGCTTGAACCTGGGAGGTAGAGGTTATAGTGAGCAGAGACTGTGCCACTGCACTCCAGATAGGCGACACAGTGAGGCTTCTTCTCAAAAAGAAATAATAATAATAATAATTAGGTTCTTGACTGCTATTTAAACTTTCATAATTTGGAGAAATAGTCTGGACCAGAGTTTTGGAGCATCTGCCTTCAAAAATAGCCCTAGTTGGGGCCAATAACATGCACCTGTAGTCCCAGCTACTCAGGAGGCTGAGGTGGGAGGATTGCTTGAACCCAAGAGTTTGAGGCTGCAGTGAGCCATGATCACCTCTGTAAATAGCCACTGTACTCCAGCCTGGGCTCCATAGTGAGAGAGATCCTGTTTCATTTAAAAAGAAAAAAAAAAAAAAGAAGAAAGAAAAGCTTTACCTGGATATGTCCAACAGACAAAGGAAAAAGCTGGAAGGAAGCTCCTGTTCAAATCTTGGACAATCTGAACTTAAAAAAATAATAATAATCAACTGGGCATGGTGGCTTATGCCTGTAATCTCAGCATTTTGGGAGGCCAAGGTGTGTGGATCACCTGAGGTCAGTAGTTCAAGACCAGCCTGGCTAACATGGTGAAACCCTGTCTCTACCAAAAATGCAAAAATTAGCTAGACGTGGTAGCAGCCACCTGTAATCCCAGCTACTCAGGAGGCTGAGGCAGGAGAATTGCCTGAACCCAGGAGGCAGAGGCTACAGTGAGCCAAGATCATGCCACTGCACTCCAGCCTGGGTGACAAAAGCAAGACTTCATCTCAAAAAACAAAACAAAACAAAACAAAAAACCAATTGGATAAAATATGAAAGTCTAAGTCCATATTGATATAAGAAAATAAATAAATGAAGAAAAAGAAAACAGCTTTCCTTACAGTAAAATTCCAGCTAATATAGATATAAGAAATGCTAAAATTAGAAAGTTACCATTTGGCAAACCTTGTAGTTATTATTGATTCAGGCAAGAATTATCAAGGGATGTTAAAAGTAGTGGGTAAAAGATGAGAAACAGTATATTTACACAATCTCAAAGCAGATCCTCACAAAACACCTATTGATTTCAAAGAGAAAAATAGTAACTTTCCAGTGGAGAGACCGGATCGTCCCCACCTGAATCAAATGATCAAAGTTAGCATCGCAAGAGACAGATGGGACAGATGGATGGCACATGTCTCCTGATGTGTATGCGCTGAAGGACATGATACCACCTCTGGGGTGTTCCTGCCAAAAAGGTGCAACCGGAATCTAATTGTGAGGAAGCATGAGACTAACTCAAAAGGAGGGACAGTCGATTAAATAAATGGCTTACATTCTTCAAAAATGTCAATGTCATCAAAGACAAAGGCTGGAGAACTATTCTAATTGAAGGAACCTAAAAAGACCTGACATTGTTAAGAGGTTGAATTGGATTTTGGATCAAAACATTTTTTTCTTTTTTGTTATAAAGAACATTATTAGAATAACTGGTGAAATTTTCCATCAGAAAGATGCACAGTTTAGATAATAGCGTTGCATCAATATGAATTTCCCGAGTTAGCTAATGTACTGGAGTTATGAAAGAGAATTTTTTTTTTTTTTTTTTTTTAGGAAATATACACTCACGTATTTAGGGATAAAGGGGAATCTTACCTGCAACTTACTCTCAAGTGGTTCAGAAAACAGTCTACTTAGGGAGGGAAAATCAGAGGCAGACAGGATGAAGAGGACACAGAAATTCTCTGTACTTTTCGTATTTTTCTGTGAAAAGTACTTTGTGCTTTTCTGTAAGTCTGAAATGATTTCAAAAGAAAAAGTCTCCCATCAGCAGACTCAAAAATCCTTTTCAGTGAATTTTCTTCCCAGTCTTTTCTTTCCCTGGCTCTGGTGGTGAGACTTAGGATTTCCTTCCTCATGGTTCCCTTTACAAAGCAGAATTCTGCCAAATGGGAGAGTATGAGGAAGGGGTATGTGTGAGTGTGTGTGTGTGTGTGTGGGGGGTGAGTGTGTGAATGTGTGTGTGTGGGGGGTGGGTGTGGATGTGAGAGTGTGTGTGTGTGAATTGTGTGTGTGGTATGAATGTGTGTGTTGGGTGTGTGGGGGTGTGAGTGTGTGTGGGGTGTGAGTGTGTGTCCATGTGTGAATGTGGGTGTGTGTATGTGTGTGATAGTGTGTGATGTGTATGTGTGAGTTGTGACTGTGTTCGAATTGTGTGTGTGATGTGTGTGAGTTGTGTGTGTGAGTTGTGTGTGTATGTAAAGTGCAACTACTCCCTCAGGATGTCACAGAGGCCACACATAAAGCCCGGATAAAGTCAGTTGTTACGATACCCATGCCCAATAAGACCAGTGAATGAAGCCAAAAGCCCCTTGGAAACTCCCTTCAGGTTTCTGTGGGCAGGAGGGCGTGGTCTCGGTGGGATGCCCTGACCCATCTCAGAGCTGAGAGCATGTGAGAAACAAGACCGAGTTCCTAGTCTTCTGCTGGCTCTCTCTCACTCCCTCCTCCCATGCTGTCTTTTCTCACACCCTCCTGTCTCTTTCCTCTTCTGTCCTAGAGTCTCTTTGAACCGTCTGGAACCAGGTGAAGGGGCTATTTCCCCTCAGGGACTAACATCTCTCCGCAGCAGGGGGCACATTCCTCCCTGGGGCGACAGAGCAAGGTTCAGTATGCAAAGCCTGCTAACTTCAAGTTCAGAGGGTGGCAGGGTAGGGTGGGGGCAGCCTTGTGAGGTCTAATGCCCCCTCCGTACATCTGGTCTGGTTTGTTTAGAACCTTGTATCCAGGTCCAAGAACCTGGTACACAAGTCCCAAAGCACTTACCCTAATGCTTGCACGATGGTCATGGCGTGAAAAGATTCCCAGGCCAGCTTTGCCATATGCTGCATTAAAATTCACTCCTCTACTTTCTCTAATAGCCGTTCACTTTAATTCACTCATCTCACTATGGTGAGCTGCAGCGAAGCAGAAAGTGGTTCTGCTATTTTTAAATGGTCCCGAGAGGATGAAATAATGTCTTGATTCCTTCCCAGTGGTCTAGGAACAATCAAAGTGAATACTAGGAGATGGGCAAGGTAGAATTCACCCTCTCTTGGAAGTGGGCATCTGTATTGTAGCAGGAGCAGCCTGGGGAAACAGAGCTTTCCAACACCGAATGGGGAACGAAAGAGTTTATTATTATTATTATTATTATTATTATTATTATTACGGCCAGGAGCCGGGCGATGGTTCCAAATTACTCTGCTCATCTAACAAAGGAAGGTTCTGTCTTTATGTAGGCTTACACTCTAGATATCACATGTGGAACAATTTTAGGTTTACAGCCTTAGAAATCATGAGTGAAAGGGTTTTGGATTTACAGCTTTAGGAATCACATGTGTAAAGGTTTCTGGGTTTACAGCTTTAGAAATCACATATGAAAGGGTTTCGGGTTTGCAGTTTTAGGAATCACATATGAAAGGGTTTACAGTTTTAGGAATCACATGTGAAAAGGTTCTCGTCTCTGGATGGAGGTTTGATTTTGTTTTAAGTAAAACCAGTGTCTTCCAGAGAGTTTCCCCAATACCAAGCCTGCCATCCACAGGAAGGGGACTGAGGAGGCGCCAGTCAGCCAGCCTTTTCTTCTATTGAAATATAGTGTGGAAGTCGAGGAGGAGGTGGTTCCAGATGCCTGGGTCTTCTTCCTCAGTCTGACTCTTAGCTTTTTAGAATACTGGCTTGTGCTTGGAGGGAAACAGAGAGAAGAAAAAAGATAGAGTCATTTTCAGTTCTGAAAAGATATTTGTCTCAATCCACCAACATCAGCCAGATATGAGCTATATAAATCAAACAGGCACAGAGCTTCAGGCTAGGCTGTGAAAAAGAAAATTTAAATATTTAAGAGTCAGTCATGAAGGTACCAGGAAAAAGAGATTAAAAAAATAAATTAATTAAAATTAAAAAAAGCTGATCAGCCCTCATCTGATGAGTTTGGAGTGCATTTTCACTCCAAGACACTAAATCTAAGCCCTTTTATTTTAAAAATTTTATCTATTTATTTTATTTAGAGACCAGATCTTGCTCTGTTGTCCAGACCACAGTGCCATGTGGTGTGATCATGGCTTACTGCAGCTTTGACCTCTTGGCTCAAGTGATCCTGCTGCCTCAGCCTCCCAAGTAGTTAGGACTACAGGTGCACACTATCACACCTGGCTAATATTTAAATGTTTTTGTAGAGATGAAGTCTTACAATGTTGCCCAAGCTAGTCTTGAACTCCTGGCCTCAAGTGATCCTCCCATGATAGCCTCCCAAAGTGCTGGGATTACAGGTGAGCCACTGCACTTGGCTAAGCCCTTTTAAAAGTCACACGCTGTTCATTCCTATGGAGAAGGTGGACCCCGTGGCTGGGGCCAAGATTGTATATTGATTACAGAGGATCCAACTTTCTGCTCCTCATGGCGTCCGTTTGCCCACCTGTTAATCTCCAAATGGCTTTGCTCCAGGGATACTATCTACAAAATAGCATCATCTTTTGGCAGTCAAGTGAGAATCAGGCAATTAATAATGAGATATTAAATGTAGACCATAATCAGTGCTTGGATAACCCTGTAAGTAATAAAACTAGCCCTCAGGTGGAAGTGGGTATGATGAAGAAACTCCCTGCACCATTACAATAACTGAAATGGGGTTAGCCAAGGGCTCCTTCATCTGGGCTGATTCACTAAGTCTTCTAGGGCCCAGTGCTGTGGGAGGGATTTTAGTGTTTCTTTCAAGGTTTCCATATGGCAAGATATCATTGACTCTTAGATGGAAAATGCACCGTTTTCATAGGACAGCCTACACCTTCTTTTCTTTTGCTAGTCTGAGGAAGTACATTAGCACTTTCAGAGCTAATATTTATAATTTTAGCAGAAATGTTCTCACAAAGATCTCAAAAATCCTATACCAGACTTGTGAAAGAATGACTCTATTTAAGGAGTGGGAAATCTACATGAAGCTCCATGGCAGAGGGAGGAGTTGAGCTGAGATGTCCAAGTCCCGGAGCCTTTCTCCAGTATTGTGGGTGGTGGCTGTGGGTTGGGATGGGCGTCATTGTTGTCTCGTAGGGGTGAATTCAGCCAGGGATTCTATTTTCCACATGCCATCTTGGTAATGGTTTCTTTTGGTGTGTACTCAGAACTGGGGCAAAATTATTGACTATAAATGGGCTTAAATCTCTCTTCTAGCAAGTTGAGTCCATACTTGGGACATAGTATTTTGTGAAACCATTATGTTCTGTGTATCTTGATTACAGGAGAACACTGTAATCCTTTTGTCTTCATCATACTCACTGCAGCAAGTTAAAAAGGTTTAAGATTATTTGCCTCTCTCACTATCAAGATGTGTGGGCTATTTTCTATTTCTTTGAAAGAGACCAACTCTGAAACTGGTTTTGACAAACAGAATGCACTGGAGGATAGATGCAGTGGCTCACACCTGTAATCCCAGCACTTAGGGAGGCCAAGGCAGGTGGATCACTTGAGCCTAGGTGTTTGAGACTAGCCTGGCCAATGTGGGAAAACCTCATCTCTACAAACAAATTAAAAAATTAACTGGGCATGGTGGCACATGCCTATAATCCCAGCTACTGGGAAGCTGAGGCAGGAGGATTACTTGAGCCCAGGAGTTTGAGGCTGCAGTAATGCTATGTAACTTCTAAGGCTGGGCCCTAAGATATCTGCAGCTTCCGGTTTTGTCCAACTTGGGAGCAGTTGCCATATAAAAAATCTGGTTACCCTGAAACTTCCGTATCATGAGTAAGCTCAACCTTACCACATGGAGAGAGGGGCCACATGGAGAAATGCTGATGTGCCAGACGCATAAGTGAAATTTTCTTAGACCGTTTTGTCTAGCCACTAGGTGAATGAAGCCCAGTAAATGACCTCAGCCAGTGGCATGAGGAACAGAATAACCACCCAAAAAAGCCCTGTCCAAGTTGCTGACTCACAGAAACATAAACAAATATGATGATTGATAATTGGTTTAAGCCAGTAAGTTTTGGGGCAATTTGTTGTCTAGTAAAATAGAGACACACAGAATGAAAGCTGATGGAATTAGTGACTCACCCACCCCCATTACATAGCAACAGCAGGACCCAGATGGATAAAGCTGCTTTTTAGTCATTCAAATAGCAAAAACCCTACTGAGCTAAGATCAGAGCCCAGAAAAATACCCAAATTCCAGGTGTGGTCTACATGGTATTAGAGATAATTTCCTGAAAGCAGCTCTTTTCCCTCATATCCCTTTTCTGTAGTATGTGGCATCTTTCTTTTTATTTAATTTTTTGGTTTTGTTTTTGAGTTAGGGTCCCACTCTGTGGCACAGGCTGGAATGCAGTGGGGCAATCTTGGTTCACTGTAGCCTCAAGTTCCTGGGTTCGAGCCATCCTCTGTATCAGCCACTCTAGTAGCTGGAACCACAGACGTGTGCCACCATGCCTGGGTGATTTTCGCATTTTTTGTAGAGACAGGGTTTTGCCATGTTGCCCATGGTGGTCTCAAACTCCTGGGCTCAAGTGATCCACCCACTTTGGCCTCCCAGAGTGCTAGGATTACAGGCGTGAGCCACTGCACTTGGCAGCTGCGTCTTTCCCACACTGGCCATTATACCTCCCTACCGTAACCCCATTCATGTATTTTACTTTTAAAAGCATCTGCAGACTATCATAATAGCAACATGTGTAAACAATATAGCTACACAACAGTAGGAAAAAGGATAATTTATAAGTACATCCATTTAAAAAAAACCCACCAACTTGAATTTCTTAAATTTAATGCTACAGAAGGGTATCTATGGGCATTGAGGGGTATTCCCAATATATGTTATAAAACAGTGTTATCCCACTTAAAAAACTCTTTTATACAGTATTCCTATATGCCTAGAAGAGGATATGATGATTTGCAACAAGATAGACAAGGATAAGGGGACTCTGCATGCTCTTATTTGAGTTTCCTGAAATAAGCATGTCGAAACACGCTTTTATAATATGATGAAATGGTGAGAGAAGTGCTATTTAGGAGGTAGAAGTAGTGATGGGATAGAGGAAGTCTTCTTGAGGGAGGGGGAATTAGGCTGAGGCATTGTGACTCAGAGAGAAATACTGTGGTGTCTGCAGGCCCCCACTTGCTGTTTGCCCTCCTATGTATGGACTCTGCGACAGGCAACCTGCCAACGACGTGACCTCTGTTAACGGCAGCTGAAGTCTGGGCTCATGTAGATTCTTAAGTGGACTAGGAATCAGTGTCAGAATTGCGGTTATTAAATGAGTGGCCTTGTCAGAACTTTATCACCAAGTAGTATTTATTACGCACTCTCTTGCTTTAATGAGTCAGGAAATAGGGTTCTCATTCCCTTTATCATTCACAGTTGTGTTTCTCAGCAAGTGCAGGGCTCCCTTCCTAAAATGGTCCAGGACCCTCTTTCTCCTGAAGCCATATTACTAGGCAGAGTGTTCCAGGGATGGAAAGTGTTGATTCAGCTACAGAGCATCAGTTGAATGCCTCATTGCTCTCTGGGATTTTTTTTCTGACTCTCACTTCTTCTCCTTACATTCTACCAGAAAATACAACAGTCAAATCCGTGTACGGTCAACATCTGTTGTCTGGTATCTCCTTTTCTCTTCTGTTGGAAACATCACCTTGCTTTCCTTTAGGGGAACCACCTCCCCTCATTCTGTTCATGTGGTTACAGCTAGAATGAGCTGGAATGATTCATCCCCTCACTCCAGAGAGTGGGCATGTGACTCAGCCTTGGCCAACTGGCATATTCCAGTCTCCTGGCCTTGAAAGAAAGGGCCACAGACAAGACACATGACCCAAGCCAGGCCATGGAGACTCATTTCTGGGACTTTTGCTGGAACTGTGGAGAGAAGGGTGGACTGTTTGTATTTGGATTGCTAAGCTGGTAGTTTGCAAGCCTGGAGTTGCTTGCGCATCTTTGCCACTTCACAGGTTAAGCCTGCTTCATAGGTTAAAGTCTGAGCAGGCTTAACCTATGATGTGGCAAGGATGGAGGTAGGGAAGCACCAAGGGATGCCTTCTGAGGATTTGTCATCCTCAGAAGGACCCAAAGGAAACACAAAGGAAAGAAGAGCTGAGAGAAGGAGAGAATCAGATTTTTAAATCCCAGCTTTTGAGAATGTGGCTCCAGCCACTCCAGAATTTAATCCTGGATCGTTTAGTTACATGAGCTAAGAAAACCCATTTTCCCCCCTCTTAAGAGAGTTTGAGTTGGATTTCTCTCACAGGAAGGTAGAAGAAGGTGGGACTTGAGTGAAGCCTGTAAGATTGGGTTTTGCTTTTGCTTTATAAGGACTTTACAGCTTTTGAAGAAAATTCACACATAGTCACATTTGAGCCTCACCACAATCTTTCAAAGTCAGTAGAATCTCTGTTATCACCTCCATCTTGCCGAGGAGGAAACTGAAGCTCAGAGAGGTTAGGTGATGTGTGCAGAGCTGGGGATCAATGGAGCTGGGCACAAATCCAAGCTCTTTCCACTACACAGAGAAGCTGCTGGAGCTAAATCAGATTTGAGTCGGCACCAGAAAAGGCAGAGGGAACATATGGCTCAGTGAGAGAGACTATTTCTGCTCTTTTCCCATGATCGCCTAATGCAACAAACTAAATGCACAATAACAACAACAATAACTAATATCTACTGTTTGTCTGTGCCCAGCATTGAGTTAAGTAAGCACTTTAATGGATTGCCCATCTCCTTTTGCTTTTCCCAATGTTCATGCAAAGAAGGCATTATTACTGTCACTACCATTCAATATTTGGATGAAATAACTAAAACGCAGAAAAGTGAAGCCACTTGCCCTAAGTCTCATGATGAGTAAGTGGGAGTCCAGATCTGCAGCCATGGTAAACGGGATTGTTCTCTTCTTTTTCAGTTTATTTTTAGTGTAAATACTAACAATAAAGTGAATGATAAATAGAAACACTATTGATTTTTGTGTGTCGACTTTGTATCATGTAACTTTACTGTATTCATATATTAGTTCTAACAGTTTTGGGGTAGAATCGTTAGGGTTTTCTATATGTAAGATCATGGTATCAGCAAACAGCAACAATTTCACTTCTTTCTTTTTTTTTCTTTTTCTTTTTTTTTTTCTGAGATAGAGTCTCGCTCTGTCACCCAGGCCAGAGTGCAGTAGCGCGATCTTGGCTCACTGCAACCTCTGCCTCCTGGGTTCAAGTGATTCTCTGCCTCAGCCTCCTGAGTAGCTGGGATTACAGGTATATGCCACCATGCCCGGCTAATTTTTTTGCATTTTCAGTAGAGATGGGATTTCACCATCTTGGCCAAGCTTGTCTTGAACTCCTGACCTCGTGATCTACGCACGTTGGCCTCTCAAAGTGCTGGGATTATAGGTGTGAGCCACTGCATCCAGCCTCACTCTTCCTTTCTTATTTTTGTCTTGTCTAATTGCTCTGGCAAGGACTTCTAATACTAAGTTGTGAAGGCATTCAGGAAATGCCACCCCAAATATGCTGCTGTGGTGCACTGAGGACTTTGCACTGAGGGCGCTTAGGGAACAGCAGATGCAGGCAGAGGCTTTCTCTGAGCCCCCTTAGCTGCCTAAGATGATGCTCTAAGAGGAACTCGAGTTTTATGAACCCCCTCCCTAGAAATCTTATCAATCAGGGAAGATTAAGTTAGTTCACAGGAGATGAGACTGGAGGTTAACACCAGCCCGGAGATTGTCACCTCTTCTTCTGACAGTTGCTCCAGACAACTTGTGTTAGCTGGACTGTTTATCCTGGTAAGACAAACTTCGTTCACCACAAATTTCCTCCCTTCACTCCCTCGTAACTTGTGTCCCCACCTCCCGAGAAGCTCGAGCAGCTTTGGATGTTATGTAGTCTCCAGTCATCTGACCCTTCTTCAAGTCTCTTATTCCGTGGGACACCTTTGCATAGGTCCATCATCAAATACGTTTTTTCTCCAGTCAATCTGTCTTATGTCAATTTAATTTGTAGCCTAGCCAAGGAACTTAGAAGGGTGGAAGTTTTTCACTCCCCTACAGCTAAATAAAAGTGGCAAGAGTACTCATCTTTGTCTTGTTTAGATCTTACAGGAAAGGCTTTCAGTTTTTCAATGTTGAATATAATGATAGCTATGGGTTTAATATATATTGTGTTGAGCTACATTCCTTCTGTATCTAATTTGTTGAGAGTTTTCATTATGAAAGGATGTTGAATTTTGTCAAATACTTTTTCCACATCTATTGAGATGATCAAATGATTTTTATCCTTCATTCTGTTAGTGTGATATACCACATTTATTGATTTGTGTATGTTGAACTATCTTGCATCCCAGGGATAAATAAATCCCACTTGGTCATGGTGAATGATTCTTTTAATGTGTTGTTGAATTTGGTATGCTAGTGTTTTTTTGTTGTTGGTGGTTTGTTTTTGTTTTTTTGAGATGGAGTCTCACTCTATGGCCCAGGCTGGTGTGCAGCGGCATGATCTCAGCTCACTGCAACCTCCACAGTTCAAGTGGGTTCAAGCGATTCTTCTGCCTTAGCCTCCCAAGTAACTGGGACTACAGGCGCCCACCACCACACCCAGCTAATTTTTATATTTTTAGTAGAGATGGGATTTTGCCATTTAGCTGGTCTCGAACTCCTGGCCTTAAGTAATCTGCCCACCTTGGCCTCCCAAAATGCTGAGATTACAGGTGTGAGGCACCACCCCCAGCTGCTAGTGTTTTGTTAAGGGTTTTTTGCATCTATGTTCATTAAGGATATTGGCCTGTAATTTTCTTTTCTTGTTATTTCCTTATCTGGCTTTGATATTGGGGTAATGCTGGCCTCATAAAAAGAGATTGGAAGTATTTCCTCCTTTTCTGGTTTCTTTGGAAGCATTTGTGAACTGCACCTTAGCAATAAATATATTGACATTGTCAACAACTCCTGGTTGGCCTTTTGGTCTTTCAGTCAGGGCTGAGAAAATGTGGTTCTAGATTTTTCTTTTTCTCCCTTTTTTTTTTTTTTTGAGACGGAGTTTCGCTCTTGTTGCCCAGGCTGGAGTGCCATGGCACAATCTTGGCTCACCACAACCTCCGCCTCCCAGGTTCAAGCAATTCTCCTGCCTCAGCCTCCTGAGTAGCTGGGATTACAGGCATGTGCCACCATGTCCAGCTAATTTTGTGTTTTTCGTAGAGACAGGGTTTCTCCATGTTGGTCAGGCTGGTCTCGAACTCCCAACCTCAGGTGATCTGCCCGCCTCAGCCTCCCAAAGTGTTGGGATTACAGGTGTGAGCCACTGCACCTGGCCTAGATTTTTCTTTTTAATGATACTTCTCCCCGCCTGATCGAGGGGCATGTGTCTCTAAAACTCTACAAAGGTCACAGTCCCTCCATGTGCTCCGCTTTCTCAAGCTGGCTCTGCCTGACTGGCCTAGACATCAGCAAAGTCCCCAGGTGTTTCCAAATGACTTATGCAACCCCCTGGCTTCCCATGTTTTACCTCCTGCTGGTTCTCAGAAGCTCAGAGTGGTATTAAAGGGGCAACAGGAAAGTAAGGTCCCAGCAAGAATGAGAGCCTTCACCCCCAAATCCCCAGAAGGCGTCTCTCGTGGTTCCCTGCCTCCACCCCAGTTGCTCCATCTACACCCTGTAGGGAAGCCACTCCAGCTCCTAATGTATTTATTTTCTAAAGTGCTGCCCTTGGTATTAAAATCACCTCAGGGCACAGAGCACACAATTTAAAAACAATTAAAAGATATAAAGCAGAGGTTTGGCAATGAAGGGCAGTTTTTAAAAAAAATCAGCAATAAAATGCCAGTTTGAGGCTCACCCCAGGCCTCTGAAGATCACCCCAGGGGGCTCTGTTGCTGGGCGGGGCAGGGAGTGATTGTCCTCCAGTCTCTGCCTGAGCTGTTTGCTCAGGAAGCTGCCTCTCTATTTGCTTTCCTTCACACTCCCCTGTCTGAGTCTTTATGACTCAGCTTGAGGCCAGAGTCAACTCATTGATTTTCTTCCTGTACCTGGCTCTTGGGGCTGGCAGGGGGTCTGAGGTGTCTGGCAAGGGCAGAGTGGCAGGCCTGCTTTAAGAGCCTGGCATGGGGGAACCAGCATGGCAGCTAGTGCGTCACTTGCCTTGGCCTTGCCAGTAGTCAAAAACCAAATCATAATATTGATAATGATAATAATCCAGGGAGAGCTAATCTTAATTGAGGCTTCTGTTCTGTGAGGGGGTATCTTGGCTCATCACTAAGGATTCTCCAGCTTCTAAAGATGTGTGGTTAGAATCAGAGGGGAAGACACAAGGCCAAAGCAACCATGTTACACAGACTGGAAGAGAATTTGGGAAAAGAAAAGGGCCGCGTTAAGGAAACAAACAAACAAACAAAAATAACCACGTGGAAGTCATTTCAGCTTACGGGAAGGTCCAGGTGCAGCTGGGGCTCCAGCCACTAGTAACAGAGACACTGCTCATGGCAGATGGGTTTCCTTAAGCATGAGCAATCAACTAAGGCTGGAATTATCCTGGCTATAATTCCCAGCTTCAGTACCTGTATGACCTTGGGAAAGTCAGTTTACTTCCCTGGACTTTACTTATTAATTTGTGAGACAGGGTTTTGCTCCGTCACCCAGGCTACATATTAATAGCTCTCTGCAGCCTCTATCTACAGGTTCCAGGGGTCCTCTCCCTCAGCCTCCTGAGGAGCTGGGGCTACAGGCAGGTGCCACCATGCCATGGTAAGTTTGAAATTTTTTGTAGAGGTGGGGGTCTCACTGTGTGTTGCCCAGGCTGGGCTTGAACTCCTGAGCTCTAGCAGTCTTCCTGCCTTGGCCTCCCAAAGCATGGGGATTGCAGGTGTGAACCACCATGCCCGGCTAATTCCCTGGAGTTTAGTTTTCTTTGCTGGTCAAACAAAGGGACTGGTCTAGATAGTCCCTTTATAATAGCACGTTATGAATTTCTAATTCTCAGAACTCAAACAGTTATTGCCAAATATTTATTGACTGTCTTCTATTCGCGAGATACTTGGAGGGATCTGTCAGGAGAAGCATTTTCTTTTTTTTTTTTGAGACAGTTTTGCTCTTGTTCTCCATGCTGGAGTGCAGTGGCACGATCTTGGCTCACTGCAACCTCCACCTCCCGGGTTCAAGGGATTCTCCTGCCTCAGCCTCCCAAGTAGCTGGGACTACAGGCACGCACCACCATGCCTGGCTAATTTTTTTGTATTTTTAGTAGAGACAGGGTTTCTCCATGTTGGTCAGGCTGGTCTCAAACTCCTGACCTCAGGTGATCCACCCACCTCAGCCTCTGAGAGTGCTGGAATTACAGGCATGAGCCACCCCGCCCAGCCAGAAGAAACATTTTCTTATCACTCAGCATCACACAGGTTTCTCTCCAGAGACCTCAGCACAACACCTCTCTAAGGGGAGAGAAGAGAGGCGTCCTTCAGCTCAATTACACCTGTATTGATCCCTGCTGCCTCACCCTTGATATTGGTGGTTGCCATCTGGTACCTCTTCCATCTGATTCCCATGCAACCACGTTCTGGAATTCCCTGAGCACTATTCTACCTGAAGAGCATCCCCTGTCTCTCTCCAGACAGTAATGAGGTTTCCTTTCCAGTCTCATGCTGGCCTTCTATCTTTCATCCCGCCAAGCATCCCCCTAGCTACATTCATTTCTCTCTGTGCCCGGGTT
The DNA here is from genome assembly GCF_048565385.1 of Saimiri boliviensis. NCBI lineage: Eukaryota > Metazoa > Chordata > Mammalia > Primates > Cebidae > Saimiri > Saimiri boliviensis. The sequence goes on along the minus strand of NC_133450.1, from coordinate 38,542,513 downwards.
TATTCAGCTGTGTTCTCCTCTGCTGTGCGGGTGATCTGTCACAGGAGACTGTCACAGCCCAATTGGAATTCACTTTATCTTTCCCTCTGCCCTATTCACTGAGCAAACACGTGCAGTCGGCATTTCAGCAGTGGCAATTCTCTGGCCCCCTTTGCTGTTGCCTAAAACAGAAATCTCAGTGGCTTTGCAGAAAATATTCCGCATTCTCCTACAACCGAAATTTGATGGCTATTTGTTGAATATATATGCTATGCCTCTTGCTGTTGTGCCCTCAAGAGGCTTATGATGCTGTTGGTGAAATAAAACAGATGCATGTGAAACAATTTGAAACCAGCAAAGCACAGTATACCATCAGTATTATCATTAGGTGCCAAAATGCGTGATACTAAAATAACACCCTTAATACAGTGTGTAGGACTGACACACACTGAGTACCCAGGCACATCTCATTTCAACCTCATGACAAGCCCATGAGGTGGTTATTATTGTCCCCATTTTATGCATCAACAAACTGAGTCACAGGGAATTTAATTGGCCTAAGGTCTCTTGAGTGATATGACAACCCAGCTCTGTTCAACTCCAGAGCGCAGGCATTCTCAGTTCTACTCTATGCTCAACCACTGCTCTGCTGAGCTCCGTGAGGGTGGGGTCTAGGTATTTTGCTTGTGGCTGTGTTCCGGAGCTGTTTCCCCAGTGCTTAACAAAGGAAGGGCTCAATGTATACATATGTGTGTGTATATATACATATCTGCATGCTGCACCTCTTATAGGCAGAAAGAGCTATAGGAGAAGCCAGACCAGCTAGACCAGGTGGTCTCCTTTCTAGAGTCGGACGTGAGATGAATGTTGAGGAGTTTGGAAGACTGCGAAGTCCAAGTTTGGCCATCCCTGTGGTTGGTGGTGATGGCGCGGGATTTGGGTTTGTTGATGAAGAGTGGAGAATGAGAAAAGGAAAGTAACACACAAGCACACATGCACATCCACATGAAACAACAACACCACAACAGGAGAGAGGAGAGGCGACCTTCAGCTCAGTTACACCTGTATCGATGGCTGCTGCCTCACCCTTGATGTTGGTGGCAGATACCCTACATACCCCAACACTGCTCCCCTTTTTAGATTCTAAATTCAGTTCTTCTCCCTGGCCTGTTCCTGCCCTGCATACAGCTCACCTGCCTTGGTGGGATCTGCCTGCTTTTATGCTGCTTATGTCTGAATCACAAAACTGTGAGCCCCTGGAAAGGGGGCAGGCTTAACCCTATTTTTTTATCCCCTGAGATGGGTTAGTCCTTTGCAGGCTATGTTGGTTAAAATGAATTGAAACCAGGAAGTGTAAGACTTTTTGTTGAAGCCTCTGTTTCTTTTCCTTTTCTAATGATTTTTGGGAAGCAGCAATGCTACAGGAGGGAAGAATAGTAGAGAAATACCTTGATAGTTACAAGGGGAGGGAAGCCTTGGGTCTGATCTGTCCCACATTGGATTCCCATTTGTAGAAGACAAAAAAAGGGAAAGGAATGGGGCTGCATCTCTCTCATCAAGTCAGCCTGGAGGGTCTGCTTCAAAGAGGATCCAGGGGAAAATGTTCAATTTTACTGCTTTGTTCTGCTGGGTCCTTCTCCCCAGGACACAGTTTAGTGCACCGAGTGAAGTAGAAAATGAAGAGCAGGTGAGAAATCAGCTGTGAAAAGCCTTAATGGGCCCGGCGCCCCTTTGGGAATGAGACAGGGCTCTCACCAGCACTTGGGACATCTCTTTCAGTTCAGTAGGCTTTGTTTCTGTCATGGGAATTTAACTCCCTCAGGTGGCCCCAGGATGGAAGAATATTACTGTGCTCAGCAGCAGTGGGGCTGCAGCATCTTCTAAAGGGAACCGAGGCCACTGACCCCAGAGGGGCCTCCTGGCTCGCTGGGAGGCCTTTGGAAATCTCAAACCTCCTGGGTCGGGAGGAGAGCAGATCACATGACCCTGTGAACGGCATGATGCTGTGATTACCTGGGGCTTCCTAGCAAGGGAGATGGGACAGGTCCTGGAGTGAAGGGGATGGTGAGCTGGAATGGAGCCAGACCCAGAGGGGTTGGAACCACCCCAGTACTTCTGGTGGTAGTGATGAAGTACGCCAGCCTCTTTTAAGCTCCCTGGAGTGTTCTAGAAAGAATGAGGCCTCAGATTTGGCTCAGAGTGTGGGAAGGGATGTCCATCTGATAACACTGATGAGGAGGAGAAGTAAGGAGCAGGTATCTGTGCCTGTGCTGTCCCAGACCTTGTGCTGAGTACTTTATTTATTACTGTGTGAGAACTCATTTTCACTCCCTAACACTAACACAAATTTAGTCTCTGTTCAATTTTCTTCCTCCCTCTTACCCTCTAAGGGTTTTCCTGGCTACTGTGCTTTTTCAAAAAGTCATAGCATCAGGGGGGTGGATAGAGCTAGGGAGGAGGAAGCAGGAGGCTTCTCGCTGGGGCAGCTCTGAAGGTTGCCTTTATTATGGAGAATGCCGAGAAGTGAGCAAAGTGTAGATAACAATTGAAAAATGAGGTGAGAGAAACTGAGTGAGCTAAGTTAAGGTACATAACAAATACGGGATGGGGAGGAGGGAAAAGCAGAACAAAAATCTGGGGACCCGATATTGGGTAGGGTTGCCAGATAAAATGCAGGACACCAGTGAAATTTGAAGTTCAGATAAACAACAAAGGATGGTTTCGCGTAAGCCCATGTAGTTTTCAGTGTAAGTATGTCCCAAATATTGCATGGGACATATTTATACTCAAAAATAATATTTGTCCTGTCATTGAAATTTAAATTTCTTCTAAAATTTTTATTTTTGTCCGAGACGGAGTCCTGCTCTGTCACCCAGGTGGGAGTGCAATGGTGTGATGTCGGCTCACTACAACCTCTGCCTCTCGGGTTCAAACAATTCTCCTGCCTCAGCCTCCCACGTAGCTGGGATTATAGGTGCCTGTCACAGCACACAGCTAATTTTTGTATTTTTAGTAGAGATGAGGTTTCACCATGTTGGCCTGGCTAGTCTCAAACTCCTGACCTCATGACCTGCCTGCCTCGGCCTCCCAAAGTGCTGGGATTACAGACATAAGCCACTGCACCTAGCTGAAATGTAAATGTAATGGGCCATCCTTTTTTGTTGTTTGGTTTATTTTATTTTGATTTTGCTAAATCTGGCAAGTCTAGTGGTGAGGAGAGTTTTGTGGGGTTTCTAGAGTTGAGATTCTGGAGCAGATGGTGTGTGGAAGTAGGGGAACTGGGCAGAAGAAGAAGAGAGATTTTAAGAAATGTTGCCGTGGGTTATGCGTTGGATCCCCCTTTTATGTTATTTGAATGACACTAGCACTCTTAGAAAATTTTACAAATTAGGTTTGGTTTTAGAACTGTCTTCCTGTGACATAACTCTGTGCAGAGAGTGTGTGATGTGAGATACCGGTTTATGTCTGGTTTATGTTATCTCACATAATCCTTACAATTAATTATACATGGTAGCTGGCATTATCCTTGCCTTACAAATGAGGAAATTGAGGCTCACAGAGTTAAAGAACTTGCTCAGGGTCACATAGTGGAGCTGGATTCCAAGTGTAAGTTCATTTGACCTCCTGTGTTCTGAAGCCAGAAGAGCCTACCTACTTCAAACGGAATTTGTACTTCCCAACTAAATGCCATTGGGATATACCTTTTTAAAAGTACTTGAGGCTGGGCCTGGTGGCTCACACCTGTAATCCCAGCACTTTGGGAGGCCACAGTGAGCAGATGACCTAAGGTCAGGAGTTCAAGAGCAGCCTGGCCAACATGGTGAAACCCCATCTCTATAAAAGTAGAAAAATTAGCTGGGTGTGGTGGTAGGCACCTATAATCCAAGCTACTAGGGAGACTGAGGCAGGAGAATCACTTGAATCCAGGAGGCAGAGGTTGCAGTGAGCTGAGATCCTGCCACTATACTCTAGCCTGTGTAACAGAGTGAGATTCTGTCTCAAAAAAAAAAAAAAAAAAGTACTTGAATATAACGTGATTAATGCATCTGGAATAGACTCATTGATTTTTAGTCTTCCTTTTTCAATTGAAGACACAGATTTCTGGAGAAGATAAGGGTCACACAGGTAGGAAGGTAGTGGAGAGCCAAGATTAGAACCCAGACCCACGCAGGGGAAAATAGAGACTGGAAGCTCCAGGGGAAAGTTGCAAAAACTGGTCAAGCTGATTGCCCCTTTATTGTCAGTCTCTTCCTTCCCCAAATTCGTCTCCCTACCCTCCTCTCTTTCCAAGCACTGGGCCATGTCCCATTTCTATGTGTTCCTCTTTGAGCCAGCTGTCATAATCCCTGCAAGGTGTTAGCCGTTGGCTGATAGCAGCCTGTGGAAGGATTGTAAAATGTTAGCCCAGCGGAGGATAGGATATGAAAGGCTATAGAAGTCTGAAAGCAAATGTGTGCTAAAACCCATATTGCAGATGACAGAGGGCCTGGCTACCAGGCAGCCTTGGAGCACCTTGGAGCATTCATTGCGGCCCAGCGTCTGGACTGTCCCCAGCTGTGCTAGTGCAGACACTCCATCTTCTCATGCCTCAAATTTGACTGGCTGCAGGGATGATGATTTGTAGTAATGAAGCTCAAAGAAAGAAATGCAAACAAAAAACCCAATTTATAACAAGACACAAACCAGCTAAGCTGACTTTAGTTGACCAGACCCTTCCTCTCAAGGGACAAGAAGATATCTGGGGAATCAAGGTATTGGCTGGTTGTTCAGGGCTTCTGGAATCAGTGCAGGGGGAGTTAGATGGGAAGACCAGAGTTTATTTGCAGTGAGCTCTGAGATCCGGGGCGGTCACCTCCATGATGAAAGACTACCTGCCACAATGACTGGACATGCGTCCCCACTGAATCTAAGCATGCTCTCTTCTGCGTAGTGCTAGGATATGGCAGATAACAGACTAGGAAATAAATGTCACACTCAAAAGGGGTCTGTAATCACAGAATTTAAGGAAAGAATTCTTTTCCAACATATCCAAAACCAGGAACGGATGGTGAAGCACCCCTAATCTAGCCACTGTGGGAGTCATCCCTACCTCAAGGGCAAGAGGAGGAAGGAGTTGCCAGGACCCGGAGGGAACTATAGTTGCAGCTCCAAGGGAGGGCATTTTTCCAGGATCGTGACATTTGATAGAGGAATACAGCCACTGCAAAACAGGATAGCAGGGAGGGAACACAGGGAAGAAATACGCTTGCTTCTCTCTTCTCCCGTCCCCTGATCCTGCTTGTGCCTCCCATTGGCTGGACGTAGCTGGAACTCAGAGGGCCAGCCAATAGTCTGTAGAGGCCAGCCTCTTAGCTCGAAGAGCAGGGTGGAGAAGGTGAGAACACATGCGGAGGGGCAGGCAGAGAGATCCGGTACATGGGACTGCAGGCATCATACTTCCTCTTTCCTAGGCCTCCTCACCTGACAACTTTGCTTCTGTTTAAGACATTCCAGAATAATTCCTTCCATCTGGCTAAATGGGAATCTTCCTGGCCTGGGGGCTATTCTCTTTCTGTAAGGTGACTCTAAGTATCGCTCTTCTGATCAGTTAAATGATGAATACATTAATGTAATCTTATTTTCCTTCTTTTCTCATGGTTTGTCGGGCTGAGGTGGGGACACCTCACAGAGGCCTTCTTGGGCCAGTCTAATTCAGCTTCATGGAATGGAAGAATCAAGGGAAGAGGGGAACTCCAGGGCAGGCCAGGGTTCTCTGTCAAATACTGTCTTAGCACCAGCTTTACCAAACATATTTGTGTTTCAAAAAGGAATCTTAAACATACAAAATTTAATACCCCCAAATATCTCTCAAATGTCAGAATTTCAGTTCAGTAGTGGAGAAGTATGAAGGCTGTCTAATGATCTCCCAACCCCAAGATGTCCACTTAATCCCCAGAACCTGCGAATGTGTTACCTTATAGGAAAAAGGGTCTTTGCAGATGTGCTTATATGAAGGCTCTTGAGCAGTGGAGATTAAGGATCTTGAGCCCACCTGGGTAGGCTCAATGTAAACATCAGGATCCTTATCAGAGCGAGGCAGGAGGTCAGAATGACAGAGACAAGATGTGATGACAGGAGCAGATGCTGGGCTGGTACACTTTGAAGACGTGAAGAGGCCATGAGCCAAGTAATTCAGGAGGCCTCTAAAAGCTGGAAAAGGCAAGATCCTCCCCTGGAGCCTCTGGGAGGAAGGTAGCCTTTGATTTTAGTCCTGTAAGACCCATCTTGAATGATATGGTTTGGCTCTGGGTCCACACCCAAATCTCACCTTGAATTGTAATAATTCCCATGTGTCAAGGGCAGGGCCAGATGGGCATAATTCAGTCATGGGGGCAGTTTCCCCCATACTGTTCTCCTGATAGTGAGTGAGTTCTCATGAGATCTGATGGTTTTATAAGGGCTTCCCCCTTCACTCAGCTCTCGTTTTTCTCCTTCCTGCCGCCATGTGAAGAAGTGTTGTAGAGCCTTCTCCTTAGGGTTCTTGTCACATGACCAGAAAATATTAGACTCACACTAATCTTCACACTTTGAAGGGTGAGAAAAATGAAATTTACTGGGCAAAAAGGAAAAACAGGAAAAAGAATGCAGCAAAGCAAGAGAGGGCTTCCAGTTAACAGGCCCTCATCTCACAGACTGAATTCCAGGTTACCACCCTGGAACAGGAGAGGCCAGGCTCCTCTTCCCTGCAAGAGGCACGGACTTCCTGAGGCTCTACTGCATTCTCCCAGTGCACAGGCTGGTTGGAGGTTTTCCAGGGAACCCTTTATACTTGGCTGTCTCAGAAGGATGTGTTTGCTTCTGCTTCTGCCATGATTGTTAAGTTTCCTGAGGCCTCCCTAGCCATGCTTAACTGTGAGTCAACTAAACCTCTTTCCTTTATAGATGACCCAGTCTCAGGTATGTTTTTATTAGCAGCATGAGAACGGACTAGTACTTTGGACTTCCAACCTGAAAAAACTGTAAGAGAATAAATTTGTGGTGTTGAAGACACTAAATTTGTGGCAATTTGTAATGGCAGATAAACAGGATATTCTTGGAGTAGAGGCTCCGTTCTAGCATCCTTTGGTCACAGAAGATAGAGGCTATGTTAAGACATCTTTAGAGTGGCTTTTTTTTGCCAGCCAATTTTGGGTCTCTACACAGTCACCAATGGACTGGCATTCTAAGCACAAAAGCTGCCCTGGTAATCTGCCTAATGACAAGCAGAATGTATGCCAGAGTGGGTTTCTGCATGGCTAAGCATCTTCCCAGACTTTGTCCTTCACTGCTTCTCAGGCCAGGGATGGCTGAGTTTCTCCCATCCCCAAGAATTCTGCATTCTCAGAAAGGCGTATGAGAAAGGCAGAGTACTGAGGAGGCCTCTCTAGGCAGGGATGGGTGTTGAAAAAATTAAGGAAACATTTCCTCCTGGTTCTCCATTGCAAAACTAACCCAACGAAAGGGCTTTGAAAATTCTTTGAACTGGTACACTGGGGAAAAGGTCGACCACATGAACTTCATGTCATTTAGCAAGTCTCTTTAGTGCTGTTCTCCACCCCTGCAGTGACCCCAACAGATCCACAGGGAGAGGTCCTTCTCTACAAAGCTGTCTTCTCCCATTAAGTCACACACACTAAATGGAAATGAAGAAGACATCGCTTAAAATGTGCCTTTAGAATGAAATGGGATATGAAAGGGCTCAAATCCATTTTAGAGACGAGTTCCTCTGTCAGAAATCAATAGAGCCCTCACATTCTACAGTGTGCCAGTTCATAAAGTGAACATGCTCAAACTCTCAATTTAACATTTTCAAAGCCGATATTAAATTCTAAGATTTTATATCTGCTGTTGCCCATTTAGGACCAAGTTATAAATCTGAAGTCTCTTCCCAGTTCATAAGTCTGACAGTGCTTGATAAAAACTTTTATAATCAAGTTCAGTAAAGAATCACAAATCTCCATCTTGCGATTTTTAGCTTACAACAATCTTTGTAAATAATGTCTTCCTATCTTGGTGCTTGTCAATATTTGTCATTTTTTAAAAGGGATAAAATAGAAATATTATCTAAACTCTTACCTCTTGGACAGAAATTACTGTTAGTAAAGGATTCAATCGGTAAGATGTCTTCATAGTGGCATTGATAAAGGATGACCACAAAGAACCTGCAGATGGACTCTCTGGTGACACCCATGGTCTACTACTGATGGCATTCACAGAGATACCAGACAGGCCATTATCTGGAAGTCTTAAAGAAAGCCTCCTCTGTGCCGGAAATGGGCAATCAGACAGCTATCTTGTCTAAACTCTCTGTAGGCTAGAAATAAAGGGACCAGTTTTATCTCTAAGCCTGTTTTGAATAACCCTTCAGAATCAGAACCTTTTGAAAAACATTAAAAAGAGATATTCAAACAAGAGGGACTCTAAGTTTTCTATGGTTCCTATGGTTTCCTATGTAAAAAGAAACTGAAAACAGTACTATATATACACATATACAGTAAATCCTTACTTAACATTGTCCATAGACTTTTGGAAACTTTGATTTTTGATTATGAGCATAATATTGTATAATAAAACCTTTTTTTTTTTTTTTTTTTTTTGGTGGTAGTGGCTGATGCATGTAATTCTAGCACTTAGGGAGGCCACGATGGGACGACTGCTTGAGCTCAGGAGTTTAAGACCAGCCTAAGCAACATAGCAAGACCTCGTCTCTACTAAAAATCAAAAAAATTATCCAGGCATAGCTGCGCATGCCTGTAGTCTGAGCTACTCAAGAGGCTGAGGTGGGAGGATCACTTGAGAGAGGAGATTGAGGCTGCAGTGAGCTTGGTCTTGCCACTGCACTCCAACTTGGGTGACAGAGCAAGACCCCGTCTCAAAAAAAAAAAAAAAGAAACCAACAAAAAAGCCATTTCTCCCCCGTCAATGTTATAACAAAATGACATTGAGCGAAAGGACGTTATTCAAGGACATTAAGTCATTTTGCTTAAAGTTGAAGTTTCTAAGAACCTATTGTGACCTTAAGTGAAGACTTACTGTATACACATACATATATACATATGTACTAGGTAGCATGTAATGTGTACTAAAACTATACAGATATCTGTGGGAACAGTAAATATCAAAATCAGGACAGTGGTAACCTCTGAGGAAGAGGAAAAAGGATAAGTGGGAAGATACATAGGAAGCTCAAGTGAATTTGCCATGTTTCATCTTGTCAAACTGGGTATTTTCAAATGCTCATCATATCATTATCTATACCTTTTGAAATGGGCACAGCTACTACATTTCATAATTAAAACAAATTTTAAAGATGGGCCCAGGGCTGGCTCATGAGAGAAATGGAGAAATGAGGGAACAGTCTAAATATGATTCCTTTTACTCTCCTCAAGATGCTCTGTTGACTCTGCCGTGAAGCGGGGACCAAGACTTGTCAGTGATCAGGGAGAGTGAAAGGCAGAGTGGTGTTCTCTGCCTTTATGTACTGATTTATGGAAGCTGATTGGCAAATTTTCAGGAATTTTACAAGCTGGCAGTTCAACACCCCTTTTTAAGAATGAACATATATAAACTTACAGTTAAATACATTACAATAAAAACAAAGGTAGTTTGTTATACTTAAAACCCATCCTGGCTGGATGCAGTGGTTCATGTCTGTAATCCCAGCACTTTGGGAGGCCAAGGCGGGCAGATCACCTGAGGTCAGGAGTTCGAGACCAGCCTGGCCAACATGGCAAAGCTCCGTTTCTACTAAAAACACAGAAATTAGCCAGGCATTGTGGCTGGCACCTGCAGTCCCAGCTACTGAGGAGACTGAGGCAGGAGAATCACTTGAACTTACTGAGGAGATTGCCGTAGGTGGAGATGGTGCCACAGCACTCCAGCCTGGGCAACATAGCAAGACTCTATTGCAAACAAACAAAAAACCCCAAAAGAAAAAAAACCCTCATCCTGATTATTTTACTATGCTTTACCACTATCTATGCTCTTGAAGTTGTGTGTATCTATGATGTCTGCATCCTGTGGAAATACTAGATAGTGGCCCACTACTGCACATCTCTTTACAACTTTGCATCCAGTGACATCATGTTAAGTTCCTTAAGAGTTCCTTGGCTGTAACTTCATTCTGAACATTCTGAATCCTCAATCACCAAGAAAAGCTCATCCCTCCACTAGGCTTGGATGACTTCCACAAAACCAAACCAACTGGAGAGATACCTTTTTAAAAAAATTTATTTTTAATGTTAGTGAGTTATGTAATAGGTATATATATTTATGGGCTATGTGAGATGTTTGATACAGGCCTGCACTGTGAAGTTGTCACATCATGGAGAATGGGGTATCCATCCCTCAAACATTAATCCTTTGTGTTACAAACAATCCAATTACATTCTTTAGGTTATTTAAAAATGTACAGTTAAGTTGTTATTGACTGTAGTCACCCCGTGGTGCTATCAGATAGTTGGCCTTGTTCATTCTTTCTGTTTTTTTTTTTTAATACCCATTAACCTTCCCCACCTTCCTCTCAACCCCCATTACCCTTCCCAGCCTCTGCAAATCATCCTTCTACTCTCCATTTCCATTAGTTCAATCATTTTGAATTTTACATCCCCCAAATAAGTGAGAAAATGTGATGTTTGCCTTTCCGTACCTGGCTTATTTCATTTAACGTAATGACCTCCAGTATCCATGTTGTTACAGATGACAGGATCTCATTCTTTTTTATGGCTGAATAGTACTCCAGTGTGTATATGTACCACATTTTCTTTATCTATGCATCTGTGGATGGACGTTGCTTCCAAATCTTGGCTATTGTGAACAGTGCTGCAGTAAACATGGGAGTGTAGATATCTCTTTGATATACTGATTTTCCTTTCCTTTTTACCCAATAGTGGGGTTGCTGGACCATATGGTAGCTCTATTTTTAGTTTTTAAAGAGCCTCCAAACTGTTTCCAAGGTGGTTGTACTAATTTATACTCCCGCCAACAGTGTATGAGGGCTCCACATCCTCGCCAGCATTTATTATTGCCTGTCTTTAGGATATAAACCTTTTTGACTGAGGTGAGATGATAAGTCATTGTAGTTTTTTTTTTTTTTTTTTTTTTTTTTGAGATAGAGTCTTGCTCTATAGCCCAGGCTGGAGTGCAGTGGCGTGATCTTGGCTCACTGCAACCTCTGCCTCCCAGGTCCAGGTTCAGGCAATTCTCCTACCTCAGCCTCCCAAGTAGCTGGGATTACAGGCATGAGCCACCATGACCAGCTAATTTTTGTATATCTTTAGTAGAGACAGGGTTTTACCATGTTGGCCAGTCTGGTCTTGAAATCCTGACCTCATCATCCACCCACCTCGGCCTCCCAAAGTGCTGGGATTACAGACGTGAGCCACCACACCCGGCTTCACTGTAGTTTTGGTTTACATTTCGCTGATGACCAATCATATGCCTGTCTGCCATTTGTGTGTCTTCTTCTGAGAAGTGGCTATTCAAATCTTTTGTCCATTATTTGATCAGATTATTAGATTTTTTTTTTCCTATAGAGTTGTTTGAGCTCCTGATATATTTTGGTTAGTAATCCCTCGTCAGATGGGTAGTTTGCAAATATTTTCTCCCACTCTGTGGGTTGTCTCTTCACTTTGTTGATGGTTTCCTTTGCTGTGCAGAAGTCTTTTAACTCAATGGGATCCCATTTGCCTATTTTGCTTTTGTTGCCTGTCTGAATACATATTTGAGGTATTAGGCAATTGGGCAGGATTTTCAGGAGAGAGATTCTGTTTCCTTCTGTATTCCCCTCAGGCCTCCAAGTCTTACTTCCCAGGGTCCCTCACAGTTCCTGGACAAGACTGCATTTGTCTGCTGGGCTTTTCTAATCCTGGATGTCACAGAATTATCCTTGGCTATCCCTATTCTAGTTCCCTTTGTTTTTTCAATCTTGACTTAACCTCAGTAGTGACTCCTTGGCGGCCTTAGACCTTGACATATAATAATAGGAGCTGGCAAAGGAGGGGGATGCTGGCCTGTCTGTGCATATGCCTGGCTGCCAAATTCCCTGCCCTTTGAAACTGTGTCCTTTGGGTGTGTTTCTGCTGCTGGCAGCTCCTGGGGCATCTGGAGCTTAGTAAGGGGCAAGCAGGGGCTGGTTTAAGGATCCCCCAACCCATCCCCACAGCAATTCCCCTAGGACCTGGGCCCCCTGAGCACCAGCATCAGTTCTGGGTCTAGAGGAAACCTGGTAACCATTCTAGGAGGTCAGAGAGATACTGCTAAGAACTGTCAAAGAGGCTGGGCACGGTGGCTTACACCTGTAATCCCAGCACTTTGGGAGGCCTAGGTGGGTGGATAACTTGAGGTTGTGAGTTCAATACCAGCCTAACAAACATGGCAAAACCCTATCCCTACTAAAAATACAAAAGTAGCCAGGCATGATGGTGTTCGCCTGTAATCCCAGCTACCCGGGAAGCAGAAGAATCGCTTGAACCCGGGAGATGGAGGTTGCAGTGAGCCGAGATCGTGCCATTGCACTGCAACCTGTCTCAAAATAAATAAATAAAAGAACTATCAAAGATAACATTTATCTTCTAAGTGGATCTCAATTTTTTTTCTCTTAGTCCTTCTTCAAGTTATTTAAAAAATAAACTTCATGAAAAATGGAAGACAACTTAAATATCCAATAGCGGGGTAGGGGGGCAGATTATACTATCTTAAGAAGGAAAATTGTGGATCAATAAAAAACATCTGCCCTTTTGAATATTATGCTGTATCCATGTAATACTTGTTAAAAATGCCATCTTTTAAAAAAACAAAACAGGTGTGTCTGGTAGCTCACACCTGTAATCCCAGCACTTTGGGAGGCTGAGGCAGGCAGATCACAAGGTCAAGGAGATTGAGATCATCCTAACATGGTGAAACCCCATCTCTACTGAAAATACAAAAAATTAGCCAGGTGTGAACACATGTGCCTGTAGTCCTAGCTACTCGGGAGACTGAGGCAGGAGAATCGCTTGAATCCGGAAGGCGGAGTTTGCAGTGAGCAGTGATTGCACCACTGCACTCCAGCCTGGGTGACAGAGTGAGACTCTGTCTCAAAAAAAATTTAAAAAGTACTGTAATTCCAAAAATTAGGCAGAAAGGAAGATAATGTACTCTGGAAGACTGTGTGAGACAATCCAAAAAATAGCTCTGGGGTAGACAAAGACTCTAATGTGATAGAGGTATGGGGAGAGTTTGAAGAAATAATGTCGTGAAATATGAGAGGGCAAAAGTAGTGTTTCTACCTTGGTGTGTTATTTTATATAGTACTTGATTTTAGAGAGGCAATATGCAACTAAAATAATATATAATTTGGGCTAAAAATCATGTTTTAGAAGACCAATGCCATAGAGAAAAGGTCAGGTCATGGCAGTGATAAATCAGCATAAAAATTCTTGATATATAAAAGCTATTCAACTGTAAACACAAAACTGTATGAAAGAAAATAAATGTGTATTGATCTGGAAGGAAAGTCATCAAAAATCATCAAAGTGTTACATTTGGATGTAAGATTACAGGTGACTTTTATATTGTTCTTTATACATTTCTATAGTTTCCAAGCCTCTCACAATAAATAGTCATTTGTTTTATAACAAAAAGAACCTTATTGAAAAACAATATTATAAAACATCTGACTGTAGATACTGCCTCTCTGGTGTCCCTGTGGATCCTCCAAGTATACCAACGTGGAGTACAAAGAAAATAACAGACAACTTTGGGTGAGAGCAAATCATGTAACTGGCATTGTACCAAGCACTTTGCGTGGATTATTTTATGTAGTCACTGCCCCAGCCTTATGAAGTTGGCACGAATACCCCAATTTTATAGTGAGAAAACTGAAAGCCAGAGGTTTAGTACTTTGCCCAAGTCACAAGCTAGTGAGTTGGGGAACTGGCATTTAAACCAAAGCAAACTGATCTAGTGGCAATGCTGCTGGCCGAGGGGCTACCCTGTGCTGTGTTCCAGTGCTCTGATACCTACCTGGGAGGATTTCAGAAGCTGTCACAGGCCACCTCATTGGGACATTCCTAGCCAAATATCTTGAGCGTTTTTCCCCACCTCACATTTTAAGAACCTGGAAATCTTAATTGAATTAAGCAAGTGCTATGGTCTGAATGTCTGTGTCCCCCCAGAATTCATATGTTGAAGGCTAATTACCAATGTGGTGGTAGTAGGAGGTAGTCCTGTTGGGAGGTGATTAGGTCATGAGGGTGGAACCCTCATGAATGGGATTAGCGCCCTCATAAAAGAGGCCAACGAGCTACCTTGTCCTTTTCCACTATGTGAGAATACAGTGAAAAGGTTCCGTCTATGAACCCGAGAGTGGGTCTTCACCAGACACTTATCTGCCAGTCGCTTGATTTTGGACTTCAGGTTTCTAGAACTGTGAGAAATAAATTTCTGTTGCTTATAAGCCACCCGGTCTATGGCATTTTGCTATAGTGGCCCAAGTTGAGCAAGACAGCAAGTTTCTTACCAGGGATTGTAATGCTGCCCAGCAAGCCCCAGACCTTGCAGGCTGAGTAGGTTTCTTGGACTATGACCTAGCAGTCACACAGGGCCTCATGCTTGGTTTAATGCTCTGCTGTTGCTATCTTGAAATTCTTAATCCTTTTCAAAGGGCCTCACAGTTTTATTTTGCATTCAGACCTGCAAATTGTATAGCTGGTACCACCTGTAGGACATCAGAAAGGAGAAATTCCCCTGGAAATTTTTGGGCCGAAGGGCCAGATGGGAAAAAGAGGGGTCATCCAAGTTGCAGATTCAATGTCCTGGAGCCCAGAGAGAAGGGGGCCCCTGAGATGCGGGATCCTAGCCTCTCCATTAACCCCTTTTATGAAAAAACTCTGAAAGAAAACCCCCAATCTTAGGGTAGGAGAAGTAAGTGGGGTCATGAGTGTGGCTTCAGTGTCTACTTCTGAAATAATGAATAAAAGAGAAAACAAAGGAGAAGTTCTACTTTTCTTTGTTCTACTGTAGATCTCCTGTTAGTCCCAGCCTAGAACTATGCCCCTCATTCACTCTTAGAGTTTGTGTGTGTGTGTTTTTAATTTACAAGACAAGATATACTTTATTGTGACAGCAAATACACATAGGGCTGTAGGTAAGGCAAGGTATGCTACTCTAATAGGTATCTGCGTCTAATCAAAGGCTGGTATGGAAATGAGTGGGAATGAATGCTGTTTCTTTGTTTTTTGTTTTTTGTTTTTTGTGTTTTTTTTTTGAGATGAAGTTTTGCTCTTGTTACCCAGGCTGGAGTGCAATGGCGCGATCTCGGCTCACGGCAACCTCCGCCTCCCGGGTTCAGGCAATTCTCCTGCCTCAGCCTTCTGAGTAGCTGGGATTACAGGCACGCGCCACCATGCCCAGCTAATTTTTTGTATTTTCGGTAGAGACGGGGTTTCACCGTGTTGACCAGGATGGTCTCGATCTCTTGACCTCGTGATCCACCCGCCTCGGCCTCCCAAAGTGCTGGGATTACAGGCTTGAGCCACCGCGCCCGGCCTGAATGCTGTTTCTTAATGCTTGAAGATTCAGTCCATCGTAACTGGAGGATAGAGAAGAATTTGTGTTCACTTATTTCAAGTGCAACACTATACCTAATCAGAGACCTTTGTCCTTGACCAAGAGCCCAGAGGCAAATAACAGTAACTCAATCTTTTTAAAACCTCTTTATTGAGTTATGACTGATGTACAAAAAGCCATAGCTATATAAGGAATGCAATTTGATGTGTTTGGGGAATAGCATATGCCATGAAACCATCAAACCAGTATCACTATCAATGTCATAAGCTTGTCCATTTCCCCCAAAAGTTTTCTCCTGCCCCTTTTGCTTATTTATTTATTATTTATTTATTTATTTTAAGACAGTGTCTGGTTCTGTTGCCCAGGCTAGAGTGCAGTGGCTCAATCTCGGCTCACTGCAGCCTTGACCTCCCGAGCTCAAGTCATCCTCCCACCTCAGCCTTCCAGGTAGCGGAGACTACAGGTACTCACCAGCAAGCCTGGCTAATTTTTGTATTTTTTGTCGAGATGCAGTCTCAAACTCTTGGGCTCAAGCAATCCTGCTGCCTCCGTCTCCCAAAGTGTTGGGATTATAGGTGTGAGCTACCACACCCGGCTGTTTTTTCTTTTCTCGTGCCTAGTATTTCTACTTACTCTGCTTTGTTTCTTGTTTCATAGAGATTCTATCTTAGTGCCTTAATTATACGTATTATATGTATGGGGCTTGTCTTGCATTCTTGGTCTGTCCTCCAGTCAGTCAGGTGGAGGAGGAGTCATTGGGCCAAAGCTGCCTTTGGAGGAATCCTGGGTCTTGCAGAAATGGTCTGCTTAGTACCTACCCCTGTACTCCTGCTTAGCCCTGGCTGGGAGTAAGGCTGGCTACTGTGGCTTCAGTGTGAATGGGGGAGTGGGGGTGGGGGTGGGGGTGGATGCAGAGTGGTAGCATGTGGGAAGCCAGGCCTGCTTCCACAGCAGGAGAGCAGAGCTGGGAAGGGACAGTGGGATATGGCCCCCCAGCCTTCTGGCTGCAGTCCCTTGCCTGACATGACTGGGTCTCCACCTCTTCCATCCTAGTCTCCAGGCTCCTGCAGAATGGAAAAGGGGGCATGCAGGGCTACCAAACACAGCCGTGTCAAGGTGGCCCAGTCCCTGCTCTGCATGTCCACCTGCTGCTGCTGTGCTGTAGGAGAAACTGTGGAGTTAGAACAAAATAAGAACATGGGCTATGGAGAAAGGCTGGCTTCCACGTGCCAGTCTCTCCTGCGGCTTCTGCTCTGGCTGCTGCTCTCTTGGGATCCCAGGCAGCTTTGCCTTAGCCTCACACTGGAGAGTTCTCATACGTGTGGCAGCCCTAGGGGCTGTGGCTCAGAGTCTCCTGTAGTGGTATCATTTTATGTATCCAGAGTGACAGCTGAGAGGAGAGGGTCCTCACTTGTGTGCTCAGGAGGTGGCTAGGGAGGAGCCACCCCAGGGGAGTTTCCACAGCCAGAATTGCTCTGCTATGCTCTTCCTTAAACCCGGCAGGCTGTTTGGGCAAGAAGCCAGGTGAGAGAAACTTCGATTACAGAGAAAGTGTGAAGTGTAGACCAATCATGTGAAACCAGGAAGGGGTGTGACTTAAAACGGGGTGTGTGTGTGTGTGTGTGTGTGACAGAGAGTGTGTGTGTTCTGACTGGCAAAGCTGGGCCTGCCCTTTATTTGGGAGCCTGCTTTGCTACTTTCATCTGTGTTTTCACCATGTCTTAATGCTTTTCTTTCTCATAGTCAAATCCCAGCCCAGACAGTGGTTCACTAAGCTTTTAATTGAAGAAGGAGGAGGAGTCTTTGCACACTTAAAAAGTATTCATGGCTAGGTACTGTGGCTAATGCCTGTAGTCCCAGAACTTTGGGAGGCCAAGGCAGGAGGGCCATTTGAGCCCAGGAATTTAAGGATGCAGTGGGCTGCGATCACTGTACTACAGCCTGGGCAAGACAGTGAAACTCTGTCTCAAAAAACAAAACAAAACAAACAAGAAACCATCCAGGCCTGGGCCCAGCCCCCACCAACACTGATCCTAAAGGAAGAGGGGCGGCAGCAGACATACCCAGGATAGAGCCCCACACCCAGAGCATCGTCTCTGGGGACGAGACGCTGGGTGTAGAAGCTGGCAGCCTAGAACTGACTTTGTCATTGAGTATTATTACTGTGTTTCCTGGATTCTAAAACACTATTGATTGCATGATGCACCATTACATTATTCTTTTCTTTCAAATCTAGATCTGCAAACACCATCATTTTAATAAGTGCTTTTAGGCAGAGGAAAGGAAACACGGCCACATCAAATGCATGCATCAACTGAAATACCCATCCTGACTTCAGGACCATGAAAAGAAGAAAAATACAGTGCATCTTAAAACTGAAGTGGAGAAACAAAGGAGAATTTATAAAAACTAAATACAGAGACTTTTTCTAATTATGGGAATGAGATGCAAAACCAATACCCACATTTTGGAGTAATAGTATGAATAGGCCTTTTCCAATGTAACACTTCTATTCTTTTTTTTTTTTTTTTTGAGAGGAAGAAGTCATGAGTTGACCTGGTATATACTCACCCGAAAGTGAGGCATTAGGGATATTTATATTCAGCAAGCTGTGCAGGGTTTAAACTGGTGAGCAGACATTTGCATCTTCTAACCACACAAGTGAAATGAGAGAAGTAAATGAAATTTCAATTTGAGAATGATGATAAGTAAGGTTTGTGGAGCTCCTTTCTCTCCAGGCACTGGTCTAGGTCCCTTGAATGTATTAACTCATTTAACCCCATGAAAATCCTATGAGAAGGTGCCATCAACAGCTCTAGTCATAGCGATGGGAATAAGGAATCACAGGGATATTAAGCAATGTGCTCAAGGTCCCATTGGTGGGATACAGACTTGCACAAGGATAGTATGATTCTATGGCCCCTCCTCTTTACTATGTGGCCCCTACTAAAGCATAAGCGAAGAAAATCAACCAAACAAAACAGAGTTTCTAGGCATTCTGGGCAGAGGAAATGCAGAGTTGGGCTAACGGCAGAGGTATGCTGGTAAAGTGGCTCTTTGCCCCTGCGGCAAATGCCTTGGTTCATAACATTTGCCAATTTCCTTGGTGTAAATGCTTCCACAGTGGCTGATTTCAAGACACCAACCTGCTGTTAAAATTCCTGAGTGTTTAACAATGGCCTCTCTGGAGCCAGTATGAGCTGACCCTAGCATGCCACTGGATGAAAGTAATTGTTCAAATTGATATGGGCAGTTTAGTAAACAGCAAGGAACATTTTTTGTATCATGTTAAATTAAGCCAACTGTGGGCATGACTCTGCACGTGTGTTCAAGGCTTGGAAATGGTTTCTCTCCTTCTGCTTCTGTAACCACCCAAGGGGTTGACCTTGCCTGCTGCCTAGACAGAGCTGATTTATATAGGCAGGGGAACTGCAATAGAGAAAGAGTAATTCACTCAGAGCCGGCTGTGTGGGAAACCCAAGTTTTATTATTACTCAAATCAGTCTCACCAAGAATTTGGGGAGCAGAATTTTTAAGAACAACTTGGTGGGTTGGGGCTAGGAACAGTGGCTTGTGCCTGTAATCCTGGCACTTAGGGAAGTTGAGGTGGGCAGATCCTGAGGTCAAGAGTTTGAGACAAGCCTGACCAACATGGTGAAACCCCATTTCTACTAAAAATACATGGGTGTGGTGTTGCGTGCCTGTAATCCCAGCTACTCAGGAGGCTGAGGCAGGAGAATCGCTTGAACTAGGGAAGCAGAGGTTGCAATGACCCAAGATCGCGCCACTGCACTTTAGCCTGGGTGACAGAGTAAGACTCATATGAAAAAAAAAAAAAAAGAAAAAAGAAAAACTTGGTGGGTTGGGGATGGGGAGTCAGTGAGCTGGGAGTGCAGACTGTTCAGGGATGAAATTATAGGGAGTCGAAGCTGTCTTCTTATGCCGAATTAGTTCCTGGGTGGGAGCCACAGATCAGATGATCCAGTTGATAGTCTTGATGGTACCAGCTGATCCATCAAGTGCAGGGTCTACAAAATATCTCACGCACTGATCTTAGGAGCAGTTTAGTGAGGGTCAGAATCTTGCAGCCGCTAGCTGCATGACTCCTAAAACCATAATTTCTTTTCTTTTCTTTCTTTCTTTCTTTTTTTTTTTTTTTTGAGATGGAGTAGCCCAGGCTGGAGTGCAGTGGCACAACCTCGGTTCATTGCAACCTCTGCCTCCCGGATCCTGGTTCAAGCAATTCTCCTACCTCAGCCTCCCAAGTAGCTGGGATTGCAGGCATTAGCCACCATGCCCGGCTAATTTTTGTTTTTTTCAGTAGAGACGAGGTTTCACCATGTCGGCCAGTCTGGTCTTGAACTCCTGACCTCATGATCCGCCTGCTTCGGCCTCCCAAAGTGCTGGGATTACAGGCGTGACCAACTGCACCTGGCCCATAATTTCTAATCTTGTGGCTAATGTTAGTCCTACAAAGGCAATCTAGTCCCTAGGTAAGAAGGAGGTCTGCTTGGGGAAAAAGCTGTTACCGTCTTTGTTTTAAACTATAATCTAACTTTCTCCTGAAGTTAGTCTATGCCTAGGAATAAACAAGCACAATTTGGAAGTTAGAAGCAAGATGGAGTCTGTTAGGTTGCTCTCACTGTCTCAGTCATGATTTTGCAAAGAGTTTCACTTCCTCACCACCAACCACAGGAGTGAGCCCCTTGCTGGACTCTGGGAAGGGTAGCCTCCTTGCTGGCCTCCCTGAGTGTCACAGAAGGAGCTGAGGAGCAAAGTTCCCATTGGAAGGGAGGCAGTTGCCCAACTCAGGCTCAAAAAGGATTGCTTAGGCTGGGCATGGTGGCTCACGCTTGTAATCCCAGCACTTTGGGAAGCAGAGGCAGGCAGATTACTTGAGGTCAGGAGTTCAAGACCAGCCTGGCCAACATGGTGAAACCCTATCTCTACTAAAAATACAAAAATTAGCTGGGCATGGTGGTGTGCACCTGTAATCCCAGCTACTTGAGAGGCTGAGGCACAAAAATCGCTTGAACCCGGGAGGCGGGGTTTGCAGTGAGCCAAGATTGCGCCATTCACTCCAGCCTGGGTGACAGAATGAGACTCTGTCTCAAAAAATCAAACAAAAAAAGGAAGGCTTAGTGGCTTCCTGAGTGCCTCCTTCCTGAAGCAGAGTGGCAGTAATGGAATGAGATGTAAAGTAAGAGCAACTGCCGGGTTAAACAAGGGGGAAAGGGTCTCTGAATGGCGAAGCCAAGGGGCCAGGGAGAGGCTGGTGAGCTGCGGCCAATGCAGGGTAGGGGAAGAGGGCAAACCCTAAAAAGCTAAAAAACTGGACAAAGGACAACTATAGAAACAAAGTCACAAAGTAGAGACACAAACCCAGAGACCTACATAAGCCAGGCAGGTCATTTAAGTGGGCAAATTAGGCAAGGTATGATAAATAAGGAGGGATGGGGACTGTGACAAACTGTAAGCACACACCCTGCCAGAAGACATCAAAGGTTTGTTTTTAAAGTTTTTAATTAAAAAAAATTTTTTGGCCAGGCATGGTGGCTCACGCCTATAATCCCAGCACTTTGGGAGGCCGAGGCGGGTGGATCACGAGGTCAAGAGATCAAGACCATCCTGGTCAACATGGTGAAACCCCGTCTCTACTAAAAATACAAAAAATTAGCTGGGCATGGTGGTGCGTGCCTGTAATCCCAGCTACTCAGGAGGCTGAGGCAGGAGAATTGCCTGAACCCAGGAGGCGGAGGTTGCAGTGAGCCGAGATCGCGCCATTGTACTCCAGCCTGGGTGACAAGAGCGAAACTCTGTCTCAAAAAAAAAAAAAAAAAAAAAAAAAGTGTTTAACATTGTAGACCAAACAAAACAAATCTGCAACCTGGATACAGGCCTTTACTTTGTGAGTTGCACAAACGCACTCTTCTAAAGGTTTTGGATGACAGTTGCCCCTGCTCCTCATTTGAGGCATTGGGGTCACGGGGTGGGGCAGCCAGTGGGATTCATCCATCCCAGGTGCAGGCTAGAAGGGGTGCATTGTCTGTAGCAAATTTTGAAACGAACTAAAATCCAGTCTGCTTTTTATTATCAACGCATACCGGCAATTCTAAACAATTACAATGATAAAAATATTCTTCCTTGAAAAAAATCTTGTTGGCCTAAGTTCTAAATAATTGTTGTGGCTGCTGTTGAGTCTTAACAATGGAGGCTCTAAATTAATTCATTTAAATAACATCTATTAACCATCATTGTATTTTATATAAGGCATTAATTTGAAAAATTAATCCTTGACTCAAGTAGATTCACCCACAAGCATTTGTTTCCAAAGTACCTAAAAATTTGGAACCTCTGGGTTCTAAACCCTATGGAACTAAAAACTGCCCCAGTAGTCCCATTGACAGTTTTTTGGACATATGTAGAAATTGAACCTTCTGGATCAAAACTTACATTTGTTTTGCCTGAGTTCCTTCCTCAGGAAATGACCTTCAGGCCTCTCAAACAAAATATCAAGGAACTGCAACTCACCAGACCACCACATCCAGACAATGAGATGCCAGGACTCCTCATTCATCATGACTGCTTCCCTTGCCCCTACCTAGTTCCTATTTTCTTACACATTGTTTCATTTCTTCCTGCTATATAAACCGCTGGGTTTTGGTCAGTCAGGGATATGGATCTGAGATTGAGCTCCCATCTCCTCGGCTGCAGCTCCAGTTAAAGCCTTCTTCCTTGGCAATACTCATCTATCTTTGTCTCAGGGACTGACTACCGGTGCATGAAGCAGTAGGACCTAGACCGAATCCCTGATGTTTTAGTAACAGAACCATATATTCCTGTGCTTAAACAATAGATTGAAAATAAACCATGGAAGGCATGACTGTAACATGAAGAAACCGAATCTTAGTTTCTATTCTCTTCTTCTGCATGACTATGGCCAAAAGAACTCAAAAGGCAATGTTTAAGTGCCTTTATTGTTTTCATCAAGAATTGGATGCTTGTTCTTTTTTTTGTTTTTTTTTTTTTTAAATTCCATTTTAGGTTTTGGGGTACATGTGAAGAACATGCAAAATTGTTGCATAGGTACACACCTGGCAGTGTGATTTGCTGCCTTCCTCCCCCTCACCTACATCTGGCATTTCTCCCCATGCCACCCCCCCCAAGTCCCCACCCCCCGCTGTCCTTCCCCTATTTCCCTCCAGCAGACCCCAGTGTGTGGTGCTACCTTCACTGTGTCCATGTGTTCTCGTTGTTCAACACCCGCCTATGAGTGAGAACATGCGGTGTTTGATATTATGCTCTTGTGTCAGTTTGCTGAGAATGATGGTTTCCAGGTTCATCCATGTCCCTACAAAGGACACCAACTCATCGTTTTTGATGGCTGCGTAATATTCCATGGTGTATATGTGCCACATTTTCCCTGTCCAGTCTATCATCGATGGGCATTTGGGTTGGTTCCAGGTCTTTGCTATTGTAAACTGTGCTGCAATGAACATTCGTGTGCATGTGTCCTTATAGTAGAACATTTTACAAACCTTTGGATATATACCCAGTAATGGGATGGCTGGGTCAAATGGAATTTCGATTTCTAGGTCCTTGAGGAATTGCCACAATGTCTTCCACAATGGTTGAATTAATTTACACTTCCACCAACAGTGTAAAAGTGTTCCTATTTCTCCACATCCTCTCCAGCATCTGTTGTCTCCAGACTTTTTAATGATCGCCATTCTAACTGGCATGAGATGGTATCTCAATGTAGTTTTGATTTGCATTTCTCTAATGACCAGTGATGATGAGCATTTTTTCATGTTTGTTGTCCTCATGTATGTTCTTCTTTTGTAAAGTGTCTGTTCATATTTTTGCCCACTTTTGAATGGACTTGTTTGTTTTTTTCTTGTAAATCTGTTTTAGTTCTTTGTAAATTCTGGATATCAGCCCTTTGTCAGATGGGTAAACTGCAAAAATTTTTTTCCATTCTGTTGGTTGCCGATTCACTCTAACGACTGTTTCTTTTGCTGTGCAGAAGCTGTGGAGTTTGATTAGATCCCATTTGTCTATTTTGGCTTTTGTTGCCAATGCTTTTGGTGTTTTGGTCATGAAGTCCTTGCCTACACCTATGTCCTGAATGGTTTTGCCTAGATTCTTTTCTAGGTTTTTTATGGTGTTAGGTCTGATGTTTAAGTCTTTAATCCATCTGGAGTTAATTTTAGTGTAAGGTGTCAGGAAGGGGTCCAGTTTCTGCTTTCTGCACATGGCTAGCCAGTTTCCCCAACACCATTTATTAAACAGGGAATCCTTTCCCCATTGCTTGTTTTTGTCAGGTTGTCAAAGATCGAATGGTTGTAGATGTGTTGTGTTGCCTTCGAGGCCTCTGTTCTGTTCCATTGGTCTAGATCTCTGTTTTGGTACCAGTACCATGCTGTTTTGATTACTGTAGCCTTGTAGTATAGTTTGAAGTCCTGTAGTGTGATGCCTCCTGCTTTGTTCTTTTTGCTTAGAATTGACTTGGCTATGCGGGCTCTCTTTTGGTTCCATATGAAGTTTAAGGTGGTTTTTTCAGTTCTGTGAAGAAGATCATTGGTAGCTTGATGGGGATAGCATTGAATCTGTAAATTACTTTGAGCAGTATGGCCATTTTCACGATATTTATTCTTCCTAACCATGAACATGGAATGTTTCTCCATCTGTTTGTGTCCTCTCTTATTTCATTGAACAGTGGTTTGTAGTTCTCTTTGAAGAGGTCCTCTATGTTCCTTGTTAGCTGTATTCCTAGGTATTTTATTCTCTTTGTAGCAATTGTGAATGGCAGTTCATTCTTGATTTGGCTCTCTTTAAGTCTGTTATTGGTGTATAGGAATGCTTGTGATTTTTGCACATTGATTTTGTATCCTGAGACTTTGCCAAAGTTGCTTATCAGTTTCAGGAGACTTTGGGCTGAGACGATGGGGTCTTCTAGATATACAATCATGTCATCTGCAAATAGAGACAATTTGACTTCCTCCTTTCCTATTTGAATACCCTTTATTTCTTTTTCTTGCCTGATTGCTCTGGCTAGAACTTCCAGTACTATATTGAATAGGAGTGGTGAGAGAGGGCATCCTTGTCTAGTGCCAGATGTCAAAGGGAATGCTTCCAGTTTTTGCCCATTCAGTATGATATTGACTGTTGTTTTGTCATAAATAGCTTTTATTATTTTGAGATACGTTCCATCAATACCTAGTTTATTGAGGGTTTTTAGCATAAAGGGTTGTTGAATTTTGTCAAAGGCCTTCTCTGCATCAGTTGATATAATCATGTGGTTTTTGGTTTTGGTTCTGTTTATGTGGTGAATGACGTTTATAGACTTGCGTATGTTGAACCGGCCTTGCATCCCTGGGATGAATCCTACTTGATCATGGTGGATGAGCTTTTTGATGTGCTGTTGCAATTGGCTTGCCAGTATTTTATTGAAGATTTTTGCATCTCTGTTCATCATGGATATTGGCCTGAAGTTTTCTTTTCTTGTTGAGTCTCTGCCGGGTTTTGGTATCAGGATGATGTTGGTCTCATAAAATGATTTGGGAAGGATTCCCTCTTTTTGGATTATTTGGAATAGTTTCAGAAGGAATGGTACCAGCTCTTCTTTGTATGTCTGTTAGAATTCAGCTGTGAACCCGTCTGGACCTGGGCTTTTTTTGGATGGTAGGCTCTTAATTGCTGCCTCAACTTCAGCCCTTGTTATTGGTCTATTCAGGGTTTCGACTTCTTCCTGGTTTAGGCTTGGGAGGAGGCAAGCGTCCAGGAATTTATCCATTTCTTCCAGGTTTACTAGTTTATGTGCATAGAATTGTTTGTAATAATCTCTGATGATGGTTTGAATTTCTGTGGAATCTGTGGTGATATCCCCTTTATCGTTTTTTTATTGCATCAATTTGGTTATTCTCTCTTTTCTTTTTTATTAATGTGGCTAGTGGTCTGTCTATTTTGTTGATCCTTTCGAAAAACCAGCTCCTGGATTTATTGATTTTTTGAAGAGTTTTTTGTGTCTCTATCTCCTTTAGTTCTGCTCTGATCTTAGTTATTTCCTGTCTTCTGCTAGGTTTTGAGGTTTTTTTGATCTTGCTCCTCTAGCTCTTTCAATTTTGATGATAGGGTGTCAATTTTAGATCTCTCCTTTCTTCTCATGTGGGCACTCATTGCTATATATTTTCGTCTAGAGACTGCCTTAAATGTGTCCCAGAGATTCTGGTATCTTGTGTCTTCATTCTCGTTGGTTTTGAAGAACGTCTTTATTTCTGCCTTCATTTCGTTGTTTATCCAGTCAACATTCAAGAGCAAGTTGTTCAGTTTCCATGAGGCTGTGCAGTTCTGAGTTAGTTTCTGAATTTTGAGTTCTAACTTGATTGCACTGTGGTCTGAGAGACTGTTATGATTTCCGTTCTTTTGCATTTGCTGAGGAGTGATTTGCTTCCAATTATGTGGTCAGTTTTAGAGTAGGTGTGATGTGGTGCTGAGAAGAATGCATATTCTGTGGATTTGGGGTGGAGAGTTCTGTAAATGTCTATTAGGTTTGCTTGTTCCAGGTCTGAGTTCAAGTCCTGGATATTCTTGTTAATTTTCTGTCTGGTTGATCTGTCTAATATTAACAATGGGGTGTTAAAGTCTCTCACTATTATTGTTTGGGAGTCTGAGTCTCTTTGTAAGTCATTAAGAACTTGCCTTATGTATCTGGGTGGATGCTTGTTCTAAAGCAACAGATCAAACAATACCAATATTTACTGCCACACAACCATTTTCTGATTCTTCTAGAAGAAAAATTTCAGAAGTTTACCAATGATAATAGAAATGTATGGTGAATTTTCTGGTGAATATCTTCACCAGAAGTAGAGGTTATTTGACTGGAGATATTTGAAAGCAGTCATAACTGACCCCAAAGAAGCCTATACCTGGACAGTCTTAAAAGTTCTGAAATGAATTACAAAACTGACTTGTTAGGAGTCTTGACAGACCTACTAATTTGTTTAAAACTTTCTATTTGTATATCTGCTGACTCACGTACAAGAGTTTTTATTTCTAAATTAAAATTAACAATTAGCTATGATTGAAGAGATATCAACAAACTGCCCATTGCACATGAGTACGTGAAGATCAATTTTGATAAAACTTACCAAGAAATTTGTAGAGGTTAAGTCTCAAAAACGGAAACTGCAATATTGTTCATTGCTCTCACAGACCGGCATGTACGTATGCTCCAGTTTTTAAAAGCACTGGTGAAATGAAAATGTATCAATGATGACTTTTTTATTTCTTTACATTTTAACATTTGTTTACGTATTTTTGCTCTCACAGTTATACATGAAGCTCAATAAAATGAAAGTCTTATTGCCTATGTTCCTTTTCCGGCCATGACCACAGTAGTCCTCCCTTCTCTGTGGTTTTGCATTTCACAGTTTAGGTTACCTGTAGTCAACTGTGGTCTGAAAATATTAAATGGAAAATTCCAGAAGTAAACAATGTACAGGTTTTAAATTGTGCGCTGTTCTGAGAAGCATGATGAAATCTTGTGCTGTTTCACTTTGTCCCTCCCAGCTGGGATCTGAATCATTCCAGCGTATCCATACTATACAGTGTGTATGCAAAGGGAAAAACAGTGTCGATAGGTTCAGTACTACCTTCACTTTCAGGCATCCACTGGGAGTCTTAGAACATTTCCTTTGTGGATAAGGGGGACTGTTGTATTACTTGTTTAATCACATGATTACTGCTGAGTGTTGTCACATAGAGGAGGGGATGTTAAAATGATCTACCCACACTGTCCCTGGTATGTCACTGCTCTAGGATCTGCCCCGGCCTCTCACAGCGGGGCAGGCAGCCTCTGGGCTGGAGGAATCCAAGCAGCAGGAACTCCTGTCTCTCTAGTACAAGGACCATGTGCAGAAAGGCTTTTCCCACAACATTCTATTTAAAACTTTACCCAACATAGAAACAGTTTTGCAACAACCTCATCCTGACCACTCAGATGCCTGATTGAGAGTCCATCTTGGCAGCACAGAATGGGCTCCGGAGCAACCATGGAACTCCTGGTATTTAAAAGTTTCATTCCATGGCCAAAGAGTGATGGGTCTTATTCCCATTCCAGAGAATAAAAATATTGTGGGGGTCTTTAGCCACCATCCCAGATGAGTGACTTGGGAGCTTACACTGGCATAGTGCTCCGACATTGGGCAGAGGGTTGGAGATGACTTTGCTCTCCTGATGGCTCCTGGCTCCTAGACAGACCATTTTACTGCTGGCTCCATCACAGTTAATGCTTGAAGAATGGGAGAGTGCAGGGCAGAGCTCAGGCAGTGAGGATGACCACTAAACTAGCCCTGGCAGTCAGGGTAAGGCTGGCTGACCTCTCTTATGGCCAGCCCTAGGTGGACAGAGATGGTGACTTTCTCTGAGAAATAACTTAAAAGTGGCCCAGGATAGACACATTCCGCCCCACCAAGGCCTGAAATTCTCATCATTGCAGTCATTCCATTGAGGTATTATCAATCTGCTATTGCTGTATAAACCAAAATGTATCTGAGTCTCAATCAATTTAGAAGCTTATTTTGCCAAGAATAAAAACATCCCTCAGGAGGTCCTGATGACATGTGCCCAAGGTGGTCAGGCTACAGCTTGGTTTCATATACGTTAGGGAGACGTAAGACATAGATTAATACGTGTAAGATATACATTGGTTAGGTCTGGAAAGGCAGGACAATTCAAAGGGGTGGGGTAGGGGAACTTTCAGGTCACAGATGCATTCAAAGATTTTCCCAGAGAAACTGATTGAAAGAGTTTATCTGAAAGTATGGAATCCATAGAAGGGAGTATCTGAGTTAAGATAAGGGGTTATGGAGGCCAAAGGTTCTTACTATGCAGATGAAGACTCCAGGTAGCAGGTTTCAGAAAGAGTAAATAGTAAGTATTTCTTATCAGACTTAAAAGGTGCCAGACTCTTAGTTAATCCTCTCCTGGATCAGGGAAAAGACGTAGAAAGGGAGAGGGATTCTTTACAGAATGTAGACGTCCCCAACAAGAGACAGTTTTGCAGGGCCATTTCAAAACATGTGAGTAAAAGAACAGAGTACTTTGATTTCTTTCAGGGCTTGTTGTCTGTCTTGTGATGCTATGTTAGAGTCAGGCTGGAATTTGGTGTCTTATTGCTACAGTCTTAAGATCTCTGTTTTGATGTTAATGCTGGTCAGTTGTGCCTGAATTCCACAGGGAAGAGGGTTTAATGAGGCATGTGCAACCCCCGTTCCCATAGTGGCCTGAACTAATTTTCCAGGTTAACTTTGGAATGCCCTTGGCGGAGAGGAGGGGTCCTTTCAGATGGTCGGGGGCCTCAGAATTTTATTTTTAGTTTACAGCTACTACCACCATGTGTATTCTGCTTCCTAGATATTCTTGTAAATAGACAAAAGTGCCACCTGGAGGGACTGCTCCATTCACCTCAAAATGACAAGGAAGACCAGCTCCTCATTAGCTAGACTGGTCATTCAGGGCCCTGGAGGCCAGGAGTGCAGAGCAGGGGTGGGCTAGTGGGACGTCTCAGATAGGGAGAGGGTTGGGACAGCTGGGCAGGATAAAGCGAACACCTGAAGGAGAGGAAAGGGCTGGACTGCCCAGGCTGGGGGACCGTACCTGGGCCCCAAGGACAGGATAGCACAGTCTTCACTGCCTTGACTGGTTCACTCCAGGCATCTAAAATTGTTGTGTGCCAGGGACATCAGGAAGTGGCACGAAGACAGTCCAAAGGCAACTGATTTCTTCTTGGAAGTGGTTAAAGTTATTGATTTAAGTCATGACAGGCTCAAGGGCACTAAGAGAGTCTCTCAAAAGGAAATCAAACTGTTTCTCCAGGCAACTATTGCTTTTTATTTAGGCAGGGGTCTAAATCTATTGAGGTAAAAGCCACTGGGTCTCGCCTCTGGAACAATCTGGGGAGACCTATAAAGTTTATTGATTTGACTTACTTAAATTACAGTGGCTTATAATAAAACAACTAGACCCATCAATCAGTCCCCAGACCCCCCCCCACCCCCCGCCAAGAGCATGATTACAGAGTGGATTGATTCTTCCTCTGAGATGGCAGTTTATGGGAAAGCACTGAGGGGGTCAGGGCAGTAGATGCTGCCCCATGCTGGGGCTCGGTCCATCCCTTTATCCTGCACAGTGACAGTCTAAGTCAGCACACCTGGGGAGGCCACTTTTCCACCCAGGCAAGGGACCTAGGACAGGGCTGGGAGTTCTCTGGGCATAGCCTGCAGTGACCGTGACCTCTCTGGACAGCAAAGAGCTAGACAGCCCCATCAGGCAGGTGGTGGAGAGCTGCAGGATTTATCTTTGCCAGGTGAGAAAAGGCAGAATGAGGATACTGACAGAGGGCAAGGAAGGAGGGGTGTATGCAAAGGGCAGGCAGCCAAGATAACTGAGCAGGGCCTTCCAGAGGACATGCTGCAGGGGCAGGGGAGGAGGAGTCATCCAAGCCAATTCACCAAGTATTTCTCTTGCCTCCAGAAATAAGACATGTCCTTCTCCGGGGTTATTTGCAGGTTTTTTGGAGAGGCAGGATGTTCCCATTTGAATGAGATAATGACCTGAGACTTTGGACCATGAAATGCCAAGTCAGTGGCACACATTGTAAGTGCTGTAGGTATTCAGGGAAAAAAA
This sequence comes from Saimiri boliviensis, assembly GCF_048565385.1. NCBI lineage: Eukaryota > Metazoa > Chordata > Mammalia > Primates > Cebidae > Saimiri > Saimiri boliviensis. The sequence continues at coordinate 38,512,279 of NC_133450.1, read as the reverse complement.
GGTGTCCTCTGAGGACGGGAGAGGTTGGCGAGGGTCTCAGAGAAAAAGTGAGACTTGAACTAGGTTTCCCTAGTTCAAGAAGAGCAGAGGGGAGTAGCATGAGTAAGTCCATCTTCTAACAAGGTAGCATCCAATGTCTGATTGGGCACAGAAACACATAAGGACTAAGAGATAATATGTGTGTGGTTAAATTTGAGAGCTCTGGAGTCAATGTGTGGGTTTAAGCCTGGGCTCCATCAATATTATCCACGTGGGCAAGTAACTTAGCATCTGTGACTCCCTGTCTTGTTTTTTTATTTTTATTTTTAGATGGAGTCTTGTTCTGTTGCTTGGCTGGAGTGCCGCCTCCTGGGTTCAAACAATTCTCCTGCCTCAGCCTCCTGAGTACCTGGGATTATAGGCATGTGCCACCATACCTGGCTAATTTTTTTTGTATTTTTAGTAGAGATGGGATTTCACCATGCTGGCCAGCCTGATCTCGAACTCCTGACATCAGGTGACATGCCCACCTCAGCCTCCCAAAATGCTGGGATTACAGGCCTGAGCCACTGTGCCCAGCCTCTTTCTTGTTTTTTTCAAAGACGGGGTCTCACTCTGTCGCCCAGGCTGGAGTGCAATGGCAAGATGTCAACTCACTGTAGCCTCCAACTCCTGGGCTCAAGAGATCCTCCTGCCTCAGCTTCCCAAGTAGCTGAGACTATAGGTGCATGCCACCATGCTCAACTTTTATTTATTTTTATTTTTATTTTTTGAGACAGAGTCTTACTCTGTTGCCAGGCGTGGGGCTGGGATGCAGTGGCATGATCTTGGCTCACTGCAACCTCCGCCTCCTGGGTTCAAGCAATTCTCCTGCCTCAGCCTCCCCAGTAGCTGGGACTACAGGTGCATGCCACCACACCCCGCTAATTTTTATATTTTTAGTAGAGATGGGGTTTCACCATGTTGGCCAGGATGGTCTCGATCGCTTGACCCTTGTGATCCACTCTCCTCAGCCTCCCAAAGTGCTGGGATTACAGGTGTGAGCCACCACACCCAGCCTATTTTTATTTTTTGTAGAGGTGGTGTCTGTCTATGTTGCCCAGGCTGGTCTCAAACTCCTGGGTTCAAGTGATCCTCCCACCGGTATCTGTGAGTCTTAATCTCCTTGTCTATAAATTAGGAATATCAGTATTACCTAATAATGATACCCAATAATGATAGTAGTAATGGTATTTAATAATGTTAGCAATGCTATCTATAATGGCATTAGTTAATACTATAGTATTACTGATAGTAGCAGTACTTAATAATAGAACCTATTTGGAAAAGTAATTATAAAGATTAAATAAAGTTAATGTTTGTAAAGCACTTAAGCACAGTGCCTCATGCGTAGAAAATGTTCTGTCAGTGATAGTCACTGCCATCTTTATTATTATGAGTGCTGGTAGTCTTGGGATTCAGACTGAGAGCTCTGATTCCTCATAGACTGTTTGGGGGAATAAGGGGCAAAAAGAGATTCTCTCTCCATCCTAAGGGAGATCACATAGGGAACAATATTCAAGGTTTGAACTTGCTTTCCCCCAAAGGAAAAAACTTCCATGAAGTTCTCTCTTTACCTTCTCAGCTCCAGAATATTCTCCCTGTCCTCCTCCCTTTGAGAGCCCATGTGAGCCCCCTCCTCAAGAAGGCTTCCCCTACAGCTCCAGTCACCTCACTCTTTCCTCCCCTGAAGCTATTGCCTCTCCTCGGGTGGGAAGTCGGAAGACTGACTCCTGTCCTGTTGAGCAGGGCTGTGCCTTCCCAATGTGTTTGTCCCTCAAAAGCGGGAGCTAGTCAGAGCACATGCTCCACAGACCTTAGATGAATCAAACCTTACTGAGACGGCAAACTGGTTCTCTGCCAAGACCGAAGCATCTGCGCCCTCTCTCCTGATCCACCCCCAAAGTGTTTTCCCATCAAGATCATTGTCCTTACCGCAGCTGGAGTCATTTTATAATGCACCTGTGGAACTGATCCCACAACCTCCTGGAACCCAGGTACCCTGTGGGTTCTTGCCCTGACTCTGTGAACCTCCCAGGACAGTGCCAGTGGGTAGGCTGGGCGTCTGTGGATGACAAAAGGGAAACAGCTGCCACTGCTCCAGGCCCAGACTTTGATCAATTTCTAGCCTCTTTAGCTGTTCCCAAAGAGGTGGCCATCCTAATGCCAATAAGTCTTAACACGTTTCAACTTAAGTGAGCAGAGTACCAGTGAAACTGACAGCTGAGACAGACTGGAGTCTGTATGGGAGGAGCAGGGATGACACCCCTTCTTGATCTTCTTGTGGCTTTCCTTCAAAGGTGGGAGTCCCCCCTACTAAACCCCTTTTTGTTTCCCGAGTTCTCAACAATCACCTCTCTGGGAAGCAGATTGTTGGAATCATTTCTGTTCCTCCCACTGCCCCTGTTTTGATCTCTAACCCACAGGGTTAGGCTTAGGAAGGGAAATTAGCAAGGGGATATATCTGAGGATGATTAGAGATGACAACATCAGAAGAGATGACAACAGAATGAGCAGCACCTACCTCTAGATTATATCATCTTAAACATCATGCAAGGACAGGCATGCACAGACCAAGTACAACCAGTCGTATGAGGAAGGATAAGAGTGAGGCATGGCCTTAAGTCCCCACTTAGGGGACTTCATGGAAAGGGATTTTGGTCCAGCTGTCATGAAAAATTGCTCTAAACACAGGCTGGTTATCTCTTCAAGCCCATGAGATCCTCTTTGAATTACTTGGGTGACCCTTACCTAGAACCTTGAGGGCAGAGGTTGGAAGCCCAGGAGCCCAGTGAGGAGGTGAGTAAGAGTGTGCCACTGTGTGGCCAGCTATTTTAGCACCTGCAGGGCAGAGGAAAACTACTTCTCACCTTTATGGGGCCTCCCCTAAAGTCACCATTAGAGAAGCAGCAGGGATTTAATGAGAGAATACAGCTTTGAGCCTTGGACTTGAAGTAGCCTAGAGAATAAATAGGTTGGCAGGGTGCGGTGGCTCGCTCTTATAATCTCAACCCTTTGGGAGGTTGAGGTGGGTGGATCATCTGAGGTCAGGAGTTTAAGACGAAACTGGCCAGCATGGTGAAACCCGTCTCTAGTAAAAACACAAAAATTAGCTGGATGTGATGGCAGGCGCCTATAATCACAGCTACTCAGGAGGCTGAGGCTGGAGAATCACTTGAACCCAGGAGGTGGAGTTTGCAGTGAGCTGAGATTACACCACTGTACTCCAGTCTGAGTGACAGAGCAAGACACTATCTCAGAAAAAGAGAGAGAGAGAGAGAGAGAGAGAGAGAGAGAGAGAGAGAGAGAGAGAGAGAGAACAAATAGGTTGAAGAAATACAGACCAAAGACGATCTGTGGGAATTCAACAAAGGCATATCTGGTAGTGCGGCTCCACACAGCAACAGTTTCCCAAAGGGACTCCTAACCCTTTGTGAGATGAAAAATAAACCAGTCTCCAATGCAATGCCAGAGCACCTTGAGTGATATTTACAAGCACCTTCAGAGCTGGGAAAAGGAGCAAGGGTTCCTCACTTATCCTCCAGCTAGTTACCTTTTGCTTTTTCCTGAGCAGACAAAAGTTGCAGGGTTAATAAGCACTCAGAATGGAGGGAAATGGGACTTGCAGAAACAGTATTTCTGCAGGTTGGTAGGGGTTAGCCTTGGTATCTCAGAGGTCAAGAAATACACGGGCCATGTCCATATATATATATGAGGAGCCTTGAGAAATGGGCATGGCCCGTGTATTTCTTGACCTCTTAGATACCAAGGCTAACCCCTACCAACCTGCAGAAATACTGTGTGTGTGTGTGTGTGTGTGTGTGTGTGTATGTGTGTGTGTGTGTGTGTGTGTGTGTGTGTGTATGTATGTATTAAAAGGAGAAACATCCAAAGATAATCATACAAATTATGATTTTTGGAAACTACATTTCATACATCGTTACATTTGAGCAGAGCAGCAAAGGCATTGAATTATTTTGTAAGATAATTATAGAACTTTTGAAAATATTTACTTAAAATGTACCACAGGCAGTTTGATCTGAGGATGAGGACACAAGTTTGAGCTGTTTGAAGAACATCTTCTTTCAATGTTGTTGTTATTGCGGCTCTGAGACTTCATTTGCAGATGAGCCAAAAAATCTTAAATTTGAGGTCTTTAACTGGCCTGGGATAAATGGGATGAGTGGTTTCCCTAACCCTTCATTTCCCTCCCATCATGATAGCCCCTGGTTTAGCAGAAGTAAGCAGTTTATATAAATAGAGCATTTGATAAAGATTCAGAAGTTTTAGATAATATTTAATAAAGATTCCTTTGTTGAATTAGATAAATTGTATTTATTTATTTTTATTTTTGTCCCCCAACCCCAGCTCCCACCACCCCTTCCTCCTTGTATCTCTATTTTTTAAAATTTTTCATTTTTGAGATAGGGTCTTGCTCTGTCACCCAGGCTAGATGGCAGTGGTGTGAACTCGGTTCACTGCAACCTCTGCCTCCTGAGCTCAAGCAGTCCTCCCACCTCAGTCCTCCTGAGTAGCTAGGACTACAGGCATGTGCCACTACACCTGGCTAGTTTTTGTATTTTTTGTAGAGGCAGGGTTTCACCATGTTGCCCAGGCTGTTTTCAAACTCCTGAGCTCAAGTGATCCATCTGCCTTGGCTTCCCAAAGTGCTGAGATTACAGGCATGAGTGACTATGCCTGGCCTTATTTTTATTTATTTAGAGACAGGGTCTAGCTCTGTTGCCCAGGCTGAAGTGCAGTGGCTTGATCACAGCTCACTGCAACCTCGACCTTTCAGGCTCAAGCAATCCTCCCAGCTCAGCCTCCTGATTAGCTGAAACTACAGGAGTGTGCCACCACATTCAGCTAACTTTTCAATTTTTTGTAGAGATGAGGTCTCACTATCTTACCCAGGCTGCTCTCCAGCTCCTGGACTCAAGCAATCCTCCTGCTTCAGCCTCCCAAAATGCTGGGATTACACTGTGAACCAATGGGTAAGCCACTGGGCTTGGCCTTAGAAATTTTAAAGAAGGAACTATTATGGCTTCGGGGATAGTATTTTGGAGGTCCTTTTTACCTCTAAGGCCCAAATATCCTGAAAGCATTGAGAATGAGATTCAGTTACACACCTGTATTTCCTCAGAAAGCCTAAAAGGATTTTGAGATGAAATGCCAAGCAGAGGGAAATTGTCCTTCCTCAGCTTATCTGTAGGCGACCCCACTGTCAATCACTTCAGAGCTTGTATCCCCCCTCCCCCGTCTCTTATTCCAGCTGTGCCCAGTTCTGTGGGGCACCTACCAGTTCCCACAAGTGCAGTTGACCATGATCCATCTCAGGCCACTCTTCCTGCCCCTTGCTTTCTGCCTTTGAGCCTCCGAGTGACAGTGCAAATGGGACCATCACAGTAGCCTGCTTGGCATTCACCCTTGGGGGACATAGACACCACAGGAAGAGCCTTTGGTGTGCGATGTGTGGAGCAAGGGAGAAATGCTGTTCCCTCTCTTTGCTCTCCAGTTGGCTCTGAGGCACCTTTCGAGCTCCTCCATGGCCCCGGAGATTGTACCAGCAGGAGCCGGCGGACGAGGGCACCTCAACCCCACAGCTCTGTGTTGGTTCTTTTTTCTTCTCTTTGCCTTCCCACTCTCTCACTTCTGCTCCTTTAGTCACATTACTCAGGAAAGAGTTTGCATTTAGGCCTGTTTTAGGCTTTGCTTTCTGGGAAACCCAGAACCCTTTTCATACCAACTGGCGGTGTATTTATCTTCCTTTTACTGTTTTCTTGAAACTGATTTTTTTGAGCCCAAATGCAAGATTTGACATTGAAATTTGTTACGTGCCATCAACGCGACTGGTTTTTTTAAATTCTGATTTTGCCATTTAACAGTGCGAGCTGTCCTTCCTAGCCTCGAGTTATCTACAAATTTGCTCATAAAATTTATTGACTGTTAAGAAAAAGCCATCAATGGTCAACCTCTGTAACCCCATCTCATGCTTCACCCTCCTTGCTAACTACCCTTCAGCAGCCCCACCTCCAATCAGGTGCACAAACGGGCCAAGCTCTTCCCCCAGGGTCTTGTACTTGCTATTCTTTCTGCTTGAAATCCTCTTTCCTGGGGCTCTGCACATGGACATCTCTTTGTCACACTTTAAAACTCAGTCTAAATGGCACTTCTCAAAGAGGATTTCCATGACCATTGTGCGTCTGTCATAGCACATACCTCAAGCCATGAGTACCTTGCCTCATTTATTAATTTTTTGTTTGTTTGTTTGTTGTTTGAGATGGAGTCTTGCTCTGTTGCCCAGGCTGGAGTGCAGTGGTACACTCTCAGCTCACTGCAACCTCCGCCTCCCCAGTTCAAGTGATTCTCAGGCCTCAGCCCCCCAAGTAGCCAGAATTACAGGCCTGCACCACCACACCCAGCTAATTTTTGTATTTTCAGTAGAGAGGGGTTTTTGCCATGTTGGCCAGGCTAGTCTTGAGCTCCTGACCTCAAGTGATCTGCCCACCTTGGCCTCCCAAAGTGCTGGGATTACAGGCATGGGTCACTGTGCCCGGCCTAGTTTGCTTTTTATTGTCCATTTTCCTAATTAGGGTGAAATCTACAGGAAGGCAGGACTACTGTCCATATTCTTTACTGCCAGATCTCCAGCACCTTGTTCTGGTTCTGATTCTGCCAGAGGCTTGATAAATATTTGCACCGCCCTCTCCGCTGGTGCACTGGATGCCACCTCCCCTCACCTCCTCGAGGCATCACTCCATCAGTCCCTCCTCTCTTGTGCGTCGTCATTTCTCCCACTTTCCTGGATCATTCACCTCTGCAGACAAATGTGCTGTAATTTCTCCTATCTTAGAAAACAAAACAGATAGACAAAAAAATCCTCTCTTGGCCCACATCCTCTTTCAGCCAACACGCTGCACATTTTATTTATTGCCTGTCTCCTGCAGTAGGTAAGAAGCTCCATGAGGGAATGGCTTGTGTCTGTTTTGTTTATTGCTGTGTCCCTAGTACTTTTAAAGTGTCCGGTGCATAGTAGGCCCTCAGTAACAGTTTTTGAGTTGATTGAATAAATCCTTTTGTGGAATAAATGAATAAAAAACAGTAAAGGCTTTTGGAATCAAAAGAGAGAATAATCAGTCTATGTCTTGAGCAATGTCTAAATAACTTAAAAGATCATGATGGTGGCTGGGCACAGTGGCTCACGCCTGTAATCTCAGCACTTTGGGAGGCCGAGGAAGGAAGATTGCTTGAGCTCAGGAATTTGAAACTAGCCTGGATGACAGAGTGAGACCCTGTCTCTATGAAAAAATAAAATTAAAAAAAGATCATGGAACCGAAAATCAAATGTATTTGGGACAGCTCTACAAAGATATGTGGTAGCTACTTAACTGTGTATGTGGAGTAAGACTTATTTTCCATTCTTTGCCTTCTAATGTGAAAAGGTCGACACGATAGTTTGCGGGAGAAAGGAAAATTCGCTATACATTCCTCAGCATCAGCATACCTGCCTTGCCTTAGAGATGAAAAAAAAAAATGAAGCCCAAAGGTAGTGACTTTTCCCAAACTCGGTGTCCTCCCTTCTAAGGGCTTAGGACATCATCTTCCACAAAACATATCCAGATTACCAACTCACAGTAAAGGAAAAGTTCTTATATTTACATAGAACCCAGATGCCAGGAATTTTCTAGAAAATGGACATGCAATAATAGTGCCGCCCAGAAGATGGCGACGCACCTTTCTGTCCAGGAGGACTACACTCCAGGCGGCACTGAAGGACTGGGAGAGAAGGTTGGGGAGACTCTGGGCCAGCTGGGAGCCTTTGAGGGAGGACAGCCTAGAAAACAGGGCTCTGCTTCAGAAGGTGCATTCTTGTTGGCTGGGCCCCCATGAGTAAAATAGCTGTTGTTGCAAACGACGCATTTTTAAGGCTTTGAATGCAAGAGCAATTTCAAGTCCAGGGTGGTTGGCAGGTCTGCAGTTAGGATATTTAACTTGAATTCAGGGAGTCTGAAAATCTGGGACAGCTCCTTGGCAATCCAGGAGTGACAGATCTTTTGTTCGACTTTTCCTAAGCTTAGGCGACAGCCTCTGAGAGCCAACTAGATTTCCTCCAACATGGAGACTCAACCTAGCCAACATTCTACCACAGGAATTGGTACCTGGGCTTTGGGGTCCACCAACGCTTAAAACTGAGTAACTGTGTGCAAGGGTTGTGTAGGTGGGCGATGTGCCAGTAGACATTTACAGTTCCTAGAGAGACAGCCCTTTGTGCCATCTCTTTCTCGAAGGGCTTCGTGATTAAAAAAACACGCCGGGCACAGTGGTTCATGTCTGTAATCCCAGCACTTTGGGAGGCCGTGGTGGGAGGATCGCTTAAGCTTAAGAGATTGAGACCACCCTGGGCAACACGCAAAACCCTGTCTCTGCAAAAAATACCAAAATTAGCTGAGCGTGGTGGCACATGCCTGTAGTCTCAGCACTTGGGAGGGTGCGGTGAAGGATTGCTTGAGCCCAGGAGGTCAAGTCTGCAGTGAGCAGGTTCATATCACTGCACTCCAGCCTGGGTGACAAAGTGAGACCCTATCTCAAATAAATACGGAAGTAAATAAATAAATAATTAATAATAAAAAGCAACCACTCTAGTCTTTCCTTGCTTAGAGGCCTCACTGATTCTGTACCCCAACAAGTCCTCTGGGATACTGTAATTCCCCAGTTTTTTCACTGAGAGATATCTCACTTGGGATGGAAAACCCTATCTGTTATTTGAACAGAGAAGGTAATATAAGAATTATTGGGGCTGAGCACAGTGGTTCACACCTCTAATCCCAGCACTTTGGGAGACTGATGAGAGAGGATTGCTTGAGTCCTGGAGTTTGAGACGAGCCTGGGAAACATTGTGAGATTTTATCTCTACAAATAATAAAAAATTAGTAGTGTATGGTAGTGGGTGCCTGTAGTCCCAGCTACTCTGGAGGCTGAGGCAGGAGAATTGCTTGAGCCCCGGAAGCTGATGCTGCAGTGAGCTGTGATCATGCCTCAGCACCCAGCTTGAGTAAAAGAGTGAGACCCTGTCTCAGAAAAATAAAAATAAAAAAGATTAAGTATGAAGTTGCTAACTAGGTAACTAAAAGAAGACACTAAGGTATCAGAGTAAAGGCAACCGCAGATTGGTGGGGCGTGGTGGCTCATGCCTGTAATCCCAGCAGTTTGGGAGGCTGAGGTAGGTGGATCACCTGAGGTCAGGAGTTCAAGACCAGCCTAGTCAACATGGTAAAACCCCATCTCTACTAACAAAAAGTAGATAGGTATGGTCGCATCTGCCTGTAGTCCCAGCTACTTCGGAGGCAGAGGCAGGAGAATCGCTTGAACTTGGGAGGAGGCAGAGGTGACAGTGAGCTGAGAATATGTTACCGCACTCCATGCACTCCAGCATGGGTGACAGAGCAAGACTCCATCGCCGGGGTGGGGTGGGGGTGGAGAAGCAACAGTAGGAAGCAGCTCCCGCCCCTAGTGCCGAGAACAGGAAGGAGCGGGAATGATTAAAACTTGAAAACTTGAGACTTAGACTCTGAGGAGGGGCACTGCTTGGCTGGGCTGGCATTTCTGAGCTGGAGAGGGTCCCTGAGAACCCGATATCTCCCGAGAGAATGAGAGCATGAGGCTGGTTCTGTAAGTGTTGGAAAACCTGCAAACTACATTTGACTGCTGCTCTAAGAAGGGATGGCTACTGCTGGGGTGAAGAAGTGAGACTAGAGTGGCACTGACAGGAGCAGAAAATCTGCAGGAAGCAGACAGGAAGGAAGGAGTTTCTTTCTCCCTCACCATGCTGTTCCCTCTGTGGCCTTCCACGGAAAGGGCCTAACGTGGAGCCAGCTGGCAAAGCAGAACTGTGGTTGGCAGAATCCCAGCCCAGCATCACAAAGCAAGCACAGAAGGGCAGGTTTGCAGCCGAGAGGCAATAAGAACGTCTCCCAAAACACTTCGTTTGCTGTAATATGCACAGCCATTATCCAAACCATCCATCCAGAGAGATTCAAGCTCTTAATAGATTCATCATCAGGCAATCTCTAGGGGCATAGCTTGTGGATTTTTAGACTGAGTTTGGGATTCCCAATGGGCAAGCAGTAGCAGCCATAGCCATCTGCCGCCATGGTCTTACCGCAGTGAGCACAGAGGCACTGACAATCGCAGGCCAGGATGAGCTTCTAAATCGGGTGGGGAGCAACGAAGACCTCTTGGCTGTAGCCTCACTGTGGCTGTGGAATTAGCCTGTCTTTATGGTTGGTCTCACTTCTCCAGTGAAGTCTTCTGGGATTTTGACCCAGAGACCACTCAAAACCACAGCCCACTTTTCCCTGAGGACTCGTCAGTCTCCCAGAGGGCTGGAAATGTGGATAGCCATCATGCTAACCAAACACGACTCGTGGAGTGTATTCGCAAGCAAATTTATTTGATTTTCCACTGTTCTCTTTCATCTGCCCAGGGAAGCCAGCTCTTCTTCTGCCCCGGATGAAATTTAGGGCAAGTCTATGGCTTTCTGGTCACACGTAGTAATGGCAGCAATCTTCCAGTGCTATAAATCGCACACTATGCATTTAGTAATTAAGTTATTCAGTCCCATAACTTCTCGCTTTGAAGTGAAGCTTCTTCCCCATCCCAGCTCAGGATTCTTGAGAGGTGAAGAGAAAGGAGGCTGGGGAGAGGGTATGTGATCAGCTGCTAGGATTTCTCTTTCTCCTTCCCCAGAATACTAGCCATGAGTCCTGCCTCTTTCAGAGCTGGAGTCCTGCAAATGAAAAGAGGCTAAGGGAGCAGGAAAGTTCTTGCTTGACTGGCCCTGGCTTGGGAATTTAGCATCTGCTTGCTGTGGACTTGACAGATACGGACAGCTGACTCTCACCAGTTCTTTGCAGTGAACTTTCCACCACTGAGGAGCTCTTCCCTGCAGTTTGCTTCACAGGACAAAGGCTCTCCATGCTTGCTACTCACTTACTCCTTCCTCTGCCCTCCGAACCTCGTGATACCTTGAGCTTCCCTCTGAGAGGCCGGTTTGCCCCTCCACACAGCACTCTTTTTTTTTTTTTTTTGAGACGGAGTTTCGCTCGTTACACAGGCTGGAATGCAATGGCGCGATCTCGGCTCACCGCAACCTCCGCCTCCTGGGTTCAGGCAATTCTCCTGCCTCAGCCTCCGGAGTAGCTGGGATTACAGGCACGCGCCACCATGCTCAGCTAATTTTTTGCACCTTTAGTAGAGACGGGGTTTCACAATGTTGACCAGGATGGTCTCGATCTCTTGACCGTGTGATCCACCCGCCTCGGCCTCCCAAAGTGCTGGGATTACAGGCTTGAGCCACCGCGCCCGGCCTCACACAGCACTCTTGAACAGATCTAAGATAACCCCTCATTGCCTGGCCTTTCTTGGATGTGACCTACATTGGCCACACACACACACACACACACACACACACACACACACACACCATCTACCATGGCCAATTTGGGGAGCCCAAGCTGTCATAGCCTTCTCCCTTGCTACCACCTTACTCCACAGTCAAAGCTAGAGTCAGCCTATTGCTGTCCTTTGGATTTTCCAGGTGGGAATTGGACACCTGCGCACTGAGTTTCCTAAGCTACAAGAAAAGTGTATTAAGCCCTCTCAGTGGACAAGTTGAAGCCCCATTCCCTGAGCTTGTGGTGAGGTCCCTATACTCCCTCTCCTCCCCCGTGGGACTCACAACCCGCCAAAACCCAGAAGCCCTCTTTTCTCATCTGCCAAAGACTGGCTCTTCCATCACCATGAAAGTAGAGTGCAAGAGTCACAAAACGAGTTGGTTTTCTCTTGCTGGCTTTCTCCCCAGTCCTGCCTGTGGTCTGGCACCTTGCTTAAAATGCCATCTTGCTGTCTTCAGGCCTTAGCAGAACTTCTTTGTTAATATCTTGTTACATGTGTACATTGAGGAAAAAAATGAGTAGAGTAACTGAATTGCTTTATTATTCTAAAAGCAACAATATGCTCAAAGCTTCATATCCTCAAAGCTTCCAAACATGAGTAAAATGGCCAGAACAGGACTTTTTCGGTCCCACAGGGACTGTTCAGATAGAAAAGAGGAGAAATGTTGTGAAACTTCCTCCAAGGCCTTGGAATCATCTCTCCGCTGAAATTACTGAGTTGTTTCTAATCCCTTGGAGAAGGATCTAAAACTCTGAGATTGCTTCAAGGGCTACCATCTACCTCACTGGTTTACCATGAGGATTAAATCAGACAATAGTATATGCAAACATAATTTGTAATTGTGTAAACTAGAAGGTAGACACAAAGATGTGTATGGGGCAATCATGACTATGGATCCTTTAAAGGAATTTTAATTACCTAGAATTTCTAAGGAGCTCTCCACAGGTAGTTAACAGTTCAAAGAGGAAATTTCGCTCTTTCAAACTAGATCTGGAGCAAACAATGGGTTGTTTGGCAAGTGCTTCTGAGAAAAGAGTCCACCTAGATTACATGTTAGCAACATCGAGAGATTACAGGGTAGCTAGAAGTCAGGACCCCACCCCAGGCATGGCCTACCCCAGGATCACCTGCATGCTCCTCCCAGTGGACCTGCTCTGGCCTTAGGAGAGGGCTTGCCCCCCAGGCGGAGAGGTAGTAAATGGCCAGGAGCAGTCTTACCAATGCACGATGGGGGCAAGGGTCCCCAGGGACCATTCTGAGGTGTGTTCCAATTTCTCAGGGTCTGCCCTTCCATGGGAACCTGTTCGCCAGCACCTTTATTGGCTTGCCTTTCTTCCCTCCCTCTTTCCCCATTCTCTCTCAGAGCTTTCTAGGATCACAAACCAACTGCTTGCACACAAACCTTTGCCCCAGCTTCCTTCATGCTGAGTGTGATCCTATCCACTTTTGCCAGTACTTCACAGTAATCTTAAAAGTAGGTGCTGCTGACCGCCGAGCCTGCGTCCACCCAGTGAGCAAAGAGCCTTGCCCTTCGCCACCTGTCCACACCCGCCGCCAGCTTACCATGGGTGATATCGCTGTGCTCGTTATCAACAATGGTTCCAGCACGTGCAAGGCTGGTTTTGCCGGCAATGATGCCCCTGGGCCATCTTCCCCTCCGTTGTGGGGCGCCCCAGGCACCAGGGAGTAATGGTGGGCATAAGTCTAAAGGACTCCTATGTGGGCGACAAGGCCCAGAGCAAGCGCAGAACCTGACCCTGAAGTACCCCATCGAGCACGGCATCGTCACCAACTGGGACGACATGGAAAAGATCTGGCACCATGGCTTCTACATCAAGCTGCGTGTGGCTCCTGAGGAGCACCTCATGCTGCTGACCAAGGCCCCCCTGAACCCCAAGGCCAACCGCGAGAAGATGACCCCGGTTGTGTTTGAGACCTTCAACACCCCGGCCATACACATGGCCATCCAGGCCATGCTGTCCCTGTATGCCTCTGGCCGTACCACTGGCATCGTGATGGACTCTGGTGATAGGGTCACCCACACTCTGCTCATCTACAAGGGCCCACGCCATCCCCCACGCCATCCTCCATCTGGCTGGCCAGGACCTATCTCATAAAGATCCTCACCGAGCGTGGCTACAGCTTCACCACCATGGCAGAGCGGGAAATCGTCCGTGACATCAAGGAGAAGCTGTGCTACATCGCTCTGAATTTCCAGCAGGAGATGGCCATGGCAGCCTCCAGCTCCTCCCTGGAGAAGAGCTATGAGCTGCCCGACAGCCGCTGCCCCAGGTGCCCTTCCAGCCTTCCTTCCTGGGGATGGACTCCTGTGGCTTCCATGAAACTACCTGCAACTCCAAGTTGTGACGTGGACATCCACATAGACCTGTACACCCACACAGTGCTGTCTGGCAGTACCACCATGTACACTGGCATCGCCGACAGGATGCAGAAGGAGATCACTGCCCTGGCGCCCAGCACGAGGAAGATCAAGATCAGTGCTCCTCCCGAGCGCAAGTACTCCGTGTGGGTTGGCGAGTCCATCCTGGCCTCGCTGTCCACCTTCCAGCAGATATGGATCAGCAAACAGGAGTACGATGAGTCCGGCCTCTCCATTGTTCACCGCAAATGCTTCCAGGCAGACTGTGACTTAGTTGTGTTACACCCTTTTTTGACAAAACCTAAGTTGCGCAGAAAACAAGATGAGATTGGCATGGCTTTTGTTTGTTTGTTTGTTTTTGTTTTTGTTTTTGGCTTGACTCAGGATTTAAAAACTGGAACGGTGAAGGTGACAGCAGTCAGTTGGAGCGAACATCCCCCAGAGTTCTACAATGTGGCCGAGGACTTTGACTGTTCTTTTTTTAAATAGTCATTCCAAATATGGTGAGATGTATTGTTACAGGAAGTCCCTTGCCCTCCTAAAAGCCACCTACTTCTCTCTAAGGAGAATGGCCCAGTCCTCTCCTGAGTCCGCACAGGGGAGGTGATAGCATTGCTTTCATGTAAATTATGTAATGCAAAAATGTTTAAATCTTTGCCTTTATACTTTTTTATTTGGTTTTATTTTGAATAATCAGTCTTCGTGGTCCCCCTTTTTGTCCCTCAACTTGAGATATATGAAGGCTTTTGGTCTCCCTGGGAGTGGGTGGAGGCCACCAGGGCTTACCTGTACACTGACTTGACACCAGTTGAATAAAAGTGCACACCTTAAAAAAAAGTAGGTGCTGTTATGATTCCTTTATAGATGAGGAAACTGAGGTACCGACACTTGTCAAAGGTCACATAACTTGCAAATGATAGAGCAGTTTGCTTCTAGAATCCACATTCTCAATTATTCACGGTACTTTTCAAACTACTGACTACCAAATAAGCCGACCCAGGGAAGCTGGCATCCTTCCTCTAATTGTTTTGAGAAGCCTGACTCAGGGATTGCTGAAAGGCAGAGAAGAGTATAGTAAGGTCAGTGAAGATTTGAGAACTGAAAGCCTGAATGCAAAACGACATTCCACCTCCACTTACAGCTGAATGACTTTGGACAAATCACTTCTCTGACCCTCAGTTTAAACCTTACTTGTAACACCAAGTGGTGGTGGTGGTGCGGTGGTGAAAAATCATGCCCGACTCATGGGGTTTTGGTGACGTTGAAATGAGGCGATGTTTTGGAGCATCTGGCAAACTCTGAGCATGATGGAAGATTCTGGATGCCATGACATCTACCTCTGATTCCTTTTTCTGTAGAGCCATCCATTTAGCCCATTTGCCAGGACGTAGGACTCTCACCTGCTCCTTCCTGAAAAGAGTCAGTATGAAGTAGGTTAGGATGATGTAGGTGCTTAGTGTGCTTGTTAGCAGGATGTAGGTTATTACGGTGTAGGTGTAGTATGATGGTGAAGTTTGGAATCTGATAGTAATCTGAATCCCAGCTCTGCTATTTCTACCTTTGAAAAGAAAATGCACACACACAAAATAAAACAAAAAGCATTGGACAGGTCATTTTGTCTGTCCAAGAGCTCAGTTTTTTGATCTGTAAAATGGGGATAGTAAGGCCTGTGGAAAGGGCTAAGGCAATGGACAGAAAATGCTTAGCGCAGCCAGGCACGTGTTCACGCTCGAAACGTTGGAGTGAGTGATTACTACTGAGTTTATGAGGGAAAATAGGAGGCCCATCCAAGGACAGGAAAAAAGGTTGGTCTGACTGATTTCACAGGATATTTAATAGGCAAATTATTAGCTTTCTCTGTCTACTCGAGAGAAAGTGAGAAAGCCTCAATCAGTCATTGTGTTCCTGTCTACATTCAAATTCTACACATCTTGGTGGGGGGGAAGGATGAGGAGGCTTCAAAGAGAAAACAGTTTTGGAAGCCATTATGGAAAGCAGCAATGACACAACACAGAGAGCTATAGCAGTGAACACAATGAATTCCTTAATGTGAACAAAAGCTTTTGTTTCTGAATCTTGCCTCCTCCCGCCCCAATCAAATGAGAAGAATGTGGGGAGGGGGCGGAGGGGGGCTGTGAAGAGACTGCAGGGCTAAAAAGACCTCTCTCTGCGGAATATGCAAGGGGCTGGGCAGGGGCAGAAATGTGGGCGCGGAGGGAGAGAAGGCCGGAGCCACAGTCGAGGTGAAAGAGAAAGCCGGCCATGGCCTCCTGCCTGAGCAGGGCGCCCGATCCGCGGCTCCCCTCTCGCGTGGGCGCGCCCGGCCCCAGGGCTTCACAGGAGAGGACCTGTCGGTCTCCCTGGATCTGGGAGAACCACTTTGCTCAGGGGGCTGAAGTGCCTATTGGAAACTCAGCACTTGTTAACTTGTCTCGGCATAAAAGAAGGGAGAGAGGCCTGACATTTTCCCAACCCCTGAAAGTGAAAGAAGAAAGGGCTCTTTACTTTCAGGGCCACATCCTGAATGACAGGGTCAGTGTCTGCAACTGATCCGTGTGGGCGCAGGCTTCTAATTATTTCCTGGATAACCTGTTATCTATTACGCATCGGGCCGCTTGCCAGAGTATGCTAATGTCTCCAGCGTTCCTGCTCTGGATTCTGAAGAGCGGGTTTTTGTTTTAAAGGGAAAGTAGAGTGGGGGGCAGGCAGCTGTGAGATTCCTGGTGGGGGGAAGGCTGTCCTCTCCTCTGCCATCAGCCTGCATGATGGGGAGCGATGCCCCGCGGAACCCGGCCGCCGCTCCTCTTTCTCTTGGCTACTTGACTTATGCTCTTCGGGGAGACTTAGCTTTATCGGAACCTTCTGGAAAAGCTTCTGAGAGAGAAATGTTTTTCTGAACTGCTCTCATTTTCTTGGAGAACAAGGAAGCTCTTCAAATAACGTTTTGTTTGGGCACAGGAGGGAAGGGAGGGTGTCAGAATTGAATAGGGCTGTTCTTCTGTTGAGTAGGGGCAGGACTTGGCTATCACCCAGGTGAGCTCCGTATCATCAGCCATCAGTTACACCCCGGCCTCTATTATTTGTACTAAGGCACAATGAAATGTCACTGAGTGGCAGGAGTACACAAATATAGGGTATAATTCTTTTTCTTATTATAAAGATAGTATACCTATGATTTAAGCAACAGAGTCAGGAAAAGAAATACATTTAAAACTTAAAAAAAATTTTTTTAAGGTAGTACATGTTTATTATTTTAAAAATGAAAACTCTTATACACTGTATACATGTATCAAAATATCACACTGTTCCCGTAAATATGCACAAGTATTATATGTCAATTAAAAATAATGATAAAAGCCTGTAATCCTAGCACTTTGGGAGGCTGAGGCGGGCAGATCACTTGAGGTCAGCAGTTCAAGACCAGCCTGGCAAACATGTTGAAACCCTGTCTCTACCAAAAATACAAAAATTAGCCGGACGTGGTATCGGGCGCCTATAATCCCAGCTACTAGAGAGGCTGAGGTCAGAGAATTCCTTGAACCTGGGAGGTGGAGATTGCAGTGAGCTGAGATTATGCCACTGTAGTCCAGCGTGGGCAACACAACGAGATTCCTCAAAAAGGAAAACTCCAAGAAGAGCAAAAATTAAAAACCGCAAATTTCATTCCTCAGAGATAATCACTGTTAATATTTTGGTGTATCTTCTTCAACTTTTTAAAATAATGCTAATTTATATCTGTGGAAAACAAGATATTTGTTTTAAAAAATATATATAGTGGTGCCCTCTGATTTTTTGGCTACATCTAGGACATAACGTGCCCTTTAGCATTGGGGATTGGGATTAACTCTCTTAAATCCTCAGAGGGTCAGTTTTATGATGCTAAGATAAAGTAAGGCTCCTAGTTCAGCAGGCTCTAGTGATGGCTTGAAATCCAAGACCTTTGGTTTTAAGCATTTATTTTCATTTATGTTCATATAGAGAGGGAGGAAGATCAGGTGGAGCTGCCCAGGAGTAGAGAAAGACTGCATGTGAATTCATGTGATCAAAAGGCAAACAGGCAGATCCTGAACCAGCCCTCCCATGGCAAACATCTAGAAAACTAGACAAAGTACATGAAACACCTGTGTTCACACATCTCTGACATTCACTGAGAGAACGGAAACAAATGAGGCAATCCCTAGGTTGCCCCAGCTTTTTGCCTAAAAGCACATTCCAGACCACTACCCAGAGACGGAGACAGGAAGCCAAGCAGAACCCAGATGTCTTGCTGAGCTAAGGAGACAGAGACCCAACATGGTTGGAATTTGCCATGCAGAATAGCAGGGAGGAGAGAACCACACAAAGACCTCTAGAATTCTTTGCAAGAGTACTCTCAAGTATTTGGTTGAATACTAGGCTGTACATGACCATGGTAAGGCTCTAGGAGTCTGGATAAAAAGTAACACTGGGAAAAGAACAAATACTGGTGAGCTGTAAACTGAACGCCTCCAGAAGCCTGTATGTAGTTGGAAGTTTTTTGAGCTCTAGTCAGATAGAATAAAGAGTCCTCACTGAACACCTGGGACATGCAGTAGAGACCCCAGGGAAGCTAGGCCTTAGGAGTAAGACTTAACTAGCTCTAAAGTGAAGGTTCCTCTAGACCTGCTCTCACAAAGTTTGAAAACAAGCCTCAAAAGGATCATGATGATCATTAAAAAACTTAAAATAACCATTGAAATAAAACAGACACTCTCTCAATATCATAACCCTTATAATGTCTAGCATCCACTAAAAAGTTTCTTTAAATTTTTTTAAATTTTTGTGGTTACACAGTAATGTGTATATATGTATGGGGTACATGAGATATTTTGATACAAGCATGCAATGCATAATAATCTCATCATGGAAAATGGCATATCCTTTTCCTCAAGCCTTTATCCTTTGTGTTACAAGCTATCTAATTACATTCTTTTAGATATTTTAGAATGTGCAGTTAAATTACTTTCTATTATAGTCTCCCTGTTGTGCTATCAAATACTAGGTCTTATTCATTCTATCCAGCTTTTTTTTTGGTCGGCATTAACCTACCTTACCTCTCCCCCATCTCCCCCCTGCCCCTGCCGCAACCCTTCCCGGCCTCTGGTAATGCTCCTTCTAACTATCTCCATGAGTTCCATTGTTTTGACTTTAACATCCCACAAATAAGGGAGAACATGTAATGTTTGTCTTTCTGTGCCTGGCTTATTTCATTTAACATAATGACCTCCAATTCCAGCCATGTTGCAAATGACCGGATGTCATTATTTATTATGGTTGAATAGTACTCCATTGTATATGTGTATGTACCACATTCTCTTGATCTATTCATTTGTTGATGGATATTTAGGTTGGTTTCAAATCTTGACTGTTGTGAATAGTGCTGCAACAAACCTGGGTGTGCAGACATCTCTTCAATATACTGATTTCCTTTTTTTTTTTTTTTTTTTTTTTGAGTATGTACCCAACAGTGAGATTGCTGGACCATATGGTAGCTCAATTTTTAGTTTTTTGAAGAACCTCCAAACTGTTCTCCAGGGTGGTTGTACTAATTTGCATTGCCAGCAACACTACGTGGGTTCTCTTTTCTCCACATCCTCACCAGCATTTATTATTGCTCGTCTTTTGTATATAAGCCATTTTGATTGGGGTGAGATGATATCTCATTGTGGTTTTGATTTGCATTTCTTTGATCATCTGTGATATTGAGCACCTTTTCATACATCTGTTTGCCATTTATGTCTTCTTTTGAGAAATGCCTGTTCAAATATTTTGCCATTTTTTAATTGGATTATTAGATTTATTTTCCTGTAGGGTTGTTTGAGTGCCTTCTGTGTTCTGTGTATTAATCCCTTGTCGGGTGGGTAGTTTGCAAATATTTCCTCCCATTCTGTGCATTGTCTCTTCACTTTGTTGGTTGTTTCCTTTGCGGTGCAGAAGCTTGTTAACTTGATGTGATCCCATTTGTCCATTTTTACCTTGGTTGCCTGTGCTTATACGGTATTACTCAAGAAATATTTGCCCTGACCAATGTCCTGGAGAGTTTCTCCAATGTTTTCTTTTAGTAGTTTCATAGTTTGAGGTCTTAGATTTAAGTAATTAATCCATTTTGATTTGATTTTTGTAGAAATAGAGGGGAGGGCTAAAGGGGAGGAAAGGTGGTCTTCCAGTCCGCCTTCCCCCTCCTGGGTGCCTTCCTGACTAATCCCTGCTCAGTAGTGGAAGCAGAGGGAGCTCCTTCCCTGCATCCTGTCTCCAGTGCCTCCAGGGCGCCTGGGGAGGACAAGCATGAGGAGGAGAGATTGTGAGTGTTGGGGCCTCCTCCAACCAAGCCAGCACAGGGAAGGGGGATGGATTTTCTCTTGGGCCAGCAGAGGTCCCACAGCAGAGAGAGCAGGAGGATCACTGGCGAGGTCAGGAGCAGTATCAGCACCAAGGGCAAGACTAAACTTGGCAAGGCATGCTGGGAGATGTGCTCTGAGGTCCAGGAGACATTAGAACTCACTGGTGAGTTAGACTCCTGGGAGCTAGGTGTGCTCAGCTTTCCAGGTGTTGGCGGGCAGTAGGGACTGACCTCTCTTCGTAGGGACTGACCTCTCTGTGCAGCACCACGGGGTCCTGCCCCAGCTCTCAGTGAGTGCGTGGGGCCCTGGCTCTGCTGCAGCAAGGACTACATAGCTCTGTGCTGTTGGGGTTACACTGCCTAGGAGAATGCTCTCGGAACGAGTGTGTTAAGAGATCGCAGTGGTCATTGAACCTGCAGTTTTCCACAACCTCGTAGTCTAGTGGGAGAGCTGGGCTCCGGTGTCTAAAAAGTTTCCGAACATCTAAAAAAGCAGTAAAAAAAATTTGAGAGAGTTGATGCAATTAGTAGGCAAGAAACTTAAAACAGCTATTGTAACTATGCTCAGGGATCTAAAGGAAAACAAATATAATGAAGATAAATAGAAACTGTAAAAAGGAAACAAATGGAAGTTTTGGAAGTGAAAAAATGCATCTGAGATGAAAAATTATGTACTGTAAAGGAACTTGAAGACATAGCTGTAGAAACTATCCGAAGGGTAGCACACAAAGAAGAATGAGCAAAATCTGTGATCTGCGGGACATCTCAAGGACTGACAGACGTACATGTAATGGGAGCAGTAGAACAAGGCAAGAGGCAGAAAAAATATTTGAAGAAGTAATGTTTCAAAAACCTTCCAATTTCAACCCATAGAGTCAAGAAATTTAACCGTTCCCCTAGCAGAATAAATACAAAGAAAACCATACAAAGGCAATCAAGTTGCTGAAAACCAATGATACAAAGAAAGATTTTAAACCAAGCAGAGAAAATAGATACAGAAAGCAAATCAGAGGTTGCCTGGGGTAGAGAGATTATGATGCCGGTGTTCCAGGTTTTCACAGCAGTGGTGATGGTGGTGGTCGTGTTGTATATGTGTTTGGATTTTAGAAATCATTAGTTCACACTAGCACATCCAGTTCCAATCTAACCCATCCATAATTATATCTTCTCTCTTCCATTGTTAGGAACTCTGGCTCCTACAACATCAACACAATTACTTTTTTGACCAATAGTTTCAGAATTGCTACATCCATACTATTACTTTTTCTAAAAAAGCTTCCTTTAAAAAAGCTACTTTGCAGTTTGAGTGTATATAAACATATTATTTAAATTAAGTATTATTATTATTTAGAGACTTTTTAGGGTCTTGCTCTGTCGCCCAGGCTGGAATGCAGTGGCACAATCATAGCTCACTGCAGCCTCAACCTCCTGGGCTCAACTGATCCTCACCTTAGCCTCTCAAGTAGCTAGGACTACAGGCACATGCCACCATACCTAGCTATTTTTGAATTATTTTTGTAGAAACAGGTTCTCACTATGTTTCCCAAGCTGAGAGTGTATATAATCAAAATATGTGTTCAAAAATTACTTAGATTGGCTCTCCCTCCACTTCCCTTCCATGTGATTATGTTGTATGTTTATTTTTATTTATTTAGTTTTTTTGAGACAGGGTCTCACTCTGTTGCTGAAGTTGGAGTTGCAGTGGCACAATCTCAGCTCACTGCAACCTCCTCTCTCTGGGATCAAGCAATTCTCCCACCTCAGCTTCCTGAGTAGCTGGGACTACAGGTGTGTGCACCACGCCAGTAATTTTTGTATTTTTTGGTAGAAACAGGGTTTCACCATGTTGACGAGGCTGGTCTTGAACTCCTGACCTCAAATGATCTGCTTGCCTTAGCCTCCCAAAGAGCTGGGATTATAGGCTTGAGCCACCGCACACAGCCAATGTTGGATGTTTTTTGTTTTAGTTTTTTTTTTTTTAGACAAAGTCTCACTCAGTCACCCAGGGTAGAGTGCAGTGGTGGGATCTCCACTCATTGCAACCTCTCCCTCCCAGGTTCAATGATTCTTCTGCCTCGGCCTTCTGAGTAGCTGGGATTACAGGCCTCCGCCACAGTGCCTGGCTATTTTTATATTTTTAGTGGAGGCAGGGTTTCACCATGTTGGCCAGGCTGGTCTCAAACTCCTGACCTCAAGTGATCTGCCCACCTTAGCCTCCCAAAGTGCTGAGATTACAGGCATGAGCCACCACACCCAGCCCTATGTTGTATGTTTAAAATACATTTGTAAGTCTGTCAGTGTCCAGTTAGGGGACAGAGACCATAAAAATTATTTTGACAGAGAAAATGTAATATAAATATTTGTTAACTAGGCATTAAGTTGGTAAGTAGGTAACTAAACAGGTTAAAAAAAGACAAAGTCCCTTGGTCTATCTTCACTTTGAATGGACCTTTTACCAAATATGATTTTATAATCTCATGCATTGGTCATTGGAAAATATCAATTGACTGAGTAATGTACATATTCTAAATGTTGGCATATTTCATTATATACTATAAAAACTACATTTGTTAATATCACCATCAGTCTTTTCAGAGAAGCCTTAAGTATCAGGAAATCTTAAGCTTGCCATGGCAGATGAACATTTTTAAAATTTCTAATTTTAGCTTGAAAATCCAAAGTTTATCATCACACAAACTCTATCAGTTGTTTTCCTTGAAGTGACAGGCTCACTTTGTTCATTTTTGAGAAAATGTCTATTAAATGCCCAAATCTGAATAACCGTTTTGTCTGTCAGTTGTTCTTTCAATCAAAAATGGCATTCAGCTTAAGAAGTGGCTACTTCAGCTAACAACTCAAAGGATTGCACTAATGATGTTCCTTGAGGCAACAATCGTATTTTGCCATATGGTGGAAGCGCTTCCCACTCAAGCATAAGAACATTGAAATGACATGTACATAAGAGGCATGGTTTTTACTTTTTATTTTTTAGAGACAGAGGTCTTACTATGTTGCCCAAGCTGGTCTCAAACTCCTGGGCTCAAGGGATCCTCCTGCCTTGGCCTCCCAAAGTGCTGGGGTTATAGGTATGAGTCACTGAGCCTGGCCAGCAGCATGATTTAATAAAGTTACTAATTTTTACTGCTTCATCCAAGATATTCTTAAATGTAACTAGATTAATTTTCCTTAAAACACTTTGTGGTTAATATCTATATCTATATCTATCTATCTATCTATCTATCTATATATATATATCTATCATGAGCATTACTACAATACTGCCTTTATTCATGCTAAAGTGCCAGAAATTTTACTCACCACTGCTTTTGCACCATCACTGCAACAGTCAATGCAGTGAAAAAGGAAAACATTTTTAACATTTGCCAAAGAAGCCCCATATTCGCTAGTGCCATTCTCCCTCTTGCTGCAACCGTCACCCCTGCCCTAGCCTCAGGCAACCATTCATCTACTTACTGTCTCTACGGATTTGTCTGTTCTGCACATTCCATATAAATAGAATCATACAATGTATAGTCTTCTTGAACTAACTGCTTTCACTTAGCATAATGTTTCCAAGATTCATCCATGCTGTAACATTCCATTGTACATATGAAGAATGATCCATTATATCCAAACTATTATCAGTGATATTCCATCATGTTTACAGATATTGCCCATGTTCAAGGGAGGGATTATATGAGGTCGTTGCAGGTTATCTTAGAATTCTGCCTACCACATGTATGATATACCTGATATTTTCTACTGTTTTCATCCTTTTAAGAAAACAGATTGGCTGGCATGTGACTCAAGCCTGTAATCCCAGCACTTTGGGAGGCCGAGGTAGGCAGATCACGAGGTCAAGAGATCGAGACCACCCCGGCCGACATGGTAAAACCCCATCTCAACTAAAAATACAAAAAATTAGTGGGGTGTGGTGGCATGCACTTATAGTCCCAGCTACTCAGGAGGCTGAGGCAGGAGAATCACTTGAACCCAGGAGGCAGAGGTTGTAGTGAGCTGAAATTGCACCACTGCACTCCAGCCTGGGCAACAGAGTGAGACTCAATTACAAAAAAAAAAAAAAAAAAAAAGAAGAAGAAGAAATAAGTCACTTAATATCTCTGGGTTAGGCCAGGTGCTGAGATCACACCACTGCACTCCAACCTGGTGACAGAGCAAGACTCCATCTCAAAAAAAAAAAAAAGAAAGAAAGAAAACAGACCAGATGCCGTGGCTTATGCTTGTAATCCCAGCACTTTGGGAGGCCGAGGTGGTTATGTTACCTGAGGTCAGGAGTTTGAGACCAGCCTGATCAACATGAAGAAACCCTGTCTCTACTGAAAATACAAAATTAGCCAGGCATGGTGGCACATGCCTGTAATCCCAGCTACTCTGGAGGCTGAGGCAGGAGACTTGCTTGAACCCGAGAGGCGGAGGTTGTGGTGAGTCAAAGTGGCATCATTGCACTCCAGCCTGAGCAACAAGAGTGAACTCCATCTCAAAAAAAAAAAAAAAAAAAAAAAGGAAAACAGATTTTGTCACCTAGTTCCTGGGTTGGGCTGGCAGCTTGAAAACCCCTGGACTGGATGATTTTCCAGGGCCAAGAATCCATGCTGTCAAGTACAGACCAGCCCTTTGGACACTCAGAGGGCTCTGGACCCACAGGGGCTGAGGACAGCTATATTAATAAACTGTACAGAGAGCTTCACGGTATCAGTGTTAACTTGCTTGAGTGTCTTTGGCCCTGACCCTCACAGAGAACTCCTACCTTTCCAAGTTGGGAGCCGAGCCTCTCAGCATGCTGGGTACTTTATCTGGACAACTCCCAAAAGCAGGGACCAATCAGGACAAACTCAAAAGCCGCCAGCTGTCATCAGTTCTCTCTGGCTCATCAGTTCCGAGGAATGCTGAGGAAGCAGCCTGATGGGGGAGGGAGGGGACAGAAAACAGGCCCAGACCCAGCACAGCCCTGGCAGTGGGCATGTGACTTGTGCTCAGACACTTCTTTCCGGGCCTGCTTCCATCTCCAGTTAAGGAATCTCTGAGGACTCACTCCATTCAGAAGGTTTATGACTCCAAGAGGAAGTCGATATGCTCCTTCTCTTGGAGGATGATGTGGGAAGGGGACCATCTTCAGAGGTGGCTTTGTTTGGCTGGCCAATGCAATGACCAGGTATGTTCCAGAGAAGCTCGACAGTGAGAAGCCAGACTGTGAATGACTCAAGAGCAGGGATGAGGACTTCTCTACCTTTGAGTTCCTGCCTCAGGCATAAAACGTGGCACCTAAAACTTTGTTTAGCTGAGCAAAGGAATTCTGGAAGTGACTTTTTTGTTTGTTTGTTTTTGCTTGGATCTCCCAGATTCCACCGAGTTGGTTTATGGAAAAGAACCAATCGGGAATGTTTTAGCCAGTGGGGCTATAAACGCTGCCTTCTGAGGAGTTGAAAAAGAATTTGAATTTGTTGTGGCTGAAGCTGGGTGACAGGAGACGTTGGTGCAAGTTCCTTGGGCCTGTCTGAGACCTCAGGCCTCTGCAGGGCATTATAGCCCCTCATCTCCTTTTAGAATCACTGTCATCTCCCGCCTGGTGTTGGGAGGTCACCTAGGATCACAGGAGGGGAGGGAGGGAACTTCTGGGGTGAATGTGAAAGAGATGTAGGAATGGGAGGAGAGAAAGAAGTCAGGGCGGGAGCTGGGAGCCAGACAGGAGCAAAGGAGAAAGATCGATTTTAACATTAGGTTATTTCCCTCCAGGGAATTTTCAAAGGCAAAATAAAACAAAAACCGCAAACCTCAAATACCTTTTTTTTCCCCTCTTTATCTCTGCTGTGGTCTAAACGTTTGTATCTCCTCAACATTCTTGTGTTGAAACTTGATCCCCAGTGGGATCCTGTTGAGAGGTATGGTGTTTGGAAGCATACAGGGAAGGAGGGCTCCATCCTCGTGAACAGGATGAGTGTCCTTAAGAGGCCTGAGGGAGCTTGTTCTCCCCTTCAGCCATATGGGGACACGTAAAAGGAACCATGTTCGTCTTGAAGAGCAGGCTCTCACCAGACATTTAATCTGCTGATGCTTTGAACTTGGACTCCCGGCCCCCAGATGTGTAAGCAATACATTACAAGTGTTTATAAATTACCCAGTCTAAGATACTTCATTACAGCATCTCAAACTGACTCTCTCTCTCCTTTCTGCCCACCTCCCCCAATCCTGCCACCCCCTTTCCCCTCCATGAACAGAAGTTGTTGAACTAGTGCAGAGATTGCTGAACAGGGGCACCCAACAATCCACTCTTGGATCAGTAAGGAGTTTAAGAGATGAATCATCCATGCAGAGGGCCCCCAGTCAGGAGACAGGAGGCACTCTCAGCCCCGTCACTCGCTAGCTGTGTGAGCCTAAACAGGCTGCTTTTGCAAGTGTGGATCACTGGGAAGGACTGCTTCTTCCTGCTTCCTGATATGTCCCTCCCTGGGAGGGAACTCTCCCCTCTCCCCCCTCCCCTCCCCCCCTCCCCTCTCCCCCCTCCTCTCCCTTCTCCCCTCCCCTTCCCTCCTCACCTCGCCCCACTTTCCCTCCCCTCCCCTTCCCTCTCCTCTCCTTTCTCTTTTGACACAGGGTCTTGCTGTGTCACCCAGCTGGAGTGCAGTGACTCACTGCAGCCTTGACCTCCTAGGCTGAGGTGATCTTCCCACCTCAGCCTCTTTAGTAGCTGAGACTACAGGCACATGCCACTACACCTGGCTAATTTTTTATATTTTATAGAGATGGGGTGTCACCATGTTGCCCAGGCTGACCACAAACTCCTGAGCTCAAGGGATCCACCTGCCTTTGCCTCCCAAAGTACTGGGATTACAGGAGTGAGCCACTGTGCCCAGCCTGGGTGCCAGTTCTAACTAATTCTGGGTTTTGGTATTGCACGGCCGTAAGACAGAAATGTATTATTACTCAATATCAGCATTTGTCATTAATAAATAGTGTCTCCATTTGTTAACTAATTTGTCTTATTTCTCAGCTGGTAGAGGACTTGGTTGGTAGGGTGTGTTACTGAACCCCCTCAAATGCTTCACATGGATAGACAGCCTCCACTCAGGGCCACTGGGTGGAAGAGGCTATCACATGACCCCTTATGTAATGGCTATAAGGAAACTCTAACTCCTTTTTTCTTTCTGAGATGGAGTCTTGCTCTGTTGCCCAGGCTGGAGTGCAGTGGCGTGATCTCGGCTTACTGCAAACTCCACCTCCCAGGTTCAAGCGATTCTCCTGCTTTAGCCTTTTGAGTAGCTGTCCTGGTCTCTGTCAGAGCTGTTGAGTGTCCTGGTCTCTGTCAGAGCTGTTGAGTCGGTCACTCAGCTGCTCAGCAGAATTGCTCAAGTAGACTGGGAAGAAGGAGGCCCCAGGATGGCTCATGAGTGGCTGTGTTACTGTCTCACAGCAGTGCCGAGAGGAGACGCTCATGCACAAAGGGGCTGAGAACCAGGCTTAGGAAGCCCAGCCCTGCAGGCCAAGGGCAAAGGCCAGCCTGCTGCCACCTGCAGGAAGGGAGTTCATATCCTCCTCCCAGGAGGGAGGTCAGAAGATCAGAGATCCTGCTCCTGTAATCCACATAAGTCACACTGTGGGTATAGAGCTGGCTGAACAAGGGGAAAAGGAAGATAGCTGCTGCATCCTCCTCCCTGGGAAGGCGTGACTATGGGGCAGAAGAGGCCAGGAGGGCTCCCTCAGGAGAGTTCCCTGCCCAGGGCTTACTGAGGAGGGGCCATATTCCAGTCTCTCTGTGAAGAGGAGTGGATGGTTGTACAGGGGAAGAGCCCTGACAACTCCCTGAGCCTCAGGGTCCTGTAGAATCAGCCTGCGGGTTACCCAGGGGAACTCTTAGCTCTTCAGCCTTCTTCTGGGTTCCTGCCTCTGCTACCAGTGTGTTTGGAAATGCTCATTAATTTTAATACTAACATGGGGGAAGCTAATTAGGAAGGTGAATCAGTGTAAAATAAATCCTCTGATGCATTTGCAAAGGAATGAATTATCTGTTGTTCAGGATTGTTCTGCTCCACTCACCTTCCATTAGCACAGCTCAGAGCAAGCCACGTGCGAGCTGCAGTTGTTCCACTGTGAGGCCAGAGGGTGCTGTAGGCAATAAGCACGAGTAAGTTTCAAGGCGGAAGAGGTCCCTCTAGGCCAGAGCTGACAGAAGAGTCTTCACAGGGCTGGGAATTGAACTAATTTTTAGCTGGGGGAGATATTCTACAACATAATTTGTCATGACTCCATATGATTTCGTAGAGTTTTTATCATAATTTAGTCAATCCCCTATTGTTGAACATTTATTTCCGTTTTTTGTTGCTATAAATAATACTCTAATGAACAACCTTACGTACATATTTTTACGTATTTATCCAATATTTAAAGGATATTTATCCAATATTTAAAGGATCAAGTGATCCTCCCTCCTCCCTTAGCCTCCTGAGTAGCTGGGACTAGAGGTGTGTGCCACCATACCCAGCTAATTTTTGTATTTTTAGTAAAGACAGGGTTTTGCCATGTTGCCTAGGCTGGTCTCGAACTCCTGGGCTCAAGTAATCCACCCGCCTTGGCCTCCCAAAATGCTGGGATTATAAGCATGAACCACTGTGTCCAGTCCACACATTTTAAAAAATCATTGTTTTTCTGATTGCCAAAGTAATACTCACTGTAAAACATTCAAACACAAGGTTGTGAAAATGAAAGTTTCCTATACTTTCACATCTCAAATATTTTCTGATAACTTTTAAAAAATGAGAGCCTAACATGTAACAGAAACATCTCTGAAGACTTACTTTTCATCACACTTAAAATGGATGCCAGAGGGCTGGGGGTAGTGCCTCACGCCTGTAATCCCAGCACTTTGAGAGGCCAAAGCAGGTGGCTCACCTGAGATCAGGAGTTCAAGATCAGCCTGGGCAACATGTCAAAATCCTGTCTCTACTAAAAATCCAAAAATTAGCCGGCTTTTGATGGCTCACGCCTGTAATCCCAACTACTTGGGAGGCTGAGGGGGAAAAATCACTTGAACCGGGGAGGCGGAGGTTGCAGTGAGCTGAGATCGCACCACTGCACTCCAGCCTGGGCAACAGAGCTAGACTCCTTTTCAAAAAAAAAAAAAAAAAAAGAATGGACACCAGAGCCCACAGCCCATACCACGGCCTGGCGCCGGGGCCCCTGTGGTCTTATCTCCCTCCACTCTTTCCTCCCCTACTTTGCTCCAGCTGCTCTGGCTTTCTTGCACTTTTAGATCCAGTTAAATGTGCCAATAGTATAGGTCTCTGTGATGGCTGGTTCTTCCGGTCACAATGTCCTTTCTGCATATATTTACCTAATTCCTGCCCTCGCTTTTATTCAGATCTCTGCTCAACTATCACTGTTCCCTAAGCATCCTACCCAGAATAGCACATCTCATAATTCAGTTTCTTCATAGCACTTATCATTACTTGATGTTTAATTGTATGTCTATTTATTTGTTTATTGTCTGCTTAGAAAACTGTGAGAGTGGCTGGGTGTGGCGGCTCACATGTTTAATCCCAACACTTTGGGAGGCCAAGGCAGGTGGGTCAGTTGAGGTTGAGTTTGTGACCAGCCTGGCCAAACCTCGTCACTACTAAAAATACAAAAAAAAAAAAAAATGATAATAGTAATTGGTCGTGGTGGCACATGCCTGTAGTCCCAGCTACTCAGGAGGCTGAGGCAGGAGAATGGCTTGAAACCGGGAAGCAGAAGTTTCAGTGAGCAGAAGTCACACCACTGCACTCCAGCCTGGTGACAGAGCAAAACTCCGTCTTAAAAAAGAAAAAAAAACTGTGAGATTAAGGACTTCGCCTTGCTCTCTGCATATCCCCAGTACCTGGAACAGAAACTAGCTAGCATATAATAGGTACTTAATAAACACATGTCGAATGACTGAATAAAATTAAACTCTATGGATCTGAAACCTGTGTGTGTGTGTGTGTAACAGGAGTCTCTTAATAGATAATAGCTAGTATATTTTTCAATTCCCTTACATATTCATTTGAAGTATGCATTATAAAAATCCATTGTTCCACATGCAAATGAGTATCATTGACTTTGGGATCAAAGAAAGGGAAAATTATTGAAAAGAGCACTGTATGTTTTTACACAGATGAAGCCCATTATTATTATTTTTTTATTTAGACAAAGTCTCACTCTCTCGCCAGGCTGGAGCATAGAGATGCGATCTCGGCTCATTGGAATCTCCGCCTCCCGGGTTCAAGCAATTCTCCTGCCTCAGCCTCCCAAGTAGCTGGGATTACAGGCACATGGCACCATACCCAGCTAATTTTTGTATTTTTAGTAGAGACGGGATTTCACCACATTGGCCAGGATGGCCTCAATCCCCGGACCTCATGATCTGCCCACCTTGGCCTCCCAAAGTGCTGGGATTTGTGAGCCGCCGCACCCGGCTGAAGCCTGCTTTTTTACTGAACAGTATATCATGGACATTTTTTCACATCAGTATATAAATCTTTTTAGTCTGCACAGTGGTACACAATTTATTTACCCAATTCTCTCTTGATGAGCCTTTGGGTTGTTTCCAGTTTTTCTATATAATAGACTACGTTGCATTGCACATCCTTATACACATCCTTTGCATGCTTTTAATGTTTTATATCTTTCATCTGAGATGATGGAAAAACCTCCAAGCATAAATGTCTAGGATGAGATTGGAAATACAGTCGTGGAACTGAGAGCTGTCTAGCTTGGGGGTAGATTGGAGACTTCTTCACACATATCCAATCATTGAAGCAATAGGAATCCATGAACTTTGAAGAGGGAAAGCTAGCAAAGCTGGAAAACATGAATCTTAAGCAATGTCTGCACTTAGAGGGCAGGAGGAACAAGGCAAGAAACTATTCGTTCGTTATTCGACAGTTATTTCTTGATTGGTATTTTCTGATGCCTGGAAACATGATGACACAATGTGAGTGATGCAGGCTTTGTCCCTGCCTCCCTGTGCTTTAAAGTCTCATGGAAGAGGAACACAGAAAATAATACATGAAATCAGATGATCATAATAGAGTGGGTAATACAGTACGACACTGAAGTACATAGAGGGGCAATTGTCACAGACAACAGCCTTAATGGAAAGTACTCTCGACGTTACCTTTGAGCAGAGACGGATGTAAATAGGAGTTAGCCAGGTGAGGGGGTGCGGGTCAGGAGCGAGGAAGACTTCCAGGCTGAGCGAACAGCACTCTCAGGTTAGGAGGTGTGAGGGAACGTGGCACATCCAGGGCACTGGAAGAAAAGTTTAGTGTGTGTGACAGGAGAGCTGAGTGAAGTGGGTCGTGGGGAGAGGCACTGAGGGGTGGGCCGGGGCCATGTGAAGGGCTTGATTTTTATTTTAAAGGCAATGAAGAGGCCGGGCACAGTGGCTCAAACGTGTAATCAGCACTTTCGGAGGCCAAGGCGGGTAGGTCAAAAGGTCAAGAGATCAAGACCATCCTGGGCAACATGGTAAAACCCCATCTCTATTAAAAATAAAAAAATTAGCTGAGTGTGGTGGCAGACACCTGTGATTCCAGACTCGGGAGGCTAAGGCAGGAGAATTGCTTGAACCCAGGAGGTGGAGGTTGCAGTGAGCAGAGATCACGCCACTGCACTCCAGCCTGGCAGCAGAGTGAGACTCCATCTCAAAAAGAAAAGGAAAAAAAAGGCAATGAAGAATTTTAAGCAGGAGATCGTGGGATCAGTTCCGTAGGTACATTAGAAAATGACTGACCGCAGTGTGGATAAGGTATTGAAGGGTGTGGCGTGAGAGAGAATAAAACCACAGCGTTGCCTGGTGGGAACCAGGGAAGAGGGGATGCGGGTCCAAGTCAGGGTAATAGCGTTGGGTGTAAAGAGCAGTGAGTGGATTCTAGAGGCATTTGAGAGGATTGGGAGGTAGAATTGGCAGGACTTGGTTACAGGCTGGATTGAAGGCGAGAGTGAAAGTGAAGAATCAAAGATGATGAACGAAGGCAAAGAGCAGCACCGGGTTTGGGTGATTGAGAAGGGAAGATGAGCTGGTCCAGAAGGCAGTAGGGATGACAATTTTACCTCTGGACAAGTCCAGTGTGACTTATATGTGGATGGCCAAGTAGAGATGTCAAGAAGACAGAGAGCGATCTGTGCTGGAGACAGTGTGGCGTCACGGGCATCCAGACAGAATTGACACCTTGGTAAATGTGAGCTCTATGAGAGCTGGGACTTTGTCTTCTTCATTGTGATACCTCAGGAGTTGGAACCTTGCCTGATTGATGTTGGGTACTCAGTAAATCCTTACGGAGTGAAGGAGTGGATGGGATCACTCAGGGAAAGTGAGGGAAGGAAGAAGGCCCAAGCCAGAAAGCCAAGGAGTGCAGGGAGTGCCACCACTTCACAGGAGAAAGAGATGGAGTGAGGGAGAGGGAAAGAGAGACAGGGAGGAGAGAGACAGAGAGATGGAGGGAGGGAGAGGGAAAGAGAGACAGGGAGGAGAGAGGGAGAGAAAGGGGGAGAGGGAGAGAAATGAGAGCGGGGAGAGAGATGGAGGGAGAGGGAGGGAGAAAGAAAGGAGAGAGAGACAGAGATGGAGGGAGAGGGAGAAAGAGAGATAGGGAGGAGAAAGGGAGAGAAAGGAGGGGGGGAGAGAGAGAGAGAGAGAGTAGGGGGAACGAGAGAGAGGGAGAGAGAGGTCATGTCGGGGCACAGAGAGGAAGCAGTTGGGGCAGAAGCCAGGAGAGGAGAGGCAGGAAACGGTGAATAATGTCAGGGCTGTTGAGAGTAAGTCGAAGAAGCAACAAAAATCCAAGCGATTTGGGCAACACGGAGGTCATTAATAATCTTGATGAGACTGTGTTCAGAGGACAGAGGAGTGACAAGGAAGGGTGTGAGGGGAGATAAGAAGTACACGTGACTCTTTCAGGAAGTTTGACTGTGAATCAGGTCTAAGAGGAAGTGAAAAAAGACTGTTTTTTAAAGAGATGGAGGCTTAAGGATTTTGTTCATGATTTTGAGAAAGAACAGCTGAGAGGAGGAGATTAAAGACTCCAGAAGATGGCAGGATAATTGTTAGAGGAAAGTGAGGAGATGGGATTCCCTCCCAGATGGAGGAATGGGTTCAGGTCAGCAAAGAGACAAGTTCCATTTTAACCAGAAAAATGAAGTGCAGGTTAGGAAGAATTTCCAGGTTTGCAGGTGAGAAGTTGGGGTGTTTCCATCTGGTGTCCTCCAGACTCTCCTTGAGGCCATCAAGCAATGACAGGGAATGCTATGAAGGAAGGAAAAGCAGTGACGGGAGTGAAGGGAAAGGAGGGTCCATCCAGAGACAGGGAAGGCAGCATGGCCGAACACCATGGAGAGGAGAACATGTGGACCGATGAAGCACCGGGCTGGTAGGATGGAGATGATTCATAGTATCTGAAGTTTCTGGAAGGTGATGGAGGGTAGACCCTCTACTGTCAGGATCTGAGAAATGAGCAGATATGTGAGAGGTGAAGGCAGCAGTCATGTATTGGAGAGAATTCTGGAAGGGGAAAGCAGGGGTAGAGGAGTGCTAAGGGTCATCTGAGCTTAATTCAGGATTTTTAGAAGAAGTGTAGCTAGGTGGCCAGGTGTGGTGGCTCACACCTGTAATCCCAGCCCTTTGGGAGGCTGAGGTGGGTGGATCATGAGGTCAGGAGTTCAAGACCAGCCTGGCCAAGATACTGAAACCCTATCTCTACTAAAAATACAAAAATTAGCCAGGCATGGTGGTGGGTGCCTGTAGTCCCAGCTACTTGGGAGGCCAAGGCAGAATTGCTTGAACCTGGAAGGCAGAGGTTGCAGTGAGCCAAGATTGCAACACTGCACTCAAGCCTGGGCAAAAGAGCGAGACTCTGTCTCAAAAAAAAAAAAAAAAAAAAAAAAAAAGTGCAGGTAGGCTTGGAGACGGGGCAGGAGAGGGAGGGTTGAAATGTTGGAGGAAGAAGAAGCAGAGAAGCCAGAGGGAAATGAGATCAAAAGTGTGGCAGACGAGTTAGCCCTAAAATGTGGAGGGACCCTTCTCTTTTGTGACAAGAAAGAAGTTGGACAGGCTTGGCACACCAGCAGAGAGGTAGGGGTATGGACTCGAAATGCCAGGGAAATTGTTATTTCTCTTCGGGCTCTGCATGAGAGAGCAGGAGGCACTTGTTCTCTACTTTCCCCAAACCTTACTTCACAGGCGATTAGATATTTGATGCCCACCTATCCCCAGCAATCTGACCCACTGTTCAGGTCAAAACCGAGGACTAAGGATCTGACAGTCTCTGCCCTGGCCCTAACAGACTGAAAGACTATTGTAGCTCCTGCCTCAATGACCCCTTTTGGGAAGGAAGAATCACAGAAAATCAGGGCAAGAAGTGAGCTCAAAAAACATGTGGTTCACCTCTCAAAGTATACAGATGGGAGATGTTAAGTCACCACCACCGAGTCTCTAAGCACTCACCTTTTCTCCCCAGCTGTTAATTTATGACTGTCTTGCCAAACTCTTCAGTCTCTCTCCATCGTCCATGGAAAGAAGTCCTCAGTCTTTAGCTTGGGATTCCACGCCCTCCAGCATTTGGCCTTGCTTTGCTTGCAAACCTCAGGTTCTACTTCCCTACTACCTATAAAGCCTTTTCATCTGGACTAATGTTCTTTCAAACTGGAGCGTCTTACCTTCGTTTCAAATTAATGTTTGTATATAGTGTGAAATAACAAAGTCATTGAGTGATAAAGCTTCTAGAAGAAAACAGAATGTCTTCACAACCTCAGAGTAGGCAAAATTTTTTCTTAGATTACAGACAACAATAACTACAAAAATATATATATACTTTTTCAAAATTAGAAATGTCTGCACCCTTAAGAAAATGAATAATAGGCAATTCTCAGACTGGGAGGAAGTATCTGCAAAACAATGAATGTTTTTAACAAACTAGAGAGCATTCCTACAACTTAAAAGCAACCCATTTTTAAAAAGTGGATGGACACTTCACAAAGGAAGATATAACAATAAGTGACAAGCATGTGAAAAAATGCTCACCATCACTAGTTAGCAGGAAAATACAAGTGAAAACAATTACACATCCACTAGAACAGCTAAAATTAAACTGCATATGATACCAAATGTCGAGAATGTAGAGCAACTGGAATGCCCATAGACCACTTTGAAAAGCAGTTTGGTAATTTTTTACTTAGACAAACACATACTCTGTGACCCAGCAATTAAATGTCTAGTTATTTACCCAAGAGAAAAACAGACCAGATGTGGTGGCTCTCTTGTAATCTCAGCACTTTGGGAGGCCAAGGCAGATGGATCACTTGAGCTCAGGAGTTCGAGACCAGCCTGGGCAATATGGTAAAACCCTGTTTCTACCAAAAAAAAAAAAAAAAGCAAGAAGTAGCCGAGTGTGGTGGCATGTGCCTGTGGTCCCAGCTACTTAGGAGGCTGAGGTGGGAGGATTGCCACAGCTCAGGAAGTCGAGGCTGCAGTAAGCCGTGATCACGCCACTGTGCTCCAGCCTGGGTGACAAAGTGAGACCCTGTCTCAAAAAAAGTTATAAAAAAGAAAAAGGAGAAACATATGTCTACAAAAAGACTTTTGTAAGAATGTTCCTGGCAATGTCACTTTAGTTAAGTGTCTGTATTTGTCAGGGCTCTCCAGAGAAGCAGTACCAATAAGATATACTGTCTGTCTGTCTGTCTGTCTATCTGTCTATCTACAATCTATCATCTATCTTCCTAACTTTCTATATGTATAGACAGGTAGATAGATAGATATGAGATTTATTATAAAGAATTGGCTCACAAGATTATGGAGGTTGAGAAGTCCCAAGATCTGAGGTTGGCAAGCTGGAGGCCCAGGACAGCTAATGATATATTTCCAGTCTGAGCCTAAGTTCAAAAACAGGAGCGGACTGGCCAGGCATCGTGGCTCATGCCTATAATCCCAGCAATTTGGGAGGCCAAGGCATGCAGATCACGAGGTCAAGAGATCAAGACCATCTTGGCCAACATGGTGAAACCCTGTCTCTACTAAAAACACAAAAATTAGCTGGGCATGGTGGTGTGTGCCTGTAGTCTCAGCTACTCAGGAGGCTGAGGCAAGGAGAATCACTTGAACCCAGGTAGCGGAGGTTGCAGTGAGCCGGGATGGTGTCACTGCACTCTAGCCTCATGACAACGTGAGACTCCATCTCAAAAAAAAACAAAAAACAAAAAAAAAAACCACCCAGGAGAGGACTGATGTGATTTCATTGCTTGTAAATAATCAACTTAAGAATTCTCCCTTACTCAACCTTCTGTTCTCTCCGGGCCTTTAATAGATTGGATGAGGCCCATCCATATTGGGGAAAGCAATCTGCTTTACTTATCTACCAATTCTCATGTTAATTTCATGCGAAAACACCCTCACACACACAGAATAATGTTTAACCAAATATCTGGGCACTCCGTAGTTCACTGAAGTTGACACAAAATATTAGCCATCACAAGTGCAAATCTCATCAACTCGGCACCTATATGCATCTCCTTAAATGATACTTAATCTCCAAATAAAGACAATAACAAGGCCATAATTCCACCTAACCTGATACAGCTATCCTGCATATAAACAAAAACATACTAACCCCCTCCTCAGAAGAGGAGCCGAAGTCCTTGAGTGATATATACTTTGTCTTTGAAATCCTGCAACTTAAATACTATGGTATACAATTAACAATATGTAAATACTATGAGATAAAGTCAATACATTTTTTTTTTTTTTTTTTTTTTAAGATAGAGTCTCACTCTGTTGCCCAGGCTGGAGTACAGTGGTGCAATCTTGGCTCACTGTAACCTCTGCCTCCCGGGTTCAAGTGATTCTTTTACTTCAGCCTTCTGAGTAGTTGGGATTACAGGTGCACACCACCACGTCCAGCTGATTTTTCTGTATTTTAGTAGAGACAAG
Organism: Saimiri boliviensis; assembly: GCF_048565385.1. NCBI lineage: Eukaryota > Metazoa > Chordata > Mammalia > Primates > Cebidae > Saimiri > Saimiri boliviensis. Next base: position 38,475,112 of record NC_133450.1, on the reverse strand, counting down.
GTTTCACAATGTTGGCCAGGCTGGTCTTGAACTCCTGACCTCAAGTGATTTACCTCCCTTGGGATGCCTGTAATCCCAGCTATTTGGGAGGCTGAGGCAGGAGAATTGCTTGAATCTGGGAGGTGACATTTGCAGTGAGCTGAGATTGTGCCTCTGCATTTCAATCTGGGTGACAGAGCAAGACTCTGTCTCAAAAAATAAAAAATAAATAAAAATAAATTTAACAAAATTAGTCATCGGCCAGGCACAGTGGCTCATGCCTATAATCCCAGCACTTTAGGAGGCCCAGGTGGACGGATCACAAGGTTGAGATCAAGACCATCCTGGCTAACACAGTGAAACCCTGTCTCTACTAAAAATATAAAAAATTAGCTGGTCGTGGAGGCACATGCCTGTAATCCCGGCTACTTAGGAGGCTGAAGGAGGAGAAACATTTGAACCTGGGAGGTGAAGGTTGCAGTGAGCTAAGATCATGCCACTGCATTCCAGCCTGGGCACAGAATGACTCTCTCTCAAAAAAAAAAAAAAAAAAAAAAAAAAAAAAAAAAATTCAGTCCTCAGTCCTCATTTATGTAACTGGTCACATAGTTGTAGCTTCTCTCACTATCCCGTTAGGTATTCCCTTTGCCTTTAGCAAGCACCTCAGCTGGTCATGGTTCTTTACCTTTGAAGCGACCCAAACCTTCATTCCTGAAGGGTCTGAGCCATTCATGGTCCTGCCTGGATTGGGTTGTAGTTTTCCATTGACCTTAATCAGAGGGCATGCTTTAAGGGATCGTCTGTGTTCCAGACAAACTCTTCCTTTTCTCCACCGTGGAGTGGCAGTCCAATTTCCCCTAGGTAGTCAGGATTAATCATGCCAGTCAGCACAGTAACTCCCTTCTTTGCCTGTTGATTCGAAGGCATAAGGAGTCCAAAGTGGGCAGGCGGCAGTCTCAGCTTCCAGTTCAATAGGACCATTGTTGTGTCTCCTGGTAGAAACATTCCTCTCTTCAGAACTAAGACCACTAAGCCAGCAGAGCATAAGGTCATGAGAATAGGATGCAAAAATTTTGCTAGTGGGGCACAAGGAGTAATAGTGGGTGTTTCCACTCCTTGATTCCTGGACCTGTGAATCTTGGCTATGGGAGGAAGAGCACCATACATTGGAGTCTGGTTCAGAGCATATGTACAGCCTTCTGGATAACCTTGCCACAGACCTACAAAGCATTGTTGCTTAGCTGGCATTGTAGCTGAGTCTTCAAAAGGCTATTCCATTGTACTGTCAAGCCAGCTGCTTCAGGATGGTGTGGAACATGACAAGATCAGCGAATTTCATGATCATGGGCCCACTGCTGCACTTCATTTGCTGTGAAGTGAGCTCCTTGATCAAAAGCAATGCTGTGTGGAATATCTATTTGATTGTTAAAATCCTCCTCTGTGGCTGGTGCAGCGGCTCATGCCTGTAATTCTAGCATTTTGGGAGGCCAAGGTGAGTGGATTGGTTGAGGCCAGGAGTTCAAGACCAGCTGGGCAACATGTTGAAACCCTGTCTCAACTGAAAATACAAAAAATTAGCCAGGTGTGGTGGTGTGAGCCTGTAGTCCCAGCTACTCAGGAGGCTGAGGTGGGAGAATCACCTGAGCCTGGGGAAGTCGAGGCTGCAGTGAACCGAAATCATGCCACTGCACTCCAACCTGGGCAACTGGAGTGAGACCCTGTCTCAGAAAAATAAATAAATAAAAGAAAATCCTCCTCTGCTGAGGTCACCTTTTGTTGCGCATTCACAAGGGACACAAATATCTTCACATCTTTTGCCCAATCAGATAGGTCTATCCACATACTCTTTCCCAAATTTCTTTGTCATCACTTTTGCAATTGTATTACTTACAAGTCCGAGGCCATCCAGGAAACCATTGGCTACAACCTGTGAATCAGTGTATAACCACATGTCTGGCCATTTCTCCTTCCAACTAAATTGTGCAACCAAGTACACTGCCCAAAGTTCTGCCCCGAGGACAGTGGTAAAGGGAATTCTTCCTATTGGAAGAGGGAAGAGACCACTGCCCTGGCTGAGATGATGATGCCTCATTAGTGAACTGCAGGCCCCAAGAGGTAGAGGCAAAGAGGAGACACAGGAGACTTCTAGGTCCCTCTTCTGGCCCTTGAAGGCTACAGAGCCTGCTCCTTTGCCCCTGGTACCCTGGAGAGCCCCTGTCTTGATGACCTCCAATTGCAGCTGCCCGTTTTGCTCTGGGATGCTCCTGCTTGGGTTGTAGCGCTAGAGGTCGCCTGCATGAGGCAGCAGCCTCCTGTGTCCCTGGTGCCCACTGGGCTTTGCAGGAGCAACGGGAACTGAAGGATGATCATGTTGCAGACCCAACCAATGGTAGTGGTCAATGGCCTATTCGGAACTGAGCAGCACAGCAGGAGGTGAGTGGCAGATGAGCTCCATCTCCTGTCAGATCAGTGGTGGCGTTAGATTCTCATAGAAGCCTGAACCCTATTGTGAACTGCGCATGTGAGGGATCTAGGCTGTGTGCTCCTTAGGGGAATCTAATGCCTGATGATCTGAGGAGGAACTGTTTCATCCCGAAACCACCCTCCACCCCAACCTTTGTTCTTCCATGGAAAAATTGTCTTTCACAAAACGTCCCTGGTGTTAAAAAGATTGGAGACCACTGCTTTAGGGATGTCCCAGAAAGGGGCTGTAATGCTGCAGCTGTCTACTTTTGGGTGTGTCTGCATATTGTGCAGAACTATTTGTAATAGCCTGATCTCTTCTTCTGTGAACTGATCACTGGGCACTCCCCACAAAGTCATTGGTGCAGAATGGGAGAGAGAAGGCAGTGAAGCAGGAGTAGGAATTATGGGCATTTGGGCTACTTCCTCATGTGATTTCCTTGTTCCCTCTGGACTTGCTTGGGCCTGATCACCTATATACCATTTCCATTTGATGGTGGAGTGCGGCTGTGCACACACAACTTCATGACTTAGTCAGTAGCACCCAGTTCATGATAGGCAGCTCAAGTCACATGGTAACTTGGTGGCCGATGGTCAAACATTCAGTTTCTACTGGGGCCCAATAATAGGCCAAGAGCTGTCTCAAAAGGACAGTAGTTATCTGTGGATGACGGCAGGAGCTTGCTCTAAAGTCCTAAAGGCCTCCACTGTGATACACCCATAAGGGTCTGCCCAAGGCTCCAGACAGATCCCAGTCTGCCACTGATACCTCAAGCACCATAGAATCTGCTGGGTCATATGGCCCAAGTGGCAGAGTAGCCTGTATAGCAGCCTGGACCTGTTACAGAGCCTTCTCCTGGTCTAGACTCCACTCAAAACCAGCAGCTTTTCAAGTCACTCGGTAAATGGGGCAGAGTTACACACCCAGATAAGGAACATGTTGAGGCCTACTAGGCATTGTGCCTCTTTTTTGGTTGTAGGAGGGGCCAGATGCGACAAGGTATCCTTCACCTCAGAAGAAATATCTTGACATGCCCCATACCACTGGACCCCTAGAAATCTCACTGAATGAAACCACATCTGAAATGAAACCGCAACAGCAATAAAATCACATCTGGTACAGCAGCTGCAGTGGGAGTCATCACCTGGTTAAGTTGATAGTAATCCACTGTCATTCTCCATCTGTCTTTTGCACAAGCCAAATAGGCATGTGGAATAAGAATGCGGTGGGAATTGCCACCCCTTCCTCTCTGCAGTCCCTCCGGGAAGTCAGTATTGCTTTTGGCTTACTCTTTTCCTAGGTAGAGGCAGTTCTAGTGTCTTCCACTAGGCCTTTCCCACCAGGATAGCTCTCACCCCACAGGTCAGGGAACCAGTGTGGGGATTCTGCCAGCTGCCGGGTGTATCTATTTCAATTATGCATTCTGGAACTGGGGACATAGCCACAGGATGGCTTTGGGGATCCACTGGACCCACTGTGAGACGGACATAGGGAAAAAATCTTGAGCTGCATTCACATTAGTGATTCATAAAGTGATAACCACGAGAGCCTTTCAGGCTATAAGAAGGGGATACTAGGGCCCCAAAGAGGGAATTCAACATAAATGAAGAAGGAACCTAACTCAACCATGGGGGGAGAAGGTGTCTGTGAACTCACAGTGAGCAAGGCTGTATTTGGGAAGTGGAAGTACTTTGAAATGTTCTTTGAGGTTGCTCTTTAGCTTCCTTTCAAATCAACCGTGATAATCCCATTCCCCTTGGCAGGGACTAGCTAAAGAATGGGCATGTACCCAATTCTGGCCAGTGGTACATAAAGAAGATTCTACAGGAGACTGCTGGTAAAAGCTTCCACGCTTCTAAAAAGCATGAAAGCTTTCTTTTTCTGCATGTTATTGTGTCTGGTGCAGGCATTGTGTTACCACAAAGGGAGCCAGCTGGAGGAAAAAGCCAATGTCCTGAGGAGAGAAAAGCAGAGAAATGAAGGCTCCTGGGCTCCCTGAGGACACCCTGAGTCACTCATTGTACCACACCTGGAACCTACTACTTCTAGACTACTGTGTGACATAATACATTTCCTTACACGTTTGAATCTGTGTTTTCTATTACTTATGGCTAAGGTATCATAACCAACAGAGTATGGGACTAGATGTCTTACATTAACTGGTAGGAGCTTAGAGCTCATAATATTTGGGTCTTAAGGAGGTATAACTGGTATGTTCACAGGCTGATGAGACCAGGACAAAGGGGTCATTCATTCTTCTATACATATCAGGGGAGACTCTTATACTCCAACCCAGCTAAGCTAGGAGGATTGGATTTCTCTGACTTTTGTTTGTATTTCTCTGTTTTTTATTATTTATTTATTTGTTTTTGAGATGGAGTTTTGCTTTGTCATCCAGGCTGGAGTGCAATGGCATGATCTCGGCTCACTGCAGTCTCCGCCACGTTCAAGAAATTCTGCCTCGGCCGGGCGCGGTGGCTCACACCTCTAATTCCAGCACTTTGGGAGGCCGAGGCGGGTGGATCACGAGGTCAAGAGATCGAGACCATCCTGGTCAACATGATGAAACCCCGTCTCTACTAAAAATACAAAAATTAGCTGGGCATGGTGACCAGTGCCTGTAGTCCCAGCTACTCGGGAGGCTGCGGCAGGAGAACCGCTTGAACCCCGGAGCCGAGATCGTGCCATTGTATTCCAGCCTGGGTAACAAGAGCGAAACTCCATCTCAAAAAGAAAAAAAAAAAGAAAAGCAATTCTGCCTCAGCCTCCCAAGTAGTTGGGACTGTAGATGTGTGCCACCATGTCCGGCGAATTTTTGTATTTTTAGTAGAGACAGGGTTTCACTATGTTGCCCAAGCTGGTCTTGAACTCCTGACCTCAGGGGATCTGCCCGCCTCAGCCTCCTAAAGTGCTGGGATTACATGTGTGAGTCACTGCACCTGGCCTTTTTTTTTAAATAAAAATAAATTTAACCTTGAACCCCAAGTCCTGATCAGTGGGCAGATTATTAATCTGTCATGACAGATTATTAATCTGTCATTCCCCTGAATATTGTGTCTAATTGGACAAAAATGTGGGGGCCTCCCCACCAGTCGTCAGCCAGTAGTCTGCCCTAAGTTTTCCTTTGATGCCTCACATCCTCCTGGTTTGTTGATTTTGCTGTTGCTGAGTCATACATGGGGCCCAGGAATTGTTGGTGAGACTGGAGACTCAATGCCCAAGGCCTAAAAGTTCCCGGAGATCTGGATGTTTGCGGGGGCTCTGGAATGGGCTCTATTCTTACAGGGAGAGAGGTTTTCTGTTTTGTTGCGGTTTTCTATCTGTCTGCTCTCTGAGGACTCTCCCGTCTTTCTCTCCCTGTCCCCCTCCCTCTTTTCTCCCTGTGGGTATCTGCATCATCTCATCAGGAGCCAGGGCTTTTACCCAAGGCATGAAGATTTATCTTCAAGCAGCTCTGCTTTCTGTCCTGCAAGGATAACACAGTAAACAAATTAATATCTTAATTGTCTTGTCACAGGTGCCTCAGCGGTGCACAGGGGAGCATAATAGGAGGGCTGACTCCATGCTGAGTGGCAGCCAGCCAGCCAATGAGAGTAGGGCAAGGAGCCTAGGAGAAAGAAGGTGGGAGCAGAGCAGTGCTAGGGAAGCTTTCCTGCAGACATCCAAAACCTGCCCGGCAGCCTGAGCGCCTTGGGACCTGGCTGCCTCTTTCCTCTCTCAAGTCCTGGGGTGTCCTTAAAAATACTTTTTCATTTCCAGAAGCCTTCTCACTGTACCTGTGGTCACATGTGGAGGCCTATGATACCTCCTAATCTCACGAGGGAGTGAGAAGGATCAAATGAGATCCTGTGGGAAAAGTCTTTGAGTTGCTCTGTAGGAAGGAGGCCCTGACAGCCCACCCCAGCCTCCTCCATGGAGCTCACCCTCCATTCAGCCCTGGTGGTCCCCTGCAGCTTGTATCTGCCACAGCCCTGCAGGTGGCACTGGGACTCCTGGGCTTCTGGACTTGGCTCAGAGGTAAATAAGAGCAGCAGATGTTCATGCAGCTTGGATTTAGATAGTGTCTTCCCACCCAGAGCTGAAAGGACCTTTGAAATCATTGAGACCAACTCCCTGCTCTCACAGTTAAGGGCCCAGAGGATAAGAGAGGCCAGGAGACTTGGCTAAGGTCACCTGAAGCTATAAGGACGGACAAGAAAGCTTCCTTATTTCTCTTGGCCCTCCCTTATCACCCTGATCTCTGGGTGCTGCCCCTTGATCCCGGATGCCTCTCAGTGCTTTTGAATGATTTACCTGTCCTTCTTGCTGCCTGTGGGGCCAGCATACCTCGTCCTTCCTGCAGATGTCTACTTCTGCTAGATGTTGGGCTGTCAGATCTAAGGACAATGAAGGGTGTGTAGAGTCCACAGACCTCAGATCGTGAGCTGGGCTCTTGCTCAGGTTTTTATCGGCATCCTGAGAGCACTGGTTAAAGGAAATGGGACTGTGGGTTACTCAGAAGCCCGGGGAATTTCCCAGTTTACAGGTACCTTCAGAGCATGATCATTTGTGACTTTCTGACCAAAACATTTCAGCCTGGAGATAATCTTCAAGTAAACAAGTCTGGGGGCTTTTGTCTCCTATTGTTTTGATTGGGTTAATAACTAATTAATCTTATAATCTGAGGCTGCCTTAAAATCCTCAACCTTGCTGCAGGCCAATACATGTGTAAAGCATTTTATAATTCGAAATACATTATTTCTTAAGCTTTATGAAATTCTTTGACTGTACCCATTTCACGGGTATGGAAATTGTGAGTCAGCAAGGTTAGATGACTTGCCGTTTTAGAAGGAAGAATCGGAGCCACAACTAAGATGATACCCTGGATTCTAGTGCAGTGATCTTGACCCTGCCTCTCTACTAGGTACAGGCTGGCTACATGGTCTTCAGTGGGGTGGGGCAGTGAAGATAGTGAGGGGAGCTGCCCACTATGAAAAAAGTGCTGATAAAATACTTGGGACTTGGCTGGGTGCAGTGGCTCACGCCTGTAATCCCAGCACTTTGGGAGGCTGAGGCAGGCGGATCACGAAGTCCAGAGATTGAGATCATCCTGACCAACATGGTGAAACTCTATCTCTTCTAAAATATAAAAACAATTAGCTGGGTGTGGTGGCGTGCGCCTGTAGTAGTTCCAGCTACTCAGGAGGCTGAGGCAGGGGAATTGCTTGAACCAGAAGCAGGGAGGCGGAGGTTGCAGTGAGCTGAGATCTCACTGCACTCCAGCCTGGCGACAGAACAAGACTGTAAAAACAAAAAAAACCCTTGGGACTTTGGAGGCAAACTGGGATATGTTCTAGTTGAAAGGCATCACAGTAACCCCAAAAGCAGCTCTGTTTACTCCGTGATCCACACCTCCAAGTTTCTCATCCTTGACCTTGCTCCTGGTCATTCCTTTGACCCCACGATTTGGACCCTCAGCCCAAAACAGGTTTTACTCCAGTCCACCCAGGTACCATCCCCACGCCCATCTCAGATTGTCAGCTCCAGTCTCCTTCCAGACCCCAGGGCCTGCACCTGCCCCTACTGGCCTCACTGTTGCCAGTGAGGGGCACACCTGACTAGCTGCTGACTAAGCACTAGTGATCCTATTTAATTATTCTCTTGTGTTCAAGCATCTAAGAGCAGTTGTGAGAGAGCAATGAAAGAGGCACCAAGCAATCTCCACCCAAAGGCAAGTCCCCCAACTGCAAAAGGGCCTGTGGAGGCTAAAGTGTCAAAGTTCAGCATAATTAAGGTCAGAAAAGTCCAGGCCAAGGGTCTATGGCCAGAGGCATAGCTCCTCCTGACCTCTGATGACTCCTTATGCCAGTTCGTCCTTCCATCATCCGAGATCAGTGGCCCTCAAACTTGGATGGACAGAACATCACTGGAGAGCTGTTAAAGTTACAAATGTTGACTGGGCGTGGTGGCTCACACCTGTAATCCCAGTACTTTGGGAGGTCAAGGCAGGTGAATCATCTGAGGTAAGGAGTTTGAGTCCAGCCTGGCCAACATGATGAAACCCTGCCTCCACTAAACACAAAAAATTAGCAGGCCATGGTGGCCTGCCTGTAATCCCAACTACTTGGGAGGCTGAGGCAGGAGAATTGCTTGAACCCGGGAGGCAGAGGTTGCAGTGAGCTGAGATTGTGCCATTGCACTCCAGCCTGGGCAACAAGAGCAAAACTCCATCTCAAAAAAATAAAATAAAAAAGTTAGAAATGCCTTTGCCCCCACCTAGACTTGCTGAAGTAGACACTTCAGGTTGAAACCATCCCTACAAACTTTATAAAATTAATCAGGGAAGAAGGGAGGGGAGAAATGAAAATAAGCCAAGCTTGCAGCATACTCAGCTGTAGTCATTAGTTCAGCTTGCTCCTGATCTGCTTCCACATACTTGTTTGCCTGTTGTCTTAGAATCACGCAGACCCTGGGCGATAGGTTCCCTAAACAGCTATAGAGATAACACCTTAGGCATTATGAAACATTATGTTTTCCATTTGAGATATTCTTTCAGGTCTTGCATACCCATGAGACTATTGATATTAGCTGATCTGAAGGATCCCACAGGAGCTGACTCAGTAAAGAATGTTGTTTCTATCTTCTGATGATTTTATCCCCTTTGCCCTGACTAATCAATGACCCTAATTTTCCAGCCTCTTGGTACTTCATAGTCTCCTTAAAAATCTAACCTCAAAACTCCTTGGAGAGATGTATTTGAGAGTTTCCTTTCTTTGCTCCTTGGAGAGATGTATTTGAGAGTCTCCTTCCCACTTCCTTGCTCAGAGCGCTGTGATTGTCAAACTTGTTCTCTGCTGCAAACCCTGCTGTCTTAGTGTACTGGCATGTTACTGTGCAGCAGGCACACAAACTTGTTGGTCCTGTAACAAGGTTAGGACCAAATGCCCTTGGCCACACCTAGACTTGCTGAATCAGACGCTTCAGGTTACAACCAAAGACTGCATTTGTAACAAACACCTTAGAGCATTCTGATGCAGATAGCCTACAGAGCAAACTGTAAGAAGCATCAGTGTGTTTCCACTTACAATGTGAGTTTGAGCAAAGCTCTTTTCCTCTGTAAAATAGGGATAAGAGTATCTACTTCATAGAGTAGTTGTGAGGATTAAAATAAAAGATGGAAAGTACTTAGCACAATGTCATATATGGTAAGCACTCAAAAAGGTCAACTGTTATTGCTATTATGATTATTTTATTTTATTTTTTTGAGACTGAGTCACTCTGTCACCCAGGCTGGAGTGCAGTGGTGGGATCTTGGCTCACTGCAACCACCTCCAGAGTTCAAGAGATTCTCCTGCCTCAGACTCCTAAGTAGCTGGGATTACAGGCACCTGCCACCACACCCAGCTAGTTTTTGTATTTTTAGTAGAGACGGGGTTTCACCATGTTGCCCAGGCGGTCTCTAACTCCTGGCCTCAAGTCATCTGCCTGCCTCAGCCTCCCAAATGCTGGGATTACACGTGTGAGCCACCACACCTGGCCTATTTTGATTATTTTGTGTCACTATTCAGCTAAATTCCCTGGTACTACTGCCTCTTTCAAATTTCTCCCTATTCTGAGAGGATTTTCTATTAGTCCTCCTTTTCTTCAACTCTCTTCTTTTTGATCCCTTCAAATAAATTTATTATCACTATTCCCAAGCATAAACCAAAATGCAAAACTGCCAGCCCCCTCCTGTCCAGCCACAGAGAGACACACACACACAGATGGATGCAGACACCACACACACACACACACACACACACACACACACACCCCTACCCCTGACGTATGCTCCAGCTCTGCACATTCCCTCCTGCAAATTCTAGTTGTCAAGGTGTTGAGGGTGTGGACAGAAGTTGTCTTTGGGTGGGTAAGAGTGTAGGTGGGGATTTTTTTATTTCCTTTCTTTGCTTGTCTGTATTTTCTGATTTGTTTGTCATGGGCATATATTGCATTTGTATCAAAAAAAAATTGTTTTAAATTTTTGTAAAATCTAGTTGTTGCCATGTCTAGAAACTCCCTGAAGGGTTTTACTGCATTCTAAGCACTCATTTAACTTCACACCCCCTCGGCCTCTCTCTTCTCTGTGCTCTTTGCTATTATACATTTGCATTCACTAGTGAGTTGCTCTGTAGACAGTCTTAAAGGAGTTGAGCATACTTGAGCAGACAGGAGGCACCCTGAAGATAGAGGCTGTGTCCTCTCTTCTGTGCAAATAGCTTGCACGTTTCTTAGCTAATATCAGCTCTCTACCCTCCGCTCTTTACCACTGTGCCCAGGTGACTGTGAGAAGTTGAAGGTGCTTGGTTAGAATAGGGCTTGGTTCTACTCAGCTGAATTTCTCATTATTCTAATTTTAAAATCTTTGACACTTGGGCTAGCAGTCTTGAGTGCATGCAACACTTGGACAGTCTCTGGAGAACTCTGAACAATACACAGGGCAGGTTTATGCAGGGATTGACAGTGTCATGGGGCTTAGGGGTAATGTCTTAGCCTGGTCATGAATTAAACCCAGGTCTTGCAAAGTGTCTAAACATCCTTTTTTCTCACTTGTTTTTTTTTTTTTTTTTTTTTTTTTTGCAAGGCCTTTATGGCTCTGGGAGGTTTGGTCGAGGCTAAGACTCATTCCCTCTCCAGTGTATAGTTAAGCATCAAACACGATTAAAAACAGATGTGATTAAGAATGTGAGTTTGAGATTAAACAGACCTGGGTTTAAATCCTAGCTCTGATCCTCAGCTAACTGTTGCAAGTCATTTAACCTCTTCTAGCCTCAGTTTCCTCATCTGGAAAATGGGGCCAGAAATTGTGTCTGCCTAATAGGAGAACAGGATTATTCTAAGAATTAAGGAAAATAATGCATGTAGAGTACTTGGTGCCCAGCAATTGGTAACGATTACTACTACTGGGATGTTTTGGTGCCACAAAGATAGAAACAAAAGAGAAACAACACCTCTGACTTGGAAAAACCTTATTTCTCAAAGGGGAGAAAGAAAGAGCCTCTGTGTGACATAGACAAAGGGAGTCTAAGGTAACATACTCACAGACAGGGGAGGGGGGCACACAGTATATGGAAGAGCTGGGAGCTTCCTACCAAGGGGAAATCTGAGAGACCTTCAGAAAAGAGGTAAGTCTTGGATGGACCTGGAGGGATAGGTGGAGAGGAGAGATGACAGGTGGACTGGCGGCCAGGAGCTGGCTGCTAGGACTGTGGATATAGCTGTATAGGCTAGTGGTTAAGCGCTCAAGTGCTGGAGTCAATAGGACATGTACTGGAGTCATTGACTATGTGGTGTTGAGAAAGTACACTGGGTAGCTTAGAAACAACAGAAATTTATTTTCATGGTTCTGGTGGCTGGGAAGTTCAAGATGAAGGTGCCAAAAGATTTGGTGTCTGGTGAGGGCTTGCTTCCTGGTTCCCAGCCAGCTGCCTTCTCACTGTGTCCTCATGTTGTGGAAGGAGTGGGGGAATCTCTCTGGGGTCCCTTTTTTGTTTGTTTGAGGCAAGGTCTTGCTCTGTCATCCAGCCTAAGTGCAGTGGCATGATCATAGCTCACTGCAGCTTCAACCTCCTGGGCTCAAGCAATCCTCCCACCTCAGCCTCCCAAATAGCTGGGACCACAAGTACATGCCACCACGCCTGGCTAATTTTTAAACTCTGTGTAGAGACGGGGACTCCTTATGTTGCCCAGGCTGTTCTCAAACTCTCGGGCTCAAGTGATCCTCTTGCCTCTGTCTTCCAAAGTGATGAGAGTACAGGCATGAACTACTGCGGCCAGCCTGGGGTCTCTTTATGACAGCACTAATTTCATTCCCAAGGGCTCTGCTCTCAGGACCTACTTACCTCCCAATGGTCCCTTTTCTAAATACCATGATTTTAGGGATTAGATTTTAACATGTGAATCTGGGGAGAACACAAACCTTGTGATCATAACAGTTACGACCACAAGCCTCACTTTTCTTATTTGTGTAATACAGAGAATGGTAGTTCCTTATTAGGATTTTTATGAAGAGTTAGTAAAATAATGCTTGTAAAATGCATTTTAAAAATCCGGTAATTATATTTCAGATGTATAGCCAAAGTTACTGCTATTTCTATATTATACCTATTATAAATCCATACTTGGCCTTGTTTTCCAGAAACATACTATTACACAACCATTCAGGCTCTTTTTCCCCATGTATTTGGATACCTGCATTAATTCATCTATTGCATAATAATAATATATATTATGTAATGATGTAATAGCTGACATTTAAAAAGCATATTCTATGTGCCAGACATTGTTCTAAGTACTCGGTATATATAAAACTCATTTAATCGTCTCAATATTGCTGTGAAGTAAGTATTTTTATTAGTCATATTTTATAGAGGATGAAATTGAGACCCAAGAGAAGTTAAGGCAAGAGAAGTTAAGCAGCTTGCCCACCCAAGGTTACACAGCTAGTAAGGAATAGAACGAGAATTTTTGGTCCCAGAGTCTGGCTCAGAATCCATGCTCTTAACTGCTTGGTTAGTGAACACCCATGCTATTTTCAAAAACTCTGGGAAGAATGGAAGCACTGAATACGAATTAAACACTGATCCTACCAGAAGGAAGATAGTAGCCAGGAGGAGTGACAAGACACAGTAAGATCATACCCACCCATGGCAGATGATCACGTGGCCTGGAGATCTGGCTAGAGCCCGTGTGGGCCTCTTGGCCTGGCTGAGTCATCCACTGGGATCAGCTTGGGCCATTGGATGAAGTCCTTGTTGCAGCCTCTGTACGGTTAGTTAACACTCTAACTTGTGCATTACTGATACCTTTTTGTCACAAGTATCAGCACAGTTGGTGCTCCCTGGCCCACTGGAAGGCTGGATGACAGAATGTGGCTGGATGGGTATAAATCTACTCTAGTATTAACTGAAAAAAAATAACTCAAAGTACAGAGCCTACTGAGTGAGGGTTGAGCCATTGCCTCATTGAGACATCGTGTCATTCACTGACTGGGCACTTGTTTTTTGCCAAGTTCTCTTCTTTGTGTTGGATGCTACATTGAAAACATATTTTATTTTGTTTTTTTCCTCCTCAGCACACTCGCAAAATCCCTAGGATTATTCACACTTGGCCCTTCCCGGCTTCAAATGGCTTATGCCTCAGTATAAACATTTAGAAGGTTGGAGCTAAAAAGGTCCTTGATAGTGAGTGGTATCCTGGATACCAGTTTGCAAGAACTGATTGCTAAATTTTCAGGAATTTTGTATGCTGATTGTTAAACACAGCCATTCTTAAAAAATTGAATTATATAATCAAATAAACCATACTAAAAACAAAGGTAATAAATATTCAAAACTCATTATTTCAGTAAGGCACAGTGGTTGATGCCTGTAATCCTAGCACTTTGGGAGGCTGAGGTGGGTGGATCACTTGAGGTCAGGGGTGTGAGACCAGCCCTGGTCTCAAGTGGCAAAATTCTGCCTCTACTAAAAATATAGACGTAGCCAGGTGTGGTGGTGGGTGCTTGTAGTCCCATTTATTTGGGAGGCTGAGGCAAGAGAATCACTTGAACCTGGGAGGTGGAGTTTGGAGTGAGTCAGGCTATCGCCACGGCACTCCAGCCTGGGTGACAGAGTGAGACTACGTCTCAAAAAAACAAAGAAAAAGAAACCCTATTACTTTATAATTACTTTACAATATGATGTGCAATTCCATGGACAACTCTGCATTCAGTGATGTTTTTGGTAAGCTTGAATTTAGCCGTGATGGTAGTATTTACACCACTGAAATCAGCAGACACTATAAATTAGTACCCCTTCCCCCAAAGCCCATTGTTGCCCAGATCTTAGAAATAATCAAATCTGGTGATTTTCACCCTGGATTTCAGCCAAGGGGATCCACTGAGAATTCTTGGTTACTGCTAGAGGAGGAGGAGTGACAGGCAAGGTGAGAGCAGGTGAGGCTCTGTGCCCATTGTCCCCGCCCCTGAGCTAGGCCAGCCTGATGTGTGTTTGTTTTTAGTATGAACCTTTGCTCAAGTAAAGTTCTTTTCACAGTTTTAAAAAAACAAAACAAAACAAAACAAAACCTTCAAGTGACTTATCTGGTCTAATCTTATTTTATTGTTCAGGAAGTTGAACTTTTCACAGTTCAGATCCGGAGTTAAGTGACTTACTCTAGGCCTCCCAGAGCCTAATCTACTTCCACATATGAGGGAGCTGACATCATGGCACCCCAGGTGGGAGACAGACTGCTGTAGACCCTAACTCGGGAATTTTCTGGACCCGCAGCCTCAGGAGACTCTCTCTCTCTGCTCGTGTCTGATATGTAGTCCTCACCAGAGCAGCATCCACCGTGCCTCCTCGCCCTGTAGACACGGTGGATTCCTAGCCAAACCTTGCAGGTAGTTTTCCACCCCTAATAAAAACTTTTCCTGATACCTCAGGGTGACTGCCTGGTTTGCTGAACCCATCTTCACTGACTGATTTGAAGTCAGGTAGAAAATCTTACCCTCACAAACAGGTTTTCAAACTTGTCTAAACTTTTGGTTGCAGAAATCTGCATAAAGCTTTAGGAAAACAAACCAAAACAGAATATAGCAGCTATTTTATTTTGTATTAGGCAGAGGCAGAAATGGATATCAGAGCCTGCCCAAGGGCACATGGATGTGTTGGCAGGTGTGTGTGTGTGTGTCTCTGTGTGTGTGTGTGTGTGTGTGTGTCTGTGTGTCTGTGTGTCTGTGTGTGTGTGGACTGGGTGATGGGGAAAGTGGAAGGGTGGCGAAGTGCAGAAAGGAGAGGATATGGGAGTGAACAGATAAATAGAAACATTTAAAGGAATCATTTTTGGGGTTAAAAAATTAGCTCTAGGTGTGAAGGAGTATACAATTTCCCGAGACTTCATGAAGTCTTGCCAACTGTCCTCTAGCAAAACCTGATCCCTTGTGTTATCAGTCGGTTGTGCTTTGTTCTGTAATCTCAGTTACACAGCACCCGGTAAGTACAACGAGTGCACTGCATAAACACATCTTTGTGGTAACACGACAATGAAGAATTCTGTAATAAATGTGGAATGAGTTTGCTAGGGGTGCCACAAACTCTCCTCTTGAGTTTCAACAGGCCTCTCCTCTGAGGCCTCTCCTTGGTGTGCAGATGGCCGCCTTCTCACTGGGACCCCGTGGGTTTTTAATCCATGCCTGCGGACATGCCTGTTGTCTCTCTCTCTGTCCAAATTTCCTCTTCTTATAAGGATACCAATCATACTGTATTTGGGCCCACTCTAAAGAACTCATTTTTGACCGGGTGCAGTGGCTCATGCCTGTAATCCCAGAACTTTGAGAGGCTTAGGCAGACAGATCACAGGGTCAGGAGTTTGAGACCAGCCTGATCGATATGGTAAAGCCCCCATCTCTATTAAAAATACAAAAATTAGCCAGGGATGGTGGCACGCACTTGTGGTCCCACCTACTTGGGAAGCTGAGGCAGAAGAATCACTTAAACCCAGGAGGCAGAGGTTGCCGTGGGCCGAGATCACGCCACTGAACTCCAGCCTGGTGACAGAGTGAGACTCTGTCTCAAAAAAAAAAAAAAAAAAGAGAAAAAAAAAGAACTCATTTTCACTTAGTCATGCCTTTAAAAAACTTATCTCCAAGTAGAGTTACATTCTGAGGTAATACATGTTAGGATTTCAACGTATGAATTTTATGGGGACACAATTTGGCCCATAACAAATGTTTAGACACTGTTCATTCTATGCTGCATGAATCACACACTTAGATATTAAGGATGTCTCCTCATTGACCCTGAGAGGTTTTATTATCTACAGAAATTAATTGTCATGCCTTGGGCCAAGAGCTTATCAGATGAAATGCCTTTAAAACCAAAGTATTGATTCCTCCCTTTCCTGTTAGGCAGGAGCCAGGTGAAGCAAGAATTACAGACCCCAAACTTGCTGTTTTCATTGTGTAGATAGCTCTACTGCAAAGATGGTCAGTGTGCCTAAAGCCAGAAGAGCTTTCTGTAAGAAGTGTGGCAAGCATCAGCCTTACAAAGAGCCCCAGTATAAGGGCAAGGATTCCCCCTATGCCCAGGGGAAGACGCACTGTGATGGGAAGCAGAGTGGCTATGGTGGGCAGACAAAACTGATTTTCTGGAAGAAGGCTAAAACTACACAGAAGATTCTTCTAAGGCTGGAATGTGGTGATCCAAGGAGATGCTGGCCATTCAGAAACGCAAACATTTGTTTTTTTTTAAGACAGGGCCTCACTCTGTTGCTCAGGCTGGAGTTTAATAATGGCTCACTGCAACCTTGACCTCCCTAGCTCAAGTAATCCTCCAACCTCAGCCTCTCGAGTAGCTGAGTCTACAGGTAGGCACCATTATGCTTGGCTGACTTTATTTTTTGTAAAGGTAAGGGCTATGTTGCCCATGCTGGCCTTGAATCCCTGGGCTCAAGTGGTCCTCCCATCCCTGCCTCCCAAAGCACTGGGATAATAGGTGTGAGCCACTACACCTGGCTGGGATTTTTTGGTGGTGTTTTTTTCATTTTGAGGAGAAAATGTTGAAGCTATACGAAAATTACCTGTTCATACCCCAAACCTCAGCATCATGCAATCTACCCAGGTACCAAACCTGCACATGTACCTGAATCTGAAATAAAAGCTGAAAAAGAAAAAAAAGAAAAACTACCAGTAGGAAAATAAATACAGTGATATTCTTTCTTCAAAAAAATCTTATGCTGACTTAAAGAATTTTGAAGGTCCTGTTTCTCCTTCAAATTGCCTTTTTGTCTTGTTTTTACAGGAATTAATTTTCGTAGATGGGAGGTCCTGAAAGGGTTTGCAGTATTTGCGGAAGCTGCTAATACTGTAGAAACAGGCGCAGCGGCTGAGCATGGCTGAAAGGGTGTGGCAAGGAGAGATCCCTGGTTCAGGTAGATAAGCATCCCTCACTTAAAATACATTGAGTATTTCCTCTTGGACTGCGGCGCCGCTTCCTTCACTCCTCCCTAGATCTGTTAGCATTTGACAGGCATCTAACAAAAATGGGCTTGGCAACTGCAAATACACAAGTGAGTGACATCATCAACTCCCTGACTGTATGACTTTACAGTTCAGCTGGGTTAGCTACTGAAAAAAAAAAAAAAAAAAAGATTAAAAAAAAGCATGGTGGCTCACGCTTGTAATCTCAGCACTTTAGAAAGCCCAGGTGGCTGGATCAGAAGGTCAGGAGTTCAAGTCCAGCCTGACCAACATGGTGTAACCTTGTCTCTACTAAAAATGCAAAAATTAGCCGGGTGTGGTGGCATTGCCTATAATCCCAACTACTCGGGAGGCTGAGGCAGCAGAATTGCTCGAATCTGGGAGGCGGAGATTGCAATGAGCCGAGATTGTGTCATTGCACTCCAGCCTGGGTGACAGAAGTAGACTCTGTCTTAAAAAAAACAACAACAACTAAAAAAAAAAACAAAAAACAGTTTTTTTCTTCCAAGCAGAGAGGTTCCTAAAAGGGCCATGCCCAGTAAATCTCTTTCAGTTTCCAGAAAAAGACTTAAAAGATTGTAGGTTGAATGTGGTAGCTCACGCCTGTAATAGCAGCACTTTGGGAGGCTGAAGTGAGAGGACTGCTTGAGCCAAAATGTTTGAGACCAGCCTGGGCAATAGTGAGACCTCATCTCTACAAGAAAATTAGCTGGGCCCGCATGGTGCCATGTGCCTGTAGTCCCAGCTACTCAAGAGGCTGAGGCAGGAGGATTGTTTGAGCCCAGGTGGCAGACGTTGCAGTGAGCCGTGATGATTCCACTGCACTCCAGCTGGTGCAACAGAGTGAGACAGTGTCTCCCCACCCTCAAAAAACAGATTGCAATATACATTTTAATGCACTGAAGTAAAAGTCCTATCTCCCCATATGCACACATTCAAATGAATCAGAAATATGAATTTTAGATATTCCTTTAATGACCTGAGTAGTGAAAAACAAATAAGAAAAAGCATTGTTTATACAAGTCCCGTGCTCCATGAGATGAGAAGCCACTTGGGGATAAGAAGCAAGGTGTGTACTCTATAGCCCATGCACTCTTTGCATGAAGCAGATATTCAACACATAGTGATTTTACCTGAAGCTCCAAGAGGAAAGGTAATTTAACTCAAACCACTACAAACCTTAAAAAATATCATCACTGTGTCAGACTGTGGAAGGAGGTGAGGCCTGATTACTCCAGAAAGCAAGCCTAGGTGACTGCAGGGAACATGGCACTCTTCTCTCTTCAAGGGCATCCAGAAGTCTTTGTTCTTTTTCAGGTAATGAGTTGGAGACGAGGGTCTGGCAATGACCTTCCTGCTGCCATTCCAAGGCATGGACTTGAGCAGCCTGTAGCTGAGGTGTAATGGCGTTGTGGTCTATTCTCCGTCAGTAGGAACGCAGGGTAACCCAGGGCTGCCTCTGAAACTGCCAGACTCCGAAGTTAAATCCACTCAACTCAACAGGTATTTATTGTGTTGTTCATAATAACAGATATCCCAATTGCTATTATTCAACAGATATTTATTGTGTTACAGAAGAGTGCTAGTTTCTATTATAATTAGAGAAGAACCCAGGTATCTGGAGAGGTAGCTTGAAGGAAGACTGGCTTTTAAATATTGAAGTTTCTCTCTAAGACCTAGGCATGGAGTCCCAAAATAATAAGCAGAACCTAAGCTGCTAGATGAGAAAATATAAGTCTGAAAAGCTGGGATGCTCACCATTCCACACTGGTTCTTTGATGATGAGTGTGATCTGAACAAGGACAGTGCTCCCTTGGTCAGTGATGGTTTTAGGTATAGGTATGTGACCCAATGCTGGTCAATGAGAAATGAAAAGAGCCAATGCAGGAAGCGGGTGGTGGACAGGAAAAGAAGGTTTCCAGGAAAGGCTAGTACTGATAAAATGCTCCTCCATCACTGCTGTATTTCAGATAATAGCCACCACTTGAGCACTCTAAGAAGAAAGGGATTTAATTAAGGAAATTAGGTGCTTAAAAATTCACTGGTAGGCTAAAGGAGTCGGTTCTAGGTTGTCTACAGCAATAACCAGCAGAACATAGCAGAAATGTCTGCTAGAGAAGCTGCTACCTTTGTCCCCATCAAGAAGCTGGAGGGGCCAGACGCGGTAGCTCATACCTGTAATCCCAGCACTTTGGGAGGCCAAGGCAGGTGGATCACAAGTTCAGGAGTTTGAGACCAGCCTGGCCAATATGGTGAAACCCTGTCTCTACTAAAAATGCAAAAATTACCTGGGTGGAGGCGGAGGTTGCAGTGAGGCAAGATCATGCCATTGCACTCCAGCCTGGGCAACAAGAGTGAAACTCTGTCTAAAAAAAAAAAAAAGCTGGAGGGACCAGGAAGCCACCACAGCAAGCGTGACTCCAGAATGACACCTGCAGAAATGCAGAACCCTGTGCCCATATTGCAAGGAAACAGCAGACAACACAGACCACAGCCTCCTTCCAAATCTCAGTCAGGTGCAACTGATGTGCATTCTTCTATGTGAAGAATTCCAGCCACTAGTCTGTTAGTGGAACATTCCTGCCCCTGTTCCCTCCCATCTCTCACTTCCTCCCAGGAGAGTTAAGTGAGGTATCGGGTATCTAACTGGCAAGCGTGATAGAAGAAACTTGACATGCATGGACCCATCCCCTCCACTTCTCTTTTCTGCCCTCAGGGAGTATGCTTTCTGCTCTACACAGATGTTTTCCTCTGCAGGACAGGAATAGATGGAGTTGCCCATGACTGGCTGGGAAAATTGGCCTGACATTGGGGTATAGTGTTAGGACATTCACTTGCCTACAGATAATGCTAATATCAGAGTTACCTCTAGAAGTAAGGATAATGTTTTGATCGCCATATGCCGACTCCCTCTGCCCCCTTGTTTTTCTACTAATTCAAGAATTTGGTGAAGAAACTAGGGCTAGAGAAATGGAATCAAACTCTCCTGTGCTGCTAGATAACACCAGGCACTTGGTCTGTCATGAGACCTCCTGCTTTATAACTCACAGTTTTCCCAGCATTTCACACCTGTATCTCATATGATCCTCTCAACAACCTGTTCACAAAGGCAGAATGGCCATTATTAGCTGAGGAGCTAATGCTGCAGCTCTTATTGTTCATAACCTGTTCCACAATATGATATACACAGGAAATTGAAAAAACATATATGCACACACACACTCTCACACACACACATACACACACACGCACGCATATTTCTCACTATGAATAAAGTGTGAGGCTGCTGGCACCAGAGGTAATGAACCCAGAGGTTCTAGTTGCCCTAGGCCTAGGATCAATATCTTATCATACCTGTAATCCACTCCCTGCCCACCAGATAGGAAGCTCTGGCTCGGAAAAGTGTGCTAATTAGTTCAAGGTTGCAAGGTTAATACATTAATAGTTGACCCTTGAATAACGCAGGGACAAGGGCACTAACTTCTGTGCAATAAACAATTCACATCTAACTTTAAACCCCCCAAAACTTAACTACTAATGGCCTGCTGTTGACTGGAAACCTTACCAATATTACAAACAACCAATTAACACATATTTTATATGTCTTATATACTGTAGTCTTACAATAGAGTAAGCTAGAGGAAAGAAAATGTTATTAATTATTAATTATAGGTCTTGCATGGTGGCTCACACCTGTAATCACAGCACTTTGGGAGGCCAAGGTAGGAGAATCACTTGAGGCTAGGAGTTTGAGGCCAGCATGGGTAACATAGTGAGTCTCCATCTTTACAAAAATAAAAAAAAATGTTTTAAAAAATGGCTGGATGTGGTGGCTCACGCCTGTAATCCCAACACTTTGGGTGGCCGAGGTGGGTGGATCACTTGAGGTCAAGAGTTTTTGAGACCAGCCTGGCCAACATGGTGAAACCCCATCTCTACTAAAATTAGAAAATTTAGCCAGGTGTGGTGGAGGGTTTGGTCTTCTTGTCTCTGGGGTGGCAGAGGCAAACAAAAATTTACGTATAAGTGAACTGTGTAGTTTAAACCTATGTTGTTCAAGGGCTAATTGTACATAGAAGTTTAAGCTCAGATCCTCTGCATCCAAATCAGAAGAATCTCAAACACAGTCTGAAGCGGAAGAGGCACTTGTTACCTGCACACATCCCCACTATAGCTTACTGGGTCAGAGAAGGTTCAAAGGGATGGCCTTTCCATCCTGCCTACATCCACTGGGCCAATCTCCATCTAGAGATGCAATCTGCCTCCTATCAGGTCTCTTCTGAGCTAGAGCAGGTTTTTCTAGTTACCTTCTGGAGAGGGGAGATCAGAGGAGTCTGCATTAAGGCTCATGATCTGGGTGGTCCTCTGCTGGTCTGGAAATCCACCGAGGCGTGGGCAGTGCCTGTTAGATACCCAAGATGCTGTGCCCACTTCTGAATACAAGCTAAGCCCCGCTGTCCAATGTACTCAGGACAGTAGATGGTGCACTAAATAAAAATGTCTAAAAGGGGAACCATGAAAAATGGTAAAAGCATACCTTAAACTTTCAATTTTAACTTAAAGCACATCAAGATAAGTTTAGGTACCGTTTTCTTTAAAGGTAGGATCAAAGCATTTTCTTGGAGCAGGTATCTATTCATTGGAGTTCTGCCTTATCTTTCTTGCATTAACTGTATCTAGAGTTTATTTATTCTACAAATATGTATTGTGTTCCTACTATGTGCCAGACGCAATCTAGGTGATAAGGACACAACAGTGAACAACAGGTAGTCTGCACTCACAGAGCTTACCTTCTATTGGAATCTACCATATGTTCCGGTTTGGGTTTCTTCAGAGTAGAATGAGAACTTAAACACACAAGGCAATCTGAGTCTTACCCTACATTACTGAGAATTACCCTAAAATGGTTACGATTTTTTTTTTTTTGCTAGTCTTCACCACATGTCTTTCCCATACTAATTCAACAGCAACTTTTGTGTGCAACTTGCTTTTATCAAATCTTTCCAAAGCATACAACTCCAGTTTTCGTAGGAACAAAAAACTCTCTTTTTGCACTCATATTTCTTTGGTTTTTATGATGATTACATTGCACAATCAGAATTGCAAGTACAATGGGCAGATGTGGGTTGGGAACAAATAGCCCTGACCTCTGGTGAACATTTAGCTCAATTCATGGGAACAGAAGTACCTCTACTAGCTGGGTATCTAGCACGCCGTGCGCATTAGCGGTTCTGTAGAGGCAATGGGGACATCTGCTAACCGGATGATTTGGTTAAGTGGAGGTTGGCTTCAAGAGCTTCTGCCATATCGACTCACCTCTCTTCTTCAGACCAAATGGCACTCTTCTATTGAAGGGTTCAAGTACTTTCTCTAAAGCTTTACAAAGGTGGAGGAAACATGATGTACCTTTGTTTAGCTACATTTCGTTTGTTATAAAATTCATAAAGGTGACGCTGTGTTTCTGTGCCGTCTTTTGTGTGGTATCTTATGTGCATGTTCTCCTTTTCTCTGCAATCCTCTCTTACATATGGCCCTTGTCAGGCACCCCAGGCAAACCACTGCCCTCAGGGTAATGCAGTCCCAGCCCTGCAGTCCCTTCTTCTTGAGCCTCACACATTCTGTCTCTTCGGGCATCAGCTGAGATCACTGCATTTTCCCTTAGCTCAGGCTTTTGCTGGCTCTGTAGGGGGAAGAGGCAAATTCTGACACGTGAATGGGGCTACAGTAGAAGCAGGAGAACGCCGGCTTCCTTCCATCTGACGGCAAATGTACATCACCACCACCAAATAATGTAGATTTCTTCAGAAAACCCTCCAGTCTGGTCTTCTTTACTTTTCACAAAAAATGCATATTTCTCTTATTATTATAGCTTGGCCCCTATTTTCCTGCCTGAATTTCATGACAAAGAACTCCCCACCACACACACATTAACTGAAATGCCCCTACCCTGGGGAACAATTTGGAACCAAAGACACTGTGCTCGAATAACATACATGGATGTCAATGCTCCTCCCCAGTACAGTAGAGATGGATAATTCAGCCCATTCTCTACAATAGACCACCCGTTCTACAGGAGAGCCCGTTGCCCTCCCTTTTGTAAAGAGATAAGAAGAGACTCTGTTCTTATTTATCCGGCAACACAACAGAACAAGCCATATTAGAGAAAAGCAGGAAAAATAATGATGTTAATAAGTCAATGATAAAGACTGTTCCGTGCCCCACAGTGGCCCTTAGGTGACAATGAGGTGATAGAGATCATTTAATCCAACCAGCTTATGTCAAAAATAAGAAACCCAAGACACTTGGGTGAGGCTCACACAAGACAGAGCTAGCCTGAGGCAAAGCAAGGGTAAGAAGTCGCTGACATTTAGTCATTTGTAGCATCCACTACACCAGCTGTTCTCAAAGGGTGATCCATAAACCCCTGAGGGTTCCTGCCATTCTACTGAGGTATTCCTGAAGTCAAAACTACTTTTATAATAATAATATAATGTTTTTTGCCTTTTTCACTGTGTCGCCAATTTGCACCAATGGCGGGTAAAACTACTGGCATTTTAGCATGAACCAAAGCCTGAGCATCCAACTGTACTAGTCATCGCTGTCACACACTTGCAGGAAAAACAAATGTCAGTTTCACTTAAACAAATGCCCTTAGGCTGGGTGCCTTGGCTCACCCCTATAATCCTAGCACTTTGGGAGGCCTCAGCCGAGGTCACAGGATCACTTGAGGCCAGGAGTTCAAGACCCTTCCCCTACTTTAAAAATTAATTCTGTTGAATATTGACAATTTTCAAAATAATCTGTGTGCTACGCTTTTGGTGTGACCCCCCCAGAGTTCTTGTGTTAATCCCCATTGCAACAGTGTTGAGAAGTGGGACTTGGCAGAGGTGACTACGGTCATGGGGGCTCTGCCCTCATCAATGGATTCATGCCATTATCGCAGGAGTGGGTTATTTATCGCAGGAGTGTGTTCCTGATGAAAAGGAGGGAGTCGGCCTCCTTTCTTCTCTTGCACATGCTGCTGTCTCACCCTTCTGCCTTCTGCCACGGGATGACGTAACGAGAGGGCCCTCCCCAGATGCGGGCCCCTTAACTTCTCAGCCTCCAGAACTGTAAAAAATACATTTCTTTTCTTTATAAATTATCCAATCTGTGATATTCTGTTATGAAAACACACAACAGACTGAGACACTGTAAAAAATGAGAAGTATGCATAAAGTACTTCTGCTGTGTTCCAACTATGATAGTTATCTCTAGGAAAAACACTTAGGCGATTATTTGAGTTGTAAGTTGAACAAGCCACTTTTTTATGGAGCATCTTTTTTTTTTTTTGATTGAAAGAACAAATGACAAAGAATGCTATTTCAGACTAAGTGTTTGGCAGACATTTTCTTAAAAATGAACAAAGGGAGCCTGTCACTTCAGGGAAAACAACTGATAGTATTTGTTGCTGATGATAAAATTTGAGCTTTCAAGCAAAAATTAGAATTTGGAAAAACTTTTGTTTACCACTGTGGAGCTTGACAGCTTCTCAATACACAGGATTTTTAATGAAATATGTTGGTGATATTAACAAGTGTGATTTTTTTCCTGGTAAAAATAAAATATGTCAACATTTAAAATACCTGCATAATTCAAAGACAAATGTTTTCCAATGACCAATGAATGCATTGTATTACAAAATCATGCATGGGTAAAAGATCCATTCTAAGTGCACAACAAACCAATTGATTTTAATGTAACAATATGAAAAGTTCATTGACAGAATTTCGTATTTCACATTGCAACTAACCTTTAAGACACCATCAAAATAGAATATCGACAATTATCTAAGAGGACTATTAAGTACTCTTCCCTTTTCCAGCTACATATCTGTGTGAAGCTGGATTTTCTTCACACGCTTTGACCGGGACAACATATTGCAATGCACTGAATGCAAAAGTAAATATCTGAGAATCCATTTATCTTCTGTGAATGTACACATTTTAAAAATTTCAAAATATTTCACAATGTAAAACAATGCCTTTTTCAAAAATGTAGAACAATGTCATTTTTCTCGCTGAAAATTTTATTTGGGAGATGTGAAAAATAGAAATATGGGCCAGGCTCACACCTGTAATCCCAGCTACTCAGGAGACTGAGGCAGGAGAATCACTTGAACCCAGGAGGCAGAGGTTGCAGTGAGCCGGGATGGCAGCACCGCACTCTGGCCCGGGTGACAGAGGAAGACTCCATCTCAAAAATCTAAAATATTCTGGCGCCTCCACCCTGTCCCCTGCCGGTGTGCTCCGTGTGCCATGCTCTGTGTGCATTGTCCCAGATATAGCAGTTGGTACAAAGCGGAGATCTGACAAGCTTTTTTCTACTTGTGTCACTAACGGACCGTTTATCATGAGCAGCAATTCGGCCTCTGCAGCAAACGGAAATGACAGCAAGAAGTTCAAAAGTGGGAAGAGACAAGTTGTGGCCACGTTGCCGACCTCGGGCAGCAGTCAGCTTCTCCACGTAGAACCCAGAAGTAGGAGACTCAGAATTGAATCTCTTCTCCCTCCCCGCTCCTTGTCACAACACACTTGAAATATCTAAGTTCGTGGAACTTTGCTTGAGTGAGATTTTTTTGATCTTCAGCTACATTTTTGGCTTTGTGAGAAACCTTATCATCAAACACAATGGCCAGCAATGTAACCAACAAGACAGATCCTGACTCCATGAACTCCTGTGTGTTCATTGGGAATCTCAGCACTCCTGTGGTCAAGAAATCTGATGTGGAGGCAATCTTTTCCAAGTGTGGCAAAATTGTGGGCTGCTCTGTTCATAAGGGCTTTGCCTTCGTTCAGTATGTTAATGAGAGAAATGCCCCAGCTGCTGTAGCAGGAGAGAATGGCAGAATGGTTGCTGGCCAGGTTTTAGATATTAACCTGGCTGCAGAGCCAAAAGTGAACCGAGGAAAAGCAGGTGTGAAACCATCTGCAGCGGAGATGTACGGCTCTTCTTTTGTCTTGGACTATGACTTTCAAAGGGATTATGATGATAGGATGTACGGTTACAGCACGTGTACCTCCTCCTCCTCCTATTGCTTGGGCTGTAGTGCCCTCGAAACGTCCGCGTGTATCAGGAAAGAGGAAGGGGCAAAAGTGGCTTCAATTCTAAGAGTGGACAGCGGGGATCTTCCAAGTCTGGAAGGTTGAAAGGAGATGACCTTCGGGCCATTAAGAAGGAGCTGACCCAGATAAAACAAGAAGTGGATTCTCTCCTGGAAAACCTAGAAAAAACTGAAAAGGAGCAGAGCAAACAAGCAGTAGAGGTGAAGATTGATAAGTCAGAATAAGAGCCGAGCAGCAGCTCTGTGAAGAAAGATGAGACTCATGTGACGATGGAGTCTGAGGGGGGTGCACATGACTCTGTTAAGGAAGGGGACCTACTGGATGATGATGATGATAATGAAGATGGGGGGGATGACCAGCTGGAGTTGATCAAGGATGATGAAAAAGAGGCTGAGGAAAGAGAGGATGACAGAGACAGTGCCAATGGCAAGGATGACTCTTAAAGCGCATAGTAGGGTTTAGAAATCTTATCCCATTATTTCTTTACCTAGGCGCTTGTCTAAGATCAAATTTTTGATGCTCACTGTTCTCCATCTTTGTCCTTCCCATGTTCATTAATTCATGTTTCCCTGTGCCTAGTCCCATTTTCACTTCCTTTGACACTACTAATAGTTTTGTTAAGTCTTACCCTGTAACTTTTGCTTTTAATTTTGATACCTCTTTATGACTTAACAATAAAAAGAGTGTATGGTTAAAAAACAACAACAAAAGAAGTTCAAAAGTGACAGCAGAAACACCAGCCCCTCCTGAGTAATCCACCTCTGGAAGTTCCCCATCGATGTCACCGAAGGGGAGGTCATCTCCCTGGGGCTGCCCTTTGGGAAGGTCCCCAGTCTCCAGATGCTTAAGGGGAAAAACCAGGCCTTCATGGAGATGAACATGGAGGAAGGAGGCTGCCAACACACGGTGAACTACTACACCTGGGTGATGCCTGTGCTGCGCGGCCAGTCCATCTACATCCGGTTCTCCAACCACAGGGAGCGGAAGACCGACAGCTCTCCCAACGAGGCGCGGGCTGCAAACTTGGTCCAGTCGGGGAACCTGGCTTGGCTGCCTCGATGGCGCTCGTGGACACAGGGATGGCAATGATCCTTGCCCCGTGCTCAGGATCATCGTGGAGAACCCTTTCTACCCCGTGACCCTGGATGTGCTGCACCAGATTTTCTCCAAGTTCAGCACAGTGTTGAAGAACATCACCTTCTCCAAGAACAACACATTCCAGACCCTGCTGCAGTACGTGGACGCCGTGAGCGCCCAGCACACCAAGCTGAGGCTGGACAGGCAGAACATCTCCCACGCCTGCTGCACGCTGCGCAGCGCCTTCTCCAAGCTCAGCAGCCTCAACTCAAGTACGACGACGACCACACAACCAGATCGCGACTATACGCCCAGACCTGCCCTCCGGGATAGCCAGCCTTCACTGTCCAGACAATGGTGGCGGCCTTCGGCCTTTCCCTTCCCAACGTCCACAGAACCTGGCCTCTCTGGCCATCCCCTCAGCGGCGGCTCCTGGACCCCTGGCCATCCCCTCTGCGACGGCAGCGGCAGCGGCAGGCAGGATCGCCATCTCGGGCCAGGCGGGAGCAGGGCATTCTACCTTGCTGGTCAGCAACCTCAACCCGGAGACAGTCATTATTCTTTTCGTAGTCTACGTCAATGTGCAGCACGTGAAGATCCTGTGTTTTTTATTTCCTTTTTTATTTATTTATTTTTAAATTGAGATGGGGTTTCACCATGTTGCCCATGTTGACCAGGATGGTCTCAATCTCTTGACCTCATGATCCGCCCACCTCGGCCTCCCAAAGTGCTGGGATTATAAGTGCGAGCCACCACGCCTGGCCAGATCCTGTTCAATAAGAAGGAGAATGCCCTGGTGCAGATGGTAGACGGCAGCCAGGCCCAGCTGGCCATGAGCCACCTGAACCAGCACAAACTGCACAGGAAGCCTGTCCCCAACATGCTCTCACAGCACCAGAACTGCAGCTGCCCCATGAGGGCCAGGAGGACCAGGGCTTGACCAAGGGCATTGGCCACTCGCCCCTGCACCACTTCAAGGGGCCAGGCTCCAAGAACTTCCAGAACATATTCCCACCCTCAGCCACCCTGCACCCCTCCAACAGCCCGCCCTCAGTAGCCGTGTAAGATCTCAGGGTCCTCTTCTCCAGCAATGGGGGCGGCATCAAAGGATTCAGGTTCTTCTAGAGGGACCGCAAGATGGTGCTGATCCAGATGGGCTCTGTGGAGGAGGCAGTCCAGGCCTTTATTAACCTGCACAACCACAACCTCAGGGAGAAACACCATCTGCAGGTCTCCTTCTCCAAGTTCACCATCTAGGGGCACAGGACCCCCCACGCCCAGACCCCCTGGCGACAACTTCCATCATTCCAGAAAAAAAGCCACTTTAAAAAGCAGCTGAAATGACCTTAAGAGACCAGAGCTTTTATTTTATTTTTATTTATTTATTTATATTGAGATGGAGTTTTGCTCTTGTTGCCCAGGCTGGAGTGCAATGGCATAATCTCAGCTAACTGCAACCTCTGCCTCCTGGGTTCAAGTGATTCTACTGCCTCAGCCTCCCAAGCAGCTGGGATTACAGGCGCGTGCCACCACACTGGGCTAATTTTTGTATTTTTAGTAGAGAGGGAGTTTCTCTGTGCTGGTCAGGCTGGGCTTGAACCCCTGACCTCAGGTGATCCACCCACCTCAGCCTCCCAAAGTGCTGGGATTACAGGCGTGAGCCACTGCACCCGGCCCGATTTTATTTTTTTTTAAAGAGAAATCAGTTTACCTGTTGTTGTTGTTGTTTTTTTTTTTTTAAATTAAATCTAGTTCACCTTGCTAAAAATAAAAATAGATGTTATTTAGGCTGGGCACGATGGTTCCTGCTTATAATCCCAGCACTTTGGGAGGCTGAGGCAGGTGGATCATGAGGTCAGGAGTTCGAGACTAGCCTGGCCAAGATGGTGAAACCCCATCTCTACTAAAAAAATACAAAAATTAGCCAGGCGCAGCGGTGGGTGCCTGTAATCCCAGCTACCCAGAAGGCTGAGGCAGGAGAATTGCTTGAACCCAGGAAGTGGAGTTTGCAGTGAGCCAAGATCGCACCACTGTACTCTAGCCTGGGTGAGAGTGAGACTCTGTCTCAAAGAAAAAACGTTATTTATATTAACGTGTAATGGGTTTATTATGATTTTAAAATTGACAAATATTTTAAAGTTTCTGCCACTAACCTACATGCATTTTAGGAGTGTATAAAGGGGTCCTGAGACAAAAAGCTTTGAGAACTGCTGGATGACCACATCTTGCCCTCCAGAATGTGGCCTGAAGGGAAATACTTCTTTCCCTTCTGCTTAAATAACCCAATGCTGTTACTGTTTTATTTTAAAATCCAGTCTACCCTCTTCCTCTAGAACTATTAAAAAGTAAACTGCAAAAGAACCGTAGCTTCCTGAAATCAAAGGACCCAAAACAAAGAGAAGGCAAAAGCAGCGAATAAAAGGACTTCTGCAAAGACTGGCAGGCGGACCAAAGACCACTTCCCCTCCAGCCAGCCTGGTAGGAGTCGCCTATTCCTTTTTGCTTTGTTTTCACACCCAGTCACCCACTCCCACCTCCTACACCTCAACACCCATCCTGGAAAGCTATTGTTCCCCAGGGCCTCCAAACACAAAGGGACTTTATAAATCTTTGGGCTGACCCCCACCACATCCCCATTCTGAGATTACAGTACAAGGAAGGGCACTTTCAGATTGTGCTGAGCCTCCACCAGCCCCCTGTTCTCAGGCTTGGGGCTGAGATGAAAAGGGAACACCACTGTTTCTGGACTGAAAAGGAAATGTAAATCCCTTGCAGGCCAGAAGCTGCCAGAAGACCATTTCTCTGTTAGTAAACAGGGTTGCCTGAGCCATCTTTCTCCTCTTTAATAACCTGTGGGGCATCTATTGATTGCGCATGCTGGTCCCTCATAAATTAGAACAGGGATGCCTTCTGGTTGCTCTGTAGCTGCGTAGATGGTGAAATTGGCCCACTCATACTTCATGCTCATGGAGCACAGTGCATCACGCCACATAAACATGAAGAATATGTAACATCAGGCTCTGGGAATGCATGGAAAACAACCCTGGAAGCTTCTGGGCATGCTGCAGACTTTAATTAGGCAGATTCTTCCACTAGGATTGGAGACCAGCAGAAACACCAATTGCATGCCTCCTGCTGCAGCCTGTTCTGCTTTCAAATGGGAGGGAGGAGCAAGCCTTGGTGGGTAGGAGATGAGCCTGCTCCTCTCTCTACCCCATCACCAGGATGGGCACCAGCAAGCAGAAAGGAATATTCATCTCTCATGCTGTGGTAGACAGAGCACCGAGTTAGCAGTCACAAAACATTCAAAACTCCTACTTTAGCCACTTACAGCTACATGATCTCAGGTGCAAGTGCCTTAACCTTTTAGAATCACAGCATCTCATCTGGAAAGTGATCAAAGTAATTAACACCTAGCTGCTTGTGAGGCTTGAGGAAAATAAGTCCTTCCTAGTGCCCAGTATGGTCTCAGTAAATACTGAAACCGAAATTGAACTAGTTGAAGAACAGGGTGGCAGGTACAGGGCTGATACTATTTCTTTCTCCCACCTCCAAAATCTGGCATCGGGAACTTTCCACCACTACTCCTAGCCAACATTTTGCTCTTTAAGAAGTGAGGCCCTGCAATTCATAGCTTTGATATATTGGAAATGTTTCTCTTACCCTTCCTTCTTTCTGTACCCCCTCCTAAGCTGGCTCTGAATTGAAAATTCAGTTAGCAGGAAATCTCTCTCAAATGCATGGTAAACATCGAAAAACATGCTAGCATAGCTTACCATTCTACCAAAAACAGCTTGGCACCCACATGCCAACACTTGGCAGAACCTTCCGAGTTGCTCTAACTTTAAACAGGCCCTAGGCAACTAGATCCGCTTATGCTTCCCAGAGTGTGTAGCATTTCATTAACGTTTTACCACAGTCCTCTTCATCTGCCGTTGCTAGTTAAAATGAACAAGGACAATGTGGAGAGCCATATTTTGCTATTTCTGGAAATATCTGGTGTTCCAGGGAGGGTGGAGGGCATTGAATGGTACCCCCTCACTATGAAGGACATGGTTGCATCCTGGAACTCATGGATGGGTCCAGGATGTGATTGGGTGTGAGAAAAATGAAGCGAAAATGGTCTTTGCAGATGTAAAAACAAAAGATCTTGAAATGAGATGATCCTGAATTGCCTGGGGTGGGTGGGGGGGGCTTTAAATCCAAAGACAAGTGTCTTTATAAGAAACAGAAGAGGGTCGGGTGGAGTGGCTCACATATGTAATCTCAGCACGTCATAAGGCCAAGGTGGGAGGATCGCTTGAGACCAGACCAGGCAACATGGTGAGATCCCATCTTTACAAAAAATTAGCCAGGCACAGTGCCACGCACCTGTGGTCCCAGCTACTCAGAAAGCTGAGGTGGGAGAATTGCTTGAGCCTTGGAGATCGAAGCTGCAGTGTTCACGCCACTGCACTCCAGCCTGGGCAACAGAGCGAGACCCAGTCCCAAAAACAAACAGAGAGAAGAGGAGAAGGCACAGAGGGGAAGTCCATGTGAATATGGAGGCAGAGGCTGAAGTGATGCAGCCACAAGCCAAGGAACAAAAAAGTTCCCGGAAGCTGGAGAGGCCAGGGCGGATTGTCCCGTAGAGGCTTTGGAAAAAGTGGGGCCCCGCCCATACCTTGATTCTGGAGTTCTGGCTCCAAAACTGTGAGAGAATCGATTTCTGGTGTTTTAGGCCAACCATTTGGGGTCATTTGGTTATGTGCAGCATACGTAAAAATGTCTGGTAGGATACGTTCCATGGCAGATTGCTGTAGTTGCCCTGTCCATTTATCCTTCCTTTTTGGTAACAACTGACTTTTTGGGGGATGGTCACGTGCTCAGCGAAAGCCTCCCTTCCCCAGCATCCCTTGCAGGGAGGTGTGGCCGAGACTAAGTTTTGGCGAGAGAAGTATAAACAAAGAAGCGTAAGAGACTTCTACAAAGTCTCTTTATGGGAGAGTGTTACGGGTTAAAGTGTCTCTCCCCGAAATTTAGATATAGAAGTCCTAATCCCTCGTACCTTAGCATGTGATCTTATTTGGAATAGGGTGCTTGCAGATGTAGTTAGTTAAAATGAGGTCGTGAGGGTGGGTCCTATCCAATATAAATGTGTCTTTATATAAAGGGGAAAATTGGACGCAGAAACACACACACAGGGAGAATGCCGTGTGACGACCAAGGCAGAGACTGAGGTGATGCTTTACAAGGTAAGAAAACTCAAAGATTTCCAGCCAGTCAGGAGCAGCTAGGGAAGGGGCATGGAACAGATTTTTCCTTACAGTTCTCAGAAGAAACCAATCCTGCCTGATACATTGATGTTGGACTTCTGGCCTGCAGAACTGTGAGAATTGTGAGACAACAAGTACATTTCTGTTGTGTAAGTCACTCAACTTGTGGTCCTTTGTCACAGCAGCCCTAGCAAACTAATAAAGAGAGCTATGTCCTTCCACTTTTCCATCTTGCTACCTAGACTAAGGTAGCTAAGAGAGATGGTTCTCCATTAGCCATTGTGGACCGTGAGGATGAGGTCCACATTCACAGACGGTAGGGCAGGGAGCTAGAAGGAACTTGATACCCTAAAAACTTCATGGAGATGCCATGCTAGCCCTGGGCTGCCTGTCTCTTGGCTTGTCTTTCTGAAAAATAAATAATATTAAAGCTTTTGTTGTTATTTGTTGAAACTTGTAGTTGAATATGATTTTTTTTTTTCCCTGAGATGGAGTCTTGCTCTGTCACCCAGGCTGGAGTGCAGTGGCACCATCCTCAGCTCACTGCAACCTTGCCTTCCGAGGTTCAAGCAATCCTCTTGTCTCAGCCTCCTGAGTAGCTGGGACTACAGGAGCACGCTACCATGCCCAGCTAATTTTTGTATTTTTAGTAGAGACAGGGTTTCACCATATTGATCAGGCTGGTCTCAAGTTTCTGACCTCAGGTGATCCGCCTGTCTCGGCCTCCCAAAGTGCTGGGGTAACAGGTGTGAGCCACTGTGCCCGGTCAGTTGAATATAATCTTAACCAATACAAACACAATTTTGATAAATTAGTTCTTTGGGGAGAGGACTGGGATTGGACTGTTTTATTTGTTTGTTTGTTTGTTTGTTTGTTTTTTGAGACAGAGTCTCGCTCTGTCGCCCAGGCTGCCGTGCAGTGGCGTGATCTCGGCTCACCGCAACCTCCGCCTTCCGGGTTCAAGCAATTCTCCTGCCTCAGGCTCCTGAGGAGCTGGGACTACAGGCACGTGCCACCATTCCCAGCTAATTTTTGTATTTTTAGTAGAGATGAGGTTTTACCGATAACCAGGCTGTTCTCCATCTCCTGACCTCGTGATCTTCCCGCCTCAGCCTCCCAATGTGCTGGGATTACAGATGTGAGCCACCACGCCTGGCCTGGACTGTTATAGATAGGAAATATTTGCTTCTCCTGTGCATTTCAATTTTGACATCAGGAATGTACTCGTGTACTCTTTTGCGATTAAAAAATAAATAAATCTGTTTTATAATAAATAAATTCCAAGGAAAAAAGAGGAATGAGAACCTGTATTTCAAGGAGACCTGAGAAATCTATCAACCATAATGGATGATTGGATGCAGGAAAAAAAGAAAAAGAAATATATCATCCAATTGCAATGTGTGAGTCTTATTTGGATCTTGATTTAAACCCCCAGTTTTTTAAATTTACAGAAAAATTGGGGAAATTTTAATATTATCAGATAATTGATGATATTAAGGAATTATTGTTAGTTTTTTATGAATGCTAACAATATTGTAGTGATCTGTTTAGTGTGCTCTTATCTTTTAGACTCTAAAACATGGTTTTCAACCTTGTCATGATTGTTATTTTGAGCCATATAGTTCTTAGTCGTGAGGTGCTGGCCTGCGCCTTGTAGAATGCTTCATAGCAGCCCTGTTTCACCCTGGCTTCTTTCCGCTAGGGTGCACACCCCCTCCCCCCAACCTTGTATAAACAAAAAAAACGTCTCTAGATATTGCCAAATCTCCCCTAGGGGGCAAAATTGCCCTGGGCTGAGAATAACAGCTCTTAAATTTAGAGATACTGACTGGACTATTTATGGGTGAAATGGTTCCATGACTGGGTTTTGCTTCCAGATAATCCAGGCGATGGAGGGCAGTGGGTAAAATGTTCCATGACGGAAAGTTTAACATACATGTAAAATTTTTCAAAGAGTCTGGTTGGACTCTTTATTAAGTTCCATCAATACAGGGGACTGAATCTTCTTAAATATTATCTCACTATAAGGTGAGAATATACTGGATAAAATACAACCAGATATTTACCTCCTTTGTCCAAGATCTTGTCTTATGTCTCCCACGTGGTCATTAAAATCCAAGGATCTAGGTTCCCAATCTGACTGGGCAAAGTGAGCCCTCCCTCCCCAACCCTCTCCCCATCACTGACTCAGCACTAGCCCCCAGGCATCCTCGGTGCTGCCCCCGGGGGGAGCATACTCAGCTAGGAGCTGCTCCTGCGTCTTCTTCAGTTGCTTGGTGACCCTAACTCCTGAGGTGTCATTCCAGCTCTGCCCCCTGGGCCTCCTCCTTTCCCAGTCCCCAAGCTTAAGCTGGATGGGGTGTGCTTGCAGCCAGATTCATTAGGGCCATGCCTTGCCCATTCCTTTGAGGGCCCAGCCCATCAGCCTCCTCCTCACTATTTGCAGGTGCTCTCTGCAGAGCCCTGCCAGTCCACCCTTTCACCAGGCTCACACCTGCGTCCCTGTTCTCCACCAGCTGCTTCACTCCAGTCCCTGCTTGGGACAGGGACAGGCCTCCCTAGGGCCCATGCACCCCTGGGCATCTCTGCTGAGACCGACTTTCAGGCCCATCGGGTCTTCCCCAAGACCCGGAGCCTTCAGAGCTTTCATCAGGATTCCCTCAGCATGTGGTTTATGAGTTGTGATTCAAGCCCGTCAGGGACCAGACTGTAGGTGGGCACAGGGGCCTCTGAGCTGGAGGCAAATGGGGCTTTCAAAAGGTCTCTGAGCAGAGCCATGAACCCACCTTCTTCGGGCCTGGGAGCATGGCTGCCTGCTCAGGTCCCAACACGAGGTCCAAGGTGCTCTCTGCTTGCTTTAGGGGCCACAGAGGGAGGCTGACCACAGCTGTGACTCCCCTCAGTGCTGGACCCCGGGCGGGAAGCCCCTCTTGCACTGACTAGACCAGAACCACAGACATTTTCCCTACAAGGAAAGGGAGCAAGATTAAGATCAGTCGGTTATTTTTATACAAATGTTGTTCCAACCACAACGACTGTTTTCGAAGGTGGGTGGTATTTGTTTGGTGGAAGGATCTTTGAGATGAGAGGCAGCAGGATGCTTTAGCACCACCACTTCCTCTACCTTTCTGAGTGTTCCCTTACCAAGTCACTAGTTCTGGTTCTGCTCCGTTTGTCTGCCCAGTAAAGAAGCAGAATGAGGGGAAATCTGTCTACCTACTTACCCTGGGGGGACAGTCATGGCTGCTGGTGAGTTTCAAGTGATTTGAGAGGCATGGTGACTTATATGAGGAGCTCTTTCCCTCCCCTTCATAGAAATAGAATAATGTGCAGGTTTCTAAGGGGACTTAGGAGTCAGAGAGTGCAGGGTTCAAATTCCAGAGCCTTTATATTTTGATTGTGTGAAAAAAATAGTGGGCAAGGTGGTCAACATGTCTGTGCCTCACCTTCCCCATATACAAAATGGAAATAGCCTACTTATTTCAAAAGGTTGTTGTGTAGGTATTTTTTTTTTTTCCTTCAGAAGTGTATCTTTATTTGATGGTTTTTGCAGTAACAAGATTCATAACACTTGGCATTATATTAGGCTATATGAAGGGTGTGCATACTGAAATTTCTGTAAACACTGTATACTTTGTTAGAAGAACACTTAAAATACAAGATAGTGATGTTAGTAATATTATGTTGATGGTATAACATTCAGCTTTTTTTCAGGTATCCTGCAAAAACCAGATTTTAAGGACCAATTTTAATTTAGTATTGTAAAATATGGAACGCTTCACGAATTTGCGTGTCATCCTTGCGCAGGGGCCATGCTAATCTTCTCCGTATCGTTCCAATTTTAGTATATGTGCTGCCGAAGCGAGCACTGTTGTGTAGGTATTAAGTCTCAGTAATGCCTACTTGAAATATTTGGAGGGACAGCTGCGGCTGGGTGTGGTGGCTTATGTCTGTAATCCCAGCACTTTGGGAGTCTGAGGTGGGTGGCTCACCTGAGCCCAGGAGTTTGAGACCAGCCTGGGCAATATGGTGAAACTCTATCTCTACCAGAAATACAAAAAATTAGCTGGACGTGGTGACCATCCCTCCTCCACCCTGAATACTAAATGTTCCTTTGGGAACCATCCATCTTCCACTCTCTATCCATGTAGTTCAAGTGAGGTTGACTTCAGTCCCTGACTCCAGGGGTGGGTGTATGACCCAGGACTGGCTAACTGTGGACATAATGAGTGGTTGAGGAATAATCCCTTTGTCCAGAGTAAGCCAATGAGAGTCAGCATTGGGACTTCTGTTGAAAGAGGTACTCTTTCTCCACTGGGGTTGCAAAGCCGAAGACAATGGTGGCCCTCTTTACCACTGCCTGAGTAGAGTGTGCTGGAGAACAAGGACAACAGAGAGAAAAAGCAAATCTGAGAGAGAATGGATTTCTTGTTGCCCTGGCTGAGTACCTGGATCTAGCCATTCCTGAAGATGTCAAATATTCATCTATGTGAGCTAACATATATCACCTTTTAAAAGATACTTGAACTGAGTTTCTGTTAGTGGCAATTAAAGGAACTGTGACTAATTCATCTTTATTTTTTATTTTGATGAAAAGTTTGCAGTTTTTACATGATGGCATAGAAACAGAACTCTGGCATGTTTGACAACGTACTTTTGACAGCTCTATCTATTTCTGACAAGGACCTGCTGGGAAGTTGTGGGAACATATCTCCTGTGTCCGTCCCCCTCTTTTCAAAGTATATTTTTATTCAGAGATACATAAATGTATGCTAATGATCTTATGATGATGATGATCAGAACTGTGCTCCAAGAAGATTATAGCAACCATGAGCAGGATTAGAGTAGGGAGAGACAAGGGGCAAAAATAGCCCTCAGGAAGCCAATAGAATACTTCAAATGAGAAGTAGGAAGGATTGTCTCAAGGTGGTAGCTGCAGAAATGAGAAAGAGAGACCAAGGGTAAATGAGTGAAAATAAAATGCTTTTCTCTACAAGGCCCTACAGAAACTGATTTTATCCCTGATTTCTTTCTTTTTCTTCTCTTTTCTTTGAGATGGAGTCTCACTGTCACCCAGGCTGGACTGCAGTGGCGAGATCTCGGCTTACTGCAACCTCCGCCTCCTGGGTTCAAGCAATTCTCCTGCCTCAGCCTCACGAGTAGCTGGGACTACAGGCGCATGCTGTCATGGCTGGCTAATTTTTTTTGTATTTTTAGTAGAGACGGGGTTTCACCGTGTTAGCCAGGATGGTCTTGATCTCCTGATCTCATGATCCTCCCACTTCGGCCTCCCGCAGTGCTGGGATTACAGGCATGAGCCATGCACCCAGCCCCCCTTATTTATTTCTTATCATTCTTTCCCTTGTCTGGTCTGCCCAGCTACCTCGGTCTTTGCATTTACTGTGCCCTTTGCTTGGGACACTCTTTCTCCGGAGGTCCCTGGCTCATGTCTTCACTTCCTCAGACCTCTGCATCACATCAAAAGGATTCCCTTTAGTCCCCATCTACTATTGCATCCCGCATTCTGAGCATTCCTTACATTTGATTATTAATTTTTCCCCAAGCCAGGCAAAAATTAATCTTAGCACTTCTTAAGAGCTCAAGGCGAGTAGGTCACTTGAACTTAGGAGTTCAAATCCAGCCTGAGCCCTAGAGACAGACTGCAGTGAACTGAGATCACACCGTGCATTCCAGCCTGGGTGACAGAGCGAGAGTCTGTCTCAAAAAAGAAACTTCAAGGAAATAATTATTTTTTTCTTTTTTTGAGTGGCATCTCCCTTTTTTGCCCAGGCTGGAGTACAGTTGCACGTCTCAGCTCACTGCAACCTCCAGCTCCCAGGTTCAAGCGATTCTCCTGCCTCAGCCTCCCAAGTAGCTGGGATTACAGGTGTGCCACCACAGCCAGCTAACTTAATGTATTTTTAATAGAGACAGGTTTTCACCATGTTGGCCAGGCTGGTCTCAAATGCCTGACTTCAAGGGATCTACCTGCTTTGGCCTCAAAAAGTGCTGGGATTACAGAGATGAGCCACCATGTCTGGCCATAAAAAATTTTGAAAAATAATTTTGTCCATAGTGCTTAACTCTCTCTCTCTCTCTCTCTCTCACACACACACACACACGCACACACAAACACACACACACACACACACACACACACACACACACACACACAGACATATTTCTGTCCCTCTTGACTAAAATATAAGTTCCATGAGGGCTCCATGACTTTTGTTCACTGCTGAGTCCCCAGCACCTTGGATGGAACCTTGGCACAGACGAGGTACTCAATGAATATGAGTTAATATCAAAAATCTTGAACAACGGGAACAATGATATGGCACTGACAAATGAGGAAGTACTGGGAAGGTGACTGGGAGGAGGGTTGGTGGGGTGGAGGGGTGAGAGGGTGAGTCATTTAGAACCTATGGAATTTAAGGTTAGCCATGTAAATGACTGCACAGCTTGGTGGTTGGAATGTTGGCCTGGTGCTCAGGAGCAGCCAGAGGTGAGTGTCTATTGGAGAATTATGTGTCAAAGGTTGGTGGAAGCTGTGGAGTCGGTGATCTCTGGGGAGATCATGGAAAGAGAGAGAGGTGAGACCTGGGGATGGAGCCCTAGAAGTTCATGACCAATTTTTTTTTTTTTTTTCCTGGGA
The DNA here is from genome assembly GCF_048565385.1 of Saimiri boliviensis. Lineage (NCBI taxonomy): Eukaryota > Metazoa > Chordata > Mammalia > Primates > Cebidae > Saimiri > Saimiri boliviensis. The sequence goes on along the minus strand of NC_133450.1, from coordinate 38,435,598 downwards.
CTTTACTGGCTTAAAAACTAAAAGTCCAGGCCAGGTGTAGTGGCTCTCACCTGTAATCCCAGCACTTTGGGAAGCTGAGGTGGGTGGATCACCTGAGCCCAGGAGTTTAAAACCAGCCTGGCCAACATAGTGAAAGCCCATCTCTACTAAAAATACAAAAATTAGTCAGGCACGCTGGCAGGTGCCTGTAATCTCAGGTACTCAGGAGGCTGAGGCAGGAGAATTGCTTGAACCTGGGAGGCAGAGGTTGCAGTGAGCCAAGACCACGCCATTGCACTCCAGCCTGGCAACAGAGCAAGACTCCATCTCAAAGAGAGAGAGAGAGAGAGAGAGAGAGAGAGAGAGAGAGAGAGAGAGGGAGAGAGGAACACAAAAGAACTCAGAGGAACATTTTCAACTTCTTTTTAACTTGGCAGTACAGCGGGTCCTGAACCAGGTATGTGGAGCCTTGATTACTATAAAGAGCCAATAAGACAAAAATTAGAAAATATCTTGTATATTTTAAATAATGCTGCATATATAAGGTCCTGTCACTGAGTTTTGTTTGAAATAAAATAATCATCACAGCGCAGAGCGGTGGCTCATGTCTGTAATTCCAGCACGTTGGGAGGCCAAGGTGGGCAGATCACAAGGTCAAGCGATCAAGACCATCCTGGCCAACATGGTGAAACCCTGTGTCTACTAAAAATACAAAAATTAGCTGGGCATGGTGGTGTGCACCTGTAGTCCCAGCTACTCAGGAGACTGAGACAGGAGAATCACTTGAACCCGAGAAGCAGAGGTTGCAGTGAGCTGAGATTGTGCCATTGCACTCCAGTCTGGGCGACAGAGTGAGACTGTCTCAAAAAACAAACAAACCAAAAACTATTAATATTTGATCAATAGAAAACATGGTCCTTGTCCTTAGAGAACTTTATAGCTTACCTGCAGCAGCTTATAAGAACTTAGTTATATTTACTCAGCAATATATAAGGGAATAGAAATAAATATTGTGTCAACTCCCTGACTCTCACCCCTTCCCAGCTCCCTAACCCACAACACATATATCCTCCTTTCTTTCTTTATTTAAAAACTGGGTCTAGGCCGGGCGCGGTGGCTCAAGCCTGTAATCCCAGCACTTTGGGAGGCCGAGGCGGGTGGATCACAAGGTCAAGAGATCGAGACCATCCTGGTCAACATGGTGAAACCCCGTCTCTACTAAAAATACAAAAAAAAATAGCTGGGCATGGTGGTGCGTGCCTGTAATCCCAGCTACTCAGGAGGCTGAGGCAGGAGAATTGCCTGAACCCAGGAGGCGGAGGTTGCGGTGAGCCGAGATCGCGCCATTGCACTCCAGCCTGGGTAACAAGAGTGAAACTCCGTCTCAAAAAATAAATAAATAAATAAATAAATAAAAAATAATAAAAAAAATAAAAACTGGGTCTTACTCTGTCACTCAGCCGGGGTGTAGTGGCACGATCATAGGTCACTGCAGTCTCAACCTCCAGGGCTTAAGTGATCCTCCCACCTCAGCCTCCCAAGCAGCTGAGACCATAGGTGTACGCCACCACACCCAGTTAACTTTTTTATTTTTTGTAGAGATAGAGTCTCGCTATGTTGCCAGGTTGGTCTTGAACTCTTGGGCTCAAGCAGTCCTCCCACCTCAGCCTCTCAAAGTGCTAGGATTACAGGTGTGAGCCACCAACCCAGCCATATCCACCTTTCTAGTGAGCATGGACAAAGATGCCTTATTTCATTCAGTCCAGAAGGTGATGGGGAATGTTTCCAGTCACCTTTCTTTACTCACAGACCTATTCTGGGAAGAAGGAGTCAAGAATGTGGCAAGCCTGGGCTTTAATACATTGACTAGGAAAATTATTCAATAAATATCTATAGGCCATCTATTTGAGGCCTAATACTGCATTAGGCCCTGTAGTGATCTAAAAGAAGGTCCCTGTCCTTATTCTCACCAGAGTGATGAAGCTAAGGTCCCGAAAACAAGGTCTTATATTACTAAGTGCCAATGTTAACTATAAGGCAGTAAGAGTCTAGAAAAGGGATGGAGTTTCACTCCTGTTGCCCAGGATGGAGTGTAATGGCAGTATAAAAGAATCCATGGCTCTTAGGAAGTTAACACACTTAAATGGAGAAACCTCCACACTCTAGGACTGGAGTAGATAACCTAGCACTTTAGGCATTTAAGACTCTTAATAAGTCTTTCTGGAACATGAAGGTCCATGGTGCTGGGGAAAAGCATTTGCCACATCTGCTACCCTGGTGATTCTGTGAATTCATCAGGCTAGGAGAGGTTATGCTTTGGTAACAATGAATCTCTTATCTCAGTGGTTTGATACAGTAAAGGATTCATTTCTCGTTTATGCTCCATGTCCAATGTAGATAAGGATGGCGTGGAGGGGAGATTTGCTCCATATAGTCTCTCAGGGGCCCAAGCTGATGGAGGTTCTACCATCCTAGAATGTTGTCATCTCACATGACTTTCAGGATTGCTACAGCAGGGGCAAACAAACAAACAAACAAACAAACAAACTGTTGGAAGTTTATAAGTGCCAAGACTGAGGGTGGTTATCATTTCTACCAATAATCAATTGGCTAAAACCTAGCTGTATGTGCAATGAACAATGCAATATATAATCGTCCTTTCTGCCCTGAAAGAGGAAAAATGAAATAGGATTTCATAAACACATATGATATCAATCATGAGCGATTATCCAAAGAATCTTACTTTGTTAATAATAGCTAACACTTATATTTTGCTAATCTTTGAAATCCACCTGTGAGGCAGCTTTTATTATCATTATCTCTATTTTATTTTATTTTACTTAATTTTTTTGAGACAGAGTCTTGCTCTGTAGGCTGGGCTGTAATGCAGTGGTGTGATCACAGCTCACTGTAGCCTGGAATTCCTCAGTTCAAGTGATCTTCTCACCTCAGCCTCTTGGGTAGCTGGAATTACAGGCATGCTCCACCACACCTGGCTAATTCTTTATTTTGTAGAGATGAGGTCTCACTATGTTGCTCAGGCTGGTCTCAAACTCCTGAGCTTAAGTGATCCTCCTGCCTCAGCCTCCCAAAATGTTGGGATTACAGGTGTGAACCACTGCACCTGGCCATCTCCATTTTAAAGATAGGAAAGTAAAGCAAAAAGAAATTAAATCGTTTATTCAAGGTCCCTCAGCTAGTAAGTGGCACAACATAGAGTCACTCAAGAAGTTTTTCTCAAGAGTTCATACCATGCCCAGGCTGGAGTCCAGAGGCCAATCATAGCTCACTGCAGCCTCAATCTCCCCATGCTCAGGTGATCCTCCTAACTCAGCCTCCCGAGTAGCTTGAACTACAGGCATGCACCACCATGCCCCGCTACAGAGCTCCTGTTCTTAACAACTATGCTCTATCTCCTTTGTTATAGGCTTAGTTAAAATGGAAGTCAAATCATGATTCCAGGTACCCTGCACCTCTTACATTGGGGTATAGAAAACTTCTAGCAATGGTGTCATACTTGACTCTGACTAGTCTGCCCTGCCAATACTTCCATAGCCTCAGTTGTATAAATATACTCACCATGCTCTTGACCGGCCCGTCTTGGTACACCATCTGTTCAAAGGGTTGTGGATGACAGCTTGATTGTGTGTAAGCTATATGGATATATATCTACTATATGGGTATATCTACTATATAGGCATATATATGGATATAGATGCTGTTTCTAAATGTAACACATTCTTGCATAGGCGTCAGCAACTGTCAAGAGCATTGTGTCCTCTGTCCTTGGATGAGGCATTCTTGTTCCCCTGTTCTCAGCTGCTCTCCAGCACAAGTTACTCTCATTCTTTGGAAAACAGCAGTGAACTATGGTTTTCTCCTAAATCAGTGTAATGGAGCAGATTATGTACAGATGACTGGTGGGGGAGGTATTGACAGCTGGCCCTGAGCAGGGCTGAGTAATGGAAATCCAAGTTATCTCAAGCCTCAGAATTATTCAAGTTTCCTTCTGTAACCTGTGTGTCCAAGGTCAGACTAGGCTGAAAACAACATGACGTTACAATTTCAATAACGTCCAGTCTTTAAACCTAATGTGAATAGGGATTTTGTTTATGTTGTTCATTATTACATAGTGAGTATCTAGAACAGTGCCTGGAATACAGTAGACATGCCATAAATGTTAAATGTTTGTTGAGTAAATTTATTGACCAAATTCTGGTCCTCTTTGGAGGCATGATGGTGTCGTGGTAGAGTGATCCTGTTTGGCTCTGTGTCCCCACCCAAATCTCATGTCACATTGTAATTCCCAGTGTTGGAGGAAGGACCTGGTGGGAGATGATTAGATCATAGAGCAGACTTCCCCGTTGCTTTTCTCGTGATGGTGAGTTCTCATGAGCTCTGATGATTTAAAAGCGCGTGGTACTCCTCCCTCCTCCCCCTCCCCCACTGCTCTGACATGGTAAGATGTGCTTGCTTCCCCTTCACCTTCCACCATCGTTGTTAGGTTCCTGAGACCTCCCACCTATGCCTCCTGTACAGCCTGTGGAACTGTGAGTTACTTAACCCTTTTCTCTCTATAAATTGCCCAGTTTCAGGTATGTCTTTATAGCAGTGTGAGAACAGACTAATACGTAGATCATTGACTTTAGAATCCAATAGACGTGTGTTTGAACCTCACAAGCTGTGTGACCCCTTGTTAGTTATTTACCCTCTCTGACCTCGTCTTTCCTTATTGGCAAAATGAGGCTAATATTCCTACCTCTTGGATTGTTATGAGAATTAAATCTGATACTTGATGTCAGGCACTCAGTACATGAAAGCTAGCTATGGCTCTGCCCTGTATCAGAAAAATCCCTGGAGCCTAGCCTGGTCATACATACCTGCAGTCCCAGCTACTCAGGAGGCTGAAGTGGGAGGATGGCTTAAACCCAGGAGTTTGAGGCTGTAGTACACTATCATCATGCCTGTCAATAGCCAAATGGGCAATATAGCGAGACCCTGTCTCTAAATAAATAAATAAATAAAGTTTTTAAAAAGAAAAATCACCAGGCACGGTGGCTCACACTTGTGATCTCAGCACTTTGAGGGGCAGAGGTGGGCTGATCACAAGGTTAGGAGTTCCAGACCAGCCTGGCCAATATGGTGAAACCCTGTCTCTACTAAAAATACAAAAATTAGCCGGTCTGGTGGCACATACCTATAGTTCCAGCTACTTGGCAGGAACTGAGGCAGAAGAATTGCTTGAACCCAGGAGGCAGAGGTTGCAGTGAGCCAGGATCATGCAACTTCCAGGCTGAGGCAGAATTGCTTGAACCCAGGAGGCGGAGGTTGCAGTGAGCCAGGATCATGTAACTTCATTCCAGCCTGGGTGACAGAGTGAGTCTCCATGTCAAAAGAACAAGAAACGAAAAATCTCTGGAGATCTTGTCATTCCTCAGGGTTCCACACAGACATTTCTGTAAGTCGTTAGGGGTGTCTCAGCTGTTTCTTAGCTAAGAAGTAAGAAGTAAGTCTTCCGAGCTACCAAATCTCACCTTTCTTTTGGATTCTCCACCAACCTCCTCCTCCTCTACTCTGCTTTCTTTTGGTTGCGTCTGACTCTGAGCTCTCGCCTACCATTTTACAGTGCCTGCCATGTAGGGTGTTAATATCTGAGCAAATAGTGGTGCCTCCTGCTTAAAGTCAGTGACTCAGTGAGGTCAACAATGAGTCAACAGGACCGAGGCTGCCGCAACCGCCACTCCCTAAAGCTTAAGGTATTCACCAAAGTTGCCACCATCCCCCATTGCAGCTGCCTGTCTCCTAGGCCACCTCGGTGAGCCTCCTAGATGAGCGTCTACCCACTGAAGCAGAAAGTGTTCCTCGGTGGCTCCCATTCCACAGGTCCCAAGTGGCTCTGCAAATTGAGGAGTATCCCTGAACCATACTGACTTCTGCTTGTGTTCACAGTGCTGCAGATGTCCCCAATATCTCAAAGAAATTTTGTGTGACAGCGCCCACGTCAGCTCTCCATCACCTAAGCCCCCTATTCTATCCTATGTGATTAGGACTTCATCACAGTCATTGGGTGCTGGGTGGGAAGCAATTGGAGAGGCATACACCCAGCAGTTACTTGAAACCACTCCTTCCCCTCCAGAAGCCAAGGTCATTATTATCAACTAGTGTCTTTCAGATTCTCTTATTTATTTATTTTTTAGAGACAGGGTCTTGCTCTGTTGCCCAGAGCAGAGTGCAGTGGTGTAAGCATAGCTCACTGCAGCCTTGAACTCCTGGCTCAGTACATTGCAGCTAGCTATGGCTCTGCAAAATATCAGAAAAATCCCTGGAGCTCAGCCTGGTTGCGCACACTGGTTGCCCCAGCTACTCAGGAGGCTGAGGCAGAAGGATGGCTTGAGCCCAGGAGTTTAAGGCTGTAGTATACTATCATCATGCCTGGCTATTGACACGGGGAATATAGCAAGACCCTGTCTCTAAATAAATACATAAATACATTTTTAAAAAAGAAAAAAATCTCTGGAGACCTTGTCGTTCCTCAGGTTCCCCTCAGACATTGCTGTAAGTCTTCAGCAGTGTCTCAGGTGTGTTCACCAGTAAGTCTTCTTAGCCCAGGAGTTTGAGACTGTAGTATACTATCACCATGCCTGTCAATAGCCACCTGGGCAATATAGCAAGACCCTGTCTATACATAAATGAAGACATTTTAAAAAAGGAAAAATCTCTGGAGACCTCCCACCTCAGCCTCCTGAGTAGCTGGGACTACAGGCACACTCCACCATCCCAAGCTAATTTTTAAAAAAATCATTATTTTTGTATAGACAGGGTCTCATTATGTCGTCCAGGCTGACCTCAAACTCCTGGCCTCAGTGATTCTCCCACATCAGCCTCCCAAAGTGCTGGGATTATAGCCTCTCACTCTCACAGAAAGAGTTCTTTCCTGGTGGCTTCCAGGTCCCTCATGCAAAAAAGGCTCCGGACAGGCTTCTCCACTGGCCCTCTACCCAAGACCACACATGTCTGAGCCCCAGCTAAAGACAGCTTGTTCCCAGCCTAGAGCCTCATTACTTTTAAAAGGGAAAAAAATTAGACAGTAAAATCTAAAAGCATTAATTTTCTTAGGCCTTTTCAGAATTGATCAACAAAAAATTAATACGGAGATTTACAAAATTAAGGACTTCTTGGATAAACATTAGAAAAGCAAAACTAATTAAGATTATTTGGTAAAAAGCAGAGGTAGAACGTTCTACCCCTTAAGAACATATTAGAGGAAAGGTTGCACAGAAGCCAGTAAGGGAGGAGTTATCTGCAGAGCTGGCGTCTGATATGCAAAACGCTGAGAAGGCTTAGAAACTCAGAAGACCTGGAGGAGGCCCCTTTGATACTGTTTGATAAACCAACAAGTGTGATCACGGTGCCAGAGCCTGTGCTAGGAATTGTATCTACCTTGTCTTTAATCTTCAAACAACTTTGTGTTACTGGAAAAAACACCTGCCCACACCCACTCCCTCCCCTACTCACCCAACAGGGCCTGGGAGGAAAAGAAGGCCTGTTTCTCAGAGCAAATGTAACCTGGCAGCCCTTAAAATACAACTGGGAATTTGAAAGCTTTAGTAGAGTCCTTGGATATGGTGAGGGAGAGCAGAGTTTGCAGCAGGGACCGGAGAGAGATGCATTGGTTGAGTTATGTTATGCAGTTATTATCCTATAGGAAGGATTTGTGTTTCCTCTAGAAGGTGAGGGCTGAGTAGGAAGAGAAAGGAGAGGAAAGGAAGACAGAGTGGCTTGAGAGCACAACGGGAGACTGGAGCTGGAACAGGGAACGATGCCAAGGAACAGACAGACTGAGAGAATACATAATGTACATATAGCTTACATCTATATAGTGCCACATATGTATGTACGTGTGTGTGTATATATGTGTGTGTGTGTGTATATATATATATATATAAATTTTTTGTAGAGAAAGGATCTCGCTTTGTTGCCCAGGCTGGTCCCAAATGCTTCAAGCGGTCCACCTACCTCAGCTACTAAAGTGCTGGGATGACAGGCTTGAGCCACCACACCCACACAACAAGATTAATTTTTTAGTGGGCCTAGCAGGATACAAATCCCTCCATGCCAAGCTTGCCTAACCCTAGGCCTGTGGACTGCACGCGGCCCAGGACGGCTTTGGATGTGGCTCAACACAAACTTGTAAACTCTCTTACAGCATTATGAGATTTGTGCATGGACTTTTTTGTGGGCTTGTTTTTGTTTTTTAGCTCATCAGCTATCTCTAGTGTTAGTATATTTCGTGTGTGGCCCAAGACAATTCTTCTTCCAACGTGGCCCAGGGAAGCCAGAAGATTGGATTCCTGTGCTATAGGCAAAAGCCTCAGGTAACTGAGTTTTTGTTGAAATTAAGGAAAGAACTGAACTTGACAACTGGATTGATATGGCGTAGGTCAGAGGCAGCGTGAGGGAGGGTGAACGAATATTCCAGAATTTAAATAATTCTGGGGAAGCAGGAACTCACAGCCAGGGTGACTGTATGCGTAGGATGATTGTATGCATCTTCAGGAAGTTTTCAGAAATCCCAGGGGGGTATTGGACTGCCCATGCCCCTGTGATGGGTATTTGAGAACATCTTACCTGAAAATTAGGGGTCAGGAAGACTCTCCAACTGACCTCTGTTTATACCTAAAATCACTCGACATGTAGGATTATTTTAATCAAGTTGTCATTTTGCATCACATTTATAAACAGTGTAATTAGAATATCCTTACTTTAAAAGTTTTGTGCAAGGTGGGCACATCTTAAATTGAAATCTATAAAATTGAGTATTCTGGCTGTTTCCAGTCTTGTTTTATGTTTTGTCTTTTTTGCAATTATAATTACTGCTATGATAAACATCTGTGGGATAGATTTTTACAGCAGCTTAACCATGCCAACATAATCCAGACTGACTAGGACTCTCAAACTTGGTCTCCGTGGAGAGACCGAATACGCAAATGGACAATGGCCAGACCATATATGAAAACTGAACTCTGATCCACAACCTCTGTAGCGACCAGCCCCGGAAGCCGAACCACAACCTCTATAGCAATCAGCCCCCAGATGGTCAGGGCTTGGGCAATCATTGCCAGCTTCCCTAAATTTTGGCCCTCCTTCTAACTCAGGACCAACCAGAGAAAGCCAGATACACTCTCCACACCAATCCTGTAGGGCACCCTGCTTCGTACTAGCCTGCCTCCTGCTCTTTCATGCCAACAAGCTCCTATCAGAGCACACCTGAAGCCCTCCCCTTTTTTTTTTCACTTGCCAACTCCCCCGCCTGTCTTTGACTGTCTGCCAAAACCAAGTGCTAGTGCTGACTCCCTCGCTATAGAAAGCTCTCCATAAATCTCCTCTGCTTGTTCTCATTCCAGTTTATACTACACTCCTGGCAGAGCCTAGCTCAGGTCAACCTGGTAGCTACTGAACCCAAAGGAGTATCACAGGCCGAACACTGCCTAGGAGCCTCTTCTACCATGAGCCATTAGAAAATTCCTGGCTATTTCTAGGACATTTAGCAGAAAAACCACCTCCACACGCCATGCATACCTACCAGAGAGAAGGCCCTGGGTCCCATGTCGTCTTTGACCACTTGATGCCTATGCAGTAGCAGAAGCGGCAGAAGCAGGAAGCCACAGAAAATAAATCAGCCGCCGAGTTCAAATTGCCCCAGTCCATCATGCTGCTATGTCACCAGCCCGTGGTGCCAGGCCAATTACCACCACAAACACTGAAGTCACTTTTCAAAACATGGTCAAACAAACTCCAGCAGGGTCAGCCAGGCGTTAAAACACTCAGACACAATTGTCAAAGCAAAGAATTATGTGCCAGTAAATATAAGTCAGGGCTCCAGCTTAGCAATCACCTGGCCGACAGCCTGCCGATTAACCCTTTCTGGGCAGACCTGACCCATTGTCAATTCAGAGGGACATGGATACAGGGAGGGCAGAATCGGGTGGGGTGGGAGGGAACAGGCATGGGGTTCAGTCAGACTGAAACTGGGGTGATTTTCTGTGCTGTCATTCCTGGGTCGCCACAGCTTTGGGGGCTGTGGGAACTATCAACTCAGGTCATCTTCCCATGTCTTCTTAAGCCTCTTGAGTTCACACAGTTACCCAGAATCATCAGGAAACGGAGGGAGATTTTCTCCTACTGTGTGTCCGACCTGAGATTCTCTTAAGGTTTGCATGTTCCTTTTTAGTATTTAACTCCTTGAAGGACACACGACAAGAGACCCACCTTTATTTGATTAGGGCTCCCTTGCCAGGGGTGCTACCAGTGCCATTGCAGATGCTTATATTCTGGGCGCCCAAGAAAAAAATCTGAAAAGCTCCTCTCTGGCCCAGCATTCTGAGAAATGATGCTGTCTAACAATATATAGGCTTTTAAAGTCTATTAAGCATCATTTACAAATCCCATTAGGTTTTAATCTCTGCAAATCTCTCAAGTTGGTATCGTCATTATCATTATCTCCTTCTGAGGCTCAGAGAAGGGGATAACTGACTTGCCCATGATCGTGAAGGTAGGAAGAGACACAGCTGGAACTCATCTGATTCCAGAATCCAGTAGTACTTTGAGGATGGGGCTGGAGGGGTCGGGGGTGGGTAGGAAATCCAGCTCTCACTGGAGCTGGAGGTGTTGGCCCAAAGCTTCCTGATATAATAGGAGGGTGGTGAGTTTGAGGGTTTACCGGGCTCACAGGGAGGCCCATGGCTGGAAATCGCCTCTGGGTACTCTTCAAGCCCTGGAAAGGGAGTGCACGCCAACAGCTCTTCTGGTATTTTAATAAAACAAAAAGCAGGAAATACAAGGAGTTGGCTGGTTGCTGGGATGGCGCCTAACATAATCTTTAACTGTAATGAACTGGTCATTTCCTGGATGTAAAGGAAAAGTTTAAGAAAAAAGTGACAGAGAAAGAACCCCCTCCCAGCTACCCAGCCCAGCCAGCTGCAGAGAGGAAAACAAATGAGCTTCTATAGATGGAATCCTTTGTTTGAATAGAGGCTAATTGTGGCTCCTCTTTGCTTGTAACCTGGGGTCAGGTGGCTGACACCCAAACGCTTCCCTCAAGGCCGTAACTAGGAGCCCCTGGAAGAATGAGCACATTGATACTCAGAAGGGGACCACTTAGAAGAAAGGGCTGAATCTGGAAGAAGCAAAGGATCAAGTCAGATGTGTAAAGAGTAAGGAGCCCGTGGATCTCCAGAGAAAGGACATTTTTCTGCAGAGTTCCCCTCCTTATCTTCTGTCACTGTCGCATTTAGGTAAAAAGACCAAGTGATAAATAGCACCTGCCAGCCATGGTAGGAATGGCCAGAGTGGCAGGCGGCCTGTGCACAGGGGGCTGGATGAGGGCAGAGGCGCCCACGGAGGCCCAAGCCTGTTTCCGCTGCCTTCCTGACCCCAGCAGCCCCAGCCACCAGTGTGATAAAGCGAGTGCCTCCATGGGGCCAGGAAGACAGAGACCCTGCCCAGCCCCTCCCCTGTCCTCCAGCCTCCTCAACCGCCTCACACCACTTCCCCTCACCCAGCTCCTTTCTCCTGGCCAGCCTCCCACACGCAGGTGCCAGTGGGAATGCACTTAGATTGATTCTGCACTCCCCTCTGGGTGCTAACACTCTCCTGGGCTGAGAACAAAAGAGAACAAATGGCTGGAAGTGGAGAAAGCCATTCTGCTTTTCTTGCTCTCTGGTCCTATCCGCTTCTAGCACCCTAGCCAGGCGGTGCCCTCTGAGTGGCAGCTTCCTGCTGTGAGACTCTTGTGAAAGCCATGTCAGGGCCCTGTGGTAGGGACAGGGAGACAGCTACCAGTGATTCGGATGGGAAGGCGATCTCTCTGTGCTGTCTGCCATTCCAGGGCTGGGCCACGGGCTCGAGACTGCCTGAGAGAAGGAAGCTCAGGATGCTTGAGTTGAGACTGTGTTTTGACCGAAAGACCTTTGAAAACAAACATGGAAATTCAACAATAAACCCAGGCTTTTAAACGAACCCAGAAGCGAGTCCTGAGTTTTGTAAGAGGCAAGACTTGGATACAGCTTTAGGGCAGATGGTTACTTAGTTCTGGAAAAACCAATGTAATGGCTCATTTAATTATGCAAATGTGGGGCTATAGGAGCTGGAAGGGAAAAGTGCTCTGGTGGTATAATCAGTGGGTGTGTCTGCTTGAGAGTCCTGCCGTAAGTCTCTGCTTCTTCCTTAGGAAAAACCAGATTTGCTGAGAAAGACTTTGATCTGTGCCAGACCAATGCTCTGTTGTAGCTGCCCATGTTCTTTTTTAAAAGTTTGTTTATTTTGAGATGGAGTCTCCCTCTTGTTGCCCAGGCTGGAGTGCAGAGGCACAATGTCGGCTCACCGCAACCTCTGTTTCCCGGGTTCAAGTGATTCTCCTGCCTCAGCCTCCCGAGTAGCTGGGATTACAGGCACATGTCTCCATGCCCGGCTAATTTTGAATTTTTAGTAGAGATGGGGTTTCTCCATGTTGGCCAGGTGGGTCTCAAACTCCCGACCTCAGGTGATCCGCCTGCCTCGGCCTCCCAAAGTGCTGGGATTACAGGCATGAGCCACCATGCCTGGCCATAAGTTCTTGTACCGCTCATCATAGATGAAGAATCTGCATTTGTGAAGTCTTTGTGGGGACCTGGGTGCATACAGTTGGGGAGATTCTATATGCAGCCCAGCCCTACAGACCGTTTTGGGATTCCCAGGAGAGACCCTGTTGGCCAAGACATTGGTGTCCCCATCACGGGCACTATTAATAATGAATCCCTTTTGAGTGGATTCTCTAGTATCAAACATTCATTAGGTAAGTTCTTATCCTGAGTCCATGGATCCCCATGAGGTCAGTAAATAAAATTCAGAGACTCTATGTACTTGAATGAAAAAAAAAATCTTCATTTTTTTGACTAACTCCTAAATGATTTTAGCATTTCCATAAGTAGTAATACAGGTAAGAAACTACAGTAGTATGAGCAGAACTGGTGACCTAGCTATGGTTTAGATATTGTTTTTTTGGTACCCCCACCACAAAGAAATTTGATCCCCAGTGCTGGAGGTGAGGCCTAATAGGTTTTTGGGTCATGGGGCTGAATCCCTCATGACTGGCTGGGTGCCTCCTCAAGGTAATGAGTTTTTACTCCACTAGTTCCCATGAGAGCTGATGGTTAGAAAGAGCCTGCACCTTCCCCCTCTCTCTTGCTTCCTCTCTCACATGATTTCTACACACCGGCTCCCCTTTGCCTCACACTGTGAGTGGCACCAGCCTGAAGCCCTCACCAGAAGCAGATTCTCGTGCTATGCTTCTTGTACAGACTGCAGAATCATGAACCAAATCGACCTAATTTCTTTATAAATTACCCAGCCTCAGGTATTTCTTTATAGCAACAAAAAAGCAGACTAAGACACTCACCACTAGAAACTATAGATATTTTCATGTCACTTTACTGTGCTTTTTTTGTTTTTTGTTTTTTGTTTTTTTTTTTTTTGAGACGGAGTTTCGCTCTTGTTACCCAGGCTGGAGTGCAATGGCGCGATCTCGGCTCACCGCAACCTCCGCCTCCTGGGTTCAGGCAATTCTCCTGCCTCAGCCTCCTGAGTAGCTGGGATTACAGGAACGCACTACCATGCCCAGCTAATTTTTTGTATTTTTAGTAGAGACGGGGTTTCACCATGTTGACCAGGATGGTCTCGATCTCTTGACCTTGTGATCCACCCGCCTCGGCCTCCCAAAGTGCTGGGATTACAGGCTTGAGCCACCGCGCCCGGCCGTTTTTTGTTTTTTTAAGAGACAGGGTCTCGCTATGTTGCCCAGGCTGGAGTGCAGTGGCTATTCACAGGTGCGATCCCTCTACTGATCAGCACGGGAGTTTTGACCTGCTCCGTTTCCGACCTGGGCTGGTTTACCCCTCCTTATGCAACCTGGTGGTCCCCTGCTCCCAGAAGGTCACCATATTGATGCCGAACTCAGTGCAGACACCCGATCAGCATAGCGCACTACAGCCCAGAACTCCTGGGCTCAAGCGATCCTCCAGCCTCAGCCTCCTGAGTAGCTGGGACTACAGGCATGGGCCACAGTGCCCCCGGTGTCACTTTGCTGTTGTTGGTGTTATCTTGAAATATTGTGTACATTCATTACTGCTTCAAATTTACAGTAGCTATTAGGCCTGTCCCCAGAAACTAGCAGGGTTAAACCCAACTTCCAGTTGGCGTCAGGTGATAGAATTATCTGCAAGTGGCTTAACACTGGACCAGACTGAATCCTTGGGTTAGGCCATCCTGAAAGCCTGTAAGCTACTGATCCATTTGGGCAAAGGTGAGAGTACCTACGTGATATTTCCAGCCATTGCACCTATCTTGAACATAACTCTTGTTACCAGTGAAAACTAATATCTAACATGTATTATGCTAGCTAACAAGCCCTCTGGTGTTAACAGGAAATAAAGATGGTTGAAGTTGTAGTGGTATCACCCTCTGGTTGGATCTTTTTTTGCTTAGAGTTCTGCTTAAAATCTTTCAGATGTTATTAATTTCTGAAGAGTGCTTTTCTTTTAGAAGACTCCAAATGTTAATTAACTGCTACTAGTGTGTAGATGGCATATATATCATACTAACTATGCTGAAATATTTAAAAGTAAATGATAGCAATATAATGCAAATCAGAGCTGACCCAGAAATTTGATAGAGATTGTAGGTTATCTGATACACCCAGTGAATCCTTGGGCTTCTTTTGGGGGCTAAACATCAAATGTCTTCTTGAATTTACAGTTGAAACCACCTGGGAAACAGCATGGACTCATGGACTAATAATACATGGCCTCATGTATTAGTCTGTTCTCATGCTGCTATAAAGAACTGCCTGAGACTAGGTAATTTATAAAGGAAAGTGGTTTAACTGACTCACAGTTCAGTATAGCTGGGGAGGCTTCAGAACACTTAACATCACGGCAGAAGGGAAAGAAAACACATCCTTCTACACATGGCGGCAGGGAGAAGAAGAGAGAGCCGAGTGAAGGGGAAAGCTTCTTATAAAACCATCAGGTCTCATGAGAACTCACTATCACGAGAATAGCATGTGGGAAGCTGCCCCCATGATTCAATTACTTCCCACTGGGTCTCTCCCATTACTTGTGGGGATTATGGGAACTACAATTCAAGATGAGATTTGTGTGGAGGCACAGCCAAACCATATCCCCTCACATACTGCTGTACCCCTTGGTCAAGAGTGGACTGTCAGAGCAAGTCTGGCAAACTTTCTAATGCTGGGTCATTAGAAAAATAGTTTCCTGGAATAGGAAACCACTGCTGCATCTCTGTATTCTTTCCTTGGAGAGAAACATTTCACAGGAAGACAACAGATAAATGCTGGATGGTTGCTTCCCCTGCTCTTAGCTATATGTCGCAAATGTCCTATTATCAAAGACACTCGCTCCAGCTAAATATAGCCAAGGTATTGAGTCCAAGTGGCCAATCTTTACCATTCTTGGTATCACTTTCAAATGTAAAGAGGCTCAGTGCCCTTTAGCAACTAGAGACCAGGATTCAGTTTTCTCTCTTTTGAAACTGAACTACCTTTTGGCCAGAAAGAATGAAGTTATTTAAAACCTCAGCATTATTAATGCAAGAAGGGACCACAATGAGTATTTGGTCCACCTTCTCCATTTAGCAGATGAGGAAGCAAAGGCCAGGAGAGATACAGGGCGATCATCCCTAATCTAAAAATCTGAAATTCAAATCACTCCAAAATCCAAAACCCTTTGAGTGCTGCCATGATGCCGTAAGTGGGAAATTCCACACCTAACCCGGCGTGATGAGTTGCAGTCCAAACACAGCCATGCAACATGCAGTTTGTATTTGTGGGGTTCTTAATATTTGTTTTTATTTGTAGTTTGTTTAGAAACAGGGCCACCCAGGTTGGAGTGCAGTGGCTCAATCATAGCTCACTGCAGCCTTGAACTCCTGGGCCCCACTCATCCTCCTGCCTCAAACTCCCCAGTAGCTAGGACTACAGGTGCATGCCACCACACCTGGCTTGTGGTGTTTTTAAACTAATGCTACATTATTTTTTACTTTTAAGTACTTCTGGGCAAGTAAATGTTAGGAAATGATTGCTGGCCATGCATGGCAGCTCACTCCTGTAATCCTGGCACTTTGGGAGACTGAGGTGGGAAGATCACTTGAGGCCAGGAGTTCAGGATCAACCTGGGCACTATAGTAAGACTCCATCTCTAAAAAAAAATTTAAAAACGAGCTGGGTATGGTGATGTGCACCTGTAGTCCTAGCTACCTGGGAGGCTAAGGTGGGAGAACCCTCTGAGCCCAGGAGGTCAAGGTTGCAGTGAGCTATGATGGTAACACTGCACTCCAGCCTGGGGAAGAGAGTGAGACCCTGTCTCAAGAACAAAATAACAAAATCCAAACAAAGGAAATGATTCTTTATCGGTAGCACACAAATTCAGTCAGGAATTATGGTGACGCTGGATAACTACAGTTGTCCACATAGGTGGCTGCAATAATGACACCTTTGCTTTCTGATGGTTCAGTGTATGCCAAGTTTTTTCAAACACGAAGTTATTATTACTATTATTTTTTAGAGACAGGGTCCTGTTCTGTTACCCAGGCTGGAGCACAGTGACAAAATAATAGCTTACTATAACCTTAAACTCCTACACTCAAGGGATCTTCCCACCTCAGCCTCCCAAGTAGCTGGAACAACATGCTGGCTGTTTTTAATTTTTTGTAGCAATGTGGTCTCACTGTGTTGCCCAGGCCAGTCCTGAATTCCTGGCCTCAAGCAGTCTTTTTACGTAGGCTTCCCAAAGCACTGGGATTACCAGTGTGTGCCACTGTGCCTGGCCCAAGCACAAAATTAATACAAATTTGTATAAAATTACCTTCAGGCTATGTATGTAAGGTGTAGATAAAACGTAAATAAATTTCATGTTTAAACTTGGGTGGGTATAGGTAAATACTGCAAAATATGAAGAAAAAAAAAATCCAAGGCTGGGTGCAGTGGCTCATGCCTGTAATCCGAGCACTTTGGGAGGCTGAGGCAGGTGGATACCTGAGGGCAGGAATTCAAGACCAGCCTGGCCAACATGGTGAAACCTCATCTCTACTAAAAATACAAAAAATTGGCTAGGCGTGGTGGCAGGTGCCTGTAATCCCAGCTACTCGGGAGGCTGAGGCAGGAGAATTGCTTGAACCCTGGAGGCGGATGTTGCAGTGAGCAGAGATTGCACCATTGCACTCCAGCCTAGGCAACAAGAGTGAAACTCCAACTCAAAAAAAAAAAAAAAAAAAAAAAAAAATCAAAACATTTCTGGTCCCAAGCATTTCAATTAAGGGATACTCAAGCTGTATTTGTTTAATGGCTACATAGCAGGCATACTGACCAGTCTGAGAGGGTCATCCTTTAACACAAAGATCAAGTTCCTGCTGAGATGAGACAGTGGGAGATGATAAAATTGTACCTTCAAAGTAAATGTGTAGCCTATATGCTGACGATAACCACTCAGAAAACGTGATGGGAAAAATACCTCACTTACAGTGGCAGCAAAAAATCATAAAATTCCCTGGGTAGATTTCTTCACATTGTCCACAAAAACACATTCTGGATAAAGAGCTAAGGAAAAAAAAAAAACCCGCAAAGCTATAAAGTGCTAGAAGAGAAAAATTGGAGAGTATTTTTATGATCTTTGAGGAGGAATGAATGACCTTCCTAAGCAAGAAACAAAACCCAAATCACAAATGAAAAGATCTAATGATATGACTGAATAAAAATGAAAAACCACTGTAAACAAAGGCAAACGACAAGCAACAGATGAAGAGGAAATATTTACAATATTTATAACAAGCAAAGGATTAATACCCACAACATATTAAAAAAATTCGGCCAGGCTAACTCCTGTAATCCCAGCACTTTGGACAGCTGAGATGGGCGGATCACCTGAGGTCAGGAGTTCTAAACCAGCCTAGCCAACATGGTGAAACCTTGTCTCTACTAAAAATACAAAATTAGCTGGGCGTGGTGGTGGGCACCTGTAATCCCAGCTACTCAGGAGGCTGAGGTGGGAGAATCATTTGAACCCAGGAGGCAGAGGTTGCAGTGAGCCAAGATCACGCCACTGCACTCCAGCCTGGGCAACAAGAGTGAAACTCCATCTCAAAAAAAAAAAAAAATCAACAAATAAATATAAAAAACAAAACAAATCAGTTAAAACAAGGGGCAAAGAATATAAACCAGCCAATCACATAAGAAATACAAATTTTCACTGGGCATATGAACAGATGATTTTAGGGAAATAGATTTTTAGTTGTGGTTTTCAGATTTACACTCAGCTTTAGAACCACCCAAACAAGAGTATTAAATCACAGGCTGCATTCTCTGCCTTTAGAAAGTAAAAATAAAATCATAGGCAAAGGGTGGTCTTCAGGGAAGTGAGCTTCCCAGAGAGTTAGAAAAGTACAGGCAGAGTCATTGTTCAAGGACAGCTGAACATGTTAAGTTTGTTTCAAGAGCCAGAACACAAGGTTGATAATATCACTGTAGACAGAAACATGGCTTGTGTGTGTAAAGGTCTTCTTAAAAGGTGGTAAAAACCCAGGGTATAGCGAGATTAAAGCACGGAAAGACTTGAACTTTTCCACACCTGGTTTCGCTCCCCTTGGGTGCATAGTGTGCCCCACCCTGAGGCCTGGGGACCTGGGAAAGCTGCTTGGAGACACCCACCTTTGCTCCATGCAGCCAATCCACTGCGGATAAGATTTTATTTCGTCAGCTAGTTAAATCCAGACCTTAATTTTTTCTACATTGAGTGTGTATGTTTTCTATGTGTTCTCATCCTATCATCTAATAACTACCTGAAATGCTGCGTTTGTCCTAATTAATCTGAGAAATGCAAATCAAAATGCACTACAACAAGCCTAAATTAGAGTACGTCTATTTTTGTTTAATTGATCAGAGAAATATTTAAAATACTTTTGTGTGTGTGTGTGTGACGGAATCTTGCCCTGTCACCCAGGCTTGAGTGCAATGGTCAGGCTGTTCTCAAACTCCTGACCTCGTGATCCACCCGTCTTGGCCTCCCAAAGTGCTAGGATTACAGGCATGAGCCACTGCACCCTGCCTTAAAAGACTTATAAATACCCAATGTCGGCAAGAGGTAGGGTAAAGTACATTCTAATAAACTGTTGGTAAGAACATTATTAGTAAAACCGTTTGGAGATCCAGTTTGGCAGTATCTCTTAAATACCAAATGTTTTTTCCCTTTGACCTAACAATTAAAATTTAGGAATATGTGAACATTTTTTATGCTACATGGATGAAGATTTCCTTGCAATGTTATTTTTGCTGAAAATCAGAAGCAACCTAAAAAGGGCCATTAATAAGAAATGATGAAATTAACCACAGCATATCCGTGCTGATTTAGTTTATGTTCTCTCAGAATCAGACCTTGTAAGCAGGATTCAAGTGCAAGATGTTTGGGAAGCGTAAGCAGGGAAATGGGGACGTGATACAGGGAAGGGCAGGCAATCAATGAAGGGTGTGATATTAAGCTAGTTGTAAAGATAAGCAACTAGAGTTTCATCTTTTAGGGAAATTCCAAAAACAGTGCAAAGCACATGTCTCAGAATTAACCTAGCCAAGGAGTCAGGGAGCTGGAGTATTTATACTCCTACAACTTTTAGTTATTGGCTAAATGCTGTCTTCCAGAGACCTATTAATTCCCAAGTACTTCCAGACAACCATCCGTGGGCAAACTAATTCCAGTGGCTGGAGGGAGACATCTAACAATGGTATGGTTTGGCTCTGTGTCCCCACCCAAATCTCATCTTGAATTGTAATCTGAGATTGGGGTGTGGCCTGGTGGGAGGTGATTGAGTCATGGGGGCAGACTTCTCCTTTACTGTTCTTCTGATAGTGTTCACATGAGATCTGGTTGTTTTGATAAGTGTCTGGTGCTCCTTCCCCACCAGGGACTCTATCACTCTCTCTCTCCTTTCTCTCTCCCACTGCCATGATCGTAAGTTTACTGAGGCCTCCCCAGCCATGCAGAACTGTGAACCTCTTTTGTTTATCTCAGGCAGTTCTTTATAGCAGCGTGAAAATGGACTAATGCAAACAAGATGGAGGGACTGGCCACTGGAAGTCAGGCTGTTACATGTGGAAATGATAAGAGTTTCTAAGAGGATATGTGCATAACACAGACAGTGTCTGCTACACATGCTAACAAATACAAAGAGGCCATTAAGAGGAACGAGGCATCCATGCAACAAGCTGGACTAAGGAGCAAATAATTAGATATCAAATGCTTCTATTTTTTTTGAGACAGAGTTTCACCATTGTTGCCCAGGCTGGAGTCCAATGCCGCCATCCCAGCTAACTGCAACCTGTGACTCCCAGGTTCAAGCAATTCTCCTGTCTCAGCCTCACAAGTATCTAGGATTACTGGTGTGAGCCGGCTAATTTTTCATTTTTAGGAGAGACAAGGTTTCTCCATGTTGGTCAGTCTGGTCTCAGACGACCTTAGGTGATCTGCCTGCTTCAGCCTCCCAAAGTGCTGGGATTAGAGGCATGAGCCACCATGCCCAGTCAAAATGCTTATTTTAGCAATACAAATATACATCAAATTATCCATAGTGGTTATCTCTTAAAAAAAGGCTGAAGGATGTGAATTTTCATTTTTTATTTTATACCTTTTTTGGGTTTTGTTTTTGCAACAAGCCTATAGAATACTTTTTAAATTAAAAGAAACAAGGAAAAAAATGAGAAAACGTTTATGAGGAAATAAGAAAAAGGCAAGGAAATAGAAAACACATTCATTAGTTTAGTCATTCCACAAATTTGTATGACGTGCCTTCTATGCAGAGGCTCCACATTAGGGGCTGGCTACAGTGGCCAGTAAATACTTTCCTAATGAGTGTATTAGACGCAACCTAAGAGTCACCTCTTGCAAGTTCTTGGCATTTCTGGAAAGTTAGGCTTTTTTCCCCCTTGAAGCAGTCGTGCCATTCCTAAAGCTTATGAAGCTAAATGTTTATGCTTTTTGGAGGTTTCTAGGTCCAGTTAAAAGGGAAAAAAGCACAAAGCTTTAGAATACATGTGAATATGCTTTAAAAAGTTGAAAATACTATGTACATAGTAAATTGTGATTGTTTTCATATGTATCCTGATCAGAAGGGAAGCATTCATTGACAAGTCAAAAGGGTGGTGGCTTTTTCATCTGCTTGAGAATTTTAACTGTATTTTCCAGGTACAGTTCATAAGCATTTGTGCTATGTGTTAGCAATTCTTCTTCTTATTTTTTTTGAGGCAGACTCTTTGTTGCCCAGTGCAGTGGCATGATCTCCAGCCTCAGTCTCCTGAGTAGCTGGGACCACAAGTGCAAGCCACCACGCCCGGCTAATTTTTGTATTTTTTTTTTTTTTTTTGTAGAAATGGGGTTTTGCCATGTTGCCCAGGTTGGTCTTGAACTTCTGAGCTCAAAGTGATCAGCCCACCCTGGCCTCCTGAAGTGCTAGGATTACAGGTATGAGCCACAACACCCAGCCAGCAAATTCTTTCTGGGAAAAAAAAAAATCTGTATTCCCCTTTCCTGAAATCAAAGATGCCAACTCTGTGGAAAAGATGAATGCATACGGAGAGCCCCTTTTAGTTCTCAAACATTGACCTCTACGACTTTCGTTATTTCCTGTTGAAAACCTTAAGAATTGTCTTTGGCCAGGCACAGTGGCTCACGCCTGTAATCTCAGCACTTTGGGAGGCTGAGGAAGGTGGATCACCAGGTTAAGAGATGGAGACCATCCCAGCTAACATGGTGAAATCCTGTCTCTACTAAAAATACAAAAAATTAGGTGGGCATCATGGTGTGTGCCTGTAGTCCCAGCTACTTGGGAGGCTGAGGCAGGAGGATTACTTGAACCTGGGAGGTGGAGGTTGCAGTGAGCCAAGATTGTGCCATTGTACTCCAGCCTCGTGACAGAGCGAGACTCCGTCTCAAAAACAAAACAAAACAAAACAAATCCACTTGCCTTGGCTTCCCAAAGTGCTGGAATTATAGGCATGAGCCACCATGCCCAGCCAAAAACCTTAAAAATTTAAGAGGGGGTATCTGGTGGCCTTGGGTGAATTGCTTCAACCCCTTTGCTCTTCAGCTTCCTCATTCTGAAGATGGAGATAACAGTGGACACTCACAGGGACCTTAGAGGACCAAGGGGAAAGTGGAAGAGAGCACAATGCAGAGCCCAGAGCAAGTGCTCAATTTGCATTGGGCCCTGTCCTTTCCTGCTGGTAAGAGCCCCTTCCTGATCTCAGTAAAAAACTATCAAAGAAGCTCCTGAATGAGTATTGCCCCACCTTCTGATGAGATCTCTGTGGCAGACAGACTCTAAGGTGACTGCTGATGGCTTCCTGTCTCCTCGCGTCCACACCTCTGCGTAATCCCCTTCCCTTAAACCAGAGATAGAACCTGTCATGTGCAAAGGTAAAGGCGTGTCACTCCCTTAATTAAGTTACATTATATGGCAAGGCAAAGGGATTTTGCATTTTAACTAAGGTCTCAAATCAGTTCATTTTGAGTTCATAAACAGGGAGATTATCATGGGTGGGCCTGATTTAGTCAGAAGAAAGCCCTTTAAAGAGTGACTAGGACCTCTCTGAAGTCAAAGAAACTCTCCCTGCTGGCAATCTTGAGGATGTAAGCTGCTATGGGGTGAGAGAACCTAACAGAGAGGGTCACATGGCGATGAACAGTAGGCAGCCCCTAGGAGCTGTCAGTAGCCAGCAGGTAAACTGAGACCTCAGTCCTATAGCTGCAAAGAGATTAATTCTATCAAGAACCAGAGGGATCTTGGTAGTAGATCCTTCCCCAGCCAAGCTTCTGATGAGACTGCAGCCCTAGCCAACACCCAGCCTAATGAGATGCTGAACGCAGAGAACCCAGCTGATCCCCAGAAACAGTGAAATAATGAGTATGTTGTTTTAAGCTCTAAGTTGTGCAACTTGTTATACAACAGTAAAAAAACAAATACAATCTCCTCCAGCTCTTCTGCTTTATATTGAGATCATAATAAAAAGAATTACAAGGTGACGAGAATAATGAAAGAATACAAGGAGAAGGAAGAGAAATAGGAAAATTTTATTGAATACTTATTAGGCACATCAGTCAAGGTCCTGAAAGGAGACTAATGGAACACTCAAATGGTAAAGTGAAGAAAATTTAAAATAGGAATGATATGCAGAAGTGTGCATAGGATTAGGGTGCTCAAAAAGGAATGCTGAGGCCATTAGCATCTCTAGGTCTGAAAGAGTAAGAGGAGAGAGCAGAGTTAATGGGACTCTTATGGAGCTTCTTTGAGGAAGAGAGCTGCCTGACAGTGGCTGGGGATGGAGGTAGAGGTATGCAGCCTCTGTTGAAATGGTGACCCAGCATTGTGAAAGCCAGGGAATAAACACTCTGGGCTCTTTCTTATTCTTCTGAGTAGCCAATGTCTTCTGCCAGTAACTCCTTTGGGTGAATCCAACCAGAAGCCAGAGAGCAAAGGACACTGGGTGATACAGTCTTAGAGGCTGGTCTCTTAGGGCACAGAGCAGGGATGAAGAAATGGATATAGAATGGAACTGGAAGGGCAAATGGAGAGTGATGAAACTTCATGGATTAGCTCATTGATTTTCATGACTTTTGGTGAATTGAAGCACAGCAATGTTAAGTAACTTGCCCAAGGTAAGGTAACTAGGAGGTGGTAGAACCAAGCTCAGAATCCAGGCAGATCTAGCCCTAGAGCCTGGACTCTTTTTTTGAGACAGAGTCTCACTCCGTCACCCAGGCTGGAGTGCAGTGGAGTGATCCCGGCTCACCGCAACCTCCACTTCCCTGGTTAAAGCAATTCCCCTGCCTCAGCCTCCCAAGTAGCTGGGATTACAGGCACACATCATCACCCCCAGCTAATTTTTTTTTTGTATTTTTAGTAGAGATGGGGTTTCACCATGTTGGCCAGACTGGTCTCGAACTCCTGACCTCAGGCAATCCACCCGCCTCAGCCTTCCAAAGTGCTGGGATTACAGGCATGAGCCAACGAGCCTGGCCAGAGCCTGGACTCTTGACCACTACAAACACAGTTCTCAGGACCCCATGTCTCCGCTGCCTTTCTATTCTGGGTTTTCCTTTGAAGCCAGACAATCCTTTCTACTGTCAGCGGCAGTGCTGGTCTGGCACCTCTTCTCTGTCTGGCCGTATTCCCATTATCGAAGTCAAATGCTAGCATCTTGCTTGTGGTTGACAAGAATGGACTCTGTCATCAACATGTGTGACCAGATGAGAAAAGAAACCAGCCTTTTCTCATGAGATTTCCAGGCTAGTTGTTTGGGACCAACAAGATCAGAACTCTCCAATGTTTTAAGAACCATGAAGCACAGCCTTTGACATTTCCTCTCAGGCATCCCCAAATTACTTCAAAGTGTTTGTTCACACCTGGCAGGCGGGCAGGAGAGGCAGCGAGAAAGCCATCTGTGGAGATTTGCAGCCCTCACTTTCATCGGCAAAGCCTCCCCCTCTGAAGACATGATGAATTCAGCTATTTTGGGAGCAGGGATTATAGATGTGACCCGCCTGGCTCAGCTCTGAGTAACTGCCTAGAATTCTTGACAATAGCAAAAAGAAAGGAGAATGAAAGTTAAAAAAACAAAAAAAAAAACCCTCACAGTATAGTTCACAAACCTGCCAAATGCTTGATTAGCTTCTTTATAGGTCCACAGTTGACTTTCTTCCAGAAAATGTCCCAGGAGAACAGCAAGGATATGGGATCTGGGGAGACAGAGGTCTTGGTTCTGGTCCCAGCTCTGCCACGTTTTAGCAGTGTGACCTTGGGCAAGTCATTCATTTGGTAAACGTTTATTGAGGGCTTTATCCTTGAGAATCATGGAAATGAAAGACACAGTTCCTGCCTTCAGTGAGTACACAGAAAATTGAGTAGAAAAAGATATAAGTAAGTAACTGTATCACAGTGTGATAAACGCTAAGACAGAGGTCCCCTGAGAGAAGCCTAGAAGAGGGGTACCTAGCTCAGCCTGAAGGTATAGGCAGGAAGTCTCCTAACCTCTCTAAGTTTCAGTTCCTCAGCTGTAAAACAGGGAGCTTTTATATATTTCTGAAGGGAGCTGATAGAATGAAATACATTTTGTCTCCTAAATGAAGCCTATTCAGTGACTCGTACCTGTTTCTGTTTGTGAAATGAAAGCCTGTCACTCACTGATCTCCACTATCCCTCCACTCAGGACACTTTTTTTTTTTTTTTTTTTTTTTTTTTGGAGACAGGGTCTTACTCTGTCACCCAGACTGGAGTGCCGAGGCACGATTTCAACTCATCGCCCTCCGTCTCCCAAACTCAAGCAATTCTCATTCTACAGCCCCCCGAATAGCTGGGATTACAGGCGTGCGCCACCACTGCCTGGCTAATTTTTGTATTTTTAGTAGAGACGGGGTTTCATCATATTGGCCAGACTTGTGTTGAACTCTTGACCTCAAATGATCCATCCACCTCGGCCTCCCAAAGTGCTGGGATTACAGGTGTGAGCCACCGCGCCCGGACGCAATCAGGACTCTTTAGAGAAAAGGTTCTTGCCTCTCCCTGCTCCTGCCTCAGTTTTCCCCCCACACACTATGTAATTTCTTGGCTACCCACATGATATCCAGATGTATCAAGTACTTTCCTTGTAAATGTGCTAGACTGAGAGAGATGAGATTGACCGTATTGGGAGAGGCAGGGAGCTGCTGGGCAAAAGGAATCAAAACTCAACTAGGGCAAACCAAAGAACAAGGAGGAGAAGTGAGATTCGAAGGGAGGAGGACCAGGAAAGCTGGAGGCCAATTAGACCAGCTCCTGGGAGAATCCCGACCTGTGCCCAGACAAGAACATAGGAAATACCTGATGGCTCCAGAAGATCAGGATTGTTTGACTCTACATGAAGAGGAAGAAAAGCCAGCAGAACTGTTTCTTTTTAGCAGCCAGATTCATTTAGCAAAAGCTCTGTCTTCTAAGGGAACAAAAGCAAAATGAAATTAAGAAGATAACACAGACTTCTTGGATAATTAGGAAGATGATACCACTGCTTGCAAAGGCGTATGCTTTCCTTCAAAGGCAAATCGAAAAGTGCATTCTCATTCATTAATGCCTGCAGGCATTCATTCACTTAGTGCTGGGCACTGAGTGGAATACAAAACTGTACAACACTCAGCTCTTGCCTTCAATTTTGTCTAGTAAACTTTTCAATATAACTGCTTAAAATTTTTTTTTGTAGAGATGGGGACCTTGCTATGTTGCCCAGGCTGATCTTGGACCCTTGGGCTCAAATGATCCTCCTGCCTTTGCCTTCTGAAGTGCTGGTATTACATGCATGAGCCACTATGCCTGGCTTTAGCAAACATTTACTGAGCATCTGCTCTGTGTCAGACACTGGGCTCCATCCCAGGATTTAACTAAATAACTGGGCGTGGTGGCTTATGCCTGTAATCCCAGCACTTTGGGAGCCTGAGGCAGGCGGATCACCTGAGGTCAGTAGTTCAAGACCAACTGGCCAACATGATGAAATCCTGTCATTTTTTTTTTTTTTTTTTTTTGAGACGGAGTTTCGCTCTTGTTACCCAGGCTGGAGTGCGATGGGGCGATCTCGGCTCACCACAACCTCCGCCTCCTGGGTTCAGGCAATTCTTCTGCCTCAGCCTCCTGAGTAGCTGGGATTACAGGCACGCGCCACCATGCCCAGCTGATTTTTTGTATTTTTAGTAGAGACGGGGTTTCACCATGTTGACCAGAATGGTCTCGATCTCTTGACCTCGTGATCCACCCGCCTCAGCCTCCCAAAGTGCTGGGATTACAGGCTTGAGCCACCACGCCTGGCCTTGAAATCCTGTCTTTACTGAAAATACAAAAGTTAGCCAGACATTGTGATGAGTGCCTGTAATCCCAGCTACTTGAGAGGCTGAGGCAGGAGAATCACTTGAACCCAGGAGGCAGAGGTTACAGTGAGCTGAGATTGCGTCACTGCACTCCCGCCAGGGTAATAGAGTGAGACTCCGTCTCAAAAAAAAAAGAAAGAAAGAAAGAAAATGAAATAGAGCACAATTTCTTACCTTAAGGAGAAAATCTGGTGGATTTGCTAATAAAATGTCTTCACACTTCTAATCTTCTAAACATGGACTTGAACAGATATTATTCTTGCCTGTGATTCTGTCAGTTTTCTGGCCCTTGTTGGAAGAATAAATCCTCTGAATTTATTCTAGAGGCCTAGCAGTTCAGCTCTGAGCTTACAGTAGTTGTGACTGAGAGAGAGAAAAAAATGTTCTGTTTCCCTATCTCTCCCCTACAGGTCTAACAATGCACCTGGCTGGATCAGGAACATCCACCTTTTTCTCCAAATGAAGTGTTACACACAGTGAGTCATTTTTCTGGCTTTTTAAAAAGCTTGATTCAAACCTCCAACTTCCCACCTTTTTCTTCCACCTGCTTTGTTTAATAATTAGGCTACTTAATAAATGTGTTTGATGAGGAGGAGGGGCAGGAGGATAGTGATTGTTAGGGCTTCCAAGTCCCTGGGGAATGTAACAGTGTCCTAGGCAAGATTCACTATGTTCTGGGTTGTTCCCTGGGCATCTTGCTGAGTGAAAAGGCCAGAGGCCCTTCCTACTTTAGGGTCCAGGTTTGACTGACCTTGGGTCATTCTGTCCCTACGGGCCCTGGCCCTGCCAAGAAACCAGGTCTTGTTTCTATCTTTTCCTTTTGTTTCTGCTCCTAGTTTAGCTTTCGTTTTTCTTACTTGGATCTTTTACTAACAGCAGATGACCACTGCTTTCAAGCCCCTGCTGGGTTTGGAAGGTAGAGAGCAAACTAGACTGAGTGGAGGTGAGAAAAATAATCCAGGCCAGCTTGTGACGATGCAGAACGATCAGGAGGCCTCACTGGTGAAGCACATTTCAGCAGGAAGGCACCCAAGGTGTGGACCAGGAAAGGAAGTGATAGGAACCTACCCACAGATGAGAAAGAAACAGAGACAGAGAGACAGATGGAGCTGCAGCTGGAGACAGACAGACACACACATGTACAGGGGGCTGGTGGGGAGGAAGAGAGAGAGACTGATTTTCACAGAGACAGGCTATATATACTGGGGGGAAAAAGGAGCCACAGATGTGGGTTCAGATTCCACCTTCGCCATTTACTAGCTATATGTGACTTGCATAGTACTAAGCAGCTCACTTCGCCTTCTCTAGCTTCTCTTTCCTTATCTATAAAATGTAGCTAATAATACCTATCTTGCAGGATCATTGTGAGAACTAGTAATAAAATATGCCAAGTCACGTGCATGCAATAGGCCCTCAATTAGTGGTAGCTGTAGTTTGTTGTTGTTGTTGTTGTTGTTGTTGTTGTTTTGAGATGGAGTTTTGCTCTCGTTGCCCAGGCTGGAGTGCAGTGGCACAATCTTGGCTCACTACAACCTCTGCCTCCCAGGTTCAAGTGATTCTCCTGCTTCAGCCGCCCGAGTAGTTGGGATTACAGGCATGTACCACCATGCCTGGCTAATTTTGTATTTTTAGTAGAGATGGGGTTTCGCCATGTTGGAAAGGCTGGTTTTGAACTCGTGACCTCAAGTGATCCACCCGCTCAGCCTCCCAAAGTGCTGGGATTACAGGTGTGAGCCACCACACTCGGCCTGTAGTTATTTTTTGAATACTTTTTATGTACTAAGTACTTAACTAGGTTTGGGGGATATGGGTAGAAAGTGTGGTGTGACAAATAGGAATAGGCAATGAATGGTTCCAATAACTCTTTTTGGGGTTGCCTGGCAGTGGGCTAGCTTCCTCTTTCCCCAAGAAGAGAGGCTGGCTGTGCTCAACTTCAACTTCCTATGGTACCAGAAGTCCTGAAGACACTAGCTGGGCATTTCGTAGTACTTCTTAAGCTATGGGCCCCTAAGCTCATGTGGATGAGTGTCTGAACCCTAAAATACTTATCCCACCACAGCAAAGGCCCTCTCGAGTTGACCTAGGAAAAGGAAGAGCCACCAGGGGTTCCTCCTCAGATGCTTGATGGTGCATCCAGCTGCACCTAAAAGGCCCACCTCTCTGCAGGTTCCAGGGAGAGCAGAGGACTGGCTACCTGCACCTTTCCTGAGTTTTACCTGCCAACACCAATTACCTTTTGTTTTAAATATACCTTATGGCTAGGTGTGGTTGCTTGTGCTTGTGATTCCTGTGCTCTGAGAGGCCAAGGCAGGAGGATTACTTGAGGCCACGAGTTCAAGACTAACCTGGGAAATACAGCAAGACCCTGCCTCTACAAAAAAAAAAAATTTAAACTAGCTGAGTATGGTGGTATGTGCCTCTAGTCCCAGCTACCCAGGAAGCTGAGGTGGAAGGATCACTTGAGCCCAGGAGTTCAAGGCTGCAGTGAGCTATGATTGAGCTACTGTATTCCAGCCTGGGTGACAGAGCAAGACCCTCTGTCTTTTCCGTAATCAAAGAAACTGCTATTTCTTTGTAAGACCATATCGAAGGGTTTCCCTGACTGAGACATGTGCTGGAGAACTTCAGCACCGCCACGATTTACTGATGGCTCAAGATCATAGAACATCATAATACGGCTTGTGTGCAACTGGATCAATTAAGAGCATGGATCTGAGGTCACTTTACAAACTGTAGGGGTGCTGTACTAATGTTAGTAATGTTAATGTACTAATTAACAAAATGTCTCATGGAGTATGATGACTACATTTATACAGAAGTTGATTGAATGGTTCTCACAGTGTTTTTGTGCAATACCTAGGGAGATATTGTGCACTCTGGAGCAGGGGAAGAGTAACGCTGAGGCTGATACTGTAGGTTGCTATGTCTGCTGTCAAGTGCCTACCATGGAAGGAGCCTTTAGAAAGCCTCGGTGTCTTTTTGCCTCTGAGTGCCTCTGGCAGCTAGCAACCTCTGTCTCCCAAACCACTCGGGTGATTAATCTGAGGTGGTTTTCTTTTTCTTTTTCTTTTGAGACAGAACCTCACTCTGTTGCCAGGCTGGAGTGTAGTGGCGCAATCTCGGATCACTGCAACCTCCACCTCCCAGGTTCAAGCACCTCCTGCCTCAGCCTCCTGAGTAGCTGGGACTACAGGCATGTGCCACCATGCCCAGCTCATTTTTGTATTTTTAATAGAGATGAGGTTTTACTACTGTTTCACCAGGATGGTTTCCATCTCTTGATCTCGTGATCCGCTCGCCTCGGCCTCCAAAAGTGCTGGGATTACAGGTGTGCGCCACTGCGCCCGGCCTAATCTGAGAAGGTTTCTTAACCACATGTATTTCACTGAACCACCAGATCTTACCTGCAGTGGGAGCAGAAATTCCTCCCAATTTCTCCCTGGGCATCCAGGGTCTGAGTGCAGCTCTCCCTGTCACATAAGGAGGATTGACTTGGAGAATATGGGGACAAGTTTAGCATCTTCCTTGCTCCTTAAAACACCCCTCAACTTAACATTTCACTTCTCTGTGCTTCAGCTGACAGTTTGAGAAAAACCAAATTGGTGGTTGGCTGGTTGGGTTTTTTTTTAACCTAACAACAAGCCTGGCTTAGAACTATTCATTCTTCAGCTCCCAATACTGTGTGTCTATAGATAAACAGGCGTATATATTATCTACTTTTGTTTACTTCTCCCCAAATGGAAGTCCATTAATTTCCCAATATATTTTACAGAATGACTTGCCTGTTGCCAGCACTGGGAGGAGAAATTAATCTTTAGTCCCGAGATGTTTAAGTTAGAAAATAATGGGAAATAGAAGAAATAGAAGGACTGAGATGACTCATTTATTTCAGATGCTCACCCTAAACTACTTCAGAAGTGCCAGCCATGAATTAAAACCCAAATTCTGGAAGAATGACCTAAATCACACTTTACCAGAGAGACTCTTTAGTTCCTTAGCAAGAATTGCACTTTATGTCTAGAATGGAAGAGGTTGATGATGGCTTGAGTCAAGTAGCATGAACTTAACTCTATCTGATCTGGGGATAGGGAATCAATATTGTCTCTCTAGAGAGGGCAGAAACCTCTTTAGAAGAAGATAAAGGGAAGCCACAGTCAAGTATAAGATACTGACATCCTGGGCTGGGCATGGTGGCTCACACCTGTAATCCCAGCACATTGGGAGGCAGAGGTGGGCAGATCGCTTTTGGTCAGGAGTTCAAGACCAGCCTGGCCAACATTGTGAAACCCCATCTCTACTTAAAATACAAAAATTAGCTGGACATGATGACAGACACCTGTAGTCCCAGCTACTTGGGTGGCTGAGGCAGGAGAATCGCTTGAGAACTCTAGCCTGGGCAACAGAGCGAGACCCTGTCTCAAAAACAAAAACAAAAAAATTAAAAATTAGCCCGGCATGGTGGTGTGCACCTGTAGTCCCAGCTCCTCAGGAGATTGAAGCAGGAAGATTGCTTGAGCCTAGGACATTGAGACTGCAGTGAGTCCTGTTCGCATCACTGCAGTCCGGTTTGGGCAACAGAGCGAGACTCTGTCTCAAACAAAAAAAAAAAAAAAAAAGAACAAAAAACAAAGATACTGACATCCTGTAATATGTTAGTGCTGAGAAAAAGAGGAGAGCTGGTGGGAAAAGAGCAAAGAGATCTTTTTTGCTCATTGAATCACAGGCCAAACCTGCTCCCCTGTTTATTCTGTGGTGATCTTCCTAACTTAATTTTCCCTAGGTACAAATGAGGTGGCCCTACAGAGATACGTTAACTGATTTCTCTATAAGGTGATCTGAAGTCTAGGGATCTCAGGATGCAATGGATAGTAAAGCCCACGATTGTGGTTTAGGCAAAAATCAGGAGAAGATTCAGGTAAAGGAGTAAAAATTCTCTTTGTTGAAAGTTAATAAGAATTCAGATCTGACTAGCTACTGCAGGGAAGCAACTAATATTACAACATAATAGATGTTGTTAATAATGTTCATTACCTCCTTGGATGCCACCAATAAGTGGCTTTCAATTTTATACATGTATTGTTCAAGCTGTAAATTTGGCCTTGGAATTAACAGGTGGTAAAATCCTGGAACACTTAATAAGGGAGATTGTTTACTTTGTATATAAGTAAAGAGCAGGCTTTGAAGGAATGAAGATTATTTTGTGGGAATGCAAACTGCCATAGCCATTATGGAGAACACTATGGAGTTTCCTCAAAAAACTACAAATTGAGGCCGGGCGCAGTAGCTCACGCCTATGTCTTCGCACTCTGGGAGGCCAAGGTGGGTGGATCACAAGGTCAGGAGGTCAAGATCATGCTGGCTAACACGGTGAAAACCTGTCTCTAGTAAAAATATGAAAAAATTAGCTGGGCGTGGTGGCATATGCCTGTAGTCTCAGCTACTTAGGAGGCTAACGCAGGAGAATTTCTTGATCCCAGGAGGTGGAGGTTGCAGTTGCAGTGAGCCAAGATTGCGCCACTGTACTCCAGCCTCAGTGACACAGCAAGACTCCATCTCAAAAAACAAAAACTAAAAATCGAACTTTCATATGATCCGGCAATCCCCCTACTGGGTATATGCTTAAAGGATATGAAATCAACGTGTCAAAGAGACATCTGAATCCCCATGTTTACTGCAGTACTATTCACAATAGCCAAGACAGGGAGTCAACCTAGGTGTCGGACAACAGATGAATAGGTAAAGAAAATGTGGTATATATACACAATGGAATACAACTCAGCCATAAAAAGGATTAAATCCTATCATTTGCAACAACATGGATGGAATGGAGGACATTGTGTTAAGTGAAATAAGCCAGATAATGAACAGAAAGTTAAATACCACATGTTCTCACCCATATGTGGAAACTAAAAAAGGTTGATCTTAATAGAAGTAAAAAGTAGAACAGAGGATACTAGAGGCTTGGGGAGGTAGGGGAAAGTGGTTATAGGGAGATATTTGTTAAATGATACAAAATGACAGCTAGATAGCAATGAGGAATAAGTTGGAATAAATTCTAGTGTTCTATGGCACTATAGATGACTATAGTTAACAACAGTATATTATATAGTTTCAAATAACTACAAAGATGATATTGAATGTTCCCAACACAAAAATATGATAAATATTTGATGATGCATATAGTCATCAGTGGTGATGAGTGCATATAGTCCTAGCTACTCTGGAGGCTGAGGCAGGAGGACTGCTTAAGTCCAGGAGTTTGAGCTTACAGTAAACTATGAACTATGATCATGCCACTGCACTCCAGCCTGGGCAACAGAGCAAGACCCTGTCTCTAAACCAAACCAAACGAAAAAATAAATGTTCAAGATGATGAATATGCTAATTACCCTGATTTGCTGATCACTATATATGTATTGAAATATCACTATGTATCCCATAAGTATATATAGTTGTGTCAGTTAAAAATGATTTTTAATTAAAAAAATACTTATAAAAAGAAGAGAGAAAAGGAGAGAGAATAGAGAGGAGGGAGGGAGAGAGAAAGAGAGAGAGAGAGAGAGTGCGTGTGTGTGTGTGTGTGTGTGTGTGTGTGTGTGTGTGTGTGTATGTATGTAAGTCTAAACCTAGCCTAACCTAACCTTGGGCTGGGTTACTTAGGTGGGCCCCATGTGAGAGCAGCTTTATGTTGGGTGAGGGTGGTCTTGGGGCTGGTCCTCAGCCTTGCAGATGTGGGATCTCCATCTTATTAGTATCCCTGGCAGTGGGCAGGCTCTAGTAGGGTTGACAGAAAAATACAGGGTGCCCAGTAAAATTTGAATCTTAGATAAACAATGAATAATTTTTAGTATAAATATATCCCATACAATATTTGTTTTGTTTTAGAGACAGAGTCTCTCTCTGTCACCCAGACTGGAGTGCCATGCTGCGATTGTAGCTCACTGCACCCCTGAACTCCTGGGATCAGGAGATCCTCCTGCCTCAGACTCCCAAGCAGCTAAGACTACATGTATATGCCACCATGCCCAGCTGCTAAATTTTTAAATTTTTTGTAGAGACAGAGTCTCACTATGTTGTCCAGGCTGCTCTAGAACTCCTGGCCTCAAGTGATCCTCCTGTGTGGGCTTTCCAAAGTGCTAGTATTACAGGCATGAAACACTGCTCTTGGCCCCAATATTTTTTTTTTTGAGACTGAGTCTTGCTCTGTCACCAGGCTGGAGTGCAGTAGTGCGATCTTGGCTCACTGCAACCTCTGCCTCCCGGATCCAAGTGATTCTCCTGCCTCAGCCTCCCAAATAGTTGGAACTACAGGCATGCACCACCACGCCCAGCTAATTTTTGTATTTTTAGTAGGGACGAGGTTTCACCATGTTGGCCAAGATGGTCTCGATCTCTTAACCTTGTGATCTGCCCACCTTGGCCTCCCAAAGTGCTGGGATTACGGGAGTGCGCCACGGCACTTGGCCCAATATTTCTATTTCTATTTGCTAAATCTGACAACCCTGTCTAGGAAACATCCATTAATTAACTCACCAGAGACTATTTGTAAACCAGAACACCAATGGGTGGATTTATAGGGCAGGGCACACCTTTCAACACAGAAGAGCCTTTGTGACTGCTATTTGCACCTTTCTCCTTTAGGTGTTTGGAAACCCAAGTTTGTCATTGGTGAATTTCAAATTGCAGTAAAGCAAGTTAAGTAGCTTCATGGGCTATGCATCCAGTTCACAGTAGAACATAGGAACTCTGCGTGTTTGACTGCAGACACCACCCAGAACCTGGAATAGCAATCCAGTCTAACCGACACAGTATCTTTCTCTCCCAGATAGTGTTGCAATAATGCTGGGCTTCCACATCCCTTATTTATTTATTTATTTTATTATTATTTTTTGAGATGGAGTCTCACTCTGTTGCCCAGGCTGGAGTATAGTGGCTTGATTTCTGCTCCCTGCAAACACTGCCTCCTGGTTTCAAGCAATTCTTCTGTCTCAGCCTCCCAGGTACCTGGGATTATAGGCACTCATCACCATGCCCAGCTAATTTTTGTATTTTTAGTGGAGATGGGGTTTCGCCATGTTGGCTAGGCTGCTCTTGAACTCCTTACCTCAAGTGATACACCCAACTCAGCCTCCCAAAGTGCTGGGATTACAGGCATGAGCCACTCCACTTGGCCTCAATATTTGATTTTCAATTTTTTTATGCCATTCAAAACTCCTTGTAAGCACACTGCCATTTTAAAGATATCTGCTGATTAAATCTATTTCATATTGATTGTTGTGCTACTTTTCAGGGAGCCATACTGTCTTGCTGAGTTTTGGGAAACTTCATAGTTCTAATAATTAGCAGGCATTAATTTTATGAGATAGTTTCAGATATGTATAAATATATTTTTGATTTTCTAAAACAGAACATAATTTTTATCTTAGACTCTCATTCTGTGTAATGCAGGAAAATTAATCCAGTAGGAAATTCATTCATGCTTATCCTCTCTCCCCTGATTTCCGTTAGCTAGAATCTCAATTGCAGGAGAATGGAAAGGCGGGGCCCATGTAACACCATGTGCTCTGAGTTGGCAGCTCCAGAGATGGGGAACAGCTTATCTCTGGGCATCCAGAGGTACTAGCATAGCCCCATGTTGTCCTCTAAAGTGCTGCATGCCCATCTGGTTTGCTCAGCCCATGCTGCTATTGATGAAGAGTCAAACTCTGTAAACTATTTCAAGAGATTTATTCTGAGCCAAATATGAGTGACCAACGGCGGATGACACAGCCCTCAGGAGATCCTGAGAACATGTTCTCAAGATAGTCAGGCTACAGCTTTTGTGGGGTTTTTTTTGAGATAGAGTCTTACTCTGTCATCCAGGCTGGAGTGCAATGGCACCGTCTTGGCTCACTGCACCTTCTGCCTTCTGGGTTCAAGTGATTCTCTTGCCTCAGCCTCCCGAGTAGCTGCAACTACAGGTGCATGCCATCACACCCAGTTGAATTTGTATTTTTAGTAGAGACAGGTTTTACCATGTTGGCCAGGCTCGTCTCAAACTCCTGACCCTGTGATCCACCTGCCTTGGCCTCCTAAAGTGCTGGGATTACAGGTGTGACCCACTGTGCCCAGCCTACAACTTGGTTTTATACACTTTAGGGAGACATAAGATATCAATCAATACCTAAAAGGTGTACACCGGTTTGGTCCAGAAAGGACAACTAGAAGCAAGGACTTCTAGGTCATAGGCAGATTCAAATATTTTCTGATTGGCAATTGGTTGAAAGAGTTATTGTCGATAGAAAGGAATGTCTGGGGCCAGGTGTGGTGGCTCATGCCTGTAATCCCAGCACATTGGGAAGCCGAGGCGGGCGGATCACGAGGTCAGGAGATAGAGACCATCCTGGCCAACATGGTGAAACCCTATCTCTACTAAAAATACAAAAATTAGCTGGGCGTGGTGGGTGGCAGCCTCCTGTAATCCCACCTACTTGGGAAGCTGAGGCAGGAGAATAGCTTGAATCAGGGAGTCAGAGGCTGCAGTGAGCCAAGATCGTGCCACCGCACTCCAGCCTATTGACAGAGTGAGACTCTGTTTCAAAAAACAAACAAAAAAGAAAGGAACGTGTGGGCCAGATGCAGTAGCACATGCCTGTAATCCCAGCACTGTGGAAGGCTAAGGCAGGCAGATCGCTTGAGCTCAGGAGTTCAAGACCAGCCTGGGCAACATGATGAAACCCCGTCTCTACAAAAACTACAAAAATGCCCTGGGGGTGTTGGCTCGTGCCTGCAATCCCAGCTACTCAGGAGGTTGAGGCAGCAGAACAGCTTGAGCCCAAGAAGTGGAGGTTGCAGTGAGACTGCACCACTGTACTCCAAACTGGGCAACACAGTGAGACTCTGTCTGAAAAAAAAAAAGCCTCTAGGCAGCAGTCTTCAGAGAGAATAGACTGTAAATGTTTGTCAGACTTAGTCTGTTAACGTGTCTTAAGGTCTGTGTTGATGTTAATGCTGGTCAGCTTTTCCTGAATGCCCGAAGGGAAGAGGGCATAATGAAGCATGTCTGACCCTCTTCCCATAATGGCTGGAACTAGTTTTTCAGGTTAACATTGCAATACCCTTTGCTGAGATGAGGGGTCCATTCAGGTCACTGGGGGCTTAGAATTTTTGGTTTGCACTGCCATCCATCATTGTTCCTCCGTGCATGGCATGACCACTTTGAGCTGCCAACTGACCCTCTCAGCTCACTTCTGAGCACTTCTTAGGGAATGATCAGTGTGGGGGAAAGGGAGTCCACCTACTTTCCCACAGCTACCATAGCCAGAACAAGGCTGTCACTGAGTTCTCACCCTCGTCACCCAAACAACCATCTCTGCTCTGTTGACCCCATATCACTGTAGCGTAAGCACATCTGTGGGTTCAGCTGCCCTCCCTAGATAGGAAATAGACATAAGTTTCTTCTATTCTTAGTTTCCTCAAGGTTTCTCTTCCCTTGTCTTCTGCTTGCCAGCCAGAGTTCCCCCTCTGCTAAAGGAATTCACCTTGGGAAGATGATGGGGGCTGGGTCTTCCTTTGAGACTACACATCTCTCATGTCTGGATAACCCTACGATAGTGTCTAAGGGCTGGTAATCTTGCATGGAGGCATCGGGGGAGTTCTTCTGGACCACTCTTATTTGGTTCAAAATAACTAGTTAGGCCCAAATATTTCCTGAATGCTCAAAAAATCTTTCCTCTCAAATCTAAGTCTTGTGTTCAGCAATCTCATTTGAATCTCAAAAGTTAAGCACTGACTTTATTTTTCTTGGTATTTCAGCTATGACAGCCTCACTTTTCCCTGGGGCACGGCATGCCTGGGACTGCAGAACAGAAGAATGCAGTGAAGTGTGTGGTGTTGATGGTAGAAGGGAGGACCTGTTTAATGTCTCAAAATGATCTTCTAGAATTGCCACGTTCCTAAGTGCCTCAAACCTATGTAATCCTCAGAACAATCTCAAGAACTAAGTATACTCATTCCATTTGCAGATGAGGAAGTGAAAGTTCAAAGGGAGAATGGAGAACTTGTAAAAAGATTCCCGTTGTACGTGGTGGAGAAATAATTAACCTAGCATAATCTTATTCCAAAATCTTCATTTTAAACCCTAATAGTGAGGCTTAAGCCAGTAATCCTAGAACTTTGGGAGGCTGAGGCAGGAGAATCAGAGTCCAGGAGTTCTAAACCCGTCTGGGCAACACAGTGAGACTCTGTCTCTACAAAACAAAAACAAAAACAAAAACAAAAAAGCGGGGCATGGTGGTGTGTACCTGTAGTCCTAGCTAGTTGGGAGGCTGTGGCAGGAGGATCGCTTGAGTCCAGGAAGTTGAGGCTGCGGTGTCATGATAGCAGCATGACAATCCAGCCTGGGTGACAGAGAGATCTTGTATCTAAATAAATAACTAACCCCCAACAGTGGCCTCCTATCTTGTTCAACAACTAACTCTCTAGGGAATTTGTTAAAAATAATTTTGAGAGGCCAGGTGCAGTGGCTCTCACCTATAATCCCAGCACTTTGGGAGGCCAAGGCTGGTGAATCACTTGAGGTCACGAGTTTGAAACCAGCTTGGCCAACATGGTGAAACGCCATCTCCACTAAAAATACAAAAATTAGCTGGGCATGGTGGTATGTGTCTATAATCCCAGCTACTCAGGAGGCCGAGGAAGGAGAATCATTTGAACCCAAGAGGTGGAGGTTGCAGTGAGCTGAGATCATGCCACCGGACTCCAGCCTGGGTGACAGAGGAGACTCATTCTCAAAAGAAAAGAAAAAATAGTAATAATTTTGATAAAGACCTACTGCAGGAGATCCTGATCCAATTGGTCTGGGTTAGAGCCTGGGCATTAGTATTTTGAACCGTGTCAACCTTGTGAAAGGAGAATAAATCTTGGGACCCCCCGCAAAGGGAAAAGTCAAGCTGGAAACTGCTTAGGGCAAACACGTCTCCCATTCTGTTCCTAAAAACAGATAGACACTAAGATAAAAAAGCTATACGCCTCCCTCACAATTTGTCCACAAGGAAATTCCTTTTGGACAAAGGACAAAGGGAACTCAGAGTCATCCCTCTGCTCACTGAGATAAATGCGTATCTGATTGCTTCCTTTGGAAAGGTTAATTAGAAACTCCCAGCTACTCGGGAGGCTGTGACAGGAGGATCACTTGAGCCCAGGAAGTTGAGGCTGCGGTGAGTCATGATAGGGCTGCTACAATCCAGCCTGGGCGACAGAGAGATCTTGTCTCTAAATGAATAACTAACCCCCAACAATGGCCTCATGTCTTGTTCAACAACTAACTCTCTAGGGCATTTGTTAAAAATAATTTTGATAGACCAGGCAAATTGGCTCCCACCTATAATCCCAGCATTTGGGGAGGCCAGAGTGGGTGGATCACTTGAGGTCAGGATCCTCCTTGCTTCAAGTTGTCCTGTCTTTCTGATTGAACCAATGTACATCTTACATATATTGATTGATGTCTCATGTCTCCCTAAAATGTATAAAATCAAGCTGTGCCCCAGCAACCTTGGACATACGTTGTGAGACATCCTGAGGCTGTCTGCGTCCTTAACCTTGGCAAAATAAACTTTCCAAATGGACTGAGACCTGTCTCAGATGTTTGGGGTTCACAACCTTAACGAACGAAATTCTGAAGAAATGATTAAATATAGAGTTTGTAACCATAATCGTTCCATTGCCCAATGTGCACAGCAAGTCAATATGCTGAAATACCTAGTTGCGGCAGAGAAAGAGAATTAACTGTAGGGCAGCTGAATGAGGTGGGAGGAAAACCTGAAATCCTTCTCTCCAAGGAATTCAGGGCTAGAATTTTTAGTGATTTTGGAGTGGGCCGAAGTGTGGAGACCTTTGCTTGGCCCAAGAGTGCAGGGTGAAGTCATAGAACAGGGAGATGAAGAAACTGTATTCTCATGCTGATTCTGCTCCTCTCTGGGGGACTTTAAACTTGTTAGCATCAGCTGGAATTTGGGATCTGAAAAACATCTTAAACAATTCTTAAACAAAAGTGTTATGATTCTGATGTCAGAGAGTCTATCTTAACCCGAGTCCTCATGATTCTAACTTCAGACAGAAATACTATCTGTAGGAACCATGAGAATGCAAGTGGTCGGGATCTGGTACTCCATAACTTTCACTCTGTGTTACAAGGAAGTGGGCCGAAGTGCAGCCTAATTCATGCTTAATCCTAACTGTATTTCTGTCCAGAATGCTTGGTAACATGGTGAGGATGGCTTCAAGTTTATTCAAGCTCAAAGCTTGAGGGTGGCCCCCCAGGAGCATAGATTCAAAACGCCCTAAACACACACTCTGATTAGAAGTAACTACAAGAGGATTTTTAAGGAAAAAAGAAGAGTTAGTTCCTAAATTGTTTACCAATAATTTATGCTAAAATCACATAAGCTATTGATTGGCTTATTGTTCTTTGCAATGCAAATTCCAGGAACATGAAGATAATGGGGCAGTGAAGAGGGAACAAAATGCCTTTAAACAGCTGCCCTGGGCAAGGGCGCAGAGATGTAACTGAAGTCCATCCTTTCGTCTCTCCAGGCTTGATAAATTTTGCATACTTCACGTAGCTCGGCCTGCTCTGAGCTAGTTTTCTTTCCCAACAGTCTCTGTAGTCTCCGTAATTCAGAGGCACAGCAATGTTCGAAAGCCAGCTCTGCCACTAATTGCGTGGTTTTGGACAAATGAGTTCATCTCCTAGTATCTCAGTTTCCTCATTTGCTAAATGGGGGATAATAACAGCTGCAACACCATTGAGCTGTTGTGGGAATTAAATGAATTTAAAATGAAAGCACTTGGAAGAGTACTTGACATAGAATAAATGCTCCATAAGTATTAAAGATGGTTAGTTTTCCTTTCTCTTAGCAGCAACTAAAAAAATATCTTTTAAGGAGCGCCATTTCCTGGACATACTACAAAAAAGGGGAATTGCCTGCATTTACATAGATTTTTTTTCATAGTTGATGTCTCAGAGAGCAATACTCTTTTAGCCTCTTCTCTAAATCTAGGTTTATGCCTGATTTAGATCCTGAGTCTCCTGTGGTTCTAACTACCCTGAGAACATGTTATGAAGATAAATTGAAATTAATTTAGGGATGTAATGATGAGAGCAGGTAAAAGAGAAATAGCTCAGTGGTTCTCAACCTTGGCTGTACCTTAGAACTATCTGGAGAGCTTTAAACAATGCCCAAGTCAGCTGGGCATGGTGACCCATGCCTGTAATCCCAGCCCCCTTTGGGAGGCCCAGGCAGGAGGACTGCCTGAGGCCAGGAGTTTGAGGCTAGCCTAGGCAACATGGTGAGACCTCCTCTCTATTATATATTAAAAATAATTTTTAAAAATTCCTAAGTCATACCCCAGACCGGTTAATATCAGAATCTGTGGGAACAGGGCCCAGCTATCAGTCTATTTTAATCTCCAGGTGATTCCAGTGTGTAGCCACCGGTCTCACCTTAGCTCAGCTAAGGCCCAGTAATCTGTATTCTAACAAGCCTTCTGCAAACCTCAGGACCTTTGGTGTGAACCATTCGTCATCCTCCCAATGTGCAGGCCTCTGTTTTCTCTTATCTGCCCAGTGAGTGTGACTTGAAAGCAAGAGAGAAGGTGCACTGCAGCAACCCTTAGCTTCTGTAAGAAGGTACGGGAGATCAGTTCTGTGTATCAAATGCCTGTTTATTCTAGCCAGACCTGCCTTAGACAGGGTCAATGAGGGTCTTTCAGCCTAAATGGTTGCTTCTCAAGAAGGAGGTGAGCCAATGAAGAAGGGCCCCACTCTCAGAGTGGAGACTATAGCATTTGCCTAAAATACCCCTTCTCTCCAGTTCTAACTGCCCTGGAAGCTTCTCAGAGGCCAAATACGTAAACAAGTTCCAAACCAACACATCTGCTTTTCATTTCCTGCGGAATGCTAAAACGAGTCTTTTAAGGTTGCTTAAAATACGTCCCTCTCCTCCCGCCCCACCCCCACAGGGCGTTTGCTGTGCGTCCTCAGACCACCTCAGCTCCTCCTCCCCTACACCTGGGACTCTGCTGCGCAGACTTGGCTTCAAACGAGGCTCACGGTTCTTCCTGGCACTTGCTTTTTTAGCTTAGTGAGTGCACATTCAATATCTTTTTCTTCTTCTCTTGAAAGCACCGTCTTCAGTCTCCTCACTTGTCCCTTTCTCCTCTGGCAAGTGTAATGCTATCGACATTTGAAAGTGGCCTGGTTCCTTTGTGTCTGGTAAATGGCCTTGCTGCCGAATTTCCGTAGAACTGTGCAGAAACTAGAGCACGGGGGATGAAGGGAGCTGCTCTCTCGGGGCTCAGCCGCCCTCCTGGGGCCCCACCTCACGCTAGGGGCTGGTAGGGGGTGGGACCTGGAGTTTCCTTCCTAAATTTGAGCAATGACTCGACCTTAGCCACCCTTGACTTTGCTCTGCTTCTGCTTAGCATCTGTTAAGTAGTGACCTTTGCCACCAGTTAATGAGGGTGAGGCCCCATTCGGTTGCAAAGAACATGGAATTGTAAACAAACTTCCAAGTGGAAAGACTCGTTCTAGGGGAAATGTGGGTGGGAAAGGTGCTCCAGTATTCTCCTTTTAGTATCAGAGACTTGCCTCTTTCCTCCAGTTCAAGAACTCAAATTGGTCCCTCCTCTGGGGCAGAATCCTAAGCCTGACACCCTCTCCTAAATATGCTGTCGTGTCTCATATGTCAGCTTCTCAGGGTCCTGCCAAGAGCGGGTGAGGTAACATGCAACTGTTACTGCCCTGATGTATCCTCCCTCCCAATGTCAATAACACACACTTTGGAGTGTCCTCTTTATGTAAGGTCTTGAGCTTTAAGACTCACCTCTGGGCCGGGTGTGGTGGCTCACACCTGTAATCCAAGCACTCTGGAGACCAAGGTGGGCGGATCACCTGAGGTCGGGAGTTCAAGAATAGCCTGACCAACACGGTGAAACCTGTCTTTATTTAGAAAAAAAAAAAAAAAAAGACTCAGCTCTGGCCTTTAAGAATCGCATGTTCCTGTTGAAGAGACCGTATGTATATAAAGATAACAGCTAGAGACCGTGGCACACAGATGATAATAAAAGCTAAAGGAATACCTAATTATTCAACAAATATATATGGAGCACCCATTATATTCTATGGTTGTAAGCTCTGAGGCTAAACTGTGAAAGCACTTTCTCCTTAGTTCAGCTAAAAGCAGGGTTCTTGTCACACGGACATGAGAGATTAGGCTTGCAGACACTTTGAAGGGTGAGAAAAATGGAACTTATTGGGTAAAAAGGAAAATAAATGGAAACTGGGACTCAGCAAAGTCAGAGTCCGGCTAGCTGGTTTTTCCTGCCTCACAGATTGAATCCCAGGTACTAGCCTGGGTCAGGAGAGGCCAGGCTCCTCCCTGCTGCAAAGGGCGTGAACTTCTGCAACTCCACCCTATTCCCTCAGTGTGCAGGCCAGTCGGAGTTTCTCAGGGGACCCCTTTATACTTGGCTGTCTCAGAAACAGGGAGCGAAACAGATAAAACCCCTGGCTTCATGGAACTCATGTTGTAATGAGACAAGACAGCGTGTGAGCAAATAAATATGTATAATACATCAACTTGTGAGAAGTAATTTGTTTCTTCAGCACTGCCTGGAAAAAAAAAAAAGAAAAGAAAAGAAAAAAGAGAGAAGTAATTTGAAGGAAAACGAAGCAGATTAGGGAGGGTAGAGTGACATGGTTGAGGGAATGTGGTTTTTTTTTAGATGAGAGATCAGAGAAGACCTCTCTGGTAAGAAGATCGTTGAGTCAAAACCTGAGGAAGGAGTGAGTGAGTCATCTGAGTCTGTGAAGAATTTTCTGAGCAAGGCGAGCAGCAAGCACAAAGGCCTTCAGGAGGAGGTGTGCTTGCTGAGTTCCAAGAGCAGGCAGGCCAGTGTAGCTGGAAGGTAGTGAGCAGGACACTGTGGACAGGAGGTGATGTGAGAGAGGTGACAGCAGGTCACTGAGGGCCCTGTGGGTGGTGGTAAGGACTTTGGATTTTATTCTGAAGCCATTGGAGGGTTTTGAGCAGAGCGGTGACATGAGTGGCCTCACAACTTGGAAGGATCACTCTGTGCACAAGGAGAACCCTGAGGCCAGTGAGAAGGGTGCTGCAATAATCCGAGGT
Organism: Saimiri boliviensis; assembly: GCF_048565385.1. Taxonomy (NCBI): domain Eukaryota; kingdom Metazoa; phylum Chordata; class Mammalia; order Primates; family Cebidae; genus Saimiri; species Saimiri boliviensis. The sequence continues at coordinate 38,391,473 of NC_133450.1, read as the reverse complement.
GAGATGATGATGATGGTGGCTTGGACCAGAGAGACAGGATTAAAGGTGGTGAGATGAGGTCAGATTCTGATATATAATGACGGTAGAGTAGACAAGACGGATGAGATACAGGGTTACGATTTACGATGTAAAGAGAGAAATCAAGAATGATTTCAATGTTTTTGGCCCGAACTCAAGGTTTTAAATTCATAGGCAGGACAGGCTGCTTCTGGTTAAGATAACAAGGGAAGGATTAATGAAAGACCCCAGATTTGGATTTTGTGACTTATAAAAAGTCTCAAGGGCTTATTCTGAGACCATTTTATTTTCCTGGACCGTAGCCTCCTACCCCATTCCCACTTCTTTAAATTACATCAACCTGGGGCTCTGGGATAGGGGACTCAGCCAGCCCAAGGAAGGTGAATCCGGATGCTTTAGGCCAATCATGAAAATTCTGTACTCTTGCCAGTGGTTTAAAAATGGGCTGGTTTTAAAATGGGCACGTATTGGCCTGGGCACAGTGGCCCATGCCTGTAACCCCCATATTTTGAGAGGTCAGGATGGGAGGATTGCTTGAGACCAGGAGTTTGAGACCAGCCTGGACAATATAGTGAGCCCTCCTTACTACAGAACTAAAAAACAAAATAAGCAGGATGTGGTGGTGTGTATCGTTAGTCCCAGCTACGAAGGAGGCTGAGGTGGGAGAACTGCTTGAGCTCAGGAGTTTGACGCTGCAGTGAGCTGTGACTGAGCCACTGCGCTCTAGCCTGGGCCACAGACTGGGACCCTATCTCTAAAAATAAAGTAAAACAAAGTAATGGGCATATGCTATAGTTCTGAACAATGGACCATAAAAGGGAACTCTGCAGAAGGGATGTCTGGGAAAATCTCTTAAGTCTTCAAAAGGAAGCAGGGTACTCTGGACTTGAGATGTTATTAAGGACATAGAGCTTGAACTGTCTTGCAAACATAAAGGGGAAGCTAAAGGCCACAGCAGCAGGGTGGCAGAGAGAAAAGGTGGACAACGGCGGTTCCTTGAGAGCACTGCTGAGCCACCCAATTACCCAACCCTGGAAGTGCACAACTTCTGAACTTTTTTGTAAGGTTAAAAAAAAATCTCCTTATCATGAAATGCTTCTGAGTTGGGCAGTTTGTACTTGAAGTGCAAAGTACATCATTTTAGATAAGTCATAAAGATTCTGGATAGGAAGAGGCAAAAGCAAACACACTTTGAGGCAGGACTTTCTTGGAGACAAGAAAGCTCAAAGCATATTTGGGGAAGATTGGTGGAATCACTTGACATTCATTCATAAACTCATTCAACAAGTATTTGTTGATGCCTACTGTGTGCCAGGCACTGTTCTAAGATCTAGGATTCTGCAGGAAACAAGATTGCCAGGGTACCTCTTATGGAGTTTATTACCTTGTGGGGGAAACGGGTGCATGTGGGCCGTGGCTGCTGTGTTGGACAGCACAGGAATAGGGTCTGGGAAGGCCTAATTCAGGGAAGGCATGAAAGGATGAAAATGAGTTTGGCACTGGGTTCAGGCTTCTGCTGCTCTGCTCTGGATTCATTCTCCAGAGAGATTTATTAGGTCAAAGGGTATAAACATTTTTAGGACTTTCCTAATTACTTTCCTAATTGGTTACACAAATTTATGATACTACCCAAGGAATACAGGTCCTGATGTTACTGGTTTCAGATTTGGGGATTTCCATTTTAATTTGGCAGGGATTAATTTAGTAAAGGTGTTCATTTAATAAAGTTAATTCAATTAATTTAGTGAAAAAATACCATGCTTCTTTTAATTTGCTTCTCTTTGATAATTAGTAAAATTGATTATTTTTATGTTTGTTAATATTTATTCTTTTGTAAATTTTTTTGTTAGATTTTGTTCAATTACCCACTGAGATCTTAATGGATTCTTACCAACTTACCTGAGTTCTTGACATAGCAATGATATTAATCTTTTTTGGTCATGTTTGTTGTAAATATATCTCCTGGTATGTTGTTAATTCTGGTGATAGGTTGCATATAAAATTTATTAAAAAAATTTTTATATAGTTAAGAATTTTAATATTTTCTGTGTCGTATTTACTATATTGCTATACTATAAGCCATACTAATTGCTTCTAATTATAGAGTCACTTTCCCACTACAGTTTTGACAAATTTTTAATTCTGTTTTCTTCTGGACTTCATAGTATTAAATGTTTTTAAGATTTTAAATCAAACAAAATTAATTTTAATGTATAGTATAAGGTGTGGATCTAAATTCTTCCCTTCCCTCTCAAATTGTTGGTCAGTTATCCCTCCACCATTTATTGAAAAATATTTGACCAGGCATAGTGGCTCACACCTGTAATCCCAGCACTTTGGGAGGCTGAGGCGGGTGGATCACCTGAGGTCAGGAATTCAAGACCAGTCTGGCCAACATGAAGAAACACTATATCTACTGAACATAGAGAAATTAGCCAGGGGTGGTATCATATGCTTGTAATCCGAGCTACTTGGGAGGCTTAGTCAGAGAATTGCTTGAACCTGGGAGGTGGGGGTTTCAGTGAGCTGAGATTGCGCCACTGCACTCCAGCCTGGGTGACAGCAAGACTTCGTCTCAAAACAAAAAAAAAAAAGAAAAGGAAAAGAAAAATATTTGTTCATTTCATTGTATCATGATAGATTTATCATACTCTAAAATTGTTGTAATAATTAGGGTGTGTATTAGTCCATTTTCTTTTCTTTTCTTTTCTTTTTTTTTTTTTTTTTTTTTTTTTTTTTCCGAGACAAAGTCTAGCTCTGTAATCCAGGCTGGAGTGCAGTGGCACAATCTTGGCTCACTGCAACCTCTGCCTCCTAGGTTCAAGGGATTCTCCTGCCTCAGCCTGCCAAGTATCTGGGATTACAGGTGCCTGCTACCATGCCCAGCTAATTTTTGTATTTTTAGTAGAGACAGGGTTTCACTGTGTTGGCCAGGCTGGTCTTGAACTCCTGACCTCATGATCCACCCACCTTGGCCTCCCAAAGTGCTGGGATTACAAGCATGAGCCACTGCACCTGGCCTATTAGTCCATTTTCACACTGCTATAAAGAACTATGTAAGACTGGGTTATTTAAGAAAAGAGGTTTAATTGACTCAGAGTTTCACAAGCTTAACAGGAAGCATGACTGGGAGGCCTGAGGAAACTTAAAATTATGGCAGAAGGTAAAAGGGAAGCAAAGCACATTTTCCCCTGGTGGAGCAGGAGAGTTTGAGAAAGCCAAGGGGGGAAGTGCCACACATTTAAAAACCATCAGATCTTGTGAGAATTAACTTACTATCATGAGAACAACATGGAGGAAATCCACTCCCACGATTCAGTCACCTCCCACCAGGTCCCTTTCCCAACATGGGGAATTACAATTCCACGTGAGATTTGGGTGGGGACACACCCCTCTCCCAACATTGGGAATTACAGTTCTACATGAGATTTGGGTGGGGACACAGAGCCAAACCGTATCAGGGTGTATATGTATTTGATCTGATCTTTCTATTATACTATTATATTCTAGAAATCTGTCTATTCTTTTTTTTTTTTTTTTTTTTTTTTTTGAAACTGAGTCTCACTCTATCACCCAGGCTGGAGTGCAGTGGTGCAATCTTGGCTCATTGCAACCTCCACCTCCTGGGTTCAAGTGATTCTCCTGCCTCAGCCTCCTAAGTAGCTGGGATTACAGGTGCGTGCCACCATGCACGGCTAATTTTTGTACTTTTAGTACAGATGGGCCAAGACCATGTTGATCTGGCTGGTCTTGAACTCCCAGCCTCAGATGATCTGTCTCCCTCGGCCTCTCAAAGTGCTGAGATTACAGGCATGAGACAATCTGTCTATTCTTTTTTTTTTTTTTTTTTGAGATGAAGTTTTGCTCTGTTGCCCAGGCTGGAGTCCAGTGGCGTCATCTAGGCTCACTGCAGCTTCCGCCTCCCAGGTTCAGGTGATTCTCCTGCCTCAGCCTCTCAAGTAGCTGGGATTACAGGTGCCTACCACCATGCCTGGCTAATTTCTTGTATTTTTGGTAGAGACAGGATTTCACCATGTTGACCAGGCTAGTCTTGAACTCCTGAGCTCGTGATCCTCCCTCCTCAGCATCTCAAAGTGCGGGGATTACAGGTGTGAGTCACTACACCTGGCCTGTCTATTCTTTTTTTTTTTCATGCAGTTCACGAATCTTACCATATTCCTGTCTATTCTTAAATTAATACTTCAATACAGGTGTGGTGGCTCATGCCTGTAATTTCACCACTTTTTGGGGCTAAGGTGGGAGATTGCTTGAGGCCAGGAGTGTGAGACCAGCCTGGGTAACATAGTGAGACACCATCTCTCACTACAAAATAAAAGACTTCAATATTTTATTTTATTTTTAATAGGTTTTTACTTTTGATAGATCTTGTTCACCCTCTCTCATTTCCCTCCACAACAGGTTTCCTTTTTTTCTTTTTTTTTTTCTTTGAGTCAGGGTCTCGCTCTGTTATCCAGGCTGGAGTGCATTGGTGTAATCATGGCTCACTGCAGGCTCGAACCTCTGGCCTCAAGCAATCCTCTCACCTTGGCCTCCCAAAGTGCTGAGAATACAGGTGTGAGTCACTGCACCAGGCCTGTTTTCTTTCTTGCCTATTTAGAATTTTCCTTTTCCTCCTTTCTTTGTCATATGTTTAAAAACATCCTTCTGGGATTTTTACCAAGATTCTGCTAAATCTATAACTTAAATTTTAGGAAACACATATTTATATAATATTTAGGTTTCCCATCCAGGAACTTCTATTTTTCCATTCATTCACATCTTTTCAGACAACATAGAAGAGTTTTTTTTGTTTCTTGGTTTTTTTTTTTTTTTTTTTTTTTTGAGATGGAGTTTTGCTCTTGTTGCCTAGGCTGGATCTTGGCTCACTGCAACCTTCACCTCCCAGGTTCAAGCGATTCTCCTGCCTCAGCCTCCTGAGTAGCTCGGACTACAGGTATGAGCCACTGTACCTGGCCATCATATAGAAGGCTTTATAGATTTCCCAGCCTGGCCAGATGGTGAAACCCCATTTCTACCAAAAATACAAAAATTAGCCAGGTGTGGTAGCTCATGCCTCTAATCCCAGCTACCTGGGAGGCTGAGGCAGGATAATTACTTGAACCTAGGTGGCAAAGGTTGCAGTGAGCCGAGATTGTGCCATTGTACTCCAGCCTGGGCAACAGGGAGAGACTCCATCTCAAAAAGAAAAAAAAAAAAGAAGGTTTTATAGATTTCTTTATAAATAAATGTATGTATATATGTTTGCCTACATACATAGTATCTTAGACTGGGTGCCATAGAAACAGACTCTGAGATGGAGAGTTGTCTGCAGAGGGTTTTTTTTTTTTTTTTTTTTTTTAACAGAAGACACACCTGTAACAAGCTGGCCTACAGTGGAACAACTGGCACCTCAGCTGATTCCAGGGTGGGAGATAGTGGTGGGGACTGGGGGACATCCTCTGAAACTGGATCGGAACTTTGCAGTTTAGCAGTTTACAGTTAAAATACAATCTTTGAGTGGATTAGAATGCTCTAGTCAACCTGACTGTTATATGTTCCCTCCTTAGATAAGCCTCAGAGACAACCAGATTATCCAGAGATGCTTAGGAAACATGAAATCAGACCAAGGGGTGAGCTAATTTCAAGAATTATCTCCCAACTAAGGCAAGTTCTGGCTATCCAAGGCTTCAAGTATACATAGAAGTCTGCTTAGCAAAGAGATCCCAACCCCCTTAGCCACGTTTAGGGGGCGCTGATGTGTTTGCTGGGTTGACTGATTCCCCCTCGTGCACTAGGTCTTTTTCCAACCAGGTTTCAAGCTTCTGTTGGCAGCATTACTGTTACATTCTTCTGCCTCCCTGAAATTACTCCCAGAACACCTAGACTGGAATAGTGTCTCTTCTTAATCTCATCAGTCACAAATTACAATCTTTCGATTTACCTTCAAATATGTAGCTAATCACATTTGTGGTGTGAGGATCTTACTAATTTAATTTTGAGATTAGCTTTCTTTCTAGTTTTTTTCTGGAGGCAAGTTATTGTGATCTTTAAGGATTGACAATGGCTTCTACAAAAGTCATAATTTAATATGATGTCCAATATTAGGTACTCTTTATTAAGGAGACTCATTCTATCTCCACTAACACTTAAAAATGAATGTATATAGAATATTAAGTGCCATTTTTGCATTTATAGAAAAAATCAAATGATTTCTCTTGAGCTTAATAGCTTATGATATTTCCAATTAAGCTATTCTTTTATTTGGGGGAATTAACTCCTCCTTCTATGAATGAATTATTTTAATTACACAGTGTGTGTACATGGCACAAGATTCAGAAGGTATGTATAGGTATACAGTGGAAGTCAATCTCCCTTCCTCCTCTGACTTCCATCCACTTAATTCCCTTCCTTAGGGCACCTGATGCTATCAGTTTCTTGGGATTATTCCAAATGTGGCTTATGCATTTTCAAATATTCTTCCCTGTATACATAAATAGTAGCATACTGGCTTGAACTCAGGAGGCAGAGGTTGCAGTCAGCTGAGATTATGCCACTGCACTCCAGCCTGGGCAACAGAGTGAAATTATGTCTCAAAAAAAAAAAAAAATTAGTAGCATACCATTCCGTATTATTTAACATATTGCTTTTCTTGATTGACAATATGTATTTGATATAGTTCCGTATCGATAAGTATAGAATTGTTTCATTCCTTTTAATGGTGGCATATAACTCAGTATAAATATAATTATTTAACACTCCCTTTTTAATGAACAATTAAATAGCCAATTTGCTTTTACAAACAATGCTGTAACTAGCATCCTTGTGCGGGTCATTTTTCATACATCCAACTATATCTGTAGGATAAATACCTAAAACCAGAATTGTTGGGTCAAGTGCATTTTCGCTTTGAAAGTTGTTGCCAAATTGCCATCCATAGATTTATGCCAGTTACCATCCCATCAGTAACAAATGGGTGTGCTGGTTTCCTCCTGACAATATTGGATAGAATGAAGCTTTTTGATCTTTGTCAATCTGGAGGTAAAAAATGACATCTCATTGTAGTTTCAAAGTGTATTTATCTTTAATAGTGAGGTTGAGTTTTTAATATGTTTACCAGCCATTTGTATCCCATGTGGAAGCTAAAGTCTGTAGTATAGTATGATTTGGCCTCTGGATCTCAATTTTTGCCTTGCAGAATCCAGAACATGTCTTTTCCATCTCTATAGCTTTTACATTCATTTTACTATTATTATTATTATTATTATTGCCTTCTTATCTGTCTGTGACCTGAATTTATTATTTTTTTTAAGAGATGGGTCTCACTATGTTGTCCAGGCTGGCCTTGAACTCCTCAGCTGAAGTGATCCTCCTGCCTCAGGCTCCCAAATAGCTAGTAATGCAGGAAAATTCAACTGTACCCAGTTCATTTTGACTGCAAGTAATACAAAACCCTGACTCAACTTACTTTTATGATGAGGACAATCAATTAGCTTATATAACATCATGTCATGGGATAGATAGAGTAGCTTTAGGGTTGGTTAATTCAGGTACTCAACAAGATTATTGAGGTCCCTGGCTTTTCTGTCTTTCTGATTTACCACACTTCAGGTAGGTTACTTCATGGCCATGAAATAATCACATCACAGCCAGGAATTTCATTGACACAATAAAGCATCTAGTTGAAGGAAACAGACTATTTCTTACCCTGAGTCTCTTTAAGAACAAAGAAACCTTTTCTCATACCTGTTCCTGGAATTTCTTTCCTCAAATTTCAGTGGCCAGAGTCTTCTTATGCTCAATCCTAACCCACTGATTGGCAAGGATCCTGTGATATGATGATTGGTTCATGTTAGTCAGGATTCCCCCCTAAATTATACAGAATAGTAGTAGAACTCTCTCTCCATGCCTTCCCAAAATAATTAACATACTGCCAGCAAGGAACATAGGGACTGGTTATGGGACACACAACTGTGACTTCCACAGCATTGCACATGCTGTTCCTTTTGCCTGAAACCTCTGTCCTCCATTTATTTTCCCATCTAACTTATTTTCTTTCAAGTCTAGGCTCTGAGTAGCTACAAGGAAACCATCTTTATGCCCTCTAGGTTGGGTAGATAACTTCTTCCTACTCCCTGGCAGCCTGTGCCACACCAACCATACTGCACTGCAGGCTTCACTCCTCAGCCTCCCACCACTCCCCAGCTCCTTGAGGGCAGGGACTGGATCTCATTTGTTCCTGTATCTCTAGCCGCTAGGACGGTGCACAGCACAGGGCAGACACTTAACTCATGCCTGCTGAAAGAAATCTATTTGCTCGTATTTTATTTTAAAATTTCAAGTCTAGAGTCACAACAGAAATCCATTTCCAGGTTTTTCTTGTCTGTGTGTGTGTGTGTGTTTGTGTGTGTGTGTGTGTGTGTGTGTGTGTGTGTGTGTGTGTGTCTGAATGATTTGTTTGTTGGGATTTGGAATTAGGATGATCTTTTCCACATAAACCAAACTGGAATGTTTCCAGAACAAGTTGTTTAACTTGTGGATTATTGGTTCCTTAAAAGCCCAGAGGCTCAGCAAGTATTTCCTGAACATGGACTGTGTGTTGGGGCTTTGTACAAGTTGGCACTTTATACAAGAGCAGTATGAGAGCTTGTCTCTGAATGCGTAGTTTATGCTTTAAGGCAGCATTTTTCAATTGTGGGCAATGAAATCAATTTCGTGGGTCAAACAGTCATTAAAATGGGAAAAAAGAATTCAATGAAGTAGAACAAAATATATCAGAGTATATTACTCTTGCTAAAACTTTTGGCTGTGTGTGTGTGTGTGTGTGTGTGTGTGTGTGTGTGTGTGAGAGAGAGAGAGAGAGAGAGAGAGAGAGAGAGAGAGATGTACCAGGTCAAGATATAAAATGTACTTTTACAAATGGGTCGCATTTGTAAAAGTTTATAGCCATTGCTCTAAGCGTCAGTATATTTTCTTTGTTCTTTCTCTTTGAAATATTTTTTTCTTTCTTTTCTTTTTTGAGATAGAGTCTTGCCCTGTCTCCTAGGCTGGAGCGCAGTGGCACAATCTCTGCTCACTACAACCTCTACCTCCCAGGTTCAAGCAATCCTCCCACCTCAGCCTCCCGAGTAGCTGGGACTACAGGAGCTCACCACCATCACTAGCTATATTTTGTATTTTTAGTAGAGACAGGGTTTTGCCACGTTGACCAGGCTGTTCTCGAACTCCTGACCTCAAGTGATCTGCCTGCCTCAGCCTCCAAAGTGCTGGGATTACAGGTGTGAGCCACTGTGCCCAGCCTTTGTTTTTTTTTTTAACTCCCAATATCTGGGCTCTATGAAAAGAGGGAAAGATAAGGATTTGAGATTCTATCTCCCATACTACACTCCTGCCCTGCCAGCCCCAGCCCAGAGATTTGTTAGCCTGGCATAGACTTTAGAGTCAGGAGGCAGAAGTCAAATTCTCAGTCTAAGACTTACAAACTCAGCAGCCTTGAGCAAGTCACTGGACCTTTCAGAACATCTGTTTCTCTCTTGTGGAATGGAGGTAATAATACCTGTTTCACAAGGCAATTAAGAGGATCGAGTGAAATATGTGAAAATATTGTTTAGTGAACTCCTTTTAGGTCCTTAGAGGAGAAAAGCAAACTTCATATGTAGGTTAAAAAACATCCTGTCCCCTGTGAAAAGGGGAAGGACCTCGAGGAATGGCTTCACAGAGAAAGTTGACAAGGGATGCTAACACCCAGGGGCTGCAGATATTTAAATCAAAAAGGGGGAAAACCAATGGGAAAAGGTCAGGACCCTCTCATTTTTCTAACGAGCAGTTATTTTGTATTTCTTCATGGAGTTCACTGTGCCGGGGAGGCTGGAAGTGCTGACACTGCACACTGCTGTGTCAGGGGAAGGGAGGCGTTGCTGATGCTGTTCCCTTTTCATAAACTTTGCAGGAAGGACCCGCCAGTGGACTCTGTCCTCGCTTTCATCCTTGGCAGGGGGTGTGGAGGGGGTCACCCAGCCTGGTGATCACCCAGGTTGGGAACTATGGTTGAAGGGTGAGGGGAAGTAGAGTGGGGGTGAGAGCTCACAGCAAGCCAATCAGAGCAGCGGGTCTATGGGGAGGGTCATACCTCATACTTCCGAAATTCTCTCTTAATGACTGTCTCCGAGCAACCATCACAGTGGAGAAGATGGGCCCAGGCTGTCCCATGGATCATTTTCTCCAGCTGCAGGCAGGCTGCCTCCCTTGCAAATGCCCTGTAGGCTTCACAGCCTAGCTTCTCCTGTTGTCAGCTGTATTAACAAGGAGCCATAGATGGACTTCCTTAAATAAAAAGTTATTTTTACTTATTTGTTGTTACCCTCAAATTGCTGAGACTTTTTTTTTTTTTTTTTTAATTTTGATACAGGGTCTCACTCCAGGCTGGAATACAGCAGCACAACTGTGGCTCACTGCAGCCTCGACCTCCTCAACATGATCCTCCCACCTCAGCCTCCTGAGTAGCTAGGACTACAATGTGTACCACTTCGCCCAGCTCCTTTTTTTTTTTTTTTTTAGAGATGTGGTCTTGTTACGTTGTCTGGGCTGGTTTTGAACTCCTGGCTTCAAGCAATCCTCCTGCCTTGGCTATTGCTGGGACTTGGAAGAAAGACTCTGTAGGGGATTCTCCCTTTCACACACACATACATGCATACATACATACATACACCCCTTGAGACAAGACAAGGAAAGGGAAGCTGGCTCACCTTAGCAGGCAGGCAGAGCAGCGGAGGTCACTACTACCTGGGCTGGGACTTGTCCTTAACTATCCTAAGGGAATGCAGAGTAAGAGGAAGAGGTAATTCCCAGTGTTTCAAGTAAAGACTAGGGATCCCCTAAAACCCAGTGGTTCTTCAGTTGGTTGGTTGGTTTTTTCCAGACACTCCATCCTTAAGGAGTCACATCCAGGATCGTGGTACTTCACTCCCTATTCTTTAACACACTTCAAACCTGCCTTGGCCCCAAGGATGCCAGGGTTCCCCAGCATGCTCAGTAGAAGGAGATGGTGAAACAGGCAGAGGGGTCATACTCACACCCATACAGGGCAGGAGAAAGCCCTGGGCCATGTGTGAACAGCTGCTGCTCCATCTCCCCGGCACAGCTGGGCGCATCTGTCTGCCCACACTCTTCTCTAGCTGTACTTTCTTGACGGTCAGTGGTGAACTTTCAGTCATCAATTCCAGTGATCTTCCCACAGGCCTCATCATTCAGCCGACCAGCTCCTCTTTCTGAAATGCTCACCCGAGTGAGCGAGTTCCCCCCCTACTCCTATGATGACTCTTTCTTGGGTTCTCTTTTTCTCTTTTTCCGCATCTTAAGTTTATGTCTTTCTCAAACCCGTCTTTAGCCCTTTTCTTTCTCTGCCATCTCTCTCTCTCTGGGCAAACTTCGGTTTCTTTTGCCACATGAAGTAGTGTCTTGTCAAGACTTTATTTTTGTCGAGTAACAGTAACCTACTCCAACTAGCTTAGGCAAAGAAGGGTCTACATTTGAAGGGGGTCTATAGGGCCCAGTAGAGGAGTGTGAGTACTCTGGGCAGGGGCTAAACCCAGGACTTGGGGGGTTCCCAGGAAGCCAGGTAGAATTTGCTGAAGCACTGGTTTCTGCATTCTACATGTCTGCTCACATCTGCTTCCTGGGTATCTCTCTCCCTCCTCTCCTCTCCTGGACCACCATTTTACCTGGAGCTTTCATGATCTCTTTAGTGATTTCCCTACTGTTAGTTGTATCTGCCATCTAAGCTATCTTATTTCACCCGCTATGCCCTCTGCCTATGGTCGCGTGTTTTAGAGGGTCCCATGCCTTGGAGGGACTCACTCTGGCCCACTTTGACTATACCTCTCATGGAGGAAAGAGCCCACAAGGCCAATGGGCTGTTCCCACCCGGGGCCTATATTCCCCTTCTAGAGACTAATTCCTGGGCCTGGGCCACTTCTGCAGGTACACTTCCCCAAGGACAGAGCATACTACTATTGTACTTACTCCTAGGCATGAAAGGTGTGCAATGAGTGTGATGCGGTGAGAGTGGGAATGTAGATGGAGCTTGGTCATGTCTATGTGAATGTACTCAAGGCGCCTTGTCCTGTGAGACAGAGCCTGGGCTAGGAAGAGAAGTCGGTGGGTGGGTTAGGGGCCAGCTTTCTTCATTCCACCATGTGCCAGCATGCTGCTCTGAGAAGTTCAAGAATTCCATATTTGAACCTGGCCTTCCAGATTAGCCCATTTCTTTCTCTTTTTCAAGAGCTGTATGTTTGTATCTGTGTGTATATTTTGTGTCTATGAAGGTATATTTGTTAGTATAGGGGAATTGAAATATTTTATTTATCAGTTTGTTGGTAAAATTTACAATTTTTATATAGGTGGTATCTGGACTTCCATCTGTACTCATGCCCTGGGCCCCTCAGATCTTTGGGGCAAGTCTGTATTTTAGTTTGGTCTGATTTATACAAAATTATAGTCTGGGCATGGTGGCTCATGCATGTAATCCCAGCCCTTTGGGAGGCAGAGGCAGATAGATTGCTTGAGGCCAGGAGTTCGAGACTAGCCTGGCCAACATAGTGAAATCCTGTCTCTACTAAAAATACAAAAATTAGCCAGGCATGGTGGTGCTCACCCGTAATCCCAGCTACTCAGGAGGCTTAGACAGGAGAATCGCTTGAACCTGGGAGGTGGAGGTTGCAGTGAGCTGACATTGTGCCCTTGCACTCCTGAGCAACAGAGCAAGACTCTGTCTCAAAAAAAAAAAAAAAAAAAAAAAAAGTGGCCAGTCTGAAGTTTCTGAGAACAGGTCACACATCAGTGTAAAGGAGACATGATTCCTAAGGTCACATTTTACCTCTGTTCTAGATTTTCCTATAGTTCCCATGTGCTGTAACTCATCCCAGCCTAATTCATGTAAGGCCCTTCTAGGGTACAGGAGCAGACCACAGGAACCTGGCTTAGTACTTAGGAGCACTCAGCAACAGCTTCTAAGGAGCAACTCAGGACAATAATGAGCATACAGTGCGGATAATCAATCTTCTATTGATATCTTTAAGGGAAAAAATTAGAGGGATAATCCATTTGGACCAGGAAGAAGTATAAGTGGGTAGGACTGGAAGTGGGGGAAGGTGAACTAGGGCAAGATGAAGTTCCATAACCTTCTCCACACTTCCAAAGTTGAGTCAGGTGCTCGTGCTGGGACAGAAGACTGAATCCAGGATAAAGCTTCTGTTCAGCACAGCTCCATCTGCCAACACAGAAAACTTGGATTATTTTCATGCCAGATGTGGAAGGATCAAGAGCTTTGCAGAAAAGTTGTTGTTGAGCTTGAGAGACAAAGAGGTAATTTTTAAAATAGGGAATATGGAGGAACGTATATTCTAGGAAAAGCCTTGAGTGTAAAAAACTTTTAAAGTTATATATATATATGATTTAAATTTATAGATATGCATATTTAATTTTTTTCTTTGTTTTGAGATGGCGTCTTGCTCTGTCACCCAGGCTAGATGCAGTGGTGTGATCTTTGCTCACTGCAACCTCCACGTCTCAGGTTCAAGAGATTCTCTTGCCTCAGCCTCCTGAGTAGCTGGGATTACGGGCGTGCACCACCATGCCTGGCCAATTTTTGTATTTTTAGTAGCGGAGTGGGGGTGGGTTGCCATGTTGGCTAGGCTGGTCTTGAACTCTTGACTGCAGGTAATCTACCTGCCTCAGCCTCCCACAGTGCTGAGATTACAGGTATAAGCCACTGTGCCCAGCCCATATTTAAGGTTTTAAGTTAAATAACATACACAGCTTTCCTGGACTTCAAAACCAGGTGTTAAGGACAGACTTTCCAAAATAGAGATATCAGGCTGTTTTTACATAAAATCGCTTTATCTCAAACTCATTGGTGTTGGCTCTAATGAAGGGAAGGGGATGCTGATGTCTCAGGACAGCTGCCTGTGAGAAGCTTGAAGAGTTGACTTGGGCAGTGCTTCTTAAGCCATAGCATGCGTCGGAAACACCTGTCAGTGCTGGTTTGAAATGCAAAATTTACAAGACTTTTTTTTTTTTTCTTATTTATCATCTACTATGGTTTGAATGTGTCCCCCAAATTTCATGTGTTAGAAACTTAATCTCCAAATGTGACAGTATTGAAAGGTGGGATCTTTGAGAGATGATTGAATCAAGATGCTTTAACCCTTATGAATTATTAATCCATTTATAGGTTAATGAATTAATGGACCAATAGACTAGCAGGTAATCTTGCAAGTGGAACTGGTAGTTTTTTAAGAAGAGGAAGAGAGACCAAACCAAGCATGCGAGCTCACTTAGCCCCTCACCATGTGATTGCCGGTGCAGCCTTAGGTCTCTGCAGAGTCCTCACCAACAAGAATCCCCTCACCAATGTGGCTCCTCAGTCCTGGACTTCTCAGCCTTCATAACTGTAAGACATAAAGTACTTTTCTTTATAAATGACCCAGTGCCATATATTCGGTTATAATCAATAGGGAACGAGCTAATACACTATCCAAAATTATCTACTGAAAGCAATTATAGTAAGGATCTTTCTTTTTAACAAAAAATTATCGTATGTATTTTAAATTAAAGAAAACTACTTTAGCAATACTAAGAGAAAATAAGCCCAAGCCTGGTGGCTCATGCCCATGATCCCAGCCCTTTGGGAGGCCCAGGTGGGATGGGGCTTGAGGCCAGGAGTTTGAGACCAGCTCAGTCAACATATCAAGACCCCATCTCTACAAAAATATTTTAAAATTAGCTGGGTGTGCTGGTGCACACCCATAGTCCTAGCTACTTGGGAGACTGAGGCAGGAAGATTGCTTAAGTACAGGAGTTCACCACTACATTCCTACCTGTGTAATAGAGCAAGACTCTGTCTTAAAGAAAAATAAAAAAAGAGAAAATAAAATTTTATGTGCAGAAAGTTCGGAGAGGGCAAAATCAAGTAAAATTTCCCCATATTAACTCAGAAATAGTAATAAGGGCAAAATGTTCTAAAGGTTTCATCCGTTAGGGTCCTAGCCAAAAAAAAAAAAAAAAAAAAGGATGGCCTTAAATTGAGTCATTTAGGAAGAGTGTAATAAAATTACTATTTACAAAGTACGGACTGGGCTTAGACAATGCAAAAGGGACGTGCACTACCCTTGGGCTGGTAAGTGCAGGAGCCGCTACCATGTTTCTAAGGACAAGGGGGTGGAACCCATTAAGGGAATTCAGAAAGCTAATAGAGAGGGACATCTGGCAGGAAGGAACCAGAGAAATAAATATGCCGACCTCATTGACCAACCCCTAGAGGCTGGAGGGCAACGGCAGCCTACTGATGTCATCGTCGTGACTCAGCCTCATGGGCAGAAAGCAGGGTAAAGAAGGGTGGAGAGCAGATCATGAGGAGCAAATGGGGACAATCTGGCACCTGTCAGATATGGCTAAGGCACTGAAGTGGCTAGTGTGTGTCTTAACAAGCTCTGAAGACAACAGTACAGAGATTTCCTTTTCTATCATCTCGCTTATATAACCATGAAGTAGGTTCATAAGAAACATATCATTAGGTGGCCGGGTGCGGTGGCTCATGCCTGTAATTCCAGTACTTTTAGAGGTTGAGGTGGGCGGATGATTTGAGGTCAGGAGTTCAAAAACAGCCTGACCAACATGGTGAAACCCCACCTCTACTAAAAATACAGAAAAAAAAAATAGCTGGGCATGGTGGCAGGTGCCTGTAATCTCAGCTACTTTGGGAGGCTGAGGTAGGAGAATTGCTTGAACCCAGGAGGTAGAGGTTGCAGTGAGCTGATATTGTGGCACTACACTCCAGCCTGGATGACAGAGTGAGACTCCATCTCAAAAAAAAAAAAAAAAAAAAAAAAAAAAAAAAAAAAAAATATATATATATATATATATATATATATATATATATATATATATATGTAAAATTAAGTGTTATGGTTTTCATTCCGGAAGGAGCCCAGAAATCTGAACTTCAAGTAAGGACTCCAGCTGAGGGCGGTGATTCACCTCTGTAATCCCAGCACTTGGAAGGGCGAGGTAGGAGGACTGCTTGAGCTCAGGAGTTTGAGAACAGCCTGGGTAACATAGCAAGACCTTGTCTCTACTAAAAATAAAAAAGGAGTCCCTAT
Organism: Saimiri boliviensis; assembly: GCF_048565385.1. NCBI lineage: Eukaryota > Metazoa > Chordata > Mammalia > Primates > Cebidae > Saimiri > Saimiri boliviensis. Next base: position 38,375,301 of record NC_133450.1, on the reverse strand, counting down.
AACTCAATGACAGTCTTTGTTCTCTTGGTCCCTGTCAGGGCTGTGCAGAAACCCCAGAGTCTCCCAAGCCAGCTCAGTCCTGCAACAAACATGCAGAGGGAACATTTGTAGCCTGAAAGAGGAAGGTCAGGCCCTGACCTGGCTTCACAGGACCCTAGGAGTCTTTTAGGTATGAGTGGGCCCAGGCTGCCGGCACTAACAAGGCTCACCTTATCTTGGCTCCTGGGCTGAATGGCTGAGCTTTCCAGGCTTGGGTTGGGGAGGCCCCTCCTGTTTAGCAGCAATTTCCAGAAGGTGAAAGTTAACCTGCCCAAGGTAGTAACCTTAAACTGCAATAGAAATAACTCTCTGGGCTAGAGTTGCCAAGGTGGTACCCAAAGTTTCCGAGGCAGGATAGCACTTAGCCCTGTGTCTGTGTCCCTGTGAAGGCTTTAGTCTTCTTTGACTGGCGTGTTGGTGAGCTGTAAAGTCTGGGCACCGGCAGAGCAGGCTGCAGGGCCCAGCCTGGCTTCCCATGGAAGCCAGCAAGTTTCCTGCAAAGAGGAAGTTCTGGCTTGAAGGCCTCAAGGACAGTGAGAGAGGCCTTCTCTAACTCCAGCAGTAAGGAACTGCTCATTCTATTCCATATAAAGGGACCCCTAGTGTTTCCTGGGCTGACACAGAGAAGAACTATTTATTTCTCAGCTATAGTTTTCTGAATTGGCAAGCTCAGGCTGGAGTGGGGAAAGCAGATCCAAGACAATCATGTGATGGAATTACACCTGCCGAGATAAAGAACAGTGCCGCTCCCCAAGCAAACATTCTTGCAGACTCTGCACTGCAAACTCGGCTCAGGAGGTGCTGGGCTAATTTGTCTTTTGCCAACTAAAGGCAAATGCAGGGGGGCAGAGCCTGGCAGCTTCTCCTGCTGCCTGGTGATTTGAGGATCACTCTATCTCCCTCTCCCCTCCACCACTCTCCCACTGATACCTAAATAACAGGTACAAATTTGCTCCACTTCGCCAAGGAGCAAGGAAATGCACATCTCTTTACTTTTTCAAATCAAGTGGAATCATGCTCTGAGCCCCACCTTGCCCTGGCTGGTATAATCCCCAATTTTAATGATTATTGAAATCCTCCCTTTTCTGTTGGGCCATTCTAGAATCCAGGGGCCTGCTTGGTAATAGAAAAATGGGCCGGGGATTGAGTTAGCCAATACAATAGCCAGCATTATTAATGTTGCTTCTTTTGTTATGTGACACAGCTGTTGGACTAAAAGGTTTCCCCTCAAAGTGCCTACTTTACCTACAGGCTCTGCCACAGGGACCCTTGTTGATGTTTTCAAGGTCATATAGTTGGAGATTGTCCTTGAGGTATTAGTCATGTGCCAAATTTGGGTGGTGGTGGTGGTAGACGGAGTGTTGAGGAAACTTTAGATCTTCTCCCAATAATCTAGGTCAGCATCCCCTGTTCTTTGTTATATATAGTTAATATTTTCTCATTTTCATGTATGTAGCCATGTAAACAGCTTAGAGCGTCCTCCACCCCTCTCGGCCTTTCAACCAGATTGCTGCCCGTAAACCTCTCCTGCAGAGACATTCTGACTGCTAGGCACCAAATGCTCCCCTAGGCACCTGCAACCTCCAGAGCCCTTTACAGAAAAGGCACAAGTCTCCATTATTTGAGGATGCCTCTCCTTAATGTCCTCCCAGACTTACAGAACCCATTCTCTCTCTCATCCACAAAGCCCTAGCTTCTCTCTACCTAATCCCCACCTCATCCTCTGGGGCACTGCCATCTAATTTCTTGCTGGGCTTGCCCCTTGAATTAAAGAGAAACCATTAGTTAACTGCTGCCACCACTACCCCCAAGACAAAATGAGCTAAGACTGACCACTAAACACAAAGCCTTGGCTAACTGGGAAGCTAGGAGATCAGTGAAGAGGAACAGAATTTTTTTTTTTTTTTCCAACCAGGCACAATGATTCACGCCTGTAATCCCAGCACTTTGAGAGGTTGAGGTGGGTGGATCACCTGAGGTCAGGGGTTCAAAACCAGCCTGGCCAACATGGTGGAACCCCATCTCTATTAAAAATACAAAAATTAGCCGGGTGCAGTGGAAGGTGCTTGTAATCCCAGCTACTCAGGAGAATCGCTTGAACCTAGGAGGCGGAGGTTGCAGTGAGGAGAGATCGCACCATTGCACTCCAGCCTGGGTGACATGAGTGAAACTCCATTGCAGAAAAAAAAAAGAAAAAAAAAAAAAGCCTCATTTGATTATCATTCTGTTACCAGAGTCATTCCTTTGGGTGAGACATTGCTGCCTCCAAGTGATCCCATATTAGGATGTCCCCTTGGGAGGGCTGAGGAAGCATGGCTAACAACTGACTATGAAGATTTTCACCCGACACTACCTGACATGGCAGGTGGGAGAGTATGGGTGGGGGAATTGGGAGAGGACTGCCTTTCCTTGCTTTATACTCCTGTCCAGTGGCTGGCTTTGTGGTTGGCTCCATCAGGTAGGACCCACCAGGAAGCCTTCTCTTCTTTCCATTGAAGACAAGCATGCAAGTTTTCTGTGGTTTGTTAGAACTGGGCCACCATGTCCTCAGCAGGCAGCAAGGTGGGGTGAGGATCTCCAATATCAAACCACCTGGGAGTTACAGCTGTTTTGTAAAAACAAAGGCCCAAAGGTAAAATTTAGAGACAGCAGGGTATGGAACGTATCTGGGTATGGAACAAGCTCACATATCTGGCAGAGACACTGAGGCCATTACTGCTGGCCTCTTTCAGTGCCACCTGGGTAGGGGTCAGCAATGAGTTCATTCAACTCATGTGGTCAGGGGCAAGCACTGGGACAAAGTTCTCTCCGGGAGAGGTAAGAACCAAAAGGCAGCTTCTGGGTCTCATTTGGATTAATACAAGACCTGAGCACTGACTCTGGCAGGAGCCAGTTGCCTTCACTTACTAGGTGGTGGCCTTGGGGATTTACTTATGTTCTGTGACTCAGTGTTCTCATCTCTAAAATGAGGATAATATATCCACTCCATAGAAATGTTGCAGGGCTTTGCACTTGGAAGAGTATTTGACACGTAGCAAGTATTACACAAATGTCAACTGCTGTAGTTACTGTTGTTGCTGTCTACAGAAGCCAGGTGGGGACCACAGAGCCAAAAGTCTCGGGCAGGTCTCCGGAGCTGAAACTAGAAAGAATTATTTATACCAGTTCCCATCCCGCCTAGGGCTACAGATGAGAAAATAGCTGTAAAACAGTCTCAGCTTCTCTGGGAGGGGCAAAATACCCAGATTCACTTCTAGAATACACAGAACAGAGGCTATTTCTTTTAGGCTCTTCAGCCTAAGCAGATCTTACCCTTGAGGTACCCCCTTAATGACTGTGATTTGAGGGTCCCCCACACATCTCCATCATAGGCTTGCCTCAGTATCTAAAATTTTCTTCAGGACCTCCAGTTCGGAAGATGTAACCCATTCTACAGTCATACTGTCTGTGTGTAAACTCTGGCTCTGTCACTCATTAGCTGTGTAATCTTGGAGAGGTTACTTAATGTCTGCACCTCAGTTTCTCATCTGCAAAAGTGAGGGTAAAGACAATAGCCTCTTGATAGAGGCAGAGTGGGAATCACATAAAATAGTGTGTGTGAAGGTTTAGCAAAGTGCCTGGTACACCCTGTGCTGGTGGTAATGTTGATTTGACTAGAGGAGGCATAAATTCACAATGCAATAGTGACCACTGGATGAGCTTAGAGGACATGATGTTAAGTAAACCAGGCACAGAAAGACAGACACTACATGATCTCCACATATACATGAAATCTAAGAGTTGATTTCATAGAAGCAGAGAGTGGAATAATGGTTACCAGAGGCTGGGGAGGATAGGGAGGGGAGGAAAACAGGAGAGGTTGGTCAACAGGTAAAAAGTTGCATTTAATTACTGTAGCCTTGTAGTATAGTTTGAAGTCCGGTAGTGTGATGCCTCCTGCTTTGTTCTTTTTGCTTAGAATTGACTTGGCTATGCGGGCTCTCTTTTGGTTCCATATGAAGTTTAAGGTGTTTTTTTCCAGTTCTGTGAAGACGGTCATTGGTAGCTTGATGGGAATAGCGTTGAATCTGTAAATTACTTTGGGCAGTATGGCCATGCCAGTCTGTGTCTTTTGATTGGGGCATTTAGTCCATTTACATTTAGGGATAGTATTGTTATGTGTGAATTTGATGCTGTCATTTTGATGCTACCTGACTGTTTTGTTGGTTAGTTGATGCAGATTCTTGATTGTGTTGATGCTTTTTTACCATTTGGTGTGTTTTTGGAGTGGCTGGTACTGGTTGTTCCTTTACATGTGTAGGGCCTCTTTCAGGAGTTCTTGTAGAGCAGGTTTGGTGGTGATGAAATCTCTGAGTGCTTGCTTGTTCACAAAGGATTTTATTTTTCCTTCACTTATGAAGCTTAGTTTGGCTGGATAGGAGATTCTGGGTTGAAAGTTCTTTTCTTTGAGGATGTTGAATATTGGCCCCCAATCTCTTCTGGCTTGTAGGGTTTCTGCTGAGAGATCTGCTGTGAGTCTAATGGGCTTCCCTTTGTGGGTAACCCGACCTTTCTCTCTGGCTGCCCTTAGCATTTTCTCTTTCATTTCAACCCTGGTGAATCTGACGATTATGTGCCTTGGGGTTGCTCTTCTTGAGGAATATCTCTGTGGTGTTCTCTGTATTTCCTGGATTTGAATATTAGTCTGCCTTGCTAGGTTAGGGAAGTTTTCCTATACTACAAGGCTACAGTAATCAAAACAGCATGGTACTGGTACCAAAACAGAGATATAGACCAATGGAACAGAACAGAGGCCTCACAGGAAAAACAACATACCCACAACCATCTGATCTTCGACAAACCTGACAAAAACAAGCAATGGGGAAAGGATTCCCTGTTTAATAAATGGTGTTGGGAAAACTGGCTAGCCATGTGCAGAAAGCAGAAACAGGACCCCTTCCTGACACCTTACACCAAAATTAACTCCAGATGGATTAAAGACTTAAACATCAGACCTAATACCATAAAAACCTTACAAGAAAATCTAGGCAAAACCATTCAGGACATAGGCGTAGGCAAGGACTTCATGACCAAAACGCCAAAAGCAATGGCAACAAAAGCCAAAATAGACAAATGGGACCTAATCAAACTCCACAGCTTCTGCACGGCAAAAGAAACAATCAGTAGAGTGAATCGGCAACCAACAGAATGGGAAAAAATTTTTGCAGCCTACCCATCTGACAAGGGGCTGATATCCAGAATTTACAAAGAACTAAAGCAGATCTACAAGAAAAAAACAAACAAGCCCATTCAAAAATGGGCAAAGGATATGAACAGATACTTTACAAAAGAAGACATATGGGAGGCCAACAAACATATGAAAAAATGCTCATCATCACTGGTCATCAGAGAAATGCAAATCAAAACCACATTGAGATACCATCTCACACCAGTTAGAATGGCGATCATTAAAAAATCGGGAAACAACAGATGCTGGAGAGGATGTGGAGAAATAGGAACACTTTTACACTGTTGGTGGGAATGTAAATTAATTCAACCATTGTGGAAGACAGTGTGGCGATTCCTCAAGGACCTAAAAATAGAAATCCCATTTGATCCAGCAATCCCATTACTGGGTATATATCCAAAGGATTATAAATCATTCTACTACAAGGACACATGCACACGAATGTTCATTGCAGCACTGTTTACAATAGCAAAGACCTGGAACCAACCCAAATGCCCAACGATGATAGACTGGATAGGGAAAATGTGGTACATATACACCATGGAATATTATGCAGCCATCAAAAACGAGGAGTTCACGTCCTTTGTAGGGACATGGATGAACCTGGAAACCATTATTCTCAGCAAACTGACACAAGAGCAGAAAATCAAACACCGTATATTCTCGCTCATAGGCGGGTGTTGAACAATGAGAACACATGGACACAGGGAGGGGAGCACTACACACTGGGATCCGTTGGGGGGAAATGGGGGAGGGGCGGGGCGCTGGGGCGGTGGGGAGAGATAGCATGGGGAGAAATGACAGATATAGCTGAGGGGAAGGAAGGCAGCAAATCACACTGCCATGTGTGTACCTATGCAACAATCTTGCATGTTCATCACATGTACCCCAAAACCTAAAATGCAATAAAAAAAAAAAAGAAAAGTTGCATTTAGGAAGAATAAGTTCTAGTGTTCTATTACATGGTAGGGTGGCTGTAACTAATAACAATGCAGTGTATGTTTCAATATAGCTAGATTTTGAATGCTATCATTACAAAGAAATAAGTGTTTAAAGTGATGGGTATAGTAATTACCTTGAGTTGATCATTATACAGTGTATACGTGCATTGAAACATCACATTGTACTCCATAAATATGTATAATTATTTTGTGTCAATTATAAACAAAAATATTTATTAGACCAAAAATACTCAATTTTTAAACGCTTTATAATAAAAATTATCACAGGTACAAAAATGTTGAAAAACTAATACAAGTAACACCTTTAAACACATAATTTATTCTTTTTCATTATTATTATTATCATCATTTTTTTGAAATAGGGTCTCACTTTGTTGCCCTGGCTGGAGTACAGTGGTGCCACCTCCCCAGGCTCAAGTGATCTTCCTACTTCAGTCTACAGAGTAGCTGGACCCACAGGTGCGTGCCCAGCTAATTTTGTGGTTTTGGTAGAGATGGAATTTCTCCATCTTGTCCAGGCTGGTCTTGAATTCCTGTGCTCAAGCGGACAGCCCCACCTTGGCCTCCCAAAGTGCTGGGATTACAGGCGTAAGCTACCACACCTGGCATCATTTACACTGAATAATTGTTTTACCTATGCCTTTGCCATTTTGTTTTTTGCTGTTACTTATGGGGTTTTTTGTTGTTGTTCTAATATTTTACTGTTTTGTGAGTACGTATTATATTTTCCCCTTAACAATTTGAAAAAAGTTGCAAGCATCATGACACTTTATCCCTAAATACTTTAGCATGTGGTTACTCCAAATAAAGACACTCAGGAGAATCACTATTACCATATCTACAATAACTGATAATTATTCTTTAATAATAATATTATTATTTTGAGATGGAGTTTCACTCTTGTTGCTCAGGCTGGAGTGCAATGGTGCCATTTCAGCTCACCACAACCTCCACCTCCCGGGTTCAAGAGATTCTCCCGCCTCAGCCTCCTGAATAGCTAGGATTACAGGCATGTGCCACCACACCCAGCTAATTTTGTATTTTTAGTGGAGATGGGGTTTCACCATGTTGGTCAACTCCTGACCTCAGGTATCCACCCACTTTGGCCTCCCAAAGTGCTGAGATTACAGGCGTGAGCCACTGCAACCAACTTCTTTACTATTGTTTAATACTGAGTCCATATTCACACTCTTTCAGTTGCTCCCAAAATGTCATTTAGAACTGTTTTTTTTCCTATTAGGAACCAATCTTTTCACTGACTTTTGAAGAGACCAGGCCCTCTGTTTTACTTTTGGGATTTGTCTTGCTGTTTTCTTGTGGTGGTATTTTTAGTGAAGTTTTGAAGAAAGGTGAAACAATCTGGAGCTTGAGGTGGAATCCCTGGGTTGCCCAAAGGACACATGCTCTACTGCCCATTGAAAATGAGGGAAGAAACCAATAAACAAGCCAAATTCATTTTCTTGTTTATTGTAGTAAAACATATGTAACATAAAATTCACCATTTTAACCATTTTTAAGTGTACTATACAGTTCAGTGGCATTAGTACATTTATGGTGTTGTGCAACCATCATCACCATCCATTTCCAGAATGTTTTCATCTTCCCCAGCTGAACCTCTCAGCCCATTCAACATGAACTCCCCATTCTCCCCTCCCCTCAGCCCTGGCAACCACTATTCTACTTTTTGTCGGACTGAGCACAATGGCTCACGCCTCTAATCCCAGCACTTTGGGAGGCCGAGGCGGGTGAATAACCTCAGATTGGCAGTTCAAGACCAGCATGACCAACGTGGAGAAACGCCGTCTTTACTGAAAATACAATAAATTAGCCGGACGTGTGCCTGTAATCCCAGCTACTCAGGAGGCTGAGGCAGGAGATCGCTTGAACCTGGGAGGCGAGTTTGCAGTGAGCCAAGATTGTGCCACTGCACTCCAGACTGGGTAACAAGAGCGAAACTCTGTCTCAAAAAAAAAAAAAAAAAAAAAAAAAAGCGGGGGAGGGAGAAAAGTACTTTTTGTTTTTGTGAATTTCAGTACTCCAAGTATGTTACACACTACCTGTCCTTTTGTGGTTGGCTTATTTTGCTTAGCATGATGACTTCAGAGTTGATCCATGTTATACCATGGTCAGCATTTCATTCCTTTTTAAGGCTGATTAATAATTAATTATATGCATGGAACACATTTTGTTTATCCATTCATCTGCTGACTGACGCCTGGGTTGCTTCCACCGTTTGGCTTAATGTGAATAATACAGCTATGAACATGGATTTACAATTTTCTGATTGCATCCCTGCAAGGCATACTCATTTTTACCTTATGTTGTGGGATTGGCCCTCATGCAGCCTCTGATAACTGGTAAATTTAGAAATCATGTTTCACATCTGCATGATTCTCTCCCTTTTACCAAAATCTATCATGAAACAACTCTCTCAGTCTTGCCATTATCTGGGTTTACAGCCATCTATACCAACAATAGAAACACAGGCACAACTCACAGCAGGTGTTTCTGCATTGCTTAATGTGGTAAGTATACTGATTATACTGTTATGGAGTAAGAAGACAAACATTGCAAATTTAAAGCTAAACTCAAAGGCCAGAGTTGCCTTTCTAAATCAACCTAAAGAATGTTTCATCTGTTAGGCTCCCATACTTCAGAGGAGTAGCCTATTAAATGCACTTATTCCAAGATTTCAGATGTACACATGTGATTTATATCTAGCCATCCACAAAGTATGAGAGGAAGCAGGGCAAAGTAGAATGAGCTCTGAACTGGATAATGTGGAGATTGGGATCCTGTATCTGGGCTCTGCTGATAACCATGTGATCTGGGGCAAAGCCTCAACTTTATCGTGCCTGGGTTTTCTTTTCTGTCAAATAGGAAGCTGGCTTATAGCCCTCAACTGCTATGATTGCCTGAGCTACATTTTATTTATTATTTTTTGTAGAAGTCTGTAATAGGCAGGTGTGGAAAGGGGGAAGCCCTGAAGTTGAGGTCACATCTTAGTGAACACAAATTAGTTGGGTGACCTTGGATAGATTCTGTAATTTTATGAGCCGTATTTTCTCAAAAAATTGTTCTGCAAAATGGGGATGGTAAATGCTGTAGAGCAGTGATGAAAATGACAAGTCATAAGGTATGATGAAAGAGCTTTGGAAACTTCAAGGTGCTATATGGTCACATGAGAATGATTACATGGTGACTTTTTTTTTTTTTTTTTTTTTTTTTTTTTTTTTTTTTTTTTTTTTTTTGTGACGGAGTCTAGCTCTTTCGCATAGACTGGAATGCAATGGTGTGATTTCAACTCACCGCAACCTCTGCCTCCTGGGTTCAAGCAATTCTCCTGCCTCAGCCTCTTGAGTAGCTGGGACTACAGCTGTGCACTATCACGCTCAGCTAATTTTTGTATTTTTAGTAGAGACAGGGTTTCACCACCTTGGCCAGGATGTTCTTGATCCCTTGACTTCGTGATCCACCCGCCTTGGCCCCCCAAAGTGCTGGGATTACAGGCATGAGCCACTGCACCAGGCTACATGGTGATTTTAAACTGTAAAGAGCTCTACAAATGTAAGGGACTACTAGAAACCTTGTAAGGATACTTAGTAGGACTAGATTACTATTGTCCTCAGTAAGGTCACTAATCTTTTTTTTTTTTTGATAATTTTAAAAGCAATTTAAGTATTACATTTATCTCTGATATTGTCATTTTTGGATCTCTCATTTTTTGTAGATTAACATTCTGTCTGATATGATATTCTGGCTGAAGTACTTCAACTATTATTTCTTAATGTCATATATCTTCTGGTCATGCATTCTCTCATTATTTGTTTGGAAATAACTTTTAAAATATTTTTACAGGATATTTAATTATTGATTGACAGTTAATTTGTTTAAGTAATACTTTAAGAATGTCAATTTACTGTTTCCTGGCTTTCACAGTTTCTGGTGAGAAGTATACTGTAATTCTTATCTTTCTTCTTCTGTATGTAATATATCTTTTAAAAAATATTTAGCTTTTATTTTATTTTGTATGTGTGCTTGTAAATGTAAATTTAATTCTCCTTATAAAAGATAAGTGTTCTGCAAGATCCACTTTCTACTCAACAAATTCAAACATGTATTAATTTGTCTTTCGGAAATTTCTTTCTTTCTTTCTTTCTTTTTTTTTAGAAAGAAAAAAAGAAATAAAATAAAATAATAAAAGAATGAAGGAGAAGAAGAAAGAGGAAGAGGGAGAGAGAACGGAAGTGTTGCTTTATTGCTCGGGCTAAAATGCAGTCTAAAAATGGGTATTGAAAACCTCTTTTATACCAATAATTGTGCTTAATAATGGAAACAGGAAAAAATGAGGGAAGAAAATAACAAACAAGCAGCCAACCAATATTTCATTTAAACCTGTAAGTAGGTATGATGTGGTACTGATAAGAGTGTATATTTTGTGTATTTAAAGTGGAGAGTTCTATAAATGTTTATTAAGTTTACTTGTTCCGGATCTGAGTTCAAGTCCTGGATATCCTTGTTAATTTTCTGTCTCGTTGATCTGTCTAATATTGATGTTGACCTGACTAATCTTACTGACTCATAAAAACTCAATATTTTACATTAAAAATAGATTACGGCCCGGCGCGGTGGCTTGTGCCTGTAATCCTTGCACTTTGGGAGGCCAAGTGGGGCAGATCACCTAAGATCAGGAGTTCAAGGCCAGCCTGGCCAATATGGCAAAACCCCTCTCTACTAAAAATACAAAAATTAGGGCTGGGTGTGGTGGCTCACACCGATAATCCCAGCACTTTGGGAGGCAAAGGCGTACGGATCACCTGAGGTCAGGAGATCCAGACCATCCTGGCCAACATGACGAAACCTCATCTCTACTAAAAATACAAAAATTAGCTGGGCGTGGTGGCGCATGCCTGTAATCCCATCTACTCAGGAGGCTGAGGCAGTAGAATTACTTGAACCAGGGAGTCGGAGGTTGTAGTGAACCGAGGTCACGTCACTGTACTCCAGCCTGGCAACAGAGTGAGAGTTTGTCTCAATCGATCAATCAATTTAAAAAATAGATTATCACTCCCATTCTCCTCTCCCCAAAAATCAACTTTTAGTGGCTCTGGGTATTTTCTGAAATTGCTGGGGATATTGTGGTAGGTCCTCCCCATCTCTGTTTTATAAACTTTCATCAGCTGTTTGAAATGCTTTCTTTCTTTCGTTCGAGAACTTGTTGCAGCACCTCTTGTTTCAACGACCCTCCAGTCTGCCAATGGAGCTTTGGTTTTGCCAGTTGTGATGACTCTGAAGATCTTTGTCAGTTCTTTTTGTTCCTGGAACACTTGATCATGTTGGGTTGCACGTTGTTTTAACTCCTAAAGAGCAGATTCCCAGAGTTTGCTGTGTTTTAGTCGACGATTTAGCCGTGGTTGTTTCAACAAGTGTTCCCCTCCAGAGCTTCAAATAGTCCCTGTGAACAGTTGTTCCCTCTACTCTTTACCATAGCACAACCCTCTCTTCTAAGGAACATGCTGTGATTTCAGTTCAAAGAGGGACTATTTGAGGGAAAGAATACAGTAATTCATGAGCTCAGAATTAAGCTAATGACTCAATGGATTACAGATTGCTTTAGAAGCTGGGCATGGTGGCTGTAGTCCCAGTTATCAGGTGGCTGAGGTAGAAAGATTACTTGAGCCCAGAAGTTCGAGGCCAGCATGGGCAATATAGCAAGACCCCTATCTCAAACAAACAAACAAACACCCCAAATTGCCTTAGGATCATGGGTAATTGCAATGCTAAATAAATTAGTATGCATAGGAATCACCTGGAATTCAAAATAAAAGTACAGATTACTGGACCTGACCCCAGATATCCTCTGATTAAGAAATTCTGTCCTCATAAATGAAACAAAAAAAAAAAAAAAAGGAACTTCTAGAAAAAGAACTTCTAGAGTGGATGATGAGGTTCAAGACACACTACCTTGGCATAGCGAACATTTTAAACTGAAGGAATTTGAGACATGGCAGGTACAGAAAGGATTTTCTTTTCTTTTTGAGATGGAGACTTGTTCTGTCACCCAGGCTAGAGTGCAGTGGCATGATCTCGACTTACTGCAACCCCTGCCTTTGGGTTCAAGTGATTCTCCTGCCTCAGCCTCCCAAGTAGCTGGGATTACAGGCACACACCATCATGCTTGGCTAATTTTTGTATTTTTAGTAGAGACGGGGTTTCACCATGTTGCTTAGGCTGATCTTGAACTCCTGACCTCAAGTGATCTGCCTGTCTCAGCCTCCCAAAGTGCTGAGATTACAGGTGTGAGCCACTGTGCCCCGCCAGGAAGGACTGTCTGACTATCCCTGAAGGAGGTCATAAAACCCTCATGTGAGAGACGCCCTCTCTATACTGGCAAGAAATGAGCATCCTTACTGCTAAAGACAAAGGGATACAGAGAAGAATCTGAACTCTCAGGCCTTGCTGTTTTCCTCGGTTTACCATGCTTACCTCACATCCTTTGGTCCTATCTCATTTCTCCACTACTCCCTACTCTTCATCAAACCTAGCATAAAACTACTCAAGTTATACCACTTATTTGAGTCTCCATTTTTTTCTTCCCCCCCCTCCCCACCCCCTGAGAGGAAGTCTTGCTCTGTCGCCCAGGCTAGAGTGCAGTGCTGTGATCTCGGCTCACTGCAACCTCTGTCTCCTGGGTTTAAGCAATTCTCCTGTCTCAGCCTCCCGTGTAGCTGGGATTACAGGCACCCACCACCACACTCAGCTAATTTTTGTATTCTTAGTAGAGACAGGATTTCACCATGTTGACCAGGCTGATCTAGAACTCCTGACCTCAGGTGATCTGCCTGCCTCAGCCTCCCAAAGTGTTGGAATTACAGATGTGAGCCACCGTGCCTGGCCTCATTTTGCAAAGTAAAGGGCTCATGCTAGTGCAGGGCATATTTATCCTTTTCAGCATTCTTTTGCATCAATGGAGCAGACCCCAGCTAACAACCCATCTTGCCCTGACCCCCATAGACACTTCCAGGTATTCACTTGAAGGGATGAAAGCCTCGAGGACCCGCCTTTTGTCCACCTGGTCCAGGTAGGTTCACATAGGTTTATGCCTTTCCAAAAAGAGTACGACAGAACCAAAACATTTCTGTGTGAAATCTTACCAACACAGAATCTGGGATGACTCTCCTAATAGGCCTGAGTCTTCCTTGAAATCTAGGCACATCTGCATCTTTAATGATCCCATTAACTTCACTTTCCACAGTGTCACATCATTCCTGGGCCACAGTCAATTGCACGTATGTCTTCTCTGTGAGCCAGGGCTTAAACCTGAGGGCTTGTAGTCCACATCCACCTCTCAGGCTTTGGCTGTGCTCCCAGGTACAGTGTGTACCTCTTGAAGTTTAGACCGATCACCTTCACATTAATCTCTTCGCCCTCACTCTATTCTAATCCCCTTTTGGCAAGAACCTGTTCCAAGGTATTCTCCCCTTTTTGGCCACATTCAGCTTGAAACAAAATAATCAGAGTATCACTTCCAGTTAAAGCACACTACTGGTTTAGATATGTTGGGCAGCCTACTGCAGGGCACTCAGCTGCTTTGCAACATCATTAAATATTCTGCAATGTCTGATGTGTGTCTGAGTATTTGCAATCACCCTGCCCTCCTAAAGAGCAAAGAGGGGCATGATTTCCCTCCTAAGACCTAATAAACTCTTCTTCTCTCTCTCTTGTTCATTTGACAAGTAATTATTGAGCATCGAGTATTGTCAGAGGCATGTGAACCAGAGCAACTCCATCTTGAATAGGGGCTGGGTAAAATGAGGCTGAGACCTACTGGGCTGCATTCCCAGACAGTTAAGGCACTCTGAGTTGCAGGATGAGATCAGAGGTCAGCACAAGATACAGGTCATAAAGAGCTTGCTGATAAAACAGGTTGCAGTAAGGAAGCTGGCTAAAACCCACCAAAACCAAGATGGTGATGAGAGTGACCTCTGGTCATCCTCATTGCTACACTTCCACCAGCGCCATGACAGTTTACAAATGCCACAGCAGCATCAGGAAGTTACTCTATATGGTCTAAAAAGAAGAGGTATGAATAATCCACCCCTTGTTTAGCGTGCAGTCAATAAATAACCATATAAATGGGCAACCAGCAGCCTTTGGGGATGCTCTGCTTATGAGGTAGCCATTCTTTCATTCTTTTACTTTTTTTTTTTTCTTTTGAGACAGAGTCTCACTCTGTCGCCCATGCTGGAGTACAGTGGTGCGATCTCGGCTCACTGCAACCTCTGTCTCCTGGGTTCAAGCAACTCTCCCGCCTCAGCCTGTAGCTGGGACTATATGTGCGTGCCACCACGCCCAGCTAATTTTCATATTTTTTAAAAAATAAACTTGCTTTCACTTTATGGACTCGCCGTGAATTCTTTCTTGCTCAAGATCCAAGAATCTTCTCTTGGGGTCTAGATCTGGACCCCTTTCCTGTTACGGTGCTTGTCAAGCACTGGAGAGACAGTGCAAAACAAAGTTTCTACCCTTACGGAGTTTATGTTCTAATAGAGAAGATAGTAAGTGAATGAGAAAACTTAAGGTAACAGTAAATATTATGAAGCAAATGAGACACCACAATGTGGTACAGAGTGAACAGGGCAGGGAAGTTGCTACTCTAGACTAGGTAGTCAGGGAAATGCGTCTCTGAGGAAGTGAAATTTGAGCTGAGACCTAAATGGACCAGGCTTGGAAAGACTGGACATTGGAAAACGATTACACTAGTTTTTCCCCTGTTAGCTTCTGTGGAGTTTGTTTTCTTGTTCGTTGGCAGAGAAAAGAAATCCCCAGTATTATGCTTTGATCACAATGACATTATCGTATGTAACTGCTAGGATATGTACCCATCAGCCCACCAGAATGTTTATTCAGCCTATACCCTACCACAGCTCTATGCATTTCAAAGCATCGTTTTGGTTAGTAGTGGCAAGATGATCCAACAGATTCCTCAGAATAGACTCCTAAAAGGCCTACCTCATCCAGTTAAATTAAGCAGCTTACTATAGTGTTGTATCTTAGAGCCTGAGGAAATGACTCCAGCCCCTCAAAATATCCTTGACTTTCCAGCTACGCTCCGGAGATTGAAATTCTTTTAAACTAGTTTTTCATCATACAGTTAGTTAAAAGGTTTAAAATGTAATACCCTCAGGAGAAGTGGCAAATTGGTCCTGTGCACACGCCATGGTTCTCAAGAGGCTACAGATTCTTTCTGTAAGGGATTTGCGGCAGGGGGAAGAGACACATGCTAGAGAGAACTGGAAAAGGAGAGGTAGAGAAAAGCGGAAAATGGAAGAGAGAAAAGACTGTGTTCTTGTGCAATGAATTCCCTAAGAATTGCAACATCTCCAGATTTCTCCAGAGCTCTAAGAAGCCAGGTGTGCTTGGAGCTGGTTAGAAGGGTTGGTGATGGATGTTTCTCTCTTCTGCCTCTGTCCTGAAGACTCATTTCTACATTACAGAAAGTGGATTTCCCCTTGGGATGGAGCAGTGTGTATCTTAGACTATTTTGCCTTAGTTTAAAGGGAAGGCCTGAATCATTAATTTATGAGAAGGGTAAGAAAGTGGCATCTCATTAAACAAATGACTCTTCATCTTTAGAAAGAAAGCCTCAGTGGGATGAGATCTCCATTAGGGAGGGACCGCTGTTAGAGTCCATTCCTCAGGGACACTGTGTGAAGTCTAACAAGGCAGGAGATGGGTAGGATTGAAAATCTAGAGGGATCCTTCCAGCACTGAGGAACCACCCTCATTTTGCAACCCTGGGCCCCATTTGGAAGGGTGGTAAGAATGGGAGAAAAGGATGAAAAGAAAGTCCTAAAAAGCTCTGTGGAGTGATTTAAAGACTATTTAGAATAATAAAGCAGTCCGAATAAAGTCTGAAGCCCTCAGGAGACTCAGTTTCCCTGAATCATAATCAAAGAAGGTAATACAGAAACCAAGAAGAAATTAAACATGCACGCCAATCTTTAGAGATGCAAATCTCTAAAAGAACGTTACAGGGAATTAGTTTCAGAACACGGAGAACACTTCTTAAATTTTCTTTTCTCTCCTTAATCTCCATCTGACGAAGAATTTTACCCACCAAATCCCGCAAATTGTCCCCAATGCCCAGGCCATGTGTTTATTCCCTCCCTTCATTCCCCCAGCTCTTTCATCCCACCTCTCCGATCCCATTTCTTTACCTCTCCCAACTCTTTCTTTATAAGAAAAGCTGGCAAACCAATTTGGAAAAGAAAGTATCTTTATAGCAGTGCCGTTTCATGGCAATATAATGTGAGCCACATAAATAGTTAAACATTTTCTAGTAACCACTTTAAAAACATAAAAGAAAATGGGCAAAATTACTTTTTTTCCTTTTTGGAAACAGAGTTTCACTTCTGTTGCCCAGGCTGGAGTGCAATGACACAATCTCAGCTCGCTGCAACCTCCAACTCCCTGGTTCAAGCAATTCTCTTGCCTCAGCCTCTCGAGTAGCTGAGATTACAGGCACCTGCCCCAACGCCTGGCTAATTTCTGTGTTTTTAGTGAGACGGGGTTTTGCCATGTTGGCCAGGCTGGTCTAAAACTCCCAACCTCAGGTGATCCACCCACCTTGGACTCCCAAATTCCTGGATTACAGGTGTGAGCCACCGCGCCTAGCCGTAAAATTACTTTTAATGATATATTGTGTTTAACTTAGTATGTCCAAAATACTATTATTTCTACAAGTAATCAGTATACAAAACTATTGAGATATTTTACATTTTTTATACTGTATCTGAAAGTCAGCATATATTTTACATGTAGAGCACTCAAAATGAACTAACCACATTTTAAACGCCTAATAGCCACATGTGGCAAGTGGCTACCCTGCTGGATAGTAAAACCTTACAGATTAGGTGAATGGGCAGGAAAACAGGAAAGACTGGGCCCCAAATATGAGGACATGGCCTGGTTCATGAAGAAACTGTCACAAGTTGGTGCAATGGCAAACTGATAAGAATAAGGAGAATCTACTGAGTTGTTCTTAAAGGCAAATACATGCAATTTTTAAATTTTGAGACTGTCTCTGCCGAAGTGTCAGGGCTGTTTAAATCAGAGCAACTTCATCTTGTATAGGGGCTGGATAAAATAAGGATGAGACCTACTGAACTGCCTTCCCAGGAGGTTAGGCATTCTGAGTTCCAGGATGAGATAAGAGGTCGGCACATGATACAGGTCACAAAGACCCTGCTGATAAAAGGAGGCAGTAAGGAAGCTGGCCAAAACCCATGAAAACCAAGATGGTGACAAAGGTGACCTCTGGTCGTCCTCACTGCTCATTATAGGCTAATTATAATTCATTACATGCTAAAAGACTCTCCTACCAGAGCTATGACAGTTTATAAATGCCATGGCAATGCGGGAAGTTACCCTATATGGTCTAAAAGGCATAGGAATCCTTTCCCAAAAAACTCATGAATAATCTACCCCTTGTTTGTATATAATCAAGAAATAACTATAAGTATGCTCTGTTGAACAGCCCATGCCACTGTTCTGTCTATGGAGTACCCATTCCTCATTCCTTTACTTTCTTCATAAACTTGCTTTCACTTTACAGACTCGCCCAAATTCTTTCTTGCTTGAGGTCCAAGAACCCACTCTTTGGGTCTGGATCAGGACCCCTTTTCAGTAACAAAGGTGAGATGCTCCTCACAGAAATAGTCATTTATGAAATTATAATAATGATAGATGCTAGTATTATTCTTCTTCATGTCATTGTGTGGCTAAATAAAAAAATGGTAACTATAGTGTTTCTCCCATTAAAAAAAAGTTTTATAGGACCATGAAATCCAAATGGCAGGAAGTCACTGCTTTATAGCACACAGTCTTTTTTAAAACACATTGGCCCATTTAATCATCACAACAATTATATGATGTGTATATGTATATGAAACAAAATATATATATATATAACTATATATGTGTAATTATGACTATGTATAGTTATATATAATTTATAGATAAATTATATATAATATATAAATTATCTATAGACAAATTATATATAATATATAAATTATAACTATAAATTATATAAACTATATATTATATATAATTTGTCTATAGATAAATAATTTATATATTTATAAAATTAATATATAATTTATATATTATATATATAATTTGTCTATAGATAAATTATATATTTTATATATAATTTGTCTTGACACTGTATAGAAAGAAAAAACTTTTTCCTCTGTTCTCCTAGGATCTCTAGCTAGAGCTCTGGGAATTAAACTGACAAAAAACAGATTAACAAGAGAAAAACAAATTGTTTATTAAAACATGTGCAGAATGCAATAGAAACTCAGTGATGAGCAGTGGTGAGTAACTCAAAGTGGGTGGCTCAAACTTGGGACTTTATAGCATCTGTTTTTTGGTGTTTTTTTTCTTTTTGAGATGGAGTCTTACTCTGTCACCCAGGCTGGAGTGCAGTGGCACGATCTCGACTCGCTGCAACCTCCACCACCCAGGTTCAAGCGATTGTCCTGCCTCAGCCTCCTGAGTAGCTGGGACTACAGGCATGCGCCACCATGCCCAAGTAATTTTTGCATTTTTAGTAGAGACAGGGTTTCACCATGTTGGCCAGGATGGTCTTGATCTGTTGACCTCATGATCCACCCGCCTCAGCCTTCCAAAGTCCTGGGATTACAGGTGTGAGCACCACGCACCACCCCTTTATAGCATCTGAACAAAGAACAGTATGGTGAGAAGTGACAAGGCAAAGGAAAAGGGGTTTAGGCTTTTCAGGGCAGCAAACTGTAGGAAACTAAATATATGGATGAAACTCCTGGAAGATGAGTTGGTTTAGTAATGTTTGTCATGTAGATTTCTCTCAGTGCCATCTCTCTGGGCCAATAAGAGTTTCAGATTATTGAGAATCTAAATCTTCTTTGAGTCAAATAGGTGTGTGGGAGGGGTGGGCAGAGACCCTTTTTTCTGTTTCTCAGTTGTCTTCAGTTTAAAATAATCCTTGTGTCAAAGGGGTATATTAGGGGGCGGCACATTCTAGTCCTCTGTCAAATAATCACACGCTTTCAGAAAGTTTCAAGTACAGTGTACAGAACTTTTCCTCCTGAACTATTTGAGAGTTAATTGTTGATCTGACGCCCTATCACCCTATAAATTTTAATGTGTATTTCCTACAAACAAGGATGTAACCTACAAAAACCATAATAAAGCTGTGAAAATTAGGAAATTAATGTTGATGCATTACTATCATTCAATATTCAGATTCCATTTGAGTTTTAGTAGTTGTCTCAATAATGTCTTTATCCTCCTTCAGTCTAGGAGAGTTTGTCTGTCTCTTTGACTTACAGGATCTTGACACTTTTGAAAATTACAGACCAGTTATTTCATAATTAATAAGTATTATGAGGCAGTTACTTAGAAACCGCAAACACTCCACCCCTCATCAGACTTTTAACTTATTAGTTATCTATTTTGATGCTCAAATTGTTTCCCGCTTAGTCACTAGGAGTCCTTCAAGCTGACTTCCATGTCCATTGACATGTCACTATCATTCTTTAAGCACTTTCTTGTTTTCTGGCATAACGTATTTTCCAGGCTTATTTTGTACTTCTGTACTTCGGAGACAGCCATTTTTCCAAAGAGTCCTGGTGAACAACCAAGTTTAGAAGCCAAGATATGGGTGCTAGGTGTGCTTGTTACTCCTGAGGTATCACTGTCACCCAGGGCTGCTCACTGAGCAGAGCTAAGGAATATATGTATATATATGTTCAAACACATACATTTACATCTCTAGTTTTCTATTTATCTCTCCTGTATCCATGAGTTCATAGTGATACCTCCAATTCTAATTCAATATCACAAAGCACATCTTCATTTTCTCTCTTTCTGTATTTGTACCTCCCATCTCTAGCAGTGGAAAGCTGACCCTCATTATCTGTAATTTATTTACATATTTGATCAATCCCCCATGTGTAACCAAGCTCCTGTTCCCGCTGGCACCTCCTCCCCTGCACATATTCTTTTCTCTCCCCATTTGACCTCTGATGCCTTGTGCTGGGGCATCCTCCACATGGAGAGCCTCACCTACCTTGGCCTTCAACAGCTCAGGCCAGGACTCCTCTATGTATCTTCCAATGCTTCTAGTAAATTTTTAAGAAAACTGAGGACACTGATTTCTGATTTTTGTAACTGAGATAATTGAAAATACAATTTTCTCGAACTGAGAAAATAATGATTTCTAATAATTTCTTTTCTTTTTTCTTTTCTTTTGAGATAGAGTCTTGCTCTGTCACCCATGCTGGAGTGTAATGGCACAATCTTGGCTCACTGCAACCTACGCCTCCCAGTTTCAAGCGATTCTCCTGCCTCAGCCTCCTAAGTAGCTGGGATTACAGGCACACACCACCATACCTGGCTAATTTTTGTCTTTTCAGTAGAGATGGGGTTTCACCATATTGGTTAGGCTGGTCTTGAACTCCTGACCTCATGATCTGTCCGCCTTGGCCTCCCAAAGTGCTGAGATTACAGGAGTGAGCCACTATGCCCGGTCGATTTCTGTATTTTCAAACTATCTTAGTTTCATAACTAGCTTCTTTCCTCCCTCTCTCCCTTCCTCCTCCTTCTTCTTTTTTTTTTTCTTTGGAAACAGAGTCTTGCTCTGTCACCCAGGCTGGAGTGCAGTGTTGCTGTCTTGGCTCACTGCAACCTCCGCCTCCTGGGATTTTCCTGTTTCAACCTCCCGAGTAGCTGGGATTACAGGTGCCTGCCACTATGCCTGGCTATTTTTTTTCTATTTTTAGTAGAGATGGGGTTTTGCCATGTTGTCCAGGCTGATTTTGAACTCCTGAACTCAGGCGATCCCTCCCCCTCAGCCTCCCAAAGTGCTGGGATTACAGGTGTGAGCCACCGTGCCCGGCCTCCTTTCTTTTATAGAATGCTATTCTTGTCTCATGGAGCAATTTTTCTCCTCTCTCTCTGATAATAATTTTAGTTTGTTTAGTCTCTTCTGCTTCCTTCATTGTTCATTTCTTCTGAGTTCCTTCGTACTGTTAGTTGGTTTTGTGGTCTCTGTCTTTCTGGTTGGAGGCTTTCCTCACATACCTGGTGTGTTCCTAGCTTTCTGTTCCTGTATGAGAATGAGGCACTAAGGAGCCAATTAGAATAGAATTTTGGGTAGGGAGTAAGAGATGCCAGATAAAATATAGGATGCCCAGTTAAATTTGAATTTCTGATAAATAATAATTTTAAAAAATAAGTATGTCCCAAATATTACTATGAACATATTAATAATAAGAAATTATTCATTGTTTATATGAAATCTGAATTTTTTTTTTCTTTTTTGAGACGGAGCCTTGCTTTGTCACCCAGGCTGGAGGGCAGTGGTGCCACTGGGCTCACTGCAAGCTTCGCCTCCCAGATTCAAGCAATTCTCCTGCCTCAGCTTCCCTAGTAGCTGGGATTACAGGTGCCCCACCACCATGTTCAGCTAAGTTTTTTGTATTTTTAGTAGAGACGGGGTTTCACTGTGTTAGCCAGGATGGTCTCCAGCTCCTCACCTCATAATATGCCTGCCTTGGCCTCCCAAAGTGCTAGGATTACAGGCGTGAGCCACCAAGCCTGTCTGAAATCTGAATTTATCTGGCCGTTGTACATAGGATCTTAGTCAACCTTTGACTTCCTTCAGGGTGACTGATGTGGACAGGAAACAAGAGGGTGGGATCCCTGGGGAGGGCTCTACCCTCAAGCCTGGAACTGCAGCCCTAAATGACATCAGGCATTCCTTTTTCTGCACCCAAATATTGCCTTTTGGCCTGCCATGCCCCCGTTTTGTGGCTATATAAACCCAACTCCAGGCTCCACAAGCAGGATAGTGGCAGAGTGACACAGCAGCAGAGGGACACGGCAGAGAAGAAAGGAGAGGAGGCATCTGGATGTTGAGAGGAGTTCAGCTGCAGTCAGAGAGGAGATAGGATGCAAAAAGACCGAACTCCCAGGAAACGGCAGGGCTAAAAGAGCACTGTAACACCACTAGACGCCGCCATGGGGCCAGAGCCCAAAAGTGCTCGTCCTGGCCTGCACCTGCTCGCCTGCGTGCTTCCCCTCCCGTAAGAGGTTCGAGCATTTTGCAGCCAAATAAATGAGCCACACCCTTGTTGCACGTCCCACAAGGGGTCAGGGAACTTTCCCATTTCAATATACAATTGATCCCAATTTTTCATAGGCTTATTAGTTTTTCCAGAGTAAAATTTCTCCATTTGCTCCTGGGGGTCATAAGCCTAGCTGCTAATGTGCCAAAAGCCAGTTGTAGGAGGGGAACAGTATAGAGATGGTCTTCAGCGCCACCGTCCATCTGCCTTTCTTCCAGCTGTGCCAGGTCTCCCTCTCCCAGGCAGAATCCTAGAGGAATGGGGCAGGAACCGCTGCCTGGGAAGGAGGGTTAAGAGGAGGAGAACCGGAAGGGATCGAAATTGGCTTTATACAAACTTTCAACCAATCCTCCTGGTGTCAGGCCTGCCCAGCACTCCCACCTTTGGAGGAACCAGCTGTCCCCAACGGCTGAATCTTTCTGGGATTCTCAGACTCATGGATCTGTTTTTCCTGTAGGTTTAGGTTTCAGCTTTCTCTTAATATTGTTTATTTCTCTCATTTGCTGTGTCTTTGTCTAATGCTCTGTTTGTCTTTGTGGGTTTAGGTAATTTTAAAATTTCTTTGCTGAATTTGCTTTATGAGAATAGAGATAAATGTGAGTGTACAATCTGCCATGTTTCACTGGACAATAATGATTTTTCCATTTATTTTATTGGTTTATATACTTGGAAGATAAATTGTCTATAATGTATTACATACTCAAATGTTCTGGGAAAAAGGGGTTTGGATAAACATGGATTTTTCTCTGCTTTTCTTCTCTCTTTCCTCTACACTTCCACCCCCACACCATGAAAGCCCAAAGGTGACCCTGACTGATAGGAGTTCTTTGACTTTCCATACTTGGTATTTTGGCACTCTTGGTTTCCCAGATAGCTGGACTATAAATCCTCCAGTGTGCCTATAAATCTTCAATCTTAACCAATGGTGAGTTTTAAACCTAACTATTTCTTGCAGGTCTGTGGCTTAGAGCAATGAATTTAGATAAGTTCAGGGTTTACTGCTGTTTGTTGCCTTACAATAAGAGCTGTTCGTTCATTGTAATTGGTTTACAAAAGCTCTTGAGTCACTAATAAATAAACACAGGGGTGGGTGGTCATTTCTTAAGTGTAAGGTAAGAAATCCTAAGGGTATATGAGGTCTAATACGCTGTCTTTGTCTAGTTCCTTGGATATACCCTCTGAGATGAGCCCAGGAATTTTCAGAGATAGTCTGATTACTTCCAAAAAATTATTTTCTGCCAACTCATATCATCGTAAACTAGTTGCCACACGTGGCAAATATTGTAGGCAATAAAATTCAGGCTGATCACCATAGTTAAGATATGGACATAAATAGCAAGAATGGGGTGGGAGGACCAGGTAGGGTGGCTCATAGCTGTAATCCTAGCACTTTTGAAGGCTGAGGAGGGAGGATTGTTTGAGCCCAGGAGTTTGAAATCAGCCTGGGTAACAGAGCAAGACCCCATTTTTACCAAAAAAAAAAACCAACCAAAAACAACAACAACAAAAAAGTTTGAAAATTAGCTGGTTGTGGCAGTGCATGCCTGTGGTTCCAGCTAATTGGTAGGCTAAGGTTGGGGGATCGCTTGAGCCCAGAATGTTGAGGCTACACTGAGCCATGTTCATGTCACTGCACTCCAGCCTGGGTGACAGAGTGTTAAATACAGTGAGTTCCAATTTTCTCTTCAAAGAATCAGCACGTCAGTATGTTCAGCTCTCTTGTTCTTTGTTCTCCATTTTAAAGTTTAACTTTCTAGTTCTGTTTGCCTGCTTGCCCCTAGTTTCAGTAAACAACCTTCTTGTCAGTTCTAATAAGTAGTTCACATCTGTTCCCTGGTTACCTGCACCTATTCCTCTCGCCGAAACTGCACATTCCCCTCCTAATCCACGTGTTTAGAGTCCTGACTAATTCTGGTAACCTGCTCTGTCCTGACTCATGCTGGTAACCTGCTTCATCCTGAGTCAACCCGGTCACCTGCTCTGACCTCAGTCACCTTTGGTTACCTGTTCCATAACTGTCTTTTCTGCCAAAACTGCTCACCCTGCCACTCTGGCTGATACCCCTGCTCTCTTTAAAACAGTCAATAGGAATTAGCTTAGACTGTGCAGTCCAACCCTAGCCAATAGGGTAATGACACAGTAGTAGGGGCGACCTGCATCAGGGATGAGAACTCCTTCCCCTCTTGTTTGGGTGTGCTCCTGCCATTGCTCCATCCGTGAGATGCACCCTTCTATAGAATTAAAAATTGCCTTGCTGAAAAAATTTATGTTCAAGTGCTATTTCTTTTATGGCACCAAAAATTTGCTTCTAACAATTGCAAGACCCTTTTTAAAATATAAAAATTAGGGCGGGAACACTAATAGCTCTCACTTGACTTGGCCCCATTTTACAGATGAAATAGGCTCAGAGAGCCTTGTGTCAAGTAAGTGGTGTCACCAGTATTTAAACTAATGTTTTTCAGACATTGCCTCTGAGAGAGGGATATTTTGAATTCAGAATCTAAAAGATTTGTATTCTGTGGCTAAGTGCAGTGGCCCACACTTGTAATCACAGCACTTTGGGAGGCCAAGGTGGGCAGATCACTTGAGGCCAGGAGTTCGAGACCAGCCTGGCCAATATGGAGAAACCCTGTCTCTACAAAAAATACAAAAACTAATTGGGCATGGTGGCACACACCTGTAATCTGGCTCAGGAAGCTGAGGTAGGACAATTGCTTGAACTGGGAAAGCCAGGCTGGTCTCAAACTCCTGACCTCAAGTCATCTGCCCACCTGCCTTCCAAAGTGTTGGGATTACAGGCATGAGCCACCACTCCCTGCCCACAGTTACTAAAAGCACTGTTTTTTTTTTTTTCTTCACAGCAGACAAGTTCATCTTCAAGAAAACTAAGACATCTCTTCCCCTGACAAAAAACTCTCCATGTTTGATGGGATGGGACTCAGACCAGGGCTCTTTTGTCACCTCTAGGTAGGGAAGTATTGGAGAGCAAGGTGAGTTCCTATGAAGAGTTTCATGTGAGGGAGAAAAAGATGGATATGTCAGTTACTCTCAGGTAGCCCGGAAGAGCCTGGCAAGGTTAGATTTTTATGTTCATTTTCATTATTTTGATGTCTTAACCTAGTAATAAATTGTCAGTTAATCACTTTTATGCAATAATAAAAGGTGCATAAAATGTTATTGCTGTTTCCTGCCCAGACCCCCTCCCCAGCATGAAGTGTTATTGAGATACATTTCATTCAGATAAGTTGGCAATTTTATCAGAGCACAGAGGACACCCTGACAATTATCCTATATGCTGCAGCAGACATTATAAAAAGCCTCTAGGTCCAAACTCCCCCTGGCTCCCTAGAGTATACTTTGCAAAAGGTGCAGCTTTTATGGAACTGGAGAGTTTGGTCACCTAGTTATTTGATTGTAGGAAAAGTCCATATTCTGCTCCAGGACTTGGAGACTACATTCAGTAAATGGGGGAGATAAGTGATTAACAAATGTGATATTCTTACCTGGTGGTAAAAATAAAAAATTTTTTTAAAAAATCCAAATGTGATACAATGGGCATCCAGTGCTAAATCAAAGCTGCATGGGTTTTAAAGTCAGGTTTCTGTAATAATCTTTCCAATTATAGTGAGATGAGAGTGTTCATGGAAAGCCACCATCCATAGGCATTGGAAAAATAGTCATTTCCAGTTTCTGCTATGTGACCCCAGTATGGCCTTGCTGATTTGTTTACTTTCTAATTCCTTGGTTTAAGTAGAAAGGAGGACCCTTTTTACAGTGTTACTGTGCAGAGTAGTAATTATCAACCTCGATTTTGTAAAAAGCAAGAATCTTTCCGAGGATGTTGCAGACTCTCCGGAGGTTTGAATCTATCCTAGTATGCCCCTCCCACTGAGCGCATGACATCAGGAGAACCAGTTGTGAAATTAAACAATGATAGGGTAATGCAACTTCAAAGAGGTTGAACATTTTTAATATAATAATGTTATAAAGCTACAGAGTGTAAGAATAAGTGACTTGAATTTATGATGAGTTATATGACAATCTCAGCACTTCACTTGGTGGCTGTTTCCAAAGAAGGTGGGGAGGGAGAAAGAAAAGACAGAGAGATGAGGGGTGGAGGGAGAGCTGCCTCAGTTGTGACAGTTCTACCAGACCATAAATTAAGCTAATTATTAGTATCAGTTGTTACTTATTTAACTCAGTAGTGCTGCACTGTAATTCTACAACTCAACTTGGCAAAGCATGTTGTAATGGAGCTAGCTATATGAAAGATTCTATATAAAATTAAATTTACTATTCTTGTTATTATGGTTTAGGAGTCACCCTACCAAGTGGGTATGATGATGAAGGTGAGCTGCTAAGAAAGAGGTTGAGAGACAGCTGATGTTTGTCTCAAGCCAGTCTTTAACCCTAGGCACCAGGAGCAGAGGTCCAGTGGGTAAAGTTTAGGTACGATGGAATCTATAATAAAGCCAAATGTGTGGCTTCTATTGCTGATCTTGTCATTATTTTGGATTATTGGAGTGGAGATGAAATGAAAATGTTTGCTTTGTGTCTAACTGGTCAGGAGGCAAGTAAGAGGGAAGAACAAGACTCTAGGAGAGAAACAGAGGCTCCCCTAAAAAAACACATAATGTACATGTCAGGTGATGTCACCTATAAAGTCTTCCAGTCATAATAATTTCACCTGAAAGCTATTTATTTTGGAACCAGAAAGCTGTGTCTGTTTCACTTGAGAGTTTCACACATGAATACTCCCTCAGTTTGCCAATGTTAGGATACTTTCAGGACTATAGGTGAAATAAGTCTACTACAACATTAGCAAAACATCTGTTTGTCTGCATAGTGATCCTTACAGTATCAAAATTTTTCTTTGATTATTCCATGTAAAGAATTATAAAAAATATAGTAATTATTCTAAAAAAATTTCACAAGAAGAATTTTAAACAAATAAAAATAACATATGGAAACACAGCAACATCATGTAAGCAAGGTTCAAACATTCAATAAATATCTAGTGAGTGGCCAGGTGTGGTGGCTCATGCCTGTAATCCCAGCACTTTGCGGGGCTGAGGCAGGCAGATCACTTGAGGTCAGGAGTTTGAGACCAGCCTGGCCAAGGTGGTAAAACCCCATCTCTACTAAAAATACAAAAACATTAGCTGGTGTGGTGGTGCATGCTGTGGTTCCAGCTACTTGGGAGGCTGAGGCAGGAGAATCACTTGAACCCTGGAGGTGGAGGTTGCAATGAGCTGAGATGGTGCCATTGCACTCCAGCCTGGGCAACAGAGGGAGAAACTGTCTCAAAAAAAAAAAAAAAAAGAAGAAGAAGAAGAAGAAGAAGAAGAAGAGAGGACATAGCACAATGCAAAGACAGAGTGAAGACAGAGCAGAGGCTAACTGGGGCCACAGCCAGCAGACCAGCTCAGCTGGAGCAGGTTGACTTAGAGGAAAGTTAGAGGGGATCAGACCAGGAGGGTTTTTAGTGCTAGTCTATGGACTTGAATAGTGAAGATACCAGGGAGTCATTGGAGGTCTCTGTGACATGGGCCAGGTGGAATTTTGGAGGTGTTCATGCAAGCCAGACCCCTGTTTGGATTCTAGTACTCTTTCAGAAAGGGGAGTTCAGCTCACAAAACCCAGGCACCTGGTCTGGATAGCAGTGCCTGGAAGTTTCACAGATGCACTTAGAATCCCTGGGATGACAGGGTCTGTGTATCTGCCTCCGCTTCCTCACTGACCTTGCCTACATCCCCTCTGCCACCAGACCCCGGCCTCAAAAGACAAAAAATCTATTGAGTACTAATTACCGTATGTGCTTGGAGCTGAAATTGTAGTGGGTGAGTGATGCAAACCAGGATCCAGTCTCCACAGCCCTTAAAAGCCGCATGCTGTTCTGGGTTCAAGAAAAGGGGGCCTGATTATTTTGAGTCTGGTTTTTGTAAGTAAGTGTCTTAGTCTGTATTGCTATAACAAAATACTATGGACTGAGTAATATGTAAAAATTGAAATTTATTCTTCATAGTTGTAGAGGCTGGGAAGTCCAAGATCAAGGTCCTGGCATTTGATATGTGGTGAGGGCCATCTTGCTGGGCATCCTCACATGGCAGGAGACGCGAACACTGGGTCCTCACGTGGAAGAAAGCAAAAGGGCAAAAAAGGGCTTGAGCTAGTTCCCTAGTCCTTTTATTTTTATTATTTTATTTTATTTTTTAATAAAAAACTTTCTGGTGTATTGGCCAGGAATCAAACCCGAGTCAACTGCTTGGAAGGCAGCTATGCTCACCACTATACCATCAATACCCCTAGTCCTTTTATAAGACACGAATCCATGCAGGAGGGCTCTGGCTTCATGACTGAATCACTTCCCTAAAGGCCCCACCTCTTAATACCAGTACAATAGAGATTAAGTTTTAACAGGAATTTTGGAGGAGACACATTGTATTAGTCCGTTTTCAGACCGATAAAGACATACCTGAGACTGGGAAGAAAAAGAGGTTTAATTGGACTTACAGTTCCACATGGCTGGGGAGGCCTCCGAATCATGGCAGGAGGTGAGAGGCACTTTTTACATTGCAGTGGCAAGGGAAAAATGTGGAAGGAGCAAAAGCAGAAACCTATCAGATCTCATGACACTTATTCACTATCATGAGAATAGCATGGGAAAGATCAGACCCCATCATTCAATTACCTCCCCCTGGGTCCCTCCCACAACACATGGGAATTCTGGGAGATACAGTTGAAGCTGTGATTTGGGTGGGGACACAGCCAAACCATATCACACATTAAAACCGCAGTAGAAGGCTAGACAAAAATAATAAATGAATAGGGATAGAATAATGTAGTCTGTTAGAGCCATGGCTCAGAAGCCTGTGGCAAGGAGTCCAACAGCAGCTTTGGAAACAATTTCTAGTGGTTCAGTATTCAAGCTGTGGAGAGCCAAGTAGGGATGGCACTCTGATTTTATCCCAACCTCTCCCAGCATTCTGCAACTTCGTCTCCAACTTTACTCCCACTTGAAAGGTCATCCCTCTTGGGTCTCCCAAGGCTCATTCAGGCAGGCTGGTTGTGTTTCTTGTGTTTTCTTGCAGCTATTCCCAATCCCAATTTGGTTCACTTGGATGTCAATGAAGGAAACCCTTGTTAGCTACTTCTGAATGTTTTGATCCTAATTTTGGAAAGTGTTTCCCAGGGAAAAGGACAGCCAATGTCACAAGTTTCCCATTTAGAGGTTTCCATTTACTGTCTTGAAAATTAGAAGCCTTCTAGCTTGCTGGTCTGCTTGCCTGGACCACATGGCATAGACAATAATGGGAGGGTCTGGCAAGGCAGGATGGCTCAACCTCAGCTGCCATCCACTGAGCCTCCACAATTGCCCAGCCTTTGTAGAAAGAGGTGGCACAGTCCTAGCACTTCATAGATTTGGAATCTAAAGTTACATTTTTTACCTTTAAAAGAAGACTTAAAATATGCAGGTTAAATCTACTTCCTAAATATTTATTGATTGCCATTAACTTGGACCATTAAACACTATCTTTTTGAAGCCCCATCTCCCTTTGCTCTCACTAATGGAGTGTTCTCAATAATGGGCTTTTTTTCTTTTTTAAATGGTCTTCCACAGCTCTTTCCTTTAAATTAAACTAAAGGAATATTTTCATAACTGAAATCTTTTTCTATTCAGCTAGAAATGAGCATTTAACTTAAAACAAATTGCAGGCCAAGCTTTAAAGGGCCATTAATTAGTAATGGTACCAGAGGAGCAAGGTGACTAGATGGGTGAAATTGGGCAAAGTGGGCCTAATTTTTGCTTCTTATCCCATCTGACAACATTTGTCCTTGAAAAGCACATTCAATTACTGAATGAGGTAATGTGGTAGAATTTCCATATGGTGTCTGGCACATGGAAAACACCAGTAACTATTCCTAGCCTCTTGCCCCTTTGCCTTCTACTTTCTTTGCTCTCATACTGAAAATAATGGCTTGAGCTCACTCAATTTTCCTCAACTTAAAGCTTATCTTTTTGATATTCCTTTCCCAGGATAACTACTCCCACTGGTAATTTTGATGCCACCCACTCCAGGCTACTCCTGGGCCGTGTTCTTCCAAGAACCTTTTCTCTACTGTGTATCTTTACTCTCTCTTAACTCCTTACCCACAGTCAATTCTTATGCTCTAGCTTAAATTCCAGTAACACTTTCTCTCCATCTTTTTAATTTGGAAGTTACTGGCTGTTTTCTCCTACCTATTGCACCAAACTTCTTGAAAGAGTAGTCTACACTCTCTCTGTCCAGGCCCTCATCTAAAATCTACTCCTTACCTATTGCAACTTGGCTTCTGCAACTACTAAAACCATGTTCCCAGAGATCAGTAATGACCTTCTATTTACCAAATGGGAATAGGCCTCTTCCCATTGTTCTTTCACCTCTCTGCGGCATATAATGTGCTGGTCTACTTCTCTGATGAAATTCTCCTTGCTGCCTTTATCTGCTGTTTTTTAGCATTTGTGTTCTTTATCACACCTCTGTCAGTACCTTAAACGTTTGTGTTCTCAAATGTCTACCCTTAGCTCTTTCTGTTTTGCTCTGGATTAGTGCTTCTCGATCTGGATGCATCTAAGAATTATCTAGGGAGCTCTTTGAAAACCCAGATAAATCCTATTAAATCTGAGTAAATACATACTAATTTTCTTTTCTTTTTTTCTTTTTCTTTTTCTTTTCTTTTTTTTTTTTTTTGAGATGGAGTCTCACTCTGTCACCCATGCTGGAGTGCAGTGGCATGATCTCGGCTTACTGCAACCTTTGCCTCCTGGGTTCAAGTGATTCTTGTGCCTCAGCCTCTGAGTAGCTGGGACTATAGGCACGTGCCACCAGGCCTGGCTAATTTTTAAAAACATTTTTAATAGAGATGGCGTTTCACCATGTTGGCCGAGCTGGTCTCAAACTCCTGACCTCAAGTGATCCATCTGCCTGGACCTCCTAAAGTGCTGAGATGACAGGCATGAGTCACTACACCTGGCCAATTACATCTGATTTCTAGCTTCACCAATTTCTAGCTTCAGCAGTTAAACAGAAATCCTGTTTAATTGATCTGAGTGTTACATCTCTTTTTTGTAACACTCCTCAAGTGATTCTCCGGTGCAGCTAGGAATGAGAACCACAGCTTCAGAATAGCTGCTTTTATCCTTAGTTCTTGCCTCATTCCTGGTACATAGACTCCATTGTCTAGCTCTTTGCTGAGCATCTCAGTCTAAATGGTCCGTAGTACTACTTTCTATGTGCTCTAGATCAAATTCATTATGCCCCAATTCTAAAAACTTCTGTGTTATAGGGCCACCATTTTCGCATGCTGCCAAGCTGGAGACCTGGAGCTCATCTTTAAAAATCCCTTCTGCTTTGCCCCTTCTCTTACTTAGTTGCCATATCCTGTAGATTTTATTGCAGACCTGTTTGAAATCCATTCTCCCTACCACCAACCAATGCCCCATTTTAGCACCTTATTGCAATCACTTCTTCCCTGGCCTCCCTGCCTTCAGGCTCTTTCCTCTTCTCTCCATCCTACACATGCTAGTAGAGAGAGCTTTCTGGAACACAGTGCTGTTGATACCTACTCAATAACCACCACTGGACTTCTTTTACCCAAGAATAAAATACAAATTCCATAGTAAGGCCCACATTATATGGCCCCAGTTCTCCAAAACCATTCCTAGATTCCCATCTCCATGATGTTACCTAAACTGCAGTTGTGTTTCCCCAGTCATGAGTTCCTTCTTGCCTTTGCTTATACTATTATCTTTGATTAGGACTGGTTTCGACTCAGATGGTTCAAATGAAGGGATTATTTACAGAGATATAGTCAGAGTAAAGGGAAACCGCAAGAGTGGCTGAGGTAAACAAAGACTAGCAAAGTGGAAACCTCTTATCTTCCCTAGGCCCAAAGGTCTCATGGGATGAAACACTGTCATCGTAGCTTATTGCAAGTTGGAGCCATGGCA
Source organism: Saimiri boliviensis (assembly GCF_048565385.1). Lineage (NCBI taxonomy): Eukaryota > Metazoa > Chordata > Mammalia > Primates > Cebidae > Saimiri > Saimiri boliviensis. Next base: position 38,342,904 of record NC_133450.1, on the reverse strand, counting down.
AAGAGCCATCAGTAGTAAATGCAGGCAGGGAGGGTGGCAGCCACTACCAGAATCACAGTGTGGGAGCAGAGTGGGCACAGTGAAGAAATATCCTAACTTCTCTGTCTTCCTGCCCTCTAATCTCCAGCTAGTGTATTTCTCCAAACTCAACCAGAGGTCAATGAATCACCAAGGATAGTCAGGTAAGGCAGGTTACTAGTTAGGAAGCAGGGCAGTGAGAGGCAGGGAATAGATGACGATGCAAAGGAGGAGAAATTAAATGGAGAATAACCAGAAAATCCTCTCCTTAAAATTAAATTTATTAATTTTGAGATAGGGTCTTGCTCTGTCACCCAGGGTGGAGTGCAGTGGCGCAATCATAGCTCACAACAGCCTCCATTTCCTGGGCTCAGGTGATCCTCCTGCTTCAGCCTCCACCATGCCTGATAAAAATTCTCTTATATATAGTAAAATTATTTTTCTCTTACAGGACACAATTCAATTATCACCTTTTATATAAAGTCTTCCACCATTTTTGTTACTCCAAGATCTAGTTATTTCACTTTTCTATGTTCCTTTAGCTGTTGTAATGCCTTCATTATTGAAGCTATCAGTCTGATATATGATACAATTGTTTATGAGATCTGCATCCATCTCTTCCATAATATTTGTGATTTTTGGATAAAAGGGATAGTGCTTCATTTGGTGCATTTTTTTTTTTTTTTTTTTTTTTTTTTGAGACAGAGTTTCACTCTTGCCTCAGGCTGGAGTGCAGTCGTGTAATCTTGGCTCACCACAACCTCCGCCTCCCAGGTTCAAGTGATTCATTTGCCTCTGCCTCCCGAGTAGCTGGGATTACAGGCATGCAGCATCACGCCTGGCTAATTTTGTATTTTTAGTAGAGAGAGGGTTTCTCCATGTTAGCCAGGCTGGTCTCGAACTCTCGACTTCGGGTGATCCTTCTGCCTCAGCCTCCCAAAGTGCTGGTATTACAGGCGTGAGCCACTGCACTCAGTTGGTGCAGTGTCTTGCAGGTAACAGGCACTCAATAACTGTTGGTTGAATTTAAATGCATTTTTATGTTATCACCTTCTCAGCCTCTGTCAGAAAGATTGTATATACTTGTAAATCATTGTCCTCAAATTTTAAAGTATTTCTACTTTTCATATGAGTTTCTTTCTTGGTTCTACTTCTGCTTCTTGCTGGACTTTTCCCTTCTCTTTACCTACATTTCTTAGGTTAGATTTTTTTTTTTTTTTTGAGATGGAGTCTTGCTCTGTCGCCCAAGCTGGAGTGCAATGGCGTAGTCTTAGCACAATACAACCTCTACCTCCTGGGTTCAAGCAATTCTCTTGCCTCAGCCTCCCAAATACCTGGGATTACAGGTACCTGCCACCATGCCTGGCTAATTTTTGTATTTTTAGTAGAGACAGGGTTTAACATGTTGGCCAGGCTGGTCTTGAACTCCTGACCTCATGATCCACCCATCTTGGCCTCCCAAAGTGCTGGGATTACAGGCGTGAGCCACTGCACCCAGACTTAGATTCTTAACTGTAGCTCATCAACAGTTTGCTGGGAATAAGCCCTCACTGATCCTGGCAAGGATCTAAAAATCACTAGCTTTTTCCATATTCAAAGTGTTGCATATAAAAATACTTTTCTTTAATTTTTCCATGCACTAAGCTTAAAAATGAAGTCACGGAACCCAATTTTTATTCTCTCTTGGACTCTCAATTCTTCTGACTAGAAGTTATGCTTGGCTTAACATGTTTTGCATATAGAAAAGGCTGTGTGATGCTCTTATTCTTTATAAATACCAACACCAAAGGCAGACAACATATTTTTACTATGCAAACACTATTGTACATTAATGGCTTTGCTTCACATTTGTATTTGGCTTTTAGATTTTTTATATGAAAATGGCTGTTTTGAGGCTCAATGAAAATATTATTTTTACATTTGTGGTATTGAAAATGATAAAATAAGGACAGAAGTTATAATTGTCATAGCATTTCTGAGTTTTCATCTCAACTATGGTATTTTTCTTTGTCGTTTTTGTGAAGACAGTGTCTTGCTATGTTGCCCAGGCTTGTCTCGAACTCCTGGACTGAAGTGATCTGCCCGCCTCAGTCTCCCTAAGTGCTGGGATTACAGGTGTGAGCCACGGCACCTAGCCTATTAAATTTTTCATTTTAAGAAGCTGAGGACCGGGCACAATGGCTCACACCTGTAATCTCAGCGTTTTCAGAGGCCAACTGTACGAAAAATACAAAAATTAGCTGGATGTGATAGCGTGTGGCTGTAATCCCAGCTACTTGGGAGGCTGAAGTGGGAGAACTGCTTGAGCCTGCAAGACAGAAGTTACAGTGAGGAGAGATTGTGCCATTTTACTTCAGCCTGGGCAACAAGAGCAATATTCCATCGCAAAAAAAAAAAAGAAGAAAAAAAGTTCAGTGGTGCATCCCTGTAGTCCCAGCTACTCTGGAAGCTGAGGCAGGAGAATTGCTTGAACCCAGGAAGCAGAGGTTGCAGTGAGCTGAAATTGTGCCATTGCACTCCAGCTTGGGTGGATGGTTTGAGCACAGGCATTTGAGACTAGCCTGGGAAACACGGTGAAACTCTTGTTTCTACAAAAAAATTATCTGGGCATGGTGGTGTGCGCCTATAGTTTTAGCTACTCGGGAGGCTGAGGTGGAAGGATCCCCTGAGCCTAGGGAGGCAGAGGCTGCAGTTAGCTGTGATCATGCCACTGCCCTCCAGCTGGGCCATCAGAGTGAGACCTTGTCTCAAAAAAAAAAAAAGAGAAGTTCAACTTGTGTCTTTGTTTTTCAATATCTTTTCTTAACAAGCTCATGTCTTCCTCTACTTTCTAGAACATATGGAACGTAGTTATAATTGCTGTTTTAATGTCTTTGTCTACTAATTTTATTACTTGTGTCATATCTGGATATGTTTCTATTGATTAATTTAGGTTTTCCTCATTATGGGTTATATTTTTCTGATTCTTTGTATGCCTGTTAATTTTTTCTTGTATTCCATTATTGTGAATTTCACATTGTTGGATGCTGAATTTTTATTTGTTTTTGTCTTCCTTTAAATATTTTTGTGTTAAATATTTAAATATCCTTTAAGTATTTTGACACTTAAATTTAAGTGACTTGGAAACAGTTTGAGCCTTCTGAAGCTTGCATGTAAACTTTGATAGGCAAGTGCAGAGCAACTTTTAATCTAAGGCTAATTCGGCCTCCCCTTTCTGAATCAATGTGAGGCCCCACATATCACCACATTCAAGGAGTGTGAGCTATTTCCATTCCTGTGTGATTGCCAGTCACCACTCCATTCAGGTGTCTTTCCCTGGTCAAAGGTAGTTTCCTTACACATGTGAGCTGACAGGTACTCAGCTGAAGACTCAAGAGGAAGCCCCCGGAGAGCTCCAGAACTAGCTGCCTTTGTGCAGCTCTTTCCTATCCAGTAATCTACTCTATGAGTTCAAAATGTAACAGGCACAGTTATCAACAGTTGTTGAGTGCCTGTTACTTGTAAATTCAGGACTCAGCCTCTCCAAATTCTCAGCTTCATCTCTTCTTTCAAAGATCATCATCCCATGTTACATGTTGCCCAACATCTGAAAACTGGTTGTATATGTTATCTCGTTTTCAGCTGCTTAAGGTACAGAGTAAATCAGGCCCATGTTATTCCAGCATGACCACAAAAGAAGTTGTAGTTTTAGTTTTTAAATAGGGGCTGGGAAGCTATGTTTAACCAATTTTGTGTCAGAAAAAGAAGCTGGAGTATGATCATGGCCCAGTTATTTATCTTCTTAGTCTTGCTATCTTTATTTATAAAATGAAGAGGTAAGTCTATATGATTATAAAGTTCTTCTCTGCCTCTTAAATTCTGTGATTTTGTAAGTAAGCACAGGGGTATCTTTATAGAGAAATTGCTATACCTTCCCAAAGTGATAGATTAAAGTTTCAGCAGTATGGAACTCCCATTTTGCCATAGTCAAGCAAATTTAGAGAGAAGATGTGTGTTTTAATAGATAAAGAAGGAGTCTTTAGTTAAAAACTTGAAATGGACAATACCAAACCCTCAGTAGACACATGAAAAATGACCAAACAATCTGAAGATGAGGAAATGTGTAGGAATATTCTTTGTTTCATTACTGGGCCTAGGCAAACTGTATCAGACATAGTAAGTGTTCAGTACGTATCTGTTGACTGTCTCAGTGGTACATGGATTCATTTTCCTAATAAAGAAAACTAATTGAAAAAGCTTCTACTATAACAAAAGTAAAAAGCCATCAATATCAGATTTGCTGGTGGTACATCCACATAGTGGAATATTGTGCAGCAGTCAAACATACTGCAGCTGAGCAGTATGCACTAATATGGAATAGTTTCAAATAAAAGTTGTTAAATTTTGTTAAATAAACAAAACAAGATCACTACATTGTATATATATAAATGAATATGTTAAAAATATATAAATGTATATATGCACATATAAATGAATACACACACACATATATATTTGAGACAGGGGCTTGTTCTATCACCTAGGCTGAAGTGTAGTGGCAGGATTCTACCTCACTGTTGCCTTGGGCTCAAGTGATCCTCCTGCCTTGGTCTCCCAAAGTGCTGGGATTCCAGGTGCAAGCCACTGTGCCTGGTATACTATATATATATATATATATATATATATATATATATGCATACACACACACACACACACATATATATATATATATATATTTTATTTTTTAAAATTTTCTTTTTGAGACAATGTCTCATTCTATCACCCAGGCTGGTGTGAAGTGGTGTGATCATGGCTCACTGTAGTCTAAACCTCCATGGCTCACACGATCCCCCCACCTCAGCTTCCCAAGTAGCTGGGATCATAAGTGTGTACCACCACACCCAGCTAATTTTATTTATTTTTTATTTTTTTTGAGACAGAGTCTCACTGTTGCCCATGCTAGATTGCCTCAGCCTCCTGAGTAGCTGGGATTACAGACATATGCCAACATGCCCCGCTAATTTTTTTGTATTTTTAGTAGAGATGGGGTTTCACCTTATTGGCCAGGCTGCTCTTGAACTCCTAATCGCAAGTGATCCACCCACTTTGGCCTCCTATATTGCTAGGATTACAGGCGTGAACCACTGTGCCTGGCCCCGGATAATTTTTGTATTTTTAGTAGAGATGGGGTTTCACCATGTTGCCTAGACTGGTCTCAAACACCTCAAGTGATCCACCCGTCTTAGCCTTCCAAAGTGCTGGGATTACAGGTGTGAGCCGCCATGCTACTATAAGTACTTTTGTTCTCTTTAATTTATGTAATAATAATTTGGTAATAAAAAAGATTTAAAAAGGAAAAAGTGATGTGCATAATAGTATATACATACTATATATATAAATATGTTTAAAAATAACATATAAGTACATGCTTTTAATTAAGAAAATACATCTAGAAGGATATACAAATTGGTATATCCTTCTAGCCTCTGGGGAGGAGGACTGGGGGGTTAGTGTAAAAGAGAGAATCACCTTTCCTTTTAAACCTTTTTATATAACTTTTGAATTTTTTATCATGTGCATGTTGTCTAGTTTTCAAAAAAATGCATCTACTGGATATATATAAATAGACTTTTTTCAATGAAGTAATTAAAGTTTTCTAAAAGGGTTATAGTCCTACTTATCCATTTGAGAAAATGTCCACATCTCTAGACTAGACGATGTATTTAAAGGAGCCAAACCACATCCACTTTTACTTACTACTATTACTCCAGGAAAGTACAGGGCACTGCCAAGTCTATGATTAATTTCCTATTCTTTATGAAAAGAATCACCATACTGGTGATACCTACTGGCATCTGGAGCATGGATGTTATGAGGGAAAGAACAAGACCATTTGTTTTTTGTGGTAACTATGCACATTTTATACTATTTAATTAATCTCTATAATCTAACCCACCATATTTCTGGCTTCCAGATGGGCTACCAGGAAAGCATTAAGTGTGAGAGCTGGACAGTCTCTGATTTACAAGACATTAACTTTTGGCCAGTGTACTACTATCATATTCTACAGATGATGTACGTGTTTGAAAGAGAATAAAATTACACCCACTGAGTGGAGTTGCTAACTTTGTTTTTTTAATTTTTAATTTTTTGAGATGGAATTTCATTCTTTTTGCCCAGGCTGGAGTGCAATGATCATGGGTCACTGCAGCCTCTGTCTCCTGGGTTCAAGCGATTCTCCTGCCTCTGCCTTCCAAATAGCTGGGGATTACAGGCATGTACCATCATGCCTGGCTAGTTTTTTTTTTTGTTTGTTTTTTTTTTTTTTTTTTTTTTGAGTTGGAGTCTGGCTCTGTCACTCAGGCTGGAGGGCAATGGCCTCAGCCTCAAGAGTAGCTGGGACTGCAGGCAAGTGCCACCATGCCTGGCTAATTTTTGTGTTTTTAGTAGAGACGAGATTTCACCATATTGGCCAGGCTGGTCTCAAACTCCTGACCTCATGATCCGCCCTCCTCAGCCTCCCAAAATGGTGGGATTACAGGCGTGAGCCCCTGCACCTGGCTAATTTTGTATTTTTAGTAGAGACAGGGTTTCACCATGTGTGGTCAGCTGGTCTCAAACTCCTACCTCAAGTGATTCACCAGCGTCAGCCTCCCAAAGTGCTGGTATTATAGGTGTGAGACACTGTGCCTGGCCAGCAATTTTTTTTTTTTTTTTTTTTTTTTTTGAGATGGAGGTTTGCTCTTGTTGCCCAGGCTGGAGTGCAATGGTGCAATCTTGTCTCACTGCAACCTCTGCCTCCTGGATTCAAGTGATTTTCCTGCCTCAGCCTCCTGAGTAGCTGGAACTACAGGCATAAGCAACCACGTCTGGCTAATTTTGTATTTTTAATAGAGATGGGGATTGTCCATTTTGGTCAACTGGTATCGAACTCCCAACTTCAGGTGATCTGCCTGCCTCGACCTTCCCAAGTGCTGGGATTATAGGAGTGAGCCACTGCACCCAGCTAACTTTTTTTGTTCAAGGGACAAAAAAGTTTTGTTCTCTGGCAAGCTAACTTAAAAGAAGGACTTCTAGACATAACCTGTGTTCCTTTGAGTGTCTGATACCCCTCAGGTGAAACCCAGCTAAGTATTCCCTAGAAGATATGGGGAAATATTCGGAAACATATGTGCAAGGCCAAAGTTATAAAATCCATGGCTCATTATGCAAGTCTGAAAAAGTGCTAAGCCCAAGGTATTTTCTTCTGATTCTTATCTGCTTTAAAATTTCTGGTGCTGTTGCTGGTTTTGACTTCCTCAAATGCAATGCAGCAGGGAGGTGGTCAGTTCATGAAAAATGCTTTCAAGATCCAGCCAGCCAATGAAAGAATATGAAGAATTAGATTCCAAACTTCACAGAGTTTATTTTGTCACATGAGAGGGTAATTATTGTGTATAAATCACTATAATACATGAATAATAATAGGAGGGAAAAATGTTTTCCCTCCATTGCTGTTGAGGGAGAAACGTGTTATTTAAAATGGTAGTGTTTTTGGTGGATTATGCATTGGCTGGAAGCATCCTGCTTCTTCCCCTAATCTGAGCAATAGATTAAGAAATTAACAAAAAGGGGTCTATTGTTATGGTTGCCAGATTTAGCAAATAAAAATACAGGACAGCAGTTATATCTGAGTTTTAGAAAACAACAAATGATTTTTTAGCATAAATATGTTCCAGGCTATATACTTGGGGCATACTAAAAATGATTCGCTGTTTATTTGAAAGGCAAATTTAATGAGCATCTGCATTTTATCTGGCAATGTTAGCAGCTACAGAGTAGGAGTGGATGTATTGTAGGCTGTCTTTCCTTGCCTTTTGGTTTCTTTGTGATAAGATGAGTGCTACTGACACCCTCCACACAAGTAGGATGCAACTAGGGGTGAGAACACAGCTGAGTTCTTGCTATGCTGCAGAGCCAGGGTGGAAGAACAGGTGTAGAGTGAACTAACTTAGAAACAATTGCAAGATATACCTCCATTTTGCCCCCAGATATTCAAGATGGAGGTTCCTGTATAATATATAAGATGGAAATTTAGCCCTTTACTTTCAATACTGAAGGGAATGGTGGCCCAAGAAAGTGGAAGGACCCAAAGAGATTCTGTGCTGTGGAAATTGTGGAGTAAGTGATGGTGGAGATTCCATAAACCAAGAGGATGTGAGATGTGGTGCACTTGCTATGTGGAGTCAGGCTGAGGGAGCTCTTTGCCTCATGCCAGCTAGATTCCAGAGTTGGAGAACATGGGTATGAGAAGAAAAGATAGTGACTGGGCCGATAGGTGGATTTTCTCAGTGAATTGCAGAGGATCTTGGAGACCATGTTAAGGATTTGAGTGTTAATTCACGAAGCCATGAGGCCTTTCTGAGGGTTTCTGAGTAGGAAATGGCATTAGCAGAGCTTTGCTTTAGAATCTGGCAGCTCTTTATAGAGGGATGATAAAGGGGAAATAGAGTGAAGACAGAGTTATCTGTGGGAAGGAACTAGTCAGGGCTACTGCTAGTTTGTATGGTATCTGTATTAGTCTATTCTCACACTGCTGATAAAGACATACCTGGCTAGGCACAGTGGCTCATGCCTGTAATCTCAGCACTTTGGGAAGCTGAGGCAAGTAGATCATGAGGTCAGGAGTTCAAGACCAGCCTGGCCAATATGGTGAAACCCTGTCTCTACCAAAAATACAAAAAAAAACCTAGCTGGGCATGGTGGCACATGCCTGTAGTCCCAGCTACTTGGGAGGCTGAGGCAGGAGAATCGCTTGAACCCAGGAGGCAGAGCTGGGGTGAGCTGAGATTGTGCCACTGTACTCCAGCCTGGGCAACAGAGGAAGACTCCGTCTCAAAAAAAAAAAAAAACAACATACCCTGTGACTGGATAATTTAATTTATAAAGAAAGAGAGGTTTAATGGAATCACAGTTCCATGTGGCTGGGGAGGCCTTACAATCATAGCAGAAGGCAAAAAGCATGTCTTACATGGCAGCAGGAAAGACAGAATGAGAGCCAAGTGAAAGCAGTTTCCCCTTATAAAATCATCAGATCTCGTAAGACTTAGTCATTACCATGCAAACATATTGGGGAAACCACCCCAATGATTCAATTATCTCCCATTGGGTTTCTCTCACAACACATGGGAATTATGGGAACTAAAATTCAAGATGCGATTTGGATGGGGCCACAGCCAAACCATATCATTCTGCCTCTGGCTCCTCTCAAATCTCATGTCCTCCCATTTCAAAACCAATCATGCCTTCCCAACAGTCCCCCAAAGTCTTAACTCATTTCAGCATTAACTCAAAAGTTTACAGTTTGAAGTCTCATCTGAGACAAGGCAAGTCCCTTCCACCTATAAGCCTATAAAATCAAAAGCAACGTAGTTACTTCCTAGATACAATAAGGTACAGGCATTGGATAACTACATGGGAGAAAGTGATCAAAATGAAGGGGCTAATGGTCCCATGCAAATCCAAAATCCAGTGGGGCAGTCAAATCTTTTTTTTTTTTTTAATGGCAAGATAGTAAAAGCATTTTTTTTTTTTAAGATCGATTCTTGCTCTGTTGCCCAGGCTGGAGTGCAGTGGCATGATCTTGGCTCACCAAAAACTCCGCCTCCTGGGTTCAAGCAATTCTCCTGCCTCAGCCTCCCAAGTAGCTGGGACTACAGGTGTGTGCCACCATGCCCAGCTAATTTTTGTATTTATAGTTGCAACAGGGTTTCACTATGTTGTCCAGGCAGTTCTTGAACTCCTGATCTCATGATCCGCCTACGTTGGCCTCCCAAAGTGCCGGAATTACAGGTGTGAGCCACTGTGCCCAGCCACAGCTAAATCTTAATACTCCATAATGATCTCCTTTGATTCCATATCCCCAATCTAGGTCACACTGATGCAAGAGGTAGGTTCCCACGGTCTTGGGCAGCTCTGCCTCTATAGCTTTGCAAGGTAAAACCTTGTTCCTGGCTGCTTTTGCAGGCTGGCATTGAGTGTCTATAGCTTTTCCAGGTGCACATTACAAGCTGTTGGTGGATCTACCTTTCTGGGGTCTGGAGGACAGTGGCCCTCTTGTCACAGCTCACAAGGCAGTGCCCCAGTGGGGACTCTGTGTGGGGGATTCAACCCCACATTTCCCTTCTGCACTGCCCTAGCAGAGGTTCTCCATGTGGATTCCTCCCCTGCAGCAAACTTCTGCCTGGACATCCAGGCATTTTTGTGTATCCTCTAAAACAGGCATCCCCAAACTTTTTACACAGGGGGCCAGTTCACTGTCCCTCAGACCATTGGAGGGCCGCCACATACTGTGCTCGTCTCACTGACCACCAATGAAAGAGGTGCCCCTTCCTGAAGTGTGGGGGGGGGCGGATAAATGGCCTCAGGGGGCCACATGCAGCCCGTGGGCTGTAGTTTGGGGACACCTGCTCTGAAATCTAGATGGAAGTTCCCAAACCTCAATTTTTGATTTCTGTGCATCTGCAGGCTCAATACCATGTGGTAGCTGTGAAGGTTAGGGTCTTGCACCCTCTGAAGCCACAGCCTGAGCCATAGGTTGGCCTTTTAGCCATGGGTAGAGCAGCTGGGATACAGGACACCAAGTTCCTAGGCTGCACACAGCAGGGAAGCCCTGAGCCCAGGCCACGAAACCATTTTTCCCTCCTAGGCCTCTGGACCTGTGGTGGGAGGGGCTGCTACAGAAGTCTCTGACATGCTCTGGAGGCATTAACATTTCACTCCTGGTTACTTGTGCAAATTTCTTCAGCCAACTTGAATTTCTTCCCAGAAAATGGGTTTTTCTTTTCTATCACATTGTCGGGCTGCAAATTTTCCAAACTTTTATGCTTTATTTCCCTTTTAAAACTGAAAGCTTTTAACAGCACTCAAATCGCCTCTTGAATGTTTTACTGCTTAGAAATTTCTTCTGCCAGGTACTCTAAAACATCTTCTTCAAGTTCAAAGTTCCACAAATCTCTAGGGCAGGGGCAAAATGTCTCCATTCTCTTTGCTAAAACTTAGCAAGAGTCATCTTTACTCCAGTTCCCAACAAGTTCTTCATCTCCATCCAAGACTACCTCAGTCTGGATTTCATTATCCATATCAGTATCAGCATTTTGGTCAAAGCCATTGAACAAGTCTCTGGGAAGTTCCAAACTTTCCCATATTTTTGTCTTCTTCTGAGCCATCCAAACTGTTCCAACCTCTGCCTGTTACCCAGGTCCAAAGTCACTTCCACATTTTCAGTTATCTTTACAGCAGCACCCCACTCTCAGTACCAATTTACTGTATTGGTCTGTTCTTATCCTGCTATTAAAGACATACCTGAGACTGGGTAATTTATGAAAAGGGGTTTAATGAACTCATGGTTCCACGTGGCTAGGGAGGGGCCTCACAATCGGTAGAAGGCAAAAGGCATGTCTTATATGGCAGCAGGCAAGACAAAATAAGAGCCAAGCAAAACAGGTTTTCCCCTTGTAAAACCATCAGATCTTGTGAGACTGCTTCACTACCACAAGAATAGTATGATTCAATTATCTCCCACTGGTTCTTCCCACAACACATAGGAATTATGGGGGCTACCAATTTGAGATGAGATTTGGGTCAGGACACAGCCAGACCATATCGGCATCTGTGTGTGAATTAGAAAAATCTGGGAGAATGCAGCCTAGGGCACTCAGTTTGGCAAAAGACTATGCCAAGGCACACAGTTCAGTGACTAAATCGGGGCTGGATTTCAGCTCCCCATTTTCCCCTTAGCCAGTATAATTGTTGGTTAATTAACATGAATGGCTTAATGCAATAAATATTTTTTGAGTTTTAGTTTTGATTTTGTTTGTTTTGAGATGGAGTCTTGCTCTGTCACCAGGCTGGAGTGCAGTGGTGCAATCTTGGCTCACTGCAACCTCCGCCTCCTGGGTTCAAGTGATTTCCCTGCCTTAGCCTCCTGAGTAGCTGGGTCTATAAGCATGTGCCACTGTGCCCAGCTAATGTTTTCTTTGTGTTTTAGTAGAGACAGGGTTTCACCGTGTTGGCCAGGATCGTCTTGATCTCCTGACCTTGTAATCCACCTGCCTCAGCCTCCCAAAGTGCTGAGATTACAGGCATGAGCCACCGCATCCAGCTAGTTTTAGTTTTTTAAGAGATGGAGTCTTGCTAGTTTGCTGAGGCTGGAGTACAGTGGCTATTTATAAGTGTGATCATAGCTCACTGCAGTCTCTCATTCCTGGGCTCAAGTGATCCTCTCACCTCAGCCTACTGAGTAGCTGGTACTACAGGCCCATGCCACGAGGCCTGGCTAAGATTTATTTCTTGCTCATGTCACAGTCCAATGCCTATAGGGTTGCTCTCCTCCTAGTAGATAATTAAGGATCTAGGCTACCTCTATCTTATAATTAACTCTTTTTTTTTTTTGAGACGGAGTTTCACTCTTGTTACCCAGGCTGGAGTGCAATGGCATGATCTCGGCTCACCGCAACCTCCGCCTCCTGGGTTCAGGCAATTCTTCTGCCTCAACCTCCTGAGTAGCTGGGATTACAGGCACGCGCCACCATGCCCAGCTAATGTTTTGTACTTTTGGTAGAGACGGGGTTTCACCATGTTGACCAGGATGGTCTCGATCTCTCTTGACCTTGTGATCCACCCGCCTTGGCCTCCCAAAGTGCTGGGATTACAGGCTTGAGCTACCGCGCCCGGCCTTAATTAACTCTTAACCAAGTTAACCAAGTACTGTTAACCAAGATGAGGAAACACCCTAATTATTTTTTTTTTAAGTAGAGATGGGGCCTTGCTGTGTTGCCAGGCTGGTCTTGAACTCCTGGCCTCAAGTGATCCTCCTGCCTTGGCCTCCCAAAATGCTGAGATTATATGCATGAGCCACCATGCCCTAACTCTAAAACTATTTTTATTTATTTATTTATTTATTTTTTGAGATGTTGTCTTGCTCTGTTGCCCAGGCTGGAGTACAGTTATGCGTTTTCAGCTCACTACAGCCTCTGCCTCCTGGGTTCAAGTAATTCTCATGCCTCAGCCTCCCAAGTAGCTGGGATTACAGGCATGCCCCACCATGCCCCACTAATTTTTGTATTTTAAGTAGAGGTGGGGTTTTACCACGTTGGCCAAGCTGGTCTTAAACTCCTGACCTCAGGTCATCTGCCTACCTTGGCCTCCCCAAGAGCTGAGATTACAGGTGTAAGCCACTGTGTCTACCTAAAACTATTTTTTAAAACATACACCTGGCCAGGTGTAGTGGCTCATGCCTATAATCCTAGTACTTTGGAAGGCCAAGGTGGGCAGGATCACCTGAAGTCAGGAGTTCAAGACCAGTCTGGCTAACATGGTAAAACCCCATCTCTACAAAAATACAAAAAAATTAGCTGGTCATGATGGCGGTTGCTTGTAATCCCGGCTACTCAGGAGGCTGAGGTGGGAGAATCGCTTGAACCCGGGAGGCGGAGGTTGTAGTGAGCCGAGATCACGCCACTGCACTCTAGCCTGAGCGACAGAACAAGACTCTGACTCAACAAAACAACAACAACAACAACAAAAATACACACACCCTAGTTGGCAACTACACGTAAAAATGTTCTTATTTCACCTGCATGTGACACTAGAGTTCTAGGTTTACTGTGATGAATGTAGAATTTATCCCAGGTCTTTTGGTGAGCAAAGTGGTAAGTTGTGATTGGGAGACAGTCAAGGAAGGGTAAAAATTTCCTTACTACAAAATCAAACTATCTGGGTTCAAACCTGTTCATCATACCTTCAGTTTGCTTCTCTGTTACTAAATTAAGCTTATGGAGGATAAAGATTTTTTTTTAATAGTATTGCATAGGCTCAGACAATCAAAATAGACTGCTGACCAATGAAAATTTTGCAATATTGGTGAACATCAGCCCTGACAACACAGCCCAGGAGACTTTAAATCCAAGGCCATGAATGTTCATAGGTCTTGAACTTTCCAGGAAAATCCAGATTTTTAATATTAGACTTAGTTGTTCGATCACTTGCCATTTGGTAAAGAAAAAAATATGGTCATCACAGCCATATTTACAGGGGAGGAGCCAGCAAATGCATTCTTTGTAAGTTGCAGAGGAAACTTAATTATTATTATTATTATTATTATTATTATTATTTTGAGACGGAGTTTCGCTCTTGTTACCCAGGCTGGAGTGCAATGGCGCGATCTCGGCTCACTGCAACCTCCGCCTCCTGGGTTCAGGCAATTCTCCTGCCTCAGCCTCCTGAGTAGCTGGGATTACAGGCACACGCCACCATGCCCAGCTAATTTTTTGTATTTTTAGTAGAGACGGGGTTTCACCATGTTGACCAGGATGGTCTCGATCTCTTGACCTCATGATCCACCCGCCTCAGCCTCCCAAAGTGCTGGGATTACAGGCTTGAGCCACCGCGCCCGGCTGAAACTTAATTATTAATAGTTTTGTCTTAGAGGCACATAGAATATTAAAGGTAAAAGGACTGCATGGATTATTTTATTAGGATGTGAATATTTTTCATCTTTAAAATAAGACTAAGGAAGGACAAAGTTAATTAGATTTCTTCTATTATTTAGGAATGAGGACATAAGCATGTATAAGCTGTTTTAAAAACAGCTATTTTAAAAGCTGTTAAAACTTCCTTGGAAACCATTTGCAAGATCTAATAACATGTAAAGACAAAACTTCTTTTATTTAGTCTATTGTAATAAAATCTGCTTTCTTCATTCATTTCTTCATTCATTCATTCACTCATCCACTTATTCAATAACTGTTCGTTGAACATTTCCCATGGTCCAAGCACTGTTCTAGACACTGGGAATATCAGGATCAATCCATCTGATTCAGAATTAAAAAAAATATATATTTTACTATGTTGTACATGAAATATGGAGCCTGAAAGAGTGAACAAAACATTGGGTTTAGGATCGGAAGACCTGAATTCTAAATGTAGTCATGCACAACCATAAACTATTTTTCTTTTTGTTTTCATACTCTACATGTGGCATCCAATCAACCATAAACTATATCAATGGTATTAAATAACTATTCAACCATGCCCCAAATCTCATTAATCTTTAGTCATTTTTTTACCCAGTCATCAAGTTCTTCAAAATTTTTGAAATTTGCCTTCTGCTATCCATTCCATTATTCTCATTATTTCTTGTTCAAATTATTATCCAGAGCCATGCCACATATGGTTGTGTATGTCATGTACCACATGTGGCAGAGACATTAGTGCCCATCAAATATCCATATACTCCTCTATATATCCTGTTAATTCCCTGTTAGTCTTCCCTGTTGGTTCAGGGCTATATGACTACTACTGCCGTTATTTATATAAACTCTTCAACTCAACACATGATAGCATTAGCTTTTGATAAACCTATTCTGGAGATTAGCTTTTGAATGGCTGTCTCAAGGCTGGGTGTGATCACTCACACCTATAATCCCAGCACTTTGGGAGGTTTGGGAAGGAGGATTGCTTGAGCCCAGGAGTTTGAGACCAGCCTGGGCAACATAGAGAGAACTGTCTCTACAAAAAACTAAAAACTTAGCTAGGCTTGGCCGGGCGCGGTGGCTCAAGCCTGTAATCCCAGCACTTTGGGAGGCTGAGGCGGGTGGATCACGAGGTCGAGAGATCGAGACCATCCTGGTCAACATGGTGAAACCCCGTCTCTACTAAAAATACAAAAAATTAGCTGGGCATGGTGGCACGTGCCTGTAATCCCAGCTACTCAGGAGGCTGAGGCAGGAGAATTGCCTGAGCCCAGGAGGTGGAGGTTGCGGTGAGCCGAGATCGCGCCATTGCACTCCAGCCTGGGTAACAAGAGCGAAACTCCGTCTCAAAAAAAAAAAAAAAAAAAAAAAAAAAAAATTAGCTAGGCTTGGTGGTGTGTACCTGTGGTTCCAACCACTTGGGAGGCTCATGTGAGAGAATTGCTTGAGCCTGGGAGGTCGAGACTGCAGTGAGCCATGATCGTGCCACTGCACTCCAGCCTGGACAACAGTGGGAGACCCTGTGTAAAAAAAAAAAAAAAAAAAAAAAAAGGCTGTCTTTCTTACATGAAGACAGTTTTGTGCCATTATCATATACCTTTCACCTTTCTGCTATTTTTAAAAGAAACCATGAGAGTTGCACTTATATAACTCATGATTTCTCCTGAGCTCACTTTTACCATACCAATGTAAGGGATGCTGAGTCAGTTGGTAAGAAGTTAGATGGTGCAAAGATGAGTCCAGCAAAGCCCGCTTGACTTTATAAACAAAACCAAATCCAACTATTATTGGAAACAACACATTGGGGAATTTGCAAAAACCAATTTGAGGACTGATGCTGAACTGAATTGCTGAGTATTGAGAAGAGAAAGAGGGAATGATAAGATCTAGGTGTGAATACTAGAAAGCTTAGGAGAATTGCAGAAAACTGAAGGAGAAAGCAAGGGAAATGAGTATAGCAGGGTACCAAAGATGTCAGTCAGTTCCCGTTTGCTACACCCATGCCCATAGCCCTTGCTGTGGGGGCAGCCACCACTGCCTTGAAGTAGTGTGGACCACAAGTAACACCTGATTCGAGGCCAGAAGACCCATGATGTGGCTTGATAGAAAGATATGCAGGCCCAACAAGACTTCCTTTGCTGGAGAATGTGTACTAGGAAACTGAGAATATGCAAGTTAAAATAGTATCTATGCTGTAAGAAAGATGAAATTATAAGGGATCCAAAATTATAAGGAAGCAGCAACCAAAGGGTAAGATAAAAAATAAAAAAGGCTGGGCATGTTGGTTTATACCTGTAAACCCAGCACTTTGGAAGGCCGAGGTGGGCAGATTATTTGAGACCAGGAGTTCGAGACCAGCCTGGCCAAATGGTGAAACCCCCGTCTCTACTAAAAATACAAAAAAAATTGTGGAAGACAGTGTGGCGATTCCTCAAGGACCTAAAAATAGAAATCCCATTTGACCCAGCAATCCCATTACTGGGTATATATCCAAAGGATTATAAATCATTCTACTACAAGGACACGTGCACACGAATGTTCATTGCAGCACTGTTTACAATAGCAAAGACCTGGAACCAACCCAAATGCCCAACGATGATAGACTGGACAGGGAAAATGTGGTACATATACACCATGGAATATTATGCAGCCATCAAAAACGATGAGTTCACGTCCTTTGTAGGGACATGGATGAACCTGGAAACCATCATTCTCGGCAAACTGACACAAGAGCAGAAAATCAAACACCGTATATTCTCGCTCATAGGCGGGTGTTGAACAATGAGAACACATGGACACAGGGAGGGGAGCGCTACACACTGGGGTCCGTTGGAGGGAAATGGGGGAGGGGCGGGGGGGGCGGGGAGGTGGGAAGAGATAGCATGGGGAGAAATGACAGATACAGGTGAGGGGATGGAAGGCAGCAAAGCACACTGCCATGTGTGTACCTATGCAACAATCTTGCATGTTCATCACATGTACCCCCAAACCTAAAATGCAATAAAAAAAAATAACGGAGTGTGGTAGTGCATGCCTGTAATCCCAGCTACTGGGGAGGTTGAGGCACTAGAATTGCTTGAACTCGGGAAGTGGAGGTTGCAGTGAGCCAAGATCATGCCACTGCACTCAAGCTTGGGAGACAGAATGAGACCCTGTCTAAAAAAGAAAAAAAAAAAAAAGAAAGAATGGGAGTGAGTTGGTATTGAGAGAAAAGCAGGAAAAGGAATGCCATGGGGCATGCGGAAATGTGAGAGATGGAGACATGGAGGGGCAGCTCTGTAGGTGTCTCAGTATCCAACAGTGTTTCAGCACTGGGGTAAGTCTCAGTTTTTCTTTTCAAACAAGCCCCTCTTTGAAGTAAACTGAGTGATTCCTGGGTCCTTGTACTTTAAAGCACTCAAGTAAGTTGCATAGTCTTCTCAGCCATATGATATGTGAGTGTAGGAGCCCAAAAAACAGAGTGTGATTTTTTTTTTTTTTTTTTTTTTTTTTTAGAATGGGTCTTGCTCTCTCACCTACGCTGGAGTGCCATGCATGAACACAGCTCTCTGCAGCCTCAACCTCAGGCTCAAGTGATCCTCCCATCTGAGCCTCCAAAGTAGCTAGGACCACAGGCATGCACCATCATGCCCAGCTAATTAAAAATTTTTTTCGTGGAGATGGGGGTCTTGCCATGTTGCCTAGGCTGGTCTTGAATTCCTGGGCTCAAGGAATCTCCTGCCTCAGCCTCCCAAACTGCTGGGATTTTATGTGAGCCACTGTGCCTGCCCAGAGTGTATTTTAAACTAAATGATCAGTCTTGAAATAAATACAAGTTAACCCCACTTGACCTTTATCTATGTAGGTTTATAAGTCTACTTGTAAATCACACCAGCACAATTTATAGGGAGCTGTTTTTAGAACCTTACTCCTTGCTTTAAATACCATCAGTTGTGTTATAGCAAGTGCTGCAGAACTGAAATGACATTCAGACTTTGGTCTAGGAAATCTTGTCAATCACTTCTTTCTTCTGCTTCCTTAGTTTCTGTTTTCATGTTATCTTGACTTTGGATTTAAATCAGATAATTATAGGGTCTTTGAAGGCTTGCTTCAGCTTAGGGTTTTTGTGGAGCTATATATGGCTAAAATTTATGGTGTACTTATTCAGTGTCAGGCTCTGCTCCTAAGACCATTATACGTAAGAACTTATTTTATAGTAACAACAACCCTATGATGTAGATAATACTATTATTCCTACATTGCAGACGTGAAAAAATGAGACAGAGAGAGTTTTAAAATTTCCCAAGGTCTCACAGCTATTAAGTGGTGAGCAAGGATTCAAATATAGGTAAAATCTATATTCTGAACCATGACTTTATATGGCCTTGTTCCCATCGAAACTTTGGAAGATCCTGACTAACCAAAGGTTATAAGTTTCTCAGTCCTGTTGGCATTTATATTGCAATGAGAATTAATTAACTCATTTAATAAATATGCTACATGGTGGTGATCAAGACAGATAGGCAGGATCTCTGCCCTCAGAGGGCCTTCTGGTTTTTCAGACTTTTGTCAGTTTGGTTAGAGTTAGTGTGTTCCCGTCAGAATCTAATTTGCCCTTGGCTTAACGCATTAGGTAGAATTTTTGCCTCTAAAAAGCTGAATGTTAGAACTTTAGTGACTTTAGCAAGATTTATTCTTGCTGTAGCAAGTATTTATATCAATCTGATAGTGATTAATTTTTTGGGGAGGGAGCTGGAATTTTTTCCTCTGACCTTGTTCCTACCCATCCTTCTCCAGATTGTATCTCTATTTTTGGATTTTTAATTTAAAAAAAAAAATTTTTTTTTTTTTTTGAGACAGAGTCTTGCTCTGTTGCTAAGGCTACAGTGCAGTGGTGTGATCTTGGCTCACTGCAACCTCTGCCTTCTGGGTTCAAGCAGTTCTCTGCCTCAGCCTCCCGAGTAGCTGGGATTACAGGCACGCACCACCATGCCTGGCTAATTTTGTATTTTTAGTAGAGACGGGGTTTCACCATCTTGACCAGGCTGGTCTTGAACTGCTGACCTCATGATTCACCCGCCTCGGCCTCCCCCAGTGCTGGGATTACAGGCATGAACCACTGCACCCAGCTTAGATTTCTAATTTTTAAAATACAATAATATGTACTTGTCTCTGTAACAGTTCTTTGAAGATGCTTTTTATATTTGTTTCTTTTTCTTTTCTTTTTTGAGATGGAGTTTTGCTCCTGTTGCCCAGGCTGGTGCACAATGGCATGATCTCAGCTCACTGCAATCTTTACCTCCCAGGTTCAAGTGATTCTTCTGCCTCAACCTCCTGAATAGCTGGGATTACAGATGCCCACCACCATGCCTGGCTAATTTTTTGTATTTTTAGTAGAGATGGGGTTTCACCATGTTGGTCAGACTGGTCTCGAACTCCTGACCTCAGGTGATCCACCTGCCTTGGCCTCCCAAAGTACTGGGATTACAGGCATGAGCCAAAGTGCAGGGATTACAGGCATGAGCCACAGTGTCAGGCCAGATTTGTTTCTTTTTATACAGCTTTATTGATCCAGCCTAACTCAATATAATTTATTAAACTGCAATGGTATTGTATCAATAGTATGAGAATTAGTGGCATATAGCAGTAAAACCTAGATAATAGTAGCTTAAATAAAACAGCAGCTTATTTATTTTTCATATAAAATAATTCTGGAAATCAGCAATCCAGGACTGGTGTGGAGGCTTGACAAAGTTGTCAAGGACCCAACTCCCTCCCAGTCACTATTATGCTATTCCCAGGGTACAGCTATTCTCCTCATGGTGCAAGATGGCTGCAAGGGCTCCAGTCATCACATCATCATGCCTCAGGTAGTAGGATGGTGAGAAGCAATAAGAGGGATGTATCTCCTTCATTTTAATGATTTTTTTAAAAAAATGTAAGCACTGCACAACTTTTCTGCTTAGATCTCAACAGCCAGAATTTAGTTATGCACCCACACCCACTACAGGGGAGACTAGGAAAAGTAAGATTTTAGTTGAGTTGCAATAGAACCATCCAGAAATGAGAATTTGTTATTATGGAAAAATGTGAGAAAAGATATAGAAAGGTAGGTAATCTGAAGTGTTTGCTATAGGTACCTTACATACAATTGAGATCTTATAAAAATTTGTTGATTCACTTTCATAAACTTGATGATCTATTCTTAGTGGTATCATCCAGGTCATTAATGAAGGTAATACATCTAAGAATTTTTCTAGGGCCAGGTGCGGTGGCTCACGCCTGTAATCCTAGCACTTTGGGAGGCCGAGGTGGGTGGATCATGAAGTCAGGAGTTCAAGACCAGCCTGGCCAAGATGGTGAAACCCCCGTCTCTACTAAAATACAAATTAGCTGGTCATGGTGGCGAATACCTGTAATCCCAGCTACTCTGGAGGCTGAGGCAGAAAAATCGCTTGAACCCAAGAGGTGGAGGTTGCAGAGAATGAAGATTGCACCATTGCACTACAGCCTCGGCAGCTAGAGCAAAACTCCTTCTCAAAAAAAAAGTACTTTTCCTTTTCTTATTTTTTTTTTAACTTTATGATAATACAGCATATCATTGCATTAATTGCTTCTAAAATAAACCCACCTGGAAATAGCTTAGGCAAGATGGAAACAATATCGCAAGGATACAGGGAAAGCCAAGAAAGAGATGTGCCTAAGCAGAAGAAAAGGCAGAAATTCAACTACTGGTCAGGAAAACCTGGAACTTAGCATTCCACTATAATAAGGATACTTCTGTCTTTTCTGCTTCCTCTATCCATTGACTTTATTCTCTAATGCAGAATGAGTTTCTCTACTTGGCAAATGATTAATGACTTCTCCCAGATTTTATATCTAGGTGAGGCTTGAGAAATCTCAATTCCCAAGTCTAAACATCCTGGAGGAATGGGTTCATTGGCCCATCTTTAGTCAGGTGTCCACCTCTTGACCAATTAGGTGTGACCAATGGACAGTTGTTACACAGTTCTTCTTGTTACCATCATGATAGAAGTGTGGGCATGAGAACAGTAGTTCCTATAGGAAAGGTGGGTGCTGGCCACACACTAACATACATTACAATTTTGTGTGATGAAAAAACACAGGTCAGTGGTTTGAATCAAATGAATGGTAAAGGATTACAGGATCTAACCTAATATATAAAAATGGTTTAGCTATGAATAAAGATAATTTAATAGGGCTGTAATGTATATAACATTTACTATATGTCAAGAATAAATGCTTTTTATATGTTGAGTAATTTATTCCATACAACCCCATGAGCTAGGGGTCATCATCCCTTCTTACAGAGGGAAAAAACAGCTCAGAGAGGTTAAGTAACTTGCCCATGATCAGATTGTTACGAAGCACTATTTAATGTGCATAGAGGCCAATGGCCAATACCATGGCACTGGCTTTTGAGAAAATAAAAGATTTATTGCAAATCAACTGCAAGGAGACAGGAGGATATGTTCTGTTGCCCAGGCTGGAGTGCAGTGGTGTGATCTTGGCTCACTGCAACATCTGCTCCTGGGTTCAAGTGGTTCTCCTGCCTGAGCCTCCCAAGTAGCTGGGATTACAGGTGCTCACCATCATGCCTGGCTAATTTTTGTATTTTTTAGTAGGTTTCACCATGTTGGCTAAGCTGGTTTTGAGCTCCTGGCCTCAAGTGATCCACCTGCTTCCATCTCCCAAAGTGCTGGGATTATAGGTGTGAGCCACTGTGCCTGGACTGGGCCAGATTTTATAAGCATAAAGTAATGAGATGTGATTGTATTGGATCCTGCAATGAGACGATACTGGGAGGTATGATTTGATTGGATCTTGCAAGGGGGTGATGCCAAGCTTGATATGATTAGATCTTGGATCCTGCCATGTGGTATCCCCTTCTTAATTCATTCCCCACTCGTCAGTCAGAGCACTTAGGTTCCCACTGTGGTTGCAGACTCGGTTCCTCTGGGCATATTCAGGTTAGGTGACCTTCAACCTGGGGGCACATGGTAACTGGAAAACAACTCACAACTTTGTTACATAAAAGTTGAACCAGATTGCTGCGATGTGATTGCAAAATAGCTAGTAAGTCTGAGCGTAATATACTGGTTCAATACTTGTCTATCCTGAGTTGGAAACTATGGTCAATTTTGATGAAGCAATTGTTAGTTATTTCTCTATCTCTGTTTGCCATACCAAAGCTATATGAACTTGATAAACCTTGTAATATCTTACAAGGTTTTAATCTCTTCATCTGTAAAAAGATTGTATTAAATCAAATTACTTTCTCCTTGTTAATACAGACAATACCTTATTTCTGAAGGCAAGAGTATGAGCTATTATATTTAAAAAATTTTAATGTATCCCATATATTTTTAAAAATAGAGACAGGGTCTTGCTATGGGTGCCCAGGCTGGTCGAGAACTCCCAGCCTCAAGTGATCCTCCCACCTCGGCTTCCCAAATTGTTGAGATAACAGGCATGAACCATCATTCCTGGCTATATCCAATATTTTTTAGTGCTTCTTGACACATATCTGTGTTAGGAACTGAGATAAAATTAAAGATATACAAGATAGAGTTTATGCTTACAGTGTTATAGGGGAACAAACAAACAGAATTATTGGTTTGTGAAACAGTCCAGGAAAGAGCAGTGTTCAGGAGTGGTATGACCACAGCTCAATCATATCTTCAAGGGTTTTCTATCTCTCTTCCATCCCCAGTAGGCTGACTTTATTTTCAGGTTAGTTCCTCTTGCAAGATTGCTGCCAATGGCAATCTGGGTCACAGTCTGACTTGCTCATATCAGGCAGGAGAGAACTCTTTCCCCTAGGTATGGACTGAAAATCCTTTCCTTCTATATGATTGTGCGAGTTTACCCTGGTCCTAATAGTTTTCAAGCATATTTTAGTCTAGCATAATCTAGATGCTAGGTCATACTGCAGTGAAAAATACTCCCAAATCTCAGTGGCTTAAACTACAAAGGTGCATTTCTTATTCAAACCAGATGAAGATTGGAGGCAGGCTGCTTTACATTGTCCTTTTTTTTTTTTGGAACTTAAGCTGAGAGAGGCTTTACTAATACTCAAGATAATACTGGTCTTGAGTCTGGGGAAGAGTAAACACTGTATGGACTTACGCTGGCAATGAATTGTTCTACCTGGAATTGACACATACTACTTCTACCCACAACCCACTACAGACTGGTGGCTATAACTAGTCAGTCACGTGGTCCAGCCCAACTGCAAGGGGAGGAGGGTAGCTGGGGTGGATGTGGAAAAATGTATTCCTTTTGTATGTCTGGGAGGAGAGAGTAAGCATGATAAATCTCCTACCATATTAGGGAATCCATTTACTGGCTAATTGAGTTGCCCTTCTGTAGTTGGAGTTTGGGTGGTTACCTAAAAAACTGGCAGATAAAAACAAAATAAAGAGCCATATTAATAAAGAAGGACAGGAATGAATGTTGAATAAGAAATCAGTAGTGTGAACTATAGGCTGCTTTATCCCAATGGAGAAGACAGAAATTTCAGCCGTGGAGGCAAGACATAGGGAGGGATAGTCTGGCTAGTTTCATCAGTCTTTAAATCAATCACTTCATTTACTCTTCTAATGGGAAAGATTTACTCTGGCTTTTTAATGAGTAGGTATAGAGTTTCTGTTTAAGGAGTTGGCTCAAAAGTGACTTATAACACATTAAATTTGAAAATATAGATTCTTAGTTTGCAGGTGGCTGCGCGAGGAGGATAGCTTGAGGCCAGGAGTTCAAGACCAGCCTTGACAACATAGGTGACATTGTCTCTAAAAAAAGAAAAGAAAATATGGACTCCTTTTTTTCCATATTTCATTTTTGTAGTTATTGTCAATGGTATGTCGAGTTGGCTAGATTTATAGTTTTAGAACTGGTGAACAACTAAAACTTACCTAGTCCAACCCTTTTATTTTACAAATGAGAAAACTGACGCCCAAATGGGTAAAATGATTATCTCAAGGTCACTCTTTCTTGCTCATGGCAGTAACAATGCTGCCCTTTGGATGACTTCCTGGAAAATGGGATCCTATAAGTGAAAAGTAGCTAGAGCAACAATTATAAAACAACAAGAACAATTAACAATTATTCAGAATGCTTCCATGACTGACAGTCAATTGGTACACATTGTAGAGATAGAAAAATTTCTAAACTATTTGGTAAGAAGTTTATGCCAAGCCTTCTGAGTGCCTCAACCCCTTGCTGGAACTTCACAGACCTCCCTACTATAAAAATAGGATCCACCTCAAAGGTTTATTTGAGAATTAAATGGTGTAGGTAAAGAGTTTTGCATGGGGCCTGGTGCTCAGCAATATTACACTTTGGCTATTATTTTTATTACAGTCATAATAAAATGGTAGTAAATTTCAAACTAGTTTCTACATGAATGTTCACAACTTAGGAAATGTGATAGCATTCAAGTTCATTAACTTTGATCTAGCTAATCTCTCAATAAAATGGCCACTCATGTACTCACTTTAACTTTCATTTTGATCTTTTCCATTGTCTAAGGGTTGACTCCTTCTTGCCCCACACCCAAGTCCCCATAGCTCTGGCTGATGGTTGAGAATCTGACTGAGGCTATGTAAAAGAAAACAATGCATTGACACAGTATAACAGATCATAAAGATTGTTCTGCTTAATCTTTTGTTGAGCAGAACTTGTCTTTAACTTTTGGGAAAAGCAAAGATGGGCCCAAAACCTAGTTTGGTGAGAGAGAGGTGGAATAAGAGGTAGAGTGCTTATACTTACTTAAGTATCACAAACTGGGAGTGATGAGCAGCAGAGGCAAGCAGTTGGGAGAAGAGAACGAGAGAGCCCAGGAACAGGGTAGTGGGTTGCAGCTTGTGGAAAAATGCTTTTGACACAGATATTTTCTGATGGCCAGTAATGTTTAGTACTTTTGGGAATTCCTTCTCTCTCAGAATTTAACCTGGCAAGAGAAAGACCGAGTTCTAGGAATTTTCCTCTTGGGAGAGTAAAATAAATGTATTTCTTAAAAGCTGGGACTGTTGTTCACATTGAGAAGAGGTGAGTAAGCATCCCTTTTATAAGCAAATTTCCTGGATATTCATGATTGGCTTGGAACTTAATGTGTAAAGACTTGTTCTCATATACCAGTTGTTTGACAGAGACCTCCAGTTTTGGGATGGCAGCTAAATCCTGAGCCTCCCTTGGAAAGGGTTTTGATAATAATGCTCCATCACAGTGGAGAAGGACATTGATTCAACAAAGCAGACTTCAAAATTGTTCAAGAATTAGTTTGAGTGTATTCAAGAGATATTAGTTATTTGTTATTTTAATGTACATTATAGTGTTCTATACAAATGTTCCAAATCCTGGGCAAAACATTCCTAGGGAAAGGTTCTTTTTTTTTTTTTTTTTTTTTTAATTGGAAGGAAGTAGGGAAAATAAGTGCTTTAATTCCTAGGATTTTGGAAGCAAAAATGTAAGGCCAGACAAAAATCGAATTTTGAGGCAAATGTAAAGCTTTCAACTTAGATATCTCAAAGTATTATACAGTGTAAGCTATCATGACTGTTAACCAACCAGAAATAGTTATTTTCTTCCTTTTTTAAAATTTAATTTTTTATTTCAGAGATGGGGGTCTTGCTATGTTGCCCAGGCTGGAGTGCAGTGGCTATTCACAGGCACCATCATGTGGTACTGCAGGCTGGAACTCTTGGGCTCAAGTGATCCTTCCCGCTTCTTCTGTCCTAAAAAAAAAAAAAAAGTTACACTTGATTGTTAAAATATTTAAAAAATGCTTTGTTTAAACTAAAAAGTAAATATCTACCCCACCTCTTACTTCTAAAAATTATCTAGAGTATGACTGATAAGATTTGACCTCTGATCCCACATAAGCCTAAAAATTGTGTAAATTTCCAACAACCAAAGTATGTCACTTTTATAACAGAATTTTGTTCTGCTTGTACACTTAGTACAGAAATCTCATGGGAGAGAGCATCCATGCGTTTACAAATTATTATTCAATGACTGTATTGAATAATGACACACAAACTGAACTAGAACATAATTCTGGCTCTGCCGGTATATCTTTTGTGTGATCTTGGATAAGTCACTCCACTTTGAATTTTCTTTTCTCACAGGGAGATAAGAATCATAAAAACGACTGCAAAGTACAGCACGCCATAGAGTGCTTTTTGTTTAAAAGAGCTGACAATAAATACCAGTCAAAAGGTCTAGCAAAGCCTCCCTCGGAACCTGAGCTGCTTGAGGACAAGGGATTTTCTTGTTTTAAATCAGCAGTACCTTATATGTGTATCTGTAATAGAGTTTCTGGTACATAAGAAGGTCTCAATAAATATGTGAATTTATGAATATTAGGCAGATTGCAGTTTTGACAGGCCACTGCCTCTTAAATCTCTTTTCTGTGACCTTTTAATATGTAACATCTAAAAGGCCGCCGCTACTTGCTTTGGGATAAGTATCCCCGGTATGTGCTTTAAAATGCCCAAGCCTAGAGAAATCATTCTAGTCTTCAGGGCACCATTTCGCTTACAACCGTACTTCGCCCCAGGCTTGGGATCTGGGTCCCAAAGCTACAAGGGAAGAGTTTGGAACGGGAAGCTCATCTTCCGGCCCTCTGATTGGCCGGCTCGCACTCCACTCACGCGGCGCGCGACTCTGATTGGCCCTAGCGGCACCCCCTCTGCCCGCGACTACTTTGTGTGCCGGGGCGGCGCGCTCTGGTCCTCCCGCTCAACTGGCGGTCTGGGCTGCTCTGAGGCAGCCCTTCGGCCCACTGCTCTGCATCGCGGGCGCCGGGAATTTTCCGAGTCCGAGCGGGTAGGATGCATCTCAGGGCAAAGCCTCTCCCCTCACTCCGTGCTGTTCTCTTTGCCATACTAAATAAACTTCCGCCTCAGAAGGGCTGTCGCAGCCGCGGGTCGGGAGAGGCCGGGCATCGAACTCAGGCCCTCGTGGGGGGTCTTTCTCTTCGAGCGAATGTGGAAACACATCTCTCACAAGATAAAGTAGGGCTTCGCCGAATCGCCTGGGGGGACAGATGTCATTGCGGGATAGCGCTGGACGCTGTAGCCGAGCGGCCAAACGCGGGCTGCAGGGGCTGAGCAGCAGCAGCGGCCACCCCAAAAAGTAGCAAGGAGCCAGCTTCAAAAGCCCTAGTGCGGGTGCCCCCTAGGGCCGCCGACTAAGCTGGCACGGGCCGGTCAGTCCCTGGCGCTGTAGGGAGCACGGCATTCTTTGGAGGCGGCTCTCCCCCCGGGATCCTGGATCCGCTGGCGCCCCACTCAGCCTCCGGCCTTCAGGCGGTAGAGGGCGGCCTGTGCCTGTGTGCGAGCCGGCGCCCGCGTGCGCAGCCGCTGCCCTGCTGGAACCCTGCCGTCCCGCTGTGGCCCGCGGCTCTGCTAGGCGGTGGATGCTGCAGCTACGCTCTACACGGGCGCAGCGAGGAAGGGGGCGGGGAGAAGCCCTGGCACATGCCAGGGTCGCCGTAGGTGGCAGCGGCCGGCGCATGCGCGCACTCTCCCAGAAGCCAGGAACGCCGAGGGGCGCGCGCCCCCATTCGCGCGCGCACGCCGGCGCTGACCGAGGCTTCCCCGCCTGCGCTCGTTGTCAGAGCCGCTCCGGCGCGTGCGCGCGTTATCTCCGGCCGACCCGGGGTGCCGGTTACCTCCGCTCCAGGCCCCCTCCCCACCCCGTCCCCTCTCCCGGCCCCAGACGACCCGTCCCTTCCTCTCCCCGCGGAATGGGGCCGGCGCTGCTAGGGGTTGCGCGCCCTGGACCCGGCTCGCGCTCGGTCTCGCGCTGTCAGCGACTGCCCGGCTCGCGCCGCCTCGCGCTCTGCCTCAGTCAGTGGCGCCGAAGGCTCCGTTAAGCGGCGGCGGCGGTTCCTGTTTCCGTTTCTTCCTCTCGGTTCAGTTGGGAGTAGCATCCTCCACCCAGCCACCCTTTCCACTGCGCCAGCGTGGGGCAGCTACGGCTGAGGGCTGTGGCTTTGGCGGCTGCGACCGGGGACGGCGGAGACCGCCTCTGCTCCCGCTTCGGGTAAGGGGGCGTTTTGGGAGCCGGGCCCCGCGCGCCTCGGGGTCGTGGGCTGGGTAGCGCGCGGGATCTGAGGAGGCTCGGCGGCTGTCCCTGCTCGTTTCCCCGGACGACCCCCGGGCCTGTTGCTGCAACTGCTGCGGGTTAACCAGCGGCTCTCGGAAAAGTGGGGAGCGAGCCACCGGGACGCTCTGGCGGATGCCTTGGCGCAGACCCGGGGGCGCAGGCAGAGGGTGAGGGGCCCGGCTCTCCAGCCGGGACGAGGAGAGCGGCGCCGCGGCTGCCCTCGGCGTCGCGCATCCTTGCCTAGGGCAGGGGCCGAAGCCTACGGGGAGGAAAAGGGATGGGGGCGGGGGTGGGAGGTGTCCGTCGTCTCCCCTCCACACCTACCTTCCCTTCGCCAGCAGCTCGGTCCCTGGAGTCGCGGGCTGTGGGGAGGAAGATGCCGGTGCGTTATGGGCTCTCTGTGAGTGCTGCTCGGGCTAGAGAGCAGGGAGTGGACCCGCACAAAGATCCGCGAGGGGCCGATGAAGGGCAGTTAAAGGCTTGAGTGCAGCTGTACTCCCTTTTGGTGTGCAAATGACGAACCGGCGGCTTCTGAGTATCTAAACTTACTTGGGAAGGTTAAATGAGTCCATATTTATTCGTTCTAGGAGGTTTGTCCTGCAGGAGCGAGTGGCTTGTCGGGTGCAGCACCTGTTCTTTCTCCACAGTGGGGATTGCAACCTTCAGAGACGCAGTGTATTTCTTAAGTGGCAGTGTCATGTTTAGGGTTTGTCCCTGATAAGCTTTTAGCATTTTGCCGTATAATATTGAGGACTTGGATAAAGGCACGGAGAGGTGGTGGTTTTTTTTCCTATGGTTGAATTATTTACAGTTTATTTAAACCCACTCCAGAAGGTGGACCCAGAAAAGCCAAATTCTCCAGTAGATAACACCAAATTTCAAGGTTTTGCGGAACAAAGGCAACACAAGTTTTGTATCAGTTTAGAGATAAACGCATCTCAAGTAACTGACCTAACTTTGGCTTGGCTCTGTGAAAACTATGGGCAGGTTTCATTATACTTTTTTTTTTTTTTTTTCGTATTCCTGCAGTTAGCTGCATATTTATTTTCTTGACTAATTTTACATTCCATGTCTAACAACTAATTCTTTAAAGAGGTACATAATACAGAAAGTATTTTACGTGAGAAATTATTATTTAAGCACTACAGTATATCAGATATGTAAGAAATAATGGAGTGAGTTTTAGTCTCCGTTCTTTAAAATAACTGTAAAAACATCCTAAAACCCTGTGCCAAATAATAAGGCCCTATGCATTGTTATCCTTGTGAAATCTGCTATGTGTGTAGAAAATCTTAATTACTTGATTTGTAAATACTACAGTAGTAGTGAGAAGGTGGGAATTTAAGCGTTTGTAATTGTCATTTTACAGGTTTAGTGTGTAAAAAATGCAGGGAGTTAGAGATGAATAAGACACATACAAGGGTAATTCCAAGGCAGATTTTCTTTTTGCTGCTTGATAAATTGAGAATTCTATTTGAATTCCATAGATGAACAGCTGGAATGAAACTTGCATGGATTGCAGAAATAGATGCAAAAACATATCTTTGGTCAAATTGTGAGTTAACTTGAAGGGTACTTGTGTAATAAGAGTGATTCAAAATAATTTCCATAAGATATGGCATTATATAGGTTTTATTTTGAAGTTATTTTGAATTTAAAAAGTTTTCCTACAAATCAGTTTTATGTAAGATCTATAGAATTGAAAAAAAAAAACAGTAATTCTGATTACATTCTAAATTGTTTTGTTGCAAATTCTTACGAGTTATTTTTATGAAATTGGAGTGTCCTTAAAAGTGTTGAATCTTAAAATTTGCTAGCGGATTGGAAAAACTTGTTACTTATTATTTTTTTAAATGCAGTTATATTAGTACATTGGTCTGGAGGGGGAGCTAGTGCCAAAGCAAAGTATAGCTTGATAGCCGTTTGAACTTCTAAAACACCTTAAAACCAGATTTTTATGAGTAAGAGAAACATAAATTTTTAATTAAAAGGATAAGGAAATTGATGTGGGCTATATATGTACATAGCTATTTGTGGAGTGAATATATTGTATATTACAAATTAGTTTAAACAGTCTTTTCATGAGCTGCAATAATAAGCTGGAAAGGTAAATGCTTAAAGATTTATTGGATTTCTCATTTAAAAATCTCTAAAATGTATCCCCAAACTACTTAACCTTCTTGTGCTGTTCATCAGAAGAGAAGGCATGTATTCTTAACCTGTTGTGTATGTTGTGTGTTCTTTAAAAATTTTGTTTTTTTGGCCGGGCTCGGTGGCTCAAGCCTGTAATCCCAGCACTTTGGGAGGCCGAGGCGGGTGGATCACGAGGTCAAGAGATCGAGACCCTCCTGGTCAACATGGTGAAACCCCGTCTCTACTAAAAATACAAAAGACAATTAGCTGGGCATGGTGGCGCGTGCCTGTAATCCCAGCTACTCAGGAGGCTGAGGCAGGAGAATTGCCTGAACCCAGGAGGCGGAGGTTGCGGTGAGCCGAGATCGTGCCATTGCACTCCAGCCTGGGTAACAAGAGCGAAACTCCGTCTCAAAAAAAAAAAAAAAAAAAAAAAAAAAATTTTTGTTTTTATAGTAGCCATAATCCTAAAATTTCAAAAACAAAGCCTCAAGTAGAATATTTTATGGGCAAAGGTATTAATTGTTTGATAAGCTAGGTGTTTGTCAAAAGTAGATCTAATTTTTTTTTTTTAAAGTAGAGATAATTCCGATAAAAAAAATGGACCCTTTAGCCATCTGGAGAACAGTATCCCAAGGTCACTTAACCCTTATCTCCTGCAATATAATGCAATGAGTACGAGCTGATCTACCAAATTGAACTTGTGCCTTTGAATATGAAGCAGTTGTTTTGTGGCCTGTGGCATTTCATTTAAGTTTCTGAACTGTAATAAATTAGGTATGTTAATTTACTTCTGACCATTTACATACTCTGTAAATCCAAGCCTAGAAATTGATAATTATATGTATATTAAAATCATTGGAATATTGAGTTTTCTGTGAATAGTATTTGGGCTGTTTGTTACCCATAGCTCTTCATTATGTAAATAGAATCTCAATGCTGATAAAGTAAATAGATTCTTCATTTTATTAATGGTTATTTTTGATTTATGATAAACTGCATTTAATAAATTTCTTGATTCGGTTAAATGGAGGATACATTTGTTTCATATTATAGCACACTGATAAATGTAAAAGAAAGTTTTACAATCATAAGAGTAAATATTTTAAAAAACTTGAATAAGTTACTTTATTAAACATATACCTAAGATTTAAAAAAAAAGATTTTAAACAACTGTGAAACAAAAACTATTACTATTATGGTACTTTTGTTTTTTTTCAAAAGAGATGGGATCTTGGGATCTTGCTGTTTTGTCTAGGTTGCCCTCTAACTCCTGGGCTCAAGTGATCCTCCTGCCTCAGCCTCTTGAGTCACTGGGACTATAGGCATGTACTACCACATCCAGCTTTATTATAGGACTTTTGTATCCTGCATCAATACCGCTTCTGTTGATCCTTTTCGAGGGAGATAATAACTTCTGGTCTTCAACAGTAGTGTAGCATCTTCTTATTGATTCTCTGGCTTATATTTCACTATCATATAGTATAGAATTTCTTTGTTGGAGTTTGAATAGTTTTTACACTGTAGCTTGTTATAATGAGACAATTAAAGATATTAAAAGATGTTTACAACTGATTTTTAAAGAACCTTAAAAAAAATTCCCAACAGAAGAATATTATATGGGGATGTGTATAGATTTAAGATTTTATTTTCTTTGAGATTGGGGTGGGGAGTTGTCTCACTGTGTTGCCCAGGCTAGAGTGTAGTGGGATGATCATGGCTCACTGCAGCCATGACCTCCATGGTTAAAGCCATTCTCCCGCGTTAGCCTCTGGGGTAGCTGGGAATATGGGTGCAAGCCACCATGCCTGGCTAATTATTTCTTTCTTTTTTTTTTTTTTTTTGAGACGGAGTTTTGCTCTTGTTACCCAGGCTGGAGTGCAATGGCGCGATCTCGGCTCACCGCAACCTCCGCCTCCTGGGTTCAGGCAATTCTCCTGCCTCAGCCTCCTGAGTAGCTGGGATTACAGGCACGCGCTGGCTAATTATTTCTAATTATTTTTTATTATTTGTAGAGATAAGACCTTGCTATGTTGCCCAGGCTTGTCTTGAACTCCAGGGCTCAAGTGATCCTCACTCCTTGGCCTCCCAAAATACTGGGATTACAGGTGTGAGTCACTATACCCGGCTCTTTTATTTTATTAAAAAGATTTTTTATTTTTATTTTTTAAGTTTAAAAGAAACAGGGTCTCGCCATGTTGTCCAGTCTGGTCTTGAACTCCTGGCCTCAAGTGATTATCCCAGCTTGGCCTCCTGCAGGTGTGAGCCACCATGCTTGGTCGTAAGATTTTTAAAAATTGATTAGTTTCAAGTCCCAACTTTTCTTTCAACATTCTAATCTCCTGCCATTATTTCCTTTCCCCAGCCACCCTCCATCATCCAACAGTCTTCCATTTGGAAAAATGGGAAATCAAACCAATAAAGTTAACCTTACCACCCACTAGGCAAAGGTTTTTCTTAATCTCTACAATATTCTGAACATAAAACCCACGTAAACTTTATATGAGACTACACATTTTCTTTTTAATGGAAGAAGAGCAAATGGGACCTATGGGATTATGCCATATTTGTCAATGTAAGAGTTGCTTTTGCACTCTTTACTGAAAGCAGAGTTATAGGATTAATTTCATTTAAATTTTCTTAATCATCTTCTTTTAAAAAAATCTCTTTGTAGTGTCATGAAGTTTATTTGTTAGAAAAACTAATTCTAACTACCTTTATGTGCCTCATTGCTACATGATATAAACTCGTTACTCAGATTTAACT
This sequence comes from Saimiri boliviensis, assembly GCF_048565385.1. Lineage (NCBI taxonomy): Eukaryota > Metazoa > Chordata > Mammalia > Primates > Cebidae > Saimiri > Saimiri boliviensis. Next base: position 38,309,383 of record NC_133450.1, on the reverse strand, counting down.
CATTACTCAGATATAAACTCATTACTCATTATTCAGGTTTTTTTGGTCAGAAAATGACACAAGTGAAGGAGAAATATGTTTTGGATTTATAAATCTTCTTTTAAAAACAAATTATACCAATATAAATGGTGCTAATGTGGTTCAAATTTGCCTTTGCTATTCTGCCTTCTTTATTGCTTTTATAGTATAACTTCATTGAAGCACTGGAATAAAAGAAAAACTTTAAAGATCACTACTGAAATGCTCACTGTGTTTGTTATATTTTATAGCTTGTATTTTATAAATTTATTTTTCCACAAACTGAATAAATATGAAAACCAACTTGAAAGATCTTGTCACAGCCTTGATGATTGGTCAGTATAAATAAAGTTCATATTATAAAATAAAAAACAGGCTGGACTCAGTGGCTTATGCCTGTAATCCCAGGACTTTGGGAGGCTGAGGCAAGAGGATCACAAGGTCAGGAGATTGAGACCATCGTTGCCAACATGGTGAAACCCTGTCTCTACTAAAATAGAAAACAATAAATTAGCTGGGCTTGGTGGCGCATGCCTGTAGTCCCAGCTACTCAGGAGGCCGAGGCAGGGGAATCGCTTGAACACGGGAGGCGGAGATTGCAGTGAGCGGAGATCACACCGCTGCACTCCAGCCTGGTGACAGAGCGAGACTCTGTCTCAAAAAATAAATAAGTGATAAAATGTTGATGTTAATATTAGATGAAAATGGAAAATTAAGCTAATGTTTATTTTAGAATCTGAGTAATAAGATTATGTCATGTAGAAATGAGGCACATGAAAAAAGTTAGAATTAGTGTTTCTAATGAATAAACTTCATGGTATAAACTTCAAAGTGCATAAATGCTGTAACTTTCTGATTATAAACTTGAACAAAAGTAAAATGAAAATGAGAGAATCCTTTTACCTTAAATGTGTAACTAAAATGAACCTATATATCTATCTAAGTCTTATTTGATTAAGACTTTCAATGGACAATGAATGAGTTTTAAATTTTTATCAATGTTATGACTGATTTTCTATAATATCCCTTAAATGAGATATCAAATTCTAATATCTAGAACCAGAATAAATTTGCTTGGAGTGTAAACAATATTTACAAACCATCAAAACGATAAAATCATTGCAGTGTTATTTAATGACTTAAGTCAACATTCCACAAGCTAATCTAAACAACCATTTTTATAATTGTTTAATACAATTGATAGTAATATCTTGATTAGTGGTAAGGCGGACAGATATAATTTGTAGCTTCTGTATTGTTTGGGACCTTGGGACGGTCAGTGAAGAGAAGGAGATAGAAAGAGAATACTGGTCGAGGAGTTTGCCTTATTTGGAGATGAAGGAGATTTATTCAGTTTTTCTCTCTCCCTCTACTTTCTTCTCCTTGTTTATCATCCTCTTCCAGCAATGGTAAGAAATGCAGGAATTGACCATCTTTAAAGTATACTTTTTTCCTTAGAGTTCATAGAACTTTTCCAGGGAAAACATTAGTTTTTGTCATGATAGGTTTATTATAATGATTTCATTTCCTTTTGAGGTAGTAGGCAAGAGACTAGAAGAACTTGAGTGGTATAGCGTTTAATTTTATTTTTTTATTTATTTACTTTCTTATTAAGCTGGAATCTCTGTTGCCCAGGCTAGAGTGCAGTGGTGCGATCTTGGCTCACCGAAACCTCCGCCTTCCGGGTTCAAGCAGTTCTCCTCCCTCTTCCAGGTAGCTGGGATTATAGGCAAGTGCCACCATGCCCGGCTTAATTTTTGTATTTTTAGTAGAGGGGGGTTTCACCATGTTGGTCTGGCTGGTCTCGAACTCCTGACCTTTTGATCCGCCTGCCTTGGCCTCCCAGAGTGCTGGGATTACAGGCGTGACCCACTGTGCCCGGCCTTCAAAATTATTTATAAAAAATGACTTTATAGGCCGGGTGCAGTGGCTCACACCTGTAATCCCAATACTTAGGGAGGCTGAGGGGGAAGCAGATCACCTGAGGTCGGGAGTTCAAGACCAGCGTGACCAACATGGAGAAACTCCATCTCTACTAAAAAATACAAAATTAGCTGTAGTGAGCGCTTGTAATCCCAGCTACTTGGGAGGCTTAGGTAGGAGAATTGCTTGAACCCGGGAGGCGAAGGTTCTGGTGAGCCGAGATTGCACCATTGCACTCCAGCCTGGGCAACAGGAGCGAAACACCGTCTCAAAAAAATAAAAATTTGTGGCCGGGCGCAGTGGCTCAAGCCTGTAATCCCAGCACTTTGGGAGGCCGAGGCGGGTGGATCACGAGGTCAAGAGATCGAGACCATCCTGGTCAACATGGTGAAACCTTGTCTCTACTAAAAATACAAAAATTAGCTGGGCATGGTGGCACATGCCTGTAATCCCAGCTACTCAGGAGGCTGAGGCAGGAGAATTGCCTGAACCCAGGAGGCGGAGGTTGCAGTGAGCCCAGATCGCGCTATTGCACTCCAGCCTGGATAACAAGAGCGAAACTCCGTCTCAAAAAAATAAAAATAAAAATAAAAATTTGTAACTTCATATAAAAAGGGATGCAGAAAATGGTTTCATTCTTAACATATATCAGTTACATTATTGTTCTACTTAATATTTAATATATCGTTTCAATTTCATGGAATGCATTTCCATTTCTCCTGTTATTTCTATCTTCATTTGTAGCATCTCTGACCAGAAGGAATTAGTTTTTTAAAAAATTCTAACCTTCATGTGCTTCATTGCCATAATGTAAAAAACACAACAACTATGTTCATTGATGAGAACTAGCATCTTAAACTAAAATGAAGCGCAATGTTCCCCACTCATGGGAGTACTGTTAACAGGTTGACAGTTACTGTGAGAGGTTCACAAGGTGAAAATGTGTTTGACAATTAGGGCTAATCAGTTGGGATCTGACTTACTCAATTTTTCCAACACTTGGAATTGTAATGGCACCTGAAGGAGAAATATATGTAATAGAAATTGTATTAGTTTTTTTATGTGTTGAGCTCTTCAAATAACTACTTAATTCATTCAGTTGCCAAATGTCGATTATAATTTTGAGAAAACTGATTATTTACAAATAGAACTAAGCCAGGGTAAACAATTTGCTTTCTTTTTATAAGTTTTAGGTTTTTCTTTCTCTCTTAGGAAGTTTAGTCAAACTCCAAGGGTTAGGCAGGTTGTAACTGAAATTCTTGAAGCCAAAAGGCCTGTCTTACTCTTGGTAAACTGACTCCCTCAACAGTATGAGAAATGTAGGTTTACTGATAATCCTGATTGCTTCTTGACATAATTACAGACATCTAGCCCTCTACTAACTAAAACTTTGTTTATTTTTAAGGTTCAAATATTAGAAGTATCAGCTTGATATCTCTCATAGGTTGTCAAGTGTGCACAGAACGAGAGATATAATGTTACTTTAAATTTGTAAGCAAACAAGTGATACTGTGTTCTGAATGCTGAGTAAGTTGAAAAGATGTATACTTACTGAGGATGTACCAAATAATGAGCTAAAGAAACCTGGTAATGTGAAATTAGGAATAGTTCCTCTTAATAATAATAAAATAAGCATTTGGGTTATAATGGCATAAAGATATAATGAAAATGAAATTACCAAAGAAGTCTATTTTGGAGAAATTTTTGTTAGAATAGACAATAAAGAAAAAAATATATCCTTTTTTAATTTTAATTTTTTATTTAAGAGATGGAATCTCGCTCTTCCTCAGGCTGGTGTCAAATTCCTAGGCTCAAGTGATCCTCCAGCCTTGGCCTCCCAAGATGCTGGAATTACAGGTGTGAACCACCAAACTTGGCTAGAACACATCATCTATAGGACTGTTTACAGAGGCTTACTTAGAGTAGTACAGAAGTACCTAAAAGAAAATAATGATAGTAACTAAAGTGTTCTAATAGAATCATATGTTCATTTGTACATGTATATTTGCATAGTACCTGTCATTTACTGTTTCCATTTGTAAATGCAAGGTTGGAAAATAAGGTACCCAACTTTTGGAAATTATGAAGGGAAGTGCATCTAATGTTTAGAGAAAAGTTGGTTTCTTCATATTTTAGTGACACTTTTCAGCATACATAGTTTACCCTTGAACAGCACAGAGTCTGGGGCACAGAAAGTTGAAAATTCACATACAGCTTTTAACTCCTCAAAAACTTAATTATTGATAGACCTGACTTCCAGCCTTACCGGTGACATAGTCAACTAACACATTACACCTTATATGTATTATATACTGTGTTCTTAAAGTAAGCTAGAGAAAAGAAAATGTTATTAAGAAAATCATAAGGAAGAGAAAATATAATTACTGTTCATTAAGTGGAAGTGGATCATCACAAAGGTCTTTATCCTCATTGTCTCCACATCCAGTAGGCTGAGGAGGAGGAGGAACTGGAGGAATTAGTCTTGTTGGTCCCAGCATGGTAGAGGTAAAAGAGGGAAGGGGAAGCAGGAGAGGCAGGCACACATAGTATAACTTTATGTCAGTAGATCATACTATATCTTTTTTGCTTTTTCATTTCTTTAAAAATGTTTCCATATGGTACCAATCCTTCTTCCACCGTTTGCTTTAGTTTCAGTGCCCATATCAGAGAAGGGTCCGTGTCACTGAAGGAGTGAAAAGCAGTCTTGAATAATCAGAACCCTTCTGCTAGATTGATGTCATTTTGTTTTTGGCATTCCTTCTACATCTTTTTTATTGTCTGGTACTGTATTGGAAGCACTCATCGAATCATATTTTTAGAATTCCCCTTGTGTGGTATCTATTTCTTAAATTTTTCCAAGATTCGTATCTTGAAACCCTTTAACTCATACTTTTTTTTTTGCCATATTCACAGTTTTTTTCAGGATTTCTTAGATTGGACTTATGGCAAATCCTGTGAAGCCATGTACAATGTCTAGACACGGTTTTCTCCAGCAGGAATTTCTTGTTTGAGGCTTGATGGCTTTTATGACTTTTTCCAGTGGTGTAATCCTTCCAGACTTTTCATGATGGTCTCTTTATTGGCATTCTCTTTCATGGAGTGACAGTACTTTCTGTAGTGTACTGTGTCCAGTCAGTCTTAAAGGTCCTCATGACCCCCTGATTTAGAAGCTGAATTAGAGACATTGTGTTTGGAGGCAATTAGGCTACTTTAGCACCTTTGGTGTTGAACTCATGGGTGCTGGGTGGCCAGGGGTATTGTTCAATAATAAAATAACTGACTTCAGGGATAAAGCATCAACAGAACCAATCCAGAAAAAGGGTTCTCATTGCCCAAGCTTTCTTGTTGTACCACCAAAAGACTGGCAGCGGGTGTTTGTCTTTTCCCTTCAAGGCTTGGGGGTTTGTAGCTTTATAGATAAGGGCAGTCCTGATCATAAACCCCACTGCATTTTTACAAAACAGTAGAGTTAGCCCATCCCTTCCTTCCTTAATCCTGGTGCTTTTTTCTCTTCCTTACTAATGAATGTTTTTTATGGAATTGTTTTCCAGAATAAGGCACGTTTGTCTGCATTAAAAACTTGTTTAGGCAGATATTCTTTCTACATATTTCGGTTTTTTTTGTTTGTTTGTTTTTGTTTTTTTTAAGAGGTAGGGTCTTGTTCTATTGCCCAGGCTGATGTGCAGATGACATGATCATAGCTCACTGCAGCCTCAGTCTCCTGGACTCAAGCAGTCCTCCTGCTTTTCAACCTCCTGAATAGCTGGGATGCAGGTTGCACCACTATGCCTGGCTAATTTTTAAATATTTTTAATTTTTTTGTAGAGACAGGGTCTGACAGCATTACCCAGTCTGTTCTTAAACTCCTAGCCTCAAGTGATCCTCCCACCTGGGCCTCCCACAGTGCTGGTATTACAGGTGTGAGCCATTATACCTTCCCCCCAGCTAATTAAAAAAAATTTTTTTTTGTAGAGGTGGGGTCTTGCTGTATTGCCCAGGCTGGTCTTGAACTCCTGGCCTCAGGATTCTCCTGCCTCATCCTCCCAAAGTGCTGAGATTACAGGAATGAGCCAGTGGACCTGCCCTCCTCAGTGGTTTTCTTAATGGCATCTGGAAAGTTGTCTGCTGCCTCCTGGTTGTTAGAAGCTACTTCTCCTGTTATTGTGACATTTTAAAAGCTAAACCTCTTTCTAAAATTATCAAGCCATCCTTGGCTGGCATTATGTTCTTCAGCTTTAGATCCTTCACCTTCCTTTTGCTTTAAGTTATTGTATAATGTCTTTGCTTTTTCTTGAATATTATTAAGGTTTATAGGAAAGCCTTTCATTATAGCAGTCCAGTGCCCCTGTAAAAGTACCCCATATGAGATAAAAAAAAGTATTTCACAAAACATGCACAATTTTTGCATCTGCCGGAGTACCTTCAGCAGTGACTTCATGAATTCTTTTTTTACAATGGCCCTTATGCTGGATTCATTTATCTTGAAGTGGCAGGCAACTGCAGCTGCAGACCTCAATCTCCATTAGATATCAAGCAATTCAACTTTTTCTTTTAATGCCATGATTTTTCTCTGCTGCTTGGGAGCACTTCCGACATCACTAGTGGCACTTAGGTGTCATTCGAGGTCTGTAGTATTGTACTAAACATGATGAAACTGGGAGAGATCACTTTTTACTGGAATAGACAATTTATCGGAGAGATGAACTGCTTGCTTTGAGATGATTAATGTCACATGGTACTTTAAGCAAATACTCACACTTGAGCTCACCTCATTAACAGGAGGTGACTACAAAATTATTTCAGTAGTACAGAGTGTAGTATAGTTAATTTTATGTGGTTATGATTTAATACCTCATCTTTTCTTTTTTGAGACAGGTTTTCTCTCAGTTTCAAATGGTACCATGTATGGCTAAGTGTGTGGTGTAAGTTGTGACAAATTTTAACTTTTTATAATAGATTTTTATATATTTTGTTGTAGTAAATGATAAAATATGCTAGTATCTACATATATTTTAAGCACTCATGACATACCTCTTTATCTTTTTTTTTTTTTTTTTTTGACAAAGTAGGTTGGAGTGCAGTGGCACGATCTCTGCTCACTGCAACCTCCACCTCTGGGGTTCAAGCAATTCTCCTACCTCAGCCTCCTGTCTTTTTCTTGTTTTGACTCAGGGTCTCACTCTGAAACTCTGGCTGGAATGCAGTGATTTAATCACAGCTCACTGCATCCTCTGCCTCCTGGCTCAAGTGATTCTCCCATTTCAGCCTCCTGAGTAGCTGGGACTGCAGGTCCATGCTCATTTTTGTATTTTTTGTAGAAACAGGGTTTTGCCACGTTGCCCTTGCCCAGGCTGGTTTTGAACTCCTGAGCTCAAGGGATCCTCCTGCTTCGACCTCCCAAAGTGCTGGGATTATAGGTGTGAGCCACTGCACCTGGCCTACTTTTTTGATATTTCTAGGTTGTATGGTTTGTGAATTTTTTCTAAGTGTCACAGACCTCCCCCGAAGTTTTCAACATATTTATTGAAAAAAATTAGCAAATGAATAGACCCTCAAAATTCAAACCTGTGTTGTTCAAGGGTCAACTGTAGTTTTAAGCCCTGAGAGCTCTTAAGAGTTTAAAGCTTAAAAAAAAAATCTGAGTTCCTTTTGCTTTTTGAACATGAAATGTTCTTCTCCCTACCCCCTGGTTTTATTGAGGTATAATTGGCAAATAAAAATTGTATGTATTTAAGGTGTACAACTTGATGTTTTGATATATGTATAGATTATGAAATGTTTACCACAATCATGCTAATTAACACATCCATCACTTCACATAGTTACCTTTTTTTGTGTGTGTGGTGAGAACATTTAAAATCTTCTTTCTGGCCAGGTGTGGGAGCTCAGGCCTGTAATCCCAGCACTTTGGGAGGCTGAGGCGGGCAGATCACTTGAGGTCAGGAGTTCAAGACCAGCCTGGCCAACATGGCGAAACCTCCCCTCAACTGAAAATACAAAAACTAGCTGGGTGTGGTGGCATGCGCCTGTAATCCCAGCTCCTTAGAAGGCTGAGGCAGGATGATCACTTGAACCCAGGAGGCAGAGGTTGCAGTGAGCCGCCACTATATTCCAGCCTGGGCAACAGAGTAAGACTCTGTCTTTAAAAAAAAAAAAAAGTGAAATCTATTTTCTTAGCAGATTTAATGTGTACAGTAAATATTATTAACTATCGTCACCGTGCTGTACATTAGATATATAAAACTTACTCATCCTGCATAACCCTTTGGCCAGCATCTCCTCATTTCCCCCTCACCCCAGCCCTTGACAACCACCATTCTATTCTCTACTTCTAAGAGTTTACCTTTTTAAGATTCCATATATAAGTAAGATCATGTAGTACGTGTATTTGTCTTTTTTACCAGTCTTATTTTACTTAGCATCATGTCCTTCAGGTTCATCCATGCTATTTGTAGATAACATCGTAGGGGGGAAGCAAACTTTACCTCTACTTTTCTAAAGGTTTTTTTGTTTTTTCTGGCTTGCCCTGATAATTGAATTAACATAAGATAGATTGTCAAGAGAAAAGCACACAAATGTATTCAATACAAGTTTTACATGGCACAGTAGCCCTCATAAGGCAACAAAGACCCAAAGATACAGTTAGAATTGAATACTTACATACTATATTGGACAAAGGATAGTAACATGCAAAATAAACTGGATTATATGGGGAGGCTTAAAAGAGAAAAGTTATTTTAACAAAGTCTGTACAGAATTCTCTTACTCTCCATATCCCATCCTTGATGATAAAAATGTTGCTTTCCCTTTGGTTTAAGGAGGGCATCTTTCACATGAGAGTTTCATCTGCTTTTAAGAAATAGAAGGAAGGTCAGAGTGATCTTTTACACCTGCTGTTTTTCAAGTGCCTTTAACTCAAAATAGTCAATATGTTGGTCAGAATGGCATATTTTAAACCCCATCAGGATTGTCTTTTTTAAAGCTGAATATGATTCGTGTGTGTGTGTGTGTGTGTGTGTGTGTGTATGCATGCATGCATGCATGCGCACACCCATGTACACATAACACATTTCCTTTACCCATTTATCCATTGGTAGACACAAGTTGACTCCACAGCTTAGCTATGTAAATAATGCTTTCATGAACATTGGAGTGCAGATACCTCCTTGACATACTTACTTCATTTCCTTTGGATGTATACTCCGAAGTGGAATTGCTGGAGCATATGGTAGTTCTATTTTTAAAATTTTGAGGAACATCTACTCTGTTTTCTCATAATGGCTGTCCCAATTTATTCTATTCCCACCAACAATGTACAAGATTCCCATTTCTCCACATCCTCATCAGTGCTTACTTATCTTTTGTCTTTATGTGACTAGCTATCCTAACAGGTGTGAAGTGATACAGAATTATGGTTTGGTTTTCTTTTTTGTGATGGTTAATCAGTATTTTTTCATATACCCGTTGGCTATTTATCTGTCTTCTTTTGAGAAATGTCTTTTTAGATTTTTTGCCCACTTTTTAATTGCATTATTTGTTTTCTTGCTGTTGAGTTCCTTATATATTGAATTATTAGTAATTTTAAAAATAGCATTATTAAGGTATAATTTATGTATCATAAAATTCACAGTTCAAGTTTTAGTAGATTTATACAGTTGTGTAACAATTATCACAATCCAGTTTTAGAAAACTTTCGTCTTCCAAAAAGCTCACTCTTGCCCCATTTGCAGTCAATACCTGTGCCTTTCCCTAGCCTCACGCAACCACTCACTGATCTGCTTTTTGTCTCCATGGTTTTGCCATTTCTTGAAATTTAGTATTAACAGAATCATACAGTATGTAGTCCTTTGTGTATACCTCCTTTCATTTAGCATAATCCTGTTTAGTAATTGGAATGAATGGACAAAGTAGAAAAGCTTTGAACTTGGAATCAGGAAACTTGAATGCTAGTGTCAGCTCTGCCACCAAATATATAAACATGGGTTAACCACTTGTCCCCTCTTGGCCTCTGATTTTTCTCCATAAAATGAATTATTTTGAGTTTCTTATTTTCCACTTTTTACAGCTGTGTAGCCATTCACTGACCTTTTCCTAAAAGGTACATTAACTCCTCCTCCTAAAGATAGCCACTGTGTGTGTGTGTCTTCTTCTGGATCAAAAAAATGAGGCTTATGTCAGGTATGGTCTGAATGTCTCTTCATAATTCTTATGTTGAGACCTAACCTTCACTTCGATGGTTTTAAGAGCTGGGGCCTTTGGGAGGTGCTTAGGTCATGAGGGCAGAGCTCTCAGGAATGGGATTACTGCCTTTATTATTAACAAGGCCTGAGGAACCTTGAATCCTCCTTTTCTGCCAAGTGATGACTCAGTGAGAAGATGCCATCTATGAAGCAGAGTAAGTCCTCACCAGACACCAAATCTTGATCTTGTACTTCCTAGCCTCCAGAACTGTGAGGAATAAATTTCTGTCATTTATAAGTTACCCAGTCTAGGGTATTTTGTTTTAGCAGCCTGAACAGACTAAGACATGGTCTAAAGGATGATTTAGCAATGAACAAATTTGGGATTGTTTGGAAGAATCAAGATGGGTGATTAAATATTTTTTGGTGTTTCTTAGTTCAGGATGGGGATAATCTTAAATGCTGAATTAATAAAGATTTTTGAAGAGAAGAAAGGCATAGTTGAAAAATTCTGTGAGGTAGAGCTTCAGAAGGGAAGCTTGTTATGGAGAGAAGTACAAGACTATGCTGTTTTAGTTTTTTGTTTTGGGAGTAGAAAGTGGGGTGGAATAATTTCAGTGAAGTTTGTGCCAAGCTGCACTCAAGGTAGTCAAGTGGAATTCGATTGTTTTTCAAAGGAGAACAAAAGAAAATGCATGACTATCATTGGGAAGATTGTCCTAGAGGCAAAACTGACAGGTAACATTCAGGTTATAAACTAGGAAAGAAATACATGTATAGGGGTTTAAAAAATAGGAGTGTACATGTGTATATGTGTATGTTTGTAACAGGAGGAGACAACTGACTGAGTAGGCTGGTGTCAGATATATGCTAAAAGAGTAAGATTCATTTTCAGTATAGTATAAAAAAAGAAAGAGGATTGAATCACAACTGCCTAAATTTAAAAATCAAGGAGGCTGAGGCAGGAGAATTGCCTAAACCCAGGAGGCGGAGGTTGCGGTGAGCCGAGATCGCGCCATTGCACTCCAGCCTGGGTAACAAGAGCGAAACTCCGTCTCAAAAAAAAAAAAAAAAAAAAAAATCAGTGTTGTAACTACTTTCAAATAGTCATTAGTTTGACTTATAGAAACCTTCAGAGCTTGTTATTTTACCTATAATAGTAGGAAGTATGGCTATTAAATCGTTGAACTTTATTTTTACCCAACATAGTAGAGCATATGAGTGATAACCCACAGAGCAGACACTGGATGAGGGGAATATAGCTGTAAATATATTTTAATAATGGTGTAATTACAGCAGCACAAGAAAATTTGTTTCATGTTTTACAGGCACACCTTTAGTTCGAAAGTGGCATTTCTAATGTAGGTAAACCACTTTTTGATAATAAGAAATATCTAGGCGTGGTGGCTCATGCCTGTAATCCCAGCACTTTGGAGGCTGAGATGGGAGGGTTGCTCGAGCCCAGGAATTTGAGATCAGTCTGGGCAACATGGTGAGACCCATCTTTACAAAAAATTAAAAAATTAGCTGGCTGTGGTGGTGTTTGTGAAGGTGAGATGGAAGACTTGAGCACAGGCGGTCAAGGCTACAGGTGAGCTGAGATTGCATCACTGTGCTCCAGCCTGGGTGATAGAGTGAGACTGTCTCAAAAAAAAAAAAAAACAACCCTTAAAGACTGTAAAACAGTTACAAAAGTTGAATCCCAAAGCATTTTATGAAATGTCAGTGTCAGCGTTATGAAAGTAAATGTAGAACTTTCTGAGGCAACTGTTTTTATTGTAAATTTTCTTTTTTTTTTTTTGAGACAGAGTATTACTCTGTTGCCCAGGCTGGTGTGCGGTGGTATGATCATGGCTTACTGCAGCCTCGACCTCTGGGGCAGAATCTGCCCTCCCAGCTCTGCCTCCTAAGTAGCTGAGACTGTAGGTGCATACCACCATGCCTGGTTAATTTTTTCTTTTTGGAATTTTTTGTAGAGATAGGGGTTTGCTGTGTTGCCCAGGTTGGTCTCAAACTTCTGAGTTCAAGTGATCTACATTCCTTGGCCACCCAAAATGTTGGGATTACAGGCATAAACCGCTGTACCAGCCAAGAATGTTCTTTTGAGTGTGTGTTATGCCATATTTATTTTAAAAGTCCCACTGAATTTTTAATACATGTAAAATACCAAAATATGAATTGAATAATTGGAAAAATGTCAATGTAAATGAAAAGAGACACTTTTTCTATTACTTCTGAAGCTTTAAAATATTAAAGATCATTATTCATATTTTCCTGGAGAATTTTTATTTTTAGTTATAATAATAAATGAGCAGCTGTCAGAAGATATAGCCATTTCTAGGTTTATTTATATAGTTCTCTCAAGTACTTGTCTTTAAGAAACTAGACATTAAGGATTTCTTGAGTAATCAAATACTACTTTGATATCTGTACAGAGCATGAGAACAAGACTAGAACCACAGAAGCAGTAAAAATGATTAAAAGTCTTGGGATTTAGTCTTCATGCTTGTGGGCCGGGCACAGTGGCTCATGCCTGTGGCTCCCAGCACTTTGGGAGGCCAAGATGGGCAGATCACAAGGTCAGGAGTTGAAGACCAACCTGACCAATATAGCAAAACCCCATCTCTACTAAAAATACCAAAATTAGCTGGGTGTGGTGGCACGTGCCTGTAATCCCAGCCTCTCAGGAGGCTGAGGCAAGAGAATCACTTGAACCCAGGAGGTGGAAGTTGCAGTGAGCTGAGATTGCACCACTGCACTCCAGTCTCGGTGACAGAGACTTTGTCTTAAAAACAAACAAAAAAAAAGTTTTGTGACATAGCAAAGAATACATGGGGTAATTTACAGTGGAAAAGAAGACATACAGAACATTGTTAGATGGAATATAGAAGGCTGTCTTAAAAAAAAAAGAATATCAGATTAAATAGACTGAAGAATTTGTATCCTTCTACAAGTAAAAATGAGATGAGGAATTAATGAGAAAATGTGTTCTAAAATATAATGTGAGCAATTAATGAGAAAATGGGCACTAAAATATCAGACCTTTTCTACTAAGTTTGTTTGTTTTTTTGTTTTTTTAAATGAGACTGGTAATGTCCTGTTGCCCAGACTAAAGGGAGTGGTACAATCCCAGCTCACTGCAGCCTCAACCTCCTGGGCTCAGGTACTCCTCCTGGTTTAGCCTTTTGAGTAGCTGGGACTGTAGGTATGCACCACCATGCCAGGCTTATTTATTTATTTTTGTATTTTTTTTTGTAGAGTCTAGGTTTTCCCATGTTGCCCAGGCTGGTCTTGAGCTCCAGGCCTCAAGTGATTTGCCTGCCTCAGCCTCTTAAAGTGTTGGGATTACAGATGTGAGCCACTACTGTACTTCTTACGAGGGCCTGCTTCCAGTGTACTGCTCTCAGACTTTGCAGGTTCGCTTACTTTTTTTTTTTTTTTTTTTTTTGAAAAACATTGGCAGATCAAGACCATCCAACAGAAGCTTCTTCAGCTTTGCTTTTCTCTCTCTAAATTGTGTAATTTCTGTCTCCCATTTGGTGTCAGGTGTATGATCTTTAGGCTTTCATGGCTACATCATTTATCCCTTCTACTGTTAGAATGTATAGGACTGTTAATTCACTCTTTTATCATTTTTAGTTAATCTTCCCTAATAACAATTTAATGGCTTAAACAAAAACTTTTCCTTATTTTTTCTTCTTTTTCCTTTCTTTAAAAAATATTGTGCAACAGGCCAAAGGGGGGAAAAAAACAATTTGTATCTGTTGTTTCAATTTGGTTACCTTCTTTTTCACTAAAACTCTTCTTTCTGTTGTTACCAGTGACCTTCTGAATTCCCAGATGGGGACTCTTCAGTCTTGTTGCTTCAGATTTGACACTTTGAAGCGCTTTTCCTCCTGCCTTCTCCTTATAACTTTGCTGTCCTCCTGGCTCATTTACAAAGTCAGCTTATTTCTCAAGTATTTGCCTTACACATTTTTCATTCTCTAGATTGTTTTTCTTGAAATGTTATCTGTTCTTTTGGTTTTAGTGAAAATGTATAGGTAACTCCTATAAGTTCCTGAACTTCAGTTTCCAGCTGGAGATTGTCACCTAATTGTCATGCCATCATGCTTAACCGACTCAAATTTGAATTTTCTTTTCCCTTGAAATGTATTTTTTTTCTACTTTCCTTTTTTATTATTGGCTTTACTTTCCCATTATCCAGTCTTGAATTGTGAATCATCTTTGTATTCCCCATCAGATTCATTTGCTTGTCAAACTGTTGGAGGCATGTGAACCAGAGCAATTCCACCTTCAACAGGAGCTTCGTAAAATGAGGCTGAAACCTACTGGACTGCATTCCCAGGCAGTTAAGGCACTCTAAGTCACAGGATGAGATAGGAGATTGGCACAAAATACTGGTGATAAAGACCTTGCTGATAAAACAGGTTGCAGTTAAGAACCTGGCCAAAACCCACCAAAACCAAATGGCAATGAGAGTGATCGCTGGCCATCCTCACTATTACACTCCCATCAGCGCCATGACAGTTTACAAATGCCATGGCAATGTCAGGAAGTTACCCTATATGGTCTAAAAAGAGCAGGTGTGAATAATTCACCCCTTGTTTAGCATGTCATCAAGAAATAGTTGTAAAAATGGGCAACCAACAGCCCTCAGGACTGCTCTGCCTATGGAGTAGCCATTCTTTTATTCCTTTACTTTCTTAATAAACTTGCTTTCACTTGCACTGCGGACTCCTTGCGTGAAATCCAGGAACCGTCTTTTGGGATCTGGGTCAGAATACCTTTCCTGTAACATATTTCTTTGTCATGTAACATATTTCTGGCAACCATATAAGCTACTATAGTGCAGAAACCCTGACCCAATGGCTACCTTTGGGTAAGTGTTGGGATCCTGTAACAAAACTGCGAATTCTCTCACTACAGTGTTTCTCTAGTTTGCTTTTTTGTTTCATTTTATTTATTTATTTTTGAGATGGAGTTTCGCTCTTGTTGCCCAGGCTGGAGTTGCAGTGGCATGGTCTTGGCTCACTGCAGCCTCTGCCTCCCAGGTTCAAGGAATTCTCCTGTCTCAGCCTCCTGAGTAGCTGAGATTACAGGTGCCTGCCACTATGCCTGGCTAATTTTTGGTATTTTTATTAGAGACGGGGTTTCACCATGTTGGCCAGGATGGTCTCGCTCTCTTGACCTTGTGATCTGTCCACCTCAGCCTCCCAAAATGCTGGGATTACAGGCGTGAGTCACTTTGCCTGATCCCCGCTCCCCCCCCCCTTTTTTTTAATAGTTTAGGTTCTCATTACCGCGAACATATAAATAAATAATTATAATTTGGTAGTTGCTATGATAAAGGGTGAGGTGGCAGAGGAAGTCCTAGTAGGATAACAGTACGTGGTGATGATTATACTGAAAAGAGATGATGTTTAAGCTTAGCATCAAAAACAAGTAGGGGCATTCCAGGCAGGCACACTGAAGAAGGTCTTATTAGGAATTTGTTACCTGTTGTCAACTCATGAGACTTTTTCTTTAATCCTTACTGCAGTTGTGTGCTTTTCCTATTTGCATATGCTATTGCTTTTCTTCAGATATTGATGAAAATCTGTGAATGAGCATGGAAAGACAGAATGACACACAGTCCATTTATCTTTATTACCTATCGTGAGTGAGTAGAGTGGTAAAATGTAAAGTAGTGCAAAGTGAGCACTGCCTGCGTTGAAGATTTAAAACCTGATATAATTTGTTTTAAAAGTTGTCTTGAAGGTTTTTCACTGCTTGTAATGTAAATCTTCAGTAGGCAGTTGTTTTCAGTCTACTATTGTTATGTGTGGTTTTATCTTTTATTTCTACCTGTCTTTTTTTTTCTTTCGCTGTATTGCCCAGGTTGGAATGTAGTGGCTGTTCACAGATGTGATCATAGAGCACCGCAGCCTCAAACTCCTAGCCTCAAGCAGTCCTCCTGCCTCAGTCTCCTGAGTAGCTAGGACTAAAAATGTGTGCCACCAGGCCCAGCTATTTCTACCTCTTTCAAATGTGTGTGATTGCCCTGCAGTGTGGTTGGGTAATATCTTGATATGAGTAGCCACTAATACTAAATATACATTAACTGAAGGCCACAGCAAGTAAAGAGATAATTTGCTATTTTTGCTTCCTTAGTGAAACCAAATATTTTGTGATTTTAAAATGAGAAGCATTAAAAACAATTCTAAAGTGACTTAAACAGAAAGGTGATTTATTGCCTATATATATAGGAAGAATAGAGATGGAGAAATCCAGGAACAACCAGATCTGGGAACTTGGATGCTGTCTTGAGAGTATTCTTCACTTCCTAGCTTCATTTTTTTTCTTCTTTTGTTGGTCTCATTTTCTGCTTGTGTTAGAAAGCTTCTTTCATGGCAAAGACAGCTGAGAACTTAGTTTCCTAGGATGACCTTTGATGGGCTTATCTCTGGGCTAATCACTGTAGGGTATTGTTGTTGACGTTAACATCTTAACATCGGAAACCACATAAATGGGGTAGTGTCAGTTCCCCAAAAGATATTTACTATTAACCAGAGAAATAGGGAAAAGGAATTTAAAGTAGCAAAAACAATTTAAAGCCATTATAGAGGAAGAAAAAAGAAAAGGGGAAAAAAGGGAGTAGTAGACACAGTGAAAGAGAAATATTTTCATAGGAGAGAGAAGCAGGGAAAGGAAGGGAACTAGTATCAGTTAAGAATTTACTGTGTGGTGGCCAGGCGCAGTGGCTCACGCCTTTAATCCCAGCACTTTGGGAAGCCAAGGTGGGCAGATCACCTGAGGTTGGGAGTTCAAGACCAGCCTGACCAACATGGAGAAACCCCATTTCTATTAAAAATACAAAATTAGCCATGTGTGGTGGCACATGCCTGTAATCCCAGCTACTTAGGAGGAATTTACTGTGTGGTAAGCCTTGTGTTAAGCATCTTATGTTTTATCTTTACAGCTCAGCGGAGGCAGCTGTATTATCTCCAGAGGATAACCATTTCTAGATCTGGTAGTTGAAAACCTTTTCTTTTTCCCAATTTGGCATATTTCCTTTATTATTTAATTGATTTTAAAATTTATTTAAAAATTTTTTAATTTTTATTTTAAAGACTAAGTCTTGCTCTGTTGCCCAGCTGGAGTGCAGTGGTGGGATCTCAGCTCACTGCAGCCTCTGCCATTGGGTTTCAAGCAATTCCTCTGCCTTAGCGTTCTGAGTAGCTAAGTAGCTGGGACTACAAGTGCGTATCACCACACCTGGCAAATTTTTTGTAGTTTTTAGTAGAGACAGGGTTTCAACATGTTGGCCAGGATGGTTTCAGTCTTCTGATCACGTGATCCACCCACCTCAGTCTCCCAGAGTGCTGGGATTACAGGTGCGAGCCACTGCACCCAGCCTCCTTTATTTTTTATAGTTTTTTCATTTTTAAATTATGTATTAATACATTAAAATTTACACTTTATGAATCACATTTCTTTGGATTTTGGCAAATGCATAGAATATGTATCTACCCTCATAATCAAGACACAGAGCTCCTGCTGCCCCTTTGTAGTTAACCTCTCCTCTTAAGTTCATCCCCCTGGAAAACGCTGATGTGTTCTCTATGACTACTGTTTTACTTTTCCAGAATGCCATATACAGTTGTCCCTCATTATCTGAGGGAGATTAGTTCCAAAACTTCTTCAGATACTAAAATTCACAAATGCTTAAGTACCTTATGTAAAATGACCCAATGTTTACATATACACACATCCTCCTGATAACTCCAGTCATCTCTAAATGTAATACCTTATGCAATGTAAATACTATATACATAGCTGTTATCCTGTGTTGTTTATCTATTTGTATTATTTTTTGTTGTTGTATTTTTTTTTCCTGCAATATTTTCTATCCATATTGGTTAAATTCTCAGATATGGAACTAGTGGATATAGAGGGCCTACTGTAAGTGAAATTGTAGTTATATAGACTTTCGGATCAGCCTCTTTCACTTAGAAAATTTATTGAGATTCATTCATGTTGTGTGTATCAATAGTTTGTTCCTTTTCATTGCTGAGTATTAATCTATGGTATGAATGTACTATGGTTAATTTATTCATTTGTCTGTTGAAAGATGTTTGGCTTGTCACTAGTTTCTGGCAATTATGAATAAAACTGGTATAGACATTCATATATAGCTTTGTGTGTGATCGGGTTTCCTTTCACTTGGGTAAATACCTAGGAGCAGAGTTCTGGATCATATGGTAAGCACATGTTTACTTTTGTATGAAACTGCCAATCTGTTTTCCAAAGTGGTTGTACCATTTTGCATTTCTACCACCAATGTTTGAGAGTTTCAGTTGCTCTACATCCTTGATAGTATCTGTTTTTTTGTGTTTCTTTCTCTTTCTTTTTTTGTTAATTTTTTAAGTCTAAACCTCACAATGTTTATTTTTAATTTTAGCTCTTATAATAGGTGTATAGTTATATATCATTGTGCTTTCAGTTTGCATTTTCTTACAAATGACTTTTGATATATTTTTATTTTCATGTGCTTTAAGATGTCTTTTTTTTTTTTTTTTTTTTTTTAAAATAGTGTTACCATGTTACCCAGACTAAAGTACAGTGGTGTGATCATTACTCACTGTCGTTCAAGCGGTTCTTCTACCTCAGTCCCCCAAGAAGCTGGGACCATAGGCATGTGCCACCATGTCTGGCTAGTTTTTTATTTTTTCTATAGAGATAAGGTCTCACTGTATTGCCCACATTTGTAAAATATCTTTCTTGAGCTGGTCATGATGGCACAAGTGTGTAATCACAGCTACTCAGGAGACTGAGGCAGGAGGATTGCTTGAGTTCAAAGTTTGAGATCAGCCTGGGCAACATAGCAAGACCCTGTCTCAAAACAGCAACAACAAAAACTTTTCTTCAACATTTTGAGAATGCTTATTGGCTTTAAAAAAACAATGATAGTTCTTTTTTTTCTAAAACAGAATAGTAAATGGCCCTGACAAAGTCTCTAGCAAGCATTTGGGTTATACCCTCAACTGTGTCACACAACTCCAGAGGACATCATTCACATTAAAAAAATTTCTTTTTTCTGCACTGGAGTTGTGTAGTACAGCAGTCCAGACTATATTTATAGTTATTATCTAGGATTATCAGTGATTAGGTTTCATGGAAAATTTGAGTACTACCAAATGATGCATTTAAAAAGCATTTTTCAGTGTTTCTCTGAAATGAAATTGTGTCCAGGAGCTGGTTCTGAAGAAATGCCCTACAGTCAGTATGTCTAATGGATCAGACTTGGGAGACATAAATGCCTATTTCAGATACCCACCTGTGGCATTTACAGCATGAGTGACCTTGGGCATCTTGTCTGTCTTCTTCGAGTTCTTTTTATCATCAAAACAGGGTTGATAATCTCTCCTTTTTGTAGATGTGACAAGAATTATAAATAATACATGTAAAATACCTGATAAAAGTAGACCTCTTCAAGTTGCAACTGCTTTTACTTCTATTTTTTAGCACTTAAAAAATTCTTCTGCCTCAGCCTTCCAAGTAGCTAGGATTACTGGCATGTGCCACACACCCAGCTATTTTTTTTTTTTTTTTTTGTATTTTTAGTAGAGATGGGGTTTCACCATGTTTGTCAGGCTGGTCTTGAACTCCCAACTTTAGGTGATCCACCTGCCTTGGCCTCCCAAAGAGTTGGGATTATAGGTATAAACCATCATGCCAAGCCATGTACTCATTTTTAAACATAAAATAATTTACCCAGTAAGCAAATCTCATTATGAACCAAAGCTTGGTTCAAATTTTTTAATAATTATCAACATATATGTATACTTTTCTAAAATGTGTGAAAATAGAAAACAGTCACTATTCTAAGGTTCAGTACTAAAATGACATCTATATTTCAACAACCCTAACTAATCTCTTTTAACTCCACAAACATCCTACACAGGTCTCCATATATCAGGTGGGGAAAGAAATAAATTCTAAGTTACAAAGAGAATTAAAAGTTACCTGCTCCTCTTTAAAAAAAAATATATATATATATATATATATATATATATATATATATATATTCAAAAAAATATCCACTTATCCTTCCTAGTTATCTAAATAAGAAATTAACTATTTAAAAAAAAATCTGTGAGGCTGGGCATGGTGACTCACTCCTATAATCCCGGCACTTTGAGAGGCTGAGGTTGGCGGATCAACTGAGGTCAAGAGTTAAAGACTAGCCTGGTCAACATGGTGAAACCCCATCTATAATAAATAATTTAATTAAATTAATTAATTAGATAAATAAATAAATCTGTGTAAAATATACTTCTTTCTGTATAACCAGCTTATATTCATTCTTTTCCTCTTTTCTTCTTTGAGATGGAGTCTTGCTCTGTTGCCCAGGCTAGAGTGCAATGGCACCATCTCAGCTCACTGCAACCTGTGCCTCCTGGGTTCAAGTGATTCTCCTGCCTCAGCCTCCTAAATTTCTGGGATTACAGGCACATACCACCACACCTGGCTAATTTTTGTATTTTTAGTAGAGACAGGGTTTCACCATGTTAGTCAGGATAACAAGCTTTTTAATTTTCTCAATTTTTTACTAAAAATTGATCAAAAATTTTAATTTAGTACAACAAATTGAAAACATTTGGGTAAACTTTCTTTTATTGTATGAGAGGCCAGTTTGAAACTCCTAGTGTTGTACATGATTCTGAAAAGACATCAAGCTTAGTTTAGTTTATAAAAGCATTTCATTTCATTAACAGGCTGGGTGGTAAATAGTAAACATAGTCCTTTGACAAGTAGAGTTAAATGTAAGTATTTGTTTGAAAAAACTGAGTACATAAACCTATCTAGCTAGTAGGAAATGTAAATAGGAATCATGGGATACCATTACATACCTATTTGAAAAGCAAAACAAAAACAAACTAATAAACCCAGACAATAGCAAGCTGACAGACATAGAGTAACTGCAACTCTCCTGTCTTGCAGATGGAAATGCAAAAAGTATACAGCCACTTTGGATAACAATTTGTTACTTTCTTATAAAGTTACCTTATAAGCTGGCTATCCTACTTCTAAGTATTTACCCAAGGAAATGAAACGTGCCTGCAAAAATCAGTAATGCTCTGTACATAATTGCCAAAAGCTGGAAACAACCCAAATGGTAATGTATAAATAGACAAATATTAATGTGTGAATGTACAAACTCTGGTACATCATACAATGGGTGATATGCCAGTTATAAAAAGGAGTGAACTGTTGATATGTGTAGTGTAGCAGTTTGGAGGAATCTTCTTTTATACTTTGTGAAAAAAGCTAGTCTCCTGATTCCATTTACATGATACTCTCAAAAATATAAAACTGTCATGGTGGAGAATGTGTACTGATTATTCAGTGCTGTGGTTTGAATGATTTTTGTCCCTGTGGAAGTTCACATTGAAACTTAATCACCAATGCAACAGTGTTGGGAGGGAAGGCCCAGTGGAAGGTGTATGTATTGGTTCATATGCGGGAGCCCTCATGAATGGATTAATGTTGTTATAAAAAGGGCTTGCTCTCTTTTGCTTTTTTGCCCTGTGAGGGTGTAATGTTTGTCTCCTTTTGTCCCATACCTTTCACCATGAGTGTTCACAGCCAGAAAGACCCTCACCAGATGCTGGCACCTTGATCTTGGACTTAACAGCCTCCAGAGCTGTGAGAAATAAATGTCTGTTGTTTATAATTACTCTCTCTCAGGTACTCTGTTATGGCAGCACAAAATGGACTAAGATACCTGGGGTTATGGGTGGGGAGAGTGTGTCACTATGGAGAGATAGCATGAGGGAGTTTTTTGGAGTGATAGAACTGTTCTGTATCTTGAGTATGGATATACACATGTTGAAATTCATAGAACTGTATACTCCTACTTCCCCCCAAAAATCTGTTTTACTGTATGTTAAGAAATAAAATTGAAGACGTACAAAGAAACTAAATGTGTGTCTACTTTATAAGGCATTTGGCTTAACTACTGGTCAAATAAACTTATATAAATACTGTCTAATGTTTTCGCTATTAGATTTTTTTTTTTTAAGTCTCAAGGTTTTGTATGAAAAGTGACTGTCACACAGAAAACCTTTATTTTTAATTAAAAAAAAAACAAAAACAGAGTCTCACTATGTTGCCCAGGTTGGTTTGAACTCCTAGGCTCAGATGACCCTCCTGTCTTGGCCTCCCAAAGTGTTGGGATTACAGGTGTAAGCCACCATGCCCAGCTGGAAAACCTTTCATATTGAAATAATTAGCACTATAATCTTGTGCAGAGAATTGGGATGGTCACCTAGTACAACTTTACATTTTTAAACAGGTAATAACTATGATTTATTGAAATAGTACTGTTCAGTGGTTTTATCACCCAAGTGATACTATATCCCTAGGCACTGTAATACTACACATAATATATATTTTGAATTTGCTGTGTATTTTAAGCCTTTTAATCTACAGGTTCCCCCTCTCATCTCTCTCTTTTTCTGATAAGTTTGCTATTGAACCCTGGGCCATTTGACTTGTAGGGTTTCCCATAGTTTGCATATTGCTGTTTGCATACTAATAGTGCAGTTTAGCACTTATATCTGTTCTCTGTATGCCCTGAAGATTTTCAGCTGGATTCAGAGGCTTGATCCAAATTAAGTGTGATACCTTTGACAAGGCAATAGAAAGTGTGTCATCAGAAGGCACTTGGCTAGTTGGATGACTCTCTTTGTGACATTAGCAGCTATTGATACTCAGTACTTAGATGCATTAATTCATTAGAGGTTGCAAAATAGTGATGTTGATATTCTAAATTCTTTCTGTTTAATTTATTACTTAGCATACTTCCATAGAATACTCTCTTCATCACTGTTTGGTTATTGAATAGTATAATTCACAAGGAAGGGCAGGATGAATACTTGATTTTTGATTTTTATTTACCAGTTTTCAAGATACTGAAATTGTTTCATCTAAACCTGTGAAGGTGTTTTAGGGCTTTCTCTCTCTCTCTCTCTCTCTCTCTCTCTCTCACACACACACACACACACACACACACACACACATATGTGAGCCACCACACTCAGCCATCAGGAAGAACCACTTTAAGAACTTCTGAATCCTTTGAACGTGATGCTACTGCTCTTTGATAGCTTTTTTCTTATTGGTATGTCAAGTTATTCTAGGCTTATTTTGGAAATTTTCTGTTGATGCTATGGAACAGCTGCTTCTCCAAAATTCACTGGCAATGGAGATTATTATATAATAGAATTAGTACTAGTTGAAGAGAGCCCTGACTAGTGCCACCAATAAAACCAGCTTTGATTTGGGTTAAAACAGTACCTGGAACATAATAGTAGTTCAGTAAATATTTGCTGAATACCTTTAGGTTAAGTTCCATTACTTATACTTCTTTTTTTCCCCCTTCATAGTGTCTGACGCTTAACTTCCCAGTAAATAAAGTGAAATGAGTAAGATCATGGCCTTTGATAGCAGACCTTATTCTGCTTTATATAAATTTTGTGACTTTGGAGAAAGAAGTTCCTTTACTATACTTCTATTTAATTATCTACAAAATGGGTTAGTAACTAGCTCAGAGGGTTGTCAGGAGATTTAAGTGAAGTAATTTAAGGCATTAATATAGTTGCTGACATTGTACTGTGTGTATACTCCATGCATTTGGTTTTACACTGATATTAAATAAAATATAATTAAATTAGACTATCAGTTGAAGAAAATAGATAAACCTGATAATAATAAGAATAATAATTATAGCTAGGTTTTATTAGGCTTATACAAGCATACCTTGGAGATACTGCTGGTTGGATTTCAGACTACTTGAATAAAGCAAATAAAGTGAGTCACACAAAGTTTTTTGGTTTCCCAGCAGTGTATAAAAGTTTTATTTATGCTGTACTATAGTCTATTCAGTGTGCAATAGCAGTATGTCTAAAATAATATACATAATTAAAAATACTTTATTGCTAAAAAATAGCTAATGATCATCTGAGTGTAATGTTTTTGCTGGTGGAGGGTCTTGCCTTGATATTGATGGCTATTGACTGATCAGGGTGGAGGTTGCTGAAGATTGGGGTGGCTGTGGCAGTTTGTGTGTTTGTGTGTGTGTTTTTTTAAAGAGTTGGGCTTTCACGTGTTGCGCAGGCTGAGTCTTGAACTCCTGGGTTCAAGTGATCCTCCTCCTTCAGTCTCCCTAGTAGTGGGACTACAGGTGCACACCACCAAGTCCTGTGTAATTTTTAAAAGTAAGACAGCAGTGAAGTTTGCCACATCCATTGACTCTTTCCTTTCACAAAGATTTCTCTGTATCATGTGATGCTGTTTGATAGCATTTTACATATGGAAGTACTTCTTTCAAATTTGATGTCAGTCCTCTGAAACCCTGCCACTGCTTTATCAACTAAATTTGTGCAATCTTCTAAATCATTTGTCATTTCCGTAGTGTTTGCAGTATCCTCACCAGGAGTCAGTTCCATTTCAAGAAACCACTTTATTTGCTCATCCATAAGGAGCAACTCCTCTTTTATTCAAGTTTGACCATGTGATTGCAGCGATTCAGTCACATCTTCAGGCTCCACATTAAATTCCACTTCTCTTGCTCTTTTCACATCTGCAGTTACTCCTTCACTGCAGTTTTGAACACCTTAAAATAATCCATGAGAGTTGGCATTAGCTTCTTCTAAACTGTTAATGTTGATATTTTGACTTCCTCTCTTGAATTATGAATGTTCTTAGTGACATCTAGAATGGTGAATCCTTTTTTCCAGTTAACTTAGCCCAGATCAATCAGAGGAATCACTACCTGTGGCAGCTATGGCTTTGTGTATGTGTTTCTTAAGTAACAAGACTTGAAAGTTGAAATTACTTGTGGATTCATAGGCTGCAGAATGGATCTTGTGTTAGCAGGCATGACAACACCATTCATGATATAATTTGCATTTTTGTCCCCTATCCAAATCTCATGTTGAATTGTAATCCCTGGTATTGGAGGTGGGGCCTGGTGGGTGGTGATTGGATCATGGAGGTGGATTTCTCATGAATGGTTTAGCACCATCCCTTTGGTACTGTCATTATGATAATGATGAGATCTGACTGTTTGAAAGTGTGGCAACTTGATCTCTGTCTCTTGCTGTGCTTTTGCGGTGTGACATTCCTATTCCCCCTTTGCCTTCTGCCATGATTGTTTTTAAGTGCTTTGATATTGGGTCTGTATATATTTAAAATTATTACAGCTTCTTGATGAATTGATCCCTTTATTATTAAATATTCACATTCTGGCCAGGTGTGGTGGCTCACTCCTTTAATCCAAGTGCTTTGAGAGGCTGAGGCAGGCAGATTGGCTTCAGCCCAGGAGTTTGAGACCAGCCTTACCAACAGGGTGAAACCCTCATCTCTACAAAAAAAAAAAAAAAAAAAAAATTAGCCAAGCATGGTGGCACATGCCTGTAGTTCCAGCTGTTTGGGAAGCTGAGGTGGGAGGATTACTTGGACCTGGGAGACAGAGGGTGCAGTGAGCCAAAATTGCACCATTGTGCTCCAGCCTGGGTTACAGAGTGAGACCCTGTCTCAAAAAATAAATAAATGAATAAATAAATACTGACACATTCATTATATTTTATGGTCTTTTTCTTAAAGTCTATTTTTTCTAAGTATAGCCACCCCTGCTCAGTGGAGTAAGTTTGTTTTTTATTTGCATGAAATATCTTTTTCGAGAGAGAGATCCAAGATGGCTGATTACTAGCAGCTCGGGATTGTAGCTCCCAGTGAAAACGCAAAGAACGAGAGGACGCCACACCTTCACATGAATTCTTGTTGCTCACGCACCAGGAGATTCCCAGCGGAGGAGCCCCACGGGTCGCCAGCGCGACTCTTGTGACCGGTGAGGCGGTTTTGCCGGTGCCTCAGAGCGTCGGTTCTCGGTGCAGAGTCAGAAATGCACCACCAATCTTAATGCCGCTGATTTAGTCGGTGCAGTGGGTTGCTCAGATTTCGGCACTGAGAATCAATAAGTTGGACGTCCACTCAGAAACCCAATTACAAAGACGGTAATTATAAAGACCACAGATGGATAAATCTACAATGAAGGGAAGAAAACAGTCAAAAAAGGCTGAGAATACCCAAGATCAGAACGGCTCTTCCTCAGCAGGGGATCCCAGTTCCTCATCAGCAAGGAAACAAGGCTTGATGGAGAATGAGTGTGTTCCAATTACAGAAGCAGGCTTCAAAACGTGGATAATAAGAAACTTCTGTGAATTAAAAGAACTTGTTCTAACACAATCTAAAGAAACTAAGAACTTTGAAAAAAGGTTTGACGAAATGTCAACAAGAATACAAAATTTAGAGAGGAAGATAAGTGAATTGATGGAGCTGAAAAACACAATACGAGAACTACGTGAAGTATGCACAAGTTTTAACAGCTGAATTGATCAAGCAGAAGAAAGGATATCAGAGGTCGAAGACCAACTTAATGAAATAAAACTAGAAGACAAGATTAGAGAAAAAAGGATAAAAAGGAATGAGCAAAGTCTCCAAGAAATATGGGACTATGTGAAAAGACCTAATCTATGCTTGATAGGTATACCTGAATGTGACGAAGAGAATGAATCCAAGCTGGAAAATATACTTCAGGATATTATTCAGGAAAATTTTCCCAACTTAGTAAGGCAGGATAATACTCAACTCCAGGTAATACAGAGAACACCACAAAGATATTCCTCAAGAAGAGCAACTCCAAGGCACAGAATCGTCAGATTCACCAGGGTTGAAATGAAGGAGAAAATACTAAGGGCAGCCAGAGAGAAAGGTCAGGTTACCCACAAAGGGAAGCCTATCAGACTTACAGCAGATCTCTCAGCAGAAACCCTACAAGCCAGAAGAGAGTGGGGACCAATATTCAACATCCTTAAAGAAAAGAACTTTCAACCAAGAATTTCACATCCAGCCAAACTAAGCTTCCTAAGTGAAGGAAAAATAAAGTTTTTTTTGTGAACAAGCAAGCACTCAGAGAATTCATCACCACCAGGCCTGCTTTACAAGAGCTTCTGAAAGAACCACTACACATAGAAAGGAACAAACAGTATCAGCCTTTCTAAAAAATACCAAAAAGTAAAGAACATCAATATAATGAAGAATTTACATCAACTAATGGGCAAATGGCAGTATTAAACTCACATATATCATTATTAATTCTAAATTTAAATTGACTAAATTCCCCAATTCAAAGACAGACAGCCAATTTGGACAAAAAACTAAAACTGTATGCTGCATCCAGACCCATCTCACATTCAAGGATACACAAAGACTCAAAACAAAGGATGGAGAGAGACTTACCAACTAACCAGAGAGCAAAAATAAATAAATAAAAAGCAGAAGTTACAATTTTTGCCTCTGATAAAATAGTATTTAAAGCAACAAAGATCAAAAGAAGCAAAGAAGGACATTATATAATGATAAAAGAATCAATGCAACAACAAGAAGAGTTAAAGGTCCTAAATATATACGCACCCAATACAGGAATACCCAGACATACAAGACTTATAAAGAGACTTAGACTCCCACACAATAATAGTGGGAGACTTCAGCATTAATATTAGACAGATCAATGAGACAGAAAATTAACAATGATATCCAGGACTTGAACTCAGATCTGGAACAAGTAAACGTAATTAACATTTATAGAACTCTCCCCTTTACACAAAATATACACTCTTATCAGTACCACATCATATCAACTTAGAAGTTTAAACGAAATGTTGGTTGGCTCCTTGTTTGTTACTCTCTTCTCTCATTTTCTTTCATGTCTTCATTATTAAGGACAATTATAGGCATACCCATATTTAGACTGCATTCTAGCCCGGGCAACAAAGCAATACCCCCATTCTCTCTCCCTCTTCCTCTTTCTCTTTCTTCCTCTTCTTTATTCTTTTTCTCTTTCTAAAAAAAAAAGAATGCTCTTGTAAATGTCCAGGTAATTCCAGTGAGTGGCCGAGTCTTTGGACCATTATTTAACCACTCCCCAACCCCTACCCTCAGTCAACACTGAGGATTTACCTACAGGCCTGGCACAGTGAGACTGGAAAGGCTGTATTGCTATTAATGATTATTTACTTACATTTCATAATAGGATACCCAGAAACAAATACATACTGTAAGGCAGAAGGGCATGCATTGTTACTTTCCTGCAGAGGGAAGACTGATGGTCAGACAAGTGAAGCAACTCACCCAGCGTCCCCCAGCCACTAAGTGAGTAGAACCAGGGCTAACACCCAAGTTTTTTTAGTTCTCAAACAAATGCTCCGGCCTCTTCTTCATTATGCCTCCTAGACAAGGTGAGCTGCTTCCAGGGCAGTTAGCATCATAGACAGAAAACTGTTCCTGGTCAGTATCTGACCTCTAGCCCCAACCACTTACCAATGGCCAGTCATAACCACAGCTGACCCTTTATCTTGACCACAAGCTTGCTCTACCCTGGCTACCACTTGACCCCTAACCCTGACCACTGCTGACCCCTAATTGAGACCACAGGCTGTCCCTAACACCAGCCACATTCAGGGTTCAGGCTACCTAGTCACCAAACCAGTGAGGATCTCTGTGTCGTGTCGTAATTACCAATGATAATAAGCACGTGGGGGCTGTTTGCCAGGCAGGGTTTCAAGATGTCTCTATGAACTATCAGGTCAGGTATAAAGGCTTCCCCAGGGTTTCTCTCTTTCTTGTACACGAGGCTTGCCCTTTCCTGCTCCAATTCCCCCCCTTCCACAAAAAGAAAAAAAGAAAGAAATATCTTTTTCTTACCTCACTTTCAGTCTATATGGGTTCTTAAAGGTTAAATGCTTCTTTTGTAGTCTAAAGTTGGCTCCTCATATACGTGGGTAGAAGGTGTTGCATCCATATTCAACCAACTGCAAATTGAAAATATTCACAAATAAAAGCAATACATTATAACACCTGTTACTTAGCATTGAGATTGCTTTAGATATTTTAACTAATGTGAGGATAATTTAAAGTATTTGGCAGGATTTGCATAGCTATATGCAAGTGCAATGCCATTTCATGTTAGAGACTTGAGTAGCCATCAATTTTTGTATCTGTGGGTGATCCTGGAATCAAACTCCTATGGATACCATGGGACAATATTGTTGGATCTTCTTTTAAAATCCATTCAGCTACTTTCTGTGTCTTTTGATTGGAGAATTTAATACATTTACATTCATGATAATTGATAGATAAGAACTTACTACTATTATTTTGTTGTTTTCTCTTTGCTCTCTAGATCCCTTGTTTCTTCCTCTCCTGCTTCTTCCTTTGTGATTAGATGCTTTTCTCTATGGTACACTTTGATACTTCACTTCTTGTCTTTTGTATATCTACTGTAGGTTTTTGTTATTTGGTTGTCATGAGGCCTACGTAGAACACCTTATAGTCATAACTGGCTAGTCAAAGCTAATAACAGCTTAACTTTGATCACATTAAAAAAACAACCTGTGCTTTTAATACCCTCATTTAATGTTTTTGATGTCACAGTTTACACCTTTTTATATTGTTTATCTCTTAACAATTCTTTTAGCTATTCTAATAGTTTTGTCTTTTAACCTCACACTAATGACGTAAGTGATTTACCCAGCATCAGTATAGTATTTGCATATTCTGATTTTGACTCTGTGCTTACTTTTACCAGTGAAGTTTTTTACTTTCATATGTTTTTGTGTTATTAATATTTTTCTTTCATTTTGAACAACTCCTTTTAGCATTTCTTGTAAGACAAGTCTAGTGGTGATGAGACATACTACCACCAAAAGAACCTAACACCAAAGAGCTTTTGTTTGTGAAACTCTGTCATTTATTTCTGAAGGACAGCTTTGCCAGATGAAATATTCTTGGCAAAAAATTATTTTCCCCCATCAGCCCTTTGAGTATGTTATCCCACTTTCGCCTGGCCTGTACATTTTTGCAGAGAAATCTGCTGCTAGCCATATTGAAGCTTGCTTATATGTGATTTGCTTTTTTTCTCTTGCAGCTTTCAGGAACCTGTCTTTGACTTTTGACTGTTTAAGTTCAGTATATCTTGTATTTTGAGTTGGATTGAATTTGATTAGAGAACTTTGACTTTCCTGTACCTTTTTTTTTTTTTACAGAGACAGGGTGTCACTGTCACTCAGGCTGGAGTACAGTGGTGCAATCATAGCTTACTAAAGCCTCCAACTCCTGTGCTCAACAACTTTCCCACCTCAGCCTCCGGAGTAACTGAGACTACAAACACATTTCACCACACTCGGCTCATTTTTTTTTCCTGTAGGGATGGGATCTTACTATGTTGCCCCACCTGGTCTTGAACTCCTGAACTCAAGTAATGCTCTCACTTCAGCCTCACAAAGTGCTGGGATTACAGGGGTGCACCACTATGCCCTACTGATATTTATATCTTTCCCCAGATTTGGAAAGTTTTCTACTTTTCTTCCGTTTCCTTTCCTTTCTATTTTCCTTTCTTTACTTTTCAGGCAGAGTCTTGGTATGTTGCCTAAGCTGGACTTGAATTCCTGTACTCAAGCAATTTGCCATCCTCAGCTTCCTGAGCAACTGGGACTACAGGCACATACCACCACACTTGACTCTGCTATTATTTCTTTAAATAAACTTTTTTTTTTTTTGTCTGTCTCTTCTCTTTCTTCAACTCTTGTAATCTGAAAATTTTCTCTCTTTATGCTATCTTATAAGTATTATAAACCTTTTTTCCCCTCATGTTTTTCCCTTTTTTCTCTTCTGGATATATATTTTCAAAGAACCTATTTGGAGTTCATGGATTTGTTTTCTTTTATTTGGTCAATTCTACTTTGAAGTTTGCTGAACTTTAAAGCAATTATTTTGAAAGTGTTTTGGGGCAGTTTTTATATTTTCATTTCTTTCTTTCTTTCTTTCTTTTTTTTCTTTTTTTTTTTTTTTTAAAGACAGGGTCTTGTTCTGTTGCCTTGGCTGGAGTGCAGTGGCATGCTCATGGCTCACTGCAGTCTTGACTTCCTGAGTTCAAGCAATCCTCCCAACTCAGCTTCCCAAGTAGCTGGGACTACAATGTGCCACACTCTTGGCTAATTTTTGTATTTTTAGCACAGATGGGGTTTCACTGTATTTCCCTGGCTGGTCTCAAACTCCTGAGCTCA
The DNA here is from genome assembly GCF_048565385.1 of Saimiri boliviensis. Taxonomy (NCBI): domain Eukaryota; kingdom Metazoa; phylum Chordata; class Mammalia; order Primates; family Cebidae; genus Saimiri; species Saimiri boliviensis. Next base: position 38,278,089 of record NC_133450.1, on the reverse strand, counting down.
AGCGATTTGCCTGCCTTGACTTCCCAAAGTGTTGGGATTACAGGTGTGAGCCCCTGTGCCTGGCCTATACATCCATTTTTTTGGAGTTAGATACTGAGACATTGTATTCTTTTGCTGGTGGTATGTCTCTGACATGGTTTGGCCATGTGTCCCCACCCAAATTTCATTTTGAATTGTAATCCTCATGTGTTGAGGGAGGGACCTGGTGGAGGTGATTGGATCTTGGGGACAGTTTCCTCCATGCTATTCTTGTGATGGTGAGGAAGTTCTCATGAGATCTGATGGTTTGAAAGTGGCAGTTTCCCTTGAGCGCTGTCTCTCTCCTTCCACCTTATGAAGACATGCCTTGCCTCCTCTTTGCCTTCTGCAATGATTGTAAGTTTTCTGAGGCCTCCCCAGCTGTGAGGAACTGTAAGTCAATTAAACATCTTTCCTTTATAAATTACCCAATAGTCTCAGGTAGTATCTTTGTAGCAATGTGAAAATGGACTAATATAGTCTCTTTGGTTTTTCATGTTTCTTGTTGCCTTATGTAAATATCTGTGTATTTCATGGATCAGTCCTGGTGCTGAGGCCTGAAGCAGAAGCATGAGTGGAGGGTCTGTGGCTCTGGGATCTGGGGCAGAAAGACACTGCTCCCTTGGGGTGCAGGTACCCCTGCTCCTGTGTTAGTAACATTATGCAAGATGTAGATGCTTGTAATTGAGCTGGGGAGTGGAGAATGGGAGCATAGAGTTGCTCAGTTAGTGCGGCTCTGGGTTGTGGCAGTGCTTAGTTCTTTATGGCTGCTGGACTGGTGTGTAGAGCATGGGCACATGCAATGAGAGCTGCTAGGGTTCCAGAGTGTGAAACACCTCGTTATAGCAATAGTACAAGTATCTGAGATGTGGGGGGTCCAAGTACTGCCACAGAATCTGGGTCTAGATTGTGGATATTTATGAGGCAGCTGTGTCCCTCAGTTTGGGGCATGTGTAAGGGTTGGGAAAAGTGGTGGCTTCTTTTGTGAAGTGGCTCAACAATGGCCCCTTCTTGGGTGAGGTGTGGTGTGTAACCACCTCTTTCTCTTCCTCAGTGGGAATGGCTGTTGGTTCCTCAGTTGCAAGAGATGCTAGTGTTCTCTGCAGAGTATGCCACTGGGAATCACAGTGGTTCCTGCCATTTGGCTTATACCAATAGCTTCTGCCTTTCTTCTTTGTTCCTAGCTATCACCTGGCATCTCAGATGTGTTGAACTTACCATTTCTCTATGTCTCTGTTTTGTTGCCCCACTGTGTTTCTGTAGATTCTTTAATGGGCCTGTGAATACTCTCTGGGCTATTTGGTTTGTGAATAGTTTCTCTCTCTCTCTCTCTCTCTCTCTCTCTCTCTCTCTCTTTCTCTCTTTCTTTTCTTATGGTGAGATGAAGGCTGGTATGTCCTACTTTGTCATCTTGGTGACATCACCTCTGGAAAATTATTATTATGTTATTTTAGGAATCTGAGATCAAATCATAGTTTAAGAGGTTATAGCACAAACTTAAGGTCATACTGCCTGCTAGACTTGGCCAGTATGTGCTCGTAAGACCATGTTAACTAAGTTATATAAACACCTCTTCCCATAGGTGTTCTGTCCCTTAACTAAAGGATTTTTAGTTTTTGGGTTTGCATTATCATTTGGTTTTAAATGCTTGTCTTATAGGATTCTGATTAAGCAGGACAAAGAATGTTTATGTGGGCTTCTTGAGAAACTATTTATTTTAAGGGATAAATTTTCCTTTTCCTTCTTTCAAGAATTGACTGGTCTTCTGCTCTGAGACACACTTAAAAACCTTACTTTTTTTGTCATAGAGGCATGTTGAGTAAAAATTCTTTGACCTTTGAGTATATTGAGACACTAGAAGAATCATGGTGAAGATTTTTATTGTGGTCTCCGAGACCATGAACCCTGAACATGGTCTTAGTATCAAGGATAAGCATCTCTCTGAGCTGTCATATTGAATTGTAGATAATTTTATGAATTAAATCCTCAGATGAGGCATCGTCTGAGATTTGCCCTGACAAAGATGTGATACAAGCATATTTTAGCTTTTGAAAAGCAACTTAAAATTATAAAAATTGAATGAATTGCTTATTCTGAAAGGGAATAAATGAGAAATGGTGTGAATATCTTTTTAGTTGATGTGTGGTATTATTTTCAAAGTTTGTGGTAGTACAAGGCAAAGAAAAGAGAGAATTTATTAATTTGGCATGTGAGTCATGAAAGATGATGTCATCACAAAAATAGAATATTGTCTATAATCTTAGGCTGTCATTCAGGAGAAACTGTTTTACCAACTCTTGGAATTTTAAGCCTTTTTTTCTTTTGCTTTGAACATTCTGTGAATTAGCTTTAAGAAAAAGTGTTTTTCCAGTTTGGGAAAAGTAAAAACAAAAGGGCATTGTATGTTTCACTAACAGTAGAATTTTAATAGTATCTGTTAGATTGGGGTCCCCAATTCTGCTATCACAGTCCACATGGCCTGTTAGGAACTGAGCTATACAGCAGGAGGTGACCAGAGGTGAGCAGGCATAGCTTCATCTGTGTTTACAACCACTCCCCATTGCTCGCATTACCACCTGAGCTCTGCCTCCTGTTATCAGTGGTGGCATTGGATTCTGATAGGAGCATGAACCCTATTGTGAACTGGACTTGCAAGGGAAGTAGATTGCGTACTCCTTATGAGAATCTAAAGATCTGATGATCTGTTACTGTCTACCATCACCCCCACATGGAACCATCTAGCTGGAGAAAAACAAGCTCAAGGCTCCCACTGATTCTCCATTATGGTGAGTTATATAGTTATTTCAATGCATATTACATGTAATAGAAATAAAGTATACAGTAAGTGGAATGTGCTTGAATCATCCTGAAACTACCCCTCTTCCTGCCCTCCAGGTCCATGGAAAAATTATTTTCCATGAATCTGGTCCCTAGTGCCAAAAAGGTTGGGGAACACTGTGTTAGATCATTTAGTTTGAGGACTGATTAAGAAATGGGGAGAAATGATGATCATCTTAGTTGTCTCTTCCCTCTCCCAAGGTGAACTTTAGTTGTATTATTTCTGGCTTGGTGGGCTTAACATTCAGGAAATAATAAAAATTGAATGGCAAATTTATGATTCATATATAACCCAGAATATTTTTAGTAAAATATTACATGCATATTTCTTATTTTATCATAGGCATCAAGAACTTGAAATCAACTTAAAAGCAATATATGTGAGATTGAGTATCTGGGTCCTACAAAAGGAAAACTGGTTAGCAACTGGTAGTAACTTCAACTTTAAGGACTTTGATATTCTGTTTGCAAATCAAAGAAGATATGGCATTCATTGTGGTATGTTCTATTTAAAAAGATTATATAAATGGAATATGTAACTGGTTATAAAATGATTTTTTAACCCTTTTAAGAACAACTATACTGGCCACAGTAGCTCATGCCTATAATCCTAGAACTTTGGGAGGCCAAGGCAGGAGGATCACTTGAGGCCAGTAGTTAGAGGTTGCAGTGAACTGTGATTATACCACTGTACTCTAGCTAGGACAATAGAATAAGATCCTGTCTCCATGAAAAATTAAACAATTAGCTGGTATGGTGACATGCATCTGTAGTCCTAGGTCCTCTGGAGGCTGAGGTGGGAGGTTCAAGTGATTCTCTTGCCTTAGCCTCCTGAGTAGCTGGGATTATAGGCACGTGCCGTGACGCCCAGCTAATTTTTGTATTTTTAGTAGAGACAGTGTTCTGCCATGTCAGCAAGGCTGGTCTCAAACTCCTGACCTCAGGTGATACCCCCATCTTGGCCTCCCAAAGTGTGTGAGCCACCCAGCCTCCCTGAACATCTTTTAGATGTGTATTTTTCAACCAGGATCTAATCAAGTCTCTTACATTGCATTTGGTTATTAAGGATCTTCAGTTATTGTGCTCTGGAAAAGTCACCCTAATATTTAAGACTCACAACATTTATTTTTCAAAGAGATTAGGTTGATTATTTTATGCAATGTTACACATTCTGGATTTATTTTCTTGTGGTTTTTCTATTTCTTATATACTTGTAGATGGAAGGTAGACTTGCTTGATTTGTATTAAACAGTTTTGGGCAAGATGCTTTGTAGATGATATTGTGTAGCTACCATTATTTCATATTTCAAGGCACATAAAATTATTTCTCCACTGCTAGGGATGTTAAGTTTGATATCTTAGTTACTGTGGTGACCCTCTAGATCTCCCCATTGTAGAGGAACATTTATCTCTTTGCAATTGAGCAAGTAAAATATGGGAGGATACTTTGATGCTCTCTTAAAAGTCTGTTTCATAACGATACTTAATGTTTTGAACATTCATTGATGATTCTTGCTTGAATTAATTAGTTGGGAGATACAAAATGATGATTTTTAAAATTATAATATTTTCTTCAGTATTTATCAGTTTTATTCTATAATGAGTAGATTTTCCTTGTCAATTGAGAGTATACTATAGCTCCTTCTAAAAAGTCAGGATAAATGCTTAATATAGTAGTGTTTCCTTACGGGCAGTTTTGCTTTCCATGGTTTTAGTTACTGGTGATCAACCAAAGTCTGAAAATATTACATGGGAAATTCCAGAAATAAACCATTCATATGTTTTAAATTTCACTCCATTCTTAGTAGCATGATGAAACTTCATGCTACCCTGTCCACGATTGAATTATCCCTTTGTCCATTGTATCCATGTTGTGCAGTGTGTATATATTTAAGAAAACATGGTAGACCAGCTGCGGTGGCTCATGCCTGTAATCCCAGCACATTGGGAGGCTAAGGCTGGTGGATCACTTGACATCAGAAGTTTGAGACCAGCCTGGCTAACATGGTGAAACCCTGTCTCTACTAAAAATAGAAAATTTAGCTGGGCGTGGTGGCACAATAATAAGTAATAATAATACTAATAAGTATTACATAATAATAAGTAATCCCAGCTACTCAGTAGGCTGAGACAGGAGAATCGCTTGAACCTGGGAGGTGGAGGTTAAAGTAAGCCGAGATAGCGCTATTGCACTACAGTTTGGGCAACAAGAGGGAAACTCCGTCTCAAAAGACAACAACAAAAAACCCATGGCACATAAAGGATTTGGAAGTATCTGCGGTTTTAGGCATTCACTTGGGCATCTTGGACCCCCATGGATAAGGAGTAACTACTATTTTGCCAGATTTTATTATACTATCATATTATTAGCTGATATTCTTGTATGTCCGTTCATGGAAGATAATTGATCAGTAATTGTATTAGTCTGCCATAACAAAATACTACAGATTGGGTGATATTAAACAGAAATTTATTTTCTCACAGTTTTGGGTGCGTTGCATTTTCTGTGTATTCATATCTAGTTTGTGTTATTTCTATTCTTCAACTTAATCAAGATTTATGACCTTATCTATGGCCAATTTTTGTGAATAGTCTATGTCTACTTGAAATGAGGTATTCTCTATCAGAACACAAAGCTCAATATTATAAATGCAATACAGTATAGTAAGATCTACCTTATTGATTGTATTGCTAAGGTCTTCTATTGTTTTACCTACTGCTTCCCAAAGTGGTTCATGTCTTCAATCCCAACACTTTGGGGGTCAAGACAGGAAAGATCATTTGAGCCCAGGAGTTTGAGACCAGCCTGGGCCACACAGGGAGACTCCATATCTACAAAAAATAAAAAAAACTTAGCCCAGCTAAGTCTTACATTGTAAAATTTTACATTGTGATGTATTAAGATCTTAACTTGTATTTTCTTTCTTTTCTTTTCTCTTTTTTTTTTTTCTGAGTAGTTTAGTGCTGGGATTGCAGGCATGAACCCGTGCATCTGGGCGGTTATTCTGCTTCCATTAATTTCTCCATGTGTCTACTATATAGATTTTTGCTTTGAAAGCTTGTAACTGTGTTATTTGGTTAATAGGTGTTCATAACTGTGTTATTTGGTTAATTCGGCTTTCAGCATAAAGAAGTGTCCTCCTTTATCTTATTAGGTGCTTTTGCTTTTTGGCCTGAATTTTATATTGTGAGGTATTAAGATCAGAATCCACGTTTTCTTTTCCCACGCTGGAGTGCAGTGATGTGATCTTGGCTCACTGCAATCGCTGCCTCCCGGGAGCAAGTGACTCTCCTGCCTCAGCCTCCCTAGTAGCTGAGATTACAGGCGCCCACCACCACACCCATCTAATTTTTGTGTTTTTAATAGAGACGGGACTTCACCATGTTGACCAGGGTGGTCTCAAACTCCTGACCTTAAGTGATCCACCCGCCTCAGCCACCCAAAGTTTTGGGATTATAGGCATGAGCCACCGCACGTAGCCGTATTTGCCTGTTATACCTTTATTCCTCCTTTTTTCCTTTTATATTTCTTAATTACTTTGTTTTAGGTGTATGCCCTTATATATAACATACTACTGGTTTTACTTTCTGAACCAATCTGAAAATCTTGTTTCAATGGAAGAGTTAAGCTCTTTGAATTTATTATTTATACTGATATGCTTAATCTTCAGACAATTATTTATTATGTCTTCTGCATATATTCTATTTATGTATCTTTCATTTTGTTGTATGTTTTCATCTTTTGGTTAATTTTTAAAAAAGAATAATTTTACTTTTTGCATTGGAAATTTTTTTTGGTGGGTGTGGGGGAGGTGCATGGGGGACAGAGTCTTGCTCTGTTGCTCAGACTGGAGTGCAGTGGTGCAATTTTGGCTTCCTGCAGTGGTGAAATCTTGGCTCACTGCAGCTTCAACCTCACAGGCTCAAGGAATCCTCTCACCTCAGCCTCCCAAGTAGCTGGGACCTCAGGCATGTGCCATCATGTCCGGCTAAGTTTTTTATTTTTTGTAGATACGGAGTCTCCCTGTGTGGCCCAGGCTGGTCTCAAACTCCTGGGCTCGAATGATCTTCCTGCCTTGACCTCCCAAAGTGCTGGGATTATAGGCATGAACCACTGCATCTGGCCGGAAATTATTTTTTGATATTTAATATATTTATCTGAATAAATTATGGAGTTTAATGAACAATAACAGTGTTTTGTTAATTGTGACAAATGTACCAGGGCAGTGCAAGATTTTAACAATAAGGGAATCTGGGCATATGGTATATAGAAACTCTCTGTACTATCTGCAACTTTTCTGTTAATCTAAAACGATTTTAAAATTTAAAAAAATTTTAAATATAAAGTGCTATATGTGTCCCAGACTGGTGTTAGGAAGAAAATTTTGGGCTGGGCATAGTGGCTCATGCCTATAATGATCCCAGCAATTTGGGAGGCCAGGACGGCTGGATCACTTGAGGTCAGGAGTTTAAGACCAGCTTGGCCAACATGGTGAAACCTGGTCTCTCCTAAAAATAAAAAAATTAGCTGGGCATGGTGGAGCATGCCTGTAATCTCAGCTACTTGGGAGGCTGAGGCAGGAGAATCACTTGCTTCCGGGAGGCAGAGGTTGCAATGAGCTGATGTCCCATGCTGCACTATAGCCTGGGCGACAGAGACTGTGTCTCAAAAACAAACAAACAAACAAAACAACAACAACAAAAGACAAAAGAAAATAAGTTTGAGTTTGTGTTTGTTACAAACTTGGTGAATACAAGCTGTATTTTTTAGTTTCTATTTTGTTGAAGGTTTATAGGAAAATATCTTTATTTAATGAAGGAAAAGGATTTTTTGTTTTGGAAAGGAATGTTTTGACAGCAGATTAAAGAAAATATTTCTTCTAGATCTGGTTACTCAAATGGTGTCTTGTCTGATTGAATTATTCAAATATTTTTGGCATGTTTAGTAGCAAGTGGTAAAGGTCCATTGAAATACAAGCTGAAAAATTCTAATGGCCCCTGGAAGGTGGCAGTGTAGGCTTTTCATCTCAGAATTTTAGATCTGGAGGAGACCTTTAAAATTTATTTCAATTCTTAATTATAGGAGAATGTCTATAAATCTAGGGACATGATATGTTATTTCTGAGATCACAGAGTAAATTGCTATTTAGAGCTGGGACTAGTACTAAACCTCTTCATTTTTATTTCAGGATTAGTTTCTCAATACCAGAATGTGTTCTTGAAAGACACAATAACCCAGATCCTAGGCTCCTCATATCCTACCTAAATTAGTGCAGCTAAGGCAGTGTTATATATTTATATCGGTATTTTTATAAAGGAGCAGAAATAGACATGATTTATTCAGTATCACAGGGATAGGGTTAGGTCATAAGACCCCTGACCTGTTGATTCTACCTCTTTATCTTACCCAGTAAGAGACAGCTTAGAGATAGTAGCCAAAAAAGCCAATGGTTATGAACTATAGACTGGGAGCTGGAAGTGAAGCTGTACTAGAAACCATAAAAATGCCGGGTGATGTTTGTGGTGTTGGTTAAGAGTGCTGGAATGATGTGGGTAGGGGGTGTTGAAAACTTTGGTCATGGGAAAGTGGGTCTAGAACCTGTAGAATGGGGGGCAGAATAAAGGAGGCAATGGAGCCACCATCAAACTCGTGCTTATCAGGAGGATTGTTTGTTCTGTTCTCATGCCCTAGAGCAGGCGTCCCCAAACTGCGGCCCACATGCGGCCTCTTGAGGCCATTTATCTGGCTCCCCGCTGCACTTCAGGAAGGGGCACCTCTTTCATTGGTGGTCAGTGAGAGGAGCACAGTATGTGGCGGCCCTCCAATGGTCTGAGGGACAGTGAACCAGCCCCCTGTGTAAAAAGTTTGGGGGCGCCTGCCCTAGAGCATATCACTACTTGCCAGCTAAGATTTAGACCAATCATAGACAGTAATGAAATAAAATACATCTGATATCCACACAATATTTTAAGCTCAGTACTCTCATAAATATTGTGCTATTTGATCCTTGCAATATCCTCGTGAGGTAGGTAGGAGGGATATTGGTGAGTAGAAAATATTAAATATAATATGTGTTAAGGTAGTGTGCTAGAAACCACTAAGGGATATAAGGTTGAATAGACCCAGGCTCTGTAATCATGGTGTGCCCAATCTTTTGGGGATAGGGTGGGAAAATAACCAATTATAATGTATAGGAAGTTGAAAAAGATTTAGAAATTCAAACGATGTCCCATGGGAATTTAGAAAGAGTAATGGTATTGTAACAAATTTTGGTATTTTGCCTTCTTAATTCAGACTAACTGAAAGGTTAATGACTATAAAAGTATCTTGACTGTAGTAGATATTGATATGATTTTCCTTTAAAATTTTCAGATTATTTTTTATTTTAGGTGATTTTACATATTTATATGAATGAATTTATGAATTAAGGATGACAGAAATCACTTAAATTTTTTTTAGTGATTTTGGCATGTTAGCCTGGTTTGATAAGGAGGAAGAAAACAAAGGAATTGATTTTTGTAATGTCAAGCAGAACTTACAAATTTAGGACAGACTTACCTAGACCAATATGAATAAATAGTTAAATAGATCCCTTTAACTGGTAAAAAACTAGACAAAATTTAATATGCTTGATTTAGTACTAGTTTATGTTGATGATATAGACAACTTCAGCCAAGGAGTGGGAGTAGTGAATAAATTAGTTACAACTTACTTTACTGTAAAGTAATGTTAATTGTCAGGATAATTATAGGAAATGTTTGCTTACCAATAAATATGAGTTTGACAGTCTTACAATAATGAATTTGTGTTGAAATAGCAGATAAAACATACTTTTTCATTTTTTTCACTTATTCCTGGAATCTATTTTAGTCTCTAGTTTTTGTTAGTATGAACTACTTTACTGTTTTCATCAACATCACCTACTTTAACTATTTTTCTCTTTGCCAAAACAAAGAATGCAGTTCCCATTGATACATTGGAGTTACTTAGAATATCAATACTACAGAGAAAGGAGAAGCAAAGGAAGCAATATACCATTGTCAGTGTGCTTTTCTCCTCCGAGGCTTTCATCCTTCTTGTGTTTTCTCTCTTAACATTGGTCCATAACTACAGTACATTGAGATCCTGCCTTACTGCTTTTTTAATCTTTTTTTTTTAAATTTATTGCATTTTAGGTTTTGGGGTGCATGTGAAGAGCATGCAAGATTGTTGCATAGGTACATACATGGCAATGTGGTTTGCTGCCTTCCTCCCCATCACCTATATCTGACATTTCTCCCCATGTTATCCCTCCCCAACTCCTCCCCACCCCCCACTGTCCCTCCCCTAGTTCCCCCTGACAGACCCCAGTTTGTGATATTTCCCTCCCTGTGTCCATGTGTTCTCATTGTTCAACACCCGCCTATGGGTGAGAACATGCAGTGTTTGATTTTCTGTTCTTGTGTCAGTTTGCTGAGAATGATGGTGTCCAGGTTCATCCATGTCCCTACAAAGGACATGAACTCATTGTTTTTTATGGCTGCATTGTATTCCATGGTGTATATGTGCCACATTTTCCCTATCCAGTCTATCATTGATGGGCATTTGGTTTGGTTCCAAGTCTTTGCTATTGTAAACAATGCTGCAGTGAACATTTGTGTGCATGTATCCTTATAATAGAATGATTTATAATCCTTTGGATATATACCCAGTAATGGGATGGCTGGGTCAAATGGAATTTCTATTTCTAGGTCCTTGAGGAATTGCCACACTGTCTTCCACAATGGTTGAACTAATTTACACTCCCACCAACAGTGTAAAAGTGTTCCTATATCTCCACATCCTCTCCAGCATCTGTTTTCTCCAGATTTTTAAATGATCGCCATTCTAACTGGCGTGAGATGGTATCTCAATGTAGTTTTGATTTGCATTTCTCTAATGACCAGTGACGATTAGCATTTTTCATATGTTTGTTGGCCTCATATATGTCTTCTTTTGTAAAGTGTCTGTTCATATACTTTGCCCACTTTTGAATGGGCTTGTTTGTTTTTTTCTTGTAAATCTGTTTTAGTTCTCTGTAGATTCTGGATTTTAGCCCTTTATCAGATAGGTAGATTGCAAAAAAATTTTTTCCATTCTGTTGGTTGCTAATTCACTCTATTGACTGTTTCTTTTGCTGTGCAGAAGCTCTGGAGTTTAATTAGGTCCCATTTGTCTATTTTGGCTTTTGTTGCCAATGCTTTTGGTGTTTTAGTCATGAAGTCCTTGCCTATGCCTATGTCCTGAATGGTTTTGCCTAGGTTTTCTTCTAGAGTTTTTATGGTGTTAGGTCTTATGTTTAAGTCTTTAATCCATCTGGAGTTAATTTTAGTGTCAGTAGTCAAGAAGGGGTCCAGTTTCTGCTCTCTGGACATGGCTAGCCAGTTTTCCCGACACCATTTATTAAACAGGGAATCCTTTCCCCATTGCTCGTTTTTATCAGGTTTGTCAAAGATTAGATGGTTGTAGATGTGTGGTGTTGCCTCCGAGGCCTCTGTTCTGTTCCATTGGTCTATATCTCTGTTTTGGTACCAGTACCATGCTGTTTTGATTACTGTTGCCTTGTAGTATAGTTTGAAGTCAGGTAGTGTGATGCCTCCATCTTTGTTCTTTTTGCTTAGAATTGACTTGGCTATGCAGGCTCACTTTCGGTTCCATATGAAGTTTAAGGTGGTTTTTTCCAGTTCTGTCAAGAAGGTCATTGGTAGCTTGATGGGGATAGCATTGAATCTATAAATTACTTTGGGCAGTATGGCCATTTTCACAATATTGATTCTTCCTAACCATGAGCATGGAATGTTTCTCCATCTGTTTATGTCCTCTCTTATTTCGTTGAGCAGTGGTTTGTAGTTATCCTTGAAAAGGTTCTTTACATTCTTTTTTTGTTGTATTCCTAGGTATTTTATTCTCTGTATCAATTGTGAATGGCAGTTCATTCTTGATTTGGCTGTCTTTAAGTCTGTTATTAGTGTATAGGAATGCTTGTGATTTCTGCACATTGATTTTGTATCCTGAGACTTTGCTGAAGTTGCTTATCAGTTTCAGGAGATTTTGGGCTCAGACAATGGGGTCTTCTAAATATACAATCATGTTGTCTGCAGATAGAGGCAATTTGGCTTCCTCCTTTCCTATTTGAATACCCTTTATTTCTTTTTCTTGCCTGATTGCTCTGGCTAGAACTTCCAATACTATATTGACTAGGAGTGGTGAGAGAGGGTATCCTTGTCTAGTGCTGGATTTCAAAGGGAATGCTTCCAGTGTTTGCCCATTCTGTATGATATTGGCTCTGCGTTTGTCGTAAATAGTTTTTATTATTTTGAGATACGTTCCATCGATACCTAGTTTATTGAGAGTTTTTAGCATAAAGCGTTGTTGAATTTTATCAAAGGCCTTCTCTGCATCTATTGAGATAATCATGTGGTTTTTGTGTTTGGTTCTGTTTATGTGATGAATTACGTTTATAGACTTGCATATGTTGAACCAGCCTTGCATCCCTGGGATGAAGCCTACTTGGTTGTGATGGATAAGCTTTTTGATGTGCTGTTGCAATCGGTTTGCCAGTATTTTATTGAAGATTTTTGCATCTATGTTCATCATGGATATTGGCCTAAAGTTTTCTTTTCTTGTTGAGTCTCTGCCAGGTTTTGGTATCAGGATGATGTTGGTCTCATAAAGTGATTTGGGAAGGGATTCCCTCTTTTTGGATTGTTTGGAATAGTTTAAGAAAGAGTGGTACCAGCTCCTCTTTTTTTTTTTTTTTGAGACAGAGTTTCACTCTTGTTACCCAGGCTGGAGTGCAATGGCGCGATCTCGGCTCACTGCAACCTCCGCCTCCTGGGTTCAGGCAATTCTCCTGCCTCAGCCTCCTGAGTAGCTGGGATTACAGGCACACGCCACCATGCCCAGCTAGTTTTTTGTATTTTTAGTAGAGACGGGGTTTCACCATGTTGACCAGGATGGTCTCGATCTCTCGACCTTGTGATCCACCCGCCTCAGCCTCCCAAAGTGCTGGGATTACAGGCTTGAACCAACGAGCCTGGCTCCTCTTTGTATATCTGGTAGAATTTGGCTGTGAACCCATCTGGACCTGGGCTTCTTTTGGATATTATGCTATTAATTGCTGCCTCAACTTCAGCTCTTGTTACTGGTCTATTCAGGTTTTCAACTTCCTGGTTTAGGCTTGGGAGGATGCAAGTGTCCAGGAATTGATCCATTTCTTCCAGGTTTACATGCATAGAGTTGTTTGTAGTAATCTCTGATGGTAGTTTCTATTTGTGTGGAATCTGTGGTGATATCCCCTTTATCATTTTTTATTGCATCTATTTGATTCGTCTCTTTTCTTTTTTATTAATCTGGCTAGTGGTCTGTCTATTTTGTTGATCTTTTTAAAAAACCAGCTCCTGGATTTATTGATTTTTTGAAGGGTTTTTTCTGTCTCTGTCTCCTTCAGTTCTGCTCTGATCTTAGTTATTTCTTGTCTTCTGCTAGGTTCTGAGTTTTTTTGGTCTTGCTTCTCTAGTTCTTTCAATTTTGATGATAGGGTGTCAATTTTAGATCTTTCCTTGGTTCTTGGTGTGTATTTATTGCTATATATTTTCCTCTAGATACTGCTTTAAATGTGTCCCAGAGATTCTGGTACGTTGTGTCTTCATTCTTACTGGTTTCGAAGAACATCTGTATTTCTGCCTTCGTTTCATTGTTTATCCAGTCAACATTCAAGAGCCATTTGTTCAGTTTCCATGAAGTTGTGCAGTTCTGAGTTAGTTTCTGAATTCTGAGTTCTAACTTCATTGCACTGTGGTCTGAGAAACTGTTATGATTTCCTTTCTTTTGCATTTGCTGAGGAGTGATTTATTTCCAATTATGTGGTCAATTTTAGAGTACGTGTGATGTGGTTCTGAGAAGAATGTATATTCTATGGATTTGAGGTGGAGAGTTCTGTAAATGTCTATTAGGTTTGCTTGTTCCAGGTCTGAGTTCAAGTCCTGGATATTCTTGTTAATTTTCTGTCTGGTCGATCTGTCTAATATTAAAAATGGGGTGTTAAAGTCTCTCACTATTATTGTGTGGGAGTCTAAGTCTCTTTGTAAGTCATTAAGAACTTGCCTTATGTATCTGGGTGGATGCTTGTTAATTTTCTGTCTTGTTGATCTAATATTGACAGTGTAGTGTTAAAGTCTCCCACTATTATTGTATAGAAGTCTAAGTCTCTTTGTAAGTCATTAAGAACTTGCTTCATGTATCTGGGTGCTCCTGTATTGGTGTGTATATGTTTAGGATTGTTAGCTCTTCTTGTTGCATTGATCCTTTTACCATTATGTAATGCTCTTCTTTGTCTCTTTTGATCTTTGTTGGTTTAAGTCTACAGGTAGTGCTTGACTTACGACCACAGTCGGGACCGCGGAACGGCTGTAACACGATTTGGTCGTAAGTTGAGTAGGCTATATGTACAGTTGAAATGGTGCATGCGGAGATGGTGGTGCATGCAGAGATGGTAGTGCTGCCAGAAGCTGGTCCGCACTGTTGTACGCCCAGCTGGGCAACGTTTGTGCTGCCAGACGTGGAGCAGTCGTAGTCGTGGCTAGCGATTGTGGTCAGAAAGTCGAATGGTCGTAAGTTGCATAGGTCATAAGTTGATCAATACCTGTATTTTATCCGAGACTAGGATTGTAACTCCTGCTTTTTTTCTCTCTCCATTTGCTTGGTAAATCTTCCTCCATCCCTTTATTTTGAGCCTATGTGTATCCTTGCATGTGAGATGGGTTTCCTGGATACAAGACACCATTGGGTTTTGGCTTTTTATCCAATTTGCCAGTCTGTGTCTTTTGATTGGGGCATTTAGCCCATTTACATTTAGGGTTAATATTGTTATGTGTGAATTTGATCCTGCCATTTTGATGGTAGTGGTTGTTTTGCTTGTTAGTTGACACAGTTTATTCATTGTGTCGATGGTCTTTACCGTTTGGTATGTTTTTCGAGTGGCTGGTACTGGTTGTTCCTTTTTGTGTTTAGTGCTTCTTTCAGGAGCTCTTATAAAGCAGGCCTGGTGGTGATGAAATCTCTGAGTAATTGCTTTTTTGTAATGGATTTTATTTCTCCTTCGCTTGTGAAACTTACTTTGGCTAGATATGAAATCCTACGCTGAAAGTTCTTTTCTTTAAGGATGTTGAATATTGGCCCCCACTCTCTTCTGGCTTGTACGCTTTCTGCTGAGAGATCCCCTGTGAGTCTGATGGGCTTCCCTTTGTGGGTGACCCCACCTTTCTCTCTGGCTGCCCTAAGCATTTTCTTCTTCATTTCAACCCTGGTGAATCTGATGATTATGTGCCTTGGGGTTGCTCTTCTTGAGGAATATCTTTGTGGTGTTCTCTGTATTTCCTGGACTTGAACATTGGCCTGCCTTGCTAGGTTGGGCAAGTTTTCCTGGATAATATCCTGAAGAGTGTTTTCCAACTTGGATTCATTCTCTCCATCAAATTCGGGTACACCTATGAAACATAGATTAGGTCTTTTCACATAATCCTATATTTCTTGGAGGCTTTGTTCATTTCTTTTTACTCTTTTTTTCCTAATCTTGCCTTCTCGTATTATTTCATTGAGTTGATCTTTGACTTGTGGTATCCTTTCTTCTGCTTGGTCAGTTCAGCTATTGAAACTTTTGTAAGCTTCACGAAGTTCTGGTGTTGTGTTTTTCAGCTACATCAGTTCATTTATATTCCTCTCTAAGCTGTTTACTCTCATTAACATTTCGTGAAACGTTTTTTCAAAGTTCTTAGTTTCTTTGCATTGGGTTAGAACATGTTCTTTCAGCTCAGAGAAGTTTCTTATTACCCACCTTCTGAAGCCTTTTTCTGTCAGTTCATCAGACTCATTCTCTATCCAGCCTTCTTCCCTTGCTGGTGAAGAGTTGTGATCCCTTGGAGGAGGAGAACTGTTCTGGTTTTGGGTGTTTTCATCTCTTTTGCGCTGGTTTCTTCCCATCTTTGTGGATTTATTTACCTGTGGTCTTTGTAGTTGGTGACTTTCAGATGGAGTCTCTGAGTGGACGTCCTGTTTGTTGATGATGAAGTTATTTCTTTCTGTTTCTTAGTTTTCCTTCTAACAGTCAGGCCCCTCTGCTCTAGGACTGCTGGAGGTCCACTCCAGACCCTGCTTGCCTGGGGCTCACTTGTAGTGGCTGGAGAACAGTGGGGGTTGATGCCAGTTTCTTCTTCTGCTATCTTTGTCCCAGAAGGATACCCTCCAGATGCCAGTCTGAGCTCCCGTTTATTAGGTGACTCTTTGGATATATGGGAGTCAGGGAGTTGCTTGAGGAGACAGTCTGTCTTTCATAGGCACTCAAGTGCTGAGCTGTGAGCTCTGTTGTTCCATTCAAAGCTGCTGGGCGAGTATGTTTAAGTCTGCTGCAGCAGAACTCATAACAGCCTTTTTTTTCACCAGGTGCTCTGTCCTGGGAAGGTAGGGCTTTATTTTTAAGTTTCTGTTGTGCTGCTGCCATTTTTCAGGGATGCCCTCCGCAGTGAGGAGGCAACCTAGTCACAGTCTGCCAGCAGAGGTGTTGTTGATCTGCTTTGTGCTCCATGCAGCTGCCATGTGAAGTTCCCTGCAGTCCTGTTTATATGGGTATAGTTAGAACTGTCTGGGCAATTGCAGCCCGCCTCTTTAGTGGTGGACTCTGTCTTTAATGGCGGACTTCCTTGGCATTGGCAGGGTGCCTCAGTAATGGCGGACTGCTTCAGCAATGGCGGACTACCTCAGTAGTGGTGGACTGCTTCGGTAATGGCGGACGCCTCTCCCACACAGAGCTGGACCGTCCTCGGTTCAGCTGTGCTCGCTGTGAAACTCTGAATACAGAGCATTTCAGATTGCTGGTCTTTGTGGGGTGGGAACAGTGGTGCCTGATCACCTGGCTCCCTGCCTCTGACCCCTTTTTTTTTTTTTTCAGTTGAATGAGCGACTCTTTCTCCCAGGCCTTCCAGTCACCAGTTGAAACGGCACCTGGATTTGTGTGAATTCTTGTGCCGAGACCCACTGCGACAGCTGAAACAGCCACCCTGGAGGCTCGTGACGCTTTTTTGCCCAGGAATCTCCTGGCATGCCTCCCTGTTTCCGCTTCCTTTTTTTCAGTTGAACAGGCAACTCTCTCCCAGGCGTTCCAGTGGCCAGTTGAAAAGGCGCACTGATTTGTGTGAGATTTTGTGTGGAGACTCGCTGCACCCACTGTGCTGGAGGTGCTTTTCTGCCTGGGAATCTCCTGGCCTGGCTCCCTGTTTCAGTCCCCTTTTTATCAGTTGAATGGGCGACTGTTTCTCAGGTGCCCAGTCGCCAGTGAAATGGCACCCAGACCCATGTGAGTTTTTTGAGTGTAAAGCCGCTGGACGAAACAACCACACTGGAGACTCATGGTGCTTTTCCACCCTGGAATCTCTTGGCCTGGCTCCCTATTTCAGTCCCCTTTTTATCAGTTGAATGGGCGACTTTGTCTTCCAGGCACTCCAGTCGCCAGTTGAAATGGTGCCTGGACCCGTGTGAGTTTTTCTGAGTGGAGAGCTGCTGCGCTGGCCGAAACAGACAGGCTGAAGACCTGTGGTGCTCCTCCGTCTGGGCATCTCTTGGTCTGTGGGCAGTAAAAATCTGTCTGGAAATGTGGCAACCACTCGCCCTCTGCCCACTTGCTGGGAGCTGCAATCCAGAGCTGCTCCTACTCGGCCATCTTGGATTCCCCTCTCCTGCTTTTTTTATCTTAGCCATCAGCAGCATATCCTATACTATATTTAGGTTGGTAAATTTTCTGTAGTAAAATTCTTCATAGTGAGCAGCCTCTTCTCGGCTGTCCCCATCCCTACCTTATCCTATTTCACTGTGGAAGGCTCACCTTCTGGTTGAACACCTCCTTGTGTGAAGTACAGCTTTGGGGAAATCTAGAATTGCTGTAGGACCATCAATGTTATGAGACTCAGTGCCTGAGTCATATTTAACTTTTTAAAGATGTTTATAGCTTTTACTTTTTATAGGTAAATAGCCCTTTTATTATCAACACAGTACTTTTCTCTTCCTTTTTTTTTTTTTTTGTGACTGAGTTTCACTCTTTGTTGCCCAGGCTGGAGTGCAGTGGCGCGATCTCGGCTTACTGCAACCTGTGCCTCCCAGGTTCAAGCAATTCTCCTGCCTCCTGAGTAGCTGGGATTACAGGTGCCCGCCATCACACCCAGCTAATTTTTTTTTTTTTTTGTATTTTTAGTAGAGATGGGGTTTCACTGTGTTGGCCAGACTGGTCTCAAACTCCTGACCTCAGGTGATCCTTCTGCCTCAGCTTCTCAAAATGATGGGATTACAGGCATGAGCCACCGCACCTGTCCTTTTCTCTTTTTCTTAAAAATGACCAATTTCACCACTGACAAGAGTTTATTTTTGTCATCTGTTAAACGTGTTTTCCCATGACTTTAGTTTCTTCTTCATTTCATATGTGATTTTGTGTATATGTTTATGCATGTGTGTGTGGTTTCCTTTTTTAGATCAAGATGTATTTCTTTGAAGATGAGACTCAATGGGCTATTTGCTGTTTTTCTTTCCTCACCTAGGATATGTTCAATTTAGCTCACAGTCTTTCTTCCTAACGATATGGGTAAACATGACTGACTGTTCAACATTACAGATTGAAAATAAAACCTGTGAATCCTAGCCTCTTTTTTTGTATTTCTTTATTTTAAAATCTAACATATTTTTCTTTCTTTATGCTTTCTTTTTTCTGTCATGGAGATAAGGTATTTAGTTCTATAGGTAGTCAGTGTCCAGTATCCTGAAGACTTCTACCTATTATTTTGCTTGTCTTCCTTTATTATGTTCATGTTCAGTTTAGTCTAGAGAAGATCTTGTAATGTTGGACTGAATTCTAGTGCCACTAATGATAAGCTTGTATAGCATTTCCTCTTAAGTGAATGATTTCTTCTGTATGTTTGATGTGAATATGTATATCATATGCTGTACTCTTGGTTTTATGTTTCCAGGTATATTTCTTTTTCTCAGAGAAATCTTTCAGTTTGTATCTTTCCTAAAATGGAGTTTTTCTTACATTGGGTTTTTGTTATTGCTGATTACTGGATATTATTTATTCTTTGCACCCTGTTGATATTCACCTATTTTACTTTCATGGTTAATCATTTTTTTCTACTATATAATGAAGCAGGATATTTACCTGACTCCTTTGTGGGACTCACAACAGGGCTGCCTTGTTTACCCAGCCCAGCACTCTTAACTACTTGTGGAAGGGAGTGTACAAATGAACGGATGTGAGAAATGGAGTGAATGAGTGCTGGAACCAGCCAGCTGCTTTGGTGCCAGAGGGCTCAAACTCCACTCACTCGGACCCACTGTGTCACATCGCTTGCAGGAGGGAGCGTGCATAAGAGTGGGTGCTGGAACCGACTGGATGCTTCAGCCACAGCAGGAGTGAACTCTGTGCAGGCCCTGCAACAGTGTCTAGGAGCGGGTGCCTGCGACTGTCGAAGCTCCAGAGGGCATGTTACAGTGCTCTTTTAGCTCTGCTGTCCATGGGCAGCTTAAATGGTAACAGCTCAGCAGACCTTTTGCCTTTTTGTGTGAGGTGGCTGCCCTCTGCCAGTGAGGGCAAAGAGCCAATGTGAAAGCCTTTTGTATCCACACTTGTGGCTCTTGAGCTCTTGTCTGGCCCCCAGGAAAAAGGAGTTTTCATGAACAAATTGAAGGATGGTAAATACAGGGGATTTTATTGCCAGTGAAAGTGGCTCTCGGCAGGAGGGGAAGCCAAAAAGGGGACAGAGTGTGTAGGTAATCTTCTCCTGAAGTTCAGCCATCTCTGACCAGATTTTCTCTGTAGTAACACCATCAAGCTGTCCTTCTGAAGTCCAGCCGCCTCTCTCCAGTATCCATTCTAGTCTACCAGATGAGTCTGGGTTTTTTATAGGCACAGGATGGGATGGGGCAGGGCCATGGGTGGTTTAGGAAAAGGCAGCATTTGAGCTGGTAAACAGAGGTGTAAGTTCTCACTTTGGGCCACAGTTTCAGGCCTTTTGGCTTGAGGGTTGAGGTTTTGCTTGGGGACCTGCCCTTGTCTGCCTAGAATTTTTCTGTCCCCTGTTCCTGAAGTAATGAAACAACAGTTTTGAAGACATTTGTCATCAAGCAGCAAAAGGCATTGGTCCCTGAGGGATGGGAAACAAATTAGGTGAGATCATGCGATTGCTCTTGCTCCTACCTAGAGAGAGTTTGTAGGGATGGAACAAAGCAGTGGAACCCAGGAGGATCCTAGAGATTTCTCTGTATTGAAGAGGTAGAGCTAGCTGGGAGACTGGGGGCCAAGGCAGCTAGAGTTCACAAGATAGAGTACAAGAGAAGAGAAAGCTACAAGAGACAGAACTTCACAGATTTGTAGATATTCCTTTCAAGAATTCAGCTGACTACTGATCAATATTTGGTAGAGAAATGAGTGGAGGCTGCGGAAGAACCATCCAAAAGGAACTGAGAGAATAATACGATACTCAGAGCTCACACATGGGTAGGAGTAGGGCCTAAATCCATCAGACAAAAAACTTCCTAATTTAACAGGTATCAGGAAGAGGATCTCTAACATTCTTGTGTTTATTTTTAGATGTTCAACTTGGGTCTTTTTTGTTCTGTGTCTTTACTTAATATTCTTAACCTTTCTTCTGGCTTTTAGAACATATGGAACAGATATATAATAACTTTTAATGTCCTAGTCTTGAAATTCTATCAACACTGTCATTTCTGGGTTGGTTTTGATTGATTGTCATAGTTCTCCTTCTGGCTCTATTTTCTTGTCTTATTTTGTTTAACCTGCTTGGTAATTAATTGATGCATATCAGGCATGTAAAATAAGACACTATAAAGCGTACCTTGTTCGGTGCTGGACATTTTTATATTCCTGTATTCTTTTTTTTTTTTTTTTTTAAGAGATGGGGTCTTGCTCTTTTGCCCAGGCTATAGTACAGTAGCATGATCATAGCTCACGGCAGTATTGAACTCTTGGGCTCAAGTGATCCTCCTGCTGCAGCCTCCTGAGTAACTGGGACTATAAGTGCGTGCCACCAGCCTGAGTGCCTATAGATATTTTTGAACTTTTTCTCATCTGTATTGTAGTTATTTGAAAGTGCTTTTTAACTTTTAGGTATTGCTTTTAATCTTTGTTAGGTGTAACCACTTAATCTAATTTTCCTCACAACTGAGGCAAAACCCTTCTGAATACTTTGTTTCATCAGCTACAAGGTTTTCCAATCTGGCTGTTGGTTACAGATGTTAAGTTAAGGATCAGATTGTCCCTTCAAGGCTTATTTTTAAGCTCTGTCAGGATCGTTTTAGAGTAATCTTTATTCTAGGACAAATTTAGCCCTCCTTAGGTCTGTACCTCTTGCCTAGAGTGTAAAGAGATGTCTCTTCTGTGGCTGGATGGAACTCAAATGTCTCCGAGCTCAGTATCAACCCAGGGTTGTTCATATTTTAGCTCTTGGCAGATGTTTTTTTGTCTGACCTTATGGAATTTCATTGTAAGTGTGTGTAGATTAGTATTTAGTTGATGACTCAAGTGGTCCCCAGTGTACATGTCTGTAGCTTTTTTCTGCATAAGTTTCTCCTGTCTGGTATATTATTCCAGTAATTCTTGCCACCTCCACTGTTCCAAACTCCATTCTCTATAAGTTAGCAAGACTGCTGTATTCTGCTTTGAATCTCCCTGTGGGCAGTGGTGTCTAGAACATGTCTTTAGGCATGACCACCTAGACCAAGGTGGTCATAGGGCTTATCTAGTTTGTTTTCTTGTTTCGGGAAACACAGATCTACGCTAATTGTTGTTCACTCTCTGGAAACTGTTAGCGTATTTTGTCTGGTTTTGCAGTTGCTTACCATCTGAGGGTAAATCTGTTACCAGTTATTCCATAATGGCTGGAAGCACACATTTCATGCTATTGGATTATTGTGGAAGTTGGCAAAGACATTTGGGTGAAGTTACGGGGAATCACAATAAACCTTTGCTGATTTTAGACTTAATGGCTGTTTAGTAATTGTATGTTTATGGGCTTTGGGAATAGTTAACTATGTCTTCTTCAAGTAGATCTATGAGATGAGATAACGTAAATAGTAAAGCATAATACAGGCTGGGCATGGTTGCTCATGCTTGCAATTCCAGAACTTTGGGAGGCTGAGGCAGGAGGATTACTTGAGCCAGGAGTTTGATACCAGCATGGGCAACATAGTGAGACCCAGTCTCTACAATATAGTAAAACAAAATAAATTTTAAAATCTTTTTAAAAAAGAAAATAGTTGCATTGCCTTTGTGGTGGGAGGAGTTTAAATTGGTGATGTTGCTTTTATATTAGTTGTAATTGCTTAAGATTGTTTTCAGTAGACTTTGATGCAATTGGAAAAAAACTGCTTCTCACAATTAATAATGTCAGAGAAAAATCTCATGTTGTTGACATAACAGTAAAGCAACTGGCAGAAAGACGTATTTCCATAGAATGTATTGTGTCTTTGTACTGTTGTTGAGTTTTTGTACTTGGTGATTTGTAGTACACACTCAGTGAACATTTAATGTATGAATGTTTATTAAGATTGTTTCACTTGTCAGTTAATCATATTGATTGCTAACTGTGTGCCAGACATGATACTGGATGAGGGAGAAGCAGCAACAAAAGAAGTAGGAGAAGGGTCCCTGATCAAAAGACTGCATGAGATGGTGCATGTATAAGGCTGCAAAATCTTCTAGCGAAGATAAATGGAGTATAGAATGATTATGTCACCTCTCAGGGAGGGAGGTATAGATGGGCTGGATTTTGAGAAAGTTGATGGATATATGCGTTGATTGATAAAGGAGGAAAAAAATCCCTGTTTTTTTTTTTTTTAAAGGAATGGTGCATTGCAGGGTGACAGCTGAGAATAAACAAATTATTCTGTGGAAAGAAAGCAAAAATAAATTGGTTCTAGTGGCAGTTTGTTGAAAAGATAGTAAAAACCTAGGTTATAGCGCTAATCAAGGTGTCATACAAAATCGAGGGAAAATACAAAATATTTTGAGCCATGATCTGAAAAGATGTACATTTCTGAATGCCTTTTATGTTAAAAGATAGACAAAGTTAAATAATTTTATGTTCAAAAAGCAAGTTGTATGAGTGCTAACTTACTTTAAGTTGAAATACGAAGCAAATTAAGCCACTGAGTGTTACTGAGTTTGGGTATAATTTGCAAAATGGAAACCCATTCCTTGTTGGCATTTGGAAAGTGCTACTTACAGAATAAGTCAGGGTACAAAGTAAGTGAATTTGCATGTTATGACTGGCTACATAAAGAAAAGTTAAAGGGATTTTAAAAAATACATAATGCGAACTGAAACTTGAGTGGGCTGAGTATCATATATTTTTCTTTTGTTCCAGGTTGCTGCATTTACTCAGAGGACATCCATGACCCTAATGGTCTCTTTATTCAAGATAAAGTGATTTATGGCCTTTATTGATTAACTGGACAAATTCAGGTTAGTGTATTTTGTGGACAGCACTTCCTTCTTGTAATTATATGTTAATGCTTTGAGAAATAGATAATTTTGTGATTAAAGCTCCGTATGTTGTGAGTACCAGTAAAGTAGAAAGGCCAAGTCAAAGTCTGTTGACTTGTGTATTAGTTAAAGAAACATTTTCTGACTGACTACTATGTACAATATTCACTGCATAAATCAAAAAATCTTTTGTTTTTAAATAGTTTTGTACTTTATGGGCTGGATAAAACCAGTTGTGGTTGAATGCAGTCCATTGAACTTTTGGTATCGTTATATGGCATATTTGGTACTAAAAATAAGCAATTCATCTTAAACATTTCTGACATTTTTAGTAGCTGGCTTTTACAGGTATTCTTGTCCAGATTTCAGTCATACATTAACATTTTTTAAAATTTATTTTTAATGTTCATTCTATTAATTTTGACAAATATATATTCGTTACCACAATTAAAACATTTTCCAAACCTTCCAAATTTGCTCATGTTGCCCATTGGTAGTTAACTTTGCCTTCTGCCCATTTCTAGCAATCACTGTTCTGCTTTCTATCCCTATAATTTCCCTTTTCTAATTTGTCATTTAATTGGAATCATGTAATATGTAGTTTTTAAATCCTGGCTTCTTTCACTTAGAATAATGTATTTGAGGTTTACTCGTGTTGCTGTATGCATCAGTAGCTGTTTTTCAGTAGTATGTTTTTTTTTTTATTGCTGAGTAGTATTCCACTGTATGGATATACCATAATTAATTTATTCATTTAACTGTTTATGGATATTTAGGCAGTTTCTAGTTTTTGATGATCATAAAACTGCTGCAGTCATATTTAAAAAACAAAAATGTGATTCTGTGTTCAAAAATTTTTTTACATTGATACATATTAGATATACATATTTTCAGGGTACATGTGATAATTTGATACCTTTATGCAATCAAATCAGGGTAATTAGAATATCTGTTACCTTAAATATTTAGTTTTTTCTTTACATTAAGAGCATTTGAATTATTTTCTTCTAGCTATTTTGAAATGTACAATCAACTAATGTTAACTCCCTATTGATCTACTGAACATCAGGTCTGATTTCTTCTAAGTGTATGTTTGTACCCATTAATCAACCTCTCTTCAGTCCCAAACCTCATATATTTTTTATTAACAGAAGTTACTTTTTGTTGCTGCTGATGTTAAAGGGCTGTAATGATTTAACTGTTGCCTTTTAGGCTGTGTTTGCATTTCTTTTTAAAAATGTTTTTAAAAAATAACTAGAACACAATGTAACAGACATTGTGGCTAGGGGAAGAGACTTGGAATTGATGGATATTTTGAATATAGCATGAGAAATGATGTAAAATTATTAGAAAGGGAATATATTGGAACTTGTGGTGTTTTCTGATTTTAGAGATAATAGGTAGCTTCCTTGAATATAGTGGTAGATCAGAAATAAAAAAGTAGATTTATATCATTAAGCTTCATATAGGTAGCTTCAAAAGTCATCTATAAAAGTCAAGTAAATTAGAATTCTCCTGTCTTAAAAACATACTTAAAGAGGGTAAAGGTTGGGCATGAAAAAGTCAATTTAAACTTTCTTGAATGAATAGGATGAAAGTGATGGAAACTGTCTTTCTGCCTTGGGGAAATGAATAACCTCAAAAAGTAGCTTGAGAACCTATTTGAATATTTATAAGGAAACTGTAGTTCATTATTTGTTATAGAAATAAAAAGGTCTTGAGAAAGCATTATGCTCTGACTCAGAAAAAAAAGTTGGATGGTTAGACTCTATAGTTTTTAAGCCTGGACACTAAAAGACTTACTGCAACTTTAAACTGTTTTCTTGTTTCTGAACATTTTTAGGTCAGTTATGCAACTTTCATAGTATCTCTCTAGATAAATGGCCTCCCGTGTTGTGTTCTCAGAAAACATTTTTTTAAAAACTTTTTTTTTTTTTTGGAGACCAAATCTCACTGTTACTCAGGATGGAGTGCAGTAGCTTAATCTGCGCTCACTGCAACCTCCGCCTCCCGGGTTCAAGCAGTTCTCATGCCTCAGCCTCCCAGGTAGCTGGGATTATAGATGTGCATCACCTTGCCGGGCTAATTTTTATATTTTTAGAAGAGATGGGGTTTTGCCATGTTGGCCAGGCTGGTCTCGAACTTCTCGGCTCAAGCAGTCTGCTCGTCTCAGCCTCCTGAAGTGCTGGGATTATAGACGTGAGGCGCTGTGCACGGTCAGAGAACATTTCTTAAATAGGCAAAACATTTTAGGCAGAGTCAGAGCATTTTAGAGATATTTCTGAAAGAGAATAGTTATTTGTTCACTGGGCAAATGCAGCACAGAGTCAAAGATAATGCTATGCTCAGAAGTCATAATTTCTTCATGATTTTAGGGTATTTAGATTTTAAACCAGAATTATAAGGTCAATATTTATCTAAAGTATTCATGAAAATTAAAGTCATATTTAAATTTAATATACTTTAATTCACACAAAAAATTTTGAGGTGGTTACAAAATAAAAAGTTTAGATTTTTCTAGCTACATATTCAATATTAGCATATCTTTTCCATATTTGAAAATTGAGATCCTATCTTGTACCATTTAAATAATAGCCTGTTTTAGCCTAAAATTAAATGTAAAAGAAATAAACAAAAACTGAGTTTTGTAAAGAATATTAAATTGAGTAATTTAACTTTATCTTACCTGTTAGGTTAAGCAATGATCCTAGGATAAAGACAGAGAGAGAGAATGATGAGTAAAATGAACCCTACACTGCAGTGTCTCCAAATAGCTGTATGAGTAAAAGCTTACCATCTCACCTCTCTGTGTCTTTATTTTCTTATTTATGAAAAAAGCCATTAAGGTCCGCATTACAGTCAGGTATAATTGGTGAAGTTTAAAACTACTGGTTTCTTCTATTTCGTGAACGCTGCCAGGCTTTGGAAATTAGCGATACAATTTGATTCACAGTGAGAAACAGCCAAAAAAAAAAAAACAATAAAATAACATTATATTTTAAAATGTTAAAAAATAATAAAATTAAAATAAAAACGAGATACTTTTCTAGAAATGGAACATTTTAAAATGAAAATAGGATCCAAACATATCATAAGTATTTACTTTTGGATATTTGATATATAGGCTTGTTATAAGATTGTGACTTAGTTGAAGTAGTTTTAGTTTATACAGATTATCAAGAGAAGAAAGTATATGTTTTTGCTCTATATGTTTTCTCTGGAAACATCTTCTCATCGTATTGTAGCAGTGTTATCTTGATTCTCTAAAAATCTTTATAGTCTTTTAGGACAAAGGAAATAGGTATTGGGAGACATTTCTCTTCAGTCTTATGGGTCTCTTCTGTTTCTGCACATTTGCTGAGCAGAGTATTGATAGCTTTTGTTGGGGGCTATCTTTTTCAAAGAAATCTGTTTAGCAAACAGCCTAGGAAGATATAAATAGTGCTTCCGTTAGGACAGATGGCATATTTCTTTGCTGTGCAGGATAATTAAGATAATCTCTCTGAGGAAAATGTTGGGCATATTTGCTTGTAGCTCCTTTTAAAGATCGGAGTTTCATAAGCTCAGGTTTTCTTGTCCTGTAATGCAACCCATAGTATGTGCACTTGGTTTTCCTTTTATTGGCCTTTAGGAATTAGAGCCTGAGGAACCAGTACAAAATGTGGTACTCTGTCTATGTTACTGTTGTGAGTAGTAAACTGTTCTTTGTTTATGACCTAAGAATGTCATAACTTCTGCCAGTATTATCTGATACTAGCTTACCAGATACCACTAATATATCCTGTTGATAAAGCAAAGCCGAGTTTATTTCTTATTGTGGTAAGGGAGAACACTGCCTTGAAAGATCTTTGGTAGTCTCTTAGAGAGGTCAGAGTTTGAGAATTTGAAGTTTGGTTTAAGTTGGATCTTTTAGTGGTGGTGATGGGGCTTGAGTAGGATTGGGTAGATATCATGATAAAACAGTTTAGCTTTGGTGGAAACGGTAAGATAAAGATTTTGAAAACTGCTGAAGGGTTGATGGGTCTTTCTAGAAGGTCTGTAATGAACAATCACATTATATTTCTGCAAGTCTCCTAGAGTAACAGTTACGCTAATTAAGACAGTGGATTTGTAGAGTCACATTAATGTGCATAGAAAGCTGTGTGTGTGAGTGTATTAGGGCTGCTGTAGCAAAGCACCATGAACTGGGTGACTTAATATAACAGAATTTTATTCTTTCATAGTTTTGGAGGTTAGCAGTCTGAAATCAAGTTGTTTGCAGGGCCACATTCTCTCTGAAGGCTCTAGGTAAGAATCCTTTCCTCCTTTTAGCTTATGGTGGATGCCAGAAATCCTTGGTGTTTCTTGACTTGTGGTAGCGTAACTCTCATTTCTACCTCAGTATTCACATGACATCTTCCTTCTGTGTGTGTCTGTGTTCAAATTGCCTTCTTAAAAGTATACCAGTCATGTATTAGGGTTCATTGTGATCAAGAATGACATTATATCAACTTGATTGTATCTGCAAAGACCTTATTTCCAGCAGTTATAAATTTTGGGAGGACACTTACTTAATTCAGTATAGGGGGCATGTAGTTTCAATCCTCAGTGTCCCAACTGTATATAGGTAGATGGTGTTCACTCTCAGTGTCCATGAAACTATGGCAGACTGATGTTAGCTTGAATGTAGGGTAAAATCTTAGGTTCTTCAGAGTTCTTGACAACAGCATGATATAGTAGAAAGAAAACCAGTCTGGAACTCAGAGTACCTTAGTTTTGCTCTACTTTTAACTAGCTTAAGAAAGTTACTATCTTCTTCAGCTATTAGTTTGTTTCTGAAACACCAGGGGTTCAGTCTAGGTTCTGCTGCTTGCTGCATAGAAAGCCAATCACTGAGACAACAAGTACTGCCAAGGAAGAAAGCTTTAGTCAGGTGCGACAGCTGAGAAAATGGGAGCTCAGTCTCAATTCCATCTCCCTGACTGACTATAACCAGGGTTTATTTAGCAGAGAAGAAATATAACAATGTTTAAGAAAAGAGAAACTTGGGAGGGGCAAGGAAGCAATTATGGTGAATGAGGCATCTGGCATCTGGTGGGTTGATCTGGTTTCAGTTCTTTGATACTTTTGTGCCAAAAGAACCGTCTATGGGACTATTGGGTTGGTTTCAGTTTCCCTTATGGAGGGAATTATTTTCCTCATGAGGCCTGAGGAAGAGAAGAGTAAACCAAATGATCTTTAACGTATTTCTAGTTCTCAGATTCTAATGTTCTGTAATTGTTTAGTGCCTGCTACATACCATATTAATATTAGTTTTGTTGGAGTCACAGAGTAAAGAGAGACTGGAGAATGCTTTAAGTGCTAATCAGATAGGCTCTAACTTGTGAATGTAGAATGCATAAATTAATTTGTTTATTTGGGTGAAGGTCATTAATGAAGACATTAGGTAAACATGCTGTTTGCCCTGACCTCTCTGACTTACCATTTTGGTTTTCAACTTGAATAGTATATTTGGAAGAGGAACATTCTTCAGGTCACTTGAAGTTAGAAAAATGCTACACTCTCAGACTGAGTTCACAAAATGAAATAACTTTTCCTGAAGTGAATATGAGGATGTGAATGTGAGACAGTTTTGCCTTCATTGTCCAAGCTTGTCTGTCATGTCATTCTTGTGGTCAAGAGATCTAGAAAAATTCTTACTAGAGAATGGTAATCATACTGTGAGGTGGAGAATGGTGTTAAGAGTTCTAGGTGTGGCCGGGCGTGGTGGCTCAAGCCTGTAATCCCAGCCTTTGGGAGGTCGAGGCGGGTGGATCACGAGGTCAAGAGATCGAGACCATCCTGGTCAACATGGTGAAACCCCGTCTCTATTAAAAATACAAAAAAATTAGCTGGGCATGGTGGCGCGTGCCTGTAATCCCAGCTACTCAGGAGGCTGAGGCAGGAGAATTGCCTGAACCCAGGAGGCGGAGGTTGCAGTGAGCCGAGATCGTGCCATTGCACTCCAGCCTGGGTAACGAGAGTGAAACTCTGTCTCAAAAAAAAAAAAAAAAAAAAAAAGAGTTCTAGGTGTAAGTGATTCATGTGCTATTGAATTTTCTTTATGTTTTGAATAGGTCACTGTAGTATTATATTTGAGTTTTCTTTGAATCATGTTGAAAGTATGTAATAATTACTTCATAGAGATACTGTGGGTGCTAAAAAAGGAAGTTCCTTGGTACTACCAAAACCCGCTGTGGTTGTTTATGTGCTTATTCTTTGAAGGTACAAATGAACAGTGTCTACATACTGATAAGTATAAATATAGGTTGAACCAATGTTTTTCGATGTGGACAAAAGTTACTGAAATAGGAGGAAAGAGGATTTTTATTCATTCTATATGGAAGAAATTCAAAACCGTATAGAGGGATTGATGGGATTCTCTCACCACTTGAATTAAAGATCTTCCTTTATGTAGCCGTTCCGTTACACAAAAATTGTACTAAGTGTTTTCATAGTGGATATTTGGGCAATTCAGAGACTCTCACTAGGTGTTATAACAATGGTAATTTATTTGATTAATTTTAGAAGATAAAATAGAATATAGAATTAGCAGTAACACTCTAGCAATACCTGAAAAAAATATTAAAACAGACAGAATATAGAAATTAAATAGATGCCATAATTATAATAATAAAAAGATATGCATCTGTCATATTTCTATTCACATTTCTATTCTAGTCAATTAAAAAAGTAGAAGAATGTTAGTATGTCGGTCTGTCTGTCCGTCCATCTGTCCCTCTTTCCCTCCCTCCCAACTTCCCAACTTCCCAACTTCCTTCCAGACAGGACCTCACTCCATTGCCCAGGCTGGAGTGCATTGGCATAGTCATGGCTCACTGCAGCCTCGACCTCCTTGGCTCAGGTGATCCTCCCACCCCAGCCTCCAGAGTTGCTGGGACTGCAGGTGCACACCACCATGCCTGGCCTACTTTTTAAATATTTTTTGTAGAGACAGAATTTTACCATGTTGCCCAGGCTGATTTTGAACTCCTTTGCTCAAGCAATTTCCCCTCCTCAGGCTCCCAAAGTGCTGGGATTACAGCAGTGAGCCACGGTGCCTGCCTACTATATTTTCTTAATGTTAAAGAAACGGATATTAAGGAGTTACTTAGAAAGAGTAACTTGACCTTTTGGTGTGGGCTATTTTGATGATTCTTGAGAAGATTTTCTTTTTTTCTTCATTTCTAGGGTCACGGTGGCTGATTATCGAAGCCTGGATTAAACTCTCTTCTTTGTACTTTTCCTTCTTGTTTTAGGCTTTGGAATTGGTATGCTAATATTATCAGAAAAATAAGGTTCCTCCAACTTACAAGAAATATTTTCTAGTTTCAGAGAATTATGAGTTGGTAAGATTTAAAAAATATGGTATGGATGTGAATATGAATTATTCACTTTTAAGATGTGTAGTCTTCACTTTCCCTGTTGTGTTTTGTTGGACTCATATAGATGCTTGAGAAATTAAGAGAGATTCTCCCTGGCTCCCCCAGCCAGCCCTGTGGCCCTGTTGGGGAAAAAAGGAAACAAAGGAGGAAAACCATGTCAAACACTCAAACACATATTTTTTCTTTTCTCTCTCTTTTTTTTTGAGACGAAGTCTCACTCTGTTGCCCAGGCTAGAGTGCAGTGGCATGATCTTGGCTCACCTCAACCTCCACCTCCCAGGTTCAGGTGATTCTCCTGCCTCAGTCTCCTGAGTACTGGGATTACAGGCACTCACCACCATGCCTAGCTAATTTTTGTATTTTTAGTAGAGACAGGGTTTCACTACATTGGTCAGGCTGGTCTCAAACTCCTGACCTTGTGATCCACCTGCCTTGGCCTCCCAAAGTGGTGGGATTACAGGTGTGATCCACGGTGCCCAGCTGAACACGTATTTTTCTTGAGCACCTGTGCTGAATTAATGTATTACTGTGAAAGTTGTTTAATTGGAAAGTTGTTTAATCTATTTTTTTAAAATATATTTTATTTCTTGGGGCAGTTTTAGGTTTACAGTGAAATTGAAAAGAAAGTACAGAGGATTCCCTTATATTCCTCCTTTTATCTTGTAATCTGTTATAATTGCTTATTATTTCCAGGAGTTTGTTGGTCAGTACTTTGGGATTTTTTTTTTTTTTTACATAGATGATCATGTCATCTGCAAACAAAGAGTTTTATTTCTTCCTTACCAATTTGTATGCCTTTTATGGCCTTTTCTTGTCTGATTGCATTAGAGTCCAGCATGATGTTGAATAGGAGTGGTAAGAAGGGAAATCCTTGTTCCTGATCTTAGGGAGAAAGCTTCTGGTTCCTCACCATTAAGTATGGTGTTTGCTCTAAGTTTTTTTGTAAATTTTATTTATCAAGTGAAGGAATCCTCTATTTCTAGTTTGCTGGGAATATTTAGTTATTAATTGATGTAGGATTTTATCAAATACTTTTAATGCTCTACTGATATGATTGATTATATGATTTGTTTCTGTTTCCTGGATTGCATTGATTGATTTTCAGATGTTGAACCTATCTTGTATACTTAGAATATACTCTACTTGATTGTGGTGTATAATGTGATTTGCTAAGATTTTTGAGAACATTTGCCTCTGTGTTCATGAAAGATACTGGTCTGTAATTTTCCTTTCTTGTAAGGCTGTTACCTGGGCTTATTCTGGGTAATGTTGGCTTCTGAGAATGAGTTAGGAAGTGCTCGCTCTGCTTCTACAGATTGCAAAATATTGGTATCATTTGTTGCTTAAATGTTTGATAGAATTCATGAGTGAATTATCTGAGTGTAGTGTTTCCTGTTTTGGAAGGTTATTATTTATTCAGTTTAAAAAAATTGACTTAGGCTTATTCAGATTATCTGTTTCTTCTTGTGTGAATTTTGGTAGATTGTGTCTTTTAAGGGATTGGTTCATTTCACCTAAGTTATCAAATTTAAAAGCATAGAACCAGCTTTGAGTTTTGTTGATTTTCTTTATTTTCCTATTTTCAATTTTGCTGATTTTTCCTCTGATTTTTATTACTTTCTTCTGCTTCCTTTGGATTTAGTTTGTTTATTATCTAGTTTCCTAAATTAAAAGCTTAGATGATTAATTTTATCTTTATTCTTTTTTTTTAAACAAATATATTCAGTGCTATAAATTAATCTCTTAGTCCTGCTTTGCTGCATCCCATAATTATTTATTTATTTATTTATTTTTGAAATGGGATCTCATTATGTTGCCCAGGCTGGTCTGGAACTCCTAGCCTCAGGTGATCCTCCTGCCTTGGCCTCTCAAAGTTCTGGGATTACATGCATGAGCCACTGCACCTGGCCATAAATTTTAGTGTTTTATTTTCATGTACACTTAGTTTAAAATATTTTATAAGTTCTCAAGACTGTGTTTTTGTCCTATGAGTTATTTGTAACTGAGCTGTTTAAACATCTCCAAATATTTTGAGATTTTCCAGCAATTTTTTTGTTTAATTTAACTAGTTTAATTCCACTGTGGTGTGTCTATTTGTATGGTGTCTATTCTTTTAAACTTGTTAAGGTATATTTTGTAGTCTATGTTTGTGAACTGTTCCCTGTGGATTTCAGAAGAATGTGTATACTACTGTTGCTGGATGAAGTGTTCTGTAAATGTCAGTTAGATCCAGTTGATTGATGGTGTCGTCCACTCTACAATACTTTTCTGATTTTCTGCTTCTGTCGATTACTGATAAGAGGGTTGTTGAAGCTCCAACTATAATAATGAATTCGTATGTTTCTCCTTGTAGTTCTGTCAGTTTTTATTATACCTTATGTATTTTGACACTCTTGCTAGGTGGGTACATATAAAGATAATTATGTCTTCCTGGTAAATAGTAACAGATTGACCATCTGTTATTATGTAATGCCCCTCTGTCACTGATACTTTTTCTTGGCCTGAAGCTTGCTCTGTCTGAAATTAATATAGCCATTCCAAGCTTTTGATTAGGTTTAGCATAGCCTATCTTTTTTTTTTTTTTTTTTGAGATGGAGTTTCGCTCTCGTTACCCAGGCTGGAGTGCAATGGCACGATCTCGGCTCACCGCAACCTCCGCCTCCTGGGTTCAGGCAATTCTCCTGCCTCAGCCTCCCTAGTAGCTGGGACTACAGGCACGTGCCACCATGCCCAGCTAATTTTTTTTTTTTTGTATTTTTAGTAGAGACGGGGTTTCACCATGTTGACCGGGATGGTCTCGATCTCTTGACCTCGTGATCCACCCGCCTCGGCCTCCCAAAGTGCTGGGATTACAGGCTTGAGCCACCGTGCCCGGCCAGCATAGCCTATCTTTCTCCATCCCTTTACTTTTAGTCTGTCTTCGTCTTTAGAGTGG
Organism: Saimiri boliviensis; assembly: GCF_048565385.1. NCBI lineage: Eukaryota > Metazoa > Chordata > Mammalia > Primates > Cebidae > Saimiri > Saimiri boliviensis. Next base: position 38,244,337 of record NC_133450.1, on the reverse strand, counting down.
GATTTTTGTAGGCATTGTATAGTAGGGTGTTGTCTTTAGATTTATTCTTGACAGCATGTATCTTTTAACTGGTGTATTTAGATCACAGTGTTTAAACTAATTATTGATATAGTTGGATTAATATCTACTGTATTTATAACTGTTTTCTACTCATTGTCTTTGTTCTTTCTTTTTTTTGTATTTCACTCTATTTCTGCCTTCTTCATTTTATTTGAGCATTTTATATGATTCCATTTTGTTTAATTAATTAATTAATTTTTTTAGAGACAGGGTTTCACCTTGTTGGTCAGGCTGGTCTCAAACTCCCAACCTCAGGTGATCTGCCCGCCTCAGCCTCCCAAAGTACAGGCGTGAGCAACCGCACCTGGCCTATGAATCCATTTTGTTTCCTGTTTTAGATTATCAATTATACTTTTTTAAAATTATTTTTTAGGCTGAGCCTGGTGGCTGATGCCTGTAATGCCAGCACTTTGGGAGGCTGAAGTGGATGAATCACCTGAGGTCAGGAGTTCCTGACCAGCCTGACCAACATGGTAAAATCCCATCTCTACTAAAAATACAAAAATTAGCTGGGCGTGGTGGCCCGAGGTTGAGACAAGAGAATTGTTTGAACCCGGGAGATGGAGGTTGCAGTCAGCTGAAATCACATTACTGCATTCTAGCCTGGGTGACAGAGCGAGACTCTGTCTCAACGAATAAATAAATAATAAAATTACTTTTTAGTGGTTGCCCCAGAGTTTGCAATAATTACACAGTTAAACTAATCCAAGTTCACTTTTTAAATAACACTATATCCCCCTTCGTGTGTAGTGCAAGTACCTTATAACATGGTATTGTCAATTCCTTTTTCTCATTCCTTTTAACATTACTTTTGTTTTACTTTTCCGTAATTTACAGTCACTAAATATATTGTTGCTATTATTATTTGAACAAGTTGTTATCTGTTAGATGAATTAAGGATCAGGAAAACAAAAGATTTAATTTTACCTTTATTTTTTCTTTTCCCTCTTCCTTTCTTTTTGTAATACATATTTCTGATCAACATTATTTGCCTTTTTTCTGAATAACTTCTGTTAACATTTCTTGCAAGTCGTGTCTATTGGGTTTCATTTCTCCCAGTTTTTATTTGAGAAAGTCTTAATTTCTTCTTCTGAAGGGTGATTTTGCTGGGATTCTACAGAAATTCTAGTCACTGCAGTCTCCGTCTCCTCAGTTCAAGTAATCCTCCTGCCTCAGGTTCCTGAGTAGCTGGGACTACAGGTATGTGCCATCATGCCTCGCTAAGTTTTTGTAGTTTTTAGTAGAGACGGGGTTTGGCCATATTAATCAGGTCGATCTCAAACTCCTGACCTCATGATCTCCCTGCCTGGCCCTCTCAAAGTGCTGGGATTATAGGCAGGAGCCACTGTGCCTGGCCACTTCAGAAATCTTTTATTTATTTATTTTTAAAACACCCATTATACTATGAATTCAAAGGAATAGGTTCCAGCAGCTCAGGCTCCTTCCCATTGGTTCTCACAAAGTGTGCTTATCTGGGTGGAGCAGGCTGGTGCTTCAGTTGAACCCAGGAACGTTTCTCTTTGGCTTCTGTCTTTTTCTAATCATTTTCCTTTACACATTTCAGGAAGCTATCTTGGTTCTTAGAGTGCTTAATGTGCTCAATATGCACATTAATTCTCTTGGCAAGAATCTTGCCCTTAACTTGTTTGTTTACAACAGTGCCAACAGCCTGCTGGGTAACATTGTAGACTCTTCCAGTTTTGCCATGGTAACACATGTGGGGCACTCCTTTTCGAACAGTACCTATTTCCTTGATGTCTACAATATCACCTTTCTTACAGATTTGCATATGCCTGGCCAAAGGAACAACTCCATGTTTACTAAAAGGGCTAGAGAATATATATCAGGTGCCTTTCCTCTTTTCCTTTGTGTTCGTCATTTTGGTGAATTACTGGAAGATGGCAGTGCCAACCAAAAGGACTTTAAAAAAAAACACTAAATATTTCACTTCACTCTTTTTGCTTGCATGGTTTCTGAAGACAAAGTTTGGTCTAATTCTTTATTTCTCTGTGGATAAGATTTTTGTGTGTGTGTTGATTTTTTTTCTTTACCTCTTGTGTCTTTCAAGATATCTTACTGGTCTTAATAAGTAAAAGATTAAAGTTTTTCTTTTGATTTAGTTTTCTCTTTTTCTGATTTTCTGCAGTTTTGCTATCATTTGTCTATATGTAAATATTTTGGTATTTATCTTCCTAGGTGTTCTCTGAACTTCTTGGTTTGGTGTCACTAAAGACATTCTTTCATGTTATAGTATTACTGATTTGTACACTCCTCTTCCTCACTTCCCCCCTTCACTATTTTTTGCTTCTCTTTCCTCTTCCTTTCTTTCCACAGGATGTCACTCTGTCACCTTGGCTGGAATGTAGTAGTAGTGTGATCATAACTCACTACAGCCTTGAACTCCTGGGCTCAAGTGATTCTCCCTCCTCAGCCTCTCCAGTAGCTAGGACTACAGGTGTGTGCCACTGTGCCTGGCTAATTAAAAAAAATGTAGAGACAGGATCTCCAATGTTGCCCAGGCTGGTCTTTAAAAAAAGAACTTAGCTGGGCATGGTGGCATGCACGTGTAGTCCTACCTGCTTGGGAAGCTGCGGCAGGAAGATCGCTTGTGCCTAGGAGTTCAAGGCTTCAGTGAGCTGTGGATCACTGCACTCCAGACTGGGTAACAGTGAGACTCTGTCTCAAAACATATTTTAAAAATTTAAAAATTCCTGGGTAATTTGATAATTCCTGGTAAAAATTCCTGCCACACCTGAGTCTGTTTTCAAGGCTTGTTTTGTTTCTTCAGATTGTATTTTTTGCCTTTACAATGCCTCATAATTTTTTTTCATAGCCAGTCAGAATGTATCAGTTAAAAGGAACTGAGGTAAATCATAGCCAGTCAGAATGTATCAGTTAAAAGGAACTGAGGTAAATAGGCCATTAGAGTGAGGTTTTATGTTTATCTGTTTAGAAGTCAGACCGTGTTTACCCTGGCTGTGGTATCAGAAGCAAATATTATAGTATATTTAGTGTGTTGCTTTTCTGGCTAGAAACCTCTGTGGCTGCTAGCACCTTTGCCCTAGTTCTTGCCCTATGTCCAGGAAGAATGAGGTATGTAGACAAGTGGAGGGTGAGCAAAACGAAGACAAGCTTTATTGAGTGTTAGAACAGCTCAGAAGAGACCTGCAGGGGGCAGCCCCTCTCTGTAGGCAGGTCATCTCATCCAGTGTTCAGCTGTCAGCAGAGAGGAGGCCCTGGAGTGAGTGGCTCCTCTTTTAGGCAGGTTCCCATTGATTTCCCAGCACTCAGCTGAGAGGATACTTTCTCTCTGCAGCTGGTCATCTGGCTATCTAGCTGCCCTTTCCTCTGCTGTGGCTGATCCCAAGGCTTTTATGGACCTCAGAGGGGAGGAGGTATGTGCCAGTTGATATATTGATGGCCATGGGTGGGCTGGAAAAAGGCACCACAGTCCCCATTCCAGTCTGTGGGTCTGGCAGCCCGGCCCCCAACCTTCAGGCCCTCCCTGGCCTGAAGGTGGGGTCTTACGGGGGACCTACCCCCTTCTATCCAGGAGCTTCTCTGCCTCCTGCCACCTTCCATGGCACCCAGGCTGCTTGTGCCTGGCACCTGCAGGCCAGCGCAGAGTGGCTCGCTTACCTCAGCTTCCCCAGAGGGGAGGAGTCAGGGCCTGAGCATGCGAATACCATGCTGGGCTGTGATGGTGTCTAGGCTTGTCTCCAACCCTGCTCTGAGAACCTCCCAGATTGGAGCTGATGCGAGAAGTGGCAGCAGGAACTGGTGGTGGGAACAGGCATTTCTGAGTCTGTAGGGGCCAGGGGAGCCTTTCTGAGCCCCCAAGAGCACACAGAAGCCTGGGTCCACAACCTTAACTTGGGTAGCTGCAGCTACATGGGGTGGGGGAACAGGGCTCCACCTGCTCCCAGTCCCCAAGAGCACATGGAAGCCTGGGTCTACCACCCAGGCTTAGGTGGCTCGGGCTGCTGCCTGCTTCTGGCTCTTACTGGCACTGTGGAGCATGAAGCCCTGGCTGTGCCCCCCTGCAGCCTGGGGTGGGGACTCCAGATCCTTGCTCGGCCTGGGTTGGCGTCTGGGGCAGGGGTGACATCGCCAGGGGCTACCCCAGTTGCCCTGGCACTCAGGGGTGGCCTGAGCAGAGCAGATCACTCTGCCATATGACTGTTGGGAGTGGCAGGCTCAGCAGTTGCCTGATGTGGGGTGAACCCTGCGGACATGGCCCCAGGCGGCCCTGCGCAGAGCCTCCTCCTGAGGCCCAGGAACGTGGCAACCTCAGCAAGGTGAGTGCAGTGGCTGTGTCACTGGCCAGTCCCTGAAGTGGGAACTGCTCCCACTTCCTGCCTCAGGTCCCTGAGCTCAGCCTCAGCTCTTCATTAGGCCCCTCTCTGCCTGACTGTGCTGTACTGAGGGCAGCAGGCTGTTGGAGGGGAGGAGAGGGCTGTCCGCTTTCTCCCTGTGGCCTCCCTGTACCGGAAAGCCACCACTGTCACTATCAGAGGCTAAAATGTCTTCTAGTGTCTTTGCTTTTATCTGCCATGTTGTCTTTGGGTTTTTGTAAAGAATTCTTAAATGGGGTCTGAGGCTTGCAGGTTTTTAAGTTGTAATCTTGTGTTGTACAAGAGCCGTATTGATGTGGTAAGGGTAGAGGGATGCGGGTGAAACTTCTGTAGTCCTGTAATTATATTTCAGGACTATAGAACTAAGGACTATAGAACTTTCCACCTCATCCCTCTGCCTTCTACCAACTGTGAGCCTGACTTGGATATCTGTCTCTTTTTCCCTGTCAAAGGATAGATGGGGCTGGAGTTCGGTATTTCCCTTCCCTCAGGTTGGTTAGGCACTGTAAAATCCTAGTAGGTTAGGCATTCTAAAAGCCCAGTTGGTTAGGTTCTGGTAAAATAGTTTCATTTTCTGGAATATCTTTTAAGAGAAACAGAAAGCCCCTGGCATATTTCAAAATAGTTTTCTTCTTCCCCTGCTGCAAGCAGGAGGGGATTTTTTTCAGATCTTTACCATGAGAACCTGGTAGAGCTCCTGGAGGTAAAACTCAAGAAAGTATAGGGACCCCCCTAAGACTGGTCCCCTTGCAGTGTTTAACTCTCAAGCTAGTCTACAATTACTGTTTAAGGTGTTCCTGCTGATGCTGGCTTCACTTGAGAGCTTGCATTCCTGCGCTTCTGTTTCCCACACACTGTGATTCTCTATATCTGCCTGTCTGTCTCTCCAGTTTTAGAGCAGCAGTTTGCCCTCTGACTTCAATTCTCTGATGGCTCTAAGAAGAGTTGTTGATTATCAGTTTTTTCCCCCATTGTTTTTCTTGTTGTGAGGTTGGGAGTGATGAATTAAAAGCTCTTTACAACTTTAAGGTCATTTTTTGACCATTTTTGATGCTTTTGTAACTAGTCAAAAGACTTATTACAACATCCTTTATCTGATTTGGCAGTATTGTTCATTAAGAATTTTATTTCTTCCTGACATCAGGTCTGTACATTTTGGGGATAATGTGTTCTAATTTACAAGAAAGGTTAAAAAACCCTTCTAGAGGGAAGTTGATCATGGGACTGATTCTTATTATTGATGAGTTGGCTGCCTTGTCTGTTTTGTGTTGCTATATAGGAATACCTGAGGCTAGGTAATTTATAAAGAGTTTGATTTATCACACAGTTTGCTGACTGTACAAGAAGTATGGCACCACGATCTGCTTCTGGTGAGGGCCTTAGGCTACTTCCATTCATAGCAGAAGACAAAGAGGAGCCAGCTTGTGCACATGAGAGAGGAGAAAAGGGTGGAAGGAGGTGTCCTGGCTCTTTTTAACAACCAGTCCTTGGGGAAACGGATAGGATGAGAACTGAAGCACGCCTGAGGAAGAGTATTAATTTATTCATGAGATTTCTGACCCCCACCCCCAACATCTCCCATTTGGCTCCACCCCCAACATTGAGATTGAGATCAAATTTCGATAGGAAGGACAGTCATCTAAGTGATAGCCTAGACTCAGGCTCTGTTTCTAGTATAGATTGAGGACAACAGCAAACTTTGTTTCCTTTGTTGAGGGCGAAAGGTTTATTTTTATATTGTTACACTGTAAAAAAAAAAAATTTATTTTTATAGCCTTTTTGGGTGTAGAGTCATGTCATGTTTTACTAATTGCACTTCTGATAAGTATACTGATGATGCTGAGGAGGGTTATTAATGTCCTATTCTGATACTTTGGATTTATGGAACCAATTAATTTGATGACTCATTTACATTGAGTTTCTTAATTAGTAGATTGCCCACTAATTATTTTTATGAGCAGAGAATAAGGTAATGTTAATTCTTACTTTTTGTGATATGGTAAAAACTTAGTTCATATAATGAATTTAGTGCTCAAATATTTTAGTAGAAATTGAAATAGAGAAAGAAAGATTGTGGTAAATTAAGTGTAAAATATAATTTTATTTTCTTTAGAAAACTTCACATTGAAAAGATCACCATGTTATAGATAATTTAGACAACTTATTTGTTTATAACTTTTATTATTATTGAATGTAAAAGAGTTACACTCAGTTTCATGAACTTAACATAACTGTGGTTATCCTGTTGATATAGGTGCCTTTTAGTCCTTTTTCATATACAGATTATTTTTTTTACAAAGTTGTGATAATAATTTCTTTTCTAATTGGTGCCTTTCTTTTTTCAGTTAATAGTGTAAATGTTTCCCATTTCTAACAATGTTTTCTTATTGAGTGAGTTACTGTCAGCTTGGTCAGACTGAGTTTATTGTACATATTGCTGTAGTGAACATCTTTGTGCCTTCAGCTTTTCCATATTTGTACCATATCTTTGGCTGGGTTTTCAGAAGTCTTGTCTGTCTGTCTGTCTGTCTGTCTCTCTCTCTCTCTCTCTCTCCCTCTCTCTCTCTCTCTCCCTCTCTCCCTCTCCCTCTCCCTCTCCCCCCCCCCCCACCTGTCTTTCCTCTCTCCTTCATTTGGGGAGGATTTTGTATTCTCTTTTACAGGACTAATTAACTTTTTTTGGATTTTGAAAAATAGGATTAAAAATTTTTTTGTTACTTATGTAATTTGAAAAAAAAAAAGCTTTGGACTTACATTGCCACAATGGTTTACACAACTTTATTCCAAAAAATTGTAGTTTTATGACTAGGTGATAAAAATGATATCCTATATATGTGCCAAACTTGGTATTCTAGACTCCCATACTTAGGATGTAAAGTGACTATAGTCCAATAATTTAATACCTTATGTTTAATTCTTGTAATATTTTACTCACAAATTGAACTTTTCCAATTTAATGATTATGGACTTAATTTGGTATCTTTGGTAGGATTACTTATTAGATTTCTTTTCATTCTTCTGACTTCTCCCTAAACTAATGTTTCTCAAGTTGAAATGGGTCTAGCAATTTAAGTAGGAAAATCAGTATGAGCAGAGACTTCTAGAAACTTGTTGTCACTGAGATGTTGAATTTGATGATTCTGACCCTACTTGCTCATCTGTAAAAGCTATTAGAGGATTATTTAAGAGTTTCTATTCTATACAGGTATATATACGCCACGTAATACCACTCAGCCATAAAAAAGAATGAAATGATGTTTTTTTGCAGCAGTTTGGATAGAACTGGAGGCCATTATTCTAAGTGAAGTATCTCAGGAATGGAAAACCAAATACCATATGTTCTTACAAGTGGGAGCTAAGCCATGGGCATACAGAGTAGTAACATAGACTTTGGAGATTCAGAAGCAGGGAGGATAGGAAGAGGGTGGTGAGGGATAAAAAAATGATATTGGGTACAGTGTACACTAGTTGGGTGATGAGTGTAGTAAAATCTCAGACTTCACTACTATACAGTTCATCCATGTAACCCAAAACCACTTGTCCTCCAAAAGCTATTGAAATAAAAAAGATGTTTAAAAAGGGGGCCGGGCACAGCGGCTCACATCGGTAATCCCAGTGCTTTGGGAGGGCAGGGCCGGCGGATCCGAAGGTCAAGAGATCAAGACCATCCTGGCCAACATGGTGAAACCCCGTCTCCACTAAAAATACAAAAATAAGCTGGGCGTGGTCATGCACACCTTTAGTCCCAGCTACTCAGGAGGCTGAGGCAGGAGAATTGCTTGAACCAGGAGAAGGAGGTTTCAGTGAGCCGAGATGGCGCCACTGCACTCCAGCCTGGCGACAGAGAGAGACTCTGTCTTAAGAAAAAGAGGCCAGGCAGGAGGCAGAGTGGCTCACGCCTGTAATCCCAGCATTTTAGAAGGCTGAGGGGGGCAGATCACTTGAGTTCAGGAGTTCGAGACCAGCCTGACCAAACAAGAGATGGTGAAGCCGCATCTCTACTTAAAATAAGAAAAAACTGGCCAGGCATGGTTACTTAACACCTGTAATCCCAGCTACTTGGGAGGCTTAGGTGGGAGAACCGCTTGAATCTGGGAGGCAGAGGTTGCAGTGAGCCTAGATTGCGCCACTGCCCTCCAGCCTGGGTGACAGAGCAAAACTCTGTTTCAAAAAAAAAATTAAAAAATTAAAAAAAGAATTTCTATTGTACATAATCTTCTAGCCTTATTATTTCTTAGGGATTTTATAAATATATGTAGCTTTTTAACTCTTGTCATCTTCAGGTTATTTGCCGAGATTGAAAAATAGCCATCTTTCTTCTAATACCCTGCTGAGCCTGAAAGAAGAAAATGTTACACAGTTCATTTTATTGTAAAAGTAGTAAAATTTCTCAACTGATATTCATTCTTGGTTTTTGTGGTTCAGGGAAGATAGGATTTATTTTTATTTTTAATTTTTTAGTAGAGATGAAGTTTTGCCATGTTGCCAGGCTGGTCTGGAACTTTTGAGCTCAAGTAATCCTGTCTCGGCATTCCAAAGTGTTGGCATTATAGGCATGAGCCACTGCACCTGGCTGGAAGACAGGATTTCTTAAAAAGTAAATGTCACTTAAGAATATACTGGTATGGAATCTGAAGTTGTGTATACCAGGATGTTCACATATTTCTTTGTATCTTGTTTCCAGTCTTTCCCCCAATCTTGTCTCACCTTTTCCCCAATAAGTTTAGTTAACAACTACTATGAAATATGGAATACAGAGTGATAACAACCCTACCTTTAGGAAGCTGATAATTTAGAAGGTGAAGTAGAAATGTAAGTTAATAATTAGAGTACAGGAAGTCCCCTAATTTCCTCTGTAATAACATGTCTCCCAAAATGTGATTGAAAATAAAAATTCCGCATCATAGGCATAGGAGGTATTTGGGTGTTTGTATGGAGAGTCATTTCATAGAGCTAAAATTTATTATTATAAAATATTCAATTCGAGTTCCTGGACGTGCTTCCTCCTTTGGAACCAGAAATTGTAGTTGCTGCATAACATTAAAAGCATCAGGATGATGCCTGTAATCCCAGCACTTTGGGAGGCAGAGGCAGAGGATTGCTTGAGGCCAAGAGTTCAAGACCAGCCTGGGCAACATAGTGAGACCCTATTTCTATTAAAAAATTTTTTAAAAATTAGCCAGGCATGGTGGTGTGTGCATATAGTCCTGGGTATTTAGGAGACTGAGGCAGAGGACTGCTTGAGCTCAAGTGTTTGAGGTTGCAGTGAGCTGTGGTAGAACCACTGTACTCCAGCCTGGACAAGAGTGAGACTCTGCCTTGTGGGGGAAAAAAAAGTGTAAGGATGGGATTTCTAGGCATTTTTGGGGCTGAGCAAATCAATCTTGGGTCCAACCTTCTTGTAGGGGGTGGGGTGGCAGCCCCTGGAATTTGAGCCCTACTACTGGGATTGTAGGTATAGGAAGTTGGGAGGGGAAGGGTCTTTCTCACCCTACTGTGGTAGTAAGAGCTTGGTGCTTAACGGGTGCCTTTCACTAATTTGATCAGCTAGGATTTCTGCTCAGAACCCAGCAATACTTGTAGGCCTGCACTGTCCCAAGAGAGAAATCAGGGACTTCTTGTGGTAAGTCAAGGATAAGTGGTAAGAAAACACCTACACTTTAGGATATTAGAACTACAACTCCATTTTCTCCTTCACCCTCACCTTTTTCCACCTCCCAGCTTCCAAGTATATGTGATTAAGGCTTTGTCCAGAGCAGGACTGGAGGATGGGGTAGGAAGAATTACTTTTTTTCCACATAGGTCAGGATAGTTTCATGTCCTAAACTACAGGGAGACCTGGCTTCATACCTCTTCTCCCAGTTTCCTAGCATTGTGAAGTAACAGAGCTTCATGTAGTAACTCAAAGTTATTGTTAATAAGGTGATATCTAAAAGGTTGAATTTGGTGTTCTGAAGTTAGTGTGAGGATGTCAGTCTGTTAATGTGTGAAATATTTTGAGCTGTGTGAAACTCAAATTTGCTTAGTGTGGTAAGTACAACTGAAGTATGTGTAAAACTCAGTAGTACACAGGAAGGAGTAATGAATTGTGTCTAGAGAGTCAGGAAAGATCTCACAAAGGAGAGGATCCTTGAGTTCTTTGTTAAAGTGGTAGATTTAAAGTTGTTCACTCGCTCGCTCTTTCATTCATTCATTCATTCATAGATGGGGTTTTGCTGTAGGTCTCCCAGGCTGGAATGTAGTGGTGCTATCATAGCTCACTGCAGTCTCTAACTTTTGGGCTCTAGCATAGTTGAGCATATCAATTTTATCTATTTTTTCCTTAACATTAACTCCTTCAGATAGAATGTTTGACTCAAATGATTTAATTTTTTTTGAGATTGTTGATTCACAGAAACAAATCCCCTTCAGAAAGATTGTAGTAGTTTACAGTTACCTTTAACACAGGGTATTCTTGAGCTTTTAATATTTCTCAGTTAGTGGAAAGGATCTGTTAGTTTGTTGGGATCTCTTTGATTAAGAGAGAGATTTAGCATTTTCCATAATTCATTGATATCTACATTTCTTCCTTCCTCCCTCCTTTTATTCTTTCCTTTCTCCTTCTACTTCCACCTACTGCCCCTCTACCGTCTTCCCTTTCCCCTGCTCCCGCTCCTTCTTCCCCTTCTATCCCTCTCCCCTCCTGTTTTTCCTTTGCTTGTTTTTGATCTATGTTCTTTCACATATGGAGATTCTGTTTTGGGCAGCAATAAGTTGAATCATGGGGCTAGAAGATGAGGACTAAAAACAAGAACTGGTGTCCAGAAAGGTGGGGTAATTTTGATTACTGTGCCTGTTGCAAATATGAGCTAGATGTTAAATGTATAATAGATCTGTGAGATTTTTTTATACCTATTTTTATTATCTCATTAATGTTATCTTTGAGAAATGGTTCTTTTCAGTTTGGGATTGGGGGAATTGGATTTAAAATTTTCTTACATGAAGAAACCAAATGTTTTGCTACTATCATTTGGAAACCTCTTGTTAGGATTGGTTGTGGGTGGTATTGGAATCACTTTGAAACATGCCATTAATGACCACTTGTTTTCATTTGTTGACTATGGGTAAATGTGATTAGAACAGAAACCCCTTAATAATAGGGATTTTTCATCTTTGTGTCCCTAGTACCTCATAGTATCTGGCCCTGATTAGGAGTTTTAGAAGTGCTTATTGACTGTGATGGCTTTTTTTTTTTTTTTAATCTGAATCCGCCCTTTGTATCCCGTCATTAGGATAACATCCATCTTGAGAGTAGTAAAACTATTGCAAACTGCAGAAATGAACTGTGATTTTTTTTTTTTTTTTTTTTTTTTTTTGAGGCAGGGTCTCATTCTTGTCACCCAGGCTGAAGTGCAGTGGCATGGTCATATTAATAGCCTACTGTAGCCTTGACCTCCCCAGGCTCAGGTGATCCTTGCACCTCAGCCGCCAGAGTAGCTGGGACTACAGGCACACTCCATCATGCCCAGCTAATTTTTGAATTTTTGTAGAGATAGGGTTTCCTCATGTTACCCAGGCTTGTTTCAGTTTCCTGGGCTCAAGGGATCTGCCTGTCTCAGCCACTGTGCCTGGCCCAAATACCTTTTTTTCAGACACTGCTTTTGATTCTTTTGGGTATGTATCCAGAAGTGGAATCGCTGGTGTCATATTGTTAATTCTTTTTTTTTTGAGATGGCGATTCACTCTGTCTCTTGGGCTGGAGTGCAGTGGTGCTATCTCCCGGGTTCAAGTAATTCTCCTATCTCAGCCTTCCAAGTAGCTAGGATTATGGGCTTGTGCAACCACACTGGCTAATTTTTTTTTGGTATTTTTAGTAGAGACGGGGTTTCACCATGTTGGCCAGGCTGGTCTTGAACTACAGACCTCAAGTGATCTGCCTGCCTTGGCCTCCCAAAGTGCTAGGATTATAGGTGTGAGCCATCGTGCCCAGCCTCTGTAATTCTTTTTTTAATTTTTTGAGGAAACAGCATATACTGTTTTCTACAGTGGCTATACCATTTTTCATTCCCACCAGCACCACACAGGGTTCTAATTTCAGCACATTCTTACCAACACTTATTTTCCTTTTTTTTTAAAATAATAATCATCTTAATGGGTGTGAAGTGGTATCTCATTGTGGTTTTGATTTGCATTTTTGAAATGATTAGAGATGTTGAGCACCTTTTCTTATGCTTATTGTTCATTTGCATATTTTCTTTGGAGAAATGCCTGTTTAAGTCCTTTGCCCATTTTGAATTAGATTTTGTTGTTGTTGTTGAGTTTTAGGGATACTTTTTAAAGATACTAATCACATGAACTCTGTTTTAAGTGATTTATATTCTGTAATGTATACTTTTTTTTTCTGATAGACTTCTATATAGTTTTCGTTCTGGCAGGTCAGTGGAGTGTGATTATTTTTAAATAGCTTTGCCTGAGGTATGATTGGCATACAAAATACTGCACACATCTGAAATGAGCAATTTGATTAGTTTTGACGTAGGTATACATCTGTGAATCCATCACCACAATTAAGATAGTAAATATACTCATTACCTCCACAGATTTCTTCTTGCCCCCTTGTAATCTTTTCTCCCACTACTTCCTATCCTTCCCTGCCTCCAGGAAAATCCTAAATTGCTTTCTGTCATAAATTTAGTGCATGTTCTAAAGTTTTTTTTTTTTTTTTTTTTTTTAATGGGACTTACATACTTTTGGGCAGTGGCTGTCTGTTCCTGTGTTTATTTACCATTTGTATATTTTCTTTGGTAAAATGTCTGTTTAAATATTTTGCCCATTATTATTTAAATTGGGTTGGTGGCTTATTGAGTTCTGAGAGCTGTTTATATTCTTGATCAAAGTTGTTTATAAGATACATGCTTAGCCTGGCGTGGCGGCTCATGCCTGTAATCCCAGCACTTTGAGAGGCCAAGGTGGGTGGATCATGAGGTCAAGAGATCAAGACCATCCTGGCCAACATGGTGAAACCCTGTCTCTACTAAAAATATAAAAATTAGCTGGGCATGGTGGTGGGCGCCTGTAGTTCCAGCTACTCAGGAGGCTGAGGCAGGAGAATTGCTTGAACCTGGGAGGCGGAGGTTGCAGTGAGCCGAGATCCTGCCACTGCACTCCAGCCTGGCGCCTGGTAACAGAGCGAGACTCTGTCTCAGAAAAAATAAAAAGTATGTGCTTTGCGGATGTATTTTTCCTGGACTGTTGCTTGTCTTTTCTTTCCCTTAATAGTATCTTTTGAAGAGCACACATTTTTCATTTTGATGAAGTCTGGGTTATCAGTTTGTTCTTATGTAGATTGTGATTTTGCTTATGCATCTAAGATATATTTGCCTAATCTAAGGGCATAGAAGTTCTCTCCTGGAAGTTTTATGATTTTGTGTTTAGGCCTATGATACATTTTCAGTTAATTTTTTAATACGGAATAAAAGTTGGATAGAAATTCTTTTTTGGTGGGTAGGGACATGCAGTTGTTTCAGCATCATTTACTGAAATGGTTTGTCCTTTTGACTTGTGTCAAAAACCATTTGATAGTATATGTGTGGGTTTATTTTGTTCCACTCATCTTTTTGTCTTTCCTTTTTTTTTTTGTCCATCATACCAGCTCAATTTTAATTTTAAAGTGACAAATATACAGGTGGAATAAAATGTTAAGCAACACCCTCCAAATTCCTCTTACATGACAAGAAGGAGCTGAATGTACTTTTGCTCTATAACCAACTAAACAGTAGTCCACGATAGACATAAAACCATTTTTTCCATCTAAGGCTATGTGAAAATCAATTTATAAATGGACCACAACTCCAGGGTGTTGTTTCTGTGCTGTGATTTCTTTCTTTCTTGATGCTACTATCATGCTGACTACTACAGCTTTATAAGTCATTAAATCAGGTCATGTTAACCTGTACAACTTCTTGTTCCTTTTCCGAGCAATTTTGGTGGTTGTGCTAGTTACCAATCTGTTGGCTCTCAGCTCCAAATGCATCCTTTTTGCCTGCTCTCTGAAAATAGATCAGGCCCTTTAAATATTTTTCTTTGGTCAGCTGACAGTATTAAGCTTTGCCAGTAGAGAGTGCTGGAGAAACACTGCAGAAAAAAGCTTGGCTTCTTTGTTTCTGTATACTTGCTTAGTGGACTGCAGCAACACACTCAGCTTCTCCAGTGTCAACACACATTTGCTTACCCACTCTACAGTTTCTGTAGGGTGCATGTTTTCACCATTACCAGGCTTCTGCAGTGCTCAGAGGGCAGCAGAACCAGCAACCAGTGACCCAAGACCAGCAACTTCTTCTTTTACTTTCCCCTCAGGTGGATTTGTAGCAGTGTCTTTTGGTGGGACATTTCTGTGTGAAGAGATTTTACTAGCACCCTAAAGAATGGATTTCTGGCAAGCTCCACAATGTAGATTTCCAGTAAGTTCTGCTAGTGCAGCACTAGAGCAAGTTCTCTGCTATTCAGTGAGAGGACTGTGTTCTCTCTCCAGCAAGGTCTGTATCCTCAGTCCTGGGATGGGTTGGAGGAAGCTCTTACCTTGGTGTTCTATGTCAGCCTAGGGAGCGTAGGCTACTCTTAAGAGTTCTTTTTATTTCTCATTAGTTAATTGGCTGTTTCTTCAACCCCATGTTAAATAGTTAATGATCCTTTTTATTAAGCTTTCACTTTTCAAATTACTACCTGGATTTTCTCTCCTGAATGGTTTTACATTTCCATATGAATGTTAGAAACAGTTTGTAAATATTTGATTGGAATTGCATTGAATCTATAGATGAATCTGAGGGAGAATTGACATCTTAACAATATTGAGTCTTCTGACTCATGAATAAGATGTCTTCATTAATTTGGATGTTTAATTTCTTTCAGCAGTATTTTATTGGTTTCAATGTACTGATTTTACTCATATTTTATTAGGTTTATCCTTAAGTATTTTGTATTTTTTGATGCTTTTGTACATATTTTAATAACATACCAACTTTTTTTTTTTTTTGAGACAGAGGCTTGCTCTGTCCCTCAGGCTGGAGTGCAGTAGCATGGTAACAGTTGACTGCAACCTTCACCTCCTGGGTTCAAGTGATTCTCCTGCCTCAGCCTCCGGAGCTGAAATTACAGGTGCATGCCATCATGCCCGGCTAATTTTTGTATTTTTAATAGAGATGGGATTTTACCATGTTGGCCAAGCTGGTCTCAAACTCCTTACCTCAAGTGATCTGCCCTCCTTGGCCTCCCAAAGTGCTGGGATTACAGGCATGAGCCACCACATGCAGCCAATAACATAGTTTTTAATTGTTCATTACTAATATATAAGAATGCAGTTGATTTTTGTATAGTGGCATTGTATCGTGAAACTTTGCTGTACTCATTTTGGTAGCTTCTTTTGTAGATTACATTGGCTTTACTGCATAAACAAGCATGTCTTTTGTGAATAAAGAGAGCTTTATATACATTCTAATAAAAAAAACACAATCCTTTTATTTCTTTTTCTTGTCTGACTTCACTGACTAAAACCTCTGGTATAATGTTGAATAGAAATAGTGAGAGTGGGCATCTTAGTGTTATTTCTAATCTTAGGGGAAAAGCATCTTTTCTTTCACAATTAAATATGATGTCAATTGTAGATTTTTCAGGATGCACTTTATTGGGTTGAGGAAGTTTATTTCCCTTCCTAGTTAGGGGAAAGTGAAAAAAAAATTAGGAATGGATTTTGAATTTAGTCAGTTTTTTTAAATGTGTTTGTTGAGATGATCCCATGTTTTTTTTGTTTGTTTGTTTTTTTAAGTTTTTTTATTAGCCAGGAGTGGTGGTGCACACCTGTAATCCCAGTTACATGGGAGGCTGAGGTGGGAGGATTGCTTGAATCTGGGTGATGGAGGCTTCAGCAAGCTGAGATCGTGCCATTGCACTCCAGCCTGGGTGACAGAGTGAGACCATGTCTCAGAAAAAATAAAAAAGTTTGTTAATATGGTGGATTCATTGCCTGATTTTTAAAGGTTAATTCAACTCTATGTTTCTGAAATAAACCCACTTGGTTATGATACATATTTGGCTGCTTGATGTTGCCTCACAGTTCACTGATGCTCTTTTTATTCTTTTTGTGTTATTCTCTTTTCTTGTTTTATTTTTGGATAATTTCTGTTGGTATTTTCCCAAGTTCATGAATCTTCTGCAGTGTCTAATCTATTGTTAATTCTGTGTAGCATATTTTTATATTAGATATAGTTTTCATCTTTAGAGGTTTGATTTAGATCTTTTTTGTCTTCCATTTCTCTTAATGTTTTGGCTATGTGAAATGCATTTAGAATAACTTTTAGACTAGGGATGGTGGCTCATGCCTGTAATTCCATTACTTTGGGAGTCAGAGGCAGGAGAATTGCTTGAGCACAGGAATTCGGGACCAGCCTGGGCAACATAGTAAGACCTTGTCTCTATTTAAAAATAATAATAACTTTTAATGTCCTTATTTGCCAACATCTGGGTTGGTTTCAGTCAACTGATTGCTTTATTCATGTTTTTATGCCTCTTTGCATGTCTGGTTATCTTTAACTGAATGACACACATTGTGAATTTTACCTTTTTTGAATATTAGATATTCTTTTATTATTAGAAATACTGTTGAGTTTTGTTCTGGATATGTAGTTATTTGGAGACAATTTGAGGCTGGCTTTTGTAATTTTTTAGGAGGCCTGGAGTATTGCTCAATCCAGGGCTAATTATTCCTCACTACTGAGGCAAGACCTTCTTAAGTATTCTGCTCAATGTCCTGTGAGTTAAGAGCTTTTTCAGTTCGGCTGGTGGGAACAGGCAATATTCCTAAGTCTGCATGATTGTCCATCACTGTTCTTTCAAATTCTTTCAGATGTTTTTCCCCCAGCCTCCAGTAGTTGTCTCATACTTTGAATGAGTGGATCAGCACTGTGCTGAATATTTGAGAGGCCCTGCTGCAGATCTCTGGGTTTCGTTCTCTGTGTAGCCACCCTGCCACTTTTGGGGGGATTAGATACCTTGGTCTTCATGGACTCTTAGCTCTTCTGCTAACTCAAGTTAGTTCATCCATGCACCCAGGTCTACTTTGATTTCTTTCTTTTCCCTGGGCCTTAGCCTGAAAAGTCTCTAAAGGTTATGAGCTGGGACAATTGAAGGGTATTGTTCGTTTCCTGTCTCTCTAGAATCACTGTTCTTTGTTACTTGATGTCCAGTTTCTTGAGAATTGTTGATTTCTATATTATGTTCATTTTTGTTTTAAGTGGGAGGATAAATTTGGTTGTTACTGCATCCTGACCTCCATATACAGTGTATTTTTAACCCCATTATTTTCTGTTGTTTAAAAGTTTTTTTCCCATTATTTTTGGTAAGAATTACAATTTCTTTATGTTTTAGCACTAGCAAATGCAAGTATCTATTACATACAAATTGTATTGGCAATTTTTTTCTAAAAAATTCCCCCCCAAACTATTCTGCATATATGCATATATAATAATACCTAGGTTTTAAAAAGTATTTTATTTCCAATGCCATTTTCAATTAGCTAAAATAAACTACAGTACATACTAGTGGAGTCTAATTATTGAACTGATGTGAAGAATACAGAAAAAGGCTTAGAAATGTTTAGAGAATACATCCTGATGCAATCTGTTAGGAGTACAGTTATTTTAACTGTAAAGCTTGGCATTACTGGATGGGACACAGCTATAGGATGCTTAAGCCTTATTGGTGAATGTATAGCAGGGGTCCCCAAACTATGGCCCGCAGGCCACATGCAGCCCCCAGAGGCCATTTATCGGGCCCCCGCTGCACTTCAGGAAGGGGCACCTCTTTAATTGGTGGTCAGTGAGAGATGGAAAGCGCAGCATCGCTCACGTACAGTACTACTTCCAGTGATGTGGGATGCTAGCGTCACGGCTCTGGAAGCGCGTCATATGACTCACATCCGGTCTGCGGCTGCGGCACCCCACATCACCGGAAGCAGTGTGAAATAACAGCAGACGTAGGAAGAAAGGCAAAACACTATAACCATTACTATACAGTACAATGGCCCTCATACGCCCCCAAATGTACAACATAATGGCCCCTATAACCTCCCTTTGCCCAAAAGTCTCCCCCGACATTACTACACACCATGTTTCCCCTATTATAAGACCCCGTCTTATATTAATTTTACCCCCAAAAGACGGGGGCTGTCTTATTTTTAGGAGTTGTCTTATAATAGGGGAAACATGCAGCAGTGGGCTTCCCACAGAAGAGGCCCACCGCTGCTGCAGATGTCCAGGACGCTGTATACACTGTCACAGGCTGATCACCGCCATCCCTGTATACAGCACTGGAGGTGGTGCTGGGCCTGTGACACTGTATACCGCTGTCTGGGATAGTGGAGGCAGCAGCACTGGCTGTGAAGGGTGTCACACCTTGCATAGTCCGGCCCTCCAGCGGTCTGAGGGACAGTGAACTGGCCCCCTGTGTAAAACGTTTAGGGACCCCTGATGTATAGGAAGAGATGGAAATAAGAGGTGAATTACGTGAAGAAGTTTTTAAGTCATGGAGGCTTACTGAAAAAAGCAAATAAGTAGACCTAGCAAGACAGAGGGGGCTCAGAAGAATGCAGTTGTTTCTTATAGACAGTAGTTGGAGCTAGGGCAGTGTAGCTTGTGATTTGCTTGAATAGAAAGAGTTGACTTGGGATAATTTGTTTTAAATCCTCTATTTACCACGTGCTAACTGGGTAAGTTTCTTAAAGTAAGTTTCTGATTTTTCATGTGTAAAATGAGGATAAACATATTTATTTCAAGGGTTGTAGTTAGCATTATAAAAGAATATATCAGTATATTTATGTGCTTAATAAGTGCTTGTCTTTATTATTTTAAAAAATGACCAGTGAAAGCTTTACTTTTCTATTGCATATTTCCCTAGTGATTATATGGACATAGAAGCAGTGCTTATAGTTACCTTGGAACCCATCAAAGAAAAAAAAAAATGAAGCAAATTCCTACTCTGTTGCCCTCTTGGAACATTTCATAGTTTGGTTGAAAATCAGCCAAAGCATATTTAGTCTTTACTGGCATAAGACTAAGTTAGAGGAGAGAGAACGATCCAAGATGGCTGATTAGGAGCAGCTCAGGATTGCAACTCCCAGTGAAAGCGCAGAGAGTGAGTGGACACCACATTTTCAGACGGATTTTTATTGCCCACAGACCAGGAGATTCCCAGGTGGAGGAACCCCACGGGTTGCCAGCACGACTCTTTTGGCCAGCACGGCTGTTTTGCTGGCGCCCCGGCATGGTGGTTCTCAATACAAAATGCATGGGACTGGGTGCCCTTTTAGCTGGTGAATGGAGCTCCAGGAAGGCAG
The DNA here is from genome assembly GCF_048565385.1 of Saimiri boliviensis. NCBI lineage: Eukaryota > Metazoa > Chordata > Mammalia > Primates > Cebidae > Saimiri > Saimiri boliviensis. The sequence continues at coordinate 38,224,558 of NC_133450.1, read as the reverse complement.
AGTCACCCATTCAGCTGATTAAAAAGGGGATCTACATAATCAAGAATTTACATCAACTAATGGACAAAACAGCCAGCTAACATTAAATGGCAGTATTAAACTCACATATATTATTATTAATTCTAAATTTAAATAGACTAAATCCCCCAATCCAAAGACACAGACAGGCAAATTGGATAAAAAGCCAAAACCCATCGGTATGCTGCATCCAGACCCATCTCACATGCAAGGATACAGAAAGACTCAAACAAAGGGATGGAGAAAGATTTACCAACCAAATGGAGAGCAAAAATAAATAAATAAATAAAAAGCAGGAGTTGCAATTTTTGCCTCTGATGAAATAGTCTTTAAAGCAACAAAGATCAAAAGAAGCAAAGAAAGATATTACATAATGATAAAAGGATCAATGCAACAAGAAGAGCTAAAGATCCTAAATATATATGCACCCAATACAGCAATATCCAGATATATAAGACTTATAAAGAGACTTAGACTCCCACACAATAGTAGTGGGAGACTTCAACATCAATATTAGACAAATCAATGAGACAGAAAATTAACAGGCCGGGCGTGGTGGCTCAAGCCTGTAATCCCAGCACTTTGGGAGGCCGAGCGAGGTAGATCACGAGGTCAAGAGATCGAGACCATCCTGGTGAACAAGGTGAAACCCCGACTCTACTAAAATACAAAAAATTAGCTGGGCATGGTGGTGCATGCCTGTAATCCCAGCTACTCAGGAGGCTGAGGCAGGAGAATTGCCTGAACCCAAGAGGCGGAGGTTGCAGTGAGCCAAGATCGCGCCATTGCACTCCAGCCTGGGTAACAAGAGTGAAACTCGGTCTCAAAAAAAAAAAAAAAAAAGAAAGAAAATTAACAACAATATCCAGGATTTGAACTCAGATCCAGAACAAGTAAACTCAATTAACATTTATAGAACTCTCCACTTTAAATACACAAAATATACACTCTTACCAGTACCACATCATACCTACTTACAGAGTTAAATGAAATACTGGTTGGCTGCTTGTTTGTTATTTTCTTCCCTCATTTTTTTTATGTCTGTTATTAAGCACAATTATAGGCACACCCATTTTTAGACTGCATTCTAACCCAGGCAATAAAGCAACACCCCCGTTCTCTCTCCCTCTTCCTCTTCCTTCCTCTCCTTCATTCTTTTTTTTTTTCATTTTATTATTCTTTTTTTCTTTCTTTCTCTTCCTTTTTTTCTTTAAAAAAAATAAGAAAAGAAAAAAGAAAACAGTTTTCAAAAAAAAAAATGAAATTTTTATTTTAGATTAGCCTGGCACAGAGGTGCATGCCTGTAGTCTCAGATATTTGGTAGGGTAGCCTGAGGTGGCATGGTGACTTGAGGTGAGGAGTTTGAGGCTGAACAGAGCTATGATTACATCACTGCATTCAAGCCTGGGCAATAGAGCAAGACTCCCGTTCTCTCTCCCTCTTTCTCTCTCTCTCTCTTACTTTCTTTTCTTTCTTTCTTTCTTTCTTTCTCTTCTCTTCTCTTCCTTCCCTTTCCCTTCTCCTTCTTTCTCCTTCTTTCCTTCCTTCCTTTCTTTCTCTTTCTTTAAGAAAGAAAAAAAGAAGACTATGTTAGAAAATGGTGGTCATGAGAAGGCTCTGAAGCAGAGTTGTTTTTTGTTTTTTTGGTTTTTTGGTTTTTTTCTTTTTTTCTTTTTTTTTTTTGGAGACAGTCTCACTCTGTCACCAGGCACCAGGCTGGAGTGCAGTGGTATGACCTCAGCTCACTGTAACCTCCGCCTCCTGGGTTCAAGCAGTTCTCCTGCCTCAGCCTCCCAAGTAGCTGGGATCACAGGCACCTGCTACCATGCCCAGCTAATTTTTGTATTTTTAGTGGAAACGGGGTCTCACCATGTTGGCCAGGCTAGTCTCGAACTCATTACTTCAGGTGATCCTCCCGCCTTGGCCTCCCAAAGTGCTGGGATTACACGTGTGAGCCACCACACCCATACTCATCCTTGAATTATATTAAGAAGGTTGGGGCTGGGCATGGTCTGGCTCAAGCAGGTCTCCCATCTTGGCCTCCTGAAGTGCTGGGATGACAGGAGCGAGCTACCTCACCCAGCCTGCACTGTGTTTTGGATCTCACTATGTAGGTGCTCTGTAGTAGAGGAAACAGTAATATATGATAATGAAAAGCTTCGAAGTAGACATATGGCTGAAAGGGAGATTTGAATAGGGTTTTGCAGCAGCTATTTTAGTTGATGACACATCTTCAACTTAAATTGCAACTGCCTTTTTTCATTTTGCTTCATCCTTCTGTGATGATCTAGTTAGAAGTTAAATGAGATCATTTTTGATAGTTGGTTTGCAGGCTTTGGTGTATGCTCCTAACCTTTAAAAGCCTGCCTGTGCTTTTCAGGGAGCTCAGTTTGTGACTGAAAAAATCAGTTATTCTCTTCTACCTTTTTAATGCACTGCTGGTTTCTAGCAGCTGCTGCTTAACACTGTTCATTCTTGAGTTTGGTGAATTGTTTTCTGTGCTCCATAATATTTCTCTGTTATTATGAGGTACTTTTTGACTACAGGTGAACCAGTTTCCTGGGAATATAATCTATGCTTTGAAATTAAATTATCTTTATCCTCTTTAAATATGTAAATCCTCTTATTATCTGCTAGTTTGCCTCTTGCTTTGTGACTTCTTGTATTTCTCTTGTAATGCTTGCTTAGCTTTTAATTTAAATACCAGACTGTGTTGATTAGCATCCATTGAAGACATAGGCCTATTCATATATTAGAAAAGTATGAATATTTGGCCACTGTATTTAGGATTACTGGGGCATTTCTTTACAACTTTACAAAATACAGAAAAAGAGGTGAGTTTCCTATTCCTTCCTAATCAAGTTCACCTGATCGACCTTGTACTTTTTGAACCAACTTGAAAAGAAAAAACAACATGAAAAATAATATATTTACTATTTCTACATTGACATACTGACTATATATATGGAAAGTATATTTGATTAGTTATGTGAGGCTCTCAAGGGTAAATGTGTCAGGTGTAGTCAATATTTTAGTATTGTCATGTGTTATTAAGTATTTTTCCATAAATGATTAGAAAGTTATTTCTGATTTTTTTATTTTTCAGCTAAATATTATGAAAATTTCAATACTGTTGCTTTTTTTTGATAGCCAGAGGAAGTTAGAGAACAGGTTTATCAACACTGAGCAGTCACTGGCAAGAACCATTTCTTTGTAACATGTTGCTTTGTTCCTTAAACTCTTTTTCTTCCATCCTGTAACAAAGGTGAATATGAAGCAAGTGTACAGTATCCTAGCTTAATTTTAATTTTCTGGGACATATCTCTTTTAGTCTCCATGTATAAAATCTTAGGGAATCTTAAAGCTTTCTTTATTATCCTTTTGTATTTCTTCCCAAGAAAGTATTGATGTTTTTGTAGGAATCTCTGCTACCAGGGATAAAAGTAAAAACATAACAATCAAAAAAAATTTAACCATTGAGGATTTTTTAAAAAAAATGAATAGATCAGTTACTTAAAAAGTACTATAGATTTTTGATAAAAAATTACCTATTTGAATAAATAATTGGGAAATTAACTGTTGATCATGTTTAAAATATAATGGAAAAATGAGCCTTAAAATGTGTATAACTTCATTTGTGTTGATTCATGTTGTAACTTTTTTTGAGTAAAATGCATCATTAGAGTATGTTTTTGGAATGGCGTTAAAAAGGGTTCTGTGTTTTGTTCATTGGTATCACATATATGTCATGTGGGTCAAGACTTGTTTCATAGTAAAACAAATGGCATGACAAGGGAGAAGAAACCTAAAACACAAGTTTTTGCACATATGCTAAAGAAATTCTGTGTACTTTCTTTTCAAAAAACATTAAAAACTCCAAAACCCAAGGAAGAAAAAGCTTCTTGCATTTATCCAACAATTCTTACCTATTAGTTGCCGGACAAAAATAATAAAATATTAATTATATAGTCAAAAAATAGCTTTTAACTCTGAAGAAGTCTTTTTATCAAATTCGTCTGTTCATTCGATCTACTTTTGGTTATTATTTAAATGTAATTGGGCAGTTCCAAGAAAAGCTTCAGAACAGCTGTAATTACAGCTGCAGATTTAGTCAAAATAGGGGCTGTAAAAGGCCCTTTACTCTCCTTTCGAGTCTGTTTCACCCCTACCCCAAATAACCCAAATTTAGTTGTAAAAGTTTTTGATAAGCTCAGGATTTCTGAAACTGGAGTGCCATGTGTTTAACTGCATGCAGATGTGATGATTACGTGTGACTTTTAAGGTTCCCATAACCTTTTAGTTCTTCTATTGCTCTATGCAGTTAGGTGATTTTTTTCAGCTGTGTCTGCATTGAATTTTATAGATACACATATATTTTAAACACAGTTTAATGATTTTTATCAAGGCCCAGGCATCTGCTCAACCTACTGAGAGGAGTGATAGTTTTAAATCTAAGTTTCAGCTAATATTGACATTATTACCAGTTGACTGGAAACATTTACAAAAGCCTGTAACTGTGTTTAAAAAAAATTCTTTAAATTTTACTCTACTAGGAAATTGCCTTTGACCTCATTTAAAAACAAATTTGTCAAATCTCTTAATTTTTAGAGAAAGACCTATTATGATAAATCAAAAACTAAATACACATCTATGTCACATCTCTCTCTCTCCCCAGAGCTTTGATCTCAGGAGTTGATGGCATTCTAAGGTCTGGTTTTTAGTTAATCAGTGAGGTATATGGAAGACTGTGGCTAAGAGCAAGGTTTAGAGCCTTTTTCCCTTTCCCAGTTAATTGCCATTTCTTTTGCAGATGGCAGTTACGCTGAATGTTGATCATAAGATATAATAACATATCTTGGATTCTTACCACAATTTTACAGTGTTATCTACTCAGAATCTGGTTCATAATTGTAGTGACTTGTTGAATCACACATAGGGAAATTTGAAGAACCTTCTGCTAAAGCCAACGATTTAACACTTTTAGTTAGAAAACCAAGTGAAACTTGCCTGTATTTGCATAGTACCGTATTAAAAGTGGTAAGTGTATAAAATTGTATAAGACATGGTTCTCACCTCAAAGTACAGTGGGTAGACAAGGTGCAAATGTATGCATTAAAATAATAATAATAATAATGCATTAAAGAAATAATGATTACAGGGTAAATAAACCTAGCTTTAAATCCCCAGACTCAACAGCTCTTTAAATCTTAAATTCTAAAGATTGAGACCAACTTTCTTACACATGAGGAAACAGATTCAGAGAAATGCAGTGAATTGTCATTAATTAAAAGAGGTTTATAGGACAGATGACTTTTATTAAATCTTGGATGTCAGTTAATGTTTACTGATTTCTTGTTTCAAGTATTTTTACAGGGAAACTGCTTGTCCTTTTCTCATGTGAGTCCAGTGGGAATATCAGCAGCATGGGGACAATAGGTTATTTTCAAACTGGGTAAAATTGAACAGAAGCCATTTCAGAGAATACTGGAGAGCTGAAATGAGTAATAAAACACATTCATTAAGACAGAATAAAGGAACTATATTTATAAAATCACATAATGCTTAAAGCACAAATTGATTTATAGATGTGAGGAAAGATAGCAGGTAAAATGTGACATGGAATATAATTTTGCTGATTAAGTATAACTTAATAATTATGTGAGGAAAAAGAAATTAACAGAAAATCTTTTAGGAAGGTAAATAGAACTTTTAGACCTTAGTAAGATAGGAAAAGTGAAATGTGAAAAATAAGCTAATTTTATATAGGAAAGCCTATATATGAGTAGATTTAACTCATTGGTAAAAACTTTCATCACAATCCTCTGCCTTCTTCCTTACCCCACTGGTTCTCTCTAAGGGAAGCTCTGGTGTCACGTGGTGTGATGTAATATAATGCCATGAAATTCTGATTTAGTCACTTTTGACCAGCCTGGTCTTAGAATAAAAGTTTGCTTATGAAGACATAAAAAAAATGAATAATTTTGAATAAATTACTTGGACTTGTGAGCTTCAGTTACTTAACAAAAAATGAGACTGTCTTCAACGTGCCTAATTATACAGTTGTTGGGAAAATCAAATGAAATCATGTGAAAGTGTTTTAAAAACTGGCAGTAATTTTTTTTTCATATTAAAACTATAGATTGAATCCAACATGACAAATATTTATGAGTATGTTAAATCAAGTTTAGCCGAAAGCTGCCTCCTTACCTAAGTTCAGCCTGAAGGTTTTTTTGTACATTGTGACCTATAACAAGTAGAGGTGTAAACAGACTGTTAGCTACACTTGTGCTGGTCGCTAAATTTTGGCCAATCAAATGTAGTCAACTGTTTGAACTGTGTTCAAATAAGGCAAACAGCAACCTGTAACCAGTCTAGCTGTTTTTGTACGTCACTTACTTGTTCTGTACATCACTTTCCTTTTTCTGTCCTTAAATCTTCCTTTTGCTTGTCCTTAAATCTTTCTGTCCTTAAATCTTGGCTGTGCTGGAGTCTCAGAGCCTACTCTGGCTTGGGAGGCTGCCTGATATGCAAAGAGAAAGGAAAGAAAACACATATCTATAATATATGACAGAATATGAAAAGGGTAATGTGAGATTCAGCTTAACTATATTTTGGCTTAGGCTAAAGAGCTACCCACCAGAATCTGTTCTGAGTCCATGAGGCTGGGTTTATACCACAAGTGGCAAAGTAGGAATTTTGACTGTTTTGTGTGACTGTTTTGTGTGTGTCTCTCTCTCCCCCTACCCACTGCTTCCCTCCTCTCCTCCCCTTTATCTCTCCCCTCCCTCTTTCTCCCCACTCCTCCCCCGTGGCTTAAGGTGAAAGTTTAAACTTGGGCTCTCCAACAGTTGCAGATAGGAGTTTGTTGATTTTTTGTGTACAGGCATGAATCAATTGCCAAGTCAGAGTGCCAAAAGGAATGTACAATTTTTAGACTTTGGTGAGTATTGCCAATGAGATAGCTTCTAGATTTTAATATCTGCATTGGATACCTTACTAGGACACAGCTGATTAAAGGGGACTTTAGAAACAACTATTTCAGTCGTCTGTGAAGACACTTTTAACAGGGTCCCAGACTTAGCTTGACTACTTTTTATAGTGAGCAATCTTTTTATCATGTAATGCAGACCACTTTGTTACATGCTCCATCCAGCATTTGGAGTTCTTTGTTTTTGTCAGTCCCAAATGACCACCTTCTCCCTCTGTTGTTCTGTATTTGTTACATTTTATTAGATATGCTTTAGGCTTGACTGAGAAGAGGACATGTTGATGAGGAAGCTAGGAATAGAAAGAGAAGGGAAAAGTTCAGGAAACATGACAAAAAAGGAAATAATGGTAATAATAATGGTTAATACATATTAGCACTGAAGTCTCAGGTACTGTGCTAAATCCTTTTATATTATCTCATAACCTGTAGAATTGATGTTTTAATGTTAAGTATTAAATGAAAGAAATTAAATGAAAAATTTAATATTGATAGCAAAAATAGTATTTACCCTCTGTTACACACAAAGAAACTGAGTCACAATAATTTGCCCAGTGAAAGGTAGACTTCTTGCTAGGCTATTGATTCTAGAGACCAAACCTTTAACATGGCTGTGTATTGTCTCTTTGGGATAACCTTGGAGGCCTCTTTGGGAAAAATTTTCTCTTTCCTTTTCTCTAAGTGTGATAATCTTTGGTGATAAAAGATTAATATTTCAAGGCCAGTAACTTGGGTGGAAGTGGGGAGGAGGTGAAGGTGAAAAAATATAAAATTTATTCAATATTTTACGGGTAGATGAAGCGATAAGAAAGGAAAGAACCTGGAAATAGATAAGTGAATGTAATGTACTTTGCAAGTCAGGTGGAAAGGAAATTTTGGTTCAGCTGTTGTAATGACTATACTTTATAATACTATATAAACATGGAAGTTTGATCTAGGTATAGTTTAATAGAAGCTATGGCCATTAGTTTATAGACCAGTGCTATCCAATAGAAACATAAAGTGAACCACACATGTAATTTGTAACTTTTTGGTGACTACATTAAAAAAAATTAAAAGAAGCAGTCAATAGTTTCAGTTATTTAACATAACATATTCAAAATATTTCAATAATCAAAATAAAAGTATCAGATTTTTACATTCTTTTATTCATATTAAGTCATTGAAATCCATGTATATTTTACAATTACAGCACATCTCAGTTCAAACTAACCACATTTTATATGGCTACATTTGGCTGCTGATTACCTTACCCTATACTGCATTTACATACCATTAGAAAAGAAAAGATTTATTGTAAAAAAGTTTCTGATTGAATTACAAGTAAATGGCTTAGTCTCCCTATGTAACAAACAAGGAGTGGAGAGGAATCTTGGCCTGCAAAGCATCACTCTTCAGTTGTGTCCAGAGAATCTGCTGAGGAGGTACAACATATTTTTTAATTTTTTAAAATTTTACTTCAAGTTCTAGGATACATATGCAGAACGAGCAGGTTTGTTGCATAAGTATACATACGCCATGGTGGTTGACTGCTCCTGTTAACCCTTCATCTAGGTTTTAAGCCCAACATGCATTAGGTATTTGTCATAATGCTCTCCCTCCCCTTGTTGCCCATCTCCCCCACCTCCCCCACCCCCGAGATTTTTTTATGCTTAAGGAAGTGGATTTACCAAATATTTAGGCCTCCTGCAGATTGAGATTTTGTGGGTGTTGTATAGTTAGAAGGATTTCCAAGAGACTCTAGAATTTGTGCTCTCATAGTTCTGGACTCTGGTTTTACCTAAAGACTTCTCAGTGTGTTTTCTCTAGACAGAGCTCTGTGGGAGAGGCAGGCACACAGTTCGTTCTTTGCGTGAAACATGGTGTTTGTTGGTTTAGGGACTTTGTGTCTCTGTCAGGAATCCTTTACAACCTTACTGTTTTTTTCTTTTTATGACATTTAATATAGTTTCATTCCTCAGGTGGGAGTTACTAAAATTTGCTTTTTCCTTTAAAAAAGAAAACTAACAGTAAATTAAACTAAATAAACTTACCACATTTAAAAAAACTATAGCAAATCTTTTCTAACTATGAAAGTTAAAAAAAGTTATGTATTCTTTGTGAAAATTTAGGTTATTGAGATACCTGTTTTTACCTATTAAGTGAACAGGTCTCAAGCAGAGTTTTCACTTTGGCTTCTTCTTGTAGCACTGTGCTTCCTTGGCGGTAGCACTCTAGTGAATCATCACCTCTGGTTTGAATGTAGTAGTACTGGAGATTTGGTTTCCTTTAAGGAGAGTGTGAACAAATGGGGGTTATGTGTTCCTCCAGGCTAAGGTCCATGTGTATATTGCTCTTTATCTATGTATCATATTTTATTTGGTTAAGAGCCTAATTCTAATGCATTTAATTTTTAAAAATCTTAGAGAGCTATTTGTAGGGTTTAAGAAACTAAACAGCCATAGGATTTGTATTGCTTATTGAAAGATACCAGTGAGATAGAATACAAGCTTTCTGTACAATTTAGCAGAATAGAAGACACTTTTATCATTTTTCCATTTTCTCAATTTGTAATTTTAGTGATATGCTAATGTTATTACGTAATGTTTTTTGCTATGACTAGTTGTATTTTACTTCTTGTGAATGTATCTTGGTTCAAGTAGGGAGGGGTAAGGAGGGATTTTGGAAACCAGTGCTTATCATTTTGGGGATAGGTGGTGGGAGCAGACTAGTTAGAAATACACTTGGAAAAAAGAAAACCATTCAGTAGGAACTTGAGATGAGGGGAGAAACAGACATTTTTAGGAAAGTTACAGAGTGTTTTAAAAATAAAAAATTTAGACATAAAAAAATTAATCATTAGGAGCATGATTAGATTTTAGAAAATTTGTCTAGGTAGGAAAAATATGTTAAATAGAGAACTTTGAAGTAAATACAATTATGTTTATATTTTGCAGGGAGGAAGTAAGTCTCTTAGTTGGCCCCCCAAGGCTGCTTGGATGTGGAGAACCATAAGACTGAGTTTGTACTGTCTATGAGTTAAACAGCTAATCCTGAGTGATTTCAGGATAGATTCCTTTAACATATTTTCAGTCATATTCCCTTTAGAGTTATTATTACATAGATTACCTAATTTGTAATTCTCAAGTGCTAAGAATGTTTATTCTTAGCAACCTCAGCCTATCATAGTCCTATGACTGCCTTTCTTTCACTCTTAGTCATATAGGAACATTGTAACAGCATGAGATATGGTTAGACTTTGTCTCCTCACCCAAATCTCATCTTGAATTGTAATCCCCATAATCCCTACGTGTCAAGGGAGAGACCTGGTGGGAGGTGATTGGATCATGGAGGTGGTGTCCCCATGCTGCTCTCATGATAGTGAGTGAGTGAGTTCTCATGAGATCTGATGGGGTTTTATGTATGTTTGACAGTTCTCCTTCACATACTCACTCTCTCTTATTGCCACCATGTAAAACATGCCTCTTCCCCTTCTGCCATGATTGTAAATTTCCTGAGGCCTCCCCAGCCATGCAGAACTTTGAGTCAGTTAAACCTCTTTTCTTTATAAATTACCCAATCTTCGGCAGTTCTTTATAGCAGTATGAGAATGGACTAATACAGCATGCTTTGGCCATGATTTTCCTGGTATAACTCAGAAAATTCTTCTTCGGAGTATGACTGTGGAGTGGTTTTGTACCTGCTGTTGTTGCCCTGGTGCTTCAGGAAGTTGGCTTAGATTAAAGAGTTCAGGTTTTGGAGTCAAATGGGTTGTCTTGAATTCTGTCTGTGACCCTTAACTATCCCTGTGACTTTGGGCAAGTTACTAGACCTCAGTTTCCTCAACTGCAAATTGGAAAAAATGGTAATCACTTCCTAGGGTTGTGATGAAGATTAAGGATAATAGCAGCTCCTTTTATTGAGCATTTATTTATTCCAGCCAGATACTGTGTTACATACTTTATATGCAGTATATAATTTAATTTTTATGTGTATAATAGAGTATGTAAAAGTTCATTGCCAACAGCAATATATGTCCAGTAACTAGTCGCTATTATTTTTTCTATATGTTGACTTCTTTATCAGAAGTTGATGCTCCTAAGATGAAAGATGGGAATGGGTGTTTTGATCAGACCTGAAAGACTGTTTGGAAGTTGACAGTGGTTTGAAGGTGAAATATTTACTAGAATGTGATTCAAGGATAATCTGCATGGTAATTACCTTGGAAGCTTGTTAAAATGTAGAGTTTTGTGTTTGTTGTCTGAAACTCTTGAGTCTGAATCAGGATTTCTGTCCATGGAGCACAGTCTCTGCAGTTTTATAAGCTTAATCATAATTCCTATTATCTGTGAAGTTTGAGAATCATCTTTTTAATTTATTCTTTCTCATGATTAAAAAATGATTCTAATGATTTTTAAATAATTATTTTTCTTTGATGTAAAATCTTTGCATTTTATCAGTAACAGAGGTGGTAAATTTTTTCCATTTAAATATTTATATATATGTGATTTTTCTATGTTACAAGAGTTTAAGGGATGATGACATTTCATTCAGCTGATGTTTAGTAACTATTAAAGTATTATAAATATTAGGTCATAAATATTAAAATTTATAAAATACAACTAATTTACTTATTTGTAGTATTTTAAAATGGATATATCATTTTATTCAGTTATTGAAACAAAATAATTGTTGAGACTATGAGCAAAATAGTCTCAGTTTACTGTAAAATATATCGTATTTTACTCAATGTATAGTCTCCGGATAGGGTGGGAAAGGAAGGCAGATTGAAAATGTGCTGTTATGAAGCTAGGCGAAGAGGAAAAGAGAGTGATTTTCTGCTGCTAACTAGAAGAAAAACATAACTACAAATAATTTATATAACTAATACGAGTAATGAAAAGCTGATAAAAATTTTCAAAGAATTTTGGTCAGGTTATTAGTCATATTATTTAATGAAAGAATAATCTGGAATGCTCAGCCTCTGTGTTTTCAACTATTGCTTTGTACCCTAAGAACAGTCTTTGGATTTTATCCGTCTATTCTTTTGAATTATATCTTTGCTTTCCTGGGAAGTCTCACTCTACTTTTTAGGAAATCAAGTTACATACCTACAGTGCTTCACATTACCTTATCTTTTTTAGATTCTTCAAGTAAAATTTTACTCAAAGGAACCAATAAATTGCTTCAAGTCATAGTTTTAAACTTAGGAGTTTGGAAGACTGTATTTTAGTGAGTCTTTGCATTGGTATCTTTAGCCCTCAAGTCTTTTTGGCTCCAGTATCCACTTTAATAATGCCTATGGGTTAAGCAACTGTATTTTTAATATGTGTAGTTTTGTTCATTATCAGAAACTAGGTCACCAGGGTTTGTTTTATGTTAATGAAAAAGATATTGTATGCTTTTTTTTTTTTAAGGAATATGCTTGTATTGAGTGAAACTAAAATATCTTAGTAATGCTCTGCTTTAAATACTCATAGAATATAATTTTGCATATTTTAAACTATCTGCCAGTATAATGTTATTTATCTTTGAGAATTTTGACTGTTCTTTCATGCTATTTAGAATTCAATGAATTGTTAAAACTTCTAGTAGGCTTTTTACTGACAGCCTCTGTCTGACCTCTTTAGAAGTTTTCCTCAATGTTTTCAGAAGTAGCATTTGGGTCTTACTGAAATAGGAATTTTTGCTTGTATAGTAACAGATGGAAACAGTAGACTTTTTCAGAGGTTGGAAGCAATGGGATACAGAAGAGGAGGAAAATCAGACTAAGTTTATGTCATGCCTCTTTCATTGTGAAAAATAATTATAACTTCATGTACATGATTTTTCTGAGGATTGTAGTGGTGGTAATGGTTGTAGAAGTAGAACAGTTGTGGGGATGTTTTAAGGAGGCATTGGGGAAGAATGTATCTCCCAACATAGGGTTTTACTTATTTCTCAAATATAAATAACAGTGGTTATTACCAAAAATTTTTCTTTAAGAGGCAGGGATCTCACTATGTTGCCCAGCCTGGTCTCAAACTCCTAGGCTCAAGTCATTCTCCTGCCTCAGCCTTCCAAGTAGCTGGAACTACAGACACACACCACCATACCTGGCTGAATTTTTTTAACCAGAGAAGAGCACACTAATTTTTTCTTTGTTTTTACAGCATTTTCATTACCAGTAATTATATATTTCTTCTAAATGACTTCAGAATGTTTGGGGATGGTATTGATAAACTAGTATTATTTTGTGATTAAGTATAGGCCTTAGACTACAGCTTAAGTCTCAGGTTTACCACTTTTTTTTTTTTTAGTAGTACATGGGGCAAATTATTTAATATCTCATTTTGCCATAACTAATTATTAATAAATACCTACTTTATACGTGTTGAGGATTAAATCAGTTTGTAAAAAAGAATGGGCTGGGTATAGTGGCTCATGCCTGTAATCCCAACACTTTAGGAGGCTGAGGTGGGAGGAGTACTTGAGCCTAGTAATCCTAGGCTCAAGATCAGCCTGAGCAACATAGCAAGGCATTGTATGTACAAAAAAGGAAAAATTTAGGCTGGTGTGGTGCTGTGTGCCTATAGTCTCAGCTATGTGGGTGGCTGAGGCAAGAGGATTGCTTGAGTCCAGGAGGTCCATCTAGGCTGCAGTGAGCTATGATTGTACCATGGGATTCCAGCCTGAGCAACACAGCAAGACCCTGTCTCAAAAAAAAAAGAAAAAAAAAAAAGACAATAATGCTTGCAAAAAATATGTGTTGAATAATTAGTTATAATTATTATTATTCACTCTCTAAAATAGTATTCTTAGTAAACTACTTTAGGGTAAAAAAATTTTATATTTTAAAGTTCAGAAAAATTCAGTTTAGTTACTTTTAGGTTAGTATTTGTCTCTCACACACACTCATGCCCCTTTCAAACTGTTATAGAACAATGTTTTTCAAACTTTAATGCATATAGGATTGTGTAGGGATCATAATAATGTGTAAATTCTTACTCAGTAATTTTTGGAATAGGATGAGATGTTGCCTTTCCAACAAGCTCCTGTTGGTAATCCGGATGTAGCTCATCCTTACAACATACTTTCAGTAGCACAGTTATGCAGTGTTCCATTAAGTGGTTCTCATTCCTGCTTTCAGTATATTATAAACATTTGGGTATTTTCTGTTCTTTATGCCTGTGCTCTATGTCATACCAGTTAAATCAGATCTTTGGCTTTGGGGTTCTGGGCATCATCGTCATTTTTTTTTTTTTTTTTAAGGAAAAATATCCTGGGTCTTTCTCTGGTGAAACCAGCATTAAGAGCTACCACTGTAGCTATCTGAAAAAGAGTCATAAGCTAAGAGGCTACATTTTATGTCTTGACTTACTTTGTTGTCTTCCATTTTAAGCTCATTTCCTCTGTAGAGATGATGGTGGACGCTGGTTAGAACTCTTAAACTGGGAGGCAGTTAATATGTGGGCCAGAAGTTTTCTTTTCACTAGACTAAAAGACTTAACTAACTGCTGAACTTCCTTTATGGATCCTGTTTCTTATCCCCCTTCACCATCTGTGTAATCTTCTCTGGACTTTACCTAATTTATCAATAGCTTCCTTAAAGTGTAATAACCCAAACTAGATAAAACTGCTGTAGCAAAACTGAACAATGGTAGAGGCAGAAGAATCCAGAACTAAAAATCTGTAATTTTCATTAAAGCTGAAAACTTGTATTTGTTTCAGACTTTTTATTTGCCTTTTCTTTATGTTTTTCAGGGTTAAAATGTGTTTTATACTGTGATATTTGTTTCAGTATATTGCTTTCTTAGGTTGTGTTTTTTCTTCTTCCTTCCTCAACTGTGTTTTTTGTATTCATTTTTCATTTTGGAGGAGAGGCAGTAAATTCTTATGGACTATCATGTTTTGGGAAGACCGTTTTCCAAAGTGATCAGGATCATGTTGAATTTTATTCCATCTAGCTTTGATGGCTCAATTAGGATCAGGTCAGAAAAACAGTGCACACTAAATACTCAAGGCAGGAGGATTTCTTGAGGCCAGGAGTTTGAGAGCAGTCTGGGTAACATAGTAAGTCCTGTCTCTACAGAATTACAAACAAAAATGAAAATTTCAACCCAGAAAATTTAATATAGGGAATGGATTGTACAGGTGTTGGAGGGCTGAAAAAGCAAACAGAATACTGGGGGTAGCACAGAGACTGTATTTGTGGGAATCATCCAATATTCATATGGTGGAGGAAAAAAAAAGAACTTGGGAGTTGGGATCTCATAGAATTGGGGTTCAAAACCTCTGGAGGGGGTACTTCCTGATAGCTGTTGTTATGTCTGAGGGGAATCTCTGGGAGTGCCAGTAAAAGCTGGTGGCTGTCACTGCTACTCCTGGGGTGAAAGACCTATGCTGGGGCAGTGCTACTGGAAAAAGCATGTACTGCATTCTCCCTCTTCCCCTCCCACTTCCCCTTCCCCTCTTCCTTCCCCTCCCCCTTCCCCTCCCTCTTTCCCTCCCTCCCTCTTCCCTTCCCTTCCCCTCCCTCCCCCTTCCCCTCCCCTTCACCTTCCCCTCCCCTTCCCCTCCCCTTCCCCTCCCCTCCCCCTCCCCTCCCTCTTCCCCCTCCCCTTCCCCTCCCCCCTCCTCTCCCTTTCCCTCCCCTCACCCTTCTCCTCCCTCCTCCCTTTCCTCATCCCCTTCCTCTTCCCTTCCCTTCCCCCTCCTTCCCCTCCCCACCACCTTCCTCTCCCCCCGCTCCCTTTCGCTGCCCTGCCCTTGGAGGATCTTGCTAAAATACTGATTCTGATTCAATGTGTCCATGGGTAGGACCTGATATTGTGCATTTCTAACAAGCTCCCAGAAGAGGATGAAGCTACTGATCCCCTAAACCAGACTTTTTTCCTCCCTTCCCTCCCTTGAGAACTACTGGTTTGGCTTAGATCCAGTGCTGGACTTGGATGGCTGAGTGGTGAGTGATCATAAAGTAAGCCTGCCTGTCTAGAAGTATTTTGAGCAATTTTAGTAGATCTATTTATAGCTGTTTCTTTCCAGGTAGGATCAGAGAAGTATATGCTTCTGAATAGGTTAAATTGTCTTCTATAACATAATGCTGCCCTGAAGGCAGAAACATGCCTATTACTTGTTATTTTCCTGAAAGGCATGAGGCTGCTTGGTAATTGTGTACATGTTTAAGGGAAACTGAGTAATTGAGGATAGGCTAGAATAATTAACAAATTCGTACATCAGATAATTTGCTTTCATTAAAGTCATTATTACTCTTATTTATTAGTTGTTCCTGATGATAGGGCATCTGTAGATTTCAAAAATGTGAGTTTCATACTGATTGCTTTTCTCTACTTTTGACAGTTTAAACTTGTTGTCAAAACATAGAGTGTTACCTTGAGCCAAATAAATGGTAGTCTTTCTTAATGAAACTTTGAATAGACCCCAAATTTATGAAATTGTTAATTACTCTTTACATCTAGATTTTACTTTACTAAAAGTAAAGTGATTTTTATCTGCTAATACAAATAGAAAAATAATCTTTTGTTTGGTTGCCATCCTTCAAGGACCACTCTCTGGCCTTCTCTCCCTCCTTTCCTTGGTCTTTTCTTCTGTATTTACAGCCTAGATTTTGAAAGGTTCTGGGTTCCTTTTGTCCGTTCATACTTACGTGAATGTTATCCTTAAGTTTTTAATTCAGGCTGCGAGTAGACATAATGTGCCCCTTAATTAGTTGGGGTGAGGGAGTTAACTTGAAAGTTAAGGATTCAGGGGATTCCTACAGATGGGTGGGAAAAAAAACAGCTCAATGTTAGGATCCCTAACAAAGCATTTTGATTGGCATATGGAGACCTTTACATGAACACAAACGTTTGTATTTGAATATTTATAGAAGATAATCTGTCAAAATTACTGTTATTTTAATTTGCCAAGCTTGGCTGATTGCTGCAGTTGGATGTTAGTTGAATTCAAGATGAAGAATTGTAAATATGTTCTGTTGTGGGACATGCTTTTTGTCCTTGAAACTGTTGGAATTTCTTGCCTCTCCCACCTATACCCCCTTCTTTAAAACTGTGAGACTTTTTTGTATCAGTTGAACTTTCATGTTTTTTTTTAGGAAAAAATTAAGTAAGATGTTAACTGTAAGGATTAATTTTTTTTTTTTTTTTTTTTTTTTTTTTTTTTTTTTAGCTAAATTTGTTGACATTGGTGAACAGGAATTGTTTAAATAATTTGTTTATACATTCAAAAAGTTTAAATTTCTGCTTTAAAGGACCTATCCCTGGAGACTCAATCTTAGGGATATGTGTCTTATTTGGATGGTTTTGTGTGAGATATGGTTCACATTAACAACAAAGAAAATGTAGACTTCTAGATAATTCATATTTCCCCTTTCTTTTGTCTCATTTGAACAGCTAATAATTTTAGTGACCCAGATTCAAACAATAATACCTCTCTTTGTAATTGTCATGTGGTTTTGTCAGCTTCTTATGTTCTAGGGGAAGGAAGGTAAATTTTTTTTTTTTTTACGTATTGAAAGAAGTTTGTTAATACATTTTTCTCTTTTTAAAAGCCAGGAACCCTATTCTCTTTCCATAGTGTCTTATCATTCAGAAAACATTGTATTATTCTCCTGCCTCAGCCTCCTGAGTAGCTGAGATTCCAGGAGCCTGCCTCCATGCCCAGCTAATCTTTTTTGTATTTTTAGTAGAGATAGGGTTTCACCTTGTTGGACAGGCTGGTCTAGAACTCCTGACCTCAGGTTATATGCTCGTCTTGGCCTCCCAAAGTGCTGGGATTAAAGGTATGAGCCACTGTGCAGGTGAATCACTTGAACCTGGGAGGCAGAGGTGGCAGTGAGCCAAGATCATGCCTTTGCATGCCAGTCTGGGCAACAAGAGCGAAACTCCGTCAAAAAAAAAAAAAACAAAATAGAAAGAAAACATTGTATTACTTGATGGTGAAGTATCACTTTTCCTCAAAGGATTCTACAGACTACATTATTTCAGCTTTAGAGATGATACAATGGCTTTCTCAAAGTCATATGACATTTTTTGGGGGAGTAGGGCTGGATTCTGTGTTCCATGTGCTAAGCTATCCTGTCGCATATAACTATCCATTATTATCTGAATCATTTATTTTTACATGTATAACCACTTGACATGACTTGTCTTCGTTTTTTTCTGATTTTTTTTTTAATATCTTAGAAAGTGACATAATTGAATCAATTTTGTTGGCTGTTACTTTAGCATGTGCTATGTCAAGCACTACATCTCAGTTTTTTGGTTTTTTTTGTTTGTTTGTTGTTTTTTGTTTTTTTGAGACAGTGTCTCTCTGTGTCGCCAGGCTGGAGTGCAGTGGCGCAATCTTGGCTCACTGCAACCTCTGACTCCCTGATTCAAGGGATTCTTCTGCCTCAGCCTCTGGAGTAGCTTGAATTACAGGCACACACTACCACTCCCAGCTAATTTTTGTATTTTTAGTGGAGATGGTGTTTTCATGTTGGACAGACGTGAGCCACCACTCCCAGCCTACATCTCAGTTTTATTTAGACTTTTTTTGGAGTTTCAGGAATGTGAGGTCTCAGGAATATATTTTGTATTAGAAAATTAAGAGTGGAACTTTTATTGTATTTTCTGTCTTTCACAAGCTATGGCTGGTCTCAAATTCCTGGCCCTCCCACCTTGGCCTCCCAAAGCACTGGGATTACAGGGTCTTGCTTTGCCAGATTGAAGAAACTCCTGGGCTCAAGCAATCCTCCATCCTCAGCCTCCTGAGTAGTTGGGACTACAGGGTGCATCACCAGCTGGCTAATTTTGAAGTATTTTATAGAGACAAGGATCTCGCCGTGTTGCCCAGGCTGGTCTCGAACTCCTAAGATCAAATGATTTGCTGGCCTTGGCCTCCAAAGTGGTGTGATTACAGGCACGAGCCACTGTGCCAGATGGTTTTCCAAATTTTAACTCAGTTAAATCCCCACCACAACCCTATGAGGTTAGAAAAAGAAAAAAAAAAAAAAGTCATTCTTATTTGACTTTTTTTTTTGATACATTATTTCTTTTCTAGGAGATTTAATATCCTAGATTTTATAAACCTTATATAATTCTCCTAGATTTTATAACTCTTATATAATATTCCTAGATTTTATAAATTTTATATAATTTTGCTACTTTTGCCTTTTCTTTTTGTGACCATCTCCAGTTCTTCCATGTATCACACCCTAATTCCTTATTATCTTCCTAGGAAAATTTATTCGTCCAACTCTGTAGCTATCCTCTGGTTGGATAACAAAATTACTAATAATTCCATAACATGTTACCCTAGCTACTAATTTTGTAATAGTCCATAGTATGTTCAGTGTGTAGATTGTTCAGAGGTGACTGTTGTACATAATGCACCACAGATGTGGAAGTAGTAATAAAATTTACCTAGCTGTAAAGTGAGGATATTGCTAATATGTTCCTTCAGGTCTGCTAAGTTTGGACGCTTATTTTGTAATGGTTCTTTCAGATTTCTTAAGGTGAATGAGATACTTTGTTTACTTTAAATTTTAATTGGTATGATTTTGGTTAAGTAAGTTAAAAGTCAATGGAATAAAAGTTAAACCAGCAATATAAAAAGTAATAAGCCACTTTTCAATATGATTTAAAAGACAATTTAGCTGTATTTCTTGCTATAAAAAAGCAGCAAAGAACACTATACAGTTGACTGATTTTCTAAGGAAATTAATTTTGTTAAAGGTTAATTTCATGATGATAGCAAATATTAGGGATTGGCATCCAAATGTCAAAATTTCACACAAAAATTTAGCTTTCTACTGTTTTTTTTTTTTTCCTTTAGAGGAAGAACTATAAAATTTGCATTGAAGGTATGATAATGCTATTTTAATAATCAGGATACGTTATTTTGAAAATTGAACAGTAAGACAACCAGTGAGTTGTAGTACTTACTGATTTTTCAAAAAAATTTTATTTTTAATTTTCATGGTTACATAGCAGGTATATGTATTTATGGGATACATGAGAAGTTTTGATACAGGCA
Organism: Saimiri boliviensis; assembly: GCF_048565385.1. Classification (NCBI taxonomy): domain Eukaryota; kingdom Metazoa; phylum Chordata; class Mammalia; order Primates; family Cebidae; genus Saimiri; species Saimiri boliviensis. Next base: position 38,204,559 of record NC_133450.1, on the reverse strand, counting down.
TGCAATGTGTAAAAATCACATCATGGACAATGCATCCCTCCACTCAAGCATTTATCCTTTGTGTTACAAACAATCCAAATATACTCTTAGTTATTTTAAAATGTACAATTAAATTATTATTGATTGTAGACACCTGGTTAAGCTGTCAAATACTAGGTCTTATTCACTCATTCTATATTTTTTGTACCGATTAATCATCCCTTCCTCTCTGTCATCCCACCAGTACTTTTCCCAGCCTCTGGTGAGCATCCTTCTACACTTTCTCCATGGTTCAATTATTTTGATTTTTGTTCCCACAAATAAGTAAGAACATGAGATGCTTGTCATTCTTTGCCTGGCTTATTTCACTTAACGTAATGACCTCCGGTTCCATCCATGTTGCAGATGACAGGATCTCATTCTCTTTTATGACTGAATAGTACTTCATTGTGTATATGTACCACATTTTCTTTGTTCATTCATCTGGTAATGGACACTTAGGTTGCTTTCAAATCTTGGCTATTGTGAACAGTGCCATGTTCACAGTAGCCATGGGAGTGCAGTTACCTCTTTGATACATTGATTTCCTTTTTGTGGGGTATATACCTAGGAGTGAGATGGCTGGATCATATGGTAGCTCAATTTTTAGTTTTTTAAGGAATGTCCAAACTGTTCTTTATAATGGTTGTACTAAATTTACATTCCCACAACAACGTATGAGGGTTCCCTTTTTTCCACATCTTCACCAGCATTGATTATTGCCTGTCTTTTGGGTAAAAGCCATTTTAACTGGAGTAAGATGATACTCGTTTTAGTTTTGATTTACATTTCTCTGATGATCAGTGAGGTTGAGCACTTTTTCATATGTGTGTTTGCTATTTGTTTTTTTTTTTGTTTCTTTTTTTTTTTTTAGAAAGTCTATTCAGATCTTTTGCCCGTTTTTTAATTGGATTATTAATTTCTTCCTGTAGAGTTGTTTGAGTTTTTTTGTTGTTGTTCGTTTGTTTGAGACAGAGTTTCCCTCTTGTTGCCCATGCTGGAGTGCAGTGGGGCGATTTCGGCCCACTGCAACCTCTGTCTCCCAGGTTCAAGCCATTATCCTGTCGCAGCCTCCCAAGTAGCTGGGATTACAGGCGCCCACCACCACACCCAACTAATTTTTGTGTTTTTAGTAGAGATGGGGTTTCGCCATGTTAGCCAGGCTGGTCTTGAACTCCTGACCTCAGGTGTTACCCCCAACCTTGGCCTCCCAAAGTACTGGGATTACAGGCGTGAGCCACCGTGTCTGGCTGAGCTTCTTTTATATTCTGGTTATTAATCCCTTGTCAGATGGGTAGTTTGCAAATATTTTCTCCTATTCTGTAGGTTGTCTTTTCACTTTTTTGATTGTTTCCTTTGCTGTGCAGAAGCTTTTTAACTTGATGTGATCCCGTTTGTCCATTTTTACTTTGGTTGCCTGTGCTTGTGGGGTATTACTTAAGAAATCTTTGTCCAGACTGATATCCTGGTGACTTTTTCCAGCTTTTTCTTTCAGTCATTTTACAGTTTGAGGTCTTACATTTTTGTCTTTCATCAATATATTGATTTTATTTTTGTGTATAGTGAGAGATAAGAGTCTAGTTTCATTCTTCTGGATATGGATATACAGTTTCTAAGCACCATTTATTGAAGAAGCTGTCTTTTCTGCCACGTATATTTTTGGCACCTTTGTGTAAAATGAGTTCACTGTAGGTGTGTGGATTTTTTTCTGGGTTCACTGTTCTATTGGTCCGTGTATCTGGTTTTATGCCAGTATCATGTTGTTTTGCTTACTATATAGAGCTCTGTAATATAATTTGAAGTCTGTTAATGTGATTCCTCTAGTTTGTTTCTTTCCACTTGGGATAGCTTTGGTTATTCTGATCTTTTGTGATTCCCTATAAATTTTAGGATTATTATTTTTTTGTATCTTTGTAAAGAATGTCTGGTATTTTGATAGGCATTACATTGAATCTATAGCTTGCTTTGAGTAGTGTGGACATTTTAACAATATTGATTCTTCCAATCTATAAATATGGAATATCTTTTCATTTTTTGGTGTCCTCTTCAATTTCTTTCATCAGTAATAGTGTAGTTTCTGTTACAGAGATCTTTCCCTTGTTTGGCTAATTCCTAGGCATTTATTTATTTATTTATTTGTTTGTTTTGGTGGCTATTGTAAATGGGACTACTTTTAAAATTTATTTTTCAGTTTGTACACATTCCACATATAGAAATGTTACGTATTTTTTATGTTGATTTTGTATCCTGCAACTTTACAGAATTTATCAGTTCTTAATAGTATCAGTTCTGATAGTTTTTTGGTGGATTTTTTAGGTTTTTCCAAATACAAGATCTTATCACCTGCAAACAAGGATAATTTGACTTCTTCCTTCACAATTTGGGTGCCCTTTATATCTTTCTCTTGTCAATTGCTCTAGCTAGGACTCCCAGTACTATGTTGAATAACAGTAGTGAAAGTGGGCATCTTTGTTGTGCTCCAGATTGTAAAAAGACAGGCGTTCAGTTTGCCCCCATTCAGTGTGATACTAGTTGTGGGCTGTTGTTTATGGCTTTTATTATGTTGACGTATGTTTCTTCTACTCAGGTTTTTGAGGTTGTTATTATGAAGGGATGTTGAATTTTAATAAATCTTTTTTCAACATTAATTGAAATGATTTTATAGTTTTTGTCCTTCATTTTGTTGATATGATATATCACTTTGATTGATTTATATGTGTTGAACCATTCTGGTGTCCCAGAGATAAATCTCACTTGATCATGATGAATGATCTTTTTAATGTGTTGTTGAGTTCAATTTGGTAGTATTTTGTATGGATTTTTGTATGAATATTCATTAGGAACGTTGGCCCATAGTTTTCTTCTTTTGATGCATCTTTTTATGTTTTCGGTACCAGAATAACACTGGCATTAAAGGATGAGTTTGTATGTATTCCCCCAGCCCCTTTTTATTTGGAATAGTTTGAGTAGGATTGGTATTAGTTCTTCTTTAAATGTTTGGTAGAATTCAACAGTGAAACCATTGGGTCATAGGCTTTTCTTTACTGTCAGACTTTTAATTGTGGCTTCAATTTTATTATTTGTTATTGAACTGTTTGGATTTTGGATTTCTTCATTTCAGTCTTGTTCGTGTTCAATCTTTGTAGGTTGTATGTGTCTAGGAATTTGTCCATTTCTTCTGCGTCTTCCAATTTACTGGCATATAGTTGCTAATAGTAGCCGCTAATGATTCTTCAGATTTCTGTGGTATCAGTTGTAGTGTCTCCTCTGTCATCTTTGATTTATTTTGATCTTCTCTCTTTTTTTCTTAGTCTGGGTTAAGGTTTATCTGTTTTGTTTAACTTTTCCAACAAACAACTTTTTTATTCATCTTTATTTCAATTTCATGTATTTCTGCTCTCATCTTTATTATTTCTTTTCTTCTACTACTTTCGGGTTTGTTTTCCTCTTGCTATTTTAGTCCCTAAGATGCATTGTTAACTTGTTTACTTAAAGTTTTTCTTCCTTTTTTTTTTCTGTAGACACTTGTAGCTATAAACTTCCCTCTTAACACCGCTTTTGCTGTATTCTATAGGTTTTGGTATTTTGTATTTCCATCATCATGTGTTTCAAGAAATTTTTCAATTTCTTAATTTCTTCATTGTCCCACTCATCATTCAGGAACATATCGTTTAATTTCCATGTATTTGTATAGTTTCCAAAATTCCTCTTGCTATTGATTTCTTGTTTTATTTTATTGTGATCAGAGAAGATGTTTGATATTATTTGTTTTTTTGTTTAATGTTTGAAGACTTGTTTTGTAACTTAACATATGATTTATCCTTAAGAATGACCCATGTGCTGAAGAAAAGAATGTGTATTCTGTAGGTGTTGGATGAAATATTCTTTAAATATCTTTTAGATCCATTTGGCCTATTTCTTTGTTGATTCTCTGCCTGGAAGATCTGTTCAGTACTGAAAGTGGAGTGTAGAAGTCTCCAGCTATTATTGTATTGGAGTCTTCCTCTTTTTAGCTCTAATAATATTTACTTTATATATCTGGGTGTTCTACTGTTGGATGCATATATATTAAAATATTTGCAATTTTTATATCCTCTTGTTGAATTGATATCTTTATCATTATATAGTGACCTTCTTTGTCTCTTCTTATAGTTTTTGTCTTGAAATCTCTTTTGTCCGATAAAAATATAGCTTCTCCTACTCTGTTTTGGTTTCCATTGGCATGGAATATCTTTTTCCATTTCTTTATTTTCAATCTGTAGGTGTCTTTATAGGTGAAGCATTTTTCTTGTAAGCAGTAGAATTAATGAGTCTTCTTTTTCTTATCCATTCAGCTATCCCGTGTCTTGTGATTGGAGAGTTTAGTCCATTTATACTCAGTGTTACTATTGACAAACAAGGACTTACTTCTGCCATTTTATAATTTGTTCTCTGGAGGTTTTGTGGTCTTCCAATTTATCTTTCCTTCATTCCTGTCTTCCTAGATGTTACAGCCTACTACACACCTTGGGTATATGGTATAGCCCAGGCGCATGCGGCCCCCTGAGGCCATTTATCCGGCCCCCCGCCACACTTCAGGAAGGGGCACCTCTTTCATTGGTGGTCAGTGAGAGGAGCACAGTATGTGGTGGCCCTCCAACAGTCTGAGGTACAGTGAACTGGCCCCTTGTGTAAAAAGTTTGGGGACGCCTGGTATAGCCTATTGCTCCTAGGCTATAAGCTTGTACAGCATGTTACTGTACTAAATATTATAGGCAATTGTAACACAGTGGTATTTGTGTACCTAAACATATCTAAACATAGAAAAGATACAGTAAAAATATGGTATTAGTTATGTTTATTTTTCGAGGCAGTCTTACTCTGTTGCCCAGGCTGGAGTGTAGTGGTGCGATCTCGGCTCACTGCAACCTCCGCCTCCTTGTTCAAGCAACTCTCATGCCTCAGCCTCCCAAATGGTAGCTGGGATTACAGGTGTGTACCACCATGTCTGGCTATTGTATTTTTAGTAGAGATGGGGTTTCACTGTGTTGTCTAGGCCGGTCTTGAACTCCTAGCCTCAAGAGATCCACTGTCTTGGCCTCCCAAAGTGCTGGGATTATAGGCATAAGCCTTTGGGCGTGGCTGGGTATTTATAATTTTATGAGACCACTCATATATGCAATTCGTTGTTGACTAAAAGCATCATGATGTGGTGCATGGCTTTACTTTGTATGACAAATTGCTGAGCATTCTAAAGAAGAGAAGAAAGTAACTTAGGTTTGATACTTTGTTTGAAATTATAATGTTTAATTTCCATTCCAATCCTTTTCTTACTCCTCTTTCTTTCCTTTAGAGCTAGGCTAGTGGGGAGCAGAATCATGAGCTTAAATTAGTGGAATGTGTGGATGTTGGATAGCATGGGGAGAAGTGTTTCATCTTCTTTCTCTAAACTTTAACTTTCATCCGTTTTACTCGAAGTCGTGTTTTGGTTGCTTGCATCTGGTTCAAGAGGTTGTCTGATTCTTTGCAAAGCTCTTCTTTTGACAAAAAGCATTCACAGTGTTTTCCTGGTGGATTAATATTGGGTTGACATCTGTTTGCATGCTAAGTGCTGTATGATTGTTATTATTTGGCATTTATTAACTAGCCTTGATATACTGTGCATTAGTTGGCATTTATACATGTCTTAGTCCCTGCTGTAGAGGAAATATCCTAAAAAGGAGTTAATTGTGGGAAACACAGCCTTCTCTCACATACCTAGCTGCCTGGGAGCTTTCCACTGAAGACTTTTATTTAAGCATTGGAAAGTCTTTCTTCGAGTGGTTAAGATAGGAAATGACAGTCGTGTAAAACAGGGTCTTAAAAACAACTGCCAGGTAGACTCATAGTGGCCCTACAAGGAATTACCAACATAGATATGATTTTCTTAAGAAGTTGGAAATCTCCTTTTTAAAATTAATGCAGTGAAATTGTTCCATTCCCTGTAGAATATTAAAAAAATAAATAAATAAAGCAAATCAAACAAGCTTCTCTTTTTTGTGTTAATAAAACGACCATGTGATCTGTGGAGGAAGGAAAAAGGAGAAAACTTTCTTTTCAGAGTAACAATCTGCAGATGAGGGAAAGTAACTTCTGGTGGAACTGTAAGGCATGTGCTTCACAGAAGGGAGTAAACAGTATTTAAAAGCCTTTTGGCTGGGCGCGGTGGCTCAAGCCTGTAATCCCAGCACTTTGGGAGGCTGAGGCAGGTGGATCACAAGGTCAAGAGATCGAGACCATCCTGGTCAACTTGGTGAAACCCCGTCTCTACTAAAAATACAAAAAATTAGCTGGGCATGATGGCTCGTGCCTGTAATCCTATCTACTCAGGAGGCTGAGGCAGGAGAATTGCCTGAACCCAGGAGGCGGAGGTTGCGGTGAGCCAAGATCGCGCCATTGCACTCCAGCCTGGGTAACAAGAGCGAAACTTCATCTCAAAAAAAAAAAAAAAAAAAAAAAAAAAAAAGCCTTTTAGGGTTTGTTTTACATGTATATTAATCATGTAATGTGAATTGCCTGAGGAATACCTATGAATATATATAGGGAAGTCTAGTGCATGTGCAGTTAGTTAACATGTAAATAACATACATCCCATCTTCTCTTCAGGGCACAACTGAAGTGGAATTTGGCTCTTTATGTCAACAGGTGAGCTATAGAGCACGAAGACATTTTGTATGCACTCTCTGCAAGCTGGCTGAAACTGGCTTATTATCTGTAACCTTTTACCAGGAAAGAATGTTTGTAAGGCTGGCCTCCTGTCCTATCAGTGCTGCTGGCAGGACCCTCAAGGCAGTGTTATCCCATTTGTCTTATATTAGGCAGTCCACCAAGGTCAGTTGGGCAGTGTTTCTGTAGAAGAGATGTCTACCTAATAGATGAGGAAAACTTTATGGCAGTTAACATACCCTTTGGTAGTTAGAAATGTACGTATGTATGACCAAACCCTTGTTCCTGCTATGGGCACTTAATTTTTTTCTCTCGAGAGTCTTATCTTAGCCAAAGAAAGTCCATCTTACTGGATTAAAGATTTAAACGTAAGACCTAACATCATAAACACCCTAGAAGAAAACCTAGGCAATACCTTTCAGGACACAAATATGGACAAGGACTCCATGACTAAAACACCAAAAGCAATGGCAACAAAAGCCAAAATAGCTCTTTATTTGATCCTGAAAATGTTGCACCGAGAATAGTCTTTGCATGCATAGTCCTTAACTCTGAGGAAAAGGATAAGAGAAAATAAAATCAAAACTTAGTTGCAAATCAATAAGTGCAGACAATCTGCTGCTGAGAAAATGGGGTTGAATTTGTGTGTAATGTTAAAGGAAGACATATGGATATGTTGATTATAGCTATCTTTAAGTGTTTTTGTTATAGGCAAAGGGTTTGCAGAGTTAGAGTAAATGCATTAAAAGTATTGCTGAAATTAAAATAACTTTATTTTTCAAGTTTGTTTTTGTATTTTTGTTTTTTCAGGAAACCAGATACTTGAATATAAAACTGGGTATTTTTGTAACTATTAATAATTTAACGCTAAGGACTGCTAGAAGTCTGATTTTACATTTAACATACAAAGTATTATTTGGAGAAATGATTATTAAAATAATATCATAGTAATATACATCCCCAATATGTGTTATATGGTAAAATATACATAACAGAATTTACCATTTATTCATTTTTAAGCAAGCAGTTTAGTGGCATTAAATCCAGTTACATTGTTATGCAACCATCATCACTATCCATCTCCAGAATGCTTTCATCATCCTGAAATGAAACTCTGTATCTATTACACAATAACTCCCTATTACTCATTATCTCCCCAATCACTATTTTGTGTTTTCTCTATGATTTTGACTATTCTAAATATCTCATATGAGTGGAACCACACAAAATATGCCCTTCTAGGACTGGCTCATTGCATTTAGCATAATGTTTTCAAGGTTCATCCATATCGTAGCATGTATCAGAATTTCAGTTCTATTTCAGGCTGATTAATATTTCATTATATGTATATGCCACATTTTACTTATCCATTTATTTATCAGTGGACATTTATATTGTTTCTACTTTTTGGCTATTGTGAATAATTCTGTCATGAACATTGGTATGCAAGTATCTGAGTGTGGTAATATCTTTTTCTATATATTTTAACAGAATTTTGTTAGTTTAAATGTTTTTACTTAAATGAGCTAGATAAATATCTGAATATTCAGTGTTATCAGTTAATATTTATGGAATACTTTGTATATCATAAGTATTGTAGGGTTATAAAGAGTTACAATATCATGAAACTATTGTTTTAAAGAATTTGCAGTCTAACAACAGTAATAGGGTAGTTTATAAAGACACACAGAGCCTGGTAGTATACACTTTTTGTATGTCTAAGCTCTGATGCAAACCAGCATCCTCTCTTGCCAAGATTTTTGTCTGTTAGCCTGAACAGAATACATGGCCATAATCAATAAGCATATTTCATTCAAGCATAGCATTTAACCTTCCAGGATGAATTTTGGGGTGATTGTATCAGCATGGAAATGAGATCATGACATTCTTTAAACTGTCTTCTCTATGGATCTTATCTTTAGGTGACTTACATTCTTTCTCTCAAACTGTCACCTTAACTCTGACCTCATCTCCTATCCCCACTCCCACCTTGAACTGAGTAACTTTGTGTTGTGGATACATTTCTTATGTATGTAAACTGGCTTAAGTGTAAATGAGATAAAAGACATAAGAAGGAGCTACATGCATGTTTCAAGGTTCTTTCCAGCTTTGTGATTCTAATTTAATCCCTCTGGTACCTGTGTGTTGCCAGTGAAAGAAAACAGAATCAGCATGCTTAAAGGTTTCACAGCAGATCTGCTTTGTGGTGATTTTAAAGGCTAAAACTTTGAAATAGAAACATTTTGGTATGTTTCAGTCGGCTCTTTTTTCTCCTTTTTCAGAATACTTTCCCTGGAAAAGCAAAATAAATCTTTTATGAATTCAGTTATAACTTTGCAGTTTAATTGGACTTTTAGGGTTTTTCTGGGTGAGCAAGCTGGACCCTTTGAAGGTTAACACTGGAATGCTAGCATGAGAGTGCTCCTACTCTTAATTTCCACTGAGACCAAAAGAAAACATATATTTTAGATTCATATTTTCTTTGAATGATGTTTTGAAGCTCAAGATGAACTTTAAAAAACACAGCTAAGCAGAGCTTCTAAAAGTTAATACTGTAGTATTATTTTTTTCCTCCATATTAATCTACTTGGCTCCTCACAGTGAGCTTGAATTGTGAGTGGTAAAGTCTCATTACTTGTAGGGTGTCCTGGCCCCAAAAATAAAACTTCTTTCTCCTAGCCTTCAGCCTGTTAGTGTGATGAATTCTGTAAACCTCTTAAGAGCAGGGACTATGGCTTCATTTTTATTTATTTTACTTTTCTATATCTGTCTGTCTATCTATCTATCTATTATCTATCTATCTATCTATCTATCTATCTATCTATCTATCTGTCTGATAGAGTGGTCTTGGCTCACTACAGTCTGCCTCGAGGGTTCAAGTGAATCTGGTGCCTCCACCATCTGAATAGTTGGGATTGCAGATATGCGCCACCATACCCAGCTTATTTTTGTTTTTGTTTTTTTTGTAGAGATGGGGTATCGCCATGGGCTTGTCTCAAACTCCTTGTCTCAAGTGATCTACCTGCTAGCTGCCTCAGCCTCCCAAAGTTCTGGGATAACAGGCATGAACTACTGTGCCTGGCTTGTGGTTTCATTTTTATAAAACATTTAGTAGAGTTGGTGCCTTGCACATAATAAAATGTTTCTTCTAAGGTTATGAATCCACATAAAAATGAAAACTTAAAAAAGGAGATAATTGCAGAAGTGAAGAAAGATGAACGAACAAGGATGGCCATCCATTCATTCAGCATATAATGAAGATCTGCTGTGTATCAGACACTCCACTAAAAGTACTGGAATATAGCAGTGATAAATTAGACTCATTTCCTACACTTAAGGAATTTAGGTTGTCTAGAATAGTGAATAGCATGTAATAGGCACTTTTAAATATTTGAATACATGAATGTCTGTTTTGCAGAGAATTATTTAGGGTATGGAACATTATAGTGAGGAAGTGGATTGTACCATCATATTAGAGATAATTCATTAAAAAAATGGAAACAAACTATTAATACAGAAAATAGTTAAGTCAGTTATGGTAATACATAGAAAATGTAGTACAGAAGAGCCCTTAAAAATAATGAGATATATATTGGCTGACACAGAAAGATGCTCTAATTGAAAGATGCTCTAATTTACCTAATGTCGAATTAAACAAAATAAGCTATTGAATAAGATGTATGGAATGATTCCTTTAATGTAAGTTATTTATATTTTTATAAAATGTCACAAGATATTGTGGAGAAATAACTATGAATGATTCTTATAGGAGGTAAGTTTTTCATTGATCTTTGCTCTATTCTTTATGTGCTTCTGTGATTGTTTTACCATGACCATTTGCTACTATTTAAAAATAATAAAACTACTTAAATATATTTTTGAATAACTTTTTTTAAACTTAATATCTGTATGTATAAATAGATTTACTGGTTGATGGTCCATTGTCCTGTAAATGTAAAACATGTCAATAAAGAATTCTATATTTTTTTAAAAGAAATACAGTTAACCAGAATTAACTTTTAGCACTCAACATTTACCTTTAATGTTTATTATTTATTTTTTTTGTTTTTTAAATATTTTTTCGAAATAGGGTCTTGCTCTTTCACCCAGGCTGGAGTGCAGTGGCATGATTTTGGCTCACTCCAGCCTCCACCACCAGGGCTCAAGTAATCCTCCCACTTCAGCCTGCCAAGTAGCTGAGTCTACAGGTGCATACCACTACACCTGACTAATTTTTATAGAGGCTGGATTTTGCCATGTTGCCCAGGCTGATCTCAAACTCCTGGGCTCAAGCAATCTGCCTGTCTCAGCCTTCCAGTGCTGGAATTACAGGTGTGAGTCACCATGCCCAGCCTACCTTTAAAATTTACCTATAACACTCATAGGGTATAGTTTTAAAATGAATAGTAACATGTAAAAATGTGTAGTAGCAGGAATATGTTTAATAATTTTAATTTTGTTTTGGAGGTACTTTGAGGTATGTCTACATAATTAAGTGTCAAAGAATAAAATTTTTTTAGCTTTTTTGTGTACTTAATTTGGATTTAGTTATTAATAAATATTAGGTTGAACTATGCTTTTGCTCTAAAGATTTATTTTTGTACACTTCTTTGCTTATTATGACTTCTTATTTTCTTAATTAGAGGTGAGAAGATATGTTCTTTGGGTTTCCTGGTTATATCTAGTCAATAGTTTTAGTTTTCACAGGTTAGTAGGGAATGTTAAATTATTACTGCCTTACTACTTTTTAAATTTATTTTAATAACTTGTTTTTATCAGGAAAAATTAATGGGCTAATCAGAATGTTCTATTCCATTCATAGTTTGCTCATAACAAACTCATTTTATTAGAAATGTTATAGCAACCTTATTTTTTTATCCTCCACAAGATCATTTTAGTGTAGTTATTGGAGTTTCAAACCATACACAGTTTGAAAACTGTTTATAGTTCTGTTTAGTAACATTTTAGATGATATTTTTAAAAAAGGTTAACATTGCTTAGTTAAAAGTTATCATTATTCTTTTAAAACAAAAATTTTATTTTTTAGACCACACAGTCCTTTGAATTCTGATGCATCAAGTTTCAAACAATTTTGTTTGTTTTTGGGGATATATACCTATAAAATCTCCAGAAATTGTATATTTAGCTGTAAAAATTTTCAGAAACTGTGAGCATATGAAGCACAGATATATGACTATAAAGCTTAGAGGATGATTTTAGATTTCTTTCTCTTTTTTACTTTTTTATTTTGAAAAAAAAATCCTGTTCCAGTTTAATGAATATGATAATTTGATATCCAGCCTTACAGTGTCCTGGGCTTCCTTCTGGTGGTGATGTTGGCTGTGGTGGCTGCTATTTTGAGGGGTATGCATGAGTATGTAGTCCCAGGATGCTTGGTCACCTGTGAGGGATGTTTTGCAGCCAAGGTCTTTAGAGCCATGCTCAGCGGCAGCAGATCTCCTTTAACTTCTTTTTTCATCTTTTTTTTTTTTTTTTTTTTTTTTTTTTTTTTTTTTGTGCTAACTTTGTTAAGGTTTTCTAGGGCAGTCTAGAGTAACATTTACTCTTGTGCATTCTTAACCTCATTACTAAGATGGACCTCTGTTAAGTGGATCTCTATTGAATGTCCCAAGGATTCATTGAGAACTCTAACTTGCTTGTGGGAACTTAAATGATTCCCGGTTCTTTGTGAGCTCTAGAAATTACTCAGCACTGGCTATGTGGTAATGTTTCTTTCCTGGAAATTGTTTTTGCTCTATCTCATTGGTTTTCACCCTATGCACATGTAGATTACTATTGATACTTAGATAATTTAAGGAGATCCTTTAAAAAAAAAAAAGTCTTTCTGTAACTCTCTCAATTGAGGAACTTTTCCCCCAAATTCTTGTTGTTTTGGCCTTTCTCTATTATGACCTCTTGTATTTTTCAACTTAGCAATGACGCTAGATTCTATTAGGGTTTCATGTCCTGCATACTACAGTCCCAAAAGCACTTTCAGAAAGATTCTATTAGGGTTTCATGTCCTGCATACTACAGTCCCAAAAGCACTTTCAGAAAGAAATCCTAGGCAATTATAGGGCAATTATTTTGTTGTTGTTGTTTGTTTCCCTTATTTCAGAAATCAGTTTTGAGCTGAGTGTTCCATGCCAGATCATCGATTGTCCAATGTCAGATACATAGTTTGCTCAATCTTCTAGTTGTTTACATCTGGAGGGTAATTCTGCATCCTATTACTGCTGCATGGGTTAAGGTAGAGGTCTTTTAATACTTTTAAAATTGAGAAAATCCTTAGCAAGTGATATGCCTCACCCATTTCAAAGTTAGTTCAAATGCTATTATATGTAAAATTTCATTTTTAAATGTTGTTTAAATTTATTTTAGTAACATTTGTGTTATTCTTTCGTTCATAGCTGTAAGTAAAGCCTGCTTTGACTGCTTTTCATCTAATATTGGTTACCAGTCAACTGATGCATTAAATTAAACTTGATGTAACTATAATGATTTATATGAGTTGAATCTTTTTGGTACTTTTATGCCCCACTGCAGATCACTGCCTGTTTGATGGTGCTTTTGCATGTGTTCTCACACTCACACTTGCTCTGCCCCCCCACTTCCCCCAGAACTTGATGTAACAACAACAAAAACTCCATGACTCTTAGTATAGGAACTTTTTACCAATAAAAAAAAAAAACTGGTCTTGTATTCTCTCTGTTGAGATACAGTAAAATATGGTGTAAGTTTACTACTTCTTATTCTTTCAGATTCCTTCAAGTAGCTTAAAAGCATTAGAAATTGTAAGTAGAATGCAGATGTAAATTGATGTGAAGTAATTGAGAATGTCTCATTAAGTATGTTATTTAAAAAAAGGATGTTTAAAACAATTTTTTAGAAGGGATATGAGGTACCACAAAAGAGTTGAATTAATGGCTCTCATGCTTATGATTGACTCATTTGGTGACATGAGCGTCATTATCATTTAGTTTTTATAGTGTTTCAGTTACTGTACTAGGTATGAAGTGTACCATATCTGATCATTAAAAGTCTATGCTATTCTTAGAAGAGGAGCTTGAAAATAGGGGAATGTTTGAAGATGAGCCAGTTAATTATCATTGCAGTTTATATGTTGTGTGCCCAGGACATCAGAATTGTACATTGTGAGTGTTAAAAAACTGTGGGCCGGACACAGTGGCTGACGCCTGTAATCCCAGCACTTTGGGAGGCCGAGGCGGGCGGATCACGGGGTCAAGAGATGGAGACCATCGGGGCCAACATGGTGAAACCCCATCTCTACTAAAAATACAAAAATTAGGTGGGCATGGTGACACGTGCCTGTAGTCCCAGCTACTCAGGAGGCTGAGGCAGGAGAATTACTTGAACCCAGGAGGTGAAGGTTGCAGTGAGCCGAGATCGCGCCACTGCACACCAGCCTGGCACCTGGTGCTGGAGCAAGACTGTCTCAAAAAAAAAAAAAAAAAAAACTCTGAAGAAATGCATAGTCATAATTTGGATACCTCTGAAGAGATGAGGGTCAGGGTTGTAATTTTAGGTGAGAAAACTACAAATGCATTAATTTTGACAAATGTCAACAAAGTCTGATTTCATTAGTTTAGGTTCAGAGGTACCTGTACAGGTTTGTTACATAGGAAAACTTGTGACATGGGGGTTTGATATACAGATTATTTCATCACCCAGGTACCAATAGTTATGTTTTCTGTTCCTCTCCCTGCTTAGAGTCTCCACCCTCTGGTAGGCCCCAGTGTCTGTTTTTTCTTTCAATGTGTTTATGTGTTCTCATCATTTAGCATGTGGTATTTGGTTTTCTGTTCCTACATTAGTTTGCTAAGAGTAACGGCCTCTAGTTCTATTCATGTTACTGCAAAGTACATGATCTCATTCTTTCTTATGACTGCATCGTGTTCCGTGGTGTATATGTACCACATTTTCTTTATCTATTCTACCTTTGATATGTCTTTAGGTTGATTTCATGTCTTTGCTATTGCGAATAGTGCTTCAGTGAACATATGAATACATCTGTCTTTATGATAGAATGATTTATATTATTTTGGTTATATACCCAGTAATGGGATTGCTGGTTCAAATGGTAGTTCTATTTTTAGCTCTTTGAGAAATTGCCACACTGCTTTCCACAGTGGTTGAACTAATTTTACACTCCCACCAACAGCGTATAAGCATTCCCTTTTCTCTGCAACCTTGCCAGCGTCTTATATTTTTTTACTTTTTAGTAATAGCCATTCTAACTGGTGTGAGATGGAATGTCTTTGTGGGTTTGATTTGCATTTCTTTAATGGTTAGTAATGTTGAGTATTGATCAGTGTTGAGTTTCTTTTTTGTTTGCTTGTTGGCTGTATGTTTGTCTTCTTTTGAAAATTGATCACATCCTTTACCCACTTTTTAATGTGTTTATTTTTTTTTAAATGATTTGCTTAAGTTTCTTATAGATGTTAGAAATTAGACCTTTGTCAGATTCATAGACCTTTGCAGCTGCAAAATTTTCTCTCATTCTGTAGGTTATCTATTTTCTCTGTTGATAGTTCCTTTTGCTGTGAAGAAGCTCTTTAGTTTAATTAGATCCCATTGGTCAAGTTTTTGTTTTTGTTGCAGTTGCTTTTGGTGTCTTTGTCATGAACTCTTTCCCAGATCGTCTGTTCAGAATGATATTGCCTAGGTTGTATTCCAGGGCTTTTCATAGTTTTGGGTTTTAAGTCTTTAATCTGTCTTGTTGATTTTTGTATATAGTGTAAGGATGCATCCAGTTTCAATCTTCTGCATATGGCTAGCCAGTTATCTCTGTACCATTTATTGAATAGGAAATCCTTTCCCATGCTTGTTTTTGTAGGCTTTGTTGAAGATCAGATGGTTGTAGGAATGCAGTCTTATTTCTGGGCTCTCTATTCTGTTCCATGGGTCTGTGTGTCTGTGTTTGTTGTTGTTGTTGTTGTTGTTGTTTTGTTTATTTACCAGTCCCATGCTGTTTTGGTTACTGTAGTCCTATAATATAGTTTGAAGTTGGGTAGCATGATGCCTCTTGTATAGTTCTTTTTGCTTAGGATTACCATGGATATTTGGGCCCCTTTTTAGTTTCATATGCATTTTAAAATAGTTTCTCTAATCCTGTAAAATGTCATTGGTAGTTTAATAGGAATAGCATTGAATCTGTAAATTTCTCTGGACAGTATGGCCATTTTTATTTTAACAACATTGATTTTTCCTATCCATGAGCATGGAATGTTTTTCCATTTGTTTGTATCATCTCTGATTTCTTTGAACAATGTTTTGTAATTCTCCTTATAGAGATCTTTAACTTCCCTGATATAGCAGTATTTCTAGGTATTTTATTTTTTTTTTGTGGCAGTTGTGATGGGATGGTGTTCCTAATTTGGCTCTTGGCTTGGCTGTTGTTGCTGTATAGGAATGCTAGTGATTTTTGTACACTGAATTTGTATCGTGAAACTTTGCTCAAATTGTTTATTAGCTCAGGATGCTTTTGCACTGAGACATTGGGGTTTTGTAGATAAAGAATCATGTCATCTTCAAACAGTGATAGTTTGACTTATACCCTTTATTTTTTTTCTCTTGCCTGATTGCTCTTGCAATGACTTCCAATACCATGTTGAATAGTAAGTGGTGAGAGAGGGCCTCTTTGTCTTGTGCCAGTTTTCAAGGGGAATGCTTCCAGTTTTTGCCTGTTCAGTATGATGTTGACTGTGAGTTTGTCATAGATTTGCTCGTATTATTTTGCTGTATGTGCCTTTGGCACCTAGTTTGTTGAGAATTTTTAACATGAAGGGATGATGACTTTTAGCAAAAGCCTTTTCTATGTGTATTGAGATGATCATGTGGTTTTTGTCTTTAGTTCTAGTTGTGCGATGAATCATATTTATTGATTTACATAAGTTGAACCAACCTTGCATCCCAGGGTTAAACCCTACTTGATCATGGTGAATTAGCTTTTTGCTGTGCTGCTGGATTTGTTTTGCTAGTGTTTTGTTGTCAATTTTTGCATCAGTATTCGTCAAGGATATTGACTTGAAGTTTTCTTCTCTTTTTTTCTTGAGGAAAAGTACTTTTTGTTTGTTTGTTTGTTTGTTTGTTGAGACTCTTGCTCTGTTGCCAGGTGCTAGGCTGGAGTGCAGTGGCGTGATCTTGGCTCACTGCAACCTCCACCTCCCAGGTTCAAGCAATTCTCCTTCCTCAGCTTCCCAAGTAGCTGGGACTACAGGCACACGCCACCACACCCAGCTAATTTTTGTGTTTTTTTTTTAGTAGATATGGGATTTCACCATCTTGGCCCCAATGGTCTTGATCTTGACCCCGTGATCCGCTCACCTCAGCCTCCCAAAGTGCTGGAATTACAGGCGTGATCCACCACGCCCGGCCTTTTTCTTTGTTTTTTTTCATCCAGGATCCCATTTTGTCTCCCAGGATGGAGTACAGTGGTACAAACATGACTCACTGCAGCCTTAACCTCCCAGGCTCAAGCAATCATCCCACTGCAACCTCCTGAGTAGCTGGAACTACAGGCATATGCTATACTATGTCTGGCTAATTTTCATTTCATTTTTTTTGCAGAGACAGTGTTTCACCATGTTGGCCAGGCTGGAGTTCTCATTTTTTATTGTATTTCTTCCAAGTTTCAGTATCAGGATGATGCTGGCCTCATATAATCATTTAGGGAGGACTTCCTTCTCCTTCTTAATTTTTTGTAATAGTTTTAGCAGTTATGGTACTAGCTCTTCTTTGTACATCTGGTAGAATTAGGCTGTGAATCTGTATCGTTCAGGGCTTTTTTTTTTTTTTTTTGGTTGGTAGTGTAACCAGATTTGCATCTTGGGCTCTGAGCTCAGGTGCTTGGCTTCCCTTGCTCAAAGAATCAAGCAGAAAGCCTTACCCCCATGGTGAGTGTTCCAGCTTCAAACAAGCATCCTGGACTGAGAGAGTGAGCAGCAATGCAGTTTACTGAGCAAGTGAAAGTAAAAGTTTCCACAGCATGGAAGGATGGAAGGGGATCCGAGAGTCCTGCCATTGTTGGTCAGGGCTTCCTGGGCTTATATCTACAAGTAATTCAGAGTTGCTTAGTGTTTGTCCCCTAGTCCTGTGTTGGGAGAGGCCTTGTGACCATGAGTCACCTAATCTTTCCTCTGAGTTACCAAGTGTTTGCCCCCTAGTCCTGTGTGGGGAGAAGGTTTATGACCATGAGTCACCTCATCTTTCCTCTGAGTTACCAAGTGCTTGCCCTCTAGTCCTGTGTGGAGAGGGGGCTTGTGACCATGAGTCACCTAATCTTTCCTTCTGGTGGTTGTTTCCTAGTTTCTGTTGAACTTGCAAGCAGTATCAGAATGTGGTTGAATGGTTGACTGATATTTTGAACACAGCCTCCTGATAATGGTTGAAGTACCCATGTCGACCTTTTCCCATACTAGAATTTCCAAAAGATTCCTCATTGACCCAAAAGGTTTTATTCCCTCAGTAGGCTATTTATTACTGATTAAATTTTGGAGCCCATTATTGGTCTGTTCAGGGATTCAGTTTCTTCCTGGTTCAGTCATGGGAGGGTGTATGTGTTCAGGAATTTATCCATTTTTTTTCTAGACTTTCTAGTTTTTGTGCATAGAGATCTTAATTTTGATGAGGGTGTTTAGTGCTATACATTTCTCCCATAACACTACCTTAGCTGTGTCCCAGAGATGCTGGTATGTTGTATCTTTGTTCTTACTAATTTCAAAGAACTTCTTTGATTTCTGACTTACTCAAAAGTCATTTAGGTGCAGGTTGTATTTCCATGTAGTTGTATGGTTACGAGTGATTTTCTTAGTCCTGAATTCCATTTTTATTATGCTGTGTTCCCAGAGAGTAGTTGGTATGATTTTGGCTCTTTTGCATTTGCTGAGAATTGTTTTATGTCTGACTCTGTGGTCAGTTTCAGGGTATGTGCCATGTGCGGATGAGAAGAATGTATATTCTTTTGTTTTGGAGTAGAGTTCCGTAGATGTCTCTCAGATTCTTTTGGCCCAGTGTTGGGTTCAGATCCTGAATATCTTGTCAATTTTCTGCCTCAGTGATCTGTCTAATACTGTTGGTGAGGTGTTGAAGTCTCCCACTGTTACTGCATAGGAGTCTAAGTCTCTTTGAAGGTTCCTAGGAACTTGGTTTATGAATCTGGTTACTCCTGTGTTGGATGCATATGTATTTAGGATAGTTAGGTCTTCTTCTTGAGTTAAACCCTTAACCATTTTGTCATGGCCTTCTTTGTCTGTTTTTATCTTTGTTGGCTTAAAGTCTATTTTGTCTGAAATTAGGATTGTAATCCCTGCCTTTTTCTGCTTTCCATTTGCTTGGTAGATTTTTCACCATCTCTTTATTTTTAGCATATGGATGTTACTACATGTAAGATGTGTCTCTTGAAGACAGCATATCACTGAGTTGCGCTTCTTTATTTAGCTTGCCACTCCGTGCCTTTTAATTGGGGCATTTAGGCCGTTTACATTTAAGGTTATAATTGATACGTGTGAATAGATCCTGTTATTGTGTTTTTAGCTGTTTATTATGCCGACTTTTTTGTGTGGTTGCTTTATAGTGTCACTGGTCTTGTATACTTCAGTGTGTTTTTATAGTGATTGCTAATGGTCTTTCCTTTCCATATTTAGAGCTTCTTTAAGGGGCTCTTGTAAGGCAAGTCTGGTGGTAATGAATTCTCTCAGCATTTGTCTGAAAAGAGTCTTACTTCTCCTTCACTTATGAAGCTTAGTTTGGCCAGTTATGCAAAATTCTTGGTTAGAATTTCATTTCTTCAAGAATATTGAATATAGACCCCCAATTTCTTCTGGCTCTTAAGGTTTCTTCTCAGAAGTCTGCTGTTAGTTTGTTGGGCTTTCCTTTGTAGGTAGCCTGTTCTTTCTCTCCAGCCGCCTTTAATGTTTTCTTTCATTTCAGCCTCATATAATCTGATGATTATGTATCTTGGGCATGATCTTCCTGAAAGTATTTTGCAGGGGTTCTCTGCATTTCCTGTGAATGTTGGCCTCTCTCGATAGGTTCAGAAAAGTTCTCATGGATGATATCCTGAAATATGTTTTCCATGTTGCTTCCATTATCTCCATCTCTTTCAAGGATGCCAATTAGTTGCAGATTTGGTCTCTTTACATAATTCCATATTTTTTAGAAGTTTTGTCACTCCTGGTTTTTTGTTTGTTTGTTTGGTCTGACTGTCCTATTTCAGAAAGCCAGTCTTCAAGCTCTACAATTTTTTTTTCCTCAGCTTGGTATGTTTTGCTGTTAATACTTGTGATTTATATAGAGAGGTTTTCAGCTCTACCAGATCAGTTTTTTGTTGTTTTTTTTGTTTTGTTTTGTTTTGTTTCTGTACTGGCTATTTTGTCTGTCAGCTCCTGTATCATTTTATTGTGCTTCTTGGCTTGCTTAGATTGGTTTTTGACATTCTCCTGAATTTCGGTGATCTTCTTTCCTGTCCATATTCTGAATTTTATTTGTGTCATTTCAGCCATGTCATCCCAGTTAAGAACTCTTGCTGGAGAACTAGTGTAGTCATTGGGAGGAAAGAAGATACTCTTTTTGAGTCTTTGGAGTTCTTGTGTTGGTTCTTTCTCATCTTTGTGGGCTAATGTTTCTTCAGTCTTTGAAGTTACTGTCATAAGAATGGGTGTTGGCCGGGTGCGGTGGCTCACACCTGTAATCCAAGCACTTCGGAGGCCAAGGTGGGTGGATCACCTGAGGTTGGGAGTTCAAGACCAGCCTGACCAACATGGTGAAACTCCGTCTTAAAAAAAAAAAATGAGTGTTTTTTTCTTCTCTCTTATTTGATGACCTTGGGGGTTTTATTGTGGTATAACATGTGTTCTGTGAACTGGCTTTGTTACCAGAAAATTTTAGGGGCCCAGGGTGCAGTGGAGGACTACTGGACTACATGCTTTAACTCCTAGGGACTGGTATCAGGCCCTGGCTTTGATCTCTGGCTCCTTGAGCTTAGGAAACTGTTGTACTGGAGTGGCCTAGGTGCTCTCAGACTGCCAGTCACAACACTTGGATAGGTGGTGCCAGCTGAAGCACTTCATAGGGTGCTGGCAGCAGGATCTATCCTTGTTCACATGTGCCAGTGGCAGTGGCAGTGGCAGTGTGGCGGGGTGCATGTTCATCAGCTGTACCAGGGTGTTAGTGGGTGCTGTCCTTCCTGCAGGTGTTCACAGCAGTGAGTTCTGGTCTGACTCTTTAGTCCCCTAGGGCCAAATTCTACTATGGGAGCAAGTTGAGCCTAGTGGGATAAGCGTTCTTGGCTGTGTTCCACTACAGATGCTCCCACATCAAACCCTCTGGGCTGTATCCTTACCGCTTCTCTAAGCAGCTTTTCCTGCCAACTCAAGTGTCCATAGTGGTTGAGGAGTCTCCTTCTGCTGGAATTCCAGAGGCCTGGGCAAAAGTGGGTTACTCCTTGCCTATTCAGCTCACCCCCTCCGCCCGAGTTGTTGGGGGCCAATAATGACCCCCAGTGTATGGTAGCCCCCTGAAGGGTTTCCAGCTTCCTGTCTTTTCACCCCCAGCCTCTGTGTCTTCCACTTGTCTTTCAGTGCCTTCACTCTGAAGGTCTGCTGGGAGTGTGCCAGTCTTCCCAACGTCCTGGTCCCTCAGTGGGAGATGTTCCTCCTGGCTGCATCTAGTCAACCATCTAAGGCTCCTGGAGCCAGGACACAGAGCAGTGAATACAAAACCCCAAGCTCTGGTTTGAGTGAGACAAAGGCCCCCAACACATCCCTGAAAGTCACTACCAATAATACTTAACAATTCCTGCTTCTAGGCCAGGCACAGTGGCTCACGCCTGTAATCTCAGCACTTTGGGAGGCTGAGGCAGTTGGATCACCTGAGGTCAGGAGTTCTAGACCAGCCTGGCCAACATGGTGAAACCCTGTCTCTTCTAAAAATACAAAAATTAGCTGGGCGAGGTGGTGCACGCCTGTAATCCCAGTTACTGGGAAGGCTGGAGCAGGAGAATTGCTTGAACCCTGGAGGCAGAGGTTGCAGTAAGCCGAATCACACCATTGCAGTCCAGTGTGGGTGACAGAGCAAGATTCCATCTCAAAAAATAATTAAATAAAATTTGCTGCTTCTAGATAAATCCATTGAGTTTGGTATAGCAAAAAAATTATTTCTTTTTAATTTTTTGCTGTCTGATATAAAATGAAGACATCTAATTATTTGAGATATTTTAGATATTAATGATTATTCTCTTATGAGAAAACTCATATTGATACATGGTAGTCACTGCATACAACTGCCAAAGCTGCTTGTTTTTGTTGTCTTATGGCTAAAAGAGATGGGTCTACCTGTAGTGTTACCTAGGCAATATGGATGCACGCTGAATTTCATCATCCTAAACTGCTTACCTTTGAAATTCATATATTATATTTATTACTTTGGTAGTGTGTTCCCTTATAACTCTGCCTCTGAAGAGTAATAATCTCTTGGTCAGTCAAACCATGTTTCCTTGATTAATTTGGAGTTGAGAACAACTGCTTCATCATTAAATAGATCTGCCTGTGAATCTTTGCTCTTCCTGGTTTTGTGATCTTAGGCAAATTAATTTACCTTTTGTATTGTATCTGACATTAGCATAGTTTAGTAGTTGAGTAGATTCTAGAGCTAACTTGTAAGGATTTGAATTCTGACTCAACTACTTAAAACTATGTATGACTCAGGGCAAGTTGTTAAATTTTCTCCTTTCTCTGCAAATTAAGGATAATATGAGTACTTATCTATGTACTAATAGAGATAATAGAGAATATTTATTGAGGACTTACTATGTGTCAGGTTTAAACCTAGGTAAAAATAATGTAATAGAGTTGTTGTGGAGGCTGAATGAATAAAATAAGTGAAACACTTTTTATAGGGTCCTAGTACATTTTTGGCCAATTATGTATAAAATGGGGTTGTGATAATTATAATGAAGCATATATGTCTATGGAATAAGTATAGATCCAATATTTGTGGCAGAAAGAGACCACACTGTGTAACTCCTTTGGTTGGCTAATTGGTGGAGACAAACACAATGAGTCCCAACATTCTGTTCAGTAACTTGTATAAAACATAATAACTTTTCTTTCCCAGATGATGCACAAGATGTGGTGAATCCAAAAATCCTATCCAATGATTCTTAGTTGGATAGGATTATAAAATTATAATCTTAGTATACCTGTTGTGTTAACAGTATTGTTTAGAATTGGCTACCCTCCACAGATGGCCATGAAAGTAAAAGCACTTACTGGAGATAGCTTTGACACCAGCTGTGTTATATTAAGTATATGATATAAAACTTCTCTCAGTATCAGTAGTGATTCTGAAGCTGTGAAAAATAGAGAGGGAGTCATGATGCTCCTAAAGTTCATTTCCCCTTTCCTCTATAGTAATAGAACCCTCATTTTTTTGTTTGTTTGTTTTAATTGGGTACATTGGTGCCTAGAAGAAAAGACTGTATTTCGCAGCCTCGTGATTAATTTCTGGCAAAAAAGAGATGAAAGCAGAAGTATTATATGTGTGCTTCTAAAAGGCACTGACTCAGCTGGCATCCCTTTTTACCATTCAGTTTTCTTCCCCTTTATTGAAAGCATAATAATTGGAGCATTAACAATTATTTTGTACCATGAAATGATCTTAAAGATGGAAGGCAGGTTCCTGGAAAGGTGGAAGAGAAAGCTAGAAGCTTGGGGCCCTGAGGACATTGTGCAACCATCATCTCTGTTTCACCTGTCTCCAGACTTCTTTTACAAAAGAAAAAAAACAAATCTCAATATTGTTTAAACTATTGCTAGATTGAGATACTCTGTAATGTGCAGAATTGTATACCTATACCAAGAGGGAGAAGTGCTAATATTAAAACACTGTTAAGATGTAATGGTTTCTGTACACAGGAGCATGTGCTGTGTAAGGAGAGTAGTATGAATAAGTAAGAGAGTGAGAAGATTGTAGATCTACTTTGATCATGCTGGTGAAATTGGAAAATTTTATTAAAGGAAAACGTGAAACTTTAAAATTTATTTTATAGAAAAAAGAAATATGTCATAATTCAGTGACATTTGTACAACTAGCTATCAAGTCACGTTTTGTTGGATATTAGGGATGGTTAAGAAAGCTAGAGGGCACAAATCACTCTGGTCTTTGGAATACAGACAAATGGGTGTTCATACGATTCTTTGTTATACCATTGTTAACTGAAGTATTTATAACTTTAGTTTTTTTCTGATAATTTACATCTTATTAATGACACTTCAAGTGTCTTATCTCAAAATGTTGGATTGGTAAGTTTGAAAAAAATGTTAGAAAACATTAGTTATTTCCTTAGGGAGTGGTTGAGCCTGCACAACAAATGTTGATATTCTTTTACTTTTTAATATACAGATGTGTAATTGTCAGGATTCTTTAGAGAAAAAGAACCAATAGGTTATGAATATATAGATACCTTAGAAAAGATTTATCACAGGATTATAGTCATTCAAGAAGTTCTACCATATGCCATCTGCAAGCTGGAGAACAGGAAAGCCAGTGGTGAAAGCCAGGGGAGCACAAGGTCTAAGTCTTAGTTCAAGGCCGAAGGCCTTTGGAGGGAATTGCTGCTGCTGGATAAGGCTTGGAGTCTGAAGGCCCAAGAATTGGGAGCACTGATATTTGAGAGCAGGAGGTGAATGTACCAGCTCAGGAAGAGAATGAGAATTCACCCAACCTCAGCCTTTTTGTTAATTCAGGTGCTCCCTCAAGGGACTGAATGATGCAGTTGGAAAAGGGCCTTGCATTTAGGAAACATTATATAAATGTAATCATTATTATTATTCATAATGAGAGACCAGCATAATAGGAATTATTACAGTCATTTTAAAGACAAAGTAATTCAGGTTCAGAGATGTCCTGCTTGATTCTTTACTGTCCCATTTCTGTATTAGCATTGCTGGGATTTAGACCTTGTTTTGTCTAACCTTAGAGCCTGTACTTTCTAAGATCTTATACCATCACCCAACATTATCAGAACCCTCTGTGTCCTACTGTTCATCTAACATATTTTGTGTATTTGTCTTTAGCTTATCAAATTGAGCCGTAGTATCCCACAATGTTTGCACCATAATTTATTTGTTTCCATTATTTCGTGAGATAGATACTCCATGCCACTAACTGGCCTATGTGTTAATGAATTGAATACCAGCCAATGATACCATTATGATATTCTTCATACATGCAGTAGTAAAGATTAGCCTTTAAAGGGATTTCATGCCTCTTGTATGAAGAGTCCATGTTTACTGCACTTTTGAATCCCTACTATTTTGTAGAAACAGTTTTAAATCTGCTTGAATTTTCACCTTTGCATCTGTTGTTCTTTAGAAACTGTTCTCTGGAAAGATTGTTGTTGTTTATTTATTATTTGTGTAGCATATGACGGGAATTTTTTTTTGCAGTACATTTATCTCTCCTTATTAACTATTAAATGTAGTATTTAAGGACCCTGCAGCATCAAGAGTTGATTTGAATGCAAGTTATTTATTCAGAATTATATTTGGACATATTTCTGAACATCTACTTTTGACTTTATATGCACATAAATGAGTAAACATGAAAATGAATTTGAATCTTAGTTCTAATTCTTTTAAGCTTGTTTTTTTATTTTCTTAGGATTTTGAGTATAGGTATTAAAGAAATATATGTACATTTGGATAATATGTATGGACTTATTCAACAGATGCTAATAAAGAGCTTGCTGTTTTAGGTGCTATTTTTTTAGCTCTCACTCTACTGATACATACCTGTTAGTATAGGAAATAGATAAATAAGCCAGTTTGTGTTGTAAGAGAGAATAATGGAGGAAGGTTTTTTTATGTTTGTTTGTTTTGTTTTTGTTTTTGTTTTTGTTTTGAGACGGAGTTTCGCTCTTGTTACTCAGGCTGGAGTGCAATGGCGCAATCTCGGCTCACAGCAACCTCCGCCTCCTGGATTCAGGCAATTCTCCTGCCTCAGCCTCCTGAGTAGCTGGGATTACAGGCACACGCCACCATAGCCAGCTAATTTTTGTATTTTTAGTAGGCACGGGGTTTCACCATGTTGACCAGGATGGTCTCGATCTCTTGACCTCGTGATCCACCCACCTCAGCCTCCCAAAGTGCTGGGATTACAGGCTTGAGCCACCGCGCCTGGCGTTTTGTTTTTTTTTTTTAAATAGGGTGTTGTAGCATTCTTGTAAAGTATTATAGTCATTCTTTGATTCTTTCTTGTTTTTAGGGTTCCAGCTTTTTTCTGGAGCCAACCTTCAGGGATAAATTCTGATTAGTCTGTGGTGATGGGAATCTCATTCTATTTGTCAGTGATTGATTTTACAAGGGACAGGTGACTTAATCTTGCCTAAAAAGATGTATAAATCTTCAGGGGATACGTCTGTCCATAGTTTCCTCTCTCTTAAAATGAGACGGATTCCCAGTTGTTCTTTTGCACATTATTGTATGTGGCTGGAATTGAGCCAGCTAACTTGCTTCTAGGAACAAAGTTAGCTTGAGGACAAAAACTAATATGCTAAGACAGGATAGAAATATGGAATAGAAATAGAACAGAAAGATAAAAAGGGATTTTTCACAGTTTAATTGAAGCCCATTGAATTAACTTTTGTGCTATTGAGAAACTAACATTTTCTTATTTTCAAACCCACTTTTGAGTTGCAATTTCTCTTGTATCCTAATGTGTCATAATTGATACAGTTTGTCAGGGACTTTTTTTTGGAAAAGAGGTGTTATTTAAGTAGAGATCCAAATTATAAGAATGAGCCAAATGTGGAAGGAATAGCAAGAACAAAGGGTGCATGTTGGGTAAGAACTTGGCATATTCCAGAAACTGGCAAAAGGCTGATCTACTTGGTTTCTAAGTAAGGGAAAGATAATAACTAATATTCATAGATTGTTTTACTGTAT
The DNA here is from genome assembly GCF_048565385.1 of Saimiri boliviensis. NCBI lineage: Eukaryota > Metazoa > Chordata > Mammalia > Primates > Cebidae > Saimiri > Saimiri boliviensis. The sequence goes on along the minus strand of NC_133450.1, from coordinate 38,177,893 downwards.
ACAAATCACTTTTTGCATATTATTATATGATCTTCACAATTATATGAGGTTCTACTATTGTGATTTCTACTTTATAGCAGGGTAAACCTGTCCATATGTTACAGCCTGGGACTGATTTCAGATGGTTGCTGTCTCATCTAATAATAGTGCCAATCAAGTATATATTATTTGTGGGCATATATATACCCAGACATACACAATCAGAAAATGGTGATATATACACATTTCATTTGAATTTATTAGTATTACCATTTTTCGGCAGTATTAATTTATTTAGGGCTGAAGGTAGAGATGGCAAGTCCAGATTTCTAGACCCATTTAAGTAGTTAATTGTATCAGTAAATACAACCTGGTGTGCTATTGTGTGTAATTGTTAAGGTGAGTGATAGGAACCTTATGAATCTGATTATGTGTTTTTGCTTTATAACTGGGAAGATTAATTTCTAAGATATTGGCTGATTTTGTGAATTAATATTTTGTATTCATGTATTTATGATGCTGGCATTTTAAATTCATATATGACCCTTCTGATAAGAAATTTGAAGTATGATAGGTGACTGTAAGTAATGAATAAAAATGAAATTTTATAATTTTGGTAGGAGTTATATGAAAATTTTCTTTCTCTCTTGCCCTGCTTCTCTTTTCCTCTCCTGTCTTACCCTCTTCTTTTCTCCTTTCATTCTCTCCTCTTTCTTCCCCTCCCTTTTCCCTCCTCTCCCTCTTTTTCTTTTGTTTTCTTCATTTCAGTTTAGTTGGTTTTACCAAGTTATTTTACATAAAGTAAAAATTTATTTCAACTAGTGTTAAAGGACCATTTTTATTTATAAAACTATTTTTACTTGTTCTTTTCTACTTTCTCACATTAATAAACACATAATTTATAAATTACCCTTTTCCCATATAGGGAGCAAAGCAGTAAGAAAGATTTTAGTAAATTCTGCAACAATTTTTAATTTAAAAATGAATTGCAATCAAAGGAGAAGTTGTTTAAAAGATAGAGTCTTGGGCACATTAATCTTGAATTGGTTTGGATTATATGTGTACTATATATGGTTCTTTAAATGTTTGTACATTATAACTGATAATTACCTTTTTTTTAAAGGTTTTATTTAAAAGTCTCTTTATCAACTTGAAAAATTTTTGTTTCCTAGTAGTTTGTTAATGAAGAAAATGACTTTTAAATATGTCATGCTTAATCTGTCATTCATTAAATTTGTTAAAATAAATGACTTCACTTTTCTGTTAAATTTTTCAGTTTATTCCATCATATTGAATTACTTCAAGAAACACTTTGTAATAATGATTTTGGTTTTTACTCTTTTCAGTTGTTAAAAAAGTAAATTGGTGGATGAGTGCCACAGAATTGATATGTCCTTTTTTGGTATAATTTAGAATAGTTTCATCACTATAATAATTACCCTTGAAGGCACTTTATGATCATCCCCTCCTTGTACTTTCAACTCTTAGCAACAACTGAACTATTTTTCAACCTGCAGTTTTTCCCTTTCCATAATGTCATGTAAATGAATCACATAATGTGTAGTCTTTGGTTTTGTCTTCCTTCACTTAACAACATACATTTAAGATTTGTTCCCGGGGGGTGGGGAGGTGGGGAGAGATAGCATGGGGAGAAATGCCAGATACAGGTGAAGGGGAGGAAGGCAGCAAATCATACTGCCATGTGTGTACCTATGCAACAATCTTGCATGTTCTTCACATGTACCCCAAAACCTAAAATGCAATAAAACAAAATTTGTCCATTTTGTTGAGTAAATCAATAGCTTTTTTTTTATTGCCAACTAGAATTCCTTTGTTTTCTGTGTACCATGTTTGTTAATCTTTTCACCTGTTGAAAGCCATCTTTATTTTTTTTTTCTTTCGCAGTTTTTGTCTATTATGAATAAAGCTACTGCAGACATTTGATATTCAATTTTTGTGGAAAAATATGCTTTCATTTTTCTTGGGTGTCTTAACTTTGAAACCTCAAACTAAACTTCTTAAAGAAACTATAGGAGAAAATATATGGGACTTTGGGTTTGGCATTGAATTTATAGACGTAGTACCAAAACCACAGTCTGTTAAAGAGAAGAAGTCAGTATATTGTATTATATTTCAAAATTTTAAAAATTTTGCTGTGTGTAAGACACTGTTAAGAGAATAAAAAGATAAGCCACAGACTGGGAGAAAATATTTGAAAATCCTATATTTGATAAAAGACATACATCCAGAATATATAAAGAACTCTTAAGTCTCAGCAGTAAAAAAAAATCTAAAAAATGGGCAAAAGATCTCAAAAGACACTTCACCAGAGAAGATAGAAAATAAGCACCTGAAAAGATGGCCAGACGTTCAGTGTCATTTGTCACTTGAAAAATACACATTGAAATCACACTTTGATACCACTGCACAGCTACTAGAATTGCCTTTAAACAAACTAACAATACCAAATGCTAGGGAGATTGTGGATCAACAGGAGTTCTTATTCATTGCTTCTGACAACTCAGAATGGTGCAGCTGCTTTGGAATACATTTTGGCATTTTCTTGTAAACATACATTTTTTTATATGACCCAGCGATCCTACTCTTAGCTATTTGACCTAAGTCAGCTGAAAGTTCACATTCACAGAAACCTACTTTTATTTTTTAATCTATTTTTACTGAATAACAAAGTATAGTTTTGTCATTTTTTCCTGCATTTTTAAAAGATGTTGTTCCGTTGTCTTACTAGATTGCACTTTTTTCTGATGAGAAGCCCCCTGCACTTCTTTGTTACCATGTATATATTGTTCACCACCAGTCCTGTGGCTGTTTCACCCTCTAAATTATGGTTTCATTTGTATTTAAAAATAGATAGGAAATTCCATATATACCCATGATTAAACTTATTTTCAACATATATTACTTCAAATTTGATAATAAATTTTGTTCTCAGAAGTCCTTTTTTGAAGCCAAACTCAAAAATGGGGAAATGCTAACAGATTTCCAACCGGCCTTAAAGCTGATATTATAAATGCTTTTTCCCTAACTAATGATGATGGATGACTTTAATTTGCCTTTTATCATTTGAACAGTTTTTTGTTCATAATGATACCTACTGTAAGGTGATGCAGCTGTGGTGAAGCTGTAAAACACTATAGTATCTGACAGTAAGTCCTATCAACAGTGGCTACCTGTATTAGTCTGTTGTGCTTTGCTCTAAAGGAATTCCTGAGACTGGATACTTGATAAAGAAAAGAGGTTTACTTGGCTCCCGGCTTTGGCTTTGCAGGCTGTACGAGAAGCATAATGCCAGCATCTGCTTCTGGGTGAGAGCCTCAAGAAACTTCCTCTCATGGTGGAAAGCAAAGGGGGAGCCAGCATATCACATAACAAGAAAGGGGGCAAGAGAGAGAAGCGGGGGCATACCCAGGCTCTTTTTAACAAGATCATCGTGTGTCCTGATGAACCCATCATAAGTTGAAAGTATCATAAGTTGCAATACGTTTATTATACCTAATCTGAACATCATAGCTTAGCCTAACTTAAATATACCCAAAACATTTATTTTAGCCTACAGTTGGACAAACCCTATTTTATAATGTATTGAATATTTCTTAATTTATTGAATATTATACTGAGAGTGAAGAACAGAATGGCTGTAGGGTTACTCAAAGAAGGTTTCTACTGAATGTATATTGCTTTTGTACCATTATAAAGTTGAAAAATTCTAAGTTGAGCCATTGTTAATTTGAGGACCATATATATGGTATTTTTTTTGTTCTACAAGTTATATATTTTTGTTATAGTTTGTTTCTTTTTTCAACATTTTCATTTTTTCCTTTAAATTCTAGCACGTATTTTGATACTTGTTTCAGGTTTCAATGCTCTTGTCTGCTGTCATCATCATTTCTGTTTTCTGGGTCTGTTTAAATGGACTGATTTTCTTCCTGGTTATGGAATACATTTTCCTTCTTGTTGGGCATCATAGTAAAAAATATATATTTTTGGCAAAGTAATTAATAATTTATTCAACCATACTTCTGTTGATGGTCAATTATGTTGTTTTTCCAGTTTAGTGCTATTGCAGACAATGATGTAATGAATAACTATGTGAATGCATTTTGTTTACATATTAAAATGTATCTTAGCATAAATTCTTGCAAATGGAATTTCTTGTCAAAGGGCATGTGTATGTAAATATGTGATATATAATGCCATATTTCCCTTTGCATAGGGTATGCATGTTTATATTATTTAAATAAGGGCTGAATTATATTTGCGTTTAAAAGACAACCTTCCTTTGACATGGTTCATAGCACAGCAGGCCAGTAGAGCCTCATCAGACGATTCCTCTGGCACTTCCTGCGATGAAGAAAGTTGTAGCAAGGAACCTCATGCCATTCCTAAAGTCAGAGTATTTATCAGGTTGAAAACTTGAAACAGCCCTTTCAATCTTGGTTCCAAATCCCTCGCAAAAAGAATGTGGTGGACAGCCGTGTTGGCCTCCTGGGAAACACTTACCACGGCTCGCAGAAGTACCCTAAGTGTTACAGGCCTGCTATGCACCGGGTGGACAGGTACCACTGGGTCAACACACGCCGATGACGCAGCGACTGGGCATGTAGTGGGCGAGGGCTCCAAGGAGCACTTTTATTCTCTCTAAAATAAAAATGAGTTTAAGGTTGAGAGGCCCATGAAACAAAAAATGACCATTTTAGGGACAAGGGTGCACAATGGTAAATCCTCTCATACAGATCATGACTCTGTTCTTAGCTGTACTTTTAATTCTTATTTAATTTTAAATGAAGTTTTATGTAATATTCGTGAATGTACCCAGTAAGGTAATGGAATGAAGATATTGACCTGTAATAAGCCTTGATGAATTATGAAAAGTAATGGTTTAAATAAATGTCCTGTGTTTTAAAAAAAAAAAAAATTATTTGGCTCTTCAGCAGATTGTCGCAGACTCTTCTGGCCTTAGCATCAAAGTCAAGCTACTTGAATATGATTCTTGGAAACATCCTTTCCACACAGTCATATGCCAAATGTGGCCATTAGTCATTTTCTTGTTAGACTTACTGAAGAAGTGTCAGTTTGATAGTGTTATAAATGGTACTGCATTTTTTGTTGTTATGTCTAATGGAATAATTGAGCGATATCTGTCTTTAGAAAATGTAGGAGGGGGAACTGAGGTAGTATTAGTCAAAAGGAACAAAGTTTTGGTTATAAAGATAAGTAAGTCAGTAATCTGTTGTACAACATGGCGCCTATAGTTAATAATACTGTATTGTTTAGTTAAAAATTTCCTAAGAGGTAAGATCTTATGTATTCTTACTATACACATGCAAATTAATAATAATAAATAAGAAAGTGGGAGAAAACTCTGGCAGATGATGGATAGGTTTATGGCATAGCTTGTGGTGATGAGTTCATAGGTGTCTACTTTGCAAACTCATCAAGTTTATATATTAATTGTGTATAGCTTTTTGTATGTAAAAAATGTTTAAAAGAATGTTGAACTTTAAAAAAGAAAAAGACAACATATCTTAGCCTGCTTATATTTTCGGGGAGTTAAGGTGATGTTAATGGTTACAACTGTAGCAACACAGTTATCGTAATCTTTGTAAATTTAATAGAGACTTGGTTCTACCTCTGAAGATTTTTTTCAGTATGGTTCGGTCTTAAAAAGGTGCTAAATGTTTGCGATAAAACTTTGAGAGTATCTTAGTTTCAGTTCTGTGGTAAAATCTTGGCATAATGATCATCTGTTTATAATATTAAGCATTCTATAATATGTAAGGATTTTGAAGATTACAACAATAAATTTACCATGTTTTATCCTGACAATGTACATATATTTTGATTTTCAAATTATAGTATTATAACATTTTGTGGTATGTAGCTGGCATTGTTCAATTTTATGCTTAACAATAAAATGACAGCAAAAAATGCAGTTAGTTGTAGAATAGTTTATATTCAGTTTCTGTTGCATCACTCAGAATGTTAGTTGCTATAAGAAGAGGCTTTTTTTCTTTTTTGATATTTGTTTTAGTGGTATTACTTCTCTTTGCAATTAGAATCCACTATAATATTATCTGTTGAAGGCAGAGATTTTTGTCTGTCTTGTTCACTGCTACCTCCTCAATGCCTATACATCCTCAATGCCTTGTTCACTACACATCCTCAAAGGATATGTAGTGTATTTTATGTAATCTAAACTGAGTAACTAATTTTTGAATGAGTGAGTGAATGGATCATAGTGTTGTATAAATTTAGGTAAAATACATGGTAGATTTCTTCCAGTTGCTTTCCATTATAAACGTTAATAAGAATTTTTAGGCCGGGTGCAGTGGCTCACGCCTATAAATCCCAACACTTTGGGAGGCTGAGGCGGGTGGATCACGAGGTCAAGAGATCAAGACCATCCTGGTCAACATGGTGAAACCCTGTCTCTACTAAAAACACAAAAATTAGCTGGGCATGGTGGCGCACACCTATAGTCCCAGCTACTCAGGAGGCTGAGGCAGGAGAATTGCTTGAACCCAGGAGGCGGAGGTTGCGGTGAGCCGAGATAACGCTACTGCACTCCAGCCTGGGTAACGAGCAAAACTCCATCTCAAAAAAAAAAAAAAAAAAAAAAAAAAAAAGGATTTTTAAAAATATTTAAATATTTTTTAAAAAATAAATAAAACTTACATAACATGAATGACTGCACTAAGTGAAGTATATTATTTAGGAGGTTAGTTACTTACTGGTAGCACAGTAAAGAATGCTCAGAAGTGAACATCCTGAAGAACGGAGACCATAGCTCATTTGTGAATTCTTTTATTAATATTTCAAATGTGCTGTCTTCTGTACTGCAGCTGTGAAACTTTTCCTGGTCTTCTCAAGAACTCTCCCTTTTCTTATTTCTGTTGTAAATTATGCTTTCATTTTTTATTCCATTTTATCTTTAAAACTGGCTCCTTTTTTGGCTATACCTTTTTATTTAATAAAAATTACATGTCACTCTGGGGGAATGCCATATGATGTTGGAAATACTCTGTATCTACACTTTTCATAATGGTAACCACTAGACACAGGTGGCTATTGAGCAATCAAAATGTGGAAGGAAATAAGATCCCTGCTCCCTTACCCACCAGACAGGGTCTTGCTCTGCCACCCAGGCTGGAGTAGAATGGCATGATCACAGCTCACTGCAGCCTCAACCTCCTGGGCTCAAGTGATCCTCCCACCTCAGTCTCCCAAGGATCTGGGACTATAGGCGTGCACCACCAGTTTTTAATTTATTTATAGAGACAGGATCTCACGATGTTACTCAGGCTGGGGAAATAAATTTTTAATTTTAATTCTAATTTAAATAGTTGCATGTCGTCGTAGCTATTAAAGCAGACAGTTTAGCTCTGGGTCTTACTATATCTGTCTTTCTGTCTATCTATCTAGTTACTAGTTTACCTTCAAATAATATACCTGTTCATGTGTAGTTAGGACTTTACTGTTAAGTACTTCCATTCCATCCCTCTCATTTTTTGTGTGTTTTGTTGTCATATGTTTTACATCTACATATCTTATAAACCCAATGATACATTATTGCCATTTTTGAGTTAAATAGCTTTTTATCTTTTAATGTGATTAAATTAAGGGGAAAGGTCTCTGATTTTTTTAGATTTACCCTTACTGCTGCTATTTTTATGGGTGCAGATCTGCATTTTTATCTGGTATCATACTCCTCTTTGAAAGATTTCATTTAATACTTTATATAGTACAATTTTGCTGGCACAGAATATTTTTTAACTTTTTTTTTCTGGAAGAATTTTGATTTTGCCTTTATTTGCCTTTGTTTTGACTTCATTTTACCCAGCAAAAGGTATTTTCGCTGGATATAGAATGCTCAGTTGCCTTTTTTTCCCCCCTCGGTATTTTAAAGATGCTGCTCCATTGTTTTTTGACTGGCATTCTTTCTTAACTATAGTGTGTTCTCATGGTTTTATTTTTTTCCTTCTGTATATAATTTTCTTTTTTTCTAGTTACCTGAAAGATTTTTCTCTTTCAGTTTGATTTTTAGCAGCTTTTTGTCTACATTTTAAATTTGCCTTACTAGCGGTTCTCTGCTTTCTTTGACCTGTGGAGGTTTTTTGTTTTGTTTTTATTTGATCATTTTTTTACTTTGTAAAATTCCCCCCAACTTCTCTTTAAATGTGTTTTCTTCCCCATTCTTGCTTTCTTCACATTCTTAAACTCCAATTACACCTGCATTAGATCATCGGATATTATACTACAGCTTTAAAATTCCTATTTGTTTTTTATATTTCAGTTTGTTTCTTCTCTTTGGGTTTCATTTTGAATATCTATTTACCATTTTTCAAGCTCACTGGTTTGTTTTCAGCTTTGTCTCATCTTACATTTCTTTTGAAGATCTTCTGATGTTTTTAAGTCTGTTTAGCATTTCTTCTTTGCTGAATCCCTTATCTCTTTTGTATTTTGTTCATATTTACCATGAAATCCTTTAATACACCAATTATAATTATTCTAAGTTTTCTGTCTGATCAAATATCTGATCCATTTATGAGTCTGGTTCTGGTGTTTGCTTTGTCTTTTGACTATGGTTTGTTTGTTTGTTTTTAACTTTTTTTTTTTTAAATATATCTCATAATTTTTTGTTGCATGCCAGACATTTTAAAAGGTCAAGAGCAACAAAGACTGACTTGAAGAGTATTTATGCTCAAGAATGGATACCCTTCTTTTTTGATAATATTTTTATACATGTGGATTAGGATGGGGCAGAGGTTGAGTCAGTCCAGCAGCTGTTGAGTTGGACTTGTTTTGTTTTGTTTTGTTTTGTTTTTGTCATTGTAATAGTTAAATTCACTGAATCAGAGACTTGAAATTTCTGCAGTAGTGGGCTGCCTGCTGGTTCTTCATTCTTCGTTTAGAGCCTGAGGTGCTGGAGTGTTTCCTCAGTGTTCCAGCTCTATCCTTAGCTTTTAGCACATCTTTGGATGCCCACATTACAGTATGATCATAGGACTTACTTTTATCATTAACTTTCTCTCAGACATTACAGTTTTGTTTGACCTTTGCCCAATATCTGAAAGGTTTTTCTAAATATTTTTTTTTAAGTTTTCTAGTTTATATGTAAGGCTAATCTAGTAGTAGTTACTGTTTTATGGCTGGAGACGGAACTCTGTTTAGTAACTATTAATAAATATGCTCTTGACTTCTGGTACTATTATAAAACCAATAATTGTAATTTTATCTGTTGAATCTCTTGCTATAAATTGAGTTTTGTTTTATGGTATGTATAAGAGGTATTAGCAGAATATATAAGGAAATGTGATTAAGATTCAGTTCTGGGCCGGGCGCGGTGGCTCAATCCTGTAATCCCAGCACTTTGGGAGGCCAAGGCGGGTGGATCACGAGGTTGAGAGATCGAGACCATCCTGGTCAACATGATGAAACCCCATCTCTACTAAAAATACAAAAAATTAGCTGGGCATGGTGGCGCGTGCCTGTAATCCCAGTTACTCAGGAGGCTGAGGCAGGAGAATTGCTTGAACCCAGGAGGCGGAGGTTGCGGTGAGCCGAGATCGCGCCATTGCACTCCAGCCTGGGTAACGAGCAAAACTCCGTCTCAAAAAAAAAAAAAAAAAGATTCAGTTCTGTCCTGCATCTTGAATGCTTTATTCTGTGCCCAAGGCTTTCTACAACTTGCTAGAGACAGAAAATAACACGTGAAGATCAGGCTTTTAACCTACTATGGAAGGTAGACATATGTATTAATTATTTATTGATTAATTATTAATATTTATTAATTATTGATACAAATTTATTGATAACAAATTACCTTTAGACTAAGTGGTTTAAAGCAACAACATTTATTATCTCTTGGTCAGAATTTAGGAATGTTTTAGCTGGATCCTCTGGCTAAGCTCCATCTCCTGGATCAGGGTGTTTAAAAAGAATGTGTTCAATATGTGGACCAAAGCTACAGCCAGCTCAAGGCTTGACTGGTGATGGTGCATTTCCAAGCTTGCTCACGTGGTTATTGGCAGGATTCAACAACTTTGTGAGGTGCTTGTGGCCTTAGGACTGAGCACCTTGAATCTTGTTGTCTGAATGCTGCCCTCAGCTCCTTTCCCTATGGGTCTCTCTATATGATGGCCCATAAGATGGTAGCTTGTATCATTAGAATGAGCAAACGGGGACAATGTGAACAAGACACAGGCGCTCCAGTCTTTTTGTAACCTTACCTTGTAAGTGAAATTCTGTCACTTTTGCGGCATTTTATTTAAGAAACAAGTCACTAGGTCCAGCCAGCACTCAAGAGGAGGAGTTGATACAAGGGCATGAACAGTGGACACAGAGATCCTTGGCAGCCGTTTTAGAAGCTGCCTACAACAGCAAGTGGCATATTAATTATGTAAATAATTATAAATGCGTCTATAAAATAATGCATTCAGTACATACTACATAATAATTTGTTGCATGGTGTGCTGAGGTGCTTCCTCATAGATGATTATTTTATTTAAGCCTTTCTAGTGTTCTCTGGGAGAGGTGGTATTTATCATCTCCAGTTTACAGACTGATGTTCAGTGAGGTTACTTAGCTATGATGCAGCAGAACTGTGACTCCATTTCTAGACACTGCTGATTCTAGCACCCATACTTTTAATTTCTATGTCTTGTCAGCATTAAAATAAAATTACTTTTTTTGGAGCACTTCTTATGTGCCAAGAATTATGATAAGTGCTTTATATATATTAACCTTATTTAAGCCTCACAGCAACTCTATGAAGTCTTCCTTATCTTACTGATATTACATTCTAGCTTCCAAATTCAGAAAAAGTACTTCGAAAAATCAAATATATTTGTTGTTCCAGAGAAATTAAACAAATATTCCCCAAAGAATCTCTGTAAATACCAAAAGAATTGAATCATTTAAATACTTCAGTACCTTAAAAAAGTGGTAGCAATCTAGCCTAGGCAACACGAGATTTTGCCTCTCTCTCTCTTTTTTCTTTTTCTTTTTTTTTTTTTTTGATACAAAGTCTTGCTCTGTTGCCCAGGCTGGAGTGCCATGGTATGGTCTCGGCTCACTGCAACCTCTGCCTCCCGGGTTCAAGCAAATCTCTGCTTCAGCCTCCCAAGTAGCTAGGATTATAGCCACCGGCCACTATGCCTGGCTATTTTTGTATTTTTAATAGAGACAGGGTTTCACCATTTTGACCAGGCTGGTCCTGAACTCCCAATCTTGTGATTTACCCGCCCACTGCACCCGGCCAATTTTGTCTCAAAAAAAAGTGATATCACTAATTAAATAAATTTGCAGAAAGAATCCTGGCACACTTCAGTCCACTTAGTATTTTACAGAAAAAGGGTACTATGTGAGCCTTAAGCAGTTATAAATTTGTAAATTCTTGAAAAGAAAACCCACTCTGGAAGAAATCTCAACAAACTCGACTATATAAATTTTAGTTGGAAATTAGCTCATGATATATGTAATTAATTTTGAAATATTTTTACTAATTTGAACTATTTTTTACCATTAGAAGGTAAACCATAAAACTCTTCTTGGCCGGGTAGATCACACCTGTAATCCCTGCACTTTGGAAGGCCAGGACAGGCGGATCACTTGAGGTCAGCCTGGCCAACATTGGTGAAACCCTATCTATACTAAAAATACAAAAAATGAGCCAGGCATGGTGGCAAGGCGCCTGTAGTCCCAGCTACTCAGGAGGCTGAGGCAGGAGAATCTCTTGAGCCCTGGAGGCAGAGGTTACAGTGAGCCAAGATTGTGCCACTGCACTACAGCTTGGGTAACAGGAAGACTGTCTTAAGAAAAAAAAAAAGAAAAAGAGAGAGAGACTTTCTTGGTCTTTTAGGCCAATTAAATTTAATCAACCAAGGAATGTCTTTTTACAAGAATGACAATAATATGAAAGTTTATTAATGACTTTATTTTTGAACCATTTCCTTATAACAACATTCTCTCACTTTCTGCTTTACCATTTGCTGTCTTAAGTAGGGTATAAATACAGTTTAAGCTGTATTCTTCAATGCCTACTAAGTGCCAAATACCATTCTGAGTGCCTGATACATCAGTGAACACAATGAACAAAATTATGGAGTTTGTATTTTATTAAGCATGGTTCAGACAGTAAACAGTAACCATAAGTAAGTAAGCAAGCATTCTTTGTAGTTAGTAGATAGGGAAAAAGTTCTGTACTTGTTCTTTTAAACCATGCAGAGGAAACTTGCACAGAAAACTACTTGTTTTTTAGTTTAACTTGGTTTTTTTGACCCAAAAACTGGGAATTTAAAAAATACTAGTAAAGACAAAAAAAACATGTGAAACATTCTCTCCAGAAACATAGTTCAAATTATGCTATTATTTAAGAAAATGACAATATTTTGCTTCTATAAAAATGTATTGCTTTTTACAACTCAAGTACTATGAATATTAATGTATAATTTAGTAATGTTTTAGATATTTTTGGTGATGGTTTAGAAAAAATGATAGTATTTTGTGTTATACAAATGTTATTCAAAATTTATGTTTGTGTAAAGTTTTTTTACTATTCAAGTTATGCTGGCTTTAAATATTATATTTTTATTGTAATTCCAAGGAAACTGTTTCAGCATGTCTTTTTATTATTTAAATTATTCTTTTTAAGAAAGCTACCTTTGCTTTATTTGTTTATCACAGTTTTCTGTTTCCTGCATTACTTTTGCTGTGAAGGGAAAGAAAATAATTTTAATACCTGATATATAGTTGACCCTCTGTAGCTGCAGTTTCAGTGTTCATGGATTCATCCAACTACAGATCAAAATATTTGCCAAAGAAACCAAAAAATCATCTATCTATATAGCATTTCCATTGTGTTAGGTTTTATAAGTAATCTAGACATGATTTAAAGTATTTCAGAGGATGTGTGTAGGTTATATGTAAATACTACACCATTTTATGTAAGTAACTCAAAGATCTGTGGATTTTGGTGTCTATGGAGGATCCTAAGGGACAACTGTATATCTTAATATCTTGGAATTATTAAGGGTATGCTATAGTTTCAGCATGTAATAACATTTTATAGTGTTGCATATGTTGTCAAAAAATTATTAATTCAAATGACTTACTGAATTGAATATGCCATCAGAGTGCATTTATTTTTTTAATCTGGTTTTAAGTCACAGAACCCTAAATATCTGTATTGTTTTTACATTAGATGAAAAGTAGGGGATACCTGAGTGTAGAGAAGTGAGAATTTGAAAGTTTTGAGAAAGGGATAGGATGAACAATGGAGTCAATAAAAAGGATGTTCTTTGTAGATTTATGAATAGTTATTAAAACAACAGACAACTTTTTACTTGGATTATATCTTTTTAATTTGGTTTGATTTTCAAACACTTCTCAGCAAGTACAATTCTTTTCATTCTATGTTTTAGCCAGTGTAAATCAGTAACATTAAGGTAAATGGTGTAGGGGTAAATGGGAAGGAAATAGAGGACAGCCATTTGAAGAGATTTTCCTCTCTTTGAATACTTGGTGTTTTAAAAACAATTGAGATTTAAGGTGAAAAGTAGAAAAACAGTGTTCCTGTGCTCTGATTTTTGAAGCCTCTTTATCTTTTCTGCTTATCTTTTTACTGCTATTTGATTGGTGATCAGGTGCCCCCACATTCAGTCTTGTATACAGAAATGATTTCTTGTTTTTTCTCTCTTCTCTTTAATGTGGAACTCTGTCTGGACATATGATTTCTCTTCTGTAGCTTTGAAATTATCAAAAGGTTTATAAAATTTAAAAAAAAATTGTAGAGATAGGATTTCATGTTGCCAGCTTGGTCTCAAATTCTGGGCCCAAGCAATCCTCCTGCCTTACCTCCTTCCAAAGTGCTGGGATTTACAGATGTGAGCCACTGTGGCTGGCCTGTCAAAAGGTTTTAAATTGTATCTTTGCCTACAAATTCTCTCTTTGGGGAGGAAGTAGTTTTGTTTCTAAGGGAATTCTAAGCCTAATTGTTGTAAAATGACAAATGAAGCCTGTAACCAAGCCTGGAAAAGCCTGATCCATTTGAACCTTTGCCTCTGCTATTTGGAATGACTGCCAGCTGGTTAATGGCTGTGATAACCTTTACTTGGCTAATATGCATGTCAGTTTTAGAATTTATCCTAAAAGTGACAATTTTCCTGTCACCTGCAGAGTTAAGTGGTATAATGGTAGCTCAGCAATAAGGGAAGAGAATGGAGTTGAGAACTGGTAGGAATGAACTCACTTATACAGGGAACATGGTTTTTTCTTGAGAGAATGAGCATACTAGCCCAAAATATGTGGTTGAGTACATTTTGTTTTTGATTGATTGTTCAAAGATGCAATTTTTAAGTCTTCATATATAAGCTATTGTATAATTATGTAAGAGGAAAAGAAAGTGATGATGGCACTTCAAGGACTTTCAGGCTTAGAACCAATTAGTCGGTTATCTGGTAGAGCACTAATGTACATGGTTGATTTTAGTATACAGATGAACAGATTTATAGCTTCTACCTTTTACTAATTATTAGGCAGTTAGGTTATCTTCTAGCTTGTTGGCCAGTCAACACCAATGTGTTTCCTTTAACGCCATGAATCTCAGCATATGCCATTTTATGTATCTTAAATAATTTAAATACATTTCTTACTCTTTCCACAGCATGTAGAGTCCATGAAGCACAGGACAATAAAGCTTCCTACACATATCACCAGAAGGATCTCTGTGAAAGATTCACCACAAGACTACCAGAGAGAATAATTTGTCTGAAGCATCATGTGTTGAAACAACAGAAGTCTATTCACCTGTGCACTAACTAGAAACAGAGTTACAATGTTTTCAATTCTTTGAGCTCCAGGACTCCAGGGAAGTGAGTTGAAAATCTGAAAATGCGGCCATGGACTGGTTCCTGGCGTTGGATTATGCTCATTCTTTTTGCCTGGGGGACCTTGCTGTTTTATATAGGTGGTCACTTGGTACGAGATAATGACCACCCTGATCACTCTAGCCGAGAACTGTCCAAGATTCTGGCAAAGCTTGAACGCTTAAAACAGCAGAATGAAGACTTGAGGCGAATGGCCGAATCTCTCCGGTAGGTTCTAAAATACTGAAGGAAGAATGATGAAATATTGTACTTTGTTTTTAGGTATAGTGCTTCATTCAGCTAGGAAAAATAGTTAATTATTTTTATAACCTGTTGTCTTTGCCAAAAGTTAAATATCTTAGCATGACAGTTTTCTATCTCCGTATATTTAATACAGAGTAAGCTTGTTCAACCCACAGCCTACAGGCCACAGGTGGCCAGGAGAGCTTTGAATGAGGCCCAACACCAAATTTGTAAACTTTCTTGAAACATTCTGAGATGTTTTTATTTTTTCTTAAGTTCATCAGCTATCATTAAGTGTACTTTATATGTGGCCCAAGACAATTTTTCTTCCAGTGTGGCCCAGGGACACCCCACTATAATTTCTTCATAGTTGCATGATTATTTCACATATAAATTTTAATGTAGAAAAATGGTGCCATTTCATTTATGTACTAACATTTCCTTTCTAGTATGTAGTTTTAAAACTTGATATGTTAAATGTAAACTATGATTTAAACTAGTATATATTAAAAATTTTATATGAACAGTAACGGTCTTAACTGGGAGGCTAAGTTAGTCTAACTGTAACTTATTAAAATGCAGAAACTAAAGTTTATCATTAAACAATTGGATCTGGAATGTGGAGAATGATTATCATTGCTGTTTCTAGTCTGTAAAAAATGTGACTTATCTGTTAGAAGGCATCAACTATTTGGAAAATCAAAATCTCCAATATATTTTCAGGGAGCAAGTAGACATAATATTAATAGGTGATCTCTGTATTTTTTTCCAGTTATTGAGGTAAAACATTACCTACTATCTTTTAATTCCTCTCTTTCATATGTGAAGATGATCATGTAGCTTGCTCTCCCAAACTAAAAAAGCTAGAAATGATGATCTGAGAGTCATTACTCCAGAGGTGGTAGTTGACCCTAAGGGAAGTGGTATAGTGAAAAAGAGCTGAAAGTTTATTTCTCTTTGAGGAACACGTAAGTTAAGGAGTAGAAATTGGAAACATCCATTGTGCAGAGAGCCTTAAGAATAGTTGGGGAAGAACAGCAGGAGAGAGCTTTTATGGAAACTGAGGAGCATTCTGTGAAGAAGAATGCAGTTGGCAATGTTAAATTACTCTTGATGCTGTAGAGAAGATACCCATGGTCCTTTCATTTTCTACTCTCACTGCCCTTCACTGTTTGTTTAGACTGAGATTTTTCTCTTTCTCTAGTTCCATAACTTTTTTCTTCATCATAATATTATTTGGGTCCTTTTATGTCCTATGGAAGACAATGCTAGATACTAAGATAAAAATGAATGAAACATTATTCTTGTCATTTGTAGTAGTAGTACCATTCAAGAAGATAGCAAGCGGTCAGGGATTAGAAAGTGGACAGAACTCCTTGAATTTTCTGTTATGTTCTTTCCTACTTGGGGTACTCAGGGAACATCATGGAGGAAGGTGATCTTTCAGAAAAGTCTTATTCATTCTAAAGATTGATAATTTAGGTGTTAGTAATAATAGCTGTCGTTTATCACATGCCAGGTACTGTGCCAAGGACTTTGCATGGATCATCTTACTGAATTTCACACTGTCTTTATGAGATGTTAGTACCATGTTTGTAACCATTTTACAGATTAAGAATTATAGAGATATTAAGTAATTTAATTTGCCAGAGGTCACACTTTTCACAAGTGGAAGAGGCTACTTTGAATCCCAGGAGTTTGACTCCAAAACATGAACTCTGAATAACTCTGTTGCCTCCCTGAGCAGAAAACAGAAATCAGTGACCTAAAAGTCTTAGGTAGGAGATCACCAAGAACAGCTACTATTCTAGTTGATTTGGGAGTTTGCTTTGGTTGTAATAAAATCTCCTTCTATATCATGGAAATTTTGCTCCTAAAAGATTTCTCCCCTTAACAATTTAGACTTAAAAATAATTGCTCACTTTTCTTATGGTTCCATCTTCAATACTGATAGTATTTCAATTTGTTTATTTCTGACTGCCAAATGTCTTGTTTTTGTTTCATGAAGGGAAAGCTTGACTTAAATATGGGGTTTTCTTTCTGCAAAATAATCTTTAAGTCTATGAAGTCACTTTCTTTCTTACATGTTGAAATTAATTTCTCTACTACATATAAATGTAGAGACTACTTCTAAGAGCTGAATCACATAAGTCATAATACCATGTAAGTATAGTCTGAAAACACAGACTAAGCAAATGAGCCCATGTTTATATAACGGAATAGAATTTCAGGAAAATAGTTTGTAGTTAAACTTACCATTATTAGGGATAATAACCTCCTTGGGCCCTTCTATTGACTTTACTGCTGGGGCTGTTTGTGTTTCATCCAAAGGGATATTGTTTTAGAGTCTCTGGCATGAAAGGAAGAGCAATGAGAGTAAAGAGCAATGGAGGTGCTACTAACATTGGGATTTCTTTTCCCTTATAGTCATTAAGTTAGTATCTTATACTCAGTTTGATATGTGTTTTTCTTCAAAGGAAATGGGTTCACAAGTCAGACTATAAAGGATTAATTTAGATGTTTATAACTAGGTCATTTCTTTGAGATAAAGCATATGGATTGGAGTTGGAAAGCAACACAGAAGCTTGAAACTACAAATTTTTTTAGATTCTAGACAATAATTTGAAAAGCAATTAACAAATCTTTCAGCTAGAATTTTCTGATTTTGTTGATAGTGTTAGAAATTTAGGAAAAGAATTTAAATATCATATCTTGGAGGGATGCAAATGTACAAGCATAATATATAGGAGGTTGCAGTGTCTTTGTGTAGATCTGATTTATTGATGAGTAATGTCCATACAGTAAAATTCATTCCTTTTGTCATAGAGGGCTGTGAGTTTTGGCAAATACTTAGTCACATAACCATCACAAAAATTATAGATGAATTCTACCACCCCCTAGAATTCTGTTGTTCCATCTTACAGTCACATTCTGTCCCCATCTCCTGTCTCTGGCACCTACTGATCTGCTTTCTGTCTCACTTTTTTCCTATTTGAGAATGTCATATAAATTGAATTACATAGTATTGTAACCGGGTTTTTTCTTGGGTGCTGGTGAGGCACAGCACCCCTGAGAGAATGCTGTGGGTTCTTGGCCTCCAGTTCCATAAAAAATAAGCGATGGGACCATTGCAGGTGCACTATATTCTCATAAAAGTAAATATTGGACCCAAGAAGTGTTGCAGAAAGGTAATTTTATTTAGGCAGAGAAAAGAGAGAAAGAGAAAGACTCACATGAAGAGTATGGAAGGGGATTCCAGAGGGGAAATCCCAGAGGGAGCTCCCACCATGTCGGGGGAATTCCAGAGAGATGGAAATCCGGCATGGGTGAAGGAGCAGGGGAATTTATCCTGGGAGAAATTCCCACCTTCCCAAGTGCCTCTGGCCAATGAAAGGAGTTCCTTAGAACTTCCGCTGGAGTGACTGACCTTTAGTCTGCGAAATTCAAACATAAACCGTTAAAACTCCCGGATAGGGAGAGATGGGAGGGGGGCATGATGCTGGGAAATTCTTGCCCTTAAAACCATACCTCATGGACCCGGAAAGGGAACACATTCCCTCAGTATGTAACAGCCTTTTGAATCTGGCTTTTTTCGCTTACCATAATGTTCTTGAGATTCATCAATATTATTGCCTATATTAGTAGTTCATTCATTTTTATTGCCGAGGAATATTTTTATTCTTTTTAAATGTTGAGTTGTATTCCATTATAGTGATGTCCTATTTAGCGTTGCTGTCACCGAAGACTCAACGCTGGATAGTTTATAGAGAAAGAAAGAATTTGGCTCCTGATTCTAGTGGCTGGGAAAGGTCCAAGATTGAACAGCTGCATCTGATGAGGGCCTCAGGCTGCTTCAGTTCATGGTGGGAAGTGGAAGGAGAGGAAGCATATATAAAGAGATGACATGAAAAGAGAGGAAACCAGACTCTTTTAAACAACCTGCTCTTTTGGTAACTATTCCATTCCCATGACAAGGAAAACTCAGTCATCTCTGAAGTAAGAGCATTAATTTTTTTCAGGAGGGATCTAGCTTCGTAACCCAAATACCTCCCACTAGGTCCCACCTTCCAACACTGCCATGTTGGGGATCAAATTTTAACATTCAGCATGAATTTTGTTTGGGACAAACCACATCCAAATCATTGCAAGATATATCACTGTTTCCCCCCCCCCCCCCACAAATCCATTCACCAGTTGAAGAATGTGGGGTTATTTCCATTTTGGGGCAGTTATGAACAAAGTCACTATTAACCTTTGTTCCATAAACTTTTGTATGACCATAGTTTTTGTTTTTCTTGGGCAAATACCTAGGAGTGGGATTGCTGTGTCATATGTTAACTGCATAT
Organism: Saimiri boliviensis; assembly: GCF_048565385.1. NCBI lineage: Eukaryota > Metazoa > Chordata > Mammalia > Primates > Cebidae > Saimiri > Saimiri boliviensis. The sequence goes on along the minus strand of NC_133450.1, from coordinate 38,158,440 downwards.
TTAACTTTCTAAGAAGCAACCCTGGTTGTTTTTCTAGAGTAACTGTACCATTTTGAAATTCCTACCAGAAATTCTTGAGAGTTCTATGTGTTCTCTTACCTACCATTTGCTATTGTCAGTTATTTTTATTTTAGTCATTGTAATAGATATGTAATATTATCTCATTGAGATTTCAATTTGCATTTCTGTAATTAATGATGTTGACCTTTTTTATGTGTTTATTTGCCATTCATATGTCATCTTTGGTGAAGTGTTTATTCACCATATGATATGATAAAAAACAAAAGCGTAGTGCTTTAAATCAACAAATTATTTATTTGCTCTTGATTTTTCCAATTTGGGTTGACTTCAGCTAGGCTTTTTTTTTCTAATTATAAATATGGTCACTCGTGGCTGAAGTCATCTGGTGGCTCGATTGTGGCTGGGCACTCCAAGATGACCTAACTTGCATATTTGGCAATTAGGTTGACAATTAACTGGCTTACTTGAATATTTCTTTTCTGGAAGGATAGCCCAGATTTTTACACAGTAGTGTTCCAAGAGGGAAATAGCAGGTATTGGACGGCCTCTTGAGGCTCAGCATCAGAAGTAACATAGCGTCAATTCTTCCATGTTCTGTTCATCATTGCAAGTCAAGAGGCCTACTTACGTTAAAAAATGGAAGAAATAGATACCACATCTTGGTCAGTGAAACTACAGAGAATTTGTAGCCACATTTAACATACCATTCTCACCACAGAAATAAAGTTGAATAAATTGGATTAGGTCAAATCATGGTGATCTTATGTAGCCAGAGTTACGTATAGATCTGATTAATAGGTAATGGAGAACCATAGTTGGTTTTTCAGCAGAGGAATGGCATAGTGAAAATTGTTGAAGATTTAGATTTTCAGGTGGTTGTGGGCCATAATACCAGACTGGAGTTATTTCTTGGGAAACTCTTCAAGTGTTAGTCTAGATATGAGTTAATACAGACTTATACTGAAATTAATGATTGAATCTGTTGAATTTGATTCTTAGGTTTTCAGCATGCTTGTATTTCAATTTTCCCAGACATCTCTTTCTTTCTTATTAATTGCTAGCATGGTAGGCACATGTAGTGGGCTTTTTAAAAATTTAGAAATTGTCCAGGTGCGGTGGCTCATGCCTGTAATCCCAGTATTTTGGGAGGCTGAGGCGGGCAGATCAAGAGGTCAAGAGATTGAGACCATCCTGCCCAACATGGTGAAACCCCCTAAAATACAAAAAATTAGCTGGACATGGTGGCGGGCACCTGTAGTCCCAACTACTCAGGAGGCCCTGAGGAGAGTCTCTTGAGCCCGGGAGGTGGAAGTTGCAGTGAGCCGAGATTGCGCCACTGCACTCCAGCCTGGCAACAGAGTGAGACTCTGTTTTAAAAAAAAAAAAAATTCAGAAATTGTTACTTTCTCAGTCCTTTTATGCTTCATGTTAGTTTTGTTTCAGCCTTTAGTAATGTGAAACTGCTATTTGCTCACAGAGGTTTTGCTCCTTGGTATTTGAACCAGCCACATTGCTTCCCAGTTAGAGTTGAAATTTACCAGACAACACTTAGAAAATTGTTGGTTTGTGCAGAAACCCCCTTGAGCAGTGAATCTCAAACTGGTTGGATGTCCATTTCATGGAGTTGTATCTAAAAGGTGCTTAATTGACAACTTTCCTTTTAACCTTGTCATTTTAGGGACATTTATTTTTGAGAACACAACTTAAAAAAATTTAAATGTGGATTTGGGCTGATTAATAAAGTTTTTTGTTTGTTTGTTTTGATCTAGGAAAGGAGAAGAGATTTCTTCTGGAACTTAGATGCTAGCTGTAAAATTTTAAAACCACAAAGAACGTATAATTTCTAATTACCTGTTTTTCTGAGCTGTGTATCATACACCTATATGAATTACAGACAAAGCATAAATCTTCTGGTGGAGAAGCATAAATTTATCCCAAACAATGGAAGTATACTGAGAAAGGAAACTGAAGTGGTTCTTCACAGGTCATGTTTTACTGTTGTTTGAGAAGATGGTATTAAAAAGTGGGCTGCCTTTGTTCTAGTTGGTTGGTTGGAAGATTTGCTCTAGGCTGTCTTCTCTGTAACTGCTTCTCTCATACAAGAAGTATACATACAGTCTTAAAGCAAGTGAGATGGATCGTAATATGTACAGCACCTGCCATCTAATTTCAACCTTTCATTATATATGGCTTCTGCCTTTTCAACCTTGTATCCATTATTATTCATATTATCAATAATATCTTATTTTTAAGATATAAAGAAAGATACTCCTTCCCTGGGAACATTTCAGTGAAAACAAGATTCCTATCCTGACTAACCTAATGAAGCAGATATTCTCTCTTTGGAATTTCTTTGTAACTTTCTATTATTTTACTGGATTAAATTTGCTACCATTTTGTTTTGGATTTTTTTCTATATTAATGAGGTATTTACTTAAAATTTTTCCTTCTTGTGATGTCTTTCAGGTTGGTATCAAGGTCATGCAGGCCGATTCTCTTCCTTGGAAAAGTTTGTGTAAAATTGATATTCATTCTCTTTTAAATATTAGAATTCTACCAGTAAAATTATCTGGGCCTGGAGTCTTTTTGTGGGGAAGGATGGTGGTGAGGAAGGAGAACATATGGGAAGATTTTAGATTCAGAATTTCGTCTCTTTAATAGAAATCGGACTATTCAGCTTTTCTGATTTTTTTCTTATGTCAGTTTTGTTGAGATATGTTTTTCAAAGCATGTGTTCATTTTATCAGTATATTCAAATGTTCTAGCATAAAATTGTTCTTATTGCCATTTTATTTTCCTCTCTGTATTTGTATATATTCATGTTCCCTTTTTCATTCTTAATATTGGTTGTTTGTGTTTTCTCCTTTTATCTTGCTAATAGTTTATCCATTTAATTTGCTTTTTCACAGGACCCACCTCTGTGCTTTCTTTTTTCTTTATTGTATATCTGTTTCCTTTTTTTTTTTTAATGTCCTGGAAAGCTTTAAAATTCTCTCTAAGCACGGCTTTCAGTTGTATTCTGTAAGTTTCAATGATGTTCTATTTTTGTCATTAATTTAAAATATTTTAAAATTTGTATTGTGGTTTTTTTTCTCTGACCCATAGGTTATTTATTAGTTGTTACTTAATTTCCAAATTGGACTAATCTATTTATCTTTCGGATTTTGATTTCTAGTTTGTTCTTCAACCACATAGAACTATATTCTGTATTTCATTTCTTTGAAACTTATTTAACAGTTCAGCAAATGACTTATGTTGTTGAATGCTTAAGAAATGTGTATTCTCCTGTTGCTGGTCTACTATATATGTCATTTAAGTTAGGTAGGTTAATTAAGTTATTCAGATTTATTAGTTTTTATAAACATTCTTTTATAATTGGTCACATATTTATCCTCTCTATTCTTTATTCCTTCCTGTTGTTCAGTTCAGCCTTAATAGTATCTTATACTATTTGTAGTGCAGGTTTGATAGCAATATATTCTTTCAGATTTTCTTCTTTTAAAAGCTTTAACTTTCATTTTTAGATATTTCTATCGAGTATAGAATTTAGTTTAGCAGTAATTTTTAAAAGCATTTTAAATAGGTCATTTCATTGATTCCTGCCTCTCATAGTCACTGAGAAGTCTGCAATTTTAAGAACTGTATCTTTCTCTTTGGCTGCATTTACTTTTTTTTTTTTTTGGTCTTTGGGGTTAAGCAGTTTACTGTGAGTTCCTAAATGTGGCTTTATTTGTTTTTATTCAGCTATGTGTTTAGTGTTCTTTGTGTTTAGTTCACTGAGCTTCTTAAATCTGGGAGTTGATGTATTTTATCAGTTTTGGAAAACCTTCGCTATTTTTTCTTCAAATACTGCTTCTGAGCCATTTTTTCTCTTTTTTCCTTATGAATTCCAATTATATGTATTGTTAAACTTACTTTTGTAGTGTCTCACATGCCTTTATGTCTTTCATAATCAAATTTCTCTTTGCACTTTATTTTGTGTATTTTCTATTGAGCTGGCTTCCAGCTTATTTAACCTGTCTTCTGTTTTGTTCATTGTACCATTAAACACACACAGTAATTTTTTATGTATTTTGATTCTAGAATATTCACTTGGTTCTTTTTGATAATTTCAGATTTCTTTGGAAATTCTCCATTTTTCATCTGTGTTGTCCATGTTTCTTTTAATTTCTTTAAATAGTTATTCTAATATAACATGTTTTCTGGTAAGTTTGATTTAACTTTTGGTTGCTTTCTTTTCTTACTTTTGATTACTAGTCAAATTTTTCTGCATCTTAGCATGTCTAGTAATGTTAAATTTTATACAGTATGTATAAACGCACTATGGAGGCTATGACGTTGGAGATTGGGCTTAATATTTCAATCCGTTACAATCAGTGATTGAACATGACTATATGTGGTTTTAGTAAAACCTAGCCCACTTTGTTTCTTCCCTGTTCCTCAGGTATAATTCTTCTAGGCTTTTTATTGACAATTTGGTAGATTTCTTTTCAGACTTGAACTATAGGACATTTCCTCTGCCCTTCGGAGGTTTTGAGCTTTGCTCTTTGGTCTCTTGCTCCTTGAAGCATCTAAATTTGACATACATTAAGGAGAAAACTAGCTGTAAATTTAAGGCCTCAAGAAGGACTTTGTCTTGTAAATATCATAAGACCATGAGAAATTTCATTCTGTCTTAAAATTACTGTCTAGCTCTGGAGCCATAGAATCCAGCAAATCATTCATGGAGAAAACTTGCTATGTGTTTAGTGCTCTTGCAGTTTCCAACTTTTCACACCACTCTTCTGTGTGATCCCTACCCAGAATCAGCGAATGCTTCTCAGGTAAGAGCATAGCTAGTTCCAGCCTGCTCTGGAATTTTGGTTAATTTAATCCCTCACTTCCACAGCTCTATAATGCCTTTAAAAGGATTATATTTACCACGTTTTTTTTTGGGGGGGGAGGGGGATGGGGCACAGAGTGGTTATTGTCATTCTTATAATAAGAATAGGATTTGCTATGTTCTATTATATTCTATTTGTAACCACATATACACTACCTGTATTAAAAGTGGAATTCATTTATCCCAGTGTTCCTGACATATAAGATTTCCGTAAGTTCCTGTGTCTAGATCCCTAGAACCTTCTTGGTTCTTACCCTTTTAAAGACTTGTTTCTTTAGGTTTTCCTTTGGTTCCCTTTAACCTTCTATTGTATACTTTAATTGCCTTAATTGTGTGGTAAAGAAAAGCAAGAGTTTAAGTGGATTTGAAGTTTGAAATGTTAAAGCAAATTAAGTATGGCCTGAGAAGGACTTCTGTTGGTCTATATTTGAGTCCTTGTGGACGAACTGTAACCTAACTTAAAGGTAGACAAGATTGAAAACCTAACTTAGGAGTATGCGTCTAAATAGCTGAGTCTTGGCCAATCCCAGCAGCCATATTTCAGCCGTTCACATACCATTGAGCGTTCAAACTGTGTTCACGTAAGGCAAATGCTGAGCTGTAACCAATCTAGTTTCTGTATGTCATTCTGATGTCTGTATGTCCTTTTTTTTGTCTACAAATTTTCTTCTACCATGTGGCCGTGCTGGAGTCTCTCTGCCGTGATTCTGGGTGCTGCTAGATTTGCAGATTGTTCTTAAATTTAATTCAGCTGAAGTTTTTCTTTTAACAGTAACTGTCAGAGTAATCTTTTTCAGTGACTGATACAATTAGCCTGTTGGGAGAAAGACCAGGATGAGATACAGATAGGTTGAACTTAATGTGCTTATTGAACCTATCCAAAAGAAAATTGAAAAGTGAGCCTAGAACTCAGGAAAAAAGCTAGGGTGAGAGAGAAATACGTGTTTGGGAATCACACACATAGAAGTGATTGCCAGAAAATGTGTAGCACAAAGTAAAAATTTCTGCCTTCACTTCAGGTAATCCATAATTTCCCTAAACACTGGACTTGGAGAGAAGGAAGTATGAGAACAGCATCAACATCCTTAGGTAACAGGGCCAGCAAGAATCTCACATGGAAGAAAAATTCATTTTTCAACCACCACGTCTGTTCCATGGATACAGCAGTTGATTATATGTATTTTTACATACTATTGCCATTACTAGGTTTTGTTAGGGACAGAACCTTGGCAGAATAAAAGCACGTTTAGAACATAATGCTGTTTTCATCATGATTTGTTATGTTGTCTTAATTTTCTTCTTCATACCCAAAACTTGAATTTATATAAATAAATATACTTGGAAGTAAAGTTTATGTGAAAAAATGCCAAGGTAGGGGTTTTCAGGCAACAAAAAAGTATTAAATCAGTTGTTCCATTTAGAACACTGTGATATAGCATTGTTATCAGCTTTTTCATGTGCACTAAAAAGTATAACCCCATTTAAACTCAATATATGAAAATACAGATTTACACAGAAGATAAAAGATATAATAGTCTTTAAAAAAAACCAGCAGATTGTTTTGTGAATTTGGACTCAAGGTTTAACCATCCACTTTGCCCATAGTCATATACGTTTTTTGTGAAGCTAGGCCTGCCAGTGTATAGGCACAGTGAATGGCTTATAATCCTATTATAATCCTATTCATAGGAGAGTTACAACTCGTAATTTTATGACACTTTTCTCCATCAACTAGGTCTTGGATTGCAGTGGGAAACAATGCAAGAAAAGCTGTTAGCTTCTGCTTTTACTCTTACCGTTTCAATAGACCTAACAGTAACATTAGCAGGAGGCAGGAACGGCAAGACAACAACAACAGCTATTAATATGTGTTACTGTGTATCAGGTCACATTCTAAGCTTTGTACATATATGAACTCATTTAATCCCTATAGCAGGCCTGTGAGTAAATACTCACATTATCTCCATTTTATAGTTGTAGACAGAGAAGTACAGTTAAATAACTTGCTGAAATTTCTACAACTGTGAGTGATAAATCTGGAGTTCAAATTTAGGCTCTCTTGCTTCATAGTTCACATTCTTAATCATATTGGTATGGTGGCTCTAAAAGTCACTGCTTTTTCACAGAAAATGTGCAGTAATCCTTTTTTTCCCCTAACACCCTTTGTGTGTTTTTTATATGGGTCCAGTAGACAAGACCACAGACTATAATGTACATTCTCTTTCTACCAGATTTCTTTCTTCCTCATTTATCATTAAGCAGACTTAGCAAGGAAAATTATCAGAGATAAAGAAGGGTCATTTCATAGTGATAAAGTAGTAATGGGACATAACAATCCTTAACATGTATGCATATAACAACAAAGTGTCAAATACCTGCAACAGAACACATGAGGCAAGGAGAAATAGATAAATTCACTATTATACCTAGAGACTCCAGCACCCCTCTTACAGTAATTAAAAGATTAAGCAGGCAGAAAATCAGTAAAGATATAGCTGATGTGAATAGCATTTTCTTCAACTTGACCTAATTGACATTTATAGAATACTCTTCAGCAGCAGCAGAATAGACATTTACCATTGAAAAACCTGTCTGTCCTGATGTATTCTATGTCATTTGGATTGGGGAGTTTCTTGTAAAAGGTTGTCTTGTCATAATGAATAGGGAAGTCTGTGTATTTGGAGTTGGCTCAGTGGGGAGGACTAGGGCTGTAGAAATTTATTCTTTTCAGGTGGAAGCCTATTATGTAGTGAAAAATTTCTTTTCCTCGTCATTTCAAGCTTTGCCTACTCCCTATCCCCAACAAAGATGGTTCAGTAGAAACTGGAATATAGGGTAAGATCATGCTTTCTCATTAGGAGTCATAATCACTTTCCTCTTTCATATTAATATATTCATATGTAATATCAAAATCAAGAAAAGAAAATTAGAGTAAGGTAACTTTCAGTATTTGGAAAATAATACATGTGTTAAGACTTGTGGAGGTAGCTATATGATTTTGAAGAGTCAGTAAAGTAAAATTTTTTGTAAATCAAAAAGTATAAACCATTAATATTACCACTAGGAGGGAAATTGCAAAGCTTAGTGAAAGGCACTGGACAAATTGTGGTGTAAAAAAAGGAGTCCAAGCTGGATGTACTGGCACAAGCCTGTAGTCCTACCTGTTCGGTAAGCTGAGGCTGGAGGATCACTTGAGTCCAGGAGTTCTAGGCTGTCGACTCCAGTGATCATGCTTGTAATAGCTGCTGTACTCAGTCTGGGCAACATAGTAAGACCCCATGTTTGAAAAAAAATAGGGAGTCAGGTTTAGTAATTCATTCATTTATTCTTTTAATTATTTATTTTAGGTTCTTTAGAATTGTTAGAGAATTAAATGCAACTGATTATATCTAGCCTGTTAAATGGTATATTAGTTATCTTTTTCTACATAAATTATCAACCTAGTGATACAAAACCTAGTATGATAATAAAATAATTTACTATCATACAGTTTCTTTGGATTAGGAGTTCTTGCACAGTTTAGGTGGTGCCTCTGCTTTGGGGTCCCTCACAAAGGTACAAAAGGTGTTGGTTGACTGGGTCTGCAGTTTCATTTCAAGGCTCAGCTGAAGAAGGATACAGTTCTAAAATCGTGGTTGTTGGCAGAATTCACTTTCTTGGTTGGACTAAGGGTTTCTTATTGTCTACACTGGAGGCTGCCTTCAGTTCCTTTCCAAGTGGACGACTCCAGAGGGCAGCTCACACCGTAGCAGTTTAGAAGGATACAGTTCTAAAATCATGGCTCTTGGCAGAATTGACTTCCTTGTTTGGACTAAATGCCTCAGTTTCTTGCTGTCTGTGAGAGGCTTCTCTCAGTTCCTTTCCAAGTGGACCTCTCCCAAGGGCAGCTCACACCGTAGCTTGCTTCATCAAAACCAGCAAGGAAGAGAATCTGCAGGCAAGGTAAAGTTTCAGTCTTTTAAAACACAATCATGCAAAATACATCCCATCACCTTTCAATATTCTGTAAATTAGAACAAACCACAGGTCCTGTTTACACTTCGGGAGGAGATTTTCTGAGGCCTTGACCACCAGACAATAGAAGTCAGTGGGAGCATCCTACAGTCAACCACCATAGCAGGGATTGTGTGTGTATGTTTTTTAACATGTTTTATTGTGCTTAATAATAACACTTTACATATATTACCTTATTTAGAAGTTAAGAGATTTGCCTCACACTGCATGCTTAGTAAGTGCTAAAATCATAAGAACTGAAAGAGTCTGACTCTAGGTATTGTAGAATAATATAATAGTTTTAATTAAACCTGAAAAGCTTTTTTTTTTTTTGAGATGGAGTTTCGCTCTTGTTACGCAGGCTGGAGTGCAATGGCGCGATCTTGGCTCACCGCAACCTCTGCCTCCTGGGTTCAGGCAATTCTCCTGCCTCAACCTCCTGAGTAGCTGGGATTACAGGCACGCACCACCATGCCCAGCTAATTTTTTGTATATTTAGTAGAGACGGGGTTTCACCTTGTTGACCAGGATGGTCTCGATCTCTTGACCTCGTGATCCACCCACCTCGGCCTCCCAAAGTGCTGGGATTACAGGCTTGAGCCACCGCGCCCAGCCCTTAAACCTGAAAAGCTTTAAATGGTACTTGTCTGTTTTAAAATGTTCTAGAATTGAGGTAGGTAGCATTTTTACAGCAATAAGAATGCTGATCTGGTTATTTATTGTTACCACACGATATTCAGACTAAACATTTCAATCACAGTGAATTTCATTATTTGTGGCTCAATCTCTTGCTTCTCTTGCTTCCTGATACAAAGATTGAGGGGGCAAATAATGAGCAGCTTCTCTGAAAAATACCCTCTGAGGAGGAATCATAAGCCTGGCTTGAAGGCAGGGTTGCTGAAAAGATACTTCATTTATTAGATGTTGCAAGATCACTATTTTATATTCTTTGTGTGAATGACGGCTTTGGTTACTGGATTCCAGAGGCCAGTATTTTTTTCTATGAAATGTTTTCTAATTCATATAAAGTGAATTCTTTTTCCTCTTCATTCCTTTATTTTATTTTATTTTACTTTTGATAATAGTCTGAGTGTGCCTCTGGATGGCTACGATCAAGGGTATAAATTTGCAAGTAGTAAAGAAATATACCATTACTTAAAAATCATTTACCTTTGTTGTGAAGTTCCTTTCCTCCCTCTCCCTCCTTTCTTCCTTCCTTTTCTCCCTCTCTTTTTCCAATTTAGAGTGATTTCATATGGCAAGACTTTAAATTGTTGTACTTGTTTAACAAACTTGTTTGTTTAAATTGTTGTGATTGCATATGGGAGGACTTTAAATTATTTTAACTTGCCTTTAATTTTATTTATTTTATGTGTGACTTTTTCCTGTAATTATATGTATACAGTACATATGTAACTTTCATACATGGGCATTAATTTTATAGGTGTGAGTATAGAAAATCCTATTTGGATAGGATATCGAAAAAGGATACTTTTTGGATAGTCTGACCCTTTGTTCATTTAATGACAAGTTGATTATTCACTAAGAAGCAGTTTTCTTGTTTGTTTGTTTTGTTTGTTTGTTTTGCAACAGAGTCTTACTCTGTTGCTTAGGCTGCAGTGCAGAGTGGCCCAATCTGGGCTCACTGCAACCTCCACCTCCCAGATGCAAATTATTCACCTGCCTCAGCCTCCCGAGTAGCTGAGGTTACAGGTATGCACTGCTGTGCCTGGCTAATTTTTGTGTTTTTAGTAGAAATGGGCTTTTGCCATACTGGCCAGGCTGATCTTGAACTCTTGGCTTAAGTTGATCTGCCCGGCTCAGCTTGTCAAAGTGCTAGGATTACAGGCGTGAGCCAGAAGCAGATAATTTTGATGAATATAGTTCAGTTTTAAAAATACAGATAAAAATACAGCTGGAATTAGTCAATAGGTGACCACAAATAAGTGTAGCTTTTATGTAAATAATCGTAACTATTTAAGTGTAAATTGAATTTGACTTTCTCCTCACTACAGATCTTTATAATAGCTCACTTGCTAGAGATGGCTCACTTGTCTGCTTTTTATTTTTATTATTATTATTTTTTTGGTTTGCTTAGCTTTAACAGTGGTTAACAAGCTATGGCCAGTGAGACAAATCTACCCGTTTTTGTTTGTTTGTTTCTTTTTTAGTGGCTTCAAGGCTAAGAATGGTTTTATATTTTTAAATGGTAGGATCAAAAACAAATTCAAAACAGAACTTGCAAGAGGCCATTTGTGGCCACAAAACCTACATAGTTTGTTCTCTGACCCTTTATAGAAAAAGTTTGCTAACAAAAGTTTGTGTGAACCAGGATGTTTTCATTGTTAAGTCTTGTCTTTTGTAGTCTCTGAGTTGTTAGGCATGTTGCATGTCAATATGGACATTCTCTGAAATAAAAGTCCAACTATTGATACTATTCTTAGGTCCTTGCTTTACTATCTATCTTTTGTGCTTGTTTTTGTTTTTCCCGAGACAGTGTCTTGCTCTGTCTCCAAGGCTGGAGTGTAGTGGTGCAATCATGGCTCACTGCAGCTTTGATCTGCTGGGCTCAAGCGATCCTCCTACTTCAGCACCCCGAGTAGCTGGGACCGCAGGTGTGTGCCATGATGCCCAGCTAATTTTAGAGATGTGATCTCCCTATGTTGCCCAGGCTGGTCTCGAACTCCTGGGCTCAAGCAATCCTCCTGCCTCAGCCTCCCAAAGTGCTCGGATTACAGATGTGAGCCATCATGCCTGGTCTTACTATAAATCTTTATAAGCTTACTTTTTACCTCATTTCTACTTGCTTTTATTATATGTTCAATTATTCTAATGTTTTTGTGTCTCTGCTTCCTGGAGGCACCTTGTATTTAGTGCTGAATTGGCTCTTAGGTGGAGAGATCTGATCTGGTATGCTTAGAAAGGAGCAGTCTAGTGAAATGGAAGGCCTGGGCTTCAAAGATTTGGATTTGGATCCCAAGTTGACCACTTATTAACTTAGCGATCTTAAAAAGTCCTGTAATCTTTTTGATCTTCAGTTTCTTCACTTTAAAAATGGCAGTAATATCTATTTTGCAATAAGTATAAAATGAGCTTAAAAATATATAGAATAATTTTGTATATTAGTAGGTCTTCAATAAGTAGATTTTTAGCTGATAATGGTAGCTGATAATACAAAACACATGATTTTTCATGCTTTCATAGAACTCAGAATGTTTTCATTTTTTCTAATGTAAAATAGTTAACACAGTGGATGAGAGAATTTAGAAAACCTTACACATTCTTCACAGTGATTATTCACCTTGAGGTAAATCATTTAATCTCTTTGGGTCTAGGATCTACGATTGTAGGAAAGGTAGATTGGGATAGGTGATCACATTCAATAAATGTGTTTATCAAAACAGAATAGTTAAATGATATACTAGGTTAAATAGAAGCATAGAACTGTCTTTATTCCTTATAATTCTAGTCTTAAAGCTGAACAATATGATTTTAAAAGTGTTTGATGCTTCTAAATATGGGAATTATAATTGCCCACCCTAAACTTTATTTAGAATATGGAAATTTTAATTATTCATTAGCACTACCCAGACTTGTAGGGAAGAACACACCATTCTTGCAGAAAGGTGTCACATGAATAAAAGTGTTACAATCTTAAATAACTAAATTGTAAAAACTTAAACTTTGGATTTGAATTTTTTCTTTTGTATACAAATGCTACATAGGCAAAGTAAATTTGCATGAACTATTTAATATAATACATGAATAGTTGAGCTGAGGGGCTTGATTAAACATTCTTTATATTTTATTCTTTTATCCTACTGATGGTGACTTCAATAACTTCTTGATAACTGAAGATAAATAATAGCAGGAAATACAGCCATTGGGGCATATTGATTTCAGTATCACTTGATTTGTGGATGGTACACATCTGCTACAAATTCCTTAGAAAAAAATTACCCTGGGCTATTTCTCACATTTCTTTTAGGCAAATTTGTATTTCACTATGAAGATTTCTTTTGTTTTTTTTGAAATGGTTACATTGACATCTTTTAATTCATTTAGAGATCAGGCTTGTCCAGCTTGCACGCAGCCTAGGACAGCTGTGAATGCAGCCCAACACAAATTCATAAACCTTCTTAAAACATTATGAGATTTTTGTTGTTGTTGTTGTTAAGCTAATCAGCTATTATTAGTGTATTTTATGTGTGGTACAAAAAAATTCTTCTTCCAGTGTGACCCAGGGAAGCCAACAGATTGGACACCCCTGATTTAGACAAAATAATGGAACAAAATAGTTGTTTACTTTGGAGATCAGTATTCTAGGCAAAGCTGTTTGAAGGAGAACAAATATAAATAGATTTCAATGTATGTATTAGAGCTAGCCTATGAATTACAATGGCTACAAGGAAATATAGTGTAAAATAGCACACTCTGCTTCTCTTGTTACTGTTGCTTGTTCAAATAGAATGAATTTGATTTTAACCTAATCTTTTTGTTCTTTTAAAAAAAATGAATGCAAAAGCTGTTGCTTAACAGAGGTATTTCACATCAGAAATGCCTGAGGTTGGTGAAAAACTGAGGTGCACTTAATGAATATGGAATGCTATATCTGCAAATAAAGACAAAAGGGACTTTCGAAAGTGTAACTTAATGTTAATTCTCATTTTTACTTAATAGCACTTCAGAATATTATCTATTTTACCACTTGTTAGGTGCAGAAACTAAGTGACTTGTTTTTCTGCAAGTCAGTGGCAGAAGAAGAAATAAAAGTCTTCCGAAGAGTTACAAAGTTGTATCTAACTTTCAGTGTACTGCCAACACTGTCCTCTTTTATGCTTTGTTTCCCTTCCTTTTATAATTAACTTAGGACAGTATGGCTTATTAACCTATAGATAATGACAGAATATCTTATTTTATATTACAATTACTTTTGGTATTTGTTGTGTGTGATCAGAGATCCCCATGTAACAGTATTAAAAAGGACTACTTGAATTGTCACATGTTTATTATAGATATACCTGCATAAGCATATAGGGACTTTAATATTTATTGAGATTAACTATAGTGATAGGTTAGTATCTGTATAAATAAATAGAAATGGCACATTAAACACAGAAGTTTGCTAGATTAGGTAATTGCTGTATTTCATGTGGGTCATGGGTCTGTGAGAAGAAACCACATACTGTAAATTAAAATTAAGTCCCCAGTTTATTTGATCAGTAATACAAAACCTTATTGGACATGATGATGCCACATGGAGTAGAAATAGATGTAGTATATCTAAATATAGCTTCCTGTGGTCCTTTAGAGTCGCCAATAGAGTCATAAACTGCCTATGCAATTTTCCATACAAGATAACATCTTGCCATATCTAAGCTCATTTCTTGCTATGCCATAATCCTTTTAAACCTGGAGCCAGTGTCACCTTTCTACAAGAATATGTACAATGTATGCACTTCCATTTAAGGGAGTGTATACGAACTTTGAGGATCTATTAGTTCTTAAACAAAACCTGTGCCAGTAATACCCCATATCCTTGATAAGAAAGCAAAAGTCATTTCAAAGTGTCTCAATAATAAACACACCTTTGGGTTCCCTGCACTATGGGAAGTAGATCTCTTCAAAATACTGATAGTGCTGTATCACACATATAGTCATGTGTTGCTTAAGGGTGGGGTTAAATTCTGAGAAATGCATCATTAGGTGATTTTGTGGTTGTGTGAACATCATAGAGTATACTTACATTATACTCTATGTATAGGGTCGTGGGCTAGTGTGTACTGCATACCTAGTGTATATGATATAGGCTGTTGCTCCTAGGCTACAAATTTGTGCAGCATGTTACTGTACTGAATACTATAGGCAGCTGTGACACAATGATTAAGTATTTGTGTATCTAAACATATCTAAACACAGAAAAGGTATAGTAAAAATATTATATAATCTTGTGAGCCTACTGTTATATATGTGGTCCATTGTTATGTGGTACATGACTACATATATTTTTTCTACATTATAGAAAATATATGTTGTGTGTATATATGCACACTGTGTATACACAGGCACACGCACATGTAAACACGCGTGGAAGTTTTTTGAAAATCAGCTTAAGTCAGTTGATCATTCATTATTATTTGATTGTTTTTGATAGCTATTGGTAGCTTCCAATAACTAGAGGTCAGTGAAAAATATAGGCTTCCTCCACCATAATTCTGTTAATATTTAATATGTTACAGTGAAGACAAGACTCAAATTGGGGAAGTACTCTGTCTTTTTAGGTGTTCCTGCAATATCTTATATGAAATATTCTCTTGAGAAAGTTGTGGCATTATTCCAACAACAGGATTTGATCATTCTTCTGTTCAGGCTTCAGAGAATAATCTGAATCAGCCCCTAGACACAGTGTGGATTGGAACCTAAGCCTAGGGCATCATTCCAAATAGTATTGGATACTCGATTTACTAAATTCTTACATATTGTTCTCAAAATTGGTACTGCTCCTATAATATTTCTAGATATTTCACATAAGTTAGTATTACCCAGTGAAATATTTCTAGAGTCTATTTAGCTTATAATAAACTTCCTGATTTTGATAAGAAATAAAGCTTACTGAAAAGCTTAATATTGCTGTTGCCTTTGGGATGTAGGTGTTTGATGATGTAATAGTTAATTAATCCTGAAAGTGTTTATTGCCAGACCTATTGAGTCATTAACTCTGGTGATGAGGCTCAGTAATCTGTATTTTAACAAGCCCTCAATGTGGATCTTTTGTACACTAAAATTTGAGAACCACTGTCCTAAAGTTTAATAACATTTTTGTATTTACATTTCTGACAGAGAAAATTCATAACAGAAAAAGAAAACTGTTACTAACAATGAGTCATCTTTGGGATTTTATTTCAACCAGTTAGTCTCAGGCACCTGGTGTTCACCAATAAAGTAAACATTTATATCTTGTGTCCTGGTAAGTATAGAACATCATGCATTATGATGGGAGTGAGGTTCAGTTCAAAAACTATTTAGCACCTTCTATTTATTCATTTTAGAATTCTGCTGCCTTGTAAGACTTATTTTAACTCATTTATACAACCAGAGCCTTTAGTCACAGCAAGAGCCTTGAAAGAAGAATGTAAATAGAATATTGCTATGCATGTTTGTGTCAAAAAATATAAACTGGCACATGTAAATTTAATTCACTTTATCCATTCCAGTCATGTCCAGTTAAAACCTACTGGGATCTTTTTTCATATTTTGTCCATGTCTGATATGTGAGTTAGTATATGTTTTTTTTTAGTAGATGTCAACCGTTTTTACCTTTTTCATTCTACCCATAATTTTCTTCCTGGAATGATGCCACTGTTGCCAAATTAGCAAGACGATGTTTATGACTTTTCTATTTTCTTTTTTTTTTTAACTATATAATTACTTTTATTTTTAATGTACAGAATGTGTAATATAAGGGCCAGAGCCTCCTCCTGGACTCAATTTTATAAATTCTCAATTGGTTGGTAAGGCCAATAGGGATACTTTTTCTTGTCCAATTTGGTTTCTGGGAAAGCTTCGTTCAAGTCCTCAATGGTCATCTGTTCAAATGGAATTAAGTTCTTATACTTCTCCAGCTGTTTCTCATATTCTACAACCCTGGCCTTTGAGAGAGACACACACTCAGCATAATACTTCGCATCTTCTTTTTCTTCAGCATCCACCAGGGCAGTATATGGATCCACTGGCATAGGAACCTTCAAGGCATTAAACTTCTTCCCAAAGTCACCCACCAAGCCTGCCTTGGCCACACTGGCCTTGTAGTAAGCCCAGTCAATAGATGGTGGATTCTCAGGTAAAACAGCCAACCTGGAGGTGAGGATCTCATTCCAGGATTTCAGGGAATTAGTAGCGGCCTTTTGGTTTGGGGGTATGATCTCCCAAAAAGCTATCCAGTCAATGGTTTTTAGAGCAAGTTTTTGCCCAGCCATCTTGGGATCCTTCACCACCGATCGACTTTTCTATTTTCTAAGAGGACTTTTGCATATTTGCATATAAGTTGTGGTTTAAGAAAGATGTGCATTGACATTTTGACAGATTTTAATTTTCTTAGTCTTGTCAGGATACAGCTTATTTTGTCTACTACATCTGGATGAGGCCATTAGAATCTTGCTGCTATAACTGTAAGTCATGGTGTTGAATTTGCCTTTGAGGTATAGAAGATAGAACAGTGTATTTGAATATACTCTGCAGCATAGAGACATAGCTTGAAAGAAGCATAAGTGTCAGTATGATGAGTTGAGCCAACATTTTTTTCTTCCATCCAATTACAATAATATATAAGGTCATGAATATCCAGTTATGGTTGTATATACATATTTTGTTTGTGATGAACACATGATTTCTTTCATTTTAAATTTATATGTATATATTTTTTTTCCTGGAAATGTTAGGCTGTTCTGAAATATTTTGACATAAAAATGTATTTACTTCATTATTTTTAGACAAATTTATAACGTTGGCATTTTGTGATCTCCGTTTACCTCATTAATGTTTACTCTCCATACTTCCTAATTTGCATCCTAAACTTAAGCCCTTATGCTGAACAACCCCACTATGCTTCATGCCTGTGCCTTTGCACATTTCATTATTTTACTGATTCAGCCCCATCCCCATCTTTCCTAAGCATTTTTACTAAGTGTTGCTGGTTCTTTAAAACTCAACCCAAGCATGTCTTCCTATGAGAATCCTTTCTCGACCTCCTTCATATGAATTAGGTGCTCTTTTGGCGTGTTCACGCAGCAGCTATGGCTTGCTCCTGTCATTGTACTCTCCATAGTGTGATAACTTTTAATCATTTATCTTTTATCTGAATCTTAAGTGAATATCTTGATGGAATAGATCATAGTTTATTGATCATAGTGTTCAGAATCTGATATCTTTAATAAAATGCTCATCAAATGAGTGAACGAATGAATGAGCCCAATTGATTTGGGGAGCATTTGTATCTGATTAAAAATCATTCTTTGTATTCTCAGCAGATAATGGTCATCTTAAACATGCTGATCTATGCCTGTTATGTCTTTGATCCCACATATTCGCCCAATACCTTAGGCTTAGTGAATGCTGTGTGAGTGGATTGGAATTAAGGACTGTATTCTGTATAAATCATAAATAAACATTTTCATCTGTAGACTTAATTATTTTATAATTAAAATAGCATCTTCAGATGCCATCTTATTTTTAAAAAGATTTTATTGATCTGCCTTTTACCACTTTGGTCAAAGTACACCTTTTCAGTTTCATGGTTTTATTTTTTTCTTTTCTTCCTGTCCTGTCCTGTCTTGTCCTGTCCTGTCCTGTCCTGTCCATTCCGACAGGATCTTACTCTGTCACCGAGACTGAGTATAGTGTCCTAATTACTAGAATGCTTACTGCAGCCTTGACCACCTGGGCTCAAGTGATCCTCCTGGCTCAGCCTCCCAAGGCAGCTAAGACCACAGGCACATGCGATCAGGCCTGGAAAATTTTGGGGTTTCATTTCATTACATTTGATTTTTTGTTGTTGTTGTCCAGCCATAGAATTCTTGTCAATAATTATACAGTAATTTCCTCTGAAATTTTTTATTTTCATGTCATTGTGAAAGGTATGAGAGAGAATATTTTTTGTAGGTCAGACCATAGTCATAGTTGTCACTGTGATAAAATATAAAAATGTACAGTGCCATTTGTAACCAACAGAAAAACCTAGTAATAACAAGTACCTTATGGGCTCTAGGCAGCAGAAGTGACATTGAATTTATTTTATTTAGATTGCTGAAAATAATAAGCAAAAAAAAAAAAAGAATGCTGAGTGAAGTGCAATTAATTTAGCATCTACAATAACTTGGTTTTAGTGATTTTAATGATTAATTAGAAGATACATAGAAACTGTTTGCTTTTTCCAACCCCGTATTTTAATATTAATGATTTTGTCTTTGTTGTGTAGAGTAGGCAGGTGTTTAGGAAGACAGCATTTATTTTCATTAAAAGATCTGAAGTAGCCAGCTAACAGTCTTTGTTTACTTCTTTTTTATTTTTTTGAGATGGAGTTTCACTCTTGTCACCCAAGCTGAAGTGCAGTGGCATGATCTCAGCTCACTGTAACCTCACCTCCTGGGTTCAAGCAATTCCCCTGCCTCAGCTTCCCAAGTAGCTGGGATTACAGATGCCCACCACCACACCTAGCTAATTTTTTGTATTTTTAGCAGAGACAGGGTTTTGCCATGTTGGCCATGCTGCTCTCGAACTTCTGACGTCAGGTGTTCTGCCTGCCTTGGCCTCCCAAAGTGCTGGAATTATAGGCATGAGCCACTGTGCCTGGCCTGTTTACTTCTTAATATCAAAGTTTGAAACTCCTTATTTAAAAATTAAAGAAAGTGAATTACTATCTGTCACCATTACTATTTGCTTATTAGGGACATAAACAATGAAATAAAGATACAAATATGATAGATCACATGGTTACAGAGAGAAAGTAGATAGATTCAAGATACTGAAGACATGTAGATTCAGAGTCAAGTTCTAATATTTTAATGCATCCTCTGTGTCAGGATCTAAGTACTTTCACATGTATTACTTGTAATTTATTTAATATCAAGTGAAAATTAGTTTATTTTGCCCTGTGTTCTTCTTTGACATCTTTCAGTATTTAACTCCTTCGTTTGTATATGTTTGTATTTGGCACACTGGTTTATAAGACTTCATTCATTCATATAGTCCTTCATTCAGGTTTTATCTAATTTATATTCTATATTGGCTGTGGCAGTTTCTTAAAATAAGACAATAGTACATATTGGATGTTGGAAATACATGTAACCTAAATAATTATTTTAGTAGATATTCCTAAATGTTTATACATTTCTTGATTAAACTAATGTATTTTTAAAAAGATGTGTTTCATTTGGCTCCCAAATCAACTGTTAGGATGTTTGCTTGTGTATACTTTCATGCATTCACATTTGCCCCTTCCCCATTTTATAATTTTCTAGCCTGCAGAATGATTGATTTCCGTATTATTTATTTATTTATTTTTAATTTTTAAAAAGAAATTTTCTTTAAAGGCAGGATCTCACTCTGTTGACCAGGATTGAGTACAGTGGAATGAACACAGCTCACTGCAGCCTTCTGGGCTCAAGTGATCCTCCTGCCTCAGCCTCTGAAGCAGCTGAATAACAAGCATTGAGCCACTATGCCCAACTAATTTTTAAATTTTTTATACAGGCAGCGTCTTGCCATGTTGCCCAGGCTGGTCTCAGCTAGTCTCAAGTAGTCCTCCCAACTTGGCCTCCCAAAGTGCTGGGATCACAGGTATGAGCCACTGTACCCAGCTGGAATGATTGATTTGAAATGATAGCCAGGGTGAAGTTCTATCTATATGTAATATGAAATAACAGGAAGTAACATAAACATGTAAAATATGGATATTTTAAGCTGTTTGTTCTTTTGATGAAACTATGATTACTTGTGTTTTTAAATATACTTTTAGACAAGGAATTTAAAAAGTAAGTATAAATAATATGATTTTTCATAAACTGTTACACAACAATGAAGATTGGAGATGAGTGGGCATGTCTAATTAGTAGTTTTCTTTGGAAACATTGGCGTCTGATTTCCTCAAAGCTGTCACAATTCAGCATATGAAAATCAGGCTGCCTTGCCCCAGATGGAAATTTGCTGCATGGTACTTTGTAATGTCATTACTGAAACAATAAGCAAAGTAGTAGAAGTAGTAAGGGATACAAACAGTTGCTAAAAATTGAATATTGAGACTGAAGAAAGACTTGACATAATCAGAGAGAATATAGACCAAAAAGCAGAAGATTAAAATATAGAGAATGAAATAGATATAGATAACCAGCAAAGATCCAGCATTAAGATAATTGCATAGAGAATAGAAGACATGGAAGAGAAAAATTACTCAAAAATATTATTAATAAAGACACTTTCCCTGAAAAAAAGAAACACATCCTCAGATCAAAATAATATTTTGGGTTCTGTGAATTTTGATTACTTGACATATCTAAATTAAATGATGAAACTTTGATATTTCTCCAGGTATCCATAAAGAAGAACATATCATTTCAAAGGGAGGGAAATCAGGCTCTTGCTAAACTTCAGTGCTGGAGATTAATCTAGCAATCTTTTTACTCTTTTCAAATAAATTGTGATCTAGGAATGCTGTTCTTAGCTAAGACACCAGCCAAGTATAGATTCAACAGGCAGACATTCCCAAATACCCATAATCCCTGTTGAAAAATATATTATTTAATTAGGATATTGACCTATTTAAAAGATAAATTGATAAAATTGGCAGTGACATCATTGAATATGAAATGCTAGACATTTATGTAAGTTATGATTATGGAATCTAATGTATTTGGTATAAAGTTTAGCTGTGAAGAATAACATGCCAACAAAATTTGGAATTGGAAGCATTTTCATGTTTCAGTAAATTATATCTAAAATTAAAAATAAACTTACAAAGATACGACTAATTCAGTCTGTTAATGTTTTTGACAGTTTTTTAACCTTAGATCTTTTAAAAATCCATTTGAAATTGAGGAATTCATGCATTTTCACTGAATTTGTGCTTTATTAAAGGTAAAATTAAACGTATTATATTTTTAAAAGACAATATCTTCCAATTTTGTAAAAGCTTTTTAACCTATTTTGACATATTTGAGGATTTTTCTCCTTTACATGTTTTCGTCTCTTTAATTCTTTGAAAGAGTATGTACTAATTTTTATAAAAATAGGATATTTTTATATGTTTAGGAAAAAGTTATTCACTGTAAAGGACAATTTTTATATATTCAGGATGAACTTCATAGATGAGAAAAAGTGAAGTTCAGAAATGATATTACTTAAGTCAGATATTTATTTAATTTTATAAGCAGGCAGTAGTCCAAGTCTCTTGAATCTTTGGTTACTGATCTGTTACTGCGTTACAAGAATCTTTGGTTACTGGTCTGTTACTGCATTACACAAGTGATAATAGATGGGAATTAATAATGTTTCTAGAGAAATGCCATATATAGCCACAGTGTGTCACAAAGAAAACAAATAGTATGTGTATGTATAGGATGAAAAATTTTACTGTGACAAATATCTATATAGTACCTGTGCTATTAATATTTTATATTGGCCAGGTGTGGTGGCTCACACCTGTAATTCCAGCACTTCAGGAGGCCAAGGCAGAGGGATCACGAGGTCAGGAGATGGAGACTATCCTGGCCAACATGGCAAAACCCCATCTCTACTAAAATACAAAAAAAAAAAAAAATTAGCCAAAACCCCATCTCTACTAAAATACAAAAAAAAAAAATTAGCCAGGCATTGTGACATGCTCCTGTAGTCCCAGCTGCTTGGGAGGCTGAGGCAGGGGAATTGCTTGAACCAGGGAGGCAGAGGTTGCAGTGAGCCAAGATTGTGCCACTGCACTCCAGCCTGGCGATAAAGTGAGACTGTCTAAAAAATAAAAAATAAAAAATAAAAATAAAATTATATCATCTAGATAACTTTTAGGTATAAAAGATGGCAACACAATCACAAGGACACTTGGACTATTAAAATATTGCTAAGTATGAATATTCTTGGGGCTATTGTACAATTACTTTGAATGTATTCATTCCTGATTTTATAAAGGCAAATGCATTCATATATTAGTTGTGTGGTTAGCAGTCAGTCTGAATTTAATGACAGATGTGAATTCTGTAACATTTGATTATAAATAGAGCTTTATTGTTTTCATGTCATGTAAACCAAAATAAGTCTTCACTATTTCCAAGTGGACAGCCCACTGAACCTAATAAAATTAATAGATGAGGGTAATTGGTAAATGGTGCCATCCATTTTTACTGATAATGTATTTACTTGTGTTCTAAAGAAATTTGTTTTTAAGTTAAAACACTGCCACCAACCTTCACCCCAGCAAATATTTACACAATTTACTTTTAAAACAAACATTATTTTAAAGTTTAAGAAAACTAATGCTACCCACTGTTATAGCTTAATTTTCCACTACTCCTTCCACCTTAACCTCCCTTTTCACCTTCACTTCCTGTTCTCCCCTGTACCCTATGCTCTAGCCATATAAAATAATGTCATCTTTACTGAATGTGGCATGCTCTTTCACACTGCTGTGCCTTACCACATGCTCTTCCTTCTGTTTGAAATGTCTTTTCCTTCACCACCCAACAGACTCTTCCTTAACTTTTTGGATGGTTCATGTGTGGTTATCCTTTTTAAGCTCTTTAGTTATACCAGGCATTATTTAACTCTTTTTGCTATGGTCTAAACTCTCATACCAAATTATAGCTGTTACGACATGTACTGCAATTCATAATTTATGTCTGGCTTTTCCACAAATTGTGAATCTGACATTTCCAGATTGTAAAATATTTGAGGATAGTGGCTGTGTTTGTTTCATGTTTGTGTCCTTAAGTATTTGGTGTGTAACAAATACTTGGCAATTTTTTTAACATGAGTTGTGACTCTTAGTCCTGCAGAGATCATATTACCGTGGTCTCCGTTATCCATGGTTTTGCTTTCTGCAGTTTCAGTATCCACAGTCAGCTGTGATCTGAAAGTAAGATATTTTGAGAGAGAGAGAAAGACCACATTCACATAACTTTTATTATATTATCTTGTTTTAGTTCTTCTGATTATTCTTTGTAATCTCTTAACTGTGCCTAACTTGTAAACTTTACAGTAAGTATGTATGTACGGGAGAAAACAATTTGTAATAGGATTTAGTATTATCTGCAATTCAGGCATCCACTAGGGGTCTTAAAACAGTATCCCCACAAATAAGAGGGAACTACTATGTCACATTTTCCTTTTCTTTCTCAGTTCCTTTATTTCTCTTCTTTTTCTTGTCCCTCTCAATCTCTTTTACTTTCCTCCTTTTCAACTTTCTTCTTTCCTTCAGTGTGATACAACAGACAGGCATTTTTAGAAGTGTTTGTCAGGAAAAGAGGTGTTATAAAATCCACCAATGAGTACTGCTTCTTTTGTTTTTACATATTATCTAGGTGGATTTATTTATGATGGAATGTCATTTAGAAAAGGAATCCTGATTTCAGTAGAAACTAAATATCAAAATCTACAATAGCATTATTTAACTAAATTCACATAAAAGAAATAAAGGATTATGAGCCTATGTAAACTTGAAAATAAGAACTTGACATAGAGACAGTTCTACAGAGAATACCATGGCACTTCCCAGACCTTTGCTTTGATATTCATCCTTTGCTTGTCAAGGGCTTTGCTTTGAATGTTTGACTCATACTGGTTCAACTTCACTCACTCAGTTTAAAGACCTCTCTTCTCATTTCTTTCTCTTCAGAGTTATAAACTTGCTTTAGTTAAATTTTTGACATGAGATTTTCGTTTTTGTAAGGTGATGCATAGGCATGGTAGAGCATCCAAAGAATACAAAATGGGTATACATTGCCATGGTATTTCTGCCACAAACCCAACTCTTCAGTTCCTCTTTCTACAGGCAGCATCTTCTGTCACTTTCTTGTGCATCCTTTCAAAGGTATCCTACCTATCTTAGAGGAAAGAAACAGAAAGATAGGACATACCAGTGAATAACCCAATCTGTTGGAGATATGACATACCAACGGATAACCCCATCTTCAGTTAATAACTTACCTCCCTGGGGTTTTGTATAGCTTAATTAGCATTGGCAAAGCACTTTGATACTGTTGGATAAAAGGCAGTTAGGTTTTTAGAGGTAAGGTAGAGTTAAGATTGTGATTTTGCAAACAATCATTTTTTTCATTGGTGACATGACTTTACTAGCAGTTTTTCGTTGAGAGCTCTGATTACTTGATTTTGTTCTTGTAAGTTAACACTTTTTTCTTCATAATATTGCACAAAATAAGAATCATTTGGTGACCATGAGTTCATGTCATAAAATTGAGTATTTTAATAACCAGGAAAAACATTAGTTCTCAGTCTTTAGAATTAGAAACTTTGCAGTGAGTATGTTTTCACCCAGCATATCCAGTTCATTTGTCGCATGGTATAAAAAGAAACTCATGTGGAAGGGGATGAGTTCATGCTGAAATCCAAACATCTTGACTTAACCTGCAGAATTGTTTTCATGCCTTTGCATCATGGAGCCAAAAAATAGGTGCCATTGGGAAAATCCCTTAAGATATCCTCTGTTTCTCCTCTTGACCAAACTATGGAAAATACTAATAATGAAAAGGTTTAATTGCCTAGATAAGAGCGTGGTAAAACCCAGTGCTTCATTCATCCATTAACTAAATGGGGATTAATACCTAGAATACATTAGTATCTAGAAAACAAAAACATTTTTATATTGACTTGGCAAAATGTTACAGCCTTTAGTTTGGGTTCTTTTACTTATATTTTATTTGAAAAATACACACACTCCCTATATGTTGTGATTCTTACCTCTAGAGAAAATAAAGGATTCTAAAACACTACCAGGTAACTTAAGGGTTTAATAAGTCAGAGAAATCCTACATAAACAATTGTTTTCCTAGTCTCCTATTTGTTTTATCTGTTGGAAATGGGCTTCATACTTCAAGATGATACATGTCTAAGAGCAAAGGATACTACTTTTATTTTACCTTCTGGCACTCCCATCTCCCTGGATAAAATTTTCCATGGGGAAAAAGAGGTGATGGCATTGCTGTATTTTGGGAATTATAGACATTCGTCGTTTCATTGTTGGGAAAAAACAAAAACATTTCTGTTTTGACTTGGCAAAATGTTACAGCCTTTAGTTTGGCGTCTTTTACCTATATTTTTGAAAAATACACACACACACACACACCCTCATCACATTGTTCTAGAGTAATGGAAGAAAACAGAAACCACTTTGTTACCACTTTGGAAACAAAGCCTAGAAATTTTGGGGCAAAAGGTTAATTCTTCCCTCACACAAAGAATAGTGTGAATACATTTAAGTTACTTAAATGAATGTGAATTAGTTAAAAATTTTTCCATTTTGATATGAAGCAACTCAGATTTACTCTTGGAGTTGGTATTAATGGTCTGTATGGGTTTCTCCTGGCCTATCACTTGTCATTGTTTTCAATAAAAGGCAAAAACAAGCCGGGCGCGGTGGCTCAAACCTGTAATCCCAGCACTTTGGGAGGCCGAGGCGGGTGGATCACAAGGTCGAGAGATCGAGACCAACCTGGTCAACATGGTGAAACCCCGTCTCTACTAAAAATACAAAAAAATTAGCTGGGCATGGTGGCGCGTGCCTATAATCCCAGCTACTCAGGAGGCTGAGGCAGGAGAATTGCCTGAACCCAGGAGGCGGAGGTTGCGGTGAGCCGAGATCGCGCCATTGCACTCCAGCCTGGGTAACGAGCGAAACTCCGTCTCAAAAAAAAAAAAAGGCAAAAACAGTTGTTCAGGTTTAGATCAAAGTATTTAAGAACATGAAATGGGCGTGAGATTCTACTTCTGAGAGCTTACAATACATTCTGTCTTTGAAATTCAACTCCCTTGTTCTGACAAGTATGTTACACATCAGCCAGACAGCAAGATAATATACAAGAAAAATGCAAGTCTTTCTTTGAAAGGATTAACCTTCAGTTGTTAACTTACCTCCCCGGGGTTTTGTGTAGCTTAATTATCATTGGCAAAGCAGCTTGATATTGTTGGATGAAAGTCAGTGAAGTTATTAGAGGTAAGGTAGTATTATGATTGTGATTTTGCAAACAGATAATCTTTTTTTCATTGGTGAGATGAGGGGAAGCAGAAGAGAATCTTTATCTTGGGTCCTAATCTTAGGTGGTATAGTTTGAAGCTAGAATGGTTTATGAAGGAGCTCCATGTTTAATATCTCAGCTGAAAATTAGTTGTTGCCTTTCTCTTAAACTATTGTGGCACATAAATCAAGAGAAATACGTACTTTTGATGAAGTATTGAAGCAGACTTTTTGTGTATGTGTGTGTGTATGTCATGTATACTCTAGTAACAGCACACTTTATTGATGTCATTAAAACCACAGGCAAGTCACAGATTGTAATCATTCTTTGCATGAGTTGGTTTTAACTTAAAAAATATAAACTCTATTGCAGGATTCAGAAAAAAAGAAACTGGGAATAAACAAAATATCGTTACTTCTAGATCTCACCTCATAGTTCTTCAGGAAGTTTCTTATTAACTGATGGATTCATTACAAATATGTTTCTGCAACTTTGTGCATATTTCGTATGTTAAAGAAGCTGTTCAAACTTCAGCCTTTGGTGGAAGGCAAAGGAGTACTCTACCAGAGGACATGATACTAAGCTTGCATTTAAGGCATTTTATTCTTTTACTTAAACATTTCATTCTTTGTAGGACAGTTAATTTTCTAGAATATCCTTAGAAGTTTTCAGGCATATTCATTTTCCTTTTCCTCTTAAAATAATCCCTATTGAGCCACAGTCTGTTGAGTTATTGAAACTTTATTTGAACCTGAATGTATCTCATGTATTTCTGTCTTTTGTGGTAGATAATCCTTTTTTCTACTTGTTGGGAAACTACTATCTCGAGTCATTCTTTAATGCATCATTCATTTGGTAGACATTTGTTGGACACTTACTACATGTCAGCATGTGGGCTGGACCAAGGCATGTTCTATACATGGTATTGGTATGGTTTTGATAATTTGGAAATTTCTTTTGCATTTTCTTCACAACCTCTGAGATCGTGTAATGTATCCAGTCTAATTTCTATAATACTAGTCTTCAGGCAATTGGTCAGTCCTTCTAGTCTCTGTTAATGTTTATAATCCCCGACATAATTCTATAGTATTTCCAGTATAATCCTAGATTGTTGACTTTACCATATTTTCTGAATTATTTCCTTGAATCACTGTAAAACATAATCATTTGCACTGTACTCCTTTTGTGAGTCTTTATGTGTCAATACTTTTATGCCTTTTACTTATTTTAAGTGATAGAGTAGTTTAATAGTTGTAATAAAGAATAATGTAACTTAAATATTATTGAAGCTAAGAGGGGAGTCTATTACATTTATTTTGAAATAGGAAAAATTTCAATAGCAGTCAAACCAGATTTTCTTTTGTTCTTGAAATGTTCAAAATTTTTCATGAACATTACAGATTCTGGGTTTCATAGTATAAAGATATAGATTAATATTGTCTGTAGAATACCTGTGTAAGGGAATGTTATCAGAGAGACCAGCTCCCGGTATATCAACATAGGTTTAAGATCTCTCAAAGTGATCAAGTGGTCAGTGAAAAAGAGAGAGAGACAAGGAAAAAGTTTTCCTTAAAGCTCGGCCCAGGGGAGACACCACATAATGCTGCTCTGTGGATGTCTGACATTCCCCTGAAAACCTCAGTTTTTTGCTGGACTCTTTCAATAGGGGAGGAGGAGTGAAGCTACACAACAGTATGGAAATGATCATACAAAAAGAACACATTTGCAAAAACTGATGCACAGAAATCACAACGTGGTATTATAAAAGCAGAACAATGTAAAGATAACTTTTCTGTGTGTCAGCATAGAAATCATACACCTTAGCAAGAACAGAGATTAAACATAAACTTATAATTATCAGCAAAAATACATTGGGCTCACAGCTGCAGGGAGAACAGGATCTGACACAGGACAACCAAGCCTGACCACAAAGCTGCAAGAGGATGGGGCCTCCTTGCAGGCCTGGAGAAGAAGTGGGAGAAGAAAGACTTTTATATCCTTATCTCAGCCACAGAGGATTTTTCTTATGACAGATGCCCCTCATGCTTCTGTTCATAGGCTCTCCATAAGGGTCGCATTCCCTTGCCTTTCCTGGGAAAGGAATCTAGGTAATAAGCCTCTCCATTACATGTCCATTTATAGGCTTTCTGCAACGAGAAGCCTATTACATGCTGTCATCTCTCTCAGGCAGTCAAGCTATGTGGTTAGTCCCTTTCACAGAGTTCCTGTTTTTACCAAAACAGCTCAGCAGAGCCAAAGTTACAAGTTGCAGCTCAGCAGAGGCGAAGTTACAAGTTACATCTCAAACTTTTCACATTATTCTTCATTTTCTCAAATATGATCTATACAGTAAGGAACAGGCCTCACAAAGCAAATAGCTCATTTCAAATTCTAAGAGAATTTACAGGCTAAAAAATCAGCAACAATTTCTTCTGATTATTTCAGATAGCCCCGGTTTTGCCAGTTCTTCCAGAAGCTTGGGGTTGCCCAGTCACCACTGAAGGGTCCACAGTGTTCCCAGCAAAATGTGATACTAATACAGAAATTAAAATAGTTGTGAAATGATGAGCTTCTCTAAGATGCGCTTTTCTAACAAATTTCACAGTGCCAAATTTGACTTTTAATAAATCTCCATTAAAACTAATCAAAAAATGATAAGTGAAAAACTGATGCAGGATATTGTCTCGACCCCTTTGCTGGACTTATGACAGGGGTGCCTCCTTTACTCAGCCCACCCTGCTTAACCCCTTGTGGAAGGGATGGAGTGTGTGAACAAGTACAGAACTGGAGTAAGCAAGTGCAGGAACTGGCCGGCAGCCTGGCAGGAGCTTACTCTGTTTACTTGGGTCTTCCAGGCTCCACCCCTCACCAGAGGGAGTGTGCAAATGAATGAGTGCAGGGACCACCAGCTGCTTCAGCAGTGGCAGGAGCAAACTCCATGCAGGCCCTGCGGCAGCATCCAGGTAGGGGTATCTGTGATGCCAAGGCTCCAGAGGATGTGTTACAATGCTCTTTTAGCTCCATTGTTTGCAGATAGCTGTGTGTTGTCAGCTCAGTGGGTCCCTTGCCTCATTGTGTCAGGTGGGCTGCCTTCTGCCAGCGAGGGCACAGGACCAGTGTGATAGACTTTTTAGGTATCCTCATGTGGTACCTCCTGAATTCTTGTCTGGTGCCCAAGAAGAAGGAAGTCATGCAGACAAATTGAAGGATGGTGAATATAGAGAATTTTACTGAGTGATGAAAACAGCTCTCAGTGAAGAGGGGAGTGAGAAAGGGGACAGAAAGGGCTGATCACTCTCTTGAAGACAAGCTGCCTTTCTTCCTCTCTTTTCTGAAATCAAGTGGCCTCATCCAGCCACCATCTCTGAAGTTAAGTCACCTCTCTTCAATATGCAACCACTTCTCCACTCTGCCGACTGAGCCTGGGGTCTTTATAGGCACAGGATGCAGGCCAGGATGAGCCATAGGTAGTTTTGGAAAAGATAGCATTGGACTGGTAAAAAGACATAATTTAGAAACTGCCAACTGGGAGAGAGCGGGCACACAGGGATGGAAGTTTTCACTTTGGGCTGCTGGTTTCAGGGTTTTCGGCATGAAGGTGGGATTTTGCCAAGGACTTGCTCCTGTCTGCCTAGAGTTTCTCTGCCTCCTGTTGCTATCAAAACCACTTTCAAATGTGTGTTCTTAAAGTTTCATCTTATGCATTAGCATATTTAATATTTGTTAATGGCACTTATTTAGCACCTTATATTTACTGTATTTATCAATTAGTGATTCCTAAGTCTCCTGAAAGTGTCTCAATATGGTTAATATGAGAGGATATAATAATCAGAATGCCATCAGCTAGCATAATTGCAAATATATTTTCTTGAACCAGAATACAGTCTATTTGGCTGTTTTAATATGAACCAAAAATATTAGAATTTCTTATTTAGGTGACATGATAAAGAAAATTTGTTTCCAGAGTTCACTTCATCCTCCTTAAAAGTAAAGTATTTTGTTTCCTCACTTTCATGATATATACCTCAGTCTAGATTAGAACTAAAACCACTTACTTGATTTTGAGAAGAAAGTTCACTTCGAATTAAGTAGAATTGACATATATTCTTTATCAAATAATGACAATTTATCTTCCACACATTCTCTCACATTATTTCTAGCCTAAAACATTCCTGCCATGGCTGGTAAACAATTACTAAGACTATCCTTGTTTCTGAAAAGTATCAACATAATTAATATCACCTGGGCTAGAAAATGTAAATTTATCTAGTAACAATGGAAATGAAGTTTGTAAAATGACATGATAAATTGGTGATCTGGAATCTAAAACCTTTGTCAGTAGAACTGAAGATTAATTTTTGTCCTCTTTAGGCTCTGTGTGTTTTTTTTACTCTTATTCTTTTGGAATGATTATTTTTTTAACTGGGTTAGAGAAAGTATACATGGAGATGAACACATGCACATACATATGCAAAATGGAAAGTTGTAATTTTGATGTTTTGATTTTAAATATAGATCTGCTATAATAAAAGCTACATCTTTTTACTTGGGTATGAGTATGCATAGTTTGAAGATAAAGCATACTTATTAATCATTGCTTTGACAGCAGCAGTATTCACTTAGAACTCTTGATATTGTCATATAATTTTTATAGTACTCTTTCCAAAACTGTTAATTCATTTATAGAAGTTATCCAAACCATTGTTCTGTAGGACTGTCTTCCTTTCTTACCTGATCAGCTATTTTATTGTTACTGAAGTTTTTAAGAGCCGTCTTTCTTTCATTCTTCAAGATTTTGAAGGAGATGATGGTATGGATTTACAGAATAGTTAGGGGAATTATTGATTGATTGAGATGGAGTCTCGCACTGTTGCCTGGGTTGGAGTGCAATGATGAGATCTCGGCTCAGTGCAACTTTCGCCTCCCAGGTTCACATGATTCTCCTGCCTCAGCCTCTCGAGTAGCTGGGATTACAGGCACACACCACCACACCCAGCTAATTTTTTGTGTTTTTAGTAGAGACAGGGTTTCACTATGTTGGCCAGACTGTTCTCAAATTCCTGGCCTTGAGATCCGCCTGCCTCAGCCTCCCAAATTGGCCTGGGATTACAGGTGTGAGTCACCATGCCCAGCCAGGAGTTATTTATTTTTTTGGATAATTTTCAACTAATACTTCCAAGGTAGCATAATAAGAAAGCAAATATACAAATACCCAACCTCAAGAATATCAACTACAGAATTATTTGATGGTATAACAGATTTTAAAAAGAAAATCACAGTGTAAACTTCATGGTTATTTTCTCTCATAGGACTTGCTGTATGCTAGTCAATTGAGTTTTCCAAGCATAGTCTGTTTAAACACTTACTGAGATATGTAGAATGTTATTAAATCTTCTCTAGACCATAGACATCGTAGTTAGCTCAGCAGCATAATTGGTAAGAGGAAGCTGTCATCATATTCCTTATAATCCTTTTAAAAATTTGAGGGCTATACCACAAAATTGTCTACCAGTAATCTGTGCCATTCCACAATAGAACACAATAAATAATATTGATAGGTAACATTTATTGAGCCCCTACTATTTTGGAACATTTCGCCCTCAAAATAAGTCTTTGTGGTACTGTTGTTATTTTCATAGAACAGATAAGGATACAGGAGCTTTGAAAGGCTAAATAACTTGTCCAGAGTCACAAAGCTAATAAATGGTAAAACTTTTAATAAAATCTGTCTTCCTGTAAAAACTGTAGTTTAAATCCCTATGCTGTTATTCTAGATAATGCACTTAACCAACAGTTTAAAAGGTGCTTATTTGAATGATCTTTTCAGTGATGGTGGTGGATTAGTCTAATTTATTCACACTTAAGAAGAATGGTGCATTATCACAGAATGGCTTAACTTGGAATAAAGTCCATGATGGTGGAACAGAATTTGTCTTTGGAGGCTTGGAAATTCTAAACATCTGTCATATAACACTGAGGACAGTTGGCTCTAGTAGCACTGACTAATATGGACAACTAAATCAGTTTAACATTGAGCCAGGTATTTGTGACTCATGCCGTCTCACAGTCAATTTGTTCTTAATGTGTTTTAATATAATCTGTTGGCCAGGTGAGGTGCTTCATGCCTGTAATCTCAGCATTTTGAGAGACTGAGGTGAGAGACTGAGGTAGGAGGACTGCTTGAGTTCAGGAGCTGGAGACTAGTCTGGGCTATATATATAGTTAGACCTTGTTTCTACAAAAAATTGAAAAATACAATTATCTGGGCATGGTGGCATACACATGTAGTTCCTACCTACTCTGAAAGCTGAGGTGGGAGGACGGCCTGAGCCCAGGATGTAAAGGCTACATAGTAAGCTGTATTTACATCAGCTTACTATGAGTCTCTGTCTTAAAAAAATATATTTTTAATTCTGTTTTGTCATAGTGATATGGTTTGGCTCAACTTACTAAAAAAAGTTTTGTTCTGTTAAGTAATAGTGTTATGGTTTGTCTCTATTTACTCTGTATGCATCTATTTACTAATTTAGCTTTGAGTGTTTTTTGATAGAGATCTTTTCTTCAGTTCTTCAACTTAATTACTGAATTGTATAGGAAAATAATGTGTTTTCATAGTAGTATAATTACTATTCCAATACTATAATTACTGAAATATTATTGGTAGTTGTATTTTATTTAGAAGTAAAAAATTTGCAAATGTTTTGATGGTTCCTAGAACTTTTTTTTTTTTTTGAGACAGAGTCTCGCTCTGTCACCAGGCTGGAGTGCAGTGGTGCAATCTTGGCTCACTGCAACCTCCACCTCCCAGGTTCAAGTGATTCCCCTCCCTCAACCTCCCAAGTAGCTAGGACTACAGGCATGCACCACCACACCTGGCTAATTTTTTTGTATTTTTGTAGAGAACGGGGTTTTACCATATTGGCCAGGATGGTCTGCATCTCCTGACCTCGTCATCTGCCTGTGTTGGTCTCCCAAAGTGCTGGGATTACAGGTGTGAGCCACCGCAGCCAGCCGGGAATATTTTTTAATAAGTCTCTGAACATAACATTTAATTTCTGCCTGAGCCTTGTTTCTCACCTTATAAATGAGAAGTAAGCAAACACAGTTCAGTCATCAGCTTTAAAGTAAAGAAAGAAAAATTTCAGTATATGGTATCACTATCAGGCATATAAATAAGATAATCATTTTTCTGAAAAGAAAGAGGAGAAAACTCAAACTCATTGAGTATTACTATGTTTCTCCCATCTCCCACACTTCTAATGCTGGTTTACCCCTTCTTCATCTTTATCTTAAAGCATTTCTTAAAAATTGAAGATGTGCTTGAAAGGAGGCTAAAGTTCCTTTTTGGAAATTGATTTATTTCTTGGTTTGGTTATGAGTATTTTTAGAAATATTTTAAATTCTTACTCATACTAGGGAATGGCTGGTACAGGATGATAAGCAAGCTGCTTGAGTTTGGACCTATGTCATATAAAGGCCTTACAGTTCTGTTTCAGGAAACGCATACTTAGAATTCCAGAATACATTCCTGGGCCAGACATCTAGAGATACTCTTTGTATGCAAGGTTTAGAAGTCTGTTTTCAACATTTTGTCCTAAGTATTCTGCTTCACTTCATAAACTAGCAATTGCAGTGTTACTATCATTTACCCTACTATTGAACTTTATATTGAAAAGATTTGTGGTAGCATGAATTGGCACATAACCAAGGTCTTTCTATTTCTTAATAAAGCCATTAACTACATTCTTTACTGGGGAAAAGAGATTTCCAGTAATAGTTAATTTTATTAGGTCTGCTTAATACATACGCTCTAACAAAAATTCAGTAATCTGCTGTAAATCCAATGCCCATAAGATATTCTCACCAAAGATTCTTTCTCTTTTGAGTACATGAAGAAAATTAGATGCTACTGGTGAGAGAAATCTCACTGTGGTCTAGAATATTTTTTCAGAAAACCAGTAGATTTTAATAGAGTAACTTTATAAATAGGATTAGTATTGTATGCTTTAACCAAGTAAACCTTAGAATAATGTGTCTAAAATTCCCCACAGTAATCCATATTTCGGACATTTTCTTTCTTTAGAGATACTCATCTCTTAATGCAAAACCTGTTTGTAAAAGATGTGTCAATTGGATTTTCCATTTACTTATATTTCAGTTTTACACATGTTCTATTTTCACTTCACTGATCTTTAGCTGGTTATATGACAGAGCTTTGTTGTTTTTTCCTGCCTTTACCATTTCATTCTTCTTTTTCCTCCTAGCTCGAAGTAGTCAGTGATTTGCTTGTGTTACTTCATTTATGCCAAAAATATTAATGAAGCAACTACTGTGTGTCAGAGAATGTCAAGTGCTAGGTATAGAATAGTGCCCTCATAGATTTGAATGTAGCAGGGAAGAGTGACAAATAAGCACTTACATTAAATAAGTGGTTATAGAAACAACTTAAATTAAATAACAGTAGGGGAGGTTAAGAGATTATGATGTCTCCATGGGATGAATATTCTGCAGCTGTTAAAATATATAAAACATTTATGAAAAATAAGACACTATCAGTAGTAACATGAGGTTCGTGGGGACTAGGCTTGTAATTATGTATAATATTGTACCTTAAATTTATTCATATATTTTCCACTAAACTCACACATACACACACATACACACACACACACACACACACACAGGAACACTGTGTGTGTGTGTATACATATATACGTACACATGTACACATATATATGTGTGTATACACACACACACACACACACACACACACACACACATACATACACAGTTTCTTTATCCACTCATTCATTGATGGGCATTTTGGCTGGTTCCACATTTTTACAGTTGCAAATTGTGCTGATGTAAACATGCATGTACAAGTATCTGTTTTGTATAATGACTTATTTTCCTCTGGGTAGATACCCAGTAGTCGGATTTTTGGATCAAATGGTAGTTCTACTTTTAGTTCTTTTAAAGAATCTCCACATGCTTTCCCTGTTGGCTGTACTAGTTTACTTTTCCACAAGCAGTATAGACATGTTCTCCGATCACCACATCCATGCCAACATCTGTTATTTTTTGATGTTTTTGATAATGGCCATTCTTGTAGGAGTAAAGTGGTATCACATTGTGGTTTTGATTTGCATTTTCCTGATTATTAGTGATGTTGAGCATTTCTTCATACTTTTTTTGGCCATTTGTATATCTTCTTTTGAGAATTGTCTATTCATGTCCTTAGCTCACTTTTTGTTGGGATTATTTTTTTCTTGCTGATTTGTTTGAGTTACATGTGGATTCTGTGTATTAGTTAGTCCTTTGTCAGATACATAGTTTGAAAAGATTTTCTCCTACTCTGTGGGTTGTCTGTT
Organism: Saimiri boliviensis; assembly: GCF_048565385.1. Classification (NCBI taxonomy): domain Eukaryota; kingdom Metazoa; phylum Chordata; class Mammalia; order Primates; family Cebidae; genus Saimiri; species Saimiri boliviensis. Next base: position 38,122,444 of record NC_133450.1, on the reverse strand, counting down.
TGCTGACTGTTCCTTTTGCTGTGCAAAAGCTCTTTAGTTTAATTAAGTCTCACCTGTTCATCTTGATTTTTGTTCGATTTGCTTCTGAAGTCTTTGCCTAAGCCAGTGTCTAGAAGGGTTTAATCCAACATTATTTTCTAGATTTTTTTACAGTTTCAGGTCTTAGATTTAAGTCCTTGATCCATCTGGAGGTGATTTTTGTGTAAGGTGAGAGATGAGGTTTTATTCTCCTACATGTAGCTTGTCAGTTATCCCAGTACCATTTGTTGAATAGGGTGTCCTTTCCCTGCTTTATGTTTTTGTTTGCTTTGTCAAAGATCAGTTGGCTGTAAGTATTAGGGTCTGTTTCTGGGTTGTCTATTCTGTTGCATTGGTCTATGTGTCTCACATAGGCCTTCTCTTGTCTTACACAAAAATCAACTCAAGATGGATTTTGTACCACACTATTTTGGTGACTATGGCCTTATGGTATAGTTTGAAATCAGGTAGTGTGATGCCTCCAAATTTGTTCTTTTTGCTCAGTCTTACTTTAGCTCTGCGTGCTTTTTTTTTTGGTTCCATGTGAATTTTAGAATTGTTTTTTCTAATTCTTTGGAGAATGATGGCAGTATTTTGATGGAGATTGTGTTGAATTTGTAGATTGCCTTTGACAGTATGGTCGTTTTCACAATGACCATAAGCTCCTTTTCTAATTGAGCTTCTTTGGATCTTCTCTCTTTTTTTCTTAGTTAGTCTTGCTAATGTTCAATTTTGCAACATCAGTTTTATTTATCTTTTCGAAAAAACAAAAATACAGTTAAAAAAAAAATATCCAAGGTATACAGGCAACAGATAGCATGATGAATGGAATAGTACCTCACATCTTAATACTAATGTGGAATGTAAATGGCCTAAATGCTCCACCTAAAAGATGCAGAATTCCAGAATGGATTCAAATTCATAAACCACACATCTGCTGCCTTCAAGAGACTCACCTAAAACATAAGGACTGACATAAATGTAAGGTGGCAGGGGAGACATTCCATGCAAATGGACACCCAAAGTGGCAGAAGTAGCAATTCTTAGACAAAACAAAAAGCAACAACAATTAAAAAAGACAAAGAGGGACATTATATAATCATAAAAGGCCTTGTCCAACAGGAAAATATCACCATCCGAAACATACACACCCAACACTGGATCTCCCAAATTTATAAAGCAATTACTACTAGACCTAAGTAATGAGATAGGCAGCAACAAAATAATAGTGGAGGACTTCAGTACTCCACTGACAGCACTAGACAGGTCATCAAGACAGAAAGTCAACAAAGAAACAATGGATTTAAACTCCACCCTGGAACAAATGAACTTAACAGATATTTACAGAACATTCTACCCAACAACCACAGAATATACATTCTATTCACCAGTGCATGGAACTTTCTTGAAGATAGACCATTTGATAGGCCACAAAACAAATCTCATTAAATTAAAAACATTGAAATTATATCAGGTACTCTCTTAGACCACAGTGGGATAAAACTGGAAATCAACTCCGAAAGGAACCTTTAAAACCATACAAATATATGGAAATTAAATAACCTGCTCCTAAATGGTCATTGGTCAACAATGAAATCAAGATGGAAATTAAAAAGAATAAAGTTCTTAGCCTTAAATGTCTACATCAGAAAGTCTGAAAGAGCAGAAATAGACAAACTGGGGTCACACCTCAAGGAACTAGAGAAACAAGAACAAACCAGACCCAAACCCAGCAGAAGAAAGGAAATAACCAAGATCAGAGCAGAACTAAATGAAATTGAAAGAAAAACAATACAAAAGATAAATGAAGCATATATAACTTTTCCATTATTATTTTACTTAGGTTTGGGGGTACATGTGCAGAACATGCATATCTGTTACATAGGTATACACATGTCTAGGTGGTTTGCTGCACCCATTAGCCCATCATCTACATTAGATATTTCTCCTAATGCTATCCCTCCCTTCCCCCCTGCCATCCTCCTACAGGCCCTGGTGTGTAATGTTCCCCTCCCTGTGTCCATGTGTTCTTATTGCTCAACTCCTACTTATGAGTGAGAGCATGCGGTGTTTGGCTTTTTGTTCTTGTGTTAGTTTGCTGAGAAGGATGGTTTTCAGCTTCATCTATGTCCCTGCAAAGGACATGAACTCATCCTTTTTTACAGCTGCATAGTATTCTATGGTGTATATGTGCCACATTTTCTTTATCATTGATGGGCATTTGGGTTGGTTCCAAGTCTTTGCTGTTGCAAACAGTGCTGCAATAAACTTAATATGTTCATGTGTATTTATAGTAGAATGATTTCTGATCCTTTGGGTATATACCCAGTAATGGGATTGCTGGATCAAATAGCTACCATTTGACCCACCATTTCTAGATCCTTAAGGAATTGCCACTCTGTCTTCCAGAATGGTTGAACTAATTTATACTCACACCAACAGTGTAAAAGCGTTCCTATTTCTGCACACCCTCTCCAGCATCTGTTTCCTGACTTTTTAATGATCGCCATTGTAACTGGTATCTCATTGTGATTTTGGTTTGCATTCCTCTAATGACCAGTGATGAGCATTTTTTCATATGTTTATTGGCTGCAACATATATAACTTTCTAATCCTGCTTTCCTTCCTTACTTTCCAGAGGAATTTTTATTCTGAGTGTTGTATATACTGCCTGCCCACATTTTATTATTTTATTATGTAAATAAGTATGCATGAAAGCATGTTGTTTTACATCTTTTTAAAATTTGTAAGAATGTATCATACTACATCTAGGTATGTTTTGCAGCTTTTTCACTCAGCATTGAAATTCATGTAAGATTATGCATGATTGATACTCGTAGGTGCAGTTTGTTCATTTTAACTGTAGAATAAATTACTGAATATGAATAACCACAATTTACTATTTATTCATTCTCTATTAATAGACAACTAGTGTCTCCTTGTGGACCTGTGCTAAAATTTCTTTAGGATAATTGTAGAAAGATACATTCTGGATCTTAATATATGTGCGTTTTCAACTTTGGAACAATTCAGCAATATTTTCTAAACAAATTGTTCTAATTTTACCTTCCTACCTTTAGTGTATGTTATGGGCTTAACTGCTTCCCCTGCCCATCCAAATTCATAAATTGAAGCCCTAAACCAGTCCCTCAGATGTGATTATATTACTTTAAAGAGGTGATTAAGTTAAAATGAGGTCATTAAGGTGGACCCTAATCCAATCTGATGGTGTCTTTATAAGAAGGGAGAGTTAGCAAACAAAAGAAGGGAGGCTTGCAAACAGAGGAAAGACATGTTGAGGATACAGTGAGAAGAGACAGACTTCTGCAACTCAGTGAGTGAGTCCTCAGAAGAAACCAAACCTTCTCATAACCTTAATCATGGACTTCTAAAGCCTCTAGAACTGTGATAAATTTCTGTTGTTTAAGCCACCCATTTTATGCTATTCTGTTATGGCAGCCCTTAAAAACTAATATGTGAGAGTTCCAGATTCTCTGCGTTCCCACCTCATTCAGCATCACACATTTTAATTGTCACCATTCTAATAGAGAAAAGAATATCTCTGTTTCAATTTAAATATCCTAGCTACCAAAAAAATGCTGATTATTTCTCAGTATTATTGATGAATAAAGCTTTCCTCTATGAACTGCTAGTTCATATACTTTGTACATTTTTCTATTACATTGCCTTGCCTTTTTATTATAGATTTGAAGGAGTTCTTGATATAATTTACATAATAATCCTATATAAATTATATATTTTCCATTCTCTTTATCTGACTTGTCTATTAATTTTATTGCACAGAAATTTTTAAGTTTTAAGGCAGTCAGATTTATTAGTCTTTACGGTTCGGGCTTAAAAAAAATCTTACTTGAGAAATTCTTTTCTCTCCCAAGGTCATGAAGAATGCAGAATTTCTTCTGAAATTTTAAAGTTTTCTTTGTCAGATTGTTTGAATTTTCTTTGAAACCATCTGTCACCACCATTTATTGAATGATGTATCCTTTTCCTTGTAATTTAGAATGATACCTGTGTCATATATGCTAGGATCTCTTTCTAGGTGCATTATTATGTTCTATTAGTCTTATTTATCTGACTTTGTGCCAATATTACACTGTTTCCATTACTAAAACTTTGTTTTGTGTTCTGATGGGGGGAAATCCTATTTTTTTTCTTATTTTGCAAAATTAACCAGCTTATTTTGGAGGTTATGCTTTTCCGTAAGTATTTTAGGATCACTTTGCTAAATTCAACTAAAAAAATCCTTTCGGAATTTTTATTAGAATTGCATTCAATTTATAGATCAATTTGGGAAACATCTACTTCTTCAGAAAATTTGTTGTTCTTTATTTATTTATTTATTTATTTATAGATAGAGTCTCACTCTGTCACCCAGGCTGGAGTGCAGTGGCCTGATCTCAGCTCACTGCAATATCCACCTCCTGGGTTCAGGTGATTCTTCTGCCTCAGCCTCCTGAGTAGTTGGGACTACAGATGTGCCATGCCTGGCTAATTTTTTTGTATTTTTAGTAGAGACAGGGTTTTACCATCTTGGCCCAGCTGGTTTCAAACTCCTTACCTCGTGATCCACCCACCTCAGCCTCCCAAAGTGCTGGGATTACAGGCATGAGCCACCACACCTGGCCAAAATTTGTAATTTTTTAACGTACAGGTTATATTGCTCTGTTAGATTTATTCCTTGAAAGTTTATGATTCTCTTGTTACTGTTGTAAATGTAGTATTTTTAAAAACACATTTAGTAATTTGTGGTTGTCATTGTATAGGGACTTTAATTTTTATATATTGATATTGTGTATAGCAATGTTCCTGAACTTTCTTATTAGTACAGTTTGTAGATTATTATGGATTTTCTATATTAAAGTTTATATTATCTGAATAACATTTGTTTCTTCATTTTTCTACACTTGTCTTCTTCTTTATCTTATTACATTGGCTAAGGCCTTCAGTACAGTGATGAATAGAAGCATAGATGGCAGGCTTGTCTTCTATTGTTCTTAGCTTTAAAAGGAGTGCTACTGATGAGTTGATCCATAGAATGTGATATGTAGTATGAATTTCTGATATTCCTTACTGAATTAAAGAGTTTACCTTCCATTCATTCTTTCTTGCTAAGATGTTTGTAATCAATAAATGTTAAATTTTAATGAAATGATTTTTTTGTTCCTATTGGGATTGCAATGTTGTTTTAATTTGTTAATACAATCAATTTAAATTAATAGCTTTTCTAATAAACCAATGTAGTATTCTTAGGATAAAGTTGAGATAGTCATGTATTTTTTTACTATATTGTTATATTTACTTATATATCATTTGGGAGTTTGAAAATAAGCCTGTAATTGAATTAGTCTTTAATTTTTTTGTTGTCCTTGTCTACTTTTATATCAATCTTATACTAATCTCAGGAATGGAATTTTAGGATTTCCTCTGTTTTTATATTTCCTAGATTTTGATTCAGATGTTTTATGAATATTCATAAAACTCGTATAAAAATGCTTGAACTTAAAGTTTTAGAAAATTCAATCGATTTTTGACCAGTGATAAAATTGCTATAAATTATTGAGTTCATTTTGTAGTTTAATTCCTCTAGAAATTACTTTTTTCATGTTTTTAAAGCAAGTACCTGAAAATATTCATAGTATTTTTTGATAAGTTTTAAAATTCTTTATCTGTGTTTATGATTCTCTTTTCTTTCCTACTATTGTTTACTTGTGCCTACGTTCTTTTTCTTAATTAAAGCCTTTATTTTTTCTAATATTCATGGCATAATTGTTGAAAGTGTTTAAGAAAGGCAACCTGTTTTACATGAATTATTAAATGCATTTTTGATGAGAAAAGTTTAATTTCTCAGAGAGCTGTGTAATTATTCCATTTAGGCGGCAACTCACTATTTTTTCATATTCTGACTGCAAAACAGTAATGTACTGGTATTCATACTGTGTTTTATATGCATTGCATTCCTTTAGAATGGGGCTAATGTTTGGGTATTAGAAGGATACCTTCTTGTTTGAATAAAGATTTTCATCAAATTTTTATTGGGGAGAATAATTTTTGAAATATACATCAAATCTCAGAAAAACCTAACATGTAAGCATCCTTAAAGGTTTTTAAAATAGGAATGAGGATCATCTACAGGAAATCCTGTTGATTACCTGTTTCATGTTTTGTGATGTAAGCAGTGAACCAGGCCAGCCTGTATATCTAGTGCTGCAGCTACACAGTCCACCTTTCTTAGATTTACCTAATGACTAATGTTTAGCATCTTTTAATGTGCTTAATTCTTCTTTGTCTTTTTTGTTCAAACATTTGTTTAAATCTTTTTGCTTATGAGCTTCCTTCCCCCCCACACACACCCCCGATGATTTGGTTCTTTATGTAGTCTGGATACAAGTTCTTTAACAGATGTAGGATTTAAAAATATTTTCTTGGCTGGGCACAGTGGCTCATGCCTGTAATCCCAGCACTTTGGGAGGCTGAGGCGGATGGATCACCTGAGGCCAGGAGTTCAAGACCAGCCTGGCCAACATGGCAAAACCCCATCTCTACTAAAAATACAAAAATTAGCTGGGCATAGTGGCCCATCCCTATAGTCCAGCTACTTAGGAGGCTGAGATGGAAGAATCACTTGAACTGGGGAAGTGGAGGTTGTGAGCTGAGGTCACGCCAGAGCCACGATCACGCCATTGCACTCCAGCCTAGGTGATAGAATGAGACTCTGTCTCCAGAAAGAAGAGTTTTTAATGTGAGTGAAACCCAGTTTATCATTTTTTCTTTTATGGATCATACCTTTCTGTCATATCTAAGATAATTTTGCTGAACTGAGGGTCAGAAAGGTGTATTTCTTGTTTTCCTCTTGTTGTAAAAACTGTCATTTGTCGGCCGGGCGCGGTGACTCAAGCCTGTAATCCCAGCACTTTGGGAGGCCAAGGTGGGTGGATCACAAGGTCGAGAGATCGAGACCATCCTGGTCAACATGGTGAAACCCCGTCTCTACTAAAAATACAAAAAATTAGCTGGGCATGGTGGCGTGTGTCTGTAATCCCAGCTACTCAGGAGGCTGAGGCAGGAGAATTGCCTGAACCCAGGAGGCGGAGGTTGCGGTGAGCCAAGATCGCGCCATTGCACTCCAGCCTGGGTAACAAGAGCGAAACTCTGTCTCAAAAAAAAAAAAAACAAAACTGTCATTTGTCTGCTAAATTATCTTTGTGACTTCATTAAAAAAATTGAGTGTCTGTCCATTTATGTGTGGGCCTGTTCCTGGACTTGTCTGTTTCATTGTGTTCTTTGTCATCTATCTTTATACCAGTACCTCACTCTCTTGATTATTGTATGTAGTTTTATAATAGCTATTTAAAATTTCTTTTATTTTTAAAATTTCTGTTCATTCGTTCATTCATTCATTCATTCATTCAATCATTCAGACACCAACTCAAGCCAGATTTAATAGGCCTTGATATCAGATGGTGTTTGCCCTTTAGTTTTACCTTTTCTGATTTGTATTAAGTATTTTAGATGTTTGTATTTCCATATGAATTTTAGAACTGGCCTGTCAGTTTCTAAACAAATTCAGTGTTGTTTTATAATTTTAAATTCATAAGTCATGCCTGTCTTTTGCCAGATTAATACTTAATTTTTTTCATTTTTTGATGCTATTGTAACTGTGGTTTTAAATATTAATTTCCAATTTTTTTTGCTAGAATATAGAAATACAATTGAATTTTGTATGTTGTTGTTATATTCTGCAACCTTGTTAAACACCATTAGATTTTCAACATAGATTATCATGTCATGTGAATAAGGATAACTTTGCTTCTTTCAATTCAACTTCAATGCCTTTGTTTCTTTTTCTTGCCTTTCTCTATTGGCTAGAATTTCCAATACAGTGGTGAATAGAAGTGGTGAGAGAGGACTTCCTTGTATTGTTTCTGATCTGAGAGGAAATATATTTATGCTTTCAACATTAACCTGTGGTGTTAACAGTAAGTTTTTAATAGATGCTTGATATCAGGTTGAGGAAATTTTCTTAATTTCCTAGTTTCTGACTTTTTCTTTTTTTTGAGACGGAGTTTCACTCTTGTTCCCCAGGCTGGAGTGCAATGGCACAGTCTCTGCTCAATCTCTGCTCACCACAATCTCTGCCTCCTGGGTTCAAGCGATTCTTCTGCCTCAGTCTCCCGAGTAGCTAGGATTACAGGCATGTGCCACCATGCCTGGCTAATTTTGTATTTTTAGTAGAGATGAGGTTTCTCTGTGTTGGTCAGACTGGTCTTAAACACCCAACCTCAGGTGATCTGCCTGTCTTGGCCTCCCTAAGTGCGGGGATTATAGGCATGAGCCACTGTACCCAGCTGTTTCTGACACTTTTTATCAAGAATTTACATTAGACTTTTGTTAAGTCCTTTTTTTGAATCTATTCAGATAATGTGATTTGTAAAATTTTGTTTATAGGAAGAATTATGTTGATTTAGTTTTTGATGCTAAGCCAGTCTTGCATTTCTAGGATAAACCTTAATTAATCATGATTTACTATCTACATTACATATGGTTGGGCTTAGTCTGCTAAAATTTTTAGAATTTTTATATCTATGTTCATGAGAGATACTGTTCTGCAATTTGTTTTTTTTGTTGTTGTTGTTTTGTTTGTTTGTTTGTTTTTAACAATGTCTTTCTCTGGTTTTGATATCCGGATAATACTAGCTTTATTGAATGAGTTGGGAAGTATTCCCTTTAGGTTTCCTGCTCAGTGTGGCTAGAATAGGGTTTCGAAACTATGATTCATGGGTCAAATCCTACCAACCACCTCTTTATTTCATGGCTAGCAAGCTAAGAATGATTTTACATTTTTAAGTTGTTACATTTTAAATGTTTTATTTATGTATCTAAGTAATAGCCTTGATTTTGCTTGCTGGCCGTAAAACCGAAAATATTTGTTAGGAAAAAGTTTGCCAGTTCAATTGATTTTTTTTTTTTTAAGAACCATTTTCATTGATTTTTATCTGTTTTTCTTTTCCTCCATTTCATTGTTATCTTCTCTGATCTTTATTACTTTGTTTCTTCCACTTATTTGAAATCTCATTTGCTCTTTTTTCTTAGTTTCTTAGGTAGAAACTACAAGTATAATCTGCAGTAAATCTGATTCTTTATATTTTTCATTTCAGACATTACAGTTTTCATCTCTAGTAGTTCTATTTGAGTATCTATTTAAAAAAAATTTTTTTTGAGACGGTCTTTCTGTCACCCAGTCAGGAGTGCAGAGGCATGATCTTGGCTCACTGCAACCTCTGCCTCTTGGGTTCAAGCAAGTCTCTTGCCTTAGCCTCCCAAGTAACTGGGATTACAGATATGCACCACCACGCCCAGCTAATTTTTGTATTTTTCATAGAGACAAGGTTTTACGATGTTGGCCAGGCTAGTCTCAAACTCCTGACCTCAGGTGATCTACCCACCTCAGCCTCCCAAAGTGCTGGGATTACAGGCGTGAGCCACTGCGCCTGCCCTATTTATTAAAATTTTAACATCTTTTTAGTATCTTCCCTGTCTCTAACTTTTGAACATATGAAATACAGTCGTAATAACTGTTACGTCTATGCTGATTCTAACATCTGTGTCAGTTTTAAGTTGGTTTTGATAGATTGATTTTACCCCTCTTTCTGGGTTAACTTCTTGTTTTTTTGCAAGCCTGGTAACTTTTGTGGATTCCAGACATCATTAATTTTACCTTGTTTGTTACTAGAAGCTTTTGTATACTTTACTAATATTCTTAAATTTTGTTCTGGGATGTAGTTATTTAAAAATAACTGGATCCTATTTTGTTTTTTAAGAATTGTTAAGCAGGACCTAAGCAATGTTTGGTCTGGGGCACATTTCCCTACTATTGAGGCGAAATCCTTCTGAGCATTTTACTCGGTGCCCCAGAAATTACTGTTTTCTAGTTTGGTGTGATCAGGAACTGTTTCTAGATAATCTGTATGAATCCCAGGTACTACTTCCTCTAATCCTTTTAGAGAGTTCTTTCCCCAGCCTGAGTAGTTCCTTACACGTGTGCTAAGTACTCTGCTGATTCTCAAGTGGTACCTTTGCAGATTTCTGGAGTTCTCCCTCCTCTGCAGTTCTCTGTTATTCAAACTCTTTCCTGGTCTTTTTAGACTCTTAGCTCCATTTCTTCAACTCAGTGAATATACTGGCTCCATCTGCATTTCCCCTCCATGTACTGTGGTCTGGAAACTCTCTGAATGCAGTGAGATGGGACAGTCATAGGGCTGTCATCATTTGTTTTCCTTCTCTCATGATGACTGCCCTTTGTTGCCTGATTACAGCTTCATTTGATCATTGTTTAATACATCTCATCTGGATTTTGAGTTGTTTCAGGCAGGATGGTAAATGTCTTGGCCAGAAGTGGAAATCTTAGATAATGTACATCTTTAGCATGTTGAATATAATAAGGAAGCATTCTGTTCCCTAAGTATTCAAAAAAGAGACTGTTCATGCATATTGACTCTTTTCTGGATGCAGTTTAGAAAGAATAGTTCTCCTGTATTTTTTTTTAGAGTGATTTTTTGCTTGTACTTTTCTTTATCTACAGTTTTTTTCCCCACAGTTGGATTAGATTATTAGGTGATACAGATTACTAATTCCACTATGTTTTATTATAATTAAATTGGAAATCTTCACAGAAATCTACTGAAAAGATCATATGCTATTTTTTATGACTGTTTTGCCTCTTGTATTCATTCCACCAGTATTTGAAGAAATGAAATAAAAAGGAGAACCAAGACATAATCTTTCTATTGTTAATTTTTCTATCATTAAAATATATTCTGAAAAAGGACACACCTGTCCTAGGTGTATATTGTTGTCAACATAAATCCCAAGAGATTGAAGTTTTATTCAGTTTTCAAATTGTTTCCTAGAAACCAGCCACCTAATTCAGAAAGAGATTAAGAGCCAAGTCTTAGAAACATAACTTTTAAAAACTATATACCAGGACATGCCTCATTTGTGAATGTATGTGTGCTCATAAATTGGGTAATTATGCACCTAACTACTGTATTCATTTTATTATTATTCACTTTGTGCTTATACAAATGAAGCCTTTTTCATTGATATTCTGTAGCCTCGGAAACTCATGATTGGAGGATGGTTACTTTTTATGTTCCTGTTCAGTGTTAATGAATACCATTTTATAGGAAATTATAAAATGTCTCCAATTACTTTGGTATAGCTGTAACAATAGCTAGTTTATTAAGCATGTATTCTGAAGTAGATAGGTAATTGACAGTTAATTTGGCTTCATTGGGTTATATAAAAAATGTTAGAAAAGCTATAAAAAACCTTTCGTATCAGAGTATTTGTAGCAAAAGGCTGTGTTGGCTGGGTGCAGTGACTCATGCCTGTAATCCCAGCACTTTGGGAGGCTGAGGTGGGTGGATCACTTGAGGCCAGGAGTTTGAGACCAGCCTGGCCAACCCAATGAAACCCCGTCTCTACTAAAATTATAAAAAAAATTAGCCGAGCGTGGTAGTACATGCCATCATGCCCATCTGCTCAGGTGGGTGAGGCACAAGAATCATATGAACATGGGAGGCAGAGGTTGTGGTGAGCCAAGATCACATCACTATACTCCAGCCTGGGCAACAAAGCAAGACTGTCCCCAAAAAAAAAAAAAAAAAAAGACTATGTTGACATGTGAATTTAAATGCTGCCAATTATCATTTAAAAATTAAATTCTCTTAAACTGTGATGATAAGAATAGATAGCGCAGACTTTTTGAGATTACAGCTCATCTCTAAAATGACAAAGCTCAGATGTAATAGTAGCCTTCATAAAATTTATTGCCCAACACTGTGCTAAGTACTTTTACAGATATTTCGTCATTTAAATAGACTTTGAAAGAAAAATCAACTATTTGATCTTAGGACAATTTTGTAAAGGGATCTATATATGTGCGCATTAATTTCCTATTGCTGCTTTGACAAGTACAACAAATTTTATGGCTTAAAACAGCATAAACTTACTGTCTTACAGTTTTGGAGGCCATAGATCTCAAATGCGTTTCACTGGACTGAAACCAAGGTGTCAGGAGGGCTGGATTCCCTAGAGAAGGAATTTTTGTTTGTTTGTTCGTTTGTTTGCCTTTTCCAGTTTCTAAAAATGTGTTTCATGCTCATGGCCACTTCTTCTATCTTCAGAGCTAACAGCCACATAACACATAACCTTTTCTTCTTCTGTAGTAAAATCTTCCTCTACCTTCTTCTTATGAAGACACTTGTTATTACAAAATTGCCTACCTAGATAATCCAATTTCAAAATCCTTAATTATGTACATATTCAGAGTTTCTTTTGCCATCAAGTAATATTCACATGTTCAGGGATTAGGTTATGGATATCTTTGGGAGACCTTTGTTTAGCCTAATAATACATTGTATTACGTACATCAAAGTGGAGTATAGTATATTGCCAAAAGTCATATAAAAACAAAACATGTTAGGAACAAGCACAGTTTGGAATTAAGTTAAACAGAAAGGTTGATAATATAAGTAAAAGATCTTTGATTGCTGTTCTGTGCTCCAAAATTTTATATTATTGACTGATTTTTTTTTGTTGCTGATAGAAATGAGTAAGACAGTAATCTTCCATTTTTTATTTTATTTTATTTTATTTTTTGAGACAGGATTTTTTACTCTGCTGCCTACACTGGAATCCAGTGAGATTATCATAGTTCACTGTAACCTTAAACTCCTGGGTTCAAGCCGCCCTCCTGCCTCAGCCTCTTGAGTAGCTGGGACTACAGGCACACACCACCATGTGCCCAGCTAGTTTTTTTTTTTTTTTGTAACGATGAGGGATTGCTATGTTGCCCAGGCTGGCCATGAACTCCTGTGCTCAAGTGATCCTCCTACCTGGGCCTTCCAAAGTGCTGGGATTACAGGCATGTGCTACTACACTTGGCCCATTTTTTTTTTTTTTCCAGTGTGTTTCATCTTCTACTCTTGTCTTTCTTTTTTCTGTATAAAACCAATACTTAGTACTCTAAGGTCCTGAGTTGAAAGACAGATTTATATAGTCTGATATTGTAATTAATTTAGAAATACATTATATTTGATGTTTGAGCATATCCTTAGACACATGTTCAGATATGCCTCCTTATTTCTTTTAAGCCTTTTCTTTACTTTTTCCTTCACTTTTCTTACTCCTAACCACTAATGAAGAATTGACCACTGTGTCACTGATGGTGATACTCTAAGTAATGGGCTGAAAGATTTTAGGAAAAAGTTCTAGAAGTTTGTTAACTCCTAGAAGCTCATAGATTTCTGAGGTGTAGATTATTATTTTCTATTTTTGTTTATTATCATTTCATTGTCCATTTCATTAGTTAATCATATACCTTTGAAGAGAAAATTGCATTTGGTACTTCTTTTATGCAATATGGTTCAACAGCTTATAGAGTTTACAGTATAAATGTTTTAGTAAAGTGAGTTTCTATTTTGTTATACAGTTTAAAAGCTAAATGTTTACATTTTCTTTTCTGAACTGTAGGATACCAGAAGGCCCCATTGATCAGGGGCCAGCTACAGGAAGAGTACGTGTTTTAGAAGAACAGCTTGTTAAGGCCAAAGAACAGATTGAAAATTACAAGAAACAGACCAGAAATGGTAGGTGTTTATACACTGTTTTTCCCTACTCAGTATATGGGCTTTAGCACAAATAATTGAAAGTTTCCTTTTATCAAAATGTTGGAAATGCTATGACTCTCTATTCTTTGACTGCAGGTCTGGGGAAGGATCATGAAATCCTGAGGAGGAGGATTGAAAATGGAGCTAAAGAGCTCTGGTTTTTCCTACAGAGTGAATTGAAGAAATTAAAGAACTTAGAAGGAAATGAACTCCAAAGACATGCAGATGAATTTCTTTTGGATTTAGGACATCATGAAAGGTACTATTCTCCTTTCACATTTTATTTGGGCTTTAGAAAAGATTATAATCCAAGAATGAGAAACAGACTTTTTAATCCATCTGTTGAGTGGTAAATATTAATAGTACCTACAGTGTTTAAGGAAAGAGTACCTGAGGTCCCAAAGGATGGTAATTGCCAAGTGCAGTTTATCAACCAAAATATACCACCAGAAAGTGTTAATTAAAATGTATTTCTAGAAATCTTTACATTCTAAATAAATTCTGAAGGTAGTGATGCCAGCCAACAATACATTAAAATACCTTTCTATAAATGTTCTTTATATATAATCAGTATTTGAATTAGAGTGTGCAGTTTTGCTTTGTGGTACATTGGAACTCATACCAAGTGAGTCTGATGGTTACATTTCTAATGTAAACATTAAAAACTTTAAAATAGCAAAATTTTTAAAAGGATTTCTAATGATAGTTTAACAGGTTGGGGTTTTTTTTTGGTTTTTTTTTTTTTCTTTAAATAAAAAGGAGCATTCTGTGCATTGTTCTTTCATTTAGTTGCTGGAAAGAGGAACCTGAGATCTACCTGGTTAAAGCTGTTTCTTCTGTGTACACATTGCTAAATAATATGAAGTTTATCTTCACAGAAAGGAAAACGTTTTGTTGCTGTTGTGTTCCTACAGAACAAAATGTATCTGAAAATCATTATAAATACAGTGAAACCTGTCTTTAGGCCTATTATATTTAAAAGTCTAGGTTCCCAGTAGGATTCTGATGGCAATTACTGTCTCATTAGTGAACAATAAAAGAAAAATTGTTGTATTAGCACAACTGACTACTGTGAAGAGGAAAAGAATAACCCCATACAAGTAAGAGATTTCATATTTATTAACATCAGCAGCAATATTATAATGATTTTGAAAAATTGCTGGGTTGATTTGTAAATAAAAATCTTGTTATTGGAATCATTTTATCATTAATGAATTTATAGAAGTACGATAGCATGGATTTCAAGGGGCAGTGAATTATTAGGCCACACATTAGGCAGAATCTTTTATATATTTGGCCCAGCTTGCAATCAGGCCGTACTTAGACCACTAAACCAAACGCTGACTAATTCTGTCCTTCATATTTCTCTACCCTAAAGCTGATTCTAGGCACCAGTCTTCGCTTAAATGGAATTTTGTGCTTTTGTTCTTTGCTTATCGCAGTTTTGTAGGAAAATTCATATCTGAAGAGGATTTGACTTAGGTAGACTGTGCTGTACGTAAAGGAGAATTTTGGCCATTGACTTCTGATGGAATGTTTAATTTTAAGATTTGAGTAATTGGGCCAGGCACAGTGGCTCACACCTGTAAGCCCAACACTTTGTTAGGTTGAAATAGGCAGATCTCTTGAGGTCAGGAGTTTGAGACCAGCCTGGCCAACATGGCGAAACCCCTTCTCTACTAAAAATACAAAAATTAGCCAGGCATGGTGGGGCATTCCTGTGATCCCAGCTATTCAGGAGGCTGAGGCACAAGAATCACTTGAACCTGGGAACCAGAGGTTGCAGTTAGTGGAGATCGTACCACTGTACTCCAGCCTGGGTGGCAGAGCAAGACTCTGTCTCGGGGGGAAAAAAAAAAAGAATTTGACTTATTAAATAACTTGAGACTTTAATTTTCTGTTTTATTTTTAAATTAAAATAATTCACACTTTAAAAAGAATTTTTTTTTTTAGAGGTAGAAGTCTTTCTTTTTTTGTTGTTTTTGTTTTTGTTTTTTTAGACAGAGTCTCGCTCATCAGACTGGAGTGCAGTGGCGCGATCTCGGCTCAATGCAGCCTCCGGAGGTGGAGGTCTTTCTTTGTTACCCAGGCCAGTCTCGAATGCCTGGTCTCCAGCAATCTTCCTTCCTCAGCCTCCTGAGTAACTGGAATTAACAGGCGTGGGCTGCCATGTCCAGCTGAATTGAAATAATTATTTAAGGAATTATTTTGTAAATATTAATATAATTTGTGCATATAACTTGCACATGTTTTGTGACCATATGTATAAATGAAAAGTGAATAATAAATGGGCCCCTGAAAAACTGATAAAATCAATTTTCCATTTTGTATTTGTTGAATTCCATATTAAATGTATTATTCCTTACAGGGCCTTTTAGTATATATTAAATAATGATATTTCACTGAAAACTACCCAAGTCAGTTTCTTTTTCTGTCTTAAACAGAAATGACAATGAACCTGGGACGAAACATCACAGGGTAGTAATTTAACTCCAGGAAGACAGATTAGAATATGGTAATACAAATAATGAGCAAAACACAACCAAATGTTAGAGAAATAACTCTTAAACTGATGAATGTACAAATAGAAAGGATTTTTATTATATAGAATATACCCTTTTACTGACCATTTTCAGGATCCTTAAGTATAAGAATTAAAATCAAAACAAACTTTTATGTTTGCCTCTGGTAATTTTTATATAACACAAAAGTCCATTTTATTTTTACATTGGTTCAAATTATAGTATATAGGTTTCTAAGTCTGTAGCTGTGACCACAGTGAGGCTGCCACCTGGGTTTGGCCCTGCCTTCTTAAAACAGCCCTCCTGAGTCTTGGGCTCTATAAGGGTTTTGCAGCCTTCTACCTGGGTTAGAAGATTATTAACATATTATTGCACTTGAGTAGTTCCTTGTGGGAACCCCTGATTTGTAGCCAAATTTGACAGAGTG
Source organism: Saimiri boliviensis (assembly GCF_048565385.1). NCBI lineage: Eukaryota > Metazoa > Chordata > Mammalia > Primates > Cebidae > Saimiri > Saimiri boliviensis. The sequence goes on along the minus strand of NC_133450.1, from coordinate 38,105,786 downwards.
TGGGTACCCTGGGCACTTAGTACTTGTGACAGCATCTGAAGTAGGGTCTAGTATTATGGAACTGAGAGGTCCGCATTAATTCTGGGTAGTTGATGTCAATACCTAGCTAGTGTCCACAGAGATTTGGAGAATCACCTGATACGGAAAACCCCACATTTGGTGCCAAAAGTGTTCTGTGATGAAAAGCTGATCATAATAGTAGTAGTAATACTCAGTGATGCTGAAGTTGCTGGTCTTTGAGAACTACAACTATAGACTTTCTCTTTCTCTTTGTGAGTTCACCACTGATGCCTGTTTCCTGGTAAAAATCACATTTCTGTATAGGTTAGTGACCCATCAGTGAGCTGTGGGGGAAGACTCCTCTCCTTTGTTGCCCCCTTCATGCTGTTTCCTAGTTGTCAGGGCACCATTTTTCTCTCATGGAATGTGGCTCCTGTTGTTCATTACTTGCATTACCAGGCATTAAAATGCAGCCTGGGGGCCAAATATCATAAGTTTGAATCTGAGATTCAACTCACCTGAGATTTTTAGCAAAACTATTTATTTACCTGATTGGTCTTGATAGCTAATAACTAATAGAGCCTAATCTCTGTCTCCAACCACAGTTGGGTAATCAACTGGTAGTAATTAGTAATATTATTGGGCTTTTAGAAGCTTTTACAGGCTTCTTAAGAATTTAGAGGTGTTAATGGTGTAATAAATTTAGGGTAGATTGTTAATTATTACCTGCTATATTGATCTCAAGTATTAGCATCTCTAGATTTTTAAATAATGATTTCCTTCTAGTGATTGCATATGACCATTCTTCCCAGTAATACAGTTAAATATACTTGTAGCTTTTGAGGTCATTGATCATGAGTTGACCCTAGCCTCTTTGCAATAGACAGAAATAAGCTGTTTAGGGAAAACATTTTTGCCATTGTGGTCTTATTATTTATATAGTATTATAGGTTCAGTACTTGGGTTTATGGCAGTTTAGATGTGTACCTCAACCTCCAAGCATATCAAGGAGTCTTGTTTTATCAACCTTTCAGGCCGATGAAGAGACACGTTTAACTTAATCACTTGCCCTGATTCTTTTTGTCATCTTCATATTGCCAGATACCAGTTTATGAAAATGATACCAAAGCTGCTTCTTACTGCTTTTTAAATTACCACAATTATTATTTTTTAATTTATTCACTTATTTTACTATTTTTGCTAAATCCTGTTTATGTTAATTTCTAACAATTATTAAACTTCTAACTAAAGTACAGGAGATGAGCCATTTTTCAATTGTGTTTACTGAAACTATTGAAAAACAATCCAATAAAGTAGCAATCTCATCTCCCCTACCTAATTTGCATCATCTCATTATCAGTAATATATAAAGCAGCTTTGCTAAGACTAAATGGTGTTCTCCAAATGGTGTTCTCCAAATGGTGAATGATACTTACGAAATTATGCTGATTTGCTAATGTACAAAAAGACATTGCGGGGGATTCTGTAACAAAGGAAATTACTGACTCATATAAGGGCTATGGGGGAAAGATTGGTAGGTTAATAACTTACAGTTTTTTAAACTTTCTGATCATAGTTGTTGTTGCCCAATAGCTTGTATTTTCATTCTCCTTGGAAGGTATTGATATTTCCACTCTTGAAAAGTTAAGTTAGGTGAACCTTCAAACATTCTATTCTTTGTATTTTCTTTCATACACACACAAACCCACAGGAGAAGATAGAAAGGGAAGGATGAAGGACGATCTTACTAAATTCTTGGAGATGTGATTTGATTGAGACTTACATTAAGCTAGAATGTGGATATGGTTTCTTGAGTTTTGAATTTATTTGAACAAAATGTGTATGATTGTGTTTCTTCTAAGGAATCCAAACTTATTTTCAAGTGGTGCTAGAACATTCATTCTAATATTCATGTGCAAAGGGATACATTTTCTTATGATGTCATCCTTACTCACTCATCCCTTAATCTCTATCAGCCAGATAGTGATTCTTCATCTCCTGTAATGGAACTGTGCCTTCTAAAATAAAGTTCGCATTAGAGGAAGAATCTCCAAGTGGAAAAGAATGTTTTTCCTCTAGTGGCCCTAATTCTGTTTTGCTTCCCCCTACTACACATGTGATTTCCAAAGTTAAGAATGATTTTGACATCAAAAACTGTCAGTTACTAAGGATTTCTTACATGCCAGTCACTATAATAAAGGTTCTGCATTCATTATGTCATTTTATTAGCACAGTAGTCCTACAACATACACATTATTTGTTCTTTCTTTTTTTTTTTTTTTTTTTTTGAGACAGAGTCTCACTCTGTCATCCAGGCTGAAGTGCAGGGGCATGATCATGACTCACTGCAACTTCCACCTCCCAGGTTCAAGTGATTCTTGTGCCTCAGCCTCCCAAGTAGCTGGGACTAGAGGCACATGCCACCACATCCGGCTGATTTTCATATTTTTAATAGAGACAGTGTTTCACTGTGTTGGCCAGGCTGGTCTCAGACTACTGACCTGAAGTCATCTGCCCACTGTGGCCTCCCAGAGTGCTGGGATTACAGGTGTGAGCCACTGCACCTGGCTTAGTTTCTTTTTTATATAACTAAAGTTATATTTAGGTCTAGAGAAATTAGATGGTTTAACACAGGCTAAGTAGCAGAACTGTTTTACTCCAAAATCATTTCTCTTAATTGCTAAATACTTAGCTTTTCCGAGCTTTATTTTCTCTTCTACACATGAGGATATAATTTCTGTAGCACAGCATTGTGATGATTACATGAGGAAAAATACGTAAAATACTTTACATAGTGCTTGACACTATATATAGATTCTAGTTTTTGCTCTTGTTGCAATGGTGCAATCTCGGCTCACTGAAACCTCCGCCTCCAGGGTTCAAACAATTCTTCTGCCTCAGCCTCCTGAGTAGCTGGGATTACAGGTGCCCGCCACTACACCCAGCACATTTATCCTTAAGTGTTAATTCCTTCACCTTCTTGCTTGAATTATATCTCTGTGCTGGCCCTTAGGGGAAACATCTCTCTCTCTCTTTTTTTTTTTTTAAAGCATGGTCTTGCTCTGTCACCCAGGTTGGAGCACAGTGGGCTAAAGCAGTCCTTCTGCCTCAGCCTCTGGAGTAGCTGGGACTTTAGGCATGTGTCACTGCGCCCAGCTAAACTTTTTTTTTTGTAGAGAGGGGGTTTTGCCAAGTGCCCAACCTGGTCTTCAACACTTGTGCTCAAGTGATCCTTCTGCATCAGCCTCCCAAAATGCTGGGATTATAGACATGAGCCACCCACCCATACGAACTTCTCGCTTTAACATTTTGAATCAAGCGTAAACAAAAAACCCTCTTTGTGTTTGGTTCCTTGATGGCATAGAGGCAGACTAGAACTCTTTTTTTTTTTAAGAGTTTTATGACTATTATAATAGAGAAATTAGCAGAAAAGAAAATAAAACATAATTTTTGAAATAGAGGTTTTAATACGTGGCATAGGTGGCTTGCTTTCAGAGTCATAAATTCTGTTCTACTCATGTGGGCATGGTGGCTCATGCCTGTAATCCTAGCACTTTGGGAGGCTGAGGAGGGTGGATCACATGAGGCCGGGAGTTTGAGACCAGCCTGGTCAACATGGTGAAACCCTGTCTCCATGAAAAAAAAAAAAAAACCTCGCTGGGCATGTGGCACACCTCTGTAATCCCAGGTACTCAGGAGGCCGAGGCAGGAGAATCACTGCAACTCTTTAATGTAAAACTAAGAGCATATTGAATTTCCTTTTAACCTTCAACAGACATTTGCTGATAAACTGGTTATTCCACTGTATGATATCTCCAGAAACAATACTGTTATTTAAAATTGAGACTTGTGCGGGGCACAGTGGCTCACACCTGTAAGCCCAGCACTTTGAGAGGCCAAAGCAGGTGAATCACCTGAGGTCAAGAATTCAAGACCAGCCTCACCAATGTGGTGAAACCTTGTCAATACTGTAAATACAAAATTAGTCAGATGTGGTGGTATATGCCTATAATCCCAGCTACTTGGGAGTCTGAGGCAGGAGAATTGCTTGAACCTGGGAGGCGGAGGTTGCAATAAGCCAAGATTGTGCCACTGCACTCCAGCCTGGCCAGCAAGAGCAGAACGTTGTCTCAATCAATCATTCAATAAAGTTGATACTTGGAACAAGTTTTGTGATTACTTCTATTTGATAGGTAGGAAAAAACAAATGACCACATTCGATTCCTATGAAATATTTAGTCATTGATATATAAACATTTGCAAAATGAATAATTGAGATATAAGATAGTTCAATCTGAAAGAATATACAGTTAACCACAGATAAGAGGAAGAATAGTTTATATTGTTGTCTATAAGTATAGCTTCTTTTTCTCTCTGTCTTTGGAGGAAGATATGCATTCATCAGGTGAGAATCCCACCTGCTGCTCTTACTGTAACATCTGTCTCTTTTCTTCCCTGCCTGTGCCCAAGTCACACAGGGCTTCAGTTAGTGACCCAGGTAGGTGAGGTCTTTTTCCCCACTCTCCACCTGAGTGGCTCCTTTTTATCCTTCAGGTCTTAACCTTAGATATCCCCATGACAGAGAAACCTTGCCTGCACCCATTATTTATATATCTGTGCTCAACAGATATTCTCTATCATACCATTTTATTTCTTGTATTTATAAAATTTACCATAAATCGTAGTTGTGTTCTTTATTTTTTGGCTATCTGTAAGCTTCATAAGAAAAAGAAATATAACTGCTTTCCTCAATATTGTATCTTAGGGCACAGCACAGATGACTAATAAATATTTGTTAAACAAAAAAAATAGATGGGAAAGAGGCTTATAAAACTGAGAAGATGTTTTAAATGAACTTCTAGCTGAGCTCTATAGCCCTATTATAGTTAAAGACTTCTGTGTGTCCATGAGCAACTCACAATTTCATACAGATAATGACTTCCCCACCACCCCCAGAAACTATAAAAGAATACTGTAGTCTACAGAACAGTCCATAGGGAACTCAGTTTTATGATCTGAAAAAACTTAAAAGTTGAAACTTTGCCCAGTCTATAAGACTTTAGGTTATTTCTTACATTGTACGTTTGGTTTTTGCAGCCAAAGTCTCCTTCATGGAAAGAAAATGTTTTGAATTCTAGTTGAGAATAACAAATATGAAAATGGACAAGGCATCACATATTGGCCTCTTGCCCTGTTTAAAAAGGGTGAAAATGGAAGTAGCTAAGCTGCAAAGTGTCCTCTGTATGTGAATAATGTTGACACATGAAACAAATGTCTAAAGTGCTTCACAAATGGCACTGTTGTTCCGAAGCATTGTTCACAGTTGTTCCACTATTAATTTAGGATGAATAGTCTAAATGATGGGTAAGATTTTTAATTTTTGTTTGTATAGTTTCACTTTATTCAAAGGGGCTATTATCAAGTATTCTCTGTTAATCATGTGGACTTCTAATGGCTTTCTGTGATAGTAAATAAGACTTTCCTGTGGGCTCCCATTGCATTTTTACTAAATAGTTTAGCATCTAGTTAAGAACCAGGAATAAAAGAGTACTAAGACTGTGTCACATACTCTTAGGCAAATCACAGTTGTTGAGAGCATGTTTCACTATCTCTTAAGTGATTCCTTCTTATTGATCAATCCCTTTCTTCTGGGTGTTATAGGGAACTCAGTATCGGGTCATTTTTATGATTGACCGTCAGTACCACATGGTACTATTACCCACATCTAAATGGATCCTTCCTCTTGGTGGTAGAATTATTTGTGGGTGCTCTTCAGACACAATGTAAAAGTTCTGAAACAACTCCTGAGGGTCTCTAGCATTTAAAAAAAAGAGCTGCTACCACATATATTACTATTTTGTGTGTCTTATCACTATGCATTTTTTAAAGAGCTATATGGAAGGTATTTGGAATACTTTGTCTCAGAGATGTCAAAATAACTTTCCTAGGACACAAAGTAGGAGGTAGAACCAAAACTGAGAAATTGGTATGTCTGGCTCCCAAAGTTCTCTCTTCTGATTCAGACTTTCTGATTTTGGATATTTACATTGAGCAGAGTGCACATTATTGTGCTCTGGACTTCCTACTTTGATATTTGTTGGCGTAGTAGTTAGAAACCTGTTGCTTGGGTTTGAATTCCTACTCTGACATTTCTGAGGTTTGTGACTTTGAGCAAATTATTTTAACTCTCAGTGCCTGACATTTCTTATCTAGCTTATCAGATAATTGTGAAAATTAAATGAAATAATGTAAAACATTTAGAATAGATGTAATTAATAAATGTTGTTGTTCTTTTTATATATTGTAATACATCAGTTTTCTCTAAGTACTTTTGGAATCTCCAGCTAATGCTTTATGTTTTTAGTTAATACAATCATGGTAGGTGGTTTCTAGATATGTAATTTTGTTGACAATATAAATAAGTTTCTCACTTTATAATTTTCATAATAATCTATACTCCTAAGCATGCCTTAAACCAGGCGTCCCCAAACTATGGCCCGCAGGCCGCATGCGGCCCCCTGAGGCCATTTATCCGGCCCCCCGCCGCACTTCAGGAAGGGGCACCTCTTTCATTGGTGGTCAGTGAGAGGAGCACAGTATGTGGCGGCCCTCCAACAGTCTGAGGGACAGTGAACTGGCCCCCTGTGTAAAAAGTTTGGGGAGGCCTGCCTTAAACAGAGGAGTTAATACAAAGTGTTGAGAAAGGGATGAAGCTGGAGCTACACCTAGGTGAGGATTATTCCCCAAACCTCTCTACCATCAAACTGGATTTATAAAAGATAAAAATGATTATCATTATCTCATTAAATAAACTCTTAAAGATTTTTCATCTATTTAAAGATATTTATCGAATATTTTGCTGTGACATGCACTTATTCCTCATGCTGATTTAAACAACAATAAAAAGAAAACAAAAAAATAAAATTTTAAAAAGCACCAAAAAAAGTTTACTCTTTTGGAGCTTAAATTCTAGTAGGGCAGAAAGATAAGAAGTAAGTGATATTGTACATTGGAAAAGGATAATTACTTTTAAAAAATAAGCAGGGAGGGAATGTTAGTAGCAGTGAATCCATATCGGCCTGCAGCAACTCGAGAGAAAAGGATTTGGCCAGAGGATCGTAAGGCAGAGTGAGAGATCTATGCAAGTTTTAGAGCAGGAATGAGAGTTTATTAAAATGTTTTAGAGCAGGAATGAAAGGAAGTAAAGTACACTTGTAAGAGGGCCACGCGGGCAACTTGACACGGTCAAGTGCACTGTCTGGCCTTTGACTTGGGCCTGTATACATTGCTGTGGTTCTGGGGTTTGCATTTCTTCTTACCTGATTTTTCCTTGGGGCAGGCTGTCTGCATGTGCAATGGCCTGCCAGCACTTGAGAGGGACTGCATATGCAGTGTATTTACTGAAGTTGTGTATGTGCTCATTTGGGTCATTTTTTTTTCTTACCAATTGCGTGTTCCTAGAAGAAGGTCATATAACAGTTAAACTCTGCCATTTTGCCTCCTAGTATGCATACTTGAGCCAGCTGACACAACTCTTGAAATCTTATCAGGACGCCAGTGATCACCAACTTCAGGTGTTTTCTATTCAGGAGCCTGCCTTTCCCTGGCACCAGCTGCAACCAGTTAAATTATTTTAGACAGTTTAACAACTACCTGACCATCACCTGATGGTCACCTGACATTGCTAGGCATCAGGGGGTACCTTCTCCTGCCCTTTCTTGTTTACCTAGCTACCTACTCAAACAGGAGGAGAGGGAAAACCAAGGGAGATGGGTGACAGAAGGGGGTGTTGGATTTTTAAGTGAGATAATCTGGGAAAATCTTATGAAGATGGTGACATCTGAGCAAAGATTTCAAGGTCATTTAGGTGAGCCATGTGAATAGATAATCTAAGAAAGAGCATGCCAGGGCAGGGAGAATCAAAAAGAAAAGCTCTGGAGTAGGAATATACCTAGCACCACTGTCAGGGGTTAGCAACAAGACCTGTGTGACTGAAATAGAGAAATCAAGGAGGATGGTAGTGGGAGATGAGATCAAAGACAAAGATGAGATTAAAGTGAGCCATGTTGGGTGGGGTCTTTTAGGTCAAAGTAGTAATTTTGACTTTGACTCTGAGTGAGATGAAGAGCCAATTCATGTTAAGAGTAGTAACATTATTTGCCTGATGTTGTAACAGGATCTGGCTGCTATATTGAGAATAGACTTTAGACATAGGCAATGGTGGAAGCAGGGAGACCTTGTTAGGAGGTGGTTGTAATCCAGGTGAGAGAAGATGGTGTCTCAGTTGGTAAAAGTGCTGGTGGTGATACATGAAAAATTAGAAATTAGCTATAAATTTGGTGACAGATTTGTAGGGGATGTTAGACAAAGAGAGACTCTTTCTTCTTACTTTTCTTTCTTACTAAATGCAAGTCATAATTTTTATTTCATGCAATATAAATAAAACAATTTTTACCAGCCCTGAAGTTTCTCTTCTTAGTTTACTGGGGATTTTACTTCACTCTGCATGAAATCCAGCACATTGTAATTGAAATTACTGATGCTACACAGAGTGGGAATTACTGGTGCTAAACAATCATTTTATTAGTTTAAACCAGGACTCAGCAAATTATGGCCCAAAAACCAAATCTGGCTGATTGCCTGTTTTTATAAATAAAGTTTTATTCAGACACATCCATACCTATTCATTTGCATATTATCTAGGGCAGCTTTTTGCTACAAAGGCAAAGGATCTTAGAGATCCATAGAGACTAAAATATTTACTATCTGGCCCTTTAATGAAAAAGTTTGCTGGCCCTTGTTTTGTACTGCTATGAGTTATATAAAATTTTTCCTCCTATCTTTTTCCAGTCATTCAGAATGTTTAAATATGAAAACAAAAATTAAAAGGGGACATGAAATGGTATTAGAGAGAACCAAGAGGTACTGTTCAAATACTAACATCAACTTCTTCCTCTATGTTAATCTATTCATTCATTTGTTTTGCATATTCACTTTCCTCCAGATCTCTGTAGTGGTCTGTCTGTGGTGGGAAACAAGTGCAGCTGACTGACTTAAATAAAAAAAGCATATTTTCTTAACAGTGAAAATTTACTATAGGAATGAATATTGGATGTTAAGAGACTAATTTTCGAATTTCATAACGTTGATACAAAATAAAAGATGAGTACTAGCATTCAATGTGAGCGTCAAACTTTATGAAGAATTTGGCATTTTTCTTAAGACTTTGTGTAATCCAGTGAAGCAGTACAAATAAGTTAGACCTCCAATATTGTTCGTTTTAACAGGTCAATAATGACGGATCTATACTACCTCAGTCAGACAGATGGAGCAGGTGACTGGCGGGAAAAAGAGGCCAAAGATCTGACAGAACTGGTCCAGCGGAGAATAACATACCTTCAGGTAAGAAGGTTGGGTTAAGAATAAATTGGAATGAAAAAAGAAGGATCGTCATATATCTAAGAGTAATAATTTCAGTTAGGTTCTAGTCTTCCTGGCCCTTGCCTTTTGAAAATAATTGCTTACACATTTTATGTATTTATTCAGAAAGTCACCATGTTATGCCTTGAGTGGAATACAAAGATGGCTAAAACAAAGATCCTGTCCTAAAGGGAGCTGCTTTTTACACACAATACAGAACAAATATAGCATGCTACCTTTTATAGGAGAGAAACAGATGAAATGCTTATTGGAGTGTTGAGTAAGGAGACATCAGAGATAGTTTTGTGGATAATGTATGGTTTGAACAGAACTATAAAAGATAGTTAAGTAGGATTTGGACACACAGAAATGAAGGAAAATAATGTACCAGCTGGAGGTTATCATGTAAGCAGTGGCCGTAACTGGGAAAGAACAGTACAGGAACTCGTACAATAATTGTGGCAATTCACTTTGACTGGAATTTTAGCTTGTGTGAAAGGAGGGATGGAAAATAAGTTGGAAAGGTAGGCTTGGAAACAGATTAAAGAGGTTAAGTTTAATGGTACATAAACAGTAAGTGGTCACTGAAAGATTTTATTTGCTTTATAAATGTTACTACAGTAATGTTATGATGAGAGTGGTACTTAAGTGATATTAATTTGAAAGTAGTATTTTAGTTGAACTTGGTTATTTGAAGAGACTAGAAGCAGGGAGACCATTTAGATAAGAGAACCATAGTGCAGGTAAGAAGTATTAAGGTATGTGTCAGTTTGCTTTGGAAGTGAAGAGACAAATTTGAGAGAGATTGGGAAGATAAAATTGATAGGCCTTTCCAAATAGATCAAAGAACTGAAATGGCTGGGATAATGGGAACAACATTATCTGATGAGGCACTGAGAGACAGAATATTTTTCTGGGGAAAACAATGAATCAGTGAATCTTCAAATCTGAAAAATGTTTGAAGTTGAAATGACCATGGAACATCCCCTACCCTCATCCTTTTGTAATGCTGTGGATGGCATACTATCTGTGTATGTTCTACTTTCCCTGTAAGATTAAAGTGTTGGATAAAAGCAAAAGGACAGCCAGTGATGTGGTTCTTTGTATTTTAAGGTGCACATTTTTCTACCTTTAAATAGGAGAAAATAGAAAATCAAGTATTTAAAGATATCGTTAAAAACCAAACTTGATCTTGGCATGCTGTCTTGGTCTCATACCTACATGGCCATTCATCAGAGGTGTCTGCAGAATGAGAAACACTTTACCTCCTGTAGGGAAGAGGTAATTATCTCCTATCAACTAGAACCTCATTCAATGAACTATAAACAGCTGGTGGTGCAGAACCGTCATCCTTATTTAAAATGGAAATAACGGTGGTTTCTGAACTTCTTCCATTTCCTCATATTCACTACCACCAACTATATTTAAACTGTGATCTAGTGATAGTTCAGTTACCTAAACTGTAATAAGTACCTGCCATCTGTTTTAGTTTCTTTTCTCTTTCTCTTGGTTTTTAGGTGGCCAAGTACTTTCACCTGTAGTGCTGATTTAATATAGAGATATGCTGATTTTTTTTGGTTCTATATTAGAGGATTTCACTTGCAAATCTTGCTAATAATTTAAAGCTACATTGGCTTTTTATATCTTTTCAACTATAGCAAAACCTAGCACTTTACTTAGACCTTAACTTCAGTTTCATATATTGCTATTTAACAAGTTATTACTTTCATGCTTTTCCTTTGCCCTGCATTCCCCCATTGGGAGGAAAAGGTGATTCTTTAATATTCAAGGAGATGGGGGAAATCTCAGTAGGAAAAATGTGCATTGGAAAAGTATTTTTCTTTTTTTTCCCGTAGGTTATTGGGATACAGGTGGTACTTGATTACATAAGTTCTTTAGTGGTGCTTTGTGAGATTTTTGGGCACCCATCACCCAAGCAGTATACACTGCACCATATTTGTGGTCTTTTATCCCTCACTCCCCTCCCACCCATACCTCCAAGTTCCTAAAGTTCATTGTATCATTCTTACGCCTTTGTCTCCTCATAGCTTAGCTCCCACATATCGTTGAGAACATATGGTGTTTGGCTTTCTATTCCTGAGTTACTTCACCTGTACCTCTAAGTCCCCAAAATTCATTGTATATTCTTATGCCTTTTTGTCCTCAAAGCTTAGCTCCCACATATCAGTGAGAACATACAGTGTTTGGTTTTCTATTCCTGAGTTACTTCATTGTGAATAATAGTCTCCAGTCTCATCCAGGTCACTGCAAATGCCATTAATTCATTCCTTTTTATAGCCCAGTAGTATTCCATCGTGTGTGTGTGTGTGTGTGTGTGCATGTGTGTGTGTGTGTGTGTGCATGTATACACACAACAGTTTCTTTATTCATTTGTTGATTGATGGGCTTTTGGGTTGGTTCCACAATTTTGCAATTGTGAATTGTGCTGTTATAAACGTGTGTGTGCAAGTATCTTTTTCGTATAACAACTTCTTTTACTGAGTAGATACTCAGTAGTGGGATTGCTGGATCAAATGCTATTTCTACTTTTAGTTCTTAAAGGAATCTCCACACTGTTTTCCTTAGTAACTGTGCTAGTTATATTCCCACCAGCAATGTAAAAGTGTTCCCTAATCACTGTATCCACGCTAACATGTACTGTTTTTTGATTTTTTTATAATGGCCATTCTTGCAGGAATAGGTGATATCACATTGTGGTTTTGATTTGCATTTCCCTGATTCTTAGTGATGTTGAGCATTTTCCCATATTTGTTGGTCATTTATAGCTCTTCTTTTGAGAATTATCTATTCATATCCTTAGTCCACTTTTTGATGGGATTGTTTTTTCCTTACTGATTTCGTTGAGTTCTTTGTAGAGTCTGTATGTTAGTCCTTTGTCAGATGCATAGTTTGCAAAGATTTTTTTTCCTGCTCTGTGGGTTGTGTGTTTACTCTGCCGACTGTTCCTTTTGCTTTGCAAAAGCTCTTTAGTTTAATTACGTCCCACCTATTTATCTTTGATTTTATTGCGTTTGCTTTTGGCTTCTTGGTGATAAAATCATTGGCTATGCCAGTGTGTAGAAGGGTTCTTTCAATGTTATCTTCTAGAATTTTTATAGTTTCAGGTCTTAGATTTAAGTCTTTAATCCATCTTTAGTTGATTTTTGTGTAAGGTGAGAGATGAGGATCCAGTTTCATTCTTTTACTTATGGCTAGCCAGTTATCCCAGCACTATTTGTTGAAAAGGGTGTCCTTTCCCCACTATAAGTTTTTGTTTGCTTTGTTGAAGATCAGTTGGCTGTAAGTATTTGGCTGTAAATAAATTTGTGGGTTCTCTATTCTGTTGCATTGATCTATGTGCCTATTTTATACCAGTACCATGCTGTTTTGGGGGCTATGGCCTTATAGTATAGTTGGAAATCAGGTAGTGTGATGCCTCCAGATTTGTTCTTTTTGCTTAGTCTTGCTTTGGCTATGCGGACTCTTCTTTGGTTCCATAAGAATTTTAGAATTGTTTTTTCTAATTCTGTGAAGAATGATGGTGGTATTTTGATGGGGATTGTGTTAAATTTGTCAATTGCATTTGGCAGTATAGCCAGTTTAACAATATTGATTCTACCCATCCATGAGCATAGGATGAGTTTCCATTTGTTTGTGTCATCTGTGTTTTCTTTCAGCACTGTTTTGTAGTTTTCCTTGTAGAAGTCTTTTGCCTTCTTGGTTAGGTGTATTCCCACATATTTTATTTTATTTTTTGCAGCTATTAGAAAAGGGGTTGAGTTATTGAATTGACTCTCTGCTTGATCACTGTTGGTGTGTAGAAGAGCTACTGATTTGTATATGTTAATGTATCCGGAAACTTCACTGAATTTTTTTATCACTTCTAGGAGCTTTCTGGAGGAGACTTTAGGGTTTTCAAGGTAAACAATCATATTGTTAGCAAACAGTGACAGTTTGACTTCCTCTTTACTGATCTGGATGCCCTTTCTTTCTTTCTCTTGTCTGATTGCTCTGGCTAGGACTTCTAGTACTATGACAAAGAGGAGTGATAAGAGTGGGCGTCCTTGGCCGGGTGCGGTGGCTCAAGCCTGTAATCCCAGTACTTTGGGAGGCCGAGGGGGGGTGGATCATGAGGTCAGGAGATCGAGACCATCCCGGTCAACATTGTGAAACCCCGTCTCTACTAAAAATACAAAAAATTAGCTGGGCATGGTGGCACGTGCCTGTAATCCCAGCTACTCAGGAGGCTGAGGCAGGAGAATTGCCTGAACCCAGGAGGCGGAGGTTGCGGTGGGCGTCCTTATCTTGTTCTAGTTCTCAGACGGGATGCTTTCAGCTTTTCTCCATTTAGTATTTAGTTGGCTGTGGGTTTGTCACAGATGATTTTTATTACATTAAGGTATGTCCCTTGTATGCCAATTTTGCTGAGAGTTTTATCATAAAGGGATGCTGGATTTTGTGAATGCTTTTCCTGCATCTATTGAGATGCTTATGTGATTTTTGTTTTTAATTCTGTTTATTTGGTATATCACATTTATTGACTTACATTAAACCGTCCCTGCATCCTTAGTGTGAAATCCGTTTGAACATGGTGGATTATCTTTTTGATATGTTGTTGGATTCGGTTAACTAGTATTTTGTTAAAGATTTTAGTGTCTATTTTCATGAGAGGTATCAGTCTGTGGTTTTCTTTTTTGGTTTTGTCCTTTCCTCATTTTGATATTAGGGTGATGCTGGCTTCAGGGAATGAATTAGGGAAGGTACCCTCTTTCTCTGTCTTGTCCAATAGTATCAAAAGGATTGGTACCAATTCTTCTTTGAATGTTTGGTAGAATTCAGCTGTGAATCCGTCTGGTCCTCAACTTTTTTTTATTGTTGGTAACTTTTTAATTACCCTTTCAGTCTTGCTGCTTGTTATGGATATGTTCAGGGTATCTAATTCTTCCTGATTTAAGCTAGGAGGATTGTATTTTTCCAGGAATTCATCCATGTCCTCTAGGTTTTCTAGTTTATGTGCTTAAAGGTGTTCATAGTACTCTTGAATAACCTTTTGTATATCAGTGGAATCAGTTGTAATATCTCCCATTTAGTTTCTTAGAGGTTATTTGGATTTTCTCTCTTTTAGTTAATCTTGCCAGTGATCTATCAATTTTATTTATCTTTTCAAAGAGCCTGCTTTTTGTTTCATTAATCTTTTGTATTTTTTTGTTTGTTTTAATTTCATTCAGTTCTGCTGCTCTGATCTTGGTTACTTCCTTTCTTCTGCTGGGTTTGGGTTTGGTTTGTTCTTGCTTCTCTAGTCTCTTGAGGTGTGACCTTAGAATGTCAGTTTGTGCTTTCATTCTTTTTGAAGTAGGCATTTAGGGCTATGAACTTTTATCTTAGCACCACCTTTGCTGTATCCCAGAGGTTTTGATAGATTTTGTTGTTATTGTCATTCAGTTAGAAGAATTTTTTAATTTCCAACTTGATTTTGTTTTGGACCCAGTGATCATTCAGGAGCAGGTACTTTAATTTCCATGTGTTATACATGGTTTTGAAGTTTCCATTTGGAGTTGATTTCTAGTTTATAGTCATACATAGCTCAGTTATGACAAGAAGTTTGGTCTCAATTTTAGTCTCCTATATATTGGTTTTACTTGAGAGGAGCAATTTCACAGGACATAAAGGAAAATTAAAAAGGCACTTGGGGCAACTAGAGTTTAGTGGGACAAAGTCCATGGTTGTCAAATCATTTTCTCTGTAGAGTTGAAGGCTGTATGGCATGGTTTACAAAGATTAAACTGATTAAAATTATAATAATCCAATTGAAGACAAGGCTCAAATAGAATGGATCAAGCAAATCTCCCAACGGCTTTAGTCTTTTACTGTATATGTTTATCTAAAAAGTTCTTTACCCAGAATGTGAACATATAATATTGGGTTGTATTAAATGCCATTTTGTGCTGGTCTTACTCATGTGTTATATAAATCATAACAGATTGGGAAAATGCTATTGTTTCTACTTCTGTAATTTCTAATGAAGTCCATTTTTAAAACTGCACATAGCTGATACATATTCACTTTGAGTCCACATTTTACCATAACATAAGTCATTTTCCTAAACTTGTGGTTGATTTTATGTGGAAGAGATTATCTTTAGAAAATTTATGTTCTGATTTGTAATCAGCTTATATTAAACAGGCACAATGAGTGAGATCCATATACTTCAATGCCTTAGTTTTCTAACTTGTTTGGAGCAGTTGGAAGTTGGCAGTTCTCATGAAAAGAGCTGCTAGTTAGGGCACATAGCTTCTGGGGAAAGCTATTTCTCAGTTTAACTTGAAAACATCTGTCTTCTGGTATAGAAAAATGGATTTTGTTTTCTGCATAGCTCCAACGTTGATATTTTAAGCAAAATTAGCCCATTTAAGGTGAATAAAGTATGTACAAGAACAAACAGTAAAGATTTATTTATTTCGTAGAGATAGGATCTCCCTGTTGTTGCAGTCTACTTAGTCCCTAGTTCAGCTAGGTCTGAGTTCTTGTTCCACGACCAAGAAGAATAAGGTGCATGGACACCAGAAAGTGAGTCAAGTAGGATTTATTGAATAAAAGGAAAACTGTCATCAAAGAGAGGGGCCCTGAAAGCAGGTTTCCAGAAATGGAACTGATTTCTGGGCCTTTTGTGTGGCAGAAGCCAGGAAGTCTTCTATGGGTTTTGCCCAAATGGGAGAGGCAAAACTCCCAATAGGGGTGTTTCATCTGCACATGCTTGGGGTTGGCCAGAGTGACTCCATCTTGGTTATTACTCAGGAGTGCCTAAGCCACACCCACAGTGCTAAAAGCACAGTGTTAATGTCATGTAAATGACATAATGAGCTGGGTCAAGTTGAGGACTTTTAGGTTGATTTATTGTAACTGCACCTAAGTTGGGACAGCTGTTTCTGAGCAACACCCTGGCACAAGGGGGAAATTCTTAACCACATTTCTTCCTGTTAGCTGCAAAGGCAATGAAAGTACTATCCTGTAGTTGTTCCTCTGAACATTGGCCTTCTCTGTCCTTCTCCCGACACCCTCCCACTCTGTCTGCCTAACCAGCCCCTAACTGCCTCCTCTCTCACTGTGTTGCCCAGGCTGGTCTCAAATTCCTGAGCTCAGGCAGTCCTCCCACCTCAGCTTCCCAAAGTATCAGAATCACGGGCATGAGCCACTGTGTCTAGCCAGAAAGATTTTTGGTTTGCCTCTCATATTTTGCTTGCTTTGGCTTATGTTTTGAGTAGGACTTTTACTGGAAATTGGTAATATTTGTCTTTTTTTGAGAGAGAAAAAAGATGAAAATGGAAAAGAACCATTTCACTTTTGAAATGAGGATAGAAAATTTTTTTTCCATTCAAAAATAAGTTTTATTGGAGAAATAGAAAGCTTCTCCAGTAACTGTGTATGATCTTTTGGAAAAAGGGGAATGTTAATGCCGGGGATGCATTACTGAGGCAATTAAACATACATTTCAGCTTATGGGATCCCCTATTCCAACACAGGATTTGCCTGATCCCATTTTTCTTTGACAGGACTAATTATTTCAGATATACTTAAAGCCAGAATATAGCTATAGATATTATTTATCTGCTCATGTACTGACTATGAGATCAAATTAATCATCACATATTATTAGAGTTGTGAATTGTGTTCTACCAAGTAATTCAGGTAGCATTTGTATTTCGGCCTAACCTAAATAATGCCATAAGTGTTACGTAATATCTGTAACTCATTAGGAAAAGTTATCACCTTCACTACATCAAAATATTTACTAAATGCTTAATACAAATGAGATGGGAAGAAACTTTGAGAGCTTTTCCCTATTTGAAAGAAATTTTTAGTTTGAGATGAGACCAACTAGGAAAAAGCAGTTTGTCAGAACTAAAACCTAAGAGTATAGTGAGAAAAAAGGTACCTTTCCCAAAGAAAGAAAGAAAGAAAGA
This sequence comes from Saimiri boliviensis, assembly GCF_048565385.1. NCBI lineage: Eukaryota > Metazoa > Chordata > Mammalia > Primates > Cebidae > Saimiri > Saimiri boliviensis. The sequence goes on along the minus strand of NC_133450.1, from coordinate 38,088,405 downwards.
AAAAAGGTGAACAATGTGACTAAGGACAGAACAAGAAATGGTAATGGATATGGTGTCATGGGTAGATTTCATGATGTAACAGAGGGGATTGCTGTACTGGAAGTTGGCTAAAGATATAGGCTGGTGATTGGAATTAAAGAAGAAAATTTATTGAAGGAAGTTTTGTAAGCATTATTAAAAACAAGTTTATCTTGAATTCTTACAGCTATTACAGAGCTCTTGCTTGTGGGAACTTAGGTCCAATTAACTAGTTCATTGGTGAATTCATTCCTTAAGTTTTTGGATGTGCCAAGCATTAGGTACATTGCTGGGGATATAGTCATAAATAGAATAGACATGGTGTCTACTCTTAGGAAGGTTAAAGTCTAGTAATTTAAACTTCCTGACAGTATTACTCAATTGTCTTCAAATCCAGACACACACATATACACTTTTGAAACCTCCCTACAAAATTTGTTTTGATCATTACATTTCTGATCCCTTTTTTTTAGATCTTTCTACTATTTCCCATCTCTCTGGTACACTAAGTTTTCTCTTGGGCTACTTCATCATTCCCTTTTAGAAAGCTTTTATTATGAAACACTTTAACATACATAAAAGTAAGAGTTAGTGGACCCTTTTGTCCTCATTACCAAGCTTTATGATCACTTTTGTTTCATCTGTACTGCCACTACTCCTTACCATCTCCAGGTTCACTTTGAAGGAAATCCCAGACATTTTATAATTTCAGCATGAATTTCTAAAAGATAGTTTTTCAAAACATAACCACATTCTGTAAATTAAGAATCACTGTTTAAAATCATCAGATAACCAGTTGTTGATCAAGTTTCCCCACTTGACAAATACATTTTATTGTGCCATTTAAAAAATAATTATCAATCATCAGAGGAGCAATTTGATTGTAAGTTCTGCATATACTTTTTCTTCCTGGAATAGAAAAATGAGAGAAATAAGTGGTCAGAATAAAAATTAATGTGGCCTGACTTAAAGAAATAAAGCAATAAGAAAATAAATAAAAGCAAATGATCATAGAGTAACTTAGGAGAATGCAAAAACTAAAAGCAAAATTAAGATGAAGAAAAATAAAAGGACCAAACCAATGGGTCTAAGAAGAAAAGAAAAAAAATGCTACGTATCATCTTGAGTGAAAAAGCATATGGTAAATACTAGAGCCAGTTTTACTCTAATAAAATTATAGTTATCATATTGATTTTTTAAATTATTACTTAGTCGACTTTTTCCAGCTAACAGCTTCTATTTCTCTTAAGTGTTTAACATTCTTGGTCAAAACACACAATATTTTTGGAACATATTTTTAATGTAATTGTTGCTTAATGTCTTCATAAATAATGATAATGTGAACTTAAACTCTTTATTGACCTTCATACAAAAGTAGAAACTGTCAACAGTATTTACTTGTATTATTTTATTTAATTTGATGATAAGAACTTGGAAGAATAACATATCATATCTGTGTTTCTTACTAACATAATGCTACATTTAGCTTTAAGGAATTCTCTCCAAAACAAAGTGCTACATTAGAGTAGCAACACAGAATGGATCTAAATAAATCAGTTAATGAGTAAATGAATTACCACTTTAAAACAAGAGTAGCATGTAGAGTATAACACTTAAGATAACTGATATATTATGATACCTTTAGTTCTGTGCTATACTGCAGAGCCTGGAACACTGCCTAGCATAATTATAAATATTTCATAAATATTGTATGAATAAATTAAAAACCTAGCCTTAATTGACTGTAGAAAGGAATTTAAAACAAAAGAAAAATAGAACCCGGTGTTTAATAAGCTGCACATATTTAGAGTATACAATTTGATAAGTTTTGCCATATACATACACCCATGAAACCACCACAACAATCAAGACTGAATATATTTATATATTACCTACTTTCAAACTACAGTTGCAAAATTGAATAATTTTGACAGAAAATGTACAGCCTGCAAAGCCAAAGATGTTTACTGTCTCCTCTTTACAGAAGAACTTTACTGACCCTGGCCTAGACAGTGATAAAAATAGTTGTTAAATGCTTTTGCCTCCTATTTTCCTTTTCTTCCTCTTCCTATTCTTTCTATTCTTTTAGCTGTATATGAACTCTTGTCAGTATTCGAGATATCAGCTTTCTGAGCATATGCCCTTGTCTGCCTCCTGTTGAGGTTCCCAACTCCAAACAATTACTTATTTTTTTCCATTTATGAGGCTAAGGATTTTTACTCATTAAATCAGTAAGACTAGACATCAGGACTTATGTAAGTACTCAGGAATATACTCCTTGCTATGTTACAGACTGAACACTATTTGTTTGCCTTTGGTCATTATGAAGAGCACAGTAATCTTCTTAAAATGTAGTAATGTTACTGATGATAAAACTTTCAAAGGTATAGTGATGTCTTTTTAAATATTGGGACCAAATCCCAATTTATTCTGAATAATATCAGGTTCCAGAAGAGGGAGTTTGAAGCATCTCTGCTAATGAAATCAGTTTTCATTTTAATTTATCTTTGATTTTTTTACATGTTGGATGTGAGGAGGGTATGAGGGTTAGTAACACTTTTCATTTAGTTCTTAATTTTTTTCTGTTCTATTCTACAATAAAGTTCTAATGGTATGTTGGAGCTGTCATTGTAATGCTATCACAAGAGGCTCTAGGATATAACAGCCAGAAAGATTAAGATGCAAATGCAAAAGGAACCGTACAGAAATTTCAGTTTGGAGAATTAAGGAGTCACTGATTATATTTGAATGGAAAGAGACCTGTCATTATTTTTACCATTGCTTATTATTGTTTTCTCTCAACTATTCCATGTATTTTCCATAACTCTTAAACCTTTCATTCCTTTCTTTTCATTGGTATGAACATTGTTTATTGTTCAACAGAATATATCACCTTTAAAAATCTGATACTTTTGTATGCCCATAGACTACCATTTCTTTGATAAAGATGAAGCATATCAGAGACTGTCTAGGATTGTTAGAATTCTAGTTAACATTCTGCCAATAAAATAACCCTAACCTTAGACATTTTTCTTGTTCAGATCTACCTGAGGTTGGTGATTTTTTGTTTGTTTGGGTTGGGGATTTTTTGGTGGGAAGGAATTGTTTTTTTTTTTTTAATCTGAACCTTATTCCCTTGGAGTGGTAGCCGAACTTGCTGGGTTTGTGAGTATCAGGGATAGAAGTTATCTTGAAGCCACAAGTCACATCTGAAATAGAAAAGTTGTTGTTGTGTCCCATGTGAGATGGTTGATTACATTTAAAGGGCTAAGGACAAGATACATACTGTGTGTTTGGCTTTGCAACCAAAGGGCCTAGTCTCTACCTTTTGTACTTAAATAATGGATGAAAATGAAAATAAAGCTGAACTCTAAGAAAAAGCTTTTAAATATAAAAGATTCTGTTCTGTATTCAAAGCCTGCATACTACAGAGGCTTTGAATAATCTCCTTAAGTTTTCACTACTAGAGTTCATTTCAGGTAACTGTTATATTTTCCTTTTAAATAAGAAGATATAATTGTTCTCAAGATTGAGATTGCTGAAAAAAGTTGGTTTACCATTTTTAAATGGAACTTACATTAGCAAATGCCTCTGAAAATACATTTATTAGTTTGCCAATAAATGAGTAGTGTTACAGTTGTAGGTTAAATATGTGTTAAATGTTTGAGAATATGTTGATCTTAAAATACAGTTTTAAGCTTCTATTTCTGGATAAGCTGTAGTAAACACATACGCTATAGACATACGTATGTATATATATACTGTATGTCCTCGCACCACTATAAAGAAATACTTGAGGCTGGGTATTTATAAATAAAAGAGGCTTAATTGGTTCACTGTTCCACAGGCTGTACAGGAAACATAGAGGCTTCTGGGAAGGCCTCAGGAAACTTAAAGTCATGGCAGAAGGGGATTGAGATGTATTACATGGTGGAGCAGGAGCAAGAGAGAGAGAAGGGAGGTGCTATATACTTTTAAGCACCCAGATCTCCTGAGGACTGCATCATGAGAAAAACACTAGTGGGGTACTAAGCCATTCATGAGAAATCACCCCTATGATCCAGTCACCTCCCACCAGGCCTTACCTCCAAAACTGGGGATTGCATTTCAACATGAGATTTGGGTGGGGACACAGATCCAAACCATATCATTGTACTTCCTGCTAAATACAAAAAACAATCTTGTAATTTCCTATTTTTTTTTGTATGTTTACTTGTTTTATTTCCTATGTATCCAGCCACGGGTACTAGAGGCCTGCAGCTGGGAGCCCCAGTGGACAGAGAGAGAGAAAAAAAGCCCCATTTTAATGATATCTATCCAGTTGCAAGCAAGTCATTTTGAAAGTGCCTCCATCCCTTCCCCAGGTGCTGTAGCTATGGAGATTGTGCATGTAGCCCGGCCCCTCATACCTGTCCTGCAATAATGAGGGTGCCCCTACCCCTCCCACTGAACACTGTTCCTGCCACTCCCACTGGGCACTGCAGACATAGAAATTGTGGATAGAACTGCAATAACAAGTTGGCAGCCCAATGGATGTTACAGCCACAGAGACTGTGGGCAAAGCCCTCACTGCCATTTCCGTCCCCTAAGCCTCCCAACTAGAGTATGGAGGAGGATTAAAAAGAGGAGAGAGTTAGAGAAAAGGACTTTTTAAAAATCTGTGTTTGAAATCCTGGGCAGACTTCTTAGCATCCCGTGCATGAAACCGATCAGAATCAAGACAGAAAAAGGTTTTAGAATTGGGCTCTGCTGTGTTACACTACCCAGGTTTCAGACTGGCCTCTGAGTAGCCCAGTGAGGCAGAACAGAACAACACTAAAAAGACCCTAACAATTAAATTGACATTTGAATCACAGTCCGTAAAAGTTGGCTAAGACATGCATTGTGAACCTAAACAATTTGATTGCCTATCAAAATAGAAAATTTAAACAGCAGTCTCCTAATATTATATTCATCATATCAAGAGCCAAAAACATCTCAATTCAAATGACAAAAGATAATCAACTGATGTTACACTAAGATGACACAGATGTTGGAATTGTCTGACAAGGATTTTAAAGAAGCTATAATAATAAATATACTCCAGTTGCAATTGCAGTCTTGAAACAAATGAAAAAATAGTCTCAGCAAAGAAATAGATGATATAAGGGAGAACCAAATGGAAATTTTAGAAATGAAAAATAAAACTAAATGAAAAATTAGCTTAATAGTAAAATAGAGATGACAGGAAAGAAATGGTGCACTCAAATTTAGAACAATATAAATTATCCAATCTGAACAGCAGAGAGAATGAAGATTTTTAAAAGGTAAACAGAGTCTCATGGGCCTCTGAGACAATAGCAGAAACATCTTCATATTTGTATCATTGGAATCCCAGAAGAAAAAAGTAAGTAGCAGTGAGAGATTGAAGAACATATTTGAAGAACTGAGAGACACAGGGAAAAAGCCAGTGACGTCAGGTAGTGATTGGAGTGAAATGTCTACAAGCCAAGGAATAACAAGGAAGGCTGGCAACCACCAGAAGCTGGGAGAGAGGCATGGAACAACTTATTCCTTAGAGCCTTCAGAAGGAGCCAACCCTGCCAACACCTTGATTTTGGACTTCTGGCTTCCAGAACTGCCAAGAAACCAGAAGGCAGGGTGAGAATCACCACTTTTGGGAGCCTTCAGTGGACTAGAAGCTGGAAAGGCACTTTCCACACTCCCTGTCTTGTATGCCGTCTGCTAGGATGGCTGTGTGATTTGCCTGGTTGGTTCAGTATAAGAGGAAGTTGGCTGGTGGGAACATCAGAGAAATGTTTTGGTTTTTTTTCCTAATAAAAATGAAGAGCACACAAGAAAAAACGCTCAGTGTTCTTCTTCCAGCCTTTGAATATGGTGTGAGAAGCTTGAGAGGATATGATGCCTGGAGCTGTTACAACCATCTTGTGACTATGAGGCATTCAGATAAAAAGTTAACATTCTGAGGCTGGTGAAGAAGAGACTGGCTGGAACCAGCAAAACTCCTGGGACTGTCCTCTGATTTTCTCATTAAGTAAACAACGTGTTCTTAGGGTTTAAGCACTTTTTTGGGGAACACAGCCAAAAGTAATCTTAACTGATGCACAGGCCATGTGCCTGACATAATGGGATTCAATATGTATTTACTGGATAAAGGAATAAGAGAAAGAATTAATGAAACTCCTACTTCGACCATATCTACTTGTACTCCAGCTGTCCCTGACTGTTTACAGGACCTCATCTGGAAGACTTGAAGCCTGGGCTGGAGTCATCTGAGAGCCCATTCCCTTACTTGACTGATGCTGGAAAGAGCCAAACATCTGGAGCATGGAACAGCAGGGGATCCTTGAGCATCTCTCTGTATTTCTGTTGTTTCCTGACATGGTCTTTTCAGCATTGCAACTTAAAGGTAGTAAGATTTTTTACAAGGTGGCAGAGGGCTCCGAAGGTGGTCACTTAAAGAAGCAGAGAGAGAGGGAGAACAGGCCAGGAGGAATGTGTATCCCGATGTAACCTAGCCTCAGAAGTCATGTAGCATCACTTCTGCCCTGCGTATTGGTTAGAGCAGTCATGAGCCCCACTAGGTGGAAGAGGAGAGGTAGAGATCACCTCTCTTGATGGGAGGGGTGGGGGGAATGGTTCTAGAAAAGCATGTGGAACAGGAAATATTGCTAGGGCCAACTTTTGGGAAAATCCAGTCTGCTACGGTGCCTTATACACATCTTTAGTGTCATATTCACCATCTGGATATCATTCACACCTTTCATTTCTACCCTTCTGACCAAAGAATGCAAGCACCTGGAAGTTTTAGTCTATGGTTATTAACTTTAGTGTCTCTGATACCTTCATAAAGATATGTTTAATAAATGCCTTATTCTGTGTTTAATAAATGCCTTATTCTGAAAAAAAAGAAGAAATGACAGAAAACTTCCTACATCTGGCAAACCTACATATCCAAAAAGCTGGGCAAACTCAAGTATCAACCTGAAATTTTTCACCTAGGGAAAATACAATGAAGTGAGAAAAAGACATTTTTGGATGAAAGAAAATTCAGAGAATTCATTGCCAGCAGATTTGCTGTAAAAAAGGAAGTTCTTCAGACAGAAAATGATGACAGAAGGGAATTCTGCTGGAACAGCGGGATGAAGAAAGTACAAATGAATAGATATAGGGAATTGCCTAATCTTCTCCTCTTGAATTTTTAAAATATTTGGTTAGAAGCAAAATTTCTACCAATGTCTGGTATGATCCTCAATGTATATAAAGGTGATTTTTAAAACAACTATATCATCAAAATGGAGAGAGTGAAGAAACCTAAAAAGTTGGAAGGTTTCTGCATTCCATTTCAAATGGTAAAATTTTTGAGATGAGTAGACTGTAATAACTGTTACAATTATCCCTAGAGCAACTACTAAAAATGCTCTATAGGCCAAGCGTGGTGGCTTGCACCTGTAATCCCAGCACTTTGGGAGGCCAAGGCAGGCAGATCACCTGATACTAGGAATTCAAACTAGTAAAAATACAAAAATTAGCGAGGCATGGTGGTGTGCACCTGTAATCCTGAAAACTACTTCAGAGGCTGAGGCAGGAGAATTGCTTTGAAACTGGGAGGTGGAATTTGCAGTGAGCCAAGTTCATGCCACTGCACTCCAGCCTGGGCAACAGAACAAGACTCCATCTCCAAAAAAAAAAAAAGCTCTATAAAGAGATATTTTTAAACACTGTAGAAGACTGTACTTACTGGGATCATTTCAATAGTTCCTTAAAACACTATAGATAAATCAAAATTGAATACTAAAAAAAGTTTCAATTATGCACAAGCAAGGAGAAATGGGAACAAAAAACAAAGGAAGCAAATAGAAAACAATAAAGTGGTATACTGAATCCCCACATGTCAATAATTGCATGAAATGTAAATACAAATGATCTAAACATACCAGTTAAGAAAGAGAAAAATAGGTAGATTAAAATGATGGGAAGATATACCATGCAAACAGTAATCAAAAGAAAGATAGTGCAACTGTATTAATCTCAGACAGAGTAGACTTCCGAATAAGGAAAACTAGGAGACAAAGAAAGATATAACAATAATAAAATGATCAGTTTACCAAAAAGATATAATTCTAAACATGTGCACTTAACAGGTCTTTAAAATACATGAAGCAAAAACCAACAAAACTGAAAGGAGAACGGACAAATATAGTTGGAGACTTTTAACACCCTCTTTAAATAATTGGTAGACACGTATTAGACTGAAAACAAATAAGGTCATTCATCATGACCAAGGGAGATTTTTTGCTGGGACACAGAATGGTTCAACAGACACAAATCAATCAGTGTGATACATCATGTCAACAGAATGAAGACAAAAATCATTTGATCATTTCAATTGGTGCTGAAAAAAAATTAATAAAATTTAACATCCCTTCATGATAAAAATCCTCAAAACACTGGGTACAAAGGGAATATACTTCAACATAATAAAAGCCATATACAACAGACCGACAGCTAGTATCATACTGAATGGAGGACAACTGAAAGACTTTTCTCTAAAATCTGGAGCATGGCAAGGAGGCCCACTTTTACCATCGTTATTCAACATAGTGCTAGGAGTTCTAGCTAGAGTAATCAGACAAGAGAAAGAAATAACCGGCATCCAAATTAGAAGGGAAGAAATCAACTTATTCTTGTTTGCAGACTATATAGTTCAATATTTGGAAAAATCTAAAGACTCTACCAAAAAAAAGTACTAGAACTGATAAATCAGTAAAGTTGCAGGTACAAAATCAACACACAAATATCAGTATTGTTTCTATATGCTAACAGTGAACAATCTGAAAAGCAAATTTTAAGAAGTAATCCTATGTACAATAGCTACAAATACAATTAAGTAACAAGAAATTAACCAAAGAAGTAAAGGATTTCTACAATGCAAACTATAAAACATTGATGAAAGAAATTGAAGAGAACATAAAAAATGGAAAGATACTCCGTGTTCATGGATTGGAAGAATAAACATTGTTAAAATGTTCATACTGCCCAGAGTAATCTATAGATTCAATGTAATTTCTATTAAAATAACCAGTGATACTCTTCACAGAAATAGAAAAAACAATCTAAAACTTATATGGAATCACAAAAGACCCAGAATAGTCAAAGCTAACCTGAGCACAAAGAACAAAACTGGAGGAATCACACTGCCTGAGTTCAAATTATGCTACAGAGCTATAGTAACCAAAACATTGTGGTACTAGCAGCAAAACAGACACATAGACCAATGAAACAGGATAGAAAACCCAGAAACAAGTCTATACATCTATAGTAAACTCATTTTCAATAAATGGAAATGAGTTTAAAATTGGGGAAAGGAAAGTCTCTTCAATAAATGGTGCTGGGAAAACTGGATATCCATATGCTCAGGAATGAAATTAGATGCCAATCTAATTTCTTACCATATACACAAATCAAATCAAAATTAATTAAAGACTTAAATCTGAGACCTCAAACTATGAAACTACTAAAAGGAAACATTGGGGAAACTCTCCAAGACATTGGTTTGAGTGGGTAAAGATTTCGTGAATAATACCCGATAAGCACAGGCAACCAAAGCAAAAATGGACGAATGGGATCATATCAAGTTAAAACCCTCTGCCTGCATGGTAAAGGAAACAGTCCACAAAGTGAAGAGACAACCCAAGGAATGGGAGAAAATATTTGCAAACTGCCCAACTGACAAGGAATTAATAACCAGAACATAAAAGGAGCTCAAACAACTCTTCAGGAAAATTTGATCAAAAAATGGGCAAAAGATCTAAATAGATATTTCTCCGACAGAAGAAGACATACGAATGGTAAACAAACATATGAAAAGGTATTCAGCATCATTGATTGTCAGATAAATGCAAATATTGAAAACTGACACCCCAGTTAAAATGGCTTTTACCCAAAAGACAGGCAATAACAAATGTGGAGAAATAACAAATGTGGAGAAAAGGGAACTTTCATACAGTGTTAGTAGGAATGTAAGTTAGTACAACTACTACAAAGAACATTTTGGACATTCCTCATAAAACTAAAAATAAAAATTGAGCTACCATATGAGCCAGCATCCCTGCTGCTGGGTACATAACAAAAAGAAAGGAAATCAGTATATTGAAGAAATATTTTGTACTCCCACATTTACTGCAGGACTTTCCACAATAGCCAAGATTTGAAAACAACCTAAGCATTCATCAGCAGAAGAATGAACAAAGAAAATATGTGGTATCTATACACAATGGAGTACTATTCAGCTATAACAAAGAATGAGATCCTGTTATTTGCAAAAACATGGATGGAACTGGAGATCATTATGTTAAGTGAAATAAACCAGGCACAGAAAGACAAACTTATCATGTTCTCACTTATTTGTGGGAGCTAAAAATTAAATTGAACTCATGTAGATAGCAGAATGATGCTTACCAGAGGCTGGGAAGATTAGTTCTGGGGGGCGGTGAGGGGACATGTTAATGGGTACAGAAAATAGAATAAGACCTGCTACTTCATAGCATAGCAGGGTGACTGAAACCAACAATAATTTGATTCTTCATTTAAAAATAACTCAAAGAGTGTAATTGGATTGTTTGTAACACAAAGGATGGATACCCTATTTACCCTAATGTGATTTTTCATGCATTGTATGCCTGTGTAAAAATACCTCATGTATTCCATAAATGTATACACCCCCTATATACTCACAAAAATTAAAAAATTTTTGTAAAACCCAATGCAAACAAAACAAAACAAAAACTTTTGATTTATCAGTGACCCTGTTAAAGAGGAAGAAAGAGAAGCCATAGGGAGCAATCTTTGCAAATCATATGTCCAACAAAGACATGTATAGAGAATGTATTAAGAACTCTCCAATCTCAATAGTTAGTTACAGTCCAGGTAAAAAATAGGCAAAAGTCTTGTACAGACAGCTATGCAAAAGACATATACCAGTGACAAATAAGCACATGAAAAAAATGTTCAAAAATTATCAGCTATTAGAGAAATGCAAAAGACATGAGATACAATTTTTCATCTATCAGAATGGCTAAAATAAAAAATGCCAAGAATGTGGAACAACCAGCTCTTTCATACATTGCTTATGAGAATATAAAATGATACAGTCATTCTAGGGAACAGTTTGGTAGTTCCCTATAAACGTACCATTACCAATATGATCCAGTAATCACATTCCTGTATATCCTAGAGAAAACCCATATCCACATAGAAACTTGTACACTCATGTGTGTAGCATCTTAGTGTGTAATAACCAAACAGTGGAAACAACCCAAATGTCCTTCAATGAGTAAATAAACTGTGATATAATCCACATGATAGAATGCTTCCTAGTAATAAGAAATTAGCTATTATACACAAGTTGGATGGATCTCCAGAGCATTGTGCTGAGTCATAAAAAGCTAATCTCAAAAGGTTAACTACTGTCTAATTCCATTTATATTGCTCTTAAAGTGACTAAATTATAGTGATGTAGAGCAGGTCAGTGGGTTGCAGAGATTAAGGTTTGGGTATGAGTCTGCCTCTAAATTGGAAGTGTAAGGGAGTTTCTTTGTTTTGATGGTATAGCTTGTATCCTAATTATGGTGGTGGTTACATGAGTATATACCTTAGAAAATCTGAGTGCTTGTGAAAACTGGTAAAATCTTAAAATGTCTGTAGTTTAGTTAATAGTATTGTGTAATGTCAGTTTTATGATTTTGATAATGTACTGTGGTTAAGTAATATGTTTTCCTTGGGGAAAACTTTTTGGAAGGTACACCATGAAGTTCAGTAACTCTGTACTATTTTTGCAGTTTATTGTGGATCTTAAATTATTTCAAAATGAAAAGTAAAAAAAAAAAGTTAAAAAATGTTTTGAAATTTATTTATTATACTTTAAGGTCTGGGGTACATGTGCAGATCATGTAGGTTTGTTACATAGGTATACTTGTGCCATGGTGGTGGTTTGCTGCATCCATTGTCCCATGATCTGCATTAGGTATTTCTCCTAATGCTATCCCTCCCCAATCCCCCCACCCACTGCTGTTCCTCCCCTAGCCTCTCACCCTCCAGGTCCTGGTGTGTGATGTTCCCCTCCCAGTGTCCATATGTTCTCACTGTTCAACACCTACATATGAGTGAGAACATGCAGTGTTTGGCTTTTTGTTCTTGTGTCCATTTGCTAAGAATGATGGTTTCCAGCTTCATCCATGTCCCTGCAAAGGACATGAACTCATCCTTTTTTATGGCTGCATCATATTCCGTGGTGTATATGTGCCGTATTTTCTTTATCCACTCTATCATTGATGGACATTTAGGTTGGTTCCAAGTCTTTGCCATTGTGAACACTGCTGCAGAGAACATATGTGTGCATGTGTCTTTATAATAGGACGATTTATAATCCTTTGGGTATATACCCAGTAATGGGATTGCTGGGTCAAATGGTATTTCCATTTCTAGATCCTTGAGGAATCACCACACTGTTCTTCCACAATGGTTGAATTAATTTACACTCCTACCAACAGTGTAAAAGCGTTCCTATTTCTCCGCATCCTCTCCAGCATCTGTTGTCTCCAGGTTTTTTAATGATCGCCATTCTAACTGGTGTGAGATGGTATTTCAATGTAGTTTTCATTTGCATTTCTCAAAAGACCAGCGATAATGAGCATTTTTTCATATGTTTGTTGGCTACATATATGTCTTCTTTTTAAAAGTGTCTGTTCATATCCTTCACCCCATTTTTGATGGGGTTGTTTTTTCTTGTAGATTTGTTTAAGTTCTCTGTAGATTCTGGATATTAGCCCTTTTCAAAAATTTTTCCCCAATCAATATCATGAAAATGGCCTTACTACCCAAAGTAATTTATAGATTCAATGCTATTCCCATCAAGCTACCAATGACTTTCTTCACAGAATTAAGAAAAAAAAAACCTTAAACTTCATATAGAACCAAAAAAGGGCCCACATAGCCAAGACAATCCTAAGCAAAAAAAAAAAAAAAAGGAGGCATCATGCTACCTGACTTCAAACTGTATTACAAGGCTACTGGTATCAAAACAGCATGGTACTGGTACCAAAACAGAGATATAAACCAGTGGAACAGAGCAGAGGCCTCAGAAAGAATGCCACACAACTATAACCATCTGATCTTTGACAAATCTGACAAAAACAAGCAATGGGGAATGGGTTCCCTATTTAATAAATGGTGTTGGGAAAACTGGCTAGCCAAATGCAGAAAGCTGAAACTGGACCCCTTCCTTACACTTTATACAAAAATTAACTCTAGTTGATTTAAAGATTTAAACATGAGGCCTAAAACCATAAAAACCCTAGAAGAAAACCTAGACAATACCATTCAAGACATAGGCATGGGCAAGGACTTCATGACTAAAACACCGAAAACATTGGCAACAAAAGCCAAAATAGACAAATGGGATCTAATTAAACTTAAGAGCTTCTGCACAACAAAAGAAACTATCATTAGAGTGAACTGGCAACAATGTTAAAATTTTTTGGTGAGTAAAGATAATAAAATGAACTGGTTACAATACTGTTCATTGAGATAGTTTGAGAAAAGTGGTCTTCAGATTTTTTTTTCCATTAAAAAAATAATAATAGCTGGGGATTCCAAAAAAATTCATGCTCAGCTAACAGTGTATTTTTCATACATGGCTAGCTGCATGGAGAAATGAGATAAAGACTCTGCCTTGGAGAAGAGGTATCCAGATTTGGCATCTGATCTAATTGTTCTTGATGGTTTGGTTTTAAAGTCAGTGAATAGACAAGTGCTGTAAGTACCAGTACTACCCAGGAGAATGGTACTTTGCAGAATGGAAGAACCAGCAAAAACCACGTCACTTAAACTCTGACTTTTATTTAAAACAAAACAGTTGCAGCAGCTTTTGCACGGAAACAGTTTCAACCATTGTTTCCCTTTTGCAACTACTTCATCTTTTACACTTGATCTTAGCCAAAACGCCAAGAAGCGGTAACTTCATCTTTTTAATCCTGTATCATAAGATAGGGCTAACCATTCATAGGCATGCTTTTTATTCCTTTTTCCCTTCTACCCTCTTCTACCTGTTTCCCTTTTTGGCCTCTTCTCTTGTCTTTTCCCCTCTATTTTCCTCCTAACTTTCCTTTTTTCTATCTTATTGCCTCCTCTCCTCTTTTCTCTTCTTCCCTTTTTAAAAAGAGTACCTACCATATCATACTTGATGATATGTTTTGAGTAAAGAGAACCTAATGAATCCTGTCAACTAAAATGATGATAGAAGACCTTTCTGAAATTGTCTTAATTTTGTAAGCATGCCCTTATACCGCAACAGTTAAATTCATTCTGAGACCTGGGAATCGGGATATAAACTTACAGAGAAAAGTTGCAGTGCTTGAGAAGATACATTTTCTGTGCATTTATATAGGATTGGCAGAAGCTGGCTCCTCATGTAATTTAACTTTCTTCTGTATCCTTGGAGGTAGCTTTATTTGCATTATATTCTTCAATGAGAATATGTGACATTAATCATCTCCCTTTCCTTTGTGGCCCTTCTGGTAGCAGAAAAATATTACCAAGGTTATTCAGGTGTGCGAGTCTCTTGAATCTAAGTTGAGGGTTTTCTAGAGACCACCTGGAACTCCCAGAGATAAAAGAATACTGTCTTAAAGACTCTCAGTGCAAGAAATGCCCCATATTTGTTTGTTGCTTTCTATTGGATTTATGGAATTTCCATCTTTTAAAAACAGCTTTAAGGCATTCAGTAGAGATTTACAGGTAAAAAGCAAAAGTTTTAAAAATGTATTATTATAAGTAAGCTAAATATGGCTTTACTTACCAAGATAAGCTTTCCTCTTCTATGACTGTATAGTAACTATCTGCCTTTGCTATAGTCTTTCATTCTATAAACTCTGTATCTCGCTATCTTTCCTTCCTTAAGTTTCCACTCTTAGATTTTACAGAATACCCACAGGAAAATTGATTTCCTGAAGCACTTGGTAAACTACTTGGGCCTAAGTTACTGTGTTGTCCTTACTACTTGGAACAGATTGTTCTTTGCTAGAGCGGTGGAAAGGTGTGACACCTTAGTACAGTCTTAACTTTGCTATGGGAATACTCTTGTTTAATATGTTAAGAGACAATAATTTCCGGTCTTGGCTTTCAAAAGTGAGAATGCTTTTTAACTGCCTCTTTCATGGTTATTAACTGTGCCCCAGAGTCTTCATTTTAATTACCACAATGCAGTACTTCAGTTCTCTTATTTGCTTCATTACCTTTTCTCCTTGGTTTTGAAAATAATTTTAGAGAAATAAAATCAGATAGTTTCTAATGAAATGTTTTCGCCACACTATTAATGAATACTTTGTTTATTACCAACACAAAGCTAGATATTGGAAATCTTTTTAAACAAACAAATTAAAAACTGTTAGTCTTCTGATTAGAGCAGACAAAGAGCATGGTAAAATTTAACTCACCTGGCTGGACCCATTTTTTTGGTTTTTACTGAGCTGTCTTCATTGTAAATAGGAGCTATCTTTGACTTTTCTAACAGAAGGTATTTCTTAAGAGCTGGAAGGATCTCCTGGGGTTCTCATTCTTAGTTTTCAGTTTACAGAAATAGCCACTAGATGTTTTGAGCCTGGACTTCTTGCTCCATCTTGCATTGAAGACATGGTGAAGTAGATAAGGGCAGTAGACAGTGGATAAAGAGACCTGAATTATAAATTCGGGTTTGCCACTTTCTAATTTATTTTTGTGACTATGGACTTGAAATCTCCTTTGTCTCTGTAGGTGTAATTCAGTTGAACTAATGGTTATTGAGCATTTACTGTTTGCACAAGGTGGCTGGAGATACTATGTCCAGTTTATTTTGACTTAATGTTTTCTTTGTTGTTAATTTAGCCTTTTTCTGCAATGTTTTTGGTCAGTAGTAACTCTGGGCAGGTGAGGGAAATTACATTGTGGCTAGAAAATTTGTATTCTCAAGTTGGTTTTATTGGTGTATAGGAAAAATATTTGTAAATAGTCCTAGCAAAAATATTTGTCAATAGTCCTAGTACAAAATCAGTACTATTTTGTAATATTATGTAATCCACATTGCTACTAATTTACTAAGTGGAGACAGTAGAAACCCCTAAATCCTAGTAGTAGTGCCTAAGTAATAGAATAATGTCTTTGGTTTACTAGTTGATTGAAAATTTTTCTTTTTTAGCATAGTGGAAATTAACCTGGTGTCCTAATTTGAAATATGTCTGACAGTGACTATTTTTATATTTTAACCTAAATAAGAGACTAAAATATTTCAGTATTATGATGGTGCCTTTACTGAATTAGTAATCATTTATTTCTAAGGACTATTGCTTTTCTTCAAATACCATTTTGGTTAGAGGCTTAGTAATTCAATTATCATTCCCAATTATTGATTTATAGGATCATTCTTGGAAACTAATAGTGTCAGATGAAATGCCTCAGATAGTGTAAAAGAAACTAATTGGGCCAGGAGTGTTATCTCATGCCTGTAATCCCAGCACTTTGGGAGCCCGAGGGGGGAGGATGGCTTAAGCTTACAAGTTTGAGATCAGCCTGAGCAACATGACAAAACCCTGTCTGTACAAAAAAATACAAAAATTAGTTGTGTGTGGTTGTGTGCGCTTGTAGTCCCAGCTATCTGGGGTCGGGGGCCGGGGGAGCTAAGATAGGAAGATTGGCTTGAGCCCAGGAGGTGGAGGTTGTCATGAACCATGATTGTGCCACTGCACTCCAGCCTGGGCAGTAGAACTAGACCTTGTCTCAAAAATAATAATAATAATTGAAGAAAATAAAAGGGGAACTGAATTCAGAAGAATCTTGTTATATCTTAAATCCTTATTTTTTGGTTAATATGTACTGTGGTGACAGCTTTACTGATGAATTACCATTACAAAAATGTTACATAACATTGTTAGCATGTAAAGACCCATGATTGGACTACCTTGCAACACTAATACACAAAAAGAGCGCACACACACAAAAAAAACAAAACTGGATATATTCAGTGTGAAATAATGTCCCTTGAGATTATGAGAATAAATAAGAAGTATGTTCAAATTAATTTTGAGCATACACCATCTCATTTATTTAGCCTTATGAGTAGCTCTGAGAAAGAAGGGTGAGTGAACAGGGAAGAGGTTGTGTAGGGAGGTAATTTTTGTGTCTGTTTTAAACTAACCAATTGAAGGCAGATCACACAGTTGAGTTCATAACAGAACCTTCATTAGAACAAAATCATATCTGTAACCTCTCTATCGAAGTTCTTTCATTAGAGAATGTTGTCTTAAGTAATTTTCGCCAATTTACCTTGTATTTCTAAAACTCAGATTTTTATTGCAGGGAGCTAGAATATATTTGCCTATTGGTGAGTCTAACTTTTAAGTAGACCGCAAATACGAAAAGCTCATAAAACATAATTTATTATGTTTATAGTTTAAAGTAAAGCTTCTTTTAGTAATGAGACTCTTCTATATATCTTGCTCATGGATGTGACACATTTTCAAGTTCTTTTGCAAACATCAACTGGATAGTATAAAACTAGGATCGGTGGTAACTGACAAGCGCTATTTGGTAAGAAGTTTGAAAACTACGAAACTGTGGCTGTATATCCCTTTTATAGAGTCCCATAAATCTCTTTATATTTGTTGCTATTCAGTAACAATGCTGGATAACAAAGGCTTAGCTCAGAATAGGGGTTTTTCTATAAAGTTCCTTTTCATCAGAATAAATCTCTTTCATTTCAGAGTTGTTGCTTTATTATTATTTTTAATCATCACCATTTACCTTAGAAATATCTACTTGCTTTTTCTAGATATGTACTCTGATAAACCTAATCTTGTGTTACGAATGTAAATGCCTTTTCTATTCCTTAGTGTCTTCTGCCTTTTTCTAGAACTTTCATGAGCAAGTTATTTTGAATTTTCAAGAGTTTTAAGTATTATTTGAGCAAAAAAATTTGACTGTGGCTCTGAGCCATTTCAGTGTTTCATTTACTGTTTTCAGCACAGTCATTGATTTTCTCTTATTACCCTTCGAGTCTTCGATTGATTCCCTTATATGTATATACCTTCCTCATTTCAGAATCAAGCATAAAGAATTTTCCCCTTTCTTCGTGTCCCCTATGACCTAAACAGAAAAGGATTAATATAGTTTATCTTTAGCTTGATTTGAGGTACACTAAGTATCATGATCTAAGCCACTTTTACAGATTGTCCTTTTAGGTCTCAGCTCTTGTACTCAAAGCATTAGGTTCTAATCAAACTCTTAACACAGTGAATAAACTTTCTTACATGCAGATGAGAGTCTTCTTTTAAATAGAAAATCCGTAGTTTCCAAACTAAAGGTCAGATGTTTAAATTATTATGTTCCTTCACTCTTTTTTTTCTTAAAAAAAAAAAGAAAAAAAAAAGACTAAGGTAAGAAGTAATAGTAGGGGAAACTGGGTGTGAGATATATGGGAATTCTCTGTAATGTCTTTGCAGGAACTCAGTACATCTAAAAACTGTTCTAAAAGAAAAGGTTTATTGAAGAAGATATGTAGGACATTTTCTTTTTCATTCGTATGAATTTTAGTGATATTCAAGTGCTCTATTTCTCATGAAAATCTGAAAAATGTCTATGTTATTTGTCCATTCTTTTGATAAACTGAGTCAGTACTAAAGCTTTGGATCAGTTTGAGAATATTATTTATTCCCAAGATTCTTATTTAATATTGTACAGAAATTAAATGACAAAGATCTCCCATTCCCACATGATACCACACTCCTCGGTTTCTCTCAGATCTTTTGTGGCTATAGCAACAAGTGTGAGAATGCTTACTGCTTTAGGAGTCTGCCATGAGTTCATAGTCTCAAAGAATCAGTAACTCTACTACTTGATTGTGGAAGCAGTATTGACCAAATCTTGCTGAATTTTATCAGGATTCTCTGATTCATAAAGGCTCTTAACTCTTCCTAAAGTTCTTGATGGTATGCATTCTGCTTTGTTCTAAAAAAAAGAAAAGAAAAAGAAAGACCAGCTTGCTGTGACGTATTTGAATATGAAAGGTACCTATTCTGGAGGTAACTTGTATTTACCCTTCCCAGTTTTTCCTTTGGAATCATTTTATAGACTGCAGCTTTTGTTTCTAGGGCTCTCTGCTTGACAGGACAGATGATATCCCTGGAAAATAGTTTTAGATTTAGTGTTTGGTGACTGCATTATTTAAGGCTCATATAAATTGAGAACTGGTTTACATTGCCTCTTTCTATGTAGGATAAAAGATTCTGTTCTTAGAGTCACCCATCTTTCTTGTAGACAAAACAGCTAGGAAAATTTCTCAGACTAATTTTGTTATGGGAAGAACTAAGATGCCTTAGGAATAATTTAGCAATAGCTTGTCCAAATTAAAGCAGAGTGGAACTTTAGAATGGAAAAAAAAAGAAATTCTCATGTTAGCTAAACATTTGCTGTCTGGATCTCCCAATTAAAAAGGGGCATAATACTTCTCAAGTGAGCCAGTGTAGAGCATGTTATACATTCAGTTGTGAAAATGGCTGATAGCTATCATCAAGTATGATGTTTAAAAAAATGTTCCGTGCCTGATATTTTGTAATTGTTGAATTTAGGTATCCATTTACTTGGCGGCTTTAACTTCATAATGAAAAAGTAGATTTTGTTGTAATATATAAAATTGTGGAGATAGATGGAATTAATAGAGAAATTAAAGTTTTTCTTTTAAGATAATTTGAGTTTCATCATAGAAGATAAGCTCAGAATGCTGAAATGCTCCTGGAATAAATGAACTGTTTTACTTTTTTCCTAAAGATATCGATGTATGTAACTTTGAATTCAGAGATGATTGCATTTGCATATTCTGACTGATGAAGTGAAAGAAGTAGCAGACTGAGTAATAAAGAAGTGAAAGAAAGAACTTACACACTGCTAATGGGAGTGTAAATTATTAGTTCAGCCATTGTAGAAAGCAGTGTGGAAATTACTTGAAGAATTAAAAACAGAACTACCATTTGACCCAGCAATCCTATTATTATTGTTATTATTGGATATATACACAAAGGAATATAAATCATTCTACCATAAAGATACATGCAGGCATATGTTCACTGCAGCACTGTTCACAGGAGCAAAGACATGGAATCAACCTAAATGCCCATCAATGGTAGACTGGATAAAGAAAATGTGGTACATATATGCCATGAAATACTGGGCAACCATAAAAAAGAATGAGATTGTGTCCTTTGCAGGGACATGGATGGAGCTGGAGGCCATTAGCAAACTTAACACAGAAACAGAAAACCAAATACCACATTTTGTCACTTATAAGTGGGAGCAAAATGATGAGAACACATGGACACATAGAGGGGAACAACAGACACTGGGGGCCTATCAGAGGGTGCAGAGTGGGAGGAGGAAGAGGATCAGGAAAAATAACTAATGAGTACTAGACTTAACACCTGGGTGACAAAATAATCTGAAAAACAAACCCACAGATTTACCTGTATACAAACCTACACATGTACCCTTGAACTTAAATTTTTTAAAAAAGGAAAAAGTAAAAGATTTTTTAAAATGTAACTGCCCAATTTCACATTTGTTTAGAGATTTTTCTAAGTAACTTTCTTTTCACTGTAATCTCCTTAAATATGTACATACAGTTTTCATTGGATTCATTGAAATCCAATCCAGCAGGATTCTTTCCTAAATAAGAAACATGCTAGATCAGTCCTGGCTTATTTTATGATTTTTGTTACTTGTCACCTATAAAGAGAAGTTAAGGGGACATCACCACCAACCCCACAGAAATACAAAAATACCATCAGAAACTAGTATGAACACCTCTGTGAACACAAATTAGAAAACCTACAAGAAAGAGACAAATTTCTAAAAATATGCAACCTCCCAAGACTGAACCAGGAAAAAATTCATACCCTGAACAGACCAATAGCAAGTTCTGAAATTGAGTCAGTAACAAAAAGCCTGGCGTCCAGAAAAGGCCCAGGACCAGACAGCCAAATTCTACCACACATACAAGAAGACCATTCCTACTGACACTATTCTAAAAAATTGAGGAGAGACTCCTCCCTAACTCATTCTGTGAGGGCAACATCATTCTAATACCAAAACCTGCCAAAACACAGGAGAAAAAAGAAAACATCAGGCCAATATCCTTGATGAACACAGATGCAAAAGTACTCGACAAAATAATAACAAGCCAAATCCATCAGCATATCAAAAAGCTAAAAGGCATCCAAATAAGAAGGAAGTCAGACCACCTCTGTTTTTGGGCAAGATGATCCTACACCTAGAAAGTCCCATAGTCCCTACCCGAAAGCTCCTACATCTGACGAACAACTTCAGCAAAGTTTCATGCTACAAAATCGATGTACAAAAATCAGTAGGATTTCTATACATCAATTTCTATACATCAATAATGTCCAAGGTGAGAGCTCGATCAGGAATGCAATCCTAGTCACAATTACCACAAAAAGAAGAAAATACCTAAGAATACTGCTATCTAGGGAGGTGCAAAATCTCTACAAGGAGAATTATAAAACACTGCTGAAAGAAATCAGAGATGACACAAACAAATGGAAAAACACTCCAGGCTCATGGGTAGGAAAAATCAATATTGTCAAAATGGCCATACTGCCCAAAGCAATTTACAGAGTCAGTGCCATTCCCTGATAATCAAACTACCAATGACATTCTTCACAGAACTAGGGAAAAAAAACTGATTTAAAATTCTTATGGAATCAGAAAAGAGCCTGAATAGCCAAAGCAATCCTAAGCAAAAAGAACAAAGGTGGAGGCATTGCATTACCCAAATTCATACTATACAAGGCTATACTAACCATGGTATGGATACCAAACACCATGGAACCAGTACCATGTACCACCATACCAAACAGCATGGTACTGGTACAAAACACATAGACCAGTGGTACAGAATGGGGAATCCAGAAATAAAGTCATACACCTACAACTTTCTAATCTTTGACAAAGCTGACAAAAACAAGCTGAGGGGAAGGAGTCCCTAGTCAATAAATTGTGCTGGGATAACTGGCTAGCTATATGCAGAAGATTGAAACTGGACCTCTGTATATAAAAATTAAGTCAAGATGGATAAAAGACTTAAATGTAAAACCTAAAACCATAAAAACCCTAGAAGAAAACCTAGGAAGTACCATAGGACATAAGCCCTGAAAAAAAAATTGCATGATGAAGACGCCAAAAGCAGTTGCAACACAAACAAAAATTGGCAACTAGAATCTCATTAAAGAGCTACTGCACAGCAAAAGAAACCATCAACAGAATAAACAGACAACCAACAGAATGGGAGAAAATATTCACAAGCCATGAAAGGACTAATATCCAGAAACTATAAGGAACTTAAACAAATTAACAAGCAAAAAGCAACCTTATTAAAAAGGCAAAGGATGTGAGAGACTCTTTTCAAAAGACATATACACAGTCAAGTATGAAACATTACTAATCATTAAAGATATGCAAGTCAAAACCACAGTGACATGCCATCAGAATAAGATAACAGTCAGAAAGCTGTTATTAAAAAGTCAAAAAATAGCATGATGGTGAGGCTGTGGAGAAAAGGGAGCATTTATACATTGCCGGTGGAAATGTAAATTAGTTCAACCACTGGAAAGTAGTTCAGCAGTTTTTCAAAGAACTTAAAAGAGAGCTACTATTTGACCCAGCAATCCCATTGTTGGGTATATAACCAAAGGAATATAAATCATTCTGCTATAAAGACACATGCACTCGTATGTTCACCACAGCACTATTTACAATAGCAAAGACATGGAATCAACCTAGTTGCCCATCAGTGGTAGACTGGAAAAAGAAAATATGGTACATATATATCATGGAATAGTATGTAGCCATAAAAAAGAATGAGACCATGTCCTTTGCAGCAGCATGTAAGTGGGAGCTAAACATTGAGTACATACGGATGCAAATAAGAGAGTAATAGACGCCAGGGCCTACTCGAGGGTGAAAGGTGGGAGGAGGGTGAAGATCAAAAAACTACACATCAGTTACTGTGCTTATTACTTGGGTTGTATACTAAACCCTCATGGTACACAATTTATAAAACAAACCTGCACATGTACCACTGAAACTAATAGCTAAAAGAGAGAGGTTGACCTCTCTATATAGCTTATCTTTACTTTCTCTTTCTCCCTGACAGAATCCCAAGGACTGCAGCAAAGCCAAGAAGCTGGTGTGTAATATCAACAAAGGCTGTGGCTATGGCTGTCAACTCCATCATGTGGTCTACTGCTTCATGATTGCATATGGCACCCAGCGAACACTCATCTTAGAATCTCAGAATTGGCGTTATGCTACTGGTGGATGGGAGACTGTGTTTAGGCCTGTAAGTGAGACATGCACAGACAGATCTGGCATCTCCACTGGACACTGGTCAGGTAAGGAACCTGTACAGCATGTGAGATCTCTGGGATGATTCACTTCATTACCAGATCATTAGATTTCAAGGTAGACCTTCATGGAACATACTCGTCTTTTCCTCTGGATCCGTGAATACTACACATTTTCCAGATAAAATCTAGAAGAACAGTATCTTATTTTTAAAGTATTTTATTAGGTAATTCATTTCTGATGCTTGGTTTTATGTGAATTTAGCAAAATCACTGAGTTTTTTTCAGGGAGCATAATTTAATCTTTTAATAATAATACTATGTCTTTCACTCTGTAGGATGCTTTCACATTATTGAGCTCATTTTAATGTGAAATAATCATCATATAAAGTAATTCAGTGACTCTCAAACTGTATAATCATTAGGATGCATGAGAATCACCTGGAAGACTTCATAAAACAGCATTTCCTGATAAGGAAGGTCTGGGATGCAACCTGAGAGTTGTAATTTATGACAAAAGTTTTAGGTGTAGGGACCATAATGCTTTGAGAACCACTGAGGTGGACCTTGCTGGTAACTTCATCTTCATTTTACAGTTGAAGACAATGAAGCCTAATTTGTTTACGTGTTTTTAATTGTATTCAGGGAACATTTAATGAATAGTAATGTGTAATGTGACTTAAGGTACTATATTAGGTATTACAAGCAGATAGAAAGATCAGTAAGAAATTGCCTTCCTCTCCAAGGAAGTGGTGGAGTAAAATACAGAAAAGAGTTTCCCTAGTGCTTTTCTTTGTACAATCATGATCTTTAAATAAGAACTAAAGTTGGGCTCCCTTGTTAAAATTGTGGCTTGTTTTGTAATCTCGGACAAGTTACTTAACCTAGGTCTTAGTTTCCTTATAAGTAAAATGAAGAGTAATAACTTACTTTATTGAATTGTTGGTAGATTAAATGAAGTAATATATGTTATGCACTTAGTATCTGATATATGGACTCATATCGCTACTATGAATAGCCTTTATTCATTAAACAAATGTATAATGAGTGCCTACTGTGTGGCAGATACTGAATTGAGTGATCAGGATAAATGCTAAGCAAGACAGTGCACATTCTGTACATTCACATCTTGTGGGAAGTCCAACATTTTTAAAAACCTGAGGCATTTCAGTTACTGTCATTTATCATGGGGCTAAGCATCTTTTTTCCACAAGCTACAACACTAGATATGAAATAGGGAGCTGTGACATCAGCAAAGTAACTGGTTCCTTCATTTCTTTTGCCTCCTTTGGAAAAAAAAATATAGGTAGTATCTGACTCTGTGCAGAAGTGTATGAAATTTAATTGAGTACTTTCAATAAAATACTTTTGAGTTGCTCTGCAAAAGGTCCTATATGGATTAAAAGTATTATCTTGTGATTTTTGTCTTCTATAGGGTGATTCAGAAGCCGTGTTTTATATATCAACATATTTTTTTTATTTTTAACTCACTTCAAATTTTAAGATGAACCTCTTTAGAACCCAGTTAAGCTTTAGTTTTAAGGTTATATCTTCTGCTGATCTGATCTGTACTTTTCATAACTAGTGCCAAAAGATTAGTTATAAAGGTTAGGAAGATATTAAATTTGTCATTCAGAAAAAGTAACTCTACCAGCCCCACTACAACTAACTTTTTTTATTTCATGGACTTAGTTCAATTTAAACTTCTTTGATTGTAGAAATATATAGCCAGAGCCAAACTGTGTTTCTCTGGTTCTACGGGGAGACAACTTTTTGGGTAGTAGTCAGAAAAGTAAAAAGTTACCAGATTTACCAGGTTTAATATATAGTTTAGTCCTGCCTGTGTGCTACAAGTTGTTATTTGGTTTGTTTGATTTTTAATCCTTGCTTGTATGTTTTGAGATCCGTAGTAGCAACCACAGGGTATGAAAATATAAAATGGCTTGAATTTCAAACATTCAGAATTTCTTAATGTTACAACTTAAGAGGATGTAGAAATGCATCCTTTCTTTATTCATCTGGAATCAAAGGGCTAGTAAAAGCTAAATGATTTATCCAGGGTCATACAACTTATAAATGCCAGAACTCTGGTTAGCACATTCACTTCTACATACCCCCAATCTAAGTCCTTATCAATAAACTCATGCTGACCACCTTACCTAGCAAAATGATGATTAGAGGCATAGAAACTACCTAGAATATCTAGGAATTAAATAATTTTAATAATTTGGATACCAATCTTATATCTGAAAAGAGATTTCTTTTAAGCTTAGATTCTATTTTTTGTTTTTATGAAGAGGATGGCTGCCATCGATTTCTGTTAGCTTATTTACATTATATATGTACCCTTTAAAGAAACTGTTGAACCTATTTCCAAGAATTAGAGGAACTAGTGAATTCTAATAAGCTTCTTGACAGTAGTCCTTCAGTTAGTCATAAATCAACTATGTCTGTTGTCATTGAGTTTGTGCAAAGAAGCTTGGGATATTTCCTTTGTCACCATTACTGTGAAATTATTATTGTTCATACACACTTGACATGATGTGTATGAATAATGGAATTTAGTAATTCTTGTTCAAGGCTGTCCACCAGTGTAGGAATTAGTATGTACATAGATCATTTCATAGCTACATCATACCGTATTATAGGTTGATGTCTATTTTTCTTCTGCATTATTTTATGTTTGTATATGAAGAAACTATATCCTTTGTAACAAGTAAAATGGTTAAGTGAAGAAAAATACTAAAGATGATGCTTCCAGTAAAAAGTCATCAAAATGTTTCCCACCACCTGTACATGACATGTCTATTCCTAATAGTTTAGGTGTCCTAAGGTTGATGATGAAATGATCGATTTACTTTATTACACCACAAGATGTTTCCTAAACCTGAACTAACTACACAATGTAGACCCGATTCTTCCACATGGATTCCTTGTGATAATTCAATGAATAGATGATCTAGTGATAGAGAACCACATTTAAATTCAGTTCCCTACTTCATTCTTTTTCCTTGTAAAAACTAAAAATTATTCACCTTTACAGTTAAACTACATAGGCTGTTTTGCCATTCTTTCTCTTGTCTTTTTCCCACTGTCTTAATAAATGCGTAAGTTAAACTGAATTCTTAATATGATAAATGTAATTGAAAAATTTTATTTGTAAATGAAAATAATGACTAGTAAAAAAAATAATTTATAGATATGACAAAGTTTGATGCCCCCCTGGAGGCGAGGTGCCTAGTTTAAATACATGTTTAGGTAGATGACTATTTGATATATTCACTTATCTAGACAGGATGGCTCATTTCCAAAAGGTTCTAGTCAAAGAGTTTTATTTGGTGTCCTAAAGGTTAACGTGGAGGCAGCCTTCAACCAAAAGTTATTCAATTTAAGTATTTGCTATTTGCTAAATACCTATGCTGGACTACATGGAGAGACACAGTCTCTTCCCTGTAAAGGGCAGTCAAGGGAGAAAGGTAGACAACTGAATAAGCAATAAAAATACGTTGTGCTAATGTGATGGTGTGGGTATGTTAAGATTACCCTGAAGCAAATAGCTAATTTGTATTTGGGGTTCTTTTGGAAGAAATTATTTTTAAGCTGAGACTTAAATTATGAATAGGAGTCAACCAAGGAGGGATGTGGTAGAAGAATTTTCTGTCAGTGGGTGCAGCATGTGAAAAGAAAGGCAAGAGAGCATGGAGCCATTGGGGGAACTAGTAGTAGTTCATTGTAAATCTTGAGTATTGAGAGACCAGCTAATGTTTCATTTTAAAAACAAGCGTCACTGAAAGGATTTCCATTTTGATGGTTGTGTATTTTTGTTCTTCATTAAAACTGACAGGTTTTAATTCAGTATTCAAAGCTCTTTGTTTTGATTTTGATTTAGAGATTAGACAGTTATAAGAAGTCAGATTGATTTCAGGTCCCTTTTTGTGTTATCTCGTAGCTATTAAACTTTATTCAAATATCTCACTTAGGTCAGAAGGAAAATCTTTAGCAAGCAGAGCACAAATGAAATTATACTTTCAATCTTTCCTTTCAAACTAATATTTTAACCTTTACAAAACTACTAAGATGTCTATTGAAATCATCTAAGTATTTTAACAAATTTGTATCCTTAGTAATGACTGACGTCAGGTTGACTGATTTATAAACTGATATTAAGTAATAATGAGATTTAAAATATATAGGTATAATTTACCTATTAGGCTATACATATGCTTCTGTTAAGTCTTTTTACAGTAGTATTTTCTTTCAGTTTTTGATAATTATATTAATATGAACTTGAAACAAGTACATATTACTATTTTTTTATCTCTTATGCTGCAAAAAAATCTTCATTTCTCTGTTTTGGTGATCTGAGAGAGAAGGAAGATATTGGACTCTGAGTCTGATCCAGTTCTGCTGTTTTTAGCTCTCTGAACTTTGTGAATTAACTTTAGCTTCTGAACCTCAGTTTAACTCTTTAAAAAAACTCATGATACTCATTACCTACCTCTGTCCACCTTTAGAGGGTTATCATCACAAGGGAGAACAGTTAAGAGCCATAAAAGATATATTCAGATGGTTTTCTACATATAGTTCATTTTCACTGTATATGTTTGGTTCTCAAAATTTAAAACACAAACATGATACTGGAATATATTATTAGATTATAACCTGCAATAACAGGAAAGTTATCCTTTTATTCTAAAATGAAAATCATGCCTTTGTAAGAGCTTCATATGTAGTTATTTAAAATTAAGTGGAAAAGTCGAAAGAGATACAGAGAAGCAAGATAATATCTAAGAATAACTACTAGACACCCAGGATATCTCTATGCTTAATAAACCCACCATTTAATCAAAATAAAATTCTGGACCATTCAAAATATTTAGAACTGCTGGAGGCTAAAGGTAGCCACAGAAAGACTCAGTAGCTACCTTTAGCCTCCAGTTGAGTTGGGAGTAAACCTGGGGAAAGTGAATTAGAGATCTGCAAACTACCAGGATAAAACATGGTACATTTTCTTGGACCATTAATTTTATTTACTGGTAGGTAAGCTAAATCATTTTCAAATAATAAGATACATAATGGTATAAAATGAAAATTTGATCGAACTCCCACCCGTTGATTGAGGCCAGTCTTCATATTCTTAGTTGTATGAGTTTACCTTCCTCTGCTGTTAGGAGCATTTTGGTGGAAAACAGCATTCTATGAGTTGTTTAGCTGTCTCTTAACAGAGACTTCATATGGCATCAAGGCCTACGTCTTCTAGGTTATTTACACAGTGCCAAGCATTTGACCAGAGCACATTAAATGTAATACAAGAGATAAAAACGTATCTCCCCCACATCCCCATCCCAATTTCAAAACACATTACCCTTCAGCAAGGGTGAGGGACTTTTACTGAGTTATTAAGATTTTGTTTTTGAAAAAATAGTCTATTGCTAAGAATGAATCTTTTTAGCAGTTTATTCTTCCTTTTTTAGAAGAGGCTCTGGAAGAATGAGTTCAGAGATAAAAAGAGGTGTGATTTAGAAAAAAGCAGTACATAATTAGCATTAACGTCCCTGTGGAGGGCAAACCATTTCATTGGAAAATTTTCTGGAAAATCCCCTAAAGTCTATTTGGAGCCTATCTAAGGTTGTTAGAACTAGAGATAGAATCCAGGTGTTCTTAATTTCCTGTAGGATGTCTGGGCCACATATCCTTGATAACCATTATCAGTGTTTTTATAAATACTGATATACCTATTAGGATATGTGTATTTCACAAAGATTTGGTATAAATTAAATTATTACAAATTGAGTCTTGTCTTAAACATTCTAGTGGAGCTAGATTACAAAGTAAATAACCTTTTTTCTAACATGAGCTAGTAGTCTCCTGATTCACTCCCCACCCTTTCTTTTTTCTTCCTTCCCTCCTTCCCTTCCTTTCTTCCTTTTTTAAGAGTTTTTCTGTTTTCCTTAGACATGTATGTGAGTCTTTGAGTCTCAGTCACCTTCAACTCAAACATCAAAGCATAGAAAAAGAAGATTGCAATCTTTTAGTTGCATTTTGATAACAGAGTCTTATTTGCTTAAAACGTGTTAAGCAAATCACATCAGAGTGAATCTACAAACAATTATTGAAATTTTGAAGAAAGTCAAGAATGCGTCCTATCCCTTTTGTTTAGTTTTATATGCAAGAACTCTGGGTATGATGTGAATCTATAATTTCTTTATCTTCCTTCCTCAGGGTTGTATAAATTGTAGGCTAATTTCATAGAATAGGAAATAATAAAATCCATGATCTTTAGTGGAATTATACATATTTCTTTCCCTCCAAAAGGATGTTGTTCAGTAAGAAAGTTCTATAGTGGTTTATGCATTAGGTTCCAGTGGAAAGAAAGACTCGTGTGTGTGTGTGTGTGTGTGTGTGTGTGTGTGTGTGTGTGTGTGTTTATGTGTATTTAAGTCATAGACTCCCTTCATATCATGCATTTTTGTTGCCTTTAACAGGAGGTCAAAAGCAAATTACAGAATCATAGACATTCTTAGATGGTACTTTGGTATCAGGCTTTTTTCCTTTCTTTTGCTTCCCAAAATACAGGGATCAAAAATATTCTTAGCAATTATTGAAAAGAATTAGAGTTGAGTCCTCCGCCTTTTCCTGAAGAGGTCCTCCCTTTGATTCAATTTAAGTTTAGTCTGCTATTATAAGTAGCCATTAAACTTAATGCAGGTTATATTCCCTGGAAGCAAGAAATTGCTACTAGTGATAATGTGAGTCATACTGATTTTCCCAAAGGATACATTACAATTAGAGTTATCATTGTTCAGATTTTGATGTCTTAACTTTACTTGTACAAAAATATAACTTTCAACAAATACTGCATTAGGTATACATAATGGGCACATTTGTATTTGTAATGTTTCTAATAATAAAGTTTCTTCTAAAAAATAAATAGATCTCTATCATAAACAGGAAGTGCACTAATCATTCAGTAAAAATTTGAATGTTTCTAAATTCCATGGGGAATGTAAAGATGACCTTTCAGGATCTTGTTATTTAGTATCATGAGAACCATACCTCTGTAAATGTAAAAAAGGTAGTATCAGACGAGAGATATAAAGTCCTGTGGGCCACCAGAGTATAGAAAAATTGTTTCTGGCTACAAGAATTAGAGACTTCACTAGATGCATGAGCTGGGCTCTTAAAGAATGAAGAAGAACATCATCTACCAGGACAGATTAGTGTCATTGATTTGGAGTCAGAAGTTATTAGCTGTGTGACTTTGGGTAATGTCCCTTAACCTCCCTGTTCTGTGTACCTTACAGAGTTGTTATGAGTATTCAGTGTGATAATATATTTGACAGTGCTTTTTATATTCTAAATCACCATATGTTATTATTACCACTTTAGTTTTATGGGAAGAAAGCAAAATAGCAATAATAGCATAATTGAGTTATAGAATTTCAGCAGGCCTTCTTTTTACTTTAACGGTCAACATTAATGAAACTCCGAGCTACTTGATAGCTTTTTGTCTATCAGTCCTCCCAAGGAGAGCCAGCTTTGGGTCCCCAGCTCCCCCGCCCAGAAGAGGATCATTCTCCACTTCTGTCGGGTTTTATTTAGGTTGCCCAGTAAAATCTCAGTATCCAAACTGATTAGGCATCAAAAATATGCTCCTATCAAGGAGCTGACCAGTTTCTCTTAGTTTCTGGCACAGAGTTTCATTCTTAGGTAGAGCCATCACTGACCCCAATCAGAGAACCTTCCTGACAAAACAGTCTTCAGTTAGTCTCCTTAAGCTCTCCAAGTTGATAGGACGATGGCTGGGAGTAGAGGGTGTACTAGGAATAAACCATTTTGTCTTGGAGCTCTAATATGTATATAATACTAAGAGAAGCAAAAATAGGCCCCTTTGAAGACACTACTCTGTGGGAGCTAATGCTTAGGAATCTGAACATACCCCAGGTGATAATTTCCAAGTAACTTTTACCTAAAAGTAGAGAGGGGATTTTCCAGTTTTTTCTAAACACTAAACAGACCAGTCTTTTTTTCCTAAACACAAGCAATGGAATTGTACAAATTCGAAGAATCTGAATATTAGAAATACGTAAAAGTGAGGGCCTTTGACTGAGAAAACATCCCTCTGGTACCTCTCTGTTGAATAGATGGAGGTACATAATGCCGGACCAGCAGAGATTATGTAAGCAACCAAAAACGTAGTATTGAAGCACTGTAGCATGGTCCTGTCGTCTTTAGGTTTTGGGTATTGTATATTATATTTGAAGATATTATTCTGGGAGAATATAGTATATCTAGGTCTGGCAAGGAATAAACTAGAACACTTCATTGGGATTTTAGGCATGGTGAAAAAAAGCAGTTGATAAAAGAGTAAATCGCCAGTATTTTTCTTTTTTTGCTGCCACTGCCCATCTTGTTGTGTTCACTGAAATCAAGTGTAGGAGTTGGAGAGTAGGTTAAATAGCTGCTTCTGCCACTATATCTGGCAAATCTTGCTCCATATAATTTAGAATTAATAATACGACATTGGCAAAAAATAGGCATTATACTCTATGTTCCTCTTTTCTAGATTAGATCCAGTACCAACTATGGAGCCGCCCAAATTGAGATATTAGAATTATTACAGCAATCTGTCTGCATTGTTTGGAAATATAATAACTAGCTTGAATTCAGAATATGATATTTACATTTTATAAGTTATGTGATATCTCTCTTTCAGAGGGAAGATTAATATTTTATGGCGTGTCATAAATGACCATCTTAGAGGCACCCATTTGTTTTATGTATGCATTAATAATGGAAATTGAGTTCATTCAACTATTGTAATTTTTGTACATCTGTATCATGATTTATATATTGCCTCATTGGCAAACATATAAATTATTTTAAGTTTTGCCATTATAAAGAGTGACATAGTAAGTATTTTTATGCATATCTCTTTGTGTATATGTATTGGTTTCCCTAGGGCAGCGCTTACAAACTTTTTCACGTTATACGACATGTAAAAATTATTTTTTCTGCCCATATTATCACCTGGGTGATAGTGGCAAAGCTACAGAGGTCTCTGACGGTGTATTACATATAAAATCTAATACTCTAAAAAAGAACTTGGCAAACTATGGTCCTCAGACCAAAGTTAGCCCCCAGCGTACTTTTGTAAATAAGGTTTTATTAGAATACATTCATGCCCATTTGTTATTGTGTTGTCTCTGTCTGCTTTTACACTACAGTGGCAGAATTGAATGGTTGCAGCAGAAACTATATGGCCCACTGTATTAGTCAGGGTTCTCCAGACAAACTGAACCATTAGAATATATAGTGAGATAGAGCCTGAAAGATTTATTATAAGGTCAGTACCTTATAATTAGTTCACACAATTATCAAGTCTGATGGTCTGCCATCTGCAAGCTGGAGACCCAGGAAAGCCAGTAGTATATTATTGTTAAAAGGCCAGAGAGCTAGAGGGCTGATGGTGTAGATTCCAGTTTGAGTCTGAAGGCCTGAGAATCAGGATTGCCAGTGGTAGAAGATAGATGACCTAAAGATACTCTCTTACGTTTTCTTCCAGAATCTTTATAGTTTTAGCTTTTGCATTTATGTCTATAATCCATCTAGTACTCATTTTTATGTGTCACTTAAGGGTTGAGGTCATTGTTTTCCATGTTTTTATTCAGTTATTCTAGCCTTATCTGTTGAAAACTCCTATTTGAATTGCCTTGGTGCCTTTGTCTAAAATCAATCAGTAATATATGGATCTTTTTCTGATTTCTCTGTCCGGTTCAGCTGCTCTATTTATGTCTATCTTTATACTTTAAATTTTTATCAGCCATCAAATATTTCACAGCATGTTGATTAGAAAGCTGTACATATGTCTAGAAGTGGTATTGCTAGGTCATAGGAAAGTATACATTTCTTTAACTTGCCTACATATGCCTAATCCCTCTATGGACAAATTATTTCAAAATCTTCTCTGCTTTCAGAATCCATCTCCTTTTAATCTGTCTTCTACACTGCCATCAAAATGATATTTTCAAAACCAAATATGACTTTCTCTCCTTTCCTAAAGCCTTCCGTGGCTGCTTAATG
Source organism: Saimiri boliviensis (assembly GCF_048565385.1). NCBI lineage: Eukaryota > Metazoa > Chordata > Mammalia > Primates > Cebidae > Saimiri > Saimiri boliviensis. The sequence continues at coordinate 38,054,863 of NC_133450.1, read as the reverse complement.
TATAGAAACTTCTTGCTTAGGATATAGGAAATGCCCTTTCACATAAACAGCTTACTTTTCAAAATGTACTCTGCACTCCATAATTCACTAGTCCACCTACAAATTTATTCCTTGAAAGTTTTGTCTACTTTTACTGCTATACTGGGAACTGTAATTCCTTCTCTCTAGAGAATATCTTTCCTCCACTTCATCTCATGAAATCCTATTTATCTTTTAGTATCATTCCCTTTGTGATATTTTCCTCCAATTGACCCCATGTTTTCACTGTATTTAAAGTTTATTTTCATGTTTCTTTTACTATATTGTGAGTTAAGAAGCTTGTCCTATTTATTTTTGACTCCTCATTGCCTAATAATACTAGCCAATACTTATTACTTTAAATTGCCTATGATAAGCAGAATGGTCCTTGAAAATTTTTAATTTCCCTCTGAATCTATCAAATAAAATATAGCCTTATCTATGTGATTCAGAGGTTTCTGGTGAAGAGCAAATGAAGTAATAGGCATGGAAATGTTTGAAGAATGTTTTTAAAATATGATGGCCTTGTTGTTTATAACGAAATTTCACTAGAACTAATCCTCCTGGTTTCTTACAAGCTTATTATGATAGACTTTTACCTTCATATATTTGCATTGGTTAAAATTATTCTAATATTAAAGACTTTAAAGATTTTTATTTCTAATATTTTCATTAAAACTGAAAATAACTAAGTTAAAAAATACCATTGCATTTAAAACTGTAGATTAAATAAGGCATTTTCTTATATAAAATCTGAGTTGTATGTGTGTATGTGAGTGTCTTTTCGGATATCTTTGATTCAATAAACATTGAGTACTGCTCAGTTCAGGCACTATGATCATGATAATACAGTGATAGCTAATATTTAGTGAACTATACTGTATTACTGTGCTAAGAACATTACATATATTATCTCATTTAATATTCACTGTACCTTATTATTCATATTTTATATAGGTAAGTAACTTGCCAGAGGGAGTACAGCCACTAAGATACAGAAAACCCAGTCTTACTTCAAAACCTGACCTTTAAATATTGTGCTCAGGGGTCAGCAAACTATAACACCCATAGCCTTGTAAGGCCTGCTATATTTTTAACAGGTTGTTTTAAAAAGAAGATGTAACAGAGACATAGTGTGGCCTGCAAAGCATAAAATATTTACTGTCTATCCCTTTAAGAAAGTGTTTGTCAATCTCAAGATGTTTAAAGAGAGTCCCTGTAACTCCAGAAGCTCTCAGTCCAAATAGGAAATAAACACAAACATTTTTAAATTCTGCCTCATAAGGCAAAATGTGGTTAGTGATGTTAATATAAAGATTTAAACAAGAATCCAAAGATGGTCAAGCACGGTGGCTCATGCTTATAATTTTAACACTTTGGGAGGTCGAGGCAGGATTACTGCTTCAGACTAGGAGTTTGAGAGCAGCCCATGAACATAGTGAGACCTGTTTTCTTTTTTAAAAAATTGTTTTTAAATAGCTGAGTATGGTGGCACATGCCTGTAGTCTCAGCTACTTGGGAAGCTGAGGTAGGATTGCTTGAGCCCAGGAATTCAAAGCTACAGTGAACTAGGATCATGCCATTGCGCTCTAGCCTGGGCAACAGAGTAAGACCGTGTCTCAGGAAAAAAAAAAAAAAAAAAAAAAAAAACCCAAGGAATTGAAGATTGTAATCATTCCAGCAAGAAAACTTAGAAGAAAAAACTTAAAAGAAATGGCATTTGAACTGGTTTTCAAATAGTTGTAAAGTGACCAGAAATCTTAGATATAGAATTCTTCACACCTGCACTACTTGACAGGGGATGATAAAAATACTTGCTCATGACATGCCAAGATATCAGAACTCCTGGACATTATTTTTCCTTCTACCTCTTATTTGCTGAATTATGTAGAAAGGTGCATCAAACCATCTGCTTCTCAGTTTAGCCATTAGTCAATTGTGAATAAAAAATTGGTTCTGATAGTTATCTTGTATTTTTCAAGTGAATCAAAAAAAATCTGATAGAGGGTGCTTCAGTCCAGGTATTTTTTAAGCTGTAAAAACATGGAAAGGGTAGTGCTTTAGTTAAATAAACCTTGCATTTTGTATTCAGTCATTGGATTGACAAAACTGAAAACCAGTGTTTACATTTATAGTAGTTGCAATTTTTTCAATAGGTTTTTTATTTATAGGAATTTAGCATTTAATTTTATAATACATTTGCATTAATTTGGGAGAAAAAAATGAAACCATGCTTTTGAAGAATATTTGCAAAAGTAGTCAAGTTAATATAGAATTGCTTGTTAGGAAACTTTTTAATTGAATTGAGGAAATGACACAAGATTGGCATTGTTATTACTCAACCCTTGGTGTAAACAGTGCCAAAGATATAATGAATACTACCATGAAAGATTTGTATTTTGTAATTAAACACACAGGAAAATACTAAACTACATTGGGAGATGCATTTTCTGCCAATATAATTTAGAATATGACAGTTAAATAATCAAATATTTGGATATTGAGAAATTTTATTTTCATAGAGAAAAAAAGGGGCCAGGCGCAGTAGCTCATACCTAAAATCCCAGCACTTTGGGAGGCCGAGGTGGGCAGATCACGAGGTTAGGAGATCGAGACCATCCTGGCCAACATGGTGAAACCCCATCTCTACAAAAACACAAAAATTATCTGGGTGTGGTGGCGCGTGCCTGTAATCCCAGCTACTCGGGATGCTGAGGCACGAGAATCACTTGAACCTAGGAGGCGGAGATTTCAGTGAGCCAAGATTGTGCAACTGCACTCCAACCTGGCGACAGAGCAAGACTTCGTCTTAAAAAAAGAGAGAGAGAAAAAAGGATAAATTATGTGGATTGGAAAATATTTCAAACACCAAAAATAAATGCAGAGGAGACATAAAGATTCCCTGATTTTACAGTTTGTGCAGAATAGCATCCATTGTATGAGTAATGAATGTTATATCTATATTCATGACAGTTTTTAAAAATCTGATAATAGCTTCAAACTATTTCTTTTTCTGAATATAATTAATATTAATATATAATTGACTACATTAATGTGTATGTGGGAAAATCACTGTTACCTGTTCTATTGTGGATAATTTAAATTAAATATTTTGCATTTGAATAAATGAAATCTCTTTGAACATTTTTCTGAGCCTGAAAAGAATATATGTTAAAGATAAGTATCAATTTTGGTTTCTGTGTTATAGATTGGTGCATTTATTTTGGTTGGCATTGATTTTATATTAAAATATATATTTGGTGGCATTTTCAGTTGTTTGATAAAAAGACTTTTACTATAATATACCCCTAAATATTTATCAGTGCATATACCTATCTTTTTTAGTAGTGGAATAATCTATCTAATTGAGTGAAAACAGGAGTGACCACAGATGCATAAAATAATATATCTGTAAAATAATGCATTTGCCGTCTTAAAGACTGCCTTGCAATTCTGTTTCATGGAAATGAATTACCAGTAGGTCTTTAGAATATGCTAAGATGATTAAAGAAAAAGTGAAGAAAAGAATCCTTCTGAAAAGGTTTGAATGTGGTCTTTGAGTTGTGGCTAAAAAATAGTCTGAACCCTCTATCTATTCATGTCATTCTTTAAAAATAATGGAAATAAATAGTTCCAAAAGCTATATTTGAAGATATTATCTGTTGTCAAGGGCAAACTAGCATTTTAAAGCTATTGCTTTGATATGGTTTAGCTTTGTGTCCCCACCCAAACCTCATGTTAAATTATAACCCGCAGGTGTTAAGGGAAGAATCTGAGGGGAGGTGATTGAATCACAGAGGCGATTTCCCCCATGCTGTTCTTGTGATTGTGAGTTGTCACAAGCTTTGTAAGCATCTGGCATTTCCTCTGCTCTCACTTCTCTCACCTGCCACCACGTAAGACATGCCTATTTTGCCTTCCGTCATGATTCTAAGTTTCCCGAGGCTTCCCTAGCCATGTGAAATTGTGAGTCAGTTAAATGTCTTTTCTTTATAAATAACCTAGTCTCGGGTATGGCTTCACAGCAGTGTGAAAATGGGCTAATACATGCCTTTTTGGTAAAACAGTACATTATCCAGTTCCATGTTTAATTAGTTTAATTTAAATTAATCAAATGCATTTTTGTATTAGGGGCCACAGGTAACAAAAACAGAAAAAGACTGTTGAATTTGTGAATTTTCAAAGACCATCACGCTGTCTCCTTTCCTGCCTCCTCTCTATATTTGGACTAGTGACTACCAGAAAGAAATAAAAAGGTAAAAGCTCAGACTTAAAAAAAAAAAAAGAAAGGAAAAAAAAAAAACAAAAAAAAACCACCTTATTTTACAGTCTTTCATAAATGGAGTATGAGACACATTTTTGCAAAGTATCGCCCCATTTCCTAATTCTAAAAGGAAATTTGGACACAGTTATCCCTCGCAGCACTGAAAAAATAATTTGCCTTCTCTCAGTGGCCATATAGAACAGTGAGAATAATGCAGTCAACTCTCTTCTAAATTAATGTAAAGAAATGTAATTGTAGATAGTGTGAAATGGTAAATATTCAAAAAATTACTTTTCTTTCACTTTGGACAGTTCTATGCCATGCTATTGTAGGTTAACCCTGTTACTGTAAAGGGGGTCTCAATCCAGATCCTGAGAGAGTTCTTAAATCTCACGCAAGAATTTGGGACAAGTTCCTAGAGTAAAGTGAAAGCAAGTTTATTAGGAAAGTAAAGTAATAAAGAATAGCTACTCCATAGGCAGAGCAGCCCTGAGGGCTGCTGGTTGCCCATTTTTAAGGTTTTTTTTTTTCTTTTTCTTTCTTTCTTTTTTTTTTTTTTTTTTTTTTTTTTGAGACGGAGTTTCACTCTTGTTACCCAGACTGGAATGCAATGGCGCGATCTCGGCTCACCGCAACTTCCGCCTCCTGAGGCAATTCTCCTGCCTCAGCCTCCTGAGTAGCTGGGATTACAGGCATGGGCCACCATGCCCAGCTAATTTTTTGTATTTTTAATAGAGAAGGGGTTTCACCATGTTGACCAGGATGGTCTCGATCTCTTGACCTCATGATCCACCCGGCTCAGCCTCCCAAAGTGCTGGGATTACAGGCTTGAGAAACCGCGCCCGGCCTTTATGGTTATTTCTTGATTATATGCTAAACAATAATTCTTTGACAAAAATCAATTATTGTACAGACTGTTCTTAACAAAATAAAAACAGCTCTTAAAACTAACAACATTAATCCTTCATTGAGAATGGCTTTAATGTAATAATATGGCATATCTATTAATAGGCATCAACTATTAACCTACCTAAGTAGCTTTCAAGTAGTACCGTAGTTCCATGATAACGTGTGCTTTCTTTCGTTTCATTTCAAGGATTATTCATGAATTTTCTGGGAAAGGGGTGGCCAACTCACAGAACTGAGGGTTCCTCCCCATTTTAGACCACACAGGATAACTTCCCAATGTTGCCATGACATTTGTAAACTGTCAGTGGTACTGGTGCGAGTGTCTTTTAGCATGCTAATATATTATAATTAGCATAAAATGAGCAATGAGGATGACCAGAGGTCACTTTCCTCCCCATCTTGGTTTTGGTGGGATTTAGTGGGCTTCTTTATGCAAGCTGTTTTATCAGCAAGGTCTTTATGACCTGTGTCTTGTGCTGACCTTCTGTTTTATACTGTGATTTAGAATGCCTAACCTCCTGGGAATGCAGCCCAGTAGGTCTTAGCCTCATTTTACCCAGCAGTTTTAAGCTTATAGGAAAACTGAACGAAAGTAGAGAGTGTTCCCCTATATACCCTCCCATTACCCCTGCACCAAGTACCAGCCGTGGCATATTTCCCCCCACATTTTTAAGAGTCCCACTCTGTTGCCCAAACTGGAATGCAGTGACACAATCATAGTTCATTGCAGCCTTGAATTCCAGGGCTCAAGCAATCTTCCCACCTCAGCCTCTTGACCTCCTGAGTAGCTGGGACTACAGGTGTGCCACCATTCCTTGCTAAATTTTAAATTTTTGTAGAGACAGGATCTTGCCATGTTGCCCAGGCTGGTCTTAAATTCCTGGCTTCAAGCAGTTCTTTTGCCTGGGCTTCCCAGTGCACTGGGATTACGGACATGAGCCACCATACCCAATCTTCTATTATTAATATTTGTATTGGCATGGTATATTTGTCACAATCAGTGAACTGATATTGATACATTATTAACTAAAATCCATAGTTTACATTAGAGTTCACTTTGTGCTGTACAATTCTCTTGGTTTTGCAAAATGCATAATATCATTTATTCCATATAGCATAATTATACAGAAGTTTCACTGCCCTAAAAATCTCATCCTCTACTTATTTATCCCTCCCCACCTGCCTTGCCCCTTAACTCCTGGCAAACGAATCTTTTGCATCTTCACAGTTTTGCCTTTTCCTGATGTCTTAGAGTTGGAATCATACATTGTGTGTTTTTTTTCTGAGTGGCTTTTGTTGTTGTTTTTTACAGTTCCTACATGTCTTTTTGTAACTTTAGAGCTCATTCCTTTTTATTGCCGAATTGTATTGTATTATATGGATGCATCAGTTTCTTTATCCATTTAACAACAGTCAGTTGGTATTGGAATTGGACATACACATGCAAAAAAAGAAGAGAGGTTGGGATTAGACACTGACCTTAAAAGTTTCACAAAAATGAACTCAAGATGGATCATAAATGACATCTTGATTGCTTTCATTTCGGGGGCAATTATGCATAAATCTAATGTAAATATTTGTGCACAGGTGTATGAATGTGCATGTATATTTTCAACTCATTTGAGTATGTTGTAGCAGTGAGATTGCTGGATCATATGGCAAGACTATGTTTAGCTTTGTAAGAAACTGCCAAATTGTCTTCCAAAATGACTCCCTGTCTAGGCTGCTATAGCAAAATACAAACTGGGTGATTTAAACAACAGACAGTTTTGGAGGCTTGAAAGTCCAACATCAGGGTGCCACCAGATTCAGTTGACGAGGGCCTTCTTCCTGGCTTTTACCCTCACATGATGGAGAGAGAAAATCTGTATCTCATCATCATCTTCTTCTAAGACCACCAATTCCATCATGGGAGCGTTATCCCTCATTACCTCATGTAAACTTAATTCCTACCTCCCAAAAGCCTCATCTCCTAATACCATCACATTGGAAGTTGAGACTTCAGCATATCAATTTGAGGGGAGAGGAGAGACATTCAGTCCACAACATTGGTTGTACTATTTGGCATTCCCACAAGCAAAGAATGAGAGTTCCTGTTCTTTCACATCCTTCCCAGCATTTGGTGTTGTCACTTTTTCAGATTTTAGCCATTCTGATAGGTATGTGGTAGTATTCTGTTTTAATTTGCAGTTCACTAGTGGCATACAGTGTTGAGCATCATTTCATATGCTTATTTGTCATCTGTACATCTTTGGTAAGATGTCTGCTCAGATCTTTTGCCCATTTTATAATTGGGTTGTTAGCTTTCTTACTATTGAGTTTTAAGGGTTTTTTTTTTATTTTTGGAGAGAAAGAGTTCTTATATATTTCGGTTATAAGAGCTTTATTTATATATAAAGTTGGTTGGATACAAGTTCTTTCATCTGTGGGTTTTCATTTCATTTTCTTAATTATGTCTCATAGAGCAGAGGTTTGTTGTTGGTGTGTGTGGGGGTTGGGGGGTGGGGGGGTTGAGGCAGAATCTCATCCTCAGCCTAAGCTGGAATGCAGTAGCACAATCTCGGCTCACTGCAACCTCCACCTCCCAGGCTCAAGCGATTCTTCTGCCTCAGCCTCCCAAGTAGTTGGGACTACAGGTGCGTGCCACCACACCCAGCTAATTTTTGTATTTTTAGTAGAGACAGGGTTTCACCGTATTTGCCAGGCTGGTCTCAAACTCCTGACCTCATGATCTGCCCAACGTAGCCTCCCAAAGTGCTGGGATTACAAGCATGAGCCCCAGCACCCAGCCAAGCAGCAGTTTAGCTTCTCAGTTTTTTTCTTTTATGGATTGTGCATTTGGTGTTTTATCTAAAAACTCATTGCCAAACCCACAGTCACCTAAATAATATCCTGTGTTATCATGTAGAAGTGTTACAGTTTTGGATGTTACATTTAGGTCTGTGATCTATTTTGAGTTCATTTTTGTGAAAGCTATAAGATCAGTGTCTAGATTTTGTACCCTGTTTTTGTTTATTTGTTGTTTTTGCATGTAGAGGTCTAATTTTTCCAGCACCATTTGTTGAAAGACTATTCTTTCTCTGTAGGATTGCCTTTGCTCCATTCTTAGAGATCAGTTGACTATCTCTGTTTGGGTCTTTTTCTGGAATCTTCTGTTCCATTCATCAATTTGTCTGTTTGCCAATACCACACTATCTTAATTACTTTACATATAAAGTAATCTTCAAAGAAGTCTTGAAAGTCAGGTAGGTCAGTCCTCCTACTTTGATGTTCTTCAATGTTATGTTAACTGTTTTGGGTGTTTTGTCTTTCCATATAAACTTTATAATCAATTTGTTGATAGTCACAAAGTAACTTGTCAGGATTTCCATTGTGATTGTGATAAATTTATATATAGAGTTGAAGAAAATTGACATATTGACAATACTGAGTCTTCTATCCATGAACCTGTAAATAGCTCTTTATTTATTTAGATTTTCTTTGGTTTTTCTCTTTAGTTTTATAGTTTTCCTCATATAGAGCTCATAATCTATTTTATAGACAAACTAACTTCTGTCATCCCTTCCTCCCCCTCTGCTCCCATTAATGTAAATGGTGGTGTGTTTTAAATTTCAAATTCTCATTGCCCATTAGTGGTATACATGAAAGCATTTGACTTTTTTTGAGACAGGAGTCTTGCTCTGTTGCCCAGGCTGAAGTGCAGTGGTACGATATGGCCTCACTGCAACCTCCCTCCCAGGTTCAAGCCGATTCTCCTGCCTCAGCCTCCTGAGTAGCTGGGATTACAGGTGTGTGCCACCACACCTAGCTAATTTTTGTATTTTTAGTAGAGACCAGGTTTCACCATGTTGGCCAGGCTGACCTCGAACTCCTGGCCTCAGGTGATCCACCAATCTCAGCTTCCCAAAGTGCTGGAATTACAGGCATGAGCCACCAAACCCAGCCACATTTGACTTTTGTACATCAACCTTGTATCCTACAATCTTAATATAATTACTTGTTAGTTCCAGCAGGGTTTTTCTGCTGGGTTTTTTTTTTTTTTTTTTTTTTGGCAGGGGGAGGGGTGGGCGTGGGGGTGCCAGTTCTTGGGATTTCCTACATAAATGGCCATGTCATCTGTGAAAAAAGATAGTTTTATGTTTTCCGTCCCAATCTGTATACCTTGTATTTCTTTCTTTTGTCTTACTGCATTGACTTCCACTACTGACTGGCCTCCTTTTTTTTTTAGTGTTGTATAGGAATGGAGAGAGGGGCCATCCTTGTGTTGTTTCCAGCTTAGGAGCGAGGGTATCAAGTTTCTCACCATTATGTAATTAGCTGTAGTTTGTTTGTAGATGTTCTTTATCAAGTCAAGGAAGTTGTTCTTGCTGAATTTTTAAACATGAATAGGTGTTGGATTTTGTGGACTACTTTTTTTGCATCTGTTATTATTATTAAATTGTTTCTCTTTAGCCTGTTGATTCGAATTTTAGCCTGTTGATTCATGACTTTTCAGTGATGAACCAGCACTAGATTCTGAAATAAAATACAATGGGTCATGGTGTGTAATTCTTTTTATACATTGTTAGGTTTTATTTGCTAATATTTTGTTGAAGATTTTGCATCTGCATTAATGAGAGCTATTAGTCTGTTTCCTTTCTTGTGATGTCATTATGTGATTTTGGTATCAGTGTAATGTTAGCCTCATAGAATGGTTTAGGAAGTATTCCCTCTGTTTCTGTTTTCTGGAAGAGATCATGCAGAAATGGCATCATTTGTTCCTTAAATGTTCGGTAGAATTCACCAGTGAAACTTTGTGAATACCAATGGTGCTGTTTTAGAAAATTATTGTTTATTCTATTTCTTTGATCAATATAGAGACCTGTTCAGATTACCAGATTCTACTTGTGTGAGTTTTAGTAGATTAGGTCTTTCAAGGAATAGCTATCAAATTTGTGAGGACAGTGTTTTCCATAATATTCCTTTATTATCATTTTAATGTCCATGTGATTAGTTGTTGTGACCCGTCTTTTATTTCTAATATTAGTAATTTGAGTCTTCTCTCCTTCTTTCTTGGTTAGCCTCACTAAGGGTTTATTAATTTTTACTGATATTTTCAAAGAATTAGCTTTTCAGTTTGTTAATTTTCTCTGTTGTTTTTCTATTTTCAATTTCATTGATTTCTTCTGCTTACTTTGGATATAATTTGTACTTTTTTTAGTTTGCTAATGTGAAAGCTTAGATAATTGGGTTTAGTGTTCTCTTCCTTTTTATTATATGTATTCGGTGCCATGAAATTTCATTTAAATACCACTTTTGCAACATTCCACAAATTTTAATGTTTTATTTTCATTTAATTTAAAATATTTTTTAACCATCCTGATCAACATGGTGAAACCCCAGCTCTACTAAAAATACAAAAAATTAGCTGGGCATGGTGGTGCATGCCTGTAATCCCAGCTACTCAGGAGGCTGAGGCAGGAGAATTGCCTGAACCCAGGAGGCGGAGGTTGCAGTGAGCTGAGATCGCACCATTGCACTCCAGCCTGGGTAACAAGAGTGAAACTCCATCTCAAAAAAAAAAAAAAATGTGCCCTTTGAATGAAGAGGCTCCCCTCCCTCCCCCACCCCAGCAAAGGGCAGTGGGATAGGAGTTGGTTTTATAGGTTGGGGCAGATCTTTTGGGGAGGGGTCAGGAGTGTTATGGAGTAAGATCAGTTACAGTGGTGGGGGTAGGGGTAAGGAATGTATACATTACCGTAAGTTCAGTTACAATGACGGGTGGGGTAAGGCATAAGAATAGTTAAGATGGTAGCATGGGGTGAAGGGATATTCACAGAGCAAGAACAGTGAAGATGTCAGGGTGGGGTGAAAAGCTTAATGTCCAGGGGAAGCTTCACTGGGCGATTATGAATAATGGCCAAGCAGCAGGGCTGATTAGCTGAGGCAGGCAGGACTTCAGACTTTCTGGGTCCAGGCTTGCACTTGGAGACCTGACAATAAATAACACAAAATGCTTCAGCTATCTTTTTGTTAATGATTTCTAGTTTAATTCCATTGTGGTTTGAGAGCATACTTTGTATGCTATCTATTCTTTTAAATTTGTTAAGGCATGTTTTGTAGGTCAGAATATTGCTTATCTTGGTAAAATGTTCCCTGTGAACTTGAGAAGAACATGTGTTCTACTGTGGATGGATGAAGTATTCTATAAATCAATTAGATTGATGGTGCTGCTCAGTTCAATTATATCTTTACCAATATTCTCCCTGCTGGTTATGTTAATTACTGATAGACAGGTATTGAAGTCTCCAAGTATAATAGTGAATTTGAATATTCTCATTGCAATTCTATAAGTTTTTACCTCATACATTTTGACACTCACTTGTTAGGTGCATCATACATATTAGGAATAGTTGCGTCTTCTTGATGGTTAACGCTCTATCATTATGTAATGCCCTCTTTTGCTGATGATTTTTTTGTTTTTTATTCTTTTTTTAAAAACTGTGTTGTTCAGTATCAGAGCTCAGGTAAAATATTGCTGATAATTTTTCTTGCTCTGAAGTCTACTTTATCTGAAATTTATAGAGCTACGCTAACTTTCTTTTGATTTGTGTTAGTGTGGTGTATTTTTCTCCAACCTTTTACTTTTAACTTGTGTGTGTATCTTCATATTTAAAGTGGGTTTTTGTACCTAACATGTAGTTGGGTCTTGCTTTTTTTTTTTTAAATCCACTCTGTCTCTAGTATATTTTGGGCTATTTACATTTAAAGTGATTATTAATTAATAATAAATAAATAGCCCAAAATTAATTAATAATCACTTTAAATGTAAATTTAAAGTGATTATTAATTAATTTTGGGCTATTTACATTTAAAGTGTGTTGTTTCTATAATTGTGGCTGTTTTCTGTAATTGTTGCCCTATTTTTGTTTTCTTTTTTGTATTCCTCTAGTTTTCTGCCTTCTCTGGTTTTAATTGATCATTTTATAATGATTGCATTTTTCATTCTCTCTTAGCGTATCAATTATAACTTCTTTTAGTGGTTGCCCCAGAGCTTGCAATATATATTTACAACTAATCCAAGTCCACTTTCAGATGACTTTATATATGCCTTCATGGGATATGTAATGCCAGGACCTTATAACAGAGTATTCTCTCCCATCCCTTAAAGCATTGCTGTCATTCACTTGGCTTATCCATAAGCTGTAATCACCAAATACATTGTTGCTAGTATTCTTTTGAGTACACTGTAGATAAGAACTTAAAAAAAGATTTCATGTGTACCTTCTCTAACACTCTTCTTAATACATATTTTAGTTTGTGACCTATATCATTTTTTGTCTCTCTCTCTGAAGCTAGCAACAAATTTCCTGTTTTGTTTGTCTGAAAAATTCTTAATTATCCTTCAAAAGGGAAGGAGAAATTTTGCCGAATACAGAATTCTAAATTGGTGGTTTTATTCTTTCAAAAGAATTAAAACATCTTTAAATATTTTCTTCCACTCTCTTCTTGCTTGCATGATTTCTGAAGATAAGGCACATATAATTCTTGTTCCTCTCTAGATAAGGTTCCTCCAGCCCAGTGTTATTCAAATTTTTTCTCTGATTTTCTGCAGTTTCAATATGTTATTCTTAGGTATAATTCTGTTTCTTTGGGTTATTGTTGTTGTTGTTGTTGTTTTTGTTTCTTGTAGTTATTCTATGTCAGTTCTCTAGGCTTCATAGATTTGTGTTTTAGTGTCTCTCACTAGTTCTAGAAAATTCTCAGACATTATTTCTGAAATTTTTTTCTTTTTCTTTCTTCTCAAAAAATATTTACTGACTTTTAAAATATAGGTTAGAGGAAGTAATCATGCACAAGTTATGTTCTGTGTAGTACTAACTTCTGAACTTCAATATTCTTTAGGAATTATATATTCTAGTCTAACCCATCAGGTAGCATGAGCAGGCATAAGTAATATTCTGTTCTTCCCCTTCTTATCCTTTTCTCGTTTCTGTGGCATATCTACCTCTTATCTCCAGTACTGCAAGGAAAATAAGTAATTTGTTGCACAGATTGCATCCTTTAGAGTTAAAATGTAACATAATCTGATTATATTACATATGTTGTTTCCTGTGAATTGAAGCCTACAAAGAGCATTTTGGGTCATATCACTGATTCATTCCATTCACTACTGTGATTTATGGAGACTCTAAGTGACTTTGTAGACTTTATGGTTGCCATCTATGATATCAAGGCCTGAATATTCATATTTTTCCCTAAACATGTAATCTCTGACTTCATATTCTGTTGTGATAGATAATTAGTTCTGTAAGAGTTGTACATATTGTATAAAACTATGCTTTATTTTACATACCCTTAAACTACTTTCAATGAATGGTCCTTAATTCTAAGAACACATTCTTGAACCCCCTGTCCAAATATTTGGATTTTTGTAAGTTTTGAATATACTGCCTCTCAGTGTTCATTTTTTTAGATAGAAGAGATTCATCCTATTGTCATTTGGGAGATCTCCACCCTCTTAAGTAATATGATTTGTCTTCTTTATTGGATCATTCTTTGAGCTGCAGTGACTGAAACAAGCAAATTTATACATAATACATCATGACTGTCCCTATTCATATATGTGTGTCCAACTTAGTGATCTGTTGAATTAACTTAAAAATCATTTCACATCTCCTCTAAAAGTCCTTTCTCTAATCCTTTTAATCTTTTATAAATTTCACTGACAAGAGTAATGCTAATTTTAATAATAATCAGGGCTGAAATTTATCTCTGAAAATATAAAATATTTGTATCATCTTGTGATTCATTTTGGATACTGTCAGTTATTATATCCCAAATTTTAGATTATATCATCAAGAGTAGATACTTTAATTTATAAGGTCTTCATAAGTAAAATGAAATTTATTTATCCCTAATTATGTCATTTAAGAAATTGAAGGAGGAAATGTATTTCAGGAAAGAAGCAAAATGTGTGTGCTTTAATATTTAATAGTTAGAAGTGTTTAAATAGATAATAGGAAGAGAGGTTTACAAGTTTAATAAACCTCTTTATGATGAATTTGCTCCTGAGTTTTCTGTTTCAAAGTAGGTTGTTTTTCCTTCACCGAAAGCTTATTACGTAATTATTAGAAAATACAACTGTCACAGGACAGCTGATTCTCATTCTCTGTGGGTATTATTAACTTAACCATGAGCTTTAAAATAACTAAAAAGCACCCTAAATGTGTCACACAAATGAATTAAATTTGAGATAAGCTGTCTTTAGCTATTATTTTTCTTTATTTGGGGATCCCAGTATGAACCCAAAATGACAGTTTGTGAAATTGTTAAGCCACAGTTCACATTCCCTGATTGCTTTATATGGATATACATGGTGATGCATTTTTGACATTTATATCATTTGTGTAAATTCCTAGATCTGGTAAACATTATAGATAGAAATTTGTACCTTACCCACAGGAACTTCTCTAGAGCCCTTCCTTTTGTCATGGTATTTAATCTCACACCAGGAGTAACCACGCTGCCTCTCCCTTTATTATTCCTTGAGGAGTCATTTTGGCTCTCACTGAAACTATGATAATGAAGTGAGAATCGAATAGGACTAAAGACTCTGGAATCAAAATGTCTGGGTTCAACTCCTGTCTCTGACTCCTAGCTGAGTGAATTTAAATAAGGTGCTTAACCTCAGCTATAAAGTGGGAACAAGAAAGTACCTTATCAAAACTTTATGAATTAATTGAGATAATGTGTTGGAAACGTTTAGTATAGTACCTCGCATATCGTTGGTGCTCAATAACTGTTAGGTCTTAATGCCAGTTGCTAATAGAAAGCTGGGACAGGGAGGTATAGTTGCAGGGGCTATGTTAGAAGCATTTTATAGCATGGCTCATTGAGAAAAGGTGAAGTAGTATAAGGAAAGAAAAGAGTCTGGGCCGAACTCTGCCAGAATCTTTATGACCTCAGGTGAATATAGGAGTATGGTAAAATGATTTGGAAATCTACTAGGTAAGGTGTTGTAGCTTATTGATAAATAACAGTCTACAGGTTGAAACCCAGGTTACATGAAGTAGAATTTTTTTTTTCTTTGAGATGGAGTCTCGCTCTGTCGCCAGGCTGGAGTGCAGTGGTGCAGTTAGCTCACTGCAGCCTCAGCCTCCCAGGCTTGAATGATTCTGCTGCCTCAGCCTCCTGAGTAGCTGGGACTACAGGTGCATGTTACCACCCCCAGCTAATTGTTGTATTCTTAGTAGAGATCAGGTTTAACCATGTTGGCCTGGATGATCTTGAACTCTTGACTTTCTGATCCTCCCACCTTGGCATCACAAAGTGCTGGGATTACAGACATGAGCCACCATGCCTAGCCTAGGGTAGAAAATTTTAAGTAACCTTCTAGACAAGGGAGTGGCGGAAGTCTTCCTTTGTAAATTCTAGTCCAAGTTCTAGAGAAAGTTGTGGTGATACTGTCCTTGTTTTATGCGCAAATGAGAAATTGTATGAGAAACATAATGTCAAGTATGAGATCTGTGCAAAGCAGTCTTTTAAAGCAGTAACAAGCCAAAGATTGCTTCCCACCATATCAGACATCTCCTCCTTGCCCTATTTGCTACATATATCTTCTTCTCTCCTCTCACTTGACTGCTCTGTTGGTTAAGGTTTTGTGCCTTTTGCCTCATAGTTTTTTTTATTCATTCATGGATATCTCCTCCTCTTCCCAGTTAAACCCAAAAGGGTAAATATAGCCCTTTTTTTGAGTAAAGCCTTTACACTATTTGTTTCAGCTATGCCACCAGAAGCTATAGATTGTCAAGTATTAATTAGCTCTGTATCTAGAGATTTTATACAGCCCAGGAGGAAGGGAAAGTGGAGTGACCTAGGTCAGATAATCAGCAGCAGTGATAGTAGCAGCTGTAGTTTGTCACATAAGACCATACTCCACACCCCATCTTCTTTATTCCACAATGGAAGCAGAGGCAGCTGAGGAAGAAGATACATTCTGCAGTCTGAGATGGCAGCAAGAGTTAAAGATGAGAGTGTGATGGTAGGGTGACCATTGGAGCTGCGGGTACTTTATTTACAGTGGTAGAATTTATGATACTAGGGAGATTTGGTGCTCCAGTTCCTATTTTAGTAGGCTAAGATGTATGTCTGTTTTATCAGTAATTTGTACAGCACTTTAGCCATACAATACTAAATTAAGCTATACAAATCTTTCCTCATATTGCACAAATGTCTTAAGTGTTTTGGTTTTGTTTCCTTCAACATGACTCTGCATTTTCGCTCTTTTCTTATGGTGTGGCCAGAATTTTTAGTTAATAATTCTTGTATCTTAGGGTATTAGGATTGACCTTTTACCCTGTAGTCAAGAAACCTAATAGGTCTCCCTGATTTAACATAATTCAATGATAATTTAGCAGAAAAATTACAAATATCCTTAAATCCATCGTGAAACATGTCATTCCTAACTCAAGTATGCTAATCACAGAGACGGCTGTAAAATTCACGCAAGCAAAAAGGAATCCGGTGTACTGGCAGCTTCATCCTATGAGATCCTGATGGCATATCTGCTTATTCAGTCCCCTCTTTCAGGGATTCTCAAGGAATAAAAGGCCTTGAGATCCTCTCCCCTGACTATTTCTTTCAAGGACACATGACCTGTAGTGAAGGAATAAGAGGAACATAACAGTGGAATTGTGATTTTTTTTTTTTAATAGGGCAATGGGGGAAAGTGAGACTGGAGTTTAGCTCTTGGGTAAATTTGGTGAAATTAAACCTTGCCTTCCTACTTCGTTCTGTACCTATATTCTTTTTTTTTTTTTTTTTTTTTTTTTTTGAGACGGAGTTTCGCTCTTGTTACCCAGGCTGGAGTGCAATGGCGCGATCTCGGCTCACCGCAACCTCCGCCTCCTGGGCTCAGGCAATTCTCCTGTCTCGGCCTCCTGAGTAGCTGGGATTACAGGCACGCGCCACCATGCCCAGCTAATTTTTTGTATTTTTAATAGAGACGGGGTTTCACTATGTTGACCAGGATGGTCTCGATCTCTTGACCTCGTGATCCACCCGCCTCGGCCTCCCAAAGTGCTGGGATTACAGGCTTGAGCCACCGCGCCCGGCCTCTGTACCTATATTCTTGTTTCTTGCCAATGAAGAGAAGCTGTTCTAGTATCTTTGGGATCCTTTGAGCTGGAAGGAGGTTTTAAGTTAGGAAAAAGTACTGATTTATTTTCTAAAAAGTAGAACAAACAAAAAAATCTCCCTCAAACGTCTAGCCATGGACTTATAGGGCTAGAATCATCAAAGAGACTGTTGGCAGTATCCCCTTTATCAGCAACCTCTTGGCAATGTAACTTTTGTATGTATATAAAATAAATAGCTGAATTTGTTTTAGAAATACTAAGAGTACTTCAGGGAGCCTTCTGTTTAGTGGTATGAAGCAAACAAACCTCTTTTGTCTTTTTCTTTTGACACTGTTCTGCCTGCCTTATCCTGAACTGCATAACTCACTAAGGTATAACCTGTTTGCCATTAGCCATTAGCCATTCTTTTAGTCCTCAACCCAGAGTTAAGTCTGCCAGAATATCATTAAGATCAGTTAACCATGAGTTCAGTTGCCTTTGCAAGGCATGTCTGTTGCTGGTAAAAGCAGCAGGCACCTCGTAAGAATGCTGCCCTGTCATTCCCAGAGTGTGATATGCTAATTTTTAAGAATGTTGCTAACACTGCACTATGTTTCATATGATCCAATTTAGAATTTTCATTCAATTGGTTGAAAGCTTCAAATTGACAGTAATAATTGTCTTTAAAGTTGTTGTCTCAGTAGAGCAGTGATAGAATTCATATGACAGGCCACAGTTGCTCATTCAAGTTCAAGAAGAGATCTCTACAGGCTACAGTGGCTGAAAATAAAAGGAATATAGGTGAAGGGGAGGAAAGCAGCAAATCACGCTGCCATGTGTGTACCTATGCAACAATCTTGCATGTTCTTCACATGTACCCCAAAACCTAAAATGCAATTAAAACAAAAAAAGAAATAGTCAACATTTTCCTTCCTTCAACATACGAACTAAAAGGCAAATTCCAGACCATATAGCAAGGGTATCTCAAAGTTAGTCACATACTAATACTTATCATCGACTCACTTCCTCTTTTTTATTTTTGATACAGAGACTCAAAAATAAAATAAAATAAAAGGAAAGGAAAGTAGCCTAGATGTTCATTTTCTAATGTCTATCTTTCCTCTGTATGTTAGGTGAAAACGGATCTCTGTCATTAAATGAGGATATAAATATTTATATCATCATTGTTGAAATCCCAAAGAATAGACCTTACACTTACACATTTCTGTGCTCATTTTAAATGGTCGTCTTTTGTGTCCAAGTTAAATTTTAAAAGCTTCCCCATGCCTCTAAAGGTCTCACCATAGCTAATTAGCTTTCCTTCTTGATCTCCTTTTACTCTTGCCTCTTCTGGAAAATCTTAGATAGTTCACCGAGAACATAATCAGAGTCATACTTGGCCATACACTGTTAAAGAAAATGTGTCTCCTAGAAGTCTAGATAGTCTTTGTAGATATAAATTAAACATACAAATCTCTTGATATAATATGAGCAGAAAGTGTTACTGTTTTAGACAAGTAGCTGTTGTTCTATGTTTCAGTACGGAACCTAGTTTTGGTCAAATCAAAGTGATAAGAGAATATCAGAACTTTACAGTAGCTAGGAGTCCCTACTCTTCATTGTAGTCATTTGTTGAATATTTTGAAAAGATTAAAACTGCTCATTGTTTTATCCTCTGTGGTAAACAGCATGAATTAGATATACTTTGAGCATAAAGTGCTCACTGAAATGGGGTCCTTTCATATATTTTTCAGATAATATGATATTTTGGCAAATAATCTCTTCTAGATCAAACTGTAGCTGGCTTCTTGAGAACCGTTCAGCAGAATCGACCCCAAAATAAAGAACTAACATTTTTTGAGAATTTATGTGTCAGCATTGTGCTAAAGCTTTCTGCATGTAATATTTTATTTCATCCTTAAAATAACTTGATGAGTAAGATACTATTATCAGTCCCATTTTATAGATGAGTATGGTGCTATTATTAATGCCATTTCCAGATGAAGAAACTGGGATGAAGTTAAATATAACTTCTTCAAGGTCACACAACTGGTAAGTGATAACAGCTTTGGACACCAGTTTTTGTGATTCCAGAGCCCATACTTTCAACCACTACATGCCACAGTCAAAGCACTGAGTGGATAGGCATTTGCCTTAGTATATTTTGCTTGGTGTGCCTCTTTGCTCCAGCCTCCAACAAGGCTATGGGTCTCAGCAATCCCCCTTTTACTGGAGGCAGATAAGAGTGTTACCTGTCCTTAGCAAAGAGAATGAATGACCTTAAAAATGGGATTATTGACAAGAGGAGTGTCATAGTTTGTTTGGGCTGCTATAACAAAATACTATAAACTAGGTAGCCTATAAACAACAGCAGTGTATTTCTTTCAGTTCTAAAGACTGTCTGTGTCTGATGAGGGCCTCCTTCCCCATGGATAATACCTTTTTGCTGTGTCCTCACATGGTAGAAGGGGCAAACAAGTTCTCTGGGGTCTCCTTTAAAAGGGTATTAATCCCATTCATGAGGGTTCTGCCTGCTCTTATGACTTAATCACCTCCCAGAGCCCTCCTAATACCATCACCTTAGGAAATAGGGATTTCAACATATGAATTTGGGGGAACATAAACATTCAGACCACAGCTTGGAGATAGCCTTGAAAATGAGTTTCTCCCATTTTCAGTAACAACCATATTAATTCGTGTTGAACTGCGCTAGTTTGTACTGATTCTTTACAAATGTATAGTGCTAACTTATGTATGATTTTTACATATAAAACATTTTCTTGCTGGAAAGTTGGTGCAGTGTACTTTTTTAGAGTCCTAAAGTCTTCATGGAATGGCAGGGCTCTCTTGATTGATTAAACTGGCCATACTTAAATGATTTAAAAATGTAGATTCCAAAATGGCTGAACTAATTTACATTCCCACCAATAGTATACAAAGGTTCCCTTTCCTCTCATCCTCACCAACGCTTGTTATTGTCTTTTTGGTAATAGCCATTCTAACATGTATGAGGTGATAACTCATTGCAGTTTTAATTTGCATTTCTGTCATGATTAAAGAATATTTTTTTCATTTATCTGTTTGACCATTAGTATCTCTTCTTTTGAGAAATATCTGTTCAGATCTTTTGCCCACTTTTTAATTGTGTTATTTGAGTTCCTTATTATTATAGATATTAGCCCTTTGTCGAGTGTATGGCTTGCAAATATTTTTTTCTAATTCATGGATTATTTCTTCACTCTTTTGTTTTCTTTGCCATATAGAACCTTTTATTTTTATGCAATTCCACTTGTCTATTTTTGCTTTGGCTGCCTGTGCTTTTAGAGTTCTAGGAAATTGCTGACCAGACCACTATCATGAAGCTTTTTCCCTATTTTCTTCCTATAGTTGTATAGTTTCAGATCTTAAAGTCTTATAACCGTTTTGAGTTGATTTTTGTGTATAGCATAAGAGTTTGATTTCATTCCTCTGCAAATGAGTATCCAGTTTTTCCAACACTATTTATTGAAGAAATGAGCCTTTTTGCATTGTGTTTCAGCACCTTTGTCAAAAATTAATTGACCATAAATATTTGGGTTTATTTCTGGGCTTTCAGTTCTGTTCCATTGTTTGTTTTTATGTCAGTACCATGCTGTTTTGATCACAGTGGCTTTATCATCTATTTTCATAATATATTTTCAAATCAGGTGAGTCTGGTGCCTCCAGCTTTGTTCTTTTTTCTCAAGATTGCTTTGGCTGTTTGGATTTTTTTGTGAATTCATACATATGTTAGGATTGTTTTTTCTATTTCTGTCAAAACTGACACTGGAATTTTGATAGGGATTGTATTGGAACTGTAGATTGCTTTGGATAGTGATATGGTTAGGCTTTGTGTCCCCACCCAAATCTCATCTTGAATTGTAATTCCCATAATCCCCACATGTCAAGGGAGAGACCAGGTGGATATAATTGAATCATAGGGGTGGTTTCCCCCATGCCATTCTAATGATAGTGAATTCTCACAAGATCTGATGTTTTTATTAGAGGCTCTTCACTTGACTCTTCTCCTTCCTGCCACCTTGTGAAAAAGGTGGCTTGCTTCCCCTTCTCCTTCTGTCAGGATTATAGGTTTCCTGAGGCCTCCCCAGCCATGCCGAACTGCGAGTCAATTAAACCTCTTTCCTTTATAAATTTACCCAGTCTCAGGCAGTTCTTTAGAGCAGTGTGAAAATGGACCAATACAGGTAGTGTGGACATTTTAATAATATTAGTTATTCCAATCCATGACCATGGTACATCTTTTTTATTTATTTGTCTTTTTAATATCTTTTATCAAGATTGTATAAGTTTTCAGTATATGGATTTTCACCTCCTTGGTTAAATTTCCTGCTGTTTTACTTTTTGATGCTATTGTAAATGGGATTGTTTCCT
Organism: Saimiri boliviensis; assembly: GCF_048565385.1. NCBI lineage: Eukaryota > Metazoa > Chordata > Mammalia > Primates > Cebidae > Saimiri > Saimiri boliviensis. The sequence continues at coordinate 38,033,164 of NC_133450.1, read as the reverse complement.
TAATTTCCTTTTTGGATCGTTTGTTGTTAGTGTAGGGAAACACTAATGATTTTTGTACATTGATTTTGTAACCTGCAACTTTACTGAATTTATTTATTAGTTCTGACAGTTACAGAAGCCAGTTACAGAAAGACAAATACTATATTATCTCACTTACATGGGATATCTAAAAACGTTGATCTCGTAGAAGCAGAGTAGAAAGGTGATAACCAGTGTCTGCTGGGGTGGGAGATGGTGTGGGAGGGGATGGGGAAAAGGGAGATGTTGATGAAAGGTACAAAGTTTCCATTAAACTGTAGGAATAAGTTTTAGTGGTCTGTGGTACTGCATGGTGACCACAGTTAATAATAATATATATTTCAACATTGCTAAAAGAATTGATTTTTAATGTTCTGAATACAAAAGAAGCATAAATTGTTGAGGTAATGGATATGTTAATTAGCTTGATATAATCTTTCTGCAATGTATACAGGTATAAAAACACCACATAGAGCCCCATGTTTGTGTAAAGATACATACACAATTACTAATTTTCAATTAAAACAAAACAAACATGTAGGTTTCATAAAGTAGGATGTCATATAAGTAATGAGTAAACACTAGGATCTGATCTTGGCTATTTTATTAACAGTATTACCTTTGAGAATTTCTTTTAATCTCTTTTAGTCTATTTCCTCTGTAAAATGAAAGTTCGAGTATTTTCCAAACTCTGAAAGATTACTAGAGATGATTTTAGGTGGCATATGAGATTACTTTAGGCAGTGCCTTGATAAAACATTAAAATAAACATTGAATCACATAGTGAGAAATTACTCCTTTTTCGGTCTTTCTGATTACATCAAAAAGAAATTCTCAGTTTGGTATTAAGAGATCTTTAATAATTCTCTAACATTGGATAATTGTTTGGTTGTGGGGGAAGATGAGGGTGAAAGTGAACAGGTACTATGAATTTTATACCACTCAAGAGTTTCCACATAAGAGTTACACAGACCAGTGAAAGTAAGAAGAAAATAAGTCTCTATAGAAGCGAAATTAATTCCATGCCTTAGAAGGAGAAAGTACAGAAGTGCTTTTTTGCTCTTTCTGTTGACCTCATTTCCCTTGCAGTTGGAACAAAATCAACGTGTTACCCAAATGGCAAGTTGGAGAGGAAGAATCAAACATGTGAGGCACAGCCCTTTCCGACTTCTCTCATGGTGTGACCCATACTCATAAAGTACTTCTCTTCTACCATGTAGTACGCTTTGGTTGACAAACTGCTTAGGACAGGCTTAGAAAGTCCATGAAGCCATAAATCCAAAGCACAAAATCACATTTGCAATTCATTGTTATTGATTATCAAGCCGATATTTTGATTGCCATTTTATTCCTCTGTTTTTCAGTTGGTTTCAAATTCTTAGGAAATGTAAGAGGACAAGCAATTATTACTCTTTAAAACCTCACTAATAATCTCCCTTTTTAACAGAAATCCACCTTGGGCTTAGAGTTTTCCGTAAACAATATTATTCATACAGAATTTATAGCATGGTTTTGTTTTAAGTGGATTTATATTTATGGTTAACATCTATAAAAGAAATTCATTTAAGTTTTAAAAAATGAATTGGCTTTTAAAATGTTAAATAATACATATACTACATGTATATTATAAAAATCATAAGGTAGTACACAATTGACTAAAATTCAGAAAATACTGAATGAGATTATTTCTGAGGTTTTTTTAGATTAAATTTTTTTTGCATGTATATCAAATAGAATATAAAAAGTTATATGGTAACCCAGTAAAAAAAAAAGGGGGGGGTGGCTTTCTAACATAACATGTACTGTATTATTTTCTTATATCTTTTTAATGAGGAAGTTAAGCTTTTATTCTATGCCAGTTTTCTTATTTATAAGTGTAAGTATCTTTTTCTTAATAGTTTACTAGACAGAGTATATCTTTTTGATAGGATATTTGTTGGTGATGATGATTTTTTATTCATATATTTTTCTGCTGTATACCCTTTCTAGCACAGTGGTCAGCACATAGTATTTGTTTCAGCTCGTTTTGCACTGCTATAAAGTAATACTCAAGGCTGAGTGATTTATAAAGAAAAGAGATTTATTTGGCTTATGGCTCTGCAGGCTGTATAAGAAGCATGGTGCCACCATCTGCCTCTGGTGAGGGCTTCAGAAAGCTTCCACTCATGGCAGATGGTGAAGGGAGTGGGGCCAGGCATCACATGGCAAGAGAGGAAGGAAGAGAGAGAGGGGTGGGGAAGTTGCTGGGCTCTTTTTAAGGATCAGTTCTGCTGAGAACTCACTCATTACCACTAGAAGAGCACCAAGGTTTACATATCAGAGGGAGAGAATATTAACTAGAAGTTATTTACCAAACTGACTTTCTAATAACCATGTAGTTGGCTTGATTGACTATATTCCCAGATCATTTAATTTATTTTAAAACATTTTGCAAATATACAGGAGAACAGAATTTGAAGACTATGTTTCATTCTGGTGAATATATTTTAAACATAGCCTAGGTTTATTCTTTACAAGTCCATTATTTCCTTAATGGTACAGTGATTTTTATTCTAATGCATTACAATCAGAGACATCTTAACTGAAGTTATTTTGTATGTTCAGGTTAATATTTTTTGTTATCAAAAATTTAACACAGTATGTTTTATGATAACGAAATATCTCTGGTATCTTTGGGTCTTGTAGTTACTACTGTGTGGTTATATGTAAAATAAACTAGGGGTGCTGGCTTTTACATTTTGGGTTATACTTATCATTGCATAATAAAGGTAACAGAACACCAGTAACATTGATATACAGAAATTTAATTCTGAAAGTAATCATAATCTGTAAAATAATCTGTAGAAATTGTCATCTAGTCTCTGAACTTTAGAATTCAAGGTAAACAAGCAACACACATTCTATTATATTTGAAAATAGAGGGGTATTTTTAGTTTTTGAAAAAATTTGTGGGTACATAGTAAATATATATATGAGGTACATGAGATATTTTGATACAGGCATACAATACATAATAATCACCTCAGGGTAAATGGGGTATCACCTCAAGCATTTATACTTTATGTTTCAAACAATTCAATTGTATGCTTTTACTTATTTTAAAATGTACAATTAAATTATCATTGACTAGTCACCCTGCTGCGTTGTGCAATACTAGGTCTTATTTTTTCTATTTTTGTGCCCATTAACCATCCCCTCCTTACCCTCCACCTCCCACTACCTTTTCCAGCCTCTGGTCACTATCATTCTATGCTCTATCTCCATGAGTTCAATTGTATTAATTTTTAGCTTCCGCAAATAAGTGAGAACATGCCAAGTGTGTTTTTCTGTGCTTGGCTTATTTCATTTAACACAGTAACATCCAGTTCTATCCGTGTTGTTGCAAATGACAAGATCTCATTCTTTTTTATGACTGAATAGTACTCCATTGTGTATATGTACCGTATTTTCTTTGTTCATTTGGACATGTAGGTTGCTTTCCAATCTTGGCTATTGTGAACAGTGCTACAGTAAATATGGGAGTGCAGGTATCTCTTAAATGTAGTGTTTTCCTTTCTTTGGGGTATATACCCAGCAGTGGGATTGCTGGATCATATGGTAGCTCAATTTTTAGTTTTTTTTTGAGGAATGTCCAACTACTGTTCTCCCTAGTGGAGGTTGTGCTAATTTACATTCCCCTCAACACTGTATGAGGGTTCCCTTTTCTGCCCATTCTCACCAGCATTTGTTATTGTCTGCCTTTTGGATAATAACCATTTTATCTGGGGTTAAATGATATTTTGTTGCAGTTTTTTAAATTTGCATTTCTCTGATGATCATTGATGCTGAGTACTTCTTCATATACCTGTTTGCCATTTATATGTCTTCTTTTGAGAAACCTCTATTCAGATCTTTGGCCCATTTTTTATTGGTTTATTAATTTTTTCCTGTAGAGTTGTTTGAGCTTATTTTATATTCTGGTTATTTGTCCTTGTCAGATGGGTAGTTTGCAAATATTTTCTCCCATTCTGTGGGTTGTCTTTGCATTTTGTTGATTGTTTTCTTTGCTGTGCAGACTTGAATCGGTTCCATTTGTCCATTTTTGCTTTGGTTGCCTGTGTTTTTATGGGATATTACTCAAGAAATCTTTACCCACTCCAATGTCCTGGAGAGTTTCCCAAGTATTTGCTTTTAGTAGTTTCATAGTTTGAGGTCTTAAATTTAAGTCTTTAATTCATTTTGATTTGATTTGCATATATGGTGAGAGATAGGGGTCTAGTTTCATTCCTGAGCATATGGATATCCAGTTTTCCCAGCACCATTTATTGAAGAGACTTTCCTTTCCCCAGCGTACATTCTTTGCATCTGTGTTAAAAATGAGTTCACTGTCAATGTATAAATTTGTTTCTGGGCTATTTCATTCCATTGGTCTATGTGTCTGTTTTTATGCTAGTATCATTCTGTTTTGTTTATTATAACTGCATAGTATAATTTGAAGTCGGGTAATGTGATTCCTGTGGTTTTGTGCTTTTTGCTTAGGACAGCTTTGGTTATCCTGTGTTTTTTGTGGTTACATATAAATTTCATTTATTTATTTATTTAGTAGACATGGAGTCTTATTATCTTTGCACTGTTTGTCTCAAACCCCTGGCCTCAAGCCATCCTCCCGCTTTGGCCTTCCAAAGTGTTGGGATTATAGATGTGACCTGCCACATCCCCATGTAAGTTATAAGATTTTTTTTTCTATTTCTGTGAAAAAGTTATTGGTATTTTCATAGGAATTGCTTTAAATCTATAGATTGCTTTGAATAATACGGGTGTTTTAACAATATTGATTCTTCCAATCTGTGAACCTGAAATACCTTTCCGTTTTTTGGTGTTCTCTTCAATTTCTTTCATCAGTGTTTTATAGTTTTAATTTTAGAGATCTTTCACATCTTTGGTTAAGGTAATTCCTAGGTATTTAACTTTATTTGTAACTACTGTAAATTAGATTACTTTTTGGATTCTTTTTCAGATTGTTCACTGTTGACATATAGAAATGCAACTGATTTTTGCATGTTGATTTTGTATCCTGCAACTGTACTGAATTTATCAATTCTAATAGTTTTTTTGGTAGAATCTTTAGGTTTTTCCAAATACAGTGTCATATTATGTACAAACAAGAATAATTTGATTCCTTTCTTTCCAGTTTGGACACACTTTACTTCTTTCTCTTGTCTGATTGCTCTAGCTAGAATTTCTAGTACATATTGAATAACGGTGACAGTGTGCATCTTTATTGTGTTCCAGATCTTAGAGAAATAGTTTTCAGTTTTTCCCCACTCTATGATATTAGCTGTGGGTCTATGGTATATGGCTTTTATTATGTTGAGATATATTCCTTTTATACTCAGTTTTTTTTTTATCATGAAGCGATGTTGAATTTTATCAAATGCTTTTTCTGCATCAATTGAAATGATCACATGGATTTTGTTCTTCATTCTGTTAATATGATGCGTCTCATTGATTGATTTGCATATGCTCAACCATCCTTGCATCTCTGGGATAAATATCACTTCGTCGTGAATCATTGTTTCATTTATTTCTGCTCTGATCTTTATTAATTCTTCTCTTTTACTAATTTTGGGTTTGGATTGCTCTTAGTTCTTTAAGATGCATCATTAGGTCATTTATTTGAAGTTTTTTTACTTTTTTCATGTAGGCACTTACTGCTATAAATTTCTCTCTCAGTACTGCTTTCACTGTATCTCATAGGTTTTGGTATGTTGTGTTTCCATTATCATCTGTTTCAATAAATTTTTTAATTTCCTTCTTAATTTCTTTGTTGATCCACTGGTCTTTAAGGAGCATGTTGTTTAATTTCCATGTGTTTGTAGAGTTTTCAAAATTCCTCTTGTAATTGATTTCTTGTTTTATTTCATTGTAGTCTGAGAAGATACCTGAGGCTGGGTTCAGAGGCACATACCTGTGGTCCTAGCTACTCTGGAAGCTGAGGTGGGAGGATCGCTTGAGCCTGGAAGGCAGAGGCTGCAGTGAGCTGAGATCATACCACTGCACTCCAGCCTGGGCAAGAGTGAGACCCTGTCTCAAAAAAAAAAAAAAGAAAGAAAAAACCTTGATATTATTTCAATTTTGTGAATGTGATATTATTTCAATTTTTAAGTCTTGTTTTGTGACCTAATATATTGTCAGTCCTTGTCGTACTATCCATGTGCTGAGGAAAAGAATGTGTATTCTGAAGCCATTTTATTAGGTTCATTTGATGTAAAATGCAGAGTAAGTCTGATGTTCCTTTGTTGATTTTTTTGTCTGTCCAATCCTGAAAATGGAGTGTTGAAATCTCCAGCTGTTATTGTATTGGGGTCTACCTCTCTCGTTAGCTGTAATAATATTTGCTTTATGTATCTGGGTGCTCCGATGTTGAATGCATATATATTTACAATTATCTCCTCTTGATGAATTGATCCCTTTATCATTATATAATGACCTTCTTTGACCCTTTTTATAGTTTTTGTCTTGAAATCTGTTTTGTCTATTACAAGTATAGCCACTCCAGCTCTTTTTTGGTTTTCATTGGCATGAAATATCCTTTTCCATCCCTTTATTTTTAGTCTGTGTATGTCTTTATAGGTGAAGTATGTTTCTTGTATGGAACAGATCATCGCATCTTGTGTTTCTTATCCATTCAGCCACTCTGTGTCTTTGTATTGGAGAATTTAGTTTGTTTCCATTCAGTGTTACTATGGATAAATAAGGTCTTAAACTCCTGCCATATTGTTATTTATTTTCTGGTTGTTTTGTGGTCTTCTCTTCCCTCTTTTCTTCCTTTCTATCTTCCTTTTAGTGAAGGTAATTTTCTCTGGTGGTATGTTTTAATTTCTTGCTTTTTATTTTTTTGTGTGTATTCATTGTATTTTTTGATTTGAGGTTATCATGAGGCTTGCAAATAATGTATAGCCTGTTATTTTAAACTGATGACAACTTGACACTAATTGCACCAACAAACAAGCATTGAAAAAGAAATCTACTCTGTACTTTAACTTTGTGCCCCCGCCACACACACTTTTTAACTTTTTGTTATTTCTATTTATATCTTATGGTACTAAGTATGTCTTGAAAAGTTGTACTTATTTTTGATTGGTTCATCTTTTAGTCTTTTACTTAAGATATGAATAGTTTACATATCACAATTACAGTTCTATAATATGATGTGGTTTTTTGTGTACTTAGTATTACCAGTGAGTTTTGTACCTTCAGATCATCTTTTTATTGCTCATTAACATCTTTTTCTTTCAAATTGAAGAACTCCATTTAGCATTTCTTATAGAACGGGTCTGATGTTAATGAAATCTCTCAGCTTTTGTATGTCTGGGAAAGTCTTTATTTCTTATTTAGGTTTGAAGGATATTTTCACTGGAGATACTATTCTAGGGTAAAAGTTTTTTTCCCTCAGTTACTTTTTGTCATACCACTCTCTTCTGGCCTATAATGTTCCCACTGAAAAGTCTGCTGTCAGACGTATTAGAGCTCCATGGTATGTTATTTATTTCTTTTTCTTTTTTTTTTTTTTTTTTTTTTTTTTTTTGGAGATGGAATTTTGCTCCTTTTGCTCAGGCTGGAGTGCAATGGCACAATTTCAGCTCGCTGCAACCTCCACCTCTTGGGTTCAAGCAGTTCTCCTGCCTCAGCCTCTTAAGTAGCTGGGATTACAGGCACCCACCACCACACCTGGCTAATTTTTGTGTTTTTAGTAAAGGTGGAGTTTCACCATGTTGGCCAAGCTGGTCTTGAACTCCTGACCTTAGGTGTTCCACCTGCCTTGGCCTCCCAACATGCTGGGATTACAGGCATGAGCCACTGCACCCATCCTGTTTTTTTCTTTTGCTTTTAGGATCGTTTCTTTATCCTTGACCTTTGGAAGTTTGATTATTACATGCCTTGAATGGTAGTCTTCTTTGGATTAAATCAGGTTTATGTGTAACTTTCTTGTACTTGTATATTGATATCTCTGTCTAGAATTGGGACATTCTCTATTGTTATCCCTTTGAATAAACATTCCATTCCTATCTCTCTCTGCCTCCTCCTTAAGGCCAACAACTGTTAGATTTGCCCTTTTGAAACTATTATCTAGATCTTATAGGCATGCTTTATTATTTTTTATTCTTATTTCTTTTGTCTCTGTTGACAGTATATTTTCAAATAGCCTGTCTTTAAGCTTACCAATTCTTTAATCTACTTGATGACTTCTTCTGTTAAGAGATTCAGTATGTCGGTTGCGATTTTCAACTGCAGAATTTTTGCTTGATTCCTTTTAATATTTCAACCTCTTTGTTAAATTCTCATAGGATTCTGAATTCCTTCTTTGTGTTTTCTTGAACTTCTTTGCATTTCCTCAAAATAGATCTTTTGAATTCTCTGCCTGAAAGGTCACATATATGTATGTCTTCAGGATTTGGTTCCTGGTGCCTTATTTAGTTTGTTTTTCAATGTCATGTTTTCCTCCATGGTCTTGATGCTTGTGGTTGTTCATTGTGTCTGGGCATTGAAGAGTTAGGTATTTATTATATTCTTCACAATCTGGCCTTTTTTTGTACCTGTCTTGGGAATGCTTTCCAGGTATTTGAAGGGAATTGGGTGTTTTGTGATCCGGTTTTGGTCATTGCAGCCATATCTACATTAGGGGACACTCCAAGCCCAGTAATGCTGTTGTTTTTGCAGGCTTGCAGAGGTACTGCCTTGGTGGTCTTGAATAAGGTTTAGAAGAATTCTCTGAATTACCAGGCAGAGACTGTTGTTCTCTTCCCTTAATTTGTCCCAAACAATTAGAGTCTCTGATTCCATGCTCCAAGCTGCTTGTAGCTAGAGGAGCAGTGACACAAGCTCTTCTGTGGCTACCACCACTGTAACTGCACTAGGTCAGACCTGAAACCAGCACAGCACTGGATCTCACCCAGGGCCCACTGTAACCACTACCTGGCTACCTCCTGTGTTGGCTCAGAGTCCTAGGGCTCTACAGTGAGCAGGTGGCAAAAACAGTCAGGCTTCTGTCTATCCCTTCAGAACAGAGATGCTATCTGGGAGCCAGCATCTGGAGTTGGAAACCTTAGAACCCTACCTGGTACTCTGTTCTCCTATAGCTGAGCTGGCACCCAAACCACAAGAGAAAGTGCTTCCCACATTTCACTTTTCTTTCTGTAGGCAAAACTGTTTTTCCCTATGGCCATTACCAGTACAGGCCCACAGGGATTATTGCCAGGCAACTGCTCATGTTCACTTAAGGCCCAAGGACTCTTCACTCAGCTTTTGGTGAATGCTGCTACGCCTTGGACTCACCCTTCAGGGCATTGAGCTCCCCCTCTGGGCCAGGCAAGTCCAGGAATGCCATACAAGAACCAAGCCCTGGAATCAGGGCCCCCAAGAGCCTGCTTGGTGCTCTGTTCTACTGTGGCTGAGCTGGTATCCAAGTTGCAAGACAAAGTCCTCTTTTCTTTTCCCTTTCCTCTGCTCAAGTAGAAGGAAGAGGTCTCTTTTGGAGCTGTGAACTGTGCTGCCTTAGATTAGGGAAAGGGTGGCATAAGCACTGCCTTAGGCACCTCAGCTGGTGTCTCATTAGGTTACATGCCCCCTCAAAGTCCAGTAGCTCTTGAGCCCAGCAGAGCACTAAGACTTGCCTAGAAATTGCAGTTCTTATGGCCTAGACTACCTTTCAGGATTTTTTAGGGCCCCAGGATACTTTAGCCTATAGTGATGAGGCTTGCTGAAACTCAGGCTCTGACCACTGGGATGAATATTTCCCCTCTGGCTAAGGCACATCTAAATTCTCCCTCCATGGGCATTGGCTAAGTTCTTTGCCAATAGCCTGGGTGTTGCTTGCCAATTGACCTAGTGGTGCTTTCTGCTATGGACATGGCAACACTGAGTTCCAGTGTAAAGTCCCACAGTCACTGTGCTCTCCCTCCCCCAAGCATACAGATTCTTTACACCACACAGCCACTGCATCGGGGGTGGGGAAGGGGTGGCGTAGACAATTCAAGACTGTCTTTCTTATTCTCTTCACTGCCTCTTTCAGCAATATGAAGTTAAAATCGGGTACTGTGATCACTCACCTGATTTTTGGTTCTTGTGAAGGTGCTTTTTTGTGCAGTTAGTTGTTAAATTTGGTTTTCCTTTGGTGGGGCAGCAATTGGTTGAGCCTTCTAATCAGCCGTCTTGCTTCATCTCCCTCCAATAAGTTTATTTGGGGCCAAAAATAGAAAGACTTTAGAATTATCTAATTTTTTTCTTTAAAAGATATAGATGATTTTCTTATAATCTTCAGGTTTGTGCTCTGTAATGCAAGAGCAATTTGCTGTAATGAAAAGCTAGAAGTTTTAAGAACACTTTGTTGACTAACTCTAAAACAACAACAATAGAAAAACAGAACTTTGCTAGCTGGCTGTCTACTTTCATTCTTTGGTTAGATACTTTGAGTTCTGGATACCATGAAGTGTTGATATGACAGCATGTTATGATAGAAATTTTTAGAAAAGACCAGAGACTTGAGAGGCAGACCAACCTGCATGTAAAATTCAGCTCCGTCACTTTTGCTCTGGTATTTTGGGCAAGTTATTTAACTTGCTTTGTAAAGTGAAGATTATACTTCTTTAGAGTTGCTATGAGGATGAAAGCACTCTGAGTGAGTTCTTGTTAAATGGTAGATGTATAAGGAATACTGTGTAGTAATGATTTTATGTTTTGATATTGTCAGGTGAAGTGAAGGACAAAAATGTTCAAGTGGTCGAGCTTCCCATTGTAGACAGTCTTCATCCCCGTCCTCCATATTTACCTTTGGCTGTACCAGAAGACCTCGCAGATCGACTTGTACGAGTGCATGGTGACCCTGCGGTGTGGTGGGTGTCTCAGTTTGTCAAATACTTGATCCGCCCACAGCCTTGGCTAGAAAAGGAAATAGAAGAAGCCACAAAGAAGCTTGGCTTCAAACATCCAGTTATTGGGTAAGAACCTGATTTTTTTCCTCCATCTGTGATACGTAGTAGGATTATGTATCTTTACAATATATTGTTAATTTTACAATATATAGTTTAATTTTTATAGCCCCCCAAAGAACGGAGGTTCTAGAGTTATCCTAAGGGCACAGGAAGACTATTCTTTTTTTTGTTTACTTAGAACAGCTGAGAAAATTGCTTAGTAGTGCTCTATTACTGTCTCCAGTGCTCCTCTTCCTTTGGTTCTTTCTTCTCTTACCACAGCTCTCTTTAGACTTTTGTTGTTGTTGTTTTTGAGATAGGGTCTCACTCTGTCACCCAGGCTGAAGTGTAGTGGCTCACTGCAGCCTCAACCTTCCTGGGCTCAAGTGATCCTCCTACCTCAGCCTCCCAAGTATAATAGCTGGGTCTTTAGGCATGTACCACCATGTCCAGCTTCTTTTTATTTTTATTTTCGTATTTCCCACCTCCCCATCTTTCCTTGTGTCTTAGTCTTCATATGTAAAGAAGTTATTGACCCCATTCTAAATGTTAGAGATAAAGGAAGGTACATGTGAAATCAGAATATCAAATCACATTTCCTCTCATGTAACTTTTGATTGAAACTCAGTGGAATCATTCGTTCTGCCCCACTTCATCTCTATAGAGCACACTGAACAATTCCCATTTCCCCAGAGAAAGGGTGATTCTGAAGGATGTGGGAGGGAAAAGATGATCGAATTAGATGTTCATATGATTGTATCCAGATCTGGATTATAGTCTGAAATGCAAAGCAAAGAGTAGCCATGAAGATGGCAGAGCAACTCTAGGGAAATCAAACCCTCACTCCAGATTCATAATAAAAAACTGGCCTTAGACTTGGCCTAAGACATACCCATATGCTGTGACCTAAAGGCACACACAAATCTATCTTTTTCTGTTTCTACATATGAATAGTGATTTAGCAATTTGGGGGGAGAGGAAGGCAAGATTTAAGGAGGGTCTTTTAATTTTGAAAATAAACTGTTTTTATTTCCATTAATACTACTTTGGGGCCAGGCACTGTGGCTCATGCCTATAATTGCAACACTTTGTGAGGCTGAGGCAGATGAATCACTTGAGCCCAGGAGTTTGAGAAAACTCAACCTAGGCAACATGGTTGAAACCCCATCAATACAACAACAACAAAAAAAAAAAATGCAAAAATTAGCCAGGCATGGTGGTACATGCCTGTAGTCTGAGCTGTAGCTGTTCAGGAGGCTGAGGTAGGAGGATCACTTGAGCCTGGGAGGCAGAGATTGGAGTGAGCCATAATCATGCCACTGCACTCCAGCCTGTGCAACAGAGCAAGACCTTGTCTTAAAAAAATTACTTTGGAAGCACTAAGATGGGAGGAGAATAGTCAGTGCCTTATTCTGCACAGTACAGTGTGAATTGGTGTCCGCAATTTTACAATTTTGAGCTTTTCTTAAATATGACAGATGAAATCAATATCTGCTCACGTTTGATATGGTAAAAAACAGAGAAAGGAAATTCATTATGCCCACAACAGACGGACTGGAATTGGCTCCATTTACCTAAAACAGTAAAAGCCCTTAAAAGGTTTGCCTGTCTTAACGGTGCTGTAAAAGTGTATCCAGGTCTATGTTTTCTTTGAACAACTTTAAGTTCTGCTAGCTGGCAGTTAAAGTGACTCTACAGGGTAAAATAAAGAGAAAAACCCTTGGCATCAGAACTTTACAAATAATATCTTTAATGTTCTTTAGTAACAACTGTGAATCCTGGCATCATCCTGGTAACAAAAATCTTATGTTACATTCAGTTTTTTTCCAGACAGCTGGTTGCTGCCTAGCATAAAATGGCACTCTGAAATCTCCCATTTATTCCTAAGATGTGAATTATTTTCTCTGTAAGAAAGCATTCTTCAAAGGCTTTGCTTATTTTCTAATTCCCATTATGTTGTTTAGCCTGCAAATATATTTAGAATATGTATTTTTGAGTTTTTAAAATGCTGTGTGTTTTACTTTTTCTAATGGTGAAAGTGAAAGAAAAATAAGTTTAAAATACCTATAATGCCACCATAAGTAGGGGTATAAATTGAGTACCCCCAAAGCACTCAGTGGATCAGTACATTATCAGCAGAATCTGAATTTCTCCTCCAGAGTCCATGTCAGACGCACAGACAAAGTGGGAACAGAAGCTGCCTTCCATCCCATTGAAGAGTACATGGTGCATGTTGAAGAACATTTTCAGCTTCTTGCACGCAGAATGCAAGTGGACAAAAAAAGAGTGTATTTGGCTACAGATGATCCTTCTTTATTAAAGGAGGCAAAAACAAAGTAAGTTAGACCAACTAGTGATTCTGGAGTGGGGTTGTCTCTTTCAGTTTAAAAGAATTCTTACTTTCCATGACTTGTGTTTTTTTATATTATTAGTGCTAATTATTAGGGTTTTAAAAATTCAAGTGACTTTGTACTTGTATAACTGTCAATCTAGTCAATGCATTTTTATTAGCCATATCCAAGAATACCTTATAAGAAGTGTAAAGGGAACTGGACCACTGACATGCATTGTCACCAGCAATAATCATGACCGTCATTAAAAATATCACCCTACTTCTTGGTACCAAAATGTTCATTAGTCTGTTGGAGCTGCCATAAAAATATAACAGACTGAGTGGCTTAAATTACAGAAATGTATTTCTCCCAGTTCTGAGGCTGGGAAGTTCAAGATCAAGGTACTGGCAAGATAGATTTCATTTTCTCTTGGCTTGTAAGCAGCCACTATTTCACTTTGTGCTCTTGTGACCTCTTTGTGTATGCAGAGAACAGGAGGGTAAGTGTTCTGATGACTCTACATATAAGGACACTAATCTTATGAGGGCCCCACTCTCATGACCTCATCTAGGCCAAGTTATTTCTCAGTGGTCCCATTTCCAAACATATCACATTGGGGTTAGGGATTCAACATAGGAATTTGTGGGGACATAAACAGTGAATCGATAATACTAGCCAGCTATACAAACTGTTAGCGATAAAACCAGGTGCTTACCATTTTGATTTCACTATCTTCACTGAGAGTTATAGGCAACTGAACACTTATGTAAAGTTTTGTCTTATAATAATTTCTGGAATTTGAAAGTTACACTAAAGAAAGTTAAGGAATCAGAAAGTTAAGTTTTGTAAGTGGAGGACTAAAGACTACTAGTGTGTTTTGAAAAGTAACAGTCATTTTGTGAGCTTACCTGTATTTCAGGCATTGTGCTGAGTGCTGGGGATTTCATGATAAGCCAGATACTCGCTGCTGTCAAGGAATTCCCAAATGTAGTAGGGGAATAAACAGTTACACTACAGTGTATCACTGAACAATAATACAGGGTTAACATGGGATATCATGAAAACACATAGATAAAGGACAAATCCTAACTGGATACTTCTTATAGGATCTGGGTAAACCTGGAGTTGTTCTTTATTTACTGTCAATAAAGGAAGGACATATTAAATGTATGTGAAAGTACGAAATTAAGGAGAAGAAAATTCTAGTCTTAGTTCTGCTTAGATACTGTGTCCTCCAGAAGTCATCCCTGAACCCTTGACTGGCTCGTGTTCCCTAATCTATGCAGTCGTCTGTTGTAGTCTTTAGCACTTGATTACTTCTATTTCCCTCGTTAGATTATAAGCACTTGGACATAATATGTAGCTGTAGATAAATGCTCAGTAAATATTAACTGGCGTTAATTTCAATCCCATCAGTTTGGAAACATTAACAGTTAATCATTTAAGCTTTTTAGCTGTTTAATTAATGTATTTATTGTTCCCCATATTTCAAATGGGGGTGAGGAAAAGAAATTTCAAAATGAGGACTATGGTGCAGGTATTAATCTAACTCATTAGATAACAATTTAAATCCTCTTTCTACCTCTGAATACTCCAAACTAACCTGAAGCAAATTGCCTTTTTTATTCAAGGCTTCCTCTGTCGAGCACATATACACACTAGCACACATATGCGCACTCTCACACAGATATGTATATATGTAAACAAAGGGCAAATGATCAGCCAAGTAATAATGATTTAATGTAAGAGGGGTTAAATGAACATTTGGATACAGAACACAATAAAAATTTCATAGCTTACCATGTTTCTTCAATTTCAAACACCAGACTTAATTCATAGCTTGGTTGAAGTAAAAGATACTACTTTTATCTACTCTTTCATTTGTTCTTGAATGCATCACAGACTTTTCCCCTTATTTTCTTGATGAGCAAATTAATTCATGCTTGTTTAAAAATACAGAAGTTGGTAAATACTGTATTAG
Organism: Saimiri boliviensis; assembly: GCF_048565385.1. NCBI lineage: Eukaryota > Metazoa > Chordata > Mammalia > Primates > Cebidae > Saimiri > Saimiri boliviensis. Next base: position 38,017,883 of record NC_133450.1, on the reverse strand, counting down.
TTCATTTTCATGCTGTTGATAAAGTCATACCCCAGACTGGGCAATCTATAAAAGAAAGAGGTTTAATGGACTTATAGTTACATATCTCTGGAGAGGCCTCACAATCATGGTGGAAGGTGAAAGGCATGTCTCACCCGGCAGCAAACAAGAAAAGAGAGCTTGTGCAGGGAAACTCACATTTTTAAAACCATTAGCTTTTGTGAGACTTATTCACTATCACAAGAACAGCATGGGAAAGACTTGCCCTCGTGATTCGGTTACCTCCCACTGGGTCCCTCCCACAGCTCATGGGAATTCAAGATGAGATTTGGGTGGAGACACAGCCAAACCATATCATTTCACCCCTCCCAAATCTCATGTCCTCACATTTCAAAACCAGTCATACTTTCCCAGCAGTCCCCCTAAGTCTTAACTCATTTAAGCATTAACTCAAAAGCCCACAGTCCAAAGTCTCATCCAAGACAAGGCAAGTCCCTTCTGCCTATGAGCCTGTAAAATCAAAAGCAAGTTAGTTACTTCCTGGATACAGTGGTGATACAGGCATGGATAAGTATAGCCATTCCAAATGGGATAAATTGGCCAAAACAAAGGGGCTACAGGCCTCATGAAAGTCAGAAATCCAGTGGGGCAGTCAAATCTTAAAGCTTCAGAATGATCTCCTTTGACTCCATGTCTCACATCCAGGTCACAATGATGCAAGAGGTGGGCTCCCACTGCCTTGGGTAGCTCCACCCTTATTGTTTTGCAAGGTAGAGCCCCCCTCTCACCCCACCAGCTGCTTTCACTGGCTGGCATTGAGTGTCTGTGGCTTTTCCAGGTACATGGTGCAAGCTGTTGGTGGATCTACCATTCTGGGGTCTGTAGGACAGTGGCCCTCTTCTAAGCTCCACTTGGTGGTGCCCCAGTAGGGACTCTGTGTGGGAGCTCCAACCTCACACTTCTCTAATGCACTGCCCTAGCAGAGGTTTCCATGAGAACCTGATTCCTGCAGCAAACTTCTGCCTGGGCATCCAGGTGTTTTTATATATCCTCTGAAATCCAGGCAGAGGTTCCTAAACCTCAGTTTCACTTACGTGCATCCATAGGCCCAACACCATACGGAAGCTGCCAAGGCTTAGGGCTTCCACCCTCTGAAGCAACAGCCTGAGCTGTACTTAGCCCCTTTTTTATCATGGCTGGAGTGCCTGGAACAGAGGCCACAGCAGAGGGACTCTGACCCCTGCCCACAAAACCATTTTTTCCTCCTGAACCTCCAGGTCTGTGATGGAAGGGGCTGCCACAAAGTCTCTGACATGCTCTGGAGACATTTTCCCCATTGTGTTGGTGATTAACATTCAATTCCTGGTGACTTACACAAATTTCTGCAGCTGGCTTGAATTTCTTCTCAGAAAATGGGATTTTCTTTTCCATCACATTGTCAAGCTGCAAATTTTCCAAACTTTTATGCTCTGCTCCCCTTATAAAACTGAATGCCTTTAGCAGCACCCAAGTCATCTCTTGAAAGCTTTGCTGCTTAGAAGGTTCTTCTGCCAGATACCCTAAGTCATCTTTCTCAAGTTCAGAGTTCCACAAATCTCTAGTGCAGGGACAAAATGCTGCCAGTCTGCTAAAACAGAGTCACCTTTGTTCCAGTTCGCAACAAGCTCTGAGACCACCTCAACCTGGATTTCATTGTCCATATTGCTATCAGCATTTTGGGCAAAGCCATTCAACAAGTCTCTAGGAAGTTCCAAACTTTCCCACATTTTCCTTCGTCTTCTGAGCCCTCCAAACTGTTCTATCCTTTGCCTATTACACAATTTCAAAGTCACTTCTACATTTTCAAGTTTCTTTTCAGCAGCACTCCACTTCTGGTACCAATTTACTGTATTAGTCCATTTTCACACTGCTAATAAAGACTTACTCGAGACTGGGCAATTTACAAAAGAAAGAGGTTTAATGGACTTACAGTTCCACATAGCTGGGGAGGCCTCACAATCATGGTGGAAGGTGGGAGGCATGACTCACATGATGGCAGACAAGAGAAGAGCTCTTATGCAGAGAAACTCCTGTTTTTAAAACTATTGAATCTTGTGAGACCTATTCACTATCATGAGAACAGCACAGGAGAGGTTTAAGAACACAGCCAAACCACATATCGTATCCCTAGCAAGAAAAAAGTATTATCCTCAATCCCATGTATGTAGTATCATTTTTTTTTTTTTTTTTTGAGACGGAGTTTCGCTCTTGTTACCCAGGCTGGAGTGCAATGGCCCGATCTCGGCTCACCGCAACCTCCGCCTCCTGGGTTCACGCAATTCTCCTGCCTCAGCCTCCTGAGTAGCTGGGATTACAGGCACGCACCACCATGCCCAGCTAACTTTTTGTATTTTTAGTAGAGACGGGGTTTCACCATGTTGACCAGGATGGTCTCGATCTCTCGACCTCGCGATCCACCCGCCTTGGCCTCCCAAAGTGCTGGGATTACAGGCTTGCGCCACCGCGCCCGGCCTGTAGTATCATTTTTTAATACAATCATGTACCACATAACATTTCAGTCAGTGATGAAACACCTGTATAATGGTGGTTCCAAAGATTTTAATACTGTAATTCTCCTGTACTTTTTGTATGTTTAGATACACAAGTACTTACCATTGTGTTACAACTACCTTCAGTATTCAATACAATAACATGCTGTACAGGTTTGTAGCCTGGGAGCAGTAAGTCATTCCATATAGCCTGGGTGGGTTTATATGTGTAGCCTAGGTATCGTGTAGTTGGCTGTGCCATCCAGGTTTTTGTAAATATACTCTATGATGTTTGCATGGAGATAACATTGCCTAATGATTCATTTCTCAGAACATATCCTCTTTGTTAAGTGGAGCATGACTGTAGTTGATTGAATTCTATATAATTTAAACCCTTTTCACTTAATATAGCAATAGATCCATTCCCTCTGGTTGCTAAAACAGTCGTAAACATCTTTTTTTTTTCTGCTTTGTCACCCAGGCTGGAATGCAGTGGTGCAAGCATGGCTCACTGCAGCTTCAACCTCCTGGGCTCAAGAGATCCTCCTTCCTCAGCTTCCCATGTAGCTGGGACCATTGGCATGCATCGTCATGCCTGGCTGCCTTTTGGGGGTAGAGATGGGATCGCATGCTGTTCAGGCTGGTCTCGAACTCCTTAGCTCAAGCAGTCCTCCTGCCTGTCCTCCAAAGTGCTGGGATTACTTATGTGAGCCACCATGCCCAGCCTAAACATCTTTTTTAATGACTACATACATATATACTGTATGGATATGCCATTGCTTATTTGACCAACTGTTCTCCTAATATTAGACAGTCAGATTCTTTCCAATGTCTCATTCTTATAAGCTATGCTTTGATGTGTGCCTGATTATCCACATTTTTTCCTTAAGCTAGCTTTCTAGAGTTGGAATTATTTAGATGCAAAGTTATAAACTTTTTTTTTTTTTGACAGTGTCTAGGCTGGAGTGCAGTGGCAGGATCTCAGCTGACTGCAGCCTTGACCTCCTGGGTTCAATGATCCTCCCACCTCAGCCACCAGAGTAGCTGGGACTACAAGTTCATGCCACCACACCCAGCTAGATATAAACATTTTATAGCTTTGATACAATGGCACAGCATGACAGTTTTATACCAACAACCCTTGTAGTACAGTTGGCAGTATGTACTTGGACGGCAAGAATAGTAAAACTAGAATTTCCTCCTTGTAGCCAACAGCTATAACTCCCCTCCCAGTGGTAGTCCAAGCAGCAATTTTCTCTATATTCTGTTATAAATATAATAGTGGCCTTTTATGCATGCTTTTTTCTCTTTGTAAATTGTTTTATTTTTATTTTTGACGAGTCATTTCTCAGGGATTTAAATGCTGGGTTTTTTTTTTTTCTTTTTTCTTTTACTTAAATATTTTTCCACTCTGCTTTAAACCACTCAGGACTGGTGTTGATACCTAAGCAAATCATAAAACCTCTGCCATTGTTTTAGGAGACCAAAAGCATGAATTAATCTCTTAACAAAGTATATAGTGTCCAACATAGTCACTATAAGACTTTTCTGCCTCAAGAGAGTGAAGAGATGAAGAAGTAAACTTAAATGATGTATAGTATTCACACAATCAGAGAAGAATCCATTTTCTGGGTTGCTCATTCTTTGAAAAGAGGTTAAAATTCGCTTTATACACATAGCTTCTATGTGAAGATGATCAGTTAATGCTTTGTGGCTTGGTATTACACTTCAGACTTCTCCATGTTAAAATTTAGTTCATCCATAAGATTTTACCACCAGCATCCCAGTGACTATGGCAGTCATTGCTATTGTGGCAGTCTTTTAAGTAGTTCAGTATTACAGTGTTTGAGTCACAGAATCATTGACAGTCAAAGAAATAAGAACCATTAAAGTTGGCTATCCAATATTGTATTCTAAGATTGTGGAGATTAGGGATGGGGTTAAAATAGGAAGAAAAACAAGTCTTCAAAAGTCTCCCAGGTAAAATATTTACACATTGAGTTTATTTTTTAATTTTTAAAATGCTATACTTCTACTGTACTTTTTCAATGTTTAGATACACAAATACTTACCATTGTGTTACAACTTGTTAAAAGTTTAAATTCGTTAAAAGTTTTTGTGAAGTATTTGGTTGCCCTGTGAAACGAAGAATCAGCAATGAGTGGTATATTTGTTCACTGTTTTACTAAACCCCTATAATATGCTGGACACAGCACAGAGCACTAGGAATACAAAGTCAAAAGATAACATGTGGCTCCTGTCTCAGGGAGTAACCAACGGGTAGACAATATACATGTAACACATAATTACAGTATAGTTAGATAAGTCTCCTGAAGGAGTCTATGTACCAGGTACAGTGAAGTCACAAAGAGGAGTATCTCCTTCAGTCAAGAGAAGGACTTCAGAAAAGAACACCAGATAATAGTTTATAACTGCAAGCTAGTCCTTTGTTGATGATATAAAAACAAATTTTTATAAGGTGGAAAAAGAAAAAAAAATTATTATTGCCAGTATCTGTAACCTCAAGGTAGAAGAATTCCTCCACTGACATACTTGAGGGCAAAAGACAAGAAGCATGTTTGTGCAAAAAGTTTCATGCTCATTAGGAAAGGTATAAAATTTCCTTCTTCCATTATTCACTTTGTTTTGTTCGTGTATGTTTTGTTTTGTTTTACATTTAGGTATCCTTTGTGGAGCCATAGAGATAGGCCCGAGGGAACTTTTTTGCACATAGAGATGGGCCTGAGGAATTTAGGTACCTTTTTAAAAAAAGCAATAGTGGTGGGGTTTTGCTCTGTTGTCCAGGTTGGTCCTTGAACTCCTGAGTTCAAGCAATCTGCCTGCTTCAGCCTCCCAAAGTGCTGGAATTATAGGTGTGAGCCACCTCACCCAGCCTTAGGTAACCCTTTTGATTTGGTTCCAGAGAGGGCTGTTTTAGTTAAGAAGACTGTTAATGTTAGTGTTACTTCTTGGTAAATTGATCACTCCTTTCTTTGTTTCACTGAGCATCCAAATCATGCTGACAAAGTTAGTCTTTATTCAAGGATAAAACCTATACTGGTTTTATCAGTTCCCCCTTTCTATCACCTTCCAGCATTTCATATTTCTTTGTTGCTGTTTCTACTCCATGCCTGGGTATGCAGCTTCACAAGAATCACATTTAAACTATTTCTGGTTGTTTTCTTTTCAGAACAAATGTGACATTTTCTTCATCTCCTTGACTTTGAGCTAAAGAGGGCAAACTGTCAAAAATAATGAGGCCAAATGGATTTGAACAGTGAATAGCAGTCTGAAACAGTGCTCAGAGACTTTGCCTTTTTAGTCATTATTACAGAGGCAATGAAAGAAAGCTCCTTGGTGGCCATGAAATGAAGACAAACTGAATCAGCTCTTAGGGGATTAGGAAAAGTTCCAGGCATAGGTAGCACTCACTTGTTCAAGTATTTATTCACATAGCATTGTGTTGAGTGCTAGATGCTGTGATCCAAAGAAAAGTAAGTGACGGTCCTAACCTCTTTTGGAATACTGTTTGGAAGACAGACATGTAAACTGACTCCTAATGGTTCAAGGTTTCTATATAGACACTATTATTCTTTCAGCAAATATTTATTCCTCCTCTATTATGTTCCAGATTCTCTTCTGGGTGTACAATGCAGAATAAATGCCTCCTTTTCAAGGACTTATATTCCCATTAGGGATAATGCAAGTGGAGAATGGAAGCAGGCAGTACACAAACAGTAAATATATATTATATCAAGTAATAAAAGCTATGGAGAAAAATGTGGCTGATAAAAGGGATATGGATTGCTGCACTCCTCACCAATAAGGCGATATTTGAGCAGAGATCTAAAGAAGTAAGGAATAAAAACAGGTAGACATCTAAGGGGAAAGAATGCTTTATAATGATAGCTAATATTTATTGAGCATTTACTATACCAGGTACTCTTCTAAGCACTTTACGTCACTTAATGTGTTAATTCTTACGAACTTCTATAAGGTAGGTAAAATTATTGTTCTTTCATGTAACTTCCCAAGTTTTACAGCTTATCTCTGAATATCTAGCTTATACACTTAGAAATGATTCCGTCTATACTAGAGTACAATTAAACCTTGAATTCAGAGTAGAATCATTTGAACATATGATAGACTTTTTAAAAGACATCCTGGATAAATATTTTAAAACACACTATCTCTAGCAAGACTGCCAAAATATTACTTGGACATCTATAAGGAATGTGCTTCCATAAATTTATTAAAATGGGCTTTCTATTACTGTTATTAGGTAAAAGTAGATGGTTCTTTAAGACAGATACAGGTTAAGGGAGACTATTCTCACAAATTTTTAGAATATTCATCTCTTAACTTTTTTGTATTACTAACTTGCAATGTCAATGAAGAAGACATTTACAAAGTCTAACCCAAATCTGAATTATCAAAAATTCTAAATTAAAAATTTTAATGTGGTTTTGTCACGATATTTATATTCTAAAGGAAAAGCCCAGTGGCCAAATATGAACACAGTTTGAATAAACTCTTAGAAGTCATTCATTACAAAAAGAAAAAGGAGACTTCAATTTTTGACTATTTCTTGAATTGATAAAGGGCATTTTGTTGTGTGTATGTGTTTCTTATATGATATGCCAATGCAGTTTAATATACAGGGCATTTCACAGTGGTTTCTGCCCCATTGATGGACTTCTAAACTGCCTTATCAACTACACTATTAAATGCCGTAATTAAAGGTCTCTTTTGTGTTAGAAAGCTCTTAGGGATGGGGTTAAAAAAGCTCTTAGTCAAAGTAGCAAGTGTACCTTCTGATAGGATACTGTGTTTTCTGTGACTATAAATTAATTTCTTTTTTCAGGTACCCCAATTATGAATTTATTAGTGATAACTCTATTTCTTGGTCAGCTGGACTGCACAATCGATACACAGAAAATTCACTTCGTGGAGTGATCCTGGATATACATTTTCTCTCTCAGGCAGATTTCCTTGTGTGTACTTTTTCATCCCAGGTAAGGCAGACTTCCTTGTGTGTACTTTTTCATCCCAGGTAATACCATCTCAGTAGGGTATTTTAAAATAACCAGTACTTTTTGGTTGTACAGGAGTCAAAAAAAAATTTGTATGTCTGCATGTTTTCGATGTTCATTATTGTGACTCAGGTGCAATTTTTCTGATACTCAATAGTGATCCCTTTTGTGAAAGAATGAAAAGATCCCATAAAATAGCCATTCAAGTGCACTGAATATTTAGTTGTTTGTAAGCAGTGGTTGACTACATCTCCACTGAAGCCAGTTACTGGAGTTGTTTAAAGTACCTGGCTTGTTCACAGCATTTAACAGAAACAAGTAATTAAGCTTACTTAATACTTTCTAATTTTGCATATAGTCAATATATAACCAGAATCCATCCATTTCTACACATCAGTGCACTGATACCGAGACTTAAATGCCCTAAATTTTGCCTCAGTTAATTGCTTTACAGAAAGGAGTGTAAATGTAATTCCCTTTCAAGTTCTTTTACATTTCTACCAAGTGAGAAACTGTATGTTAAATTCAAGCAATACAATATCACAGTTATTCTTTGAATTTAATTGTTGCAAATGATTGTATTTTATGGGTTTGGTGTATGTGTTTTTATGAGTGGTCCAATCAGCTTTATATGCCATGTGGAATTTCAGTATAACAATATTTATTGTGGATTTTATTCTGTTCTCTTACTTATGCACATATTATTGGTTAATTCATTCAACCAGCTGCTAAATGTGCTCAAAATTATACTAGACGCAGAGGAGATTTCAAAGGAGATTGAAGATGCAGTTCTTGCCCTGGTCCAGAATCAAATAAGCAAAATACACACATGAAATACCTAGAGAATAATTACCAGAACATATAAATTGGTATAAGATAAATGTATGCTTAAATGCTGAGAAGAAGCAGAGAAAAGAAAATGTAAAAAAAAAAAAAAAAAAAAAAAGCCACATCATTTTCATGAGACTGTACTTCAGAGAGTAAAAGGAATGGATACTTTCTTATTATATGACAATATATGTTGTAATGATACGATTTTTGGAAAGATACCTATCCAGGCGAAGGTTACAAATTCCTTCAATATGGAATAAGAATACAGCTTACTACCCAAAGAGAGCTGCACAGAATACATAGCAGCAATCTTAATCAGAAGGGAAAATTTCTTCAGGTTCCCATGAAGGCATCCACTATTGATGTTTCTCCCTAATTGGAGTGCAGATGCTATCTTTAAGAAACTCTCATTTCCATTCTTACTGGAAGAAAGGGGCAAGGTTTATAACTACTTGGTTCCTTCCAAATGTTTTTGAGAATCTGACTTATGTACCTGCCTGATCAAGAGATACATGTAACTGGTAACAACCTCCGAATATTCTTGATGCTTATTATTACAATGAGTGAATGAAGAGTCACTTTCCCAAGTATGCCACCTTTTCTGTAGGCCTGGATTTTAGGCCTGCCTGAAGGCAACTCCTCTAGTCCAGGTTTCTCAACCAAGGCATTATTTTGGGCCAGATAATTCTTTGTTGTGAGGAGCCATATTGTGCACTATAGGATATTTAGCAGCATCCCTGGCCAGTAAGACCCTCACTTCAAGTTATGACAACCGAAAATGTCTTCAGACATTGCCAGATGTCCTCTGTGGGTCAAAATTGCCCTGGTTGAAAACCACTGTTCTAGTCATAAGATTCTAAAATTAAATAGATATGTACATGTCTGAATGTTGACCAACCTCACATGTAGGTCACCACTGAGACTTACAGGATTGTACTCATATTTTGCTTTTCTTCTCCCAACCCACCTTAGTAATAGGCTCATTCTGGAATAGAGAAATTTTTTTTCTTTACTTTTTTTTTTTTCCTTTTTGAAGTTATATTTTAGAATTTGGGATCCTCATAACTCCTTTTAACCTAGAAATCAGGATCTCTGTCACTTCATGATGGTAGAATTCTCTCCAGGAGAATATTGTTCTACTATTTTGTTTGGTTTTATGCATAATGTTGACCTCAGTGTGTTCAGACCTTGGGTCCAGAGAAGCAATTCATATGAAGAAAGAATGGTGGGTGCTGAGAAGACTTCTTCTGCCCAAAGGAATAAGGCTCATACTTATATATCATATTGTTCCTAAAAGCTCTTGGCAGTCAAAGTTCACCCAAAATAATTTCATTCATTTGAACCTAATCAAAACTCAAGCAATATTTCATAACCCAAAACAGACTTGAATATCTCAAAATATTTTATGTTAGGGTTCAGAATAAAAGTTTAACAATAAAAATACTTCACATTTATATAGTGAGTAGCAGTTTGCCTAATGTGATTACCTTCATTATCATGTACCTTATTGGATGACTAACAGCTGTAGCATTGAAATTGTAGAATAATTTCACATTCAGTGATAACTCTTTGGGCTTACTTGTACCTCAGAATTTTTTTCAAATGTTTTAGTAAAGAAGTATTTAGTGAAGTTTAATGTTTTTGCAATGTGAATGAAATTGATTGCAGGATTATTATATAGCTTATCTTACCATAAACCAAAATTGGAATTGTTTAAAAATACCTAGAAATATGTTGTCATCATTGCCAATAGAGCATGAGAAAAAAAAGTCACTGATGGGATAAAATGCCAAGCCATTGACCACAGATCACAGAACAAGAAAGAGGCAACCTGTGCTGTGGAGTCAAGGTATCTGTATTTGAGTCCAACTTTGACCATTTAGTGGCTGTGTGGCCTTGAAAAAATTACTTAGCCTATCTCTTAACTGGTTGATTTTTCTGCATGTGAAAAAGTAATAGTACCTATAATATAGAGTTTTTGTGAGGATTAAAGAGTTATAAAAAGTAAAGCACTATGAATAGTACCCAGTAATATAGCATTAAACATATTCGCTGCTATTATTATATATGTGGATAGGTAAAGGAATGTCTCTGCCTGTTAGAGAGACTCTATAGTATTTTTTTTGCAGCTCTTTTTCACATGACTTCATTTCAAACTGTATGCTCTCACATTTATGAAACAAGCTATTCAAGGACTTCATTAGCTCTGCTTAGGTTTATAAATAAGACAAACAGTTAACATTCAGCATGTACATTTATCTGGGCCAGTGTACCACCTCAACTTCATTTTGTTTAGCTTATTGAAAGAGAATATTGCCATATGATGTGATTTTTCAGAAACAAAGTTCTTCATTCCCAAAAGGTAAGTGAAGTCCTAGTATTTCTATGGCAAATGCAAGTAAACGTGTGTGTGTTGACTTTAGGGAAATTAATCTTCAGACTTTCCTATATATGTCATAGGCATTCTAGAAAATAGAGGAAAACTAAAGCCATACATCCAGAAGAGTGACAAAAGATAAACATTGAGAATAAGTTCAGCCCAGAATAAAAACATGGATAACCAACTCTCAACTTTCTTTGATGATAATCTCTTGTTCCAAGAGATGTTAGAAAGTGATACAAGTTTAATCTCTCCTTCATAATTCTTTGACAGTCTTTAAGTTTTACTCATGTAAGCTTTTTGTCTCCTATACACTATCCTTTGAGTAATGTTATACCATAAAACAATAGTGAGAAAGAGTTGACCTGTTGACCGTGATCTGTCGTAGATAGTACTGCAGGAGTGAAATGCCATGCTAGAAGGAGAAATGCAAGGCTGGACGTTTGAAAAACTGCAGGGAAAAATGTCACGGCACCTTAATAAGGATTTCTCATAAGTTTTTAGACCCATCTTCCTCAGTCTTAGGGCTTCTAATCTTTCTTGGTTTTATATCCATAAGTGAGGTCTGGGAATTCTCTCTTCTTAAAAGATAAGTTTTTAAAAGCCAACACTGTGGCTCTACTCTCTAATTTTGTTACTATTATTGCTCTTAGCTTTCTGAATTCTTTCATCAGATCTGTTTCTCAAAGCCAAGTTTGTCCTAAAAGCCTCGTAAATTGAATAGCACAGTCCTCGGGATTTAGTATGAAAATTGGAGGCAATATTAGCATTTTTTCAGTTGCATCAAGTGAATTTTGAAAGCTATGCAATCACATTCTAAAACATTCTACCAAATACATTAATCCTATTCTGGGTTACTGGAAATGGCGTCTGCACAAAGCATCTCCTTTGTCACTTATTTTCTTATTTGAATCTTAAATCTGAAGCAAAGAATTTATAGTTGGAGAATAACAGCAGTTGACAGCCCAGTTGTAGATGGGCACAATATCAGCAAGGTTTTCTGAAAATACTGCTTATCGAGTTCTGGGATCAATTTTTATTTTTCTGAAATCTGACTTACGGAAATGGTTGTAGCTGCTCACTTTAAAGACTTTAACATTGTCAAAGACATTGTTTAAAGAGCAGTCAATGTTAGTAGTTTCAGCAATTTGTTTTATGTTTTCTACATGTGAAAAATTAATAGTACCTATAGTGTAGAGTTTTTGTGAGGATTAAGGAGTTATAAAAGTCACCATAGTACAAAATCACCTTTTTCCCCTATGGCACCTCCCTTTATGGCAGTTATTACAATACTCTCATGAGCCTCTCTGAGGTCTAATTCCAAATCCGCACACAACTCTACTGCCCTCATGACACTGTGAATCAGAATTTGGAAGCCCAGAGGGCAAAACCGAAAACTGTGCTAACTGTTCCCAACAGATGGCTCTGGATAGGAATTTCCATTGAGATTTGGCTCATGAAACAACAGTAGATACCTGTTGAGGGTACTATGGAGAAAGCACAGGGTGAAAGCCCAAGGTGTGAACTCTGTGACTACTTCCCAGTGCAGAAGACAAGAAAAGTATTTGCATCCACAGGGCCTTTATCGAGCTTACAATGTTGAGTGCTGTACAATGCAGCTGTTTATCACATTAATCCTTCTGGCATTTCTCACAACAAAGAAAAGACCTTGGTCTTATTCTCCTTATTGCATAGGAAAACAAAGCAGTTTATAGGAAAAGTGCACAGATCTCTCAGCCACTTCCAACTTCTCACACTAGGAGATCCTCCTGCCCTTTCTATCTATTTTGACAAAAATAAGATCCTATCTACCTTGAGAAAGCTTGGGAGGCTTATGTAAACTCAGGCTATTTCTCAGGGATGAAATTCAGACCAATGGATTCCTCCCCCTTTTTAATTTTTTTAAAATATAGTCATACCTGGTTTATCCTTTGGCAGGATTTTTGCTGTTACCCATTACTGTGCACTTTATGATGTACTAAAAATGATACAGTGCCATGTAAATACAGAATAAAGTGAAACATACTACATAATAGCCAGTGACTGCTTTGCAAACCATGGGCTGCTCTCAGTCATGCCACCTATCAGGCATCAAACCTGAGTGTGGACATCAGCTGCAGACTTCATTTACCTGCCATGTGATTTGAACTTGTAAACCACATGGTAGGTAAGGAAAGGAGAGTAGAAACATAGAGTGACTAAATGCAAACATTAACATTTACACTTTAGTCATCTTTTTAGCCTTTTGCAGCAAATTGCCCCATGGTTGATACAGACAGTTTTTAAATTACTTCCTCAGAATGTTATATATGGACCTTAAGGGTTAAATATCACCCATTGACTTGCATCTCTATTACTGGGCTGGAGCAATATTCATTCTTTTTTTTTTTTTTTTTTTTTTTTTTTTTTTTTTTTTTTTTTTTTTTTTGAGATGAAGTCTCACTCTGTCACCCAGGCTGGAGTGCAGTGGCACCATCTTGGCTCACTGCAACCTCCGCCTCCCAGGTTCAGGCAATTCTCCTGCCTCAGCCTCCTGAGTAGCTGGGATTACAGGTGTGTGCCACCACTTCCAGCTAATTTTTGTATTTTTAGTAGAGACAAGGTTTCACCATGTTGGTCAGGCTGGTTTCAAACTCCTGACCTTGTGATCCACCCACCTCGGCCTCCCAAAGTACTGGGATTACAGGCGTGAGCCACCACGCCCAGCCATATTCATTCAGCAGATACTTATTGAGCACCAACTGTATGGCAAGTACTATTCTAGGTGTTTATCCTAAGGGAATATATGCTCAAGAGTCTGAATGCATTCTATTTGTGGCTCTGCCATTAACTAGTTCCTTTTTGTTTTTTTTATTTTATTATTTTTTTAAATTATTTTTTCTGTGGCTTAGTTTCTTCATCTGTAAAAAAAAATAATAGTACTTCACAGATTTGTCCTAAGAATTAAATGAGATGAGGTGAGGGAAGAGTACACTATTATAACAGTGCCTAGGATATAATCAGTGCTCGTTAAGCTCAGCTGCTATCCTTAACAGTCATTCTTATAAGAAAAATAAAGGGCCACACCTGTGTAGCACTGATACGCCTACAGAGGCCTAGAGTCACATTTGTCATTTTTATATTGGCCCACCTCAGTGTCTGAAATCTCTACTATTATTATAATAGTTATTTCTTTGGTTTAAGAAAACAGTTGTGTTGTTCACCAAGGCTAACCAAGACATGAACAACTCTTGATACCAAAATATACACTAGTTATTAGGATTATCCCCAGAAGAAACAGATCCCTAAGGGTATGGGACAAGTGCGATATTGTTTTTACAAGAGTAAGACATTTAAGCGTGAAAAGGAGGAAGCACATAAGGGTTCATTGTCACTGTAAAGATTGTGGTCAGCCTAAGAATAATAGAAGGTCTTGGATTCCTGGCTAGGAAATAGTGAAGAGTATGTGAAGACATCTAGAAAAGAAGACTCTCAGGTTTACCCAAGGCTGTCTTTGGCCTTATGCTGTATCTTTCTGGTGTTACAATATAAACATGGAAAATAAGACTTACAAGAGAAAGTATGTTTAGTGGTTACAAGCATATGCAGCTGGCTGGGTTCCAACCTGAATCTACCACTTACTAGTATAACCTTGAGCAATGCCTTAACTTCCCTTTGACATCTGTAAAATGAACATAATGATAGATTTTATGGGGATGTTGAAAGTAATCTAATTACATTAGATAATATCTAAAACCAATGTCTGACATAGCAAACGCCCAGTTAATATTATTAGCCTCTATCATTGTTACTGTAGTTTGCTATTATTGCAGCTGCATTAATTATTTAGTTTCTTATTTTCCTGAGACCCACTTAATTTTGCTTGCTTTGTATGAGCCTTTGGCTGAATTTGAAGTTCAAAAGTTCCAGATCTTTTTGATCCCTATTTTATTATAGTCTCAGTATTCTACCAATGATCTCAATTGTAAAATGACATTGCCAATATAACCTTTGTTGGTGAATTAATAAATTTGAAAGCAAAGTTTTTATTATTTTAGTTCTACGTCTAGTTGAAATTCTGTCACTAAAATTTGCGCAAATCACTTAATTGCCTTGTGTTTTAGTTGCCTAACTGCAAAATTAAAAATACTGTCTAAATGTAGTTTCATTCACAAATTATAGCACTTGAGAATTGCCCCTCAAGTTTTTGAAATTCAGATTCTCTAAGTTGAGAAGATGATTAACCTAATCAGATTTCATTTGATACAGAGTTAAGAATAGGCATCTCCATTTGCATTAGTCTGTTCCCGCATTGCTAAGAAGTACCTGAGACTGGGCAATTTATAAAGAAAAGTGGTTTAACTGGTTTAACTGGCTCATGGTTCTGCAGGCTATACAGGAAGCATGATACTGGGGAGGTCCCAGGTGGTGGCCAAACGGGGAGCCAGCACTTCACATGGCTGGAGCAGGAGGAAGAGAACAGGGAGTTGCCACATACTTTTAAACAATTGGATCTCATAAGAACTCACTTTTGTGACCACAGCATCAAGGGGTGATGGTTTTAAACCATGAGAAACTGTCCCAGTGATCCAGTCATCTCCCACCAGACCCCATCTCCAACATAAAAATTACAATTCAGCCAGGTGCGTTGGCTTACGCCTGTAATCCTAGTACTTTGGGAGGCTGAGGTGGGTGGATAACCTTAAGTCAGGAGTTCAAGACCAGCCTAGCCATCATGGTGAAACCCCATCTTTAAAAAAAAAAAAATTACAATTCAACATGAGATTCAGGTGGATTACACAGATCCAAAGCATGTCACCATTCAAGTTTTTAACCTTCATAAATGCCAAGATTTTAAAAGACTGCTGGGTAATCCTAAATTGCTCCACTGAGCAGATTAACAATTACTGTGAGTAGCATCATTTTAAACAAATGCAAAAGTACTAGTGTAATGACAATAAAATGTTATTAAACGAGATGACCACAACTGGTGATTTAGGAAAATTTCATCTAAGTTGAGTTCTCTATTCACAATTTATAAATTGCTTAAATTTTATCCCTTTATGGTGATAGTTTAGTTTAACTATATTTCCAAGCATTAACCTCAAGCATTGAAGCTCAGAGTGTGGAATTTCACCTGCTATTCAGTGGGCAGAGAAGGTATTCTTTGGACATCCGGATCTTTTAAGTAGCCTGAAAACTATAGTAATCTGGGTGATGCATTTCCTCAAAGGCTAGCCCAGCTTATGTCATCCAAGCATGCCACTCTCTATACAGCACATTTAAAACTTTTTAGAACAGAAATGTTCTAAAAATGTTGATTGTCAGTAATTACATGAGTCTCTCTTGAAAACAGTTCTGACACCAAGTTATAAATTAGCAGACAAGAATGTGTGATTGATTAACAGTGTATGAAGGAAAGGGACCATCAGCATTTGTGTTAAGTTTTTTTTTTTAATCCTAATCCTAAACCTCAGATTCTTTAAGGGCACAAACTATGTCTTACTCATTTTGGTATCACAGCTACCTAGCTTGGACCACTGTGTGTGTAGCTCTTAATAAATGTTTATTAAAATTAACTAATTCATATTCTTAAACTATTTTGTACTATACATAGAGAGATTTTAATTATAATACTCTTTCATGGTTTATTTTTTTATTTAAAAAAAAGAGCCAAACACAGAGATGAAAAATGACTTGTACCAAATTCTGAGAGCACGTGGACTGAAAGCTTGTGACTAGAATCCACTACTTTTCAACCTCTTACTCCCGGAGCCCATCCTGTTGGCCAAGGGCTTTTAGATTGCTGTGAAGGAGAGCTTTTATATACTAACAATTTTTTTTTTTACTCTTTCCCAAGGTCTGTCGAGTTGCTTATGAAATCATGCAAACACTGCATCCTGATGCCTCCACAAACTTCCACTCTTTAGATGACATCTACTATTTTGGGGGCCAGAATGCCCACAATCAAATTGCCATTTATGCTCACCAACCTCGAACTGCAGATGAAATTCCCATGGAACCTGGTGATATCATTGGTGTGGCTGGAAATCATTGGGATGGCTATTCTAAAGGTGTCAACAGAAAACTGGGAAGGACGGGCCTATATCCCTCCTACAAAGTTCGAGAGAAGATAGAAACTGTCAAGTACCCCACATATCCTGAGGCTGAGAAATAAAGCTCAGATGGAAGAGATAGACAACCAAATTCAGTACAAACCATTTGAGCCAAACTGTAGATGAAGAGGCCTCTGATCTAATAAAATAAGGTTAAATGAGTAGATATCCTTAGCATGAAGAGCAGCTGGGAACTGACAGAGGCTTCAGTTGGTGGAATTCCTCTTTAACAAGGGCTGCAATGCCCTCAAACCCATGCACAGTACAATAATGTACTCACATATAACATGCAAACAGGTTGTTTTCTACTTTGTCCCTTTCTTTCAATATGTCCCCATAAGACAAACACTGCCATATTGTGTATTTAAGTGACACAGACATTTTTTTGTGTGAGACTTAAAACATGGTGCCTATATCTGAGAGACCTATGTGACCTATTGAGAAGACCTGAACAGCTCCCTACTCTGAGGAAGTTGATTCTTGGTGGTGGTATTGTGACCACTGAATTCACTCTAGTCAACAGATTCAGAATGAGAATGGACATTTGTTTTTGTTTTTGTTTTTCCTTTATAAGATTGTCTGGTTTTGTTTTGGGGTTTTTTTTTTTTTAATAATTGCATCAGTTCATTGACCTCATCATTAATAAGTGAAGAATACATCAGAGAATAAAGTATTCACTCTCCATTAGAAAATTTTGTAAAACAATGCCATGAACAAATTCTTTAGTACTCAATGTTTCTGGACATTCTCTTTGATAACAAAAAATAAATTTAAAAAATGAATTTTGTAAAGTTTCTAGAATTTTGTATCATTCAATGATATGGTGATCAGCTTTATAGTAGAGGAACTGTGATTTTAAAAAAAGGAGCTTTCGGCCGGGCGCAGTGGCTCAAGCCTGTAATCCCAGCACTTTGGGAGGCCGAGGCGGGTGGATCACGAGGTCGAGAGATCGAGACCATCCTGGTCAACATAGTGAAACCCCGTCTCTACTAAAAATACAAAAAACTAGCTGGGCGTGGTGGCGCGTGCCTGTAATCCCAGCTACTTAGGAGGCTGAGGCAGGAGAATTGCCTGAGCCCAGGAGGCGGAGGTTGCGGTGAGCCGAGATCGCGCCATTGCACTCCAGCCTGGGTAACAAGAGCGAAACTCCGTCTCAAAAAAAAAAAAAAAAAAAAAAAAGGAGCTTTTTAGTTTTTCAGCTTTTTTACTTTTTTTTTTTTTTTCCTGTTTCTGATGTAGTAACTAATTCTTAACTCAAGAGACATTAGTCCATTTTAATACTGAAAACCAATTTTCGTTAGTACACATTACAAAATTGCTAAGAACACTCTTTGGGAGCTTTCATTTTCTTATTTTGTACACTGTTTTAATTGAGTGAAATAATCATACTCCTTGCTCCCAGAGAAGCTGTCACCTTCATTTCTAAAACTATTTCAGGTTTGTTTGGTCGTCTTTCTTACTGTATTTATTATTGCTTTTTGTGAGTAGGGTCCTGTTTTATCCAGGAACCAGTTTCTGCCCTACCCTATCATGTCCTGCTTTTGAGAGTACCAGCAATCTTTGGGATTGGGAAGCTGGCTGTTTCTGAAGTATATGCCTCATAGTATGTAGAACTTGGTGACCAAGGGAGAAGAGGGACCAGTGGGAGACTCCCAATGGATTGAGTCTTGGGATTATCTCTTCCAAATACTTCCATATTAGATTCACTTCAGAAAATAAGACTTCGATGCTTTGTCTCTGAACATCACCTTTCTCCTCATAAAAATACTCTCTTATTGTATGTAGCCTGTCTCCTACAGATGCCTGGCAGGAGTTACTACATTCTAAAAGAAAAATTTAATCTATGTAGGAACCAGTATCAGGCCTGGTATTAAGTATCAGGGATCCTAGGCAGAAAAGCTGTTATTCCTGGCCTTCACATCTTCACCAAATGAAAATACTGTATATAAAATCTCACCACCAAACTTAACTGAATTCCTTTTCTTAAGTCAAGCCTCCCAAAGGGGGGAAAAAAAAAATTAACAGCCTACAGTGTCAGCAAGCAATCTCCCATTTAGTTTTGGTTACAAGTAGAAGTCATTTGAAACAGTCTCCAGCCGAGCAGAGATAATTTTGAATATAAGTTATTTTGCAACTTGCATCTCATATGTCATTGGAACATCAGTAACTGGATCTAATTATGTCCTTATAGAAGATCCAAAGGTAAATGTAGTCTCTGCATTCTAAGTTGACCTAGTTCTAGGTGTGAAAGGACCAAAGAACAGAAATATGAAGGAAATAAGGAGCATTTCCCAAAGGGAGTTGAAGACTTAAATTTTGAAATTTTATCTTTCAGTTCTAGAATTTCTACTTAATTCTTTATATTTCTACTAAGGTTTCTTATTCACCACAAGTGTGTTTTCATTGAACATAGTTATAACTGCTTTAAAATTCTTTTCTGGTAAATTTGACATCTGGATAATCTTAGAGTTGGTCTCCATTGTTTATCTTCACAGAATGGTCAGATTTGGGGGGGGGAAGTCCCTCATATATTGAGTGATTGAGATTTTGTCCTGAACATTGTAAATGTTTATATGTGGATTCTGTTATATTGCTCTGAAAAGTGCTATGAGATACGTGAGTATATATATAGCTGTGTTAGCAGGCATTTAACTTTCTTGGACCCAAATTGTAAACTGTCTTGGGCAGCAGCTGAAAATCCCAATTCAGTTCTTTTATCTTTATGCTACACATAGTTCGGGGCTCAGCCAGAGAGTTGGATAGAATTTATGCACAGAATTCGTGGTGCTTTTTCTTTGGCTGCCTTTCTTCTGGTGGTGGCTGCCCCACCTCACTTTCCAGCAACTGTTTGCTCTGATTCTTAGACCAGAAAGACTGCAGTTTTCTTTCAGCCCAAAAGCTATACAACAGGAAACTAACCTTGTGCCATTCCCTTCTTTAAAATTTCAGCCTCTTTTCAGAATTTGCCTCTGTTTTTAATTCAGTCTCCTACCCTCATGTGTTTTTTTGTATTTTGTGGAGAGTTTATAGTTGTTATCTGTTGGAATATTGGTTCAGTGGTTGTTTACTCTTCCATTAACTTAAAATGAAAAAACAGCAGGGGAGAGGAGAGGCTTAGTCTTGTGAAGGCCCTGTGTAGACTCTGACCTCAGTAGCTAAGTAGCCAGTAGCCTCAAGTAGGAAGATGAAGAAATAAGCAAACTGTTAAACCTGCACTTGTGAAGGGCTGAGTACTGTTGACCACATCTTTCTGAATAGCCTTTCAGAGCCACGTTTTTGGTAAATCATCATGTACATAATGGTGATTCGTTCTATACATGTTGCCATGTTGAAAAGGCTGACATTTTTCTTACCACTATTGTAAGACCCGGGTACTTAAAAACTCTCCTGCATGATTTTGAATTGAGTGGCCACTGCTAGATTAAGATTTGGGTCCTTTCCTTATTGAAAGACCTATTTCTGGGAGACTTGCCTGGAATCAAATTATTAGCATGGGCTCATTGAATGTGGGTAATGGAATCCTGCTTATTAATGACAAAGCAATTATGAAAGATCTTACCAAGGCTTTCCTAGTTCTTCCACTGAAGTCTGATTTAGTGCTCTGCTGGGCACTTAACGAATTCATGCCTGTTGTGAAAGCCCTAATCCAGGGTTTCATTGTACCTAAATGAATAAGGGAGTAGTTGCTTTTCTGTCCCAGCTTTAGTTTGTTGTTGTTGTTGTTATATAGAGTCAATCCTGTTTACTGGATTCCCTCTTAATAAAGTTGTGAAGATGAACAGCCCCAGCTCCTGAGGAAGTTGAGGGTTAAAAGAGAAAACACATTTAAAAAGCTACCTCATACAGCGATTATTGTCATTATTATTTAGTTCTGAGAGAAGTCACTGTACATTCAGTGAGCAGGAAAAAGTGTTGGGGTGCATGTAGAAGAGTCTCTTCTGCCTCATTGAGAGCAAATCTCTCAAGGGAAAAAGATAATACTTCATTTGTGCTCCCAGGAAACTGCAGTAGGTTCCATACACCTGTACATCATAGACATGGGGCTTGAGGATTGGTGAAACTGGGAACTTGGCTATCAATACCCTAATTTATGTCAGATACAGACTGCATGGAATTTTTAAAGTGCACTGCTCAGATAGGAGCACAAAGAATTTTTGTCTATACTTACTGGTTCCTAGCACCAGTCTCTCTCATGGACACATGGAAGAGCTATCCAGTATCACAGGCCTCAGAAAGTTTGCGCTTTGAGTTCCTAGCTAGTCTTACCTCCCTACTGATTTGCAGCCCCTAAGAATTTCCGGCCGAGTAAAGAAATGGAACATAATGAGTGCAGAGGCAGAAGGCCCAGTGTTCCGTTTTGTTTTTCCTCATCATAGTGCCTACAAGCAGGTAATACCCTGTATTTCAGGTTCTTCAAGGAAAAAGCAACAGTTCTCATTGAAGATCACTGACTGAAATTTAGACTATCTGGCTTCTGATTTTGATATTGCCATTAAATGGGGACAGGCCAAACAGTTTTCTCAGAACTTCATTTTCTTCATAAGTGAAAGGAATTGGTTGGATTTATTCAGCTTTTGCAAATTTGGTTTATTGGTTCAGTTTCACATGTCTCAAGGGGGTAGCTTCTACTCAGCCTCAGCTGATTGGTGTTCTAATGACATAATGTGGACAGATATTTCTGTTTTTCCAGACAAGCAAAATGGTGGATCTTTCTGTGCCAAATCTTCAGATTTTGAAGTGTCAGCAACTAATTTAAAAATATATAAAATAAGCACACTTGCACATGTATGTTTATAGCAGTTCACAATTCTGAAGATGTGGAACCAACCTAAGTGCCCATCAGCTAATGAGTGGATAAAAATGTGTGGCATATATATACCATGGAATACCGTTTAGCCATTAAAAGGAACAAAATAATGTCTTTTGCAGCAACTTGGATGGAGCTAGAGGCCATTATTCAAAGTGAAGAAACATAGGAATGGAAAACCAAAAATGATATGTTCTTACTTAAAAGTGAGAGCTGAGTTATGCCCTTACATTGGAAGAAGAAATAGCTTTCATCTCCTGATTCTTCAAGTTGTCGATTAGTACAGAACGGCATATAGAGTGATATAATGGACTTTAGAGACTCAGAAAGAAGAGGGAAGGAGGGGGCTAGGGATAAAAAAAAAAAAAAACCGCATGTTAGGTACAATGTACACTACTTGGGTGACAAGTCCACTAAAATCTCAAGAGTTCACCACTATATAATTCATCCATGTAAAAATAAACCACTGTACCCTAAAAGCTATTGAGATAAAAATGCAAAGCAAATTGATATGTACTGTAAATATAAATTATTCATCAGATTGGTTAGTATAAAGGCATAAAGAATGTAAAATGTATTTTTGGTACATTGGGTTAAATAACGTTATTAAAATGACTCATTAAAATTTTGTTTAAAATTAAGATTTTATCTCTGGAAAGGATTGGTAAGATGGGTAACAGCTGCATAATGCTTTCAAGTTCAGTTGCTACACATGTCCCAATTCCCTAGAAATGCCTGCTTAGCTGGCTGTCATCCTGGGCTCTGAAGTAATAATATGCCAAAAAAAATAGTAACAATATGTTATGAAGCTCATAGGCTACGCCCCACTCAGATTTGGCATTAAGGACCTCTAGTGTGTAACAAGGGTTAGGTAACTTCTAAGTTCTCTTCCAGCCCTAAATTTCTAAGAAGGTCAGGGTAGAGCTGAGATTGTAACAGGGTCGTATGTGGTGCCAATGTGCAGCTGCCTGGATTAGGAACCTGGGTGGCTAGATCTGGTTGCAAGAGGAACAAGGGCCTATTTTGGTTAGAGCAGCTGACTAGGTCTTTTTCTAGACCTCAGTTACAATAAGAGGTAACTTAATTCCTTACCTAATTAACAGGCTGTTTAAACTCATCTGTTTATATTTAGAAACTCCTTTTCTTGTTTGTTTTCTTTCCCACCTTTGTTTCCTGGTAAAGTTTCATTCGCAGAATCACAGCTTTGTTTCAACTAAACTAAGAGAAGAGGGATTTGTGAGCACAAAAGCCAAGAGAACTGAGGTGTCATTATCTTCTTGGGGGCCAAGAGTGGAGACGATATCCCCTTCTGGACCAGACTGGATTTTCCCATACCATTCAGGAAATCAAAAGAAGTGTGAATGAGTACCCACTATGATGAGTCCTATCTGGTCTATTTCATTATTTTTTAAGTGATAATCAAAAACCCTGGAAATTGTTTGCAAACATACTGCACCACTGATTGCCACACAGTGGCAGATCACACCACCAAGAATGAGAATATCTTACATATGTTAGGTTTAAAGAACAAGGGGTTTGAAATCAGCTTTAACTTCAAGTTTTGGCTTCAGACCTTTGAGCATCAACATGTTCCAACAAGTTATGCTCTTTCAAGAAACTCCTGTTGATAATTCCAATAACCAGAATTCTGTAAGTCAGTCATTGGCAAGCTGTGCCCACTGCTTGTTTTTTTAAGTAAAGTTTTATTGAAATATAACTATACCCATTCACTTACTTACTGACTGTGGCTACTTTGGAGGCAAAGCCTAAAATATTTACTCTGCCCTTTTACAAAAGATGTTTTCTGACCCTTGCTGTAAGGATTCAAATTGATAATTCAAAAAGGTTCAACGTCCCAAAATACTGACAGTCATCACAGAAAAATTTGTTAGTGGTGTTAGTATGTTAGGGCCTCCGCTAATCCATATGGGGCCTTTGTGAAAATTGGATAAAGATGCTCCTAAGATAGTTATTGTAATCTATTGATTTAAAACAAAATCAGTAAAACTCTTACTGCCATCCACCAGAAAAATTGCTCAATAAATATACAAATCATCAATATCTACAATATGAATTGCACTCCCCTGTATAACCACATGCAGGAATTTCACTACTGTAGTGTGATCTGGTAAAAAAAGAGTACTGTACTTCTTTAGACTTAAATTCTACTTCCAGCTCTGAAACTGACCTGTTGTTATCTTAGGCAAACTATATAATGTGCCTAGGCCTCAGTTTTTCTTACCTTTAAAATGGAGGTAACTTCTAGTTGTTTTGAGATAAAACAGATATAAAATTGCTTTGTAAAGGCTATCAGCTCTGCAAAAGCAATCTCCAATCACGTTTTGGACAATTTCTATAGTTCTAGGTCTATAAGAGGTCTTGAAGAGAATGAAATCAGTCTAAGGAGCTTAGAGTGTAACTAGAAAGTTGTGCACATATGATCTGCACTAGAAAGTTACAATCTAACATAAAAAGTTATGTACATTTTAACTAATTGGAGCACTAGTCATGCTGCTGCTCACTGACCTACTTTGTGCCATACCTATGAAGCACTTAACAGGTGTTATCTCACATGTATAATCTTCACACCAACCCTATCAGGTAGATATTATCTTCATCTTACAGATATGGAAAAAAATAATAGCTGCCATTAATTATTCATCTACTATGTTCTAGACACTACATATTTTAATTCATCCTCACAATACCCTATGAGATATGTACTATTCTCATTTTTCAGATGAGAAAATTTGTTCACAGAATTTAAGTGTTTTCCCAACTTTTTTACATGATGGCACACACAGAAAATTATATTTATTTGGCATTCTGGGATAAATGAGGAGATTTGGGAGTGTCTATGGGGCTCCGAAAATTCAATACACCTCCATTGATAATTTGAGACGATTCAGTAGAGGATCAGGAAAGGTGTATGTGATATGGTCACCTCGGGCTGCTTTCTGGCAATGGGTACTAAGTATACAAAATGACAGTATGTTCAAGTCTCAGGGAGTCACACAGATAGTGTTCCAATGTAATCTCAACTGGTATAATGTTGAAGAGTTATAACAATTGCTTTAAATATTTTATTATGAAAAATGTACAACCAACTGCATTTTATGGTACACCTTCGACCTGTTTGTGATTGGGAAGCTATGGGTTAAATTACAAGGCAAATAGATAACAAGTGCCTGGGTAGAAGCAAGGCTTGCATTTAGGACTGTATGTCTCTGAAGTCTGTTCTTCCAGTCTGTAAACAGTCTTGCCCTTCTGCAGTGAAGAGCCAAACTGCATGACCCAGATTCCATTCATCCTTAGAGTACTGATTATTTAAAGTTTGATCATCTAGACTCATTAAGGGTAACTTTTTCGTTAACCATGGTCTCTAATCTTGTCCCCCTTCCCCATTCTCAATCAGTTTTGAATCTAGCATCCCCTACTTCTTTCTACTCACTCTCTACCCATATCTGTAACAGGAAATAGGTGGGCAGGTGAGCCAAGTGAAAATTCTTTGAGTTGATAGCAGACTGCCCCTGCGCTCTGAAGTCTGCTTAGTCAACACTCAACCTGTGGACTTCTGCTTGCCTGCATCCACCAGAGAAGGTGAGCTCTGAAAGAGTGTCCATTCCCATCTCAGCCAGTTGTGTTAACATAGAGACACTAAATTATAGTAAGTGGCTACTACCTCATTTTCCCAGCCCTTAAATGCAGGAGGAACTGTAGGTGTGATTCTGTGCACCTTCTATGCATAACAAGATACATCTCAGAGCAGAAACAGTTTCCCTGTGTGTGCTTCAGAGAACCCGGTGTTTCATGCAGGTCAGTATTCTGTGGCTGAATTTGATGCTGGGGTTATTTATGTACATGAGAGCACATTGTTTTAATATGAAGGCTGGTATTGCTTGGTGTTTTACCCAATTATGCTTGTCTAATTTCCAAGCCTACTTGCATCTGAATTTCACTCCAGGCTTCCGCGGAGTAGAGAATGCTGAAGGAAGTGGAAGGAATATACAGATGGTATTTTCTTCATTACTTTGTCTGGCTAGCTGAATGACTGGTGCGCTGGTGGTGATATGTGGCAGGACATCTGGGTCAAGGGTAGTGACCCATTAAGGTGTCCGGAGCTCTGATTAGAGAGAACTTGGAGCCAGCAGAGCTGTCAACAGTTTCTTTTTGATTAAGATTCTGTCTCTTAAACCCTGGAGGCCATTTTACCCCTCCCACCTTCAAGAAAAGATAGAATTAAAACCTTAGGTTATCACTTAGTGGAAGCCCCAGTAGCTGACTAGACCTGAAAGGGACTGTCTTAGCGTCTCTCAGCAGCTGTTCCATTATCAGTTTCTCTACTGACAGGTGAGCTCATGATCTGTGATATAGAGCTCCTAAGCTAAAATGGCTCTCCCAGGAGCAGCTACTCAAAGAGTGAAGATGCTTAAGAAAGCTCATTAGTGAATTACAGAGGTCAGGAAAAATAAGGTTATGAATTAGTATGATCATTTTGGCTGTTGCAAGAGAGAGAGAGAGAGAGAGAGAGAGAGAGAGAGTGTGTGTGTGTGTGTGTGTGTGTGTGTGTGTGTAGAAGAGAGTTGTGTTTTCTGTTGTTATTTCGATTTAATCTGACTCAATAAGCTTTAGTCTATAAGCTCCTCAGCTGCAGCTCCTTAAAGACAGGAAAGCATATCTTATTATATCCCTAGTGCATGCACAGTGACTGGCACATAGTAAGTGGTTGAGAATGTGCCATTCTGAAATGATTACAGATTTAAAGATGCGGTGTCTCAGATTTTCTTCAAAGCAAAATGAGTGGGAGGAGGAATTGAGTGGAAGTATAGATGAAACAAGATTGAACATGAGATGAAAAGTTTTTAATCTGAGTAATATGTTGCAGGGATTTGTTACTATTTTTTCTAGTTTTGTATGTGTTCAATGTTTTCCACAATAAAAAAGTTTTTTATTAGTATCTGTATTAAGTATAACAAAATGTTGAAAGATACAGCAAAGACTAGCTTAGTGCTCTCCAAACAGTCCCATCTTTTTGCTAAGCACATAGCTGGATTGCGTTTTGTAGTCAAACCATGTGATTAAAGTCCTGGCCAATAGAATGTGGACAGAACTGACGTAAGCCTCTTCCAAGTGTGATCATTATTCTGAGTGATCCTCTAAGTGTTCTCTCTTCACTTGCTTCCAGTCTGGATGTGGGAAATCAGTAAAAACAAGCTCCTAGGCAAGGGAAGAGTCTAGACATCTGAATGATTTCATGGAGCAGAACCATCTCCTCTCTTCTACTGATGAATCTGTAATAGACTATGATGTGACTAAGAAATAAGCCTTCATTGTTGTTGTTTTTAAGTACAGTATTGAATTGCCCATAATCTTGCAAACCAGGTTTTCAGCCTATCTATTTTAGACATGGAAGGAGACTCTCAGTAGCTGACATTTTAAAGAATCCCGAGCTATAATTAAACACCTCTGAAGATAATGGTAGTAACAAAACTAGCATCTTTTGAATAACCACTATATGTCAGGCACTGTTTTAAATGCTTTCTGTGTATTAACTAATTTCACTCTCACAACCACCCTTTGAAGGAGAAACTAGTGTTGTTCTAATTTTATAAAGGAAGAAACTGGGAGAATAAATAACTTGCCTAAGTCAAACAAATTGTAAGTGGCAGAGCCCAGATTCAGATCCAGAAAGTTTGCCTCCCAAGCTTTACCTCCACCAGCCCACAATACTTCCTCAATATTTTAGACTTTGCCATGGGAGATGAGTCTGGCATAAAGCAATATCTGAACATGTAATGTATCACCTACAGAAGCAGTGCTGGACTCCCATTCTAGGGAGAAGTACACAGAACAGGAAAAGGTCCGAAGTTTGCTGTTCCACTGCCCCCGTAAAGGGTGTTCTAGTGAGCAGAGTTTAACAATGGTATGATCTGGGATAAAACCAAGTGTGAGTGCTTCATCCACTCTGATTGATTCTTCTTTGATTTAGTTCTCTTCCACTCAACCTTGGCTTCTCCCGCATTTGCCACAGGGGAAAATATTTGTCATCTGTTCTAACTGTATCTCCCACTTTTCTATACCTCCTTCCTCACCCACCCTTCATGACCCTGTTTCCCTGATCCCAACCCAGAGCCAATTTCTCTGCTTTTTCAAGCAACTGAGAGCACATATCAGGGCAGCAAGTCATGTTAGTGCTCATAAAACCTCTAAATGACAACAGTGATTGATTATTCCCTTGCTTTTCGACCTCACTTGCCTCCTGCGGACACTACCTATCTTCAACAACCAGTAGAGCTGAGGAGGGGCCACCATCAAGCTTTCTGCAAGCACACTACCTCAGACCGAATTTCTCAAACTGTATTCCATGGAGAGGCTACGAAAACCATCTGAGAAGATGGGAGAAGATACATGATAAGCATTGAATGAATGGGGCTCCAAATCCCTCAACTCCACTTCTGTCACAGCAATTCCACTTAATCTGCTTCATGTTAGATTGCATTTGGAGAATTGTTCCACCCTTGAAAGACAGAAATAAACCCCTTGTTTTGGAAGATCCTTTGGATCATCAAACCTTTCAGCCCGTTTATTTCCTGTATCTCTTCAGTTCCACCATTCCTGCCCACCAGGAGCAGAGGTAGGAAAGATCAGCCCAGCAGACACTCCCAACTCCTAACAGCCCACTTGCTAGACTCCAGAGCCAAGGAGAATTACAACAAAGCAGAACTCATGAATGGAGTAAAGGGCTGTGGCTCACTGCTTCGCCCGCAAGCCCTACAGTTCTGAATCTTACATAGCCTTGCATAGAGTAGATGCTAAATGAACATGGTATGACTGGTTGGATGATCCAATTTCTGTTACTCTAGATCACTGTGGAAGGGAGAGGGGGATGGGAATGGCCTTAGATCTCAGAAGGGCCACAGTATTCATTCTTCAACATGCAGAGAGGCAATTTGGCATCGACATTAAGAACATGAGACCTAGAATCCGACTGGTTTCAAATCCTGGCTCTGCCACTTCAAACTATGTGACCTTTTTCTTTTAAGTATGAATATCCTTGCAAGGAGAATAATAATGTTTCTGTCATGAGGATTAAATAAGTAATACATGAAAAATACTTGGTTACTTGGTGCCTGGCATGTTAGTTTCAGGAAACATTAGCAAATGGTAGCCCTCATTATTGTTGTTACCCTGTTCAAACACCTTCCTCTGACTCTTCCAAGCAGTATTCATTATTCTCCTCTGTACTTTTTAGCAGTTGCTCAATAAAGAAGATCTTCGAACTCAGGATACATTGATAATCTTAAGTCCTTACTCCCACCATAGCAGTTGTGGTTACATATCTGTCTCTCCCTCTTAACATCTGGCTCCCTGGAGAAAGGTTCCATAATTTACTCATCTTTGTATCCCAAGGACTTGGTATATTTTAAGTGCTCGCTGCAGTTTGATCGAATGAATGAGCAGCATTGGTATCCGGCTGGAGTTGGGAGAATCTTGACCATTTCCTTCTAGCTTTCCTATCTGCTTTGCATCCCAAAGGCTTAGCTCCTTTCTCTGCCCTAACATGAAGATGAGGTGAAGAGTCTGGGCTAGGTCCAGGACATCTCTCCTAGGCTTGGCTGTGAGGCTATGGGAATTCAGGCCATACAGAAGAAAATAACATTTGCTGGGCTCTTTATCACACTTAATTCTCACAGCAGCTTAGTGGAGGTATATTCTTGTTAGTCCCGTTTTTATGCATGAAGAAAATGAGTTAAGTTTCACAAGGTCACATCTGCCTGAGGCAGAATTCAAACCTGAGTCTGCC
The DNA here is from genome assembly GCF_048565385.1 of Saimiri boliviensis. NCBI lineage: Eukaryota > Metazoa > Chordata > Mammalia > Primates > Cebidae > Saimiri > Saimiri boliviensis. Next base: position 37,988,426 of record NC_133450.1, on the reverse strand, counting down.
TCCTCAGCTTGTGCTTTCTCTATTCAAAGCAGATTCTTTAAGATATCAATGTATCCTGATTTCAAAGCAGGATTGGCTCCCACTGAAGCAAGCCAAGATCTGTGCCCCATCCCACCACCCTGTTCCACCCTACCTCTCTTCTCTCCTTGATCTTATCTTTGTTCTTCCATATTAGCCTTCTAATATTCTTTTCCTTCCTGAGATGGCTTATTTATCGCTTGGCCATGTCTTCTTATTAATATAACCAGAGCTTAAACATTATGCATCCCTACTGCCTCGTTTGCCAGCACAGTGCTGAGCACTTATGAGCTTTGCAATTAGACTGAGCTCAAAGGAGCCATAACATCTGCAACTTCATGGAAAAAGCTGCTTTCACGGGGAAATGGGGTGGAGAGGAAAGGATGCGAGATGGGCAGTGCAGGGCAGTGTGCAGCATATGCATGGTAAAGGAGGGACTGAGGCAGGGAGCAGAGTGAAAACACCACCAGGAGCTACTCCCTTGCTACTGAGCCTTGACTCAACATTGCCCTGCTTGTGATTTGGAGCTATGAGCCTCCAGGAAAATCCTCAGGTTATTTCTAAAAGAACCCCCTTCTATCTTATTCCTGTGGCTAATATCAACAACAGCATCAATAGTAACCATTCACTTACTGAGTACCTACTATGTGCTTTACACAATTTAATATAATTTAATCCATGCAACAATCCCATGAGCTAGATACTAATATACTCCATTTTATAGATGAGAAAGCTCTACCCTAAAGAATGTTAAGTAACTGTTCAAGCTCACACAACCAGCAAGTGACATAACAAAGAGAAATGGCAGAAAGACCTGAAAATGAAGGAAGAGGAATTGGAGTGAGAGGCAATTGACATCAGAGTAGGCCTCTTAAAGCTGCCCCTGTTTGAGCCTCTGCCCAAGTGAGCTGGCAGAGTATGGGAGCAACTGAAGGCCCCTAGCAGCTCACCTCATGGCCTGCCTGGGAAAGAAGGATTCCTGGGCCCCAAAGGTTGATGCTCTCATTTCTTCCAATGAGGTTTCCAAACTAGCAGAATAAATAACTGGTTGTTCAGGGACCAGAGGTACTTTATCCTCGGGAAGAAGATAAAGACTATCATGCTTTATACTTCCTGGACCGAGACGCTTTACCTTACTAGTGGACTCCATGAGTTCCTCTAAAACGATGTCTGCCCAGCTGATTGATTGTTCTCTCCCAAGACTATCCTTTTTTATCTCGGCTTTCCCCCACCTCTTTTCCTTCTTTAGCCTCTCATTTCAATCTCAGGGCTTCCTGGGCCCAAGCCTTTCAAATCAATTTGGATCCTCTCTAACAAGTATTCCAAGATAGTTCCCTCTGAGTTGTGACACAAAGCCAATACTTAAGAAAACCAGGTGGGCCAGGCGCTGTGACTCACGCCTATAATCCCAGCACTTTGGGGGCCCAAGGCGGGTGGATCACCTGAGGTCAGGAGTTCAAGACCAGCCTGGCCAACATGGTAAAACCCTGTCTCTACTAAAAATACAAAAATTAGCTGAGCATGGTGGTGCCTGTCTGTAGTCCCAGCTACTCAGGAGGCTGAGACAGAAGAATCACTTGAACCCAGGAGGCAGGGGTTGCAGTGAGCCAAGATCGTGCCATTGCACTCCAGCCTGGGCGACGAGTGAAACTCCATCTCAAAAAAACAAAAACAAAAATAAAACAAAGCAAAAAAACCCAGGCTATCGGATTTTATTTTACATATTTTTTTCTTTTTTAAATTCTAAGCTATCTGAAATTTTATGTTACCCTGGAGGTGATAAGACCCTTCCTTCTAAGGGTCTCCTAGAACCCAGCACTGGTCCAATTCAGAGATTTGGGCTAAGCCATCTAGCTTAGGAGAACCTGTCCCAAGCATCTTGTGAAAGCAGCCCTCAACAAAAAAGCAAAAAATTTGATAGAATAATTGTCTTTTTTTTTTTTTCATGCTTAAAACCTTAATAGATTGACGTGGTTAAGTAATGCAGAGCCAAGTCTTAATAAGGCTGTAGGTGAGACAGGCTATGCTCAGCAGCTCAGAGCTTCTCACACTGTTTCCCTCTTCTTCTCTCTCCCTTGTTCCTCTTTCTTCCATTACAACCAGGTTGGTAATTGGCAATTCCCACTGCCAGTGTATATGCCCAGTGGGCAGCAAGGTAATGCTCACTGGATTCTTTCTGTGATGTTACCAAGGAATCCAGTGGTAGCTGGAAAAACCTTAGAGACTATTTATTCAACAAACAGTTAACGTGCACATACTATTTTCCAGACATTGTTCTGAGTCTTAAAGCAGAAGACAGAAAAAGTTTCTACCTTCATGGAGCTTATGATCAAGTAGGGAGGCAGAGAGTGAATAAATCTATGAAATGTATAATATGTGAAACAATAAGAACTGCTAAAGAGACAGAAGGGTATAAAGAGTGCTACCAAGGGATAACATTTTAAATAGGGTGGTCAGAGAAGGCCTCACTTAGAAGGTGGCGTGTCAGCAAAGAGCTGAAGGAGACAAGAGGGTGAGGAATATGGCTAGCTAGGGGAAAAGGATTCCACACACAGGGAGTGGCAAAGGACCTGAGGCAGGAGCATGGCTGTTCAGAGAATAGCAAGGAGGCTGGTGTGATCAGAAAGGAGACAAGCAAGAGGCAAGGTGAGACATCCTGAAGGTCTGGATAGTATAGAGCCTTGCAGACCATCATTAGGACTTAACCCAAATGAAACGAGAAGTTTTTTGAATGGTTTGGAGCAATGGAATGACGTTATCTGACTTACATAATAAAAGTGATTATGCTGACTGCCTATGCGCTTACTACCAGCATTACCTTGGGCAAACATTATAACCAATCTCACTGTGTCTGTTTCTTCATCTGTTGAATGGAGAAAATAACTGTACTCACCTTATAGGGTTTTTATAATGATTCAATGAGTTAATAAATGTGAAACACTTAGAACACAGGGTTTTTGTGAGGAGTTGAAACACTTAAACTAGTACATAGCAAATGTCATTTGTGTGTTTGATGTGATTATCATAATTATTATCTGAGTAAGAGATGATAGTGAGTCAGGCCAGAGCAGTGATAGTGGAAGAAAAGTGGTCATATTTGAGTAATGTTTTGAAGGTAGAGCTAACAGGATTTGCTGACATACTGGATTTGTGGAATGAAAGGAGAGAGGTCTAATATACCATGTTCATATTACAGTTGACGAGACGGAGAGCAGCTAAGGCCACCATTGTAACAAATAATTTTTAAAGAGCATTTGTTGCTAAACATGAGCAGAAATCAAAATTAAATTAAATCATAATTAAACAAGGTCACTCATGGTCTAATGTAAAAATCCCTATGAAATTCGCTATTTTCATTTTAATCTATTCCCTTCAGTTCTTATCTTTATGCATGCACTATTTAAAAATAGCCTGATTTAAAAATGGACACAGGACATTTTCCAAAGAAGACATACAAATGGCCAACAGATAGTTGAAAAGGTGCTCAGCATAACTAATCATCAGGGAAATGCAAATCAAAACCACAATGAGATATCATCTCACACCTTTTAGGAGGATTATGATCAAAATAGTAAACTGTAAGTGTTGGTGAGGATGTGGAGAAAAGGAAACCCTTGTACACTGGGACTGTAGATTGGTACAGCAATTACGGAAAACAGTATGGAGGTTCCTCAAAAAACTAAAAATAGAACTACCATATAATCCAGCAATCCCATTTCTAGGTATATATCCAAAGGAAATGAAATCAGTATCTTGAGATATGAGCATTCTCATGATCATTGCAGCATTATTCATAGCATGTATGATTTGTAAGTAATAGAATTGCATCAACATAATGGTATAATCTTCAAAAGATAAGTATGTGGCACTTCGTGACTCTAGCAAGGATTCATTGATTAAATATTAAGGAAAATTCATGTGCTCAATTACCATTTATACCCCAGGATATAAACAGGGCACATAATTCCCCATTTTGAGAAGACAAAGCATATAATCCTTTTATCAAGTGAGCCCAGATTGTTAAGTACATCAACTTTATTTCAAGGAAAGCACAGTCTTATGGAGACAGATCAAATCATTATCATTTTTTTTTCTTTGTCTGAGGGTTTTATATATAGAAAAAAAACTTTGGAAGCACCACGGAACATACACTTAACTCTGCTTATAGAGGTAGGGAGGCTTCCAAAGAGAAGAGACATCTGGACAGATGAAGGTTATTTTCCACACCTTTTATTTTAAGTTCTGGGGTATATGTGCAGGATGTGCAGGTTTGCTGCATAGGTAAATGTGTGCCATAGTGTTTTGCTGTACCTATCAACCCATTACTTAAATATTAAGCCTAGCATGCATTAGCTATTCTTCCTGGTACTCTCCCTTTCCCCAGCCACCGCCCCCACGAACAGGCCCCAGTGTGTATTGTTTCTCTCCCTGTGTTCATGTGTTCTCATTGTTCAGCTCTCACTTATGAGTAAGAAAATGCAGAGTTTGGTTTTCTTTTCCTGTGTTAGTTTGCTGAGGATAATGGCTTCCAGCTCTATGTCCCTGCAAAGGACATGATCTCATTCCATGTTATGGCTGCTTAGTATTCCATGGTGTACATGTACCACATTTTCTTTATTCATTCTACTTATTTCTGAGTTCTCTATTCTGTTACATTGGTCCATGTGTCTATTTTTGTACTAGCACCAGCTGTTTTGTACCAGTATCACGATGTTTTGGTTACTATAGCCAAATGGGCATTTGGGTTGATTCCATGTCTTTGCTATTGTGAATATAAATAGTGCTGTGATGAACATACATGTGCATGTATCTTTATAGCAGAATAATTTATATTCCTTTGGGTATATACCTAGTAATGGGATTGCTGGGTCAAATGATATTTCTGGTTATAGGTCTTTGAAGAATCTCCACACTGTCTTCCACAGTAGTTGAACTAATTTACATTCTCACCAAGTGTGAAAGTGTTCCTATCTTTCCACAGCCTCCCCAGCACCTGTTGTTTCTTGACTTTTTAATAATTGCCATTGTGATTGGCATGAGATGGTATCTCACTGTGGTTTTGATTTGCCTTTCTCTAATGATCAGTGATGTTGAACTTTTCTTCATGTTTCTTGGCCACATAAATGTCTCCTTTTGAGAAGTGTCTGTTCATGTTGTTTGCTCACTTTTTAATGGGGTTGCTTTTTTTCTTGTAAATTTGCTTAAGTTCCTTGTAGACTCTGGATATTAGACCTTTGTCAGATGGATATGTTGCAAAATTTTTCTCCCATTCTGTAAGTTGTCTGTTCACCTGATGATAGTTTCTTTTGCTGTGAGAAGCTCTTTAGTTTAATTAGATCCCATTTGTCAATTTTTGCTTTTCTTGCAATTACTTTTGATGTTTTCATTGTGAAATCTTTGCCTGTGCCTAGGTCCTCAATGGTATTGCCTAGATTTTCTTCTAGGGTTTTTATAATTTTGGGTTTTACATTTAAATCTTTAACCCATCTTGAGTTAATTTTTGTATAAAGTGTAAGGAAGGGGTCCAGTTTCAATTTTCTGCATATGGCTAGCCATTTCTCCTACCAACATTTATTAAATGGGGAATCCTATACTCATTGCTTGTTTTTGTCAGGTTTGTTGAAGATCAGATGGTTGTAGATGTGAGGTCTTATTTCTGAGTTCTCTATCCTGTTCCTTTGGTCCATTTGTCTATTTTTGTACCAGCACCAGCTGTTTTGTACCAGCACTATGATGTTTTTGTTACTGTAGTCAAAGCTACTACTACTGTAGATAAATACTAGTGTAGTTATTGTATAGTTTGAAGTTGGGTAGCATGATGCCTCCAGCTTTGTTCTTTTTGCTTAGGATTGTCTTGGCTATATGGGCTTTTTTGGTTCCATATGAAACTTAAAATAGCTTTTTCTAATTCTGTGAAGGATGTGAATAGTAGTTTGACAGGAATAGCACCGAATCTATAAATTACTTTGGGCAGTGTGACCATTTTTATGATATTGATTCTTCCTATCCATGAGCAATTTTCCATACCCTTTATATAGGGCACAGATGAGACTTGGCTCAATTGGATTTAACCACACTCACCAATGACTTACTAGTTGATTGTTCTGGCTGCCTTGCCTACTAGACTATGTGTGTATCTCTGATCCCAGCACTATCCAGATGCCTGACACAAGGTGTCTGCTTCTTTAATGTTTATTTAGTAAGTGCAGCATATCTGAAAAAAAAAAAAAAAAGTGAGCTGAACAGTGGCAGATGAAGAAATCACACAGCATACTGGCCTTGTAAATCTTTTGTGGGGGTATCAACAAATATTTTTCCTGATTTTCAGAAAGACCATGTTTCTCATCTAATATCTTGGTAATGAGTGGTCAGAAGATGGAAGCCATTTTTGGTATTTCAAGTAGAAATAATTTAACATGAAGTCTGACTTAGACAAACGTTGGGTGAGTTAGGGGAGTGAAGTTCAGGGAACCCACTGCTATAGGTTAAAAAATTGAAACATGCTGGGCTGTCAAAGAAGCCCCTTCAGTCTCAGCTGCTTGCACTACCAAAGCATGTGATTTGCAGAATCTTACCCAGAAACCAGTGCAAACCTCAGTTCTGCCATCTGCCTAAGTATTTGTCCCCAGTTGCCACCAGAGAAATATGACATCTCTTCTTCCTTAAATCTCAAATATGTGCTCCTCATTGGGAGAGTATAACTCAGTACCATATAGAAAGAGAGATCCTCAGAATGTAGTTTCAGGCTTCTCTCCTACAATGCAGAGATTTTAGGAGAAGGGAAATGATTATGTTAAATTAACAACAGACAGCCCAGTGCCGATGACCTCCCGCAAGTCTCATCTGTGAGAAGAGAGGCTTGCACAGCTCTGGTAACACTTTACTTTTTTTTTTTTTTTTCTTTTACTTTTTACTTTTTTAAGAGCTTTACTTTCCCCACCTCTAGGAAGCTGTCATATTCACTTGAAACATCTGCCTGCTGGAGCAGTGCAACAACACTTACTACATTTCCATTCAACCGTATCTTAAAACACCATTTAGTAAGCAGGCCCAGGTAGTGTGGGGTAGTGGAAAGAACTGCAGTTTTGGGAGCAGACATACTGAGTGCTAATCTCTACTGTATTCCTTATTAGCCAGTTATTTAATCCTTCTGGAAAAAAGTGATTATAAAATAATCAGAGCTATATAAAATATGTATAAAAGAATGTTCGTAACAGCATTTTAAAATACAGAGTTCATTTAAAAATTGTGATACATTCATTTGAAACAATATCATGCACCCTCTTAGAATTACCTTGTAGAAGAATAGCATGGACAACACTGCAATTCAGTTTTTATAAAAACAACTATATAACTATACAAAGACTACGTCAAAATTTTGGCAATAGTTATTTCTGAGGGTAAGTGGAATTAAAAGTGATTTTTTGCACATGTGTGTGATTTTCTGCATTATGTGTTACTTTTGTGAATTTAAAAAATTATATACAAATAAAAGCACTGAATAAGATTATTAAGAGAAGTAAACTAGACAACATATGCTAAGAACCTAATACACTTTCAATAAATGATAGTTTCTTTTCCCATTCACTTAAAAATAATTTTACTTTATTTTGTATTTTGAATAAATAATAGTCACAGTCAAAAATGTTTAAATATAAAAGTGAAAATTCTCTCTCCTTCCTCAGACCTCGAGCCACTGACTTCATTTTCTCATAGGCAACCAATGTTATTAGCTTCTTACATATCTTTTAGAGAGAATGTATGCCTATATAAGCAAACTATAGTTACGTATTCTTTTGCTCCTTTATTTACTTAGATGGTAGTACAACATATTATAGTACCTTTTATGCACTTTTCTATTTTTCTTTTATACTCCTTTTTTGGGTGATCTTTCTGTGTCAGTATATACAGAAGTCGAATAAATCGCCGAACCATCATTTACTTAACCAGCCCCCTATGAGTGGACATTTAAGCCCAGTGATAGTGAAGGCAGCCTTAGATACAAGGATGACCTGAACTTTAGGAATGACTTCTCTGTCCCTGGTCTCTTCTGGGCCTGCAATCTCACCCTCTCCATAGGCTCCAGTCACATCTAGGCCTCAGCTTCTGAGGCTGAGGGGTTCTAGGAGACCAAGGCTGAGCTCAAACCTGTACCTATTTCTTTTTACCTATATTGTTGGCAGTGACTGGGTCTGGCACAGTTCCAAAGATATCCTTGTGAAGGCTCTAAGAGCTGAGAAGCCGTGTGCCACGTGTGTAATGATGCTCCCTGTGAGGCTCCTTTCTCTATCATTGTTAGCCCTGCACTGTTTTCCACCTCCAGTCTTTTCCCTGGAGAAGTCATTTCCCCGCGAATCCCAGAGTTTCCTCTCCTGTCTGAATACTTTCCCCATCCTCTTTCTCATCTTGGAAGACCTGGAACCATAAGGACCATGTCATTGTCCTCTAACCTCACCTGGGTGAAAAATGGAGTGTGGTGACAATGAGAAACCAGACCTGAAGGTGCAATGGTGATGCAGATGGGGTGGTAGATGGGTCTTCTGGGTGCTGAGAGATGATTAGGAATACAGATGTGGGGGTTAGGTGAGGAGAACTTACCCTACTGTAAGTCTTCTGGATGGAGAATCTCTTTGGTTGTAGTTGAGGGAAAGTAGTTAGGACCTAAGCCAAAAAGAATGGCTTAATTTCTATTCTTATATGAAAACTGTAAAGAGACTCCTTTGAGTACTTGGTTAATTTCTTAAACTGATACGGGTCGAATACCTATTACATGCAAAGTTTTCTATTGGATGGTTCTGCAGTCTCTGTTTTGTCGTTTTACGCATTGTGGTTTTGTCTCTCTTGCTGCAGTACTATTTCATGCAGACCCTTTCATTGCTATTGCCACAAACTTTTGTGGTCTTTCAAGGTCTATGGCTTTTTTCCCCAGAGTTCAGCCTGTAAGCCAGAGGTCAAATTCTTAAAAGTCACAGTTTAAATCAGGTAATCACAGAAATAGTTATCTGATTAGGATGGCACATAGTACGTACTTAATAAATGCTGTCTAACTTCAACTGATCAGGGTCAATGAAAGCCCTTCTGTAAAACCACAAAAGGTGCCATGTGCCCTTACTCACTGGAGATCATGGCCTTGGGAACAATTATTGGCCTAATTTCTTTTTACATCAATGTAGATTTGATGTTTGGTAATATATGTGTTGTACCTTTAATGGCCTTTTAATGATGAAGAGGATCAAAAGCATTTTAGATGTGAACCTGCACCATTAGTCTCCATTTCAGAAATTCACAGTAATTACTGCAGCTGCTTCTCCAAGCCCTGCAAGAGCACTGAGTTTCTGTGAGTGTATCTGCACAGTTAATCACAATCAACACAGAACCAAGTCGATGTAGGTTCCAGGGGGTGGTTGCTGAAGGTGAAGGACAGAGGGAGTGACATTGGAAAGAAGTGGAGGGCTGTAATTCAGGACCTAGTGCAGGCATCCCCAAACTTTTTACACAGGGGGCCAGTTCACTGTCCCTCAGACCGTTGGAGGGCCGCCACATACTGTGCTCCTCTCACTGACCACCAATGAAAGAGGTGCCCCTTCCTGAAGTGCGGCGGGGGGCCGGATAAATGGCCTCGGGGCCGCAGTTTGGGGACACCTGGCCTAGTGTGTGAAGATCTCTCAGAACAGGGGTCCTCTCAGCCCTGGACTTCTCAGAGAGAGTTCCAGAGTTACGGTGAAATATGAGTTGCTGTAATTCCCTGTTGGATTCTACAGGTCATATTGGAAAAGAGTAAAGATTCATGATAATTCTGCATACTACCACATCACATTTATGAAAGTTTGGTAGGGGCAGGGAAGAGTTTGGAGCATGTGACACAGGGTACACAGCTAGGGTAAGTAAGGGAATCTGGATAAGGGGAGTTTTGGGTAGGGAGCACACAGAGAAAGACCCAAGGGATAATGATGCTTCCCAGGAAGGGGAGGTTAGATGGAATGGTTCAGTGTGCTTTTATTCTTTGACTTTCCATTCCCAAGACTAACTGTCTGCCATTCTCTGTGCCACAGAGACTGACCATTGTGGACTACATCACCCAGGCTCTCTTACTCTGTGGCTTCCTGTTGGCTTTAGCCATAGGGAGGCACTGGCAGGAGGGGGAGGTATAAGGAGAGATAGGTCATGGTATTTCTTCCTCTACCCCTTTTCTGCTTAAGTGTGGCAGTGCTGACAGTGGTTGTGTCCCTCTACAGCCATTGTTCCTGTTGGAAGGCCCTTCTTCCATGCTGCCAGCTCTTACTAGGCTCTGATAACATGATTCCCTCTACATGTCCAAAGACTAGGAGTGGTATAAACCTCCTGTTTTTCTAGTCCTTAGATGCCTCAACATCTTTAACAGGTTCCAACCTTAACCGTATTCATACAGCTGTAAATAGTACCTGCATTAAATTCAAAATCCCTGCTAGACAGGCCTTCTGTTTCTGGGGTAATCCTGATTGATACAATGGATATATCAGGGACTGATGAATGTTTACCAACTCTATTTCCTTTTCCTGGACACACAGGAAGATTACATTTTCCATTCTCCCTTGCAGTAGGTTAAGGCTGCATTACTCAGTCAAGGCCAATGAGATGATAACACCTCCAAGCCTGGTCATAGAACCCCCTGTGTACTTGTGCCCATCCGCTTCCTCTTCCCTGGTAACAGTGGAAGCCGTATGGTTAATGTTGCAATATCTCAAGCTGGAAGAAACTTGGATGCCTAAGTTGCTGCTTGGAGGAGAATTGCTCAACTGTGTCCAACTATGATGAGTGAAAAATGAGCCTTTATTGTGTTATGCCACTGAGATTCTGAGGGTGATTTGTTACAGCAATTAGGGTTAATTACCTTGACTAATACAGTGCAGGTGTTAAAGAAGAGGCCACCAAGAACAATAGAGTATCCAAGGCATAAACATACGGAAGCAGGTAATCTAACTTGGGTGACATTGCAATGAGAATACGCAAAGAGTATAACATTATTGCTTTGTGCAAAGAGTAGGGATTTGGATGTCAGAGTTTAAATCCAGGCTTTACCACTTCTATCTATGTGATCTTGAGCAATTACTTTATCTCTTTTAGTTATTTTCATGTAACATGGGGAAAGCAATGCCTGTCTCACAAAATTCTTCAGTGGATAGATGATTTGCTTACATAAGATCATAACTGGTACTTGATGATAGTTCCCTCCTTTTCCTCTCAGCTGTGAATTCTAAGCTCAGTGCCTTGAATGACTGCTAAGTAATTTCAATTTTGGGGGCATTTCACCTCTTGAGTGGTATTTTCTAATTTCTATTGGCAAAGGGCAATTCATATTGTCATAAGCATCCTGGTGAGTGAATTTGAATATGACCAGGAGAGAGGGATTTCCTTTAGGGCTTGGACCTGTGCTTTCCCTTTTTCACTCCTCTGCCTTCTAGGACACCATCTTGAAATGTGGACACCATCTAACACACATATCAAGTCAAGCAAAATTAAGGCTTCAGAGTCCTAATTCCATCCCCTTACTTCAGGCGTCCCCAAACTTTTTACACAGGGGGCCAGTTCACTGTCCCTCAGACCGTTGGAGGGCCACCACATACTATGCTCCTCTCACTGACCACCAATGAAAGAGGTGCCCCTTCCTGAAGTGTGGCGGGGGGGCGGATAAATGGCCTCAGGGGGCTGCATGCAGCCCGCGGGCCGTAGTTTGGGGACACCTGCCTTACATCGTCAGTGTATGTAGATCCTGGGACTAAAATGTCTTCTGATAAAGTAAGAAGAAAGATTCCCCATGTAATCTTTGTTCAGTATCAAGTGGGCTTATCTGTCCACTCATCCATCTATCCAGAAAAATAGTTGTTCAGTGCCTAGCATATGTGAGGAACACTTCCAGATCTTGTAGTAGATACAAAGACCAATTACACACAACTTGTCCCGAAGCGCTTACATTCTTGCAGAAGAGAAGGTAATTTATCTTCCTAAATAATTATAGGACACACCAGAATATGATGATAAGCAGGGTAGGTACAGAGTGCTATGGAATTCAGAGGAAATCCCTTTTAGCTGGAGGAATCAAGGAGCATTTGAGTAAATCTTGAAGGTGGGGCATAATTCGAACATATGGAGACGAGGGACAGATCAAACATGAAGTAGATGTCTGTAGCAGGAAAGTGGTGGTTAGACCACAGCTACTAAAAGTGGAGGGAATCAGAAGTGTACCCTGAGAACAGATTATGCAGAGCCTGAATTCTAGGCCAAGACCCTTGTGATGAGGGCAGGGACAAGTCATCAAAGGTTTCTGAGCACTGGAGTGGCATGTGCCCTGGGAAAGCAATTTGGGAAGCCGTGTGCAGCATACGTTGGATGCCACAGGGGATGGAGATGAGAAAGCCAGTTAGAAGACCTGCCACCATCTAGGTAAACCTTAATATGGGATTAAAGAAGCCGGAGGCTGATGAATGTAAGGAATGTGTGGGAGAGTCATTCAACAGGTATTTATCATGTATCTGTTCTATTTCTCGGCTGTGTCAGTCACTATGGGGGTGAAAACTCAAAAGCAACACAATTCTTGTCTACTAGGTGCTTGGAATATGACTTGAGGGGTGAATCAGGCAGGGAAAAGCTTGTCCTTCCTGAGCACTTGCCCTATATGGACTTATGGCATGAGCACAAGCTAGTTAACCCCCACTGCTCCCCTACTCAGCACCTGTGAACAGTCCCTACTTCCAATCAATACCACCAAGGATAGAGGCTTAAAGTTTTAAGGTAAGATGTAGTCTGCTGTCCATCCTTTTTTTTTTTTTTTTCTTTCTAACTTTTATTTTAGGTTCAAGGGGTACAGGTACAAGTTTGTTACATGGATAAATTGTGTGTCCTGGAGGCTTGGTGTACCGATAAATTTGTCACCCAGGTAATCAGTATAATATCTGATAGGTAGTTTTTTTATTTTTGTTTTTGTTTTTGTTTTGAGATGGAGTCTCACGCTGTTGCCTGGGCTGGCATGCAATGGCGCGATCTCAGCTCACTGCAACCTCCACCTCCTGGGTTCACACGATTTTCCTCCCTCAGCCTCCTGAGTAGCTGGGATTACAGGCACCCACCACCATACCCAGCTAATTTTTTGTATTGTTAGTAGAGACGGGGTTTCACTGTTTAGGCCAGACTGACCTCAAACTCCTGACCTCATGATCCATCCGCCTTGGCCTCCCAAAGAGCTAGGATTACAAGCGTGAGCCACCGCAGCAAGCCTGATAGGTAGTTTTTCAATCCTCATTCTCCTCCAACCCCTCACCCTCAAGTAGGACCCGGTGTCTATTGCTCCCTTCTTTGTGTCCATGTGCACTCAGTGTTTACCTCCCACTTATAAGTGAGAACATATGGTTTTTGCTTTTCTGTGTTTGTTTGCTTAGGATAATGGCCTCTAGCTTCATCCATGTTGCTACAAACAACATGATCTTATTCTTTTTCTATGGCTGTGTAGTATTCTGTGGTGTACATGTACCACATTTTCTTTATCTAGTCCACCACTGATGGGCATCTAGGTTAATTCCAGGTCTTCGCTATTCTGAATAGTGCTGCAGTGAAAATACACACATATGTGTCTCTATGGTAGAACAATTTATATTCCTTTTGATACATACCCAGTAATATGATTGTTGGATAAAATGGTAGTTCCATTTTAAATTCTTTGAGAAATCTTTGGACTACTTTCCACAGTGAATGAACTAATTTACATTTCCACTAGTAGTGTGGAATTCCCTTTCTTTTATAGCCTCACCAGCATCTGTTATTTTTTGACTTTTGAATAATGGCCATTCTGACTGGTGTGAGATGGTATCTCCTGATGCTTTTGATTTTCATTTCCCTAATGATTAGTGATATTGAGGATTTTGTTCATATGCTTGTGGGCTGCATGTGTCTTCTTCTTCTGAGAATTGTCTGTTCATGTCCTTTGCCCATTTTTACATGGGGTTCTTTGTTATTTTGCTTATTGATTTAAATTGTTTATAAATTCTGGATATTAGACCATTTCAGATACATACATTTTCTCCCATTCTGTAGGTTGTTTACTCTGTTAATAGTTTCTTTTGCTGTCCACCTGTTAATCCTTATTTAACAAACATTGTATAGCACTTAATGTATCCCATATATGATTTTAAAAGCTTCATAAATACAACATCATTTTATCCTTGTAAAAATCTCATGAAGTACATATTTTTATCACTCTCATATTATAAATGAGAAAACAGAAGCATAAAAAGATCATATAATTGTCCCAAGGTCATATAGCTAGTCAGTAGAGAATCCTGAATTTAGAACCCAAGGCATCTGGCTTCAGAATCCTTGCACTTTACCACTACATTATACCGCCTCCCTGCCTCGCTGCTTTCCCTTCCACCCACTTGCAATGAATCACAGCCAAAAGGGAATTACTCTTGGACTCTGCCCATCACTGCTGAATGAGTCTGTCTTCGTGGCTCAGGATGCTGTCCAAGGTCACAGTCATGGCTGGAAGGAGACTCACTGATATAGTTGATGCTGATCTTCACTGCCCCTCCTCTTGTGTAACCAATGAGAAAGTGGATGGAACAAATCAATGAATTGAAGAAGGGCAACGGTCTTATGAAAGATAGTTCTGGGCCGGGCACAGTGGCTTACACCTGTAATCCCAACACTTTGGGAGGCCAAGGCGGGTAGATCACCTGAGATCAGGAGTTTGATACAAGCCTGGCCAACATGGTGAAACCCTGTCTCTACTAAAAATACAAAAAATTACTTGGGCATGGTGGCGGGCACCTGTAATCCTAGCTACTTGGGAGGCTGAGGCTGGAGAATTGCTTGAACCCGGGCGGCGGAGGTTGTAGTGAGCCGAGATTGCATGGCACTCCAGCCTGGGCCATAAGAACAAAACTCTGTCTCAAAACAAAAAAAAAGGAAGATGGTTCTGAAGCTGTAAGACTTTTTACCCTCCCTGCCAAACTGCCAGGCTTATGCCCCCACTCAGCATGCTGCTCAAGAAGCAGCAGATATGATGGCTGTGCTTAGAGCATAGGCTGTGACTCTCACTGCTTGTGAACTCTGGAACAAGTTATTAACTTCCCTAAGAGTCAGGAAAGTTTCCAACCCATAACATGGGGGTATTACATAGTATTTCCCTCATAATATTGTGATATCAGTTTCCTCATCTGTGAAATACCTTCATCTCAACCCTCAGCGCAAAGGATGGTCTCTAAGTAACATCCTCCCAGCTCTACCATCCCATTAAGCGTTGGAACAATAATTCCATTAGGAGTTCAAAGGGGAGACAAATCGATGGAGACTGAAGTAATCAGAGAGAGTTTCATAGAAGAGGTGAATCTGGGAGTATCTGTGTGGGCTGAAGGGAAGGAGTCACCTTCTAGCTCCCGTGTCCGTAAACTCCAACCTGACAGCTGGCGACCATTCTGGGCCCACTCAGGACAGACAGACATCTCTCCAGGGAGTCCCAGCCTTCCTTTTCACTCCAAGATGCCATCAGCCACACCAAGGGGACCAGCAACACCTCAAGCTGTGGTGTGTCCTGACTGAAACGTCACCTGCCTCAAGACCCAGCTACTGGATACAGTCTTTTTTCTGGTCAGAGGATTGCTTTCCACTTGTCATTATCAACTAAGCACTGTCCAGGTCAGTGGAACTGATGTCTCCCAGACTGGAAGGATTGTCTAAGAAACAGGACCGAGGTTTCGAACCAGGGTTGGGTCCCACAGTGCTCTCTGAAGGATGACGGCCGTACGTGGGGAGGGCTGTGGTGAGAGATACTCCAAGCACTTGAATCCCTCCTGCTTATCCTCATCCCCATAAAGTCCCACCAATGTCACCTGCTTGGAGAGAAACCTACTCCTTTACATCCCACCCCTTAAAATGGTATCAACTGGTAAGTGCTGCCGGCCTCCTTGCCAAGTCCAGTTTAATGACACACAAGAGCCTGGCCGTTTTTCTAAGCCAGTAAGATTTCCAAAAATGGTTGGAAGGAAAGGAGAGTAATCAGACCCGGAGAAAATGGGATTTACGGGAACGTCATGGGGAACCTATGGGAGGAGTTAAACTTTATTCTGTGTGGCTTGCTATGACCTCAATTTTTCACTGCCAGCTCTTTTTTAGTGCCTTTTTCTACCTCCTTGAAAAGCTGTACGGTGACGTTATTCTTCATAGCAGAGGCCATCTTCCTATAACCTGTGATAGGAAGGTGGCATTTTTCCCTTTTCTCCTAAAGGTCAAGCTAAATGTATTCCCACGTGAGGGAGCCCTGCATGCTGGTCACAAATGGCAGCTGGGCTCTGAGGGATGCCAAGTGGCTGCGCAGCTCCAAGGCAGGAACCTGCCTCTTCTAGGTGAGCAGCCAAGGGGGCCGCGGAGGCTTCAGCTGAGAAATTGAGTCAGGGTGGAAGTTCAGAGGCCCCTCCAGAAACCCCCTGATTATCAATTCACTGCAACTCCATCCTTTCCACCCTCAGTTCTTCCCTTAGCCTCCAGAGTCACTTGGGAGCAGCCCAGGCTCATTAGTGGCCATTTGCTGGAGTCGTGCTCAGATTTCCTGGCTAGTGGTAGGAAGGGTCATCATTTCAGGTGTGACAAGCAAAGGGTGTACTGGCATCTTTGCTTCCATTGCTAGCAGAACAGACTGCAGTGGAGAAAGGAGGTCTCCTTCTGCGACTTATTTTTACATTTATTTAAAAACAGGGTCTTGCTCTTTCACCCAGGCTGGAGTGCAGTAGCTTAATCAAAGCTCACTATAGCCTTAAGCTCCTGGGCTCAAGTGATCCTCCCACCTCTGCCTCCTGAGTAGCTGGGACCATAGGCGCACACTGCCACATTCCCTGCTAATTAAATTATTATTATTATTTTTTTAGAGACAGGGTTTTGTTTTGTTGCCCAAGGTAGTCTTGAGCACCTGGTCCTCAAGTGACTCTCCTGCCTCGGCCTCCCAAAATGCTGAGAATACAGGTATGAGCCCCCATGCCCAGCCTATTTTATTTTTTAAATTATACCTCACAGTTAAGATCTAGATCCCTCCTATTGCACATTCTTTTCTAAAAATGAGAGGTGATTAATACTGACAACAGTGTACCACAGCAAAAAAGGTCCTCTTTCTAGGATACGACTTGCTTCTCACTTGTGTATTTTTACAACGCCTCCTTGAAGGAAAAAGGCTATAATCACAGAATGACACAGCTGGAAGGGACTTTAGAAATGGTTTAATTCAGCCCCTTTCCATCTTTCCCGCATTTTCTAGATGAGGGAATGAGGTTCAGAGAGGTGAGGGGACTTGGGGTCTCAGGACGCCCAGAAAACGTGGTCTGAGAAACACAGTTCCCGGTAGACTGCTGCTCCTCCTCTGTGGCCTGGGAAGAGCTGCACGCTCTTTACATTTCTACTCTTGGCATCTGACTCCATCATCTTGGAAAAACATATACAAAACAAAAAGATGATGTAAAACACTGAGTAATATGTCCGCTTCAGAGTCTCATAATCAGGAAACGCCCTTGTATGCCCTCTCTGACTCCACAGACCCTCTACCCTTAGTTTCTTAGGCTGTCTGGGTATCCATTTCAGTATGTACTTGGCTGTTTGACAAGGTATATCTGATATCCCCTCTCTGCCCACACTAATTGAGACCCCAAATAGAGCTGATTGCAGCAGAGAACACCATCTGACCCTGGGGAGCCCCATTCAGAGGCTGATTATCTGCCAACAACGTGGCCTAGTTCCTGGTTAACTCAGGGACACAGAAATTGTGGTTTGTCGGTTAAGTGCTGGATAGAAGGAGGTGTCACATAGATCCAGGTACTAGGATGGTCACATTGGGCCCTGTGCAGGAATAGTAAGCAGAAAAGGCTGTTTTGTTTTGTTTTGTTTCTTTTTAAAGAAGCAGGAGGGTGGAACCAATACAGAGAAATATGGGCCTAAACAACCATGTTTCCCTGAGGCGGAAAGAAGTGCCCGAGTGCCTGGCAATTTCTGGTGTCGTGAAGCTCCGCTAAACTTCCTTTCTTACCCTAGGCCGGCTTGGCTTTTTACAGTCTCCTATCTCCTACCATTTATTTATGCTGGCTTTAGTCCCTACAACCACAGCTTCCCTAATCAGAACATTATCTTGTATAGCCTGCATGTTTAAGTCTTGTTCCTCAAACCAGGAACAAGCTCTCAAAGGCCAGAGATTAATGTCTTAGTCTTTTGAAAAATCTTTCCAGGTAGTTTGTAGATATGACAGCTGTTGAAAGGTTAGGCTGAAAGGCTTTCTGAAAATCCAGTTCTATAAACCTGTTTAAACATTCACACCAGTTGGCCTTGAGGAAGCCTTTTGGAGGTTTCCAACATAAAGCAACTCAGTATTAGCTGTCATTGGAAATTTAAGGGAAATGAATTCCAACATGTCTTATATAGCCCTAACTTTCCCAGGCCTCTCCAGCTGACAGGCTGAGAAGGAATTGCATGTGCTGTAATAACACGGGAGTCACTGGCTCACGTAGCACCATGGCTCCTGAAAGCGTCCTCTACTACTTTTGTGAGTTTTAAGGGGTGTCTCACTTGGGTGCATGGAGAACTTCGCTCATCTGAGGCCACTAATGCTCCACCATCTCTCCTGCCCAAAGTGCTGGGCTTACAGGCATGACCCCAACCTACTTTTAACCTGCCTTTCCATCTACCCTCTGTCGCCTCTTTATCACCTCTTCAGTCCTTCTTTCATGTTGCCGGCAGAGATGTCTTCCAAGTGCAAATCTTACCACATGATTCTCCTGCTCAAAGCCCATCTGTGGCATATACTGTTAGTTGCTCATTCCTCAGCAATCCCCAGTGCTCTTTTATCCAACTCTGTTGGTAGAGCTGGCCTCCCATGAAAAATGCCAAAGTGCCAATATGTGCCCTCCCAGATTCCTTTACAGCTAGGGCATGGGAACATGACCTGGTTCTAACCAACTGGACCTGAGGGGAAGACTTCTGAGGGGTTGAGAAATAGATTTCTTCTTCATATAAAAGACACATTGAGAGAAACTTCCCTTTTCCTTGCTTTGGGGTTTTGTGTGTTTAAGCCGTGGTGCTTGGACTTGGACTCCCATATTGTGGTCATGGGGAGAAGGTGACACAGAGCCCTATGTTGATGAGTCCCTGAAGCTTATGTAAGAATATTCAATGTTCTTATCATGTGAGCCACTCTTACTTGGGCCTTCTGGTGTTACTTGCAGGCAAAAGCAACTCAAGATGTTTTCCACACATCCCTGTTGGAAAACGTTCAAACTCCTTATCATGGGTACATGATACCTTTGCTGTAAGAGCCTCCTGGAGGGAAAGGGCAGAGAAGCTAGGTAACAACTGAAATTACAGAAAAGACTGGATGAGATCAAACAGAGAATTAATCTAAATAATGATTGTAAACATGGATGCAAACAATGTAGATGCCATGATAATAAATATGTGAATTACAATATGTGAGCTGTAATGTTAAAAAAAAGGCTGAGAACTGAAATCATCTACTTGCCCACTGCCAACCGTGTATATTAGCATCACTTTCCTATTCCATTGTCTTTGTTAGCATAACTTCACTGCTCCAGAAGGCTCATGTTTAGGAGGATAAAAACTGCAAAAATCTTTATTGTCTATGTGATCATAAACTTTAAGTTTCATTTTGGCTCTGTTATGGTACCTTGTTTTTGGGTCAAGCACCAGCCTAGATACTGCTGTGAAGGTACTTTTTAGATGGGCTTAACTTTTAAATCAGTAGATTTTCAGAAAAGCAGATTACTCTCCAGTGTGGTTGTGCCTTATCTCCTTCATTGAAGGCCTTAAGAAAAAAAGACTGAGGTTTCAAAGAGAAAGAATGCCTCGAGACTGCATGCAGACAGAAGACTTTAACATGAATGTCTGCCAAACTTTCCAGCCTCCCAGCCTGCTCTGTAGATTAGCGACTTTCAAGCCTCCACAACTGCATGAGGCAGTTCCTTAAATAAAAATCCCTCTCTGGTTCTGTTTCCCTGGAGAAGCATGACCAATAAAATTTATTATGGGAACTTCTCAGAAGACCTTTCAACTCATGAACAGAAAACATCAACAGATATCCCAAGATATTCCTTCCCTCAACATTCTCATCTTGCTGCATCCACCTGTCGTTATCCTCACCTAATCTTCCTCTTCTTCTTCTTCTTCTTCTTTTTTTTTTTTTTTTTAATAAAAACGTTTAACTTTTTTAAAAAAGACAGGGTTTCACCATTTTGGTCAGGCTGGTCTTGAACTCCCGAGCTCAGGTGATCCGCCCGCCTTGGCCTCCCAAAGTGCTTGGATTACAGGTGTGAGCCACCACACCTGGCCTTCACCTAATCTTCTTTAACCTTTCCTTCCTGTTGAAAGACAGGCTTCACACCAAATTTCAAGGTCTCGACAAATCAGATTTGACTTTCCCCTTTAAGATGCTATCAGACTCTGCAAGTTGTAGGTAACTGATAGCATGTAAGATAACTCTTGCCTATAGATACACAAATAAATTCCATCAGGTGGAGATTCACTTAACTTCCCAAATGTGAAGGAAGCCAGTTTTGCCTCTCTTTGAAAATTTCAATATTCCTGATGTCTCTATGTCTGTTTTTTTCATTTTCCTTTGAACTAGTTGTACCTTCTACCTGGTTCCTGCATTAGTAATAAGTTAGATAAATTCTTTAATGTGTGTGTTTTTTATGAGTCGTGATTTTACCCTTTAAAAAAATCATTCTTCAACATTAATTTAACTTTTCATTTTGGAGGCATAACCTATTATCCAAGGACAGGAAGCTGAACTTGGTAAGACGAGAGGGAAATTGGGGCATTCTCTTAGGCAGTAAGCTGATTTCCTTCCGTGTTTCTCTGTTAAATAAGGACATGAAGAGATTGGGGACTAATGAGGGAAATCTAACCACCTAGCTTTGGGAGTCTATGTAGCTGGGGAATCCTGAATCCACACCCAGAAGTCAGGCAACGTAGGAGTGCAGCTGCTTTGGAAAAACGTGTTACATACTCTTAGAATTCTTTTTATGCTTGGAGTGATGACATTGAGCCCCTCTGCCTCACTTATGTCTGGAGTTCTTCCATTGGTTAATTCACTTTACTCTGCACCCTTGCAGGTTACATGCTCTTCTTTAGTGCTTTTCATTCCATATTACAATGTTTCTATTACTCTGTCTTGCATCACATTGTAAACTACCTGAGAGCAGGGTAAGTCATGTTCATTAGTATGCTGCTGCCTGCACACAGCAGTTATTCAATATGTTTTGTTAAATGAAGCAATAGATTTATATATCTTATTAAATACTTTGAAAAGTTATCTTTTCCTTTTGTGAACAGGTCAATTTCCCAAATGTATTTGGATGTATGACAATTTCCCAAATGTATTTGTGGCTAGGTTTTTTCTTTATCTAGAGGCAACACAAAAAGTGAAGTCCTTCAATAGCAGTTCCTGGGGAGCCGCTATGAAGGATGATCCTAGATGGTTCTCAGGCTGTCTGGCTCCCAAGGTGGCAAGTCTTTGTCTAAAACACAAGGATGTGTATGATACCATGTATTGAAAGATTTTCCTCTAGGTCTGAGGATGAAGAAGATTCTAGCAGGTGCTCTGTGTCTTCTCAGAATTCTCTCAGACCCTTGGATTAAATAGAGGGCAACAATAGCCACAAAAAACCTGGAGTCTCCTGAGGAACCCATATGACTTCTGAGAGAGAAAGGCCCTTGAGGAAAGCTGAAGAAGAACTTTTGGAGAAACAGGAAAGTGATGACAAACTTGGAGGATGGGAGTTTTATCCACCTTATTTTTGCATGATCTGAGGACCTGGTAGAGGCGTGATGTGACGGAAGAGTGGGCTCTGGGGTCCCCTGTTTTCTTCCCACTTTGGAAGAAATGGTTCCTTTTTTTTTTTTTTTTTAAAAAAAAAAAACAGAGTCTCACTCTATTGCTGTGATCTCGGCTTGCTACAACCTCCACCTCCCAGGTTCAAGCAATTCTTATGCCTCAGGAATAGCTGAGATTACAGGCGTCCGCCACCTCGCCTGGCTAATTTTTGCATTTTTAGTAGAGATGGGGTTTTACCATGTTGACCAGGCTGGTCTTGAACTTCTGACCTTGTAATCCACCTGCCTCGGCCTCCCAAAGTGCTGGGATTACAGGCATGAGCCACCGCGCCCGGCTGGGCTCTACTTTCGAATGAACCATGGATACAAAGTCCAGGAGGTAGAACAGAGAGACTGGAATGTTTGCCAATATTACTAGTGCGCACAAACTGAATGAAAATGATTTGGAAAAATTCATATTGTAAATCATTCATTGCCACATTTAGGAGCTGTGTGTATCCTTGTGCCATCTCCAGTTTTCCTTTTTGGGAGAATTTATTGAAGAGACGGCAGATTTGAGTTGTTGGGATTGAGGCTTGTCATATGAAAAGGAAAAAGGAAATAGGGTCCCATTTCCCTCTTTATTATTATGCTCCCATTTGAGGCACTTAAAAATTTTGCTCATTGAAGAGGGCTTTCATCTATGCCTGTGGAAAATTATAGGGCTAAGTTACTTTATCATTCTACTGTGCTATCTTTTCCCTTCCTCCCTTTCAAAATGGTTTGTTCAGAAGAAATAAGAATATTTCTGCATTTGTCATGGCATCCAGAAGAATTTCTGAATCTCTAAGAAAACCCTGACCTGGGCCACTTTTATTTTATTTTATTTTAAATTGACAGATAATAATTGCATATATTTTATGGGATTCAATATGATTTTTGATACATGTATACATTGTGGAATGATCAAATCAGGGTAATTAACATAGCCATCTGTTAAAATAGTTATCACTTTTTTGTAGTGAAAACATTTTAAATACTCCCTTTTAGTTGTTATTTATTATTATTATTTGAAAAAGGGTCTCACTCTGTCACCCAGGGTAGAGTGCAGTGGTGTAATCACAGTTCACTGCAGCCTTGAAGTCCTGGGCTCCAGTGTCCCTCTCACCTCAGCTCCCAAGTAGCTAGGACTATCGGTGCATGCTACCACACCCATCTAATTTAAAAAATTTTTTGTAGAGAGAGGGCCTCACTATGTTGCCCAGGCTGTTCTCAAACTCCTGGGATCAAGCAATCCTCCCACCTTGGCCCATACTGGGATTACGGGCATTAGCCATCATGCTTGGCTGTTCTGTAGCTGTTTTCAGATATAAATTATTATTAACTGTACTTATCACATTGTGCAAGAGATCACCAGAACTTATTTTTCCTAATGGAAACTTTAATCCTTTGACTAATGTCTCCCCTTGCCCCATCTTCTCCTGCCCACAGCCTCTAGTAACCATCATTCTTTTTTTTCTTCATTTTTTAAAATTATACTTTAAGGTCTGGGGTACATGTGCAGATCCTGCAGGTTTGTTACATAGGTATACATGTGCCATGGTGGTTTGCTGCATCCATCATCCCGTCATCTACATTAGGTATTTCTCCTACGTTATCCCTCCCCAATCCCCCCACCCCCTGCTATCCCTCCCTTAGCCCTCCCACCCCCTGACCACCATTCTTTTCTCTACTTCTATAGGTTCAACTCTTTTAGATTCTACATTTAAGTGAGCGCGTGTGGTATTTGTCTTTCTGTGCCTGGCTTATTTACCTTAGCATAATGTCCTCCTCAAAGTTCATTTGTGTTGTTGCAAATGACAGAATTTCCTGCTTTTAAAAAATGGAATAATATTTCATCATGTATAAATACCACTTTTAAAAACTCCATTTATCCACTGATAGGCACCTTGGTCATTCCATTGCTTGGCTGTTGTGAATAATGCTGCAGTGAATATGAGTACAAACATCTCTTTGATGTACTAATCTTAATTTCTTTGAATATATACCCCAAAGTGGGATTGCTGGGTCATATGGTAATTCTACTTTTAGTTTTTTGAGGAACTTCCAATCCATTTTCCATAAGAGCTGTATTCATTTACAATCCCACCAATGGTATGCAAGAGTTTCTTTTCCTCCACATCCTCGCCAATACTTGTTATCTTTTATCTTTTTGATAGTAGTCAATCTAACAAGTGTGCGGTGAAATAGTATCATGGTTTTACTTTGCATTTCTCTGATGACTAGAAATGTTGGAAACTTTTTCATATATCTGTTTGGCCAACTTTTAGAAATAGCAGAAATGGTGCATGGAAGACCACTGGGAACTGCCAGATGATTTAGATCAGGTAATTTGACAAAGTAAAATCTCCAAGAAGTGGTCCTTCCTTGATTTTGGGCTGTCTGCTTCTTCCTATACCTCTACATTTTGAGATATAGTCAGAATATGGAAATGAGAGGACTTAGATCAATGAGGAAAACACTGAGCTGCTAGTAAAAAGAAATTAACAAAAATGGTCTAAATAAATCGGAATCGTTTTTCTCTCAAACAAAATGTCTTGAGATGGGCTGTTGCCAATCTTTGTCAAGACGTTAAATGATACCAGGGCTGAGCCCCTAGGGACGTTGGCATTTCTCTCAGGGTTGCCACATGACTGCTAGAGCTCCAGCTATCACATCTTTATTCAGGAAAAAAAAGAAGGCAGAAGGAACAAAAGAGTGGTACTTCTGTGTTGGAAAAAACGAAAAGCTGCCTGGGGGCCCCAGCAGGCATCATTGGCAAGAATGGTGTTATAGGGTCATTCCTAGAAACGGGAGACTGGGAAAACAAGAACTTTGCCTTCCCCGATTTGTAGGAGAGCTTGTCAAAAATGGGGCTGGGAATATCTCCTGGCTCCACCCACCTTTGGTCTCCACCAGGGTCCACAGCCTTGGGTCTGAGACATCCTCTGCCGACCGCCAGTTGTGGTGCATTGTTCTTTTTGCCAGTTCACCTTAGTCAGCGCAAATGGCTTGGTTTTTAGACCCTGTGAATTTTCTCCAATGGACTTAACTTTTTGCAAAATGAGAGAATGCCCAGTTGCGTAGGGGACAGGGGTGTGCAAAGAAGGCTGAACAAAAAAAAGCTTTGGAGGAGGATGCCATCAGAGTGCAGTCAGACCAGGGATAACATCAGACTAAAACACATGATTGGCACTCCAAGCTGCTGGAAGCCAGTCCTGGCATGAACCAAGCTCAGAAGCTTATAGGTTTAGGGGCACAGAGGGAAAGGCCATCCCCCAAGTATTCATCAGGAGAGAAATTGGGTTCCTCTTAGCATCAGCTAGACTTGGAGCCCTCACAGCAAATTGCTCACTCCTTCAGCCCATTGTTGTAGAGCCCATTAGAGCGTAATGGAAAAAGCACTCCACAAGAGCACACCAGGGGTGCAAGGAGGGCCAGACAGTGTTTAATCTGTGTGTGAAGTGGTTGCCTTTCCATCAGAAAGGCTTTGCTGGAGTATGGAAGGCCAGCTGGCTTCAGTCATTTTCTCAAACTGGGAAGCACTCTGGGGCTCTCTCTGCACCCACCCATCTGTAACCCAACGATTTCTTCAGCGCTAGTGGCTCCTGCACCCTGATGGTTAGAATTGCCCATCACCATAGCAACCTCAAGAATGGCTTCAAATGGGATCTGTGATCCTTGAGGACGTAGGTGTGCTTTTCTTTCTTTTTTCCTCTGTGGGGCAGGGCAGGGCAGTGGTGGAAGGGTTGTAAAAGAGAGGGCTTGAATTAGCAGTTGAAGTTGTCCACTCCAACAAAAAATGGCACATGCCTTGAGGCAGAGGATGAACAGATGGTGTAACTTGGACTATCAGCCTCTTGAGGCAGCTGCCCTCACACAGCTCCTCAGTTCCTCATACAAGGAAAAGGGGATTTGCATTATGGCTCCAGGAAGTCAGAGGAATGGGATTGCTCTCCTAGGTAGAATTTTGATACATAAACAAGAAAATAAGGAGGGTGTTTTTCTGTTATTGCTCTCATTTGTGCTTACTCGTTCTTCAGAAGCAGTCTGGTTTATGTGGAAAGATTCAACAATTCAATAAATTCAGCAAACTTTTATGGAGTGTCTTTTCTTTATTTTTATTTTATTGTTTATATCTCACCTTTTCCAACAGGAATTTCAGGCAGCTTACAATCAAGGACATAAAAGACAAGAGCAATAAAATAGAAGATCAGGACCAAGGAGAGAAAAAAGAAAATACTCTAAACACAAGAGTTAATATAGTGGCAACTGAAGATAAAAATTTAACTCTGAGAATCTTGCACACAGGGACAAAAATAAATAAATATTCTCATCAGTTTCTCTTGGAGAAAACATTTTTTTATCTTACTAAGTTCTAAAAGACTGTTATCTTGAGAGATTTGGCTTTAGTTGACATTGAATGACATATCCTTCCTCCTCCCATTCTTCATTGTCCTCATCACTGACATTTATTGAGTATTATTTGTTGAGTGAGATTTATTTATTAACATTAATTGATTTTGCTAGACACTGATCTAAGCACTGCAGATATACTCATTTCATTGAATCCTTGAACTACTCCAGAGGTGTGTGCTGTTATCCTAATTGTGTAGGTGAAAAAATTAAAACATAGGCTGAGTCTTCCAGGCTTTTACATAGCAGACTTGGTTCCCAGGCTTTGCCTCTTCCAAGAAGACATGTTCTGCTGAGCCTAACACTGTGGGTGTCCTTAAGGACCAGGACTGACATGTCTCAGGGATCCTCTAGGCCATTCCCATGCCCCAGGAGAGCCCATGGGCTTTCTTAGGCAGAAGAATAGGGGGCTTTACCTCAGTCAAGATGACCTTGACTTCAGCTTGATTGACATCTGGACCATCAACCGCTTCAGCTGTTTCCTTATCTCTTGGACCGGTTTTTTGGTTTCATAAAGCTGAACCTTGTAAATACCTAATATTCTACCATCCTAAAGGGATTCAGAAAGGAGATCAATGAACATCGGTCTTCCACATGTGCCCTGTGAAACTATTGGGCCTGAGAAATCCCCTGGCCATTTTCATGACCTGATGGGCAGAACATGCATGACCTTCTAGACACCCTATTCCTCAGTTGCCTGAAAAACAGTGATCCATGCTCTGATCTGACATTTTCTGATTTAATTTCAAATAGTGCCACCCCTGGGCCACCGTGAAAATTTGCATTTTTGAAGCCAAATTGTGAGACTCTGGTCTGAGAACTATCTAGCCAAGATACTCACGATTCCAAAGCATTCAGAGGCTCTGGGTTAAGCAATTCCCAGAATCCACTGATGCTTAGCAATGCTTCAACTCCACCTTTGGGTTTCATATACCCAGTATCAAAGCTTCTCCTCAGGAGTGTTCCTTTGGCCCTCATTCTGGCAGAGAGCACTTGATGGTCAGTGGGTCAGATCAGGCGTTATTCTCGAGTCATTCAGGAAGGGTGCATAAGCTGGCCTGCTATTGCTTAGTGAGTAGGAGGAGGGTTGAAGTCTGGGTTCCTCTTAGCAGAGGAGATTTAAAACATCTTGGATCTGTCATAAAATCAATTCTCTTTTTCCCTTTTGGCTTTATATTTGATTTCAGGTTTCCTTTAGTATTTTTCCCCCCATTTCAACTAATTCTGCATGTTTCTTTCTGCTTTTTACTTGAGGCCTTTACCTCTGATTGTAGTCCTCCACTGGAATGTTTGCTTAAGCTAAGATGCCAGCTCAGTTGTGGCTTATTCAAAATGCCAACCATGGTTCTGAGGACTGTTTAGTGTTCCCCAGTAAATGCAGTACACTCTAGAACACAAATATTGGGGCATCAGTGAAAAGCTGGAGTGGTCTGAGCAATGACTTCCACAGTCTTTCTCTCTCTCACTTTTCTGTGATTACAGTCTTCTCCATAGGTCTATGGCTGTGTCTTCCAAAGATTTCAGCAGCCTGTCTCTCTAACTCTACTGAATGGCTCCTTCTTCTAATTTAATAGCCACCTTTACCTTTATCACCTACCTTTCCTAGGTGAAATATTCCCTCTTCCATTTGTGTAGGCCAAGCATAGCTGGTGATCCTTCACTCTTTCCCTCTAGCGTCTCCCCACCCCCACTCTCCAGTCCTGTCACGATTCACATGGGCATGTTTGAAATGGACAACATTCCTCTTCATAATAATCGTTACCGTTTCTCAATCACTTACTATGTAGCAGGTATGGAACTAAGAGATTCACGTAAATTAACTTAAACCTTCACTTTACAGAGTACAGGGTGATCATTGCCATTTTACATATGAAAAACCAAGGTTCAGAAAGGCCACATTACCACCCAGCATCTCATAACCAACAAGTGGCAGAATTGGGATTTGATCCCAGAAAGCTGGACTGACTCCCAGGCCTGGATTCACACCACTACACTAATCCTTCACCTCACACCATTCATTATACAACTGAGATGCAGGGTTTCAACAAAAGGCACACAGAAGCTATTTTCCACACACCACTACACATTGCTTACACACCATAAAAAGAAAATTTTTAAAATCAACATTTAACTCAATTTAATGATAACTATTAGGTTGTATTTATATATGTTGCCTTTTAACTGTTTATGAATGGATAGCTGCTTCAGAACATAAATCTCTTAAGACTCAACATGAGAAAAATCCTTGTTAACTATTTTGTTAAAAAATCACCTTGTTTTGCTGCCAAAGCAACTGAAAATAATTAAATTCCTTTCCATTTTATGATGTAATTTACATAAGCAGTCATGCTCTTCCTATCTGTAAATGTCAAGTATCCTAGTTTGGGCCCCTCTGGTAGCCTGTGTCAGTGTAATTATGATTTCAGTGTTGTGAGCCAAGGCTAGGTGGTGACTTGGCAGTTCAGTCTACACACAGGAGTCTGTGACTCATTCTTAGAAACTGACTGTGTAGACCTGGACTGGGGAAAGGTCCCGTCAGCCCCAAGAATCCTGAGAAAATGAAAAGCCATGAAGATTCCCAGGCCAGCAGCTTGCATTGACTGCTCCAACTACTGCCTACCCTGCAGCAGCTGCTCTGAGAACATTACTGCCCACAGTGTTTGCTGCATACAACAGAATTCTAGAAAAGACCAAGGGCCACATTCAGTCTACTCCTGACTCTTGAACATGACCTTGGGCTACCTTCTATCTGTGTCTAGGTTTTTCCTGTTGAAACGGAGTTTCGCTCTTGTTGCCCAGGCTGGAGTGCAATGGTGTGATCTCAGCTCACCACAACCTCCACCTCCCAGGTTTAAGTGATTCTCCTGCCTCAGCCTCCCGAGTAGCTGGGATTATAGGCATGCACAGCCATGCCCAGCTAATTTCATATTTTTAGTAGAGATGGGGTTCCTCCATGTTGGTCAAGCTGGTCTTGAACTCCTGACCTCAGGTTATCCACCTGCCTCAGCCTCCCAAAGTGCTGGGATTACAGGCATGAGCCACCATGCCTGGCTGGTTTTTCCATTTGTATAAGCAATTCTCCTATATCAGGAAATGGTCGTTTTGTAAAAGACTTTGCATTCCTTAGGGGAGGGCAGCCTTCAAATAAAAACCACTGCATGCATGTCTATGTTTCTCTTTGGTTAGACACAATTGCTAATGTATACCAATGGGCCGTGTGGGGCAGGTGGGGTAGCAGGGTGGTGAGGGGGGGGAATGGAGCAAGGGGAGTCTTCCCCATGAGGCACAAAGACAGAAAGCATAAAGCTTCTCCTCTTTCCTCCTCCCGCAGTGCTTTCAGTACAGGCAAACGGTCTGTCTTTGAGTTTTTCAAGGAGGCTCTGGGTCAGCCGCACAGATCTGCAAGTGGCTTTTATGGCCTTCATCGACTACGTTAAAGTTAGTCATATTAATCAACACCTCACTGGTGTGTAGTGGGAGCTGGGCATTTTTAAATGTTGTTAAAATTTCACCCACTAGCTGATGATGGCTTGGCTGCTGTGGTCACACAGGTCACCATAAACACAGGATCTAGTAGCAGGCCACTCGTAGGGGTTTAACAACTGTTGGCTGCTGGGGGACCCATGGAATATCCTAGCGGTTCTTAAATCACAAGGAAGAAAATTTTATGGCTTGGAAAGAATACAAGGCAACCACTCTAAACCTCCTGCTTCCTATTAGGAAGGAAATGATTGGGGAGTTTGGGAGCCACAGGGAAGCTCCAGTACCAATGACCATAAACCATGAAGGTTCCACAGGAAAAGAAACACTTTTATGAGCTCCAGCCCCAGGAGGGATTGGGGGAACAATGAAGGAAATGAAAGAAAACCTTAAAACCAGAAGGAAAATTGGAAAAGATAAGTTCCCTGGGTAATTCATTAAAGAGAGGAATTAATTTCAGGTCTTCTCTGATGAAATGAGGCAATTACTCTGGGCTGCATCTATTTCTACATGTAATTCACGGATGTGACTCCATTCTGATGAGTTTCTGGACCAAGAGCCCCACAACCCTTCAGCTGTGGAGAGGTGCAGGGACTGAGGAAGAACTCACAGGGACAGGACAGCTTCTGTGATCCACAAAGGGATCTGGACAGAGGACACCTGAGACCCCCAAGACTTTGGTGGAGCTGCCTGCCATCCAACCTCAGCCCAATTCTCTGACTTTGCAGATGGATTACCCAGCAACTTGTGGGTCACAGAGAGGAAACATTAGCTAATCAAACACGGAATTCAGACTCCAAGAAGCAGCGAAGGAAAGCAAGCTGGAGTCCAGTGGGACAGGTGCCATTACTTAGACGGCTTCTCTTTTTTGCATGCTGTGAGGACCAGAGACTGATTTGTCTTTGTTGTCAAACGATTTTATAAAATGCTTTCTGAAGTATTTTTTTGGTACCTGGACACTTCAGGCCACCATGCTACTGCCAACCTCTTTTGATAGTTGAGGGGCATTTTACTTTCTCTTCTCTTTCTCTTGAAGGTGCTAGGATGTGCCTAGGATGTGGAGGAGAGCAGGGCAAGACTGTTCCAAAGCCTAGGTGTCTTGTTAGAATGCAGCAAAAAATCACTTGGCTTAGTGTTCCTTCCCAAGAGAGCAATCCAAGATGCTTTCTTAGCTCGAAGACAAGTTACAATGAGTTTAAGTGACTTACAATATATTAAAGTATGTGTGAGAATATTTAAGCACATCAGTATATCCTAAGGCCACATGGCATAAAACAAAACCAAGATGTCTAATCAGATACAATTAAGGCAATAGAAAAAGAATGGTTATTACAGAGCAGATAAAGGAATATTTGAATAATCTGAACCTATGTAAACAAATAAATCATCTTGCATCCTTGGGTGATAATAAAATCAGACAAACCATAGGGTTGGAGAACTTTTGTGGTTGCAGAGGACTAAAGAGGGAAAAATAGCTAGCTTGGCCTTGATCTTCAATAATGCTATTAGTGACGTCTAAAATCATAACTGAAGAACTCTACTACTGGCAGTTGGCTAAATCAAGTAAATCTGGGGCATTGGGAGAAAAGACTAGTATGAATTTTTAAAGGACAGTTCATATACCTTACATAACATGATGGGGCAGGGGTTTGACAAGCCAGCAGGTCGGAGCCTGAAGACTGATGTTGGCATGCCGAGGTGGGTGGGGCAAAATCGGAACGACTCCCTAATGGTAACATAAGGAGAAATTTCTGACCCTATCCCTCACGTTAGTAGGTTCGGAATGTATTTATTCATGAATGTGTTCATTCCATGAATAAGTAAAAATGTATTAGTATGTATGATCTATCAGGCCTTGCACTGGACATAAGGGATTATCAGGGTAGATGAGAGCAGCAATGTGTTCACTAGAAGAGGCTGATGTTGTGTGGAGGCGAGGTCGACCGAGAGTAAACAAGTAAGCCCAGAGGTGGATAAGATAAAATCAGAGGGTGATCACTGCTTGGAGGAAGGCAAGCAGTGATGGGAATGACGGGAGGTGGGGATCATGGCAGCTGTTGGATAAGGAGGTCAGGGAAGGGCTCTCTTGGGGTGAGTAGCATTTCAGCAGAGCTTTAAATAGATCTAAGGATATGGTCATGTGGAAATCTTGGGGGCAGACTTTTTCTGGGCAGCCTCCGGAAGCCAGGAGAGAGCCTGGGGCAGCTTTTCTCAGAGCCCTCAGAAGGAGGCAACGCTGACGCCACCCCCAAGTCGGGCTTCTGGCCTCCAGAACTGGGAGAGATGACTTTTGTGTTGTTTTCAGCCACCCAGTCTCTGGTACTCTGGGACGGCAGCCCTAGGGAACAGACGTAGAGCGGTTAAGCTAGGTGCCCATGGTCACACAGCTGGTTGGATGACAGCGAGGATGCAGGCCCGGGGAATCTGGGGTGATGGATGGCTGGCCAGGGTTAGTGCTTTGAGCTCCCTCGCTGTAGCAGTGCTGGGGGAGTGTGGGAAGGGCCCTGATCAAATTGCCAGTGAGGAGCAGTGAGGAGCTGCAGAGCCCCTCTCCCCTCCTCCCCTCTGCACCTCTCCTCTATTCCTCACTCTGGGTGAAGGCAGGGAGATAAACAGTTAACACGTGTGCAGGAAAATCTGGATTGGGAACTCTGCTGGAGCCCAACCTCCTTCCCAGAAAGGAAGAGCCTGCCTCTGTCGCAGACAGATGGTCACCCAGCGCCTGCCTAAATGCCTGCTGGGAAACAGGGCTGTGCGCAGGTGTGCGGAGGGGCTGAGCCCTGGACAAGGAACCCTGATTTTGCCTCCCATCAGCTGGGTGACCTTGGCCGAGGAGCCTAATGTCATCTTGCCTCAGTTTCCTCATCTATAAAGTGAGGACAATGAATCCTACCTCCCAGTGTCATTGTGGTAAATGGGGCAGTGAAAGTGACCCCATGTGGCCTGAAGCAGGCCTTTAAGGACAAGCCATCAGCAGAGACCCTTCACTCTGTGGGTGCCCTCAGCGGGGTCCAGGGCCACAGGGCTCTTTCTCTACTCTTTCCCTCTCCTTGGTTTTGTCTAAGCCAGGCCGACTGTGGCGTCTCCAGTTTGGTTGTTAGCATGCACAGCCCTTCCTAAGCTTCCAAGTGGGATGATCTACATGAAAAATTAATTGTGTGTTCTTTTTCCTTTTTTTTTAAGTGGAGAAATTATTTAGGGCTTTGGGGAAGAGGGGGCAGCTACTTGCTATGCAGCAGCTCATCCCCTTAGCCCTCACCCCTGCATGTTCAGCAAATGACTCTTCTATTCTCTTCCTGGCAGGTGGTCTCACAGCTACATGTGTTCCATGCTTGCAGCAGGGTGCTCCGGGGAATGCGACATGGTGATGACTGCTGTTTCTAATTACTGCCCTATCAGGAAGCAGAGGAAGGAGATGCTGCCAGCCTGGTGGGCCACTGAAGGAACACTGATGTTCCTGGTTGTCGGGTAGCAGGAGCCGGCAGGGTCTGGCTGCTGGCCCGGTCACTTGGGAATGAGGACTTGCCTTTCCCCAAACAAACTCAGCATCCAAATGATTGACAGGGACACGGCAATCAATAAGTCCTTATTTACTGAGCACCTAGTGTGTTCCTGGCTTAGTGCTAAGCACAGGGGCTGGGGACAGGGGCTGGGGACACAGATGCAAGCAGTAGCAACACACAGTGCCATCCTTTGGGAAACTTACATTATGGGGTGGGGGGACAATGGCAAAAGAAACAGGGGAAAAAATAGCTCTATTCATTCACGCAATGGCATTTATTGGGAACGTCCCAATAGTATTTGCACCTATATATTTAAAATACTGTTGTAAACGACCATAATGTAAACTCCCACAGGGGAGTTTATAGTCCAATGGGAGAGAGAGACATTCATTAAATAGTGTCAAAAATATGTTGTTACAAGCCATGGCCAATTCTATAAAAGTATAGGGACTATTCGAGTATAAATGAGGACCTGATTTCTTCTGGGTTTAGAGAAGGATTCCCGGGTCAAGTTGCTGTAATCTTTCATTGCGGAAATGGAAAAAGAAATATTGACTCCAGGAAGTGTTTGGAAAGAATTGACAAGCTGTGTGGACAGATATAGCGGGAAGGAGATGGATGTTGAATATGACTTTCCAGATTCTGACCGGAAGAACAGAATAGAGGTGCTGGTGTCGGACAGGGCAGCTGGGGTGGGGAGCCACTGTTGCACAGGAAGCAGCATGGAACATGCTGAGCTCCGTGGACCACAGATAGACCCGAAACACCGTGTGAGGGTGGGGTGCGCTGGGGCGAGGGCCTGGCTGAGCAATGTTTGCTGCTGTGACTCTACAGGAAACGAGACTCTAGGGAAATGGAGACTGGAGTAAGTTCTTAAGCGTGGGAACTGCTCCTAGCAAAGATATTAGATAAGAGAGGGGGACTCTCTCTGAAGGATGCCTGCGGTGCTCTGGGTGTGTGTTGGGCGCACCCCCACTGTGTGGGCTGCCAGCAGCAGGACTCAGAACCTGCTCGAGGCTTTCCAGAAAATGTGTGTGTGTTGGGGGGTGTAAGGTGTGTGATGTGTATGTATGTGTGTGGTATGGGGTGTGTGTTCTATGTGGTGTGCATGTATGCATGGTGTAAGGTGTGGGACATGTGCTGTGTGTGTGTGTTGGGGGGTAAGGTGTGTGGTGTGTATGTATGTGTGTGGTATGGGGGGTGTGTTCTGTGTGGTGTGCATGCATGCATGGTGTAAGGTGTGGGACATGTGCTGTGTGTGTGTGTTGGGGGGTAAGGTGTGTGGTGTGTATGTATGTGTGTGGTATGGGGGGTATGTTCTGTGTGGTGTGCATGTATGCATGGTGTAAAGTGTGGGATGTGTGCTGTGCGTGTGGCAGGTGATGTGTGCATGTTAGGCATAGGCTGTGTGAGATGTGTGTGTGCTCTCTGGGTGTACAGTTTGTGTGGTCTGTGTAATGGGATGTGTATAGTCTATGACTGTGTGATGTGTGTGCATAGTCTGTGTGAAGTGTGAGGTATGTATGTCTCTGTGTGTGTGTGGTCTGTGTGTGAGGTGTGTGTGTCTGTGTGTGTGTGAGGTATGTGTGTCTGTGTGTGTGAGGTGTGTGTGTCTGTGTGTGTGTGAGGTGTGTGTGTCTGTGTGTGTGTGAGGTATGTGTGTCTGTGTGTGTGAGGTATGTGTGGTCTGTGAGGTGTGTGTGTCTGTGTGTGTGAGGTGTGTGTGGCACATGATGTGTGTATATCTGGGGTGCTGTCATATCACAGGCAGGAAACAGCTGGACTTCCTGAGACTTGGCCTTGGCCGGCAGGAGCAGCACTTCTCCCTCTCTCTGGGGAAGTGCTCTGGCATCTCTGCTCTCCGGCAGGCAGTGTGCCTGCTTCCTCTCCCTGCTTCTTTCTCTCCGCTGACACTGTCCCTGCTTCCCCATCGCCCAACTGTGGCTTTTTAGTTCAAGAGTTCAACATTACTCATCCCATCACTCATCATTCAATACAAATGTATGTCAGGAGATATTTTTCAGCACTGGGGATGCAGTGAATATCAAAGTAGAGTCCCTGATCTCAGGAAATGACATGCTTGTGGAAGAGACAGATACTCAACAGATAAAAGAGATGTTTCAGGTTGCAATCCTGCTGTGAGGAGAAGCAAAGCTGAGGGAGGGCTGGGAGGTGTGGGGTGGGGCTGTCTTGGTAACTGCTGACCTGGGAGGCCTCTCTGCCCCAGTGACATCAGAGCAGAGATCTGAGGGATGCGGGTGCGGCAGTTGAAACGGGAGAATCTGGGCAAAGCCCCTGAGGAGGGGCACTGTCTGAGGTGTCCACAGAGCAGCCAGGAGACTTGTGTGGTTTGGGTGGAGCGGCGAGGGGAGTCGTGGGACCTGAGTTCCAAGAGGTAACACAGGAACCAGTCATGCAGAGCCACAAGAGCTGCGAGTGGTGAGGGGCCACGGGCCACTTCCACATAGCTCCAGGCACCGTGTGGACAGACAATGGGAGGGAGGGTGCAGGCAGGGAAAGCAGGTGGGAGACTATCGCAGCCATCTGTGTGACACATGACAATCTGGACTAGGGCAGGAGCTGATGAGGTGCCAGTAAAGGTCAGATTCTGGACAGATCTGAAGGTTGCGCAGATACAGCTGCTGATGGATCTAACCGACTTGCTTCTGGATCTTACGCTTTGACTCATGAAGAGAATCTGACGGGTCCAGCACAGCCTATGAATCAGCTGACCACATAGAGAAGGGTAGGGTCAGGAGGTACAAAGCAGTTCCTCAGGCAGGAGAGTGAGGAGAGTCCCACATACGGGTCCTGGGTAGTCCCCTGGTTGGCATATTCCCATTCTCATGCCAGCTTATTCAGTGATGCTTCCCACCACCTGCAAGGGAGGTGTTTTTTGTTTTTGTTTTTGTTTTTTGAGGCGGTGTCTCATTCTTGTTGCCCAGGCTGGAGTGCAGTGGCGTGATCTCTGCTCACTGCAACCTCCACCTGTCGGGTTCAAGCGATTCTCCTTCCTCAGCTTTCCAAGTAACTGGGATTACAGGCGCCTGCCACAATGCCTGACTAATTTTTCTTATTTTAGTAGAGATGGGGTTTTGCCATGTTGGCCAGGCTGGTCTTGAACTCCTGACCTCAGGTGACCCACCTGCCTCAGCCTGCTTAAGTGCTAGGATTACAGGCATGCGCCACTATGCCTGGCCAAGGGAGGAGTTTTATTCCAGTTTTCTATTTATGAACCAGGGGCTGAGAGAGGATGAGTGACTTGCTCAAGGTCACACAGCTGGTGAAAGACTGTAGATTTGACCTTTTGGAGTCCATTTGATTCTAAAGCCTCTGCCATAACTACAAAGTCAAGGCTGCTGACAGGGACAAAGAAATGCCAAAAAAGGTCAGGAGAGAGGCAAGGTCATGGAGGTTCCTGTAAGGGTTATTGCAGGGTTTAAAATAAGGAAACTGAGGCCAGTATAAGAAAACTAAATGCTAATTTACTCAGGTCCCGGTAGGGGCCAGAGAATCGCGTGGACTTCCTGGGGCGTGGGGCTTTCATGGCTATGAAGAACGAGCAACAGCTGGGTGCTCTGACTGGCTCCAGGGGAGCAGGGTTGAGACAGGGTGGGCTGCTATTGGTTGGCGGGTTGTTGGGCGGGTTTTCCGGCACGAGAGCCAGCCAGGGTTGCATTAGCCGGAGCCTTCCAGGGGAGCCACGTGGCAGAGCTAGGTGCCAAGTGCCAAGCCTGGTGCCCGGTGCAGAGGTGGGTGTGTCTGGCCTCCCTGCAAGGCAGCCGGCCTTACAGTTTCCACAGGAGCATTTGAGAAGAAATGGTTAACAATGCGGGTGCTAAAGAGAAGCCAGCCGAGGTAAGGAGTGAGGTCTGCCTTTGTCGTTCGTTCTCATGGAGAGCCAAAGCCGGGTAAGATGCTCATGAGGGCGGGTGGCTGGAGAGGGATCCCAGGGAGAGGGTGTCGGCGCCATGCTCGCTCAGAAGGGCGCTGCCACCTGCTGGCAGTGTGACCTTGGGCCGTTGCCCTCTCTGAGCCTCCAACAGCCTCGTGATAATGTCAGCTGAAATACACTGTGCAGCGTTAAACAAGCACGAAGGTTTCTTGCTCATGCTCATGTTCATGTTCATGGGGAAGCAGTTGCAGCTCTACCGCTCCGTGTCATCTTCTCTCGGTCACTGGCTGACTCAGGAGCACCTGTCTAGGTCCCTTGCCATTTCAGTGGCAGAAGGTGGGTGGGGAAATCATTGATGACATCCAAATCAATGGGGAAAAGAGTATAACCCTCTTCCTTGGAAGGGCAGTAAATAATCAAACAACAATACCATCTACCCCAGCACCTCCAAGAGTTTAAAAAGCATTCAGTGCAGCATCTTGGCAGTTGGCGAGAGCTTGGAGGTGATTGCTGTTTCTATTATTAGCAGGCTAACATTGTGCCCTGCAAAGCAACTTGCTGGTAGTGCCTAGGAAGAGCTCCCGTGGCTCTCATTAAGCAGTTTCTCACTGTGGAGCAGGAGAAGCAGAGCTCATGGCTTGCTCTGAACATAAGCCCTGCCGTGACCGCAGAATTCTGCCCCCAACTCCCCACACTCCTCCGCCTCGGCCTCTCGACTCTCTGGGCATCTTGTCCTGCTCCTTTGCTGTCCACATCTTCAAAGTTTCTGCCTCCACTTCTGTCTTTAGCAGGCAAGAGAGAGAAACAAACCATGTTCTTCTTAAAACGTGGTTTGTTTTTAACAGAAATTTGAGTAGAAACAAATTTAAAAAATAATTGCAGGTGTTGGTTAAGATCTCTAGCTAACCAAGTTGCAACAGAGTAACGATTTCTTACTTTTCAAGAGGGCAGAGTGAGGAACATTTTTCTTCCAGCTTGATTTCTAATAGAAAACAAGTAGAAAAGAAAATAAAGAAAAAGGAAAGCTCAGATAGGCTCTCATTTCTCAGAAGCCCAGGAGACTCCACTTTGAGGGGCTGTCACTGTCCCTCTGGGTTGGGTTGAGTGTGTGCCTCCATGCTATGGTCTGAGGTTAGCAACTGTGGACAAATGTATTTTTCAAAAAACGGAGATGGACATAGTCTACTTAGGAATTCACATTGTGAAAGAATGATACTACTGATCCTGACACCCCTGTACTTCATCTGGCGTGTTTTATCCAGACCTGTGATGGTAGCTGAGAAAGGGCAATTTGACTCACAGGGACTATAACGGCGGGAAGGGAGGAGGAAGCAGTGAGGAGAACAGCTAAGCCAGGAGGTAAGAGGAAGAAGAACCAGTTAGAAGACCGTGCCCGTGGTTAGCCTCAATTTTCGCCTGGGCCACACGCCCAAAGTTAATGATTCCCAAGGCATTTTTTCATTTGATTTTCTAATTTGGACCTCACAACCACCTTGAGAAGTAGAAAGAGCTGATGTTATTATCTGCATTTTTATACACGCGATAAATGAAGGTCAGGGAGATTAAATGATTGAGCTGCAGATACGTGGCAGGCAAATGAGAGAGGCCAAATATTTTGACACCTTGCCGTGTGTGATCTTTATTACTCTGAGAAGTCTCTAGAGGGTAAATGTAGGCTTTACAGAATGAGTTGCCCTGATTCCTTTCTTCACCAGGAATTTTGAACATGTCCAAATGATTTTGTTGGGGGATACACAAAAGTAGTAAAAAGCTGGTTTAATAAAGCCTCGCCTTTGACTGGAGTTGCAATAAACTGCGTCAGTTAAGATTAGGTTCATTGATCCAGGCTGCACCGTATCATTACAAACTGAAATGGTGACAAGATTTATTAATACGTGAGTTTTAGGCTGGGGCAGTGGCTTATGCCCATAATGCCAGCACATTGGGAGGCAGGTGGAAGGATTGCTTGAGCCCAGGAGTTTGACACCAGCCTGGGGAATATGGCAAAACCCTGTCTCCACAAAAAATAAAAAAAATAGCCGGGTAAGGTGGTGTACGCCTGTAATTCCAGCTGCTTGGGAGACTGAAGTGGGAAGAGCACCTGAGCCTGAGGAGGTCAAGGCTGCAGTGAGCTAAGACTGTGCCACTGCGTTCCACCCTAGGTGACAGAGTGAGACCTTGTCTCAAAAAAAAAAAAAAAAAAAAAAAAGTTAAAAAGTGAGTTTTAGGTATCAGCTTGTGTTCTCTGGTTGCAAACAACAAGAATCAACTTGGATAAGTTACGCAAACAAATTTGTTGGAAGTACTTCAGACAGCTCACAGAGTCCAAGGGGAGACTGAAGAATTAGGCTGGGAAAATGGTGGCAGTGGTCTGGACAGCTAGAGCTGGTGAGGGGCAGGAGCCAGCCAGGGCAGCACCAGGGACTGCCATGAGAGTGAATGGGGAGGGCTGGCCTCACCTTGCCTGTGTCACGTGCTCTCCCCTTGGCCAGGGCCTCATTGGCAGTTCCACTAAAATGACCCATAGTCAGGAAACGAAAACAGCTTTTGCAGCTACTGAAAGAGGAGGCGATGGATGCTGGGCAGACAGTGACTGCCTGCTGCCCAGACTGCCCTGCCTCCATTCGATCCTCCAGGAAAGGAGAGATTTTGCTGGCCCTGGTCCAGGATCTTTTGTGATGTGGAAAGAGGGGGATAAGTAACAAGGGTTGAGGGTGGAGTGATCAATGAACAAATCAGTCAATACAGAGAGTGACTGGGGAGGAGACAGGAGAAAGGGCTGCCTCCCTTCTCAGGGGCTGGGCTGAAGGAAGAATTTGGAATTTGGAGGATCTCTGAGACAGCATCACACAGACAGAGGAGGTGCGGTGAGACGGGCTGTGCTGAGCTCTACGTTGGATCTCTTGTAATATACTTGTGAGCTGCAAGTTAAGATGAGCAGCTCCCTTTAATTACATGTCACCCCTGCATTGTACAATTTTGAATGTGCATAGACTGGTCTTTGTAGGGCCCTAAATTTTATTAGGGTCACAATGGTGTTTAGCGTTTGTCATCAAAATTCTTGGGAAGTGAGTGGCTACAGCTAGGAGGGCTTATAGAATGTGCCTGAGTTAATCCATTTTTTCTTTTCTCTGTCTTGGTTCTAGAATCACCCATCTTAGTTTTTCCCCAAGGAGCATCTAAAATTTGGTTAAACTTTCCTTAAGGAAGCAGAACCTGTGACAACTTTATTTTCTAGAAAATATTTCTGGTGAGGGGTTAGCATGTACTTAGATGGGCCCTAACTTTCTATTATTATTGTTCCCTTGTAAATAGCTCATTTTTATCATAAAGTAAGAACTTGAGTGTGGTATTTTATAGATAAGAAAATTGAAGCACATGATCTAGCTCATAAGAGTTTAATTAGGCTAGTCTGTCATGTTATTTAGAAGCCAATATTATTATCCTCATAGTAACCAGCTTTTGAGTAAGCATTTTACACGCACAGTAACCCTATGAAGTAGATCTCCTATTATCTCCACTTCACAGATGAACAAAGTTCCTTGTTTATAGTCACACAGGTGACAAGAGGGTGTCCTCCACTAGCCCAGCTGACAGCAGAGCCCACACTCTGAATGTCTGCTTAGCACTGGACTGCAGGCAACAATCCAACGACTAATGCTCGCCGCCCTGGACCCTGACACGACCCTTTACTAGGTCTACCTGCTAGGAGCACTCATTGACCACAACCGCTATGATATTCAGAACCATCTATTATATTAGAATAATAAAAGAGTTTAAAAAGAAGTTCACTGGTAAATGAATGAATCAAGTTTTGATTAACTAGAGTTTGCTAATTAATTCACTGAAAACCTTTTTTGCAGAAGCTATTTACCATATGCGCTAGGTCTGTGGACACAATAGTAAGACTAAAAAAGAAAAAAATCCCTGCCAGGCATGGTGGCTCCTAGCTGTAATCCCAGCACTTTGGGAGACCGAGGCAGGTGGATCACCTTAGGTCAGAAGTTTAAGACCAGCCTGGGTAACATGGTGAAACTCGATCTTTACTAAAAATACAAAAATTAGCCGGGCATGGTGGTGCACACCTGTAGTCCTAGCTACTTGGAAGGCTGAGGCAGGAGAATTGCTGGAACCCAGCAGATGGAGGTTGTAGTGAGCTGAGACTATGCCATTGCACTCCAGCCTAGGCAACAAGAGTGTAACTTCCTCTCAAAAAAAAAAAAAACAAACAAACAAAAAGCGAAAAAACAAATATCAACCCTGCCTTCAGGGAACGCAGAGTCTGGTGGAAATGCCAGATGATAATCAAATAATTGCAATAAGTAAATAATAAAAAACTCTGATGGTGACAAGTTGTTTGAGGTTGAATTACAGTAGCAGTGGTGGCGGAAATGTCAGATGATAATCAGATAATTGCAAAACATAAGTAATTAAAAATTCTGATGGTGACAAGTGGTTCAAGGTTGAATTACAGTTGCAGAGGCGGGCAGAGAGCAGAGGAATCAAGGGGAAGCAATGAGACGGCTCTGCTTGCTGTCCGTTCAGCAAGCGTTTGGTGAAGGTGCTGTAGGTGGCCCACAGTGTCAGCTGCCATGTGGGATATGAAGCCAATACCGGCGTAGTCCTCGCTCTCAGTGGGGACCCAAGGGAGCAAACACGTCACCACAAGTCACCACAAAACACAAGTCACCACAAAAACGCAAACAGAGATGACAGGATGGCAGTGATAAATATGATGGCTTACTTTTATTGGCACAATTTCAAATATTCCATATGACATAAGGCATTAATTCCTAAAACAATCCTGTTAAGTGCTACTATCATCCTGCATGGATGGGGAGAGGGGATAGAGAGCAGCCAGGCAAGGATACCTCTCAAGTTAGCCTGGGGAAGATGAGGAAATCAGGGCGGGAGTGCAAGGAAGGGCTAGGAAACGTCGATGTGGTACAGGTGTCAGAGCACGGAGAGCATCCTTCTGGCTGGAGGAGTCGGGAGGAGCTTCCTGGAGGGGCGGGTGTTTGACATGGGCCTGGGAGGATGAGGAGGCTCTAGCAGGCAGAGACTG
This sequence comes from Saimiri boliviensis, assembly GCF_048565385.1. Taxonomy (NCBI): domain Eukaryota; kingdom Metazoa; phylum Chordata; class Mammalia; order Primates; family Cebidae; genus Saimiri; species Saimiri boliviensis. Next base: position 37,946,179 of record NC_133450.1, on the reverse strand, counting down.
GAGCTGTTGGCAGAAAGAGCACCACTGAGGCGAGCATGTGTGGCGAATGCAGGGGACTGGCCAAGTTCTCTTTGGCAGGTATGCAGGACACACCACTGTGCTTCGGTCACCTGGAGAACTTTTTACAAATACGGAGTTGTGGTGTCCATCCCAAGAGGGGATCAGCAAGTAAGGCTGGGTCAGGCCTGGGAATCCCCACGTTTATATAACACCTGGGTGAGTCCAACCCTTGGACAGGTGTTTGGAAAGCATTTGTATGATGCTATGTGGGACAGTAAGGTGACACAGGGTATGGCCAGATGGCGTGTGGCCTGGGACCTGGGGCAGAACCATTTGCTTTGTGAAGCCGGGGGTAGCTGAGAAGGGGCACCATTGGGAGGTGCCTGCTGTCTGCTGAGTTCCTCAGAGAGGAAAGCGTGAAGGCAAGGAGACTCATTAGTGGCTAATTAACTGTCCATGTGAGAGGTGGTGGCAGTGGGTGTGGCAAGAGAGCCTGTGTTTGTCACTGGGGCAGAGTCAGCAGGACACGATACCCAAATGGATGGGGAGGAGACAGAGGGTGGCTGGGGCCACAGCTGGACCAGGTAGCCAGCCTGATACCATGGTCTCTAGTAAGGTTTCTGCTCGACGAGGGAGGACAAGGGAGGGGTTGTCTGGTCGGAGGCCTGACTTCCTCACAGGACAGGTGTCTGGCCTGAATCTTTCTCTCCTCACTGTGTCTCTAAGAATCCTCCCTGGAGGAAGCTGTCTAAGTATCTTAGAAGCTCAAGCAACATTCCCCAAACCTTCTGGCTGAAAGAGGCGGATTTTTTAGTTTATAGAATAAGAAAGGGAGGTGGATGCAGGAATGATGATGTCAAGACCAAGACTGAGCTAAGACCTGCTAGCTGAGTGGTTTGCTTTGGCTCTGAAACCGGACAGTTTCAGCCAATAACAATAATATCAATAATTAAGAGGATAACAGCTATTGGGCGCTTGCTGTGGGGTGACAGCTGTGCCAGGAGCTCCATCTACCGTGTCTCATTTATCTCTTGAAATAGCCCAGAGGAGTATTAACTGGCTGCTTCTTAGCTCCAGTTAACAGATGAAGAAATGGAGGCTTAGGATGATAGAGTAATTTTCTCAAAGTATCACAGCTCCTGAGTGGCCGATCCAAAATTCTGCTTAACCAATGGAGGGATTGGACTGCCTGCAGTGGAATGGTGCTTGAGGGGGAAAGAGCCCTGGGTCTGGAGCCAGAGCCGTGGATTAATCCCAGGCCTGCCATCTCCAGAGTCACTGGATGCAAAGCCCAGTTCTCGCCCTTGTAAAATGTAGCACCTGCTCTCCTATCCACACTGGGAGGTTGTAAAGCTCAGCCACAAAGCAGAGGTGTTCATAATGCAGGATGTCCTGCTGTACTGCTGCCTGTGCAGAGAGGACCCAGAGGTGGCCACTTATAAATTTAAGGACACGGCCTCAACAGCAGGCAGGAGGGACAGTTATGCTCAGCCTTGTTCACCTCAGCAAACCCTGGGGCCAGCTTGGTATCTGAAGTTGTGCCTGGAGGGCATCACAAGATTCCTGGCACTTGGTCCTCATCTGAAGGGGTAGGGGAGGGACAGGAAATGAGAGTGGCAACCCTTCTACATGGCTGCACCAGGACAGCACACAGGAACAGCGGGAATGCACAAGACAAGGGAGATGCCCTTTTCCATGAGCCCCAAAACCTGGGAGATGGCTGGGTCAGTAGACTCATTCTGAAAACAGCTAGAGGACAGGAATATAAGGACAATCAGTAGAATGCATGAGTTTATGAAATACAAATCTTGTAAAAGGGAAACATTTTCTTTCCATCAGATAACTGTTTTTTGCTTGAGGCCAACAAAAATTGGATTTAGAGGCATATTGTGGCTCAGTGAAGAAATAACTTTGACTTTACCTTACCCTGAATACTAACTTGGGGAATAAGCAGATATGCCAGTTCTTTTAAGTTGGGGATAGAGAGAAAAAGAGAGGGAAAATAGCATCTCAGCTGGAATTTATCTTGAGAACATAGCCAAGTTCACCTCCTTTCCTTCAAAGGTAAAATTCTTCCTCTGAGGCAAGATTGTCCTGGGGCACCTGAGCTGTGAAGGAAGGATGTGTATCGATTAAGTTCATGCATTTTACAAGGGGAGAAATGCCCTGGATTGCTCTGAACCTAACTTGTGGCCTGTTTTTGATAGCAAAGTATTTTGTTTTGAAGCGTCGCTCCACATGGCCTGGTCCTCAGCTGCTTCAAGCAAGTATCAAGTATTTTGTTTTTCTAAACTAGACACCAGGAGAATTGAGGGCAAATGTACGACCTTCTCCTCTGCAGGCTCCCTTCCTCCAGCCCTCCTCTGATCCAGGGCCTGGCTTTGAGAAACTCTGGTTCTGGGTGGAATCTTTCTTGCCCAGCCTCTTAGCACCAGATGCAGCATGACCTCCAGGTCGTTGTGCGTGCCTTCCAGAGCTGATTGTTTAATCTTGCACTGTCTGCCTGATATATGACTAGGAGGCTTTGTCAGATGGGGGTTATCTTGCCTCACTAATAAATGCAATAAAGCCTCTGTGTGTCACAGTTTGTAGCACTCGGGGTTGACAAAACATCAACAAGTCTGTATAACTGGGCCTGCCCATATGGTACTTTGGGATTATTTATAGTCGATGTGTGTTTTGTCACTCATGCATCTATCCAACATCAACTGAGCACCCACCATGTGCCAGGCCCTGTGCTGGAAGCTGTTGATATGGTGTGGCTCTGGCCCCTCCCAGATCTCATGTTGAATTGTAGCTCTCATAATCCCCGTGTGTTGTGGGAAGGGCCTGGTGGGAGGTAATTGAATCTGGGGGTGGGTTTTTCCTGTGTTATTCTTGTGATAGTGAATAAGTCTTGTGAGATCGGATGATTTTATAAAGGCCAGTTCTCTTGCACAAGCTCTCTTGCTTGCCATCATGTAAGACATGATTTTGCTATTCCTTCACCTTCTACCATGATTGTGGAGCCTCCCCAGCCATGTGGGGAACAGACTAACACACTGCTGATATGAAATTAATTAAAAGTCACCCCAGCCCTTAAAAGCCCAGGGTCTGGGAGAGAAGACCAGCATGTGAACACACAGTTGTAGTTCAATGTGATAAATGCAAAGATGGAGGTGAGGGGTGTCACGGGAGAAAGTGAAGGAACTGCTCTCCAGGGTCGAGAGAGGCATTCTAGAAGAGGAAGGAGAGAGTTTATGTGGGTCTTAAGGGACTTGATAAGTACTCCTGGGGCAGTCAGGGTTGTAAAGCCCTTGGAGATGGGCCATGCCAACACACATCGGTGGGGAGGGAAGGGAAGCTTGTGGGAAATCTGATGCTGTTGCCAGAAGGAAGGGAACAGCTTGCCAGGCAGGCACACGCAATGGCAGAGTTTTATCTCCTGAATTCCCAGCAAGATCTAAGTTGCTTGAAATTGAAACCTGGGTCATCAATTTGTCTTGCCTTCCCCATAGCAAGGAGTAGTAGCCTGCCTCAAACACCTGCTGCAGGAGCAGCCTGTCTGTCCAGCTGCCGTGCATGGCCAGCTGGGAAGTGGCTGTCAATACGGACTGACCTGAGAAGAGAGTGAGGAATTGTTCTGGAAGTCCAGCTACCTTTGCCCGCTCATGGGCTTTCTCTTTGTGCCCCACGGATAGCAAGCACCTTGTACCTTTTTCTCAGGGGCTGCCCTCACTATGTTTCTGATCGAGGACTGTCACTGCAGTCCTAGCTGGTCTCATTTCCTGAGTGGTCCCCAATCCTCCTCAGCTGTTCCAGCCAAACAGGGTTGCATAATGATTCACATCACTTAGAGCTAAAACATCTTTCAACAAATGGGAACTGCTGCTATAGGGAGCTTCAGAAGTGCACTTTACATTAATTATAATGGCAGTGAGCTATTTGGCACTCAGCTGAAATGTGTATCTAACAGCTGATTTGGTATTTGGAGTTTCCACACTTCATGACTCAAGGCAGACTGAGAAGGAAGGGGGGTTACAATGGGAGCAGACACAGCTGCTTGGAGCAAAAGACCCCCTGGGAGCAGGGAGGCCTTTGGAAGCAGTGCTCCAAGCCGGGATGGCCAAGGTCAGGTCCAGTGTCACAAATGATCCAATTTACTTAGTACTTCTTCCAGTGGTTTTCTGGCCAAAGGAGAGACCCTGCAGCTGAGGGGAAAGAGGGCCAGACCTGGAATCAGGAAACAGAAAGTCTGGTCCCACTCTGCTGGGAGTTGGCTGAGTCCATTGGGATAAATTACTGTCTATGTCTCAGTTTCCTTATTGGTGAGATGGGGGCTGGCCTACCCATGAGCGGTATTATGAGGTTTGTCCAGGATATTAGATGCCCTGAGCTTCATCTGTTTCCTGACCTGTAAAGGAGAGGTAGGCTCAATCTCTCAGCCCTTCCAGTTCTAAAATCAAATGAGAAATTATGATAAAAATGCTTGTTATTATTACCATTATTCTAAATGGTAAAGTAAAGATTGTGCTAAGGTACTTAATAGCCTGGTATTCTCCACTGGTCACTGCTTAGTGAAGGGTGCGAGGCAACCCAGGAACTTACGACTGGCCAGGACATCTTCCCTGGGGAACGATGTCATGACAGTCTGCTTGGAAGGGAGGACCCCATGGCAAAGTGAATTGTAAAGGAAGTCGCCACTGTCTCCCTCTTACAAGTTATTGAAACTCACTTGACAGCAAAAAAGATATTTTTGCTAGGAAATAGGTTGTCGTAAAAAAATTAATCTGGCTTTTGGCTAGAATAATAAAAAATATCTTCTAAGTGCGAACTGAGGATAGGTGCAAAGAGGAGCAAGACGAGGTCCCTTGCGTTTATGCTGGGGAGGTGGCCATCTGCGCCTGAAGCATTTAAGAAGGGCAAATAAAATGAGAACGCAATGCAAGCACGTGAGATTCGGAGGCTGTTTCAAGGGGAGTTGGTGAATGAGTGGCACGGAGTAGCCTGTGGAGGTTGGAACAGAGGCATTAGTGGGAGCCAGGTTTGTGGAGTCTGCGGTTTAAGAACACACAATGAGTGGTCAAGACTGCAGCCTTGCTGGTTCCTACAGAAGCAGAGGCCCACAGCGGCAGATGAAGAAGGGAGGCAGGGGGCCAGGGGCGGTGGCTCACGCCTGTAATCCCAGCACTCTGGGAGGCTGAGGCGGGTGGATCACAAGGTCAAGAGATCGAGACCATCCTGGTCAACGTGGTGAAACCCTGTCTCTACTAAAAATACAAAAATTAGCTGAGCATGGTGGTGCACACCTGTAGTCCCAGCTACTCAGGAGGCTGAGGCAGAATTGCTTGAACCCAGGAGGTGGAGGTTGCAGTGAGCCAAGATCATGCCATTGCACTCCAAGAGCGAAACTCCGTCTCAAAAAGAAAAAAAGAAAAAAAAAAAAAAGGGAGGCAGGGAAGGCCAGGCTTCCTAGGCTCCAGAATGTGACTGTCAGGGCTTTGTTAAACACAGAGAGGCCGTCTTCCCCTACACTGATGCCCTCTTGTAATTCTACTTTGTGGGATTTACTCAGGAACTTGGCAGGTTTGAGATCTCCTAATAAGTCAAGAAAGAGGCCTCTGGTTTAGGAAGGTCTTTGCCAACTATGGGACAAAATCACCTATTTGTACCATCTAGAGTTTCTCCTGGAATGGGCTGGAAGCAGCAGGTATCGTGGAAAGCACACTGAACTCAAAGTCCATATAGCCAAGCTTTGGATCTTGGACAAGCCACTTAAACTTTCTGGTTCTCTGTTTTCTTGTTTGTAAAATGGGGTGAATTCTCATAGTTAGTGTGAGTCTCTGAATCAAAAAGAAATGTTCTATGTGGAAGAATTTTGAAACTTTGAAGTTGTTATTGACAACTGAAAATGTCTGATGCAGCTTCCCCACTTACTAATTCTTCAGCCTTGTTTCCTTGTCTGTAAGATGGAGATACTTTATAATGACGCCCGCCACTCAGCGGCATTTTGAAGATTCAATGAGGTGATGTATGTGGGGTGTTTAATATGGCGCCAGGCTCACAGTGCCTAGAGAATCCATGTTTGTTCCTCCTCTTTCTCCAGTGGTTCTGTTAAGTTACAAAGCCAGTTGTAGGGAACATTTGAATTTGCCAGCAAAAGTCTCCCTTGTAAACACTCTGGTAACTGTCACCTCTGAAGAGGGTCTAAGAATTAAAACAGCTTTGGGTCACCTGTTCAGTCCAGAAATTCACAAGTGGATAGACATCTTCACAGAGACAGCTCAAGCCTCTTAGCAAACTCTATGAGTTTGCAGGCAGCAGCCTACTCTGACCTTCCCCCTTCCTTTCTGGGCCTCTGAAGGCAAATGAGAAGCAGGTGACAAAGGGTGTGAGGCCCGCAGAGAGGAACCTCAGGAATCTGCCTCCCATAGGTGGCTCTGTCCCCCGTCCAGGCTAAGGAGCCCTTCTGTGGCCCAGCAGCTGCATCGCTGAGGACTGAAGGTGATGCCAAGTAGTTCTGCCCGCCCAGAACTCCATGATGAATGGGGTAATTTAGTGCCGCAGGTTCTGTGCCGAGCAGGCAGTAAATCCTTGTTTGTTAGATTGCCCTAAGTACTGGGTAGTGCTTTGCACTGGCTCAGGAAACCTCAAATTACCCAGCATCAAAGCATGATTTGCCTCTCTTTTGGGTGCTTGCTTGAAGTCTTTGAGACTTGCTCTGCCTTTTGACAGAGTATCCTGATTCTGCCTTCCGGATCCCATTTCCGTCGCCACCGCCCAGCTGGGTTGGCTGCACTCAGAGTTCCACCGCCGTCCTTACTCTCCAGAGGCAATGCCGCCCACTGCCTTGGCTTCCACCCTCACGTCGTGCTGGCGCTACGTGAGTTTCTATCTCCAATCCCCACCTCTCTCCTGAGCTCCATGTCTGTTTTTCTGGTTGCCTGCTAAGATGGGTTCATTTTAATGTCCCCTATGACTTCACACCCAGAGCATCTCAGACCAAACTCATTGTTTATTCTACATTTGGTAAGACAATTTCTCCTCCTCTACTTTCTAACTTGTTTTACAACATCGTTACTCAACTGGAGATCATTTTTGAGACAACTTCCTCTCATCTCCCCAGTCATCAGGTTGGAAAAAAAAGCTCCTGAATTCATTTCCTTACTACTCATCTTCAACATCATCACCAGGATTATATTGCTAAAAATTGGCTCTGTTTCTTTATTAGTCAAAGTTCTCTAAAGGGACAGAACTAATAGGATAGATGAATATGTAAAGTTAAGTTTTTCAGGGGAATTGACTCACATGATCACAAGGTGAAGTCCCACAATAGGCCGTCTACAAGCTGAGGAACAAGGAAGCCAGTCCAAGTCCCCAAACCCCAGCAGTCAGCCTTCAGTCTGTGGCTGAAGGCACAAGGGCCCCTGGCAAATCACTGGGGTAAGTCCAAGTGTCCAGAAGAGAAGAACTTGGAGTCTGATGTTCAAGGGCGGGAAGCATCCAGCATGGGAGAGAGATGGAGGCCAGGAGACTCAGCCAGTCTAGTCCTTCCATGTTCCTCGGCCTGCTTTTATTCTGGCTGCTGTGGCTGTTGATTAGATGGTGGTCACTAGATTGAGGGTGGGTCTGCTTCTCCCAGTCCACTGACTCAAATGTTAATTTCCTTTGGCAACACCCTCACAGACACACCCAAGATCAATACCTTGCTTCCTTCAATCCAATCAAGTTGACACTCAGAATTAACCATCATAGTTTCTGTCTTTCCATTGTTCAGAAACCTCTTAAGGCCCTCCATGATTTACAGGAGAAAGACTAAGCCCGTCAGTGTGCCTGCCACACTTTCACCTTCATTTCCCACCTGTGCCAATGTCTCTCAGCCTTTTTCTTGCCCAGTGACACCCGAGGGATCAGTAACAGTGACTCATTACTTTAGTAATACTTATTGAGGACGGTGGGAGGGAGCCTCCTAGGTCAGCATTCAGAATCTGGGATGGAGGCAGGGATAGCAGACATCTCCCTGGAGGGCCTGGCCAGAAGCCCCTCCTGAGTCTAGGACATCTTTCTTGCTATTTCTCCTCATCCTGCTCTGTCGTGGACTCTGGCAGCCTTGTGCCACTGGCCATGCTATTCTCTGGGCTTGGGATTTCCTTCCTTTCTACCCTGCTTGTTGCCAGACCTCAGGGAGCTATATTGAGATGTCTCAGAAAGTTGGAAATAAGATTGCTCTCTTGAGAGTTATGTAAATATGGAGCGCGTCTTAGCCTGGGCTCCCCTAGAAAGCAGAGCCTGAAGCCAAGGTTAATGTGTTGCTGCTGCTTTATGGGAGTGGTAGAAGCCAGGGGATGAAGGTGAGGGGAAAAAATGGTGGTGAGAAATGGGAAGATGGGAAGTGATGTGAGTCACTACCCAGCAGCACTGGCCCCGTTCCATTCAGGCCATGGAGACACAACAGGTCGCCTGGCAGGCGAGGGCAACAAGGGGAAACCACGCTGCAGCACAGCCCCTGGGAAGGAGAAGCAAGGAAACGCACCTGCCTGACACCTTCCCTTCTCTCTGTCCCCGGTTATTTGCCCCACACCAAGTTGATTCCTTTGTGCTTCCAGATTCATCACCCAGCCCCTTAGTGGCCACTTGGGGAGCCAGATTCCATGCCTTATAGGATTGCATTCGGTCCAAGTCTTTATGTGGACTAGTGACTTGGGTGAATCAGGGCTTAGTGTGTGGAGCATGACATATGGTCCTGGGGATTCCATTTGTCCTGGCGGGTAGGAAAAACACTACATTTTTAATATAGTCCTTTTTAATATAATTTTATTTTGTATTATTATATATTTTAATATAATTTTATTTTATATAATTATAATTTTAATATAATAAAATACTATATTTTAATATAGAATGAAAAAATCTATCTTAAATATTAAGGTGGCACTTAAGGTTTTAAAGTAAATGTATCTGTAGGAGTTTCGTTAGACTCTGCCCCCAGCTGTCTATGGGACACAGATTTGCTTTTTCCACAAAGGATCTAAGTTGCCTTGGATAAGAGCACAGGCATGTGAAGGCATCTGTAAGAGAGAGAAGAAAGAGCTTCCAACCAGGAGGCCTCGGCTGCGATGGACTGTGTTGGTCAGTAGTGGAGCCCCAGGTAAAGAAGTGCATGTCCATGCACTAACCAGGAAAGGAAGAGTCCACTAAACTTCTAGGCTTACTGATGAGGATATGCGTAATGTGGAGACTGGGTGCAGGAGTGTGCACAGCCAACTAACTTTCCCCACTGTATTCACAAGAGCATATCATCATAAATTGTGGGCCACAAAAGATATTTTAAATTTTCCTTCATATTAACTGTTCATCCTATTTTTATTAGTAGCCTTCAATTAATGTTGTGATTCATTCTCCCTCATTCTAAGGCCACATATTTTAGGCATGGTCCAACCCCCAGTTCAAGGGCTGGAGCCTGGGATAAGCCTAGGCTAATAAGCACTTTTCATTCCTCTGACTACAGTGTGTGAATCTTTGGACTTTTGCAGATCTACTAAAAAAGAAACTATGTCCTCACTTATTTTGGAGTTTAGAGTGTGATGCTGGAGCTGCTGTAGCCCCATTGCTGTCATGGTGGAGAGAACTTGTCTGGGATAGAGCTAACCAAGAAGAACCAGGGCAAGAAATATAGAGAGAAGAACTAAATTCCTGTGGGTTCTTATATTAAGTGAAGCCTGGGATCAGCTCTACTTCTGTTTTTCCCAACTGTATGAACCTGTTTTTACCTAAGCCAGTTGGGTTGAGTTTTTTTTTTACCATTTGCAACCATAAGAATTCTAATGGGCCAGGTGCAGTGGCTCACATCTGTAATCCCAGCACTTTGGGAGGCCAAGGCTGGTGGATCAGGAGGCCAGGAGTTTGAGACCAGCCTGACCAACATGGTGAAACCCTATCTCTCCTAAAAATATAAAAATTAGGCACGGTGGTGCACGTCTGTAATTCCAGCTACTCAAGAGGCTGAGGCAGGAGAATATCTTGAACCCAGCAGAGGTTGCAGTGAGCCAAGATCATGCCACTGCGCTCCAGCCTGGGTGACAGAGCAAGACTCCATCTCAAAAAAAAAAAGGAATTCTAATGACTACCTGTACATCAGACCATCTAAGCCTAATGGCAATTACATATTTGCTTCCTCTCACTTTCCTTGATTTCGTTTCATTATTACCAAGCTGCCTTCTGATTATTGTTGACTTTCCAAGTGCGTCTTTCCAGAGGGAGTGAATGTACTGATCACTTATGTTCATAGGCTTTTCTTGTCTGAATTAACAGGTGTTTTTGGTTATTGTTTTTGTGTGTGTGTATGAGGAAGCAAGTGGGTTTTCTGAGTTTATTTGGTTACTGTGAGCCTGATTCTTCAGAGAATGTGCAAACTGGGTTTCTGGTTTAGAAGATTGAGGGTCAGATTTTGGGAATTGACCTAGTATTGTGGGAAAATTGACCAGAGTGGTAAGTATAGCCTCTGGGCCTTTTCCCTTGAAGAGCAACCTGGTATCAATGTGTAGCTATGTGAGCATTAAATGTTTCACTCCCTTGTCCTTCAAGAACCATCGGAAATGTCTCCTTCTCCTCTTTTTGATGCAGGATTTTTCTTGATCACTTTGCCAGCTGGGACCTCTAGCCAGCAATGCCCACCCTCGGCCTTGCTTAGGCACACCCAGACACAGGACGCACCCTGCCCGTGCTGAGTCTAGTTTGTGCACTGGCTTAGCCTGTGGCTGGGCCAGGCGTGTCCCAGCCCACCTGTGTTATAGCTTGTGCTCGCATTTGGTGGTTCCTGAGCTCTTGTCCCATGTCTAAGAAGAATGAAAATATGCTGACAATTGAAGGGTGAGGAGGTTGGGGAAGAATTTTACTGAGGAATGGAACAGCTCTCAGCAGAGACAGGATGCTGAGAACTGTTCCAGGGCATGCTGAGAACTGAGAGGGTCCCCCTCCCCCATAGTTGGGTGGTTTTTCTCTCAGTGTGGCTGAGTCTGGGACTTTTATGGGCTCAGAATAAGGGAGCAAATGCTTATTGGTTTGTGAGTTTGCAGAGAAAGGCTAAAGCAAACACACCACTCAAAGGTGACTATGGCAGTATACGTAAATATGTATATTTACATATACATAGGTATATGTAAAATAGGTGAAGAGTGGGGATCGATCAGAGGAAAGTATGCCAAGTGGAAAGACAGGTTCTTAATCTGGTCCATGGACTTCACTTGTAGCTTGGCTTTCAGACTTTAAACTGTCTTTGCCTTGGAGTTGGGATATTACCAGGTACCTGCCCCTATCTGCCTAGGCATTGGTCTGCCTTTTGCTGCTATCCCTTTCACGTTCATTGACTAATTCAGTCAGCAATTACTTACCAAGCATTGGAAATGCATGGTGAAAAAAACAGGCAAGCAGTGCAGCTGTGGAGGGAAAGCTGAGGACCAGTGTTGGTTGGCACAGACCCTGAGCAGTTTGGAGGTCACAGAAGATCATGGCCGTGTGGTGGGTGGACTGGGCATGGTGTCAGGAGCATCCATGGTCTTGAATTGTGGCAGTTCAAATCAAATCTGCGGTAGCACGTAGCACAGCAGAGACTAGCTGCCTGGAGACAACTGGCAGAAGCAACAGCCAAGAAAAGCATCCAGATCAGCAGCCTGGGAGAATGAGGTGCACCAGGCGTGGGCCACCAACTAAGGCCAGCAGAGTAACAGCAGGCAGTGGAGTAGAGTCGTAGACAGAGACTGGCATGGGGACAGAGACTCTGATTGTAAAGGGAAGTCACCCTCCCTTCCTTCAGAGATTTTTTTTCTTTGAGAGACGGCTCTCTCGCTATCACCCAGGCTGGAGTGCAGTGGTGTGATCTTGGCTCACTGCAGCCTCAACCTCCTGAGCTCAAGCGATTCTCTCACCTCAGCCTCCCAAGTAGCTGGGACCACAGGTACGTGCCACCACACCCAGCTAACTTTTAAACTTTTGGAGAGACAAAGTCTTGCTGTGTTACCCAAGCTGGTTTCAAACTCCTGATTTCAAGTGATCTTCCAGCCTCAGTCTCCCAAAGTGTTGGGATTACAGACATGAGCTACCACACCCAGCCTTTGGAACCTCTTAAGGAAACACAAGATGGTGAAGGACTGAAATCCTGCGCCTTCATAGGTGGGGGACATTATCTAGAGCAACTATGAAAACAACTTTGCCTATGGTAGGACCTAAGGGGCATTTTGCTTTATAATTATTCCAGTAAGGCAATTCTGTTGATAACTACCAATCTCCTCTGTTCTCTACAGGTATGAGCAGTGCTAAGGTGGTTTCATTCTGGGTCCAAACTGCTCTTTTCTTTGCCTTCTCTTTGGCTGTTGTTTGCTGACATGCCCTGTTGACCCATGTCCCTTGTTGGCCCCTGCTGCTCAACACTGTATGGGTTGCTCCCTTACCTCAAAGTTTGTAGACAGATTGTTGTGTATTCTCAATCTCTCTGCAACTGTTTACAAAAATTAGGCTTTAATGTACACAGACTTTTTGCCTCAATTGTATAGGCTTAATCAATTTGGCTTCCTTTATTCTTTTTTATGAGATCTATTGTCTTCTGATTACAAAAGAAATACATGCCCATTGTAGAAAGCAATTGATTTTCTCCAGCTTTTATTTTAAATTTGCATTTCCTATGAATGCCCATCTGGGCAATTTGGGAGATGCTGGAGGGGCAACTCTCCTTGAATGCAAATGCATCCTAAGCAGCCTTTGCTGGGGAAGGGGCTTCTGGAGGAAAAGGACTTTCACAGCTGAGTGCTGCCTGGACAACTCCTGTTCATTGTGCAAACATTCTGCCCCTCTTGTTCCCCGCCCCCCCCCCCTTTCAACCTGCTTTAAACAACAGCTGGAATTAAAAGGCATTCACTTACCAGAAAAAATGGTCTTGCCAGGGCTTTGCTATGTACTTGTTTCATGCTTTCCTCTTGGATAGTTCACATGTGATTTGAAGGGCTAATTCATATAAGGTCTTGTTCATTCATGTGCTGTTTTACTGGGTACACGCTTAGGCTTCTGAGATGCAAGGGTATTACTTTTATATTCACTTGATCAAACTAGTAACTAAAATCTATTACATGCTACACATCTTCTTGTAACCTCTTCCTCTTCCTGAGCCTGTTATGGCTATAGGGTCCTATACATGAAAATCACCTGTTCTGATACATGCCAGTGGGGGGAGGTCACATTTATGGAATATCCAGTCTGTGTCACTCATGTATCTTCTACCACAACTCTGTGAGGAAAATGTTGTTCCTATTTTACAAATGTCCCTGTCATGTGGATGAAGAAACTGGGACTCAGAGAGGTAAAGTACTTGCTCAAGAATTTCAAGTTTGGCCAGCAAAGTTGCTGTGACTTTGGATAAGTCCTTACATACTATTTCAGGGATAAGACCAGAAAAATTGCAACCTGAGGAGAACAAATTAAGTTGTTGAACTGCAAAGAACAAAGGTGTTGCTTCTCTGTTCAGTTCATTTTTTTTTAGCTCTTTCTCTAGTTTACTTTCTCCTTTTAAAGAACCCGACCGGCCAGTTGCTGGGGATTGACATGCTGCTGGGTGCACAGCTGTGTTTGCATAGACAGGAGAGCCGAGGGAAAACCTACTGGCTTGGCTGATGGAGGTGACGGCTTGGTAATGGACCTCGGAGAGTATATCTATGAATGAAGCACCTTTCATTTCCTTTGCTGCAAAAGCATCAATTAAGCTTGAATAATCTATGGGTTTTCCCCATTTCAGACAAGAAAATCAGCACAAATTGGCTAGACTCTAGGCTTTGGTCATTAATTGTCTTCAGCTCTTTCCTTCCTTTGCCATCCCCTCCTTCCCCAAAAAACCGAACAGCCACGTGCTGCCATTTCTGGCACTCAATGCGAACATTGACCAGGCAATTTGTTCCATCTTGAGTGTACTGAAGATATTCATTCAATGTTTTGAAGGCTGATTCTAGGGAGAAGGTGCCAGTCTGTTCACCTTAGGATTCGTGGAGAGCTTATTCAGAGCCCTTTTTCCAGGTTGGCCGTATTGATTGGCTTTGACCTCGCAGTCTGGTCTCTGGCTGCTGCTGTCCTGCACTTGAGCCAAACAGATGTGTCTCTGCAGGCCTCTCTATCAGACACGAGCTGGAGAAAGCCTCATTTGTCTTTGAAAGGCCTCCCGTAACCTATACTTTTTTTTTGAAATAACACTGGAAATGCTGTGCTGTAAGAATTGATGTGGGTTGGCCTGGTACGGTGGCTCACGCCTGTAATCCCAGCACTTTGGGAGGCTGAGGCAGGTGGATCGTGAGGTGAGGAGATCAAGCCCATCCTAGCCAACGTGGTGAAACCCCGTTCTACTAAAATACAAAAAAATTAGCCAGGCATGATGGCACATGCTTGCAGTCCCAGCTACTCGGGAGGCTGAGGCAGGGGAATCGCTTGAAGCCGGGAGGCAGAGGTTGCAATGAGCTGAGATCGTGCCACCGTACTCCAGCCTGGCGACAGAGCAAGACTCTGTCTCAAAAAAAAAAAAAAGGAATTGATATGGACAAGTATCTTTCCCTCATCCTAGAGCCCACTCTTCCAATGGTTTGGGTGGCCCTGGGCTCACCTGATAAGACATGGCTGCCTAGAAAGGGAAGCCCCCAAGAGCTCGTCCTGTTCCTCCTTTGCTTCTAGGCAGGGATATGCCCAACCTTCCAACAAAACATTTCTCCTTCTCTTTTTCTTGTTTTCTTTTCTTTTCTTTCTTTTTTTTTTTTTGATGGAATCTTACTGTGTCACCCAGGCTGGAGTGCAGTGGCACGATCTTGGCTCACTGCAACTTCAGCCTCCTGGGTTCAAGCAATTCTGTCTCAGCCTCCCAAGTAGCTGAGATTACAGGCACCTGCCATGATGCCCGGATAATTTTTGTATTTTTAGTAGAGACGACTTTCATCATACTGGTCAGGCTGGTCTTGAACTCCTGACCTCAGGTTATCCACCCACCTCGGCCTCCCAAAGTGCTGGGATTACAGGTATGAGCCACTGTGCCCAGTACCCCCTGCTTTTTTTTTTTTTTTTTTTTCTTTGAGTCAGGGTCTCATTATGTTGCCCAAGCTGAACTGCAGTGATGGGATCATGGCTCACTGCAGCCTTGATCTCCCAGGCTGAAGGAATCTTCCTGCCTCAGCCTCCCGTTTATTGGACTACAGTCGTGTGCCACCACACCTGGCTAATTTTGTGTGTGTTTTTTGTAGAGATGGGGTTTTGCCATGTTGCCCAGGCTTGTCTTGAACCCCTGGGCTCAAGCATTCCACTGTTTCAGCCTCCCAAAGTATTGGGATTACAGGCATGAGCCACTGCACCTGGCCGTGGAGGTAGAACTTTTTTTGTGATAAGTAGAAGAGTCAGAGTTTCTACCCAGGGTTGAGTGTTTCTAAGTCCCACTCTTCTTTTGTTTTAAAAAAGTCGTAAAACATTTTAATCACCCAAAAAAGCACCGTATACATAGACATCATATTCATATATAATTCAAGTCTTCCTTCCATTTATTTCCTCTTTCTCAGAGAGGGGCACCACGCCTCTTAGGGTCTACATCAGCCCCATGCGTGACTTACACTATCACTCCACGTAAATGTACCTGTGGACGTGTGATTTCAGTGTTTGCCATTTTTGACTTTATTTGTGTAAATAAAAATTATCTGAGACAGGTCTCAATCAATTTAGAAGTTTATTTTGCTAAGGTTAAGGACATGCCTGTGACACAGCCTCAGGAAGTCCTAAGACATGTGTCTAAGGTGGTCAGGCTACAGCTTGGTTTTATTCGTTTTAGGGAGACATAAAACATCAATTAATACATGTGCTGTACACTGGTTCGGTCTGGAAAGGCAGGACAACTTGAAGAGGTGGGGAGGGAGGAGGGCTTCCAGGGTATAGGTGGATTCAAAGATTTCTTGATTGGCAGTTGGTTGAAAGAGTTTATCTAAGGACCTAGAATCAATAGAAAGGAGTATCTGGGTTGATAAGGGGTTGTGGAGACCAAGTTTTTTATTATGCAAATGAAGCCTCCAGGTGGCAGGCTTCAGAGAGAATAGATAGTAAATGTCTCTTATCAGACTTAAAAAGATGCCAGACTCAGTTGATTCTCTTCTGGGTCAGGAAAAAGACCTGGAAAGGAAAGGGAAAATCTACATTTTCCTTCTAAGAGCCGGCTTTGCAGGGCCATTTCCTTTTAGGGTCTGCTATCTGTCATGCTGGTACCTTATTGCTACAGTCTGCTTTGTCTGTCTTAAGGCCTCTGTTTTAATGTTAAATGCTGGTCAACTGTGCCTGAATTTTAGAGGGAGGAGGGTGTAATGAGGCTCTCTGACCCCCCCTTCCTATCATGGCCTGAACTCAGGAATGCCCTTGGCAGACAGGAGGAGTTCATTCAATTGGTTGGAAGGTTTAGAACTTTATTTTTGGTTTACAATTGGTATCAGACTGTGACTTACTCTTTGTTCCTTCAGTAACTTGTTTTTTACTCAACTTCTATGTCTTAGATATTTACCCATGCTTCTGTGTCTAGTTCTAGTTCATTTATTAACTGCTGAATCATGTTTTATTATTTGTTAAGCCACATTTTATTGATCCATTTTCTGGTTCATGTGCATTCTGGTTATTTCCAATCTTCCAGTATTACAAATGGTGCTGCAATGAACATGCTTATTTGTGTCTCTGTATACACATTTGAGAATATCTCTAGAGTGGGATTTCTGGGTCACAGAGCACAAACATCTTCAATTTCATTGATTATTTCTGAACGGCATGCCAAAATGGCTGCATCAATCCACACTTCTCTTATCCACATGAGAGTTTTCATTTCTCTGCATGCTCATCACTGCATGGCATTGTTAGAATTTTACATTTCGCTGATTTGATGGTGTAACATGGCATATCATTGTTGTTTTCCCCGTTTCTTTCCCCCACTTTATTTAATGAATACAGAAGTAGAGCTGCCACAACCTGAAAAGATGATGCCTCTGTGTGCTGATTTGTTTTCTAGGAAGGGAGAAGGGTGAGCACCGGGTGCAGGTTTTACTGAACAGCCGTGTGGTTTTTTGCTCTGTACCATGGATGCTTGAGGTGCATTGCACCCAGTGCTGCTGACCTCCCTTCCTGTGCTGGAAGAATTTCCTGTATCATGTGTCCTGCCTCCCTAGATAGAAACCAGAAACCCCCTTCACTAGCCACCCAAGGAATAGGATTTTAGGCAGAGCTGATGACCTCCAAGCCGACATACCCACATAAAACAAACTTGGAACACGAAGCATGAGGTGCTGTATTGTGTGGCTGTAGTTTGGAAAAGGGGTAGAGAGACATCTACTTTCAAAGGCCATAGTGGTGGAGCTCCTGAAGGTGGCATCCTGGAGTCTTGTTCAGCTATGATAGCTGCGGTGACGATGTGCTCCCTACAGCAGTCTAGAGTGCAACTGTGCACTGTTCCAGAAGGCAAGCCTTCTTCCCTGACCCTCTTAGATGTTCTCTGAGCTGTCCTTTGTTCAATGCCTTTCTGCCTAAACTGGAGTGGATTTTGTTTGTGACCAAGCACCCCATCCAAACTCTCCTTTATTGAGGTCCTTATATTTGCCAGCGTTTCCCACACTAATCTCTAAGTATGTCTTATAGATAAGAGCAGATACAACAGATGTCTCTCTACCCTTCCTCCAGACTAGAACCCACACGGCCCCTCATTCTCCGTGTTCCAAATTTGTTGGATGTCATATGTCAGTTTTACAGGTCTTGTGGAGTACTTGTTAGAGATAAGTGTGGGAAACACCTGCAAATATAAAGACCTCAAAGAGTGAGAGTTTGGATGGGGTTCTTGGTCACAAACAACAGAATCCACTCCAGTTTAAGCAGCAGGATTGAACAGTACTCCACAAAGCAGATACTATTAGCCATTTTAGAGATGAGGAAACGGAGACACCAAAGAGTAACTTGCCCAAGGCCATGTGGCTAGTGAGTGGTGGAGCTGGGTTTGAACCCAACCCCAACTGACTGCAGAGCCCAGCAGATGGAGCGCGCCTCCTCCCACCTCTGGTTGCTCACCTGCACCTCACTGCTTTTTCTACTTCATGGCACTTAACACAGCCTAGGAATATCTTATTTATTTGCTTACTTGTTTTCTATCTCTTGTTATTACCTTATCAGTTACATAGAGAGCAAAGACCAGTCCTTGTTCACAATTGTACCTCCAGCCTTGATATTGTACTTAGCACAGTAGGCATTCAGTAAATATTCATTGGATGAGTAAATAAATTGAACCAGTCTACCATGGATCTCTTTGGGGGAGATAATCCTACTTAGCATTTCTGTTAAACTCAAAAATATGTTCAGTACTTTTTAGCATGTGTTTTTTTATTCAATAATAACAGAGCATGATGTCTTATGCCTCTTAGAATCTGAAGCTGTATCTAACGCCTGTTTTTCCTGTATTTCCTAGATATTTAAAGTCCTTCCAACATCTGTTTGACGTTGTGCTGCAAATGCTTGTCCCTGGGCTCTGCATTCCCACAGCCCAGATAGTTCCAGGGTCTCTGGGGCGAATGACAGCCCCGTGGCAGAGCTGGACAGGAGTAAAGCCACTCAGTCGATAGTTGCTTTACCCTCCACTAACTGCATGTCTTCCAAAGTCCCATTCTGGACTGAATCTCGGACCTTGAATTTGAATAAGTTATGGAGCCAGAATGGTCTCAGCTTTTCACCTGTGGGAGATTCGGGGCCAAATGGCCTCTTGAATCCATCGAACACTTGCAAGCATCTCTCACCTTGCACCCATTTGTTTCTAATCCCTTCATTTCAGTTCAAACCCCCAAATCTCTTACCCTTATATCCTTTCCCGTAAATTCTCCATTCTTTATTCTTTTGGACTGGTGTTTCATGATCACTGTTTTACAAATAAATAAAGACCAAACGTAATGGCTTTGTGCCCAATTCCTCCTCCAACAAATTCCTTGAAGATGATCAGTTTCAGTTTCCTCTCTTTCTCTTTTGTTCTTTCTTGCTCATTCTTAAGGTCCAGAGTAGAGAATTCTTGATTAGTTTCCAGAATAACCAGGATTGTAAGACCCAGCTCTTTACCCCTCCTCCTCAGTCCACCCAGACAGTCAAATCCTGACACTGGAATACATTTAATGGGTAGAGAGAACTTTGAGAGAAAGGTACCATGAAAAAAGCAAAGAAATCTTGATGGGACGTTTGATTTCCCTAAACTGTTACATGGCAGACTACCTGCTGCAATGGAAAGAACGCACGCTTGTGGAATGTTTCCAGGCCCACTTGAATCCCAGTTCCTCCACTTACTGGCTATGTGACCTCAGACAAGTTGCCTAATCTTAACCCATTTAAGATTCAATTTCCTCATTTGGGAACAATCCTTGTGGGGTTGCGGTGCAGTTTAGAGATAATGTATATAAATTACACAAAGAGCAGGCCCAGCTCTTACCAAAGCCACGTCAGGGCCTGACCTGGGGCACCCTCCATTACTGGCTTACTGCCCTGCCCAACACATACACCTCACACACAAACACACCCCTCACACACAAATACTACCCAATACCATACAAACACATACACACTGCACACACACCACACATATTCCATACACACACCATACATACCACACACCTCACAAACACAACACTATACCACACACATACACACGGTATACACATCACACACACACCTCACACACAAATGCAACACTATACCATACATACACATAAACACTGCACACACACCACACACATTCCATACACATACCATGCACACTGCACACACAGCACACACAAACACATCCCTCATACACAAATACACTATACCATACTAACACATACACATACCACACATATTCCACACACCATACATGACACACGCATACCACACACACACCTCACACACAAACACAACACTCTACCACACACATACACACTGCACACACACCATACACACCGCACACACACCATACACACCATATACACCATACATCCACCACACACACACACTATACACACGTACCTGCCACACCACACACATTCACACCCCACACACAAACACAACACCATATCCATGTGTATAGTGAACCAGTATACCATGGAAGACATACACATAAACGTACGACACTGCACACACACCACATATATTCCATACAGATACCATACACACTGCACAGACACCAAACACACACACTTCGTACACAAATACATTATACCACACAAACATATACACATCACACACACACCAGACACAACACACACACTATACACACTTACCAGACACATATACCCCCCCACCCCTCACACACACACCTGCCACACAAACACAACTCTATGCCCTACAAACACATATGCATACACACTGCACACATACCACACACACACTGTACACACACCATACACACCACAACATGATACAGACATACCACACACACACATCCCCCACACCCCATACACACAACTTACAAACACAACACTATACCACACACATACACCCTGTACACATCACACACAGACCACACACATGCCATACACATGTAACATACATGCATGATACACACACACCACACACAAGCACACACACACCACACATGTACACACATGCACACACACCACACAGTCAACATACCCACATACAAATGCATATACACACACATGCCACACATATATGCGATGCCGTAGTAAACACAAACATAAACACACCACACACATACATATTGCACTCATACCATACCCACATATACTATGTATACACAAAATACATATAAATACGTCACACATACAACACACCATGCACACACACTATACCACATAAACACATATACCACACACACTGCACACATGTACAAACACCACACACATACACACATACCACACATACTGCAAACATATACACACATGAACATATACACACATGAACATACACACACATACATTATACATATATCACAGACCACACACACACACAACGTGACACCAGACAAACACAAACATATAGCATGCCCCCCCCCCCCACACACATACACGCACACACTTTAGGCTCCTTTCTCATCCTCCCCGTTGACCTAATGAGAATGGAGAATCTCTGCTATGCTTTGAAGATCTTAAAGGCCTTGTTGATTTCACTTAGAGAAAAAAGGATGAAATTTCACCATTCCACTGGATAGGCTTGAGGAAGTAAATGGAGGGGAAAAAACTACGTTACAATTTGGGGAGAGGTTAAAAAAAGGCTAATAAACTTTGGGAGGCTGAGGTGGGCAGATCGTGAGATCAGGAGATCAAGACCATCCCAGCCAACAAAGTGAAACCCCATCTCTACTAAAAATACAAAAATTTGCCAGGTGTGGTGGCTTCTGTCTGTGATCCTGGCTACTTGGGAGTCTGATGCAGGAGAATCTCTTGAACCTGAGAGTTGGAAGTTGCATTGATCTGAGATCATGCCATTGCACACCAGCCTGGCGACAGAGTGAGACTCGTCTCAAAAAAAAAGCTAATAAAAAACCCATCAACTTTTTGGTTGTAGTTCTGGCAAAGGAACTTGGGGAACAGCGGGTCAAAACTATTGCCTAAAAGCACGTAAGGATTTAGGGTGATGATTTGTCTCCTCTTTTCACAGCTAGGTTACAGTCAGCTCCTGTTTTCCTTGCATGGGCTTGCTGGGAGAGAGAAGTACACACTAGCAGCTTCACCTTCAAATTGCATGAGCATTATTTTCTTCAGAATGCCTTGAGTGTATATTGTGTGATGATGGAGCAATTCTTGGGATGTGTCAAAGCTGACAGCCATCTGTCCTGGTTAAGTCCCATGAGCTTTGGGAAAATAGCAACTTGTTTAGTTTTATATTGAATTATGCTTTTGAACCAGTCACTAACCAGGCAACTTAAAAGATACACAGCCTTTTTATTTTATTACCTGTAATAATTTTGTTGCATGTAGTGATCCTTGAGATGGAGGCAGGATGAACCGGATGTGGGAAGTAGGAAGGTTCCTTTTTAAAGTTTCTTTTCTTGTTAAAGAATAAGTGTGCTAATAACTCTGTTAAGCCCTATCCTATGTAGCTGTTATGTGCCATGCTTACAGGCACATAGTACATTCTATGTCCTTGTACTTTAACCAAGGTATCTGTTCTGGACGTGCTCATAGGCATGTCCCAGCTCTCTATTGCTTTTACCTGTTTAGAAAAATTTTAAGTTATTAGCCAATCCGGTTTTAGTTTAAATTGTGAGGTCTGGCTCCAGCCAACAGAGATCAGACACAGCAATAAGGACGACTCCAAATGCCTAAGGGATAAATGTGTGTGTTTTCCTTTGTTCATTGTACTCTCTGGCACGATGGCTAGCGAGAGTACCCTTCCTGCGCTCAGGAAGTAAAAATAGCATTGCTGAAAGATCCTTTGTCTCAGTGCTAACTTTTCTTTGTGGCCCTGAGCATCTCTTTCCAACACTGGAGCACATCCTTTTTCAAGGAGAGAATTTAATTTCTTGAGTACTGCTTAGTCTTAGCACCTTACCACATTCTCTTACGACAGCTACACGAATTAGATACTGTTATTCTCTCCGTTTTGCAGATGAAAAAACTGAGTTAAGCAGCCTCCTCGGGTACTCAGGGTAATGCTGCTAAAAATGGTAGAGTCAGGACTCAAACCCAGGCAGTTAAACTCCAGAACCTGTGCTCCCACCTACCGAGGTATGAAGATGCCATCCAGCACAGTGAGACTGGGGCTTACTGTCATCAAGGTGCAAGATCAAAGGCACGCCATCAGAAGAAATAAGCTCCTCATAGGACACTGAGTGTTCTCTATAAGGAAAATTAATGTTCAGATTCGAGAAACATGAACATTAATTCCTAGACAAAGCAGTGAGAAAATCAGCTATGAGCCTCGCTGGTGGGAATAAGCTGGGGTCTGGGCTCCATCTCTGCTCTCCCTCCGAGTGCTGGAGTGATTTCTGTTGGGCTTATTTGGTGCTTTGGCTGGAAAAAGACGGTCACGACCCTTGTTGGATGTTTGGCATCCCTGGCCTTGCGACACTAAATGCCAATAGTGTGCCCCAGTCACTGTGGCTGTCCCCAACGCCCCTCCATTTCCAAATCTTCCCACTCTACTTGGGAACCAACCAGAGGGCATGAGATGCTGCAATCGGAAGCAGGTGGGAAGGGAGGGGACAGCACCCCTCCTCTGTGTTTGTGGAAAGGGATGGAGTTTCCACTGTAAAGAGGAGGGCTGGGTGGGGCACCCGAAGGAGGGGTCTTTGTGGAAGGGGTAGAGACTGAGAAGGGGAGAGAGACTGAGGTCTGGGGAAAGGAAGCTCTGAAGGCTCAAGCTGGGGAAGCCTCTACTTTATAAGTTGAAGTGATAGTCATCCTGCTTTCTCATGGCCCGCTGCTCTCGGAGATTATAGTCTGCTCTGGGCTTGACCTGGGAAAGGTCCAGTAGGCAGAAAGTACACTGGGAAGGGACCACTGTGGTTCTGAAACACCTTGCAGTGGCTCCAGCCAAGGGACCGGAGGCAGCCCTTTTCACCCAGAAGGGCTCTGTGGGCCTGCTGTGGCGCAGAGGATGCCTCCAAGAGCGGGATGTGGTCGAGCTACAGCAGTGGTATGAGGGGTTTAGGAGGGTCCTCCATCTGGGAGGGCATTTCGGAGAAAGCCACACTTAACACTGAGTTATATGCAATGCAGTGTGAGCTTATCAGGCTGATTCAAACCCCTAACCTTGTCAGGGGAAGTTGACCACGGAGGTGCTATGGAAACCTGTGTCTTTTCTCATGTACGTTTTAAAGAAAATCAGTCATTCCTCAAGAGAGAAGCCAGGTGTGGGGACCCACATGGTATGTTGGGGTAGTGGATGGACCTAGTAAGCCTGCTGCTCCCAAGCCACAGTGAGAAACCGGCTGCGGTGATTGGCAGGTCAGGCACCTTTGCACAGGGCAGCTATGGGCTGGTAGTGACGCCCTGGATATGAAACCTGGGAGTGTGTGTGGGAACCACAGCTGACCATCTTAAGGAGGTGCTGCAGGGAAGGAGAGTACCAGAGACAGAGCCATAAAGGAGGGAACGTGGATTGGAGGAGCCAGGAACAAGGGCAGTGTGTAGCTGAAAGCGGGGGATGCACTGGCCCCACTAAACAACAGCTTAGAAGCCCTGAGGGTTAACAGCCATGGCTGGGCCCTAGGCAGGGAGATACTGCATTTACCTTTGCGTAAATTCATGAAGGTGTTACATGTTTTTGACTGAGAACAATAGGAGGCCCAGTGGAAACAAAGTGACTTAGAAATCCAGGCTTTTTAGGATTGGATGCTCGCCTGAAATGCCTCAGAGGATAGAAGACACTTGGATGCCCCTGGGGGTCAAAGTGTCTACTGGATGTGGACCCACGAGGGCCAACGCAGTGGAGGATTGTGGGGGGAGGGATCCCTGGGGAAAAGTCAGCCGGGGGTACACCTGTCCTCCCTCTCACTACACCAGGCATCTTCTTCAAGTTTGAGTCTCTAAGTTATTTCTTAAATCCAACCTAACCGAAATCCGGTCCCTAGACAATCCAAACATTTGAACACTCAGCACTCCAGAACTCTGTCTTCACTTCTCTTCTCCATCTCTACCCACTGCCCTGGTGACTTGGGTGATCTTTTCTGGCCTCAGCTTTGATTACCTTCTATTTGCTAAGGACTCCCAAGTTATATCTTCAGGCTGGATCTACTTGACAGCCTCACGAATGTCCACTGGATTTCTCAAACTTGACACATCCAAATGGAAACCTCTGATCTTTTCCCAAAACCCCCACATGACTTGCAGCGCTCCCCATCTCAGCTGACAGCCATGCTGTGACCTGGCGGTCAGTCATCCTTGATTCCTCTTTCTCACACCTATTTAACACATCGGCACGCCCTACTGATGCTTCCTTCAACATCTCACCTGGGCTCTCAGCCCTTCTTACCACCTCCGCTGCTCCTCTCCTGGTCCACGTCGCCGTCAGCCACCATGTAAATATGACCATGGCTTCCCAACTGTGTTCTCTGTCTCCCACTTTGCCCCTTGCAGGCTAATCTCAACATAGGTGCTGGAGCGGTCCAATTAAACCATAAATCAGATCGTGTCACTCAAACCCTCCTAGTCCCCATTTCACTCAAAGTAAAACCCGAAGTCCTCACAATGGCATCGCATGCTCTGCCTGTTTTGGCTATGATGAATTCTCTGATCTCACCTCCTTATACGACTCCTGTCATTCACGTTGCTCCAGCTACATTCCTGTCTCTTCCACATACTGTGGGGGCCTCTGAGGGCCCATGCACTGGAGGCTCCTCTGCCTAGAATGCATCTTCTTACATATCTGCATGGCTCTCTCCCTCACCTTTGAAAAATCTTTGCTAAAACATTGTCTTTCTAGCCAGGCCCACCCTGACCACCCTAGAGAGCAAACAGATGTTCCCGGATCACTAATGCTGCTTATCCTCTTTACCTTACCGGATGTTTTCCACAGCAGTTGCCACCAGTATGTAACATACCAAGTCATGTCTTTATTTCATACATTTAGCCTCTTTCCCCTCACAAGGACATAAGCTCCATGAGAGCAGAGATTTTTTTTTTTTCTGACTTGTCCAGTGATATAGCTCTAGCATTTAAAACAGTGCCAGTAGGAGCTTCATACAGATTGTCGAATGAAATATTTCCCTTAAGTTGGAATTCCTTGGGGGAAAGGAGCTCTAGGGATCTCACCGACGTGCCTTCTGGTGCCTCTCGCGTTTCTTCTTGCTAGCCCTTCTTTTAGTATGACTGTTTTCCATTTAATCTTTGGGCAGCCATGGCATCTGAGCTTCTAAGTGCCCTCCGCACAGTGTTGCCTGTTTTCTCTGCTTTTCTGATTAGGTTGTGCTGATCTAGTGAACTGCCCTTTGGAGCTCACCTTAGCCACTCTGGGAACCCTGGAATAGTAGCTCAGCATGGCCTTTCT
Source organism: Saimiri boliviensis (assembly GCF_048565385.1). Taxonomy (NCBI): domain Eukaryota; kingdom Metazoa; phylum Chordata; class Mammalia; order Primates; family Cebidae; genus Saimiri; species Saimiri boliviensis. Next base: position 37,920,214 of record NC_133450.1, on the reverse strand, counting down.
GGGCCTCCTGAGTCCCTACCCAATCCCTGACCCAGCAGCTCATGAAACGGAATGTTTCATGAACCTTCTGTCCCTGAGTGGAACTCCGGGTGCCCGTTCCTAGTTCTCCTATAATGTGGCTCTGCTTTTTTTCCTCCTGAGCAAGAAGCTTGGAAACAGGGAGGTAAAGACATGGATGAGAAATATGGAGTGCATTTGAGGACACTTAAATACAGCCAGGCAAGAAAGTTAAAGAATTTCTTCAAGGCTGGGGATGAGAATTGCTGTGTGTTCATTTAATGAAAATGACACAGAAGAGCCAGTGTTAAGACAAAAAGTAATTCAGAGATTCTAAAAGTTAGAATTTATCAGTATGTTGAGAATTTTTTAAAATTCTAATAAGCTTTCAACATTTGTGCTGTTTGCTGGGCTTAAAGAAACACAAGAAACAAAGAACAAGAATTGCCTCTTAGGAAGGACGTTGATGTCTAATGCATCTGTTTCCCTTACTCTATTCTATTTCCATTTCATTCTGAGATCTGACTAAATTTGAAGGTTGCCCTTGGGTTTTCAACACTGCAGGGGATGATTTAAATCTAAATAATAATAAGAAGCCACTGCTTTTATTGGACTTTTATTTTATAAGTTGATGGAAACATTTCATATACACATTAGGTTTTGTAACCCAATCTTGGTTCTTGCTGGGTCCCGGAGGGGCTGTGTTACTACTTGGGAGTTCCCTTGTGTTTGCATTATCCCTCCAAGGCAGAAGGAGAAATGCTTTCACTGAAGCTAGAATAGCATTTTATTTGAAATAATTCTCATTTAAGGCGAGACACACACATTCCAAGTGCACACACAGTCTCCATCATAAAATCACAGAGCTTTGGAATTGAAGGGACCTTAGAGATCATCTGTTCTAACACCAGCATGTTACCTACGAGAAAGCTCCACCAGACGGGTTAAGTACCTCATCCAAAGCCACAGGCATCTAGTGAAAGAGACCAGACTACAATTCAGATTCCCTGATTCAAGTCTAATTTTCTTTCTGCTACACCATATTGACTCCAAAATAAGATAATGTATATGAAATCACTTTGAAAACTGAGCTGCAGTACACAGGTATTGAATGGAGAGGGAGAATTATAATGAGCTTGCTTTCTTCAGAGGTGAGCATGACTTGCTCAGGTCTCTTCCCAGATAAAGTAAGTTCATGGTGTGTGAATCATGAACCATATTTCTAATGAGGTTTCTGGCTATGGCCTCCAGAAAATGAGCATCAAAGGGGTCAAACCAAATACAGTCTTCATTCAAATCTATCTTTTTTTCTTCCTTCTCACCCTCTCTGTCTACCTCCCTCTAGTGTCCACCTTTAGTTACTGCATATGTGTCCGGCAGAAAGGCTGCATGCCTACTTCACTATCCATCACGTTCACTGTTATTTGTTCAAATTACCCTCCTATTTCTTGATATCAGCAGCTGTCATCAAGAGCAAATTAGGATGCTTTTTATATCAACAGGAATAAGTGACTAATAGAAAGACTTGGATATTAATTAAAGTCTTTAGTTTTGTGATTGGAATGATAACACAAAGTTTGGTTATTAAATTGTCTTTAATAGACTTAACTCACGTAAGAAGTCCTTATAACTAATTGAAATGTTTTAATTACAAACAGATATACTTATTATTAAGGTAGAAGGCCTATTAAATTAACTAACACATTCATTAAAAAAAATTAATTACTACTTTAACTACTTAGAATGCTGTCAGTTCCTAAATATGATTGCAAATTACTTGAAGGATTAAAATTTTATTTTGGTACTACTAATAGATTAATTAATTAATTAATTAATTAATTTTTGAGACGGAGTTTCGCTCTTGTTGCCCAGGCTGGAGTGCAATGGCGCGATCTCGGCTCACCTCAACCTCCGCCTCCTGGGTTCAGGCAATTCTCCTGCCTCAGCCTCCTGAGTAGCTGGGATTACAGGCACACGCCACCATGCCCAGCTAATTTTTAGTATTTTTAGTAGAGACGGGGTTTCACCATGTTGACCAGGATGGTCTCGATCTCTTGACCTCGTGATCCACCCGTCTCGGCCTCCCAAAGTGCTGGGATTACAGGCTTGAGCCACCGCGCCTGGCCTAATAGATTAATTTATTAAGCCTTATAGTAATTGTGACTAATGTTTAATTAGTCCTATGTTGCCTTCTCTAATATATAGACATATCTATATATCTATATTTATTCTTCAGTTATTGTAGTGTGTTCACTTGAAAGAAACACATGTAACTTCATACTGTTCTAGGACCCTTGTTGATGTGTAAAATATTGACAAGAACACTCACAACTCATTGGTAGGAGATTCTTTTGTAGCATTGCCTAAGTGCTCTGAATCAAGTAAAACAAATAGGCTGCTAACAAAGCCTGTAAAGTATGGATCCCATTTCCTGATCTGAAAAGATCCATTCAAAAGTCTGAATGACATTTACAAGAAAGAGCCTTCCACCATGTTCCCAGCTCTTTTCAGCCTGTGACGAGTAGGTCAGTGTGCACAGTGAGAAGGGGCCCCGTGCATGGCTCTCCTGCCTCATTTCTTGAGTTGGCTCTACCTCCCGTCTTGATCCTTCACTTGCCCTTCCACACTCCTCATCGCCTGGAGATGCACACACGCCCCCACGCACACCTGTGCACACGCACACCTGTGCACGCGCACACATGCACTCTGAAGGTCAAAAGGCACGACGTCGTCCGGGTGGATGGCTGCAGCCGGCCTCAGAGCTGCACAGCTGGGAGCGCCACGCTTGCTGCTTTACTTGCCGCTCAGCAGCAGGGAGGGCTTCGCTGACAGACTCCCACTGCTTCTTCCCCTCTTGAGAAACTGTTACACAACACAGGGATAAAAATTAAGCTACAAATAAAAATGCTTACAGGTTTAAATAGAAAGTAAATCCTATTTTAACATTCCAAAATTATGCTCCAAAAGTCTCAGCGACACAAATTGCTAGAGCGCTTTATTGCCAGGTGAATCAAATGACCGGGTGCCTGAGATCTGAATGGGCCTTGTCAGGGGTGCTTTGGGAGGAGTCTCACTGTACCCCTGAGGCAGGAAGCTGGGGTGATGATTGTTTCCACTGCCTATACTTTTTCCTTTACCTTCTTCTGGTGACAGACCTCTCCTTCCTCCCTGTAGGAGTGCATGTGTGACCCAGAAGAGACCAGTCACAGCTGCTCATATCCAGCCACAGGGGTGAGTCCAAGGACAGACACAAGGCACGGCAGAGTCCTTCCCTGAGACTGCTTCTCCGTGAGTCTGACGTGTTATCTTCCAGCCGCCTCTGTTGCTGCTTCATAGCTTCAAATCTGCTTTCCCTGTTCCTTGGATTCTGCATTTAATCTTCCCATCACCACAAGTTGTATCTTCTCCCAAAGAGGCAGGGGTCTGTAAGGGTGCAAGTCCAGATCTCTGGTCACCAAGGAAGCAGCTTTTCAAGGATGTGCAGACCAAGGGAAGAGGCAGGAGTGGCTGCGTAAGAAAGAATACCCCCAAGCCACTGTCCCCAGGGCCAGTTGCACCCATATTTTTCATTTGCAGCTTAGGATTTTCTCCCCTTTTTGGCATAAATTAACTTGAATAGAGTTTGTTACTTGCAAGTGAAAGAACTTAATACAGAAATGACTCCAGGATTTAGGTTGGAAGACACATTAGTGAGGCAGTGTTTGCAAGTGACAAAATTCCACCTTCAATTAGCTTAAGCATAAACAATAAAGGATTGGCTTGTGGAACGAAAATGTATTTTAGGTTCCCCTGGATTTGAGCACTCAAATGATATCTTTGGGATCCCACTGAAGGCATTCAGAAAATGCCAGCCCCAAATATGCCACTGTCATGTGCTGATGACTTTGAAGCGAGGGCACTTAGGGAACAGTGATGCAGGCAGAGACTTTCTCTGAGCCCCCTTATCTGCCTGAAGACCGATCCTCCAGAAGGAACTCAATTGTCATGAATCCCCTCCTGGGAATCTTCTCAACTGGGGAAGATTAACTCATTTTGCAGGAAAGAAGGGGAGAGGTTGGCGCCAGCCCAGGCGGATTGTAACCTGTGTTCTTGAGACAATATTTGTTACTGGAGAGACTTATATCTGCTCAAGACAGCCGTTATTCAGCACACATTTCTTCCCCTCACGCTCCCATAACCTGTATCCCCACCACTCCCAGCAGCCGTAAGCCCCTATTCCAGGCATCCCCAAACTTTTTACACAGGGGGCCAGTTCACTGTCCCTCAGACCGTTGGAGGGCCGCCACATACTGTGCTCCTCTCACTGACCACCAATGAAAAGAGGTGCCCCTTCCTGAAGTGCGGCGGGGGGCCGGATAAATGGCCTCAAGGGGCCGCGTGTGGGCCGCAGTTTGGGGACGCCTGCCCTATTCCTTTCTGTAGCTCAGGGTACTGCATAAGCTTCAATCACCTGGCCTGGCTTCAAGGTTTATTCTGCAGGACTCCCGTGCATGTGCACATAATTAAACGTAGCTTTTCTCCTGTTATGCTGTCTTATGTCAATTTAATTCATAGCCCAGCCAACGAGTCTAGAAGGGTGGAAGGAAGCCACTTTTCGCTCCCCTGCACCACTTTTCCCCCAACCCTCTGCTCTGTCTTCCCCAGTGTTCGTAGCCTGGGAGTTACTTTATTCCAGGGTGGCTCTCACTGCTCGTGGTAAATGTCCCGCACGTTGCACTCCACCCCACTTGAGGAACTTCAAGCTTGCAAGGTTCTTAGTTCCCACAAAGCAGAAGGAAAATGAGAAAATGCCCCTCCCTCCCCTGACACCCACATCACCCCCAAAGTGAACTAAACACTGAGTCCAGAGGCATGGGTGCTCCGCTTGGTCAGACTTGCTCTGGGCCTGACCTGGAGGTGGAGCTACTTTCTCACTGCACAAGCAGGATTTTTGCCATAGAAATGGGAGAAGGATGACCCCCACCGACCCCCCGACTCTTTGGGAGAAGATAAAACTTGTGAAGGGAAGATCGAACGCAGAATCCAAGGAACAGGCAAAGGAGATGAAACTACGGAGCAGCAGCAGAGGCGGCTGGAAGAGAACCCGTCAGTGCTGGCTACTGAGACACCGGACATCCGCAGTGTCTGCTGTGCACGAAACGCAGCACCAGAGCAATGCACATTTTGGTTGCTGAGTTATCTCCTGAAAAGGAATCAGCACAGACAGCTTGCAAAGCAGTTCAAGGTGGTCGAGTGGCGGATGGGAAAAAGGAGGATGAGGTGAACAGGACCAACCAGCCATTTTACATCTGCTCAGTTCGGATGGCAGCATCTTCTGGGCACCTAGGATGTGAAATCTGCAGGTAGCCTTTTGTTTTTTTCTCTCCCTTTTGTTTGTGTAATTGACAAGAGAGTTTCTCTTTCTTTTGGTTGGACTATGGTGAGAAAGGAGGGTGGGCTGAATTAGCTGTAGATGCCTTTCTTAGAGGCCTAGGAGCCTTTTAAAAAGGCACAGGTGTGTGGTGGCTACATGGTATCACCTGGGATTTACTCCCATAAATGGGTCAGGTGTAAAAGAACGGCCGTTAATTAATGCTGATTAGCTGAAGATGCATTGCTTACCCTGACTGCTCAGCATGGAATGTGTGAGTTAATTCCAGGAAATCTAATTACTGAAGTTCCTAGCTTGCCTCTCCCTCCCCTGCGATGCTAGCATTTGAAGCACTGAAAGCATCTTTAGGGAGTCTGCGTGTTACTTTAGACTCATCTCGCCTTCCTGCAGCACGTGGCCTTGGAGAAATGGGTTGGCAAGAAATCCCAGGCTGAGAATTGAATTATAGGGAAAGGAGATGCCTGGCTTCAGAGGAGAGCTATGGTTTTGAGGGGCGGGGGCGGGAGCAAAGGAGATAATCTCATCTTTTTCATAGGAAGGACTTTGCCCTTGGGGGGACCCAAAAGCAGAAGGGGATTCAGAGGTTGGTCTAGTTAGCTGTGGAAGTCATTGGCAGGGCAATAAATTCATCCCAGCTGAGAAAACTGTTTACTTACAGAACCAAACCAAGCAAGTCAGGCCTTAATAGGCTAAAGCTGGTTGGCTGCTTCCAATCCTGCATTTGGTTCTGTCCTCCAAATACTGATGTAAGGCACTTTTGATTTCACAAACTCCTCTCAAACCTGGACCAGGAGATGGTCTAACCTCGGCTGTCAGCAGGTGGAAACGCAGATGGACTGAGGAGGGCACGAGGAGTCAGTGAGGGTTTAGCTCCAGGCTCCAGGTGCCTCTTCTTGCAAGGGGGCTGCCATGCCTAGAGTGGCCCTGGGACTTTAGACCCTGCATTTAAACTGGCGTCAGATGGAGATGCTAGAGGACTGGAAGACAGGTTCTTGCCCTTCTGGAGCAAACAAGCAACAAATAACAAACCATGGCAAGAATACCTAGAAATGTTCCTAGAAACTGGGATAAGCGCAGCTGTCAGTCAGTGCAGCCTAGGTAGCCCAGCAAGGGACTTGGGGGGTCGGACACGCAGCTGTGATGACGAAAAGGTGGAGCTGGGCTAGTCCTCTGGAGGGGGCAGGGCGGGGGCTTGATTTAGGTTCTAAAGATGGGAACAGAAAAATTGGCTAATACATCAGTCGGTACCCACTGAGTGCCCACTCTGGGCAAGACTCGGCAGGAAGGACTGGCGTTCAAGCCAGAATGTTTGTCTTGATTTTGCTGGAACAGGGCCTCTCCAGCCACCCTCACCCAGACCCTGCTGAGGACCACCCAGGGGGACAGAAGTGAGGAGGAAGGAGGGAAGGCAGCAGGGTCAGGAAGCCGGAGTCAAATTTTCACCCGCTGCATGGTTCCTGCAGTGGCCAAGAGAAAGCTTCCCTTCATCCTCTGACACTTCACTGAAAAATCAACTCACGAAAGGCAGATCAATCAGAGAAAGGGTATATAAATTTATTAACAAACGCCAGGAGAATCACAGAGGGATTATCCTACGTCCACCTCACAAAGGGGTACAGATGGTTGTATACCCTTTTCCTCAGGAGAAAGGGAGATGGGGAAGTGAGGAAGATTTTAGAGGGGTGGTAAATGGTTTTTAGGGGAATTCAGTGGGCTTGAAGAACATACAATGACCTGGGACAAAGTCTGTTGGGCCCACAGAGCAGACCACAATTTGTGACAATGCTACCCAAATCTGTTAGACTTCAGTCTGTCTTCCCGTGGTAGGAGACTCAGGGAAGGGACCGGAAGGAAATTTTCTTCTTTGGCTCTGGACTTTAGGCAGGTGATATGGTTTGGCTCTGGGCCCCCTTCCAAATCTCATCTTGAATTCTACTTCTAGGTACAATTCCCAGGTGTTGTGGGAGGGACCTGGTGGGAGATAATTGAATCACGGGGGCAGTTTCCCCCATACTGTTCTCGTGATGTGACTAAGTCTCACGAGAGCTGATGGGTTTATCAGGAGTTTCTGCTTTTGTATCTTCCTCATTTTCTCTTGCAGCCGCCATGTAAGCAGTGCTTTTTGCCCTCACCACGATTCTGAGGCTTCCCCAGCCATATGGAATGGTAAGTCCAGTTAAACCTCTTTTACACCTATGCAACAATCTTACGTGTTCTTCACATGTACCCCAAAACAGAAAATGCAATTTAAAAAAAAAAAAAGGAAAAAAAAAACCCACCTCTTTTACTTCCCAGTCTCCGGTATGTCTTTATCAGCAGCATGAGAACAGACTAACACAGCAGATGAGGGAACTCCAGAGAGCAGCTTCCTCCTGTGTGCTTTGGGAGAGACAGAGGATTGAGACAGGAGGGAGGTGAAGGCCAGAGAGACCTGAAGGCTGCTTCTTCAGTTCAGCATGTTGGGGTGCCATATTTTGCGGTATTGGTTTCTAAGCCCAAACAGTATCGATTCTAAATAATAATTAAAAGTAGGATGAAGTCCTCTGCCATTGTGCAATGGGATGTGTTGGCTGGGATTCAGGTCTGGGATTCAGACTCCATGGGTGGGAGATGATAAATATCATATCTCTCCTAATTTCTCTACCAGATTCGGAAACAATGGCTGTCATTTCATATTCTAAAGGAGAATCAAATATGCCTTTTGAGCTCCCAGGTACCAGTGATAAGAAGTCAAGATTGGTTCTGGGTTAGCCCCACCCCTCCCTGGGGATCTTGTAGAAATCCCAGGGAACCCAGGTAGAGGATGATGTTCTGGGGCAGAGCCCCTGGTTGCCACACCCTTAGGGTCCCTGCTGAGGAGAGAACAGGAGGAAGGGCGTGCCCACTGCTTCTGGGCTGAGTAGGATCCTGGCCGAGGCTCCCAAACTTCCAGGCCTGGTGTCCGTCTCCTGGCCACCCACACATGGCACCCTTCAGAGAGAGGGTCAGCTACCTCTGGGTGGTGTGTGGGAGTGGGAGGGGGCACAAGTCCATGCCACTTATGGACATCGTCATCCCTTCCTGCTCTCTGGTCTTGAGGAAATCACCCATCTCTCCTCCCGGAATAAGCCGTTCCCCGACTTGATTCCTGCAACAGCCTCTGGAATTGTCCTGGTCCTCCGACATGGAGTGTGTTTGGGTGAATGAGGGCACGTGTGGGTAAGCACACTGCTCCTGTCTCCACGGTCCCTGGCTCCTTTTCCGGCTGGGCAGGAGTGATGCCTGAGTAAGTGAATCCCTCAGGAGGGGCTGGTGGGGTCATGTACCCTCAAGAGACCTGCCTGGGGTCTTGGCTCTTCAGCAGGCTGCCATAGGGCAAGGGACCCTCAGAAACCAGGCAAAGCCTGGAGACCCTGCCAGGAAACTGGGTGGGGATTAGAGCAGCTGAGCCCTGGGGGGGTCATGTAAATATTGTTGTTTATTTGCAATGATTGTCCTGAAATGCCAGATCTGGTGCATTTCATTCTCAGTGGCGTTGAGATACCAACAGTTCCTCATCACTCTGGATAAGGCATGGAATGGTAACATGTTCTAACAGATAATGAAGATTGTGCCGCTCGAGGATTTCCTCCTAAATTATAGGCTGTCATCTGAATTATGTGGTACATTTGGCATTGGGTTTAGCAGGTGATCCAAATTATGCATTAATGTAGCCATAGAGAAACAGAAAATAGATTCAAATGAGAAATATGATGCCAGGCATGGTGGCTCACGCCTGTAATCCCGGCACTTTGGGAGGCCGAGGCGGGTAGATCACTTGAGGTCAGGAGTTCGAGACCAGCCTGGCCAACATGGTGAAACCCTGTCTTAACTAAAAATACAAAAAATTAGCTAGGCCTGGTGGCATGTGCCGGTAATCCTAGCTACTCAAGAGGCTGAGGCAGGAGAATTGCCTGAACCTGGTAGGCAGAGGTTGCAGTGAGTTGAGATAACATTGCTGCACTCCAGCCTGGGTGACAGAACGAGGCTCCGTCTCAAAAAAAAAAAAAAAAAAAAAAAAGAGAGAAATATGGAAGAAAGGCTTTCAGCATGAAACTCGATTACTACCTGCTTATCAATGGTTTCCTTCTATCAGGTTGTTAAGCAGGTAGCAATGATTTATTTTAAAAATAATTACATCTTTTCTCAGAACATGTGTGGCATTTGTTATTGCTGTTGTCACCCCCATTATTACAGCTGTCATTACTTCAGAAAGCAGAGGTGTAAGTAACTATTTAGGTCATTTCTAATCTCTCTCTGGAGGACAATTTCTTCTTCTAGCATCTTCTCCCAGGCTTTGGTAGGCCTGGCTTTAAAAGGATCCTGAAATGAAGTCCTGCCCCTTGCCCAAGAAAGCCCATTCCATGGTTACATCTTATCACAAGGACGAGTTTCCTCTTGTTATTCTTTCTCAACTTTCTTTTCCAAATGTCATCCTAGCAATCATTAATCACAGTGAATAAAAGTTATAATTAATAGAGGCCCAAATTGTTCAAGTGGAAGATTACTCTTTTGAATTCTTGTATTTTTCTTGAAAGATGTTCTCGAGTTAATTAGTTAGCATTTAGGGTTTTAATTTTTTTTTTTTTAAACTATGGTCTCGTTTCTGAGAAGAACAAATTGATCCCAGTAACATGGGGTGAGGGGATTATGTATAATGTATGCAGGAGACCCATGTTAAAAATAAACATAAGGCTGGGGGCTTTGCTGCTCCCCCTGCTGGCTCTTTAGAAGGGATAAAGATAAGCAGCCTAGACTCAGCTGTGTCAATCCTAAGGAAACTGCTGGGGTGCCGGTGACACACATAACCAAGAGATGTCCACTGTTGGGTTCCTTTAGATGCTGAGCTGGGCTCTGGGTGAAGGATCACAGTGAGTGAGCAGAAGAGCCTGCTTCTAAGCATACAGGAGGGCATGGTGGCTGCAGGGCCCCTGAGGTCTGCCACTCAGCGCACTAAGAAATTATCTTTAAGATGGAGTCATCCTGTGTCCCCAGGATTAAAAACCTCCATCCACATTGGGAACAAGGGACATTTCAAGTTCGAACCCAAGACACACAGGCATCCGTTCAAAAGTCAGGCATGAAAGAGTGCAAACTAAAAACCATACGCTGTGAGTCTCGGGGAGAGGCAGAGTGTGCAGAAGTGTCTCGTGTCCGGAGCCCCTCCCTGTTCCTGACCTGCTGGCTTGGCAACTCAAGACAGCGTCCCTCCGGGACTAGCACTGGGATTATGTTCCCAGGTACAATGCATATTTATATCCTGCATTCCCTTGTTAGCTCATTGGTGCCACTTGTTTTAAAAAAAAAAAAAGGACATCACTGTGTATTCTCAAGCTCAGCAACTTCTGGGCCACAAAGCCCCAGGGAGGAGTCCTGTTACGCTGCTGGGCTCTGCTGTTTGCGGCATCTTGCTGGCGTTGGGTTATAACGTCTGGACCTCATACCTCCTGACCTCAATTCACTCTGCTGGCTGTGGGAAAGCCCAGAATCAAAGGAGTCAATTGTGATGGAAATCTGTGACAGAGAAACAGCATCTCGGGTATCTCGGCTAAAGTCCTGTACTAGGCAGGGGTGGGGACAGTGCTTAACTCCAAGTCTAAGGGGCTAAAATTCATTCATTCACTCATTCACCCAATCCCTAAAAGGTATTAATATAATTACAAATTCATTCCTGTAATGCGATAGACTGCAAAATGAGCCCCCGTGGCTTTTCATCTTTCTATAGTGTCATAAATTGTTGGCCAAAAGTGGCCTTGATGATTCCCTTCCCTATATCCACTTTTTAAAAATGTGGCTTTGCCGTTCTCCCCATGGAAGAGAAGGAATCTGTTTCTCCTGCCCTTGAATCCAGGCTGGTCTTGTTACCTCCTTGGACCCAGCAGGCATGGCAGGAAGGATGGTTTGGAGCCAGGGCCTCAGGAGGCCTGACTCACTTCTGCTCTCACTCTTTCAGAATCCTGCCACCTTGAGAACAGGCCCAGCACAGTGCTGTTCTCAGTTGGAAGAAGAGAGAACAGTGGAAGGTCCACCTGTCCCAGCTTGAGAACATCATAGATCGTCTTACAGCCTGCCAGGCCCTGACCTGTGTGAGACCAGCACAGGTAAGAAATGCTCCCTTCTCAACCTTCAGCTGACTGCAGACACATGTAGGCTTGTGAGCAAGAATCAGTGCTTACTGTTTCAAATCACTGTTGCAGGATGGTTTGTTACACAGCAATAGCTAAGATACTCACGCACACAGAAGGAGCATGCATCAGTGGAATGTCCACTTTGGTGGGAATATAGAACCCAGTGCTAAATTTCCAATTAAGCTTGCCAAGTGCATTCTCAGCAATGGGCACACAGAATCTGCCCACTGACCCTGGAGGGGTCTGTTGTTACTAGGGATTCCAAGATTCCTTGTCCGTCTGCAGGGATGTGGAAGCTAAAGGAGACTGTGGCATCATGGCTGGAAAGCCGGCTCGTTTCGGAGAGCTGAAGTGGGCGGGTTCCAGCTGCAGCCAGGCTTTTGGAAATGGGCGGGGGAGAGTTGTCATGACAACCAGTGTACCCTCCTTGTGCTACCTAACGCTCATGGTGGGTGGTGGGGTTCAATGACCGTTGTCCACAGCAGGCTGAGAGTGGGGGCGAGGCAAGGCAGAGGGTTGGGCGTATCGGGCAAGACAGGCCTGATTGTGCCTAAAGTGATGCCCCAGACTGACTGGCTAGGTGAATATCCACCATTATTAAGGTAATGCGAAGACTCGAAGAAGAGGATGACTCACTTTCAGGTGTGCAGAGTAAGGCGCGACCACTTGTGGTGGTAGTGAAGAGAGCGGGCTGCGTGGGTGAGGGACCGCTGGTCTGACTTTGAGGAGGTGGGAGGTCCTGGGCTGGTCCTTCATGCCTCTGTCTTTACCACCTCGTGGAGAGGCCTGCGGGCTGTGCAGCCGCTGACGAGTGGGTGAGAGAGACTGTTCCTCCTGGCCCAGTTATCTGTCCTTTTAGTCAAAGGAATTCCTATACATTTCAGAACAGAGAGCTCACTGTGTGCCTGTGAATGCCAAGAAACCAAGTCACCATCCATTAGGGAGGCTGCTCTGTGTGCTGAAGCAGGAAGTGGGCCACGTGGGGCATCCTCAAAGGCTCATAGTGCTGGTATGGGACATCCCAAAGCTAGGCTTGGACTCAAGTCTGTAGAGGCAGGGTTTCCCCTCGGTGGAGCGTGAGCTTCCCGTGTCAAGTTCCCATGGGGGGCTTGTTAGACATGAGGACTCCAGGGTCCGCAAACCTACTACCTCAGAACCAGGGGGACTGAGTCTGGGAATCTACTGGTTTAGCAGTCAGCCCTGGATACCTCTAGCACACTAACTTGGAGAACCACTACCCTGAAGGAAATTACCCGGCCCCGAAGGACCAGCAAGAGGCCTCAAGCGCAGGCTCCAAGGCCCGGTGGGCGAGCACAGTGCTCCCTCGGGCCTTGCAGCCACCCCGTTCTGCACACATTCCCTCTTCTCTCCCAGTGGCTTCCAAACATACCTGCACACCAGAATTGCCTGGAAATATTTTTCTTAAATGTGTATTTCAAGGCCCCCCCTCCCAGATTAACTAAATCAAAATCTCATAGGACAGGGCCCAGAAATCAACATGTAATTTTAGGGGGGGGGAAAAAAAAACCAAGCTAAAATTCTCTAGTAGTCTTTGATGCCCAATCAAATGAGGGGACCACTGGGCTGTGCCCATCAGGGTCATACAGAGGACACCAATAAGTGACCCATTCTTAACTCAATTCTTAAGGACCCAAATCTATCACCAGCCTTGGAGTGTATTCACCCAGGGTATGTGTTTTTACCTTTTATCTTGGGGGTGCTCTGAGTCAACTAATTACTGAGTCTTTGAAACCCAGAGGGAGACCAATGAACGTGAACTTGTAGGAGGCAAACTAAAACAACATGCCATCTGCAATAGAATCAGCATAAGTTCCCCAAATGGCATCGTGCTGCCAAGACAGTTCTCCAAGTTTCCGCTGTCTGCCTCAGTAGAGTACAGGCCCTGGAGAGGTTCAATTATCCTCCACACATGTGCTCCTAGGGAGCCAGGCAAGAATAAGAGGCTGGAATGTTCAACAATAAAGTTCCTAGGGTTTAGAATAAAGGGAGGGGCAGGGAATCCAGAACTCACTTGCAATTCTGTTACAGCTTTGATTGCTGATAATTCGTCAATGGTTTGGTTGTGATATTTGCATTATTAACCTAGTTGAAAAAAGAACTGATAGATGGTGCCTTTCTTAGGGATACATGTCACAATTGAATATCCATTCATTCATTCGACAAATGTTTATCTACCGTGTGCAAAACACTGGACAAACCACACAGCGTCTGCTTTTAAGTTGCTTATGGAAAGGGAAGGGTGACATCAGTGAGGGGCCACCAGTTAAGGAGTTTAAGGGAATATGGTTCGGCTCAGGAAACATAAGGTCATTTTTAGGGAGCAGATTAGATTTGAGAAATTGGTTGTGGAGCTTAAGGTGGGAGGCAGTACATTTGGTGGAGGAGGAGAAACGGCATAAACCACGCACGGCCGCAGCTGGGTGTGGGGTGGGTTTGGAGAGCAGTGCCGCATTCTGTTATTTTAGCACAGAAGATCGGAGAGATCCCAGGGCGACAAAGGGAGAATGGGGGCTTAAAGAATGGCAGGCTGACAGGTGGGGTGGCCTGTAGGCAGCACGGGTGTCCAGTGCTCCTGGACATGGCCAGTAATCCTGGCCATCTTTTCCCCTCACTCTGCAGAGAGCCTTGGGGTCCTTTTCCATGCTGCACACTCCATAGCCACCAGTAATGGTTTGGGGTTGGCTCATGAGGAAAGTTCTGCAAACCCTTCTACACGAAGGCTAAGGAATTAGCATTTTATTCTGGAGACAATGACTGGAGAAAACAGCCTTTTTAAATTTCCCCACTTGAAGGAGTGATATAATCAAACAAGATCTTCTAGATGGTTAATTTGCCACGAGAATCTGGAAGGAACTGGGATGGGGCAGGGCATAGATGAGCCTGGGAGGCCAGTGAGGAAAGGATTGCAGCTGTTCCGCGGAAGTGAAGAAGCCCTTGCTTAGGGAGGTGGCAGTGATGGAGCAGGAAGGAGAGGACAGAGGTGACGGCCCTTTGCAAGGGAGAACTGGCAGGGCTGGGAAGCTGCTGGAATATTGGCAGGTGGGAGGTGGGAGAGATCAGATGGCTCGAATTTCAGAGCTGAGATGTGATGGTGCCCCAGCCGAGGAAGGGAGCTGAGGAGAAGCAGGCTATAGTAGGGTACCTGACAGATTTACTTCTGGAATCCTGAGCTAGAGAAACCAGCACCACCCTGGGGGAGGGTCAGGAGAAGTTGGGAAGTGTGGCACCACGATCAGCGAAGAGGAGGAGCTAGAAATGTGCCTTTGGGAGTCATGGGCCTACAGGTGGTGGTGAGAGGCATCTGAGTGGCTAAATCATCCAGGGAAGGGCGGTAGAGGAAGCAGAAGGAGGAGGGGAGCACAGGAAGGAAGGCAGAAGACGAGGGCAGCCTGTGTGTTGAACCTATCACAGGACAAATGGTGCTTGCTTTTATCCTCCTAAGTCTAGTTGTTTCCAGCCTGTTTGAAAATACCTACTTTCCTGCATTCAAAGACTGGTGAATATAGGACCCTGTCCCCAACCCAATTAATCAAGTTCAGGAAAAGACCTAAAACCCAGGTACCAGTTAACAGACATCCATGGTTTATCTCTGTGGACACTAGGTTTTTGTTGGCATGTAGATGCAGACATGCAAACATGGCCCATGCAGATGTGCTGAAGAAACCCCCTCTGTGTTCTGGAGCCCCGTGAGTTGTTTTCCTTAAAATGCCCCATAACTGTCCCTGCATCCTAGATGACAGAGCAAGGGAGGGTTCTCCAGTCCCTGTCCCTGCCAGGTGACCAGGTGGTGTTACCGGATCAGAGGAAAGTTTCTGGTACAGAACCGTGGTACAAGGGGCTTGTCTACTTGTTACTAGAGTATCTTCCTTGGCTTGAAGACTGAAATGGGCCACGCAGCCCAGGCTTGATCCTGAAACATGAGGCCTCTGAGAGCCGCAGATGCAGAGTGCTTCCTCCTTCTCCCCACCATGCATATGTCCTCAGGGAACAATCAGCTCCACCCAGTGTTTAACCCTGTTAGCACCTCGATGCATCCCCAAGCAGGCTGCTGACACTGACAGCAGGAGCAACTTTCTGCAGAGATGTGTGTTGAAAACAACATCCTAATAAACACAATAATACTAAATACATTCACAGACAAAGGCGGACTCCAATACTCATTGCCTGAATTTCCTTTAAAACTCACCTTGGCCATCTTCGTAGAAACTGTCAGCATCCAGATTCCTCACTGGCCACATTCCCAGCAAGAATTCTAGTCCCTCTGGCTCCTGGTTATCTGCCGCTTCCTCTCCACTATGCTCCCTCCCCGCTATCCATCCTCTGCGTCTCAGTCCTCTGGTTCCTCCTCTTTGCTCTGCTCCTTGCTGCCCTGGCCTTCCTCACATTCACCGCCTTCTTGGCTACCAGCTCCTTCTGACCAGGCGGGGCTTCTGCTCTGCCTGCAGTGGCTTTGGGGTGGTTGCTGCATGCCTGGGCCTCCCTGCTTCTTGGCAGGTGACATTCCTGCTCTCCTGGGAGGTCATGGTGGCTTTCTCCCAGAGATGCCAACCATGCTTACTTTAGCTGGTGAAGGCACTGCCTTCATCCTTGAATTAGGTGCAGGTTTTGCCCTTCTGAGGGGTAACATCTTCACTCCTCCCCAACATCGACCTAGGAAGGTAATAATGACAAAGATTTTCATGGCCATAGTTGTGGTAAGAACCAACACAGATTGCACCCACCGTGTGCTAGGTGCTATTCCAAGATCCTCACAAGGTGGACTGTTTAAATCCTTACAATAACCCTACAAGGTTGAATAGGCATTATTATTATCATCCCCATTTTATAGATGGGGAAACTGACGCACACAGAGATTAAATAACATGCTCAAGGTCCATGTCAAGTCCTGAATGCCAAGACTAAAATGCGTGAAGCTGTAGCCAGATGTGGCTGCTGTTATTTCTATTATTAGTTCATGTCTGCCTCTGCTTGGCTGTGATCTTGGGAATCACACTTTGTCTTTCTCAACTTCAGTTTCTTCCTCTGTAAAGTACAGATCACCTATTCCAATTGTACTCTCTGTGCTCCTAGCTCACCTTGTTCCTCCTCCTCTGCAGGAACAAGGAGTCTTGTTTTCTCAGAAATTCTCTTTCTTTGGTTTTTCCTGGGTTTTGCAAATAAATAATTGCTGGCCTGTTTTGGGCTTCCAGAACGTAACTTTAAATAATGCTCAGGGATATTTTGTCAGCTCCCTTTCAATGAGAGGGCTGTGGAGTCACAGCTGCCCTAGTTGTCTCTAGGAACCTTCATTGAACCAGCGTTTTGATGCTGAATGAATGTTTTCCAACCCAAATTCTCTCTGGGAGAGAAGAGGAGGAGACAGGAGAGGCTGGGTCAGTCCTCAGTCACACTTCTCCTCTCATGACATCTTGGGTCTCCGCCGCATTGGTTCCCCACACCCTGGGATTTGGCAGAACAGAGGTTAGCATCAAGGACTCCCCCTTGGCCATCAAGGGATTTCTTTTTACTGGAATAACCACAGTGACAGAGGGTGTATAGGTTTTCTTTCCTGATCTGTTGCCATTTATAAGTGATTGAAGTTCTAAGCTCCCAGTCCTCCAGTGAGACAGGCAAGCCCGTGGGCTGGTCATGTGGATTTAATACCACTGTGCTGGCAGAATGTTCTTTGATCCTGTCCTGTAAAGTCTAGGCAAATGACCTCCCAGGGGCTCTGGAGGTCTCAGGCCAGGGTGCTGAAGGACAGAGTGTTAAAAAGAGAAGACTGTCTTTGAATATTGCAAAGCACAATGCAGTGTCCTTGCCAAAGCAACGTGGTGGAAGCCTGCCTGATATTAATAGCAACCACTGACATTTATGGAGCATTTACAATGTGCCAGCTGCTGTGCTAAGCACCATTTAATCCTCACAGTGACCCTCCGAAGTAGGTATTATTATTATACCCCCACCAATGCTTTGTAGATGGGGACCCTGAGATGGAGAGAGGCTGAGCTACTTGCTGGATCACACAGCTATTGCCAGGCTCCCAGCACCAAAGCTCACGCCCTTACCCATGGCAGTCTGCTGCCCTCCTCCCCAGTCCTCGGAGCTAAGTGCCTCCCAGTGCAGATAAGGCTTGCGGAAGACAGCGGCTGAAGGGTTGCCTTGGCCCCATTCTCGAGTTTGCGCCTCAGGGCTGGGGCTGGGTGCTGGGGATTTAGAAGCTCTGTTATCAGTGTTTTATGGGGGATTGATCCCAGGGAAAGAATACCTATTGCTTTCTTTCAAGAGGATTCAGGACCTCTGCATGCAGATGTTAGTGTACATGAGGACCCGTTCCAGCTGCCTGTGTCATAATCCCTCCTGGCAGGTGGTCTTCCCAGGAGACCACCTGACATGGGAGGTAGGGAAGTTTCAAAGGACATTTCCATCAGCAAACAACTCTTGTCGTCTCTAGAGATCTCTCTGCCTGGTTTATTGATACTGGTCTTTGGAATTCAGAATAACTTTCTGTTTTGATGTTTATTGGAGATGGTCCAAAGCATTCTTACTCACCAACTTTTATTTTCCAATATTCCTCTTTAGGCATTAAACCTTCTGTTGTTACAACACTGCTTTGTAAAAACCATGGTGGGAATTTCTGAGATTAGTTTGACTTCACACCAATACATTACAAATTCTGCCTTCCAAAGAAGAAACAGAAAGAGAAATGGATTAGGAGGCAGGAAAACCCGATGCCAGGCTCAATTCAGCCCCAGTGAGCCTTCTGGTTTGGGGAAAGTCAGCCCAATGAGTGGGTTGGACTAAGCCTGGTCCAGCCATTTCCCTTCCTGCCCAGATGCCCTGGCCTGGAAGAAGCTCAGTGTGTACTCCCGCCTGGGGCTGGGATGAAGAGGAGGAGACCATTGAGACTCATGGCTGGAGATTGAGGGTGGCAGGGGTAATGGTGGGGGTGGGGGGAATTGAACAGTTCCTGACAGCCAATGAGCACATGTCCAGGCTGCTTCTGAGTTAAGAGCTTTTTGTGGCTGAGGGCCCACCACTGCATCCCCTTTGGAAGAAACCCACTGGGTTGACAGCAAAGGGTCCTGCTCTGAAGCATGCGGTAAGTAAGGAGGAAGATCCAAGATGAACAGTGTAGATGCTCTTCTGGTCACCTTCATTTGACTTCTAAGCCTCAAAGTTGATCCAGGCAATTTGTTTTTAACTTCCTTGTCATGGCAGGTTAGAAGGTAGATTATAAACTACCTTCTAGAAAAGTGATTGCCAACCGGAGATCCGAGGTTTCAGGTCCCATCAGATATTTGAACTCTTTTCATTATTCCAGGAAGTCTCTTGGAAATTGTACATTTACACAGATAATTATGTATTTACTAACAAAAATGCCGAGTTTGTCTGCTCTTTGGTTAAAATGATACTATTAGTTCAGTGTGATGACTCACACCCATAATCCCAGCACTTCGAGAGGCCGAGGTAGGAGGATCACTTGAGCCCAGGAATTTGAGACCAGCCTGGGAAACATAGTGGGACCCTCTCTCTACAAAAATAAAAATTTTAAGAAAGGATTATCCTATTATTTCAGTGCAGTGACACTGGTGATCTCATGCTAATCTGAAGAGCTAATTGGCAGCCATCCGTGTTTTGAATAAGTAATAAGAAGGGAAAAGGTAATGACGTACACTTATTTTTCTATCATTTACACTCTGTCCTATAAGGTACATTGGAGTGCCTGGATTACCGCTTGATTTTTTTAATTGTGGAAAATTTTTCCTAATATTGGGGTGGTGGGGGAAAAGCCTGATGAAAGGAGTATGAGGAAATGAAGGGTTGGAGGGCTCTTTGTGGTTCATTATCTCTCATCTAAAAGGCAGGTGGAGTCAGCAGAGGACACCTAGAGGCCACTTTATATGGGAGGTTAGCTTCGCAGATACCCTGCCAACTTGGGGCACAGATGACTTTACCCTCTAATAAAGCCACGGTATGTTTGTGTTTACCTGGGTTATTTAACTGTCCTGTTATGTAAATTTGCAAGAACTGACTCAGCTCCCTACCCCTCTCTGAAACTACCCTGTAGACCAGAGTCATCACTTGATTTTCTGAACACCTGTGGCCTTTTCTTTTCTATCACATTTAGCCTGTAATTAGTCACTGCCTGGGTGTCCTTGCTAAATGTTCCTAGGTTGTACAATCTCTCCTGAGGCCTCATCATTGGGGTCTCTCAAATCTTTAGTAGCAGAAAATCTGAAACAGTGCCATAAATACCTTAGTATGGTATAACCTTTACTATTTCAAAAATGCTGTAGTGGTCATCACCATGCACGATCCCTACATCCATCAGGGGAGTTAAGCAGGAGGATGTTAATATCCTCATTCTACAAACGAAGAAATGGAGGCTCAGCAAGGTTACGGGACCTGTAGGCAAGTGGTGGGGCTGGAATATCAACCACTGATGTCTCATTTTCTTTCCACTGTGCTACCTTTCTAGGTATTCAATTCCAGGTGCAGTGGCTTTTAAACTTTATCACCTTACTTTGGTAGGACTGCAACAAGTATATTTCTTAGAGGATTCTAGTGGGTTCTGGTTGTTTCCATTGAGTGGGTATGGAGCCAGCCCAGGTAGCACTGAAGGTCATGCTTTGGATTTCTTTGTTTAGCAGACTTTATTTTTCCACCTGATACCTGGTCCAGCCGAGGACTGGAGGGCCTCTGACCCTACATTCCTGTCCTGCTAAGAGGACTGAAAACATAAAAGCCACCCTGGATGAATAAGGCTGCCCCGTAAGCAATGAGAAGTGGGGGCTTTTGATCAGGCAGCAATCTCCTTTTTCCTCGCGGACCCCGGCTGCTTGTTGTTCGGCTGCTTTATCTGTCTCTGTGTCACTTTCTCATCTTTTTGTAACCCCCCTGCTTCCCTGAAGCTCTGATGCTGGTTTCACCAAGGCAGCAGCTTCTACCTAAAGCCTTACTTCCCTTCTCAGTAAAGTCACAGGGCTGACCGGGAAAGAGCGGATTGACGCGTCCTTCAAAGGCTGCAAGTTCCAGCCCTGCCACTCCTGGGGCAGAAGCCCTAAAATTTTACCAGCCAAGAGGAGGATTTTAGCTACACCTGTGGTGTGGCTGCCAAGTCTTAATCCTAGGCCCCCTGACACACCAACACCCTTCTGGGAGGCTGAGCAAAGAATCGCTTCTTTCAGAGGCAGCCAAGTGAATAGACGGTGGGAAGCATCTGCCTTGGAAATGCATTTCTCACAGTAAATAACATTTACATGATTGTGCCTGCAAATATCACCATGGCATTTGCTCAGTTGAATACAGTGCCTCTGCTCACCTGACCTTACCCTGGCTGCAGGCCGACGATGCTCCTGGGGTCCGGGAACCCCACCTTAGGGAGGGATGCTCCCCTCAGCTCCGTCCTCTGAGGGAGAGACATTTCCTTCTTGACTTGGCAGATGTGTCTCTAGTACACACAGCATCTGGGTTTTGAGCTAATTTTGATCCAGGTGGTCCACATGGAGGCCAAACAGTAAGGATTTTCTTGATGATCCCTTACATTTTCTATTTTCTGCCTCTCATAAGCTGCAGCCCTCACGCTGATAGGTCTCTTCATCAGTTTTTTCACTGTATTGCTATGGTATTGTGCTATTTGGGTAAGCTTTCCCCTTTGTCTTGTGAATGTACATTGTCTCCTTCAAAAGATGGTCAGCTCCCAGAAGAGAGACCATATCTGTTATTACACCGAGTCATCCATACACGTAGATATGGTATGCTTATATGCTTCTAAGATCTTATGAGCATAAAGAAATATATTGATGGGTACATATTAAGGTGTTAACAGATTATCTGGGTGAGGGGTGGCTAATATAGATGGAAGGAGAAGAGTAGGAAAGGATTTTTTAGCACAAAAATATTACACTTACCTGCCAACCTCATGGAAAAAAATTTCCCTGGCACATCAGTGTGACTTTGGGGCCAAAAAAAGATGAATTTTTAGAGCCCATTTATGTGAAAATGTACATATGTATATGTGTAAGGAAAGTCACAGAGTATGATGAAGAGCAGAGGAGTACTGTGCGCATAATAGACAATAAATATTTGGTGAATGGATGGAAGCTGTGTGTGATAATTTTGTAGATGTGAATTTTCAAGCAGCTAATTACTGGCTAATATTAATATGACACCTGCAGTGCCTGCAGTATTTGTTCTTGTAATCAGAATCACTAGCGTTCTCTGGCTCATGGGTAGGACTACCTGCCTGAGAGAGTCCCAGTTTACTCGATGGTCACCCTGCTCACCCACCAGAAACAGCTGGGGTGGTTGCTAAAGATGGAAATGACAGGGCCTCAACCCTGCTATACTGACTCAGCATCATGGTCAGGGAGGGAGTGGGACTTGGGAATTGGCATTTTAACAAGCATCCCAGGTGATTTTTATGCTTACTAAAGCTTTGGAACCATCGCTGTAGGCATTGTTAACTGCCAAAGTGATACACTGCCTTTATAATTAACTTTATTCAGACAAGGCAAAACAAAGAAAGATTACTATTTACCATATTTAAAAAATCATGCCTCATTGTCTGACCTTCCTTTGTTTTATTACTGATATTTCAAAGACCTAATTCATGTGAGCTTTCTGGTGTGTAGGTAGCACTTCAATAGAATCCATCTAACTTGGCAGGAATCAAATACCTGAACCTAAATTAACTATCTTTGCCTGTGCCAGCTTTGCACAGT
This sequence comes from Saimiri boliviensis, assembly GCF_048565385.1. Classification (NCBI taxonomy): domain Eukaryota; kingdom Metazoa; phylum Chordata; class Mammalia; order Primates; family Cebidae; genus Saimiri; species Saimiri boliviensis. The sequence goes on along the minus strand of NC_133450.1, from coordinate 37,897,973 downwards.
GATCTGCCCAAGTGAAAGAATTGTGAGTCTTTTGTCACCCTAAAACAAATTTCCAGAAAGAAAATGCATCTATAAAACATAAAAACATGTTGAATAACATAATCAACATACACCCAAATTATACTTTCTTCAAATATATTTTTTCATAAAATATTACAGAAAAAATTGTGGCCAGGTGCAGTGGCTCATGCCTGTAATCCCAGCACTTTGGGAGGCCGAGGTGGGCAGATTATAAGGTCAGGAGTTCGAGACCAGCCTGGCCAACATGGTGAAACCCCCGTCTCTACTAAAAATAGAAAACTTACCCAGTTGTGGTGTGGCATGCACCTGTAATCCCAGCTACTCAGGAGGCTGAGGCAGGAGAATCGCTTGAACCTGGGAGGTAGAGGTTGCAGTGAGTCGAGATACCACCACTGCACTCCAGCCTGGGCAACAGAGTGAGACTCCGTCTCAAAAAAAAAAAAAAAAAAAAAAAATGGTGTAGTCCCCCAGTACACCCTCTTTCCCCCTTTCTCCAAGGCAACTGCTTTACTGAATTTAGTGATTTTATTACCATAATATAGTATTTGTAAATTTTTACTATAATATTCATGCACACGATTTGGTATAACACATCTTGAACTTTAAATGATATGATATTCATTTCTCTATAAATAGGTTTGTTTTGCTGAATGATTTATCATGCTGACATTGTAAATCTAGCTCATTTCATCTATTATTAGTATGGCCTAGTGTAATATAGCGTTGTGTAGCATAGAATGATATTAGTGTAATGTGCTGTTGTAGGAAAGTGACACCATTTTTTTTTTTTTTTTCCGAGACAGAGTCTAACTCTGTTGCCCAGCCTGGAGTGCAATGGTGTGATCTTGGCTCACTGCAACTTCCGCCTACCAGGTTCAAGCAATTCTCCCACCTCAGTCTCCCATGTAGCTGGGATTATAGGCACATGCCACCATTCCCGGCTAATTTTTGTATTTTTAATAGAAATGGGGTTCACCATGTTGGCCAGGCTGGTTTTGAACTCCTGACCTCAAGTGATTCTCCTGCCTTGGCCTCTCACAGTGCTGGGATTACAGATGGGAGCCACTGTGCCCAGCTCACCATTTTTAATTTATTCTTCTTTATTAACATTTGCTTTCATTCTTTAAAACTATATGAACATTGCTGAAATGAGCTCTTTTGGTGAATTTCTCCTGGTATATGAGAATTTTATGCACCTAGCAATAGACTTGCCTGCATGCATCTCTAGCTGTAACGAGTGTTACCTTACTGTTCTCTAAAGAAATTGCATCAATTAATATAACTGCTTCTTGAATATTCCACTGAATTTTCTGTGGCCTCAAATTTAAGAGCAGAAAACAGACATACAAGCCAAAGGAAGAAAATAGCTTTGAAAACTCATTTAATTATTGGTAGAAAGTACCAGACTGTTCTTTTTCTAATCTGGAGACGTTTCTTCCACGTGACCACCTGCCTTCAAATACAATCAGTGCATATTGGTTAAGCCCGGGTGACTGGGCATTTGCAAGTGAGCGGGTCAAGTATACATGTCAAGAGACTTATCCTCTGAAGTTTAAAAACTAACTGGAAAGCTAAGACATAAACTATAGATAAAAGTTAATTATTAAATAACAATTTAACAATAAGAGAGAAGAGATATCCCTGGGCAGTACTGATTGATCACTGAACGAGTCGAGCTTGCATTAATTCTATAGGAGTTCACAAGATGGGGAAGTCAGAGCTTATGTGATTCTAAATTGCCACAGAATGGTTTCCTAGCAACCATTACTAGCTGAGAATCAGCTAACTCTGCTGTTTTGAACTAGACCTTTCTCTGTTAGAAAAATGAGTCAAATAAATGCCAGCTTAAGGTAGAATTTCACCACGTAAAACTATATTCGAAATATATAACTTTTGAACAAAGATCTAAAACAGTTTCCTTCACCAGGATTTAACAAAGGTGGATGTGTAGAAATGGAAGTGGTACCAGATTTAGGGATTTGGACCCTAATTTTTCTCAGGAGTGGGGGGTGGACAGTGGTGAGTGAAGAGGCAAAAGACAGACTCGAGGAAAGTGCAGGGGCTTGCGGGGGGCAACAGAGCCCCACATGGGAATTATGGAATTGAATAATTCCCTAGCCACACGTGGCCCAGGAAATTTTGGAGTTCTTACAGGTACAGGGTGGGGAAATTCGTCATTTGGATGTTATTCCTGGAGACTTGCTTGGTATCACCAGCTTCTACTTTGTCCCCAGAGACATTTCTGCTTCTACTTTGACTCCAAGAGATTGTGCATCATGTGTTTCCTCACATAGAAAACACAGCATTCGCCTGGTGGTTTCTTTCTAGACCTCTCACCACTTCTTACCACCTCTGAGGGTGACTGAGTTTGGAAGAGGAAGGCCCAGGGCGGGGCTGTGTTTTGAGTGACCGTGCATTACTGTGCCCTTGTTTTTGTTTTTTTGCACGATTATGAACACTGCCGAAATGAATTCTGTGGGTGAATTTCTCCTGGCCTACAAGAATTTTGTAGACCTTGCCGAGGGCTTGTGTATGTACCTCTCCAGCACCTGGTAGAGCTGGACAGAGGAAGCACAATTCATCACTGACGGAAAGGGTTTCCAAGGCAGACTCTTCCGGCTCACACGTGACAGAAGGGATTTCTTGGCTCTTCAGATAGAAATGTAGATTCCCAGAGTTGTGGAGTGGAAAGATACTTTACAGTTCAAATACACAGAATCTAAAGCAACAGACAATCCCGCCTTGTTTAGTTATTATATATTTGTGCCCAGCGTCTCCTGGAGAGGAAACTGCCTTCTACCTTTCCCCTTTGTGCAAAAACAACAATTGGATACTCTTGGAGACGTTAAAAAGGCATAGTTTAAAAAACACGTAGTCAACAAAATTGAGAATGAGATGTAAGTTAAGAGATCCTAAAAAAAAAAAATTATTCTTCTTAATGTTTAGTTGAATTAAGAGTAGAGTTCTGTTAATGATTGGTCCCTTGAGCACAATTTTCCAGCACTATAATTTCTATTACATATTAAATTTCATAGAAAGTCTTTAGATATCAATATTGTGCCAGTACAAGAAATTTACTCACAAATGTTTTGTTTCAAATGGTAGACTAAGCCATACAAGTGCATTTTAGGTGTTCCTTGACATTTTTTTGACATACCAATTTTTATTAAAAGTGATTAATTTATTCGAATATAGTCATAAGGGTCCAGGCCCCACCAAAGTTGGTGGGTCCCCTGGTTTCTGTCACCTAAATTCAGCCTCTGGTCTGGTGGACACAGTGGTGTGTGGGGTCTGGCTCATACAAGCCTGCAAAGGTTTGTTCAATCTTCAGGCATTTTGTGAGCCAGAAACAGTATTCAAAATTAAATGATATAAACTCACACTTCAATAAATTCCATTGAAAACAAAGCTAATAGGTACTCAAAACTCATTGCCTCCTAACTGTTTGACTATATTTTCGTATTGTCTATGCTCTTGGGTTTTCTTTGTTTTGCCTGGTGAATCTGTCTGGAAATGCTACTACCTGTGTGCACCTCTTCCAATACTGTGTGCATGTTGATACCATGAAGCCAGCTGTGGTGGGAGCATTTACACCACTGAAAGTGGCAAACACTACAAATCAGGGCTTTTATGGGAGAGTCAGTTGTTAGACATTTACCAACATGCTCTTAGGGCTCATGTCACCTCTGATGTGACACTGAATTGTGAATCCTGGCCAACATTCCTTCTGCCATCTGGCTCTTGTGTGCCCAGTTCTAAGCAAAATACAGTCAGAAAGAAGGTACGCTTCTTAAATGAAAATAAAAGAAACATCAAAAACCTCATAACATCCATTCCGTAACTGACTGTTAGGGATAATACTTTGTTTTGTGGTATTATTCTGAGGTTTCCACCTGAAACCTCTATTCTTGTGGCTAATGGAGACATCTCTATGAGGCTGATTTAATCTTTTCGAATACTTCTTATTTATTTTTCATAGTGAATCCAGCCTAATGGCTGTTCTGCCTGTTAGGGAGCTGCCTTCTGCAGCAGCTTTGATGCAACACCTTTCACCAACCCCTGGAGGACCAGAGAGCCAGAAGTGCTTTTGGTTCATGCTGATTATTAGCAGCTTAGCATCTTGAGTACTAAGCATACTCCCCCCCTGCTGGTTAAATCCTTTGTTTTTTCCTCTTGGTTGCACTAAGATAATCGCTAAGTATTCATCACACAAGGGCAGTGTGCTAGGTTCTGCTTTGTCAGGAAAACAGGAAGTGGTTTTTTTTTTTTTTTTTTTTTTTCCAGTAATGTTCAGAGCCAATCCAGCATGATACGGATTTAATGAGAGGCTAGAAGGAGCCCAGCAGACAGCCAGGTATATGATGAGAGACCTGTTGCCAATCCACTGGAAGGCCAAAGCAGCTGATACTAAGGCCCATATGACACCTGGTATTCTTGGTACACTTTTAAAGATGCTGATATATTCTTTTAAAAAAAAAAAGATTAAAAAAATGTACTGTCACTACGATTTTGGGGTTACGTTTCTTCAGGCAGAATAGATGGCATCCAGCCATCCATTCCTTGATAACTAGGATCAAGTCTGCTCAGGCTCTTTGAGACTCTCCTGCCTATGGACAGGGCTCTGGGGATAGCGTGTGCAGGTGAAGGAGAATCTATCTACTATTGGCTTGCTTCCTGTAGGGTGATGCTGGTTGTGGATGACACCAAACCACAAGAGGTCATTTTCTATGAGGAGTTTATGACAGTGGATGAACCTACCATTGAAACTTTAAACAAGGTGACTGTTGGCCACCATGCCATCCATGGTGATATGGGTGAAGACGGAGATTTTGTACCTCCAGCACATTCCACTCCCTCTAGTTTCTAAACAAGGTATTTCAGAAAAGAAAAAGGCATAAAAGGAATCACTGACAGCAACTTAGCATTTGTAGGCCCTCACTTCTCTCTGCAGCTTCATACTGAGTCAAACTTCCGTGTTTCTCAGAAGAGAAAAAGGAACTAGAGCAAAGCCGTGATCTCCTGCACAGCTCTGGGAACGTGCTACCCTTGACACCTGCTGTCCTATCATGTTTTGGGGGGCATGGCTGCCCAGCCTCTCTGTCTGTCTGCTGCTGTTTCAGAGACTCCGTAGTATGCATACTGGCTCCCCGAGAAAAACCGAAGCAAAAGTGGCAATTTAGTAAGGGATCGTATTCCACGGGTTAAGTCTTACGCTGTGTTGGTTCCATAGATGCAATTAGTTACCCGAACAGCAGAAAGCTTGTTCTGATATTGGTCGGTACCTTGGCATATCACCCATGGAACAGATGGCTACTGGTTCCACAAATTAGATTTCCAGATGACTGCATCACAGTGTGTCATCCAGCCACTCCTTCCTTGCCCTTCCTGTCTCTCGGACGGAGTGGAATGAGTCTAGGTAAATGCACTGACCGCTCTCCAATTAGCCATTCCTCTGGGTGGGAGCACAGTGGAGACAGGGTCTGAGGGAGGCAGGGGAGTCTGCTCCGTGCAGACATTTAATTAATCTGCAATGTGCATATCATCTTGACCTTTCCCTCCCACCCCCATCCGAGCTTTCCCAAATGATCGGTGTACTGACCTGAAGTCACCTGGTTTCCCTTCAGTCGGCCCTCACGGCCCAGTTGGAAGGGTTTTTCCTGCTCCAGGTCTACTCCTCTGATTCATATTGATGGGATGCAAAGAAGAAACCTGCCCCGTCACTAAGGGGTGAACTAGGAGGGGACTTCTGCAGCGGAACTGCCCACCAGTCTCCTCCTGTCCCTGTCCTCTCTTCTCAGGGGACTTACATGTACTCTGTACAAGGGGAGCCCTTTTGTCATGTTCCCTTTCTATCCCAATCTCACTGACCAAAAAGGGACCCATTTTGACTGGTCAGAAGCCAATCAGTTTCCCTCTCTTGGAAAATGAAGAGGGAGGAATCGGGCTGTGAGTGGATCAATGCGCAGGCGCTGGGGCGAAGGACCAGGCATGCTTGCTGCAGGGCTCTCCGAGTGGGCCCCGCTCCAGGGTCTGCCTGGTCACCTTGTCCCTGGATCCACTTAATCCAGACCTTTAGAATAAATATCTCTTTATTTAAATTTGCACAAGTGGTTTCAGTAAGTAAAATGATTCCTCTCTGGTACAACCCTTACTCTGTTTTCTTCATCAAAGGAAAGTCACAGAAACCATGTCACTGTCTTGACTATAACTAGCCCCCAAATCCTGAAATGTCAGATGCCCGCTACTGTGCCAGGCAAAGCATTTCTGAGCCAGCACCACAGTCAGGTCCTGTCATGAATGGAGTGGGACGGTATCTGAATGCTCCTTACCTGTGCTCTACCCACTAGTGTAGCTCATGTTGCCTGAGTCTTAAAACCATGACATGAGTGTTCTTTCTTTCAGTTGCCAAAGGGACCCTACTAAAAGGGCTGACCTTCTATGTGGTGGGCTTACCCAGTCTGCAATGTTGGGGTCATCATACCAGTTGGGTTGGCTACTGATTTGTACTGCTTGATTCTCTTGACTTTACCATAAGATGGTTTAGAGTAGAGAGAAGCGAGGCCTCTCATGACAGAGGTAGCTTGGGACATAGATAGTCCTCCAGTGAGGAGGCAGCTGGGTTCCAGCACAGCTCCTGGAGGCAGGTGAAGGAAACACCTGTCAGCTGAAGAAGTCAGTCCCTTTGGTTTTGTTTCTTTGGTTTGCCTGCTCTTTCTTGTTTTCTCAAAATTTTCAAACAAACCTGCCTGCCAGGGTGTGTGCCAGGAGCCCACTGGGCTCAGTCTTTATGAAAGGGATGATTAGCTCTGTGGGTCTGATGACAGTGACTGTCAACATTCCCTACATAGGTGGGCGAGGGAGATCAGGAACTTGACTCCTCACCCTCATTCCAGGCTCTAGACCTCGGACCCCTGAGGCCAAGCTCTTGTCAGCTCAACCAGGGACTAGGTCTGTTAGCTGCTTGGAGACAATCTTGTATGGGTCGTTGGGGCATGGGGTAGCTGCTGGTCAGCTTTAAGAGCGACTCAGTAAAGCTGCGTATCTATTGTCTTACGGTATTTGGCCAGAGGCACACCAGGAGAGACTGACTGTGGTGATAATAGTTTCTTGTGGCAATCAGGGAGTGGACTGTGCTGGAGGTAGGAAATCTCCGTCTTCACCCGATCACCATGGATGGCATGTTCCTTCTGTACTTGGTGATCTGTTCCTGACAACGAAGTCCTTGTCATGAGTGTGCTAGGCCAGTTAGATCAACCTCTTTGGCCAGAAATGTGTGAGTTTGTTGTTTACATAAGACAAGGCAGCGAGGTCCAGCCATGGGGAAGAGGCCAAGAAAACTGCAAAATGATCATTTCCAGGTGTGTCCAGTTTAAATACAGACCCAGCTGCCTCAAGCAATCAGCCAGTGCCTCCAGGACACCAGGTTAGCTGAGTTTCCAGCAGGCATCAGCCCTTGTTCCCCTGGTCTGTGTTCATTTATCTTCTTTAACTTCAAAGTTGACCTGTTGTTTTCTTTTCCAAAATCCCTGGGACTTTATAACCAGATGGTTCTAAAATTTAAATAAGTATACACTTGGAAAGTGGACAAAATGTATTAAGACTCACACCTGAAGCAATGGCCAGGTTATAGGCTGCCACAAATCAAAAGCAGGCTTCTTGGCACTTCACAGGGAGGGACTGTCTCTGATTGGGGGCAAGTGGCTTGCCATGCTCTGCTTCTCGGGTGAGTGACCACACTTGACCTTTGTTGTTTAGGAGTGCCTTTGGCCTCAAACCAGTGACTCTTTGGAATGCTGGCAAATCTCTCCAACTCACTACCTGAAAGAAAAACAAAACTCTAATAGCATGATTTTAAAAAATACAGCCATGGCAAAAATACATCAAAGGACCAATAAATCACTGGATCTGCAGTAGGAGTGGGGAGAGATGGTTTTGCAGGACAGCTTCCAAGCCCCAGCCCTCCTTCTTTACCATTCTTGTCATGCAGTGCAATGCAATTCAAGACTGACACTGTATCCATATCTCTGAGTCCACATGAGGCCGTTTGGTTAGGCAATGACTATTGGGTGTTTGTTTTATAAAAGGCTTGGGATTAAGACCTGAGTGAGGAAGAGAAAGAGATCTGAAGACCTAGTTCTTGTGTTCACAGAGTTTGCAATCTCACTGGGAAATATCCTGAGGTCAAACAACTTAGAGGTGGTTCTTAGAAATCATAAACTACAAAATATAAATGGCATAAGGGGCACCGGGGAGGGGAGGGACTGACACAGTGAAAATCCTCCCATCTTCTCTGGGATATTTGACAACACATTTCGTGTTAATATGTAGCCAACTAAGCCCCAGATCTAGCCACATGGATGTAAATATTACAGGGGTCTTGGATGTGCTTAGCTACTCAAACTTTGGCTGACCGGCATCACCTGGGAATTCTCACTAATGGGACTATTAACCAGAGCCTGGTGTTGGTTAGTCACTAGCTGCTTCTCCCTTTGAAGTCTTATGAGGTGAGAATTTATTCCTTGCCTTGCTGTCATTGGATAATATAGTTACACACCAACATATTGTCATCACTTTCACTAATAATATATGAACTTAGTATTCTTGTTGGATGTAAGGGCAATCCTATATCCGGAAGCACGTGCATGGAAAATAGTATGTATTTGAAAGCTTATGTGTACTTATGGCATGTGAGAGGACAAATAATCCCAATAAAATGTGAATGTTTTGATTTCCAACACTAATCCCCATGAGGCTGTTTATTTCTTCCTATGTTCTTGGCTGGCAATCCAAGGTAACTGACACCATGTGGACATGGGCTAATTGATTCAGGCCTTGTGAGCAAGCCACGCTGCCATAGCTCCCAGGAGGTTCTGCTTACTTAACTAAAGTGAATAACATGCTTTGCCTCTTCTTTTTTAAAGTATCCTTTCATTAAAACAGCAAATCACATGCATTTTCTAAAACTTTACTGCTGACTTTAAAAGATGGCTGGATTTTAGTGCGATATTTAAGGAAATAATTGAGAACCCATGGGCCATGTGGTGAACCTGTTTAACACATCTTGGCATATTGGTGAAGACAGCCTGGGAAACTTGAAAGACATAAATCTAGGTCTAGTAAAAGGATGTGCTGTATCTACAGTGGGTATATGGAGTTTATTGTCCAGAAGAGACAGATTATACTGAAGATGGGAATAACTTAAAGTTTTAGATTGGTTCTTGGGTTGAAGATCAATGAAAGGATATTGAGGAAAATGAAATTTAGATGTATATGACTATAATTTTTTTTTTAGTGAGAAAGGATAATCTCTGCACTCTCCTCCCAGATAAAATATTCCCTGGGACCAAGTTGGGAAAAGAACGATGGGCCTGTCTAATTCAACACAGGAGGCCCTTTGTATGGGGCTGAAAGCAGCTCTCTTCATTAAGGTGATGTGTGATGTTATGTATAACCTTGTCCGAGACAATTAAGAGCCTAAAGTAAATGGAGTGGCTCTTGCTCAGTTGACTGCCGGCTCAATAAAGATCTGCCAAGTTTGTGTAACTTAAACTGCATTAGGAAAAGCCTGGGACTAGAAGAAGGATCAAAACAGTCCCATTGTGCCCTCCTCGCAACAGATAACTTCTGGAGTGGTCTCTTCCAGGCTCTTGGAGTGCCACTGATGTTACAACTTGGAGAAATAATACCCAAACATGTATGTATGTATATACGTGTTTTTACCATGTTCTAGGACTCTCAAAGAAGACACATTCATTAACTCACTGAGCCTCACGATAAACCCAGGATTTCATATTATCCCCATATTGCAGATGAAAAAAATTGAGGCTCAGAGAGGTAATAGACTGGCCAGATGGTGGGAGTTCTAGCTCTCTGGAACCAGGGCTGGTGTTTTTTCTGCTACACCATGCTGCTTCTCTGCACTGCAAAAAGCCCAGAGGCAGGTGGCCAGGACTGAGGCTTCAGGAAGCCACATCCCAGACGGAGCTTTTGGAGAAACTGGAGATGCTTGGCCAGAAAAAGAGGTGCTTTTAGAGGGCTCCTGATAGCTGTTGTCAAATATTTGAAACCTGTTCTGTGGAAGAGGGAGGATGTCTTTGTAACTCCTGCGGGCAGAATTAGGATGAATCAATTGGAATTATGCATGAAGCCAGAGGGTGAATGAGAAACCATGTCTGAAAGGAGTGAGAAGTGTTGGAGCTGCAGAACTGTGTCCACATAGGCCATCAAAGCAATGGCTGAGAGCAACAGGAGGGCCTGGGAAGGAAAGAGCCTTCCAAGAATCTTGGCAGGTGGGAGGGAGGCCACTGACACACACACACACACACACACACACACACACACACACACATGCATGCACGCATGCACACACACCAGATTTTCATCCGTCTGCAGCCCACTCCCAGCAGTTTTCTTGTTCTGAGGCCCTGTGCTGGATGGGAACCCTGGCTGGTCACTTTCAGAAGTTCATAGTTCAGAGCTGACCACAAATCCCTTGCCTGCCCCCAGTGGCTTGGGCAAAGCTCCTTCCGATAGCAGCTGCTGGTCCCAGGCCTGCGGTGCTTCTCATCTGTTGCTGCTTGGAGTTCTCCTGTGCTGGGTCTGCAGCTACCCAGGACATCCCCCTACTCCCTCACAGATACTGAGGGTGCTCAGGGCTTGTAGTTGGTGGTTTATACTGACCTGCTTGTATTTGGGGTTCATGGGAATACCCCAGCAGCTAGTTTGTGATAAATATTGTCCATGGCCAGGTTTTTTTAGGTGGGGATTTAGGAAGACCCAAAACCTGTGTGGCTGCTGTCCCTACCATCTTGCTAGAATTCTCTGGCCTCTGACTGTTGCTTCTTCAAGGTTCCTGTTCTATCAGCTCTCTGGCTGGGTGCTGGGAATCTACAGATTCCATTGTATCCAATGGCTTCTTAGAAACTATCATCAGCATATAAAAATAGAAAACTTAGGTGAAGCGGCTCAGAGGTACAAAGTAAGTCAAGCTCTTAGAACATAAAAAAGAGAAAAATGAAAAAAGATTTATAAACAGATATAAACAGGAGATTTTTCCCAGTGAGTTATGATCCTAGGCCTGGCAAGATAGGCTGCTTATCCACATTTTGCATTCTTCACCCCAGTAGAGAGCAATTCTCACAGTTGGGTGTCCGGCTCAGTAGTCTGTCGGTTTTGCCTGACTAAAGTCACATCATTGATTGATGCCAAATCTTGCTCAATTAAAGGTTCATTTTTCTTTTGGCTGTTGGCAAATGCAACATTGATTATGGGTTATTAGCATCCACCTCCTCAGATTTTGAATGCACTGGGAGTGTTTGCCTGCATAACAGCCTCAGCAGCCCCCAGGGCCTGGAGCCACCTTTCTAACCCCGGCCCAAGGACACCTCCCAGTGTGTCTGACTGCAGGCAGGGGATTTGCTCAGTCAGGCCCTTCCTAGGAAGATTAAAAGGAAAAAAAGAATCTTTTCCCAGTCTCCTTCTCATTCCCAGCCCCCTACTCCCACCTCCAAGTCAGGAGAAATGGTGATATTTTGTGATAACATCTGGGCTCTTTTCATGCATGCATGCATGCATTCATTCATTCATTCAGTAAGTAAGTAAGTAATTTTGACTGCCAGCCTGTAGGGGAAATGAAAAAAGCAGTGTTGATGGAGAGATGAAACTGAGTCTCATAAGCCCTATGTGACAATAGCCTCCTTATTGCAGGAGTGCCTGAGAGCTCAGGTTCCAGCTGTGGCCACGTGTTCCCATCACGCCCCTTCCTCTGCAGTTCTCCAAGGAGAGAGCAACCAGCAGCCCTGTCCTCCAGTAGCCTTTCAGTTCTCACTTCCCTTCTTCCACCTTGGAATCTCCCTATGGAGAGAGCATGTCCTCCAGCCCCTCCGCTCACCCCTTGAGGCTTTGAGGCAAGCCTCATCAATGCCAGTGCTTTCCAGGAGGGACAGCAGCTTCTCTTCCCTGCAGGGCTGGGGTCTCTTGGTGGGATGAAGTCCATGTCCCAGAGGCCATCCTTCTAGAGTTTCTTTGGCTTTCTTGCCTCTCCTCCTGATGGGACTCATAGGTTTCTAGTGTTACCCAGCGCTTTGGTTTCCTTGGGCTGCCGGAACAAATTGCCATCAATGTCGTGATTTAAAATAATGCAAATTTATTATCTTATATTTATGAAGGTCAGATGTCTTACTGGTCTAAATTCAGGGTCTTGGCAGGGCTGTGTTCCTTCTGGAAGCTGCAGAGGAGATTCCGTTTCCTCGCCTCTTCCAGTTCCAAGAGGCTTTCTGTATTCCTTGGCTTGTGTCACCTGCTCTGTCTTCAAAGCCATCAGTGTGACATCATCTCTCCTCTCTGAGCTGTTTTGCCATCCCATCTTCTGACTTCGACCCTTGTGTCCTCCTCTTGTAAAGACTCTGTGATGACATTAGACTCACCTGGGTAATCCAGGATGATCTCCCCATCTAAATCACATCTGAAAAGACCCTTCTACTATGTAAAGTAACATTCACAGGTTCTAGGGATTGGGATATGAACATTTTTGGGGGGGCTGTTCTCCTATCTGCCATATCAGCCCTCATTACCCTGACCAAGGCAGGGAAAAAGCCTCAACCCCTCAGCTCAGCTGAGACAAGCCTGACGTTTGTCAAAATGATAATAACTGTGAGAGCTAACAGGTATGAGTGCCTGCTTCAAAAATCTTGGGCCATAGAAGAACTTTAGATACGTCTTCTCATTTAATTCCTCCCCAACATCTCAGGTAGTTGAGGAGACAGGGGCATGAGTGGTTAAACATCTTGCTCAGTGGAATCAAACCAGGAAGGCTCAGAAGCAAGCAGCACATGGGTTCCCTGGAAAGGAAGGTTGTCTGGGAAGCTAGTGGAGCAGAGAGATAAAGACTTATTCCCAAATATTGCCTGCAGCAGCAGAACTTTAAGGGTTTTATATGAAAGGCAGAGGATAAAACTTCCCAAACGCCTTTGTGGCCGATGTCAATTAAGCACCATCACTCTAGGAAGTTGCTAATCAGACATTTCTGTCTGAAAAAATAACGCTGCTGAAGTAAGCACGAATTCTCTGTGAGCTACAGAATAACTGTCAAGCTCGTTAGTGGAAATTCTCGCCCCTCCTTCTCCTTGGTGGTTTGTCGAGGACTCTGCTGCAAAAATGCCTTGAGTGCTTTTTCTAGCCACGGTCCCCAGACGGTCTCTCATCTCCTTGCTTACTTTTAGCGGCCATGTAGATCTTCAGGAGTCTAATTTTCCTTTTGGAGGAGAGCTAGCAAATCTTCAGAAGAATCCTGCAATCCTATAATCCTTCTGACTGCCGAGTGAAAGATCGGCCTGGAGACAGAGTTCACAGGAATGAAAAGGTCTCACAGCCACTTGCCCTAAAGAACACGAGCCCATGGAGAATCCAGGAAATGAAAATAAAAATGCCCAGTTTTGATATACGGCCAACGAGACAAATCTTGTACATGGTTCAGTGTTAAATAATGTCCTTAATCTTCAGCCCTTAGGGTCTGATGTCTCCGTTAAATGTCGATCAGCTCGGATCAGAGTCTTTGCCTTGCCTGAACTGGCATTCAGGGCTGTTTGCAGGCACAGTAAATATTTGTCCTGTTGGACAGTGTTTGGCTGCTCACATGTCTTATTTAAGAGATAAATGTCAAGAATCTCTCTCTTTCTCTCTCTCTTTTTGGTGTGAACTGCAAGGAGATATACAGATATCAATATCGTTCTCACTTCCCTAACAACTATGAGACCTCAGATAAAAATGAAAATCTTCACAGGTCTCATATCCTGATTGGGTTTGTGTCAAGTCAACGTGAAGCCACCCCAGCCTCAGCAATATACATGCCATTGATAGCACAGCCTGTTCCAGGCCAGAAGCAATTTCTGTTCTGACAAGCCTGTGTTATTAAAAAGTTAAGGAAAGCAGAGAAGGGAGTACAGAGATTAGATTTTTCAAAGATGAAATTACAAAGTTAATGGCACTGAGCCATCTGTTTGGAGAGGTAAGGAAATCCACAATGAGTTTAGGAGATAGCAGAAATCCACAGGAAGGATGAATCTGAGGAGGAAAAAGGAAGAAGAAAAGGAAAATAAGAACACTTCTGCCTTACAGATAATTATGTCATGATTGCAGGATAAAGGATAATTATCAATTAGAAGGAAGCACACATTAGGGTAATGTGTCATTGCTGCAAGCAAAAACCACATAATTGGAAATGACAACATCACACAGTCCTAACTACACATTCATAAATATGTAGCAAGTGGTCCATGGGGAAACTGAGGCAAGGTTTTTTATTTTGTTTTGTTTTGTTTTTTTTGAGACAGAGTCTCGTCCTGTCACCCAGGCTGGAGTGCAATGGCACGATCTTGGCTCACTGCAACCTCTGCCTCCCAGGTTCAAGCAATTCTCCTGCCTCAGTCTCCAGAGTAGCTGGGTTTAGAAGTGTGCACCACCACGCTTGGCTGATTTTTTGTATCCTTAGTAGAGACGGGGTTTCACCATGTTGGCCAGGCTGGTCTCAAACTCTTGATCTCATGATCTGCCTGCCTCGGCCCCACAAAGTCCTGGCATTACAGGTGTGAACCACTGCACCCGGCCAAGGTATCTTTCTTATGCATGTGCTTATAGAAAACTAGGGGTGATGATTCTGATTGGCCATTGGGAGCTTCTCTCAGGCTGAGGAAGTAAGAAGCGGCAAGAGACTTTCCCAATTTTGGAAGGAGGGGTTTATGTGCTTATAATAATTATTCCCATTGCCACTAGGCAGGATCACTCTGAGGAACTGCCCGGGTGAGTGAGGTCCCATGAGGCTCGGGAGTATCTGAGATGAATATTTTGCTTACAGAATGAGTGCCCTCCCAAACAAAATTTAGAAAATGAACTTTATTAAAACCATCTTGTGTGCCTCTGAAACCATGGGATGAATTGTCCAGTGCTTAGGAGTTTATAAACTACGTGTCACGTAACACGTGTCCTCATGTGATCCTCCCGGCAACCATAATGTAAAGTTCAGTCATTATTCAGTCAAGAAACTGAGAGTCAGAGAGTTGCATGATTGTTCAAAGTCGCACAGCAAAATAAGTGTCAGAGCAAAGTAAGTGTCAGCTGGGGAGGACATGGATTGTTTAAGGTCTGATGTATTTCGTTTTTTTATTTCCATTTATTGCCCCATCCGGCCCCTTGTCCAGTTGGACTCTCTCACTATTTCTGTCTATGGGGCAGGAGAAGAGCCAGAGCTTTGGTCCAGAGGCTTCATTAAGTCTTTGGACTGAACGTGGAGTGAAGTTTCTGGACCTCCCTGACACTGTGATGAGGATCCTCATCTGTGCTGTCTGCCTCGCCCTGGGCCTTGCCCTCCCCTTTAAGGCCAGGCCTCCCTTAGTCTTCACGAATGTGAGCCAAAGTATATAAACGTCCCATAATCAGCGGTTGATGAGGATGTTTATTCGTTCAACAGATGTCTGCTGAGCTCCACACTGGGTACTGTGCCAGGCACTGGGAATCCAAGTGGTGCCTACCCTTCTGAGCTTATGAATGTGTCATGTCCACATGTGATATGAAGAATTATCTGTATCAGATAATAATTACTTGATAATAATTTGATGTTAATTAAATTATTAACATAGGAAACATAGTTGTAAATGGGGAGAATAACTATGAAGGAAGAGAGTGCCGTGCTAAAGCAGCATATATCAAAGACAGCTGAGTAAGGGAGAAGAGAGAAGGTAGGCGCTCTGTACTCCACTTGCCCTCCAGGTTAGAGCAATCTCTTCTAGTTGCTCTGACCCCTAGAGAGCCACTGTGGGTTCCCTTGCCCTCCAACTTTTTGGTGGGTTTGGCCAATGGGAGACACAGTGGGAGATAGAGAGCGGAAGGGCAGGGATGGAAGTGTTTATAGCCTGGCCGCCTCCCCACTGGGCTACAGTTAAGCGGTGGTGGGCTCCTCTGCTGGGGGTCCCAGCTGCTGTCAGGGGACCCTTCTTCTCCAGCTGCAGTTTCCTTCTTTTGCTCCTTCAGACCCGGCGGTGGCAACAGCGTCTAGCCCAGAGTGCTTCTCCAGCCTTGCTGGTTTCCCTTGACCCTGGCTGGATGCTGTAACATGCCCCTTCGTTAAACTCCCATCACTCGCCCTCTTGCAGTATGCTGCCTGTTTCTTACTGAGACTCTGGCTAATACTAACAGCTGCCTTGAGGAAGTGACTTTCGATTGAAAATTATCCGAGAGAGGAAACTGGGAGTGAGGAAGAGAGTATACCAGGTAACAAAGAACATTGTTGGCTAAAGTGCGCAGAACACATTTGAGAAATGAGAATGTGGCTGAGTATAGAGTACTCAGCATGGGAGAGATGAGATTGGAGAGAAAGGTCAGGGTCCAGGACCTGGGTATACAGCAGTGTAAACTCTGCACTGCACAACTTCCGGGGGAGCTCCACACAAACAGTGAGGCAAATGGAAGCCCTGAGGGAGCCACACCCTGCTGGATCTTACGAGCCATGTTAAGAATTTGGACCTGGATTCTAAGAGCAATAAAAGCCACCGAAGAGTTTTAAGAAGGGTGGGTGAGAGAGAGAAAGAAAGAGAGAATGTATGAGTGAGAGTGTGTGTGTGTGTGAGAGAGAGAGGGGAAATCAATCACTCAGCTTCTGTTCATTCAGGATAGAAGGCTCTGTGAGGAAGACTGCTTAAGAAGTCAGTGTTGTTGACCAAGTGAAAGAACATGGTGGCTTGGAGAGGGATAGCAGGGAAGTGGAGGGAAATAGATCAAATATTTCGAAATATTTAAATATTTCGAAAGCAAAACAGTGTAATCGTTGGTGAATTAGATATAGAGGGTAAGAGAGAAAGAGATGTTGTGGGTGGCTCCAGATGAATCCTGGCAGCTAGCTAGATGATGGAAACCCTCTTAAGCTTGGGAAAACCAAGTCAGAATCAATTCAGGGGCAAGGCTGGGACAATGGTTGCCTTGAGGTAGCCAAGGAAGTCTTCAAAGTCTGAAATGCTGTTGGGAGCATAACTGAGGTGAGGACTGGAAACTGTCCTGCTGCTGGATTTAGCAACTTGGAGATCACTGGTAGCCTTTGTTTATTTTATTATCCTTGGTAGAGCAAAGAGTCAGACTGGGGTGGTCTGAGGACTGAGTGAGAGGTGAGCAGATGTCAATGAGGCTAGACAACACTTTTGAGATGCTTACCTGTGATGGAGGAGAGAGGCTGGGTGCTAGTTGGCCAATGAGGAGGGGCTGAGAGAGTTGTTTTCTTTTTAAATGGGAGCACATTCACCATGAAAACTCAATGAAAATATAGAGCTTGCATGTACAAAACAAAAAAGGATCATTGAAAGTAAAGATTCCTGAGAAGGAGGGGATATTGGCATCCAAAAATAGGTAAGAGGACTTGCCTCAGATGGCTTTCAATTGAACTTCTTTATTGCAGGAGAGGGAAAGGAAGAGAATGCACGTGGATGTGGGTGGATTGTAGCTCTGAATGTGTGGCTCTGAAGCACCTTCCAGATGGTGGTTCCTATTGTTTTTACGCAGCAGGAGACGTCATCTAGGCATCACCTGCTGAGTGAAGGGTGAGTGTGAGTGGATGTGAGCATGCATGTGCATGCATGAGTGTGCACGTGTGTGTCTGAGCTCCCATGCTCATCCAGAGTTTTAAAAGAAGCCTAGAAGATTTGACATAATTTAGTATTAAGTAGAAAGTTCAAATCGATAGGACCAGGAGCCAGTACCAAACCAGTGCCAGGGTTGTGGCCAGGACATCAGGATTTAAATTGAAGACAGCGGAGGAGGCCCGGGCTCCTTGAGCATGGTTTCCATCTTTTCTTCTGCACCCCACCTGCTACTTAGGGACAACAGATGAGGAGAGAAAACCTAAGGAGGTACTTCAAATGTTACTGTGATATTTATAGTGTGGCGATGAAAATAGAAAATCTGTGGATGTGGCTTAAGTGTGGGGAAGAGAAATTGATCACTCAGGGATCCTGTGTTTTTCTGAAAAGCCGATCTATGAAGAATTCCTTGTTGAGATGTTAACACATGGATGAGTGATGTAAATGTTTCAAGACCACAAGTTGAAGGGTTAGGACTTGAATCAAGAAGGCAAGTTCACACCTGTATAAAGCAGTGGGATGTTTTTAATAATATGTGCTGTTTGTTCCAGGGGTAGTTAGGTACATTATTGTCAGGAAGATTCTAACTCCAGCCCTGAAGCTTCCATTAGCTCTACTCCTTAGGAGAAAACAGCATTGGAGAGACACTGCTGATTCCAAGATAAAATGTTAGGAAGCTTCCTCGTCTACAGGCCAATGCCTGTGTCTCTTATCAGTTTCTATTGGCTCCGAAACTAATCTTTTAGCCTCCATTTTTTTTGTATCTCAATTGGCTCAGATCCTGAAAAGGAGAGGGGGACGATCTATAGCCCTCCCTCAAACCAACCCAGCCACAATTAAGGTCCTGTTAGTGGATTTTCATACATCATCTTATTTAATCTCAAAACACCTTGTGAGGCAAGTGTTTTTAATTCCCACTTGTCTCATTTAATCCTTATGACAACCTTATGGGATCTATATTATTAACCTTAATTTAGAGATGAAGAAACTGAGGCTTAGAGATGTTAAGTAAATGAGGTCACTCTGATGGTAAGTAGTTGGTTTCAATCCAATGTTTTGTTAAAGCCAGGCAAAGCCCAGGCTCCTTCTCTGTGCCACACTGTAGCTGCCAGGGATGCATTTTCAAGTCCAAGCCTCCACTGAAGTTGTGAGATTTGGTGGATCTGGAAGACCTCACTGGAGGTTGTGATTAAAGTTAGAGTCCTATTCTGTACCTGTAATGATGACTTCTGCCGCCTCCCCACAGCCCCTCCTGCACAATCCCAAACCCTTTTTGGAGGTGGTTATTGAACACAGTAAGACCCGTGCTATGACGGTGCAGGTCACAGTCACGCTCACTCAGAAATGAGAAGCCCGCTACCTACCCTGCTTTTCTTGCTTCAGCCTGGTATTTCTTCCTTAGGAAGGGGGCACTTACCTACAGCCCACTTTGTGCAGCACTCAGTGGCTAAAGCCACGGGGATCTACAAAAGCAATGGAAGACAAAGTGGCTGCTTTGCTGAGCTTTATGTCGAGACCTTGTGTGCATTAGAAACTGACATGTTTTTCCACCAACACAAGCCCCTCCTGGGTTTTTCTCCATTTGCTACAAATAACTTCCTCAAGAACAAAGTCTGGGACTCAGACCTGAGTTTTTGACTTGGCCTAAGTTGGATCCCCAGATGCCCTGTGATCTCCTCTCCTCACTTCCCTTTTATTGCTGGGACCTGGAGAAGGATTTAGGCTCAGTGCAATCAGGAGCTAAGGCAGATTTGGAACCTGCTTGGCTCAGGGCTACTGGGATTTGGACCCATTAAGGCTTGACTCCAGTTTCCTTCTGCAATCTCCCTTGTAACTCTCCAATTGGAATTTGTTTAAATTGTCTCTAGGTTGTACTGCCTTGCTTCAAAAGACTTGTTCCATTGCGGAATAAAAAGAGTTTTCATAAAATGTAAAGGCTTATGCAAATCGTGTCTTCCAGCCCCATTTCCTCCTTCATAACCCAATCCTTGCCACGCTTGACAGCAGCTCAGAGGCTTTAGGGTGGCTCCAGAGGAGCAGGACTCTGGAAGCAGCTATGACCTCGACCACTGCTTATTGAGCACTTACTCTGTGCCAGGAACAGTGCCAAGCTTGTTACTTCATTATCTCACTTTCCTTTTCCATGCCCTTAGGGTAAGATGTTATTAATATTATTATTTTAATAGAGAGATTAAGTGACTTGCTCAAGAATATGTAGCTTCTGAGAGGACCAGGGATTCATTCCTGCTGGCAGAACTTGAAATCCAAGGCCTATGAGTGCTGTGCTTTCCAATGAGATGTCTCTTTAGCCAAGAACAAAGATAATGGGGCTTGAGAGTAGAAGGAAAAAGAGAAGAAAGTATGAATCACTATGATGGGACTTTCGCAAAAGAGGCACGAGACCCAGGACCATGTACTGGGTAGTGAAAAGGTATGAATTCTGTGGTCAGAAAATTGGGTTCAAATATTGCTGGCACTTAGAACTGTGCAATTGTAGGCAAGATATTTAGCCCATTATTATTGCCATATTGCATAATTTCCCACAAATCTTACTACCTAGTTTATTTTTCATGTTGTATTTTTTATTTCTGGTGTATATATGAATGTATGGCACTTTAGAAATCCCACCAAAATGATATATATTATTTGTAATTCAATCATCATTCAATAAATATTTATTGACTACACAGTTATTTTATTGATTTGTTTCCCACTGTTACAGTGCTTAGAGCTTAAGAACTTTTCAAGTACCTGCAAGAATGTTTGAAACCTAAAATTATTAACTCCAAGATAGAAAGCAAAATTTAATAAATGCTTAATTGAGTGTCTATTAAACTAACATTATGTCAACCAGTTTTAACTGTTGACAATGCTTTTCTAATAATATATAAATAATAAATATAATAGAGTTTAAACTACAAAAGCAGATTTAACTTGTTAATGGATATTTTTTATTTTATTTTTTTATTTTTATTTTTATTTATTTTTTTTTTGAGACGGAGTTTCGCTCTTGTTACCCAGGCTGGAGTGCAATGGCGCGATCTCGGCTCACCGCAACCTCCGCCTCCTGGGCTCAGGCAATTCTCCTGCCTCAGCCTCCTGAGTAGCTGGGATTACAGGCACGTGCCACCATGCCCTGCTAATTTTTTGTATCTTTAGTAGAGACGGGGTTTCACCATGTTGACCAGGATGGTCTCGATCTCTCGACCTCGTGATCCACCCGCCTCAGCCTCCCAAAGTTAATGGATATTTTTTAAAGATAAAATCATGACTATCAAGTAAATATACAAAGTGAACATATGTCAAATATTTAACTTATTAATTCATGAGGAAATATGCTACAAGTAGTTCAAAGCAGAATTCAAAGAGCAGAGCTATATGTAGGTCATGAAATGAATTTACAAATAAATGCAAAATTGGCTTTTTCCATAATTGTTGGGGTGGAGTGGGAATCAATTGTTCCTCCACCAGACAGAATTAATTTGCATGTTTATAGACAAAAATTGTTTGCATTGCTATCATTTTATTTTTATAACTTACAGAGTCGTAAAATAGCTCAAAGATAATGAGAGGTCTAAACGACATAGAATTAGGTAAGCCAAAGTGGTATACTCTAGACAATGCATAGTTTTCCAATAAAAACATCTAGTAATCTCTTTGGTAATTTTTAGTACATTTCAAAGTCTTTCACAATTTTTTTCTAATAGTCTCCTTCCTCCCCTTGTGATTATGTAATCTCAAAGAATTCTTGATCACAAAATAAGGCTGGTTTCAATTAGGTTTAGCTTGTTTACGTAGATGCAGCAAAGATGTTAATTAACATGGTTTTTCTTAAGTTTGTCAATCTTTGCAAATCTTGAGCTATATAGTATTGAGCAACAACTAATGCCACAAAATTCACTTATGTATGGGAGTTTTCATTAAAAAATCTCAGATGGGTTTAAAAGCCTCTACTATTTACTATCTTGAGGCTAGGAAATCAATTCCAAGAAATGCTTTATACCGAATTTTACCTATAGTACCTACAAATTTGGGTGAAATCCTCTTTTCTTAAGGTCCCCAAATATCCTAAAGTTACTGGTGTACTAGAAAATGACCTTTCTAACCCCCTGAAAGGCGGGGACTCTGTCAGCCAGAAACCAGGCCAGCTTTCCTGGGAGGGCTTTGTAGGCACTGATTCTCTTAAGTATGGCCAGCTTCTGTTTCTTAAAGCAAACTGGTGGTCATATCTGAGTAAGGGAGCACCATTCTCAGATATCACACTTCAGAAAAGGCCTTGATTGCACTATCAATTTGTTTATTTATATTCTGGTAAAAAGCAGGACCAATTCCTACCAAAATTATGCAAATAACTATATTGCCATGAAAAAAAGGTTCTTTAAGAGTTTTGGAATTCTGGGAACTCAGAATCAGATATTTAAAATCTGGTTTAAAAAATTTTTTTAAATTTAACTTTTAAGTTCAGGGGTACATGTGCAGGTTTGTTATATAGGTAAACTTGTGTCATGGGGGTTTGTTGTATAGATTATTTCATCACCCAGGTATTAAGCCGAGTACCCATTCGTTATTTTTCCTGATCCTCTCCCTCCTCCCAGTCTCCACCCTCCAACGGGCCTCAGTGTGTGTTGTTCACCGTATGTGTCCCTGCATTCTCATCATTTAGTTCCCACTTATAAGTGAGAGTATGTGGTATATGGTTTTCTCTTCCTGCATTAGTTTGCTAAGGATAATGGCCTCCAGCTCCATCCATATTCCTACAAAGGACATGATCTCATTCTTTTTTATGACTGCATAGTGTATAGGTACCACATTTTAAAAAATCCAGTCTACCATTGGTGGGCACCTAAATTGATTTCATGTCTTTGCTTTTGTGAATAGTACTGCAGTGAACTTATGTGTGCATGTGTCTTTAAGACAGAATGATTTCTATTCCTTTGGGTATATACCCAGTAATGGGATTGCTGGATCAAATGGTAGTTCTGATTTTAGCTCTTTTAGGAATAGCCACACTGTTTTCCACAATGGTTGGACTAATTTACACTCCCACCAACAGCATGTAAGTGTTCCTTTTTCTCCACAACCTCTCCAGCATCTGTTATTTTTCAACTTTTTAATAATACCATTCTGGCTGGTGTGAGATGGTATCTCATTGTGATTTTGATTTGAATTCTCTAGTGATCAGTCATGTTGAGCTTTTTTTCATGCGATTGTTGACCACATATATGTCTTGTTTTGAAAAGTATATATTCATGTCCTTTGCCTACTTTTTAATGGGGCTGTTTTTTATTTTTTGTTCCTTAAAGATGCTGGATATTAGATCTTCATCAGATAGCTATAGGTGTGTGGTCTCTTTTCTGGATTCTCCATTCTGTTCCATTGGTCTATATGTCTGTTTTTGTATCAGTATCATGCTGTTTTGGTTACGATAGCCCTGTAGTACAGTTTGAAGTTGGGTAGCATGATGCCTCCAGCTTTATTCTTTTGCTTAGGATTGTCTTGCCTATTCAGGCACTTTCTTGGTTCCATATGAATTTCAAAATAGTTTTTTTCTAGTTCTGTAAATAATGTCAATAGTAGTTTAATAGGAATAGCATTGAATCTATAAATTTGGGCAGTATGGCCATTTTAATGATACTGATTCTTCCTACTCATGAGCATGACGTATTTTCCCATTTGTTTATGTCATCTCTGATTTCTTTTGACAGTGTTTTGTAGTTCTCCTTGTAGAGATCTTTCACTTCTCTGGTGAGCTGTATTCATAGGTGACGTGTATTCATAGGTGTGTATTCATAGCTGTATTCATAGGGAGTGGGGGGCGCAATTCTGAATAACGTTGCTTTCCTAATTTGGTTCTCTGATGGACTGTTGTTGGTGTATAGGAATGCTAGTGATTTTTGTACATTAATTTGGTATCCTGACACTTTACTAAAGTTGTTCATCAGCTTAAGGAGCTTTTAGGCCAAGACATGGGTTTTCTAGATATAAGATCTTATCATCTGCAAACAGACTTCCTCTCTTCCTATTTGGGTGCATCCATGTCTTTCTCTCACCTGATTGCCCTGGCTGGGACTTCCAATACTGTGTTGAATAGGAGTGGTGAGAGAGGGCCTCCTTGTCGTGTCGTAGTTTTCAAGGAAAATGCTTCTAGCTTTTGCCCATTCAATATGATTTTGGCTATGGGCTTGTCGTAATTGGTACTTACTATTTTGAGGTATATGTTTTTTCAATACCTATTTATTGAGAGTTTTTAACATGTAGGGGTGTTGAATTTTATTGAAAGTTTTTTCTGCCTCTATTGAGATAATCATGTGATTTTTGATTTTGGTTCTGTTTATGTGATGAATCACATTTATTAATTTGTATATGTTGAACCAACCTCACATCCCAGGAATAAAGCTTACTTGATTGTGGTGGATAAGCTTTTTGATGCGTTGCTAGATTTGGTTTGCCAGTATTTTGTTGAGGATTTTTGCATCAATGTTCATCAAGTTTTCTCTTTTTGTTGTGTCTCTGCCAGGTTTTGGAATCAGGATGATGCTAGACTCATAGAATAAGATAGGGAGGAGTCCTTCCTCCACAATTGTTTGAAATCATTTGAGTAGGAATGGTACCAGCTCTTCTTTGTACATCTGGTAGTATTCAGTTGTGAATTCATCTGGTCCTGGGCTCTTTTTGGTTGGTGGGCTACTTATTACTGACTCAATTTCAGAGCTCATTGTGGGTCTGTTCAGGGATTTAATATCTTTCTGGCTCAGTCTTGGGAGGGTGTATGTGTCCAGGAATGTATCCATTTCTTCTAGATTTTCTAGTTTATGTGCATAGAAATGTTCATAATATTCTCTGACGGTTATTGTATTTCTGTGGAGTCAGTGGTAATATCCCCCTTCTCATTTCTGGTTGTGTTTATTTGGATCTTCTCTCTTTTCTTCTTTGTTAGTCTAGATAGTGGTCTATCCTATCATTTTTTTCAAAAAACAGCTCCTGAATTTGTTGATCTTTGAATGATTTTCTGTGTCTCAGTCTTCTTCAATTTAGGTCTGATCTTGGTTATTGCTTGTCTTCTGCTAGCTTTGGGATTGGTTTACTCTTTGTTCTCTAGTTCTTTTAGTTGTGATGTTAGGTTGTTAAATGGAGATCTTTCTAAATTTTTGAGGTGAGCTGTTAGTGCTGTAAAGTCCCTTCTTAACACTGCCTTAACTGTGTCCCAGAGATTCTGGTATATTGCATCTTTGCTTTCATCCAGTGCTGAGTTCAGGTCCAGAATATCTACGTTAATTTTCTGTCTCGGTGATATGTCTAATATTGTTAGTGTTGTGTTAAAGTCTCCCACTATTATTGTGTGGGAGTCTGTCTCTTTGAAAGCCTCTGAGAACTTGCTTAATGAATCTGGCTGCTCCTGTGTTGAGTGCATATATATTTAGGATAGTTAGGTATTCTTGTTGAATTGAACCCTTTGCCATTATGTAATGCTCTTCTTTGTCTTTTTTGATCTTTGTTGGTTTAAAGTCTTTTTTGTCTGAAACTAGGATTGCAACCCCTGTCTTTTTCTGTTTTCCATTTGCTTGGTAGATTTGTCTCCATCCCTTTATTTTTAGCCTGTGGTGTCATTGCATGTGAGACAGGTCTTTTGAAGACAGCATAACCATGGGTCTTGGTTCTTTATCCAGCTTGCCACTTGTGCCTTTTAACTGGGACATTTAGTCCATTTACATTCAAAGTTATTATTGATATGTGGGGGTTTGATCCTGTCATCATGATGTTAGCTGGTTACTTTGCAGACTTGTTTGTGTGGTTACTTTATAGTATCACTAGTCTGTTTACTTCAGTGTGTTTTTGTAGTGACTGCTGATGTTCTTTCCACATTCAGTGCTGCTTTCAGGAGCTCTTGTAAGGTAGGTCTGGTGGTAACAAATTATCTCAGCATTTGCTTGTCTAAAAAGAATCTTATTTCTCCTTTGCTTATGAAGCTTAATTTGGCTAGATGTGAAATTCTAGGTTGGAATTTCTTTTCTTTTAAAATGTTGAATATTGGCCAATTTCTTCTGATTTGCAGGGTTTCTGTTGAGAGATCCACCATTAGTCTGACAAGCTTCTTTTTGTAGGTGACCTGACTTTTCTCTCTAGCTGCCTTTAGCAATTTTTCTTTTATTTCAACCTTGGAGAATTTGATGATTATGTATCTTGGGGATGATCTTTTTGCAAAGTATTTTACAGGGGTTCTCTGCATTACCTGAATTTGAACATTGGCCTCTGTAGCTAGGTTGGGGAAATTCTCATGAATGATATCCTGGAATATGTTTTTCAAGTTGCTTACACTTTCCCTATTTCTTTAAGGGACACCAATGAGTCATAGATTTGGTCTCTTTACATAATTCCATATTTCTTGGAGGTTTCGTTTGTTCCTTTTCATTCTTTTTTCTCTATTCTTGGCTGATTGTTTAATATCAGAAAGCCGGTCTCTAAGTTCTGAGATTCTTTTCTCCATTTGATCTATCCTGCTGTTAATACTTATGATTGCATTATAAAATTATTGTAGTACGTTTTTTAGCTCTGTTAAATCAGTTACATTCTTTTCTATATGGCTGTTTTATCTGTCAGCTACTGCATTGTTTTTATCATGATTCTTAGCTTTCGTGGATTAGGTTTTAAAGTACTCCTATAGCTCAATGATCTTTATTCCTGTCCATATTCTGAATTCTCTTTCTGTTACTGCAGCCATCTCAGCCTGGTTCAGAACTCTTACTAGAGAGGGAAGAAGACACTCTGGCTTTTTTAGTTGTCAGAGTTCTTATGTTGGTTCTTTCTCATCTTTGCAGGCTTATGTTCCTTCTGTCTTTGAGGTTGCTGACCTTTGGATTTTTTTTTTTTTAATCCTATTTTATGATCTTGAGGGTTTGATTGTGATGTAAGGTGGATTCAGCCAACTGACTTTGTTTCTGGAAGATTTTAGGTGGCTAACACTCAGATCCTGACTCTGAGACTGCACACTCCAACTCTGGGGGACTTGTATTGGGTCCCAAATTTGTTTTCTGGCTCCTTGAGGTTAGGACTCTACTTTACTAGCTGGGGGTTGGGGGACAAGGTGCTCTGATACTGCTGGTCACTACACAGTGATGGATGATGTCAGCCAAAGCATTTCATAGTGCAGTGAAAGTGGGATCCTTTCTCATTCGCACATGCCAGCAGTGTCAGTCATGGCAACTGTGGCTGGGTGCTCACAAGTGCCAGGGTGCTGCCTCCCTGTGGAGGCAATGCAGCTTCTTGGGGGCCCTGCTGGTAAATGTGTGAGCAGTCATACTGGTCATGGTTTTGGCTTGGAGTGGGATGCTGGTGGGCACAGGTCTGTGTGCCTTTTCTGTGCTCTGTAAGCAGGAGTGAACTAAAATCTGTTTCATTTCAGTTTACAAAAGCAGAGTTTACTAAATTGTCATGGGTTAAAGAAGTGTAAGAAGAGAGGAAAATGGCTTTCTTATAGATTCAGAAAACAGAACATTAAAACAAAAACTGTATTCCAGATAACCCCAATAAAATTTCCCTTATCAGTATATTCAGTCCTCTAATTAATTCTTGTTCCTCTGGATCTTGGGTTAGCAAACTTATGAAGCTGTCTGCTTCCCAACTAACAAGAGTTGTAGAAATCTTGCCTTAGCCCACAGGTGCAGTCTGAAAATTGTCTAAGTTATGTTTCATCAGAAGACTGTACCCAAGAGTCTATTCTTTGAAATGTCAATAGTTTGAAGTACCTAGTACAGTCCTTTTCAGGGAAGCTTTAAGACATAAACTCCGGCCTTCACTTTATAGCATCACCTCAGGGATATATTAGAGTAGAACAAAAACCATCTGCAGGCAACAAAGACATATGGCTGTGGTTAATTTCCCTTTTTTTTCTTTTGTTAAGAGCTGTTTTGCCTTTGCCGGGCGCGGTGGCTCAAGCCTGTAATCCCAGCACTTTGGGAGGCCGAGGCGGGTGGATCACGAGGTCAAGAGATCAAGACCATCCTGGTCAACATGGCGAAACCCCGTCTCTACTAAAAATACAAAAAAATTAGCTGGGCATGGTGGCGCGTGCCTGTAATCCCAGCTACTCAGGAGGCTGAGGCAGGAGAATTGCCTGAATCCAGGAGGCGGAGGTTGCGGTGAGCCGAGATCGTGCCATTGCACTCCATCCTGGGTAACAAGAGCGAAACTCCGTCTCAAAAAAAAAAAAAAAAAAAAAAAAAAAAAAAAAAAAAAGAGCTGTTTTGCCTTTAATGGAGGCATATACAAAATGCGTCAATGCAAAAGAATGTTTTATATACTCATTAACATAGTGATTAATGTAAATTACATTTTGATAATGTAAAATACGGTATGTTTGTTAGGCCTCAAAAAAGAAACTACAGAGTTAGCTGCAACTTAAGGTAACTAGAAAGGCTCCTTAAGTTGTTTTTACCCACGATCTTTGTTATAATAGTTCTAAATGATGTCTGGGGAGGGGATTAAAAAATACAAAGCTCTTTTCAGCTGTGGTTTAAAGAACGCTAGTGAAGCTATATGCCAATGACATTATGGGACCATAACATTTCCCCAGAAGTATTTCTAATAACATAGGCAGTTAAGAAGCTTAATAGTTTCAAAGTCTGGAAAGAAGTGAAAATATCTTAGAGGATTTAAAAACATTATAAACCTCTCTTCTCTCCTACAGAGACATTTTAAAGCATGGACATAGCTTTAAGAATATTGAAAAAACGTCAGTAGTTTTATAAAGTTTCAATGAACACCCAAGGCACAAGTGTTGAAAACGGTCCATTCACAAAATGGTCACTGCGTTGTACTTTTAGAGGTACAGGTATACCGTGCTTGCGGTGAGAGATCAACTTTATCCCTAGTTAAAAGCACCAGATGTGTCAAGCTCATTGCATTTACACAGGATGCACCCAAAGTCCCTTCGATAGTGAATGGTTCAAGGACTAGACCACATTTCCAACGTCTTGCCTATTTGCTTAGTCGGTGCTGAGTTTCTTTTAAACCCTGCAAGTCTGTAGAATATTTTGAAATGTCAGAACTACCCTGAAAATAGTTTTCTAGATAATACAGAGCTCTTCTAGAAGAGCTCTGTATTATCTTATTATTAATTATTAATAAGAGCTCTTATTATTCAGTGAGCTCTTCTAGAAGATCTCACTGAATAATAACATTTACAGAAAGAAAGACAATAGCTGAGTTTTCTTTCAAGTAAAGAAGAAAAATATTGCAGAACTAGCATGTAGGCTAAAATGTTTGGTAGTTAATGTCCAAAATTGCCAAGATTATTAATATATATTTTGGTAATCACTATTGGCAAGGTTAATTTTTTGTGTAAAGTATACAATATGTTAACAGAAAAATCATTATTTCAGACCACTAACAGAAAAAAACCCACAGCAAGAGCAGCATGTATAGGGCAATTAAAAGTTAGAGACGTTTACTAGTTTTAGAATACATCAATACACTTCGATTATAGAAATATTTCATTTTTAAAACTAGAGTGCTTTAATGTATTTTTAATAACAACCCAATCTAAGGAGGCCTGGAGGCTTGTGAAAAAGACCAGTCCACCAAGATGCTGTATTTTTAGTGTAGGGTGGATTAATACTCCTTTAAGAAGGAAGGAACTGAATCACCTCAGCATTGCTAAACAGCGTTTTTCTTTTCAACAGTAACTCAATCTCATGACTCACTTTGCTTCACTAGTACGAAACAAAGCAGGAGAAGAACTAAGCTCACTGGTCAGCCCCAGAAACAATGATGTGGCAACCTGCAGTCACTCAGCTCATGATGTGTGATGATCGGCAGAAAGCTGCTCAACTCTTGCTGTTCCGCTCCTTTACATCGTAGAGGAGTTTGATGTAACCATGCTCTTGATCGACTTTAAGCTGCATTCAGGCAAAGAAATCATGAACTTCGGGGAGGCTGAAACAGTCTGGGGGAATGTTATGTTCTTCCTGTAGAGATGAATTAAGTAATACTTCCTGGGCCTTCTTTTGAGGCAGCCACTTGTCTTCTGCAGAGGCTAAGTGGCTGAGGTTGCCCATCTTCTGTGCTGGCAGGTCCCAGTCAGCTGTGTTAAAGGGACACCAGGAAGTGATCATGGGGCTTTTAAGCTTTGGTTTGCCAGCTCTGTCTTCAGTACTAGGCACTTCCTCAGAACTTCCTTCTTTGTATGGGGGCCAGATGAGCCACTCTGACAAAGAACTACTCTTTATGACTTGGAAGGAATCACATATTTTAGAAGAACCATTGCCTTGAGTGCCTTTGTTTTTTTACCTGTTTTCTAGAGGGACAGAGCTTCATATTCAGGGAATCCTTATGCTTCTCAGGCTCAGGTTTGGGTTCCTCAGGCATCCCATTTTTATTCTTTCCTTCTTTCTTCAGAAGCCACTTGCACAGAAGCCACTTCACACTTGAAGAAGTGTGAGCTTCCTTCTCCCAATTCTCATTACACACACACTCTGCAAAGCTTGTACAGGGCTCATTGGCTTTGCACATCTCCTCTATCTTACATGGGTCCTGATGGTTCTGGACAAGCCAATCCTCAGTAACCATGCCAGGGATGGACAATGGTTTCTCGGCTTCCAAATGGTCATTCAGGTACTTCAGATTGCCCAGGTTTTCAATCGCCACCCCCTTGGGCTGGTCGCCCTGACAGTTGATACAGGAGTTGATCTTGACAAGCCAATCATTCACATTGTAGAACTGGAACAAGCGCTTAAACTTCTCACTGGTTTCACGACTGCCATCCTCAGGCTTCTTCAGCTTCTGGTGTTCCTAGGGAGTTACCAGGCAATCTCATAGGTCTGTCTCATCTTGATTAGGAAGCTTTTGATCTTCAACCTTTTCAATTTCAGTGGAGAAAGAACTAGTAGAGGAATGGCTGTTACATTTTTGATAACTTGGTTTTTCAGGAACTTCCTATTGCTGACCCTTGAGGAGCCAGTTTTCTAAGCCCTTTAAGTTTTGCCAGATATTACTGAGGAAATCGCAGGCTCTGACAGAAGTCTCACTATTCTCCAAGGTCTGCTTTTGGGCGAGCCAGTCCTGGGGGTGGGTGTTGGGTATGTAAGGAGACTGACAGACCACTGGCAGGTTTGCTTCCAAGGAGCCATTTGCTGAGGGGCAACTGTGATGCTGGATTCTGCTCTGGCATTGGGATATAGCCTCTTTTCTCCAGGAAAGGCCCAATATTTGAGTAACTAGCATGAGCCATCAAGTGCTCTGGAATTTGAATGGTTTCCAGATACCCAAATGTGGTGATGGTCTGATACAGAGCAGTTGTGTCTGCTTCAAAGAGTAGGACAGTTGAATATTCAGGCTTAAGGGCCAAACTGCCCAGTCTTGCCAGGCACACGGAGACTTGATTGGCTAGATCTTTGTTTTGAGTACACTCCAGTTGTTGAATAAGACAATCAAACTGGCTTAATAACCAGTAGAGCTACTGAGCTTGCTGCTGAAGTGTCTCTTCTTTCAGCTGATAAGTGAGATCTACACTGTTCATACAGCCAACCTAATGGCTTCTGAGGCATTCCAGGTGATGGCTAATACAACTGTGAATCTCAGCTTTGACCTCTTGCAAGTTATCTTTAATTTGCTGTTCAATCCAGAGAACTCCACCTATAGTAAGCTCCAAGTTCCTCCTTGCATCAGTACACCTCTAAAGGGGTTCTCTATTACCGGAGGTGCCACTCTGGTCCTGTGAAGTATTCCTTCTGCTCACTGCTCCAGGTCTGCCTGCCTCTCCCCGTGATCTAAGGGGACCTTCGGTGGACTAAGACATGGCCCCACACAAACCTGTGGCCCAAAGGCAGAGTTCTCTGGCTGTGGTTAACTTCTTCCTGATAATTTTGAAATGTACAAAGTATGAGGACATGTAAAACAAAGATAATAAAGTCATTCAACGAATTCAGGCAGGGAGTGGTAGCTTACACCTATAATCCCAGCACTTTGGGAGGCTGAGGTGGAAGGATTGCTTGAGCTCAGGAGTTTGAAACTAGCCTGGACAATATAGGGAGACCTAATTTCTACAAAAAATTAGCAAGACATGGTGGTGCACACCTGTGGTTCCAGCTACTTGAGAGACTGAGGTTAGAGGATCACTTGAGCCCAGAAGGTTCAAGGCAGTAGTGAGCCATGATTGTGCCACTGCACTCCAGCCTGGTGACAGAGCAAGACCCTGTCTCAAAAAATTAAAAAAAAAAAAAAAAGAGAGAGAGAGAGAAAAAAGAAAGAAAAGGAAAAGAAAAATTCAGACGAAATATCTGTAAGGGTATCAATTAAACATTTCCAAAGAAGTTGCTGAATGCTACATTTGGTTTCTAAAAATGTATGAATATAATTTTTATAGAGGAAAAAGCTCTTGAAGTATTACATAATCTTGAGATTATAATAAACACAATATACTAAGAATATAAAGAGAGGCTATATTTTTATTAACACATAAATAGTTGTACATATTTATGGTATACACATGATATTTTGATACATGCATATAATGTGTAATGATCAAATCAGGGTAATTAGCCATATGAATCACCTCAAACTTTTATTATTTCTTTGTGTTGAGAATGTGAAAGTTGATCATAAGAATTGGGTCATTCCTGTAACATCTAACTACTGAAACAAAGTTGAGAAGCCAGAATAAAAAAGCACTTAGGGTACAAAACATTGCTCCAAAAATGTAATTCTCTGGAAGCCTGACTGCTGCAACTGCTTGTTGTAACTCTAAGCCAGTTTTATCTATAGATTCCAAGAAAACTTGTTGAAACTCTAGGACAAATTTTTTCCACCACCAATTGGAGTTTGCCAGCTCCCCAAACCCTTGCCAGTGCCAATCAACTTTCTTAAAGAGCAATACCCAATATTTCTCCTTTTTTTATAAAACCTCGAATCTTCTCTTTATTCTTTGGTCATACTGAAGACCATCCAATCTGCATGTATGCCTCACATTGTAATTCTTTCTTCCCAAATAAAACATTACATTTAGAGATTCTTCTCAACATTTTAAATTTGACTTTGACAGGAACATCCCAGACCTTCTCGTTGAGTGACTTCGAACTATACAATAAATTATTCTTAATTGTAGTCACCCTACTGTGCTATCAAATGGTACAACTTATTCCTTTTATCTAACTGTATTTTTGTATCCATTAACCAACCTCTCTTTATCTCCCCTCCCCACTCTTCTTGGCCTCTGGTAACCATCCTTCTACCCTCTACTGCCAAGAGATCTGCTTTTTTAGCTCTCAAATGTGAGTGAGAACATGCAATATTTGTCTTTCTGTGCCTGGGTTATTTTGCTTAACATAATGTCTTCCAGTTCCATCCAGATTGCTTCAAATAACAGAATTTTATTATTTCTTATGGTTGACTAACATCCCATTGTGTATATGTACCACATTTTCTTTATCCATTCATCTGTTCATGGACACTTGAGGTACTTCCAAACCTTGATTATGGTGAATAGTGCTGCAATAAACACAGTAAGTGCAGATATCTCCTTGATATACTGATTTCTTTTCTACCCAGCAGTGGAATTACTGGATCAGATGGTAGTTTTATTTTTAGTTTTGAGTAATCTCCATACTGTTTTCCATAATAGCTGTGCTAGTTTACATTCCCAGCAGCAGTATGTATGTCTGAGTTCCCCTTTCCCTCTTCATATTGTCTCCAGCATTTGTTACTTTTTGTCTTTTGGATAACAGCTGTTCTAACTGGGATGAGATGATATCTTACTGTGTTTTTAATTTGTATTTCTCTGATGATTAGTAATGGTGAGCATTTTTTTCATATACCTATTGGCCATTTGTGTGTATTCAGCACATTTTAAAATCTATTTTAAAATGTGATTTTTTTTTGCTAAGTTGCCTGAATTCCTTGTATATTCTGAATATTAATCTCTTGTCAGATGAATAGTTTACAAATATTTTTCCCATTCTGCACGTTCTTTTTTCACTCTATTGTTTTCTTTGCTGTGCAGAAGCTTTTTAGTTTGATGTAATCTCATTTGTCTATTTTTACTTTTGTTGCCTGTGCTTTTGATGCATTTTCCATAAAATCTTTGAAGACATCAGTGTCTTGAAACATTACCCCCATGTTCTCTTCTAGTAGTTTTGTAGTTTTGCATCTTACTTGTGTGTCTTTAGTCAGTTTTGAGTTGGGATTTTGTAGATGGTGAGAGAGAGGAGTCTAGTTTTATTTTTCTGCATATAGACATTCAGCTTTCCCAGCACCATTTATTGAAGAGGCTGTCCTTTTCCCACTGAATGTTCTCAGCACCTTTGTTGAAAATCAGTTGGTTGTAAATACCTGGATTTATTTCTGCTATCTCTATCCTGTTCCATATGTGTCTTTTTATGCCACACCATGCCCTTTCAGTTACTATAGCTTTGTAGTGTACTTTGAAGTCAAGTAGTATGTTGCCTCCAGTTTTGTTCTTTTTGCTCAGGATTGCTTTGGCTATTTGGGATCTTTCGTGGTTCCATATAAATTTTAGAATTGCCTTTTCTATTTCTGTAAATAATGTCTTTGGGATTTTGATGGAGATTGCATTGAATCTGTAGAACACTTTTGGTAGCATGGTCATTTTCACAATATTAATCCTTCCAGTCCATGAACGTGGTACATTTTTCAATTTGTTTGTATTCTCTTTAATATCTTTCATCGGTGTTTTATACTTTTCCTTACAAAGATAGTTCGCCTCCTTGGTTAAGTTTATTTCTAGATATTTTAATTTTTTTAAATAGCTATTTAAAATGGGACTGCATTCTTAATTTCTTTCTCAGCTGGTTTGTTATTGGTGTATAGAAATGCCACTGATTTTGTATGTTGATTTTGCATCCTGAAATTTTCCTGAATTTATCAGTTCTAAGAGGTTTTCTTGGTGAAACTTTTAGGGTGTTCTATATATAAAATTATGTTGTCTGTAAACAGGGTCATTTGACTTCTTTCTTTTCAATGAAAGTGGCTGTTATTTTTTTTCCTCTCCTAATTGCCCTGGACTTTCACTGCTATGGTGAATATTTTTTTCTCTTGCCTAATTGCCATAGGACTTTCATTATTAGGATGAAGCAGGCATTCTTGTCTAGTTCTAGGTCTTAGAAGAAAAGCTTTCAGCTTTTCCCCATTCAGTACAGCTGTGGGTTTGTCATCTATGACCTTTATTGTGTTGCGGTATGCTTCTTCTGTAACTAGTTTGCTGAGGTATTTTTAATTTGTTTGTTTGTTTTTATCATGAAGGGATGTTGACTGTCATCAAATATGTTTTTCACCTCTAATTTGAGATGATCAGTTTTTGTTTTTCATTCTTTTCATATGATGTATCACATTTTTTGATTTGTGTATGTTGAACTATCCATGCATTCCTAGGTTAAATCCCACTCGATCAGGGGTGAATGATCTTTTTAATGTGCTGGTAATTTTGGTTTGCTAGGTTTTTTGTTTGTTTAATTTCTGCATCTATGCTTATCAGGGATATTGGCTTGTAGTTTTCTTTTTCTATTGTGTATTTGTCTGGTTTTGGTATCATGATAATGCTGGCCTCATACAATGAGTTTGAAATTATTTCCTCCTCTTCAATTTTCTGAAAGAGTTGGAGAAGAATTAGTATTAGTTCTTTAAATGTTTAGTAGAATTCAGCAGTTAGGTCATAGGTCCTGGGCTTTCTTACATGGGAGACTTTTTATTACTGATTCAATCTCATTACTTTTAATTGATCTGTTCAAGTTTTCTATTTGTTCTTGGATCAGTCTTGGTAGGTGGTTTGTGACCTAGACTTTATCCATTTCTGCTAGGTTTTCCAATTTGTTGACATACAGTTCATATAGTTTCAAGTTATCTTTTGTATTTCTGTAGTATCAGTTGCAATGTCTCCTCTTTGATTCCTGATTTTATTTATTTGGATCTTTTCTCTTTTTTTCTCTGATAGTCTAGCTAATGGATTGTTGATTTTGTTTATTTTTCAAAACATTAACTTTTTGTTTCATGGATCTTGTGTATTTTTTGTCTCAATTTTTGTTCACTTCTCTTCTGATTTTTATTATTTCTTCTACTAACTTTGGGATTGCTTTGTTCTTTTCTGTTTCCTTGAGATAGATGCACATTAGGTTGTTTATTTGAAATCTATGGCATTTATTGCTATAAACTTCCTTCTTCATACTGCTTTAGCTGTATCCTAGAGGCTTTGGTATGTTATGTTTCTATTTTCATGATTTACAAAATTTTTAAATTTCCTTCTTAATTTCTTCATTGACTCATTGGTCTAGTTGGTCCTCTTGCTTACATTTTTCTATTTTCTATGTAAAACAATCCTCCATGGGTAAGACTCATGTATATCCCCAACTGAGAACTAATGATCTAGAATCCTCTAGATTCAAATTAAACAAGTAAGGTTTTGACTAAGTTAGCATTTCAAATAATAGCTGAGTTTACAACTAATAATGTTACACTGCTATTGTCTAATATCAGGCAAAACATTGCCAGGATACTCATAAATAAAGAAAAACTTGAAAGAAACCATTTCTTAAGAGCTTTGATCAGTGTTTTCCCTGAGGTGAAAACATAGGCTGAAAAAGTAACAACACTGACAAATCCCAGGGAATTCCCACAAATCATACAATTTCTGAAGCATTCATTTAACTTACACAGATTTCACCTGAGGCAGAGTGAATGTCTCTTCTGATATGTCTTCCCATGAAACTCTTATACTAGTCACATATCAAACAAACCCACTTATTTCTAATACTTCTCTTTTTATAAAGTAAGAGAGAAAATGTTGTCATTTTTTATTTCCCAGGAGCTTTCTGGGAAATCTCAAAGATGGTTTTAGGTGTAAAAAAATCTTGAAAGTTTTATTTTATTTTTTTTTTCTACATTTAGGATCTTATTTGGGGAAGGCAAAAATTTTTAAAGTTGTCAGAAGAGTTTGGACATTTGCTTAAGAGAGGCTTATGGATACCTAAGAAGCCATATTTGGTTACCTATTTAATTGAAGTGACAATAAAACATTAAAAAATATATACTAACAGCAATGCCGTTAGAAAAACCCCTGATTTCTTTCATAAATGAGGAATTTTTTCTCCTTAAATAACAAAAGACATTATAAAGTCATCATAAAACAGAGAAAATTATTCTGGTAAGACACAGAATGTTTTCTCTCTAGGCAGAAAGAATTACTCACTTTAATTTTATAAAGTAAGCATAGTATTCTTTACAGAAAGTAAAGAATTACCATTCATATTATAAACAAAGGCATTCATCAGCAAACCAGGGAAGCAAACCCATCAAAATAGAATGAACTTTCCTAAGATTTAAATACATTTCATCACACTTCTTTTCAGACTGAGCTTCATCCACAAAGGCCAAGCCTAGTTCACATTCCAAGTGTGGTCTTTCCTTATGCTCTTTCGTATTCTAAGACAAACTGACTCATGGCATAAGGACAGATCTCAGGTCCAAAAGCTCCAAATAAATTTGTAAAATAATTCTAACATGTTCCTTACGTAAACATGCAATTTGTTCATCACTGCTATTCTCAAATTAGACAACAAACCAATATTTAAAAAATTCTCAGCTCTAACTTCTAATATGATATTGGTAGTTATAATCTACATACACAAGTAATCGTTGAGATCTGCAACAAGTCCCAAGGGTGCAAAATGGTTTGGAGACCAAAAACTTTGAGGACAGCTGCTTTAGGGTAAAACTACTCCTTTCCTTGAAATACCAAAACACATATGCAGTTGGATCTCTCTGTCACTATTGCTCCTTAGTGGCAACCACTCATTAATTATAGCTTTTAAACAAAGCAACTAACTTCTCCTTTACAGAGAAAAGTGAGTGTGGGATGGATAATTGAGAACTTCCTGCAATACACAAGCATTACAGCAAACTAGAAAAGCTTGAAACAATTTTCTACAGATATGCACATCTCTTTAACATGTTCTTAAAGTGGCACCAGTGAACATGTCATTAACATTACTCATATATATAGTACTTATAGAGCTTATAATGAATTAATTATATGGTACAGTAGTCTATCTTACTTAGAAATTATGTAGATATTCCACATATATCTGATAATTAACTCAATTTAATACCAGTTCAAGGTTTTTCAGCTACCTAAGGAAATTATCTTCAAGTTGGCAGCCTAGAAAACGTAATTATTCTTGAAATAAGGTTATGGAAATTATGATTTAATTTTGTTGGACACATATTTACATTATGTATGAATAATGTTAGTGTGTTTGATCAGTAACCTGATAACTGTAGGACAAAGCAAACTCAAGTAGAATAAAATGTATGCTTCTATTATACTCACACAGATAAATCAGAGAAGATATAACTGTTTTATTAAACCAAGCATATTAAACTACAAATGTTCCTTGACTTATGATGGAGTTATGTCCTAATAAACCCATTTAAGTGAAAAGTACTGTAAGCCAAAAACACTTTCAATTTATGATATTTTCTCTCTTTCCCACTCTCTTTCTTTTCTTTCTTTTTTCAGGGTCTTGCTATGTTGCCCAGGCTGAGTGCAGTAGTGCAATCACCTCACTGCAGCTTTGGTCTCCTGGGCTTAATGGATCCTCCCATCTTAGCCTTCTGAGTAGCTGGGACTACAGGAGAATGCTGCCATGCCTGGCTAATTTTTGTATTTTTTTGTAGATATGTAGTTTGTCCATGTTGCCCAGGCTAGTCTCGAACTCCTGGGCTCAAACAATCTGCCGACCTTGGC
This sequence comes from Saimiri boliviensis, assembly GCF_048565385.1. NCBI lineage: Eukaryota > Metazoa > Chordata > Mammalia > Primates > Cebidae > Saimiri > Saimiri boliviensis. The sequence goes on along the minus strand of NC_133450.1, from coordinate 37,859,588 downwards.
CTCTGTAAGTGTTGGGATTACAGGTGTGAGCCACAGCACCCAGCCAATATTTTCAATTTGAGATGAGTTTATCTGGATGTAACCCCATTGAAATTGAGGAGTGTACTGAATTAATATCACTTTTGCACCATTGTACAGTTGAAAAATCCTAAATCAAACTATGGTCAATCGAGAACTGGCTGTAGTCTTATTTGCCAAAGATTTGCTGTAATTATGTGAACTTGAGCAGGGTGCAGTGACCCATACCTATAATCTCAGTGCTTTGGGATACAGAAACAGAAGGATGGCTTGAGCTTCGGTGTTCAAGGCTGCAGTGAACTGCGATTGTGTTGCTGAACTCCAACCTAGATGACAGAATGGGACACTGTCTCTCAAAAAAAAAAAAAAAAAAGTGGAAGGTGGGCAGGGTAGCTCCTGCCTGTAATCCTAGCACTTTGGGAAGTTGAGGCAGGAGGATGGCTTGAGGCCGGGAGTTCAAGACCAGCCTAACCAACACAGAGAGACCTATTTTTACTAAAAATTAGAAAAACCAAAAAGTTATCTGTGTGTAGTGGCATGCACCTGTAGTCCCAGGACTCAGGAGGCTGTGATGGGAAGATCACTTGAACCCAGGAGGGCGAGGCTGCAGTGAGCCATGGTTGTGCCACTGCACTCCAGCCTGAGTGACACAGTGAGACCCTGTTTCAAAAAAAAAAAATTACTTGGATTCTTAAAGGGTTTCTGAATTTGTTTCTGTAAGCATATTTTAGCATAGTACATTTAAGGTATTAGAAATCCAATCTCCTTAGTTTATTAAAATTTTTGGAATATTCAGTTTATAAAAGCACTTAATTATGTCTTTAAGTCAATCAGAATAGAGCTTCTTTAAGAAACTTTAAACTTTAATTTATTAATACTCTCTCAAGGTAGGAGAATATTTTATACTCACAGAACAAGAGGGAAAAGCTTAAATTACAGAAATAGATGTCTAGCCACAAAGGAGCTTAGAGCTTCAATTCTACAGTTTTAGCCTCAGGTTAAGAGATAGGAGGCACAGAAACACAGAAACTCACTGGTGCAGATATCAAAGGGCTGTTCTCCTTCCTGATGGGCACAAACTTCTTTGAGCTCAAAATAAACAAATCGACAGACAAATAAGACTAACCAATCGGATTCTCTGTCATCTTTTTATTTAGCAGAAAATAGATTTCTATAACATATTAATCCATTTATAGAAACCATTAAATGATCAGACTGTAAAACCAAATTCCTGCTCATAGTTGCCACCGTCGGGGGATGACTTCTCAGCCATATGCAAAAGAAACAAATGAACTAAAACAAAACAAAACACAAAATTGGTAGAGATGGGGGAAAAAAAACTAGAGAAACAATCAACAAAGTTCTACTGCTACCTGTCCTAGTAGGGTTCTGTAGAGGAACAGGACTAGTAGGACAGATGTATAGTTTATTAAGGAGTATTGACCCACACGGTCATAAGGTGAAGTCCCACAATAGACCATCTGCAAGCTGAGGAGCAAGGAAGCCAGTTCAGGTCCCCAAACCCCAAAAGTAGGGAAGCTGGCCAGGCATGGTGGCTCACGCCTGTAATCCCGGCACTTTAGGAGGCCAAGGCAGGTGGATCATGAAGTCAAGAGATTGAGACTATCCTGACCAACATGGTGAAACCCTGTGGCACTTGCCTGTAATCCCAGCTACTCAGGAGGCTGAGACGGGAGAATCACTTGAACCCGGGAGGCAGAGATTGCAGTGAGCTGAGCTCCTGCCACTGCACTCCAGCCTGGTGACCGAGTGAGACACTGTCTAAAAAAAAAAAAAAAAAAGGTAGGGAAGCTGACAGTGCAGCCTTCAGTCTCTGGTCGAACACTTGAGAGCCCCTGGCAAACCACTGGTGTAAGTCCAAGAGTTCAAAAGCTGAGGAACTTGGAGTTTGATGTTTGAGGGAAAGAAGCATCTAGCATGAAGAAAGATAGATCCCAGAAGACTCAGCCAGTCTAGTCATTCCACTTTCCTCTGCCGGCTTTTATCCTAGCTGTGCTGGCTGCTGATTAGATGGTGCCCATAGAGAACGAGGGGTGGGTCTGCCTCTCCCAGTCCACCGACTCAAATGTTAACCCCCTTTAGCAACACCCTCATCGACATACCTAGGAACAATACTTTTTTGCATCCTTCAATCCAATTAAGCTGGCACTCAATATTAACCATCACACTACCTCAGGTTCCAGGAATTTACATGGTGGGGCTTCAGCTTCCTGGAGACACACTTCTCTTCCCAGGGAACAGTTTGTCTTGGGCCATCAGGTGGGTCCACATCGCTGGAAGATGTCTAAAGCTGCTAAAAAATGTATTTTTTTTTAAAAAAGGTAAACATAACTTATATAAAATGAATGTGTCAATAGTTTTACTTAATAAGAGAAATAGTACAATGTTACAATGGATTCAAAAAATATTTCAAAGTGCACAGACACATACAGGCATGCAGGGGAAGAAAATTATCTTTTCCTTCTACCTATCTTAGAGTTGTTAGCTGGGACCTTTGTAACAAAAGACAGGAACAACAGAAATGAGCACAAATTTATTTAATACAAGTTTTTGTAACATTAGGGACTTTTTTTTTTTTTTTTTTTTTTTTTTTTTTTTTTTTTCTTCTGAGACAGAGTCTCACACTGTCACCCAGGCTGGAGTGCAATAGTGTAATTTTGGCTCACTTTAACCTCTGCCTCCCAAGTTCAAGCAATTCCCCTGCCTCAGCCTCCCAAGTAGCTGGGATTGCAGGTGCCCGTCATCACACCTGGCTAACGTTTTGTATTTTTAGTACAGATGGGATTTCACTATGTTGGCCAGGCTGGTCTCAAACTCCTGACCTTGTGATCCGCCCACCTCAGCCTCCCAAAGTGCTGGGATTACAGGCGTGAGCCATTGCCTCCAGCCACATAGGGCACTTCTTAAGGAAAGAAAACCCCAAAGAAACAATTAATGTTTTTGATGCCAGATTTGATGAAGAGGGGAAAGTTGTAGAAGAATGTGAAAGGACAAAGGGAATTAGTAAATCAGGGGAAACTTAGCAAGGCCTGTTCACTAACATTCCTCTCTGTGTCCCTCCATCTTCAAAGGTAAGGATGCTTCTTTCCTCTGGTTATACGGACGGGGACCTCTCACCTGAGAGTGTACGATCTCCTTCATGGGAAAAGGACAGGGGAAAGTCAGAGACCTTTCCACACATGCTTTTTCTCAAATTCCTTAAGTTGTGAATATTCAGTATTCGTATTGGTGCCATATTTTGGGATAATGTGTCCTGAACCCCACCAGATACTTACATGAATTTACAAATAAAAATCTGCTTTTTCCATAGTGAGAGGGGAAGGGAAATCAGTTGTCTCCCCACCTGACAAAATGTGTTTTCATGTTTATAGACCAGAATGATTTGCATTGCCACCAGCTATCTACAATTTACAGATTTGAAAAATAGCTCTAAGACGATGAAAGACACAAACCCCAAAGAGCAGAAAACCTAAAGGGATGTGCTTTACACAACATGTAGATTTCCATTGAAAATATACTCTAGTCTTTTTCTTTGTTTGTTTTGATCCGTTTCAAAGTCTTTCACAAACAAGGCTCAAAAGCATAAAAATTATAAAAATCACACAAGTTTTACAACAAAACAGTTATATCAAATGTGGACCACAGGTACATTTTACTATGTTTGATTTGATGTGGAGTGGAATATTAAAAAATAAAGTGAAAGTGCCTAGAATCTATGAAGGTCCCCTTGCTGTTTAGTAGGTGATAGGACTGCATTAAGTGATTGGGGGATCACTGAGAAGAGGGGAGATTTGGGCCAAACCTTCATGGAACTTACATCTCATGTCACCATGGTGTACAGAAAGAAATTTTTTTAAAAAAAATTAGGTACTGATATGTAATCAAAAAAAATGAATTCAGTAAAAGAGGATGATGCAGAGGAAATGTGACTTGACGAAATAAGGTGGTATGGAAGATATTGTTGGTTGCTGACTTGCTATGCTTCACTGCTTTTTTGAGATGTGGCCCCTAATTTTTTTCTTGTATAGAGGGGCTTGAAGTGTGCAGGGAAGGTAGGCCGTTCCCCTAGTCCCAGGCTATGGTCAAAGCCCAGCACAGTAATTCTATCCTCTGTGTCTTTCTCTCCGTTGCCACTGAAATTACTCTGTTTCTGGCACTGTTGTCTCTCTTTTGTGTTACCATTCTCCAAATCACTTTATTTCTGTTAACCTGTTTGTGAACTTAATTACAAATGACTTTATTTAAAATTAACTGTGAAATTGTGAAAAATGTACATAACGAAAAGCATATGAAATGAAAAGTAAAGAACAGCTTTTCATAAAATGATCATCCAAGGAACCATTACCCAGGGAATAGAATAGGAAATTGTGAGCACCCTCCAGTCCACCTACGTGTCTTTGCCTGATTGTGGCCCCTTCCTTATTTCCAGTCACTCTCTTGACGCTGTGCTAATTCCATCTAGCCTTTTCATCAGAGTTTTAGCACCTGTGTATTAATCTGAAAAATTTGCAGTTACGGCTGTTCTGAACTTTATTGTAAGTTGCTTCCTTCACTCGACACTATATTTGTGAGATTCATTCATGTTGCTGGCGAAACTAATCTGCTAAGTTTCATTGCTATATAGCAGTGTTCTCAAAACATTTTGCTCTCAGAACCTCTTTACACTGTTAAAAATTATTGGGAACCCCAAGTACCTTTTGCTTATATGGGTTGTATTATCAGTGTTCAGTGCCTTACAAATTAAAGTTAAAATTTAAAAATATTTTTTGATCCATTAGAAATAACATTAATACTTCAAAAAGGTATTGGCTATATGGTAAATCTAGAATTACTGTATAACCCAGCAATTCCACTCCTAGAAAGTGGGAACACAAACAGATGTTTGTGCACCAAGGTTTGTTGCAGCATTTTCCACAATAGCCAAAAGGAGAGAACAATCCAAATGCCCATCAGCGCAATACTAAATACCATCAAAATTTGGTATATACATATAATGAAGTATTATTCAGCCATAAATGAGAATGAAGCTCTGCTACAACATGGATGAATCTGAAAAACAGTGTGCTAGCTGAAAAAGCCAGATACACAAGGACAGTAATTGTATAATTACATAATACGAAATGCCTAGAATAGGAAAATCATAGAGACAGAAAGTAGATTAAAGGTTTCCAGGAGTTGGGGAGGGAAGGAACGGGTGTTACTGTTTCAAGAACGTAGTGTTTCTGTTTGTGGTGATATAATTAGATGCCATGGAGTTACGTACTTTAAAATTTTTTAAATGGCAAATTTTATGTTATATATATTTTAGCATAATAAAACGAACGGGAACAAAAGTAATGATAATAAAACTATTACTGATAACATTAGTGCTGTGGTCTGAATGTTTGCTCCCCTGCCCCAAAATTCACGTGTTAGAATCCTAACCTCCAAGCTGATGGTATTAGAAGATGAGGCATTTGGAAGGTGACTAGGTCAGAGGGCAAAGCCCTCAGGAATCAGATAAATGCCCTAATAAAAGGGCTTAAGGGAGCTTCCTTGCCCCTTTCGCAAGGTGAGGAATCAGGGAGAAGATACCATCTATGAAAACAACTCTTGACTAGACACCAAATCTCCCAGAGCCTTGATCTTGGACTTCTGAGCCTCCAGAATTCAGAGAAATGTTTCTGTTTTTATACACTACCTAACTTATGGTATTTTGTTATAGAGGCAATCTTAACTGTCTTAGTCTTGCAACAGTAAGTTATATATTTTCATGAAAAATAAGTGTAATTTCTACAATAAGAAATTAATTAGAAAAGTGGCATTGTTTTACATGTCTTTAATGTGTGGTTTAAGAGAAGACAGTTGAATTTTCATTGGATTTTGCATTAATGTGTTGTAATACTTTGGTTTAGCTGAAGTATCTGAAAGAAATCTAGTTTTACACAGTTACGCAGTTGGAAAAGGGAGGAGTAGTTTAACAGATTGTGCAGGTAATTGTGGACTTTCTTTGATATTATGCCAGAATTTGATAAATAGTAGTTTCTTAAGAATTTTTTGAATGTGGTATCTGAAACCATATAGTTCTGTCTATCTTGCTCTTTGAGTGGATCTTTTGCTTAAGTATGATTTTATAACATTATGCATCGATGGCTCATGAGTTATGCATATTTTCTGAATCTTGACATATTTCATTATGCAATATAAAAAAAATCCCAACAGTTAAAGTCACCACCAGTCTCATCTGAAGATTCTTTAAGTTTTGGAAAACTCATAGTGGTGGGTCCAGTTCTCAAAAATTCTAATTTTCATGTGGAAGCTCAGATTTTATAATTGGCAACAAATGCTGTTATTTTTTTTTTCCAAGCTAACTTTGTTAATGTTTGAGAAAATGTCTGCCAGATTCCTAAGTCTGAATAACTATTGCTGATACGTCAGTTTGTTTATCCAAATAAAAACTGCTGTGTTATTTTTTAAAGTGGTTCGTTCAGCTCACAACTCAAATATTTGCACAAGTGCTTTCCTTCAAGACAGCCGTGGTACTTTGGAAAAGTACCATAAAGCAGCAAAAGTGCTTTATGCATATTTCCTATTTTGTCACACAGAATATTTAAAAATATACTAACTTGGAGAAAAATTTGGCAATACCTATCAAAACAACATACTCACTTACCTTTGACTTAGCAATCCTACTTCTAGGAACTACCTTGAAGACATGCCTCCAACAGTGCAACAATTCATTATATACTTTGGATGTTTTGTACCTTCCAAATTTCATGTTGACATGTGACCTTCAGTGCTGGAAGTGGGCCTAGTAGAAGGTATTTTGGTCATGGAGATGGATCCCTCATGGATGGCTTGCTGCTGTCCTCATAGCAATGAGTGACTTCTCACTCTCTGAGTTCATGTAAGATATGGTTGTTTAAAAGAACCTGGCACCTTCTTCCTCTCTCTTGCTCTCCCTCTCACCATGTGACACGGTGGCTTCCCCTCACTTTCCAACACGAGTATAAGCTTCCTTAGGGCCTCACCAGAAGCAGATGTGGCACTAGGCTTCATGTACAGCCTGCTGAACCATGAACCAAATCTTTTTTCTTCATAAATTCCCCAATCTCCAGTATTCCTTTTTAGCAATGAAAATGAACTAACACGATGCATAGGTACACGTTTATTTGTTGCAGCTTATTTAGAATTGCAAAGTATTGGAAACAACCTAAATGCCCATACCTAGAGAAGTTGTTGAATAAAGTACATAACATCTACAAAATGGAGCGTTATACAGCTATATAGAAGAATAAAGGAGATCTATAAGAACCAATTTGGAATGATTTCCAGGATATACTGTTAACAGAAAAAAGCAAAGAACAAAACAATGTTTATGGTATACTATTCCTCATATAAGAAAAAAAAGGATAAAGCACACATATCTGCTTGTTTGCACCAAAAAAAGCAGGAAAGGTAAATGAGATGATCTTAGCGGTGGGTGGGAAGTAATTGGAATGGGGCTGGGCCGATATTAAGAGGAGTGACTTTTTTGAGGGGTGGGGGGTGTACCAAATTTCTTTATTTGAAGGAATGGTACAAATCAAATAACTTAAGTTGATGTTTTGGTACAACTTATAGAAAAAGGAAAAGAAACCCCAACATGCATGTATTGCCTTGGGGACCCGGGAAGTCACCCATGGCTATGGAAAAATTAGCCTAAGGCTTAGCTCTCATTATCGCTGTCTCCCAGGGTGATCTTGTCAAAGAGATAACCTGCCAAGCCAGATTCAGGGGCTCCCATCTTGTGAGAGTTGGTCGCCCAATTCTTTGATGGATTTCACCTGCTCATTTAGGTAATGTGTGTCAATGAAGTCAACACAACAGGGGTCATTTTTGTCAGTGACCAGTTTGTGCAGTTCCAGTAGTGATGGATTCACATTTGTTGTCAAGTGTAATGCATACTCTTGCATTCAGCCCACTCTCCCAGTCATCATAGTCTGGTTTCTTGGTATCCTGAAGGAAGATTCAACCACCTCTCTGGTTCTGCAGCTTCTTCAATTTCTCCGCATGTTCCCTCTCCTCATGAGACTGGTGAAGAAAGTATTTGGCAAAGTTCTTCAAAGCCACATCATTGCAGTCAAAGTAGTAAGATTTAGACAGGAAGAGATAGGAGGTGTAGAGCTCCAGGTTGATCTGGCAGTTGATGGCAGCCTCTGTGTCCTGGTGGTGAGGCAGGAGAATAGGGTCTGGAGGCTGGGAACCTAGGGCTGATTCGCGCTGATGTCCTAGAACTGAATCAAAAGGAAAACCCCACCTGTCCATGCCCAAGTAACGAAAAGATGAGAGGCTGCTCCCTTTGTGCTGCCTTGCAGATGAATAATGGAAAGTATCTCTGTAACTTCACTTCCGCTGCTGTCCCCTCCCACAACCAATCATACTGATCATGGGCCAAGCCTTTATTTACATAGGGTGTAACCACATAACCAATGGGAAACCTCTAGAGGGTATGTAAACCCCAGAAAATTCTGTAACCATTGCTCTTGAGCTGCTTGCTCCAGCCTGCTCCTACTCTCTGTGGAGTGTACTTTTGTTTCAGTAAATCTATGCTTTCCTTGCTTCATCTTTTAGTTGCTTTGCTTGTGCATTTTGTCCAATTCTTTGTTCAAAATGCCAAGAATCTGGATGACTCCCAGTCGAGATCCTCCAACAGTATGGTAGTGCTGGCTCACCTGCAAGGGGAATGCGTCCTCATGGAGGCTAAGGAGAGGCAGCTGGGGCCTTGGGGCTGTCTGAGGGCTTGGTGCGGAGGCAGCAGAGGGATGGCTATAAGGGGCCTGCAGGAAGGTTGCAGGGAGTGGGGGACCAGCACCAGGTTCCATCCAAACCCTGTTGAAGCAGGAAACTCTGGATTTCCATGAAGAACATCTAGATATATTATTGAGTACACCGTTTTGTATAGCCTTGACTCTTAGAAACAGCATTTTACACATACACCCAGATATCAGCAAACACTTCAAGCAGGATGTAAGAAGAAGCAAAATGAAATAAAAACCAGAACAATTGATTTTTTTTTTTTTTTTGAGACAGTTTCCCTCTTGTTGCCCAGGCTGGAGTGTAATGGCGCAATCTCGGCTCACTGCAACCTCCACCTCCTGGGTTCAGGCAATTCTCCTGCTTCAGCCTCCAGAGTAGCTGGGATTTACAGGCATGTGTCACCATGCCCAGCTAATTTTTGTGTTTTTAGTAGAGATGGGGTTTCTCCATGTTGATCAGGCTGGTCTTGAACTCCTTACCTCAGGTGATCTGCTCGCCTTGGCCTCCCAAAATGTTGAGATTACAGGCTTGAGCCACTGCGCCCTGCCGTGAATTTTTTTTAAATGAAAAACACAAGAGGATGGGGAAGGAAAGAACTGACCTAAGTCATTTTGAAAAACAGTTACTTGTCTAGATCGTGTATGACTAAAGACACAGAACCTGCACACGGGGCATAGGTAAGCAGTTCTGTAACTACTTTATGTTTAGGAACAAATAAGTATAGATAATGAAAACACTTCTCACTATTGCTGAAAGAAGCCACAAATAAGAAAAGGAGAAATACTGGAATAAACTTTAAGTTGTTGGATTGGAATCAGAGGTATCAGTGTGAACTCGTTTTTTTAATGGATACACAGGTATAGAGTGTGTGTGTGTGGTTTCTACACTTGATCTTAGCCAAAAAGTGGAGAAGCAATTGTGTGTGTGGTTTAATTCTAACTATCCTTTGATTGGAACTTAATGGCAATGAACATGCCTGCTTTTCAGACCTTGGTTTCTCCAATAAAAAGAACCAGAGCTCCACAGGAAAAATGGAAGATTCCAGGGTTTGGCTGTAGAAAATACAGAATGAGCTTGAAATATCATAAAGTACCAGAAAAGAAGGAAGTGCTTCAAAAGGGTAGGGATATGTCAACACAACACAGGAACCCATCTGAAGGAGCAACCAATGGTCAAATCTAAATAATTTGGGCAAGAAAAAAAATAATGGTACAATTGGGTTATAACCTATAGACTGAAACAGATATCCATGAGTCCATACTGATGTAAATAAAATAATTGAATAAATCAATAGGAGAGAAGAGATAGCTTTTCCTTACAGAATATTTCCACATCTAGTAATTCAAGGCTGCAATCCTTAAATTTCTAGGTGTGGTAGACAGAAAAATGTCCCCCTCCCCAAAGATGTCCATGCTCTGATCCCCAGAACCTGTAAACATGTTATCTTACACGGCAAAGGGACAGATAGGATTAAGGCCTTTGAGACAGGGAGATTATCCTGAATTATCCATGTGGCCTAAGGTCATCACAACCATTCTTGGAATTACTGTTGTACATTTCGAGAAGTCTTCAGAAAAAGAAAACGGATTACATAACTAACAGACCAATAGGGGAGGCCAGTGGAATGGTAACAAACAAACAAAAACTTTGATCCTAAAGAGGGCAAAAGAGAACAGGAAAAGACACAGAAAAGGACGCAGAAAACAGGTAGGACAAAACAGAAAGGTGGCAAATGGTAGATTTAAACCAAAGACATGGATTGAAGTGAATAAAGCAAGAGGCTGAACTCTATATTGTTTAAGAATTATTTTAGGCTGGGTGCGGTGGCTCATACCTATAATCCCAGCACTTTGGGAGGCAGAGGTGGGCGGATCACTTGACGTCAGGAGTTTGAGACCACCCTGACCAACATGGTGAAATCCCGTCTCTACTGAAAATACAAAAAATTAGCCAGGCATGGTGGTATGTGCCTGTAATTCCAGCTACTTGGGAGGCTGAGGCTAGAGAATTGCTTGAACCCAGGAGGCGGAGGTTGCAGTGAGCCGAGATTGTGCTACTGTAGCACTCCAGCCTGGGTGACAAGAGCGAAACTCTGTCAAAAAAAAAAAAAAAAAGAAAAAAATTATTTTAATAGGTTTGTCAATTCTGTGAATATCTCTGGAAGAATACAGAGATATTTTGTTTGCCTAGGGTCTCAGATGAGAGGAAGGCTTCTCTTTCATTATTTACCTTTACTTGAAATTTTGACCATGTGAATGTATTACATTCTCATTTAAAAAATGTTAATTAAAATACATATTTGTTGAATGAGTATACTGGGTACGAAAATTCATAGAACAGATTTATCTTTCTGGTTTATATTTAGATTTTCTTGTCCCTTCCCCTCCACCTAATTTTCCTGCTCCTATTTCTCTCTTCCTTTTTCCTTTTAACATTTTGTGCCCAATGGGGGGTTACAATGGCTTGCTGCAAATATTGCAATTGAAGAAACATAATATACTTTACTATTTATCTGGACTGGATCATGGCCCCCTGGTTCTGGTACAAAATCTGTCCAGGGATTTTTCCAGGACTCCAACCTCCTGGACCTGGCTATGAAGACATAAGAAGGGTGATGATGGAACCAGTTCTCTGGCCACCTTAGCCACCAAAGCATGAGGAAGTGTCCCCTACTTCCCAAAGGAGCCTTCTCCACAGAACAGGAAATCCTGAGAATCTAGTTTCACTTCAAGAAATTAGCAGAGAAGACCAGCTTAGGCAACAGGGAAAAATCCTGTCTCAAAAAATATATATATATAAATTAGCCAGACATGGTAGTACATGGCTATAGTCCCAGCTACTTGGGAGGCTGAGGTGGGAGGATTGCTTGAGCCCAGGAGGTCAAGGCTGCAGTGAGCCATGATCATGCCATGGCACACCAGCCTGGGTGACAGAGCAAGACCCTGTCTCCAAAAGAAAAGAAATTAGCAGACAAATGAATCCAGAAGCTGCTGCCTCAATCCAGGTCAAGTATGTGTTTCTAGGATTTTGACTGTGTTTCCCTGGCCGTCAGCAGCAGCTGTGGTTGGGAGCCTGCTGTGCTGGGATGATGTCTTAGGGAGCATTACTCAGCAACTGCAGAAGTGTGCAGTAATAAACATGTGTTTGGACAATAAGGAGAAAGAAGTGAGGGTTTCCTGAACAGGTACTGGAAAACATCTTGTACAGCCTCAGAAATGCTTTTCGGTAGCTGATTCCTGGTGGCTTAGTGCAGGAGGCTGCCTCACCAAGGAGTGGGCTGTGCCTCAGAGCAGACAGAAAACACCCAGGCAGAAAATGGCTTCGTCTTACTCTGAGCTTGAAATGCTCCTGGTTTGCAGGGGTTGGTCTCTGGTGATCTTTAAGACCAAACCTAAATGTCTATATATATGAAATTTTTTCATGCAATAGGCTTTTAGCGGCTGTGTGCTGTAAGCCAACTACCATGGGCTTTGATTTATCAGTGTTTGGAGGAGGATAGGAAGAAAAAGCGTATCAGGGAGAAGAGAGTTTTATAACCTCAGCTTCTCAGCAGTAGGCAAGCAATGTGGCATTAAGACAATGAGGAGTCCCAGAATTAATCACCCTCATTTCTTTTCTGTGAGACCATTTGTTATAAACCAGATATGGGCAAACTACCTCCTATAGCCAAATCTGACTTACAAACAAACCCAGCTCATGGTCAATCTAGCTCACTGCATCCTTTCACAAATAAAGTTTTATTGAACTGCAGCCACATACATTTGCTTACATATTGTCTATGGTTGCATTCACACTAAAATGGCAGAGTTGAATAGTTGAAAGCACAGCTATATGGCTCTCAAAGCCTAAAGTATTTATTCCCAGCCCCCAATGGAAAAAGTTCAGAGTCCCGAAAAAGTTTTCTCAGTCCCGTGAAGTTTACTGAGCAATACGATAAATATGCTGGTATCACACAGAGCAAGGATGTGTTCAGTATGTTATCTGGGCACATCCAGAACTAAACATTTCTTAGTAGGGATTGGTAGGCAGGAGAAACTTAGGGCCACGTTGACTGGTGGACCGTTTATGATTGAACCTTGGCATAACTTAGTGTGTCCTTTTTCTAGGAGAGCTCATGTTTATAGCTGTGCACATGAGGCAGAATGATGCAATTCAGCAGTGATTAAAGGCAGAGCAGGTTCCTCCCACATCTGCTTTTCTTGGTAACTGGATAGCAGTCAGTGTGAAAGGGGACGGAGAAATGTCGTGGATTCAGGCCCTTGGAGGCAGCAATTAGAAGCACTGGATGTGATGAACACCTAGCTACTACACGACTGGACCATAAAATAAAATGTTGAATGAAAAATGAGATCTATAATGCCAAACTGTTTGTCAATTAAAAATATCAACAGTAATTTGCAGCTTTTATACCACTTATAAGCAAAAAGATCCACATTAAACACATTACAATTGCCTTGTAGGGAAAGACAAAGACAGTGGCTTTGGGAAATAAGAGTGACTCAATTAATAAATAAGACAGAGGAGAGGCATTTCATGGACAGATGATGATACCGTGCTGAAGTGCTGATAACAGCAGAGGACTTTAACTGACAGCACCTGAAGTCGAAGGACAACAAAGTAACAACTGAAAAGAATGGGCGGAGGAAGGAGAGGAGGGTAAGCAAAGGAGGGAGAGAGGGAGATGGAAGAAAAGAAGGGAGGGAGGGCAAAGGAAAAGAGGGAGAGAGAAGGAAAGAAGAAAAGATAGAAAGAGGCAGCGGAGAAAGTGAAGGACAGAGGGAGAGAGAAGGAAGAAAGGAAGGAAAGAAGCGAGTTAGGGAGAAGGAAGGAGGAAACAAGGCTGGAAGAATCTGGAGACGGGCCCGGCTTCTGTTAGCGCTCTGACAACTACACGTGGGTTTGAGTCCCGTGATGACCTGTACGGACTCAGTTTGCAAACAATCCAGCATCTTAGTGGAGGCAGTGGTGGTAGCGATGGTGAGTGTGTGTATGTGTGTGACATGGGTAGGGGTCAGAGCTGGGAAACCCAAGCCAAATGAGTTCAGTCTTGGGGTAGATAGGGTGTGAGAGTGAGGCATGTTGAGAGTGAGCTCTAATATCACACTAGGTTCTGTGTGGCCCAAGGACTGAACCAGAAGCCTTGGGCAATAGCGGGTTAAAGGACTTAGAGGTAATCACCAGAGCCTGTAGGTGAATTGTGCTCATCCTGTGTTTAATTTCCACTATTTGGTTTGATAATTTCTGTTCTGACGCTTATGGGGTTGTTTTGATGGTCAAATGAGATGGCTATGCGTGGAAGAACTGTGGAAAAGTAAAGTACCTGTTACTTCAGTTATTAATATATTTAAGCCGTTTTTTAGAATATAATTTCTTCTTCCTATCCACCCACCAGCCCAGTTTGCTGGTTAGAAAGAGAAAAAGAGAGCTAGCAAAAATTCCAAGTAGCCATTTTACTCCAAAAGATGTGAGAAAAACCATAATCGCTTTTATGTTACTTTAGTTTCCTTTTTCAAATGGAACATGTATTATTACACATAATTTTGTTCTTAAACCTCAAACATTAAATAAATTTCCATGGTTTTCAAACGTTTCTGAGGTGCATCTCAGAACTGCCCAACCTACTGTTACCATCAATCATGCTATCCTAGCTGCTGACAACAGAACTTTGTCCAGTCGTAATCTGGCAGCGCCAGAAAAGAAGAAAAATGGAGCCATGTCTAAAACGCACAAGCCAGTGGACTTTCTTTAGGCGTTAGGAAAGAAAAGCAAAGCCCACTGTGAGAATTGTTCTTGCTAACCTGACTAAGATTGTATTTTTAAAGAATATGATTAATATGCTGGTATCATTTTCTATTATCAAATAATTTAGATATGTTTCTAAAATCTTTTCTGATTTAAAAATAATTTGGAAATTATGTAGGCTTTAACAAAAAAATGAAACTCACCTGTAACGCACCAAACATTCGGGGAATACACATACACGTATATATGTATATATATGTGCATATATTGCATATATTATATTCATTTTTTGCAACAACAGGTTGCAAACTATATACACAGTACTGGGTTCTGCTGTTTTTTACATATGGCCTTACATCACTAGCCCCTTTTCATGTTTCTAAGTTTTTCTCAATAATGTGACTGTTAAGTACCAAATAATATTTCCTTATATGAATATGCCATGGTTTTTTGGAACTTTTCTATATTTAGTTTACTTATAATAGTCAACTATTGCCAATAAGTACATTTTCATAAACTTTTAAAATATAAATCTTTAATAGCATTGCTAATTGCTTCCTAGTATAGATTCATGAAATTAACAGGACACAGTGTGTTATCACTTTCAAGTCTCTTGCTGTATGGTTCTAAGTTGCTTTTTTGAACCATTGTAATAGTGTACTCCAGTCGACAGTCTGTGTCCTTCCACATCCTCACCAGCACCGAGTTTCATCTTTAAAAAAAATCCTGGCCAATTTGAAAAGTGCAGGGAACAAATTGCTTACTTAATTCTTCCCCACATCATTTTGGGGGACATTCTTTCCCCATCCATAATCATTCGTATCAGACCTTAGAAGCACAGGCAGTATTCAGTGATGGCATGTATATTGTATGCTTCCATGTGACACCACCACATATTTTATTGCTTAAATTGTCTTTGCATTATAAAAAAGGAAAACTCCCACAATCCATGTTATTTTAGAAAATATCTTATGCCAACAGCATCTCGCATACATATTACTATTCTAGAAGAAGCCAGGCTGCATTGGGTCAGGGTTTCCCTTTCAGTGATAAAAAGCTCTCTAAGGCCTATTTTCTTTTTGCATATTTGACATCACACAGTGTCGGCCCTGTTGTAGCCAATGCAAATTAAGGAATTTATCGCCCACAGTGTGACACCTTATGGAAGGCATATAGGAAGAACAGGGTGGGCAGCCAAGGTGAGGTAGGGAGGGATGTGGTGAAAAACACTGTGTGACTCCACCCACAATTACAGGAGACAGAAATTTACAAAGTGCATAGAACAAAACAAAGACCAAGCAGCAGAAGATGATGTTTTCCAGGGCTTGAGATGTAATTTACTTTTAAATAAAAGCAGTCCCTTACATAAATGACACATTGCTTTGTCACTATCCAGCTTTTATTGAGGAGAGAGGTAAGAATAAACTACAGAAAAAAACAAGATTTTGGAGAGCAGGATGAGAAACCCTGACCCAATGCAGCCTGGCTTCTTCTAGAAATCTTGTTTTGTGCACCTATGTGCACAAAACCCTGGGCTCAGGGATTTAGGTTCCAGAAACCTCTAGTTAAGACTTTTGTATCTCTTACTTGATGAGGGCAGGCTCCTTCTAGAGGCAGCTGTAATTTACCTGTTTACATATGACTTTGTTCTGAGATTCAACAACAGTATAGTCAAATGGTATTTTTTGTTATTCATGAGTATGGAAGTTAAATACCCAATACAGTTGTTCTGGTTGTTTAACTAAAGAGTTATGATGTTTAGGGGGAAAAACATACTTCCGTTTGGAGGCAAGTGCTTAAATCTCTCTCAGCCAGCCATTCCTGAAAAAGAGTTTATTCGTAACTCAAGGCTCCATGACTTCCCTTTGGCAGCTCCTAGAATTGTTTGCATCATGTCCGGATGGAAACAGCCAGTCTCTGCAGGGTTTCCCTGGCAAACATCACAGAATAGTTGCTTCTGAGTCATCTCTGAGAAGGGATGCTGCAGGCGAAAGAAAAAGCCATAAACTATTATAGGCTAAGAGCAATACCTCAATTAATTTCTTGTTTTAGCAAAAGTAGAAAGTGTACACTCTCTTAACCCACTATAATGAGCTGTCCAATTATTCAGGTATTGTCTCTCACTCCAGACCCACTCTCTACATAATATTTTCTGACACTGAAACGGAGGCTCTGCAAAGCACACTTCTGCTTTGCCGGATGGCTCTCTGCTATACTTTGTGACAGGGGGTGCTACAGGGAGACCGTGATGCAGAGGAGGCAGGGGACTTGCTCTTATTTACTTTCTGCTGGTTCTTTTTCCTATCACGGTTATCCCAGCCAGTGAGGCACCTAGCTGGGCTGCTTTCTGCAGTTGCTACCTCTGTGATACCACAGAATTCTCTTATTGTTCTTTCAGATGCCTAGATAACAGCTGTGTACCCAGTTAACAGTTCTTTATATTAAACTTATTCTGTGCAGATACTGGTATGGTTTCTGACTTCCGACTGAACCCTGTCTGATCCATGAGCTTACATAGGTTTTTGTACGCACAGACAAGTGGCTGGGAAAGGTGTGAGCTTATCTCTTTCAGGTAGGGTGATTTGACTTGTCTGTTGGTTGCAATATTTTCTTGCTTTTACCATGTGCCCATCCCAGAACTAGACTATGGGGACGTGGTGATGATGAGACATCATCACTGCCCTCGTGGAGTAACCTTTTTGTAGCTGATAAAAGACGATGCCTGTCTTAGTTCATTTTGTAATGCTATAATGGAATACCACAGATTGGGTAATTTATAAAGAACAGAAATTTATTCTCTCAGTTCTAGAGGTTGGAAAGTCCAAGATCCAGGTGCCAGCCTCAGCCTCTGTTTCCAAGATGGTGTCTTGTTGCTGCATGGCAGGAGAGCAGGAGAGAAAGAACTTACTCCCATATGCCCTTTTTATAGTGGCATTGATCCACTCAGTAGGGCAGAGCCCTCATGACCAAAACACCTCCTATTAGGCCCCACCTGTCAATACTATTGCACTGGGCATTAAAAATGCCCATGACAGGAAGTACAGCCAGGGCAGCAGGCTCTGCATGTTTCTGGTTGAATTTGCATGTTCCACTCTTTAATTACCGTTTCAGGAGTCCCCAAACTACAGCCCGCGGGCCGCATGCGGCCCCCTGAGGCCATTTATCTGACCCCCTGCTGCACTTCAGGAAGGGGCACCTCTTTCATTGGTGGTCAGTGAGAGGAGCACAGTATGTGGCGGCCCTCCTACGGTCTGAGGGACAGTGAACTGGCCCCCTGTGTAAAAAGTTTGGGGACGCCTGGTTTAAAGTCAGTCAGTCTGTCTGTCTGTCTATCTATCTGTCTATTATCTCAATTATCTATCTTTCTCATTAGTGTGATATGATGAGAGGTTAAGAGCTCCAGGCTCTGGAGTCAGACCACCAGTGTTGCTGACTCTGTTCCTCATGAATTGTATGTCTACGGACATGCTGCTTGCCCACCCTAAGCCTTGATTTCCTCTTCTGTAAAATGGGAACAACATTTGTATCTACTTCTAGCTCCTAGGGCTTTAAGGACTGTATGAGATAATGCATCTTAGATGCTCAGCCTGGTACTTACTACCCACTAAGTACACAACTGACTTTGGTTGTCAAATCTGAGACTCTCCCAGATTCCCAGGGTCAGCTGGTTAACTTTTTCTTTTGTGTTAAGAGGCAGCTTGGGGGAAAACATGGTTGTGAGCAAGATAGGAGGGAGAAAAATAGAGTTCTGTCATGTGGTTCTCAACAACGGTGACAACACTACCACCAGCACCACCAACAACAATGCCATAATATCAATACTGGCATTATTTATCAGCCAAGAAGCCAGTGCAGAGAATAGAAAACTAGGCTGGGCTTTTCTTTCTTAAGGCATCTATTGGACTGGAATTAGACTGAGAAACATCACAATCAGAGATGTTAGTGGTGGGAGGTCAGAGCTGAGCAAATGAAGCATTAAGAGCTAGTGGGGAATAATGGGGACTTATTAAAAAAAAAAAAAAACTGGGATATGCCCATTGGCCATGATGTGCTCTAAAGAAGCTGAAATTAGGAGCCTTGGAGGGTGAGCCCAGCCACATCTAGGGAAAGCAGCCAGTCCCAAAAGAGGAAAAGCAGGCTACTTTTCAGTCCATCACTGGAAAATGTAGAAAAAGTTTTTGAAGAGTGTTTTGAAATGTATATTGCTAATGCCTCAGAGCAGAAGTATGCACTTCCTGTCTCCAAATAGCTGTAAATCCCAATTTTTGTACCTTACATGTTTGTGAGAGGCATTTTATGAGTCCATTTCCTTACTCTGTGTGCACTCTTCCATCAAGGTTCTTTGAAATTCAGTACTCTGCCATTCTCATCTCTCTCTATTGTAGGGTGCCCTCTAGAGCATTTGGCAAACTCTTAATGATCAACCTCATGGCATCCTGTGTTGTTGAATTACCTTGACTTCCCAAACAGTAAGTGGAGGGTAAGTGACTCCCTCTAGGGCTATGTTAGAAGAGGTCTCAAGAGGTGCTGGAGCTCTGGGGTTCTCTGAAGATTACCTGGCTTAGTGGGACATCAAGAAGAGTTCCAAGAGTCCTCTATGCATGAAATACATGTTGACGAAGGAAGATGTGGCCAGACAGCAAGAGAAAGAGAGAAAATCTGATTCTCATGTTTTAATAGTGGGATGGATTGGAGGAAGAGTGTTGGCTTAGTGGTCTCAGGGTATGGCCTCATCATCACCTGGGGACTCAGAAATGCATATTCCTGGGCTCCACCCCAGCCCACGGATTCAGGGAGACTGTTTGTGGGACCCAGAAACTTGTTTCAACATGCTTTCCAGGGGATTCTGATCTGTGACCTTGGGAAACCATATGTCAGCACATGGGTGACTTTTATGACCAAACCTGTAAAGTAGCTGAAAGGGACTCGGCGGGTGTGCTGGCCTTAAAATGAGGATGTGATGGAGAATATCAGGCCTGCTTTCCACAGGAGGATAGAAAGGAAAAGGAGGAATGCTGCTTCTCATCTTCCTTGAAATTACAGCTTTGAACTGTGGAAAAGCAGAGGTAGAAGGAGCCTTCCGTTATGGAACCTAACTAACTCCCTTATTTCATCTCCTGAGGAAGCTGAGGCCAGGTTGATGGAAGGAGCTGCCCAGGGGAGAGCCTGGGTCACGACTGGAACCAGGGCTCCTGACTCCTCGCCCACAGCCCTTTCCCAGCATCAGCTGTCGGGCTCCTTGGAAGGTCACCTGCAGCCTCCTCTCCCTTTCCAGTCCAGACCCATATCACCTCCACCAGGCTTGTTTCCAAATCCTCCTGGCCTGCTCTTTTCTTCACATGTCTCTTTGCCTTCCCTATTTCTGATGTCACTCTCTTCTGGGTGTCCTATAATGGCTCATTTACTTATTTTGTGTTAGTTTTTCTCAACCTCCATAATCTGATTCCTCTATTTCTTTTCTATTTTATATCCTTTTGCCAGTTTGATTGATGCTCTTCCTCCAGCAGGCCTGCACCTTTCTTTTCGTCTAAACCAATGGCCATTACATTTTTCTATAAAGGGCCAGAGGCCAGATAGTAAATATGTAGGTTCTGTGGGTCATACAGTTTCTGTCACAACTGCTCAACTCGGTGCAAAAGCAGCTGTAGACAATATGTAAATACATGAAATAAATGAACATGGCTGTGCTCCAATAAAACTTTATTTATAAAAACAGGTAGTGGTAATAAAAATGTTCAGCAAACCAGGGATAGAAGAGAACTTCCTTAAGTTGATAACGAGCATCTACAAAAAATCCACAGCTAACATCATACACTTTCCTTCTAAGATCAGAAACCAGAGTAAGATGTCTGTTCTCACCACTTTTATTCAACATTGCACTGGAAGGTTCCTCCTGGGCAATTAGGCAAGAACGATAAGTAAAAGGCCACCAGACTGAAAAGGAAGAAATAAAACTATCTCTGTTTGTAGATAACACACTGTAAATAAATATGATATTTGCATATAGATTATCTTGAAGAATCCTTTAAACATGATTAGAATTAATATGTAAATTTGGCAAGCTTGTGGGATATAAGATCAATTTACAAAAATGAACTGTATTTCTATACACTAACAAGGACATTCCAAAACCAATTTCATTTACAACAGCATAACAAAGGATAAAATATTTAGGAATAAATTTAACAAAACAAGTCCAGGACTTCTGAAAATTGCAAAACATTGTTGAAAAAATTCAGAAGCTGTAAATAAATGGAAAGTTCATATTTATGAATTGAAAGACTTAATATTGTGGAGATGGCAATACTTCCCAAACTCATCTACAGAGTCAAAGCAATCTCTGTCAAAATGTCAGGCAGCTTTTTTGTTTCCTTTCAGAAATTGACAGAGTGATCTTAAAATTCATGTGGAAATGCCAGAGACCCAGAGTAGGTAAAACAATCCTGAAGAAGAACTGAGTTGGAGGATTTACACTTTCTGATTTCAAAACTTTCTATAAAGGTACAATAACCAAGACAGTGTGGTACTGACATAAGGAGAGAGATGTAGATCAATACAATAGAACTGGGAACCCAAAAATAAAACCACGTGTCTCTGGTCAACTAATTTTTGACAAGAGCAACAAGACCAATTAATAGAGAATTAAACGTCTTCTAAACAAATGGTGCTGGAACAACTTGGTTACCCACGTGCAAAGGTTGAAGCTGGACCTTTAGCTGTAACCGTATATAAAAGCTCTAAATGGATCAAAGGTATAAATGTTACAGCTGAAACTATAAAATCCTTAGAAGAAAACATAGGGGTAAATCTGCGTGACCTTGGATTTAGCAGTGGATTCTTAGATATGACACCAAAAGCACAGGCAAAACAAAGGGAAAAAAAGATAAATTGGATGTCATCAAAGCTAAAAGCTTTGTGCTTCAAAAGGTGCTATCAAGAAAGTAGAAAGACAGTCCACAGAAGGAGAGAAAATATTTGCAAATCATTTATCTGTTATAGGCCCTGCATCTAGAATATATAAAGAACTCTCATAAGTCGACAGTAAAAAGATGAGTAATCCAATTTTAAAAATGGGCAAAGGATTTGATAGACGCTTCTCCGGAGAAGATACACATACGACCACCAATAACCACAAGAGAAGATGCTTAACATCATGAATCATAAGGGAAATGCAGATGAAAACCACAGTGAGATACCATTTCACACTCACTGGGATGGCTAGACTAAAAAAGACAATGACAGGTGATGGCAAGGATGTGGAGAAATTTGAAATACTCATACACTGCTGGTGGAAAAATAAAATGGTGCAGCCATTTTGGAAGTGTCTGACAGCTCCTCAAATAATTAACAGAGAGTTACATATGATCCAATAATTCCACTCCTAGGTATATACTCAAGAGAAATGAAAATATATGTTCACATAAATACTTGCATGTAAATTTCATAGTAGCATTATTCATAATAGCAAAAAGATAAGCCCAATATCCATCAAATGATAAATGAATAAACAGTGTGGTGCATTTATATAATGGAATATTATTTGACTTTAAAAAGCAGTACTGATACATGTATAACATGGATGTATTTTTTAAAATTATGCTAAATGAAAGAAGTAGTAACAAAGGCTACATATTATGTGATTCCATTATTCATTTTTCAATTCAAATTTTAAAATTTTCAGAGTAGGCAAATTTATAGAGATAAAACGTAGACTAGCAGTTGCTTAGGACGGAGGTGGGAAGAAGAAAGGAGAAAGAGAAATGGGGATTGACTTCTAATGAGGCTTCTTGTACAGGAGATGAAAGTACCAAAATTAGATTGTGGTGATGGTTGCACAACTGTGTGAATTTACTAAGACATTGAATTTTATACTTTAAACGGTAAATTGTGTGGTATCTAAATTATAATTTTAAAAGCTGTTAAAAACAAACAAACAGGCCTTATTTTACCTGTAGGCTATAGTTTGCTGATCCCTGCTCTAAACTTATCCAAATTCTATCCATCATCAAAATTCATATAAATCAAGCAAATACCCATCTATTGAGGCCTGTGATTTCTCTGCTGTAGGTTCTGCTGTCTTAACTAGTTTGCCAATGTTTATTGAGGTCTATCATGTGTTAGAAACTGTGCTAAGTGTCTGGAATACAAAGATTATTTGGACACAGTTCTCTTCCTAAAGAAGCTTATGATCTGGCAGCAGAAACAGGGGGCACCAGTTAACCAATGCAAAGTGAGATGATAGAGACTTGTCAAAACATGTTCTTGGTAGAAAGAAGGGATATCTAAACTTTTTTTTGATGGCTGATTGTTAAGGGCGCGCTGCTCAGAGAAAGTGGCAGAGTGGTGAGTTCTAAAGAGATGTGTAGGTGTTTGCCAGGTGAACAGAGGAAAGAGGCATTATAGAGAAAGAGCAGTGTGAGCAAAGCTTGGAGGTATGTGTCAACACTGCAACTGAGAACCAAGTGGCTCTGTAGGCCGCAAAGTTGGGGGAGGCTGGAGATGGGAGGCTAGGCTAGCATGGGCTCCTCCTTTCTTATCTTGACAGTCCTACTTCTCTTTTCTCTCAAGCTTCTGTTTCTCTTTTGCCTCCAGTTCCAGGGTAAACTTTTCTGGCCCACAGTGGTCGTCTCCAGTCACCCACACTTTCTCCTTTTCTTCTTAGAATCTTCCCCTTGTTTCTCCATTGTGATGGATTCAATAGAAAATGCTGTCTATTTACTAGTCTTCTGCAAATCTCACATTACCTTCTGTAAGGTCTTTCCCACCGTTCCCACCAATTTTGGAAAGACTGTCCTGGCTCGTCTCCTTAACCCATTAGCTCTCTTCAACTTTTTGGTAGCTAAAAATCCCTAGGTCAGCATTATGCTAAATTCTGCTTTTTGCACTTGACCAAGGACAAGCACTTATTAGAATTCGAGAAAGATTCACTCTTGTATTTTCTTCATCATGTTTTGCTCTAATCAAGAGGACAGAGCGAGGGGGTTCTATGGCTGGGCCATCCATTAGACATGACTGTCATCTTGTGGTTCCTGGAATCTCCCAGGTCAAGTGCTTTTTGCATGGATACCAAATTTGTCAAGTGAGTGATGTAGTCCCCCTGGTCAAGCACTTTTTAGATTCTGCCTATGATGACACGGGCACTTCATCATTTTAGACACAGGAAACCACATGCCTTGGCTCTGGAATTGTAAAACAAACACATCTGGCCCTGATGTGCCACCGCCAAAGTATAATCTAATTCAAATCTTATTTGTGAGCAAAATAAGAATATTCTATGGAACTAAGGGAGAATAAGAAGAGAAGTGGCAGAGAAGGGGAAGACAGTCATGGTAATCGGGAGGAGAAAAAGGGAGTTTAGGAATCTAATGCAAAGCAGTGTATGCCAAGACCAGGAGGTCTGTGGTGGGGAAGAGTTGCTTTACCGTTGCTTTTAATGCCTCGTGCCTTCCTAAAGCCAGTCATAAACTCTCTTGGAATAATAGTAAGAAAAGTGAGGTTGATTGTTGTGGATAATGTTGGGGTGGGCTTGCTGGTGTGACAGTTCAATAGATTGCCAGACAGGAAGCCCGGCTTAGCTCACGGCAGGTTGCCTTGACACCCATTTCAAGGAGGGAGAAAGTGAGGCCTCTGGTCACAGAAGCACATGTGAGCACTGCAACATCAGGCTTTCTAAAAAGGTGCCAGGTCAGAAGTTCGCATTTAGTAGCTTGCTGGTATTTCACTTTATTTTTTTTTCAATATATCTTCCTATCATAATCATTATCAAAAATCAGTCATAGAAGTTAAGGTTTCTTTTTAAGTTGGGTCCCCAGTGTCTTTGTCAGCATTATGAAATGATTTTCTTTTAATGGGGTTTAAGAGGGTGGCGAATGAGTGGTCTCCCAGCTTGGAGAAGAGGAGCTGGAGGCGGTGATGGAGTCATTCCCAGCTATGTGAGTGAGAGCTGATGGTCTGAGACTTGCCTTCCGCCAGCAGCACTCTAGGGCCTACCCTGACTATCTGTTTCCTTATTATTATTACTTTTTCTGTCAAAAAAAGTAATGCTGATCATCTCAAATGTCTCTTGGCCTGTCAGATGTGTATCACGTTCTACATACAAAAACTCTGAGCAGGAAAGGGCATCACACTTGTTTTTGGTCTTCCTTTTCCTTGAACCTCCTCCTCCCCACCACCCACCAACTCCCTCTTTTCTCAGGAACCACAGCAAATCCTTCACCCACCAAGCAAGCACTCATGACCTCTCATGGATATCCAAGCTGGGGGTCGTCTCCAGCAGCAGAAACCCAAATTCAGCCAGCCAAATGTTTTTTGGGTCTACCATCTCTGATTTTACCTTATTCATCCTTAATCATGAAATACCACCCTGTGACAAACCCAGGCATGCCCCCAAATGTGACATCAACAAAGAGAGTTAATTTCTCCCACTGCCAAGCTGAGGGCCTTCTTAAATCTCTGAAAACTAAAGGCTCAGGGACTGAAAGAGGTCATGTCTCTCTTCCCAGGGAGTTGTTGACGTGATATTTTTTTCAATTGTTCTGTAAGAGCTGCAGCCCAGTGTAGCCCACAGGGAAGGCGAAAGTCTTATTTTTGAATTTCTAATTAATATTTATTCTCACTTTCTAGGGGGCCTCCTCGAGGAGGCTCCATGAGGTTCTGGTTAGAGGGCAGCTGGCCTCACTGTGTGAATACTGCTTGGAAATGTTGTGATCCCAGAGCTGACTTTGGTGGAGTTCAGTGATGAGCTGCATCATGCAAAGTGCCGCCTTATTTAGGACACTTCCCTACTCACCCCCTACTCACCGAGAGCAGTATCTGAGGAGGCCACTGGGAGCCATTAAGAGGAAACAAAGACAGGAAGCCAGATTACTTATGCCTCCCTGTTTCCAGAGGTTCTGGCAATGCCTCTAGTCAAATTCCCTGTCCTACCACCTCCCCAGTAGGAGGGATGCGCTTGTGTGCAGTTATGGTCTCATGAATATGTCTCGTATGAACTTCATTAAACTGAGATTCCTCAAGGTAAACAGTAAATGGGGAATGAGAGTCTCTTGCCTGGAAGATGCTGAGGTTAAACATGGAGCCACAAAGCCATTCACCGATTTCAAACGTTTCTTTGTTGTCTTTTTGGCTTTTGCTCAAGACTTCCATATGCCTAAGGCTAGATGTGCGGATGTGGGGATTTGGGGTGGGTGGTGTGTGTGAGAAGGTCTAGGGAGGGAATGCAGGGTGGGACAAGTTGGCAGGTCCTGGCTTCTCTTTTATGACAAGACTAATTTGAGGAACTTCATGGGGAGCCATTAGCAGATGAAGCTGCCCCTAGATCCTTCAGCTTCTCTCTGAAGCAGGGCCTGAAAGTTTGCCTACAGGTAACTGATCAAAAGGAACAGCCAACCCACCAGGGTGTGGTGAGGATGTCAGGCTGACTCCTGCTGGCACCCTCAGATTTGCGGGATGAGGGCTGGAGTGCCTTGTCCTGGACGGGGAACCTGCTTTCCAGTGTCTAAGGCAGTGCTTAAGGTACCTCACTGCTCCACAGCTGCAAGATGTGTGGCAAGTAATTTCTTATAACGTTTATAATGAAATTTGTTGATTGTTTACTTAGGAAGTAAAATATTTTCCTTATTGCCCCTGAAATTTACCTGCATTTGAGTATGCTTTCTGGCCTAGGAGAGGGTAGTCGAGTTCTAACTAGCATGCTAGGAGTACAATGTGTGTGAGCAGCCGCCGCTGGACAGTGAGGCCTAACGATCCAAGACGGGCATTTCACCATTCATCGAGCAGGATTCCGAAAAGGCTAAAACAACAACAAATGCAACTATTTGTTGCATGGGCAAAGACGGGAAAAGGCTGAACATGATAAAGGGAGGCTATCTCTTATACCAATTCTGATTGGATTGATGCTATCTCTTACAGCAATCCTGTGGAGAGGCATTTTGGGCCTGTGTCTGGGCCTAATGAGCGAGAACATTACGATCTATTGATGAGGGTGGTGGTCACCCTCATGTATTTGACATAAGCATAAGCAAAGTGTAGGGTGGAGTTTCCTAATCAACTCCATTTCCACTTGCCCTGGTCCTTTTTCTTAAACTGCTCACCCAGGAAGAGGCAAGCAACACGGAGAGTCACACGTGTCCATTTCTGTCTCCACCAGCCCAGGAGGAAGGATTTCCATGTGCTTTTGCCCCCATGCACTGTGGCAAGCGTGACAGTGGCTTCCCAGGCAACAGGGCAAGTCCGTAGTATGCTTTCCACTCCATCTTTCTCCCACCTCTTGTGGTATTACCTTTGCTGAAATCAAAGCTTGGGAACAGGCATATCTTCTCTTTTGATTCCCACAGCTCCCCTAGATTTGTAAAATCCTGAGGAAATGTCAGTAGTGGCACCAGTGACAGTTGTGTCAGCCTTGGGAAAGACATTTTGATTTACATATATATATCACATACAAATTATATGTTCATATTTTGGCTCCAGACTTTCTTTGGTAAATGCCCAGAGAGATACGAAAAAGGACAGGGAATGATAAATTGCTTCAAATACTCAAGAACCTCCAAATCCCTCGCTAGATGGAAGGCAAATTAAGGATCCTTGACAGGTTAAAATCCAAGTGTTTGCGGTTTCTCCACGGGAGTGAATGAATTTCCAGTTTAATAAATTTCTTAGAATTCCCCCAGCTACTCTATACTGTGATCCTTTCAACAACATGAGCTTATTCCTGATATGTGTCATGAGTTTTAAATATGACAGTGGCTTTTAATTAAATCCTGTTTATCATGCAGTTAATGAGCTAAAACTAATGACCAAAGGAAAAACAGGCTTTCAGTGATTTTTCTTGCCTATCATATGATACACGAGAACAACAGTAAAGTTATTTACTTGTGGGTTAGTTTGTATAAATGCCATTTCCCCTATTTGTTCTCCTGCATGAGTTCTAGAGCAATTTGGGACAGGCAATCACTCTGCCTGGGTACATCAAGAAATTACTATAAATCTGTCCACAGGAGCTTAGAAATTCAACATCTCCCTTTAGCCAAGAGCTGCTGCTAGGTCCGGGCATGCCGCCATCTGCATCGCGATCCTTGAAATTTGAGATGACAGATCATCAGGGTCACCTTTCTCTCTTTTCTCTTTTTCAGTGATAGAAATAGAATTAAAGTGTTTATTTTAAGAACTTTGAGCACGTACCTGCTAAACGCACAGTCACTGATTTACTTGGCCTCATTTCTGTGTGTGGCTGCCTTCTGCACCCTTCCACATCATCGACCATTCCTCACCCCCAATTTCTAAATACTGAATAGGATTTTGAATGTTGTGAGCCCTGAGTTACCCTCTCTGCAGTAATGCTGTGACCTTGGGACAGTCACTCAATCACTTGATACTTTATTTTTGTTTCCAAGCTATACAATGGGGATAATCATACTGCTCTTGAACAACCAAAATGAGCTGTTCTGACAGTCAGTTAGGGAAGTGAATGTTTAAAATGAAAGGAAGAAGCCACAAGCTCCCGACTCTCTCGGACATTCCTGGATATAATCCCCTGAGTCCCAGGCAGAAAGGTGCCGCATGAATGTGAGGTAGATGGTGGGGATGCTCATGGTCATTAGCATGGGTACACAGAAAACTGACTGAGTCCAGGACACTGTGGTGAGAAGGCACTGTAGCAGGAAAACGGCTGCAAATGAACCTCTTGAACTCTGAACTGGGAAGGAAGTGCTGATTTATTTGGCCAGGAGCGGCAGCAACCGAGCTCTTCAACAAAGAAAATCCTTGCCCTTTTAAAGGTTTACAGTTGTAGAAATTACATGTGAAAAGGTCTTGATCCATGAAGTAGGCAAGTGGGGTATGTGACTAGGTGGGGGCGTGATCATGGTTAAGCAAAAACAATGCCTTCCGGAAAGATTCCTCCATACCATGCCTGCAATCTATAGGGGTGTGGTTAAGGGTGGTGCCTGGTCTGCTAGGTTTTACCTCTCCTATTGAAATGCGATGCAGAAGGCTGGGGGAAGTGGTCTTAGAAGCTTCAGAGGATTAAGGGTGATAAGGGTCTCCTTCCTCACTCTCCCCTTTGAGAATCTCACCTATAACACTAGTGAGAGTTCTCACTCTCATTCTGATTTTCCTCTGTTTTAGCTATTAATTTAGTAGGGCTGTTCCATTGTCCTGGGTTACACACCTTATACTGAGTACTGTTATATAAACAGGTTTCCTTCTGTGTCCTTGCACATTCATAATAACTGTAGAACAAGAGAATGGCAGTAATTTCCCGTCCTATGTCAGTAACCTGGTGCACACACTGAGAGCATTGTTCAAAATTAGTTAATGTCTCTACTGTATAAGTCCAAATTCTAAGAATAAGTCCCATGATGAGTCTCCTCATGCTTTGACCGTGCATGGACCAGCCAGCTTCTGGGATGTGGCTGAAGCAAGGCTTGTCCTTCTTAAGGTGATTCTGCAGCTGTTGTCTGGGTCTGGTCCAGCTTCCCAAGTTGCTGCAGGTGTTTTGCATGGCTGTGGTGGATTCAGGCTGGGATTCCCTCTACCTTTATGGCTGTGGGAGTGGTCAGGACCATGGTCTGGGGTCATTTCCACCGTGGCTTCAGAGGGACTACATTCCAGTCCTTTATCCACACACGATCACCTGGTGAGGAAGGGTGAACTGGGGAGAATAAGCTTATAGGGCCTCTTTCATTTACCCAGGTTGAAATGTCCTGAATGATTTTTTCCTAGAACTTGTAGCTATTGTCCTGGCTCAATCTCTCCCCACTCCTGAGGAGTTCCTGGGAATGCCTGCAGTATGGGAGGGGGCCTATGATATAAGACTGCATGGGGGGAATATCCTGTTTTCTTGGAGGGAGTACATCTAATTTTGAATAACACCAAGGGAAGTGCCTGCACCCACTTTAATCCTGTTTCCTCACACATTTTCCCTAAGCTATTCTTAATAGTCTGGTTCATCCATTCCACCTTTCTGGAACTCTGTAGTCAGTAGGCAGCATGCAGTTTCCAAGTGATACCCAATACCATTGCTGTTTTCCAGACTAAATCTGCCACAAATGCTGGCCTGTTGTCTGATCCGATGCACAGTGGCAGTCCCATCCTAGGGATGATATCTCAAAGAAGCACACGGGTTACTTCATGGACCTTTTCATTCCTAGTCGGGAACGCCTCTACCCACCCAGAGTATGTGCACGCCAGGACCAACAAGTACTTATGTCCCCCACACTTGGGCATTTCAGTGAAATCTACCTGGAGATCTTCACTCAGTTCTAGGGCTCGGGTCAGAGTAATAGGTTCAGACTTCTGAGCCAAAGTCCCTGAGGCAGTGACATGGCCTTGATTATAGTGTCCAGTTACTACTGCATAGCCTGCACACCTTGCTCCTTGTGGATTAACAAAACTGCTTCCATCCACATACAACTCCCGATCTACTACCATCCATGGTTGATCCCGAAGATCAGGCCTGCTGGAATAAACTGAGTCTGATACTACGCAGTTGTGTTCAACCAGGCCTTCTGACACCAGGAGCAAATTGGTGGAGTTTAAAGTGTTGCAGACCTCAATGGTGATGTGTTCATTAGATCCTTTGGTGTTCATTAGAGTCACTGCT
Source organism: Saimiri boliviensis (assembly GCF_048565385.1). Taxonomy (NCBI): domain Eukaryota; kingdom Metazoa; phylum Chordata; class Mammalia; order Primates; family Cebidae; genus Saimiri; species Saimiri boliviensis. The sequence continues at coordinate 37,829,428 of NC_133450.1, read as the reverse complement.
GCGTGGGGTGCTTTGATGTTTACATTTTGCCCCAGAGTTAGCTTATTAGCCTCTTGTGCTAGCAGAGCAGTTGCTGCCAGGGCCCTTAAACCTGGGGCCATCCTTGGAAACTCCGTCCAGCTGCTTGGAGAGATGAGTACAGGCCTGGGCCTGTGTTAGAACTCCAATTGCCATTTTTTTTTTCTGTTTCTGACACATACAGAGTGAAGGGCTTAGTTAAATCAGGTAACTCCAAAGCCAGGGCTGACATAAGTTTCTCTTTCAGTTCCTGAAAGGTCTGCCGCTGCTGAGATCTCCATTCAAAGGGTTCCTTGTCTCCCCACTTAGTAACTTCATAAAGGAGTTTGGCCAGTACTGTGAAGTTTGGAATCCACAGTCTACAGAAACCCACCGCTCCTAGGAACTCCCTCACCTGCCTTCTAGTTTTGGGTCCTGGCAGGTTGCAAATGACTTTCCTCTCTGCTCCTAGGCTTCACTCTCCCTGCCAGATGGTGAACCCCAGATACCACACTTGCTGTTGGCAAATTTGGGCTTTCTTTTTAGACAGTTTATACCCACAGTCCTCCAGGTGCCAAAGTAAGGCATCTGTTCCTTTAGCGCACCTGACTTCTGTGGGGTGTCCCGATAAAAGGTCATCAGCATATTGGAGCAGAATGCAGCCTAAGTCCTTAGCAGGAAACTTCTAGAGGTCATGGGCCAGTGCCTCCTCAAAGGTGGTGGGAGGGTTCTTGAACACCTGGGGTAGCCAGGTCCAGGTGTATTGGGTAGTTGCACCTGTTTCTGTATTTTCCCATTGAAAAGCACATCGTTTCTGACTCTGTGAGGCCAGTCTAATGCTAAAGAAAGCATCCTTTAAGTCCAAGCAGGTGAACCAACTATCCTTTGCTGGCAATAATCCCAACAGCATGTATGGGTTGTACAGTTGGGTGCAAAGTCACTGTAGCCTGATTGACCAAACAGTAGTCCTGCACTGGCCTGTGGTCTTTGGTCCCTAGTTTAGGAACAGGCAAGAGGGGGGTGTTCCATGGAGACTGGCAAGGAACTATAATTCCATAGTCCTTTAAGTGTTTTAAGTGGACCTGAATGCCTCCTAGGGCCTCCCGGGGAACTGGATATTGCTTTTGCCTAACTGGCTGAACCCTAGGCTTGACTTCAATGAGTACAGGGGCCTGGTTGATTGTTAGTCCGGGCGGATCCTCTGCCCAAACCTGAGGCCATTGTTTTGCTCATGCAGGTTCTATCTCCTGGTCCGGTTTGGTTAAGAAGAGCCTTCACTCTTCTTCACGAGGAACCCTGAGAGCCATTATGATTCCAGTTTTAGGCAATGCCAGCCGTAAAGTGCCACTGTCGGTGAAGGTGATGGCTGCCCGTAACATACTGAGCAGATCCCTTCCTAGCAGGGGCAAAGGGCAATCAGGCATGCATAGGAACTGATGAACCACCTCGTGCCCACGCCCTCCACCTCACAGGTCCCAGGCAAACAGAAAGACTGTTTCTCTGACACCCCAGTAGCTCCAACAATATTGGTTGTTTCCTTTGATAAGGAGGTTACAGGACTGTCGTCTGGAGCCCCCCTGGGCTCTTTGGGGGCAGTTGAGCCCAGCCCCCTTCAGTCTGGAGCTTGTGGCCCTCTCTAACAGACCTGCCACTCCCACATTTCACAGCTGGTGAGTCCAGTTGGGTCCCTCCAATCACTCACAGAGTCATACACCTCCCTCCACCCAAATTGAAACCAAAAGCCAGACTTCCAAGGTTAGTTACACAGATAGAGAGGGCCAAGTTCAAGAATGCCAAATCTGGCACCCGTGGGTGATCAGGCCACGCTTCCACCTAAAGGAGGTGGGCATGTTTCCCAGGATCGATCCTACCACGTTTCTGTTGTCTGGACACTCCAGGCACTTGTTCCTTCTCAGTGTTCAGTCACTGGGTGGATCCATACTGTGGGGGCCTACCCTGCTTTTGCTCTGGGGAGGAGTTTCACCGGGGCGAGTGCCTACCCAGGAGCACTCTCAGAACTCTCATTGCCTAACAGGGCTGGAGTCCCCCGCAGGGAAGCTCTGCAGGGCAAGACAAAACACCTGAAAGGCTGTCCCGGCCGACCGCCCATCGAAACTCGCTTACCAGTCAGGGAACCAAATAATGTAGCAGGAAAAGGACTGCAAACAAACCTCTCGAACACCGAACTGGGAAGAAGGTTGTGATTTATTTAGCCGGGAGCTGCGGCAGGCCTGAATGCCCTAATAACCAAGCTCCCAATAAAGAAAATCCTTGCCCTTTTAAAGGCTTATAATTGTAGAAATTACATGTGAAGCGCCTTGATCCATGAAGTAGACATGGGATATGTGACTAGGTGGGCTTGATCAAGGCACGTGGGATACATGACTTGATCATGTTTAAGCAAAAACAATGTCTTTTGGAAAGATCCCTCCATACCATGCCTGCTATCTATAGGGGTGTGATTAAAGGTGGTGCCTGGTCTGCTAGGTTTTACCTCTCTTGCTGAAGTACAATGCAGAAGGCTAGAGGGAAGTGGTCTTAGAAGCTTCAGAGGATTAAGGGTGATTAAGGGTCTCCTTCCTCAGTACTGGAAGCAGAGTTTCCAAGTTGACCATCATGGCCATCAGTAGTTTTCTAATTTTCCTTACTTAATCGAAGGTAGCAACCTCAAATTTTCTCACTGGTCATGGAAGAGGGACATATGAATCAGTCTTGAGGATTTTGAAGCCTCTAGACTGAGAGGTCTAAGTGGGTGGTCCTTTGGATTCCATGGATAAAATTAAATGGTTCTCCACCCAAATGCCCATCAATGATAGACTGGACAAAGAAAATGTGGCACATATACACCATGGAATACTATGCAGCCATAAAAAATGATGAGTTCATGTCCTTTGTAGGGACTTGGATAAAGCTAGAAACCATCATTCTCAGCAAACTGACACAAGAACAGAAAACCAAACACTTCATGTTCTCACTCATAGGCAGGTGTTGAACAATGAGAACACAGGGACTCAGGAGGAGGAGCATCACACACTGGGGGCAGTTGTTGGGGACTAGGGAGGGACAGTGGGGGGTGGGGAGGGATAACATGGGGAGAAATGCCAGGTGTAGTATGCACCTATGCAACAACCCTGCATGACCTGCACGTATACCCCAGAACCTAAAGTAAAAAAAAAAAAAAAAAAAAATTTACTGGTTCTGTGAACTTGGGGGGAAAGAGTCTTTATTTTTACTAGCTTTTAACAGAAATTAAGTATGTTTTCCTGTTATTATAAATGTGCAAAAAAACAAACAAACAAAAAAACCCAAAAAACCCACGATAGTATTAGCAGTACCTTTGTCTTTCTCACTATCAGAAACTGAAGATATTTTCATGATACTGCCATTGTTGCACATACTTTAAAGTATCATTTACACTGATCACTGCTTTGAATTTGCAAAAGTTATTAGACTGGCTGCTAGATCTAATTGAGTTAAAAAGATACACATGTATAACACTATATCACACATTTGTTTTAAAATATTTTAAATTTCAATATAATTGGTTTTCATTGAAATCCTATGCATTTGACTTTGTGTATCTAAAAGCATTACTCTGGCTGTGTGCAGAGGCTCACACTTGTAATCCCAGCACTGTGGGAGGCTGAGGCAAGAGGATTGCTTGAGCCCAGGAATTCAAGAGCAGTCCACAGAAAAATTAAAAAAAAAAATCAGCTGGGCATGGCGGCATATGCCTGTGTCCCAGCTACTTGGGAGCCTGAGGTGGGAGGATGGCTTGGGTCCAGGAGCTTGAGGCTGCGGTGAGCCGTGATTGCGTCGCTGTGCTGCAGCCTGAGTGACAGAGCGAGACCCTGTCTCAGAAGACCCATTATTCTATAAGTGGTGATAAGAGTCTAAGACACAGAAAGGTTAAGATTGCCTGCCTGCATCTATCTGAGGCAAAAGCTTTGAGCAGGAGACAGAGCTCCGGCCTTCCAGTCAGAAGGCCTACGTCTGAGCCCTGGGTCCATTTCTATAAAACTGGGGGCTCACTTAGCTTCTCTGCGTTTTCATCCCCCACCCACCTCATTAAAAAGAGATGATAATAATTTCCCATATGGTTGATGGGAGTGGGGATTACATGAAATAATAAATGTCAGGTTGTTTAGTAAACTGTAAAGTGCTATGCAAATGCTAGGTATTAATATTCAGTGGTTCCAGGCACTTCTTTTACTTAGCATTTCTAACATCAAGCCAGTAATGAAAGGGAAATGGAAAAAACAAAAACAAAAACAAAAACAAAAAAACAGCAATCTGGAGGCCAGATGCTTTGTTTGCAAGGAACAGGAGGAGAAAAGCACATTTGTGGCTTGAATTATGAAACATTTGTGTGTGTGGTTAAGGATATAATGGAATGTAAAACTCCTTTCTTCTGCTGAGTGTTTCTGGCAAGTTCTTAAAACTCTTTGAACCTTAGTTTGTTCATCTGGAAAATGGGAATACTAGCTATCTCGCAGGGTTGTTGGTAAAGTAAAATAATACTTATTCTTATGTCAGCACAAAAGGTTTAAGGGCCATGTTTGGATTTTTTTCCAAACCGACTGTTTTTTTTTTTAGCAATCTGAAACGGGGCAAATGATAGAAAAACAGAGTACAAAAATTGTAGAATTTCTTCATGAGTTGCAGGTCCAGAAGCTTTCATTTTCAACAGTGTTTTTCAGATAAGTTTTACCAAGAATATTTGCAGTGCCCCTTGTGAGCTTGACCTTCCTTCTGGTGGGCTGGAGAAGGCAGAGTACTCTCATGATGCCACTGGTAACCTCACCACACCCTAATTCACATTGCTGTCCACTGTGATAGCCACTAGCCACATGTGGCTCTTTAAGCTTAAATTAACTAAAATTAAGCAAAATTTAAAATTTGATTTCTTAGTTGCACTAGTCACTTTTCAGTTGCTCAGGAGTCACATGTGACTAGTGGTTGCCACAGAATTGGAGAACATTTCCATCATTATGCAAGTGTCATTGGACATCACTGTGACTCTGTGAGGGTTAAATCTGCCCTAAAAGTGAAGACTAGACTACAGTGGGTTAATTTTTTTTTTTTTTTTTTTTTTTTTTTTTTTTTTTTTTGAGACAGAGTCTTGCTCTGTCACCTAGGCTGGAGTGCAGTGGCGTGATCTCAGCTCACTGCAACCTCCACCTCTGGGGTTCAAGCAATTCTCCTGTCTCAGTCTCCTGAGTAGCTGGGGTTACAGGCACCCACCACCACACCCGGCTAATTTTTGTATATTTAGTAGAGACAGGGTTCCACCATATTGGTCAGGCTGGTCTCAAACTCCTGACATCAGGTGATCCACCTGCCTTGACCCCCCAAAGTGCTGGGATTATAAATGTGAATCACCATGCCTGGCCTACAGTGGGTTAATTTTGTAAAACGAGGCAACAAACTACCTGGGATCTACCCTTCCAACACCCCCCAAACCTTCCCCACTAGCCCTTCTGAATCTTAGCAGGCTCCAGGTATGGAAGGTGCCCACTCAAGACCTGTTTGCACAGAGCATTGAGCATATCTCCAGGGCCCCCAGCACGGTCTCTGGACCTCATGATGATTCTCAAGGGGTGGTTGAGGAAAGAAAAAAGGGGCATTCTTTCTGTCAACTCCTGTTCTTCCTCTTCTACTCTTCCTACCCATTTCTCCACGACATCTCTGATTAGCCTCCCTGTGTGGAGCTTCAGCTCCATCCTCTGTGATCCTCCCCTATTTCTGGATTTATCTAATTAGAATTTAAATTGGGAAGGGATCATAAGAAAATTGGTGATTTCAGTGTGCCCCTTCCCTGTGTGTGTTTCACAGTACATAGTCCCCCCTTATCTACAGCTTCACTTTGCCAAGTTTCAGTTACCTTTGGTCGATCATTGTCTGAAAATGTTAAGTGAAAAATTCCAGAAAAATACTATTCATAGGTTTTAAATTGCATGCCATTCCAAGAGTGTGATGAACTCTCCCACTTTCCCTCTCTGTCCCCCTGGGACTTGAATCATTTCTTTGTCTAGCATATCCATGCTGTACGTGTCCCTTTCTATGAGTCACTTAGGAGCTGCCTGTTATCTGATCAAGCGTCACCTATTGCATTGCTTGTGTTCAGGTCACCCTTATTTTACTTAATAATGAGCCCAAAGTGCAAGAGGAGTGATGCTGGCAATTCAGAGACGCCAAAGAGAGGCTGTGATGTCCCTATGTTAAGTGAAAAGGTGAAAGTTCTTGATTTAATAAGGAATTTTAAAAAATCATATGCTGAGCTTGCTTAGATATAAGAATGAATTTTCTATCTGAAATTGTGAAAAAGGAAAATGAAATTCGTGTATAATATATACAGGGCTCAATACTAGCCATGGTTTCAGTTATCCAGACTAAAACTCAGGCACTTCAGATCCCCAGAATACGGGAGTCTTGGAACATATATGCCATGGATAAGAGGGATTACTGTAGAGGAAAGCCTGGTACCTACTTCCTTTGATAGGGTGACAGTCCTGGTCTTATTTGCACAATCTAATTAAGCTGGTAGAATTGGGGGGGGGGGTCACAAAACCAGCAGCCCTGATTTGAAGGATTTCTCAGCAAAGCATTTACTGTGCCTCAGTTTCTGCTTTATAAGATGGTAATGCCACTTCTCACCACTCATCACTTTCCATACATACTGGAAGCACTATAAAGAAGAAGCTTGTAAAATCACTCTTACCAACTAAGAAGCTTAAAATCTCTTTCAAGATACTTTTCATCTGTTTTCCTTTTCTCAACATATTCTTGGAAGAGATAATCTTCTCTCTTACTACCTTGTGTGTTTTTTAAAACTAATGAACTAATTTCCATTCATTCCAAAGACATCTTAGTAGATTCAAGATATGGGTCATTGAAAAGGAGGAAGAAACTATAACTTAGGGAAATCTGTCCCGTATTACCTCCTAAATATGAAGATGTATTAGTTAAGTAATTCTAGCGGTTTTAACAGACAAATCCCCAAATATCAGTCGTTTAACACATGGAAGTTTATATTTTGCTCACACCTTGTGTTTCATATGAAGATGTATTAGTTAAGTAATTCTAGCGGTTTTAACAGACAAATCCCCAAATATCAGTCGTTTAACACATGGAAGTTTATATTTTGCTCACACCTTGTGTTTCATGAGAGGCTTTCCATGATCAATTTTGCATACACAAAAGCACCTTCTTTAGTGTCCCTACCTGTTAGATCTTCTAAAATAGGCCAGTACATTGGATAAGAGTGAATAGAAGCTGGGGCAGGTTTACACAGGTGAGGCTGGAAGTGGGGCACAGCACCTCTTCCTTTCTGAACACGTTCTCTGCAACTTGATCCACTGCGTGGGGACTTGCTGTGGTAGGAGTTATTAAGAAATTATCCTAGGCAGATAGAGAGGAAAAAGGGTCCTTGGAAAGTTTCCATCTCTTTTTGAAGCAGCTCCAGAAACATTTCTTGTCTAGCAGGAAAGCCGTGGATCTTAGAGCCCAGCAGGCAACCTTTGATATGCAAATGTAGGCCATTAGACACTGGGTCCACCCAAACAGGGCTATTCCTGCTGCCTTCTTCTTGCCCTTGCTGCAGCAAGATCCTGGCAACATGGCTGCCCCCATGTATCCCCAAGTGTGCAGAACAACATGCCACCCTTAATTTGCATATTGAAAGCTAGGGTGGGAGGGTCAGTTTTTTCGAGGGGTATGTGAATGACTTACCTGGTCAAACCAATACTCTGAGCCCTATGCAAATCAGATACTGCCTCCTCCAGCCTCTTTATCTATGTGACTGGTTTCTGTGGCACTTGGGGTCTCCTCTTTTGGCTTTGCAATCCTCCCCACTCTGTCTCTGTACAAGGGAACTTCTTTCTTTCTTCTCCCTTCTTTCTTGCCTATTAAACTTTCTGCTCCTTAAAACCACTCAACGTGCGTCCATGTCATTTTATCTAAATCAACTTGAGATGAAGAATCCTCATGTTCTCCGTTCATCGTTCATCGGAGCCATATCATTGCTTTCATGCCCAGACCTCCTCTTTTGCCAGCACAAGGGCTGGGAGGGCTTGTAAAAACTCCACCAAACTTCATGTTTGTTGCTTATTTAGATCAGAACTTCAAGTCTTAGCTGGGTGGAGTTGGTAAGATCCACAATTATTGATAAAGCGCCTCATGTCCACAAGAGAATCCTGGCTAAAGGGGATTCGAGGTCTCTGGCCAAGCACAGAGACCCCAGTCCAGATTTCATTTCTCTGTTGATAAAGTGATCATTAGGATCTGTGAGTTTGGAGAGACACCTTCTTCAGTGAGTCACGAGAATTCCCCACGAAAACTGTGCCACCCAGAAGTACCTTCTGTCCTGTTAAAAACATGTGCTTTGAATGAAGAGACCCCCCACCCCCACCTCCATACTGGCTTTGTGTGAGCAACATGGCTGTTTATTCACCTGGGTGCAGGTGGGCAAAGGCCAAAAAGGGCGTCAGCAAAGGGCAGTGGGCTAGGAGTTGGTTTTATAGGTTTGGGGTGGGCAGTGGAAAGTTTCAGAGTAAAATTAGTTACAGTGGTGGGGGTGGGGGCAAGGAGTACACATTACCTTGAGTTCAGTTACAGTGGCAGGTGGGATAAGAGTAGTTAAGATGGTAGGGTGGGGTGATGAGTATTCACATTATCATAATAACAGTTAAGATGGAAGAGTGGGGTGAGGGGAAGCTTATTTCCAGGAGAAGGTCCACTGGACGATCAGGGATAATGGCAGACGCAGGACTTCAGACTTTCTGGGTCTGGGCTTGCACATGGAGGCCTGACATGTACAACTGAAAGAGAGGAGCTTCAGTTCTTTGAGTCCTCAAAGACCATCATCCCCCTAGGGTACCTTGGCCCCAGATGGTTTCATATCAGATCAGCTTTTCCTCTCCCCAGGACTCTCTCTAATCATTTCTCACCACCCAAGGCAGTGTCAGCTCAGGCAAAGCAAACTGTTTTTAATCCAAGGGCAAGTAAAAATACAATTAAGAAGGTTTATCTGTTTTCCAAGAAGCATACAGTTCTCTGTTGACTATGCATTTTTTAAAGTATCTGTAAAGACAAAAGACATTCATTCATCAATACAGATACAGCTGCTCATTTGTTTGTGGAGTTTGCAATTAAATACAATTGCTTGTTTTTAAGAACCCAGCTTCTGGTGCCCAGTGAGATCTATTTTGGAGGGCAAGAGAGGAAAGAAGAATTCTAACTCAAACTGTGGCACAGAGGGAAATAAAACCCTGCACAGGCACAGAATTCCTTTTGAATAGGAATGTTGGTGAAAAAGCCCTAGGATCTAAATTGTCCCCCAGGGTGGTGCTGCTTTATGCTTGATGTTATCTCAGCACCTTCACTGCACTAATGTAGCCAACAGATCAAGATGAATGAGCTTTCTCAGCTGCCTTTTTAAACCCACAAGCAGGCTCCTACCCTTTCCCAGAAGCCTGAGGTATAACACCTTGGCTGTCTCCTGGAGTGCTGCTATATAAACACACCAGGCTCCAGACCTGTTGTTTCAGCAGGTTGATTCACAATTAAAGAGCAGGAGGCTGGGTCCCCAGAGCACAGGGTCCTTGCCTGTCCACCCCCTTTTCCAGAGGGTATGAAGCTCTGTAGTATGCCCTACCTAGCTCCAAATACAAAGAAGGTAGCTCTGTTCCCAAGAAGCCATTCAGTCATAATAGATGTGGTTAAAATGATAGCCCAGAGGCTGTGGGTTAGGAAAACACATTTATTAGAGATCAAGTGACACAAATGAACGCAAGTTAATGAAATCTCAATGGGATTGAGTGTGCTCAACCATGGCCCCCACTCCCTTCCCTGGGCGGCAGTAGCAGAGCCCAAAGATTCAGGAGGCACAATGGAACCCCATTCTCTGGTCCTGAAATTCTCCCCATCGCTTCCCAATGCTGTTCTGAGAGGTAGACCCCTCAAACTCTCCTGGAAGGTGAATCCTGAAGGAGAGACGTGCAGGGACCTGGGTTGCTGCATTCTGTCTCCCCGTGGTGTGATTCTGGAGGGTCTTACCACGCTTCAGCCTCAGGGCTCGCCAGATTCAGAATCCTCCCCAGGATATTTTGAAGAACACAAGGTGATTTTTTAAAAAGGCATTGAAACAAAAATAAAAAGCACTGAAGATGACTGCAATAATACACAATTTTATCATCCATCCATCCATTTAACAGAAACTCTTTGCATGTCTCCCTCTATTAGGCACTGGGGTAATAGCAGTCGATGATAATGATGGTGACGGTAACAACAATAATAACAGAATTAACTATTGCTCCGATGTTTCCCAGGCACTGTTCTAAGTGCATCACCTACATGCACCCATTTAGCCTCACAACAATCCAATACTACCCAAGACAAGTAAACGAGGCACAGACCCTTTCGGGAAAAAGCACGTAACCTGCAGGTGAGGCAAGACCTGTGCAGGGAGAAAGCCGGAAGCTGAGGGCGTGTGGGGGCCCAGCCCTCTGGGAGGCTTTGAAGGCCTCTAGAGGTAGTGGCCTGGCTGAGCTGAGGTAGGAGGAGGAATGGCCTGGAGCCCTGGAGCATGCTTTGAGGGGACTGCAGACATCATAATTCCTCTGGCTGGAGTTTGTGGGAATGGTAAGAGATGCTGCAGAGGGGAGAAGAGGCCGGGAAAGACTTCCTAAAGGAGGTGACAAGTGACCTAAAGGAGGTGTGGAGTTGGGCAGGTGAAGGGTTTGGAGTGGGGCAGCTGAGAGCCCTAGGGGGCCTAAAGGGAGCTGGACCACAGGGCGCTCAGCCAACGGGTCCCATCTGGTGGCAGGGGCAAGCCCACCACACAGCTTCAAAGCTGCCTGCAGAAAGTTGGATGTGATTCTGGAGAGCACTCTGGCTGCAGCGTGGAGCATAAATCCCGGAGGGCTGAAGGGGCAGCGATGGCGGGGACGCGGCCCCTAGGAGTCTGGGTGACTGTTGAGGGCCCGGGCGGTGGGAGGAAGGCAAGAGGGAGATGATGAGTGGGATAAACAGAAAGCAGGGCGGGGAGAGGATGGGGTCCAGGGCGACTTCTAGGAACCCAGCGGATCTGCAGAGCAGTGGCAGGCACATGGCAGTGAGGACTGCAGACTTCCTCTCTGAGTTCAGGTCACACTTCCCTGACTTCCCTTTACTTACAAGGGAGGGCTTCTTCACTAGAAGGAAATGACTGCTACTGTGGGCTGCTCTGTCCCTTCCCTGCTGTCCCCCGACCCCAACTATACCCCACTGCCCACCTTGGGCCTTGGAGTCTGGCACATACCATTGTTAGGTGTCCACATAACTGTCTAGCCACAGGGGAGCCACTTTTGGATACATACTCTACATGGTCAGGCTGGGGTTGGGGCCCATGGGACTTCCTCAGGGCTCATTTGGCCTGGCTCAGCATCTGAGCTATGTGTGTGTAGGCTTCCAGAACTTCTCTGACATCAATCTGTGTCATCGTAGGCTATTCCTTCTCCTATAAGAGATTCTTAGTCTGGGGTCACAGATTCCTTCAGGATCCATGGACTCCAAGGGAGTCCAGGGTCACGCTGGGATTATATGTAGAGTTTTATGTGAATGTGAGGGGTTTGGGGAAGAAAGTTTATAACTATCAGATTCTCTGAGGGATCTGTGATCCCCAAAAGCTTAAGACCTGTTGTTCAGGGCCCTGATTTTCCTTATTCTCACCATCGCCTCCCAATGCTAAAGCCCTTGCATAGCGTTCTCATCTCTTCACAGTATTGCCAGGAATTCAAATCAGCATTTGCCTGTCAAAGCCTGCCTCGATTTTGCCTTGAAAAGCCTCCACTATTCTGCATTATAATTTTTAAATGCTTGGCTGAGCACTGTGGCTCACGCCTGTAATCCCAGCATTTTGGGAGGCCCCGGTAGGGGAATCACTGGAGCTCAAGAGTTTGAGACCAGCCTGGGCAACATGGCAAGACCCTGTCTTTATCAAAACTATCAAAATATTAGTGGGGCACGGTGGCATGCATCTGGGGACCCAACTACTCAGGAGGCTGAGGTGGGAGGATTGCTTAAGTCCGGGAGCCAGAGGTTGTAGTGAGCCGAGATCATGCCACAGCACTCTAGCCTGGTGACAGAGTGAGACCTCATCTCAAAAATAAATACTCATTCTGCATATTTATATTTTATTGTATTCATAGAAAAAAATCTTTTTAAGGGGACCTTCTTCCTGTAGATCTTCGTCACTTCTGAAGAGGGGCAAGCTTGCCATGGTCTTGCCTGCTTTCAGGCCTTCTGACTTGGCAGACCCTTGGTAATGACAGCAGCCAACACTGGCTGGCGGCTTATTATAATTCAGGCACTATGCTAAGCACTTGTATTATCTCATTTAAAAACCTTAACAATGCCGTGAAATAAACATTAGTATTATCCCAATTCAAAAATAAGAAAACAGCCATAGAGTTCAGCAGGAAGGATGTGGCAGACCCAGAACTCAGAACCCAGAACCGGAACTCAGGTAGCAGAGTTCCAGAGCCTACCCACAGATTCACTTTATCTGTTCACTCTTGGTGGAGGTCACTGTCTAGCTTGCTCCCTAGCCTGGAATCAATAACTTGGAGTCAATGTCATCTGAAGTCAGATCCTAACCCCTCTCACTGATTTCCCTTTTGGACAAGAGCTGTTCCACAGAGAAAGTGGTAGCTTTTGAATCATAGGAATACTGTAACCAAAATCAGTATCTCTCATCAAGTGGTGATTTGAATGGCCGAGGAAGGTTCTGCTACCTCTCAAATAGTTTCCTAACCTAGAATTTCCTAGTATCTGAAATTCCAGCATTAGAGATTAATTCCTTTGGATTGGTTTTGTCCTACCCTACCCCACCCCACCTCACCTTAACATACACTTAAGTCTCTTAAAAAATAGGAATCACCTGGGCATATGAATCATGGAGGCCCATGCGCTATGGCATTAGCCCTGAGTGATTTGAAATTAGAGGATGTTCAAAGAGGAGGCAAGTGTGTAAAAGGATACTCTGGAAGGTGTTGCCAGCCCTGCTTCTGCACCATATTGGAAGGAGTTTCATGGACTAGGCTCATCACAGGATCTTCCAATACTAACTCCTTAGTAACTTGGCTTGTGCTTCTGCATCTGAGAGAGACCGAGGGAGGACTGTCCAGCACTGCCCAAGGCTCTTGGTGGGGAGGTTCTTTTGTATTTCTCCTTTGTGAGGTTGGGGAGCAAGTGACCTGTCACCTCTGAGAAGCCAGTGGCCTGACGTTACCTGAGATTAGAAAAATCAGCTCTGGCTTCTGAGAAAGGTGGTCCTATGGTTATCATAGGGGCAGCATTACCCCAGGGGTTGCAATGCAAGTGCATGTAGCTAATGATGTGAGGAGAGAGAGAACCCCAAGGTACTTCCCCTGGACACCAGTGTCAAACAGCTTCTCCTTTTTCCTGTGGGAGTCTCTGGACTTTCATCTGTAAGAGGTTCTAGTATGGGCTCCATTGTGTCCCACTAAATTCATAGCCTTAATTCCTAAGACCCCAGAATGTGACTGTATTTGGAGATAAGGCCTTCAAAAAGGTAATTAAGTTAAAATTAGGTCATTAGGGTGAGCCCTAATGCAATCTAACTGGTGACCTTATAATAAAGGGAAATTTGGGCTGGGCATGGTAGCTCACGCCTGTAATCCCAACACTTTGGGAGGCCGAGGTTAGCAGAGCACTGGACGTCAGGAGTTCGAGATCAGCCTGGCCAACATGGTGAAATCCCCATCTCTACAAAAAACATAAAAATTAGCTGAGTGTGGTGGTGCACACATGTAGTTCCAGCTACTAGGGAGGCTGAGGCATGAGAATCGCTTGAACCTGGGAGGTAAAAGTTGCACTGAGCTGGGATTGTACCGCTGTACTCCAGCCTGGGTGACAGAGCAAGACTCCACCTCATAAATAAATAAATAAATAAATAAATTTGGAAACACAGAGAGACACCAGGGGTGTGGGGGCACAGAGGGAGACCATGTGAAAAGGCAGCAGGAGGGTGCCCTTCTGCAAGCCAGGAAGCACAGCCTCTCCAGAAACCAACCCTGCTGGCATCTTGCTTTTGAACATCTAGCCTCCAGAACTGTGAGAAAATGAATTTCTGTTGTTGAAGCCACCCACTCTGAGATCTTGTTATGGTAGCCAAGCTGATTAATGCAGGTTCCATGAGATTTAGAGCAGGGGTCTTCAGAATGAGATGGACCTAGACCAGGCGTCCCCAAACTACGGCCCACGGGCCACATGCGGCCATTTATCCGGCCCCCTGCCGCACTTCAGGAAGGGGCACCTCTTTCATTGGTGGTCAGTGAGAGGAGCACAGTATGTGGTGGCCCTCCAACGGTCTGAGGGACAGTGAACTGGCCCCCTGTGTAAAAAGTTTGGAGACGCCTGACCTAGACTATCTTTTGAGATGAAGGAAGAAAACATGGTAGCATTTATTTCTATTGATTTTTATGTCTGTGCTAATTTCAGTTTCTTATATATGTTTTAAAATGTACCTAATAGATGAAGATGGGAAGACGTGCATAACATGTATAGACACATGACATAACTGGGGGATGTGTGCTGAAACAAATTTTACAGATGGGGTAAATAACCAAAAAAGTGTGGGGACCACTGAGCCCAGAGAGGTGGCTATCTGAGTATCTCTAAATCTTAAAGACAGATAAGAATGATTTCTTTTTTTATAATTACAAGTGCCCTAAAGAGTTTATCGTCTGTTCCCTCAGCTTACTAAACATGTCTGGGGAGCTACTTCTTGCCTATATCAGGGGAGATTTATGCTGTTGTTACTGTAATTGTTATCTATGAGTGCTTTCGAATAATGGTTCACAGAATTGTATTCTATTGAATAGACTAGAGGCAACAGAAAGTTGATCCATTATAAACTGTGCTTTTCTTAAACTTCTCAATTTGGCCTCTCTTCTTTTATCTTTCTGCACTTGAAGACAACAATTTAGGATCCTAAAGCTGCCAGAATTACTAAGCACTAATAATATTAGGGAAGGGCATTTGGCAGATCTCAGCAACTTTCCCTCCCAGTCCTACTCAGTTGTATTCGGGCCCAAATTCTGGTCTCAGACCAGACTTTGAAGATCCTGGCCAGACTCAGGGAGGTGAGTCTCATTAACCCAAGTCTCCAACCATAGGGACTACTATGAAAACCTGTCAATAAGGAAGGTTAGCGTATGCATCCCCATTTTTTTTTTTTATTTATTTTTATTTTTTAAAGTACTTGTGGATCTAAGATCCTGGAAGTCAAAGAGAAATCCTGTCAGGCCTCATGGTCCCCTGAAGGGGACATGGTCTACTTCAGGCCTGACAACATCTTGGCCAAGTTTGCTCTTTGCTTGGCAATTAGGCAGGAACCATTTATCTCCATTTTAAGGGGGAAGATCCCCTGTTGGAATTCTGCAGTGGCCTGGCTTGTCCTAGCTCAGCTGAGCTCAGACTCACTCAATGGTCTTGCAATTAAGCAGGACTTAAAAGTTCTTTGGCGTGACTTCCCCTGGTAGATATTGCTGAAATGTGAGAGAATATTTCTGGTATACATGGTAGCCTTGCATTGAATTGCAAGCAGAATGTTTAAAATGGAAAAAGTCAGTGCTATGTTGGTGACATTAAAATTGTCTCTTTGGCTGAGTGGTTAATCTTTCATTGTTTAAATGTGCCTACAAGGCCCAGGAGAGTCACAAATCTGCATGAAGGGGAACGCTGCTCTTAGAATTAGCTGGTGGATATACGGCTTTCTTGACTGCTGGTGAGGAGGCTGTGCGGCCTTTGGGTTACTTAGGCCATCAATACTTGGGAGTCACCGTGACCCATGTCCTAAATTGGCGCCCCTTTGACAGTAGCATAAGCAGAATTGGCCCCCAAAGGCATGTTGCTTTTGAGACCTATCAGGCCATTTCTAGTTTGGCCTTTTCATGATGAAATGAGACATAATGTCATTTTGGGACAATATCGGTCACACGCAGAGCCAGGAAAAAGGCCTGATAGCCTTGCTCAGACCACACATAGATTTGTTTCTCAGCTTTCTGGATAAATGAAATGTGACCACATAGCAAACGCAAAAAGGAGGTACTCTGCCAGCAGACAGATCTGTTCTGGGATACTATGACTCTTCTTTTTTATGGATGTGTCATCTTAGGTTAAGTAACAGCATTTCTCTGGGTCTTGGTTTTCTCATCTAAAATGAGGCTAATAAGACCTACTCGATAGGTATTACTATGGCGAGGGTTAAATGAAATAATGTATGCAGGGCACACAATGCACACTCAGTTGTGTTCACTCCCTCCCTTCCCAGCAAGGCAGGCAGCTGACATGTTTGGTCATTATATTGTCTCTATTTGCAGTCGTCAATAATAGTTGTGCTTCTCTTTGTGTACAGCCTAACAATACTAAGGCTTGCTTTGGCTTCTTTCTCTCAATAGTATTAATTCATTCTTTTATTCAGATATTCAGCAAACATGTATTTTTCTGGTGCTATGCAGGTGCTGGGGATACAAGGTTGAGCAAGCTAGCCTGTGCCTGTCCTCACAGAGCTTCTGGCTGATGACCAAGGCAGACAGAGCCCCTCTAAACCCCCAACCTGGCTTAGCAGGTGGCCCGGGAGGTTCCTAGAGGAAGAGGTGTTTGAGTGAGACCTGAAGGAAATATGCAGACTTGGCCACATTCCCTTCTTCTGTTGACTTCATGACCAATAATGGACATTCGTAAATTGGATGGAAAGGACAACTCAAGGCTTATGAGACAGAAAACAAATCCGTAGCTTTGCCTTTGTTATTTGTGATCTCTAACCAACTAAGATAGGCAGCCATATCCTGGGTGTCAAGTTTAACATGGAAGTAGAAAGGAACTCACCTAAGCCCAGAGTTTGGCAACTGATGACAGATGAAATTGGCATTGGCAGTTTTACACACATCAAACCTTAAGATTTTCCATATTGCTTGATTTGGAAATTCCACTTCTGGCTAATTGTACTAAGAAACTAATAACATTTGTATAAAGATTTGACTATAGGATGTTGTTTGCCAAATTGTTTAACACAAAGTTTGAAATAATATAGACCCTCCAAAATAGTAGATTGGGGAAATAGATCCTGTAAATGCATTCAGAGGAATAATATACAGCCATATAAAATAATATTGTAGAAAATATGTATTAACATGGAAAGCTGTTCATAATATATATTCAAGTAAAAAGGGAGGTTAGAAAGTAGAATGTGTGGCATGACTTTGATATTCTTTCTTGGAAGAAATCTGAAAAGAATAAATACCTTTATATAATACACACATATATATATATGCATGTGTATATATACATATATAAATAACTTTATAATAAATACCTTTATACATAACTATTATATATAACATAATTATATATTAATAGTAACTTTAATATATATTGTATATAATATAATTATATCTTATATAAAGGTATTATGTTTCTTAAATATATAAAGGTACTAAATTTATATGTATCTGTGTGTATGTACATGTACATATATGTATATATGTATATAAATACCTTTATATATAAATACCTGTTACCTTTATATATGTATATTTAAAAGTATTTATATATAGGTTATATATATATATATATAAAGGTATTATAAAGGTTACAAAGATTTATTACAAAAATTTAAAAATTTGACTACAGGTTGTTGTTGCCAAGTTATCTTAGCACAAAGTTTGAAATAATCTAGACCTGCCCCAAAATAGTAGATTTTTAACATATATGTATATATAACTATAAAGATATTTATATATACATATACTCTATATGTACATATATATACTATATATGTATATATATAGTAATACCTTATATATAAAATAAGATGTAATACTTTTATATAATATAATAATGCTTATATATATATACTCACATATATAAAAATAACCATTTCTGAGTTACAAAACTAAGAATGATTTTTACTGCCTTTTCTTGTTTATTTTTACCACACATTCTAAGGAAAAATCACAAGAATATAGAGCTTTCATATGAAAATATGGTTAACATTATTAGTTATTAGGAAAATGCACATCAAAACCACAATAAAATACCACTTCACACCCACTAGGACAGCTATTATCAAAAAGATAGATGATAACGAGCATCTTGGAGGATGTGAAGTAATCAGAAGCCTTATACATTGCGGGCACAGCCACCTTGGAAAACAGTTTGAGAGTCTCTCAAAAAGTTAAACATAGAGCTTCCATATGCCCCAGAAATTCCGCCCCCAGGTATATATCCAAGAAAAATAAAAGCATACATCCACACAAAAACTTGTACACAAATGTCATAGCAGCATTATTCACAGTAGCCAAAAAGTGGAAGCAGTCCAACTGTGCATCAGCTGAAGAATGGTAAACAAAATGTGGTCTGTCTACACTGCAGAAGATTATTTGGCTGTAAAAGGAATAACATATCGATGCATGCTGCAGCACAGAAAAACCTGGAAAAATTTTGCTGAGTGAAAGAAGACAGACACAAAAGGCTCCATATTGTAGGACTGCATTTATATGAACTGTCCAAATAACACAAATTCATACAGACAGAAAGTAAATTACTGATTGCCAGGGGCTGGGGGTAGGAAGAATGGGGAGTGACTGCTAATTGGTACAGAATTTCTTTCTGGGGTGATGAAAATATTATTGAATTAGATGGTGGTGATAGTTACACAATTTGTGAGTATGCCAAAAACTACTGAGTTGTACACTTACCCCAAAACCCCCCAAAAGTAGGGCTTTCCCCTCTACCATTAACTCTTTCACAACTAAAGAGTCACAGTCAAGGTTTCCCACATACATGAGATCAGTACCCTGGAAACCTTTCCTCTATCTCCAGAACCACAGAAGTACAAACTTGGCATGAATATACGAACACTGTGTATTTATTTTCTGTATTTGGATGCTTTGACATCTTGGGATTTTGCTAACCCTGTAAGGACTACCTCTCCCAGAGCTACCTAATTCCTAGAGATAGTGAACAAATAGCCTGTGAGCGTGCCTTTCGTGTGCAAACCAGCCAATCTAGAGCCCACACCTCAACCTCTTCCATTATGGCTCTCACATTCTGGGCTGCTCTCCCCCTTCCCTAATCATCCCAGAGCCAAGTACCAAAATACCAGGCAATGCTATTTCCCAGAGCCTGCTGAAGTTACTCAAACTAGCAAGTCCTAAACCTGCTCGCCTTGCCTTGCTTGTTTCTTCCTGTGGAAAACACAATAGAAGCTCTTGCCCACCACATGTTCTCTTGCTCCCATTTCCCTGGTGCCTCCTGTTTCTAGAGAACTGTGAGTATAACAGACTTCTCCCTTCATGGCAGTCATTCCATGTCTGCGTGTCTTCCCATATCTGATTAGAACATATCTTGGGTAACCTTAAGTCAATGCACTTCTGGAAGCCTGTTAAGCCCTGGCCTGATACATTGCCAGAAATCACATGACAGTCATAGACATCATTGCTTCTATGACATAAGTAACAGAAAAAGCAATAATTGGTATTGCTGGAATCTTCCTCCAGGACTCCTGGATCCCATGGTTAGGGACTGATTTTTCAAATCCACTTAGTCCACACCTAGCAATTACACATTTCTACCCCATTATGTGTTACTCATGGAAACCCATGTTTTAAAGTTTCCAGTGTCTCATCTACCACATAAACCACACACACACACACACACACACACACACACACACACGCACGCATAAATCTATCACACACATATATCCTTGTGTCTTACTGGGTGTGTGTGTGTGTGTGTGTGTGTGTGTGTGTGTGTGTGTGTGTATGTGTCTCATCTGTCATGGAGTAGAAGTAGGAACTGGTTGATTTGGGTTTGCTCTGAATTACCACATCTAATTTGACAAAATTAAAACAATCCATCTTTCATCCTCTTCCTTCTCAAAGTCTGACTGGCTGTCTCAGACATAAAATGGGATCAATCCGTAAGGTACTAGAAACAATCTCCTGACAAAGGTGATTGTCACCTCAGATACATAGCACACAGCCACACAGGGAACCCCAGCCCCCTTTCCCTGAAACAACACAAGAATTTTCATTTTTATTAAACACTAGTATGTAAGATACAAAGATCTGAATTTGTTGAGCACAGAAGTTGTAAATGTGCCCCCAAGGTCTTGAAAAGGTAAGTGTAAATTGTGTACCCCAGGAGAGAGGGAAGAGAAAAAATTAGCCTGAGAAGGCAAACCCAGACCTGGGATGAGAGACAGCCATTCCAGGCTGCCTGTGGTCTGGTTTCAGCTGATAATGGATGAGCACCCTGTGCATCCTGCCCCCTTTCCCCATTGCCCTTGGAGAATCATCCTGCCTGACCAGATCCACTAAATAGGAATAAAACCAAACCACACAAAACGCAACACCAAAACTGGATAAGCCGCTACTGTCTTTGATGAAGATCTTTCTTCTCAGACTTTCTAAATGAATATGGATCAATAGAATCAGAAACAGTCACCAAGATCTCACAGAATTCTTCCCCTGAGGTCAGTATAGTAGGTCTTCACTTGACAACCTCAATAGGGTCTTAGAAACTTTGACTTTAAGTAGGTTCTTGGAAACTGTGACTTGAAGTGAAACAAGACATATTAAACTTTTTTTTCCTCATCGATGTCATGATGAAACCTAATGACATTATTGCAGGAAATGACATTATTCGATGACCTGCTGTATCTTTTGCTTTGAGTCACAGTTTCCGAATAAGGACTTACTGTATCTTTGTTTGGAGTATGAGATTCCTTATCTGTTAAATAAGGGTAATAATAATAGCTATTTTATAGAAATATTGTGAATAATAACAAGATAATGCATCTAAAACTTTGACATGTACCTAAGGAGGGAAAGGCAATGTCCCAAGCTCATAGGACCTTGTTAGAGAACTGAGACTCATTTATGTTCCTTTATTAAAAAAAAAAAAAAAAAGATGAAGAAGAAGGTGCAATCTGTTTCAAATGATTAGTCATCACACCATTTTCCTTCTATGGTTTTATTTTTGGTTTTATTTTCAATCCACTACTAATGTGCAATTCCAGTCCAGTTTCCCTTCAGCCACTCTCCAGAAGTACAATATTGGTTCTTTGTCTTAGGGATATTTCATTTCCTCAATCATGTTAAATCAAACAAACCTCTCATACCAGCAAACAGAAAGGAGCAGCTCTGGGCCTCTGAACTAATTTGCACTAGTAAAACTGATCAGGTCTTCCTCCAGTGTCTTAATTAGGAGTCTTAATCCCTTTGATTTAAAACTGGAAGAAATACAGAACATGGTAGGAAATTCTTAGCATATTTATTCAATACAGACAAATAGGGTTTAGAAAGTTCACTTAATATACAGTGTCAACAGAAATATATGTCCCTTTCTTTCTAATAATTCTTCCAGGATACAGTGTGGCTCACTCTCAGACTGGAACCATCAGTTTTCATGTTCTCTTTCATTTAAAGAGACAGTTATTTCCAACCCACTCTGTGTTTCCAGAGATTTTTGACTGGTTTGCTTTAATTTCTCCTCTGACATAAGGAGAGAGTGGCTTACAGAATATATGCAGTATTATTCACATTTAATTTTTTAAAGTGTGAAGAATGGGTGGTAGTTGATGAAGGCTGAATGTGAGAAAATGAAAATGGAATAACAATGATTATGAACTATCTTGGCTAACTCGAATAAGTCTTTCAATACAGATGCTAAAACGCCTTGGATTTGGTATAATGTAAGTTCTTTCTGAACCCTATCCAAGCTGGTTCAGTCCTGGAGGAGACACAAAATGATGTCAAGGTACACTGATACAGTGCTTCCAAGGGCATGGTGACATGTATGTTCAGTACATAGCATAGCAGGAGGCTCAGGTCAGCATCAGTGACATCATCCACTTACATGATTGTTTACGCTTCCAGGAAGCTTGCTTTTTACAAGACCATGTGCATATGAGTATTTATTAAAAGCTAGGTGAGGGTATTGATGACTGGGGGAACTGCAGACAGTTTCAAAAGGATCACGTGAAAGAGATTCCATGGCTGTGTGGTTCCAGCACCTTGCCCAGGCTGTCAAGACATTTTCTCCCACAGAGAAGTGGTCAGATCCTCAGAAACCACAGCTTCTTAAGAAGAGTATCCATAATTTTGGAGGTGCCTCAGCATTGAACCCAAGGGATAGTCATTTATGACATCATTCCCAGGATACTCTAGAAGAGCCTCAATACCTTGATCTATTATAGTCTCTAATCATACTTAATAATCAGTGCACTTGGTGCAAACTACCTGGGCTCAGGTTCACACTGGAACCACTGTATCATGTTCTCTTTCATGTCAAAAGGCAGTATTTTCAGATCTAATTGTTCACGGATGGGAATATAGCCTAAGTTACTCTATGCTAACGATTCTTAAAAGAATTAATTTGGTTACTTTTACGAACATGGTGAGTAAGCCTAAATAGGCAAAATATAAAAAAGAAAATGAAACCAAAAAGTAACCACAGGTGTTTAAAATACTTTTTAATGTGTGAAATAATGAACTGACATACTATTTTTTTACACTTAAAAGCCACTGTCATATTTTTTATTTCATCTTACTGTTCTTACAATACCCCTAGGAAGTTGACAGGCCATATTTCCATTTTGCAGAAAAACAAAATAAAACAAAACTGACTCAGAAAGAAAGCTAAGTAACCTGTCTAGGGAAATACAGATGCAGGATTGGAGTTTTTTTCTTTCTACTGTCAGACTCCAAAAGGATTTGGAAGGAACATGTTGGCTGCCTGTGTGTAACTGGGCACTTGTAAAAGACTGACAGGTGATACTGAAAAAATGTTATCCTCTGAAATACCTTAAACATCTACCCCTGCAGTTTTGTTTACAATCTGAAGCTACATCTTCCTTTAGGCAAAGATCTCCTTGAGGAAAGACAAACTTCAAAAATTCACATTTCATCCAAATTATCAATAATTCTGAAACTGGTAAAATCTAAGTTATTAAGATTTTATCGTTTACTGCTCCTTGGCACATAACCACTACACACAATCTAAAGCCTGATATTACACAATTATCCTATAAAGTGGGTATTTTTTGGTCTCCCAAAAGTGCTGCTGGGCTCCACATCAAGTGGGTAAAAGCAGGAACATAAAAAAGAGCCTTATGTGACTGTGGTTAACATCTCACCTGGAGAGATGGGGAGGGCTGAGCAGGTTTGGATATTGGCAGCTCCATTCCCCAGTTTCCCCAAAGATGCTATTGATTAGTCTGCTGCAGACCCTGGTCTGAAGAGACAAGCCGTATAAGCATATGAAACAATTAGAGATCAGCACACCCAGCTGGCTGTCAGCACAGAAAACTGCAAGCACCGCCGAATAATTATGGCTTGAGTTATTGATTGGGACCACGGAAGAGTTTTATCCAAATGCTTTTAATTTGCCAAACAGGGAGAAGTGTGCTGCAGAGAGTTTGCTTCCAGTAACTGTATTTCTTCCTCTGCTAATTAATGGGAGAGCTTAACAAGGTGGTGGGGATTGTTTTCAAATCTTGCCAAGTTAAATCAATGACCAACTGAAAGGCGGTGAATGAGAGATGATGGACTTGCCTTACCTGGCATAAATCAAGTGGTCTGGGATGAGTGTGGATGCTATTGAAGACCCTTGCTGGTCAAGAACCCAAGACCTTCATTGGCCAGAGGGCTCATGTCACACTGGTAGGAGAGATGATGGCCCTAAGGCTGGGACAGCAGCTGGAGGCTGAGCAGAGTCAAGGTTTCCTCCTTGGGTTCATACACTTTTGCTGCTCCACTGTGAGGTTTATCTATTCCTTAGTCTCTTCCATCCTTGAGCCTCATCCTTGATGAAGAACATTATTACCCAATTGGAGCTGATGGGTGATTTTTAAAGAAAACATTATTATTAACTGAAGTTTATAATTTATTTACACATCCTTAGTTTTTACTTAAGGTCATTTTTTCTGTTCCACCCATCCAGGACTGCACAGTGCATGTAGTCACCATATCTCCTTAGGCTCCTCTAGGCTGTGACAATTTCTCTGACACCATTGATAGTTTTGAGGATTACTGGTCAGGTATATTGTAGGATGCTATCGGAACTTTTCTGATGTTTGTCTCATGCAAATAAAAAGCACAGGATAAAGTTGGCATAACCAAGGTGAGTCAGCAGAATTAACTATGGAGAACAAATGTATGCAAGAATTCCTCTTCCTCAAGCATACCACCCCCGTCCCCTGACACACAAACATTATGCATTCCAAATGGTTTCGATGGCTGGATATTAAGTTTTTCAAAGTTCATTAATGAAGTTTTTATTATGGCACAATAAAACTCATTGACAATATGTCTTCATTTTTGTTTTAAGCACTTCACATGTGACCCCAAACTGACATAATTGTCTTAAGATCCCAGGAGTAGTAGGATTTTAAGATTTAAACAAACTCTCCTCAGAGGTTACAATATACTAAGCTCCTAAGACAATTCCACCTATTTGTACCTCTCAAGAATAGCTTTTAATCTTCAAAAACTGTCAGATACTCTGTCAGATGAAATATCCATCATAAAAAGAGTAAAAAGTTAAATAGAGCTGGAGTTGCTTAACATAGAGAAGAAAAGACTATGGATGACCTAATTAAATCTTCTTGGATTATAGAAGATTGAAAAGAGTCATACAGATGTGGGTTCTAGTCCTGGCTCTGCCACAAACTAGCTGTATGACCATGGGCAAGTTACTTGACCTCTCTGTGCTTCATTTTCCTGTCTGGAAAATGAGTAAAGTCATGCTTACCTGGCAGGGCTGTGGTAAGTTGACAGGAAGGTAATGGACATGATGTGCTCAGCACAGTTGCTGGCACGGGCTGTGTTATTCAGTAAAATTTAGCTTCTGCCTCACCTGCTACATGATCTTACCTATAATGAAAACAAAACCATTTAATATTTTTATGAGACTTGATAGCTTAGAAAGCATTTTCTCATAATTTAGGGTGACAAACACTGTCCTAGCCCTTCAAAGCCCAAATAAGAGAAAATGGATTTTAATTCAAGGTAATAGTGATTTTGGTTAGGCAAATGATGTTTTTGGCCATAGAGATAATAAAACTCAAGAACAAGTTTTCCAGGGGCTATGGACTTTGTCCTTGGGGGAGATTCAAAGGGAGTGGGTGGCTCAGGGCACACAGCCTTGACTTTACCCCCACCTAATAGCCATCACATTCCTGGCTGGTGGGAATAACACTGTGAAGTTCTGGGATGCACAGGAGGTAAATGACTCCCTTACTGTGCATCCTCTGGACACTCTAAACCTATTTCCTGCCTCTGGGAATCTTCCAGGTTCGGCCTCCTGAGCCCATAGTTTCCTGGAGTTACATTTGTGTGGGGGAAATAAATCTTAGTGTATCACCCAGTGTGCAAATAATATATTTTTTCCTGTATTCTTTAAAACATAAATTTAGATCCAACTTTGATCCTCCTAGCTGGGCTTGTGAGAAACCCAGTTTCAGTCATTTACAGGCTGCTCCCCGGGGATGCCCCAAGACTCTGGGGTCCCACCTGGTGTTAAAGCATTGGGAAGACTTTCTGGTCCTACAAGAGCTCCAGGCTGTTAAGGGTCCCTGGCCTTATCACAGTCACAGCATTAACCATGCAGATTGCAGTTGTCTGGTTAGGTGTCTGTCTCTCCTTTTAAAGAGTGAGTCACTTTGAGGGAAAGGGTTGTGTCTTTTATCACGAGATCCCTGGGACAGGTGCATGGACTATTATGCAGCAGGGGTGTGGTGAATAAACAAATGTTTCCTTTACAGCACTTAGTCCATTATATGCTACTGTAATACAATACCACAAACAGGGCAATTTATAAAGAGAAATTTATTGGCTCACAGTTCTGGATGCTGGGAAGTCCAAGGTCAAGGTGCAAGCAGGTTTAGTAATTCTGATTCCAAGATGGCACCCTGCATGTTTCATCCCAGGTGAGGGGAGGAATGCTTCACCTTCACATGGCAGAAGGAGGGAGTGCAAAGTGGGAAAAGACGGCTGAACTCACCGTTTTATAGCGGCATTAATCCTACCCACGAGGGAAGGCTGACGGTCTCTTAAAGGTCCCACTCAGTACTGTTACATTTCAACATGAGTTTTAGAGTAGACAAACCTTTAAACCATAGCAAGCACCTGGTACATTTGATGACTTTTTCCCCTAAGACCATGAGCCCACTGAGGGAGAGGACTGTACTTTCACATCTATTTCCTGAATGCATGTAGGCCTTAATAAATAAATGTTCCTTGAGTAAATGACTGAATAGTGCTGCTTTTCTTGGCCACAGCATTGCCGTGGTTTCTTGGTCTGCACACTGTACATTCCCCATGGGCAGGGTTCTGTCTTAATCAATGTAACAAAGACTGTCAACTGTTCCCTCAAATGCCCCTGAATTTTAGCCGGGCAGTCTCATAGAGACAATGTTTTCCAGGCTTTCTTGAAAGGTCACATGACTAAGTTCTTTATACACACACACACACACACACACACACACACACACACACACACACAATTGCATTTTAGGTTCTGGGGTACATGTACAGAACATGCAGGATTGTTGAATAGGTACATACATGGCAATGTGGTTTGCTGCCTCCATCCCCGTCACCTATATCTGGCATTTCTCCCCATGTTATCCCTCCCCAACTCT
This sequence comes from Saimiri boliviensis, assembly GCF_048565385.1. Lineage (NCBI taxonomy): Eukaryota > Metazoa > Chordata > Mammalia > Primates > Cebidae > Saimiri > Saimiri boliviensis. Next base: position 37,802,715 of record NC_133450.1, on the reverse strand, counting down.
CTACCCCACAGTGTCCCTCCCCTATTCCCCACCAACAGACCCCAGTGTGTGATGCTTCCCTCCCTGTGTCCACGTGTTCTCATTGTTCAACACCTGCCTATGAGTGAGAACATGTGGTGTTCGATTTTCTGTTCTTGTGATACTTTGCTGAGAATGATGGTTTCTAGATCCATTCATGTCCCTAGAAAGGACACGAATTCATCATTTTTTATGGCTGCATAGTATTCCATGGTGTATATATGCCACATTTTCCTTGTCCAGTCTGTCATCAATGGGCATTTGGGTTGGTTCCAGGTCTTTGCTATTGTAAACAGTGCCACAATATACATATGTGTGCATGTGTTTTTATAACAGAATGATTCATAATCCTTTGGATATATACCCAGTAACAGGATTGCTGGGTCAAATGGAATTTCTATTTCTAGGTCCTTGAGGAATCGCCACACTGTCTTCCACAAGGGTTGATCTAATTTACGCTCCCACCGGCAATGTAGAAGTGTTCCTATTTCTCCACATCCTCTCCAGCATCTGTTGTCTCAATATTTTTTAATGATTGCCATTCTAACTGGTGTGAGATGGTATCTCAATGTAGTTTTGATTTGCATTTCTCAAAAGACCAGCAATAATGAGCATTTTTTCATGTTTGTTGGCTGCATATATGTCTTCTTTTGAAAAGTGTCTGCTCATGAACTTCACCACATTTAAATGAGTTTTTGTTATTTTCTTGTAAATCTGTTTTAGTTCTTTGTAGATTCTGGATATTAGCCCTTTGTCAGATAGGGAAATTGCAAACATTTTTTCTCATTCTGTTGGTTGCCTGTTTGCTCTAATAATTGTTTCTTTTGCTGTACAGAAGCTCTGGAGTTTAATTAGATCCCACTTGTGTATGTTGGCTCTTATTGCCCATGCTTTTGGTGTTTTAGTCATGAAGTCCTTGCCTATGGTGATGTCCTGAATGGTTTTGCCTAGGTTTTCTAGGGTTTTTATGGTGTTAGGTTTTATGTTTAAGTCTTTTATCCATCTGGAGTTAATTTTAGTGTAAGGTGTCAGGAAGGGGTCCAGTTTCTACTTTCTGCACATGGCTAGCCAGTTGTCCCACCACCATTTATTAAACAGGGGATCCTTTCCCCATTGCTTGTTTTTGCTGGGTTTGTCAAAGATCAGATGGTTGTAGATGTGTGGCATTGCCTCCGAGGCCTCTGTTCTGTTCCACTGGTCTATATCTCTGTTTTGGTACCAGTACCATGCTGTTTTAATTACTGTAGCCTTATAGTATAGTTTGAAGTCAGGTAGCATGATGCCTCCAGCTTTGTTCGTTTTGCTTAGAATGGACTTGGCTATGCGGGCTCTCTTTTGGTTCCACATGAAGTTTAAGGTGGTTCTTTCCAGTTCTGTGAAGAGGGTCATAGGTAGCTTGATGGGGATAGTGTTGAGTCTATAAATTACTTTGGGCAATATGGCCATTTTCACAATATTGATTCTTTCTAACCATGAGCATGGAATGTTTTTCCAACTGTCTGTGTCCTCTCTTATTTCCTTGAGTAGTGGTTTGTAGTTCTCCTTGAAGAGGCGCTTTACATCCTTTGTTAGTTGTATTTCTAGGTATTTTATTCTCTTTGTAGCAATTGTGAATGCAGTTCGTTCTTGATTTGGCTCTCTTTAAGTCTGTTATTGGTGTATATGAATGCTTGTGATTTCTGCACATTGATTTTGTATCCTGAGACTTTGCTGAAGTTGTTTGTCAGTTTCAGGAGATTTGGGGCAGAGACAATAGGGTCTTCTAAATATACAATCATGTCATCTGCAAATAGAGACAATTTGCCTTCCTCCTTTCCTAATTGAATACCCTTTATTTCTTTCTCTTGCCTGATTGCTCTGGCTAGAACTTCCAATACTATATTGAATAGGAGTGGTGAGAGAGGGCATCCTTGTCTAGTGCCAGATTTCAAAGGGAATGCTTCCAGTTTTTGCCCATTCTGTATGATATTGGCTGTGGGTGTGTCATAAATAGCTTTTATTATTTTGAGATACGTTCTGTCAATATCCAGTTTGTTGAGAGTTTTTAGCATAAAGGGCTGTTGAATTTTGTTGAAGGCCTTCCCTGCATCTACTGAGATAATCATGTGGTTTTTGTCTTTGGTTCTGTTTATGTGGTGAATTACGTTTATAGACTTGCATATGTTGAACCAGCCTTGCATCCCCGGGATGAAGCCTACTTGATTGTGATGGATAAGGTTTTTGATGTGCTGTTGCATTTGGTTTGCCAGTATTTTATTGAGTATTTTTGCATCTGTGTTCATCATGGATATTGGCCTGAAGTTTTCTTTTTTTTTTTGTTGAGTCCCTGTCGGGGTTTGGTATCAGGATGATGCTGGTCTCATACAGTGATTTGGAAAGGATTCCCTCTTTTTGGATTGTTTGAAATAGTTTCAGAAGGAATGGTACCAACTCCTCTTTGTATGTCTGGTAGAAGTCAGCTGAACCCATCTGGACATGGGCTTTTTTTTGGTTGGCAGGCTAATAATTGCTGCCTCAGCTTCAACCCTTGTTATTGGTCTATTCAGGGTTTTGACTTCTTCCTGGTTTAGGCTTGGGAAGGTGCAAGTGTCCAGGAATTTATCCATTTCTTCCAGGTTTACTGGTTTATGTGCATAGAGTTGTTTGTAGCAATCTCTGATGGTGGTTTGTATTTCTGTGGAATTGGTGGTGACATCCCTTTTTCATTTTTTATTGCATCTATTTAATTTCTCTCTCTCTTCTTTTTTATTAATCTGGCTAGCAGTCTGTCTATTTTGTTGATCTTTTCAAAAAATCAGCTCCTGGATTTATTGATTTTTTGAAGGGTGTTTTGTGTCTCTATCACCTTCATTTGTGCTCTGATCTTAGTTATTTCTTGTCTTCTGCTAGCTTTTGAGTTTTTTTGATGTTGTGCCTCTAGCTCTTTCAATTTTGATGATATGGTGTTGAATGTAGACCTTTCCTTGCTTCTCATGTTGGCATGTATTGCTGTAAATTTCCCTCTAGACATTGCTTTCAGTGTGTCCCAGAGATTCTGGCATGTTGTGTCTTTGTTCTCATTGGTTTCCAAGAACATCTTTATTTCTGCCTTCATTTCATTGTTTATCCAATTGACATTTAGGAGCCAGTTGTTCAGTTTCCATGAAGTTGTGTGGTTCTGAGTTAGTTTCTTAATCCTGAGTTCTAATTTGATTGCACTGTGGTCTGAGAAATTGTTTGTTATGATTTCCGTTCTTTTGCATTTGCTGAGGAGTGATTTACATTCAATTATGTGGTCAATTTTACAGTAGGTGTGATGTGGTGCTGAGAAAAATGTATATTCTGTGGATTTGGGGTGGAGATTTCTGTAGATGTCTATCAGGTTTGCTTGGTCCAGATCTGAGTTCAAGTCCTAAATATCCTTGTTAATTTTCTATCTCATTATTTTGTCTAATATTGACAGTGGAGTGTTAAAGTCTCCCACTATTATTGTGTGGGAATCTAAGTCTCTTTGTAGGTCATTAAGAACTTGCTTTATGTATCTGGGTGCTCCTGTATTGGGTGGGTATATATTTAGGACTGTTACTTCTTGTTGCATTAATCCTTATACCATTATGTAATGCCCTTCTTTGTCTCTTTTGATTTTTGTTGGTTTAAAGTCTATTTTATCAGAGACTAGGATTGCAACTCCTGCCTTTTTTTGCTCTCCATTGGCTTGATAAATCTTCCTCCATCTCTTTATTTTGAGCCTATGTGTATCCTTGCATGTGAGATAGGTTTCCTGGATACAGCATTCCAGTGGGTCTTGACTTTTGATTGGGGCATTTAGCCCATTTACATTTAAGGTTAATATTGTTATATGTAAATTTGATCATGCCATTTTGATGCTAGATGCTTGTTTTCCCTGTTAGTTGATGCTGTTTCTTCATTGTCTTGATGGTCTTTACCATTTGGTACATTTTTGGAGTGGCTAGTACTGCTTGTTCCTTTCCTTGTTTAGTGCTGCTTTCAGGAGCTCTTGTAAGGCAGGCCTGGTGGTGATGAAATCTCTCAGCAATTGCTTGTTTGTAAAGGATTTTCTTTCTCCTTTGCTTATGAAGCTTAGTTTGACTGGATATGAAATTCTAGGTTGAAATTTCGTTTCTTTAAGGATGTCAAATATTGGCCCCCACACTCTTCTGGCTTGTAGGGTTTCTGCTGAGAGATCCTCTGTGAGTCTGATGGGCTTCCCTTTGTGGGTAACCTGACCTTTCTCTCTGGCTGCCCTTAGCATTTTAACTTCATTTCAACCCTGTTGAATCTGATGATTATGTGCCTTGGGTTGCTCTTCTTGAGGAATATCTTTGTGGTGTTCTCTGTATTTCTTGGATTTGAATATCGGCCTGCTTCTCTAGGTTGGGGAAGTTGTCCTGGATCATATCCTGAAGAGTGTTTCCCAGTTTGGATTCATTCTCTCTGTCACATTCAGGTACACCTATCGATGTAGATTAGATCTTTTCACATAATCCTATATTTTATGGAGGCTTTGTTCATTTCTTTTTACTCTTTTTTTTTCTCTAATCTTGCCTTCTTATTTTATTTCATTGAGTTGATCTGCAATCTCTGATATGCTTTCTTCTGCTTGGTCAATTTGGCTATTGAAACTTGTGTATGCTTCATGAAGTTCTCGTGTTGTATTTTCCAGCTCCATCAATTCATTTTTATTCTTCTCTAAGGGGTTTATTCTCGTTAGCATTTCATCAAACCTTTTTTCAATGTTCTTAGTTTCTTTACATTGGGTTAGAACATGTTCTTTTAGCTCAGATAAGTTTGTTATTACCCACTTTCTGAAGCCTGTTTCTGTCAATTCATCAGACTCCTTCTCCATCCAGCCTCGTTCCCTTGCTGTTGAGGAGTTGTGATCCCTTGGAGGAGGAGAGGAGTTCTGGTTTTTGTTGTTTTTATCCTTTTTGTGCTGGTTTCTTCCCATCTTAGTGAATTTATCTACCTGTGGTCTTTGTAGTTGGTGATTTCTGGATGGGGTCTCTGAGTGGATGTCCTTTTTGTTGATGATGAAGTTAGTTATCCTTCTAACAGTCAGGCTCCTCTGCTGTAGGATTGCTAGAGGTCCACTCCAGACCCTGCTTGCCTGAGGATCACCTGTGGCAGCTGCAGAACAGTAAGGGTTGCTGCCAGTTTCTTCTTCTGTTATCTTCACCCCAGAAGGATACCCGCTAGATGATGTCAGCCTGAGCTCTCCTTTATGACGTGTCTCTTTGGATATACAGGGGTTGGGAAGCTGCTTGAGGAGATAGTCTGTCCTTTGTAGGAGCTCAAATGCTGTGCTGTGAGCTCTGTTGTTCCATTCAGAGCTGCTGAGCAGGTACATTTAAGTCTGCTGCAATGGAACTCATAACCGCCTTTTTTTCCCCAGTGCTCTGTCCTGGGAAGGTGGGGCTTTTTGATGTGCTGCTGCCTTTTTTCAGAGATGCCTTGCCCAGTGAGGAGGTAGCCTAATCACAGTCTGCCAGCAGAGGCATTGCTGAGCTGCTGTGAGCTCTGCCCAGCTGCTGTATGAACTTCCTTGCAGTTTTGTTTATAAAGGTATAGTTAGAACTGCCTCAGTAATGGTGGTCTGCCTCAGTAATGGTGGATTGCCTCAGTAATGGTGGACTGCCTCAGTAATGGTGGACTGCCTCCATAGTGGTGGGCTGCTTCGGTAATCGACACCATTCCCCTCATAGAGCTGGACCATCCTGGGTCCAGCTGTGCTTGCTGTGAAACTCTCAATCCAGAGCATTTCAGATTGCTTATCTTTGTGAGGGTGGGTCCCACCAAGCCAGATCATCTGGCTCCCTGTTTCAGCCTCCTTTTTTTCAGTTGAATGGGTGGCTCTGTCTCCTAGGTGTTCCAGGAGCCAGTTGAAACAGCCACCCAGATTTGTGTGAGTTTTTGTGCGGAGACCTACTGCGCTGGCTGAAACAGCTGTGCTGGAGACTTGCAGTGCTTTTCTGCCCGGGAATCTCCTGGTCTGTGGGCAGTAAAAACTTGTTCGTAAATGTGATCACTCACCCTCTGCATTATCGCTGGGAACTGCACTGCAGCGCTGTTCCTATTCGGCCATCTTGGATCATCTCCCCACATGACTAAGTCCTGGTGGAAGACATACCAGCAGCAGTGATGGACACAGCTCATAAGATTCCTTTCCCAACTGGCTAGAATGCAGATGTGATCGGAATTTTTCATTGACCAAATTCCCCTTGTCCTTGAGAGGAACACCCTAGGAATAGTGAAGCAACAAGAGAGGGGGAGGCTGGATCCCCAGCACTTTGAGTCTTCCATATTGGACCCAGACTGTTGGATGCAAGAGAAATCACTTCTATCTTATTTAAGCCACTGTACTTGTTGTCTCTGTGAGAGAAGCCAAATCTTAATGCCAAATAATACCTTCTTAATGCCAATAATATCTTAATGCCAAATAATACCTCAGTACTCTCATTGCCTGCAGCCCAGTGCCTGACAGCAGCAGGCCACCATGGCTCAGGACCTCTTCCTGTCATGTTCGCCTTCATGTTTTCATCCCACCCTGGGGAGCTCCCAGGGAAGGCCATGGAGAAGCCAGGAGGCAGCACCCTTAGCATCTCCAGCCTGAGTCAACAGCAGTTTTCAGTTTAATGAGATGACACTAACGATTGTGTCTTTCTGGGATGAGTGGGCCTGCCCTCCCTAGAGACCTGTGGGAGGTCTGGTATTTTTATCATTGCTGAACTTGAAGGTCAAGGGGAAGGCAGGAGTCTCAGAAAGGAGCAGGACCCACAGAACATGCATTTGCTACCCTAGAATCAAGCCTGAACTTCAGTGAAAGGGGTTGAATGGTACATGGGCCTGCTTCACTCTGGCAGGTGCCACAGAAAATGCTCTTTCTCTGTCCTCTGCATTTGCTGGGATATGCCACACAGGTCACCTGAAAAGCACTGTTTGCTTGGTCTCTAATGATTCTCACTGGCTTTATCAGCACACAAGGCCCATAAGCTCCTAGTCCTCATGCGCCTCTGCAGCCCTGTTGCCCTGTGGGTCAGACCTGTGGCTCATCCTGATTTCATCCCTGCTTTGGGTTCTCTAGGGAAGCCATGGCCCCTACTCCATGGGTCCCTGCCGCACAGGGTCCTTCCCCACAAGTCCTTACTCTCCAGTCTCTACCCAGTGAACCCCTGTTCCTCAGACTCCTGTCCTAAGGACCCCTGCTTACTCCTCAGCCACACTGCAGTCATTCAATTCATGGTTCCAGGGTGACCAGGAACAGGTTAGACGAACGGAGTACAAGGCAGGTGGGACAGAATGGGGCAGGATATAGCTGAGAATAAGACAGGAGGTCAGGTACTCTCTGCTATCGGGTTTTGACCACCTGGGTCAAAGAGATGCCATCTGAGTCAGGGAGCAGCCACCCGGCTTGCAGGTACTGGTAGTGGCCTGGCATGGGGTAGGGCTGGGGCATAGGTCGGATGTTAGCATGTCTCCCCAATAGTCAAATTAGCTGCTTCTTACTGCTCCTCTCCCCACAACCCTATCCTTCAGATTCCAGGGAGAAGCAGAAGGCATCAGTGTCTCCTCCAGTGAGAATGGAGGAGGCCGAGGGTATGAGTGACCCCCACGTGAAGCCCTCCCCTCCAGCCTTGTCTTTGCTCTCACCTGCAGGGTCCTGCAGGGCCAGTGCTAACTCACAAGTGGCAGTCCTTGCCAAACCAGCCTTCCTCTGCCACAGCCCTTCTCCATTTATTTTCAGATTTTATGTGCTTTAAAATAGCCTTGCTGATAGGTGCCAAAAGCCAGCAGACCTGAAAAACGCTTACCAGGATGAAAAAACTGAAGGACGCTGGATTCTCGACGTGACTCAAGGCTACACCCACTCTCTCTGACGATCCCCTTCTCTCTCCTGGAACATGTCTGAAGGCACAGAGACTCCCCCCACGAAAAAAAAAACCTTTCCAATCAGGTCTACCAGATGATTCTTATTAACACAAATTCTTGGAAAAAGTTCATTAAAAGTTGGCTAGGCATGGTGGCTCATGTCTATAATCCCAGCTCTTTGGGAGGCTGAGGCGAGAGGATCATCTGAGGTCAAGAGTTCGACCAGCCTGGCCAACATGGTGAAACCCTGTCTCTACTAAAAATACAAATATTAGCTGGGTGTGGTGGTGCGTGCCTGTAATCCTAACTTCCTGGGAGGAGAATCACTGGAACCCCAGAGGTGGAGGCTACAGTGAGCTGAGATCAGGCCACCGTACTCCAGCCTGGGTGACACAGTGAGACTCCATCTAAAAAAAAAAGTTCATTAAAAGGTCATAGAAATGACGGACACTGAGGGCTGTACAGTGGCCTGGCAAGAAAGAAAATGCCATTTCCATCATCCAGATGCTGAGTAGATTCACACTGAATTCGGATTTGCGCTGTGTTGGAGGACGGAGGAGGGAGGCAGGATGGCTGCCAAACACCTGTTGTTCAGTTTCCTCTTCCCCATCAGCCCCTCCAAGGCTTCAGATGCTCAGCAGGGACTGCCTAAGGGTATTTATACCTGGGGAGGCCTCAGCACACCTTCTGTCACAGGCTGGACTGGCTGCTTTATTCATTTCATCAACAAGTGGAATAGTAGCCTCAGATACTGTGCTATGCCCTTGAGAGAGAGAAATGTAAAAACCTAATGTAAAACATGGTCTCTGACTTCAAGGAGAGCCAAGAAAACACACAGTGCTAAGGGTGCACCTGGCAGGGGCACCCAGTGCCTTTGGAGGTTAAGGAAGGCTCTCTGGAGGAGGTGACCTTGAGGCTGAGACTGGGAAGATGAAGAGGGGCTGGCAGTCAAGTGGCAGGGACGATGCATAGGGAAAAGATGCTCCATGCAGAGGGAAGAGCATATGCAAAGGCCCAGAAGTGAGAAAGGGCAAGCTGTGTTGGTGAGATGTGAGACTCAGGGTGACTGGAGTGGAGGATGCCAGGGAAATGGGGGGAATAAACAAGGCTGGGAAGCAAGGAGGACCCAGACACCCGTGAACCTTCTCAACAGCACTTGAAGAGTTTGACCTTCGTGAGGGCAGGCTTCATTTTGTTCCCGCTGCATCCCCACCATAGCTAGATTGGTGGCTGGCACATAGTAGATGCTCAGTACATATTTGCTGTTGAGTAAGTAGCGAGCACTGAAAGATTTTAGCAGGGACAAGATCTGATGGCTTTGCATTTTAGAATTATTACCCTGGCTGCAATGTCAAGAATTCAGGGCAATCAGTGACGCTGGAGGCGGGCGGCAGGGAAACGAGCCAGAGGCAGGAAAATGAAAGAGCTCTAACCACAGAGGGCAGAGGAGAGGGAGATAAGTGGATGGTAGAACCCAAAGAGGGTAGAAGGGAGGGATAGAAGCAGATGGTAGAACCCACAGACTTGGTGATTGGTTGAGCGGGGTGGGAGGGAGAAGTAGCCAGGATAAAGGGCATCTCGTGGCCCTTTCTTCTGCAAGCACCTGGTGAGATATAGACTCCAGCCGTGAGGCAGGGCAGCCCCAACAGGCGCAGCACACTGGGCTCTGGGATGGAACTGCGCTCAGAGCCTTGGCTCCGGGATTGGCAGGCCTGAGAGCCTCCCAAAATGGGTTTTAATTTACTTGAAATTATATGTTGTAGAGTATTTGAAAGCTGTGTGTGTGTGTGTGTTTGTGTGTGTGTGTGTGTGTGTGTGTGTGTGTGTGTGTTGGGGGTGGGGTCGGGATCCAAACATAGGGTTTCCACTTTTTCAAAGCTTTATGTAGATGAAATGATCAAATGATGTCACAACATTTTGTTCCTTCAGCCTTTAAAACATTTACTGACCAGCTGTCATGGGCAAGGGAGGAGGAGCCAATCATTGAGCGCATACTCATTTGCCAAGCTTCATTTCTATTATTCCATTTAGTTTGCCAATCATCCCATTAAGTGTGACTTGGTTTTGTGAAGTGACTTGTCTAAAGCCACACAGCTGCTAGAGTTGAAGCCAGAGTATGGAACCGTGTTGTTCTTAAAGGTGATCTTTAGCTGGGCCTGGTGGCACAGCCCTGTAATCCCAGCTGCTCAAGAGGCTGAGGTGAGAGGATCACTTGAGCCTGGGAGGTAGAGGGTGCAGTGAGCTGAGATCACACCACTGCACTCCAGCTTGGGTGACAGAGTGAGACCCCATCTTGATTAAAAAGAAATTAAATTAAAAAAGTAGACGTCTTCCTGTCCACCCACATCTGCTTCATCATACCCCACAATGCTAATAACGCTACAAATCCAGAGAGGTGCCAGTCTATATTGAGAAAATATGGGAGGAATTCAACTCCTGTGTAGACTTCGTCATGTGGGAAAGTCAGTTGAAGGAGCAGGTAGTATGGGGTTGTAGAAGGAATACAGGTTTATTATCAGCTACTTCAGGATTCAAATTCTGGTTCTGTCTCTTGCAAGCAAAGTGGCCTTGAGTTGGTTACCTAACCTCATTGATGCTCTATTGCCTTATCTGCAAATGGAGATAGTGCTACTCACTTTGCAGGGAAGAGAGATTAGAGAGTAAGCAAAGCACGTAGCATGGTGCATGGCGCATGTCAGTTGCTCAGTATAAGGCTTCCAGGATTATTCAAGCTCAACCCTGAAGGACAGGTGCCCTTGTCATCAGAAGGAGATGGGGTCAGGAAAGGACATTTCAGGTAGAAGGAATAGAATGAGAAAAAATGTGTGGTAGGAAGCCAGGAGTAGTAGTGAGTCGTTTAGCTTGATTCAAATGTAGAAAAATTGATGGAGGTGGCAATGGCAAGTTAGAGAACGGTGAGGACCTCAAATGCCATCTGTTGCTCTCCGCTCCCACTGTGCCTCCGTGCCTCAGCCTCCAACAGCTCCCCACGCTGCTCACCCATTTCCTCACCATCAGTCTTGTTGCTTACAATCCATTCTCTAACATTGCAGCCCAGGTTTGTATATGATTTGGACTTCAGCAGCCACAAGAAGTCCCTGAGGGTCTTGAGCAGGGGCATGGCTAGGTTGGCACTGTGGTTTAGTTAAGTTGTCCAGACAGCAAATCTGTGCGGTGAGGATCATGGTGCCGCTTAAGCAGCACAGTCACCTTGTCTGGGAAGGCTGCCAGGGACTCTCCTCTACCTACCAAGTACAGCTCAAACTCACATGCTCTGTGAAGCTCATCACTGTGTGACTCTGGCTGCCTGGCCCTGATCAGTCACTGGACTACCTCACAAACACCCTGATCCCCAGATTATATGTAAACCTGGCTTCTCTTCCTTTCCTCCAGAATACCCCAAATGATAGATGAAAGAGACATTGACCTCGGGACCTGGCCCTGTAGCAGAAGGCAGAACCCCACTACTCTGCTCGCATATAGTATTTTTTTTCTTTTTGAGGGCTAATGCTTTATCTTACAAATTCATGTCAGCTAGGTGCAGTGGCTCACACTTGCAATCCCAGCACTTTGACAGGCTGAGGCGGGAGGATTCCTTCGGGCCAGAAGCTTGATACTAGTGTGGGCACCATAGCAATACATTATCTCTACATTTTTTTTTAATTAGCTGGGCATGGTGGCACATGCCTGTAGTCCTAGCTACTCTGGAGGCTGAGAGGGAGGATTCTTTGAGTCCAGGAGTTCAAGGATGCAGTGAATTATGATTGTGCCATTGCACTCCAACTTGGATGACAGAGTGAGACACTGTCTCTAAAAAAAACCCAATCAAACAAAGAAACCAACACCAAACAAAAGAAAAAAGTTCATGTCAATTTTGTCTTCTATTATGTAACATTATTTGAATTTAAAATATGCCTTTACTTCACTTCTTGTAATAGCTTATGTTAACCAGATATTTAAGCAAAATTAACATTGCCGAAAAGGCACATCAGCCTTATTCTATGGCTCTGAGTGTGCCTTGACCCACAGAAGTGGCTTCCTGAGCATAAGATATTTTATTTGGGAAGCACCATCTTAAATGGTAGCTGTAGCTCAAATTTTCTTTCTGCTAGGGGTGCCACTCTCTTCTTGGGCTGAAGAATTCCTATTTATACTTCAAGATACAGCATAAATGCTACCTTCTTATTTAAAATTAATCAACTGATTAATTCAATAGAGAGTTCATGAGAGGCTCTTCCTGCTGGCCTGCCCAGCCCCACCCCTCCCATGAGAACTGACTCAGCCTTCCTTTGTATATCCATAATACTGTGTACTATCTCCATTGTGGTTCTTATCCCATGGTGTTAAAACTTAGTTTGGATGTGTCTGTTCGCCTATTCTACCAGTTCTGTGAGGGCAAAAACAAAATAGGACCTTACTTATTTTTGCTCCTTGGAGCCCATTACAGTGCCTGGCACATGGTAGGAACCTTTTCACCATGGAGGGAGAGGCCAATGTGGTTTTGAATGGTGTGTGCTGTTAACTCTGAGGGTGTAGAGATTCACCGGGATCACTGCACCCTACAGAATCACTGGGATGGCTTGGGTAAAGCCTCCTACTCTTGCCTTTAATCAGGCTGAAGATGCTTGCAGACAGTGTCAGAACCTTTCCTCTAATCCTAAGTAAACGTGCCTCTGCTACCAAATATATACCAAAAGCCAGAAGCTGGGAGGAAGCCAGTGTCTTTAAAAGACACAAAGAATGATCTACGATTGAGATGCTGTCCCCCTTCCAGGGGAGGACAGCTCTCTGGCAACTTTACCCACCTTCATGGGGGTGAGGGTGGGGGTGATGGGAAAGGAGTCTACTCTGCCTCCAGACCACACCTGGTCCGGTGGTTTTCCCACTGCTCACATGTGCCCTCTGTGGGGGTGGTGGGGGGAGCAGAGATGTCAGCTGCAACCCTCCAGATTCAGCTCAGGGACACTCGCTCCTCGGTCCAGCTTCCTTTTCTCTTTTTTCTCAGGAGTTTCCCAGTTCTGAGATTTCAAGGCTTTGGACTCCAGGTCTCCCACACTTGAGGAGCCTGCCTTCAGCAGTTTCAAATGAAGAGTTGGGCTCCACCACACTTTCAAGGTCTGGGTTTTGACCTTGCTGATGTTTATTGACTGAGGTTATCCAAACAAGAACTTCTGAAGGCTGTAGCATCCAGTGGTTTTTGTGAGTGTGACGCCCCTGCTGCTGCCTCTATTTATAAAAAAGTCTGAGCTCTGGTTGCTGATGGTTCCAAACCTAGGGGGTGGGGGTGGCAGTCTTTTCTTTACCTTCTATTTGCCTGTTGGCAGCTCCAAGAGACTAAAATATTCTCTTCCTACAAGCAGGCTACTGAGACTTTGGAGCACAGAAAGAGTTGTTTTAGCCAGAGCGGTTATATGACAGGAGCCTCTGCCCAGAAAGGAGGAGATAAATCAATGTTTGCTTAAGGAATAAAGACCAAACTCCTCTGGAAAAACAAAATGTGATTTTTAAATGATCAAAGCTGGCTTTAGTAATCACAGAGGGAACCAAACTCCTTGAAGCTCTCAATGGATGCCTGATGGTATCCTTCCTGTTAAATATCAGCTTTGTTTGGCCACAATTAATGACCGATGCCTGCATTCCTCTCTTTCCCTTGGCTACGTCTTCTTCCCAGCTAACCCCAGCCACTTGCTCCATTTTCATCTTCTCGCTTTTATGACATTTGCATCGGCCACTGTATTATTACTTATATATGGATATAGTGGAGAGAAAAGGAGGAAATGACGAAGCCTCATTTTCAAGATGTCCATGATTTCTTGCTTCAACCATTAAAACAGCAGCTCTCAACCAACCAGCTGTTGCTCCTAATACCTCTCTAAAGAGGAGGGTTGAGCCTGCCTGGTTCTGGCAACAATAAGCAGCATCCCAGTCCATGCAGGGCCTCCAGGATTTCGCTCTGCCTCTGGTTCCTGCCATGCGATCCACCACCAAACGTCCTGTGTGCTGTGGACGTCCTCCAGGGACCCAGGTTTCCAACATCATGCTAGTCTCAAAGCTGCCCTCTTATTCGGCCTTCCAAAAGGGGTAAGATCTAAGTCCAAAAGTAAATAAAAAAAGGGAAAAGAGAAAATGCAACCTTCTTGGGATGTGCAATGGGAGGTAATGGAGGGGAAAAGAAATTTTCTTTTTCTTCTGCCCTTCCCAGGCTGCACCTGGTTGGGTGACAGCAGGGGTGGAATTAGAAATGCTGGTAATTTTGTGGTTTTTTTTGCCCTTAAAAAAGGTTTTTGAGCTGGTTGGTGATGCCCAGAAAGGAGGAGATAAATCAGTATTTGCTTAAGGAACAAACACCAAACTCCTCTGGAAAAACAAAATGTGATTTTTAAAATTATTACATTTTGTGATCATTGTGTTTGTAGTCTCAGCTACTTGTGCGACTGAGGCTAGAAGACTGCTCCAGCCCAGGGGTTTGGGGTTGCAGTGAGCTATGATTATGCCATTGCACTCCAGCCTGGGTGACAGAACGAGAGCCGATCACTAGATACAATAAAATAAAAATACATTTTGAGAAGCTGTTTTGGAAGTATAAAATGCATTCAGAAATATGCATAAATCACAAATGTACAGCTGAAAGAATGTTCATAAACTGAACACATTCATGTAACCAGCACCCAGATCAAGAAACAAGACAGGATGGGCACTCCAAGAACCCTCCTCATAGTCATTACCCCTTACAGATGACCATATTAACTTCTAGCACCCTAGGGTAGGTTTGCCCACTTTTGAACTTCCTGTAAGTGTAATGATATAGCATGTCCCCTTTCAGCTTCTTTTGCTCAACATTACATTGGCAAGATTCACCTATGTACAGGTAGTTTGTTCATTTTCACTGCTGTATAATATTTAATTTTGTGAATACATTACTTATTTAGCGTACTGTTAATAGACATTTGGGCAGTTTCCAGTTTGGGGCTATTCTAAATAATGGTGTTCTCAGCATTCTAGTTCATGCCTTTTGGTGAACACATGTATGCATTTACGGTGGGTATGTACCCAGGTGTAGCACTGTTGAGTGACGGGATATGTATATATTCAGCTGCAGTAGGGGCTGTCAAATGATTTCCTGACATGTATGAATTGTACCGGCTTCTAGAGTGTGAACTCAGTCTCCTCTGTTTTAGACCTTCCAACAGGTATGAGATGGTATCTCAGGTGGTTTTAATTAGCATTTCCCTGGCACTACCAATGTTGAGCACCTATTGATATGTTTATTGCCCATTTGGATATTGTTTCTGTGAGGTGCCTGTTCAGATGTTTTCCTTGTTTTTCTTTGGGTTGCCTTTTTCTTATTGATTTGGAGGGGAAGCCATGTCTTTTTGAGTAATCATCCTCTCTGTTTTCTCTAACTTACATCCTTTTAGGGCAATTCAGTTCAGCAAGCTGTAACTGGGTGCTATTTGCATGACCATGTTTGGTAATTGAGGTAAGGGGAGGAGAGCCCAAAACTCAGCCTGCCCTCAAGCTGGATCCTTGCCCTTGAGGATTTGGGGATCTTATGTCCCTGTGCTAGCCAGGATTCTTAGCTGCACCCCAGCCTCTTCTCTCACTCCTATCCTATCCACACCAAGACTTGGCCAGATCTGGCAGGAGTTAGATTGCATTTCTGGAAGGTTGGTGGCTAACTCTTCTGCAGGTCTTCTTAAAAGGAACCAAGAGAGGTGGTCAAATGATTTGAGAGAGATGAGGTATTATTGACTCTATCAAGCTCCGCAGGTCCCAGCAGGGAGCCACTCTGCGAAGCAGTCTGGCTGTGTCCTCCTTTCTTAGGAGTGGACAGCACAGTAAGTAGCAACAAACTGATATTAATGTTGCCTTACTTCACGGCTTCCAGTAATAGCCAGTACCTTGTTTGGCTTGAAAAATGTGATCTTTCTATGTGATGCCTCTTTTGGAATCTACTGCTGTGCCTTCACTGATGGCTTCTATTTATACAGACCCCTGGTGGTGTTAGACACAGTCACGTTATCAGTCATAGAATTTGGCTAATGGCTGGGCAGAAAATTCTTTGTGGAATCACTGAGGCCTCCTGTTGATCTCATTTTGTGATCTGATATTGTTCTGAAAGGTATTGATCTAGAGCGTCGACCAACTGGTTGGCCAACGACCTGGTTTCTGACAACCACCTGACCAGGTTGCTCTGTGACCTTAGACAAATTGCTTAACTTCTCTGAGCCTTTCTCCTTCTGCTTGTCTGCCAAATCCTAATCCCTGCTATGACTACCAGTTGTCAGATTTCTGAAAAAATGAAGTAGTTATACATGGAAAAGCATTCTGAAAACTCTAAAGCTCTACAGATAAAATACTAAAAGCAAAGTGCTGCTGCTCACCAGATTTTATTCCAATATAGCAGTCACCCCCAGGTCTTCTTTTAACCATCAGCTTCCATTTTACCTGCATTAGTCGGTGTTTGAACCTGTTAGTGACCTTTAGCTGGGAATTCTTTGACGTAAAAGGTACCTCTTTGGTCTCAATAAACTCTTTTACTTTGGCATTTCACCACGTGGCTATTTACTCTGACTTTTTTTCTTTCTTTGTTTCTTCCCAGGGTGTAGCAGACCTTTTGTCACCTGGACAGGGTCCACTTAGGCAGCCTCCAACCTACATCAAGGGATTTTAATTTCCTCATGGCTTTGTTAACATTTCATGTTGTCGCAGGTCAAAACACGAGGTTATTTACCAGGAAATAAGAAATGTCACTAATCTGAGTCACAGGAGCTCCACGAGTTCCGGTAGGTAGTCAGAGCAGCACATGGCAGCCATCATCCCAGTAAGTTGAGTGCGGGACTGACTCCTCCAGGGTCCTGAGCCCAGTGTGCTTGACTGAGGTCCCACGGGAGGGCAGCCCTCCAAGGCGGGGAAATGCCAACACACATTAGATTTGTTCAAGGAGCCTCTACCTTTACTCTACTGGCTGCCATTTTGTTAAGGAAAACTTTTTAAAGAAGATTCAAAATCTATTTCCTAACCAAGAAGTTTCAGGGAATGAAGATCCTCCTTCACTTATTCAAAAGTCACCCATTCATCTTTTTACTTACTCCTTTAACAGTGAGTATGTAAATACTAATGGGAGTGGCTGTAATGGCTGTCTGGATGTGTTTTTATCTTTCGATCATCTGCTTTATCTTTCTATCATCACATAGATAGCAACAAAATAAGGTAAAAGAGGCCATGAGGAAGGCCTTACAAGTTCTCAAGGAAAAAGGATGTATTTGGTAATTGTCAGAAACATGACTTTTTAACGCATTCCCATCTTTTGGCTGCACAGCTCAACTCTTGCTTGTTTTCCTTCTCTGCTGCCTCCTCTTCCTCTAAACATTGATGTGCCTTGGGGCCCACCTCAGACCCCTTTCTCTTTTCACCAGGAAGGTCCCAGCTAGTCTCATGGCTACAAATGCCTCCCTTAGGACTTCAGCCACCTGTTCCCTTCCATTTGTAGCCCTGACCTCTCTTCTGAGCTGCACACAAGTACAGTCATATCTCCTGGTTCCAGGACCCTCGAGAGTACTAAAATCTGCAGATGTGCAAGTACACCATACAGAATGGCATATTATTTGCATACAAGCCGTATACATCCTCCCATATGCTTTAAATCATCTCTAGAGTACTTATAATACTTAATACAATGCAGACGCTACTATGTAGTAGTTGTTGTGCTGTATTGCTTTTTATTTGTGTGAAGTGAGGTTGGCTGAATTCATAGACATGGAACCTGTGGATACAGAGGGCTGTTTATCTACTTGCTTCCTTGATATGTCCACTCATGGTATAAACAGCATCTCCCACTTAACACAACAACAGCTGAAATGCCCATCTTTTCCCCAAGCCTGCATCTCCTTCATGTTTTCTCTGCTCAGCAAAGCCAGAAGCCCAGGAGCTGATCCAGACACCCCGTCTCTTGTCCCTGCCCCATCCCCTAGCCCTTGCCCAGGCTTCTCAAAGCTGTGCCCTTCTCACCACTCCCTCTTCCCAGAATAACTGCACTGCCCTCCACAGCTCCCCTCTCTTCCTCTTGTTCCATGCACTCTGCAGGAACAATCAACAAATGTGAGCTTTTAAAATGAGAATTAGATCATATTCCTTCCCTTTTAAACACCCTGTGGGAGCTTCCGGCTGCATTTGAAATAGATGGGAGCTGCTCACAGGCCTGGCCGAGCCCCCTCCTACTCACCACTGACCACGCTCCTGCCCCAGCTCAGGGTTTTCACTCAGGAGGTTTCTCTCCTCTCTGCTTCCCCTGGCAACTCCTAGTGCCCCTCTATGTGTAAGCCCAGACCTTCCTCTCAGTCTGCTTCTTTGCCCCCCGATTGATTTGTCTCCCCTGTTACTCTTCTTTTCTTCATGGCCCCTCTGATTTGTAATGATTATTTATGTGTGAATATGCATACTGGTGTGATGTCTGTGTCCCCTGCATAAGCCCCATGAAGACAAGGATTATGCCTTTTTTCCGGTACCACTGTGTATCCCTCAGTACCCAGCACATTTAGGAACTTGACAAATATTTGTTGACTGTATAAGCCCAGACTGCAGAAAATCAACTACATACATTGGAAACATAATACTCTATTTATTATTTGAGAGCATGTAATTATCACTTAAAAACCGAAACTGTCCTCAGACCCAGGGCAGCATAGCCCTGACCTAGGGCTTGTGCTTTAGAGGCTTCCCGGCTACTTGTATAAGTAGGTCCCAAATATCACATGGGGCATACTTACACTAAAAATAAATGGTTATCTGAAATTCAAATTTAACTATGCACCATGTATTTTTATTTGCTAAATATGCTCACGCTAGCTGGGGTGGGAGCAGAGGGTAGGACTGTCTCATTAGCCCTGGGCACTCCTTACCCCATGCAATATTTCGAACCTACTTATACAAGTATTCAGTTATTTGGAATTCAAGTTTATCTCCGTGTCCTGTGTTTTATTTGGCAGCCTTACCCCAGCTTCTAGACTACGTGTCTACAAACCATGGCCTGTGGTCCAAATCCACCTATGTTTGTACCTAAAGTTTTATTGGAACATAACCACACCCATTCATTTTATGTATTGTCTATGGCTGCTTTCGTGATACGGTGGCAAAGTTGATTAGGGGTGACAGAGACTGTACTGCCCACAAAGCCTAAAATAGTTACCATCTGACCCTTTATAGAAAAGTTAGCTGATTCTTGTTCTAGATGACTTCTCCTTACAAGTGTCTGCACAGACAGTCCTGAGCATACTTCCAGATCATGCAGGGGTCTTTCCCCTGGTCTGGCCTCCAAGGATGGCCCAAGGCTGAGGGGCACAGGGATATGGATGAGATTCAGAGGCACGTGTGCAAGGCCTTCACAGTGCACGATGGGCTGACAAGGGTGCTGGATGTTGACCCTCCCTCAGCTATCCTGTTCTGCCTGCAACCTGAGCCTCAGCTTTTGCAGTTTGTACCTGGCCTTCCAATTCATTAGGAAGATATATTTTTCCAGAGAGGAAACGTTTTATTTACTTTGTATGTTAGATTGACTTAACTTTTAAATAATTTAACATGTGGTATTTAGGCCTCCTTTTTTTCCTCTTGACCTGGACCCCTCAAATGTCAGGTCTGTTTTAATCAAGGCAAATTCCTTTGCTAGAGCTCACCACAGTGCCATCTTGTGGTGAGATCTACCATTATCATCTCCAAACTGTCCTGCTTCCCTTAAAACAGTACCGAAGTCATCTAAGTTTAGGAGCCTGGGAACTCTGCCTACTGTAACAAATGAAGTTCAGAATTACACCACCAAAGCATTGGGAAGTTCTAAAATGCTTTCCGATACATGAAAAGGATATTAAATGATAGCATAGTCGTCTTCAAAATTAGTCGTTTATGAGTGGTCCATAATAATTTCTCTTATTTGTACCGTGCTTTACGGTTCTCAAAGTATGTTCACACACAGCATATTCACACACAATTTCCCTCCGGGCTTCATTGACAATGGAGACTCTTATAATCCTTGACTTGCCCCAGATGTCCTACAGGTCAAGTGCTCTGACATATTAGAGCCATTTGCTCTCAACCGCAATGAGGGTTCAACAGAAAATTAACAAAGAAGTTACACTTCAGCACACTGGGACCTTGAAGATGATTTTCCCTTGGTGTTGCCAGGCCAGGATAATGGAGAGGAGGTTTCTAGAAGGTTATCGATATCCATCCTTCAATATCAGGGATTTGTGCTGATTGCTTACTATCTGAAACACCGCATTTAGCAACAGAGCTGGCTCTATGACATTTCCATTTTTCCTCAAACAACTTTGAAGCTCCCTCTCTGCTCAGCAGGCAGAGACCACAGGAGATGCCAAAGACGGCTCCCAGGGGTTAACTTTCACTGATGCCTTCACTCCAGCACAGCCAGGGGGTGGTCTGAGCTGCCGGGAGAACTTTTCATTCCAGTCTGTGAGAGATTAGCACCTCGTCCGGGGAAAGCTGTGAAAACAGCTTTTCCCAGACAAGCCAGTGTCTGAGGTAGGGCTCTCACCACCATCGAGGCTAACACACAGTTGAATTTTACATTACAGCTGGAAATACATGGAAGGAATTCAGGGAATAAGACAAGATGCTGGAAGCAGCACTTTTGTTAAATTATACTTTTCTTAAAGATCAATAGATGCTTCAGAGAAGTCCACTGAGGAGGGTCTTTGTGTGGTTTTGACAAAAACAGTTGCGCTTCTTGCTTCAGGGAGGGCCAATCTGAACCACCCAGGAGATGCCGTTCCCACTTTTTCATTGTGCACAATGTGATTTGAGGGAAAACAAGCTTACCATGCCTTTCATTGTAGACTTCTGAGTTATGCAGTTAGCTAGGGGACCAAGTTTATCAGATCCAGGCTGGCCTGCCGAGCTCCAGACGTATTCATTTATTCATGCATGCACTCAATAATGTTTATGGAATCCTATCAACAGCTATGACTTGGTATCAAATGAATAAGACTTGACCACGCCCACACGGCATTTATAAGCTGACACTACTGGGTGCCCATATTGCAGGGGACCAGGGAAGGCTTTTTCACGGGGAGACACTTTCACAATGCTTTGAAGGACCAATACAGTAGCAAGACAGATGGGGGTAAGGAAAAGAACTCAAGCTGGCTGACGCCGAAGCCCATGCTCATAGCTGCCAAGCTGCATAGCATTGCAGAAGTTTTCTGTTTTGACAGAGAACATCTCAAGAAGGGACTTTACCAAGAGAAGCTCAGTTTCGAAAGCCCCCATCTCCATCAAAAGTACTAAGACTGCGTTCCACAAATGGCAATAGTGGGAGGGATAGAGGCAAAAACCAAAGCAGCGACTCACGGAGAGATGGAAGCAACCCTGGGAGAGTACAGCATGTTCTGCTGACTTTGGCCAGCAGGAGGCAGTGCAGAGCTCTTGGAGGAGTTGTTAGACTAAACCCTGGGTAGGAAGGTCCATACAGGGAAAGCATCCTCTGTGGGAAGCCTGCACCCTCTTTTCGTTGTCTTCACAGTGCTTATTACCTTCTGAAGTGTTATGGGTCAGTTTTTATACTCTTACTGTGTCTTTCTGCCTCTCCAGGACACAAGCTCCACCAGCAAAGGCCACTGCACTCTTAACTGTCTTGTCCTCTGCTGCGTTCTAAATGCCTGCATTAGGGCCTGGCATGTGCTAATTACTTAATACATATTTTAAAAAGTAAGTTAATATCTGTGTGAAGCTATTTGGTACTGAGAAATGCGCATTGTAGAAAAGCTATGGCCTATGTGTTGCCTTCTGCTCCTGAAACAGCATCTTGATTAAATGGTCTATTCTACTTTTGCAAGATGGGTAGCAAGTAGCATGGGGAAACCAACTGCAGGGGAGTTTCTTTGCTGGGAAAACAGATACTCTTTGTGTAATCCGGGCTGAGTCCTGCTGGAGCCAAGGTAGGCTGCCAATGTCTAGCCAGAAAGCCAAGGCCAAGGACCGTGGGCCGGGAGGAGTGGGTGAGGTCCTGAAGCATGGCAGCAGAGAGAACGGAAGGCACAGTCATAATGTGAAACTCCTGCTCTAGCGAGGGCAGTGCTGAAACCAGCAGCAGGGCAGTCTGAGGCTCAAGACAGGCGAGAGTGATGAACGGGAAAGTGCTAAAGCCAGATCTGTGCTGTGGGACGAGCAGGACTACCTCCTGGGCAGTGGGTGAATGTGCCTGAGAAGCTCTGAAGGCTATCCTTTTCCTTGCAGGAGAGCCCATGTTGACTCTAGGGTGAGATTTCTGATTCAGACTCCTACTGTAATTTTGTGATTTGCTTTTACTGTCAGCCTCATGGCCTCACTCACTCAGGGGCACTGCTTTGTCAACTAGATTTCTATATAATCTAAGAATGAAAAGCTAGGAAGAAATGCCTATAAAAATACTAGTCCAGTCAGTCAGAGATACATATTGGTCCACCTTTGGAGTATGCTGGGAGCTTGATGTGTGAGAACAGAATGTTCCCTTTAATGGGACTTCAGAGAAGTAGGAAGAGTGATACCGTAAGTGACAGCCCTCAAAGTTGAGCAGCCTGGGTCGCATCTGTGGCATGCTGTGGGGTCTGCTTCCTGGGACCAGGGTGGCAGAGTCAAAAGTGGCATTTTCAAATTTTAAACGTAATTGGTTGCAATGTGATGTCAGATTGCTCTTCAGGTTCTTTCCCACCTGCCCTATCTTATTAAAGCCCACCTTGCACCACCTACGGTGATCAGCCATCCTGGCTTACCCAGGACTAAGAAGGGTTCCCAGGACAAGGGACTTCCAATTTCAAAACTGGGAAAGTCTCGGGCAAGCCAGGATTAGTTGGTCACTAGGTTACCTGCATTGCCATTGGCTCTTGATCCTTCCTTCACTCCTTTGGCCATATTAATTATTTGTATTGTTGATTATGTCTTTCTTCCCTGATCCCTCAGCCTCCTTTTATCCTTCTCTGGCTTTCAGACTTCCATCTCCGATTCATGGGACTGTTCCGTCTCTCCAGGTGTCTCAGGCATCACAATTTGACACCATCTGGGTTGGTGACTGATGAATGAAATTTGGCTGCTGGGTGCTTAGTTACTGCTGAGGATCTTGCAACTAAATTAGTTTGGGAGCCATCAAAACTGCTGCCAACTCAGACGAGGCAAGAAAAGGCTATTTTGTAGCCCTTTTTTTCCGATGATGTGAGGTCAGGCAGAGGCAGGAACAGCTTCTTTAAGTGTTTGTGTGGTGCTTAAGTCTAAACCATCATTCACATGGTCTGAGTTCTGGAAAAGCAGGTTGTTAACTGATGCATAAGTAGGGCCAGGCAAATGCAGCCCCACAGAGGATGCTCAAGTTCTGCCCGATGTTACTGATGGGCCAGTGCACCCATTTGCTGACTAAGCAAATTAATGAAATGACAGCAGGCATGTCTGTCTAGTAAATCTTCTTGCTGAGATAAGCAAGCATTTAGAAAAGCCATTTAAGGTGCAAGTTACCGGAGAACATTGCTAGTCTCTGCCCCAAATGTCATACCCTGGAGAGGATGAAATCTATTTTACTTTCCCCACCCAGGATAACAGAATCTTTTCAAGGAAGTCTTTGACCTTGCCCTTCAGGGAAAGGGGAGTAATAGTTCTTGCCCTATTTATATGTCAGGAATAAGACAGAAAGGCAAAGATGTCGGACAGACCTAATAATCTGTGTGACTGAGAGTTCATTCTGCAAGTCTGGGTTTGAAAGTGGCACTTCCATTGACAAAACGTGACACCTTAATGAGAACAGAAAAGATCTACAAGATGAAATTCAGCCCGGTCAGCAGTGGGAGCAGGGTGGACTTTGAAATCCACTTTAGGTCTTCCTTTAACAAAATACTCAGAATACCCCTAGTTCTAAATACACCTGAATGACGCATATCACCTTTTTGTGTCATCTAAAGGTCTTGTCCCCTGTATTTCTGACTTAACTACGTGAATAAAAAGGAGTTGGGATTCTTAAATATAATCTTGCTATAAACCCTATTTGAATCCACTCTCTTCCAATATATACATTTTATATATATATATATATATATATATATATATATATATATATATATATAATTCCTAGTCCGAAGAAACTCCTAATTTAATGTCTTCAAAATCAAAGCCATCATGTTTGGACGATCAAGTTTCTGTAGGGGGAAATAGCACTTTAAAAAATACAGGTTTTTTTCTTTGATAAAAGAAACACAGTTATATTTATGGAAAGCTAGATAAATGTTGTGGGGATATCTGCTCTCTGTGTCTGTCTAGTATCTCCATGGAAATCTGGAAAGGCGTGTGTCAGTCACCTGGCTCTGCTGTCCCTGCCTCAGGCATGGCCTGACTCTGCAAGCTTGGATGGGATGGGTGATTGGTCCAGCGGTGGGTTGGTCCAAGCACGGCACACTCAGAATCTAGTTGTTTGGGGACGGGCTTTCACCTCTTTTCTGGGAAATTGCTGGGGTTTCCTGAAGTTATATTGCGCAACTTACAGGGATCCTGCATGAGAAAAAGCCAAACAAGCAAAGGGAGTTAAGAGATTGTACCTGGCTGAATGGTGAAACAAAAACAAAAGCAAAAACAAAAACAAAAAATCCATGTCCACCTGGAACCTCAGAACACAGACTTATTTGGAAATAGAGTTGCTACAGATGCAGTTAGTTAAGATGAAGTCATATTGGACGAGACTGGGTCCTAATCCAATGAAAGGGAAAAAAGAGATACAAAGACACACACAGAAGGAGTTTGCCATGTGATGATGGAAGCAGAGATTGGGGCAGTGCCTCTACCAGTCAGGTGGAGCCAAGGAACGCTGGCAACAGCCTGAATCTAGGAAGAGGCTGGAGCCTCCAGAGAGAGTGTGGTTCTACTGACACTTTGATTTTAGGTTTCTAGCCTCCAGAACTGGGAGACAATAAATAAATGTCTGGTTTTTGTTGTTGTTTTTATGTTTAAAATTACTATAAAATATACATAACACAAAATGCACCGTTTGGACTCTTTTCATATGTACAGTTCAGAGGCATTAAGTACAATCATACTGTTGTGCAAAAATTTCTATTGTTTTAAGCCATCCCAAGTTTGTAGTCCTTTGCTACAGCAGCCCAAGGAAACTAACCAAGAGCTGTAGCAAGAAAGTCCTAAAGGTATTGTTTGAATCCATGGATCCAACCATGCCTGAATTCCCTTGACTCATTGATAGGAGGCAAAAACTGTCATTTTATTTGCTTCTGTTATGATTATTTTTTTTAGTGGGTTCCTATTACTTCCGTCACATAAAGGCATCCTGACTAGTACAGATGGGGCAGGTTGGTGGCAAACGTTTTTATTGCTGTTCCTTAAATGAAAGTCCTGACACTGTAAGATGAACTGAGATGCCTCATTCAGAGTTACACCGGTGCTTGACTCCCGCTCCTCTCTCTCGATTCCAGTTCTCTTACTCAGTGAGTCTCCATGCCCACTGTGACATTACAAGTAATAAGATGTTTTGGAATGTGAGCCGAGCCCAGAGACACAAATTAAAGAAGAATTTGCAAAGTTGCAGCCCGATTACAAGAAGCCTCAGTAACATGCAGGTAGGGAGATGTAGAAGTGAGGTAACAATCAGAGAATAAGGTGAGAGCATGATGTGTCTCAGAGAACTACCCAGAAAGCTGGGTAGTTCTGGGTAGACACTACCTCTATGCACACAGCAGTTCCAAGGCAGCCCTAAGTCTTAATTCTATAAGATGGAATTGATGATGCATGGCCAAGAATTAATTTTTTTTTTTTTTTAGGATTTTTTTTTTCTATCTACATTCTCCTCTTTTTTGTTTTTAAATTTATTTATTTTACTTTAGGTACATACTATATCTGGCATTTCTCCCCATGTTATCCCACCCCATGCCCCCCTCCCTCCCCCCTGCCGCTGTCCCTCCCCTACCCCCCTCAATTGCCCCCAGCGTGTGATGCTCCTCTCCCTGAGTCCATGTGTTCTCATTGTTCAACACCTACCTATGAGTGAGAACATACAGTGTTTGGCTTTCTGTTCTTGTGTCAGTTTACTGAAAATGGTTTCCAGATTCATCCAAGTCCCTAAAAAGGACATGAACTCATCGTTTTTTATGGCTGTGTAGTATTCCATGGTGTATATGGACATTTTCTTTGTCCAGTCTTTCATTGATGGGCATTTGGGTTGGTTCCAGGTCTTTGCTATTGTACACAGGGCTGCAATGAACTTACGTGTGCCTGTGTCTTTATAGTAGAACGATTTATATTTCTTTGGGTATATACCCAGTAATGGGATTGCTCGGTCAAATGGAATTTCTATTTCTAGATCCTTGAGAAATCGCCACACTGTCTTCCACAATGGTTGATCTAATTTACGCTCCCACCAACTCTGTAGGAGTGTTCCTATTTCTCCACATCCTCTCCAGCATCCGTTGTCTCCCGATTTTTTAATGATTGCCATTCCAATTGGCGTGAGATGATATCTCAGTGTGGTTTTGATTTGCACTTCTCTAATGACCAGTGACAATGAGCATTTTTTCATATGTTCGTTGACCTCATATATGTCTTATTTTGTAAAGTGTCTGTTCATATCCTTTGCCCACTTTCGAATGTGGTTGTTTTCTTCTTGTATATCTGTTTTAGTTCTTTGTAGATTCTGGATATTAGCCCTTTGGGTAGATTGCAAAAATGTTTTCCCATTCTGTTGGTTGCCACTGTACTCTAATCATTGTTTCTTTGGCTGTACATAAGCTCTGGAGTTTAATTAGATCCCATTTGTCTATCTTGGCTTTTATTGCCATTGCTTTTGGTGTTTTAGTCATGAAGTCTTTGCCTATGTCTATGTCCTGAATGGTTTTGCCTAAGTTTTCTTCTAGTGTTTTTATGGTGTTAGGTTTTATGTTTAAATCTTTGATCCATCTGGAGTTAATTTTAGTGTAAGGTGAGAGGTAGGGGTCTAGTTTCTGCTTTCTGCACATTGCTAGCCAGTTTTCCCAACATCATTTATTAAACATGGAGTCCTTTTCCCATTGCTTGTTTTTGCCAGGTTTGTCAAAGATCAGATGGTTTAGATGTGTGGTGTTTCTTCTGGGGTCTCTGTTCTGTTCCATTGGTCTATGTCTCTGTTTTGGTACCAGTACCATGCTATTCTGATTACTGTAGCCTTGCAGTATAGTTTGAAGTCCAGCAGTGTGATGCCTCCAGCTTTGTTCTTTTTGCTTAGGATTGCCTTGGCTACGCAGGGTCTTTTGTAATTCCATATCAAGTTTAAAGTATTTTTTTTCCAGTTCCATGAAGAAGGCCATTGGTAGCTTGATGAGGATAGCATTGAATATATAGATCACTTTGGGCAGTATGGCCATTTTCATGATACTGATTCTTCCTAACGATGAGCATGGAATGTTTCTCCAGCTGTTTGTGTCCTCCCTTATTTCTTTGAGCAGTGGTTTGTAGTTCTCCTTGAAGAGGTGCTTTACAACCTTTGTTAATTGTATTCCTAGGTATTTTATTCTCTTTGTAGCAATAATGAATGGGAGTTCCCTCTTGATTGGCTCTCTTTGTCTGTTATTGGTATATAGGAATGCTTGTGATTTCTGCACATTGATTTTGTACCCTGAGACTTTGCTGAAGTTGCTTATCAGTTTGAGAAGATTTTGGTCTGAGACAATGGGGTCTTCTAAATATATAATCATGTCATCTGCAAATAGACACAGTTTGAATTCCTCCTTTCCTAATTGAATACCCTTTATTTCTTTTTCTTGCCCTGCTCCAGCTAGAACTTCCGATACTATATTGAATAGGAGTGGTGAGAGAGGGCATCCTTGTCTAGTGCCTGATTTCAAAGGGAATTCTTCCAGCTTTAGCCTGTTCAGTATGATATTGGCTGTAGGTTTGTCATATATAGCTTTTATCATTTTATGATACGTTCCATCAATACCTAGTTTACTGAGAGTTTTTAGCATGAAGGGCTGTTGAATTTTGTTGAAGGCCTTCTCTGCATCTATTGAGATAATCATGTGGTTTTTGTCTTTGGTTCCGTTTATGCAATGGATTACATTTATGGATTTGCATATGTTGAACAAGCCTTGCATCCCCAGGATGAAGCCTACTTGGTCGTGATGGATAAGCTTCTTGATGTGCTGTTGCAATCTGTTTGCCAGGATTTTATGGAAGATTTTTGCATCGGTGTTCATCATGGATGTTGGCCTGAAGTTTTGTATTTTAGTTGAGTCTCTGCCTGGTTTTGGTATCAGGATGATGTTGGTCTCATAAAATGAGTTAAGGAGGATTCCCTCCTTTTGTATTGTTTGATCCAGTTTCAGAAGGAATAGAACCAGCTCCTCTTTGTACGTCTGGTAGAATTTGGCTGTGAACCCATCTGGACCTGGACTTTTTTTGGTTGGTAGGCTATTGATTGCTGCCTCTACTTCAGCCCTTGTTACTGGTCTATTCAGGGTTTCAACTTCCTTCTGGTTTAGTCTTGGTAGAGTACAAGTGTCTAGGAATTTATCCTTTTCTTCCTGGTTTACTAGTTTATGTGAGTAGAGCTGTTTGTGGTAATCTCTAATGGTAGTTTGTATTTCTGTGGGATCAGTAGCGATATCTCCTTTATCGTTTTTTTTTTGGGGGGGGGCATCTATTTGATTCTTCTCCCTTTTCTTTTTTATTAATCTGGCTAGTGGTCTATTTTGTTGATCTTTTAAAAAAACCAGCACCTGGGTTTATTGATTTTGTGAAGGGTTTTTTGTGTCTCTGTCTCCTTCAGTTCTGCTCTGATCTTAGTTATTTCTTGTCTTCTGCTAGCTTTTGAGTTTTTTTGATCTTGCTCCTCTAGCTCTTTCAATGTTGATGATAGGGTGTCGATTTTAGATCTTTCCTCTCTTCTCTGGTGTGCATTTATTGCTATAAATTTCCCTCTCAACACTGCTTTAAAGGTGTCCAGAGATTCTGGTAAATTGTGTTCTTCATTCTGGTTGGTTTCAAAGAACATCTTTATTTCTGCCTTCATTTCATTGTTTATCCAGTCAACACTCAGAAGCAAGTTGTTTGGTTTCCAAGTGGCTGTGTGGGTTTGAGTGTGTTTCTTGATCCTGAGTCTGATTGCACTGTGGTTTGATAGACTGTTATGATTTCTGTTCCTTTGCATTTGCTGAAGAGTGATTTGCTTCCAATGATGTTGTCAATTTTAGAGTAAGTGCAATGTAGTGTTGAGAAAAATGTATATTCTGTGGATTTGGGGTGGAGTGTTCTGTATATGTCTATTAGGTCTGCTTGGTCCAGCTCTGCATTCAAGTTCTGGATATCCTTGTTAATTTTCTGTCTTGTTGATCTGTCTAATATTGACAGTGGAGTGTTGAAGTCTCCCACTATTATTGTTTGGGAGTCTAAATCCCATTTTAGGTCGTTAAGAATTTGCTTTATGTATCTGGATGCTCCTGTGTTGGGGGCGTATATATTTAGGATAGTTAGCTCTTCCTGTTGGATTGATCCTTTTACCATTATGTAGTGTCCTTCTTTGTCTCTTTTGATCTATGGTGGTTTGAAGTCCGTTTTATCAGACTAGGATTGCAACTCCTGCTTTTTTTTTTGTTCTCCATTTGCTTAGTAAATCTTCTTCCATCCCTTTGAGTCTGTATGTGTCTTCGTATGTGAGATGGGTTTCCTGAATACAGCACACTGATGGGTTCTGACTTTTTAAACAGTTTGCCAGTCTGTGTCTTTTGATTGGGGTGTTTAGGTCATTTACATTCAATGTTAATATTGTTACGTGTGAATTTGATCCTGCCATTTTGTTACTGGCTGTTTTTCTTTCCCATTAGTTGAGTCATTTTCTTCATTGCATTTTTGGTCTCTGTCATCTGGTTTGCTTTTGCAGTGACTGGTACTGGTTCCTTTACATGCTTAGTGTTTCTTTCAGGAGCTCTTGAAGGGCAGGTCTGGTGGTGACAAAATCCCTCAGTAATTGCACGTCTTTAAAGGATTTTATTTATCCTTCACTTAACAAAGCTTAGTTTGGCTGGATATGAGATTCTGAGTTGAAAGTTCTTTTCTTTTCTTTAAGGATGTTGAATATCGGCCCCCACTCTCTTCTGCCTTGTAGGGTTTCTGCCGAGAGATCTGCTGTGAGTCTGATGAGTTTCCCTCTGTGGGTGACTGACCTTTCTCTCTGGCTGCCCTTAGCACTTTTTCCTTCATTTCAACCCTGGTGAATCTGATGATTATGTGCCTTGAGGTTGCTCTTCTTGAGGAATATCTTTGCGGAGTTTTCTGTATTTCTTGAATTTGACATTTGGACTGCCTTGCTAGGCTTGGGAAGTTCTCCTGGATAATATCCTGGAGCGTGTTTTCCAGTTTGGATTCATTCTCTCCATCATATTCAGGTACACTGATCAAGCATAGATTAGGTCTTTTCACATAATCCCATATTTTTCAGAGGCTTTGTTCATTTCTTTTCACTCTTTTTTGTCTTGTCTTGCCTTCTCTTTTTATTTCATGGAGTTGATCTTCAATCTCTGATATCCTTTCTTCTGCTTGATTGATTCAGCTATTAAAACTGTGTTCACTTCATGTAGTTCTCATGCTGTCTTTTTCAACTCCATCAAGTCATTTATGTTCTTCTCTAAGCTGGTTATTCTAGTTAGCATTTCATCTAACCTTTTTTCCAGGTTTTTGGTTTCTTTGCATTGAGTTAGAACGTGTTCCTTTAGCTCAGAAAAGTTTGTTATTATCCACCTTCTGAAGCCTGTTTCTGTCAATTCATCGCACTCCTTCTCAGTCATCATGTGATCCTGTGTTGTTCAGGAGTTGTGATCCCTTGAAGGAGAAGAGGTGTTCTGGTCTTTGATGGTTTCATCTTTTTTGCACTGGTTTTTTTTCCCATCTTTGTGGATTTACCTGGCTGTGGTGTCAGAGAGCTGCTTGATGAGGTCGCTTGTCTGTCTGTGGAGGCGCTACTGGGTTTCTAGGGACTCCTTCAGGTTACTAGGGAAGCTTCTTGTGTCTTTTTTTTTGTTTATACTGAGAGAGAGATTAGACCCGCCTCTTCTGCTGACCTGTGGGCACTGATGGGTTGTCAAGAACGCCATCCTGTTGCTACGTAGGCTTCCAGTGTTTTTTGTTAAAACATGTATCCCAGTCCCACCCCTCTAGTGGTGGGTTGTGCTCTTCCTTCACTGGGCTGGATCATTCAGGGTTCATCTCAGACTGTGGTACTGGCTGTGCAACCCACTAGAGTCAGAGCTTCAGCCCTCTGGGGTTTGTGGGGTAGGGTAGGGACCCGCCCAGCTACACCTGGCTGTCTCCCCCTTTCAGCTTCCTCTCTCTCCGGTCATGGGGTAGGGGCCCGCCTAGCTGTTCCCACTTACACCTCCCTCTCTCTCTGGGCAGGGTGGGAGGGGGCGATAGCTCAGTCTGCAGGCTCTTATTCAACTATGTGCTTTTAATTCCCAGCACTTGAATGGCAAAGATCCCCTGTTCTGTGTATTCCTGAGGCTTTGGGGGAAGCCCTGTATCTGGATGGGAGTGCCAGAGAGAGAGCCTCCAACTCCCCGGTCCGATGCACTTTCTGGGTGAAGCAGCACCCCTTCCTGCCTCGGTCTGCCCTGAGTGGGCTTTGCTCACCATCAGACCAGACCTGTTGAAATGTACCTGGTACCTCAGTTGGAGCTAGGAGATCTCTGGATTTCTGCATCTCTCTCGCTGGTTGTTGTGCACTGGAGTTGTGTCTAATCGGCCATCTTGGATCTTCCAATCTGCATTCTCCTCTTTCTTAAGCTAATAGATTTAAAAACATCAAGCTCCTCCATGGAGATATTAGCCAGCTGTTCACTGTCACTGCCAGCAGAGAGTGATTGGTGGACTTAATTCCCCTTGTATAACAAGCTGGCGGTCACATGGTGGAATGGCATCTTTTCCCTCTAGCTGGGTCGGGGTCCCCAGCCAAGTCACCTCTGCACTGTGTGGGAGGCTATCTCCAAGTCCCGCAGAGAGAGGGCAGGCTGGAGCGAGCCCCCTCATCGACTCTGAGCGCAATCTGGACATGTGCCTACCTGTCCCTGTCCTCTGCTCTCCTCTGGGAATGTGTGCCCCTCACTCCCCGCACCACCCCCTCCTCTACCCCTCCCACCAACAATTAATTTCTGTTAAATACCAGCTAGTTAATGAAAAATATTTTTAAGTCCAGGATGATCCCAAGAAGGATGTTCTTATAAATGGCACTGATATTTAGTCAACCAACTGTGTCAGTTGCAACATGTGGATTTAATGGGACTGGTTGCTTTATATTAATTAACTACAGATTGATTGCTACCTAGATTTGTTGAGATTTCATACAGGTGATTATCCAATAATAGGAGAGCTGTTAAAACGCATGCCACATTTCCTCTTAGAGCCAAGTGTTGTTAAGCAGGAAATGAACAGCCATGCTAAAGCACAGCAAACTGGGAAAATAAAATGCAGTTTGGATATATGTGGAGGAAGGATGAGGGTCACCAGGTGCAGTTAGGTCACTGCACAGGTGGAGGATGAGTGGTCAGAATGGGCTATACCCTGTCCTCAGAGACACTGCGGCCTCCCAGATCTGGATGGGACAGGCGAAATCAAAAATAAGATAATGCCTAATTATTAGATCACTACCCAGCAAGACTGTCATTCAGCCTGTGAAACAAAAGTAATGAGTAGTTCCAGCTTTCCACTGAAGCTAGATTGAATGAAACATGGTGTGGATACAACCAGTCTCACAGATCCAATATAGAATATATAGGAAGGGTAGGACAAGACCAGGCTCCAAAACTTAAGAGCTGAGTGGCCTGAGGCAAGTCTCTTATCTTTATTATCCTGCAGCTACAAAATGGGTACTAACAGTGGGTTTTCACAAGGCTTGAATATCATAGTGGATGTTAAATGCTTTGTGAATTCTCAGGTTCTAAGCACTAGAAGACTGTTAATCTTGTTCCTGTGGCCAGGTGGGTTTGCTCTGACCACAGACACAGACTGCCAGTGTTGCCTTGGCTTGCCTCCTGCAGGCAAGCCACTAGAGTGACAGCCTGTGCAGCTGGGTCAACAGCAACTTGGTGAGATTTGTCAAAGCTGCTCTAGGCTGATGACTCCTGCGTGCCTTGGCTCCCTTCTCATCACCAACTGTGGTTCTGTCCTCCCCTGGCTCCGGGCTGGTCCCATTTGGTTTCTGTCCACTCTACCTTAACTTTAGGTTTCTGGCTCTCTCCTCAGGATGGCTGACACACAGCGTGATTCAACTCTTTCCCTTGGATGAGAAGCATGTCCAGTGACCAGCCTCTCACTGATAACACAGAAGGGCCCTGGACTCTGTTTCTGCCAAGTCCTATCCTATGGATGGACAGACAAGAGCACAGGGAAAGCTCAGCTGGACCTGAATCCCTCCTTGTGGCTGGAGAGGTAGCTCATTGTTCATCTCTCTGTGGAGAAGCAGAAGCTCTATCTTCTGACATTCACTCCAAAGCCTACCACATGTGCACTAGTGACCTTTGAGGACACAAGAGGGTAGGTGATGGGAATAGGGGCAGGAGAGGGTGGTGGTGGTGAAGAGGATAGCAACATGGCGGTGGGGTGGGAGGATAAGTGGGAGGTCCCTGGCATCCTAGGGAGCCCCACAGCCACCTGCACCTCCAGATGAGTTACCCTGAAGGATTGCAGAGAAACTAGGAGGCTAACCCACATTTCCTGACCCAGATTCTGTAGCCAAGAGTGTCTGTTCACTTGGCTAAATGAAGGCTCAGAAACTGACATCCATCCTCATGTAGGGATCTTCAAAGGAAGGCGTGTGTCAAAGCCCCCAGTCCACATTCTCACCTTCCCA
Organism: Saimiri boliviensis; assembly: GCF_048565385.1. Lineage (NCBI taxonomy): Eukaryota > Metazoa > Chordata > Mammalia > Primates > Cebidae > Saimiri > Saimiri boliviensis. The sequence continues at coordinate 37,768,988 of NC_133450.1, read as the reverse complement.
AACCAGGTCACACTTCCTGTGTCCTTGTCTCCTCCTCGCCAATTCCTGTGACTCTGCTCCTCCACTCCTGGGAAAATGTGAATTTTCATCAGACAGGAAGGCTTGAGTTGTCAACTGTGAAATTACTCCCTAAACACCTTCAATGCCTAGTCATATGCACTATTTAATTTACTTTTAATATTACAGATTTTTTAAAGTGCCACAAAGCTACAGCTCAGCTAAAGATGAATTTATGTCAACACTTGTTTAGAGTGGATTTTTGCAAAATTACCTTGAATATCTGAGCAGTTTCTCTCTAGACAGCTGCAGGCTCTCTTGTTTGATGCTGAGCAGTGTGCTATAAATTAATGCAGCATTTTACTCTGCTTTTAGGTAATTCTCTCGTTATTTGATATTTGTATTCACTTGTGGATTTTAAGATACCTACAAAGAAGGAGAGGAGATCTCAGTTTATATGAACACCTATGATATTGGTGCTATGCAAGGCCATTTACATATCATGATTCATAACTCTAATCACAACCCAGAAAAGAATGTTATTGTCCACATTTTGCAGGTAAGTAACCAAGGCTCAAAAAGGTTAAGCCATTAAACTGTTGGCTACATAGTCAACTCAGAGTCAACCCGGATCTGACTCAGGCAGCCTTCTTTGTATTATTTCTTTGGTTTGCCTTTGGGTGCCTAAAACACACTGTCACCCAATAGGTGTGGGTCACATGAATACGTGCAAGATAACTCTCTTTATCAGTTATGTCCAACACCCAGCAAACCTCCTGTTGATACAGCTTTCAGTTTCAAGATTCTGCAGGGAGTGTGGGTTTGCCACACCCACCCACAGAACAGTGAAAACTGGGCTCTTATTGAGGGCCCCAAAGTGCTCCTAAATTCTCAGAGAGAGTCAATGAATTTTAATTTGATTTGCTATTTTGGAAATTTCCGGTGATTAGAAATCCTGGATAACATATTGGGAAATTCTCACTGAATTTCAAAAAGGAAAATCATTGTGTGATTGTCAGCCATGAGTTTATTAATCATAACTTGCCCATCACTTGTTTCTTACTCTAAGGGTTCACAGGAGCTGCTACTTAAGTAAACGGGAGCCAGAGCCTCATCTGAATCTTGAGGAAATTAACTGAACCCATGGCTGGGCAGTGGAAGTGAATCAAGACCAAGGTGAGGATCAGCATCATCTGGGCTAAACTCTATGATTTAATGCCATGTCATCTTTAGACTAGAATTGTTCACTTTTGTGATTTTAATTGGTATTTGTTTGTCTACAACACATCAGCAGTAAACAATGTTCACATGATACTGACTGTCCCCCCCCAAGTAAATATTGTGACCAAATGTATAGATTAATCAATACATTTGAATTCACCAACCTTCAATGGCTTAAACACAATGCAGGACACTGTTCTCGAGGCTGAATGGAAGAGTGGTAGAGAGATCTGCAAGATGCAACATTTACCCTCAAGTGCTTTATGGTGTTAGTGGAAGATAAGATGTACTTGGGATTGATCTAAGATGGCTGAATAGGAACAGCTCTGGAGTACAGTTCCCAGCAAAAACAACATAGAAGATAAGTGTTCACCGCATTTCCAAACAAATTTTCACGGCCCACAGACCAGGAGATTCCCAGCCCGAAAAGTGCCACGAGTTTTCAGTGTGGCTAATGCCGCGGGTAGGTGCACAGAAACTCACACAGATTTTGGCAGCCATTTCAACTGGTGCCTGGGAGACAAAGCTGCCCATTCCATTGAAAGGGAGGTGGGTAAGACAGGGAGCCAGGCAATCTGGCTCAGTGGGTACCACCCCCACAAAGCAAGCAATCTGAAAAGCTCTGGATTGAGAGTTTCACAGCAAGCGCAGCTGGACCTGGGGTGGTCCAGCTCAGTGCAGGGGAAGGGCATCTGCAACTACTAAGGCAGTCTGCCCATACTGAGACAGTTCACACAGCAGCTGGGCAGAGCCTGTGGCAGCTCAGCAACACCTCTGCTGGCAGACTGTGACTAGACTACTCTGTGTGGGGCAGGGCATCTCTGAAAAAAGGCAGCAGCATGTCAGGAACTTATAAATAAAGGCAACCTTCCTAGGTCAGAGCACCTGGAAAAAGAGGCAGTTATGACTATAAGGCCGGTTGCCTCGCCGGGAGCTCGGACACGCCCACTTCTGCACTCAGCACCTAGCCCACCTTGGAAAACCCCTCTGCACTCGGCACACAGCCTGCTGTTGGAAAATCCCGCCTACCTACCAATAGCAGCCTGCCCCAACCACGCCTAAAGCCTATCATCACCCAACTCCTAGCCCAAGGACTCCTTATCCCCACCAGTTCCCCCTGTAATACTCCTATCTTGCTGGTCCAGAAGCCATCCGGTGACTAGCGCCTAGTTCAGGACCTATGCCTTATCAACGAGGCAGTGGTACCCCTCCACCCTGTAGTCCCCAACCCATACACCCTATTATCCAGAATTCCCTCCACTGCCTTCTATTTTACAGTTCTTGACCTCAAAGATGCCTTCTTTACCATTCCCCTGCACCCTGAGTCTTACTTTCTCTTTGCCTTCACCTGGACTGATCCAGACACCAACCTGTCACAACAGCTCACCTGGACAGTCCTGCCCCAAGGATTCAGAGACAGCCCCCATATTTTTGGACAAGTCTTAGCAGCTAATCTTAGCTCCTGCCCCCTTCAATCCAGTCTCCTTCTTCAGTATGTAGACAACCTGTTACTTTGTAGCCCTTCCCTCTCCCTGTCTCAGCAACATACTGCCACTCGCCTTAACTTTCTAGAATCTCCCTCCAAGGCACAGTTATCAGTCACCTCGGTAGTCTACTTAGGCATTTGCCTCACCCCTACAACTAAAAGCCTAACAACAAATCGCCAAAAGGCACTCCTTTTGCTACAGCCTCCAGAGACGGCTGACCAAATTCTTTCCTTTTTAGGGTTTGTAGGATTCTTCCACCACTGGATACCTAATTTTGCCTTTGTAGCTAAACCTCTGTATGCAGCTGCTAAAGACACACCCATGGGAACCCTCTCCCATCCTGGGGTAGTAAAGCAAGCTTTTAAAACCCTACAAACTGCCTTATCCACAGCACCCCCACTCCAACTGCCAGATCTCAGCCACCCCTTCCATTTGTTCACTGATGCAAAACGGGGGATTGCGGCTGGGGTCTTAACCCAACCCCTGGGCCCCCAAGTATTGCCCAGTAGCCTACTTATCAAAACAACTCCACAGTCAGGGAATGGCAGCCTTGCCTGCAAGCCCTGAGGGCAGCAACAGAACTCACCAAGAAATCCCTAAAGCATACCTTAGGCCAGCCCATCTCAGTGTTTACTCTCTCACAAATCTCTTGCTCACCTAGAACCCTCTCACCTACAGGAGTTTCATCTACTCTTTATTAAAAGTCCCACAGTCAGCCTTCATCCTACTTCTCCACTCAACCCAGCTACTCTGCTTCCCCTTCCATCCCATTCCCCCTCCCCAGCCCATTTCTGTCCTAAACTAATAGAGGCACTTATTAAACCTCAAGAGGGCTTGTCTGATCTCCCCCTACCTAACCCAGACCTTACCTTTTCTGTACATGGGAGTTCAATAGTGACAGCCGAGGGGCGGGGAAAAGCAGCCTATTCAGTAGTTACAGATTCAGCCACTCTCGAGGCACGCCGCCTCCCCAATAGAACCACATCGCAAAAGGCGGAACTCATTGCCTTAATCCGAGCTCTCACGTTAGCACAGGGAAAGTGAGCAAATATCTGTACTGACTCAAAGTATGCTTTTCTTATTACCCACTGCCACTTTGCCCTCTGGAAAGAGCAGGGATTCCTTACTACAAAAGAGTCCCCAGTAATTAATGCTACCCAAATCTCTGATCTCCTGCAGGCCCTATCACTGCCCAAAGAAGTCGCTGTCATCCACTGCCGAGGGCACCAGGCCCAGCAGGATGCTGTTTCCCGGGGCAATGCAAGGGCAGATGCAGCAGCGAAATCCTTGACCAGTACCAGGCTAGCCCCCACTCTGGTCTTGTTCCTCACCATGGCCACGTCGCCAGTTTACTCACCATCAGAAAATCAGGCCCTCATATTAAGGGGGGTGGGGAACTGAGTCTAATCAGGGCTGGATCTTCTTAAACAACAAAATTGCCCTTCCACGGGAACAAGCCCCTAAAATTATTGCTAAAATCCACCAGTCCTTACATATAAAGCCTAAGGCATTATACCACTTTGTGCAGCTCCTCTTTCTCTCATCAAGTCTACAACAATTAAGCAGGTATGAAGAGAGAGAGAAAAAGAGGGAGAAAGAGAGAGAGAGAAAGAGAGAAAAAGAGAGGGGGAGAGAGAGAGAGAGAGGCCTAATACCACCTTAACAGATATCCCGCTGTTCAAGGAGAGGGGGAGAGGGGGAGGGAGGGAGGGAGAGAGAGAGGCAGGCCTAATACCACCTTAACAGATATCCCGCTGTTCAAGGAGAGGGGGAGGGAGGGAGGGAGGGAGAGAGAGAGAGAGAGAGAGAGAGAGAGAGAGAGAGACTGACCTAATACCACCTTAACAGATATCCCGCTGTTCAATTCAAGGTGCACTTTCAAAATCTCTTTCTCTGCTACGGAACAGCCAAGAGCTCCAGCTGCAACACTACAGTAAAAGTAAAATCCTCCCTTTACATGCCTCCAGGAGGATACTTTTGGTGTAATGGGATGCTAACCAAAGTTATTAATGCCTCCTTTCCCTTCCCTTGTGTGCCTGTCACTTTGGTCCCACAGTCACAGGTATATGGGCAAGCTGAGCTTCTATCCCTCATCACACCTTCCCCTACTCACCAAAACAAATGAGCTGTCTTCCTCCTGATAGTAGCTGGCCTCTCCTTAGCATCCTCTCTAGTGGCTGCTGGGATAGGAAGTGGAGCAATAGGCTACAGTGTCACTTCAGCTGCTCAGCTTGAAGACAAGCTCTGTGTAGCCACTGAAGCATCAGCCACCTCTCTGGCATCCCTCCAACAACAAATCACGTCACTGGTTCAGGTAACTCTCCAAAACCAATTGACCCTAGACCTGTTAACGGCAGAAAAAGGAGGTACCTGTTTGTTTCTTCAGAAGCAGTGTTGCTATTACATCAATGAAACGGGTCTAGTAGAAGAGAATGTCAGCACTCTCTATTGCCTCCAAGAAGACCTCCAAAGAAAACAAAATGCACTGGGCTCTTCTCTTACCTGGTGGCATTCCCCCGTGCTCACCTGGCTGGCTCCTGTTATCATCCCCATTATCATTGTTTGTCTTTTGCTAATGCTAGCCCCTTTTGTCCTCAGGTTTCTACAAGCTCATATAAGGGAAATTTCCAGGGTGGCTGTACACCAGATGCTGCTTCACCCCTATGTCCAACTCCCAACCGAGGCACCAGCCAGCTGACCATTCCCCCTCACTCAGCCCCTATCCAGCAGGAAGTAGCCAGAAAGAAGTGGCGTCCTATATCCTCAAAAGGGTCGGAATGTAAGGCCAGTTGCCCCACCGGGAGCTCGGACATGCCCACTTCTGCACTCGGCACCTAGCCCACCTTGGAAAACCCCTCTGCACTCAGCACCTAGCCCACCTTGGAAAACCCCTCTGCACTCAACACTAAGCCCTGCACTCGGCACCTAGCCTGCCGATGGAAAATCCTGCCTACCTACCAATAGCAGCCTGCCCTGACTACGACCTGTTCCCCTGCAACCAAACAAATGCCTTCACTCCCTATAAAACCCCAACCCAGAAGAGTCAGGTGTGACTTTCCTGGCCTCTTTCCCCAGGATCAAGGAACCTCGCCTGGAAGCTTAATAAATTAGCATTTACTCTTCTTGTGCTGGCCTCAGTTTCCTCTTTTTAAACTCAGCAATAACCCTTACAATGATTTCCACTGCAGCAGACTTAAAGGTACCTGCCAACAGAGCTCCCAGCACAGCACTTGAGCTCCTATAAGAAACAGACTGTCTCCTCAAGCAGCTCCCCGACCCCCATATACACAAAGTGACACCTCATAAAGGAGAGCTCAGGCTGACATATGGTGTGTACCCTTCTCAGATGAAGATAACAGAAGAAGAAGCCAGCAGCAACCCTTACTGTTCTGCAGCCCCTGTGGGAGATCCTCAGGCAAGCAGGATCTGGAGTGGACCTCCAGCAGTCCTACAGCAGAGGGGCCTGTTAGAAGGAAAACTAAGAAACAGAAAGAAATAGCTTCAACATCAACAAAAGGGACATTCACTCAGAGACCTCATCTGAAAGTCACCAATGACCACAGTAGATAAATCTACTAAGATGGGAAGAAACCAGCACAAAAAGGATGAAAACACCAAAAACCAGAATGTCTCCTTCTCCTCCAAGGGATCACAACTCCTCACCAATTGGAATCAAAGATGGACAGAGAATGAATCTGATGAATTGACAGAAACAGGCTTCAGAAAGTGGGTAATAACAAACTTCTCAGAACTAAAAGAACATGTTCTAACCCAATGCAAAGAAACTAGGAACCTAGAAAAAAGTTAGATGAGATGCTAACTAGAATAAACAGCTTAGAGAAGAAGATAAACAACCTGATGGAGCTGAAAAACACAGCACAAGAACTTTGTGAAGCATACACAAGTTTCAATAGCCAAATCGACCAAGCAGAATAAAGGATATCAGAGACTGAAGATCAACTCAATGAAATAAAACAAGAAGGCAAGATTAGAGAAAAAAACAGTGAAAAGAAATGAACAGAGCCTCCATAGAACATAGGATTATGTGAAAAGACCTAATTTACATCTGATAGGTGTACCTGAATGTGACGGAGAGAATGAATCCAAGCTGGAAAACACTCTTCAGAATATTATCCAGGAGAACTTCCCCAACCTAGCAAGGCAGGCCCATATTCAAATTCAGGAAATACAGAGAACACCACAAAGATATTCCTTAAGAAGAGCAACCCCAAGGCACATAATCATCAAATTCACTAGGGTTGAAATGAAGGAAACATGCTAAGGGCAGCAAGAGACATAGGTCAGGTTACGCACAGAGGGAAGCCCATCAGACTCACAGCGGATCTCTCAGCAGAAATCCTACGAGCCAGAAGAGAGTGGGGGCCAATATTCAACATCCTTAAAGAAAAGAACTTTCAACCTAGAATTTCATATCCAGCTAAACTAAGCTTCATACGCAAAGGAGAAAGAAAATCCTTTATGGACAAGCAATTGCTGAGAGATTTTGTCACCACCAGGCCTGCCTTAAAAGTGCTTTTGAAAGAAGCACTAAACAAGGAAAGGAACAACCAGTACCAGCCACTCAAAAAACGTACCAAATGGTAAAGACCATCAACACAGTGAAGAAAATGCATCAACTAATGGGCAAAACATCCAGCTAGCATCAAAATGGCAGGATCAAACGCACACATAAAAATATTAACCTTAAATTTAAATAGGCTAAATGCCCCAATCAAATGAGACAGACTGGCAAATTGGATAAAAAGTCAAGACCCATCAGTGTGCTGTATTCAGGAAACCCATCTCATGTACAAGGATACACATAGGCTCAAAATAAAGGGATGGAGGAAGATTTATCAAGCAAATGGAGAGCAAAAAGCAGGAGCTGCAATCCTAGTCTCTGATAAAATGGACTTTAAACCAATAAAAATTAAGAGAGACAAAGAAGGGCATTACATAATGGTAAAAGGATCAGTGCATCAAGAAGAGCTAACTATCCTAAATATATATGCACCAAATACAGGAGCACCCAAGTACATAAAGCAAGTTCTTAATGACCTATGAAGACATTTAGACTCCCACACAATAATAGAGGGAGACTTTAACACTCCATTGTCAATATTAGACGGATCAATGAGACAGAAAATTAACAAGGATATCCAGGACATGAACTCAGATCTGGACCACACATGCCTAATAGACATTTACAGAAATCTCCACCCCAAATCTACAGAGTATACATTATTCTTAGCACTGCATTGCACCTACTCTAAGATTGACCACGTAATCAGAAGTAAGTAACTCCTCAGCAAATGCAAAAGAACAGGAATCATAACAAACAGTCTCTTGGACCACAGGGTAATCAAATTAGAATTCAGAATTAAGAAAAGCACTCAAAACTGCAAAACATCATGGAAACCAAACAACCTGCTCCTGAATGTTAACTAGATAAACAATGAAATGAAGGAAGAAATAAGGATGTTCTCTGAAACCAGTGAGAACGAAGACACAATGTGCCAGAATCTCTGGGACATATTTAAAGCAGCGTCTAGAGGAAAATTCAAAGCAATAAATGCCCACCAGAGAAGAGAGGAAAGATCTAAACTCAACACAATATCATCAAAATTCATAAACTCAACACAATATCATCAAAATTCAAATAGCTAGAGGAGCAAGATCAAAAAAGAACTCAAAAGCTACCAGAAGATAAGAAATAACTGAGATCAGAGCAGAAATGAAGGAGATAGACACACGAAAAACCCTTCAAAACATCCATAAATCCAGGAGTGGAGCTGGTTTTTTGAAAAGATCAACAAAATAGACCACTAGCCAGATTACTAAAAAAGAAAAGGGAGAAGAATCAAATAGATGCAATAAAAAATGAAAAAGGGGATATCACCACCAATTCCACAGAAATACAAACTACCATCAGAGATTACTACAAACAGCTCTATGCACATAAACCAGTAAACCTGGAAGAAATGGATAAATTCCTGGACCCTCCCAAGCCTAAACCAGGAAGAAGACTTGCACCCTCCCAAGCCTAAACCAGGAAGAATTCGAAACCCTGAATAGACCAATAACAAGGGCTGAAGTAGAGGCAGCAATCAATAGTCTACCAACCAAAAAAAGTCCAGGTCCAGACGGGTTCACAGCTGAACTCTACCAGAAGTACAAAGAGGAGCTGGTACCATTGCTTCTGAAACTATTCCAAGCAATACAAAAGGGGACTCCTTCCCAAATCATTGTATGACACCAACATCATCCTGATACCAAAACACAGCAGAGATTCAACAAAAAAAGAAAACTTCAGGCCAATATCCATGATGAACATAGATGCAAAAATCTTCAATAAAATACTGGCAAACCAAATGCAACAGCACATCAAAAAGCTTATCCATCACGATCGAGTAGGCTTCATCCTAGGGATGCAAGGCTGGTTCAAAATATGCAAATCTGTACATGTAATCCACCACATAAACAGAACCAAAGACAAAAACCACATGATTATCTCAATAGATACAGAGAAGGCTTTCGACAAAATTCAACATTTATGCTAAAAACTCTCAATAAACTAGGTATCAAAGGAATGTATCTCAAAATAATAAAAGCTATTTACAACAAACCTACAACCACTATCATACTGAATGGGCAAAAGCTGGAAGCATTCCCTTTGAAATCTGGCACTAGACAAGGATGCCCTCTCTCACCGCTCCTATTCAATATAGTATTGGAAGTTCTAGCCAGAGTAACTAGGCAAGAAAAATAAAGGGTATTCAATCAGGAAAGAAGGAAGTCAAATTGTCTCTACTTGCAGATGACATGGTTGTATATTTAGAAGACCCCATTGTCTTAGGCCAAAATCTCCTGAAACTGATAAACAACTTCAGCAAGGTCTCAGGATACAAAATCAATGTGCAGAAATCACAAGCATTTCCATACACCAATAACAGACTAATAGAGCCAAATCATGAGTGAACTCCCATTCACTATTGCTACAAAGAGAATAAAATACCTAGGAATACAATTAACAAAGGATGTAAGGGACCTCTTCAAGGAGAACTACAAACCACTGCTCAACGAAATAAGAGAGGACACAAACAGATGGAGAAACATTCCATGCTCATGGTTAGGATGAATCGGTATTGTGAAAATGGCCATACTGCCCAAAGTAATTTATAGATTCAAAGCTATCCCCATCAAGCAATCAATGACCTTCTTCACAGAACTGGAAAAAAACACCTTAAATGTCATATGGAACCAAAAGAGAGCCTGCATAGCCAAGACAATCCTAAGCAAAAAGAACAAAGCCAGAGACATCATGCTACCTGATTTCAAACTATACTACAAGGCAACAGTAATCAAAACAGCATGGCACTAGTACCAAAATAGAGCTATAGACCAATGGAACTGAACAGAGGTCCTGGAGGCAACACCACATATCTACAACCATGTGATCTTTGACAAACCTGACAAAAGCAATGGGGAAAGGGTTTCCTGTTTAATAAATGGTGTTGGGAAAACTGGCTAGCAGCGTGCAGAAAGCAGAAACTGGACCCCTTCATGACACCTTACACTGAAGTTAACTCCAGATGGATTAAAGACTTAAACATAAGACCTAATACCATAAAAACCCTAGAAGAAAATCTAGGCAAAACCATTCAGGACATAGGCATAGGCAAGGACCTCATGACAAAAACACCAAAAGCATTGGCAACAAAAGCCAAAATAGACAAATGGGACCTAATTAAACTCCAGAGCTTCTGTACAGCCAAAGAAACAATGATTAGAGTACAGTGGCAACCAACAGAATGGGAAAACATTTTTGCAGTCTACCCATCTGACAAAGGGCTAATATCCAGAATCTACAAAGAACTAAAACAGATTTACAAGAAAAAAAAAAACTCATCCAAAAGTGGGTGAAGGATATGAACAGACACTTTTCAAAAGAAGACATATATGAGGCCAACAAACATGAAAAAATGCTCATTATCACTGATTATTAGAGAAATGCAAATAAAAACCACACTAAGATACCACCTCACACCAATTAGAATAGCAATCATTAAAAAATCTGGGGGCAACAGATGCTGGAGAGGATGTAAAGAAATAGGAACACTTTTACACTGTTGGTGGGAGTGTAAAGTAGTTCAACCACTGTGGAAGACAGTGTGGCACTTCCTCAAGGATTTAGAAACAGAAATTCCATTTGACCAGCAATCCCATTACTGGGTATATACCCAAAGGATTATAAATCGTATTATAAAGATACATGCATACATATGTTCATAGCGGCACTGTTTACAATAGCAAAGACCTGGAACCAACACAAATGCCCATCGATAATGTACTGGAAAAGGAAAATGTGGCACATATATGCCATGGAATACTATGGAGCCATAAAAAATGATGAGTTTGTGTCCTTTTTAGGAACATGGATGAATCTGGAAACCATCATTCTCAGCAAACTGACACAAGAACAGAAAATCCAACACCACATGTTCTCACTCATAGACAGATATTGAACAATGAGAACACAGGGACACAGGGAGGGGAGCATCACACACTGGGATCTGTTGTGGGGGCCAAGGGAGGGACAGCGGAGGGGTGGTAGGGAGATCAGGGAGGGATAACATGGCAAGAAATGCCAGATTTGGGTGATGGGGGATGGAGACAGCAAACCACATTGCCATGTGTGTACCTATGCAACAATCCTGCATGATCTGCACATGTACCTCAGAACCTAAAGTATAAAAAAAAAAAAAAGATGTACTCAAGGGAGCTCTACTAATAGATGGCAATCTTGCAAATGTCCACGTCTACACTTTAACACAAATGCTCCTTACATTGCTGGAGCCCATGACCCACTGCCCATTCTTTTGGAGAATATGAGAGCAAAGAAGTGGAGAAAAAGGCAACTGGGGCAAATAGAAACGCTTAGGAAAGCTTGGATGACCTTTGTTCCAACGTCCACTATGTCTCACCAAGGCTATGCAGTGTCTTCTGCCTGGACTCCGCCACTGGTTGCTGCACCCACAACCTATGCTCTGGTCTGCGACTGGACCGGATTCATCTCAACTGCCTGAAGTGCCCCATCACCTGCAGAATAAAGTTCAAGTTCTTTCATGTCTTAAAGGCTCTCTGTGATTGTCTGCTCACAGGCCAGAAGCTTAAGTCAGCTCCCTGGTCCCCAGGCACTTCCCTTCTCTGCCACCGAGACTCTGAAGCATCTCAGGCCTCTCTGTCTCTCATGCTTCTGCCAGAGTTTATTCCTTTGCAACCTTACCACCTGGCTGAACTCTAATTCATCTTTCAGTAATCCTAGTGCTTTGGGAGGCTGAGGCTGGAGGATTACTGGAGCCTAGGAGTTCAAAACCAACCTCAGCAACATAGTGAGATATTGTCTTTAGAAAAGTATTTTGAAAAGTTAGGCGTGGGGTGGCACATGGCTGTAGTCTCAGCAACTAACAAGGCTGAAGTGGGGGATTCATTTGAGTGGGAGTTTGAGTCTGCAGTAAGCTATGATCATAATAACACTGTACTCCAGCCTGAGCAACAGAGTGAGAACCAGTCCCCCCAAAAAAGTTACTTATCTTTTAAAACCTTACTCAGGTCGGAGCGGTGGCTCACGCCTGTAATCTCAGCACTTTGGGAGGCTGAGGCGGGTGGATCACGAGGTCAAGAGATCGAGACCATCCTGGTCAACATGGTGAAACCCCGTCTCTACTAAAAACACAAAAAATTAGCTGGGCATGGTGGCGTGTGCCTATAATCCCAGCTACTCAGGAGGCTGAGGCAGGAGAATTGCCTGAACCCAGGAGGCAGAGGTTGCGGTGAGCCGAGATCGTGCCATTGCACTCCATCAAGCCTGGGTAACAAGAGCGAAACTCCGTCTCCAAAAACAAACAAACAAACAAACAAACAAACAAAAACCTTACTCAGATGTCACTTTCCCTGGGAAGGTTTTGTGACCACCACCAGGGTAAAAACTTCCTCCTCTGTGCCTCATCCTGTGCTATCATCATTTATCTGCTCTGGATCTTTAGTTTCCTTGAAGACAGGGCCCAACTGCTGTTTTATTTCCAGTGTCTATTCTAGCACCCAGCACATAGAACATTTTTAATAAGTGTTGGCTCAGTCAAATATGATTGTTTAAAAATAAGATTTGTGGACTAGTGTAGGCAATGACAGCCTTTATAACTTTTTTTTTTCTGTGAACAGAATATTCCAATGAACTTTTAGAATTCATTTAAAAGTTGTAAGGCAATTTCAGAAAATGTATGAATAGGACAGATCAGTACCCTGAAACTTCAGAGAAAAGACAAATTACCATGGTCCCAGGTTCTCGGAAATGACTTTGTAAGGCAACGGGACAGAATTCACTTACCATTTATTGAGTGTCTATTGTGTGCTGGACTTTGTGCCAGCTGCTTTGTTTAAGAAATGAGTAAAAGACTGTTCCTGAAGAAGATGCCACCACAGTCTGGTAGACGAGAGATAGTAAGGAGACATGTAATTAAAATGCAGTGTGATAAGTGCTCCGACAGTTGATATTTTAAGTTTGGAGAATGTGACATAAAACATAAAAAAGCCATTGGAATTGTGGAGTCATACTTCCTGCTCAGGACAGATTTAACCTACTCTGGTTAAAATTTCTTTTCTTTGGTTTCTTAGCATTAATTATCCTTCAGTCCTTGCATGACATTCATTAACTAGGGCCACTATTATTGTTCATAACTGATACACAGGCTCTGTGTAATTTTCATATTCGTCTGAGCTGTGAGTATCAACATGAAGGAGGAACCAACCAATCTTAGTTCTGGTATATCTAGTGCAGGCCTGGTCCCTCCAGGCTCTTGGGGCAGGTGCAGAAGCTCAGAAGATACCAACAGCTCACCAAGAAAAGAGAGAATGGAAAAGGTCACTGACTCCATCTGTCTTATTTGGTAATGTTCCTTCCCCATGTACTCCCTGCTCCAACCATTTGCAATGAATCTACTCCCCTACCCCCACCTCCCATATCTACTTGTAAAACTGTACTCAAGTTTCAAGACCCAGCCTGAAGAATTTACACATGACCTTGTCCACATGGAAAGTCTCAAAATATTTTTGAGCAGGGATATGACATGATAAAAGTAGTCTTTTGGGAAGAGGACTCTATTATTAGGGAGACGTGTTAAGAGTCTAGGTACCAAATGATGAAAAACTAGAGGAAGACCACAGCAGTTAGGAGTGGAAATGGTATCCATTCTTGTGAAATCCTTGTCTGGTGACCTGTAAACTGCTTTTTGGATATTATTATTTAGACTGGGATGTCTTAAAGTTATATAACCTCTCCTCCTACTGTAATGGCTCATTTATTTGTCTCTACCACTACAATGTAAGTCCGCTAAGGCCAGACTCCAGTCTGTCTTGTTTATTACCGGCTCTTCAGGATCTCACACTACACCTGTACTGTACATGCTCAATACATGTTTGTGGGATGGATCACTGCCTGTATGGAAACGTTAAGAGTCCTGGAAAATGCCTTATTTGGAAATCATTTCTAAACAGAAAGAGGAACCTAATTTTAGAGATGCTCTCAGCCCATCATGCTGTCCCATCTTCATCAGTGAGCTTCAAGCCAGGCCCTCATTAAACCAAAGTAAAGGACAAAGTCAGGCAAATTTGGCTTTTGTGTTTTAATTTTCTCTTCAGTGATTTTAGCCTCTCGGTCATTTGGAGATCACAAAGTTTGACAACTTGTCTCCTTGCCTGTTTTGGATGTTAATTATATCTTTGTTTCTAATGACTTTACAATTCCCATGGGGCATTGGCAGGGTTCTGGCTAAGGGTCAAAGGAACAGACTGGCAATCAGTGTGATCATTATAATTTATGTCTTGCTTGACTCTCGGAAAGTTCACCCGTTTCCCGAATATACAAAATCTCCTTACTAGAAAAATGAAATCACTTGACTCACATTGATGTCATAGCCAAGTCCCTTCATAGATCTAAGAAAGTGGCATTTTTAAATACTGTCTTCATCAATTGATATTTCTTAACACTGTATGTCAAGATTGGCTACTCTGTAGATGTAGAAGCAATGCCACAGGTTTCAGGAACTGTATAACAAGAATAGCCAACATTTATTGGTTCCTTACTGCATGCCTGCGTGCCTGCTCATTTGCAACCATAGGCTCATTCAGTCATCAAAACAACACTAGGAGATAGGTACTGTTATTTCTCCCATTTTATAGTTGAGGGCGCTGAGGGTAGTTGACTCTGCAAGACCTCACCCTCTCTCCTGTCTGGGAGTCTCCCTAGGGCCACACATTAATTGGTCAAAATGTTGAAACGTCCCTGGCCGGAGGCTCACTTCTACCTGATTAGCTGCTGGAAACAGCCACTTAAGAATACTCTTGTTTAGTATAAACACTGGCAGAGAAGGCTCTTTCACAGATCTCCTGATTAGGGCTGCTTGGAATCTTCCAAATGGTCCTTGTGGGAGGCAAAAGCATAATCTACTCTAGGGAGAAGGCACCCCAAAGCATAAACCTATGGCTATTTGCCTCATTCGAACCAGCAGCTTAATTGGCCTCTGGGTTTCAGAAACTAGGATGTTAGCTGTTAAGGCCTACCTTTAATGCACTAGGCACTCTTGTTTTATCTCATGGATAGGACTGCCCTGCACACAGCCCTTGGGGCTTCCTACTGCCTATTAAAATGCCCATAATTTTTCTTTTAAACATTTTTAAACTGTGATGTAACACATACAAGAAATTTCATGAGACATACACATTCGAGTTGTCAAGTAATTCCAAAGCAACCATCTATATTACTATGGTAATCCAGGTTAAGCAATAGAGCATTGTGTCTGGAAGATGACTATTAGCATCTGCTGACCTCAGAGAGAGAGGCTATTAGGCATTATGAACCTCTCAGTGGAAATGCCCAGCTTCACCTACAAAGCAGTCTTGCGAAAAACATTGAACCGAAATCTGATGAAGCTCTAGATTGAACTGCCAGTTTATACAAAATACAGGGAGCAGAGGCACACATTAAATGTTCTTGAGATGCAATCAGCAAAATCCAAACTTGGCAAATTCTATAGGACAGATGACGTAGTTTCTTCAACAACAACAAATTGCAAGGAAAAAAAGGAGAAAACTATTTAAAAGATTCATCAATCTAGTTTATATCCTGGTTTGAACAAACCAACTATGAAAAATATTTATGAGACAATTGGGTACTGATTGGAAATTTGACGATATTGAAGAAATTTTTAGATGTAATAATTATATTGTGCTCATATTAAAGTCTTTATCTTCTAGAAACACATATTGAAGTACATTCCTATGAAATGATATGCTTTCTGGGATTAGTGCACTCCAAGAACACTATTCACTCTTAACCAATACTATGTCATCACCATCTCCTTTTCATTTTCATTATCATCATGGTCTGCTATTTCTCAGTGTCATCATATGCATGCAAATGAGCTTAGTGTCATACAACAAAAGCAGGCATTTCTGGGGGAAAAACAATCTGAGAATCACAGTGAAACAGCAACTGAATTAAGTTAGAAGTGGAGTTATGTAAAAGCCAACATGAAATTTGGGGCAGGGCGATAGAAAACATACCTATATGACTAGAGAGGGTGAGTACAGGTAATCTTGGGTCGCTGTATTTTGAGAAGAAGGTGTAACGCTTGAAATGGTCCTGAGGGGAGACGTGGAAAATAGAGGAATGGCTTCTAACCTCAAGGTTACAAGGGTATTTTCTCCTGGAGAAAATGGGACCCTGCTAGGAACGCTGGGAAATAAAAGCTGGAAAGTGAAGTGGGGAAATCTAAATTCAGTTTCTAGCCATGGCCAGTGCCTCTCTATCAACTCAGAAGAGGAAAGAGGAAGAAATGGGCTTCATTAAGAGAGAGTTCAATTAAGAGAAAACTGTGCCCATGATCACAAGCCAGAACAGGCTCTCAAAAGAGGTAATTGAGCCTCCATTGGCTCATATCTTTAAAATAGAAAAATTCCCCATTCTCCTACATGAACAGGTGCACTTGGGAACATTTGGCTGGACTAGGAGACTTCCAACTTTAACTCCCATCACTCCTAATGTTGTCTCTTGCCTAGAGCTTAGATATCATCCAAAGGGAGGCTTTCAGCCTCCCTCCCCTTCTCCCACAGGAGTGCACATGGAGTTATTTTTATAGGAGCAGGTGTGATTTAGCAGCCACTTGCTGGGTTCGCAGATGATCAGCCCAAATCTGAGGCTGCTGGCTGCTAGGGTCTGGCCGTGGGACAGAGCAATTGGCTCACTGAGTCTGGGGGTCATATCATAGTTCTTCCATCATTTAAGCCAGGACTTTTTACTATCTGAGTGTAATTTCCACTTTTTACTATCTGGGTGTCACTAAACCCTGGGTTATGCAAAGCAGGTCCCATTGTCTCTCTCCCCACCCACTTTTTATAAAGAATTTTGGATTGGAAATGCCCCTATAAATCTCGGACCCTTTCATTTTGCAGTAAGCAAATTGAGGCTTAGGGAATTGACCTGCCCAAGGCCACACACTGGTAGGTTCCTGCTGCTGCCCAGGCCACTGTTTCAATAGCCAAGGAACAGAAGATTAACTTATAGGAAGAGTGGAGATCAGCTCAACTCCAACTAAAGGCAAAAGATGAATGAGTTTGGGAAAGCTTCGCAGTTAATACTTTTTTCCGTAAGTCTGCTGCTCTTAAAAGGAATGAAACGGCCCTATTGTAGTGAAGAACAGAGTTCTGAACTTCTAGAAAAGCCACACCTGACAATTTTTTCCTTCTCTATCATAGGAATGGACTGAACTGGCAAAGGGGTAGGAATTACATCCACCTCACATCTGCCTCATTAATTATTTCACTTAACATTCATATAGAAGGACCTACTAAGTGCTGGGCAGTGTGCTCAGTGCTACAGTGAATCCAGAGATACATAAGTCCTTATTGCAAGCCATTTACAGGCAGGTGGGACCTATTCCTAGGTGATGCAAGCATGTAGACGCCCAGGAAACCAGGCCATCAAGCAGTCCCAGCTTCATTTCTCAGACAACTGGGAAGATTTAGGCGGTGAAGTCAACCATTTCTGGAGCATGGATATTACATTGTTTTCCTGCCACTTACATTAGTTTTCATTTCTCCCCCTTTTCAGAATCTTAAGGCTGGAATAAGCCCTAGAGATCATCTAGCCCAATTATCTTCATTACGTGGATGAATAAACTGAAGGAAGGTAGTGGAGGTGCTAAGTGAATTCTCTGCGTCAGCCTGAGTCTGGGCTGAAAACACTCCCTGGGCACCGAACATGAGCTAGGCTGTTTCTTTCCTAGTCTTTTTTTTTCTGGATCAATGTAACAAGCCAAGACCCAAAGCAAAGCTGGTTTTTAAGCAGAAACCTGCTAAATGTGGACACACTGAATTATTCATATTTGGGGTCATAAATAATGTATTTGGTGTTAATATCAAATTTTTAAATGCATCCATAACCATAGAGGTGATTAGTCACTGTTAAGTGCTGCTCAGAGGTAACAGATTACCTGGCCCAAGTGTCCTTGACTAGCTCCTGTCCTTGGAGATGGCTCCCCTGCAGAGCACTGTGACCTTCCCGTCTCGTCTCTATTAGTCTGATGTGAAAGAGCAGATGTCTGGGCTAAAAAATAACACCACCAGTGTACTTCCAGCCACTAGCCCTTGACACTGGCTGCTTTATTAAGTACTCGGCAGAGTTGTATGAACCCTCCAGTGTGCCTTCCACGTGCCAAGACAGAGAGTGACTGCTTGACAGTAAGGCTACATGTCTGGTGACAGCACCCCTGGGTGCTCAGGCCCCTTCAATCTGCTGCCTCACAGTTCTAGAGAAGCTACCTAGATGGCCTCATTTCCGGTTGGCCATTCATAGCAAAAGTGTGTCTCTCCAGCCATCTCTTAGTACCCATTTCACTTCTGTATGAGGAAAATCGGAAAGTGTAGGTCATTATTTGAAGGTCAGGCATTGAATTTCATAAGGGCATGATTTGAGGAGACGGTGGTTTCTAAGAGATTGTCCTAGGACAAACATCCTTCTAGTGGGAAGGAATGAGAATGGAAGATACTGGTCCAAGAAATGGCGAAAGTAATCTAGTTTTTAACTCTATCCAAGCCAGAAGGAAGGTGGAACAAGGAGTAGTGGCTAACTGTTCGTAAGGTGGAAAGATACAGAGAAAGAGAGGAGAGGCAGGAGGAGGGGGGAGTGGGGGGGGAAGAGGAGGAGGGGAAGGAAGAGGAAGACAAGGAGTAGGAGGAGGAAGAGGAGGAGGAGGAGAGGAGGGGAAGAGAAGGGGAGGAGGAAGGAGGAGAAGAGGGGAAGGAAAAGGAGGAAGAAGAGGGGGATGGGGAGGAGGAGGAAGGGGGAGAAGGGGGAGGAGGGGGAGGAGGGGGAGAAGGATAAGGAGGGGGAGACGGAGGAGGAGGGGGAGAAGGAGGAGAAGGGGGGAGGGGAGAACAGCAAGGTGGAGGAGGATGGGGAGGAGGAGAAGGATGGGGTGGAGGACAGGGAGGAGGAGGGGGAGGAGGACAGGGAGGTGGGGAAGGATGGGGAGGAGGAGGAAGAGGAGGGGGAGGAGGAGGGGGAGAAGGGGGGGAGGAGGAGGAGGGGGAGGAGTGGGGGAGGAGGAGGAGGGGGAGGAGGGGAAGGAGGAGGAGGGAGAGGAGGAGGAAGGGGAGGAGGAGGAAGGGGAGGAGGAGGAGGGGAGGAGTGGGGGAGGAGGAGAAGGGGAGGAGGGGAAGGAGGAGGAGGGAGAGGAGGAGGAAGGGGAGGAGGATGAGGGGAGAGGGGGAGGAGGAGGAGGAGGACGGGGAAGAGGAGGAGTGGGAGGAGGAAGAGGGGGAGGGGAAGAGAAGGAGGGGGAGGAAGGAGGGGGAGGAGGAGAGGAGGAGGAGGAGGACAGAAGGAGGAGGAGAGAAAGGAATGGGATGCAGAAGCCAGGATCTTGGGCTTCTTTATCTGTGGCAATCTGGCTCCTACAGCAGCAGGCCCCACTCTGAGGTCCCTATCTATGCACAGGGGACAAAGCCAGAAAGAAGAGCACACTCAAGCACACTTGGCTGGTAGCCAGAGCTCTCTGCAGGTCCCTGCAGCCCAGGCACAGTACAAGGGTCTTTCTTTTACTTTTGTCCCTAGGCTGGAAGTCCAACCGGGATCCTCAGTCTTATCTCCAGGGGCTAGAAGCTGTAGTGCCCTTCTCCAGAAATGGACTGTGGGAGCCTTTGAACTCCCACTAAGGGCCAGAATGTGCCAGAACAGTGTGGAAGAGATCGCCTTGTTTCCAGTCTTCTACCAATTGTGTGCTTTCTCCAGGCTCAAAAAAAGGCAAGGGTTAAGATCTAGACTTTTAGTGCCTGGTCTTGGGGACAGAAGCACCCATGCTGGTGGGGAGGTCACCCGCCGGCCACCGGAGAGGTCCATGGTAGTAAGATGGCCTCTCCACCCAGGCGTACCACTCAGTGAGGCCCCGGCCCCAGACAGGGCTTGGCCAGTGAGCGGGTATGCCTGTGTGGCAGACTTTGTGGCACTGATCCTAACAGTGGTGTGGAAACAATAACATTACTGCATTATTACAAGGGGGGCACCGACATGTTGATGCAAATGCTTATTTCTGACAAGACTGAGAAAATGAAATGGCTCAGAAGGGAACAGGGAAGTGCCCAGGGAATAATAACTGTTATGCTGTTGAAGAGCTTCAACAATGCATAACTCTGCTGTGATTTCATCAGCCAGAATCCAATTAACCCCCGTGGAGTCATCTACCACACTGTGGCTGGGTAGTGGGGAAGGCTGCCAGCGTCTCCTACACCCCTTCTGCCAGCTAAGCCTTAGAGATGGGATTGTTCCAATGAGAGAAACGTCCACAAGTGTGTCTTTCATGGGGTTACAAAATCTGATAGGTGATACCTCTGCAGGAGTCCAGTACCTGCCAGTACCTCCTCTCACAAGGACTGGGGTGGACAGGGAGTCAGTCAGACTGTCCGACATCACCCAGCTTGGGTACTAGGAGATGAATCAAGGATGCTTTTCACAGACTGAGCCCAGACTGACCCCAGATTGAGCCCAGGGAAACCTCCCTCCTGCAGACCCTGCGGCTTAGGGGTCTGCATTTGACCAAGTGGCTCTGTTCCCCTCCCACTTCTGAGAAAACCAATAGGCCCAGAAAAAGGCACCTAGCTCAAGCTCAGCCAATTCATGAACCTGTTTGGACTGAGGCCTGGCAGGGAAAGGTGGCCAGAGCCCATCAGATTCCCTCTCCTGTTACCTTCACCTAGAGGATGTTACACAGCTGTGGCTATTGGCAGGTATTGCTGAGGTCATGAGGTTGGAAAAGGCCAAGAAGGGTCAAGGCAGGGCAGAGTGGAGAAGACCAGAAACCATGCACAGAGCATACAAGGAGGCAGCTGGGGCATGGAGCAGGAGGGGACAAAGCATAGGGATGCTTAGAGGAGAGAGCTGAGGCCAGCAGCTGCTCCCTGCTCTCACCTCCCTGGTCAGCATTCACAGACACACACTGTAATGGTTAATACTGCGTGTCAACTTGACTGGATTGAAGGATACCAAGTATTGATCCTGGATGTGTCTGTGAGGGTGTTGCCGAAGGAGATTCACATTTGAGTCAGTAGGCTGGAAAAGGCAGACCCACCCTTAATCTGAGTGGACACCATCTAATCAGCTGCCAGCGCAGCTAGAATATAAGCAGGCAGAAAAAATGGGAAAAGAGAGACTGGCCTGGCTTCCCAGCCTACATCTTTCTCCTGTGCTGTATGGTTCCTGCCCTTGAACATCAGACTCCAGGTTTTTCAGTTTTGGAACTCAGACTGGCTCTCCTTGCTCCTCAGCCTGCAGAAGACCTATTGTGGGACCTTGTAATAGTATGAGTTAATACTTAATAAACACACACACACACACACACACACACACACACACACACACATTTTTTTCCCCATTACTTCTGTCCCTCTAGAGAACCCTAATACACACATCCACCTTCTCTCTACGTGAGTCCCGGCAGTCCCCATCTCATTCCATCTTTTCTGAAAGTGATGTGAATGAGTCTCTGTTTCCTGCCACCAAAAATGCCTCAGTGGAAGAATGTGGCCAGGGGAGGTGATATGGTTTGGATCTCTGTCCCTACCCAAATCACATCTTGTAGCTCCCATAATTCCCACTGGTTGTGAGAGGGACCTGGTGAGAGATAATGGAATCATAAAGGTAAGTCTTTCTCGTGTTGTTCTCATGATAATGAATAATTCTCATGAGATCTGATTGTTTTAAAAAGGAGAATTTCCCTGCACAAGTGTTCTTCTCTTGTCTGCTGCTGTATGAGATGTGCCTTTCACCTTCTGCCATGATTCCTTCCCAGCCATGTGGAACTGTAAGTCCAATAAACCTCTTTCTTTTGTAAATTGCCCAGTCTCAGGTATGTCTTTATCAGCAGTGTGAAAATGGACTAATACAGTAAATTGGTACCAGTAGAGTGGGGTGCTATAGAAAAGATAACTGAAAATGTGGAAGCCACTTTGGAACTGGGTAACAGGCAGGCAATAGAACAGTTTGGAGGGCTCAAAGGAAGACAGGAAAATGTGGGAAAGTTTGGAACATTCTAGAGAGTTGTTGAATGGTTTTGTCCAAAATGCTGGTAGTGACCTGGACAATAAAGTCTAGGCTGAGGTGGTCTCAGATGGAAATGAGGAAGTTGTTGGGAACTGGAGCAAACATGACTCTCGTTATGTTTTAGCAAAGAGACTGGCCCCATTTTGCCCCTGCCCTAGAGATGTATGAAACTTTGACCTTGAAAAAGATGATTTAGGGTATCTGGTGGAAAAAATTTCTAAGCAGCAGAGCATTCGAGAGGTGACTTGGGTGCTGTTAAATGCATTCATTCAGCTTTATAAGGGAAGCAGAGCATAAAACTTCAGAATATTTGTATACTGACAATGTGATAAGAAATAAAATCCCATTTTCTAAGGAGAAATTCAAGCCAGCTGCAGAAATTTGCATAAGTAATGAGGAGCCAAACACCAACACAATGGGGAAAATGTCTCTCTCCAGGGCATGTCAGAGGTCTTCACAGCAGTACCTCCCATCACAGGCCTAGGAGGAAAAAGTGATTTCCTGGGCAGGACCTAGGATCTCTATGTTGTGTGCAGTCTAGGAACTTGGTACCTTGTGTCCCAGCTGCTCCAACCTTGGCTGACAGGGACCAACAAAGAGCTCGGACCATCACTTCAGAGGTTGCAAGCCCCAAGCCTTGGCAGCTTCCACATGGTCTTGAGCCTGCAAGTGTACAGAATTCAAGAACAGGGTTTGGGAACCTCTACCTAGAGTTCAGAGGATGTATGGAAATGCCTGGATGTCCAGGCAGAAGTTTGCTGCAGGGGCGGGGCCCTCACGGAGAACCTCTGCTAGGCCAGTGAGGAAGGGAAAGGTTGGGTAGGAGCCCCCACACAGAGTCCCTACTGGGGTACCACCTAGTGGTGCTGTGAGAAGAGGGTCATTATCCTCCAGACTCCAGAATGGTAGTTCTATCAATAGCTTGCATTTTTTGCCTGGAAAAGCCACAGACATGCAATGCAAGCCTGTGAGAGCAGCTGGTAGGGAGGCTGTATCCTGCAAAGCCACAGGGGTGGAGATGCCCAAGACTATGGGAGCCCACCTCTTGCATCAGCGTGACCTGGATATGAGATATGGAGTCAAAGGAGATCATTCTGGAGCTTTAAGATTTGACTGCCCTGCTGGATTTTGGACTTGCATGGGGCCTGTAGACCCTTGGTTTTGTCCAATTTCTCCCATTTGGAATAGCTGTTTTTACCCAATGCCTGTACCCCCACTGTATCTAGGAAGTAACTAACTTGCTTTTGATTTTATATGGTTATAGGCAGAAGGGACTTACTTTGTCTCAGATGAGACTTTGGACTGTGGACTTCTGAGTTAATGCTGAAATAAGTTAAGACTTTGGGGGACTGTTGGGAAGGCATTATTGGTTTTGAAATGTAAAGATATGAGATTTTGGAGGAGCTAGAGGTGGAATGATATGGTTTGGCTCTGTGTCTCCACCCAAATCTCATCTTAAGCTCCCATAATTCCCACATGTTGTTTGAGGGACCCAGTGGGAGGTAACTGAATCATGGGGGCAGGTCTTTCCCATGCTGTTCTTGTGATAGTGAACAAGTCTCACAAGATCTGATTGTTTTATAAAGGGGAGTTTCCCTGTAAAAGCGTTCTTCTCTTGTCTGCAGCCATGTGAGACGTGCCTTTCACCTTCCATCATGATTGTGAGGCCTCCCCAGCCACGTGGAACTATAAGTCCAATAAACCTTTCTTTTGTAAATTGCCCAGTCTCAAGTATGTTTTTATCAGCAGTGTGAAACTGAGCTAATACAGGAGGAAAGATCCACATGCCAAATAAAGCCAGAGAAACCACGTTCAAACATGAAGACAAAGTCTGTGGTCACAAGTGTGGAGAACCAAGAGTTGGAAAGAACAGAATCCAGAAAAGACCCGAAGCATCTAGGACAGAACTTCTCGAACAATCTGTGGTGATGGCCCATGTTTTTTCCCCTCCAATCCATTACAAACTGATTTTCTGATCCTTAAGATGCAATGGAAATGTGGCAATGTCAAATGGCAATAAAAACTTCTAGTTACTTACTCAGGGGTCTCATGAAAGATTGGTAATGTGTCCACAGACCACATTCAGGGAAGCACTGTCTATGAGGTTGTCACACATGCTGAGGGTCTCAGGCTCATTGTTATTGGATACCAGCTACATGCTGGTGGCTGAATAGAGTGGGCTCAAGGCAGTGGCTCTTAACCTGGGGTGGCATGGCCCCCTCCTCCTGCCAGAGATGCACTAAACAGAACTATCCAGCTGCAATGCCAGAAGCACCCCTTTTGTGAAGCACTGGTCTGAAGCTTTGAGATCAAAGAAAACCCCCATCCTCTGCAGGAAGCCCTTCAGCAACCCCCCATCCTGATGGCCTGTTTTAGCCAGCATTTCTGCCCAAGAACAATGAGACTCCTGGGCCCAGGACAGGGCAGACAAAAGGGTGTTGGAGAGGGAGCCCTGGGCTCAGAGCCAAGCAGAGCCTGAAGTGCCCAGGGACAGGGAGATAATGTAACCTTCAACACACAGTGGCTTTAGAGTCGTCAGCTCAGACAGAACTGCCTGCATCCATTTAATTAGATTTTAATTTCTCTTTACACATTCAGTTTTCAAAGATTCTAAGAAGTAATTATTTCCACTATCAATTGACTAGGAGGAACAATCCCCAACTTAGAATAAGCAGCTTAAAGGAGGTTTGTCATATCCCTGTTCAAACACAGTGACTTCCAGAAGCTGCCTGGCTGCATCACAGTCCTGCTGAGACAGGGAGGTGGCAGAATGCAGACACCTGGCAGAGAGGGGGCAGGGGTGGAGGTGTGAAGAGGAGGACGTCTCTTGTGCCTGTCACTTTTCAGAGTTTGAGGATACCAAAAGAAGGGAAAGGAACTCAAATTGGAGGCCGAAGCTGCGATGCCCCTTAGCACCTTGAGTGTAGAAACATAACAATGACTGCCTCATCATTTGGTGTTCAACAAAACTCTATGCTTGAATGAAAGGTGAGATCTCTCTTTCTCTGAATGACCTTTTGGAAGAAATCAGTCATCTTATAATAGAATCCTTACAAAGTATTTCACATGCAGGAACATATCCTCAGTCACCTTATTTTGAATCAGGAACACTGGAGAAAGTGCCCCAAACAACATCTTAGAGGTCACCTCTGATACAATCATTTAAAAAAATAAAACAAGAGGTAAAGACATTCAGTACAATTTTGGCAATCATTGCTGCATGTGTGACCTCACACTTACAAGTGTGGCTGTCATAAATAAGCCATTTAAGGTTCAGTTTAAAGGGGAATACACCAAGGGGTTGGTAAATTGTAAAAATCAAGAATATGATTGAAGGCCGTGGTAATATCTGAAATATCTAACTAGTGGTCAGAACAAAGTACAGATCAATCAGAAGAGAGCTGGGGTAAACCTAGCCACCCAGGTGACTCCAGTCCTGCCCATAACACACAAGGACAACTAACTGCCCTGATGTTATGCAAATGCATATTTTTGTGACATAGGGATAAAATTTCTAGTGACCACATCACACCTGTATTAAAGAACTGCTGATTTCAGTCAATAAACAACACTGTGGGTGGTGTGTACCGGAAAACTTTGCAGATGACACCAAATTATGGATTCAGTGATATGAAGACACGAACGTTGTAGATGCATGTGAGATGTCTAATAAAATTGTTTTGTGGGGCCAGGCGCATTGGCTCCTGCCTGTGATCCCAACACTTTGGGAGGCTGAGGTGGGTGGATCACCTGAGGTCAGGAGTTCTAGACTGGCCTGATCAACATGGTGAAACTCTGTTTCTACTAAAATTACAAAAAAATTAGCCAAGCATGGTGGCAGGTGCCTGTAATCCCAGCTACTCAGGAGGCTGAGGCAGAAGAATCACTTGAACCCAGGAGGCAGAGATTGCAGTGAGCTGAGATCATGCACTCCAGCCTCATCAACAAGAGTGAAACTCATCTCAAAAAAGAAAAAAAAAATGTTTTGTGAATATGAGAATGGAAAAAAACAACATTTCTAAAATAAATCACTACTGTATGTAATGTATAATTTTAAATGTATGTATATGTGTAACTAATAAGTTAAATATAAGTAAATGTTTTGATTATATTGTCTATTCTTCTAGAAGCTCATATATCTACATTGGCTAAAACTCTGTGGGACTCTTTTCAGCAGTGGATTTAGTTTTCTTATATGCTGGCACATAGGACATTTGATGACCAAAGGGATGAAAGAGAGAATGAATGTACTTTACATGGCTGACCAAACAACCCCCAGTCTAATGCATTAGAATACACAGGGTAGCTGTGAAAAATACTGACATTCAGATACCATTCTGGACCAAGGGGAGCAGAATTTCTGGAGGCAGTGCCTGGCCACCGGTATTCTGGAAAGCGGTTGAGCTGATTCTAAAGTACAGCCAGGCTGAGAACCACTGCTTTACAGGGCGAGTTCACATACCTTAACCACATCCTTCTTGGCAAGGGCATTCAGTCAGGTTAGTGGTTAAGAGCAAGGGCTCTGAAAGTGTTCAAATTGTGACTCTTCCACTAGCATTGTGATCTTGTAAAAATCACTGTACCTTCCTGTGCCCCAGGTTTCTGATATGTAAAATGAGAAAGAAAAGAGAGAGAGAGAGAGAGAGAGAGAGAGAGAGCGCACACACCAACTCAGTAAGTGGTTACTGTGAAGGCTAATAAGTTAATGCATACGAAGTACTTAGACCAGTGTCTAGCACCAAATGAAAGCTCAATTCACACTGGCTGATGTGGTCCAAGGGGTGAGTGGAGCAGGGCACTCTTCACTGCCAGCCTGCCCACCATCCTGGTATCTATGTACTCTATCCGTGCCATGCTTCATCTTCTAACACGGCATTTCTTAAGTAGAAGAGATCATGAGTGGAAATGGAGTGGGGATGGGGCCAGAGAACCAGATGTGTGCCTTCAGCACAAACATTACATCCTAGTACTCTTTGTGGCCTCTTGGCAGGGGGCGGAAAAGGAGGGCCAGGTGGTTTGTGCAGAGGAATGGACACAGCTGAGGCTGCCACCCCAGCCCCAAGACATGGTGGGGATGTTTCTTCAGAGTATCTAAGCCCCATACCCTTCACACACGTCCTGAGTGATCACTCCCATCATGTTCATCCTTTGGTCAGAGACACTATTTTACATGTGAGGTGGCTTCTTAGATGGAACCATGCAAGTTGAAAGCTGGGATGTGTCCTGGGGCCTCAGCACAGCTGCAGGGGTGAGGATTTTCCTCCTGTCCCTACAGCATAGCAATGATAAAGCAGTGGCTGGGAACAAGCATGTGAACCCAGTCTCCTGGGACTGGTTCATTCACTAATTAGCTGTGATTTCAGGCAAGATGTGTAACCCTTTTGCATGATTAGGAAAGCTGTTTTGTGAGAACTAAATGAACTGACATATGTGGAACATTGAGAACAATGTCTGGCATATAGTATGTGATACATAAATATTGTATTTTTATGTTATTTTTATGATTTCATGCTGTGAAGATGTCAGTTATTTGTAAGATAACTTTTTTTAAAATTTAATTTTCCTTTCCTTTCAGATACCACTAAATCTTAAAAGGACAGGTCATTGTAGCATCTCAGGTCCATACCAAGTCTCTTCTGTGTTTTAATGCATAGCTTTTAAAACACAGCAGGGAGCCCATTTAAGGTCCTGAAGTTCCCATAAAACTTTTCTTTTTTTGAGACGGAGTTTCACTCTTGTTACCCAGGCTAGAGTGCAATGGCGTGATCTCAGCTCACCGCAACCTCCGCCACCTGGGTTCAAGCAATTCTCCTGCCTCAGCCTTCTGAGTAGCTGGGACTGCAGGTGAGTCCTGTCCTCTTGCTCTCCTCCCCAGACGGCATGAGCTTCCCCACTCGCTCCACCTTCTTTACCAACTACCGGTCCCTGGGCTCTGTCCAGGTGCCCAGCTACAGTGCCTGGCCAGTCAGCAGCACAATCAGTGTCTATGCAGGTGCTGGGGGCTCTGGTTCCCAGATCTCCATGTTCCGCTCCACCAGCTTCTGGGACGGCATGGGGTCTGGGGCCCTGGTTGCGGGGATGGCCAGGGGTCTGGCAAAAATAAAAGGCATCCAGAATGAGAATGAGACCATGCAAAGCCTGAACTACCACCTGTCCTCTTACCTGGACAGAATAGGAGCCTAGAGACAGAACCAGAAGCTGGAGAGCAAAATCTGGGAGCACCTGGAGAAGAAGGGACCCCAAGTCATAGACTGGAGCTATTACTTCAAGACCATCAAGGACCTCAGGGCTCAGATCTTCATAAATACTGTGGACAATGTCTGCATCATTCTGTACATCGACAATGCCTGTTTTGCTGCTGATGACTTTAAGAGTCAAGTATGTAACAGAGCTGGCCATGTGCCAACCTGTGGAGAGCAACATCTATGGGCTCCACAAGGTCACTGATGACACCAATGTCATTTGGCTGCAGCTGGAGACAGAGATCAACGCTCTCAAGGAGGAGCTGCTCTTCATGAAGTAGAACCATGAAGAAGAAGTAAAAGGCCTATAAGCTCAGACTGCCAGCTCTGGGTTAACTGTGAAGGTAGATGCCCCTAAATCTCAGGACCTCGCCAAGATCATGGCAGACATCTAGGCCCAATATGATGAGCTGGCTCAGAAAAAAACGAGAGGAGGTGGACAAGTACTGGTCTCAGCAGAGTGAGGAGAGCACCACAGTGGTCACCATGCAGCCCGCTGAGGTTGGAGCTGCTGAGATGATGCTCATGGAGCTGAGACATACAGTCCAGTCCTTGGAGGCCGGACTCCATGAGAAATCTGAAGACCAGCTTGGGGAACAGCCTGAGGGAGGTGGAGGCCCGCTACGCCCTGCAGATGGAGCAGCTCAATGGGATCCTGTTGCACATGGAGTCAGAGCTGGCACAGACCTGGGCAGAGGGGCAGCACCAGCCCCAGGAGTATGAGGCCCTGCCGAACATCAAGGTCAAGCTGGAGGCTGAGATTGCCACCTACCACCGTCTGCTGGAAGATAGCGAGGACTTCAATCTTGGTGATGCCCTGGACAGCAGCAACTCCATGCAAACCATCCAAAAGACCACCACCATCCACCAGATAGTGGATGGCAAAGTGGTGTCTAAGACCAAAAACACCAAAGTTCTGAGACATTAAGCCAGCAGAAGCAGAGGACCCTTTGGGGAACAGGAGGCCAATAAAAAGTTCAGAGGTTAAAAAAATAAAACAACAAAAAAAAAATAGTTTAAAACAATAGCTAAAAATATTAAAATCATAGGATGTCTTATAAAAACACCCCAAAGGGTTCCTTATAAAAACTAAACATAACATCTTAACACAGGTCCCTGAGTTGTTCTTCAAAAACCCAGACCCCTGCCAAACAGACCTGCTAACACATAGACATCAGAAGAGGAAGTTTATGTGTTAGTGGGAAACTGAGGACTGAACGCTGAACTCTGTTCTTCATTCTAAATTTTTTCTTGAGGGGCTTAGAGAAAGTCACACCTATGAGCCACAGCTAACATTCTTTTCTGCTGACTCCAAATTTTAAACCAAATTTCTCTTCCTTAACCAATTACAATCAGAAAATCTTTCAATCTACTGATGACCTGTAAGACCCTGCTTAAAGACATCCTGCCCTTTTAGAGCCAAACTAATGTGTAACTTCTATATATTGATTTGCAATTTTGCCTATAGCTTCCGCTTTCCCAAAATTCACCCCTGTCTTTCAAAGCTCTTACTTACAAGCCATCAGGGAGGTCAAGTGTTAAGCATGAGCGACGTGACTCTCGTTGCTTGGTGCCCCCCA
Source organism: Saimiri boliviensis (assembly GCF_048565385.1). NCBI lineage: Eukaryota > Metazoa > Chordata > Mammalia > Primates > Cebidae > Saimiri > Saimiri boliviensis. Next base: position 37,738,810 of record NC_133450.1, on the reverse strand, counting down.
AACAAATGCCCTCCTTTCTCCCACTACAAACCTCAGTATAAACAATTGACCTTACTCTGCGCAAGCAGACCCCAGTTTGGTTCAATAACACATTGAGGAATATTATTATGTCCCAGGGTGTTGGCATTCCTAGAGTGTTACCAACTCAATAAAATTGGAACAGAACCCACACTGTCCATTTCTGGTAAGTTCTCCACACATCTATCATGGTGAATGGACCCCACAGTCCAGCTGTGTGGACAAGACAAGAATGCAAGTGATAAAACTACAATCAGCTCAAAAGAGGTACAAATCATGAATGACGGGAGGTCAAAGAGGGCCCACCTGGCAGAAGGGCCATGGTGGTGTTCAAGGCAACCATGAAGAAAGATGGATAGAATTTTATCCATTTGGGCTAGAGGAGTGGGGAAAAGAATTCTTCACTTTTTAGGTAAAGGGAATGACATGAGCAGAAATATGAAGATGGAGAAGGGTCAGAAGTCATCCAATCTGATTGATATATAAGGTCCAGGAGGGAAGGATCAGGGGATAAGGTCAAGCAGGGCTTTGTCATAAAAGATCTTAAGTAATGGGTGAGCAATTTACCTTAATTTGTCAGTGAGGAGCCATTGGGGGTTTGGTAAAGGAATGTCTAATCACAGCTGTGCTTGTGGAAGAGTAATTATTCTCATAAGATGACTCAGAAGGGAGAAAGATGGGAGGGAGGGATACTGAAGACTAAGTTGCCAGAATATTTCAGATGAGGATTAGTGTGGGTTTAAACAGGAGTGGTAATGGAGGGACAAGGTAATGGTAGCATCTAGGGGACATGATAATTGATTGAGTGTTATGGGAAAAGGAACAATAAAAGATGAATCCAAGGCCACCAGTCTGAGGGAATAGAACACTGATGTAGCAATTAACCAAAACTGTAAAGCAAGTGGAGGGACAGTTCTGGGAGGCTGGTGAATTAGGGTTGAGGTGCCAGGTAGAGCTGTAGGTAATATGGAGTGGGAGGACTGGAAATTGAAACTAAATATTCCGCTAGCCCTATAGCTATGTCATTGTGGCATCTAACTCTATGCTTCACACACAGCAGGTGCTCAATAAATGAATGATGTCAATTGGAGAGTCATCTCCATGAGTGTGACATGTGAAACCTAGGAGAGGCTTTGCACAAAAAGAGCAAAGTTTGAGGGCAGAAGTACAGGGAGCATACATATGTATTAAGGGATGAGACATCTAGAGATGGGAGTCAGAGAAGAGAAAGGAACAGAATAATTGAGAAGTGAGATCATGCTGGGCTGAGGAGGTCAAGAGGAAGGTGGGTTTTGATAAAGGGGCAGTAAGTAGGAAAGGTAAAAAAAAAATGCAAAATAAGGACTTGTATTAGTTTCCTAGGGCTGTCATAAAAAATACCATAAACTGGATGGCTTAAAGCAACAAAAATTTATTCTCTCACAGTTCTGACAGTTCTGCAAGCTGGAAGTCCAATATCCAGGTGTTGGCAGGACCACATTTCCTCCAAAATCTCCAGGAAAGGACAGTCCCTTGCCTCTTCCTGGCTTCTGGTGATCCCAGGTGTTCCCTGGCTGTAACAGCCAGAACTCCTGTCTCTTCACAGGAGTCTTCTCTCCATGTGTTTCCATGTCTTTACCTGGAGTTCTCTCTTTTAAGGACATCCATCATATTGGATTAAGGGACCACCATCCTCCAGTGTAACCTCGTCTTAACTAATTACATCTGCAAATAAGGTCACATTTGAGGCACTAGGGGTTGGAACTTCAACATTTCTTTTTGGAGCAAATGACTCAACCCATATAACAAGGACCAAGTTCAGACTGTTGTGTTTAGCAGTCAAGAGGCGGTTGGTAAGGTTTGCAAGAACGCCATTTGGCTCAAAAAGTGGGAATGGAAACCAGAAGGCATGGGGGTAATTAGTGAAGTATGGGCAGTGGGTAAAGCTGGGGACAAAAAGCTTGGCAATAAGTGGGAGGAAGACTCTTCTCACATGCGATTTTTTTCTCTTCTGCAGGTGTAGGCATGGTTGTGCACTCTGCAGAAGGTTATACCTTGAAGTCACTAAGATTCACTCCATGACTCCACTGTCCCTTTTCAGGAGTATATGCTGCTGGCCTGGCAGGGCTGTGGCTCTTCACATCAGAGTTTCTTTTCCCAGGATTTTAGTGGCAGAAATGGGTTCCCATTTTGGTTCAAATGACTTCCTGTTTTTGTTGTTGTTGTTGTTTGTTTGTTAAGCCAGACTATTGGCTGTTTACACAGGTATTTGTAGTTGGAGTTCTTTTCTTTCTGGAGCCCAGCCCCCCAAATGGGGATAAGAGCATCTGTCTGACTTGGTCCCATCTCAAGTGGAAAAAAAACTTGGTGATAACAAGGTATTGGAGAACAACAAAAAATATGTAATACTGGATGAATTAAAATGATTAACAAGTGTGAGTCTGCAGATATCTTCATTAATTCAAGATCAGCAGTTGAAATTGTGACTCACTCAAGACAACAGTGATGCCATGTTGATAACACAGATATTCCTCCAAGTTTCAGGAATCCCAGCTCTCTGTGTATCCACACACATAATAGGAGCTTCAGCCATGTACCAAGCAGAGTGAAAACACCAGACTGCAGTGATCTGCTGAATCAGAGTAGCTGGGAAACTCAAGCAGCTGCTCATTTCAGTTCATAAATACATACCTTTAGTTTTCTGACCATCTAATTGCATGCTTGGAATATTATTAAGAACTTGCCAATATTTATACACAAAAATGAAAGTCTATAGAACTGTGCATCATTTCTCATCAGAATTGCCAGGAGCACTTGTATTTTCCCATCTCTTTGCCATCCTCATAGCCCACCATTTGACTGTGGACCATCCTTGACCATGAACCATACTTTAAGAAACATGGCTCTAGAGGACAGATCAGGTGTAGTTAGGAAACTCCTCCCAGGCCCACAGGACTAGGCAACCTCTCACAGCAAACAGCTATTGGCTCAGTGGCCTGTACAGTGCATTGAAAAGACTCCTCACTCAGGAGTATAAAGACCTGATCTTGCTGGCATGGTGACCTGGAGCAGCTCACTTTTCTTTTCCCAGGGACTGTTCTCTCACCCGCAAAATGAGAGGATCCGATTAGTTCGGTGGCCCCCATGGAGGAATAAATGGTGGTGAAGCAGGCTTCAGTTTTTTTAAAAAAATATACTGAGGTTCCACTTAAAATTTATTAGAAAAATAATAAAAGCTCGATTTTTTTTTTTAAGACAGAGTTTTGCTCTTGTTGCCCAGGCTGGAGTGCAATGGCGTGATCTCAGCTCACTGCAACCTCTGCCTCCCAGGTTCAAGTGACTCTCCTGCCTCAGCCTCCCGAGTAGCTGACAGGCGCCTGCCACAATGCCCAGCTAATTTTTGGTACTTTTAGTAAAGGTGCGGTTTCACTATGTTGGTCAATCTGGTATCGAACTTCTGACCTCAGGCGATCCACCCGCCTTGGCCTCCCAAAAACCCCTGAACTAAATAATTTGTAAGCTTCTTCCAATTGGATGATTCTAGGTGTGTTTGTTTTCATGGCCCCCATTTCCCTGGGAATTACTCTCCCATAAGAATAAGTGGTGTCGGCCAGGCACAATGGCTCACACCTGTAATCCCAACACTTTGGGAGGCTGAGGCAGACGGATCATGAGGTCAGGAGATTGAGATCAGCCTGGCCAACATGGTGAAACCCTGTCTCTACTAAAAATGGGTGTTGGTGGTGCGTGCCTGTAATCCCAGCTACTCAGGAGGCTGAGGCAGGAGACTTGCTTGAACCTGGGAGGTAGAGATTACAGTGAGCCGAAATCATGCCACTGCACTCCCGCCTGGGCAACAGAGGGAGACTCCATCTCAAAAAAAAAAAAAAGCGTGGTATCACAGTAAGGACACTAACCTAGATACCTAGATTTCACAGGCTCTTGCCTCACCTGCGCATGCAGGGTCTCCACCTTGTAAGTGGTCCCCACATTCCTCTAGGGGCCTGGGGTGCTTCTCATAGGCTTGCTAACCATTCTGCTCCTGAAAAGCATTGCTGCCACTCCATCTTCTCAGGCCAGCCGTTTGCTGGGCAACATCCTGGCTCTCAGCCTCTTTCTTATTCCATCTCAGCAGGAGCACTTGTGAATTCAAGGCTGCCTGAGGCTCTGAGGGAAAGCTGAGAAGAAGGTCTTGCATCCCTTTTGCATTACACTCTATCTTACTGTTTCTGGCAAATAATACAATAGAAAGAGCACTGGTCTTGGAACCAGGCAGAGGTGAATTCGAATCCCAACCCCACTTCTTAGCAGGAAGGACAGCTCCTCTGTAATGTCAACGCTGCAACCCAAGGCAGTCACTACACCTCCCAACACCTCCACTAGCCTCAGTGTCTGATCTTAAGAAGGACCTACTCGGTTGCAGTGAGCTGAGACTGCACCATTGCACTCCAGCCTGCGCGACAGAGTGAGACTCCAAAAAAAAGAAAAGAAGAGGAAGAGGAGGAGGAAGGACCTACTTCTACATAGAGTTGTTAGAAGGATTAAGTCAGATAAAGTATTGAAAGCACATGGTATAGTGGCTGACATCTAACTTATTCAACCATTCAAATGGTTCTTACACACATTATCAGACTGACATGAGTTCAAGAGGGCTGACTGGAAAACAAACATTGAGTGGTCAGTTCTAAGATCAACTCCTCTGACCACCAAGGTTTTCTTAGACAATTAAGCTAGTTAATGCTGGCTCTTTTATTCACTAGAATGAATGATCTCCCAGCACACTTCTTAACAGACTTTCGATAAGCGCATGAATTAGTCAGGCATGGCTTAACCTCAGGCTTCCCAGCTATGTTTCCAGTGGATGAGGGATCTTCTGAAGAGTCGGGGTAGAGAACGGGCAGGGGGAGGTAAGGAAATCAGAGAGCACAGGAATCTGCTGCCTCAGCTAATGCTACTCAACGGCCTGGCATCTGAGACTCTTTCCCCTGCCTTGCAAAAGCGACTTCCCTGAGAGAAGCTGTATGTGGAGTCATCTTGATGAACTGGGTGTTACCAAGTGAGACAGCTATTTTTCTAGATAGCCCTTTGAAACATTCTCCCGTGGATCTTTTGTAAGATGAAGAGATGGTTGAACTCTCAGCCTAAAGAAAACCGGAATTGCTACCTGGATGATCACTCCATTTTTCTTCCTTGGCTCTCCATATCTCCTGGGCCCTTTAATGCCTGGTGAAGCCAAATTTATTCTAATTATAAAGGTAGCAACCAGTGAGATTTATTCCAGGTTATGGAAGGAGGACACCTGCATAATCTATGACCCAACCATGGCAGCCCCAGGCCCCAGGTGGATTTATTCCAACCTTCCTTTTCTTCTCCTGCAACTGGATTCATTCTGAAACACCCCCCTGAAATTCACCAAAGCTGTACAAGCTCTGTGGAAGACAACTGAGATTCTTCACCCCACCTGGGAGTATGGAGGAAATGTATCTTCACCGCTGAGTTTGAGAGAGCTGGCCACGTAGCCAGCCAGGTAGCGAACAAGCAAACACATGTTTGTTGGGTGTGGAAGATTTCTTTGCCTTCAGCTTGTTTAGTTTTCATCTGGAATCTGTTTTGCTGCATCAGAAAGAACTCTTCAAAAAATTTATTTTTGGTCCATTTTTCTGGCCCAACATACTAGGTGAAGTGGAATACAAGAATCACCGTGGTCTGTTAGCTTCACACAGGATCCTCTTCCCACCTCCTATTGGGTCTCAAACAAATCATCCGTGCATTTCCTCCAGCACTGTTAGAAGAACTTCTGTTTAGGCCGGTTTTGCCCTGTTGGTGATTTGCTGTTTGGGGCCATTGATGTGCTAGTGTGTTTGTGAGTCCTGAGACATTTCTGGAAGATGGCAGCTCCTTCTCGGAGGTATTGCCTATGTCACTGGAATATCTGTGGTAACAGGGTCATACGTGATGTGAACCCTTTGTGAATGAGAGTCCTAGAACCACCACAGCAAAGACTGAATATCTGTATGTTCTCCCAGACATTCCAAGCTTACATTTTATGTGCTTGTAGACAGCCCAGAGTCATGAAAGTGACCTAGGTGACAGACCCTGACTAACAGACTGGGATTAAGACTATAATCCACTCCTGTTTACACTCTGTCCCCCGTAAACAATATCAACTTCTAGCCTGGCTTTTTCCTCCTTAACTTGGCCCAGCTTTTCTGATGTGCTGCCAGATACGGCAATAAATGATGAGAGGACGCTGGGGTTTCTTAGGTCTACTCTGTAACGGTTACCTGCAGAGGTAGGTGGATGCCTGCCTAAAATTTGGTTTGGATATTGAGACTAATGATGCCACACAAAACAAGGGGGTTAGAAAAGGTTTGGATGACATAACTGAGGTCTCTGAGGAGAGCAGGGTGGTCCTCTCACCAGATCTGAAACAGCGTTAGGAAGTCAGGAAAGGGTTGTTATTGCGGATAGGGGGTGGGGCTGGCTTGAAAGTTCCCAGGCAGGGAGAAAGTGCCCGGTCTGAATCTTTTACCCTCACCAAAGGAGGGAATGCCCGGGCTTGCTTATACAGGCATATGGGGAAGAAGGAGGGGTGGCTTAAAAGCTGTCAGATGCCAAACATCAGAAATGGTGTCAGACTCCTCTTGACACATTGCTTTGCCATAACAATGACCTCTCCGTTGGTATGAGGTGGCAGGCCAGCTTTCTACCTTGATGTGTGACTCAGATGTCCTTTAGCTTCCCAACCAAGTGCCCCACTGCTTCCCAGCAAATCTTGCCTCCTTAGGCAAGATTTTCTTTTCTCCTCACATTCAACTCCAGTCTCTCCCTCATCTCGCTGGCATGAAGTGCCACCGCCTCCTGGTGCATCACTAACGTGGTACCCGACATGCTGACCTTTGGAGACCGTAGTTAAATTGGAGGAGAGCCCTCCCTGTTGATCTTAAGTTAGTAGTGATTACGAGGAAGTAAGAGAAGTGTATTTTTGAGGATTTAAATAAATTTTTAAAAAAGTAGAAAACAAATGAAAAATGCAGAAGGGAAGGTAAGTGGCTATATAAACAGAGATTGAATTGGGCTGTGTCTCTCTTTCTAACTGCTCTGGGTCATCCAGTGTCTGCCAGTACCCAGAGAATTCTGCTGCCTGCTTCCCGTGGCTATTCTATCTGGCACCCTCATGGCAGAGGCCTGGAGGAAGACAGCAGAAGACAACCTGGTAGATGTTGAATTCTGGCCCTGCCCTTCTATTTTCTTATCTCTGTGACTCTAGTTTGGTTCCTTGTCTAAAGAAAGCTGGTCAATGGCCAGGCTTTGTTTCAGACAAAAACAAGTTCACAGAGCTCTCTCCCATTCAGAGCTTTAATTGGCCTTTTCTTTTGTGATATGTGTAAAGACATTCTTCTGCCTTCTTTGTAAATACTTCCTTTTCTCTAGAGTAGAGAGATGGCCTCCAGTTTTATAACGGATTTTACATGCAGAGAAGGAAAAGAAAGTGATGTTGCAAGACTCTTTTCTGTTGGCTTGCAACAAAGAAACATTCTCGTCAGCTGGAGAGTCTTAGCAAGCTAAAATTGGCTGCCTCATGGAATGAAGGAGTGATGAGGTTAAAAACTTAGAGATGCTAAAGTCATTAGGTCCCTGGCTGATTTTCTCATTTTAAACCTTTCCCTTTCCTTTGTACTTGACCTTTTCCTGTCACCTTTTCTACGTCTGTGGGATTTACTCTTCACTATGTGTCCACTTTAGTTTCACTATTTTTATGTCCAGAATAGATGAGCTGCATTCACCTGTTTTCACATCTTATGTTCCCATTTGGATTCTGATAAACTGGTGAGGAGGGTTTAGGAAATAATCCCTACACTGGCATAATTAGAGCATGCCGTGGTGCTCTTGAAAGACACGCACACATACAATTCTTTCAGACTTGACTCTGGCTGAAAAAGCCTCTCTGAATATCAGTTGATAGTTACAGGGATGCCAGGCATGAGTAGTCTTAGAAGTCAGAGAGAGATTTGGAATTAAAATGCTATTAAAGAAGAGTTTTGGCCAGAGGATCCAGGAATACTTGAAGCCTGCTCACATTAATGACTTCTCCCTGCAGAGGAGGCCTCCACCGGAGATGACACCCACAGGACAATGGTGGGCCAAGCAGAGTGATGCTTCATGACAGCTGGAGCTTCTACCTAGGACCCAGGCAGAACCTGAGTGAGCTGGAGTGGGGCCTGGAGCTTTTCGAGGCAAGAGAATTCAGTGCCCTTGTTATTCTCCAAAACCACATCCAACAGCACCAGAGAAAATGGAATCAGAGACAGAACAAAGAAATGACAAATCAATGCCCTGGAATCTGGCCAGTCAGGCCCCTGGGATCCTCCCCAGGAACTAAAGAGGAGAGGCTGAAAGTGGCCTCAGATGCTTTCTCTGTGGAGATCAGAAAAGAAATATCTTGAAGACTTGGTGTTACTAAAGGAACAAACTTGTCACTCTTCTTCAACACCCTCAGCCACTTCTTGTCCTTCCTCTGTCCCTTCCCACAATCCAACTCTGAAGTTGGGCTTCAAATCTCACATCTACTCAAGCCCTCTTATTCACCAAATATAGTGAATTAGAATAATGCACCATATCAATTACTTCCAGACCCACCCTCATGCTTCCTTTCACTGTCCTGCTATGCCCTCCCTTCATTTCAAAGGGAGTGTTTTCTCTAAGCAACTCCCCAAATCTACCAAGAGGTATCTGTCTTCTCCTTGTCCCCCACTGATATATGAAGAGTCCTCCAGGATCTCTATATGTTGAGCCACTTTCACTACTGATGACATTCATGGCTGTGTCATGCCATAACCCCCCATGTGGGACCTGCTCTGTGTCCTGCAGCCCTGTCTCCATGTCTCACATGTCAGTCAGTTTTCATTAGGCTACACTGTGGTAACAAATATCCCTGACACCTCAATGGCTTGCAACAACCAATGCTTATTTTTCACTCCTGTGCATGTCAGCTGTAACCCCTGCTGGGTCTTCCTCATTCTTGGACCCAGGAGTCCAGGGAGAAGGAATCTTATGGTAGAGAAAAAAGAGCAACAAAAGAAACCAGGTGACGGCTCTTGGAACTTCTGCTTGGAAGTGGCATGTAGCATACTGCATCTGCTCATATTCTATTGGCCAAGACCAGTCATATGGGGTAGAAACTATAATCCTTTCATAGGGAGAGGAGAGTGAATAACTGGGAACAGTAATGCTGTCTTCTGTCTTCCTCAGTTCCTGACAGGTGCCTTTTGAGTGACACCTGACTTGTAAGCTCAGTAATTGGCATCAATGAGACATTATTTCTCATAGGAAGATTTGTCTACAGCTTACCTCTTAGAATTGGAGATAAGTTTTTAAGAGTCTCTACAATGTGTGATACTGCAATGGACTGAACGTTTGTGTCCCCCCTAAATTCGTATGTTGAAATCCTAACTGCCAAGGCAATGGTATTAGGAAGTGGGATCTGGGGGAGATACTTAGGTCATGATGGTGGAGTCCTCATGAATGGGATTAAGGTCCCTATAAAAGGGACTCCAAATTCTTTCACCCTCTTTCCACCATGTGAGGACATAATGAGCAGTCAATAGTCTGCAACATGGAAGGGGGCCCTCACCAGAATCCCACCATTCTGGCACCCTGGTGTTGGACTTCTAGTCCTCAGAACTAAGATAAACAAATTGGTGGTGTTTATAAGCCACCCAGTCTATAGTAGTTTGTTACAGCAGTCTGAACTAAAACAGATACATTTCCTGGTCCTCTTAAACAAATGCTCCTACACCCAGGGTAACGTTGTCTCAGAGACTTGGGGTCATAATTATGATCATCAACTTGTGCTTTGTTATAACAGTAATGCTCCTATGGACTACTTGTAGGTATAGGGCTACATGCCTCTTCTTTAAGTGGCTCCCAGGCCATTCTACTTTTGGAGCTCAAGACAAAAATTTAGTTTTTCTGTCTCTTCCTAGAATGCCAGACTCTCAGGCGTTCTATCTTGATATGAGAGCAAGTTTGCCTTTAGCCCTTGTTACTCAGTACCTGGGAGCTCATTAGAGATGGAGAATCTGCACCCCTTCCCAAGCCTTCTCAATCAGATTCTGCATTTTAATTATTTTCCTAGGTGTTAAATATGCACAAGAATGTTGGAGAAGTAGCCCAGTGATTTTCAACCTTGACTGCACATCGGTATTGCCCAGGGAGCATTAAAAATACCGATTCCTGGGCACGACTCCTCCTCTTTCATAGCCCTGACATAATTAGTCTGGGGTGTGGTGAGGGCATCAGAGCTTAAGCCCTCCCTAGGTGATTCTAATGTGCAGCCAGGGTTGATAACCACTGCTGTCTGGTGACTTTCTTTTAGTTGCTTGAACTTGCTGGTTCAGTGATTAGAGAACAAGCTTATTCACAATTGTGCAACTGAATTCCTGACCATTAGCATCAAATACGCTCCCAACAAGGGCCAGAGGAGCCTGGCCTTAAAAGAAATACTAATAGCCCTGGTTAGGAAGAAGCTTCCACGGGCCAGGAACGTTATCTCTAATTTTCACCATACCCTGTTACCCTAATTTGAATTTAGGAAACTGAGCCTCAAAGAAAGTGAATGACCTTTCAAAGGTCACACAACTCCTAAGTGGTAGAACTAAAATTTTAAGTCATCTCTGGTTTCAAAAGCCATGAACTTTTTCTTCCTTCCAAACCCAGGGAACTTTTGTTCCCAATTTATGTGAGCTGTGATGATTGGACCTTCTCACACCTACTGCTCATAGGCCTTTATCACTTTCTCCCAGAGTCTGGATTGGGTTCTGGCTGGGAGAAGTTAACAGGCAAGGAATCAAGTCCCCAAATAAGTGATTATATACAACGTCTTACAGTTCCTCAAAGTATGCAACTTTACAGAGTAGATCACGATAAAGCCAGTTACATAGTTATACAAATCACATGGCAGAAGTTAATTAGTGCCGAGAAACTGCATGACTCCCTGGGAGAGAGAGAAACTGTGCACAGACTGAAGCATGCTTCTCCAGCACCAACTTCATAATTTTGAGGACATCACTTATAGTGCCAAACATACTCAGGACTTCTCTCATGTGACCTCACTACAATCCTACTGACGTTAATTTTGCTTATTTTGTAGATGTGGGAATGGAGACTAGGCAGTAAATTTGCCCATATTTGATCAGACAGGTAATAAAGAACAGAGTTAGCACGGAAATACAGGGTCAGAGCCTGTGCTATTTCATCTACATTTCATGACTTCTTAGTTTTTTAAGTGCTCAGTCCTGCCATTGAGTACCTCCTGGTCATTATTAGCCATGCAACAAGTTTGCAACAAATTGCTCAGCATTACTTGATGTGGGTTTAAGTAACAGCTTTTTGCAGGGAACAAAAGAGCTTCAGGTTAACAAAAGAAGAGAAAGAACAGCTCCCCCCACCAATCAACCATGAATACATGAGAGATGTGTTGGTGCCAGGGCACCTTGCTCCTCTGCTGTTTTAGCCTTTTCATAGATCAAGGGTGAGAAATGACCTTGTTACCTGGGGGACAAACAGTCTGGGTTTGGGGTGTAGCTCTTTGCAGGAGTTGTCTAGGAAACCAACTGCCAAGCACCTGAGAACTTGGTACTCTTCGGATATCACAGAACCCCTTTTGGGGCAAGGAAGCCCAGAGACCTATGGGAAGCTGAGCTGAGGGTCAGCACCCATTCCAGCATAGTTAGCTCATCATCTGGGCCAACTAGAGGAAGCTCCCAGGGTCAATTCCAGCCATGGTACCCATGAGAATACCTGAGAGCAGAGTCGTAAATAATGATGTAGGCAAGCAGTATGGACCTGCCCTCCAATCAACAGAGGTAACTGGTTGTGAGGAAAGAATGGGAGACAAAAGATACAGGTCTGAGACATAGCAAGTTCTCTCTCCTCCTTACTTTGGGTCTCCCATTTCAACCATCACTTCTGCCTGGCTGACGTGTGTGGCAAGGGGCAAGTCTGGCAGAACTAAGCAGGTCTCAGGCTAGAGAGGTGAAGGGGAAAGGGGTCATATTTGCTGAGAGTGGAGGGGGTATTTGAAACAGGTAAAATCTTTAACCATCACTATCTCATATTTTTGCTCCCTCTGAATTTCAGGATTCTGGGCAAAGTTCCCATGTCTTTGAACAACCAGATCTCAGCTGGGTTATTTCCCCTCCTCCCTCTTTCTTAGGAATCCACCAATAAATAAGAACCCATAATTTACTTATTTCCTTATCCTTTCTTAAGCACGTCCCCACTCTCTAGCCCAGGGAATACATATATACATATATATATATACACACACACACATATAAAATCTGTGACATGATATATATATATAATATATATTATAAATATTATATATAATATATATTATATATATTATAATTATATTACAAATTATATATTTTTTATATATATATAATATATATATAATATGTGACATGAATCCTGTCTTATTTCCTAAGGTCTATGCATTTAAAGCTCAAAAGTCTAGAAATTTTCTCCCTCTCTTCCTGCTTTCTGCTATTAATTCTCTTTCCCGAGAAAATGAATGTTGAATGGCCCGGCTGCCTGAATGTAGGGTGGGATAGAGTCAACTGGGTGTTAGGAGATGGGGGAAAAATCATCCATTAATATTTAAACAGTAGTACTTCTACAAAACTTGAAAAACTAACTCACTCTTTCCTTGATTCCAGGCACTATCAAATGCCACATACGCAGTCCTTAGTATGACTAAGGAGACAATTCAACTAAGTGAGGATCCTTCTGCTGTAGATCAGCAAAAATCAGCATGAACCATACTGAGGCCTTGATCTTGAAGAAAAGACTAGCAATGTATGATTTTTCACCTGGATTCTCATTTCCTAGGCATTGGTCAAAGCCGTAAAGGAAACTATTCAAGTCGAAGACTCCATGGAGTGAGGGGAAATGGCTCTAAGAGGGAAAGTGACTCTTCCCAGTGTCAGGGAACAGTTGGGAGATTGCCTCTTGGCAGCATAGTTCCCAGAGCCCCGGAAAGGAGAATGCCTTCCTGAGATGCCTTTCTTGAATTTAAGAGAATCTGCTTCATCCCTGCAGACTGTTCCAAGAGAGAGAGACTTGAAAAGGACCCCGTTTTCTGTTTTGTAGATGCATTTTCTAATTGCTCTTGCATGAGGCTATGGCAGTATACTCCTCCTTTTCTCTTTTCCTTTTGGAATTCCTCCTGACTTCTACGGGTGAGGAGGTGGCACAGAGAAGAGAAAAAAGGAAAGGGCTGTCTTCATGTAGCAAAAGCTGCAGTGATGCCTTGGAAAGCTTGAGAGGCTTTGAGCATACATGTCCTCTCAGCTACTAGGCGAGTGAACCAGTTAGATACAAAGAACACTCACAATTGCCTCTTCTTCAGTTTGTTCTTGGCTGGGGGCTGATGGAAAAAAAGGGACAGAAATGGGAGTGAGGTATGGCATGTTTGTTCACCAAAAATAGAATGCTTCTCAACTCTGGAACTCCAGAACTATTTTCTCATGGGCAAAAGTAAACTTGTAATATTCCCAACCACCGACTCCTCTTCCTGTATTTCAGATTTTGATTCGTGGCACAGAGATTTACATAAGTGCCCAAGGTTTCCTTTCTTCTCCCTCCCTCAGTACTCACACATCTGGCTGGACAACAAATCCTGTTGACTCTGGCTCTTCAGCTGAACCTCAAGAATCAACTCCCTCCAGTTCAGACTCCCTGACCCTGTCTTAGTTTTGAACAGGCAATTTCTCCTGTCAACTGCTAGTATGTCTATATTACCATATACGCTAGCATATGTTTAGTATATTAGTTCCTTGCCTTAAAACTGTCCTTGCTTCCAAGCCACATTGTCACACTTTTCTAAAACACATATTGTCATTCCTTTGCTTACAAACTGTGCTTACAAGCATCCCCATTTTCTGCAAGATAAAGTCCAAATCCCTTAATATGGTGCACGCTGCTTTTCAGTTTCCAGATGCTAACTTCCTGGCCTCACGCCCCTGCCACTCCTTCTTTCCACTTTTCCACCAAATCTCACGCGCTCCAGCCACAATACTGCCTGCCTTTCTCTGATTGCACCTCTATGCTTTTCTCATGCTATTGCCTCGCCTGAAAACCTTTTTCACTCCCTCTCAAATTGGTAAAATCCTTGCAGACCCAGTTCTAACGTGAGTTCCTGGAGTCCTTCCCCTTCAACCCGTTCAGGTTCGCTGTGGGCTCCCAGAGCAGTTTGCACAAACCTCTATTCTTTCCTGCATCGTAATGTTTAGTTAAATGTATTTCCTCTACTGAGCATAAACTCTCAAGAGCAGGGACTGTGCAGATTTATAGTAAATATTCGATTCAATTTGAATGATTGAGTCTATATCACAACACAAATTCCAAAGACATGGGGATTTTTCCCCCATGTATATATATTTTTTCTATTATTTTGAAAGATGGATAGTTTGTGTTTAAGCAGTTCCTAATACTTCTCTTCTTACTTTCCCTATTTTCTAATTTCTCTACCCTTTCCTTTAGCTACTAATCACTCTCCTCACCTCTCGCCATGATTCTCTGGCTTCCTGGTCATTAGAGAACACTTTTCTCTGGGAAAGCTCCCCATGGTCTCCTTCATAGAGGGATGTCAGGAAGACAAAGCTGAGCCCACCCCAAGAGGGGAAGGCAGTTCTGCATCAACAGTCTGTCCATCTGCAGCCAAACCTAAATATAAACCATGCTGCCAACGGGGAGGCTAGAAACCTCTCAAGTGGAATCAGATCTAGAGACACAGACATGCCTAGAGAGAGGAAAAAGAGACATCAGTGTCAAAACCAGAGGCCTCAAGGTCAGGCCTGGGTGTCGAGGTTGCTCCTCACATTTTCCACACAGGTGGAGAAGAGAAGGTCATTATGGTATCACTGAAAGACAAGACTGGACATGGGTGGAGAGGTGGATGGGAGGAGGGGCAGGGGAACAAGACAGTGGACATTTTCCAGCCCAAGCACAGGCTGCGTAGTCCAGGAGGTAGTCAAGAGATACATCTGGGACGGACTGGGTTGAACGGCTGGGGAGCTGGTTGTAACTATTAACGATGCCAGGATCCCACTTCTCAGCAGTTGTGATTCTTTGGGTTGCTGAGGCAATTTAAAATGGGACCCAAGTACCATCTGGTGGAATCTTAGGGCAGATTTATGAAGGGAATGGCACCTGCCACACCAAGGGAGCTAGTACGGAAATTTCCCTTGTAGCTTCAGAAAGGACAGTGTGTGAACAAGGCTTACAGAACAAGATGGAAAGTCCCCACCCTCATGTTCACAGGCAGTGTAGCTTCCTACTCCTCTATCCCTGCTGTGACAGGGAAGGGGGAGCCTCAGGAGAGATGGGATGAGTCAGCTACCACTAAGACCCTCATTGTGCTCACAGAGGTGTTTGCCAGGGAGGTCCCCTGATGAGCTCTTGGAATCTTATTACCATTTTCAGATGAGCATGGAAGAACCTGGGCTTTACCAGACATGCTGGTTGTGGGTTCTCCAATATCCGGGAGTGTTGAGTCAGCTCATTAGTGACTGGAATTCTACAGACTCTGAATATCAACTAGGGAAAAGGCGAATGTTCTACCTTAAGCAGATCGCAGCTTGTGACTGGTAATTAAGAGAGAAGCTGATTTAAGAGATAAGGTAATTCAAAAAACACTGCTAATTCCCAGACCCCAAAAGCTTACGTGGGGAGGCCAGAATCCCCTCCTCTCCACTCAGTTCCTACTAAGGCTGCTCTAGGTGTCTGCACCCTACATGATTTTAAAAGTGCATAGACGTAAGAATGCATTCCATTCTGAATCCTAAAGTCTCAACTCAATATCCCTTAGTGCTCAGCTCCCCTGGAGTCTCTAAGACACAGTCAGGTTTCAGCACAATTCTATGCCCTGGGCCAGGCTTCAGCTGTGCCATCGGGCTCACAAACAAACCAGACACAGTGGTTTTTGTGGGCTTTTCCCACACTCAGTTCTTTTGCTGGAAATTATTCTCATTGAGTACTATCTCTGTTCAGGGACATGGCCCTGCCCCATTTCCATGGCTGCCACAAGCTTCCTTGTAGAGATTTCTGCAGAGCAGAAAAGGATTTTCTGCAGGTGATTTTTTCTTCCATTATAATTCCAAATCTCTCTTCCAGCCTGCCCCCAATTCTTCAGTTTCCAGCAACTGCCAAGGAAAACCTCTCTCTTATCCTGCTGCTGCCACACCTCACAGAGCCAGCTTCGGCCAGCAGTTGTGATGCTCCTGACAGCGTTTCCATTCTCATCTCTTTTAAATCCCAGCATCTGCAGCCCTTTTTCTCTCTGCAGTGTGGTTTTGCTTCCCTGACACGCTGCCTCAGCTAACTGCTTCAGTTTCTCTACTACCGGTGCTGTGGCTTTTCCTGTCTGTCTCAGGCCAGTCTCCCTGAGGGGGACAGGGGTTGGCAGAGCAAGCAGAATAGTGGAATGGGTTCAAGTCACCCCCTGTCACTTCCTAGTTGGGAGACACTGGAAAGTTAATTCACCTCACTAAACCCCAGTCTCCTCATCTGTAAGAAGAGAGTTGTTTTAAAGGTGGAATAAGATAATCCAGTGCTTAACACAGGGTACAGCCAGAGTAGATGAATAATCTCTTTATATGAGGTAAGGTAGGCTGCCTGAGGACTAGCAACCCTGTATCCCACACCTGTAAAGGTCAGATAAAACCTCTTAGAAATAAAAACATTAAATCCTAAGGAAACTTTGTTTTCAAGGAATCCCAACGAATACCTTTTGATATAGTTTGGATATTTGTCCCCACTCAAATCTCATGTTGAATTCTAATCCCCAATGGAAGTAGGGCCTACAAGGAGGTGTTTGAATCATGAGGGAGAATCCCTCATGGTTTGGTGCTGTTATCCCTGATAATGAGTTCTTGAGAGATCTGGTCATCTAAAAGTGTGTGGCATCTCCCCCACCTCTCTTGCTCTCTCGGTCTCATGTTCTCTTTCTCTCTCTCCCTCCCCTTCCTCTCCCTCCCTTCTCTCACTCCCTCTTCCTCTCTCTCTGCCCCTTCTCAATTTCAAGCACTCGAGCCCTCTTTTTCTCCCCCTTCCTCTTCCCTGCCCCACCCCTGTCACATTGTCATGTGACATGCCTGCTCCTTCTTCATCTCCCGCCATGATTGTAAGCCTCCTGAGGCCTCCCTAGAAGCCTAGCAGATGCCAGCACTGTGCAACCTGTAAAGTGTGCAGAACCATGATCCAGTTAACCCACATGCCCCTTCACAGTGAATTTCTGCTCTATTTCTCCAAAAGCAGTTACACAATTCTGATTTCTAAACACCACAGATCACTGCCTGTTTTTGTTTACATCCTCTCTGTGTCTGGCTTCTTTTGCTCAGGAAAGTGCTTCTGAAAGTCATTCATGTTGTTGATGGATCAGCTGTTTGTCCCTTTTTACCTCAGAATATATTATTGTATAAATATACAGTTGGTACTTTTTATCTGTGGGCTCCACATTCACAGATTCAACCAACCATGATATAAAACATTTGAAAAAAATTATGTCTATATTGAACGTATATAGACTTTTTTTCTTGTCATTATTCCCTAAATTATGCAGTATAACAACTATTTATGTAGCATTTATATTAGGTATTATAAGCATGAGGTATTATAAGTAATGTAGAGATGATTTAAATTATACAACAGGATGTGCATAGGTTCTATGCAAACACGATGCCATTTTATATTAGGGACTTGGCCATCTGTGGATTTTGGTATCTGCAGGAGGCCCTGGAACCAATCCCTCACAGAAACTGAGATACAACTATACTGCATTTTGCTTATTCATTCTCCTTTTGATAGAGATTTAGGTTGTTATTTAGAGCTATGAATAAATTGCTTTGAACATTTTATGTCTTTTTGTGCACATATGTTTTAATTTCCCTTGTGTAAATACCTAGAAGAAGAATGTCTGGGTCATATAATTGATAGGTGCTTAATCAGAAACTATCAGCAGTTTTGCAAAGTGATTGAACCATTTTAAATTCCCACCAACAATGTTTGAGAGTTCTAGTTGCTTCATATCTTTCCCATCATTTGGTGTTGTTAGCCTTTTAAATTTTAGCCATTCTGGTGAGTGTGAAGTAGTATCTCACTGTGGTTTTAATTTGTATTGCCTTGATAATGAAGGATGTTGGACACATTTTCATGTTGTTATTGAATATCTTCATTTGTGAAGTGGCTATTTACATCCTTCACCCATTTTTTAAAAATTGGGTTGTCTCTTTATAGTTGAGTTGCAAGAATTTTTCATATATTTTGGGTAAAAGTCCATTATCAAACATATGCATTGTGAGTATTTTATCCCAATCTGTGCTTTGATTTTTAATTGTCACAATGGTATTTTATATGAACATAAGCTTTATACTGAAGTTTTAAATTCTGATGAAATTCATATGGTCACTGTTTTCTGTGCCTAAAAAGATTTGCTCATCCCAAGTCAAGAAGATGTTCTCCTATGTTTTTTCTTTGCAGCTTTATGATCTGCGTTTTTCTGTTTATGCTAGAGATATATTTAGAATGGTTTTTATATATGATGTTGTAGGAAAGAAAAAATATATGTATTTTTTAACCCTTATATGTTCTTAGTTGAGACATTCTTCTGAAAACAAAAGTCAGATTAACAAGAGAAAAACCTGCAGAAGTCTATTGACACATGCTGTACCCGTCATGCAGGAAAGGCCTCAGTTCAAAAGTATCCCTGTCAAGGTAGTATCTCAAAGGCCTTGTTTAAACAGTATTTTAACAAACAGTCATAAATTCTGTAGTGACAAGACAAAGGAGAGAGCAGTTTCAGTCTTTAAAAGGCAGAAAAATGTGGGAAGTAAAATCTATTCCCAGATTTTTCGGGTGCCTGCTGGTATTTTCTCTGGGCTGATAAGCAAGTGCCGTCTTCAGTAAGGAAGGATTTCCCTTCTGCCATCAGGCAAGTAGCGGCTAAGGCAGAGTGTTCCCTCTGTGTTTACATTGTCTTTAACTTAGCAATCGTCCCTGTTTGGGAGAGAACTATTTTGGTTTCCTTTAATGTGAAATAGAGGCCAAGACACTCATTTTTCCACATGAAAAATGAGATGTTGCACTACCATTTGTTACAGACAACTTTGTTTCTCCTCATTGAATAGCTTTGACATATTTTTAAGAAATCATTTGCTTATATAATATATCCCATTTGGACAAGTAATTCAGTTGGAATCCTGGTGTTTCCCTCTCAATATTTTAGATTCTCAATGTTTCTCTCTGAATGTGACCTACCCAAGTAAACTTCAAAAATATAAATCAGATCACATCATTCCTAGGATTAAAATTATCTTGTAATTTCTGTTTGTTATCTATTGCTGTATTACAAACCATCCCCAAACTTAGATGCTTAAAACAGCCAATTATTTTGTGTCGTAATTCTGTGGATCAGCAATATAGATTGGGCTTAGCTGGGCAGTTCTTCCATGTGTTCACTTACTATTTAGTAGTTCAGTTTGGGATTTCTTATATAATGGCAGAGGTGTTTCAAGAGGTAAAGGTAGAAGCTACAGAAACTCTTGAGGCTGAGCCTTTGGAATGAACATATCAATCACTTTTGCTATTTGGAGGTCAAAGCTAGCCACAAGCCTAGTCCAGATGGCGGAGCAGGAAAATAGAGTCCAACTCTTGAAGGGAGAAGCTGCAAAATATTGTGCCTTTTTTCCTCCCATTTCTCACAGCTTTCCATTGTTCTTAGAATAAAGTTTAATAATAAATTTAAAACTGGTGTTCAAAAATTTGAAGTAAAGTTCAAAATAGCCCTACATAATCTAGCACCTGCCTCTCTATCTGAATTGACCTATTCCCAATCTCTCCTTGGCTCACTAAAAATAAACAGTTGCACTCCGTTTGGGGCCTTCATATTTTCTGTTCCCTCTGCCTGGAATGCTCTTCTCTCAGATCTTTGCAAAGTTGAATTCCATTTTGTCATTTAGTCTAAATGTCAGCTTCTCAGAGAGATCTTCTTCCTTGAGTCCTTCTCCCAGTCATTCTTCACCAGCTTACCATTTTATTTTCATATGGCACTTAACATCAGAAATTTATTTTATTCATCCTTTCATTCATTGCCCATTTTCCTACCAGAATTTGGATACCATGAGAGCATGGTCATCAACTTTCTAGGCCATCTCTGTATCCCCAGTACTTGTAATAGTGCCTGACACTGAGTAGATGCTTCATAATGATTTGTTGAATCAGTTATCATTGCAGTTTTCATCTTTATAGTTTTTAAAAATCCATATCATCTTAGAAAATAGGATAAGAGTGGGTGGAAATACGAATCTCTGTATACAAAATTGGGATTAAAAAAACCTGCAGGCTCTTTTCCTGCAATCTGTATACATTGCCACCAAATGGCAGTAAGTGCCCTATTGGGCACCCTATCAGGAAAGATTATTCCTGAGATTCACATTGTGTTGTTTTCCCAAGTCCATGCTAACAAATTTATAATTAATTATTAATTAGGTAATATACTTTAAAAATTGCTGACTTGAAAGAACAATAAACAGTAAAACTGTTTATTCTTAAAAGAAATAAACACTACAGAAACATTTTGTTAACTCTGTATGTATTTGTTATTAATCGTCATTAAATCTAAATCTTCCCACATAGCCATATTCTGATTGAAGTGTTCTTTCTAATTTGAAGTGAATGCCTCAAGGCTGATGTGTGGAGCTGGGCCTTCAGGCTAGATTTACATTGCAGACTTTGTGGCTTCTCTCAGCTATTATCTCTAGCCTCATTTAGAGCCTGCTGATGACTTAGTTCCTCCCGAGTTTCAACTCCCTTTCCTCAACAGTAGCTCTTTTACTTCTCCTCCCTAAATCAAAATTAGAGAGAGAGGAAAAAAACAAAAACAAAAACAAAAAAAAACACCTATTTCTTTATCCTGAAAGCATGGTTCTGCCTCAGATTCTTTCTAATACAAAGAAAGTAATTTCTGCTTCTCCCTAAATAAGAGCCAAATATCTTCCTTCATTCAGTTTTCTCATTGGGAATTCTTTGAACTACTGATTATGTACAATAGGACTTGACTTAGCGAAACCACAGCAATGGTTTCATAAGAGGCAGCTTATACCAACTGTTTTCATGATAAGAATTCTCAGAAACACTTTTTCTAAAGGAAAAGATAAGCTCTTTAGCAGAAAAATGAAGCAACATTTATACAAATCTTCTGATTGGGCATTTCAGCTTTTCTGCACAGTTCCTCTGAAGAATGCCATCTCCAGAGGGTGGACCTCATGATTCAGCAATAGGGATCCAGCTGTGAGTCATGTTAAGATCTTAAGATCTCCAGGACCAAATTCTTTCCTTGGCTAACACTTCTTCACCAGGCATGTCAGGGATGCAATAAATGCTGACTGGCTAACTCTACAGGGATGATCCAGACTCTTGGCATTCCACGGCACAGCTGCTTGATCCAACCTAATGGATACCTTTTTTCTTCTTTCTGTGAGAATAGCCCATTCACATTTTTGCATATTGCTAACAAAATACAATCACCCTTAGCTTAAAGGTCTTTTAGAATATAAATGCAATCAATACTCATTAAGCCAATGTTTGTGTGTAATGAATTCATTGAATGAATAAATGAATGCATGAATAAAAATAGCCACTCAGAGTTTATAGACTATAAGTGTGTTAATTTGCATCAGTGTCTTCTGCTCTTTTTGGGTTACACCATGCATATGTTAAAAAAGGTAAACAACTCTCTAAAATATATGTGTATTTGCATAGGTTATTCAGATGTATCAATGTTTTATATATGTGAAAATATACACAAACATGTAATTATAAAGGATAAGATAAAAAAGAAGCAATGCTTTTCAAGTAATTGTGTTATTTATTAATGGTAAAATGTTATTCTTACTAAACTTTTAATAATTATTATGAATAATATTTATTAATGTTATAATTATTAATATTAGTGAAAACAATGCACTTGAAAATGCTTTATGTTTTCAAATCTTGGTTTAGGACTTTGTAGTACACTCACTGGATGGTCCAGTTCTAAGTTGGGTTTGTTTTTTTGCTTGATTTTATTTTCTGTCATAGGGAAAAAAAGATCCTTCATAGATTTGTGTGGAAGGCATGCACCACTGGTCTCTCTTACTAACTTATAGTGTTCATTATTGTCATGCCTAGGGTCAAGTTCCAACCCATCCTGAGGTTCAAGGGAGTTAGTAGATGAGCAGAAAGAACACTCAGGGAGTGTAGGCAGGTAAAAGATGAATTTATTCAGCAGCAGCTGTCATCAACAGCTTTCTCACACTATCTACCCTGTCTCAGCTGCTTAGTCCAGTGGCTCCCACACACACAGCTGCATGGCTGGCTCTCCCTTGCCTTTAGGGTCAGCAGCTTAGCTCTTTTTCTCTCTGGGCACAAGTGAGCTAAGCCATGTCCTGGCCTCTGCTCTGTCCGTCTGCAAAGATGGACAGCTCTGAATGTTTCTCTCTTTCTCCGGGTGCCAGTGTATCTGTACAGTGTCGACAGGGCAATTACACCTTTTACAGACAGTAGTGACTTAGAGCCAAGGGATGGCGTTTCTATGTTATGGCTACATGGCTGTGATAACAAGTGGAGTTTTACACCTGCGCTCTAAACTCACTGAGTCACTCTGGATGTTCACCTCAGCCTCTCCTTGACCAAAGCACAGCCATGTTCCTTACAATTATTCAATCTTATTCACAAATTATGCAAAAGTTTTTGTGAAAATTCAGCTAACATTTTCTATATTCTCAGATACCAAATTAGTTTTGCAAATAAATTAGAAGTTGATGTTTTAAAATTTTTAACAAATGTGTTCAAAATTCACTATGTCAATGACTTAAATATTACAGTTTATAATTTTTTTAGTGTGAAAATATCAAAGTTTTTGTCGGTGGTGCTTTGTAATTTCTACAAAAATCATCATAATAAAAACATCTGTTTTCACAGTGCTAACTTCATAGCACAGTTTTTTGAAGAGCAGTTACTTTCCCATTCATAATTAAATTCCCACTTTTCATAAAGAAATAGATTAATTTCCTGCTAGATAGAATTCCACTAAATACTATTTGCCATTATTTAAAAGGTCAGAAATTGGAAAATATCATATTTTTGTAAAAGCAAAATTAGTAACACATCTTCATATATGATAGCTCTTAAGAACGTGGATACAAGATGACCAGCAAACCTCTCTGTGACAATTATTTGCATGATGCAAAACAAATAACCTTAGGATGTTACTATATTGTCAATGATCTTATTTTTAGGAAATAAATACCAACCCTGACATTTTGTATTTCTTTATGCTCTATTCCAAGTATAGTTCATGGACAAGTAGTATTGGCATCACCTGGGAACTTGTTAGAAATGCAGAATCACAGGACAGGACAGCCCTCCTGAATTATAATCTGCATTTTAACAAGATCCCCAGGTGAACCATATACGCTTTCATGTTTGTGAGTACTGCCCTATGAAATTCTGTCTTCTACTTCTTGGCCACAGTAACTTGGTAAGGAAAAATGAACTAAATGAATTTCCCACATGGGACAATTCTACAGCCTGACTCTGGAATCCATTTTTTCTCCAATCAAACCACCTGCTCCACTGGAGGTAATATTCAGTTTTCAAGATGTCATTTACTGTTAAGAATATGTCTTCTTTCATGCCTTTTTTTTTTTGACTCACAAAATCAGGTCTTCTATAGTCATTATGGAAGCGGAACCTAGCAATACCATTCATTTAGATAACATCTGCACTTTTCATCCCCAAGTCTTACAAACCTCCTACTCTTGTTCCAGCCACATTTCGTCTAACCTTTAACAATGTTTTCTATGCATCTTTTAATATCATAGGCTGACAAAGTAATTCATTTCCATTTGCGGCCATATTCTTTTCAACATCTGATTTCAGTTGTTTTCACCATAGAAGGAAGGACTAGAAAAAAGATGTGTGGACTTTTGCTTCTTCTAAGTAAGAAAGCTTTAAAGATGCTTCTTTATTGTAGTTTAGTAGCATTTTAAAAAACACTGGATTAGGTACCACATGACTTAGACTATTGCTGAGGCAACTACAGAAGTTTGTATCTGGGTTCTGAATGCGTAAGATTTTCATGTCCTGCTCATTATGACAACTTCAGGAACAACATGCACTTGGGACAATTTAATGGTAGTTAATGACAGTGGATATAAATACATATTTTAAATAGTAATCTTCATCATTTCAACTTTTTCCCCTTTGGCTGACTTCTCTGAAGTGATCATATCATCTCACCACTGTGTCACTTTGCAGTGTGGGTGACCAAGAGCTCGTTCTTGTGATGGGCTGCTGGTTGGCCCAGCCATTTCCCTGTTGTTTTTGGTCAGTGTGAGATTAGCAGACATGACACAAGAAGAGGCTGCAGGTGGGCTTGGGCATTGGAGCTTGCTCTCTTGCATCTACACCATCACCATGAGAAAAACAAGCCTGGGCAAGTCTACCAACCCCAGGATGAGGCTGAGTTCCTGTGTAGCAGGTGAACTGACAGCTGTGGAGTCCCAAACAGATGAGTCCAACCAAGATCAGTGGAGCCACTTAGCCAGCCCTCAGTTGATTCCAGATGTGAGAGCATCACGACGTATTGGCGTACTCGCCTGGGTCTTTGTGGTTGTTAACTGGCACTAGGTCTGTTCTCCTGTCCAAGGCCAGCAAATCTTCCAACTTCTGTTTCTTTGCAGGAAATTTTTAAAGCCATGTATTAATTTTCTGACAGTTTAGTTAAAATTGACACTATATTCCATCAATGCCCCTGATGGAGAATACATCACACTATACCAAATTGAAAGAAGAGCGAGCAGCTCATCTAGACCCCTGATTTACGTGAGTGCAAGATCCACAGGTGATAACGGACACCTCTGTGCACTGGAGGTTTAGAAATTCACAGTGCCGTACTTTAGTGTTTCAAAAGCAAAGGGAGGTATTTATAGAATGGTTCTGCCTGAAAATAGAGAGGAGGGAGAAGGGCATGGGGAATGTCTGAAGCATAATGGGAGAGCACGCCCCATCACAGAATCACCATTCTGCTCCCTACCTTTGTGGTTTAGCCCTTGGAAACCTGGCTTCCTTGATCCACAAGCTAATTTCTTGCCCTTCCGAGTATAATATGGATATAAGCCAGAACTGTCTTTTCCTCACTTTTGCAGACACTCCTGTCTCCCCACCCTACTCTTTAAATTAAACTCCTTCACAGTCCAATAATCTTCTCTCATAAACGAGCTTTGGAGAGAACACTTTTTTCTTTTGCCCAGGAGCAGATTCCACCAACTTTGTTGAGGTGGCGGAGGGCTTTCCCCCTTTCAACAAAAGCAATGAAGCTGACTTTGCTGTCGTTAAGTTTTATAAGGTGATTCTGACCCTATCATGAAGTGTTCTCATCTAAGCTGCTTTGCTCATTAACCACAGTTGAGTGTTAACCTTTCCGGACATAAATAATACAGCAGCACCTTGATCTGCATGAGGAGAGGAGTGAACAGCTAGGCCTTTGTCTTTTTCCCTTGGATTCCTACAAACTGCTTTTTCTTCTTGTGTTTGACAAAATGTTAAAACTGTGTTTCTCTTTAACTGTGTTAAGAAGTTCTTCATCCTGCCCTGACCTCATGCTCTCTGCCATTTGACTCTGCAATGTGTGGGTGGGCTGACCTGACACTGGGCTCAGCCACATGACTTACTTCGGTCAGTGGGAGATTAGCTGGCATGACACAAGAAGAGGCTGCAGATGGGCTTGGAAACTGAAGCTTGCTCTTTTGTATCTCTACCACTCCCGTGAGAAAAAACAAGCCCAGGCAAGCATACCCATCCCAGGATGAGGCTGAGGGTCCTGTGGAGCAGACGAGGCTCATCCAGATCAAATGACAGCTGTGGAGTCCTAGACAGGGGAGGACAGCCAAGATCAGTGGAGCCAGTTAGCTGAACCTCAGTTGATTCCAGATGTGAGAACACCGACATGTATTGGTATACCTCCCTGGGTTTTTGTGGTTGTTTTTAAACTGGCACCAGGTCTGTCCTCCTGACCAAGGTCAGTACCTCTCTCTGCACACAGGACCCAGGCAACCCTCTCTTCTCACATACGCCACTCTAACCATCACCCCTTCTTCCTCCCATCTCACTTTGCCTCCCTATTGGTTAATTCTCATGAGCATTTGAATCACTTCACATCTCTTCTATTCTTTAGTTTCTAAATAATTGCCTTCCATCCTATCACTCTCCTCTGGCCCTCATTGCCTCCTCTCCCCTTGTCCTTCACATGCAGAATCTTGATAAAGTTGCTCTTAGTCTAAACTCCACTTGTTCACCTTCCATTCACGCTGCAACTCACCGCAGCTGTGTCTCCTCTTCCATCGTGCCACCAAAACTGCTTTTAACCAGGCCACCAACGATCTGCTTGCCGTTGATGATAGCGGACACCTTTAGTAATTCTTTTCAAATTCCTCTTTCATTTTGTATGGCCTCTTTGTGGCATTTGACACTGTTGACAATGCATTTGTTCCCAAAGCCTCTCTTCCCATGGCCCCTCCGTCACCACGCTCTCCTAGGTCTTCTACTCCACTGCTCCGCAGGCTGCTCAGGGGCTCCTCACCCTCATTCCATCTCTTTGATATTGCTTGGTTCCCTAGGGCTCTAAGATCTCGTCTCCTTTCATCCGTATCTCATTGCCTGCATTACCAAGAATAAGATGATAACTCCCAAATCTCTAAGTCCTGCCAGTTCCTAAGAGTTTATTGGCTATCCCAAAGGCAAGCATGAGATATCTAAAGTTTAATTCACCATTGTTTCCCTTAAACTCCCTCTTCCTCTTTTGTTCACTATCTCCGTAAATGGTACCATCTCCCACCCAGTGGTATAAACCAAAATCCCTTTAGCTTCTTTCTTTCCTCCTCTTCCATATTCAACCCATTTCTGTGTCCTAATTTCACCTTCCTAGCATATCTTCAGTCTATTCACTTCTTTCTATCCCATGTCAGGTACCTTAGTTCAGGTCACTCGTATCCTTTGAGTTGATAATTTATTGCTTTACCAGACTCCCAACTTGCCTCTTGTGTCCACCTCTCCCTGCTCCAATCCATTTCGCACACTGCAGCCTACACCATCTGATGTGGTTTGGCTGTGGCCTCACCCATATCTCATCTTGAATTGTAGTTCCCATCATCCTCATGTGTCATGGGAGGGTCCCAGTGGGAGGTAATTGAATCATAGAGGTAGTTACCTCCATGCTGTTCTCATGATAGTGAATTCTCATGAGATCTGATAGTTTTATAAGGGATATTCCTCCTTTTGCTTGGCACTTCTCCTTGCTACGGCCATGTGAAGAAGGACTTGTTTGCTTCCCCTTCCACCATGACGGTAAGTTTCCCAAGGCCTCCCCAGCCATGCTAAACTGTGAGCCAATTAAACCTCTTTCTTTTATAAATTACCCAGTCTCAGGT
Source organism: Saimiri boliviensis (assembly GCF_048565385.1). Taxonomy (NCBI): domain Eukaryota; kingdom Metazoa; phylum Chordata; class Mammalia; order Primates; family Cebidae; genus Saimiri; species Saimiri boliviensis. The sequence continues at coordinate 37,711,280 of NC_133450.1, read as the reverse complement.
AGGTCTTTACTTGCAGTGTGAGAATAGACTAATATACCATCTTTCTAAAATAGACATCTTGATCACATCATGCCCCTGCTTAGAACCTTTTAACGTTTTTCCATTTTCAAGAATTGTACAAGGTTCGTGATCTGGATCCCTGCTTACTTCTCCAGCTTTTACCTCTTGACAGTCCCTTTCTTGAACTAGTGGGAGCCATAAATAGCTACTTGGAAGTTGCTGAAGGACACCCTGTTTTCTCTCTCTTTGCAGATTTTTGTACCTCTAGCTCTATCTGCCTGGAACAACTCACACCCCAGCCTTGCTCTAGCAGGTCAGGTAGGAAGCAATGCTATAACCCCCATATGCACTTCCACAATACCTCCTGCCTCCCTTTCTACTTATTCCATCCCCTTTGTACTCACTGGCCTCTTTCCTACTCTATCACTTATGTATGAGGTCCTTGAGGCAGGGATTGTGCCTCGATCATCACTGTATTCTCAGAAGCCACCACATTTGGGAACATAGTAGGTGCTCAATAAACAGTGGCTAACTGAGTGACTGAGAAAGGTAAATACATTAATGAATATGTACATGAACCATAGACTTCTCACCTGAAAGCTTCTCTGCTTTGTATACTATAGAGCAAAGACCTTTTAATTTCTTAAAGATTTCCTTTTCTTGCCTATCATTTACAAATGGATTTTGTCCTTATTTTATTGGCACTATCTTTAGGTCCTATAAAAATGTCTTCAATTCCTTTTACTAGCTATCTCAGAGTAATAAGCTTCTCAAGTTTCGCCTGTCTCTAATGACTGCCATATGGGAACATGATACACTAATGCTCACTTCAATAAGCTGAAGTTATTGTTAAAACAAACTGAACTACCTCCAGCTCACCTCCCATTTTAAAGGCCCACTAAAATTGATTATGTGAAATAGACTTTAAAAAAATATCCTCCTTAAGTAGAAAATATAAACAGGAGAGGACTGTTAGCTGAGAAAATGTAAGCCTATTTGGAAACCCAGTTTATTTCACTTGACTGAACAGGAGGTAATAATGCCCACTGGCACAGTGCAGTCTGAAACCTGTTTTTGTCCACATTAATGGATTCAGAGTTCTTAAAGATTCTGAGAACAAATGGCTCCAGCTTCAGCTTTGACTGTGTTTGGGAGTGACTCACCTATGACATGGCACAAGTCATATGTCTTTGTGATAGAGGTAACAGTGGACACAAGCGCTGGAGCATGAAATGTTTTGTTCATTTGCACCATGTATCCTCAATACTAATAAACCAGCATATCACAATTCTACATCTAAAGACTTATTTATGACTGCATAAAAGCTGTTGCTATCACAAGTATTGTATCAATTTACACATACACAGACACAGATACACACATATTTCTACAATATTTATCATGTGAGCCTTCTGTGTACTATTTTCTAAGGCTATAACAGTAAATAGCTTAGACTGAGCATTTTTGTACATATCCATTTGGGGTTATTTTAGGAAACGAGAGACCTGGGATCATAATTTTAAAAAATCCAAGGCTGCAATTCAGTTTCAAAATGAGGAAGACAGCGCTGATTGCCTATTTTGTCTACAGACTTCTTGAACTGTGGTCATTCAGCCAGGTGGCTTCCTTGAAACTTATTCACTGTGTCCACTGTCAGGATGAAATGCACTCTCTGAGGCCTGAAAACATAACCCAGACAGGGAATGCAGACAGAAAGGCAGAGGAACATGGCATCAGAGATTTCCCAAACGGTGGTGGGGGCTCACAGCAAACACAGCCCCAGGCAAGGAACCTGGAGGACAACCCAGGTGAGCTTCAACAGGTGATTTGGGGCCAGAAGCTGTCAATTGTTTTTGAAAGTTTTGATAGTTTTTTGTGCCAGTTCTCTATTTTCTTTCTTTAAACAGAGAAACTAAACTATTGTGGTGTCAATAGGGTGAATCAAAGCTGTAGAAAAGCTTGTTAGGCAGCAGAGAGAAATGCCAAAGTGAAAAAGCATGAGCTACAGAAGAGAAGTGAAAATGAGTCTTAGAGCATGAGTTAGTTAGAGTCAACCAAAGTCTCCTAACCTACAGCCCAGCAAGTAGCTTACCTGCCTACCCACATCTACCCTGAGGTACAGGATTTGTTTGCATAACCCTGCTAGACCTTTTGTTTTTAGTCTGAAGAAGTAGAGTTCAGTGTGCACAAAGCTCTATTTTCTTTCCAACCCTAAAACTCATAAGAACATAGACAATGGGCTTTAAAAGGCAGTGGAGGCTGGGCATAGTGGCACATGCCTGTAATCACAGCACTTTGGGAGGCTGACGCAGGTGATCACTTGAGGTCACAAGTTCCAGACCAGACTGGCCAACATGGTGAAACCCTGTCTCTACTAAAAATACAAAAATTAGCCAGGTGTGGTGGTGGATGCCTGTAACCCCAGCTACTTGGGAGGCTGAGGAAGGAGAATCGCTTGAACCCTGAAGGCGTACATTGCAGTGAGCTGAGATCGCACCACTGCACCCCAGCCTGGGTAACAGAGCAAGACTCTTAAAAAAAAAAAGAAAAAAAGGCAGTGGAGTCTCCAAACTCTCATGATTACATACCTCTATCAGTTAAAAAATGTATATTTATTAATACATTCTAAGACTATACTATTATACTAACATAAGGTGCACATGATAAAGCATACATAAAAAACAGAGGCTAAGCAATGTATGAGATAAAACATAAAAAAGGAGGTGTTTTCTGCCATAGAATAGGAGATTGCTGGGACAAAAGGGAAGATCAAGAGAGTGAGAAGCTGATAAATTCTTCCAAGAGGGGATTATAAATACAAAAGGTGAAAAATGTAGTGGACTAGAAATCCTGAAAACCTTTCCGCTCTAAAATAAACAAGGAAACGATAACAATGTAAAATGCTGAACAAAATGTTTTAAGAATTCAGAACTTCTGAGACAGTGGAGAAAGGCTCAGAATATGAAAATGAAGTGGCTATGGAAGCCAGCAGCACCCTCAAGGGGTTCCTTGGCCCCATCATCTATTCTAGAGCCTTAGGTTTTTACGGCCATGGTGGGGCAGGTGTCCAGACAACAGATCCCACTTAAGTAGGGAATTGGAAGGGCAGGAATCCCGTACATACTACACCCACTGGGAAAAAAAAAACACTGGGAAAAATTCTGCTTCACAAGGGCACAAACAAGAAAATGTGACTATTTTTGCTTTGGCCTTTGGAAGACGAAAAATCTCTTTAAAATATTTGTAATCACAGGCCTGTGCCCAGGCAGGTTTGGGGCTTGAATACTACCTATGTATACCAGAAAAACCCACAGATACTAAGCAGTTAATGAGAAATTAATTCAAAGCAACCCAATGTTGGAAGCACCCCTGGCATGTGGCAGAAGCAAATGCAAATCCCCTCTGGAGGAAAATCCTTCAACCAGACTCTTGGGATTCCCACAGATAAAATCCTGAGAACCAAGAAGGTATGAAGGGCAGAGAAGTCAAACATACATCTAAGTGTAGTTCCAGAGACAGAATATAGAAAATGGGGAGAAGCAATGTTTAAAGGCCAAGAATTTTCCAGATTTGGAACTACAATAAATCCAAGCAGGATAATAAAAATCAATTTATGCTATAAGCCTAAAACAAAATTCTAAGCCCCCCACTGACTGAATGGAATCTCCTTGGCCCAGAGAGGCCATCACAGGAAGGAGGCTTAGACATGCCTCATTCTACCCCCCTCCCTTAGGAGGTTAGGCATAACTGACCAGCACTAACATTAAAAGCAAGATGGTATAAGACTGAAAAAATAGACTGTTGCAATAAGATGACCAGCTCCAACCTGACTCTCGCATAGCATCATATGACAGATAGCAGGTCCTGAAGGAAACCAAAGTATTTTACCCCAAATTCCATTTTTTGGACATATTTTGAAGTGGCTGTGTAAAGCTGTCTCTTGTGGAGAAAATTTTCATACTGTAGAGAATCTCCTATCCCTTCTTAGTCTTTTACAAAGAGTCTGACACTTGAAGTTCCAGTAAGAGACATTTACCATCTCTCCGAAGTCTGTTGCTTAGAGGCTTCACCTATACAGCAAGAACCTGGGCTTCCATGACCCGACCCCCTGCCCCATCTTAACGCGAGCATTCATTTATGCTGACTTCAACTCTTCAGGCAAAGCTTAACTCTCTCAACCAATTGCCAGTCAGGAAGCCCCCCACTCTTCAAGATGTTCCACCTTTCTGGGCTGAACCAATGTATATTTCACATGTATTGATTTATGTTTTTACCTGTAACTTCTGTCTCCCTAAAATGTATAAAACCGAGCTATAACCCAACTGCTTTGGGCACATGTTCTCAGAACCTCCTAAGGCTATGTCACAGGCCATGGTTCACACATTTGGCTCAGAATAAACCTCTTCAAATGTTTTACAGAGTTTGTTTTTTTCCATCAACAACATTTTTGCCACGTTGTAGTGAAACTTCTTTAATACCAAAGGCAAAGAGAAGATCTTAAAAACAGCCAGAGAGAAAACTCGGATCCATGCAAAGCAATTGACTGACTGACTCCTCAACAGCAGTAATGGAAGCCAGCAGGTGGAGGGATTCTATTTACAAAAGGCTGAGAGAAAATAACTGTCAATCAAGAATAGTATACCCTGCAAACATGTCTTTTGGAAAAACAGGGAAGAAATATTGTTCTGAGAAATGTCAGTGGAGTTTGCCACCAACAGAACCTTTTTGGATAACCTTTTTATCTTAAGAGCTTCCTCTTTCTTCTCAAAGAGCAGTTAGTTCTTAATCACAATGATAGTCATAGAAGCTCAGGAGAAATTCCTCATGAGGAGAGTGTCCCCTCCCTTCTCCTCCCCTCATGCTTCCTTTCTATGTGAGTCTCCGTCTTCTCAGAGCTGGAGGGGAACAGCTGTATTTCTTCTCTCCCTTCTCTTATCTCCTTGCTCCAATAGCATTAAGGAGCTACTGACATGTTCTTTGCATTTCCTGAATGCGCTGTCTGCACCAGTTGTTAGAAATTAGACCACATGGAGACATGAGTGAATCTCAGATATAAGCCCCCTTCCTGGACCCCCAAGGAGGAAAGACCTGCTCAGTTGATACTGAAAGAGAAGACTAATGTTTTCCAAGCAGCCTGGTAGTCATTCACATTTACAGTAATTCAATTTACTTGTTATCTTTTGGTATTTGGGAGCCACTAGTAGCACTGTCAGGTAAAGTGAAAGAAAAGTGATGGGGAACGCCAGGAGGCATAATTAAAATGGAGTGCTAATGGCTCTGCCCATCAAAAAGCCCCTGTCATTGTGCTCTGAGTGTAGTTGATTAAGCAGACCTGCCAGCTGGAGAGGAGTCAGAGCTACTGCCCTCCTCATGGCCCAACTGCCTGGGTAGCTCCCAGGCCCAGCATGCCCAGTTTTTTGAGCATTTATTTCTTGGAGGCTGAGCTCTGGGATGGTCCTCACTATCCCATCCTGGGCAGGTGTGGGGGTTCTAAAGTGAATCTGCTTCAGGATGAAACCCTGCAGCATCCTGGAGGCTGTGGATGTTGGACTACTTTTTCTTAGGAGTCTTGAGCATCTGTGTAGGCAAATACTTATCTCAGGATGGACAAGGGGAGCTGACAGAGGTTCTAGCTTCAGCAAACAAGGCAGGCAAACCTGAGGTGGCTTAGTAACCTTATGACTTTCAAATAATATAGCCATTCCAATTTCCTTCACAGAGAATAAAAGGTCAGGCATGAAAGCTGCCTCATTTACTACTTAGAACACACCTGATGAGGCAGAGATGACTGGCATCCTTGCTTTCTAGATGGAAGACACTGAGGGAGGAAGTCAAGGGACCAAGTTCCTATGGCTAGTAAGCTCAAAGCCTTAGTTCTTTCTATACGCAAAGACAGAATTTCATCCAACAAACATGGTGCTCCTGGCCTGCAATGCTGTCCAAGAATATATAAAATGTGTCAGTTAATATGTACTGAGCTCAACCCGTGTGCCAGGAAAGGCACTAAGGGTTTTATGTATTAACTCATTTAATCCACACTGCAACCCCAGGGAGTAGGTACTATTTTAATTCCTATCCTATAAATTGGAAAACTAAGGCCCTGAAAGGTGATGTTTCTTGCCCAAGGCCTAGAACTAGTAAAGTGGCTGGGATCAAACTTTTCAGAGTCTTTGCTCTGAATTCCTTTTGAAAATATAGTATTCTCTCTCCCTTCCTTCCTCTCTCCTCCATCTTCCTTCTCCTTCTCTTCTGCCTCTAAATAAGGACCTGCTAAGATCTGAAATTCTAAATACATATAGAAATGTAATTTTATTTAATGTGCAGTGCTGCCACATAGTAGGCTGTCAATCTTGATTGTGTCTCTGAGTTGTTTTGCTGTGGAGAGAAGGATCAACATTAAGGCATCTGTATCCTAAACCTGTTGCTTCCTAAAGCCAACAAGTTATGTCCCAACCATCAGATTTCTTTTTATCCATAGTTACAAAGTACATGCATGAAGCCTTGCACGTACTTTGTAACTATGGATAAAAAGAAATCTGATGGTTGGGACATAACCCGGGGCCTGGCATTATTAGCTGGGGCTGGAACTAATAAGCCACAGCCCCATTTCTGTCACCCAACCCAGGGTACCGTATTCTAGGGCGGGTATTTCCAAACATCCCCTGCTGGCATCCCCATGGCCTGGACCAGTTTTAGTTCTGAAAGGGCCTGCCCAAATCTCTCCTGACCACACCTCCCAGAAAAGCAGGTGCACAAGTTGGCCAGCCAGCAGCCAAGGTGACTATCCCCATGGTGTCACATGTGGGGTTTATTAAACTGCAGAGCACCAATGCTTTGTGATTAGTCAGACCTCAACAGCTTGCCTTTGTCACCTGTGTCACCGTGTTTCACTTCCACAGCTTTACTAGGATGCAATGGCACCTTGCAATTGGTCCTTTGTTTGGGTCCACTGACTGGACTGCATGTCTGAGGAGTCTCAGCCAATAGATCTGTCACATATTATCTGTCTCTGCTTTAGATCGCTGCAAATTCTGTGGTCAGACATGGGCAGAAAGGTGTCTTCAGGGACAAAGATAAAGGGGAAGGGATAGGTCCAGGTTTTGTGGGGCCTGAAAATTATACTATCTTGAAGGCTCTCTTTAAGAAAAAGAAAACGCTTGTGAATATGGAATTTCCAGACTGTTGGTAGGCTTTGGAAGGGACCTGTGTGAGTGAGTTGGGGGATGCTGAAGATTAAATTTCATTAGCTTCATGGTTAGAGTTTCTGTCCTGCATCTGTTGATAGAAAAATGCATGGAAGTGACAGCACCACACTGTGGTTGCCATTTGAGTAGACAGACCTGTGCTATGGCTTGCTTGGGAGACTTTCCATGGAAACTGCCTTCCTTTTCAGCATTCAGCAAAGGAGAAGAATACAGGAAAAAAGAGGAGACGCGACTCCCAATTCGACTTGGTTGTAGAAAATCAAGTCCAGGCACTGGTAGATTGCCTGGGCCAACAGAGCACAAGGCAGAGGAGAGGAGAGGAGGGAGTGAGGAAAACAGAGATGTTCAGAGTGACACTGGTGTCTTGCTCCCTCTGGAACTCATCAAGAAAGGAATCAAAGCTGCCATTTGGGCAGGGGGAGGTAATAAAGTAATGAACGAAAATAGCTTTCATTCATCCCACTATCCAGACTCACTGTTGTCAGCAGGTGGGGTCATCCCTGTGCCGGTTGTTCTCTATTTGTTCCCTTCCTCCACCCTTGCCACTGCTTATGTCCATGCTCTGCCCTTTTCTATCCTACTGCTTTCCCAAAAGCTGCTCCTATAGACCCCATCACCCAGGCCCCTCTGCCCTCTGGCCTACAGTTGGTTTGGGACCATGGAAGCACCCGCAGGAGATCAGAAGGTAGAAGGGGAAGAGGAGACCAGGGCATTTCTTGGTTGTCCTCCACTTGCATGAGTGCCACCCTTCTAGCAGGGGCTGAGTGACCCTGCCTCAGTGTCTACAGCTCTCACTGGGCTCTGGTAATGGCCTGGAGCGGTGATAGCTTCCCAAAGTTAGTAGTTTCTGGGTATCTCAACATACAAAGGACTGTCAGCCTGTCCCACAAGACTTCTCACGAAAGGCAGGCATGAAGAAAATAGGAAAGAGAAAGGGATATACAGAGAGAAACCGGGAAACAGAGACAGAGAGCAAGACAGAACAGGAGAGAAACATACCTGGCATCATGAAATGAAACCTCTTTTCCACTGCTAAATCCTAGCTGCCCATTCTAGTCAGGTCTCTGAAAGATCTTTGAGACAGAACCTCCTACGAAAGGCTGATGGTTTTAAAAAGCAGCAGGGATCTTGTGTGGAAATTAAGAGGAGATGACCACGTGGCCTTGAAGAGAGATCTGTTATTTTCAATTTGGAAGTTATGCTAAGGCTAGCCCTTAGGCAGGAATGACTCTCTTGAGTCTTTAGAAACTAATGAAGGACAAATAATAAAGCAAAGGTTCACCTTCCTTTGGCTGCTGCTGGGTCAGAACAAACTGGGCTGGAACAGAGTGCTGCAGAGCTGAGTTCTTGACTACCCTAACCTTAACTAGTCACAGACTCTGTACAAAGTCCTCAACTCCCAGTGACTCCAATCGCCTTTCCTGGAAGACGGAATTGAGATTTAACAGACAGCACATGAAACAAGTACAAAGCACTACACCAGGGCTATCTTTTTGTAAGCGTGGTACTTTGTCCAAGAACAGAGGTTCTTGTAAATGTTAACAATTTATAGGTTTTCCAACATGTTGGAGATTACAGCAATGACAGTTCCAGCAAGAAACAGAATTCAATGAGGAGACTCTAATAAAAGCCTTCTTACAAAGGTGTGGGCAGGGTTCAGAGAACCAAGAAGACAGGATGAGGCACCAAGAAACTGCTAAGGGCGGACGCCATTATCACCCCTGTACCAGGATCCTGTGAGAGCTGTAGTCATGGAGGAAGGGTCACTCAAGGTCACTCTAGTCAAGGAACTTAGCCTATGTCAACAAAACCCAATGGGATGAGAGGTGAAAAATGCCACTACAAATCCCCTTTCATTGTTTTTTTTTAAGTTTCTTTTACTATTTATTTATTTTGAGACACAGTTTTGCTCTTGTCACCCAGACTGGAGTGCAATGGAGCAATCTCGGCTCACTACAACCTCCACCTCCAGGTTTCAAGTGATTCTTCTGCATCAGCCTCCCCATTAGCTGGGACCACAGGCCTGCACCACTATGCCTGGCTAATTTTTTGTATTTTCACCATGTTGGCCAGGCCACTCTCAAACTGCTGGCCTCAAGCGATCTGCCTGCCTCAGCCTCCCAAAGTGCTGGGATTACAGGTGTGAGCCACCACCACACCTGGCCAAACCCTGCTTTAGAAATAGGTGAGAGTATCTATCATAAACAACCTCATGGATAACCATATTTACTGACATAACGAAATTTAGTAACTTTTATTTCAGAATAATTTGTCTAGGCCTCTTTAAATAACAAACATCATGGCTTATTAAAGGATATAAACTCATTAAAATACTTTTTTAAACATGTCAATGGTTTAATAAATATATCTGAAGAGAACCCCTGGCCCACAGCTCAATAGCTTCCACTGACCAATAGCTCCTGCTTTTAGTGGTGAGTCCATCTCCCACTGTCTATTCCCCACGGTGGCTCTCATTGAGCTTTTAAGAAAGGAGGTCCAATGATTCCACTGGAGTTGGAGTTGCAAGGTTGCTGACTCAGCTAAGAAGTTGGGTATGTGCTTTTTTTTTTTTTTTTTTTTTTTTGAGATGGAGTCTTGCTCTGTCACCCAGGCTGGAGCGCAGTGGCACAATCTTGGCTCACTGCAACCTCCGCCTCCTAGGTTCAAGTGATTCTCCTACCTCAGCTTCCTGAGTAGCTGAGACTACAGGAGCATGCCACCATGCCTGGCTAATTTTTGTATTTTTAGTAGAAACAGGGTTTCACCATGTTGGCCAGCATGGTCTTGATCTCCTGACATTGTGATGCACCCGCCTCGACCTCCCCAAGTGCTGGGATTACAGGCGTGAGTCACCGTGCCTGGCTGGCAGGTGCTTTCTCTTGTCCACTTTGTAATCCTTCTCTCGCTCTCACTACACTTGCCCTTGCTACTCCCTGGGGAAAGGCTCCACAGCTGTACTTTGTCCAGGAACTTTTATGTAGGATAAAATCCTTCTCGTTGGCCACGGGGTCCCTAGGGCCTGTATGTACACAGAACTACTGAATTCCATAACGAGAAACTGGTTCCCCAAAACTGCACCTAAAAAATAAGTTGCTATGCATTATCTTCCTGCAATGGGGAAGAGCCAAAAGACATCCAGACCTTATGACCAAAAGAAGTAAAATAAGCAATGCTCTTTGCTCTTGGTCATTACTTTCTTCCATCCTGCTTAGGGATTCTATGAATCATCAAAAAACAAGCAGAGTGAAAACAAAGTAAGGCAGAGAAGCCATTAACCATGAAAGGGCCTCTCCACACAGTATACTTCTGATCTGTCAGAATGCCTTCCACAACGCGGTGGCTTGAACAGAATTCCTAGCCAAAAATCCTTCTTCAGGGTAAAATTCTACACCTGCAGGGAAGCCAGAGGATAAAACAAAAGGGAAAATAATTGGCCCATAACTCTACTTGAGTTACAGAATTTCAGAGAAGAACTCCTGTAGCCCAATTCAATATAAAGACAACTTTATTAAGTGGCATCTTTTCTTTCACTCTATATCCAGAAATGCCTTTCAAAGCAAATTAATTTGTGATTTGGACAATTTAAGAGTTACAGGTAGAGGAGAAACTAAAATATCTTGAGATCTGAATCCAACTAGAAATTGCATGAGGCATGGAACTAGCCCTGTGGAAAGGTAGATAAATGAACCTGCTTCCTCGGCCTCAGGACCTCTGCACTGGGACCCACTTTGAAGAGCCATTTGGTTTCTCATCCTCTCCAATGGCTAAAGAATGTTCTTCCTTTTGGCCCACACTACCCTGGTCTGAATTGTCCTCTGGTCTCCCAGTACAGGGCATTCAGACGTCATGAAACTGTGTTAATCACAACTCCTGCTGACCTCTTTCTCAGGGAATAGAAAGCCAAGCCATCTACTACAAATGAGAGGAAGAAAACTAGGACTAGGAATGGAGCAGAGGGTTTGAGGAGAGTGCTAAAGGTTTAAAACAGTCATTTGGAACCAGACTGGAAACCTCAGGTGCGAAGGGGTTGGCATCTTTAATTTGGAAGGTGGGCACCATTATGGTGTTCACAGGCACCACTAAGCAGCAGGACCTGAGAAAGTGGATGGTTAAATCTGTCCAGAATTGGAATTGTTATGCTGACAATCAGAGGGAGGACAGCTCCAGAGGCAGAGAAGTGTACTAGGAAGGGTGTTACTGAAGTGATTACCCGTGGAAAACATAGGTAGGAAAGGAAGGAAAGCCACAAAATGCTGGGAGGCTCTGCACTGTCAGGGAACGGGAGATCTTGAAGGATGGAAGGATTAGATGGCAGCTCTGGTGGGACTAGAAATACATGGAGGGAATAGAGAGACGGCCAGGTGTGACGGTTACTATTGAGTGTCAACTTGATTGGATCGAAGAAGGCAAGGTACTGTTCCTGGGTGTGTCTGTGAGGGTGTTGCCAAAGGAGATGAACATCCGAGTCAATGCACCGGGAGAGGCAGTCCACTGGGTGGGCACCATCTAGTCAGCTGCCAGCAACTCTAGAATGTAAGCAGGCAGAAGGATGTGGAAGGACTAGACTGGCTGAGTCTTCAGGGCTTCATCCTTCTCCTGTGCTAGATGCTTCCTGCCCTCAAACATCAGACTCCAAGTTCTTCAGCTTTTGAATTCTTGGACCTATACCAGTGGTGTACCAGGGGCTCTTGGGCCTTTTGTCACAGACTGAAGCCTGCACTGTCTGCTTTCCTAGTTTTGAGTTTTGGGACTCAGACTGGCTTCCTTGTTCTTCAGCTTGCAGATGGCCTACTGTGGCACTTCACCTTGTGATTGTGTTAGTCAATACTCCTTAATAAACTCCCTTCCATATATTTATCTATCGGATAAATATATGGAATATAGGATAGATTATGAAAATAGGATAGATTCTATCCTATTAGTCCCGTCCCTCTGGAGAACCCTGACTAACACACTAGGAGTGGAGATTCCACATCTAAGGTAGTGCAAAGAGAGGGAGGGGGATGGCATGGTTCCAGATATGAGAGTGGCAGTTGGTGGACATGGCAGAGAGGACGACAGGGGTGAGAATATGGACTGGGCTATTGGTTAATCTATCCCCATGGATCTAGAGGTCAGTTAGTCTAATGGTAGGAAGTAGATTTTTTCAGAGAACATGGAGCTGGTGGACAGAAGTGTTCTGATTGGAGCCCAGCCCTCTGGGATGCCATCTTGTGTGTGTTCTCCATTAATAAGCACTGCACAGTTTTTCTGCTATAAGCAGCTCCCAAAGAATAAAGCTTCTGAAGCCCCTCCTCAGAGTTCTTACTCTAGGTGTCGGGATGGCAGCTCCATCTCTGCTCAAGAAAACCCTGGATGTGTCTTTCTCTGAGGTTGAGTTGTTTCTCCCAACAAACCTCTTCACTCTGGAGTAAGTCATTAAAAGAACCCATCCAAAGGTTAGATGGGAAAAAAAATGGTGGCATAGACAAAAATGAAAATAAATGTGCGGTGCCTGGTTCTTTTTTCTGGTTTAGACCTTAGTTCCTCCATAACTCTATCTCTGAGCTGAAGACATCACAGACGCCAACCCTCAGGTAGTTCAGCTCTTCATTTTGCTTCCTAGTCCTGTCTTGGGAGGGTGCAGGTAAGAAAAGAGCTATTACTTGATGAACGAAAACAAATTTTTAAAATATAGTTTTTCTCTTTTTTTTTGCCTGGCCTCCAAGTGTCGCTCCATGAAAATGTGCTTTTTGTATCCTTGCCATGTCATTCCCAAGAAACATGGAATCAGAAACTTAGCATTCAATTTAGTTCTAAGTTAGAACTTCTGGCACTCAATCATGGTGCTAGTTTTTGGTGCATATTCAAAAATCAATATCACCATCAAAAACAAAATTGAAAAAATTGGAATGATGTTCCTTTTAAAAATAAATTTTCCTAAATTAGCCACAGAGATACCTAAAACCAGAAGAAAAGAGAAACTGTGATCCCAGGTAAGTCACGTTCCCTTGCTGGGCATTAGCATTCTTATCTGTTGAACTTTCTGAGATCCTTTCCAGCTCTACATATTGCTATGAATATACTTAAATAGCCAAATAGCTTTTATGACTGCCTCCCCCAATCCTGCAAATGTATTCACAGGAAAAATGAAAAAGTCTGGTTTGGTTCAACTTTTTCCCAGAGAGACATTGATAGAAATCCTGCACCACTGTTGTTCCTATTCATCTTGTCATTTTTTTTTTTTTTTCATTGCATCTCACATCTCAGCAGAGGGCTTATCTGTACTCTATTTCCAAAATCTTCCATATTATCCTCATGGTGCCTATGTAACTCTATTCACTGTATCAAAGTTTGGAATACAGTTTTCTTGAAAGATAACACCAAAAGCCAAATTCTTATAAAATACTGTCACTTTGGTTTGAAGAGTAGAAATGAGTTGGCAGTAAAGATAAGACCCTCCCTTCACATTAGGACCAAAGAAATCTGAAATCTTTAAGAAGTACAATTATGAGCTGCATACTTCGCTGACAAGGCTGAAATAGATACATTATGCTTTACAGTAAAGAAAAATCACCCCTAGCCTACAGCAGGGACAAAAATTCCATTTAATCATCATTTATACAAGAACTTGGAGTCCCAGCATGACTTATCCCTTATTGCTTCAAACATTACATCATTTATTCCCAGCTCAGTTCAATTCCCTTGTGTTGAATGTCTTCCTTTACTGAAATTGATCTTTGTTAATACCAGGCATAATGTGTTCTCCATCTCTTAAAGGAAACCAATGGACTCTTGCCATGACAGGAGATAACTGGAAATCTATATACTCTGGACACCAATTCCCCATCAATACACTAAAATGTCTTTTCTTTAAAAATAACAGCCCTGCATGAATTTGATCACTTTCCCAAATTACTGTAATTGATGCACCCTGAAGCCTTAATGATTCAGAAAGTGCATACTTGAGGGATATTTAAATAGCTGTATTGTAGGGAAATAAAATGTGGGCCAATTCACTGAAAATGCATTCCCTGAGTTTAGGTAATGCTCAGAGCTTGGCTGAGGGCTGGCTGATATGTCAGAAAGTCTGCCCTTAAATAACGCAGAGGGCAAATGGCTTCTTATAAGCATGATCTTGTTCTCTTCGGGGCCCTCAGTGAAAGATGCAAATGACTGCATTTTAGGACATGGTAATTATTATGGTAGGAATTATTCCACTGGCTGTTTCCAAACCAAAATGAACCTCAGTTTTCTATCCTGAAAAACTGGGTTGATAATAATTTCTACTTCTCAAGGTTATTTACTGATGTTGAATCTAAATGAAGTGCCAAAGCATACTTGAGTCTGGGAAACAGCTCTGAGAGTCCCACAGCTTGTTCCTGCAGCACATCCTCTCTTCCTCCAGTGCGGCAGTACTGCTGATGGAGGCTATTCTGAGAATGCTGAATAAATGAATACATGAATGAGTAACTTCCTCCACCAGCACCTTATAGGCATGCTCCAGCTGCGAGGAATTGGCTGCATTACTTCAAGCATAACTCCACTCATCATTTCTAAGCCCTCGGCAGACATAAATAATCAATCACAGCATTCTTCCCAAATGTGGCCTTCAAAATATTTCTTTACAGAAATATATTTCAGGCAGCCACTACCAATTGTTCAGAGTTGACACTAGAGATAAAACCCATTTGAAAGCCCCAAGGGTATCCAAATTATTGTCAGGGCATAGAGGCGCCTCCTGAACGGATGCTTGAATCATTGATGCATCACAGCTGCCATCCTGTAGTGTCGGGAGGCCCTTAACACTGCTCATGTGTACTGTGGGTGGAGAAGCCTGGGAAGCCTAGGTCTACTTAAGGGGCAGATTGTGCTGTACACTGAAGGGGCCTGCAGAGGGACTTATTTGGTTTGCTTCTGCCTAGCAGCCCTCGATGCTTCCCCCTACCCAACACACACCACTTTTCTTGTGAAGTGAAGCAGCCCACTGTCTTTTACCTGCTGTCTCTGGCCTTCCTGGTCTTGGTCCAGAAACACCCCAGAAGCTAACTGGGTTAATAACAAGCCCACTCTTGTTCTTCACTTGAGTGCTTGTCACCCCTGCTCTGTGTTGCTCCTGATCTCCTCTGTCCCTAATCCTGCCTGGGTTCTCGCTCCTTGCTGCTAAGACCCTTGCCTGAATCCCCAAGCCCCCAATGCCTGCTTATCTGCTCCCACTTATCTGGCTACTTGCCTGTGGTTCTGGTGACCCCTGGCAAGTGTCAGGCACGTTATGCTGGATGCCTCTCAAGGTTGTCAGCCTCTACTGGGGAAAGATCCAACACGTACTGCCTGCTTTTTTTTTGGTGCCAGCTTCTTTAAATCCATTACCTAATTTAAGGTTCAAAAGAAAGCCAGGAGGATTGGTATAGCATCATTATAATCTATGTGGGGCAGGGGGGGCGGCGGAGACTGGAAATTCAGGAACATTAAACAACCCAAGGTCATAGAGCTGGTAAATGGAAAGCTGAGATTCAAGATCGGACTTCAGAATCAGGACACTGTCCATTCACCACGCTGCCTCCAAGGGAACTGACGAATACATTGCATAATATAGGGCACTTTCCTCCTCCCTACTCTCCCCTCCCCATCGCCTCTAGCCACAGATCTTCTCTCTTCAACATGGCTGTGAGGCTCATGTGACTCATGTGAGGAGAGGAAGAAATAGCAGCTTTCTCTGGGTATAAGAAATCCAATGCAGTGATTTGCAGCATGGGGTCTGATAATTAACTAAACAGGATGCTTTCCAATGAGACAAATCTCACTTGCTTTTATTGCCACATTAAAATGTGACTCTTAAGCAAAACAAGAATATAAATCTTAGTGGAGAATGCTGGAGTTTAAAACAATATATACCCAACTCAGTACTCAATAGAGCAAAGTCTTTATTAAAGGCCATAAACCCTTTTTCTGCATGTTGGGCGGGGGGATATGACCATAAAACTGGATCTGGGTTAGCGATTTGGTAAATGAATAAAATGTTTGTCTGGGTCCCAGCTGGATTCTTAGGGGCAGTCATTAAAGTCCTTATATGCAAGAGCAATGTTCTGTAGATCTTTGTTGTCCAAGTATAGTGTTTATCCCCAGGGGTGCTCCTAGCATTTATAGCAGGATAATCTTCATTTGGCAAGGGGGTGGGGTGCATTGTACGTTGCAGGAAATTTACGTTAGGAGATTAGATCCCTCCTTATTCCCAAGAATACTTCAATGCATTTCTTATGCAGAACCCATGAGGTTGCACTGTCCTCCCATTTACCATGAGCCCCAGAATAGGAGTCAGCAAACCAAAGGTATCTTCACTCCCCCAAGCTCAAGTTCTTTCCTCTGTACACGTACAATAATGCCACCTGCCTTTCATTTACCTCTGGGTCTTGGGATTGTTCGGAACAAGAGAATAAGAAAAAGAGAGCAGGGGAGAAAGAATAGAGAGGAGTTTAAGATTGCCAAATAATAGTTTATAAAAGGCAAAATCTTGACTTACAAATAAAAAATAAACATGTCATTATTAATGAGGAAACTGGTAAGATGTTATAACTAGTTCAAAGGAGGATTTTTTTAAACATCACATGTATAGAACATCAGAAATGCTGAAATAAATACAGATGAATACAGAATAGATCAATTTCTAGAGAGAAATAATCAAATTATTTCCCCCAGACATCATTTGCATTCCCATGGACAGGAATCACTCACATTAGTACCAGAATTACACATCTTGACAGAGTTGTACAATAGCTGGTAATAAAAGATGATGGAGAAGGGTGCTCTAGAGAGGACACCCACTAATCAATCTTGCCTGTTTCCAAAATCTTTCACACTTTTTGCTGAGGTGGTGGTTAGGTGTGAGGGGTGTCTCTAAGAGGGGACTCTGTGTTCTGCCATATTCCCAGCTAAGCCAAGGGTATGGCTCTATAGACACCCAAGTATTTGGGGACAGGGCGGGGTGAGAGGGAGCAGGTAGACAGCTCATGTGCCATGTTCCCCTTCAGTTTCCTTGGAAGGGGAAAATCCTCACATATATTTTCCAACAGACCATAGCAGGATGGATGTAGGAATGCCGTAGAGTTGGCATCATGGGATCTTTGTACACATGGAATAAAATGCAAGCCCTCTACTCCAGCCTGTAAGGCCCTGCCTGATCTGGCTGTTCCCACCTCTGTGGTTTCCTTTCTTCACTCTCCCTTTCCTCTCTCCACTCTAACTATGCAATCATCTTTCAGGCCATGAAAGAGGCCAAAATCACTCCTGTTTTAGAGCCTTTTCCCTTCTTTTTCTTCCCACTTGGACATCCATTCCTCCAGGGTTTTGCATGGCTGTTGCTTCTCATCATTCAGTTTCAGCTTAAATGTCATGCCTGAGAATACCTTCACCACCTCTGGATCCCTTCACAATACCCCATGTCTCCTCTTTTCATTGGTTTGTTTTCACGTCTATGACCTGGTTCTCTTCTCTAGAATGTAATATTCCGATGGCAGGGACTCTCAGACTTGTGCACTGCCATCCCAGTGCCCAGGACTCAGTAGTGCTCAGTATTTTTAGGTCACCTAGTTGCTCAGGCAGCTAAGCCAAGGCAGCCTGCTTGTCTCTCTTAAGGCTAAGAGTAGGACAGGTGTGATAGTTGGATCTGCCCTCCTAACTGGGATAAGAAGCTTAATGGATCTAATGTGAATCATAATTGCTGAGGACCAAAAAGGAATGTGAACATTTTAGGAAATGGCCGTCATCTGCTTGGCAGGCATCTGTGTAGCCAGGGCCCTGATGCCACAACACCATGTTAGTTCCCTGGGCATAGAGCCTATACCAGGGAAAGTGGGGGAAGGAAATAACCCTGAAGTGCCTGAATTGCCCTCAACTGGTGAGATTGTGTTTTCTGCAACCACATGAAATGACTCAAGATAAAGAAAAAAATTAAAATTTATGTGTTTGAACACCTAAGTTTTGTGGCCTGCCAATTATTCTCCTGCTACATAAACAATTCTGTAGACTAACCATCAACATTTTGGTAGGCCACAGATCTTGCATATTAATGTATACAAAAGGCCAAAGTAAGGGGAGGAGGAGAAGGAAACGTTTGCTTGTGTTAACCTGCTCAGATGTTCCCCAGCATCTTGAACTGAATTTTCTGTCTATGTTTGTTTGCATTGACAATATAGTGAGGGTCTTGGAAGGAAATGGGTGGGACATGGAGAGACAAGAGGGTGTCTCTAATTTTTATCTTTACCACTGGAACACTGAGGACATCCTTTCATGCTCTCAACATATAGTAATAGAATATTTGCATGTGTCAGGCACTATTCTAGGTGCTTGGAATACAGTACAGAACAAATTAGGTGATCAGTTCTGCCATAAGAATCTTACAGTCTTGCAGGTGAAGAGAACAATACATAATAGACAATAAACAAGTAAATAACATTGCAGGTTGGGAGGAGAGGGGTGCTTAGGAAAAAAAATGAGCAGATCACAATAAAGAGGACTAGGAATGGGTGGTAAAGGGCAGAGCAGCTTGGGGTATTAGTGTGTTCAGGAGAGACCTCAGTCGAGCTATGACTGAAGGACGTGAGGGAGCTACCTGAGCATCAGGTGAGGAAACAAAAGCTCGTGGGGTGGGGCAGGACCTGGTTTATTTAAGGACAAAGAAGGGAAAGAGGCCCATGTGCCCAGAACCAGTGAGGGAGAAGAGAGCAGTAGGGGTGGACTCAGAGTTAATAGGGGCTGGATCGCGCAGGGTTTTATAGGCTCTTACTCTGAATGAAATGAGGGATATACTAGTTTCCTGTGGCTGCTATAACAAATTACCAAAACCTTGGTGGCTTAAAATAATAAAATGTATTCTCTCACAGTAGTAGGGGTCAGAAGTCCATAGTCAGGTTCACTGGGTTGAAATCAAGGTATCAGCAGGGCTGTGCTCCTCAGGAGCTTTGGGGAAGAATCTGTTCGCTGCTTCTCCCAGCATCTGTGGCTGCTTCACTTCAACCTCTGTCTCCACAGTCATGCTGGCTTCTTCTCTTCTATCTGTTGGTTAACTCTCCCTCTGCCTCTCTCTTGTAAGGATACATGTGATTGCATTTAGAGCCTATTCAGGTAATCTAGGGTCATCTCCCAACCTCAAGATCCTTAACTGCAAATTAACAAAGAGCTCCCACTGCCGCCACCACCCCCAAATCCTGCTTTTTTTTTTTCCTGCCATGTAAGTCAACATTCACAGGTTCCAAGGATGATGATGTGGATACGTTTTAGGGACTGTTTTCCATCTACCACAGGGACCACTGCAGGGTTTTGAGCAAATATGATCAGATGGACCTTTTAAAAGCATGAAAAGAGCCCTCAGGTAGTAGAGAAGAATACAGAAGCAGGAAGAATGTGATAGCAGGAAGGCTTTCATAATAATCCAAGTGAGACATGATAGCTGTTCAGATCAGGGTGACAGCAGTGGAGATAGAAAGAAATGTCAGATTCTGAGTATATCTGAAGACAGAACAAACAGCATCTACTAAAAGATTAGACATGGAGTATGAGAGAAAGAGAGGATTTAAGGGTGACTCCAAAGTTCTGGGTTTGAATAGCTAAAAAAAAAAAAATTGCTATCAAGAGAGAAAAACAGGATTTCTGGTGGAGCAGAGAAGATTCAAAGGAGAAGACTGATAGTTTGGGACAAATATGAGGTGCCAGGCTGCTGGTTTGACATGGCTATGTTCTGAATGTTGGTGTTCCCCCAAAATTACATTAGAAACTAGTATCTAATGTGATATTGGTGTCAAATGAATGCTGATAGGCCAAGGAAAGTGAGGATTGTGGATTAACTGGATTTAACTGAACGGGGACTACTGGTGATTTTTTGACAAGGAGAATTTGGTGTTAGAAGAGTTAGGAGAAATAGGAGGAAAGGAATTGAAGGCAGCTTGTGAAAGAAGTGGCACCGTTTAGAAAGTGATTCAATCATGAGGGCTCTGGGCTTAGTGTGGTGGCTTATGCCTGTAATCCCAGCACTTTAGGAGACTGAGGCCAGCGGGTCACTTGAGGTCAGGAGTTCCAGATCAGCCTGGCCAACATGGAGAAACTCCGTTTCTACTAAAAAAAAAAAAAAAAAAAAAAAAAACCTGGTGTGGTGGCATGTATCTGTAGTCCTAGCTACTCTGGAGACTAAGGCAGGAGACTCACTTGAACCTGGGAGGCTGCAATGAGCTGAGATCATGCCATTGCACTCCAGCCTGGGTGACAGAGTGAGGCACTGCATCAAAAAAAGTCATGGGGGCTCTGCCCTTATGTTTTCTCCTTCTGCCATAGGAGAAGGCAGCGAGAGGCACCCCTATGACGCAGTTAGCTTTCACCACACATTGAATCAGTTGGTGCCTTGATCTTAGACTTCCCAGCCTCTAGAATGATGAGAAATAAATTTCTATTATTTATAAGTTACCTGGTCCAAGGTATTTTGTCACAGCAGCAGGAACAAACTAAGGCAGACATCCAAGTGGAGATATCAAGTAGGCAGCGGCATATACCAGCCTAGAGTTCCAGGCTAAGGTCTGGGTTGGAGAAATATAGATGATATTTAAAGCCAAGAGACATGATGAGATCATCAAGGAGATGAAATCAGACAGAGAAGAGATTCAATGACTGAGCCCCAGGGTATTCCAACACTGAAAGGTTGGGAAAAAGAGAATGAATCAGAAGAGACTGAGAAGTATTCACTGAGAAAGGAGGAAAGCCAGGAGGGTACCGGGTCCTGGAAGCCTAGAAAAGAGTGTCCAGAAGGAGAAAAGGCTGAATCGTGTCAAATGATGCTGATAGAACAAGGAAAGTGAGGACTGTGGATTACCTTTTTGATTTAACCAAATGGAAGTTATTGGTGATTTTGAAGAGAAGAGTTTGATGTTAGAAGAGTTAGGAGAAACGGGAGGAGAGGAACTGATGGAAGCTAGTGCCTTTATCTCTTCCAAGGAGTTTTGTTGCAAAGAGGAACAAGGAAATGGGATGTAGTAGGTGAGGGAAAGTGGAGTTAAAAACAAGGCGCTTTTTTTTTCACTTTTTTTTTTTTTAGATGAGAGAAATAACTGTGTGTATCTCCCAAATAAGAAATGCCTCAGTATAGAGAAAAAAATTGATGATGAAGCAGAGAGAAAGATAAACTGCTGGAAGAATGTCCTTGAAGAAACAAAAGAAAATGGATGTTTGGCTAAGCTAATGTACACAGAGGCAGATCTGTGGTGCAGGTACGGTGGGGGGTAGATGTGGTTGTGAGGATCTGTGGAAAGTTTCTGCTCCGATTTTTCCAGAGAATTAGAAACAAGATTATCTGTCTAGAGCAAGAATAGTGAAGGAAGCATTGGTAGTCTGAGAGTCATCTAAGAGAAGAGGAGAGTGTGCAAGGGTAGGAAACCCTGATGTTTCAGTGAATGTTTCAATCGCATCTTCGTTGAATGTGATGGAAGAAGCCTCGGGAAGGCATGGTTTTAGTTCACTAGACTCACAGGGGCTAACTTTTAGGAGCCTGTCTGCATGAATGCATCAAGAGCTGGTGGGAAACATGTGAGCAAGAGCTCGGGGCTCTAATGGTGTCTTGAGGCTTCTGAATAGAGGGCTGCTCTAATCTCAGAAGTAGCTGTGTGTGTGTGTGTGTGTGTGTGTGTGTGTGTGTGTGTTGTACATAGAACAAAGGAGCAGCCCTAAAAAGAAATGAGGCAGCAGACACCAGACTCACCCTTAAGTAAAAGATAGTCAGCACATGCTGTGGCCTTTTTAGGCAGATTATTTAGAGTAAATTATCTGCCAAATTACTTGACAGAAAAGACCATAACCTGAAAGGACCAAGTGAACATCTGGGGATTTAAAAGGCTGTGGCTATTTAAGGGCCAGGACAAATATTCAGAGCCATCATCTCCCTGGTGGAGGGGAGCAAGAGGAAACCTCAGGGGAACTATGGCAATCGCTGTGAGCTGTGTGACTGTCTTGGGGCTGCCCCAAAGTTGAGCTCATGAGTCTTCTGATCGAATGGCCCAGGAAGAGATTTGTCTATTCCCCAGACTTCGTCCTGCAACTTGCTCTTGAGAGAACAGAGGATGTAATCAGCCACCGGCAGTGCTCTGCCAAGTGCCCTGGCCTCACGCAAGTTGGCCGGACCTATTTGGGAGTTTGTCTAATCCTTCCCGGCACCAAGAGGAAATGGGAGAGACTGAAGAATGTGGATTAAGCACTCCCAGCTGCTGACATGCTGCTGACTGTGGCAGATAAGAAGGGATGAGTGGCATGTGCTGAATGCAAGCTTCAGTATTACTTGACTCAACTGTTCAGATGGCTGGTGTTCAGGATACTCGAAGTTATTCAGATCCATCAACCCTGTTTAGGAAGCCTGATCTGTGTTTGCCCACATGTGTGATGAGCCCAGGGTGCAGTGGAGCCAGTGTGTGATGGCTCATACTTGCTTAACTCACACATTGCCATGCTGGTCTCAAGCACACGGTCTCTGGACACACTCCCTCCTCCTCTTTATAACTGTTACAAAGCGTGAAAGGGGCCTGTGTGTTATTAATCCAGGCAACTCTCTGACCATCCAAAAGTTAAGTTTCCATGCCATTAACTCCTGTACCTACCAAGTAAAGAAAATGTATAATTCTATATGAGCACACAAACTGGAAATTAGAACAAAGACCGTTGCAATTTGATGTCTTAGCCCCGAGTAGGGAGAGTATGCATTACACTGGGAGTCACGTGACTAGTCATATGACTTCAGGAGGCCATATTACCTCTCTGAGCATCAGTGTTCTTATTTGCAAAGTAAAAGAATTAGACTAGATCAAATCAGTGCCTGCCTTTCTCCTTCCCTCCCTCCCTCCCTCCCTTCCTTTACATGGAATCCTTTCCTCAAATGAAAAAAAAAAAAACTTCATTGCTTTACACTTTTGTTTAGATCTTGTTTCTAGCTTTTTAGTGTGAAATTCTCATGCACATAATAGTTTATGGATAACAGGTGGTATAGTCCAGGGGTTGGAAAACTTCTGTAAAGGGCCAGAGAGTAAATATTTTAGGCTGTATGGGTAACTCAGTTAAGTGACAAAGCAGTGATAGATAATAGATAAACCAATGGGTGTGACTGTGAGGAGCCCAGGGTGCAGCGGAGCCAGTGTGTGATGGCTCCTCCTTATAAAATAAAACTTTATAAACACAGGTGGCAGCCCAGATTTGGCCCCTGGGCTATAGTTTGCCAACTCCTGGGATAGTTCCATTAGCAATTTTCTCAATTCTTGTAGCCTGTATGAGACTCCAAGGTTAAACTGAATGAGGGAGGAGCTAAGATGAACTAGATCACTTCACTGTACTGCCCTTGACCCGACAGCATTTCTCTCACATCCCAGCCTAAACATAGGAGTTCACAAATAGAGGGGACTTCAAAAAGTTCATGAAAAATTGAGTTAAAGCATAAAGATAAAGGGGATGAATAACATGGGGAGAAACACCAGATGTGGCTGATGGGGGGATGGAGGCAGCAAACCACCTTGCTATGTAAGTACCTATGCAACAACCTTGCATAATCTGCACATATACCCCAGAACCTAAAGAACAATTAAAAAAAAGAAAGATAAAATTTTTAAACTGTATTTCTCAACATACACTCCATCAAGATCAATATATTTCTGTAAGAGATGGTATCAGCCATTTAGTCCATCCTTAAAGAACAGAGAATCCTGGAAACTTAACCATGTCAATGAATTCTTTTCTTTTTAAATTATTAAGTGAGGGAAAATTGGTGTATTTTAAATATTTTTTTAAAGGTTAGGAAACAAAAAGAAGCCAGAAGGAACCAAATCTGGATTGTAATATGGGTGCCTAAAGATTTCCCATTGAAACGCTTAGAAAATTGCCTGTCTGATGAGAGGAAAGAGCAGGAGCATTGTGGTGAAGGACTCTGATGAAGCTTTTCCAGGTTTTTTTTTCTTTCTTTCTTTTTTCTTTTCTATTTTTTTTTTATTGCTAAAGTTTTGCTTTCTCAAAACACTCTCAAAGTAAGCAGGTGTTATTATTCTTTGGGCCTCCAGAAAAATCAACAAGCAAAATGCCATGACCATTCCAGAAAACTATGTTGTGACTTTTGCTTTTGACCAGTCCAACTTTGCTCTGCCTGGACCACTTCCTGCTCTTGGTAGCCATTGCTTTGACTGTGTTTTGTCTTCAGGATCATACTGGTAAGGCCATGTTTCATATCCTGTTACAATTCTTTGAAAAAATGCTCTAGAATTTTGGTCCTACTTGTTTAAAATTTCCATTCAAAGCTCTGATCCTGTCTGCAGCTCATCTAGGATGTAATAGTTCTGGCACTTGCTGAGTGAAAAGTTTTCTCAACTTAAGTTTTTCCATCACAACTGTGTAAACTGAACCAACTGAGATGTTTGTGGGGTTCCTGTTGTTTCTGCTGTTCATTATTGGTCCTCTTCAATTAGGGCACAAACAAGATTAATTTTTTCCTCACTAGGTGATGTGGATGGTCTGCTGCTATGAGCTTCATCATCAACATTGCCTCATTCCTTCTTAAAATGAGGTATCCATTTGTAAGCTGCTGATTTCCCTATAAATTTTTCCCAAAGCATCAATGATTTCACTATTTTTCCATCCAAGCTTCAACATAAATTTGGTATGTGTTCTTGCTTTTATTTTAGCAGAATTTATGTTGCTTTGATAGGGGCCTTTTTTTTTTTTTTTTTTTTACAGAGTCTTGCTCTGTCTGAAGTACTATGACACTATCTCAGCTCACTGCAACCTCCACCTCCCGGGTTCAAGCATTCTTGTGCCTCAGCCTTTTGAGTAGTGGAAATTCCAGGTGCCCACCACAATTCCCAGCTAATTTTTTTGTATTTTTAGTAGAGATGAGGTTTCACCATGTTGACCAGCCTCATCTCAAACTCCTGACCTCAACTGATCTGCCCGCCTCAGCCTCCCAAAGTGATAGGGGCTCTTTTTAAGTGGATGTCTTATCCTTCCTAGCACCTCAAACTAGATCCTGTTAAGAGATGTTATAACAAGTTATTACACACTTATTTTGGTGCAAAAAATATTGAAATCCATGCATAGTTTTTCCATAATTCACATTTTCCATGAACTTTTCGAAGACCCTTTGTATATGCTCCAAGTGAATAGTTTTTACTTAGAAAGAAATTGCTTCATATTCATGAAGGAAAAAGAGACCAAGAACCCAAACTGTGTTGACCCTACTGATAAGCCAACTGGAAACTACTCTCTAGTATCCCATATGGCTAATGACAAGCCCTAAGCTGGATCCAGAAATCAATGGGATCCTGTCACTTTCTTCCACCAGAGCAGAGGCCCTAATGATAGTCCACACCATGTCCCTCCCCACTTGTGTAGCATTTGTTGCATGAGTAGTTTCCAAATGTCCCAATGTCAGGTTATTAATTGTTTAACAGTGTGCCTATGTAAGGATAGATTCTCTAAGTTTATAACAATTTAGATTCTCTAAGTCCATACTAAAACTCTGGTATGTACCATATTTTACAGTTGTAGAGGATACTTTCTGAGCTATTCTTCTGGTCCTCTTTCTCTGAGTACCATACTAGTCAGTCTGCTGACTCTGCAGCCAGTCATCATATTCCTCTAGTCATCATATTCTATTGATAGGAGCCCAAAGGGTGCTCAGAGTCTCCCGTTGCTACCTTTAGTCATTATATTCTATTGATAGGAGCCCAAAGGGTGCTCAGAGTCCCCCGTTGCTGCCTCAGGATCTTTGCACATGCTGTTCCCTGGACCTAAATCTCTCTTTCCTCAGCTATATCCCTGATTAATGCCTACCTATCTTTCAAGTCTCAATTTATATGTCATTTCCTAACAAATAACCTTCCTTGGCCCTCTAATCTAAATCAGTCCTCTCAGTTTTTCTTTGTATCTTATTTTCCCCCTTTATCACACTTATCATAAGTGTTATCATATATTTTGTTGTCTTCAGTTTAATGCCCGCTTCCCTGAAAGAATTTAGGGGAGAAGAGGGAGACCTTATCTATTTTGTTCAACATTGTATACCCAGCATCTAACATCATGCAGTGAGTTGGAAATTAATTCACATTTGTTAGATGAAGGACCCATCATTTGCTGCTGTTGATTAAAAAAAAGATGATGTCTTTCCAGAGCTGGAGTCAGAGCACACTCTCCACCGTGCAACCCGGCCTCAGGGTTCCTTGTAACCACACACAGGACTGCTGACAGTTTCCATAGACTCTGGGCACTCCGTGGGCATTACGAAGGGGAAAAAGGAAGTGAAGAGAAGGAGTGAGAAGAAAGGTCAGGAGAGTAGATGTCTTTGTTTCCAAAATGTTAAATAAAATGTTTAGAACTCCCAGCCAGTCTGAGCTTGTACTGAGTCCTTCATATCATAAGAATTTTTTTCTCCCTTGAAGAGAACTACCTATTTACTAACACTTTTCAAACTTATGGTCATCCTGCTGCTGTCCCCATGACTTCTGTCCCTAGCATACCCAGTTCCTTGGTCTGTGCCTAACCTATGGGCAAGTAAAGTTTCTTCCCTGAGAATGACCAATGGAAACTGAAATAGCTTGTTTCCCACACATCAATTTGGTAACCATGATTTATGGTCTATAAATAAAGATCTATGGTCACTCAAACAGATGTGAAGGGAGAGCTAGAGAGGACAGCAAGAGAGAGAGCCCTGATTGATTCTAGTTCCTAGATACAGTTCTTTCAGGAAGTCTCATTGCAAACTTGCCCTCAGGTGCTTTGAGAAATTTCACCTTTTTGATTAGGCAAGTGACCTACTGAAAAGCAAATTCTAGGTAAACTTAATGATTTCTCACAGACTGTCCTGTTTAATCCTTACAGTAACACATTGTGGGTGATATTACTATCTCCATTTTACAGATGCTTTTTAGTTATGTGAGTATTAGTCCTAGATTAATTGTTAGGGAGACTTAAGTTCTAGTCTTAATTCTATGATGACTGCTTTATCTAAAGCAGATTAACTTCCTTCAGTCTTAGTCTTTCTCAAAAAGCAATTTGGACTGGCAGAAAGATTCACACAAGTGGTTAAGCAAGAACCTATTTGTGATGTATGAAATCAATGGTCACGACCTGGAAGACTTCACATGGCTAGGAGCTGTCAGCAGCATGGTCCGAGTGTCCTCAGCCCTAAGTGCATGCATTAGATTTTATAGTACGTAAGATGCCTTCAAGCTCTAAAATGCAATAGATTTTTTTCTGGCCCCAGTTAGCAAGAGGTTCATTCTCAGTCATGAAAGAGCTGCAAATGGCTAATAAATTTGGTGAAACATTTGGACAATACAGTTATGCAACCACTTGAAACTATAATAATTCTTTTTGGCTCTAAAAACCTTTGGAATTTTTCCCTTTTATTATGACTACATGGATCATTAGTTGGCAAAGAAGTTTCCCCTAATATTGATCTATGAACATAAAGAATTATATCTCAGGATAAAAGAATATAAAAATAAAGCATATTAACTTATTGACAATAAAAATAGGGGCTGAATTTTCATGAAAACAAACTAACAAAAGCTACTATGGAAACTGGATGAGCTGAGAAAATGCAAGCTTAATTGTTTTACCCCAAGTTAGTGGGTTTCAAGCAAATGTTCTCCAGTTCTGAGCTTCCAAGATTTTCTTACAATTGTTTAATGTCAAGAATTGATCACTGAATTCTTAGTTGATTGTCAGCCCACTCAGAGCTATAACCTTGATTGTCATCTTTACCAGAGTGTCCCAGCACTTCATCCATACACTTATTAATATTTCTTGGATGAATGACATTTCAGAAAACCAAGATCCTGTAACCCTACAGCATAATGGGGAAACACCTAAACACAGCCCACAAGCATTGGACCTCACTGAGTTCCCAAACTGAAAAACCCATTAAAATAGATTCCAACTATATTGATAAGCACTTTCCAAAGTGGCACAAAATTTGGAGTTAGATGAAATCCAGGGACAACTTGTGTTTTTCAGACTTCTGCAATCCAGAAAAATCAGGTCTATTCCTAGAATAGTTCCTGGCACATATACGGTTTTCAAAGGAATGGTTTTTAAACAAATATATTAACTTTGCATATGTGTATAAGTATCAAAGCTTTTAAGTATATGTGCATTCCATGTTCATATTTTATTACATATAAAAGGAGACAATTTTTTTTGTTTTGCATTATCCTTTGATCTTACTTCTTCATCTCAGTTTGAACATATACATGTGACTCGGCCAATCCAAAGTACATGCTACCATATTGGCTTTAGAGGCTCATCTTCTGACCCTTTCATGACCTCATTAACTGAAGTTTGACTGAGACCTGGGAAAATTCAATTAACTGGACCACAAACGAAGAGCACTTTGCCTGTCCAAGGCATCTAAACCTTATTTTTTTTTCCTTTGCCAGATAGATAGACAGACAGACAGGCAGATGGATAATAAATATAATTAAGTTTTAGTTGACCTTTTAGAGCACAGTACAAATTCTAAATTTCCCTGCATGTCATATGGTGTCATCCTCTACCTACAACAGGGCTGTTCATTTCCGTGAGGTGCCAGGTCCCTGGCCTTCATTAGCTCTCCACTGTCTCTCATTTGATTTGCATCTCAGGCTCCCCATAGAGGTAATGATTCTAATTTTCAAAAATTTCCAGAGGTTACAGCAAAGAAACTGACCCAGGAAGAAAGACATGCACAGAAATGACACAATTGGTACTGGCTCCTCTCATCCCTGCCCCATGATTCACCTGCTAGAGAGAGGACAGGGTGCAGGGGACCACAGAGCTTAGGGGCCTGAGCCTTCCTCTATACAGTTTCTTCTTCAATAAATGGGCACTCATAGTTAATGCTGCAGATATCTTGACAAATGAAAATCAGAACCTTTGCCTGAAAGCCTTTTTTTTTTTTTTAAACCACCAAAGCCTTTTTAGAAACGCCCTCTCATCCCCCTTAACTACTATACGACTGCCACAGCAACCTGCCCCTCCCTTCTTGCCTCAGAGGCTTTGCACATTCTGTTTTTTGGGCCTAGATCTCTCTTCCTGTAGCTCTTTCTAGATTAATTCCTACTTATCTTCCAGGTCACAATTTACATATCATTTCCTAAGAAATACCTCCCTTGGCCTTCCAATCTAAATTAGTCATTTCATATTCTCCCTTAGTATCCTGTTCTCCATTGCACATATCACATATCATAAGTGTTGTTATAATTGTATTTGATGTATTTTGGTTCATTATCTGTCTTCCTCAGAAGAATTTAGGGGAGAAGATGGGAACCATATCTATTTTGTTCAACACTGCATCCTCAGCATCCAGTACTGTGCAATGAGTTGGAACTTAACTCATTTGTTGAATGAATGACCCATCATTTGCTGCTGTTGACAGAAGAAAAGGCTGGCATCTTTCCAGGGCTGGAGTCACAGCACCCTCTCTACCCTGCAACCTGGACTCAGGTTCTTCCTAACCACACACGGGATATAAGTACTGCTCACAAGATATAAGAGACACATACTCTGGGCACTCTCATGGGCATTATCAGGGAAAACAAGAGGTGGGAGAGGGGAGTGGGAAGAAAAGGCAGCAGAGTAGGATGCCCTGGTCTCCCAATTGTTAAATGATACCTTTAGAACTCCCAGACCACCTGGACTTGTACTGTCTTTCCTAGCATGGTAGTTTTTCTCTCCTTTAAGGAGAACTGCTGTATTAGTCCATTTTCACACTGCTACAAAGACATACCTGAGACTGAGTAATTTATAAAGGAAAGACGTTTAATTGACCCACAGTTCCACATAGCTGAAGAGGCTTCAGGAAACTTGCAATCATGGCAGATGGGAAAGCAGACAGCTTTCTCAAGGTGGCAGGAGAGAGAAGTAAGAGCACTGGAAAAAAACTGCCACTTTTAAAACCATCGGATCTCATGATCCAATCACCTCCCACCAGGTCTCTCCCTCAACACCTGGGGATTACGATTCAAGATGATATTTGGGTGGGGACACAAAGGCTAACCATATCAGAGACCTACCTACTTACTGATGTTTTTGAAACGAGGTCTACTCCAGTACTGAGCCTGGCCCCTCAAGCTTTGGCTTGAGTTTGTGCTTTATGGATGCTCCCCCAGGCAGGCAGCACCCAGATACTTGGTAGAATCAGGAGTACTCAGTTTTACAGTCAATAAGGCCCTCACATTGTATTGGTTTCCTTCACTGCTTTAGCAAATTACTACAAATTTAGCAACTTAAGCAGCATAAATTTAGTATCTTATAGTCCTGAAGGTCAGAAGTCCAAAACGGGCCTCACTGGGCTAAAATCAAGATGTTGGCAGAGCTGTGTTCTTTTCTGAAAGCTTTAGGGGAAAATCCCTCTCCTTGCATTTCCAGTTTCTAGAAGTTTCCTGCATTCCTTAGTGCATGTCCCTTCCTCCATCTTCAAAACCAACAGTGTTGCATCTTTGCCTCATACTCTTCTGTTTCTCCCTTCAACTTTTGGGGACTCGTCTGATTTATTGGACCCACCCAAATACTCCAGGATAATCTCATCTCAAGGCTTTTAAATAAATCCCACCTATTAAGTACCTTTTGCAATGCAAACTATTCACAGTGAGTTATTCCCAGGACAAGTCTCAAAATACAGGTGATGAAGTCTCAGTTCCACCCTAGCCAGTTCCTCTGAGTCGTCAAGGAATGTAATAAGAAAAATGTAAGGATTAGAACATTGATTAGTCTACAAAAGCAGTGGAAGCCTCATACCAATGAGCTCCATTCTTCAGCATATCAGCCACCACAGTCAATAAAAGCCCGCTGGAAAAACTTTCCGGGCCCTAAGAAAACTGTGTGACATAACCGACTAGAGTGACGTGAGGTTTCTGATATTTGCTAAAAATGAATTTGGAGTGTTCAGAGATAAATTTCAAAGTCATTTGTGCAGGAATTATTTCAGGTACAAATAATAGGATACCCACAAAACAGCAGCTTAAGCAGTAAAGGCATTTGACTATTTCCTGTAACAGAAAGCTTAGAGGTAGGTGGTCCCAATATGGGGGCAGCAGTTTGGGGACAGCAGAGACCTAGGCACTATCTACCTTTCTGCTCTGCCTTTC
Source organism: Saimiri boliviensis (assembly GCF_048565385.1). Classification (NCBI taxonomy): domain Eukaryota; kingdom Metazoa; phylum Chordata; class Mammalia; order Primates; family Cebidae; genus Saimiri; species Saimiri boliviensis. The sequence continues at coordinate 37,679,971 of NC_133450.1, read as the reverse complement.
CCAGTAAGTCAATGATGTCTCCCCTCATGGTGGTAAGATAGCTGCACATTCACCGGAATCACATCCTCACAAAATGTTCTCCTAAGTACCAAAGAAGAAGATGAGGTACTTCCTGCTGCTCTGATATGGTTTGGTTGCATCCCCACCCAAATCTCATCTTGAGTTCCCATGTATTGTGGGAGGGACCCAGTGGGAGGTAACTGAATCACCGGGGCAGGTCTTTCTCATGCTGTTCTTGTGATAGTGAATAAGTGTCATGAGATCTGATGCTTTTATAAAGGAGAGTTTCCCTGCACAAGCTCTCTTTTTGCCTGCTGCCATCCATGTAAGATGTGACTTGCTCCTCCTTGCCTTCCACCATGATGGTGAGGCCTCCCCAGCCACATGGAACTGTGAGTCCATTAAACCTCTTTTTCCTTGTAAATTACCCAGTTTGGGGTATGTCTTTATCAGCAGCATAAAAATAAACATATATCCTCCCTCTTTTTTAAGAAAGGAGCATTTTCCTGGAGCAGCCAGCGGACTTCACCCCAGATCTCAGTGGCCAGTCAGGTCACATGCCTACCCTGGCAAAGGGAACCAGGATTCCATGATTGGCTTAGACCAACTGGGAGTCATCTCTGGGGTTGGGCACATTGATACCACAAGCAGAATTGGAGTTCTATTAAAAGAGAAGTAGGGGCAATGTCTATTGAGTAGTAGGCAGCTAGCAGTGTCTGAAACAGAAACATGAGTTGCTATTTATTTTTAAATGTATGACTGCATAAACAGGTGGATCTCCATTCAGAATAAAGCACACTTTATGCTCAAATCTGAAATGTTTATCTCATCAACTGGACCAGACCACTTTTGGCCTTTATATACAGATATCATAAGTTTATCTAATTTTATATATATATAAAAAGACAAAGGCACTAAACTAGCATTCATGGGCAGATTTCCATATGGTACCCTTTATCCACCCATTAGAATTACTAATTGAGTACCCACAGTGACCTTGGCAAAGTGGCTAGGCACTAGGATGAAGATATTGTTTCTCTCCTTGGGTAAGTAATTACAATACAGAAGGTTACATGTTATTACAGAAACAAGAACAAGAAACAAGGGAATGTCTCTAGGGATAGAAGGGTAACCTAGCCTTCTCTTGGAGTCAGGGAGGGTTTTCAGAAGATATGAGGCTAAAAGAGAGACCTGAAGAACAAATGGAGTTAGCCAGATGACAGATGAGATGGGAACTATGTCTGGGGTTAGGAAGAGGATGAGGAGGATGAGGAAATGCTCCAGGCAAAAAACCGAGCTGTGTAAAGTCTTATCAGTAAGAGAGCTCAGGTAAAATTTGGAAATAAGTGTAATTCAGTAAAGAGGAACAGAATATGATTGGTGGTGTGAGAGGACAGATAGGCTGGGGGTCAGATCATGAATTTAGACTATCTAAAAAGCAATAGACAATGGGGAATAACATAAGATTTACATGGTAGAAATCAGGGCCAGTGAAGACTGCTTTATTGATCAACTGCCACACCATCCTACAAGTTCATGAGAAGCCATGTCTGTCAGGCACTTGGGCTGGGTGCAGTCTCTAATTCATTTCCTACTTATCCAGGTGAATATTTTGAATGCCCTGGCAGTCTCTGATCCATCCAGCCTGGCTTCTGCCTTCGAGATCCATGATGGCTCCTGGTTTCAGTATGACATTGGGCTCTTTTCCCTTGCATTATGGAGTCTGAATTCTGTAGACCAGCTGTGGCTCAAATACCAATGCCCCTTCTATGGTGGGCAGGAGGGGCACCAGGAGAGGTGAGAACATGAGCTATTGAGGAGTGAAGGTTTGCAGGAGTGCACACAAACACGCAAGGCCATCAAACCCAGCACTGGACTTGCTGGAACTCTCAAACAATTACCATGTTTATTACCTCGGCGATTGCTCAGGCTAAGGAACACCAGACACTTGAAGTTTGTTTTCCTCTTCAATTGGAACTGACATTTCCCCACGATTGGATTACTTTGAAATCAAGAAACTGCAGCTCAGAGAGTTCATAAATTTATTTCTGTTCCACCTTGTAGCATTTATTACACAGACTGATCAGCCAAAGAATACAGGCTTTCTGGGTTTTATTTCCTGTTTTATTGCAGTAACCTTTGAAGAGAGGGTGGTATGGTTCACAGGGTGGAGGCGGCTCACAGGTGGCAGGTAGGAGAGCAGCCCAGCAGAGACCAGGGTTCTCTGGCTCTCATGGACTCTGTCTGCTGCCTCCTCCATCCAGCTCCCCAGAGGAAGGGCCTGGAAAAGATATCCAGTGTTCTGGGGGAGAAAAATGCTAGGGGTGGGAAAGAGGCACTGGAAACTCCACACTGTGTCTGATAGAAACCCAGAATTAGAGTGGGAAAGCCATTCTTTCCTGTTTCCACTTCCTCTAGCTATCTTCGGGAATAGGTTAGAAAAGGCCCTTGGTTAGAGGAAAGAGATTACAAACCCAGGGGTTCTGAAGAGGTTTTCTGGGACTTTGGGGGTCCAAAGGTCATCAGTCTTTGGGTGGGTATGTGTGAAAGAGAAAGAGAAAGGCCTTGTTATCCAAACATAACTAGCAGCAGACTTTGCATAAGAGGCGGAAGATCCAGCAAAGAACTACCTGCCCTCCAGAAGCTCCCAGTCTTGCAGGTCCACTGAGCTGAAAGCCAGGACAGGGAGAGCCCAGGAGCTATGAGAGCCCTGGGAAGGGCTTCTTAGAGGAAGTGCAGTCTGAGCTGGCTACTGCTTGGAAGGCCCCTTTGATGTGAGACAATTGCCTTTTAAGTTGTTAGACCCAGATTACTGAACAGGAGAGGTGGCAGGGGTCCAGAAACCCATCCCAAGACGACCACTGTACATTTGACAGTTTGGCAGGGTGGTTAAGAGCCCTCTTGGGCTGATATCCTGTTTCTATCATTTGCTAGTTCTGTGACTTTAACCTTTTGTGTCTCAGTGTCTTTATTTGTAAAAAGGGGCACAACTGGCTCACCTCATAGAGCTGCCCGGGGAATCAATGAGAAAATAGGCATCAAGGCTTAGGATGGTGCTTGCTACCAGGAGCTCTTGGTAAAGGCCAGCTCTGCTAATTGGGGAGCACCTGACTCTCCCTGTGTCTTTCAGTGCAGAACACACGAAGCCTGTACTTTTGTTCTTGGAGCCCTGTCCACCCAGGATAGATGATTGTCCCAAACACAGTCACCCTGAGATTTAACAGAGAACTTATTTTCAATGAGAAAAAGAGAGCAAAAGTTTTTCCTCATCTGTCATATGTCTCTTTTAGGATTTAAATACCAGTTATAATCTCTACTTGTTTCTTTAACAAATAAATGCCTAGAAGCGAAGCACAGCCTACCTTTTATAACCGGGAGAATAAAATCTCAAATTGGTTAAACAACTTGTCCCACACTGAGATTATTAAAGAGTAGGAGCCTGAACTCCGCTCTTCTAAAGCACAGGCCCAGGCATCCTAATCACATTATTCCCTGTCATCTGCTACCCAACAAGATCTGCTTCCTACTTACCGAGCTGGTCATATAAGGTGGAATGATTTCATCAGAGCAAGCCATACTCAGAAACAGAAAGTGTTGCCTCAGGTGCTTTCTTGAATGAGAGATTTTAATATAAAAGCCAGTTCTATCCATAATGGTCAAATTCTAAGCGATTGATTCTCTTAGGTTTCTCTGATAGCAGAGAACAGAGACTGAGAAGTAAGTGAGCTCTGAAGGGTCGGCAGAAGGGGGAATGGGGTACTAGGTGACTTTCATCCCTGTTAGTGGGAACTCAACTTTGCATTGTGACCTTGCTCAGCTGTTCATCCAAAAGGAAACGGCGGCTTACAATTACAGAAAGTCAGTAGCTGGAATTATTAATAATACCAAAAAAGCACGGTTTTTGCAACAATGATTTGTGGTCATGTTTTATAATTGATAGTCATTTCTATTATTTAAATACTAATTCATTTCATGTACTAAGCAGTGCATTGACTTTACTTACGGTATTAAGGCAGTCCTCCTAACTTAAAATCATTCCTTATTTTCTTCAGGTAACCAAAATTCACTGCTAACATATTTGTGGCTGCTTATAGGATTGCACCCTCTGAGAGAGCACTGTGGGCAGTTTATACAAAAGCAACCACATATAAGCACTGGGCCTTCCAGGCTGATGCTTTTCTCACCAGTAGGATTCCTGGGATATCCTTTGGTAATTTGTTCACACAGTCTCCTTACTGCTGGCTTCATTTGGCCCTTCTACAACATGAGAAGAATGTGAGATCTTTGTGCATCTACCATTTTACAGCAATGAGCTGGGAGGCTCTGGCTATTCTGCAGGCAGGTATTCCGGGCCAGCCCTTTTCCCCCTGCACAACTGTGGGCCTCCTGTCTAGGCCTATGAAATGAGGGAGATGGAAGTGGTCACCCTTAAGAATTCTTGACACACTAAATCTGAATGAGATAATAGAATCAGTGAATATGTTTTCTTGCAGGTGCATTGAAGGTCCTGACTGCTGAAAATAGAAAATGCAAAAAGATTAATGGGCCTGTGTTGCTGGAGGATTCACTGCCGACAGACATAAGCTGCCTGTTCCCATTTAGTATCTCTGAATCTTCCTGAAGGCTGATTTTTATTATTTCACTCCTCATATCCCTTTAAGCAATAGGCTGCTCATAAAATAAAATCTACTGAATCTTAGCTGAGGCTCTAGCATGATGCTTTCTGAGATACTTCAGAATATTTTTTCAAGTTTATTTATGAGATGGGAGTATTTATATTCCATTTATTGGACATATTCATTTGTTTTTGTTTTTGTCTCAGGAAGACAAGAGAAGACATTTATAAGCTGTTGGTCTCACCTCACAAGGTCAGAACTGAAAGTTCTGTGTGTGTAGAAAAAAATTCAAGTCCCGGATTTAAATATGTTGTATTGCTATTGCTAACTTAACAACTGTGCATGTCAGATGGTTTCAGCAACCTTGAGAAATCATCATGGATTCGTGTTCCATGTAATTGCATGAGTTTTGTTCTGTCCCATGACTTCAGATCATGGTCCTAGCTCTAATGTATGTTATGTGTTCTAAGAAGCATTTGCTCTGATCTGAAGCTTGGTGCTGGGTTCTTGTTACCTGTGAATGGACCTTCTTCGCCATCTTAGACCTATCAATGCTAAGCATGTTCCTGAACCACAGCTGGAAAGGCTTAGTCTCTTGGCACAAGAAGTCTTGTCCACCTGGTTGAACCCTGACTTTCAAATGATATGCCTAAGCTCAATAGCTTTCCATCATCTAACTGAGCAGGTCTAATGTCAGGCCTTAAACCTTCCCCCAGACTTATTTGGGCAGTATTGAATAAGCTATCCTGAGTGTGACCAGCCTATCCTGAGCTACAACCATGGACAGCACCTCCTAGACTGTTTGGCACCATTTGGAAGAGGTCAAACAAGTAGATATGGATACATTTTAAATAAGAAAACTGTTAGGCAAGGAATTCATGACTAAAACACCAAAAGCAATGGCAACAAAAGCCGAAATAGACAAATGGTATCTAATTAAACTTAAGAGCTTCTGCACAGCAAAAGAAACTATCATTAGAGTGAATTGGCAACCAACAGAATGGGAAAAAAATTTTTGCAATCTACCCATCTGACGAAGGGCTAATATCCAAAGTCTAGAAAGAACTTAAACAAATTTGCAAGAGAAAAACAACTCTGTCAAAAAATGGGCAAAAGATATGAACAGACACTTCTCAAAAGACGACATTTATGCAGCCAACAAACCATATGAAAAAAAGCTCATCATCACTGGTCATTAGAGAAATGCAAATCAAAACCACATTGAGATACCATCTCATGCCAGTCAGAATGGTGATCATTAAAAAACCAGGAGACAACAGATGCTGGAGAGGATGTGGAGAAATAGGAATGCTTTTACACGGTTAGTGGAAGTGTAAATTAGTTCATCCATTGTGGAAGACAGTGTGGCGATTCCTCAAGGATCTAGAACTAGAATACTATTTGCCCCAGTAATCCCATTACTAGATATATACCCAAAGGATTATAAATCATTCTATTATTAAGATACATGCACACATGTTCATTGCGACACTGTTCACAATAGAAAAGACTTGGAACCAACCCAAATGCCCATCAATTATAGACTAGATAAAGAAAATGTGGCACATGTACACCATGGAATACTATGCAGCAATAAAAAGGATAAGTTCATGTCCTTTGCAGGAACATGGATAAAGCTAGAAACCATCATTCTCAGCAAACTGACACGAGAACAGAAAACCAAACACCGCATGTTCTCACTCATAAATGCGTGTTGAGCAATGAGAACACATGGAAACAGGGAGGGCCCAGTTGCGGGGGTGGGAACTAGGGGAAGGATAGCCTTAGGAGAAATATCTAATGTAGATGATGGGGTGACAGATGCAGCAAACCACCAAGGCACATGTATACCTCTGTAACAAACCTGCACGTTCTGCACATGTACCCCAGAACTTAAATAATAAAAAAAGAAAATCGTTAGGGAACCAAAGGGCTACCCAAAAGATGAATTTTGAACTTCCCCTCTGCTGGAATTCATTGAGAGATAATACAGATGAAAACAAGTAGTTTTTTTTAATTTAAATAAAAATAGTGAGGTGGGACATGCCCTAGATATTAAAATATACCAGTAAGCTGAAATAAGTAGGTACTGAGGTACAATTGTAAAAATGGGCAGACACATCAAGAGATAACCTTGATATTAACTTTGATATTTATAATTGATGTATAATAAAGGAGGAATTACAAAGTCAATAAATGGAGTTGGAAATTTTAGTATTTTAGGAACAAAAGAATTGACTTAGATTTTCCTCCCAGAGTGTTTTACAAAATAGTTTCCAAATGGATAAGGTGGATACGAGAGGTATGTGTACAAAATGAACCTTAAAACATCACAAGGAGGCCGGGTGTGGTGGCTCAAGCTTGTAATCCCAGCACTTTGGGAGGCCGAGGCGGGTGGATCACGAGGTCGAGAGATCGAGACCATCCTGGTCAACATGGTGAAACCCCGTCTCTACTAAAAATACAAAAAATTAGCTGGGCATGGTGGCATGTGCCTGTAATCCCAGCTACTCAGGAGGCTGAGGCAGGAGAATTGCCTGAACCCAGGAGGCGGAGGTTGCGGTGAGCCGAGATCACGCCATTGCACTCCAGCCTGGGTAACAAGAGCGAAACTCCGTCTCAAAAAAAAAAAAAAAAAAATCACAAGGAATTGTAGAAGGATTTCTGTCTAACCTCTACATGGTAAAGGACTTTTAAAACATAAAAACAATGGAGTAAGATCAAATAAATTTAACTAATAAAAATGTAAAACATCTGTTTATTTTAAAAATCAGTATTTGTCTTCAAAAACAATGAAAAAAATGGTTATCAGGGAGGGATTCTGAGAAGATAGCAATGACAGTGGCACAGTTTTTAAATCTCCCAGAATTCTGACATAAGAGAGACGGAGCAATTAGACAGCCAAAAACTATAAAATCCATGGATAACAGTTATAACAAGGTTAAGTGACAAAGTATTCTCACAAACTCTAAAATACAAGAAGATGGGGAAAGCCTCCAGCAGCTTCAAGATCTTCAAGGTGTCAGCTTACGTGCCGCAGGAAGCTGCGACAGGGAGGGGGAATCTGACAGATTTGAGAATAGGCCAACCCCAAAACTGGGGAGCAAAGCAGGATCCTATGAGAACAGCAGTTGAACCTAGGAGGGATTTTACCCAATTGTTTTAGTCAGGGTTCTCCAGAAAAATCGAATCAATAGGATGGGTGGGTGGGTAGATATTTATTTATTTATTTATTTAGGCAATAGCTTCCCATGATTATAACAGCTGAGTAGTTCCACAATATGTGGTCTGTAAGCTTTAGGTCCAGGGGAGATGGTGCAACTCCCAGTCCAACACCAAAGGCCTAATAACTGGAGAGGCTGTGGTGTAAGTTCCAGAGTCCAAAGGCCCAAGGACCAGGAGCTCTGAGGGCAGCAGATCCTGATGTCCCAGCTCAAGAACAGAGAGAACTATCCCTTTCTTCACTCTTTCATTCTATCAAGTGGGGCCTCAATGGCTTGGATAAAGCTCACCCCCATTGGTGAAGACAGATCTTTCCTCAGACTACTGATTAGAATGTGAATCTTTTCCAGAAGCACCCTCATAGGCACATTTAGAAATAATGTTTCACCAGCTATCTGGGCATCCCTTAACCTAGTCAAGTTGACACATAAAATTATCTATCACACCATTCCAGTTGTGGTGAGTGCAGGAGGTTTGTAAAGAGTTCTGGAGAGACCAGAGTAGTCTTGTCTTTACCTTGCAGCTCTTGAAAGGAGCTGTCAGGGCTCTCCCTGGGAGAGTTTTCAGTAATTATAGAGGTAGTGGTGGTTTTTGCACTGTTGTTCTGGGGCTACTGTGTGTATAAAATGGGATAAAGCAAAATTAATAATTAGTGAATAGTCTATTATCTCCTGTGTCCTTGAGAACCAGCATTTGAGGCATAGAAGAAAGGAAGTACGGATGTCCTATAATTAAGTAAAAACCTTACAGTACTGAAATTAAACTGGAAATGTCAGCATGAATTCATGAGGTGTGTGCATGTGTTCAGTTCTGCCAGAACATGACATATGCATTTCTAAAAAAAAGAATCACCTCGTTGTGCAAAAAATCACAAGATTAAAAACCACTGGGTTTGTGGTAAAAATGTGGGTAAAGGTACAACACTCAAAAACTTCAATGACACATTTTTAAAAGGATATAAATCGAGCAAAAATGATACAGCAATTATATACATGGTTAATATGTTAAAAATATGTAAATACTACGATAAATATGGTACCTCACACTGAAAAAGACCTGAAGTTTGCTTGTGGAAGTGGGCATTGGAAGGACTGCAGCATGTTCAGTTATCATGAAGAGGTGGAAAAAAAGCTTACCTGAAACTGGACAGAAATTTGTCACATTAGATGTGGATGAATGTGTCTCCATGTCCTCTGTTGGGCATTGATGCTGAACATCAGAGTTATCTGATCTTCTGTAGCCTTAAATCCTGGGTCATGTTTTTCCCCCTTTGAGATAGAGGCCCTTTGAGGCATGCATTTGTAATAGATAACCCGTTTCATCAAAATTGAAAATTTTATCTGATGTCTAGCCTTATTCAGTTAATTTCTGAGTAATTGCTGGAAATTCCTTTCCTGCCTTTTCATCTGCACTTGCAACTTTGCCCCCTCAGCTGAAAACTCTGGAAATTAGAGTGGTGTTTGAAACCACCAAACCCACTACTCATAGCAGTAAAAGGTATCACGTCTACTGAATATGGTGATTTCTGTTTAAGGTGTTTACAGAGAGATTGTGTATGGATTGTGCTTCTCTTTTATTTTGAAAAAGCCTATTTTTTATTATTTTATGTATTCTTACATGGTTTTGTTCAGCTTGGTGTGATTTTCTGCATTCTTTGACTATTTCTCCTGTATAAAATAGCCAAACACAAAATTAGTGTAATGCTCCACTTGTTCCCTAACATACCAATTGTGTTTGGACAAATTAGTGTTTTCAAAGTAAGTGTCATTGCAGAACCAGCTGTGGGAAGATCTTCCCCCTAGCTCCTTTAGCTCTGTCTAATGGAAAGGACTGAAAACGATGACTAACCTCACAGTGGAATAGCAGTGAGCATCCATAGCACGGTGATTGAGATCTCAAAAATACTATATTCTATTAAAAGAAATCAGGGTTTTTTTCTTTTTGTTTGTTTGTTTGTTTTTGTCAGAGTCACACTCTGTTGCCCAGGCTGGAGTGCAACGTTGTGATCTCGGCTCACTGCAACCTCTATCTCCCGGGTTCAAGCGATTCTCCTGCCTCAGTCTTCCCAGTAGCTGGGATTACAGCCGTGTGCCACCATGCCAGGCTACTTTTTTTTTGTATTTTTAGTAGGGATGGAGTTTCACCATGTTGGCCAGGCTGGTCTTGAACTCCTCACCTCGTGATCCACCTGCCTCGGCTTCCCAAAGTGCTGGGATTACAGATGTGAGCCACTGTACCCAGCCAGCGTTTCTTAAGGAAATGGTTGGTTTCAGTCTGGGGCAGGGGATAGGCCTGGAGCATCTTGTTATTCCAGATAGCAGGGAGGCTATCAAAGACTACTAGCATCATGTCAAAAGGACTCAGGAGCCAACTGAAGAAGGTCTCGATGCCAAAGATGAGACGTTTGTATCTCAAAAAGAATTTTTCAATTGTATATACATATTTAATCCATCAAATATGTTTAAATCCGTGGGTTCCTAATACCATTTGAAAAAAAACTGGCTGCTTTGGGAGAAGAAAAAGCACCTATTATCTTGAAAACTGATAAATAAAGACAAAGAATCAAACATTTATCCTGTCTTTGTTTTGTGAACTGTACTACTAGGTACTAGGTAACCAAATCAGAGAGGAGAAAAAATAGCTCTTTATGGAAGTATTTCAACTAATACACGAAAAATAAATAATAGAATTAGAACATCCCCATTTTGCAACCCCCAGTGAATTGAGGGATCTAGGCATTGAACTTCAACAGCTGCTAACATCACAAAAAGGGAGATATGCAGACAGTATTTGCCTCCTGACAAAAAACACAACACCATCTATAAGCTTGCCAAAGGGATCAAACTTAAGTCTAATCAAGCCTTTGGATCCAGCTACCAATTTGCAAGAAACACAGAGCTCAGAAGAACATATTGAACCGTTTCTTAAATACACAATCAGCAAAATCCAGACTGTGGGAAACTTTACAGGTAAAAATGTTCAGGTTCTTAAACAAAACAAACAAAAAATCTGTAAGAATAAGAGAAAGTCTAAGTGGAACATCTCTGTTAAAAATGTTTAAAAGACATAGCAAATTTTTAAAAATAGGCAAAGCTTAATGACAGTGCCTTAGGAATGCACTTTTTGTGACAGAGCTGTAAAGAGATGCGAGGAAGTGGTTGCTGTAAGAATCAGGATAGTCAGTAATTAAGTTAAACTCGAGAAAATTACAGAAACTCTATTTCTTTCCAACTGTGTGTGTGGATTGATTTTGGAACGTGCGTTTCCTGTCTGCCTCGTTTAGGAAGGCGCATGTTTGCATCTCGAGCCCGATGTGCAGCACCTGCGGCGTTAGCAACCTCAGGGCCTCACACTACAAAGGGTTTCACCTGTGCTGAATGGTTTGCTACTGGGCTAACCGTCTGCTGTCCTCCGAGGGCTAAGACCGTTCCCTGGGATGAGCAGGGCAACCACTTTATTCCTAGATCTCCTCTCTAACATTATGAGACGATTCCGTGTTTGTTTTTCTTCCCCCTACATCCAGAAAAACAAAAAACAAAAACAAATGCTGGCCCTGCCCGAGATTTTTCCTCAGTATCCCTGCAAGAGCCCAGGAGCCCTATCTGGCTGTTTCATGACCAGCCAATTAGATAAAGATTGTTAATCAGAGTAATGAGGGGAGAAGGGACTGGAGGAAGGGAAGCAGGACAGGAGTGTGGCAGAGGCAGCTGCAGAAGACAGGACTACCCCTCCTGCTCTACTCTGATGTTTTATTCAGGCTGTTTGCAAATGAGCCAGCAGAAACAGCATTAACAATAAATGAGATGCATCAGACTGAGAAGGGGCTGGGGAGGGAGATTTGAAAGCCGTTCCTTGCCAGCCAGGCTCAGGGGCTCCCTATTGGGTTGACAAAAGTGAATCCTTCTCAGGTGGCCTAACCTGCTGGCCCACCTGTGCGCCGGCTTTCTGAAAAGCAAATAATACTAAGAAGCTCAGAGGGTTTTCTAGCAAGTGAGAGCCAGCCTAAGAGGCCTATTCCAAACTACCAACACCCGAGGGCTGGAAAATTTTACTCCCAGCCTCATCCAGCCTCATCACTGTAGTAGTCACAACTCAAATGATCTGTTAGGTAGCTTCAGGTTCTCCACTTTATTAAAATAATGAATACTTGATTTATGCTTCATAATTAACCACGCACTTTCCACCATAAAACAGTTCTCACAATAACCCTGTCAAGGAGTGGGAGTGACCCATTTTATAAATAAACCAAGCAAGATTACCCAGGGCCTCAGAGTCCTCACTTTCAGAATTCCATTCATTTTTTCCTTTTGAACACTTTCCATGAGATCAAATCCCTCCCCCGCTACCAATTTACCCAGACTTGTAAAGCTCCTTCTTTTCATTCAACAATAATGTACTGAATATCACAGGGGCTGAGCCAGGCAGAGCATAGGAAATCCCAGTGGCCAAAATATCCTGTTTGATTCTATAGACTATCAGGCTGCCAATTTTCCTCTGGTGTGATTCTGATTCTACTACACTTAGTGCTTCCCAATTTAAAAATGATAGCAGTCGTCGTCTATTAAGCACACACTAAGGGCTAAGCTCTGTGGTAAACAACCTACAAATACGATTTCATTTAAGGCTTTGAGTTCATGTCCCTTAACCCCAAACAGAGCTCACGTTGGAAACAATATGCTGCCAACACAACATTGTTCCTCCTTTTTTTTTTAGACGGTTTTGCTCTTGTCGCCCAGACTGGAGTGCAATGGCGCAATCTCGGCTCACCTCAGCCTCCCAGGTTCAAGTGATTCTCCTGCCTCAGCCTCCTAAGTAGCTGGGATTACAGGTGCCCACCACCACACCAAGCTAATATTTTTTTTGTATTTTTCGTAGAGACAGGGTTTCACCATGTTGGCCAGGCTTAGTCTCAAACTCCTGACCTCAGGTGATTCACCTGCCTCAGCCTCCCAAAGTGCTGGGATTACAGACGAGAGCCACTGTGCCCAGCCAACACTTTTGATAATAAAGGGAGCAAGCTTTTTTTTTTTCTTCATCGAATCCCACCCTTTCACAACCTCAGCGAAACTCTTTGCGGTAGTGAGACGTGTTCTAGTTGTCTGATTTGGCAGCATGATTCCTCCAGGGTCGCTCTTCCCCTGCATTTCTCCTTCATACCCGTCAGCATCACGGGCAAGGGGCTCTACAGCAAAGGTGGTAAAAGAAGGCCAAGCTTCCTTTCCCAGCTTAGACAAAAGAAACCTCTAGCACAGACACTGGATTCCTGTTGGTGAGGCCGAGACCTGGGAAGACTTAGAGTGCTATTCCCTGGCACCCACCTCTCTTGAAGGTCTCCCAAAATATCCCCAATCTCCCAGGAAGGCATAAAGGAAGGAAAAGATGTCTATCAGAGAGAAGCAGAGCTCCAAAAGACAATTACTTACCTAGCGTTGCTTCTCAGCGTAGGGGCCTCAGCGCGGCAGCGGCATCCTCACCACCAGGGAGCCGGTTACTAAAGTGGAAAGTCCAGTGGCACGCCAACCTACTCCATCAGAGTCGGTGCGCTAACAAGATTTTCAGGGGAGTGGAATACATATTGGAGTTTGAGAGGCACTGAGTTGGAATACATGGGGAGAGAGTACACCGTAGTGCTGTGGCTCTCAAAGTACGGGCCCCAGAGACCAGCAGCATCGCCATTACCGCCAGGCTACTTTGGAAAGGCAAGATTTTGAGCCCCACCCCAAGCCAACTGCATCAGAAGCTCTAGAGGGTGGGGCCTCACCATATGAGTTTAATAAGCCCTCCAGGTGATCCCGATGCAGGCTAAAGTATGAAAAGCCCTGGTGTAGACAATTACTTTTCCAAGCCCTGGCTCCCCTATTTCCGACTCATCTCTTAGGCTGCAATCTTGGCTGACACTTGGGGGAATGGAAGGAAGGCCTTCTATGCTTGGTTTTCCCCCTTCCATTTGATTTTCCTGGGGACGGTTCTTAAAACTCAAGCTTCTAAACAAAAAGTCCCTCTTGCTTGTAGTTTAATCCTTCATTTGCATTGCCAACAATTAATGGGAAGAAAGAAGTTCCAGGAGACCAGCTGGCTTCTAAGTGCTGTATGTATTTGATCAGAAGCAGGCCTGGGAGTGGAAGACCCAGGTTTCCCAGCCCAATGATAAACAAGGGCATGAAGCCACAAGGAAGGGGACTTTGGTGGGGCTCTCCCAGGTCACAGGCTGGAGGCGGGGGCTTCAGTGGGGCTCTCCCAGGTCACAGGCCAGGGTGTGGGTGGGCATGTATACAACACCAGCACAAGATGGAACCAGACAGGGAAGCATATCTGCACAGAAGAGGCAAGAGCATGGGGATTCCTTCCCACTCCGCAAAATCAGAGAATTGTCAGCTGTCAGACAACCACACAGTCCACCTCCCACTTTGACCAGTACCATGCCTATATCTCTCCAGACTAAGGACCTCCATTTCTTCAGTCTGTGGTAGCGGCCTCACCACTCGCTGATATTAAAAGAAAGAACAAAAGTGTCCATCCATTCATTCAACAAGTCTTTGCTGAGATAGGCCTAGATGCCAGACACAATGCCAGGTACACAAAGACACAACTCCCAACTTCGAGGAGTATCCATTCTCGTGGAGGAGACAAGCCTCAATTTCTTAAGTATGTAGTCATCACAACATGTGATCATGCTGGGAGAGTGTGTGATGGAAACCTGGCTTAGTCTCAGGTCAGGGAAGCCTCCTTTAAGGAAGGGGATTGTTGAAGTTTGGGTTCTGAAGAATGCATAGAAGTTAACTTGGCAAAGGCAAGTGTCAATAGCGGTAAGGAGAGCATCACAGGCAAAGGAAAAGGACATGAGCTGAGACAGAGCATGACAAGTTTAAGGATCAGAGAAAAGTTCCAAGGAAGAGACTCAGGCCATGACAGCGGGAGGTGGCATCAGAAAGGCACAGAAGTGGTGGGCAGGACTAGGCCACAGGTTTATAAAGTGAGGACCTCTATTTGTGAGGAGATCTCCTTTGAGTCTTTATCTTAAAAGTGATGGGGAGCCTTCAAAGGATTTTAAGTGGAAGAGTATCAGGGACAGATTTATGTGTTGTAAAGCTTACTCTGCGTGTGCCGTGGAGAGGGAAGTGCTGATGCAGGAGTATAAGCAACTATGAAGCTTTTGCCGTAGTCCAGGGGCCTGGGACCAAGTGCTGCTGGTGGAGGTGAGCAGAGGAATGCAGACCGAGGAGAGACATGGATGACATCCTTAGACTTCAGATGTGGATTGGACATTGGTAAGGTGTCCAGGGAATCTCTAGGTCACTAGGCTGGGCTGAAAATGGGGTGAGAGCTGGACTGGAGGAGAGGCATTCATTTAGCTACAGATGCAGAAGAGATGCACCCGGAAAGAACACGTGATGAAAACTAGGACAGTCTCCAGGGAAGAAGACTCACTTAGCATTTAATTAAAGTAGGTGTCCAAACAGCTCTCAGTTATTTGGGTTATTCAATGTGTTAATTACAGTCCTGTTTCTCCTATTTCAATTTCTGGGCTTTGTTCATTTACATCTTCACCAGCAGGTGGAAGGAGAAGGGAAGGGAGGTTTGGGGGACCCAGTTCATTTAGTCATGTATGCCTTGTGGAAAGATGAAAACCAAGTGGCCTCACCTACTTAGAATGCCAGCTTATTGCAACTATTTAGCTTACAAAACAACAATCCTGTCCCTGAAGAGGAGGGCTGCATAGAAATGCAGTTTACATACCCAGCAACTTTCAGCAACTATCCCTTAATGAATTAGTCAAACCTCCAGGCATCCAAATTGGTTCCTATGATTCCTTCATCTTCCAGGTTGTTTGCCTTTAAAGTTTAGAACCAGACTGAAGAGTATTTATAGCAATGGGACATTTTTGTGAGCCTGAGGAAAGGGATCTTTGATAAATCAACACTAGAGAATTGCAGAAAAGGAACGTAGTTGGTGAGGTCTTTCAGGCAGGTTTGCAATGATTTCTTGTGCCGTCTCTTGGAAAGGTGCGAGGGCAGCAGCCACCCTGGGCTTGGAGATTGTGTGGAAAAGATAATCCAAAACTACAATAAAATTTTAATTGTATGCTTGATCTGTTTCAGGATGGAGAATTAAGACAGATTTAGATTTCTGTTTTTTTCAGGGTTCGGGCAGGAATCAAACAGTACTCTCAGAAAAAATGATTGAAGATAAATGAATGAAGGGACTATTTCTAAGGGTGTGAGCAGGGAAAAGGGAAGTCAATGAGGGATAGTAAAGTACAAACTATCCAGAAACCACCAACACTCCAAGGCATGAAATGAAAGGAGAGTGGGTAGTTGTTTCTCCAAGCGTAGCAGGAGGCTGCCTTGAATCTGCAGAATAATGGATCCACTGCCAACTACAATTCAACCAGGAGAGATCCTGAAAGGGAAATGCCCAGACCTCTCCATAGGTGCATCCCATTGGTCCACCCAGAGCAGAGACTGATGAGCATGGAGCCCACTGACTCAGCCCACAGGCAGCAGTCAGCCTCCCGGGCACAGAGCAAGGCCAGAGAACGGTACAAAGTGGACACATGGGAGCAAGCAGAGAAAACCAAGAGACTGGTTCGGATTTCCAAATCTAGGCGATTAATATATTTATGCGGGTTTGTGAGTTTCACTGCCTAGGCTGTCCTGGTTTCATAATGGTACAGCATTGCCCACACTGATAGTATTAAACAAACCAACACAAGACAGAGCTGCTAGCCCAGGCCGTGCCTGGGGTGAGGTGGGGAGGGAACTGTGCTGAACAGAGCTGTCTGTTGTTTCCACGGTTTCCCCTCTGAAGTCGGCTGCGCCTCTGGCCACGGGGCTCCTTTATTCTTTCTCCTCTCCCCACTCCCCCGCCAAAGGAGACAGTGCTTGAATTCTTGATGAAATCAAAAGAATAAGCTTGAGGATTGCATGTTTCCATCTTGCCTATTGTTTGTCTGGTAAATAACGTGTTCTCTGTAAAATCTGAACTTTTCATCTCACGTGTGCTGACAGACTGAAGCCAGCCTCCAAGCTTCCCTTGGAGAAAGCTGGCTATGATCCTGGCTCACTCTGGTCTTCTCTCTTCTCATATGCAGACAAAACACAACACAGGGTCCACCAGGATACTTTCCCTGTGGCCCTGTTTTATTTCCCACTGTAGAACACATGCAGAAACAGACTTTGCTCCTGGTCTCTTCTGTGACCAGATACATGCTCCTCTCCCCAAGACCTGCTAATTTCAGAGCAGTTACCTATTCCCTTTGGTGAGGCAGAGGGACCCTCAGGGGCCCAGCAGAGGAAGAGCCGCTCAGACACTGCCCTCTGCTGGAAACTATTGGGACTGCTCCATTCTCCCTGAGGACTCCTGCCGGCTCCCAGAGTAAGGGACCTTCACTCCTCCCTGGTTGCAGATTTACCTGCAACACAGATAAGGACTGATTTACCTAGAAAGCTTCTCTCATTAATGACGTAGATGTAAAAAAAAAAAATTAGAGTATGAGGTAGGAGGATTTTTTATGATTTGATATACAAAAAGATCTCTAAATGATGCAAAAACAAAACATAAAAAACTGGTAAATTTGACTACATCGAAAACAGAAACTTGTACGTGACAGAAAACAACATAAGCAAAATTAACAGCCAAAAGCAGAAAATACTCGTAACAAAGGATAAGTATCTAGAATATATAGAGAAACTCTATATATTGAAAATAAAACAAATGGAAAAAAATCTGATAGAAAAATATTCTAAAGATATAAAACGGTAATTCACAGAAAAGAAAATGTAAGTGGCCCAAAAGAGCTTGACAATAATACTCTGTTTTACCAGTAATCAGGAAAATAGAAATTCAAACACCAGAGAGAGATCTTTTTTTTTTTAACCTTCTAAATTAGAAAAAATTAAAAAGGGCATGGAGAAAAGATATTCTTTACTCTCTAGGCAGGATCATAAGCTGGTATAATCACTTTGGAGAGAAATTTGGCAGTATCTACTAACGCAAAATGTTCATACTGTGATCCAGTGATTCCCCTTCTCCATATCTACTCCAGAAAAACACTTATCCATGCGTCCAGAAGCTGGGTCTCAGCAAGTCTGTGGCAGCTTTGTTTGCAAAATATCAAGCGTTAAGTGCAGAAATAACTGAAATGGGCATAAAAATGGGATTTGTTAAATAAACTATGATTCATCTATAAAACACACACACACATGCATATATATAGCAGTGTTTTAAAATATATTTACTATATGTACTGACAAGGAAAGATCCTCCAGACCTATTGTTGACTGAACAAAAAGTCAAGCTGCAGACTGACACATAGTATAATAACTTATATACAAAACACCCAGGCATAGTAAACAACATTTTTCCTATGGGTATAGACACTATGGGTCTTCAAAGCATGATAAAATGCACAGGACATGTAATACTGATAGCAAGAGCTACTTCTGGGCAGAGATGAGGTCTGGAGCTGGTGGTCAAAGGGCATTTCAGCCTTATCTGTAATGTTTATTATTATTATGTTTTTACTAAAAAGAATGTGTTAATGTATTATATGTGTAATTAAAGTTAATAAAAGCTATTCTTATATTAAAAAGGAGAAAAGTCTTTCTTCCTCCTTATTAATGCATCTGGAACAGCCAGGAATCATTGAGCTATAAGTAAAATGGTGCCTTAGGTGATTTGTCAGGGGGCCTGCTAAGTAGAGGGCAATGTGGTCGTCATGGAGACAGCTGTCTTCAATACAAACCATCCTGTGCATCTATCTACACATGTCGGATATGTAACCATTTTCCCATTCAATATCACACTTTTAAATCTTGGTTCACAAACTCAACAGTAATAACTTCTAACACAATGAGAGCAGTCAGTATTAAAATCTAATATCTCATTTAAATTTTTACTCTTTCTGTCTCCCCACACCACCCCCAGATAAGTTTACTTGGATTTAGAGATGTTAAATAGCCTGTCCAAAGTCAGTTGATTAATATGTGGCAGAATTTTTCCTACCTCAGAGGCCATTCTTTTAACCATTTAAGCTATATTACAAAGTTATTAATGTCTTTGTCAACTTCGGCCAGGTAAGGAGGGCTGAGGCAGGAGGAACGCTTGTGATCAGAAGTTGGAGACCAGCATAGGCAACATAATGGAAACTCCCTCTCCAAAAGAAAGAAATGTCAGTTTTCTGTCAAAAGCTTCTGTGGGTTTCCCTGCCTCACATGCCATGCTTATTTGCTGCCTTGCTCTGAGTCAAAACAGCAGCTGGTTCATTCTGGGAGAAAAATCTACCATAAGCAGCAGTGTTATTTGGGTCTCAGTATTACTAGGAAGCTCAAGACAAATACACATTAAAGGAACAACTAAGAATTTAGGAATAATCCTCAACCAGAAGACTACATCAAATACATTAAAAATAAAGTTTAGGGCCAGGCCCAGTGGCTCACGCTTATAATTCCAGCACTTTGGGAAGCAGAGACAGGCAGATCACCTGAGGTCGGGAGTTCGAGACCAGCCTGACCAACATGGAGAAACCCCGTCTCTACTAAAAATACAAAATTAGTCAGGTGTGGTGGCTCATGCCTGTAATCTCAGCTACTCTGGGGGAGGCTGAGGTAGGAGACTCGCTTGAACCTGGGAGGCTGAGGTTGCAGTGAGCCGAGATCACACTATTGCACTCCAACCTGGGCAACAAGAGCAAAATTCTGTCTCTAAATAAATAAATAAAAATAAAAATAAAAATAAATAAAGTTTAGGAACAAAACTAATCAATAAAGCAAAGGTGAAAGTTCAACAATAATGCAAACCTTGCAAGATTTTCATAGGATACAGTTTGCTCCATTCTCCAAATTCTGCAAATTTCTTATGTCAACATGAAATGCATTCCAGTGATGCAGCCTTATTCTCACCACTGAATCATTCCTGCCAGGCAAAAACAACACAACTGAACAACATCAGAGATTACAGAGATAAGTTCCTAGCAAAGGCCCCCCAAGCAGGGTTCTTAGGTTCCCGCCAGGCCTCTGCTAGTTTCCAGAATAACTCATGAGTGGATGGGGGCATCAGGTTTACTAATGGGAGTTGTGATTTCCCACTTACAATGAATTTTTAAAAAATGAGTTAATTCTAAAAAATGAATCAATCTCTGTTTGGTTTATTTCTTAAGAACAGGTGTGTCTATGTTCTTAAGAAATAAACCAAATATGTCTAATACATGGTGGGACAGGCAACGCATGGGTCTGAAGACCCAGAAGCCTGAACACAAATGAGACCCAGACTGTGAAGATTACAAAATAAGACCCAGACTGTGAAGATTACAAGGTAGATTTTAAGCAGCATAAGCAAGAAAAAACCTGGGAGAGGAGAAAAACTACTCTGCAAATAATAAGCACACATCTAAGCCCCGGTTATATACACAAACACATCTCTTCTCAGATAGTGGTAATTGAAAGTCACTAGGTTCCCATGTGAGGAAAGAGGAGATAAATTTAAAAATGCAATCTAAAAAAATGATTAAAACATTAGGGTGTTAATAATAATGTTTCAAGGCAGATAATTAAGGACATTTACATCTTCCTCTCTAGGTTGGAACTTTAACTTCTTAAACTCATTAGGGCTAGGCATGGTGGCTCACGCCTATAATCCCAGCACTCTGGGAGGCTGAGGTGGGTAGATCACCCGAGGTCAGGAGTTCAAGACCAGCCTGGCAAACATGGTGAAACCCTGTTTCTACTAAAAATATAAAAATTAGCCGGGCAGGGTGGCACCCACCTATAATCCTAGCTACTCAGAAGGCTGAGGTAGGAGAATCACTTGAACCCAGGAGGTAGAGGTTGCAGTGAGCCAAGATCTCACCATCGCACTCCATCTTGGGCAACAAGAGCAAGATTCCATCTCAAAAATAATAAATAACAATAAAAAAATTAAACTCATTAGGCACTGGTACAAGAGGAGCCATGGTCAGGGCAGCAGATGTGGGGTGGGGTGGGGGCTGCAGAACTCCTGGGTCCCCTCCAGGTTTTCACTCCTTCCCAACAGCTCAGCTCTGCCTGAGTCTGCCCACCAAGGCTGAAAAGATGTTTGGGTTTTTTGTTTTTTCAGTTTGTTAAACATGAGATAATACCATGGCATCATATGGATTAGGGGATTAAATGTCAGCAAAACCCTTGCAATGTAGAATTTCTAACTGACAGTGTCTCAGCCTAGAGCTCTTTGGGGGAAACAAGATGATGAAAAATGTGTCCCTGTTTGGCCTCAAGAGCATAGAGGAGGCTCTCCCACTGCTTGATTTTGTCCTTCTAAGACCTGTAGTGTCCCCAGATAAAAAGGAAGCCATCAGGATCACAGAATGACAGTAAGTAACATGCTGTTTCAAGGAGGGGTAGCCCGAGATCTTGACAGCTTTACCGTGCATGCCTGCATGCATGAGGGCACACACACACAAATGCATGTTTCTTTTCAGCTCTGTTGGAGCAAAGAATTTTCACAGATAAAGGATTTGGATTTTTATCTTGTCCAGGTACCTTTGGGTATCATCTTAAGACAGGACAAGATTTGGTCCCTTTAACCGCGTCCCATTTGAAAGTGTACACAAACAAAACATTGCTCCACTCCCCGTCCTCCCTCCCCATCCCTTCAAGTGAAATGGCCCACATATAGGAGCAGAAGCTATTTGGAGCTGTGGCAAGAGACATATTAATATGTGAACTGAAAACAGACCCCTTGAAAGTCTGCCCACATTGCAGAATTGGAAATAGATGAACTTCTTTCCCATTACAGCAACAATACCACAAGGCAGGATTTGTTTGCAAGATAATAAATTAGCAAACAAGCTGGGATGAGATGGTGGCTCCTGTCTCCCTCTGCAGCCTGAGTAGGGCTGAAGAAGAAAAGAAACCCAAGGTGATGGCAGGCCCTGAGGAAACCCAGGACAAGGGGCTAATATAGAACACCACCCCCAGCCTCTGCCCCCACCCCAATATCTCATTCCTGGCCACTCGCCCTTCAGATAGAGGTCCCTTGAACACGCCATTTGTGGCTGTAGACTGGTAGGGTTGGGTAGCTTGCCCTTTAGTCCAGCTCTAATGGGGCCTTACCTCACAGCGACAGAGGCAGCACAGTGGAGAGAGAGAGAGAGAGAGCACACTGCCATGTGCAACCCCACTTTGAATTCTGACTCTACTACTTAGAAACTATGTGACCATGCCTTAGACAAGCTGATTAGCCACTGCAAGCCTCAAAAGCCCTTATCCGTAAAATGGGTATAATACTATCTACCTCATAGGGTTGTTCTAAGAATTAAATGAGAAAATGAATGAAAACTCCTTAGCATATTGCTAGCATAGAGCTAAACACTTAATATATGTTGCTAATATTATAATTGAGATCCCCTAACAAAAATCTCCTTGCTCAAACATAAATGTCTTCCCTAGAAGAGAACCTGATACAAGCAGACCCAAGTGTTATTAGCTCACATATCTCTAGATCCAATTGTCTGATTTATTGCTATATGCCTCAGAGGCTTGCAGAGTATCAGCCTCACTGTGAGGAAGGAGACCCAGGCATCTGGGATCACCTCCCCCTCGACTTCCACAATGCATTTTAATAGAAGAAAAAGCAGGCCAACTGGCGCCTCCTGAATCACTTTCCTGGGGAAACTCTCCAGAAGACACTGTTCTTACTTAAAACAAGATCAAAACCCCACCCCACTCCTCTATCCAGAGACCAGAGCCTTTTCACATGTGATTTCTAAACTGTAAACCCGAAACCTTTTCATATGTGATTTCTAAAACTGCAAACCCAAAACCGTTTCAAATGTGATTTCTAAAGCTGTAAATCCAGAAACCTTTTCACATGTGATTCCTAAAGCTGAAAATCCAAAACCCTTTCACTCATGATTTCTAAGGCTGTAAACCTAAGATTCTTCCACGTGTAATATCTAGAGTGTAAGCCCACATAAAGACAGAACCTTCCTTTCCTTCCCATTTGGATTGCTAATTAGCTGACCACAACGTTGAGAGATCAGCCTGAGTTCTCCAGGCTGGCCCAATGTAATTACATGAGTCTTTAGAAGTGGGAGAGCGAGGCAGAGAAGGAGGTCAGAGTGATGCGATGTAAGGACTCTATCCATTGTTGCTGGCTTGGGAGATACAAGAGGCCAGGAGCCAGGGAATGCTGCTGGCTTTTAGGAACTGAAAAAGGCAAGAAAATAGATTCCGCGTTAGGAATTCAGAGGGGAACACAGCCTGCTAACATCTTGATTTTAGTTCAGTGAGACCCGTGTCAGATTTCTGACTCTGGAATAAAAAATGATAAATCTGTGCCATGCTAGTATTCTGTGGTAATTTGTTACAAAAGCATAGGTAACCAATACAGATAGGAGGATTTCAGCAGCTGAGAGAGGGGTAGCATCCTGTGGGAGGGGCTGAGAAAAGGCAGCATAAGACATGCCCAGAAGGTGGGCTGGAGGAGGTAGGGTAGAAAGGAGGCCTGGGAAGAGGGAGGGCATCATGGCAGCAGAGCCTGCTATTCCAGGGACAGGGTGGCAACTTTACTCTGAGGCACTGCAAAGACACTGGGGCACATGCGATGTGCCTCTACTTGCTCTCTGCTGCTATGGTCATTTTCTGATGCCTCTCCCCTGACATTTCTCCAGGCCGTCCTGCACCCCTGTTTAGCACCGCCTGAGGCATGCCACCCAGTCACACAGACCTTTAATAACGAGTGAAACAGTAGCAGGTGTCAAAGCTGAAAGAGGGAAAAAAAATCTCAATTCCCTTTGGAGGATAGAGATCATTTTATGCATTTCCATTTAAAGGGAGAAGTGAAAAGCATGAAATCACATGCCAACAGGGAGACAGAGTTGAAACCAGGATGACCTTGGCAGGAGCAGGCTCCAGCACCTTCCAGGTCATGGCTCTCCAAATTGAACTTCCAGGACATGTGCACAAGGCCACCATCCTATCCTGACTTCTACCCTGAGCCCCAGCTCCACGCCCGGCTGGCCTGCCTGATGTCTTTACTTGGATGTGCCTCAGGCTCTCGGCTCATCTTGCCCCAAACTCAGCTTGTCACTTTTTCCCAAATATGCTTCTCTTCTCACATAATGACTTCTTTTCCAGCCAGAAACCTGGAGTCTCCCAGGGCTACTCTTTCCCTCATATCCCCATCCACGGCTATGCGGCATCTTATAGCCCAGTCAGTCCTGTCCCTGCCCCTTTATCCCACTGCCAATGACCTTCATCCAGACCTCATCATGTCACGAGTGGACTGGTGCAGTAGCATCTGGGCTGACCTCCGCTCCAACTATCTCCCGAATCCAGCCTCTCTTTTGCTTCCAGAATGTTTTACCTGCTAAAGTGCCAATCTGATGATGGAACTTTTCTTCTTAAAATCTTTGACTAGTTTCTCTTCACTATCAGGATAGATCCCAAATTCAGGCTGGCAAGCAAGGTATTTCAAACACTGCTCCTGCCTAGTTATCCAACGTCATCTGCTCATCTACTGACCACCCTCTGCCCCTACTCCCAATGTTATCCCTCAAGGTCCAAAGCTATGTCATACACTGTGGCTTTGAAAAGTCTGTCTCTTTGCCTTGTGTCCCTGGTAAATTCTTACCTGTTCTCCCAGGCCCACCTCATGCATCCCCCCCACCAGCCCCTCTGCCAACTACCTCACCCTTGCCCATTTCCTCTGTCTCACCAGTGTTGCACTGGTGCAGTCACCTCTCTGCCTCCCTGACTCGTTCCTGGAAAGCAGGGACTGTGTCTTGTTTATCTTTAGATTCTCAGGGCCTAGGACAGTACCTGGCCCTGGCCCAAAATCCTGAAGTGGTGCCTTTGGAATGCATGAGCCTGTTAACCAGAGAGGCTGTGGAGAGAATTTGAGGACAGCTGGGGAGACTTGGCAAAGTGAAGGAGAAAAGACATTTCTCCTCCTCAGGGATGTGGAGACCTTGCCTGAGATGAACCCTGGGCCTCCAGATCAAGGGAACAAACCAACATTGAATTCATAAGAATAGCAGATGAACTATCCAAATATAAATATCCATCTTGATGGTGTCACAAAAGAATTACTACTGCCTGTTCCTGGGATTGGAGAGGGGCCAATTCTCCATTTTGCCTTTTTCTAGAGACTGGCACAAATTGGACTCAGGCTCACCGGGATTCAGGATCTGTAAGAGCCAGGAGCTAAGGACATCGGAAACATCTCTGTGGCACCGGGGGTTCTATTTGCACAGGAAGCTGAATGCTGACCGCACTCACTTTTTTATTATTATTGAGGTAAAATTCACATAACATAGAACTGCCTTTCTAAAGGTGTATAGTTCAGTGGCTTCCAGTACATTCACAGTATTGTGCAGTCATTACCATTATTTAATTCTAGAACATGTTTACCCCCAAGGGAAAACCTGTACCCGTTAAGTATTCACTGCCCAATCCCCTCTCCTCCCAGTCCCTGGCAGCCACTAGTCTATTATCTGTCTCTATGGATTTTCCTGTTCTGGTTATTTCATGTAAATAAAACCATACAATAAACGATCCTTTGTGTCTGGCTGCATCCAGTTAACATAGTGTTTTTGGGGTTCATCCATGTTATATAGCATGTATCAGAACTTCATTTCTTTTCATGGCTGAATAATATGCCATTGTGTGTATTACCACATTTGTTTATCCATCCTTCAGTTGATGGACATTTGGGTTGTTTCCACTTTTTCTCATTTATGAATATTTGGCTGCTGTGAACATTTGTGTACAAGTTTTTGTATGAACATAAATTTTCATTTATCTTGGGTATACAGCTAGAAGTGAACTTGCTGGGTCAAATATTTAACTTTTTTTTTTTTTTTTTTTTTTTTTTTTTTTTTTTTTTGAGACGGAGTTTTGCTCTTGCTACCCAGGCTGGAGTGCAATGGCATGATCTCGGCTCACTGCAACCTCCGCCTCCTGGGTTAGGCAACTCTCCTGCCTCAGCCTCCTGAGTAGCTGGGATTACAGGCACGCGCCACCGTCCCAGCTAATTTTTTGTATTTTTAGTAGAGACCGGGTTTTACGATGTTGACCAGGATGGTCTCAATCTCTTGACCTCCTGATCCACCCGCCTCGGCCTCCCAAAGTGCTGGGATTACAGGCGTGAGCCACCGCGCCTGGCAATATTTAACATTATTTGAGGAACCTCAAAGTAGAACCCTTATACACTACTGATGGCAATATAAAATGGTACACCCCTTCCACAGTGGCTGTACCATTTTATATTCCCATCAGTAGTGTATAAGTGTTCTACTTCACACACACTTTTAAAGATCTTAGATGTCTAATTCCTAATGTTTGGTTTTCTCTGGTAGACCCTGAAAAAAATACAACCAACTGGAGAGCAACAGAGTCAGAATTTAACATCTGAAATGGAGAAATACCCTCAGGCTGAATCGGAGCATATGCCTGATGCCTCCAGCCATACACCTCGCATAATGTGTTCTCTGCAGCCATCACATAAGGCAGGGGTTCTGTGCAGCTCAGAATAGGACAAGCAGAAATGCCCCAGACATTGCCAAATGACCCCTGGGGTAGGACAGAGGAATTTCCCCCAGTAAATAATCACTATTCTTACCTAGATTGATTAGACAAGAATGTCCACACGTGGCATCTCTACTTTCTCCCATTTACAAAGGTGATGAGGAAAATAAGTGAGTCCAGATGTCACTGGTGAATAAGAAGGAGAGGAAACAGGCCGTATTCCAGGAAACAATTTTATTTATCAGAAATTAGAAGTTTTTTCTGTGGAAGTCAAAGGGCAAGAAAAATCCTCAGAGGTAAGCAGGTGGACCAGCAGGGGCACAGGAGGGCTAGCTACCAGGAGGGCAAAGAGCAGGTTTGGCCCAGTCTGAAATGGAGTGATATGTAGAAGCCTAGGCAGGTGGGAGGTCTGAAAGCACCAACTGCAGCCCAGCCTCAAGGTGTGAGTCTGAGCAGCAGGTGCAGGCTAGGGTGACAGATGAGAACACGGCAGTGTTCTGCAGGCCCCAGACGCAAGCCCACGGCCACACTCCGCACTGCCTGCTGGTCCAGCTTTATAGCTGCCACTCTCCTTCCTCAAGCCATGTGCCAGCAATAAAAAGGAGGGCATCTCTGATTCCATGAACATGGAATGCCCTCTCATCTCATCCCCCATCATTCACACATGGTGTTTTCAGCTGTCCGAAAATTTACAACCTCAAACCCCAATCTCTAAAATACTTCTATGAATTCTTCCATTCTCAACTCAAGCATAACACCTCTGTGAAGATTTCTCTATGCTCTCTGAGAACCTGGGTGCTCCTTTCCCCAGGCCTTTGACCTGTAGCGATGTGCTCATGATGGCCTCCATCTCACTGTCCTGATCCATGGTGTCTCCTCACTACGTGGTAAGCAACGCTAGGGTGGGGACACAACCTTTCCACCTGTGTAGTCCTGGCCCCTAGCACAAGGTGCCCAATGCCCTGGGAGATGAAAGGCTGTTTGCAGTTAGTCTGGCTTCTGGGGAACTACAAAGGAATTCAGTTGTAGAGGCTGGGATTCTAGTAGGGACTTTACTAAAAGGAACATGACTGGCATTAGTGACAGAGAGAATCAGGCTAGGGGTTCAGGGCAAGACCAACCCCAGGCTGAGGTGATGATGCTCTAAGTCAGGGGTTAGCAAACCACAGCCTACAGGCCAAATGCAGTCCACCACTTCTTTTTATATGTCCCAAGAGCTAAGAATGAAATTTACATTTTTAAATGATTGAGAAAAATCAAAAGAAGAATAATACTTTATGATATGTGAAAATTATATATAATTCCAATTTAGTGTTCATAAAGTTTTTAATTATCTCAATAAAAATGTGTAGCAATGTGTTTTCTCTCGTTACATAATTATGTGCATAATATCCTTAATTTTTCCTCTTAGCCCAAAAAGCTTAAGTTATTTAAATGTGGCTCTTTACAGAAACAAATTGCTAACCCCTTCTCTAAGCAGTTAGCCTCAGGATGCTGTCTTCCCATCTCCCAGACCCCCCACCACAAATATCAAGGCCAAGTAGATCAACTCTCCCTCCGTGAATGTCGACATTTTCAGTGGAGAAGATACCAGCCAGCCATAACATCACCTCTCCAAGACTGAACTCCATACTGACTCCAGCGCCTTCCCCACCCCCACCCACCTCATGTCCTGTTATCAGAGGGCTTCAGGAAAATACAAAGCAACTCCAACTCACAAGAAGATTCATAATGCTTACTGTGATCAATGACTAAAGTATGACTGTCGTAAGATCTGTTTAAGAAGCACCTACTACATGCCAGGCACAGGGTGGGGCATGTTAAAGTCACACCTCAAATACTTGCAACCTCTTAAAATGTCATGTTATTGTACCTCTCACATACATGGCAGAACAAAGAAGTTGGTCCCCTTTCCCTCTTTGATTCTTTTCTATCATCATCCAGAGTGGAAAGGGAATCTTTAGCAAAGCACATCAATGTTACACTAATTTATATAGCATTTACCATGAGCAAGGCATAGTTTTAAATCAGGGTTTCTCAGGCATGCCACTACTACATTTGGGGCTGGATCATTCTTTGTTGCAGGGGCTGTCTTGTGTATTATAAGATGTTCAACAGAGTCCCTGGTCTCTACCCACTACAGAGATGCTAGCCGCACTCCCCTTCCAGTTAGGACAAGCAAAAATGTCCCAGACATTGCCAAATGACCCCCAGCATGGGAGACAGGAATTGCCCCCAGTCAAGAATCACTATTCTAAATATTTTACATATAAATTCCAAAGACTCTATTAATGAACCCTATTATTACCCTCATTTAAGAGATAAGTAATCCTTGGCACAGAGAAGCCAAGTAACTTCTCCAAGATTACACAGCTAAGAATGATAGAGTGAGAGTTGAACCCATATAGTTTGGCCCCTGCATCCATGCTATTAGCACTATGAGTTTTAGCAGGTCTCAGAACCCCTGAGTGGCTCTCACACAGAGAACAGTAGGAGATTCCTCTGCTGCCCTTGTAGGGTAAAACCAAAATTGAGAATCTTTTTGGCTTTGACCATAGGGAGCACCAACAAGATAAAACTGGAGTCTGAGGGAGGGGAAAGAACTAGAAAAAGGAAGCTGAGACAAGGCCAGGGACACAAAACTTCTGGGCATGCATCTGAGGCTGACTCTATGGTCCAACGGGAAATGACAAGTCCAATTCTGCATCACCCTCTGGGTTATGAGTGTTTACTGCTCCCCTTCCTCCCTCCCTCTCTCCCCTTTTTCCTCCCTTCCTTTCATTCTCATCGGTAGTGGGCTGTATACTTGCTTTCCAGATATTGTGGGGTTTAACGTGAGGAAAAAGAATAAATAAGTAAACCAAGGCTCAGTGCCAATGAAGCAAAATGTACACACGCGCACACACACACACATCCCCCTCACTCCAGGGACCTCCTAGTACAGCTGGGATTTTATTTCAATTACCATTGCTGTTGGCTGCAGATAACAGAAACCAGACTCACAGTGAATGAACTCAACAGGAAATCATTTTTCTCCTTCACCAAAGGGTCAGCTGTAAGCCCTCCAGGACCACTGTGGCTTGCACTGCTGTCGACACCCCAGCCGCCCTGCCCTCTGTCTTCCTGTTCCTGCACCCTGGGCATGTGGTGTCATCCTCTTGCCCACAAGAAAGCTGCTGCACTTCCAGCAAGCACAACCACAGGTAGGTGGGAGAGGACAGGAGGGAACCATGGACAGGTGGTGCCAGCTGAGTCTGTCCCTTTGGCTTCCATCTTATTGGCCAGAACTGGGCCACTTGTCCACCCTGGCTGCAAGGAATCCTGGGAAGATGTTTATTTTTAACTGAACATGTTACGACCCTGCAAAAAATCCTGGAGTTCAATTGCAAGGAGGAGGTGGGGAAAGGGACACTGAGGAGACATCTAGCAGTGTCTGCCATGGATTCCAAAGGCAACCCTCATCCCACCAGGGAATATCGCATCTCGTGAGAGCCAGCGGAGTGGAGTGGAGGGTGAAAACTCTGAAGACAGAGAGCTGGTCTTGAATCTTGTTACTACTTGCGTGACTTTGGGCCAGTTGCTTTAACTTCCTGTACTTAGG
This sequence comes from Saimiri boliviensis, assembly GCF_048565385.1. NCBI lineage: Eukaryota > Metazoa > Chordata > Mammalia > Primates > Cebidae > Saimiri > Saimiri boliviensis. Next base: position 37,650,029 of record NC_133450.1, on the reverse strand, counting down.
TTTCCTCATTTGTAAAATTAGGAAATAGAATAGCACCCAATTCACAGTATTGCTGTGGGGATCAAATGAATTAACACATGTAAAATACTTAGAACGGTGTGCATAATCTGTTCTCAATAAATATTAGCTACTTTGGCTGTTACTGCATATTTATGGAGTATCTATTCTATGACTAATGCTATACATTTTGTCATCTAATTCTCACAACAAATACATGAGGGGAATAAATGTCCACCCAGCTGGCATGAGTTTAGGAGTCACAGACCCCACAGACTGTCATTTTGCCATTTCATTACAACTTCACTCCCTTGAATCAAGATGACTTGTAAACCTTGAGAGTTTCTTTAAAGAAAGTTGTCTATCGCTTTTTCAGCAAGCAGCTTGGCAGTTGACACTGAGGGCAGAGATCAGTAGAATTAGCACCACAGGACATCAAAGGCAAAGCCTCTATGTCTGACTTTCTAGTAGGTCTTGTCCTGGGTTTGGTTGCAAGGTTTGAGTGAAGCTTTAATCTAATTTCTATTCTTTCTTGCTTGATATGCAAATTGACTCACCTATCCCAGATACTTAAAGAAATGTGTTAATGGTGCTCCCAGGATACAGCAGAGGCTGATATGCACAAAGCATTCAGCAATCAATTAGGTCAGGGTTGTATCAACCTAGAAATGCTGAGAGAGAAGAACATGGGGAAAGGTGGTGGCAGGGGACTGGGGCTCAGAGAAGATTTGAGCAGCTGGTTCCTGAGTAAAATCAGACTAGGCCAGAGAACAATGAAGTGCAACGGCCCAGACTCCATCTTTAGGGAGACCCTGGGTGCTGACCCAAGTCCAAAGCAACCTGCAGGGGAGAAGGCATCAGATCTGCAGAGGAGGCCGAATCAGACCCAGGCCCTCTCCACTGTAGCACCAAGACAGAGCCAGTAGGGCCCTCACTCAGTGTACCCCCAACAAACTCTCAGATTTTGTTTGACTCCTAGAAGTCCAGCCTAAATGATATTTCATATACCTGGAAGTGCTTTGGAAAATTTAAGGACTCCTATCTCTGCAGGGTAAATTCCACTTCTGGGAATATGTTCTGCAGAGGTAACATGCAGAAGGATTTTGCATTGGGGCATTATTTGTAATAGTGATAAATTTGGGAACAAGCAAGACATTTATTAATAAGGGACTAGTTAATTTATGGAATATATATGTTTAAAAACAAAGAGTACCTCAGAATTTACTAACGTAAAAAGATGTGTCTGAATGATCAAAAGAAGATAAATAAATGGCCAACAAACATGATAAACTGCTCAACATCACTAATGATTAGGGAAATGCCAATCAAAACCACAATGTGAGACCACCTTACTCCTGCAAGAATAGCCACAATCAAAAAAATAATGGATGTTGGTGGGGATTTGGTGTAAAGGGAATACTTTTGCACTGCCAGTGGGAATGTAAACTATTACAACCATCATGGAAAACAGTGCGGAGACCTCTTAAAAAACTAAATGTATAACTACCACTTGATCCAGCAATCTCACTACTGGGTATCTACCCAAAGGAAAAGAAGTCATTATATGAGAAAGATTCTTGCACATGCATATTTATAGCAGCATAATTGGCAATTACAAAAGTATGGAACCAGCCCAAATGCCCATCAACCAATGAGTGGATAAAGAAATTTTGGTATATATGTACCATGGAATACTACTCAGCCATTAAAAGGAACAAAATAATAGCATTTGCAGCAACCTGGGTGGAACTGGAGTGCATTATTCTAAGCAAAATAATTCAAGAATGAAAAACCAAGCATCACTTGTTCTCACTCCTAAGTGGGAGCTAAGCCATGCAGATGCAAAGGCATAAGAATGACACAATGACCTTCGGGGATGTGGGAGAAAGGACGAGAGAGGGATGAGGGATGAAGAAGTCTGAACTGGGTACAGGTATTCTGCTCGGGTGATGGGTGCCCCAGAATCTCAGAAATCACCACTAAACAATTTATTTATGTAACTAAACACCACCTGTTCCCTGAAAACCTATGGAATTAAGAAAAAACATATGTGTCTGAAAAGTACTTACATAGGACAAAAAGACATTACAAAGGTACATAGGTAAGAATATGTACCATTTATGTGAAAATAAGAAAATAATACATATAAGCATATATATTTAGAAAAATATTAGCAGAAAGGCAAGAGCATGGAGAGAGACAAAGACAGAAATGTCTTTAAAATGTTTGCTAAAATGTTAGCATTGGTTTATCTGCATAAAACAGTTCCTGCACAGCCAGATTTCTCACTGTTGGAGTGGGAATGTATGGATAAGAAAGGGGAGGAGGCTAGAATGACCCACATGGTAATGGATTAGAGATGGAGATATCAGAGGAACAATACAGATACAGACAGCTACATATCAAAATATTTACAGATGTGTTTATACTCATGAGTTGGGATACACACATGTATGTCTTGGTTCTCTCAGCTGAGAAGGCCTAGATGAAGTGACACTCCAGTAGCACCAAGTGTGTCTACCACCCAGATCTTTATTTCTATTACTATTCTCCAATGAAAGGAACCAGAGCGCTTTGAAGAAATGGGTGATGCTATGATGCTAAGGCTGGGGCAAAAAATATACAGGATAAGTATGGATCATCGTGTAATGCCAGAAAGAAAGAAAGCACTAAAAAACCAATCCAACAAAAATACTACATTGGTGGGAGTACATCAAAGGGGCCCAGGAACCAACTGTCAGAATTCCCAGTAGCCAAAACTGAAGCAATCTGGGCAACACAATTAAGTATATTAGATTACAATCCAATTATAAAATAAATATCCATGAGTCCATAATGATATAAGTAAATGATTGAATACATTAATAAATGCAGGAGAGGAGTGACAGATAAATCTCCCACACAGAAGAATTCCAAACAATTTACATACATACTCTGCTCTCAAGGAGTATAACACCCCACTCATTAAGGGGGGGCCATGCTGAGCAGCTTCCTTCCAGAGAGTACAGTATGTGAAGAGAGAAAAAGGAAAGGTAACTTCACAGTGGAGACATCTGACAAACACAACTCAATCCAGTGATCAAAGTCAACATCAACAACTATAAATCATGTGATTATGTAACTTCGATATGATGTGGTAAAATGACACTATATCTCCATGATCTTCTTCCTCAAACTCTATAACTTCAGTCTAACCATGAGAAAAACACCAGACAAATTCTAGTAGAGGAATGTCCTATGAAATGCCTGCTCAATACTGCTCAAAAACGCCAAGGTCATCAAAAGCAAGAAGAGATTGGCAAACTATCCCAACCAAGCAGAGACATGTACATCTTGAACTGTTCTAAAAAATAAAGGTTTTTCTTTTTTGAAGATGATCACAGAACAATTTTTACATAAACAAAAGAATTAAAGTGAACTGTTAAAAATTTTAATATATGTGTATTTCTGAGACAGAGTCTTGCTCCGTCACCCAGGCTGAGTACAGTGGCCTGATCTCACCTCACTGTAACCTCCACCTCCCAGGTTCAGGTGATTCTCCTGCCTCAGCCTCCTGAGTAACTAGGATTATAGGCATGTGCCACCATGCCTGGCTAATTTTTGTATTTTTAGTAGAAAGAGAGTTTCACCATGGTGGCCAGGCTGGTCTCGAACTCACGACCCCTGGTGATCTACCCACTATGGCCTTCCAGTGCTGGGATTACAGGTATGAGCCACTGTGTCTGGCCTCAAAGTGAATTTTGATTGCAACTTTTAACAAGATAGAAAAGCATCTTTGAAAATAAAGCTTTACCTTAAAGGTTTTCCAATATCCTGGATCAAATTCTTACATAGGACTTAAGTTCAAAGTTCTTGGGCTTTCTCCAGGACATGGAAAGAGTTTCCCAAATATAGAAGAGGCAGACACAACCCAGATCAAGGGAAAGGGCTGAAGAAGGTTTAGGCTTCCCTTCCCAGGCTCTTGATGTTTTTCTCATCACACATACACAATGGATTAAACTTGAGCATCTCAGCCTATCTTTTGAGAGATGGCAAAGTTGACTGTTTCCAGCTGCATTTGCAATGTTTTCATTAATCCCAGTCCATCTCAATGGTTTACTATTGTGTATCCAAGAAGCAGACTCAGAGCTTTTCAGAGAGGCCATGAAGTCTCCAGACAGAAATGAACAGACAATTGTCAAATACCAGGGTCAAGTACCCTCAGGCTGTTGATTGACTGAGGATGGTGAGACACTTCACCATGAATGTATCTGGATGGCAGACTGGTGTTTGAGGCATCCTAAACATTCCTCCAGTCCCCACTTTAAGTTAGAAAGAAGAATCTCAAGAGGCTGCATGCCTATGAATGAAGCTGATGGGGGTAAGCCATGGACTTGTTATATTTCTTCTTTTTGATTTTGTATGTATGCAGCTCAACTAAGTAGAATTAACAAGTTGTTTCCCCTGTGATCCAATAAATATCCTACAAAATGTAATTCTGGATAATCAGAAAAGTCCCTAAAATTAGCACTAGGATTTAGAAACAAGTCAGTAAATGACATCTTTGAAAACACAAAGTGACAAATCAATATGCAATGCATGGGATTAGCCCCTGACAGCTCTTCATCCCTGTGAGTTCTCCAAACCCAGAGATGTTTGGCAAACATTACTGATAAGAGTGGAGTGTCTACTGAATCTTGCCAAGGGCGCTGGATGTCTTCTGTGTCTCCACAGGAAAATTCTCATCTCAAATGGACTTTAGCTTATTGAGATAAGCTACAGTTTTGAAAATTGTAGCATGCTAATGACAAATGCAAATAAAAAGCTCTCCAAGGAGCCTAGAGACAGGAGATAGATAGAAAAGTTCTGGTCAGGGTTTTAAAAATATGTCTAACCAGTTGTCTGACCAACTCATGGTTTCTGGTTGCTAGAAAAGTGTCTTTTCCAGTGGAACTGGGATGAGACTTCCTGTTCTTGTGACATGCTGGTCCCATGAAACTAGGTAATCTTTTGTCTGACTGTAAGTTCACCAAGGAACCTTATGGTCTCCAGGGAAGACACTGAGAGGAAGATGATACAGATAGGTGAACATAAATATCCAATTACTGAAAACCCTGGTCATTGTAGAAGTCGTATGTTAATGTGTTTACAAATCAGTGTCTTATGCATTTGGAAAATGCTCCTCCACACTTGAGAGCTAGGGCACGTCTGCACGTACTGATACTGAAGATTCAGATATGAGACAAAGATGTCCATGCTAAAGGATACTCCAAGAAGCCTGCGTGGGCAGTCTGCTGAATGCTTTCTCACAGTAGCCCAGAATCTTGGTTTTGAACTATAATATCCTACATGTTAAATGTTATAAGACCATTTATTTGCTCAAGATGCACCTTAGATTCATCACTTCTTGGGACTGGTTAATGTTATGTTGTCAGTGAAGTTGGAATTATCATTTCTCTAACTGTGTTTGATTTTTCAACTTTATACTGGAACTAAAAGGTTGGGTGCTTTCTTAAATACGATCAACTACTTGATGGGCCCTACCCAGTGACTGGGTCTAAGTGAAGGAACTATAGACGTGTTCTGTGGACTTCAGTACTTAAAGCCAGAGCTCAAATCCTTCGCTCATGCTACACACAAAGACTTGAACAATGACCAGGCATACCATAGGCAGCTTCTACAGCTGACACCAGGGAACGTGTTGGTACCCAGAAGCTTGGAGAAACCAGGAATCGCAGAGCCCTAAAGAGGGTTTCACAGCCCCAGCTTGGGAGCTCCTAGGTGTGGGCTCCCTGAAGGGCTGCAGCTCTTTTCTCCTCTCTTTTCTCCTTCTTGTTGCCCATAATGGTGAGCAAGGGGCATGTTTCAGTCTTGTTTGTATTATACTCTTTTAGCCCTGCCATCTGTCAGGTCCCGAGTTCTTGTCCTGAGTCCAGGAAGAATGAGGTACCCAGACAAGCGGAGGGTGAGCAAGACAGACAGGAGATTTACTGAGTAACCAACAACTCACAGGAGACTCATAGTGTCCCACCAGTGTCCCAACGGGTGTTCAGCTTTTAGCAGAGAGGGTAGCTCCTCTCTGCTGGGCGGGTCATCCTAAGGAGTGTTCAGCTCCCAGCAGAGAGGAGACCGTGGGGTGGATAGCACCTCTCTGCAGCTGGCCATCTAGTCATCTCTTTGGGTCTGGCTGTGTCCCAGGCTTTTTATGGGTCTCAGAGGCGAGGAAGTGAATGCTGATTGGTCAATGGGTGGGCCTGGAAAAAGCACCACAAGTTCCCACTCCGGTCCATGGGACCTGCAGCCCCGCCCTCAGGGTTCAGGGCTCCCCAGAGATTCACATGGGACCTGCCCCCGTCTGTCTGTTTGCCTCCTGCTGCCATTCATGGCGTTCAGGCTGTTTGGGCCAAGAGGCCAGCACCGAGCTGCCTTCAGCCCTACCTGGACTCCCTCTCGTGCTCGTTGGTACCCAAAGTCTAGTGGGCGAGGAGGCAGGGGGCTGGCGTGTCCGCACTGCCCCCAGCATGCACACTCCTCCCCAGGCTGCCACCGCGTCCGGGCTTGGCCACAACCTTGCTCCAAGATCAGAGCGGGCGCAGGGAGCAGGGAGAGACCAGGCAGCAGGAGCAGACACCTCTGAGCCTGCGGGGTCAGGGCTGGGGACCTTCCCGCCATGACCTGGGTGGCTGCAGCTGCACCTGGGATGGTGGGGCTACTGCCTGTTCCTGCTCCTCCTGCTTCTGCTGGTTCCGTGGAGCACAGCATCACCCTGGACCCAGCTCCATCTTGAGGCCCCTCTCTGCCCATCTCTCTGTGCCCAACTGTGCTGCTCCCTCACCAGCGGGCAACTCAGCCCAACCTCATCACGGCGGCTACCAGGGCATTGGGTTCTGAGGGACTCCCAAGAGCGGGCCCTGGGGACTACCCAACTCCTGTCTGCATTTTACTAGCAGGAACAGTGGGCAAGGTGCAGGGGGCATGGCGGCCCAGGCCAACCCCACACAAATGAACCTGACGCTCTCAGGGCTGGCCCAATAAGTCCTGGCTGTGCCTTCCGCCAGGTGCTCATGGGCTTCCGAGCTGCAGCCGGGAGCAAGGTTGAGGCTGTGGCGGAGGCCCAACGGTGATGGCGAGGGTGACGTAGTTGGCTGCCTTGGGGACACTGGGCACAGGGGACCACCGTGGCCACTGCTGCTCCTGCAGTCACTCCTACCACCCACCTACTACCACCACCACCCATGCCTCCTGCTGCAGCTGGCATGATGGCAGCAGCCGCTCTGGACGGCCTGCCACTGCCATCAATGCCCGCTGATGCCTGTAACCCCAGTACTTCGGGAGGCCAAGGCAGGAGAATTGCTTGAGGCCAGGAGTTTGAGACTAGCCGGGGGCAATATAGTGAGACTCCATCTCTACAAATAATTTAAAAGTTAGCTGGGTATATAGTGGCACACACTTGGGCTACTTAGGAGTCTAAGGCAGGGGGAATCACTTAAGCCCAAGAGTTCAAGGCTGTAGTGAGCTATGACTGTGCCACTGCACTCCAGCCTGGGTGACAGAGCAAGACCCTGTCTTAAAAAAAAAAAGTCATACATTTTTAAAAGTTTAATAGAAATATTGGGAGGTAAAGGAGAAGAGAGACCCTAGAAGGCAAAATAAAAAGATCAAGAGAATTTCTTCTTTATCCCTTCCTGAACAATTCAGTCTCAAAACCGTAAGACAAGGCTGAGGAAAGTAAGGGTCTTTACCATGTAAAGGACAAGGGAGGGGAAGGGATGTGGTGGCTTAGCAGAGGAATTGGAGCTTGACCTGGGGGTGTGGGAGTGTGGTGGCCTGGTGTGGGGTGACCCTGAAAGAGTATCTGTGCAGGGTCAGAAGCCCTGCCTGGGGTGTCTGAGCATGAGAGGAGTGAGGAAGATATTCACATAATTGGGGGGTCAGTAGCAGCCTGGCACAGGGAGTCATATCGTGACTAGGTTGAGGAGGATACCCTCATGGGGGAGGGGAAGACGGCTTTGATTGGAAATTGGTTTACATGGAGCCATTGATCAGATAAGTAAGATGTAAAAGGTATCACTGTCAGAGAAGGAAGTTAAAATATGGAAAAAGAGAAAACCGGAATGATCCTTACGGTATTAGAGGTATTGACACCTGTATACTGTTTTCATTATATATACAGAACGATATAGGAATAAAAATGTACATATAGTTATGTGAATACTGTTCATGCATGTGTGTGCGTATTGTGTGTATTACTTCTGAGAGGGCCTGGCAATGCTCCAATAGCAATGAACACAGCACTCAGACCTCAACGTCTAAATACCATTGACCACTAGAAAGATGGCTAATTTCAACACTAAGGTGAGTCTGGAATATTTTGTATGCCTAAAAGTAAGAAGGCGCTCAAAGAATGATGAGACATATCAAAAGATCCAGAAATTGGCTCAAATTGGGAACATTCTAAGCATCAAAATCAATAATGATGGTAAGGGATTATAATCCACTGAATATAATAGGAAGCCACGAGTCATATGCATATAAATACATGACTATATGGGAAGTTTGATGAAGAAAAGGATATTTACAGAGTTTCAAAATTCCTTTCCTTAAAGCACTCATTAATTACAAACGGAAAAAGTGAAACTTTACAGAGAAGTGTGGCAGATATCTCTTTAATCAAACGATCAGAGAGAATATCATCAGAGATAGGACACATCAAAATCATCACCGCCTGAGCCGATGCAGTGAGAATGCTCTGCAGCAGGTCTGTGAGATCCACTACCAAAGATGCGTGACCTGAATCACATCAAGAGAAAGCATCAGACAAACCCAATTTGAGAGAAAGTCTACAAAATAATTGGCCTGTACTTCTCCAAAGTGTCGAAGTAATGAAGGAAAAATTAGATTAAAGAAGACTAAAGAGAAATAACTAACTGTAACATGTGATTCTGAACTTGATCTCTCTGCTGTGGAGGGCATTATTGAGGAAAATGAAAAAACTTAAGTGGGGTCTGAGAATTAGACTGCAGCCATGTATAAAGGTTAATTTTCTAATTGTTATGCTTATCTTGTGTTTTTGTGGGAGAATGTCCTTGTTTGTAGGAAATATACACTAAAGCATTGAGATGTCATAATGTGTCATGTCCAAAACGTGCTTTCAAATGGACTAGGAAAAAAGTTCTTTCTATTATATCTGTTAACTTTCTCATAAGTTTGGGTTTGTCTTAACATGTTTAAAAATGATTAGTTAATAAAAGATTAAAAATGTTAAAAATGGTTAACTAAGTAAAATCATGAGAAAAAAATATTTTTGCACAAGTTAGAGGTTTAGTTCAGGAAATTCAACATCTGAATCCTATGAGCTCCAGAAGGACAAAACATAGTAAGCAGAGGGGGACAAGAAGTAAAAGAGAAAAATGTCACAGACCACAGGACATAAACTTTCAGATTAAAAGTCTCACCAAGCTCTCAACACAATACATGGAAAAGACCAAGGTATATAACCATGACATTTTAGAGCACTGGAGATAGGAAAAGATACAAAGAGTTTCTGGAAAGGATACAAAACAAAACAGGTCACATTGTCTTAAGTGGAATAATCCAGGCACAGAAAGTCAGATATCACATGTTCTCACTCATATGTGGGTGCTTAAAAATGTGTGCACATGAATGTAGAGAGCGGAATGTTAGACAGTGAAGACTCAGAAGACTGGCAGGGTGGGGGGTTGTTGGGAGGAGGGTGAATGATGAGAAATTAGTTAGTAGGTACAACGTATGTTATTTGGCTGATGAATACACTGAAAGCTATGACTTGACAACCACCCAATCTATGTATGTAACAATGTTGCACGTGTACTGCATAAATGTGTGCAAAAATAAAACAGGTCATATACTCTTTATAAGGCAATTCTTGACTAAAAGAGTAGATCATTTCCCTTTCTCTTTGCCTAGTCTCAAGTCAATAAAATTCTTTTTATAAACCAATGACTGAAATGCTCAGACCTAGAAGAGACACACATCAGTCAAAAGGGTTTTTGTTCAACAAAATTCTGTCATTTTCGACTCATGATAATATCACATTATAGTCAGATAATACTCAAACTAGTTTCTCAGCCTTTTTCTGTAATGAGATTGCTCCTTGAATGGCATCAAACATCAGAGTAGAGATTTGAGACCTGCCTGCCACTTGTCTTGGGAAAGTTGAATGAAAGAGGTCTGTGGAAGGAAAAGGTCTGCAGACACCAGCGGCTCACTGCATGCCCCTGGAAGTGACCAATCTCTTTCATTTACACCAAAAGATGTTTAACAGGGGCCATATATTAAACCTTTTTCTTTGTCATGTGGGGCTCCAAGAAGTGGATGACCTCTATTTTTCTAACAGACATTCTACAGGTATTGATCATGCAAAATTTCTCATGACATTGTGTAAGGAATGAAGAATAAAATCCTCACCCCATCCTAGTTTTGTTCTAGTCCTTTGATTACTTAAAATTTTCTCTTTGGAATGGAGCAATGTCAGCCTTGCTAACCCATAATCTCCAAGAATCAGCTCTCCAAAATCATACATTACCAGATGAAAAACGCTCCTGAGAATCCCTGTTGCACACATAAAGGAAGAGAATCAGAAAATGTCAAACTTCCCAACAAAGTCAGTCAATTCCCTACAGAAAGGCCGAGACTCTCCAAATGGCAAAATCAGCAGCTGTATATTATGACCAGCATTTGAAGGAAAGAGAGAAAACTATGATTCCAAACCCTGAACTCCTCCAACAACAGCTGCTGCAGGATGCTCAGGGCTCTCAGTGGCACAATGAACACCTCTGAAAGGCAAGGCAGCCGATGTAGCACCTTTGTGAAAATTAGAAGGAGGCCTCTCTGGGCAAAGAGCCCCAGGCTCACAGTGTTGTTGTGCCCCTTTCTCTGGACAGTCATACTAATTAAAGGAACATAAACTGGACCCAGTCCCCGGTTTTTGCTGTCTCAGTCAAGACTTTTGTGTCCCAAATGCACAAAACACCCATCATACATGGTGGCCTTGAACATTCGGCCTAACCTGGTTGTCAGCTGGTGAGCTGGGCTGGAAGCAGGTCAAGTGGCCCTCTAGCTTTGTCCCCAAGGCTGACATCCTGCTTTAGGCATCCATTCTAGCTGCTCTGTGGGTGAGAAGCAGAGAGGGACACACACAGGAAGAAAGAGGATTTCTGTCTTGTGGGGTCCTAATAAAATAAGTAAGTAACAATGAGGAAGGGGCACCGGGTCCTGCTGGCATGACATCCTGTTCCCAAATACCTCACTTCCTTCATGGAGCCCCAGCAGCACAACCTTATCTGCAAACCTTGTGTTCATGTAGCCCCTCAAGTATGATCCTATAAAACCTCTCCCAGCCCCTGCCTCTGCAGACTGCCCTTTCTCTGCTGTGCTGCCTGTTGCACTCTTGCAACGTATCTTCGTACTTTCTCTAATAAATCTGCCTTCCTTTACCTATGACTATCTTGGTAAATTCTTTACTGCCTGTGATGCCAGCCCCAGCCAGTCACACCTGTGACATCTCTCAGGCTCTGAACACCTGGCCCATGCCAGTCCCTCCATGCCTCCCTTCTGCTCCACTTTAGGCTCTGCTTGCAGTACAAGGTGTGGGGACTCCTGTCCAGCAAGAGGCTGCCTCAGGCCCATCTTACCACTGATACAAAAGAGCTGGACTTCCAGCTAAATCTTACCCTTAAGCCTGTAACTGCAACCCTAAGTGAAGAGAGCTGACCTCGTTCTTCCACCCAAATGTTGCCTTTTTGGCTGGCCTCGCCCCTATCCTGTGCCTATAAAAGACTTCAGCTGGCAGAGCAACACAACCAGCTGAGTATCAAGCAGAGAAGCAATCAGCATTGGAGACTATGGATAGACACAGCTAACTTCAGATGGTACAGCTTTGGAGAAGGGCCCAGCCAGAGACCACTGGGCTTCAGGGAAAGATCACCTTCTCATCCCCTTTCCACCCTCACTTTCCACTGAGAATCACCACCACTCAGTCTTCTGCATTCATCACCTTTCAAACAGTTCATGTGACCTGATTCTTCTTGGATGCTGGACAAGAACCCAGGTGCCAAGAGGGCAAGGGCTGTCACCCCGACCCTCCACTGAGCTGGCTGGCACTTGGCCATCCCTGGATGGCAGAGCTGAAATAGCACTGGTCGTAACACACTGAGACTCTGCTGTGGGGCTCACACAGAGCCTGTTTCTGCCAGAGAGGAGTGATCAGCTGGTTCCAGCATTTATTCACTCTGGTTTCTGCACTCACTTGCTCTCACACTCTCTCCTGTGAGGAGTGGCCAGTGGTGGGCTGAGTGAAATGAGCCACTCCAGTTCCCATCCACGAAGGGAGTCAAGGGAACTATCCCGTCTCATCATGACTTATAAAAGAAAGCCATATGGACTTTCTCCCAAGTTAATTCAATGAGGAAGAGGAAGAAGACAGCAGGAATAAGGGAACCCACAGGTTTGACTGAGAGAAGGATTGTAAAAGAAGGACCTTCTTTTAATTTTAATTCTCAGAAACAAGAATTTTAAACTTCTTCTCCCTTCCCCCCATATCCCACTATCTTTTGAAGTCAAATTAGTGGTCCTCAAATGAGTGAAACCCAGGGTTTGGGAATGGCAGAGGAAATGTTGCTTTCCTAGAGGTTGGAATGTGACTTCACAGTCACAAGAGCCAGGTTATGCACTGGCGGCTGCAGGAGAACTTGAAGGGTGCCACACAGTGAAACTTGCACGCACAGTGGAGGAGATCTGATCTAACCAATTCCCCTTGTGTCTTTAGCCTTCGAGCTACTGTTAATTATTCCTGGGCTGCTTTGGGAGAATTTTAGTTTACATTTTAAATGATAATAGCCCTTCCCCAAAACTCAACTGCCTTTGTAAACCTATTGAGAGAACACTAGGCCAGGGGAATGTAAACCAAAACTGAAATGTGAAGTCCCCCTGAACCCTGCCACCATCTGAATGAACTCCCTCCTTGGCCAGGGCACTCTAAAATTTAACCTGCAAGACTGCTTCAGGCCATGATGAGAAGTGGGGGTCAGACTGAGGTGCCTGAGTATACCCCTCCAGTACCAACACAGACCTTAAGTCTGCTAAGAAACATTTACAATCTATTGAAGTCTTTGAAGCCTGCTACCTGGAGGCTTCATCTGCATGATAAAACCTTGGTCTCCACAACCCCTTATCTTAACCCACATATTTCTTTCTACTGATAATAGCTCTTTCAACCAATTGGTAATCATAATATGTTTAAATCTGATCTGAAAGTCCCCCCACCCCCACCTTAGGCACAGGTCCTCAGGACCTCCTGAGGATGTGTCATGGGCACATTCTTAACCTTGGCAAAATAAACTTTCTAAATTAACTGAAATCTGTCTCAGTCTGAGTTCATAGGAAGGAGGGAAGCCTGAATTCTGCTAAGGTATAGACACAAATGATTGCCAGCCATTATTCTAGGGGTCATGCAACTTACTCAATTACTCCTGCAGATAACATCACTATTGTAGAATTGGAAGACTGGCCTTTTGAGATATCTTCTCAGATTTTTTTTTTTGCACACTCTGAAATCTATAGTTCCAAGGACCCATCTACTAATGATGACTCCACCTGGACCTACCAACAGTTCCTGTGGCCCCATCCAGAAGCTATTCAGTGTCCAGGAGGATCATTTCCCACACCTCTATGCTTGCACCAATCAGCAGCTGAGCCTCCATTACCTACCCAATCCCACCTCTTCCCCAAACTACCTTTGAAAAACCCTAGCCTTCCAATTCTCAGGGAGACTGATTTGAGTAATAATAAAACTCCCATTCAGCTGGCTCTGTGTGAATTAAACTCTCCATTGCAATTCTCCTGCCTTGGCAAATTTGCTCTATTTGACAGTAGGCAAGAAGAATCCATTGGGTAGTTACAGTAGAACACAGACACTATCAGGGACTAGGCCAAGGAAGAGAGAAACTTGAAGTCCCAGCAGGTCCACTGGGAACTCACTGCCAAAAATGGTTTCTGTTATCACTCTAATAATTACTCACATTCTCTGAACATCCTGCTTAAGGCTAGGATGGCCTAGTAAAGTGGAGGTTACAATTTAAAAGGCTCCAACTAAAATGTGATAGAGACAGGAGACAGAAATATTGGTTAAAAGAAGGCGGTTCCCAGCAAAGGCCCCACCCTCAAGCCTGGAAATCCAAGGCCCTAAATGGGAACAGGCATTCCTATTTTCATGTCCCAAAGTTGTCTTTTGGCTTGCCATGCTCCCCCATCCTGTACCCATGTAAACTCCAGAAGCAGATAAGGAGATAAACAGAAGAGCAGCAGAATGGCAGAGCAGCATGTTATAGAGAAGGGAGGAGCATCTCAACATTGAGAGGAGTTTGGTTGGGGACAGTCAGAAGGGAGATCAGCCTACTGGACAGCCAAACTCCAAGGGAAGATCTTCCTGCTCCATCCTCTTTCTGCTCCCCATCCATCCCACTGAGAGCCACCTCCACCACTCAATAAAACCCCTGCATTCACCAACCTTCAAGTCCATGTGTGACCTGATTCTTCCTGGACACCAAACAAGGACCTCGATACCAAGAGGGCATTGAGCTGGTTAACATTTAAGGTGTCTACGGATGGCAAGGCTAAAAGAGGGCACTGTAACACCACTGGAAGGTTGGAATATGTTTAAATCACTTGGGCTTCGAGAGTTGCAGACACAAACCCTTGAATGCTGCTGTAGGGCCAGAGCCCAGGGGAGCTTGCCCCAGCTCCCGCACCTGCCCATCTGTGTTCCCCATCCCATAAGGGATTTGAGCACATCAGGCAGCCAAACAGATGAGCTATACCTCTGTCACATGTCTTGTCAGGGAGGGCCAGGGAACTCTCCCATTTCAGATGGAAATCCTTGGAATGACAGCCCCAGCAGCTCTCCAGTGTCATGAGAAGTGCCTGAGGTTTGTGGACAATGTATCACTCCTGTGTGACAGCTTTGCCTCAACAGTGTGAGACAGAAGAACACCCACTAAAGTTATCTACATACCAAGAGAATTTAGACTTGGCATTTGTGATGCCTCTGCTCCTTCTATCTGCCCCCGAGCAATCGGTATCATTGAAAGGAAGAAAAATTCTCCTCAGTTACAGCAAGTGGATTTAACATTTTCCATCTGTCCTCAATTACCCTTATCTCTCCCCTTGTCACCCTGTGACCCAGTGGAAAGCAGCCTCTAGGTCCTTCCCTGCACACAACCCACCAGCCATCAGAGATATATTAAACTTTTCTTGACCTTAACTCCACTCCAAATTTGAGAGCCCTTTGGTATCATAGCAAGTTCTAAGCCACCTATCAGGAGTTTCAAAGTTAGATTTTAATCACAGAGAAATTGCTCTTTCCTCAGTCAAGATAAAACTCCTCCAATTGGGCCAATGTCTAATTAAGGCTATTTTGATTGCCCCAAAACAGACACTAATTTTAGGCCAAGTCAATGTTTTCACCTGCTTAAGCAAAATGCCTGAGTGTTGGCAGGTCCACTGATCTTTAACACCAGTCCAAGGATATTTTACGTTTTTCTTTTCCTTGTGCTCCAAGAGTCTTCCTCTGAGATTTCCCCCAAGCTGTTCCCCTCAAGTGAAAACTTGCACTGACTTGGTGACCAACAGCATCAACACCAAAAGACAGGTTTTGAAAGTGCCTATAGGTACTTGACACTTTTTTGAGAATAATCCACACAGAAATCTCACCGTCTTACACTCAGCAGAGCAGTGAGCAGCACAAGACCAATCCCCTCCTGTGTGCTGTCCGAGTTTTTACTCTGATAGTTGATGTGGCCTCTTTTCACTCTTTTACTCTATAAGCTAAAGGATCCCTGCCCAATTTTTCAAGTTACTTCTTGAGCCATATAAAATATTAATTTTGGATTAATCTTTTATCAAACTATGGTTTAAAGCTTTGCTTCTAATGAAGGACAGCCTATCCATTCGGACAGAGGATGGCCTCCATCCTCATGGATAGGTTGTCCTCCATTAGAATCTGCCCAATTCACTCTTTTATCCTCAGCCCTCTGCATAGCTCCCAATAGAAAGTAAGTGCTTGATAAGTAATTGTGGATTGCAGCAAAGAACCAAATCTGACCAGCCAGTCAACATAGAATTATACTACAACAGCAAGTTTTAGCCCATTCAGCATGGTTCAGGCTTCCGTAAAAACAACTCTCTTTTCCCCAAGGCTTTTTCTAAAGCTGTTAATCAGTTGATATTTGGTGATCATTGTTTCTCTGTGGCCTAAAAACAAGACAGGAATATCACTGTTTAGAGTTAATTCTCACCTACCAAACAGAGGAATCAGGCAGATACCCTTCCTTCTCTATGTCTTCAAATTTTAAGTAGCTACCGACATGAACTTTGGTGCCAGGCTGCCTGTCCGGATCTTGACTCTGCTACTTATTTAGCTGTCCCCTTGGACAACCTTCTCTATGCCTCAGTTTTCAATCTGTAACATTAAAACGATCAGTATTTACAGTTCATAAGGTTATTGCAAAGAGTAAATGAGTTAACATATACAAAATGCTTAACGCTGTGTGGTACCATTAAGTATTCAACATTTAATAACAATCATTATTATATAATTTTGGCCCAATTCTGTAAAAACTCTTTAGCTTGATGTACCTAAGAATACTTGTATCATCCTTGAAAGACAACTTTAAAAAATCACAATGAGACGGCCGAATGCCTAGGCAAAGAAAAAGAGGTCCCCAGAGAATCTTCGACCTGCCCACAAGTGTTTACGTCAGATGTTTACATCAAACACTGCCCCACAGTGTTTTGTGCAGATGAGGGAACCTGCCCAGGTCCTTATCTGAACACGCCCACATGCGCACTTGGGGAACAGGGTTGCAGCCACAGGCAATGAGGAGGAGCCTGTCTTCTTCCTGTATGGTGGCCTGGGATTCAGTCTGGGAGGTGGGGGGCTTGTCAGCAGGACTCCATCTTGCTTTGCTGAATTTTTTCTTTTTTTTCCTTTTCACCCGGTAAAACCCTGTTCTACTCACTCTTCAATGTGTTTGTGAAATTTTCCTAGCCATGTGACAAGAACCTGGTTTTAGCTGAACTGAGCAAAATTCTGCAAAAACATTATCCCTAGCCCACAAAATAGTCTTCCTTCCGGTATGGATACTTACAGGTAAGTTACTTCCATAAACCACTGCCCCAGCACCTGTTGGTCTTGATGAGCTCACTGAAGCTTCCTTAGGTTACAGTAACATTTGGAAAGAAAAAAATTCTTTACTTTCTTTGGAGCTGCTTCTCTGAATCTGTCCCCTTGCTGACATCCACGTGTCAGTTCAGACTCCAGGGAGACACCACAGAGAAAGAGGGAGCCTCCCCTGCCAGGCCAAGGGCTGGTGGCAGGGAAGAGCCTTGGAGGGCTGGAAGAATGATACAGGGTGTTAGTCCTGGATTCTGGTGTAGGCCTCCACCCTCCCTAAGATTCCAAGTCCAACAATCTAAACTTCACTCAGAGCTCCCGGATGTTTGAAGTTTCTGATGATAGACTATTGGCTACAGAGGAGATTCTGAGCAAGGGTAAAATTTTTTGTGGCATTTGTTCCCAGGATTGAGGAGCATGGGGTGAGGTGCTAAGTTGGGCTTTATTCTCAAATAAAGGATCAACTTCAGGACTAGCCTTACCACTGGCTCAAGACAAGTTTGGGCCTTCCAGCCCTGCCAATTTAGGAAATGAGAGATGAAGCAAATGTACTTTAGGGTAGCTAATCTGCCATTTCTGTGCAAGTTGGGCTGGAAAAGAGAGTGGATCTGAAGACAAGGATTCCCGTTCAGAAAGATGAGTGGGTCTGTGGCAAGTGGTGCCAATAGTGAAAAGAAAAAGGAACAGTTAGAAAGACAGTCCCAAGGAAATGCAATGGAAACACTGGCTAGCCAGCTGGATATGGAGCAGGGGGAAGAGAGCGGTCAGAAGCTCCAAGGTTTCAAGCCTGGGAGATTCAAGGAATCCCATGACTAGGAAGAGGGCCCGGTGATGTTGGAGCTGAATGACCAGCTGCTGGGTATGATGACATCTGCCTGCAAAGATGCAGTCAGTAGCAAGCACAGAGGATTTGGAGGTACAGAAAGCAGTCAGGGCTGAAAACTCGGGTCCTGGAGTGACTCTATCCATTGTGAAGTTGTGAGGATTGGTGTGTTCTCTGAGGGAAATGACACAAAGAGAAAAAAGCAGAGTTGCCATCCAAAAACTGAGGCACCCTCTTGTCAGGGCAGAAGGAAGAGTGAAGAAGGAAAGGAGAAGACATCTAAGAAGGAAGATGTATGAGTCAGTGTTCTGCAGAGAAACAGAATCAATAAGATGTGTTTGTATAGGGGGGCTGGGGAGAGAGAGATTTATTTTAAGGAATTGGCTTACACAATTATGGTGGCTGGCAAGTTCAAAATCTGGACATCAGAAAAGATCCAGTGCTGTAGTTCAAGTCTGAAGCCTGCCTAGTGGCAGAGTTCCTTTGCTCAGAGGAGGTCAGCTTTTTGTTTTTTTGAAAGAGTCTCATTCTGTCACCCAGGCTGGAGTACAGTGGCAGGATCTTGGCTCACTGCAATGTCCGCCCACTGGGTTCAAGTGATTCTCGTGCCTCAGTCTCCTGAATAGCTGGGAGAACAAGGGTGTGCTACCACACCTGGCTAATTTTTGTATTTTTAGAAGAGACAGGGTTTCGCCATGTTGGTTAGGCTGGTCTCGAACCCCTGACCTCAGGTGATCCTTTCACCTCAGTCTCCCAAAGTGCTGGGATAATAGTTGTGAGCCACTACATCCAGCAGAGGTCAGTTCTATTCAGCTGATTAGATGAGGCCTACCTACATTATGGAGGGCAATCTGCTTTATTCAGGGCCTACAGATTTCAATGTTAATCTCATCCAAAAAAATACTCTCAACAGAATCATCCAGAATAATGTTTGACCAAATGCCTGAGCACTGTGGCCCAGGCATGTTGCTACATAAAATTAACTATCACAAAAGACAAGGACCTGTCCTCAGGGAGGCCAAGGATGAGGTTTTAGATGGGTAATGACAATGGAACATGAACACTGTCTCAGATGCCAAGAGCTATGAAGGAAAAGTCCACCGGATTCTGCATCTAGATTTGCTGGACCACATTTCTCTTCCTATTAAGTGTGAAATACTGGTTAAGAGCATGCATGGGCTTTGGGGCAAAAAAATATTGTGAAGCCCATCCTGACTCAGCCATTACTTACCATGAACTGGCACAAATAATGCACAAATTACCTTCCCCTTCTGGACCTCGGTTTTCCCATCTCTAAAATAGAAATAATTGTACCTATAAAGATTTTTTCGAGAATTAAATATTTTTGTCTATCTAATACATGCTAACTGATAAAGTATAGCTCATATTAATATTATCATCACTCATATTCAGATCATTATCATCTTGATCATTATCTTCATCTGTTCCATATTTCAAGGACACAATTTAGAGTAAAAGGATTAGAGAGGGAACAGATTAAAGACTAAAGGAGGGATTAAGAAGGAAATGAGGAATAAGAAATACATGCCTATATTTCAATAGCAGACCTAGCATTCTGCACTGAAACCCAGTTCTGAGTCTGGAACACTTTTAATTCATTCTCTCCCCTTTTACAAGCAAGGAAACATTTTAATCACTAATACATTTATTTCTCTCAATCTATAGTTCAACAACACAGAACTACAGAGAAGACTTATTTTCTCTACCCTGCGCCTCTGTCACCAAATCAGCATATTCCTAACTCCCATGGCTTAATGCTTGATTGTGATGCTACTTTCCTAGAAAACTTCTAGTGAGAATGAAGGTCACAGTGGACCACAGCAATTCCTTCCACCAGCAGTGCTGAGGCAAATGAGGAGGGAGCAGGTGTGGATCCTCACTACAAAGAGCAGGCATGGATTTTACTCAGGGTTCCCTGACAATCAAAACTGCCTTTCATTTCTTCTTTCCGCCCAGTGGATTAGGGGTTAATGACTTTGTCCTAAGAAACAAAAGGCTCACATGCAATTAAAAAGATCTCAGAAACAAGTCAGGCATGAAGAGTGTTCTAGAAACTCTACAATTGAATTTTTTTTCATTGACAAATGATCCTGCCATCATTGTAGATAGGGTAACATATCTAATTCCTATAATTCTATATCTTTAAATGAAGCCTGCAGGAAATGCCTTGATGGAAAGGAAGATCAATGGGACTGAAAGGAACATATTCCACTTCATTCCCCCTCTCTGAATTCAATTTCTCACCAGGTACTCTGAAAGCTTCCTTCTGCCACCCCTTCCAGAAGCCAATTCTCATTTATCCAACCCTAAAAAAGATTACGAAGCCAATGGAATCACCAAACACCTAACTTAGCAGGGCCCCAATCTTCTTCTCCAAGTAAACCTCTTCTTCTTTGGAATTTCACCTTTATATTCTTCATCTAGCAGAGAAAGAAATAAACAGGGAAAGCAGAAAGAAAAGAGGTAGAGAGGGCGCTGCAAGGCCCAGAGAGTTTACAAACAAGAGAACTGCCTTAGTATTACAAAGCACCAACCACACTTGCTTTACGCTTAAATCAGACTTGAGCTGGCCCTTCTGAACAAGCAACAGCATCCAAATCATTCACTTGGCAGCATTAACTGTGGCCTGTTATGTGACAGGCACACTGCTACACACTGGGGGTTGCCAGTACGAAGACAAGACATGGTCCTGGAATGTAACATTACTCATGGTGTCACCTTGGCCATGTTATTTAATCTCCCCATGACCATGCATTCTCATCTGTAAGTGGGGATAATAATAAGCTCTACCTCAAAGATTGTGATAACAATTAAATGTGTTATTACATATAAAGCACATAGTGCTATGTTAGAGATATGATCACAGGAGGATAGGATACTTAAGAATTAAGCAACAAATTCCACCTGGACCTTCACACAGACAATGATACTTGGGCTGGGCATTTACAAAAATTGTGTACGGTTTTAAGAAAAGTGTAAAAGAGATAGAAAGGCCATGCTGGAGGACAGGCCACCATGAAAAACCGCTCAGAGGTGAAAATGCACATGTTTCTTGGATAGTGAGAGGCTGGAGTGTGGAGGGAGCTGTGAGCGGGAGGCTGCTGGAGCCTCAGGTCTCCTCTTCCAGGCTCTGCTGGGCCTGTGCACCCAGGGGAGAAGCCTGTTCAGGTGATCTACAGAGCTCCTGCTGCAAGGAGGAAGCAGTCCTTAATTGTGCCCAGGGAAGAGTGGTTCTCGACAAAGAGAGGGAGCATTTCCCATCTGTTCCTGTCACTTCCCCACTGGTGGAGCAGGAGCAGGAAGGACAGAGGGATGTCTGGTCTGAGATGGGTTCAGTTAAATTCAAACTTCCAATAATTCTAATCCTTGACCAAATTTCTGTGAGTGGAGCTTTCTGCTCTAGAATCTTCCCTCCTTCTGGGCACCGCCTTCACAAGCACAAACTACTGACAGGCTTTCCTCTGCCCTCACTTTCCAGAGTTTCCAGCACTCTAAGGAAGGAGCAGCCCAGGTGAGGCAGAAATGGGAAGGCCACTGGATACAGAGGTGACCTCAGTAGCCACTGTCTCTGCCCTCCAACAGGGGGCCAGGCTCTCAGTGGGTGGAGAGACAGAGAGCAGAGAGAAAGAGGCAGGAGGGAGGGAGAGTCTGACTGTGTTGGCTACCTCTGTGCTGCATCTTACACTGTCACAGCAACCACATTTTGCAAAGGTGTGACCTGGTAGAAGTAGGAGTGGCTCCTCCTTCACCATCACTCCCAGTGGCCCCTTGTGGAATTGCACTCCTTGTCCCATGATCTTAGGCTCTGCTGGTTAAGGGCCCAAGGTCCAAGAGGAAACATGGTTGGAATTCTGCTGGAAAACATGCCTGCCATCTATTTGTTTTAGGCTTCTCCTGCCAGCAAGCAGGCAACCATGGCAAGGAGTTATGTTGCTGGCAGGGGCAATCAACTCTGATGACCATGAGGAGCCAGGTTGCTGCTGTATAACAGGGGCAGGAAGGAGTGCATCTGGAAGCCAGAGATTTCCAGGGGTGTCTGTCAGGGCTTCCTGTGCTCATGATAACCATAAACGGGCCATTTGTATACAACTGTACCCTGGGAAGGCTCAGACCCGTGGGAGAGGAAAGTTCAAGCCACACCACAGGCTAGCAGCCTTGGCCCACCAAAGTGCTCACTGTGGTGGGGGAAACACAGAAGTCAAAGTAGAGGATGACGAATCCTGATGGAGGCCTTGGGATCAGTTATAAGGTCACACACCATGGCACATTCCACTAACTCTCATGTCCTCAGGTTTTTGTAAAAATGACAGATGGCTATGCTTTAAAGTCACTGTGGCAAACTTGATTTCATGGGAGGCATTACTAGATCTGAGCAGTGCAAGGAGAAGACAGCATGGTGTCCTGTCTCACTTCTTCCTGGATTGCTTTTCCCGCCTGCTGTTGCTGGGCTAGCCAGCTTTGTACAGCTTTTTTCTCCCTCAGTTGCAAGCTGCCACCTGGAGTCCTGTTCCAAAGAGAGGAAACAATCAGAGGCACAGTGCTGCCACTGCAGACCCAGCTATCATCCCAGGAGCCTGGCCACTCCTGATGCCAGGCCTTGCCCCACAGAGTCACTCATCTTGACTGGTGAGGCTGGTTCCGATGGTCTCATTTCAGGGACATTTTCCTGGCTCTCCCTTTCATTTGTCCCAACTCACTCACAGCTGAGCATGCATGGATTAGGATAACAACAATGTTTCTGACTGGAAGTGTATTACTAGAATACTTTGCAAACTCTTTGTGTATACACAAACACACATGCACACACGAGTGAAATCTTTTCCTAATATAAAGATTCAAGGTTTTTGTAGTGGCTTTAGGTTGTCCTATTTTCTGTAGCTAAGTTTTATACACATACACACACACACACACATGCACACAGTGTCTTAAACATAAATTGATGGAGTGTGAAACTGCATTTCGTTTATTACATAATGAAACACCTAAATGATACTCTTATATATAATGCCTTTTCTCTGAACCACTTTTCTTTTTAGTATTTGATGTATGTTATTATCACAATTTTCATCTGTTTTTCAGAAATACTCCACAAAATGTATTTTCCTTGCTGGGAAACTAGACCTGAAGAGCAGATATCCCTGTCTATGTTGTTAGCAAGTATTTTGAGATGTCTTTAGGGATGCATAACTCCACGGAATTGAGAATACAAAGCCAGGAGACATTGAAAAGGGGTCACATCTGTAAGGATACCTCTTGAACTAAGCTTAAATGAACACTATGGAAGGTCTCATCCTCAAAAGGCTTTGTTGTGTAGGACCAAGAAAGTTATAAAGCTGAAGCCAATAATAAAGCAAATGACCAATAAACAACTTTTATACTAGTCAGGATTCATTTTTAAGTTGAAGTGACCAAAATACAACTCAACCTAACTCAAGCAAAAAATAAATAGGTACTGGGGAGAGAGGATAGGAGGGGAACAGGCTCCCACCTACTGAGATCTAGGAACACAAAGGGACATGATCAGGTCTCTCTCCCTCTCAGCTCTGCTTCTTTCAGTGTGGTGGCCTTATTCTTTCTAACTGAAGAATGATCCTTATTACAGAAAGTTCTAAGCATAACTGTAGCAGATCCAGTAAATCCCAGAGAAGGATTCTGATTGGTCCTGCTTCAGTCACATGCCCGCACCTTAGTCCAATCACTGTGGCCTGGAGAATGGGACACCATGATTGGCCAGACTCTGGTCACATGCCCACAACTCTAACTTAGTTAAGAAGGACACCACCAGTGACAGTCCCACCAGAACCACACGGAATAGAAAACTGTGTATTTCCTTAAGGAAATGGAATGCCAGAGAAGGGCAGAAGGGAAACCAGGAAGACAAAACAGTAAATTAACTACCTCAAAATCCGATTTACTGGTATTTTTCAACTTACACTTAACCAAGCAATAATTTCTCCTGCTCCCATAGTGGAAAAGAGGGTTTATCTAGATTCATAGATACCAGACTGAAGAGTGAAGAGACACCCAGAGAATATTCTAAAATCTGCCAGTTAGCATCACCACACAGAGAAATCTCTGCTTCCAGAGGAGAGAAGTTCAAGTCAGAGGTGAGGAATGCCAACAGGAAAACTCCCTTTCTCCAGGGATATTTAGACCAACACTAGGAAACCACAGCCAAGTCAGGCAGGGCTCAGGGCGGGGCTGCTGACACCTCCACCCCAGCCAAACCAAGGTGCACGCCTGCCTCTTGCAGCCCAGCGTGGCTCCCGCCATTGGTACCTCATGCCCATCACAGGCTGCAGCTCCTTTGCTCCACCATCTTCCCTGCCCCTCCCAACCAGAACTTAACTGCTCCTTTTGGATTCTGCTTTTCACTTCTTCTTCATCAGGCTATGGAAGCTTAGACGTCATAATTTGGCTGAGACTTCTAAAATAGTTTTAAAGAAAGCTATTCCTACCCTGCTAAAGTAATTACATGATTCTGCCCCCTTAAATACCTAAAGCCCTAATCCAGGTTCTCAAACTATGATCTTAATCGCTTTTCCAGTCTTATCTCCAATGACTTTTCTTCATGAATACTTCCTTCATAAACACTGTACTTCAAATTACTCTCCTTCAACTAGGTTTTCACTTGCCAGACTCTGGCCTTTGCTTAGGCCATTTCCTTCACTTAGGTGGTTTTTTTCCTCCACCAGAATTCCAGTCTTTCTTCAAATGTCAAATCAAAAACAACCCTCCTCATGGAGACTCCCGTGGCCACCTCAGTGGGAAACAGTCAACATCATTGGTAGTAGAATCACTGATGTTGGAATCAAGCTTACTTAAATAACTTCCAAGTATGAAATTTTTCTACTTGCTTCTTTAATATTCTGCCATCACTTTTAGAGAGTTATTTCACCTAACTCCAGCCAGAAATACTAATGGATGCCCTGGGTCTAAAGAAAGTATCACCTTTGGAATTTTTATAAGAATTTAGGATTGAGACCGCTGAGTATGCCATGAAAAATATGAGCCTTACTCTCGTGAGCTGAGGGAAGTAAATGCATATGAATCTATGAATCTCAAAACAACACATAAAATGTGTAAGGATCTGATGCTACAAGGGTCATTAGTTTGAAATTTTTGATTTTGCTGCCAGGTGTCCATAAACTACACCACCCACTGACAAATACATTTATTAGAAGTTTTGCTTATAAAAAGACATGAACTATTTTATGAGGGAATCTAATATACAAATAGTTTCTAGAAATTGTAAGTCTTCTCATACAGCACACTAGTGGTTAGAGCTTATGAAATATGTAAACAACATCTAATATATTCTTTTCCTTTATAAAATTGTTTAGTTTGTTCTATGAATTTGATACAGGTCTATATTTTAAGTTGTCTACTCAAGAGTTTCCTACTTGTTAGGATTCTGTTTTTTATCACAGCAAGCTGTTTCACATTGATGTGATTATATGTAGAAGTTTGTTATTTTTTATTGGTGTATGTAGTATTTTATGATACGACTATACCACAATTTATCCTTCTGTTGACAGTGGGTTGTTTCCAGTTTGGAGCTACTGTAAACATTCATGTGCATGTCTTCTGTTGGACACGTGAACTCATTTCTCATGGATATATACTTAGGAGCATTGCATCTAGGAGTGTAATTGCTGTGTTGTAGGATAGATAAATATTTAGTTTTAATAGATATCTCCAAAGTGGTTGAACTGATTGCACTCCCTTCTATAATGTATGAGAGTTCTAAGTGTCCCACATCCTCACCAACACTTAGTGTTATTAGTTTTGAAAAAAAATTTTAGCCATTCTGATGGGTATGGGAATTTGTAGTTTCCTAATGAAAAATTTTACTAAACACCTTTTCATATGCTTACTAGACATTTGAATTAATCTTTTACAAAATATTTGTTTAAAAAAGATTAATTTAATGTTTAAAATGGTTTATTTTCTGTTGCTTTGTAGTTCTTCATAAATTTTGGACAAAATCTTTGTCAGACATTTGTATCATAAATATCTTCTTCTATTCTATTGGTTGCTCTCTTAATCAGGATTCTTTAGAGGGGCAGAACTAACAGGATAGATGTATATATGAAAGGGAGTATTAAGGAGTATTAACTGAAACAATCACAAGGTAACATCCCACAATAAGCTGTCTGCAAGCTAAGGTGCAAGGAAGTCAGTCTGGGTTCCAAAACCTTAAAAGTTGGAAAGCTGACAGTGCAGCCTTCAGTCTGTGGCTGAAGGCCCAAGATCTCCTGGCAAACCACTGCTCTAAGTCTTTCAAGAGCCCAAAAGCTGAAGAACCTGGAGTCCAGTGTTCAAAGGCAGGAAGCATTCAGCATGGAAGAAAGATGAAAGGACAAAGGCTCAGCCTTTCTAGTCCTTCCACATTCCTCTGGCTGTTTTTATGATGGCCACACTGGCAGCCTTGATTAAGGGTGGGTCTGCCTTTCACAGCCCACTGACTCAAATGTTAATCTCCTTTGGCAACACCCTCATAGACACAGCAGGGATCAATACTTTGCAACCTTGAACCTAATCAAATTAACACTCAATATTAACCATCACAGTTGTGTAACTTTCTTGATGTGATCAGCAGACCTTCCTAATTTAATAAAATCTAATTTATCTTTTTTTTTTTTCCCTTTCTGATAGTCTGGCTTTTACATTTAGATATATGATCTACCTGGGATTATTTTATGTGTATGGGATGGAGTTCTAGAATTCAAGAATTTAAATTCCTTCTAAAATTCTGGCACTCTGGCCAACGAAACTTTGCAATCATACCTTTGATTTAATTAACTTGAGTAAAAGGAAAGTGCTATGCAAAGAGGAACATATACAAAGTGAACCAATGCCAAGGTGAAATGCCAAGAGGAACATTCTAGTCTTCTCAGCAGCTTGGCATGTGCTTGAAACACAATTCTTTTCAAGGGAACTTAAATTAGGAGACATTTCTCACTCATCTTTGATGAAGTCATATTTGGGTCTACTGCCATGTCTCTCAGCCTTGGCATTATTGACATTTTGGCTGGATAATTTCTTACGTGAGCAGCTATTCCATGCACCCTTGTAGTGTGTTTAGAAGCATTCCTGACCTCCACCCACTAGATGTCGTGAACATTTCACCCTGCAGTTGTGACAACCAAAAAAGTAAAGAACAATGGGATTATCTCCATAAAGCCTGGGACAAGACCCAGTTCCACTGCTCTGGATAGGTGAACCTGGTCCTCTTTTTCTTGTCCATGCTACTTTTCCTTGTTGGTTGAATTGGGGTACCACAGCAGCATCAAAAGATTGTGGTGGGGATTGACCAAGCTGGTTCTGTGAACCCACAAATGGCTACCACTTTAATGGTAAACCACTATTCCCATGTAAAGAATAAAGTGATTTTTCTAACATCACAGGATAAGTGGCAAAGCTAGAATTTGGATCCACATTGGGTTTACTCCAAAGCCTTTTGCTACCCCACCTTGCAAATGGATGTATATTTGGGAATGACACTAGGATAGTGGAAAGTTGTATGCACAATCCAGACTATCCCGGGGATGTGTATGTCAGAGGAAGAAGCTCTGCTCTCTTTCTTGTCTGAATCTGTCATTTGAGGGAATGCCAGGTAAATGGCTGTCACAGTGACCCATAGTCCCTCTGCTATAGAGGGATCTAGGCTGAGTCAGCAAAATCTAGATGCAGAGTAAAAAGGAGGAGGATTCCTGACCAAAAGAAGCAGTAAAAAAGATGTTCCAGTCTGTGGCTACTTGAAGTCTAGCTTTCCCATCGCCCTACGTGGTGTGGAGAATAGAGAATCTCTTGCAAGTCAGTCTCCCAGGAGTCAGCCAGGCAGAGAACCACCTAACAGACCAGCACACCCAACACAGAGACCATGAAGCAGAAGACGTGTCTCCCACAAGGCCAGATCCATAGTACTTTCACTCAAGGCCATCCTTGACAAGTAATAGCAGTGTTATGATGTTGCAACCCTGTAATTTCCATTATGATAAATGTATATGTTAGGGGCCAGAGAAAGGAAGATTGATAACTTCATTTAGAGCAAACCAATTGAATTCCACTGAGAGATTCATAACTCATCCAAGAAATGTGCAAAGGGTGTTAAAGAGCACCGAGTCTCCACCCCTGGTAATTTTTACAAGCCTCATCAATTTTTGTTCCACAAATACTTTCATTTGAGTTGTTTACATAAAAGTCCTAGAACTCATGGAGTTAAAACCCTTCTAAGATTCTGGCATCTTGGCCAGCAAAACTTTGCCATGACACCTGTGATTTAATTAACATGAGTAAAGGAAAAGTGAGCCTACGCAAATGTCGACTGGTCAGCCATGACACTCAGAAAAAAAGCCATAAAGACAGCCACGGGCAGTGCCCACGGCAGCAGTGTCCTGGAAAAAGATACACTTAAGTGGTCCAGATTCCCTTGCTGAAAAATCCTTTCAGCTGTCTTAGCCTCACACTGCTACACACTTAAGCATTCCTTGTCCTGATTCCCTATGTATTGACTGAGTAGAACCTGCAGGGGTTAGGTCATGCCACTCCCTCCAGTACACACATTTCAGTCCCTTGATTTACATAAAAGCTGAGAAATCACTAAGAGAAAGACTCAAATCATGGAGTTCAGTGAGAAACAACACAGCTGGGGGACTTAACAGATGGTGGGGCTTGGTGTAGTGGCAAGCACAGGGTGTAGAATGCCCAGGCACAGTGGAACATGCTTGTGCCCTCCCTCCCTGTACTCTGCTGCCACAGAACTGAAATTTACACTTAGTGTTTCTGGTACCCACATAGGCTGGTGCCTGGAGACAAACGTCTTTCTCTGTCCTTTGCCCTCTGTCATGCCCCAGTTTGGTGGAGAGCAGGGAGATTAGTGAAAACCAGCTTAAATAAAGCAATAATGGAGGTGTTGAAGCCTAATTCACCATAGAGAAGAAGACTTGAGTGGTGATGAGCCCAAGCTAATGCTAAGACAAGATGTTGGGAGAAAGTATTGACTCTTGGCCTTGTACAGCAACTGACACCAGAATCTACCCTGATCCAGCTCTGCTGGTGTCACATGTGTGTCTTTTGAGAAACAGTCTGCATAAACAACTCTGCTCTGGGGCCTACGCATAAGAAGAAATATTTATTTACAGCAGTGATAAAGGAGCTTTGGCCTTGAGCCTTGTGGAACTGTCAGGGTTTGAGAGTGAAGTTTAAGTTTATCTACCTGTGATAGCTTTTCCTGAACAGGAGTCATGTGAGTGCAAGTATAAGCAGCATCCCTGGGTCTGTAAACCTACTGGGAGAAAAGGATGGGATTCTAGCAGCAAGCAGAGGTCTCAAAGACATTAAGATTTAGCTCTTATGGAGACTACATCTTTATTCCCAATCTGACAAAGTTAGAGATACCTGGATATCAGTGCTTACCAATCTTGCCTCCACAAATATTTTCAGTCTCTAAGGCATGGGTGATTTCCTTTCCCTGTTTAAAGCCAATCTTTCACTAGTGCACTAGATCTCTACTCTATCACTTACCTGAGGGTTTTGCTCCAGCAATTCTCTTCCTTCTCTTATATCTTCAGTTTTTCTTTTCCTACTAGATCATTACCATGAGAATGCAGGCATACTATTTCTTCTATCTTTAAAACAAATAAACATTCTCCTAACCATACTTTCCCTCTAGCTCTGGCTCCATTTCTTTGCTCTCTCTCCTACCAAACTCTTCAAAAGTGTTATTTATTCTAATCAAGCACTTTCCTCTCATTTTCTCTTAAACCTTTCAATCAGTTTCTTGTCTTTAAAATTGGTCTTATAAAGGTTACCATTTACCTACACACTTCTAAGTCGAATGCTTAATTTTTGTTTTTATCTATCTTGTTGGACCAGCAGCCTTTGGTTTGACTCATCGTGCCTTCCTTCCTGATTCACTGTTATTCACTGGCTTCCTGAAGGGCCCACCTTCTTTGTTTCTCCTTATATCCCAGTGATTCCACTCCCAGCTTCCTTCACTATTCTTCCTTTCCTCTATTGACTCAGCTCCCTTGATGATATGATTCAGTCTCATTGTTTTAAATCCCATCTAGTCCTCAGTGACTCCCAAATTTACATCTTCAGCCAAGAACTTTCTCCTCAATTCTAGATTCATATGTCCAACTTCCTACTGGACGTCTCCACATTTTCCCTTAACATGTCAAAAACTTAACTCGTGATTCCCATTTCGAGTGCATCGCTTCCTATTCTAGCTGATGGCAACTCTATCTTTCTAGTTGCTCAAGTAAAAACCTTTGAATTAATTACTGACTCCAGTGTTTTCCTTATAGTCCCCACATACACTATATCTGGAAATCCCTATATTTCAAAATATAACCATAATTTTACTACTACTTTTTTTTTTTTTTTTTGGGAGACTGAGTCTCACCCTGTTGCCCAGCCTGGAGTGCAGTGGTGAGATCTCAGCTCACTGTAACCTCCGTCTCCTGGGTTCAAGTGATTCTCCTGCCTCAGCCTGCTGAGTAGCTGGGATCACAGGCACCTGCTACCATGCCCAGATAATTTCAGTATTTTTAGTAGAGATGGGGTTTCACCATGTTGGTAAGGCTGGTCTCAAACTCCTGACCTCGTGATCCGCCTGCCTCAGCCTCTCAAAGTGCTGGGATTACAGGTGTGAGTCACCATGCCCAGCCAATTTGACTACTCCTTACTACCTCCATTGCAACCACACTGGTCTAAACTACCAACATCTCTCTCCTGAATGACTATAATAACCTCCTCATAACTCTCCCTGCCTATATCTGGGGCCCCTCTAATCTATTTTCAACACAATAGTAAGAGTAGTCCTTTTGTAAAAGTGAGAAAACAGTTTAATATTTGAAAATCCATCAATGTAATTAATCACATTAACAGAATAATGAGAAAAACTACATACATAATTATCTCAATAGATACTCACAAAATTATTTGATAAAATTCAAAATTGGCAAGGTGCTATGACTCACACCTGCAATCCCAGCACTTTGGGAGGCTGAGGTGGAAGAATCACTTGAGTTCCAGGAGTTTGGGACCAGTCTCGGAAACATAGGGAGACCCCATCTCTACAACTAATTTTTAAAAATTAGCTGGGTGTGCTGGTGTGCACCTGTCGTCCCAGCAACTTGGGAGGCTAAGGTGGAAGGATCTCCTGAGCTCAGGAGGTCAAGACTATAGTGAGCTGTGATTGAGCCACTACACTCCAGCCTGGGCAGCAGAATGAGACTGTCTCAATTTAAATAAAATAAAAAATGAATTCTTTATTACTTTTATTTTTGTAGAGATGGGGTTTCACTTTGTTGCTCAGGCTAGTCTTGAACACCTGGCTTCAAGCAATCCTCTTGCTTCAGCCTCCCAAACTGCTGGGATATGGGATACAGGCATGAGCCGCAGAACCCAGGCTAAAACTAATTCTAAGTTTTAAAAAAACTCTCAGTGAATAAGAAATAGAAAGGAACTTTCTTAAAGTATTTACAAAACAAGGTATCTACAAAACAAAGAAACAACAAACCGGACCCAACATGATTTTCAGTGGTAATATTTAAATTTTTCTCCTCTAAGGTAAGGAAAAAGATAAGGATATGCAGTCACCATTCTTTTCAACATTTTACTGGAGGTCCTAGCAATGCAATGAGGAAATAATAAGAAATACAATACAAAGTATAAAGATTAGAATGGAATCAGTAAGTCTTTTATTCACAGATGGTATAATAGTCATATCATAGAATACTATACCTCAGGATAAAGCTACAAACTTCTGCTGCATACAATCATATCAATGAATCTGCAGACAAAATGGTGAGATAAAGTAGTCAGACACAAAAGGCTACATACTGTATGATTCTTTCTACAAAAAATATTCAAGAACAGGCAAATTAATCTGTGATGATAGAAGTCAAAATAGTAGCTATCTTAGATAGTGGTGGTACGGTTATGAATTGAGATACGACAAGGGAATCTTGAATGTTGGAAAGATCCTGCTTTAGATCCTGATCTGAATAATGGTTACAAGAGTATGAAAATATTCATGAAGCTGTGGTTTATTGTAAATTGTGTCTCAATCAAAAAAACATTAGATAACTAAAGTGCTTACTGAGTAAATGATATTATGTCTGGAATTCAGGGAAGAGGGAAAGTGAATGGAGAGTATATTTATAAAATATTGATGAGTTGATAATTGTAAAATTGGGTAATGGGCACATGCAGGGTTATTATACTATTTTGTCTGCTTTTTGGCTTAAAAAATAAATAAATAACTTAAATATAAATTTGTCTACATACTAAAATATAATGTAATATTAATATGCAATATTATAATATTATGTAATATTGTACAATAGTCATATCATAGAATACTACACATCAGGATAAATTATTATGCAGTATTATAATATTATGTAATATTGTAGAATAGTCATATCACAGACTACTATACTCAGGATAAAATAGATAATTTATAATTACTAATAATTATATAATAATATATAGTATTATACACGATAATTATGTGATATTTGTCTACATAATAAAAAATTAAACACAAAATTAATGAAAAAGTGAGTCAAATTATGTTATCCCTCTGCTCATAACCTTGCTTTGACTTCCATCTCATTCAGAGAAAAAAAAGTCTAAATGACTACAAGGTCCCATGTGTTATGTCCTTATGGCCTCTGCCATCACTATCAATCCTCATTCACCCATTCTAGTGACAGTAGTGTTTTCTTACACT
The DNA here is from genome assembly GCF_048565385.1 of Saimiri boliviensis. Lineage (NCBI taxonomy): Eukaryota > Metazoa > Chordata > Mammalia > Primates > Cebidae > Saimiri > Saimiri boliviensis. The sequence goes on along the minus strand of NC_133450.1, from coordinate 37,617,251 downwards.
CCTTAGGAAAGAATAGCCCGCTGCCCTAATGTCTATAGTTTTATGGTAGGTCTTGAAATCTGGTAGTATGAAGTCCTCTAACTTGGTTATTCTCTTAGCCTGTTCCTTCTGTCCAGAATGCTCTTCCAGCACATACCTACACCCCTTTCAATCTTTCCTCACATGTGATCACCCTATTCAAAATTGCAATCTACCTCCCTGGATTTCTCAATCCCTTTTACTTTAACATATTTCCCCCCATGGAAATAATCATTTTCTAACATACTACATAACATATTTATAGTTTATTGTCTATCTTCCCCCAACTCTCCTCAAAAATGCAAGCTCCTTAAAAGCAAGTATCTTTATTTTTTTCATTAAAGTATTCTAGGCACCTAAACAGTACCAAAATTCCAAAGCACCTGGCACATAATATGTGTTGAATACTTTTTTAATGAATCAAGAGATGAACAGCAAATGCCATAAAAATGACTGATTCTGACTTGACCTCCTATACATCTTGACTACCAGAAGAGAATGTGCTAATCATGTCACCATAATTCCTTCTGGGCCATCTAAAAGTTTCTTGTTAAAATGGCATGTTATTCTTTGATGGTGTATTGAACATGTTGGGCAATGGGCCTATCATTGTCATTGCTCCTTACGTCTTTTTTTTTTTTTTTGAGATGAAGTCTCGCTCTGTCACCCAGGATGAAGTATAGTGGCGCCACCTCTGCTCACTGCAACCTCCACCTCCCAGGCTCAAGCAATTCTCCTGCCTCAGCCTCTCTAGTAGCTGGGATTATAGGTGTCCACTATCATGCCTGGCTAATTTTTTTATTTTTATTGTATTTTTAGCAGAAACAAGATTTCACCATGTTGGCTAGGCTGGTTTGAAACTCCTGACCTCAAATGATCCGCCTGTCTCAGTGTCTCAAAGTGCTGGGATTACAGGCGGGAGCAACTGTGCCCAGCCTGTCCCTTATGTCTTAATGAGAAAGATCTTCAGAGGCCTTGAAAAGGGAGGTCTAGGAGTCTCACTGACCTGGCTTTCTCAGCTCCAGGTTTGACTGTGACTGAACCCACGATACAGAAAAGCCAAAGAATTTGGATCACAAAATACAGAAACCAGTCAGCATAGCAGATGCCTGACCTGAATAGGTTGGATTGTGTGCAGGCAGAGAGTGAGACACATAAAGCTGTCAGGCAGAGGCCTGTGGTCTTTCAGGAACAAGAGGACAGCTTCTGTCTTGGCTCCCTACTCCAACTTATAGTGTGTGTTCTCACACAACTCAGGAGGACTCTCTCTCCAGCCTGTGATGCCTGTCAAATCCTTAAGTAAACCCTCTTTACTCAAGCTTGAGTGACTCTCTGTCAGTTGACAAAGCATCTCTACTGCACCCAAGCCCTGGTATGCTTGATCCTTAGGCAACCAAATGGAGGTTCATGAATGCATCCCAGAACACCGGTCCAAAATGATCAATAATACAGACACAGACTCCTTGGCTGGATTCTCAGAAATATGGATTCTAATGCAAAAGATATGAAGTAGGGGCTAGAAATACATGTGTGCGTGTGTGTGTGTGTGTGTGTGTGTGTGTGTGTGTGTGTTTTACCAGTGCTCTAGAATATTCTAATTTGCAAATCAGTTTGGGAAATCAGTATAGGCTACTATTTCCAGATACAGACCCTCAACTCATTTCTACAGTGTAAATGTAGCTGTTTTGCTAATTTAGGACAGAATCTGCATTGCAAATACGATAGGCATATCTTATTATGCATACCTATACCATTTTCCTCCCCTGTGTGAATGGTATATGAAAGGTGCAAAAATAACCTCAGTAACTCTTAGGATTTCCCTAAAAAGTGAGTCTCCTTTTGCAGTAGCATGACCTTGGTCTGTATATGCAAATTCATAGAAATGGAAAAGAACAAAGCCCTGCTCCTGCTCCCTAAAGGTCACCAAGTCCTACACCAGTGTCACACTGACAGAGGGGTAGCTAAGATGAGAGTTTGTAAATTTTATGACTCATAATAACAGTCCAAGTGATGCAGCTGAGATAAAGGGCTAATCAAATTTCATGCTCCAAGGCATCAGCTGATTACTGCTGGGCCAAGAGGGGATTTATTCCCTGTGGTTCTGACAGGCATAAGAGGTCAGAAGCACTCTGTGAAGCTTCACACCCTACTGACCACTTCTAAAAAGGAAGATCCATGAGTACAGAGGCCTGATCTACTGGGCCTGTGTTTTCTCAGATCAAAGGCAGAAGGATGGCATGAAGAGAAACCTTAAAGGCAAAAGATTTGCTAAGAAAGATGGACCAGGACTTTGTGGAATGTAGCTGGGGACTCCCTAGAGAACTTGTGTGCCAGGGCCTCATCCAACCTAGAGAGGAGGGAGAATCCTGAAGACCTCTGCTCCTTTTCATTGGTGTCTTAGTCTGTCTGTGAAATTAGGATAATGATGATAACCTCCTTTTTAAGGTGGTTGTGCAGATGAAGGTGGGCAAGATTGGATTACGGGGTAGGGTTACAGGTGGTGCCCCAAAACTATTATTCTGACAATCTGGGAAACATCAGAGCACAGGCTGTTTGTTGAAAGACAGCATTTCTTGGACTGGGCTCAGTGGCTCACACCTGTGATCCCAGCACTTTGGGAGGCCAAGGCAGGTGGACCACTTGAAGTCAGGAGTTAAAGACCAGCCTGGCCAACATGGCAAAACCCCATTTCTACTAAAACTACAAAAATTAGCTGGACATGGTGGTGGGCACCTGTAATCAAAGATGCTGGAGAGGCTGAAGCAGGAGAATGGCATGAACCCGGGAGGCAGAGGTTGCAGTGAGCCAAGCTCATGCCACTAGGTGACAGGGCAAGACTCTGTCTCAATTAAAAAAAAGAAAGAGCATTTCTTGGGCTCAATAGCTTTGCGTAGTTAAGAACTTCAGCTCTGGATCAGAAGTACTGTATACACATGGACCCAAAGCCCGAAGAGTTTTTAAGGGAACTATAAAACCCAAAGCCCAGTAATTATTCAACCTCTAAGGCAATTCTCAGGCCTCACCAATAAGAAGTAGGATGCCAACACTGTTTTACATCTCCAAAATGTGTTTTCCTGGTACCCATATAGAATATTGCCATGGGAGAAACAAACTAAGAAAATCCTTCCAGGAGCAAACCTGGGCATTGAAAGGTAACCCAGCCATGGGGATAACAGTCATAACTTCATCCTATCCCCAAACTTCTCCGCCCTGCAGAGCCTCTCAGTTGGAACTGAGATGAGACTAAGCTATGCCTCCCAGTGCATCCCTCAAGACCACGTCAGAAGGCTATGGCTCAACCCAGTCCCCCTGGAGGTAGGCTGGTCTCTCATTCCTCTTCCCTAGGCAAATCCTATTAATTTTTTGGATCTTAGATCGATTTACTCCATCTCTACTCAAAGTCTTCCCTAACCACCCCAAGCCACAGAACACTTTCTCTCCTCAGAATTCCTCATAACTTTTTTACTAAATAAATATAGTACACAGCGATAATCTCTGTTTTTGTTAAAATGAACAAATATAAAGTCAATATGTTTCACCAGAAAGAGCTCTGACTTTGAAGATGGGCCCTGGTGCCTCTCCTTGTTAGCCAAGTAAATTTTGGAAAGTTTTTACCCTCTCTAAGACATGAGGTCACCATCTGTTAAATGCAGATAATTATACTTTGTGGAGTAATTGTGACAATTAAAATAATACATGTAAACCACCTGGCACACAGTAGGCATTTAATACACTGCCTGGTAATACTGGTATCATTTAATTTTTCATATGCTTCTATTTTATGTATCTAACTAAAGTTTAATTTGTTTAAGGATAGAGTTGAGTCTTATACATTTCTATATTCTCATAGGTTAATGCTCTCACAATAAGTGTTCATGAAATACAGTCACGCATTGCTTAACCATGGGGATATATTTTGATCAATGCATCATTAGGTGATTCCATCACTGGGCGAACATCACAGTGTGTACTCACACAAACCTAGATGTCATAGCCTACTACACATCTATGCTATATGATATGGCCTATTGCTAACAACAAACCTGCACAGCATGTTACTGTCTTGAATACTTAGGCAACGGAACACAAGGGTAAGTATTTGTGTATCTAAACATATCTAAACATAGAAGTACAGTAAAAATATGATATTGTAATCTTGTGGGACCACTGTTGCATATGTAGTCCACTGCTGACTGAAATGTCATTATGTGGTGCATGGCTGTATTTGTGACTAAAGATTAAAGTAACATTTGGTGTAAATCTATTTTCTTCCCTTTGGTGTTTCCAAAATACTTATCATAAAGAGAGCAAACCTAGGTCTGGATTGATAGCAAATGCAGTGTCTTTTTTCTAACAGTTATAGAAGCAGATGATCAGTGCCCCACAGATTTCAGGTGAGGATCTAGATCCTAGACATCCAGATATTGAGAACACAGGGATGGAGTCTGTATGGAAAAAAATTAAAATATAGCAAAAACTGAAATATGGAATAAAAATCTTTGATTTCCAAATGGAAGTAAGAAAAGAATAAGTAAAAGACCCCCAAAAAGAACCAGGGCAATAGATTCAGGTACTAGAGACCAGTGGTAAGAGGTACTTTAAAACAAAATATGGCCAGGCGCAGTGGCTCAAGCCTGTAATCCCAGCACTTTGGGAGGCCGAGGCGGGTGGATCACGAGGTCGAGAGATCGAGACCATCCTGGTCAACATGGTGAAACCCCGTCTCTACTAAAAATACAAAAAATTAGCTGGGCATGGTGGCACGTGCCTGTAATCCCAGCTACTCAGGAGGCTGAGGCAGGAGAATTGCCTGAACCCAGGAGGCGGAGGTTGCAGTGAGCCGAGATTGCGCCATTGCACTCCAGCCTGGGTAACAAGAGCGAAACTCCGTCTCAAAAAAAAAAAAAAATGGTCTCCTGACTCAGGATCCAAGTTTGTTTTTGTTTTGTTTTGTTTGGTTTCTTTTTTAAATTTTTATTTATTTATTTTAAAAGATGGGGTTTCACCATGTTGGTCAGGCTGTTCTTGAACTCCTGAGCTCAGGTGATCCGCCTGCCTTGGCCTCCAAAGTGCTTGGATTACACGCGTGACCCACCACGCCTGGCCAGGATCCAGATTTTTATATGGTATCTGCAGTCAGGCATCCATCTGGGTCTCCATCCCAGGTTAAGCAGGAGCCGGGGGGCAGCTGGCTAAGATGTGTTCCCAAAGCTTCTTCTAGGCAGACACTGACGAATATTCTGTCTTTAAAACTTAACAAAAAGAACCCAAAACTTCAAAGTATACAACCTGATTTATGTTTGAACTTCTCTAAGAGCAACCATGTTCTCTTTCTATATTCCCAAAAAAGACAAAGAAAAGTATTGGTCTTCCAAAACAAATAGAGGGACGGGGTTGCTGCTGTTGCATGGTGCCTAAAAACTCAGACAACTTCATCATTCTATATTTGCATCCAAGAGAGAGAAAGGAAAACTACAATCATTTTCCATTTACCCATCAACCCATCAACCTCTAAGTGATCTTTAGGTTATTTGCTTCTCACTCACAAATATTTAGCTATCTTTCTTGAAAGATTTTCATGTGTCCTAGGGGAAAAGTGCCTCCCCAGGCCAAGCCCAGCTCTTCCATATTTGGGGTGAGCTCCTTGATTTACCACTGTTGCGCCTCACATTTCCTTACCTTGACTTCCTCTTCTGCCATCAGGCCCATGCACCACTGTCAGCCTTGGAAAAGCCTCATAACTCTGGATGACAATATCAAGACCATTAAGCCTACATACTTCAGCAAAACTGCCTCACTGCTGTCTCTGCTTCAGGTTAGAAAGATTTCTCACAGCTCACACAATCCCCTCAAGCACTGGGCTTGAGGGGTTGCCCTCAGAAGGCCACTTCCAAGAGCAAAGCCATTTTCACTCAAGCACTCTGTCTATGGGGGTCTCAAACTACTGCACAGTAATGCTGATGGTGGTAGTTCTGAGGTATTACCCAGGCATGTTTCATTGCTCACATCTCAGAACTAGTGATCAGAGCTACCCTGACCACCTCAAAACATATAAGCATCCATAGGTGGATGCTGAAACATGAGCGTCAATTCCCCTTACTCATGTTTGTGGAAAATCCACAGCCTACAGTGAGTATAAGAATCTACTCACCAGGATTACAAATAAACTCATCAAGAGTATATTGAGTATAAAGTCAAAATCCGCATATTAAGTCTAACAATCTTAAGAGTTCCCATATAACTTGGTAAGAAGCGAATTTTTCCTGGAGCCCAAAAAGTTTGAGCTTTATGGAAGCTACTAATTTATTTTTTCTTTTTCTTTCTTTTCATTTTCTTTCTTCCTTTCTCCTCTTTCTTTCTTTCTTTTTTCTTTCTTTCCTTTCTCCCTTCCTCTTTCTCTCTCTCTCTCCCTCCCTCTCTCTCTCTCTCTCTCCTCACCCCACTTCTTCCTTCCTTTTTTTTTTTTGACAAAGTTTTACTTTTGTTGCCTAGGTTGGAGTGCAATGTTGTCATCTCAGCTCACTGCAACTTCTGCCTCCTGGGTTCAAGCAATTCTCCTGCCTCAGCATTCTGAGTAGCTGGAACTACAGGTAGGTGCCACCACGCCTGGCTAATTTTTGTATTTTTAGTAGAGACGGGGTTTCTCCCTATTGGCCAGGCTGGTCTCAAACTCCTGACCTCAGGTGATCCAGCCACCTAGGCCTCCCAAAGTTCTGGGATTACAGGTGTGAGCCACTGTGCCCAGCTGTACTAATTTTCAATGGCCCTTGGCTGACATTCCCCAGCTTCCTCTTCTCAACCCCACATCCCAACTTATACCTCTAGGCAGACTAACAACAGTTGCAGGATGACACTGTCAAACAGACAACCCTATTTTAAAAGCAAGTGTCAGAGTCGAGAGTATACAGATCAAAATTTGCAAATGTTCACGACACTTGCCAAGGAATCTGTTCATTTCCTATGATGCTGCAGCCAGAGGCCACAGGATGGTGCACTGTCAGTCTCTTGTCCCTCTCTGGTCCTTGATGGTAGAATCTTAGTTGTGAAATGCTATGTAGCCATTTCACAATCTCAGTTGTGAAATGCTTCAAACCAAACTTTAAGGATCTTAATACAACAAGCACTGGCATTTATTCTGAATTAGGACTCTCCTTCATTATCATATCAGATCCCTGCCATTTTAAACTTCTCACGGGAAAGTCCATCTAAATCAGTACTGTCCAGTACAACTTTTTGTAGTGTTGGAAATCTTTTGTTCAATAAAAAGCCAGTAGTCACATATAGCTAGTAAGCACTTGAAATGTGGCTAGTACAACTGAGGGACTAAACTTTATTTAAACTTACATTTAACCACAGGAGTGCAGTGGCTACCATTCTGGGCAGCACAAATTCTAATTGCCATGACATGGAATAGTGCTTGCTTCCCCGGCATTTCAAAAACCTCAGAATGATAACCTGGCCCAAAATGACACATGGATGAATAAGAGGAATTAAAATAAGGTCTATACACATCAAAATCAGTGTAAGACAGCCTCCCCAGATGCAGTTTCCAAAGGAAATGACAAAAATGACTGGTTCCATGATTCTTGCCCCTTCTTTCCTGCCAGAAAAAGGCTATTAAAAAAGAATCAAAGTGTGAAGATGGCAGAAAATGTGATGAAGAGATTCTTTGGAGAAAGTAGCTGCCACTGTTATCTTGGGATCTGCCTATAGTCCTCCTTCAGCTTAGTAGGACAAAAGATGGCTTTCCTGTAGACACAGGAGGGAGAGAAAGCTGGGCCACCAGAGCTGGTTAAATGCCACCCATGAAGACTACCTTGGAGAGCAGTGGGACTCCAAAAGCACGAGCCAGTTTGGTGTGGACTCAGTGATGTGCTGGTAAATGTTTAAGAACCAGCTATCTGGAAAAAAAGGGCTCTGATTTTGCATTTGCCAATTTGTTGGGTATAAATACTCCCTTGTGGCCAATTTCCAGCCACCTGTCTGAAGTCTCTGTGGAGTTGGGAATGGACATGCACAATCAGCTTTTGTGAGCTGATTGTACTGTAAGTCAGCTCCAGCACTCGGCTGGTGGGCCACTAGGGAGCCAGGGGTACAAGGGAAACAGCTTGCCTAGGGAATAGACAGCATCCCTTTATAGTCCATGATTTGCATGTGGGAGGTCCCTAGTGACAGGTCTATCAGCATATCCCAGGAGAGAAAGAATGAGTTTTAACCACTCTTCTCCAAGACCAAAAGCTACTCAGCCAAGTCAGAGCTTTCCTTTCCCCTTACTTCTCCTCTTTCTCTGCCCCTTCAGCCCTTGCAGGACAGAACGCAGCAGTTTGGGAGTCTGCGAAAAGGTAAGTAAGAGAAAGAGTAGAAACTTAAAGGCAGGCAGCTGCCAATTATTGGCCTCAGCCCACTAAAAAGAAAGCCATGTCCCTCATCTGAATGAAGACTGACACATTGATTAATGTCATGGGCTGGATTGCTTCTATAACTGAATTGAAATTGTGTATTGAGACTCAAAATGACCAAGAATCATCTATTATTTACCAAACATTTTCTAGGGGCAGGGGATAAATTTAAATCAGCCAAAAACCGACAGTGATAGGGTTGAGCTTTTACTACATCATGAGTTGTGCATGCTCAACACAATTTTGACAAAAATTTTCTCCTGGCTAAAGACACATTTAAAAATAGCACCCTATTTTGTTTTGTTTTGTTTTTCTTTTTCTTTTTAAAAAAATTCTCTGTAATCCTGTATGAATTCTGGGGTGAAAATCTTTTTTTTTTTTTAAGAGACAGGGTCTTACTATGTTGCCCAGGCTGGCCTTGAACTCCTGGGCTCAAGGGATCCTCCTGCCTCAATATCCTGAGTAGCTGGTTCATCTACAGGCATGAACCACCATGACCAGAACCATGTCTGAGTGTTCCTTCTTCCCCTGTCTTCATCGTCACAGCATATGTCATTATGGTTAATATTGGAAATCGGCACCCCACGGATCATCATCAGATTCATGTTCTTTATTGCGACACAGGTATGATACTTAAAAGGACGGCAGCAGAAAGATCATATAACCTAAAGTTGCTAACATAAACAGTGTGCTTGCTTGGAGGCTGGGGTGGTATTTAGGTAAAACCAACAAGATGGGGATCAGCATGACCCCTTGATGTGTAGGACAATCAGCCCTATGAGATCTTTATTCACTCACGTCTGATAGTTATTTTTTAAAAATAACTTTGAAAAAGTAATAGTGGAAAAGAAATTAGTTGTTTCAAGTATTCCAAAGCTCTCAAATGAGTGGTGTGCTCATCTTCATTTTCAAAGTAAGCCCCACCTCCCTACATTTCAGGGACAAGGTGAGGTGGTGACCTCAAATAGGCCATAGCAGAAGGTGGCCTGGACAACTGCTGGGCTCCAGTCTGCCTGCTATGTTAACAAACCTCAAAGAGACTTTTAAGACAACACCCAACGGATGGGCCTGCTGAATATAAAGGACCCTAAAGTTAGGCTAGGCCTATAGGGGGCTTATTCTGAAAAGATATGTTTTCTATTTACAGCTTTTAAAACCCAAATGCAATCTATCCACTCTGAAGTGACTACTTCATCTCCACTCAGCCCTTGACTGGCAAAGTCAGGAAGACTCCAGTGTTTCCCGAAGACCAGGGGAGAGTTTAAACTCTAGCATCAAAGTTAGCAACTGTCCATCTAGAAAACCCCTTCCTGAAAGTCAGTGTCTTTGGCTGAAGCTTTTCTTCCCAAATCTCCTAAGGTGAAACAACTAAAGGAAAGAAGAATGTGGGCAGCTCCCAGTAAGACAGGAGATGAGCATGGACCCTGACCCATTCTTTCCTCCGGTACTCTATGCTTACCATATTAATTCTTCTTTGTCTTCTGACTTGGCACCTTTAGGGTATTCTCCCACACAAGCCAAGCATCAAATGGATGGCTCAAGAAAGAAAGCAAGACCAGCTAATGGTTAGTGAGCACCCAAAGGCGCCACACTGGAGGGAACAGCACAGCTGCCTCTGAAAAACAGCTGTTCCTTCCTGCCTGAGAGGCAGAGTGGTAGAAGATACCACACAGAATGTTCCTGCTTCATCTTCCACCCTGAACCCTCCTCTACCTCTCTGTAGCTTCCTGATTTTAAGCAGACACTCAAATGATTCCTAAACCTTTCTTGGTCTTAGAACTATCTGAGAATTGTCAACAGTACTGGGATTCCCAGAATAATGCACATATGTACACACTCGGATATTCCCCAAGCCCTGCATATCATTTTAAGGGAGTTCACAGACTACACTCCTCCACCCGTCTGTGCACCCAGATTCTGTGGGTTTCAGATTCAGAAGCCCTGTTTCTAGGCAGGCCCTCTGTTGCTAACACCCCTCAAGAACGTTACCCTGGATGATTATCCCTTCTTCCTTCACTCCGTCCCACCTTCTCCAACTGCCGGGTTTCAGCACAAAGATTGCCTGCCAGTTAAACTGGCAGCATGGACCGCTCAGTAGTTTCTTGGGTCGAGAGGAAACAGCCAGATTCCTTTACGTAAATCATGTCTTAGTTATTGAGTGTCTCCACTTGGAAGTTTTTTACAATCTCTGATTAAATCATAAACCACCGCATCTGCCATCTGCTGCTTCAGTTTCTCAAACCAAACCTCAGTTTCTTTGTAGCCCTTCAATTCAAAGCTTGCAAATTCTAGATCTAGACTTCATTCTTTGACTCATTTAAGCACTAACATCTATTGAGTAATGATTAAATGCCAGGCACTGTTCTAGGCTTCAGAGACACAGTTGTACAAAACAGACCTCATCTTAATTTACTTATTCTCTTCCAAAATAGTAATTCTAACCACTGCTGCTTTAAACACCATTGTAATTATGATAATAACTGCTTAAATTATAGGCTCTATTCTAAATAGTTAATATGTATTATTATTTTTCAGAAAATTCTGTGAGGTAGGTATTTTTATCATCATCCTTATTTTACAGAAGTGAAAATCACAAAGGTTAAGTCATTTGCCCCAGCTAGAGAGGGACAAAGACAAGATGTAACACCAGGCAGTTCGACTAAATTACTTACTGCTAAATTCAGCATCCCTGATTATGGTTACAAAGCAAGATTAGATTTTTCAGCACTGTTGAAATGTGAACAGATGTATTACCAAAAAATTGTCTAGCAATGTGCATATATTTAAGTAGCCCTGAGGGTTATCTGTGGTTGCCAAGAGGCTCAAAGTCAGCGTGAATATAATCAGGAGGCACTGACGACTTTGTTACCCAGAGACGGTTTGGGGATCCTTCAAGAGTATCATGCACATGGACAGGAATGTGAGGCAGAGGATTACTGGAGCTGAGCTGGCAGTCAAGGGACAAGCAAGCCAAAAGTTATAAAAAACACATTTTAAAATTATACATTTTTAAACAATCATGATGGACAGAAGAGATTGTAATCCTGAGGCAATAACTGAGAAAGTACTGAGTAGGTAATAAAAGGCCTGACTAGGCTGAAGAAAATATTTTAAAATAGCCGTTTCCTGTATCTATGGCTTCTAAAGACCTCGGTTTGTGCTAATAGTAACTCAAATGACATTTAGAACTGGGAATAATTGAGAGGGGTAGCTCCCAGGCAGGAGTGAATTGTGTTTTGCAGGACTGGAAGATTATACCAATTTGGGTGACTCACCTTTAAAAAGTTACTAATACCAAATTAGATCTAAGGCCCTGGGAAGGGCCTGGGAGGATAAGCTATATTACCTTTACAGCAAACCCTGCTTGGACTCACGGAGGACGTTGCTAAGAAACACCTACATTGCTAGATTAGGACGGAGGTGATTGTGGTAAGGCTGATGCCCAATTTGGAATATTTTGTGATCCAGAGAATAGTGATTTGAAGGCACTTTGATATAAAGATGCAACACAACAGTGGATGTGGTTTGAAAGATGGTTTTTGACAATCCAAACACCTGAAAGAGACAGCCAGTGTCAATTTTAATGAGAGTAATTTTTGCTATTCAATTTCTCAATTAAAAAAAATTATACTCCTGAGCCAGCCTCTAGCTAACTTATATGGTACCTATGAACAATTTACAAAAATATGCCTATTTAGGCCAGCAAGGTGGAAACACAAACCCCTTCTGGGCAGGTGGAGTGGTATGTATGACAATCTGGGGTGGAGCTTTCGGGCAAAGTAGAAAGCAATTCTTTTTCTCTCTGTGGTGTCATACTTGCAGGGAGCAAGGCTTGGCAAGGGGACTGCTGAGCGGATTTCAGCCCTAATTCATCTTCTCAGCTAGGTATCTTTGTACAGTGTCCAAACTGCACAACCAAACAAGGCAGTCCTGTATCTAGAGGAGTAGTGATTTTAATAGCATGACTAAAGGGACCTAAAAATGTGCAATTCTCTGGCCCAGAAAGTCCACTTCTCAGAATTTATTCTAAGAAAATTATCAGGGAAAAGTACAAATATTTATATAAAACCACACTTCTAGAAGTAGTGTTTATATAAAGAAAAATGGAAAACAACCTGTATGTCCAATAATACAACATGGATAAATTAACTTGTTACTCAGATGGTAGAATACTGACCATCCATTAAATGAATTTTAAATGGCAAGAAGAAATGTTCATGACATCATTATAAATTAAAAAGCAACAAAGGAAACTATGCACACTCTAAAAATATGTGTTGGTTTAAAAACGACCAGAAAAAACACCAAACTATTACTATTAAAAGTAGTTATCTATGGAGCGTTATCTGTGGATTACAGGCAGTTTTATTTTCTTCTTCATATTTTTCCATATTACATTTTTTTTACCTTGTAAATGTCATACTCTTACCTTTATTTAAAACACATTTTAAAATTGTATCCAGACTTGAAGGGCAGAGACAAAATTGGAGCAGTGAGTGAATGCTGCCATGACCTCATGGGCGTAGTGTTTGCATCTCATTGATTTCCACTTCGCATAGAGTCCCATGACTCTGGTGGCCCGGGTGTGCCTTGCTTCATTACCCTCTGTCCTATAGTGATGGATGATCATAGGAGGACTGCAATGTCTCCCTATGACTGTCACTACTTTTCAAAGTCCCAGGAGTATCTCCATGTGCTTGAGCACAATGACAAAACAGCTTTGGGTCACTAAAGACACTTACCCAGAAGCCACCATAGAAGGTGAAGATAATGTGAGTTAGACTAGAACAGCTAATTGACTTAGCTATTGACTTCCAGATTTATAGGACACCACTGCTAAGTAATTAAATTTACTGAGCTATTTCCACAAGATATTAACTTTAAGTAATCCTCACTAAACATAAATCGAGAGCTGAGTTTGGGTTTTGTTTTGCTGTTTTTCATTTTGGTATCAGTAATTAAAGATTATTCAATTATGATAATGTATTTCTTTTAGGACTGGTTTTTGCAGCTGAAGCCTGATGAACACTATGAGGCTTGGATGACAATGATTTTGTTAAAAATCTCCTATAAAGTTCCAACTGAAGGAGATGTGCTTTCTCACTTTTTCTATGGCTAGTTGTTCTCTAAACTTCATTCCAGAACCATTTTTTAATCAAAGGCAGATTTTCTCCCTTGGGTTGGAGATGGACATAAATTTAGGCAGTGTATGTTGGAAGCCCAGTTAGGCCTACCACATGGACCATTCTATACACCCAGTGAAGTCATGAGGGGCTTCGCATTTAATAATCATGGTTAAATTGTGGCATAAAATGGTCAGAGAGAGGAGATGAGGACCCCAGGCTCACAAAATTCTCCAAGGGATAAAGAAAGAGGCCCTACTCACATCAGGCAAGCAGGACTGCATAGTCTGGCCTGGCCTCTTCTTTCCAAAAGTGCTCTTGCCTCAGGCTTCCCCAGCAACGTATACTGAGTGGTAGATGCTGAAGCACATTACATCCCTGGTGAGCATGTAATCAGCACTCCTTCTGGCAAGCTCTCAGCAGCCACTGGAGCAGAAGGTAAATCCAGGTAAACCAACATGAAGGCAAATTACTGCTCCTGGCTTAGCAAGAGCCAGACCTCTGTCTTTGGTCCAAGCTATCTCACAGGGGATGGGATGCTGCATCAGAAACAGCAGCGGGAACTCAGGCTTCTGAATAAGGCTAGACCTGAGTTTCAAGTCTTCCTAATGGATAACTTTGCTAAGTCTCAGTTTCTTCATCTGTAAAATAGGGAGGATACCACATAACCTATGGAAGGTGCTGTGACTTTGGCAAATGATACCATATATAAATATCTATCACAGTTACTGAAATATAATATTTGTTTCATTCCACAGCTCTTGATGAGCTCATAGGTTCCTCCTCTTATCCAATCTTTGATTCCAGTGGTTCTTAACTCTGGCTATACTTTAGAATCACCTGGGAAACTTGTAAAAAATACAGATGCTTGAGCCCTGTATCAGTTAGCTATTGCTGTGTAACAAATCACTCCAAAGCTTAGTGGATTAAGAAACATACATTTATTATGTCAGTTTCTGTGGATCAGAAATATGATAGTGGTTTAGCCAAGCAGTTCTACAAGTTTCTCATGATGCTTATAATCAAGATGTCAGCTGGGGCTGCAGTCATCTGAGGCTTGACTGGGTGGGAGGCCATACTTTACCTCCAGCTCACTCATTCATTGGCTCTTGGCCAATAGTTTCCCACCATGCGGTCCTCTCCACCAGGCTGCTCATGGTATGACATTCTGCTTTCTCCAAACCAATGCCACTCTGCCTTTTATGACATAGTTTCCAAGTCACATATCTTCACTTCCATCTTATTCTACTAGAAACAAGTCACTAAGTTCTATCCACACTCAATGGGATAAAATCCTGAAAGATGTGAATAACAGAAGGAAGAAACATTGGGACCCTTGAAGACTGGCCTCTACAGACCTCAGTCCCAAAGACTTTAATTTAACTGGTTTGGGGCCCTATCATCTTTTCTTTTTTTTAAACTCCCTATGTCACTCCTATTTGCCACCAAGATTAAAAACCATACTCTATGCAGTAGTTTCCTTCTCTTTTGACCCAACTTGGTCAATTTAATCCCCTCCATCGGCATGTCCTTAATTGGTTCATCACATCCTGCTGCTAAATTCTATCTATTCTAAGCAGTCAGGCAGATGCATCCCTGGCCGCAGGTTCCTGGTAGTAGGCCTCAAGGGTGTGCCTACCTGGCTGCTTAGGACCCTGAGGACTGCTTAGGGGGGCCCTTCGAGATGCAGGATCACAGCAGCAGTGGGGTTGAAGGCCAGATAACAAACAGCATCCAAAATTAAGATCTATTGGTAGGCCCTGGAGATACTGCAGCAAATAGTTAGGCAAGAGACTAGGCAAAGTCATGGGCCAGGCAAAATTCGAGATTGGAAATGCTAAAGGGGCCAGGCAGGAGTAGCCAGCAGGCCAGAGAACAGTCATAGGTCGCCAACAACAAGGAGACACCCCCCCCCCGCCCACCGCCCCCAAAAGCTGAAGCAAACTTCTGACTCAGCCGTGGCTGCCTTATTATTATTCTCATACCCTTGTGAGAGCCAATCCCAAAACGCTTCCCTAAAACATCAACCAAAAGCAACCTGAAGTGTGAATTCAAAGAAGGAGAACAGACAGTCCCTGCTTCCTGGCAGAGGCAGTTCCCCTAGCACCAGCTGCCCTCAACCCCTCTTCCAGTAAGCAAGCTTTCCTGGCTCATTATAATGTTGGCATTGCCATCCACAAGAAGAAAGTTGCCTACAACAAAAATAAACATAAAATGATTATAATATACACATCATTGGGGAGCGAGGTGTCCATCATCACAGATGGCTTATTCATCTTTGTATAATGAAACCCAAATTACAATTGTATATAATTCCAGCCTGTTCTCTCTCACTGCTCATTAAAGGGAGATCTGGCTCTGCCTGTCTGATCAATTTCTGCCTGCTCTTGCTCTCTGGTCCTTTGGCCTTTCATAGCATAGAATCCAGAGAAGAAGAAAGGATAGAATAAGAGGGATCAAAGCCAGTGCAGGGAGAAGGCTTAACAGGAGTGGTTCTGAAGAAATATGGAGGAGTATTTGCAGTGTATGAGAAAAAATTGATGGAAAATAAAAAGATTAAAAAGAGAACTATTTCTCAGGACTACGAGTCCTTTCAACATATCCAAAAATAGAAATTATAAAAAGAACTTGGAAACTTCTTTTCAGTTGATGGACTGTGTTTTTCCTTAATCATAATCCTGTTTTGAAATTAGATCATGGGGGTCCCTGCTTTAATGAGATTCATTAGTATTCACAGTGCCTAGAATAGCAGAACCTAGTAATTATTGAAAAAACTGTTAAATAAATATCATATGCTCATAAAGTTCCAGAAAGACCTGTTATAAAAGCTGAAATATAATGGCATATATAAATGAAATATAATGAGAACCATAAGGACAATACATCATCGTGTGTGATCAAGTGCCTTCTGATCAACCAGAGTCTGAGACTTGTTGCCTTGTGAATTACATCAAAGCTGGACCCTCAAGCCAGCCTTGGCTCCTTCTTCCTCAGAGTACCTCTGGCCCCTGCCCCTTCAAAGATCTAGCGAATGACTAAGTCCTACTGATGTTGGCTCCAGCGTTTCTCCTATCTAGTCTCTTTCTTTGCTCCCAAATGCTACTGTCTTAGCACAGGCCTTTATCACCTCTCTTCTGGACTAACACCTATTACCTAGCTTCCCCACCTCCATTCTTTTAAGCCCACCATCATGTACTGCTTTCAGACTGAATCCTGTGACTCCTGTCTTCATTAGTCCCCACTGTTTACAGGATAAAGTTAGAAGCATAAATAGTTCTTTTTGATGTGGCCCCTGCTACCCACCAGTTCAGTTCTGTACCTATTTGGAGTGTGATGAGCTCCCCATAAGGGTTACACCTCTGTGCCTTTGCTTGGGATCTTTCATCTGCCTGGATTGTCATTCCATCCACACCCAAGCCTCCACCTGGATGTACCTACTGTGCTTGTCCATAGTCAGTTCAATTATCACTCAGATACAAATCAACCTCTTGTTACTTTCCCCACTGTGCCTTCAAAGAAAATTTTATCCCAACATTAATGACCTTGCTGCATCTACTATTTTGGAGGTCTGTCTTCCCCAGTGAGGTAGAAAGCTGCTTACCAGCAGGATCTTATCCTGTTAGTATTATAGTAATTATAGTTCCATGACTATGAAGATTGTTCATGGCCATTTGCTGAGCACCTAGAAGGTGGCAGAGCCAAAGCTCTTTTCAACAAAGCTGCCTTTTTCTTTTTTGTCATTTTTAGCGCTCAGGTCTGGCATATAGCAGGCACTCAGCAAATGTTTTCAAACAAACAAATGGGTATCAGTTTATTCATAAGAAACAATAGGTAGCTTGAGTTCAACTCCTGCTATTCCTCTTCTGTGGCGGACCCAAGACCTGAAGTGGAAATTCTACTTCTGATCCCCAAAAAGTAGGTTTCTAGGGATAAATGAGGAAAATGTAATAAAATCTTAGTAACTGTTGAATCTGATCTGACTTCATTTTACTATGTTCTCTAACTTTGAGTGTATTTGAAGGTTATAATAAAAAGATGAAAATTTTTATATGCAGCATTGTTTTAGGGTCTTTCCTCCTATGAACTTGCTAGGGACTATATGGTGGCTCCCTAACTCTTCTCTCTGAAGCCCTTCCTTTTCTCGATAAGCAACCAGACCACTCTTAGCAAAATTACCTTGGTGACTGCTAGATCAACAAAGACATATTATGTATTTTATTTGCTGAAATCACTCCTCAACACATGCAATGAATTCACTCTTGGCTTGATCTGATTTGCCTGGGTGATATATGCAGCAGTGGTTCAGGTCTAAACAGCCACATGGCTAGGCAATTCTTCTTCAGGAGACCGACTGGGGCATGTGAGAAACACCAGTGACAGGAATGATGGTGGCAAGAGTTATTTGCCAAACAGGACATGGTTAGTAATATTTTTCAGCTCCAGGACAGGACCCAGACTCAGTAGCAGGCTGCTCAAAGTCTGCAGCCTGGAGCTAATGGGATTTTCCTTACTCTTGGCAAAACTTCAGCCAGATCTCTAAGTATAGGAGTGCTGCCCCTGGAAGCCCAGCAAGGCATTAACCCCTGCTGGGGGCAGGAGCCCGTGATGATGTGCAGTTAAATTTGATAAAATATCAAACTTTATAAAATTCTTGAGGGGAAAAATGAGTTTAGATTATTTTGTTAAGTTTTAGATCTCTGAGGTAGAAGCCAGAATGGAAAGAAAAATAAGTTTTAGAGTTAGTCAGATATAGATTCTGATACCAATTAAGCTACTACCGATTTGTGACCTTGGACAGCATTTAACCTGCCTGAGTTTCCCCTGTCTCCAGTGAAAGATGGTAATAACCTTATACAAATAATACATGTAAGGAATAACACAGTGCCTGGGACATAGTAAGTTCTTAAGAAATCATAAATGCATTGCTCTGAAAGATTTTGACAGAGTTTGCAATGTTCCAGGAGGTACATACAGAGAAAATAAATGTTGGCTTTTATATTAGAAAGAAAATCACTGAAAAGAGCAGGGAAATCAAAAATTAGATGAGGATAGGTGGAGAAGGATCAGAAAATTTAATGGGCAGCCAACAGGAACAGAATAATATATGAACAGCTAAGTTTCTTTAATGTAGATTTTAGATTTTCAGGGCTTGTTCCTGGTTTTACAAGACCTTAAATTATTTCAGTCAAGTCAACATCTCCTGAACATCCAAAATCTCATTTTGTTGGTTTGAATGGTTTTAGCAATGATGCAAGGTCCCCACAGCACTGGGGCCGCATTTGTCTAAATACTGACTCCAACATCCACTGCACATAAGCAGCAGCAGAACGGGCAGCAGCTTATGGGTTGCTAAATCAAGCCATTTTCCTAAGTTATACTTCTTCTATTTCCCCCATCTCTGTAAAAACATTACAGTTCATTAATTTTGTGAGATTTCAGGATCCCCAGTCTGTAATTCTCAGTTAGTGCTGTCCCATATGCTCTGGTGGAGAAGACAAGCATAAACTGTTCCCAGCCACACATCAGTGCCAGCCCAGAGGCTTTGGGCTCGGGCCGAGAGATACAGCTTCAACTCAGATGTTTAACATCTGCCTGATTTATGGCCACGTCACTTTATGAAGAGAGCTGGTAAAAGCTGTTGGGGAGCATTTTGATGCCACTTGTATTCATTTCCAGCAATAAATTGTGACAGTGTTGCAAGAACAAATGTATCAGACAGTCAGAGTCTATTATCATGTAAGGCTAGCGACACCCTGGGAAAATCACAGTATACACAGGATGCAAAAAGCTGCCTTCAAGTATCATTTAGGGTATATTTTTAAATACACAGAAAATTAGAAATACAGACATTAAGAGTCCCACAGTCACACTAATTGGGCCACATGATTTTCTAACCATCAGGTTGTGCATGGCAGTGAGTAGAGCTGACAAATGTCACAATGAGACCCCAAAGTCAATCAGCCATCTGCAGCATGGAATTGTCAACCCTAATGGTTTAGTCATACTTTGTGTTTGTACTATAACATTTTATATGGCTTATATGTTATCTCCTGGCTTGTTAGACAGTGTTACAGTCACTTTCATCTCTCTGCCGCTCTTCTTTTCCTAGTTCTTCTCTGGTTCAGGAACCCTCATTGCCTTTTCCCCCAAAGTTTCACACCCTTCTCCCTGGCACCAGCCACTCTCACAACCAATCTCTCCTCTAACTGATGACAAAATTAAGTTTTCTAAGGCATTGCTCTTCTCATATCAAACACTGCTCATATCAAAAACTGTCAAGAAACTTTCACATCTATTAAAACACAGCCACAACACATTTCACAGCTAATCTGCTCTGTGGGCCTGATCTTCTCGGGTATCTTCCTTGGCCGCCAATCATAGTTAAATTTTGCTTCTGTGTCTTTCTTACATGACGTTGAATGCTCTAACAGCAGAGGTAGTCCTGGAATAAAGAGGTGCTCATTAGATATTTGCTGAATGACTAAATGAATGAACCTGCTCATCCATACTGGCAATATGAACTAGCAAAAATTCTTTTGGAAAGTAATTTGCAAGTATCAGTATTCATTAAAATATTCAGAATCTTTGACCTTAAAATAATACTCTGAGAATGTATTCTGAGGCAATCATTCAATGGGGATGTGATGCTTATGAGGTATTGCCTATAATAATGAAATGTCAAAATGGATTTAAAGCAATAATAAGAGAATGGTTAAGCAAATTAAGGAAAATCCACTCAAATGAACATTAGAAAGTCAATAAAAATTATTATGAAGACTGGTTAGTGACATGAAACATTGACCTATATATTTTTTTTAAAGTTTTGAAAATTAAGGCCATATCCTATTTTATCCATTTATCTAGCAAGGATGGTAAACTTTTTAAAATAAATACTCAAAAGTGAAAATGGTAGAATTATAGAAAAACTTCTCATTTATTTGGATTTATATTAATGTTTTGGCAAAAAGATCCCCTGCCTGCCTAGCAAACAAACCTTTCAATGGTTCCCTATCCTACCAAATAAAACCCATACCCAAAACCCACACCCAGCCTTGATTTCTAGATACAGAACAGTTTCCTCTAAACCTGTATTTCCAGGTGTACATATTCTTTTCTCTTTGTTCTATAATATATACCAAAAAAACCCACATAAATCAAAATTGTATAGCTCAATAATCTTTCCATAAAGTGGAGCCCCGTGTGGCCACCATCCAGATCAAAAAGAGAACGTTCAGAACCCCTCCCAGCCCTACCTCATCCCTCTCCACAAAGGAAATCATCTTGGCTTGTACTGTGACTACTCCTTTTGTTCCTATATAGTTTTGTCACATATGCCTTATCCCTAAATATTATAGTTTCAACATGTTTTGAACTCACTTAACTAAATGGAATCACACATTTTAGGTTTTTGACTTATTTCCCTCAAAATTAGGTTGTTTAGATTTATCTACATCATTGTCTATGGCTATAATCTGTTCACTCTTTTTATTGTCTAGCATTCCATCTCAGGAATATACAGCATTTGTTTATTCATTCATTCTACTGTTGATGAATATTAGTTAAGGCTCTTTCTCATACGAGGGTATCATGAAGAAGGCTCTCTGAACATCCTTGCATACGTTTCTTGGTTCTCTCATGTACATGCTCTTTTGGAAATATACCTATTGGAAATATACCTAGGAGTGGAATGCTCCAGCCACAGTGGTGGACTTCTGACCCGCAGAAATCTGAGGCAGTGAATGGGTGTTGTTTTAAGCTCCTAAATATGTGTTAATTTCTAAAATAACTACAGCAATAGAAAACTATTGCAACAGGCTCTCTACTCTCTGGGAGAAGGGGTTCAGCACAGGGAATAGCAAGGGTGGAGGCCCTGCTGGGAACACTCTCGGCATGCTCCAAGAACAGCAAGCTGGCCAGTGGGGTTGGAGCAGTGATAGAGAAGGAGTGTTAGGACATGAAATTAAAGATAGAATTAAGGGTCAGATCATGTGGGGCCTTCTAGGCCTTTAGAATTTTGGGGGAAGCTATTGGAGAGTTTTGAGCAGAATGATATAATATGATCTACATTTTAGAAAGATAACTCTTGCTGCCATGTAGCAATTCACTATGGGGAGACAAGTATAGATGTGGAAACAGGACAGGAGTTCAAGAGCAGGCTGGCCCACAGAGCAAAACTGGGTACATACTGGCTTCCAGCTCTAGCCATCTTGTTATAAAATACATGAAATAATTCCTTCTCATGGCTGCACCACTGGAAAATTTTAACTTTCTTGATGGTGGTTGATGTTTTCTCTCTCTCTGTTTTTTGTTTGTTTCTACTGTGATAGTCAAGGAGAGATCATTATGGCTGGGACTAGTTAGTGAAGGGAGGTAAGAAGTTGAATACATTTGAAGATACAGCCAACAGGATTTGCTGATGGACTGGATGTAGGGTGTAAGAGAAAGCGAGATGTAGAGATGTTGAGTGGGTAGTTGGATGTACAATCCTGGAGTTCACAGGAACTGACAGCAGATAGATGTCACTTAGAGTATGAAAGTGGAGGAGATTTCTCGGGAGGTGAATGTAATTAGAAAAGAGGACTATGCTCTGAGGAAGGTGGTCATTTAGAGACCTGGAAGAGTCAAAGCTAGGGAATGAGGTATGCAGAAAGCCATGAGGGGTATCCCAGGAGCCAAAGGAAGAACAGGTTGGAAGGCGCAGGGAGTGAAGTGCCAAATACTGCAGAAGGCCGATCAGAAGAGGAGAAAGACTGAACCATTGGATTTGCAACAGGGATGCCCCCGGCGACCTTAAAAAGACTGGTTTTATGAAGTAGGGAGGATCAAAGCCTGTTTGGATGATCTCAAGAGGAAATGAAAATGAAGAAGTGAAGACAGTGGATACAGCTTTTTTTTTTTTTTTTTTTTTTTTTTTTTTTTTTTTTTTTTAGTATTTTTACTGCAACAAGAAGCAGATAAATGATCCTGTAGAAGGAGAAAAAAGTAGGGTCAAGGACAAGTAATTTTTCTTAAAGCTGACAGGTACTGTAGTACTTACTTGATGTAGATGGGAATGACCTAGCTGACAGTGGCAATTCCTGCAGGAGTAAAATGCCAGAATGGGTTCAGGGACATGAGATTCAGGTCACTGGAGAAGAGGTAGAGTGTGAATCAGGATGGAGGTCAGTAGGTTGGAGGACGTGTCCTGTGGAAATAACAGTAACCACCAGTAGCACACACACAGCACTGGGAGTATCAGTGAGATGGGATCTCATTTCACATGCAAAGAAAATTGCACCTTAGTGCTGGGCAAGATGGCCAAACAGCTGCAGCCAGGTGGAACAGCTGTCACTGAGGAAACAAGATAACTGGAGCATTTCTAACAGATCAGAGGGAAGGTACCAAGGGTGGAGAGAGGGAAGACACAGAAGCTGGGCTGAAGAGGGAGGAAGCTGGGAACCCTGCATGGGGCTGCTGCACAACAGGATTTGTTCCTGGTCCCCAACAACTATAGGGGAATGGATGAGCTGAACTGGCAAGGAGCAACCTGCTCTCACCATGGGCCTCTGGAATCCTGGCAGGAGAGACACCTCAAGCACCAAGGACACTCGAATTGGCAGGGAGATCTGTTTAGAGAAGTGGTAATGGCAGCAAGCCAGTTGATGTGAAGCCCAGAGGGTTTGGTGCCTGAGTTTCTCTAGTGGAGCATGAACAGGGATGCCCATCTCCCTAGGCTCAATTTGGTCCCATAGGAGACTTTAGCCCTAGGGGAACTGTTTGCCTGAACACTGCAGAGCAGTCTTGCCCATCAGACTGGGCCAGTCCAACCTGAACCTTCCTTGGTCTGCTAGCCTCTCCTGAGGCCCCAGTCTGGCCATGCCTGCTTGCAGGGCAGCTTTGGGTGCCCTGGGGGCCTAGATCATAGCTCCTTTGCTGGCAGACTACACCTGACCAGCAGAGAGCTCCAGTGGAGTGGCCTCCATGGCCACACACCAGTCCACCTGCTTCCTTCCCACACTGCAACTTCCTCCAGGCCCATGGCAACCCCTGACATTGCTTTGCTGGTGCATGTATGCGTGGATGGCTTTTGCCTTCCTTGTTCCACCAGCATATATGTATGCATGCACCCTGCCTTACCACTGCTGCAGCAGAAGTGCACTCTGTACCCTCCCACCTCCACTGGACTGCCATTGCAGATGGCATCTTGGTGGGCACAGAGTCAGCCAGCCCTGCCCTTGTATCAACACTGCCATGGGAGTGAAACTATGTACAAAGAACAGTGAACCCTCCTCCACCCTAAAAGATTACTCCTGCCTGTGGTGTAAGAATGCTCACACAGACCTGTGCCTGCCATTGCCTTGCCTCCATGCTAATTCCAAACATCAGCACAATCATGTGTATAGTCACCAGTAGGGGCCCCACACCTCCCCAAGCCATGCTACCTCCACCACTGTGGTAAATGGCTACATGGAAGCAGGCAGCCCAGCACCCTCTAGCACCCTGCCACAGCCAACAAGCATGTACCCTGTCATGATGCTATTGCTGCCACTACTGGCACATGCAAACAAGGCTGGATCCCACTGCTGCCATACTATGAAATGCTTTGGCTGACACCACCCATCAGAGTGTAATGGCCAGAAGTCTGGAGCACTTTGGCCTTCCCAATGCAGTGGATTCCTAATCTCAAGGAGCCAGAGAACAAAACCAGTGCCCAATACAAATCCCAATACAAGTTTATGGGAGCTGAGTATTGGCCCCATAAAATCTTCCAGAAATAAAGCTAGTCAGCTGAATTCACCTTATACCACCATAAAACCCTCAAGGTTATCAAATAGGATAAAAGAAAAAATCCATTCAAAGATCAGCAACTTGAAAGATTAAAGAAACATCAATCCACAAAGATAAGAAAAAACCAGTACAGGCCGGGTACAAGCCTGTAATCCCCGCACTTTGGGAGGCCGAGGCGGGTGGATCACGAGGTCAAGAGATCGAGACCATCCTGGTCAACATGGTGAAACCCTGTCTCTACTAAAAATATAAAAAATTAGCTGGGCATGGTGGCACGTGCCTGTAATCCCAGCTACTCAGGAGGCTGAGGCAGGAGAATTGCCTGAACCCAGGAGGCGGAGGTTGCGGTGAGCCGAGATCGTGCCATTGCACTCCAGCCTGGGTAACAAGAGCGAAACTCCGTCTCAAAAAAAAAAAAAAGAAAAAAAAAAAAGAAAAAAACCAGTACAAGAACTCAGACAACTCAAAAAGCCAGAGTGCCTTCTTTCCTTCAAATATCCACACTACCTCTCCAGCAAGAGTTCTGATCTGAGTAAAATGACTGAAATGACAGAAATAGAATTCAGAATATGGATAAGAAAAATTACTAAGATGCAGGAGTACGGTGAAACCCAATCCAAGGAAGGTAAAAAGCACAAAAAAAATGATACGAGAGCTGAAAGACAAAATAGCCAGTATAGAAAAGGACATAACTGACCTGATAGAGCTGAAAAACACACTATAAGAATTTCTTAACGCAATCACAAGTATTAATAGCAGAAAAGATCAAGGTGACGAAAGAGTCTCAGAGTCTGAGGGCTGGCTTTCTGAACTAAGACAGTGAGATGAGAATAGAGAAAAAAAAATGGCAAGGAACAAAGAAAACTTCCAAGAAATATGAGTTTATGTGAAGAGACCAAATCTAGAACTCACTGGTGTCCCTGAACAGGATGGGGATAGTGTAAGCAACTCGGCAAACATATTTAAGGATATCATCCATGAGAACTTCCCCAACCTAGCTAGACAGGCCAACATTCAAATGCCAGAAAATACAGAGAACCCCAGCAAGATACTTCAGAAGAAGTTCATCCTCAAGACATATAATCACCAGATTCTCTGAGGTCAAACTAAAGAAAAAAAAATGTTACAGGCAGCTAGAGAGAAAGGTCAGGTCACCTACAAAGGGAAGCCCATCAGACTAACACAGACCTCTCAGCACAAAGCTTACAAACCAGAAGAGATTGGGAGCCAATATTAAACATTCAGAAAAAAAAAAAAAAAGAAGTTCCACCCAAGAATTTCATATCTGGCCAAACTAAGCTTCATAAACATAGGAGAAATAAAATCCTTTTCAGATAAGCAAATGCTGAGGGAATTCATTACCACCAGACCTGCCTTATAAGAGCTCCTGAAGGAAGCACTAAATATGGAAAGGAAAAAACCATTATCAGCCACCACAAAAAGACAAGTATACAGACCGGTAACACTGTAAAGGAACCACACAAACAAGTCTGCATAATCACCAGCTAACATCATGATGACAGGATGAAATCCGTACTTATCAATACTAATCCTGAATTTAAGAGGAGTAAATGCCCCTAATTAAAGGAGCTTTCAGAGATGACAAGCTGAATAAAGAACCAAGACCCATTGTTATGTTTTCTTCAAGAGACCCATCCCACATGCAATGAAAGCCATAGGCTAAAAATAAAAGGATGGAGAAAAATCTACCAAGAAAATGGAAAACAGAAAAAGGCAGGAGTTACAATCCTAATTTCAGACAAAACAGACTTTAAACCAACAAAAATCAAAAAAGACAAAGAAGGGTATTACATAATGGTAAGTGTCCAATTCAACAAGAAGACCTACATATCCTAAATATATATCCACCCCACACAAGAGCACACGAATTCGTAAAGCAAGTTCTTAGAGGCCTTCAGAGACTTAGACTCCCATACAATAATAGTGCAAGACTTTAACACCCCCGCTGACAATATTAGACCGATCACCAAGGCAGAAAATTAACAAAGATATTCAGGATCTGAACTCAGCAATGGATCAAATCGATCTGATAGACATCTACAGGACTCTCCACCCAAAACCAACAGAATATACATTCTTCTTATTACTACATAGCACAGACTCTAAAGTTAACCACATAATTGGACACAAAACAGTCCTAAGCAAATGCAAAAGAGCTGAAATCATAACAACCACTCTTTCAGACCACAGTGTGATAAAAATAGAAATCAATACTAAGAAATTTTCTGAAAACCATATAGTCACATAGAAATTGAAAAACCTTTCCTGATTAACTTTTGGGTAAATA
Source organism: Saimiri boliviensis (assembly GCF_048565385.1). Classification (NCBI taxonomy): domain Eukaryota; kingdom Metazoa; phylum Chordata; class Mammalia; order Primates; family Cebidae; genus Saimiri; species Saimiri boliviensis. The sequence continues at coordinate 37,590,636 of NC_133450.1, read as the reverse complement.
ATTAAATTAAGATAGAAATCAAGAAGTTTTTTGAAACTAACGAGAACAAAGATACAACATACCAGCATCTCTGGGACACAGCTAAGGCAGTGTTAAGAGGGAAATTTATAGCAATACATGACCACTTCAAAAATTTAGAAAGATCTCAATTTAACAACATAGCATCACAACTAAAAGAACAAGAGAAAGGAGAGGAAACCAACTCCAAAGCTAGTAGAAATTTAAAAAAAAAAAAAAAAAGAGGCAAGTTGAAAGAAATTGTGACATAAAAAAGCATTAAAAAGGTCAATGAATCTTGGAGTTTGTTATTTGAAAGAATAAATAATATTGATACTGTTATTTGAAAGTAATTTAAAAAAGGGGGGAGGGGGACATTACCACCAACTCCACAGAAATACAAAAAACCCTTAGAGACTACTATGATCACTTCTATGCACAAAAACTAGAAAACCTAGAAGAAATGGATAAATTCCTGGAAACATAAAATCTCTCAAGATTGAACAAAGAAGATACAGAATGATGAATTGGATAGAGTCAAGACCCATTAGTGTGCTGTATTCAGGAGATCCACCTCATGTGCAGACACACAGAGGCTCAAAATAAAGAGATGGAGGAAAAATTTCCAAGCAAATGGAAAGCAAAGAAAAGCAGAGGTTACAATTCCAGTCTCTGACAAAACAGGCTTTAAACCAACAAAGATTAAAAAAAAGACAAAGAAGAGTATTACATAATTGTAAAGGGAACAATTCAACAAGAAATGCTAACTATTCTAAATATATATGCACCTAATACAGGACCACCCAGATTCATAAAACAAGTTCTTAGAGACATATGCAGAGACTTAGACTTCCACAAAGTAATAGTGGGAGACTTTAACACCTCACTGTCAATATTGGACAGTTCAATGAGACAGAAAATTAACAAAGATATTCATGACTTGAATTCAGCTCTGGATCAAATGGAACTAATAGACATCTACAGAACTCTCCACTCCAAATCAAGAGAATTTACATTTTCCTCAGTGCCACATGGCACTTATTCTAAAACTGACCACATAATTGGAAGTAAAACACTTCTCAGCAAATGCAAAAGAACTGAAATAATAATAAATAGTCTCTCAGACTACAGTGCAATCAAATTAGAACTCAGGATTAAAAAATTCACTGAAAAGCACACAATTGCATGAAAATTGAACAACTTGCTCCTGAATGACTCCAGGGTAAATAACAAAATTAAGGCAGAAATCAAGAGGTTCCTTGAAATGAATGAGAACAAAGACACAATGTACCAGAATCTCTGGGACACAGTTAAGCAGTGTTAAGAGGGAAATTTGTAGCACTAAATGCTCAAATCAGAAAGCTAGAATAATCTCAAATCGATACCCTAACATAACAATTAAAAGAGCTAGAGAGGTAAGAGCAAACTAAAGCAAAAGCTAGCAGAAGACAAGAAGTAACCCAGATCAGAGCTGAATTGAAGGAGATAGAGTAACAAAACACCCTCCAAAAAAATCAATGAATCCAGAAACTTTTTTTTTAACAAAGTAGACCCCTAGCTAGACTAATAAAGAAGAAAAGAGAGAAGAATCAAGTAGACACAATACAAAAAGAAAAAGGGGATATCACCACTGACCCCACAGAAATACAAACTACCTTCAGAGAATGCTACAAACAATTCCATGCAAATAAACTAGAAAATCTAGAAGAAATGAATAAATTCCTGGACACATACACCCTCCCAAATCAGAAAGAAGTAAAACCCCTGAATAGACAAATAACAAGTTCTGAAATTGAGGCAGTAATTACAAGCCTACCAACAAAATAAAGCCCTGGAAAGATGGATCACAGCTGAATTCTATCAGAGGTACAAAGAGGAGCTGGTAACATTCCTTCTGAAACTGTTTCAAATAATTAAAAAGGAGGGGCTCTTCTCTAACTCATTTAATGAAGCCAGCATCATCCTGATACAAAAACTGGGAAGAAACACACGTACACACAAAAGAAAATTTCAGGCCAATATCCCTGATAAACATCAATGCAAAAATCCTCAGTAAAATACTGGCAAACCAAATCCAGCAGCACATCAAAAAACTTATCTACCATAATCACATTGGCTTCATCCCTCGGATGCAAGGATGGTTCAACCTACACAAGTCAATAAACATAATCCATCATATAAACAGAACCAAAGACAAAAACCACATGAATATCTCAATAGATGCAGAAAAGGCTTTTGATAAAATTCAACATCCCTTCATGTTAAAAACTCTCAGTCAATTAGGTATTGATGAAACATGTCTCAAAATAATAAGAGCTATTTATGACAAACCCACAGCCAATATAATATTGAATGAGCAAAAACTGGAAGCATTCCCTCTGAAAACTGGTAGCAGAGACAGGATGCTCTCTCTCACCACTCCTATTCAACATAGTATTGGAAGTTCTGCCCACAGTAGCTAACAAGGGACGTGAAGACCTCTTCAAGGAGAAATATAAACCACTGCTCAAGGAAATAACAGAGACACCAACAAATGGAAAAATAGTTCATCCTCATGGATAGGAAGAATCAATATCTTGAAAATGGCCACATTGCCCAAAGTAATGTATAGATTCAATGCTATTCCCATCAAATTACCATTGACATTCCTCACAGAATTAGAAAAAACTACTTTAATTTCATGTGAAATCAAAGAAGATGCCATATAGCCTAGACAATCCTAAGCAAAAAGAACAAAGTTGGAGGCATTATGCTACTTGACTTCAAACTATACTACAAGGCTACAGTAACCAAAACAGCATGGTACTGATACCAAAACAGACATATAGATCAATGGAACAGAACAGAGACCTCAGAAGTAACACCACACATCTGCAACCATCTGATCTTTGGCAAACCTGACAAAACAAGCAACGGGGAAGGGATCTCCTGTTCAATAAATGTTGTTGGGAAAACTGGTTAGCCATATGCAGAAAACTAAAACTGGACCCCTTCCTTACACCTTATACAAAAATTAACTCACAATGGATTAAAGACTTAAATGTAAAACCCAAAACCATGAAAACCCTAGAAGAAAATCTAGGCAATACCATTCAGGACATAGGCATGGGCAAACACTTCATGATGAAAATGCCAAACGCAATTACAACAAAAGCCAAAATTGACAAATGAGATCTAATTAAACTAAAGAGTTTCTGCACAGCAAAAGAAACTATCATCAGAGTGAAGAGTCAATCTACAGAATGGGAGAAAAGTTTTGCAATCTACCCATCTGATAAAGGTCTAATATACAGAATTTAAAAGAAACTTAAACAAACAAGAAAAAAAAAACCCTGTCAAAAAGTGGGCAAATGATATGAACAGACACTTCTAAAAAGAAGAACTTTATGAAGCTAGCAAACATGAAAAAAAGCTCAACATCACTGATCATTGGAGAAATGCAAATCAAAACCACAAATGAAATACCATCTCATGCCAGTTAAAATAGAGATGATTAAAAAGTCAAGAAACAGTAGATGCTGGCGAGGCTGTGGAGAAATAGGAAGCTTTTACACCGTTGGAAGGAATGCAAATTAGTTCAACCATCATGGAAGACAGCACGGTAATTCCTCAAAGATCTAAAACCAGAAATACCATTTGACCCAGCAATCACATTACTGAGTATATACCCAAAACAATATAAATCATTCTACTATAAAGACACATGCACATGTATGTTTATTACAGCACTATTTACAATAGCAAAGACATGAAACCAACCCAAATGCTCATCAGTGATAGACTGGACAAAGAAAATATGGTACATATACACCATAGAACACTACACAGCCATAAAAAGGAATGAGATCATGTCCTTTGCAGGGACATGGATAAAGTTCATCCTCAGCACACTAACACAGGAACAGAAAACCAAACACTGCATGTTCTCACTTATAAGTGGGACCTGAACAATGAGAACACGTGGACCTAGGTAAGGGGAAAACATACACCAGAGCCTGTTGGAGGGTGGGGGTTGAGAGAACTTCAAGCACAGGTCAATAGGTGCAGGAAACTACCACGGCACATGTACACCTACGTAACAAACCTGCACATTCTGCACATGTGTCCTAAAACATAAAGTACAATTTAAAAAAAATCCTAAAAAGAGTAACACATTTATGTTTGTGTTTGCATATATGTATGTCTGCAAATGAGAAGAAATAAAAAAATGCCTTCACTGAGAAAAAAGAAAACAGAAATGATACAAAAAATACAAAAACATTCCATGCTCATCGATAAGAAGAATCAATATCATTGAAACAGCCAATTTGCTCAAAGCAATGTACAGACTCAGTGCTATTCCTATCAAACTACCAATGACATTCCTCACATATTTAGAAAAAAACTATTTTAAAATTTACATGGAACCCCCAAAAAAGCCCAAATAGCCAAGGCTATCCTAATCAAGGATAACAAAGCTGGAGGCATCATGCCACCCTACTTCAAACTATACTACAGGGCTACAGTAAACAAAACAACATGGTACTGGTATGAAAACAGACTTGTAGACAAATGGAACAGAATAGAGAGCCCAGATATAAACGTATACACCTACAGTTATTAGATCTTCGACAAAGTGAACACAAACAAGAAATGGGGAAAGGACTCCCTATTCAATAAATGGTGCTTTGATAACCAGCTAGCCATATGCAGAAGACTGAAACTGGACCCCTTCCTTATACCATGTATAAAAATCTCAAGGTGGTTTAAAGACTTAAATGTAAACTATAAAATGATAAGAACCCTGGAAGATAACCTAGGAAATACCATTTTGGACATAGGTCCTGGCAAAGATTTCATAACAGTAAGAGATTCTGCACAGCAAAAGAAACTATCAACAGAGTAAACAGACAGCTTACAAAATGGGAGAAAATATTTTCAAACCATATATCCAACAAAGATCTAATATCCAGAATGTATAAAGAATGTAAACAAATTTACAAGAAAAAAACAACACCAGTAAAAAGTGGGCAAAAGAACAGACACTTTTCAAAAGAAGACATACATGGCCAACAGGCATAAGAAAAAATGCTCAACATCACTAATCGTCAGAGAAATGCAAATCAAAACCACAATGAGATACCACCTCACATCGGCCAGAATGACTACTATTAAAAAGTCAAAAAATAGCAGATGCTGGTAAGGTTGTGGAGAAAAGGAAACACTTTTACACTGCTGGTAGAAATGTAAATTAGTTCAGCCATTGTGGAAAGCAGTGTGGTGATTTCTGAAAGAACTTAAAACAGAATTACCATTTGACCTAGCAATTGCATTACTGGGTATATACCCAAAGGAATATTAATTGTTTTACCATAAAGATGCATATGTTCATTGCAACATTATTCACAATAGCAAAGAGATGGAATCTACCTAAATGCTCATCAGTGCTAGACTGGATAAAGAAAATGTGGTACATAAATACCATGGAATACTATGTAGCCATAAAAAAATGAGATTATGTTTTTGGCTTGGCAGCAATATGGATGGAGTCAGAGGCCATTATCCTAAGTGAATTAATGCAGGAAGAGAAAACCAAGTACCACATGTTCTCACTTACAAGTGGGAGCTACACTGAGTATACATAGATACAAAGAAGGCAACAACAAATACTGGGGCCTACTTGAGGGTGGAGGGCATGAGAAGTGAGAAGATCGAAAAACTAAGTATCGGTTACTATGCTTACTATTTGAGTGATGAAATAATCACTCTGTGGCATGCAACTTACCTGTAAAACAAACCAGCACATGTACCCCTGAACCTAAAATAAAAGTTAAAAAAAAAACCCAACAACTAAGCTCTATGTGACTCGAGGGCAAGAAACGTGTCTGATGTTTTCTTGCTATTTCCACTGGGCCAGAAGCGTGCTCAGTTCACATTAAGAGCGCCTTTTATGCCTACTGCCTAGTTCCCTTGAGAAGGACTGGGTATCAGGAAAAGAACATGGATGTGGGAAACAGAAGAGCTAGCTTCTAGTTCTGGCTCTGCTCTATGACCCTGAGCAAGCCCCTCTGCTTCTCTGATCTCCAAATTTCATATATGTGAAAGGATACCACCACCACTCTGTGTGAGGTCAGATAAATAATGTGCACTGAAGTCTGTATGCACTAAGCTTAAAGCACTGGTCACAGGAAAGGTGTTTCTGCTCTGACTTTCCCTCTCTCCCTGCACAGGCCACTGCAGACACATTTTAGAAAACCCTGGAACTGATGAGTCAGCACTTTCCAATCACTGGGGACAGGTCTATAATTTCAAGGCTGTTAGTATAGACGACTGAAAGAAACGCAGAGAAGACTCTTTCACTCTGGAAGACAGGCAGGAGGGTACTTATGAAAGAAACTCAGGATCCCAGAAATAAAATGTACTCCCAGGCCCAGGGTCATCCAGTTCCTTCTGCAGAGGCACAGGGTTAGAATTAAGTGGGCAGCAATTTAGTGGCAACAAGAGACATTAAGGATACATTTGCAGGTTTTTACTTTTCCTGCAACCAGATATTGCAGAAATAAGGCTTCATCTAGGGTCTCCCTAAAGTTAATGAGACTGAGCTGACAGTTCATTGACTTGCTTCACAGAATTTATTTTATGAGAGTCTCTAATCCACATGGTGCCTCTTTGCTTTGGGACTCAACCAAAAGAAACTCTAGAAATCCCATTAGCTTATTTATACTTACCATGTTGCTTCATACGCCGTGTGCATTCAATCAACACAATTATTATTTAATTCTGAGAGAGAAAACATAATTTTGGAGAATAATTTAATTCACCTGAGCACATGCATGCACATTTGTGTGTGTATGGCTAAGTGCTCCAGTTACAGTTATATAATAAATTTCCCACAGGCACTGGGCTTCCTGTTCAACTTCCTATCATCCAGATTAATTTTACAGGTGAGGGCTCTCTGCAACTAAAAAGCAAAGATTTCCCAACTGTCCCAGAAGAAGAAGAGAAAAATCTTGGACCACTGCTCTTTTCCAAGACAGTGCTCCCAGGCAAGGGCCAGACCTCCCAGGGGATGGCTGCAGGCCACACTCAGGGAAAGGGACCCTAGCACTGAGTTTCTGGCCACAGTGAAGATTTCAATGCCCAACTGTGGTGTGGGAGGTGTGGAGAAAAAGCCTGAAGGAACCATGGAGATCTCAGAATTAACTGCTCATGGGGACAGAGATGGCCAGTAACCAGTATCATCCCCTGCACCCTACCTCACTTGGGACATAGTGCCTCAGCAATGACTGAGTTAAATTTCCTCCTGCTTCAATGAAATGGGGACTCACAATCAAATTAGGTCGAGTTAGAGAGTAAAAATAAAGTACTATCTATTCATCCTGAGCTTATGGGTAAGATTCACATCTATCCCAATGAGAAAATGATTTATTACCTAAATAAACAGAGCCAGTTTGCTAGATTAAATCTTTTCAAAACTTAGCGTCCTTGGAGAAAAAGAAAGTGATTGGTGGAAGGTGGGGTGGGGTGGGGGTAATGGGGAGTCCTTGGCAGTGAAGACATCAGAAATGGAGTTTCTGACATGATCCCCAAGCACTCAGCAGCTGCTCCTCAGCTGTCTTTTCCTGGAGGCTAGAAAAGAACTTGCCTTGGTGTGCTACTCTTAGGCTTTAGGGGGCAATGCTGACTTTCTTTAAAAACTAGTTTTAGGCTAGTTTTTTTTATTGTCTCAGTTACTTTGTTACCTCCCCAGGAAAGCAGTCTCAAAAGAACGTGTCCAACTAGAAAGGTAGCATAGATGGGTTGGTGTGTTTAGCCAAAGACCCTGCAAAAGAAGAGAGACCTTTGCCAGTTCATTCACTATGGGAGCCTCTCATAAAGTTATGCACGGGAGCAAGGGGATGCCATGAAGAAGAGAAACAGCTGTATACCAGGCCTCAAGGGAACACCAGCGCACCTCAGACATTCTCTCACTTGCAGAATGTTATTAATCTACTCTCTGAACATCACCATTAACACTGACTCAATTTGTCTCTGTCTGCTTCTGCCACCCTGTCTCCACAATACATGCCAGCCTCTACTCTAGTGACTTTGCTCTACCTTGAAACATGTATGCTCATGGTATCATTATGGAAGGTAATCTCCTGGACTCCTCCATATTTTATCTGTGTATTACCTTCTTAGACTGTGCTGTCCCACTTCTGTTACTCCTACAAACTCATCAACCCTCTTCCTCTAATTCCAGTTCAAATTTCTGAGGAAGTTTCATGATGTTCCTGTTTGGCAGAGTTTCCATGCCATGTGCTATCACAGGCTGCTGTTGGTCAGCCTATGGATCTGCTAATCTATACATCAGACACCTTCTACAGGTGTGATTGGTTTAAGATACAGCAGTGAGGCTCTACTATGTAACTTGGCCATTACCGCCATCAGCCGAAGCCAGTGACAGGAATTCCTTAGTATGAGGCTGTGGTCAGGGCAGACTTTTCAAAGCTTAGCCTATCTATCCTGAACAATTAGAAGGCAAGAACTCAGAGTCAGTTACCTGAGCATACTTTTGCATATTTCTTGGGTCATCGTAAATAATTTGTTTTAAAATCCTATTTTACAGAAGCTCATATACAAATAGATAGATAGACAGAAAAGTCCATCTCTCTCTGTCACCCATGCTGGAGTGCAGTGGAGCAATTATAGTACACTGCAGCCTTGAACTTTTGAGCTCAAGTGATCCTCTTGCCTCAGCCTCCCAAAGTGCTGGGATTACAGGCCAGAGTCACCAGGCCAGGCTAGATTTCCACCATAAAATGAAAAGTGAACTTAGATGCCTGACAAGAATTCCAGTTTAAAGGGCCTCCTTAGCAGGTTTCTCAATGTCAGCAGGAGAGGGCAGTCATTCTCCCTGAATAGGGAACTACCTTTCTTCGTAATGAGAGGTTCGTGTCTCTAGATCAGTTCAGAAGAAAACCTGCCAGAGAAGGACTGTCCTTGCCGCTTGTTTAGTTCCACTGTCTCGTAGGGCAGCAAGCAGAGCATTGACATGAGTCTAAAGCTGTTTACTGCCTGTATAAGACATGTTCCCTGGAGCAAACATCCTCTTGCATCTGAATCTCAGGTGACAGCTTGGCAGAGAGAGTTGCCTTGGTCACAGAGGCCCAGACAGTGCTGCCATGGCCTCGCCGGTCCTGTGGATGGGACCACTGGCTCCACACCCATCTCCCCGGCAACTGCCACTTGAGTTGGGCTCGAGGAGGCTGCTGTTAAATGGACCAGCAGAATGACTGCATTTGTACTCAGTGGTACATCTGGAAATTGGACCTCTTTGGTTTTAAATGGGACATTTCTCCAGCAGTTTTATCATTGTCATAGGCAATTAGGGCAGCTGGAAACCTGGAATATTTGTATACTTCACTCTGCTTGGGCCTCACACACTACAAACATTAAGTCAGTGCCCTAGAGAGCCTGTCCCCTTTAAAGGAAATGTTTAGTAGTTGAAAGGGACTGTATGTCTGAACTCATTAATTTTCAAATATATCCCAGTCAATATTCTTAGCAATAAACTTGACTATTTACTGGTTAGTGATGAACTGAGGAAATGACAACAATCTTTCTTTTACCATCTTCTATTTTCTATCAGGAATAAATAGTAGCACTCAACTATTCATAATATCAACCAGCTGCCAGTATAATTTTAAATAACATACATAAACACCTAATTTTGGTTCCATCAACTCTTGGCAGTGTTTCTTAACTACCACCTACCACTCCAAGTTGAGGATCTGACTGTCCCTAACTTACTGTTCTCATTTCTCTTCTTTCCTTATCCATACTTCTGTTGTATATTTTCTTTTACATGATTGAGGACCATAACATTTAAATATAATTCCATAAGCTTAATTAAATCTTCCACACTTTGTTTATAGATTGAGTCTCAACACTAACAAGCCAATAAACACCTTTTACATGGTAATTACTATGTAAATATTATTTATCACAGAGCCAATTGGTATAACATAATTACTCTTCTTTCTCACAAGTAAAATATCTTAATCCTTGGGACATTTGGAGAAAAATGTTGGTAGAGTCAAGATCAAATACAGTCCCTGTCCTCACACTCAATCCATGCCCCAATTATGTCACAATGTAGTGAACTTTCTATGTGACCCATGACTTTGTTCTGTTGGGTTTTTCCTAAGATTTCGAATTGCCTTTTGTTTTTCTTGTTGAATGAGGATTAATAAGCTGTTAGAGTATCTTCAATTTCTCCCTGCCTTTCAATGATAGACTTGCACGGAACCCTTGTTTTACCTAGACAATCTCCAACAGCTCTCTAATTCTTCTCTTCCTGTGGACTACCTGTTCTCCAGGCCTGATGCACAGCTGCCATGCTGGAACTTCCCTTCAGCACACTGTCAGCTTAGAAACCACTTTGTCCTTAATGGTGGCTTTCTTTCTCCTGTTTTTGATAGGATCACTCTCTTATTTTGTCAGGCAAATATTCTAAGTCCCTGCCTGACTAAAAATGTATTTACCACCACCACTGCCACCACCCCCACATCCCCCTGACTTGAGTAACTGGCAGGATATAGAATTCTAGGTCAAATGAAATCCAGGTCAAAATAATTTTCCCTTAGAACTGTATGGCATTGCTCCATAACTTTTAACATCCAGGGTTGCTGATGCCAGATATGTGGTTACAATGTAAGCTACTTTATGTGTTATTTTGTCTCACTCTGAAACCTTTCGTGTCTTCCTTTATTTTCACCTTTCTGAGTTTGATGAAATTATTCTTACACATGAATCAATTTCTCTTTCATATGGTGAAGCATCTGATAGCCCTGTCAAACTAAAAACTTGTGCCTTTCTTCAACTCTTGGAAATTTTCCTCACAATTACAAAAAATTCTACCCTATATCACATAGTCTAGATTCTGAAACTACTATTAATCATATGTTGAACCCTGGATTGATCTTTCACTTATTTTTTTTCTCATGTTTTCTATTTATCTTCTCATTCTATAGCTTGGAAGATTGCTTTGACTTTATTACCAAAACTTGCTGTTGATTTTTAAGTATTTTAACAATTTTTTTTTAATTTCAAGGGTTAATCTTTGACTAATCCTTTTTTATATTGTTGTATTCCTGTCTTGACAACGTATCCTCATTTCTCTTTGAGAATATAATCAGATTTTTTAAAAAGTTGTCTTCTGTTTCCCTAAACAGCTCTGCTTTCTCCAGGGTCAGTTTTATTTATTGGTCCTTCTTTACATATTAGTCTTCTTCTTCCTTATATGTTGTTCATGCATATTCAAAAAGAAGAGACAAGGCTGATTATTTTAGGTAGCTGGTATGGTTTCCTTCTCTTGCTTTATAGAAACTCTATAATTATTTTCCCTAACAGATCTCTGCCCTGATAAGCCTTATTGTAACCTTTGTGTATCTGAATGGGATATAGCCAATGGCAGGCTTTGCTTCAGGACAATGAGTGAGAAACAATCTGCCCAAACTCCAGAAGAAAAAAACATTTTATTCTGGAGGAAGTAATATCCCCCAGAAGTATTAGTCTCTGAAGATTGTTCTTTTTCTGTAGAAGTATTGTGCACTAACTGATTGTACCACTGGAGTTCCAAGATGTTCTCTTTCTTTAAAAAAATGACCACGTTTTTGGTTTGGTTTGGTTTAGTTTTGGCTTTTATTTTTTAGTCTTTGAGTAAATCTAAGCTCCTAATTGTTCTATAACTGGACATCAAGGAGAGAAGGAGTGTGAGGCTAACTTCCAACTCTCTTATCTTCAATAGATCCTTCTCTTTTCTGTTGTTTCTTACTACTACCTCTTATACCTGTGACCTAGAGCCCAGAAACTCTTAAGTTTCACAGGTAAGATCAGCTTCTATCTCCTCTCCTGGCCCTACTTGCCCAGTGGTTTCCTCTGCACTGGACACTAATCAACATACTTTGATTTGCCTTCTTCTAGGAATTGTGTTATTTATTTATTTATTTTTTTAGGCAATATTCAGGCTGGAGCACAGTGGCATAATTATGGCTCACTGCAGCTTTGAACTTACAGGCTCAAGCAATCCTCCTACTTCAGCCTCCCAAAGTAGTTGGGATTACATGTGCGCACCACTGTGCCTGGCTAATTTTTAAATTTGGTTTTAGACAAGGGATCTCACTATGTTGCCTAAGCTGGTCTTGAACTCCTTGGCTCAAGCAATCCTCCTGGTTTGGCCTCCCAACCAGCTGGGATTGCAGGCATGAGCACTGTGCCTGGCCTGGAAATTTCCTGAAATCATGTATTTACCACAATGATCTTTCCTTCCAAATTCTTTTCTGTTATAAGCATATTTCTATTCATGTTTCTCTGAGTTGTGAAATTTCAACAGCATCTCAGGGAATAGGGGGAGTCCATGAGTGAGCAGTTTTTGCATCCTGAATCAGAAGTCCCCAACACTTGTTTCGAGATATTTAGACAAGAGGAGAGCAGTATTGTCCCTCCCATGGGGCCAGAGTGGGACATCAATGGAGGTTGCCTGTCAAGGAAAATTGTGTGAAGAGAGCAGAATGGCTCTCTCATAAGATGAGCCACAGGAGCTGTGCGGCAGCAGGGCAAAGAGACCAGATTAGAAAATCCTGAGAGTCAAGTTCTTCACATGTAAATCAATTGTCTGCAGAGCTCTTATAAATAACCAAGGGTCACTTTGAAAGAGAGTAGAAGAGGGAGGTTTAATTTCTCAAATTGGCAAGCGAAGCCCATTTCAACGCATGCTGCAGAAAAGAAAGGGAATGCAACCTTGTATTTCAGTCTGACTTGTTCTTTATAAATTCTCTTACACTGAACTGCTCGTAAAGTTCAAGTGAAGATCAACCTTTAGTGCACAGAGGGTCACCTCCAATAACAAATATTTGTTTGGTATAAGATGTTTTGCCTGTTATAGAAAGTCTTTCCCAATGTGAGGGCTGGATAATGAGGAGAGCACCAATATTTGTTAATATTCTACTACATGTTAGGAATTTTATGTATCTTATTTTGTTTAATCATCACAAGAACTCTGTAAGTTCTTATTCATTCTTTTAGTCAATTAAATTTAATGAGCAGCCTATGTATACAAGAACCCGTGCTAGGCACTGGAATCATAATAGTGCATAAAAATAAGAATTCATGGTATTTATAGCCAGGTGGAGGAAACAGACTTCAAGCAATCACGAAAATAAGTATAAAAACTACAACTACAAGTGCTACAAAGTATTACATGATGCCTAATATTGTCTTATCTTGTATGGGGAAAGGGCCAAAGAAGACATCTCAGAAAATGACATTGGGTCTGGATCTGAAGAAATAATCAGTTAATCAGTTGAAGAAGAGGAGGAGGATTTTAGGCAGAAGACATAATATGTGCAAAGGGCCTGGGGTTGGAGAGAACCTGGCATTTTAAATTTAAAAGAGTCTTCATTTGGCAACCACCATAGTAAATGTTATTTCAGATGAGAACCATCAACGGATTGTAATATTAAAAGATAAAAGTTTATTTTGTAGTCTCAGAGTATCTCTCTACAAGATATTTTTTATTACAAAGGGAAAAATGGTAAGATCTTTAATGTGGAGATCCGATAGATAGCACTTTAATTAAGTGCTCAAAGTTAACATCAACAGTAATGGATAAATTGACATCATGTGCTTTCTGATTTGGTGCACTAAGAACATACAGTCCTTTCGGTGATAGTCCTGCCAAAAATTTGTAACTGATCTCTAATCATGAGGAACCATCCGACAAACCTAAAATCAGAGACATGCTACAAAATAATTGGCCAAGTCTCTTCAAAAATGTCAAGGTCATAAAAGACAAAGAAACACAGAGGAATTGTTCCAGTAAAGGAGTTGAAAGAGACAGAGCAACTAAGTAGAATCTGTGATTCTGGAGCAGAACACTTTTTCTTTTGCTATAAAAGACATTAATGGGATAATTAGTCAAATTTTAAAGAAGGTTTTTTTAATTATAAAATGGTACTATATTTATATTAACTTCTTTATTATAATACTCCCAAAAAGTTCAGGAAAAAAACAGACTAAACAAATGTGGTAAAATTTAGCATTTGAGGAATGCATGTTAAAGATATACAAGAATTCCCTGTACTATTTCTGCAACATTTCTGTAATTCTGAAATTAACTCAAGATAAAAGTTTGGAAAAAAAAAAAACAAAGATATGAAAGAAAACTCCTATGAGTGGAGCTCAGTAGACAAAGAAGAACGTGAGGTGAGATGAGGCTGAAGTTATAGGGAAAAGCCAAACCATTCTGTCCTTGAAAATCATGTTAAAGGTTTTGGTCTTTATCCTGAGAGCAATGCAAAGCCACTAAAAGGCATAGGCAGGTAAAAGACACTAGAAGATGATCATATTAACAAGATCACATTGGCTCCAGGGCAAAGGAGACAGACGGGATAATAACTGAAGGGGAGACCAGTTGGATGGGAATGTATTATGATAAAGTAAAACAGAGTGGTAGCAGTAGACCTGGGTAGAAGTAGGTGGATTCAAGAGGTTTCGGGAGTTAGCATTTACAGGCTAGGACTGTAAATGAACTGGAAGTGGGAGAGGAGGTGAAGAGAGGGAATGGGAGGAATCAAAATGGATTCTAAAGTTTCCAGTTTCACGACTCAATAGATTAAAAAAAAAAAAAAAGAGCCTCTCAGATAAGAAAGACTAAAAGAAGACCAATTTGGAGAAAAACGAAGAGTCTGATTTTGGATGTGTTAAGTTCTTTTTGTGATATCTAAGTAGAGCTGTCAGGTAGGCAGGTGCACCAACAGGGCATACATGGAAGGTGGGAGCGTGGCTGAGCTCACCTAGGGAGCAGGGAGTTGTTGGAAGAACTGTCGATAAGAAAGTGTGCAGGTCCTAGGATGCAGCTTAAAGACTTGTGTTTATTGTCTGCCTTGGCATTCTTATCCTGACTTCATAGATGAAGAACAAAGGTACAGTGGCCTGCCCAAGGCCACACAACTAGTAAGTGGCAGAGCACAGACTGAAGCAAAACTCTAACTTCAAATATCTGCCTTCCCCAATAATCTTTCAAAAGAGTACAAGATGTATCCTTGTTTTTGGTTCTTGTCGAATTGTATGCACAATCACCTGAAGAAATCAAAATGTAGTAAGAAAGAGGTAACATGGAACAAGAGATTTTCACGTCTTCCTTTTTCTGGAGGCCCAATTAATGAGGATTTTTATCAATTAGGAAAAAAAAAAGACATTATTTCTTTGGTACAGGTTTGCATGTTTGCTTGTAATTTACCTCCAAAAGCATATTGGAAAGACACTCTTCTTTCTAATGTAAACAAATTCTTTGGTGCTAGTATGAAGAGTCAGAACAATTGATCCCAGATTTGGGCAAAACTTTTCATGATCAGGCTTTGTTGAGCTGGTTTCTCCTTGAACTTTAACAGTTGTCTCCTGCTAACATGTAAGATATGAGGAGGGAATGGGAGCCAGCAGGGTGGCCTGCTTGGTCAGATCTCAGTCTAACACTGTAGTAATCTTACTTCCTCTTCTGATTTCTCATTTCAGACCATGGCTGCATAAATGGAGTGAGGAATTTCACGTGTTACTTAGAGATTTCATGTCTGAGATTCCATTAACCTTCTTTGAGTTAAGTGAAACAAACTCACAGCTGGCCTTTGAATATCTCGTGAACAGCCTATAATAACTCCTGGCCTACGAGGTTGGCTGATGGAGAATCTCTGGGGTGGAACACTGAAAGGGGAGGTCAGCCTCAGAGATCAGTCGCTAAAAGCAAGAAAGGCAATTTTAAGAGTCTCCTGGGTAACTCAGAAGCCCACTTGTCTTTTTAGATGATTTTTACCTTTTCTAAGTACTTTTATATGATCTTTTACTGGGCTTTACAAATAGTAGGTATTGTCACACCATACTTTAGTATACCTCTGACCTCAGGTCTAGAACATTGTCCCCAAATTCACAATGATCTTTTTAGGAGAAGTCTATTTTTTCATTATGCCTGTAATCCCAGCACTTTGGGAGGCTGAGGATGGTAGACAGCTTGAGCCCAGGAGTTGCAGACCAGGCTGGGCAACATGATGAAACCCCATCACTACAAAAAGTACAAAAATTAGCCGGGCATGGTGGCATGAGCCTGTGGTCCCAGCTACTCAGGAAGTTGAGTTGGGAGGATGAATTGAGCCTGGGAGGTCAAGGCTGCAGTGAGCCATGATTGCACCACTGCACTCCAACCTGGGTGGCAGAGCAAGACCTTGTCTCAGAAAAAAAAAGTATTTTTTCAGACAAGCAGATAAACACAGGAGCTTCCAGTTCCTGGCCCATGTAAATCTGAACTTATATTTCAGCTGTGGCCTTGACCTCCCTGGCTATGGTGCTGACCACTCCTCAGCAGGCTTAGATCAAACTCTCCAGTAGAAATAGTACCTCTTACTCTCTTTGCAAGCCCAAGAGCCTTCTATTCAAAGAATCATTCCCCATGCACTATCACCAAACCTAGTCTGATCCAGAATGGGGCCTCATCAAAGATCTTGGGTTCCATGGGGCAACCTGGGGTTGTGGTGGGGTAGGTGAAGTTGTGCCCAAACTACTCTTTATAATATCCCTCCTCTACTTCCTGTCCACACATCACAGAAACATAATTAAATTATAAATCTTGAAAACATGTCAGAACACAAACACAACAAAAACAGTAATAGTGAATAACTCCTGAGCATGTACTCAGGCTCCAGGCCCTGCACTGAGCTGTTCACATATACAACCTTATTGATTCTTCACAACTCTATGAAGCAATTACTATTATTAGTCACATCCCACTGATAAGAGAATACAGACTCAGCAAGATTAACTAACATCAGTAAGCGGCACCTGGCCAAGGACACAGAGTAAAACACAACTCTAAATAAGCCACCAACTCTCGAGGTGGGAGCCCTCCAAACACAATTTAATTCAGTTTCAGTAATAACCAAAACATTTTCATGATCGACAGCCAGGACAGCACTTGACATAAGGAGCCTCATAATATTTAGCTTGCAAGCTGATTTCACATGTGTTCCAGCAATGTGATTCCTACTAGGACAAGCTTTCCTCATAAATGATTGCAAGTATTTATAACAACACAATTTACATCCTGCAACAATTATTCTGTATACAAAAATTCTCACTGATTTTTTTCAACATTTTTGTTGAATTATAACATTCATACAGAAAGAGCACACATCCTAAATGTACAGTTCTATGGATTTTCACGAAGCGAATCCACCTAGGTAACCACCACTGACATCGGAAAGAAAACATGAATACACAGTAGGCTCCCTTTCATATCCCTCCCAGTCATAATCCCTCCACCTCCCATCTCCAAAGACAAGCTATTATCTCAACGTCTGTCACCATAGACTAGTTTTCCCTGATTTTGAGCCCCATATAAATGAAATCATGCATTATATACTCTTTATTGCATGGCTTCTTTTGTTCAACAGTATATTTGTTGAGATTCATTGTTCATAGCTGTATATCATTTTCATTGTCCCAGATTATTTTATTGTATGAATATACTGTGATATATTTACTCATTCAACTCTTGATGGATATTAGAGCTGCTTCTAATTTGGAGTTATCACAAGTAAGTTACTATGATCATTCTTATACATGTATTTTGGTACACATATTGTGCATTTCTGTTGAGCGTATATCTAGAAATAGAAATGGCAAGTCATAGGGTATATAATATTCAACTTTAGTAGATGCAGTCAAACTATTTTCTAAAATAGTTGTGCCAATTTGCACACCCACCAGCAGAATATGCAGTATGTGAAAGTTCTCATTGTTCTACATTCTTACAAATACGTGGTATTTTTAGTCTTTTTCATTCTAGCTATTCTAGTAAGTTGTGGGATTTCATTGTGATTTTCATTTGCATTTGCAATGAGGTTAAGCACTATTTTAAGAGTAACTTGCATTCCTTTTAATCAGGTATCAAAAGACACACAGACACACTTTCTATATTCACAGCTCCCTAAAAACAGGAGGCATAGCACACAATATGGTGGGGGGACACACAGGAAAGCAACAAGACAGTCAAAGCAAGGGCAAAACATGGGCAAGTGCCTTTGTTGTGGTTTTCGTGGGAAGAAACAGGAGTGGCAAAGTGAATAGGTTTAGAATTGGCTGGTTTGAATAATATTTGTACTCTCTAGGGTGTAGGGGGTGTTCCTAATTGTCTGATACTTGGCCCTGAGGTTATTAGGGTAAGAGAATAGTGGCCCCAAATGTGAGAGACTCACAAAGGAGGAAGTTGGAATGTGGGTTCTGGATTGGTTGGTTTACATATGAAACACATTCTCAAATTGTTCAATTAGCTAATACTGAAAGGAAAAGTCCCTCCAGGGTCAGCAAAGCTATAAGATGTCAAAGCATCAGAATACAAATAATATGAATATATGATTTATTAAAGTCCTTTTTTTATTCTTATTGAACATTGGGAGATGCTCTTTTGTTAAGTATCTATTCAAGTCTTTTGCTTATTTTTTGGCTGAATTGTCTGCCTTATCTTACTGATTTGCAGGAATTTTTTCTATTTATTGGAGAATTTGTTTGGCTATCTGTGTTACAAATATTTTTCCTCATTCCATAAATTGCTTTTTCACTCACTTAGAGGTATCCTAAAATGAACAGAGTTCTAAACATTTACGTATTCCAATTTATCAATCTTTCCTAGTTAATACTTTTAAGAAATATTTGCCTACTACAATATCATAAAGATACTATTCTATATTATCTTCTAGAAGCATTGTTATTTTACCTTTCATATTTACAACTACAAACCATCTTCAGTTTTTGTAATCGGTATCATGGGGTAAAAGTTCATTTTTTTTCCACATGAATATCCAATTTGACAAGTATCATTTATTGAAAGATAATCTTTTCCCATTATTTTCAACAGCAATTTGGTATAAATTAGGTGAACAATAGACTAGGCTTACTATTCTATCAGTCATTTGTTGAGAAGATTGTGTCAACACCATACTTTCTTACTTATTGGAAATATAAGACTTTTGACTTTGTTTTTCAGGAATGTTGTAGTTATTCTTTAAATTTTTATAGAATTTTAGAATCAACTTGTCAGTTTCCACAAAAAAACAGTACTTACTGGGATGGCCTTGAATTTATAGATTAGTGATTCAAGTTGGCATCATTACAATGTTGTGCCTTCCAAGCCGTGAACATGCTATAGCCTTCTGTTTATTTAGGTCTTCTTTAATTTCTCTTAATGTTAGTGTGTAGTTCTCTGTATACAGGTCTGGCACCTCTCTCATATTTATTCCTTAGTTATATATGTTTTATTGCCTGTGGCAGTCATGCAGCTACACCACTTGAATTTCCCTTTACAAAATAACATTACTATTGAGCTGCAATAAGGTCTGCAAGCTGAGAGCATGCAGCTGTTAGCAGCTTCAGGCTTTGCTTCGTCTTTAGAGATAAAGTCAAGCTATTCTTGGGCAGTCCCAGATGATGACTGAACATAGTAAAGGTACTGGGGTGAATTAGTCTGTTTTCATCCTGCTTATAAAGACATACTTGAGACTGGGTAATTTATAAATGAAAGAAGTTTAACTCAATCACAGTTCATCATGGCTGGGGAGGCCTCAGGAAACTTACAATCATGGCACAAGGGGAAGCAAACACATCCTTCACATGGTGATATGGTTTGGCTGGGTCCCCACCCAAATGTCATCTTGAATTGTAGCTCCGATAATTCTTGCTGTGGGAGGGATCCTGTGGAAGATAATTGAATCACGCCGTCTCCCTCATACTGTTCTCATGGTACTGAATAAGTCTCACAAGATCTAGTGGTTTTATAAGCTGAATCCCTTTTTGCTTGGTTCTCATTCTTTCTCTTGCCTGCTGCCATGTAACACATGTCTCTTGCCTTCTGCCTGCTTCCATGATTGTGAGGTCTCCCCAGCCACATGGAACTGTGGGTCCATTAAACCTCTTTTTCTTTATAAATTACCCAGTCTTGCATATGTCTTTAACAGCAGCATGAAAATGGACTAATACACATGGCAACACCAAAGCGAAGTGCTGAGCAAAAGGGGGAAGCCCCTTATAAAACCATCAGATCTTGTGAGAACTTACTACAATGAGAATAGCATGGGGGAAACTGCCCCATGCTTCAATTACCTCCACCAGGTCCCTCCCATCACATGTGGGGATTATGAGAACTACAGTTCAAGATGAGATTTGGGTGGAGACATAGCCAAACCATACTATGGGGTCAGGCCATTTCTGCCCAATATGGATCTTCTGCAACATAATTTTGCTTCAAAGCAACTCCTCAAATGAGTTGGCCAAGAGTTTATGAGATCAGCATCATAATCTGAGGTTCCCTGTGCCAAATTTTGCTTCCTCTCTCTTTTGTCAGTCCCCAATAAATCTCTTGCCCTCCTAAATCTACCTGAGTGTTTATTTCTCAGAGGATTAAACTGACACAATGCTTTTATTAAGGGCATTGTTAATTAAACTTCAATTCCTAATTGTTTGTTGCTGGTATATATTGCAATTGATTTTTGTATAGTGACTTTGTATAATGACTTTACTAAATTCATTATTAATTCGAATTATTATGCATTTTCCATGTCAACAAGCTACAGAATCCTCATATCTTTAGTTTCTTGCTCCTGTTTCATTGCACTGGCTAGGAAAGGTCTATAATGAAATGTTATAAATCCTATAAGACAATGTTATCATTTTTCTTTAAACAGTTATTTGTATCTTAAAGAAATTAAAATAAAAATAATCTTTTATAGTTGCCTAAATAATTATATTTTTGATGTTCTTCTTTTCTTTCTAAAGATTCAAGTTTCCATATGGTATAACAGACCAGCAATCTGAAGAAATTTATATAGCATTTTGCAGTGCAAGTTTTCTGTCAATAAATTCTCCTAGGGTTTTTTCTTCAGAAAATGTCTTTACCTCAACGTTGTTCTTTTCTTTTAAAATTGTTTTATTGAAATACAATTCACATACCATACAATTCACCAATTTAAGATTTTAGAACATTTACGTTAACCCCCAAACAAACTTCATAACCATTAGCAGTCACTCCCCACTCTCCTAAACCCTAAACTCTAGGTAATCACTAATCTTTCTAATCTTTCTGTCTTTATGTATTTGTCTATTATGGACATTTCTTTCTTTTTTTTTCTTTCTTTTTTTTTTTTTTTGAGACAGGATCTCACTCTGTCAACCAGGTTAGAGTGCAGTGGCATGCTCACAGCTCATTGCAGCCTCAACCTCCTGGGCTAAAGCTATCCTCCTGAGAGTAGCTGGGATGAAAGGCACACACCACCACACTGGGCTAATTATTTTATTTTTTTGTAGAGACAGTGTCTCACTATGTTGCCCAGGTTGGTCACAGACTCCTAGGCTCAAGTGGTCCTCCTGCCTCAGCCTCTCAAAGTGCTAGGATTACAGGTGTGACCCACAGAGCCCAGCTGGACATTTCATAGAAATTGAACTATGTAGTATGAGGTCTTTAGTGATTGGCTTCTTTAACTTAGCATAATGTTATCAAGGTTTATCCATGTTGTAGCATGTATCAGAACTACATTTCTTTTAATGGCCAAATAATATTCCATTGTATGAATATACCGTATCTTATTTATTCATTTGTCAGTTGACGGACATTTGGGTTGTTTTCACTTTTTGGCTATTATGAATAATACTTCTATAAACATTTGTGTTATAAGTTTTTATGTGGACATATGTTTCCATTTTGATTGGGTATATACCTAGAAGTGGAATGGCTGGGCCATATGGTAACTCTATGTTTAATGGTTTGAGGAAATGCCAGACTGTTTTCCAAAGCAGCTGCACCATTTTACATTCCTATCAGCAATCAATGAGGCTTCCAATTTCCTTGTCTTCTTGCCAGCATTTGTTATTATCTGTCTTTTTGATTATAGCCATCCTACTTGCTGTGAAATGGTATTTCATTATGGTCTGAATTTTGATTGATCTGAATTTTCCTAGTGGCTCATGATGTTCAGAATCTTTTCATTTGTATATCTTCTTTGGATAAATGTCCTTTGCCCATTTTTAGTTAGGTTATTTCTCTTTTTATTATTGAGTTGTACAATTTTGTTCTTAATGTTTCTACTGGATATAGTATTTTGGATAAAAAGATTTGTTTAATCATTTAAAAACATTATTCCAGAAAATCAGCATTAGGAAAATATACCAGTAAAAATGGTCACAGGCAAGATCTACAGACAAATCCTAGTGAAAGTTGGAGGAGAAACAGGACACTTGCATAGTCTAAAAGTATCATCCCACAAGACACTTTTTTAAAATTGCATTTTATGTGTGAAGAACATGTAAGATTGTTGCATAGGTGCACACACGGAGTGTGATTTGCTGCCTTCCTCACCATCACCTATATCTGGCATTTCTCCCCATGCTATCTCTCCCCAACTCCCACCCCATGCTGTCCCTCCCCTATTTCCCCCCCGGCAGACCCCAATGTGTCATGCTCCCCTCCCTGTGTCTGTGTGTTCTCACTGTTCAACACCAACCTATGAGTGAGAACATGTGGTGTTTGATTTTCTGTTCTTGTGTCAGTTTGCTGATAATGATGGTTTCCAGGTTCATCCATGTCCCTACAAAAGACACAAACACATAATTTTTGATGGCTGCATAGTATTCCATGGTGTATATGTGCCACATTTTCCCTGTGCAGTCTATCGTTGATGGGCATTTGGGTTGGTTCCAGGTCTTTGCTATTGTAAACAGTGATGCAATGAACATTTGTGTGCATGTGTCATTACAGTAGAATAATTTATAATCCTTTGGATACATACCCAGTAATGGGATTGCTGGGTCAAATGGAATTTCTATTTCTAGGTCCTTGAGGAATTGCCATACTGTCTTCCACAATGGTGGAACTAATTTACACTCCAACCAACAGTGTAAAATTGTTCCTGTTTCTCCACATCCTCTCCAGCATCCGTTGTCTCTAGATTTTTTAATGATTGCCATTCTAACTATCATGAGATGGTATCTCGATGTAGTTTTGATTTGCATTTCTCTAGTGACCAGGGATGATGAGCATTTTTTCATATGTTTGTTGGCCTCATATATGTCTTCTTTTGTAAAGTGTCTGTTCATATTCTTTGCCCACTTTTGAATGAGATTGTTTTTTTCTTGTAAATCTGTTTTAGCTCTTTGTAGATTCTGGATATCAGCCCTTTGTCAGATGGGTAGACTGCAAAATTTTTTTCCCATTCTGTTGGTTGCCGATTCACTCTGATGACTGTTTCTTTTGCTGTGCAGAAGCTGCAGAGTTTGATTGGGTCCCATTTGTCTATTTTGGCTTTTGTTGCCAATGCTTTTGGTGTTTTGGTCATGAAATCCTTGCCTACGCCTATGTCCTGAATGGTTTTGCCTACATTTTATTCTAGAGTTTTGATGATATCAGGTCTTATGTTTAAGTCTTTCATCCATCTGGAGTTAATTTTAGTGTAAGGTGTCAGGAAGGGGTCCAGTTTCTGCTTTCTGCACATGGCTAGCCAGTTTTCCCAATACCATTTATTAAACAGGGAATCCTTTCCCCATTGCTGGTTTTTGTCAGGTCTGTCAAAGATCACATGGTTGTAGATGTGTTGTGTTGCCTCCAGGCCTCTGTTCTGTTCCACTGGTGTATATCTCTGTCTTGGTACCAGTACCATGCTGTTCTGATTACTGTAGCCTTATAGTATAGTTTGAAGTCCAGTAGTGTGATGCCTCCTGCTTTGTTCTTTTTGCTTAGAATTGACTTAGCTATGCGGGCTCTCTTTTGGTTTCATATGAAGTTTAAGGCAGTTTTTTCCAGTTCTGTAAAGAAGGTCACTGGTAGCTTGATGGGGATAGCATTGAATCTGTAAATTACTTTGGGCAGTATGGCCATTTTCATAATATTGATTCTTCCTAACCATGAACATGGAATGTTTCTCCATCTGTTTGTGTCCTCTCTTATTTCGTTGAGCAGTGGCTTGTAGGTCTCCTTGAAGAGGTCCTTTACGTTCCTTGTTAGTTGTATTCATAGGTATTTTATTCTTTTTGTAGCAATTGTGAATGGCAGTTCGTTCTTGATTTTGCTCTCTTTAAGTCTGTTATTGGCGTATAGGAATGCTTGTGATTTTTGCACATTGATTTTGTATCCTGAGACTTTGCTGAAGTTGTTTATCAGTTTCAGGAGATTCTGGGCTGAGACAATGGGGTCTTCTAGATATAGAATCATGTTGTCTGCAAACAGAGACAATTTGACTTCCTCCTTTCCTATTTGAATACCCTTTATTTCTATTTCTTGCCTGATTGCTCTGGCTATAACTTTCAATACTATATTGAATAGGAGTGGTGAGAGAGGGCATCCTTGTCTATTGCCAGATTTCAAAGGGAATGCTTCCAGTTTTTGCCCATTCAGTATGATATTGGCTGTTGGTTTGCTGTAAAAAGCTTTCATTATTTTGAGATATGTTCCATCAATAACTAGTTTATTGAGAGTTTTTAGCATAAAGCGCTGTTGAGTTTTGTCAAAGGCCTTCTCTGCATCAATTGAGATAATCATGTGGGTTTTGACTTTCGTTATCTTTACGTGGTGAATTACATTTATAGACTTGCGTATGTTGAACCAGCCTTGCATCTCTGCGATGAAGCCTACTTGATCATGGTGGATGAAGCTTTTTGATGTGTTGTTGCAGTCAGTTTGCCAGTATTTTATTGAAGATTTTTGCATCTATGTTCGTCATGGATATTGGCCTGAAGTTTTCTTTTCTTGCTGGGTTTCTGCTGGGTTTTGATGTCAGGATGATATTGGTCTCATAAAACGATCTGGGAGGGATTTACTCTTTTTGTATTGTGTGGAATAGTTTCAGAAGGAATGGTACCAGCTCTTCTTTGTATGTCTGGTAGAATTTGGCTCTGAACCTATCTGCACCTGGGCTTTTTTTGGTTGGTAGGCTCTTAATTGCTGCCTTAACTTCAGACCTTGTTATTGGTCTAGTCAGGGTTTTGGCTTCTTCCTGGTTTAGGGCTTGGTAGAATGCAAGTGTCCAGGAATTTATCATTTCTTCCAGGTTTACTAGTTTATGTGCATAGAGTTGTTTGTAATAATCTCTGATGATGGTTTGTATTTCTGTGGAATCTGTGGTGATATCCCCTTTATCATTTTTGATTACATCTATTTGATTATTTTCTCTTTTCATTAATCTGGCTAGTGTTGTATTAAGTTGATCTCTTCGAAAAACCAGCTCCTGGATTTATTGATTTTTTTGAAGGGTTTTTTGTATCTCTATCTCCTTCAATTTTGCTCTGATCTTAGTTATTTCTTGTCTTCTGCTAAGTTTTGAGTTTTTTTTAATCTTGCTAATCTAGCTCTTTCTATTTTGAAGATAGGGTGTCAATTTTAGATCTCTCCTTGCTTCTCATGTGGGCATTTATTGCTATATATTTTCCTCTAGAGACTGCTTTAAATGTGTCCCAGAGATTATGGTATGTTGTGTCTTCATTCTCATTGGTTTCAAAGAGCATCTTTATTTCTGCCTTCATTTCATTGTTTATCCAGTCAACTTTCAAGAACCAGTTGTTCAGTTTCCATGAAGCTGTGCAGTTCTGAGATAGTTTCTGAATTCTGAGTTCTAACTTGATTGCACTGTGGTCTGAGAGACTGTTTGTTATGATTTCTGTTCTTTTGCATTTGCTGAGGAGTGATTTACTTCCAATTATGTGTTCAATTTTAGAGTAGGTGTGATATGCTGCTGAGAAGAATGTATTTTCTGTGGATCTGGGGTGGAGAGTTCTGTAAAGGTCTATTAGGTTTGCTTGTTCCAGTTCTGAGTTCAAGTCCTGGATATCCTTGTTAATTTTCTGTCTGGTTGATCTGTCTAATACTGACAATGGGGTGTTAAAGTCTCCCACTATTATTGTGTGGGAGTCTAAGTCTCTTTGTAAGTCATTAAGAACTTGCCCTATGTATCTGGGTGCTCCTGTATTGGGTGTGTATATATTTAGGAACGTTAGCTCTTCTTGTTGCATTGATCCTTTTGCCATTATGTAATGTCCTTCTTTGTTTGTTTAAAGACTATTTTATCAGAGATGAGAATTG
The DNA here is from genome assembly GCF_048565385.1 of Saimiri boliviensis. Taxonomy (NCBI): domain Eukaryota; kingdom Metazoa; phylum Chordata; class Mammalia; order Primates; family Cebidae; genus Saimiri; species Saimiri boliviensis. The sequence goes on along the minus strand of NC_133450.1, from coordinate 37,564,517 downwards.
CAATTCCTGCTTTTTTTGTTCTTTTCTCTCCATTTGCTTGGTAAATCTTCCTCCATCCCTTTATTTTGAGCCTTTGTGTATCCTTGCATGTGAGATGGGTTTCCTGGATACAACACACAGATGGGTTTTGGCTTTTTATCTAATTTGCCAGTCTGTGTCTTTTGATTGGGGCATTTAGCCCATATACATTTAGGGTTAATATCTTATGTGTGAGTTTGATCCTGCCATTTTGATGCTAGCTGGCTGTTTTGCCCATTAGTTGATGCAGTTTCTTTATTGTGTTGATGCTCTTTACCATTTGGTATGTTTTTGGAGTGCCTGGTATTGGTTGTTCCTTTCTATGTTTAGTACCTCTTTCAGGAGCTCTTGTAAAGCAGGCCTGGTGGTGATGAAATCTCTGAGTACTTGCTTGACTTTCAGATTGGGCCTCTGAGTGGACATCCAGTTTGTTGATGATGAAGTTATTCCTTTATGTTTCTTAGTTTTCCTTCTAACAGTCTGGGCCCTCTGCTGTAGGACTGCTGAGGTCCACTCCAAGCCCTGCTTGCCTGGGGGTCACCTTCAACAGCTGCAGAACAGTAACGGTTGCTGCCAGTTTCTTCTTCTGCTATCTGTCCCAGAAGGATACCCGCCAGATGTCAGTCTGAGCTCTCCTTTATGAGGTGACTCTTTGGATATACAGGGATCAGAAAGCTGCTTGAGGAGACAATCTGTCCTTTAAAGGAGCTCAAGTGCTAAGCTGTGGCTCCATTTTTCATTCAGAGCTGCTGGGCAGATACGTTTAAGTCTGCTGCAGCAGAACTCATAAAGCCACCCCCTTTTTTTTCCCCAGATGCTCTGTCCTGGGGAGTTATTGCTTTATTTATGAGCTTCTGTTGTGCTGCTGCCTTTTTTCAGGGCTGCCCTGCCCAGTGAGGAGGCAGCCTAGTCACTGTCTGCTTGCAGAGGCTTTGCTGAGCTGCTGTAGACTCTGCTCAGCTGCCGTGTGAACTTCCCTGTAGTCCTGTTCATACGGGTGTAGTTAGAACTGTCTTGGCCATGGCAGCACACCTCTATAATGGCGGACTCTCTCTGTAATGGCGGGCTGCCTCAGCAATGGCAAACTACCTCCGTAGTGGTGGGTTGCCTTGGTAATGGCGGACGCCCCTCCCCCACAGAGCTGGACTGTCCCAGGTTCAGCTGTGCTTGCTGTTAAACTCTCAATCCAGAACCTTTCCAATTGCTGTTTTTTTGTGGGGGTGGGACCAGCCAAGCCTGATCACCTGGCTCCCTGCCTCAGAGCCCCCCTTTTTTTTTTTTTTTAGTTGAACGATCGACTCTGTCTCAGAGGTGTTCCAGTCACCTGTTGAAAAGGCACTGGGATTTCTGTGATTTCCCATGTGGCAACCCACTGTGCCGGCTGAGATTCGTGGTGCCTTTTTGCCTGAGAATCTCCTGGCCTGGCTCCCTGTTTCAGTCCCCTTTTTAATCAGTTGAATGGGTGACTCTGTCTCCCAGGATCTCCAATCACCAGCTAAAATGGCACCAGGATCCATGTATTTTGTATGGAGAACCGCTGCGCCAGGGTGCCTGCAAAACAGCCATGCTGGCAAAAACAGCTGCGCCAGCCAAACAGCTGTGCTGGCTGAAACAGCCGCGCCGGCCAAACCAGCCATGCTGGCGACCCATGGGGCTCCTCCGCCTGGGAATCTTCTGGTCTGTGGGCAATAAAAATCCTTCTGGAAATGTGGCATCCACTCACCCTCCGCGCTTTCACTGGGAGCTGAAATCCTGAGCTGCTCCTAATCAGCCATCTTGGATCCTTCTAAGACACTTTTAATTATGAAAGGAAAAGTACTAGCTTTTCAGTGAAGAAATATTACTTAGCTGAGTGAGCTAACTTAACATCACCAGGAATGAGATACACTAACATCATGAACTCCTTGATATGATGCACTAAGAAGAATACAGTATCCCTTCTGTGATATACTTGACAAAAATGCAGTCTCCTTCTAATCACCAAGAACCATCAGACTAACCCAAATTGAGAGATATTCCATAAAATAACTGACCAGTACCCTTCTTCAAAAGTGTTAAGGTAATTAAAGACAGAAGGGAGATACTGGGGACCTCACAGATTGTAGGAGACTAAGCATAATAACTAAATATAATGTGGGATACTTAACTGGATCCTGCAACAGAAAGAGAGTATTAATAGAACAATTGGTGAAATTCCAATAAATTTTATAATTTAGTGAATAGCACTGTGCCAGTCTTGATTTCTCAGCTTCAATAATTAACAATGCTTATATATGATGTTAATATTAGGGGAAACTGTGAGACAGATATACAGCAAAACTCTGTACTACTTTTGAAACTTTTCTGTATGTCTAAAATTATTTTAAAATAAAACGTTTTTTAAAAATGTGTTATTCCACTATCGTATAGCCTCTGTCATTTCTGGCAAGAAGTGAATGATGACTCAAATAATTTTTCTCTGGATATGTCATTTTTCTCTGGCTGCTTTCCGTATTTCCTCTTGATGTTTGGTTTTCAGCAATTTGCCTATGATGTACCTAGGCATAGCTTTCTTTGTGATTTTTAAGTGTGATTTTGCTGAGACTCTTGAATCTCCACATTTATGCCTTTCAATAGATTTGAGAACCATTCTATCTTTACATAGATTTTTCTGTCTCAGTCTCTATCTTCTTTTCTGGGAATTACAGTTACATGGATGATACAGTGTTTGTTGACCCCTTGGTATCTGAGACTGTGTTTATTTTTTTTTCAAACTTTTTTCTCTCTTTTCTTCATATTTTATTATCTCTGTTGCTATCTAGTGACATTCACTAACTCTTCATTTTGTCATTTTAAATTGTTTCAGTTACGTCCATTAAGTAAATTTTAAATTTCAGATATTGTATTTTTTATTTCTAGAATTTTCATAAGTTCTTTTTTATAGTACCTATCTGCTGAGATTCTTTTCTTAATCTATTTCAAGCATATTTTTCCTCATTCTGCATACACGTAATAGCCTAAAAATTTAAAATCCATGTATGCTAAGTCCAAAGACTATTCCTAAATCCTCAGGGCTGGTCTTAGTTTATTATTTCTCTTAAGGCTGGGGCACATTTTCTTGATTCTTCCTATGTCAAGTAATTTTGGATTGAATCATGGACCTTGTTAATTCTATGCTGTAGAGATATCTTTATATTTTATATTTCTCCAAATAATGTCAGTGTTTTTGTTTAGCAGTCAACTAATTTGATTTGGTTCCACCTCTAAAGTCTCTCTTGGGCAACAGTTAAAATCTCGCTTCTCATCTTTTGGGCTTCACTGAGCTACTTGGAGTCTGACTCAGGCAAGCATGGTGCAGGAGTTTACAGACAGAATCTAGGGCTCTGACCCTCTTTTTTCCAGAATACCACTCTCACTTTACAATCACTGTGAGGTTCCTGATCTCTGTCCTCTCGCTCTTCAAGGCTGAAAGAATACAGTTTCTTAACAGAGTTTTGGTCACTTCATACAGAATCAACTTTGGTCTACCCCCAGACCATCAAAATGGAGATCTCCTGCTTATTGGTAACCTCCTGCAGGTTTCAACTCCCCTCAGTTGTTTTCTTTCTTGTGAAGGGGAGATAGTAGTACCTTAAGTTGTTATGAGAGAACTAAATGAATGATTATCTGTAAAGCCCTTAGTATAAATATCCCTAAAGAATAGCTGTATACTATATACATACATACAGATAAATATATGTAAAACATATATATATAACATATATATAATATATATAACATATATATTATATATATAAACATATATATATTATATATATACTATAAGGCACATAGTATAAATACACAAGCCTAATAGGATTCAAAATTTAATTTCTTTCAAAAACACAAAAGCTATGGAAAACAGCTTTTTAAAAACCTTCTTTTTCCTCTATAGCACCTAGATAGTACATGACTCATACACAGCAGTGCCTAAAAATTGTTTATGAATAAAATGGAGGAGAATGCACAGCCCACAGTGTGTTACGTATGTGTTAGTTTCCCGTTACTGCTATAACAAGTTTCCACAAACATAGTGGCTTAAAACAACACAGATGCATTATCTTAGAGTTCTGCAGGCCTGAAGTCCAAAATGGATGGCAGGGCTGTGTTCCTTCTGAAGGCTCTAGGAAAAAAGCCCTTTCCTTGCTTTTTCCAGCTTCTAGAAGTTGGCTGCATTTTTTGGCACATGGTCCTACATCAGTTTGCCCTCTCCTTCTGCTGTCCCAGCTCCCTCTCTGACTCACACTCCTGCCTCCCTCTTGTGAGGACCCCTGTGGTTACATTGGGCTTACCAGATAATACAGGATAACCCCCGGCTCTCAAGATATTTAATTTAATCAAATCTGCAAACACCCTGTTGGCATGTAAGGTAACATGTTCACAGGTTTCTGGGCTTAGCATGTGGACACCTTAGTGGGAGGCCATTATCTACCTACTGCAATATAATAACAATTTACTGCTATCTTCCTTACTACTGAGCTGACAATAGCCAAAGACATTGGCTTTTAGATGAATGTAAGCATTCACTTAGATTTTACCTGTAACATGATTAACATAGTTCTAACTCCTAACGAATGGCATTTTAAACCTCTACACAGCTTCATATCAAATTCTGAACTGCAAAACAACATGCAATCATGTCTTAGAGTCATCATTTCAGATAACATTCTTGCCAGTAACCCAGATTTCACTCTTGATTGAATAGTTTTCAAAAGAATTTTTACTGTCCTGCAATTGTTAGGAAAATAAAGCAAGAATCCTTTGGCCATTATCTCTTCAACATTTTTTTTAAAGGTACTGGCTAGCCCATTTTTTTCAGGTAATTTTTTTTCAGCATACATCTTGAGGTTAGGCAATTACTCCAATAATTACTATTATCTGTTCTTCACTGGTCTATTCCTGTATTTCTATGTTACCTTCTTCCTTTCACATATGTATCCCCTTCCCTCTCCCACACCCCCAGCTTCCAGAACTTTCAGAAAAAGTGGGAAGGTAATAGCCGAAGGATTCTTATTTTATTTTTCCAACACTTGCAGGCTAGACTTTTTCTTCCCCTCAAAAAAGTGTGGCAAATCAATTAGAACGCCTCTCAGGAAAAAAAAAAAAATTTAATGAATAGGTGGTCAGTTTATTCAGCAACAAATATTATGTTATATTGTACAGTATATGAGGGTAGATCATATGATGATATTTATTACATAAAAATTGTATATAATCTATATGCCTGGCTAGATTTTGAGACCTTTTGGGACAGGGATTTTGTATTACTTTTTCAAAAGCAGTGTCTAACATTTACAGTATTTGCTCAATAAATGTTTGATGAATGAATTGTAGTGTATTCAAGCTAAAAGAGTCCTTGGAGATCACCTCATCTAAACCTTTCATTTTAAATGTGAAGAATCAGAAACCTAGAGATTCTATGCACTCTGCCCATGTTCACTGGCAGAGCTAGGACCCATTTATCTCATATCCCGTATCAAATGAGATGCTCTTTTTAAACCAACCTATCTTCTTTCCCAAACCAAATGAGACTTTCTTTGTAACCAACTTATCAGAAGTCACACATCTAAACAAGTATTATTTGCTCCAACAAAGTTTCTTGGGAGTTTCTATACTAGTCAAATACGACTGTCATTTTAAAGAATGCATGGAGCTTCATTTTAAGAATTCCTTTCATACCCTGTGGCATTTTCTTTAGAATTTCTTTAATTGTGGCTGATAATATCCATCCTTTGAAAATGGATTTGATTTTGAGAAACAGAAGTTGCTTGGAGTACATTTTGATGAATAAAAGGTGAATTTAGGTGGCCTACCTATACAATTCTGGCTTTAGTCAAAAAAAAAAAAAAAAAAAGGTGAGACTGTCCATTACTTTATGACAAGTTTCCACACATGATTTGGCAACCAGCTTGGGAGACAATTCCAGAGCAGGACATGTGTGGGCATTTTGAGCAATGGCACTATTGCTGAAATAAATTCACGGAGTCCTAAGGCAACTAGAGAAACAACAATCTTTGGGAATGTATATGTAGCTCACATGTCAGAAATGTCTGTGTTGCAAAACACTCATGTGAATTTCAAGTGCCTTGAGATTCTATGAAGAAACCTAGAAGACTTTTAGCCCTACAGTAGCTCCTTATTCATAAACCAGCCACAAGATGAACATAGTGTTATTAAAATAGTGAGGGAAAGATTTCTGGATAAAATGGAAGAAAGTTAGTAACCTGACACATCCTTATTCTTGGAATACTTAGTAATAACATGAGAACAGAAGACTACAAATTGGTAGAAATTGTGCACTTCCACCAACCATCCAGTCCAGGAACTGAGATGATTCTAAAAGTAATCATGTGCACAATGAGAGGATCCAGGAGGAAAACTTTTGCCACTCTCCATCAACAAACCCCAGATCGAAAGACACCTTTTCTCCTAAGAGATAATAAACAAATAAACAAGAACCAATAGGGGCCCTCAATGAAAGCTTGCAACCCAAACATAGAGAAAATAATGCTCTAACTAAATGTGTCCAGGGTCTGCCTTCAATGACCCTAAGTTAAGCTGGGAAAGCAGGAACTGAGCATTTGGAATTACTGCCTTGGTTTTGTATAGGTATACAAAAATTGACACATCAGTCTCATGACTTTATATTCACACCTGGCTTATTTTGAGAAACTCCACAGGGTTTCCCCTCACAATCCAATTTAAAGACTTTTCAGTTGCATAATTATACTCTTGTGGCAAATTACCATCTTGAGCAAGGGCACACAAAGAAGGATGGTTGAGCATGCACTTCCTAGGAAAATACCATTTTTCTGTAATAGAAATATTTTCTGAAGTAAACATTCATTTGAGGAAATAGAAACACGTGAATATGTGGCCAGAAAGTAATTATCCAAGGATTCAACAAACACCTGAGCCTAGAAAGCCTTTCGCTAGCCTCCTCTGCCTCCAGAATTACACGGAACCAGAAGCCTCACCCGATTCTACTGCATCTGTGCTACTCTCTCCTCAGGCTGAGCCCTCGTGCCACTTGGCTGTTGCATTTCCAGGAGAGTGGGAGACATGGGCAAATACACTGGTGGATGAGTTGTCCCACCACAACGGCACAGCTACTTGCCTCACTGCAACAGCTGAGCTCCTTAAAACGTTTGTCCCTTGACTTTTTGGAGCACACTTTGTTAAAGAAGTGCTAAACCCTGACATGCACTCCTGAGTGTAGTTATTCACAGAATCCAACATAAGGGGGTTTCAAATATTGTCTCCCCACAAGCACCTCCAGACTACATTGTCCTCAGTTAACAGTCAAAAGCTGATCCTTCTATGTGCCAGTCCTACCAACTACGCCTGGGATAAAGGGCCCAGCTGTGCTCTTTTCTGTCTCTCATATCTTCAAAAGTAATAAAGCCTCTGCAATTGGAATTTAGCTGTCAATTCTGCTGATGAGGCAGCAAGAAAATTAGAAGTCACTTCCCACCCTATAGCTGTGCTGGACTCAACAACACTAACTGGAGCAAAAAGTTATGGCTGCGCAGTGAAGTCAGCAGCCAGGACCAAGACTCTGGGAGACAATATATTGACTGAGAAAGAGGTATTTTAAAATAGTGATTTTGCTGCCAAGAACTCCAGTTTTAAAGGGGGATTCTCTCATAATTGGAGGTTGTTTAAAATTTGATATGCTCTGTTAAAACAAACAATTTGGAAATGCATAAAGCAGGCTCCCTGGAGGCCAATATAACCCAGAAAATATAATAATGCAAAGCCTAGGCAGCTGAGTTTTCATTTGTGCCTAGCTTCAGAAAGCAAAACCCCTAAGGGGTCTGAACCCAAGGCTCATTTGTTCTTAATAAGCTCAGTTCCAGGGGCCCTGTCAGCCTCCAGCTAATGATAACACTGCCAGCAGCTGGGATAGCCAAATTCCAATGAAGAGTGAGAACTAGAGATAAGAAATAAGTGTGGATTCATGTCAGCATTTGTTAATATCCGGAGCCCATGTATTATTATTATTATTATTTGAGACGGACTCTCGCTCTGTAGCCCAGGCTGGAGTGCAGTGGCACAATCTTGGCTCACTGCAACCTCCGTCTCCCAGGTCCGGATTCAAGCAATTTTCTGGTTCAAGCAATTATCCTGCCTCAACCTCTCAAGTAGCTAGGATTATAGATATGCACCACCATGCCCAGCTAATTTTTATATTTTTAGTAGAAAAAGGGTTTCACCATGTTGGCCAGGCTGGTCTTGAACTCCTGACTTCATGATCCACCTGTCTCAGCCTCCCAAAGTGCTAGGATTACAGGCGTTAGCCACCATACGCAGTCCTTATATTTTTAAAAATTCATTCAGCATGGATTCTCTAGCTCTCTAACACAGGGCATTTCTTGGTTCTAATCAAGATGGCACTAGAGACAGGTAGTAATAGGCAGCTCCTCAAATCTTTCCCTGCACTCCATCCACTGATCTGGTACCATTGCTCTCACAGAAGCTGCTTCTGGTCCACCGTACACAGAGGGGACTTGACAACAGCATGCCCCAGTACTATCTCCTGGTCATGAGAGTTTTCAACACAGACAGTAAATCATGTACTCACATTTCCCTTCTTTCCCAAGGATTTAGGTGTTTCTTCCCTGAGGAATCCTGGGCTACTGGACCCCATGTCCTCGTGAAGAATCTGGGGCAGGCAGCTTCACTGCACCTGTGGTCTGCTTGGTCTTGTAAAGCAACCATCCTCACACAGGCCTTCTCAAATCACCTTCTCTGGATTCCGATAGTAATTCAAGGGATCCTCCCTATTGTCTTGGTCAGCCCCATCTGTAACAAAAGCAATGCATTTTCAGAATGATGGCAGCAGTACAGATGGTGCAAAGGAAACACTGGTTTCTGCTTTAGGTTGGCCTGGGTTGTGTTTCCCCAACAGGACATGAGAAAGAACTTCCTGGTTAAGGAGACATCAAAAGCAGACAAAGGGGCATTCTTTATGGAGATAGCAGTGTAGCCACACTAAATCTTACTATATCTAGGAGGCTTTTCTGATTTCTGGTTCCCACCTATTTTTAGTTTAGTTCAAGAACAGCCTTATAGCTTCAAGAAGTTCTAGGGTTTCACTTTCCAGGGAACTAAGGATTATGTAGCTTTCCAGGGCACTCACCACAGAACCGCATCTGGAACCGGACTGATAATTGGACCTAACTGTCCCCAGCAATAGGGTCACCTTGTTCTGCAGCCTAATCCCAGGGGTGTTCAATCCAATTCAAGCATCCGATATGCTCAGATGTTTAAGCTGGAGTCTATCATCACAGTGCAGTAGACAACACAGAATGGTCAATGGAGTTCTCCTGGCTGGCATGGTCAATGGAGTTCTCCTGGCTGGCATGGTCATGTTAGTTTCATGAGGGGTCCTTCTCTGTGCTAGGAGAGAGGGCAGTTTGGACTGATTGTTGGTCAGACGAATGAATCAGGTATCAGTTGGCTTCCCAGGGAAGAATGCTTATCTGCTGCAGCCCCAAGATCTTTTTCAGGATTGAATTATCTTTCCCTAAAATTGCCTTATCAGAAGAGACTTAATTTCTTCTGACTGTACTATTCCTGTCATGGTATAGCAAAGTATAGCACATATATTTTGCATTTCAGAAATGTTGATAACCCAAGGTTCCATTTGTTGCATCAAAATGGTGTTAAAGTTAGATAAACATCTTCATTTACCTTCATGTAGTCATCTTCCAAGATAAGCATATTAGCTTTAAAAAAAAAGAAAAGAAAAAACTCCCTGTACATTCCTTGACCTTGTTATTAAACAAATAACAACTATAATTTATTGAGCACATATCATGTACAACGCATGGCTGGCGTAAGCAGAGCAGGGAGGAGAGATCAAGAAAACATGAAGGAAATGACAGAGGCAGAAACAAAGTATGTGATAAGAAATAACATTTAACTATATGTATTCTTTTACAGTAGCATGTAACAGAAACACAACAATTGCAGCTTGAACAAGTATAAACCTCACAAGACTTTAGTCAGAAACTAACAAGCTTTAAGAACTCATCTTTATCTTCCCATATTCATTACCTATAATCTATATACTCATAAGTACATACATGCACACACAAATGCACAACAGTGTGCATTGTACATACTCGGTCTCTGCAAGCTCCTAAGATGCCTTTGTGCAAATTAAAGTCACCTCCTCTGGAGAGTCAAATAACAGAGTCTCCCTCTGCCTGAGACAAGACTTGACAAGGGAGCTTGGGCTAAAGCAAGGCTTGACAAGGGAGCTGGCCCCGTTGGCCCTGTCCACCCTGCACCACCATGTGTGATTTAGTGGTCTTGGTTGAGTTTCCCATCCCTTAGGATTGCTAAGGGACTCTATTAGCCTTAGCCCCTTGGAACCTTTTTTTCTTCTACACACTAGACCACTGCCATCTTAAGCTCCCTCAGGCCAGCATCTTCAATAGTGTCTAGCCAAAACGCCTTTTGTGGGTCATGTATTAATTCATATCAAGAGAAATGTGCTTCCAATTTAAATCACATCTAACAGCCCCTATGCAACCTCTCCGTAATTCCCACTAAAATACGTATACTAGAATTCCCAGTGATAATGAAAACAATGACAGAAAAAAAATTGTCAGAGTATGGGAGGAATTTTTACTAACTATGGAAAGCTCGACTGAGAAAATGAAACTATTTTATGCTTCATTTCTCTCTTCCTGGCAACCAAAACCACTTGAAAAAAATAATAACTTTTTCCACCTCTACCTCCCTGCATCCCGATTCCAGGTACCCATGTACCAACCAGGAACATGAACAGCCAGCCTTGCACTGGGGTAGCCTTTCTTTCCCCATTTTTCCCACAGGCACAAAGGAGGCTTAATATGTTGGTGACTCTTCAAATAAAAATGTTTTTAAGACTAGTCAACTGCAGTGGTGAGAAGGGGGAAAGATTAGAACAAGGAATTTGATCTGTAATGGACTGAGCAATCAATAGAGATAATTCACTACCTCAAACAAATATTTGTTAAGTATCTGTCTCATTTAGATGAGGAAGACAGAAAAATACTGATATTCTATTTTAAAATTATACATTTCATTCTTAATATTCAAAATAATCTATTAGATGTACCGAATTAACATTTTAACTTATTGAAAATGCCTACCTATTCAGAGTTTTTAATCACTTGTAAATGTATTAGTTATTCATATTCATTAAGAATAAAGATAACAGTCTTAGTTAAATTTTGTTTACATTCCCTTTTCTCATTTTTATGCCAGAAAAAAAAGTTTCCCACTTAAAACTTTTTTAATTTTAATTTTTAATTTTCCAAACCAGATATACTTTCTTGGCAGGTATATTTAAAACTTATACTAAAACTCAATTCTTTGGTTCTTTTTTTTTTTTTTGAGACAGTCTCGCTCTGTCGCCCAGGCTGGAGTGCAGTGGTGCAGTGCCATCTCAGCGCACAGCAACCTCCACCTCCCGGGTTCAAGCAATTCTCCTGCCTCAGTCTTCTGAGTAGCTGGGATTACAGATGTGCACCACCACGTCCAGCTAAGTTTTTTTTTGTATTTTTAGTACTATGCCATACATCATTTAGTTTCCAGATTTTAAAAAATTGATTCAAACTACTAATCCAGGTGACAGTTATCTATCGGGTTCTAGGACTGGAGTATGCTACTGCCATAGTCTCAGCACTTCAGGAGGCTGCGTCAGGCAGATCACTTGAGCCTAGTAGTTTGAGACCAGCCTGGACAACATAAGGAAACTTATCTCTACACAAAATACAAAATAAGCCAGGCCTGGTAGCATACCTGCTTCTAGTCCCAGCTACTCAGAAGGCCGAGGTGGGAGGAATTTACAATGGATTGTATTGTACAAATTGGTCTCTGATTCCAGCTCAACAGTAAATGAAACAGCAACATGGAGATAACCATCTCTAAATGCATGATGACCTTGTCAAAGAGAAAAATATGTCACCCACAGATCTAGTGCTCACCCTTCCTAAAAAGACTGAAGTTAAATCCACCATGTCCAGCATCTCTGTTTTTACCAGTTAAGGCACAATGTCTAAATCTAGACCATCCTTTGTGCTCTTTATTCCCACCCGGCCCAGCTTTGCCTCTCAACTGGATAAACCTCAGTGGCTTTTAAACAAGCTTAGATATCTCCCAATTTAATACCCTTCCTTCACCCACATTTTCATCTGGCCATTTACTTGTCCTTTCATTCATAGCAAAAATGCTTAAGTTCTCTATTCTTACTTCTATTTCTGCCTGCCACTTACTCCTCACCACACTCTAATCTGAATTTTGCATATACTACTTTATGAAAACAGCTCTTATTAAGATTGCTAATGAGGTTGGGTGTAGTGGCTCATGCCCATAATTCCAGCACTTTAGGAGGCTGTAGTAGGAGGATCACTTGACCCCAGGAGTTTGACACCAACCTGGACAACACAGTGGAACCCCATCCATTAGAAAAAAAAAAAAGATTGCTAATGATTCCTCATATCACTAATCTCCACCCCCAAACACTTCGGATTTTAATCTCTCAGAACAACTTAATACTCTGGATCAGTGTCTCCTCGAAACCCTCTTTCCTTGGTTTTCATAACCCAGCACCCCTCTACTTCTCTGACAGCTTCTCCAATATATCTTTTTCAGTATTCTCCTCCAGCAGGCCATTGAATGTCGAAGGTCTTCAAGGTTGGGTTAGAGGTCATCTTCTCCTCTTTGTACTCACTCTCCAGCAATGTCATCCAGACCCAGGGATTTATTTATCACCTTTCTACCACTGATTCACAGAATCAAATCTCTAGTTTGGACCTCTCCTTGGGTCTGGATCTGTAGAATCTCTGTCTATTTGACATCTCCACTTAAACATTTTAAGTGGTTGTTGAGTTCAACCCATGCAAAAAGAAATTTTGATACTCTCTCCAAACCTAGTTCTCTTCTTGTGGCATCTCCATAGATACCATCATCATCACTTACTCCAGTCAGTTTATCCAGAAACTAGTAGTTATTTTTGACACATTCCTCTCCCTCACTCCTCCCCATATCCAATTGATTATAGAGTCCTGTATATGTCATCTCCCAAAAGTCTCTCAAATATACCTCCGTACATCTCCTCGGCCACTCTCACTCTAGTCCAGGCGTCCCCAAACTTTTTACACAGGGGGCCAGTTCGCTGTCCCTCAGACCGTTGGAGGGCCGCCACATACTATGCTCCTCTCACTGACCACCAATGAAAGAGGTGCCCCTTCGAAGTGTGGCGGGGGGCCGGATAAATGGCCTCAGGGGGCCACATGAGGCCCGCGGGCCATAGTTTGGGGGCACCTGCTCTAGTCCTAGCAACTTTCATCTCTCTCTAAGCCTGTGACCTTTGAGTCCTCCTTGGTCTTTCTACTCTCACTCTTGCTCCTCTGCATTCAGTTCTCCACATGATATCCACAGTGACCTCCTTGTAATACAAATCTGATGTCACTTCTTGTTGAGAAATATTAAGTTTATGAATATTGATGAATGCTGAATGTATGACAGGATATATTGTTTGCTAGGAAGAACAATGGCAAGGAAGAACAATGGCACTTTGGGGCATTCCAAAGTGGCAGGACAATGTATAAATATCACACACCAGTTAAAATAATTCTTTGAGATATCTGACCCTGCCTCTGTAGCTCCTTCGTGGAGAATACCTTTTAGTTTGTCTGTAATCAGTGTTAAGTGAGTAACAGCTGCCTACTTGGTATATTTTTGTGTTATGAGAAAATACAGAACACCTGTTTGTTAATAATAGTCACCTGTTCAGAGAGAATAACTACGTAGATCAGAATCTGCTTGAGGCCTTCAGCCTGGGATGCTATCAGCCCCTAAGGCTCTCAGCTCAATAGGTTGCTGGTCCCCTGAATAGGCCCACTTTGCTGTTCTATCTGGGTGTCTGCCTCTTATTTCCTTCAGCGCTGCCTGGGTGGGAGTCTCCCAGCTGAGCTGGTACTCGGTAACATCCACATTGACACCTTTCAATTGATTCCAGTGGCTCTTAGGATAAAACCAAATTCTTAGCTTGGCTTCCAAGCCTTTCCATAGTTTGGTTCCTACCTACCCCTCCAGCTCCATTCTGCTCTCCAGACACAGCAACCTTTTCTCAGTCCCTCCTAGGTGTCTTGCTTATAGCTCCCACAGTAAGAATTTACACTCGCAGCTCCCTCTCCCTGAAGGGTCCTTCTCCTGTTTCACACAGTGATTTCTGCAGAGGCTCCCCTCTGACCTCTTCACCAGGACCTTTCTCCTGTTACCTGCTCTCATAAGCAACATGTGTCTCCTTTTCAGACCACTTACCATAGGGGCTTGTTTTGGTTTTGTATTGGGTGAGACAGGGTCTCACTTTGTCACCCATGCTGAAGTGCAGTGGTGTAATCACAGCTCACTGTAACCTTGAACTCCTAGGCTCAAGCAGTCCTTCCACCTCAGCCTTCCATGCAGCTGGGGGAAAGCCATCACACCTGACCCAAAAACCTTTTTCAAGAAAAAAGTGCACATTTACCACCTTTCCTAATTCTGCTGCATCTGCTGCTGTTGTCATCTAACCAGTTGCCAACTGGGAAGTGGAAAAGGAAAAGAAAATTTCTCCTTCCCTCCATTACTTCCTATTGCACATCCTTTCTTCGTTGCTTTCTCTCGTTTCCCTTTTTCATTTACTTTTGGACTTAGATCTTACCTCTCTTGGAAGGCCTAATTAGAGGGAAGCTTTGGGAATGGCATGGTGTTGGAAACCTGGGTCCGTGGAGGGAATTCATGTTACATCAAACATTTTTGTGGTGGATCACATGGCAGGAGTGAGGCGCAGGGTGAAATCCTGGAGGCCCTGCATCGACAATGATGCCACTTATTGTTGCCAGCACCAGGCAGGCTCAAATCTCCTCTTTAGAGAAGTATCAGGAGTAGCAGCTGGTTGGTTGAGAGCTGCTATTTTAAAGGTTAAAGCAAGAAATGATATATATCATGTTATTCAATGTAAAATGTACATATGTCTTGAAAACAAGGCTTCATTTTTCCTCCTTTTCTCTCCATCTTATCCATACATAAGTAATAATACAGTTGCCAATGCAAATGCCATAAAAGCATGAAGATGAAAATGGAGCAAGTGGCTGGGGTTAGCTGGGAAGAAGACGTAGCCAAGGGAAAGAGAGGAATGCAGGCATCGGTCATTAATCGTGGCCAAATAAAGCTGTTATTTAACAGGAAGGATACCATCAGGCATCCATTGAGAGCTTCAAGGAGTTCGGTTCCCTCTGTGATTACTAAAGCCAGCTTTGATCATTTAAAAATCACATTTTGTTTTTCCAGAGGAGTTTGGTCTTTATTCCTTAAGCAAACATTGATTTATCTCCTCCTTTCTGGGCAGAGGCTCCTGTCATATAACCACTCTGGCAAAACAACTCTTTCTGTGCTCCAAAGTCTCAGTAGCCTGCTTGCAGGAAGAGAATATTTTAGTCTCTTGGAGCTGCCAACAGGCAAATACAAGGTAAAGAAAAGACTGCCACCCCCACCCCCTAGGTTTGGAACCATCAGAAACCTGAGCTCAAACTTTATAAATACAAGCAGCAGCAGGGGTGTCATACTCACAAAAACCACTGGATGCTACAGCCTTCGGAAGTTCTTGTTTGGATGACCTCAGTCCATAAATACCATCAAGGTCAAAACCCAGACTTTGAAGGGATGGTGGAATCAAAAGGTCTTTTATTTGGAACTGCTGCAGGCAGGCTCCTCACATGTGGGAGACCAAGAATCGAGGCCTTGAGATCTCAGATCTAGGAAATCCTGAGAGAAAACAAAAAGAAAGCCAGACTGAGGAGGGGGTGTTCCCTTAGCCGAATCTGGAGGGTTGCAGCTGACATCTCTGCTCCTCCGAGCAGGGCTCCTGGAGAATGGCAGATGTGAGCAGCTTGGAGAACCACTGACCAGGTGTGGTCTGGAGACTGAGTAGATACCTGCGGGTAGAAGCTAATATAATTTCCAGAGAGCCACAGTCCTCCCCTGGAAGTTGGACAGCATCTCAATCATAGATTGCTTTTCATGTATCTTAAAGATACTTGTTTCTGGCTTTTGCTTTATATTTGGCAGCAAAGGCAAGTTTAATTAGGATTAAAGGAAAGGTCCCCACTTCCTCTTGCAAACACCCTCAGCCTGAAATGAGTAAAGGCAAGAATGAGAGACTTTACCCACACCCTCCAGGTGTTTCTGCTGTAGGAAACAGTGATCCAGGTAAATCTCTTTACTATCAGAGTTCAACAGCGCACATCATTCAAAAGCTCTGTGGCCTTTCCCTTTCTGGTGAAAAGAGCTCCACCCATATACTAGGCACTGTGATGGGCTCCAAGGTGCAAAAATTGTTTTGTTTTTGCCTTCACTAAACTAGTGACAAATAGACACATCCAAATTATGACCTAACATGATGGGATTAGAACTATGGCAGGGGCATTACAAAGTGCTATGGAAATACAAAGCAAGGCTGAGTCAGTTCTCACGGGAGGGGTGGTGTCAGGCAGGCTAACAGGAAGAGCCTCTCATGAACTCTCTATTGAATTAATTAGGATTTGAGCTGGATCTTGACGTATAATTAAGAATGCTTCTGCTCAAGAAGGGAACGGCATCCCTAGAAGAAAAACTTGAGCAAAAAACAACAGCCAACATTTAAGATGGTGTTTCCCAAATTAGATTTCTTATGCTCAGGAACCGACTGAGTGGGTCAAGGTAAACTGGAAGCCACAGAATAAGGATGGAGCATCTTTCAGGGATTTTAATTTTGCTTAACTATTTGAGTAAAATAAGCTATATAAAAAGTAATTAAAGGCATTTCAAAAATTAAAATAGAATGAATGTTATAAAATAGAAGACAAAATTGACATGAACTTTTTTTTGTTTTAGTTTTTTTTTTTTTTTTTTTTTTTTTTTTTTTTTTTTAAGACAGGGTCTAATTCTGTCACCCAGGCTGCAGTGCAGTGAGTGGCACATCATATTTCACTGTAACCTCAAACTCTTGGGCTCAAGCAAACTTTCTTCCTCAGCTTGCTGAATAGCTGGGACTATAAACTTCTGCCACCATGCCTGGCAATTTTCTTTAAATGTTTTTGTAGAGAAGGGGTTGCCCAGGTTGATCTCAAACTCTGGGGCTCAAGTGATCCTCCCACCTTGGCATCCCAAAGTGCTGGTATTGCAGGCACGAGCCACTGTGTGTAGATTACATTATCAGATCTCTGTTTTCCAGTTTGCTCTAAGCTCAGTGAAATTCATTTCTCCTCATTATTGTGTCCCCTGTACAATGATGCATGGTTGGCATTCAAAAATTATTAAAGAAATTTATTAAGTGCCAGAAGGCAATAAAACAATGTCTGTAAAATCATGAAGGAAAAATGTTATGACCCACAAGATTAAGTTTTAATTTTACTGGTAATGTTTCACTCCCTCCTTGATTAGAAAAATTTAAATACTACAGGTAACATTAATGGGATGTCTGACCACTGCCCACTCCCAACACCACACACACACACACACACACACACACACACACACGTGTACACACTGAAATACCTTTATTAAGAGAGATAACTACTGTTGAAAATTTAGTATGTATCTTTTCAGAATTTTCTGTGTACCTTTGCATATGTACACATGTAACTAGAAAAAAATACGTAATACTAGTTTGTGAGAATGAGTGCATAGGATCCATGAGAATTTTCTACTTGGATAAGTTGCCTTTCATTTGGGAAAGCAACAAAGACATTCCCAGATAAGCAAGTACTAAATACGTGTGTGTGTGTGTGTGTGTGTGTGTGTGTGTGTGTTTGTGTGTGTATGTGTGTATATGTGTGTGTATATGTGTGTGTGTATGCGTGTGTGTATATACACACATACATATATATTTATCTCACATATATTATATATATATATATATTTCACATGTATTCTTTCCAAAGAAAATTTTTTAAAAACGATTTTATTGAAGGGAAGATACAGAAAAGTTGTAGTAACAGAGAATTTAGGGATTAGCTCCCAGCACTGTATTGTGTGTTTTCAGATGAGGTCTATGGTCAGAGGAAATCTTTCTTTATACTGTCTCACACTGTTTTTCCTTTTTTATATCATTGCCTTTCAGTGTGCCAGGAAATTGAGGTCTTAAGCTGTATTCCCCCCTCTCCAGCGATTGCAAATCTTGTTTCATAATATCATAAAATAATAATAATGCCATTCCAGTCTTTGCTAAAAATAATGGAACACCATGTGGCTAGAATGCTGTCCTAGAAGAATTGCTAGAAAAATCTCTCTTCTTGCTTCACAAAACATAGCTGTATGAATAACATATTGTTCACTTTATTGCCAAGGAAATTCAGATAAGATTAGCTGCTTTAAGAATAATAAAAAATATGCTGTCATTACACTTTATTATTTTTATCTAGTATCTGTGAAGGTATCTGTAACACTGATGCTTAAAAATAAATATACAAATAAACTATGTTGTAAGACATACACAAAAATAAGTATACCAAAATGTTAACAGTTATTGTGTCTAATTTTAATTATGTGACCCTACTGTTAGATAAGTGCTAAGGACAGAGCAATGGACAAGACAGACAAGAAAGGGTAGCAGAATTTTGGCTGCTTTATCCATATTTTATATTTTATGAAAATTTATACTTTCCACAAATTTGAACATTTCTCATGCTTTCACTTTCACTGCCATTAAGCTATTCATACTATTCTTTTGTAATATTCTTAAACTTGCCTGCTTCAGTAGTTTTGTCTTGTTTCATTCTTTATATTTATTTATAGCTTATATTATCGTTTATTTGTAGCTTCTGCTTTTTTTCTTAAGTAATTCTGCCAGAGATTTGTCAATTTCTTAAGGCTTTTCAAAGGAAAATGTTTAGTTTTGTTTGTCCCTCTACTGTAGCTTTCTTTCACGATTCATTAATTTCTGTCCTTTTATTATTTTCTATGTTGGAATTTTAGTCTATTTTTTAACTTCATAACTTCATAATTTCAGTGCTTAACTTATTTATTTTCAGACTTTCTTCTTTTCTAATGTAAGTATAATAGGCTATGCATTTCCCTCCAAGTATAACATACATTTAAGACTATAAATTTCCCTCTGAGTATCACCAAATCTCGTTTTATTATGTAGTTTTTTATTGCTCAGTTCTAAATGCAAAAGAACCCTGTAAATAATACCTACAATTGTACTTTGCTAACAATTTGCAACAACCACAGCCTGTCACAGTTCATATATCTTATCAAAATTTTCAATAATCCCCAAACTAGAAGACATGGAATACCTACTAGTATACTATTATGGATAATCTAAGCATAAACTCTGCCTTATTTCCTGAATACCAAGGCTGTTGACCAAAAGACTAAGACAACATAGCATTCATTTCCTGTGAAGTTGCCAGTCCATTAATTTGGTAAATAACCTGATTTTACATTTATCCTGAATAAAAATTATTTCCCATGTATTCTTGGGAAGTCAGTTTCCTGACTCTGTCTCACATATACGTCTATACGTGTGTTTACGTATACAAATCTTAAATGAAAATTTGGATAGTGTTCAATTTAGTTACCGCTTTTGGCTTTACCACAAATTTTTTAATACTTATTATTTCTGATGCAAGAATTATTTATAGGTAAGTGTTAAAATGTACAAATGTTTCTTAAATTATCTTTTTAGTTTTTATTTCTAATTTGTTAGCACTGCAGTCATAGAATATGGTCTGAATAACACCAAACCTTTAAAACATGTAAAGATTTGCTTAATTGATTAGAATCAATTTTTATAAATGGCCCATGAAAACTTGATAAATATGTATGTTCCCCATTTGTTGTTTGAAGCACTCTATATGGCCATTAGAATCAAGTTGCTTTTTGTATTATTCAAACCTTCTAAGTTTTGAATTTTTTGTCTACTTGACTTATTGATTATTGAGAGATGTATATTAAAATCTCCAACTTTATTATAGTTTTGTCTATTTCTCCTCAGAGTTTCATCAATTAAGAGACATGTAATAGGTGCATTCAAGATTAAAATTGTTATATCTTTGTAGTGAATTAAAGCTTTAACTATTATGTAGATACTGTTCATCTCTAGAAAAGCCCTTTACTTTAAAGTCTGTTTTAGCTGATAATAATATACACAGCTAGACCAAATTGTGTTTTGTTACTATTTGCCTGCATATACTTTTTCTCATGCTTTTACTTGCAACTTTTCTCTGTTCTTATGTTTAGGTAAAGTCTCATATAAACAGTCATTGGATGGATTATTCAAAATTCAGTCTGACAAGCTTTGTCCTTTAACTAAAAATTTCCATTTGTGATTTTTTTTCCCACTGGCTGTTGGCTTCTGTTGGTATTGAACGATTACCTACACCTTTTGGTAGGTATTATATTTTTTCTCTCTTGCTGCTTTTAAGATCTTTTGTTTAATTATTGTGTTCTGCCATTTTACAACAGCAGATGCATATGGGTGTAAACACAATGAGTTTACAAGTGAGTTTTCTTTTAGTTATTATGTTTGGGATTCTTTGAATGTACAAAATCTGGGATTGGCATCTTTTATTAATTCTGAAATATTTTCAGCTATTATATTTTCTAATTTTCTCTTTCCTTCATTCTTTCAACTCACTCTTTCTGAGACTATGATTAGACATGTATTACAGCCTCTCTTTCTATTATCCATATCCTTTACTTTCTCTTTTATATTTTCCATCTTCAGTCTCCCTATAATGAATTCTAGAAAATTTACTTACATCTATCTTTCAGCTTACTAAATCTCTTCTCAATTTTGTCAAATCTGCTACTTAACCAATCCATAATTTTCATCATTATATTTTTCAAATCTTAAATAAAAATTTGGATAGTGTTCAGTTCTATTTCATTATTTTTGAAATCTGAAACTATATATTTTCCCTTAATATACTTTCAGTAACCTCTATTTAATTTCTTTAAACATTGAACATACTTGTTGTTCTATATGTTATCACTGATAACATCAACATACACAGACTTTGCTGGCCTCATTCTATGGTCTTGTTTCTGCTAATTCTCTTGCTTCCTAATATGCTGGTGATTTATACTTCTGAGCCAAGATTCCTTGGAATTTGTTGAGGCTTGAGTTTAAAGTGAGTCTCTCCAGAGATAATTTGCATTTATCTCTACCAAATATCTGGGGACACAACCAATCCAGGACCATTTTTTATTAAATTTTCAGGCCTGGTGTGGTGGCTCAAACCTGTAATCCCAGCACTTTGAGTGGCTGAGGTGGGGAGAATTGCTTGGGCCCAGGGAGTTAAGGACTTTAAGATTAGCAGGGAACTACATTTTAATTATAAAAGTCAGTATCATACAATATTAACTGACAAAGGTACTTTAATTTGACCTTAGCTATTGCCTCAACATTATCTTCCCACCTGGTCCATATTATCCTGAAATCAGAATGGTTCTTTGCTAATATATTTATATTGACACATATGGAAACTAAGGAACATCTATTGCATGAGGAAGATCTCGACCCAGATAGATAGCCTCAAATCTTAACTCCTTATGAAATGCTGTGCTTATATCATGGGAGAAGCATAGTCTCCTTGCCTTTCTGGTTCTACGGCTCTGGAAAATCTTCAAAGTAGTAAAGTTTTGAACTGACAGGAATCATACTAAGCTCCTGTTTTCTGTGTTCTGCAATGTAAGTTTCAAGCCTCAATGTATACAAGGGCAGAGGAAGCAGCAAGTATTGGAGCTCTTTACAATGTCCAGGTCACTGATGACATGATGGGGTCAGCCTGGAAAGTCGTTTGAGGTTCAGATGACACAAACTAAGTAGGAGCCTTGGTGAATTGGAAAGCCCTAGGCAAAGCTTGGGAGCTAATATTATTGTAAAGAAAAAGTGTTTGTGAACTGCTGGAGAGTCTATTGCCTCATTCGAGATTCAGCTGGGGCTGGCCCTGTTCAGCCATGGGTGGAGAGAAAGCAAGGACGCCAGGGTGTGTTTGAGAGGCCTCAAACTTCATGCTTGTCTAAGCTACCACCCTTCTGGTTGGCCATGGACAGAAGAAATAAACTTCTTTTTAATGCATATCCTAGGGAGTGATGACAACAAATCCCACAGTGTTGTTAGGAATTTTGTCAATTGTTATGCTTCCTTCATGCCGTTTAGTTTGCACTCAGAAACCTGAGCACCAAGCAGATAAGTATACAGCAATCCATCCCATTCACCCACCCCTTCGTCTTAAAGACATCCTAAGGGGCAACTGCTCCAACAATCTGCCCTTTTGGGCTGAGTGAGGGCTCAGCTTACAAATGCTTAACAGCATGCCAGGGTAAAGAGAACACATAAGGCACAAAATCTGCTTCCCCAAGCAGAGCAGCTCTGACAATTCTCTCAGTTTCACAGTCTCTCTCTCTCTCTCACAACTCTTGGCTAATTTTTTTAGGACAAACATAAAACTAACAGATGATTTTTTAAAATATCCAATGCCTTATTTGTTCAATATGAATATAGGAGGTTAGCTTAGATTGAAGGAATTAATCAAAGAGACAATTGCATTTGTAGTCATCTATTTGATGAATCTCAAATGAAGTAGCAGAAAAAATGACCAAGAGGGCAAAGAGGAGAGGTGCAACCCTCCAAATAAACAGACTTTGCCTGGAGGTATATAGGCAGGATGTTCTAAACAGGAATTTTAAATATCAGATACCTATTTTAAAGGTCCTTTTCCCCTTGTCTACCAAAATGACATCTACATTGCCATAGTCTTTTCTCAAATGACCAGTACAAACCACAGATGTTTCAGAGGAAGAAGGGCTCAACAAAAAAGGGGAAAAAGTGAAAAATATATGCATAGAGATAAAAGATAACAGTTTGGCAAGGATGACAGCTTGTTTGCAGCCGAGGCCCCATTGTCATATCATATATCCTTCCACAAGCTTGCTTTCATACGCCAGCTGTATCCCTCTACCACTGTTTCATTTGACCAAAGAAAGCCCGAGTGCCTATGTTTGGCTTTCCAGTGCCTGCTTGATCTGATCCTCTACTCACTTTTCTAGCCTTCTCTCAACGTGGACTCTGGAACTGGACTACTGGTGCTGAATCTGGCCTCTGCCACTTACTAATGGGTGACCTTGGGCAGGTACCTGGATATTTCGGTGCCTGAAGGTAATATAATATTTCACAAGTGCTGTCTTGACCCAGTTTTGATATTACGGCTAAAAAACTGTCAATTCTCCTTTGCAGGTAGTTTCCTAAATCCACACTCCAACCTTCTTTATTGGGCTCTAACTCACCTAGGTTACAACTTACATATCCAGCTGTCTGATGCCAGAGCCCTAATGATGTGACCCCTTCTTGCTTGCTTTTGCAGAAGCATTAAAAATATCCAGTCCACAAGAAGCCTGAGAAACCTGGCTAACCCCACCCACTTGCCATACATAAGCTGCCTCTTAACAGTTGTAGCTGCTGTTACCGCTTTCCCTGGGGGTAGCACCCTGTGTAACTCCGTGTAGCAGCCTTCTCTCATCAGGTGCTATAAGGAATAAAATGTCTGACTTGCACCTGTCCAGAGGTCCTTGTGCTCTGCCCCACCCATCATCCAAACTTAACAAATGATTAAATAATAAGACACTCAGTTTCCTCATACATAAGTATGAGGAATATAACATGAGCATGATTAGTACTACTGATTATAACTGCCTCATAGTAATGTTATAAGAATTAAATGAGTTAATATTTGTAAAGCACTTAGAAGCTAGGCCAGTGTTTGTTAAATAAATAAAAGAAATAGTGAAATCTAACTCCTGGAGGTTGCCTGAATGTGGTATGTGTGTATATATATATTCTATCTCTGTGACTTTATGCACACTGCTGCTTCCTCCAAGGGTACCGTTTTTTTTTATCCAAGCTTTTTTTGTGTGTTCAAATCCTTCCTATTCTTTAAGTTCTAGTTTTAATGTCATATCATTGCATAGATTGGGTTGTTTCTCTTGTTCAGGTTAGTTTCCTCAAAGAAACCTACGCACCAAGGAGGCCAGTCTCCAGCAATCCAATCCCCACCTTCCTTTTAAAGACATCATCAGAGTAATCATGCCAGCAATGATGACGCCAATATACACAACTGGAAGTAACTTGTCCCTCCATTTAACTCTCATAGTGCCTATTTCTTGGTTGCATAAAATCATAGACCTTTGTCAACATGTATTCAAACCCAAAGTTAACATGTTTTTCAAGTAGGAGGTCTGTCCACATTCTCAGCCTCTGCTCAAATCCTCTTCAGGCATTCAGTTTTGGCCTCATGCAGCTGTACCCAGTGTGACAGAGCACCAGCCAATAGCCTCTGAAATTTCAAAATATCTAATGCTTTCCTCTTCTCTTTACCCAAGTCCTGGTTCTACTATCACTCTATAAAGTTCTAGAGTAAAGGGTGCAAAATGGCAGCTTGCAATGCCAGGTCTATGTTTTGTTTATCCTACATGTAGGTTTTTGGTTTTTTTTTTTTTTTTTCCCTACAGAGTGTTTTACACTTTTTAAAATTAGCTTCCAACATTAAAAAATTCAGAGCTTCCATGTAAATTCCTAGATTCTCTCGAAAAATTAAAAGATATAATTATGTTGAATCTCCAGTTCCTGGAGGCAAAAATTAACTGACGCTGAATAGGAGCAGTCCCTTAAGAGAGGTATGTGCCTTGCACACTTCTCACTTGATATGGTTTGGCTGTCTCCCCACCCAAATCTCATCTAAAATTATAATCCTCATAATCTCCACATGTCTAGAGAGAGACCTGGTGGGAGACAATTGAATCATGGGGGTAGTTTCCCCATGCTGTTTTGTGATAGTGAGTGAGTTCTCATGACATCTGATGGTTTTATAAGAGGCTCTTTCCCCTTTCCTCCTACCACTTCGCTCTCCTGCTGCCTTGTGAGGAAGGATGTGTTTGCTTCCCTTTCTGCCATGATCGTAATGCAGCAATGCAGCAATGGAGAACTGTAAGTCAATTAAACCTCTTTCCTTCATAAATTACCCAGTCTCAAGTAGTATCTTTATAGCAGTATGTAAACAGACTAATACAGCAAATTGGTATCAAAGAGAGTGGGCTACTGTTATAAAGTTACTTGAAAATGTGGAGGTGACTTTGGAACTGGATAACAGGCAGAGGTTGAAACAGTTTGGAGAGCTCAGAAGAAAATAGGAAGATATGGGAAAGTGTGTAACTTCCTAGAGACTTGTTGAATGGTTTTGACCAAAATGCTGTTAGTGATGTGAACAATGAAGTCCAGGCTAAGGTGGTCTTAGATGGAGATGAGAAACTTGTTGGGAACTGGAGTAAAGATCACTCTTGCTATGCTTTAGTAAAGAAACTGATAACATTTTGCCCCTATTCTAGAGATCTGTGGAACTTTGAACTTGAGAGAGATGATTTAGGATATGTGGTGGAAGAAATTTCTAAGCAGCAAAGCATCCAAAAGATGACACAGCATAAAAGTTTGGAAAATGTGCAGCCTGATCATGTGATAGAAAAGAAAAACCCATTTTCCCTGGATAAATTCAAGTCAGCTGCAGGAATTTGCATAAGTAATGGGGAGCCAAATGTTAATTGCCAAGACAATGGGGAAAATGTTTCAGAAACCTTCACAGCAGCCTCTCCCATTACAGACCCAGAGGCCTAGAAGAAAAAATGGTTTTGCAGGCTGGGTCTAGGCCCCTTCTGCTGCTCTGTGCAGCCTCGGGACTTGGCATTTTGTATCCTAGCCTCAGCTAAAAGGGGCCAACATACAGCTCAGGTTGTTGCTTCAAAGGGTGCAAACCCCAAGCCTTTGCATATTCCATGTGGTGTTGGGCCTGCAGGTGTTCAGACGTCAAGAATTGAGATTTGGAGATTTCTCCTTAGATTTCAGAGGATGTATGGAAATGCCTGGATGTCCAGGCAGAAGTTTGCTGCAGGGATGGACCCCTCATGAACAACCTCTGCTAAGACATGGTGGAACAGATATGTGAGGTTGGAACCCTGACACAGAGTCCCCCCTGAGGCATTGCCTAGTGGAGTTGTGAGAAGAGGACCACTGTCCCCCAGACCTCAGAATGGTAGATCCACTCGTAACTTGCACCATGTGCCTGGAGAAGCTGCAAATGCTCAATGCCAGTCCATGCAAACAGTCAGGGCAGGGGGCTGTACTCTGCACAGCCACATGGGTGGAGTTGCCCAAGACTATGGGATACCACCTCTTGCATCAGCATAACCTGGATGTGATACATGGAGTCAAAGGAGATCATTTTTGAGCTTTAAGATTTAATGACTGCCCTGTTGGATTTTGGACTTGCATGGGCAGGACATGTAGCCCCTTTGTTTTGACCAATTTCTCGTTTGTTGACAAAATTGTTTCATTCAAAATGGGAAAAACCATAGGGAAACTGTTTGAATTCCCCAATTTCTATGAATTTTAAACAATGTTTTGATGAAATCATAACCAAGAATCTAAGAATGCCCAAGTCCCATCTCAGCAGTTATACTAGACCTTTCTGCCCTCTCCAGCCCCACCGAAGAGAACATTGTATAACCACAAGGTGTTGCATGGGAAAAAATGGGGCAACAGGATTAGAGATGTAGGTTGGATGAAACTTTCTGCCTCATGTTGTTTTCTATTTGGGTTACAATTAAACAAATATATGAATTTTCAGCTTTAGCCAGAAACACTTGCAGATTTAGCTTTCTGGAACAGTCTCTAATTGCATTAGAAATAAAGATGGGATGTAATTTGAAGAAGAAAAGAAAAATGATTTGGACTCAAGGGGAAAAAATAAATTATTCACAAAGCCAAAATGAAGCATGGGGATAGGCAGTGATTCACAAAGATACCTAAAGGCTACCTCCACTAAAAAACTGACCCTCACAGAACCGTAGTACATTTCCATGTAACCCCAGTGTTCCAGAAGCCTTTGGAAATGGATGCATTAGATGTTATTATAGTATAGGGAAGGAAAAATAATTTCCTTTCTTCGCTTCTTAGTTCTTAGCTGGGATGGCCTCCTATAACAAAAGAGAGACTAATAAGAGGAAAACAACCATATATTTATTAACACATATACCTCATGTATACATGGAAGATTTATAGGGAATAAGTACTTCTCAAAGAAGTGGCTTAGAAATCCAGATTATATAGTATTTTCAACAATTAAAAAAGTAACTTTTTAGAGAAATGACAGGACAAAGGAAAAGGACTTTGTGTCTCCATGGATAAGCAATGGAGGGAAGGCAGATAAAGGGGAGTTTGTTGTTTAGATTCCTCTGGTGCAGCCTCCAAGCTGATCAGGATCAAAGGTTGTCTTTAGTGATCAACTTTTGTCTTCCCTGGTAGAGAGGGAAGGGTGACACCTTTGACATTGTAAATTTATGTCCTACTCAGCGGCAAAGGGGAAGGGCAGAGAGCTTTCCTTGTATTTATTTCTGCTCAGTTGCTTTCAGCTCAATATAATCCCCATGCCAAAGTGGCATAGGCACTCCATATTTTGGGGTGGCATATTCTGGTCTCCTATATTACTGATGGTAGCAGCTGTACAGAGTGAGGCCATAGACCCCTGACAAGAAGCAGAGACACCAGAGCAAAGCAGCAGAATGTACAACCTCTAGAGTCAGATAAGGCACGAAAGAATAACCTTCCTAGATCTGACAGAATGCTTCAATTACTCTATTGCTACAAATCCCACTTTTTTCAATGGCCAGGTCTATGCAAACCTATCCCAAAGTCCAAGGAAACTGAGAGTTCAAAGAAATTGACTGACATAGCCAGTTTTTTTTTTTTAACCCACATTTAACAGGGACTTACAAACAGAAGCCATGTCTGTGTCTCAGGAGATGGTAAGATAAGATGGTGGATTCCCACATTATTACTCTCCAGACCCAGGGCTTATATACCATAGCGGAGGGGTGATTCAGGAGAGTGATTCAGGAGAGATCTCTAGGACAACTGAACTACAGTAGCATCAAGGTTGTTTGACCTAAGGGCAGGATTTATAGTAAGTACCTGCGTTTACACAAAGAACCATAGATAAACTGGAGATCTTAAAGCCTTTTCAAGAACAGGGGTTAATCAGATGCCAATATGGTGGATTAGCATCCAAGATAGAGTTGCCTTAGCTTCCACATCCACCTACAGATATGGATGTAAATCCTGACAAGCTGACTCATTCACTCTGAGAACTCTAGCAAATAAATTCTCTGAGCCTTGGTTTTTTGGTTTATAATAATAACAGGAAATATTTTCTTGGTTTATAATAATGTTATTATTGGGGCTTAGAAAATGATATCTAAAAATATGCAGCTTTGGACTTCAAACTGAGAGTTCCTGGGGAGCAGCAAATGCAGGGAGGAGCTTTCTCTCAAGTTCCTTTACCTGTTTAGTAGAAATTCCTCCAGAAGGAATGCAATTGTGCTCAGCACCCTCCCTATACTCTCACCAAACCAAGAAGGTTAATTCACAGGAAAATTGACTAAAGGTTGATACTACCTATTCTTCTGAGAACTTCTACCTGAGAGACTTTACCTGCGTAAAACAGCCTTTGTTCAACACACATTTCCTCCTCTTAACATCCCAGACCTATTGCTACCTCCCTTAAAGATACCCCAATCTCCGATTTCTTTACATGGCTCAAAATGCTATTTGACTATCTGGTCCTGCTTTGAGTCTCCTATTTTGTGGGATTCCTATGCACATGCACACAATAACTTTGTGTGCCTTTTCTCCTGTTAATCTGTCTACTGTCCAGTTTATTCCAGAGACTGAAATTATGAAACTTTCAGAAGGTAGAAGGAAAGCTTCCCTTGACCCTACAGTTTCTATTCTTGATGGTCTAAGATCTTTGTTTCAACATGTGTCTGCTGTCTGAGAGTTGAGCCTCTGCTTTTTAATTTTTGGGGGGATAAGGGATAAAAAATGGGAGATGAAGCCCCTATGCCATCTTACATCTTTTGAAGTTTCTTTTTTGAAGGTGTTTAAGTTTCTTTGAATCCATTACTCTAAGAATGCATGAGAACCAGTATGGGATATTCTAGTCTGACATAATAATAAAAAACTTTTGAGACCAACTACAAAGCACTGCTACTCCTTAATGTAATGTTGGCACTGCATTTTCAATTCCTGTCATATTAAACATTCCTTCTGGGAACCAGTCTTCAAAGAACATCCTAGCTCTTCTGCGGGCTCTGCTGGTATAGTTCACTGAGAATAGAAACCTCTAGGGTATCAGAATCATGTGTTTCTAGCTGGAGACTGTAGATTTGATAATTTTAAAAAGTAAAGCCCAGAGAAGAAATGGAAAGTAAGATCCACACATCTAATCAGAGGAAAAGCCAAGACTAGAATGAAATCTCTTCATTTTGGGTTCATGGCCCTTTCCACAATCCCCATTAAGATGGAGAATGGTCTGGATCTCCTATTCTCACTGAACACTCATTTACTCCCAGTTTGCTCATGGGAGCCTTGGAAGAACTCCTTAGCCATAACTGTTCACGCTAGCTGTGGTTGTTGGGAACCCAGTGGCATCTACAGCCAGGTCCTTCTCTTTACCCTTTTTACACTGTTACTGACATTTCCTAGACAGCTGGTCATTCTCCAGATCCTCATTATTAATTAGAATGTAAATAGACAATTTGTATTGTGGCTTTCTTGCAGAAGATTAAAAGCCCCAAGGCATATTTTCCCTGGTCTCTTCAGGGTGCTAATCAGCAGACAGCCTTTGAACTTCAGAGGTTTGGATCCCTGCAGGCCTCTGCAACCAGCTGTGGCTATAGATGTTTTGAAGTAAGGAAAGCTATCCAGTTTTGCTTCTAAAGAGCAAGAATTCCCAGAAATGGAGAGTCTGTTTCCTGAGGAAGTCGTTCTTCTGATTGCATTCTGAGAGGAAACAGAAACCCTCTCAGTGTGAGAGCAAGAAGAGGGGCTTTACAAAAAAAAAGCAAACAAAACTGAGAAATCGATACTGAGACAAGAAAAGGCACAGGAATACTGGAGACCAGAATATGCCACCCCAAAATATGCCTTTTTGACATCAAGATTATTTTGAGCTGATTATTTTGAGAAACAGCAAAGACAGAAGCATAAGTTTCTCTTTTGTAAGTGAAATTTACATTTATAAAGGAAATTTCCATTTGTAAAGTCATCTCCCTCTCTGTACCAGAATACTTTTAATAAAAGACTCTGCTTAAGTCTGCACTATAAATCTTATCCCTCTTTACCATACTTTTCGTAGTTACTTTTCCAAAACTTTCCTCCCCTATGCGGAAACCCCAAAGCTCATTTTCTTTGGATGAAATTTAAAATGAAGTTTTGACCACCCCTTTGAATTACTCATCCTGAGTTTCTCCCATGTATGTGTGAAATATACATGTAAACTTCTGTTCATTTTTCCCTTGCTTATCTGTCTTTCATTACAGAGACCCAGCCAAGAACCTGGAAGGGCAGAAGCAAAATATTATTTTTTCCCTTCCCTACAGGAGAAAGGGGAGGAGGAAAACTGACATAGAGAAACAGGGGGAATAAGAGAGCTGAAAGCTAGAACAGGGAGCCAGTGAGGCTCATATAACAGGGAGAGCTTAAAGGACAAAGGTGCTATGAAAAATGAAAGCTGTTCCACAGAAGAGACTGTCTGGGGCTCAGAAACTCATATCCCAAAATATGGCATTTTGCCATGCTGAACTTAAGAAACCTCAAGTTCTGTCTGATCTCCCCACTGACTCCACCACCACTGTCTTTCCCAAAAAAGTTGAAGGTCCTCTATCTGCCTAAGATCCAGGACTACCAAGAAGAACAACAGTTTTTTTCTTCTTCCTGCAAGACCAAGCATGTAACCACACCTGAACAGACTCTTTCACTATCAAACAGAGCTATTATAACTGCCCAAGGGGTTTTTCCTGCCCTCTGCACTAGTAAAGACTATGGCATTGCAGTAGAGAAAGAGTTTAATAGACCCAAGAGCATCCACACCACGTGGGAGATGGAGTTAGTACTCAAATCATTCTTATCCAAAGTTTATAGGTTAGGGGTTTCTCAAAGGCAGTTTAGGAAAGGGTTAGGAGTGGCTATGCTATTGATTGGTTGGGGCTGAGACAAACCCACAGGAAGTTGAAGCCCTTCTCCTGCAAGCTGAATCACTTCTGGGTGGGGCCCCAGGAGTGGGGTTGGCAGATACAGATGAGTCCAGGTGGAGCCATGGGTGTTAGACATGCAAAAACCCTGAAAAGATATCTCAAAGGCCAACCTTAGGGCTATGCTAGTGATATTATGTACAGGGGTAATTGGGAAGTTGCATATCTTATAAGCTCCAGGATAAGGACTGACAATAGGTTACATCTGAGCCTTAGCAGGACTCAGACTCCTCTCCTCCCCTCACACTGAGGGCCTCCCATTAATTTTACAAAAGCAGCTGAGTTTGTGGGGAGGCCTATTATCATTTAAATTGTAATCTAAATGTCTTCCAAAGTTAGTTCTGCCTAATAAGCTGGTAATATTTAAGGGAAAGGTAAGATTGGGGGATGGGTTAGCTCAGATCTCTTTCACTGTTACAATTTTCTCACTGATATAATTTTTTTAAATTGCATTTTAGGTTTTGGGGTACATGTGAAGAACATGCAAGATTGTTGCATAGGTACACACATGGCAGTGTGGTTTGCTGCCTTCCTTCCCCTCACCTGTATCTGCCATTTCTCCCCATGCTATCTCTTCCCAACTCCCCACCCCCCCATCCCTCCCCCATTTCCCCCCAATGGACCCCAGTGTGTAGTGCTCCCCTCCCTGTGTCCTTGTGTTCTCATTGTTCAACACCCACCTATGAGTGAGAACATGCGGTGTTTGATTTTCTGCTCTTGTGTCAGTTTGCTGAGAATGATGGTTTCCAGGTTCATCCATGTCCCTACAAAGGACACGAACTCATTGTTTTTGATGGCTGCGTAATATTCCATGGTGTATATGTAGCACATTTTCCCTATCCAGTCTATCACTGATGGGCATTTGGGTTGGTTCCAGGTCTTTGCTATTGTAAACAGTGCTGCAATGAACATTCATGTGCATGTGTCCTTATAGTAGAATGATTTATAATCCTTTGGATATATACCCAGTAATGTGATTGCTGGGTCAAATGGGATTTCTATTTTTAGGTCATTGAGGAATTGCCACACTGTCTTCCACAATGGTTGAATTAATTTACACTCCCACCAACAGTGTAAAAGTGTTCCTATTTGTCCACATCCTCTCCAGCATCTGTTGTCTCCAGATTATTTAATGATTGCCATTCTAACTGGTGTGACATGGTATCTCAGTGTGGTTTTGATTTGCATTTCTCTAATGACCAGTGATGATGAGCATTTTTTCATATGTTTGTTGGCCTCCTGTATGTCTTATCTCTCACTGTTTAGGTTAAAATAATAATAATTTTGCAAAGACAGTTTCAGTATTTGTAAGTTAATCTCTGTTCTCCATCCATTCATTCTCTGCAGTAATCCCCTCAATAGAATTCCTCTTCTCTACTCTCCCATAACCTGTTTTGCCAGAATAGTATATAAATTTCTAAATCATGCTGGGGGGAAGGGAGAGGGTTGAGTCTTCATTGTGAAGGCTCCTATGCCTACATATTAAATACATTTATATGCCTTTTCTCCTATTAATCAATCTGCCTTGTGTCAGTAATTTTTCAGTAAACCTTTAGGGGGCCCAAGGTCTTGACTTTCACAAGACCATCAGTAACATCATGGGTCACACCAGCCCGGGATGATGATTTAGCCTTCAGACAGAAAGGAGTTGCACATTGAGCTTTCCATGGCTGGAAAACTCTTAGCACTTTCCTGAGTGAGGAGGGATGGATTGGTATAAGACATGTGGAACTGGTTATAGACACTTAAATAATAACATGAAGTAAATCATAGCTATAATGTCAAATGTCATTTGAGACCGTTTCTTGGGACATAGGCTAACCTTACTGAAAGCAGTACCTTTACCTTACTCATAGAAAGAAGAGACAGGGACTACAGAACAAAAATTTGGATATAGAAGGCTGCAATGACACATGCAAATGCGATTGAGTCCTCCTGTTCTTAAAGTGGAAGGTAAACTACTCCAGATGGCAGGTAAGGCTTTCCTGAGCACTACCTAGTAACATGTGGCTCACACATCTGGGCCTGTTTCCCTATTAAAAACAATAGAAAATATAAGAGAAAATGCACAAAGAAATAATCCTGGATCAAACACAACACTTCAAATATTTCATTGCTACAAATTCCACCTACATTCACAAAAGCCTCTAGCTGTCAGTTTTTAGATTCCATTTTCACTCCTAAAAATATAAAAATAAAGAAAAACGATTCCTTGCACATATCAATTCAACTTGTTGGTCCCTTCTTTCCAAATAGCTCTGCATGCCTGAAGACTTTTCTAAACTTGGAATTTTAGTTCACAATCTTCCCAGGAGTAGGTTGGCTTTTTATATTTAAGGTCAGCTTTTGTAGTCTGACCATTACATTTATAATTACCTACATAAACCTAATCTAGTGTCTTTAAAATTTTAAATAAAAGTTTATCTATAGTAATAAGTGGAGAAATTCTTTTTAGGATTCCATCTAAAAATATTAATAAGGGATTAAATATACTATGGTAGATAAAGGCCAGATGTCTGAAAACCACTAGGTGCCTCATTTTCCCTTGTTCTCCTATGCTGTAGAGGGCAAACGGGCAGAATACTCACTTTCCCTGTCTCCCTTGCTCTCTGGGTGGCCATATGATCCCTGTGGAGGTTTTCCCTTTCCAAATATAAAGAGAAATCTCAAAAGCAGAAGAGCAGGGGCACTTTCCCCCTCTTCCTGCCTGAAATTCATAAAGAGCTTCCTGGAGGCAGGGCTGCTATCTTGCAACAAGGAGGATAAAACTAAGTGCGGAGTCCTGATAATTAAGCAACAATGACGAAGGGGTTCCAGGTGGGGGAGAACAATTGTTCTGAGAGACTTATCACAAACAACTCGCTGGCACAAAATCCTGTTCCCAAATACCTCATCCTGCATGTAGCCTCCGCAGCACAACCTTAGAAAACTTCCCTCCAGCCCCTGCCTCTTTGCAGACAGGCCCTTCCTCTTTGGAGACAGCCCCTTCCTTTTGCAGACAGCCCCTTCTCTGCTGTGTTGCCCATTGCTTCCTTGCAACATATTTTCCCTCTAACAAATCTGCCTTTCTTTCCCCAAAATTGTCTTGGTAAATTCCTTTACTGCCCATGATATCAGCCCCAGCAGTTGTCCCTGTGACATTTTGGTGGTCTGTATGGGGAGTACTGGGCCACTGCTTGGGGAATGCACAGGAACTGCTTGGGTACTGCTTCTTAATCTCTCCTTTTCCTCTCCCACAGCTTTAATCTCTCAGTAGATAGCATCCAAGCCCAGAGACAAATGAAGGTTCCCAGCTGGACCTACTCCCCAGCGGACCAAAAGATCCCAGTGGAAAAACATCTGACTGCTGCTGCCTGATTGGGTTGTTCTGTATTAGTTTGCTTTTATGATGCTGAAAAAGACATACTTGAGACTGCATAATTTACAAAAAAGAGGTTTCATGAACTTACAGTTTCATGTGGGTAAGGAAGCCTTACAATTATAGTGGAAGGCAAGGAGGAGCAAGTTGTGTTTTACATGGATGGCAGCAAGCAAAGAGAGAGCTTGTGCAGAAGAACTCCTCTTTTTAAAACCATTAGATTTTGTGATATTTATTTACTATCACAAGAACAGCATGGGGAAGACTTGCCTCCATGATTTAATTACCTCCCATCAGGTCCCTCCCATAACACATCAGAATTTAAAATGAGATTTGGGTGGGGACACAGCCAAACCATATAATTCCACCCCTAACCCCTCCTAAATTTTATGTCCTCACATTTTAAAACCAACTGTCCCCCAAAGTCTTAACCTATTTTAGCATTAACTTAAAAGTTTACAGTTTAATGTTTCATTTTATACAAGGTAAGTCCCTTCTACCTATAAGCCTGTAAAATTAAAAGCAAGTTAGTTACTTCCTAGATACAATGGGGGTATAGGCATTATGTAAATGCAGCTTTTTTAAGTGGGAGAAATTGGACAAAATGAAGGGGTTACAGGGCCAATGTGAGTCTGAAATCCAGCAGGACAGTTAAATTTTAAAGCTCCAAAATGATCTCCTTTGACTCCATGCCTTGCATACAGGTTATGGTGGTGCAAAAGGTGGAATCCCATGGTCTTGGGCAGCTCTGCCCCTGTAGCTTTGCAGGATACAGCCTTTCTTCTGGCTGCTTTCATGGGCTGGTGTAGAGTGTTGGTGGCTTTTCCAAGCGCACGATATAAGCTCTTGGTGGATTTACCAGCCTGGGATTTGAAGGGTGATGGCCCTCTTTTCATAGCTAGTAGGCAGCACCCCAGTGGGGACTCTAGGCAGCACCCCAGTGGGGACTCTATGTGGAAGTTCTGACCCCACATTTCCCTTCTACACTGCCCTAGCAGTGGTTCTCCATGAGGGCCTCTGCCCTACATCAAACTTATTCCTGGACATCTAGACATTTCCATAAATCCTTTGAAACCTAGGTAGAGGTTCCAAAACTTCAATTCTTGACTTCTGTGCACTCACAGCCTCAAAACATATGTGCTGACTGCGCTACACATAGGTATGGGGAACTTTTGACCAGAAAGGAGAGAACCTTCCTCCCTTCCAGACAAAGCAGCCAAATGTTGTCTTTTCCAATACTACCTAAAGCCAACTCTGCCCCCATTTTGTGCCTAAAAAGACTCCAGACTCAGTCAGTAGAGGGGAGACAGCCTGACTCTGGGGAAGAAATAGCCTGACTTTGGGGAGGAGACTTTCCGACTTTGGAGAAGGACAACCTGCCATTGCAGCTGAGAACTGTTTTCATTGCTCAACAAAATTCTCCACCCTCACCATCCTTCAATTATTAAGCATGACTTCATTCTTCCTGGATGCTGGACAAGAGCTCAGGACCCACTGAGTGCAGGTACCCAGAAAGGCTGTCACATTGGTCCTTTGCCGTCACTGACCAAGGACAGCCACCCCACGCAATGGGGCCAGGGAACAACTGAGTCGCTAACACACTGCCATCCAACAGGCTGTTTAGTTCTGCTAGGCTGTGGCTAGCAGAACTAAAAAAGCTAATAAGCACACTAATAGCCCCTCTGGGGCTTTGGGGTCATGGGCACCTTTGCCAGGGTACCACAGTGTTTCCCTTGAGGTGACATACCTATTCTGGCTATGGGCCTTGATTGTGGGCCCTGTACAGAGCCTGCTCCTGTGTTGGCAGAGTGACTGGACAAATCCCACACTCACTTGTTCATGTGCTTCCTCCCACAAGGGGCTAATCGTGGTGAGCTAAGTAGAAAGAAAGCCCCTGCTGGGAGTTTGGCAAAGGGGCCAAGAAAAATCCTGCATCATCTTCAACCTAGATAGTCCTACAGCAGGGGTTTAAAAAAGAGCCTAAACTTATTCAGACAAGCCGTAGCAAGAAGTCTAACTGAGCAATCTACTGAATTGGGATAACTTCAGTAGTATGTAGACAACTTTCTTATCTGCTCCTCCTTCACAGGAGTTGCACAGCAACATATATTATTATACAAACCTAACATAAGAAAAATGACTTTTGTCTAAAGATGTATTTTTGGTAAGGAAAGTTATAAAGATGAAAGATACTATATGAAAAAGAATCTTGTATGGTAAATTCTTGTCCTAAAGTACAATGACTGGTTTTTGGAAAACAGAGATGTTTAGGACACGTCAGAAAGTCGAAACATGCCATAGATGGTTTGTGTAACTCATGATAAAGTTCATGATGAGGAATTTATGAAAGGAATTTTGTTTGTGATTAAGCTGGTTATAATTAAAAGAGAATTATTTGTAATGGTCTTTCTAAGATTTGTCCTCTATGTTAAAACAAGATTTTCTTAAGATATTGATTTGTTTTTAATAAAACTACAAAAAATTATTTTTTATTTTATAATATCTTAAAATTTTCTCAAAATCATATCTTAGAAATTCACCTTTTTTCTTTGTCTCTCATTGCTTTCAGCTTTTTTCTACCCTTGAAAAGGCCTAAAATAATATTTCCCTCTTTCAGCATTTTTGTCAGCTCCTGTAAGTTTTTTCCTCTGGTTCTAACTCTTGTTATGACTTAATACTGAAATGTTTTATCCTGAATGTCTAGAGAAGTAAAGTTTTCCTCCAGTATAACTTAATTCTGTGCCCTTAACTTTTCTTAATATGTCTAATTTTTAAATGTAATCAAGAAACTTCTCATGCTATTTCTAAGAGTCATATATTCCCCTGTTATACTCACAAGCTTAAACACGCTCTTCCTGTGTCAGATTAAATACAAGCACATTTTTTCAAGTTTAACTTTCAGGTTATCTAAATGTGCTTCCAATAAGGAAAAACAGTTACACTGCAAAACGTTTTGTTTTGTTTTGTTTTTTGCCTTTTCAGTAACTGGCTTAAAAAACAAAATTTTATCTTCTAGAATTCAACAGTTTCACCTTCAAATAATGCTGCAAACAGGATATCAGTCTCTCCCTAATGATGCTTGCTACCTTTATGAATCTCCAATGGACTGAGCTGGACACTAGTTTTGCCTTGACGTGCTCCCCCTCTCTAATGAGTCACTTTCTCCAGCAAAATTCAATATCCCAAGTCCCACAATCTGGGACAATAGCCCACAGGGTCTCCTGACAGACCAACAATCACAGATAGAGGCAACTCTATGCCCCAGACTAGCAGGAGACAGTTGGAAGATAAGACCTTAATCCCAATGCCAAAGATTTGTCATTGTTGTTCTGTCCGGAAGGCAGGGAATGTGGAATCCTGAAAAGATAAGTAAGTAACAAGAAGGAGGGGTCCCGGGTGGGGGAAAACAATTGTTCTGAGAGACACCTAATCACAAACAACCTGCTGGCACAATATCCTGTTCCCAAATACTTCGTTCCATACATAGCATCTCCAGTACAACCTTACATAAAACTTCCCTCCAGTCCCTGCCTCTCTGCAGATAGCCCCTTCTCTATCATGCTGCCTGTTGCTTCCTTGCAACAAACTGTCCCTCTAATAAATC
This sequence comes from Saimiri boliviensis, assembly GCF_048565385.1. NCBI lineage: Eukaryota > Metazoa > Chordata > Mammalia > Primates > Cebidae > Saimiri > Saimiri boliviensis. Next base: position 37,526,355 of record NC_133450.1, on the reverse strand, counting down.
TTCCTTTCTCTCCCTGAAACTGTCTTGGTAAAACCCTTTACTGCCTGTAATACTGGTCCCAGCAGTTGTACCCATGACAGTAAGGATGTGTAGGAAAGTTTAAATTTTCCCTCTGAAGGTTCAATTAATTTAGTCTGCTGAAATAAAACGACAATAAACAGGAGCAAAGGCATGCATATTTATTAATGCACCTGTGCACAGGAGCCACACAAAATGTAAGATTCAAACAAGGGCCAGATGGCTGAAGCTTAAATAGCATAAAAGAATAGAGGCTTGCTTTCAGGGAGGTGGTGACAAATTAGGGGAGGGGAAGGGGAGAAAATGCATGGTGAACAAAGGTTGTCTTATAAGGAAAGAAAAGTGTCTCCAGTAATAAAAGTTGTTGTGGAGCAGCCTCCAAAAGAATAGGTAATAGCCTGTCTAGGCATGCTGATAACTTTTAATCTCTTCTCTGGTGATTAATCTTCCCTGGTTGTTTGATAAGATTTATAGGGAGGGGGTTCAAGATAATTGCATTCCTTTTGGGAATATTTCCCTCAGTCAGAGAAAAGAACTTCAGAGACAGCTCCTTGTGGAAAGAAAAGAAAGGAGCAGGAGATGGTGAGAGAGAAACCTTGGTACTAAGGCTTATTTCTGAGCCCTTTCCATCTTTTTTATTCAAAGCACTCAGCATGCCAAAGCACCATATTTTGGGATTTCATGTTCTAAGTCCCAACAGATGAAAATCAGGAGATAGAAGGGATAAGGTCTAATGCACCTAGGCCACTGTACCAGCTTTGGACTGCTGTTGAGATATAGGAAAACCAAACTGCTCTTCCTACTTTATTCTCTTACAGTAACTCAACACAACACTTTTGATCACATTCTCCAGCAGACACCAGCTGGGTGTCCTCTAGTTCAATTGACTTCCAACACTGTCTGCTGGAGATGGTGTCAGGTCCCACATGTTAAGAGCTTAGTTCCACAATACTGCCCCCCCAACTTCAGATGCCAATTGCAAGTCCAAGTTGTGATCTGTACTTCTCACAAATTGACTATAAATCAGGGCTCCCACAATCCTCTCATCAAGTTCACTTAATCTGCTAGAGTAGCTCACAGAACTTGGGTAAACACTTTACTTATATTTACCCATTTATTATAAAGGATGTTATAAAGGATACCGACAAACAGCCAGATGGAAGAGGTACACAGGGCAAGGCAGGTGGGAAGTAGGGCTGAACTTCCCTTCCCTCTCCAGAATTATCACCCTCCAGGCATCTCCATGTGTTCAGCCAAAAATTCTCCCTATTCAGCCCTTTTGTTTTTAATGGAGGCTTCAATATGTAGGCATGATTTATTAAATCATTTGTCATTTGTGATAACTCAACCTTTAGCCCCTCTCCCTTCCCTAGAGGTTGGGAAGGGGTGTAAGTCCCAACCCTCCAATCACATGTTGGGTTCCCCTGGCAACCAGCCACCATCCAGGAGCTCCCTAGTTGGCAGTCTTCTTACTAGCATACAAAAAGAGACATCATTTTGGAGATTCCAAGGGCTCTAGGAGCAATGTGCCAGGAAATGGAGAAGGCGGCCGAATATACATACCTTATATAAATCACAATGCCATATTGCTTATCTCCAGACTTTTTGGTACATGAGAAAAATAAACTTACTGGTTTAAGCCACTGTAGGAAAATGGGAAAATTTTGGAGGACTTTAAAATACACAAATGGCCTTCAAAGGAAAACTGGGCATTGTTTATTGCACTTTTCCAGATTATCTGATTCTGTGGGGTCTCTGCACCTTTCTGTGTTGTTGAGCTATTTTACCACTCTGTATATTATATGTAGCTGCCAGCAATGCAAATAACTCAAATAAATTCATTTTGGTGTTTATTTGTTTGTTTGTTTTGAGACTCAATCTAGCTCTGTAACCCAGGCTGGAGTGCAGTGGCAGGATCTTGGCTTACTGCAACTTCTGCGTTCCAGGTCCAAGTGATTCTCATGCCTCAGCCTCCTGTGTAGCTGAGACTATAGGCATGCACCACCATGCCCAGCTAATTTTTTTATTTTTAGTAGAGACAGGGTTTTGCCATGTTGACCAGGCTGGTCTCGAACTCCTGACCTAAAGTGATCTGCCCATCTCAGCCTCCCAAAGTGATGGGATTACAGGCACACACCACTGCACCCAGCCTCATTTTTGTATTTCTGATTGCTTACATATGTCTCTACTCTTTGGGTTTTCCTTTAAGTTAGTTATAGTATCTTACTGGTTTCCTCTTTAATTAATGAGCTAAATAAAACATTTGGCATGTGTTCATTCTATATTTGTATGAAAATCAAAATCATACCCCTTTTAAGAAGACATATCCTTTGGCAAGGGTTTCCTGTTATTTGCAGCCTTACTAAGATAATCTTAATTGCTGCCTATAGCTAGCCTGACTATATCCAAGTAAACCGACATAAAGGAGGAAAATAAATACTTCCTTCAATAACCAGTGAATACCCAAACCAAATTAAAAAGAGTGACAATCCAAGGAACTAATTTTTACAAATGGTTTTCTCCTGCTAATCTGAATTTGAAAAGAAATGAACATGGATACATTCTTTCGTTTCTTTTTTTTTTTTTTTTTGAGACAGTCTTCCTCTGTTGCCTGGGCTGAAGTGCAGTGGCACTCAGCCTCCTGAGTAGCAGGTACCACAGGTGTAGCACCATACTTGGCTAATTTTTGTTTTTTGGTGTTTTTTTTTTTGTATAGACGGGGTCTCACTATATTACCCCGGTTGGTTTTGCATACCTGAACTCAAGGGATCCTCCTACTTTGGCCTCCCAGAGTGCTGGGATTACAGGCATGAGCCACCACACTTGGCCAAAGACAAGGAGAAATTTTTACTTTCCTCTGTCTACCTTCCTCACAGATGTGGGAAGCTGATGTGGTAAGAATTCTTACCTTCTGCCACAGTTTTGTCAGTTATCCTAGATCTAAACTGCAATTTCTAAGGTGAATGGATTTCCCAGTCTCTTATTTCCCTTCATCATTACCAGAAACTATAGGAAAGAAAAAAATTATTGGCTGGGGCCCCTGTAACAAAAGACAGATTAACAGTGAAAAGCATACAAGTTTATTTAATACAAATTTTATGTGATACAGAAAACTTCATAAGGAAGTGAGGACCAGAAGAAATGGTTTGATGAAGTGACGAAGAGTGGAAAGTTATAGAAAAATGTGATAGGATAGAGGCTATGAGCCAAGAACAGTAAACTGGAAGAAAACTTAACAAGGCCTTTTTTATCAGATTCCTCTTGGCATCACTCCTTCTTTGGCAATAAGGATCCTTTCCTTTGGGACCTCTCACGTGAGGGTATTATGACGTTTTTCAGGGGAAGGCAGGAGAGTCCTTCTCACATCTACCTTTTCTCAAATTCCTTCAGCTTAAAATGCTCAACATGGCAAAGTGTCATACTTTATGGGAGTGTGTCCTGAACTCTGTCACCAGAACCTAGGCAAAAGTTGGGCCACCATTACCACCACCACTTCTGTAAAGCACAGCAGGAGAAATGAGTCATTCTAGCCAACTGTAAACAGATCAGTATTGTCTATACTTCCCACACATTACTACTGATATCAAACCAATATCAATTTGTCCTGCCCATGTGCAGCAAGCCAATCACTGTGACAACAGGTTTTACAAAAGAGAAAAGATTTTATTCCATCTCTTTGCTCAGCAGCAAGACCATTTATAGAAGAACGTGATTAAAAGCAAGCAAAACATATTGAATGTGGCAGGCTTAATCAGGTTAGGCCTTAGTTTTACTATCTCCCTATTCATTTCATTATTCCCCATAGCAGAGAATGAGCCAGGACAGTGACTCAAAAGTAGTCGACTTTCCTTACAAATTTCTGGGATATTTGGTAGGAAAGAAAATTGACCATAATAAAATTTTGAGTGGCCTTTACTTTATCTTATAGGCACTGAAGGTTTGATTTTGGGGTGAGCTTATGCACACTAAATGAAAGGAAGTATTAATTCCTGTTCCAAACATTCTATTTCTCTACTCACAGCAAGAGACACCATAAAAGGGAAGAAAGGTTAATCAGGGTTCAGTCTCTTTGGTCTCTGCTATAGGAAAAATGATTTGAGTGCCCTTCCTCTTCTCCCTTGTATTATTTGTCTGGCCCTCCATACCCCCAGAATGTGTCATATCTTTTCTTGATGGAAGTTCCTAGAGGGCTGGAGCATGTCTTTGAGATGGATCTCATAAAGCAGCCAACACACTGAGGGCATTCTATTTAAATTAAAGAGCACACTGGTAATTGGGATAAGAAATTAGCATTTTTCTTTCTCGCAGGGATTTCTCTGCAACAGTCCCAGGAGATGACCTAAATTATAGCCTAATAACAATAGGCATATTTTGCATGAGACTATTAGATTATGTCATATTCGACCTTACCCCAAAGCCCCACCTGACATTCAGGAGGCTCTGGGGGGAATTGAATTCCATTGTCTGTGTTTGAAGATGTATTCTCTGGTCCAAGCGTCCCCAAACTTTTTACACAGGGGGCCAGTTCACTGTCCCTCAGACCGTTGGAGGGCCGCCACATACTGTGCTCCTCTCACTGACCACCAATGAAAGAGGTGCCCCTTCCTGAAGTGTGGCAGGGGGCCGGATAAATGGCCTCAGGGGGCCGCATGTGGCCCGAGGGCCGTAGTTTGGGGATGCCTGCTCTGGTCTATTAACACATTAAGGATTGGTGCTAGTCCAGAAAGCACTTTCTAGAAACTTGTATAAGCAAGAAATCAGAGCTTGAATAAATATACCTTAACATTTGAGAGAGAATATTTTAACAAGCTTTTGAGCCTAAGTATACTTAAGGGACAATTAAGAAAAAAAAAAAAAACAAAACTCCCCAGGGAGAAAGAATGCTTAAAAACTGTCTTTTTTCCAAAGATGTATGTATGTATATTTTAAAGTAACTCTTTACTGGCCAGAAGTACTTTAATTGGAAAGTAAATTAAGCTTTTAAGATGCTAGTATTTGAGTGACTGTAAAATTGTCTAGGCCAGGGCTTTGGAGTTAGATAAACCATGATGTTGTTGTGGGAGGTCAGAAGATGACACCCCAAAATGTGAAGGATAATTGAGCTGAAGGCACTTAGGAAGCAGATGCAGGGAAGCTCTTTTCCCACCTTCTATTTGCTTAAAAGCAGAACATAGATTTATAAAGACAAGAGGTATCCTGATGTTGTAGAAAAAACTGGGTTCTTGTCACACAACCAGGAAAGATTAGGCTCACAGACACTCTGAAGGTGAGAGAAACAGAATTTATTGGGCAAAAAGGAAAACACTCAGCAAAGCGAGGGGGGTTCCTGTTAACAGGCCCTCATCTCGCAGACTGAATACCAGGTCATCACAAAGAAAGAGGAGAGGCCAGGCTCCTCCCCTCTGCAAATGGCACAAACTTCCTGAGGTCCCACCCCATCCTCCCAGTGTGCAGGTGGGCATTGTTCAGAAAAAAATCAGTGGAGAAAGGGTGGGCTTCATCAGGGACTGGCCGTCTGGGTTTTCAGCCTTCAAGCTGTTTTAGTCTTGAAGGCGAGGTTTCCCCAGGGAACCACTGACCCCCTTTCTATGAGGAAAACAAAGTTCAACCACTGAAGACAACTTTAGACCCTTACCAGCCTGGAGATGTACCAGAAGAATTTACATTAACAAGCTTTACCAACTTTACTAGCCTCTCTTTCTGCCATCTATTTGCCTTCTCACAAGTTGTTGCCCCTAGATACTAAAAGTTCTTTTCCAGTGTCTTGTCACTTCTCTAAAAATTTACTGTTCTTTGTTAAAGATGTTTTACACACTGGAATTAAAAGCCACCCCTTTGAGAGCTACTCGTTACCTGGGTGCTCCCTATGTGTATGTTGTAGGGGCAAAAGGAAATTTCCTTTCATCCCCTCAAGCTTAGAGTTGAGTCTATAAAACAACACAATAGACAGGTTAACAGCATAAAAGACAGACAAATTTATTACTTGCATTTGCACAGGAGTCACACAAATTATGAAACTCAAATAAGGGGCAGATGGTGAAGCTTAAATGCCCTCTTCAGAGGGGAGAAGGCAGTCAGGGGCATGCAAGTAATTTTAGTGCCAGAGTAAATGATTTTTAGGGGAGATGAATGGGCGTGAAGAATAGATAACAGACAGAGACAAACTTTATCTGGGCTCTGAGTGTGGTGTCAACTCTAGTTTTTCTTCCTAGGAATTACTCTTCTATTTGATAAGATTATAAGGAGTGACCCAAGACAATTGCATTTCATTTTCTTTTCTGCTTTTTAAACCTCCCTGGGCAATCTAAAGACAACTACATTCTTTCCGTGGGAACTTCCCATAATCAAATAAGGGAGCTTCGGGGAAAGCCCCTCCCTCTCTCTTTGAAGGGGCAGAGGCAGGAGACAAGGCACTGGAGAAGGTCAGAGAACCTTGGTTGGAGGCTGCCTCGTTAGTTCAAAGTGCTCAGCATATTCGTAATAAGACAATCTTCGTTCCTGGGCAACCCTGCCTCTCATCTTGCCTCCTCTCATCCTCCTGTAATGTTTGCCTTCCACCTCCTTGTGATATGGGACGGGGGCAGGAAAGTGATGGGTAGAGAAAGCTGGGGTCCCTGACGAGGGCTCCACCTTTTGGCTTGTGCCCACAGACCTAAGTGAGAACAGGCACTCCTGTTTTAATGTCAAAATGTTGCATTTTCCAAGACCACTCTACCCCACCGTGCCCACCCGCCCATCTTGTGGCCATAAAAACCCCAAGCGGGCACACACACAAGTATATGAATGTTGAGAGGAGCAGAAGAGCAGAAGAGCACACTGACAGACACCAGCAGGTGCTGGCAGGCCATCAAGGTGGGACAACATGGAATTCAGTCTGTCGGGGGCAGCAGGAGGAGAGTCCACTGCTGGGTGACCTGACTCCAGGGGAAGACCACCTTCCCACTCCATCCCCATTCTGGCTCCCCAGAGATACTTGCCCTACTCAATAAAACCTTGCACTCATTCTATAAGCCCACATATGGTCCATTTTTTTCTGGCACACTAGGACAAGAACTTGGGATACAGAAAGCCCTCTCTACTTGCGATAAGGCAGAGGGTCTAACTGAGCTGATTAACACAAGCTACCAGCAGATGGCAAAACTAAAAGAGCCCACTGTAACACATGCCCACTGGGGCTTTGGGAGCTGTAAACACTCAATCTCAGAGGCTGCCACGGGGTTGGAGCCCAAAAATGCTTCCCATGACCTGCCCATCTGCATGCTCCCCTTATGGGTTTGAGCCACACCCTTGTCATGCACTTGGCAAGGGGAATAAAGGATTTCCTCCCATTTCACTTGTCCATTCATTCTGCCTAATGATTTACTGCCACTCAAAAGAATTGTCTACATGCCCCATCTCTTCCTCCCATATGAAAATGAGTATATAAGCTTCTATACCACACTGGATTATTGAAGAATTACCCTCTTGTGATCTCCCAGTGTTACCCATGTTAAAACAATATTTTGTATGCCTTTTCTCCTACTTAAAAAAAGGGGTGTCAAAGTACTATACTTTGAGGTATCATTTTCTGAGCCCCAACAGTAGGAAATATACATGTTAATAAACTTCTTTTTATTTCTCTCTTGTTAATCTGTCTTTTGTTATAAAGATTTGTTCCAAATAAGAACTTATGAGGGGTGAAGAAAAAATTAGTTTTCTTCACCTACATTGTCACAATAAATTAGATACATAAGGAGCTTGCCAGGATGCCTGGCACATAGCACCCAATAAATCAATATTACTGATGAAGCCAACAGAAGTGTATCTGGCTTCTATGACCTCACCTTTGGGAGCTGGTATTATGAACTTAGCTCAGCGGATTAATTAGATGAAAGAAAACCTTTTAAAGAGGCTCTGGCCAGTAAGACACCACAGTCATTTGAGAGAAACAAAATGAGGGCAAGGACTTTGTCTTATTTATTCTTGGGCCTCTAGGGCCTAGACAATGTCCAGCATATAGAAGCCATTCCATAAATACTTGTTGAATCAATGAAAGAACAAATAGCAGGATATTCCACTCCCTCTCCAATATTTTTGAGCACTTTTGGGAAGAAGGGTGTCTCCATTTTCAGGGTGGTTGTCACTTACTTACTCTTAGCTCCAGCAAGTGGTCACCACTCCAGCCACTTTTCCTCTCATGAGTCTTGTTTGCCAAGTATAGACATTGACGTCCTTCTCTTCCAGTTCCTCTAACGTCTCTAATACATGGCTAGTGTGTGAAGCTGACCTTTTCTCTTCTATGTTGTATTAGTTTGTTCTTGCACCACTAAAATAAGCAATGGGGAAAGGATTCCCTGTTTAATAAATGGTGTTGGGAAAACTGGCTAGCCATGTGCAGAAAACAGAAACAGGACCCCTTTCTGACACCTTACACCAAAATTAACTCCAGATGGATTAAAGACTTAAACATCAGACCTAACACCATAAAAACCCTAGAAGAAAATCTAGGCAAAACCATTCAGGGCATAGGCATAGGCAAGGACTTCATGACCAAAACGCCAAAAGCAATGGCAACAAAAGCCAAAATAGACAAATGGGACGTAATCAAACTCCACAGCTTCTTCACGGCGAAAGAAACAGTCAGTAGAGTGAATCAGCAACCAAAAGAATGGGAAAAAATTTTTGCAGTCTACCCATCTGACAAGGGGCTGATATCCAGAATTTACAAAGAACTAAAACAGATCTACAAGAAAAAACCAAACAAGCCCATTCAAAAGTGGGCGAAGGATATGAACAGACACTTTACAAAAGAAGACATACAGGAGGCCAACAAACATATGAAAAAATGCTCATCATCACTGGTCATTAGAGAAATGCAAATCAAAACCACATTGAGATACCATCTCACACCAGTTAGAATGGCGATCATTAAAAAATCTGGAAACAACAGATGCTGGAGAGGATGTGGACAAATAGGAACACTTTTACACTGTTGGTGGGAGTGTAAATTAATTCAACCATTGTGGAAGACAGTGTGGAGATTCCTCAAGGACCTAAAAATAGAAATCCCATTTGACCCAGCAATCCCATTACTGGGTATATATCCAAAGGATTATAAATCATTCTACTATAAGGACACATGCACATGAATGTTCATTGCAGCACTGTTTACAATAGCAAAGACCTGGAACCAACCAAATGCCCATCGATTATAGACTGGATAGGGAAAATGTGCTACATATACACCATGGAATATTACGCAGCCATCAAAAACAATGAGTTCGTGTCCTTTGTAGGGACATGGATGAACCTGGAAACCATCATTCTCAGCAAACTGACACAAGAGCAGAAAATCAAACACTGCATGTTCTCACTCATAGGCGGATGTTGAACAATGAGAACACATGGACACAGGGAGGGGAGCACTACACACTGGGGTCCGTTGGGGGGAAATGGGGGAGGGATGGGGGGTGGGGAGGTGGGAAGAGATAGCATGGGGAGAAATGGCAGATACAGGTGAGGGGAAGGAAGGCAGCAAACCACACTGCCATGTGTGTACCTATGCAACAATCTTTCATGTTCTTCACATGTACCCCAAAACCTAAAATGCAATAAAAAAAATAACAAAAGCCAAATCATTATCTTTATATTTTTGCTGTGAAAAATTGAAACAGCGAATGTTTATAGGTCACTCATAGCTAATTGTTTCTTGCAAAGAATAACATTGTATTTTTATATTTCATAAGTTGTCCAAATTTTTATATTAAAAAATAATTTCTAAAAGAAAAAAAAGAACTATCTGAGATTGGGTGGGGTTTTTAAATTTTGTTTTGTTTGTTTGTTTGTTTTTAAAAGAGGTTCAACTGATTCACTGTTCCACAGGCTGTACAGGAAACATGGCTGAGGAGGCCTCAGGAAACTTAGATTTATGGTGGAAGGCAAAAGGGAAGCTGACATATCCTTACATGGCTGGAGAAGGAAGAAGAGAGAGCAGATGAGGGGAGGGGTGCTACACACTTTTTAACAACCAGATCTCATGAGAACTCACTCGCTATCACAAGAACAGCAAGGGAAAAATCCATCCGTATGATCCAGTTACCTCCCACCAGGCCCCTCCTCCAAAACTGGGGATTACAATTCAACAAGAGATTTGGGCAGAGACACAAATCCAAACCATGTCATGTGTGAAGCAGAAGAAAATTACAGCACTGTTCAGAACATTCCCCATGTAAATGGAGCCTCTAGACCAGGTGCCCCCAAACTTTTTACACAGGGGGCCAGTTCACTGTCTCTCAGACCATTGGAGGGCTGCCACATACTGTGCTCTTCTCACTGACCACCAATGAAAGAGGTGCCCCTTCCTGAAGTGCGGCAGGGTGCTGGATAAATGGCCTCAGGGGGTCACATGTAGCCTGAGGGCCGTAGTTTGGGGATGCCTGCTCTAGACCATTCCTGCCATGGGAGATTCAATTTTGGATCAGCTCTCTCCTGAGTTCTGACATCCCATCAGGGGCTTGGGGCTGGTCCTCACATCTCTCTCCCTAGAGATCTGCACTCTCCCAGCCTTGGCTCTCACATTGACAGACTGATGTGGGGCTGGGAGTCATAAGAAGGGGGAACTCAATTCTGTTCAAGCAGAGCAGTAGGCCCCTTTGTCATAATCCCTCTCTTTTAAACAATACCAAATCCTTGTCTTTCAGAACCAAAAGCCATTAACCTATTGCTTAAAGAAAATTACCATCCTCTTCTTCTTTATATCCTCTGGCCTCAGTTATACCAAGAACCAGCAGAAGCTGTGGAGGTGCAGGTTTTCTTCAAGAGCTTCAGAGGGAGCCCTTGCCAGTTCTCAAGCAAAACTCAAAATCTAAGAACCTTTGCTTTACTCCCCTTCAAGCATCTCTGTAAGTATAATACTTAAAAATTTCATAGAACCTACAGTTTCCTTCCCTTTCCAGAGCAAACTCCAAGACCTATGCCTCTTCTGTCTTTTCTCACTAGACAGAGAATAAACTACATTTCTGTAAACTACCCAGATCAGGCTAACCTTGCTTGTGCCTCAAGATCCTTGCTCACTGTGCTCAGGCCATTCTGTGTGGTGACAGAACAGAGCTGAAAAGCAATGCTGTGGGGAAGAGATACTACTGGGAATTATGAATGGTGCACCTGTTATATATGTTTAACTCTGAAGCCCTTATCTTTTCACTGTATCCCCTATATGAGAAACAAAGGCATGGATGGGGTTAACTCTAATGGTGTCTTCACTTGGAGTGTAAAGGTTGGCTAAATCAAAACCATTAGGGTTGTTTCTACTTGGGAAAACCCCTGAACCCTGTTTCATAATTAGGAAATAGGAGAGAACTGAGGGTCTGGAGCTAGAGAAAAAAAGAAAAGGGAGGGAGGGGAAGAAGAGAGAAGTTTAAAGTTGTATCTTTTGGGGAAGATTACAATTGTAGAAGAGTATGACAGCCCTGTGGCGGTAAAAGCAGGACTTTGAGAGATGGTACAAGATTCAGACAGCATGAGGGAAGCTGAGAGGGAAATACCTCTAACAGAAGTCTCTCAACTTTGAAGTGGTGTTGTTTTAATTCTACCCATTTATCTTTGTCTGTAAGTGTAACTAGGAGGATCCATATGCTTCAATGTCATCATGACCCATTCTGCAATGGGGCATTAGTATATACCCAATAGGTTCATTTTGCTCACTGCCTAGACAGAGCCAATTTATCAAAAACAAGGGAATTGCAATAGAGACAGAGTTTAATACACATACAGCTGGCTAAATAGAAGACTGTAGTTTTATGATTATTCAAATCACCCTTCCTGAAAATTTGGAGGCTAGGGTTCTTTAAAGATGGTTTGGCAGGCAGGGGGATAGGGAATGGGGAATGCTGACTGGCTGGGTCAAGGATGAAATCTTAGGAAGTCAGAACTGTCCTCTTGCTCTGAGTCAGTTCTTGGGTGGAAGCCCTGAGATCAAATGAGACAGTTTACTGGTCTAGGTGGTGCCAGCTGATTCATCAGAATGCAGAGTCTGAAAAGTATCTTGAACACCAATCTTAGGTTTTATAATAGTGATATTATGCATAGGAGCAGTTGAGGAGGTTAGAAATCTTGTGCTCTCCGGCCTCATGGCTCCTGAACCATAATTTCTATTCTTGTAGCTACTTTGTTAGTTTTGTAAAGGTGATATGGTCCCCAGCCAATGAAGGGGTTTGTTTTGGGAAAGGGCTGTTATCATATTTGTTTCTAAGTTAAACTATAAACTAAATTCTTCTTATAGTTATCAGAATTGAACAAGGGCAGTTTGGAGGTTAAAGGCAAGATGGAGTTGGTTAGGTCAGGTCTCTTTCACTGTCATAATTTTCTCAGTGCTATAATTTTTGCAAAGGTGGTTTAAACAAGAGTCAAGCATTCTAATTCTACTCCTGGGCTGAGGTTTGCTTGTGGTGGTGTTTGGCTGTACTAATGGCCAGAGGGGCCAGCCAGGAGTCACCACAGAATTCTTGCCTTTCAAGCTTAAGGTAGAAGAAAGTGGAGTACTCCCTTCCCAGTCTAGCTTGCCCACCTATCAGAACTGAGAAACTTCTGTGCCCTACGCTCTTTGCTATGTGTTAGGAAAATGAAATATGGTATTTGTGTGTGTGTGAGAGAGATCCAAGTAAAACACTCCATGAAAGCAATATTTTCAATTGAATACCTATGTCAGATAAGCAGTCTAGGTCTCCTCCACTGTACCCTATTATCAGCTTAGAGGAGGTCCCCATGTTCACCAGAATTTTTTTTTTTTTTTTTTTTTTTGAGACAGAGTCTTGCTCCATCGCCATGTGTTGGAGTGCAGTAGCGCGATCTTGGCTTACTGTAACCTCTGACTCCCTGGTTCAAGTGATTCTCCTGCGTGAGCTTCCTAAGTAACCAAAATTACAGGCACATTACATTTTTTAGTTTTGGTAGAGATGGGGTTTCACCATGTTGGCCAGGATGGTCTTGATCTCCTGACCTCGTGATCTACCTGCCTCGGCCTCCTGAAGTCCTGGGATTACAGGTATGAGCCACCCGACCTGGCCTCACTGGACTCTCTAACTTGCTGGTGTTCCTGATCTGTGGGAATGTGAGACCCAGTGACCAGACTTGTTTTGAGGTTGGCAAATAAGTCAGTGAATTTTTTTGTATTTATATTTTTCAAAGTAATATATGCACCTAGTTTAAAGTCAAATAATAATATAAAAGATTTATAATAAAAACAACACTCCCCTAATATATCCCTCTCCCCCAACCCACATTCCCAAGTTCTTCCCCTCAGAGGTAAATAATTTCAACTCCTTCCTTCTTTTTTTCTCCTGGTATTTACTCCCATATTTCTAACATGATGCTTACACTGCTATTTCTTGACTTAATTGATTTTAGAATTATTAATTGTCTGACCAGTCAAACTCTGTAAACTCATGCCAGATAACTCAATAGAGGGAAATTTAATATAGGGTATTATTTAGAAAGTGTTAGAATTCCTGAAAAAAGCAAATGAAATCAGTAGGTTCAGCTCCTGCCTCCTCTAGCGCTGGAGGAACTAAGGGAAAGGAGGTGTTCCAGGGCTGCCCAGCAGGAGGGGGACCCAGCAGCCACCTGGTGATTATGTAAATATTACTCACTCTCAGTCAGTGCTGTAATTACATTTTCTTTCTCATACAACTATTTTGTTCTCTTCTGAAATAGCTGCATTTTTGTGATTTTCTTAGTTTACCATATAACCAGTGCCAAGTGTTCCCAAACACTTGTGCTCTGCTCCACTGGGTCCAGCACATAAATAAACCATTGGTTCTTTTGTTTGTTTGTTTTTCCTGGAGACCCCAGCCCTGGCCCCCTCTGCTCTGCTCTAGCCTGGACTAGTTGCTCTCTGGGCCTGGAGCCCGGCTGTCCTTCCAGGATTTCCTATCACTATCCTGCCCAAAGTTCTCCATACCTTTCATATCTTGGTTTATTTCCTTATTGCACTGAATCATCCCCTCTGCAGAAGAGAAAAAGCATAATTTTTGAGACGTGGCTGTCTAAAAACACTCTATTCTATCCTTACACTGGATAAAATTCCAGGTTGAAAGTTGTTTCCCTGCAGTATATTGAGGGCAACACTCTACTTTCTTGGACTCGTTACTGCTACTTTTGAGAAGTTCAATCCCATTCTTATTTCTGGTCCTTTGTAAAATGACCTTCATTTCTCTGGAATCTCAGGATTTTTTCTTTATCTCTGATGTTCTGAAAACTCACAGTAATGCCCTTGATCTGGTTCTTTTTATATTCATGGTGCTGGTCGATGACAGGATGTTTCAACTTAGACCAAGAATCAGTCAACTTTTCTTGTAAAGGGTAAGATAGTAAATATTTTAGGCTTTGTAGATCATATGGTCCCATCTTAACTTCTCAATTCTACTATTGTAGCAAAGCAGCCATGAACCATAAATGAACGAATGAGTATGGTTGTGTTCCAATAAAACTTCATTACAAAACAGACAGCTGGCTGAATTTGGCCCATAGACCATAGTTTGTTAACCCCTGATCTAGATTCTATGTATTCATGGCCCTCAGTTCGGGGACATATTCTTCTGTTATTTCTTTGAAAGTACCCTCCTTTCCATTTTCTCTGTTCTTCTTTTCTGTAGGCCCTGAGATTGATTCTCTAATTTCTTAAAATCTTTTCTTTATTTTTTGTCAACATCTGGGGTTTTTGTTTGTTTGTTTGTTTTGCTTCATAGATTTCTTTCAATATTAAATATGTCTGTAATTGTATTTTTTAAATTTCTAGGATCTTGTTTTTCTCTCATTGTTTTTTTGAAAATGGTAGCCTACTTTTGCTTTGCAGGTGAAATGTTTTTGTCTGTCTGAAAATGTTATCATGGAGGGTTAATTTTTGTATTTTGTTCTGCTGTCAGCAGTATCTCTGTTTCCTCTGAGAACATCCCTCCCCAACTTTCCCCATAGTTTTTTGTTTTGTTTTGTTTCTCCATATTTTATGTTGGATACTTTCCTCAAACTTCTGCTTATCCTTAGCTGTTCATTCATATTTTAAAGTAAGGTAGAAAAAGTGACTGGAGAACAAAAGTTACCAAAAAATAATGGCTACTAAAAATTAGCTCTGATCAGCTTCTATCCGACCAGTCCTCCCCCAAAAGACTACTATAACCTTGAACTTAAAAATAAAAAATAAAAACCCCAGAAAACTCTCTGAAACTAGTGAAGCATGACCAAAGGTAGGTGAATACTGAAGAAGAGTTGACATTTGAAAGCATTAGGTCATTTCTCCTTCTTTCACAGCTTCTGTCCTGAGAACAAGTCCCATTCTGCACCAGAGGGTAAAAATTCTAATAGAAATCGGCAGGCTTGCTGGCTTTAATAATCAGACTATCAATTATTTCACAACAACAAAAGGAGAGGAAAGCAGAGAGCTGGAAAAGGGAAGCCCTATATTCTGTGCATAAACTCCCACCTGATCAGGGCGGATGCCAAGCAGCTCGGCTGAGACTGAAAAAGTGGAACTGAGATTGCAGCCCCTGCGGTGGGCAGGGGCTGCAATCTCAGTTCCATTTTTTAAACTTCCTGATAATTAACTTCCTGATAATTTTAAAATAAACAAATAAAAAAGAAGTGATGAGAGAAGCTCTGAATGCCTGGGTCTGACTTACCAACTTCTGAGGTTTAAGAGGGTCCTTCGGGAGGCTGAGGCAAGAGAATCACTTGAACCCGGGAGGAGGAGGTTGCAGTGAGCTGAGATCATGACACTGCACTCCAGCCTGGTGATAGATTGAGACTCCATTTCAAGAAGAAAAAAAAAAGAGGGTCTTGAAACCCTAGGATCTGTAAGTATTTCCTATTAAGTCTCTCTAGACAACAGGCAACCTCTGCAGTATATTTCCTCTGTGAACACCCTTCCCCAAACTTCCCCCTTGTTTTTGTTAGTTTTGTTTCTCTGTCTTTTATGTTGAATGCTTACCTCAAGTTCCCGCTGATCCTTGGCTGTTCATTCATATTTAAAAATAAGATGGAGGCCGGGCACGGTGGCTCAAGCCTGTAATTCCAGCACTTTGGGAGGCCAAGGAGGGTGGATCACGAGGTCAAGAGATTGAGACCATCCTTGTAAACATGGTGAAACCCCGTCTCTACTAAAAATACAAAACATTAGCTGGGCATGGTGGCCCGTGCCTGTAATCCTAGCTACTCAGGAGGCTGAGGCAGGAGAATTGCCTGAACCCAGGAGGCGGAGGTTGCGGTGAGCCGAGATCGTGCCATTGCACTCCAGCCTGGGTAACAAGAGTGAAACTCCATCTCAAAATAAATAAATAAATAAATAAATAAATAAATAAATAAAATAAAAATAAGATGGAAAAAAGTGACTGGAGAATAAAAGTTATCAAAACATAATGGCTACCAAGTGGAGAATGAGGCCTCTGCAGGGGTGGGGGTGGATCTGGGGCTCTAATTGAACCTAGACAGATTTCCAGCCAACTCCCTGGCTTCAGCCTATGAGTCAGGCCTGCCTGCGACACCGCAGGGCCATTGGCCTGCTTCTCATCTGCACCCTTCTTCCTGAGCACTGAAGCCATAGCTTTCCCCTCTCTGGTGAGTGAGTGGCAGCTCCTCCATCTACTTTCCATCCTTCAAGAATATGTTGACCTCTCATAGTTTCCCACATTAACATTTTATTCCTTAGCCATCATTTTATTGAGGTAAGAGTGGACTGTAGAGGTTTAACTGCTGCATTTAACCAGAAGTAACTATGATTTTGGAACGTGCCCAGCCTCTTGGCAGCAACAACTGTGGCATCAGGCTGCCCAAGAGAAGACGTCAGGCTGCCCAGGAAGAGACTGGCGCTGACAAGCTCAGTAAATGACTGCCCTGGAAAGGCAGTCATGAACCAAGATTTACAGTCACCTTCGGCTGTCCAGAGCTATCCTTTATTTTTATTTGAAGAGGGTAAGTGAGGGCCAGGGTTTTCAGCTCTAAAGAGTCTGATCTGGAGGCAAAGGAAAAGGAAACACAACCCAGTTCCCTGGCAGGTCATCGATTCATAAACACTGAGAGTGTTTCCATGTGCTAGTTGAACCCGCCCTGCCTTCCAGGATCTCTGTGATTTATGCTGGGGCCTCTCCCGGGTGACAGCTGCCTCACTGTCCTCCTAGAGGCATCTGGCTTCTTTCAGACTCCGTTTGAAGAAAGACAAAATGGCGTTTTTCACAGAATGCTAGGGGCCACCGTGGGTCCAAGATTTTTTCCCAATTAAGCGGCTAGAAAAGAAAGCCAGGCAGCCTCCCTTCATCTGTACCTTTGGCTCTTTTCACATATCCAGAACATAAATGGAGCCTGACATGCCTCACAGGTGTAGAAAGATGCTGAGATTTCCCAGGTGCACAGAAAAAAAAATGTTTTAATACAAAAATGAATGAGAGGAAGTTAAGTACTTGGTCAAGTTCATATAGCTAGTAAATGAGCTCAGGCTGTTTGAGTCCCAAGCTGAGCTCTGAACCACAGTGCTGTGTAGACAGAGGCCAGGTACACAGAGAAGGATCCCCTTACTTGAGCCACTGGAGACCTGCATCCTTGACCCACACCTGACTAGATCTCATCTTGAATCTGCTTAGCTGTCCACCTCTCTGCTTCCTTAAGTAGCTAGTCGTATAGAGTTTTTCTACAACCTGAGCTGACCGGCTACAGCAAATCGATGCTATTGGATCAAGAGCTGCCACCTTCCATCTAGGGGAAGGCTGCATTTCAGCAGTGAAATAAATCAATCCCTTCTGTAGTTAATTTAGACAGCCCTCCTGGGACAATAAGGCAGCATCATTTGCCCAGATTAAGGAGCTTCACCCAGCAGGAGGCAGGGAGGGCATCTGCTGGCAAGCCTCAGGAGGGCTCTCTGGGACACTTTCTGGGAGGAACAGACACTTAAACTGCAAGCCCCTGAAGGGCAGACAAACACAATAGGTGCTCCAGCCTCTGTGCCCACAGCTCATGCTGATTAACAAACCACTCCACTGGCCTGCCTTTACCCTGCAGGTGTCCTCTCTCATGGTGTCCGGTGTCCTCGTTTAGGAGCCAGAGATAATCTATGAGAGAGAACTCTGTCTTTATTTTTACTGACAATAAGCAGAAAACTAGCCAGTCCAAAGCAACCTGGAAGCTAGAGGAAGCTTCTGGAAGTGGAGAGAAAAGTGTCAGATACAACTAACAGCATCCCTGTCAAAGGACAGGCTGGAAACGGGCTTCTCTTCAGCATAAAGTAAGATTAGCTGACCTATCTTGCTTTTCTCCTTTCCACTCTTTCTCCTGCTCACAGGCCATACCTGCTGCTCAAAGGGGGAAAAAACATCTCTTCATTGTTAATCCCTCATGGTGGGGGATTGTCCATCTGCCATTCCAGGTGTCTGAAAAACCTGAACCTCATATCAAAAAGAACCCAATCCCAAGGATCAAAGGGATCGTACGGTATAGAGATAAAATAGGATTTATAGAGGGAAACGTACAAGCAGAGAAGCAGTTTAGCACCTAGAAGCTCTGGACCTCCCATCACCGCAGAGCTCAGGTCACACAGATGGACCCTGTGCTCCACAGCAAGGTTCCTGTTGAAGGAGGCTCACCCTTGGAACACTCCACATGTTTTCAGATGCGGACAACAGCATTGCAACCATAGAAGAGTAGGAGCTTCCTAGTGGCCCAGGAATCCTTGTTGGGATGGGACCTTCAAATTCCAGTGGCCTATTCACCTGTTAAACTGACTTAGAACTCTGAGCCTGTGCTTTACAAAGTTGCCAGAAGCCAGAGAGAATGAGCTCAGGGATCAAGACTGTAGGGATGTGCCAGTCCTTGGATGGAACACATGGGTACAGGCAATATCAGACTTCAAATAAAATGTTAACCAAAAGATTAAAATGCTCGTCTTTTTCAAAATCAAGAGACAAGAGAGTCCCTCTCAGCTACAGTAAGGAGAGAAGCCTGCAGCTTCCCTCACTCCCCATCTCCAGTCTCTTTCTGCTTTCAGCAGCATTGCTCATCCCAAATCCCATCCTACCTCTTCTCTGGAAATGAACCTGATAAATCATTAACATCCATTAATTAGCTATGTTATCTAACCTTTAAAAAAAATTTATAGAGCTGGGATCTACCTATGTGGCCCAGGCTGGTCTCAAACCCCTGACCTCAAGTTATCCTCTCACCTTGGCCTCCCAAAGTGCTGGGTTACAGGCACAAGCCACCATGTCTGATATCTAACTTTTGTGTAGCACTTTTACTACTCATAGCATACCTTTGTGTCCCATTCTCATTTTATATACACAATAGTTATTTAATGCACACCTAGCAGGAACCAAACACTTCTAAGTGGTTGGGAGCCCCTAGCATAATAATATGTATGTGTCATTCAAATTCCTGCTACCTGTGTATCCCAAATTCTCTAGCTTTGCCAGATTACCCTTCCCTTCAATTTGAAAAATAAGATGAACTGAGTTTCTCTCCCTCATTCCGTTAAATGTAAAGGCATCTATGTATTTCTGAAAGGCTTTTGTCCTCGTGGTCATCCCTCCATCTGGTTTTTCCTCCCCACTAAACTCTCAAATAATCCCCTCTGAGAGTTTCCTACAGAAGCTACTCTTCAAGTCAGTGTTCCTTCATTACTCCTACCCCTCCTCCCTCAAGATTTTGGGCAATAGTTTCCCATTAGAATAAACTCCAAGTAATTGTCCACATTTTTATTTAGGACAAAGTTTCCCTTCATTGAATACTGCCTGATACAAATAGGCCATTGAGAATCACTGGGATGTGGAGATTTCCATGGCATTTGCTATATGGGATTGCACACATGTTTGAAAATTTCCATTGGCTTCAAATTGAATTTCTTTCTCTGACCTTCTAGAAAGTGAGATGCAATTGCCCCAAAACATCATCACAATTTTTAATAATAGAGAGCCATTCACTTCCTCCCCTAAAATAAATTACCTCCCTTATGGTTCCAGGAAAATCTAGTAAAGACATAAATGTACCTGGTATGCACAATATTGGGAAAATTTACTGACCTCATGATGCACACTAGGATCTCCAGAAGTGGCTAATACAATGTCTCAAGCTTATCTCAAAGTAGTACATTATGTACCCAAAATATATATAGGCCAGGTTCTTCTCCATATTATATTTTTTATAATACCCACCCAGTTCAGCAATTCTCCAATTTCCAACACATTTTGTTAAAATCCGCAGCCACGTTATAAAAAAAGATAGAATAAGTCTTCAGATGCAGTTTGTGCCCTGATCCAAAAGAACTGTCTTCCACGCATAGTATAGTAGACTCTCCCCTCATAAAGGGGCTATCTTCCAAGGCTCCCAGTGGATGCCTGAAACCACAGATAGCACCAAACCCCATATATGCTCATTTTTTTCCTACACATATATACTTATGATAAAGTTTAATTTATAAATTAGGCACAGTAAAGGATGAACAACAACAATAATAGAACAATTCTAACAATACAATCTTTGTTTTTCAGATGGAGTTTCACTCTTGTTCAATATTGTGCTCTTGGAGTACAATAGCAAGATCTCAGCTCACTGCAACCTCTGCCTCCCAGGTTCAAGAGATTCTCCTGTCTCAGCCTCCCGAGTAGCTGGGATTACAGGTGCCTGCCACCACCCCAGGCTAATTTTTGTATTTTTAGTAGAGACAGGGTATCATCATGTTGGCCAGGCTGGTCTTGAACTCCTGACTTCAGGTGATCTGCCCACCTCAGCCTCTCAAAGTGCTGGGATTATAGGCCTGAGCCACCATGCCTGGCCTCTAACAATATATCAATAAATTGTAATAAAAGATATGTGACTGAGGTCTCTCTCTCTCTCTCTCTCTCTCTCTCTCTCTCTTTCTCAGAACATTTTATTTACTGTACCATGGGTAACTGAAACTATGGAAAACAGAACCTTCAGAAAAGGGGAGACTACTGTATCTGATGTTGTTATTTGAGTTTTTGTTCTCTTCTGAGAATCTGTTGCCTACGGAAGTCCTCAGATAGCTTCAAGCATCCCTAATGTCTTGCATATCAAGGCTATATAACCTCCCCATCACAACACACACACATATACACAGACACACACACAAACTCCCCCAAATTGTTGAGCAAATGCCAAGTTCACAGAAATTCTAAGAATGAAAGTTCGGAGAGTCTACTATCCCCCAGTCACAAACTGAGTCTAAAAAATGTTCGAAGTAACCTAAAGGGAAATTATAAAAAGTCATGAGGGCAGAGAATTGCTTACCCCAAGAGCAACCATGGAACAGAAATAAATGGGGAGGGAATAAAGCCAAAGGATGCAAAATATCTACTCACTGCAGGGCATGCTCCTCAAACTTGGTACTTAGCATCACTGACCTCAATTAAGTGTGAGCAGCTCACCTTGTAAGACTCCCCAGCCCAAGTCACCTGGCTTTGAGACTCTGGGTTCAGTCACATCAAGAATCTGTTCATAGGAATAATCCAGGTTGTGCTGAATTGGCTGACAGCATGAGAGCAACTGCTAACGTGTGAGCCTGTGTGCGTGGGATGCCTTCAAATCTATTTCATTTGGGCAGCTGCTTATCAAGACTTTTCCCCAGAAACTGATTTAGCCCAATGATTGTGAGTAGCAATGACTTCTGCTTAATTAGTACAGTAATCAGTGCAAATTCTCCCTAAATGGTAGAGACCCATTTGGCAGGTGCCAAGTGACACTTAACCAGGTGCTAGATAGGTGTGAAAGCCTCAGTTCTGGTCTTTGCCAGCTAGTTGCCAAATATATAATGATGAAATGGGGTCCTAAGTTTGACTGGATGGATGAGCTGTTTAAAACTTGCCTCTAATTGCTGGCAAGAGCATCCACTCCCACACCCTGCCTCAGTGAGTGCTGTGAAGGCAGAGACAGCACTAGGAACAGAGCTGAGAGGAGCAAAGCAAAAGTAAAATCAATATTATTTTGGAGTCTCCTCCCAATTCCCAATCTTCCTTTTTCCCAGCCCCTACTCAGCATTCCTTTCCTGTTCATATGTCCTGACTTCTGCCTCTTTACTCAAAACTGGAGCTCTTTTTCATGCACTAAACAAGAAAGGTCAAGGCTATCGTCCTAGCTTATGCACTGCCCTATAATCCATTCTGATGGGAAGCGAGACTGTGGCCCTAGACCAAAGGAGAGAGTGAAGTTCAACATTAAAGAGAAAAGACATTCCATATGTAATCAAAAGTGTATGTGTAATTGACCTAATTAATTCTCCTTTCATTATTAGAAAAAATAATAAACTTTTATTGAGTGCTAACTACGGGCCAGTTAATGTCCATGAGCGATACTATTTAATCCTTCCTGACACCAGTCTTCCCATGTTAAGCTGATCAATGCATGGCATTGTGATGCTGGCTATATTGGATCATGATGGGCACATGTCCTAAGATGATCCAAATTTATGGAAGGGAAGTGCCTATATTCAACTGCTGGAGGAGAGGTTTTCCTCTCTCCTGCGCTAGACATGAAGGAGAAAGCATGTTTCCCTAGCTGCTGTCAATTACCTTCTTGAAAATGCAAAGGGAACCAGCCTGACAAAAACACTGGAAATTAGAAGAGGACACAGCCAAGAGAACTGCGGAGAACTAAAGCTTGAGCCACAGTTGTATTCCGCCCGGAGTTCACTTTACCTCTGGACTTCTCCCTATGTGAGCAAATAAATTCCTGCATTGTTTAAGTCAATTTGAGTTGACTTTTCTGTTATTTGCTACTGAGAGCATCCTAATTAACCCTACAGCACTCTGGGGAAGGAACTGTAATAACCATTTTGTAGCTGAAAGATCTGCAGTGCAGTGGGCTTAAATAACTTGGCCAAGGAACTGGCTGAGACACGAGTTCAAACCAAGGATTGCCTGGGGTCTGTGTTGTCCACACTGTCCCCCTAGGAGCAAGCGAGCCTGAGTAAGCCCCCAAAAGTGGCAAAGCTTTGTCCCTTAACAATTACTTTTTGTTTTTTTAAAACAAGTAAGTGACTTGGAGCCACATTTGGAATATCAGGTGGGTGGTGGTTGTTAGGCTCAGAAATGCCATCCTTGGCTGCCGTTAGGAGACCTCTTCCCTTATGGTTGAAGGCAGTCCTGAAGGAAGGGTAAATAATTATAATTTTTAGTAGTGGCAACATTGTCAGAACAAGGCCAAAGTCTCCCAAGGTAACTGCTTTGAAGGACCCTGTTCTTTAGATGCACATATTCTAGCATGTTTAAGAAAGCACAAAGTCTTGATTATCGTAGTCACATCTCATACACATTCAAGTCCCAGACGTGGCTCTCTGGAAACATCTCTTGCTCCTCTCTCTCTACCTGTACTCAAACACAAATTCCTGAACATTCTTATTCCCTCATTGTGTCTTTGGAGTTCATCTTTTTCTTTCCACTTATCTTGACTTTCACTACAAACTCTTTTCTTATTTTTCTCCTCACACCACAGTTACTACTGCTTTGGAGTTCATCTTTTCCCCTCCATTCATCTTGACTTTCACTACAAACTCTTCTCTCATTTTTCTCCTCACACCACAATTACTACTGACTGCACTGTTTGCCTTATTGCAAACTGTTTGCCCTCCAGACTCTCTCTGCTATGAAGTTCTCAACCTCACCAAACAACTTTCATTATGCCTACCTCTTTAGAGACTCAAAAGCCTGCAGTGTAGCATTGTGGAAAAAAGGCAGGCTTTGTCCGACAGGCATGGAGCAAAATCATGGCTCTGCCACTGATTAGCTACATGATTTTGCATAAATTACTTAGTCCTCTTGAGCGTCAGGTTTCTTATCTTTAAAAGGAAGTATCGACAAGTACCCTATTGGATTGAGGTGAGGATTATAGTGGCCAATGAATACGTGCTGACTTAGAGTGATTCAATGAGAAAGCACATTAAATACCTACTGTAGGACCAGGTAAATATTAGACATTTAGCACTGGTACCAGTCATTATTACTGTTGTGTTCTTTATATTTAATTACTATGCAATATATGGTAGCTATCACGAGGGATGTAATTTCTCAGTTTGGCATTCAAGCTTTTACTGGATTTCTGGGCTTATGTTTCCACCCTCTCTTACATCAACCCTTGACTCCAATTACGCTCTTCTCTTTGTTGTCTTCTAAATATGATTCATACATTCCCAGCTCTAAATACCAGTTCTTTCTGCTACCCCTGCCTGGTGCATTCTTCCCCTACCCTTTCACTTATCTAAATATGATCCCTTATTTAAGGGCTTTAAATCACTCTGTCCTCTCTCTAAATCATCTCTTGACTATTCCAGACCACAGCACTATTTCTGTCCATTAAACTTTTTCTCTATACCAAGCATCTACCAATTAGCCTAGGTGGGTCTTCCCAGCTTGAGTATAAACTGCTTGATGGTGTGGACCTCACCCTATACGCTGCCTTTTTATTGTCACCTCGGCTTATGTGCAGTGGCATAATCATGGCTTACTGCAGCCTTGAACTCCTGGCATGAAAAATCCTTCCACCTCAGCCTCCTGAGCAGCTGGGACCTACAGTCATGGGCCACCACACTCAGCAATATATATATATATATATTTTGTAGAGATGGAGTCTTGCTATACTCCCCAGGCTGGTCTCAAACTCCTAGCCTCAAGAGATCCTCTGCTTCAGCCACCCAAAGTACTGGGATTACAGGTGTGAACCACCCCACCTGGCTTCCTATACCCATTTGATTCCTCAGTCCTTACCAAAGTTCCTAGCACATATGAACTCAATGAATCTAAACCATTATTGCTATTGTTATAATTTAGTTAGGCCTCGACAGTTTTAAAAAAATTATCTTATGCTAGCAAGTATCCATTAAGCAAAAAACTTCTAACTCTGATTTTTGAGGTTCCAGGTATAGGTGGACATGGCTGTAGCTAGAAATAAGAGTAATTAAAGTAGACCTTGAGAGAATGTGTGGCCATAGAAGCTGTTTCGGCCTTTACTGATTCCAACTTCACATACCTGAAGATAGATTGCTTTTTAATTTTTTTGATGTAATTTAGGGTCATTTGTAGATGACAGCCTTAGAACCTTTGATTAGATCAGTAGTAGCAGAGCCAGCTTCTCTGTTTATTGATGACAACTCAACATGGACTAAATCTGTTGAGTTTCCACCCCAGAGAAAGGACTACAGGAAGAATTAGTTAATAAAGTTGAAAAGACTAGCAGCTCATGGATGAGTATTACAATGGTCAACACCATTGCTATCGCCCCTGATAATAATTAAATTACAGGGATTCTCTTAAGGGCAGGATGCTTCTTGGAATACCCCTTACCACCTTTTGTGGTTTGAATGTCCCCTCCAAAACTCATGTTGAAACATGATTGGCATTGTAACAATATTAAGAGATGGGACTATGGAGAGAGATTAGGCCATAAAGGCTCCACTTCCCTGACTGGATTAAAGTCGTTATGGTGAGAGTGGGTTGTTATAAAAGCA
This sequence comes from Saimiri boliviensis, assembly GCF_048565385.1. Taxonomy (NCBI): domain Eukaryota; kingdom Metazoa; phylum Chordata; class Mammalia; order Primates; family Cebidae; genus Saimiri; species Saimiri boliviensis. Next base: position 37,500,872 of record NC_133450.1, on the reverse strand, counting down.
AATTTGGCCCTCTCTTGCTCTCTTTTCCTTCAGCCTTCTGTAATAAGAGGATGCAGCAAAAAGGCCCTGGCCAAATGTGGGGACCTTGATTTTGGACTTCTCAGCCTCCGGAACTGTGAAAAATACACTTATTTCATTACCCACTTTGTGGTATTTTGTTATAGCAACATAAAATGGACTAAGACATCATCTAAATGGGGTTTATTCAAAGACAGTTCAGCATTGTTGGTATAGTGGCGAGCATAGCTGCCCTCCAAAGACAGCTTAGATTCTAGCACCTCTTCCTTTCATGGCAACCAACTAAAAAAACTTTGAACAAAGTTTTGCTTATTAATAACATTCCTTTAGAGAAGAAATAGGAGAGCTTAGGTATAAGTGAATAAATGTCTGTGTGTGTGGTAAATGGCCCAAATTTCTCTAGAAATAGCTGGAAGGGAACCCCACCTTCTGACAGTGTCATTAACAAGCTGTGTGCTTTCATTGTCTCCATACTCAGAGCTCCCCACTATGAGTCGGAATCTGTGATCTGGGACCAGCTGCTCCACCAAGCACAGATTTTAATGAGGGACTCTACGATGGGAAACCATAGCTGCCACTGCTTTTTACATTACTAGGGGCTGCTGATTGGCACCAAGGAGGCTTGCCAAGGTCTTGGGGTGTGTGGAAGGAGCAGTGAGCTGTGTGCAGATAGAATTGTTGACAGTCAGTAAGAGCAAGCTACACAAACAGCTCCAGGCCACATGAAGCTTGCAAAATTAAACTTACTTGGATAGAAAATACAAAATTAAACTTAATTTCATTCAGCTGCATGTCATTGCAGTTCAGGCAGATAAAAGTTTTGTTTTTTCATGCAAACCTGTCTTCTCCCAAACCAAAATTTCTTCTTGACATACCCACCCACCGCCCCACACACTACTCAATATAAACCTGGTATAGAAGTTCTTTATAGCTTTTATTGTGGTTTATAATTATACATATATATAATAATTTCATTAATAACTACTATTCATACTATTGTGTTCACAATATATAATGCAAAGTAGATGTTTTTCTTTTTTTGGTGGTGGGGGTGGTATGAAGTTTTGCTCTTGTTGCCCATGCTGGAGTGCTATGGCGCCATCTCAGCTCACTTCAACCTCTGCCTCCCAAGTTCAAACAATTCCCCTGCCTCAGCCTCCCAAGTAGCTGGGATTACAGGCACCCGCCACCATGCCAGGGTAATTTTTGGATTATTAGTAGAGACACGTTTTCACCATGTTGGCCAGGCTGGTCTTGATCCACCCACCACAGCCTCCCAAAGTGCTGGGATTACAGGCTTGAGCCACTGCGCCCAGTCAAAGTAGATATTTTTCTAAATATTTATTGACTAAACAACCATCCTCCATGTGGGATGGAAGGTGATACTACAGTAGAAAACGGTAATTTAACCAGGTTCTAGATTTGGAGACAGAAGTTCTGGATTTAAATCCCAACTCCGCACATCACTTATTAATTGTTTGGTCCTGGGGAAATCATTTAAATGCTAGACCTCTCTCAGTTTCTTTATCTGTAAATCAGAATAATGAAGGAAGTTTTAAAAATTCAATTCTTACAGGGTGGCTTTGAGAACTCAATAAGATAATATTGTCTTGGGTCAGGTTCTGCAGAAGCAGGGTCTAAGATGGGGATTCATAGACAAGTGATTTACTAAGAAATGCTCTCAGGAGAAACAGGCAAGGAAGTGAGGAAAGTAGAACAGGGCAGAAAATAAAAAGCCAAACAAAGGTGCAACTTTAGGCAAAGCCCCATGGAGAGTTACCTCCACCTGCACCCACAGGGAAATTCTGTAGTATAAATTATGCCTGAGTTTGTCCCAGCTCCACCACTGTCAGTCATTGGCTAAGGGCTGTCTCGAAGACCATAAACTTCCCAGGCATTGACAACTTTGTGTGTTTGAGCAGAAGGGCTCTAGCAGAAGGGCTCTGGAGGCAGTCTTGCAGAGGAGGCAGAGGCAGGCTGATGGAAGCAAAATAACTCCAAGGTGAAGAAGTCCACAGTTTTAGTAAAAAGGAGTCAAGAGTGGGTCCGTGCCTGGCACACAGTAGGTGCTGGATTTAAATCTGCCAGTGGGCCAAAGGTACACCATCCATTTCAGGCAGCAAGACAGAAGAGTCTATGCAACCAAATATACAGAAGCCTGAAAAGTTTTCTGAATTACTGGCTTTGTCCAAAAGCTGAGCGTTCAATGCCCTGGACAGAGCCTCGAAGCAGCTTCTTGGGAAACGATCAATATTTTCATCCTCATTGCTAGTCAGACTGTGGGTAGGAAACCAAGGTGAAGCTGACATTAAAATAATGAACAGGAAGTAATTCAGGGAAGATCAACTCAATTCTTCTTGAACCTTGGGAGATTTTTGGCAGAAGATGGAAAGGGGTCAGGAATAGGTTCCAGCCATCTTAATAGACAAATCCCCAGGAGTTGAATCCTGGAACAAGTTTCATAAATCGCCAATAAAGATATCTCTTACCACACCCTGAGGCCAAACCAGCTTCGACCAACATCTACAAAGGGAGCGTCAGGCGGCCCCCAGTGAATATCTCATTAGGTAGTCGAGGCTTTGTATAGGGCATTTAACCTTTAATGGGCAGGAGGAGTAAAACTCCAAAACTCAGAGAAGATTAGATGTAACTTACTATTTCATCAGTCTCTAAAATCAGGATGTCCCAATAACTGGGAACCTTTCTACTCTATCTTCCATGGGATATTAAATTTGGGAATTTAGTGGGTTGATGAAAATTTGACTCCTACCGTGTGAATGATGGCTCTCAAAGCACTTTAGTCGTTTCTTCTGCCAGGTAGAGAAAACAACATCCAAAACAGTGAATTGTCCTGGGGAAGAAGAAAGAGGAAAGCGCTGCAAACAGAAGCCTGAAGCTCCACTTACAGCCCACTCCCACCCTATTTTAATTCCAAAGAATATTGGTTGAGCTGTCAGCCCAGGCAGGACTCCCTGTTACCTCCAGGGGGCAAATGAAAGTGAGTGAGGTGGCCCCAGAACTCACCCTGCACTGGAGTAGGGCCCTCAGCAAGTTCCTCTCAGGAAAGTGTGCTGATATTGGAGGCAAAGGTGAGGACTATTTCAAGAATCAAGGGTGGCTCTGAGAGACAAGTCCCAGATCTGAGGGCGAGGGTGAGGATGAGGAAAGCCAGATGGGTCTTGGGTAGGGGCAGAAGTCGGGGATGGTGATGAAACATGAGTGGCATAGACTGCTTGGAAGAAGCTATTTTTCTCCATCTCAGGATTCTTACCTTCAACCCCCAAAACAAACATCTGCCTTTGGGGGAGTATTGGGGAAAGGCTTCTGTCCTTCATCCCATCCCTTCACTCATGCTTCCCGAGGTAGGAACAAGGTGAGTCTTAGCTAAGGGGCAAAATCATAGCCCAAACCCCTACAGATTAGCAAAATGAGGGCTCACAGTATATGCAGATGAGGAATTAGGTTTCTACACAGATGAAGAGGAGAGATGGAAAAATCAGTTGAAACAAAGGCTGCTTCAAGAATCAAGTTTTAAAAGGAGGGGAAGCAGAAGTGGTGACGAGCATACATCTACATTTCTGCAGGACAGTCTTGGTTTTGCCAGCTGTCTTGGCTTCATTATTAACAATGCCTCCTTTACTCTCAATAGTGCCCCAGTTTGGACAGTAAATTAGATGGTCACAATAAAGGAAATGAAAGTTACTGCAGAGAAGGAACAGTAGTTCATCTTGATAGAATCTCTTCTTTCCTCAGAAGAAAGAATAAGAAAAAAATGGAGATTTATAAGTGAGAAGTTAACTCAAATAATCAAAAAAGCAGATTATCATAGCAACAGAAGGATCTGGGTTAGATTATTTCTAAGACATTTTCCAGCTCCTAAAATTCTATAATTCTATGATTTTTCCCAATAATAAGGGAAGATAGAAATGTTGGGAGTTTAAATGGATTGTCTACTTGGCAAAGAGTTACCGTGAGATCATCTTCTGACAATCTCTGCGTAGTGTCTCACTAGCAGGCTTCCCTAATAGCTGGGAAAACTCTAACTGAAAGAGCTTTAATTTCTAAGAAACAACCTGGCACCTGGTTAAATACAGAAAGTTGTGTGAAAATGAATGAGAGGAAGTGGTCTTCAAGGAGTCTATAAAAATGGAGGCCAAACAAGAACTGGCTGGGCTGGCATGTTTGCAGCACTTTCCAAAAGATAATGTGTCCTTTACGTGCAGCCAACGAGCATATGAAAAAAAAAAAAAAGCTCAACATCACTGATCATTAGAGAAATGCAAATCAGAACAACAATGTGATACCATCTCATGCCAGCCCAAATGGCAATTATTAAAAAGGCAGAAACAACAGATGCTGGTGAGGTTGCAAAGAAATAGGAACACTTTTATTCCGTTGGTGGGAATGTAAATTACTTCAACCATTGTGGAAAACTGTGTGGTGATCCCTCAAATATTTGATCTAGCAATTCCATTATGGGGTAAATATCCACAGGAATATACACCCTTCTATTGTAAAGATACGTGAACATGTATGTTCATTGCAGTACTATTCATATGAGCAAAGACATGGAGTCAACCCAAATGTCCATTAATGATAGACTGGATAAAGAAAATGTGATTCATATATACCATGGAATACTATGTAGCCATAAAAAAATGAGATCATGTCCTTTGCAGGGACATGGATGAAACTGGAAGCCATTATTCTCAGCAAACTAACGCAGGAACAGAAAACCTAACACTTACTTATAAGTGGGAGCTGAACAATGAGAACACCTGGACACAGGGAGGGGAACAACACACACTGGGGCATGTCAGGGGAGGTCAGACAGTGGGGAGAGCATTCGGGAAAAGAGCTAATGCATGCTGGGCTTAATACCCAGGTGATGGGTTGATAGGTGCAGCAAACACCATGGCATACATTTACCTATGTAACAAACCTGCACATTCTGCAAATGTATCCCAGAACTTAAAAAAAATTTTTTTTTTTTTTTTGAGACGGAGTTTCGCCCTTGTTACCCAGGCTGGAGTGCAATGGCACGATCTCGGCTCACCGCAACCTCCTCCTCCTGGGTTCAAGCAATTCTCCTGCCTCAGCCTCCTGAGTAGCTGGGATTACAGGCACGTGCCACCATGCCCAGCTAATTTTTTGTATCTTTAGTAGAGACGGGGTTTCACCATGTTGACCAGGATGGTCTCGATCTCTCGACCTTGTGATCCACCCGCCTCGGCCTCCCAAAGTGCTGGGATTACAGGCTTGAGCCACCGTGCCCGGCCCTAAAAAAAATTTTTTTTAAGACAATGTATCCTTTTTATGAGCTTGTACTTTTGACAAACAACTTTTAAACTTATAATTTGTAAATGTGTCTATGATGGGAAGAGGTACCAACCAGCCAAATCAATATTTACACACAAAGACACATCACTGCTCCACCCCAATAATTATATTTGCTTATTATAAATAAGAAACTGGATTTTTTTTTCACTTATACATCAATAACACATGAATTTGCTTAGTGTGAGTCAGGTCCCTGAGTCGGGATATTTCAGGACAAACAGGCTATTTCATGTGTCTGAAACTACAAAGCTTAAAAGCTGACCCCACTTAGGCAACGCTCCATGGGGCCCTGACCAGACTTCTTTCCTCTTTTTCTTTTTGGTAACTTTGGTCTATTCTTTCTTCAACATTATTCCCCAGGAACTCTGAAGAGCTCTGTCTCACTCTGTCGCCCGGCTGGAGTGTGGTGGCGCGATCTCTGCTCACTGAAACCTCTGTCTCCTGGTTCAAGCAATTCTCCTGCCTCAGCCTCCCGAGTAGCTGGGATTACAGGCACGTGCCACCACATCCAGCTAATTTTTGTGTTTTTAGTAGAGACAGGGTTTCACCATCTTGGCCAGTCTGGTCTCAAACTCCTGACCTCAAGTGATCACTTGCCTTGGCCTCCCGAAGTGCTGGGACTACAGGCATAAGCTACTGCACCCAGCTTGTAACTCTTTTTCTGTGGGTACGGACTGAGCAACTCAAGGGGAAGCTGTGGTAGGACTGGAGTTCCAATTTCTCCTCTCTTCATCCTCCAAGCATTACTGAACCTGTCATTTTGGGATTGTCCATCTGTGTAATCTCAGTCCCCATGTAATTCTCTTCTCTCTGGGACTGACTTTCCAGAGTACAGAGACTGGCAAGTTTACCCTCCCAGATGCCTTTTTCTTTAAGGAGCCTCCTCACTCAAGTAGAAGTTTTCATTAAAACACTATGATTCTTTTTCTTAATTTCTTATCTTTGCCATACCTCCATGACTTAGTGAATGTTATCTTCTGCTAATCTCCAACCCAAGCCAGGCAGTCATGGTTGACCCTTTGTTTCTACCATTGCTTGGGTCCCTCTCCTGCAGTGTTCTTCCTCCTCCTTCCAGGCCCAGACTGAGCTCCCATGACTCCACGCTGCCTTCTCCATGGACTGATCCGCTTTATTTTGTTTTGAGACGGAGTTTTGCTCTTGTTGCCCAGGCTGGAGTGCAATGGCTCGATCTCGGCTCACTGCAACCTCCGCCTCCTGGGTTCAAGCAATTCTCCTGCCTCAGCCTCCCGAGCAGCTGGGACTACAGGCATGTGCCACCATGCCCAGCTAATTTTTTTTTTTTTTGTATTTTTAGTAAAGACAGGGTTTCACCAATCCCTGAGAGTTCTCACATCCCAGCACTTGCTCATACTCCAGCCGTGAAAGAGAGGCTGGAACAAGGAATGTGGGCATGGTCGGGGAGCCTGCAGCCCAGGGCATAATCTAACAGGAGCTGTGTCACCTGCTCAAGGTCACCTAGCCAATCAATAGTCATCTTAGATTTTTAGGCATGCTTAAAGTGATGTTTCGAGAAGGAAAAGAACCGTTTCAATAGTACACTGGCGTAGGATTCTGTCAGTGCAGAAAGCAGGCAGGAAATGCCTGCTCGTTAGTATGCCTCTGCGCGGCTGCATCTTTCAAGCTTGATTAATACTTAATGTGATTGTCTTTAAAATCTGTCACTATTTGGCAGTGATCAGATGAGTGCCAGTGACAGAAGCACAAATATTTGTATTAGGGCTATGTCATCTGCTAGGGTTATATGATTAATAAGTTTTGCCTGGTCACCCACAGAGATTTTGTTTTCCAATTTATCCAGCAGCAGTATTAACCAAAAATGCTCAAAGTAGTGTGGGAAAAAAAAGGCGAAGAAGGGCAGGTTATTTGTAGCTTTGGGGTTTTTCCTTTAATTATTGAAAGGGTAGTCCATTGCTTAAAGGGACTGGCTGACAAATTTAAAGGTCCTCAAAATCCTGCTGAAACTGGAGCAGACGCTCTTGAAACCTGAATTCCATCAAGTCTGAAGAGAGGAAAATGTGCCAAACAAATGCTTTAAAATTAAAAAAGGGGGAGGGTGGGCACAGAGAGAGACAGAGATTTTGCTGCAGGGAGAAAATAATAAACTTTTTTTTAATTTCAGAGGAAATGTACACAAAATACCAGATGCTATAACTTTAACAATTCAAATAGAGCCACACTAAATATTTCCAAGCAAGAAAAAACATTCTGAAAGGAGACAGAGAGAGGAGTGGCCAGGCTACAGCCACAGTGTGAACAGCTGTGTAGTGAATACCAAACACTAAATGCTCAGACTCGACCTTTAGCTCCTTAGTGGTCTCTGGGTGGTTACATAGGACACTATGTTCTAGTATTTCTGATTTCAAGTGGGAAGAAAGGCCTACAAGTATCTCTCCTGGGTCCTATGTGACCAAGCTAACTATTCAGAATTGCTGTGCCCTGGAGGATGAGGGGGAGGTGAAGGGGACTGTGGTACCAGAATATGGATTTTAGTCACTCAGCCCTGGGTTTGAATACTAAATCTGCTACTTACTAAGTATGTGGTCTTGGACAAGTTACTTAACGTCTCTAGAATTCAGTTTTCTCATCTGCAAAACAAAGGCAATATCTACCTTGGGGGTTGTTTTGAGGGGTAAATAATCTGTAAACTGAAAAACAGTAGCAGTTATTCCTGGAGACCCATATCTTCCAAATCTCTCATTTCCTACCTCCTCCCATTCCTTTCTCTTTTTCTCCCTGCCTCACACCTTCTCCTGAAGCATTAATTTCCAGCCACTCTAGCAATATCAGCCCATCAGGTCCTGCCTGCATATTTTTCTCCACAACACACATTTTATCTTTCAAGAAGTATTAGTACAAAGACATTAATCCAAACAAAGGAAAACAGCAGTTCCTACAGGATACCATACTAACAGAAGGTGTCCAGCTCAATTGTCAGTATGTCATTACCATCATCATCATTAATTAGGTGCCTGCTGTGTGCTAGTTTTATGAAAGATGACTAGCCAACTGTGTCCTGTAAGATAAGACCCAATAAATTGCTGGCAAGGCCAAATTACTCTGTGCCAGAAGGCAAATACCATACAGGGTAGTGCATATGGAGAAAGGAGAAACTGTCAGAGAAGAGAGGTTTGTGGTCAATGGCCAACTCTGAAAGCAGATAATTGCATGAAAGGAAGTCAACCAGGGGTAAGGTATATGTCTGCAGTGTTAATACAGCCAATGACAGACCCACAAAGAAATCATATCCACAATCAAGGCCTCATTAATCCTATGCTCTAACAAACTGTGGGATTGAACATGAGTCCTGCTCATAGTGCTGGAGATTCAAAGACGAGCAAGTCAGACCCAGCTAGTCCAGGTCTTCAAGGTGCAAATTAGCAGGAGAGAACCACAGGAAACAGACCTTGTCAGCAGAATGCTGAAAGTGTGTCCATAGGCACTTACCCAGCCCTAGAGAGGAAGAGTGAACACTGCTTCCAGGAGCATACCTAACTGAGCCTAGAAGTAGAAGTAGGAGTTGAAGGACAGTGATCAGCTAATTGACTGAAAATTTGTGTTTCTATGTAACTTCCCAAAAAACACATAGATGAAAAGAAGAGCACTGGCTGATTGAACCAGCAAATAAATTGAGGATTAAAACCCAGAAAATAGGCCAAGTGTGGTGGCTCATGCCTATAATCTCAAGTACTTTGGGAGGCTGAGGTAAGAAAATCTCAAGCCCAGGAGTTCAAGACCAGCCTAGGCAACACATTGAGACTACAAAAAAATTTTTTTCAATTAGTTGGACGTGGTGGCTGATATCTGTGGTCCCAGCTACTTAGGAGGCTGAAGTGGGAGGACTGCTTAAGCCCAGAAGTTCAAGGCTACAGTGAGCCATAATTGTACCACTGCACTCCAGCGTGGGTGGCAAAGCAAGACCCTGTCTCAAAAAAAAAAAAAAAGTAAAGAATATAAAAAAGCATGTGTAGCATGTCTTGACTTCTAAAAAATTACTTTGGAATTATACTAAGTATAAAAACCAAAATTTTGGCATCTGATTTCTAGCTTGTCAGCCAAATCCCTGAGAAACAGGAAATAAAACGTTTAAACCTTCTTGAACCCTCTGACCCCTATCTGTAAAATGGGATGTCAACAGATCACCCACTAATTGTAGAAAACACTTCCATCATTAATTAATGCAGAAATCCCTTCTAAATGTAAACAGATGCTATTTTGGCTTCTAAATTTAATTTAAGCCTTTGTCTAAGTATCAATTAATAGAGCTTTATTACCCCAATGAGAGAGAAACTGAGTTACAAGAGTAGTATAGTCTATCCACATTGGTACTGCTGAAGCCCAGGCAATTATCAAATCCTCTACCCATCCATCTATACTCGCAGTGAACGTGCAGGGTCTGCCCTGGACCTTCTTCTCCACTCTATGCTCTTCCTGGTGACCTCACCCCTCCCATAAAAGTGCTGAGAGTTTCCACATCTCTACCCGTAGCCTTGACCTCTTGTATAAGCTCCCTTCCCATTCATCCAACTGCCTCTTCAACATTTATTCATTGGCTGTCCCAACTGAAAAGTCTATGCTGTAACCATTATTTTTCCTTGGCAAGCCTGACCTTTTTCTGGGTTTCTTAGTCTGGGGAATGGGAGCACCATCTTCTTGATTCCCCCAGCCAGAACTGAGCAGTTATCATTCACTCTTCCTGTTTCTCAACCATTGATCACCCAGGCCAATAGACTTCATCTCCTAACTGGCTGTCAAACTTCCCACACCTCTCTGTCGCACTGACCTCTTATAAAATAGTCTTCCTTCCTTTCAATCCACTCTGTAGCCAGAGTAATATTCTAAAAACGTAAATCTTACCATGTCATTCTTGCTTAAAATCCTTCATGGTTTTCAATGTCTACAATTTAAAGTTCAAATGCCTTAATGTGGCTTATAGGGCCCATCAGGACTTGGCCTTGTCTTCATATCCAGTTTCATCTCTCACCTCTTCTCTCCTCTGTGTCCCAGCTATGCTGAATTCTTTCTTTTCTGTTAATGCACTGTACCCTCTCTCACTCCTGGGCCCTCATAAATACAGTTCTTTTGACTGTCCCTTCTTCACTTGACCGGCTTCTGCTTTTTTTTTTTTTTTTTTTTCCAAACAATCTTCTAAAAACTCTTCTCTGATCCACTGAATATAGTTTGTTTGCCCCACAATGTGTTCCAATTCTATTAGTCAGTATAGTATTGGCTATGCTGCAGCAACAATAAACCCCAAAACATTAGTGACTTAATACGATAACATTTTATTTTTTAACAATTAAGTTGGAAATAATTTCAAACACACAAAAAGTTGTAAAACTAAAAATAGTACAGGGAATACCCATACATCTTTTGCCCAGATTTGCCTATTGTTAACATTTTACCCCTTTGCTGCAGTATTTGAAGGTAAATTATATAAATTATGGTCATTCACCCCTAAATACTTCAGTGCACATTTCCTAAGACTATAGAGGTCTTTTACATGACTGTAGTACAATTATCATCTTCACAGGCTAACTTGGATGCAACACTTTAAAAAAACTAACCTGACATCCATATTCCAATTTTGTCATCTGATCTAATTATGTCATTTGTAACATTTTCTCCCTTCAAGTACAGGATCCAGTCTGGGGACAGATATTGCATTTAGTTGCCAAGTCTCTCTAGCTAACTTAAATCTAGAGCATTGCCATAATCTTTCTTTATCTTTTATGACATTGACATTTAAAGCTTATCCTCACTCATATTCCAGTCTGAGGCAGGGTGGACAGCCTTCCTTGATCGTATATCTATGCTGTCATCAGTGAGCCCTGACTACATTCCAGGCAGTATACTAGGTGCTGAGAAGATGGCAGTGACCAAGGCAGATCTTGCCACAACAGAGCTGAAAATCTACCAATGTGACAACTAGTTAAATACATACTTGCAATAGGATGTGATACATTTCACAATAAGTGAAGTGTAGAAAGCCTGGTAGAGACTGTTGCCACTCACTGTTCTATCCACTTTTCCTCATTTCCCAGCCCCTATGAATCTAGATATGGTCATGTGATTAACTTTTACCAATGGGATGTGAGTTGAGGTGATGTGTTACTTTCATCCAGGGTATACCTTCTCCATGCTCACTCTTACCTCACCTTGATGACTTTGGAGACCACACATTCCAGAGAGCATAGACACAACATCCAGAAGGGCTGTCCAACTGTACTGTCAATTGTTGTGTGGATACAGTTTTCTCAGTTTACGTATTGTGTCAATATCACACACCCTCAAGCATCCTAATAACATTAATCTAATCCCAGAATATTCAGAATGAAATCTACACATTGCATATGGTCAGAGTTTTCCCTAAACTCTCAGGTTCCAATCAATGGTAGCAACAAGATGCAAGCCTAAATAAAGCCAAGAAGTAGTTCATAACTATCTAGTCATGGTTTGAAAATTACCTCTGGAATAGTTAGAAATTCTGAGATGCTCACCCACTATTGGGTAAGATATGTGAATCTAGAGCATTTCCATTGAAGGAAAGATTCCATTTAAGTCATATAAATATTTGTCTAATCTCCAAGCAGTCTCTCTGGAGCCTTTAACAGTTTGTTAGAGAAGATTATCTGTCCCTCCTCTAAGATCTTGCATGGGACTCACTGCAGATGTAGAGGTTATTAAGACTAATATGTAAAACCTTAAAAACTTACAGCTAACAGTTACAGAGACTCACCCAACATCACTAAACTGGCAAATCACAATGTCAACATTGGAGCTGAGAACTTGGATTTCTTTGCCCACGTTCTCCTTCCCTAGTAACCTGGTCAGACCCCAGTTCTATTGAGCTGTCCTTGTCTCTGTGGCGCTATCCTGTCTCACCATGCAAATTCACCTTTCAGTCAACATCCCAGGCTTAGGCTTAGAAATCTCTCATTGTATTTGTGATTGGCCATTTCCATGTCTGTTTCTCACATATATCTCTGAGAGATGGGTCCTGTTGTCTTCACGTTCATCTTCCCCCAGCTGGCATGTTAATTAGCCAGAGTAGTTACAGATCTGATGGAATAAGTTCCAAGGCTTTTGCATTGCTCTGTGCTTTCCTAAAAATCTCAGCTTTGAACTACCCCGAAATTGGAGCTGAAACATCTAAGCAGATGAAATATGGCAGGCAAAGGCTATGGAAATATATGTATCATTCTGGCTTCCGTAATAGTGGCTTTCATCATATCTCTTTCCTCTTTCCTTTAACACAGCACAGTTAGCTCTTTTGTAAAGGCTTTACCTTGAACATCTCTTACTAATTAAGCCCATTTCTTCCGTGGCAGTCTCTTTGTACTGCAAATGGGATTCAATGCTGGCTCCTGTGTGATTTGCAGCCACATGAGTTACAAAGGTGCAGGGTGCCCAGAGAGCACTCTAAGGGGGTGGGAGAAGGGGAGAAAGGAGTGATAAATGATTTATTTGTTCGAAGTAAAAATTATATATCCCCTCTTGGACTTTCTTACTAGGTACTGAAGTATTTTATCATCAACCCCCGAAAAGAGCCAGAAATGAGTATTAGACATATAGAAAATCCCCTCTAAAGAATTAGTTTATTTGGCAAATAATGTGAAACGCTGTCTTTTTTCAGCGTTTATTTTCTTAATAGCCAAAATGCAAATGGGTTATTTTATGCTGGGTACTGCTTTAAGTACTTAATGTATATTCTTTAAATTTTTATATCAACCTTATTAAGTAGATGCCATTATTATGCCTACTTTACAGATAGAGAAATTGAGGTACAGGGATATTGAGTATAGCTACATCTTATAACACTAAATGCAGAGCTAGGATTTGATTTCAGCAGTTTGATTTCAGAGTCAGTGTGCTTACTCACTACATCAAGTCCTCTCACAGAAAAAGGAAAATGTCACTAAGTTTTCTTACTTAGTGTTCTACTTTGAACAAAGTGCTTAAAATCAGTCTCCATTTCCTCACCTGGACAATGAAGCTAATAGTATCTTCTACCTTGCAGATTAGACCAAAGGATGAGTGGCAATGTGTGTAATGTACCTACTAAGGAGTCCATAACATGTACTCCATAGCATTAATTATTATGTTTGTCATTCTTTATGATCAAGAGGGGCTCCATGACAACTTCCTATGTAAGCAGAACCATCATGCAAAAATGTTCTCATTTAAGCCCAAGCCCAGAGACATAAAATAAATATTCATATAGTTTTCAGTAATTCTAACCTCAAATAAATGCCATGGATCAAAGTATTTCAGAGAAATTTCCTGAAATCTTCACCTCTCTCTCACTGCAGCTCATTGGATTTTGGTCAGTTCCCCGGACAAGGTTCATCCCCAGGGGCCCTTGCATAGCCAAGTCAACTGCAGGCCCTTTAGGCTCATTCCGTGTTGGTTCAGCACCTGCCCAGAATATACCTATTTGCAGAGTTCAGTCTAGAACCCTCAGCCTCCTAAGAGCTCTCCCAATTTGGTGTGGCCTTTGTCAAACCTCCTGGAGAAGTTCCAGGTTCAAAGAGCTCCCCTGGGAAGAAAAGGAGGAACAGAGAGTAAAGAAAGAAAACATAAATTCCCAAGGTCCTCAGAATTTCCATGACCCGGGTTACAACAAGCAGGGAACTAGCCAAGCTCAAAAGTGCCTTTCGGCCCCCATTTAAACTTCTTTTATTGAAGAAAGAAGCCATAAATCACACAGCTTCCTGCCAGTTCCTTGTGACCACACAGGCTTCTAGCCCGAGAATGGAAGCCCAAATGAAACAAAGGTGGAGAGAAGGAAGATTAAAAGAAAGTGGATGCCCCTTGGAAGCCCAGCCACATGTAGTCAGTCATCACTAAAGAACAATTGAAGAGTGTCAGACAAGGCTGGTTGTCTTGCCTGGGTCTGTGGAGGCAAAGAAGGAGCCTCAGAAGTTTCCGAGAGCCACACTCTTTCAGTATAGGTATCGATAAGGAACACCGAAGCTGGAGCTTTGAGAATGAAGTTGAAAGGGGTAATCTTGATGTGTATTTTTATCAGAATAGGATGAAAACTGTCTCTAGAAAAAAGAAGACTGTATGAAAGGGCTTCAGCCTTTCTCATCTACCCAGAAGGGTGAAAGGAAATGTATCTGCTCAGCTGCTAAACTTTGCTTGAAAAGCAAAGAAAAATCTATGAACTGGGAGAACTAATGGTACCTCTGTTCAGGATGAGGATTTGTGGTCAAATTAAAACTTCAATTTGAATAAATTATTGTTAAAATCTCCAGACATGAAATTAATATAATTAGGTAATAGCTCCTGAACTGAAATCTCTCAGCAAGCTAACCAGAAGAAAAAAAGCAGCTAGATTGGACTCATTGAAACTAAGTGAATAAATGCCAGCTTCCAAAAAATGCCAACAAGAAAAAAATCACAGGATGTATAAGGTGAAGAAGGGGCAGAAGCCAAGTGACGGAGCACAAAGCACTCTAAATTGAGTGTCAAGAAGCCTGGGTTTATGTCCTGCCAAGAAAGGTAATTGTGGTCTCAGACCATAAATATTAAATCATTATAACAAGGCTGAAACTTATCTTTATTAATCAAAATAGGAACTATTACAATCAACATATTTTTTGCCATCAAGAAATAAGTTTGTTTACTCTTATAGCATAAAAATCTGTGCTTTGGGATTTGATGGACTCTTGGAATGCATTTTCTGCATCCTGCTGGTTGTGGAAGCATTTTCCTTGCAGAAAGTTGTTGAGATGCTTGAAGAAGGGATAGCCAGTTGGCGAGAGGTAGATCAATATGGCAGATGAGGCAAAACTTTGCAGCCCAATTCATTTAATTTTTGAAGCCATAGATCGTGTGATGTGCAGTCAGGTGTTATGGAGAAGAACTGAGCACTTTCTGTTGACCGATGCTGGCTGCAGGTGCTGCAGTTTTCGGTGCATCTCATCGATTTGCCGAGCATTCTTCTCAGATGTAATGGTTTCCCCGGGATTCAGAAAGCTGTAGTGGATCAGACTAGCAACAGAACACCAACATCAGAATAGCAAACAGTGACTATGACCTTTTTTTTGGCACAAGTTTGGCTTTGTGGAGTGCCTTGGCAGCTGCTTCTTGGTCCAACCACTGAGCTGGTTGTCGCTCGTTGTTACATAGAATCCACTTTTCATTGCACATCATGATTTGATAGAGAAATAGTTCACTGTTGCATAGAATAAGAGAAGATGGACTTTTTCACATTTTCAATTTGCTTCAAATGCTGAATTACCGTAGAATGGTCGACAAAGAGTTCTTCAGCAACTTCTCACGTAGTTGTAAGAGGATCAGTTTCAATGATTGTTCTCAGTTGTTCTTTGTCAACTTCCGATGGCCGTCCACTGCGCTTCTCACTTTCAGGGCTCTCCTCTCCTTGGCAATACTTCTTGAACCAACATCGAACTGTATGCTCATTAGCATTTCCTGGGCCAAATGCATTACTGATGTTGTGAGTTGTTTCTGCTGCTTTACAACCCATTTTGAACTTGAATAAGAAAATCACTTGAATTTGCTTTTTGTGTAACATCATTTCCGTAGTCTAAATATAAAATAAACAGCAAGTAATGTCATTAGCAAAAAAACATAAAGCAAGAAGTGTGTCAGTTAAAATTATGTATAACATAACCACATTTATTTATTTATTTATTTTACTTTAAGCTCTGGGATACATGTGCAGAACGTGCAGGTGTGTTACATAGGTATACATGTGCCACGGTGGTTTGCTGCACCCATCAACTCGTTATCTAGGTTTTAAGCCACGTATGCATTAGATGTTTGTCCTAATGCTTTCCTTCCCCTTGCTCCCCACCCCCCATCACAGGCTCCCTCTCTGTGTCCATGTGTTCTTACTGTTCAACTCCCACTTATGAGTGGGAACTTGTGGTGTTTGGTTTTCTGTTCCTGTGTTAGTTTGCTGAGAATGATGTTTTCCAGCTTAATCTATGTCCCTGCAAAGGACATGAACTCATTCTTTATGACTGCATAGTATTCCATGGTATATATGCATAACCACATTTATTTAAGAATGCATTCCAATATCAAATGGCAAATTTCAACAATGCAAAAACCGCAATTACTTTTGCACCAGCCTAATATATAACCTTGGACAAATGCCTCAACCCAGTACTTTTCAAACTATAGCATGACCTAAGGGCTTCAGTATGACTTGTTAAAATACAGATTTCTGGGCAGCACCTCCAGAGTTTCAGATTCCATAGGATGGGGTCTGAAAATGTTTATCTCTAACAAGTTTCCAGGGGAAACTGATGCTGCTGGTCCAAGGACCCCACTTTGGGGCCTTCCTGGACCTCGGTTTCCAAATCAATAAAATGAAAAAAGAAATCAGATAATCTCTAAGCTCTAACTTCTCCTAAAACTCTATGAAATAAACAACCTGGGAAAAGCAAGGACAGGATCACAAAGAATGTTGTATTCCACAGCATCATGGACAGCTGTGTGCTGCCTGTACTTTTAGGAGATGACTGTGCAAACACGCCGCCAGGGAGGACTGTACTCCAGGGACTCTACTGATTTACTGAGGGCCAGGATGCGGGACAGGGTTGTGAGTGATGCATCTAGAAAGCCAGCAACAGGTGCTTCCTCCCCACCTATTAAAAAACGAAAAAAGAGAAATCTGCAGGAAACATCAACAATATCACTGGTCAAAAATGATGCTAATTTGATGAGTCCCAGTCAATCTGTGGGAAAGGGCAGCCACAAGAGACTGAGAAATGATACTCTATTTTATGATTCAGGGGAGAGGAGGAGCATTTGAAAGGATATACATTAACCTGTTTGAATCTTAAATGCAAAGTCAATTGTTACTCTTTGTCAGCCGTGGCCACCTTCACCTGCTGTTAAATGAACATATTGACTATGATTGTCTTCTTGGCAGGAAAATGAAACTGAAAACAACCATGAAAAAGTACATGTAAACTCCAGATCCCACTGAAGTGTCTGAGAGTCCTGTGCTCACTTTTATACTGTGTAGTTTATATAAGTAAAGAAAGATAAAATCTTTGAGTCTTTTAAATTCTTTGACTATCCAGACCACTTCCCCTGCATTTGTTAAAAAATATACATCTCTTGTAACCGTAATGCAAGTGCAAGAGTGTATTCAAGTGATACAGCTAAGCAGCTTTGAGCAAATTTAAAGAAGCATTTTATTGCATATTTCTAAATTAGTTGAGTCTACAAATGTATAATAAACCTATAAATTTATATAATAAACCTATATAAGAAAAACTTTTTTTACATAGTATTCATATACTACTTCATCCACAATGTTTCCCTGATCCCTCACAATCAGTTTCATGTAGTTAAAAAAAAATCTTTCTTTTAGATGAAAATCTTATTTAATATATGTGTATATTCAATTACTCCTATGGTTAAAAATATGACTTTGGAGTGAAGCCAACCTAAGGTCAAAGTTTGGTTCCACCATTTGGTAGGTAAGAGAGGTTGGGCAAGTTACTTAACCCCTTTGAACCTCAGTTTCCTCCCTGGGAAAATGCAGATTAAAAAGTCCTATTTCACAGGGTTATTATGAGGATTAATTGAATTAATAATGTCTAATAAAGGACAGCATTGGTAAAACCATGGCTATTATTATAAAAAATGTGACCGTTTTTGTTAAAATGTTTAATAAATTATGTATGGAAACTCTAATATATACTAATTTAAAATAATCAGTTTCCAGCTTAAAAAATTAGGTCTCTATTGCTAAGGTTAAATTCACAAATAATGTAGAACTTAACAGATTCTAAGAGGGAAAATGTTGATAAAGGTGGTAACCTAACAAGCAATGTCCAGGTCTTAAGAGAAACAGGAAAATCTTATGAATTTGCTAGTTGGTCTTTGCTCTTAGACCTTCAGCCATAAATTATATCTAATGATTCATGTTTGAAATGGCGTTTTTTGGCTGAATATCTGACCTTAACTACTTTTAGATTCTCTCACCACCACTTATTGCATGAAGTTCTACTGCCTATTTCTTATTTCTGTATGCATGCCCTTTTCCAGAAATCACCTAGGCATAAGTGCCTGGGACTATTCAGTCACATTTTACAGACAGCTCAAGGCACTGAATTCACCTGCTGGATGCAAAGGATGCAAAAAAACTCAGGGTATTTTAGATTCCACACCTAAGTGAGATCATGTGGTATTTGTCTTTCTCCATCTCGCTTATTTCACTTAGCATAAGGTCCTCCAGGTTCATCCATGGTGTCACAGATCGCAAGATTTCCTTTTTTTTATAGCTGAATAATATTTCAATGTATATATACATATACATGTATACACATTACATTTTTAATTTTCATCCATCAGTTGATGGACAGTAAGGTTGTTTCCATATCTTGGCTATTGTAAATAATGCTGCAGTGAATATTGGGGTGCAGATATCCATTTGATATACTGATTTCCTTTATTTTGGATATCTACCCAGAGTGGGATTATTGGATCTTACAGCAATGCTATTTTTAATTTTTTCAGAAAACTCAACACTGTTTTCCATAATGGCTGTACCAACATCATCCATACAAGGGTTTCCTTTTCTTCACACCTTCTTCCACATTTGTCTGTTGTCCTTTTGATAATAACCATCTGTCCTTTTGATAATAAGAGGTGTAAGATGATATCTCATTGTAGTTTTGATTTGTATTTTCCTGATGATTAGTGATGTTGACCACCTTTTTATATAATAACCTGATGGTCATTTGTACATCTTTTTTGAGAAATATGTACTCAGTTCCTTTGTCCATTTAAACAAAAATTTTTTCCCTTAGATTTGGAAAGCCCGCTTTTGAGGATTTTTTTGTTTTTACCATTGGTTATAAAAGTTTCTCATAGATTTTAAATATTAACTGTTTATCAGATATATGAGCCACAAATATTCTCACCCATTCTGTAGGCTGCCTTTTCCCTCTGTCAATTGTTCCTTTGTTGTGCAGGAGATTTTTAGTTTGATGTAGTCCCACTTCTATAATTTTGCTTTTGTTGCCTGTGCTGTTGGTACTGTGTCCAGGAAATAATTGCTAAGTCCAATGCGAAGAAGCTTTTATCTTGTTTTCTTCTATTAGTTTTATAGTTTTAAATTTTTGTATCAAGTCTTTAATACATTTCAAGTTGATTTTTGTGTATGGTATAAGGTGAGGATCCAGTTTTATTAATTTGCATGTGGATATCCAGTTTCCCCAACAGCACTTATTGGTGAGGCTATCTTTTCCTTACTGTATATTCTTGGCACATGTGTTGAAGATCATTGGATCATAATATATGTGTGGGTTTATTTATGATCTCTCTATTCTATTCCATCCCTCTACACATCTGTTTTTATGCCAGTACCACACTGTTTTGATTATTGTAGCTTTGTAATATATTGTGAAATCAGGAAGCATGATGCTTCCACCTTTATTCTTTCTCAAGACTGCATTGTCTATTTGGGTCTTTTGTGGCTCCATATGAACTTTAGAATTTTTTTTTCTATTTTTGTAAAGGCTGACATTAGGATTTTGATAGCGCTTACATTGAATTTTTAGTTCACTTTGGATAGTAAGACATTTTAACATCATTAATTCTTTCAATCTGTGAACACAGGATGTCTTTCCATTTATTTGCATTTACTTTAATGTTTTCATTAGTGCTTTATAGTTTTCAATGTACAGGCAGTGCTCGACTTACGACTGCGGTCGGGACCGTGGAACGGTCGTAACACGATTTGGTCGTTAAGTTGAGTAGGCTATGTGTACAGTTGAAATGGCGCACGTGGAGATGGCAGTGCTGCCAGAAGCTGGTCTGCACTGTCCTATGTCCAGTTGGGCAACGTTTGCACTGCCAGACGTGGAGCAGTCGTGGCTAGCAATTGTGGTCATAAAGTCGAATGGTCGTAAGTTGCATAGGTCGTAAGTCAATCAATACCTGTACTATTCTTTCACTCACCTCCTTGGTTAAGTTTATTCCTAAATATTTTATTATCTTTTGTGCTATCATAAATAGGGTTGCTTGCCTAATTTCCTTTTTGGATAATTTGCTGTTAGTATATAGAAATGCAATTGATATAATGTCAATTTGGTCAATCCTGCAACTTTGTTAAATTTGTATATTAGTTTTAATACTTTTTTGGTGGTCTTTTTAGGAATTTCTATATATAAGACGCCATTTGCAAACAAAGGTACTTTTACTTCCTCCTTTCTAATTTGGATGCATTTTATTTATTTTCTTGGCTAACTGCCCTGGCAAGAACTTCAAGTACTATGTTGAAGAGAAGTGGTGAGAGTGTGCATCTTTGCCTTATTTTGGATCTTAGAGGAAACACTTTCAGCCTTCCAGAATTGTATATGATGTTAGTTGTGGATTTTACATACATGGCCCTTATTGTGTTAAGTTCCTTTTATCCTAATTTGTTGAGAGTTTTTATCAATAAAGGGTGTTGAATTTGGTCAAATTCTTTTTCTGCATCTATTGAATTGATCATGTGATATTTATCCTATATTTGGTTAATATGGTGTATCAAATTGAATTATTTGCATAAGTTGAATAATCTTTGCATTCCAAGGATATATTTTACTCCGTCATGGCATATGATCCTTTTAATGTGCTATTCAATCTGGTTTGCAATATTTTGTTGAGGATTTTTGCATCCATGTTCTTCAAGTATACGGTCTGTAGTTTTCTCGGGGTCTTTTTGGCTTTGGTATCAGGGTGATTCTTGCTTCATAAAAAGAGTTTGAAAGAAGATCCAGTTCTTTTTTGGAAGAGTTTGAGAACAACTATATAAATACTCTTCAACTCCCCTCTTCTGAGATACTATAAAGACTTTGGCAAGTGGTGATCTCTCTTTTATTGAAGTAAGTCTAATCAACTTAACTGTGCTTGATCAACAGGATTTTTAGTTGCATTTTACAGTTGACATGATGGTATTATATCCACAATTTACTAGTGAAGAAACTGAGGCACAGAAAGGTGAAATAACTTGTTGAATATTTCAAAATCACATGGCAGAGCTGGAACTAAAATTCAGATATTTCAGACACTGAAGTCCAATCTCTTAGGCAGACAGTGGAGGCTATAAATGGAAAGTCATGAGTTTAGACATTTTTGGCACCCAAAAGGATAGTCAAAGCTCCCCTCCTAAAGCCTTCCAGTCCCCTGTCCTTCTTAAGAGCTCCCTCTATAATATCACTGGCATGGGGCCATGTACCTTCTGTTTTAATGTTTCCAGCTATAGGTCCTTTCCGACTCAGAAGGCAGCCCATTGCCTGACTCAACTGAATAAGGCTCTCTTTAGCACTGAGCATTGATAAAGGAAAAGAAGCCCACTTTAGAAACATGGATGTATCCTGTATCCCTGCAGCCTGGGCATAAGAATAGAAGATGCTCACAATCCAAGATCCTTGGAATGACATTGGCTTCTGGTTGCATGACCTTAATCACTCTGTCTAAACCATGGTTCAGCCTGGCAGTTCCCTTTGTTTTTCATTCTGTGGTGTGCAGGGGAGTAGAGATGAACCTTTGGAAATCTCTTGATAGCACTCCCTGTTAGTGCCCAGGCCTCAGATGTTTATGCTGAGTGACACAGTTTAGATGTTTGTCCCCTTCAAATATCATGTTGAAATGTGATCACTAATGTTGGCGGTGGGCCCTGGTGGAAGGTGTTTGGGTCATGGGCTTTCTATCATGACCCAATGGGCTTTATATCATGAAGAATTCAGATACCTCATGAATGGTTTAGTAATGAGTTGTCACCAGATATGATTGTTAAAAAGAATCCAGGACCTCCCCACTCTCCTCTGCTCCATCTCTCACCATGTAATATGCCAGTTCCTCTTCACCTTCTGCCATAATTGTAAGCTTCCTGAGACCTCACCAGAAGCCAATGCCAACACTTTGTTTCTTGTACAGTCTGCAGAACTGTGAGCCAAATAAGCTTTTTTCTTTATAAATTACCCAGCGTCAGGTATTCCTTTATAGCAATGCAAAATGAACAAACACACTGATTCTCCAGACTTCCGTTCACCAGAGCACACCCAGCCTCACACTGATGCTTTCCAAAGGCTATCACCTCAGAATCAGGGAGCAGGGGAAGTGGTGGGGAAGCATGGAGGAAGGTACAACTCATTGACTTATTTCCTCCTGAAACCCAGGCAAAGAATTCAGGGAATAACCTCTACTTGACCATTTGTTTTTAAAATATAATAAGTAAGAACACCCTTCTGGCTAAGTCATGCTGACTGATACAAAGTTAACTTTTAATACATGATCACTTTAAGGCCAAAATATAATTAAATTTTTTTTTATTTCTATCTTCTCCAAAGGGGATAAACATATACAGAAGAAAATGATTGTACATAGAATAATATCTGATTTATCTTTTTTCATTCTAACCTCAAATTTAGAAAATCACCAAGAGTATTTTAAGAATTCACTACCTAAAAGATAGTAGCTTAGCTCCCAAATTCACATAAACCATAAATTTGCGGATGAAGTCTTCCACCAAAACTATTAATTTTTTAATAAAGAGCAGAAGTTGGGGGATGACAGGTTCTTGGAACACACTTCTACATACCTCTCTCCAAGTTTCTACTCAATCATTTAACAAAGTAAATCTACCAAACTATAAATGAATCCAGAATACTTTGTTTGAACTTCTCCATAAGAATTTCATTCAAACTGATCAAAATTCTAGCTGAAATTCAGATAAACTCGTTATCTATTTTTCAGTGGTCTTTAACACTAATGATCCTCTTAAAAGAGAGAACACAAGATCTATCTGAAATGATTTGTTCATAGTAAGCCCAGGTCTACCCCATCTTCTATTTATTAATAAGTTCCATAATTTCTCCTTATATAGATATCACTTAGCTCTCTGAAATGAAATTTACCCAGGTCCAGAGATTTGAACTCAGTTTCGGAAACTAAGTACATTCTCGTTAACTCCTCCCAAGTCTAGTGCTTCACTTTGTTCTTTAACAAGTATTGTTCTTTTCTGAGTTTGAATTAGGGTTGTGGTGATAGGAATGGAAATATATTGCCAATATGACAGAATAATTGGAAAGAGAATAGGCACAGCATAGCAAGAGATTAAATGAGGGGTGTGTGAGTGTGATACAAATGACCAGCTGACGGCCAAAATTCATGCTCTTCTAAGAGCACTGTCAAGAAGTGACTGTACAGACAGTATTGTCAAGAGGTAACATTTCCCAGCCCTCCTTGCACCAGGGCAGGGCTACATAACGAGCGTTTGCTGCTAAAATGTGAAACGAAGTGATGTGTGTTGCTTCTAGACAGAAAAGGTTAAAAAGTGGATGAAATATCGCCATGATGAAACCTGCTCCATCCACCACCTAATAGGAAGGAATTCTAGGGTCCTAGAGAGGATACTTTTGATGACACTTTCAAGCCTGTGTCCTTGAATGGTCATGGGGACATTCCTCCCAACCAAGAACGCTGATGTACTTCACATGAATGAGACTGTAAACCAAAAAGTATCTGAGACAAGTCTCAATCAATTTCAAAGTTTTTTTTGCCAAGGTTAAGGACAAGCCTGTGCACAGCTTCAGGAGGTCCGGAGAACATGTGTCAAAGGTAGTTGGGTAACAGCTTGATTTTATACATTTTAGCAGGGACAAGAGTTACAAGCACACATCAATTAATACATGTAAGGTATACATTGCCTCAGTCCATAAATGAAGAACAACTCAAATAGTGGGGGCAGGGGGACCTCCAGGTCATTGATGGATTCAAAGATTTTCTTATTGGTAATTGGTTGAAAGCATTAAGTTATTATCTAAAGAAAAGGAATGTCTGGGTTAAGGTAAGGGGTTGCAGAGACCAAGGTTATTATGCAGGTGAAGCCTCCAGGTAGCAGGCTTCAGACAGAATAGATTGTAAATGTTTCTTATCAGACTTTAAAAGGTGCCAAACTCTTGGTTAATCTCTCTAGGATCAGGAAAAGACACAGAAAGGGAAGGAGATTCTTTACAGAACGTAGATTTCCCCCACGAGACAGCTCTGCAGGTCCATTTTTAAATACATCAAAGAAATATATTTCAGGGTAAAATATTTTGATTTCTATCAGGGCCTACTATCTGTCATTTAGTGATGTATTTTATTACTAGAGAGAGTCTGTTTGGTCAGTCTTTTTTTTTTTTTTTTTTTTTTTTAAAGACGGGGTTTCACCATGTTGGTCAGTCTGCTCTTGAACTCCCGACCTCAGGTGATTTGCCCACCTTGGCCTCCAAAGTGTTTGGGTGGCCCGGCTGTCAGTCTTAAGATCTCTGTTTTGATGTTAATGCTGCTCAGTGTGCCTGAATTCCAAAGGGAGGAGGGTGTAATGAGGCATGTCCAAACCCCATTTCCCCTCATGGCCTGAACTAGTTTTTCAGATTTACTGTGGAGTGCCCTTGGCAAGACGAGGTTCACTCAATTGTTTGAGAGGCTCAGAATTTTATTTTTGGTTTACAAGACATAAATCACTATTGCGGTAAGCCACTGAGATTTTGAGTTTATTAGTTATAGCAGCTATCGTTATCCTTATTAAAACAGACATGGATATAAAAAGTTATAAATGCTTTTTAGTCTTTGGAGGCATCCAGCGATTTGGAGAATGGTGGTACTATTTTAAAATAATGAAAGTATCAAGAGAAGGACCATCTAAGAGGGGTATCTATTCCCAGCTGAACAGTATTATTGTTTGAGGGGAGTGCTGCCAACTGGGAATCAGAAGGCTTACTGCTTGGCTAAGCTACTCCCTTTAAAAAGTATATCCTCAAAAAAGTCACTTAATTTTTCAGCCTCAATTTCCCCTCTGAAGAATAATATATGAAGACAAGTATTATAAACAATACAAAGCTATGCCAATGTAAAATATCATTATTATAATCTTATCATTTACTTTTAAAACCAAAGGGGAATTTACAGATCATTTCAGTAAGAAAAATATTAAATCTCCTTTAGCAGTTACTGTAACTGGGCACTGCACTAACTCATAATTTTCATGACATAGCTACTATTATTATCATCATTGATTTGTAGATGAAAAAAATTGAAAAAAAATGGGTTTAGTAATTTTCCCAAGGTCACATCACTAATAAGCAGAAAAGTAGGGATCAAACCCAGGCAGTCTGGCTCCCAAATCTGTGCTCTTCACCACCATAAAGAGATGTCCTCTCTAGGTGCAGCTTCATTTTAGATGGGGGAACTCAGGTCATGTTACACAGGTGGTTATACACTAAATATAGACTACTGTGACAGAGAAGGCAATTTTCTCCCTGGGAAAATTTTAGTTTCTCATAAAAGGCTGGTTCTGCAGAAAATCACTGAGCTGAAAATGCATAAATTACTAAGAAAACTGAACCAGATATTTGAGCAGAATTTATGTTGATAGGAAAAAAAAAACAAAATGAGCCTAACCCTTGCTATATCTTTCAAATATGAGACAGGAGGAATATGCAGATGGATTTATTTAAATGTTTTCCAGTCAAACTTTTCCTGTGGTTCTAAGACATATCAAGATTCTTAGGGAGGTAGACTCCAGTTCCTTGGACCTCTTTCAGAGCAGAGAAATGATCCCAGGTTGACCAGGAGGCCACAACATGCTTAACTTTCCTTTCAAAAGCCCTTGGTCAGGGTAAACCAAGTCTGAAGAGCTGTCAGGAGAGCCACAATATGTCCCTGCTCCTTGAGCCTCCTGAGGCACTGGCCTTTGAGAAACCTAAATGTTCAAGCAAAGCCCCTCCCATGCCATTGATGCCAACTGAATCGTCATCTGGACAAAGCCACCTGTGAGCAAGACTGTCCTTCAGATGCCATCTGAATTCATCACATGAACTAATGGGTTCCCCTGGCATGAGACCATTCATACATGTTTGCAGATCAGAGAAAATCTCATGCATCTGGAAGCCTCAGAGGCAACATGGTTCTTCCCTGGCACCAACAGAGGACAGGATCCACGTGTCTTACTCATACCTACTGATTCTGTTTGTGGAACGTCATCATTGTCTTAAGACACAGATGAACATCTTAGATAAATTTCCAGATGTCTGGTCTACCCCTTTCTACTTCCCACATGGAGACAGACTTGGGTCTATATGTTACTACAGATCTGTATAGACACTTCTGAATATGTTTATCATCTCTATACAGGCTCTTTATTTCTGACCATGTATTGATCTTGACTACTTTAAGAAGACTCAAAAATCAAGACACATTGATAAAGATCTCTGTTATGAAATGGCAGGGAATGATAAGATAAATCAAGAAGCAAAAAACAAATTAGAAAAACAGAGAGGAGAGGATAAAGTAGACGGTTTGGGAGGCTCTGAAAGATGAGAAAGAGGCTGATAACTGCACAGATTTTTTTTTTTCTGTTCCAAAGCCAGGGGTCTCTGTTGTAGAACTGCTGACAAAAAATACAATTAATGCCTGCATCACACACAGACTATCATAGGGAGACAAGAAAAATCCTAATTTTTCACCTTTGGTTCACTGCTTCTCCTGTCTTACCTAATTGGTCCTTACCACACCTCATTTTCCAGGAAAGTGAGGCCAAATGGTTTAAGTGATTTGCTATGGTCACAGAGCTCTAAACAGAATGTGTCTACCAATTGCAACCCAGGCTCTGCCCTACACCACACTCCCTCTTGCATCACCATGTGAATCCAAGAAAGAACACTGGTCGTGCCATCAACCAGGCACACAATCAAGGACGAATTACAACCTCTTTAGGGCTCAGTGTCTTCACTTGGAAAATGAGGTTACACTAGAAACAGATGATCTACAGTTCTAAAAGTCTACAAATCCAGAAATCTGCAGATCCATGAATTTTAACAAACTACTATTTTTTAAGTTGCCAGTTATGCTTTATTAGTGGGTCATGAAGTTAATTTAGTGAGTAGCCAACATTCCCTTTTTTAAAACATGAAACAGAATAGAAAAGGTTTGACTAGATTAAGGTAATGTAAGGTAGGATAAAATGGAGTAGGTTTGGATAAGATGGAAGGAAATGTCAGAATGCATCCCATGTAGTAAGGGAGAAGGTTGTTTTGTAAAACCACGTATATGTGCTGAGTCACCATATAAAATTTATTTTTTACTATGGCATGCAGAAAAAATTATTGAAACCTAGATTTATAGACTCACATGACACATCATGGAGTTTTACTGTAGGTCCCCAAATATATGTACATTTGCTGCTTTTTGTGGATTATTTTGTCTGTGGTTTGACTTTTCTTTCTTCCTTGGTATCTTTTCCCTTAGACCAGGAGTTCTCATTCCCTCCTTCCCTTTCTCACTTGCTCAGCATCTACCCTCTTTGGGGAGGTTTCTGACTGCTGCCAGGGAGGGGAGTTCTAAAGGAGGAGAAGGTATCAAGATGTTAGATGCAATTGCAGGTTCTGTTAAGCTTATCACATCTGGTTTCATGAAAGGAGAAACACAAAGGATGAAGAAAGTCTAGTTGACGATACTGAAGGCCCCAGAGATTATGGACCATATTGTCATTGCCCAGGAGGGACAGGGCTGCAATTATCTACATCTCTGGCTCATCTACCTACTCTTCACAGGGGGATGACTAAGTAAGTGTGTCCCAAATCTTCAAATAAGGATCTCTTAGATGGAGCCTTTGTTGAAAGGGGGTTTGTATTTTACACATTTGTATAAGTAGGGGCATGTACATATAAGTGGGAGTTGTTTCTGCTTTCCCAAGGTTAAATGCCCCAAATAAACGATCTAAAAATCATACAAGAAATTAAAGTTTGGGGAGGGAATTGAGGACTAGGATTGGTAGTCTGTTGCTTAAAACCACTCTCCCCAAAGAAGGACTGTTCCCTCTAGTTCAAGTTGAAGCAGATCAGACGGGATCTCCATGGGACTGAATAGAGTTCCATGACCCTGGAGCCCCCCATGGCAGATTTCCAATTGTTTCTCTTTCCTTGATCCTCTCAGGTACAGTAACTCTTATTTTCTGTGTAATTCAAAGTTTGAAGTCAAGGTCAGTGACTAGAAAATGAAGCTTCCTGTGCTATCAGATTCTCAGTCATTCAATGTCTGAGATGAAGGTCGGTTAAAAACATTTGACTGAGACCTTTAATTCTAAATCATTGGGGTGGAAACTGGAGATGTAGCATCCTAATTCTTCCTATCAGCCTGGTCTCAGGACAGATTGGTTTGGAATAATGTTCAGGAAATGATTAATAATGAGAAAACATTGTTCCTAGCAACCACAGTCTATTAAAGAGATGTGAAATATAAGTGGAATCTCATGGGTTCTGCATAAATATTCTCTTTTGTTCTCTCAATGACAAAATTGGTGTCTCCTTCAAGGGGCTGCAGGTAGAGATGACATGAGGGCAGTCCCCCAGGTTCTAGTTGGCTCCCTGCACTGAGCTCTGTGCACAGAAGATCACAGTGTCCGTTTCAGATCTGCCTAGCGATGATGTCGTGCCAAGTACTACTGTGTTAGGCAGCCCCTTGCGGCCCTATAAAATGGTTGACCTGCTATTGACCTGCGCTGTGTCACTGTTACTCAAGAAGAGTCTCTCTGGCTAAATGCTCATGGGTCCCATGATAGATTATAATAAAGATTGTAAAGGCACAGCCAAGGTCTAATAACTCCCAACTGTCCCACAGTACAAGGAACATCAGTGAGTCCCTTCAGGGATGCAGGCAGGCTAAGTCAGCAATGAATCCATGGCTCCTCCACCAGGCAAAACCCCCTTCCCAAATCCCATACCCTAAAAAGAAAGCAAATGGTCCACCAAGGTCAGCCTTGTATTTTTTCAGAAAGAAAACTTTTCTTAATTAATTATCAGATCCAAATGTGACTGCCAAAAATTTCCACAGGTGAAAATGTTGTATAATCTTCATGATAAAAAAATGACTTGCCAGAAATTACCTTCTGTGTTTATGACTGGACAAGAGACATTAGACATCATTCCTGTCCTGATCATAGTCAGATAAGTTAAGCACTTGCAGATGGGAGAATAAAGCATTTAAGAGATATTTAGATTATGCAAAATCAACATTAAAATCATGTGTAAGACATGAGAAATTTACCAAAGATAACAGGAGAGGACACTGGTGGGACATATTGGGATTGGGTAGAAAAAGGTGCTAATAGTTTTAAATACCTCCTATGCATCACACACTGTGTTAGGTTATTTAACTCCTTTTAACAAATACCTCCTATGCATCACACACTGTGTTAGGTTATTTAACTCCTTTTAACAAATACCTACTATGCATCACACACTGTGTTAGGTTATTTAACTCCATTAACTCCTTTTAACAAATGAGGAAGCTGATGCTTAGTGATTAAACAACTTGTCCTAATATCTATCTCATATGGATGTTGTAAAGATTAAATGAAATGATGCAAGTAAGTCTTTGGAACTCTTGTTATAATTCCCAACATATATTTCACCATTGCTTAGGTTTTCTCCCCCTTGAAAAGACTGCAACCGTTCCTGTTAGCTCAGTGGATATTCGTCATTGAGAGAGACCTCATGGGACAGTCAAGATGGCAGCCTACCGATGGGAACTAGACTCCATAGCCCATTACTCCCTCAAGCATGGTTTTATTTGTTTATATCTGTCCTCGTTCTTTGCAATATTATTAGATGGGTCACAGGGAACAAATGTACATTTAAAACTCAAGATGAAGAAAAATAAGAGTATGTCAAGACAAGGCCAAGATCAAATATTTGGAGACCATAAGAGTCTGGGAAGCTGCTCTAGCTGAATCTCAATGTCCTGGGAACAGATTTTTCTGGGCACCAACACAGAAGGCGGCTGAATAGGTTACCCAGCTTTCCTTACTCAAGAGGAAGAAAATGTGCCCCTTCCTTAAAGGGAAGCAAAGTCTGTCCTTAAATTTATGCATCAAATAAATTTTTCACATGAAACTTCATGTTAGAAGCACTACATAGATAATGTCTTCAATAACAGAAAATGCAATCATAGTTTCAATAGGGCTCCTTCTTATAATATCTCTCAGTGAAAGCCAGCAGGATAACAAAACACAGTTCAGTGAACACAGCCTGCTGGAGGCCAACCTAGATGGCCCAAATGCATTTTTCCTACAATCTGCTTTGATCAAAGACTGAAGAACAGAATGTCTGAGGAAATGAAAAGAGTTTTCAACAATCCTCCATAGTGAGTACTTTTTTAATGGAAAGTGCTAGAACTGATAGTCATTGCTTGTCCTACTCTCCAACTTACCCCCTTCTAAAGAATCTACTCTACCAAGCCACCATGACCCCACTTGCACTAGACACAAGTTGCTAGAACGTGGCAGGCATTTCATCAGATGGCCAGAGACCTGTGCTGCCTGGCTTCAAAGATGAGCAGAGCTGATCAGATTCTTCCCCAGGAATTTTAATTTACAGCTCTAGTTTGAAGTAGGGGCCGCAGCTGAATGTTCTAAAGGGCAAAGGTGGGAGAGGCTATGATGGCCATGTGCTGAATTTAAGGGAGAAGGAAACAGAAGACACCAAATGTAATCAGAAAAAGCCTGCTGGCAAAGAGGGAGCCCAGAGCACATAGACACACACAGAGAGACACCGGGTAAGAGAGAGACCATGCGGTTCTTGATGGAGAGATGGTGATCATGCTCTCTCCCCATATACTGCTTCAGACCCAAAATACCTCCCATTTCCAGAACCGCCCATAATGAGAGCCTTCTTTTTGGATTCCCAGGAGAAACCTGGATCCTTAAAATAAACTCCAATTTTCTTGGGTGAAGTTGAGTGAGCATTCAGTGTAACCAAGTGATCCTAAAACATGGGCTTTTAGTAAGAGTTGGGCAACAGACAGTACAAAGTTCTAGTCTCTAGACTGCAGGCATTTGTGTTGTCAAGTGAGGGCCGATTGAATACATAAGAGATCAAAACAGATGGTATAATACACATCAACTTGGATGAATCTTAAAGGCATTATGCTGAGTGAAAGAAGCCAGTCTCAGAAAGTTACACACTGTATGATACCATTTTGACAACATTCTTGAAAAGACAAAATGATAGTGATGAAGAGATTAGCAGCTCCCCAGGGCAGGGGTAGGGGAAGAGTATGACTGTAAAAGGACAGTGGAAAGGAGTTTTGGGGAGTGGTAGTACTGCAATGTGGTCCTCCCTCCCTTCCTCTATTTGCCTCTTTCTGCTCACTTGCTACATTTTTATTACTTGCTGTGTGCTATATGGCAGACCACTGTGATCAGCACAAGGCATACAAGCACATCAAGACATCACTGTTAGAAATAAAACACTGGGGTAAAATTTTGACAGTATTATCATGCCATTTGGCTAGGAACACAGAAATGTCTATTCTCTGTGCTGCCCCAGCTAATATTGTGATTGTAGTGGTGGTTACACAAATCTATACCTATACTTACAGTTATAGAACTACAAGTAGAAAAAATAAAAATATGGAGAGAGAGAGAGAGAGAGAAAGAGAGAGAGAGAGAGAGAGAGAGAGAAAGAGAGAGAGAGAGAGAGAGAGAGAGAGAGAGAGAGAGAGAGAGAGAGAGAGACGAACTCTGGAGTTAGAAAGGTCACTGATCAGAATTTCAGCCAAACCAAGAGGGTCAACTCTAGGCAAAATTGTCTTGGCCTAAGGCACTCCTTTCTACTCTTAGCCTTATCTTTTTAGTTCTCAATACCTCCTTCTCTTCTCCTGGCTGGCATTGCCAGAGGTGAGTGATGTTGAGGGATATTTTAATAGCTGGGATCAGAAGGTCTTGCTATCCCTTCTAAAATCACACTGTAAATACAAACAATCTGTTCTACCTACAGATGGTCTTGGTATGGGAAGAAACAAGATGGCTTTGAAGTATCACTAAAATTCCTCAGAGATACAGAAAGAAAAATCTCTAAGCAGGAAACATGCTGAATACCAGAGTAGAATGAATTATGGTAAAAGTAGCTTTTACTCTAATTATAATGATTATGTCCAGGATTTGGGGTTGGATTTAGGTAGGAAGGAAAGGTCTTTGGCAGAAGGGGTCTTGGGTCTACCTGGTGAGGCGAGAAGGGGCCCCCAACATGGTGCAGGTTCCTGGTCTCAGCCAACAGTGACATCTTGCTTTGCATTACTCTGTTCTCCACGCAGGCATTTCCTTTAGGAATCCTGCAGGAAAGCATGGCTGGGGCAGCACAGAGAACAGACATTTCTGTGTTCCTAGCGAAATGGCATGATAATACTGTCAAAATTTTACCCCAGTGTTTTATTTGACAGTGATGTCTTGATGTGCTTGTATGCCTTGTGCTGATCACAGTGGTTTGCCATATAGCACACAGCAAGTAATAAAAATGTAGCGAGTGAGCAGAGAGAGGCAAATAGAGGAAGGGAGGGAGGACCACATGCAGTGTATGGCTCCCTTCCTCAGGGAATGTGATCTGACCTTGGTAGTCACTCTCTTGGCAGTTAGTCATTGACTGTTGGCTTGAGAGCCTCCTTTCACCTCTGCATATCCACTTTCCATCCTCGTCCACCCTGCTTGTACCTCAGATATCCAACTAAAGAGACTGCATGAACAGGGC
The DNA here is from genome assembly GCF_048565385.1 of Saimiri boliviensis. Classification (NCBI taxonomy): domain Eukaryota; kingdom Metazoa; phylum Chordata; class Mammalia; order Primates; family Cebidae; genus Saimiri; species Saimiri boliviensis. Next base: position 37,467,948 of record NC_133450.1, on the reverse strand, counting down.
ACCCTTGTCCCCTGGCATCCAGTCAGGTACAGTCACCAGTAGGAGATAAAAGGAGGGAGAAGAGTTAGACTGGAGAATTTACCCCTCACCTCCAGCTCCCTCTCTAAAGGGTTGCCATGGGCAGGCTGCAGCCCTTCCATAAAGTGGCCCTCTGTGTCCCTGGGTTACAGAAACTTCAACCTTCAGACTTGGGGTGATAATGACTCTCCACAGTCACTAACTTGCGGTGCAGCACCATACCTTCTGGTCTGATACATCCTGCCTATGCCTTTGTAAACAATCATTATGGAAAACTTTGAATTACCTCTATTTGACTATACTATTTGCTTTCTGCCAGAACTCTATTGATGCAAGTGCCACTTATGTGCCAGGGACTACACTAATCTCTGGGGCTCCAAATACAGATTAGACACAGCTCCTCTAGGAGCTTACATTGTAGTAGGTGACAGGTGCGTAACAGCAAATTCTTACGCAGGCTGGTGTGTGCAGTGAGGGAGCTATGCACAGGCTAGTGCTACTGAAAGCCAGTTTCTGAAAATTAGGCTAGAATTTTCTTCTCAGCAAAGCAGTGGAGAGCTCTGTGCACTGCAGAAAATCCAGAGATAATGCCCACAGAGCTCACCTTGCTCAGTTTTTTACTGGTCCCTAGAAGAGCAAGGCTTATTTGAGACTTCCAATTTGCAGTTGCAGAAACAGAAGCAAGTTCCACATGAAATCTAGCTATTCAACTAACTACATTCTTTAGATTCTCCCACTAGCTCATGGCAGCCTTTTTAATTACAGTTTTTTGCTTCTATTCATTCTATCCCTGTTTGCTAATTTCTTAATTTTTTTGACTTAAGAAATATTCCAGTATTTTTTTTCACACAAGGAGAGATCTATTTTTCTTATGTGACCAAGAAGGTTAGAGATAGGCTATTGCTGCTGTTGTTTTAGCTGCTCATAAGTGTTATCAAGACCTAGTTTCTTTCTATATTTCTGCTCCACCAACTTCAATGTGTTAGCTTTTTGTCTTTGTGCTTGCCACCTCATGATCACAAGATGACAGCCACACCCCAGGTATCATGGGCAAGTGCAAGGAAAGAAGAAGGAGTTAGATAAGTTCTCCCCTGCTCATACCTTTTCTCAGGAGAGCAGAGATTTTCAGATACTCCTAGTGGACCTACTCTTATATACTATTGGCTAGAAGAACAGAAGCAGTTCATGTGTTTACCTCCAGCTACAAGCAATGCTGGCAAATTTATTGGGTTTTCACTTTTGTGTCTGGTTGCCCTCTTTTCCTGCTGTTATAGAGTTTCTCTTCTTTTCTCTTTTTTCACCTAGAATAATCTCGTTGTACCTGTTCAGCTCACTAAAGCGATATTTTATATTTTTCCTGAACATAGGACCTAGAGGGCTTCCTTCAGTTGTCACGCAACTTTCTCTTTATTGGGAGATACTAGTATGTGCTGGATGACAGCACAAGCTTTAGCCATAACAACTCAGTGTAAAATAAAAGGATATCTATGCTAATGTATAAAATACTAGCAATACACAGTTTGCAATAAACAGTAGCAATAGAGTTTGGAGTATCTAAACTGTAACTTGAATGGATCCTCAGATAAGTAGAAACAAAAGACTGTTAACATTTTTTTAAAACTTGGTAGAGAGTAAGTGAGGTAAGATTCAGAAATAATGAGCAAAGGAGAATGAGAAGACCATGTACACCAGAACTGGCTGCCCACTCACTGGTCTTCTGCCTTCTTACATGGTCACTGTCCTCTCAGCCACTGACATGCATAGGAGGTGGTATGGAGCTACCACCCTGAGCCACACCTTGGAGCTACCATTTTCTAGTTTCATGATCTTTGGCGAGTTCCTTGGGCAAGGTTCCTCAGCTTCCTCATCTATTTTGGAGATCATAATAGTAACTGCTTCACAGATTGTGAAGATTTAATGAAACACGCGTACAAGCACTTTAAGCTGTGTCCGACTCACAAAAAGCATTCAATAAATATTGTAAATAGCAGTTGCTATTGCTGTAGTAGTTTTTGTTGTTGTTGTTATTGTTATTATAATTTGGAGCTTAAAGCAGCTTCAACAAGAGTGGTACTGAGAGGCCACTATGGAAGAGTGAGAGTTAATGGCCAGGTTGCAGTTCCTTTTCGCCCACTGACAAACTAAGTGAATCTAAGTGAAGTCATTTTTCCTTCTCAGGGTTCAGCTATCCATGCTGGTACTAGATACGTTGGAGTTCTAAAATTCTAAAATCCTATCTTCAAAGTTTAACCCCTGATATTTCTTTTGAAGTATTCATCCAAATAAGCCACCTAGCTCGTACTACTCAGATCCTATTGACTACAGAACAGGGAAAAGTTTACCATAAATGAGGAAACTCAGAGTACAGAATCTACCCCTGGAGGTAAACTAGACAACTGCCAAGGCTCTGTTTGGTTCCCTTTAACATAAATGTACAACTTCGATGTCCACTTCACCTATTTCACTCGCAGGAAAATTACTCTCTATTAGTCCCTGACTATTCATAACAGCTCTTATTTATGAGCACCTGTAATGTGCCAAGAACTTTGTATTTATTATTGATAATATTTTCAACATCATTGCAAAAAAGCTATTATTGTCTTTATTTCACTGATTGTTACACTATAAATGAAATTTAAGACAAGATTTCTAAGATCATACAGCAAAATTCATAGGGCTGGTTTTTCAAATAAGGTTTGCTTTTTGTCTAAAAACCAAATTGTCTTACAACCTCTGTTCTTTCTAGAGTCCCTGAAATCATGATCTACACATGCCTCACTCCCATCCCTACCCTGCCAGCTGGCTTAAGTGAGCACTCATGTATAGATTCAGCATTACCCCATGCTCCAAAACCAGTCCTGTTCCCAGACTTGATGAATTCAAGAAATCTTAAAGACAAATGTGTAAAGCTCAGCATCTAAACAACTCAGTCTCTGGTCTCTTTCTGACTACATATTCTAATTTTACTTACATGTCACTTACCTTGTTACCAACACCAACACCTTCCTGGTACCTTAGCCTCAGGACTGGGTCCCTATATCTACTATTCAAGAGTCCAGGTATAATATTGCTCAGAAATCCCATTGTTTCCTCTCTCCACAAATGGCTGCCATCTTCCAGATGTCTGCCCTCAACTAACTGCAAGCTCTCCTGCTTCTTTCTCTATTCATTTACTTATTTATGGAGCCCTGGTATGAGCCAGCCCCATCCTTCTCCACAGCCTCTTCACACATCCCTGTCTGCCACCTAACCATAGCTAACCCACCTCTGAGTGTTGACTACTTAATACAAATTAACAAGGCAATTATTTACCATTAAAATATTTTTAACATCCCATATTAGGTTACATTTGCCAAATAAAACTTATTTATCCCTTCTAGCCACAGATGAAGTGTGGCTTATTAGATCCTAAACACCACGATAGACTATCCATCTTAAAGGGTGCCTGATGATTCCTTCAAGGTATATGTTTTGTGAAGGATGGAGTATCATACTGGAGAAGAGCTGAGCCAATAAACCGAAGAAGGAAATGATCAACACTAAGTAATTTTAGAGCCAAAGGATTAACTATGGATTTAGGCAGGCCTGGATTTGAATCCTGTCCTCACCTCTCACTAGCCCACTAGTATGACAATTTACAAACGTCCTCCCATCCCCCAACTTCTGAATATACATCCAAAAAACTAAACTCAGAAACCTGAAGACATATCTTCATTCCCATGTCCCTGCAGCATTAGTCCCAATAGCCAAGATATGGAAACAACCTAAATGTCCATTGACAGATTAATGGATAAAGAAAATGTGGTATATACATACAATGGAATATTATTCCATCTTTTATTTTTTAATTTAATTTAATTTTTTAAGACAGGGTTCTGCTATGCTGCCCAGGCTGGTCTCAAAACTCCTGGACTCAAACAGTTCTCTCACTTTTGTCTCCCAAAGTGCTGGGATTATGGGCATGAGCATCTATGCCCAACCTTATTCATCTATGCCCATAAATAGTAGATAAATCTACTGTTTATGACAAAATGGGTAAGCTTGGAGGATATTATGCTAAGTGAAATAGGCCAGACATAGAAGGACAAATACTACATGATTCCGCTTTTATGAAGTATTTAAGAGTCACACTCAGAAGCAGAGAGTAGAAAGTAGTTGCCAGGGAATTAGGGGAGGGAGAAATGGGAGTTGTTCAATGAGCATAAAGCTTTAGTTGTGTAAGATGAGAAAGTTCCAGAGATCCTCTGTACAACCTAGTATCTATAATTAACTAATTTTTATAATCAAGGTACACTGAGTAATTTTCTCTTGCCAAAGCAGATCTGTAACCTGCCTGAAGTACCAATTATGTTCCAATTTATACAGGAAACAATATACACTATCTATAGTTAACAATACTGTATTGTGTGCTTCAAAAATTTATTAAGAATGTTGCAGTGAGCCAAGATCATGCCACTGCATTCCAGTATAGGTGACAGAGAGTGATTCTGTCTCAAAAAAAAAAATTTATTAAGAGGGTAGATCTCTTGCTAAATGTTCTTAACACAAAAATGAGGGAACACAAGAAAACTTCTGGAGGCGATGAATATGTTTATTAACTTAAATGTAGTGATAGTGTCATGGGTTTTTTCATATTTACAAACTTATAAAATTGTATATATTAAGTATGTGCAGAATTTTGTAACAGATAAAAATGTGGCTCCAAAATTCTTTGACATTCTTCCCATCAAAAGGTGGATATACATTCGGGACTGTTTAATCAAAGGAATACAGCAAAAGTGAAGCTATGCCAATTTTCAGGCCCAGGCTTTAAGAAACTATCTTCTACTTTCTTCTCTTAAGATGCTTATATTGGAGCCCAGCCACCATGCTGTGAGGAAGCCCAAGATACCCCATAGTGAGGTCCACATAGAAACCAAGAGCTTGCATGCATCCACTTGCCAGCTGTGTGAATAATCCTTGCTGAAGTTAGATCATCCAATTCCGGTGGAGCTGTTCCAGCTTATACCCATAGAGTTGAGCTGGCCCCACCAAAGTCTATCCAAATTACAGATGTATGAACAAAATAAATGATTGTTATTGTTTCAAGCTATTAAGTTTGGGGATTTTTTAATGCAGCAATAGATAACTGGAATACTGGTGGCCAATTCCCTTGACCCTTTGAGGGTAATATTCTCATGTATAAAATGAGGGAAATAATGATATTTAACATGTAAAGTTTATCACAAAGATTGAGACAGTGGACACAAACTTAACATAGAGTTTATTATGAATATTTAATGAGATAGCGGACTTGAGTCTCAGATCACATCCCCTAGCAGCCAACCCTGACACAAAGATTCATGTACATGTGATTCATTAAGTGCTCCCAGGAAGTCCCATTAAGAGCATGGGGAAAACAGATATGAAAGGGGGCTGAAGCCAAGCAAAGGTGCAATTTTGGGTCAAGTTCATAGAAAGAGGCTTCAGCTTGATTCTACAGGGGAATTCTGGAGGGCAAGTTACATCTGTGCCAAGGGCATGCAGCCTTCATTCTACTGAACCCATCAGTTATTGGTTAAGGGCCACCCCTTGGGAGCATAAATGCCCAGGCACCTCTGCCTCTCTGTGTGGCAAAGCAGGCTCCAGCAGCCTGAAGAAAGTAGCCTGACAGTAATACCCAAAAAAAGGGCTGTAGGTTCTGGCTGTTGAAAGTGAAAGCACACCAAAGTTCAGGTTGCTATACCTTTTGTGCCCCTTATACACACATGCACACAAACACAAAGACAAACATACCACCACCACCATTACAAAGTTATTCAAGGTTATCTGGGTGAAGCACTGATACTGTCCACTACATAGTGGCACTCAAATAATGCTGGCTTTCATGAGGATGTATTTTGCCCCAGCTTCTCATGAGGAAAGTCAAAATTGAATGAATTAGTAGACATTCTCCATGAGAAGACTTATACCAGAAAGACAGGAAGCAGTAAATAAAAGCAACAGATTAGTGCAATATTACTAAATCCCATCATTTAGATTCCCACATGGCAGATTTAATAAATGAGATCTATCTCTTCCTGGTGGATGCACTAGTATAAGTACCATCTAAATCAGGCCTGCAGAGAAACAAGTGACTGGATAGATACCTATCTTTTAGCTCAATAGCAGTAATGCATGGAAGATTTGGAAGGATCAGTGCCAGAAATCAGAGGATGCAATGTTTGTCTTGAATTAAATAATTTTTATAATCAATGTATGGTGAGTGATATTCTCTTGCCAAAGTAGATTTGTGACCTGCCTGAAGTACTAATTATGTTCCAATTTATATGGTAAATCTATTTGGTAATGTGAGGCATTGCAGCAATTTTAACATATCAGTAAAGATGGAAATCAATCGATTTTCCTTAGCATTTGGCAATAAAGTCTATTAATAAAACAAGGAAATATGTTTTTTTCCAGGGTCAGATCTGCCTTTTCTTCATCCTTGTCTATTGCATGGCTGCTGGCTGAGGGCAGTATTTGTTTCCCTGGAGATTTGACTCTGACACAAGCCCAGACCAGCTCCCTCTAGGCAACTAACCCTCTTGAATTGCTGAGAAATGCTGAGGTTTTCTTCAGGGCAGTCCTGTTGCTGGGTTGATAGGCTGGAACTGAGTTTTAAAAGTGTGTCAGGCATTGCACACATTATTTCATCTGGCAAAGTAGGTTGGGCAGATATCAGCTTTCCTACTTTACAAATAAGAAAACTGAGACCCAGAAATGGCAAGTGACTTGCCAAGAATAGAGCTGAGAGTAAAATTCTAGGTCTTCTGACCGTAAGTCCTGACTTCTGGCTATGAAACCATGAAGTAACTTAATGATTTAATCTCTCTGTAAATCTTCAGATGTTCTGAGAAGCTGAGAACACCAGGTCACAGGAATTAAGGCAGGTCGGGGACTGCCAAGTTGAGGAAATGGGAGGAACAACATATGCAAAGCCAGGAAGGCTTGAGTACGTGGTGAGACTTCTGGTTTCTGCTTGAGATGGAGAAAACTGCAGTGGGGATCACTCCCACACTTACAGGAAAAATAATAGCCAGATCGGCAGCACATCTAAAACTTTTCTTGAAGCCATCAGAGAGTGCTGAGGGAACAGAAACAACTTTCTAAGGACAGACAGGTGCCTGCAAGAAGAGATGCATCATGAGCGCTTGCCAATGCTGTCAAACAAGAAGAATTCAGCCAAAATTGTTAACAAATGGGGAAAGGCCAAGTGTGAGCAAGTAAGAGAATATAGGACCCCGAAGGGAAAGCAGATCTAAATCCAAACCCACTTGCAAGCCATTCTTCATGAACCTCCCTGGGATCCCTTCAGGCACTACAGCTGAGGTAATTAAACAGACGAGTCCTCTATCTTGGGGACAGGGCAAGAATGACCCCTAGGAGAGGAAACAAAAGCACTGAGTACACCACAACCTTGAGATCCAGGACACGGTACCTGTCTAAGGCTGTCTAGTTAGAATGACATGACTGGATCCGACTTCCAAGATGGCCGCCTAAGAACAGCTCAGGACTTCAGCTCCCAGTGAAAGTGCAGAGGGTGAGTGGACGCCGCATTTCCAGACGAACTCTTATTGCCCACAGACCAGGAGATACCCAGGCAGAGGGGTCGCCAGCGTCGCAGTCCCAGCCGGTGCGGCTGTTTTGGCCCCCGCGGGGCTGATTCCGCCCGCGCGGCTGCTGTGACCACTCCCTGTTGCTGCGGTTCTCCGTACAAAAGCCACTGGTCTGGGAGCCCTCTTAGCTGGCGAGCAGAGCCTTGAGACGGCAGAATAGCCCATTCATCTGAAATAGCGAGCCAGGCCAGGAGATTCCTAGGCAAAAAATCCGCCAGGAGCCGGTGCCGCGGTCCGAGCCGACTCCGTGAGTCGCAGCACGGGAGATCCCGGCGCCTTTTCAACAAGCGACCGGAACGCGGGGTCGTTCAACTTAAAAGAAAAGACTCTGAGTCAGGGAGCCAGGTGATCAGGCTCGGTTGGTCCCACCCCTCCACCCCCAACAACAACGAAAACAAAAACAGTAATTGGAAACCCTCTGGGTTGAGCCCTTCAAACCAAGCACAGCTGAACCGGGACGGTCCGGCTCCGTGGGGGAGGGGCTTCCGCCATTACTGAGACTCTCCACCGCTACGGAGGCAGGCTGCCGTTGCCAAGGCAACCCGCCGTTGCCGAGGCAACCTGCCACAACAGAGAGAGTCCGCCATAACAGAGGCGGGGCCACCATTGCCCAGACAGTTCTAACTACGCCCATATAAAAAGGACTACAGGGAAGAGCTCAGGGCAGCTGGGCGGAGCCCACAGCAGCTCAGCAAAGCCCCTGCGGGCAGGCAGAGGCTAGGCGTGCTGCTAGCTGGGCCGGTCCGACCTGAAAAAAAAAAAAAAATCAAAAAAGGCAGTAGTGCAACGGAAACTCATAAAGCTCCAACTCCCTGGGACAGAGACAGACAACAGGTGGATAAACCCACAAAAATGGGTAGAAACCAGCGTAAAAAGGATGAAAACTCCCGAAACCAGAACACCTCTCCTCCTAAAAGTGATCACAACTCCTCACCAGCAAGGGAACCAGACCGGATGGAGAAGGAGGGTGATGAAATGACAGAATCAGACTTCAGAAGATGGGTAGTAAGAAACTACAATGAGCTAAAAGAACATGTTCTAACCCATCGCAAAGAAAATAGGAACCTTGAAAAAAGATTGGACGAACTGCTGACGAGAATGGACAGCATAGAGAGGAGAATAAGTGAATTGATGGAGCTGAAAAACGCAACACGAGAACTTCGTGAAGCATGCACAAGCTTCAACAGCCGAATTGACCAAGCAGAAGAAAGGATATCAGAGGTCGAAGACCAACTCAATGAAATAAAAAGAGAAGGCAAGAACAGAGAAAAAAGCGCAAAAAGGAATGAACAAAATCTTCAAGAAATGTGGGACTATGTGAAAAGACCTAATCTACGTCTGATAGGTGTACCTGAATGTGATGAAGAGAATGAATCCAAGCTGGAAAATACTCTTCAGGATATTATCCAGGAAAACTTCCCCAACCTAGCAAGGCAGACCAATATTCAAATCCAGGAAATACAGAGAACACCACAGAGATATTCCTCAAGAAGAGCAACTCCAAGGCACATAATCGTCAGATTCACCAGGGTTGAAATGAAAGAGAAAATGCTAAGGGCAGCCAGAGAGAAAGGTCAGGTTACCCACAAAGGGAAGCCCATTAGACTCACAGCAGATCTCTCAGCAGAAACCCTACAAGCCAGAAGAGACTGGGGGCCAATATTCAACATCCTTAAAGAAAAGAACTTTCAACCCAGAATCTCCTATCCAGCCAAACTCAGCTTCATAAGTGAAGGAAAAATAAAATCCTTTGTGAACAAGCAAGCACTCAGAGATTTCATCACCACCAAACCTGCTCTACAAGAACTCCTGAAAGAGGCTCTACACATATAAAGGAACAACCAGTACCAGCCACTCCAAAAACACACCAAATGGTAAAAGAGCATCAACACAATCAAGAATCTGCATCAACTAACCAACAAAACAGCCAGGTAGCATCAAAATGACAGCATCAAATTCACACATAACAATACTATCCCTAAATGTCAATGGACTAAATGCCCCAATCAAAAGACACAGACTGGCAAATTGGATAAAAAGCCAAAACCCATCAGTGTGCTGTATCCAGGAAACCCATCTTACATGCAAGGATACACAAAGGCTCAAAATAAAGGGATGGAGGAAGATCTACCAAGCAAATGGAGAGCAAAAAAAGGCAGGAGTTGCAATTCTCATCTCTGATAAAATAGACTTTAAAGCAACAAAGATCAAAAGAGACAAAGAAGGACATTACATAATGGTAAAAGGATCACTGCAACAAGAAGAGCTAACGATCCTAAATATATATGCACCCAATACAGGAGCACCCAGATACATAAGGCAAGTTCTTAATGACTTACAAAGAGACTTAGACTCCCACACAATAATAGTGGGAGACTTTAACACCCCATTGTCAATATTAGACAGATCAACCAGACAGAAAATCAACAAGGATATCCAGGACCTGAACACAGACCTGGAACGAGCAAACCTAATAGACATTTACAGAACTCTCCACCCCAAATCCACAGAATATACATTCTTCTCAGCACCACATCACACCTACTCTAAAATTGACCACATAATTGGCAATAAATCACTCCTCAGCAAATGCAAAAGAACAGAAATCATAACAAACAGTCTCTCAGACCACAGTGCAATCGAGTTAGAACTCAGAATGCAGAAACTAACTCAGAACCGCACAGCTTCATGGAAACTGAACAACTTGCTCTTGAATGTTGACTGGATAAACAATGAAATGAAGGCAGAAATAAAGATGTTCTTCGAAACCAATGAGAACGAAGACACAACATACCAGAATCTCTGGGACACATTTAAAGCAGTCTCTAGAGGAAAATATATAGCAATGAGTGCCCACATGAGAAGAAAGGAGAGATCTAAAATTGACACCCTATCATCAAAATTGAAAGAGCTAGAGGAGCAAGATCAAAAAAACTCAAAACCTAGCAGAAGACAGGAAATAACTAAGATCAGAGCAGAACTGAAGGAAATAGAGACACAAAAAACTCTTCAAAAAATCAATAAATCCAGGAGCTGGTTTTTTGAAAAGATCAACAAAATAGACAGACCACTAGCCAGATTAATAAAAAAGAAAAGAGAGAATAACCAAATTGATGCAATAAAAAACGATAAAGGGGATATCACCACAGATTCCACAGAAATCCAAACCATCATCAGAGATTATTACAAACAACTCTATGCACATAAACTAGTAAACCTGGAAGAAATGGATAAATTCCTGGACACCTGCAACCTCCCAAGCCTAAACCTGGAAGAAGCCGAAACCCTGAATAGACCAATAACATGGTCTGAAGTCGAGGCAGCAATAAAGAGCCTACCACCCAAAAAAAGCCCAGGTCCAGATGGGTTCACAGCTGAATTCTACCAGACATACAAGGAGGAGCTGATACCATTCCTTCTGAAACTATTCCAGACAATCCAAAAAGAGGGAATCCTTCCCAAATCATTTTACGAGACAAACATCATCCTGATACCAAAACCCGGCAGAGACTCAACAAGAAAAGAAAATTTCAGGCCAATATCCATGATGAACATAGATGCAAAAATCTTCAATAAAATACTGGCAAACCGATTGCAACAGCATATCAAAAAGCTCATCCACCATGATCAAGTAGGATTCATCCCGGGGATGCAAGGCTGGTTCAACATACGCAAGTCCATAAACGTAATTCACCACATAAACAGAACCAAAGACAAAAACCACATGATTATCTCGATTGATGCAGAAAAGGCTTTTGACAAAATTCAACAACCCTTTATGCTAAAAACCCTCAATAAACTAGGTATTGAGGGAACGTATCTCAAAACAATAAAAGCTATTTACGACAAACCAACAGCCAATATCATACTGAATGGGCAAAAACTGGAAGCATTCCCTTTGAAATCAGGCACTAGACAAGGATGCCCTCTCTCACCACTCCTATTCAATATAGTACTGGAAGTTCTAGCCAGAGCAATCAGGCAAGAAAAAGAAATAAAGGGTATCCAAATTGGAAAGGAGGAAATCAAATTGTCTCTATTTGCAGATGACATGATTGTATATCTGGAAGACCCCATCATCTCAGCCCAAAATCTCCTGAAACTGATAAACAACTTCAGCAAAGTCTCAGGATACAAAATCAACGTGCAAAAATCACAAGCATTCCTATACACCAGTAATAGACTTCAAGAGAGCCAAATCAAGAACGAACTGCCATTCACAATTGCTACAAAGAGAATAAAGTACCTAGGAATACAACTAACAAGGAACGTAAAGGACCTCTTCAAGGAGAACTACAAGCCATTGCTCAACGAAATAAGAGAGGATACAAACAGATGGAGAAACATTCCATGTTCATGGTTAGGAAGAATCAACATCGTGAAAATGGCCATACTGCCCAAAGTAATTTACAGATTCAACGCTATTCCCGTCAAGCTACCAATGACCTTCTTCACAGAACTGGAAAAAAACACCTTAAACTTCATATGGAACCAAAAGAGAGCCCGCATAGCCAAGTCAATTCTAAGCAAAAAGAACAAAGCGGGAGGCATCACACTACCGGACTTCAAACTATACTACAAGGCTACAGTAATCAAAACAGCATGGTACTGGTACCAAAACAGAGATATAGACCAATGGAACAGAACAGAGGCCTCACAGGAAATACAACATACCCACAACCATCTGATCTTCGACAAACCTGACAAAAACAAGCAATGGGGAAAGGACTCCCTGTTTAATAAATGGTGTTGGGAAAACTGGCTAGCCATGTGCAGAAAGCAGAAACAGGACCCCTTCCTGACACCTTACACCAAAATTAACTCCAGATGGATTAAAGACTTAAACATCAGACCTAATACCATAAAAACCTTAGAAGAAAATCTAGGCAAAACCATTCAGGACATAGGTGTAGGCAAGGACTTCATGACCAAAACGCCAAAAGCAATGGCAACAAAAGCCAAAATAGACAAATGGGACCTAATCAAACTCCACAGCTTCTGCACGGCAAAAGAAACAGTCAGTAGAGTGAATCGGCAACCAACAGAATGGGAAAAAATTTTTGCAGTCTACCCATCTGACAAGGGGCTGATATCCAGAATTTACAAAGAACTAAAGCAGATCTACAAGAAAAAAACAAACAAGCCCATTCAAAAATGGGCAAAGGATATGAACAGATACTTTACAAAAGAAGACATACAGGAGGCCAACAAACATATGAAAAAATGCTCATCATCACTGGTCATCAGAGAAATGCAAATTAAAACCACACTGAGATACCATCTCACACCAGTTAGAATGGCGACCATTAAAAAATCGGGAAACAACAGATGCTGGAGAGGATGTGGAGAAATAGGAACACTTTTACACTGTTGGTGGGAATGTAAATTAATTCAACCATTGTGGAAGACAGTGTGGCGATTCCTCAAGGACCTAAAAATAGAAATCCCATTTGACCCAGCAATCCCATTACTGGGTATATATCCAAAGGATTATAAATCATTCTACTACAAGGACACGTGCACACGAATGTTCATTGCAGCACTGTTTACAATAGCAAAGACCTGGAACCAACCCAAATGCCCAACGATGATAGACTGGATAGGGAAAATGTGGTACATATACACCATGGAATATTATGCAGCCATCAAAAACGATGAGTTCACGTCCTTTATAGGGACATGGATGAACCTGGAAACCATCATTCTCAGCAAACTGACACAAGAGCAGAAAATCAAACACCGTATATTCTCGCTCATAGGCGGGTGTTGAACAATGAGAACACATGGACACAGGGAGGGGAGCACTACACACTGGGGTCTGTTGGGGGGAAATGGGGGAGGGGTGGGGGGTGGGGAGGTGGGAAGAGATAGCATGGGGAGAAATGACAGATACAGGTGAGGGGACGGAAGGCAGCAAAGCACACTGCCATGTGTGTACCTATGCAACAATCTTGCATGTTCATCACATGTACCCCAAAACCTAAAATGCAATAAAAAAAAAAAGAAAAAAAAAAAAAAAAAAAAAAAAAAAAAAAAAAAAAAAAAAAAAAAAAAGAATGACATGACTGACAATGTCTCTCCACTACTCCCCCACTTCCCATCATCAGGAGGGCAAGCAGCAAGTAACAACTCACAACAGAATATTGCTGAGAGGGCACAAGAGCATGCAGAGAGACTCTCTCTGAGGCACAACTCAAAGAGAAGACCCAAAACTGAGGATGGAGAAGACATTAATAAAGCCCTTTGATAAACCAGCTCCTACCCTAAACACAAGGCAAAACTAGAGAAGTTTTAAGTCTTCCATGCACTGAGGCTTTAAATTATAACAACAAATTCAAAACCTAGTTTACTAAAATCCTAGCAGAAAGAAAAGTGTGCCCTTTCCAGGCCATAAAAGCTATTTACAGTTACTGCTATCCTATACAGGATGTCTATCTTTAAAAAAAAATTATAAGTCATATGAAAAAGCAAGAAGACAATATTGTCAAGAGACAAAAGAAAACAAAAACCTGCTAGGCATAACATATTAAAACTGCTGAATACATAAGACAAGTAAAAAAAAAAGAAACAAATAACTTTAACAGAGCAAAGAAAAAAATACATTACATATAAGGAAACAAAGATAGGAATTATACGAGGTTTCTTGTCAGAAACTAAGCAAACCAGAAGACAATAAAGTGAATATTTAAAGGGCAAAAAGAAAAAAAAAACTGGAATTCTATAACCAGGAAAAATATCTGTCAAAAATTAAGGACAAACACTTTCTCAGACAAACAAAAACTGAGAGAGTATTTCCAGAAGACCTGAACTACAAGAAGTATTAAAGATTTTTTTTAGGCAAAAGCAGTATGATACCAGACAGAAATTTGGATCCACACAAAGAAACGGCAAACATTTGAAATAGAATAAATGATGGTAAAAACAATTTATTTATTTATTTATTATTGTTATTATTATTATTTATTTTCCGAGATGGAGTGTCACTCTGTCACCCAGGCTGAGTGCAGTGGTGCGATCCTGGCTTACTGCAACCTCCGCCTCCCAGGTTCAAGTGATTCTCCTGCCTCAGTCTCATGAGTAGCTGGGATTACAGATGTGTGCTACCATGCCCAGCTAATTTTTGTATTTTTCGTAGAGCCAGGGATTCACCATGTTAGCCAGGATGGTCTCGATCTCCTGACCTCATGATCTACCCACCTCAGCCTCCTGAAGTCCTGGGATTACAGGCATAAGCCACTGGGCCTGGCCTATTTTTTATTATTTTTAATGATTCTAAAAAATAACTGATTATCTAAAGCAAAAAACATTTGCAATATAGTATGTATTTGTATTATACACAAAAGTAAAATATGTAACAACAATTACACAAAGAATTAAAGAATTGGGAATATACTAGTAAGGTTGTAAGGTCATAAAACTACACACAAAGAAGTATATGATTTGAAGATGGACTCTGATTAATTACAAATACACAAATTCATATACTATAAAACTATGGGCAAATGCTAACACATTAAAAAAGAAAAAGGTATAAAAAATATGCAAATGGTGGCAATAAAATAGATCATAGGACATACTTAGTTATTCTAACAAAGCAGAAAAACAGGAAAAAGTTAAAAAATGGATGGAAAAATAGAAAACAGCTATCGAGATGGTAGATTTTAAAGCCACCATATTAAAAACCACACTAATTATAGATGGTCTAAAGTCAGCAATTAAAATATAGAGATTGCTCAATTGTATTAAAAAAAAGACTAACTTTAAGTAAAAACTAATCAAATTAAAAGGAAGAGCAGACAAATTAACAATTAAAATTGGAGGTGTTGGTACTCCTCAATCAGTAGAACAAGAAGACAGAAAAAATCAGTATGGAGGAACACTATCAACCAATTTAAGCTAACTGACATGACAGGCTATCTCGCTGAACAAAAGTAGAAAACACATTTTTCTGTTCTTCGAAACCAATGAGAATGAAGACACAACGCAAAATCTCTGGGACACATTTAAAGCAGTGTCTAGAGGGAAATTTATAGCAATAAATGCCCACATGAGAAGTGAGGAAAGACCTAAAACCAACACCCTATCATCGAAATTGAAAGAGCTAGAGGAGCAAGATCAAAAAAACTCAAAAGCTAGCAGAAGACAAGAAATAACTGAGGTCAGAGCAGAACTGAAGGAGATAGAGACACAAAACACCCTTCAAAAAATCAGTAAATCCAGGAGTTGGTTTTTTGAAAAGATCAACAAAATAGATGGTTAGCCAGATTAATAAAAGAGAAAAGAGAGAAGAATCAAATAGATGCAATAAAACAAGATAAAGGGGATATCATCACTGATTCCACAGAAATACAAACTACTATCAGAGATTACTACAAACAACTTTATGCACATAAACCAGTAAATCTGGAAGAAATGGATAAATTATTGGTCATTTGCACCTTACCAAGACTAAACCAGGAAGAAGTTGAAACACTGAATAGACCAATAACAAGGTCTGAAGTTGAAGCAGCAATTAATAGCCTACCAACCAAAAAAGTCCACATCCAGACGGGTTCATAGCCGAATTCTACCAGATGTACAAAGAGGAGCTGGTACCATTCCTTCTGAAACTATTTCAAACAATATAAAAAGAGGGAATCCTTCCCAAATCATTTTATGAGACCAACATCATCCTGATACCAAAACCTGGCAGAGACACAACTAAAAAAGAAAACTTCAGGCCAATATCCATGATAAGCAATGATGCAAAAATCTTCAATAAAATACTGGCAAACCAAATGCAACAGATCATCAAAAACTTATCCATCACGATCAAGTAGGCTTCATTCTGGGGATGTAAGGCTGGTTCAACATACACAAATCTACCAACATAACCCATCACATAAACAGAACCAAAGACAAAAACCAGTTGATTATCTCAACAGATGCATAGGAAGCCTTTGACAAAATTCAACAGCCTTTTATGCTAAAAACCCTCAATAAACTAGGTACTGATGGAACCTAACAGAAAATAATAAAAGCTATTTATGACAAACCCACAGCCAATATCATACTGAATGGGCAAAAACTGGAAAAATTTCCTTTGAAAACTGGCACTAGACAAGGATGCCATCTTTCACCACTCCTATTCAATATAGTACTGGAAGTTCTAGCCAGAGCAATCGGGCAAGAAAAAGAAACAAAGGGTATTCAATTAGGAAAAGAGAAAGTCAAGTTGTCTCTATTTGCAGATGGCATGACTGTATATTTAGAAGACTCCATCATCTCAGCCCAAAATCTCCTTAAACTGATAAACAACTTCAGCAAAGTCTCAGGATACAAAATCAATGTGCAGAAATCACAAGCATTCCTATACACAAACAACAGACAAACAGAAAGCCACATCATGAGTGAGCTCCCATTCACAATTGCTACAAAGAGAAATACCTAGGAATACAAGTAACAAAGGATGTAAAGGACCTCTTCAAGGAGAACTACAAGCTCTAAGAAATAAGAGAGGACACAAACAGATGGAAAAACATTCCATGTCGATGGTTAGGAAGAATCAGTATCATGAAAATGGCCATACTACCCAAAGTAATTTATAGATTCAATGCTATCCCCATCGAGCTACCATTGAACTTCTTCACAGAACTGAAAAAAAAAAAACAAACCACTTTAAACTTTATATGGAACCAAAAGAGAGCCTGCATAGCCAAAACAATTCTAAGCAAAAAGAACAAAGCTGGAGGCATCATGCTACCTGACTTCAAACTACACTACAAGGCTACAGTAATCAAAACAGCATGGTTCTGGTACCAAAACAGAGATATAGACCAGTAGAACAGAACAGAGGCCACAGAAGCAATGCCACACATCTACAACCATCTGATCTTTGACAAACCTGATCAAAACAAGCAATGTGGAAAGGATTCCCTGTTTAATAAATGGTGTTGGGAAGACTGGCTAGCCATGTGCAGAAAGCTGAAACTGGACCCCTTCCTTACACCTTACACTAAAATTAACTCCAGATGGATTAAAGATTTAAATGTAAGACCCAACACCATAAAAACCCTAGAATAAAACCTAGACAATATCATTCAGGACATAGGCATAGGCAAGGACTTCATGACTAAAACACCAAAAGCAATGGCAACAAAAGCCAAAACAGACAAATGGAATCTAATTAAATTTAAGAGTTTCTGCACAGCAAAAGAAACAATCATTAGAGTGAACTGGCAACCAACAGAATGGGAAAAATTTTTTGCAATCTACCCATCTGACAAAGGGCTAATTTATCCAGAATCTACAAATAACTAAAGCAGATTTACAAGAAATAAACAAATCCATTCAAAAGTGGGCAAAAGATATGGACACTTTTCAAAAGAATTTATGAAGGCAACAAACATATGAAAAAATGCTCGTCATCAATGGTCATTAGAGAAATGCAAATCAAAACCAAACTGAGATACCATCTCACACCAGTTAGAATGGCAATCACTAAAAAATCTGGAGACAACAGATGCTAGAGAGGATGTGGAGAAATAGGAACACTTTTACACTGTTGGTGGGAGTGTAAATTAGTTTAACCATTGTGGAAGACAGTGTGGCGATTCCTCAGGGATCTAGAACTAGAAATACCATTTGATGCAGCAATTCCATTACTGGGTATATACCCAAAGGATTATAAATCGTTTTATTATAAAGACACATGCAGACATATGTTCACTGTGGCAGTGTTTACAATAGCAAAGACCTGGAACCAACCCAAATGTCCATCAATGATAGACTGGACAAAGAAAATGTGGCATGTATACACCATGGAATACTATGCAGCCATAAAAAATGATGAGTTTGTATTCTTTGTAGGGACATGGATGAATCTGGAAACCATCATTCTCAGCAGACTGACACAAGAACAGAAAACCAAATACTGCATGTTCTCACTCATAGGCAGATGTCAAACAATGAGAACACATGGGCACAGAGAGGGAAACATCATACACTGGGGTCTGTTGGGGGCGGGGGGCTAGGGGAGGGACAGTGGAGGGTGGGGAGGTTGGGGAGGGATAACACTGGGAGAAGTGCCTGATGGAGGTGATGGGGGGATGGAGACAGCAAACCACCATGGCATGTGGGTACCTATGCAACAATCCTGCAAGATCTACACTAGTACCCCAGAACTTGAAGTACAATAAATTAAAAAAAGAAGAAAAAAGAAAACACATTCTTCTGAAATGAATATAGATCATTCAGTAAGACAGACCATGTCCTGGACCATAGAAGAAAACCTTAACAAACCTAAAAGAATAGAAGTTAGGAGTCTCTCACCATAGTAGAATTTCTTAAAGAGGGATCCAAGTAGAGTTTATTAGAAACCTTAGGATGCCAGGCTGGAAAAGGAGTCTAATGGCCTTCTATGACTATGCTAGTCTCAAAGCATGTGTTGCACATACAGATAAAGGCAGGCAAAAAGTTTTATGATTCATGCTAAAGCTAAAACAGATAGTAGGAAACATATTTCCAGTTGTCACATTTCATCTCATCTAGCAGGAAATACACATGCTTTCTCTTGACTTGAGATGTATAGACAGAAAAGGCTGTGAAACATTGATGTCTGGAGATGTAAATCCATGGCCTTCTGCTCATCAGACCCTGCTCTTTCCTTTCCTCAATCAGATCGCACAGTGCAAACAATTCTGTATGATGATTCAGCCCTCAGGCCTTGAGAATCTAGAGTGCTAGGCTCAGATCCTTGCTCCACTGCTCACTAGCATATCGTATGTGCATATATTTAATCTTTCTAAACTGCATTTGATCATCTGTCTAATGAGATAGTAACTGTATCTATCTCAAATAGTTTTATGAGAATTAATGGAGATGATGGATGAGAGTACTCAATAGAAGATATATAGACTATAGTAAATACTCAATAAAGATAGTTACCACCATTATTATCCATTATTATTATTCCTGGAAGGAAAGTCTCCAGGTAAGCTCTTCATAAGGCTAAAATACTTGTGCTGTTTAAAGGCTATATATTTAAATTTGGAACCTGGCAAGAGGCCTGAAATTTATAAAGAGGAAAAAATTAAATCTGCCATTGTTTCCCCTCTCCTCCATAGGAAGGTCAGGAGAATAACACAAAGATAAAACATACAGTTTTGCTTACACAGGCTTTCTCATGGGGAAGACTCAGTCCCATTCCAAACCCCTAAGTTGTTTTCCCTACCTAATTTCCCTACCTAATGACATTGTTTGTTTCTAGTTAAAGGAATCCCAATCTTCATTGCTTGGGATTCCTTTAACTAGAATCAAACAATGTCATTCCACAACAGAAATATGGCTTAATATACATATTTTTTGTATATAGTTTTGGGATGAGTGATACAGCGTATTACATATCAAAGTAGAAAAGGAGATTTTATATAAGCCCTGGTTACATGAAGAGTAGGGAATTAGGAGGTCCTCACTGAAAGGGGAGACACTGCCTTCTAAAAGCCCCTTGAATCCAAAGACAAGAGGAAATGAATAAAACTAGAAAGAGCATGGATGGCATACAGACTAGAGGTCTACAAACACCAGACCTCAGAACAATTCATTAGAATCATCTAAAGAGTTTATTAAAAATACGGACTCCAAGGCTTTACCCTAGACCTATTGAGTCTGAACCACTTATGGTGGGATGATAGGATTTTAACAAGCAGGAGGAGCCAGATGTTGGAATTAGGCATCATTACCAACTTTTGACTTTACAGAGGAGGAAACTGAACCCATGATAATGAAGGAACTTTGCCCAGGGTAATTTCACAACTGTCTTCAATAAGCTTGGCTTAGCTGTGATTGTGGGAGGTGAGCAGGCAATTCTGGTCACTGCCTAACTTGCCTTTTTTGGTTTATTGCCTTAGTCCATTTTTTGCTGCTGTAACCGAATACCACACACTGGGGAATTTAGAAAGAAAAGAAATCTATTTCTCACAGTTCTCAAGGCTGGGAAGTCCAATATCAAGTGCCAGCAATTGACAAAGGTGGAAAGCGGAAGGGCAAGCAAGTGCAAGAAGAGGAAAAGAGGTCTGAACTCCCGCAATAACAGATCTACTCCCATGATAATGGCATTAATCACCTCTTAAAGGTTCCACTTTTAATGCTGTCACAATGGCAATTACCTTTCCACATAAATTTTGGAGGGGACATTCAAACCATAGCATCCACTGAAGTATTTAACAAGAGTGGACAATGTAGCAGTGTAGCTTTCTTTTTCTTTTTTTTTCTTTTCTTTTCTTTTCTTTTTTTTTTTTTTTTTCCTGAGACAGTCTCACTCTGTCGCCCAGGCCGGAGTACAGTGACTGAAATCTCTGCTCACTAGAAACTCCAACTCTTCGGCTCAAACGATTCTCCCACTCCAGCCTCCTGAATAACTAACTGGGACTATAGGCGCACACCACTGTGCCTGGCTAATTTTTGTATTTTTTGTACAGACAGGGTTTCGCCAAGTGGCCAGGCAGATCTTGAACTCCTGACCTCAAGTAATCCACCTGCCTGGGCCTCCCAAAGTGCTTGGATTACAGGCATGAGCCATCATGCCCACCTGACAGTGTAGCTTTCTGTGACTCTAATCCAGGTGTCCCCAAACTTTTTACACAGGGGGCCAGTTCACTGTCCCTCAGACCGTTGGAGGGCTGCCACATACTGTGCTCCTCTCACTGACCACCAATGAAAGAGGTGCCCCTTCCTGAAGTGTGGCGGGGGGCCGGATAAATGGCCTCAGGGGGCCGCATGCGGCCTGTGGGCCGTAGTTTGGGAACGCCTGCTCTAATCTCTCTATGCTACTCAAGGTGACACCTATCTCAGGATAGCTGAGCTAAGCCATCTTTTCTAAGTTCAACATCTTGAATGTACCCTCAGCTTTTCTCCAAACAATAAAACTATCACAGGTGGAAATGTCACATTTGGTCAATAGCTGGCAGTCATGACTGGAGCAGCACACACCAACAAGAGGAATTATCAAAGGGCCAAAAATGAATCTAAGGAGAACAAGGTGACCTCTAACCAACAAGAAAACACAGCCCAATCAACCAAGAAAATCAATGGGGTGAAAATGTTCTGCTCAGGAAAATCAATAGGGTACAAATCAGTTGCACACAAGCCCTGAAGCCTTGCACCTCTCTACCCGCAAAGCTGAACTACAGCATTCCTGCTTCTCAAAGACAGTACCTGACCCCAACTTTAACCTCCTACCCACAGCATCTGCCTATTTATCCAAATGCATATTCTGATCCCAAAATGCCTTAAAACATGACACCACATGAAAATGTCCTTTCCTCCATAGCCACCACTTATCATTTCACATCTAGATTATTTCCAAAAATTGTTCCCTCTAACTCTGCCTGTACTTTGTACACTTGGACGCAAAGCTCAGAATAACTTGCCTCGTTGTCTCCCATTACTCCTTTATATGAATCCTCTGTCAATCAGGCAGGTCTCTTCATTATCCCTCCCTGAAATGCAAAGTTTTTGTTCAAGCTGTTCCTTAGAATGCCTGTTCTCTTCTACTTCTGCATGTTCTGATCGTCCAACCACTCTAGGTTAAGTTAAAGTGCCCTCTTCTTTATGCTGGTGTTTCTCCTTGGAACACCAGCACCCTCCGAAGGTCTATCGGCACCTATGGAAATTCTCATCTGGAACCTCCATTCCTTGCTAGGTGTTTGTGGGTGAGGGGTGGCATCCTTAACAATATTCTAAACTCCTGAAGGAAGGCGGCATACAGTGCATTAGGATGAGAGTTCTTGATTCCTGTCCAGACCCTGTCTCTAAGTACTGTGAGTCTTTGGGCAACTGATTGAACCTCGCAGGGCTTTATTCTGTAAAATGAGATTGTAGTATGCAAGAGCTCTAAGATTCTTTGTCATTCTAACATTCTAGATTTCTAAGGTAAGGTCTGTTATCTTTTTAGTATTTCCCATAACACTTAGCAATTCCCCCTCACTTTTCTTTAGCCTCTTAAGATTCTCTTTCCTCTTCGCTCAAACCCAGGAGGTAGCAGTTGCAGTGAGCTGAGATCACGCCATTGCACTCCAGCTTGGGCAACAAGAGCGAAACTCTGTCTCAAAAAAAAAAAGAAAAGAAAAGATCCTCTTTCGTCATTCATTAAATGGGATTGATAATAGGCTGGGTATGGTGGCTCATGCCTGTAAATCCTAGCACTTTGGGAGGGTAAGGCAGGCAGATTCCTTGAAGTCAGGAGTTCAAGACTAGCCTGGGCAATATGGTGAAACACCATCTCTACTAAAAATACAAAAATTAGCCAGAAATCGCTTGAACCCAGGATACAGTGGTTGCAGTGAGCCTAAATTGTGTCACTGCACTCCAGCCCGGGTGACAGAAAAAGACTTCGCCTCAAAAAAAAATGGAATTGATAATAATTCCCTCCTCAAAGAATTTTTAAGAGGCTCAAAAAAAAAAAAAAAAAAAGGATGTCTGGTAAAATAACAGTCCAGGCACAAAGTAAGAGCTTCATAATTTTTTATTGTTAAAAAAAATAGGAGAAGCATATTAAGTATCTGCTGAATGGATTAATAAATAGAACCTTTCAAAAGTGACAATTGAAGCAAAAACAAAAAAAAAAAAAACAAAAAAAAAAAAAACCCAACCTCAAGTGATGCTGCTTTTTAAATAATAAGGCATGTTATCTTTCCTTTAAAAAATAGAAAGTATTTTCCTTTTCTTTCCCTCAGCTAGAAATTCTCACTTACAAATGCCCTTTTGCATCTGTGTTGAAAGCAGAATTTCCGAGCTGTGTCAGCAGCGGGCCATGCTGGCCAGTGAAGCTCAGGGAGCTCAGGTAAGGGTGCCCTTGCATACCCAAGATGGTGTTCCTGAAAATCAAGTCCTCAAGACCAAATATTCCTTTTAAAGAGGGTACAGTCCAGGCACGGTGGCTCACGCCTGTAATTCTAGCACTTAGGGAGGCCAAGGCGGGCGGATCACCTAAGGTCAGGAGTTCAAGTCCTGCCTGGTCAACACGGTGAAACCCCGTCTCTAGAAAAACACAAAAATTAACCAAGCATGATGGCGGGTGCCTGTAATCCCAGCTACTCGGGAGGCTGGGTGGAAGAAACGCTTGAGGCCGGGAGGTGGAGGTTGCAGAGAGCCAAGATCATGCTGTTGCATTCTGGCCAGGCGACAGAGAAAGACTCCATTAAAAAGAAGAAGAAGAAGCTACAGTCACTTTAACCTGAGACAAGAAGAGGGCATTCCTTGAGAATAAAATGAGGCGAAGGCTGCAGTTCAGAGGCCCCTGGTCCCTGGCTGATAAGGTGTCAAAACGTCAGTGTGCTCACTGAGGGAATCCATTTCCTTCTCAAAGCACACTACTTGATGTGCTTCTCTCAGAGTCAGAAGATAGAGAAATCTCACTCAGTTGGTAGTCATTTACTCAGACAGCTAAATCCAAAGCAGAGGAAGCATGCCCTGAGGCAGGCCTCTGGGGATAAGATCACACCCTTAGCTAACCAGCCAGGGTGGAAGAGAACAGCCCCAGCTCAAAGATTGGAGAGTTTCAACAGGAACCATGACAAGGCCAGCTGTCACTGTGACTAAAGGGGGAGACAGTCTTGCCATACAAAAGTACTCAAGGCAACAGAGTTCAGCTACCTGGAACAGATTAGCAAGCCAGAATACATAACATTCCAGAATTTAATCAACCAACTAGCTTTAGAGACAGTGACAACTTCCTCCTCAGAAATACATCAACTTATTAAGCCCATAGAAGAAAGTACTTTATACAATAATTTTTTTTTTTACTGCTGCTAATGATTGCAGACTTTTTAAAGTATTGCTTCAACTTACACACACACACACACACACACACACACACACCCCAAAAAAAACAAAAAGCAAAAACCCAACATGAGATGCCTCACTTCTGATGGAATTCCACTGGGGCTGAAAGGCAGATATGAGTAAAAAATGTACAGAGTAATTTAAAAAGAAACAAACACTTTGAAAAACGCATTACTCTGTAACTAGTAACAGGTGAACAAGTAGGAAAAACCAATCTATAAAGGAACTGTCACAGGATTCTATAATCTTACAAATGCTCAGTATACACCCCTCATTTCACAGGACACACACCACTTCTGATGTCTAATTCATTCCAGACCCTTTGTAGGTCCATGGCAGTCATTATGCCCTCATTCGTTTACTTAGGGCCACAGGGAAGGTGGTATAACCACCTTCTAGCAAGTCTCCTTGCTAGAAGTTAGACAATGTGCTATCTGTGTATGAGGTTAACAGCTATTCAATTGTTTTTGAATTACCTCATGTAATTACCTCATGTAACTGCTGTTCGACTGTTTTTGAATTACTTCATGTAATAATTCTGGTCAAGTTTCCATATGTGCTTGATATGTTTGATATCATACACATACCCTTTATATCAAACATATCAAGCACATATGGAAACTTGACCAAAATTATTTGGTGAAAAGGCAGAGAATGCAGAACAAGTGGGAAAGAGGCGATAATGTTATTTTTTAAAAAGTCACATAGTATAAAAAGTATTAAATCTAGGGTCAACAGAATGAAACATGTCACTGCTGTGCCTCTTACCAATAGTAGGACCTTGCAGAAGTCCTTCCTAAGGGCCGGGCGCGGTGGCTCAAGCCTGTAATCCCAGCACTTTGGGAGGCCGAGGCGGGTGGATCACGAGGTCAGGAGATCGAGACCATCCTGTTCAACATGGTGAAACCCCATCTTTACTAAAAATACAAAAAAAAAAAAAAATTAGCTGGGCATGGTGGCACGTGCCTGTAATCCCAGCTACTCAGGAGGCTGAGGCAGGAGAATTGCCTAAACCCAGGAGGCGGAGGTTGCGGTGAGCCGAGATCACGCCATTGCCCTCCAGCCTGGGTAACACGAGCGAAACTCGGTCTCAAAAAAAAAAAAAAGAAGAAGTCCTTCCTATTCTCTAAGTCTCAGCTTCATCAACTATAAAATGGAGAAAATAGTAGTAAGCTGTGCCTTGTGAAATCAAAATTATTGTTTTCTTCATTCAGGATTTCAGGGAGAAAAGTAAAGATAAATCAGTGATAGATACAGAATTCTGATATTTAACAGATTTCTTAACTATTTTGAAGATCTATTGTTTATATTAGTATTTTCTGGTCTCAGGGTGGCCTGTGTGATCTTGGGCATGAAATAGTCAACTCCCAAGTCCCTGAATCAGAAAGGTCCCACAGTGTAGTGAGAATCCAACACAGAATTTCTGCCATGGAGCTGGGACTGAACACATGGGGACTCACATCTTTTCACCTGCTCTGGCTATTAAGAGAAAGTGGCAAGAACTTATTTTCATATAGAAAGCCTTCTGGGTGTCCTGGTCTCCTGAATATTTATCACATCTCAAAGGAGGAAAATTAATTAAATAGGTTGGTCTTCATGACAGAGACACCATGACTCTGCTATATTGTGTTCCTCCAGGCTCTCTGAGTGCACACACACACAAGCACACACTGAAGGCATGTCAACTGCAGTGGAAGTGCCCTAGGTCTAGAAGACCACCCACTCTCTAAAGCAGTGAAAACCAAAGCAACAAGCTCAACCCTTGTCCCTAATTTATGCCTATGGGAATTTCCTTCCTGACCCATAGTGATGGTCTCTGAGTCTGTCTTGGAAGTGGTTTCAGCAAGCCTGGTTTCCCTCCCTTCCCTTCCCCTCAGTGTCCAGTTCCCATGTTGTGCCAAGGTTGACAGGCAAAGGACCAATTAGTGTCAACGGTGATGTCAACACTTGCCTGCCGAGTCCTGCATCCAGCCACATCTTCCTAATGAAGCTCTGAACGATTTAATTAGAAGTTGCTCTGACCATTCTGACTTTCTCACATCAGCAATAGATCGGAACCTAAGGGAGAAAATTTCCATTGAACCCATGCCACCGCATTTGCTCTGTAAATTGAGATGAGTGAAATGCATTCACTTTGCTAATGCATGGGAGTAAGAGGTAGTGTGGTTTTCATCTTATGTAGTGGGAAGATATAATAACACAGCCATGAATCAAACAAAGGACTTTTTGTTTGCTATTTGCTAACTATCTCTGCCTTTTGAGGAATACTTGTACTGTCTTTAAGGGAGATACCTTTAGAGTAAGAAGAACCTGAGTTTGGATTTTTGCTCTGACCTTTATGAATTGCTTGACTTGAGGCTAAATAATTAACTTTTCCAAGACTCGGGTTTCTCACCTGTTAAATGGATATAATCATGCCTACCTCTAAGGTTGTCATATAATTAAAACAAACAAAATGAATATGAAGCACCACATGTAAGAACTAAATACTCATTAAAGAATTGTTCTTATTACTGTTACATATCAATGTCCTATGTTCTAAACTAAAAGATAAATTCCACACTGTGGTAAGTATAACACTGTCTTCTACTGACTTCTACGTCTCCCTTATTTGTTACTCTTGCCCAGGCGTCCCCAAACTTTTTACACAGGGGGCCAAAGTTCACTGTCCCTCAGACTGTTGGAGGGCCACCACATACTGTGCTCCTCTCACTGACCACCAAGGAAAGAGGTGCCCCTTCCTGAAGTGCAGTGGGGGGCCGGATAAATGGCCTCAGGGGGCCACATGTGGCCCACGGGCCATAGTTTGGGGATGCCTGGTCTAGCCCCTTCTCTTTTCCAATGTAGTTACTTCACCAGTTCTCACATATGTAGGTTTCATCTACCTTATCCCTTTAATTGTCCTGCATAAATTTCAGTTTGTAGATTATTTCTAAAACGTGTGACCTTGAAGTCTGAATGCCAAGCTCACTATGACAAAGCACAATGGAACTTCATTTCTCTTGAACTGTATAACTTGTTTGCTAATTCAGTCTTGGATTCCATTAACTTTTCAACAGTCATTCACATGGAGATGGAAAAGGGCCCTTCTAGCTTAAGGGCCAAGAAAGGGTGATTTATTTGGAAGAAACCACCTAACTCCACCCATTTATGTTATTATTAAATGGAGAGAAAATGAGCTCTTGAATGATATAATTCATTTGTGATTATTTCATTCTTTGAAAAGGTTAAGGTGCTTATCACAAAATATAAAACAGTAATCTACATCTCTATTGTTGAAATTTTGGAAAGGGGATTTGGAAGTTTTGGAGGGTCACTATTCTGCTAGTCTTGAGAGACAAGTAAGCAAAATATTAGGATAAAGTCTGACAATCAAGGAAAATAAAGACAAAGAGTAAAACTGATCCATAATTTCACTAGTTTCACCCTTCCAGTTCAGAAGAAAACAAAAGAAAATGTAGGTCTTTTCAAAAGGTAAATTTACTTTTAAAAAAGAAGGTATTATAGGACAGTATCCCTTTCTTTTTCTAAAGATGATCTTTTTAAACACTGCCCTTTTGCCCTGTATACCACCACTTCTCCTCCCTGAAGATGCCCAACAAGGGAAGTTTCAGCAAAGAGTCTTGCAATTACTAAATGTGATAATAGCATGAGCGAAGATTGCCTGGGAGCAGGATCCCATTTGAGTTTTCTGTTTCTCATTCTATTTGCATCCCAGATAAAGAATAATACTTTTAAAAATCTGGCAACGATTTCCACACTCCATGCCATCCCAATGGGTGGGCAGCCTCTTGCAGCTGGCACATCTGCAAAGCCATTTCTTCTTTGCAGGGCCACGCAGAGAAGGAAGATGGCTTCACCGGGCAGTTTTGTGAGAGTAAGAATAACGTGGTAAAAACAGATTATGATAAGGATGGGAAGTCAAAATTCTTACGTACAAAGGAGCATTTTCATTGACAGCCAGGAAAATTTGGTTATCAGTGAACCATGTTCTGATTTTGGAAAGGCATCCAAAGCAGAAACCATCCAAAGGCAGAACCAAGACAGAAAGTAAAATCATCTGTCCCTCAACTTGACCATGGAACCAGAAATAGAGGTTCAAGTGCTCTAAGTCAGGGGCTCTCTTTGGGATATGTAATAGTCAGACAGAGAATGAATGATACAGACAGACAAAGAGCCTGAAGGAGCCCAGACAGAGAAATGAGGCAGAGAGGATATGATACAGGGAAGAAGAGGGAAGCAAGAGATGAACAGACAGAAACGCAAGAGGCCCAAAGTGAAGGGGAAAGTGGTAAAGGGAAAATAAGACGCAGAATGAAAGTTAGAGGAAAGGCATTTGATGGACAGGTCAAAGCAAGCAAAAAGGAATGAAAAAATAATAGGAATGAAAATGAAAGAGAAAGTAGAAATTAATTAAAGGATGCTGGGTGGACTACAGAGACTCTGAGAACCTGATGAAGCACCAAGGCATTGCTCTTCATGCAAGTCTTCAGAGGACATGGCAATTGCAAAGTACTGTCTAAGATTACTAACATTTACTTTTCATGGAGTTTGGGGTCAGGTGGATCCTGATTCAGATGCTCTGGGAAGGTACTTAATCTTGAGTTTTAGTTTGCACATCTGTAAAACGGGGATAATAATCTGCTTCACTGGATTGTTGTGATGACTAAATATGATAACCTATATAAAATCACACCAAAATATCTAACATATAATGTACGCTCAGTAAATATTAGTTTTCCCTCTTTCTCCAAATTAGTTATTCTACTCTGGCCTTTTCAGTCATTAATAATTCTTTTTACAGCCTCATCCACCCCATCACAAACCCTGGCTTTCAACTGTAAACTCCTTATGGGCAGAACCTGGCTTCAGAGAATCTTCAGTGCCTTACACAGTGCTTCGCACAAGGCCAACATTCAATAACTAAATGTAAAAATAAACATTTGTTGAATGAATAAATATATAAGTGAATGAATGAACAGACAAATGAACTAATTAAGAACAACAAGCTTCCTGGCCGGGCATGATGACTCACACCTGTAATCCCAGCATTCTGGGAGGCTGAGGTGGGCGAATCACAAGGTCAGGAGTTCGAGACCAGCCTGGCTAACATGGTAAAACCTCGTCTGTACTAAAAATACAAATATTAGCTGGGCATAGTGGCAGGCACTTGTAATCCCAGCTACTGGAGAAGTTGAGACAGAATTGTTTGGATCCAGAAGGCAGAGGGTGCAGTGAGCTGAGATTGTACCACTGCATTCTAGCCTGGGTAACACAGCAAGACTTTATGTAAAAAAAAACAAAAACAAAACAAAACAAAAAAAAACCTCTTTATGGGGAATTTAGATACTGTATATGTGGGTTGAATGCAGAAAACAGAACCTATTCCAGAGAGTTCAAGTATGGAGCTTAATGTTGGGTATTAGAGCTTAAGAACATACTGAGAAGACTGGAAGAGGACTGGTCAGGGAGCTGCCCTTCAACTATAGATTTCAAGGTTACTCCACTATGACTCCCTCAAGGAAAGATTATGGTTTATTATTTCATGTATTCATTTGTTCTTCATTCATTCATGTGTTTAGTCATTTAACAAATGTTTATCTGTCCATTTAGTTACCCAAAGATAAGGAAGGTGCTGCTTTGACTATGGCCACAACTTCCTTCCATATTCACAAAGCTGGTGACTAGACAGGGCTTCCATCACCTCAACTCTTCCAACATTCACATGTCATGACCCAGCTTCCCGGCAACAACAGCCATAGGAAAATGGCACCTGCCTCCTTTCTTCGAAATCTTAGCCCAAGTGCACCTAATTGGCAGAACGAAATTTGTATCCATGAACCTGAGACATGTAGTTTTTACAGCTTTTTAAATTACCTAACTAGAAAGATGGTGAAGATCAAAAAGCCAATCCATGTTGGGAAATTCTTTCTGTCTAACAAGAAAACTGGCTTCAGTCATGAGAGAGGACAAAGCAACAGAAGAAACAAAAAGGGCTAAGAAATAAATATGACTACTTTGTGGCCTTGATTTTCTAGGATTTTTCCAATTTCAAATACTTGAGCCCATCATCAGTCCTTATATATCTTTTGGGGTTTGTAAAACTTGCTCACATCAGGTACGGAAGAAAAAAATGTACTCCATTCCTGAAATATCATTTCTTCTATGACTTCATCTGTATAGAAGGCTATCAGCATTCTGGAAAGAAATTATGGTAATTGAGACTGGTATCTGTCCTACCAAATGTTTGCTCAGAATCTTGAAAACATTCCCATCTGTTACATAAAGGAGGCATGTTTTCCAAACCAACTTCTGAATGAATCACAAGCTGTGGTGGTTATGAGAACATGCCACACAGACTTCCAACTGCAGGTAGTCTAATTGACCAAGGGCCCCAAGCTGCTGCTGGGCTCTGACATTCACCGAAATCCATCACTGCTATGGCACCAAGGCTACTTGTCCCACAGGCTGCTCCTAGGCAATAACTAGGCATAGCATGGACTTTAAGGCAGGCCCTTTCTTGAGAGACAGAAGACACCACTGGTGGGTGACACTGTCTTCAGGACTCCCTAAGAGGCTTGCCAAACTTTTCTTAGGACTTTCCTTAGCTTGCTAAGTGTAAGAATCTTTATACCCAATCTTTCCTTCCTCTTTCCTTCACTCAGGGTCAGACTTGCATCACGATCTGACAGTTTCCCCTCTCTCAACTCCCTTCCCATTTTATCAGACAATTTTCCTAAGAAAATCCTGTCTTGGTATCCGCTTCCTGGAGAACTGAGGCTAACACGTGAGTCATGTTGGGGATGCCTTATGGCTGATCTTTAATGTCCCAGACCCAAGCATGTCAGTGGGATAGGGAGGGAGATGGAGAAAAATCGTTTGAGACTATCCAGAGTATGTTCCATTCCTGGACAACGGAACCATGTTTTACATATACTTGTATCTAGCAAGAGAATAGCTTTCATTTATAGGAGGAGGAAGCCAGAGAAGATTCAGGAATGGCTAAGAGATAAATGTGACTCCTTTATGACCTTGAGTTTCCAGGACTATTCCAATTTAGATATTCAGGCCCATCACCAGACCTCATTTATCTTTGGGGGTCTGTAAAACCAGTCCATATCAGATACAGAAGAATAAAATTCACCTCAATTCCTAAACATCATATATGTGTATACATATATACACATTAGTGTATGTGTGTATGTGTTCATACAAGAGCAGTAACTATTAAAGGAAGGATATTGTGTATTGTTAATCCTTGTCAAGAAAATAATCTCCATTCCTGAAGAGATAAAGGAATTAAAACATCTTAAAGTTTTCTTCTCCTACCTGTATTCAGGTAAAATTTTCTTTCTTTTTGATGAGTATTTATTGTTAAGAGCTTAGTGCTTTTACTTAAACTGTCATTGAATTGGAACTTTGCTTGATTATTTTATTTATGAGCATAATCCTTGTTAGAATAGATAGATAGATACATAGATAGATAGATAGATAGATAGATGGATAGAGCAAGCCATCCAACTATTCCAAGATTCTAGAATTCTAGTCTGTAATCTCCACGTCTAGTCCAACATCATAACCTCAGCTCCTAGCACAATACAAACAGGCTGCAGTTATAGTGTTAGACTAGACAGAAATGGAGATCAGCACATTTCAAAGGTTGTTGATTAAGCCTTGACTTTAATCCTCAAGAAAGTAGATTTGGTAAGTTAGAACTCACAGAATACACTTTTTTCATGTGTTTTCTAGTATTAGCTAATCCCTTAAATAAGAACACATCTAGAAGAAATTGAATTTATGGTACAGAACATCTGAAGTAGAGAAAAGGATGGCCATATGGCAACAGAGAACTTCAGTGTTACCAACTAACCCTAAACATAGTCTGATGTGGTTTGGACATTAGCCTTCCCCAAATCTCATATTGAAATGTAAACCCCAATGTTGGAGGTGGGGCCTGGTGGGAGGTGTTTGGGCCATGGGAGTGGATCCCCATGGCTTGATTCTGTCCTCACTAGAATGAGCTCTCATGAAAGCTGGTTGTTTAGAAATGTGTGGCACCTCCCCATCCCTTGCTCCTGCTCTCGCCATGTGACATGCTTGCTCCTGCTTCACTCTCCTCCATGAGAAAACTCCCTGAGGTCTCCCCAGAAACCAAGCAGATGCTGGTGCCATACTTGTACAGCCTGCAGAAATGTGAGCCAATTAAAACCCTTTTTCTTTGTAAATTACTCAGCCTCAGGTACTTTTTTTGTATCAATGCCAAAAGAGCCTATCACAGAATCCATCTAAATACTGTTCTTCAATCCCAAATTCAACCATCCTGGGAGATCATCATGATCTGAATGGTGAATGATATGAAATGTTGAGGGATACCCAGCACTCTATGAGCAGTCTGCGGGGTTCTGGGATTGCTTCTACACTATTGGGTCAACTCAGGAAGATAAACATGGAAATAGACATGCTTTCTGCCCAGTTGAGATTCAAATTTATTGAGCTCACATACCCAGGGCTTCCTTGGTCAAAAGGATTGAACATTATATGAAATAACAATGTGGTGTCTGGCCAAAATAGTCCTATAACCTAATTATTGATACCTTTCTAGGGTAACTTTGATTATACAGGTTTATTAGACACTGCTGATAAAAACATACCTGCGACTAGGCAATTTACAAAACAAAGAGGTTTTTGGACTTACAGTTCCACGTGGATGGGAAGGCCTCACAATCATGGTGGAAGGTGAAAGTCATGTATCACATGGCAGCAGACAAGAAAGAGAGCTTGTCCAGGGAAATTCCCTTTTATAAAACCATCAGATCTCATGAGACTCATTCACTATCACAAGAACAGCACTGGAAAGTCCCGCCTGCATAATTCAATTACCTCCCACCAGGTTACTCCCAGGACATGTGGGAATTTTGGGAGTTACAAGTCAAGGTGAGATTTGGGTGGGGACACAGACAAACCATACCAACAGATAAAGAATGCCATTTTTTTAGTAGGCTAGAATATGATCATGGAGGATAAGACTTTATAAATAACAAAGATAAAACTATTGATGTGATAAGTTTGTGCTTTTTGTTGTAATTTTTTTTATTTCCCCCTCCTACCTTTTTTCTATCATTCTGGATTCTGCCTCAACTCAACCAGACACAGTTATGGAGCAGGAAAATCCAGCCTCTCATAAGTTCAAAAATGCTTATTGAACACACACTTTATTCCAGTCCTGAAGTTATGTTCTATGGAGATCACGATGAGCAAAACTGGCACATTTTCTACCATGACTGGGACTTCAGGTTTGGGAGGGAGATTGTCAGCGATAAAATAATCTCACAAATCAGTATCTAATTATAAATTGAGAGATGTGCTATGAAGAGCAGGATGCTGTGAAGCACTCAGAGGAAATAATAAGTTGAGCTGAATTCTGAAGCATGAGTAGCAGGCAATTAGGCAAAGGGCATTGAGAAGAACAGGGGCAGGGTTGGGGGACTGGTTCTAGGCAGGTGGATCAGCATGTAGAAAAGCAGAAACAATTGCAGAGCATCTCAAGAATGGGAAGAAGGCCAGGATGGTTGATCCCCAAGCATGATGGGGAGTAGTGAGATGAGGCCACAGAAGAAGGCCACAGCCATGGCAGCTGGCCCTTGGACATGTGCTGGGGTCCTGAGGATTTTCTCTTCTTGGCTTTTCTTTATCCCCTTACCTAGTATCCTAAGAGCTCCCCAAAGCTTGCATCCAACTCAGCTTTGCACACTCTCTTCATGAATTTCAAAATCCTCACTCACTCCTCCTCCTCCCCATGAAAACATCCAGGCTCTCATCCCAGGCTAGCTTGGGGCAACACTATTTACAAGCCCCTGTCCCTTCCTACTATCAGTTCTGCCTCCTTGGCCTTGCTGCTTTTTCAGCATGGAGTGTTTTGCTACTTTTTTCTCCTTCTTGGTTCAAATTTATTCTCAGATCCTCCTTTTGATGATGTATAAATGCTTGGTTAGCGCTTCCTGTGTAATCCTTCCCAAGGACATTGGATATTGAAAGCAAGGCTTCTCTGATTTTACAAAAAGGAATCCCCATCCAAGGTTTCCAGAAAAGGTATCTTTCAGAGAGGAGAGATATTTGTACACTGACATTCCTGGTGCTTTTAAAATCTGCTGTGTAAGCATCTGCCATTTTTCCCAAAGCTAAACTTGTTTAGCTCCTAGCAGAAATAGATGAGATCATCGCAGCTGCATTCAATAAACCAGTGGTTCTCAAGTGAGGGGAGAAGATTTTTCCCCCAGGGGACTTAAGGTAATATCTGGAGACACTGTTGGTTTTCACACTGGAATAAGATGGTGATGCTATTGGCAGCTAAAGTAGAAGCCAGGGATGCTGCTAACATCCTAAACATCTTCAATGCACAAGACAGTCCCCTAAACAAAGAAAAATCTCTTTCTTATCCAGCCCAAATTGTTAATAGTGCTGAGGTTGAAAAACTCTGCAATAAGTCCTTCCAACTTGGAAGTGGCAGTTCAAGGTCTACCCTCCTCATCCCTGATTAATATTATTCAGTTGCTAACCACCCACACAATGCACTCACATAATTACTGCATGTATTTGTAAGTATTTTTGTTGATTATAGGTTTCTCCTTCTTGTCTCGCCAACTTAGACATTTAAGGTCTTCAAGGAAATAAAATATCCTTTATATATACTTAGTAGCCCAGTAAGACCTGGTTGAGCAGCTGGCATCTGGCAGTCTTACTGTGTGTTGATAGGGATTATCTAGACTGCTGAAAAGTACCAGGTCTCCCTTTGGCTTTGCACATTCTCTTTGTACAGGAGATGGGATTGCTGCAATGGACCCCAGGACTTCCCTGTGTATGAAGGGACAAGGGAATTAAATAGTAATGATAGAACTGATCATTCTGTGGTGACAACAATCCCAAAATCTCAGTGACTTTAAAACTACAAAACTTTATTGCTTACCCACATAGCTACTGAAGACTAGAAAGGAGTTCTGATCCTCCTAGTTATTCAGCGACTTAGGCTCTGTCATGTCAAGATAGGGCTTTGGGGTTTACCTCAGAAGAGAAAGAGACTTTGGAGAATCAGGCCTCACCCCAGAATTGATACAAGCCACTTCTGCTCATGGCCAACAGGCCAGAAATAGCCACACGGCTTCATCATCTAGCCTAGAAATAACAGCAAGCAGGACTAGGAGATGGGTAGGCTTGGAGCTTACACCCTCTGAAGCCACAGCCCAAGGTCTATGTTGGCCCCTTTCAGCCACAGCTAGAGTGGCTGGGATGTGGTACACCAAGTCACCATGCTGCACACAGCACTGGGACTCTGAGCCCAATCCACAAAACCATTTTCTCATAGGCCTCTGGGCCTGTGATGGGAGGGGCTGCCGTGAAGACCTCTGACATACCCTAGACACATATCCACCATTGTCTTGAGGATTAACATTTGGCTCCTCATTTCTTATGCAAATTTCTGCAACTTGCTTGAATTTCTCCTCACAAAATGAGTTTTTCTTTTCTATCATATTGTCAGGCTACAAATTTTCCAAACTTTTATTTTCTGCTTCCTTTATAAAACTGAATGCCTTTAGCAGCACCCAAGTTACCTCTTGAATGCTTTGCTGCTTAGAAATTTCTTCTGCCAGATACGCCAAATCATCTCTCTCAAGTTCAACGTTCCATAAATCTCTAGGGCAGGGGCAAAATGCTGCCAGTCTCTTTGCTAAAACATAATAAGAGTCACCTTCGCTCTAGTTCTTAACAAGTTTCTCATCTCCATCTGAAACCACCTTAGCCTGGATTTCATTGTCCATATGATTATCAGCATTTTGGTCAAAGCATTCAACAAGTCTCTAGAGAGTTCCAAACTTTTCCACATTTTCCTGTCTTCTTCTGAGCCCTCCAAACTGTTCCAACCTCTGTCTGTTACCCAGTTCCAAAGTTGCTCCACATTTTCAGGTATCTTTTCAGCTGTGTCCACTCTACTGGTACCAATTTACTGTATTAGTTCATTTTCATGCTGCTGATAAAGACATACCTGAGACTGGACAATTTACAAAAGATAGAGGTTTACTGGACTTACAGTTCCATGTGTCTGGGGATGCCTCACAATCATGAAAGAAGGCAAGGAAGAGCAAGTCACATCTTACATGGATGGCAGCAGGCAACGAGAGAGCTTGTACAAGGAAACTCCCATTTTTAAAACCATCATATTTTGTGAGACTCATTCAACATCACAAGAACAGTGCAGGAAACACCTGCCCCCATAATTCAATCACCTCCCACTGGGTTCCTCCCATGACACATGGGAATTGTGGGAATTACAATTCAAGATGAGATTTGGGTGGTAACACAGCTAAACCATATCAATGGCAAAACCCTGTCTCTACTAAAAATACAAAAAAAATTAGCTGGGATGGTAGAGTGCACCTGTAGTCCCAGCTACCCAGGAGGCTGAGATGGGAGTATCACCTGAGCTCAGGTGGTTAAGGCTGCAGTAAATTGTGACTGTATTACTGCACTACAGACTGAGTGACAGAGTGAGACCCTGTCAACAAAAACAAAACAGAACAAGAAAGAGAGAGAAAGAAAAGAAAAAAGAGAAGTATCTGAAAATGTTTAAGTTGTTAGAATTGACAAGATGTGATAACTGATTGGACAGTGGTATGACTTAGGTAACTGAGTAGGGAATAACACTATGAATTGGGTGGAGAGAAAGC
This sequence comes from Saimiri boliviensis, assembly GCF_048565385.1. Lineage (NCBI taxonomy): Eukaryota > Metazoa > Chordata > Mammalia > Primates > Cebidae > Saimiri > Saimiri boliviensis. The sequence continues at coordinate 37,430,753 of NC_133450.1, read as the reverse complement.
AGTATATAGGGGAAAGACAAAGAGTTCATTATTTAACTGCTGATTTTTAGTTTCCTAGGGGACCTACCAGCAGAAAAATTAAGCATATAGTAGGTATACAGACTGGCTCAGGAAAGAAATCTAGGCTGGCAATACAGATTTGGGAATTGTCAGCATGGATAGAGGCTAGCTAAGAATGTGAAGGTTGATGAAGTCATCAATGGAAAGTAAGCAGAACGAAAAGGAGAAGTGGCCAAAATCTAAACCCTAGAAAATGTCATTTAAAGAGTGGGTGGAATAAGCATTACTCAGAAAGGTGCTTGAGAATAAGAACTAGGAAGGGAATTGAAAAATCAAGAGCATTTGAGGTCACTAATGCCAGGATTTCAGGAAAGGCTCTATCAGCAGAGTCAAACGACACCAAAACATTCACTATGTGTATTTAAAAATGGATTCGCATGCAGATATCATGAGTGACCTCCATCGGAACAGTTGTAGCATGGGGAAGACAGAGAAGCCACACTGGCAGTGTAACATGAGGAAGAGGAGGCATTGAGTAAATTAACCCTTTAAATTTCTTGACTGGGCAGGAAATGATAAGGGAAAAGTAGAAGCTAGAAGGAACTCATAAGCAAATCAAGAATTTGGTTTTGTTCAGGTAAAAGACTTTATGCACATTTATATGTGAAGGGGCATGTGCCAGTTAATAGGTAAGTTGAAAATAGAATATAGGAAACTTAAGGCCTAAAGTTCCCAAGGAATCAGGGGTGTGCAATCCAGGGTTCAGGAAGAAGAAATAACATCAGGCATAAGAATCTTCTGCATAAACAGATTATGTCCCTGAAGTCAAACAAAGTCAAAATGCTTAGACTCTTCCTCTGCTGTCCCTACAAGCTCTGGACTAAATTCTTCACATTATCACTTCTGCTTTACTGGGGACTTTTGCCCTGCTCAGTTATCTCCCTCTTTTTCAAGACAAACACATTTTTCCAGGTTGGGCTACTATTAACTACACATCTGGGACTTAGTACAACAGTACAACTCCTAGCACCTAGTAGGTTCATTAAATACTGACTCAGTAAATCAACCCAGGGGTAGAGCCTTAGCCTGTTCAGTCTGCACTTCCCCATAGTCACCAGAAAATGGACCATATGGATAGTCAGGTGAAAAGAACAGGCAGACGCACATGCAGGGAAACTCTCTAGGAAAGATTCATTATTCATTCCACAAACATTTACTGAGTGTATGGTGCTGCCTTCAACTATAGAACAGATGGCCCAAGGCAACTGATATACAAGGCCTCCTCCGAACTGGAGGATTCCCTGTTCCCCGCAAATGACAAATCAGTGGCTTCTGCACGTACCCATCTGCCGTGATCTGGATCCCAAATATTCTCTCTGAATCCCAGGCATGAGAAAGCAGATCACTACCAATTTTTCTTTCTGTCAACAGGAGTTGAGGAATAATTATGCCCAATTGACATAAGCAGTTCCAATTGCCTTCAGAACTTGGCCTGAAGCCCAATTATATTTTTCTAGCTTGTGCCACAGTACATGAAAAGTACAATTTGTCTCATTTCCTTTTCTTACTTTTTAGAATATTCAAAAAAATCTGGCTTAGTGAAACCGACCAAGCATGTTCTTTAAGAATAATTTTGAACAAGATCCATAAGCCAAATTAACATGATATATATTTTAAGAGAAATTCAGTTGAAAGAACCTAGATGATTATTTTTAAATTATATGCTCATGAGTAAAGTATATTGCATACAAATAATTTTAAAATGCTGTTGCTAGGTTGAATATATATCAAAGTGGTAAATATGTTCATGCACACACACACATAAGGTCCTACATTTGCCAATGTGTTATTTCATAAAAATTATTTTCTAGGCTAGTTGTTTGAAATTTAGATTGTATGTTTCCAGAAGTAATGCATAAATGGTGGGCAGCTTCCCAAGGTCATCCTTCCAAAACCAACTTCACTTATAATTCAGATGAACTTAGTAGGACTGATTTGGTTTCCAGGGGCAATAAAGTATGTATTCAGAAGGAGAGAAAAAGAGGATAGAGGAGCATAGGATTAAACAAACAAACAAACAAACAAAAACAGCTCCAAGTAAAAACTTAGTGGGTGGTGGTCTTTGCATCCTCCCCTTTCCAAGACTCCCATGCTTCTTTAAGTCTCATATTCTGGAATCATTTCCCCATCCAAGATCCCCACTTGATACCAAAGGCTCCATATACCAGCTGTGCTTATTCCTTGTCCATGACTAAAATCCACATGCCCGCAGAAATGCAAATCCCACTCCATGGCACTGCCTGTGGGTCTGCCCTAAGGAGCAGGTCCCAGGCTAGACCACATTGGTGAGGACCAGAACAAGGGAAAGTTTGTTTGGCTCATATAGTGTCAGCTTGCTCAGTTTTATTTTCTTTCTTTCCCAAACAGATTTGGTTGCTAATACTCTAAAAAGCAGAGCAGATATTATGAGTGCTCACCAACGTCCACTTAATCTCTTCTGGGCACACCTCTCAGTCCCTCATTAGTAGGTGGAGCCATATGACTGCCCTGGCCAACAAACCATGAGCAGAAATGACATGTGTCCTTGAGGCCGAGGCAGGGAAAAGCTCCTCTGTGATGACCCAGCCTATCTGTTTCTTGGTGTCCTCATTTCCTAGGGCTGCTATAACAAAGTACCACAAACTGAGTGGCTTTCATAACAGAAATTTGTTGTCTCACACTTCTAGAGGCTAGAAGCTTGAACTCAAGGTGCTGGCAGGGTCGTGTTCCCTGTAAGAGGACCAGGGAAGGCTCTGTTCCAGGTCTCTATCTGAGGTCCTGGTGGTTCCTTGGCTTGTGGCAGCATCACTCCAATCTTCATGTGACATTTTTCCCATGTACATGTCTCTCCCTGTGTCCAAAATTCCCCCTTTTTGTAAGAACAGCAGTTCTATTGGGTAGGGCCCACTTGATGATATTGTTTTAACTTGCTCACCTCCATAAAATCATGATTCTAAATAAGGTGACATTCTGAGGTACTGCGGGTTAAGCCTCAAACATATCTTTTTTGGGAGGATGCAATTCAACCCATAACATGTGGCCACTGGGAACATGGAGACCTGATATTGAGATGGTGGGGCTGGGATGGCTGAGTTGATGCAGAAAGGGAAGCTGTCCTGGAGAGTTACCCAGATTCCCTGAGTACTTCAATGAGGGAATAAATAAGCTTTTGTTAAGACACTGTCATTTGTAGAGCCCTTGGTTATCACAGCATAGCCTGGCCTAGCCACATAATGATACAAGAATATTTTACCTAAAAATCTGTATTTCTTCTTTGGATGATCTAGCTTGCTGGGCATGTGTCTCTACGTGGCAACCATCAGCAGGAAATTGAAGAGCAACAATTTCTAGACTGAATCAAATTCTGCTTCCACTTCCCCCATGCACTACAATCCCTGCTACTCCCTATCATTACCCCCAACGATTGTATCAATGACTGTCTTTCCTGTATCTCTGCTCCTCTTCTTCTTACTTTTATCTGCTTTGTTTACATTACCTGTCTGGCCTCTTTAAGTCTGTGAGAATGCCAACTCTGCTTTAAACTGGCCCTGTTATTTATAGCTGCCTCCTTATTTCCCTTTCTGAACCTTTAAATTATAACCTTTGTTTGTGCTCTCAATAGTTCCCCAGGTAGCTGCAGGTTATAATGGAGGAGTAAGTCCCTTTGAGCTTAGGGTTCATAATAATGTGTTTTTCCTGTTCACTTTAAATGTGGAGGCATAAACATATTTCGGGGGGAAATTTCAAATATATGTTGAAAAATCACCATAATATTGCAAATAAACTTTATACCTATTTTCAAAGCATTTTATACTCATAATAATTTTATTGGTTAATAGAAGTATTATTATCTCTTTATCGATGAAGAAAGAAATTAGATGATATGCCCACCACCCCAGAACTGTCAGGGTGGAGACAGATGAAGCTTGTAGCCCTCGGGACTCTAAGGGCAATGTTCTTCTCAGCCTTAAGATCTCTGTTTTCTTACAGAACAAATGAAGTTATTTCACAAGGAGTAGGTACTCTGACATCAGCAAGATGGCCGACTACAGGCCCTACCACTTGTTCCCTGCTCCCAACAAAGACAGATAAAACTAAACATAAATAGCGACATTTAAATAATAATTAAACACATTTAAATCTGCTTACTACGCTTAAATGAAAATAACTTAAAAAGAGCATCCGAGTACATTAAAGAAGTCACAGCAACCCTGGGGGGCACAGAATCTGAGGATAGCCACAGAAAGAAAGAAATGGACCATTTCATCCCCAAGCCGAGATCAGCTGGGAGTCAGGAGAAACTTCCTCCTGTAGAGGTCAGCAAGAGGATCCCAGTGCCCTTATCAACACCCTGAACACCTACAGACCTCACCACTGGGGGCCTTGGCAGTTCTCACAGGCACTAGGCCCAGCTGAGGGAGCTGCTGGTGATCCACAAAGCTGTGCCCCTCTCAGAGAAGGAGTGACACTATGCCTTGCCCCTTGTGGTCCACGCAGCTACTATGGTATGTTGACTTGGAACTAGGACTATTACTGGAGTCTATCTTGCTCTGGGGACAAGTGGCCATGGTACCCTTTCATCCCTGAGGCTAAGCTTCTATAGAACCACCCATACCTGATGGCCCAAACATCCCCAAACTGAGCTGAAACCAGCTGTTTCACCTTTTTCCATGGGGACAAGTAGTGGTGAAGCCACTACACCCACCCCTCCAAGTCAAGGTTACACCCAGCCCCCATGGGCTGGAGCTGAAGTAGAATACTCCTTCCCTGGGAAATAGCATCTTGGCAGAGCAACTCTATCTACCTCTCCTGGTAGCTGCTGCACCCTGCCCCAAGGGGCCTAAGCTGACGCTGTATACTGTCTTTCACGAAAACATTACCTTAATGGAGCCACTTCATCCACTTCTCCACATTGCTCTCAGGGCAAAGCTAAAGCTGCATACCCTCTCCAGGGAAACAGTGCTTTGGCGGAGCTGCTTCATCTACCCTTCCCACTTGCTGCTGCACCTGTCCCAAGGTACTCAAGCTGAAGCTATGTACTGCTTCCCAGGGAAATGGTGCTTTCATGGAGCTGTGCCATGTACTCCTCCCAGTTGATGCTGCACCCTGCCACCTGTGCTTCAGATATGCTGAAGCAATATCTGGCATCCTGGGATATGAAGCCTTGACTACCCAGAGCTGTCATGCTCTCTTGTGCCTGAGTTGAAGTGATACCCTGCCTCCTGGGAAAGTTGTACTTTGGCTGCCCAGATAGCCATGCCTATCTTGAAGCAGTGCCTAAGTTGAAGCAGTACCCTGCCTCCAAGGAACCTGAGTCTTCATCCCCCACAGTAGTCATGTACACAAGTACCTAAGTGGAAGCAACATCATGCATTTTAGGGAAATGGTATCTGGGCTGCCCCAAGTAGTTACCCTCACTGAGCCTGAGCTGAAGCAGTGGGAACTGGGGAACTGGGGCCTTGGAAGAGCTGAGCAGCTGAGCATTCCAGTGCTGATCTGATATAATATCCCATGTTCCAGGGAAACAGAGCAGTGGCTGAACTGAAACACTCTGCCCTATGGGCCAAACAACTCTTATGTCCTACTTCCCTGGTACTAGACTGGCCTTGTAGAGACTGAGCTTCTGAGACACTCCTCTCCTTGGGTAATGGGAGTCATTACTGTGCTGCTTCCAACCCCCAGGGTCCCAATGACAGCTACACTCTGCTCATCTTGGGTCCTTTCTGCCAATGCACCTGGCCTCACAGAGTCTAGAGTCTAGAGTCCCAGAGTCTAGAGTCACTGCTACAAAGGGCCTCATCCCCTGGGACCTGAGTTACCACCGAGCTCTGTTGACTCTGGTTATTGAATTGCAGCCATGCACTGTTACCTAAGCCCAAACCTCAACAGCACTACTTCTTTCCTGGAGCTGGGCCAAGAACTGTGCCTTGCCCACCAGGGTCAGAATAACAGTTACCACCCAGCCCCTGGGTCCCCTGTTAGGTAGTGCCTCAGAGTCACAGAAGCTGGCTCTGTGAATAGTGTATATAAAACTTTTCCACAGCGAGTGAACCTATACCCCAAGACCCAGATACCATAATAGATTCATAAGACCTGAGCTTAGAACCCTGGCTCTACAACCCCATCAATCATCTGCACTTGGAACCCAACACAACTGAAGGTGTCAATAAGGTTATGTCAGGCCCATCATCAAGAGGGACCTCCTCAACTGAGTCTCCCCATTGTGGGGAAAATGAGAATAAAATGACCCCAAAAGCCATTGCCACTGAGGACTTTAACAACCTACCTTGCTATCTTAGCTGCCACAAACTTCTACAGCCTGAGTCACTGAGGCACCCACAGTTATTGCTGACATTGATCACAGCTGAAGAAGCAGAATGAAGACAATACTACTGCATCTACTCAAAATCTGAGTCACTATACCCTGTCCAAACTACCACATTAAGACCCAATTACAGGTGAAAGTCTTTCTCTACAAAATCTACTCTAGAAAGGTCAGAAGAGGAAAATTTTCCACCAGATGCACAGACATAAATGCAGGAACATAAGAAACATGAAAAAGGAAGAAAATATGACACCATCAAAGGAACACACTAACTTTCTGGTAAAAGACACCAAGGAAAAGGAAATCTATGAATTCCAAGAACAGGAATTCAAAATCATGATATTAAAGAAACACAGTGAGATATAAGAAAAGACAGATAGACAACTCAATAAAACCAGGAAAGCAGTTTACAATATGAATGAAAAATTTTTACAAAGAGTTAGATATATTAAAAAAAAACCACAGAGATCCTGCAGCTGAAGTATGCAATGAATGAAATAAAATACACAATCAAGAACTTCAACAGCAGCCTTGATTAAGCAGAAGCAAGAATCCCTGAACTTGAGATAATTTGCCTGAAATTACTCAGTCTGAGGAAAAATAGAAAGTTGAATGAAAAAGAGTGAAGAAAGCCAATAAAACCTGAAACAGCATTAAGGAAATAAATATTTATACTGTGGCGTTCCAGAAGAAAAGAAGAAAGGGTTAAAAAAATTTTCATGGGATAATAGCTAAAAACAACCCAAGTCTTGGAATAAATATGGACATCTAGATCCAGGAAGCTCAGATATCCAAATATGTTCACCTCTAAAAGGTATTCCTCAAGGCACATTATAGACAAATTGCTAAATGTCAAAGATAAAAAGAGAATTCTAAAAATATCAGGAGAAAAACATCAAGATAGGTATAAAAGGATCCCTATTAGTCTAATATCATATTTCTCAGCAGAAACCTTATGAACTAGGAGAGAATGAAATAATATTTTCCAAAGTGATGAAAAAAAATTTTCAGCCAAAAATTTTATACCCAGCAAAGCTATTCTATCCTATAGAAATGAAGAAGAGTTTTTCTCAGATAAGTTTTTCTCAGATAAGTAAAAAGAACTAGACAGGCATCACAAGAAATGCTCAACGGAGTCCTACATCTTGAAGGAAAAGGAAAATTACGAAAATATGCACAAGTATAAAACTTATTGGTAGAGAACATAAGAACAAAGAAAAGCATCAAACCTTATCACTACCATAATTATAAACAATGAAAGAGGAAGAAAGGAACAAAGAATATGCAAAACAACCAGAAAACAATTAACAAAATGACAGGAGTAAGTCCCTATCTAGCAATGATAACCTTGAATGTAGATCAAAAGATATAAACTGGCTGAATGGGTTAAGAAAAAAAAAAAAGACTCGATACATGCTGCCTGTAAGAAATATTTTTCCTTTTAAAAACACATGAAGACTAAAAAGTAAAGGGTCAAAAAATATTTCATGCAAATAGTGGCCAAAAGAGAGCAGTAGTACTATACTTATATCAAATAAAACAGACTATAAGTGAAAAATTATAAAAAGAAACAAGGAAGGTCACCAAATAATGAAAAAGGGATAGTTCAGCATGAGAATATAACAATTGTGCATATATATGCACCCAATACCAGGGCATTCATATATATAAAATGAATAGTACTGTATCTAAAAGGAGAGATAGACCCCAATACAATAATAGTTGGGAACTTCAACTCCCTACTGTCAGCATTGGAGAGATCATCTAGACAGCAAATCAACAGGGAAGCACTGAATTTAAACTGCACTTTCAACCAACTGGATCTAACAGACATTTACAGAACACTTTATCCAACAGTTGCATAATAAACATTTTTCTCATTAGCACATAGAAAATTCTCCAAGATAGACCATATGTTAGGCCACAAAATAAATCTCAACAAATTTTTAGAAACTGAAATTCTGTTAAGCACCTTTTCTGACCAAAATGCAGTAAAACTAGAAATCAGTAACAAAAGGAACTTTTGAAACTATAAATACATAGAAATTAAACAACATGCTTCACCATAATCATTCACCATGATCAAGCATATTTATCCCAGAGATACAAGGATGGCTTAACATGCAAATCAATAAATATATATCATATCAAGTGAATGAAACTCAACAACCACATAATTATAACAATAGATGCAGAAGAAGCATTTTATAAAATTCAACAGCACTTCATGATAAAAAGTCAAAAAATTAGGTATAAAGGAACATATCTCAACACAATAAAGGCCCAATGTTACAAACCCACAGCTAACAACATACTCTGCTTTTCCTCTAAGACCTGGGAAAGACAAGGATGCCCACTCTCACCGCTCTTATTCATCATAGTAATATTTGAGGTTCTAGCCATAGCAAATAGTCAAGAAAAAGAAATAAAGGGCATCCAAATTGAAGAGGGGGAAATCAAATTGTCCTTGTTTTCAAATTACATTATCTTATGTACAGAAAACTCTAAAAGTCATATCAAAAAACTGTTAGAACTTATTAACATATTCAACAAAGTTGGAAAATATAAAATCAATATACAAAATCTATAGGGTTTCTATACAGCAACAATGAATTAGCTAAAAAAGAAATCAAGGGCTGGGCGTGGTGGCTCATGCCTGTAATACCAGCACTTTGGGAGGCTGAGACAGGTGGATCACAAGTTCAGGAGTCCAAGACCAGCCTGGCCAATATGGTGAAACCCTGTCTATAAAAGAAAAAAAAAATTTTTAAAGAAATCAAAAAAGTAATTCCATTTATAATAGCTAATAAAATATATACCTAGGAACAAATTTAACAAAGGAAGTGACAAATCTCTACAAGGAAAACTATAAAACATTGATGAAGGAAATATAAGACACACAAACACACACACATACACAAGTAAAGACATTTCATGTTCATGGATTGCCAGAATGAATGTTGTTAAAATGAACATACTACCAAAAGTGATCTACAGGTTCAATGCAATTCCCATCAAAATACCAATGATATTCTTCACAGAAATAGAAAAAAAAAATTTATGTGGAACTACAAAAGATCCCAAATGGCCAAAGCTATTCAGAATAACAATAAAAACCAAAGCTGGAAGCATCACATTATTTGTCTTCAAAATATACTACAAAGCTGTAGTAACCAGAACAGCATGGTGCTTGCACAAAAACAGATACATAGACCAACGGATCAGAATAAAGAACCCAGAAGTAAATCCATGTATAGTCAATTGATTTTTGACAAAAACACCAAAAAATCACTAGGGGAGGGAGTCTCTTCAATAAATGGTGTTGGGAGAACTCAATATACATATGGAAAAAATAAAACTAAACCCCCACCTCTCACCATATACAAAAATCAAATAAAAATGGATTTGAGACCTAAACTTAAGACCTGAACCTATTAAACTACCAGAAGAAAACATGGGGAAAACTTCAGGACATCGGACTGGGCAAAGATTTTATGGAGAAGACCTCAAAAAGCACAAAAAATAAACACATGGGATTATATTTTAAAATATAGGCAACAAAAGCAAAAATAAACAAATGAGATTATATTAAACCAGAAAGCTTCTGCACAGTAAAGGAAACAATCAACAGAGCAAAGAGACAACCTGGAGAGTGGAAGAAAATATTTGTAAATTATTCATCCACCAAGGGACTAATATCTATAATATACAAGGAACTCAACAGCAAAAAAGAAAACAGATTTTAAAATGGGCAAATGAGCTGAATAGATCTCTCAAAAGAAGACATACAAATGGCCAATGGGTATATGAAAAAATGCTCAACATCACTAATCGTCAGGGAAATGCAAATCAAAACCACAATGAGATATCATCTCAGCCTCGTCAGAATGGTTATTATCAAATAAGACAAAAGATAACAAATGCTGGCAAGCATGTGGAGAAAAGGGAACTCTCATAACACTGTTGGTGGGATTGTAAATAATACAGCCATTATATACAACAACCATTATAGAAAATGGTATAGGGGCTCCTTACAAAAAGTAAATATTGAGGTAGCATATGATCCAGTCATCCAACTACTGAGTATATATCCAAAGGAAAGGAAATAAGTATGTTGAAGCTATATCTGTACTTTCATGTTTATTGTAGCACTAGTCACAACAGCCAAGATGTGGAATCAACCTAGATGTCCATCAGCAGATAAATGGATAAAGAAAATGTGGTGCATGTACACAATGGAGTACTATACAGCCATAAAAAGAATGAAATCCTGTCATTTACAGCAACATGGATGAGCCTGGAGGACATGTTAAATGAAATAAACTAGGCACAATAAGATAAATGCTGTATGTTCTCAATCATATGTGGGAGCTAAAAAACGTTGCTCTCATAGTAGAATAGTGGTTGCTGGAGGCTGGGAAGGATGGAGGGAGGTACAAATGATGAGAGGTTGATTAGCAGGCATATAATTACAGCTAGACAAGAGGAATAAGTTCCAGAGAATGTTTCCAACACAAAGAAATGATTCATGTTTAAGGTGATAGATATGCTATTTATCCTGATGTGATCATTACACATTGTATACATATATCAAAATATTTCACTGTACTCCATAAATATGCACAATTATTATGTGTCAACTAAAAATGATAAAGCAAAAAAAGGAGTAGGATTTTCTGAATTTACATTTAGCTGTGAAAATCTTATACTAGCCCAAGCTCATGTGGAATAGCCAATAGCGCAGCTCTGGCAGAAGTAAAGGTAGGCTTCAGAGTCAGGTAAGCAACGTTTTGATACTGGCCACTGTTTTGATGAAGGAACACTTTGACCTGAGAGAAGATATAATCCATTAAACTTTTACCTTAAAAATTTACCAATTTTCAGCCAGATATGATGGCATGGCTACTCGGGAGGCTGAGTTGGGAGGATCATCTGAGCCTGGGAGACAGAGGTTGTAGTGAGCTGAGCTCACACCACTGCACTCTAACCTGGGTGACCAAGTGAGACCCTGTCTCCAAAAAGAAATAATAATGATAATAACAATTCTTTTTTAATTATCTAATGTAGTAGATTGAATAATAGCTCCTCTCCCCCACAAAAAATATTTTAACCTCTTCCTATTCCTAGAACCTCTGAATATTACCTTAGGTGGTAAATAAGTGAATGTTACCTTATTTAGAAAATGAAAATTTGCAGATAAAATGAAAGTTAAGAATTTGGAGATGAGGAGATGATCCTGAATTATCTGGGTGGGCTCTAAACCCAATGACATTGTCCTTACAGAAGACCAAAGAGAGAAGGCACAGGCTCAGGTCATGTGAAAACAGAAGAAGAGGCTGGTTTTACACAGTCACAAGCCAAGGTATCCCTTGTATACCTGGTATAAGGGAAGTCATGTACACCTGGAGCAACCAGAAGCTGAAAGAGGCAAGAAAATATCTGTCCTTAGAGCCTTCTGAGGAAGCACAGCCCTGATAGCACCTTGATTTGGACTTATGGCCCCCAGAAGTGTGAGAGAATAAATTTCTGTTGTTTAAGCTACCAAGTGTGTGCTTGTTACAGCAGCGACAAGAATCTCATACACCAAGTAACATGAAAATCCAATAAGCCCACCCTGTACCTGAGCATTACTGCACTGCCAACACCATTTCAGGATGAAAAATCAAGGAAGAGGTCAAGTTGAAGTATGCAGCAAGGGTGGGATGAGATTCAGAGATGGAGTGAGGTCCAAAAATTTTCCAAGGCTTTATTTATGCTTTGGCTGGCCCACATCTTAAATTAAATCTCATTCATCCATCAGAGTTAAAGATACTATGAATATGGATATTTAGCCTCTTGTTCTCAGCTCCAGACTGCACAGGAAATTGCAAATTACATTTCTAGTAGTTCTCTCAGAACTTTTGGTAATACACATTTTCATTTCATAATACCTTATGCAATGCTGGTTTGGGGAGATAAGCCTGATACTCCTAAGACTCTATCCCAGTTTAATCAGACTTCTAAGAAAAATCTTTAATATTATTTCCAAAAGTAATAAATACGTATAAAAATTCAAACAATAGATAAGTGAATAAAATAGAAAATGAAAATCACCGTAACAGGGGTAGAGGTTGGAGTAGACTAAGAATTAAGGGTAGCTATAGCATACATTATTGATGATAAGGACCAGTGATTTTACTAGTTTATAGGATTATTTTGTGCAGCCATGCCATGACAAAATACCTGCATTAAAATGACAGCCAAGATGAAACTTGCATCAAGATAGCCATGTCAAAGCGCTCTGCTTTGCCTGGAGAACTGTCCAATGTTCCTGACCTTACAACACCCAGGAAATCCTTTAAGAGACTCTGAGTAACTCCTAAGAAATCTTTGACCACAGTTTAAAAAGTGTTGAGTGAGACATTCTTAAAATGCCTCTCAGCTGTGACATTCAATAAATGTATGTGGATATGGATGTGTTCAACAGACAGCCATAAAAAAACACAAAGCAATATAAAGCTACTGAAATGATACCCATAAACCAGTTAATGCCTGTCAACAATCAGGAAACTAGTAGCTTCTGCCTCTATTTATACTTACAGTTGCAACTTAACGATGTTTTTACTTAACTGATGGCAGCTGTCTCCATGAAAAGCTATTAGCACATTAGGTCTTTATTGAAACTGACAAAGTAATAAATAATGTTTGTGACTTCTCTTTTGTTCACAAGGTTAATTGTTGTTTAATAATATTCTTGTGATGTGTTACAAGCTCCCAAGGAATTATACATGCAAACCATTAGACTGAAAAAGGAAGCCTCAACAATCTACTCATTTACAAACTGTTGATAGGTCTAAAACATAAAGGTAGTAAAGTACTAGGTAATACGATTTTTACCTAAGATTTTGCATTATTTCTAATTTTTAATTTAAATCAACAGATGCTTATTTATCAAAATACTAAGACAGAAACTCTGAGAGGTACAAAGATTTTTAATAAAAGGTATTACTTCTGTTCTTAGGAAATGTTCAATGTTGTTGAGAGAAGGTACACATATTAGTGAATTATTTAATGAGCCATATTCAGAGGATGCAAAAACAAAACTACCTCTACTTGGTTGTAATATGTAATCTTTTTTACATACTGCTAGATTTGGTTTGTCAAAATTTGTTGAGGATTTTTTAAAGCCTATGTTATTTGTTTAAGCCACTGTTTCTTAGTTACTTTGCTACTTGCTGCCAAACGCACCCTAACTTACCTACCCGTGGTTGTTTAGGAACCACTTCATTTAAAGTGAAACAGGACCTGAGAGATCACCAATTTCAGCCTCTCTGTCCTACCAGAGAGGAGGGTGGAGCCCAGAGAGATGAAGGAATTGGTCCAAACCACATGGCAGCAGCAAAGCCTGGACCAGGGCTCAGTTCCCCCAATTGTTCAATTCTTTGAGTCCTCACAAGTTGGTTTCAGTTGTGCCAATACTGTCTTTTATAGTTTTCCCAGTTTGCACACAATACTTAAAATCCCAACACACAGATAAAACATAGAATATAGATAGAAGGGGGAAAATGATGATGATGATGATGATGATGATGATGATGATGGTGGTTGTGGTAGTAGCAGTGGTGATGAAGAAGGAAGAGGGGTTGGCAAGAGAAGAAGAAGAAGAAGAAAGCTCAAATTAGTCCATTTAAAATGGACCAGGCACTTTGCAAATACATCTATTGTAATCTTTGCAGCATTCATGTGAGGTAGGTACTAAAATTACTGTAACTTTACAAATGAAAAAACAGTGACATTAGATGTCTGAGGTCACCTGGTAAGTGGCTGCTAGTAAACGTGAATTCCAAGACTGGTCTAACTTCAGAGCCTGGATTCTAAACAGCAAAACTACAGGCTATGCCACTCCTGGTAAACCCTACCCAGCCTGCAGGTCTGCGGGAGCTGGACAGGGGAATGGGGAAGTCCTTGCTGATGGAGTCTGAGAAAGCCCTAAGGAAGATTCAGATTTACTACAGCAGCCCCAAATAGCATTTTTAGTTTTCGCTCTCTGTGGTGCATTCAGTTACCAAGACAATCATCTCAAATAAGAATTCCAGTGAAGCTCAGAGCAAATTAATTAGCCGTGCTGCAGACACATTAAAGCTCTGCAAGCAGTTACTATAGTAGGTAACTTTGCATGTTTTACAAAGTGTGGCGTTTTCATTTCAGCTCATGTTGAATAATGAATAATTTTTCCTGCCCCCTGCTAAACAGTGAATGATGAGAAGCCCTTTGGTAATTCAGTGATGTTGAATTAATCTGTTGATAGATTATCCATATTTTCTCCAAAGCCACCATCCCCTTATTCTAGGTCTCTCCCACTTCCTGCCCCTCCCTCCCCCACAAATGCTATCATACACCTGGAAAGGAGATGGCACTCCACTCCTGAATACAGATCCAGCATCTGACAGCAATGCCAGGAGCAGGAACTTCCAGTGGGGGAATGTAGAGGGGAGTGGTGTGAGAGGCCATCTGCTATTCCAGGCAATCCAGATATGGTAGTACTGCCCGGCAGCCTCAGCACCCACCCTGAGTCCACCTGGCCATGAGGTGACACATGGCATTGCCTCCCAAGGAAAACAATCCCAACACTCCCTGTTGCTCTCAAGCCCCATGACCTCCTTTATTTGCTTTCAGAATATATATATATATATATATATATATATATATATATATATATACACATACACATATATATATAATATATTCTATATATATGAGATATATTCTTCAGTATTATTTCCCTCCACCACTAAGTGTAAATGCTATGCTAGCAGAAACTTTGTTTTGTTCATGGCTATCTCTCTAGCACCTAGAACAATGCCTGGCATGTAAAGGTACAAATAATATTTGCTGAATAGATAAACTCCAAATGCATTTGTCAGTAATGTCAACTTTACTGAGGATTTCCTTGGGAGGTGGAAGACAGAAGGAAATTATATCACGTGGCAAGATTTCAACCAGTCTCCCACCACATGTCTGTTCTCTGATCTAACTCCTCTCCTTTGTCCACCCAGCCTTCACAAATGCCCCTCAGCTGTCCCAACCATCCAGGAGATACATGCCCTACCATCAGAACAAAACCCAGCATCACTGCACCTTCTCCTCACCTCCACCTTAGAAATCATTTCAGCCAAAGACAAAACCACCCTAACATCAACAGGGAACTAAATAAATTATAATGCATTCAAAAAATGAATATTATACAGTTATCACAAAGAATTAGGTTGATAATAGACAGAGTTGATAACAATGATGAAGACATATTTTTTAATGAAAAAAGCAAGGCATTATACCACATGTATACTATGCTTATATATGATTATGTGTGTAAACATATATGCATGTGTGTGTGTATGTGTGTGTGTAGAGAGAGAAAGAAAGAAACATATATTAATATCTGCTTTGTAGATCTCTGAAAAGACATATAAGGAACTGTTAACTGTAGCTGCCTTGAGGGAACAGTATGAGGAAAATGGGTCAATTTTGGAAAGATACACTTTTTGGGGTTTAGGTTTTTTCGGTACTGTTTGAAGTTACAGTTTTTTAGAGTTTTTAATTTGATGTGTTTGTGCTTTTACTAAAAAATTCAATAAATATAATTATATACAAAATAACAAAGAGTATAGAGGAACAGGCAGTCAAATAGCCAACAAAGCCATTGATTAATTCACCATGCCTCTGAAATAACTCACCGAACCAAATAGGAATTTCGTGCCCTGGAGTGTCTGCTGATAACATAAGACTTATTCTATCCTTTTTAAAAATAGGAATTGAATCTCTATGCTTCCATTCTCTGTGAGAGTGAAACCTCAAAGTATATAATGGCACCCTCCTGTTGTATCCCAAGGCCAAAGAAACTCAGTGAGCTGGTAATCAATTTAAAAAGGCATTTGCTCCAGAGAAGCTATTTAGATTAACTTTGGAGTTGGTCTCCCTAGAATTTTTAGTTCCTCCAGCCATTATTTTCATGGGAAGTATTTTTTAATCAGAATAAATTAGCTTTTGTGATAACAATACAATGTAATGAGTATTTGTAAATATGTTACATTTATCAAGAGCTCTCCAATCATGTCAATTGGTTTTCTGGAATATATTTCTCACTGAATTATTTATTATCTGCTTATCCTGTTTCCTATATTCACCACTTGCTAATGTGTCCTATAAAGTTGTTAGGTCAATTGTTAGAATAAGAGAGAGAGCAAGAGCAAGTATTTTCTGTTTTTGTGTTAACCCCAGAGGAGGAACGCTACCTGTTCCCTGAAGGGTTCTCTGAACTATCTTGGGAGATGAGGGTGTTAGTTTTTTGCCAGGAGGTACCCTGGAAGCTGACAGCCACCTTTAGTGGCTGACTGAGCCATGTTTCAGTCAATGAGGGACAGCAAGGAGTTAAGTCAGTATCCAAAAAATGTCCCATTAAGGCCATCCTCACCTCCCACAGGTTCTGCCAGGCCCCTCACCTACACCTACACCAACACCTAACCTGTACCAAGATCTCTATACCCTGTCTCTCTGACTGAGTTAGTCAAAAAACTGAGGGAGATTGAGCATAGACAAGAGAAAGGGAAGGCTGGTGAATTTCACGTGAAAGAAGTAAGGAAGGCCGGGTGCAGGGGCTCAAGCCTGTTATCCCAGCATTTTGGGAGGCCAAGGCGGGTGGACTACCTGAGGTCAGGAGTTCAAGACCAGCCTGGCCAACATGGTGAAACCCCATCTCTACTAAAAATACAAAAAATTAGCTGGGCATGGTGGTGGGTGCCTGTACTCCCAGCTACTTAAGAGGCCAATGCAGGGAGGCGGAGGTTGCAGTGAACCAAGATCATGCCATTGCACTTCAGCCAGGGCAACAAAAGCAAAACTCTGTCTCAAAAAAAAAAAAAAAAAAAAAAGTAGGGAAAGTCCTTCCCTTAAAGTGATTCCATGATATTTGGTGCCAACAAGGAGACCATGGTGGAAAGATGAGTACCTTTCTTATTGCCAAGAATAAAATAGGTTGGATTTTATGCTTTCAAGCTAGCAGAAAAGAGAAGGGGCTGCAGTAAAGACTGGATAGCACGTCCTGTACTATCTGATTCTGGGTAAGTCAGATGGAAACTACCAGAACAGATGTAGATGAGTCAAGCACTGCAAACAAGTGTAGGCTCATATCTCCATAACTTTCTATTTGGCATCTTCTTGAAATTAAAGAAAAATTGTTAATGTAATCAGCAAATTCCTAGATCATTTACAATTACAGAGAATAAATTAATAATGTGGCATTTTAATTTAGTGTCTGATTAGCTAATAAAAGAGGTGCCATTTAGAGCTGAATGATCCCCTACTTCTAACCTTATAGCTTTGTTCCTGTAATTTAAGGCCTTGGCAATCACTTGCAAATCATTAAAGTCAGAGCCCACTTTAAACTCTTATCAGTCATTTACACCTAAGTGTGAATTAATATGTATTACATCCCACCTCTCCCCACCAAAAAATAACTTTCATGGTGAGGAAGAGGAAGAGAACATGGTCCTGAGTGTTTGAGGGAGTTGGAAAAGAAATGCCACCACAGAGTGGGGTAACTAGGAAAAAAAGATGGGAGCACAAAACAGGCATCGAAGACAAATTTCACCA
Organism: Saimiri boliviensis; assembly: GCF_048565385.1. Lineage (NCBI taxonomy): Eukaryota > Metazoa > Chordata > Mammalia > Primates > Cebidae > Saimiri > Saimiri boliviensis. The sequence goes on along the minus strand of NC_133450.1, from coordinate 37,412,761 downwards.
TTTTTCTTGGGGAGCAGGCTTAAGGGCAGCAGAGAGCTTTGGCCACCTGAGGTGTTTCTGTGCTCTTTTTAGTGGCAGAGAGCATGGCATTTTCTGATTCATATAACCACGTGATCTTTAGAGGAGCTTCATTCAAGGGTATCTACTAACTGCCCAAGCTGCAGTTGTTCATGGCCCATTCCTCTAGCAGCACAGAACCTCACTCTAAAGTTTTGCAGGACTCATTCTCTGCTTTGGAATGTTACCTCCATCTAGCCACTTCCCCTTCTCTTAACTACAGTGATATGCACCTTGAATACTATACTATAAATATCGAATTCACAATGGTTTACAAATTCATCTGCATGGCCTATTATTGGCAACTTCTTGAAAAATCACCCCTAATGCTAACTGTGACTTCATGAATGAAACTAGTATTAGACTAGATTCCAGCTGGCTTCCATAGCTAGAGTTCTGACATTTAAGCAAACTGAATCTCACTGTTATGGGCTAAATTGTGTCCCACGAAAATTCATATGTTGAGGTCCTAACCCCTAGTACCACAGAATATGACCTTATATAGACATATGCTCTTTGTAAATGATCAAATTAAGATGGTTCCTTTAGGGCAGGCCCTAATCTATGTCCTTATTAAAAGGAGGAATGTGGAGAGACACACACACACACACACACACACACGCACACGCACACACACGGAGACTGCCACATGAACATAAAAGCAGAAATCGGGGTGATGTATCTGCAAACCAAAGAATTGTCAGCAAACCATCAGAAACTGGGAAAGAGGCATGGAACTGTTAACTCTCAATAGCCCTTAGAAGAAACCAAGCCTGACAACACCTTGGGCTTAAACTTCTAGTCTCCAGACTGTGGAAATTACTATCAAACTGTTGTTGAAGCTTCTCCGTTCATAGCACTTTGTTACAGTAAACCCAGAAAACTAATACACCCACCTTCAAGGCTTTGGCTCAAAAGCTGTTGCCTTAAACCCTAATATGCAAAAATATTCCTCTCTCTACTTTGCCCAACCATTTCAGGAATCAGTCTTTAGTAAAATATCTCCAGTTATGAGTCTTGAGTTTCCACTGGAGAAAGAGAAACTTGGGTTTAAGTTCTGGTTAACTAATTGTGAGAACCTGAACAAGTGGTCTCATATCCCTGTGCCACAGTTTCCTGATTATAAAATAGGAAGGCTGAATAAAATGCATCTCTTGTGACTATTCCAACTGATTTGTAGTGGCAACCTAGAGTACTACCATTCTAGGTGGACCAGATACCTAAATCCCACTGGCTCTCCTCACTTCATCAGGTAAGAATAAGGTAATTTAATGAGTAATGTTGATTGTTCTTACACACACTTTCAACAGATGGGACTCCTCACATTCCCACGAGAGTAAGCATTCAGCTCTGGGATCACTCTTTGAACTGGCATGCAGATGTCCTGACTGAGCAGAAAGAGACAATGATTGATTAGCAATGTCTGCCTCTCACACAAGATAGAAATTGCCTCACATGACCTGTGTATTTGCCATCCTGGACTGAATGATCTCTGAGCCTTTCCAAATGTAAAAACCATACAATTTCTTCCTCCACCGATCCAGGGGCTTCTTGTTGTTGCCTTCGTTACTACTTTCAAATTTTGCTGCTTTATGCCATTCTCTCATGAACCATCTTTCTTATTTCTCTTTCTCTCTCTTTCCTCTTCTCCTACCTTTTCTTGCTCTTGTCCTATGCTTCCTGGCTCTGGTTGCTAGCAGAGTTGTCTATTATAGTTGTCATTAGCCAATGAAAATTAATTTTTCTTTCTTGATTGGTAAAATGATTAGTCATAGGGCACTGTCTGCTATTTTCCACAGAGCTTGGCTATTTTCCACAGAGCTTATACTAGTCTTTTTAAAGTTTCCTACAGGCTTGTCATAGTCCTGGGTAACTATGAGTGCTGGATGTTGTTGTGATACCACACAGAGCCTTTCCAACACTTGCTGATTGACAGGAGGTAAAGCCACAGTCACGATTTCCCAAAATGAGGTGATTATATTATAGTAAACAAAGTCCTATATTATCTAGAGCCTTCCATACATTATTATCCTGTTTGATCTTCTTAACAATCTTGTGATACAAGGCAGGACAAAAACTATGCTAGTCTCACTTTATATTTAAGGATCAGAATCAGAGAAACTAAGTGAGTCAACTACACAAAATTAATACATTTCAAAGCTGTGTCATCCTGCCAATCATCCAACCAATTATTTAATCTCACTCATGGAAGTATTATCATGTATGAATAGAGAATCTTTAATAACCATCAACACACACACACACACACACACACACACACACACACACACGCATGGAGACTGTCACATGAACATAAAGCAGAAATCGGGGTGATGTATCTGCAAACCAAAGAACTGTCAGCAATTCTTAAACTATAACCAAACAGCTTTTCTTCAAAGCATCAGAATGGTTTCTATCTAAAGAACTGTCTTTGAGGCCAGGCACGATGGCTCATACCTGTAATCCCAGCATTTTGGGAGGCCAAGGTGGGTGGATCACTTGAGGTCAGGAGTTTGAGACCAGTCTGGCCAACATGGTGAAACCCTGTCTCTACTAAAAATACAAAAATTAGCTGGATGTAGTGGTGCATGCCTGTAACTACAGCTACTCAGAAGGCTGAGGCAGAAGAATCACTTGAACCTGGGAAATGAAGCTTGCAGTGAGCCAACGTCATGCCACTGCACTCCAGCCTGGGCGACAGAGTAAGACTGTCTCAAAAAAAAAAACAAAAAAAGAAAGAAAGAAAGAAAGAAAGAAAGAAAGAAAGAAAGAAAGAAAGAAAGAAACTGTCTTTGAGTGAACCAGTTTGCTCTAATTCTTCAAATAAGTCATAGGTTCTGCTTGCCTCATCAGGCATGAATAGATAAATTTAAATAAATAAATACATTCATTTTACACACGGTTCCGAGTCAATAGGTTCAGAGAGAAGGCCTATGTTTTACCCCACATTTATTGCAGAAAGGCAGTGAGCTTTGGGATCACTATCTTCCTTGCTTTGCAGATGCCCTTTTCACTACACTCTAGATACCATCAGTGTACCCAGTAGTCAAACTCACCATAAAAATACAAATGTATTGCCAGCATCTGCACAGAGAAACAACAATTCTTTAAGGTTTTCTAGGAAAATAATGAAACCATAGTAAGATATATGCTGCATATTACTGCCACTTTTTTCAATCCCTATCACTGGACTTTTCTGAAATATTGGCAAAAATAATAATAGGTTTTTTAGTCTAAATTTTCTTCTGTACCAAGGACTTAAAAAAACACCCAGCTATACCGAGAGCTCAAAATAGTAAAAGCATGCCGTAGAAAAGCACACCTCTCTGGGATGAGAAATTAGCATTTCCTCTGCCTCATGATTCTGGTGAAGTGTCGAGCTGGAGTTCTGCGGGGGTGAGCAATGAAAGCTCACCTCAGGAGGTACAGCCATGCTCAGGTTGAGAACAGTGAAGAACTACGGGTTTTCTCCCTTAAGAGCTGGTATTAGGGAAAAGTGGGAACACCACTATCTTTCTTTGTTCATGACAGGCATTACCCAAATCATTTGCCAAAAGGACAGGGCACATGTTTCAAATAAGTCTTTCAGGTTGAGATGGCACAGAACTCATTATCAGATTAGAGATTAAAGGCCACCAGGGTGATTGCTGCTGGGCAGACCTCCCACAGCCCTGAATCACTCTTCCTGAGGCTGTCCACCCACACTACTGCACAAGCATGGTCATCTGTCAAGTGGCTATAATATGTTTGTGAGGCTCAAATACTCAGATACCTTTTAGGCCCTATTTTGTCAGACTTTTCACCACATAAATCATATTTCATCATTCCCTACCTCTTTAAGTCCTCTTTTTTATCTGCTTCTATGACACCAAAATCTCATTCTGACAACCCTTTCTCAGTGTTTCACTGATACCTTTTCCTCTAACTTCTAAAAGTTGGATTTCCTAAAAGAGCTTTCAGTTTGTATTATTTTTCTATCCAAATTTTCTCTTTAGGTAATATTCATTTTCATCATTTTAAATATTATCTATATATCACTGATAAAAAAAAATTTTCTCCACAGAGATCCCTCTTCCAATTTCTAGCTTTGTTTATCCAACTACTTTCCTATGAAGACAGCCTTAGATGTCTCAAAAGCTACTCAATTCAACAAAAGCAAAATTGAAATCTTTATCTGATTTCTTGCATACATTTGTTCAATAAAAACAGGCTGCCAACTATTTTAGGAGAATCACTTTTGGTAATGGTAGACTAGATAAGTCAGACCAACTGTTCTCCCGAGAACAACTAGAAAAGCTAGTGGGAAAGTTCTAAATCTGTTTGAGGGCACAAGAAAACTAATAGGGTGGTGAATAATTATGAGACCAAGACATTATAAAAGGAGACCTAGAGACAACTTTCAACTTATATAGAGATGGTGGAGAGGCAGAGAAACTGAGCAGAGCTTTCAATAAACTTATAAGGTAATAGGACGAAAGTTAGAATTTAGGGCCTCTTAACAAAGGGAACCCTAGTAAATTCCTAGGCTTTGCTTTGAAACCCTGTATTAGGGGGTGTGTGTGTATGCATGTGTGTGGAGAGAGAGAGAAAGAGAAAGAGAGAGAGAGAGAGAGAGAAAGAGAGAGACATTCTGAGATTTATTTTAAGGAATTGGTTCAGGTGATTGCAAAGACAGGCAAGTCTAAAATCTGCAGGACAGGTCAGCAATCTAGAAATACAGGGAAGAGTTGGTTTGTAGCTCAAAGTCCAAAGGCAGTCTGGAGGCAGAATTCCTTCTTCCTCAGGGGAACCTCAGTTTTTTTTCTTAAGGCCTTCAACTGACTGGATGAGGGCCACTCACATTATGGAAAATAATCTGCTTTACTCAAAGCCGACTCATTTAAACGTTAATTATATCTTCAAAAAATACCTTCACAGCAATATCTATACTGGTGTTTGGCCAAATATCTAGGTGCAGTGGCCAAGCCAAGTTAATGTATAAAATTAATTATCACAGACCAGAAGGGCCTACACCCTAAAAGGAAAGGTGAAGAAGAAAAAGGTTGCCCTTACAGACTCTGAAGCCAAATTAGCTCAATCCTAGAATAGTATAAGGTAATCAAGAATTACTAGTGCCTAATGTCTTTTATAAGCAAGCATGTCCCTTTCTTCAAAGGGAGACAATAATATCCCGAGCCTCAAATAATTGTTATAAATTTTTATATGTCATATTTGGAATACACTCAAAGATAAGTAGGCATATAAAGAAAGAAGACAATATGAGCAAAAACTAAGCAAAACAACAAATAATAGAAACACACTTTAATATGTTAAATATGGGTAAGGAAATAATATAAAAATTAATCTTGGCAGAAGCTGAAAACTTAAAAAAAACAAAAATTTCAGAGCTGATATTACAATATCTGAAATTAAGAACCTAATGAATAGGTTTATTAGCTGATTGCATATGGCAAAAAGAAAAATCAGTAAATTAATGGATTGATCAGTAGAATAGTAGGGTGTCTTCAAAATGAAACACATAAAACAAGTCTGTGAAAAGGCCTAATGTATATGTAAATCAGAGTCCTAAAAGGAGAAAAGTTAGACTAAGAGTGAAAAGCAATATTTGAAGAGATTCTGGACAGAAATCTTAAAAATCGTTAAATTTGCTTATATTTTATGATGTAGCTTCCAAATATATAAAGCAAAAAATACAGAAGAAGAATGTTCAGATCCACAATTATAATGGAAAACACGCCTGTCTTATAGCTAGAACAGTCAAAAAAATCAAGAAGGGTACAGAAGATCTAAACAACACAATTAATTTTCCATGATTAACATATATAAAGAACACTGCACTTAATAACTGCAGAATACATATTTTTTTCCAAAAACACACAAAATATTTACTGAAATTGCCATATTTGAAGCCATAAAGCAAATATCAACATAGTTTTTAAAAATCAAAATTATATCAGAGTATGTTCTTTGGCTTCAGTGGAATTAAGCTGAATTACAATCCCTATGTTTGTATATTAAGAAGTAAACTTCTAAAATCCTAATGGGTCAAAGAAGAAATCACAGAAGAAACTATACAACCAATGTTAACCAAATGATAATATATTTGGGTGTGTATATGTATATATGTATGTGTGTATACATGTGTGTGTTTTTATATATATGCACACACATATATATATTTGTGTGTGTGTGTGTGTGTACATCTTCAAACTGCACAGGTAGAAACTTATAGCCCTAAATGCACACAATAGAAAAAAGGAAGGCTTAAAATCAATGCACTAAATATCGACTTCAAGAAGTTAGAAAAATAACAGAAAGTTGAGCCCGAAGAAATGAGAAAGAAGGAAATAATAAAAATCTGAGCATATGTTAATGAAAAAATAGACAGACAGAAAATAGAGGGGACCAGCAAAGAAAACAGATTTATCAAAAAGACTAATATGGTGATAAACTCCTTAAACAGAAGACAAAAATAATCAATATCAGAAATGAAAAGGGGGGCATCACTATAGATCCATAAACACTGAAAGGATAATGAGAAGATATTTAAAAAAAATGCTACATGCCATAAGACATACACACAACTTACCAAAACTAAAATTAAAGATGAATTTACTGTTTAAAACCTTCCCGCAAAGAAAATTTTAAGCCCTGATGGTTTCCTTGTGAATTCTAAAAATTATTTCAAGAAAAAACAATACCATGACTGTTCTCTGTTTCATCTCTGTCTATCCTAGAGTCTGGTAAACAGTATAGCATTCAATAAATGATTGTTGAAATAATGAGTTAATGAATAAATGAATGAATATGTGAATGCTTCATATATTCCAAGTACACTAAAAGTATGCACAGCTTTTTTAGTACATTCCTTCCTATGTGCTTTTTTTTTTTTTTTTTTTTCTGAGACAGAGTTTCGCTCTTGTTACCCAGGCTGGAGTGCAATGGTGCGATCTCGGCTCACCGCAACCTCCGCCTCCTGGATTCAGGCAATTCTCCTGCCTCAGCCTCCTGAGTAGCTGGGATTACAGGCATGAGCCACCATGCCCAGCTAATTTTTTGTATTTTTAGTAGAGACGGGGTTTCACCATGTTGACCAGGATGGTCTCGATCTCTTGACCTCGTGATCCACCTGCCTTGGCCTCCCAAAGTGCTGGGATTACAGGCGTGAGTCACTGCACCCGGACCCTATATGCATATTTTAAACAACAGGTATAAAAGCAACCAAAGGCAATATATCAAGAGTTAAAAGCTTTTATTCAGCTACAAATACAGTTTCCTAGCTAAACACACTTCAAAGTCAAGTTAAAAGCCTCCCTTTTCAATGGTAAGCAAATAATGTTCCTGAAATAAAACAAAATTTGCAACTAGTGATATTTATTTACAAATGCCCTATGACCATCTTCTAAGAAATGCTAAATGATGACAGAACTTCAGAAAGCACCAGCACAACCAACACAATGTTTCTGTTTAAAATATTATCTTCGTATGATGATCCCAGCAAAACGATCTGTATTAGTCTTACAACTAATCTCTAACTTCAGAGTGATAACAAAATTAATTTGGTTATGCCCTTGTACCTTGTTTATTTTCTACCTTCAAAGATATCTACTGCTATATGAACACAATTTATAGAGATCCCATTTCCTTGATACAATTTACTGATGAGATCAACTCCCTCATTATCCCATAAAGAGTGGAAATAAATAGTTTCTGTTTCTTTAAAGCTTGAAAGACATGCCCAGACTTTGTACTAAGATTGGAATCAGATCAAAGCCAACGCTCTTTTTAGGATTAAACCAAAATCAAAGTTATCAACGGATAATCTGATACACAAAGGTTAAGTAGTCTGGTAGGTAGGAGAGAAGCAGCATCCACTGCCTGTGTCCTTACTTGAAGAAAACAAGAAAGAGTCTAAATAAATATCAGGACACTTAAGAGTTCTAGAAGCAATCAGAACTGGTAAGGGCAACAAGGATTTTATACTCTCATGGTCTTGAGTTCAAATTCCAGCTCTGCAACATTCAAGCTGTGTGACCCTAGCAAGTCTCCAGAGCTCGCTCAGCTTCAATTTCTTCATCTGTAGAAGGAAGGCACCATTCCCACCTCAAAAGTTTCCTGTGAGAAATTACAGATTATCTATAGAAATTACCTGGCACACAGTAGGAGCTCAATAAATATTAGTTATTCAGGGTAATAGAAATTGGTGGCCTTTCTTCTATTCCTCCTTCGTAAAAATGAATTTTAAAGCAGAGAATGAGAACTAGCAAAGGGCATTTCTTAGATACTAATGTTCCTCCTGGGCATGTTTAACATGACACCTAACCAGGACACCTAACACCCATCAAAAAAGAAACACGAGCTAGATAGAAACATGACTTTGTTATCTCTCATTCCCAGATTAGCATTATCTAATAAAACAAGTGATATCAGAATAATTACACAGATTAATTACTACATAGCATAATTTTTGGAACCACATGGGAAAGAAATAGGAGGAGAGAGAGAGGGAGGAGAAGAGAGAAGAAGAGAAGAAAGGGGAGAGGAAGGGAAGACATAGGAAGATAGGGAAAACCTAACCAACTGCATCTGGATTAAAATTTGCTTAAGGAAAACAATATGGGACTATTTTCTCCTTTCAGATGTATTTCTTATAAAGGCAAAGATCATGTCGGCTATGCTCACTTTTGCACGCCCAGCAGCTAGTATGGTATCTGGAACATCACAGATAGTAAATAATTGTTGAATGTGGAAATGAGTAAATGAGTGCGTGCAGCATTTATTTCTAGTCATAAACGTTCACTCTGCAACCAGTAATTCAACAACACAAGGACTAATTTTATTTAATAACTCAGTACTTGAAACTGGAATTCTGGCTGTCACTTAACCATCTCTCTGGCCCCACAAAAATGCCTTTTCAAATAAATGATTTGAGAGTACTGAAGGACCGTCTCAGTTTCAGCTCTCACTCTGCCAGTGTTCTCAGTTTCCTTATAACACAATTTCTGGTGAGAGATATTAAAATGCAAAAAATCTGTTTAGATACTCTAAGGTGCATGTAACAAAACAAAGATAGAGCTGAGCAGTTAGCAATCAGTCAATATAGTGTCTGCTCTCATTATTGAGAAATGCCTAATTCCATTATTTAGTTTCAGTTGAACATGGGAGGCATGTAGCAAAACTCAATATGGACTGTATATATATATAAAATGGAGAGAGAGAGAGAGAGAGAGAGAGAGAGAGCGCAATAACCCTACCTATCAGTCTATCTATCTAGGGTTAGGATAAGTTAGCAACAAATAGGGTAATGTTGCAATAATCAATTTCAACACAAGTTTACCTAACAATAATTATGACTAATCAAAACATTATAAGAATATCTATTTTTGGTATATGAATTATTAGCATTTTTAATCTATGAAAAACATGCCAAATGCCCTTTTAAATATAGAAAGGCTACAGAAATTTCCTCTGATTGAGTTTTGGGATGTTAACATAAACCACTAGATTTATGTGTGGGGATATTTTAAAGAATGAATTGCATAAACCCACTGCTACCAAAACATAGACTTATAGGATGAAACTTAACTATATATGTAAAAAGGTTTTGCAAACATTTGAACCTATATATAATGACATTATTTTTCCTTTCTTACCCAGTTTTTGTGTAGCATATAATAAAATCAACTTTCTATCCTTACCTGCCTTTCTAATAGAGGCAAGATTTTTTTTTCTCTTTTCTTCTTAAACTAATGAAAATGTGAAAAGCAATCTCATTGCATCAGAAGCCACCATATTTCAGAAATGAAGTGATTGATGGGTGGTAATTACATTACAAAAAGTTTATACATCATTTGGGCATCATTTTGGAAAAAAGGTATAGTATGTTACTGCTGTTATTAAACCCCAAAGACTCATTTATCAGAATATAAAGATCAACCACTTGTTTTGTTATGTAATTAACTTACTGTTCCTCATAGCTCTCTCGAAGCCTTAGAATGATCCCATTTCTCACTGGCAAAAAGACTCCCCAACAAGATATTGAAAAAGGCTACTGAAAGGTAATGTCAATTAACTCCCAAAAGTAATTGTCATTTTGTAATCACATTAATATCTAATTTGCTGCCACTAGATTGTTAAAGTGTCAATTACACACCTCTGCCTTAATGTATTCATAAAAAAGCAATCATGCATTTATTGCCTTTATAATTCCTGAGATAATTATACAACAGTGTGAAGGTATATTTCTTCTGTGATTCAGCAGACTTAGCAACCACACTGACAGCTCCAATGATTAGGAAATTAACATACCAGAACTGACTCATTAGAGCTAAAACTAAATATTCTCAGATACTTTATATGAAGTGCCACAGGGCCATTCCATGGAATGAAATTGTGAGAAAGTGAGAGTTTGCCTCTGCAAGAAAGTTTATTCCCTCTTTTTCTTTTCTTTTCCAGGTAGGAGTATAGAAAATATTATTTAGGAACAAGGTGATTTCCAGGTTATTTATAGGTCACATGTTCTTCAGTGGGCATGTGGTCCCAGAAAGGCTGCATTTCTAGGCTACCAATGAATCTGTTTCATGTTTGTTTTTTTGTTTTTAGATGGAGTTTCACTCTTGTTGCCCAGGCTTGAGTGTAATGGTGCGATCTCAGCTCACCACAACGTCCGCCTCCCAGGTTCAAGCAATTCTCCTGCCTCAGCCTCCCGTGTAGATGGATCAACAGGCATGTGCCACCACACCCAGCAAATTTTGTATTTTTTTTAGTAGAGACAAGGTTTCTCCATGTTGGTCAGAGGGGGTATCAAACTCCCAACCTCAAGTGATCCACTCGCCTTAGCCTCCCAAAGTGCTGGGATTACAGGCATGAGCCACCACCACACCCAGCCCTGTTTTATCGTAAGTAAGTTGCATCCCTGCTTGAGGAGAAGTTGAAGAAGCATGAAGAAAAAATCTAGAAGGGCTGAAGTTGCAATCTGGACATAATGTTTTTAGAGTATAGTTTCACTGTAGTGCTTGAAACTATACTCTAAAAACATTAAGAAAAGATCTTAAGTCTTTTCTTTACTATCTACTCAACAGATAAATAGAAATGATTTAAGGAATCTCTTGAATTTTTTGTCCTCTATACTTTGTATATAAATAAATGGGTTTCAACTTGGGGAAGTTTCCTTTCTTATCACTAAAGCTATGGCCTTGCATGTGTTCTTGTCCTTTTTTCTCCGTGTTTGTCCCCATTAAGACTGAAGTGGTAGTGTTAAGTGAACCTTGGTACCTCACGTATAGCAGGAGAAAGATACTCCAGTATACTGCAGTATTCATTCTCTTCTCTCATGTAGGATTCTGCACAAATTGCTTCTTTGCTATCACAGTTCCACTCATATTTCTTGATTCTTCACATTGTTCTAGTGTGGAGGTTGGCAAACTACAGCCCATTGGCCAATGCGACCCACCTCTCCTTTTTGTAAATAGTTTTATTAGAACACAGCTGTATTAGTTTGTTCTCATGATACTATGAAGAAATACTGGAGACTGGGTAATTTACAAAGGAAAGAGATTTAACTGACTCACAGTTCCACATTGCTAGGGAAACCTCAGGAAACTTACAATCATGGTGGAAGGCAAAGGAGAGGCAGGCATTCTTCACAGGGTGGCAGGATGAAGTGAGTGCAAACCGGGGAAATGCCAGATGCTTATATAACCATCAGATCTCCTGAGAACTCACTATCAAGAGAACAGCATAAGGGAAATTGCCCCGATGACCCAATTACCTCCACCTGTCCCGCCCTTGATATGTGGGGATTATGGGGATTCAGGGTGAGTTATGGATGGGGACACAGAGCCAAACCACATCAACAGCCATGCCCATTTCTTTTGTCTTCCTTCACCCTACGACAGCAGAGTTGAGTGAGTTGCAACAAAGACAATATGGACCACAAAGCCTAAAATATTTACTGTCTGGCCCCTTTCAGAAAAACTTTGCCAATTCCTGCTCTAGTGTGGTTTTCTTCATCTGAATTACTGCAAAGTATTCTTCTCTACAAATAATAGCCTTTATTTTTAACTTGCTTAATGTTTTCCTTTTCTTCCCTCTGATTGTTCTTTCTAAATTATAGCCTCTTCTTTAACTTATGAAATTTAACTCACTGCAACGTTTCATTCACACACCCACCCTGTGACTTGAGAAAAGTGCCCCCATGAAAATTTTATCACAAAGCACTTGATAATATTTTCTTTTGGTTTATAGCCTGATAAGGAATTACCTTTTGAGTGGATCTGAAAAGTTGATTGATCCCATCATGTAATAGACATTTTAAAAAGGTTTGTGCTATGTGTCAAGCCTTGCTCTAGGTACTAAGATACAGAGATTAATTTAAAAAGATGCAATATTTCCCCACCCAAAAATTTATAGTCTGGCAGGAAAGATCTCACATGCTTCAGACTACTGTTATTGTTGCAATTGTTCAACAAACATCTTTATCGTTACATGACAAAACCTGTTTTAAGAGCTTCAGGTGCATTAACTTATTTAACCTTCACAGCAACCCTATGAGTTAGATGCTCTTTTTAACCGCACTTTAGATAAAGGAGCTGAGGTGTGAATAACAGAATATCAAAGTAAGGCATGACTATAGCAGAAGTTTAGTAACTTGTCCAAAATCAAACATTTATACATTAGCAGATTTGGGACTTAAACCCAGCTCTGGAACTATCCAGTTCCGAACTCTTAACTATTTTTTCACTACTGGCTTTTAGTTTCATTTCCTGTAACCTGAGAGTAAACACTTCTCCCACATGAGTCATCCCTGAATTCCCATCACGCAGTATGTGGAGTGTCTGAGTTATGCTGTGCACACTCACACTCACTTCCCAACTGCAGCCTGCTTTGCTTTGCAGGGAGGAAGACAGGTGGGCTCTCAGTGTAAGGTCTCGTGATCTGGAGATATTCTGATTTCCCAGATAATGACTCTTTTATCAGACTAAGAGCTCTTTAAAATTAAAAAAAAAAAAAGATGTTTGTAACTCCCCTGTAGGGAGGTGCTGGGGAGTATTACATTTTAGAAAAACTGATGGCAGTTACTTCTGACTGAAAGTGAAAGGCCAGAAAAAGATATTTCATGCAACTGGTAACCAAAAGAAAGCAAGGATGGCCAGACTTATATCAGATAAAATAGACTTTAAGTTAAAAAGAGGCAAAGGACATTATACAATGATAAAAGGGTCAATTCATCTGGAATATATAGCAATTATAATTATATATGCACCAAACATCAGAACACCCAAATATATAAAGCAAACATTGACAAAACTGAAGGGAGAAATAAAATAGTGGCATCATAATATAGTAAAGGATTCAATACTTGCTCTCAAAAATGAATAGAACATTCAGACAGGAGATCAATAAGAAAACAGAGGATTTGAATACTACTGTTGGCCAAACAGATCTAACAGACATATACAAACTCTTCACCCAACAGCAGCAGAATATACATTCTTCTCAAGCCTACATGGAACACTCTCCATATATGGAACTTATAGATCATACGTTAGGTCACAAAACAAGTCAACAAATTTAATAAGATTGAAATCATAACAAGTACATTTTCTAAATGGAATGGAATGGAACTAAAATTTAATGGCTGAAGAAAATATGAAAAAATCACAAATATGTAGAAATTAAAGAACATACATTTTAATAACCAATTGGTCAAAGAAAAAATCAAATGGAAAATTTGAAAATATCTAGAGGCAAATGAAAATTAAAATACAACATACCAAAACTTATGGGATACAGCAAAAACAGCATTAAAAGAAAATTTTATAGTTATAAACACCTGTGTTAGAAAAGAAAAATGATCTCAAACAAGCAATCTAATCTTGCACCTCAAGTAAAAAGATAAAGAAAAAACTAAGCCTAAAGGTAAGTGAAGAAAGGAAATAATAAGATTAAAGTAAAAGAAATAGAGAATAGAATATCAATTTTTAAAAATCTGTAAAACTAAGAGTTGGCTTTTTGAAAAAGTCTCCAAAACTGATAAACCATTAACTAGATTAACCATAAAAAAGAGAGAAGACTTAAGTAAATAAAATTAGAAAAGAAGGAAGAGACATTATAATTTATGCCACAGAAATAAAGAACAATTATATGCCAACAAATGGACAACCTATAAATGTTAAATAATTTCCTAGAAATATAAACCTTGTACTTCCTGATTTCAGAACATATTACAAAAGCTACAGTAATCAAAATAATATGGTACTGGCATAGAGGCGGACATTTAAACCAATGGAACAGAATAGAAAGACCAGAAAGAAACCCACATATATTCAGCCAAATGATCTTTGATGGGGTACCAAGACTACACAATGAGGTAAGAATAGTCTCTTCAATAAACTGTGTTTGGAAAACTATATAACTACATGAAAAAGAATAAAATTTGACCCTTATCTTATACCATACACAAAAATCAACTTGAATGAAAGTCTTAAACATAAGAGCTGAAACTATAAAACTCCTCGAAGAAAAAGTAGAGGGAAAAGCTCCTTAACATTGGTCTTGGCAATGATTTCTTGGATATGATACCAAAAGCACAGACAACCAAATCGAAAATAGAAAAAAGGGATTATAAACAGCTTTTGCATCTCAAAGGAAACAACAGAGTAAAGAGACAATTTACGGAATGGGAAAAAATATTTGGAAACCATATATCTGATAATGGATTCATATTCAAAATATAGCTAGAGGCAGAGCAAGATGGTGGAGAAGGACTCTACAGCAAGCATTCCCTCAAAGAAACATTAATTTGAAGAATTATCCATGCACAAAAACATCTTCAAAAGAGCTAACATAAAAGTTGCATTGAAGTGGGTAGAAAGGTCAGTTTTACATTACACACATAACCCCTCTCCAACAGCACAGCATGGAAAGAATATCATCCACTTGGAGAAAAGTGAAAGAAGTAAGCACAAAACATTGCCTTGGACCTCAACACTAGGCCCATTGCAGTAAAAACCCAACACTGGGCAGACCCCCATGGCCTTATACTCTAGGCCAGTATCCATGGAGTGAACTTCTTCATCCAGCCCCTCACTAAGCAGGACCACACAGTCCCAGGCTTTAGTTTTGCAGACTAAATTTCTGACCTGCATGACTCTGGTCTCCACACAGTCCTCAGCAACAGGCAGCCCTCATAGGTCTCAGACTTCTGGCATGCCTCAACACTATGCCAGCCACACCCGCCCTGGACTTCTGGTGCACCCCCGCACCACCACACTTGCCACAGGGAATTCCCAAACAAAGCCAATCTCTAAAGACTGGAATAAGTACCTACTTCAACCACACACACATTAATGCACAACTGCAATGATTGAGAACATTCAGGGAAACATGACATCAATAAAGGGACAAAATAAGGTACCAGTGAATGACCCTAAAGAAATGCAGATGTGTGAACTGCCTGACAAAGAAACCAAAATAACTGTTTTAAGGAAGCTCAGGAAACTTCAAGAATATACAGAGAAACAACTCAACGAAATGAGAAAAACATTAGATGACAAGAATCAGAAACAACATACCAAAACTTAAGGATACAGCAAAAAGAATTCTAAGGAGGAATTTTATATCAATAAATGCCTACATCAGAAAAGAAGAAAGATCTCAAATTTAAAAATCTAATATTATACCTGAAGGAACCAGAAAAACAAGAATGAACTAAGTCCAAAGTTAGTAGAAGGAAGGAAATAATTTAGAATCAATCTAAGTGCCCATCAGTGGATGAACAGATAAATACAATGTGGCATATACACACAATGGAAGACTATTCAACCATCAAAGATGAAAATTTTGTCATTTATGACTACACTGATAAACCTGGAGGACATTATGTTAAATGAAATAAGCTAAGTACAGAAAAACAAATACTGCATGCTCTTATTCATATGTGCAATCTAAAAATTCTTGATCTCACAGAAGTAGGGAATAGAATGGCGGTTACCAAGGCTGGGGTGGTTGGGAGCAGAAGATCTGTGGAGATGTGGGTCAAAGTATACAACATTTCAGTTAGAAAAAAGAGATAAGTTTAAGAGATCTAGTATACAATATGGTAACAATGTTAAAAACATATTGTATTCTTAAAAAATGCTAAGAGAATGAATGTATTCTTACTAAAAAAATGATAATTATGTGAGATAATGTATATGTTAATTGGCTAGATGTTAGTCATTTCACAATGTATATATACTTGAAAACATCGTGTTGTACACGGTAAATAAATATAATTTAATCTGTCAATTTAAATATATACCTACATATATGTATATACACACACACACACACACATGCACACACACACAAACACACAGATGGTTCCTGACTTAGGATGGTTTGACTGATGATTTTTTGACTTTATGATGGTGCCAAAGTGATATGCATTCAGTAGAAGCTATACTTTAAGTACCTACCCATCCATTCTGTTTTTCACTCTCAGTACAATATTCAATAAATTATATGAAATAGTCAACACTTCATTATAAAATGGGCTCTGTATAAGATGATTTTGCCTAACTGTAAGCTAACATAAGTGTTCTGAGTGTGTTTAAGGTAGGGTAGGCTATGGTATGATGTTCTGTAGGTTAAGTGCATTAAATGCATTTTTTACCTATGATATTTCCAACTTACGATGGGTTTATTGGGACATAACTCCATTGTAAGTAAAGAAGTGTGTGTGTGTGTGTGTGTGTGTGTGTGTGTGTGTGTGTGTGTGTATGTGTGTGCATGTGTGCATGTAAATTCAATAGCAAGTAAATAACCCAATTTAAAAATGGGTGAAAGACTTAAATAGACATTTCTCCAAAGAATACATATGAATGGCTAAAAGGTCTAAGAAAAGATGCTTAAAATCATTTAATCATCAGGGAAAGGCAAATCAAAACCATAATTCAGTACCATCCAGTAATGGATGGCCATTATTAACAAAAAACAAACAAACAAACAAATTAACAGGTGTTGTTGAGGATGTGGAGAAATTAGAACCCTTATGACTTGCTAGTGGTAACGTAAAATAGTGCAACCACTGTGGTAAACAGTATAGAGGTTCTTTAAAGAATAAAAAATAGAACTACCATATGATTTAGCAGTTCCACTTCTGGGTATTTATCCAAAAGAACTGAAATCAGGATCTTGAAGAGACATTTGAACTCTCATGTTCACTGCAGTATTATTCACAATAGGCAAGAGGTAGAAACAGTCTAAATCTCCACCAGCGGATGAATGGAAAAGAAAAATGTGTTATATATTACGGAATAGATAACATATGTGAAATAATGTGTATGTTACATTGTATATGTTATGTTATATAGTCCATGTATGAAATATTAATATTATTCCATATTACACAGATGTAATATTCCATATTATAATGGAATATTATTCAGCCATGAGAAATAATAAAATTCTGTCACATGCTACAACATTGATGAGCCTTGAGGACATTATTGTAAGTGAAATAAGCTCGTCACAGAAGGATAAAGATTGCATGATTCCACTCACATGAAGTTTCTAAAATAGTCAAACTCACAGAATCAGAAATTCTTGAAAATTATATTTAGTTTCTAAGGCATTGATATCTGAAGTACTGCACCAATAAGCAATGTCATATACATGAGGAAGTTTCACACAGTTCTGATTGAAAAGAAAGGGAAAAAAGCTTCCAAAAAGATGCTATGGGCAGATTTTTTTCTTTTTTTGTTGTTTGCTTTTCAGAGTAGCAGGAGTTTAAAGGAGGTATATGTAGAGTTCCCTGGCTGCAGAAGAGTCTTTAATCTCATAAGACTAGGAAGGTGCTCAGAAAGAACAAGCTGAGAGTGTACCTGGGACCAGAGAACCACCCCTGGCTAGGAGTCATCTCAGGAAAGTGGACAGAAGGGCATAGCCCTGGACAGGTCATGAGGTCAGGAAGGAGGAATGACTTGGGCAGAATCTGCCCCTCCTCACCCATTTCCATTGTCTTTCTTGCAGTTGATTCATGGATACTGCAGGCCACACAATTGATGGATACTGCAGGCCACCTGCATAAGACTATTCAGAGCACCTTTCTGTGATACTGCTGGTAACTTGAGCAAATAGGGGTGATATAAGTGTCCTTTCCAGTTCTATTCCGTGACCCTCCAGTTTTGTTCTCTTTGCACTAGAATTTATTATCTAAAACATTATCTTAAGCCTGTTTACATGTTAGGGAATGCCATGTTTAACAAAATGTGTTTTCTCTGGTTTCTGTGTGGACCCTAATGTCAAGCAACCTGACCTCCCTTGCCCTCCCAATAAAGTTAGTAAGTCCCCACTGAGATGGTCTTTGCCAATGCAGGGACTGCATAAATGGCAGCTCCCTGGCAGAGAAAAGAACAAAACACCAGGCAAGTGGTTAGATTTGGCAGGCAGCAGGGCTCCCCCTGCTCAATAACATTTCCCACACACTTTCCGCCTGGCGGAAATTGACCTTTTCCAACAGCAAGCTCTTCTCTATTGAGGAAGAGCTTTGGTTATTGGCTGCCGTCACCTCTCTGACATTTGTTCTCATTTGATCACCAGCTGATTAAACAGTCTCTGGGTTTAGGCCTGAGAAGCCAGAAAGAGAAGAAAAGGAGACAACAAGAAAGAAATAAGCACCTGAACAGGTAAAAATTGCTACTAAACTTATGAGATCAGTCAGGGACTGATGGGGCTTGAGATTTCGTTCTTCTTAAATGTGTGGACATTGAAGGAAGGACAAGTTAGGGAGTCAGGATAGCAAACAGTAGTCAGCAGGGCAGAGGTAGAAAATAGGGATAACCCTTGGGAGACCTGAGAAGCATCCCTATTGGAAAAACCCAACCCTCTACTCCACTACCACCCAGAGCACAGGCTGGAGGCCTCTCTCCCTGTAAAGGAACTAAAAAAGAGGCAGCTCAACAGCAGAGCATCAGAATCCACAGTCCCAACTATAGAAAAAGGTTATCAGCTACTCCTGCCTCATCAACAGGAAAGAGCAACTCTCCCCACGGGCAGCCAGCAGCACCGGCTCTTATCTTTAGCTCAACTAGAAAAACAGTGAGATCCATTCCTCCAGCTTCTTCTTTCCTAGAGGATAACTCCTCCCACCATAAGACAGAAGAAGGAGGGATCTACCATACAGGTTCTAGCCCCATGAGTTTGGACATCTCCAAAAACTAACTCGCGTTGATGTTGCAGGCTTTTGGCTCCAGTTCTGAAATCAGATAATGCTGAGTTCAAACCTCTCCTCTTCTTCTAACATGTAAATTACCCTCTCTATTAGCCTCAAAAACTTCTAAAAGGAGTTCTCAGGTAAGCATACAGATGTATGGATTTGGAATTTAGAGGTCTAGGCAGAAAATAAAAAGTTAAAAGTAGGCTATTATTGGAGGTAATTGAAGCTATGGTTTAGGTGAAATACCGCAGAAAGAGCACAGAATGGTTGGACAGCCCAGGTCTGTCAGGAAAAAATGTCAAAATCTTGGAAATGAGCAACAGAAATTACCGAGAGTTCTGGGCTCCGTCTAGCAGAACTTACAGGAGTAAGTTTGATTCTTTTAAGCTGGGCACCACAGATTGTCTTCCTATTGGCTAGGCTATTTTACTACTCTCTAGGGGTAGAAGTTAATCTGTAGAAAACTAATGGAAATGCAGATTATTGTTGTCCATAGCACTGTGAATTAATTTTGTCCCCATAGAGATACAATTTATTTTTACATTGGGGTGAAAAAGATGACCCTGACCCCAAGCATTACATTTTATTTTTCTACGAGATACTAACAATTTTGCATCTATGAGCAAATTCGTTTCTGCATTCCTAAGTATACTTATATGTGCCTTCAAGTTTTCCTTTGACCTGATTTTTCCGTATCGGTTTCTTCACTAATTAATCAGTTACATAAAGCCTTTGATATATTCCTTTTGTATTCGTGTGAGAGTCTTGATTTTACCTTCTTGAAAATCATACTTTAGCAGGATCAAGGCCTTGAGGACGGTCAACAGAATTGTCAGAGGAAAGCATGACCTTACAAAGGAGATGAGGCAAAAGCAGACAGAAAAGCAGGGCAAGAAGCAGGAGTGTTTGGGCACAAATGTCAAGGTAGGTCAAGTGTTTTGAAAAACGAGAGTGACTAACTAAATCCAAAATGCATTTGATTAATTTTTCATCCTACCTGACCACACAACTGCAACAACAACAGCCCTCTGTGCTGCTCTGCACCACCAATTCCTCCTACAAGATAAGAGGCAACCTTTTAAACTACTCAAAGCGCAGGATGTCCTGTTACACCTTTCTCCTGGGAGCAGGCTTACTCGTCTGACATTTACATAACCAAGGTAGCCTACTCAAGCCTTCTTTGAGATACAAGGAACATTTACTAGATTCTAGGTGATTTTCTTTTCTCAACCTGATTGAAGCAAATGGTACTTAAAAAACAGAAGAAGAAAAACCCATTGAATTTAATCGAATTTAATGAAAAGTTGGTGTGCCCCTTTTAATAGAGTATACATACCCTGCTACACTAACAACCTTAGAGATTTTCTCACTGAATTAACATCCATGAAGACAATCAGTTGGCAAATTTGATCATTCCCTTCGTTTCTAGCTCACAGATGGGACAACTGAAAAGAATTGTGCAGCTGTGTCTGAAAATATGTAAATTATTCAGCTCCCTCAAACTTGTTCTTGCTATTAAAGCAAGCTTAAATCTGGATAAGCCCAACTTCCCCCTCTTTTTCCCATGTTCTGACCACCAGATAGATTGCGTATATCATAGCGATCACCTTCTCCTGTCATTTTACAACTTTTATAACCCGTAGAAAGCAGGAGCAGAATGTGGAAAAAAAAATCATTAAAATCTGGCAAAAAAATTAAAAAAAAACAAATCCTCTAGGTGTTCTCTAACTTTAAAATACATAAGCCAGAGGACTGTGCTTGAAGATGCTTTTTTTTTTTTTTCATTCCCATTTGTCCAGGCTAAAGTAAAATTCCCCAACCACTAACAGGCATCATTAATTTTAATTTGCTGAGCACCCAATGGATGAATCAGCTTCTTGAATTGGGTGCTCTACTACACCACCTGCTATAATCTCTCCAGGTGTATCCGCAAATGACACTTGAGCTAACAAGCCTGAAGTTTTTCTTCTCATCAGAAGGGCACTTTAAGAAATTACCCATTTGCCTAGAACTGTAGGTTACTGCAGTCACTGGTATCCCAGATGGTGCTACTTTTTAGCATTATAAACTCTAGAAGAACCTGGCAGTACAAGAGCTCTCACCCCAGCATCTACCTTCTCACTTGCTTCCCAAAGGCAAGATGTCAAAGATTCCCTCGTGGTCATTTGCAAGCTTTAGAGCTTTTGGTGCCTATCAGAGAATAAGTGCAGCCCAAATACAGATGCCATTTGTGAGCACATGACAAAAATACCTTTCCTAAATTCCAACAGAAGCGATTCTTAAACTTGATGAAATATTAGTGTAATTCTAAAGAATTGCCACAAGATGGCAGGCTTTAACTTCCTAAAGGAGCCCCAAAGCCGCCTTTTTTTTTGTCTTTTTTCTTTTTCCTTTTTTTTTTTTTTTTTTTTTTTTTTTTTGTCTTTGCTGCCTGCAGGGTTGGGGGACACTGAAATGACAAGCTGTGGGCAGAGGCGTCTCCTTGTTTATTAATATTACTAGTCACAGCTTGAGAAGATCTCACATCACTTTAGGGAGCTGATTTGTTTTGGCATTTGGTTGAAGAAGAATTGTTCCCTAATCATTTGTCAGGTGAGATGCTTTTAAATTTTAGCTCTTGCCCTCACAGAAAACAATGTCTGCCTGAAAGATTCATGGCAGGGAGATGTGTATATGTGCAGAATATTCACTGCCGATGTGTTAACAACACAGCAATGTTGTTTTCCAGGGGTTTCAGAGAATAAAAAATTTATCCACTGACAAAATAAATGTTAATATGCATAACTGAAACACACATATACAATCAGGGGGGAAATCCTATTAATAATAGCTCACAAATACTATTTCCAGTTCCAACTATGTTTATAATGTTCACCATCAATCCTGCTTTCTCTTTCTTACTTCTAATGACTCACCTACTAAGAAAGTTAAGAAAATAAAGAAGCAAAAGCCTGTATTTTAAGGTGTCCAGTCGTATCTTCAAAAAGCAGAAAACAAAATCTGTTCCAACTTGTTTAGAAAGAGAATTATGCACTTGTACCCATGGAGAATCTACCAGGTAGGGAGGGGACCAGCTGAGGCTGGAAACAAATGAGAACAGGGACCCACACTGGGGATGATGATTATACAAACAGAAATAATCTAGGATCTCTTGCACAAAATGAAGAAGTAATTTGGTTGCATTTGGATCAAGCAGATTTCAGAGCAATAAGAATCAGGTAAGGGCAACAGAGAGAGTTAATAGGGGGCATTTTAGACTCACAATTAACATATAATTTCCTAAGGACCTTGCAAATAACAATAGCTTTCAGAAGATCATTAGCACGAAGACTTGGAGATTACTTCAGCCCATCATGTTCATAAAGACACACTCATGGGTCCACCCGACAAGAGCCAGTAATTAGATTCTACCATTCCCTGTCCCAAGCAGTCTTGCACAGTGACCATTAACCTCGGCCCCAGAGGTGGGAGAAGTGATCCAAGAATGCTGTCTGCACAGGTCAGGGCTCATAAAGGCAGCAGCAATTAACCTCCCTCCAAGTGTGTGTCTGCCTGGGAGGGGTGGGGGAGTGCACTTGGCACATTAAAAAGCATTTATAAACAGTAAGTTAAAAGAGCTCAAATGAAGAAGAACCTTATAATGAGTGACGGTTATTAATGACCATTATTATCCTTGTCCTGACCCAAGAACTATTTCTTAGAATGTTTACTTAGTATGCAAACTCAAACATAAGAGGCTCTGAAACTCTGCTGTTAATCTGCTAGTTTTATAGAGATAGGAAATAGCTCCATGAGTGAAGTTCCCTTCCTAAAAGTTAATATATATATAAATGAAAATGTTAGAGCCCCCACATTCCACCAGAAGAGAAACAGATCGATTCTCTGTGTGGTGAGTCCCATAATGGAGGGCATTAGGGCAGGTTTAACATGAATAAGATATTGATTTCCTCTTGTTACTTGATTCAACTTTATTCCTTTTGGATTGCCAGAGGCCTCTGTGACAACATACGCTGTGGTCTGGAGGGCTATTGGGAGCTGTATTTTCTGGTCCTTTATTTATTCATTAAAGTTTTACGCTAACAATATCTCAGTGAAAAAGAGAGAATTCAGTGAAAGCCCACAAGTATGCCTGATCCTTTTTGGACCTAAAGAGAATAAACAGATTATTTTAGAGGCATTGAGAAAGGAACAGGCAGGCCATTCTTAGTATGGTTTATGTTATTTGTTGGGGGTTGGTTTATTTATTTTTTTACTTGTTAAAATTTTATCATTTATAAACACTGTCCTGATAATATCTTATATACTACAAAATGATTTTTAGGAAAAAGGGAACATCTCCTCTAATATAGCTTCCTCTCTCTCCTAATCCATGTGTCCCCTGCTGGTAGCACCAATAACTAAGATATACATCCAGGATTCTCTGTCCTTTTGCATCCATACACACAGAGTTTTTATGAAAATAGAATTATGCCATTCATGCTATTGTAGAACGCAACATGTCTTGGATCTTTCTATGTCAGGATAGAGAGTGTCCTCACACTTTTTAACAGCTGCATAGTATTCCACAATAAGGATACTCTCTCACCTATGCAATCATTCTCCCACTGATGGATTTTCAGAATGTTTTCAGTTTCCAATTGCTATAGTGATGCCTCGGGGTTCACATATCTTGGCCTCACAGAGAGTCCCTGGACATGTGGGCAGCCAGAGAAGAGGCAGAGTGGTGGTGGAATGGGTCTGGGATGGCAAAGTTATGTCCTGGAATTACTACTTCCCTGCCCTGGCAGCCTGTGGCCCCAGAGACAGGCTCAGGATAACATCTGCAAAGTTTCCCCACTCCTGCCTAATCCCACCCCATGGCCACAACACTCAAGACAAGACAGGTGCAGGTGAGGCTGAGAATCAGCTGGAAGACCTGGGGAAGCCTCATATGTAAGATGAGAGTGTTGATGCTGAGTAAATTGATTGGACCCGGTGACGTGAAGCCAGGGAAAGTGCAAGGAGTGGACACTTCAGCAATAGACACAGAGTGTTTAGAGCCAGCACAGCAAAAAGAAACAGACACATAGCAGCAGAATCCACAAAGTAAAGACAGCTCTGCCTAGGACCACAGCCAGGAAGTAAGGACAGAAGAGAAGAGGCAAGTCTGAATTGCCTGAGTATTCTAAAGAGACTGAATTCAATAGAAGACTCTCAAATGTGCTTTGAATTGGCAAGATCAAGTTTAAGACCATCAGTGAAAAAGAATTAAGTATTGCATTAGCTTTCTAGGGCCACCATAACAAAGTACCACAAACTGGGCAGCTTGAGCCACAGAAATATATCACCTCAGAGTTCTGTAAACTAGAATTTGGAGATCAAGGTGTCAACAGGGTTGGTTCTTTCTGAGTGCAGGGAAGGATAGATTCTCTTCTATGCCTGGCCTCTAACTTCCGGTGGTTCAGTGGCAGTCTTTGGCATTCCTTAGATTCTAGAAGCATCACTTTCATCCCCGCCTTCATCTCCAACTTGAAGTTCTCCCTGTGTCCATGTCTGTGTTCATTTCCTCTTCTTATAAGGATACCTTCATATTGAATTAGGACACACCGTAATGTTCTCATTTTAACTTGATTGCCTCTGTCAAGACCCTATCTCCAAGTAAGTACCTCTGGGTGCTAGAGGTTAAGATTTCCATCTATCTTTTTCGAGGGGGCACGATTCAACTCATAGTAAGTGTCAAATTTGGGGAAAAGAAATAAAATTCTACTTTTACATAACTGAATTATGTAGACTGGAATTTGTACCCCAAAAACTATTTTGCTTGCATCATAGGAAAACTAATAAAGAGCTCTGCCCTTGAAGATGCTTGAACTATAGCCTGAAAATAAATGTGTTTCCATATAACACTGTCTCTAAATTTAGCAGAATTTCCAAATAATCCCTTGAATTTCACTGCCTTAGCTCTGCAGAAATAAGACCCTTGAGGCTCCAGGAGAGACTCCACTGGCCACCAAGTCCAACATAGAAGAGGCCCTGGGGAGGCGGTAGGATAAGTTATGAGGTGGCAAGTGCTTCATTTCAAAGGTATCAGAGGAGACATCTAGGACCAGCCAAGGCGACTTCTTGGGGTGCCTGGGCAGAGCATAGATTCCTGAGGGCAGGGAGCAGGACAGGAGCCAGGAAGCTCAGCTGATCAATCTTTTTGAGAGGCGGCCTTCCCAGGACCCAACACCTATTCATGATTTACTTTCCTGTTCATCCCAGAAAGAGCTAGACAGTGACCTCAAGGCATGGTCTCCAAGTGACAACCCCAAGGGTCAATCCCGGTCTCCACAATAGCACTTTGAATGGCCATATAGAAAGCAGGCAAAGTTCATGCCACACTCAGAGAGAAAGAAACTTGTCAGAGCCAATTTGCTTTCAACTAGTTAATATCTGAAATGAGGTCAGCAACTCAGTAGCAGGAGGCATTTTGTGAAGCTTACGAAGGACTGTAGTACCTGCCATTCTCTCTTGGTAGTTTCAGTAAGACTCATCCACTGACAGAGACGGTTATGCAGCTTTGTTCAAGGCTGTTGTTGTCTTTGTATGTGTCAGAAGCCAACAGGTCCTTGGAGGGTGGGTTTCTCAGTACCACCAGTAGATCAACTGTTGGAGATTACTGCAGTACATTTCTTTTATTTTTTCTTCTTTTTAATTTTACTTTAAGTTCTGGGATACATGTGCAGAATGTGCAGGTTTGTTACATAGGTATACTTGTGCCATGGTGGTTTGCTGCACCTATCAATCTGTTATCTAGGTTTTAAGCCCCACATGCATTAGGAATTTGTCCTAATGTTCTCCTTCCTCTTGTCTCCTAACCCCCAACAGGCCCCAGTGTGTCGTTCCCCTCCCTGTGTCCATGTGTTCTCATTGTTAAACTCCCACTTATGAGTTAGAGCACGTACTGTTTGGTTTTCTGTTCCTGTGTTAGTTTACTGCAGTACATTTCTACCTGAGCAGAGCTCAAAAAACGTCTTGTGTCAAAATTAACAAAAATCAGAGAGAGATGCCACAGGGAGCTGGTGAGTATCTCACATCTAACTGTTAGATAGAGTTTTACTTCATAAAGCAAAAATTGCGTATCATGTGCATGTATCTAGCAGACTGCTTGACTGATAGAATGTGGTAAATAAACACCCTGGCTCTCTCACTCTCACTAGGATGGCTTTGGGCATCTTTTTCTATACTGACAGAGAGTTTCCCAGGGGCAGAAGCTCTGGTTGCCCAAGTGGTGACCTGCTTGATAACACCCTTTCCTTTCTTGTCTTAGTTCCCCCTTCTTCTACTGGTGTTTCCTGGCATCACTTCCCAGATGAACTACTGGCATCCAGATCCTTGTCTCAGGGAGTAGCCAACCTGGGACAACCACTTGCTGTTTCACCAAGGTAGAGACCACGGTCTGAACACGGATTTGCAAAGAAACTGACACTTTACTCAGCATTGTGCAGGCTGGAGGAGAACACAAAGTGAGCAGAAGACAACCTTGAGACAGGCAGCGAGTGAGGACTGTGGATGAAGGTGGGGAGATAAGTAGGTTTCACTGAGAAAGAGAGGGTGGGTGTAGAGGAGCTATTTTCTCCCCCTGTTCCTGCATCAGACCTTAAAATAAGAACATGTGCCCTCTTGGTATACTGGGGAGAAAGTCCTCCCACTCTCCCCCCATCGTCTCCATTCCCTCTGTGTCCCATCTGCTGGTGCAGGGAAGTGTCCTGAGCATGTGGCTAGCTCTCACTGGCTCTCTTTTGGACATGGTCTGCCTACAACCCTCAGGTGATTTCCTTCGCACTCCAGATTTTTCCACGCTGTAAAAGTCTACCTTTCAGCTCTGTGGAATCTAGCTTCCCTGCTTGTGACGAGGTTATAAGTTCAATTCAGAGGGGGAAGACTATGAAGTCCATATTGCCCTGGACTCTGAGCCACATTCCCCCGGGACTGGACTAAGATAGATACACATAGCCCTTTTGGATTCCTATGCCTAGTCCTCAACTGGTTCAGGATTCAGAGGGCAGATGGCATGATTAATCGACACTTTTAAACAACAACTGTTACCAAATATGCTACTTTCATGGTGGCACAGTGGGAAGAGGACTCTCTCCCTTGCTTTGTTGGCAGGAGTGTTTCATGGCTTTATTTTGCAGACAAAAGATCTCATGGTCGACCCAGAAACAAACTGGCAGCAGCAGGTAGCAGGAATCATGCAGCCCAACTCTAGATGCAAACATCTGGCTTCTCTCTGATTTATTTAATGAAGATTAGTTCCCGTCACGTCTCCAAACCAGCTGCTCTAGAAAGCAGACCCACCTGAGTTGCAGCATGAGCAAGGGAATTACCTGCGCATTCTTAGCCAAGTCACTTCCCTTCTCAGGGCCAGAGAAAACCTACCTCTTGTCTCTTGCCTTCTCCTTTCCCAGATCCACATTGCTATATCCCTATGAAGAAATGCCTTTTTCTCTGTCAGGCCTTTGACTTCCAATTCACTCTGTGCTGCAGCCAGACCCCAAAATATCTCATAACCCAAACTCATCTCCATTTGCATAGGTAATCCTAAGCCTCTTCCAGCTTTAGGACTCTATGATACCGTGTGTCCAGAATTCCCCATGCATAGAACATCTTAACACTTCAATTCCCCTGAGCCTGAGAGTCACTGCCCCCAACACCACCTGGAAGTTGTATCAGTGTAAATAATCCCCTGAAAATCCACTGCCCCACCTCTGCATAGGCAAGACCATCAAGGCTCTAGGAAAGACCACACTGGCCACCCAGTTCATCAAAGCAGCAGCCCTGGGTGGCAGCACGGTAATTTACCCATGTGGTGGGTTGTATACTGCAAAAGACAGAGAACATGTGCTGCATCACTCAAGACTGGACAGACAGGCAGAGGTAGACAGACAAACCAGACCTTCCCCCACCCAGGTAGACCCTGCTCCCTCTGGACTCATCAGAAACTCATTTCTATGACAAAGATTGGTGGTGGGAGAGAGATAATGTTTGTCACAGTGAGATCATGTGGAACAACTATTTCTATGCCCCAGACACTGGCCTATGTAACTCAAGTGGGACTGATCTGGATTAACACCAAGGGAGTTTACACAGTGGTGGGGAGTTCACTATAATGGGATTTGACCAGAAGGATATTTTCCTCCTCTTGGGAACTTTTATTCTCCACAACTTGACATTTCAGGAGAGTTGCCAGGCTTCCCACTGGAGTGGAGCATGAGAGACAAGCCTCAGCCCCAGTAGAAAAGTCAATACAACCTGAGCAATTCTGAGCTAGGAGAAAAGAAACAAACCAATTTTCTGTTCTCTGTGAAATGGGCACAATTCAGATTCAAAACAGATGTTTTATCTCCAGGGTAAACATCTGAAATGTCACTTAGGATCTCCAACACAAATGCCCTTTGACAGTGTAGCAGAAGGTCCCTGGCCTGGGGTCTTTGCTTGAGCCACCCTTACATCCAGGTTAGACAATGAGGACTGGTACTAGTCTAAGAATACCTCAATGTAGTTATTTGTGTTCATATCTTACCTCTGTCCTAGCAACAATGATCCTGGATTGGGAGTTAGGAACCCTAGGTTTGGTCTTGGCTCAGCACTAAAAAGCTAGAAATCATGAGGAAATCTTTCACCTATCCTTAAACCCACTTCTCTATTTCAAAAACTAAATGGATACACCAGGACATCTCTAAGGTTCCTTCCATCTCCTAAAGCTATCTCTACTTTTATTCATTTTAAAGATACACAATGGTTTCATTGCTTGCATATGCCATATTCAGGAAAAAGGGTAAAAACGGCAGATAATGAAGAATAATATCTTTTTCAAGACATCACTAAAAAATAATTTATATTTCAAGATTTCCTTTCTGTTCTTCTTGGAAAAGCTGAAAGAAATTCTTTCTTTTTTTCTGGTTGCCAGACAACCTTTCTATTGAGGCTTTTATTTCCCTTTTCAGAAAAGGAATAGAAAAATCTGGCTTTGGATACCTGGTTAGAAGCAAAAGCTGACTTTGGGTGTCCCTTCGGAAGAACATGAATTACAATTGTCCATCAGTAGTTTGACTGATACTGAAAGAATTTAAGGAGAACACTTCAAGATGGCTGAGGAAACTGAAAATGGCTAGCAGAGACTGGAGGCTAGAGGAAGCTATCAAAAGAATTGATAATTAAATTGTGCATTGTATTTAATAATTCTCTATTTTGCAAAGATGTCTTCCCAAATAGTGTTTCATCCTCATAATAGCCATTTGAGGAAAAAGGAACAGATAATCCTTTTTACCTGATGAGTAAATTACATCCAAAAGGATAAAAAACTTGTCATTTTCATGTCTGAATAATGACAGAAGTTTAAACCTTTTGCAGGGAATGAATTCAGTGACCTCTGAGGTATCTTCCAATTCAGAGATTCTCTGGAGCACAGGTTTCCAGCCTCTCTAGCTTGGTGCGTGGCTTCTGGGTAAACATCTACAGAAGACAAGGTTATTTTCATCAGTCAGCTTCCCCTAGATCAGCAGCCCCACAAGGGCCAGTACAGAAAAAGATGGGAAGATACAGAGGCAGATTAGGAAAGTGTCACTCTAAGCATAAAAGTCCAGGGTTACTTTTGTAGGGGGCCAGGAGAATTACATTTCCCTTGGCTCAAGCCCCCTGCCCTAGGAGAGTATTTTTTCCTGGGCAACCAGGGCACTTTGACTTAGTTAGGGCTCAGTGCAATGTTTTAGAAAGAAACAGAAAGAATCTCAACTGTTGGGACCCTTAAATTAGGATACAGTCAAACTCAGCAGAGTAAATTATTTGGGACCTAACACCATCCTGCTAGTTGTAGGACCAAAGACCACTTGTCATATTGTAACTTGTTTGTTTATATGTCTATCTTCGCATTACACTGTAAATCCACCAAGGGCAAAAACTGATGAAGCATTCAGGTAGACTTAAAACTAGCAGGGGGAAACCACATCCACTTAAGCTGTAATCTTCCATGTCTGCTTTATTTGGCCAAGAATGCCAGAAGCAGCAGGGAAGCCACCTGGAGCTGAATCAGAGGAGCAATTCTCAGCACAGCTTTCCTTAGTGTCCAGAACACCCTGAGAAGCTGGGCATTGTTTTCCAGGCCTAATCCTTTTATACCCATATTCACATCACTATTTAAGAATATGTACATACGATCCATGCCTTTAATAGGAAATACTTCAAGCTAGCCATCATCCTTGTGGTTTTTGAGCCAAACCCAGTATGAGCAAGGCCACATTCAGAGAGGGAAGTGGGATAAGACAGAAGGGCAGAACGTGGAAGCAAGTACCCAGCTATTCCTGGACAATATCTCTGCCTCCCTGTGCCCAGCAGGCTGAGAATTCCAATTTCCTGCCATTTCTTATTCCTGTTTTCCCAGTGTTTATACAATGTCTATTCCATGCTTTGCACTTTGCACCATGAGAAATGCACTTTATATGCATTTTCAGAAGGACTACTCCAGTAGACTCTTAGCTGAGTTCCCATCTCAACACAATGCAATACCTTTTTGCTCCCTTCCACCAACCACTGTGGACTTATCAGTAAGAGATCTGCATGTCAGAGGACAGAAAATAAATCAAACTAAAATTCATTTCTAGCTCAGTGAAGTGTCTAGGGGTCCAGTGGTGTTGGGCCTGCTGAGATATCCTTCCTGAGTGAACAGTAAGTTGTTGTATCTGGCCCCTCCTATAACCAAGAAAGAGGCACAAAGCCTACCAGACCTATTTGGATTCCAGAGGCAACAAATTCCTTCTTTGGGTGTGTTACTCTATCCCATTTATAAAGTGATTTTTTAAAAAACCTGCTAGTTTTGAGTGGAGCCTAGGACAGGAAAAGACTGCAATAGGTCCAGGCTACTATGCAAGCTGTTCTGCCACTTCGATCTTATGACCCAACAGATCCAATAGTGCTGGAGGTGTCAGTGGCAGACAGGGATCTATCTGGAGCCTTTGGTGGGCCCTCATGGGTGAATCACAATGGAAGCCTTTAGGATTTTGGAGCAAGGCCCTGCCATCATCCACAGATAAATACTCTCCTTTTGAGATAGCTCTTGGCCTGCTACTGGGCCTTGGTAGAAACAGAATGCTTGACTATGAGCCATCAAGTTACCATGTGATCTGAGCTGCCTATCATAAACTAGGTGTTAGCTGACCCACTAAGCCATAAAGTTGTGTGTGCACAGCAGCACTCTATTATCAAATGGAAATGGTATATATATGATCAGGCCGAAACAGGTCCTGAAGGAACAAGTAAGTTATATGAAGAAGTGTCTCAAATGCCCATAATTCCTACTCCTGCTTTACTGCCTTCTCTCTCTCAGCCTGCACCTAGGACCTTGTGAGGAGTACCTAATGATCAGTTCACAGAAGAAGAGAAGATCAGGCCTGGTTTACAAATGGTACCGCATGATATGCAGGCATAACCCAAAGGTGGACAGCTGCAGCACTACAGTTTCTTTCTGGGACATCCTTGAAGAATAGTGGTGAAGGGAATTCTTCCTGATGGGCAGAACTTTGGGCAGTGTGCCTGTTTGTGCACTTTGCTTGGAAGGGGACACAGAATGGCCAGATATATGATTATACATTGATTCATGGGCTGTAGCCAATGGTTTGGCTGGATGGTCAGGGACTTGGAAGGAACATGATTGGAAAGTTGGTGACAAAGAAATTTGGGGAAGAGGTATGTAGATAGACTTCTCTAAGTGGGCAAAAGATATGAAGATATTTGTGTTCCATGTGAATCCTCAACAAAGGGTAACCTCAGCAGAGGAAGATTCAAATAATCAAGTAGACAGAATAGCCCATTCTGTGGACACCAGTGAGACTCTTTCTCAGCCACCGCATCATCACGCCATGGGCTCATGAACAAAGTGGCCATGGTGACAGGGATAGAGGCTATGCGTGGAGTTAGCAACATGGACTCCCACTCACCAAGGTTGACCTTGCTACAGGCATCACTGTGTGCCTAATCTGCCAGTAGCAGAGACCAACATGGAGCCCCACATATGGCACCATTTTCCAGGGTGATCAGCAAACTAACCTGGAGGCAGGTTGATTACACTGGACTGCTTCCATCATGGAAGGGGCAAAATTTTGTTCTTAGTGATATAGACACTTTGAATATGGATTTGCCGTCCCTGCATACAATGCTTATGCCAAAACTCCCACCTGTGGACTTAAGGAATGCCTTAGCCACCACTATGGTATTACTCCCAGCATTGCTCCTCATTTCACAGCCAGAGAAGTGTGATGGATTATTTTCATGGAATTCACTGATCTTGTTGTGTTCCCCATCATCCTGAAGCAGCTGGCTTGATAGAATGGTGGAATGGATGGCCTTTTGAAGTTGCAGTTACAGCACCAACTAGGTGAAAATACTTTACATGGCTGGAGCAAGGTTCTCCAGAAGGCTGTATATGCCCTGAACCAGCACCCAATATATGGTACTGTTTCTCCCTGAGCCAGGAATCAAGGGGTGAAAATAAGAGTACCTTTATTACTCTGAGTAATCCACTAGCAAAATTTTGCTTTTTGTTCCCACAACATCACGTTCTGTTAGCCTAGAGGTCTTAGTTCTGGAGAGAAGAATGCTTCTACCAGGAGATATAACAATGATTCCATCAAACTGAACTTAAGGATGCTGCCTAGTCACTTTAGGTTCCTCATGCCTCTAGGTCAACAAGTTAAGAAGGGAGTTATGGTGTTGATTAGGACAATTAACCTGGACTACTAAGAGGAAATTGGACTACTACCTCACAGTGGAGGTGAGGAAGAATGTATTAGTCCATTTCCACACTGCTATAAAAAACTACTTGAGACTTGGTAATTTATGAAAAGAGGTTTAATTGACTCACAGTTCTGCAGGCTTAACAGGAAGAATGACTGGGAGGCCTCAGGAAACTTACAATCATGGTGGAAGGCAAAGGGGAAGCAAGCACCTTCTTCATGGTGGCAGGAGAGACAGAGAACGAGGGGGGAAGTGCCACACATTTTTAAATCATAAGATCTTTTGGAAACTCACTTACTATCATGAGAACAGCATGTGGGAAATCTGGCCCCATGATCCAATCACCTCCCACCAGGACCCTCCCTCTACACTGGGAATTATAATTCAACATGAGAGTTGGATGGGGACACAGCCAAACCATATCAAAGAGTATGTCTGAAATAAAGGAGACTGCTTAGTATTATCATACTCTGTGATTAAGTAATTGGGAATCTCCAACAACCCAATCCAGGTAGGACTCTGAATGGCCCAGACCCTTCAGGAATAAACATTTGGGTCACCCAACCAGGTTAAGAACCATGACAAGCTGAAGTGTTTGGTGAAAGCAAAGGGAATGCAGAATGGATAGCATAAGATGGCAGTTATAAATACCAGTTATCACCACCTGTCCAGTTACAGAAATGGGAACCATAATTAGCATATTTCCTCCCCACTTGTTAAGAATATATTTGTGTATATATACACATATATTAAGCAAATATCTTTGTTTTCCTTCCTCTCTTGTTCCTTTATCATGTAACTTCAGGCTTATTGACTTTATACCAGTATTTAAGTACTGCTCATTTTTTATTTAACAAAATAATTGTGTTATTGTTCTTCATGGTATCTAAGTTATAGGATACCAGAAGAAGAGTAAACATCACTCAAGGACTTTACCTTCTCTTCTGGGGATGGTATTAGTGTGTTCCTCATTGTGCAAAGGATTGTTGTATCATTTTAGGTGGAATTATGATCTTGTTATTGTCTTTGACTGGAAATTATAATTTAACAAGATGCATATAGATGCCAAGTTGGCAAGGGTGGACTATATTTAACTATCATTAATTTGAGATGTCAACCTGACTGGATTGAGGGATGCTTTCATGGCTAGTTAAACACTGTTTCTAGATGTGTCTGTGAAGGTGTTTCCAGTGAACTGAAAGAAGAATATCTGCCCTCAATATGGGCAGGCACAATCCAATTGGCTGGGGACCCAGCTAGAACAAAATAAGAAGAGAACTGGCTTTCTCTACTCTTTCTCTTCCTTAGGAAGCAGGATGCTTTTTCTCTTCCTGCCTTTGGACATCCAACTCCAGCTTCTTCAGCTATTGGACTCTGAAACTTGCAGCAGTGGCCTCTTGAGTCTGACTAGGGGCTACACTGTTGGCTTCCCTGGTTCAGGGGCTTCAGACTTGGACTGAGACATACTAACAGCTTCTCTAGTTCTCCAGTTTGCAGTTGGCCTATCTGCCTTTATGATTGTGTAAGCCAACTCCCCCTAATAAATCCTCTCCCATATATCCCATTGGTTCTGTCTTTCTGGAGAACCCTGACTAATATACATCTCAATATATTTTTTGTTCCTATCCAAACTATGCAAATCTGAGCTCTCAAGACATTAAGTAACTTGAATGCTGACCCAGCAAGATAATCCCATAACCCAGGTCTTCAAGCATTAATTCAATTGTCTTCTCTATCATACCATACAACCCTTCTCTTTCTAAAAAACCCATAGTGGTTCACTGTGGCTTAGCACATCAGATTTAGATGTTGCTGCTCAGTCTTTTCATCCTCCTGTCTCTCCATCATTTTTAGCATTGACTAAAGGTTCTCTTTGTTCTTCAAGCATACCTGATGGTCATCTCTTCATTCCTTTCTTTTTATGTCACAGCATATAAATGTTCTCCTGCCTCCTTCTACATATTCATATCTCTTCTCCTTCCTTGGAAAATCAAGTCAGACCTCACCTCCTCCAGGAAGCCCACCCAAACCAGTACCACACCACTGGTCCCACTCTGGCCATTCTCTCCTCAGTATTTCAGCAGTGTTTATATCCTCTTTGTGTAGTGCCAGGTTTACACTGACAGATGCATAGTGGGCACTGAATAAAGATTTGTTGAGTGATGTATAAATGAGTAAGTAGATTCTGTGCATTCAGTCTTTGAACCTTCTCTCAAATGTGTCCTTCCTCCCAGTACTCACTGTCATGGCCCTGGATAAGAATCTTATCATTTCTCCCATGGACCATCAACATAGTATCCTATAAGCCTCCTTTCCCTTCCATGGTCCCTCCATTCAGATTCCACAGGGCCACCTGAGTGAACTTTCTGAAAGGAATCTGATCGTGTCTTCTATTCTTCATGAGTCTTCAGTGCCTTGGAGATAAAAGTCAAAACTCTTAGCATGACATTCAAGGCTCTTCACAATTAAGTCTCAAACACTTTTCTGTCTCCATTACTTTCCACTACTGATATATTCATGTTTGAGTTAACTTTTGAAGTACAGGGTGTTTGCTTGCACTTGAGCCTTGTTAATGTTGCTGCTTTTGCCAGGGGCATCCTCCCATCTTCTCTACCTGATGAACTTTTGCTTATGTTTTGGGGCCTTCTGTAAATATTATCACCACAACCTGGA
Source organism: Saimiri boliviensis (assembly GCF_048565385.1). Lineage (NCBI taxonomy): Eukaryota > Metazoa > Chordata > Mammalia > Primates > Cebidae > Saimiri > Saimiri boliviensis. Next base: position 37,377,078 of record NC_133450.1, on the reverse strand, counting down.
TGGCTACCCTGGCCAACCTCAGAGCTAGCCCTGCCCTCCTCCGGAATTGCCTTGGCTCTAGTCAGCCCACACTGAGCAGAGTGCATTGTAACTGCTAGTTGGTCACTCTTGCTTCTCACTCTGCAAGCCTCCTGAAAGAAGGACAAAGTGTTCCTGTCTTTTACATCCACAGCCCCATTCGAGTACTTAGCTCCTAAGATGCCCTCGATGTTGCTGAATGTGTGAACAAAGCATCTTGTTCACACCATGTTAATTTGCATCCACTTGGAATCATGCTCTTTTAGAACAGAAAGAGATATTAGAAAATATCTTTCCTAGCTCACTTCTTTGGAAAATGAAAAAGCTTTAACCTACAAGAATTTAAGTGACTTGGGAGGGGCAATGACGCCTGGTTATCTGATTCATACCATCTTTTGCTTTCTCATCCACAGAAAGTCATGATTCAAAAGGATAGAGTAAGTACCTTAAGGGTTAAAAAAAGAGTCTCTTCTTTCTTTTGCATTGTCCTGTACTAGGGGCTGGATGCCCTCATTTGAATTCAACAAGTGTGGCAGACTGGATGACATTGACAGACCTGCTGCTTTGCGTTGCAATTGTGCAGTTGCCTCTTGATATGATTTTGAAGTGCATTATAGTGAGCCAATTCAGTTGGCTTGAAATTTAAAAAATTCCTGAGATCCCTTGATGTTCTCAAAACTTCTCTTAGGATTGTGTACCTGGAAAGAGTTAGGTTAAATAATTAAGGACACTGGCTTCTAACATCCAAGATCAAATTACAAAGTTCCTCACTTATGCAGTTAACCTAGACAAACATCAACATCCAGCGCTTCCATTCAGACTTTCGTCCCACAATATAATGCCAAGGATAATTTGTACTTCTTAGATAAAAGTCAAAGACAGATGATAATAGTGATCATCATAGTAATAGCAGACTGACAGAGATGCAAAGGAACTGACACCATCAGTCAATGGGAAAACAGGACACTCAGATTCTTCTATTTTTAAATCTTCCACAACAATCTGACACAAAAGAAAAAGCTCCTTTTCGGGGGGAAAAGAATGGATGAGCTCCTACTTTACTCTTGACTTTGAAGGCGACATGCCCTTTGAATTCATCACTCCTTCCTGTCTGATGCAACCATCAGTATCAATTCACATTCTTCTAAAACAGAAAGTGTACCTGGAAAAGTTCCAGAAATTTGGTTCAAGAAAATACACAACAAAGATTTTTCAATCATTTGCCAAAGAAAGGGAAATGACCACTTTAGAGAGATTTAGTGGCTTTTAACAGTACATTCATGCACTAATGTATGCACAGCCTGTAACGGAGAAGGTTATCTTTATGCCGCTGCTACTATACTCCATTTCCACTCCTTTATCCCGCTTATAGTTAAAACAGAATTCGGTAGTCACATTACTGTCATTTTGTGCTATCTGAAAGTTAAATCATAATGAGCTTTGAGATTGTTAGTTGTTTCTCTCTTGTTTCTGCAGAAATTCAGGCTTCTTTTTCGTTTTGGAGAATGTGAGCCTCCAGGTTTCTATGATTGCCTCTCACGCCTTCTCTCTTCTTTTATTCTCTTCTCTTCTTTGGCTCAAAAAGCAAACTCATTACCAAACCAAATGTATAAGCCTCCCACACAGAATCTGGGGGAAAAAGACATCCCATTTAATTCAGAAGAGCCATTTCAGAGGCTAGCAGTGGTCCACAATTTCACTGGCCTGTGGAACACATCAAGTGTAACCCAAATAAATACAGGACTCTCTTCAGGTACGGCTCTGTCATTGAACAACGTTACTGATATGGAAAAGCAGCAACTTCTAGGGGGGCCATAACGTATCCCACTCACCATTTATGATTTAAAAGTTAAAATTAAGATACTGATAATGATAATAACACTTATATAAGTAGGTCATCTGTGCCAGGCACTTGGCAAAGCACCTTACATGTATTACCTTATTTAATCCTCACAATAACCACATGAAGTTGGTGCATCATTCTCCTTATTTTACAGATGAGGAAAGTGAGGCTCAGAAAAGTTAGTAATCTGCCCAAGATCACACAGCTAACAAGTGGCAGATGCAGACTAAATTTCAAATACTCCTGGTTCCATTTTCTGTTCTTTACTACCACCATGCTATGCTGCTTCAAATTAAAGAACAAACATCTTAATATTCCTCTTGACAAAAGTATCATAGAATATATCTTGAAATGCAGAATCTTAAAACAGATGAGAGTCTACCTATTGATAAAGTCCAAACTCCCTAATATCTTAGGGAGGACCTTACTTAAGGCCCTTCACAATCTTATGTCAACCAACCTTCTTTACTAGTCTCTCAACACCATCACAACCTACCCATCACACATCACCCAACACACACACACACACACACACACACACACACACACACACTGTAAATTACACTGCTGTCATGGAGATTTTGCAAACACTGTTCTCTCTGCAGGCAATCCTCTTTTCTAAACTTTCTGTTTTGTAAACACCTATACAAAGTTTGAAGTCTTCATCTGCTTACCCAGGCAGAATTTGTTGCTGCTTCTTAGGACTCCCATGTTACTTTATAGTGTTATCATATTGTATTGCCATTTCTTGTCAGACTATAAATTCTGGCAGCAACTTTTTCTTAAATTTCTTTGTATTTCTATAGCCTAACCTCATGCCTGCTTCATACTAAAGGTTCAACAACTAAAAGTTGAATTAAATTGAACTTCTCTTACACAACCACTGACCCTATTGATCTAGTTCTTTCCTACTGAAAGTGGGAACCAATAGTGGACTCTATGTGACTACAATTTGGAAATTGCTTTAAATGAATCTCTCTCTGTTTAGTGATCATTTGCAATAACTGGGAATTTATTTTTCTTTCTCATCAAACTAATACAACTATCAATCTTCTAAAATATGGGACTTCACAGAAATGCAAAATTTTGCAATCAGGTATTTCTTTAGGCTTGCCCAACACAGAGAGAACTACATTAATGTAAATTCTCTCCTCTCAGTATAAAACAAAATTTCATGGAAAATCAGAGTCAGATTGAAGAGGATAAAGCAAAAACTAAAAGCTGTTTTTAAACAATTACAATAGAAATATAAATACTTCAAGTTAAAAGTTTAGCCTTGGAATTCCAAGTAAATTAATACATGCATAAAAAATATACAGAGCATATTTCCTTATCAGTTTCCAGACACTGAAGATGAATAGCAGAAAGAGTTGATAGTGTTCCACATTTAGAGCTGCTAAGGACCTAAAAACATTTTTTAATTAGTTTTTCTTCCCAATCTGAGTGGTAGGACCATATGGCTACCCATTTATTTTTAAAATGAAGAGAATAAGGCACAGAGGGTTAAATGATTTGCTGAAATTACCCAAACTACCACCTTCTGGTAGTAAAAATAGTAGTAATCATTTATACAGGACTTCCTGTATGTCAGACAAAATGCTATCCATTTATATGAATTATCTCAATTAGTCCACATTTGCACCACGAGGTAGATGCTATCCTGTTTTCTCAATTAAAACATGCTAATATTTTAACATTTTAACATCTCTAATATTGGTGAGTTTTACAATCAATGTCATTTAATTGGCAATATTTTTTTCTTCCTTAGTTGTACATAAAATAATGGTGGCACTCCAGATTCAAGAAATACAATATAAACCACATTTTTTTCAGATGAGGAAAGTGCAGGTTGACAATGTAAACTACCTGTCTAAGGTCATACATTTGGTGAGTGTAAGAGCCCCAGGATTTGAACTCAGTCTTGGCCAGGTACAGTGGCTCACACTTGGGAGGCAGAGGTGGGGAGATCAGGAGTTCGAGACCTGCCTGGCCAACATGGTGAAACCCCGTCTCTACTAAAAATACAAAAATTAGCCAGGCATGGTGGTGGGTACCTATAATCCCAGCTACTTGGGAGGCTGAAGCAGCAGAATTCCTTGAACCTGGGAGGCAGAGGTTGCAGTGAGCTGAGATTATGCCACTGCACTCCAGCATGGGCAACAGAGCAAGACTCCATTTCAAAAAAAAAAAAAGTCTCTTTAATTGTCAGGAAGAGTGACGAATGACGAATGAATGAAGAAAAGAGTTTCTCTTAACAGGTGGCCTTTGACATCTTTATAGATGTCAGTAATAGAAAGTGTCTGTGAGTAGGAGAGGCATATGGGCAGTGCTTGTTCCTTAGGCTTAGGTTGGGTAACAATGTCTTCCAGGAGGTGCCACAGAGTCACACCCTCAATTTCATCCCCTAATTCTGTATGTCCCTCTTGCAAAGGCAGCCAAGTAAGAATCCACCTTTGATTAGATCATCACCTTCTGTGAAAGTCCTCCATTTCCTAACATAGAGCTAGACTTATCTCTAAACTGTGAAAACCCTTCTAAGATCACAATAAAGTTCCTGTTATTGGTTGTTTTAGAAAATAAACTTGTCAAGGCTTAAAGATATGGCTATAACAAAATGGATATATATTTTTCTATTAACAGAGTCAGAATGCAGTTGTATATAGGAATTGGAATGTGTTAACCGCTAGGAAAGAGAAGCCGTTGATTCCTGCAGCACTGTGACTAATTAGGTTTTCTTTTGTGAAGGAATTAGTTTGTATTGATTCATTTATGTCTGATGTAACTCAGCAGTTCTCCCCCTGCCCGGGAAGCCTGCCCAGACTGGTAAGTGATAAGAAGCTGGCAGAAGCTCAGCCAGCTCAGTGGGGCTATACAAACCTCTTGGCGGAATAAGTGTGCAGGGTTAGGGTGCTGATATCATCCTGGCTGGTCTCCATTCCCTTATCAAACATAGGTCATCCATATGAACTATCTCTGCTGGCTGGATTTGAAAGCCTTAACATGAGAATTGCTCTGAAAAATCACTAGAAAGAGCTTAGATACGTGTATGGGAAGGTTATAGACCAACTTCCAGTGGGGAGCTTCAGCCTATGGAAGATGAGTTTGCTCTTTGGCCTTTGGCAGCCTGCAACACAAGTATCCTTAAGTACACATGGTACAGAGAGAGGCTCAGACACTGGCAGTCTTGGGCTATGAGATGGAAAGCCGATGTGTCCCTGGTTTAATAAACTAAACCAAACAGAGACTCATCCTATTCCTTACCTGGGAAAACCTCACTCTCCCTGTGCGTGTGGCCCTTTGCTGTCATATCCCCAGTGACAGAACTTGGCACTAGAATTAATGCATCAAAAAAGCCATGTAGACATATTATCCAAGGCAACTTTTAGCATGGATAGTGCTTTTCAGAGATTGCATTGGGAATTAGCAGGGCTGAATTTCAGATATGGTTTTGTAACTAATTAGCTGTATCTCTGTGGTCAAGTGACTAAACTTCTCTGTACTTCCTTATTCATGACATCTCATATGTGAAGATAACACCAGTAAATTTATAATCTGTAGACTCCAGGCAAAGTCGTTTTTCTCAGAGACTGATGGTTTTGCACTGAGTTCTCCACTCTCTTTTGCCCAGAAACATTTGTCTTCAATACACATGAATATCGACATACGGACAGCAGTCTGAAGTTCTGCAGCCATGTGGTATTTATTTTTGTATTAGACAATCTCAAGGTGATTTAGTTATTGGTCCCAAGTTATCCATAAATAGTGGAGGGGAGATGCTAGCTGAGGTCTATTCCAATCCCAGACTCACCCCTTTACCACCACTGTACTCCCTGGGGGCTATGCATCTGGGAGGGAGAAATTGCTGAAACGGTGAATCCCCTGGAAAGGATAATGGAAGCCCTATGTAAACATGCCAGAGAATTTCTAGAGGAGCCAGGAGACATCTGGAGAAACTACTAGCAACAGGAAACATTAAGTTTTTGGTGCCAAAGCAGATGGTGGACTGAAAGCAGAACAGTGGCCTAGCAATGAAATGTCCAAAGAAGGCCAACCCAAGGTCAAAGTAACCAGGAGGGCAGAGCACAGGAAAAGCTGCCAGTCCAGGTTCAAGTGACAACAAATGAACAGTTTCATTCCAACACTCAGTGGACAGTCTTAGGACTCAAAAACAGAAAGGGCTTCATCATCCCAGTGACCACGACCCTACCCTTAGGCAGTTATAATTTCATATAAGTAAGGATCCGTATTGATTAAGATTCTTTGGTTGCAAACAACAGACTCTGACTCTAGCTAATTTGAACAATAAAAATTACATTTTGGGAAGGACACAGGGCACTTCACAAATACTAAAGAAAAGTTGAACCTTAGATCTTACAGCAGTCAGAAATAAGGGCAGCTTGGGCCATCTCAACAGCAGAACTACTGGTCAGTCAGTCAGGTCACTCCTCCAAACACTCTGTATCCTAGGGTCAATCTGCTTGAAATTTAAATTCCCAAAGAGAGTATCTGATGGCCCTGGGTAGTGGGGTGTGTGTGTGTGTGTGTGTGTGTGTGTGTGTGTGTGCTTGTGTGTGCATCAAGAAAGGACATAATAATTCAATAGAAGTCTCACTAACAGTTGCTTACAATGTGGGAGGAGTAGTTGTTACTAGCAGGAGGGAAGGATTCAAGGCAGACAAAAACAGTAGGCATTCACTATAGAGTCCCCAACCAAGAGTTCTACAACAGGAGTACTAGTGCAGAGCCCATGCCTTTTCAGGAGCTACACCTGGGAAGTTCCTGGGTTCTAGAGGCTATTCTGCACTGGAAGAAAAATCCATATGAGCAAGTAAGTACTCAGGAATGGGAGAGATTCAGAAATTAGACATTCAGAGTAGAACTGGAAGACAAGACTGGAACGGTGTGACAAAATTTCACCTTAGCCAGAATCATCTTAAATATCTTTTGCTGTTGTGGCAGCCTATCTACAACCTGGTTCAGCCAGCCTTATTCCTCCAAAGAGAGAAAGTGGGATGTGAGCTGCGTAGGAGTTGGGTAATGAAAAATAATAGCAAGTCTTGCCAATGACGAGAAAGAGAAAGCTAAAACAATTAGCTCTACCTCTGGAGAACAGGTGGGCACGTGGCCAAACAGGGCAGGAAATATCCTTGGGAACCTCTGTCAGTGCACCAGTGCATGTGCACACAGCGCGCATGCACACGCGCACGCGCGCGCGCACACACACACACGCTACCCTGGGGTAAAACCAGGGTATAGGTGCTATTATCTTCAGTTTCTCCCTACCTCATTTCAAGGATTGTTTAGAGTCCCTGTCTTTCAAATTCTCCTCCCCCACAATTCTTTTACACATTCACAAACTGATTCACATGTATTATGCTTTTGCATTTTGAGACCTATTATTTTTTGTGCCAACTGTGTAATAACTTTTTTTTTGCCAAACACAGTGAAAAGAGCATTTTATTTGATGTCAGGAGACTTGGGTTTATAAATCTAGGCTGGATATTCACCTCTGGGCTGGTCCCCTTCTCACTGTTCACTACCACAGGGTGACATACGTAGTTAAGGAGCTGATGTTCATGCATCACTCCCACTCCTTGGCCATTCTTCTCCCCTAGGTCCAATGCTCTTCCCAAGATGCTCTTCTTTACAGCTGAATTGCACTCATCTTTCAGGTCCATCCCAAAAGCAGTGTGGCATAGAGGAAAGTTGTTTAAGTTCAAATCCCAGCTCTACCGCTGATGAAATGCAAAGGCTTAGACAAATTATTCAATTTCTCTGAGTCTCTGTTTCATTATCTGTAAAATGAAGATAATTATACCTCTCTTTCAAATTGATGTAGAAATGCCCACAGTAGGTACCTGATAGCTATTCTCATCTTTTCCACAAAGCCCTCTCTGATCAGCACTTTTCACAGTGATCTCTTCTTTCACTCCCTTCCTTTCGTGCAAATTCTCTGTATTATTTAAGTCAGCATCATATACTCTGGGCTACCAAAATGTTACCCTTCTTCTAATACCTATGTCAAAACATTTCATGAATGTGTATTTTAAAAGTTGATTTGACAATGTATGACCTGGGGTGCTCCTTTTCCAGAAAATGTCCTGCAAACTAAACTCCCCAATCATCACTAAGCCCTAGCAGCATGAGTAAGATGTTCAAAAAGGTCATTTTGAGTAAGAGGTTTATAACTCTACCCTAAGAACTCTGAATCTTTGCTCTTTTTCCTTTTCAAGTTGGCCCAGAAATATTCTTCATTCAGATTTTCTTTTCATTAATGAACCTTGGAATAAGCACTTATTTCCTTAACTGCATAGTGAGTTGCCTCTCTTTCCTGCTTGCACCATCCACAGCCTGGAAGTCTTGTGCTCTACTTGTACATTTCATTCTCCATGTTTCAAGTTATGCTCAGCATTAGGATTTGTTAACTGGGAAAAGCAAAGAAGTGGCTGAAAATAAAAGCCCGGTTTTATAAGAAATCCTGCCCACTTTTCCCTTTTCATACCTCCTAGGGCACCACAGCCCTCTAAGGAATTACTGAAGGAGACATTTCATCAAAGGTCCAGCAACAGCTGCTTCATTTGAGTAAAAAAGCAGAGACAGTGAGGACATTTAGAACCCTAACATCAATCCACTGAGTTCAAGCCAGAGACACAATCTGGCTTTCATGAAGGAGATGAAAGGGTATAGTTGACGGCTTCCCTGGGTGGGAGGGAAGTGAAGTCTGAAGGCTGTTTCTGCTGAGTGTGCTTATTGTCAGGTGTCTGGAAACAAATCCCTAAAAATTGAACAAGATCAAAGGACTCATCAAAGGACCATTCATCAAAGCTGGAACACCATGCAGTGTCTGCTAGAATTTATGTCCCCTATCCCCACCCAGAAGAATCTGCACAGGTGGAGATAGACTTCATCCCTGCTTATTGGTGTAAATCAAATAATAGGCAAAGGGGAGAGGGGAAAAAAAGACAAAAGTCAGAAAAATCAAGGTCTCTGATAGGTTTCAGGCCTTCTGAGACTCATAAGAAAAATGCGTACCTCCTTCTTCCTTCTTTTCCTAGGAAGGCTCTAGCTAGCACCAAAATAGGCTTGTGGTTCTTACTATTTATAGAAGATAGCACCTTGAATGTTAGCAATAATATTGTACAATGTGCAATTAGATCCAGTCTCTATTCTGTGAGTTCACATTCAGAAGCAATAAACCACTGAGATATAAATGAAAGACACAAATGCCCTCAGGACTGAAAACGTGCTAGTCATTTTGCATATGTTTTCTCATCTAACACTTTCTCCCACTGAGCTATAGAAGGGTGGTGCGCTTTGCATCCAACAGGGTACCATGAGTGGAATAGGTACTCCAAGAATTGGAAGAAGAGAAGTTTGGCTTCAGTGATTGTCAGATGAAAATAGAGGAAGCTTGCCCTGCTCACAGATGATCGGCAGATAGGCAGAAAAATGCCAGAGACTGTATCTTCCCATGATGAAGGACAAAATCATGACTGGCAGACAAACTTTCCACTGTATTTTCTCGAGAAGCAGAATGTATGCTATGAAGGTTCAGGTTGGCTACAGATTCACAGCTAACTTTGTATTGGAATTATCAATTCATAATCTTTCTCTACATGGTCTCCAAGGCCAAGTGGAAGAGGAACAATGGATGAAATGTTTCTCTCAAGAAAGCACTTGGTGAGACAAAGATGATGATTTTTATAGACTCAAGGTTATGAGTTCAGATACATTTTTCAACAAAGACAGAAAAATAGAAGGTAAAATTGGACATTGTCAAATGTTGTGATGCCTTTGCGAGACAAATATTGTCTTAATTTTAAAAGCATTTGAGAAATGTGGTAAGCACCTCTACAGTAGTTTCCTGGTATTTTTCATAAAACAAAATCAAATGTAGAATTTGAAAGAATCAAAAGCCATACAGTCTAATTAAATTTTCAAGTGAGAACTGAGTTCTCTCAATTGAAATCTTTTCATTAAGAAACTGGATCCTCATTTCTTACAATATTAGGGTCTTGGATACAATTAGTCTTACTTTTCCTAATTGGTTTCAGGCAGTTTTCCAGGAAGTAACAACTGAATGCAAAATTAGGATGAGATCTTGTTGGGAAGGCAGTCATACCAGGAAGACTGTACCAGGGAGTAATCCCTCCAGAAAATAAATCCACACACTTCAGTGACACCATCAGAAATGTTCTCAACAGACTTGCTACACAGCCACTAACAGGGGTGGGGTAGGGGATTGTCACTGCCTGTCAGACACACAGCTTTTACTTTGGTTTCTTAGGAAAATAGTACATGCCCTTTCTGCTTCCTACTGAGAGTGAATTATTCTTGCCTGAGCTCAAGCAGAGAGAGCCTGACTGGGTTGGGAGCACTCAGCTACAGCCTATTAAACTGCAGTTGCCTTTAAAGTTGGTTAACGACAAGAAAAGCCTTGTGTTTCCATCTATCTATATAGCTAAATTATGATATAGGAAAAAGTTTGTGCAGAAAAATGCTTTCATTTTACAAATTTCAATATTTTCCCAACCTGTCACCTATAGATGCTTCAAAACATGAGATAAAAGTAAAAATCTGACTTGAAAAATTAATAAATCTATATTCTATATTAGTTTAAGCACATGTACACATGTTCACATACCCACAAACAAAATGACTTTCCTGGAGGTCAAACTGTAGGCAGCACTCTTAGGCAAAGGAGGCAACATACCTTTCCCTCCACTCTACATCATTATCATTGGCTTTAGCATTTGCATAGCACTGCACTTTTGGCTGTTCTTTAGAACCATACCTATCATCTGGCCCTCAGAAATAATTTGCTTTTGGAGGTCAAACCTGAGAACGTCAGTTTGCAAATGAGACACATAGACGTTAGGTTATTTGCCAAACATCTCAAATCAAGAAACAATATATGAATACATACCTTTTAAGCAAGAACTGAGAATACATTATGTAACCATCATATTCCCAGCCCCAGTTGTTAACCAGTTAGGTCTTATCTCCTAGAAAATTTTTCTGGTCAATTCTATAGCAATTTCATTACTAATTATTTAGCTTTTTCTTTATTCACTATTATAATTAGCTCTAGGTGCTTCTAACATTAATTTTCTTATATGAAATAATATTGATATGAAAGACTACATACTTAGAATTATCCCTGTATTGGTCATATGAAGCCTAATTTTTTTGGTTTATTTGTTTTAATATTCAAAGGCCATAGCCACAGCTTAATTGTCTAAGTCAACTGACCTTATTATAATGTGTCATATTTTTAATGTTTGTTTAATTATTTTCAACAAGAGTTAATAATTCTATATGTCCTTGTCACACAGTTTTAAAACAGACAAAGGAGCAATTTCAACTTCTAATAATTTATTGTTGGCCTTTAATGGAACAGTAAAGAAAAAGAAAAGCAATCTCAATATCATGTGCCATGATTTGTCAACTGTAAAGCACATATAAATGTATGTTTTTGTTGATGATGAGGTAATGATAACAATGATGATGAAGAAGAAGAGAAGAAGAAACAGTTGTCATATCTACAGAGAAGCACCAAGCTTCACTGTGGTCTTTAATGTTTAATTACATAGACTATTAGTCTTGACTAATCTCAAATTGGTTTTGAAAATGTTAGAGGTATAACATGTCTGGCTGCCTGGGCTGGAAGTCTAAGCTCCTAACTGAATAGACACTGACCACATAGCATGTACTTTATTGCAATGACAGGAACTCAGTCATTTACCTATTCTTTGATCCTGGAACTTACCGAATGGCAGAAAGACTCAGAGTGTCATGAACTCTAACTTGAAATAACCTGGGACTACTTGTTTTTTTTTTGTTTGTTTGTTTGTTTGTTTTTGCATAGGATGGTGAAAGCCCCTGGTTCCTTTTCAAAATTAGAATAGCCAATAACCTGCAGTGATTTAACCTGGTATAAAATGTGAGCATTTTGAACTCAGATTTAATTCATCAAAGATTTCCTATCTGAAATTCTACAGCAATCAAGAAAGTAAGTACTAATTTATGTCCCTCAAACCTAGACAATCAGGTACAAACTAAACAATAAGTTACAAGTAGTTAACTCTGGTTTCTTTGTGCTATTCCCATGAATATCTGTACAGCTACCCTAAGTTGTCCCATAAGCAGCATACAAAGAGTACTTTCACCCCATTCTGATGTCTTCCTTTCTGGTGCAACACCCATCCCACCATTGCCTTCAAGTATTTGTTTCCTTAACTCAGGCTGTTGCCTCCCACTCCACCACCCGCCATGTGCTCCATCTTTTGCCTAGCTCAAGTCAGTGATTCTGAATAATTGGCTGACCAACTAATCAATCAGCCAGTCCTAGACATGAGTAAGGCTGTGCAGTGTGGTGAAAGGGTCACAGACTCTGGAGCCAGACTCTGCAGGGGTTAAAATCTCAGCTTTGCCAGTTTCCAGCTACTTGATTTCAGATGAGTTACTTAAACTCTCTTTGTCTCAGCTTCTTATTGCGTAAAACAGACATAATAAAATTGCCTTCTCATAAGACTGTTGTAAGGGTTGAATTTGTGAATATATGTAAAGTGTGTGGAGTGGAGTAGTACCTAAAATATACAGTATGCATTGTACAAGCTGAAGATCTTTTCATTAATAAGGGCAAGGGTTGAAAACCCTTACTAATGTCCCGTTTTCTGAAAAAATTCCTGCATCCATTTGGATAGGCAGGCAGCTCTCTAGATACCCTGTAACCCCTGATAACTCTCTGGCTCTCCTTACACACTACAGCTAGGACCACAGCCACCAGACCCTCTAGTCCCTGGACTCTGTCCTTTTAGCTATCACTCACATACCTACCAATGAATCCCTTTGTCCAACACCACTCACAAGTGTCCCTAGAACAGATAAAGATTTGAATACAATTTTTTGGGGCAGTGAAGAAGAATGCTAATATTGGTAGAGAACTAAAGCAAGTCCTCTTGTCCATCTCCTGTCTGAATATTCCAGAGAAGAAATATCCTCGACTCAGTCTTTGTCCAGAAATGCTTTCCCTTCCGCATCATCTGTCGTGTTATTTTGCACAGATGTTCTGCCCCTCTCCTCCTCCTTGGCAGAAATACCCATCCAACTCTTCTCTCGCCAAACTCTGTGGCTTACTTAGAGGATGGGTCCTGACTATCCCCATTAAGGCTTTTTACTTCTCTGAAAAGCCCGAAACAAGACCACTTTCCCCCTAACATTTCCCACAGGTAGAAATTTAAAGCCCTATAGAATTCGGGAGCATCAGAGGCCAGCAGAGAAATAATCCTGGGCAAGCTGGGTTCATCTTTCACCACAAAGGCATCCCTCTCTCCTTAAACTTCTGATCAGCCTGTTTCTGAAGATGTGCCAACACATTTGCTGCTTATGCTCTTTTCATAGAAGATAACAGAAAGAAGATGGTGGCCAGGAACAATAAATATGACAGGCCCAGTTTGAAAACTAACTTTAGGGTAACACTTTTAAAAAAATAGCAAAGATCAGAGAGCAGACACCAGCATGCAAAGTGTCTGTCATTTCCCAGTTTAAAAAGTTTAATAAGGCAGGGTGCAGTGGCTCACGCCTGTAATCCCAGCACTTTGGGAGGTTAAGGTGGGCGGATCACCTGAGGTCAGGAGTTCGAGACCAGCTAGGCCAACATGGTGAAATCCCACCTCTACTAAAAATACAGAAATTAGCAGGAGTGGTGGTGGGTGCCTGTAATCCCAGCTACTAGGGAGCTGATGCAGGAGAATCATTTGAATCCAGGAGGCACAGGTTGCTGTGAGCTGAGATCACGCCATTACACTCCAGTCTGGGCGACAAGAGTGAAACTCCATCTCAAAAAGAAAAAGCTTAATAACAGGTCATAAGGCCTCATATTGTACCAACTACCTATCCTAAAATATGTGTGTTTCACCATGAGGAGGAAATAGAAAATACGTATATTTGAAAAGGAGATCTTGAGACCCTTCAGGATCCACAAAGTGTCTCATTACATGTATTTTTTTTAATTTTGTGACTTTGTAGCAATTATAGCTTTAAAAATAATATAAACATATCTGGATCACTGTCTTCTAAAATCTTAAAATCCACTAAAGACTGAGAATAAAAACAGTTCCTTCTTTAACAAAAAGTATGGAAAAATATATAAAATAAACTCTAGGCTAACAGATGCAGATAAGCAAATGGAAGCCAAAATAGAAGTATCTTTGAATTTGTTCTCTCAAAATTTTTATGAAAATTCTCCATTTTTTTTTTTTTAGACAATGTAACTTTCCTAAGCCTTATTCAGAATTTTATGGGAAAGACATTGTCCCCAACTCACACCCAATTTAGGTGATTCTCATAAGAGCAATTTCTGAGGTACCATCTCTTTGTCTCATTAGACTTAACTGAGTCAGGCAACCCAGGGTTCAACAGGCACCTCTAATTGACCTTGTAATTTCTCTGAGATTCCATTTTCCACTTGTAATATGGAGATGATGATTCAAAATAAACCTTTATAAACTCTAAAGTAATACTTTCTTTCTAAGACAATTTACTGTTCCGAGGGGCATATACAGCCTGAAAAGGTTACAGAGACAAATACTCAACTAACTATTTGTATTTACTCCTTCAAACTATTTTCTTAAAATAAGCATCCCTCTCTTCTGCTTGAATTCTTAGAAATAATGGTAGGTTCTCACTGCTGTGTGTGGGGAGGGGAACAGCTACTCCCACACAAGCATTTTGTAGAGCTAAAAAGGCCAATAGAAGACGGACTTCTGGGTTATAAACGAAATTAAGATTCAGAACAAACAAGAAGATGTTCATTTCTTTCACCACAACCTCCATCATAAATGTCTTCTCCACTCATGAATTGACTCTACTGTTTGTTCAATTAACATTGATGATCTCAGGCATTGTTCTTGGCCCCAGACATTCAGAAGTGACAAAACCAATGCCCTCTCATGGAGCTTAAGTTTTAGTTGTGGGAGGGGGTGGAAAGAGACAATAAATAAACATGTCAAGAGGTGCTAAGTCTTACAAAGAAAAATAAAGCAGGCATTGGGAGTAGAGCAGGATGAAGGTGGGGGAGGCTGCTATGTTAGACAGCGTGGTTGTTAGGCCCTTTCTCATTAGGCAACGTTTCAGCTGATGCTTGAACAGAGAGAGGCAGCAAGTCAGTCAGATATGTGGGGGCAGCATATCCTAAGCAGAGGGAACAGTAATACAGTCTTGGAGGCTAGAAGGTGCTTGGTATGTTCTGGGAAAAGCCTAGAGGTCAGTGTGCCTGAAGCAGGCATAGCAAGTGGGACAGTGATGGCCATGATGCCAGGGCAGTGGCAGACAGCCAGATGGTGTGGAGTCCTGCAGGACACGGTAAGAATGTGTGGGTTTTGCATTTTACTCAGAGTGAAAAGAGAAGAGATTACAGATTTTTGTGTGAAGAAGCAACATGATCTGATTTATATTTTTAAAAAATTTCTCTGTGGAGTATATACTGAAGGAAGGGAGCAGGGACAGAAGCAGGGAGAACCTATTAGGAGGCTATTATACTAGTCCAGTGAGGGATGATGATGGCTGGAATTACCATGGCAGCAGTGAGGGTGGCAGAAGTGAGATTTCTGATTAAATTGTAAAGATGCTGTCTCTGGGGTTTGCTAGTGGACTGGGAGTACAGTAAGAGAGAAAAGAAGGGACAACGAGAACTACATCAACTAGGAGGAAGAGAATGGTGATGTCATTCCCAAGAAAGGGAAGCCTCCAAGAGGAGTGAGTTTGGCAGAAGGGAAAAGAATCAAGATTTGTTCTAGACATGGTAAGTTTGACTGGCCAGTTAGAAACCTAAGTGGAGATGTTGAGGTAATGTAATATGTAAAATTCAATTTCCCTACCTGTAAGAAGTTCAAGAGAAAGATTTGGGCTGGAGATAGAAATCTGCACATCATTAGGGAAAAGGCTGAATGTGCAAGGTTGCCGGACCTAGCAAATAAAAATAAAGGACTAAAAAATTACTGGTTGTTTATCTGAAATTCAGATTTAGCCGGGAGTCGGGAGTCCTGTAGTTTATCTGTCAGTCCCTTGGGTGGGGCTGGATGAGATCACATAGAAAGTTAGTGTGGATAGAGGCCCCAGGAATTGAACCCTGGGGCACTACGATGTTAAAAGATCAGAAGGAGGAGGACCCAGAAAAGGGAAATCAGAAACCACAGCTTTCTAGGAACCAAGAGAAGAAAGTGCTATAAGAAGGAAGGGAGTGATCAACTATGCCAGATTCAACTAACAGCTCTATAGATTTGATAAAATGGGGATGGCAGGGGAGAAGAAAAGTTTGATTGGAATAGGTTCGAGAAAAAAATGGAAAGAGAGAAACTAGCTAGAACAAGGACAAACACGGCAATTTTAGAGTTTTACTCTAATAGGCGGCACATTTATAGGGCAGTAGCTGGAGGGTGATTTGGGGTCAAAATAGGTGCCGCTTTTTGCGATAGTGGTAAGCAGCTGGAGCAGGTAACTTAAATGGTGTCCTGTCCCCACAATGGTCATGCACCAAGAGGCTGGTACTCTTCTGGTACACAAACACAGAGCTTCAGCATCCAGGTTAAGTGTGGAAGAGCCACAGTGAGTCCTGGACCAAGAGTATCCAAGATGTGCACAGTACAACATCAAGTTTGACTTTATCCCCTGGAAAGCACCACTGCCTCTGGAGTGTAAAGTGCTTCTGCATAGGTCCCTTGCCTGAGGATATCTGGTGAATCCTCTATGCCTAAGCCCAAAGGTTGCTATTTCCTGTGACTCTCAACAAATCAGAGAAATCTGAAACAATGGTTTCTTCCTTTTTAGCAATCAGAGACTTTGTTTCACAAGTGTTGTCCTTGAGTAACTGAAGCTGGGGGATGTGCAGAATCCAGTATACAAGTTGAGGCACAGGTATAGTTCACCCACTGCAACACAGTGGAGGCTGATTTGTGGATACAGATGCAGCTAGATTATGGGTTCTGGTGGTGAGAGCATGTGAAATTTCTCTTCTGATTGCTTGTAAACTCTTAGAGAAATAAGAAATTAGGTCATGAGGCAAGAGTGAAGAGTAGGGAGGGATGTTAGAGGTTGGAGGGAAGAGAAGACAATATGAGCTGTTGGTCTAGGAGGGAGGGAGGGTATGAATTGTCTGGGGAGATGCTGTAAGATTGCCTGGCCGTATGATCCATCTGAATTTGTGGCAACGAACTCAGAATAGGATGATGGGAATAGAAAGGAGCAAGGGCATTGAAAATGTATGCAAAAAAATTACCCTGATAATGGGCTATAGGGTCTAAGCTTGTGCTATGGTCTGAATGTCTGTGTCCCACGAGAATTCATGTTGATACCTGATCCCGAATGTGCTGGTATTAAGTGGGGCTTTTGGAAGGTGACTAGGTCATGAGGGTGGAGTCCCCATGTTTGGGATTAATGCCTTTATAAAAGAGGCCCAAGGGAACTTAGTTGCCCCTCACAGAGAGAGCCCTCTGAGTCTGCCAGCACCTCCAGCCTCCAGAGCTGTGAGGAATACATTTCTGTTGGCTATAAATTACCTAGACTAAGGTATTTTGTGATAGCAGCCTGAATAGAATAAGATAGCCTATTAAGGAGGGAAGTAAAGACAGGAGGGGAGGAAATGGAAAAATGGGAGATGGTGGTAGAAAATCTGGATGTTTTAAATTGATATAATATGGGGTAGGGGCATTTTCATAAACACTTTCATGACTTGCCATTATTTCTAAGGCGGAATAAAAATCATTTGGATTTTGCCTAAGAATCCTGCACAAATGCTGATGAGTGTGGTTCAAAAATCTCTGCCCCCCTCCTTCCCTTCCTTTCTCTCCCCCTTTTTCTTCCCAACCCCTATATGGCCCTCATTCCATTGAGCCTTTTCCTCTCTCTGTTTCTCTCTCCTTTCTCTCTTATAATTTTGAAAAGGAATATAACTGCTTAAATTTGAGTTTAACTGAAACAGACAGAAACCAATGCCTGATGAAAGAGCATCTCTCCATAGCACTGAAGATGTAGAAAAAAACATAAAAACAGCATGTTGCTGATAGAAGCTGAGAGAAAGAACACAAGAAATAGTTGTCTCTGACATTTAAGCAAGCCTGATGCTGGGTGTTTTTAGATTTATGTGACTAATAAATAATACAAGATTCCCTGTAGAGGACAAATCCAAGTGAAAAATAACCAATGAGAAGAGACGTATGTGGTTAGTAATCTCAACAGGAAAGCTGAGCTATCCTGAATTCAAGATATAAAATGTCTATTTTTCACCTAGAATAT
The DNA here is from genome assembly GCF_048565385.1 of Saimiri boliviensis. NCBI lineage: Eukaryota > Metazoa > Chordata > Mammalia > Primates > Cebidae > Saimiri > Saimiri boliviensis. The sequence goes on along the minus strand of NC_133450.1, from coordinate 37,358,924 downwards.
TATACCCCTGGCAATTAAATTGTTTTCCAATTGCCTCATCTCACTTTCTCTGAAAAGTTAATAATGGATTTAAATTTCTATCCAGGTAATCTGAGGTCCTACCTACTAGGGAAGAAAACTTTGATTCATTTTTTAGAAGGGGTTAATCCTGGAATATTCCTTCATTTAGAAAATTCTTCTGCTTTTCAAAACCTTTCTATTTTCCTTTGCATTCAAACATTTCAGCAAAATTCCTCTCCACATCTGGCATTTCCAAGCAGGGGAATATTTCTCAGAGAAGGAGTGTGGAGATTGCTGTGCTTTTCCCCCAAGAGTGATCTGATTTCAAAAGTGAAAAAGAAAACAAAAAACACCATTCATTTTTTTCTTTTCTTTTTTTTTTTAAATGAGGAAGAACACAAAGGAATCATCAGGTGAGACAATCTAGAGACTTGAAGCTGCCTGAAACATCTGGGGCACTGCAAAAAAGAAAAAATTTCTTTCCAACTTTTAGGTTCAGAGAGTACACGTGCATGTTTCTTACATGGATAAACTCAATGTTGAGGGTGTCTGGTGCACACTATTTCATTGCCATGTAATCTTTACAGGGAAATGCAAATTCAAACATGATACCATTTTCTACCCATCAGATTGACATATATATATATAGGTAACATCAAGTGCTGGTACGGATGTGGGCAAATAAACATTCATATATTCACGCATATATTGTTGCAGCATTTTTTGAAGGTATTCTTGCAGTATGTGCTAAAATTTAAAGTACATAAAATTTCTGCACCACATTTCACTTTGAGTACTCTAACCTACAAGAATAAAAGCATCAGTAGAAAAGGCTATACATGAAAGTGTAGCATTGTTTGTGGTGATGACAAAACTGGAAATAAATGTCTATTGCAGGAGCTACAGTTGAATAAATTAGGTTATATTCATATTATGGAATAGTATTCAGCTACTGTATGAATTCAGTCTGTATCTTTTGATCCAGAGAAAGTTGCAGTACTGTGTACAATACAATCTCACTTCTTTTTTTTTTTTTTTGGTGAAATTTTTTAGCCTATTTGACAGTTACCTGAGGAAGCAGGATACAACAGAAGAGACAATTACCTTCTATATATATTTATAAATTGTTTGACTTTTTATATAAGCTCATATTGCCTGTACAATTTAAACATCTAATTAAGTTAAAAATAATTATAAATGTGAACATAATAACCAGCCTAGAAAATATGTTTTAGATCTTCAGCTTCACATGGAAAATTATATGAATAATATAGCTTTTCAAATCAAGTGGGAAAGACTAGATTTATATTTATAGATACCTCTTACACACAGGCATTGCAACTTCTGGGTTTTCAGCAATTACAGAATAAACACTAATTTTCTTTAATGGGCATTTCTGGAAACAGAAAGCAAGAAGAAATAATTTGTTCATTCTCTGTCTAATAATGTAACTAGCCGATGGAGAGTAATACCACTTTTAATATCAGTGTATGCTCTATAATCTCTGTGTCTATTCCCTCCATTTCACACTCAAGTATAGAGAGAAGCCATGTTCAGGTGGAAAGTGGAGGGGCTGGTGGTGTTGAAAGGTTTAAGTAAACCCTCCTTTGATAAAAGGGGGATTACATACACATTTCTCTGGCTTTAAGTCCCTCCTTCTACGTTCTACATTTGCGTAAGGCTCCAAGGGATAAAGCTGAAACCTGAACTAGTGGCTGAAAATGTTGAGGCGTGCAGCAGGGGTTACAAACAGAAGACTGCCAGCCTCATTTGATTTCTGGTTTTGTTAACCACAGGCCCTTCCTAGTCTGGTGAAATTTAAAGTGTTGCTGCCATCTTCAGGAGTTCCCCATTGTCATATTTAAGTACAGTTACAAGTAAGCTGTTTACAGCCTTATAACCCTCTGTGGAAGTTCAGAACCTCAGCTAGAAAACAGAGACTCCAGGTGACTGCTAAAATGAGGATAGCTTAAGATCGTTACCTGTAAGGCAGCTTTTAGTGTATGTGTTTAATGTTATGAAATGGTATGTTTCCCTCTTTGAGATGTAATATAATTAAGATTTAGGGTCCAAAGAAGGACACGACGGAGAAGTGAGCCAGGACCTTAAAAAATGATGGCGAAGGAAGGTTACGTTATAACACTATAACATTTTGGATGCACCTATTGGCTTTGAAGCCCTATTGAGTCAATCTCCCTGAGGACCAAATGTTTGATTTTTATGGCCAACACTAAGCTTAGAGAACATTTGGTAAAAAGGAATCTGTGAGTGCCCATTTTTATCTTATTTACTGAGTGGTTTGTTTAATTCTGAGCCTGTCTACCTTCTCAGATTGTTTGAGTTACAGATAATTGATAGGAAAGGCCAAATTGTGTAACAGTATTCTCAGCATGAAGCTGTACTTCCTTCCCAGAAATAATTTGACTTCATCACTCAGTGAAGAAAACTTAATGAAGTCCTAAGATAAAAACAGGGCCCTCACACTATTTTTCTTCATGGTGGTTAGAGATGCTGATATCCACAAATGACTGGGGAGGTCCATGAGAATGTACATATCCCTGGTGGCACTCAGGGAGGCAGTTGTCTGATCTTCAGTGATACTACAGTGTCATCAGCAAATGCTCTTTTGAGACACTGAAGTTTTCATATAGCCCATTTCACATTATTCTTTTTTGTTTACTCACGATTTTAAGCAATCAGGTTTTCATAGCAAGTTGGAACGCACCTTATAAAGCCCATTTTTGCTGCTGGTTTACATTATTAAAGCAAAGAGTAAAATTCCTTTAAAGTCACCTTTAGAAGAAGTTCACATCATTTTAGGAGATATACAAGTTTCCTTTAATCACAAATCTAATAATTAAAAAGTGGATACGGAATGAGAGGATTATAAGATATATCATCAGCATGGAACTTGAGAAACTTTGCTGTATATAGAATACTGTTCATGTCTTCTGAAAACTTCCCTTGGAGTTATTCGTTGCTTCAACAAAGACTCTCTAAGGGTCTTTTAGTATACTAGGTATTCTGCTAGGCACTTCTTTTATGTTATGTCTGCATTCTTTATGATGATTCTATAAAGATCATACTCTCCCATCTAGCAGATAAGGAAACTGAGATACAGCTAATGTGATAGGCACATGGTCACATAGAATTGGAACTCAAGTGTGCCTTGCTCTTGTGTCTATACTGACTGCACAATAGCACCACCAAAGATAAGGAAGAGTTTTCTGCATGAGCTCTTTCCTGTTTGCTATGATTATGAAACAGTCATTCAATGAATATTTGACTCTTTGCTACAGTCAAGGCATTGTGAATTTTATTAATACAACACTTAGAGAGGAAAAAATAAGTCAAGCCTAAAATTAGACTATAAAACAAGCAGTAGTTATAAAAATGGAAAGTATGACTCAAAGCATATTGAGCTATTTGTGCTCACTGCCACTGGGGGCATTGCTGACTTATATGTGGAAGAACAGGTGAATAGATTGCACCCTGGAGAAATTCCATAATGTGAATATAATTTTGAACCCATCGACACTACCACATAGGGAAAAAAAATAGGTAAAAACCTAAGACATACAAAAATGCATTTAGCCACAATATGGCAGGGGGCAAGCTATAGATTAGGATTTTTATTTTTTATTTTTTATTTTTTTGAGACGGAGTTTCGCTCTTGTTACCCGGGCTGGAGTGCAATGGCGCGATCTCGGCTCACCGCAACCTCCGCCTCCTGGGTTCAGGCAATTCTCCTGCCTCAGCCTCCTGAGTAGCTGGGATTACAGGCACGTGCCACCATGCCCAGCTAATTTTTTGTATTTTTAGTAGAGACGGGGTTTCACCATGTTGACCAGGATGGTCTTGATCTCTCGACCTCGTGATCCACCCGCCTCGGCCTTCCAAAGTGCTGGGATTACAGGCTTGAGCCACCGCGCCCGGCCAGGATTTTTATTTTTACACTCCTTTGTATCCCTATTACATCTGACCACTCAAACTTTGAAATGGATAAACAAATGAGCCTTTGCAAAATTTACCCCATCTTGTTTTAAGTGTAATGTGATTAGTACTTCTGGCTTTCGGAGCCTACAACCTTAATTCAATGTTAGGGCAAATCTGGCCATGTTCAATTTCATTGCACTTGCTACTCTGTCTGTTCATCCTATAAAAAATGGTCCCAGAATCAGAAGTTAAACAGTGAAGCCACCATGCCTTCAGAAGTCTCTGGTGCCACTACACAGCTGCTTACAGCTTAATGAACCACTCTTGAGTATGCTGCTAAATGAGGTTGCAAAGAACGAACCATTTCTAATGGCATCAGCCTTTCACTTGAGGAAAGGAATGCTTTTCATCACTTACCAGACTTCACCTGAAGGATAAAAACACACTAAGACTTTCACATTTGGGTAAACCAGCAACTCTTCAGGGAACAGATCTATGTCTTTGCATGCTGATCTGATTTTCTGCTCTAGTGGTCATCATTAATATTAATGCCAAATTGGAAGGTGAGACATTGGGTCCTCAGGCAGAAAGCAGAAAAGACTGAATGTGAATAAGCTAGGATGGATGGGCTAGACTTAGTACTACTAATGATAAAAACTGTACATTGCTCAAACACTACCCAGACTCAAACTAAAAGCAGTGATATCAGCAATCCTATAATAACCTTACATATACAAAAATGAAAAGTGGGGGAAATCATTTGGATTTTTGCTAAGGGATAGACTCCATACTCAAAGGGTCCCTCTACCCTAGAACTGCTAAGGACATTAGTCTAGGACTCATGCTGGAAACTCTCCCAGACATTATAAATGTTCATTTTTTTTCTATTACCTCAATATTCTATCAACATGCATAGAATAAAAGATCATCTGTGGCATCCCCAGTCACATGCTCCTTAGCTCACTTGATTATATCTCAATTATTCCAATGTCTCCAGCTTCAAACAGTAGGATCTTCCTACCCGTCCCCTTGGCCTCTACATTCAGGGTCATCAGGTCTTCCTCAGTGAGGTCCATCTCATCATCCTTCCACCTGCCTTTCCCCTTGTCCAGACTCTCATAGTTGAACTTCTGATCCTACACTTACTTGACCCTTAACCTGTCTCCTGGCATACTTCACCTGTATAGCACAAGTTAACTTTCCTAATGTGCCACACTATCCCATTCAAATCCCATCTGTGGTTTCTAAGTCTTCAGAGTAAAGTTTTGACTTAGCCTGATATTTAAAGGCTGCCAGGATCATCTTAGTGCAGGACTTCAACTATAATACATCCACCTATACTGACACTGCTTAATGCAGACCAGCCTCTCCTCCTGTCCCTAGCATGGGCTACATGCACTTCTGTCTTTGCACTATGATTCAGGCTGTTCTCCCTGTCTCTTCTCTTATGTAAATTCTTCTTCTTTAAAAAAATTCAGCTTACATGAACGACCACCACCCTCCCAGTAACCCTCCCAAGTTCATCCTTTTCTGTTCTTTTCTTCTAAACACTATTTCTTTATTTTAGTATTGCCCAAAGAATTTACAGCTGACTCCTACAGAAATTAGTAAATGTGCCACTCATTTACTACTTTTCATAATAATAGTAGCTAACACATATAGTTCTTACTATGCTCTGTATACTATTTTTATATATTAACCTATTTTAAACTCACAGCAACCCTGTGAGGCAGATACTATTATTATCTCCCTTTCACAAATAAGGATTGAAAGTTTATGCAACTTGCCCAAGGTTACCCAGCTAGGGAAATGCAGACCCAGGATTTTGACCCAGTCAGTCAGCTGTAGAAACTGTGTTCTTTATAGATAATCTTGTATTACTCATTAACTTTTTATGTCTACTCCTATCTTCCCAATCAGATTCTTTAAGAGTAGTTATGACATCTCCTGTCTCATTTTATCCCTTCCTGTACCCCCTATAAAGTTTTATACATGGTTATTTATTTACTGTTTGCTGTCCATGTCTGCCTTAAAGTTGTTTAAATTCTTTCCGGGGAAAAAGGTGAAATATAAACACTCAAGGAGCTATGGAGGTTTCGTGCACATTGGTCTCCCTGAAAATCTATGACCAGATCTTACAAAGACTTTTGTCAACTTCCTTGAATCAGATGGTCTGGAAAACCTAACTTTACAAAATGAATAAATTTAAGTAATAAAGGCTAAAAAGTGAATTCCATGCTCCCGTTTCACATACACCAAGTTGCAGCATATGAAAAATTGTTTTCACAGGGGAAACATTCTGAAGAAAATAATTCTCAAATGCATTAAATACAAAATTATTGTTGCAGAAGGTTTGGGGAAGGTAATCAGACTTTGGAAATGCTAGTTTGCAATGTTATCCTAAAAGAACTTTTTGAAACATTTCAATTTGTAGAATGTATTATTCTAAATGTCAGGAACATTTAGAATGAGGTCAGGAACCTTGTCTGTTATTACATTTATATTGTTCAGAGCACCTAGCCTAGTGATAGACACATATTAGTTCTTTAAAATTTCTCTGAATTGATTTCCCCAAATTATCTTGCCATCACTGCTTTTCCCAGAATATATTAATTTCTTCCAAGCCTAGACTCCCCTCCTGAAGCCTGCCAGCTCCTGCCAGCTTTGTTCTCTTTGTTCATCTTTTTCTGGGCCATTGCACTGTCTACTCAAGTTAGCCTGTAATATCATATTTGCCAGCAGGTGCTGCCATTTGCCACAGGATTTGTCAGTTTTCAAAATTCCCTAAATTTGAGACTCCAGATTGTGTAAAATAGTACAATGTCTAATTTATCAACTTGGCAGGTGTGAAGTGCTATAAAATCAGTTACTTAAAATGAGTGATACTTGTAATGTGCTGCATAATTTTAATGAGCAGAGCTCCACTGCTCTATTAAGACAACAGGGGACCACACTGAGAAAACAAGCAGCAAGAATGTGAGGTTAAAAGAATAGCAGGAAAACCCAGTGGGGACAACATGTTCAATAAACAACTGACTTTCTCATTGACTCATCTTAGTGTTTTTCCTATCTCTCCTTCCTCTCCATTTTCACACAAAGTCAGCTCTTTATTATCTCATATGAAAATTACTCCAGACTCTGTAGGTCTTTCTCCCTGTCCCCAGGGTCATCCCACTCCCAGCCATCTTGTGCATTGCTGGAATAATCTTCCTAGCATGACACTAAAAACCTTCAATGATGTCCAAACGCCACCATCAAGGTAATCCTCTACAGCATGGCACACCAGGCCCAATAATCCAGTCTCAAGTTACCTGTCCAACCTTACTTTCAATCGGTCCCAGATTCTCCACTTTCACAAGGAAGGGGATTGTATTCTTCCCTGAAGAAAGCTCATTTCCATCTTAGTACCTTTGTGTCTTCTAATCTACCATCTGTAACACCTTCCTCCTTCTCTTAACTCCTTAGTCACTGCTATTGCTATATTAATTTCCTAGGAGTAACTAAAAGCATGGAATATTGCTTGTTCATATAATCCCTTCTCCCAGTACCCCTGGGAACATCTGGTATACAGGACAAGCACTCTACAAGAAGACAATATTAATGAAATACACCATTCTATAAAATTTATATAATGAATCAAATAAGCAGACAACATGTAGATAACACCTGGGAGACACTGGTCAGTACAAGTCCTTCTATGTGCCCACAGTCATTTTTGCATTACCAGCTGAAATGTGATTTTGAAGCAGTTTCACCTTCTTAGCACTTGTCTTGACTGCATGGTGGTATCTCAGAGGTAGCTGGCAAATCCTCTGCTCCATGTAAGGCACCATCCTTCCTCTCTGCAGCCCAACCTACAGTTTCCTAATCTCTTGCCTTCCTGAAAATCACAGGCTACACTATGTTGTCTGCTCCGCTGCTCTGGACCTAAGGCATGGAAATCATAGCATCCACTGGTATCACCAGAGGAAGGCTGCTCCTGAAATGTTCCCTCTTCTATGTTTTCATAAGCTGACCAGACTCACTTTCAATTCCAGTTAGTCCTCTAAAGGTCTTCCTGCCCTTTTAGTCAGCCAGCCCCTCTCTGTCTCTTCTATGAAACACCACTAATTTCCTATTTTTGGATGAGATATGGTCTATTTAGAATGAGAAACCAAAAGGTTTATATTCAAGTTCTAGCTCTGCCGCTTCCTAGCTGATTTGAACCTATGCTTCCTCAGAGGCAAAATGAAAATGATAATTTCTACAAATTTGAGAAGTGAGCTCAAAAAGGAGTAATGCATGAGAGGTACATTGAAAACTATAAAGTGCCATACGCAAGTAAGATGACATGTGTTTCTGCACTCAGTAGCAGACACAAATGTATAGTACACGTCCTGAGGCAGAGACATTGTAAACAAAGCTAAAACCCTGGTAGGAAGGAGGAACTACCTAGACATATTTTTCTTAACCTCAGGAGGTTACTGAACTAATACTTCATCCACCAGCTCTATCGAAATGCCATCTAGTGGACCCAAAGTTTTCGTGAGAAGTAATGTAGATACAAGTGATGATTCATAAGGCATTAGCCTCTGTCAGTATTACCAATACACAAAGTAAGCTTTCACCTTAGCGGGACACCTATGAGGTTCAATATAAAGAATTACAGGGATGGTCCTGATTTGTGATTCTCACCCCAGCCTCCATAACACCCATAACTTCATCATCTAAGGGTCATTTTTTTCCGAGCATCAGGGAGTTTTAACTCTTTCAGTGTATTTTATAAAAATTAAAAGGCCCATGGACGAACAAGCTCTTAGATCTTTCATCTTACACCTCAGCAGAGTTTAGCTGAAGGTAAAGGAAGAGCAAGATCTTACAGAAATAGAAATCAAGAAGGGCAGGGAAAAGTGGAGGACCTTGGAGAGATATGAAAGGGTCAAATAGACCAGGGAAACCAAAGACAAACTCCATACTCTTCCTTGTTTTGCTTTCACCAGGCCTTTTTAATCTAATGTTGTTTGGCTGACTTTAATTCTCTTTGCATCCTGCAGCTTACAATTAGCCTTGATGGCTGATGAAGGCCATATTCAAGCAAAAGTGGAAAGAATGAATTTTTTTTTTAAGTTTTAAATTTATCTCTGAAGCCATCTCAGCATATACAGGGGCTGTGGGCAGGGAGTAGTCAGTGGTGGTAGAGGGGACTGCTTTGTGATTTGCATCCGAAGTCAGTGGGGCTTCCCACTAGCAGCCTTAGCTTAGCAGCATGGCACTGGAGGCATGCTCCTTTGGAAATGTGTCGGAGTCCTGCTTAGCTGTGTCTGCTCCTCCTCAATGTGCTTCCTTTTCTATCTACAGTATTTAGAAAGATGAGAGACAATGCTGCAAAGAACACAAAGGCTTTTAGAAACGGTCTCTAGCTTCATATTCAAAGCTGTTGCTATCAGGGTTGGATTTAGCAACTTGGCATTCACTTGGTAGGACCACCCCTGTTGGCAGCCATCTGGAGTCTTTTGGAGAATTTTTAAAGAGGCACAGCTTGGAGAGCATTTTGTAGTGGAAAAGCATTGGTGTTCAATTCAGGAAGCCTCGGTTTGAGCCCACCACCAGTAGCTAAAGTCACCTTGAGTGATCCACTGCCTCCTCTTTGAACCTCTGGTTTGTTTTGTTTTAATAAGTCAAATGATTTGTCAATTTCCTGCAAGATCCAATAGTCTAGGGCAGAGGTTCTCCAAATGTGGTTACAGGGCCAGCAGCATCAATATCACCTGGGAACTTAATTAGAAATGTACATTCTCAGTCCCTACCTTAGTCTCCTGAACCAGACACTCTGGGGGTAGGACCCAGCAATCTGTGTGGAAGAAACTCTCCAGTAACTCATATACACAGTCACTTTTGAGAATCACTGCTATAAGGTTTTATTATTCTCCTTCTGCTATTTCTTCTTTGGGTGTACCTTGGCAACACTATTTGCAATTGGTCAAAGGTGTGTTGGAAGCCAAGGCAGGCATTCACTTGCAAAAGTCAGCTGATCAGATAACCAGAGAGATCCAAATCAGAGAGTGGATATGGATCCTGAGGGAGAACCCTCTATCACTTTCCTAGGCCCTTCCATGGCCAAAGTTCCAGAAAGCCCTGACTGCCCAAAATATAGACATCTTCTTGGCTGTGTTCTTGCAGCACATTTTACAATGTCAGAAGTAGCAAGAGCAAAAATGTTTTTTTTTGTTAATGATGCCAACCTCTCTTTTGACTATTTTTGTCTCTAATCCCCATAGGTACTTGCCATTTGGTGCTGGGCAAGGAAAATTACTTTCTTCATTTTAGCTTTTTGTTTTGTTTACCTTTTTTGACAGCTCTTCAGTTCCTCTAAGTTATCAGGGACAACCTGCAAGTGTGGTGCTGGGTTTCACAAGGGAACCATGGTTTCCTAGCAACAGCCAGAGACTGCTGGGCAATTCTCTGAGTCACTAGCTCCGGGCAGCTCTTGATAAGCAGCCTTTCTTGCAGAGAAAACCTCTGTGGACCCCACAAAGGAGGCTGCATGCACATGCCTCCTTCGAAGGGCTACAGGATCTATAGAGAATAGATCAGCAATAGGTTGTAAAGAATGATGTAAATAGGTGAGCTTTATTCTAAGCTAAATGGATTTTGCTTCTTGGTTATTCTTTGCGGTGTTGGAGAAGGAAAAGAATAATGAAGAAAAATGAAAGCAGAAGGAAAAAGAAAGGAAGGGAGGGAGGAAAGAAGAATTTTTTTCAACAAACATCCCCTAAGCATCTACCATTGTATCCTTTAGCCAGATTCTAGGATGAAAAAATCACGTAAGACATGGTTCTGGCCCTCAGGATGCTAATAGTTTAACAGGGGAAACGGTTCAGTATATTCAATTTGCATTTCATCATGACAGATGTCATATAGGAGAATTACTGGTACCATGACAGAGTATAACTGCAGGGCCTCATGAACCATAATGAAGCCTTTTTAATTTTTTTAACTTTACTATAAAATTATCTGTTTTGTTGAGATTTTCAAGTGTACTAAGTAATACATAGTATAGCCTAATAATATTTTTGATCTCAATATCTGTGATTATATTACTGTTCTTATTCTTAATGTTGTGCATCTGGATATTTTTGTCACTTTTTTTATAATAAGATTTTCCAAGAGTTTGTGTCTTTTATTGATCTTTTTGAAACAGGTCATTGGTAAATTTATCAATTCTACTATTTGTTTACATGTATTGATTTCTGTTTTTATTTTTATTCATTTCTTTCTCTTGCATTCCTAAAATTATATAGGTTTTTTTATGTTCTCTTGAATTGAGGCCGCAATTGAATCCATTTATTTTCATTTTTCTTATGTATTAATAAAAGCACTTAAAGTTGTGAATATTTCTGATTTTAGGTTTGGCTGCTGCCATATGTCTTACTATGAACCATTATTGAATATTCTTATTAACTTTTGTTGGCTTGTCTACCAAAGAGATCAAAGTCACTCTCTATGATTATGGTTTTTGTGAATTTCTCTTTGTATTTCTATACAAAAGGTATTTTTCTATTTCTATAAAAGAGGTGTTCATATACGATGCCATACTACTTAGCACCTAGAGTTTCAATGATTTATCTGTCTTTGTTATGAACTGTACCTGTTAGCAATAAAAAGAGGAAGGAAGAAAAGAAGAAAGGGAGGGAGGAAGGGAGGGAGGAAGGGAGGGAGGAAAGGAGGGAAGGAGGGAGGGAGGGAGGGAGAAAACCCTTTCTCCTCTCATTTAATGGCCTGATCCTTGAATGCTACATCATCATCTGATACTAATTTTGTCATTCCTGATTTACTTTTATTGCCCATACTTTCCTTTATTTAGATAGAAGAGTATTTTGTGTTTTGACTCAAAATGCTTGGTTCAGAACCTGTTTGCTCTCTCTATTTTTTGTCAGTCTTGCTCAGTTCTGCATCACAGTGGGGCCCCTGCAGACTGTTAGCTTGCTTTCAACTGGGTTTGGCCAATAGAAAAAACAGTAGGACAAAGGGATAAGCCAGGCTGTTTTTCTCTTCCTGCCTCTCATGTGTTGTTCCCTGCAATAGCTACAGCTTCTCCCTGGCTCCAGCTCCAGATGGACGGGTCTGTTCTGGTTCCAGATTCTGCCAGGTGACCCTAGTCATTCTGCCTTCTCTCTTCTACTTTCTGCAAATTGCAGGTAGTGGCTTCCTGAGGCTGGAAACCTTAGGCTACCTCATTGTCTCCTGTTTAGCTTCTCTACTCTTCTATCCCTCATGTAGCCAATTTCCTGCATTAAATTCCCTTTGTTTTAAATACTCAGAGTAGTTTCTGTTTTCCTGAATGAACCTTGATATACCCACTCCTTTTACTTTCGTATGAAAATTTAACCTACTCACTTTTGCAGCAAATATTGTGGGTTGGTTTACTTAGCACCCATTCCAAATTCTTTTTTTTCCCCTTTCTTCCTTTCCTCTAGTATAAAGGCTGCAAAGCCAAAAACTCTTTTGCAGCAAGCAAGGCCATGTGGTACAATGAGACCTAAGTAGAAGTCTATCAAGGATTTCTGGAAAAGTCTTTTTTTTTCTAAATATAGATACTGCCCTTTCCTTTTCCAGCCCTTGTTTCTTTCTGTTTGGACCCTGCACTTGATGGCTAGAGCTTCAACAGCCATTGTGAGCCTATGAGGGAAAAGAAAATAAAAACAGTGAACTGGGCCCTGACCTCCCTGAGACAGTGAGCTAATGCCAAATTCTTTTTTAGAGACGATCACTATCATGAATTTGCAGTATCTCCTTCTAGTTCTTGTTTCTTACTGTTATTAACTTTAGACTTCCTGTTATATAAGGAAAAGAAATTGCTTATGTGTTTAAGCCACTAGTAGGATTTCCTGTTATCCTTAACAGAATGTGATTCCTTTTTTTTTTTTTTTTTTTTTTTTTAAGACAGTTGCACCCTGTCACCCAAGCTGGACTGCAGTGGTGTGACCTCAGCTCACTGCAACCTCCAACTCCTAGGTTCAAGCAATTCTCATGCCTCAGCCTCCTGGGTAGCTGGGATTACAGGCATGCACCACTGCACCCAGCTAAATTTTTTTTGTAATTTTAGTAGAGATGGGGTTTTGTTATGTTGCCCAGACCAGTCTCAAACACCTGGCCTCAAATGATCAAATGATCCACCACCTCAGCTTCCCAAAGTGTTGGGATTACAAGTGTGAGCCACCATGCGCAGCCTCAATTTCTAAATCACTTTTTTTTTCAAAGGAATGTAACAGACATTTGGGCCTTGTCAATATTTTATTTTATGGGAGCACACTTGCAAATTGCAGGATATTTAGCATCTCTGACCTCAGATGTTAAATACCAGAAATACCATTCAACTATTGTGCAAATCAAAATCAAAATCAAAATTTGTAAACAGATATACAAATGCCTTTAAAAAGGATAGAGTTTTACCCTCTCCAAAAAGCAATGGTCATACAAAGCACACATAATTTTATTGCTGTTGTTTTTAGTATCATTTCAGCAGTTACAGGGAGTCACTCTCTTCTCTCCAGAAACCCATCAGCTAATCTTCTAAAGGACATAAGCTTAGATATTGATTATACTTCTGGGAAAGTATGAAAGTTTTTAAAAATAAAAAAGTATAATAATAATAAAATAAATACCCATATATCTACTGTTCAGAATTAATAAATACTAACATTCTGTCTCTTTGTCTGAAATTTTTTTAAATAAAGGAAGTAAAGCATTATAGATAAAACTGAAGTCCTTTGTTGCAATCCACAGTCTCAAAATTCTTTGCCCTTTTTTAGAGATGACCACTATCATACTATCATGAATTTGCAATACCTCTTTCTAGTTCTTGTTTCTTACTGTTCTTATTTAGCTAAGCAGGCGAATGCAGTTCATAGTAATGCATATATGACTTTGAGGGCTTGTTAACTCTTCATGAATATTAGCATGTTATACACACCATCCTGCAATTTGCTCTTCTCATAGTAACTTTGTTTTTAATATTCAGTTGAAATACAAACGCTATTCACTAATTTTAACTGATGTATATTATGAATTAACCACTGTTCATTTATCTACCCCTTTTACGGACACTTACATTGTTTCCATTTCTTCACTATTATAAACTATATGTAGTGAACATCCTTGGAGGAGTTCGTGTGCAGAACATTTTTAAGTTTCTTTGGAGTATACTGCTGAATCATAGAGTATGCACATCTTCAACTTTGCTTGATATTTCCAAATTCTCCAAATATTCGGTACTAATTTAAAGTCTCACCAATAGTGATCTGGCTTGGCTCTCTGTCCCCACCCAAATCTCATCTCAAATTGTGTTGATTTGAGATGAGATTTGGGAGGGATCCAGTGGATATGACTGGATCATGGGGGCAGTTTCCCCCAGGCTTTTCTAATAAAAGTGAGTTTTCATGAGAGCTGATGGTTTTTACAAGGGGTTCTTCCCCCTTTAGTCACCCTTAGACCTGCTGCCATGTAAGATGTGCCTGCTTCCCCTTCCACCATAATTTTAAGTTTTCTGATGCCTCCCCAGCCATATGGAATTGAGTCAATTAAACCTCTTTTTATTTTATAAATTACCCAGTCTTGGGCATTTCTTTATAGCAGTGTGAGAACAGACTAATACAAACAGACTGAGTTTCTATTTCCCCATATACTCACCACTTGATACTGTGAGCCATATTGATCTTTAATAATCAAATCAATAATGGAAATTAGTGTATCTCTGTTAATTTAATTTGCATTTTTCTGATTACTAATTAGGTTAAACATTTTTCCTTTTTTTTCATTTTTTTAGTCATTTGCCCTTTCTTCAAATTGCCTATAGTGTTTTTGTTCATTTTTCTATTAAATTGTCTTTTGATTATTGATTCATAGGAATCTTTCCTGTTAATTGATTACAGAAATTTAGCAGACTTTTAATTCATTCATTAAGCACTTATTATGTACTAGGCACAGTTCCAAACCTGGGGCTAAAGTAGTAAACAAATTAGACAAAATTTATGTCTAATTTTGTCTGATTTATGTCTAATATTTTCTAATAGTAAACAAATTAGACAAAATTTATGTCTTTGCAGAGCCTCTGTTCATGTCTTCCCTCTACTCTACACTCCTAAGTTTTTATCAAAATAAACTATCGTCTTAGATCCAGATGATCATTTTAATATTTTTTTGCTGAATTTCACAATGTTAACAATTATACAAGTATATGTATACTACCGAAATTTGACTGGTTCATTCCTCGCAAATAGTTTTGGGATGCTCTGGCTTCCTTCAATTTGAATTATTTATTTTGATTTCCTTCTTGAATTGCTATAGGACTTCTTCAAAAAATTTTTCTCAGAAAGAACACTTTATGGTCTTTTGGGTATTTGAGAATAGATTTTCTATTGCCCTCATCCAAAAGCTGTAGAAGATATTCTTGGATAATAATCTTTTCCCTCAAAATTCTGTGTATACTATTTCTTATGTTCCTATAATTCATGTGATAAAAAAGCAGTATGCTGAAACATCTATTTTTTCCTCTTTCTAATCTCTTTTGTTTGTTTTTGGTTTTGCTTGAATGCAGGAAGAAGACTGCATTAGGCTATAGCTTAGTGTGAGAGTCTAAACACTAAATTTTACTGGATACCTAGTAGGTAGCTGAAGACTCAAGTATTTCTTTAAGTTTAGGACCTTTTTTCTATTTGTTTATTGTTACCTTTTCTCTAGCTGCCCTCTCCTTTTGATATTTTTATTATGCCAATATTAGATCTGCTGGATTTTTCCTCTGTACATTTTTCTTTACACTCATATGGTTATGCTTGCATATTTTCCTCTGTGTTCTGGGAGAATTCTCAACCTAATCATCTAATTTACCAACTCAATTTATTGCAGTATTCAATATTCTCTCTGATGCCTTTATTTAAAACTTTTAATTTAAGGATTATACTTCTGATCTTATGGCAATATTTCCTAGCCTCAAATTATTCTGTTTTTATAAATACAGTGTCCTCTCTAACCTTGTATTAAAATAATAAAAAGAATTGGTGACTGACCTAAGTTTTTTCTTTTTCTGATTTTTTTTAATAAGTCCACTTCAAAGGGTCATTTCCTCTGATTGCCCTAACTGGCCTCCTTAATTTCAGTCATTTGAGTAATAATTTAAAAATTTCACAGGTCCAGTGGCTTGTCCCTATTCACTCATTCTTGCAGCTCCTTGACTGTACCATGTACTCTTTCTGTCTTGCCTTCTGATATTTGCATATGATGTTACCTCTGAATAAAACTCCCATCCTAATATAACAACTAGTATAACACTACTAACAAATAGTAGTGCTCAATTAAAATTTCAGTTTAAAGAGTGAATGTCTGCATTTTTCCTGTTTTGGAATTTAAAAAGTGGCTTATCCAAAACTATATGGATCTCTAGTCAAACTATTTAGTTTTAGACAAAGAATGAAAATTTTCAAATTTTTGTAGTTTCAGTCTTACAAGATTAGCAGTTGAATTTTTACCCTGAAGCTAGGAGAGAGCATATGTGAGAAAGTTTACTCCTGTGCTTAGTGGATGTTTTTGTGTGTTTGTTGCAGTCCTTTGTGCCAGCCCCTTCTCTGAGGGTCAGAGCTTTCCTCAATAGGAACCCATGGAAATGATGCCTCTGTTTCATCTGACATAGTAGATCATAGCAACGGTAGAGTGTCTGGCCAGTTGCTCTGTATGTAGTCAGGATCCAACTTCCCAAGGTCATTTGTAGGGTTCAGATTTGTTTTAAACTGGCTTGAGCTCCAGTAACTCTGAGCTTGAAGATTATCTGGGTCTCTGCTAAGGGGATCCATCCACTGTGTCCAAATGAATATTTCCTTTACGTCTTGAACTGCAGCTGGGTCAGTACTCCCTTGAATACATGTTTTAAAGTTTTTAGTAAAGCTCATATTGGTTTCCTAGGCTCCGTAAGAAATTTATAATCTGGGTGACTTAAAACAACTGAAGCTTATTCTCCTGTAGTTTTGGAGGCTAGAAGTCCAAAAGCAAGGTGTGGACAGAATCATGTTCCCTCTGAAGGCTCTAGGAAAGAATCCTTCCCTGCTTCTCTCGAGTTTCTGGTGGGGCCGAACAATCCTTGACATTCCTTGTTTTTCAGCTATGCCACTCCAATGTCTGCCTCCATTATCACATGGTTTTCTTTCCTGTGTGTTTATGTCCAGATTTGTCACTTCTTATAAAAGCACCAGTGACTGGCTTATGGCCCACTTTAGTAAGACCTCAGTTTGACTTGATTGCATCTGCAAAGGCCCTATTTCCAAAAAAGGCCACATTCATAGGTATGTAAGGACTCAAACATATCCTTCAGAGAGAGACAATTCAAAACATAACAAAGTTTTAACAAAAATTTATAAAATAAGAGTACTATGGTTTGGATGTGGCTTGTCCCTGTCAAAATTCATGTTAACATTTGATCTCCAATATTGTAATATTGGGAGATGGGGCCTAGTGCAAAGTGAATTCCTCATAGATAGATGAATGCCTTTCTCTCTCCTATGGATTAGGGCATCTCTCTCTTTTCTTTATAAATTATCCAGCCTCGGCCGGGCGCGGTGGCTCAAGCCTGTAATCCCAGCACTTTGGGAGGCCGAGGCGGGTGGATCACGAGGTCAAGAGATCGAGACTATCCTGGTCAACATGGTGAAACCCCGTCTCTACTAAAAATACAAAAAATTAGCTGGGCATGGTGGCACGTGCCTATAATCCCAGCTACTCAGGAGGCTGAGGCATGAGAATTGCCTGAACCCAGGAGGCGGAGGTTGCGGTGAGCCGAGATCATGCCATTGCACTCCAGCCTGGGTAACAAGTGCAAAACTCCGTCTCAAAAAAAAAAAAAAAAAAAAGATAAATTATCCAGCCTCAGGCATTCTGTTATGGTAACACAAAGCAGACTAAGACAAAGAATAGGTTGGAATGGATTAGTTCAGAAGAGAGCAGGTTATTAAAAAGCATCTGGCTTCCTCGGTTTCTTTCTCTTGCTTCCCCCCACCACCCCACCATGTAATCTTTCTGCACATGCCCACTCCTCTTCTACTTTTCATTATGAATGGAAACAGCATGAGGCTCTCACCAGAAGTCATGCCAGATACATGCTTCCTACACTTCCTAGCTTACAGAACTGAAAGCTAAATAAGCCTCTTTCTTCACAAATTACCCAGCCTCGGATATTCTGTCATAGCAACACAAAACAGGCTAAAAGAGTTTCTCTTACTAAACAGTAAGACTCTAAATCCAGTTTTTTGTAAACTGTACCTTACACAAATTTCTGAAAGTTTCTAGCCTGATGATAACAGTGTTTTCTATTCTCTAACTCTGCTGCAGATGTTGTTGTAATTTCTGTGGCTGTCTTTAATGGAATTTCAGTGGAAGGAAGGAGAGAGTTAAGCATGTGCATCAAAATCACCATCTTAGAGTGAAATAATGTTATATCACAGTCTTCATTAACATTTTACTTACTGAAAAATGTTAAATAGAATTGATAATGAGCACTAGAAGAGAATAATGTTGCCATGGCTGTCAGCTATTAAGGAAATACAAATAAAACGACCAATGGTGTCAAAAATCTCTGCCCTGAGTCATCTCTGCAACAGCTCAAGGCACATTCTTTCCCTCCACTGAAGAGCAATCCTGCTTGAGAGAACTTGCCTAGGTGTCTAGCTCAGAAAATATCTAAGACAATTCAAAAAGTATTTAATGTCAGTAAAAATTGAAAGATAATGTGCAGTGACATTTTCTAATTCTGCTTGTTGATGGGAGAAGGAAAGTCTTGAGGCACAGGTCGAACTTAGGGAACGTCATAGAGTCAGCAGCATGGATGAGGCAGAAGGCCTGGATGTGAGGAGAGATAAGGCATACTGTCTGTGCCCACCCATTACCAGGCACTGTACCGGCTCATTTATCTTCACACAAGCCTGCAAGGTCCGTGCCCACCCATTACCAGGCACTGTACCGGCTAATTTATCTTCACACAAGCCTGCAAGGTCCATGGCATTAATTCTGTTTTTACAAATAAGGAATCAGCTCAAAAGGGTTAATTTTAAGTGGCAGAAGTACAGGAGAGGAGATGAGTTTCTAATGTAGAAGTAAGTACTAGGCTGAGCAATGAGTTAAGACTCACACACCTTAGATTCAGCTTTGGAGTAAGACACATTTCTTCCAATCTGGCCTCTGCCAAGTGGAAAACTACAGAGCAACTTTGAGCAAATCACTTATGTTCTCTGAGTCTCAGTGAACTCATCTGCAAAATGGGTACAATGATACCAACTTTAATGGGGTTAAATGAGGTAAAATATGCAATACCTGCTTTGAAGCACATTAGTTCTACCGCTTTCCCCACACTAGAAGGAGAAATGCCCCTGACGGAATTTGGGCTTGTTTAGTTTTATTTTACTGGCAATAACTTTTCTTTCTCAAGATACTTACACATGCATTATCCCAGTCAACCTGGTTAGGAAAGTCCCAGCACCTACCCCATCACTCTGGCAGGTGAAGGAATAATCTCAGGGCTCTTAAAAATCCTCCCAAGGTCACAGGGCTCCAGCTGAAGCTGGGCTCCAGATCATCTGACTTCTGGTTACAGATGCATCTAATGGAGTAGTCCCTTGGCACCACATTTGCTGAATTACAAAGTAGTGTAGTTGTACATCAAAGCCAAAAGCTGTAACAAGCTGCTCTGACAGCAGTTTCAGGTTGAGTTTCTATTGACCTGTTAGTTGTCCACTCCTGACAGGGGCATCAACTATCCTACCCTTTCTGTATATAATGTGGAGTTTCAATAAAGAGCCAGGAAGGGACCATCCATCAGTGTCACCTGGTGTGTCTTGGGGCTCTCTTGGAGAGAGGAATAGGAGAAAAGCAACATGGCCCACAAACTATGAGCTGGGAGGCAGACTCATGTAAGATTTGAATTGCCACTCCACAAGGACTCAGCTACCTAACTTCCAATGATCAGAAATTATTACAAATAATGTGGAATAAATCAAAATTATCAAAAATTATGTGAAGGAAATAACATTTATATAAGGTTTACTATCTATTATTATTTAATCTTCCATACTCAGATCTCTACATCTATTACTTACTCTTTCTTTCTCTTCCTCTCTTTCTCTCACGCACACACATACATGCACACACACACATGTATACACACACACACAGAGTCTACATCAGGTTCAGGTTTGCTGGTATAAATTTTTCTTGGCTTTCACATAAAGCAAGGCAAATGTTAAATCCTTCTCCCCATTTGAATCCAAATCGATAATTTTCAAGAGCCTTAATACTAAGAGACAAGCTTCAGAATAATGCTCAGTTAAAAGGCTGCACAACCAGCCTCATTTCCATTGCAATATCTTAAGCCTCGGATTGTTAAACCTTCTGTAGTGGGAATCCTTTGCTTATTATTCCCCTCATGTGCAGGCTGCATGATCAGCATCTCAAATGTGAGCTATGCTTTATGCCAAGGTGATCTCAGGCTATTGCACACATTACACAGATTTTGCATATAAGAGGAATAAATCTCAATGACCCTAAAATCTTTCCCTCATAATCAGTTTCTTTACCATAACTGTATCTCTCCAAGGACTGTCTGGGGCTTTACTACAACAAATGAGTTAATGCAGAAGCGAAAACAGATGGATTTGATTGCATTTTGGGGTTTTTATAAAGCAACTCATTTTGCGAAGTATTAAATGAGGTTTTGTCTAGAAATTCCCCAACAGAATGAATGAAGAAGGGGACTTTGGGTCCCAAAATAGCATGGAAGGGCAATAATTAAGGTTCTAGCAAACAAGTAGCCTAAGAATCTAATCAGTGGCAATAAGATTCCAAATGCCAATTTTATGATGGTCACCAACTCGCTTTACGATCTGTACATTTCAGTTAACAGCTCCACGTTGGGTTGGAATTTTCATATGCCTCACAGATTTGATGTAAGAAATGTCTATTAAAAGTGAATATGTTACTTTTACTAGCCACTAGAAAGTTTTGTGCCTTGTCCTAAAGAAAAGTTCAAGGTTCCGTTCAATTTAAAAATCAGAAACTGTCATCAGCTAACCACTTTCATGATTTAAAACTATTTTAAATCTCAATATACTAGGGATGAGATCGAGTTTATACAGGAAGGGAGAAATCCAAAATACCCAGATCCCTTCTCTAAGAACTGTTACATAATGGGCCTTTGCATACATGAGTGTTTTCATGACCACTCTACTTCCATGTCCCACTGCTCACCCCCATACTGAGCTATATTGAACAGAGTATATATCTTACCCAAAGAGAATCCCAAATTGATTTTGATTGAGATGGGGAAACCAGACTCTGTCTCCCAGAAATTTGAAATTAAAATTCAATGGGCCTTCATCATACATTGCTGGTGAGAATGTAAAAACTTATAGCCATTATGAAAAACAGTATGGCAGTTCCTCAAAAAGTTAAACATAGAATTAACATATGACTCAGCAATTCCATTTCTAAATATAACTCCAAGAGACTTGGAAAGATATGTTCCACCAAAACTTGTAAATAGAGTTCATATCATATCCTGATATCAAAGCTAGAAAAGGAATACTACAAAAAAAGAAAATTACAGGCCAATATTCCTGATGAAGACAAATGATGCAAAGACTCTCAATGAAATGCCAGCAAACCTAATTCAACAGCAAATTAAAAGGATCACTCATCCTGATCAAGTGAGATTTATCCCTGGATACAAGAATATTTCAATACATGCAAATCAATATGATACACCACATTAACAGAATGAAGGACTGAAGCCATGTGATAATCTCAATAGATGCAGAAAAGGCATTTGACAAAATTCACATGCTTTTATGACTGTAAATGATTAATCCTTTCATGATTAAAACTTCTTGACAAATTAGGTATAGAAAGAATGTGCCTCAACACAATAAAGGCCATATATCACAGACCTACAGCTAACATCACACTCATCAATGAAAAGTTGAAAGGCCTTCCCTCTAAGATGAGGAACAAAACAAAGATGCCCACTGTCACCATGTTTATTCAACATAGTACTAGATGTCCTAGCCAGAGAAATTCGGCAAGAGAAAGAAATAAAAGGCATCCAAATTGGAAAGGAAGAAGATAAACAGTCTCTGTTTACAGACAAGATGATGTTCTGTATAGAAAACTCTAAAGACTTTATCAAAAAACTGTTAGAACTAATCAACAAATTCAGTAAAGTTGCAGGATACCAAATCAACACATAAAAATAAGTAAGTAGCATTTCTATACATTAACAATGAACTATTCAGAAAAGAAACCAAGAAAATAATCTCATTTATGACAGCATAGAAAAACATTTACAAATAAGTTTAATCAAGGAAATGAAAGATATGTACACTTATAAGTATAAAACATTGATTAAAGAAGTTTTAGAATATACAAATAAATGGAAAGATAGCCCATGTTCATAGGTTGGAATAATTAATATCATTAAAATGTCTATACTATCTAAAGTGATCTATAGATAGAATGCAATCCTTAACAAAATTTCAGTGTCATTTTTCATAGACAGAGAAAACACAATCCTAAAATTTATATGGGAAAACAAAAAATTCTGAATTGTCAGGCAATCTTGAGCAAAAAAAACAAAGCTGGAGGCATCATACTATCTGATCTCAAAATCTACTACAAAGCTATCATAATCCAAACAGCATGGTACTGGCACAAAAACAGACCTATAGACCAATGGAATAGAATAGAGAGGCCATAAGTAAGTCCACACATTTATGGTCAACTGACCTTTGACAAAAGTGACAAAATCATACAAATGGCAAGAAGACAGTCTCTTCAATAAGTAGTGTTAGGAAAACTGGATACGCACAAGTAGAAAATGAAATTGGACCCCATCTCACCTCATAGGCAAAAATAAACTCAAAATAATTAGACTTAAAGGTAAGACCTGAAACTATAAAACTAGAAAGAAAAAAACAGAAAAGTTTCTTGATGTTGTTCTTGGCAAAGATTTATCAGATAGGACCCAAATCACAGGCAACAACGGCAAAACTAGACAAATGGAACTGCATCAAACTAAAATGTTCCACATAGCTAAGGAAGCAATCAGTAAAATGAAGAGACAACCTATAGAATGGAAGAAAATAGTTCCAAACCACACATCTGATAAGGGGTTAATATCCAAAAATACACAAGCAACACAAACAACTCAATAGCAAGAAAATAACTTGATCAAAAAATAAACAAAGGACCCGAGTAGACATTTATCAAAAGAAGACACAAGTGGCCAACAGTTATATAAATATCACTAATCATCAGGGAAAAAATCAATGAGGTATCATCTCACACCTGTTAAAATTACTATTATCAAAAAGATGAAAGATAATAACTGTAAACAAGAATGTAGAGAAAAGGCAACTGTGTTACATTGTTGGTGGGAATGTATATTGGCACAACCATTATAGAAAACAGTATACAAGAATGTAGAAAAAAGGCAACTGTGTTACATTGTTGGTGGGAATGTAGACTGGCACACCATTATAGAAAACAGTATAGAGATTCCTCAAAAAATCAAAAGTAGATCTAGCACATGATCTAGCAATTTCACTTCAGGGTATAAATCCAAAGGGAATGAAATCAGTATGTCAAAGAGATATCTATACCCCCATGTTCCTTGCAGCATTATTCACAATAGCCAATACATAGAATCAACCTAAGTGTCCATCAGTGAATGAATGAATAGATAAAGAAAAAGAAAATGTGGTGTGTGTGTATAGATACACAGACACACAATGGAATACTAATTGGCCTCAAGAAAGAAAATCCTGTCATTTGAGACAATGTGGATGAATCTGGAGGAAGATTATGCTAAGTGAAATAAGAGAAATTTCTAATTTTCCAATTTCTCTCAGTACAGGAAGATCACTACTGCATGATCTTACTCACATGTAGAATCTTAAAATATCAAACTCATGTAGCAGAGAGTAGAATGATGGTTACCAGGAGCTGGAGGAAGAAGGGTGAGAAATAAGGAAATGTTGATTTAAGAAATACAAAGTTTCTTTTAGATAGGAGGTGTAAGTTCCAGCGATCTATTGTATAGCACAGTGACCATAAAAATAATAATGTAAATTATTATTATTGATTATAACAATATAAATTATTGTTTTGTTGTTGTAATAATTAAAATTGCTAAGTCCATAGATTTTCAATGTTTTCAACACAGAGATAAGTATGCAAGGTAATGGACATATTAATTAGCATGATTTAATCATGCCACAATGTATAACATATATCAAAATATCACATTGTACACATAAATGTCATTTTTTATTATAAATAAATAATCATTTTTTAAAAACAATGTTCATAGCAACATTATTGTTAAAAACCACAAAGTGGAAACAGGTCAAACGTTCATCAGCTGATGAATGAATACACAAAATGTGGCATATCCATTAATGGACTATTATAATATTTAGCTATAAAAAGTAATAAAGTACTGTCACATACTACAACACAGATGATCCTTGAAAACGTTATGCTAAGTGAAATCAGTGAGACACACAAGGCCATATATTGTATTACACCATTTATATGAAATGTCCAGAGGAGGCAAATTCATGGAGACAGAAATTATATAAGAGGTTGCACAGGATAAGTGGTGGGGAAGTCATTGGGATTAGCTGCTAATAGATATGGAATTTCTTTCTGGGGTGATGGAAATATTCTGGAATTAGGTAGTGGTGATAACTGGACAACATACTGAATATGCTAGAAAGCAATGAAGCATACACATTCAAATGGTGAATCTTATGTTATATAAAGTATATTTCAATTGTTTAAAGTGCTATACTTTTTAAAAAGCAAAGAGATTAAGTCAGGTAGCTATGGAGTCTAGAGAAGGAATATCTCATAATTTAGAGAATGAAGGTACCATTTGAGGCCATTCATGATGAGCCATATACAAGCTAAGCAGAGAAAGTTTTCCTTGGAAACAGAGTAGGAGCAGATACTCAAGACAGCAGCAGAGACAAGACAACTAGCAGATCCTAGGAGGATAAAGATCTCTAAGTCCTAGTATGGATCCTGTGAGATCCAGCTGAACATCCTGCCCCTGAGTACATACACCCATACCTACTTAATAGATAACTTATTTTTACTTAAACTTGTAAATTTCAACTTTGGAAATTTCTCAGAGAACTAAGATTAGAACTACCATTCAAACCACCAATCTCATTACTTTTCCTTTACATATCCTAAAGGATTTATTTCATTTATATATCCAAAGGAAAATAAATAATTCTACCAAAAAGATACCTACACTTGTATGTTCATCACAGCAGTATTTATAATAGTAAAGATATGGAATCAACTTAGGTACGCATCAACAGTGTATTGAATAAAGAAAATGTGATATGTTAACACCAAGGAATACTATGCAGTCAAAAAAAGAATAAAATCATGTCCTTTTTTGCAGCAACATGGATGTAGCTAGAGGGCATTATTCTAAGCAAATGAGTGAAGGAGAAAGAGAAAACCAAATATCATATGTTCACTTATAAGTGCAAGATAAACTTTGGGTACAAATGGACATACATTTTGGAACAATAGACCATGGAGGCTCCAAAAGAAAGCAAGAAGGGAAAGGGGCAAGGGCTGAAATACTTCCTGTTGGGTACTATGTTCACTATATGGGTGATGAGATCCTCAGCATCACAAAATATACCATTGTAACAAACCTGCACTAGTACCCCCAATCTAAAATTTCTTAAAATATAAATGAATAAAAAATACAAATGGCAAAAGATGAAAAAACAGAGTTTTTCTCTCAAAGTATAAAGTAATGTGATATATAAAAAGAGACAGGCTTGGTGAACACCCTCCTTAATAGCATCCATGAAAATTAACTTTAATTGATTTGCTATTAAAATTCTACATCCATAACTACTTTGTATAATGATTTACTTAGTAAGGCTGACTTTGCGTCATGAGCTGGCAGGTGCTTAGGTACATTTATAGAAGACAGCATAATCCTTTTAAGAATGCTAGGGGAGACCTAAACTCAGCATCACTATTCATCACAAGGTTCCTAAAGACGGTAATCTCTACATCTTTGAGAGAAATGGTTTATGGAAACTAGTACTTGCAAAATCAGAATGTTGCCTGTGAGGTCATTGGACCTTGGCCTAAATCTAATTTGAATAATTACATTTCATTCCACCCTGAGTCAGTAGAGGCTCCTGTTTTTAATAATCAGCATTTGCTACATGCCAGTGAAGTGTTTGCTGCTATAAATAGACAGAGTTAACAATCTAATTAACTATAGGAACTGGCAAGATGAGCACTCAATTCAGAGAGAAAGATGGATGACAATATTTTTAAGGTCTCTGAACACTGAGATGTCCCTGACCCTAATCCATTAGCAGTTATTGTCAAAGGTTACTCTGTTAATACTCATTTAAAAAAATCTCCTCCAAAAGCTGCTACTTTTTCTTCCTGGGGATAGACAATTTAGCAATAAATACTCTATAATGATACTACAGCACCTTGAGGCCCCTAAGGATAAAGCATTACTGGAAAAGCATGTGTCACTGTCATTCTAACACTTCCACTGACTGATAGTGTACAGCCCTCAGATGTCCCATCTTCTGTGACCAAGTGCCCTAACTCTAGAGGCCAGGCAGGAAAAATTCTGCCATTGCCTTTTTCATAACCGTGCTAGTTTCTCATGGAATTTCTTTGGTAATTTCTTCTACCCAATTGTAAAGAAATAAAACCCAGTATAGGGCAGGCCTCTGTGGGCAGAAAGTCTGTTCTATTAAATGATTTATAACCTAAAGTTCACATTCTAATTTCAATCTGAGAGTATCTGAATTTGGTCTATTACTGAACTGAAATAAACATTTTGACTACAGTAGGATTTTCATTCTTTTTTATCTTTCGTATTTCATTTACAAAATGTGTCTCCTTCCCTTGCTCTCCAGCAGAGGATACCTGAGCCCTAGAGTACCAAGCCAGCTAAGTTGTAACTTCGCTGTTTAGTCAAGTCTCTGGCCATTACAGAGCATCTTAAAGATAGGATATTTGTTGTTCACACATTACCTAAATGCATACAGTATCCCAGTGGCTGTGAGCCCAGATCCTGGGATCCACCTCTATATTTGGCCTTAGACTATACATTTTTCTCCTTTCTTACTGCCAAGCCTCTCCACTGAGTAATCCATGTATGTTGCTTGGGCCTCTGCCTTCAATGCTGTGTCAAATGCCATCAATGTTGTTCTAATGACAAAACTTTATTTCCATGGCTTTATTGAAGTATCTGCCACCACCGAACACCTTTTGTAGTCTTGAAATTCTTCCTTCTCTTGGTTCAATATCATTTTTTTTGTTGTTTTCCTTAACCTTGATTCTAGAGTTGCCAGATTTAGCAAACAAAACTGTAGGATGCCCAGTTAAATTTGATTCTGTATAAATATGTATTTTATATTAAAATTTTTTTTTTATCTGAAATTCAAATTTAACTGGGTGTCCTGTATTTCATCTGGCAACCTTACTCGATGATGATGTATCTCTACCTCTTTTCCTCCAGGCTTTGGTCTTTGTTACTATTGTTTACTTTATTCTCATTTGTCCCTCTCTGAATTTATCTTTTCTGCCAGATTCATATCACTTCTAGATCACCTTTCTTTTTCCTCTAAACTCCTTAAACACATTCATATATGTTTCCTTGTCACATATATTTTCTTCTATTGTCTTAAATTATTATTTGAATCTTTCATGTGTTTATTAGTTGTCACTGACACTTGATTTTACATTCCTCGGGGTCAGAATTCTTCTTTATATCTCAAAACCTATAGCATGGCTTCCATGTGTGGACTGTCAACAAATGTATATAATTCCCATCTTTGTTCTCTACTCATCGAAGTAATCGCTCACATTTTTATACAATGCTGCCTGGATATCCTACTACTACATTTCCTTAGTCTATTCACCCTCCCATTCTCCTGAGTGTCACACTTCTTTCCCTCCTCACTCTTAGCTGATGACCTTGCTTCCTACATTGCTGGGAAAACTGAACCAATCAGAGAAAACTTCCACGAGCTCTCACTTGTATAACAAACAACCCACCAGTGTCTGCACCCATGTATTCTACCTTCCTTACTGTGACAATGGATCACGGTGGAAGTGTGTGCCTTTCTAAGGCTGACTGACTCCTCCCTTTGTTCACTGGATATGTTCTCCCTCACTGGCTCAAGGATATTACCATAGCAGTTCTGTCTGTTTCCTTATGGAATCATTTTTCTTCTTTCTATAAGACCATCACCATTAGCATGCTTTAGTATTTCTGTTTTAATGAGCAAACAAACCAACCTCCTTCTTCCTTAACATCAAATTACCCTCCAGTTACACTATTTTTCTGCCCTTTTATAACAAAACTCCTCCAAAGGGTATGTACTTTGACTCCACTTTCTTTCTTGCCATCTTCTCTTGAACCTACTGCCATCTTTTCCCACTCACACCTGAACTGTGTGTCTCAAGGTTACTTATTAATTATATCCAAATTGCCATAGTAAACAGAAACTACTTAAACCTCACCTAACTGAATCAGTCAGCAGTATGTCAATTGAGATCATTGCTTTAGCAATCATCCCTCTCTCTCCTGTGTAATAAATTTTGAAACATTCTTGAAATGGCATCTTTCCTCAGCTTCTACATCACCACTCCCTTTTGGTTTTCCTTCTTCTTCATTAGCTGTTCCTTCTCAGTCTCTTAAGCCCATTACTTTTCATATTCTTGATCCTCAAAAGGAGAAATGCTTCAGGGTTCAAACCCTGAACCTATTTTAAAAATCTATACTCATACCCTGCTGATCTCATCCAATCTAATGGATTTAAATACTTTCTATTTGCTAATGACTCCCAAGATTTTATCCCTATCGTGGGCCTTTTCCTTGAACTCCAGACTCATATTTCCATTTGTATACACAACATCTCTACTTGGAAGTCTATGATTAATCTCAAGTTGAAATGTCCAAAACTAAACTGGTTTCCCTACCCTTATCCCAAACCTGCTTCTCCCACAGAATTCACTACCTTAATAACTCTTAAATATGTTATATTGATAGCTGCACATATCAAAAACCTCGGGACCACTCTTGACACATTTTCTCTCACACCCCACATCCAAATTAATCATAAAATCCTGTCAAGTCTACCCTCAAAATGTATTCAGAATCTGACCATCCTTACTAACTTCATCTCTTGCCTACATTAGTATAACAACCTTTGTGAACTTCCATCCTTTTCCCTCTCCCATCTATTCTCCACACTGTAACCATAATGATCCTTTTAAAACACAACAGGTCATTCCTCTGTGTAAAACCCTCCAATGGCTTCCCAACTTATAGTAAAAAACAAAAGTCCTGTTGCCATTGGTCTAAAGGGTCCATGTGGTTGGGCCTCCTTAACTTTCTGACCTCCAATCCACCTCTCTTCTCCACTGGCTTCCTTGCTGTTTTTTGAAAGTCTCAAAAAAAACTTTCACATTTTTTATTTGCTATTTCCTTCGCCTGAAATAATCTTCCCCTAGATACCCATCACTTCCTTCATAGCTCTACTCAAAAGTCACCTTTTCACAGAGGCCTTTCCTGACTACACTATAACATCCTTCTTCCCCTCCCCCACCCTATAAATCCCATCCCTACTATTCTGCTTAATTTTCTCCTTGGCAATTCCATGTCAAGATAGAAGTTTGTTTATTTACTATCTATTTCTCCCACTAGAATGTAAGCTCTGCCTGAACAGGGACTTGGTCTGTTTTGTCACTGCTGTAAGTCTACACCTAGACCCATGATTAGCCCCTGGCAAGTATTCAATAAATATTTTTGTGTACATAAATAATTGGAATTGTATACTGAATACATTAATCTTTCAGCTGAAGTGATCTAAAAGATTTACATGCTTAAGTAACAGAAAACAAAGATTCATTCATCCCTCTATTCATTCAACAAATACATACTGAACATTTACAATGGACCAAGTGTTTTCTAATTTTTTTTTTTTTTTTTTTTGAGATGGAGTTTCACTCTTGTTACCCAGGCTAGAGTGCAATGGCGCGATCTCGGCTCACCGCAACCTCCGCCTCCTGGGTGCAGGCAATTCTCCTGCCTCAGCCTCCTGAGTAGCTGGGATTACAGGCACGTGCCACCATGCCCAGCTAATTTTTTGTATTTTTTGTATTTTTAGTAGAGATGGGGTTTCACCATGTTGACCAGGATGGTCTCGATGTCTTGACCTCGTGATCCACCCACCTCGGCCTCCCAAAGTGCTGGGATTACAGGCTTGAGCCACCGCGCCCGGCCCCAAGTGTTTTCTTAAGCACTATACAGTGGAGTAAGTTAAGTGGAAAACAGAGAAGTCTTGTCTCTAATATTTACCAGCTGTGTTGTCTCTGGCAAACAAACATCTTCTCTAAATTTTGCATTGATCAGCAACATTTGATCAAGAAAACTATCCACCTTGTAGGGTTTTTGGGAAGAACAAATAAGATAGTGATTTTACCTGAATGTGATTTGTAAACATTCAAGTGCTTCATATATGTAAATTACTACCGATTCTTATAACAACCTTATGCTGCAAACAAGGCAATATTTTTTGAATCGTCTCATTTTTTTATTTAAAAAAAAAAAAACAACTCAGGAAGGATGAATGATTTGTCCCCGAGTCATAGAGCTAGGAAGCAGCAGAGGCAGAGCTGCATCTGAGGTCTTTAGGCCAGCATCCTAGCCCTATTTCCATGGTACATACCCTTTAAATAGTTCAATTTATGTCTTATGAATTAATAAAATTATGCTTATGAAGTCCTTTTAACATTGTTGGCAAAAGATCCAGAGAAGAATTTGCATTTGTTTCACAGGGCTGCCATAACTAAGTACCATAAATTGGGTGGCATAAAAACATAGCAATTTTTTCTCTCAGTCTGATATCAAGGTGTCAGCAGGACCATGCTCCCTCTGAAAGTTCTAGGGAAGAATGGTTTTTTGCTTACTTCTAGCTTCTGGTATTTGCCCACAGTCCTTCGCATTCCTTTGCTTATACATGAACCACTCTAATATCCACCTCCATCATCACATGGCGTTCTTCGTGTGTCTGCATGTTTGTGTGTAAATTACCTCTCTTTCAGGAAACGAGCTATTATATTAGGGCCCACTCTACTCCAGTATGACTTCATTATAGCTTGATTACATCTTCAAAGACCCTATTTGCAAATTAAGGTCATTTTCACAAGTACCGGGGTTTACGACTTAAATATCTCTTTTGGAGGGACACAATTCAACTCACAACCGCATCTCAAATGTCTAAAACATATACCAAAGAATAAGCCAGCAGAAGTTCACATTGTTGGAAAATATGGAGGTCCAAAGACAGTCCAGCTGTGCATGGAACAGACATAAGCCAGAGTTTCCCTTGCAACTGACAAGTAAAAAGAAAATCAGCCTAAAGGCATGGAATTATCATTTTGGTGAAAAAGAGTTTGGCAGAATGCCCTGATTTCCCTGAGAGGCAAACTGATTCATAAAGTAATCTACCTTAATCGGCATTATATAATCCCGCTAAAGGACGTGCAATGAAAGCAGTGATGCAAGCAGGGTAGAGCTCAGGGAGGAATCTTGCCCTACATTGTTATGCAGCACTACTGCGCAGCTGGCACACCTTTCCACTTGCGCTGCCTCTAGCACCTCACCCAGCAACTAACCCAGTTTAGTCAGACCTTCCAACATTAAGGGAGGTTCTATATTTAGACAATGTTCCCTGGCTGAGGATGAACTGTACTGGCTGCAGTGTCACACCTTAGCATAGCACTGTTCCTAACCCTTGTTTGTTGGGGGAAACCAGCAGCCTTCTCTGGCACATGAACTTATGATATTTTTAGAGGTAGAGAGACCCCAGAAGCTCATCTAATTCAACTCCTTTTTACAGGATCCAACTGCAGACATTGGAGCCACTGCCTGAATTTGAACCATAGTCCCAACACTTTCTAGTTCTGGGACCATGGTTCTAACCAAAGAATGCCTTTGGACTAGTTCCTTAACCTCTCTCTGCTTCATTTTTCTCATCTCTAAAATGCAGACGATAGTAGTATTTACCTCAAAGGGCATTTGAAATGATGAGTAGGTCTATGCAAAGCACTAGAACAGTGCCTGGCACATAGTAAATTCAAAAGAAACTTTAGACATTACTATTGTTATTGTTTCAGATGTACGCACTCAGAGACAAGATATGAGTGCCCAGGCTAAGCAGCAATTTAGTACACACTCAGACCTGGAATTGGTCTGCTGAAGAACTACCCTCTTATTTGGTCTATAGTTAGCACACTTAGGTAGGTAGCTCTTTTGAGATAGATAAGAAAGGTAGGAGCCATGCCTCACCGGTTCTATCACTCTAGCTTTAATTTGTTTCCCAGACTGTCTAATTGTCACTATGACATTTTGGGGATGGTCCTGGGAGGGTAAGATAATAAGAATAACGACAAGTTAGATTGGAGCGGTGTGAGATGAAAGTCAAGAAAACCACTTAGTGGCCATTACAGTATTCCAGCTGACAAATAAGATGAGAAGGGAAGAAAGATTGAGGAAATTAAGTGTATTAAAAAATCATAATAAATGAAGGTGGCTTATTACTAGCAAAAGCACAAGGCCAGCCAAAATATAAGTGCCTTTCCTGATAAGAGCATGAAGGAGGACTGTAGGCATGCATGACTGGTTTGGTGAAAGCATGTGATTACTTCAACAAGTTAGAAGTTAGAAGTAAAGTAAACTACTGAGATATCTAAGTTGAATCATGTGAGATTTCAGCAACTATTTAAATCACACGAGGAATGTGAGGTGGGGGAGGGGGGCTGTAGGAGGATTTACCCTTTCATTTTGCATCCATGCAAAAGGGTGGTAACAACTGAGGGTTGACAAGCCCAAGAAAGCACCCTGATCTACACAGCACAGAAGAGCCTTGTGTGGCACCAAATAGCAGGAATATCTTGGGGGAAAGGATGAGATGAATTTTCCTCAGGAAAAGAAAGAAAACTAATATTTTAAAAATATCTCTCTGCTCCAGGCATGTCAGTTTATCTAATCAAATTCTTGGGCCTCATGCCAGACCTCAAATTATAAAGGAGTTTATAAAGAAGAAGAAGTATTGATAGAAACTGGTAGGTGATTGAATGTGGGATAAAAGGAAATGAGTCCTTAAGGATGATGCACCAACTTCTGATGAGCAGTTTGGAGGATAGAGGCATTTCCCAGTGTTTGGAATTAGCAAAAAGCATTCCATGATCACTTCTGGTTCCTTTAAAATACCTGAATAGACTAGTAATCACAATAGCAAATATTTATGTTCATGCTCACTTTCTTATTTAGTCCTCAAAACATCTCTAGTAGGTAAATTTATTCTTATCTTTATTTTACAGATAAAAGAATCAAGATTCAGAGAGATTACAGAACTCTGGTTTCCTGACACCACATTACCAGCACTTCAGGTCTATTGGGGTCATGGCAACAAGTCTTGAGGGGAAAGAGAGGCAAATACAGCAGTAACCAAGGAAGCCACACCAAGGGGAGCTCTAGTCTAGAGTCCAAATGGGACCCTTTGCTTCAAAATGCCACATCCAACTGGTAGGATAAGGAAAAAGTTCCAGCTTCATTTTGTTCATAGTTTGTCTATGTTTGGCACCCTTAGAATGTGGACCTTTGGCAAAATATGAAGTCAACCTAATTGTCCATCAACAGATGAATAGACAAAGAAAATGTGATATATATGTGTGTGTGTGTGTGTGTGTGTGTGTGTGTATACAATGGAATAGTATATCTTTTAAAAAAGAAGGAAATTCTGTAATTTGCCACAACATGGATGAACCTGGAGGCATTATGTTCAGTGAAAGATGTGCAGAAATACTACTTGCTCTCATGTCTCTGTGAAATCCAAAAAAGTCAAATCCATAGAAGTAGAGAGTAAAATGGTGATTACCAGGTGGTATGGAGTGGGGAATGGGAGATATTGATCAAAGAGTACAAAGTTTCAGTTAGACGGTAGGGAAGGTTTTCAAAATCTATTGCTTAGCATGGTGAACATGGTTAGTAATAATAATAATGTATTGTGTATTTTTAAATTGCTAAAAGAGTAGATTTTCAATGTTCTCACCACAAAAATGTTAAGTATGTAAGGTGATAGATATGTTCATTAGTTTGATATAATCATTCCACAGTGTGTGTATATATATATATATATATATATATATATATATATATATCACATTGTACCCCATAAATACATATGATTATTATTTGTCAATTAAAAATAAAACTTTGAAAAAAATAATCTGGGCCTTTGGAATATCCTAAAGCAAATTCATTCATTCATTCCCACATATTTTTTAGTGCATTCTACTGCCAGGCTGGCCCTGTTCTAAAGGCAGGTGATACAGCCTAGGACAACACAGACAAGGTCCCAATGCTTCAGTGTTTACAGAAGGAAACAGACAATAAACAAGTAAACAAGTAAGATACTTTCAGACAGTGATATTCTACAAATAAAGTAAATATGAGGCAACTGGTACAGGGAATGTGAGAGTATTCAGCGTCACGAGGAGGATGGGTCTGAGAATACACTTTTATCTACACAGTTCAGGAGATTCTTGTGTGGGGAAAGAAGTGAGCTTTGCTAAGATCTGGGTAGAGCACTTTCCAGGGAAAGAGAAGAGCAGATACAAGACCCTGAGGGTCAGCCAAGTCAGAGCCTGTGGAAGAACAGCAGAATATAATGCTGGAGAGATAGACAGGGACCAGTTTATGTAGGTTTTAGCATGCTAAGAGGTTTAGATTTTATTCTAAATTCAAAAGAAAACCAGTGCAGGGGTTTAGGTGCAAGAGTTATTTTATTTATGTTTTTAAAAGATTCCTGTAGCTGCCACATGGAGAATGGATTGCTGGGAGCCCAAATGATAGCCAGGAGAATAGTTAGGAAGAGCAATTTATTAGACAGGGAGAGAGAAAGAAGATAGCCCCCACACTTCTGTGGGAGGGGAACCCAGAGCGGGAAATCCCAGTTAGGAGACTATTCTATAGCCTAAAATGAGGCATGTTAGTGGCTTCGATAAGGGCAAAAGTAGTGGAAATGGAAGGAAGTAGATGGAAGTAGATGAATACAACATATCCCATATTTTGGGCAGATAGCTAATTGACTAGATGTGGAGAGAAGCAGAAAAAGGGAGCTTATAAATGGAGTCATGTTCCAATATATTTGCATTTATCATCTGCTAGATCAGCATCTTCTAGAATATATATATTTTAAACATGACCTATAGTAAAAACTGCATCATGACCCAGGATACAATATGTAATAGAAACAAACCTTCATGAAACAGCACTGATTTTTATTCAGAGTGGTACACTCTGAACAGATCCTATTCCTTGCCCCACCATCACCACTATCACCTTTTTTTTTTCAATTCCAATCACAACTGATTAACCTGATTTCATGACCTATCAGTGGGTCATGAATCACAGTTTGAAAATCTATGTTGGGCCACAGAGGCCCATGCCTATAATTCCAAACTTTGGCAGGCTGAGGAGGGCAGATCTCTTGAGCTCAGGAGTTTGAGACCAGTATGAGCAACATGGTGAAATCCAGTTTCTAAAAAAATCGTAATTTAAAAAAAATAGCTGGGTGTGAGTGGCATGAACCTGTAATCCCATCCACTCAAGAAGCTTAGGTGGGAGGATCACTTGAACCCAGAATGTTGAGGCTTCAATAAGCTGAGATCACGCCACTGCACCCCAGGTGACAGAGTGAGAGCCTGTCTCAAAAAAGAAAAGAAAAAGAAAATCTATGCTGGAAGATCACCGAAGATTGTTTTATAGGTCTGAGCATATGTTTTCCTAAACCTCCTTTCTCAGAAAGTTTATGTTTCTCTAGCCTCACTTTATGTGGTTTGCTATGATTTACATGCATTTGAATTCTCCACATCTGTATAAGGCATTCATTGCTTGTAGTTTCTCAAAGGATGCTTTTAACTCAAATGTTAGTCCATCTGTTAAGACCTATTTATTGCTTTTTAAGAGAAAAAAATTAAAAGCAAATTAGGGATTCTAGGCTCACACTAACCAGGATTTTTTTTTTTTTCCTTTTGTAAAAGCCTTCCATCTGTTTGCCCTCTTTTGGACATAACTCAAATAGGAGCACACATCTCATCAAATCAAATGTGGGCGCTGTCAAAAAGTCTGCCAAAATATCATGCTGTTTGCTTTTTTAAAAAAATAAAAAAAAGGAGAAGAATAAAAATCAGATTTAACATAATGAGTTGTTTTGTTGCTTTTCTTTCCATCCATTACAGAAACATAGACCTCAGTTTACTACATGTAGGTTTATACAGTAGCCTTCTAGGGATATTCCCAAAGTACCCTAACATAAACTGGATAGCACAGTTTTGCTAGGGCAAAAATTAGCAGTAGAGAAACAAACCATTGCAGGAGGACAGAGAGAATCAAGAAAGATCTCTAGCTCTGAAATGCATAAGACAGAAACCCCAGGGTGAGGGCAATTACCCCAACTGGCTTGTTTTTCTTTCTCTTGCAGAGCTTAGCCCAGAGGAGTTTGCTTAATACCCAGAGAAGTCATTTAATCTTTGACTAGTTCTCATTCTTGACCTAACCTTGTGATATAAAACAATAGCTAACTACTCTTCCAAAAATCTTCTGGGAATAATCAGGAATTAAAGAGTCACATATAAGAAGATAAAGGAACCTAACAGCTACTGCCTAGTTATCAGACAACAAGGCCTGAAGTCTCTTGGACAGCCTACCTGGCAAAGATGGGTGATCTCATAGTCTCAGGATTATGACTCCCATACAGCCAAGGATGTTATAGCCTTAAAAACCTGCAGTAGTAGCAGGTGCTATGCAATGGTTAAGAGCAAAGATTCTGGTCAAGTAGACCCTGGTATTAAAATTCTGGCTCTACCATTTAGTTCTGTTTGACCTTGAATAAATCACATAATGTCTCTAAACCTCAGTTTTCTCATTAGGATGCTCGGAGATTAAATGAGAATAAATCATACAGAGCACTTGGCAAACCCCCTAGGAAAAAAGAAACTCACAAATGGCAGATGCTATTGTTATTGTTACTGCAGTTATTATTATGAAAGAAAATTACTCAAGTATGTTATAAGAGTAGAGCACTCAAAATGTGAAGTCTATAAAAAAGGAAAGAGGTGTGCTTAAGATAAATATAATGATAAAAACCATATGCTTATAATTGAAAAGCAATGACACAATACAAAACAAGAGACTGGTGAAGCTTAAAAAAGTGAAGCTGAAAACTACTTTAAATGGAGTATTTAGTAAGCAATACTTTCCCGAATCAGTTTAATGTCTTAATGGTTGGGTCCTGTGAAATCACATATACATATCTTGTTATCTATTACATATCTTGTTATCTAATCATGGGGCGTATTAAAGCAGAAGCTTATTTTTCCATTTTGCTTCACATCATTTTAATCTCTTCATAATATTTTCTCATTCGATGGAATCCTCTTCAGAAACCTAATTTTTGTTTACTCAAAATATGCTTGTTACGGACTCTATCACATCTTCACTAATCCCTTACTACTGTTTTGTGATGCTAAATCCATCTATGGTTCTAGTTACTGTGCCCCTTCAGTAGTACTTGGATATTCTATGTATAATATCTGAAATAGAAGTAATTAAAGGGGAAAAGGGACAAGAAATCTTCAAGTGTGACGATCCTGATAGGGATAAAAATAACTGTTACAACACTTTGAGTGGGGTTTCAGCAGCATCTCTTTATCCATGGAATTTAGCATAACCTATTTACCTGGCCTCCTCATTTCAAAAGTAACAATCTTGTCTCCAGTTTTCAGTTCAGTTCAGTGATTCTCTTAATGACATTCGACAAGGTTCCTTCTAATGCAGAACTTCTAAAATACATCTCGTAACTGCCAAGGAAGAATATCTTTCCAGCCCAAATCAATCCACTTCTAGGATACATGTATTTATGGAAGAGAAAATATATTTAGTTGTACTTTCCCAGAGATTTATTTTATTATTTGATCATTTTTTTCATCTTCATTTCTGATTGATCGGCATTTGGCAGTTGTTCCCCAGGCTCCCCACTGAGTGACTAATGACCAATAAACAAAATATGCCAAGGAAACTATAATTTAAAGAAATGATGCAAGTTAAGAAAACTGGTTT
The DNA here is from genome assembly GCF_048565385.1 of Saimiri boliviensis. NCBI lineage: Eukaryota > Metazoa > Chordata > Mammalia > Primates > Cebidae > Saimiri > Saimiri boliviensis. The sequence continues at coordinate 37,320,718 of NC_133450.1, read as the reverse complement.
GTGAAGTAAGTATAATTTTATAATGTGAATAACAGGTTCCTAACTTATCTAGGTTTATATTTAGATTTCTGCAGAACACTTTTCTTAAAGCATAACCTCAAGGCTGCACCATAAAGGAAAAGCAAGTCCATATTAAAGCCCTACTTTCACTACTTAATTGTATTGCACTTTAATTATGCTTCACAAATAGTATTTTTCACAAACTGAAGGTTTGTGGCAGCCTTGTGTCAATTAAGTTCATATTTCCAATAGCATATGCTCATTTTGTATCTCTATGTACATATTGGCAATTCCTGTAATACTTCAAACTTTTTCAGTATTATTACATCTGTTATGGTGATCTGTGATCACTGATCTTCCATGTTACTATTAGAACTGTTTTGAGGCACCACAAATCATGCCAAAACAAGATATAAACGTAATCAGTAAATGTGTGTGTGTTCTGACTGCTCCACTGACTGGTCATTCCCTTGTCTCTGTCCATCTTTTTGGGCCTACCTATTCCCTGAGACACAACAATATTGAAATAAGGTCAATTAATAACCTTAGAGAAAGGAAGAGTCACACATCTCTCACATGAACTCAAAAGCTAGAAATGATTAAGCTTAGTGAGGAAGGCACGCCAAAAGCTGACAAACGCCAAAAGCTAATCCTCCTGTGCCAAAGTTAGTCAACTTGTAAATGCAAAGGAAAAGTTACTGAAGAAAATTAAAAGTGCTGCTCCAGTGAACATAAGAACAATATGAAAGTCAAACAGCTGTATTTCTGATATGGAGAAAGTAGGAGCCATGCTATGAGGAAGCAAAGGCATAAGAATAATATAATAGACTATGGGGGCTTAACAGGGAAGGTTGGTGGGAGAGGAGTGAGGGATAAAAGACTATATATTGGGTACAGTGTACACTACTCAGGTAATGGGTGTATCAAAATCTCAGAAATCACTATTAAAGAACTAGTCAATTTAATCAAAAACAACCTGTACTTCAAAAAGTATTGAAATAAAAAAAATTGACCAAAAAAGAGAAGGCTGACTCAGAAGTTAGGGGCTAATGCAGCTGGTGACTTTAAGTTGAAGCCAATATTTATTTCTCATTCCAAAAATACTAGGATCCAAGGGATAATGGTATATCTACTCTGCTTGTGTTCTATAAATGGAATAAAGAAGCCTGAATGACAGCCAATCTTTACAGCATGATATACTACATATTTTAAGCCTACTGTTGAGACCTACTGCCCAGAAAAAAAAAAAAGCTTATTTTCCTATTGTAACTGCTCATCAACACACTTGGTCATCTAAGAGTTCTGATGGAGATGTATAAGTAGATTAATAATGTTTTCACGCCTGTTAACACACATTCATTCTGCAGACCGTGGATCAAGAAGTAATTTTGACTCCGTATTCTTATTATTTAAGAAATGCATTTTGTAAGGCTATAGCTTCCCATAGATAGTGATTCCTCTGATAGATTTGGGCAAAGTAAACTGAAAACCTTCTGGAAAGAATTCACTATTCTTGATGCTGTTCATAACATTCATGATTCATGGAAGGATGTCAAAATATCAACATTAACAGTATTTTGAAAGAAGTTGATTCTACCCCTCATGGTTGACTTTGAGGGGTTCAAGATTTCAATGAAGGATGTACATGCAGATGTGGTAGAAAGAGCAAGGAAAGCAGAATTAAAGATGGAGCCTGAAGATGTGACTGAATTGCTGCAATCTCTTGATAAAACTTTCACAAGTTAGGAGGTGCTTCTTAGGGATGAGCAAAGAAAGTAGTTTCTTGAGATGAAATCTACTCTTGGTGAAGATGCTGTTAACATTGTTGAAATAACAAGAAAAGATTTAAACATTACATAAACAGAGTTGATAAAGCAGTAACAGGGTTTGAGAGGATTAACTACAAATTTGAAAGTTCTACTGTGGGTTAAATGCTACCAAACAGCATCAAATGCTATGGAGAAATCTTTTGTGAAAGGAAGAGTCAATCAATATGTCAAACTTCATTTTTGTCTTTCTTTATTTAATTGCCACAGCCACCACCAACTTGATCAATCAGCAGCCATCAAATTCTGAGGGAAGACACTCCACTAACAAAAACATTATGACTCACAGAAAGCTCAGATGATTATTAGCATTTTTTAAAATAAAGGATTTTTAATTATGTACATTATTTTTAGACATAATGCTATCATACATTTTTAACAGATTATACTATAGTAAGAACACAACTTTTATATGCACCAGAAAGCCAACAAATCAGTGTGAGTGACTTTATTGTGATATTCCTTTTATTGTGGTGGTCAAAACCACACCTGCAATATCTCTAAGGTATGCCTATATATGTTATTGGCATATATACCAAATGCAGTGACACTGTAACACAGTCACTTACTGCCTCAGTTTGCTTGAGAATTGGGGGTTTTCAAGAATGTGGGACTTTCTATGCTAAAACCAGAAAGTCCTAGACAAATTGGGACAAGTTGTTCACCCTCTTCTGAAGCTACCTTAGTTATGATTTCCTTCTGCTCTTTTTCTGCTTAGAAAGGCAATCATCTCACTTTTGAGCAGGTAGTTAGCTATCAGTATAAACTATAAAAAGAAGGTGATCATAAAAACTACTTTCAGGTACCATTCCTACCCAACTTTACATTTAAACATTATGCTATACAATGTAAGAAGCACATAACAATACAGGAAAAATGATTTATTGCTAACAGCCAGATTTTGTTTCTTTCTTTGAGCTTATTCCTATAGTTTAATTCTTCTGTAATTCTTAGCTATTATTTATGCTTTTAAAAAATCACCCTGTAGAGATCAGCACCAAGATGGCTGAGAGGAGGCAACACTGGAATGCAGCTCCTAGTGAATAAGACGCAGAAGGCTAGAGGACTTCACAATTCCAAGCAAAGTGCCAGGTTCATTTCAGTGGGACTGGTAGGACACTAAAAATTTAGCCCAGGGAAGGCCAGCCCAAGCAGCATGAGAGCCACCCAGAAAGGGTGAACCAAGACAGGGCAAGGTGCGTCCCCACCTAGAACGTGTAGCTTGCTCGGAGGGTTGGGGACTTCACCCCCTCAGTGCTCTGATTTGGATTCTGTGCTTTCCTCATCCCTCATGCAACCCACAGTCCAGGAGAGCCCCGCTGGACTGAGGGGCACCATGGGTTGTTGATGCAAATCTGAGTGATGGCTCCTGTCTGGTGCCGCAAGTTGTGGCATGGACCTGGGCAGAAGTTTGGACTAACTTCCCGTCCCACAGAAAGAGGCAGAGTGAAAAGCTGGGAAACAGGCCATAAAGCTTGGCATGTCTACCCCCACAAAACTCAAACTGAAGCCTGTGTGACAGAGAGCTTCACAGTGAATATACCAGTTTGACTCTAACAGGGAAGATTGAGCTCGAGGAAGGAGAGACACCACTGGGAAGGTGGGGCTAATCTCACCTGCATAAATCCAGGGGAAGACCACCCAACCAGCAGCTGGACTGAATCCAAGGCACCCAACAGCCCCTCTACAGGCCAAAAAAGATATAGCTCCAACCTCAACAGAAAGGATGTCTGTTCAGAAATTCCTTCCGAAATCACCAACTTCAAAGATCAAAGAGAGATAAATACACACAGATGGGAAGAAACCAGCACAAAACGGTTGAAATCATCAAAGACCAGAATGCCTCTTCTCTCAGGGATTACAACTCCTCACCATCAAGGGAACAAAACAAGACAGAGAATGAGTTTGATGAACTGACAGAAGCAGACTTCAGAACGTGGGTAATAACAAACTTCCCTGAGCTAAAGTAACATGTTCTAACCCAATTCAAATAAACCAAAAACCTTGAAAAAAGGATACACAAATGCTAACTAGAATAATCAGCTAAAAGAAGAACATAAATGACTTGATAAACTGAAAAACACAGCACGAGAACTTCGTGAGGCATACACAAGTTTCAACAGCCAAATTGATCAAGCAGAAGAAAGGATATCAGAGACTGAAGATCAAATCAATGAAATAAAATGAGAAAAGAAAAGAGAAAAAAAGTAAAAAGAAATGAACAAAGCCTCCAAGAAATATGGGATTATGTGAAACGATCTAATCTATGCTTGATCAGCATAACTGAAGGTGAGGGAAAGAATGTTTACAAGCTGGAAAACACTCTTCAGGATATTATCAAAGAGAACTTCCCCAACCTAACAAGGCAGGTCAACATTCAAATACAGGAAATACAGAGAACACCACAAAGATACTCCTCAAGAAGAGCAACCTCAAGGCACATAATCATCAGAATTACCAGGGTTGAAATGAAGGAAAAAATCCTAAGGGCAGGCAGAGAGAAAGGCCGAGTAAACTACAAAGGAAAGACCATCAGACTCACAGCAGATCTCTTGGCAGAAACTCTACAAGCTAGAAGGGAGGGGGACCAATATTCAACATCTTTAAAGAAAATAACTTGCAACCCAGAATTTCATATCTGGCCAAACTAAGCTTCATAAGTGAAGGAAAAATAAAATCCTTTATGGACAAGCAATTGCTGAGAGATGCCATCACTACAAGACTTGCCTTACAAGAGCTCCTGAACGAAGTACTAAACATGGAAAGGAACAACCAGTACCAGCCACTGCAAAAATGTACCAAATGGTAAAGAACAATGATGTAATGAGGAAACTGTGTCAACTAATGGGCAAAACGACCAGCCATTAGTAAAATGGCAGGATCAAATTCAAACATAACAATATTAATGTTGAATGTAAACGGCCTAAATGCCCCAATCAAAAGACACAGACTGGCAAACTGGATAAAAAGTCAAGACTCATCAGTGTGCTGTATTCAAGAGACACATCTGATATTCAAAGACTCATATAGACTCAGAATAAAGAGATGGAAGAAGATTTACCAAGCAAATGGAGAGCAAAAAAAAAAAAAAAAAAGCAGTGGTAGCAATCCTAGTCTCTGATAAAATGGACTTTATACCAACAAAGATCAAAAGAGACAAAGAAGGGCATTACATAATGGTAAAAGGATCAATGCAACAAGAAGAGCTAACTATCCTAAATATATATGCACCCAATGCAGAAGCACCCAGATACAGAAAGCAAGTTCCTAACGACCTACAAAAAGACAGACTCCTGCACAATAATAGTGGGAGAATTTAACACTCAACTGACAATATTGGACAGATCAACGAGAAAGAAAGTCAACAAGGATATCCAGGACTTGAATATAGATCTAGACCAAGTGACACAAATCCACAATATACACATTCCTCTCAGCACCACATTGCACTTACTCTAAAATCAACCACATAATTGGAAGTAAATCACTCCTCAGTAAATGCAAAAGAACAGAAATCATACAAACAGTCTATCAGACCACAGTAAAATCAAATTAGAACTCAGGATTAAGAAAAGCATTCAAAACTGTACAATCACATGGAAACCAAACAACTTGCTCCTGAATGACAAGTGGATAAAAAATGAAATGAAGACAGAAATAAAAATGTTCTTTGAAACCAACAAGAATGAAGATACAACATACCAGAATCTATGGGACACATTTAAAGCAGTCTCTAGAGGGAAATATATAGCAATACATGTCCACATGAGAAAGAAGCAAAGATCTAAAATCGACACCCTATTGTCAAAATTGAAAGAACTAGAGGAACAAGAACAAAAAAAACTCAAAAGCTAGCAGAAGACAAGAAATAAGTAAGATCAGAGTAGAACTTAAAGAGATAGAGATGCAAAACACCTTTCAAAAAATTAACAAATCCAGGAGCTGGTTTCTTGATAAGATCAACAAAATAGACAGATTGCTAGCTAGACTAATAAAAAAGAAAAGAGAGAAGGATCAAATAGATTCAGTAAAAAACGTAAAAGGGAGATCACCACCAATTGATTGGAAATACAAACTACCATCAGAGATCACTACAAACAACTCTATGCACATAAACCAGTAAACACGGAAGAAATGGATAAATTCCTGGACACTTGCACACGGCCGAGACTAAGCCAGGAAGAAGTTGAAACCTTGAATAGACCAATAATAAGGGCTGAAGTTCAGGTAGCAATTAATAGCCTACTAACCAAAAAAAAGTCCAGGTCCAGATGGGTTCACGCCAAATTCTACCAGATGTACAAAGAGGAGTTGGTACCATTTCTTCTGAAACTATTCCAAACAATATAAAAAGAGGGAATCCTTCCCAAATCATTTTATGAGACCAACATCATCCTGATACCAAAACCTGGCAGAGACAAAACTAAAAAATAAAACTACAGGCCAATATCCACGATGAACATAGATGCAAATATCTTCAATAAAATACTGGCAAACCACATTCAACAGCACATCAAAAAGCTTATCCACCATGATCAAGCAGGCTTCATCCCAGGGATGCAGGGCTTGTTCAACATATGCAAATCTATAAACATAATTCACCACATAAACAAAACCAAAGACAAAAACCATATCATTACCTTAAAAGATGCAGAAAAGGCCTTTGACAAAATTCAACAGCACTTTATGCTAATAACTGTTAATAAACTAGGTATTGATGGAACGTATCTTGAAATAATAAAAGCTATTTATGACAAACCCACAGCCAATATTATACTGAATGGGCAAAAACTGGAAGCATTCCCTTTAAAAACTGTCACTAGACAAGGATGCCCTCTCTTACCACTCCTATTCAATATATTATTGAAAGTTCTAGCCAGAGCAATCAGGCAAGAAAAAGAAATAAAGGGCATTCAATTAGGAGAAGTCAAATTGTCCCTATTAGCAGATGACATGATCATATATTTAGAAGACCCCAGCATCTCAGCCCAAAACCTCCTTAAGCTGATAAGCAACTTCAGCAAAGTCTCAGGATACCAAATTAATGTGGAGAAATCACAGGCATTCCTATACACCAACAACAAACAGAGAGTCAAATCATGAGTGAACTCCCATTTACAATTGCTACAAAGAGAATAAAATACCTAGGAATACAAGTAACAAAGATTGTAAAAGATCTCTTCACAGAGAACTACAGACCACTGTTTAAGAAAATAAGAGAGGACACAAACGGATGAAAAAACATTCCATGCTCATGGTTAGGAAGAATCAATATTGTGAAAATGGCCATACTGCCCAAAGTAATTTATAGATTCAATGCTATCCCCATCAAGATACCATTGACCTTCTTCACAGAACTGGAAAAAAAAATACTTTAAACATCATACAGAATCAAAAGAGAGCCTGCATAGCCAACACAATCCTAAGCAAAAAGAACAAAGCTGGAGGCATCACGCTACTTGACTTCAAACTACACTACAAGGCTACAGTAATGAAAACAGCATGGTACTGGTACCAAAACACTCATATAGACCAATGGAACAGAACACAGGCCTCGGAAGCAACGCCACACATCTAGAAACATCTGATCTTTGACAAACCTGACAAAAACAAGCAGTGGGGAAATGATTCCCTGTTTAATAAATGGTGTTGGGAAAATCGGCTAGCCATATGCAGGAAGCTGAAACTGGACTCCTTCCTCACACCTTATATAAAAATTAACTCCAGATGGATTAAAGATTTAAACATAAGACCTAACACCATAAAAACCCTAGAAGAAAATAGGCAACAGCATTCAGGACATAGGCACAGGCAGGGACTTCATGACTAAAACACCAAAAGCAATGGCAACAAAAGCCAAAATAGACAAATGGGATCTAATTAAACTTAAGAGTTTCTGCACAGCAAAAGAAACAATCATTAGAATGAACTGGCAACCAACAGAATGGGTAAAAAATTTTTCAATCTACTCATCTGATAAAGGGCTAATATCCAGAATCTACAAAGAAGTAAAGCATATTTACAAGAAAAAAACAAACCCATTCAAAAGTGGGCAAAGAATATGAACACACACTTTCAGAAGAAGACATTTACGCAGCCAACAAACATTGAAAATTTGCTCATTATCAGTGGTCATTAGAGAAATGCAAATCAAAACCACATTGAGATACCATCTCATGCCAGTTAGAATGGTGATCTTTAAAATATCTAGAGACAACAGATGCTGGAGAGGATGTGGAGAAATAGGAACACTTTTACATTGTTGGTGGGAGTGTAAGTTAGTTCAACCATTATGGAAGACAGTGTGGGGATTTCTCAAGGATCTAGAAATAGAAATACCATTTGACTCAGCAATCCCATGACTGGCTATATACCCAAAGGATTGTAAATCATTCTATTATACAGACACATGCACGTGTATGTTCATTGCAGCATTGCTTATGATAGCAAAGACTTGGAACCAACCCAAATGCCCATCAATGATAGACTGGACAAAAAAAATGTGGCACATATACACCATGGAATACTATGCAGCAATAAAAAATAATGAGTTTGTGTCCTTTGTAGAGACATGGATGAATCTAGAAACCACCTTTCTCAGCAAACTGACACAAGAACAGAAAACCAAACACCACATGTTTTCACTCACAGGTGGGTGATGAACAATGAGAACACTTGGGCACAGGGAAGGGAACAACAATCACTGGGCTAGGTGGGTGGGTGGAGGGAAAGGGAGGGGAGGGACAGCAGGGGGCAGGGAGGATGGGGAGGGATAACACCAGGAGAAATGCCTGATGTAGGCGATGTTGGGAGGGGGTTGGAGACAGCAAACCACCATGGCATGTATGTACCCAACAATCCGGCAGGATGTAGGATGTGCACATGTACCCCAGAGCCCAATGTACAATAAAAAAAAAATTAAAAAAAAATCAGGAGACACCAGATGCTGGAGAGGATGTGGAGAAATAGAAAAGCTTTTACACTGTTGATGGGAGGGAGTGTAAATTAGTTCAACCATTGTGGAAGACAGTGTGGCAATTCCTCAAGGATCTAGAATAGAAATACCATTTGACCCAGGAATCCCATCACTGGGTATATACTCAAACAATGATAAATCATTATTATAAAGGGAAAAAAATTCACCCTGTTACTTATGATCCAGCAATTCTACTCTTAGGTATATAACCAAAGGAACTGAAAACAGGGACTGAAACAGATACTTGTCCACCAATGTTCATTGCAGCATTATTGACAATAGTCAAAAAGTAGAAATAATTCACATGTCTCTCAACAGACGGACAGATAAGCAAGACTTATTATACACATACAATGGAATGTTATTCAGTCATAAAAGGGAATGAAATTCTAATATATGCTACAAAATGGATGGACCTTGATGACATTATGCTAAATAAGCCAAATGCAAAAGGATGAATATATGATTCCATTTATATGAAGTATCTAGAATAGGCAAATTCATAGACAAAGAAAGCAAACTGGTGTTTACTAGGGGCAAGGGAGAGGGTGAATGGGGAGTTACTGCTTAATGGTTATGGAGTTTCTATTTGGAGTAATGAAGAAGTTTTGGAAATAGTAGTAATGACTACACAACATTGTGAATGTAATTACAGTCATGTGCCATATAACCATCTTTTAGTCAATGAGGAGCCAAATATACAATGGTACTCCCATAAGATGATAATGGAGTGGAAAAATTCCTATCACCTAGTGATGTCATAGCTATGGTAACTTCATAGTGTAATACATTACCTTTTGTATGATTAGAAAGGTTTAGCTATGGAAATACCATTGTGTTACAATTGCCTACAGTATCTATTCATAGTAAATATATAGTAATACACTATATACCTATATAGTAATACACTATACAGATTTGTACCCTGAAAGCAATAAGCTATACCACATAGCCTAGGCATGTAGTAGACTATACCATCTAAATTTGTATAAGTACACTCTATGACATTTACACAATGATAAAATAGCTTAATCATGCATTTCTTAGAATGTATCCCTGTTATTGACATATACTAATATGACTGAATTGCACACTTTAAAATGTTTAATACATTTTATGTTATATATATCTTACTACAATATAAACATACCAAAAATCACATCTAAGGAATGGAAAATGTCAACAAGAAAAATGTAGGCAAAGTACTCAAGTTAATGCCTAATTCAGTAATAACCATTAAACAAGTTGGGTGTGCTAAACTCAGAATTATACCCAGTGAAATATGAAGTGGATCTCTCTTTTATGCCTTCAACATATCTCCCTTTTCTATACTTATATCTCTAGTCAAAGGTTAACCATTTTCCACATGTGTTCTCTATTAGAAATACCTTAGATATATGTAGGTGAGATTAGCTTCTTAAGTACCAGAGGAGAAGTGGCTCTTCAACTGAAACTAATGAGTAACAACACCCTGTGTACTTAATAACACCAGACTTCAGAAACATAAGTCATTTCAGACTTGAGGTACCGAAAAATGTGCTTCAGAGTTGAAATGTAACAGGAAGAGGCCTCTTCCAGGCTTCATCCTACAACGCTCCATAAACTCTAAATCTTGTTTCCAATTATCCATTCCTACATAACTCTCTCCCAAATTGTACTTGAAGGGCTCTTTTTGCATATCTTAATAGATATCCAATTTTTCTGGCATATCTGTTGAAAAGACTATATTTTCTAACTGAATCACCTTGGTACCTTTGTCAAGAATCAGTTGACTATATATAGAGAGGTCTAATTTTAGACCCTCTATTCTTTTTTTAAAATAATTTCAACTTTCATTTTAGATTCAGGGGTACATATGCAGGTTTGTTACCTGGGTATATTGTGTGATGCTGAGGTTTGGGGTACAATTGATCCCATCATCCAGGTACTGAGCATAGTAAACAGTAGTTTTTCAACTTTGGTCCCCATTCCTCTCTCCCTCCTCTAGTAGTCCCCAGTGTCTATTGTTGCCACCCTTATGTTCATGAATACCCATTGTTTAGCTTCCACTTATAAGAACATGCAAAGATCCTCTGTCTTATTGTTTATCTATATTACTATCTTTATCCCAAAATCAAAGCACCATGCATATGATTTTAAAATACTATAATTCTTCCAACTGTTCTTTATTTTCAAAATTTGTCTATGATAATTTTTTTGTTTCTATATAAATTTTAGAATGAAAATCTGTCAATTTCTACCAAGAAAATCCTGCTAAGATTTTGACATCTTAACAGTATTGAGTTATTCAATTCATGAGCATGGTATAGCTCTCCATTTGTTTAGACCTTCTTAAATATTTTGTAGTGTTAAGAGTACAAGAATAGTGCATATATTACTAAATATATTCCTAAATATTACACAGTTTTAATACTATTACTAATGTTATTGATTTAATTGAAATTTCTAATTGTTTATTTCAAGTACAGTAAATTATCATTATTCACAGTAGTTATGTTCTATAAAGTCTCTGCAAACACTGAATTAGCAAATACTAAACCACTGCACCTAAGGAAAATGTAGGATAAGGTTCGAGCAAGTCTCTGGTAATGTTATCAACAGATCAGTACATAACCTTGTTTTATGCATATTTCTGTTTAAAGACATGTTATTTCTTATATATTGTTGACTCATTAACACTGAGTCACATAGCCAACAACATTGTAACTCATGCCTGAACAAAACATATTTGACACACACGTTTTTTTTTCTAAGGCACATCATAAACTTCTTGCACTTAAGAACACTAGATAGCACTTCAGTACTATGATTGGGGGCCATTTTAAACAGCAAAACCACCCCTGAAAAAACACAATGATGCAAAAAGTAGCATTAAATAGAGCACAAAAAAGGCACTGGTTTATAGTATGAAAGATGAAATAAGAAGACAGAACATCATCTTGTTCAGCATCAGCAGGAAATATGAACATCAGGTGACTTAAATTTTTCACTGCTCTGCACACGTCCACAAGTCAGCGTGAGAGTGCCAGGTGTATACATTTGGGGTTTAAAATAAATTAACATTGCCTAAAGCTATAGATAAATTTTAAAGTACAGAATCAACTAAAATGAGGATGGTATATACAAATAGATTTCATTTTCCAGTTGTTTACACAGTTCATATTGACCGTGTATGCTGTGACTTTGCTGAACTCACAAGTTTTAGTCATTTTTTGGAGAGGCCTTAGGATTTTCCAAATAGATTATTTTGTAATCTGTAAACTCATCTATACTCTTACTGATTCTCTGTATACATCTCCCATCAATTATTGAGAAAGGAATGTTGAAGTCTCCAACTATAATTATGGATTTCTATTTGTCACTTGAGTTATATGAGCTTTTGTACATGCATTCTGAATCTCCGATATTCTGCACATCCATATTTGTAATTGTTATGTCCTTTTCATTAATTGACCAATTTATCATCTCTAATAATATTCCCTGTTCTGAAATCTACTTTATATAATATTAATATAATCACTCTAGCTTAAAGTGGTATATGCACATTATGTCTTTATTTTTAATTTGTCTGTCTTTAGCATTAAAGTTGCTTGCTTAGAAACAGTATATAGCTGGGACTTGATTTTTAATTCAATAAGTCAATCTCTACCTTTTAGCTGGATTACTTATTTAGTGTGAATATTGATATGGTTGGCTTTATATATCTAGCATCTTATTATTTATTTTCTATTCGTTCCAATTCTCCTTTGTTTCTTTTTTCCATTTTCCTGCTTTCTTCTGGAGTAACTGAATATTTTTATGATTTCACTTTATTTTCATCATGGTCTTTTAGTTATATCTCTTTATTTGACTATTGCTCTAGGATTTGTTGAGAGATAATAAGACCACCATTCAATACCTCAAATAAAAAAAATAAGAGACAGGAAGAGCCATGATGACTAGAAAGACACAGTATCTCAGAACAGAGTGGATAGCTCATTATATATTTATTTAGGGGAAGTGTGGAGCTCAGGGATTGGCAGACCTTAAGAGGAATAGTAGATTGAGATTGACATTATCTGTAGAAGTATAGTTACTGATATCCACAGAGATCATAGCATATCACCTGTAGAGATCATCTTGATCAACTGACTTGAGCAGTGAGGAGCTGAAACTGAAGTGACTTGCTGAAATTAACAGGTATACAACCAGTTCTGGTAGCTGTTGATTACCATTGTTAAACTTTTATCTAAATTTGTATAAACTTTTTAAAACTTCTCAGGTTTTAAACACATCTCTCAAATTTATAACATCTACCTTCAAATAATATTTTACCACTTTATGTATATCATAGGAATCTTAACACAGTACACTTCCATTTTTCCCATTCTTTCCTTCATACTATTATGATGTTATTTCTGTCTACGTTATTCACAAAACATATTGTTCTTATTTTTAAGTAATCATCTTTTAAAGAGTTTTTAAATGATAAAAATGTTCTTTATATTTACCTACATATCTGTTATTTTCAGTTCTTCTTATGTCTTCACATAGATTCATATTTCCATCTAGTCTAATTTTCATTCTGCTTAAAGAATTGTTTTAAATTCTTGCAGTGTAGTCTGCTGCTGATGAATTGCTCTTTTTTTTTTTTTAATGCGAATGTCTTTTCTTTTTGCCTTTATTTATTTTAATTGTACTTTCTTTAACTTCTGGGTTACATGGGAAGATCTTGCAGCACTGTTGCATAGGTACCCACATGCCATGGTGATTTGCTGTCTCCATCCCACCCCCCGTCACCTACATCAGGCATTTCTCCCAGTGTTATTCCTCCCCAACCTCCCCACCACGTGATGTCCCTCCCCTAGTCCCCCACCCCCAACAAATACCAGTGTGTGATGTTCCCCTCCCTGTGCCCATATGTTTCCCTCCCTGTGACCATGTGTTTCCCTCCCTGTGTCCATATGTTCATTGTTCAACACCTGCCTATGAGTGAGAACATGTGGTGTTCGGCTTTCTGTTCTTGTGTCAGTTTGCTGAGAAAGATGGTTTCTAGATTCATCCATGTCTCTACAAAGAACATGAACTCATCTTTTTTATGGCTGCATACTATTCCATAGTGAATATGTGCCACATTTTCTTTGTCCAGTCTATCACTGATGGGCATTTGAGTTGGTTCCAAGTCTTTGCTATTATAAACAGTGCTGCAACAAACATATGTGTGCATGGTCTTTATAACAGAATGATTTATAATCCTTTTGGTACATACCCAGTAATGGGATTGCTGGGTCAAATAGAATTTATATTTCTAGATCCTAGAGGAATTGCCACACTATCTTCCACAATGCTTCAACTAATTTACACTCCTACCAACAGTGTAAAAGTGTTCCTATTTCTCCACATCCTCTCCAGCATTTGTCTCCAGATTTTTTTAATGATTACCATTCTAACTGGCATGAGATGGTATCTCAATGTGGTTTTGATTTGCATTTCTTTAATGACCAGTGATGATGAGCACTTTTTCATGTTTTTTGGCCACATAAATGTCTTCTTCTGAAAGTGTGTGTTCATATTCTTTGCCCACTTTTGAATGGGTTTGTTTTTTTCTTGTAAATATGCTTTACTTCTTTGTAGATTCTGAGTATTAGCCCTTTGTCAGATGAGTAGATTGCAAAATTTTTACCCATTCTGTTGGTTGCCAATTCACTCTAATTATTGTTTCTTTTGCTATGCAGAAACTCTTAAGTTTAATTAGATCTAATTTGTCTATTTTGGCTTTTGCTGCTATTGCTTTTGGTGTTTTAGTCATGAAGTCCTTGCCTATGCCTATTTCCTGAATGTTTTGCTAGATTTTCATCTGGGGTTTTTATGGTGTTAGGTCTTATGTTTAAATCTTTAACCCACCTGGAGTTAATTTTAGTGTCAGGTATAAGGAAGGGGTCCAGTTTCTGCTTTCTGCACATGGTGGCACATTGCTACCTGAACTTCAGCCCTTTTGAAGGGTGTTTTGTGTCTCTATTTCTTTCAGTTCTGCTCTGCTCTTAGTTATTTCTTGTCTTCTGCTAGCTTTTGAGTGTTTTTTTGTTCTTGTTCCTCTAGCTCTTTCAATTTTGACAATAGGGTGTCGATTTTAGATCTTTCCTCACTTCTCATATGGGCATTTATTACTATAAATTTCCCTCTAGACACTGCTTTAAATGTGTCCCATAGATTCTGCTATGTTGTGTCTTCACTCTCACTGGTTTTGAAGAACATTTTTATTTCTACTTTCATTTCATTGTTTATCCAGTCATCATTCCGGAGCCCGTTCTTCAGTTGCCATGTAGTTTTGTGGTTTTGAGTGAGTTTCTTAATCCTGAGTTCTAATTTGATTGCACTGTGGTATGAAAGACTTTTTGTTATGATTTCCAATTTTTGCATTTGCTGAGGAGTGATTTACTACCAATTACGTGGTCAATTTTAGAGTAAGTGCAATTTGGTGCTGAGAAGAATGTATATTCTGTGGATTTGGAGTGGAGAGTTCTGTAGATGTCTATTAGGTCTGCTTGGTCCAGATCTGCATTCAAGTCCTAGTTATCCTTGTTGATTTTCTGTCTCATTGATCTAATGACAGTGGAGTGTTAAAGTCTCCCACTATTATTGTGTGGGAGTCCTAAGACTCTTTGTAGGTTGTTAAGAACTTGCTTTATGTATCTGGGTGCTCCTGTATTGGTTGCATATATATTTAGGATACTTAGCTTTTCTTGTTGCATTGATCCTTTTACCGTTATGTAATGCCCTTCTTTGTCTTTTTTGGTCTTTGTTGGTTTAACATCCATTTTATCAGAGACTAGGATTACAACCCCTGCTTTTTTTTCTTTTTTCTTTTTCTTTTATTGCTCTCCATTTGCTTGGTAAATCTTCTTCCATCCCTTTATTTTGAGTCTATGTGTGTCTTTGCACATGAGATGAGTCTCCTAAAGACAGCACACCAATGGGTCTTGACTTTTTATCCAGTTTGCCAGTTTGTGTCTTTTGACTGGGGCATTTAGGCCATTTACATTCAACGTTAATAACGTTATGTGTATTTGATCCTGCCATTTTGTTACTGGCGTTTTGTCCATTAGTTAATGCAGTTTCTTCATTGCATCATTGTTATTTACCATTTGGTATGCTTTTGCAGTGGCTGGTGCTGGTTGTTCCTTTCCATGTTTCGTACTTCCTTCAGGAGCTCTTGCAAGGCAGATCTTGCAGCAATGGAATCTCTCAGCAATTGCTTGTCCATAAAGGATTTTATTTCTCCTTCACTTATGAAGCTTAGTTTGTCTGCATATTTAATTTTAGGTTGAAAGTTCTTTTCTTTAAAGGTGTTAAATATTGACCCCCACTCTCATCTGGCTTGTTGGGTTTGTGCCAAGAGATCCACTGTGAGTCTGATGGGCTTCCTTTTGTGGGTGACCCAACCTTTGTCTCTGGCTGCTCTTAGGATTTTTTCCTTCATTTCAACCCTGGTGAATCTGATGATTATGCACTTTGAAGTTGCTCTTATTGAGAAGTATCTTTGCGGCATTCTATATATTTCCCGTATTTGGCCTGCCTTGCTACATTGGGGAAGTTCTCTTTGATAATATCCTGAAGAGTGTTTTCCAGCTTGGATTCATTCTCCCCATCACCTTCAGGTACACCGATCAAGTGTGGATTAGGTCTTTTCACATAATCCCATGTTTCTTGGAGGCTTTTTTCATTTGTTTTCACTTTTTTCTCTTTTCTTGCCTTCTCATTTTATTTCATTGAGTTGATCTTCAATCTCTGATATCCTTTCTTCTGCTTGTTTGATTCAGCTATTGATATTTGTGTATGCTTCATGAAGTTCTTGTGCTGTGTTTTTTGGTTTCATCAAGTCATTTATGTTCTTCTCTAAGTTGGTTATTCTAGTTAGCATTTTCGGTAACGTTTTTTCAACATTTTTAGTATCTTTGCATTGGGTTAGAACATGTTCCTTTAGCTCAGAGAAGTTTGTTTTTACCCACCTTCTGAAGCCTGCTTCTGTCAATTCATTGAACTCATTCTCTGTTTTGTTTTTTTCTCTTGCTGGTGAGTTGTGATCCCTTAAAGTAGAAGAGGCATTCTGGTCTTTGATGATTTCAACCTTTTGTGCTGGCTTCTTCCCATCTTTGTGGTTTTATCTACCTTTGATCTTTGAAGTTGGTGGTTTCGGATGGTGTCTCTGAGTGGATGTCCTTTCTGCTGATGTTGAAGCTATTTCTTTTTGTTTTTTAATTTTCCTTCCAACAGTCAGGCCCCTCTGCTGTATGGGGCTTTTTTGTTTTGTTTATACAAGGGTCAGGAAGCCACTTGAGGAGACAGTGTGTCCCTTATCTGCCTGCAGAAGTGCTGCTGGGCTGCCTTGGTCTCAGCCCAGCTGCTGTGTAGGCTTTCTTTGGCTTTTGTTAAACAAGTCAGATCAGACCCGCCTTTGCAATGGCAGATGCCCTTCCCCACACTGAGCTTGAGGGTTCCAGGTCAAGCGCACACTGATGTGCTGGCTACAAAAGTCTGAAGCAAGAGGGCTTCAGTTTGCTGGTCTTTGTGGATGTGGGATCTGCCAAGTTGTATCACCTGTCTCCCTGCTTTCAGCTCTCCCTCTCTCTGGGGGGTGGGTAGATCCATCCCGCAGGCATTCTCAGTGCTAGCCAAAACTGCTGCCCAGTTCTGTGCCAACCAACTCGCAGCACTGGGCCAGCTGGAGCTGTTGCTTAGATCTGCGCTGGCAACTTACAGCGCTTCTCAGCCCGGTGGTGTACTCCCAGACTGTGGATTGAGAAGGGCATGGGAGGGGCACAGTATGTGAACTGGAGTGCGAAGGGGGTAAAGTTCCCGATCCTCTAGTCAGCTGCACTTCCCGGGTGGGGCAGTACCCCACCCTGCCTCAGTTTGTCCTCCCTAGGCTACACCACTGTCGAACCAGTTCCATTGAAATGAACTTGGTATCTTGGTTGGAAATACAGAGATCACTTGTCTTCTGCATCTCTCTTGCTGGGAGCTGCACTCCGGAGCTGTTCCTATTCAGCCAACTTGGCAGAAGTCTCTTTGCCTTTATTTTTTGAAAGTTATTTTTGTTGGGTATAAAATCCTAGGTTGACAGATTTTTTTTCCCCTTCTTCCATACTATAAAGATACTATTCCATTAGCTTCTGATTGCATGGTTTTTAACAAGAAATATCCTATCTTTTATATATTTATCCCTCTTCATGTAATATATGTCTAGCTGCTTTAAGATTCTGTCTTCATCACTGGACTTCAGAAGTTTCTGCAGTGGTTTTCTTCTGTTTCTTATAGTTGGAATACATGAAACTTCTTGGTTATATGGACTTACAGAGCTTGTCATATTTTGACTTTTTTTTAGTGTTATTTCTGCAAGTATGTATATTTCCCTCCTTGTTTTCTCCTTCTACTACAACTATACATATAGTAATTCACCTAATAGCGTTCTGTGAATCACTGATTTTCTTGTTACAGACATTTTTTTCTCTATATATTTTATTGTGGTAAGGTCATATTGTGATGTCTTTATAAACGCTAATTTTTCCTTCTGCTAAATTCTAATTACCCATTAATATGATCTGTCATTTCTGACATTGTATTTTTTATTTCCAGAAGTTCATTTGGAGTCTTTTTTATATCTTGCCTTTCTTTCATCATTTGTATGCTTTCCTCTCCCTTCTCAAACATATGGAGAGAGATGTTTTCATGTTCTTGTCAGAAAATTCCATTATTTTTGTAGTTTCTGGATATGCTTCTACTGATTTTTCTCCTGCTTATGGATCATATTTTTCTTCTTTAGATATCTGGTAATTTTTGCTCAATGTAGACATTTTGAGGTTTTTGTTGTTGGGTAATATGTTTGTCATATTTCTTTATTGCTAATATTTTTGGGATTAAATTACTTGGAATCATTTTGATCACCTTAAGTTTTGCTCTTAAGCTTTGTTAGTGTGGATTCTAAGCAATTTTTAATCTACGGTTAATTTGGCCTCATGATTAAGGCTATACCCTCCAAGGATTCCACTTTAGGCTGTTTATATTAGGAGGTCTTACTACTCTGGCTACTGAAAATACCAACTGTTTCCTGGCCTGTACAATCTATCTATTCCTTTCCAGGGTTCTTTACATGACTTCGGGCAATTTTCTTACATACATAAGCAGATAACTTATCATCCAAAGACTCAAGGGTCCTTTTTGGGGATACCAGAAGATCTTTCTCTGTGCAGGTCTCACCTCTCTCATATTTTCCCCTGCAAATTCTAGCCACGTTGGTCTGCCTAAACTCCAAACTCTGCTTTTTAAACTTAGCCTGTTTGTCTCTGGGTGGATTACCCTTCCCTGTGCTACTTTTTGGAAACTCTTTCTAGGTAATGAACTGTTAGAATTGTAGGGTCACCTCATGTGTTTTCTTAATACCTGAAACCTACTGTTTCATCTACTTTGTTAAGTTTTATAGCTGCTTAAGAAAGGTGAATTAATATGGTTCTTGTTATCCCATCATGGCCAGAAGTTCCCCGAGGGGTTCTTTTTCATATAAGATTTCTTTTTACACAGGTGAAAAGATTAATTGAAATGTCAAACACACAAAATAAATATAGAGAGATCCAAGATGGCTGATCACTAGCAGCTCGGGATTGTAGCTCCTACTGAAAACGCAAAGAACGAGAGGACGCCACACCTTCACATGAATTCTGGTTGCTCACGTACCAGGAGATTCCCAGCGGAGGAGCCCCACAGGTCGCCAGCGCGACTCCTGTGACCGGCGAGGCGGTTTTGCCGGCGCCTCGGAGCGTCGGTTCTTGGTGCAGAGTCAGAAAGGCACCATCCATCTTAACGCCGCTGATTTGGTCGGTGCAGTGGGTTGCTCAGATTTCGGCGCTGAGAATCAATAAGTTGGACGTCCACTCAGAAACCCAATTACAAAGACGGTAATTATAAAGACCACAAATGGATAAATCTACAACGAAGGGAAGAAAACAGCCAAAAAAGGCTGAGAATACCCAAGATCAGAACGCCTCTCCCTCAGCAGGGGATCCCAGTTCCTCATCAGCAATGAAACAAGGCTTGATGGAGAACGAGTGGGTTCCAATTACAGAAGCAGGCTTCAAAACGTGGATAATAAGAAACTTCTGTGAATTAAAAGAACTTGTGCTAACACAATCTAAAGAAACTAAGAACTTTGAAAAAAGGTTTGACGAAATGTCAACAAGAATACAAAATTTAGAGAGGAAAATAAGTGAATTGATGGAACTGAAAAACACAATACGAGAACTACGTGAAGTATGCACAAGTTTTAACAGCCGAATTGATCAAGCAGAAGAAAGGATATCAGAGGTCGAAGACCAACTCAATGAAATAAAACTAGAAGACAAGATTAGAGAAAAAAGGATAAAAAGGAACGAGCAAAGTCTCCAAGAAATATGGGACTATGTGAAAAGACCTAATCTACGCTTGATAGGTGTACCCGAATGTGACGAAGAGAATGAATCCAAGCTGGAAAATATGCTTCAGGATGTTATTCAGGAAAATTTTCCCAACTTAGTAAGGCAGGATAATATTCAGCTCCAGGTAATACAGAGAACACCACAAAGATATTCCTCAAGAAGAGCAACTCCAAGGCACATAATCGTCAGATTCACCAGGGTTGAAATGAAGGAGAAAATACTAAGGGCAGCCAGAGAGAAGGTCAGGTTACCCACAAAGGGAAGCCTATCAGACTCACAGCAGATCTCTCAGCAGAAACCCTACAAGCCAGAAGAGAGTGGGGACCAATATTCAACATCCTTAAAGAAAAGAACTTTCAACCAAGAATTTCACATCCAGCCAAACTAAGCTTCCTAAGTGAAGGAAAAATAAAATTTTTTGTGAACAAGCAAGCACTCAGAGATTTCATCACCACCAGGCCTGCTTTACAAGAGCTTCTGAAAGAACCACTACACATAGAAAGGAACAAACAGTATCAGCCTTTCTAAAAAATACCAAAAAGTAAAAAATATCAATATAATGAAGAATTTACATCAACTAATGGGCAAAATAGCCAGCTAACATTAAATGACAGTATTAAACTCACACATATCATTATTAATTCTAAATTTAAATTGACTGAATTCCTCAATTCAAAGACAGGCAATTTGGACAAAAAACTAAAACTGTATGCTGCATCCAGACCCATCTCACATGCAAGGATACACAAAGACTCAAAACAAAGGATGGAGAGAGACTTACCAACCAACTAGAGAGCAAAAATAAATAAATAAAAAGCAGAAGTTACAATTTTTGCCTCTGATAAAATAGTATTTAAAGCAACAAAGATCAAAAGAAGCAAAGAAGGACATTATATAATGATAAAAGAATCAATGCAACAACAAGAAGAGTTAAAGGTCCTAAATATACACGCACCCAATACAGGAATACCCAGACATACAAGACTTATAAAGAGACTTAGACTCCCACACAATAATAGGGGGAGACTTCAACATTAATATTAGACAGATCAATGAGACAGAAAATTAATAACGATATCCAGGACTTGAACTCAGATCTGGAACAAGTAAACGTAATTAATATTTATAGAACTCTCCACTTAACACAGAATATACACTCTTATCAGTACCACATCATATCAACTTGGAAGTTTAAACGAAATGTTGGTTGGCTCCTTGTTTGTTGCTCTCTTCCCTCATTTTCTTTCATGTCTCCATTATTGGGGACAATTGTAGGCATACCCATATTTGGACTGCATTCTAGCCCGGGCAGCAAAGCAATACCCCCATTCTCTCTCCCTCTTCCTTTTTCTCTTTCTTCCTCTTCTTTGTTCTTTTTCTTATTATTCTTTTTCAAAAAAAAAAAAAAAAAAAAAAAGAAATGTCACACACACACACACGCACACACACACACACACACACACACACGAATATTATTCAACCTCAAAAAAGAAGGAAATCGTGCCATTTGCAACCACATGAATGAACCCAGAGGACATTATGCTAAGTGAAATAAGCCAGACATGGAAGACCAAATACTACATGATACCACTTGTTATGAGAAATTGAAAACAGTCAAACTCATAGAAAAAGAGTAGAATTATGGTTACCAGGGACTGGAGTGAGGAGGAAATGGTAAAGTATTAGTCAAAGGATACAAGTTTCAGTTACACAAAATGAGTTAGTCTTAGAGATCTACTATGTAGTGTAGTGTCTACATTTAAGAGTACTGTATGGAATATTTCAAAATTTGTTGAGAGGGTAGATCTTACGTTAAGTGTTCTTATCATCATCATAATAATAACAATACATAAAGAAGCCAGGAGGAAACATTTGTGATGGATATGTTTATGGCACAGATTGTGATAATGGTCTCATAGGTGTATACTTATCTTCAAACGCATTAAGTTGTATGCATTAAGTATGTGTAGCTTTTTGTATGTTAATCATACCTACATAATAATCAATCATACATAATACAGCAATTAAAAAAAATTTAACCATTTTAAAAAGACAGGTGTTTTGCTTTGTTTTTTGGTTTAATAATTAATACTTAATGTTTAATCATGCATAGTAGTTAAGTGCATGGACACTAGAATGAGGCTATCTCAATCTCGGTCCTACCATTTACGAACTATATGAGACTGGTTCATGTTCTCATTACCTCTTTGCACCTGCTTCCTCACCTGTAAAATCAAAGTGATAATAATATCGATTCTATAGGGCTATCTTGAACATTAAATGAGCTATATGTATATAAAGAACTATATCCATTATCTATTGCTCCATAACAAGCCTGTATTACAAAATAATCCAAACCTTATTTGCTTAAAACAAGAACCATTTATTTAGCTCACAATTGGGTAGGTCACAATTTGGGTTGCGCTTCTCTGGGAGTTTCTTCCCCTGGTCTCAATGCAGCTTACTCCAGTGTATATAGTCTGTCATTGGCCAGCTATTCATCCTGCTTCTGGAGTTTAACTCATTTTTGGCTCTAGTGATGGAAGTAAGTAGACCTTGTGCCCTAATCCTCCAACAGAGTGGCCTGGGCTTGTTCACAGGACTGGTCAGGCATCTAAGAGCAGCAACAGAGCAACTCCACTAGTCAAGCGCTTTTAAAATCCATCTGTGTTGCATTTGGTATTTTCTCATTTACCAATACAAGTCATATTGCCTAGCCCAGAGTTAGTATAGGAAGGCACCATCAGTGTATACATATGGAGAGGGGACAAATTTGTAGACATTTTAAAAATATACCATAGAACATAGCAAAACTGTAACTAATACATGTTAGTTATTTTTTTCTTACCTTATGGTAATATAGCATAAGCATAATAAGCATATAGTAGTTATTATTTACAAATAATAGGCAGCAATAAAAATCATGGAGCCAAGGCATTATTTATTAAATCCATCAAATCAGTGCACTGCTATGGCTAAAATAAATGTCTTTGTCTTGGTCCAACTGATCTTTTCACTCTGCCTCTATGCAATTATTAGAACTTCAGGGAACATCTCTTGACTCCAGTTCTACAGTCACGTTCTGCTGCAAAATCTTCTTTCTGCATTCTTTAGTGAGAACAGTTGTATAAATCACCCAGAATGTTGGCAAGAAAAGAGCTACTCCTGGGCTGAGTGCTTTTTGGAAAAAAAAATCATTCCTGCTACCCAGAAGTCATTTACATAGGTTAATTCCTAGGGGTTAAAATTAATGGCACCCCTTTTGCTGCTGCAGCTGTGGCAGAAACTGTCTTTCTGCAGCATCAAAGAGGGATTACTGCTTAAGCATTTTATGCACACTTACATGCAGGCACTCCTGACATCAGAAATACTGTTTATTGGCCCTGCACATTTAGGTCTGAATAGCCCTCCCTCCCTGGATTTGTTATTCTCCTGACACCAAATGTCATATTTATTGCACCAATGAAGTATTGCCTGAATCCTCCTGGATCAAGCACTCATCTGCAAATCATTGCTCAATCATTCTCTGGTCCTACATTCCCAAACTTGATTTAATCATAGATAGTGTGTTCATAGCCCACAAGTCTTCACTGAACCTTAATAACCTACAAGTCACCTACTTCTCTGTGGCAGGATGATTCATTGAGATATTAATTTTACTTTGTTCTTGCTGCAGTAGGAAAATATAAAGAATAAAAGGAAACTTCTCATCCTACCTCCCTTCCAAGAAGAATAATCATGTCACTGTGATGAGTCTCCCTTGATCTCTGGGAACAACTGTAGTAGCTTGTTTTCCAGAAGAGACCCTTGAAGGCAACACCCTTGCAACTACCCCAACCTCATTCCAGATCTTTGGGAAGAAGCTGGTACTTGGGAAACAGGAATAAACAGCCTGAATGCTGGAGAGAGGGTAAAAAAAGAGAGATTCCTACACAGTGAAAGCGTTTTTGGAAGGGAGGGGAATATTGTTTTTTTCAGGTACAGATAGAAGACTTGAATCCCTTTTCCATGCAGTGGCCCACAAGTGATAAGACTTCTGATGTGGTAACACATGGGTAGCATGTGCTAGGGCCTTTGGAACCATGGCCAACATTTTGTAAGGGAGTGTTCATATTCAAATGGGACAAGTACAATTGAGCAATGAACATCTTAGCAGCAACGGTGATAGAATAAAGACTTGAGTACCTTTTTTCAAGTTTTCTACATTGTATGCACCTAGTAAGGAAGTAGTAAGGAAATAGCTCTGTCCAGCCTACTCTGTCCCATATGCCTACAATTAGATTTCCTCCTAGCCCTAGTGTGATCATGCCAGAAAACAAGACTATGTATTACCTTTCTCACACCTTAGTCAAGGTGCAAAATTATAGTGATATGCCCAAAAATAAAATCTTCATCAAGTTTCTAGGAACCGGTTTTCTAAGCTATTTTCCATCCTCGTAGTTTTTGGTTTCAGGCTAGTCACCAGAAATCCAAGGATAAGAGAAGATACACAGTAGTAGCCAGGAGTTGGTGGAAGCCTAATATGTCAAGTGCTAAAATCTCATCTAGATCTCATACACAATAGCTAGCTTACTGGCACCAGTAGGTCTGTTAGCAGGTGTGAGATAAAGAGGATTCGGATCCTACCATGGCTCAAAAAGCAATTACACAGAAATGTTGCTTCAGGACTTAACATTAAAACCTCTCCATCAGTTCTAGTTGGCTTTCTCCACCAGTCCAAAGGCAATTTTCATCCAAACTTTAAGCATTATAGATTCCCTCTTTCCCCTCAAACCTGAAAATCCAGCTGTGTTCTCTCGTCTCTGACATCAGCATCACTGGCTTTGATACAGCCAACCATCTGGTTGATGAGGCATGAGGCAGAATGGAATCCAGCTCACTGTTCCCTGCTGTTTCCACATGAACATTACAAAATCCATTGGCATCAGCATGGATGGGGAGCTGTGATCCAGACTTACAAGGAATTAGCACATTAAATGACTCTGGGTCATAATTTCTGATGACCATCAAGAACCTTTTCAGCTTGAGATGAAGGTGACTCTTGTGATAACCTGGAACTTTGGGAAACTTTTTAGTCAGATGGTCTTTACAGGAAGTTCACCAGATGATATGACATCTTCAGTGTAAGTGGTAAAGTAGAGGAATCTAGACTACTGAGAAAAGGAGTTAAAGGTTTTTAGCTATTTCCTTGTTTCAGGTATGAAATGTATCTGTTCATTTACTGTTTGAATTCACATTTCAGCATAAACTGCTTTTAATTTTTCCTACTCTTTTTCAACATAGTCTCTGTTAAGTGGAAAATTTCTACCCATCAGTGTAAAGCACTTTTTCACCTCCCACCCCCAGCCTCACTCCTCCAGCTTTTCTGTCATTTCTGACTTTGGAAATTATAAAGGGAGAGGAGAGACAATAACAACAACAACAAAAACAGAAGGAGTATGAATAAGAAGGGTAATAAGATTTTGTAATTAGAGAACCTGGATTTAATCTGTTCTGCTACTCACAAAATGAATTAGTCTTTGTGTACCATCATTTGAACTCTGTACCTCACATTCTCAATCTGTAAAATAGGGAAAATAATAGTAAACGATGAAATGAGTGGTCTGTGTAAACTAGAAAGCCCTTAGAGATATTATTTATTTATTAAAGGAAAATTGAGAAAAGAATTTTAAACTTCATATCACACCAAAAGTAGAGGAAATAAAATTAAAGCTGATAAGGAAAACTATTTTCTTCTTTTCACTTTTCTCATGAGCCTTGAAGTAGGCTCTATACCTGTATAATTTACTGCTTTCATTATGGAGATGAATTATCTGAGTATGTTTTCCCCAGCACAAGGAGAGTTCTCTCTCTCTCTTTCTCCCCAACCCCCAGCTTTCTCCATTTTCCCTTTCTGCAGGGAATAGAAATTTGGGATTCAGGAAGCAGCATCAGTTCTCTACTCATTAACCTGCCAGTGTTGCCTGGACTGTCCAGTTGCCCTTCTCTAGTTCTCCTTTGAAACTAAAATATAAAAAGAAAAAGGCTATCCACAGCATTGTTCAATGTGACCATGCAAACCTATTTTATTGTTACTTTGTATTCAGGACACATGCACTCCTCCTCCTGTAGTATTTGCTGATATACTTTGCACTCCAGCTGCTGCAATATTTAAATCAGTGATTCAGTACACAGACCACACAAGGTGCCACTACACTCCAACAGGCAAGGTCTGTGTCTCCATGGGGACAGAGGATTTAAGCATCTGTCATTCTCCTCCCATCGCTTATAATTAACCACACACCCGTTTATACATATAAATATTTATGTGCAAAAATAAAATTCCCTTGTGCTTTAAGCCAATCGCTCTTCTCCTCAGTGAGCTTTGAAAGTTGCCAAAATGAATTTTTTACTTAATTCAAGACTGTAAGAAACTCTTTAGTGTTAAGAACTTATATAATTATTTTCTGAGAAAATAATTTCAAACCTCAGATTTCTAGAATGTAAGCTCCATGCAGGAAGAATCTTTGTCTATGTCAATGATATATCCCTTGTTTTAGAAGAGTCTCTGGGATATAGTGTGAGC
Source organism: Saimiri boliviensis (assembly GCF_048565385.1). Taxonomy (NCBI): domain Eukaryota; kingdom Metazoa; phylum Chordata; class Mammalia; order Primates; family Cebidae; genus Saimiri; species Saimiri boliviensis. The sequence goes on along the minus strand of NC_133450.1, from coordinate 37,293,904 downwards.
TCAATAAATATCTTTTAAATGAAGGATGAAATGTACAAGAACCCCAATTACAAAACATGATACTGTTGTTTAGGATGAAGAATTTAAGGCCGGGCGCGGTGGCTCAAGCCTGTAATCCCAGCACTTTGGGAGGCCGAGGCGGGTGGATCACGAGGTCAAGAGATCGAGACCATCCTGGTCAACATGGTGAAACACTGTCTCTACTAAAAATACAAAAAATTAGCTGGGCATGGTGGCACGTGCCTGTAATCCCAGCTACTCAGGAGGCTGAGGCAGGAGAATTGCCTGAACCCAGGAGGCGGAGCTTGCGGTGAGCCGAGATCGCGCCATTGCACTCCAGCCTGGGTAACAAGAGCGAAACTCCGTCTCAAAAAAAAAAAAAAAAAGAATTTAAGACTAATATTCTAGGCAAACATTGCAGAACCTGAAAATAACAAAGTATTAAATGAGAACAAGCCAGAGTGAAATAATCATGAGACATCAAGTTTGCCTATTTATTTACTCAACAAATCATAGCCGGGCGCGGTGGCTCAAGCCTGTAATCCCAGCACTTTGGGAGGCCGAGGCGGGTGGATCACGAGGTCAAGAGATCGAGACCATCCTGGTCAACATGGTGAAACCCCGTCTCTACTAAAAATACAAAAAATTAGCTGGGCATGGTGGCACATGCCTGTAATCCCAGCTGCTCAGGAGGCAGAGGCAGGAGAATTGCCTGAACCCAGGAGGCGGAGGTTGCGGTGAGCCGAGATCGCGCCATTGCACTCCAGCCTGGGTAACAAGAGTGAAACTCCGTCTCAAAAAAAAAAAAAAAAAAAAAAAAAAACAAAAAACAAATCATTATTAACTATTGCCAAACATCATCACATAAGATCCTGAAGCAATTATAAAAAATAATTGTCCTTACCCTCAAGGAACTCTTGTGTGATTTGCAAAGGATGGTCGATGGATTGCCTATCAGCATTTGTTAAAAGTACAGATTCTCAGTTCTCATCCCAAGCTTATTGAACCAGAATCACTGAGGATGGTCCTTGGAATCTGTATTTTTAATTTGTTAGCCAGGGAAAACTTATGAACACTAACACTTGAGAAGGTGGTCTAGTGGAACTCAAGTTATTTGACTGTTTCTCAGGAATTATGTGGTCTCTGCTACCATTCACGTGAGGTTTACATTGTCAAGCCCAAACATCTCTTAGGAAATGGGTAAAACGTAACGATACTAAAATAATATGATCATTTTAGATTAACAGTTCAGTATTGGAGCATACAAAACAGTCCTCTTTTAAACTAATCCTTACTGGGACTGGTGATTTAAGATGAAGAAATAAAAAGACAAACATACAGCACATACTTGTAAACTTTCAGAAACAGACCTAAATCAAATGTCTTACATGTTCTCAAGCTTCTAGACTTCTTAAAGTAAGTGTCTGAAACTTGCCTCAGGCCTCATCAATTTCAAATATTCCAGTGTATCCATTAACCTGTCCAGCTAAGCACTAACTTCAGAATTGACTGACACCTGCATACCTTCTTGCAAAGACTAATTAGATCCTCAGTGCCCATAGTACAGTCAGAATCAACTACCATCTGGCTCAGAATGGTGCTGCCTAACAGTCTGAATGCTTAGCTTTAATTATGTGTTTGTGTAATTTAATGCAATTTTTGACATACTACTGACATAGAACATCTTTAAACAACTTTAATGACCCCCTGTGCATTGGAAAATCCATCTCCAAGTCATTCTTATATCATTTGAATTTCTCCTTGGACCTGGATTCAGCAGGAGGAGCCTTTTCCATCCTTCATTTCTCTAATGTCTTGTTCACTTCTTCTCTTCTAGTTTTACACATCCTTCAACTCTGTAAGTTCTACTGGCTCGTGAATCTTGTCCTGTATAGCTCCTGATGTCTTTAATAGCCATTTTCTTCATTTTAACATTCTTGCTAATCCTCCTCTAACTCTTCACTAATTCTTCTTGAAATGATTTGTAAACATTTAATATTAATTTATTTTCCTTGCTCTGTACCTCAGCATTTACCATGCTATTTACTCTTTCACTAAGTAAAGAATTAGTAAATTCTTTACTAATTACAGTAATTCTTTACTAAAGAATTAGTTTAATTACAACATAATATTGGTTATTATTTATATGTTATATTATGCTTTCATGCTTTGTGGGAAAAGCATATGAAATTTAATGCCAGCCAGGAAAAATGAAAATTGCACTTTTTTGGGGAATTGCAAATGTTGGTCACTGAACTAGCCACAAACACCTCCTTAATATTTTGAAAAATAACACATTAATAATAATTTGAGATAACACCATTTAATGTCTTAATGTTAAACTGTGTATATTTGCTGTTAATCAAAACAATTTTTTAAACTCAAAGTGATGGCACTTAATGTTCTTTTAATTATGCAAGGAGCTAATCAATTTGTCTCTTAAACGGATGTTCAACTGATTAAGAGAAGCTAATCATCAGTTATGAAATCCATAAGGCACAGATAAGTCAGGTTTAAAACGCCTTTTTGCTAACTTGGGACCAATAATTCTGTCTCCTTATATTACCTCTTATTTCAGTTGGGATAAGTTATTTTCTTTCCTTAAATATGTAAATATTATACCCTTACCTACAGAAATTAAAGCCTAGTTTAGCCTATAGTTAGGAATCAAATCAAGAATGGTGCTGTAAGGGTTCAGTTTCTTATTTTACTCCTAAAGGACAATAATTAAGCAAGGGAATTATGATTCAGCATTAAGAATAGGTTGCTACAAATTAAATAAGACAGTTTAGATGTCTGACTCTCTTTGATACTGTAAAGAGGATTTAGGCATGTTAATTGTTCAATACTCTAAAAAAATTATTTCATCAGATAACATTCATTTGCTCAACAGTTATTTATTAAACATCTATTATGTGCCAGGTACTGTGCCATATACCAAAAGTATAAGGGCACTTAAGGCATAGTTCCTGACCTTAAAGGTCAACTAAGAAACAAAAAGCAACATCATGAAGGATAATTAGATGCATTTTTTTACCTGTTAAGAGTCACTTAAAAAAAATTGAGCCGGGCGCGGTGGCTCAAGCCTGTAATCCCAGCACTTTGGGAGGCCGAGGCGGGTGGATCACAAGGTCAAGAGATAGAGACCATCCTGGTCAACATGGTGAAACCCCGTCTCTACTAAAAATACAAAAAATTAGCTGGGCATGGTGGCTCGTGCCTGTAATCCCAGCTACTCAGGAGGCTGAGGCAGGAGAATTGCCTGAACCCAGGAGGCAGAAGTTGCGGTGAGCCGAGATCGTGCCATTGCACTCCAGCCTGGGTAACAAGAGTGAAACTCCGTCTCAAAAAAAAAAAAAAAAAAAAAAAAAATTGAAACAAGAAAAAGAGGTAGATTCACATAACAATGTGTTATATAATAGCTTACACATTAAAGATTAACAGGTGGACAAAAGCTACCTATGTCAGAAAATAAAGTACAATTCAATGACTCTGAATTCAATGGACTGGCATCAGGATGTGCTTGCCTTCTAATTCTAGGTTGATGCTACCACTAATCTGCTTGACTTTGAGAGTATTTCAATCCTCTTTCTATTTCAACTTTCCCATCTGCAAAAGGATCAGAACTTTCCGTCATGTAGCAGAGGTCAATTTCAAATCATTTTGAAGGAAACCAGGCCATCTTCAAGGGCTTCTGCACTTGGAATCCAAATGTAAAGCGCATTAGTCAATCAATCATTCAGTCAGTAAGTAAATATTGATTATCTACTGAGTGCTTTCCAGGGTGCCAGCCCCTGATGGGGACACATAGGAGAGGAAAGAAAATGGTCACTTTCTTCATTTAGCTGCCACCCTTCTTGAGAAGAAAACAATCCATATGCAACAACAATAAAGAACAACTGAATAAATGAAAATTAATTGGGTGACACTATATGCCAGACACTGTTACGCTTCTTAGATTGTAAGGCTCTTTCAGACATTATTTAAGAATGGTCAAGTGTCTATAATTAAAAGCTAGGCTATGTAGTCTTTTCATAGCTACAGAAAGTTGGAGGAGAGAAATATCAATTAGGCTACATTCAGAGATGGCTGTGTTGAAGTTAGAGGATTTGAGCCAAGATGTTGAGCTATTGTCGAGCAGGTGAAGTTGAGCAGAAATAAGCACACTCCAGAGGAAAGAGATCGGATGCAAAGAAGTCAAGAAGCATAAAAAGCTGATCACAACGTCTTTACTGACATAGGATTTCACCGGAAGAGAGCTTATAGACGGAAGGTGGGAAACTAGAGGTAGACTTTACAAGACCAATTAAACATTTGGAGGAATGTCAGTTTAAAAGAAAATGTGTAGGAAGAAAAAAAAAAACTGGAAATAGGGAGAGGGTGAAATATCTAGAGTAGAGAACTGACGTGACAAAAAGAAATTTAGGGGATATTGATTTCATAGTGGCATTATAACGACATTTTAGGGTACAGCAGTTAGACCATCAGGATATTGGCTCTTCTGTAATTTGGGTGCTGCAGAAATTAGAACTATGGGGTCTAATATCTAACAGATATTGCTCTTATCATTCACTTAGAATTTTACATTTGCTATTTGATTTACTGAACCTACAGTGACAGATGGCTTAATGCAATATAAAGTGCTAATCCTACTTACCCAATTTGAGAACTGTCATGCAAAGATTTTCTCAAAAACAGAAGAGTTGTTTATTTGCCCAGTCTTTACTTATTCACTGTCTTCCTAACCTTTGATTCAGGGTTAATTTAAAACAGAGTCAGCAAAATGATACCATTAGTTCTTTTCCTTCCTTCAATTTCTAGGCACAGTGAGGGCCTGGTAGAGATAGAATAAGGTTAGGAGTCCTGTAGGATCCTCAAAGCCTTCCCTGGAATTAGAAGCTGGAGGTCAAAGACAAAAAGAATCAAGATGAGAGCTGCCACAGCAACTTCCCTCTCTGCACACCTGCTGAAGGGAGTTGGGAAGGAAGGGAAAAGCAGTAAGTAGAAGTAAAGTAGAAATAAAGTTGGCTCTATGGTCTGCAATCTCTGCTTAATAGAACTCAAACTATTTTCAAGTTTAGGAGAGGAACATGGGCCAAGTCAAGGCACAAACTCAGTTCTGCAACTGCTCCATACATCTAAGAAGATTCCTAGAAAACAGCCCCAGCAGAAGCATTTATCTTCTCAATTGTCTCCCTTTCTATATACTTGTATGCCAAATCCCCTCCCTTGCCGCACCCACTTCAATTTTTATCCACACCCACTTCAATTTTTCAAAGGAGAAAGAAAGGGAGTTCTTTAGACTACACACAGGAGGGGCTAACATTTGATTTTTCATGGGGAGCACATTTTATAAGTCATGCTTCATTACGTAAACCAGATTTCCTTTTATAAACAGGGTCATGGGGCATCTTGATTTCCAAGCCTATCTGGAATATTCACAAATGGGCTTTACTGCCATATTTTGTCCTTCCCTTCTTTTTCCCATCCCTTCCTCCTTGGCTTTACTCTCCTCACTACATTTCTTCTCTCATTCATGTCAGAAGAAAACGCATGAAACAAGGAAAACTACGGTCACTTCTCTGAAGAAATACTGATGAGAGAGTTACTTTCTGGAAAAGGTGAACTGCACAGGGAACCCTCAAATAAGAGACTCTTATTTCCTCATTATTTTTGTCCGTAGCTAAAGGACTTGTCTCTTTTCTACATTGGTGGATCTGAAATTGGGTCACTTTAACCAAGGCACTGTTCATCTAAGAATCATTGCTCCTTTCTTGCCTCTTACCAGAACCCCAGTGGAAATGAGGTAACTCATTTCTACCAGAGCATCTTTATCATCAGCCATGGGCCTCTGGGCACAGCACAGAAATGCTGAGATGTCCCTTTGTGTTGGATAGTTAGAGAAAATCATTTGGAGTCTGAATCAAGCTTTCTGAACACTTTCAAGATTTTATTTTTTGATTTCTGAAGTCAGGCATACTCCCCTCATTTCTAATGTTTTATTCCTCTTTCCTTCTCTCTCTGCCTCTCTCTATCTCTGCCTGCCTCTCTTTTCTCTCTCATATGTATTCTTTCCCACACATGAACACACATACACACTCCCCCTCTTTACTCAATTTTATAGCAAAGAAGTCTTATTCTACCTAGTTCCTTTTATTTTCCTCCATTTTAAATGCATGTAAAAACATTAGCAATGCTTCTAAAGCCATCAAGTTTATGTTTTGGAAATGTTGTATTTTAATTATGTAATAGCACATGGAGAATCTATATAGGGTTTCAGACCAAGTTATGATTATTGTACCTCAACAGTGCTCTAAACTCACTCTGTGGTCCTTCAATATTGTAATAGAAAATGGTAAGTTTTACTAATTATTATTCAAGTTCAGCCACTCAGAATTGGTCTTCAGATGACTTTGAGTCCCTAACTTTTCAATCAAAGGTTCTCTTGAAATAACAATTCTCATTAATCAACAATAATTCTTCATTAACCAATCAATTAACTTCCTTGTAAGAACTTTGACATATATTGGAGTATTAAAATAGATGAATTAGATAAAGAAGAGAAACAAAGACTGACTTTTATTCATATGCTATACACAATATCAGAAACTCACAAGTTTTAATCTTAACCTCATTGTGATTATTTGAAAGCAGAGTAGGACACTTATGGCCAACACTTAATGGTTTTTAAAGATATGGCTCTATTTGTTCTGCAAGTCAGATGAAGACGTATTTCCAAGATTTTTATTCTAATGCAGTAATATAGCATTTTACCTGTTTTATTAAATAATCTTATGCCTTTTAGCCTATTTAAAGTTCATTTTTAAAATTAAAATACTTTATATCTTCTTGTCTCAGAATGTTTCAGACACATGCTTGCTACATCAGACACATTTTACACCCACATTAATCAAAGCACAGAGAAATGATTACTAAAGACGTGAGATTGATAACACTGTCTCTTTAGACATCTAGAGAAAATGCTATACTGCACAGAAGATAATATTCAACCCACACCCCTACCTGCCCTCCTCCCACTTCTCAAAAGATCCCTGCTAAAACTTTTTACTTACAAGCCAAAAAAGCCATCATTCAAGATGAGAGAATCTGTTGAAATCCTCTTTATAACCAATCTATTTTTGAGTGTTTATTGAGTAAAACAAACAAAAAGAATAATCAGTGACAAATGTGGTTCCAAAACTCTGCCCAGATGAACAGAAGCCTTTTTTCCCCAGAAAGCCATTTCTTTTCAGTAGCAGAAATGGTCATTTACTTTTACAAAGTTTATTCATATTAATGCTCAATTTTCTATTGAAAGTTTATTCATTCTTAATTCAAGAAATATTTATTTGGCATCTATTATGTATCAAACAAATTCAGACTGAGGATATAAAATTCCCCTTTCTCTGGAGCTTATATTTTACAGCAGCAATGAATAGTAGGATTTACTGCAATGCACAAAAATGTTCTACATCTATGCTGCTTGTTATGGTAGTCACTAGCCACAAGCAGCTACTGAGCACTTGAAAGTGTGGCTATTACAGCTTGGAAACTATACTCTAAATTGTTATTTAATTTTAATGAATGTAAATTTCTATTTAAATCACTACATCTGGCTACTGGCTACCCTTTTGGACAGTGTAAGTACAGTCAATGCACAAGGATGTGCTGTGTGTGAATGTGTATACTGAGGGAACAGTAACAGACTCCATAAATATGTAAATGAATAAGAAATGCCAGATTGTAGTAAGTGCAAAGTAGACAATTAAAATAGAGTGATGTGTGAGAGAGTGTTTGGTAGGCTACTTTTGAATGGGTTGTTGAAAAAAGTCTCTCTTTAGGCTAGATGTGAATGACAAGAGGGATCTATGAAAAAGATCCAGGAATGGGTTTGCCAAATAGAGGGAATAGCTAGTACAAAAATCCTAAGATGAGAACAAGCTCAGTGTTCCAACACCAGGGACAGGGAAAACAGTGTAACTGAAGGGTAGAGAGAAAAGGAAAGGACAAAAGAGTTGAAGCTGGAGTGTTACAAATGCACTTTTGTTTGTTTCTTAAAGCTGTTGTAACAAAACACCATAAACTTGGTAGCTTAAAACAACGTAAGTATATTCTCTCACAGTTCTGGAGACTAGAAGTCTAAAATCAAAGTGTCAGCAAGGTCCACTGCCTCCAAAGGCTCTAGGCTCTAGAAGAGAATCTTTGTCTTTTCCTAGATTCTGGTGACTCTTGGCAGTCTTTGGTGTTCCTTATCTTATAGCTGCATCACCTAAATCATTGCCTTCCCTTTCACATGGCCTATTCTATATTTCCTCTGACTCTGTGTGTTCTCTTCTCTCATCGAAAGGAGAACTCATTTGATTAGATACATCTAATCCAATATGGCTTTATCTTAATTACATCTGTAAAATTGTATTCCCACCTTCTGGGGCATGAATTTGGGTAAGACACTCTTCAACTCACTGCAGCACCCAATTTTGTAGGACTTTGAAAGCCAGATTAAAGAGTTTGGTTTTTATTTGAATCATGATGAAATGCCATTGGGGGATTTAGAATAAGAGAATGACTAAAAAAATTAATGCTTTACAAAAATCATTCTGGCTGCAGGGATACTAGATTTTAGACAAGAGTGATAGAACAGGGACCAGTAAAGCAATCATTGCAGGAGCCCAGACATTAGATGACATGGCTTAGATAAGGCAGTGCTGGTGGGAGTGGGCAGATTTTTTTTTTTTGAGACGGAGTTTTGCTCTCGTTACCCAGGCTGGAGTGCAATGGCGCGATCTCGGCTCACCGCAACCTCCGCCTCCTGGGTTGAGGCAATTCTCCTGCCTCAGCCTCCTGAGTAGCTGGGATTACAGGCACGCGCCACCATGCTCAGCTAATTTTTTGTATTTTTAGTAGAGACGGGGTTTCACCATGTTGACCAGGATGGTCTCGATCTCTCGACCTCGTGATCCACCCGCCTCGGCCTCCCAAAGTGCTGGGATTACAAGCTTGAGCCACCGCGCCCGGCCCGGGAGTGGGCAGATTTGAGATTTGTTTTAGAGGTAAAAGAAATAAGATTCACTGATGTATTGGGTGAGGGAGTGAAAGAAAGAAGAATCAAAGACAACTCCCAAATTTTTGGTTTGAGTAAAGGGTGGGTGATGTGACCATTTATGTGACAAGAAAGAGTAGGAATGAGACAGGCTGTATTTGGCAATGTTAAGTTTGAGAGACCTATTAGGCCACCAAGTTGGGATACCAACTAGGTACAAATTTACAGGTCTGAGAAGTAGTAAGACCTACAGGTCTGAGGAGATACAAGTTTTGCAATTGGGATAAAGAAACTAAGAAACAGAGAGAGGCTAAGAAACTCTCCCCTGATCACACAGGTAGTAAATGGCAGAGCTGGGATTGGAACCTGGGTAGTCTGGCTCCAGAATCTATGCATTTAACTACTGTCCTATATTCACTGGAACTTAAAAGGAGCTGAGAATTTTGAAGAAGAAGGGAGAAAGTAGCAATGGGAAAAAGAAGGACATCGGTTCCAGTTGATTAGCGTACAAATATAATCCTCATTTATTCAAGTGTTTTTGAGTAACTCTTCAATATAAATGTATATTTATCTTCAGTCATTTTAAAGGTAGAGACAGTGTTATGGGTGTATTTTTGACAGAATATGATGACTTGGACAAGGTTAGGTATTTATTAAGGTTAAACTTTTTTTTGTACTATGTAGAAATAAAAAATCAAAACCTATGCAGTGGGATTTAACCCAGGGATGCAAGGATGGCTCAACGTATGCAAATCAAACAAGGTGATACATCATATGAACAGAGTGAAGCACAAAAACCATGATTATGTCAATTGATGCTGAAAAACACTTGAAAAAAACACCTCTCCTTTATTTAAAAAAAAACCCTAAAAAGCTGGCTATTGAAAGAACATACCTCAACATATGAAAAGCCATCTATGACAGACCGATAGCTGGTATCATACTGAAAGGGGGAAAACTGAAAGGTTTTCCTCTAAGATGTAAAACAATACAAAGATACCTACTTTCACCACTGTTATACAACATAGTACTAGAAGTCCTGGCTACAGTAATCAGGCAAGAGAAATAAAAAAAGGGCATCCAAACTGGAAAGGAAGAAGTTGAATTATCCTTGTCTGCAGATGATATAATCTTATATTTGTTTTAAAAAAAAACAACCTCTATTTGTAAAGACTCCACCAATAAACTATTAGAATTCAGAAACAAATTCAGTAAAGTTGTAGGATATAAAATCAAAATATAAAAATCAGTAACATTTTTAATTGCCAATAGTGAACAATTTGAAAAGGAATTTAAGAAAGTAATCCCATTAACAATACCTATAAATAAAATAAAATACTTGAGAATAAACCAAAGAAGTGAAAGATTACAATAAAAACTATAAAACATTGATGAAAGACATTGAAGAGGACACCAAAAAATGGAAAGATATTCCATGTTCATAAACTGGAATAATCAAAATTGTTAAAATGTCCATATACTCAAAGCAATCTATAGATTCAATGTAATCCCTATCAAAATACCAATGACATTATTTACAGAAATATAAAAAATAATCCTAAAATTTATATGAAACCACAAAGTATTCAGGATAATCAAAGCTATCTTGAGCAAAAAGAACAAAACTGGATGAATCACATCATCTGACTTCAAATTATACTACAGGTCTATCATAACCAAAACAACATGACATAAAAACAGACACAGAGACCAATGGAACAGAATGGAGAACTGAGAAACAAATCCACACATCAACAGTGAACCCATTTTCAACAAAGGTGCCAAGAATATACATTGGGGAAAGGACAGTCTCTTCAATAAATGGTGCTGGCAAAACTGGATATTCACATGCAAATGATTAAAACTAGATACCTATCTCTTGTCATATACAAAATTCAAATCAAAATGGATTAAAAACTCAAATCTAAGACTTAAAACTATAAAACTACTAAAAGAAAACATTGGGGAAACTCCTCAGGACATTGGACTGGGTAAAGATTTCTTGAGTGATGCCCCACAAGTATAGGCAACCAATGAAAACATGGACAAATTACAATCACATGAAGTTAAAAAGCTTCTTCACAGCAAAGGAAACAATCAAGAAAGTGAAAAGACAATCCAAGAAATGGGAGAAAATATCTGCAAACTATATATCTGAGAAGGGATTAATAACCAGACTATATAAACAACTCCATAGGAAAAAATATATAATAATCTGATTTTAAAATGGGCAAAAGATCTGTGTGATGGCAAATACTGAGTGACTGAAAGATGGAAAATATTAATCCTGGGCACGTCTGAGAGGGAACTGCCAAAGGAGATTAACATTTGAGTCAATTGGCTGGGGAAGGCAGACCCACCCTTAATCTGGTGGGCACAATCTAATCAGCTGCCAGTGAATATAAAGCAGGCAGAAAAATGTGAAAAGGTGAGACTGGCCTAGCCTCCCAGCCTACATCTTTCTCCCATGCTAGATGCTTCCTGCCCTCAAACATCGAACTCCAAGTTCTTCAGTTTTGAGACTTGGGCTGGCTCTTGTTGCTCCTCAAGCTAGCAAATGGCATATTGTGGGACCTTGTGATCATGTAAGTTAATACTTAATAAACTCCCATATATATGTGTGTGTATATATATGTATATGTATATATATATGTGTGTGTGTATATATATATCCTATTAGTTCATACATATATACATATTATATTAGTTCTGTCCCTCTAGGGAACCCTGAGTAATATAATTTGAATAGACATTTCTCAAAAGAACACATACAAAAGGCAAACCAATATATGAAAACATGCTTAATATAATTGATCATTAGAGAAATGCAAATCACAACTACAATGAGATATCATCTCACAGTTAAAATGGTTCTTATCCAAAAAAACAGGCAATCACACATGCTGGCAAGTGTGGAGAAAAAGAAATCCTAGTATACTGTTGGTGGGAATGTAAATTAGTACAACCACAGGAATGATCGTTTGAAGGTTTCCCTCCAAAATAAAAATAGAACTGCCATATAATCCAGCAATCATACTATAAGGTATGGGACCAATAGAAATGAAATCATGATATTGAAGAGATACCTGCACTCCCATATTTATTGTGGCACTATTCCCAATAGTCAAGATTTGAAAGCAATCCAAGTGTTCTTGAACAAACTAATAGATAAAGAAAATGTGGTACATATACACAATGGAGTACTATTCAGCCATAAAAAATAATAAGATCCTGTCATTTGCAACAACATGGATGGAACTGGAGGTGATTATTATGTTAACTGAATAAGCCAGGCACAGAAAGACTAACTTCACATGTTCTCACTTATTTGTGGGAGCTAAATAAAAAAAAACAAAAAACATTACAACAATTGAACTCATGGAGATAGTAAAATGATGGTTACAGAGGCTGCAAAGGGTAATGGGGCAGGGAGTGAGGGCAGAAATGGGTATAGTTAATGTGTACAAACATACAGTCAGATAAGATCTAGTATTTTATAGCACAACAAGGGAACTACAATTAACATTAATTTATTGCATATTTCAAAATAACTAAAAGAATATAAATGAATTATTTGTAAGACAAGGAAGGATAAATGTTTGAGATGATGCATAACCCATTTACCCTGATGTGATTATTATTTTTTTCGTTTTTCTTTATTGCATTTTAGGTTTGGGGTACCTGTGAAGGACATGCAAGATTGTTGCTTGATGTGATTATTAAGCATTATATGCCTGTATCAAAATATCTCATATATCCCACAAATAGAGACACCTACTATGTAGCCACAAAAAAATTGTTTTAAAAAAATCTATGCAGCATTACTTCCTAGAAAGGACAGTTCCACAATCTTCCCTGTGGTGTCTGATTGACTTGAAGACTAATCAAACTATAAAGAATTTAGGCCGGGCACGGTGGCTCAAGCCTGTAATCCCAGCACTTTGGGAGGCCGAGGCGGGTGGATCACGAGGTCACGAGATCGAGACCATCCTGGTCAACATGGTGAAACCCCGTCTCTACTAAAAATACAAAGAATTAGCTGGGCATGGTGGCGCATGCCTGTAATCCCAGCTACTCAGGAGGCTGAGGCAGGAGAATTGCCTGAACCCAGGAGGCAGAGGTTGCCGTGAGCTGAGATTGCGCCATTGCACTCCAGCCTGGGTAACAAGAGCGAAACTCCATCTCAAAAAAAAAAAAAAAAAAAAAAAGAATTTATCCAGTGAGAATTCAGAAATGTCCTTACAAAGTACAATCACATAAAAGTAATGATTTACTTATACCAACTATCAGAATTAATTCAACTGTAGCAACAGTTGATGTGGCACCTTATAATTAATATAGATAAATTTTTAGTGACATTCATAATTGGTGGCAAGTAGTAAAATACTTAAGGTTATATAGTCATTGTATTTACTAGCAACAGAGAATATGGCATTGGCAGAAAAATAAAACTTTTAAAAAACAGAAAAATAGAAGATTTTAGAAGGATATCATGTGCACTATAGCCTCTTATATTATAAGGCTTTCCTAGTTTTTCTGCCTACGCAGCCCAGTGTGTTGGATGGCAGGAAGCAATGTACAGGTGTTAAGAGTACAGGTGGCTCTGGGCTCTGCCATATACAGTACTAGATGTGAGACCTTGGGAAAGTTGTTTAGTTTTTCTTGCTTCCCTCCATTCCTCACCCACTTCTTTGAGTTGAGTTACGGTAAAATGAAAGTGAAATGAGACATGAAAAGTGCTTAAAGCATTGCTTGACACATGATAAATACCCCAAGAAATGTTAACCATTTTTAGATTTCCTCACTCTACCCAACTTTCTTGCCTTAGTTTAAAATAATTATTAAAGTATAAGGTTGAAAATACAAAATGTTTCCAATGTCTAATTCATATTTCTAAGCTGCATAGACTAGATTCTCTCCAGAAGCTCCCCGAGTATGAAAAAGTCTACCTTACTGCCTCTAATCTCATCCAACTCTCTGCTTTTGTGAGCTAAATGTTTTTCCAAGAAATTTTTCAAAATCCCCATTGTCAACCAAAAATTTCCACTCCTAGGCTTTTATCCTAAGAAAGAATTAAGAATTTATGCTCACACTTAGCTGCAATGGTGTTAATAGTGAGGAAATGATTTAGAAAAACTTAGTGAACAACAATAGAGGATTCATGGTTACATTGTGGAGCAATACATGTACAATATAATTGTAAGAAACTCTAAAAAGAACTTTGTATAAAAATAATAGTGAAAAGGGAAGTTCATTATATATTTTTTTAAAATTTTTGAATAGCAGACTATGATGCAGGATGTGCCATATGGTACTATTTTTTTAAGTGTATAGGTAAATGTAGGCATAGAAAATGTCTGGAAGGCTTTACAGTGACTAAAATGTAGTGTATTACCCACTCACTCCTCCCGCTAATGCTGGAATGGTCTACTAGCAAGACTAGGTAACTGGCCATTCTTTGTGTAATTTCAGTCTAAATCCTTCCTCGATAAACAGAGACTGGGAAAATAAAGAGGGCACACTGGTTAGAAGCTAGAAGGTGATAGTCTGCACCTCTCTAATTCTCTCCCTTATACTTCTCAGTTATGAAGTTTGTGTCCTTGAAGTCTCTCATGTGGCAGTGTTCACAAATAGTAAAGGTGTCATGCATGATGTCAGAAGCAAAGTATTCCATTTCCTGTGTAAAATTTTGCCCGTGGTCATTACCTCTGGGGGTCCTTCAAATGACTGTAAGCATTACTGACAATATTTTTAAAAACAAATATAAATCTACTTTATTATTACACTTCTAATTATAAAGTAAATGATATTACCATTTTTTAAACCATAATAGGGAAGGCTTATTTAAACATCAGAAGTGAAAGGGACTGCTGTGTATTAAGGCAATCAATATTTAAGACCATTAAGAGTTCTTACAATACATTCAGATGGTCATTCCACAGCCTCTGGTAGGAAATTTGTGATTAAGCATAAAATTTAGCAGTAAAGGTGTCAGGCTCACATATTTTAATGAAGGTGTTATAATATTTGTTGTGATTTCTGAGATCACTTTTCAGTTCCTGGCACTTGGAAGCAAAAAAGAATCCTTTTAATGAGCGTTAAAGTGTATTTTCTCCAAGTTGTAATGTTTCCAACATGAAAAACTGAAGGCACACACTAGCCAGTAATTTATAAACTAAGACCAAACCAAATAAAATTGCTAATTTTTGACCTACAAAAAATAGCAATTTCATCTGGTTCAATCAAATATGATAATAAAAGTACATAAATGATTTTTTAAATAAAGCTTCCTGAAAGTATTTTTACCCAGATATATTTGTTACATACAACATTTTGTTTGTCTGTTTTATTATACTTTAAGTTCTGGGGTACATGTGTAGAACGTGCAGGTTTGTTATATATGCATACACGTGCCATGGTGGTTTGTTACATCCATCACTCCGTCATCTACATTAGGTATTTCTCCTAATGCTATCCCTCCCCATCTCCCATCCCCCTTCTATTCCTCCCCTAGCTCCCCACCCCCCAAAAAGCCCCAGTGTGTGATGTTCCCCTCCCAGTGTTCATGTGCTTTCATTATTAAACACCCACTTATGAGTGAGAACAAGAACATGCCGTGTTTGGTTTTCTGTTCTTGTGTCAGTTTGCTGAGAATGATGGTGTTTTAATGTGGTATTATCAAGAGTTTTATAATCACTCTGGTTTGGCCTCACTATAGTCTAAGGGAATAAGTTATGTAACTTGCTCTTGGAAGTAAATGGGTTAAATGGGCAACTAGGGAAAGAGCTCTAGTGTAGAAATAATCTTATTATTCATTCAAAAAATATATCTTGAACACCTACTCTGTGTCAGACACTATACCAAGTACTAAGAACACATCAATGACTGGTTTCTGTTTAAAAAGTGTAGCCTAGGCCGGGAGGCTCACGCCTATAATCCAGGCACTTTGAGAGGCCAAGGTGGGCAGATCACTTGAGGTCCGGAGTTCAAGACCAGCCTGAGCAAGTTGGTGAAACCCTGTCTCTACTAAAAATATAAAAATTAGCTGGGCATCTTGGCACACACCTGTAGTCCCAACTACTCAGGAGGCTGAGGCACAAGAATCACTTGAACTCAGGAGGCAGAGGCTGCAGTGAGCTGAGATTGTGCCACTGCACTCCAGCCTGGGCAACAGAGCAAGACCCTATCTCAAAAAGAAAAAAAAAAAAAAAAAGAATTGTGGTCTATCTTTTTATTTAATTCTATGTAAATATTCTCATGAGTTTATTTCTTATTTATATCCTATGGGGCATGTAGCTTCTGGTTATGTTTTTTTCTCATACTAATAAAATGTGATGATTATTTATTGTCATATCTGATTATGACATCAAAAATATTGTTTTGCAATTTATAAATTTATATTCTTTCTTATGTACCAGTATCAGTCACTCTGCTGCATTTTTTTATTGTAACAAAATACAGGTAACATAAAATGTACTTCTTTAACCACTCTCATTAAATATTTCTTGTTATGAAGTATGTAAGAAAGTGCATCTATGTGCATTCCATCTAGTTGCTGTTAACATTGTAGATATACATACATTGGACACTACACATCCATCTAACATGTAACAAAAGTTCGAAACGTAGAAAACCAAATCAAAAAGATTAGTATCTCTTTTGAGAAACTGACAATCAAATCCTGGTATCAATTTGGCAGCAACAAGTTCTAGATCAGTATTCACAACAATGTTTGCCCTCGAAATCCATTATAAAGTAATGATGAAAGATCAATATGAATCCATGAAATATAATAGGCATTTAGATTAAAGTAAACAGTAGAAACAGTGTCAAGGAAACCACCTTAAAACAATCAAAATTTTTATCTATATCACAAATATGCATGAGAAAGTCTAAAGATCACTGAATAGTTGACATACATTAAAGTTTAGAATAAGTTGATAAAATGGTAAAACCTGACTCTGCATTGACTAACAAATTGATCACTGGTCATTTGGCCTTCAGGTAACATATGCAACTTCTTTTCCTCTTAAGATTGCCCACCATTCCTTAAATATAAACTTTTACATAATAAGAACAAAAGAAATGTGCTTAGTATTTTTCTTACATTTATATTTTTAATGCACTTTGAAGAAAATATTGCTAACACCAGGTTTTTAGTTTTGGTTTACTGAACCTATTAATATCTTAGGACAGTTTGGGAACATTGTTCCATATGCCAGGCAAAACTATAAAGTATTAATAAAAAGGGCTTTGGCCATGTGTAGTGTATCCTCTTATTTTTAAAAAAGCTTTTATGAACACTGAAAATGTCTTCTAGTTTTTGTGGTTGTGAGTGATCTCATTCACTTCTTTATCAGATTGTGGCATTAGATAGACAGCTAAGATGACCAGTTAATTAATTAAGGAATTCCTCCTTTAGGCTATAGACTCCAAGAACAAGACAACCAACAGCTCCTTGTTTATATCCCTAATCAGCTATTTATGTATACACTTAAAGCACCTAACACAGTACTTTGCCTACAGTATACGTTTAATTAACATCTGTGGAAAAGAGGCAGTGTGGCTTAGTCAGTCACATCTGGATTCAAATCCTAACTCTACCTCTTATCAGCTGAGCAGCCACAGGCAACTTGTTAATCTCAGAATTCATTCATCCTGTACTGTATCATGCTGATAACTTATTCCACAGTTGCTATGAAAATTAAGAGAGATAATAAAGATAATGCGTCCAGTACAAAGTGTGGGCATACAGTTAGATCTCTTCCCTTACTTTATATATTCTTCACACCAGAGTCAACCCTAAAGAAAAATGATGAAGTGAAGACCCCTTCCACTTTCCCTTTCTTACCCTTCTCCCCACACACAGTCCTCTCCATCTTGCACTGTTGTTCATCACCATTGGTACATAACTGAGATATGGCATGGTGGTCAGGAGACCTGAATTCTTTTTTTTTTTTGGTGAAGTCTCATGCTGTCGCCTAGGCTTAGAGTACAATAGTGGGATCTTGGCTCACTGCAACCTCCGCCTTCCAGGTTCAAACAATTCTCCTGTCTCAGCCTCTGGAGTAGCTGGGATTACAGGTACCTACCATCATGCCTGGCTAATTTTTGTATTTTTAGTAGAGATGGGGTTTTATCATGTTGGCCAGGCTGGTCTCGAACTCCTGACCTCAGGTAATCCATCTACTTTGGCCTTCCCAAGTGCTGGGATTACAGGCATGAGCCACCGTGCTAGGCCCTGAATTCTTACTCTGTCTTGGCCCTTACTAGCTAAATGTCTTGGCCAAGCCATTTGACATATCATGGGTAGGGCTTTAGACAGTTGTATTTAGAGATTGGTGAGTTGGATGTAGTAATTTAAAGTCTTTTTATAGTAAAACAAACATTGTTATATTGAATCAATACAAATTTTATGTAAAGTTTTAAGATAAACCAAGAGATTTCAAATATATCCCCATTTGTGGTGGGTTACTTTGGGCTAAGTTCCCAGATTCCTGCAGATTCAAGTTCCCTCTATTATCATGGGAGTTAATTTGTTGAAAAAGTTGGTGACCTTTGAGGTTTCTTTCAGCTCATCCTTCTCCCACTTCTCCCCACCAAATTTCAACTTAACCTGATAAACTAGGCATCAGGGAAAAGCTACTGCATATTGCCTAAGGCTTCCAGAGGCAATTTTCTGGGCACAAGCAATTAGCTGCCCTAGGCAAAACCGAACAGTAGGCAAAGACTGCCTCCCCCCGTCTCCTGCAGTCTCCACCCCCACAAACTGCAGACTTCTTCAACTGCCTTCAGCTTGCCAGAGCACTCACTTCCACCTACAATTCTGACTTTCACCCAAGCCCTAAACTCTTAAATTTCCCCCCCATCCTCCCCCATGTAATTTTCTATTCCCTCTCTGGGGTTAGTCTCAGCTAAGTTATACAAGGTGATCTGATTTGAATTTTTCTGATTGACATCCACATTTTAAAGAAGAATATGTTAGCATTAATAGCGAAATATTTATGGGAAATATTTCTGAACCTTGAGCCATAAAGAAGCCCTTTGCTCACTCTAGGTGATGAGATATTACTCTACCAGTCTTTATCTCTTCAAAAGAAGAGAGGTCATTTCTTGTACCCATACCTCTGAAGTATTGCCAATCCCTATGATAAATTATTCAAAGCCAATAGAGTTCTCTTAAGTAACATGCAAGTCATGATTACTTTTTTTTTTCATATTGCTCCTTCAGTTGGAAATAACTTACCATCTTTCCTCCATCTATTTAAATCAGGGATCTTAAGCTGGTAGCCAAGGATTTTTATATGGCTCTAGATACATTTTGTTTGGCCATTACATTGGGCCTATAGCAAGTAATGAGGTACATACTATTTTAACCCAGTTAACAAAAGAAGCTAGGCTCCTACTGCATTGTATCTAGTCTACTTCATATGTTTATGTTAATTGCACACGGTACTTAACTTTTTGACCTCTACTCATCCTTCAAGATCTCATCTAAAAGTCATCTTTTCTATAAGGTTTGAGAATCAATCAGTACTTACAGCAAGTTAGTTGCTAGTTGCATTAATCATAAGCACCTAGCTGTTATGCAGCAGCTCCTTAGTCTTATGCAGGGACTCTGAATAGAATAATTAACTGCAAATGAAATTTAATGAAGTTGGTCTGATGGTGGAGATAGCAAATTATGGCACTGAGGAAGCAGAAGCCATGTTGAGGCTGATCAGACTTTCATGTACCCTTAAATTGCTCAGTGTAGGATGCTGACTCTTATATCTCGGAGTATTTAGTACCGTCTAGTACCTACTAGTTACTCTGAAGGCAGTATATATCCTTATATGCTATATAGTGCAAAAGGAAAATATCTTGGGCCCCTAAAATCACTTAAGCTAAAGGGAAAAGTCAAGTGTTTAACTGCTTAGGGCAAACCTGCCTCCCATTCTATTCAAAGTCACCCCTCCATACAGGGGATAAATGCACATCTGATTGCCTCCTTTGGAGAGGCTAATCGGAAACTCAAAAGAATGCAATCATTTATCTCTTGTCTACCTATGACCTGGAAGTCCCCTCCCCACTTGGAGTTGTCCTGCCTTTCCAGATTGAAACAATGTTCATCTTACATATGCTGATTGATGTCTCATGTCTCCCTAAAATGTATAAAACCAAACTGTGCTCTGCTCTGCCCACCTTGGACACACGTCATCAGCTCTCATAAGGCTGTCATGGGCACACAACCTCAATTTTAGCAAAATAAACTTTCTAAATTAACAGACCTGTCTCAGATTTTGGGTGTTCACATTTTAATAATCACTGAGTGATTCTGAGTGGAGATGCTCCTGACCTTTGACAAATCTCCTGTAAGTGCTTGGTACCAGCATGAGCTAACATTATGGCTCAAACCAGTAGGAAAATTTGCTGAGATCCGGGAGCATCCTCTCCAACCAAATCCCTGATCTCCCAAAATTTGGTTGAGATCTAAAGTTTATTTTGCTGTACAACTCCCTTTTTATGGAATTTTACTTGCTTCCAACAAGGAAGACAAGTTTTCCTGCTTCCATGACAATGAAAGGCAGGTAACTCCTTTATGGAGTTTGAAGTCACTTTCAACAGGGAAGTTGAGGTTATTTTTCCTGGTTCTAGGATGGTAGAACCAGGAACCATCTTCAGCTTGAAATCCATCTCTAGGTAAGTAGCTGAACTGGGGTTTTGTCTTGGCTAAAGGTTAACAACCAGCTGGTCTTAATTTTTCCTTACTGTCAGGTCTCCATATGCAAGCCTGGAGCCTGCAAGTCTGAAGTCCTGCCTGCCCAGGCTTATGTGTCCCAACTGCTGCCTGTGTTTGCCATTGTCCCCGATCACTTCTGTGACAAGCTCCTCACCCAACCCTGCCATCTATCTTAACTGTTCTTATGATAATGTAAATACTCCTCACCCAACCCCGCCATTGTAACTCAACTTGTGCTCATGTATACTCCTTTGCCCCTACCCCTCACCATTGTAACTGATCTTACTCTGCAACACTCCTGCCCCCTAAAAAACTACCCAAACCTATAAAACCAACTCCTAGCCCACCTGCATCCAGGTGAATAAACAGCCATGTTGTTCACACAAAGCCTGTTTGGAAGGTCTCTTCATTCAAAGCGCACATTTTTTCAACACACTATTAGAGCACTCAGTAATCATGTAAGTTGTGCGATCATTTGTTTTGCTTAACTGTTTTTTGTTGTTTCCGTTTTTGTTGTTGTTTTCGTCTTTTTCCCACTGGGTTTGATCAATTCTATCTGACTTGATCAAATCCAAAGTAAGTTATAAATTATGGGCAACAAGACCTCTGAAGTGGCTAAATTTCCACATACACACACAAAAAGGTGGTGTGGTAGGGGGAGAAAAATAACCAGCAAAAGGGAAAAAAGAAGAGAAAATATTTTTTATTTTGACTACTAAGTGGCTTTATTTACAGAACAATGGCACCTTTTTGTTAGCCAGACCAAACTGAAAGAGCAATGGCTATACTTCTGAAACAGTAGCAATTTGTCCTAGCTGAAATATAGCAATGAGATTTAAAAATATATTTTTAAAGGGGCTCAATGGTTAAAAGTCAGCTTAATTAAAAGCTAAAATCCAAAATGTGTGTATGTGTGCCTATGTGTGTGTTTGTGCGCATGTGTGTATGTTTGTATTTAACACACTTTCACGGTTTTCTCCCAGGAATTTGTCTTTTATTTATTTATTTATTTATTTATTTATTTATTTATTTATTTATTTTTGAGCCAAAGTGTTATCTCAATTGACTAAATTCTGTTTTCTTCATTTACTTCTGCTGTCTCTCCTTTCTTTTGCACCCTCTGCTGCAGGCAGAGCCTATGATAGTTTATAGCCTGGGGTTCCTTAAGGAAAATGAAGAAGGCATCAGACTCTCTTTGGGTGAGAAAACTTTCTTCCTCTTGGAATCCCAAGAATGTGAACAGATAAGTTTGTCTCAGTTCTTAAACTGCTTACTTTTGTATTGTGTTACCTTTTTTAAATTTTGACTAAAATAATTATTGCAACAGAGGTTACTCTTCGGTATTTAAGGAAGAGTGTGATTTGGACAGTTAGAAATATCTTTGTTTAAAAAAATTTTTTTTAAGTGCACTGTAAAAGCATTATATGTTCCAATGTCATAATAATTCTCATCTTTTGGAGACCGAGGATTCAGTGTGGCTTCTTCCCAGAGCTCAGAGATCCAGATTAAAAAAAAAGGTAGTCCCTATCTAAATAAAATAGGTCTCCTTATACAATCGTATGATCAATTTCTACAATTTTATGTTTGATTTGGCATCCATCTTTAATCTCCCTCTAGCATCACTAAGCTTTTTTTCTATGTACCTTAAGATGTAAATTTTGCTATATGATTTACATCTGAGTTGTTTCCTTTAATATGCAAATTTAAGGCTATTTAGCTGACAACTGCCTAGAGTTGTGAAACAGGTTATCAAGAATCTGAAAGTAAATCTATAAGATGTACTTCGGTTAGGATGCCTAATATGTCTATGTATTTATGTATTGTGTACACAATATTTCACTACTGAAAATATATAAAAGAGCTATAATTAATTGGCTTTAAAAAAGTGCTTGAATCAAACATTTTATCAGGAAAAAACACGACTAGTCAAATGAGTTTTCAAGTTTATATAATTTAAGTAAAATCTTTAATAAATAAGCTAGCAGGCTGGGTGTGGTGGCTCACATCTGTAATCCCAGCACTTTGGGAGGCCGAGGTGGGTGGATCACGAGGTCAAGAGATCTGAAACCCCATCTCTACTAAAAATACAAAAAATTAGCTGGGTGTGGTGGCGCGTGCCTGTAATCCCAGCTACTTAGGAGGCTGAGGCAGGAGAACTACCTGAACTCAGGAGGTGGAGGTTGCGGTGAGCCGAGATCGCGACATCGCACTCTAGCCTGGGTAACAAGAGCGAAACTCCGTCTCAAAAATAAATAAATAAATAAATAAATAAACAAACAAATAAATAAATAAATAAGCTAGCTTTAAAATTACTGGTAAAGTAATATCAGAAATGTCTTAAGAAATGCTGGCATACAGTTTTTTTTGCAATTATTAATCAAACAATTTCATACTTATCCCTGACAAATACATAAGGTGTAAAAATTTGGCATAGTAGTTACAAAACTATAAACCCAGCCCAAGACAGAATGATCTTTGTTTGTGTAATCTTTAATAAGTAAGACATTGATATCGGTTTAATAAAAATAGCTACATCTTGAATTTAGTGAGATTACCATAACTTCTCATCTTGTGGCTCTAGGTGGTATAGTCCACGGGCAGTAAGGTTTGTTTTGGGAAAGGACTGTTATCGTTTCTGTTTCAAAGTTAAACTATAAACTAAGTTCCTCCCAAAGTTAGTTTGGCCTATGCCCAGGAATAAACAAGGACAGCTTGGAGGTTAGAAGCAAGATGGAGTCAGTTAGGTCAAATCTGTTTCACTGGGTCAGTTATAATTTTCAATGGCAGTTCCATAACTTTAAATAAAGACAATTGCAATATTTTATAAATAATCTAGATAAACTATTAAAATAAATAAAATAATTAGGTAAATGTAATAGGATAAATACTTGCAGATAAACTCATCATAATTTAGAATCTAAGGTTATATTAAATTACAGATATTTCATTGGGTATTTTCCAATAAACATATAGTTGTAGGAAAACATTAAAAAAAGGTGAACACAATAGCAAAGACTTGGAACCCCAAATGCCCATCAAGGATAGACTGGATAAAGAAATTGTGGCACATATATACCATGGAATACCATGCAGCCATAAAAAAAGATGAGTTCATGTTCCTTGCAGGACATAGATAAAACTGGAAACCATCATTCTTAGCAAACTAAAACAAGAACAGAAAACCAAACACCTCATGTTCTCACTCCTCATAAGTGGGAGTTGAACAATGAGAACATATAGACACAGAGAGGGAAACATCACACACCAGGGCCTATCAGGGATTGGAGGGCTAAGGGAGGGATGGCATTAGGAGAAATACCTAAGGTAGATGATGGGTTGATGGGTGCAGCAAACCACCACGGCACATGTATATCTATGTAACAAACCTGTACGTTCTGCACATGTATCCCAGAACTTAAAGTATAATTAAAAACTAAAAATTAAGAAAAATGGTGAAAATTTTTTGTCTAATTTAAAGCGTAAAGGTCATGTATAAAACAAGGTAAAAGGAACCAAGAAGTAAAAGAGATGTAAAGACAGTTAAAAAAAATTAAAAATTTTTTTTTGTTGTTTTGGTAAGAAAGCTTAAAAGGAAATAATTTTATATGAGAAAGAATCTTGTATGGTAAGTTTAGTCCTAGAGTAAAATGACTGGTTGTTTAAGAAAGAGGGATGTTCAGGACAAACCAGAATGTCCAAGCATGTCATGAACAGTGAGGATTTATTTAAAAAAAACCTTTTAAATCAAGTTGTCATATTATTATTTAAGTTTTTTTTTTTTTTTTACTTAGGTAAAAACTCAGATTACCTTTTTTTAAATTAAAGTTATTACATCTGTGTATCTCTCTACACACACCTTCAAAGTACTTGTGACACTGAGTTACAGGGCTTTGACTTCTGAGTCTAAAAAGAAAACCAAGTCCTTCTAAATTTGAAACACCAAAAGCAATTAAAGCCCTATCTCATGCCTTGCAGATGTTGATCAAAATAAACTGCATTCCTAAGACACAGGGCCAGAAATTAAAGGTATTTCAACTCAAGGCCCAGGGACTATTAAAGAAGAGATTGTAAGGGCCGATTTTGAAAGATAAAATAAGTTCAGTCTCTCTATAAATTAATCATTGATATTAAAGGCACACTGATGCAAGACCAGCATATAGGCCCTTGTGTCAAATTAACAAAGTTTTCTTGAAGCATTAACTGACTTCTTCATAAAGGCTATAAAGTTATAAAAGTCTTATGGAAGTTGTATGTTATGGTCAAGATTAAAATTTTATAGATTGTTTATAAAATTTTGAAAAACACATTTAATTGGCTTCATGCTGTTTTTATTAGGGCTTGTTGTTTGGAACATTAAGTCTCCTCTCTCAAAGAATAAAGATTTTTGCCTTTTTTGAAATCTTTGAGTTATCACTTTGGTCAAATGAATGATTCTGTTTTATGAGATCAAGAGTTTTAAACCTTTGATATTTGACCAACTTTCCAAAATCAAATTATAAATTGTCATTTTCTAACCTAATTTATCCTTTAAGGTATTAGGTTCCCTAAAGTCCAAAAATGATATAGTTTGGCTTATTTGGCATAAACATTACATAGGAAACATTGTCAAATATGAAATGGTGTTTAGTTTTCTTTAGGCTGTATTTGTAAAAATATGTTATTGGTATATGCTCTAAAATCATGGGAAACTCCTGTAATTCTGATGTGACTTAGTGTACGTTATCAGGAAAAATTATAATTGTTATGTTAAATTATTGTGTGCCAAAGAGATAACAAATTTCCTTGTCAATTGTGTCTTTGACTATGGCTGCTCTAAAACCTTCTGTCATCCATGGACAACTGTCGTCTTGTTTTGGTCCTCCTTAGAAGGTGGTTTTATGCTCGGCTATAAAACTCTAACAGGTGTTCTTAAATGCAGGTTTCTGAGAACTTTGGAAATTGTGACATTAGAATAGAGGAAAAAACTTCCAGGACTCTCATGGAGAGCTGAAATGCTCATGAATATCAAGCAGAACAGAAGTTAACAGTGTACACTGAACTGATAGAAGACTAAAGTAATATCTTTGACATTTTGCTTTAAACATTGCTGATCTTTTTTTTTTTTCAGTGTCAAGGAAACTTCTTTTGAGCTACTGACAGCTTTTAACAGTTTTGTATACTCCTATGAACCAAATTTGGAGCACATTTGTTTCTCTCTACCTGATTTCTCCAGAATTTGAAAACTATTTGTGAGTATTCTTCACTTACGGCAATACAGTTATTTTCAGTAAGAATCAATTTTCATTTTACAACAGGACACAAGTGGAGAACCTGGTTATTCTACCAAGTCTTTGACTGAAATGGTGTGCTTTTCTTTAAGAAATCAAACTTCATATGGAGTCAATGAAGCCCCTTGGGGAAACTGGCCTCATAACTTTCCTGTACAGGGTTCATGACCTGTGGTGAGTAAAGAATGTCACTTTCTGGCAGGCCCAAGAGCTCCAAGTTTACCTTGGCACCTCAAAAAGAAAGAATCACCTAACTCATAGGTATCTGATGGCACAAATCCATCACTGGACTTGACTTTAAAAAAGTCTTATCTGAGATTCCTTCTGTGGAACAAATTTCCATCAAAGCCAATTTAAAAGCCTATGTAAAAAATAATTATTCTTGCTTCACTATATATAAATAATTAGACCAAGTAAAATGAAGTATCAAAAATGGGAAACTGGAGAGATAAAAATAATGTTTTGAAAACATAATACACCTATTGTTAGCTTCTAGTCTTGTCTAATGTTTTTCAATTTTATTATTTTGTACAGTTTGGACCAAATTCAAATTTTTACTTGGCTACAAGTTTTCAAAATAATGTTTTCAATTTTTTTCCAATTTTTTTTCTAATTTGGAGTCACTGAAAACTAAGCTACGCTTTCATAAAGCTCTGAGAATTGAAGCTAGACAATGTAAACTTCAGAAGAAAATAACAGCAACCTATTTACATACATAAATCACTTTCATACCTGCCTACTGATATGCGGACTTCAGAGTAATGTGGCCTATATAGATCTTCAAGGATTGTTCTTTTTGGTGGTGGTGTTGTTTTTCTCTTTCTCCCCCTATTTTCTCTTTATAGGACATGAGACTTCATAACCTTCTAAAAAATAGTTTCCTAGTAACTTGGGACTTAGCTGTCTATGAACAAATCATCCTTGCCATGAGAGATCAGACAAAACCTGAGACCAGAGGCTCATTTTCTTTTAAAATGCTTTCTCCAAAAGATATTACAAAACATGGGGGACAAATTTGAAAAGAAAATATCTTGGGCCCCCAAAATCACTAAGTTAAAGGGAAAGTCAAGCTGGTACTGCTTGGAGCAAACCCACCTCCCATTCTATTCAAAGTCAACCCTCTGTTCACTGAGATAAATGCGTATCTGATTTATCCATATTGCCTGCATTGGAGAGGCTAGTCAGAAACTCCAAAGAATGCAACCATTTATCTTTCATGATCCAGAAGGCTCCTCCCTTCTTCGAGTTGTCCCACCTTTCCAGATTGAACCAATGTTCGTCTTGCATATGTTAACTGATGTCTCATGTCTCCCTAAAAGGTATAAAACCAAACTGTGCTCTGATCACCTTGGGCACATATCATCAGGACCTCCTAAGGCTATGTCATAAGCACGTGTCCTCAACCTTGGCAAAATAAACTTTCTAAATTAACTGAGACCTGATCTCAAATTTGGGGGTTTCACAATGGTGTCAATATTTATATAAATTTCATTTATATTATGCAACATCTTTGCATCTTTTGCCCCCTTTCATATATAAACTGAGCTATTTGGACCATTTAGACCTCAGTTAGGACCCTCTCTTGCATTGCCTTTTTCCTCATTGAAACAAAATAAGCAAAAACAGAACATCCTGCCCTCAATTCCGTCCATTTCCATGCCTCTCCCAAACATAATAATGACACTAATCATCATTAAAAAATAATAGCATAAATCATTAATAAAAAATAGCATAAAAAATAATAGCATAATAGGAGCTTTGTTGTGTCCTATCAAATAAGAATCAAAATACCATTCTGCTAGTATTTGGTAACTGAACATCCTTGGACTGGAGGTTGAAAGGAGCTAATATTATTCTATCTAAATGTTATACTTTTGCATACAGAGTAATGACAAAATTCCAGCATAATAATACTGGACATTTACACAATGCCTTTTATCACAGGCATTCATAGTGCTTTGCAAAATTTCCTATGCATTTTCTCAGTATTAGATAACAAGAGAAGGGAGATTTTTTTTCTTTTTCTTTATATATATATATGGCACTTTAGGTTCTGGGGTACATGTGCAGAACATCCAGGATTATTGCATAGGTACATACATGGCAACGTGGTTTACTGCCTCCATCTCCCATCACCTATATCTGGCATTTCATTTCTCCCCATGGAGAAAAGAGATTATTGATTCTAGATGGAGAAAGAGGGATAGGAAAGCCTGAATTCAAAAAAAGTAAAATGAAGCATGAGGCAGAAAGTGTAAGAGTGGACTCCTGATTCTGAACCTAATGTTCTTTCTGCTATCCTGAAGGCAAATGCTTTTTTCTTTTCTTGGGTCTGCTATTCAACAGCACTTAATGAATATTGAAAAGCAAAAGGAGAATGGCTCTTGGAATTGAACACTAGTAAGAGCCATGTTTAGAGGGGAAGATTTATTAAAAATGGCTTCCAGATAAGCCTATTTTAAAAAATTAAGACACCAAAAACAAGTAAAAATTAGGGGAAAATATGAAACATCTACAAAACAAGCTGTATCGTTGTATACCCTAATGATAGATGGCATGGATAATTGTTAGATTAAAAGAAGACAAGACTATCCTCAAATAACCTACAAGTAAATAGTAATAAGTAATAATTCATCTGATAAGTTTCTCAAAACCAAAACACATTCAGCCTGGACTCACTAAGGATTTTTCAAAATTCTAGATTTATAAAAAAAAAAATATTTGAAATTGAAAGTGGGGGTAATACATAGTAATTAAAGTTTGAATCTGATTTTTTTTTCCAGTAAAAGGAACTAGTGATGCAATAGTCCCAGGGATTTAAAAGAGTTTCTTCAAATATATCTGGGGCTAAGAAACACTGAAGAGAAAATAGGCCCATTAATAAATGACAAATGAGATGAAATGAGGTTTTGAAATAGTTGGGCTACATAACTGATTTTTTAAATAGATCTTTTAACAAGAAAAACAAAAAAGGGTTAAGATCAGAGAAGGAACAAGAGTTGCCAGCAGAATGCTGATAAATAACAAGCAAGGGAATTGAGTTCCTGCAAAAATAAGGATTTTCCAAATCAGCAAACTTGGGGGATATGCCTTCCCACTGGGAAGAAGGAACTGAGTAATTCATATACTGAAACACATTTTCTCCTACGTCTTCATTCAGACAGAATGATCAAACCATATTATAAACCTCAGGAACTGCTTTAACTTCATGCACAACACCTGGCTTGCATTCTCACTCTTAAATCCTCAGATAATCGCACATGCTTTTAACAAACACATTTAATTATCTACAAATGCCAAGCACTCTACTAGGTACTACAAATACAAAGAAGCATTAGCACCTTTCCCAAATCATTCCACTCACCTTGGAATTCCACTCACGTTGGAAATTATTACACGCATCTTGGAACATTCACGCAGTTTTGACCCAGGACCCCATCTGCCCTTCAAAGTGCATGTGTGCATGCATGTGTGTGTGCGCGTGCGTCATTTACCTACAAGCATACAAATTAATACAGTTTCCTCTAATATAACATTTACCTATCTTCATTCTCAAATTGAGGACCTAGAAACTAAATTCCCATGACCCTGAACAAGCCAATCATACTCCCAAAGCACCCCACAAGGCCACGAAGCCATTCTTCAACACACACATACACACATACACACACACACACACACACACACACATACACACACACACACACACACACACACACACACACACACACACATTATTAACAAGAGTTTTGGCCAGGCATGATGGCTTACACTTGTAATTCCAGCACTTTGGAGGCTGAGGCAGGTGGATCACTTGAAGTCAGGAATTGGAGACCAGCCTGGCCATTGCAGCAAAACCCTGTCTCTATTGAAAATACAAAAATTACCTGGTAGTGGTGTTGGGTGCCTGTAATCCCAGCTACTGGGGAGGCTGAGGCAGGAGAATCGCTTGAACCCAGGAGGTGGAGGTTGAAGTGAGCCAAGATCATGCCACTGCACTCCAGCTTGGGTGACAGAGCAGGACTCCATCTCAAAATAATAAATAAATAAGTAAATAAATAAAAGTTTTAACTGAAAAAGTGATGTGTATGGTTAACATTTCAGACTTTCAAAAGACACCTTGGTTGTTCTAGAGCCGTAGTTATACGGCTCCAGAAATCTGACCAATTTTCTCTCATGACCTGAAAAGTCCTTGTTAGAGCAATGGTTGTCAACTTTTTTTTCCCTTTTGCAAAACAGGTCAGATGACACTGTCATATTGAACACATACCCATGGTACACTGAGGGTTGAGACATCTCTAACTCCAGTTCTTTCTTTCTAAATTAAGAAAGCAAATCTAATGAGTGTAATGTTATCATAAAGAAACCCTTGACTGTACTTTGATCTATATTTGAAAACTGATTAATTCACAAACTTTGGCTGTCCTAAGCAGGCTCATTCCTTGGTCAGGGCAAATAGAGTAGCTGCCCTGGGACTCATACTTAAGGCAGGGCTGTGTAGATGTTGTACCTCATTTCTCTTTTCTGAATGTAATTAAAATCCCTTTCAAAATTTCATCTATAATGATATCCAAAGAGGCTTATAACAGTTGCTGGCAGTGCAGCCTTCTTTCAAGTGAGATTATCTGGGGCAGGCAAGATAGACTTGAGTTGCCAGGTTCCAACACTCATCTGGGGATGACCTTGCTCTTCAACTTTTTTCAGGATCAAATTACAAATAATCTCACTTGAAAGAAAGCTGCACTGTCTTTCATCTTAAATAGGCCCTTTTACCTTGAAATTAAAACTATGGGTCAAAAGAAAGAATGATGGCTAATGACATTTATTCATTCATTAGCCAATTTATTTAAACACTATGCGCAGGCACTATTCAAAGTTCTAGGGATTCACCAGTGAATGAAGACAGACAAGATTGATCTCTATTTTCATGAGGCTCATTCTAATGAGTAGAGAGAGATATTAACCAGGAAACAAAATTGGAAGCATTACGGTTCATTTGCTCCCTCATTCAGTTCACTCATTTAGCTAACATGAACTGAAAATATCTAACATGTGTTAGGCATTCTAGGTGCTTTCATATAAATTATCTCATTTAGGTTTTGCAACAAAACTTGCAAAACTGCCTCCTTTTTGGTTCATAAATAACATAGTTCATTTTAATAGTAAAAGATAGAAAGCAATCAATATGTCCAGTATAGGAGAACTTGTTAAATAAATTATAGTAATTCATACAAAATATTATGTAGCTATTACAAAGACCTTCATGTGCTGATATGGAAAGCTGCCCAAGGTAGTGTTAACTTTAAAAAAAAATGCAAAATGCAGAATAGATTATAAAATCAGCTCAATTTCTGTATACCAGCAGGCAAGCAGAGACACAAATCACAAATGAACTCCCAATCACAACTGCTACACAAAGAATTAAATACCTAGGAATACAGCAAACAAGGGAATTAAAGGACCTCTTCAAGGAGAACTACAATCAATCTACTGCTCAAAGAAATCAGAGAGGACACAAATGGAAAAACATTCCATGCTCATCAATAGGAAGAATCAATGTAGTGAAAATGGCCATACTACTGAAAGTAATTTATAGATACAATGCTATTCCCTTTAAACTACGATTGATATTTTTCACAGACTTAGAAAAAACTATATTAAAATTCATATGGAACAACCAAGGTCTTAAGTTTGGGGATCATAATATAACTGAAGTAAACTGGGTTGATCTTCACTTAACTCACTCTCAGTACACTCTTATATTCAAAGACACACATCTGAGGAGTCACAAAGTATTTATTAGTACAACCCTGTCTTCACTTTTCATATTTTGACTTAGTTTCTTGAGAACTCCAAAGAGAAGAGTACATTCTATACACAGCAAGAATCACTTGAGTCCTTTTCCTGTTACTGTCCCTATCAGTAGGTTTCATGTAGATGGTAGCTTCTCCTGAAAACATTCACTCTCATTCCTCAACTCCTTCAATACTCTATCCAACAGCCAGTCAAGGAATCTATCCCTCTTATCATCTACCTCCTTGACATCATTGTTATTCAGTCCTCTTTGTTCTTTATTCAGAGGGTGTGTGCTTTGGGAGCATGGTTTTCCTTTCTAGACTTCAGCGCTGATGGAGACAGACACCTTTTATTGTCAGAATTACCTCCATGTCACTTGAAGGATTTTTGTTCCTGTGTTTTAATTTTTATATATTTTTTGAAATATAGGTGTTTACATATGTTGTTCCTTTTTTACTGTACTTTCTACTTTTAAAATTAACATGTATTGACTTTGTAATAAGAAAATATTTTTAACTTAAAAAGATTATATATGCTCATTAGAAAAAACTTGGAAAACTCAGAAAAATCGAGGAATAATATAATCATGAAGAACTTTTCTATTTTAATGCATTTTCTTCATCTTCTAAACACACACACACACACACACACACACACACACACTATACTGTTCCATACTGTGTGACACTGTACTTTGCATATTTTCTCTTTTTATTAAGTATCCTTCCAAATATTATTTTAATAACTCTATTGCTTTCCATTATATGGATATATCACACATTTCCCTGTTGTTAGAAATTTAGATCGTTTCCAATTTTCACAGCTCTATAATGTTCACTAATCTTTTCATCTATACTATTTCCTTAAAATGAATCACAAAAAACTTAGAATTCCTGAGTCAAATATTATCAATATTTCTTTAAATTTTGTGAAAAATTTAACTGTTTTCCAAGATATAGACTAATATAATGAAATCCCTTATACAAATCATCCCACAATCAATATAACAAAATTTTGCAAAATCTTTAAGGTTCCTGATATGCAGTACACTGTCTAATTGCTTTCCAGAAATTTCCCAATTTTCATTCTCACTAGCACTGTAAAGCTCCCACAAGAACTCTTAACTAGTACTGAGTGTCTCTAATATCTGATCATTGTTGGCAAATATGGTTAGCTATTTCAAACATAAGTTGTCAGAATCTTGTCGTACATTGATGAGTCTAGTCTAGATCCTTTAAGAATTCATTCCATTTCACAATGCAGTTTCTATCTTTTTTTTTTTTTTTTTTTGAGACCGAGTTTTGCTCTTGTTACCCATGCTGGAGTGCAATGGCGTGATCTCGGCTCACTGCAACCTCTGCCTCCTGGGTTCAGGCAATTCTCCTGCCTCAGCCTCCTGAGTAGCTGGGATTACAGGCACACCCCACCATGCCCAGCTAATTTTTTGTATTTTTAATAGAGATGGGGTTTCACCATGTTGACCAGGATGGTCTCAATCTCTTGACCTCGTGATCCGCCTGTCTTGGCCTCCCAAAGTGCTGGGATTACAGGCTTGAGCCACCGCACCTGGCCTCCAGTTTCTATCTTTCAAGACTGTCTATCTTCATTTCAGTAGAGGAGCTCAGACCTTCTGCTGACAGTCCTTCAGCCTTTGGAGAATGGATGTGGGCAGCAGATCCTCCTGTGTACAAATATCTTTGGTGTACTTGGGGGACCCAAGCTTAATTCTGATCATGCAGTTACTTATTGGGACCTACTGTGAGTAATGATAATTGCAGGTTGTTGGCAGTTTGCAGTCTCATGCTAAGTTTCCATATATCAGGCTTCTTCAAGGTCTGTATCTTTGCTGAATAGACCAACCTTACGATATAAAATTAAATGTTACATGCATCATCAAAACGAGTCTAGTCTATTATACAGAAATTATTTGCTAACTTACTATTTTGATTTGAAGATAGATGTTGGCACTCAAATAATAATTATTATAAAAATAATATAATGGCTATGTGTTATACTGAAAAGATCACCCAAATGGGAATAAAGAGTCAAATTCTAGACTCAGCTCTGCTATTAATTAGTTTATATAACGTTAGGTTAGTTTTTAAATCACCCAGTATTTAATTTTGCTCTTTTTAAATTTACTAAAGTGTCCTCTAGTTTTAAAATTCCACAAATTAAAAATATCTTGATATAACTTATTATCCATTTAGCATTAAGAATGCACTTTAGGGCCAGGCGCGGTGGCTCAAGCCTGTAATCCCAGCACTTTGGGAGGCCGAGGCTGGTGGATCACGAGGTCACGAGATTGAGACCATCCTGGTCAACATGGTGAAACCCCGTCACTACTAAAAATACAAAAATTAGCTGGGCATGGTGGCCCGTGCCTGTAATCCCAGCTATTCAGGAGGCTGAGGCAGGAGAACTGCCTGAACCCAGGAGGCGGAGGTTGCGGTGAGCCGAGATCGTGCCATTGCACTCCAGCCTGGGTAACAAGAGCAAAACTCTGTCTCAAACAAAAAAAAAAAAAAAGAATGCACTTTAAAAGATGATAGCTAGCAAAGCAGTTGCTATGACATTATCTGTAGGAGTTAATGTAAGTCACCTAGTGGTGTGATGCGGATAAATGTTTAACAAGCAGTTCTCTAGTGAAAAATGCCTGGATATGTATCTTTGGCTTAGTTCCAGAGTGTAACTATTCACCACAATGATTTAAAGTCACTGAATGCGGAATTGGAAATTGGCACAATCATCTCACAAGCCAGTGTGAACTGGCTCTGGCACAACACTGGCCCTGCATTTATATGGTATTCCAGGTAAAATACATTCAGCTGCAAGTAAGAAACAATTTAGCTATCAGTGGTCTAATCAATTAAAAATGTATTTTTTTCCTGTAAAAAGTCTGGACATAGTGATTCAAAGGTTGTTTCAGCAGTTCTACCATCTCAGGGTGTTGGGTCAGTTTCTTCATAATTCTCTTGGCCTTCTACCTTATTGTTACAAAATAGCCAGAGTAGCTCCACACTTCCTGTCCTTTAGGACCATATCCAAAGTAGAAAAGAAATTGTAGAGAAAATATACTTTTTACTTGTCATTGCTTTCCTTTTTTAACTAAAGAGAAAAAAATATTGCCCAGACATCCCAGAAGGATTCCTCTCGTGTTTCACTGGCCAGAACTGAATCCCATGTCCATTCTCATACCTGTCACTGTGAAAGAGGATCTGAATTGCCACAATTGGTTCAGATCAGTTGTGATTTTAACCCAGGGACTGGACACATGGACAAAAGAGGAAGTGACATTGATGTAGGCAAATAATAGTGTCGGTTATATGTAAAAAAAGTTTCAAGCTGAAAAATGCTGATACTTAACAACTACCAACTCCAATCCAATCTGGTAATTATTGAGTCTATTCAATGGGCAAGACAAAATAATGTATCTGTCTCCCTTTTGTCATAATCACATGCCCAAGAGTGGATTTATAAAGGAAGTCCCAGCATAGTCATTAAGACACTTAACCTTTTTTAACTTCTTTATGAAATTGGGACAGTTATATTTAAAATGTTAATCTATATTTAACTTACAAAAATTTTTACTTAATTAACACCTTAAATCAAGCTTTTGACCATTTGCACACAGGAATAACTAGTCTTGAATGAATTAAAAAATTTGGAGTTACTATCCTAATTCAGGACTTTATTGTCATTATATATTACTATGTAATATCTTTCATTTTAGTTTTTAGTAAATGCTGCTTGGGTTATAGATTAGTTTATAATACATGTACTCAAGTAATAAAATTTCATTTATTTGAAGTGATTTTGTGGTTCATAAACAGTATTTCATTTGATACCTCATTTTATAACATTCAGAAAGTTTACCACAGTGCATCCAAACTGAAATTGGAAAAGGAGTCTGATTTGGTATATTAAATCTCAGAATAAAATTTTTTTACATGGAGAAAGAGCAACGTATAAAGCTAGAAGATTCTCAGAGTTGTCACCTACACAGCCTTAAAAAATATATACAATACCTGTTCAGACTCTGCTTCCTTATATTTTCCTAATTATCATTTATTTATATACCATTTTTTATTTGCAATTGCTTCCATATAGGAAAAAAAGGCCTACTATGACAAATGTCATTATTGAAGCAGTATAGGGGGCAAGGGTACATAATTTGGTTTTTATTTTGAAGCGCCTTATAGATGGTTATTGTTAAATTAAGAAAATTGTATCAGCGCATACTTTAGGTTGTCCGATCATTTCAGTAGAGGTGGTGTATGAGCCTATATGAATAGCTAACACAGAATTACAGAATTTTCGCTCAGTTTAGACTATGGAGACTACATTTATTTTGTTGTGGAATATGACCAGATTATCTAATTTGAGGGGTATCATATAACCCAGTCCTTTACAAATTTTATATTTTATCTGTTAGTACTTTCCTATATCCCCTACAATGCTTAATCAAAGGTGTCAAGAATATTTGTTGTTTTGGGTTTTCTCATTTTATTTTAAAAGTGTTACTTCCATCATTCACTCTCTAACACACTGAATCTAAATCTATCCAATTAGGTAATAAGATCAAATTGGCATTTCATATAATTTAAGCAAAACATCCTTGAATTATCTGGATTTAAATGCCTTCGTTAACAATAATTATTTCATTGCAAAAAAAAAAAAAGAAAAAAGAAAAAAGAAAAACTTAGCACGGAAAAAAACTGGTTGATTTACATTGACTTGAGTATTCAAAATGGCAGCCTGAAGGCCAGGTACAGCCTCAAAGCATGTATTTACTCTACACAATATTTAAAAGTCAAAAGTCACAAAAAATTCACATTTCCAGCTTTTCTTAAAAATCATCAAGAACTGTCAGGATTGAGTCTCTACATTTTCTGCTGGAGCTGATTCTCCATCCACACACCCCACTGCAGACAAGGTCTCTGCTCTCCTCTAACCCTTTACAGTCCCTGCTGCATTGGACTCTGTGCTTGCACTTAGCACTCCCACTTTGCCAGTTTCTCTCATTTGAGGCATCCTGTGGGCATGTGGTTCTGCAAGTGGTTCCCTGAGAAGGACACTCTCACTAAGAAGGAAGTGGGGGTTTCCTTCATCAAGGAAGGAAGATATCCCCTCCAAGTCCCCTCATGAGAAGCCTTGGGAAAATCATTTCCTAATTTTGCCTAGAGGGGATATCTTTTCCTAATTTATAAAAAAAAAAGACTAGCAGCCCTCACAGAATTCTAATCTAAGCCTGAAAAGTTCTAAAAGCAAGAATTTTGTCTTATTTGTCTCATTTGGCTTTGTAATCTTGGGGCTAGGCAGGTCAAGAACATATAATAGGATTCAAAAATGTAGGACAAGTAAATGATTCAGCTTCTACTCACTACCAAAAATTATTTTGAAAGAGTCTTAAAAGATTTAAGGTGTATTTGGAGGAATATTGGCACCTTGATGGTCACCAGCCCATAGGATCTGAACCTCCTTTAAAAGGAATTCTGTGGACTAGGAAACCCTATTTACTTAGATTGCTCCACATTAATAGATTCTATTTCCTTTTCTTATTTGCTATATACTACTGTTCTCCGATGGAACTGAAGCCTTGGCATCCAGCTATTCCCCAAGTCTGTCTAGTCTATCCCACATCCCTTTACCCAGATGTGTACCTAAAACCCCAATATGCCTTATAGCTGAGTACACTCAAAATATAGTGAATTTCAGGGCCGGGCGCGGTGGCTCAAGCCTGTAATCCCAGCACTTTGGGAGGCCGAGGCGGGTGGATCATGAGGTCGAGAGATCGAGACCATCCTGGTCAACATGGTGAAACCCCGTCTCTACTAAAAACATAAAAAATTAGCTGGGCATGGTGGCGCTTGCCTGTAATCCCAGCTACTCAGGAGGCTGAGGCAGGAGAATTGCTTGAACCCAGGAGGCGGAGGTTGCAGTGAGCTGAGATCGTGCCATTGCACTCCAGCCTGAGTAACAAGAGCGAAACTCCGTCTCAAAAAAAAAAAAAAAAATAGTGAATTTCAAAAATCTACTCTACTCCCAGAAGCAAAGCAAACTTCCTTTGCAGACACACACACACACACACACACACAC
The DNA here is from genome assembly GCF_048565385.1 of Saimiri boliviensis. Lineage (NCBI taxonomy): Eukaryota > Metazoa > Chordata > Mammalia > Primates > Cebidae > Saimiri > Saimiri boliviensis. Next base: position 37,255,980 of record NC_133450.1, on the reverse strand, counting down.
ACACACACACACACACACACGCTAGGTAAAGTAGAATATACTTCGTTCTAATCTATTGTATTCTATACATCCTAAAAATATATACAGAGAATTATTTTACAGTGGTCTTTTGCTCATTTGTTTATGTATTTTATACTTTTTTACAAAGGATTGGGGAGGTTTATGAAAATAAGAAAAAAAAACTGATTAAAAATCAGGTGCAAGAAAATATTAATTAGAATAGAATATCATAAACAGGGATTGGGACTCACACGTCTGGTCACGAAATTGCTCTGAGATTCTCTGCATACCAAAAGAAAATAAAAACAAAACCAGTTTACTGATTTGTTCCTAAGGAAAAATACATGCCAATATTTTCCCAAAGAAGCAACACTTTCTTTAGAATCTAATCTGAAAGAAATTTATGACAAGTGGACAGCAGTGGGAGTTGGGGAGAGCTGGTCATGGAAAGACATCTTAGATAATTTTCTTTAGAAATGCAGGAATGACTTCATAAAACTTACTCAGGGTATCCCAAATGAAAGTTGAAGGTGTAACCTAAAATGTGACTCAGAGGAGGCAGTTCTACAGATGCCCCCACTCCTACTCAAAAAAACAAAAACAATTCAAGTAAGCAGCTTTTTTTCTGATACATTGTGATCAGAGAAGAAACCTTGAGGCAATAATTCTCAGTCATAACTCCACAGATCCCACCTCAGAACCACCAGCAATTAGGGAGTGCTTGTTAAAACCTCACATTCTCCATATCTACATAGTAGAGATCTCTGGGGGATAAGTCCAAAGAGCTGCAGCTTTTCCAAGCTCCCTAGGTGATTCTTAAATCCCATCAGAAAGAGAACCTCTGTCCCACAGCAGTGGTCTTCAGACTTTTTTGGCTTGTGTGTTATAAAATAATTTTGAAAAACTAAGTATGGTGTCACATGTTTTTTAAGTAACCATCTCAATTTTTTTATTCTAATTTTAAATAACTGCAAAACATATAATTTCTGGTGTATTGGAATACTGACATTTTGAAATAAGTCTTATCTTTCACCTTAAAATTTATTCAGTGAATCTTAAATACTCATATTCAATGAAATGTATATGAAAAACTCTTCTACAATAGCCAAAAATTTTACAAAATTTTTGTAACTCTTCTACAATAGCCAAAAATTTTCTCCTTGAACTCATGTTTCCATTACACTTTCCCCATAGAAATGTATGCTAATGCAATGTATTTTATGCTTGAAAGTCTTTTTTAACAGCCCATCATACTTCTCTGCAAAATATGTATGTACGTTGAAATTTTGTTGCTTTATTTTTTGTGACCTTAAGACTGTGGTAACATTTCTTCAGAACTAAGTTAGCATTATAATTGTTATTAGTACACAACTAACATAAATATACATACCATATATATATATATAAAACTAATTTTTAAGCATAACAATTTTTTTGGAGGTAATTCTATTAATTTGATGGATAGGCTGTTTTGTCTCCTAGTTAGTTCATGTATTCTTTGGTGAATATTACTTATTACTAGAATAGGACAAGCTTAAACATCAATTTTTTTCATATTCTTTGCTTTACGTATAATACTCATGGGTGTTTCTACAAAGAAGGAGACGGGAATAGAAAGTGTTTTGTTATGGCAATGTCACTCAAATCTTTGAACTTCTTCTGAATTAGAAACCCAAAATCATAGATAATTTATCATCAAAATTTAATTTTTACTAGGTTTAATCTGACAGTTTTATTAGGTCTTCCTTCAATTTTGTTAGTAGCAAAGAATTGGAAATCACCTAACCTGCAAAATAATTTGTAATCCAGTCATTAACAGCCATTTACTCTCTTTAACCCCAGCACCAACATTTTAAAATATGACGAGTTCAATGCTCTAAATGTATAAAAGGGATGTGTAAAAACCTCTAGGACATTAAACTAAGCCCAAGTAAGATTCCAGACGGTTGAAAGGTATTCCATTCTTTTATTAAGGCGGTGAAGGGTGATTGGAAAAGGGGAGTTGGGCAAAGAGGCCAACGGACATCTTCAGGCAGATTCATTTTAGTAAAGAGTATTTGTGAAAATTGAGAATCTCAGAAAAGCTTTTCTACAAACTACTCTTGCTTCCCCATTTCTCAAAGAGTCTTGGGGAAAGTTCATGTACCTCAGTTTGAAGACCATTGTGAAATGTACCTGAACACACTGAGATAATGAATTACTTTCAAAAAGAACTCATTGATATTACAGAGAATTAAAGAGTCCCAACATTGATCTCAATCTTCTCAACTACCTGTATTCAATCTAAATGTAGGTATAGCCTGACTTGAGATAGCTATAGCAAGGGTTAAGGAGAAGGAGCCAATAAAATGTTCATAACAAACAGCAAAATGTGGGAGATCTTTAAGAGCCAACAAGCCTTGCTGTTAGGATCTTGCCAGTCCTTCTCTCCTTATTTTAGTTAATGAAATTATTATAATTCCCCCAAGGGTTAAACTGGCTCTGGATCAGACAGGACCAGAAGGTCCTCATGTTTTCTCCTTGAGGAATTCTCTAATTTTGTTGCCACAACCAAAGCTGAGGATACAAAAGCATCTCCTTTTATGTTTTGTTTTGTTTAATATAAAAATAATTGCCTCTACTCTTGGAGACCTGGCTTAATTACACTAATCTGATTTTCCACTGGCAAAACTGGCAAAAATACTAAATGGTATTGCTCCAAGTTCTCTAATTATAGAGCAATCACATGTTTTCTCAACAGATACTAAAAAGTCAAATGCTATAATGTTGGATGAGGTCATTGTGACTAGCTTATTATAAGACCTATTTTAAGAGACCACATGAATTTCAGTGAATATTATGCAGTGACTGGAAGCAACAGATAGAAAGTTTACTGCAGAAAAAAACTATGAACTGTTACTATAATTTATCTAAACAGTGATGAGTTTCCACAAGTTATTTCATAAGAACTATGTCACTTGACCATAACCTTTGTTCTTCCACCCCCACACTCCAAAATAACAGACCCCGGTCTGGTTTCCCCTCTCTTAACCATCCCCTTCCTTTTCTTTACTGCTTAGCTTGAACACTTTAATCAGTCTTTTGATGGATACTCTTACCAGCACTCTCAGTGCTCCCTTGAACTTCTGCTTATCTATTCTGCCAAGTCCCAGCTCAGAGTCAAACAACCATCTGGTTCTCTCTACTATTGCTTCTAGTTTGCCAAGTACTGCTGCAGAAAACTGTGTAACTGCTGATTCATGCCATGCCAAATCTGCAATTTCTGAATTCACCTTGACCCTTTGCACTACTTGAAAATCCTTTTACTCTTGGCTTGTTGGCTTCCTTTTCCAGTGCTCAGGTGCTGTTCCAAATCTCGTGTCATCACTCTTCTGAGGTCTCTTGCCACACCTCCTCAATCAAGAGATGACCTAACCCTCTACATCAGCAAAAATCTGTGTTCAGTTTCCCTTTCCTCCACTTTCAATGGTCATCTACACCTTAATCTGCTCTCCCCACTGTTGCATGGGACATTATCATGCATCAGTTATCCCCTCTTAATACTGTTCATTGGTTTATAAGCTCTTCGCTACAACCTCTATATACATTATTACAAAGCAATTTTTTTTGGAATTAATATTGCAAGTTAATAAATGAGCATTGGAATGTCAGGAAATAAAAGGTGCTGATTGGCTACAGAAAAGAGCACATCAAAATAGCAAGTGTTGGCCAAGCATGGTGGCTCATGCCTGTAATCCCAGCACTTTGGGAGGCCAAGGCAGGTGGGTCATGAGATCAGGAGATTGAGAAAATCCTGGCTAACAAGGTGTAACCCCATCTCTACCAAAAATTAGCCAGGTGTGGTCGCACACGGCTGTAGTCCCAGCTACTCGGGAGGCTGAGGCAAGAGAATCACTTGAGGCTGGGCGTGGTGGCTCACGCCTGTAATCCAAGCACTTTGGGGGCCAAGGTGGGCGGATCAGCTGAGGTCACTTGAAACTGGGAGGCAGAGGTTGCAATGAGCCAAGATTGCACCATGACACTCCAGCCTAGGCAACAAGAACAAAACTCCATTTCAAAAAAAATAAAATAGGGGCCCAGGCGCAGTGGCTCACGCCTGTAATCCCAGCACTTTGGGAGGCCGAGGTGGGTGGATCACAAGGTCAAGAGATCAAGACCATCCTGGTCAACATGGTGAAACCCCATCTCTACTAAAAATACAAAAAATTAGCTGGGCATGGTGGTACATGCCTGTAATCCCAGCTACTCAGGAGGCTGAGGCAGGAGAATTGCCTGAATCCAGGAGGCAGAGGTTGTGGTGAGCAGAGATCACGCCATTGCACTCCAGCCTGGGAAAAAAGAGTGAAACTCCTTCTCAAAAATAAATAAATGGCCGGGCGCGGTGGCTCACGCCTATGATCCCAGCACTTTGGGAGGCCGAGACGGGTGGATCATGAAGTCAAGAGATCGAGACCATCTTGGTCAACAAGGTGAAACCCTATCTCTACTAAAAATACAAAAATTAGCTGGGCGTGGTGGTGCACGCCTGTAGTCCCAGCTACTCAGGAGGCTGAGGCAGGAGAACTGCTTGAACCCAGGAGGCGGAGGTTGCAGTGAGCCGAGATTGTGCCATTGCACTCCAGCCTGGGCAACAACAGCGAAACCTCATCTCAAATAAATAAATAAATAAATAAATAAAATAAAAAATATATATCAAGTGTTCGTCCTCTCTGAATCATTCATAAGCAAAAACAGAAATGAAAGTGGGTTGGGATGTCACCTGCCCCTTAAATGTTTTAAAATTCTATCAGACACATAGTTCTGCCAACCAAGTGTCACAATATGAAATTTAGAGAGGCAATACTTCAGTGATCAATGCCATTTTTTCCTCTACTATTTGTTACCACCTGTCACGTATGCAGTTCCTTTTTTTTTTTTTTTAACTGTGAGGAGTTTTCTCACCCTCATTCAATCCAAACTTTTCATGGGAATTCCTAGGGCAACCAATGTGAATTACATATTATGGCTATCCTAATTTAACATCATATTACATAAGGTATCATACAAAACTTACAAATGACCTATGTATGTTGTAGAAAAAGTATTCGTAGGCCAGGCAGAGTGGCTCTTGCCTATAATTCCAGCATTTTGGGAGGCCGAGGCAGGTGGATTATTTGAGGTCAGGAGTTCAAGACTAGCCTGGCTAACATGGTGAAACCCCATTTCTATTAAAAATACAAAATTTAGCTGGGTGTCATGGTGCACACCTGTAATCCCAGCTATTTGGGAGGCTGAGACACAAGAATCGCTTGAACTGGGTTGGTGGAGGTTGCAGTGAGCCGAGATTGGACTGCTGCACTCCAGCCTGGGCAACAGAGCATTACTCTTCCTCAAAATAGAGACTTCTAAAGAAGTTTTGATGTAGATGATACTTAGGAGAGCTATGTATCCTATCTAACTAGAAGAAGATCTTTGTTTTGTGGGCCCCTAAAACATATATAATTTGGAGAGCTCTCTTTCCAAAAAAGAATACAAAATGAGGTTCAGGGCCTTTGGAAGAGGTCTGTGAAAATGAAGGTCTCTAAAGTTTAAGTTTCATCAGCCTCATATAAATCAGTCTTTTGTATCTGACCACTTAACTGAGGCGTTAAGCAATCCTAAAACCCACACCTAATAAACATGAACTTATTAAAACGAGAACACCTAACATGAACAAAGCTCTTTACATAATATTACATTTTATGCTCACAACGAACTTATCTGGTTCAATATTACCCTTCTCTTTTACAAAAGCAGAAACTGACACTCAGAAAATTTAGTAACTTGCTCACAAACAGCTCACTACGCACATTAAAGCTGAGATACAAACCAAAGTCTGACAAACTAAATCTTGTGTTATTTCCATTATAATACTCTGCCTTTAATTTTTCCCACAAGATAAAGGGTTTAAGTTACTTTGGAGAATACCCTTAGAAAATAGCTGAAAATGTTCAGTTAATACTTGACGTTTACATGACTTAACTCATTTTGAGATCTTTACTAAAAATACTGCTCTAAAACTGTATTTAAACGGCATGAAAAAACAAATGTATCACTGGGTTATCTTCCAATAAGTGACACAGATGAAGACAGGAGATCCTAAGGTCCAAAAGAAATGTGATTCTAATAAAGAAGAAAATAGAAGCAGAACCAGAAAATCTTGAAAGGAGGCTAGAATTATTATACAACCTTTCAGAAAAGAGTATGGTTATGGAAGAACATACTGACTATATGATCTTTCACAAATTAAATCCTCTTGCTACATGTCTAATATTCTTTTACCTTGCCATTATAATAATATCAAGTTTTAAAGACTGAAAAATAATGACAGTGGCTCATATATTATTCTATTATATCTATACCCTGGTATTAGCCAGTTTGACCTCTTTTTTTTTTTTTTAAAAAGTCTCTTAGAAGTAGCCTCTCTTCCACCTAAGGCCCCCAAAAGGTAGATGCTGTGTCTTCATCTGTTCTTCACTTGCAGAATAAGTTACCATGCTCTACAGATAGTGGCATTTCACAGAGGTTTGTTTCCATGAAAGATGGTGTTGATCCCATTTGTGACAGTCCAACAGTTTCTAACACAAAAGGAATTTCATAATATAGATATGATGTGATTCTATCCTATTCATTCAAAGACTTTAGAATAAAACTTTGTCCTTTGGCTAGATATAAGGCAAGACCTGATCAGATGTAGTTAGTATTTCCAGTCAACAAACTGCCATTATTGTTGAAATTACTTAAAAGACCTGTTGATTATGTGGTATTAGAGCCATTGTGACCTCACTGTAGCTAAGATCAGTCCACTGCAGCAGGGGTTTCAAGAAGAACAGCACAAAAATGATGACTTAACTGGAGGGGGAAAAAGGCACATATTTTCAGGAAGGCCTCTTTATTCTCAGAAGTTACCCTTCAAGATGACAAGTGGTGCAAACTCTTCAGGATCTTACTTGCCCTCAAAAAGAAGGTGAGTCTTTGATGGAAGATGCTAAATTGTAACTATCTAAGAGGGAAAAGAGGGTCTCTCTATCTCTTAACTCAGGCTAAAGGCAGATATTATTATGTCTCTTCCCACAGAAGTTCTCAAACAGATGACAATTACTTGAAGGAACTGAATGAGGACTTGAAGCTAAGGAAACAAGAACTGCTAGAGATGCTCAAACCTCTAGAAGATAACAACAACCTCTTATTCCAAAAATTAATGTCTAACTTGGAGGAAAAACAAAGGAGGTACGAGCTCTTACTCTGGGTTCCTAGAAGTAAAAAAGCTGGAGAACTTAATCTCCATAGGATTGTCAATGATTATTTACAATTTTTGTTAATTAATAAAAGGTTTGACATTTGGCTGTAGAAGGCCAATAATTTTTAACTACAAAGTCAAGATGACAACAAATCCTTTATTTTCTTATGACTCACCCCTCATTTCATGGGCTACAGTTATAATTCTTACTTCCCAGGCTGTCCACCCAAGAAATAGTGAAACATCTTTAATAGCATTAGTTTACCACGGTCCCACAGATGCTTTCTTGTGCATGTTTGTGGATCACTTTAGAATAAATGACTCTGTTCTTTCTATGTCAAGCAGTGGAATGGCAGTATTTTCTAAGCTTAGGAGCCCTCTGAATTAGGGGCATCTCTAAATATACCACGTAGCCTGAAGTCTTAACTCCTTATCAGAGCACTCACTGTACCTGGAACCCACAAACTCTGTTTCCTTTCTAGTCTCAGAACATCTCACCTCAGTGAGTCTACCTTTATTCTAAACCCTTATCATAAGCATCTCAAAGGACTCGTATTTTTGAAGAACAAAACCCAGGCAGAAAGTCATGGTCAAGCACCAACTGCTTACAACTCAGCAACATAGACTTCTTTCGGGCCAAGAAAACACAAAGGCTTAGAATTGTGTTCTCTGCTTAGAACTGGCGAGAAAAAAGTACAAGAACACAAACATAAAATAACATATGCCTTTAAGAAATATCCTCTCTCACAAAGACTTTTGATTCAGATTTTATTAGCACTTCTTAATGGCATGCATTCTCTGGGGCTATGAAAGGATATCAGTGACTTCCTCAATAGACTCAAATGTCCTTATATGAAGAAGCAAGTAGGTGGGAGAAAGTGGACAGAGATGTGTAGAAAATAACTCTGGGATTTATCCTAGAAGATAGCAGGTTCTTCCTCCGATTCTTATAAAGGAGACAGAACTACCCCTTCTTCTCCCAAGTCACACGTGGCAGCATTCTTCTGAGGGGGTGGAAAGAACTTTCCCTGACTGTTGGAGACCTAAGCATTAAAGAGCACAGAATTCATTCTAGAACACATAGATAGGCAAATGTCAATTAGAAATTGAAACATCCTATTATAGAGATCTTCTATGACCAGAAGGGCTTCCATAACTCCTGAGGTTTCAGTCCCCATCTAACTTTCATGGTAGAGTACTTTCTGACTGGTTGCAGAATACCAGTATTACCCTTAAGGAGGTATATATGTTTTATGATTCCTCTTTTTCTTCTAGTCTTGAGATCATGAGGCAGATCATGGCAGGGAAGAGGTGTGAGGAATCCTCAGTCATGGAGCTCCTTAAGGAGGCAGAGGAGATGAAACAGAACCTGGTAAGAAGCTGGAGGTACTCCAGGAACAGCCTCCTGAATAGGGCTCAAATCCACTGCAGTGTCAGATGTAGAGGGAAAGACAAAATACTCATTTCTAGCATCTGATGCTCCAACACTCATATCGACTTGATCTACGAAGTTGAGGGTGACCCAAAGGGAGTCAGATGGAATGTTGGGAAGAATAGGACTAGCTAGCAAAAATTATATTCTTTGACTTTTTAAAAGCTTTTTATCTAGGGAGTAAATGACTATAACCATATTAACCCTTAACGTTTCAGAAAGAATAGTAAAATATTTACTATAAAGAATAGAAAATACTTATCAAAATAAATAAAAGAAAATAGTTTGCTCTGTAGGATTCTTATAAGATTTTATTTTAATCAGCAATATAAAGGATCTTAAAAATTAAAAATTAGTGGTCTAAGCCCCTAAGAAATGGCCATATGATAAGAATATCTTCAGCGTTAGGAACTCATTTCTATACTGTCTCATAACTATTATAATTAAAGTTATTACTTAAAATAACTTGGCTTTTTTTAAACATCATCCTCATCATCAAACATCTCTTATGCTCCTGGATTTGGGGCTAGGCCCATTCATTGCCTTCCTCTGTGGTTTACTATGTTCCTGAATCCTTTTCCTACTATTACTCAGTAACTTCTTCCAAACTCGCTTCAACGGCTAGACAAATATATTCTTCTGTTTGTTTGGTTCTTCCCCCTCCAACAGGAAAGGAAAAACAAGATGCTTCGGAAGGAAATGGAGATGCTATGGAACAAGGTGTGCCTCTAAGGATCTACTGAAGCTATTGTCCTACAGATCACAGTGCAAAAAAACTCCCGTTTCTCTAGCCCCCGTCCTCATTTTTTCATGGCCTTGCTTCCACCCATGCCTTATTCCAATCCATTCTCTACACAGCAGCCAAACTGATCTTTTAAAAACAATCAAAGCATGTCACTCTTCTTATGAAAAACCTTTACAGCCACTCATTGTGGCATAATCTAGCTTTTGCCCACTCTGCAGTTTCCTCTCATAGATGTCCTTCCCTTGCTTTCTATGCAATCATGCCACTGGCCTCTTGCGGTTTCTCAGACACACCAAGCCCTTTCCTATCTCAAGCACTTTGCTCTTGCCTTCTCCACTACCTGTAATGCTGTTTTATCATGGTTGGTTCATTCTCATCCTTCAGGTCTCAGCTTAAATGTCATCTCCTTTAGAGAGGCTGTCCTTGTTTGCTCCATCTAAAGCAGGGCATCCTCTTCCTCCTTTCTGTTATATAACTATGTTCACGTGTTCGATAGCACTGTTTATAATACAAAATTATTGTATAATTATGACTTTTTGACTTGTTTCTTGTTTACTTGCCTCCTTCAGTATATTCCTAGCTCCTTCAGTATGTTGATTGCTTTGTACGAATTTATAGCTACTAGCACAATTCTTGGAACATAGTAGAGATCAATAAATGTAAGTTGAAGAAACAAATGAATACCTAATTCTAATTCACCTATAATTTTACAACAATCACTGCATTGTTTAAGATAACAATATCAGGGCCTTTTGCTGGGAATCCAGAGCCAGGAGTCAGGGGAAGGGGACAAGGAATTCCTTTGTCCCTTGTCCAAGACTAATCCCTTGGAACCCAAGTGCTTCTTCACAGACTATGCAACTAGAAGAGTAGATTGTATTTTGTGATATAAACAGTTATACAGTGTGATCTCTGTCTGCTTTTTTTTCTCATCTCACCTTTCCACAAATAATCAGAATACCTTCAAGCCCTGCATCTTGTATTAAGATCTACTCCAGGTTCTCATTGGCAGTTACAAATTAGTTCTATGAATTGTCAGAAGTTTTAGTTCCTGGGTTCTTGCGTCCTTGTAATAGGAAATGTGCCAGAACAATTCCTCTATCTAAATCCAGCTTCTACAGAGCTCTCAAAAGACTTTTTTAAAATAAAGGACATCCATACACTTAAGTTGTGATCAACTTTCCCTACTCATATTTCAGTAAGGAGAAATGGAAAAAAGCAGCATGCCTAAGGGTCAAAAACAGAGTCTTCAGAATCAGAAAGATCTGGTTCAAATTTCAACTCTGTACTTTCCTAGCTGTGTGACCCTAAACAAATAACCTCTCCAAGTCTCAATTTTCTCATCTACGGAAATAAAAATAGTCCTCAAAGAGCTGTGAGGATTAAATGAGAATGTCTGTAATATAGTACAGTAAGGAAAGTAAGTAGAATAATACAGTAAGTAGCTTAGAGTAGTGACTGGCTAAGGGTCCAGCTAATCATTTTCATTCCTTTAAGGTACACTCAAGTAACCAAATGAAAGGAAGGGGTCACAACATTCTGAATTCCCTTTGGTAGTACATGTTTCATGTCAGGTCCTGAGAACCTGCTGACTGGCAGGAACCAAAGCCTTGACCCATATTGGTTTTCCACTTCTTTCTTTAATTTCCATTAATTTAAAGCTTTGCAAAAATGTCTTTCCACAGACATTTGAGGCAGAAGAACTCAGTGATCATCAAAGAGCACCAGAGATAAAAAACAAGGCGGACTTGCAGGATGGAAATGCAAGTGGACTGCAGGTACTTAGAATTTCAAGACTGTTGATGTCACACAGCTGGAAACAGTCTGTTGACAATCAGGGCTAATCTGGGTAGACAGATAGGTAGGATCTGGGTTTTTAGAGTATTAGATTTATGGCCTGCTGAGACATTGCATTTCTTTCCTGGGACCTCCTATTCCTTTAGCTCTCTTTTCTCATCCCAGGCTCCCAAATCCCCCTCGTCACCTAGGAAGACCAAGAGTGAACTGGAGAAATCACTTGCAGAGAAAGTGAAGGAGATAAGGAAAGCAGTACAGCCATTCTGAATGGTAGTGGCTTTTAGAGCTAATAAATTAGAAATCTTTAATGTTGCAGTAATTTGCCTAAGCTTTGGTGTGTTCTTGAACCAATGCAAATTTTTATAGATTTGGTTCCCTTGTGTTACTATATTTGAGTAAGAGTAATATCACAAGTTTCTGGGAAATCATATTAGGAAAAAGTCAGAGAAGCTATACCAGCAATGATAACTCTGCAACAGCTACATGATGTCAGAACTCCTGTTAATTTGTCTTTGAAAATATATTCAGTGGTATTATGCTTATATCTCATCTTCCCATAACCAACTCACCAACATAAAATAACCCTATTCATTTAGCTTTTATAAGGTGGTTTGTACAGGTGAGGCCAATTAAGAGAATTGTGCAGTTAAAACCAATTTAATTGTAAATCTGTGCCACCATAATTTTGCTACTGGGCTTTTGCAGTATATTGAGAAAACTGATTTCTGATCTCAATTTACTTTGTCAACCAGAGGCTCTTTCTTCCACCAGGAAAAGCAACAGAGGAAAACGGAATGGGTCAAGTATCAGGAACAAAACAACATCCTTCAGGTACTCAGGTCTTCTAAGGCTCGATACAGGATGTAATTTTATTCATATAATACAAAGGCTTTTAGCTGCATATTGTGAAGCCCAATCCCCACAACCTAGATAACCAATAGTCCTGCTAAAATAAATGTAGAGAGATGGCTGAAGGGACCTATCTCTGGCTTCACCCTAGGCAACTTGGAATAAATAGTATTTCTTCCTATGCTCTTGATTTTATTCTATTCTAAATGGGGGGGGGGGGGGGGGAAGCACAAATACTTTCTACTCTACTTTTAAAGCCTGAGCACGATGAAATTACTTTTTAACTTCTGAATAAAGAGGATTCAGAAAAGCCAATACTAAATATGTAGTTTTTGAAAATGTTCCCTTTCAGAATGATTTTCGTGGCAAAGTGATTGAGCTGAGAATTGAAGCCTTGAAGAAGTACCAGAAGGCCAATGACCTGAAATTATCACTGTATTTGCAGCAGAATTTTGAGCCAATGCAAGCATTTTTAAATCTCCCTGGATCCCAAGGTAGGTAGAATATCCCAGGTACACAGTTTGAGGTTTTGTTTTGTTTTGTTTTACATTGGAGATCCTTTTACTTGAAAAGTAATACAATGACTATAATAAATAAAAGTACAGTAATACATTTTTCATTATCATTATTATTATGACTCAGAAGCTCCTGTACAAAGGCAAAGATTCTCTCTGGAAGAATAGTTTTCCTTTGTAAAGATAAAGTAACGTATTATATATTTAGCATATGTAGCTGACATATAATTAGCACAATAAAATATGTTTCCTTTCTACCCCATCCCCTTTTCTAGGAATTAGAATTATTTAATTTTATTAATCTTGCTGGAATAGACTCTGCTACTTCAAAGCAGAAGGCCAAGGAGACATCTGACAATGGTTGTGAATTTCATCAATCCAGTTGTCCCTCTAAGAGTTTCAGCGACTTCCTCCACAGAATTTATGGCAATATTAGAGAAAATGATATAGTTCATTAAAAAATAGAATACAGAGATGGCTCGGAGGACAGGGAAAATGGTTCTTAAATTTTCAAGTATCTACGGATATGAACTCCATTTTTATAAAGGGACAGGCAATGGGAAATCACGGCCAAGGAATGACAATGTTCTATCAGCATCAGTATGTATGTTTCTCATTTCTTAGTCTTACTTCATAAAGGGTTTGAACAGCTTATAAAAATCACACTCAACACATGGGTTAAATAAACATATAAGTAAATCAAAGAAAAAGGAAAATAAGCTGAAGCCAGGTAAATACACAAGAATGCATAATGGGAGTACTACACAGCTGGCAGAGGTAGGCTACAAATTTGACTCCGAATTTTCCAGTAAAAAGAAACATTGATTAGTGAAATTCATGAAGAAACAAAGTTTTTCCTGGTATTGAAATCTGAGAGAAATTTTTCATCCAGGTCCCTATGATGGGGACAGGACATTGCTTGTGTGATGATAGTAGCCAGTGTCTTCAACAATATTTCAAAATAAATTCAGAATCTAAATTTCCTAGGCTGTTTCTCCTCTGTTCTTTGGCATAATCTAATAAAAACATATTAATCTAATTCTTTTAAAGTGATGAATTGACTCAAGATGATTCAGGTACATAAAACTCTACTGGTCTGGCTTAATCCATAGGTAAATTTTAGAAAACTAGAAGACTACTGACTATCTTTCAGGCAGTATTACATGCATATTTTTCTATCAACTTATGTTCTAATAAGAATAGGACAAGGCCAGGCGCAGTGGCTCAAGCCTGTAATCCCAGCACTTTGGGAGGCCGAGGCGGGTGGATCATGAGGTCGAGAGATCGAGACCATCCTGGTCAACATGGTGAAACCCCGTGTCTACTAAAAATACAAAAAATTAGCTGGTTATGGTGGCACGTGCCTGTAATCCCAGCTACTCAGGAGGCTGAGGCAGAAGAATTGCCTGAACCCAGGAGGCGGAGGTTGCAGTGAGCCGAGATCGCACCATTGCACTCCAGCCTGGGTAACAAGAGTGAAACTCCATCTCAAAAACAAACAAACAAACAAACAAACAATAGGACAAAACTGGGAAGAAACCTGGAATGCAACCACAAGCAGTATTAAATCATTAAAATACAAATTTAAAATTGGAGAAAAAAGTTATAAGGAAGAGAGACAGGTCCCTGTTTTACTTCATCCAAAATTAGCTGAAGGTCATCTTGAGGGATCTATAGGATTAAAGAGCCAAAAGATTTTTAGTTCCAGAATCAAATTAAGTCTAAATTAGCAAATAGTGAAGGGTTCCATTCAACTTGATTGCCTCAGGGGATACTTTTTCCCCTTGCATGTAAAACATTGAATCAACTTTAAATTGGAATAGCCACAGATGCACACTTTTTCTCTTCTTTCCTCTTATGCTTCTGGAGAATTAAATGATAGTGTCCTATACTGCTCTGTTACCACAAATTAATGTAGCCACAGGCAATCGATCAGTGTGTTATACTGATTCTGCATTCATTTAACACTAATTATGGGTCAGTTTCATTTTCTAACACATGTATTCAAACTCTACAGGTTTGAGCCCAAGTGGATTGGAAATCTAATGGATTCCTAAATTTTGGTTATATGGCCTATTTTTTCACTTCTACTATTTGATTATTGAAAAGAAAACAAATATCCTCATAATGAACGATTTTAAAAGTAATTATGTAAAGAGGGTTATTATCAGCAGTAATAATTTCTTAATGGTGGATGTTGCAGTGTTTTCCAACTTTATGTATCATCTGGACTATTATCTATTCAATATTTGCTGTTAGGTTGACTTCTTTAATTTCTTAAATGTGTTCCTTGAGAATAAAATTTGTATTATTTGTATTACTATTTTAAATGAAGAATTGCTATAGTTTTCCATAATAGAAGGTAAACAATAATACACAAAAAAACAAGATTTTAATGTTCTAGAAAATTGTATAAATCTGAGATCTATTTTATCTGTATTAGGAAGTGAGATTAGAAAGACAGAGAGAATTTTAAAGAAAGTCAGCACCAAACTGCAACTTTCTTCTTGGTGTTATCAAGTTTGAAATAATTGAAAATAATTTTCTCACTGTGACTTATACTATTTAATTCTGTGTTCCAACACCCAAATTTATCCCAATTGCCAATTAAAATTATCTCACCATCAAATTTTGGAAAATTATAATTTAAGTGAAAAAGCACTGAATTTAGACTCAGATACATGATTTCTAGGCCTTCCTCTGAGGCTCACCAGTTATATGACTTGGGAAAGTCATTTAATTTCAGTTTTTAAACATACAAACAACATTAACACGGAGCATGTTGATAACATAATACCTTGTGTAACCCTTACAATGACTCTATAAAAGGTACTATAGAACAAGAAACAAGCACAGAGAAGCCAGGCTTCTGGCTCCATATTCAATCTTTATTCCCTAGACTATGCTACAAAATGAATGTGTAAAAGTATGTGACTTTTCATGCCTCTTCTAGATCTAAAGGCTGTAATTTGAATCCAAATTTATTTTCTGTTTAACATATAATCTTCCCAGTGAAAGGTTAATTTGTTCAGCAAGAGATTGGTAATTCTGCATCTAGCCCAGTAGGTGGCACCAACCACATTCAGGCTTCAAGTCCACAGAGTGGTAATTCAGGAGCTGTGAAATGCTGTGGGAGAGATGGGCCTTCCATTACTCTTAGGACAAAAGGTGCCACATTTATATATCAGATGAAAAAAGAAAAAAATGTCTTGATGTTTTATGACATCCTCTTTTGGCACCAAATTGTATTACTGGCAGCCTTGATTGGATCATGTTAAACTCAGTGTTTCTGTTGCATAATTTTTACCTAGTATTCTACTCCCTGGACCACAGTTCTCTCCATTTCAAAAAACAGTCACTGCCCACTTCCTCCACAATCCTTGTAGAATAGTGTTCCCTTCTACCACAGATAAATCAGGCGATTGGGGTTCTAAAATAAAAAATGGGTTGGGCAATTGCACAAGATGGTGCTTATTTGAAGTCTGTATATTTAATAGTGTTACAGGGACAGTGTTCCTTTTTCTCTAGTTTCAAAAGAATTGAATTTCGCAAACCTGTCTTAGACAAAGCATGTGGTATAATTTTGGACACACCTCCCAGTAAATCAAGGGTACAGGCTCTTCTGTTCCAACCATTTCCAATTAGAGGAAGGGTTTACCTCTCTACTCAGCCAAGAATTTCTCCTCCTACTGTCCTATGTGCTGGTTGGCTGAGTTGCAGTGGTATGATCTGTGTAGCTGGCAAAATACCATCTTGTGTTTGTTAATATTATTTTGTTACACTTCAACAAATCCCTACTTGTGAATTCCCTTGACACACAGGAAGTAGCATTACCATTGTCTATGTTATCTCTTTGGCATACTGCATCACTTAGTTTGTTTACACCTAGAGTGAAGTCTTTACTTTTGATCTTTCTGGAGATGAGTAACGTTTGAAAGGATTTACTTTCCCACCAGTATAAAATTATAATTTGACTCAGGGTGTATCGTAGGTCCTCCCTAACTTCTACAGAGTCCAGAGAGCAAGTTTGTGGACTTTGGCAGTCACCTATCTTAGAGAGCACAGACACTAAGCAATCTCTAAATTCAACTGAATTTCCCATCATATCTGCTGGTGTTTAAAGAAGAGATTTGTCAAATACAAAAAATCACCTGGGCATGGTGGCGCGTGCCTGTAATCCCAGCTATTCAGGAGGCTGAGGCAGGAGAATTGCCTGAACCCAGGAGGCGGAGGTTGCGGTGAGCCGAGATCGCGCCATTACACTCCAGCCTGGGTAACAAGAGCGAAACTCCATCTCAAAAAAAAAAAGAAGAAGAAGAGGTTTATCTTCAGCAATAATATAACTTTGTTAAGACATTTGATTTTGACAGTCTTGCTTTTCTCTCCTACCTCAACCCCCACCAACTCTTAGCATTTCCTTGAGCTCTTTTGAGAAAAACCTGAAGGTTGGATGTGAGTATTATGCTACATTTATAAATTCAGATGAAAGCCCAGTGAGGTGGGAAATGTATACTCTTGAGACCTTATTTACTCTCTAACTCCTTCTGTTTTGAAAGCAAGTCATTCTTCCCAGCTTTAACCTTTACATCACTTTTGTACTATTCTTCCTGATGGCTGAACTACATTTCAGCAGGTGCTGCTGAAGGGAAAATAGTAGTGTTAAGCTAAAATGCTGAAAGGCAGAGGCGGAAAACCACAGCTAGCTCAAATCTGGGTACTTGATAAGTAGTACTGTATTGCTTTCAGGTATAGGCTTTTTTAAGCTTTGAGGCAACCTGAACCTTCTGAATGTCAAAGTTAGGTTTATGGTATTAGCAGGTTATAAAGTTAATTTCTAAACTAAGTCATGCTTCTACTTCCTTAAGACCTCACAGAAGCTCAGGGGGAGAATAAATACTTTTTTTCCTAAATATAAATTTTGAAGCTTGACAAAATAACTGTATCCTTATTAATACTATTTTAATGGGTAACAACAGATTCCATAATTTGTGGGCACACACACTCAGGAGTGAAGCAGGATGTCTAGGGAAGGGTTATCATATTTAGCAAATAAAAAAAGGATACTCTATTAAATCTAAATTTCAGATAAACATCAAATAATTTTTAGTATAAGTGTATCCCAAATATTTCATGAGATATAGGAAACATTATTTGGTATTTATATTGAAATTCAAATTTAACTGGGAGTCCCATATTTTAGTCTGGCAATTTTAATTTGAACAGACTCACTACGGTCCTATTTAGCACCCTACAATTCTCCCTTTTTATCCTTTTCTTTCTTTTTTTTTTTTTAAATTTTTTTTTTGAGACAGAGTTTCGCTCTTGTTACCCAGGCTGGAGTGCAATGGCGCGATCTCGGCTCACCGCAACCTCCGCCTCCTGGGTTGAGGCAATTCTCCTGCCTCAGCCTCCTGAGTAGCTGGGATTACAGGCACGCACCACCACGCCCAGCTAATTTTTTGTATTTTTAGTAGAGACGGGGTTTCACTGTGTTGACCAGGATGGTCTCGACCTCGTGATCCACCCACCTCAGCCTCCCAAAGTGCTGGGATTACAGGCTTGAGCCACCGCACCCGGCCCCTTTTTATCCTTTTCATTGCCTCTCTTCCCCTTCTCACCCTCTGCCTGCCATTCTCTCTGCTTCCTCATTCTCTTCCCCATCTTCACCTTTATCTTTTATTCTCCACTATCTACAATTGACCATTTTTTGTGAAACATATCTATCTGGGTTATCTGAGAGTATGTATATATAAACATAACTTATTATTCCACTTCTTTAATTGCATATAATTCTCAAATTATTTTCCCCCTGTGGGATATGAGCTCTAAATAGAAAAACAGTCTGTCACTCCAACTTCTGAAATATTGTTTGACAAAGTTATTAAAAAAAAAAAAAAAAGAAAACAGAAAATTCACATCAATGCTAATACTCACAGTGATAGAAAACAAACAAAGCTAGTTTCCACACCCCTTAAAAGAAGCTCTCATTTTCCTGTTTCCCCTTAGGTACTATGGGCACTACAACTATGGACAGAGTGACTACTGGCAGAAACGAACATCATGTGGTGAGAACTACTTTCTTCAAACAAACAAAAAAAATCGTTTTAAGGGGTTGAATAGATAGTGGGTACAGATTTTTGGAATGCATTTCTTAACATATATTCTAATTTAATATTGTAGTGATTTGCAAAGTGGGTGCTAGGGTATTCAATATTTTAGCTGTCCTTTTTCCTCTGTTTTTTTTTTTTTTTTTTTCCTGCCTTAGAGAATTCTGGGATCAAAGATCTACACAGAACAACAAGGAGCTAAAGGAAGTCAGCTTGATGATGCAGGAGGGAGGCTCTTTTTTCTGAGGTCACTGACGGATGAAGCACTGAAGAATTAGGCGGCTTTCACTCCATTTGCTTTGGACAGATTTAAAGACTAGGCACAGCCATTTGTGCTAATTAAAATCTCTCAAACCTTTGTTTTAGTGCTGTTTTCCCTCTATCCCACCACCAATCTGGGTGGAAATGTTGGATGTTTGGCCTTAAACATGTATGGAATGCAGTCATTTAGGGATTGTAAACAGGCTTTGATTATTTTGATAGCTTTTGGATTTGAAATGACCACATTATATAATATGTTTTTACTAAGCCCATAAAAAGGAGCTCCTCTCCACCTCTGAAGTACATAATTGTGGACAGATCCACCACTGGAAAATGAGAAAAAGTAGGTACAAAATAAGTAAAATTATATGCCAAAGACTTCTCTTACGCTCTCACCAAAAACGTCAAACTGCCCTGTTGATTCCGCCCCCTTGTTATCTATTCCTTGAATTTCATCCACCTTCCTAGTATCACTTTTTTTTTTTTTTTCCAGGCCCTCCTTCCTGCCTGGATTACCAAAACTTCTTCACTGGTTTCCCTGCTTCTAGTCCCTCTAATTCATCTTCCATAGTACCACTGAAGCTATCTTTTATAAGAGATAAATGAGATCATGTCACTCCCCTACTGGTTTCTTGCTGAAGTCTAAGCTCCTTCACAGACCATAAATGATCTGTCTCCTGCCTAGCTTCTCAGTCTCATCTTTCACTATGTCCCCCTTCTCTCATATATCCCACATTGGACTCCACAGAGAACAGAACTATTAATATTTACAGTTCTCCCGATGTATCATGAGTTCTATTAGCCTCATGTACAAAGTGGGAAGATACTTCTCTCCTGTATCCCTGACCATTGCCTGTTTGTCTTAAGACTAAATTTGCTACCTTTCTATCCCACTGATTCTCAATCATAGTTGTGTATTGGAATCCCCTTAAGAGCTTTGAAAAACAGCATTCTACTGGGTCCACCCCAGATAACTTAAATCATGGTAACCGAGTGATAAGGCAAAAGTATCATATTTTTAAAAAGTTCTTCAGGAAATTCTTTTTTTTTTTTTATTTTTTTAT
This sequence comes from Saimiri boliviensis, assembly GCF_048565385.1. Classification (NCBI taxonomy): domain Eukaryota; kingdom Metazoa; phylum Chordata; class Mammalia; order Primates; family Cebidae; genus Saimiri; species Saimiri boliviensis. The sequence goes on along the minus strand of NC_133450.1, from coordinate 37,235,952 downwards.
TGCATTTTAGGTTTGGGGGTACATGTGATGAACATGCAAGATTGTTGCATAGGTACACACATGGCAGTGTGGTTTGCTGCCTTCTGTCCCCTCACCTGTATCTGTCATTTCTCCTCATGCTATCTCTTCCCACCTCCCCACACCCCCGCCCCTCCCCCATTTTTTTTTTTTTCTCATTAATGAGTCTTTTTATTGTCTTTTTTTTTTTTTTTAATCGAAGGTCCCTTAGTGATCCTGCTTCCATGAGTAGCAGTGACCAGGGGAAAAGGGACAGGAACCAGCCGGCACAGGGAGGGGTCATCTCCACAACATTCCATTTATACACAGAACTAAACAGACAAGCACAGAGTCACTATTTCGGTTAGAAGTTGGCAGCATGGGAAGGGGGAGGAACAAGTGGGGATTGGGGATGTTGTTAAAAAAAAAATACAGGCTCCCCCGACAACTGGGAGGCCTCAGGGGAACTTGGTCTGCTTCAACCCAAGAGGAATCAGAAGATCAAAAGCAGTTTGGGAAGGCCAGAACCGTCAGGGATGGAGGGAGGAGGAAAATCCAGGGGGTGGGGGGTCTGTTTGGCAACTGGGGTGAAGGGATTGCCCTCCCCCTGCTGGGATCCCCCCAGCCCCTCCGGTCTGGCAGGAAGGGGGCAGACTGCAACCCCCCAGGGCAGGTGTGGGGCTGCCAGATGCTCCAGGCAGGGGGCCAGAAGGGGCTATGTGTAATCAGGTTTGAGACTCACTGCGAGGCTCTCTTACTTCTGTCACAGCAGTAAGGGAACTCTATCACGATTACTGGTTTATTTAGCTACCTTTCTCACCAGATGGTGAGCTCTTTGAGGCCCAGGATTCTATCTTGTTATCTTTTTATTTTGACTGCAAACACAGTGCCTAGCTTTTTATAGAGGCTCCATAATTGATATGCGTAAGGCCACAGAAGGTTAATTTCCAGGTCTCTTGATGTCCTGCCTTGTGTACATTACCAGTGGATTAGATTGTAGTTCCTGAGATCTTCAGATATTGTCTTTTACTCTAAGTTGTCAGTAATTTCCTATCGCATGTCAGTATAGAAGAGTTGATTTGTCATAAAACACGTCATAATCCGTAGGAATCCCTTATACTTTCTGGTAATAAGCAAAGTGAAGGAACCAATTCAAAATCATCTTTCTCTCAAGGTTAATTTAAATATTTAAAGATGCATTTTAAAGATGAATTTTTAAAAATGTACTTTTGCATTTGAGAAGGTTTACAAGAAATCACAGAATTTTGGCATTAGAAGAAACTTTAAATAAGTATAAAGTTTCCCTTCACTTTACAAAACAGGAAACTGGAGTTCAGATACATAGAAAAGGTGTCTAAATTCCTACAGTTAATTGGGGCCAGAGCTGGTTACCACAGCCTAGGTATTAATACTGCCAGTTCATATTCCAATCTAACTCATATCTTTCCTCTCCTAACCACAAAAATAATGGGCTCTAAAACGCTGAGATGATTAGTTTCATATTCTACCAACTGAGTTAGTACAGTATATAATTTACATTGTTTCAAGAAAGCCACCACTGTACTTATTTAGTCCCTGAGAGATTTTGGCAGTCCTGAGAGATTTTCCGTCAATTGGATTAGACAGAGCAATGAGAACAAAAGATAGAAATATAAAATCTGAATGTACTACTGATTAACTTGAACAGTCATTTAACCTCAGGGCTTTAGATTCCCAATTTTAAAATTGGATTAAAAGAGCATCATTTGAAGGTTTTTAAAGTATGGGATTTTGTTTTTTTAAATCACTACAGTGAGTTCAGATTATTATATGACCTTTTCCCTCCTCCTTCATTTTTTTTTTTGTTAACTACAACATGGAATAAAGTAGTTTACTTGGTAGCTGAGGTTGTAACTTCTTAAAAAGTGAATTATTTGCCATTGCCAAAGTATTTACATTTTATGCTCATTATCAGTCAGGCTTAACAACTTTCCCTCAAATGTTCCAAAGTTTTCAATTTTTTCAAAATGCAAAACTGGGATAGCCTGTTATCCTACTTTGTTTTTAAGACTTCATATTGGCCGGGCGCGGTGGCTCAAGCCTGTAATCCCAGCACTTTGGGAGGCCGAGGTGGGTGGATCACAAGGTCGAGAGATCGAGACCATCCTGGTCAACAAGGTGAAACCCCAGCTCTACTAAAAATACAAAAAATTAGCTGGGCATGGTGGTGTGTGCCTGTAATCCCAGCTACTCAAGAGGCTGAGGCAGGAGAATTGCTCGAATCCAGGAGGCGGAGGTTGCGGTGAGCTGAGATCGCGCCATTGCACTCCAGCCTGGGTAACAAGAGCGAAACTCTGTCTCCAAAAAAAAAAAAAAAAGACTTCATATTGGATGGGCAGTATAAAGTTTCAGTTAGATTGGATGGCTCCTCATGAGTGTCTGCATTTTGGTGAATCCAGGAAATGGATCTCAGCTTTGTGAATACAGACAAATTTATATGGTCAACTTATTCAAAAGGTCAGAGACTTATTCAAGCTACTCAAACTCCCAAGAGATTAGCTGATAAACCCAGTACTAAACTACAAAGAGGGCTATACCTTATAGTTTGGTGGGAATATGTCTATGTTTAGGGTATTTCTACCTCCAAATTAAATTATAGGAAACTGAATTAGTAATCAAAAGGTATTTGGGATTGAAATATCATTATTATAGTTTTATTTGTGCTCATAATATTCCAATTACGTTCATCTGAGAATAAAATCTCTGATAACCTTGACCATATGCGGGCGATACTTTTCAATTTCAAGGTCAGTTGAGGAAAAACCTGTCCCATCAGCAATATATTTATAAATCATAACTTTGGGTAGCCTATTTTTGTAGCTTATCTCATTTATTTTATCTTGACTTTTCAGCTACGCAGAGGATATCTGCTAACATTTCACCCCCAAAAATTGCCTTTTTGCTTTGCCAGAAAGTGATTAGTAATGTTTGTAACACTTCTTTCCTAAATGAAATGAGGGTAACAATGGCCTGATAATTTCATCTTTAGTCTAGAATTGCAATAATCAAAGAGGGAACTGACAATGCACATTCTGCCTTACACTTGCAGATGCAGGCAGATAATCTAGTTTTAGTGTTGTTAACAATGGCCACCTTAGGCGGTATCTCCTTTTATTGGCAGAGGCTTCTGTAATCTGTTGCACGAATTGCTTGCCAAGTAAAATCTCCTTTTGGTCCCTCTGGCACCTTGGGAGGAGCCTGCATTGCTAACAACTCAAAGTCCCTATTGCTTCATATGTTTTGCATTTAGTCAACAAATATTAGGAAATGAGAAGAGCACAGGGTTCTGTGCTGGAAAGGGAGGCTTGCTTTACAACCAATCAATTTCACAGCAGGAGATACACATGCAGATATAAATGAAATGTAATTATTACATGGTAAAACTGAGAATTTTCAGGACAACTAAAAAATCCATCTTCTCTACTTCTTTCACAAATTCACTTATAATTCCTAACACGAAAAGTTACCTAAGGTTCATTTTAAGTGTAAAACATGATACAAACATTCCTAGAAACCATACTTCCTTCAATTATTAGTCAACCTGAGGAAAACGAGATTACTTAGGATAACAAAATAATTTTTGTTTTGTACATGCTTTTTTTTTTTGAGACGGAGTTTCGCTCTTGTTACCCAGGCTGGAGTGCAATGGCTCGATCTCGGCTCACCGCAACCTCCGCCTCCTGGGCTCAGGCAATTCTCCTGCCTCAGCCTCCTAAGTAGCTGGGATGACAGGCACGCGCCACCACGCCCAGCTAGTTTTTTGTATTTTTAGTAGAGACGGGGTTTCACCATGTTGACCAGGATGGTCTCGATCTCTCAACCTCGTGATCCACCCGCCTCGGCCTCCCAAAGTGCTGGGATTACAGGCTTGAGCCACCGCGCCCGGCCGTTGTACATGCTTTTTAAGGAAAAATATTTTTTCTGGGGATGCTGAGCTTTAAGACAAATTTTAGTTACATGGAAACCAGTTAACAACAGTAGAAAAGCATGATGCTTTTGATTTTTTAAAAGGTCCGCTTAAACTCAATCCATGACTGTTTTTAAGCTTGGAGTTATCTTTTCATCACATATATATTAAAGCCTACAAACTGAAGGCATTGCAAACAGAGCCGTTTTAAGAAATCAAATAGTTTCTAGGGCACTTAATATTACTTTCCCATTTAGCAAATCTCATTTTCCTTTCCCATATCTAATAATGCCCTCCTCTTCTATTCTACTATTCTATGTTCTACTTTTTTTTTTTTTTTTTTGAGGGAGAAAAATTAGTGCTTTCTTTAGAAATCAAACTTTTTTTGTTCTTGGTTTTCTTCTTTTATCAGATATACAACCACATAAATGGAGACCTCCTACATTTGTAAATTGTCAGAACACACCTGGGAAGAACTTCTCTACCTTCTGAATATTAATATGTGACTGTGTAGGTGGAATTAAAGGTTTAAACTGGAGCCCTCAGGAAAGAATAACTTCTATAGTATAATGAAGAGAGAAAGGGGTTGGTTTGTAATTAGAGTTGAACTAACTGCGAAGCTATTGAGGCCTTACCATTAGATAAGATACCCAAATCCATCCTCCCTCAATCTCAGTCCATTTGGTAAAGGTGTAGCTGATCCCCATCCTTTGGACAAGTATGTGAGTAAGGCCTAATCAAACAGAAAATGCCACCCCCTTGCCTTATAAGTGCTTTGGGGATTGGCACATGACATAAATCTATGATTCTCAGTTTTGGTTCTCCAAACCCTTTACGTTCTTAAAAATTGAGGACTTTATAGAGCTTTTGCTTATGGAGATAATATGGTTTGGCTCTGTATCCCCACCCAAATCTCATCTTGAATTGTACTCCCATAATTCCCAGGTGTTGTGGGTGGGACTCAATAAGAGCTAGTTGAATCATGGGGGTGGTTTGCTCCATACTATTCTCATGGTAGTGAATAAGTCTCATGAGATCTGATGGTTTTATTAGGAATTTCAGCTTTTACATTTTCCTCATTCTCTTTTTGCCTGCTGTCATCCACGTAAGATGTGACTTGCTCCTCCTTGCCTTCCACCATGACTGTGAGGCTTCCCCAGCCACGTGGAACTGTGAGTTCTCCATTAAACCTCCTTCTATTGTAAATTGCCCAGTCTTAAGTATGTCTTTATGAGCAGGTGTGAAAACAAACTAATACAGTAGGTTACATATATTCACATTTACCATATTAAAAAATTTTATATATGAAAAATGTTTACTATAATGGGGTACTGATCTAAATTATACCCTAGAGCCAGATGCTGTAGCTCATACCTGTAAACGCAGCTACTTGGGAGGCTGAAGCAGGAGAATATCTTGAGACAAGGAGTTTGATACCAGCTTCGGCAACACAGAGAGACTCTGTCTCTCTCTTAAAAAAAAGTATGTATATATATTTGTGTGTGTATACACACACACACACACACACACACACACAAAACCTAGAGAAGCCAATGCCATCTTTGTTGCTATGTAGGAAGAGTCAAGGCGAGAATGAAGTCAACAAAGAAGAAAGCACAGCTGAAAGTGACATCTTGATGACACAGTTTCAGACCCTGAATCTAGTCAATCCTGAAGCTATGCAAGTCCAGACTTGTTAGCTGCATAAGCCAATGAATTTCTTTTGGCTTCAACTCGAATCAGTTGCTTGCAACCAAATATGTCATCAGATTTCTGTGTTTCCAATTGTGGACTTCAGGGATAGAGTAACTGAAACCAAGAAAAGCAAAACTGCAGATAAGGGAGGACTACTGAATACTTCACGCTACTGAATTGTACACTTTTAGATGGTTAAAATGGTAAATTTTATGTATGTGTATTTTACCATTTAAAAAATGGTACACTTTAAAAGCATTAAAAGCTTTGTTGCTTTTATATATATTTTTCCCCCAAAGAAAGCTATACTATGGTCAAGATGAACTTTAAACTGGCTGAATTAGGCACTGTTTTGTTTTTTTTTTCCCTAGGATTGGTGTAACTAATTTTGGTCTGAAAATAGGTGAGTACAATACAATAGGATATTTTAAGACGGAGGGGGGTGGGGAGAGAGAGAGAAAGAGAGAGAGAGAGAGAGAGAAAGAGACCACATAACTTTTATTACATAAAGTTATAGTAACATAACTTTTATTACAGAACATTGTTATAATTGTTCTATTTTATTATCAGTTATTGCCATCATCAATCTCTTACTGTGACTATTATATAAATTAAACTTTATCATAGATACGTACATGTAGGAAAAAACATAGAGGAGAGTCTGGACCCAGAAAAGCCCAATGAGATTTTGCCTTGCTTATACTGAAATTGTTATTAACCACAGAAATAATAAGAGTTAACTGGTGGGCTAAGTGTAAATATACCGGTACTGGAAAAAAAACTAACTTCAGGCTAGGCGGTGCGGTGGCTCAAGTCTGTAATCCCAGCACTTCAGGAGGCTGAGGCTGGTGGATTACCTGAGGTCAGAAGTTCAAGACCAGCCTGGCCAACATGGTAAAACACTGCTTCTACTAAAAATACAAAAATTAGCCGGGCATGGTAGCACATGCCTATAATCCCAGCTATTCAGGAAGCTGAGGCAGGAGAATTGCTTGAGCCCAGGAGACTGAGGTTGCAGTGAGCCAAGACTATGCTACTACACCGCAGCGTGGCTGACAGAGCAAGATTCTGTCTCAAAAAACAAACACAAAACAAAAAAACTAACTTCCTTTCTACTAAAATATAAAGTTTCAACTCCATCATTATCATAATGAAAGCCAGATGCTTACCTATTTTTTATGTTGTCTCAGAGGGTTAATAGAAATTCTTGCAGTTTTCATGCTGAAAACCCTAAGAATGGAAAGAATACATTCCTGGGCACTTCTAATTATTTACAAACAAACTCCCACCCCAAATGTCATCACACCCCACATCCCATGTTTCCTAAGGCATTTATCAATACTGGAAAATGGTACTCTCTCCTACCTTTCAGAAACTTTTCTTTGGCATAACATTTGATTCCAGGATGAATTCTGAAGAAATGCCACACTGTAACAAGAGTAATGGTGTGTATATATTGTAATATTCATTCAATAACCAGCAGTAAAAGGTCACTCTAGACAGTAAAGTCACTGTGTCTTTCCTGTGTAAATTTTCTCTGTAAAAGGCTGCTGAATTTGAGAACGATAAATACACTTAAGAAAAACTGTTGAAAGACAAGCATCTATTATAATTTGGTTCTATTATTTCTTAGAAATTTTAATATTTAGCAAAATATGATGAATATTAATAAACCTCCATATACTTTAGAACAGGGGTCCCCAAACCCTGGGACGAAGACAGGTACCCGTCTATAGCCTGTTAGCAACCCTGCCACACAGCAGCGAGCAACCATTACAACCTGAGCTCTGCGTCCTGTCAGATCAGTGGCCATATTAGATTGTCATAGGAGCCTGAATCCTATCATGAACTGCAGATGCGTGGGATCAATATCTGACGATCTGGGGTGTTCTAGAAGAGTTTCATCCTGAAACCATCATCCCTCCCCATCCCCATCCATGGAAAAACTGTCTTCCACAAAACAGATCCCTGGTGCCAAAAAGGTTGGGGACTGCTTGCTGCTTTAGAAAGTTTAATTCATATCCACTCTTCCCACTTAAGTTTTCATGAATTTAACCATCACCCCTTTTGTGAATGCAAAGTTAGTCTCTTCTTCTCCATTATTGACTTGTGAAACGAAGTGCCAGTTTTCCTCCATGAATAATTATAGAATATTCTAATTAAAGGAGTGCTTACTCAAATCTACCACTGTAAAAAAGGCCCCAATTTGTTTAAGATCACAACCTGTTAGTGGACAGATTTAGACCTTATCTCTTTAAAAGCTCAAGATATTTTCTTTTTTTTTTTTCTTTTTTGAGACAGAGTCTCAGAGTCACAGTCTGTCGCTAGGCTGGAGTGCAGTGGCGCAATCTCGGCTCACTATAACCTCCGCCTCCTGGGTTCAAACAATTCTCCTGCCTCAGCCTCCCACGTAGCTGGAACTACAGGCGTGCATCACCACGCCTGGCTAATTTTCTTGTATTTTAATAGAGACGGAGTTTCACCATGTTGGCCAGGATGGTCTCGATTTTCTGACCTCGTGATTCACCGATTCACCTGCTTCGGCCTCCCAAACCGCTGGGATTACAGGTGCGAGCCACCATGCCCGGCCAAGCTCAAGATATTTTCTAATCATTTAGAGTGTATTGCAAAGAAAAGATAGGTTAGAAAGATAACAATATAACCAACTATTTGCTCTTCATGTTTAATTTGAAAAAAAGGAAATAATTCTCTTGGAAATACTTTCTCATCTTTATCTCCCATTGAAACTAGTTAACAACCTGTTGGCCACCAGGATCTAAGGTGACACTGATGGGAAATGAGTTCATGACCTGGCTTAAATTTTTAATCACTGTCAAAAATACTAGCAACACACATACTAAAAAAAACAAAAGCAAAAAAAATCCCCACCAATTTATTTTACTCACTTCGATTCCATCCATCATCTACTTTGAGTAGGCCTTATTATTTAAAATGAAATACATAAGCACATGAATCTTCAGGGGATGAGTAATTTCATGTCCCAATGGAACAATAAAAAAATCACAACTGGCTGAGTGCGGTGGCTCACGCCTGTAATCCCAGCATTTTGGGAGGCTGAGGCAGACGGATCACAAGGTCAAGAGATCGAGACCAACCAGGCCAACATGAAGAAACCCGTCTCTACTAAAAATACAAAAAATCAGCTTGGTGTGGTGGCGCGCGCCTGTAATCCCAGCTACTCCGGAGGCTGAGGCAGGAGAATCGCAGGAGAATCGCTTGAACCGGATAGGTGGAGGTTGCAGTGAGCCAAGATTGCGCCACTGTATTCCAGCCTGGCGACAAAACAAAAACAAAAAATTCATAACCAACCATCAAAGTGACTGAGATTTCTGTATAAACACTGATATCACACATTTTTTAAATACTTTGCTTTTCACTTTTATGCCTCCAGGTTTACTGCAGCTAAGAAAAAAATATACATATATATGGGTGTGCGCGCACACACACACACACACACACACGCATGTAACTTTCTAAAATTCAGAATCTGAAAGGTCCAGATAGCCACTAAGAAACCAACGTAGAATAGCCAAAGGTGATTAAAATCATGTTTTATGAAAGGCACATGGAAATAAATGGCAACAAAATCTGTTTTCATGGTAATCTCACATTCCACGAATACCGAAATGAAAATCAACGCGTGAACGGACTGTGGTTCAGGTGGAACGTATTCTCGTTTGCTAAGGAGATAGATGCTTTTCCTCTAAAAGCAGCGCTCAGGACGAGGGGGCTTAAGGCCACAAAACGGTGGGACAGCAGGAGGGAGAAAAGCCAGGAATCTCCACTCCAGCTGCCCTCCCTCAGACTCCTAAGCTTCGCTTGTGAGGATCCTTTTGCAGGCTATGACTGGAGATGGAATCCTAAAGCACAGGTGAGGCGGAAATCCTCCCTCAAGGAGAGCCGACTGAGGAAGCCAGCGGCTAAGAATTGGCGGGACTGGATACCTGCCTCTTCGCCCACGGCGGGCTCTCATAGTAGCCGCCGTTCTGCCACCCACGCAGCTTTCTAAGCCACCTCTAGGTTCCCCAGCGCCTTCAGTGGGGCGGTCGGCCGCTCCCGAGGGCTGCAAGAGGAGACTCGGGAGTGCTGAGCCAGCCTCGCTCCCGCCGCGGTCCGCTCTTGGAAGGCCTGCCCGCCGGCGAGAGCCAGCCCAAGGCGCAGACAACCAACGAGGCGCCGGGCTCGGCAGGGGATTGCTTTTGTCTGGGGCCCGGCCGAGGTTACGTCCGTGCCTCGCGCGCACCCGCTCCGCGTTCACTCAGCCAATCCGGCGCTACTCGCGCGCCCAAGAGCGGTCCGTGGTCCTACTCAGGCAGGGCCGGCTCCTTCCCGCTCCCAGTACTCAGCACCCGAGTTCTGACTCCTCCCCTCACTCTCCACGAGTTCCACGCCTCTGGGTGTAGCTCCGCCCCTGTCCCCGAGTCCGCCCCCGCAACCTCCAGAGCGTGTGCTCTCCTTTCCTCTCAGTCCTGCCATCTAGCTGCCTTGGGTCTCCCACTCCGCAGAACGGCCCGACTCTCTCCTGCTTCGTTCCGCCGCCTCCGCGCGCTCTCCCCGTGAGGCCACCGCGCCCCCCATTCCCAACTTGCCTCCTTCTCGCTGGACTGAGGGTCGCGTGTCTTGACTCCGCCCCCTCCCGCGGACCCGCGCAGTCCCGGCGCGGCCTCTCCCCCACGCAGGCCACCAAACACTCTGCGGCCTCCCCCTCCTTCCCCGCTCTCCTCGCGCTCTCCTCGGCGAGCGCGCTCCCGGCCCGCGCGCTCCGGGCTCCGGTTTCTCCCGGCTCCTGCCAGTGCGGTGACTGCGCTGGGAAACATGGCGACCGAGGGAATGATCCTCACTAACCACGACCATCAAATCCGCGTCGGAGTCCTCACAGGTAACCGGGGGAGGTGGTTCGGGACCGCCGAGGCTGTTGTCCCTGACTTGCCGTAGGCTCTTCGCCTGTGGTGGCCCTTCCCTGCGGCCTCGGGAGGAGGGAAGGCTGAAGACGGGAACCGCGGAGGTGCATTTTACAACCGCTGAGATTGTGGGTGTTCCCGCGGGTCCCCCTCCCAGCCCCCCAGGAGCCTAGGTCGACTCCGTGGGATGTCAGGCCCCAGCGCCTTCGCAGACGAAGTCCCTGGCCCCCGGAGACCGAGGGGCCGGTGCGGAGGGCGCTGCGGGGCTCCGCGCTCTCGGTGCAGGCGGCGGGATCCCGGCTCCGCAGTCTGAAGCACGCCGCTCTCGGCTGGCCGGGGCGCCTCCTCCGCTAATGCTCTTTTGGCAGAGGGGGGAATCCCATCTCCACCCCCTTCCTCCCCTTCCCCCCACCCGGGCGGCCCCACACCGCTAGCTGTGCTTGCCCGGACGCGACTCAGGTGTTAATCAGATGAAACTGCTCCTCCTCGGGTTGTCCCTCGCGGGCCGGGCATCCCCTCAGCCACCCTTGGGGCACCCTTCGCCTCCCTCTGGAGATTGGGGATCAGCTTGCGTCCGGACGTCGGAAAGTGTCTGCATTCTGTCTTTCCGAGCAAAGGGGCCCTCTGTCTGCCTCGTCGTTTCCTTAGCGAAGACTGGCTGCAGCCTGCGGCCGGGGATCCAGCTCTTTTTACTTGAGAGGGAAGGATTCCCCTACTCGGGCTTCTCTCCCCCTCTCTTCTGGGAACCCCCACCCCGTTGGAGCGTCCCGAGGCTGCTGAGGAGCGCACCTTTCCCGGGTCGCCTTTCCCTCCCTCGCGGAAGCCGTGTGTGCTCTGCATGTCTGATTCTGTTGCGCTGAATTTGGTTAATATCCGTCACTTCGGCGATCGGCAGTTGCTGCAGGGCATGACTTCCAAGATGAACAGCGAGCCGATTTGTAGGGGTTTCAGCTGTGGTTCTGTTGGTGGCAAGGTTTATGTGTAATTGAGTGGCGAGGCGGGGGTTAAAGAACTATATTTGGAATCCGAGGGCTTACTTTGGAGTGAAGGAAATCCAAGACTCAGTGATGTGATTTCGGAAAAAGAAGCAATGTGGACGGGAATCCTAGTGTTTCCCTTACTTCTTTTTTTTAATTTTTTTTAACTGTCAAATTCTGACAGGTTGAGACGGTGCTCGAGAAGGGACTAAATTCATTAAGACTTGCTTTTATTATTAGGCAGGAAAAAATGTCTGAGACTGCCGGTAGATACTGAGTGAAAAGCTTAATTTAGCTGCTGAATTTTATGAAAAGGGGATATCCAATGGCCCCTTTTCTCTTTTTTAAGTAAAGGATTGCCTTTCCCCGGTATTCTTTCGGTATGTCGATGGCGATTAATTGAATTTTCCTAATCGAAAGACCCTGAGATAGAGAAACTAGTCTAAACCAGTTGCAGAAAAGGGAACCCCCAAATCCGAAGATGCGCTGTTCTCTTCTTTTGGTCCTGAAACTGTTTGGTTATGTGAAGATTCAGTTGTATTTTAGAATTTCTGGAGCTGATAGTGCCAATTTTCGAATAATCTGATGGCGGGATGTGAAAGAGTATATCCTTTATCTACCCTCAACTTGCACTTTAAATTCTAGCCTTTTTTTTTTTTTTTTTTTTTTTTGACAATTAATAGAGTAGTGAGAAACCAAAATATGTCACCTGTCTGTGGAAATAAAAAAGGCCATAGATGTTTAAAAGTTAAACCGTAGAAATATTTTCTAAATGAACTTTTTTTACTTAAGCTTTCACATTAAATATTAGCTTCATTTAATGAATCATCTTACCTTTGTGAAGTGACATAGCAGGTAGGTGTTGTAAAGACTGCTTTGAAAGATGCAGTCCTTATCTGGTATCCTTACTGTCTAATGTGGGTAACATTGATATGCAAACAAGTGAAGAAACATTGTATGTAATTATTGTATAAAGATTTTCTAAATACGTTACCTATGAGTTTGGGGCTAACTGCAAAAGAAATTCCATATTTAGATGGATTAGGGGCAAATATGACTACCTGAAGGTAAGATTCAGTACATTTATTAGAGTCAAGAAGAAACTAGCAATTTTAAGGGGAGTTGAAAGCCAGCATCCACCTTATACATAAATATGTATTTGATGATGAGGCTCCTGAGCATAATAAAAACGCAATGTAAAGGCCTTGAAAAGCTCAGGTGGAATAGGTAGGTGGCATAGGTAAAATGTCAGAGAGAAGATAATAATTAACATTGACAGTGGAATTAAAGGCAATCAGGGGAAGCTATCTTATGAGAATGAGGTATAGTTGTCTAGGGCGAAAAATCTAGGGCCAGGAACAAGGTTGTAGCTGAAGGAATGAAAAGGCAGCTGCAGATTTGGAAAAAGTGATCATAGTGGAAAATAGGTTTTGATGATAACATGAATATTTGAAGTCAGAAATAACTCAGACTTTTTCTTGAAAAATTATTGATACAGATGTTGTTTACTATGATGGAGAGGAAATAACATTGATTTTTCTCAGTCTGTAACTAGTGAGTTTCATTATCAACAGCTTAATTTCTGTGGTCTTGCCTGATACACCATATGATTTGGGGGAAAGAACTTACAAAAATGAAGCTGTATTATACAGTTTTGTGTATTCTAGAACTTCAAGTATTATGGTTTTAATCATGTAGAATTATTCTTTACTGAACTCAAGTACTGTGATTTCATACTAAAGAAAGTTGTGTTGAATTGTAGTTTTCATAAATTATAACTTGTGACTCTCTTAAAAGGTGGAGGGCCTCTTTTTAAAAATCTCCTTGGCATGCTTCATAATACTACTCTGAAGTATTTTATCTACATCTACAGTATTTTACAAAGATAGTGGAAAGTGTGATCTACCCACACACACATTTTTACAATATGTTACTTAGTATTTTGTGAAGTCATATTGTCATTTCTAAAGTTTTTAATTGACTTCTTTGTGACATTTTTTATTACCCGTTGAAAAATACCTGTACTTTGAAACTTTTTGTCCTTTAGGTAATTTTGTTACTTTGAAACTTTTCATCCTTTAGATGTTTTTGTTATCTTCATTTCAGTTATGAATTTGCCAAATTTACCACAGTCTGTTGAGACTTCCTATCAAATGAATTAACTGTATTAGTTTTATGAAAGAATAGTGGTAGAAAGGGAAATATTTAGCAGAAGCATTTTTTTTACTTCATTATTTTGATATTTTTTTTTTTTTTCGAGAGGGCATCTCACTACAAGGCTGTAGAGCAGTGTCTCAATCTCGGCTCACTGCAATCTCTGCCTCCTGGGTTCAAGAAATTCTGCTGCCTCAGCCTCCCAGGCAGCTGGGACTACAGGCGTACACTACCACGCCCAGCTAATTCTTTTGTGGTTTTAGTAGAGACAGGGTTTCACCATGTTGGCCAGGATGGTCTCTATCTCCTGACCTGGTGATCCACCCACCTTGGCTTCCCAAACTGCTGGGATTACACAAGTGAGCCACCGTGCCTGGCTTCATTATTTTGAATTATTAAGCACTTGAAAATGAGATTATGATAATTAATGTAACATGAATATTCTACTTAAACTAATTTTTTAAATCAGGAAAATGAGAACATATATGTATATAAAATAGGCTGTATATGGAGACATTTTTATTTTGAATATTATTTTCCATCTTTAAGAATAATATCTTTGTTTGAAACTGTCTTATGTTGTCTTAACAGAAATGAAAGTTACATGGTGTTTGGTGACCTAAGGTATACTTTGAAATATTTGTGTGTCTAATGTTCTGTACTTCTATTACTATTTATAGCAGAGACTAATGGTAATGTGCTTAATGAGTAACGTGAAACAAATAAACAAGTATCTGCTACTTTAAAATTAGAAACAAGATGAGGGGGAGATGTAGAATTAATTTTTTTCTTTTGGGGGATGGAGTCTCACTCTGTTGCCCAGGCTGGAGTGCAGTGGGGCAATCTTTGCTCACTGCAACCTCCGCCTCCCAGGTTCAAGTGATTCTCCTGCCTCAGCCTACCAGGTAGCTGGGACTACAGGCGCACTGCACCACACCCAGTTTTGTGTGTGTGTGTGTGTGTGTGTGTGTGTGTGTGTGTGTGTTTTAGTAGAGATGGGGTTTTACTATATTGGCCAGGCTGGTCTTGAACTCCTGAACCCACGATCCACCCACCTAGGCTTCCCAAAGTGCTGGGATTATAGGAGTAAGCGACCGTGCCCAGCCTATACTTAAAGTCAGTATCTTGAATGTGTCACTCTTCACATAGTTTTTTCTATTTTGAAAGAAGCTGTTTATCAAAGCACCATACTAGTTTTACCACTGTAAAAGCTCTGCAGAAACATTACTAGGAAAATAATGACTACATGTATGCATGTAATGTAGAATCTATTCCATCGGCTACTTAGTATCATATTAGTTAGCTACAGCTAATGTTTGATGCCAAGTTACTTAGCTAAAGATGATAATCCATTACCTAAATTGTCATGAATAGTGGCATGAGCGAGAAAAAGATACAAATTTTTGGGAAAGGGCATTTTTAAAAATCATATTTTTGCTGTAGTTATATACATTTTAATTGCACTAACCTGTTGATTTGAAATCAGTAAGCAATACTGGAACAAATAGAAGACTAGGTACTACTGATTATGTAAAAGACTAATTGTAAATTAGAACACCAAAAATATTATAGTAACACGTAGGGAGTATTTCAGTTATTCATAAATGAAGTCATTCAAAGTATTAAAAAAACAAGTTCTAAGCCAAGCAGATGCTATTCTTATAACACTGCAATTGTTTAAGCATTTACTTTTTTACATTCTTAAAACCTATTCTTATATATTATGTGTCAATATTATTTTCTGAAAAGCCCATTTATTGATAAGGATATATACATATTATATCTGTTTTGAGAATAGATATCATTAAGTAGGCAAATTATATTACATCTTGCTAAGTGGAATTGTGTGTTCTGGCAAACTTACCTGTTGTTTTCAATATGTGTTTTTAATACTGATCTATATGACTGTTGAAAGGAAGCCTGTTTGTTGAACTAGATTGTTCCTTTGTGAATTTTTTGTTGGAAGCAATGTATTAGAGAATTAAATGTTATGTCAAAGTAGGAAAATGTTAAATTAATTTCTAATGAATATACTTAGTACTCTCATCATTGGTCAAAGACTTGAAAAAGTGTTAGTTGCTACACAGTAAGAATTTTAACTATATTAAAAACACATGGGCCGGGCGCGGTGGCTCACGCCTGTAATCCCAGCACTTTGGGAGGCTGAGGTGGCTGGATCACAAGGTCAAGAGATCGAGATCATCCTGGTCAACATGGTGAAACCCCGTCTCTACTAAAAATACAAAGAATTAGCTGGGCATGGTGGCACGTGCCTGTAATCCCAGCTGCTCAGGAGGCTGAGTCAGGAGAATTGCCTGAACCCAGAAGGCGGAGGTTGCAGTGAGCCAAGATTGCGCCATTGCACTCCATCCTGGGTAAGAAGAGCGTAACTCTGTCTCCAAAAAAAAAAAAAAAAAACCACACATGACTGACTTCAAAGTGAATATACTTAATACTGTCATCGCCATATTAGTGATATTAGTTGCTATACAGTAAGAGTTTTAAATATATTAAAAATACATGTGACTGTTTGACTTCAAACAGGCATATAGTAGAAAATCAACGGTATGTTTTTAGGGAGAAAGTGATGAATAAGAGTCTATTTTTACTCTTACTGGTGATACATTCCTGGCTAAGTTGAACACGATGTTTTTAAAAACAGTCAGTGAAATAGATAAAATTTATTACTCTGTTTTGTAAATAGAATTGAAGAACAATGAAGTGTATTTGGAATTTGAAATGTTAAAAAAAAAAAAAAGATCCTGAAAAAGAAAGTAGTGAAACCACAAAGGATTTCTTCCTTCGCATCTGGGCTGAGAAGATAAATACCAAGGAAGAAGAAAAGATTGTTTAACCTGCTTAGAAGTAATTGGGACTGTAGTCAATATGAATGGCATATTATCTTACTTTCATTAAAAAATTATTTTGAGTGACATCTCAAGAAGGAAATGTCTAGTGAAGTATTGCTAAGTAGAAGCTCTATCCAGGTTCTTTAGTGAATTTATAAACTAAATTGTAATCAATTAATTTTAACTAAGTAGAGCTGGAAAATTTTGTGTTTGAACAGCCCCAGCAACTTTAACAGTAGCTTTGTCAGTATTTATACATTTATAAAGAGTATGATTAAATTTACCATGCTTTAAAAAGAATTCTAAATTTGAGAAATAAAGGAGCAAGGAAAAATAAAGGAGCAAGTATATGGTGAAAGTGTTGTTACCATAATTTGGGGCATGCTTCTTAAACTGAGGTACATGACATTGTGTCAATGGATACCATAAGATTTAGAATCTAAGCTGTGGGAACAAACAAAATTTTTTAAGTACCAATTTTACTTGATGGTATTAATTTAAATATCTTTAATATTAAGGTAAGCATGAGTAAATTGGAAAAAAGTTTAGAAGTCATGTGAGGTTTTAAGATGAAACCATAAACTTCATAGAAATTTCAAGTGAACCCATATATTTCAAGTGAGCTCCAGATCTCATCATTCTTCTGTTACTGGCAGTTTGGCAAAAAAAAATTAAGGAGCACTGGATCATAGAAAGAACACTGAAAAAACAATGTTCTCATACTATTCTGGCTAGTAAAGTTTTATAACTTTAAGTATATTATATAACCCTTTCTCAGGTTTTCTTACCACTAAAATGAAGAAATCACTCTTTAAGATCACTTCAAGGTTCTCATGGCAATATATATTTCTATCTTTTAGCATTCTGACCAGCAGGAAAGAGAAATATAGGATATTAGACCTAGTTAACTTATTTCTATCTTTATAATGGGAATGATTATAGAGGGGGGTAGGTTATACATAAAAATGCAAGAGAATAAGAAATATAAGAATGATCAAAGAAGGAAATTTAGTGTTTTTATTCAGAAATTTTTGTGACATTAATCTTTTTATTATTAGCAGTCTTAGGTTCAGACAGCTCAGGACTTACTTTGTCAATAAAATCTTTTCTTGAAATTCTCTTCAATGATGCCTTTCTTTATTTTCCTTACAATGTTTGTAAATGTTGTCTATACCCTATAATCATCTGCATATGGGAGGCTGCATGGTGTAGCTTAAAAAGGAAAGAACTTTGGAGTCAGTTAGACTTGGATTTCAGACCCTCATTTGCCCTTTATTTTGGGAAGTCATTTAACCTCTCTGAATTTCAGTTTTCTTCTCCAAAATGAAAATGGCGATATCTACTTACAGAGTTTACAGAACTAACAGAGGTAATGCATGTGGAAATGCCTAGCATTTTCATTTGAGATACTCAGTCATTTTTGGTTCCTTCCTCTTTGTATGTCGCTTTGGAGCAATATGCTGCTGTTTCATGTATTCAAAGTCTTACTCAAAGTAGATTTTAAAGTTCTTGAGACATATGGTTGTGTTCTTTACTTCTTTTGTGCCTTTCTGTCATAGCATCTGTTAATTAAGTAATTGAATCGAAGGTGTTTAATAAAAAAATTGGGTGGTATGAAATTTATATAGTACCTTAGGAAACACTTAAGTAAACCAGAACTTTGCTATTATTACTAAAATGACATTTCAGGGTAGATGAAGTAGGGTTGAATAGTTTTTAAAAAGTATATTTAAAAGGTATATTTTTCTGGTAACAGGATAATATTTATAATGACGTGTTTTTGAGATGTTTTATAGTATTAAATTTTGTATATTGCTTTAGTTTTGTATCATTTGTATGATTATTCTAATGAAATTTGATACCTTAAAAATTTGAAATTATAGGTAAAAAAATTCTAAAAATGCTCTTATGTGTGAAAGTTGATTATGCCAATCAAGACACTAATAGGAGTCAAAAGTTATACCTCTTCTCCCATTTTTTTTTTTTTTTGAGACGGAGTTTCGCTCTTGTTACCCAGGCTGGAGTGCAATGGCGCGATCTCGGCTCACCGTAACCTCTGCCTCCTGGGCTCAGGCAATTCTCCTGCCTCAGCCTCCTAAGTAGCTGGGATTACAGGCACGCACCACCATGCCCAGCTAACTTTTTTGTATTTTTAGTAGAGACGGGGTTTCACCTTGTTGACCAGGATGGTCTCGATCTCTCGACCTCGTGATCCACCCGCCTCGGCCTCCCGAAGTGCTGGGATTACAGGCTTGAGCCACCGCGCCCGGCCCCACTTTCAAGATAATAACATTTTACTACAGTTTCCTTACCTTTAAATGGGGGTATGTTTACATTGTTGGGTTAATGTGAGAAATGAAATATATTAAATATTCAACACCTACTACGTACCAAAGCTCTATACTAAGTGAGGGATACAATAGTGATTAAGACAATTCAATCTTTCTTGTTTTGGAGCATATATTCTAGCACTACCATGAAAACATTATTCATTAAAGTTGGATATTGACGATTTAAAGGAATAAAGTGCTTTTATATTTTATTTTTTAAGTAGATAACAAGTACAAGTACCAAAACTGTTTTTATGTCAAGCCGGGTTTTTTTTTAATAGAAATTATTATTTTTTTGAGATGGAGTCTCACTCTGTTGCCCAGGCTGGGGTGCAGTGGTACAATCTCAGCTTGCTGCAACGTCCACCTCCCAGGTTCAAGTAATTCTCCTGCCTCAGTCTCCTGAGTAGCTGGGATTACAGGCGCCTACCACCATGCCTGGTTCTGCGCGTGTGTGTGTGTGTGTGTGTGTGTGTGTGTGTGTGTGTGTGTGTGTTTAATAGAGACAGGGTTTCACTATGTTCGCCAGGCTGGTTTTGAACTCCTGACCTCAAATGTTCCATCTGCCTTGACCTCCCAAAGTGCTAGGACTACAGGCATGAGCTACTGTGCCTGGCCCTTTGATATAAATTTTTAAACTACAACATATTTCCTGCTTTCTAAGATAGAAGATATTAAACATAATTTTTTTTGTTGCTGTTTAATCAGGTTTAAATAATTTTAGCTAATGTTTATTAGTCAGTTATATGTTTTATTTATGTTAAGCACTTTGGATATGTTATTTAAACTTTACAATTTTTATTAAGTACCGTCTTACTCTTATATTGACTGAGCAGTAGAGAGGTTAAGTAACTTTGTAAAGAGTACATCAATGGCAGTGGTAGTGGCAGAATTCAAGCACAAATATGACTGTGCTTTGCAATTATAGTTTTGTTTGTTTGTTTTCTGAGATGGAGTCTCATTTACTCTCATGCAGGCTGGAATGCAGTGGCGTGATCTTGTCTCACTGCAAACCTCCACCTCCCAGGTTCAAACGATTCTCCTGCCTCAGCCTCCCGAGTAGCTGGGACCACAGGCGTGTGCTACCATGCCTGGCTCATTTTTGTATTTTTAGTAGAAGCGAGGTTTTATCATGTTGGCCAGGCTGATCTTGAACTCCTGACCTCAAGTGATCCACCTGCCTCGGCCTCCCAAAGTGCTGCGATAGCCACCATGCCTGGCCAGCAATTATATTTCTTTTTTCTTTTCTTTTTTTTTTTTTAATGAGATGGAATTTCGCTCTTGTTACCCAGGCTGGAGTGCAATGGCGCGATCTCGGCTCACTGCAACCTCCACCTCTTGGGTTCAGGCAATTCTCCTGCCTCAGCCTCCTGAGTAGCTGGGATTACAGGCACATGCCACCATGCACAGCTAATTTTTTGTATTTTTTGTAGAGGCAGGGTTTTACCATGTTGACCAGGATGGTCTCATTCTCTTGACTTTGTGATCCACCTGCCTTGGCCTCCCAAAGTGCTGGGATTATAGGCTCGAGTCACTGTGCCCGGCCTATATTTCTACATTCTATTTTCAGTTTCTGTTACTGGGAAGTGATAGTATATTTCCGTAATATTTTTGCTTTTCAGGTTTTACCCATTTGCCCTTCCTCTTCTGGTTTCTAATCTATATCCTTGGGAACTACATAAACTTGCTAAGAATTGTTTGTGATATTACATCCAGTTAGACGTGAAGTGAGGGTTTAAAAGCAGATATTTTTCACTTTATTTTCAGAGTATCAGAAAATGAGTAGGTATTACTATAATAAATAGCTTTATTTCTTTGTATAGTACCTCGTGATGTTAGGATCATGGCTGAATGTGTCTGCCCGATGCCGCAAATGTTAATAAAAATGCAGAAACTTATGAGTGAAAGAGATTAAGTGCAATCTGAATGCTAAGTGAAAATGACATGTTTCCTTTATTGTTCTTTTGAAAAACACATTAAAGTGCACTCGAAATTAACAATCTTTAAAGTCTAATTAATGGTTAAGAACTGTTGGATATCTTGTACATATGAAACTGAATAGAGTAAAAATACTACTTTTGGTTGGGTGCGGTGGCTGATGTCTATAATCTCAGCATTTTGGGAGGCCAAGGTGGGTGGATCACCTGAGGTCAGGAGTTTGAGACCAGCCTGGGCAACATGGCGAAACCCTGTCTCTACTAAAAATACAAAAATTGGCTGGGTGCAGTGTTGCGTGCCTGTAATCCCAGCTACTCGGGAGGCAGAGGCAGTTGAATCACTTGAGCCCAGGAGGTAGAGGTTATAGTGAGCCAAGATTGTGCCAGGTTATAGTGAGCCAAGACTGTGCCGTTGCACACCAGCCTGGATGACAGAGCGAGACTCTGTCTCAAAAAACAAAACACTACTTTCAGATGTAAAAAGATGAAGAGACATTTACACAGTGGTGCTCCCTTCTTTACTTTCACCTAAGAGTCAGTACAGGACATTTTGATTATAGTGCAAACTTTAAAAATAATGTTTTCATAAAATTAATATCCATATTGTAGAAGTTAAGTTTGAATTAAACTGCAAGTAGGTACTACCCAAAGCAACCTACAGATTCAGTGCAGTACTATCAGTGACATTCCATACCAATGACATTCTTCACAGAAATAGAAAAAAAAAAAAAAAGTTAAAATTTGTATGGAACCATAAAAGACCTGGAATAGCCAAAGTAATCCTGAACAAAAAGAACAAAGTTGGGAGACATTGTGCTATCAGACTTTAAAATATACTACAAAGTGATAGTAACCAGAACGGCATGATACTGGTGTAAAAACAGACACATAGACCAAAAGAACAGAATAGAGAACCCAGAAATTAATCTTCATATCTACAGCCAACTGAGTTTTGACAAAGTTGCCAGGAACACTTGCTGAGGAAAGGACATTATCTTCAAGAAATGTTTCTGGGGAAAAGGATATCCATATGCAGAAGAATGAAACTAGAGCCCTACCTCTTATTCTGTACAAAAATTAACTCAAAATGAATCAAAGACCTACATGTAAGACAGGAAACTATAGAACTGCTAGAAGAAAACATAGGGAAATGTTTCAGGACATTGGTCTGGGAAAAGATTTTATAAATAGGACCTCAAA
The DNA here is from genome assembly GCF_048565385.1 of Saimiri boliviensis. Classification (NCBI taxonomy): domain Eukaryota; kingdom Metazoa; phylum Chordata; class Mammalia; order Primates; family Cebidae; genus Saimiri; species Saimiri boliviensis. The sequence continues at coordinate 37,213,945 of NC_133450.1, read as the reverse complement.
AGTAATGAAAGCAAAAATAAACAAGTAGATTATAGCAAACTAAAAAGCTTATGCACAGCAAAGGAACTAATCAACAGAATGAAAGGCAGCCTATAGAATGGGAGAAAATATTTGTAAACTGTTCATCTGACAGGGGATTAATACTTAGGATATACAAGGAACCCAAATATCTCAACAGCAAACAAACAAAACTGCAGAAAACTCAATCTGATTAAAAAAAATGGGACATTTCTCAAAAGTTACACAAATGGCAAAAAATATATCAAACAATGTTCAGCATCATTAATCATCAGGAAAATGAAAATCAAAACCACAGTAAGGTATTATCTCACCCCAGTTAGGATCACTATTATCAAAATGGCAAAGAAGAACAAGTGCTGCCAAGGATGTAGAGAAAAGGGACCTCTTATATACTGTTGGAAGGAATGTAAACAAGAACAGCCACTATGGAGAACGATATTGAGGTTCTTTAAAGGACTGCAGATAGAACTACCATATGATCCAGCAATTTCACCACTGGGCATTTACCCAAAGAAAAGGAAAGCAGTATATGGAAGAGACATCTGTACCATATTTATTATAGCAGCACTATTGATGATAGCCAAGATATAGACTCAATCTAAGTGTCCAACAGAAGATGAATGGACAAAGAAAATGTGGTATATATACATAATGGAATACTATTCAGCCATAAAGAATGAAATCCTGTTATTCATGACAACCCGGATGGAACTGGAGAGCATTATATTAAATGAAATAAGCCAGGAATGGAAAGTTAAACACTGCATGTGCTCTTATGTGGAAGCTAAAAAAAAGTTGGTTTCACAGAAGTAAAGTAGAACAGAGGATACTAGAGGCTGGGAAGATTCAGGGGAAGGGGATATCCGAAGAAATTTGTTAAAGGATACAAAATTACAGCTAGACTGTATTAATAAATTCTAGTCTTCTGTAGTACTGCAGGGTGACTATAGTTAACAGTAATATATAGTTTCAAATAGCTAGAAGCAGGATATTGAATGTTCCCAATACCAAGAAATGATAAATGTTTGAGATGATAGATATATTAATTATTCTGCTCTGATCACTATACATTATATGTATTGAAACATCACTATGTGCCTCATAAATATGTACAATTATTGTATGTCAATATAAAATATAAAAGAAAATTTAAAAAATTTGCCAGTGAGAAAGCTCCTAAATTATGTTATGCTTTTAATTAGTTAAATTTGTTAAAGTATATTTGTGTGTTATCATGTAATAACACAGAAAGGTAAAATGCAAAATTAAGCCTCATTACATTACTTCTCTAGTTTCTCTCCAGTGTTAAGCACTTAAAAAAATCTTTTTGTTTATTCTTTTGTATACAATCAGATATTTGATATATTTGAATATGTGTTTGTGGATCATACATCAGAATTTACAAATTGATGGACCACTGGCCATAATTGACTACTATGCATGTTTCATTAGTCCCTACTGTATTTTAGAAAACATATTTGTTTCTAATGCTTAAAAAAAGATATTTCATATTAAATCCCTATTTTTTTTACTCTTTTTTTTTTTTTTTTTTTGAGACAGTTTTGTTCGTGTTGCCCAGGCTGGAGTGCAATGGTGCAATCTTGGCTCACTGCAACCTCCGCTTCCTGGGTTCAAGTGATTCTCTTGCCTGTCTCTTGAATAGCTGGGATTATAGGTATGCACTACTATGCCTGGCTAATTTTTTTGTTTTTAGTAGAGACAGGATTTCACCATGTTGGTCAGGCTGGTCTTGAACTCCTGACCTTGTGATCTGCCTGCCTTGGCCTCCTCCCAAAGTGCTGGGATTATAAGTGTGAGCCACCACACCCAGCCTTTTTGCCTCAAGATTCAGCAACACACAACATGTTTCTCATATGATAATAGTTGTTTAGATTTACTGTCCAGTTTCTATTTAATATATGTTGGTTGCCTGACCTTGGTAGACATTTGTGATTGTGATTCTTGCTCATACATAGTATTTTGCACTTTTTTCATTCCCTAACTCTGTAGCATATTTTGGACATCTTTGCATATTAGTGAAAATAATGGTAGTTAACTTTATTGAGAGCCTATGAAGTATAAAATACCTTTTAGAGCCCTTTACAGAGCCTATTAATTCATTTAATCCTCATAATAATATGTTAGTATTCTCACCATTTTACAGTTGAGGAAATTATTGCAGAGAAAGATTAAGTAACTTGCTCAAGTTATTGCATTAAATGAACAGGCTATAAGTTAAATTCATGTAGTCTGTCCATAGAGTGTAAGCTCTTTACTACATTACACTCCTTCTTGGCATGTCAAAATTATTTCGTAGAAATCTTCAAAGATGTTTATATACATCTTTCACTTTAATGGATCTCTCTTATTGCATTGTAGGTTATGCTATATTTAATCAGTCCCTAATTGATGGACATCGAGATTTCTAATTTTTCACTGAGACAAATGTTGTAGGTAGTAATACTGTACATTTATCATTATATGTTTGTAAGTTTTTTATAATGTAAGATTAATTACTACATGTAGAATTTGGGGATCAAGGGTATATGAACTTAACAATTTTAATACATAATTTACTTTCCAACAAATATATACTAATTAATATTTCCAAATTCATTGGGTATTAGCTTTTTAACTTTACAATATATTTTTATATTTTAAATATAAAAATATATTTTTTATATTTACAACTTACAGTATATTTTTATGTTTTAAATATATCTTTTGAGTTACCCAGAACATTTTTATTAGGATTCTTTATTGCAAATGAGAGTTACTAAGCTCAAAATAAGCTTAAGTTAAAAGGGAAACTTACATAGCCACAGATTACAGAAGAGCTGATTTAAGGGACTTAAATAATGTGATCAGGAAGCAATGTAATCATGGACTCTTACTCTCCGTTTTAGTGCCCTGTTTTCTGAGTATGTTGCAGGCTGACTTTCTTCTTAGTCAGAATTGTGGAGTTATAATGGAGGAATAGATTGAGAAGTTATAGTAATAAAGCGTTTCATGTTTTGCCCTTCCCAACTGGTGAGCCCAGAGGAAATATTTTCTTTTTTTTAAAATTTTTTAATTTTTGTTTTAGGCTCAAGGGTACATGTGCAGGTTTGTTATATAGGTAAACTTGTGTCAAAGGGGTTTGTTGTACAGATTATTTCATCACCCAGGTACTAAGCCTGGTACACAATAGTTATTTTTCCTGCTTATCCCTCCTCCCACCCTCTACCCTCAAGTAGGCCCCAGTGTAGTGTCTATCATTCCCTTCTTTGTGCCCATGAGTTCTTTTAACTTCTACTTATAAGTGAGAACATCTGGTATTTGGTTTTCTGTTTCTGCATTAGTTTGCTGAAGATAATGGCCTCCAGCTCCATCCCATGTTCCCACAAAAGACATGATCTCATTGTTTTTTATGGCTGCATAGTATTTCAGGATGCCTACATACCACATTTTCTTTATCCAGTTTGCCATTGATGGGCATTTAGGTTGATTCCATGTCTTTGCTATTGTGAAGAGTGCTGCAGTGAACATTCATGTATATTTGTCTTTATGGTAGAATGATTTCTTTTTTTTTGAGACGGAGTTTCACTCTCGTTACCCAGGCTGGAGTGCAATGGCGCGATCTCGGCTCACCACAACCTCCGCCTCCTGGGTTCAGGCAATTCTCATGCCTCAGCCTCCTGAGTAGCTGGGATTACAGGCACGTGCCACCATGCCCAGCTAATTTTTTGTATTTTTAGTAGAGACGGGGTTTCACTGTGTTGACCAGGATGGTCTCGATCTCTCGACCTCGTGATCCACCCGCCTCGGCCTCCCAAAGTGCTGGGATTACAGGCTTGAGCCACCGCGCCCGGCCAGCAGAATGATTTCTATTCCTCAGGGTATATACCCAGGAATGGAACTGCTGGGTTAAATGGTAGAGGAATTTTTTTTTTTTCTCTCATGTCATTTGTATATAAACTTCCAAGATGCTCCTTTACCTGGCATGACTCACATGTCTATTTTGGAGCTCATCATTGTAACTAGAAGTTTGAGGACTGATTGGCCAGGTCTGTATCACAAGTCCTTGGGAGTAGGGATACTAAATAGGTAACCTCACCAGAATCACATAGAGAGGATATCTTAGTCTGGGCTGCTATAACAAAATACCTTAGACCAGGTAATCCATAAACAACAGAAATTTGTTTCTTACAGTTCTGGAGGCTGGGAAGTCAAAGATCAAGGCACTAGCAGATCTGGTCTGGTGAGGGCTTATTCCTCAGAGATAATGCCTTAGATGTGGCTTTCTTGCTTTGTCTACATATGTTGGAAGGGCAAGCGGACTCCCTGACGCCTCTTTTCTGACAGAACGAATCCCATTCATGATGGTGGAACCCTCGTGACATAATCCCCTCCAAAGGCTCTATGTCTGAAAGACCCTTACAGGGTGGAGTATGGGGTGAGGTTTCAACATGTGAGTTTGGTGGGACATACATTCAGACCACAGCAGAGGGAAGAAAAGGAAGTCGTTAAAGGAGAGGAGTTTCTGTCACTAAAAGGAGAAAAGTATGCTGAGCATACAACTTATTTTTTAGAGATTCCCTGAAGCCTTGATGCCTTTTTGCTTTATTCTTTTTTCCCTAAGAATGTAATTCATTATATCAGACACTCTTTCCTGTTTCTCCTGCTTCTGCCATGAAAATGCTCCTCTGGCAGATAGTTTTAAATTAGAATTGGAGTATGTTAGGGTGTGACAATCAGCAGCTTAAACACAGGTCCCTGTGATGTCAAGGGTGTTTAATTTATATCAGGAGAACTCACAATGATTGACTTCTACTTTTTCATACTCTCTATATAAAGAATGGTTCTCTGAGGATGTTTTAGAATAGTAATATACACATAATTGAAAGATTTTTACCCACTTTTTAAAGAGCCTTTTATGTTGCTTTATTTTGAATTTATGATCACCTATGGGTCTTTTTTCCACAAATGGTGCCTCCCAGTGTTTCCTAAATTTTGTTCTAGCAACACTTGTCTGGGAGATGTTAGAGTATTTATTATATGAAAATGCTTTTACATGATCAAATAAATGTGGAAAGTGCTACATAATGTATCCCTCCTTTTCGAGATTCACAGTATATGGAAGCATATTAAAGATGTCAGTAATAATGGTGGAACCTGACTGGGTGTGGTGGCTCATACTTGCAATCCCAGCACTCTGGGAGGCTAAGGTGGACGGTTCACCTGAGATCGGGAGTTCAAGACCAGCCTGGCCAACTTGGTGAAATCCCGTCTTTACAAAAAAAAAAAAAAAAAAAAAAAACAAGAAAAAAAAAAAACCCCACAAAAATTAGCTAGGCATGGTAGTGCATGCCTGTAATCCCAGCTACTTGGGAGTCCAAGGCAGGAGAATGGCTTGAACCCAGGAGGCAGAGGCTGCAGTGAGCCGAGATTGGGCCAGTACACTCCAGCCTGGCAACAGAGTAAGACTCTGTCTCACAATAAAAAAAGAAAAAGAGAAATTTGGAATTTCTTAACCTTTATTTAGTCTAATGCATCCAAACTTATTTGAAAATTGAACACTTTTTCAAGATAAACAAAAATTCTGTTTAACACCTCTGTAGGAAATGGTAGTATTTCCCCTGCAGATGATCTCTTGGAAATCTGTGTATGATTTATATATATATTATTTTATTTTTTTGCTGTAGAATTAATTTTTTTATAATCTCTATTGTGAAAATTATTTTATCCTGGATTTACCTTTTATATATATATATATGTGTGTATATATAATTTATATATACACACATATATATTTTCCTAATCACCAGCTCTTTTTTCTTTGTCCTTTTTTTTCATGTTTAAATGTTGACTGAATATATTCTTAATTGTATTCCAAAAATCTATGATAGCAAAGACTAGAAACTGACCAGTCTTGGTTCTGTTCCTCCTGTGTGGGAAAAGAACACTGGATGAAGTTCAGTTTTGCATTTTTCCAGTGGGAATTTAGTATCCTTATATGTAAAATGGAAAGTTGACTAGATGGTCTCTGAAATCTCCTTCAGCTCTAAAATTTTATTAATCCCAAATCTGAGGAACGTACTTCATGTTTACCATTTCATAATTGTTGAAATCTGTTAGTGACTATAAAATTTTTTATCTGAAGTGTTTTCCTTCAAACAGGAAATATTGCTAGAAAAAGACACAGACATTCATAATAAGTATAAAGGAAAATAAATGTTACTTCCACTGCACAATATGTGCAATTTTATTTCATTCAATATTACATGCTACAGAGGTTCAAATTGCTAAATACATAGACCTTTGGAAAAATTACATGAACTTAAATGTAATGACTGATTCTCAGAATCAAGGTTAGAAGAATAATAGTGATTTAAGGGTATTCGAGGTATTACCTTTTTTTTTTTTTTTTTTTTTTTGAGACAGAGTTTCGCTCTTGTTACCCAGGCTGGAGTGCAATGGCGTGATCTCGGCTCACCGCAACCTCCGCCTCCTGGGTTCAGGCAATTCTCCTGCCTCAGCCTCCTGAATAGGTAGGATTACAGGAACGCGCCACCATGCCCAGCTAATTTTTGTATTTTTAGTAGAGACGGGGTTTCACCAGGTTGACCAGGATGGTCTCAATCTCTTGACCTCGTGATCCACCCGCCTTGGCCTCCCAAAGTACTGGGATTATAGGCTTGAGCCACCGCGCCCGGCTGGTACCTTTTTTTTAAAGTTTAAAATGTTTCACTGCACTAGAGATCTAGAAAACAAATAATTAGAACTCCCTCCAAAATCGTTATTTTGCTATTGTATATTTAAAATAAAACTGTTGTAAAATAAGACATATGTCTTTGATGAACAATATTATGTTTTAGGTTCACACAGATACTCAGAATAGTAGATGGGCTCTGAATTAGACTACCTGGATTTATATCTAAGTGCAGTGAGGTTTTTAGAGTTATTTCACTTCTCTAAGCTTTAGTTTCTTCATCTGTAAAGTGGAAAATAATACTAATATGCTTGCCTTAGAGGGTTGTTGTGATAAGTGAGATAAAAAGTAAGCATTTAATGGATGTGTTCACATACTAAATAGTCATTAAATGTTTGTTGTTGTGTATTATAATAAATTTGAATATAATTACCTTTATAAACATAGCACCAGAAGCCATCCGTACAACTGTTGGATATCTGACCTCAATCTTGATGTATCCCTTAATCTTTTGCCACTATTTTATCTTATTTTAGGAACATCATTACTGTTCAGTACTGAACTGGGGTTCTGCTTGATCTAAATTCTTGTTTTCCAGCTTAAGATTTGGGCAGTTAGAGTTAGAAGATGCGAGTTGTTGTGTAGTACCTAAAAGCAAGACTTTGAGCTTTTTGAGATACAGGTTTAAAGTAAAGTATGTACAGAAAACTGTCTCTGATAGTCTCTAAGGCTTCTAAAGACCTGTGGAGAAAATTCACATACATATATGTGAGTACTATGGTTATGGAATACTGAGTACTCTAGTTAAGAAGGTGTTTTGAAAGTTTGAGGCCGGGCGCGGTGGCTCAAGCCTGTAATCCCAGCACTTTGGGAGGCCGAGGCGGGTGGATCACGAGGTCGAGAGATCGAGACCATCCTGGTCAACATAGTGAAACCCCGTCTCTACTAAAAATACAAAAAATTAGCTGGGCATGGTGGCACGTGCCTGTAATCCCAGCTACTCGGGAGGCTGAGGCATGAGAATTGCCTGAACCCAGGAGGCAGAGGTTGCGGTGAGCCGAGATCACGCCATTGCACTCCAGCCTGGGTAACAAGAGCGAAACTCTGTCTCAAAAAAAAAAAAAAAAAGTTTGAAATGTTATGCAAATGGGGCAGTATTGCAGGGTGGTAAAGTGACAGTAAAATAAAATGATATAGATGGTTGTTGATTTGTAATAGAGGAACTTTAAATTGATAGATGAGGACCTTATGTGTTTGAGGTTAAATAGACAATGATTTGGGGCATTAGGGAAATAAATACTATGTATAAAAAGGAAAACTTTTAGAACTATCAGATGCCAAAAGAGAATCTATCAAATTTAGAGCATTGCCAAAAATAATTTTTGGTAGAAAAGTTTGGGAATCATTAATTTTATTTTTATTTTTATTTTTATTTTTTGAGACAGAGTCTCTCTCTGTTGCCCAGACTGGAGGGCAGTGGCATGATCTCAGCTCACTGTGGCCTCCATCTCCTGGGTTCAAGCAATTCTTCTGCCTCAGTCTCCCGAATAGCTGGGATTACAGGCACCTGCTACCATGCCTGGCTAATTTTTGTACTTTTAGTAGAGACAGGGTTTTGTCATGTTGACCAGGCTGGTCTTGAACTCCTGACCTCAGGTAATTTGCTTGTCTTGGCCTCCCAAAGTGCTGGGATTACAGGCATGAGCCACCGTGCTCAGCCTAATTTAGGTTTATACTGGACTTGGATTTTCATATTTTCTTCTGTAGATGGGTTTGTGAAGTGTTAATTTAAAACACTTTCGGGTGGCTAACGCAGGAGAATCGCTTGAAACTGGGAGGCGGAGGTTGCGGTGAGCCGAGATTGCGCCATTGTACTCCAGGTTGGGCGACAAGAGCAAAATTCCACCTCAAAACAAACAAACAAAATTGTTCATTCATTTATTTCTGATTTTTAGTGCCATTCAGGAGTAGGTCAATAATACATGACAGACTCACAGATGAATAATGCATACTCCCCAAATAGCAGAAACTTTTAAGCAGCTAAATAATAATGGATCTGGTTTTGTTATTTTATTGTTTTTCTGTCTGTGAGTAATGTATTGGTCTGACCATAGTCTGACTTGTTAACCAACAATACACCTCAACTAAGTGTGTACAATATCATGTACTTTGCATGGTGTTAGGCTAAAACTACTAAGTATTTATAATGTTATGCTTTAAGTACGATTAGTTGATTGTAAAATTGTTTATATTTTAAGGTATTTTTATATTGACGTACTTGCCAAGTATTACATGACAGGGTTTGCAAAGCTTTTTTAGTAAAAGACTAGATAGTGAATTTTTAGGCTTTGTGAGCTGTATATGATTTCTCTCACAGCTATTCAGCTCTGCCCTTGTAGCATGAAAACAGATGTAGGCAGCATATAAATGAATGAGCATTATGGTGTCCCACTGAAACGTTTAAGAAATGGCAGGCCAGAATTGGTCTGAGGGCTGTAGTTTGCCAACCCCTTCTTGAAGATGTAGTCTGTTGTAAGGAAAATATAATTCCAAGTTGCCTGCAGGTGAATTGAACTTTTATATTAGTTAAAATTTGTATTACAAAACATCGCAAAACTTAGTTACTTGAAACTGTGATTTAGTATTTTTCACATTTCTGTGAACTAACTTGGTGGTTCTGCTTCAGGTGGCATTTGTTGGGGTTCTGATACAGCTGTGATCATCTGGAGGCTCAACTGGGACTGCTGGCCAGGGCTTTGGTTCTCCTGTATATGGGTCTTTCTATATGGCTGATTTGTTAGCCTGATGGTGTGATAGTTGGGTTCTAAGAAGTATTCTAAGAGCAAGCATTGTGAGACAGAGGAAGCAGAACATGCCAGGCTAATTAAGGGATAGGCCTCAACCTTTCACAGCTTTACTTCTGCCATTTTGCTGTTGGTCAAAATAGTCACAGGCTCAGCCCAGAGTCTTTGTGGGAAGAGGCTACCCAAGGGTGTGAATGCTGGGAAGCATGGTTAATTGAGGATATTCAAAGTATCCTCAGAATATCATGAGATTGTTTTGGTTGCAAGTTGCAATTCAGATTGCACTAGCTTTAGTAAAAGGGAACGCTTTTTGTAAGAATATTGAGGTGTCTATCTCACAAAACCCAAACACAGGATTGGGTCCGAGGAATGTTAGACCTAGGGTTTAAGATTCCCAAGGACTGTTTCTCATCTTTGCTCTACCCTATAAGTAGTCTTCATTTTCTCTCACAGATCTGCCTTTTCCACTTTGGGAAAAACAGTGTCAACAGCTCCCTAATTATTTACATATTACCATTTCAGCCATTCAGAGGACTGACTTTATTTTTGCAATGTTTCTAAAATGTTTGAGAAAGCACGCTGATTGTCCTAGATCAGTCACCTGTGATCAGTGGATAGCACTTAGGTTCTACAAACCACGTTGGCAGGAACAGGATCAGTTAACAGAAAAGGAATGCTGAATGTGTAACCCCCAAATAGTCCACTTGTCTTCTCCTTAGGCATCAATTTATTAACAAATTTGTTGATTAATTTAATAAATGATTTTTCCTCATTACAGGCCTAATTTACTTCTTTATTCAGCTGTCTGCCTATGTCTATTTCATTGTTCTACTGGTGTATAAGCTAAAATAAGGACTGAAACTACTTGAATATTCATTGTAATCTCTTCCTGCTTTGAGTAGAGGACAGGAGCTTTTAGTATGTACTATTTCACTTTGCCGCCATCAACATAGAATCATATGTAAAGATGAACTTACTGTGTTTTCACCATTGATTTCCAGCGTTGACTTAGCTCATCTGGGTGGCTGAATGGTTATATCCTTCCTTCGGAAAGGGCCCACGTGCATACATGAAAGCAAGTAGCTAAAATACAGAATGAAATAAAAGCTGTAATAGAAGTACAAGCAACATGCTGTGGGTGCACAGAGGAAGGAACAATTAATTTTGACTGAATGGCTGTAGGAGGGATGGCATTTTAAAGAGGTAGTGTTTCAGTAAGGCCTGGAAGAACACATCTTTAGAAAAGAAAGGAAAGATAATCTGGCTGTCAGGTTTCTTGTCTGCTGAAACAATGGTACCAGAGTGTCTAGGCTAAAGTAGATGAACTTAAATATAGGTATAGGACATTCAGGATAAAGAGCAGCATGCAGTTATCTGATTTTAACCACTTATTAAATTAGATTACAGGAGTGAACACAGTTTGGTTAAATTTACACCTGTTATCTGATTTTAACCACTTATTAAATTAGATTACAGGAGTGAACACAGTTTTGTTAAATTTACACCTTAGGTGACTATCTGTTAATTTGAAATTTGAGAATTCAGTTTTATAAATTAAATGGTTTATTTCAAATACTCAGATTTTTTGGAGGTAGGAAAAACTTTAAGGAGTATCTATACTAACCTACTCTAGTAGGTAAAAGAAACTAAGACCCAGTTAGATGATGTGCTTAAGGTTACATATCTAAATGACAGATTTGGGGCTGAAATACCTTTCTCCTGGTCTTGGATATTTTTGAAGAATTATCCAGTATATCCTTTATAATAAGATTTTTCCCACTATACATCCATATGAGTTGTTTGCTGTAGTAGCAGTTTTTAAATTTGAGATATAACATGCATACAGTAAAATGTACAAATGTTAATTATATAGCATGGTGTGTTTTTTATGTGTACAAACTCTTACAAGTAACACTCAAATCAAGATGTCTCCAGCATTCCAGAAGCCTCTCCTTCATGTTTTTCACAAGTTAATAATTATCCACTTCTGTCATTCCCAAGTAATTATTATTGTGATTTTTGTCATCACAGATTAGTCTTGCATGTTCTTGCACTCATATAAAAGGAATGACTTCTGGGCTGGGCGCAGTGGCTCACGCCTGTAATCCCAGCACTTTGGGAGGCCGAGGTGGGTGGATCACGAGGTCAAAAGATCGAGACCATCCTGGTCAACATGGTGAAACCCCTTTTCTACTAAAAATACAAAAAATTAGCTGGGCATGGTGGCATGTGCCTGTAATCCCAGCTACTCAGGAGGCTGAGGCAGGAGAATTGCCTGAACCCAGGAGGCGGAGGTTGCGGTGAGCCGAGATCGCGCCATTGCATTCCAGCCTGGGTAACAAGAGCGAAACTCCATCTCAAAAAAAAAAAAAAAAAGGAATGACTTCTTTCATTTATTATGGTTATGATATTCATCCATGATGTTGGTGTACCTTGGTTCTTTTATTGCTATCTAGTATTTCATTGAATGAATGGATCATTAGTCTTCTGTTAATGGACATTTGAATTGTTTCTAATTTTTGACTTAAAAAGGAAACCTGCTATGAATATTCTTGTATGTGTCTTTTGATGAAAATATTGTTTCATTTTTAAGAGTAAAACTGCTGGATGATTGTTTTCCAAAGTGGTTGTACCATTTTACATCCCCACCAGCAATGGAGAAGAGTTTGAGTAATTCTTCATTTTCGTCAATATTGGGTATTGTCAGTCTTTTTAATTGTAGTCATTCTGGTCAGTGTGCACTGGCTTCTGTTTTTCATTTCCCAGGCAAATGATGATGGCGAACACCTTTTAATAATTTTTGATGTATCTTAAAATTAGGTTGTCTTTGTTTTATGGATTTATAAGAATTCCTTATATGAATATGAGATCTCTGCATGGCAAATTGCTTCTCCCAGTCTGTGGCTAGTCTTTTCACCATAATAGTGTCTTATAGTAAAGAAAAATTTTCAATTTTAATGGACCTCAACTTATCAAGTTTGCTTTTTATGGTTTAGTTGATTTTAAATGTTTTGTTTAAGAAATCTTTGCCTATTACAGGATCATGAAAATATTCTCCAAAGTTTTCTTTTAGAAATTGTATTACTTTCTCTTTTTCTCAAAGCTCTATGATGCATTTCAAATTAACTTATATGAATAATGTGAGGTAAAAATCAAGAATTTTTTATAAAACATAGGATATTCACTTGATCCAGCCCCACTTTCTGAAAAAAATAATTGCCCTTTCCCTACTGGATTATAGAATACTTTTGATATAAATCAGGTGAATCTGTTACTAGAGTGCATATGCTTTTCCACTGGTCTATTAAGTACAAATAATACCCTGCCTTAATTGCTGTAGCTCTATACTAAATCTTGATATCTGGTAGTGTAAGTTCTCTCAATTTTTTTCTTCTTCAACGTATTTTTTGGGGGGTCCTTTGTGTTTCCATATACATTTAGAATCATGTTTCAGTTAAAACAAAACTGTTGGTATTATGATTGGGATTGCATTGAAACTGTAGGGCAGGCGTCCCCAAACTTTTTACACAGGGGGCCATGTACTGTGCTCCTCTCACTGACCACCAATGAAAGAGGTGCCCCTTCCTGAAGTGCGGCGGGGGGCTGGATAAATGGCCTCAGGGGGCCGCAGTTTGGGGACGCCTGCTGTAGGGCAATGTGGGAAGAATTTGCGACTAAACAATATAGAGTTTTCCAGTCCATGAACATGTATTATCTATTCATTTACTTGGGTCTTTAAGTTCTTTTGGCAGTATTTTATGGTTTACAATGTAGAGGTCTTGCATATCATTTGTTAGAGTTATGGCTAGGTATTTAATGTTTTGAAAGTGCTACAATAGTAAATGGTATTGGTTATTTAAATTTCATTTTTGAGTTGTTTCATACTAATATGTAGAAATAGAATTCTTGTATTTTTATCTTATAACCTGCAACCCTACTAAATTTGCTTATTTTAATATTTAATATTTTATAGCTTTTTTTGTATTTTCTATGCAAAGATGCATATCATCTGAGAATAACTACTTATTTCTTTCCAGAGTTTATAATTGTGTGTTTTCCCTTATTGCAGTAGCCAAGGCCTCTAGAACAATGTTTAATTGAAATAGTCTCACTCCTTAACTTAGGGGAAAATGTTCAATATTTACCAGTTATGATGTTGTAGGTTTTGTAGGTACCTTTTATCAGATTAAAGAAGTTCTTACCTATTCTATATTTACTTTTCTTTCCCTCCCTCCCTTCCTCCCTCCCCCTCCCCTCCTCCCCCTTCCCTTCCCTTCCCCCTCTCCCCCTCCATTCCCCTTCTCCCCCTCCCCTTTCTCCCCTCCCACTCCTCTCCCCTCCTCTCTCTTCTTTTCTCTTTTCTTTCTCTTTCTTGAGGGCCTTGCTCTGTTGCCCAGACTGGCCTTGAATTCTTGGCTCAAATTATATTTCCACCTTGGTCTCCCAAAGTGCTGGGATTCCAGGTGTGAGCCACTGCACACAGTCTGAGAGTTTTCTAAATTATGAATAGGTGGCAAACTTTGTCAAGTTTTTTGCTTTTGTTGAGATAAATCATATGGTTGTGTCCTTAATTCTGTGATGTGTTGAATTACATTGATTGATTTTTAAATGTTAAACCAACTTTATACTCCTAGGATAAACCTTATTTTTAGATTTAACTTGTTAATATTCTCTTTAGAATTTTTACATCTACTCATGAAAGATGTTGGCCTGTAATGGTCCTTTCTTATAATATTTTTGTCAGATTTTGTTATTATCAATATTTCTTAGACTCTTAAAAAGAATTAAGAAGTCTTTCTTTTTTATTCTTTGAAAACATTTGTAATAACTTGATACATTTCATGTGTCCTTGAGTTAGGAAGTCTCTTATTCTCTGAAAGCATTTGTGATAGATTGATACATTTCATGTGTACCTGGATGTTTATTCTGCAGTTGTTGGTGTTAGTGTTCTCTGTCAATAAGGTCAGATTGGTTAATCATGTTATTCAAATCTACAAATGACTGGTTTCTTTTTTCTTGTTCTTTCAGTTTTGAGAGTAGGGTCTTAAAATTATCAACTGTAACCATAGTTTTGTCGATATTTCCTCTTAGTTCTTTCAGTTTTCCCCTCCTGTAGTTTGAAGCTCTTATTAGGTGAATTAAAACTTGGCATTGTTATTTTATGGTCGAAATGACCCTTTTGTCATTATGAAATGACCTTCTTTATCGCTGGCAATATTTCTTGCCTTCAAGTCTACTTTGAACTTCTATATTGCCTTCAAGTCTACTTTGAACTTCTTTTTTTTTTTTTTTTTTTTTTTTTTTTTTTGAGACGGAGTTTCGCTCTTGTTACCCAGGCTGGAGTGCAATGGCGCGATCTCGGCTCACCACAATCTCCGCCTCCTGGGCTCAGGCAATTCTCCTGCCTCAGCCTCCTGAGTAGCTGGGATTACAGGCACGTGCCACCATGCCCAGCTAATTTTTTTTGCACTTTTAGTAGAGACGGGGTTTCACCATGTTGACCAGGATGGTCTCGATCTCTCGACCTCGTGATCCACCCGCCTCGGCCTCCCAAAGTGCTGGGATTACAGGCTTGAGCCACCGCGCCCGGCTTTGAACTTCTATTAATATAGTGACTCTTTCTTTTTGTTAATATTTCCATGGCATGATATTTTCTTCTTTTTAGTTCAGCCAATCTGTATTCTTGTATTTACAGTATATGTCTTCGAAATGTCATATAGTCAGGTCATGTTTGTGTTTCTAGTTTGACAATCTTTGTGCTAAAGGTAATATTCTATTTACATTTAATGTGGTTACGCGTATAGTTGGGTATAAATCTTTTTCACTATTTCTTTTCTATTAATCCCCTCTATTCTTTGGGTGTTTAAATTTCTCCTTTTCAGGCTATATTATTTGTTGGGTTTTGTAAACTCCATTTTGGCTCATCAACTTTTCAGTTATACATTCTTCTATGGCTTTTATTTTTATTTTTATATTTTATTATTTATTTTGTTTTTATTTTTATTTATATTTTTAATAGAGATGGGGTTTCACCATGTTGGCCAGGCCGGTCTCAAACTCCTGACCTCAAGTTATCTACCCACTTCGGTCTCCCAAAGCTCTGGGATTACAGGTGTGAGCCACCGCGCCCAGCCCTCTTCTATGGTTATTTTTTAGTTATCCTAGAGATTTTAATAAACCTCTTGATTTTTTTAGTGTATCCTAATGTTTTACCACTTCCCAAACAATGCAAACTTAGGACAGTTTAACTTTGTTTATTCCCTCCTGCCCTTTTCACTAATTTTTCATATTTTATTTCAACATATGATATAAACTACATAGTTTTTTTGTAAACAGTTAATATTCTTTTATATTTATCCACATGTGTAACCTTTTAATGGTCATTATTCATTTTTATATTTCTTTGATACTGAGAGAAATTTGCCTTTTCCTTTAATATTTCTTGTAGTGTCACTCTGTTGGAGGCAGATTTTCTCAGCTTTTGTTTGTCTGAAATGCCTTTGTTTTGACTTCTTTTTTGAAGGAAAAACTTACTAGTACAGAATTATAGGCTGGCATCTGTTGTTGTTTTGAGACAGGGTCTTGCTCTGTTACTGAGGCTAGAGCATAGTGGTGTGATTATAGCTCACTGCAGCCTCTAACTCTTAGGCTCAAGTGATCCTCCTGCCTCATCCTCCCAAGTAGGTGATAGTACAGGTGGCATCGCCATGGCCAACTAATTTTTTTGTTTTGTTTTAGGTTTTGTAGAAACAGGGTCTTACGATATTGACCAGGCTGGTCTGAAATTCCTGGCCTTATTAAGCTATCTTTCTGCCCTGGCCTCTCAAATTGTTGGGATTGCAGATGTGAGCTGCCAGGTCAAGCCTGAATCTTTTATTCTTTTAGCAGTTAAGATATGTAATTCCTTTTTTTTTGTTTATTATTGCTTCTTTAAAAGTGTGTGTTTTGACTGCTTTTAAGATTTTTATTTTTGTCTTTATTTCATAATAAGTTATGTGGTGTTGAGGCATTAATTTCTTTGTATTTATCATGTTTGGGTTTTGCTGGGTTAATTTATTTTTTATCAACTTTGGAAATAATTGTATTTTATATCTTTATATTTTGTTTCTACCCCAATTTCTCTCTCCTCTAAACCGTGTTAGATGTTTTGACTGTTCCATATGTCTCATGTAGTTGTTCTGTCTTTTCTCTCTGTGGTTCAATTATGTATTTTCTGTTGAGCTATTTTTTAAACTTAAAAGTTCTCTCCTCTTCTGTGCCAGGTTTAATAACCTGTCTAATAAGTTTTAGTATTTTATATTCTCAGCTCTAGGAAGTTTTACTATTTTAAATATGTTTCTTTTTTTGTTGATTATCTCCATCCTCTTTAATCGTTAGGCCAATTTAATTAGAGTTTTATTAGGGTCAGTCTGGATGGCAGTTTTAGTAAGATTTAGTTATCTCTGATTTGTCTCCCTTGACATACTCAGATTTTTGACTGCAGGAGATCTAATTCTGTTCTTGAGAGGTTTTGAGATAAGCCCAGCAATCTCTGGCTTTATTTACAGTGCTTTAAATTATGCAAATGTAGGAAGTCTGTCATGTGTTGTTTGTAGTTAGTCTCCCATTTCTAGGAAGACATTTTTCTGCTGAGCACTGTGATAGTGAAGGAGATTTCACTCTACCCTTCTAACATTTCTCCCATCCTCTTTCATTACTTAGAATTCAGCAAATGTTCCTATCAGCCTTGAATTTGGGGCTTTCTAGTTTTTAGACTACTGCATGAAGAAGCTCAGCTGCTTTCTACTTTCACCAGTAGAGTCTTTCTGTCTGGGCCAATCTCAGTTCTCAATCTGTGCCCAGAATTTTTAAATGCTCACAGGAAATAAAATGGCAGGTGATTATCTGCTCACCTAGGAAGGGCTCTTCTCTTTCTGGAATTTTAGTTCATCTACTTCTTGTTCTTTCATAAACAATCTGGTGCCTTAAAAATTGTATTGAAATTCATCTTTTTCTAGTTGTTGAAGCATTAAAATAACTGCTGTCCTTAAAGGTTGAAATAGCAAAATCTATTTGTTTTTCTGATTATAAAAGTAATACACAATGTATTAACTTTTGCTAAGTTATGCTGCATAACAAATGACCTAAATATTTCAGCAGCTCACAACAATTGCTTATTTTTGCTCTTGCTACATGTTGGCTGAAGGTTGGCAGTGGCTTTGCTCGTGCTCCACATATCTTCTAATTCTGAGATCCAGGCTGGAGAACAACTCCTATTTGGGCCATGCTGTTCTTGTAACAGAGGGAAAAAAGGAAACGATTTGGCAGAAATACACAGTGGCTCTTAAAACTTCTGCTTGGATGTTTGTTTATGTACCATTGGCCAAAGCAAACCAATGGCTAAAGCCAAAATGAGTGGAGCAGGGATATTACTCTTTTGGAGTACCGTCAATTACATAGTAACAGGTGTGGATGATGATCCTTTTGAAGGAAGGTGGAGTGAATAATTACAAATTGTAATAAAATCCACCACACATGCTAATTGAAAATAAATTAAACAGAGATAGATAATGTTTGTAGTAGAATTCTTCCTTCAGCCTTCCATGATAATCAGTATGGTACTTTGGTGTAAGTTCAGGATTGAAGCCTTATTGTGCTAACTTGATGGTGTCTTTAAAAATACTAGTCTTGACATAAATTATGAATAAGACTTGCTTTTTTAGCCATTTACTCATAAGAACAGTAGAGTTCTCCAGCTGGCTACACTTAGTTCTTGTTTTGTCAGATAGTCCTATGCTTACTATAATTCAATTTAGAGTTCTAAGTATAAAATATTTTTACTTGTTTATTTATTATTTGAGACAGCGTCTTGCTCTGTCACCCAGCCCGGAGTACCGTGGCATGATCCTGGCTCACTGCAGCCTCTGCGCCCTGGGTAGCTGGGATTACAGGTATGAACCATGGTGCCTGGCTATTTTGTTTGTTTGTTTGTTTTCTTCTTTTTTGAGACGGAGTCTTTCACTGTTGCCCAGGCTGGAGTGCAGTGGCACAATCTTGGCTCACTGCAAACTCTGCCTCCCAGGTTCAAGTGATTCTCGTGCCTCAGCCTCCTGAGTAGCTGGGATCACAGGTGTGAGCCATCAAGCCCAGCTAATTTTTGTATTTTTAATAAAAATGGGGTTTCTCTATGTTGGCCAGCCTGGGCTCAAATTCTTGGCTTCAAACAATACACTCGCCTTGGCCTCCCAAAGTTTTGGGATTGCAGGCATGAGCCACCACACCTGGCCTAAAATATATTTAACAAAAGTTTGGGTCTGATCCATGGCGTGTTAGTGTCATCACTTTTTCGTTCTCTGAGAGAAAGATTAAAAAAATGAGAATTCTAAGATTTTGTAAAGGATAAAAATTTTTAAGGGAGAGGGTGCCAGAAATAGTAAAAGTCAGGAACAAAAAGTTCTTCATTTAAGTCAATTATTTTGACCTAATATATTTCACAGTAGAGGTTAAAGTGGGTTAACTAGACTCCCTGAAAATACCCATGAAGAGGGTTAAGTTTATATAGTCATTAATATATATAAATATTTTTCTATTTAGAGCATTTCTTAGTGGTTCAGATTTTTATGAAGGAGATCAATTTGTAGGGAAATGTGAAAGTGATTTTGTACATATTGTGGGGTAGGGCAAGATTCAGTATCATTTGGGAGTTTGGACACTGAAAGGCTCTGAACATTGGACACTGAGGTAGAAGGAGGTACACAAGGCCTGGTAAAATAGGCTAACTTGTAATTTTGCATTAGGTTCATCCTTTTGGAGGTTAGTACGCCAATGAAAAACAAATTTGCAAGACAGCTTAGTGCTGTCAGTACCATGGACAGAATGATGTGAATGTGGCATATCTGGATTCAGCTTCTGTTCCATTTGTCATTCAAACACTGTGTGATTTAGACAACTTAATTAAGTCTTATTTATGACACAGAGGTAATAATTAGCTTGTTGATCCTAGCATCTTTTACGTATTCTTCTGTTCCTTGAATCATCACTTCTTTTATCCAACTTAAATTTTATAGTATTTAAAATGGTTCGCATTCTCAACTTACTTGCATATACCTTCAGCTTTCTTGTCTTACTCTCACTTGATCATAATCACTTGGAAAAACTACAGTCCAGCTTAAATCCAACCATTTTTCAACTCGAAGTTAGTATCTGTTAGTATTTAAGTTAGTAGCTATATATGTCTAGAGGAAAATACAGAATCATGCTTACTAGTTTTACTTAAATTCATGGTCAAAAATACAAATACCAAGTGAGTCCTTAATGCTACCTGGGGTTCGCATTATATTATACTAGATTGTTTATTCTTCAATTTTCATAGATGACTTATTTCATGTTTTCTCTCATCAGACCTTCCAACCTCTCATCCTCAATCTCTCAGCTGATGATTTTGGGGGGTTCCTACCTTACTGAGAAAATTGAAGCATTCAGAGCAGAACTTGCCCTATTTAACTGTCTACCACCATACTGTCTTTCTACATATTATTCTTTACTTTTATATAACCATTGTCTTTGTTTATGCATTAGAATCTATTTCCTTATGCCTACTCAGAAACATGCTCCAGCAGTTCTCCACTGTCAGTCCTATGTCATAAAGTTTTTTCATACTGCATCACTACCATATGAAGACAAACCTCCTTCTAGCTCTGTCTTTAAACTATATTTTACTTGACCTTACTTCCCTTACTAGATAAGTTATTTGCTTCCCAGTTACAACAAACTTCTTGAAAGGATTATCTATGCTCACTGTCTCTAATTTCTTTCTTCCTGTTTCCCCTGAAATCTAATATAATTAGGCTTCTGCCATTATCACTTGTGTTAGTCCATTGTCGAATTGCTATAAAGAAATATCTGAGACTGGGTAATTTATAAAGAAAAGAAGTTTAACTGGGCTCAGGATTCTGCAGGCCATATGGAAGCATAGTGGCTGAGGCCTCAGGAAACTTGCGATCAGGGCAGAAGGCAAAGGGGAAAAAGGCACATCCTACATGGCCAAAGCAGGAGGAAGAGAGAGAGTGGACGTAGATGGTAGACACTTAAACAACCGGATCTCTGAGAACTCTGCCACTATACAGTACCCAGGGGGGAATGGTGCTAAAATTAATTAATGAGAACTACACCACTATGATCAAATCACTTCCTACCAGGCCTCACCCCCAGCTTTGGGGAATACATTTCTTTTTTTTTTTTTTTTTTTGAGACGGAGCTTCGCTCTTGTTACCCAGGCTGGAGTGTAATGGCGTGATCTCGGCTCACCACAACCTCCGCCTCCTGGGTTCAGGCAATTCTCCTGCCTCAGCCTCCTGAGTAGCTGGGTTTACAGGCACACGCCACCATGCCCAGCTAATTTTTTTTTTTTTTTTGTATTTTAGTAGAGACGGGGTTTCACCATGTTGACCAGGATGGTGTCGATCTCTTGATCTCGTGATCCACCCGCCTTGGCCTCCCAAAGTGCTGGGATTACAGGCTTGAGCCACTGCACCCAGCCTGGGGATTACATTTCAACATGATATTTGGGTGGGGAGACAGATCCAAACCGTATCATCGAATTGAAACTACTCTTGATAAGGTCACCAGTGATCTTTATGTTGTTAAATTTCAAGTTAATTTCCCAATAGTCATCATTTCCCTTCTCTTGGCAACATTTGATGTAGATGTTCATTCCTTCTTATACATACCTTTTTCACATGACTTCTGGGATGTTATACTTAAAAAAATCTTTTGCACTCACTCTCTTGATCACGACTGTAAATACCAACTACGTGCTTACAACTCCTAAATTTATATACCTGTTTAAGAACTCATTCCTTAATTATACACATATATACACCTATATCTATACCTACTTTACATTACCATTTGGGTGTCTGATTGACTTAATTAATATATTCCAAATACTGATTCCTTGCCTAACACTTGCTCTTCCTAGAGTATTTGTCAGCTTAGTAAATGTCTACTCTATTTTTCTAGTTGGTGCTATTATTGAGACTTCTCTTGCTTTCTTCCACAACCAACTTATCATCAAAATCTTGTTAAACTCTACCTTCAAAACATGGAAGCGTATCCCAGATGTGTTAGTTCCCTACTGTCTTCACTGCCACTACCCTTTATCTATCACCTGGATTACTATAGTAACCTCCTAACTTGTCTCTCAGTTACCCTTTTACACATCCTTTTGCAGTCTTTTCCAAACACAGCCTGAGTGATCCCTTCAAAAAGTGAGTAACATGTTTTCCTACTTTGCTGAGGACTTTCCAGTGGCTCCTCATTTCACTCAATTTAAAAGCTAATGGCCTAAAAGGGCCTACAAGATCTGACCACCTGTTAGTTTTTTCTTGTGTTACCTTTCTGCTTTTATTCTTTCCCTTAGTTTTTCCACTTTAGCCACACTGGCCTCATTGCTGTTCCTGGTACATGTAGATGGGCGTTTTTCACCTTAGGATTTGTGCACTGATGATTCTCTGCCTAGAATACTCTTTCCCTAGGAGTCACATGACCAAATTCCCTGAAATGTTACCTTCTCAAAACACTGTAATTAAAATTACAACCTCTTCAGTTTTTCACATATACCCTTTCCCTGTATTTTCCTAATCCTCTTTACCAGCCCTCTTTTTTTCCTATAGCATTTATTGCTGTTTAAGATCATTCTTAATTTATGTATTGTGTTAACATTTGTCTTTCTCCTCTTGTTTGAATAAGTTCCACTTGTTAGAAAGGCAGGATCTTCATCTGTTAAGTTCGTTTACTGATATATTTCAAGTACCTAAAATAGTGCCTTGCACATTGTAAGTTCTCAATGAATATTTGTTGAATGAAAGAATAATGCCTGCCTTTCAAGACTGAATAGATATTAAATGTGACAGTGTACTTGTATGGGCCTCAAACAATGTCCGGCATTTTGTACATACTCAGTAAATTTGCTCTTTTTCTTTCTCGATTTCTTAGTTACTTGGGATATCTGGAAGTGTATGGAGTGCTGTAGATTTCCAGATACTTGTTTTATCCTATTGTCCTTGGTGGAGCCTTTGCAGCCGAATCCCATCTTTCCTTCATGCTTCTTTTTGCTCTCTTCTTCTATCCAACAGAGAAGGTGAGAAGAATTAGAATTAAAGCAGGAGGAAGGGAAAAGAAATCTCAGCTTTTGGTAGATGGGTGAAAAATTGGTTGGACTTCAGCTCTTAATGGTGTTTCAGTTTAGTAGGTTTCTTATTTTTTACCATATGTCATTTTCTTGTTCACAGTTCCTGATATATAGTTGATGCTCAACAAATTTTTGGATGATTGTTTTCCTTTTGTTTAGTGGAATCGATCTTTCCAAAAATAGAAGTTATTTTCTATTAATTAAAAGAAGTAAAGGAGTCTGAAAACTAGAGATGTAGTCCAGAATGCTGACTAAAATCTAGTATTGTCCTATGACGCATAGGCTGAGGGGAGAAAATAAAGTTACACAGTGAATCAGAAATAGACAGGTTCTGGGAAGGACAAGGTATTTAAAAAGTACAGCCCTTTAGGTTTTATAAGGCATTTTTTTGGTTGTTTTATTCTTATAAAACTATTTTGTTATACCAGTATTATAATAAATGGGGAAACTGATGCTCAGTGTGGCTTATATAACTGAGGCTTATATACATCCTATATAAGGCCAAACAGTAAATATCAGTTCCTCTTGCAAACAGATTTCATGTTAATTCTAGTAAGACAAGGAAACCAAGAATAACAACAACAACAATAATAACAACAGACAGTGTTCCGCATTTATCCTGGGTTCATGTACTGGCTGTGCATGCCATGCATTATATCCACTCTTGATCCTGATAACCTTTCACAGGGTGATGGGTATGAGACTGAAAAATGAGATAATAAATGTAAGAGAGCCATAAAATGTTGTGTTGTTGTTGTTATTATTCCATCATAGGGTAGCAAGTAATAATACAGGCATACCTGTTTCATTCTACCTCATGGATATTACATATTTCACAAACTGAAGGTTTGTGGCAATCCTTAGTCCAGCAGGCTTGTTGGTGTCATTTTTTTAAATAGCATGTGCTCATTTCATATCTCTGTCACATTTTCATAATTCTCCTAATAGTTCAACCTTTTTCATTACCATATCTGTTATGGTGATCTGTGATCAGTGATCTTTAGTTACTACTGTATTTTTTTTTTTTTTTTTTTTTTTTTTTGAGATGGAGTCTCGCTCTGTCACCCAGGCCGGAGTGCAATGGTGCAATGTCGCCTCACTGCAACCTCTACCTCCCATGTTCAAGCAGTTCTCCTGCCTCAGCCTCTGGGGTTTATGGGCGCCCACCACTGCACCTGGTTAATTTTTGTAGTTTTAGTAGTAACGGGGTTTCGCCACATTGGCCAGGCTAGGTTCGAACTCCAGACCTCAGGTGATCCACCCTCCTTGGCCTTCCAAAGTGCTGGGATTATAGGCATGAGCCACCATGTCCGGCCTACTATTGTAATTGTTTTGGGGAGCCATGAACCGTGTCCATATAATATGGTGAACATAATGTGTGAATTCTGACCACTGACAGTTCCCCCATGTCTCTCAATCTCTCCTTAGGCTTCCCTATTCCCTGAGATACAACAGTATTGACATCAGGCCAAATGATAATCCTTCAGTGGCCTCTAGGTGTTCAAGATCTAGAGATCCTGATTTAATGTGAGACACATCTCTCACATTCAGTCAAAAGCTAGAATTGGTTAAGCTTAGTGAGGAAGGAATGCCAAAAACTGAGACAAGTGGAAAGGTAGGCCTCTTGTGCCAAGCAGCCAAGTTGTGAATACAAAGGTAAAATTCTTAAAAAAAAAAAAAAAAAGTAGCAGAGAACATTTATTCTGGGAGATTTGTATATTGTACTTTTGAGGATCTAAGAGAAAATGACAAATTTTCTTTTTCTTTTTTTTTGAGACAGAATATCACTCTGTTGCCAGGCTGGAGTACAGTGGTACAATCTGAGCTCACTGCAACCTCCGCCTCCTAGGTTTAAGCAATTCTCCTGCCTCAGCCTCTCGAGTAGCTGGGACTATAGGTGCATGCCACCACACCCAGCTAATTTTTATATTTTTAGTAGAAATGAAGTTTCACCATGTTGACCAGGCTGGTCTTGAACCCCTGACCTTGTGATCTGCCTGCCTCAGCCTCCCAAAGTGCTAGGATTACAGGCGTAATCCACAGGGCCCAGCCTACAAATTTTCATATTTCATTAGATTTATGAAAATACAAATGGTAGCATCTGTATTCCTACCATTTCTGACTTTTCACATGTTCCCTACACTCATTTTATTGGTTTCCCTTTTATGCTATATCGCTAAGGATAATGTGTCTCAATATATGTATTATGTGTTAATTTATATGTAAATAAAGGTTATGTATTTCCATGGTATGATTATAGAGAAAAATCTTTATATCAGAATGTATTTAACGTTTTTTTCTTAATTTTTGTTTTAGTTTCAGGGTACACGTACAGATTTGTCATATAGATAATTTGTGTGTCACAGAGGTTTGGTGTACAGATTATTTTGTCACCTGGAAAAATACTTGAAGGAAATATGAAGTGCTACTCCAGTGAACACACAAATGATAAGAAAGCAAAACAGCCAGCCTGGTGCTGTGGCTCATGCCTGTAATCCCAGCACTTTGGGAGGCTCAGATGGGTAGATCATGAGGTCAGAAGTTCAAGACCAGCCTGACTGTCTCAAAAAAAAAAAAAAAAAAAAAAAAAGAAAACAAAACAACTGTATCACATATGAAGAAAGTTTGAGTAGCCTGGATAGACAATCAAACAAGCCACAATGTTTTGTTATGCCAAAGCTTAATCCAGAGCAAGGTTCTAACTCTCTTCAATTCTGTGAAGGCCAAGTAAGGTATCAAAATTGCAGGAGAAACACTGGAAGCTAGCAGAGGTTGTTTCATGATGTATAAGAAAAGAAGCCATTTCCATTACATGAAATGCAAAGTGAAGCAGAAAGTGTTGATGTGGTACCTGCAGAAAATTATATAGAAAATCTAGTTAAGATCATTGATTAAAGTGTCTACAAGAAACAACAGATTTTCAGTGTAGATAAAGCAGCCTTATATATTGAAAGAAGATGCTGTTTAGGGCCTTCATAGCTAGACAGGAACAAAAGCTTCAAAGGACAGGCTGAGTCTCTCTTTAGGGGTTAATGCAGCTAGTGACTTTAAGTTGAAACCAGTGCTTATTTCCTATTCTAAAATACTGTGTCCTTAAAAATGATGCTAAATCTATTCTGCCTGTGCTGTGTAAATGGAACAACAAAGCCTGAATGACAGCATGTTTGTTTACAGCATGGTTCACTAAGTATTTTAAGCCTACTATTGAGACCTACTGCTCAGAAAAAAGCTTTATTTCAAAATATTACTACTTACTGATAAAGTACCTAGTTACCCAAGAGCTCCGATAGAGATATACAATGAGATTCATGTTTTCATGCCAGCTAACACAACATCCATTTTGCAGCCCATGGATCAAGGAGTAATTTCAACTTTCAATTCATACTAAGAAATAAATTTTGAAAGGCTATATAGCTACCATAGATAGTAATTTTTTTGATGGATCTGAGCGAAGTAAGTGAAAAACCTTCTGGAAAGAATTAACCATTCTTGATAACATTCAGAACAATCATGATTCATGTGAAGACAAAATGTTAACATTGACATTAGTTTGGAATAAGTTAATTCCACCCATCAAGACTTCAGTGATGGATGTGATGGAAATAGCAAGAGAACTAGAATTAGAGATGGTGCCTGAAGATGTGACTGAATTACTGCAGTCTCATGATAAAACTGGTATGGATGAGGAGTTGCTTCTTATGGATGAGTAAAGAAAGTGGTTTCTTGAGATGGAATCTACTCCTGGTGATAATGCTACAAACATTGAAATGACAACAAAGGATTTAAATTATTACATGAACTTCATTAATAAAGCAGTAGCAGGGTTTGAGAGGATTGACAGTGGTTTTGAAAGAAGTTCTTCTGTGGGTAAAGGCTATCAAACAGCATTGTATGCTACAGATGAATATTTTGTAAAAAGAAGAGTCAACTGATGTAGCAGCTTCATTGTTGTCTTATTTTAAGAAATTGCCACAGCCACCCCAGCCTTCAGCAACCACCATCCTGACCAGTCAGCAGCTGTCTGCATTGAGGCAAGACCCTCCACCAGCAAAAAGATTATGATTCACTGATGGCTTGGATGATGGTTAGCATTTTTTAGCAGTAAGGCATTTTTAAATTAATATATGTGCATTGTGTTTTAGATTAAATGCTTTTGCACTCTTAATAGAGTACAGTATTGTGTAAAAAAACATTTATATGCACTGGGAAAGCAACCAGTTCTTTTTTAAAATTCCTTTACCCTTTCAGTAACACTACTCGTTCCTTGTTTATCACTGATTTGGTGGCCACTTATTCTCTAAAGAGTTTTTCTTCCTCTCTATGGTCTTAAATATCTGTGTTTTTTGTAGTTTATCCGTGGTTCTTAGCCCATTTTACTCTACATATCATTTTGGGGTAACCTTTCCTATACTTTTTACCACCTGCTATATATAAGTCTTGAGCTAGAAAGTTTGTTGCCCTTCAGATATTCATGTTATGTTCCTCATTCGCTTTTTGACTTGCTTATTCTTGAGACAACTGTATTAGTCCATTCTGTCACTACTATAAAGAAATACTTGGGACTGGGTGATTGATAAAGAAAAGAGGTTTAATTGGCTCACTGTTCCACAGGCTATGCAGGAAGCATGGCTGGTGAGGCTTCATAACTTTCAATCATGGCAAAGGGCAAAGGGGAAGCAGGCATGTCTTAACATGGCCAAAACAAGAGGAAGAGAGAGGAGGAGGAGGTGCTACACAATTTTAAACAACCAGATCTTGTAAGAACTCACTAAGTATCACTAGAACAGCAAGGGCAAATCTATCTCCACGATCCAATCACCTCCCACCAGACCACTCCTCCAACATTGGGGATTACAATTCTACATGAAATTTGGGAAGGAATACAAATCAAAACCATTTCAGCACCCCTTCATGCCACAAAAAAACCCAACCTTTATCTTTGAAACCTTGTCACTGAAGCACCCAGCCTGGTTAAAAGGGAGTTCTAACTCTATAATCCAAAAAACATGAAATCGTCTTAGACACCTCCCTTTTATTTTTCCTTACATCATTAATATCTGGCTCCCTTTTATGCCTAGAAATCTGTTTACTTTCCTGTTTTTTATTGTCTACAACCACTATCATGAGCAAGTTAAGAACATTTCCATCTCATCAGCAAATTATTTCACACCAACACTTTCTACTTCACTGTTTCCATCTCATTTTCTAACTCATCCTGCTTCCAGCTTCCAATTTCCGATGTAAGACCTTACAACTAAATAATTGCATTTACTCACCCCATAGTGTGATTTTTAAATCATATTCAAAACTTTTATATACATTATAAACCCCACTTTACAGTGTTATATTTTGTTTTAAACAGTTATTTGAGTTTTAAGTGAATTATGAGAAAGAAAACAGTCTTTGTATTTACCAATTTATTTACCATTTCTGAAGCTCTTTTTTCCTTTCCGTAAGTCTACGTATCCATTTGATAGCATTTCTCTTTGGTCTTAAGAACATTCTTGAGCATTTCTTACAGTGTAGATTGAATGGTAAGCATTCTCTCAGCTTTCGTTTAGCTAGAAATGTATTTCACACTCATTTCTGAAAGATATTATTGATGAATATAAAATTCTAGGTCAATAGCCTTCACCCCCCAAGTACTTTAAAGATATCATTTTACTATTTTCTGACCTCCAGTGAGAAGTTGATGATAATTCTTGTTTCTCCCATATATGATGTCTCCCCACCTCCCTTTCTTTTTGTACCTTTTCTGGATGCTTTCAAGGTTTTTTCTTACTTTTGTTTTTAGTCAATTGATTGAAATTGTATTGATTATAATGTATCTCAGTGTGGTTCTCTTTATATTTATCCTGTTTGGGATTGGCTAAACTTCTTTCTTTTGAGACATAGTTTCACTGTTGTTACCCAGGCTGGGGTGCAGTGGCATGATCTCGGCTCACTGCAACCTCCGCCTCCCGGGTTCAAGTGATTCCCTGCCTCAGCCTCTCAAGTAGCTGGGACTTCAGGTGACTGCCACCATGCCCAGCTATTTTTTTCTATTTTTAGTAGAGACAGGATTTCACCATGTTGGCCAGGCTGGTCTGGAACTTCTGACCTCAGGTGATCTTCCTGCCTCGGCCTCCGAACGTGCTAGGATTATAGGCATGACCCACTGTGCCCAGCCCTAAACTTCTTAAAAGTTGGTGTTTTTCATATTTGAGAACTTTTTGGTCGCTATTTTAAAAATATTTATTCTGCCCCAGTCTTACTCTTTTATCCTCTAGGATCACAATTACATATATTTCAGATAATCTGAAATTGTCCCACAGGCCTCTGAAGCTTCATTTATTTCTCTTCCATCTTTTATCTGTCTATAAGTTTAGAGAATTTTGATTGATTTGCCTTCAACTTCACTTTTTCTGCTATCAATATATTGTTAATCCTCTCCAATAAGGTTTTAATTTCAATTATTGTACTCTTAAGCTCTACAATTTCCATTTACTTCCTCTTTGTGGTTTCCATATTATTAATTTCTCAGTTAATCCAAATTATTGATTTTTAATGTGATAGTTTCTTTGACTCTTTATCTTCTCTTAATTTCATCATAAATCCTCTTATGAAATGATACTAGATACAATTTAATATAATTTAGCAATATTTGGCTGCTTGTCTGAAAGTTTGTATTTTGGATTTTTTTTTTTAACTTTTCTGAACCTTCTGTGGATTTTTATGCTTGAAAATAGCATGGACTTACTTATACCAGGATGTATATATGATCAAGGGAAGAGATGGGGATACAAATAAAATTAAGGTTAGGTTCTATAGAACAGCCAGTGTGACAAGTGGGACTGTGGCTTCAATAAAGTCTTAAATTGAGTATAAGTTGCAGTATATTATTAGATTTCACCTATGTTTTGCTCTTATATTGTTGTATTAGCCCATTCTCACACTGCTATAAAAGATGCTACCTGACACTGGGTAATTTATAAAGAAAAGAGGTTTAATTGACTCACAATTGCACATGGCTGGGGAGGTCTCAGGAAACATAATCATGGCAGAAGGCAAAGAGGAAGCAAGGACCTTCTTCACATGGTGGCAGGAGAGAGTGAAGTGAGAACACAGGAAAAACTATCATTTATAAAACCATCAGCTCTCATAAGAATTCATACACTGTCACACGAACAGCATGGAGGAATCACCCTCATAATCCAATCACTTCCCACCAGTTTCCTCCCTTAGCACCTGGGGATTACAATTCAAGATGAGACCTGGGTGAGGATACAAAACTAAACCATATCAGCTGTTAGTTACATAGTCAGGGAATCACAGACTTTTAATACTTGTACAAACTTTAGAAATGATTTTCTAACAACCTCATTTTCATTCTGTTAACATGTGTGTGCTAGGCTTTCATACATGCTGGGTTGAATGGATAGGTGATAGATGCTTCCGATGCAGACTGTTAGGTCAAGAATGTTACATTATGAAGGACATTTTAAATTAGAATGTGTAGCAGATGCTTGAAGTAGAAGCCTTTGTATATTCTAGCACCCAAAGATAATTTGACAGTTGCCATGAAGGAATCCTGTAAAGCTCTCAGCCAATATATGGCAGATTATATTAATGTATAGCTTTAGAATATTGGAACAAAAGTAGATTCATGATGTGCCGGATAAATAGGTCACCAGTTTAAAAACAGAAAACCCCATGAAAAACAAAAGAAGCATAAGCATTTAATGTTTCTTTATTGCGTCACAGAAAAAAAATCTGTAGCTTCTGAACATATGGTAGATTACATAGATGGTATATTATGCGTATGGTATATCAAATATATATTTAACGTACACATTTACTTATGCACACATAGTTGCCTAAATTGCATGAAGTTCTATAATAACAGAGTGATGATTTTTCTCCTTTTCTGTATTGACACAGGATCTGTAATGCTTATCAATAGGCAAATGAAGTGAATATTTTTCAAATGTCTATAGTTTATTACTCTATTTCCTGCACATCTATCATGATGTATGGCATATGGTAGGTGCTTAATAAATATTTGTTGACTGAGTTAATGAATGTGTCCTATGATAACATCCCCCACTCACCCACTCTGCCTTTTAAAAGACTCATTGTTTTGAAAGAATACGTAGAAAGATGGATTTCATTTTTATACTGATTGTGCTACCAAATATGTTATCATTGTAGAGTTTAGAGATAAGACAAAAAAAATTCCTGTGAAATAGATCTGTTATCCACCAACCTTTAGGTTTGTCTTAGTGTTCGGGATTTCTCGCAAGTCATCTTAGGTGAATGCTAACTTATCTGTTAGTAAACAAGGGATAACTAAAGCATTTTTAAGTGATGATTAACAAAAATTATAAGAATTTTTAAAATCTCCACTTTAATGGTTTTATTTTGGTAATCATTTTCTACCTTGTATTGTTTATTATTTAAGTGTATCATGTGCAGTCATTGCTTAGCAATGGGATGTGTTCTGAGAAATACATAATTTGGCAATTTCATCATTCTTTGAACATCATAGAATATACTTACTCAAACCTAGTTGATACAGCCTACTACACACCGAGGCTATATGCTGTAGCCTATTGCTCTTAGACTACAAACCTGCATAGGATGTTACTGTACTGAATACTGTAGGCAGTTGCAACACAGTAGTATTTGTGTATCTAAGGATTTCTACATACAGATAAGGTACAGTAAAAATATGGTGTTAAAATGTTATGAGACTGGGAATGCTGGGAAGATGGCCGCCTAAGAACAGCTCAGGACTTCAGCTCCCAGTGAAAGTGCAGAGGGTGAGTGGACGCCGCATTTCCAGACGAACTCTTATTGCCCACAGACCAGGAGATACCCAGGCAGAGGGGTCGCCAGCGTCGCAGTCCCAGCCTGTGCGGCTGTTTTGGCCCCCGCGGGGCTGATTCCGCCCGCGCGGCTGCTGTGACCACTCCCTGTTGCTGCGGTTCTCCATACAAAAGCCACTGGTCTGGGAGCCCTCTTAGCTGGCGAGCAGAGCCCTGAGAATGCAGAATAGCCCATTCATCTGAAATAGCGAGTCAGGCCAGGAGATTCCTAGGCAAAAAATCCGCCAGGAGCCGGCGCCGCGGTTCGAGCCGACTCCGTGAGTCGCAGCACGGGAGATCCCGGCGCCTTTTCAACAAGCGACCAGAACGCGGGGTCTTTCAACTTAAAAGACTCTGAGTCAGGGAGCCAGGTGATCAGGCTCGGTTGGTCCCACCCCTCCACCCCCAACAACAACCAAAACAAAAACAGTAATTGGAAACCCTCTGGGTTAAGCCCTTCAAACCAAGCACAGCTGAACCGGGACAGTCCGGCTCCGTGGGGGAGGGGCTTCCGCCATTACTGAGACTCTCCACCGCTACGGAGGCAGGCTGCGGTTGCCGAGGCAACCCGCCGTTGCCGATGCAACCTGCCACAACAGAGAGAGTCCACCATAACAGAGGCGGGGCCACCATTGCCGAGACAGTTCTAACTACACCCATATAAAAAGGACTACAGGGAAGAGCTCAGGGCAGCTGGGCGGAGCCCACAGCAGCTCAGCAAAGTCCCTGCGGGCAGGCAGAGGCTAGGCCTGCTGCTAGCTGGGCAGGTCCGACCTGAAAGAAAAATCAAAAAAGGCAGTAGTGCAACGGAAACTCATAAAGCTCCAACTCCCTGGGACAGAGACAGACAACAGGTGGATAAACCCACAAAAATGGGAAGAAACCAGCGTTAAAAGGATGAAAACTCCCGAAACCAGAACACCTCTCCTCCTAAAAGGGATCACAACTCCTCACCAGCAAGGGAACCAGACCGGATGGAGAAGGAGGGTGATGAAATGACAGAATCGGACTTCAGAAGGTGGGTAGTAAGAAACTACAATGAGCTAAAAGAACATGTTCTAACCCATCGCAAAGAAAATAGGAACCTTGAAAAAAGATTGGACGAACTGCTGACGAGAATGAACAGCATAGAGAGGAGTATAAGTGAATTGATGGAGCTGAAAAACGCAACACGAGAACTTCGTGAAGCATGCACAAGCTTCAACAGCCGAATTGACCAAGCAGAAGAAAGGATATCAGAGGTCGAAGATCAACTCAATGAAATAAAAAGAGAAGGCAAGAAGAGAGAAAAAAGCGCAAAAAGGAATGAACAAAATCTTCAAGAAATGTGGGACTATGTGAAAAGACCTAATCTACGTCTGATAGGTGTACCTGAATGTGATGAAGAGAATGAATCCAAGCTGGAAAATACTCTTCAGGATATTATCCAGGAAAACTTCCCTAACCTAGCAAGGCAGACCAATATTCAAATCCAGGAAATACAGAGAACACCACAAAGATATTCCTCAAGAAGAGCAACGCCAAGGCACATAATCGTCAGATTCACCAGGGTTGAAATGAAAGAGAAAATGCTAAGGGCAGGCAGAGAGAAAGGTCGGGTTACCCACAAAGGGAAGCCCATTAGACTCACAGCAGATCTCTCAGCAGAAACCCTACAAGCCAGAAGAGACTGGGGGCCAATATTCAACATCCTTAAAGAAAAGAACTTTCAACCCAGAATCTCCTATCCAGCCAAACTAAGCTTCATAAGTGAAGGAAAAATAAAATCCTTTGTGAACAAGCAAGCACTCAGAGATTTCATCACCACCAAACCTGCTCTACAAGAACTCCTGAAAGAGGCTCTACACGTATAAAGGAACAACCAGTACCAGCCACTCCAAAAACACACCAAATGGTAAAAAAGCAGCAACACAATCAAGAATCTGCATCAACTAACCAACAAAACAGCCAGGTAGCATCAAAATGACAGCATCAAATTCACACATAACAATACTATCCCTAAATGTCAATGGACTAAATGCCCCAATCAAAAGACACAGACTGGCAAATTGGATAAAAAGCCAAAACCCATCAGTGTGCTGTATCCAGGAAACCCATCTTACATGCAAGGATACACAAAGGCTCAAAATAAAGGGATGGAGGAAGATCTACCAAGCAAATGGAGAGCAAAAAAAGGCAGGAGTTGCAATTCTCATCTCTGATAAAATAGACTTTAAAGCAACAAAGATCAAAAGAGACAAAGAAGGACATTACATAATGGTAAAAGGATCACTGCAACAAGAAGAGCTAACGATCCTAAATATATATGCACCCAATACAGGAGCACCCAGATACATAAGGCAAGTTCTTAATGACCTACAAAGAGACTTAGACTCCCACACAATAATAGTGGGAGACTTTAACACCCCATTGTCAATATTAGACAGATCAACCAGACAGAAAATCAACAAGGATATCCAGGACCTGAATACAGACCTGGAACAAGCAAACCTAATAGACATTTACAGAACTCTCCACCCCAAATCCACAGAATATACATTCTTCTCAGCACCACATCACACCTACTCTAAAATTGACCACATAATTGGCAATAAATCACTCCTCAGCAAATGCAAAAGAACAGAAATCATAACAAACAGTCTCTCAGACCACAGTGCAATCGAGTTAGAACTCAGAATGCAGAAACTAACTCAGAACCGCACAGCTTCATGGAAACTGAACAACTTGCTCTTGAATGTTGACTGGATAAACAATGAAATGAAGGCAGAAATAAAGATGTTCTTCGAAACCAATGAGAACGAAGACACAACATACCAGAATCTCTGGGACACATTTAAAGCAGTCTCTAGAGGAAAATATATAGCAATGAGTGCCCACATGAGAAGAAAGGAGAGATCTAAAATTGACACCCTATCATCAAAATTGAAAGAGCTAGAGGAGCAAGATCAAAAAAACTCAAAACCTAGCAGAAGACAGGAAATAACTAAGATCAGAGCAGAACTGAAGGAAATAGAGACACAAAAAACTCTTCAAAAAATCAATAAATCCAGGAGCTGGTTCTTTGAAAAGATCAACAAAATAGACAGACCACTAGCCAGATTAATAAAAAAGAAAAGAGAGATTAACCAAATTGATGCAATAAAAAACGATAAAGGGGATATCACCACAGATTCCACAGAAATCCAAACCATCATCAGAGATTATTACAAACAACTCTATGCACATAAACTAGTAAACCTGGAAGAAATGGATAAATTCCTGGACACCTGCAACCTCCCAAGCCTAAACCTGGAAGAAGCCAAAACCCTGAATAGACCAATAACATGGTCTGAAGTCGAGGCAGCAATAAAGAGCCTACCACCCAAAAAAAGCCCAGGTCCAGATGGGTTCACAGCTGAATTCTACCAGACATACAAGGAGGAGCTGATACCATTCCTTCTGAAACTATTCCAGACAATCCAAAAAGAGGGAATCCTTCCCAAATCATTTTACGAGACAAACATCATCCTGATACCAAAACCCGGCAGAGACTCAACAAGAAAAGAAAATTTCAGGCCAATATCCATGATGAACATAGATGCAAAAATCTTCAATAAAATACTGGCAAACCGATTGCAACAGCATATCAAAAAGCTCATCCACCATGATCAAGTAGGATTCATCCCGGGGATGCAAGGCTGGTTCAACATACGCAAGTCTATAAACGTCATTCACCACATAAACAGAACCAAAGACAAAAACCACATGATTATCTCGATTGATGCAGAGAAGGCTTTTGACAAAATTCAACAACCCTTTATGCTAAAAACCCTCAATAAACTAGGTATTGACAGAACGTATCTCAAAACAATAAAAGCTATTTACGACAAACCAACAGCCAATATCATACTGAATGGGCAAAAACTGGAAGCATTCCCTTTGAAATCTGGCACTAGACAAGGATGCCCTCTCTCACCACTCCTATTCAATATAGTACTGGAAGTTCTAGCCAGAGCAATCAGGCAAGAAAAAGAAATAAAGGGTATCCAAATTGGAAAGGAGGAAATCAAATTGTCTCTATTTGCAGATGAC
This sequence comes from Saimiri boliviensis, assembly GCF_048565385.1. NCBI lineage: Eukaryota > Metazoa > Chordata > Mammalia > Primates > Cebidae > Saimiri > Saimiri boliviensis. The sequence goes on along the minus strand of NC_133450.1, from coordinate 37,178,341 downwards.
ATGATTGTATATCTGGAAGACCCCATCATCTCAGCCCAAAATCTCCTGAAACTGATAAACAACTTCAGCAAAGTCTCAGGATACAAAATCAACGTGCAAAAATCACAAGCATTCCTATACACCAGTAATAGACTTCAAGAGTGCCAAATCAAGAACGAACTGCCATTCACAATTGCTACAAAGAGAATAAAGTACCTAGGAATACAACTAACAAGGAACGTAAAGGACCTCTTCAAGGAGAACTACAAGCCATTGCTCAACGAAATAAGAGAGGATACAAACAGATGGAGAAACATTCCATGTTCATGGTTAGGAAGAATCAACATCGTGAAAATGGCCATACTGCCCAAAGTAATTTACAGATTCAACACTATTCCCATCAAGCTACCAATGACCTTCTTCACAGAACTGGAAAAAAACACCTTAAACTTCATATGGAACCAAAAGAGAGCCCGCATAGCCAAGTCAATTCTAAGCAAAAAGAACAAAGCAGGAGGCATCACACTACCGGACTTCAAACTATACTACAAGGCTACAGTAATCAAAACAGCATGGTACTGGTACCAAAACAGAGATATAGACCAATGGAACAGAACAGAGGCCTCAGAGGAAATACAACATACCCACAACCATCTGATCTTCGACAAACCTGACAAAAACAAGCAATGGGGAAAGGACTCCCTGTTTAATAAATGGTGTTGGGAAAACTGGCTAGCCATGTGCAGAAAGCAGAAACAGGACCCCTTCCTGACACCTTACACCAAAATTAACTCCAGATGGATTAAAGACTTAAACATCAGACCTAATACCATAAAAACCTTAGAAGAAAATCTAGGCAAAACCATTCAGGACATAGGTGTAGGCAAGGACTTCATGACCAAAACGCCAAAAGCAATGGCAACAAAAGCCAAAATAGACAAATGGGACCTAATCAAACTCCACAGCTTCTGCACGGCAAAAGAAACAGTCAGTAGAGTGAATCGGCAACCAACAGAATGGGAAAAAATTTTTGCAGTCTACCCATCTGACAAGGGGCTGATATCCAGAATTTACAAAGAACTAAAGCAGATCTACAAGAAAAAAACAAACAAGCCCGTTCAAAAATGGGCGAAGGATATGAACAGATACTTTACAAAAGAAGACATACAGGAGGCCAACAAACATATGAAAAAATGCTCATCATCACTGGTCATCAGAGAAATGCAAATCAAAACCACATTGAGATACCATCTCACACCAGTTAGAATGGCGATCATTAAAAAATTGGGAAACGACAGATGCTGGAAAGGATGTGGAGAAATAGGAACACTTTTACACTGTTGGTGGGAATGTAAATTAATTCAACCATTGTGGAAGACAGTGTGGCGATTCCTCAAGGACCTAAAAATAGAAATCCCATTTGACCCAGCAATCCCATTACTGGGTATATATCCAAAGGATTATAAATCATTCTACTACAAGGACACGTGCACACAAATGTTCATTGCAGCACTGTTTACAATAGCAAAGACCTGGAACCAACCCAAATGCCCAACGATGATAGTATGGATAGGGAAAATGTGGTACATATACACCATGGAATATTATGCAGCCATCAAAAACGATGAGTTCACGTCCTTTGTTAGGGACATGGATGAACCTGGAAACCATCATTCTCAGCAAACTGACACAAGAGCAGAAAATCAAACACCGTATATTCTCGCTCATAGGCGGGTGTTGAACAATGAGAACACATGGACACAGGGAGGGGAGCACTACACACGGGTCCATTGGGGGGAAATGGGGGAGGGGCGGGGGGTGGGGAGGTGGGAAGAGATAGCATGGGGAGAAATGACAGATACAGGTGAGGGGACGGAAGGCAGCAAAGCACACTGCCATGTGTGTACCTATGCAACAATCTTGCATGTTCATCACATGTACCCCAAAACCTAAAATGCAGTAAAAAAAAAATAAATAAATATAAAAAAAAAATCTTATGAGACCACCATCATATATATGTGGTCCATCATTGACCAGTATGTTGTTATGTGGTACATGACTGTATATGAATATTGTTTAACTAGATGGCATACTTTTTAAATATAAAGACCCTCTTTTACACAGTTGTTTGCCATATAGCATAGTGTTATTCATGTAGTTGATGCAATACGTATAAAGTGATTTAAAAGGTGGTTGCAGAACACAACTATTATCCTTGAAACTCTGTTCATCTTTAAGCTTTGAATCTAAAGAGATGTTGTTAATGGTTTTTCCACCCAGTTATCTTTCTAAGGGAAATAACTTCCATACTCTTGGCTCCTGCCAAAGAGGTGTGCCCAAAAAACTAGGGTAATGGAAATGAAAATGACTAGGAATATCCAAATCATCCTGCTCATCCTGCTAGGTATTTATTTTTAGATACATGTTCTGATCTATAAAATGAAATGAAACTGTTATATTCACATTAGCGAATTTTGAGAAATTATTGTAAGTAGTATAGAGCCAAAACTTTTGGTCCCATAATTATTTATGCTTATATTTAAGAACTAGTTTCAAAAATATGTTTATATAATTTTATGTTAAATATATATACCATTGAATTGAGGATTTACAGAAGTACTTTATACTGAGTTATGTTTTATTTTGTTATGATTTTAAATTGGAGTTCTTTCATAGCATCTGTTAGAGTATCTTTGAGTCCTAGAATATATAGAGGCTTCTACAAATGCTACTGTGTAGCATTTGCTACACATACTAATTTAAAAAAAAAAAAAAACGTAATAGACTGAGTGCAGTAGCCCTCCTGTAAGTCCTAAACCTTGGGAGTCAAGACTGGAGGGTAGCTGAGCCTAGGAGTTCAAAATCATCCTGGCCAAGGTGACGAGACCTTGTCTGTACAAAAATAAAAAATAAAATTTGCTGGGCATGATAGCGTGTACATGTAGTCCCAGTTACTCAGGAGGCTGAGGCTGGAGGATTCCTGAAGCCCAGGAGTTTGAGGTGGTAGTAAGCTAAGATTGGGCCACTGCACTCCAGCCTGGGCAACAAAGCACAACCCTGTCTGAAATAAATAGATACATAAAATTAACTTAATGAGTGCTAAGATATGAAAGTATGTTCCTAAACTTTGTTGAAAATATAATAATAAAATGATGGTTTAATACAGAGGAACTTATAATTTAAATCAAAGACCAGTCATACTAATTTAAGTAAAAACTCATTGAGATACTTTGTACTTAAAAGTAGAATGTTTTTTGAATAACCTTCAGAAATCATATCTTTAGGAATTTGTCTTCAGTTATATTGGAAGAATTCTAACGATTTTTAAAAATTTCCTTTTGAGGGAAAAGATGTTACTTTTTGTGTTAAATTCATAACTTAGAACATATTACGTGATCATTAAAGGTATATATAACTTTTCTTTCTCAGAGCCTTTATACTTTCTCATGAATAAGACCAAAATGTTAAGCGACAAGAAAGGTAGTTGAGAGCTATCAAATTATCTCTGTGTTCCCCTCTGAATTCTGGGTAAATGTGGTTCAACAAGGCTGCCATCAAAAATCACCTTGATTTTTAAAAGTGTGTTCAACTTCAGAATTATGCATGCAATAAATTTCTTAAAAATATTTATCACTTATGAGTTATTAACATAATCTAGTAGTTGTAGAATTGTAAATAGTGATAACCTTCTTGCTCTTGAGTCTCACTTTTGTTTGAGAATGTTTCTTTGACCTGGCTGCAATTTGTAATATGGTGCGAATTACTATTCACTTGAGACAACATTTGATATTCTTAAATCTATAATCATTATTTTAGGAGCAGTTCAGTAGCTTTTTTGAAAAGTTACAAAAACCTTCTCAATGAAAATATTTTCTCTTTAAGAATCTGAGAAAATGATTTTTTTCCTAAAACAAAACTCCCAAACCACAGTGGGATGGGTTTCCAGTTGGTTGTCTCTACCATAGTAAGCTAGTAAGAGTCAGTGTATAATACACTGCATAAGTTTATAGCTTCCTGAGAAACTACAGCATCATGATAGTATATACTCCCACTCAGAATTTATTTTCAGGAATGACATAAATACCTTGTTACAACTGATATTTTGTACAAAGAGTGCTGAAATACAGTGAGGAAAATACATAAGTAGACAGCACTCATTTCTAAAGATCAAAATACTTTTCTATGAAATTCTGTAATCTGAACAAAGAGGCAAGGTGCAGAAAGTGAAAAATAATCTGATTTTACTATCTGTATCTTATATAATGATACTCATCAGACCCATATATATATATTTTTATGTTACAGAGCTTCCACTCAATAAGTCTATAGTATGCTCTTGGTCTTGATATGTAATCCTATTTGACTTTTAATTGCTCATGCCATTTAATACAGAGTTCATTCTGTAAATGTAATTAGGTAATGCTATTCTCATTAATATTAATCTTGAATTCACAGCTTTTCTATATTCTGTCAAATTCTGAGGTTTCTTGAGTCTGAGGTAGCATTGACTATAATTGCCATTTTATTTCATAACAGTTTCCTTATAGATTTCATTTTACATATAAGGAAATTGGCATCCAAATGTTGAAGAAATAGTTTACCCAAGTTTATGCAAATATTTAGCTATCAGACTGTAATCAGAATATAGTTTATCTTATTTTATATCTAGAATTTTCATCTGTATATGTATTATTTCTAGAATTAGGCTGAGTAAATTGACATTAATAATTTATAAAACTAAAGTACTATGTTAGTTTTCTATTGTTGTTATAACAATGTTACCATAAATTTTGTGCCTTAATAAAAATTTGTTATTATATAGTTCTGAAGATCAGAGGTCCAATACAGGTCTCACTGAGCTAAAATCAAGGTGTCAACAGGGTTGCATTTCTTTCTGGAGGCTCTTAGGGAGAATCCATTTCCTTGCCATGTCCACCTTCTAGAGCAGGCGTCCCCATACTACGGCCCGGCCCGTGGGCTACATGTGGCCCCCTGAGGCCATTTATCCGGCCCCCCGCCACACTTCAGGAAGGGGCACCTCTTTCATTGGTGGTCAGTGAGAGGAGCACAGTATGTGGCGGCCCTTCAATGGTCTGAGGGACAGTAAACTGGCCCCCTGTGTAAAAAGTTTGGGGACACCTGTTCTAGAGGCTGCCTGCATGCTTTGGTTCATGGCCTCTTTCTTCCATCAGCGCCAACAATGATGGGTTGAGTCCTTCTCACACTGCCATTTGCCCTATTCTCTTTCTTTGAAAACAAAAAATGTTCTTTTAAGGACTCATGTGATGAGATTGGGCTCACACAGATAATCCAGGATAATCTTCCCATCTCAAAATCCCTAGTATTAATTGTATTTGCAAAGTCCCGTTTGTTACATGAAGGGGAGGAAAATGTCCCCCCCCCCGCGCCAATCCTCTTAAGTTCTTTCTCTGGGGTCCTGTAAATTAGACTGATAAGAGACAGATTAAGTTTCAATTAGACAGATGAATAAATTTTGTGGCTCTATATCAGCATGATGACTATTGTATTGTATACATCAAAATTGCTCAGACAGTATGTTTTAAATGTGTTTACCGTAAAAAATAAGTTTGTGAGGTGATGAATACATTAATTAGCTTGATTGAATCATTTTTACAATATTACATATATCAAAACATGACATTGTGCACTGTAAATGTATATAATTTTTACTTGTCAGTTATACCATAATAAAATTTGGGTGGAGGAGACAGATAAAATGAAACAAATTTATTAACATGTGGATTGTTTATACATAGGAGAGTACTCGATGAGTAACTCAAAAAGGTTGTTGAAATTTGGGCTTATATGTCATTTTAACCAAAGAATAATAAATTTATAGAGGAATGACAGGACAAAGGAAAGGGACTTTGAGCTACTAAGAACAGCAAATTGCAGGATAGTAAATATATGGGGAAATTAATGAAAGATAAGGGATAGTAAGGTTTGTTAAGTAGATTCCTCTAGTGCTATCTTTTGGTTGATATGGGTCTAGAATTGTCTTTCATGGTGAAGAATCAACTAAGAATCCAGTAGTCCTGCCCTTTCTAGTAGAGAGGAGGAGGGCAGAGGATTTTTTGTACACATGGGTTTGTGTGTGTGCGTGCACACCCTTGTCTTTTCTCAGTTGACTTAGCTCAAAATAATCCTTATGCCAAAGCGGCATATTCTGGGGTGGCATACTCTGAATTTCTTCATGTGTAAGATAACATTCACAAGTTCTAGAGATTAGGACATCAACATCTTTGGTGGGGAGATATTCTGCATACAGACTATGCATTTAAAATCCATTTTCTTCTTTAAGGGATTTTATTGATATCAATATATAATCTATACAGCACTTCTTATAAGTTTCAAAGCTCTAGACCTCTCAAATAATAACTTTTAATTATGAGACTAATAAACATAGTTCCTTGAATTCTAGAAATATGATTTTTAAGAGTAATATGGAGTATAACATCTCATGTCACTAAGTTTTTGCACAGTGTATTATGATGTAATTTAAGCTGCATACTACATGTGTAGTGGTTGCTACATGGTGGGTTTGCTATATATGTGCCTGATTCTTTTTTGATAGGCCTAGTGTTTCAAAGGCAGGAATGAAAAGTTTCTTCTGTATTATTTTTGAATACTAGATTTCATCTTAATGACTTCACTCCTTTTTCTTTTAGTTCTCTAAATTTTTCTTGCGGGGCCGTTTAATGCTTATTTGAGCATTCACATATTCATTCAGCCAGAGCTTAATTTAGGACCAATCCTTTCTCTAAAGGAAATGTAAGCAATCCTAAACGAGTAACTAAGCTGGTTGTAATAGTCTCATTTTATATCACAATTCTAATGTCTTTTCTTATTTCTTGTGACAAAACCTTTTTCTAGTAGTTTATTTTCAATATTCTGTCTGATTTACTACCGTATCTTTGTATGGAAAAAATTGCTCCTAAAACTTAGGCCTCATGGCTGGTTTTTGATTTTTTTTTTTTTTTTTTTTTGGCCAGCTTAATCTTGCTAATTCTGATGGCTTGCATTTCCATTCACTGGATGCTTATCATTCTCTTAAATGTTGGCAATTTCTAGTCTGGCTTTTCTTGCTTACTGACAACCCTTGGTTCTGATATTCAGTGTTTAATTCATAGAGCATAGCAAGTTTTTATCTTACTGTTTTGCATTGTTATTATGGTAAGTACATAGTAAGTGTTTGATGAATAATTTCATGTTTCATTTAAAACATTCGGAGGGCATGAACATATATGACTTCCTAATGATTTCTGAAGTTTCTATTCATCCATCTGGGGAATTTATAACTGTCTCTATGTAAATGTGATTCCTTATTATATTATAGGAAGTTAAGTTCAAAAAAAAATAGCTGTCCTTATCATCTACCTTGGTAGTTCTTAGATTTTTGAATTTTATGGACTAGAAAAATGTATTTAAAAATTTGGAGGATGGACAAAAGAAGTATAACTTTGTATTTTTCTAAATAAGATCATAGTAAAATTAAACTCTCACCATTATATCTGAGCGAAGATTTGAATATCAAAGTTGGAAAGACAAAGTTACTGAATCAAAATGTTTTATAAATTCAGTAAATTTAATTTACACAAAAACTCAATACATTATCTTTTACTTTTCTATTTTTACTTAGAATGACTAAAACTTGTTTTTAAAAAAAGGGTCTTGGGTTATGCTAATATAGTCATCCCTTTTATTTAAGTAGGGCCTGAGACTTTCCTAAATCTTAAAACTTAGCCAGTGGTTGAAAGCAAGGAGTAGAAGGTATTTAAAGTATAGTCTTTTGCTTAGGATGATTTCCTTTGACCACAAATCCAACATTTTGATATATGTAGCAAATAGTTATTTATCATTTCTGCCTCCTTTATTTTCTATTTCCTACAAAAATAACAGTGCTTCCAGCCCAGTGTGAGGTAGGTATAGTAAGATTTGGGGTGTGTGTGCATGTGCATGCCTGTGTTCATGTGTTTGGTGGTATGAATAAAAGTGGATGTGTGTGCATGCATATTTCAGTGTGTTGTACACGTTCTCCTGTCAAGTAATATTTTCATTAAACCTCAATTTTAGGCAGGCGTTATGAACCTGGGTCTTGAGAATATGTTCTTTACACGTCTTCTTGTCCTTCTTCCAGTCTTAATGCTGGGACTAGCATGTGTTCGTATTACTCCCCAAGAAGTAGAGTTATCTCTGTCCACATGTTTTTCTCTCTTAGCTTCCACCCAGCTATGATACTGATGTTCTTCCCCTTAAAAATAAAGGATTTTAGCCGGGCGCGGTGGCTCAAGCCTGTAATCCCAGCACTTTGGGAGGCCGAGGCGGGTGGATCACGAGGTCGAGAGATCGAGACCATCCTGGTCAACATGGTGAAACCCCGTCTCTACTAAAAGTGCAAAAAATTAGCTGGGCATGGTGGCACGTGCCTGTAATCCCAGCTACTCAGGAGGCTGAGGCAGGAGAATTGCCTGAACCCAGGAGGCGGAGGTTGCGGTGAGCCGAGATCGCGCCATTGCACTCCAGCCTGGGTAACAAGGGCGAAACTCCGTCTCAAAAAAAAATAAAATAAAATAAAAAAATAAAGGATTTTGTCACTTACAGGACATAGGCCAGATGGGTCTTGGCAGCATTTCTCACTTAGTTTCAATGGTACTGCACTAGTGCCCTGAAGGTTAAGGATTTTGTTTTGTAGAAGAGATAGACCAGATGGTTTTAAGTGGCTTTTCAACAGTGGCTACTATTCTCCTTTAGCCCATGGTGAGGAACTTACTCAGAATTCTCCCCTATCTTCCCTGTGTGGTTTTTTATTGTTTGTCTGTTTTTGTTTTTTTGAAGCAAGGTCTCACTCTGTCACCCAGGCTGTAGTATGTGGCTTGATCACAGCTTATTGGCAGCTTCAGCCTCCCAAGTAGCCAGGACTACAGGCATGCACCACTACATTCAGCGAATTTTGTAACGTTTTTTGTAGAGACAGGGTCTTGCTTTGTTACCCAAACTGGTCTTGAACTCTTGGGCTCAAGTGATCTTCCTGCTTTGGCCTCTTAAAGTGCTGGAATTAGAGGTGTGAGCCACCATGCCTGGCCTTTATATATACTTTGATTGCGAACTTATTGACCACATGTGATTGTTAGGACTAAAATAATCAATGTAAAAGGATGATATTATAAAGTGTTAATGATCATTACTGTTCTAATCACAGTTATTATGGTTCCAACTTTTAAAAATCAAGAAAGTAGTAGCAAAAGATACTATGTAATATATGAGTGAACTAACAGATATTGATTTACTTTTTGCAATTTTAATTTCATCTTTGTCATTTCACCACACTTAACATAAATAATCTGATATTTAAAATAGATAAGTATGTACTGGAGACAGAGTTTCAGATTTGAAAATTCTTTTAAGACTTTCAGAAAAAAGAAGCAATATAGGAGCAAAATGAAAGTAAAAGTAAAAGGAAAATTCATCTTCTTGCTTTCTATCTATTCATTTTGAGATCTTCTGTTTCTTATACTATCAGTTTATCAATCCTAAAGATTCTTCTTATCTTCATCAAGAGTGATAGTAATTTTAGTATTTACTGAACTCATCATTTCATGTCAGTTTTCAAAAAGTCTCCTTCCATCCTCCTACTGTTACCTTTTATATTACTAGGAATTTAGTTAATTGATCTTATTGCCTTGAAGAATGTTAAACTTAAAGCATCTTTGATGTTTATCTAAAGCCTACTTTAAAAAATCTAAAGAAAGAAATACCACCATTTTGCTGTAATCCATTGAGGTGTTTAACAACCCTAATTAAAGAAATGTTTCCACTTAATCAAACAGGCTTACAAGAAACATAAATTCTAGGCGTTGAGATTTTTAAAAAACTTTTGCAGCTGACATCAGAGGACAGCTGTGTTATTTTATGAAGGAATAAAAATACTAAGGAATTGTATTGACAGGGTTTTTAACACAAAGGCAGTTGGTAAGTACTTTATTGTCTACATTTTTCATAGTCTGAGTTCTGTGCTTTCCCTGCACTGTGGTAACTTACTGTGTCTTGAGGCTCCATGAGGGACAGAATTTTTTCTTCTTCTTCTGTTCTTTAATTACACCTAGCACTGAGAGGCAATTATTTAATTTTTTTGTTGTTGGTTTTTTGAACTGGTGTTATTTTGCATTTTAGTGACTTAAGAGTGTCTGTATACAACTAAATATTTTGTGGAATAGAGCAGAGAACATCAGAGTTTGGGGCAAATGACTAGATTTCTGTTGGCAACACATAGCTGTTGAGATTTAAGGAGCTTAGGACTTAGAGTTAGCTTCTTTAGAGCTCTTTGGGACTTTGGAGTATAGATTTGACTGTAGATGCTGACTGTATAAATTAAGCTGAAAATGTAAAAGAGTAACCAAAAGATGTGGCAGGTTAGGTTGTCTTTGAAACAGTGTTGTTGGCACTACGTTTCAAATGAGCTAGCACCACTAAGGTAGGCAGGGCATATCAGGAAATTAATCTTTTGGAGAAGGAATTATCATCTTGCAGCATAATTCTGCCATTTAACGTATTTCTGGGGCATGGATGGCTTCCAGACCCTAAAAAAAGGATGAGTAAGAAAACAGAGAAGCAGGTACCAGAGCCAAATCCATCCCTGGAATTTTGTGCGTATAGGGTTGGAGAAAGTGGAGACTCCAGAGCAACATTAGATCTTAGACGCGTTATCAGTCTTAGGTCTTTTTAGCAGCGTAGGGGACTTTGGATGGTGGCGTAGTTTTGGCAGTAGTGGCTATAATGCTAGACCGTACAAGTAGATAAGGTAATTTAATACTCAATTACTTTCATTTGAAGTCTTCCAGGGGTCTGATCATTCTGTCCAGATGTAGAATAAGACAGTGTTAGATCTAGGATTGTCTTGATGCTCTTTAAAATTCACTAGGGATTTGTTTGGATCTGGGATTGTAAAACCATAGAGTACATTGTGGATTCTCAGTAAATCCTTCGAATCAATGAATAAATGACCATAGGATCTTTTATGGCCAGTAATGCAACCTGATTTATTTGTGAATTATTTCCTTTGGGAATGATAATCTAATAACTTTACTCAGATATAAAATCTGCACGTTAAATTACCAGTCTGGGATATAGGTTTTATTGGTATTGTTTTTGTTGCTTTTGTTTACTGATGTATGTCCACTCAGTAAATAATTGTTTAATACATTTTGTCATAGAATATTATGTTTAGTGATTAACTTTGTTTTGTACCTTTGTTAACTAGGTGTTTTTTGAGGATATAATGGGTATACTCATGTACCAAGTGCTGCAAGATCTATAAAAAGTATAAGATGTATTCCCTGCCATTAAGGAGCTTAAGTTAGGGTAGCTAACTCATAGAAAGTTAGGTAACTATGCCAGTCAGTAAATGACGATGGTTAAGAAGAAAATATTTATAAGTGTGCATTCAAAACTGGATGATGTCAGCCTAGTATTTTGAAAACATTCTCAAATATTCTATTTTTAATAAGGTACTGTTAAAAATTAGGAAGACTGTTATTTCACATTTTAATTAGATGAGAATTACCAATTTAGTTTTCATTAGTGGTGGTATTAGATCATTAATTTTCCAAAAGAAAGTTTGTAGAATGCTAATGAAGCTTCAGTAGGAAAGAAATAAATGTTCTGTAAATATTCACCATATTTAATATTTGATTGGCTTAGAACATTAATACAAATGTTCAGAATATTGTTTTATATTTTTGGTAAGAGCACATTAGTGTTCTTGGTTAGGCCTGTGTGCCTTGTTTCCTGTTATGGCATTTTAGGCCAGATTATTAGCTCTATTTTGATTTAATGGGAGCAGTGCCATCTACTGAGTCATCAACATGATATACTATATATATTTCCAGAGAAAAAAAGAAGAGAAAATATATGGTTATTCACTTATTTTTGTTTTTTATTTTATTTTTAAATTTGATTGCTGCTTTATTCAGTCTCAAACGAAATTTTAATGAAAAAGTATGAGTAAGCAGGTGTTTTGATGCTAAAAATTTCCTTGGTCGGAAATAGCAATTGAACTTTAAATACATTCTCTTTCTAGTACATTAAACAGATTGAATTCTATCAAAAGCCTACTTGAACTACTTATAGTATATCTCACTTTATGCATCATAATCCCGTGTTTTCCTCCTTTTTATATTGTCCATTCCTCAAGCATATCTTTTCTGCTTCCTAGGTCAAAGCATTTTAAATAGATTAAATAATAAATGATATATTTGAATTTTTATATTTTCAACTCAGTGGGATAATTAAGTTAATTATGGAAATTATTTTGATAGTTCATCATTTCTTAAGTTCATAGCATGTTTATAAATGCATGAATACATTTTCTTCTGAAAAGATGTTGGAGAAAAGATACATTTCCAAGAATGAGGAAATGAGTAAAATTTATTGTGTTGTATACTGTAACTAAATTTAAATCATATTAAGCACATGAAATAGTATGTAATTTATTTTTATATTTGTGGTTCTTAATTTATTGCTACTGAGAGATGGCCTGTGTTTAAATGCCCTGTTTATAGTTACAGACCTTCACTAATGAAAAATCTGTTCTTCCTCAAGAAGTTACCAAATCTGTTTTCCATGCAACCATAAATCTGTTCGTGTTCTAAGGACTGGATTATATACAACTGAAAGGGAAAACTGTCACTATCATTGTGAAGCCGAATTAAAATATAGTTAATATTATTTTTTGTAGTCCAGCAACTTTTCCTATTTGTTAACAGATACCCTTCCTCTTTAACACACACCATTGTGCTTTCTAAAAAAATTAGGCCAGGTGTGGTGGCCCATGCCTGTAATCCCAGCACTTTGGAAGGCTTAGGCTGGTGGATCACCTGAGGTCAGGGGTTTGAGAGCAGCCTAACAAACATGGTGAGACCCGACTTCTACTAAAAATATAAATATTAGCTGAGTGTGGTGGTGGGCACCTGTAATCCCAACTACTCTGGAGGCTGAGACAGAAGAATCACTTGAACCAGGAAGGTGGGGGTTACAGTGAGCCAAGATCATGTCATTGCATGCCAGCCTGGGTGACGGAGTGAGACTCCATCTCAAAAGAAAAAAAAATTAAATTTTTTTTTGACAAATTTGTATATATTTATAGTATACAGCATGTTTTGTTTTATATATATATATATGAATGAATGTCTAAATGGAGCTAATAATGTATGCATTACCTCAGATATTTGTTATGGAAACAGTTAAAAATCTATTAGCAATTTGAAGTATATAATATATTGTTATTAATTATAGTCACCATGATATATAATAGAACTCTTGAGCTTATTCTTCCTTTCAGCAGAAAGACCAACGTCTCCTCAATCTCACCCTCCATCCCTAGGCTCTGAAAACCACTATTCTCTGCTTCTTTGAGATTCACTTTTTTAGATTCTCCATGAGTGAGAAATCATATGGTATGGACAAATAGATTGATTCCAAGTCTTGCCTATTGTGAATAATGCCAAAATAAAACATGGGAGTGCAGGTATCTTTTTGACATGCTGTTTTATATACTTTTGATATATACCCGGAAGTGGGGTTATTGGCTCAAAGGGTTGTTCTATTTTTAATTTTTTAGGAAACCCCTTACTGTTTTCATTATGACTGTACTAATTTACATTCCCACCAACAGTGTGAAAGGATTTCATTTTCTTCTCATTTACACTTATTTTCCATCTTTTTGGTACTACCCATTCCAACAGGTGTGAGGTGACATCTTATTGTGGTTGTAATTTGCATTTCCCTGGTAGTTAATGACGTTGAGAATTTTTTTCATATAACTGTTGGCCATTTATTTGTCCTTCTTTGAGAAATGTCTTTTTCAGATCTTTAGCCTGTTTTTAAATCTGGTTGTTTTCTTGCTCTTTAGTACTTTGAGTTCCGTATATGTTCTGGATATTAAGCTCTTACCAAATATATGGTGTATTAGTTTTTCACACTGCTGTAAAGAAATACTCAAGATTGGATAATTTATAAAGGAAAGAGGCTTAATTGCCTCACAGTTCCATGTGACTGGGGAGGTTTCAGGAAAATTACAATCATGGCAGAAGATGAAGGGGCAGCAAGGACCTTTTTCACATGGTGACAGGAAAGAGAAGCAGAGAGCGAAGTGGGAAAAGCCCTTTGTAAAACCATCAGAGCTTGTGAGAACTCACTCACTATTATGAGAACAGCATGGGGGGAACTGCCCTCATGATCCAGTCACCTCCTACCAGGTCCCTCCCTTGACACATGGGGGATTACAATTCGAGATGAGATTTGGGTGGGGACACAGAACCAAACCATTATCATATGATTTGAAAATATTTTCTCTCATTCTGTAGACTGTATCTTCACTCTGTTTGTTGACCATGTACTTCACTGGACAGAAGGCTTTTAGTTTGCTGTAATCTCATTTGTCTATTTTTGCTTTTGTTTCCTGTGCTTTTGGGATCATATTCAAAATGCCATTCCCTCCTTTGGGAGGCCAAGGCAGGTGAATCACTTAGATAAGGAGTTTGAGACGAGCCTGGCCAACATGGATGGTGAAACCCCGTCTCTACTAAAAATATAAAAATTAGCCAGCCGTGGTGGGGGGCATCTCTAATCCCAGCTGCTCAAGAGGCTGAGGCAAGAGAATCCTTTCAACCTGGGAAGTGGAGGTTGCAGTGAGCCAAGATTGCACCACTGCAGTCTAATCTGGCAACAGAGCGAGACTTCGTCCCAAAAACAAAAACAAAAAACAAACAAAATACCATTCCCTGGTAATGCTAGTAAGCTTTTCTCCTAGGAATTGCTCCAGTGGTTTCACAGTTTCGGGTTGTATGTTTAAGTCTTTAAGCCATTTTGAGTTAACTTGTATATGGTGTAAGATAAAAGTCCAAATTTATTCTACTACATGCGGTTATCCAGTTTTCCCACTGTCATTTGTTGAAAGGACTGTCCTTTCTTTATTGTGCATTCTTGACATCTTTTTTCAAAATTGGTTTCTTATTTCCGATTTCTATTCTGTTTTATTGGTCTACGTGCCTGTTTTTGTGCCAGTACCATGTTGATTACTGTAGCCTTGTAGTAGATTTTCAAATCAGGCATTATGATGCATCTAGCTTTGTGCTTTTTGCTCAGTATTGTTTTTCTATTTGAGGAATTTTGTGGTTCCATGTGAATTTTAGGATTTTCTATACCTATGAAAAATGGCATTGGAATTTTGACAGTGGTTACATTGAATCTGTAGATCACTTTGGGTAGTATGGACATTTTACCAAAATTAATTTTTACAATTCGTGAATATTGGGTATCTTTCAATTTTTTTGTGTCTCAAATTTCTTTTGTGAATTTTTCAGATTTTTCAATTTCTTGGTTAAATTTATTCCTCTCTCTCTCTCTTTCTCTCTCTCTCTCTCTCTCTCTCTCTGTGTGTGTGTGTGTGTGTGTGTGTAGCTATTGTAAATGGTATTGTTTTTGATTTTTTTCAGATATTTTGTTGCTAGTGTGTAGAAATGCTACTGATATTTATACATGGTTTTGTATCTTTTTTTTTTTTTTTGAGACAGAGTTTCGCTCTTGTTACCCAGGCTGGAGTGCAATGGCATGATCTCGGCTCATTGCAACCTCCGCCTCCTGGGTTCAGGCAATTCTCCTGCCTCAGCCTCCTGAGTAGCTGGGATTACAGGCACGAGCCACCATGCCCAGCTAATATTTTGTATTTTTAGTAGAGACGGGGTTTCACCATGTTGACTAGGATGGTCTCGATCTCTTGACCTCATGATCCACCCGCCTCAGCCTCCCAAAATGCTGGGATTACAGGCTTGAGCCATCGCACCTGGCTCACTGAATTCTTTGGTTAGTTTTAACAGGTTTTTTTTTTTTTTTTTCCCTGTGGATTCTAGGGTTTTCTATACATAAGATCCTGTCAGCAAACAAGCACAGTATAACTTTCTTCTTTCCAATTTTGATGGTTTATTTTTTAATTTTTTTGCCTAATTTCTCTAACAAAGACTTCTATTAACTATGTTGAATGGAAGTCATGAGAGTGGATGTTCTTGTCTAGTTCCTGATCATAGAAGAAAAGCTTTCAACTTTTCTACTGTCGAGTATGATGTTAGCTGTGGGCTTTTCTTATATGGTCTTTATTGTGTTATGGTACATCCTTTTATTTATTAGTATTTTTTTTCATTTATTCTATTTTTTTATTTTCATTTTTTCATTTTTAATTTTTATGAGTACATAGTAGATGCATATATTTATGGAGTACATGAGATATTATTTCAGTACAGGCATACAATGCCTAATAATTACATCAGGATAAATGAGGTATCCATTACCTCAAGCATTTATCATTTGTGTTACAAACATTTTGATTATACTCTTTTAGCTACTGTAAAGTATAGTAAGTTATTGTTGACTATAGTCACCCTGTTGTGCTATCAAAAACTAGAACTTATTCATTCTACCTATTATTTTGTGCCCATTAACCATTCCACTTCTCCCCCAACACCCATCACAACTACCCTTCCCAGCCTCTATCTATTCAGCTCTTTTGTCTAATTTTTAAAAAATTTATTTATTTTACTTTAGGTGCATAGTGTATCTGGCCTTTCTCCCCATGTATGCCTCCCCATCCCCCACTGTCTCTCTCCTACCCCCTACAACTGCCCTCAGTATGTGATGTTCCTCTCCCTGAGTCCATGTATTCTCGTTGTTCAACACTCGTCTATGAGTGAGAACGTAATGGTGTTTAGCTTTGTGTTCTTGTGTCAGTTTGCTCAGAATGATGGTTTCTGGATTCATCCAGGTCCCTACAAAGGAAATGAACTTACTGTATTTTATGGCTATGTAGTATTCCATGGCATCTATGTACCACATTTTCTTTGTCCAGTCTATTATTGATGGGCATTTGGGTTGGTTCCAGGTCTTTGCTGTTGTACACAGGGCTGCGATGAACATACGTGTGCATGTGTCTTTATAGTAGAACAATTTATAGTTCTTTGGGTATATACCCAGTAATGGGATTGCTGGATCAAATGAAATTTCTATTTTTAGATCCTTGAGAAATCGCCACACTGTCTTCGACAGTGGTTGAACTAATTTACACTCCCACCAACTGTGTAAGTGTTCCTATTTCTCTACATCCTCTCCAGCATCTGTTGTCTCCAGATTTTTTTAATGATCACTATTCTAACTGGCATGAGATGATATCTCAGTGTGGTTTTGATTTTCATTTCTCTAATGACCAGTGATGATGAGCATTTTTTCATATGTTTCTTGGTCTCATATATGTCTTCTTTTGAAAAGTGTCTGTTCATATCCTTCGCCCACTTTTGAATGGGTTTGTTTGTTTTTTTCTTGTAAATCTGTTTTAGTTCCTTGTAGATTCTGGATATTATGCCTTTGTCAGATAGGTAGACTGCAAAAATTTTTTTCCATTCTGTTGGTTGCCGATTCACTCTAATGATAGTTTCTTTTGCTGTACAGAAGCTCTGGAGTTTAATTAGATCCCATTTGTCTACCTTGGCTTTTATTGCCATTTCTTTTGGTTTAGTCATGAAGTCCTTGCCTATGCTTATGTCCTGGATGGTTTTGCCTACATTTTCTTCTAGTGTTTTTATGGTGTTAGGTTTTATGTTTAAATCGTTGATCCATCTGGAGTTAATATTTGTGTAAGGTGAAAGGTAGGGGTTCAGTTTCTGCTTTCTGCACATGGCTAGCCAGTTTTTTCAACACCATTCATTAAACATGGAGTCCTTTCCATATTGCTTGTTTTTGCTAGGTTTGTCAAATATCAGATGGTTGTAGATGTGTGGTGTTTCTTCTGGGGTCTCTGTTCTGTTCCATTGGTCTATATCTCTGTTTTGGTACCAGTACCATGCTGTTTTGATTACTGTAGCCTTGTAGTATAGTTTGAAGTCTGGCAGTGTGATGCCTCTGGTTTTGTTCTTTTTGCTTAGGATTGTCTTGACTATGCAGGGTCTTTTGTGATTCCATATGAAGTTTAAAGTGTTTTTTTCCACTTCTCTGAAGAAGGTCATTGGTAGCTTGATGGGGATAGCATTTAATCTGTAGATTACTTTGGGCAGTATGACCATTTTCACGATATTGATTCTTCCTAACCATGAACATGGAATGTTTCTCCATCTGTTTGTGTCCTCTCTTATTTCGTTGAGCATTGGTTTGTAGTTCTCCTTGAAGAGGTCTTTTATATCCTTTGTTAGTTGTGTTCCTAGGTATTTTATTCTCTTTGTAGCAATTGTAAATGGGAGTTCACTCTTGATTTGGCTCTCTGTTTGTCTGCTATTGGTGCATAGGAATGCTTGTGATTTCTGCACACTGATTTTGTATCCTGAGACTTTGCTGAAGTTGCTTATCAGTTTAAGGAGATTTTGGGCTGAGACAATGGGGTCTTCTACATATATAATCAGGTCATCTGCAAATAGAGACAATTTGGCTTCCTCCTTTCTTAATTGAATACCCTTTATTTCTTTTTCCTGCCTGATTGCTGTGGCTAGAACTTCCAATACGATGTCGAATAGGAGTAGTGAGAGAGGGCATCCTTATCTAGTGCCTGATTTCAAAGGGAATTCTTCCAGCTTTTGCCCGTTCAGTATGATATTGGCTGTAGGTTTGTTATATATAGCTTTTATTGTTTTATGATGTGTTCTGTCAATACCTATTTTATTGAGAGTTTTTAGCATGAAGGGCTGTTTAATTTTATTGAAGGCCTTCTCTGCATCTGTTGAGATAATCATGTGGTTTTTGTCTTTGGTTCCATTTATGTGATGGATTACATTTATGGATTTGCATATGTTGAACAAGCCTTGCATCCCCAGGATGAGGCCTCCTTGGTTGTGATGTATAAGCTTCTTGATGTGCTGTTGCAATCAGTTTGCCAGCATTTTATTGAAGATTTTTGTATCGATGTTTACCATGGATATTGACCTGAAGTTTTCTTTTTTAGTTGAGTCTCTGCCTGATTTTGGTATCAGGATGATGTTGGTCTCATAAAATGAGTTAAGGAGGATTCCCCTTTTTTGTATTGTTTGATACAGTTTCTGAAGGAATGGAACCAGCTCCTCTTTGTATGTCTGGTAGAATTCTGCTTTGAACCTGTCTGGACCTGGACTTTTTTTGGTTGGTAGGCTATTGACTGCTGCCTCTACTTCAGCCCTTGTTATTGGTCTATTCAGGGTTTCAGCTTCCTCCTGGTTTAGTTTTGGTAGAGTACAATTGTCTAGGAATTTATCCAATTCTTCCGGGTTTACTGTTTTATGTGAGTAGAGCTGTTTGTAGTAATCTCTGATGGTAGTTTGTATATCTTTGGGATCAGTAGCGATATCCCCTTTATCATTTTTTATTGCATGTATTTGATTCTTCTCCCCTTTCTTTTTTGTTAGTCTGGCTAGCGGTCTATTTTGTTGATCTTTTAAAAAAAAAAACCAGCTCCTGGATTTATTGATTTTTTTGGAGGATTTTTTTGTGTCTCTATCTCCTTTAGTTTGGCTCTGATCTTAGTTATTTCTTGTCTTCTGCTAGCTTTTGAGTATTTTTGATCTTGCTCCTCTGGCTCTTTCAATTTTGATGATAGGGTGTCTATTTTAGATCTTTCTTCTCTTTGCTGGTGGGCATTTATTGCTATAAACTCCCTCTTGACTCTACTTTAAAGGTGTCCCAGAGATTCTGGTAAGCTGTGTCTTCATTCTGGTTGGTTTCGAAGAACATCTTTATTTCTTCCTTCATTTCATTGTTTTATACTTTCATATGTTTACATGTTGCTGGTTAGCATCATTTACTTATAACCAGATTTCTCTTTAGCATTTCTTGTAAGGCAGGTATGGTGGATAATTTTAGGTGTTTTTCTCACTGGTTAAGGAATACATAGAATATTGGTAAAGCATTGTTTTAGGACATATCCATGAGGATGCTCTAGTGATTTATGTGTGAGTCTAAATGGACTAAGTGGGGAAAGTCTGCCTTCAGTGTGGGCAGGCATCATCCTATTGACCATGGGCCTGTAGAGAAAAAAAATGGAAAAGACAGCTTGGTCTCTGTCTCTCTCCTGGATTTGGGTATACTCTCCTGTTCTTGAACATTAGTACTCCAGCCTTTGTACTTCAAGAGTTACACGCCTTCTCTGCCCTAGGTTTTCAAGTTGTTGGACTTATGAGTCAGCCATGTTACCAGCACACAGAGTCTGTAGCTTGCAGATGACCTGTTGTAGCATTTTTCAGCCTCCATAATTACATCAGCCAATTCCCTTAATAAATCTTTTCTTGTATTTCTGTATTTATATCTGTCTGTATCTCCTGTTGATTCTGTCTCTGTAGAGCACCTTGACTAATACAGTGAGCCTGGTAATTATGAACTTTCAAAGCTTTTGTTTGTTTGGGAAGATCTTTATCTTTCCTTTATTTCTGAAGGACAGCCTTACTGAGTATACTATTCTTGGTTGACAAATTTATTTTTTCTCTCCCTTTCAGCATTTTGAATATTCTCACATAGCTTTAAGGTTTCTGCTGAGAAATTCACTGGTAGTCTTATAATGTTTCCACTTGTATGTGGTAATGCATTTTTTTCTTACAGCATAAAAACATTTCTTTTTGTCTTTGCCATTTGAGAATTTAATTTTAATGTATCTCAATTATTTTGAATTGTCAGGTGGTTTGTAAATACAAATTTTTAAGAGTCATTTAGTAGTACATTATTTTCCCAGTTTTTATAGACAGGCTTTGACAGAAGAAGCTCTTTATCAGCCAGCCTGTCCAGTGTTTCTGGGTAGGCTTGCTATTAGAATTTGTGGGCAGGATGACTTAGTGCTTGTGTCAGAAGCTTGTTAGGCCTGGTGACTGAGCTCATAGGAGCTTGCCTGGTGCCCAGACATAACCAGGAGTTTATGTCTGCTGGGGTAGGCCTGGATCCTGGGTGCATGGAGGCTGGCTTGGCATCAGAGTCCACTGAAATGGGCCTGCTAAATGGATTTGTAGGGGCATGAAATCTGTGTCTATGGGGGCTGGCCTGTCACTGGGATCTACTGTGGTGGGCCTGATGCCTGGGTACATAGGGGTGATCCTAGAAGGCTGGGTCCCAGGGATAGGTCTGGAGTCTGAATCCATGGGAGCTGGGGGGGACACTGGGACAGGCCTGGAACTTGAATCTGCAGGAGTGGCCCTTGGGAGACAGACTGAAGTGTTGGTCTACAGGTATGGTCTTGGAGCCTGAGCCTGTTGGAGTGGTCCCAGCACTGAGATCTACTAGGCAGGCCTAGAGGTTGGGTCTGCTGGACTCTGCCTAGTGCTGGGGTTATCCTTGAGCCTTGGGTTGCAGGCAGCAGTTTGGAGCCCGAAGCTGTGGATGCTGGCCTGGTGCCTTGGGTCATATGGGCCAGTTTGGAGTCTTATTCCATTGACATGGGCTTGGATCCTGCATCTGTGCTGGCTAGCATGGAGGCTGGGGCCACAGGGGCTGGCCTGGTACTGGTCTTGTGTTACTTTTTAAAGGAAGTGTAATTCTTTTATAACAGAAATGTTTGGCTCTTTTAGCTCTTTCAACATAAATCTGAACTTTTTTTTTTTTCAAGAGGGAAACAGTAGGGCATAATGGAAGGAGAAAGGGACTCAGAGTCAGCCTGATACGAATCATGTCTGAGCCACTTGTTAGTTTAAAGATCTTCATCAATTTACTAACCTTCTGTGTACCTGTTTTTTTTTTTCTTTTTAAATCTTGGAAAAGTGTATAACAATGCCAATCATATCTTTAATAAGAGGAGCTTCAGGATTGCAATCTGCTCAGAAGAGTAGGAGGCTAACATATTTATCTTAAAAATTTATTGCAAACATATTTTCTATGTACAGTCTAAGTTTTTTTGGGGGAGTTGGTGGGGTGGGAAATTTAGGTGGAAATACTAGGAAGAAAATATCTTCACGTCAGTCCCTTAGTGCTACCAGCAGAATAGCATGTTTATATAATTAAGACTAGTATATTTTTAATGAATGCTGGCTATGTTCTGTATTTAATTACTGAAAGAGATGAACTGTTTTAAAATCCTCTCTTTCTTTCTAGAATAAATTCCAACCATTTAAACTATTCATAATTTGAAATAAGATTATTCAGTTTGTTCTTATGTTATTCAGATATTTATGGGACATGAATTGCCATGTTTCCCTTTTCTCAAATAAATGTCTGTGTTATTTAATACACTTTTATTTTTCTTCTGATAAGCAAGTGGACATTGATGTTATAATGGGAAAGAAATAGTCTATAGCAGTGCATCTCTAATTTTCATTTCAGTTTAATTGCCTAGGAATCTTGTTGACTGATGATTCTGATTTAGAAGGTCTAAAGGTGGGACCTGAGATTCTGCATTTCTAACAAACTCCCAGATGCTGCTGTTACTAGTCTATAGACCACACTTAAAAGTGGCATGGGACTTAAAATAGGGTAGGTTACCACAGAATTTCAAAGGTCGGAGGAACAGTACAATGTTGGTAATTCTTAAAAACATACATACCGTCTGTCCTGGTTTCAGGATGAAGACACTAAAACTTAGAGAATCTGAGGGTCAGCAATAAGGTCACGATAGCTAGCAGTAGAGCCATAGGAAATTCAACTTATCCTATAGTTTCTATGTGCTTTCCACTGCACTAGTGCTTCTTAAATTTCAGTTATTTACATATATTATGTAGGTTCCTCGGATAAAGCTATACAGGGTAGGTGAAATCCCTGGAATGTGCTGTGTTACAATTAATCCCTCTTCAAGTAACTGAAGATACTAAATTATGGCAAGGTTTCTCAACCAAAGTCTCAGTGATATCTATACACTTCCATTAAAGGAAAATGAATACATAGACAATCCCATGTCAAAATTTTTCGAATTTTGATCTTTACTGTTTTGATAAGTCTCTTCCAAATGTGTTTTAGAGACTAATTTATCAATTTGATTACTAAGTAAACCAAGGAAAGAACTAAAGGAATTTCGCATGGGGAGAAGACCAATGAGATTTCACTATGAACAGAATAGTGACTAAATTTTACCATGTGGCCTACAATGTCTGTCTCAGTCAAGGTTATATACAACCCCTCTTTACTCTTCTGTCTCCCAGTATCATATCTGGAACCAAGACACTTGGACAAATAAAGAATCCTGCTTTTAGACGGGAGACTGAAAGTAGTAAATGTAAATATTGTTAAGACATTGCATAAGGAACAAAGGAAGAGTGGCTCTCTTTGACTCATTTCTACTCAAATTACTATTTTGTTGTGCTTTATGAAAATGAACAGTCTGAACAAGAGAAGGAAGTTAGTTTAATTTTGGAAGATCTTAAATTGCATATCAGTTCTCCAATGTTGGCCATTTTTAATCAACTCAATTTTTAAACAAAATCTTACAAATGTGACTGAACCGAAGATTGCTATAGAGAGCTTCAATGTAAGGCTTGACCAAGCAGAAGAAAGGATCACTAAACTCATAGACAGGTTATTAAAAATTACCCAGTTCAGAGGAACAAAAAGAGTAAAGGAATGAAAAAGAGTGAGAAAGGCTATGAGAATTATGGGGCAATGAAGCAAACTAATCTTTGCATTGTAGGGTTCCAGAAGGAACAGAGAATGAGAAAGGAGTACTGAATGTATTTAAGGAAATAATGACAGAAAACTTCTACAAACTAGGGACAGATATAAATATCTACACATAAGAAGCTTGAAGATCTCCAGTTAGGTTCAGTTGAAACAAGGCTAAAATAAGACATAGTAAAACTCTCAGAAGCATTAAGACAAAGAGAGGATCCTGAAAGCAGCAAGAGAAAAGAAGCATATCTCATAAAAGAGAACTCCAATATGGCTGTCATTAGATTTCTCAGCAGTAACCTTGCAGATCAGGGTAGAATGCAATGCTATATTAAAGAAAAACAACAACAAAACCCAAGCAAACAAAAATTTCTTGCCCCTCCTCCAAAAAAAAACTAGCAACCATAAAGTTGTCCCTCAGAAATGAAGAAGAGATAAGGGCTTTCCCAGATGAATAAGAGCTGAGGAAGTTCACTAGGCTTGCTGTATAAGAAATGCAAAAGGGAATTCTTCAAGCTAAAAGAAAAGGATGGTAATTGGTAATATGAAAACATGAAAATGTATAAAAGTCACTTGTGAAAGTAAGTACATAGTCAAATTTAAAATGCTGTGATGCTATAATGGTGGTGTGTAAAGCAGTTGTATCTTTAGTGAGGTTTAAATGTAAAGCTGTTAAAATAGGCATATTTACAATAATTTTTAAAATGATATACAATATATAAAATATGTAAATTATGATCAATAACAATTTGTTGGGGGCAATAAAATTGTAGAGTTTCTGTATGTTATTGAAATTATCAGCTTAAAAATAGCCTGTTATAACCATAATATGTTTTATATAAGCCTCATGGTAACCACAAATAAGAGAACTATAGTGGATACAGGAGATAAGTAAGAAATCAAAGCATACCATAACAGAGAATCATTAAATTGCAAAGGAAGACAGTGGAAGAAAGGAACAAAGGACTTGCAAAGATACCAAAAAACAATGAATACAATGGCAGTAGTATCTCTTTATCTATGAGATAAGTAGTTTAAGTGTCAGTGGATTAAATTCTCCCAACCAAAAGACACAGAGCCACTGAATGGATTTTTAAAAAAATCCAAACCATATGCTATTAAGAAGAGACTTGTTTCATCTTTAAGGACACAAATAGACTGAAAGTGAAGAAATGGGAAAAGATAGTCTATGAAAATTGAAACCAAAAAAGAGCAGAGCTACCTATACTTAGATGAAATAGACATTAAATAAAAAATTGTGAAAAGAGGCACAGATTATTATATAATGATAAAAAGGGTCGGTTCATCAAGAAGATACAACAGTTGTAAACAGATATGCTCTCAACATCAGAACACCTAAGTACATAAAGCAAATATTAATAGATTCTGAAGGAATAAAGAAGACTGTGAGACAATAATGGTATAGGACTCCAATATTTCACATTCATCAATAAATAGATCATCCACTTAGAAAATCAGTATGGAATTTGATTTACAATTTGATGTGTGGACTTCAGTCATACAATAGATCAACTATACCTAGCAAACATATATCAGAATAGTTTATCCAACAACAGCAGAACACACATCCTTCTTAAGCATATGCTAAACATTCTCCAGGGTAGACCATATGTTAGTCCAGAAAACAAATCATAATACACTTAAGTGGATTTAAATGATATCAAGGATATTTTTTGACCACAATTGTGTGAAATTATAAATCAATAATAGGAATAATTTCAAAAAATTACAAATATATGGAAATTAAATAACATGCTTCACAATCAGTGGGTCAAAGATGAAATTAAAACGACAATAAAAAAGTATCTTGAGACTAGTGAAAGTAGACATTCAACATATCAATTTGTATAGGATGCAGCAAAATCAGTTCTAAGAGAGAAGTTTATAGCACTAGATGCCTACACATAAAACAAGAAAAATCTGGAACAATCTGGTGTTACACTTCAAGGAACTAGAAAAATGACAGCCTAAGCCCAGAGTTAGTTGAATGTATGAAATAGTAAACATCAGAGCAGAAATAAATGAAATAGAAATTATGGAAACAATAGAAGAGATCAACAAACCTAACAGTTGCTTTTTTTAAAAGATAAAATTGACAAACCTTTAGCTAAGCTGAAAAAATAGTGAAGAGTTAAATAAAATCAGAAATGAAAGAGGATACATTACAACTTATATGTAACAGGAATATGAAGAATCATAAGAGACAACTATTAGCAGTCATATGCCAACAAGTTAGATAACCTAGAAGGAATGTATAAATTCCTAGAAACATACATCCTACCAAGACTGAATCATGAAGAAGTTGAAAATCTGTATAATAATAAGTAAGGAGGTTGAATCAGAAATCATAAACCTCTTTACCAACAACCCAGGACGTGATGCCTTTACTAGTGAATTCTACTTAATATTTAAAGAATAAACACCAGTGTTTCTCAGGATCTCTCAAAAAATTGATTTGATGAGAGAAAACTTCCAAACTCATTTTAAGAGGCCATTTTTACCATGATACCAAAGTCAAAGACACTACAAGGAAAAAAAAAAGGCAGGCCAATATTGTTTATTAAGATAGATGCAGAAATTCTCAACAAAATACTAGTTAACCAATATATTAAAAGCGGCATACACCATGCTCAAGCAGGATTTATTCTTCGGATGCATTTATGTCTATGGCTCAACATTTATGAGTGAAAAATATCATAAATAACATTAATAGAATAAAGTGATTATCTTAATAAATGCAGAAAAAGCATTAGACAAATTTAACATTTGTTATAAAAACCCTAAGCAAGTTAGGTATAGAGGGAATGTACCTGAACCTAATAAAGGTCATATATGTTAAGCACACAATTAACAATAGGAAGGTGAAGATGTAAAAAAAAAAAAAAAAAAAGTAAATTATTACATCAAATCTTAAAATATTGTTTGAGGATAGAATAACAGTGTAGAGTTACTTAATGCAATCAAACTGAAGTTGTTACCAGCTTAAAATACTCTAACTATAAGATGTTTCATGTAAATCTTTGGTCACTACAAAGGAAAAAAAATCTATGCTAGATACACTTAAGATAAAAAGTAAGGAACCAAAGCATAGTGCTAGAGAAAATCATTTGACCATAAAGGAAGACAGCAAGAGAAGAAGAAAGGAAGAAAGAATTACAAAAGAACCAGAAAAATGAGCAAAACAGCAAGAGGAAATCCTTATCTATGAATAATTACCTCGAATGTTAATAGATTAAATTCTTCAATGAAAAGATAAAGAGTGGCTAAATCAATCAGAAAACAAGACCCAAGTATATTCTACCTACCAGAAAATCACCCTCACTTTTAAGGGCACACATAGATTGAATGTGACAGGATAGAAATAGATAATCCATGCTGGTGGAAACCAAAAGAGAGTAGGAGTAGCTGTGCTTATATCAGATGTAATAGAATTTAGAATATTTTAAAAAGAGACACAGAAAAGGACTTTATGTAATGTAAACTGGCCAGTTTGTGAAGAGGATATAACAGTTGTAAATATATCTGCATCCAACATTCGAGTAGCTAAATATGTAAAGTAAATATTAATAAATCTGAAGAATGAGATAGACTGCAGTATAGTGGTAGTAAAGACTTTAATATTCCTCTTTAAATAATGAACAGATCATCCAGACAGAAAACGATATAGGACTTTAACTACATCTTACATCAAATGTAACAGACATACATAGAGCATTTCAGCATTCTATCCAACAGTAGCAGAATCCACATTTTTGTTGAGCACTCTTGGGAAACATCTCCAGGATAGATCATATGTCAGACCAGAAAATAAAACTTAACAAATTTAAGAAGATTCAAAATATACCAAGTATCATCTCCAGTCACAATGGTATGAAAATAGAATTCATAACAGAAGGAATAGTGCAGCATTTATAAATTTGTACAAATTTACATGGCCCTAAACAACCAAGAGTAAAATTGAAATGGGAAGTTAGAGGAAAATTAAAAATAGCTTGAGATGAATGAAAATACTACATAACAAAACTTACGGGATGCAACAAAAGCATTTCTAAGAAAAGTTTATAGCAATAAACATACAGTTAAAAATAAGAAGGATCCCACTAAAACAATCTAATGCTGTACCTCAAAGGACTAGAAAAAAGAACAATCTAAACCCCTGGTTTATAGTAGCAGAGAAAAAATGAAGGTCGGAACAGAAATGAAATAGAGACTGTACAACAGTAGAAAAGATGAACAACACAATTTTTTAAAAAGATAGTTGACAGACTTTTAACTGACAAAAATGAGAGATGACTGAAATAAATGAAATAAAAAATGAAAGAGTAGACAATACAGGAGATACAGAAATACAGAGGACAAGAGACTGCTGTGAACAAGTGTACACCAACAAATTAGATATGATAGGATCTTATGGATAAGATCCTAGAAATGTACAACCTACCAAGACTGAATCGTGAAGAAATAGAAAAACTTAACATAATGATAACAAGTAAGAAGATTAAATCAATAAGAAAAAATAGCTCTTATTAGAAAAAGTTCAGGCCTCGATGGTTTCACATCTGAACTTTACAAACATTTAAAGAAGAAGTAATACCAACCATTCTGAAATTCTTCCAAAAAATTGAGGAGTAGATAAAGCTTTCAAACTCATTTTAAAAGGCCTGTATTACGCTGATGCCGCAGGCAGACAAGTACATTGTAAGAAAAAAATACAGACCAATATTCCTAACGAATATAGATACAGGCATTCTCAATAAAATACTAGCAAACCAAGTTCAGTAACACATTGTAAGGATCTGTTATCACGATCAAGGTGGATTTATTTCTAGGATGCAAATTTGGCCCAACTTATGCAAATCAGTAGAGGTCATACACTGCATTAACAAAAAGAAGGACAAAAATATGGTTATCTCATGATGCAGAAGAGACATTTGACAAAATCTAAAATGTTAAGTATAAAAGATTGTATTAGTCCATTCTCACATTGATATAAAGAACTGCCTGACAGCAACCCTAGTCAGGGGCTTACAGATAAAACTGCCTTCTCCCTTGGACAGAGCACCTTGGGGAAGGGGCGGCTGCGGGCACAGCTTCTGCAGACTTAAACGTTCCTGCCTGCTGGCTCTGAAAAGAACAGTGGATCTCCCAGCACAGCACTCAAGCTCTGCTAAGGGACAGACTGCCTCCTCAAGTGGGTTCTTGACCCCCATGCCTCCTGACTGGGAGACACCTCCCAGCAGGAGTTGACAGACACTTTATACAGGAGAGCATCATCTGGCAACTGGTGGGTGCTCCTCTGGGAAAAAGCTTCCAGAGGAAGGAAAAGGCTGCAGTGTTTGCTGTTTGCAGCCTCCACTGGTGATACCCAGGCAAACAGGGTCTGGAGTGGACCTCAAGCAAACTCCAGCAGACCTGCAGCAGAGGGACCTGTTAAAAGGAAAACTACTGAAGAGAAGAATAGCATCAACATCAGCAAAAAGGACGTCTAAACAAAACCCCATCTGCAGGTTACTGGCATCAAAGGCAAAAGGTAAATAAATCCATGAAGATGAGGAAAAACCAGTGCTAAAAGGCTGAAAATTCCAAAATCCAGAACGTGACTTCTCCAAAGGATCACAACTACTACCAGCAAGGGAACAAAACTAGAAAGAGAATGAGTTTGGTAAATTGACAGAAGTAGGCTTCAAAAGGTGGGTAATGACAAACTAATCTGAGCTAAAGAAGCATATTCTAACCCAATACAAGAAAGCTAAGAATCTTGGAAAAAAGTTAGAGGAATTGCGAACTAGAATAACCAGTTTAGAGAAGAACCTAAATGAACTGATGGAGCTGAAAAACGTAGCATAAGAACTTTGTGAAGCACGTACAATTATCAATAGCCGAATCCATAACGTGGAAGAAAGGATATCAGAGATTGAAGATCAGCTTAATGAAATAAAGCTTGAAGACAAGATAGGAAAAAAAAAAAGAATGAAAAGAAACGAAACTCCATGGCACTAAGAAATATAGGACTATGTGAAAAGACCAAACCTATATTTGATCAGTGTGTCTGAAAGTGATAGGGAGAATGAAACCAAGTTGGAATACGCTTTTCAGTATATTATCTAGGAGAACTTCTCCAACCTAGCAACACAGGCCAGCATTCAAATTCAGGAAATGCAGAGAACACCACATAGATACTCCTTGAGAAGAGCAACCCCAGGACACATATTGTCAGATTCACCAAGGTTGAAATGAGAAAAAAAAGATGTTAAGGGCAGCCAGAGAGAAAGGTTGGGTTACCCACAAAATGAAGCCTATCAAACTAACAGTAGATCTCTCTGCAGAAACCCTACAAGCTAGAAGATGTGGGGGCCAATATTCAACATTCTGTAGAAAAGAATTTTCAACCCAGAATTTCGTATTTTGCCAAACTGAGCTTTATAAGTGAAGGAAAAATAAAATCCTTTCCAGATAAGCAGATGCTTCAACAGTTTGTCACTACCAGGCCTACCTTACAAGAACTCCTTAAGGAAGCAGTAAATATAGAAAGGAAAAACCAGTATCAGCCTACAAAAACATACCAAATTGTAAAGACCATTGACACTATGAAGAAACTATATCAACTAACGGGTAAAATAACCAACTAGCATTATAATGACAGGATCAGATACACACATAACAATATTAACCTTAAATATAAACGGGCTAAATGTCCCAATTAAAAGACACAGACTGGCAAATTGGATAAAAAGTCAAGATCCATAGGTGTGCTGTATTCAGGAAACTCATCTCACCTGCAGAGACACACATAGGCTCAAAATAAAGGGATGAAGGAATATTTACCAAGCAAATAGAAAGCCAAAAAGAAAAAAAGAAGGAGTTGTATTCCAAAGGGATGAAGGAATATTTACCAAGCAAATAGAAAGCCAAAAAGAAAAAAAGGAGTTGTATTCCTACTCTCTAATAAAACAGACTTTAAACCAGCAAAGATTAAAAAAAAAAAAAAAAAAAAAAAAGACAAAGGCATTACATAATGGTAAAGGGATCATTGCAACAAGAAGAGCTATCCTATACACACACACACACACACACACACACCCCAATACAGAAGCACCCACATTCATAAAACAAGTTTTTAGAGACCTACAAAGAGACTTAGACTCCCACAATAATGGTGTGAAACTTTAACACCACACTGTCAATATTAGACAGATCAACAAGAAATTTAACAAGGCTATTCAAGTCGGACTTGAACTCAGCTTTGGACCAAGTGGACCTAATAGACTTCTAGAGAACTCTCTATCCGAAATCAACAGAATATACATTCTTCTCAGCACCACATCACACTTATTCTAAAATTGACCACATAATTTGAAGTAAAACACTCCTCAGCAAATGCAAAAGAACAGAAATCATAACAATCTCTCAGACCACAGTGCAATCAAATTAGAACTCAGGATTAAGAAACTCATGCAAAACCGCACATCTACATGCAAAGTGAACAACCTGCTCTTGAATGACTACTGGATAAAAATGAAATTAAAGCAGAAATAAATAAGTTATTTGAAACCAATGAGAACAAAGACACAAGGTACCAGAATCTCTGGGACATGGCTAAAGCAGTGTTAAGAGGGAAATTTATACCACTAAATACTCACAGGAGAAAGCAGGAAAGATCTAAAATCGACAACATAATATCACAATTAAAAGAATTGGAGAAACAAGAGCAAACAAATTCAAAAGTTAGCAGAGGACAGGAAATAACTGATATCAGAGCAGAACTGAAGGAGACAGAAACACAAAAAACCCTTCAAAAACTCTGTGAATCCGGGAACTTTTTTTTTTTTAAAGATTAACAAAATAGACCCCTATCCAGACTAACAGAAAAGAATCAAAGAGCCACGATCAAAAACTAAAAAGGGATATCACCACTGATCTCACAGAAATACAAACTATCATCAGAGAATACTATAAACATCTCTATGCGAAAAAAACTAGAAAATCTAGAAGAAATGGATAAATTCCTGGACACATACACTCTTCCAAGACCAAACCAGGAAGAAGTAAAATACCTGAATAGACAAAAAACAAGTGTTGAAATTGAGGCAGTAATTAGTAACCCACCAACCAAAAAAAACCACAGGACCAGACAGATTCACAGCTGAATTCTACCAGAGGCAGAAAGAGGAGCTGGTACCATTCCTTCTGAAACTATTCCAAATAGAAAAAGTGGGACTCTTTTTGAATTCATTTTATGAGGCCAGCATTATCCTGATACCAAAACCTGGCAGAGATGCAACAAAAAAAGCAAATTTCAGACCAATATTCCTGATGAATATGGATGTAAAAACTCTCAATAAAATATGGCAAACCAAACCCAGAAGCATATCCAAAAGCTTATCCACCATGATCAAGTCAGCTTCTTCCCTGGGATGCAAGCCTAGTTCAACATATGCAAATCAATAAACATAATCCATAACATAAACAGAACCAATGGCAAAAACCACATGATTATCTCAATAGATGCAGAAAAGGCCTTTGATAAAATGTAACAGCCCTTCATTCTAAAAACTCTCAGTAAGCTAGGTATTGATGGAACATAGAATAGTAAGAGCTGTTTATGACAAACCCACAGCCAATATCATACTAAATGGGCAAAAACTGGAAGCATTCCCTCCGAAAACCAGCAGCAGACAAGGATGCCGTCTCTCACCACTCCTATTAAACATAGTATTGGAAGTAGTGACCAGGGCAATCAAGCAAGAGAAAGAAATAAAAGATATTCAAAAAGAAAGACAGGAAGTCAAATTGTCTCTGTTTGCAGATGACATAATTGTATATTTAGAAACCCTATCGTCTCAGCGCAAAATCTCTTTAAGCTGATAACCAACTTCAGCAAACTCTCAGGATACAAAATCAATGTGTAAAAATCAGAAGCATTCCTATACACCAATAACAGACAGAAAGCCAAATCATGAGTGAAATCCCATTCACAGTTGCTACAAAGAGAATAAAATACCTAGGAATACAACTTACAAGGAATTTGAAGGACCTCTTCAAGGAGAACTACAAACCACTGCTCAAGAAAATAAGAGAGGACACAAACAAATGGAAAAACATCCCATGCTTATGGATAGGAAAATGGCCATATGGATCGTGAAAATGGCCATAATGCC
Organism: Saimiri boliviensis; assembly: GCF_048565385.1. Lineage (NCBI taxonomy): Eukaryota > Metazoa > Chordata > Mammalia > Primates > Cebidae > Saimiri > Saimiri boliviensis. Next base: position 37,145,591 of record NC_133450.1, on the reverse strand, counting down.
CAAAGTAATTTATGGATTCAGTGCTATCCCCACCAAGCTGCTACTGGCTTTCGTCACTGGCTTCAAACTTGTACTACAAGGCTACAGTAACCAAAGCAGCATGGTAGTGGTACAAAAACAGATATATACACCAATGGAACAGAAAAGAGGCCTCAGAAATAATGCCACATATCTATAACTATCTGGTCTGTGACAAACCTGACAAAAACAAACAATGGGTAAGGATTCCCTATTTAATAAATAGTGTTGGGAAAACTGATTAGCCCTATACAGAAAACTGAAACTGGACCCCTTCCTTACATTTTATACAAAAATTAACTCAAGACGGATTAAAAACTTAAACATAAGAACTAAAACCATAAAAACCCTAGAGGAAAACCTAGGCAATACCATTCAGGGCATAGGCATGGGCAAAGACTTCATGATTAAAACACCAAAAGCAATGGCAGCAAAGGCCAAAATTGACAAATGGAACCTGTAAAGAGCTTCTATACAACACAGTAAACTATTATCAGAGTCAAAAGGCAACCTACAGAATGGGAGAAAGTTTTTCAATCTGTCCATCTGACAAAGGAGTAATATCCGAATCTACAAGGAATTTATGCAAATCAATAAAATTTATAAGAAAAGAACAACCCCATCAAAAAGTAGGCAAAGGATATGAACAGACACTTCTCAAAAGAAGACATTTATGTGGCCAACAAACATGAAAAAAATCTCATCATCACTAGTCATTAGAGAGATGCAAGTCAAATCCACAGTGAGATACCATCTCATGCCAGTTAGATACCATCTCACGCCAATTAGAATGACCATCATTAAAAAGTCCAGAAACAGCAGATGCTGGAGAGGATGTGGAGAAATAGGATTGCTTTTACACTTGGTGGGAGTGTTAATCAGTTCAACTGTTGTAGAAGACAGTGTGACGATTCCTCAAGGATCTAGAACCAGAAATATCCTTTCACCCAGCAATCGCATTAGTGGATATATACCCAAAGAAGTATAAATCATTCTGCTATAAAGACACATGCACACAAATATTTACTGCAGCACTAGTCACAATAGCAAAGACTTGAATCCATTGAAATGCCCATAAATGATAGACTGGATAAAGAAATTGTGGTACATGTACACCATGGAATACTAACTATGCAGCCATAAAAAAGGATGAGTTCATGGTTTTTGCAGGGACATAGATGAAGCTGGAAATCATCATTCTCAGTAAACTAACACAGGAACAGAAAACCAAACACCACTTGTTCTCACTTGTAAGTGGGAGTTGAACAATAACACATGGACACATGGAGGGGAACATCACACACTGGGGCCTGTTGGGGATGGGGGGCTAGAGGAAGGATAGCATTAAGAGAAATACCTAATGTAGATGATGGGTTTATGAGTGCAGTAAACCACCATGGCATGTGTATACCTATGTAACAAACCTGCATGTTCTGCACATGTATCCGTGAATATAAACTATATAAAAAATAACTGCCTGAGACTGGGTAATTTATTTAAAAAATTAAAAAAGTTTAGTTGACTCACATTTCTGTGTCCCTGGGAAGGCCTCAGGAAACTTAGAATCATGGCAGAAGGGGAAGCAGGCATGTCTTAGATGGTGTCAGGCAAGAGAGCATGTAATGGAAGCAAAGGGGGAATAGCCCCTTATAAAACCCACTATCATGAGAACAGTGAGAACTCACTATCATGAGAACAGCATAGGGGAAACCACCCCTATGATCTAATCATTGCCCGTCAGATCTCTTTCTCAACATCCAGGGATTACAGGGATTACAATTTGAGATGAGATTTGGGCAGAGACACAGAGCCTAACCATATCAAAGATGGATGTACATCTAACCACAGTAAAGACAAATATACAAGCCCATAGTGAATATTATAATCAACACTGCAATGTTCAAGGCTTTTTTCCTAAGATCCAATACAAGACATGGATGGTCACTCTCACCACTTTTGTTCAACACAGTACTGAAAGTACTAACCAGAGCAATTAAGCAAGTAAAAAAATGAAAAGGATTCAAATTGGAAAGGGCTAAGTAAAATTGTCTTTCCTTGTAGTGGATGTAACCTTATATATAGAAAAGCTTAAAGGCACCACCAAAAACCTGTTAGAATTGATGAACAAATTCCATAAAGTTGTAGATTACAAATCAACATATAAAAGTTAGTAGCATTTTTATACAGTTACAACAAATTACCTCAAAAGGAAATTAAGAACACAGTTCTATTTACAGTAGCTATAAAAATAATAACTAGGTATAAATTTACCCAAAGAGAAGACTCTGTAAGCAGAAAACTATAAACCTTTTATGAAAGAATTTTAGGGAGATAAAATAAGTGGAAAGAATCCCATATTTGTGAATTGAAAGGAGTAGCATTGTTAAAGTGTCACTACTGCCCAAAGTTATCTATAGATTTTATGCAATACCCATCAAAAACTCCAATGACATTTTCCCCAGAAAAGAAAAAAAAAATTCTAAAATTCGTATGGAACCACAAATATCTCAAAATAGTGAAAATAATCTTGAGTAAAAAGGACAAGCTGGAGGCCTCACAGCACCTGATTTGAAAATCTACTATAAAGCTATGGTAATCCAAACAGCATGGTACAGGTATAAAAACAGACACACAGACTTAAGGGACAGAATGGAAAAGCTGGAAAAAATCCACACATTTGTGGTCAATTGATTGTTTATAAAAATGCCAACAGTACACAATGGGGGATGGGCAGTCTCTTCAGTAACTGGTTGTTGGGAAACTGGGTGTTCACATGCAGATAATAATATGCTCTCCTCTGACATCATATGTAAAAATAATCTCAAAATAGATTAAATACTTAAATGTAAGACCTAAAACTGTAAAAGTAGTAAAGAAGTCATAGGAGAAAAGCCCTTTGTCATTGGTATGATCACAGATCCTTTGGATATAACACCCAAAGCACAGACAACAAAAGTATAAATAAACAACTAGGATAACATCAGACTAAAAAGCTTCTGCACAGCAAAGGAGACAGAATTAAGAATAGGAGAAAAATATGTGAAACTGTATGTCTGATAAGGGTTAATATCGAGAATATATGAGGAACTTATAAGTAAGAAAACAAATAATCTGATAGAAAAATGTGCAAAGGACCTATACAAACATTTCTGAAAATAAGACATATTATTGGCAAACAGGTTTATAAAGAAAAGATGATTACTAATCATCAGGAAAATGCAAATTTTAACTCTAATGAGATATTACCTTATGGCTGTTAGAATGGCTACTTTAAAAAAGACCGAAGATAAGTATTAGCAAGGTTGTGGAGAAAAGAGAACCCTTGAAGGCTATTGGTTGGAGTGTAAATTAGTATTACAGCCATAATCGAAAATAGTGTAGAGGTTCCTAAAAAAATTAAAAGTAGAACTATCATGTCATCCAGCAATTTTACTATTTAGTATATGTCCAAAGGAAATCATATTAGTATGTCAAAAAGATACTTTCACTTCCTTCACAGTATCCTTGGAGTGTCACTTTTCCAGCTAGGAACCTCTGTGGCTGGTGGTGCTATTGCCTGAATTTTTCTTTGGTCTCCTTGGCTTGTTCTGCCCATTCTGCCTGGCAGGATACAATCTGCTTATGCTACCAGCCTGGATTCCATGCCTGCCAAGGGTGAGGGGTGTGTGAGTGAGTGAGTATGGGGTCTGGCCCCTGGCATAGCCAGGCGTGCTGGTTGTGGTAGGGTGGACAGCTCCAGGTGCCAGAACAGGCACTGGCACCCTGCAAGGCTGCAGCTCAACCAGGCATACTGCAAGCAGCTTCCACAGTTGGCACCAGGGAAGGCAGTGGTGCCTGGAAGCTTGAGGAACTGTAGAGCCCCATTGAGGGTGTCACAGCTGTGACTTGAGGAGCTCTTAAGTCTGAGAGCCCCAAAGGATTCCAGCTCTTCCCTCCTTGTCACCTGCAACATGGTAAGCAAGGGGCATTTTTCAGGTCTGTGGGTGTTATTGCTCTTTCAGTCCTGCCATCGGACAGATTGCAAGTTCTTGTCCTTTGTGCAGGAAGAATGAGTTATGTGGACAAGTGGAGGGTGAACAAGGTGAAGAGATCCTTTATTGAGTGACACAGCAGCTTAAAGGAGACCCACAGTGGGTAGCTCCTCTCTGCAGGTAAGGCATCCCAACAAGTGTTCAGTTCTCAGCAGAGAGGAGACCCATAGTGGGTAGCTCCTTGTCGCAGGCAGATTGTCCCATCATCTGCTCAGCTGTCAGCAGAAAGAAGACCCACAGTGGGTGGCTTCTTTCTGCGGGAAGGTTGTCCTGTCATCTGCCTGAGTCTGGCTGAGTCTAGGGTTTCTATGGGCTTCAGAGGGAAGCAAATGCATGCTGATTGGTCCACGAGAAGCCATGGGCAGGCCCAGAAAAAGCATCAGAAGTTCTCCCTCCAGTCCATGGTACTGGCAGTCCAGCCCCTAGGCCTCAGGCTATCACTGACCTGAAGGTGAGGTTTCACCAGCTATCTGCCCCTTTCTGTCCAGGATCCTGTCTGCCTCCTGCTGCTGTTAACCTGCTAACCACAGTGCCTATGTTGCTCAGGCTACTCATGCCTGCAGACTTGCACCAAGCCACCCTCAGCGCCCAGTCAGCCTCCCTCCTATGCTCATTGGTACCCAAAGTCTGGAAGGGGCCAAGGCAGGAGGGGGCTGGTATGTCAGAGCTGACCTGAGTGTGTGCATACCTGGCTGGTTCATGACAGTGCCCAGGCTTGGCCACAGCTATGCTTTGAAGTTGGAGCAGGTGCCAGGAGTGGGTGCTTGGAGTAGGGAGAGGCTAGGCAGTGGGAGCAGGCACTTCCAAGCCTGTGGGTGAGCGGGGCTTCCTTGGTCCCCAAGAGTGTAGAGATGCCCTGGTCTGCAGCCATGGCTGGACAACTACAACTGCATCCCTCCTTAACTTGGAATGGGCAGTGGGGTTCCGCCTGTTCTTGGTTCCTGCTGGCTCTGTGGAGTGCGCAGCCCCAGCTGTGCCCTTCTCACTGCAGCTGGCATCACTGATAATGCCAGAGATTGATCGACATTGCTCCAGAACGGCTGCTGCTGCCATTAATCCCTGCTCTAAAGAGGTACATCTACTGCTGTTAAGATAGGGACAGTGACTGCTCTTAACTGCTTCATGCTGACAGGGAACATTGTTTATGGGGAAAGTGACAATTGTATCTTATCTTAGAGGCCTATCTAAGGGTCCCCAGTAAAAGGGAGCCATCAGCCAAGGTTCCATTTGCATGACTATTTGGGGTTTAATGACCAGAAGTTGAGATGAGACAAACCTGGTTATTAGAAGACATGGATCAAAACGAAACAAAGGGATAAGGACAGCTTAAAAATCCTGACATGTTCAAAATTAGAATATTGATCCAGATTTTTACATTACCCATCCCTTTTGTTTCTTCTGAGCTGCAGTCAGAGATCACTGGCTGGTTTACAGGAGCAAGCAGGGTTAGTCTAAAATGCAGACCAAAACTTAAAAACAACTAATGAGCATTTGTCAAAGTTCTGTGAACCCAGAAAATCTGAGACAGGTCTCACTTAATTTAGAAAATTGATTTTGCCAAGGTTGAGGACATGTCTGTGACACTGCCTCAGGAAGTCCTGGCAACATGTGCCCAAGGTGGTCAGGGCACAGCTTGGTTTTATACATTTTAGGGAGACGTGAGACATCAACCAATATATATAAGAAGTACATTAGTTCCATCAGAAAAGCAGAGACAACTCAAAGCAAGCCTCCCCTCCTCCATGGGCTTCGAGGTCACAGATAGCTGAGAGACAAATGGTTGCATTCTTTTGAGTTTCTGTTAAGTCTTTCCAAAGGAGGCAATCAGAATATGCATCTATCTCTGTGAGCAGAGAGATGACTTGGAATAGAATGGGAGGCAGACTTGCCCTGAGTGTTTCCCAGCTTCAAGATACCCAAGATATTTTCCTTTCACAGTTCTAAAGCTGATTATAAATCATCCTTTGAAGAGGGTCAAATGAAGGCAACACTTGTCTGTGAGTGACAAAATGTCTTAGGGTGATCACAGTCATCATAACCGTAATTATGATTGATAGCAAATACTCAGACATTTGATTTTTAGAAGTCTCCTACAATTTTGGAACATAATATTATTCACTAAAACATAACCTGAAGTAGATTAAGCCTTCTTTTTTACTTTGACAGTCCCATGTAATTGAACATGTCAGATAATCCTGTTTACATCTATTTTGGTTGTTCTAGGAGCACTCTGTAGTATCCCAAAGTTAGGGGTCAGAAAAGACAATTTTGAAGCTGAAATTTGATTTTGTGAAGGCTATCAAATACATTAAAGGTTTAAAACGGTTGATATTATGAAATAGCAGATCAGTGCCTTAAGAAACTCTTATTGTGCTTTTGATTCCAATGTTCAGTTTACAAACAAACCAAGTAATACCCCTTGAGTTTAGTCAGTATGTTCACACACAAAATTTCTTTTACAAAATTAATTTTACAAACCTTCCACACCTTATTTAAACCTTTAGCTTCGTCTTACCTAATTTGAAACAATCCTTTAACCTTCTAGTCTAGGCAAAAATTTATACTCCCGGCCTTCTTATGTTTTACTAATGACACATTTTACTTTCCTTACATACCTTGCATGTAAATCTATTTTAGTAGTCTCAATTACATGTTATAATGGTAATTCTTAGCAGTTTTAAATTTTGGTGTAAAACCTGATAAGTTATTTTTCTTATGTACTAGGTTTAGATAAGGTCTGACTCTTTCCAGCATAGTTAGGGGTGTGGTTAACTCCATGTGTCCCTAGGCCTCAGGCTGTTCCTGGCCTGAAGGTGGGGTTTCACCTGGGGACCTGCCGGTTTCTGCCTAGGAGTCTGTCTGCCTCTTGTTGCCATTAACCTGTTGTCCATGATGCCCACAGTGCCTAGGCTATGTGTTTGAGGGGTGCCTGCAGGCCCATGCCACGTTGCCCTTCGCCCTCCTTTGGCCTCCCTCCCATGCTTATTGTTGCCCAAAGTGTGGAGCGGGCTGAGGCAGCAGGGGGCTGATGTGTCAGCACTGCCCCAAGAGAGCACACACCCAGCCATGTTGTGACAGTGCTCAGGCTGGACCACAACTTTACTCTAAAATTGGAGTGGGTGCCAGGAGTGGGGAGAGGCCAGACAGTGGGAGCAGACTTCCAAGACTGCAGGGGTTCTTCCCAGGCCCCTGAGAGTACACAGATGCCTGGGTCTGCAGCTATGTCTGGGTGGCTGCAGCTGTACCCAGGAGGGTAGGGCTTCTGTCCCTTCAGCTTGGAACAGGGCAGGGCTACCACCTGTTTCTGGCTCTTGCTGGCTTTGTGGAGTCTACAGCTCCAGCCATACCTCCCACACTGCAGCTGGCATCATGGCAGTGGCTGCTCCATACGCCCTATTGCTGCCGTCACTTCCATGCTAGTGAACATTATTTCCGATAGCCAAGATATGGAATTAATCTAAGTGTTTATTAATGGATGAATGGATGAAGAAAACATGTTATATATAAACAATGAAATACCAGCCTTAACAAAAGAAGGAAATCCTGTCATTCTCAACATCATGTATCAACCTGCACGACATGTTAAGTGAAATAAGTCAGGCAGAGAAAGACAAATACTCAATACTTCCTTATATGTGTAGTATAAAAATGTTGACCTTGTAGAAACAGAGTGAAATGTTGATTATCAGAGGCTAGGGTGTAGGAGGAATTAGGGAAATGTTGGCCAAAAGACAGAAAAATTTATTTAAAGTGAAGGAGTAAGTTGAAAGACTATTGTAAGTCATGGTGACTACGGTTAATAACAATATGTTGTATATTTGAAAATTGCTAAGACAATAGATTTTAAGTGTTCTTACCAGAAGAAATGATAAATATGTGAGGTAATGCATATGTTAAATAGCTTGACTTAGCCGTTATACAGATATCAAAGCATCATGTTGTATATTATAAATATATATAATTTTAATCTGTCAGTTTAAAGTACTGAGACTCTGAGAAAGACATTAATCAATTTTTCCATGGTTATATATTTAGTGCACCCAATGGTCTTAATTCAGATGTGTGTTCTTAACCAGAAGATTCAGTTGCTTTTTCTTCCATTTCCATCCCTAAAAACTGAAAAGCGAAAAAAAGAAATGGAAAGAAATTCAGGAGCCATTTAATTCAAACTTGCAGTTGATGCAGTCTTTAGCTAAGCACTGGGATAGTTTGGGAGGGAAGGCCGTTAGTACTATTTTTTATATATTGTACATAAGAGGCTTTTAAGTCATGGATGTTTGATAATTTCTTTATTTTCAGTAGTAACATATCCTAGGCTAATTTTACGCATTTTTTTCCATACGTGAAAAAAACTTTTTATTAATGTGGTATTAATGGAGCATAATCTGGTAGGAGTCTTCATTACTACTGTTGTATTACTGTTTTCAAGCTTTTTCTATGCATAGAGTAGGAAATACACATTTTTGGAGAGAAAAACATAAATTCCAAATGTATCCACATTCCAATTTTAAGATAAAGATTTTAATGGATTTTTATTCAGCACTTTGGTCTTACTCTTTTTATGTATCTTCTTTTTTTATTGTTCTTTTACCTCTGTATGCTGATTTTACATTTTGTTTTTTGTTTTTGTTTTTGTTTTTTGTTTTTGCTAGATGCAGGCCTAGGTATTTTATTTTATTTTATTTTTCATTACAGTCATAGAGTCTTCTCAATTCTTTTAATTAATAGGGTTTTTTTTGGGTGGTGGGAGGAGAAAACATTAAGTTGTCTGTTTCTTATTTATTTTACATATTGCTTATAATTCTCTTGTGAATTATTATAGGGTTTTTATTGGTTGTTTTTGTCTTCCTGATATAAAAATTATATTGCTTGCAAATAAAAATCGCTTTACTTCTTTTCCTTCCATTTTTGGCCTCTAATGTTTTGTCTTCTCTAATTGTGTTGTTCATTACCACCAAAATATATTAAATAGTAGAAGAGATAGTGGACATCCTTGTCTTATTCCTTATTTTAATGAGAAAGTATCTAACACTTCCAATTAAATAAGTTGCTGGCTAGTTGGGCAAGTACACCTCACATGTGTGTACATTCAGGCTAACAAAATATCTCTTAATTTCTATGTAAACTTTAAAATTTTTGTTTCGGTAATCCTGAATGATGTTGAATTATATCCCTTGGGTTTTCAGTGGGTATGAAGATGAATATGTAATCTTTCCTTTGTTAATATAATGGATTTTATTAATGCATTTTTTAATATTAAAAATCCTTGAATTTCCTAAATATACCCCACTTTTTAATTTTTTTTTAGTGTTTTGGATTATTTTGCATATTATCTTAACATTTTTACATCATAATCTTCAGTGTGTTTGATTTGTACAGTTTTCTGTGCAGTTTTGTGAAGTTTTGTTACCAATGTTACATAACTGTTTTATAAAAATAATTTGGAAATTTTCTTCCTTTTTAAAATCTCGTCCTTGTTTTTATTCTGTTCAGGCACTGTTTTAACATGTTCAAGTACCTTCCATGTGCTATTAAATACAATAAAATTGTAATGGTAGTTAATAGATCTGTAGCTCTTATGTATTTGTCAGTATTCCGAGTACAGTTGATTCTCACTACTTGAAGTAGATTTGTTCTGTCAAATTGCAGTGAACATTCTTATTGGAATTACAATGTTAGGTTCATGTAAGCCTCTGTCACAACAATTTTTGTCCAGCTATCAATATATAACTTTTAAAAAATCTGTGTTCCTGTTTAAAGATATCTTGTTTAACACATATATATAGTAGATTCATTAATATTGAACTCATGTCCCACAGTAGTATGACTCACGCCTGAAGGAAGCTTTTGTAACACATACATTTTCTCTTTAAAGCATATCACAGACCTCTTGTGCTTAGGAACACTAGATAGCACTTCAGCACGAAGTTGGGCATTCTTAATAGCCAAATCAACAACAAAAAGCACAAAAATGAGAACATTGTTCCATTTAATAGACTGTGAAAAGAATATTCCTTTACATTATGAGAACAGAAACAAAGCAGAGCATTACTTTGTTTGACTTCAGCTGATAAGGATGCACATCAGCTGACTCAAAATTTTCCCCCTCTGCACATATCCACAAATTATTGCCAAAGTGCTACAAATATTGATGTTGGGGTTACATGTAAATTTTATTGAGTAGGTAAATTGACATATATGGAATCTGTGAATGATGATTAATTGTATTTCTAAGTATTTAATATGTGTTCATTTATTGGTCACAGCAATCCGACGAGGTAGGTATTATTATAACACATACTGTACAACAAAGAGGTTAAGTTCCTTGCACAGTATTACACAATCAGTGAGTGTTTGAGGACACCATTAAAGTAGTGTAACTGATGTCAAGACATATTTTTTGCCCTTAGGAGCTATTTCCATCTAAACGGGTTAAAGGTATTTTGCTCAAATAACGAAATTTAAGGTAGTTTGAGGTAGGTAGCATAGGGTAGTGCCACCAAGATGTAATGGATATTCATAGGACAGATTATTGAGGAGATCATGGAAGGGCTTTATGTTATGGTTTCTAAATGGAGGCTTTTAGAGTCAGTAAGATCTCAATAAGTTGGCTTATGAGGATGGAAGAGATGAACTTTTTGAAAAGGTACTCCTTTTTTAAATGGAATACCTTCAATGGTTCTAGTCTTTTTGGCATAGGAAAGTGGTAGTGAAGGGGCAACCTCTTTAGTTTTCAGTTTTCAGGATTCATATACTTACTGTATGACCATTTTTTCTATTACTATTTAAAAATTTATTCTGCTTTTGTAATACTGGGAATTAAAGCAATTCCACCATTATTTGGAAGACTTAAAGATGAGCAAGACAGAGTTTCAGCGTAAATGTATGAATTTCTTATTATGGAAGAAGAAAAGCCAGCAATAAATTGACAGTTGTGTAATAGGACTGCAAATAGTGGGTGTTTTATCGGAGAGTTAAAAATCCAAGTAAATATTAAAAATTGTGAAATACAAAGATTTTCTCCTATATACAATATTTTTGTAATATACTTACATGTTTTTCAGTGCATCTCATTAACCATACCTCTTAACTGCGTTGTAAAAATGAAAAAATTAAGAGGGACTATTTAAAATCAAATTTTCTAATTTTAATATGCAAGATAGTGATTTTCATTTTATATCTGGTGCCCATGAAATTGGGCTGATTTATTGTAGGTGGTAGATGTATAAACCTACCTGTGTGTGATCTTGTTGAGGGCAAGAATTGTGGCTTTTCATTTTTTGCATTTCTAATACACAGCAAAGTTTCTCTCACATAGAAAGCTCTCAGGAAATATTATGGCCTAACTAAATGAATATGCCAAAACCCTTTGTGACTGATAATTCCTATGTAAATATTGTAGATTGTGTTGATCAATGTTCTTGCATTCTATATATTGTTTCATTTAGTTTATTTTCAGTGCAACACTATGAGAGTGATTAAAGTACAAAAAAATCTGTCCCTATGTTTAGCTTTATAATCAGAAAACACCATACTAATTCTTAATTCTTTTCTCACCGTTGCCTGTTTTTCTTTTTATTGTTCGTTTTTTTTTATTGTCAGAAAATATTAGGTAATTTTCCAGCATAACTTTCTCAAGAATATGTTTCTTCATTACCACAGTGAATACCTCAGTGATGTGAAATTAGAAGATGGACTATTCTGTTTCAGTACCAGTGCGTTGACACTTATAACTTGAAATGTAAATATGAATTTTGTTTCTTCATGGTGAAGGATTCAATTTTTCATCAGTTATTTTGATCATCATAAAATCTGAAGTTAGGAAGGAACTTTACTGGTTATTAAGTCCGATTCCATTTTAACGCCTGCAGTAGTAAATGTTTATTTGTGATAAAACTCTGATTAGGTAATAGGGAAAATTCTAGGTCAAAAGTACAAATTTCTATCAAACTGAAGAAATAATATTTTAGTATGACTTGCAAGCTTCTTGAATTCATATATATTAAGGAGGGGGGTAGAAGATGATAGTTTTAAGAATCACACAGAGTTCAATTAAAAGCCAATTAAAAAGTCATGTCTGTGCCAAGAGTTATTGAACATTTTGGAATAAAAATATTTCAATATTTGCTTTTGGTCAACTTCCCCTCTTCTCCCACCAGAAAATGTTTTTTGATCCAGTGTTCAATTTTGGTTCTCTCCGTCATACATATGAAGCTTACAAGGGTAAGATGGGGGTCACTGAGCCTGTATTTTATCAAACACAATTGAAAAATTATGTTCTTAAACGTGGTATCACATTTGGAGTTGTAGTGTCTATGAAATCCTCCTGGTATGAAATTTATATTTGGGTAAAAACTAAAACAGTAGGATTTTGAAATCTTTTAACTTTTAGATTACAAAAGAATATGGGAAATGTGGAAACACACAAGAAGAAATTTTTAAAATCCCTGTAATACCTCTATCCAGAAATAATATTTTCATATATACATTTCCAGGTTTTTTGTGTGTATGCACAGGCATCTATACTATTTTACAAACTTTGAATCGTACTGTAGGAACACTTTTGTTCCTTGCTTTTTTCAACTTTATGAACATTTTCCTATGCCACCAAAAATTTAGTTCAAAGTAATTTAAAATGATTATATAATTTTCTGCTAAATGCCTGTATGATCTCCAACAGTTGGACATTGTATAGATATATCCAGTTTTTAATAATGAACAGTGCTATGCTAAGTATTTTTATTTAGCTTTTTATACACAATTGCTATTTTTGTATGATGAAGGGAATGGGATTTTAAATCTTATATTGCAACTATGCTTCTATTTTGTCTTAAATATTATCAAATAACATATTTAAATATCTGGGTAAATAAATACTTGATAAATCATGTCACTTTTGTCAAAAATGAAATTTGTAAATTTTCTATTTCTACATAGGTTAGTTGTAGTTGTAATAAAGGAATTATGTTTCCTCAAATTAAAAATTATGAAGATGGAAACTGATATTTCTTCACATCTAACAATCTGATTATACATCTTCTGATTAATGTTAATATTTTCTGAGACAAATATTTCACTGTCCTCTATGTGTAGTTCTTTATGTACATTGTCCACTATGACAAAATGTGTTTCTTAATTTAGGCTATTGTGGCCTTGGGGAATGAGCACTTGTTTTTTAATATTAGCTTATCAGACTAAGCACTTTAATTGGATTAGCTTATTTAATTCTCACAACATTACATGAACTGTAGATAGCATTTAATCCTATTTTATACATGACGAATTCTGAGTCATAACATTCTCATGTATCAGAGTCCTTTGTAGGGCTGCAAAGTATAGGTGTTAGTACAGGTAATAGTATCATGATTGGTTTATAGAAACTCTGGTACTGTCATCTGCATTTGTAAACATATACAGCAGGAATGTATGCAATTTAATATTTGTGTTCTTTTTCTTCTATTCTCATTGAAGATTATTTTCCAAAGTTATTCTTTTGTGGATTATCTCTGTTTCTCCAAATTTGAAAAATGTGCTATGTAGAATATGTATATATATATTTGTATGCATATGCATGTGTATGCATTCAAGGGTGAATAGAAACCCACAAACCTAACTGAATATTCAAATTTTAGTACTAGAAATATTAAAATAGTTGCTTTGCAGACACTAGGTTATGGAACAATATTCATTGAGTGAAATACTTTTTCTGGCTATAGTTGGAGTATAATTAAAATATAAACTTTAAGTTCCTCTTTTTAAAAAGATATTTTGGAAAAACAGATTTTACTCTTTTCATCAGAAAAGCATTTCAATATGTAAGTGTACATATACCCAGAAATGCATATGTGTGATTGAAAATGTTTTATTCTTTAGTTTTAAGCCTATATACATTTTTTTTTTAAAAAAAATAATTTCTTATTTTAGATTCGTGGGTACATGTACAGACTTGTTGCATAGGTATATTGAATGATACTGAAGTTGAGGATATAGATGATCCTGTCACCCAGGTACTGAGCATAATGCCTGATAAGTAATTTTTCATCCCATTTCCTCTTTCCTCCTCCCTCCCTCCTTAGTCATCTGCAAGCTCTATTGTTCTCATCTTTATGTCTATATGTATTTGGTTACTTAGTTCACACTTATAAGTGAGGATATACGGTATTTGGTTTTCTGTTTCTTTGTTAATTCACTTAAGATAATGGCCTCCAGCTACATCCATGTTGCTGCAAAGGACACATTTCAGTCTTTTTATGACTGCAAAGTATCTCATGGTATATTTGTGTTACATTTGCTTTATCGAATCTACGGTAGATGGGCACCTAGGTTGATTCCATCTCTTTTCAATTGTGAATGGTGATGCAGTGAACCTATAAGTTCATATGTCTTTTTTGTAGGATAATTTATTTGCCTTTAGGTACTTACTTAGTAATGGGATGGATGGGTCAAATGGTAGTCCTCAGTTTTTTGAGAAATCTCCCAACTGCTTTCCACAGCGGATGAACTAACTTACATTCCCACCAAGAGTGTATATGTGTTCCCTTTTCTCCCCGGGCTGGTCAGCATTTATTATTTTTAAATTTTTAAATAATCACCATTCTGACTGATGTGAGATGGTATATTGTTGTAGTTTTGATTTGCCTTTCTCTGATTAGTGATGATGAACATTTTTTTATTTGTTTCTTGGCCACTTATAATGTCTTCTTTTGCTAAGTGTCTGTTTATATTCTTTATTTTTCCTTTTTTCTTTTTCTGAGATGGAATCTCTTTCTGTCACCCAGGCTGGAGTGCAGTGGCATGATCCATTTTTTAAAAGGAATTATTGGCCGGGCGCAGTGGCTCACGCCTATAATCCCAGCACTTTGGGAGGCCGAGACAGGTGGATCACGAGGTCAAGAGATTGAGACCATCCTGGTCAACATGGTGAAACCCCGTCTCTACTAAAAATACAAAAATTAGCTGAGCATGGTGGTGCATGCCTGTAGTCCCAGCTACTTGGGAGGCTGAGGCAGGAGAATTGCTTGAACCCAGGAGATGGAGGTTGTGGTGAGCCGAGATTGCGCTATTGCACCCCAGCCTGGGCAACAAGAGTGAAACTCCGTCTCAAAGAAAAAAAAAAAAAAAAAAAAAAGGAGTTATTTGTTTTTTGCTTGTTGATTTGCTTGTTGAAGTTCCTTATAGATTCTGGATATTACACCTTTGTTGGATGCACAGTTTGTGTATATTTTCTCCCCTTCTGGAGACTGTTTACTGTTGATAATTTATTTTGCTGTACAGAGCTCTTTATTTTAATTAGGTCCCACTTGTCAATTTTTTTTTGCAATTTCCTTTGGGGACCTACTCATAAATTATTTGCCAAAGCTGATGTCAAGAAGTGTATTTCTTAAGTTTTCTTTTAGGATTTTTGTAGTTTGGGGTCTTCATTTAAATCTTTGATTTGTCTTGAGTTTTTGTATGTAGCGAAAGGTAGGAGACTAGTTTCATTCTTCTTCATGTGGCTAGACAGTTATACCAGCACCATTTATTGAATGGGAGTCCTGTCCTCATTGCTTCTTTTGTCTAAAATCAGATGGTTATGGGTATACGGCTTCATTTCTGGGTTCTTTATCCTGTTTCATTGGTCTGTGTGTCTGCTTTTGTACCAGACCCATGCTGTACTTTGGTTACTATAACCTTATTGTATAGTTTGAAGTCAGGTAATGTGATGCCTCTAGCTTGTTCTTTTTGCTTAGTATTGCTTTGGTTATTTGGGTTCTGCTTTTTTTACATGTGAATATTAGAGTAGCTTTTTTTAAATTCTACAAAAAATGATATTGGTAGTTTGATAGAAATAGTATTGAATTTATAAATTGCTTTGTCCATATGGCCATTTTAACAATATTGATTCTTCCAATTCATAAGCATGGAATATATTTTCATTTATTTGTGCCATCTCTCATTTTTTTCAGCAGTGTTTTGTAGTTCTTGTAGAGGTCTTTCACCTCTTTGGTTAGATGTATGAATAGGTATTTAATTTTTGTTGTTGGATATTGGTGTGTGTTCTTGGTTTGGCTCTCAGGTAGAATGTTTTTGGTGTACAGAAGTGCTA
The DNA here is from genome assembly GCF_048565385.1 of Saimiri boliviensis. Lineage (NCBI taxonomy): Eukaryota > Metazoa > Chordata > Mammalia > Primates > Cebidae > Saimiri > Saimiri boliviensis. The sequence continues at coordinate 37,129,457 of NC_133450.1, read as the reverse complement.
CTGATTTTTGTACATTGATTTTGTATCCTGAAACTTATCAGTTCCAGGAGACTTTTGGCAGCATCTTTAGTATTTTTTAGGTGTGGAATCACATCATAAGTGAAAAGAGGTAATTTTACTTCCTTTCCTATTGGAATGCATTTTCTTTCGCCTGATTATTCTGAGTAGCACTTTGAGTACTATGTTGAATAGGAGTGTTGAGAGTGGGCATTCTTGTCTCTTTCTAGTTCTCAAGGAGGATGATTCCAGCTTTTCCCATTTCAGTATGATGTTCACTCTGGGTTTGTCATCAGTGGCTCTTTTTATTGTGAGGTATGTTCCTTGGAAGCCTAGTATGTTGAGGGATTTTATCATAAAGAGATGTTGAATTTTGTAGAAAGCTTTTTCTGTGTCTTTGGAGATGATCATATGCTTTTTGTTTTGAGTCTATTTATGTGGTAAATCACATTTATTGATATGCATATGTTGAAGCAACCAACCTTGTATCCCATGAATGAAGCCTGCTTGATTATGGAGAATTAACTGTCTAACTTGCTGCTGGATTCATTTTGCTATTTTTTTTCTTTTTAGTGTTTTTTTTGTGTGTGTTCATTTGGGATATTGGCTTTCTTTTTTGTTGTGTCTTTGCCAGATTTTGGTATCAGGGTAATTCTGGCCTTGTAGAATGAGTTAGGGAGGAGGGGGAGCCCCTCCTACTCATTTTTTTAAAATAGTTTCGATAGGAATGGTACCAGTTCTTATTTGTATGTCTAGTAGAATTCAGCTTGAATCCTTCTAGTCCATGGCTTGTTGTTGTTGTTGTTGGTAGATTTTTCATTACTGACTCAAATTTGGAACTTGTTATTGGTCTGTTCAGGTTTTCACTTTCTTCCTGGTTCAATCCTTTGGAGGTTGTGTGTTCCCATAAATTTATTTCCTCTAGATTTCTAGTTTGTGCTCATAGAGATACTCATAATAGTCTCTGAGAATCTTTTGTATTTCTGCGAGATCTGTTGTATTGTCAGCTTTGTTGTTTCTGTTTGTACTTATTTGTATCTTCCCTTTTTCTCCTTTGTTACTCTAATAAACAGTCTGTCAATCGTTTTTATTCTTCCTATAAACCTACCCTTTTTTTCATTGATCTTTTATATGGATTTTATGTCTTATTTTAATTCACTTCTGATCTTAGTTATTTCTTTTGTTAGTTTTGTGTTGTTTTTTTTTTCCTGGTTCCTCTAGGTACAAGGTTAGATTGTTAATTTGAGATCTTTACTTTTTTGATGAATGCATTTGGCGCTGTAAACTTTCCTCTTAACATGGTTTAGCTCTTTCCCAAAGATTTGTTAATATGTGATTCTATTTTTGTGAATTTTGAAGCAGTCTTTGGTTTTTGCCCTATTTTATTGTTTACCCAAGACTTACTTAGGAGCAAGTTGCTTCATTTTTATGTGTATGTGTAGTTTTGAGAGATCTTGGTGTTGGTTTCTGTTTTTAGTGCAGGATGGCATGAGAATGTGCTCAACATGATTTTAATTTTTTAAATTTATTGAGGCTTACTTTATGAACAAAGCATTTCATTGATCTGAGAATATGTTTCTTGTGCAGATGAGAAAAATGTAGATTCTGTGATTTTGGGTGGAGTATGCTATAGATGTCTATTAGATCCCATTGGTCAACTGTCGAGATTAAGTCTGGAATTTCTTCTTTAGTTTTCTTCCTCAGTGATCTGTCTAATCCTGTCAGTGGGGAGTTGACATTTTCCATTATTATTATATGGCTGTTGAGGTCTTTTTCTAGGTCAAGAAGAATTTGTTTTATGATTCTGGGTGCTCTAATGTTGGGTGTGTATAGACTTAAGATAGTTAAGTCTTCTTGTTGAATTGAACCCTTTGTCACTATGTAATATCCTTGTTTGCCCTTCTTAATTGTTTTCAGTTTAAAGTCTGGTTTATCTGATATTAGAATTAATTAGAACTGCTGCTCTTTATTGTTTTTCATTTTTATGGCATTTCTTATCCTTTTAATTTGAGGCTGTGGGTTTTGTTGCATGTGAGATGAGTCTTCCTAAAGACAGCAGACAGTAGGATATTGTCTTTTTGTCCAGCTTGCCATCCTGTGCCTTTTAAGTGGGTCTTTATTCTATTCACATTCTGGATTGGCACTCATATATGAAGTTTTGATCCTGAAATTGTTTTAGCTGGTTGTTTTGTAGAGCTGTTTATATAGCTGCTTTATAGTGTCTATGGGCTATGTGCTTAATTGTGTTTTTGTGGTATGAGATACTGTTCTTTTGCTTCCAAGTTTAGCACTCCCTTATGGACTTTTTGTAAGGCTGGTCTAGTGGTTACAAATTCCCTTAGCATTTGAAGCTTAGTTTGGTGGGATATGAAATTCTTCATTGGAATTTATTCTTTTTAAGGCTGCTGAAAATTGGTTTCCGATCTCTTCTGGCTTGCAAGTTTTTGCTGAGCAGCCCGCTACTATCCTGATGGGGTTTCCTTTGTAAGTGACCTGACCCATCTCTCTAAGCTGCCTTTAAGAGTTTTTTCTTTAACATCGGCCTTGGTGAATCTGATATCTGTGTGTCTAAATGATGGTTATTTTGTATGGTATGTCAAGGGTTTTCTGTATTTCTTGAATTTGCATGTTGATATCTCTAGTAAGATTGGGGCATTTTTCATGGACTGTATCTTCAAATATGTTTTCAAAGTTGTTTTCTCTCTCAGAAATGCCAGGGAGTCCTAGATTTGGTCTCTGTATAATCCCATATTTTTCAGAAGTTTTTTTTTTTATTTTTTAAATATTTTTTTCTTATTTTTGTCTAAGTTGATTTGAAAAACTGGTCTTCAAGCTCTGAGCGTCTTTTCTTGACTTAGTCTATTCTGCTGAAAATTCTTCTGATTGTACTACGAAATTCTTGTAGTGAATTTTTCAATTTTAGAAGTTCAGTTTGGTTCTTTTTTTAAATGACTATTTTGTCTTTCAGCTCTTGGATAGCTTTACTGGATTCCTTTGATTTCTTGGACTGGGTTTCAACTTTCTCCTAAAGCCATTGAACTTCCTATAGAGATTCTGAATTGTCTGTCATTTCAGTCATTTCAATTGGTCAAGATCTGCTGGGGAGCTTGTGCCCTCTTGTGGAAATAAGAGGACAGTGACTTTTTGAATTGTCAGTTACTTTGTTGATTCTTTTTCATCTGAGTGGGCTGGTATTCCTTTATCGGTGGTATAAGTTGAGTATACATCAAATGGCTTCTTTTCTAAGCGTTTTCAGAGAGCTTACATTCTGTACAGAATTTTTATTTGTGAATGGATTCTTGCCCTGGGTTTCACAGGTGATGTATATGGGCAGAGTATTTTTGGTGGTGTAATTTGGTCAGCCAACCAGTAGATGGTGCTTAAGTATAATGGGCAATAGATAGACTTCGCCTGACATGTTGCTGTTTTTTATTTCAGCATGTTAAGAGCCCTTCTGTCTTCTCTAGGAGCCATTCAATGGCAGGAACTAGTCCTCACATTTGGAAATCCCACACAGGGTTGCCATTTTCCTTTCTCTTCAGCCTCAGTGTCTGTGTTGCCTTTTAACTCTTGGTGTTTCCTCTCTGAAGATCTGTTCAAACTATGTTGGTTTATTTGATATTTTGATCTCTTTTTGTAGCATAGGCACTTCCTGGCTGTGTCTAGTCAGCCATCTTGTCCTCTCTGCCCTCTCAAATCCTTTTTCAAGCCTGTATTTTTGTTATTGCCATTGAAATAGTCAATAATTGTCCTAATGTTAAGGAAAAATTTGTTCAATGATACTTGTTAAAGTACACTTAAGAAGACTTTATTTAGGGGCATTGAGACGTATGTAAGGACCACTGACATGGGGTTTTACAGTGAGGGAGAGAGACTCCCAATACACATGAGCAAGTGAGAATTTATAGCCAATGAGGGGATGGAGAGTTACTGGATAGAAAATTACTAAAAGGAAATATCAGAGTTAAAAGGTGATTCTGGCTAAACTCATCTAGAAGGATTGTTTTTGAAGACAGGCCAAGATCATCAGACTTTTGGGGATGATGGAAAATGAAGAATGCCATTAGGTATCCAGGGTGATCAGTTATCAAGGTTTTTGCTGTACTGAATTAGCAGAGTTTTTTGCTAAAACTGAATTTTACAAGAAAGTACACAGATGGGCCTAGGAGAAGGCTTAGGAACCTTGCTAACATTTGGTCAAGCAAATAATCTTTATCACTTATAAAGCCCTTCAAATAATAAAAGTGGCTTTAATAATTGTGAATTTAACCTTGGGTAGAAATTTTTCAAGTAATAAACTAATACACTTCAAGAATATGCAAGGTGATTTTTTTTTTTTTTGCTAGTAATTTAGTTGTAGGTTTCCCCTTTTTTATTTGCTAAAAGTTACGTGAGGGCAGTTGTGACTTCTGTTCACTAAGGTTAATTCCATTGAGTACAAAGCATTAATTTCATGGCCAAGGCCATTGGTAGTGGTGGTAGGGGCTGGAACAAAGAAACTTATTAGATAAGATACCCTTAACACTAATATAGGTCCATTTTGTTTTAACAGCATTTCTGTAGTCATGAAAAAGAATAGAAAATATACTCATTGCTATTTGGAGTACTTTGTGGTAAATCTAGAATCTGTGCTTTTGCTTTTATAGTATTTCCATAACAAGGTTATTTTTAAAACATCATCCAAAACCGAAATTTCAACATTAATTGGATTGACACTTCTAGTTGTAAATCAACGCTTCCAGTCATAAATCTTGAGGAAATTGGCATCAGACCTCATGATAGTCTGTTTTCAGTAGGTTGGTTTTCTCTGTATTATTTTGTGCTAAAAGGAAAAGAATCTCTGTGTTTTAAACCTTTTCAAAGCTATGTAACTGGATGTTTGCTCTTTTAAAATCTTAGCCATCAAATACCAGCTCTACTGCATGTGTCCTTGACTATCCCTTCTCCCTGTCATTGTCCTGATAGGGCATCATTGTCAGTTAGAGAGTTATTGCTTCCATACTGTGCTTCACTGCTAGACGAGAGTTTCTAAAGTTTAGCTCTTATCCTGTAATTCCAAACTTGAATATGTAGAATAATTCCCCATTGCCTAATGTGTTTTCTGTGGCCTAAGATTTCTGTCATTTTTGTGTGATCTCATCCCCCATCTGTCTACTTTTTTAGTTTTATATTCCATTGTTCTTTTTTCTTCACCTAATGCTTAAACCAAACTGTTCTCTAAAGAGCCCAACATCAATATTTGTGTTTATCATTTTCTTTACATTGTTTTATTTCTCTGAAATGGCCTTTCTTCAGTTTTGCATGCTCAAACTACACCAAATAAGCCCAGTTGTAATGACTTTTCCATGAAGACCTTCAAACCAAGTTATCACTTGTTTTTCTTTGCTTTTATTATTTTTTTAATTATTAACATTTTTTCTTCTAACTTCTTATTTTTTAATATTTATTTATTGCCCTCATTCTCCTGTCCAATTATTTTTTTTTTATAAAGCTCATCTCTCCTTCCCTCCCACATAGTTGCTCTGCATACTTGCTACTCCTCTTATTTAATATTTTGTTTTGGAAAATGTAGGTAATATACAAAATAAACACAATGAAGTTTACAGCATGATGTATCACCACGTACCCATCACTCTGTTATTATTTATGACATTATTTCATTTTTGCCTTCCTCCACTTTTTGCCGTCTACTCAGCTATTGTTAATTCTTTGAGATAAAATTTACATACATATTAAATTCACATATCTAAGCTGGACAATTTTGACAATTAAGTACACACATGAAACCCAATCCCCTTTCAAAGTATAGATAGAATGTTTCTGTCTCTCCAGAAACTTTCTATTCCCTCTTTCCAGTCAGTCTTCCCACCCTTATGAGGACTGTTTTAACTTTTCTTCACCTTGTATTTGTTTTGCCTTTCTTATTCTTTCCATGTAAATGAACTTTAATACTGTTTGTGTAAGTCTTCCTTTGCTCAATGTGTTTCTGAGGTTTACCTCTTATTATTGCTTGGAACAATAGTCCATTCCATTTTATTGCTTAGTACTATTCCATTCTGTGACTGTTTTATAATTTATGTATCCATTTGGTTTATGGACTTTTCGATTGTTTTCAGGTTTTGGCTATTGTGAGTCAAGCTGCTTTGAATATGTGCATGTAAGCCTTTTTGTGGATATTACTGATTCTCATTATTCTCTCTAGTTATGTTCTGTGAAGTCACCATGGACACTGAATTTTTGAATACTGGACCATTCCTTCTAGGGGAAATATAGGGTTAGGTTCTTGTGATCCTCTGGTCACAACATTTTTGTGAACTGATCAACATATAATTTTGTTTTATGTGTGTTTTTGTTTAAAGACACCTTATTTAATATATATTGTTGCTTCATTAATGTTGAATTCACAGTTAACAGCACTAGAACTGATACCTGAATAAAGTTTATCTAAAATGTATTTTCTCCTTAAGGCACACCACAGCCTTCTTGCACTCAGGACTCACAGCACTTCAGTACTCTTCATGGCACCATTCTACACAGCAAAATTGCCAACAAAAAGCATCACAACTTGAAAACCATGGCACAAAATAGACCATGAAAAGGACGCTAATTTACAGTATAATTGCCAAAACAAGAGAGAGTATCAGTATGTTCCACATCAGCTGAGAATGTACCTGTCTGGTGACTCAAAGTTTGCTGCTCTGTACATGTCTATAAATTACTGTGAAAGTGCTTCAAGTATTGATTTTGGGGTTACCAACAAATTTTAGTGAAGAAGTGAATTCACAAATGTGGAATCTGTGAATAATGAAGATTATATATATTCTTACTGTTCTTGGATAACTATTAATATAGTTGATGGGTTAAATAGTATCTGTACTTTATATGATACTGCCAAGGCTTTTTTCCAATGTAGTTGTATAATTTTAAATTATCATTAGCAATCCATAAGAGTTCTAGTTGTTTCATATAATCATCAGCATTTGATATTATCAGTCATTAATTTTAATCATTGTAGCACTCATTTGATTTTTTGTTGCTATAGTTATGTGTTTATATCTTATCTCTCCCAGCTGGAATATTTTTGGAGGTAGTATATCATTCATATTTGTATTTGCCAAACCAATAGTTTGAAAAGATGCTATACCCTTGTTGTTATGTGCGCAAACTTTGGAGCCAGAATGCGTATGGTCAGCTCTCAACTCTCCCACTTACAAATTTTGAGGCTATAGACAATGAAAATAATATAACAGTAAACTGACTTTTCATAACTACATTAATTTGAGTGTCTCAACAACAATTATTATTAATAGTTTGTAAATCAAGCCTTTTTGAGGTTAGATAGCTTGTCCCTGATCAATCAAGTAAGAGGTACCAAAACAAGATTTAAAATTCAGGTCTAACTTACTCCAAAGCCATTCCTCTTAACTACTGAACAAAATAGTATTGCTGCCTAAATCCCACTTTAAAAACCCACCAAATGTCATTAAATTAATGCTCACCATCCACTATTAAGATGTAAATGATATTGAATTAATTTAAAACTAATTTACTTATTATAATCATATACTTTTTGCTTTTCTACATGCAAAATGATATTTGATATTAATAGTAGTTATATTCTTTCATTCCAAAACTTTAGCTTTTATTTAACTTTTTTTTGCCTTATTGTGATGTCTAGCACCACCAGTTCAAATTTGAAAGAAATGATAATAGTGCATATTTTTGTCTCATTTCTAATTTAAAAGGGAAAGTTTTTAATATTTCATGCTTAAGCTTCAAGATTTTTTATATGTTCTTTTTTATGATTTTTTTCTTTATTTCTTCTAAAAGAAATGGTATTCATATGCAGAACCTGCAGATTTGTTTCTTAGGTATACGTGTGTCATGGTAGTTTGCTACACCCATTGACCTGTCCTCTTAAGTTCTTCCCCTAATCCCGTGTCACCCAACAGGCCCTGGTGTGTGTTGTTCTCCTCTCTGGGTCTATGTGTTCTCATTGTTCATCTTCCACTTATGAGTGAGAACATGCAGTATTTGGTTTCTGTTGATATGTTAGTTTGCTGAGGATGATGACTTCCAGCTTCATCCATGTCCCTGCAAAGGACATGATGTCATTCCCTTTTATGGCTGCATAGTATTCCATGGTGTATATGTACCACATTTTCTTTATCCAGTCTATCATTGGCATTTGGGTTGATTCCATGTCTTTGCTATTGTAAATAGTGCTACAATAAACATACACATGCATGTGTCTTTATAGTAGAATGTTTTATAATCCTTTGGGTATATACCCAGTGATGGGATTGCTGAGTCAAATGGTATTTCTGGTTCTAGATCCTTGAGAAATAGCCATACTGCCTTCTACAATGGTTGAACTAATTTACATTCCCACCAACATTGTAAAACCATTCCTATTTCTCCATAACCTCGCCAGCATCTGTTTGCCATTCTGACTAGCATGAGATGATATTTCATTGTGGTTTTGATTTGCATTTCTCTGATGGTCAGTGATGTTGAGCTTTTTTTACTCATACGTTTCTTGTCTGCCTAAATGTGTTCTTTTGAGAAGTGTCTGTTCATATCTTTTGCCCACTTTTTGTTGGCATTGTTTTTTTCTTGTAAATTTGTTTAAGTTCCTTATAGACTCTGGATATTGTGCCTTTGTCAGATGTGTAGAGTGCAGAAATTTTCTCCCATTCTATAGGGTGCATGTTCATTCTGATGATAGTTTCTTTTGCTCCGCAGACACTCTTTAGTTTAATTATATCCCATTTATCAGTTTTGTTTTTTGTTGCAATTGCTTGTGTCGTTTTCATCATGAAGTCTTTGCTCATGCCTGTGTCCTGAATGATATTGCCTAGGTTTTCTTCTAGGGTTTTTATGGTTTTGGATTTTACATTTCAGTCTTTAGTCCCTCTTTAGTTAATTTTATTTAATTTTTGTATAAGGTGTAAGGAAGGGGTCCAGTTTTAGATTTCTGCATATGGCTAGTCAGTTTTCCCAGCATCATTTATTGAATAGGGAATCCTCTCCCCATTGCTTGTTTTTGTCAGGTTTGTCGAAGATCAGATGTTTGTAGATGTGTGGTGTTATTTCTGAGGTCCCTGTTCTGTTCCATTGGCCTAAATGCCTATTTTGGTGTCAGTCCCATGCTGTTTTGGTTACTGTAGCTATGTAGTATAGTGTGAAGTCAAGTAGCATGATGCCTTCAGCTTTGTTCTTTTTGCTTAGGATTGTCTTGGCTATCCAGGGTCATCTTTGATTCTATATGAAATTTAAAGTAGTTTTTTCTAATTCTTTGAAGAATGTCAGTGGTAGTTTGATGGGAATAGCATTAAATCTGTAAATAACTTTGGGTGGTATGGGCATTTTCACGATACTGATTCTTCCTATCCATCAGGATGGAATGTTTTTCCATTTGCTTGCATCCTCTCATTTCTTTGAGTGGTTTGTAGTTCTCCTTGAAGAGGTCCTTCACATCCCTTGTTAGCTGTATTCTTAGGTATTTTATTCTCTTTGTGACAACTCTGAATAGAAGTTCATTCATGATTTGGCTCTCTGCTAGACTAATGTTGGTGTATAGGCATGCTTGTGATTTTTGCACACTGATTTTATATCCTGAGACTTCGCTGAAGTATCTTATCTGTTTAAGGGTTTTTTGGGCTAAGACACTGGGGTTTTCTAAATATAATGTTATCTACAAACAGAGACAATTTTACTTCCTCTATTCTTATTTGAATGCCCTTTATTTCTTTCTCTTGTCTGATTGTCCTGGCCAGAACTTCCAATACTGTATTGAATAAGATTGGTGAGAGAGGGCATCCTTGTCTTGTACTGGTTTACAAAACGAATGCTTCCAGCTTTTGCCCATTCAGTATGATTTTGGCTGTAGGTTTGTCATAAATAACTCTTACTATTTTGAGATATGTTCCATCAATACCTAGTTTACTGAGAGATTTTGACAGGAAGGGCTGTTGAATTTTATCAAAGACCTTTTCTGCATCTATTCAGATAATCACATGGTTTCTGTCTTTGGTTCTGTTTATGTTATGGATTATGTTTATTGATTTGCATTTGTTGAACCAGCCTTGCATCTAGGGATGAAGCCTACTTGATGATAGTGGATAAGTGTTTTGATGTGCTGCTGGATTTGGTTTGCCAGCATTTTATTGAGTATTTTCACATCAATATTCACCAAGGATATTGACCTGAAGTTTTTTTTGTTGTGTCTCTTCCCACTTTTGGTATCAGGATAATACTGGCTTCACAAAATGAGTTAGTGAGAAGCCCTTCCTTTTCAGTTGTTTGGAATAGTTTCAGGAGGAATGGTACCAGCTCCTCTTTGTACTTCTGGTAGAATACAGCTTTGAAACTGTCTGGTCCTGGGCTTTTTTGATGGTAGGCTATTAATTATGGCTTCACTTTCAGAACTTGGTGTTGGTCTATTCTTCCTGGTTTAGACTTGGAGGGTGTATGTGTCCAGGAATTTATCTTTTTTTTCCCTAGATTTTCTAGTTTATTTGCATGTAGGATTCTCTCATGGTAGTTTGTATTTCTGTGGGGTCCGTGGTGAGATCCCCTTTATCATTTTTTATTGTGGCTATTGATTCTTTTCTCTTTTCTTCTCTGTTAGTCTACCTAATAGTCTATTGTGTTAATTTTTTCAGAAAATCAGCTCCTGGATTCATTGATTTTTTTTTTTTTTTTTTTTTTTTGGAGAAGTTTTTGTGTCTTGTATCTTCTTCAGTTCTGCTCAGAACGTAGTTATTCCTTGTCTTCTGCTAGCTTTTGGATTAGTTTGCTCTTGCCTCTAGCTCTTTTAATTGTGATTTTAGGGCAGGCGTCCCCAAACTATGGCCCGCAGGCCGCATGTGGCCCGCTGAGGCCATTTATCCGGCCCCCCGCTGCACTTCAGGAAGGGGCACCTCTTTCATTGGTGGTCAGTAAGAGGAGCACAGTATGTGGCGGCCCTCCAACGATTTGAGGGACAGTGAACTGGCCCCCTGTGTAAAAAGTCTGGGGATGCCTGTTGTAGGTTGTCAATTTGAGATCTTTCTAGCTTTCTGATGTGGGCATTTAGTGCTATAAATTTTCTTTTTAACACTGCTTTAGCTGTGTCCCAGAGATTATGGTATGTTGTCTCTTTATTCTCACTGGATTCAAAGAATTTGATTTCTGCTTTAATTGCATTATTTTCCCAGGAGTCATTTGGGAACAGATTGTTCAATTTCCATATAATTGTATGGTTTTGAGTGAGTTTCTTAATCCTGAGTTCTAATTTGATTACCTTGTGGTCTGAGAGAATGTTTGTCATGATTTCTGTTCTTTTGCATTTGCTGAGGAGTGTTTTACTCCTAACTATGTGGTTGATTTTAGAGTAAGTGCCATGTGGCACCAAGATAAATGTGTATTCTGTTTATTTGGGGTGGAGAGTTCTACAGATGTCTATTAGGTCCACTTGATCCAGAGCTGAGTTCATGTCCTGAATATCCTTGTTAATTTTCTCTGTCTTTGATCTGTGCAGTGTTTACAGTGAGGTGGTAAATTCTCCCACTATTATTGTGTGGGAGGCTAAGTCTCTTTGATTTGTGCAGTGTTTACAGTGAGGAGGTAAATTCTCCCACTATTATTGTGTGGGAGGTAGGTCTCTAAGAATTTGTTTTATGAATTTGGGTTGATCTTTTCATGGAGTATCTTAGTGGTGTTCTCTGTATTTCCTGAATTTTATTGTTGGCCTGTTTTGTTATGTTGGGGAAGTTCTCCTGGATAATATCCTTAAGTGTGTTTTCTAGCTTGTTTCTATTCTCACTGTCACCTTCAGGTACTCCAGTCAGTCATAGATTTGGTCTTTCTATGAAGTCTGATACTTCTTGGAGGTTTTGTTCATTCCTTTTCACTGTTTTTTCTTTACTCTTGTCTGCATGCCTTATTTTTGCAAGGTGGTTTTCAGACTCTGATATCCTTCCCTCCACTTTGTTGATTTGGTTGTCGATACTTGTGTATGCTTTATGAAGTTCTCGTTCTGTGTTTTTCCTCTTTATCAGGTCATTTATTTTCCTCTCTAAAGTGGTTATTGTAGATAGCAGCTCCTCTAACCTTTTATCAAGGTTCTTAACTTCTTTGCATTGAGTCAAAACATGTTCCTTTAGCTCAGTGTAGTTCTTGTTATCCGTCTTCTGAGTCCTACTTCCATCAATTCATCTGTCTCATCCTCTGTCTAGTTCTGTGCCCTTGCTGGAGAGATGTTGCAGTTATTTGAAGGAGAAGTAGCACACTGTCCTTTTGGGTTTTCAGCATTTTTTTGTCAATTCTTGCTCATGTTTGTGATTTTGTCCAGTTTTGATGCTCTGAAATTTAGATGGCGGTTCTCAAACCTCAGTTCTTAACTTCTGTGTACTAGCAGGCTAGTGAAAGTTGCCTGGGCTTGTGGCTTGAACCCTCTGAAGGCATGGCCTGAGCTTATGTTGGCCTCTTTTAATCATAGCTAAAGTGGCTGGGATGTAGGACACCATGTTTCTGGACTCTACACAACACAAGGACCCTTGGCCTGGCCGACAAAACCATATTTTCCTGCTAGGCCTTTAAGCCTGTGATGGGAGGGGCTGCCATGAAGACCTGTAACGTGTCCTGGAGACATTTTCCCCATTGTCTTGGGGATTAACATTCAGCTCCTCATTACTTATGCAAATTTTTGCATCTGGCTTGAAGTTCTCCTCAGAAAGTGGGATTTTCTTTTCTATTAAATTGTCAGGCTACACATTTTCCAAACTTGTATGCTCTTGTTTCCCTCGTAAAACTGAACGCCTGTAACAGCACCCCGGTTACTTCTTGAATGCTCTGCTGCTTAGAAATTTCTTCCACCAGTACCCTAAAACAACTCTCTCAAGTTCAGAGTTCCACACATCTCTAGGGTAGGGGCAAAATTCTGCTAGTCTCTTTGCTAAAACATAACAAGAGTCACTTTTGCTCCAGTTTCCAACAAGTTCCTCATCTCCATCTGAGACCACCTCAACCTGGACATTTTTGTTCAGTCACTATCAACATTTTTGTCAAAGCCATTCAACAAGTCTCTAGGAAGTTCCAAACCTATCCAGATTTTTTTTTCTTCTTTTGAGCCCTCCAGACTGTTCCAACCTCTGCCTGTTACCTAGTTCCAAAGTCTCTTCCACATTTTCATGTGCCTTTTCAACAGCACCCCATTCTGCTGGTACCAGTTTTCTTCATTAGTCAATTTTCATGCTGCTGATAAAGACATACCCAAGACTGGGTAATTCACAAAAGAAAGAGGTTTAGTGGGCTTACAGTTCCTCATGACTGGGGAGTCCTTACAATTATGGCAGAAGGCAGAGGAACAAGTCACCTCTTACATGGATGGTAGCAGTCAAAGAGAGAACTTGTGCAGGGAAACTCCCATTTTTAAAAGCATGAGATGTCATAAGATTCATTCACTATCATGAGAACAGTGCAGGAAAGACCTGCCTACATAATTCAATCACCTCCCACTGGGTTCCTCCCAGAACACGTGGGAATTATAGGAGTTACAATTCAAGATGAGATTTGAGTTGGAACACAACTAAACCATATCAGCTAACAACCTTGGAAGTTAGTTTGCTTGATCATGTGACTGGCTGCTCAAAGCTGAAAGCAAATACAAAAATTAGCTGAGTGTGGTGGTATGCACCTACAGTCCCAGGTACTCGGGAGGCTGAGGCAAGAGAATCTCTTGAAATGGGAGATGGAAGTTGCAGTGAGCTGAGATTGTGCCACTGCACTCCAGCGTTCTTGCTGGAGTGAGACTCTGTCAAAAAAAAAAAAAAAAAAAGCAAAGCCATGCTTATTGGTGTGTGTGCTACTTTCTCAGTTTGTGTTCTCTTATTCTGCCATTCCCCCTTTATCCTGACATCAGCTGCCTGAAGGAGAGAACTAAGCCCCCTTGGTAAATTTTAAAGGAAAGGAGGGACCCAAACTTTCCTGGCTTTGTAGGATGCAAATTACCAGGTCATCATACTTGGTCCCATGTGAGAAGGGAAAGCTGAACCCAGGGCTTGTCAAAAGGGCTGAAGATGAAGGGGAAGAGCTACAGTAATATTTCACCTCCCTGAGCGAGGTTGCTTTCCAAATATCAGAAGCTACATGAGGGAGGAAACAACTCCAGGTTTGGACACCAGCCCTAAAGTGAGCAGCCAAAAGAGAAAAAACCTACATTGTTCCTCGTGTTTTTACTATCCTTTTCTGCTCTCCCAGTACTCTCTACTCCCAACAGTTTTCCTGTATGACTGGAGATATCACAGTCATTTTGTGGCCATTGTAAGCTGTCACATACTAAAACTCTGTAGATTGTCAAATTTATGAATGTACCATTTCATAATTTCTGGAAACATATGTTTTAGTACAGTTCATTAATGTGGCATAAGACGTGTTTACTGGCAGACTCAAATATCTTTGGTTCCTCTGTAATAAGAACTAAATTACTATAGCCCTTGACATGTGCCTATGAGACACCTTGGTCCATGTTTTAGTACAGGAAAATCTATATGAATTCAACTGATAAGATTTGAATAAAGTTTTACTGTGTGAAATGATGTTAAAATGACCTTGTGGGTGAAGCCCTTGGACTGATTTCATGTACAGAGGTTACTCTATTAAATAAATATTTCGGCCTGGTTCCCTGATTGCTTAAGTGAAAAGCTAATGGTGTCCACTGGGTGGCAGCCACCCTCCAGCTCCAAGGACAGTTTAAAAGATTAACTGGTAGGGGCTGATCCACCACAATGAGCTGAATAAAAGCCATTTTCTTGGACAAAGGGTTGGGAGACTTCATTCTGTGTGCCAAATTTGGATACAGTCTGTCTTTCTACTGCTCTTAGTTTGGAAGGATTTTTACATTTTTTAAAGCATGGGCAGGGGGTGGGGAAAGAATACACACTCGAGACTGTATGGCATTTACAAAGCCCAAACTATTTACTATCTGCTCTTTTCAGAAAACAGTTTGTTAACTCCTACATTAGACAATATTCCTAAATATTAAGTTATGATTTCTTTTTTCTGAGTGTTGGGCTATTGCCAGTTACTTCACTTGGGTAATAATAGTAGATTGCTTTACTTTCCTATGATTGATGATTATATCATTAGACATTTTATTTTAGAAAACTTGTATAAAATATGCAGTAGTAAGTTTATTTCAAAGAATATACTCTCCTGGACAATTAAATAATTTAGCGTATCGTATGCTCCTTGTTGTAAGTGGCTACCAAGCTTTTCACACGACTGCATACTCAGATTCTCATGTTCTCAGGTTTTTATTTTTAACTCTAGTGACAGAACAGGCTGGTCATTCCAATCTGCAATGTCCAAAGAAAAAAGAGAAGGTTGGAAGTCTTCTAAAAAGGAGAAATATAGCATATTTTTTGCAGGAAAGTTCATTAGCAATAGTAAAGTTTAGGGGAGCTGGCAAGCCCTGATTGCTGAATGAGAGAAGTGGGTAAAACTAGTCTCAGAGTTGCAAAAGGTTGCTTCAGTTGCTGCTAGATAATACTGGTTTCAAGTTACTAACAGCAGTTTCAGCAACCAGGGCTTACAGAGAATTGAAAAATGAAGAACTTTGTAATCCTACAAATTAGAAAAACAGTGCAGTTATCATTTAGATTTTAGATTTTGACTGCCAGATATTTGCTTTATTGGGAATGCCTATATTTCAATGTTAGAATTATTATAATTGACTTTATAGATCTTTTATATAAATTTTTCTCATTTGGGACACTAGAGGATAGATAGCGATATATGAATCTTATCTTAAAATTGGCTTAAATATAATGAATACCCATATAATTACCACTGAACTTAAGGAATAAAACATTACAGATAAAATGGAAGTATCTGTGAATCTCTTACCTATATCATTCACCTTTATTATTCTCTTCCCAGAAGTAACACTTATTCTGAATTTGGTGTTTTATATTTCCTTCTTGTTTCACAATTTTATCCTTTTCCTCATGTCCAGAATAAATGTAGTCTTGTTTTGCCTCTCTTAAACTATATTTGAATAGTATCATACTGCAACATGATATTTTTCCCTCAACATTGTTTCTGAGATACATTCATTGATAGATCTAGTTCTTCATTTCAACTGTTGAAGAGTATTTCATTGCACTAATATATCATAATTTATTATTCTTCTATTGCTTATTTCATAATTTTTACTATTGTGAACAGTATTTCAAAGAATCATAAATAGGTGAATATTTCCTTGAGGTATATAGCTAGGTATAGAATTGCCAGCATATAGTATATAAACTTTCAAATTTTGGGGGGTTGTTTTTTTTCTTTTTTGGGGGGGAAAAAAAGTATCACTCTGTCGCCCAGGCTGGAGTGCAGTGGCGCAGTATCAGCTCACTGCAACCTCCGCCTCCTAGGTTCAAGTGATTCTCTTGCCTCAGCCTCCCAATTAGCTGGGACTATAGGCGTGTGCCACCACGCCCAGATAATTTTTGTATTTTCTTAGTAGAGATGGGATTTCACCATATTGGCCAGGCTGGTCTCAAAGTGACCTTGTGATCCACCCGCTTTGGCCTCCCAAAGTACTGGGATTACAGTTTACTCTCTCATGAGAAATGTATGAGGTTCACAAAGACTTGATATTGTTAGACTTAAAGTACTGATAATCTGATGTGTGTAGATTGTATTACATTGAATTATTTTGCATTTTTTGGTATTAAGAAATTTTTTGAATGAAGAGCAAATTCTTTGTTCTCTCTTTGTCTGTTTTCACTAATAATGGTGTGCTTCTGATTACCTAGTCTGTTTTCCCATTAGTTCATTTTTTTATTAAATATTCTCTCTTCTACCTACTGTTAAGTGCACCACCCCATTATATAAAGTTCATTTGGTAAGTTTATTTTGTGCTGAGAAACTAAATCAAAAATGGAATGTTTTTTGTTGTCTTTTTGTGCTCTAAAGAGTCAGCTCTTTACCTACATCAGGTGTTTCTCCCAGTGTTTTTCCTTCCCAGTCCCCACCTCTATCCCTCCCCTAGCTCCCCACCCCACAACCTACCCCAATGTGTGGTGTTCCCCTCCATGTGCCCACATGTTCTCATTATTCAGCACCCACCTATGAGTGAGAACTTGAGGTGTTTGATTTTCTGTTCTTGTGTCAGTTTGCTGAGAATGATGGTTTCCAGATTCATCCATGTCCCTAAAAAGGACACAAACTCATCGTTTTTTATGGCTGCATAGTATTCCATGTTGTATATGTGCCACATTTTCTTTGTCCAGTCTATCATTGATGGGCATTTGGGTTGGTTCCAGGATGGAGACTGCAAACCACCATGGCATGTGTGTACCTATGCAACAACCCTGTGGGATGTGCACATGTACCCCATAGCTTAAAAAACAATTAAAAAAAAAAAAGAGCTCTTCGTAGAGGAAAGAATTGAGCCTGTTGTCTAGGTGATAATAGTAGAATAATACAGTGAGGGAGTGAAAATTCCGGGATCTAAGTTGTAGAAAATTCAGTTACTAACAGCAACTAATTGGATAAAGAAAATGCAAACATAAAAAACATCAACATTTTGATTATGTTATCCTTATAGAATATATTCATTCATTGCTCAATGATGGATATGTGTTCTGAGAAATGCATCGTTAGGCAGTTTTGTCATTTCACAAACATCGTGGAGTGTACTCACACAAACCTAGGTGATACAGCCTCCTATCCACCTAGGCTGTATGGTATAGGCTGTTGTTCTTAGGTTACAGACTATACAGCACGTTACTGTACTGAATGAATATTGTAGGCAGTTGTAACACAGTGGCAACTATTTATATATCTAAACATAGAAAAATGCAGTAAAAATGTGGTATAAAAGATAAAAAGTGATATAGGGGACTTAGCATGAATGGAGCTTGCAGGACTGGAGGTTGCTTCCGGTGAGTGAGTGAATGGTGAAGACCTAGGACTTGACTGTACACCAGTGCAGAGTTTTTTAAATACTGTATTCTTAACTACCCTAAATGTATTAAAAGATATTTTTCTTTCTTCAATAATAAATTTACCTTAGCTTACTTTAACTTTTTTAGTTTATAAACTTCTTGACTCTTTTGTAATAATTCTTAACTTAAAACACAAACACGTTGTACAGTTGTACAAAAATACTTTATTTCTGGCAAGCATGTGGCTCGTCACCTGTGATCCCACCACTTTGGGAAACTGAAGCAGGAGGATTGCTTAAGCCCAGGAGTTTAAAACCAGTGGACCACACCCTATCTTTACAAAAAATAATTTTAAAATTGAGCAAGCTGTGTTGGTGCACCCCTATAGTCCCAGCTACTCAGGAGGCTAAGGAGGAAAAATTGTTCGAGCCCAGGACTTTCAGGCTAAGTGAACTATGAACTCACCACTGTGCTCAATCCAGCCTGGCAGACAGAGTGAGAACTCATCTCAAAAAAACATTTTACACACAGACACACGTGCACACACACACACACACACACACACACACCCATACACACCTATCTAGGCCTACACAGGGTCAGAATGATCAGTACCACTGTCTTCCACCTCTGTATCTTTTCTCACTAGATAATACCCATGGAGCTGTCATCTTCTATGATAACGACACCTTTTTCTGAAATACCATCTGAAGGAACTGTCTGAGGCTGTTTTACAGTCAACTTTTTTTTTTAATAAGCAGGAGTACACCCTAAAATGATAAAAACCATAGTATAGTAAATGCAACATAATCATATGTAGTAACATAATCATTTATTATCACTATCAAGTATTATGTAGTGTACATAATTGTATGTGCTATACTTTTATGTGATCGCCATTGTGGTAGGTTTGTTTATATCAGCATCACCTCAATCATGTAGAAATGCCTTTTATTACTACTTTAAGATGGCTACGAAATCACTAGGTGATAGGAATTTTTCAGCTCCATTATAATTTTATGGAATCACCATCATATATGCAGTTCATTATTGATTGAAACATCATTTATGCAGTGCATGACTGTAATTATACTCTATTATTTCCCTTCTACGTCCTGATTTTTAAGGTAATTTGTAATTATTTTTTCTGCCTTTCTGTGTTACTAATTGAATTACTTCCTCAGAAGATTAAGTAAGAGTTACCTACATTGACTTTACCCTGGATATTAACTGTAACATTAGCATGTTATTAAATTGGTTTATTAAATATAATGACATACTTAAATATTGAAGGAGGAAGGGAGTAGTCTATATTACTTCCAGAGGAGGGATTGGTTCTAATGGAACTCATTGGACAGCTAGATGAGGAAGATGAAAATCTAAGGAATGGGGAAGAGAAGAAAGGGACAAGATAAGAGATGCTGAACAAAAATAAAAAGAAAAAATAAAGAGATGCTGATAGATATTCTTAATAGACTTAAGTATTTTACCTAGGTTATGCTCTTTTCTGTAATTTTAATTGGCTTATTAAAAGTAGAAAAGTTTGTAAGTAAAGAATTTAGTAGAAGAAACACAAGTAATTTTGTTGAGATGTGTGGAGTCAGCTCCACACACACAGATTCTGAAATAAAAAGAATCTGATCATATTTCCTTAGTGACTTGAAATATAAAAACACTAAGAGAGACAGAAATAAAGGTTGGAAGCAGAAACTGGAAAAAATAAAGAATGGTGAGTTTAATGTTGGTGATTGGTCATCAGAATCCTATTTTAACTTATATCTGTATATTTTCTTGTCATACTAGTTAATTACATAGTCTGTTTCTGGGTTTTTCTATGTTGACTTGATCATAGCTGTGACTAACAAATACTTTTATTTATAACCTATTTAATGTGTTAACTTTTTTCTTATATTTTATGGAGTGTTTACATGATCCCCTCTTAACTTGAGTGGACTGTCAGGATTATTGTCCTTTGCCTCTTGTGCTTGTAGTTTTTCTTTAATTGCAGTCTTTCTTTTTAACAATGTTTATTTTAGCTCAAAATATATGTGTTTATTATCCTTGAGTTTTCTTTTTTATTGCTGAATAACTTCTTGTAATTTTTGTTTTTTCCTCACTGGGTCTCTCTTTGCAAATAATTACTTTTAGATAAGTTTGTATGAGTCTTAAAAAGCTCTTGAATAATTGAAACAAGATAGCACCTTCATTTTGGGTATGTACATAGTTCTATCTCACAGATGCAAAGCTAGCTTGTGTTTGCAGAAGGCCATATTGACAGAGTGAAGTAATTTTAAAACAAAATTTGACAACAAGTAGAGTAGGTCTGTAGGAGGATATCTTACTGTATAAGGCTTATACTGTGCTAAGCATAATATTTTTTAGTTTATAATAAATTAATTATATTAGAAATTAATCTTGGTTTGTAGTTCTACTTTATGTATTTTCTATATTAGAGAAATTTCCCACTAAAGAATCATTGTTAACATTTTTCTCCCAAGTGATTTCTGCAGGTTTCTAACCCTGATCAGTTTCCTATCTCATTGACTTCTAAACGTTCATCTTTTTCTTTTTAAATCTTGCTATTGCCTCAAATTCAGGTTGTTTGAACTCTTTATTATTCTTTTCTGCTTCCTTGCTCCCAATCCGACTATGTCACCCAATTTCCTAATTATATCATTGGTATCATTATTTTTCTGATCATTAAAATAAATGTTTATTGAAATTTAGATTTTAATCCTGCTAGCTCTGAGATTTTTGGGAAATAAGTTAACCTCTTCAAGTTTCATTATCTTGTCTGTAAAGAGGGGAGAGCAATGTTTCATGATATGAGATTGGTAAAATGATTAGATTAAATGAGATAATATAAGTGATGCATTTGGTACAGTGCTTGTCTCTTAGCAAATGATAGTTGCCCTGTAGGTATGTAGGAGTGAAAGCTCATAGTTGTTTTTGATACTTTTCTTCTCTAAACCCTCTGTATTGGTTTTTTTCACCAAATTTTGATAATCTCAGCTTTATAATGTTCACATATATTTGATTTTATTGTATTCCCTTAGCTGAAATCTTGATCCAGGTGCTGATTTTCTGTATGATAATGTAAAGGTTGTCTTCCTTACAGACTTGTCTCCATACTTTCCCTCCTTATAATGCATCCTGCATATTCTAGTCAGATGACTTTTTCTAACATTCCACATTTATTATGCCACATAACTGCTAAGAAAGAACAACAACAACAAAAGGAATTGTTCCTTATTTTCTTATTTCGCTTAATAGAACCATGCGTTGCATCCAGTTTGTTTTACTTACTCAAAGGCTGTTACTATTCTTTCTGTGACCTTGCTCAGGCCAGGCCTTCTTCACAGCTTCATTCAAAATATACAATGTTTCTTGTACTTATTTCCAATTTAGTTATATACTGCCTTGTGTAGTTCTTTTATTACTGTTTTCTGTCAATATTAAATTTAATCATATACTCTCACATGATAATTTTTATTTTCTGTTGTAATTTAACTTCCTGATTAGACCATTTTCTTTTCTAAGCTATGAATTCTCTTATACTTTTTTTCTTTGAATTCATTTGATTATTCTGTTTATGTACTTTAATTTCTTATAAGAAAAATAGCACAATTTGATTTTGAAATTTATTTTTAAAATTTTAATTAATGAACATAGTACTTTATTAAGGAATCAACAGAAAATATTTTATTCAACTGGCAGGTAAACATTTTCTTTCCTATTCCCATAACTAGTTTTATGAATCTTTAACCTTACATAAATGGAATTTTGCATTATATTGTAGACACTTTGTGTTTGACTTCATTTTGGTTTTTGAGATTCATCTATGTTTTGCTGTATATAAATACTCCATTCTTTTTTATTGCTGAATACTGTTCTAGTGTATGAGGATTTTACAGTTTTATACATTTTCAGTTTAAGGGGCAGTTGAATTTTTAATGATTTTTTGCTGTTATTAATAAGGCTGCAGTGAATATTCCTGTACAAATATTTTTGGGTATCTGTGTTTTCATTTCTTTTGAGTAAATAACTAAGTGTAACTTGCTGGATTATATGTAAATTAAATATCTTTGTCCAGACTGTCACAAAGGTGATGCTGTATTCTTCCCATTGTATCCCATCAGATTGCTTATTATTTTGGGTTTCTCTCATTACTAATGATGTTCAAAGATTTAAATGTAAGACTTGAGACTGTCAAACTACTAAAAGAAAACATTGCAGGATGCTTTAAGACATTGGTCTGGGAAAAGATTTAGTTTCCGGATTTCCTTTTTTAAAAAATAAATAAATAAATAAATATCTCTGTTTAATTTCTCTTTCAGGTCATGAATTGTTTTCCTGGTTTTAAAATTATTTATATGCGTTCTTTTGTATCTTGCAGAGTTTCCTCAAGATCATTATTATAAACTTATTTTCAGGCATTTTAAATATTTTCTTTTCTTTGGGGTTTGTTACTGGAGAATTAGCATGTTCCTTTGGAGGTGTCATGTTTCCCTGCCTTTTCATATTTCTTGTTCCCTTACATTGATATTTGCACATCTAGTGTAACTGTCACTTCTTCTAATTTTATGGAGTAACTTCTGTAAGAAAGACTTTTTCCTGTAGATTTATCTATAACGTTTGTTGGGCAGGATGCTTCTATATTGGTTCTAGGTGATTGCAGTGATGTAGTTTTTGTATGATTGTGTCATCTGTAATCATAGCTGCATTGCAGTGTCTGTGATTTCCTTAGCGGCTTAGGCTGCAGTTGTTTGTGAATATTGTGTGAAAATTTGGTGGTCATCAGGCAGACTGATCCTCAGGCCTCTAGTTTTCACGTGGGGGGCACCAGCAGTGGTGGCTGTGTGCCCTGGGTGAGCCAGTCTTCAGGTCCTAGGTGGGGAGCCAGTGGTAGCAGTGTCAGGCCTTTCCTGGTTGGCCCTCACATCCCTAGGCCAGGCTGCAAAGATTCTGGTAGGGGCACTGGTGGATCAGTCTTCAGGTGCCCAGGTATCAGTGTGTGTTAGCTACTGGGCAGTCTGACTGGTCCCCAAGCTCCTGGATGAGGCACACAGGAGCCAGCTATTGGATTGCTTTTCCCCCCCCAATTAAATATTAAGATCCTTTCTTAAGCTATGTGGTGTGGCCTTCTTCACTACTTCTGCTGATTCACCACCATTGTTTATTAGATTGTGACAAGTTCACTAACTGCTATTAGATATGTATCCCGTTTTTACTATATGTTGCTGTGTAACAATGTTGGCTTAAAACAGCAATAGTTGCTTATCTCTTTCAGTTATGTAGGTGGACTGGATGTAGGCTGATAGATTTGTATCCATTTCTCATGTGGTGTCTGCTGGATAGCTGGGGCATCCAAAATGGCCTTACTCACATGGTTAGCAGTTGGTGCTTGTTGCCAACAAGAACTCAGCTGGAGCTGTTGACAATGTTCATATGTTCTCTTGCATATAGACTCTATTTGACCGTTTGGTCTGTCTCACTGCATGGGACCTAGATTCTAAACAGAAGTATTGTGGGTGACCAATTGGTAACTGCATTTTTCTTAAGACAAATCCGCTTCTTAAGACAAATCCTCAGGTTATACTGCCACATTCCATTGGTCAAAATAGGTCATAGAGCCAATTCAGATTTAACAGGTGTGGGAAAATCATGCTGAAAAAGAACATATGGGATGAGATAATATTGTGACCTTTTTAAGAAATGTAATTTCCTTAATTTGAAATATCCTGTGAAATTTTGAAACTTACTTTGAAACTTTGAAAGATTATTAGCAATTTTCCAACTAGTTTAACTTTGTTAGTAACCATATCCAAACTTCACAGAAGCCAGTACAAAGGGAAATAAAATCCAGATTTAAATGATGAGTTTATATATCATTGTTTAACTGGCTCTCTGAGTGATCCTGCATGACTGATAATCTACACCACTCTCTCTCTAGACAGAAGACAGATCAGTAAGAAAGTGTTTTAAGTGGGTATAATTCTGATATCTGCCATTACAAAACAAAACAAAACAAAACAAAAAACAGCAAATACTTCTTATCAGTGAAAGAAAGAAATGAAGCATGCTGGTATTTCTAGCACCGTGATACTCAAAATGTCAGTTTTTAAGGCTTTTGTGTTTTAGGCAGATACTCAAGATAAAATTTTTGTGAGTTTTTAGGCTGTTTACTTACATTTTTAAGAAAAAAAGTGATTTTAGATCTTTTCAAAGACTTGTTTAGTGTGTATTTGTTCATATTTTAATTTTTTTTTTTTTTTTTTTTTTTTTTTTTTTTTTTGAGGTGGAGTCTCGCTCTGTAGCTCAGGCTGGAGTGCAGTGGTGTGATCTCAGCTTACTGCAACCTCTGCCTCCTGGGTGCCAGTTCAAGCTATTCTTCTATCTTAGTCTCCAAAGTAGTTGGGATTACAGGCACAAGCCACCATGCCCAGCTAATTTTTGTACTTTTTAGTAGAGATGGGGTTTCACCACATTGGCCAGTCTGGTCTTGAACTCCTGACCTTATGACCCACCGTCCTCGGCCTTCCAAAGTGTCGTATTTTAATTTTTAAATGTACTTTCTAACTGGTAAATTTTCCTTAAAATGTAAATTGAGCCCTAGATATTTGTTCATTCTTCTGCAAAGTACAAAGCCCCATTAGAATCTCATTTAATAAATACTAAGTACAATATTGAGACCCATTATTGGCTTATATAGATCATATCAACAGGTGGCTACTTACGTAATTCCATTATTTTAGCTGCCAGAAAGAAGCCTGCCATGGCTTTTTTTAATGTCTTTGGATTCCCCATCTTACCTGCCAGCTCTAGTATCTATTATTGGTAGCCATAAAAAAAAAAACTGACAATATAGATCAGATTGAATTTTCTTTTTCTTTTTTTTTTTTTTTGAGACGGAGTTTCACTCTTGTTACCCAGGCTGGAGTGCAATGGCACGATCTCGGCTCACCGCAACCTCCGCCTCCTGGGTTCAAGCGATTCTCCTGCCTCAGCCTCCTGAGTAGCTGGGATTACAGGCACACACCACCATGCCTAGCTAATTTTTTGTATTTTTAGTAGAGACGGGGTTTCACCATGTTGACCAGGATGGTCTCTATCTCTCGACCTCGTGATCCACCCGCCTCGGCCTCCCAAAGTGCTGGGATTACAGACTTGAGCCACCGCGCCCGGCCTCAGATTGAATTTTCTTAAATTTATCACATAGCTATACCATATGACTTAAAAAGTTAATGTAATTACAAAGATAGCTAATTCATACTCAGTCAGCAGATTCCTTTGTTTGTCTGTGTCTCCAAGATAAATTAAAAATAAAATAATAAAAACTAAACTTAGTTAAGTTATAATATTTTACTGACTGAAATTTATCTTCAGCCAAGCTTTTAAAAATTACACAGTTTATATCAGTACATCTTTATTTTATGCTTTATACATGGCTCCATGATAATTGTTCAATATGGATTTCAGAGGTTCCCAAAATCATACACACACATACACAATATTGTATTTAAAAGATTGTTAAGGACCCTGTAGTAATCAGGATGCTTTCAACATGGATTTCAGCAGTTTCTGAAAAGATAATTAACAAGCAGGCTGGTTTATAGAATATGTAATACGGCTTTAAAAACACAATTGGGTTTTAACATGGCAGGTTGATTTAGCCCAACTAGTAAATAATCTGGATTTTTTTCTGTCTTGATTTTTAACTATTTTGATTCAGGTGTTTCTTTGTAATTAAGGTTTTGGCAAATAAAAATTTCAAAACAGTACACTTAGAATGGTATATAGGATTCTCCTCAATGAAACCTGGACTCCTTTGTCAGATCTAACTGTAGTTGTAAGTATTTGCCTTGCTTATGTTGATAATGCAGTCCTTGGTAAGTATGGTTTTCAAAGAATTGACCAGTAGGTTTAATAATCTTATCACTTTGTCTAGCTTGGTTCTTCAGTTCATTGGATATTGATATTAAGATTTTGGTCTTCAGAATATAGGGTGTCATTTGACTTAATAGGTTATACATGGCCATACTCAAATCTCTAATGATATGTCACTGCACTTTGGGTAAAATACAAAATCTTTGCAGTTATGTAACCCAGAATTTTAAATTGCAAGTCAGTTACCTTTACAAATGGTTATATCTTTCTACCTTATAACAAACATGAAACATTTTCTTAAGAAGATAAGATTAAAATTTTATCTCATCAGAAAATATAATTTTAGGGTACTAACCAGTAGGATATCAATAAGGAATGAGAACCTATATAGATAAGCTTTACCTGATTTATTAAGTCTAACCCGTACTAGACACTTTTTTATTCTTTGAGTTTCAGGAAGTTAAGTTAGTTCCTGTATCTCGTAAAAGAGTATCATGGTTTATGAGAAAGTTCTAATTTAACTAACACTTTAAAGGACTATCATGTTTAAGGCGTTTTCCTAAGTTCCAGAAATATAGTCTAGCTGAAAAATCAAAGTCAAAATGTATATTACATACTATCAATATGTATAATACAATGTAATGGGTGGAATAATAGAAGAATGTAAAAAATACAGTGGAGAAACTGGTAAGTATGAGGTTAATTTTGCTTATGGCTCTCTGACAAAAACCTTTGAAAGTTAGTGGCCTTTAGCCCTGAGTACAACACCAAGGTCCATTGGATTCTGTTTTAGTTGTGAGTTTCTGGTTTTGAGCAATTCTGAGAATTTATAAGGGTTGGTATTTTATGACTTTTGTTCTTTTCTAGAAGTCTTTCAAAGAGCAGAAAAAAAATTGACGATTTCTGTATATAATTTTAAAAATTATTTTAAATTATCGTTTAGATCTATTGGGCTTTTAAATAAATCTGTGATATATTTTTGTAGCATAAGGTTCTTATATTTCCTCTATCTTGAAACATTTTGCTGTTTTATTATTAGAATTATTTCATCATTACTTGGCTATTTTCAACTGTCCTTAAATGGGAGGCTGAGACAGGCAGATCACTTAAGTTCAGGAATTCAAGACCAGCCTTACCAACATAGTGAAACCCTGTCTCTACTAAAAATACAAAAATTAGCTTGGTGTGGTGGCACAAGCCTGTAATCCTAGCTACTAAGGAGGCTGAGGCAGAAGAAATGCTTGAACCAGGAGGCAGAGGTTGCAGTGAGCTGAGATCACACCATTGTAATCCAGCCTGGGGGACAAGAGCAAAACTCCATCTCAAAAATAAATAAATAAATAAATAAATAATAAAACAAAATAATAGGAAAATGGGAGAATGTTGAAATCATCTATAAGGATAATGCAGTCGTTGAATAAATGGTCACTATTGCTTCATCCTTTAGTTTTATCAAGTTGCCCAAAATATTGCGTGATCTTTCATGAATATATAAATAAAAGAAGATCAGAGACCCCAATTTTGTGGTCTGCTTTTACCTCTCATTGAACACAGTTGAGACTTCAGAATTTTTAATTTTCTTTTTTTTCAGAACTTTTTTTTGGGGGGGGGGGATCTTTAAATTTTCCCTTTAATTTTTCTTTTCCATAATGACAAAGATAAGAAAATTGACAAAAGAAGACTTTAATTATTTACTAGTCAAATCAGATAGCAGAACTCTAATGTGAGTGGTAAAACTGATCCTAGAAGCAGATTCTCATACTGAGTCATCAGATGACACCATCCAAGATGCATTTCTTCACACAGTTATCAAAGTGTGAATAAAGTATTTCCCAGAACAAAAAGCAGATAATAGTATTCACATTCAGTTAGTCAAGAACAGGAAGGGCTGGGCTCATGCCTGTAATCCCAGTACTTTGGGAGGTCTAGGTGGGTGGATCACGAGGTCGAGAGTTTGAGACCAGCCTGACCAACATGGTGAAATCCCATCTCTACTAAAAATACAAAGATTAGCTGGGCATGGTGGTGCGTGCCTGTAATCCCAGCTAGTCAGGAGGCCGAGGCAGGATAATTGCTTGAACCTGGGAGGAGGCGAGTGCAGTGAGCCAAGATTGTGCCACTGCACTCCAGCCTGGGCAACAGAGCCAGACTCCGTATTGGGTTGGGGGGAACAGGAAGGACTCGATCACAGAATATTTTGTAGCAAGAACCTGGACCATCCCATTTTGCTAAAAAGATAGGCAATACATTCTTTAATCTTTTATGATTTTGTTCTCAGGTTTATTTTATATGGTTCATAAGTGGATAGTGAAGGTAAATATATATATGCATAGTTGACTAGAAGGAAATGCATAATGTAGAAATGAAAAAAATTAATTGGTAATTTTAAGTGGTGTTATAGTGTACAAATGAAACGATTTTGCAATTATGGAACAAAGAAGATGGCCACTTTCTCTTCATCAAAACTGTGAGCTATGGTTTAAAAAAAATTAATCAATTGTGCTGCATTTTGATGATGTCAGTTCAAGAACCAGAATAATGATAAGTTAGATCCAGTGGATTTATTTCATGCATGACAATTGATGAAACTTTAGTTGCATTTAGAAGACATTGAATACATATACATTCAAAACCAACATTTTCTAATGAAATTTCACTGCCCCTTTATTTTTACTTCTGCAGTGTAAAATGATGTCAATATAAAAATAAAATTACGTGGTCCAGCTGGTGAATGGTGATGACTATGTTTTTGGCATTTGGAAAATTAAGCTAGACTTTGAAGCGTGTATTAAAGTTTGGCAAATAAAAGGCACAGGCAAGAGAATAGCTGGAAATATATATGTATGTGTGTGTGTGTATGTGTATGCACCCTTACCCTGATCTCTCAAATTCCTAATCTCTTGATCTACATTTAATATATTCTCTCACCTAACCTCCAATAAATACCCAGAGTTACTTTCTAAACACAAATATGATAAGCACTACTTACATTTATTTATAAAATTTCCCAATGGTAAGTTTTAGTTTTAGGTAAAATTTCATATGTATATATCTGTTAAAATTTGTAAATGTAAAAACTTGTAAATCGATTTAGATATGTAAACTTTATAAACTATGATCTATAATATATGTATATAGATCTATAAATGCACATATATGTGTATGTGTGTGGGAGGGGTTTCACCATGTTGGCCAGGGTGGTCTCAAATTCCTGATCTCATGATCCACCCGCCTAGGTCTCCCAAAGTGCTGGGATTACAGGGGTGAGCTTCCGCACCCAGCCCCCTTTGAGGTTTTAAAAGTGTACCACTACCTTATTGTTATACTGTGAAATGTCCAATACTTGTATTTGAGGCAAAGATTATTCAGAGACTAAGTTTGACCTTGAACATCACCTTGGATTTAATATAGGCTTTAAAGTAAATATTTAATTATAGGAAAAGCTATGTGTTGAGACTTTCCTTCCAAGTAGAATGGAGTAGCTGGTAGCAAATTAGTACTTCTGCTTAGAACAATGAGATAATCAAGGTAACATATACATATCACCATTCTGTAGCAGAGTTGACCTTGGGGACATATTTCAAGCCTCAGTTGCATCTGTAGTAAAGCTTATTCTTCCTCTGTTTTGTCCTAATTATATTTGTAATCACATTCAATATAAATGGACTAATTATTACAGTTGAATCACTAAGCTTCTCAGGCTGTGTAAAACAAGCAAAACCCAATTACATGCAACATTCAAGAGCCACATCTTAAATTAAAAGGGAGGATGCAACTAAAAGGATGAACAGATACACCATACTTATACAAAAGGCAAACTAGTGTAGCTATACTGATGTCCAATAAAGTAGACTAGAAGATAAAGACTATAGGTGGTCCACAGCATATAATGATTCAACTTACAATTGTTTGACCTTACAATGGTGCAAAAATGATACACATTCAATAGAAGCCATGCTTTGAATTTTGATCTTTCTCTAGGCTAGTGATATGTAATAGAATACAGTCTTGTAGTGTTGGGGAATGGCAGCAAGCTGCAGCTCCCACTCAGCCAAGCAATCATATGGGTCAATAACCAATACTCTCCAGTGTATGAAATGTATTTTTGACTTAAGAATATTTTTTACTTGCAGTGGGTTTCTCAGGATACAACCTCATCATAAAGTTAGTAGAATTTGTATAAAAGATGAATGTTTTATAATAATAAAAGGGTCGTTGTATCAGGAAGTTTTCACAATCCTGAATCTGCATGCACATAGTCGGAGAGTATATATAAATCAAAAATTGAAAGAAGCAAAAGAGCTGGACAAATCCCCCAAAATACTGGGAGAATTTATGATGCTATCAGTAGTACCATCCATCAGTAGCTGATAAAACAAGCAGATGACCAAAAAAAAAATGAGAAAGCACATTTTCACAGCAAGAGTAATAAGTGACTTCATTGACAACTGTAGAACATTTCACTGGATAATATGAGAGTACACATTCTTTTGAAGTTCATATGAAACATTAACCATAATTAGCCAAATAGGGGATGTAGATCAATAGCTATAAAGATTCAGTGCAATCCAAATGTCAAATAGGTTTTCGGTTCTTTTAAGCAAAAATTTATGGTCTCTTCTAAAATTTGTTTAGAAATTTAAAGGATCAGGGATAGTCAAGGCAATCTTAAGGAATAACAAAATAACTGGAAGACAAAGTACCAACTATCATCATTTTCAATAACACAATACTAGAGTTATTAAAAACAATGGTATTGGTGCAAGAATAGGCTAGTGTAACAGAAGAGAGTATCCACATGTTAGTGTGTGGTAGACAGATTAATGGCCTTCAAAGATATCCAACCCTAATTCGTGATACCTGTGAATATGTCACATTATAAGGCAAAAGGAACTTTGCAAATACAGTTAAGGTTATAGACAGTTAAGATAGAAAAATGATCTGGATTATCTGGATGGGCCCAGTCTAATCACATGAACTATTTTTTTTTTTTTTTTTTTTGAGACGGAGTTTTGCTCTTGTTACCCAGGCTGGAGTGCAATGGCGCGATCTCGGCTCACCGCAACCTCCGCCTCCTGGGTTCAGGCAATTCTCCTGCCTCAGCCTCCTGAGTAGCTCGGATTACAGGCATGTGCCATCACGCCCAGCTACTTTTTTGTATTTTTAGTAGAGACGGGGTTTCACCATGTTGACCAGGATGGTCTCGATCTCTTGACCTCGTGATTAACCTACCTTGGCCTCCCAAAGTGCTGGGATTACAGGCTTCAGCCACCACGCCCGGCCTTCACATGAACTCTTAAGAGCAGAGAAGTTTTTCCAGCCAAAAGCAGAATAGAGATGCAGCAGAAGGGAGAGTCATCAATTCAAAGCATGAGAAAGATTCTATGCACTATTATTGATGAGATTTAAGGGCCTATGTAAAAGACTAGAGAGAGGCCTCTTGTTGCAAAACATGGCCTCTAGCTTACAGTCAGCAAGGAAAGTGGGACATCAATCCTGTAACTGAAGGAACTGGACACTGTGAAGTAGAGTCTTCACTCTACTTCTGAGTAAGAGCTCAGCAGGCAGACATTTTGATTTTTGTTTTTTTGAAACTGGAAGTAGAAAAACTAGCTAAACTAAACTGGACTTTTGACTTGTAAATTGTGAATAGTAAATTTGTGTTGTTTTGAGCTGCAGAGTTTGTGCTAATTTGTTACAGAAGTAAAAGCAAACTATTACATCCAGGAACAGATCTGCACATATGCTACTCTCTGATTTATGACTGATTTTTTTTTTTTTTTTTTTTTTTGAGACAGAGTTTTGCTCTTCTTACCCAGGCTGGAGTGCAATGGCGCGATCTTGGCTCACCGCAACCTCCGCCTCCTGGGTTCAGCCACTTCTCCTGTCTCAGCCTCCTGAGTAGCTGGGATTAGAGGCACACGCCACCATGCCCAGCTAATTTTTTGTATTTTTCGTAGAGACGGGGTTTCACCATGTTGACCAGGCTGGTCTCGATCTCTTGACCTCGTGATCCACCCGCCTCGGCCTCCCAAAGTGCTGGGATTACAGGCTTGAGCCACCGCGCCCGGCTGATTTTTTCCCATATAGTGGAGAAAAGAATTTTATTTGCATTCAATATCCTTATAAAAATATGATTATTGACATACATAAAAATCTATTTTAGGGTACATCATAGATCCAATTATGAAAGATTTAGAAAATAAAGCTTTTAGATGGAAACATGGGAGAATATCTTCATGATCTTGAGTTAGGCAGGGATTTCTTAAATAATAATAGGAAAAATTGATAAATTAGATCATATTAAAAACAAGAACTTTAGAAAAAATAATCTTAAAACAGAAAGGTAAATCGTAGAATAAAAGAAGATATTTGCAATACATATATCCAAGAAAGGACTCAGATTCAATAACCCAATTTTAAAAATGAATAAAAGACTTGAAAAGGCACTTCACAAGTAGTGTATGGCCAATATGAACATGAAAAGATACTCAACATAAAAAATCATTAAGGAAATGGGAACTAAAACCATAACAAAATATTTCTACACACTAACCAGAGTGACTAAATAAAAAAGATACCATTTCCAAGTGTTCATAAGGAAGTTGTATAGTTAGATATCTGATACACAAATTGATACTCCCACTTTGGGAAGTTAGCAGTGTTTACTAAATCTGAACATACATGTTATCTGTGACCCAGGAATTTCAGTTGTAGGTATATATCAGGAAAGTTTGTTTAAGTTTACCAAAGGACATGTGCAGGAATATTGATAGTAATACTATTTGCGATGGACTAAACTGGAAACAATCCAAACGTCTACTTATAGTAGAATGAATAGCTAAATGATAGTATATTCATAGCATGGCATACTGTACAATGAGAACAAATAGTATACAATTAAACATAGGTGAATCTCATAAACTTAATGTTCTGCAAAAGTATCAGATGCAAAAGGATTGCCCATGGTATGATTCATTTTTATAAAGTTCAGAAACAGACAAAATTAATTTATAACATTAGAGTCAGCATTTCCTTCTGTTGTGGGTAGATCAATGACTGGGAGAAAGTATGAATCAAGTTTATTTTTTTTAAAAAAACAAAGATTTAGACACTGCTTTAAAGCCGTATTTGTATTTGAGGAATTGGTGTTTTCACTCTTTTTATTATTTTTCTTATGTAGATAATAACTATAGTTAATTTCCTGTTTTACTTCAATCAGTTTAATAATACTGATTACACACACATTTACTTGAGTCTTGTCCCTCTGACAACCAAGTAGGTAGTAAAAGTACATGCAAAATCAAAGGCAACCAACTGAAATTTATTTACAAGTGATGACTTAATTCTTTGGGGGCTTTATGTTACGTCTTTCAATTAATTAGTTTTTTACTTTCTTATCTATTCATTGGAGTTTACTTCTAAAGCTGTCTGTCCTTTGTTGACATTTGGATTTCTCCATTTAATTATTTAGATTCGGGATTACTTCTGTGAAATTCACCGAACACCTTGTGTTAAACTTGAGTTTGGGAACAAGTAATTACAAGTATATTTTAAGATTATAAACAGTCTGTATACTGCAGACATCCTCCTTCTCAAATTTCTCTAAGTCTGTCTAAATTACAATGTGAACTAGTGGTTTAGTATACTTTTTTAGATACTGATGATGCTTTCTAAGACTAATTTTATTCTCTACCCACATTAGTATCTCTTCTGATTGCCTTGATGAAATTAGATAAACCTTTAATTTTGCCACCCACCACCAAAGATGTTTTACTTTTGCTTTTATCCTTTTAAGGGAATTTATCACAAAGTCAAAGTAGGAATAATAGTAATAAACATAGTTTTAGAAATAATAGCAAATGGTTACAACATGTCAATCCGTATTTTAAGCACTTCATATTTATTGACTTATTTAATGTATGAAACAACTCTGAGAGAGGTGTGATTTTTAGCTTCATTTTAAACATGAGAAAGAAAGTCTCAGACCAGAGGTTAACTTACTTGCTTCAGGTCACACATCTATTAAATGTGTGTGCGAGAATTAAATCCAGATTGTCTGGTCTTTGTCCTTAACCACTGTGCCAGTAAAAGATAGATAAGGAGATTTTCAAAATTAAAATTCAGTCATTAAGTAAACAAATGTAGAATTTTTGTAAGTTTTTCAAAGTTTTGAAGAAGCTAATTATTATGTTTAAATAGTAATAATTTTTAAGTAAAATTGTTTTATAATTGTATATTTAAAATACTAATTTAAATTTTGTAGTAAGGCATGTAAATATTGTTTGCCATACTATTTCATATTTGGAAGTCTGTTTATATTTATCTTTTCTTTCCCGAAATATAGGGAAAGGTAATTCATGGGCCATTCTACGGGAATGTGGCAGATTGTTCTATAGCTTTTTGCAGTAGTATATTAGTATGTAATGAAGTGCATTTTTAAATTGCACTTGGAAATTTTTAATTGCTCCTTGGAAATTTCTGATATTTAGAAACTTCATAAAAGTATTCTGGAAGCAAGCATTACCTGGAAAACATGGTACTTAAAAACCTATCAAGCAAATGAAAAATATAAAAGAATGTTGGTAAGAATTATAAGAATGGAAATAATCTGACAGATATTTATCTAATTATATTTATCCAGATGAATTTTTCTGTTTTGCTTATAATACATCACAATAACATCTCAGCCTGTCTCCAGGTTGGTAGGTATATCTTTATTTAAAATTTTGGGCTGGGTGTGGTGGCAATGTCTGTAATCCTAGCATTTTGGGAGGCTGAGGGGAGTAGATCACCTGAGGTTGGGAGTTCAAGACTAGCCTGATCAACATGGTGAAACCCTGTCTCTACTGAAACTACAAAAAATTAACTGAACGTGGTGGCAGACGCCTGTAATCCTAGTTACTTGGGAAGCTGAGGCAGGAGAATTGCATGAACCCGGATGGCGAAGGTTGCAGTGAACCAAGATCATGCCATTGCACTGCAGCCTGGGTGACAGAGCGAGACTCTGTCTCAAAAATGGAAGAAAAAAAATTTTTTTGAAAGCTATTTAAACTGATTTTGTATGCAGCATTTATTTATAACAATTTCATTTTATAATGTTTTACAATTGTATGTCTCATTTGATACTCAGACCAATCCTCTGATAGGGGAGATATAATTGTCCCATTGTATTTACGAGGGGCCTGAAGATCAAAGAGGTTTAAATGTATGTACAGAGTCACTCTACAAATATGCCATATAATTATCATTTGAAACCACATTGTTCTCTGATATAATGCTTTTCCCATTGCTCCAGGATTACTTCTCATATGATTTAAAAACCAACCAACCAACAACTTTACCTATCTTTAAATCCCATCATTTAAAGAGTAATAACTTAGTTACAAAAGATTAAAAACAATTTAACAACAACAAAAAACTAGATTTAAATTGGACAGGAACTGGAATAGATGTTTATATTATGCAAAGAAGATTTATATTATGGCCAGGAAGTATATGAAAAGATGCTCAACGTCTCTAATCATTAGGCAAATGCAAATTAAAACCACAGTGAGATATTACCTCACACACATAAGAATGGCTGCTGTAAAAAAAAAAAAAAGAAAACAAAACAAGAAGAATCCTGAAATAACAAGCGTTGGTGAGGATATAGAGAAATTGGAACTCTTGTGTATTGTTGGTGGGGATGTAAAATCGTATGTCCACTATGGAAAACAGTATAATGATTCCTCAAAAAGTTAAAAATAGAATTAAAATATAATTCTACAGTTTCAAGAATTGAAGGTAGGGTCTCATAGGGATATTGATATGCCCGTGTTCATAGCAGCATTATTCAGAATAGCCAAAAGGTGGAAGGGATGATAAAAATACACACACACACACACACACACACACACACACACACACACACAGAGGATTATTATTCAACCTTAAAAAAGAATTCCTGACCTGTGCTACAACATGGATGTATTATAACCATAACCTGAGGGCATTATGCTAAATGAAATAAGCCAGCCAGAAGAAGACAAGTATTGTACAATTCCACTTGCATGAGATATTTATTGTTGTCAAACTTATAAAAACAAGATGTAGAATGGTGGTTGCCAGGGGTTCAGTGGAGGAAAAAATAGGAAGTTGTTGTTTAATGGGTATAGAGTATCAGTTTTACAAGATGGTATTAGATTGCACAACAAGGTAATTATATTTAACAGTATTGATCTATATTCTTAAGAGGGATTAAGGTGGTTAATTTTATTTTGTGTGTATTTTACCACAATTATTATTTTTTACATTTTATTTTTACAGAGACAAGGTCTCACTCTGCCACCCAGGCTGGAGTGCAGTGGCTCTATCATGGCTCACTGTATCCTTAACCTCCCAGGCTCAAGAAATCTTCCTTCCTCAGCCTCCCAAGCAACTGGGACCACAGGCACATGCCACCATACCTTGCTAATTTTTTTTGTAGTATTTTCTTTAAAGTTAGGGTCTCAATATATTGCCCAGGCTCGTCTTGAATTCCTGTTCTCAGGTCATCTTCCCTCCTTGCCCCCTCAGAGTTCTGGGATTATAGGCATAAGCCACCACACCAAGCCACATTTTTAAAAATTTTAAAAATAAACTAAATTGTATAGGTAGAATTAAAAATACATAAATCAGATCATGCCAGCCCTTTAAAGCCATCTAGTGTGCTTAAGATAAAATTTAAAATCCTTTTAAAAAAAGATTTTAAAATGTACAGTAAATGCCCACATGATTCTCACAGTTAGGTGTGCTGCTTTCATTGTATTAAGGACGTGTCAATTTTATAAGACTAAATATCAGTGAGTTGTTCATTATTGATTATATAGCAACTCAAAATACAATAGTCCCTTCTTTTCTGCAGGAGATTTGTTCCAAGAACCCTAGTCGATCCCTGAAATCACAGATGTTACTGAACCCTATACATACATTCTTTTTTCATTTTGATACGTACCTATGATAAAATTTAACTTATAAGTAAGGCACAGTATGTGATTAACAATAACTAATAATAAAGTAGAATAATTATTGTAATATAAAAGTTATGGGACTGTGCTCTCTTTCTCTCTCTCTCATAATATTATATTGTACTGTACTCACCTGTTTTGGGGCCTCAGTAGACCTTAAGTAACTGAAACTCTGTAAAGAGAAATCACAGATAAGGGAGACTACTGTATTTTATGAAATATTTATGTGCATATGAAGTGGAAAATAAATGAAGTGTTTTAAAAAATATTCAAATATTAAAACATATTGCTAGACTGATTTAAAGATCCACTGGCAAATGCAATGTATTACCTGTATTTTCTCAGTTATACCACAGTGGAGCTATTTATAATGTGGTATCAGAAAGCTAGGAATTACAGTTGAATGTTATGTATATAAATCAATTGATTTTTTTAATCAGATAACTAAATTGTGTTTTGAAGAGAGGTTGTATGATTGTAAGTAATTGGAAATGACTATTTTGTGGAGCAAAGGGTTTTTAACTATGTTCACTTGGAGATTTTCTGTAGTGCTTTAACTCTAGTTTATGAAATGCAAAATGAATGAGGGGAGTAGACTTTTTTTGGAGAAAATCTAGGATTTGTGTGATTCATAGTTATTTACCTTAAAGGAATCTTTACTGATGACCATTCTTCATGTTAGGAGACATAGTTTTTAGAGACAGAGTCTTGCTCTGTAGCCCTGGCTGGAGTGAAATGGCTGATCATACCTCACTGCAGCTTTGAACTCCTGGGCTCAAGCGATCCTCTCACCTCAGCCTCCTAAGTAGCTGGGATTATAGGCAAAAGCTACTGTGACCAGCGGGGTGGGTGTTTTTTTCTTAAAGACACATAATCAGGAAAAAAATTTTATAAGATGATAATATTTGCTCTTGAAAATATGAAATAATGTTAGTCAAAGAAATCCTGAATATTACTAGAAATTATTGTACATATATGAGTCCTTATGGATTTCTTTGCACTAGTAAAAATATAGTTATGCATTTTATTTATATAAAGTTTTTGTTTCTGCTGCTATAAGAAAATACTACCAATGGTAATTTACAGTCATACGCTGCATGTTTCAACCAGTGACAGACCACATGTACAAAGGTGGTTGTATAAGATTATAATACAGTATATTTACTGTATTTTTCTATATTTAGATACACAGATAATCACCACTGTGTTACAGTTGCATACAGTAACATCTTCTACAGGTTTGTAGCCTGGGATCAGTAGGCTATACCATATAGCCTAGGTGTGTAGTAGGCTATACTATTTAGATTTGTGTAAGATTTAGACTGTGATGTTCATACAAGGATCAAATTGCCTAGTGTCACATTTCTGAGAACACATCCCTGTTAAGCAATGCACTGTATAGGAAACACTCAAAAAATAAGTAATACAAGGTAGAAGGTGATTAAATACCAAAATAAATGAAATCCATTAAAGTGGGGCTTAAAAACAAAGTCTCATGATTTTAGTTACTCATCACATAAAAATGCTTTAATGTTGCCTGTTACCTAACTGATAAGTTAATGTTCACCAATAGAGACTCAGGAGAAATTCCAAATACTAAGACAAACCCAGAGATTGAGGGATAACTGTTCTGATTTAGAGGGTTTTGTTTGATCTTATCAAACAAACTTACTTTACAATATACTTACTTACTTTATAGCTACTTACTTTACTTCACAAACAAAACTTTACAATGATAATATATTTGGTAATACAGTTAATAAAAAAATCAGTGGTCCCCAACCCCCAGACCATGGACGAGTAGCAGTCTGTGGCCTGTCAAAAACTGGGCTGCACAGTAAGAGGTGAGTGGCAGATGAGCAGGTGAAGCTTCATCTGTATTTATAGCCACTCCCCATTGCTCACATTACCACCTGAGCTCTGCCTCCTGTTAGATCAGCAGCAGCAGCATTAGATTCTCATTAGATCATGAACCCTATTGTGAACTGCACACATGTGAGAGATCTAGGTTGTACATTTCTTATGAGAACGTAATGCCTGATGATCTGAAGTGGAGCTGAGGCAATGATACTAGTACTTGGGAGCAGCTGCAAATACAGATTAACATTAGCAGAGAGGTTTGACTGTACAGAGACCATAATAAATCAGTTGCTTGCAGACTGATTTCATAACCCAATCAGTGAGTGGCGGGTGACAAGCTGCATCTGATGTCAGGCTTCATAGTGGCAAGTGACAAGACGAGCTTCAATTGTACAGCTGCATATGGTGGTAGGCTTTAAGTGATAATCTGACACTTATTTTAGTTCATGTGTGACCTCTTATTTTATTTACCACTTTCATCTGCTCCTCATTCCTGCACTACACATTTGTCTCAGTCACAGTTTTGGTAAATCCACAAGCTAACCCTACCCAAAATGAGTGAAAAACAAACATCACTGGAGAGCTTCTTTGAAAAGGGAGAAAGACCCAATGATGAGACAGCAGAAGACTCTAAGACTGCCAACGAAAAAGAAAGCTGCATTTAAAAGAAAATACTGAGAGTCCCAAATAAGTTATGGGTTCATTGGCAATAGGTGATTCACATTCTCTGAGCCTGCTTTGTATAATATGTGGTGACTGGCTATCCAAAGCTATGAAACCTTCAAAACTGCTTCGGCGCATGGAGACCACACACTCTGCATTAAAAGACAAGACTTTGGAGTTTCTGTATGTATGTTTTTTGTTTTTTAAAAGAACATGAACATGAAGAACAGAAGCAATTAGTAAACACCACTACTTCATCAGATGTGTCTCCACTGAGACCATCATTCTTAGGGGCTAACTGCATTGCTAAAGCTAAGAAGCCCTTTATGTGAAGAGTTGGTCCTGCCTGCTGCTGAGGACATATTTCATGAACTTTTAGGAGAGGCTGCAATTCAAAAGGTGACATACGTTCCCCTTTCAGCTAGTACCCTAACTAGACGAATCAATGAAATAGCAGAGGACATGGAGGCAAAAGTGTTAGGATTAATGAGTCACTATGGTATGCAATTCAGGTTGATGGGTCTACCAGTGTTGACAACAGCAAGGCATTTGTTTTTGTGTGATATGTTTTTCAGGAGGATGTACATGAGGATATGTTATGTGCACTTTTGTTGCCAACCAACACCACAGCTGCAGAGCTATTCAAGTCTTTGAATGATTATATATCAGGAAAACTGAATTGGTCATTTTCTGTCAGCATATGCACAGATGGAGCAGCTACCATTACTTGACAACTTTTTGGTTTCACTACTCAAGTCAAAGAGGTCACTTCTGAATGTGAGTCTACACGCTGTGTCATCCATGGAGAAATGCTGGCAGGCTGAAAAATGTCACCTGAACTTAGCAGTATTTTACAGGATGTGCTTAAAATTATCAACCACATAAAAATACATGCCCTTAACTCACATCTGTTTGCACAGCTCTGTGAGGAGATGGATGCAGAGCACACACATCTTCTCTAATACACAGGAGTGAGATGGCTTTCTAATGGTAGATCACTGACCAGAATTTGAGGTTCACGAGCCGTTTCAGAGATTTCTTCTAGGAGAAAAATTCTTTTCTTTTAGAAAAACAATCACCACTGGCAGCACATTTCAGTGACACAGAATGGGTCCCAAAACTTGCTTACTTGTGTGACCTATTCATCTGCTCAAAGAACTTGATCTGTCACTTCAGGGGAGAACAACAACTGTGTTCAAGTTGGCAAATAAAGTAGCTGCATTCAAAACCAAAACTGGAATGATGTGGGCAATGAATGAATATTGGGATTTCTGATATGTTTCAAACATTAGCAGAGATTTTGAGAGACTGAGCCAGGACTGCCTTTCTCCCAGCTAGTTTATGATCACCTATCTCAGCTTTGAAAAGAGTATTACCTTGCAACCACAAAAGACCCCTGAACTAGAAGGAACGGATCCGTGACCGATTTCTGAATAAGCCAGATGAATTGCCTTTGTCTTTGCTAGAATAGGATCAACTGCTTGAGATTGCAAAGTGTGGTGACTTTAAAAGTATGTTTGAGACAACTTCAAATTTCCATATGCTCTAGATTAAAGTCAAGGTGGAATATCCTGAGATTGCCACAAAAGCACTAATAAGCCTGCTTCTATTTCCAACATCCTGTTTTTGTGAAGCAGGGCTTCCTGCAGTGACAGCAACCAAAATGAGATTGCGGAGCGGATTATAAGCAACACACTTTGGGTGTCACTGTCTCCCATCACCACCAGATGGGACCATCTAGTTGCAGGAAAACAAGCTTAGGGATCTCACTGATTCTACCTTATGGTGAGTTGTATAATTATTTTATAATATAATAGAAATAAAGTACACAATAAATATAATGTGCTTGAATAATTCTGAAACCACTCCCCCACCCCTGGTTCATGGAAATATTGTCTTACACGAAACTAGTTCCTAGTGCCAAAAAGGTTGGAGAATGCTGAAAAATGAAATCCATCTTTATTTGCATTCTTTCAAAAGAATGAGTCTTTCAAAATATAGAGAGGGGCCTATAATGGGATACATTTGTTAACTCTTTCAACAAATATTTATTAAATGCCTATCATATGACAGACATTGTGGTTGATACTAGGGAGATAAAGTGATGAACAGTAAAGACATTTGAAAAATATTCACTTCATTTCCCTATTGAGAAGCGTTTATGCATCTTGTGTCAACATAGAAAAGGAGGAAAATTATTATTCAGTAAAATTGTAGAACTTAATGCAATTTAAGCAAATGTGTGTACAAATATATGTGTATGTCATATATATATTTGATATGATATTCCATGTATGTAATATATCATGCTGTGTCATCTACCACATGTTCAGAATCTGCTAAAGAAATGTTTTTCTGTGACACAATAAAGAAACATTAAGTGCTAATGCTTCTTTTGTTTTTTGTGGGTTGTTTTTTCTGTTTTTAAACTAGGGATTTGGTTATCCTGCAAATTATGAATTTACTTTTGTTTTAATATTCTAAAGCTATACATTAATATTACTTGCCACATACTGACTGAGACCTATTCATTCCTGTATAGTTTAACATTCTTGGCCTAACAGTCTGCATTTCCCAGGCTTCCAGCAAAGTAATTAGGAAGGGCAGTTGTGGTCATGCAGGGGCCTTGTGAGGGGCTGGCAGACAGAGGAGCACACAGACAGATCAGACTCCTATCCTGCAAAACAGGCAGCCCTCCTTTCTCCCAGAGCCACTCAGAGCTATAGGAAGAGTCTGTGGGGATGGGTGCCTATGGTTATATTTTGCTGCAGCTGCCCCATACTCAAAACCTTCTGTATTCCATGAAGGCTTGACCTTTGCCTCTGCCTATTCTCTGGGCAGTTCTCCCTGTCAATTCAGATGTCTGTGGGGGTCATGGAGTCCCAGAGGTAGCTAGGACCCACTGTGTTTCTCTGCAGTTCCTTCACTCACACCTTTCTTAAGAACTGTTTAGGGCTGGGAGCTTGTCCTGGTGCTCGACAACATTATGCAGGGTTCCCAGCACCCCCCCTCTTCTACATCAGTGTCTGTGGTACCTTTCTACCAACTTTCAGTGTTTTCTCTAAAAGGAAAGTGTGATGGTTTACTGGATATTTCAGGTTCCAGTAAAGTAGGAGAGGCACTTTCTGGTTGCATTTAGTCAGCCATCTTGTTCCATAGTCATTGGAATTATCTTTCTAAATTTTATTTTCCGATTGTTTGTTCCTGGTATATAAAAATATAATTAATTTTTAAATTAAACCTTTTAGATAGTTGTAGAATTACATGTAGTGAAAAGATTTTCAAAAGAGAGATCCTCTATACCCTTTATCCAGTTTCCTTAAATGGTATTATTTTATAAAGCAGTACACTGTCACAGTTAGGAGTTCAATATTGACCCAGTGAAGATATAGGACATTTCCATCAACACAGGATCCCTCATTTTGTGTATTTTTAAAATACCCACTTCCCTTTCACTGTATCCCTCCTGGACTCCTTGTAAACACTGATTTGTTCTTCATTTCTATAATATTGTATCAAAAACTTAGATAAGTTGGAAATCTAACACCACATGTAATTTCTGTCAGCATAATTATCTAGAGATTCATCCATATTGTATATCAGGTATTGGCCACATTGTATGACAGAGAAGTATTCCATGCTATGGATGTGCCGCAGTCTGTCTTAACATTCACTGATTAAGGGAAATCTAGGTTGCTTCCAATTGTGGGTAAATACAAAACTACTGTAAACCTCTGTATAGGTTTTGGTTGTTAACACAGTTTTCTTTTCTCTGGGATAAATGTCCAGGGGTGCAGTAGCAGAGTTGCATGGTAATTGCCTATTTAATTTTTAAAATAATTGCTAAAATGTATGCAACATGACTATAAAAGTATGCATTCTAACCAGCAAAGTATGAATGATCCATTTGTTTCCAACTTCACCAGCATTTTTAGTCACTTTTTTAAAAAAAATTAGCTATTGTTATAGATGTGTGATGATATCTCATTACGATTTTTTTGTTTGTTTTTGTTTTTTTGAGACAGTCTTTCTCTGTCACCCAGGCTGGAGTGCAACGGTGCGTGTGAGGCAGGCTTTCAAGTAGGAGGGATTACAGGTGTGCACCACCATACCCATCTAATTTTTTTATTTTTAGTAGAGATGAGGTTTCAGTATCTCTGGTCTCAAACTCCTGGTCTAAAGTGATCTACCTGCCTCAGCCTCCCAAAGTGCTGGAATTAACAGGCATTAGCCACTGCCCCTGTTCTTATTATGCTTTTAATTTACATTTTTCTAATGCCTAAGATGTTGAATGTATTTTCCGTCTGCAAATCCCCTTGAATGAAATGTCTCTTTGTGCCTTTTGCTCATTTTCTGCTTTTTTTTTTTTTTTGGTGGTGGTGGTGGTTGCTTTTGAGGGTTTTGTATATTTTCTGCCTGCCAGTATTTTCTTGGACACATTGTTTGCAAAATGTTGTTGTTTCACAACTTCTTCTTTCACTTTCTTACCGAGGTTTTTCACACAGTGAAAGTTTTAAATTTTGATGAAGTACAGTTTTCCTTTTATGGATGGTCCTTTTTGTGTCAGATATAAAAATTCTTTGTCTAGCACTACTCCAGAAGATTTTCTCCTATTTTTCCTAAAACATTTGTAGTTTTATACTTCATATTTAAGTCCAGTGTCCATTTTGAGCTGTTTTTTATATAAGGCATGAGATAGGTCAAAGTTAATATATATATATTTTTTTGGCCTATCGATGTGCACTTGCTCCAGCACCATTTGCTGAGTTGCTTTTCTACTTATATGTAAAATCAGTTGGGCATATTTGTGTGGGGTCTATTCCTGTCTTCTCAGTTCTGTTTCACTGACTTATGTGTTTATCTTTCTGGCTAATACCACACAGTCTTAATTATTGTGTCTGTATATGTCTTGAAATTGAGAAGACTGATACTTCACAC
Source organism: Saimiri boliviensis (assembly GCF_048565385.1). NCBI lineage: Eukaryota > Metazoa > Chordata > Mammalia > Primates > Cebidae > Saimiri > Saimiri boliviensis. Next base: position 37,085,194 of record NC_133450.1, on the reverse strand, counting down.
TTAATTCTTTTTCAAAATTGTTTTAGCTATTATAAGTTATTTGCCTTTCCATGTAAGTTATAGAATACTATTGTCTATGTATACTAAAAAATCTCACTGTGATTTTGATGGGTAACAAGCTAAGCTTTTGTTATTAATTTGAGGAGAATTAATATTTTTATAATGTTAAGTCTAACAATCTGTTAATTCTGTATGTTTATTTATTAGATCTTTGATACCGTTCACCAACATTTTGTAGTTTTCAGCATGCAGGCCCTACACATGTTTTGTAGATGTACACCTACCTGTTTTATTTTATTTTCAGCAATGATAAATGGCATTGTATTTTAATTTAAAGATTTATGCGTTCATGGCTAATACATTAAAATATAATTGATTTTTGTATATCAATCTTAAATCCTGTGACCTTGAAGAACACCCTTATTCTAGGAGTTTTTTCTAGGTTCCTTGGGATTTTCTATGTTGACAAATGTGCCATATGCAAATAGGGACAGTTTATCTCCTTTCCAGTCTGTATGCTTCTTATTTCCTTTTATTGTCTTACTGTACTTGCTAAATATTCTTTTACCTCATTGAATGAGAGTAGTGAGGGCATATATCTTTTTTGTTTGCTTGTTTCTGGTCTTTGGGGAAAGCATTCAGTCTTTTTTACCATTAAGAATGATATTAGTAGAAGATTTTTAAACAATGCTGTATGTTACCAAGTTGAGGAATTTCCTTTGTCTTCTCATCTTTTTGAGAATTTTTATCATAAATGGGTTGAATTTTGTGAAATGTTTTCCCACTTAGATTCTATAATCAAGTGATTATGTTTCTTCAAACTGTTAATATGGCATTTCACATTGATTGATTTTCAAATATTGAACCAGCCTTTAATATGTGAAATCAGCACCATTTAGTTATGATGTATAGTTATTTTTATATGTAATCCTGAATTCTTTTCTTAATATTTTGTTAAGGACCTTTTGGATATATATTCACATAAGAAATATTTGTCTGTGGGTTTTGTTTTATTATACTCTCTGTTTGCTTTTTGCATCTGGGTAATATTGCCTTCATAATATCCATTTGGACTTTCCCTCCTTTTATTTTCTAATAGAGATGGTTTAGAATTGGTGTAAATTTTGTAAATATTTGTTGGGAATTTTCCAGTGAAACAATTTTTGCCTAGACGTTTTTGGAAGAGTTTTTAAATTACAAATTCAATTCTCTTAATAATTGTAGTTCTATTCAAATTATCAGTTTCAGATTGGATGAGTTTGGGTAGTCTGTTGTTCTTTTGAGGAATTGCATATGTCTTTTAGGTTAACAAACTGATGTGTATAAAGTGGTTTGCAGTACTTCCTTACTATTCATTTGATTCCTACAAAGTCTGTAGTGATAGCTCTCCTGTTTCTTTCCTGATATTGGAGCCACTGTACTTTGTTTTATTGGGCTTTACATTTTTGCTCTACTCAAAGATTGTATTTTTTACATATCAAAGGTTTATGGCAATCCGGCATCAAGCAAGTCTGTCAGTGCCATTTTTTCAACAGCATGTTTTCATTTTGTCTCTGGGTCACATTTTGGTAATTCTTACAAATTTTAAACTTTTAAATAATGACTGTATCTGTTATGGTGATCTCTAATCAGTGATGTTTGAGGTTACTCATATACTTGTTTTGGCCTGCCATGAACCACATTCATGTAAGATGGTGAAGTTCATCAATAAATATTGTGTGTGTTCTGTTTGTTCCACCTAAAGACCATTTCCCCATCTCTTTTTCTCTCCATGCGTTTCCTTATTCACAATTAGGTCAAATAATTACTCTACAATGCGCTCTAAGTGTTCAAGTGAAAGGAAGAGCTACATATCTCTCACTTTAAGTGAAAAGCTAGAAATGAGGAAATTTACTGAGAAAGGCATGTCACAAGCCAAAATAGGTGAAAAGCTAGGCCTCTTGCACCAAACAGTTAGCCAAGGTATGAATGGAAGGTAAAAGTTTTTGAGAAATGATAAAAGTCCTGTTTCAGATAACACATGAATGATAAGAAAGTGAAACAGCTTAATTGCCAATAAGGAGATAATTTTAGCAGTCTGGCTAGATCGGACTAGCCACAAAATTTCCTTAAGCCAAAACCTAATCCAGAAGAAGGTCTTAATTCTCTTCAGTCCTTTGAAGGCTAAGTAAGGTGCAGAAGTTGCACAAGAAAAGTTGGAAGTTAGCAGAAGTTGCTTCATGAGATTTGAGGAAATAAGTGATCTCTATGACATAAAAGTACAAGGTAAAGCAGCAAGTGGGGATTTAAAAACTGCAGCAAGACATCCATAATCTAGCTAAAATCATTGATGAATCTTTAGTGGCTACACTAAACAACAGATTATCAGTATAGATGAAATAGCCTGTTGGAAGAAGATGCCATCTAGGACTTTCATAGCTAGAGATAAGATGTCAATGTCTGGTTTCAAAGATTTAAAGGACAGGCTGACTCATAAGTTAGGGGCTAATGCAGCTGGTAACTTTAAATTGAAGTCATTGCACATTTAGCATTTTGAAAATCATAGATCCCTTGAGAATTATGCTCAGTTTACTCTGCCTATACTCTATAAATGGAACAAAAAAGCTAAATCACAATACATCTGTTTACAGCATGATTTACTAAATTCTTTAAGTCCACTGTTGAGACCTACTACTCAGAAAAAGAGATTAAAAAAGAAATTACCGCTCGCTGACAGTGCCCCTGGTCAGCAAAGAGCTCTGATGAACATGTATAAAGAGAATAATGTTATCATGGCTGCTAACCCAACATCCATTCTATAGCCTATGGATTAAGGAGTAATTTTGAGTTTCAAGTCTTACTATTTAAGAAATATATTTTGTAAGACGATAGCTGCCATAGATAGTGATTGCTGTGATAGACCTGGGCACAGTTATTTGAAAACATTTTGGAAAGGACTCATCATTTTAGATCCCATTCAAAACATTCATGATTCATGGAGAGAATTCAAAATATCAGCATTAATAAAACTGATTTGACCCTTTATGGATCAGCTTGTGGGGTTCATGACTTCAGTGGTAGAAGGTAGCTACAGATGTTGCAAAAATAGCAAGGAAACTAGAATTAGAAGGAGAGCCTGAAGATGTGACTGAATTGCTGCAATCTCATGATAAAATCTTCACAGATGAGAAGTTTTTCCTTGTGAATAATCAAAGAAAGGAGTTTCTTGAGGTGGAATTTACTTGTGGTAAAGATGCTATGAACATTATTAGAATGACAATAAAGGATTTAAAATATGACATAAATTTACTTGATAAAACAATGGCAGGGTCTATGAGGAATGACTCTGCCAATTTTGAAAAAAAAATTATACTGTGAGTAAAATACTATTAAATAGTATTGCATGCTACTGAGAAATATTTCATGAAAGGAAGAGTCAGTCTATGCATCAACTTCATTATTGTCCTTCTGTGGCAACCACCACCATGATCAGTCAGCAGCCATCAGCATCAAAGTAGGACCCTCCACTAACAAAAACTTTATATCTGGTTTAGATGGTTATTGGCATTTTTTGCAATAAGATCTTTTTAAATTAAGGTATATACATTTTTAAAACATAATGCTATTGCACATTTAATAGACTATAGTATAATATAAACATAACTTTTATATGCACTAGAAAACCAAAAAGTTGTGTGACTGACTTTGTTGCAATATTCACTGTGTTGTGGTGGCCTGGTACTAAACCTGCAGTATCTCCAAGGTGTGCTTGTAATTTGTTTCTTTTCTATTCTTCTCTTTGTCAGTCTTGTTAGAGGCTTGTCAATCTTATTGATCTGTTTAAAGATCCAGCTCTTTGTTTCATTGTTTTATTATTTTACTGGTTTTAATGTTATTGATTTGTGCTCTTTATTATTTCCTTCTTTCTGCTTGATTTAGTTTTATTATGCTTGTCAATTTCTAGGTTTTGTGCTTATATTATTGAGTTGAGACTTTTACTATTTTGAAAAAGATGCATTAATGCTGTTTTTCTTATATCACTACTTTTCCTCTATTCCAAAATTTTTGATATGTCTCATTTTCATATTTTTTTTCGGTTCTCTCTCTGCGTGTGTGTGTGTGTGTGTGTGTGTGTGTGTGTGTGATTAATTTCTCTTGAGATGTCCTTTTTGTTTCATGGATTATTTAGAACTCTCTTGTTAGATTCCAAATCTTTGAGTTTTCTGGTATGTTTCTGTTGTTTCCATTCTGGCCAAAGAATACATTGTATATTATTTCAATTATTTTAAACTCATTGATTTTTTTTTAAGGTATAGATTATGGTCCATCTTGGAATAAGTTGTATAAGCATGTATTTCCTGGTTTTGGCTGGAGTGTTCTTTAAATGTCAGTTATGTCCTGGTGGTTGATATTGTTGAATTCTTTGTATTTTTGTTGATTATAAATCTAGTTCTTTCTATGTTTGTGAGGGTTGTTGATGTCTCTGTTTATGGCTTTTCTTTCATTTTTTCAGTTATTTAAGTTTTGCATCACTTATTTTGCAGCTTTGTTATTTGGCATATATACCTTTAGTATTGTTTTGTCTTCCTGATGGATTAATTCTTTTATCATTATGTATTGTGCATCTCTGTTTCTGGTAATTTCTTATCTTCTGAAGTCTACTTTACTTAATTTTAATACAGCCACTCCTGCTTTCCTGTGTCTACTTGGTAGATCTTTCTCCATCTTTTTATAGTCAACATTCTTGTATCTTTGTATTTTTAGTGAGTTTCAGATGGAGAGCATATATTTGGGTCTGCCTTTAAATTTACTGTAATAATCTATGCCTGTTAGTTGGTTTATTTATACCATTTACATTTATATAATTAATTAACTGTAGGAGCCTAAGTTTCCCACTGTATTTCTTGTTTTGTGTTTGTACTCACTTCTCTTTTTTCTTTTTCCTTTCCTCCTGGGGGTTATTTGAATATTTTTAGGAATTTCATTTTTATTTATAAATATTTTTAATGATATCTCTTTTTATCGTGGTTGTTTAATGGTTACTCTAGGTATTACATTTTGTGTGTGTATGTGTATAAAATTTTATTGATTCATGTGAAGTGTGGGAAACTTAGCTTCATTTATGTCTCATTACCCTCTCAATACAATTGCCTGAAATATTTCTCATACATACATATAGATTCACAGTAGACAGTGAGTTTATGAGAGTCTGTGATACAATTGCCTAAAATATTTTTATACATGCATATATACTCACATTAGACAGTGTTAGAGTTTTTGCTTCAGCATTCAAACATAAAACCCAAGATGAGAATTTTGTCTTTTGCATTTACTTATATATTTGCCTACTATTATAATTTTTTCTTCCCGATGTCCCAAGATTTCTTATTTATTTATTTTTGCTTGGTTTATGTTTAGAGAATTTTCATTAACCATTATATTAGGTTAGGTATGCTGGTAACAAGTTTTCTTAGTTTTTCCTCATCAAAGTATGCCTTAAGTTTTTTCTTCGTGTCTGAAGAGTATTTTTACTGGATATAGGATGTGGGTTCAGAGTTCTTTTATTTGAGCGCTTCAGAAAGTGCTTCAAATGGGACATCAAGATGGCCAACTAAAAGCAGCTATGGTGTGCGGCTCTCACAGAGAGGAACCAAAGGGACGAGTAAATGTGGCACCTTTAACTGAACCATCCAGGTACTTGCATTGGAACTGATCAGGGAAACAACTCAACCCACAGAGAATGGAGAGGAGCAGGCAGGGCAACAGCTTACCTGGGAGCAACATGGATACAATAGAACCTACCCTGCCCAGGGAAACAGTGAGTAAATATGAGACCCTGGGAAACCACACCCCTCCCATGCCATGAATCTTTGCAAGTCAGGTCAGAAGATCCTCTTGTGAACCCATTCCACCAGGTCCTTCAGTCTAACACACAGACCTGTGTATAGTCTCAACAGAAAAGCTGCTCAGGCATGCATGGAGACCCAAGAACTTTATATACTCTGGCTCCAGTATCCCTGACAAAGGTGATTGCAATTCAGGCAGGGCAGGAAGTTGGCCTTCCATACTTACCCCTAGGAAGGGATCTGAATCCAGGGGTCTGAGCAGCATTGGTCTGTGGGCCCTACTTCCATAGCTCCTCACAAGATAAGACCCACTGGCTTGGAATTTCAGGTAGGCCCTAGCAACAGGGTTGCACCTACCTGGGACAAAACAGAGTTCCCGAGGGGAGAGGTAGACTGCCGTCTTTGCTGCTTGGATGACTCAGCCTTTCCAACCTGTAGATTTAGGTGAATTCAAACTGATTGGGCATGGAAGGGATCCCCTAGCAGAGCACAGCTGCTCTACTAAAATGTGGCGAGACTGCTTCTTTAAAAGGAACCCTCAATTCAGTTCCTCATCTTGGGCAGGACCTCCCAACTGGGGTCTCCAACCACCACCATCCATATTCTCTGACTGACAGGGTTTTGATTTCCCCTTGGGACTTAGTGCCCCAGAGGAGGGACAGGCCACCATCTCCAAAGTTTGAGCACCTCAGCCATTTCAGCCTGTGGACTTTGGAGAGTCCAAACTGACTAGGGGAGAAGGGATACCCCAACACGGCACAGCTTCTCTAACACAACATGGCCGACTACTTCTTCCAGCAGGATCTTGATCAGTTCTTCATCTCTGGGCAGGATCTCCTGACTGGACCCTCCAGCTACCCCCACTTGTATTCTCTGGTTCAACAGTTTTGATTTCTCCCTTGGACTGAGTTCCCAGGGGGAGGGGCGGGTTGCTATCATTGCTGTTCAGACAGCTCAATGTTCTATTCCTGTGGGCTTTGGACAGCCCAAGCCTACCAGGTCAGAAGCAATACCCCAGTACGGCACAGCTGCTCTACAAAACCGTGGTCAGCCCACTTCCATAACTAGTCCATGATCTATTCCTCTTTACAGGACAGGACTTTCCAACTGGGGCCTCCAGTGACTCCCATGGATGTTCTGTGGCTAAGAGATTTGAAAACTTCCTGAGATAGAGCTCCTAGAGGGAAGGGTGGGCCACCATTTTTGCTGGCTTGGTAACTTCCCTGTTCCAGCTTACAAACTTTGGAGAGCCCAAGCTAACTGGGGCCAGAAGTGATGCACCTAGCAGAGCACAGCTGCTTTATAAAAGTGTGGCTAGACTGCTTCTTTAAGTGGATCCCTGATCCCATTCTGCTTGACTGGGTGAGACCTCTTAACCAGTGTCTCCAGCCACCACCTACAGGTGTGTTTAGACTGGCAGCAGGTCTGTACTTTCCTGGGACAGAGCTCCCAGAAGAAGGGGCAGGCTGCCATCTTTGCAATTTTGCAGCCTTCACTGGTGATAACTCCAGGTATTGGAAAACCTGAGGCAACTAGGGACTGGAACAGATACTCAGCAGGCCACAGCAGCCCTATGGAAAAGTGGCCAGACTGTAAAAAGGAAAAAAACAAAAACAAAAAACAAATCCAAAGGTTAGCCTCAAAGATTGAAGGCAGATGAGCCTACAAAGATGAGAAAGAATCAGTACAAGAATGCTGAAAATTCAAAAAGCCACAGTATCTTCTTCTGTCCAGATGACCGCATCACCTATTCAGCAAGGGTTTCGAACTAGGCAGAGGCTGAGATGGCTGAAATGATGGAAACCAACTTCAGAATGTGGGTAAAATTGATCTTCACTAAGCTATAGATGTACCTTCTAACTCAATGCAAGGAAGCTAAAAATTATGATAAAACGTTTCAGCAGCTGACAAGATAAAATAGCCAGTATGGAGAATAACATAACCAACCTGATAGAGCTGAAAAACACAATACAAGAAGTTCATAATATAATTTCAAGTATCAACAGGAGAATAGACCAAGTAGAGGAAATAATCCCAGAGCTTAAAGACTGTCTTTCTGAAATAAGACACACATACAGGAATAGAGAAGAAAGAATGAAAAAGAATGAACAAAATCTCTGAGAAATACGAGATTATGTAAAGAGAGTGAATCTATCACTGATTGGTATACCTCAAAGAGATAAGAGTAGAACCAACTTGGAAAATTTATCTCAGGATATCATCCACGAGGACTTCCTCAACCTAGCTAGACAGACCAACATTCATTTCAGAAAATGGGAGAAACTCTGTAAGATACTCCACAAGAAGATCATCCCCAAGACACATAATCAGATTCTGCAAGGTCAAAATGAAATAAAAAATGTTAAGGACAGCCAGAGAGAAAAATGTTAAGGGCATCCAGACAACTTACAAAGGGAAGCCGATCCAACTAACAGTGGATCTCTCAGTAGAAACCCTACATGCCAGAAGAGATTGGGGACCAATATTCAACATTCTGAAAAAAGAAAGAAATTCCAACCCAGAATTTCATATCTGGCCAATCTAAGCTTCATAAGCAAAGGAGAAATAAGATACTTTCCAGACATGCAAATGCTGAGGGAATTTGTTACCACCACACCTGCCTTGCAATAGCTCCTGAAAGAAGCATTAAATATGGAAAGGAAAAACCATTGCCAACCACTACAAAAGCACACTGGAGTACCCAGACCGATGACACTATAAAGCAACTGCAAATTATTTTAAACAAGTCTGCAAAATAACCAGCTAGCATCATAATGACAGGATCAAACCCGCACATAACAATATTAACCTTAAATGTAAATGGGATAAATACCCCAATTACAAGGCACAAAGAGACCAGTTGGATAAAGAAAGAAGACTCAATGGTCTACTGTCCTCAAGAGACCCATCTTACATGCAGTGGCACACATAGGTTCAAAATAAAGGGAAGGAGGAAAATTTACATAGCAAAATGGAAAACAGAAAAAAACAGGGATTGCAATCCTGGTTTGTGACAAAACAGACTAACCAGCAAAGATCAAAAAAGACAAAGAAGGGTATTACATAATGGTAAATGGTTCAATTCAACAAGAAGAACTATCAAAAATATATATGTACCCAACACTAGAGCACCCAGATTCATAAAGCAACTTATTGGAGATTTAGACTCCCACACAATAATAGTGGGAGACTTTAACATTCCACTGACCATATTAGACAGATCAAAGCAGAAAATTAACAAAGATATTCAGGATCTGAACTCAGCTCTGGATTAAATGTACCTGATAGATATCTATTGAACTTTCCATTCAAAAACAAGACTCTACATTCTTCTCATCACCACATAGCAGTTACTCTAAAAAAGATCACATAAGCAGAAGTAAAACACTGCTCAGCAAATACAAAAGAACTGAAATCATAACAAACTGTCTCTTGGACCAGAACACAATCAAATTAGAACTCAAGTCTGAAAAAATTCACTAAAAACCATACAATTACATGAATATTAAATAACCTGCCCCTGAATGACTTTGGGGTAGATAATGAAATTAAGATGGAAATCAAGTTCTTTCAAACTAATGAGAACAAAGATACAATGTACCTGATTCTCTGGGACACAGCTAAGACAGAGTTAAGATGGAAATTTATAGCAGTAAATGCCCACATCAAAAAACTAGCAAGATCTCAAGTTAACAACCTAATGTCATAACAAAAAGAACTAGAGAACCAAGAGCAAGCAAATCCCAGAGCTAGCAGAAGACAAGAAATAACCACAATCAGAGCTGAACTGCAGGAGATAGAGACAAGAGAAACCATTAAAAACATCAGTGAGGCCAGTTGCAGTAGCTCACGCCTATAATCCCAGCACTTTGGGAGGCCAAGGTGGGTGGATCATGAAGTCCAGAGATCAAAATCATCCTGGTCAACATGGTGAAACCCCGTCTCTACTAAAAATACAAAAATTAGCTGGGCTTGGTGGTGCGCACTTGTAGTCCCAGCTACCTGGGAGGCTGAGGCAGGAGAATTGCTTGAACCCAGGAGGCAGAGGTTGCGCTGAGCTGAGATCATGTCATTACACTCCAGCCTGGGTAACAAGAGTGAAACTCCGTTTCAAGAGAAAAAAAAAAAAATCAGTGAATCCAGGAGTTGGTTTTTTGAAAAGATTAATAAAATAGACCACTAGATAGACTAATAAAGAAGAAAAGAGAGATTCAAATAAACACAATCAGAAATGATAAGGGGAATGTTACCACTGACCCCACAGAAATACAACCATCAGAGAATATTATAAACTCCTCTATCCACATCAACTAGAAAATATAGAATAAATGGATAACTTCCTAGATACATACACCCTACCACAAGTGAACCAGGAAGAAATTGAATCCCTGAACAGACCAATAATAAGCTCTGAAATTGAGACAGCAATTAATAGCCTACCAACCAAAATAAAAGCCCAGGACCAGACAGCTTCACAGCTGAATTCTACCAAATGTACAAAGAAGAGCTGGTACCAGTCCTGTTGAAAGTATTCCAACAAATTGAGAAGGAGGAACTTGAACTCCTCCCTAACTCATTCTATGAGGCCAGCATCATTCAAAACTTCACAGACATAAAACAACAAAAGAAAACTTCAGGCCAATATCCTTGATGAACATTGATGCAAAAATTCTCTGCAAAATACTAGCAAACTGAATCCAGCAACACATTGAAAAGCTTACCCACTGAAATTAAATAGGTTTTATCCCTGGGATGCAAGCGTGGTTCATCACCAAAAATCAATAAATGTGATTCATCACATAAACAGAACTAAAGACCAAAACCACATGATTATCTCAATATATTCAGAAAAGATTTTTGATAAAATTCAACATCCCTTTATTTTACAAACTCTGAATAAGCTAGGTATTGAAGGCATATACCTCAAACTAATAAGAGCCATGTAAACTCACAGCCAACATCATACTGAATGGGTAAAAGCTGGAAGCATTTTCCTTGAGAACCAGCACAAGACAAGGATGCCCTCTCTCACCACTCCTGTTCAACATTGTATTGGAGTTTCTGGCCAGAACAATTAGGCAAGAGAAAGAAATAAAGGGCATTTAAATAGAAAGAGAGGAATTCAACCTATCCCTGTTTCCAGATGGCAGGATTCTATATCTAGAAAACCCCAGTCATCTCTGCCCAACAGCTTCGTAAGCTGATAAGCAACTTTAGCAAAGTCTCAGGATACAAAATCAATGTGCAAAAATCTCTGGCATTCCTATACATGAACAACACTTGAGATGAGAGCAAGATCAAAAGTACTCACCTTTTCAGTTGCTACAAAAAGAATAAGATACCTAGGAATATAACTAACAACAAAGTGAAAGACCTCTACAAGGAGAACTACAAATCACTGCTCAAAGAAATCAGAGATTACACAAACAAATGGAAAAACATTCCATGCTCATGGATAGGAAGAATCACTATCGGTAAAATGGTCATATGCCCAAAGCAATTTATAAATTCAATGCTATTCTCATTAAACTACCATTGACATCTAGTTTTGTAAACTGCCATTCACAGAACTAGAGAAAACTATTTAAAAACTTATGCTAAACCAAGAAAGAGCCCAAATAGCCAAGGCAATTCTAAGCAAAAAGAATAAAGCTTGAGGCATCACACTACCCAACTACAAACTATACTATGGGGTTACAGTGAGCAAAACAACATAGTAGTGGTATAAGAATAGACACATAACTGAAGGAACAGAATAGAGAATCCAGAAATAAGACCACACATGTAGAACTATCTGATCTTCAGGAAACATGACAAAAACAAGTAAAGGGGAAAGGATTCCCTATTTAATAAATGGTGCTGGGATAACTGGCTAGCCATAGGCTGAAAATTGAAACTGAACCCTCCTTACACCATATACAAAAATTAAAGTACATTAAAGACTTAAATGTAAAACCCCAAACTATAAAAACCCTGGAAGACAGTCTAGACAACACCATTCAGGACATAGGCATGGGCAAAGGTTTCATGACAAAGATGTCAAAAGCAATTGTAACCAAAGCAAATTTGACAAATTCGATCTAAGTAAATTGAAGAGCTTCTGCACAGCAAAAGAAACTATCATCAGAGTGAATAGACAACCTACACAATGGCAGAAAACTTTTGCAAACTATGCATCTGACAAAGGTCTAATTCTAGCATCTATAAGGAACTTAAATAATTTAGAAGAAAAAACAAACCACCCCATTAAAAAGTGTGCAGAGGGCATGGATACTTTTAAAAAGAAGACATACATGCAGCCAACAAGCATATATGAAAAAGCTCAGTGTCACTGATCATTAGAGAAATGCAAATCAAAACCACAATGAGATATCATATTCTACTGGTCCGAACGACTACTGTTATTAAAAAGCTGAAAAATAACAGATACTTGTGAGGTTGTGGATAAAAAGAAAGGCTTATACAATGTTGGTGGGAATGTAAATTAGTTCAACCATTGTGGAAGATAGTGTGGTGATTCCTCAAAGACCTAAAGTCAGAAATACCATTTGACCCAGCAATTCCATTACTGGGTATAAACCTAAAGGAACATAAATCGTTTTGTTATAAAGACACAAGCACACATATGTTTATTGCAGTACTATTGTCAATAGCAAAGATATGGAATCAACCCAAGTGTCCATTAGTGATAGACTGGATTAAAAAATGTGGTACAAATACACCATAGAATATAATGCAGCCACAAAAAACAATGAAGATATATTCTTTGCAGGGACTAGAGGGAACAGAGCTAGAGGTTATTATGCTTAACAAACTAATGCAAGAACAGAAAACCAAATACTACATGTTCTAACTTAGAAATGGGAGCTGAATGGTGAGAATACAGGACATATACGGAGAAAGAACACACCGGGGCCTACTTGAGGGTAGAAGGTGGGAGGAGGGACAGTATCAGGAAGAATAACTAATGGATACTAGGCTTAATACCTGGGTAATCAAATAATTGTTACAACAAACTGCTATGACACACATTCAACTGTGTAACCTGCACTTCCTGCACATGTACCCCTGCACTTAAAAAAAGAAAAAGTACTTCCTTTTAGCCTTCCTGGTTTGTGGCTATTGTCATTTGACTTGCCTTTTCCACTCTCCTGCTCTTTTTAACATATTTCCTTTGTCTTTAGTTTTCAAATATTTGGTCATCATAAATCTTGGTGTGGATTTTATTAACTATACCCTCTTTCAGGTCTCTTAAACTCTTGACTCTGGATGTTTTGTCCTTTGCCAAATTTGGGAAGTTTTTGAGTTATTTTTTTAATATGCATCCTGTCTTTTTATTCCTCTTCCTTGATACTCAGATTATAATAACTTTAGTTCTTTTGTTACTGTTTCACAATTCTTGGGGATTATTTTTTCAAACTATTTTCTTCTTTTCCAGATTGGATAACTTTCAGTGTTTTATCTCCTAGCTTAATGATTTTTTTCGCATGTATCCTTTATTCTAGTATTGAACACATCTGTTGAGTTTTATATTTCAGTTATTGTGTTTTTGAGGTATAAAATTTCTATTTGATTTTCCTGTGTATCTCCTACTTCTTGGCTAAGATTCCTTTTCTTTGTTTATAAAATTCGTTTCATATGTTTTGATAATTCTTTATGAATAACTTTTATCATGATAAGATTATAATATTTTTCAGGCAACTCTAGCATCTCTGCTGTCTTGGTCTTGGCACTTGTCAGTTGCCTTTTTTCATTCAGTTTGTGATCTTCCTGGTTGTTTGTATTACAACTTATTTTTAAATAAATCTTGGACATTTTGGATCTTATGATAATGTCTTCTTTATTTAAATTATCTTTTGTAGCTGTCTCATTCTGACACTTCCTCTGAGAGTAGTACCTCTACCTCTTTGCTCCAAGGTCGAGGTGGAAGTCAGGTGTTTTAATTGGCCTCCCTGGTAGGTGAGAAGGAAGGTTTTCCGTATTACTGCTGTCTAGGGATGTTAGTTTTGGCTCCCTAGCAGGTCTCCAGTGAACCCCACTTTGGCTAGGATTGGAAGGAGAATCTTTGTGGGGTTGGTTGAAGATGTTTGGAAGATTTCATAAAGAATTTGTGTTTTAATATGCTTTCACCAGAAATATAAAGCAGTAGAGGAGATCGTAAATCAATTTGCATCTTCTCTGAAAAGTCATAGGCATATGCTATATTAATGCATGTGTCAGAAATTACAATATTAACTGGTTCTCTATAATGCCTCATGGTTTTACTGGTTCCTGCCAAAAAGTGCTTAGTAAACTTCTTCTATAAAAGGCTATATGGTGGCCAGGCACACTGGCTCATACCTGTAATCCCAGCACTTTGGAAAGCCAAGGTGGGTGGATTGCTTGAGCTCTGATGTTCAAACCAGCCTGAGCAACAGTCAAACCCTATTTTAGCAAAGATACAAAAAAAATTATCTGGGCATGATGGTGAACACCTATGGTTCAGCTACTTGGGAGGCTGAGGCAGGAGGATTACTTGAGCCTGGGAGGTGGAGGTTGCAGTGAGCCAAGGTTGCACCACTAAACTCTAGCCTGGGCAACAGAACAAGACCTTGTCTCAAAAAAAAAAAAAAAGGCCGTATATTAAACATTTCAGGTTCTATGAGCCAAGACACAAAATTGAGAATTGTACCTTAGGTACTTACATGATAAAAAAGAAAACAAATTTTCTTAGATTTATTTAATTTATGAAATAAAAATTTTCTAATAGTAATGGAGTGCAATATTTATAATTCGTGTTTACTAATTTAAAGAATGAAAGATGCTGGAGATGATAACAGTTTAGAGTTTATAGTTAGTAGGGTTTGTAGTTTGTGTTCCCTCTCATCAAAATTGGTTGCACATGTTCACCTTTTAATGCCAATCTGTATGGAGTATTTTATCCTTGCAAATGTCTTTTCATGGAAATTGTTACTGGCACATACTAATCTCAATCCATTATCATGATTTAACTTGAGCATATTAATCATTTGGAATGCATTTTTAGAATTCTGTTAAGAGTTTCCTGCCTTTGAGCATGTCATTACATTGCAGATTAATCACTTGTAATGAAGACAAGAGGTGGAAAGTTGTAGAGTTAAATAGACTTTTATGGAAATTTCCTTTCAATTTGCATTAGGTCCAAACCCTTTGGCTGGAAATGTAATTTGAAACTAGAAAATTTATCTGCTGCCCGTTTGTCAGGAAAGGAGATTTTGCTTCTTTAATTTTTGTCAGAATATGTTAACTTTCGACAGCATAAAATGGCTTGAAAGTACTTAGAATTCAAACAATGTTTGTAGTTGTTAAATGACTATCATAGTATAAGTTTTGCATATTATCATTGTTTTGGCTTATAATTTTAGGTTGATTACATTAAAAACATTATGAAATCTCCTTTACATCAGTTTCTCTTTTTGAATTTTTAAATATCTATTTAAAGGCTTTGCTAATTATTGATTCAAACTGTCTATTTCTTCTTTTGTTAACTTTGGTAGATTGTGTCTTTAAGGAATTGGTTCATTTCATAAAGATTATCAAATTCTGGATCCATGTCTTGTTGATAACATTCCTTTATTATCCCTTTAATGTCTATGACATCTGTAGTGATATTTCTTCTTTGTTTCTGATATTAGTGATTTGTGTTTTCAGTGAACTTGGCGAGAAGTCTATTGGTTTTATCAAAGAATTATCTTTTGATTTCATTCAGTTTTCTCTTTAGATTTCATATTTTCAGTTGCATTGATTTCTGCTCAAATTTTTATTATTTCTTTGCTCCTGATTAATTTGTAATTTGCTCTCATATTTCTAGTTTGCTAAGGTGGAGGCTTAGATTATTGATTTTAAATCTTTCTTCTTTTCTAAAACAGGCATTCAATATTATGAATTTTCCTCTAAGTACCACTTTTACTGCCTCTCTTAAATTTGATAAATTGTGGTATCATTATTTACATAAAATATTTCTAAATATATTTTGATATTTATTTTTGATATGTTTTTTAGAAGTGTGTTGTTTAGTCTATAGGTATTTGGGGATACTTCTGTTATTCTTCTGTTACTGATTTCTAGTTTAATTCCACTATGGTCTGAGAGCCAGCACTGTATAATTTTGTGGTAAGGTGTGAACGTGGTCAATTTTGGTGAATGTTCCATATTAGTTTGAGAAAAATGTGTATTCTGGTCTTACTGGATGAAATCATCAATAGATGAGAGTATATCAAGTTGGTGATTGGTGCTGTTGAGTGCACCTATATCCTTATTGATTTTTTTCTTTGTGATTTGTTCATTTATGATAGAGGATTGTTTGTTTCCAACTATAAAAGGGGTTTCATCTATTACTTGTTGCACTTCTATCACTTTTTGCCTCATGTATTTTAATTTTCTGTTGTTATGTATATATACATGCTAAGGACTGTTACGTATTCTTGAAAAAATTATTTCTTTATCATAATATATTGCCCCTTTATTCCTGATAACTTTTATTTCTTTGATATCTGCTCTGTCTGAAATTAATACAGCTACTCTCACTTTCTTTTTTTTTTTTCTTTCTTTTTTTTTTTTTTGAGACTGAGTTTCGCTCGTTACCCAGGCTGGAGTGCAATGGCGCGATCTCGGCTCACCGCAACCTCCGCCTCCTGGGTTGAGGCAATTCTCCTGCCTCAGCCTCCTGAGTAGCTGGGATTACAGGCACTCACCACCATGCCCAGCTAATTTTTTGTATTTTTAGTAGAGACGGGGTTTCACTATGTTGACCAGGATGGTCTCGATCTCTTGACCTCATGATCCACCTACCTCAGCCTCCCAAAGTGCTGGGATTACAGGCTTGAGCCATCGAGCCCGGCACTTTCTTTTAATTAGTGTTAGCATGGCGTTTCTTTCTTTACGCTTCCACTTTTATCTGTAAGTATTTTTATATTTGAAGTGGATTTTTTAGTAGAAAACATACAGTTGGACCTTATTTTTTTAATCTGCTCTGACAATCTGTTTTTTAATTGGTGCATTCAGACCATTGACATTCAACATCATTATTGATGTAATTGAATTAACATTTACCATATTTTTAAACTTTTTAATGTGTTGCCTTTGGTCTTTGTTCTTATTTTGTCTCTCACTCTTCTACCTTTTGTGTTTCTAATTGAACAACTTATATAATTTGAGTTTCTCTTTTGTCATAATATATCAGTTATGCCTCTGTTTTTTTTTTTTTTAATTTTTACTTTTTTTTTTTTGAGATGGAGTCTTGCTCTGTTGCCCAGGCTTGAGTACAGTGGCGCGATCTTGGCTCACCACAACGTTTGCCTCCTGGGTTCAAGTGATTCTCCTGCCTCAGCCTCCCAAGTAGCTGGGACTATAGGCATGTGTCACCATGCCCAGCTAATTTTTGTATTTTTAGTAGAGATGGTGTTTCACCGTGTTATCCAGGATGGTCTCGATCTCCTGATCTCATGTTCTGTCCTCCTTAGCCTCCCAAAGTGCTGGGCTTACGGACATGAGCCACTGCACCTAGCCTGTTTTTATTTTTTAATGGTCATCTTAGAGTAGAGTTTTTAATAAACATATCAACTAAATGAAGTCCAATAACACTATATTCAAAAGTAATGTGAGAAAATAATCCTAATTCCCCTCTTGCATCCAGTGTATACTTACTGAAATTCATTTAACTTTATAAAAGCATGCAGAAGAATATATATATATATATATATATATATATATATATATATATAAAAGCCTACATAATCATATATATTGTTGCTATATTATTTTGAACAAACTATTATGTTAGATAAATTAGGAAAAACAAAAGTTTTTACTTTACCTTTTATTTCTTCTGAAACATTATTTAAGAAGATCTTAGTTTCTGACTGATAATCATTTTTTTTCTTTCTGAAAAACTTTTAACATTTCTTGTATGTCAGGGCTACTGGCAACAAATTAGACAATCTTTTTTTTCTGCCCAAGAAAGTCTTTATTTCACCTTCACATTTTTTCTTTTATTTTTAGTTGACATGTAATAACTGTACATATTTATGGGATACAGATTGATATTTTAATACATTTACACAATGTGTAATTATTGAATCAGGGTATTTAGCATATCCATAATCTCTAATACTTATCATTTCTTTTTACTGTGAACATTCAAAACCTTCTCTTCTAGTTTTTTGAAAATATACAATAAATTCTAGTCAACCATATTTATATTACAGTGCTATAAAGACTAGAACTTACTCCCGTTATCAAGCTTTAAGTTTGTGTTCATTAGCCAGCCTCTTCCCATCCTTCCCTACCCACACCTCTTCTAAGCCTCTAGCAACCACAATTCTACTCTCTACTTCTATGACATCTTTTTTTTTAATGGATACTAAGTATGCATGAGAACAGGCCATATTTGGCGTTCTTACTTATTTCACATAACATAATGTCCTCCAGGCTGATACATGTTGCTGCCTGTCACTGGATTTAATTCTCTCTCTTTTTTTATGCCTGAATAGCAATCAATTATGTATATATACCACATCATTCTCTTTATCCATTCATCTGTTTATGGATGTTTACTTTGATTCCATTTCTTGGGTGTTGTGAATCATGCTGCAGTAAACATGAGAGTAGAAATATCTCTTTCACATACTTGATTTCCTTGCTTTTTGATAAATACCCGTTAGTGTGATTGCTGGATCAGTTGGTAAATTTTTACTTTTTTCAGGAACATTCATATTGTTTTTCATAATGGCTGTGCTAATTTACATTCCCACAAACAGTACATAAGTTCCCATTTCTCTTCATCCTCACTAGCGTTTGTTGTTTTTGGTCTTTTTGATAATAGTCATTCTCACTAGGATGAAATGATATCTCATTGCAGTTTTGATATTATGTTTTCCTGATAACTAGGGATGTTGAGCATTCATTCATATGTTTGTTGGCTATTTGTGTGTCTTCTTTTGAGACGTCTATTCAGATTCTTTTCCAGTTTTTAATAAGATTTTTTGATGTCAGGTTGTGTGAGTTCCATATATATTCAGGACATTATTCCCTTGTCAGGTAAATAATTTGAATATTTTCTTTCATTCAACAGACTATATTTCTTTACTCTGTAAATCTTCCTTTTTTTGCTCTGCAGAAGCTTTTTAGTTTGGTATAGTCCCATTTGTTTTAGTTTTTGTCGCCTGTGCCTTTGAAATCTTTAAAATCTTTGCCTAGACAGATGTCCTGAAGCATTTCTAATATGTTTTCTTGTCGTTGTTTTGTAATTTCAGGTCTCAGGTTTAAATTTTTAATTCATTTTGAGTTTATTTTTGTGGTGAGATATAGGGATCTACTTTGATTCCTCTGCATGTAAATATCCAGTTTTCCAACACCTTTTAGGTATTTTATTCTTTTTGGCAGGTATTGATTGCAAATGGGATTGCTTTCCTGACTTTTTTTTTCAGCTAGTTCATTGCTCTATAAAAACATCACTGATTTTTGCATGTTGATTTTGTATCCTTGTAGCTTGTCTGAATTTGTTTAGCAGTTCTAAGATATTTTATCTTTTTATAAATTCAGGAGGTATATATGCAGATTTGTTACATTTATATATATTGCATAGTGATGGGATTTGGGTTTATAGTTTACTCATCATCTGACTAGTGAATATTGTACCCAATAGGTAATTTTTCAACCCCAACTTCCCCTCTTTTGGAATCCCCAGTTTCTATTATTTTTCTTCCTAGAGGTTTTTTGAGGAGTCTTTAGATTTTTTATATTTAAGATTATGCCATCTGCAAAGAGGGACAATTTGCCTTTCTCTTTGCTAATTTAGATACACTTTATTTCCTTTTGTGGCCTAATTATTTTGGTGAGAAATTCCAGTTCTATCTTAAAGAAAAGTGATCAAAGTATACATTATTTTCTTGTTCTAGTTCTTAATGAAAGGCTTTTAGGTTTTCTCCATTCAGTGTGATTTGGGCTGGGGCATTTTCATATATGGCCTTTATTGTATTTAGCCGTAATCTTTCTATATTTAATTTTTTTATGAGTTTTTATTATGAAGGGAGTTGAATTTTATCAGATGCTTTCTTTGGATTTGAGATGATCATGTGAGTTGCTTTTCATCTATCATTCTGTTGATATGATGTAGCACATTTATTGATTTTTCATATGTTGAACCATCCTTTCATACCTGAGATAAATTCCACTTGATCATAGTGTATTATTTTCTTGATGTACCATTGGATTCAGATTCCTAGTATTTGTTGAGGATTTTTGCATCTATGCTAATCATGGATATTGACTTCTAGTTTTGTGATTGTTGTTACATCCTTGCTAACACAATAATCAGTAGGAGTTTTTTTGTTTGTTTCAGTACCTTGCTTAAATCGTCCTTTTCTCTCTTGGCCTATAATGGTTCTGCTCAGAAATCTGCTGTAAGTCTATAGGGGATTCCCTTACATGTAACTTGATGCCTTTAGCTGTTTTACAATAGTTTCTTTGTCTTTGACTCTTGGCAGTCTTAAGTGATAGGCGTCTCAGAGATGACATTTTTGGGTTGAGTATTTTGGGGACATTTGACCTTTCTGTATCTTGATGTCTATTTCTCTTGTAAGATTTGGGAGGTTGTCAACTATTACATTATTAAGTAAGTTTTCTATGCCTTGTCTACACTGATTTCTTTTTATAATTCACAAAATGTGATTATGAATTTACTTGATGGTTTCCCATGTCATAAAGCTTTATTCATTCCTTTTTAAAAATCTTTTTTTTCCTTTTGTCTGACTAGGTTATTTAAAAACAAACAAACAAACAAACAAAAAACCTGTCTTCAAGTACTAAAATTATCTCCTGCTTGGTCTTGTCAGTTGTTGAAGGTTTCAATTTTTTAAATTTTAAACATTGAATTCTTCAGTTCTAGGATTTCTGTTGAGCTTTTTTTTATGACACTCTATTTGTTTAATTTCTCATTTAGATAACCAATTTTTTTCTTATTTATGTATATTTTCTATCTGTGTTCTTTTGTATCTACTGAGTTTTTATAAAGATTATTATCTAACTTTTTTTTAGGTATTTCATGGATTTTCTTTTGGGAGCTCTGCTATTGGAGAATTCTTGTGTTTCTACGGAGGTGTTATGTTTTCTTTTTCACATGTCTTGCATCCCTACATTGATAACTGTGTATATGGTTAGCAGTTTTTTCTTTCAATTTTCTGAATTAGCTTTTTTAGGTAAACTTTTCTGTAGACATATCTGTAGTGTCATTTGGGTAGAGTGTATTGGCTTTGGTTCAGGTGGTTGCATTAGGGTATCTCTATATGATTACTTTGGCTGTAAATAATGTTAGCAGTGTCTGCAATTTCCCAAGAGACTTCAGGTGAGGTTGTTCACGGAGTCAGTGACAGGACTTTTCTGGGGACAGGGATATTTGATGGGCTTGTCCTTCGGCTCCTGGGGCTTGTGCATAGGCACTGGCAGTGTTAGCAGTGAGCTGGTTCTTGGGCCCCTGGGTGGTGATTGAAGGCACATGGTTGCCTTACCACTGGAGTTCATGAGGTCATCATTTGTAGTGGTTCCTGGGTGGGCCAGTCCTCTGGCCCCAGACTCCCTGTTTTGTACCCCTTTCTATACCTTGTAATTTTTATTGTATACCAAATATTATTTATAATAGAGTACCAGAAATTGACCTAAACATTATTTTTCTTCAATTCTGTATTAGAAAGATAAGATCAAGTGCTAATCACCTCAAATCCACTATGAATCTTACTGCATAGAGTCTGGGTGGTAGTTTTAGATACACTTAGAATGCCTACGATAGAATGCCTTTGCTTTTAAATGTCCTAATGACAATAACTGTTACGTTGCAGACTGATGACTTTGTATTTATATACTATAAAATTGTTGGAGATTTTATTCTACCTTTCTGGTCCTGCTCCCTTTACTCATTTCCTCTTGCTCCCCACCTGCTAAGGGGATTTTTTTGGTTGAGAGCAAATGTCTTGTGGGAAGACCTACTGAAATTTTATCCTCACGGTGATAGGCTCCATCTATTCTAGTGTGACTTTGACTTCTAATCACCACAACTCTACAGGGATTCTTATTTGACCTATTCTCACGAGTCCTGCCCCAAATTCTCTTATGTAGTTTTAGCACTCAGCAAATTTTTCAGGGAGAAAAATTACAGATGAAAAAAAAGAGATAAACTACGAAAGAGATGAAAAAATTACAGATGAAAAAAAGAGATAAACTGCAAAATCTGTCATGACAAACTGGATAACAGATTGTAATTTTGGGCTTCATCAGATTCCAGCTTGTCATGCCAGCTTACAAATTATTAAGTGCTGTGCTGGTTTTTCTTTTCCTTAGCAGTGTGCTTCTTTCTTATTTAGCCTGTGTTTAAATGACAAATTCTTCCAGAAATTAAAATAATAAGCAGGATTAGCTAACTTAAGAGATATTAAGCTTCAATCATTCTGCAAATTGTTTATCTGTTTATTTCCATTGCTTGCCTATATTTTTAAAAATACGATTTTTTAGTTTATCTCTTTTTTCCTAGTTGTGACTTCCTACTGTGTACTAGTAAATTGATCTTGTAAAGATAAGAACAAAATTTAGACCCACACATTTATTGTTTTATATAATTATTTATATAGGGTTGGTGTGTTTAAATTAGTGGATTGTTACTGAAATGTTGGCTTATTTAGATTATTAACATTTGCTGCTAAATTTACCAGGTCTGTAAATAAATCAATATTAATGTTTGGGGAAAAATTATTTAAAAAGCCATTTTTCATTTCAAAATGTGTTCTGGTCAGCAATAGCTTAAATGAAATGTAAACAAATTTAATTTGATTTTCTTTTTCTCATTTCTATTTAGTGAGTGATAGTTGCTTCAGGAATCTTGCGGAAGATCGCAGTGGGATAAATCTCAAAGATCTCGTACAAGATCCTTCTTTGTGAGTATTTTGTTTTCTGTATTAAGTATAAATTAAAACTTTATTATTAGTGTTCTTTTTTTCAAAAGAGTTCGGTCTGAAAACTTATTTGAGGTACAACAATTTTTTTTCTAATATGTTTTACATATATTGAGATCTGACAGAACAGTTACTTTTTAGAAATAGAATAGATTTTAGAAGGAATGGTGTTATGATTAATGATTGATTTTCAAAGAGGAATATTAATGGCTGATGATATCTTGCCAATGTGGTAGTAAGTTTTAACCAGGGAAGATGATTAGTAGTTGATTTGCTTGAGAAACAGAGATTGAATTTGTTTGTAACAATTTGAAGTTTTTTGAATATATTATTTATATTATTTGTAATTATAATTAGATATATAAAGTAGTTATTTGTAATATATACTTCAATATATTAGATATATTTCTGATGTTTTACATATGGCACAGCAATTTTGGAGAGCTTTATAGATTTCAGGGGTTTTTTTGCTCATCATTTACATTCCTTATCAGCATATACTCTACAATAATGTCACTTTCTAGTTTATATATTTTTTATACTTTTATATTTGCTGGTATATATGTGTATTATCTTCTATATTAACATACCTTCCCAATAATATCACTATTTATTCGAAAAATAAATAATTAAAATTAGTTAAGCCTGTGCAGTAAAGAAACTTGAGTTCTGCCAGGTGCTTTCTTTAATGATGTATATAATGTATACCATAAAATATGTCATAATAGGAGATCCGTCTTCCAGATTACATGTAATCTACCTTCCCACAGGATTCACTAACAAATTGTTGAGAATTTTGTGAGGAATAAACACCAGGCTATCTTGAACTTGAAGATGACTGATTCTTTTCTTTTTTTATGATTGATTCTTTAATGATTGACTAGTCATGTTAAAAAATGTTATTGCAAGAGTGCTGAAAATGTATTGAATATTGAAGTTTATATATAATATAGTGAATTCAGAATGCATTTCCAAACCTATCTGTCCATTTTTTTCTTTTCTCAATCTTTCTTTTTCTAACTCAAAAGGTTTGCAAATATTCTTACTCTTTGATTTTTATCCCTATGAAGATTGACAGTTGTCCTTTGAGTCCTGTGAAAATTTAACCAACAATGTAATTATTCTGTTTGGATGTAAATATACCTAGTGAATAATACTTAATTGCATTAAGAGTTCTACTTTCCTTTTGGATATGAGTGGAAACTTTATAATTTCCTCAAAAGACTTTGCTTATTTGAATGAATAAAATAAATTATTATTATATTATTTGTAAGATATATTTTAGTAAAATAAGAATGTATATCTGTTTAATACAGCAATATGATGAAAATATGCATATATGAACTTCAATTATATAAAAGATTTGAAGAATTATAGTTGAATAATGGATTGTAATAATTAATTGTCATGTTTTGAGGAAATTCATTGCTTCTTCCTAGAATGTAGAATAACGTTTATCATTCAATCTACCACTACATTCTATATTTAATTTTAGTATTCTAGAAAGTTCATCTCAGACCACTTCACTGGATGGACAGAGTAATTCTCAGAGTACCTATATTAAAACAGCCGGAAAAATCTTAATATAACATCATTCTCTTAACTTGCCATTATCCTTTTGGGTTACTCTTGTATATAAGAATGTTAACATTGATGGAGAATGAGTTTGTTTTTGCTCCTGCCTACTTGGATTTCTAAGGAATTTTTTTCTTTATTAAGAACTGTCAAGATATACTACTGATGATTTGAATTCATATTTTAAAGAGATGTTTCTCATTAGGTAAAATCTTCTAGAGAAAGAAATGCCCAGTGTGGAAAAAGATATACATATACATATATTTGTTGTTATAATGGGAAATATTTTATTCTGAGTTTCTTTATGATTGCAGTATTCATTTAGTATATACATTGTAGGTGAGGATCTTTTTGATCTTTTTTTTTTTAAGCTAGGTGCCTCTTTTCTGTCTCAAACTCTTTACATAAATGTTCATACTTTTCATTGATTCAGGTATACTTGATAGTTCTATATGGAGTTCAGTTGTTTATGTTGCAACATTGAATAGGAAGTATAGCAGAAATAATTTTTTATTTTACAAGAATCTCCTCAAAAGATCACTGTCATTTGATAACTACTTCAGACTAGTCTGATGGTTATTAAAATTGTATATGTATGTCATTTTAATACATGTTCCAAATAAAAATTGTTAGAGTAAGGTGTATGTTGAGTGAACGCTTTGTATGTTAATGTGCCTGGGAGATTTGAATTATAATTCACCCACTTGAGTTGCTGATACTGAAAGGAATTCATTGTAAAGAAGAATTAAGAATTTTAGCCCCAATACTGTTAGAAAGGAAGACAAAACAATAGAGCAAGAAAAATTAGGCTAAGGAAAACCCAGGCTTATCTAGTCAATATTGATACTGAGAGTAGTGTATTCTATGTCTTAATTAGATAAATGAGCAGGTACAGAATTTCTGTTGGTAAAGTACAGAAATAAAACTTTAATGAGTTTTATTAAGAATATATAATATTTTAAAAATTTAAAGAAAGATAAAAAGAAAAAAAGAATATATAATGTAAAACAATGTTTAAACCAAGAGTAGTCAGAGCTAGATGAGGGGCTTATTGCATCAGAAATTCAAAATGTGGACCTTAAACTGACTAACACATACTTTAAATCTGTGTTAAGCTAATGGAACAATGATGGATACCCTGTAATTTACTTATTGTATAGCACATATTCCAAGGTTTTACTGCCGTTATAGTAAAACTTGTTACTGGGCTTGAATGAACTGAGTGAGCTATTATATGAAGATGACAGAGGGATGCCATGGGAGAAAAAAAAATATGAAAAAGTTATGAATCTCTAAGCAAGACTTTCTGGTCTTGCTACTAACTTTTCATCTGTTGTAGTAATAGGAGCTGAGTGTGACTTGTGGCAAGATTGAGGTTAAGGGAATATCTGACAAGCTGTTTTCTTTGGGCAGTTATAAGAAGTCTTGTTTCTATCATGGTCCTATGGGTGTTGAGTATAAACGAAAGTAGAAAACCTTGACATTCACTTTTTACTGATTGATGTGCCTAAGGGTTTGTTTGAATTAGTAATTTGCATGCATGCTAAATTTTAAAATAATCAATTAACTGTTTTAGTAGTTCATCTTCTATTTATGGTTATAAATATTTTGAGGTTAATTTCCTCTGCTGTATATGTAATTTGTCAATCTGAGTTGTGTTATAAGAACTCTTTTTATATAGTTATGCTCTCAATAGCACATTGAAAAGTGTTACCAAGTGTAACTTGATGTTATCACTGTATTAGAAACCTATCTAACGTGCTACATAATTTTCATGCTTACAAGAAATTATTCTTAGTGTGATATTTTTAAGTTGAGAAATACATACTATGTAAGTTATTAAATCATTTGTGTTTCTTCTGGAGAGATGACTATTAAGTACAAAAGAGATACTCTATATAAAGTACATTATTTTGAATTGTATTCATTTGTATCTCTATAGAGGTAATTCTTAAACATACTTTCAAATTTCCATTTACTGTGTGCTGCAGAAGAGATATATTACCATACTTATGCTTTAGATTTCTTATTGCTTATTTACAAGGTAGCATAATTATTTGAACTCAGACTCATTTATAAATATTATTAAAAGTTAAGAATCACAAAAAAGAAAAAGTTAGAAAAAAAAAGAAAGCATAAGAATGACAACTAGATAAATCTGTTTTTTCTATTTATGATGATACCGCTGATTGTGTACGTGTGGAACATGTCTCATTTAATTTGCAACGGCTCTTAAAAATTTAGGACTATTTTAGATATATGCTATGTAAGATGGCCAGAGGAAGAATTGTTTAATGAATTCTTCATAGAAGAATTGGCCATCTCTGAATGCTGGAAATATTCAGAATGCAGGGTGTTAGTAATTTTCCTTATAGTCAAATAGGACACATTTTTCATTGTAAGTATAGACCAAATTTTGTTTATCCATTCATCCATCAGTGAACACTTGGGTTACTTCCCCTTTTTGACTGCTGTGAGCAGTGATCTTATGAACATGAGTGTACAAATACCTTTTTGGATCCTGATTTCAATTCTTTTGGATATATACCCAGAAGTGGAATTACTGGATCATAGAGTAATTCTATTTTCATTTTTTTGAAGGACCACCATATTGTTTTCTGTAGCAGCTACACCATTGTACAGCTCCACTGGCAGTGTTTCAGGCTTTCAATTTCTCAACATCTTCACCAATACTTAATTTTTAAAACTGTAGTTATCCTAATGGGCATGAAGTGGTATGTTCTTGATGTTTCTAATTGAACTTTGCTTGGTTCTTCACATCTTGTCTTTAATAATGACTTCCATGGCCAGGTGTGGTGACTCACGCCTGTAACCTCTGCACTTTGGTAGGCCAAGGCGGGTGGATCACCTGAGGTCAGAAGTTCGAGACCAGCCTGGCCAACACAGTGAAAATCCATCTCTACTAAAACAATAAAAAGTTAGCTGGGTGTGATGGTAGGTGCCTGTAATCCCAGCTACTTGAGAGGCTGACACAGAAGAATCACTTGAATCTGGGAGGTGGAGGTTGCAGTGAGCCAAGATTGCACCACTGCACTCCAGCCTGGGCAACATTTGTGAAACTCTGTCTTAACAAGGAAAAAAAAAAAAAAAAAAAAAAAAAAAAAACTTTCATATAAGTAATCAAGAGAGTAAAGAAAAAAAGGTGTTTTATACATTTGACTATTATGATAATGTATGTTGTGTAGTAAACTGTATAAAACTGTGTTACTTATAGTAACTGTTTACATAAACTAGAAATTATCTTCACTGTGATTACAAAGGCTATAAAGCACAAATAAGTTTATTATAATTTTGTAACTGTAGAATTTTAATTAATTCATCTTTCCTATTTGTACTGTTTGACTTGCATTGCTACTGCTCTTGTTATTACTCATTGTAAAAGATTGCTTTGTGAAAAAAAAATTTTTTTTAATTGAAAGTCATCAGTTTGGAAATAATGTAGCTCACTGGTTAAAAAATCACCACCACCTTCTAGTTGAAATATTATTTTGTCACTATAGATCATTTATACTTAATTATGGCATTTTATGTTTAAGAACAAAGATAAAATTGGACAATGTTGTTTTATCTACTTGTAAATTTTGTAGACATGAAAATTTTATTCACCTTTATGTACGTCTTTACTTATTTTATTACCTATAGTAGAATCTTTAATTTTTTGTTGGTTCTGAAACCCAGCCTCATCTCTCTAAGTGCTGTTGTCTTCACACTACAGTCTTATTAAATGATATTTTGGTCCCTTGGATTATGCCATTAAATATGAAGAAAAGTCAGGATTGCTGTCTGGAAAGCAGTCATCTCCAAATATATCCTGTATTTATCTTCTAGTTTTAAGACAGGTTGCTATGGTGAATTGAATTTCTTTAAAATGCCAGTCAGCAAAGGATAAACAATGGTTTCTGAAGTGGTTATTTTCTGTAGCATTGTACATTTTCATATTGCATTCTCAGATAGATGAATTTAGTTATTGCTTTTTGTGGACTATTTATAAAGTTTCAATATTAAGGTATTTTTGAGAATTTTATATTTATTAAACAAAAGAGAGGAGTTTTTATACTATATGTATTTCCCTTTTAAGAAACAGGGTAATTTAGGCCTGCACTACTCAAATATATATATCTATGTCTAGTAAAGAAGAGGTCTCACTTTTTTGCCCAGGCTGGTCTTGAACTCCTGGTTGCAAATGATCCTCCCACCTCAGCCTCTCAAAGTGTTGGGATTACAGGCATGAGACACAGCATGCCTGGCTATAATATTTTAACCCTGTCAAAATTATGCTCTGAAGGTTATTCTCTATGTGAGTTGTTCAGAAAATACATTGAAAATGCTTTCAGTGTCCTGCTTGATTTAATTAGGAAAGAAATCCTGTCTTGACTGTTATCTGTTTTGGGTATTCTGACCAGCAAGTGCTAATAGATTTAAAATACCATAGAGACGAATGAGGCTATCATTTCCTTTTACTTTTGGAGTTAGGGTTCTCATTATTTCATATGCACTGACAAAGATATTATATGTAGACTGGTGAAGGGAATCAATGTTGATCAATTTTAAATGCAGCCATTAGGTACGCAGAGAATACCTTTTTGTATTGAGAACCAACAAAGTGCTAAATAGTAGAATAAAATTGCCTGAAGAATAGGGAAAAGGCAAGTTTTGCCACTATGTATTCTCTATACTTAGGGTCTGTTACTCCCTTACTCTCTCCATTACCCATTCTTTCATTTAGTCACTAAATCATTCGTTTATACATTCATTCCTCCATCTAGTTAAGGAATATTTTTGATGTTCTTAAACACTATGGTAAGTGGTAGTGATAGAACAAAAAGCATGAACACTGTTTCTGTCCTTATGGTGGTTATAATCTATTGAGAAATATAGACAGTACCTAGACAATTATAATATTCTGTGAAAAGCTATGATGTGTGCTTAGAAAACACATACGAGGAGCACACGGGAGATCTTTAGGAAAAACCCTAGCTCAATCGGCTCAACCAGCCATTTCTGAATGGATTGCCTTAAATTTACAAGTCAGGCTCCCCTCTAAACTTAATTCACATTTAATTTCTCTCAGACAGAAGAAAATATTAGTAATTACCATTTAATATACTGTCTAGATAACAACAGGGGCTGCTGCCCAATAGTGTAATATGGAAATTTTCCAGTTGAATAGAGGTAATTTACTTGTTTATAATCTCTCAAAGAACAGTATTTTTAAAATTTTAAACTCTATTGCTCTTAGGCTACAAATCTGTGTAACATGTTACTCTACTGAATATGGTAGTTGTAACACAATGGTATTTGTTTTTTTTTTTTTTTTTTTTGAGACGGAGTTTCACTCTTGTTACCCAGGCTGGAGTGCAATGGCGCGATCTCGGCTCACCGCAACCTCCGCCTCCTGGGTTCAGGCAATTCTCCTGCCTCAGCCTCCTGAGTAGCTGGGATTACAGGCACGTGCCACCATGCCCAGCTAATTTTTTGTATTTTTAGTAGAGACGGGGTTTCACCATGTTGACCAGGATGGTCTCGATCTCTCGACCTCGTGATCCACCCGCCTTAGCCTCCCAAAGTGCTGGGATTACAGGCTTGAGCCACCGCGCCCGGCTGGTATTTGTATATCTAAATATAGAAAAGATACAGTATTAAAAATAAAAAATGGTGCACCTTTATAGGGCATTTATTATGAATGGAGGTTATAGGACAGGAAGTTGCTCTGGGTGAGCAGTGAGTGACTGGTCAGTGAAGGTTCAGGACATTATCGTATACTACTGTTAAACACTGTACACTTAGCTTACACTAGGTTTATAAAAAATAATTATGCTACAGTGTTAGGACGGCTGTGGTGTCACTAGATGATAGGAATTTTGTAGCTCCATTATAATCTTATGAGACCACTGTTATATATGTGGCCTATCGTTGTCCAAAACTTTATATGGTGCATGATTGTAATTTTAAAAGTAGGTTTTGAATATGGTGTTTTTCTTTTCTTTCTCTAAAGTTTTATCTTTCCCTTTTTTATGGATTAGCTCGAGAAAATATATTGCAGAGTGTGGTATGAGCTCACCTTTGTATTATGGTGAGAGTTTCGCTTAGTCATCTGGTATGGAGTACAAATTTTTACAGTCCAATTAGACTGGAAAACATGATTAACACTTTTTGGGCACAAATGGATGAAATACAATTTTAAAATATCTAATTTAATTTTTTTCTCTTCTGTCACTAAGTCATGAATTTAGGAGCACTTTAAAAAGTCAGGGAATATTTATTGAGTACTTATTATGTGTCAATATGGTAGGGCCTGTAAAATAGTGGTGAATAATTTAGGCATTGTCCCTGGTATAATTTTAGGGCGAGGTAAGTAAAATGGAATACAGAATATTATTCTTTTTTTTTTTTTTTTTTTTTTGAGACGGAGTTTCGCTCTTGTTACCCAGGCTGGAGTGCAATGGCACGATCTCGGCTCACCGCAACCTCCGCCTCCTGGGTTCAAGCAATTCTCCTGCCTCGGCCTCCTGAGTAGCTGGGACTACAGGCACGCGCCACCATGCCCAGCTAATTTTTTGTATTTTTAGTAGAGATGGGTTTCACCATGTTGACCAGGATGGTCTCGATCTCTTAACCTCGTGATCCACCCACCTCAGCCTCCCAAAATGCTGGGATTGCAGGCGTGAGCCACCGCGCCCGGCCAGAATACTATTCTTGCTTTGTGGATAGCTCTGTGAAGACCAATAACTTGGAAAAGTGGTAGTTATTTCTAGTAAGATATGATCCAACAATCATTTGTACATTCTGGTAAAGTATATTACATCTAAAAATGGTTAATTTTTTTTTTTTGAGACAGAGTCTCACCCTGTCACCCAGACTGGAGTGCAGTGGCACAATCTTGCCTCACTGCAGCCTCCACCTCCCGGGCAATTCTCTGCCTCAGCCTCCCGAGTAGCTGGGATTACAGGCGCTTGCCACCACACCCGTCTAATTTTTGTATTTTTAGTAGAGATGGGGTTTCACAATCTTGAACAGGCTGGTCTTGAACTCCTGACCTTGTGATCCACCTGCCTCATGCTCCCAAAGTGCTGGGATTACAGGCATGAACCACCGCACCCGGCCTAAATAATTTTCATATACATTATTTATAACTTAAATTTAGTTATTTCCCTGATTTATACAGATCAATGACCCAGTCAAGATAATGGGATTCAAGAAAGCTTCTCCAAATAGACTGTAATTCATCACTTCTTCTCTTAAAATATGATAGCAAGACCTGAACATAGTGTTTTAAGTATGACCTGGCTGTCACTGAGTGGATGGAGACTTTTGCTGAAATTATGTTTGTTGTACTGCTTCTCATTTATGAATTGCCTTTTTTTCTTTTGGTATGTGGTGAGCCTAGTCAGCTGCACTACATTTCTTTCCATTTAGAGTTTACCGTTAGGTGGTTTTTAGTGTATTCAGAGTTGTGTAATCATCACCACTATAAATTTTAAAATATTTTCATCTCTATAAAAAGAAACTCTAAATAGCAGACACTTCCCATTTTTCCCCAACCTCCTTCCCATAGGCAACCATTAATTTACTTTCTGTTTCTGTATATTTACTTATTTTGGACATTTTGCATAAATAAAATAATAGAAATTTGGTACTTGGGGATCGACTTCTTTCACTAGCATAGTAATTTCAAGAGCCATCCATGTTGTAGCACATGGGAGGGCTTCATTTATTTTCATTGCTGTATAGTATTTATTCCATTGTATGGATATAACATATTTTGTTTATCACTTCATGGGAATTGTTTTAAAACTTTTTGGCTATTATGACTAATGATGCTATGAACATTTGCGTCCACATTTTTATGCAGAAATATGTTTTCTTGTCTTGTGTGTATATATCTGTATTAGGAAAAACTCTTCAGACCGTGTTTTCCCTCTGCTCTCATACCACCCCAACCATCATCAATACAGAAGACTTCTGTGGCCAAATGTGTGGTGGGATTTTCCCCCACATACCAAGCAGTGGACACCCACTGGGTATCCTCTAATTCAATTTTGACATTGTTTATTTCGAGATAGTGTCCGATCCTACAGATTGGGGGCTCAGTCCCCAAGACTGCCTTCAGACACCATTCACAGGTCTGAGTCTCTGGACTTCTGATTGATTGCCTTCAAGTTGGAGTTCCCACAAACTCCTCTTTGAGTTTGGTTAATTTTCGGGAGCAGCTCACTAAATACTTACTTACATTTACCAGTTTATTATAAAGAATGTTAGACATCAGGCGAGGTATGGCAAAAGGGTATGGAGCTTTCATGGCCTTCCTGGGTGCCACTCCCCAAGAATCTTCACCTGTTTAGCTATCTGAAAGGATGCTCCTTGAACCCAGTCCTCTTAGGTTTTTTAGGAAGCTTCTTGATGCCAGCATTCCTTCCCTCAATAGGGTAGGACCCACAATCAGAAAGGTGGGGGAAGGTTAGTAGTGTCCTGCATTGGGCAGGTGAAAGGAAGCTGGGATAGATACTCTGTTTCCTGTGGCCTAACACCCTCAACATTATAACAAAAGACAGTAACTAGGGCTATGAGAGTTATGAACCAGGAACCATAGCAAAAACCAATATATATCATATACAATATCTTTTAGTGGAATTACTTGGTTATATGGTAACTTCATGTTTAACATGTTGAGAAAGTGCTAATGTTTGCCAAAGAAGCTGATCTTTTTTTCCTAGTGTTTTTTTCCCATATCAAATATACATACCTAAGTTTTACCATCTTAGCCATTTTGAAGTGTACAGTTCAGTGGCATCAGGTACATTCATATCATTATGCAACCATCATCACCTCCTATTTCCAGAATTTTGTCATCTTTGCAAACTGGAACTCTATGCATTAAACACCATCTCTCTCCCCAGTCCCCTGGCAACCACCATTCTGCTTTCTGTCTCTATGAATTTGACTATTGTAGGAACCACATAGAAGTGAAATCATACAGTATTTCTCCTTTCTTGATTGACTTATTTCATTTAATAGCTTCAAAGATTCAACATTTATCTGTGTTGTCACATGTGTCAATATTTTTTTTTTCCTTTTAAAGGCTGAATAAGATTCCATTGTGTAGATGTACCACATTTTTGTTCATCCATTCATCCATTGATGGACACCTAGGTTGGTTTCACCTTTTGGCTACAGTTTTTAATGTTGCTGCAACGTGGGTATACAACTGTTAGTTAGAGTTTCTGCTTTCATTTGTTTTGATTATATACTGAAAAGTAGCATTGCTCGATCATAGGGTAATTCTATTCTTATTTATTTATTTATTTATTCTGAGACAGAGTCTTACTCTGTTGCCCAGGCTGGAGTGCAATGGCATGATCTTGGCTCTCTGCAACCTCTGCCTCCCAAGTTCAAGTGATTCTCATGCCTCGGTAACCTGAGTGGCTAGGATTACAGGTGTATGCCACCATTCCCAGCTAATTTTTCTATATTTAGTAGAGATGGGATCTTGCCATGTTGGTTAAGCTAGTTCCAAACTCCTGACCTCAAGTGATTTGCTTGCCTCAGCCTCTCAAAGTTCTGGGATTACCGGCCTGAGCCACCACACCAAACTCCATCTTTATTGTTAAAGAAATTATCATGCCATTTTCTACAGTAGCTATACCATTTACACTTCCACCAGGAATATATGAGGGTTTCAGTTTCTCCTCATGCTCAGCAAAACCTGTTACTTTCCTTCTTCCATCTCTCCCTCCCTCCCTCCTTGTTACTCTCCCTCCTTTCCTTCCTTCTTCCTTTCTTTCTTCTGCCATCCAAATTGGAGTGAAGTGGTATCTCATTGCTCTTTTGATTTGCATTTCCCTAGTGACTGCTTGCCCCTCTCTCTGATCAGGATGTCTGCTTTAGAGCTGGTGGCAAGTAGAGTTGCTCACTTTTTTTTTTTTTTTTTTTTTTTGGAAGTGGCATACTTGCTTTATGATGTTGAGCATCTTGTCATGTGCTTGCTGACCACTAAAGTATATCTTCTTTGGACTTCATTCAAGTCTTCTGCATATATATATATATATATATATATTTTTTTTTTTTTTTTTTTTTTTTTTTTTTTTTGAGGCAGAGTCTTGCTCTGTTGCTAGGCTGGAATGCAGTGGCACAATCTCGGCTCACTGCAACCTCTGCCTCCTGGGTTCAAGTGATTCTTCCACCTCAGCCTCCCGAGTAGCTGGGACCACAGGTACCATCCACCACACTCAGTTAATTTTTGTAGTTTTAGTAGAAACAGGGTTTCACCATGTTGGCCAGGATGGTCTTGATCTTGTGACCTCGTGATCCACCCACCTTGGCCTCCCAAAGTGCTAGGATTACAGGCATGAGCCACCGCACTCTGCCAAGTCTTTTGCCTATTTTTATTCAGGTTGTTTGTGTTTTGTTTTTGAGTTATAGGAATTCCTGATACATATTGTGCATATCAACCCCTTATGAGATATATGATTTGTAAATATTTACTCTCATTCTGTGAGTTACCTTTTACCCTGTTGATAGTGTCCTTTGATGCACCAAATATTTTTAATTTAGATGCAGTCCAATTTATTATTTTTTTCCTTTGTTGCTTGTGATTTTAGTTTCATATCCCAGAAATCATTGTCACATCCAATTCCATGAAGCTTTTCGCCTAGACTTTCTTCTAAGAGTTTTATACTTTTAGCTCTTATGTTTGGGTTTTTTTTTTTCCCATTTTGAGTTTTTGTATAAGTTGTAAGGAAAGGATCCAGATCATTCTTTTGCATGCTGATATCCAGTTTTCCCAGTAGTGTAACATTTTGATTCCTTTGACATTTTTTCTTTATATTTTTGATTGTTTTCTTATTGCTTGCACTAGGGGTTACAAAAATATCTTAGTTACCAGAATCTACTTCATATTTATTTTAATTCAGTGAGGTATAGAAATATAACTCCTATTTAGTGCTATTCCTTTTCCTCTCTTTTTGCACAATTATTATTATACATATTACTTTTATGTTTGTTGCAAATCCAACAGTACATACATTGTTATAATTATAGGTTGTATGATTTTCAAGAAGCTAAATGAAAAAAGTATATGTATACATCAGTGTATGTGTATGTATATGCTTATTTATACATACTATATATAAATATGTATTATGTGTAAATATACAACATACACACACACATTCTTAATAACCAAAAATGGCAAATAAGAAGATTTAATACAGTAAGTAATGCTTTATATATTTTAGTGTGTATATGCATTGTGCTTTCTTCATTTGTCCCTATGGATTCTAGTTACCATCTATTGTTATTTCCTAATTCATTACAGCGTTCTCCTTCCCACCTTCTTTGTGCTGTTTTAAATCCATTTCATTTTTAATGTGTTATAGGCCCAACAAGGTTATACACCCACCCACACCTCCCCCCAGACATGAGTACATTTTCTTTTTAAATCAGTTAAGAAAAGAGAGAAACAGAAAGATGCAATTATACTATCTTTAATAATTACTCAAATAATTAACTTTGTTCTTCATTGTATGTGTGTATATATTTGAATTTGAATTACTGTCTGATGTCACTTCCTCTCAGCCTTGAAAACAAGTATGTCTTGTAAGGTGTACCTGACTGACTTGTCTGTGACTATCTTTGCTTTCATGTTTGAAATACTGTTTTGCTGGATATAAGATTCTTGTTTGACAGGCTTTTTCTTCTTTCTGCATTTTGACTGTGTCATGCCACCTAATGCCTTTGTAGCCTCCATTGTTTCTGATGAAGAATCAGTTGTTAATCTTCTTAGAGTTTCATTGTATGTCATCTTATTTTTCTTTTCTTACTTTTCAGATTTTTTTATTGTCTTTGTCTTTCAACATTTTTACTTTGATGTGTCTATGTGTGGATCTCTTTATGTTTATTTAATTGGAGTTGGTTGAGATTTTGGGTATGCAGGCCAATTTTTTTTATCAGATTTTAGACAGTTTTAGCTTATTTTTTTGGCACTTTTTACTGCTCCTTTCCACCTTTCTTTCTGATGTTTCCATAATGCATATGCTGGTGTACTTAATGGTGTTTCACATTTCTTTGAAGCACTGTCCTTTTTTTTTTTATTCTCTTTCCCTTTGTTCTTTGGTTTATATAATGTCCATTATATCTTCAAATTCCTTGATTCTTTCTTCTGCCAGTTCAATTTACTGTTGCATTCTTCTAGTTGATTTTTTGTTTCAGTTTTATGTTTTCTATCTCCAAAATTTTTATTGGGTTTCTGTATTATAATTTATATTTTTATTGTTATTCTCTATTTCATGAGAAATTATCATTATATTTTCCTTAACATCTTTCTACGGTTTCAGTTGTCTTAACATATTTATAAATATTTGAAATCTGTCTGCTACATCTGACTTATGGGACTTTTCATAGGCAATTTCTATTGCTTGATTTTTTTCTTGTTTATGGTTCTCAAACTTTTCTGGTTTTTTTGCATGTCTCATAATTTTTTGCTAAAACTGGACTGTAACAATTGTTATAATTTTAGCAATTTTGGATACAGCTTCTCTGCCCTGCCTTGCAGTGGTGGTGGTATTGGTTATTGCTTTTTAAAATATTTCTTAGTGACTTGGCTTTGCTATTTCAGTGAATCTATTTCCCCAGAAATGTGTGGCCTCTAATGTTCCTTAGAGGGTATATGCACAGTCATCCTGGGATAATAGTGGTTTTATCAAGCTTACTTTGAGTGTCTCTTTCCTTAAATCTATTAACTATATACCTGGTCATTTTTTATTGGGATTGCACTCACTAGTTGTTGGTTGTTGCCTGTTGCCTGATTGCTCTATTTTTACCAACAATGCCAAAGGATGTAAATTGGTCCACAGTTTGAGACAATTAAATTCAGGTCTATTTGCGGAAATTGTTCTTAATATTGATCTGTGAGTCTTCTTTTGACTTAAGGTGGTCTATTCTTAACTATCTTTTTCCCTGATTGTTTCTGTCAAATTTCTGTGTCACCTAAGGTTCAATATGTTACTATTCTGGAGTTGCTAACCCCATCTTAATTGTGTACTATTAGAGTCTTCATTGTTTAATACAGCAGTATTAGGCTTCAACTCCCACATGCTTTCCTCCAGATCAAGTCAGTCTTGTTAGGGAGAACTACTGAGTTCTTTATTTCTCATGGCTTGCCCCTCTATCTGATCAGAATGTCTGCTTTAGAACTGGTGGCAAGTACAGTTGCTCACTTTTATTTTTTATTTTTTGGAAATGACATCCTTGCCTTATGAAAGGGCCCTGGGGGGAAGTGGTAGTCCCTTGTGTTCTCAGCTTACTTCTCCTCACTTTGAACCTGCACCCTGTGATTGAGTAGGGATAAGGGGAATAGAAACCTAGTATTCAGGTCTGTTCCACATTGAGTAGAGACTTTTCTATGAATGGAGTAGTATAAATGATAGAAGGGAACCCAGATCTCATCTGTTTTCCTTCCTGGAACAGTACTTCTCTAGTGAGCTGAGGAAAATAGAAATGATGGTGGCCTGTCCCTTCCAGGGCTATACTGTAGCCCTAGACTGGGATATATGGGGGACAGGAGAGCCCTATATTCTTATCTGTGTTCACAGGAGTAGAACTTTCATCTCTCAGTTTGAAGCAGAAGGCAATTTGGAGGAGTTGATCTTGGTTCAAGTGTCACAAACTGTCACTGTTCTTGTGGAGATTTAGGTTTTCTTCAATAATTGCTTCTCCAGTTTTTTTGTTTGTTTGTTTTTGTTTTTGTTTTTTTCTGAGTATAATTGTCAATGAATTTAAATGGTGGTTCTTTTCTTTTTTTCGGTAAGTTGCGCCATTTATGGTTAGAGAAAGAATTTGTGGAGCTTCTCATGCCACATTCCTAGTCAGTCTCTCCCTCTCCTTTCCTCTCTCCCTTCCTCTATCTCTCTTCTTCTCTCTCACTTCCTCCTCCTCTTCTGCTCTTTGTCTCCCTTTCACTTCTTCTTTTTCTCCTCTTCTCTCTTAGGAATTTTGACTTCATCTTAAAACCTTCCAGTTCTTTCACATAGTTGCTGATGGTTAATACAAGTCTTTGCCATTGTTATCTATGCAGTTTGTTTTGGTACCTATAGGCTGAATCTTGGGTTTTTGTTTGTTTGTTTTTTAATGTCATTGTGTTGTAATTAGCCCCAACAGGCTGGACCCTGTCTTTTTTGGGATTCTGCTTCTGCCATGCACTGTGTTAGCTAAGTTTGTTAGTGTAGTCAGCAAGTCAGCAATTGCTTCCTCTAAGTCATTAATAAAAATGTTGAACAGGACAAGTAGAAAGCATTATATATCTTCCAGATTATCCATCCTTCCGACAGCTCTGAACAAGCCACACCTTAACTTCAAAGGGATATTTGAGATACTTATCTTTTTCTCATGCCTTCATCTTCTAGTCTCCCAATCAAGAGCTTTCTTTCCAGCTGAGGTTCCACGTATCTCCATCATTTTCCTTTACCTTCTTGTTCTACCTAACCTGTATTTCCTTCCAAAAGGTCTTCTTCACTCCTTTATTCCTTCTCTTAGTCTTTAAACCTTGGACTTTTAACAATTTTTATACTTTTCTTCATATTAATTTACCTTTATATGTTTTTCAGTCCTTAGACAGCAAATTCTTTGAGAACAACTCATCATCTTTCCATTCTCTATTGTACAGAATTTAATTGAAATGAATTCTTGGGAAATAGTCTTAATGAATTTGTATAAGAGAATCTGAATCAGTATTAAATGATTCATCCATTTGTTCTGTCAAAGGATATTTATTGAATATCTACTATTTACCAAATGTTATGCCAGGCATTGAAAATAAAGCAAGGATCATTATGTGAGATTTTCTTACTCAGATTTCTGAAGTTACAAGGTTGTATAGATAAGCAAGTAATCCTAACAAGCTTTACTGCTACACTGACAGTTTATAAAATAATTTCCAAAACAATTCTCTCCAGTTAATTTACTGCCTATAGCATCAATTTATTTAACTGTTGTTGTTGATTTTCAAATGTCCACTCCACCTCATTATACACTGGAAAGCACTTGCAAAGTGAAATTAAGTCTTGCAATAGAAGCAAGATTTCATGAATATGTGAGGGTTACCGACCAATTTCAGTCACATACAAAGTCTTTGATAAATGGGGATTTAGCTACATTCTACTATTTGCAACTAACAAAGAAAAACATCATTAAGTTTTTCTTAGGGGCCTCAAAATATAATTATCTGTGTATAAATCAGTTAGATAGGTATTTTTAGAGAAATATCAGCAATTCTGAATATACTTTGCAAAAGAAACAAAACCCCCAATACTTTTTTCTGTACTATTCCGTCATGCTATTTAAAAAAATTTTTAGATAAATTATACAAAAACTTTTCAAGCTTATTTAATGTTGTTATAAGAATTAATTCATATTTAGAATTATAACCTGAAAATGTTTTAAAGGTAAAATACTTTCATTAATTTTCAGTTTCATTCTTTAAGCTGATGTAAATTAAACTATATGTTTGCTACAAACACGTATATAAGCTATATACTTATCAAGAATCCTTTTACGTGAACCCTGCCTTCCCTAAGCAGAAGCTGTTGTTACCTTCCAAGCTTCTCATTCGACTCTTGCTCTGCTCTTTAATTTAAGCTTTTCCAATAAGATGCATCCATGTAAGTAAGGCTTCAGTTTGGAAGACAGCAATAAAAGGAAGGAGACATGTGATAGTTAATACTGAGTGTCAACTTGATTGAATTGAAGAAAACAAAATATTGATCCTTGGTGTGTCTGTGAGGGTATTGCCAAAGGAGATTAACATTTGAGTCAGTGGACTGGGAAAGGCTGACCTGCCCTTAATCTGGGTGGACACAATCTAATCAGCTGTCATAAGCAGGCAAAAAAATGTGAAAGGAGAGATTGGCCTAGCCTACCAGCCTCCCAGCCTCCATCATTCTCCTTTGCTGGATGCTTCCTGCCGTTAAACATCAGACTCCAAATTCTTCAATTTTGGAACTTGGTCTGGCTTTCCTTTCTCTTCGTCCTGCAGATGGCCTAGTTTGGGAGTTTGTGATTCTATGAGTTAATACTTAATAAACTCTCTCTCTCTCTCTCTCTCTATATATATATATATATTTAGAGAGAGAGAGAGAGAGAGAGAGAGAGAGAGAGAGAGAGACACTAAAGTCATTGTGGGCCCCAAGAGGTGAACTCGTGAGTGTGACCCATGAGGAGGTGTGCTACACTTAAAACTGCTTGCGTTTTCTAATTTATATAAACAGAAATCTGGAAAACAAGCAGGGAATGGAGATATATAGAGATATACACACACACACACACACACACACACATCCATTTATATATATTATATATATATATCTTAATTCTTAAGTAAATTAATTAATAAGTATATATATATCTTAGTGTGTGTGTGTGTATATATATATATATATATATATATATATATATATATATATATCTTAATTCCATTAGTTTTGTCCCTCTAGAGAACCCTGGCTAATACAGATGTTGGTACCAGAAGTAGTTCCAGAGGAACAGAGTATTAGCAATGGAGTTCTTTCATTGGTTTTGGGGTTTCTTCTGGAA
Organism: Saimiri boliviensis; assembly: GCF_048565385.1. NCBI lineage: Eukaryota > Metazoa > Chordata > Mammalia > Primates > Cebidae > Saimiri > Saimiri boliviensis. The sequence goes on along the minus strand of NC_133450.1, from coordinate 37,044,231 downwards.
TTGGCTGCTTAATATGAATGGATCAAAAAATGCTAAGGACTCTACTTCTAATAGTATGAAGAACACTGATAGTCCTTGCCATGAACTGTTTAAAGAGTTATGCAAAATGAATCCATTTGACATGAGCTGTTTAGAGAGTTATGCAAAGTAAATGCATTTGACAGTCCTGATTCATCATTTATGAGAAGCAAGGAGGTTAGTGACTCTATACTTAATACATTTGACCATATGTGGATAACTAAGGAACATGATGAAGCTGGTTGTTTGCTTCTACGTTCAGTGAACAAAGTGATGAAAGAAAATGATGAAGTCAGGGATTTTTTCTCCTGGCTTCAGAGCAGTTACTGAGCCTCAAATCTGCTAAGATTTCCCTGAGTGAGAATCTTATTGCCTGTAGAAAAAGAGCTGAAATTGTGGAAAAACAGACACAAACTCTTATCTTGGAAGTGGCTCACAAGGTGGTGTGTGCACAGCCTTGCTAAATGTCTACTGTTAAAGTAAGGGCATTGATTGGAAAGGAATAGGACCCTGCAACTTGGAATGGGAACGATGTGTGGGAGGACCCTGATGAAGCTGTGGACACTGAATTTGTAAAATGCGATGAATTTTTGTGCCAGAAGAAGCAGCTTTCCCATCCCCAGTAGTGGAAACATCCCTTCCTTGACCCATGCTGCCATCAGCCTTTCTATCTTTGTCTGAGGAGATAAACCCCGCACTGCCTGAGGCAACAGTGATGGCCTCCCCTGAGGCAGTTGCCAGGCAAAATAATGTTGATTCTTCTCAGGAGCCACCCCTGCCCCTGTTTGCTTCTAGAGACATATAACTAGCCTAAAGGTCCTGGTAGGCTCCTAGAGGTGAAGTTGAGATGTGACCCATGAGGAGGTGAGCTACACTCAAAAAGAACTGCTTGAGTTTTCTAATTTATATGAACAGAAATCTGGAAAACAGAGAATGGATATTAAGGGTGTGTGATAATGATGGAAGGAACATAGAGTTGGATTAGGCTGAATTTATTGATTTGAGCCCACTGAGTAGGTACTCTGCATTTAATATTGCAGCTTGGGGAGTTAAAAAAAGGTTTTAATAGTTTATTTGCTTGGTTAGCTGAAATATGGATTCACTGTGAATGAGCTGGAAGTGCCTGATCTTCCTTGGTTTAATGAAGATGGAGGGATCCAAAGGCTTCAGGAGATTGGGATGGTCGAGTGAATTAGTCACTTTAGACCTACTATACCAGCTGAGAGGGTCCAGAAGATATACCACTTGACCAATGCCTCCTAAAATAGATTTGTGAAGGCAACACCTGCATCTTTCAAGAGCACTGTAGTTGCTCTTCTCTGTATGTCAGATCTAACAGTGGAAACTGCAGTCACTCAACTACAGAATTTAAATATGTTGGGGATAACTGGATCCTGAGGTGGCAAGGGCCAAGTGGTGGCACTCAACCATCAAAGACAAGGTGGGCATAGCTACCATAATAGATAGCAAAGGCAAAGCGGCAATCAGAATAGTCTGACTCCTCTAGAGCTCTAGCATTGGCTAATTAATCATGGTTTTCCTAGAAGTGAAATTGAGAGGAAGCCTACTTTATTCCTATTTAACTTATACAAGCAGAAAACTTCTAGATTGAATAGACAAAAGACTAATTTGAATTATGAAGCAGAGAATCACAGCCCCTCAATCAATTTCCACATGAGCTAGTTTACAAACTCAGAACCCATTAAATGAAGGGGAGGCTGGGTCTCCTTGAGGAAGGACCCCACCACATTACCAACAATGTATGCAGTGAATCTTTCCCCATCCTTCTTCAAGGAGACCTCTGGCCTTTACTAGGGTAACTGTGCATTGGGAACAGAGAAATGATCAGACATTTCGGGGACTACTGGACACTGACTCTGAGCTGACATTGATTCCAGGGTACCCAAAACATCACTGTGATCCTCCAGTTAAAGTAGGGGCTTAGGAAGGTCAGGTAGTTAGTGGAGTTTGAGCTCAGGTCTGGCTTACAGTGAGTCCAGTGGGTCACCAGACTCATCTTGTGGTCCTTTCCCCAGTGCCAGAATGCATAATTGGCATAGACATACTTAGCAGCTGGCAGAACCCCCACATTGGCTCCCTGACTGGTAGAGTGAGGGCTACTATGGTAGGGAAGGCAAAATGGAAGCCATTAGAGCTGCCTCTACCTAGAAAAACAGTATCAAATAGTATCAAAATGTGCATCAAAAGCAATATCACATCCCTGGAGGGATTTCAGAGATTAGTGTCACCATTAAGGACTTGAAAGATGCAGGAGTGGTGATTTTCATCACATCCCCATTCAACTCTCCCATTTAGCCGGTGCAGTAGATGATGGATCTTGAAGAGTGACTGTAGATTATCGTAAGTTTAACCAAGTGGTGACTCCAGTTGCAACTGCTGTACCAGATGTGGTTTTATTGCTTGAGCAAACTAACACATCTCCTCATACCTGGTATGCAGCCATTGACTTGGCAAATGCCTTTTTCTCCATTCCTGTCCATAAGGCCCACCAGAAGCAATTTGCCTTCAGCTGGCAAGGCCAGCAGTATGCTTTTACTGTCCTATCTCAGGGGTATATCAACTCTCTGGCTTTGTGTCATAATCTTATTTGGAGAGATCTTAATGGCTTTTCACTTCTGCAAGATATCACACTGGTCCATTACATTGATGACATTATACTGATTGGATCTAGTGAGCCAGAAGTAGCAAACACACTGGACTTACAAGTAAGACATTTGCATGCCAGAGGATGGGAAATAAATCTGACTAAAATTCAAGAGACCTACCTCAGTAAAATTTCTAGGGGTCCAGTGGTATGGGGCCTGTTGAGCTATTCCTTCTAAGGGGAAGGATAAATTGCTGCACTTGGCCCCTCCTACAACCAAGAAAGAGGCACAATACTTAGTGGGCCTATTTGGATTTTGAAAGCAATGCATTCCTCATTTGAGTGTGTTACTCTGGCCCATTTATCAAGTGACCCAAAAGACTGCCAGTTTTGATTGGGATCCAGAAGAAGACAAGGCTGTGCAAGTTGATCTGCCACTTGATCCATATAATCCAGCAGATCCAATGGTGCTTGAGGTGTCAGTGGTAGATAGGGATGCTCTTTGGAGCCTTTGGCAGGTCCCCATCGGTGAATCACAGTGGAGGCCTCTAAGATTTTGGAGCAAGGCCCTGCTTGCTTCTGCAGATAACTACTCTCCTTTTGAGAGAGTGCTCTTGGCCTGTTACTGGGCTTTGGTGACTGAACGTTTGACTGTGGGTCAAGTCACGATGCGACCTGAACTGCCTATCATGAACTGCGTGCTTTCTGACCCATCTAGTCATAAAGTGGGTCATGGACAGCAGCATGCCATCATCAAATGGAAGTGGTATATATGTGATTGGGCTTGAGCAGGTCCTGAAGGCACAAGTAAGTTAAATGTCTCTAATGCCCATAGTCTCCACTCCTGCCACCCTGCCTTCTCTCCTGCAGCCTGCACTGATGGAGTTCCCTATGATCAGTTGACAGAGGAAGAGAAAACTAGGGCCTCATTCACAGATGGTTCTGCACAACATGTAGATACCACCCAAAAGTGGACAGCTGCAACCCCTTTCTGGGACATCCCTGATGGACAATTGTGAAGGGAAATTTTCCCAGTGGACAGAACTTTGAGCAATGCACCTGGTTGTGCACTCTGCATGGAAGGAGAAATGGCCAGATGTGCAATTTTGCATACTGATTCATGGGCTCTAGCCATGGTTCGGCTGGATGATCAAGGACTTGGGAGAAGCATGATTGGAAAATTGGTGACAAAAATATTTGGGGAAGAGTTATGTGGATGGACCTCTCTGAGTGGTCAAAATCTGTGAAGATATTTATATTCCATGTGAATACTCACCAACAGGTGACCCAGCAGAGGAGGATCTTAATAATCAAGTGGAGAGGATGACCTCTTCTGTGAACACCACTTAGCCTCTTTCCCAAGTTCCCTGTCATTGCCCAGTGGGTCCATGAAAAAAGTGGCCATGGTGGCAGGGATGGAGGCTATGCATGGGCTCAGCAACCGTGGACTTTCACTCATCAAGGCTGACCTGGCTAGGGTCATTTGCCAGCAGCAGAGACCAACATGGAGCCCTTGATATGGCTCCATTCCTTGGGGTGATCAGCCAGCTACCTGGTGGCAGGTTCATTATGTTGGACCTCTCCCATCATGGAAAGGACAGAGGTTTGTCCTTTCTGGTTAATATGGATATGGATTTCCTATCCTGCATGCAATGTTTCTGCCAAAACTACCATCTGTGGACTCAGCGGAATGCCTTATCACCATCGTGGTATTCCACACAGCATTGTCTCTGACCAAGGCACTCATTTTACAGCTAAAGAAGTGCAGCAGTGGGCTCATGCTTATAGAATTCACTGGGCTTACTATGTTTCCCATCATCCTGAAGCAGCTGGATTGAGAAATAGTGGAATGGCCTTTTGAAGTCACAGCTACAATGCCAATTAGGTGACAGTACTCTGCAGGGCTGGGGCAAAGTTCTCCAGAAGGTCATGTATGCTCTGAGTCAGTATCCAGTATATGGTACTGTTTCTCCCATAGCCAGGATTCATGGGTTCAGGAATCAAGGGGTGGAAATGAAATGATCTATTAGCAAAATTTTTGCTTCCTGTTCCTGCAAAATTACATTCTGCGGGCAAAGAGGTCTTAGTTCCAGAGGGAGGAACACTGCCATCAGGAGACAAAACACTTATTCTATTAAATTGGAAGTTAAGATTGCCACCTGGGCACTGTGGGTTCCTCCTACCTTTAAGTCAACAGGCCAAGAAGGGAGTTACAGTGTTGTCTGGGGTTATTCACCCAGACTGTTGAGATGAAATCGGTCTACTACTCCACCATCAGAGGTAAGAAAGAGTATGCATGGAATACAGGAGTTCCATTAGGCTGTCTCTTAGTATTACCATGCCCTATGATTCAGGTCAATGGGAAACTACAACAACTCAATCCAGGCAGGACTACGAATGACCTAGACCCTTCAGGAATGAAGGTTTGGGTCACTCCATCAGGAAAAAAAATGTGGTTTGCTGAGGTGCTTGCTGAAGGCAAAGGGAATGGGTAGTAGAAGAAGGTAGTCATCAGTACCAGCCATGACCACGTGATCAACTATAGAAATGAGGACTGTAATTATCATGAGTATTTTCTCCTTTTGTTAAAAATATGTTTGTGCTTGTATACACTTGTACTATGAAAATATCTTCATTTTGTTTATCATGTGACATAAGATTTATTGACTTCACATTGGCATTTAAGTATTAAACTTTATGTAATAGTATTTGGGTTGGGGATTGGTGTATTTCTGTTTGTACCAAGGACAGTTGTATTATGTTAGGCATAATTATAACCTTATTATTATCTTTATTTGAAGATTATGTCTGATCTCAGGAGATGTCTATGGGTTCAGATTGACAAGGGGTAAACTTGTGATGGTTAATACTGAGTGTCAACTTGATTGGATTGAAGCATACAAAATATCGATCCTGGATGTGTCTGTGAGGGTGTTGCTAAAGGAGATTAACATTTGAGTTGGTGAACTAGGAAAGGCTGATACACACTGAATTTGGGCAGGCACAATCTAATCAGCTGCCAGCCTGACTAAAATATAAGCAGGCAGAAAAATGTGAAAAGAGAGACTGGCCTGGCTTCCCAGGCTACATCTTTCTCCCATGCTGGTTGCTTTCTGCCTTTGAATGTTGGACTCCAACTTCTTCAGTTTTAGAACTGAGACTGGCTCTCCTTGCTCCTCAGCCTGCTGATGGCCTATTGTGGGACCTTGTGATTGCATTAGTTAATACTTAATAAACTCCCATATATATGTTATTTTTCAACAAAACAAAAATAATTTCAACAAAACAAAAATAATAGTGGAAATGAGAAAATGACCAACTAGTCCCAGATAGTTTAGACAGATTAAATAAACACTCAAAAGTGTACAATATATTAAATAACCCAAATTTATTGATAAATGTATTGAGGTGAATTACAGTGAAGTGAGGCAGAGGGATAAATTTGATAGGGAACATAGGAAGGTAAAGTGGTCCCACCTGCTACACAGTAGTTATTGCATACAAATAGTGTGTTTACTAGAACTGAGTTTTTTGAGTATATATTTTGGTCTGTGAAGTATACTGGTTTTAAAATAATTTTTAAAATATTTGGCTTAGACTTGTTATTTACTATTCTAGAAAAAATTATTTTTGTGAACTTTATGTTACCTCTTTATAAGAGTGCATAAATTCACAGATGTCATCTCTCTCGTTCGGGAAAACTTTTCCCTAATTCCATGATAAGTTAATTTTAAGCTATCTCCTTCCATTGGAATGGAGGTTCAAAGAAAATTACTTTGAAATAAAGCAGCAAAAACAAAACAACAACAACAACAACAACAACAAAAAAAAAACTACTTTATCATCTCTTCATTCCAAAACTGACATTGTGATCTTTGAAAAAGGTCTCTGGAAAGGAATAGAGGGTCTCTTAATTAAAGACCCTGTGCTTTAAAATTTTCAGTTTGGCCAGGTGCGGTGGCTCACGCCTGTAATCCCAGCACTTTGGAAGACTGAGGCGGGCGGATCATGAGGTCAAGAGATCGAGACCAACCATCCTGGCCAACATGGTGAAACCCCATCTCTACTAAAAATACAAAAAATAGGCATGGTGGCATATGCCTGTGGTCCCAGGTACTCAGGAGGCTGAGGCGAAAGAATCACTTGAACCCAGGAGGCGGAGGTTGGAGTGAGCCGAGATTGCACCACTGCACTCCAGCCTGGCATTAGAGCAAGACTCCGTCTCAGAAAAAAAAAAAAAAAAAAAAAAATTCAGTTTTGAACAAAATCTTAGTATTCAGGATTTTTTTTTTTTTTTTTTAGGCAATCCTGTTTTCCAAGTGTTATTCAAAATTATTTTCATTGTTATCCAGAAAATATATAAAATATATATTCAAGGCCCCAGAATTCTCTTTTAATAAAAGAAAAATATTATCAATATTCAAATAACTAATATTGAGATATTTTGGGGTATGTCCATCATAGCAACTGTAAATTGAAAAGCAAAGCTTTTCTAGGCCATTTTAAATAACATTTGTTTTTTACAAATGCTTTTTTATAAAACATTTGAGTTTTACCCAGAACCTCCTGTTACTCCATTTTTCTCATCAATATATAAAATTCAGATCTCTGATTTGAAGTGGGAATGCAGATTTTATAGCCTTAACAGTTTTGTGTTTATGTAGTCTATGGGTTCATTAGTTTGATAGGGCTGCCATAACAAAATACCACAGACTGTGTAATTTATACAACAGAAATTTATTTTCTCACAGTTCTGGAGACTAGAAGTCTTTAAGATCAAAGTATCAGCAGGTTTGCTTTCTTTTTAGGCCTCTGTTGTTGGCTTGCAGATGACCTCCTCCTTGCTGTGAGTTCACAAAGTCATCTTTCTGTGCATGTACATGTCTGTTGTATCTCTGTGTCCTAATCTCCTTAATAATCACCCACTTATGAGTGAGAACATGTTAGGATGAGAATAATAACTCATTGTGGTTTTGATTTGCATTTCCCTATTGATTAGTGATATTGAGGATTTTTTCATATACTTGTTTTTCGTATACTTGTTTCATATGTTTTTTTCATATACATCTTATGAGAGATGTCTTCAACTCATTTTACCATTTTTTAATTGGATTACTTGCTTTTTGCTGTTTAGTTGTTGAGTTTCTTGTATATTCTCTATATTAATCCCTTGTCAAATGAATCGTTTAGAATATTATCTCCCATTTTGTAGGTTGTCTGTTTACTCTGTTGATTATTTCCTTTGCATATACTTTTGAGGTTTTCTTCATAAAATCTTTTCCCACACCAATGTCTGAAGCATTTCCTCTGTGTTCTGTTTTACTAGTTTCATAGTTTTGGTCTTATGTGCAAGTCTTTAATCCATTTTTAGTTGATTTTTATATATGGTGATAGATAGGGGTCTAATTTCAATTTTCTGCATATGAATATCCAGCACCATTTAGTGAAGAGACTGTCCCTTCCCTAGTGAATATTCTTGGCACTTTTATCAAAAGTCAGTGGCTGTGAATAGACTGGTTTATTTATGGGTTTTCTGTTCTGTTCCGTTTGTCTGTTTTTATGTCAGTAACATGCTGCTTTATTTACTACAGCTTTGTAGTATATTTTAAAGTATGATGCTTCCAACTTTGTTCTTTTTGCTCAGGATTGGTTTGGTTATTCAGTGTCTTTTATGGTTTCATACCAATTTTAGGATTACTTTTTCTGTCATTGGTATTTTGATAGAGATTGTATTGAATCTATAGATCACTTTTGGAAACGTTCATTTTTACAATATTATTTCTTTTTTTTTTTTTTTGAGACGGAGTTTCGCTCTCGTTACCCAGGCTGGAGTGCAATGGCGCAATCTCGGCTCACCGCAACCTCCGCCTCCTGGGTTCAGGCAATTCTCCTGCCTCAGCCTCCTGAGTAGCTGGGATTACAGGCACAAGCCACCATGCCCAGCTAATTTTTTGTGTTTTTAGTAGAGACGGGGTTTCACCATGTTGACCAGGATGGTCTCGATCTCTCGACCTCGTGATCCACCCACCTCGGCCTCCCAAAGTGCTGGGATTACAGGCTTGAGCCACCGTGCCCGGCTTATTTCTTAAAATTTATGAACATAGAATGTTCATTTGTTTGTGTCCTCTTCAATTTCTTTCATCAGTTTTTTAGTTTTCTGTGTAGAGATCTTTCACCCTCTTGGTTAAATTTACTGCTAGGTACAGTTGATACTTGAACTGTATAAGTGGTGTGTTGCTCCTGCATGCAATTGAAAATTTATGTGTAACTTTTGATTTGCTGAAAACTTAATTACTAACTAATAAGCTACTGTTGACTGGAAGCCTTAGCAATGACATGAACTGTTGACTAACACATTATTTTACATATGTATTGCGTACTGTATTCTTGAAATAAAGGTGACTAAAGAAAAGAAAGTGTTATTAGGAAATTTAATAACAAAATTATTTAAGAAAAAATACTATTCACTAAGTCAGAGTAGATTAACACATAGGTCTTTATCTTTTTCATCTTCACATTGAATTGGCTGATGAGGAGGAGGAAGAAGAGTAAGAGGAGTTGGTTTTGCTGTCTCAGGAGTGGTAGAGGCAGAGAAATTTTAAGGGAGGTAGGAGAGGCAGGCACACTCAGTGTAACATTTATTGAAAAAAGTCTGCATACATCTAAGTAGACCCATGCAGTTCAAGCCTGTATTGTTCAGGGGTCCAACTGAATTTTATTTTTCTGTGTAGCTGTTATAAAAAGAATTGCTTTTTCAGTTTCTTTTTCCACTAGTTTATTGCTCATGTTTAGAAATAGTACTTATTTTTTATATTGATTTTTCTTCAAAAGTACTAAACTTGTTTATCGTTCTAAGAGTTTTTGAGCTGAGCCTTTAATGTTTCTTATATGTCATGTACAATATGGGAGATGAACAGGAACAAATTTGGATAGTCATTTCCAATTCGGATGTCCTTTAATTCTTTCTCTTGCCTAATTGCTATGACTAGTACATCTAGTACTGTGTTGAATGAAAGTGGTGAAAGGGAGCATCTTTCTTTTGTTCCAGATCTTAGAGGAAAAGCTTTTAACTTTTCCTCAGTCAGTATGATGTTAGCTGTGGGTTTGCTATACATAGCCTTTATTGTGTTGAATTACATTCCTTCTATGTGTAACTTGGTAAGAGTTTTTATCATGAAGGGATGTTGAATTTTATTACATGTTTTTTCTGTGTTTATTGAAATGATCATATGATTTTTGTCTTTCATTTTATTGATGTGATGTGTCATTTGTTAATTTGCATATCCTAAACCATCCCATTTATCTTACCCATTTATGCCTGGATTAAATCCTACTTGATGATGGTGAATTATCTTTTTAATATGCTTCTGAATTCTGTTTGCTAGTATTTTGTTGACAATTTTTGCTTCTATATTCATTAGGAATGTTGGTCTCTAGTTTTTCTTCTCTTGTTACCGAGCCCTTGGTCTAGTTTTGGTATCAGGATAATGCTGACCTCTTAGAATCAGTTTTGAAGAATTACCTCCTTCTCAATTTTCTGGAAGAGTTTTAGAAAGATTTATTTTAATTCTGCTTTAAATATTTGACAGAATTCAGCAATGAAGCCATAGAGTCTTGGGCTTTTTTAAAATTGCAAATTTAGTCACATTACTTTTCAATTGGTATATAGTGGTTTTTCATTTCTTCTTGACTTATTTGTGGTAGGGTGTTTGTGTCCAGAAGTTTATCCTTTTCTGCTAGGTTTTCTAAACTGTTGGTGTATAGTTGTTCATAGTAGTCTTAACGATTTTTATTTATGTGGTGTCACTTTTTTGTCTAATTTTTCCTTTCTGATTTTATTTTTTTGAGTCTTTTCTCTTTTTGTCTTTGTTAGTCTCACTATTAGTTGGGCAATTTTATTTATCTTTTCATAAAACCAACTTTTTGAGAGTTTTTTGATATGTTGTTTTCTTTCTCAATTTTGTTTATTTTAGCTCTGATATTTTTTTTTTTCTATCAATTGTTATGGTTTGTTCTTGATTTTCTTGTTCCTTTTGACCCATGTTCATTGGGGAGCATGTTCTTTAGTTCCCTATATTTGCAGTTTTATCAGTTTCCTTTGTTGATTTCTAGTTTTATTTCATTTTGATTAGAAAAGATATTTAATATGACTTTAGTTCTTTTAAATTCGTTGAGCCTTTTTTGTGACCTAATATGTGGTCTGTTGTGGAGAATATTCCATGTGCTGATGAAAAGTATCTGCATTCTGCAGCAATTGGGTGATACTTTCTTTAAATGTTTATTAGGTTTATTTGGTCTGAAGAGCAGTTTAAATTCAAAGTTGCTTTTTAAATTGACTAGATGATCTGTCACATGCTGAGAGTGGAGTGTTGAAGTCCCCATCTATTATTGTATCAGAATTTTTCTTTCCTTTACATCTAACAATATTTGCTTTCATATATCTTGGTACTGCAATGTTGGCTGCGTATTATATTTACAGTTGTTATCTCCTTTACTGAATTAATCTCTTTATCATTACATAATGATCTTCTTTGTTTGTTTTTAGTTGTTTTTTGTTTTTATTTTTGTTTTGAGACATAGTCTCACTCCCTGGGTTTGTGTAAGTATATTCTGTGAAGGTCACATAAGGATGAAATCACCTAAGGATGCATGTCTCAGAATGTATCCCTGTGGTTCAGTGACATTTGACTGTAATGAGTGGCAAAGCAGTAAACTTTGGTCTGTATTACTCAAACTCCTGTATGCTGACCCACTCACTTATTTCAGTGAAAACTCAAAGATTTTTATTTAGTGTTGAAGGCCTAAAGCTCATTTAAAATTAAATATAGTCTGGGTGCAGTGGCTCACACCTGTAATTCCAGCACTTTGGGAAGCTGAGCTGGGAGGATCAGTTGAGACCAGTAATTCGAGACCAGCTTAGGCAACATAGTGGAAACTGTCTCTACCAAAATTTTTTTTTTTTTTTTTTTTTTTTTTTTTTTTTTTGAGATGGAGTCTTACTCTGTCACCAGGCTGGAGTGCAGTGGCACAGTCTTGGCTCACTGCAACCTCCACGTCCCGGGTTCAAGCAATTCTCCTGCCTCAGCCTTCTGAGTAGCTGGGACTACCACTATGCCCAGCTAGTTTTTGTATTTTTAGTAGAAGCAGAGTTTCACCATGTTGGCCAGGATGGTCTTGATCTCTTGACCTTGTGATCTGCTTACCTCAGCCTCCCAAAGGGCTAGGATTACAGGCGTGAGCCAACACATCCGGCCTTTTTTTTTTTTTTTTTTAATTAGCCAGGCATGGTAATACATGTCTGTGGTCCCAGCTACACTTGAAGCCTAAGGTGGGAGGATTGCCTGAGCCCAGAGGTTGAGACCACATTGAGCCATGATTGTACCACTATGCTGCACTTACATGTCAGTGTCTATAAATAGTTTTATTAGGGAACACAAACATGCATAATATTTACCTACTATTCATGGATGCTTTTGAATTATAATAGCAGAGTTGATCAGTTGTAACAAAGATTATTTGACCCATTGAGCTGAAAAGGTTTACTAACCAGTCACTTACAGAAAAATGTTGTAGAAAATTGGATGTAGAGGATAGACTACAAAGCAACCAAATTAATTTATCAGTATTCTGTTCAAGATAGTGTACCCTGGGAAATTTTCAGAACTTTCCCTGATTGACATAGAATGGAAGCCAAAATTAAGATATAGGGTCTGCAGAAAACAAAACTAAACAAACAGCAAAACTGTCCAATACCTTGGTTAGCAGCCTGTAAGCCGAAGAAGACATAATAAAAGCTAGATAGCAGTGTTTCTTTTTCTATGTTTTACAAGAAAATGAAATTCAGAATTGTCCATAAAACTCCTGAATTTTTATGTAAAACATATTTGTGAGTAAATGCTTGTTTTTCTGGGGAGAAAGTCCATAGTTTTCCTTTGATTTTCTGTGGGGTTTACAGATGCAGATAGTTGAGTTACTAATATACAAAGTTAACTCCCAAAGAAAAAGGTTTGAATATATCTTTATTTTACCTGCTAACCTCCTTTTAGTCCTGGGTGCTTTCTGTTACTTACCTTAGGACTGTAAGACATGCAACTTTTATTTGCCGTTTTCTGGCACACTTCATGGTCATGTGCTCTGATCATTAGGTGTGAATTTACATGGAAGGAATGAAGAGTATGATGAGGTATTAATATTTATTGACTGCCTGCTAGGAACTAAACAGGTGCTTTATGCCTAGTTTTTAATCTAATGTTTCATAATTCTATTAGACATACTGAGTAATTTGAAATTTGGAGAAGTTGCATATCTGTGGATACACTGTCTATAGATTATCTAGTAGTAGGCCTGGGACTTGAACCTGCATCTCTATGATAAATACTAAATTATCCTGTCTCCTCTATACATCCTGGAGAGAGAACACAGAAAGCAAGTAGGGAACACAGATGCCTGCCTTTTTTTCTTATTTAACACTTTTCTGTAGGGTTTGCTATTTCTAATTATCATTTTTATGTGAGCATTGGTGCATATAAACTATATGACATTTTGGTCTCTGTCAGCACTAAAGGATGATAACATTGTATTAGATTGCTTAAATTGAATGGCTTGTATTGTTGCTATGAAATACAATGAAATCTTTACAATATTTGGAATGAAACTATTACCAAGGAAGTAACCCTGAATTGAAGCTAATATAGAGCACTTGTTTGAATGATAGTGTTATATTTCTTATGTTTATTCATACTAGCTAGTAAATCTCCATTATGATTTCATAGCTTCATTGCACTTTAAAAAATTATAAGCATGCCAGAGAACTTCTGTTTATGTGGGTTACATCTATTGATACTTACTATCTTAAAGAATAAAATTATTGGCCGGGCGCGGTGGCTCAAGCCTGTAATCCCAGCACTTTGGGAGGCCGAGGCGGGTGGATCACGAGGTCGAGAGATCGAGACCATCCTGGTCAACATGGTGAAACCCCGTCTCTACTGAAAATACAAAAAATTAGCTGGGCGTGGTGGCATGTGCCTGTAATCCCAGCTACTCAGGAGGCTGAGGCAGGAGAATTGCCTGAACCCAGGAGGCGGAGGTTGCAGTGAGCCGAGATCGCGCCATTGCACTCCAGCCTGGGTAACAAGAGCGAAACTCCATCTCAAAAAAAAAAAGAATAAAATTATTTAACTCACATAAAGAATAAATAAACCCATTACCTAGTAAAATAAATAATATAATGAAAAATTGCTGTATGTTTTACAACCCCTAAAATAGTCAAAATATTAACAATTTTTTTACATTTTGTAAATCTCTATAATCTCTGGCTTAATAAAAGATAGCTAAATTGTCAATTATCTGTTTCTACATTTAATCTGTTGTAATATGTTTTTGTTGAAATTTGTGAGGAAAATTACGTTTGAAGCAATTATGTAATTAAAAAAGATGGAGTATTTTAATAAACATTTCTAATAAATATAGATATTATTTGTTTTGGTATTTTGCCCAAACTAGACAATAATGATAGTTTCTTAAAGGTAAGTGTAGTAGTCAGAGTTCTCCAGGAAACAGAATGAATGGTTGATTGATTGATAGAAAAATAGATAGATAGATACATGCATACACACATATGTACATACATACATACGTACAGAGGGGATTTATTAAAAGAATTGACTCATGCAGTTACAGAGGCTGAGGACTTTCCTGACTTGCCACCTGCATGCTGGAATTCTGATGTCTTAGGGTAAGAGAAATTTATACCCCAGCTCCAAGACAGAGAGGAAATAACCTATTTGCTCCATTTGGGTCCCCTGCTAATTAGGTGGGTCTGCTCACATTGAGGGCAGATCTTATTTACTCAGCCTGTGGACTCAATTGTGAATCTCCTTTAGAAACATTCTCACAAGCATACACAGAAATAGTGGTTTACCAATTCTCTAGATAATCCTTACACCAGTCAAGATGACACCAAAAATTAATCATCATAATAAGTAACAATGTGGAATCCAAAGCCATATTAAGGACATTTTCATAATACTCTTAAGTTAAATTATATTGGTCTACCAGAATAGCCAATACAATATTGAAGAATAAGAAAAAAGTTGGAGAACCTGACACTATACAACTTCAAGATTTATTATAAAGCTATGGTGATGGAGCAGTATGCAAAGATAGTCTTTTTAACAAATAGTGCTGGCACACCTGGACATCCACATGCTAAAAATTGAATCTGGACACAGACCTTACACCCTTAAAAAATTAACTCAAAGTGGATCAAAGGACTAAATATAAAACACAAAACTATAAAAACGGCCAGACAATAATATAGGAGAAAGCCTAGGTAACCTTGGGTATGGCAGTGATTTTTAGATCCAGTTCCAAAGGTACAATCCACAAAAGAAAATAATGGTAAACTGGATTTCGTTAAAAACTCTGCTCTGCCAAATACAATGCCATGAAATGAAAAGACAAGCCACAGACTGGGAGAAAATATTTTCCAAAGACACTTCTTATAATGTACCATTATTTAAAAATACACAAGAACTCCCAAAACTCAACAGTAAGAAAATGAACAACCCTAAACTAGGCATGCATGCAGTGGTTCATGCCTATAATCCCAGCACTTTGGGAGGCTAAGGCAGGTGGATCACTTCATGTCAGGAGTTAGTGACCAGCCTGATCAACATGGTGAAACCCTGTCTCTACCAAAAATACAAAACTTAGCCAGGCAGGGTGGTGTGAGACTGTACTTGGGAGGCTGAGGCAGAAGAATCCCTTGAACCCAGGAGGCATAGGTTGCAATGAGCCAAGATCTCGCCACTGCACTCCAGCCTTGGTAACAGAGTCAGACTCTTCTTTTAAACACACACACACACACACACACACACACACACACACACACACACGGCTATTGAAAAATGGACCAAAGACCTTAGCAAACACCTCACCAAAGAAGATATACAGATGTCAAATAAGTATATGAAAAGATGTTCTACGTTTTATATCATCAGGGAAATGCAAATTAAAGCAACAGTGAAATATTACTACATATTTATTAGAATGGTCAAAATCTGGAATACTAACAACACTAAGTGCTGTTTAGGATGTGGAGCAAGGAACTCTCGTTAATTGCTGGTGGGAATACAAGACGGCATAACCACTTTGGAGACCAGTTCAGTGGTTTCTTAATTTGCATTCCAGCAATTATGCACCTTGGTATATATCCAAACAAGTTGAAAGTGTATAACCACACAAAAATCTCTGCATAGATTTTTATAGAAACTTTAATAATAGATGCCAAAACTTGGAAGCAACCAAGATAACCTTCAGTGGGTGAATGGATAAGTAAACTGTGGTACATCCAGATAATGGAATATTATTCAGTATCAAAAAGAAATGTGCTATCAAACCATGAGGAGGAAACTTAAATGCCTATTACTACATCAAAGAAGCCAATCTGCAAAGGCTGCACACTGTAATTATCCAACTATATGATATTCTGGTAGGGCAAAACTATGGAGATAGTAAAAGAATCAGTGCTTGCCAGAGGTTAGAGAGAAGGAAGGGATGAACAGGCAGAGCACAGAGGGGTTTTAGGGCAGTAAAACTACTGTGAATGATACCATAATGAAGGAATCATGTTATGATACATTGTCTAAACCCATAGAATATACAATGCTGAAAGTGAACTTTAAACTGTGGACTTTGGGTGATAATGATGTGTCAGTGGAGGTTCATCAGTGGTAACAAATGGCCCACTTGGTTGGGATATGTTGATAATGGGAGAAGCTATGCATATTGCAGGTATAAGGGATATATGGAAAATTATCTTTTCTGCCCAATTTTGCTATAAACCTAAAACAAATCTAAAAATGTAAAGTTTTTTTTTTTAATTTAGTATCCATTAGTCTGGAGTCTTCCAATTCTGGAAAGATCGAGTAAATATACTTTTCTCTATTTCTCATGCTAAGTACAACTGAAATCCTAATAAATAATGTGGTGGTGTGTTGTTCTTGTTTGTGTGTGTTTGTACCTCATATATTTCATACTTGGAGGTTAAGCAGTTGACAACCTAGAAATATCAAAAAGCACTGACCAATAAATAAATATATAGCCTCGACAAAATCGTTGTCTGTTTAGGCAACGAGTGTAGAAAGCATAGCAAGTCAGAAAACTTACACCATAACCACCCTATTCCTGCCAAACACTACAGAAAAACTGTGGTCCTACACCAACCCATGTCAACAAAGGTCGAGTGGGGAGCCTGGATTTTCACCCTTGTTAGACTGTGATGAAGTGCCCCAATCTTGTGGTCCCCTGAAGGGTCTCAGAGCCTCAGGGATTCACAGATCACAGCTTTGAGACTTTAAGCTTTCCTACTAAATGGGTTAAATTTCTTACTTTTTAAAGATGCTATGTAGTCCCTCCCCCCGCCACCTCCAGGACTACACCTGGGGTTACACGTGGCTACTTTTGAAAATTATTATTTATTGTAGAGAAAGGGTCTCTCCACATTGCCAAGGTTGGTCGTGAACTTCTGGGCTTAAGAGATCCTCCTGCCTCAGCCTTCCAAAGTGCTGGGATTATAGGAGTCAGCCACTGGTACCCAGCCTGCTGGTACCCAGCCTGCTACCAGCTTTTATAAATAATATTTTCATCTTATAAAATTTCATAACATGACCCATTCCAAATCACCTTTGAAAACTGTGAAATAAGTATTTATTAAATGAATAATTTTAAGTATCATCACTAATAGTTATTTAAATAACAATACATTATATAGAAAATATATGGATTTGGCCGGAAATTTCATTACAACTTAAAAAATACATTTTGAAAAGGGATATCATGAATTTTGCTAATGGTAGTCTTTAAACAGAATCATTCTTCTTGAGCATTTCAAAATGGTAAAAAAGGTTGAATACTTACTGAATGAGATTTGACTTCTGATTTGGTTCTGCTCTGTCACTATTTTGCAGAAAACCTGAAATCTCTGTGAAATTGCAGAATTCATAGATTAAAAAGGGGATGTAATATTTTTGGAGAAAATTGAGCTATACATTCAGTGAATGTAAACGCTTGTTACTAATGTTGTCATATTTTAAAAGTAGCAGATACATGGAACTAATTATTCAAGTTTTATTCTGAATCAGAGAAATCCAGTGTTTATGTTTACTCAATAAAACTGCTGTTTCAAAAGATTTATTTTTATCCTTGAATAGATAATGATACATGAAAATTAACGTTTTGTTAGAACACAGTCTTACTCATTCACCTATGTATTAACTATGGGTGATTTCACTGTACCACAGCAGAGTTAAGTCGTTTGATATGTTGCTTAAAGTCAGAAATACAGTCATCCCTTGGTATATATGTTGGGGGTTGTTCCAGGACCCCTGCATATACTAAAATCTACATATACTCAGTCCCTCATTCAGCTCTTGGGAACCTGCATATATACAAAACATTGGCCCTCCATATGTGCAGGTTTTACATTTTGTTAATTTGACCTATGTTTGGTTGAAAGAAATCTTCAGATAAATGGACCAAGCAGTTCAATCTTGTGTTGTTCAAGAGTCAACTGCATTTTGACTCTGACTCTTTACAGAAAAAGTTTACTGACCTTTGGTGTAGATAAGAAATCCTTATGACCTGGACTAAGAATGTAGGAATCCTTAGTCAGTCAACTAACTCCTTTAAGGTAATGAAAAGAGTATTGGGCTATGATTTAAACTTTCTACAGATAAAAATCTAGCATATTCCAATTACCAGCAGTGTAGCATGATAAATAAATTATTTGACCTTTCAGAATCTTAGTTTTCTCGATTGTTAAATGAACATACTGATACCATTCTGCTCACTTCACACTGTTTAAAGAAAATAATTTAAAAATAATGAGTGATGACACTATTTTAAATAGGAATGCTGGATTATTTAATCACAGAATGCTAAAAAGTGTGACTCAATGTTAATTTCATAAGCTTTTCAGTATGTCTTTTGAGTATATAGTTCAATATAGTTGTTATAAGAAGTTGTTGTTGAATAATTTCAGGAGTGTAGAAGAAAATTTCTGATATTTTAAAGTATTCTGTTTTAGAATAAAATCCAGCTTTTTAATAGAGCATGCAAGACCAGTAATGATCCATTTACTTCCTGGCTCTTTAACCTTACCTCTCACTATTTGCTGTTTTTATACTATTTGCATAAATGATGGAACTAAAGAGGGAAAGGCTGAGATAATAGGAGTGAAAGAAACATCTATGCTAGACAGAAGTAAACTGTGGCTGTGTTTGCCATGATTTGTTTTTACAATGTGGTTGTTTACAGAAACAAAGCAGCAAAAACTAAATATGAAATTAAATAATAAGCTATGCTGAAGGTTGTTTAAAATTGGAAAAAACAACTTCATAAGAACCTCTATGTTTTCTTACAACGGAGTAACTACTATTTTTAAAAATTAATCTTTATTTAAGAGACTCTAAAAAGAGAGCAATTACATATAAGAACTTTTCTTTCTTGAAAAAAATTAAAATTGTGTGTCTTATACAGGCTCTTCAAAATGATAAAAATGTAGAAAATCTACTTGCAGAAAAATTTCTGAGTCTACAGTGTTAAACATTTTCTATTTCCATAGAGGATATTCAAAGAAAAATTGGTATCAGTAAAATGTACAATCACACAAAACCCTATTTGTTTTTAGGGGAGGAAGTGAGAGAATGAGGTGAGATTATACATTTTCAAAGAGAGAGGCACTTAGCTACTAGAAATTTAACTAATATTTTATTTTTGCCACAAATACTGGAATTTCCAAACTTTGAGAAATTTCCAAACTTGTGAGAGAAGTAACATAATTTTACTGTTAAAATTCTATGAAAGGAATAGATTTGTGATTTAGATTTGGAGGGAATATCTAACAGTAATACATGTAGGCATGTTGGCTATTGCTATTTTGAATTTACTTCTCTAAGAGAGAGATCTGATTTAAATTTGTGTTTTTTTACTTGGTAAATTATTGGTCTGGGACAACTCATGAATTCTTGCTGGTCTGAAGGTTTTTACTTCTCTAAATGAGCACTTCTGCTGTTGCCTTTGCGTTTATTATTCATTCTAGAATAGACTGCATTTATTATTCATTCTAGAATAGAAAAAATGCCCAATTAAAGATCTTTATCATTTTTCAAATATTTCTATTTCAGTTATATCAAAAGTATTTGGAATTTGCTTATGAAGCTACCAAAGGGTACAGGCGAAAGAAGGAAACCCTATGCTTGCCCTGCCCTGCCATTCAGTTTTCCTTCCTAAAAGCAACCTCTGTTACAGAGGTTATCTGTGCATGTGCACACACACATGCGCGCGCGCGCACACGCACACACACACAAATATGAATGTACAGATACATATGTATATATGCATTTGTTACATACACATGTAAGTATAATACATATATATTACACATTTGAATAAAAATACGTCTTACACAAATGTATACTGTTGTGCATCTTTCCTTATTTACAATATCTCAAATATTTTTCTTATTTGCATAAACAGACATCACTTTTTAATAGCTGCATAGCATCTTGTTTATATATAATTGACACATAAGTGTACATTTGGGTATGGCCATGATGGCGACTAGAAACAGTGGCAATTGGAGGCTCCCACTGAAAAGAACCATAATAAGTTTGTGAAACCTTCACTAGCAACCAAGTTATCCAGGTTCTCTAATCAGAAATAACTAGGTGGCTGGCATGATCCACAGAAAGGAAGGAAAAGCAGTGTGATGTCACAGCCCACTTGAGAGCCACACGGGACAGGGGAGCCCCCACCCCCCAGCCAAGGGAAGGCAGTACGCTTGCTATCCAGCAAAGAAATCATGCTTTTTCCATGAAACGGTGCCACCCATGGATCAGAAGATGACACTCTTGAACTCACACTACCAAGGCCTAATGTGGAGCCATGCAGATTCTCAGTATCCCCTCAGCTGGAATCTGCTTAAGCTTATGGAGCTCTAGGTGGGGAAGGCAGGGGGTGGGGCAAGGGACTAGCACCATAGCTGCAGCTGCCTACTGTCTAAGCCATTTAAGCTTTTTGGGGTAGGGGTAGCAGCCAGCACTGGGACTGACAACTGTCCAGCATGCTAAGCTCCCTGGTAGCAGAAGGGTAGTATCCATCTCTGCAGTTCCAGGCCTCACTTTTCCCCTGCTGGAGCTAGGGCTGCTGAATGTCTTGGTCCGAAGACCTGTACACCACAGTCCAACACACCCCAGCTGTGGCAGACGGCAGCCAGAGTCCCTCTTCAGGCCTGATGTGACTCATCCTTCCTCACTGGGTGGGGTTTCCCAGCAAGAACTCCAAAAACTCCAGCCAGAAGCTCAGGGACAGAAACCAGATCTCCTTGGGCTTGAACCCCTAGGGGAAGGGGTGGCTGCTGTCTCTGTGGACCAGCAGACTTAGCCTTTCCTCCTGGTAGTTCTGGGGAATACAGGCAGCCCAGACAAGCTGGAAAACGCACTTCAAGATAATATCAAGGAGAACATCCCCAACCTAGCAACCCAGGCCAACGTGCAAATTCAGGAAATACAGAGAACACCACTAAGATACTTCACAAAAAGATCAACCCAAAACACAAAATTATCAAATTCTCCAAAGACAAAATGAAGAAAAAAGTGTAAGGGCAGCCAGAGAGAAAGGCCAGGCAACCTACAAAGGGAAACCCATCAGACTAATAACATAACTCTCAGAAGAAACTCTACAAGCCAGAAGAGATTGGGGGCCAATATTCAACATTCTTTTTTTTTAAGACAGAGTCTCATTCTGTCACTAGGCATCAGGCTGGAGTGCAGTGGTGGGATCTCGGCTCACTACAACCTCTGCCTCCCAGTTTCAAGCAATTCTCCTGCCTTAGCCTCCCAAGTAGCTGGGACTATAGGCACATGCCACCACGCCCAGCTAATTTTTGTGTTTTTAGTAGAGATGGGGTTTCACCATGTTGGCCAGGATGGTCTTGATCTCTTGACCTCGTGATCCGCCCACATCGGCCTCCCAAAGTGCTGGGATTACAGGCGTAAGCCACCATGCCCAGCCCCAACATTCTTAAAGAAAAGAATTTTAAACCCAGATTTCATATCCAGCCAAACTAAGCTTCATAAGCACAGGAGAAATGAAATCCTTTCCAGACAAGCAAATACTGAGGGATTTCGTTACCACCAGGCCTGCCTTGCAAGAACTCCTAAAAGAAGCACTAAATATGGAAAGGAAAAACTGTTACCAGCCACTGCAAAAACACAGCAAAATATAAAGACTAATGACACTATGAAGAAACTGCCTCAACTAGTGTGCAAAATAACCACATAGCATCATGATGACAGGATCAAATTTATGCATAATAATACTGACCTTAAATGTAAGTGGCCCGAATGCCCCAATTAAAAACACAAATTGGATAAAGAGTCAAGACCCATTGGTGTGCTGTATTCAGTAGACCCATCTCACATGCAAAGTGAGATGTGCTGTATTCAGTAGACCCATCTCACGTGCAAAGTGGTTGGTCTAGCCTTAATTAAAAGGGGAAAAATGTAACATGAAAATATTATAAACTATTTTCACAATATTCAATGAAACATCCTTTTAGACTCAGCTTTTTTTGTGTTATGTCGTATCTCTCAAAATAAAACAGAACAAAATGTTGTACATCTTACTACAAACCACCTTCTATAAAGTCAGAGGAATTGGGTCCTCTCTATTCCATTAATAAATTAGAAGCCTGACTTCAGGGACTCTTCTGACCCTTAAAGATAGAGAAAGTGCATTAATTGGCAACACAATTGTAGAGCTTTGCAGTAAGAGTTAATGATGGCTCTCTATTCATTTGCTGGTATATGAAGAAAACCGATAGACATTACTTAAGGATAGGAAACTTTATGTACATGCACCATAAACCAAACAACAGCCAGTAAATATAAATTAGGTACTCTCATCTCTCGCTGCTGTCTTTTAATAGATAAATAACTAATTAATTAAACGATAGTTATGATGGCAAATGATAAAGCAATCAGATGGCAAAACTCTAAAGAAAATGAAAAATACAATTTAATACACACAGGGTATGCTATAGTTTTCCATTGAAACACATTTTTTTCACTCTACGATCACCCCTGTTTTTATGATAATCAAAGTAAGGTTAATTTGTGTAGAAAGTTAATCTTATTAAACTTGGCCTGACTCCTTACATATGTGCAAAAAAATAGTGATTGACCATGTAGGGTGTTTTTTTGTTTGCTTTGCTGGAACTTTTCATAAGCAATCTCAGATTAGACTTTTAAAAACTTCCTGAGGCTAGGAAGCTAAACTGAGAACTCATCATCGGCTCTTATCTTCTGTACCTATAGATTCAACTGATATCTTTTCTTCTTGAGGTCTGCAAGTTATCTTGAGGTTCCTGGGCCTACTTCGTGAGTAAAGAAGTCACTTCCTGGACACTAAGCCAAGAGTCTAAGCCAAGTAACAGACCAGTTTTTCCAAGGGGGCTTTATTAGCATTCATCTGTTAAAGTTAACCTTAGTTCCTTAAAGCTGACTGTCATATCTAATTTTACACATCATTTTCATAAAAGTACTCACTAATGGTTTCCAAGTTCTGGAGGGATCAAGTAGGGAGAAAAGGTAATTATGTTGATTGTATTTATAAATGTATTATCTAGGCTAGGCATGGTGGGTCATGCCTGTAATCTCAGCATTTTGAGATTCCAAGGCAAGAGGATAGCTTGAGCCTCAGATTTCAAGTCTCCAGTGAGCTGTGCTCACACTACTGCACTCTTGACTTACTGACGGAGAGAGACGTATCTTTGCAAAAAAGGAAGAAGAGTATAACCTATTACATTGCTGTAAGCTGTAAATAGCTTGAGAGAAAATGGTTTCTTAAATATGTAAGCCAAAGCACTAAAGAGCCAGTAAAATTTCAAAGAAAAGGTTATTAAATAATTATAATTACCTTATTCAGTTTATTTAGTCTGAATTTATATTATTAATTCTTATTCTGCTGTATCTTGGCTTGGCAATTTTATGAGCTCATCAGTTGCTTCATTAGAGTTCTAGAAATTCTTACCTAGTCCAATGGTATGATCTTAAAGTTTTCAGAAACCTTTATTCTGTAGCACTTTTCAGAGCCTTTTCCCTTAAACACTTTGGCCTATTGAAATTATAAATGCTTTGAGAGAAGAATCAAAGTAAAACAATAAATTGAGCATGACAAAAGGCTTAATATCACCGTAGTTAAAGATCTGATGAGAGTTCATTTGCTAAGGAAATTTAGTTATTGCTATGGCTAGTGATATTTTAACATAATAACTGGAATTGTGACTGATAACATTATGCCAAATCTATTCTGAATAACAAACATATTGACAAATTTCTATAAACTTTATGTGACTCCTGAAATATTAATAACATATATTCATGTAAATATAACCTAAAGAAGAGTTAGCATCACTTCTTATTTGATAGTACTTCCTCTGTAATTTCACAAATCAAACGACTTAACATCTCTGTTTTACAAGATGAGAGATAAATCCTTTGATAGTTTCCAGGAAACTCTGTGTTAATTTGCAGTCAAAAATACTTTATGTAGAATTTAATTTGGGTGGCACAGCGGCTCATACCTGTAATCCCAGCGCTTTGGAAGGCTGAGTTGGGCGGATCACCTGAGGTCAGGAGTTCAAGACCAGCCTGGCCAACATGGTGAAACCTCGTTTCTACTAAAAATACAAAAATTATCTAGGTATGGTAGTGTGGGCCTGTAATCCTAGCTACTCGGGAGGCTGAGGCGTGAGAATTGCTTGAACCTGGCAGGCAAAGATTACAGTGAGCTGAGATGACATCATTGCTTCTCAGCCTGGACAATAAGTGAAACTCCATCTCAAAAAAGAGAATTTGATTTGGGAAAGTTTTTCAAAAATGTCAAAGATTTTAAACGCTTACTAGGATCACACATCATTATAAAGCAATACTTATCTATTTAAACAAATTAAGAATAGAATATTTTATAAGCAAATACAGGAGTTCCATAGTTGTAAATAAAACTGAGTACTTCTAACATTGAGAGCATTGTACTTTTTTAGTCAAAAGAACTGATCAAAGTAACATGAAATTGTTCTAACACACAAAAGTTTGATTTTCTAGGCAGATTATTTATAAAGTGGGGAAAAATCCTATCATATAGCTTATGAAGAGTAGACCAGTAGTCCAAGAAACATTTGTCATTTTTACAGAGGACACAAACTTCTAGTATGGCATGTTAATACTAAAGCTGTTAACATCTATTCATACTAAAGCTTTTTTTTTCTTTTTAAGAGACAAGGTCTCACTCTCACTTGTTGCCCAGGCTGGAGTTCAGTGGAGCTATCATAGCTCTTTTGCAGGAAATCAGGGAACCGGAGAGACGAATGAGATTACAGGAGGATTTATTTAAGATGTGTACTGGCTCAGTGGATTCACATCCAGAAATTCTGAGCACTGGACAAAGATGGCAAGTGCCTATGCATCTTAATGGCTGGAAAACATGAAACAGGAAGCAGGCTTACAAAAGCGAGAACAAAAGCAGTTAATCAAGACAGTGACAGACTTACATATAATTCTTGGGATATGGGCCAGGTGTCCCTTATCTTGAACTCATGCTGGTTCAGACAGTCTCGCATGATTTTATCTTTTGGTCTTTGCCCTGGTGTCTTGGTTTCTGCAGTTCTGGCCTGCTTAGGCATTTCTCATGGCCTCCATTATATTGCTTAGATGGAAAACAGACTACCTGAAGTTACATAGGAGACAGGTACCTCTAAATTCCTAAGCTTAGGGTATAAGGAAAATTTGTGTTTCCCTCTGTATGTTGAGGGAGTGCTGGAAAAGTCTAAAGAGTACATTTCTCAGAGCGCTGGATTCTAAGATAAGGTTATTAAGGTTTTTCCTGGACCTGGGCTTCGCATGTTAACTGCCTCCAGCCTACTACAGAGAACTTTTTTTTTTTCTCTTTTTAATTTTTCTTTCTTATTTTCCCTACTCAGCTCACTGCAGCCTCAAACACCTGAGCTCAAGTGATCCTCCCACCTCATCCTTTTGAGTGCAAGGACTGTAGGGATGTACCACCATGCCTGGCTAATTTAACTGTTTTCTGTGGAGATGGAGTCTCATTGTGTTGCCCAAGCTGGCTTGAATGCCTAGCTTCAGGCTGTCCTCCCACCTTGACTGCTAAAAGTGCTGGGATTGCAATAGTGAGCCACCATCCCTGGCCACTACAGCTCATCAAACAACAAGAACTTTTGTTTAGATCTATTCAATCGTAGCCAACTCTGTCACACAAAATAAGATTCCGTTTCCAAGATTACTTTTTCACAAACCTGTATTTTTAAAAAATGTATTCTGTTTCTGTCTTGTTCTTTTTTTCTTTCTCTTTAGATCAACCAGTTATTTTTACTTTAGGAGAAAATGACTCTGTTTTTCCCTTAACAAAACCACATTCTTTATTCTTTTCCTCATCAAAGAAACATATTCTACTTCCCTTGAATACTTTGTATATAGGGTTTTTGCCTGATTAGATTTGAGTGTATATTTGACGGGATCTCACTGTCGCCCAGGCTTGATTGCAGTGGCACAATCATAGATCACTGTAACCTTGCACTCCTAGGCTTAGGACACCTCCACAACCAACTGATTTTTTGTTTTTTTGTAAAGACGAGGTCTCTTTATGTTGCCCGGACTGGTCTTTAACTCCTTGCCTCAAGAAATACTCCAGCCTTAGCCTCCCAAGTTGCTGGGATTACAGGTGTGAGAATTGTGCCTACCCTAGCTTTAGTAGTTTACTTAAATATACTAATTAGCATTTTTAACATTTAGTAGCCTTAATTCCAGTGAAAACTAGGAAGTAAGCCATTGTAAGCTGTCACATAACCAACGCTCTGTATTGTCAGATTTATGAATGTACTCTTTCATAATTTCTGGGAACATATGTGTTCTCTTAGTACAGTTCATTAATGCAGCATATGACATGTTTACTGACAGACTCAAATATCTTTAGTTTCTCTGTAATAAATCAAATTAGG
This sequence comes from Saimiri boliviensis, assembly GCF_048565385.1. NCBI lineage: Eukaryota > Metazoa > Chordata > Mammalia > Primates > Cebidae > Saimiri > Saimiri boliviensis. Next base: position 37,017,532 of record NC_133450.1, on the reverse strand, counting down.
TAAGCTTAAACTTATGTTCAGCATTTAATGTTTTAGTATTTTATCTTAATTGGAAATGATCTGGATAGTCAATGAATGTTACTTAGTTCAACTTAATATAATTTCAGAGGTATGCATTATCAAAGAGATTTGGGAAACTGCTTTTAAGTAGATATATTATAAAACATAGTTATTGAAAAAGTTTATTTATTAAAAGTTTAATTATAAACTTTTAACCCGCTTTCATCTATTTAATTGACTTGCTTTTATCAACAATGCTTGGATTACTCATGAAAATTTCATGAGACACTACTCAAAGGTAGATATTCTTTTAAATTTTGTTGTTGATAAATCAGGCAAGTATCTAAAAATCACAGAGGCAAAAATCCTAACAAGAAAAAACCTAGTTTTTGCCTTTTTAAAGTATATACATCATTTATTTTTATTGTATATTTGGTTCTTAGGTTGCATTTATAGTTTTATTCTCATAAATGTCTAGTAGAGATAAAATAAGCTTGTTTGATGAGGAAACCTAAGTAGAAAACAATTATATGTCATATTATATTTAATGCTGACAACATTGCTGTTTTTATTTTACCAACAATGTTTAAACCAGTCTTATTTACCAAGGATTATTACAGATCACATGAACCTAAAATAATTAGGTTAGTTTTATATTTTTGAGAGTTTTAGGAATACTTAGTTTATACAAGCACTTATTTTCTTTACATCAGTTAAATGGAGCTCTTTTAAGGGATTTTGTATATTAATTTGGTAATTCCATCTGGAGACAGAAAAATACCACAAAGCTATGTCAGGCATATATATGTATATACACATATATATATATACACATATATATATACACATATATATATATACACATATATATATATATATATATATATATGGCAAATAAAGATCTTACAGGTTTCATTCAAAAATTTCTGCAGAGTCAATAAAACATAGTAATATGAACTCACCAATTTATATAAAATAGTTCTTGTCTTTTCTTCACCTTATACTGTTTATTCAATTTGTATTTCTGACAAATGGGACAAATTGAGGTTAGCTACTCGATATGAGGACTAATGCTTTTTACCAGTATTTTGGGAAGGTTTTTGTTTGTTTCTTTGTTTTTATTTGCCTTTCTGTTAAGTAATCTTTTTTAACTTTATTTTTATTTTTCCACAATACATTTAGATCTTTCAGTCATAAGTAATGTAATTGCAGCTGTGGATGAAATTTTAGGCACGTGACTAAGGAGACATCTAGCAGCTGTTTGGTTTTCTCCAAACTCTGTCTGAGAAAATACAATACTGAATTTATTTCCAATTAGCCTTTTTAATTTTTCAGTAGACCCCCTGAAGTCCTTGAGAACAGAGGTTCCTAAAGTTCAACTTACTGAGGGGCTAGAGTGGGAAGAGAAAATGTCTAGCAGGGGTGAATAGAGTAATGGAAAAGGTAGGGGCTTAGAGAGAATATCAAGGATTCAAGGGATGTGCCTTTCCTTCAAGTATAGGTAGGGTACCTCTCACATGAGAGTCTTCAAATCTGCTTCAGGGGAATGTTATGAAGTCTTTCCTACACTTGTCATTTCTTACATGCCTTCAGCTTAGAATATTCAGTATACCAACATGCCATATTTTGTGATAGCATGTACCAAACTCTTCATTAGTTAAAAGTTGCTAAAGTTTAAGGAAGAGAGCATTTAATTCTCACCCTATCATATTAAAAATTGTACTTTAATACCCTTTACAGAGAAAAAGCTGGGCCTAGAACTAAAATAATTTCAGGGTACCTGATATTGGTACATTGAACTGAATTGTGTTTTCCCCAAATTTATATGTTGATGCCCTGATTGCTAGTGTGACTTTATCTAGTCTTTAGTGGTAATTAAGGTTACAGAAGATCATAAAAGGTGTGGCTCTTCTTATAGGGCCTCAGTATTAATGCAATAGAACTGCGCCTTATAACAAGAATATAAACTCACCTCTGTCTCTTCCTCATGACAACACAGCAAGAAGATGGCTCTCTGTGAGCCAGGAATAAAAGCCCTCATCTAAACCTGGTCGTGGTGGCACCCTGATAATGGACTTTTCTTATTTAATCTACCTAGTATACATATTTTATTAAAGCAGCCCTACCTGTTTAACACATCTGCCAAGCTGAAATGTTGTACAGTGTCAAGTTTAAGGGGGTACGTAATTGCTTTCTCCAGTCTTGATTTAGATAGGTCTTTCTTTAATTCTAATCTTTTCATTCCTTCATATTTATTGCCTTCACTGGAAAACAGTACGCTTTATGTAGCAGTAAGAGCCATGTAAATAATGTTTTTTAAGTGAGGACAGGACAGATAGTTTTAGTTGCCACTTTCCTATGAAAATACAAAATACTGAACCCAGTTTTTATATATTCAATAAAAATTCCACTAATGCTTCAGCTTTTTTATGAAGAAAATATTTCTGTTTTTAATGTTTAACATGGAAGCACAAGATGGTTATGTATGCATGCCTGGTATTGAAGAAATCAGTGAAAAACTGACAATTTACTGATTATCCAAATTGTTACTATACTTTGATGTTTATAATGCACTGTGATGATGAATCTGGTCCCTAGCATAGTAATTGTTATTATTTTCATTATCTCTAAATCAGCTTCTTCTGAGTTCTGAGATCTAAAAAGATGAGACAAAGACTAATTGTGTGTGGAGTGAAGAAACATAAGTGACAGCTACTGCTACCACATTTTAAAATTAGAATGCATAAATTAACAAATAGTGCCACAAAGTAAACATTTTTTTGTAAGACAAATCATATGCATTATCTACTCCCTGTTAAATTAATCAAAATACTCTATTTATAAACATGTACTACTGTACTTCTCTTTTAGCTTTATTTCAGAAAACCATGGAATAATTTACACTTCCACTTCTCAAGATGCTGCTAGCAGTAGCATAATGGCAAAAGCAGAGGCATTTAGAAATTTTAAGAAGGCAGAACTTAATTAAATTTATAACAAATTAAAATTAAAATATAGTGGTATTATAAAGATATGTTCTGAAAAAATCTAGTATATTTCATACTATTTTAAGAAGCAAATTAACCCACATATGAATCCTTTTAATATTTTTCTGTATTTAATTGCATTTGCTAGAGCAGTCTTCTTCTAGGGATGTTATGGGATTCCTTTATTATTATTAGCCAGAAAATGGATAATGAGAGTGCTGATTATTGATATGATTATTTTAGACTATTGTTATTTTGTATTTACATAGCATATTGCCTCATATGAGGTCAAATATTTCATAAAAGTAGTTATCAGAATAACAGAAAGTCCATATTTGCTCAGAAGTATTACAAAAAATTTAAGGATCTACAAGTTGAGCATCCCTCATCTGAAATTCTCTAAAATCCAAAATTTTATGAGTGCTAGCCTGATACCACACGTGAAAAATTCCATACCTGACCTCATGTAATGGCTTGTAGTCAAAACTTTATTTCAAGCACAAAATTATTTCAAAATATTATATAAAATTACCTTTATGCTATGTATGTAAGGTATATATGAAACAGAAATGGATTTTGTGTTTAGACTTGGGTCTTATCTTGACATGGTCTGACTGTGTCCCCCTCAAATCTCATCTTGAATTGTAACTCCCACAATTCCCACATGTCATGGGAGGAACCTGGTGGAGGATAATTAAATCATGATGGTGGGTCTTTCATGTGCTGTTTTAGTGTTAGTGAATAAGTCTCACACGATCTGTTGGTTTTAAAAATGGGAATTTCCATGCACAAGCTCACTTTTTGACTGCTGCCATCTTTGTAAGATGTGACTTGCTCCTCCTTGCCTTCCACCATGATTGTGAGGCCTCCCCAGCCATGTGGAACTCTAAGTCCATTAAATCTCTTTCTTTGTAATAACCCAGCCTCAGGTATGTCTTTATCAACAGCATGAAAACGACCTAATGCAGTAAATTGGTACCAGTAGCATAGGGTGCTGCTGAAAAAATACCCAAAAATGTGAAAGCAACTTTGGAACTGGGTAACAGGCAGAGGTTGGAACAGTCTGGTGGGCTCAGGGGAAGACAGGAAAATATGGGAAAGTTTGGAAGTCCCTAGAGACTTGTTGAATGGCTTTGACCAATATGCTGATAGTGATAATGGACAAGGAAATCCGGACTGCGGTGGTTTGAGATGGAGATGAAATACTTGTAGGGAACTGGAGCAAAGGTGATACTTGTTATATTTTATTATTATTATTACTTTTATACTTTAAGTTCTCGGGTACATGTGCAGATCATGCAGTATTGTTACATAGGTATACACATGCCATGGTGGTTTGCTGCATCCATCCCCCCGTCAACTACATTAGGTATTTCTCTTAATGTTATCATTCCCCAATCCCCCCACCCGCGGCTATCCCTCCCCAACTCCCCTCACCCCCATCAGGCCCCGGTGTGTGATGTTCACCTCCTTATTTCCATGTATTCTCATTGTTCAGTACCCACTTATGAGTGAGAACATGCACTGTTTGGTTTTCTGTTCTTGTGTCAGTTTGCTGAGAATGATGGTTTCCAGACTCATCTATGTTTCTACAAAGGACATAAATTCATCCTTTTTTTATGGCTGCCTAGTATTCCACGGTGTATATGTGCCACATTTTCTTTATCCAGTCTATCATTGATGGGCATTTGGGTTGGTTCCAAGTCATTGCCATTGTGAACAGTGCCACAATAAACATACATGTGCATTTGTCTTTATAATCCTTTGGGTGTATACTCAGTAATGGGATTGCTGGGGCAAATGGTATTTCTATTTCTAGATCCTTGAGGAATCACCACACTGTCTTCCACAGTGGTTGAACTAATTTACACTCCCACCAACAGTGTAAAAGCGTTCCTCTTTTTCCACATCCTTTCCAGCATCTGTTGTCTCCACATTTTTTAATGATTGCCATTCTAACTGGCATGAGATGGTATCGCAATGTGGTTTTGAATTGCATTTCTCTAATGACCAGTGATGATTAGCATTTTTTCATATGTTGTTCAGCTGCATAAATGTCTTCTTTTGAGAAGTGTCTGTTCATATCCTTTGCCCACCTTTTGATGGTGTTTTTTTTTTCCTTGTAAATTTGTTTAAGTTCTTTGTAGATTCTGGATATTAGCCCGTTGTCAGTTGTGTAGATTGCAAACATGCTTTCCCATTCTGTTGGTTGCCGGTTCACTCTAATAATTGTTTCTTTTGCTGTGCAGAAGCTCTTAAGTTTAATTAGATCCCATTTGTCTATTTTGGCTTTTATTTCCATTGCTTTTGGTATTTTAGTCACGAATTCCTTGCCTATGCATATGTCCTGAATGGTTTTGCCTAGGTTTTCTTCTAGGGTTTGTATGGTGTTAGGTCTTATGTTTAAATCTTTAATCCACCTGGAGTTAATTTTAGTGTAAGGTGTCAGGAAGGGGTCCAGTTTCAGCTTTCTGCACATGGCTAGTCAGTTTTTCCAGCACCATTTATTAAACAGGGAATCCTTTTCCCATTGCTGGTTTTTGTCAGGTTTGTCAAATACCAGATGGTTGTAGATGTGTGGCATTGCCTCCAAGGCCTCTGTTCTGTTCCATTGTTAATTATTTCTGTTTTGATACCAGACCATGCTGTTTCGATTACTGTAGCCTTGTAATATAGTTTGAAGTGAGGTAGTGTGATGCCTCCAGCTTTGTTTTTGGGTTTTTTTTGCTTAGGATTGTCTTGGCCATGCAGGCTTTTTTTGGTTCCTATCAAGTTTAAGGTGTTTTTTTCCAGTTCTGTGAAGAAGGTTGATGGTATCCTGATGGGGATAGCATTGAATCTATAAATTACTTTGGGCACTATGGCCATTTTCACAGTGTTGATTCTTCCAAACCATGAGCATGGAATATTTTTCCATCTGTTTTTGTCCTCTCTTATTTCCTTGAACAGTGGTTTGTAGTCCTCCTTAAAGAGGTCCTTCACATCCCTTGTTAGTTTTATTCCTAGGTATTTTATTCTCTTTGTAGCAATTGTGAATGGAAGTTCACTTATGATTTGGCTGTTACTGGTTTATAGGAATGCTTGTGATTTTTTGCACATTGATTTTGTATCCTGAGACTTTGCTGAAGTTACTTATCAGCTTAAGGAGATTTTGGACTGAGATGATGGGTTCTTTTAAATATATAATCGTATCATCTGCAAATAGAGACTATTTGACTTGCTCTTTTCCTAACTGAATACCCTTTATTTCTTTGTCTTGCCTGATTGCTCTGGCCAGAACTTCCGATGCTATGTTAAATAGGAGTAGTGAGAAAGGGCACCCTTATCTAGTGCCAGTTTTCAAAAGGAATGTGTCCAGTTTTTGCCCATTCAGTATGATATTGACTGTGAGGGTTTGTCATAAATAGCTTTTATTATTTTGAGATACATTCCGTCAATACCTAGTTTATTGAGAGTTTTTGGCATATAGGGCTGTTGAATTTTGTTAAATGCCTTCTCCGCATCTATTCAGATAATCATGTGGTTTTTGTCTTTGGTTCTGTTTATGGGATGAATTACATTTATAGATTTATGTATATTGAACCAGCCTTGCATTCCTGGGATGAAGCCAACTTGATTGTGATTGATAAGCTTTTTGATGTGGTATTGGATTTGGTTTGCCAGTATTTTATGGAAGATTTTTGCATCAGTGTTCATCATGGATATTGGCCTGAAATTTTCTTTTTTAGTTGTGACTCTGCCAGGTTTTGGTATCAGGATGATGTTTGTCTCATAAGATGAGTTAGGGATGATTCCTTCTTTTTGTATCATTTGGAATAGTTTCAGAAGTAATGGTGCCAGCTCCTTTTTGTACGTCTGGTAGAATACAGCTGTGAACCTGCCTGGTCCTGGACTTTTTTTTGTTGATAGGATATTAATTGCTGCCTCAACTTCAGACCTTGTTATTGGTCTATTCGGAGATTCAAGTTCTTCCTGGTTTAGTCTTGGGTGGGTGTAGGGGGCCCTTGTTATGTTTTAGCAAAGAGACTGGTGGCATTTTGCCCCTGCCGTATAGATTTGTGGAACTCTGAAGTTGAGAAAGATGATTTGGGGTATCTTGCAGTAGAGATTTCTAAGCAGTAAAGCATTCAAGAGGCCGGGCGCGGTGGCTCAAGCTTGTAATCCCAGCACTTTGGGAGGCCGAGGCGGGCGGATCACGAGGTCGAGAGATCTAGACCATCCTGGTCAACATGGTGAAACGCCGTCTCTACTAAAAATACAAAAAATTAGCTGGGCATGGTGGCTCGTGCCTGTAATCCCAGCTACTCAGGAGGCTGAGGCAGGAGAATTGCCTGAACCCAGGAGGCGGAGGTTGTGGTGAGCCGAGATCGCGCCATTGCACTCCAGCCTGGGTAACAAGAGCAAAACTCCGTCTCAAAAAAAAAAAAAAAAAAGCATTCAAGAGGTGACTGTGATGCTGGTAAAGGCATTCTTTTTTAAAAGGGAAACAGCATAAATGTTTGGAAAATTTGCAGCCTGACAATGTGATAGAAAAGAAAATCCTATTTTCTGAGGAGAAATTGAAGCTGGCTGCAGATATTTGCATAAGTGACAAGGAGCCTAATGTTAATCCCCAAGACAATGGGGGAAATTTAACCAGGGCATGTCAGAGGTCTTCAAAGCAGGTCCTCCCATCACAGGCCCAGAGGCATAGGAGGAAAAACTGGTTTCGTGGTCTTGTCCAGGGTCCCTATGTTGTGTGCAGTCTAGGGACTTGGTGCCCTGCACTCCACCACTTTAGCGATGACCAAAAGGGGCCAAGGTACAGCTCAGGTTGTGGTTTCTGAGGGTGCAAGCCCCAAGCCTTGGCAGCTTCCACGTGATGTTGAGCCTGCGAGTGCACAGAAGTCAAGAACTGAGGTTTGGGAACCTCTGCCTAGGTTTCAGAGGATGGATGGAAACACCAGGCAGAAGTTTGCTGCAGGTGTGGAGCTCTCATGGAGAACCTGTGCTAGGGCAGTGCAGAAGGGAAATGCTGGGTTGGAGCCTCCACACAGAGTCCCTATTGTGACACCACCTAGTGGAGCTATAAGAAGAAGGCCACTGTCCTCCAGACTTTAGAATGCTAGATCCATTGACAGCTTGTACCATGCTCCTGGAAAAGCTGCACACGCTCAACGCCAGTCCATGACAGCAGCCAGGAGGGAGGCTGTACCCTGCAAAGCCACATAGGCAGAGCTGCCCAAGACCATAGGAACCCACCTCTTGGGTCAGCGTGACCTGGATGTGAGACCTGGAGTCAAAGGTGATCATTTTGGAGTTTTAATATTTGACTGCCCTGCTGGATTTCAGACTTACTTAGGGTTGTTAGCCCCTTTGTTTTGGCCAATTTGGAATGGCTGTATTTACCCAATACCTGTATCCCAGTTGTATCTAGGAAGTAACTACGTTGCTTTCGATTTTTCTGGCTCGTAGGTGGAAAGGACTTGTGTTGTCTCAGATGAGACTTTGTGCTGTGGACTTTTGAGTTAATGCTGAAATGAGTTAAGACTTTGCGGGGGCTGTTGGGAAGGCATTACTGGTTTTGAAATGTGAGGACATGAGATTTCAGAGGGCCATGGGTGAAATGATATGTTTTGGCTGTGTCATCAACCAAATTTCATCTTGAATTGTAACTCTCTCATTTTCCACATATCATGGGAGGAACCTGGTGGGAGGTAATTGAATCATGGGTGTGAGCCTTTCCCATGTTGTTGTTGTTCTCATGATAGTGAATAAGCCTCAGGAGATCTGTTGCTTTTAAAAACAGGAGTTATTCTGCACAAGCTCTCTGTTTGCCTGCTCCAATCTATGTATAAGATGTGGCTTGCTCCTCCTTGCCTACCACCACGATTCTGAGGCCTCCCCAGCCACATCAGTCTGTAAGCCCATTAAACCTCTTTCTTTTGTAAATTGCTCAGGCTTTTATATCTTTATCAGCAGCCTGAAAATGGACTAATAGTATCCCCAAGATATCTCATTATATATATGCATATATTCCAATATCCAAAAAAGTTGGAATTCTAAAACTTCTAGTCCAAAGTATTTCAATTAAGGGATGCTCAGCCTCTATCTCTCCAAAAGTCATGTTTGAATATCTGGTTTGTGTGTAGAAAGTTGCAGTTTCACCCTAAAATCTAAAACAAGCTGGATAAATCATAATTCAAAGATTATATAATCAAATTTTGGTGATAGAAATCTACAAGTAGTTGCCTGAGGTAGAGGGAATTTACTAGAAAGGCGAATGTTTGATGTGAGATAATAGAAATAGTCTATATGTTGCTTGGGTGGCAATTTCACAGTTATATAAAATTGTAAAAATCTATCAAACATAACATCAGAGATTATTTTTTGTATATATGTTAACTTCATATGAAAATTTGAATAGAAGTTTAATATGATTCAATTTGCATTTAATCTAAAATAGATTAATTTAGCAACAGTATCAACAGTGCAGGTGAAATACATTGAAAATAAAGATGATGACTTTTGTGGGCACTGATAATCAATGGGTTGTCAGAAAGAAGAATAGTAATTTCCATTTTTTTGTGTGGAACCATGGATCCTGGTAGAAAAATTTTTTAAATGCACTAGTTCTTACCTAATCTCCCACCAAGATTATATAAAGTAGTGAAAACTCATTCAATATTTTGCCAGGACTTTCATTTATCAAAGTCTACATGCACTTATAATCAGGTTAGCCATATACTTTGTCTACTCTTAGTTAAATTAATGGAAACAACAACAACTTTATATAATATGGTAAAAATATACTGTATTGTAGTAGTCAAAGTTAGATTTATTTAGCTTGCTGCACCAAGGAAGGCTATGCAAGGAGCTAAGGTATTTTGATAAAAGAAGTTACTAGAAATTCATCATAGGATCTAGGCTTGTGCTAAAATGTGGTTTCTGTAGATGCAGTGTCCTTTGAGTTTGCTATATGCTCCACCTGGGTTCTCCCTTTTGTGCCAGACTTCTGGAATCTCACTCAAGCCTTTGAAAATCAGGCTCACTTCTGTCTCTCCAGAATCACTATCTTTACTCTTGAGCTTTATCATTTGAATACCAAACTGTTGAGAGAGATATGTATTTTTTCTCTGACTTTTTTTTAGGTGTTTTAGAAAATAGGGAAAATTCAGTATCTTTATTCCATCTTGGTCAGGAAAAAAAGTTATGGAAATTTTTTTTTATTAATGTTGAGGTAGAGTGATATGTAGATAGACAAAAAAGTTAATATGCCAGTGCTTAATTGTAAAACATGAAGGTCCACGAAGCTCAAATTAAGAAAAGTAGTATTAAAATAGTTGTAAGTAGTTTTTAAAAAACTAATATCAAGGCATCTTGATCTGTGGGCAGATGCATTTTAGCTAAGTTTTACTAAATAGTACTGATTCAAATATATAAATAATAATACTTAGCAACTAATTGAAAGCTCCTTGAGAGGAATATTTAATGGTTTAATTTTGAGCGCACTACATATTTTCTTTTAGGTATTGAATATTCAGTAAATACATGTGGAATACATGTTTTCAGAGTCAGATACTGATATGGTTTGACTCTGCACCTCCACCCAAATCTTACCTCAAATTGTAATCCCCATGCATCAAGGGAGGGTCCTGTAATTTTCATGTGTCAAGGGAAGGAGGTGATTGGATCATGGGGGTGGTTTCCCCTATGCTGTTCTCATGATATTCATTTCTCATGAGATCTGATGGTTTGATAAGGCAGTTTTCCCTGCTCTTGCTGGCTCTCTTTAGCCTGCTGCTGTGTAAGACAAGCCTGCTTCCCCTTTTGCCATGATTTTAAGTTTCTTCAGGCCTCCCCAGCCACACAAACATGTGAGTCAGTTAAACCTGTTTTCTATATAAATTACTCATCTCAGACAGTTCTTTTTTTTTTTTTTTGAGACGGAGTCTTGCTTTGTCACCAGGCTGGAGTGCATTGGTGTGATCTTGGCTCACTGCGACCTCCGCCTCCCAGTTCAAGCGATTCCCCTGCCTCAGCCTCCCAAGTAGCTGAGACTATAAGCCCATGCCACGAAGCTTGGCTAAGTCTTTGTATTTTTAGTAGAGATGAGGTTTCACCATGTTGGCCAGGGTGGTCTCAATCTCCTGACCTTGTGATTCACCCACCTCAGCCTCCCAAAGTGCTGGGATTACAGGTGTGAGCCACCATGCCCTGCCCGTCAGACAGTTCTTTATAGCAGTGTGAGAACAGACAAATACAGTAAACTGATAACATGAAGAATGGTTGTGACTTTGGAACCGAGTACCAGGCAGAGATTGGAATCATTTGGAGGACTCAAAAAAAGACAGGAAAATGTAAGAAACTTTGGAACTTCCTGGAGACTTGTTGATTGGTTTTTACTAAAATGCAGTGAAGTAGACAGTGAAGTCCAGGCTGAGGTGATCTTAGAGGGAGATGAGGAACTTCTTGGGAACTGGGGCAAAGGCCACTCTTGCTATGCTTTAGCAGAGACTAGTGGCATTTTGTTCCTGCCCTAGAAATCTGTGGAACTTTGAACTTGAGATGGATGATCTGAAATTGGAACTCATGTTTGAAAGGGAAGCAGAGCATAAGAGTTTGGAAAATTTGTAGCCTGACAATGTGATAGAAAAGAAAAGGCTATTTTGTGAGGAGAAATTCAAGCCTGTTGCTGAAATTTTCCTGACTAATGAGGAGCTTAATGTTAGTAGCCAAGACGATGGGGAAAATGTCACCAGGACATTTAAGAGATCTTGGTGGTCACCCCTCTCATCACAGGCCCAGAGGACTAGGAAGGAAAAATGATTTTGTGGGCTGGGGCCCCTGCTCTGTGCAGCATGGGGACTAGGTTCCAGTGTTCTCGTTGCTTTAGCTTCAGCCATGGCTAAAAGGGGCCAAGGTACAGTTTGGGCCATTGCTTCAGAGTGTGTAAGCCCTCCCTGGTGGCTTCCGTGTGGTGTTGGGCCTGTGGGTGCACAGAAGTCAAGAACTGAGTTTTAGGAACCTCCGCCTAGATTTCATAGGATGTATGGAAATACCTGGATGTCCAGGTAGAAGTCTGCTATAGGGGCAGAGCCATCATGGAGAACTTCTACAAGGGCAATGCAGAAAGGAAATGTGATTTTGGAGCCTCCACACAGAGTCCCCACTGGGACTGCCTAGCAGAGCTATGGGAGATGAGGACTACCATCCTCCAGACCTCAGAATGATAGAACACTGACAACTTGTACCATGATACTGGAAAAGCACAGGTACTCAATGTCAGCCCATTTCCTGGAGCTGTCCAAGGCCATGGGAGCCCACCCCATGCATCAGCATGCCCTGGATCTGAGATTTGGAGTCAAATGAGATCATTTTGGAGCTTTCAGGTTGAATGACTGCCTTGATAGATTTGGAACTTGGATGGGCCTGTAGCTCCTTTGTTTTGGCCACTTTCTCCCATTTGAAATTGGTGTATTTACCCAATGCCTGTACCGCCATTGTAGCTTAAAAGCAACTACCTTGTTTGTTTTCAGATCGAGTCTTGCTCTGTTGCCCAGGCTGGAGTGCAGAGGCATGATCTCAGCTTACTGCCAACTCCACCTCCCTGGTTCAAGCAATTTTCCTGCTTCAGCCTCCCGAGTAGCTGGGACTACAGGCACATGCCACCATGCCCAGCTAATTTTTGTATTTTTAGTAGAGACAGGGTTTTACTACATTGGCCAGGCTGGTATTGAACTCCTGCCCTTGTGATCTGCTCACCTTAGCCTCCCAAAGGGCTGGGATTATAGGTGTGAACCACTGTGCTAGTTTTTTATTTTACCGTTTCATAGGCAGAAGGGACTTGATGACTCTTTGGACTGTAGACTTTTTAGTTAATGCTGAAATGAGTTAAGACTTTGGGGGACTGTTGGGAAGGCATGATTCATTTTGAAATGCCAAAAGACATGGGGTTTGGGAGGGGCCAGAGGCAGAATGATACAGCTTGGCTCTGTGTCTCTACCCAAATCTCATGTCGAATCGTGATCCCCATGAGTCAAGGGAGGGACCGTAATCTCCACATGTCGAGGGAGGGAGGTGATTGGATCATGGGGGCAGTTTCCCTCATGCTATTCTTATGATAGTGAGTGAATTCTCATGAGATCTGATGGTTTAAGGCAGTTTTCCCTGTTTGTGCTGGGTCTCTGTTGCCTGTCGGTATGTAAGACTTGTCTGCCACCCCTACCATGATTGTACATTTCTTGAGGCTTCCCCAGTCATGCAGAAATATGAGTCAATTAAATTTCTTTTTTTTTGGTAAATTACCTTGTCTCGAATATGTGTTTATAGCCATGTGAAAAGAGACTAATACAAATGCTTGGCATTTCTTATTAGAATTCATAATATATATTCCTTCCCTCAGCTTAAGAGCCATTTTCAGGTAAGATAAGAATCAATATCTATTTATATAAATCCAATAAAATATATTAATATTGATTCCAAATGCTAATTTTCACTCAATTTTAAACTTCCATTTCTTATGCTAGTTTCTCTTCATTATGTTGCTATTGATCTACTGATTATCCACTTTGTCTTTCTAAATATTCCTTTATTTACTGATAGACTAAAATTTTTGAACACTTATGTTATTGATCAAAGACTAACATAAGTCCTGATCGGTTGGGGTTTATAGTCTAGTGGGGAAGGGACATATCTATCAAATAAGCATTCTAATTTCTATATAATTAAGGCTGAAGTAACTATACCAGAAATAAAGGTAAAGTTTTGTGAAGACTGAAATAATCTATTAATTCTCATACACAGAACAGACATAGTTTAGAAAGTATTTTGGATGAAAATTGCCAAAGATAGTGTAGCTGAATCCCAAAACGGGGAAATATTTCTGGGTTTTTGGTCTTTTTCTTTTACCACCACCACCACCACCTACACCACCCGCCCTTCAGTCTAGTCCATTACTAAATCCCATTAACTCCTCCTCCAAAATAATATCAAATCCAACTATATTATCTGTTCCACCATCACCCTGGTTTAGACCAACATCATCTCTAACTTGAACTGTTGCAGTACTTCTAAATACCTGTTTCCACTCCTGTCATCCTCTAATCCATTCTCAATACAGCAGCCAGAGAAACCTTTTGTTAATAGTAAATCAGATCATAGCATTTCTCTTCTTAAAACCTTAGTGGCTATCTTATGAAATTCAGAATGAAATCCAGTTTATCTACTAGACCCTGATTCCTGACCTTCTCTTCAGTCTCATCTCATTATCTTTTTCCCCCCTTACTCTCTTTATACAAGCTATGTAGGAAACTATGCCTTTTTTATTGCAAGAATAAACCGAGCTCCCTACGATTTTGGTGCCTTTCAGTTATTGCTGTCCTCTACCTGCAATGTTTTTCTCTAATTTTTTACTGGTTTGGCTCATGGATGTTAAAATCCCTATCACTACCTTGTTGACCTAAAGTTATTGTATTAACTTATTTCCTCCTTTATTTAATTTGCGTCTCCCTAAGTTCTCTAAAAGCTGTGAATTCATTCTTTTTTATCTTTGTTGGCCGTTAGGTGCTTAGTTAAAGTATTTTTTATGTGGATATTTCCCTAGTATTCTGGGTAAAATCTGAACTGTAATGCAGGGTCTTAGTCATAGCAAACATTAACACATATAATTAGCCTCCATATAAATTAACAAATGATAATTGATTTCTGAAAACCATAATTCATATTGACTCAGTAAGTATTTTATATTATAGCTGAAAATAACTTAGTTTTGAAGGTATAATGTAAAGAATAAGGACTCATACACACTTATAAAGTCTGAAGTTGTTAATTCAGCTCAACAGTTATTTATGTTTAAGATTGAAATTTACTATATACTATGTTCAGTATTGTGTTAGGCAAGCTGTCTAGCTGAAGGGACACTAATGTTCAACATGAATTCTAAATGTGACAAGTGATTGGAGATCTGGTATAGAAATTGAGTGAAACACATTATTAAAATCTATGAAAACCAACAAGTCTTAGTAGCTATTTTCTACAAAAGCCTTAATTAAGACCCACACTTCCCAGACTGTGCACCAGGGTGCACCAGTATGCCATAGAAAACTCTTAGGGATACCACAGGATATTTTAAAATATTCAGAGAAACCAGCAACATCCGTCAGATACTATATAAACTACTATCTCAAGGTAGTTCAGTTTCAGCATTAGATTGTACCTTTGATGATGTCATATCTTTATGAAGCTGGGTTTTCCACAGTTAACTGTGAGAAAAAGCAAGAACTACAAGAAAATTAATGTGGGAAAGGAATTGAGGGCAGCAGTATCCAATACAATTCAAAGGTTTTATAGTATGTACAGGGCCCGATAGTTGTACCCATCCCTTTAGTAAGTAATTACAGTTACGATTAACAGTTATTTAAAATTAAAATATTTTTACTTTCAATTTTTATCTAACAGCTACTAATTTGTTAGGATATAAACTTAAGTTGTTTGGACCTAACTACTTAATAAACAGAACTATTAGATACTTCTTTTACCAGGTGCCATGAAAAAATTGAGACACTCAGAGCACCTTGAACTGAGAAAATCTGAGAACCTCTGATACAGCCAAATTTTATATTTATTCAAATGTGATTTTGTCATTATAGCCTACATCTGGTCTTCAACAGACTCTCTAGAAGAAATGTAAGTTTATGATAAATGGCAGAGAGTGTACTATGGAAGCATAGAGAAAGAGAAGTAATATTTTCTACGTACCTGCTGTGTTACAGACATTCCTTTTATGTCTTGTTTAATACTTATAGCAATCTTAAAATATATGATAATGATCTTCCCATTTTATAGACAAGGAACTAAAGGTCAACAAAATTTGATACTTTGCTAAAGGTTACACACAGCTAACTGGATGGTGCCTGAAGAAGCTAATGGCTTTTTATGGCAATGGTTAAGGTATTATTTTCAACTTAAGAAAGTTAGAGGCCGGGCGCGGTGGCTCAAGCCTGTAATCCCAGCACTTTGGGAGGCCGAGGCGGGTGGATCACGAGGTCGAGAGATCGAGACCATCCTGGTCAACATGGTGAAACCCCGTCTCTACTAAAAATACAAAAAATTAGCTGGGCATGGTGGCTCGTGCCTGTAATCCCAGCTACTCAGGAGGCTGAGGCAGGAGAATTGCCTGAACCCAGGAGGCGGAGGTTGTGGTGAGCCGAGATCGCGCCATTGCACTGCAGCCTGGGTAAAAACAGCGAGACTCCGTCTCAAAAAAAAAAAGAAAAAAAGAAAGTTAGTTGGATGGAGTATCAGTGGAACAAAGATCTACTATATGCTGGATTTTGTGACTGTAAATGAACACTAAAGATTACATTTTTGTTTTGTTAATTCTTAGTCCCTGTTGTTCATGCAAGTTTTTCATGTCATTTGTTGCATTATTAAATTTGAGTGCATTTGGCCACCTTATTTCCATAATAGAGAATCATTGAAGATTGTTTTAGTGTTTCACATAGTTAAAATTTTATTTTGGTCACCTACAATTTGTTTTCTTTCTTTTTTTTTTTTTTTGAGACGGAGTTTCGCTCTTGTTACCCAGGCTGGAGTGCAATGGCGCAATCTCGGCTCACCGCAACCTCCGCCTCCTGGGCTCAGGCAATTCTCCTGCCTCAGCCTCCTAAGTAGCTGGGATTACAGGCACGCGCCACCACGCCCAGCTAGTTTTTTGTATTTTTAGTAGAGACAGGGTTTCACTATGTTGACCAGGATGGTCTCGATCTCTCGACCTCGTGATCCACCTGCCTCGGCCTCCCAAAGTGCTGGGATTACAGGCTTGAGCCACCGCGCCCGGCCTACAATTTGTTAATCTATAGAAGTTAAGTACTACAGAGTTAGATTTTCATTGCGAATTTTTTGTTTTGACTATCTTTTTGCCTGTGTGCTTTCTAATTAGAAAGAAATTTCTGGAGCCCAAAATTTGGAGCCCCTATTTTCTGTTTGTACTTCATTTTCTGTGTTATCCTCTTCTGGAAGTTCTACAGTGTTTTGAATTATCTCAACCATTCTCCACATCGCTTAACCTCTATTTATTTTCTTTCTTTTTAACTCTCTTTGCTGAATTCTGTGTCACTTCTTTAGACTTGTCTTCCATTTATGAATTTTCCTTTCATCTGTGTCTGATCTCCTACAGTCTTCTAAGATTGTTGCCCCAGTCCTAAAATTATTATGTTTTATTCATGGGAACCACAGTTGGTTATTTTCAAATCTGCCTAGTAAGTTATCTTGTATTTTGTACTTTTCTAGGGATATTTAACATATTAATGTTTTCTAATAATTCTAATACTTAAGTATTTTTAGGTCTGGTTCTGTAGTTTCTCCATAGACTTTTGGTTGTAGTATCCCCTTTCCTTTCCCCTTCCTCTTCCCTCTCTCCCTTCCCCTTTCTTTCCTCCCCTCTCCAGGCTTTTTGAATGAATGGAGTTTATTCATTCACAGAGAAATCTGATTCTCCCATGCACATGGCATACTGTCAGTATGGAACCACTTTCAGTTTTGGGGTGATGTGGATTCAGGCCATAACCCTGCACAAGTATGGGTTTGTGGTTACTAAATCTCAGGGGATTCCCTCCGTTTTTCTTTCTTTCTTTTTTTATTTTCATGTTCTACCCAATCCAAAGTAGACAGGCATGTATCTCTTTTAGCTCCCTTTTTGGAATTTTAATTGTTTTTTCTTAGTTTATCCTTTTGGGTGTTCTCAACTATATCTGAATTTTATATGATATGACTTCACATCCAGATTGAACTCTGAATTCCTGGCTTTTAAGCACTGGGCTCTTTCACACCAAGGCTGTAGGCTGTACATCAGCAGATACCACCAGAGTCCAGCATATACTGGCCCCAGAACTCTTTTCCTTTCTGGATTTATGATTCTTTTTTACTGACAGCCTTCATAAATTCTTGTAGTTTCCAACCAGCCAACAATGTGCTAAAGCAAGTATTTTAAAATGTGTGTTATATTCAGACTTTTTAGATGTGGTATGGTAGAAATGACCTTAACTGAATATGTTGATCTACCATAGTACAAAAAAGCAAATCATTAAATTTTTTGGATGACAGCACAGTATTCTGTACTGACTCAAGTCAGAACAAGTCACAAACTTTAGAACTCTTCTCTGAATTTGCTGTTACTTTACCCCAAAGTATAATTAGAACTCTTTGGCTGCCCTCACTGGAGCCAAATGACTCATAATCCTCTAGGGAACATGTAAAATAGTGAAATTTGCCTATAAAATAGAGCTGACTCTCATAAGGCTACAGAAAATTTTGAAAGGTACATTGGTGCAGTAGTGGTGATAGGAAACCAGACATTAGGTTTTCTACATTCTTGAACATTACCCCAAAAGAGTAACCTAAAATTCAAGTTAGAAATTAAAACTGTTAATTTAAAACTGCCTTTTCTGTTTTAGTTTAAAATGTTAAACCAAAACAGACTTTCGTCCTAACCCAAAATAGTTACGTAAGAACAGTCTGTTGTCACAGAAGTCATTCTATTATAAAGTTACTTTATTATAAAGGGTATAGTCTCTATTTAAAATGTTAAGCTACACATATTTATCCTTTTGAGCCATCTGTACTGCTAAATACCCGTTAAGTATTTTAAACTAAATCGGAAAAGTGAAAATACTTAAAAACCTTTGCGTTGTTGATTCTTAATTTTTTTTTATAGCATGTGTCTTGCTTTCAGCAGAAGTAGATTGACGCAGAAAGCTTACTTGTAAAAGATTATGTTACTGTCATTTAAAAAAATATATTTTTAAACCCTCTGATGGAAAGGGCCATCTTTAGATGAAATAATTTCATTAAAGTATCCAATTCAGAATCTAAGTAAATAAAGATAAATATATAAAAATTCTTTACTCAATATATTTATTCCCATAGTAAATATGTGAGTTTCTTAATTTTAGAGTCCTATTAGGTGAATTTACTTATTATTTTCAATCATTACCTTAATTAACCAAGAAAGTTTCTATTGAGAATGTTTGCTTCCTACTTTCTCCTAATGAAATCATTTTAATACTGTCTTTATAATGGCAGGAAATTGATTAATATCATTAATTGATCGTTATTATGAATATATGTTTTATTGAATTGCTTATTTCATATTTCCTTTTTGATTGCATTCTATTGAAATATATGAGAAAGTATTAGTCACTCTTCTATTCTGCTTACCCCCATCTCCATATAAACTCCCATTTCCAGAAGACTGTAAACTGAAAAGAAGGATTCCTCAGGGCTGAATATGACAGGGGCTTAAGAAAGGTACCTCAGAAACTGTAACCAAAAACTGAACCTAGAATGAATTTGTAATTCAAATTCACATTATCTGGTCGGTATTGAAAATTTTACATTTTTTATTGTTTTTTTTTTTTTTTAACAAAACCATCAATGGAAGGAAAAACACTTTAAGTATATTAATTTAAAGTAGTCTATGATTGATAGTGCATTTGGACTCCTGACCTAAACAAATGCAAGGAAATTCTCTCATGAATTCACTTTGTCCTAAAATTCAAAGAAATACCACACATTATCTACCATTGAATATGAAAAACTACAAGGAAATGACGTACTATGAGTAAGAATCATCAGAAACACTAGACAACAGAATCAACCCTACATAGACTTTAAATATTGGAATAATTGGATATAGAGTAAAAAAAACTATGCTCATTTAATATGTTAAACAAAATAAAACTAAAAAACAAAAGCCTGAAAAAAATCAGCAGGGAACAGCACACTATAAAAATGTCCTAGCAGGCCGAGCACGTTGGCTCAAGCCTGTAATCCCAGCACTTTGGGAGGCCGAGGCAGGCGGATCACAAGGTCAAGAGATCGAGACCATCCTGGCCAACATGGTGAAACCCCCTCTCTACTAAAAATACAAAAAATTAGCTGGGCGTGGTGGCGTGCACCTGTAGTCCCAGCTACTTGGGAGGCTGAGGCAAGAGAATTGCATGAACCCAGGAGGTGGAGGTTGCAGTGAGCCGAGATTGTGCCACTGCACTCCAGCCTAGTGCCTGGTGACAGAGTGAGACTCGTGTCTCAAAAAAAAAAAAAAAAAAAAAAAGTCCTAGCAAATTTGGAAAGTAACCAATTAGAAATTCTAGAATTGAAAACAAATAATGTAAATTTAAAATCACATGAAGTATAACAGCAGAACAGATACAACTGAAGAGAGAAATAGCAAAGTGAATAAGTTAAAAGAAATTATTGAGAATTCTTCACAAAGAGAAAAAATTAAAAATGTGAAAGGTTGAGAAGTTACACACACTGGTGTATTTAAAATATATCTCAGAAAAAAGTCTAAAATATAATAAACTGTATGGTCAAACATGCCCATTCTTCTTCAGAGCTTTCTGTATGAAGAAAACAAAGAAAAAACATTGTCTAACAGTAGAGGAAGGATCAGAGAGTTATAGTTCATCCATTACAAATTATGTTACTATAAATACTTAATGTCATGAGGGAAATATTTACCTTAAGAGTATTACATTTATATATTGATCTCAAATTCAAAGAGTAGTAAGATATTCATTTAATGATACATATAAAAAGAATAAAGAGAAAGTCTTAATAGTAAAGCTTACTTCTGAATACTAGGGATACAGGTACTTTAAATTTTCTTTGTAGGGTCTTCATATTTCCCAGTTGTTTTAAATGAAGTATTTAGTACTTTAAAAAAAAAAACAAAACAAACAAAAAACAGAAAGCTGCTAATAAGAATTAACAAGTGTTACCTAATGGTACATTCTAGAACTTTTCTGTTCTATATCTGTGCTTTTCCTATGGTAGGTGCTTATCATATTTTTTAAAAGACTGATTTTTGGCTCTTACAGGTTCTTAATGTATATTTAAATGAAGTGGATGAATAATAAAAGTTAGTGGCAAATTTATAAAGAGGCCTTGAATAATTGCAGCATGCTAAACTGTTGATTACTGGGTATTTAGGCTGAGAATCTTAATTTAGTTGCAATTTAGTAAGTGTCTTAGTTCCTTTTGTGCTGCTATAACAGAATACCAGAGACTAGGTAATTTATAAAGAACAAATTTATTTCTTACAGTTATGGAAAGCTGGGAAGTCCAATATCAAGGTGCCAGCATCTGGTGAGGGCCTTCTTGTGGTGTCTCATGGCAGAAGGAAGAAGTGCAAGAGATTGTGTGTGTGAGAGGGGAAGAGATTAAACTTGCAGCTGCAAGCCCTTTTATAACTGATATTAATTCATTCATGAAGGTGTAGTCCTAATGTCCTAAACACATCCCATCAGGTCCCAGCTCTCAACATTGGGGATTCAGTTTCCAACACATGCTTGTTGGGGAATGCATTCAAACCATAGCAGTAAGCAACTTTGAAGGCATTCTTTATTAGCTTATTCAATAATGTGTGTAAGATCTTGCAATATTTACAAGACAAATATACAAATAATTTTGTTTTATTCATATGATAAATATTTACTGAATGTCTTTTGTGTGCTACACATTGTACTAGATTTTGGAGATGACTTGTGAAACCATATACAATCTTTGATCAGATGGAATTTAGAGCATGGTAGAGGATATATATATGTATGTATGTCACATACATATATGATTTATTCAGTAGTTTAAGGCAATTAAGTATTAGGAAGTCCATTAATATAAAAGGTTGGGGGAAATATGGAGAGTAACACCAGAGACAAACAGTTATAAGAGAAATGTAAGTTGTTGTCTTCGGGCGGAATCATTATAAAATGATGGTTAGATAGGTTGGATGTTACATTGTTATAAATATTTTATCACTTTCTTATTTTTTCAAGTTTGTGCATATGTTACTTTACTAAAAATAAAAGTTAATTTTCTAGCTTACATCAAATTATTTCTTACTTTCAAGTTCTCTGTAGCTCCTGTCACCAGCATAATATCCCATAGCTTCCTTCTAATATCTCCTCATCCTGGCAGCCTCTGCGACAAGGATAAAGTCCTTTGAGTTGGCTTTGGCTCAGTTACCTTCAGTATTGGCCAATTGGTTCATGGTAAAAACTGTAAGTCTTTACAATGCTAAATGACCAAAGTGTAATTTCTACCTTTACTGTCCTTTCTCCTTGCCCTGCTATCTTCATTGGTTCCAGCAAGTGTTTCTTTTTTAGTCCTTTCAAGCAAAAACAAGCTTTTCCAATGGATACATATCACTCTCAGAATGGTTTATTGAATATTCTTCCTTGACACCGTCCCCTTACTGTGGGTAGTAGAAAATGTCAAAACACTCTAACAATATTTTTCCAAAAGGAACTCTTTGCCTTGTTAAATTTCAACATTTTTATATCTGCCAAGGTGGTGTCACAAGTGTCAAAAACAATTTTGAGTCTCATTCTTTACCGTTACATCCTAGACAATCCAGGACCTCACTTTGGCCTTAACATTCTGGTACATGTTAATTGTTGCACTGTTTTTTTGTTTTTTTTTTTTTTTTAAATTGCATTTTAGGTTTTGGGGTACATGTGATGAACATGCAAGATTGTTGCATAGGTACACACATGGCAGTGTGCTTTGCTGCCTTCTGTCCCCTCACCTGTATCTGTCATTTCTCCCCATGCTATCTCTTCCCACCTCCCCACCCCCCGCCCCTCCCCCATTTCCCCCCAACGGACCCCAGTGTGTAGTGCTCCCCTCCCTGTGTCCATGTGTTCTCATTGTTCAACACCCGCCTGTGAGCGAGAATATATGGTGTTTGATTTTCTGCTCTTGTGTCAGTTTGCTGAGAATGATGGTTTCCAGGTTCATCCATGTCCCTACAAAGGACGTGAACTCATCGTTTTTGATGGCTGCATAATATTCCATGGTGTATATGTACCACATTTTCCCTATCCAGTCTATCATTGTTGGGCATTTGGGTTGGTTCCAGGTCTTTGCTATTATAAACAGTGCTGCAATGAACATTCGTGTGCACGTGTCCTTGTAGTAGAATGATTTATAATCCTTTGGATATATATCCAGTAATGGGATTGCTGGGTCAAATGGGATTTCTATTTTTAGGTCCTTGAGGAATCGCCACACTGTCTTCCACAATGGTTGAATTAATTTACATTCCCACCAACAGTGTAAAAGTGTTCCTATTTCTCCACATCCTCTCCAGCATCTGTTGTTTCCTGATTTTTTAATGATCGCCATTCTAACTAGTGTGAGATGGTATCTCAATGTGGTTTTGATTTGCATTTCTCTGATGACCAGTGATGATGAGCATTTTTTCATATGTTTGTTGGCCTCCTGTATGTCTTCTTTTGTAAAGTATCTGTTCATATCCTTCGCCCATTTTTGAATGGGCTTGTTTGTTTTTTTCTTGTAGATCTGCTTTAGTTCTTTGTAAATTCTGGATATCAGCCCCTTGTCAGATGGGTAGACTGCAAAAATTTTTTCCCATTCTGTTGGTTGCCGATTCACTCTACTGACTGTTTCTTTTGCCGTGCAGAAGCTGTGGAGTTTGATTAGGTCCCATTTGTCTATTTTGGCTTTTGTTGCCATTGCTTTTGGCGTTTTGGTCATGAAGTCCTTGCCTACACCTATGTCCTGAATGGTTTTGCCTAGATTTTCTTCTAAGGTTTTTATGGTATTAGGTCTGATGTTTAAGTCTTTAATCCATCTGGAGTTAATTTTGGTGTAAGGTGTCAGGAAGGGGTCCTGTTTCTGCTTTCTGCACATGGCTAGCCAGTTTTCCCAACACCATTTATTAAACAGGGAGTCCTTTCCCCATTGCTTGTTTTTGTCAGGTTTGTCGAAGATCAGATGGTTGTGGGTATGTTGTATTTCCTCTGAGGCCTCTGTTCTGTTCCATTGGTCTATATCTCTGTTTTGGTACCAGTACCATGCTGTTTTGATTACTGTAGCCTTGTAGTATAGTTTGAAGTCCGGTAGTGTGATGCCTCCTGCTTTGTTCTTTTTGCTTAGAATTGACTTGGCTATGCGGGCTCTCTTTTGGATCTATATGAAGTTTAAGGTGTTTTTTTCCAGTTCTGTGAAGAAGGTCATTGGTAGCTTGATGGGAATAGTGTTGAATCTGTAAATTACTTTGGGCAGTATGGCCATTTTCACGATGTTGATTCTTCCTAACCATGAACATGGAATGTTTCTCCATCTGTTTGTATCCTCTCTTATTTCGTTGAGCAATGGCTTGTAGTTCTCCTTGAAGAGGTCCTTTACGTTCCTTGTTAGTTGTATTCCTAGGTACTTTATTCTCTTTGTAGCAATTGTGAATGGCAGTTCGTTCTTCATTTGGCTCTCTTGAAGTCTAATACTGGTGTATAGGAATGCTTGTGATTTTTGCACGTTGATTTTGTATCCTGAGACTTTGCTGAAGTTGTTTATCAGTTTCAGGAGATTTGGGGCTGAGATGATGGGGTCTTCCAGATATACAATCATGTCATCTGCAAATAGAGACAATTTGATTTCCTCCTTTCCAATTTGGATACCCTTTATTTCTTTTTCTTGCCTGATTGCTCTGGCTAGAACTTCCAGTACTATATTGAATAGGAGTGGTGAGAGAGGGCATCCTTGTCTAGTGCCAGATTTCAAAGGGAATGCTTCCAGTTTTTGCCCATTCAGTATGATATTGGCTGTTGGTTTGTCGTAAATAGCTTTTATTGTTTTGAGATACGTTCCGTCAATACCTAGTTTATTAAGGGTTTTTAGCATAAAGGGTTGTTGAATTTTGTCAAAAGCCTTCTCTGCATCAATCGAGATAATCATGTGGTTTTTGTCTTTGGTTCTGTTTATGTGGTGAATTACGTTTATGGACTTGCGTATGTTGAACCAGCCTTGCATCCCCGGGATGAATCCTACTTGATCATGGTGGATGAGCTTTTTGATATGCTGTTGCAATCGGTTTGCCAGTATTTTATTGAAGATTTTTGCATCTATGTTCATCATGGATATTGGCCTGAAATTTTCTTTTCTTGTTGAGTCTCTGCCGGGTTTTGGTATCAGGATGATGTTTGTCTCGTAAAATGATTTGGGAAGGATTCCCTCTTTTTGGATTGTCTGGAATAGTTTCAGAAGGAATGGTATCAGCTCCTCCTTGTATGTCTGGTAGAATTCAGCTGTGAACCCATCTGGACCTGGGCTTTTTTTGGGTGGTAGGCTCTTTATTGCTGCCTCGACTTCAGACCATGTTATTGGTCTATTCAGGGTTTTGGCTTCTTCCAGGTTTAGGCTTGGGAGGTTGCAGGTGTCCAGGAATTTATCCATTTCTTCCAGGTTTACTAGTTTATGTGCATAGAGTTGTTTGTAATAATCTCTGATGATGGTTTGGATTTCTGTGGAATCTGTGGTGATATCCCCTTTATCGTTTTTTATTGCATCAATTTGGTTAATCTCTCTTTTCTTTTTTATTAATCTGGCTAGTGGTCTGTCTATTTTGTTGATCTTTTCAAAGAACCAGCTCCTGGATTTATTGATTTTTTGAAGAGTTTTTTGTGTCTCTATTTCCTTCAGTTCTGCTCTGATCTTAGTTATTTCCTGTCTTCTGCTAGGTTTTGAGTTTTTTTGATCTTGCTCCTCTAGCTCTTTCAATTTTGATGATAGGGTGTCAATTTTAGATCTCTCCTTTCTTCTCATGTGGGCACTCATTGCTATATATTTTCCTCTAGAGACTGCTTTAAATGTGTCCCAGAGATTCTGGTATGTTGTGTCTTCGTTCTCATTGGTTTCGAAGAACATCTTTATTTCTGCCTTCATTTCATTGTTTATCCAGTCAACATTCAAGAGCAAGTTGTTCAGTTTCCATGAAGCTGTGCGGTTCTGAGTTAGTTTCTGCATTCTGAGTTCTAACTCGATTGCACTGTGGTCTGAGAGACTGTTTGTTATGATTTCTGTTCTTTTGCATTTGCTGAGGAGTGATTTATTGCCAATTATGTGGTCAATTTTAGAGTAGGTGTGATGTGGTGCTGAGAAGAATGTATATTCTGTGGATTTGGGGTGGAGAGTTCTGTAAATGTCTATTAGGTTTGCTTGTTCCAGGTCTGTATTCAGGTCCTGGATATCCTTGTTGATTTTCTGTCTGGTTGATCTGTCTAATATTGACAATGGGGTGTTAAAGTCTCCCACTATTATTGTGTGGGAGTCTAAGTCTCTTTGTAAGTCATTGAGAACTTGCCTTATGTATCTGGGTGCTCCTGTATTGGGTGCATATATATTTAGGATCGTTAGCTCTTCTTGTTGCAGTGATCCTTTTACCATTATGTAATGTCCTTCTTTGTCTCTTTTGATCTTTGTTGCTTTAAAGTCTATTTTATCAGAGATGAGAATTGCAACTCCTGCCTTTTTTTGCTCTCCATTTGCTTGGTAGATCTTCCTCCATCCCTTTATTTTGAGCCTTTGTGTATCCTTGCATGTAAGATGGGTTTCCTGGATACAGCACACTGATGGGTTTTGGCTTTTTATCCAATTTGCCAGTCTGTGTCTTTTGATTGGGGCATTTAGTCCATTGACATTTAGGGATAGTATTGTTATGTGTGAATTTGATGCTGTCATTTTGATGCTACCTGGCTGTTTTGTTGGTTAGTTGATGCAGATTCTTGATTGTGTTGCTGCTTTTTTACCATTTGGTGTGTTTTTGGAGTGGCTGGTACTGGTTGTTCCTTTACATGTGTAGAACCTCTTTCAGGAGTTCTTGTAGAGCAGGTTTGGTGGTGATGAAATCTCTGAGTGCTTGCTTGTTCACAAAGGATTTTATTTTTCCTTCACTTATGAAGCTTAGTTTGGCTGGATAGGAGATTCTGGGTTGAAAGTTCTTTTCTTTAAGGATGTTGAATATTGGCCCCCAATCTCTTCTGGCTTGTAGGGTTTCTGCTGAGAGATCTGCTGTGAGTCTAATGGGCTTCCCTTTGTGGGTAACCCGACCTTTCTCTCTGGCTGCCCTTAGCATTTTCTCTTTCATTTCAACCCTGGTGAATCTGACGATTATGTGCCTTGGGGTTGCTCTTCTTGAGGAATATCTTTGTGGTGTTCTCTGTATTTCCTGGATTTGAATATTGGTCTGCCTTGCTAGGTTAGGGAAGTTTTCCTGGATAATATCCTGAAGAGTATTTTCCAGCTTGGATTCATTCTCTTCATCACATTCAGGTACACCTATCAGACGTAGATTAGGTCTTTTCACATAGTCCCACATTTCTTGAAGATTTTGTTCATTCCTTTTTGCGCTTTTTTCTCTCTTCTTGCCTTCTCTTTTTATTTCATTGAGTTGATCTTCGACCTCTGATATCCTTTCTTCTGCTTGGTCAATTCGGCTGTTGAAGCTTGTGCATGCTTCACGAAGTTCTCGTGTTGCGTTTTTCAGCTCCATCAATTCACTTATACTCCTCTCTATGCTGTCCATTCTCGTCAGCAGTTCGTCCAATCTTTTTTCAAGGTTCCTATTTTCTTTGCGATGGGTTAGAACATGTTCTTTTAGCTCATTGTAGTTTCTTACTACCCACCTTCTGAAGTCCGATTCTGTCATTTCATCACCCTCCTTCTCCATCCGGTCTGGTTCCCTTGCTGGTGAGGAGTTGTGATCCCTTTTAGGAGGAGAGGTGTTCTGGTTTCGGGAGTTTTCATCCTTTTTACGCTGGTTTCTTCCCATTTTTGTGGGTTTATCCACCTGTTGTCTGTCTCTGTCCCAGGGAGTTGGAGCTTTATGAGTTTCCGTTGCACTACTGCCTTTTTTGATTTTTCTTTCAGGTGGGACCCACCCAGCTAGCAGCAGGCCTAGCCTCTGCCTGCCCCCAGGGGCTTTGCTGACCTGCTGTGGGCTCCGCCCAGCTGCCCTGAGCTCTTCCCTGTAGTCCTTTTTATATGGGTGTAGTTAGAACTGTCTCCGCAATGGTGGCCCCGCCTCTGTTATGGTGGACTCTCTCTGTTGTGGCAGGTTGCCTCGGCAACGGCGGGTTGCCTCGGCAACGGCAGCCTGCCTCCGTAGTGGTGGAGAGTCTCAGTAATGGCGGAAGCCCCTCCCCCACGGAGCCGGACCGTCCCGGTTCAGCTGTGCTTGGTTTGAAGGGCTCAACCCAGAGGGTTTCCAATTACTGTTTTTGTTTTCGTTGTTGTTGGGGGTGGAGGGGTGGGACCAACTGAGCCTGATCACCTGGCCCCCTGACTCAGTCTTTTCTTTTAAGTTGAACGACCCCGCGTTCTCCCATGCTGCGACTCACGGAGTCGGCTCGAACCGCGGCGCCGGCTCCTGGCGGATTTTTTGCCTAGGAATCTCCTGGCCTGACTCGCTATTTCAGATGAATGGGCAACTCTGCCGTCTCAGGGCTCTGCTCGCCAGCTAAGAGGGCTCCCAGACCAGTGGCTTTTGTACGGAGAACCGCAGCAACAGGGAGTGGTCACAGCAGCCGCGCGGGCGGAATCAGCCCCGCGGGGGCCAAAACAGCCGCACAGGCTGGGACTGCGACGCTGGCGACCCCTCTGCCTGGGTATCTCCTGGTCTGTGGGCAATAAGAGTTCGTCTGGAAATGCGGCGTCCACTCACCCTCTGCACTTTCACTGGGAGCTGAAGTCCTGAGCTGTTCTTAGGCGGCCATCTTCCCAGCATTCCCCCTGTTGCACTGTTTTATCCATTATAAAGCATACCACAAATTAGAAACTAAAGGAAATTAGATTTTATATATATATATAAATATATATAAACATATATATGTAAAGTTTGTGATATCATTTAGTGTATAATTATGCACATTCCTGGTATGTGTGTAGTTTGATTTGGAGACCACTGTATTGAGGATTCCATCCTATTTGGGCAGGACTGGATATGCCCTTGAGTCTGTATAACTCTTGTTAAGAAATTTATTGTTTTGATTGTTTTTTTTTACTGTTCAATATACCACTCCTATATTAGAATTGATTTTTAGAAGAAATGGTGACAATATTCAGCAGCCATGATGGTGGTTTAAGATTGGAGAAACATGTCATGTATTGTTAGAGTCCAAGCCATGCTAGTCTACTAAAATACTATTTTTCTTCCTGCTTCTTTTGAAGTTGATTTTATTTTTGCTTATTTTCTAAGCCTGAATTTCTGGCTTTCATATGTTTTTTTTAAGCTCCTATTACTTTATTCTTTTTCTTGCTTAAGAAAGTTGGAGTTAGGACTTTCATTTGTTCACAACAAATTGACACCACTACCTTAATATTTTAGAGACACTGTATTGTTTCAGTTGTTTGCTCATCCAGGGTGAACTTGCCTCCCTTAGATCTGAGGGCCCTGAATAAATTTCCCTGTGTAGAGAGGAGTAGTTTTTTTTTTTTTTTTTTAAATCCAGTTTATACTTCTGGTGGATTTTTGATCTTTTTTTTTCCTCTTTAAAGTCCCAGTATGCTCCACTATAAATTTAAGCATTCATTATGCTCTAGTCTCTATCTGCAAACTTAGAGAAAATTAATTACTTTTCTCAGTTATATATTGAATTTTATTTTCCTTTTTTTTAGCTTACTCCAGTATATTCATAAACTATTACACTGCGTCCAAACTGGTCTTGTTGCTGGTTCTAATTTCCTTCAGTAGAGCATCCAGAAAAGCTTACTTGCCTTTCCATATGAAAGCTCTTTAATGACTTTAAAACATCTAACAAAGTCTTAATTCCTTCATCTTGTGGTATTTTTCTTATATTACCTTGGCAAAGTAAAAAATTAGGGGATTTGATGTTTGCCAAGTCACCATATGTATAAATTACCACTAGTAAAGAATAAACAATATTCATATTATGTTACTTTTAATGAAATGATTAATTTCATCATTACCCTCAGAATTAAACCTGTTATTTACACTACTACTTCTTATCCTTTCTTCTAATAGGTTCCAAGCTTTCTTCTTTTTCATCTTTTATCCATCCCAATAAAAACATAACTTCCCACGCCTTTAATCCCAGCACTTTGGGAGGCCAAGGCGGGCTGATCACAAGGTCAAGAGATCGAGACCATGGTGAAACCCTGTCTCTACTAAAAAATACAAAAATTAGCTGGGTGTGGTGGTGCATGCCTGTGGTCCCAGCTACTTGGGAGGCTGAGACAGGAGAATTGCTTGAACCCGGGAAGCGGAGGTTGCAGTGAGCTGAGTTCACACCACTGCACTCCAGCCTGGCGCCTGGCAACAGAGCGAGACTCTATCTAAAAAAATAAAATAAAATAACTTCTAATTTTCATTAGAACAGCTATATATAATAGATTGACCAACTGTGTATGTTCTGTAGCCTTCTACCCATAACCTGCTTTTAAAATTGCTTTAAGTAAAGTAAGGTACTGCCTATTCTGAGTTACTCTATTACACAAAATTTAATTTTATTACTCCACTTTCTTTTCCATATTCTTTTCCTTCTATCCTCTTCTAATTCGTTGCCTCATTGATCTCTCTTATTAAGCCCTTTCTCAGGGAAAGATCTGATCAGCCAATTCACTCCAAGATTTAAGTTTCTAGTAGTTCAAAATATGTTTCTCTTCTCTATTACCTGGAATTTAAACAAGGAATTAAGTTGTGTTGTTTTTGGTGAGGCACAATGTGTGTGTGTATATATGAGAATGAGTTCTTTAGAGCACCCATTCAGTGACACAAGGCTACCTACTTCTAAGTCTAATATTTAGAAGAAACAATGAATTATCTAATACATTTTGCATTTCTTACACCTTGAAAGAATCTACATAAATTTCCTTACACAAGAAGCCTGGTCTGATGTTAGACAAATAGTGAATACTCAGTTTTATTAATTAGTTGACTGCATTTTCAGGATACTAAAAGATTAGAAATTGTGATTGACAGATTTTGTTAAGATGTTATTACAGACAAATACACAAAAATTCTGGCTCTCTGGATTGGATTCTTTGTAGACTGATTTCATCTATAAAGGCCACCTCATCTTTGACAGTAGATATTTTTAGTCACTATTTCTTGTTGGAGATTCTATATAACAATGAAAAAATTTTTAATTTACTTATAAGGAATTATACCAAGTAGTAGTTGGCATTTGGATTAAATCCTGAGGGGTAGGGAAGATTCATCCCTGTGGTAGAAGTTTATGATGCCTGAAGTCTAATGACTTACACTTTAGTTAGAAGACCAATTAAGACAAAGATACCTTAAAAGATCAAGTTTTTCAATGTAAAAATTCTACATCTCAACATACGTCACGAATACTACATTAAGTTCATTTGATTATAAATTCATTATTTTCACCTTTTGTTGTTGCTGTATGTCAACTCTCATTTTTATAACTTTTTGTTTTGAAAACTTTTAAATTTTAAAAAAAGTTGGGAGAACAGTATAATGAACAGCCGCACTCTGCACACCTAGATTCTCTTGATTGTTAGTATTTTATAATACATGCTCTATCCATTCATATCTCTGTCTTGCCTTCTTTCTCTCTTTTTCTATATAATACATGCTCTATCCATTCATATCTCTGTCTTGCCTTCTTTCTCTCTTTTTCTATATAATACATGCTCTATCCATTCATATCTCTGTCTTGCCTTCTTTCTCTCTTTTTCTATATAACTTAAAAAATGTTTCAGACATACTGCAGCTTTACCCTTGAATACTTCAGCATGTTTCCATAAAAATAAGGACATCGGTCACCATACTCTTATCATATACTGGAAAATGTAACATTGAGAAAATAATATCAAAAAATATAACATCTATTTTTATATTTCTCCAATTATCTCAAAATATTATTTATAGATTTTTTGATTCAGTACTCTTTTAAGGATTGTAAGTGGTCATTTGATAATATATTATCTTTACCATTTTCTTATATATCATTAGAAATTTGATATAGAATAATTCCATATATTAGCAACTGTGAAAAGTGTTGCCAATTACAAAAAAATAAATTTAGATAATTTAGAAAAAGTCCACTTTTATAATATAGTTAATTTTATTAAAGTAATTTGAATTCCTTGAAAGTTTACTTATGAATAGAGTGTTCATAATGCCCTAATTGAATTTTTATCTTTTTAAAATTTAATTTTTAAAAATAATACAGCAAAAAAATACCCTTTGTGATCTTTCTTTATAGTCATCTTCATATCATTCTACCCTTCCAGTGACCGATGTTTTCCATCACTGTAGTTTGTATCTTTAAGAATGTCACATAAATGGAATCAGAAAGTATGACCAGCTTCTCTCAGAGTAAAGTCTCTGAGATTTATCCAAATTGTGTGTATCAATAATTTATTCATTTTTACTGGAAAATGGTATTCTATTACACATATATATCAGTTTGTTTATCTACTAACACATTGAAAGACATTAGGGTTGCTTCCAGCAACCTATACAAAACTTATACACATATATTAACAGTAGATTTATTTGGCTATCACAAATAAATCTACTGTTAATATATGTGTATAAGTTTTGGTGTGAACATAAGTTTTCATTTCTCTCTAAATACCCAGACATAAAATTGCTGGCTCATATGATAAATGTATACGTAACAGTGTAAAAATCCACCAAACTGTTTTCCAACATTTACATCATTTCAATATTAGACTCAGTCAATTGTCTTATCCCATGTGAGTTTGTATTATTTCATAAGACCGTGAGTCTTATTTAGGTCCTGTGGAAAATACTGATATTTTTGTTTTGGCCTTCTGTGGATTGTGTGATTCTAACCTAGGTCTATTTTACAAGACTTGGCTGTGCTATTTGAATCTGTCATGAATGTGTACACCCTAGTGGTCACTCTGGGACCAGCCTGTAGATCTATTCTTAGCTAAGGCCTTTAAATCTTTGATATGCTAATTATGTCAAATCCATAAATGGGTAGATCTAGGGTGAGTAAAAGTTCAAAACAACATTATGGAGTTACTTTCCTAATTATCCCTTCCCAGTTATCTTCCAAGTACTTTCTGCTTCCCTGGGGGCTGGGTTTTTTTGTTGTTGTTCTTCAAGGAAGAAATTGTTCCTTTCTGCAGTTTTACCACATCCTCCCACCACTTAGCACTGGTGGTAAAATGCCACTAAGGCTAAGTGGTGCAAAGACAGGGACACAGGGAAAAAATCCTACA
Organism: Saimiri boliviensis; assembly: GCF_048565385.1. Lineage (NCBI taxonomy): Eukaryota > Metazoa > Chordata > Mammalia > Primates > Cebidae > Saimiri > Saimiri boliviensis. Next base: position 36,984,518 of record NC_133450.1, on the reverse strand, counting down.
GGGTTTGGTCCTGCCCTTTAGGCATTGTTGCTTCTCTGAAATGTAGGTTCACCTCCCTCAGAGTTTTGGCTCCCGCCATCTCTCATTTCTGTCCTCTTTTATCTTATCTGCCATAGAAGTGTTCAGTTTGGGGCATAGAAAAATGAGAAAGAGGAGAGGGGGAAACAAAATAACCTGGAAATTTCCCCTACTCTTTCTCTGCACTGTAAATATTCAGAAATTTTCTCCTGGACCTCACTCACACCACACAGTGCCCAGTTCTGGGTTTCTGGCTTTAGAGGTAGTGGAAGAAAAGAAATGTTAAGCTTACCACTAGTATTCTTCCCTCATCTGCCTACTAGTGTTTACTTTTCAGAGTTTTCAAGTAAGTCTCTATCCAGGTTTTATAGTTGAATTAGTGTGTGTTAAAGCGAGTATGGTCTTATTTCATCTTACTGGAATCAGGACCCCTAACTGATTTTTTAATGGTGTTGATGATATAATTGTCAGACTATTTATTTTAGTATTTCACTAAGTAACTAATAAACTTTGAAAGAAGCAAACATAAAGTAAACATCATATATTTTTGTTCTTGTTATTTGTATCTTTGAAATGAGATAAAGTTTGTGGACGATTTAATGAGAACATCATAAGAAGTTGACTATAAATGAGATGTTAATTCATTAATTTATTCATTCCACAAAAATTTAACAAATACTGATTCTTGGCCTGGAATTGCAGATATGATAATAAACAAGATAGGTAGAGCCCCTTCCCAGAACGGGGTAACAGGTTTGAGACAGTCATTTATATACGTTGTAAAAAAATACTGTGTTCCAGAGTGTAACTTTTAAAATTGTTTTATTATTTGTTCCTTATGATAAAACTTTTAAGGGGTCAGAACTTTGATAACATTGAATGTATATTAATGCATTTATGTATAGATGTAGCTGAGGATTTTGTTAAAATGCACTTAAATAAGCAATTTGTCCAGCAGGTTAAAAGGAAGATATTTCATATTTTTGTAAATGAACCCATAAAATCTTTTCCCTTAAGATTTTAAATGCCAAATTATTTACTTAGATAGTGAACTATAATGTTAACATTAAATAAAAAGATCTCCACATATCTACTCCTATTTCTATATTAATAAACTGTGATGATATATCATTCAGTAGGAGCATGTACCACTAGGACTTGAAATAATGGAATGTGGGAACTCCTACAGCTAATTTTGTCATTTAGCCAAAAATATTAATTATTTAATATCAATGTTCAAGCTGTCACCTTTGAGAAATACTGATTTAACAATAAAGTTTACACTATTTATGAGAAAAATAATTTTAAAGTCAAGCAAACCATAGGTTAGTATCCCCATTATTTGAGGATACAAAATAACAATACTTTTACTATAGTGCCTAATATAATAAACTCATTTTTTAATTTAAGTTGCAAAAGCTATCACAGGCTTTCTATGGTATATGGAATTGTAATAACATACTTTTAATTGATGTTTGTTGGAATTCACAGCATTTGAGGAATTTTTAAATAGACTATTTTTTGGCAGTTTTAGGATGACAGCAAAATTGAACAGATATATACACACACACACACACACACACACACACACACACACACACACACCTGCACCCTTACATGCATAGCCTCCCCCATTTCTTTTTATCAACATTCCTTACCAGAGTGGTGTATTTGTTGCTATGAACCTACATTGATGCATCTTTATCACCCAAAGTCCATAGTTTATAATAGGGTTCACTCTTGGTGTTGTATATTCTATGAGTGTTGACAGATGTATTATGACACCATTATACAGGTTGAATATCCCTTCTCCAAAATGTTTGAGACCAAATTGTTTCTGATTTTGGATATTGAAATATGTGCATATATGTAGTGAGAGATCTTGGGGATGGGACCCAAATCTAAACATTAATTTTAATTATGTTTCATTTACACACGGCCTCAAGGTAATTTTATACAATACTTTAAACAATTTTATGCATGAAGCAAAGTATATATAAAATAAACTATAAGAAGGCAAAAATGTCAAGTATGGAATTTTCTGCTTGTCGTGTCATAATGGTGCTTAAAGTTTTTTAGGTTTTGGAACATTTCAGATTTCATATTTTTAGCTTCAGAATGTTCTATATTGTAGTATAGAGTGGTTCCACTTTCCTAAAAATCCTCTGTATTCTTTCTACCTGTTCATCCCTTTCTCCCCACAAGCTGCCAGTAACCACTGATATTTTTACTGTCTCTATAGTTTTGCCTTTTCCAAAATGTCATATAATTAGATTCTTATGGTGTGTATCCATTTCAGATAGGCTTTTTAAACTTAGTAATAGGTGTTTAAGTTTCCTCCATGTCTTTCCATGGTTTGATAGCTCATTTCTTTTACTGCTGAGCAAAAAGAATTGAGTGATTTATCCACTCACCTACTGAAGGACATCTTGATTGTTTACAAGTTTTGGCAGTTATGAATAAAGCCTCTGTAAGTATCCACATACAGGTTTTTGTGTGGACATAAGTTTTCAACTCCTTACAGTAAATACCTTGGATTGTGATCACTGGGATCATGGGGTACAGTATGTTTAGTTTTGTAAGAAACCACCAGGCCGTCTTCCTAAGTAGCTATACCATTTTGCATTTTCACCAGCAATAAATGAGACTTCCTGTTGCTTCACATCCTTGCCAGCATTTGGTATTGTCAGTGTTCTGAATTTTGAACATTCTAATAGGATTATAGCCATATCTCCTTGTTTTATTAGTTTGCATTTTACCGATGATGTATGACATGGAGTATCTTTTCATATTATTTTTGCCATCTGTGTATCTTCTTCGGTGACATATTTGTTAAGGTCTTTGGCTCATTTTTCAATAGGGTTGTTCATTTTCTTATTGTTGAGTTTTTAAATTTCTTTGTATATTTTGGATGACAATTCTTTATCAGATTTGTTTTTTAAAAATATTTTCTTCCAGTGTATGGCTTGTCTTTTTGTTGCCTTAGTGCTAAAGTACCTTTTACAAAGCAGAGTTTTTTTAATTTTTCATTTTTGTGGGCATATAGTAGGTCTGTGTATTTATAGGATTCGTGAGATATTTTGATATAGGCATACAGTGCATAATTATCATATCAGGGTAAATGAAGTATCCATCATCTCATGCATTTATCCTTTCTTTGGCTTACAAACTATATATACTCCTGGTTATTTTTATATGTACAATAAATTATTGTTGACTGTAGTCACATAGTTATGCTGTCAACAGGGTTTTTAATTTTAATGAAATCCAACCTGTTGTTTCTTTCTTCCTAGGATGTTGTCTTTGCTGTTATATCTAAAAATTTATTATCAACCCAAGGTCATCTAAATATTCTTCTGTTATCTTCTAGGAGTTTTATATTTTTATGTTTTACATTTAGGTCTGATTGATTTTGAATTAATTTATGTAAAGGGTTTCAGGTCTGTGTTTAGAATCCTTTCTTTTTTTTTTTTTTTTTTTTGCACATCATCTCTTTAAGATTCTGAGCTCTTTCAGAAGACATTCCTTGGCTGGGATTCTAATTTTTGCTCTGCAAGGACATATCATCATGACCCTGATACTAAAATCAGACTTATAATGATAGTGCACTGTTTTCCAAGTCTGGAAATAAGGAAAGGACTAGTGTAACCAGATTTTTTCTTGGATGCCAGTGATCGATGTGGATTCTTGGCCTCCAACCTCTTAAAGAATAAGCAGTGGAGCCGTTCAGCTGCACTGTATACTTGCAAAGTGAATATCGGACCCAAAAAAGTGTTGCAGAAAGGTGATTTTATTTAGGTAGAGAAAAGAGAAGGAATGGAGAAGAGAAAGGCTTCCACAAAGAGTGTGGAAGGGGATTCCAGAGGGGAAAATCCCACAGGGAGCTCCCACTGTGTGGGAGGGGATTCCGGAAAGCTGGAAAATCCGGTGCAGGTGAGTGAGCACAGACTTTTATCCTCGGAGAAACCCCCACTTCTCCAGGACCCTATGCCAATGAAAGGAGTTCCTTAGAACTTCTGCTGTAGTGATTGACTTTTAGTTTCTTCCCACACCCGCTAAATTCAAACATAAACCATTGAATCTCCTGGATGGACAGAGATGGGAGGGGGCATGGTGCTGGGAGATTCTTGTGCTTAAAGCTACGCCCCCTCATGGACCCGGAAAGAGAACACATTCCCTCACTAGGACTCCCATAGTAGCCATGGTCTTACGGCTCCAAAAAGGAGGACTGTAGAGAGGAAAATACATTAACTTGGTGGAGGTGAGGGAGGAAGATGACCTCAGTGCCCCCTCTCCATTTTTAAGCAGAGGTAAAGTTGATTCATAATAAATGTCAACTTATACCTCTTTAATTTTTTGGTGGCAGGAAAAAGGTAAATTAAAACTTACCAATGTTCTGTAAAATTCTAAATATCACTTGGCCCTCTTGTATTTTATCAATGCCGAAATTTGATGTTTGAATCCAAAGACAAATGAAATCAAGGTTTGATTAAACCTGTTTTAAGACTTCATTACTTTGCTACTTCTGACTCATTGCCTCATATTACTGTTATTCCTAATTGTGCTAGGTTGCTTTGGTTTGGTTTCCAACAAACGAGGTAAGTTGGAACAATTGACCTAAAAATAAAGTTTTTGTACTGCTGGGATATCATTTGGCTGGTTTTCTAATTTTGTTGGGCTTGGATCGGAATTAATTATGTGTTATTTTTGTATCAACGTCAGGTCTGTATTTATAGTATTCTTTTTTTAGAAGTCACAGAATTTTTTAAAGTAGCAGAAGAACAGTAAATGATATTGAAAATTTTTAGCAGTTACATTTTGGTCATGATCTTCTAAAGCCCCCGAAAAGAAACATTGCTCTGATGAATAGTGCTGCAGTAAACATACACATTCATATGTCTTTATAATAGAATAATTTATATTTTGGGGGGATATACCCAGTAATGGGATTGCTGGGTCGAATGGTATTTCTGTCTCTACATCTTTGTGGACTCACCACACTGTCTCTAACAATGGTTTAACTAATTATACTCCCACCATATAAGCATTCCATTTTTTTCTGCAACCTCACCAGCATCTGTTGTTTTTTGACTTTTTTTTTTTTTTTTTTTTTTTTGAGACGGAGTTTCGCTCTTGTTACCCAAGCTGGAGTGCAATGGCGCGATCTCGGCTCACCGCAACCTCCGCCTCCCGGGTTCAGGCAATTCTCCTGCCTCAGCCTCCTGAGTAGCTGGGATTACAGGCACGCGCCACCATGCCCAGCTAATTTTTTGTATTTTTAGTAGAGACGGGGTTTCACCATGTTGACCAGGATGGTCTTGATCTCTTGACCTCGTGATCCACCCGCCTTGGCCTCCCAAAGTGCTGGGATTACAGGCTTGAGCCACCGCACCCGGCCGTTTTTTGACTTTTTAATAATATCCTTTCTGATGGTGGTGAGATGATATTTTATTGTGGTTTTTATTTGCATTTCTCTAATGAGCAGTGATGTTGAGCTTTTGTTTATATACTTGTTGGCTGCATGTATGTCTTCTTTTGAGAAGTGTCTCTTTATGTCCTTTGCCCACTTATTAATGAGGTTGTTTGGATTTTCCTTGTAAATTTGTTTACGTTCCTTGTAGATACTAGATACTAGACTTTTGTCAGATGCATAGTTTGGAAAATTTTTCTCCCGTTCTGTAGGTTGTCTGTTTACTCTGTTGATAGCATCTTTTGCTATGCAGAAGTTCTTTACTCTAATTAGATCCCATTTGTAAATTTTTGCTTTTGTCATAATTGCTTTTAGCATCTTTGTCAGGAAATCTTTGCCTTTGCCTATGTATTAAATGAAATTGCCTAGGTTGTCTTCCAGGGTGTTTATAGTTTTGGGTTTTACATTTAAGTTTTTAATCCATCTTGAGTCTATTTTTTTATGTGGTATAAGGAAGGGTTCCAGTTTCAGTTTTCTTCATATGGCTAGCCAGTTGTCCCAGCACCATTATTGAATAGGAAGTCCTTTCCTCATTGCTTGTTTTTTTCAGGTTTGTTGAAGATCAGATGGTTGTAGGTGTGCAATCTTATTTCCAGGTTCTCTATTCTGTTCCATTGGTCTATGTGTCTGTTCAGTACCATGCTATTTTATGCACATCAATGATAGACTGGATAAAGAAACTGTGGTAAATGTACATCATGGAATACTGTATAGCCATAAAAGGGAATGAGATCATGTCCTTGGAAGGGACATGAATGGAGCTAGAGGTCATTATCCTTTGTAAAACTGATGCAGGAGCAGAAAACCAAATACCACATGTTCTCTTATAAATGGGAGCTAAATGATGAAAACACAAGGACACAGAGAGTGGTACAACAAACACTGGGGCCTACCAGAGGGTAGAAAGGGGGAGGAGGAAGAGGATCAGGAAAAATAACTAATGGATACTAGGCTTAATACCTGGCAAATCCAATAGTATGTACAACAAACACCCTGAACACACATTTACCTATGTAACAAACCTGCACATCTGTATATATACCCCTAAACTTAAAAATTAAGAATAAAAGAAGCATTGTTCTATAATACATTGGTCTTAGGACATTTATCCTTGTTGTTTTTTTTTTTTTTTTTGTACCAGAAATAAACTCTGGTTGGAGGAGAGATTAAGATATTGCACCCCTTTTAGCAAATTGATGGGTATTTATGAATCACAAAGTGAGAACCAGAGGTTCCACAGCAGCGTTTTTCCAAGTATTGTCTGTGGAACACCTACATCAGTATCACCTAGAGTGTTTATTCATTGGTCTTGGAAGTGGGTTGCATGAATCCCAGACTTTAAATCTTTTTATGACATTTTAAGAATTCTGTGGCAGAGACTGTGATGTATCCACCAAAGTTCATCTTTCCCTTCTTTCATAGCATGGAACCAGACTGTATATCCTAATCCTTCCTTGAAATTAGGTATGACAATGTCCTGGCTTCTAACCTATGAAAATGTGAGCTTAAGTTGTATGTTTGCCACTTCTCTGGTCTGGCCCATGTAAACTTCTATGCACATTCCTTCACGTTCTTCCTTCCTCTGTCTAAGTAGAGTTGAGATGATCGTGATAAGCTTGGGTTCCAAGCTGAAAATAGGAGAGCATTTTCAGCTTGAGTAACTGCATGGAGCGGAACCATGAAGGCATACTGCACTGGATGCCCTTGACCTAAACTGTTATATGAAAAACAAGTTTTCTTTAAGCCACTGAATTTTGGGGGAGCTATCACAGCATCTTAGCCTACCAACCCTGTCAAATATGGAAATATTTGAGGGTGGTAAAACATATTTATTTTCATGTGAAACTCTAGAAAAATATAAACTTTAATCCATGTTTAATATGGAGAATGACACCGGCATGAATGTATATAGTACAGTGAAATATCCCAGGGGAAGAGGAAATTCCATGATATAAAGGGATTGACAGTGATTCCGTCACTTGGTTATTTATTTGCTTGTAATTTATAGGCACCCAGGTTAAGTGGATTTATATATTCTATTACATAGTTCAAATTATGTTAATGCTTATAAAATGAGTAAGTCACTTTAAATGATTCCTACATATGTACCATATATTATAGACAATATTAATAATAACAAAGTGGCATAGCTGACTCTTGTACTTTTGGGAGGACTTTTTTTACAGCTACATTATGAAATTTAAAAAATGATGCCTTTAAAATAAAATGTAATCAAAGATCAGCCCCCAAAATCCTGTTATAATTAAGAATACCATTATAAATATGGATTTATATTCACTTTCTTGAACAATAAACTACTTCACCCTGGAAATATTTTATATGTTGAGATATTATTTAGTAATAACAAAAGAACATAATTTATACATAAATATACATACTCTGGGGGGGGGGTGCTAAAAACTTTTTTTTTTGAGATGGAGTCTCACTGTGTCACCCAGGCTGGAGTGCAGTGGCACAATCTCTACTCACTGCAACCTCTGCCTCCCGGGTTCAAGCGATTCTCCTGCCTCACCCTCCTGAGTAGTTGGGACTACAGGCACACTCCACCACGCCCAGCTAATTTTTGTATTTTCAGTAGAGATGGGGTTTCACCATGTTGGCCAGACTGGTCTTGAACTCCTGACTTCAGGCAATCTGCCTGCCTCGGCCCTCCAAAGTGTGGGATTACAGGCATGAGCCACTATGCCCAGCCAAAAACTGTTATAAATTGGATGCTTTATCAAAAAATTTGGGGAAACATTAAACTAGATCTAACTGTTCAGTGTGGGAGTCACTTGCCACATGTTGCTGATGAGCACTTGGAAGGTGGCTAGTCCAGATTGGGATGTAAATAGAAAACACACATTAGATTTTGAAGACTTACATGAAAAAAAGGATGTAAAATACCTTGTTAATAATTTTTTACATTGATTACATGTAATTATTTTCCTCGATTACATTAATAATTATTTACATTGATTCCATGGGATATATATTTGGTTATACTTGGTTGAATAAAATATATTCAAACTAGTTTCGCCTGTTTCTTATTACCTTTGTAAAAATCTAGTTACAGCTGGGCACAGGGGCTCATGCCTGTAATTCTAGCGCTTTGCAAAGGCAAGGTAGTCAGATTGCTTGAGCCCAGGAGTTCCAGACCAGCCTGTGCAACATGGGAAAAATCCCATCTTTACAAAAAAAAAAAAAAAAAAAAAAAATTAGCTAGGCATGGTGGTGCACCCCTGTAGTCCTAGCTATGTAGGAGACTGAGGTAGGGGGATCTCTTGAGCCCCAGCCATTAAGGCTGCAGTAAGCTGTGATCACACCACTGCATTCCAGCCTGGGTGACAGAGTGAGACTTTGTCTCAAAAAAAAAAAAAAAAATTAAAAAAATTAAAAATTAAAAAGAAGTGGTTACTAGAAAAATACAATTACAGTGTAACTGGCTTAATGTAACTGGCTTTAGATTTCCATTGCACTGCACTGCTCTAGAGGTTATAAATACTGACTTGGAAATTAGAAGCTGTCAATTTCCCACACAGTTCTTCTAATTCTTTATTCCTTTATTCATCTGAATAATGAAGATGGCACATATGCTATTTATAAACAGTATTTACCTGAAGTCTGAACTGATGATTTTCAGGTCATTGGAGAATTAACATATATTAATGAGGACATAAGTGTTGATTTTTGGAGCTCGCTAAGAGAGTTTTGTGTTACTGAACTTACATATATCTATATTTTATCTGTGGGTGTAACTGCAAAATGATTATAAGCCAAGTTGATCTTAAATCTAGATTTTTGCTAAACACTTGTGATATTATCAGCAAAAAGTTTTAGGGAATTACTTAGTACCTGAGTAATTCTTACTGTAAAACATCCATAAATAATTGCTTATTTGTAAATTATGGTTAGAACAGTTTAATGAGATTTTTGAAAACAGTCTTTGTCTAAATTTAACACCATGTATCACTGTTTTGAAGTATCTGTTCATGAGATTTATGGATTTTTTGCAAAGTTAGGTTAATTTATATAAAAATAGTTACTTTTTAACTTGCATATAAACACAGCTTAATTTCTTTTTAAACGATTTAAAAAATTTACTGTCTTCATGCTTTACATCTTCAAGTCTTTTAGTGGCTACGTTTTAATTTTATGTCAAAATCATACATTTTAAAGTAATCTTGAATAAGCCTACTAAAAATAGACGTCCTATTGTCTATTCAAGGTATGGCCAGTAGCTTGGTCCAGCAGCGTTGGCGTCACCTAGAACCTTGTAATCAGTGCCAAATTTCAGGTCCCACATCAGATCTACCCCATTAGAATTCATCTTGAAGTTTTAAGTGTTTACCTGGACATACAGGTTGTCAACTCGAACTCTAGAATATTCTGCTGAGACTGCCATCTAGTGACAGGTTTATAAAATTTCTGCAGTTCCTACATTGTGCTCTATAATGTTGCTAAGAATGCTAAGAAACCCGTATTTGGTTTCTATTTTCTTATCAAAGTAGTAAAATAATTTATACAGAAGAGAAGAACTTACATTTAAAAGGAAAGTTCTACTTTTGTCACATGCAATCCAATACGAGCTCCCTAGGGACAGTCAACTTTTATTCTTCCTGATTTTAATTTTTCTAGTATTTACTTTCATAATTTAAAACGATAGTACCATTTGTTTCTAAATCTATGAAATTTTGAATATTTATGGACTTCCTGTATAAAAAGTGAGGAATTGATTCACACCATCCCTCTTTTCTTTGTTTGCCCTTCCTTTTTGGTGATTATATTGACTAGTTCTTTAATGGATTTGCCTTTTTATTTTACATACTGTTCATTGATTTCTTATAACATTAAGTCTAAATATCTTCACCTCCCTCTGTGTAAGTGGAGGAATCAGTATCTCCACTACTTAAAAAAAATATTCTGGGTAGAGGGATCCAAGATGGCTGAGCAGGAGTAGCTCTGGATTGCAGCTCCCAGTGAGAGCGTGGAGGGTGAGTGGTCGCCACATTTCCAGGTGGATTTTTATTGCCCACAGACCAGGAGATTCCCAGGCAGAGGAGCGCTACAGGTCTTTAACACAGCTGTTTCGGCTGGCACTCAGGTCTTTGCACAAAAACTCACACAGGTCCAGGCACCCTTTCAGCTGGCAACTGGAGCGCCTGGGAGACAGTCACCCATTCAACTGATAAAAAGGGGACTGAAATAGGGAGCCAGGCCAGGAGATTCCTGGGCGGAAATGCGCCACAAGTCTCCAGCACAGCTGTTTCAGCTGGCACAGTAGATCTCCACACAAAAACTCACACGAATTCGGGCATCTTTTCAACAGGGGACTGGAAGGCCTGGGAGACAGAGCCGCCCATTCAACTGATAAAAAGGGGACTGAGGCCAGGTGTGGTGGCTCACACCTGTAATACCAGCACTTTGGGAGTGCCAGGTAGGCAGATCAAGAGGTGAAACCTATCTCTAGTAAACCAACATAGTGAAACCCTATCTCTACTAAAAATACACAAATTAGCCAGGTGTGGTTGCATGTGCCTGTGGTCCCAGCTACTCGGGAGGCTGAGGTGGAAGAATCGCTTGAACCCAGGAGGTGGAGGTTGCAGTGAGCTGAGATTGTGCCACTGCACTCCAGCCTGGCAAAAGAGCAAGACTCCATCTCAAAAAAAAAAAAAAAGTTGGGATTAGGGGGCTGAAACAGGGAGCCAGGCCAGGAGATTCCTGGGTGGAAAAGCACCACAAGTCTCCAGCGCTGCTGTTTCCGCGGGTCGCCGCACAAAAACTCACACAAATCCAGGTGTCTTTTAAATTATATATCCTAATGGAAAGAAAAAAGTATACAGCATTAAAATTAGTATAGATTACCAGAAGATTACAGAGAAAATAATCTCTCTTCTAAGTTATTGAAAACATAAAATTGATTTTTAAAACTTTTGTTTTGTACCTACTTTATTCTAAACACTAAGCCAAGTTTTGAAATACAGAAATGAATAGCTGAAACTATTCTTGACTTTTCACTTTTCTGTAGTAAAAGAGATATATGAGCAGTGAGTTTGAAAGCAGGACTTTTTATAATGATAAAAGGATCAATGCATTAGGGATACGTGACAGTTACAAACATGCATGTGCCTAACAACAGAGTTCCAAAATATATTAAGCAAAAACTGGTAGAATTAGAGAGACAAACAGACAATTAAACAATAATAGTTGGGGGCTTCAGTTCCCCACTTTCACTAATGGATATAACAACTTTGCAGAACAACAAGACAGTACACTCCAGAGTTATACAGTAAAACCATATAAATAGGTATGCAGTAAAGGTAGAATGTAAGAGTTTATTTCTATTATTTCTAAGTATTCATGGGATAAAGAATGCATTGAGAGAATAGAAGATGAATGTTTGAAACAACTCCTCAAGGTAATTGACTAGTCATCTGTGCTTTAAAAGATAGATAGATAGATAGATATACTTGTCTGCTAGGATCATTAGAGAAGAGCATTTTAGACAGTGTATAGGAAGATGCGGATATGTGTAAAAGTTTGTATCTTTGGGCAGCTGTTTGTGCCTTTGAATTGTTGAAACTTTAATGTATATTGAAGTGGAATAAGGGATGATTGTAATATTGGGACATGAAGTTGAAGAGGTACAGTTCTGTTGCAAGGCAGTGACGTCTATAGATAATGCTAGAGTACCTGTAATAATTACCCATCATCTATGAAATGTACCAAATTTTAATTACTACTATTCTTTAATTTCTTAAAGTGTATGTTAGTCATGATCTTTTCTGGTATAGGTTTTAAAAATAAATTTAAATATTTGATCCTATCTAGAGTTTTAAAAAATTATGTTACTTTTTTTAACTTTTATTTTATGTTCAAGGGTACACGTGCAGACTTGTTATATAGGTAAACTCATGTCATAGGGGTTTGTTGTACAGATTGTTTTGTCATCTGGTATTAAGCCTAGTACCCTTAGTTATTTTTCCCGATCTTCTCCCTCCTCTTAACCTCCAACCTCACATAGACCCCAGTGTCTGTTGTTCCCCTCTATGTGTCCATGTGTTCTCATCATTTAGCTCCTGCTTATGAATGAGAACTTGTGGTATTTGGTTTTCTGTTCCTGCATTAGTTCACTTAGGATAATGGCCTCCAATTCCATCCATGTCCCTGCAAGGGACATTATCTTGTTCTTTATTGTGGCTGCATAGTATTCCATGCTATATATGTACATTTTCCTTATCCATTCTACCATTGATGGGCATTTAGGTTTATTCTGTGTTTTTGCTATTGTGAACGGTGCTGTGATTAATATACATATTACATGTGTCTTTATGATATAATGATTTATATTTCTTTGGGCATATACCCAGTAGTGGGATTGCTACATCAAATGAGAGTTATGTTTCAGCTCTTTGAGGAATTGCCACTCTGCTTTCCCACAATGGTTGAACTTATTTACACTCCTACCAACAGTGTTTAAGTGTTCCTTTTTTTCTACAACCTCACCAGCATGTTATTTTTTGACTTTTTGATAATAGCCATTCTGATGGGTGTGAGATGGTATCTCATTGTGGTTTTGATTTGCATCTCTCTAATAATCAGTGATGTTGAGCTTTTTTTCATGATTGTTGGCTGTATGTATGTCTTCTTTTGAAAAGTGTCTGTTTATATCCTTTGCCCACTTTTTAATCTGGTTGTTCATTTTCTTTTTGTACATTTGTTTAAGTTCCTTATAGATGCTGGATATTAGACCTTTGTCAGATACATAGCTTGCAAAAATTTTCTCCCATTCTGTAAGTTGCCTGTTTACTCTCTTTATAGTTTATTTTGCTGTGCAGAATTTTTTTAGTTTAATTAGATCCCATTGGCTTTTGTTGCAATTTCTTTTGGAATCTTTGTCATGAACTGTTTGCCCATTCCTGTGTCCAGAATGGTATAGCCTAAGTTGTCTTCCAGAGTTTCTATAGTTTTGGGTTTTACTATAATGGTACCTTTAATATTAATGAAACTTATAAATGGTGAAAATGACTATAGAAAATTGTAACAAAAATCAATTTCAACTCTTCTATTGTGTAGTATATTATATACACTTATCACAGGTTTTTACCTTTAGTAGTAACTAAAATATGCATGTTTATTGATTCTGCATTTTCCATACTATGTTCCATGAAACACTGGTATTCCAAAAATATTATTACCATAGTAGTCCCCCCTCATCCACAGTTTCCTTTTCTGTAGTTTCATTTACATGCAGTCAGCTGCCATCCAAAAATATTGATATTGAGAGAAAGAGACCACATTTATATAACTTATATTACAGTATATTGTTAGAGTTGTTCTATTTATTATTGTTGTTAATCTATTACTGTTTATAATTTAAAAGTTAAACTTTGTCATAGATATGTGGGTAGGAAAGAACAGTATGTAGAGAGTTAAGTACTATTTGCAGTTTCAGGCATCCAGTAGAGATCTTGGAACACATCCCCCACAGATAAAAAGGGACTACTGGAAAGATTCAAATAGGATGAATAAAAGGATTCTCAAGCCTCTCAGTTCTTTCACCAGCTTTCCCCTAATGATGTCCTTCATTCTTCCTAAGCCACTAGCTCCAGTGGTCACACCCCACCTCCTTTCATTACTAATAACTATCACTCCTCTATAATTTTCATTTTGGTTAGCACTCTCGTCAGTTGCCACTTCTTTCTATGTAACTCCCTTTAGTAACTCAACTGCAATAAATCTTTGTTCACCTTGGACCTCTAATTCTTTTTGATTGGCTCCTTCTTTCTTTTTTTTTTTTTTGAGATGGAGTTTCGCTCTTGTTACCCAGGCTGGAGTGCAATGGCGCGATCTTGGCTCACCGCAACCTCCACCTCCTGGGTTCAAGCAATTCTCCTGCCTCAGCCTCCTGAGTAGCTGGGATTACAGACACACGCCACCATGCCCAGCTAATTTTTTTGTATTTTTAGTAGAGACGGTGTTTCACCATGTTGACCAGGATGGTCTTGATCTCTCGACCTCGTGATCCACCCGCCTCTGCCTCCCAAAGTGCTGGGATTACAGGCTTGAGCCACCGCGCCTGGCCGGCTCCTTCTTTCATTTCCCTCCTTACCCAGTTTACATTATATAGTCAGTCTAATACTCTGTTAAACATACTTTTAACTTTCATGTCCTTCTCTTGTCATATTGTCTTTTCTTGGGTTAATAGTAGCCACACATAGATAAACACATCCTAATCCTTAGAACTTTTAATGTTACCTTGTAATGAAAACAGATATTTTACAAATGTGATTTAGTTAAAGATCTCGAGATACTATTCTGGATTATTAAGGTTGGGCTGAAATGCAATCACAAGTGTCCTTGTAAGAGAGAAGCAGAGGAAGATTTCATATAGACAGAAAACAAGAAGACACACACAGGAAAAGGTGATAGGAACAGAAAGCAGAGATTAGAGTAATGTGACCACAATGAAGGAATACTGGCAGCCAACAGAAGCTTCAGTAGGCCAGGAGAAGATTCTTCACTAGAGCCTCTGGAGGGAGTGTAGACCTGCTAACATTTTGATTTCCACAGTCAAGTATCTCGAATCCGTGATACTGATTATAGACTTCTGGCCCCAGGACAGTAAGAGAATGAGTTTTTATTGTTTTGAGCCACCAAATTTGTAGGGACTTACTACAGCAGCCACAGGAAACTAATACACTTGCTGCCTAATTCATAAAACTGGTTAAATCCCAAGTCTCTGTCTATTTTGGACCTACTTCCTTGCAGCTGAACTTAACTGGAGAAAACCATATAACCATACTGACTGATTCATCCTTAAATTTATTACCACTAACTTTTTATTAGTCCATTTAATGCAGCACTTATTTTATTTCTCTAGTCCAGGGATTGGCAGATGTTTTCTATAAAAGGCCAGTGGTAAAAATCTTAAACTGTGATGTACTCTATAAGGTCTCTGTCACAGTTCTGCTAGGGCCAGATTTTTGTCAGTCCCTGCTGTAGTCCATTTTTTCTCCCATTATATTACATGACTGTCATACCTGCCTCTGTCTTCTCAAACCTCCAACACCTTCTCCCCAATTCTTACTTCTTAGCTAGTCACCTTGCTTTCCATGTGATGGAGAAAAGTTATCAAAAGAGTGCGTCCCTTTGTTTTACTACATCTTCCTACTTTCCTTCATCCGTCCAAATGCTTTGCCCTCTGTCCTGTTTCTAATGATAAATATGCATGGAAGAACCATGGAGGCCTCTAACAAAGGTCAAGCCATCCATTTGTGCACATTATCCCACACCTTCTCATCTACCCAGAGACATAGGTCCAGCAATTGTTCTAGCTCCTGAATCTTTAATGTTCTCTTTCTACTTTATTTTTCTCATCAGCATACAAATATGATTTTATTGTTCTACCCTTTAAAAACCATATCTGACCTCCTTTCTCCTTCCAGTTACTGTCCCACCTTTTTCCCTTTATAGTAAAACTTCTCTTTATAGAGTAGTATAAAAAGTGTCTATACCTTCTGTCTACAATTCCTCTCCTCCCATTCTTTTTATCTTCTTTTAAAAACTTACCATGTAAAATTTCAAACGTATATAAAAGTAGGAAAAATAGTTTAATTAAAGTTGCTATGTGCTAGTTACATAGTTTCAACAATTCATGGCCAAACTTGTTTCATCTCTACTCTCACTCTGTAAATATACTACTGTATTATTTTCAAACAAATTCCTGTCATGTATTTTATCCACAAATATTTTCATATGAAAAGATGACACCTCTTTAATTTTAAAATATAACCACAATACCATTATCATACCTTTAAAAAATAACAGTTTCAAAATATCATTAAATACCCAACTAATGTTCTGATTTTCCTGATTTTTATCATAATCCTTTTTTATTTTGACTACTGATTTGTTATAATCAGGATCTAAACAAAATTGTTTTGACTAGATATTTTTTTTTTTTTTTAGATGGAGTCTTCCTCTGTTGCCAGGCTGGACTGCAGTGGTGCAATCTCGGCTCACTGCAACCTCCAATTCCCTGGTTCAAGCGATTCTCCTGCCTCAGCCTCCCATGTAGCTGGGATTACAGGCATGCACCACCACACCCAGCTAATTTTTGTATCTTTAGTAGAGATACGGTTTCACCATGTTGACCAGGATGGCCTTGATCTCCTAACCTCGTGATCCACCCTCCTAAAGCTCCCAAAGTGCTGGGATTACAGGTGTGAGCCACCGTGCCTCGCCGACTAGATATGTTTTTTAAGTATTTTTGGATCTACAAGTTCCATTTTTTTATGCCCATTTTTTTTTTTCAGGGAACTTATTTGTTGAAAACACTGGGGCATTTTTGTTTTTTATCTGCAGTGTCGCATTCTGGAAGCTGGTGATTGCAAGGATATGCAGTACTCTCCCTGTTTGTTTCCTGCACACTTGATCCCATTTCTCTTTATTGTTTGTTTGTTTGTAAGCAAGAATATTTCATAGGTGATGTATATAGGTCTATCTGGAGGCATATGTATTTGTCTTTCTTTTCGTGATATTAGCAGCTATTGATGATCATTTCCTGGTTTGACATTCGTTTAGGGGGTTGCCCATGTTTTCTTGCACTCTCTCTAATCAGGGTTTAATTCCTACCATTCCAACAAAACTATCTTCTTGAATTACTAGTTGACTTATAAGCAGTATTTGACATACTTGCTCACTCCTGTCCTTGGCTTTCAGGTCTTTCCTCGCTTAATGTAAAGGTCATCGTTTTCCTAGAATTCTACTATTCTTCCTATCTCACTTGCTGTTTCTTCGTCTCTTTTTCAGGTGCTTCTTAGTATTCAAGTAACTTAGGCCTCCTTTCTTAGACCACTTTTTTTTTTTTTAACCTATGTTCCCTTGGTGATTTCATACAAACTCATATTATTTAATATATGAGCACATTAGAAAAATTAATGTCATGCCCTTGAAATCACAGAATGTTTTTTCCCTTGCCTTCTTCATTCCTTTACTTCCTTCATTGCTGTTTAATCCAGACCACTTCCTGGTCAGCAATAATGCATATATTTTACCTTATTTATTAAACTTGTAGTGCTTCCCAACATATTTCGTCTTGAGGTTGGACGTTTTTATAATACTAATTTATTTAGCATTTTTGTACCTGTGCATATTTTTTTTCTCTCAAAAAGTCTTATATTCCACTTATGTTGTTTAATGAGCAGTTTAGTCAGTGTGTGATTCTCGGTTGAGAACTTTCAAAGTGATTGAACATAATTTTTCTCTAACCCAACTTTTATTCCTGTTTGATTTTATATATGATTTCCATAATTATATTATTGTTCAAATAGAGCAAACCAGAGGTTATTCCTTTGTACTGTTAACATGTGTCCACTTTTCAACTATTTTTTTCTCTGTTAAAACATTTAAAAAATATAACTACATTTGGAAATGATACAAAAGTATACTTTATTTAGAATACTGTATGAAAATTTCAAATGTTGTTGTCTTTTATTTTATTTTATTGAAATGGAGTCTCGTTGTAACCAGGGTGGAGTGCAATGGTGCAATCTCGGCACACCACAATCTCCGCCTCCTGGGTTCACATGATTTTTCTGCCTCAGCCTCCTGAGTAGCTGGGACTACAGGCGCTCGCCACCACACCCAGCTAATTTTTGTATTTTTAGTAAAGATGGGATTTCACCATGTTGGCCAGGATGGTCTTGATCTCTTGACCTTGTGATCTACCTGTGTTGGCCTCCCAAAGTGTTGGGACTACAGGCGTGAGCCACTGCTCCCAGCCGTCTTTTGTAAAATTCTAACTCCAGCTCTGCTCAGATACTATACCTTTGCTTTAAAACATGCCTTTTCTCTGAATGCTACTGAAATTGTGAGATATAAGCCTATACATTCTTTTTTTCTTTTTCCGACTTTTGTTTTAGTTCAGGGTGTATATTTGCAGGTTTGTTACATGGGCACATGTCACAAGGGTTTGGTGTACAGATTATTTTGTCACCCAGGTAATAAGCATAGTTTTTGATTCTCACTCTCTACCCTCAAATAGGCCCTGGTGTCTGTTTAAAACCTATAAATGCTTAACTTCTCCCAAGGGAATAAAATTTAGAGAACAGTTGATTTATAGACTTTTTCTCCAAGAGATCGTATTTTGAAAGATTGATGCATATATTAACATTTTATGTTATGTGTGACAGATTATGGTTTGACCTAAACATTGCTCAATAATTTCTTTTTGAAGGGAGGTTTTGTTTTTGTTTTTGTATTGTGTTATTTTGTATTAACATTACAAAAAAAATTATGTCATTTGTTTGAGATACATGTTGATTTTATAATACCCAGTAAGTCCTTTAATAAGTCAAAAGGTACTCTGAGAAATAAATAATTGTTGAATGAATCATTAAAATAATCAGTAACAGATATATCATTAAATTAGATATTCTTTGTTTCTTGATTTTATAATTTTACAATTTGTTTTCTTAATATTGCAAATTTTAAAATAAACCAGTGATAAATTACATTAGTAGGAGATGTAATTTCTTAGAACAATGTTAGATTTTTAATATTAAAAATGGAACCTACGGCTTTATCTTCTACCACAGAACCTTAAGCATAGAAAGAACTGCAAATAATCATTTACAGAATTAGTTGATTGTATGTGCATGTTAAGTAAGGCTAGAAGTTTCGACTTTGTATTTAATAGACTTTCCAATGATATTGAAAACTTTGGCATCATTCAGACAACAGGCTCTTCCTGGGAAGATAAAATAGGAATAATGCTACTTAATCTTAGTTAAAATGATTTTTGATAACTTTTATAAATGGCAGGAATAAGCGAAATACAGTGATATTTTTAGAACACTCTGTTCTAAGCAAGACTAATTCATTAAGGTTTAATGTATAAATCAATATTTTGGCTTCATTTAGAAATCACTAAACACATGCTTGCTTCTCCAGTCAAAGTGAAAGCTTTAAGACTATAACACTGCCCAAAGATATCTAGGAATTATTTTATTTTAAAAAAATCATGGTGTATCATGTTGTTTATGACAAAAATTTGGGAGAAACATTATTAAAATAAACATACCATTTTTTGTAGACAAAGGATTTGCTGAAGATCTTGATAAAAATTCTCATGTTTAGCTCCTTTGACATCATTCATTAATATACCAAAAATTTGTTAATTTGCCAAGCTTTGACTACTCATTATGTGCTAGAAATGCAAAGGTGACTAAAATATTATAGGTACCTTTGTAATCTAATGGAGGATATTGATCTCTAAATAAATATTGCAATAATGGGACAAATGCTGTAATTTAGATATTAGTAAGGCACTATTCAGTCAGCAGAGGAAGTGCTCATCTCTGCTTCCAGAGCTCAGATAAGTCTTCTGAAGTTATATTGAATCTTGAAAGATGATTAGGAGTTTCTGGGCTGGAGAAGAACATTCAGGACAAAGGTCATATGAAGACACAAGGGTACGAAATTGATGCATTTACGAAACTACTGATAATTAACCATTGCAAGAACATAGAGGGAATATGAAATAATGGGATGAGAAATGGAACCAGGAATGAGGTTTATAATGGAAATTTAACTTGTTAAGGTATTACACATTACTTAAAGGTGTGACATGATGAAAAGTTGCATTTTAGAAGGATCAGACTTAAGCATCTGTGATAAGGATATTATTAAAATGTATTTTCAGATAAGCAAAGGCAAGTAGAAATATGACTTAGTCACTAATTGCTGTAGGAAATGAGAAAGAAGAATGCATCCAAGATTTCTATATTTTTGACATGAGCTACTGAATTAATTGATATTTACCATAACAAAAATTGGGGAAAAGCAGATTTGAGTGGGGGCAGAAAATGAAAATATTTCTGAGCCACCCTGAATTACTTTTAAACATTACTATTCTTAAATGAACATGGGCCAAGTATTTTTTCCTGGAATAGTTTCTTAATTGCAATAATCACTACCTACATATTTATTAATTTTGATAATTATGATATTTCATTCAGAAAAGTAATAAAATTAAAAATATATTAAAGGAACTTATAACATTTAATACAGTAAGTTAGGAGAGCCACATGTAGTCTTGTTTTATTTTACAATTGCTGATAATACACAAAAGGCATAGAACATTGTACAGGATAAATGGTAATATTAGGCCACAGAAAATATATTTCAAAATACATTTTAAACGTTTGAAATCTTACAAAGTGTGGTCTCTGACCAGAAGAGAATAAAGCTAAAACTCAACCATATATATATATATATACACACACACACACATATATATACACACACAGACACACACATATACATATATATATACACACACACACAGATATATATGTATACACACACACATACATACAGACATACATATAGACATACATACATACATACAGGCCAGGCGTGGTTGCTTATGCCTATAAGCCCAGCACTTTGGGAGGCCAAGGCAGGCGAATCACGAGGTTAGGAGTTTGAGACCAACCTGACCAACAAGGTGAAACCCCACTCTCCATTAAAAATACAAAAATTAGTCGGGAATGGTGGTGCATGCCTGTAATCCCCACTGCTCAGGAGGCTACAGCAGGAGAATCGCTTCAACCTGGGAGGCAGAGGTTGCAGTGGACAAAGATCATGCCATTACACTTCAGTCTGGGTGACAGAGCAAGACTCCATCTCAAAAAAAACACAACAACTAGAAAATTTACAATATGGAGAAATTAAACTCTTAAATAAATCACGGTTTAAAGAAGAAATCACAAGTATAATTCAAAAATACCTTGGGGCAAATGAAAACAAAAACAGAACATATGAGAACTTACTGGGTGTGGTGAAAGCAGTGCTGAGAGGGAAATTAATACCTAGAAATGTTTACATTAAAAAGGAAGAAGCATCTCAATTACCTTAACCTGATACCTTGATGAACTGGAAAATGAAGACAAAACAAACCCAAATCTAGCAGATGGAGCTATGTAGGAGCTGGGATATTTTATGATATTGCAGTTAAGTTGGTATCAACTCAAACTAGATTGTTATAAATCTAGAATGTTAAATATATTTCTTCCCCAGGGTAATCACAAAGAAAGTATCTAAAAGTTATAGACTAAAGGAAATGAGAAGGGAGTGAAAATGATTCACTGCAAGAAAACAGAAAAGAAAATAGCTAAACACAGTAGAAGGCAATAATGAAACAAAAGAAGGCAGTAAAGATTAGAGTGGAAATAATGAAATACAGAATCAAAAAACAATAAAGAGCAACAGAAATCAAAACTTGGTTCTTTGAAAAGATCATCAGCCGGGCATGGTGGCTCATGCCTGTAGTCCCAGCACGTTGGGAGGCCAAGGTGGATGGATCACCTGAGGTCCAGAGTTCGAGGCCACTGTGGCCAACATGGTGAAACCCCATCTCTACTAAAAATGCAAAAATGAGCCAGGCATGGTGGCAGGCACCTGTAATCCCAGCTACTCAGAAGGCTGAGGCAGGAGAATTGCTTGAACCTGGGAGGCAGTGGTTGCAGTGAGCTGAGATCGCACCACTGCACTCCAGCATGGGTGACAGAAGGAGACTCTGTCTCAAAAAAAAGAAAGAGAGAGAGAGAGAGAGAGAGAGAGAGAGAGAGACTGAAAGAAAGAAAGAAAGAAAAGATCATCAGAAGTGACAAACTGTTAGCTAGATTGACTTAGGGAAAAATTGAGAAGATGCAAACACTAAAATCAGAAATGAAAGTGGGAACATTACTAACCTTACAGAAATAAAAAGGATTGTAAGAGAATACTATGTAAACAATTGTGTGCCAACAAATTAGATAATTTAGATGAAGTGGACAAATTATTAGAAACCAATGAATTATGTAAAATAATTAAACACTAGTCTATGTTAAACTCTTCTGAAACATAGAAGAAAACAATTTCTCATTCTGTGAGGCCAGCATTACTTTGCTACCAAAGCCAGAGTAAGACATCACAAGAAAGGAAAATTACATGTCAGTATCCCTTGTGAATATGGAAGTGAAAACACTAGCAACTGAATCCAATAGCATATTAGGATTATATACTATGACCAAGTAGGAATATACCAGGAATGCAAGAGTGGTTCAACATAAGAAGTTAGTTACTGTTGTATACTATGTCAATAGAATGAATGAAAACAAACAAGAAAGATCATCTTATTTGACAAACAAAAACAAAAATCCAGCAACACACTTCTATGGTAAAAACATGCAGAACACCAAGAAAAGAAGGGAATTTCCTTAACATGATAAAAGGGCATCTATGAAAAACCCACAGCTAACATCATCATACTCAGTGATGAAAAACTAAAGGTTTTCTCCTTATATCAGGAACAAGGCAGATATTCCTGTTTTCACTACTGCTGTTCACCATTGTACTGCAAGTTCTAGCCAGAACAGGCAGGCAAACAAAAAACGGCATCTACATTGAAAAGGAAGAAGTAAAGCTATGTCTGTTCACAGATAACATGTTGCTACATATAAAACTTTCCCTAATTATTAGAAAGCTATTAGAGACAATGAATGAATTCAGCAAAATTGCAGGATACAAGCTGACCACACAAAAATAATTTGTGTTTCTATATACCAGCAATAAACAATCCAAAATGGAAATAAAAACAATTTCATTTCAAATTACATCTGAAAATTCCTAGGAATAAATTTAACCAAGGAGATGAAAGACATTGAAAATTATAAAATACTGCTGAAGGAAATTAAAGAAGGCCTAAATAAGTGGAAAAGCATCCCATGTTTATGGAATGAAATATTTTTTAAAATGTCAGTACTACCCAAAGTTATCTGCAGATTCAATATAATTCCTATCAGTATTCTAGTGGTCATTTTTATTTTGCAGAAATAAAAAAGCCAGACCTAAAATTTATGACATTTCAAGGGTCCCAAGTAGTCAAGACAGTCTTAAGAAAGAACAATATTGGAAGACTCACACTTCCTAACTTCAAAATTTACTACAAAGCTTAGAGTAATCAAGACGGTGTGGTATTGACATAAAAATATACCTGTAGGCTGGGCACAGTGGCTCACACCTGTAATCCCAGCACTTTGAAAGGCCAAGGTGGGCAGATCACAAGGTCAAGAGATTGAGACTATCCTGGCTAACATGGTGAATCCCTGTCTCTACTAAAAATACAAAAAAAAAAAAAAAATAGCCAGGAGTGGTTGCATGCACTTGTAATCCCAGCTACTTAGGAGGCTGAGGCAGGAGAATCACTTAAACCCAGGAGGCTGAGGTTTCAGTGAGCCAATATCACACCACTGCATTTCAGTCTGAGTGACAAAGTGAGACTCCATCTCAAAAAACAAAACATAAAACAAAAGAATACACCTGTAGACCAATGGAATAGAACTGAAGATATAGAAATGAACCCATGCATCTATGGCCAATTGATTTTTGACAAGGGTGCCATGTTAAAGCTGCAACAGTGGCTTTGAGAAAGGAGTTTCCTCAACAACCAGTTTTTCACATGCAAAATAAATGAACCATACCTCACACCATATAGAAAAATGAAATCAAAATGGATTAATGACCTAAATACAGGAGCTAAAACCATAACGCTCTGAAGAAAACAGGGATGAATCTTCATTGCCTTGGGTTTGGCAGTGGATTTTTTATATACGACCCCAATAATATAAGCAACAGAAGAAAAAAATAGATGAATTAGACTTCATCAAAATTTAAGTTTTGTGCATCAAACAACATTATCAAGAAAGTGAAAAGACAACCTATAGAATAGGAAAATATTTTTAAGCCGTATATCTGATGAGGGTTTAAAATCCAGAATATGTTAAGAAATTGTACAACTCAACAACTACAAGAAAACAACCTAATTTTAAATGTGCAGAGGACTTGAATTTCTCCAAATATATACAAATGGCCAATAAGACATAAAAAGATCCTCAGCATCACTAATCAGTAGAGAAATGCAAATTGAAGCCACAGTGAGAGGCTACGTCATACCCACTAGGATGGCCATTAAAAAATAATGAAAATAATAACTTTGACAAAGATGTGGAGAAATTGGACCCTCATGTATTGCTCATGGGAATGTATAATACAGCCACTGTAAAAAACAGCTTGGTAGTTACTCCGAAAGCTAGGCATAGAATGACCAAGAAATTCTACCTCCTAGGTATATACCTAAAAAAATTAAAAAGAGGGACTCAAACAGACATTTAAGTGCCAGTGTTCAACATAACATTGTTCACAGTAGCCAAAAGATGGAAACAATTGGAACATCTATCAACAGATGAATTAATAAATAAAATGTGGTATGCATATGTAATGAAGTATTATTCAGCCATAAAAGGGAATAAAGTTCCACTATATGTTACAACATGAAAGAATTTTGAAAACTTAATGCTGAGTGATATAAACCAGACACAAGAAAACAAATATTGTATGATTCCACTTACATGATATCTTTTGAACAGACATATTCACAGAAGCAGAAAGTAGATTACAGGTTACCAGGAGCTGAGGTGAGAGGTAAATGGAGAATTACTGCTTAATGTTTACAATTTCTGTTTCGATTGATGCAAATGTTTTGGAAATAGTAATGATACACAATATCGTGAATATATTTAATGCCACTGAATTGCATACTTTAAAATGGTCGAAAGGCAAGTTTGTTAAATATAGTTTGCAATAATAAGATTAAAAAGAAAGCCAAAGTAGTTATCTATGAATGTGAAATTTATTTCTGGTCTTTGTTGTATTCTATTTTATATGTCTACCCTATGCGAGTACTACATTGTCTTGATTGCTATAAGCTTTGTAGTAACATTAAATCAGGAAGTGAGAATGATTCAACTTTATTTTCTGAAGTTTGTCTAACTATTCTGTGTCCCTTGAATTTCCATATTAATTTTAGAATCCTCTTGTCAATTTGTAGAACTGCATTCTTAAGCCCAGCTCTACCACTCGTAATTGTGGGATTTTTGAAAACCTACTTGTCTGATTTTTTTCATAATCATTTGTATAGGTTATAAGAATTAAATGAGAAAATACATGTAAAGTATAACATAATGCCTGGCACATAGTAAGTGCTAAATATACTACTTGTAGAAGTATTTCAACTATTACTGCCACTATCACTGCCAATGTAATACTATTTTTATATATTGACTATAGTAAAATAGAACTATATTTTACCCCAGAGTGAATTCTTTCTTCAACAATGAGAAGGACAGTGCAATGTAATAGAACATGAAATTTGGAGTGAGTTATTATCTAGGCCTGAATGCAGTAGCTGAAATAGTGATAGCATATTGAACTATCTGTGTTTAATGAAGTCATGAAAACAGAAATGTCATTTTCAGAAATCAGTTCAAAGGTCAAAACTACTAGTTGGTGAAGTTATTATTTTGGTTATAGTCATTTAATAGGAAGAAATGATGGGCTGAAGTAGGTTTATTAGTGAACAGGTGTTTTTAGTAATGTAGATGACTCTTGTTTCTAATAGTTTTTTTCTAGATTATTTCTGGTTTCTGGGATTTTTTTTCTGGTGTTTATATCAACTTTTATCTCCTTTCTCATTTCTATGTTTAGCATAATATGGAAGCCCTCCAAGTTTATTCTATTTTTTAGCCACTTGATTATATAGCTATCTTAGAATGATCTTGTTTACTACATCACTGATATACCTTATGTAAAGTCAATTAAGTTAAAATTTATTTGTTTCCACTATTCAATCATGGTATTTTAAGTCTAAGAAATAGTTCTTGGGGAGCAGGGGAAAAAATAAAATAAATAAGAAATAATTCTCAAATCAATATTTGAACACTAGTTTTGTAGTAAGAATAAATGGTAATAAATATTAAAGCATCTTAATGCATATTTAATAAAAATCATTTGGTTGGATTTTTTTAAAAAGTAGAAACAAGAATGGTATTTATTATTTTACATTTGGGAGAGGAGATATCCTAAAGGATCTAGAATACATAAGTCTCTTACATATGATACTCTTTTTTCTGTTACTGAGGTGTACTTATAAGCTCAAATAAGTATTCAGAAGGTTCCTTTGTAAGCATTGAATTGGAACAAAAGCAGTTAAGTAATTTGGAGTTTAATAACCTAGAGCACCTGATAGAGATGTGATGGGACCCACAAATACCCTGTATGTAATTTTAAAGTTTCTAAGTAGCCACATTTTAAAAAGTAAAAATAAACAGATGAAATTAACTTTAATAATATATTTAACCCAACATATCTAAAATATTATTATAACATGTGTTCAATACATTAAAATTATTCTTTAATACTAAGTATTCAAAATCTAGTGTGTATTTTACATTTGCATACATCTCAATTCATTCATTTCTTCAGTTGCTTATGAATTGCTGAATGTCTCTATGTCTCAATTTCCCAATTTTTATAATAGAGATAATTACAAGGATTAAATCAGATAATATACATGATACACACCTGAACCATGATTTTATATAAAGCTTAGTTGCTTTCTAATAAATATTTCAAACAGGTAAATATGACATATAATGGCATCACAGTCTCAAAGCAAAGAACGTTTTAAGGATTAAATTATCTGTAACTCCCAAATTCTCATCTCTTTCCCTTGGACAGTGCTGGGCACACACATCTCTCTGACTCCCTGTTCAAATTACTTTAAAAAAGAAGCAAAATCAATGTTGTTTCCACAGTTGTTGCAAATGTACCACACTAATGCAAGATGTTAGTATCAGGAAAACAGGGTTGTGGGGAAGGAAGGGAGGGAATATGTGAATGCTCTAATTTCTGCTCAATTTTTTTGAAATCTAAAACTACTATAAGAAGTAAAAGCTATGATTTCTTTTTTTAAAAAAAGCAAGCATCATGTTTGCCATCAGTTCCTCATGCATGTTAGCTGTGACAGAAGACAGCGGTAAAAGTGACAGTTTCAGCTTATTAATGACATCAGTAAGAGGAGTGTAGTTATGGTTAAAAATCTAACTTAACATTTTCAGTAGTCATTCATTACCTACCTCTTTTAAACTAATAAATGGAAAACGTGTGCACAAAATGGTTGTTTTTCCTCCATGGTCGTTGGGGTGAATACTGGGAATTATTGTTAGCATTCTCATGGTAATGGCAGAAATCTTCCATATTTTTTAAGCACTATTACTGGTTTTGAGAATATTTTCTTCTCCTAATTTCAGGTTGGGTGGGACTATATCAGCATACAAGATAGTACCAGACGAAATAGAAGAAATCAAGGTATAGTATGACATTTTTCACCTTCACAAAGACTTAGCATCTTGGTAAGGATTGGGGAAGAATTGATTTTTCTTTCTTTTTCTTTTTTCTTCTTTTTTTTTAAATTATACTTTAAGTTCTGGGGTACATGTGCAGATCTTGCAGGATTGTTACATAGGTATACACATGCCATGGTGGTTTACTGCCTCTATCACCCATTCACCTACGTTAGATATTTCTCCTAATGTTATCCTTCCCCAACCTCTCCACCCACTGCTAACACTCTCCTAGTCCCCTACCCCTCAACAAACCCCAGTGTGTGATATTCCCCTCCCTGTGGTTGATGTGTTCTAATTGTTCAACACCCACTTACGAATGAGAACATGTAGTGTTTGGTGTTCTGTCCTTGTGTCAGTTTGCTGAGAATGATGGTTTCCAGATTCATCCATGTCCCTGCAAAGGACATGAACTCATCCTTTTTTATGGCTGCATAGTATTCCATGCTGTATATGTGCCACATTTTCTTTATCTAGTCTATCCTTGATGGGCATTTGGGTTGGTTCCAACCATTTGCTATTGTAAACAGTGCTGCAGTGAACATAGCTGCACATGTGTCTTCATAACAGAACGATTTGTAATCCTTTAGGTATATTCCCAGTAATGGGATTGCTGGGTCAAATGGTATTTCTATTTCTAGATCCTTGAGGAACCATGACACTGTCTTCAACAATGGTTGCACTAAGTTACACTCCCACCAACAGTGTAAAAGCATTCCTATTTCTCCATATCCTTTCCAGCATCTGTTGTCTACCAATTTTTTAATGATTGCCATTCTAACTGGCATGTGATGGTATCTCAATGTGATTTTGATTTACATTTCTCTAATGACCAGTGATGATAAAGCTGGAGGCATCACGCTATCTGACTTAAAACTATACTATAAGGCAGCAGTAATCAAAACAGCATGGTGCTGGTACCAAAACAGACCATTGGAGATACAGACCATTGGAACAGAACAGAGGCCTTGGAAGTAATGCCACACATCTACAACCATCTGATCTTTGACAAATCTGACAAAAACAAACAATGGGGAAAGGGTTCCCTGTTTAATAAATGGTGTTGGGAAAACTGCCTAGCCATGTGTAGAAAGCTGAAACCGGACCCCTTCCTTACACCTTATATAAAAATTAACTCCAGATGGATTAAAGATGTAAACATAAGACCTAACACCATAAAAACGCTAAAAGAAAAGTTAGGCAATACCATTCAAGACATAGGCATAGGCAAGCACGAAAACACCAAAAGCAATGGCAACAAAAGCCAAAATAGACAAATGGGATCTAATTAAACTCCAGAGCTTCTGCACAGGAAAAGAAACAATCATTAGAGTGAACTGGCAACCAACAGGATGGGAAAAAATTTTGCAAGCTGTCCATCTGACAAAGGGCTAAATATCCAGAATCTACAGAGAACTTAAACAAATTTATAAGAAAAAAAAACCCATCAGAAAGTAGGCAAAGGATATTAACAGGCACTTTTCAAAAGAAGACGTTTATGCAGCCAACAAATATAATAATTACTTTTTCAAATGCCATTGAATCTTTGGGTATGTTAGAATATTATTTAATTCTTGGTTATCGTAGTTGAATTAAAAATTTATATGTATCAGATAATCAGCATCAGATTTATCTGCCATTTGCAATGCATTTCTGAGAAAAATATTAGAAGAATCAAAAAGGAACTGTTTCCTGTGCTGTTCATTAAAAATCTACGTAAGAAAACACTGTATATAAGCATTGGTATACATAATGGATTATCTTTTTATCTTGTTGCAATTTCTTTTCGCTATAAGCCTTCCCCAATTTTAAATATCAGTCTTTTAGTAGATATTTTTCTGGGTTCCTTTGAAAATACAATATACCAATTTTAATTAAAAATATATATCAAAATAATGAAAAATTGACTTACTCTTTAAAAATCAGAGCATTACTGCATTCTAACGTTTTACTAAGTCTTATGGAATATTAATCTTCTAACATAATATATTGTTCTTTTTCAAAAGCAATTTATCATCTATTGATAACTGAATATTCATGAGTAAGATTTAATAATTGGGTAGTAATAGTGAAGGATAGACAATACTGGTTAAGTTGTTAACAATGACATGTAAAGATCACAACAAATCATTAAGCTTGATGTGATTAAACTTTTCAATATCAAGTTCAATAAATTTCAAATCTTTCAATAAATTCAAATTCAAGATAATGATTTAATTCTATGACTCAATGGGCTTTTTTTTTTTCTTTGGAGACAGAGTATCTCTCTGTTGCCTAAGCTGGAGTACAGTGCAGTGGCATGATTTAAGCTCACAGCAATCTCCAGCTCCCTGGTTCAAGTTATTTTCCTGCCTTAGCAGTATACAGTGTTCCATTTTCTTCACATCCTGACTACTACCTGTCCTTTGGATAAAAGCCATTTTACATGGGATGAGATGAGATTGTAGTTTTGATTTTCATTTATCTGATGGTTAATTATGTTGAGCAGCCACACATAAAAATAAATATCTAGGAATTAATTCAACTAAAGAGCAAAAGATCTTAATGAAAGATTAATTAAAACTACAATACACTAATAAAAGTAACTAAAGAGATAAAAAAATGATTCTATGTTCATGGATTAGAAGAACAAATACTGTTAAAATGTTCATAGTACCCAAAGCAATTTATAGATTCAATACAATCCCTATCAAAATACTAATGGCACTCTACACAGAAATGGAAAAAATTATCCTAAAATTTATATGGAACCATAAAAGACCTAGAATAGCCAAAGCTATCCTAGGAAAAAAAAGCAAAACTGGAAGAAATCATATTACCTGACTTCAAATTATATTACAAAGCTATAATAACCAAAACATCATGGTACTGGCATAAAAACAATCACATAGACTAATGGAACAGAATAGAGATCCCAGAAACAAATCCACATACCTACAGTGAACTCTTTTTCAACAATGATGTCAAGAACTTACACTGGGAAAAAGTCTCTCTTCAATGTATGGTGCTGAGAAAACTAAATATCCATATGCTAAAAAATGAAACTAGATCTCTATCTCTCACCATATAAAAACAAATAAAAATGCATTAAAAAATTAAATGTAAGACCTCAAAACATGAAACTACAAGAAAATATTGGGGAAACTCTCCAGGACATTGATCTGGGCAATAATTTCTTAAGTTAACACTCCACAAGCAGAGGTAACCAAAGCAAAAATGAACAAATAGGAGTATATCACATTAAAAGTCTTTTGCACAGCAAAGATGAATCAACAGAGTGAAGAAATAACCCACAGAATGGGAGAAAATAATTGCAGGCTGCCCATCTGACAAGGAATTAATGACCAGAATATTAAAGAAGTTCAAATAACTTGATAGGAAAAAAAAAATCTAATAATACAATTTAAAAATAGGTGAAAGATTTCAATTTGCATTTCCTACAATTCCTAGGTATTTACTTTTATGTGTGGCTATTGCCAATGGAATTATATTTTATTTCTTTTTCAGATTGTTCACTGTTGGTAAATAAAAATGGTACTGATTTTTGTATGTTGATTTTGTATCCTGTAACTTTCTGAATTTATCAGTGCTAATAGTTTTCTTGGGGAGTCTTTACATTTTTCCAGATATAATATCATATCATATGCAAATAAGGATAATTTTACTACTTCCCTTTCAATTTGGATTTTCTTTTTGCCCATCTGATTGTTCTATCTAGATCATGCAATACTATAATGAGTAATACTGATTACTGTGGTCATACTGGTCTTCTTCCAGATCTCAGAGGAAGGGCTTTCAGTTTTTCCCCATTAATTATTATATTTGCTGTGGATCTGTCATATATGGTTTCTGTATTTCAACTCAGTTATATTTAGTCTATTCCCAGTTTTTTAATGGCTTTTAGCCAAAGCAATGCTGGATTTTATCAAATGCTTTGAAATTATCATATGATTTTTCCCCTTCGTTCTGTTGATAGGATGTATTACAGTGATTGATTTGCATATGTTAAACGATCCTTGAATCCCAGGGATAAATCCCACTTCAGCATGATGAATGATCTTTCTTTTTTTTTTAGTTTTTATTCTGAAAGCTCTGATTAGCCATTGAAGGATTTTTTTTTTTTTTTTTTTTTTTTTTTTTTTGAGACGGAGTCTTACTCTGTCACCCAGGCTGGAGTGCAGTAGCGTTATCTCAGCTCACTGCAACTTCCACCTCCCTGCTTTAAGTAGTTCTCTTGCCTCATCTTCCTGAGTACCTGGGATTACAGGTGCACGACACACACCCAGCTTTTTTTTGTGTGTGTGTGTTTTTAGTAGAGAGAGAGTTTCACCATGTTGGCCAGACTGATCTCAAACTCCTGACCTCAGGCAATCCAGTCACCTCCACCTCCCAAAGTGCTGGGATTATAGGTATGAGCCACTGCACCTGGCCTAGCCATTGAAGGATTTTTTTTTAAATTATCATACTTCAAGTTCTGGGGTACCGGTGTAGAATGTGCAAGTTTGTTACATAGGTATACATATGTTATGGTGGTTTGCTGCATCCATCACCCCATCATCTACATTAGGTATTTCTCCTAATATCAGAGATTGAAGATCAACGCAATGAAATAAAGTGAGAAGGCAATATTAGAGAAAAAAGAGGTAAAAGAAATTAACAAAGTCTCCAAGAAATAGGGGATTATGTGAAAAGACCAAATTTATGTTTGATTGGTGTACCTGAAAGTGAATGGGGAGAAAGAAACCAAGTTGGTTTCTTTTTCAGGATATTATCCAGGAGAACTTCTTCAACCTAGCAAGGCAGGCCAACATTCAAATTCAGGAAATACAGAGAACACCACAAAGATAATCCTTAAGAATAGCAACCCCAAGACTCAATTTCAACCAGAGTTGAAATGAAGGAAAAAATTCTAAGGGCAGCCAGAGAGAAAGGTTGGGTTACCAACAAAGGAAAGCCCATCAGACTCACAGCAGATCTCTTGGCAGAAACCCTACAAGCCAGAAGAGAGTGGGGGCCAATATTAAATATCCTTAAAGAAAAGAATTTTCAACCCAGAATTTCATACACAGCCAAACTAAGCTTCATAAGTGTAGAAGAAATAAAATCCTTTATAGACAAGCAACGGCCAAGAGATTTCATCACCACCAGGCCTGCCTTATAAGAGCTCCTAAAGGAAGCACTAAACATAGAAAGGAACAACCAGTACCAGCCACTGCAAAAACATACCAAATGGTAAAGACCATCGACACAATGAAGAAAATGTGTCAACAAATGGGCAAAACATCCAGCTAGCATCAAAATGGCAGGATCAAATTCACATATAACAATATTAACCTCAAATGTAAATGGCCTAAATGCCCCAATCAAAAGACACAGGCTGGCAAATTGGATGAAATGTCAAAACCCATCAGTATGCTGTATTCAGGAGACCAATCTCATTTTCAAAGACACACATAGGCTCAAAATAAAGGGATGGAGGAAGATTTATGAAGCAAATGGAAAGAAAAAAAAATCAAGGGTTACAATCCTAGTCTCTTATAAAACAGACTTTAAATCAACAAAGATCCAAAGAGACAAAGAAGGGCATTACATAATGGTAAAGGGATCAATGCGACAAGAAGAGCTAACTATCCTGAATATATATGCAACCAATACAAGAGCACCTAGATACATAAAGCAAGTTCTTAATGACCTACAAAGAAACTTAGACTCCCACACAATAATAGTTGGAGACTTTAACACCCAATTATCAATATTAGATCAATGCAACAGAAAATTAACAAGGATATTTAGGACTTGAACTCAGATCTGGACCAAGCAAACCTAATAGACATCTACAGAACTCTCCATCCTAAATCCACAGAATATACATTCTTCTTAGCACCACATCACACTTATTCTAAAACTGACCACATAATTGGAAGTAAAACACTCCTCAGCAAATACAAAAGAACGGAAATCATAACAGTCTCTCAGACCACAGTGCAATCAAATTAGAACTCAGGATTAAGGAACTCACAACCACACACTTCATGGAAACTGAGCAACCTGCTCCTGAATAGCTGCTGGATAAGTAATGAAATGAAGGCAGAAATAAAGATATTCTTTGAAACCAATGAGAATGAAGGCACAACGTACCAGAATCTCTGGGACACATTTAAAGCAGTGTCTAGAGGGAAATTTATAGCACTAAATGCCCACAAGAGAAAGGAGGAAAGTTCTAAAATCAACACCCTAACGTCATGATTAAAAGAACTAAAGGAGCAAGATGAAACAAACTCAGAAGCTAGCAGAAGACAAGAAATAACTAAGATCAGAGCAGAACTGAAGGAGATAGAGACACAAAAATCTCAAAAAAATCAATAAATTCAGGAGCAATTTTTTTGAAAAGATCAACAAAATAGATAGATTGCAAGCTAGATTAATAAAGAAGAAAGAGAAAAATCAAATAGATGCAATAAAAAATGATAAAGGGGATATCAACATCAATCCCGCAGAAATACAGACTACCATCAGAGATTACTACAAACACCTCTGTACAAATATACTAGTAAATCTAGAAGAAATGGATAAATTCCTGGACACTTATACTCTCCCAAGACTAAACTAGGAAGAAGTAGAATCCCTGAATAGACCAATAACAAGATCTGAAATTGAGGCAGCAATTAATAGCCTACCAACCAAAAAAAGTCCAGGACCAGATGGGTTCACAGCCAAATTCTACCAGAGGTACAAAGAGGAGCTGTCATCATTACTTCTGAAACGATTCCAAACAATACAAAAAGAGGAAATCCTCCCTAAATCATTTTATGAGACTGACATCATTCTGATACCAAAACCTCACAGAGACACAACCAAAAAAGAAAATTTCAGGCCAATATCCATGATAAACATTGATGGAATGGTCTTTCTAATGTATTACTGAATTAATTTTGATAGCATTTCATTGAGGAGTTTGGCATCAATATTTATAAGAGATATTGGCCTATAGTTTTCTTTATTTGAGTGTCTTTGGTTTTAGTATCAGGGTAATATTAGCCTTATACAATGAGCTTGGAAGTATTCCCTTCTTCTGTGTTTTTCAGAGTAGTTGGAATAGAATTGGTATTAATTCTTCTTAAAATGTTTGGTAGAAAGAAGGGAAGCCATTGTGTTCTGGACTTCTCTTTACTGGGAGATATTTTATTCCAGCTTCAATCTCATTACTTGTAATTGCTCTATTCAGGTTTTGCATTTCTTCATGGTTCAGTCTTATTAGGTTGTACATAACTAGGAATTTGTGTATGTCTTCTAAATTTTCCAATTTATTTGTGTATAGTTGCAAATAGTAGCCACTAATGATCCTTTGAATTTCTGCAGTATCAATTATAATGTCACCTTTTTAAAAAAAAATTGTATTTATTTGGATATTCTCCCTTTTTTTTTTTAGTTAATCTGGCTAAAGGTTTGTCAATCTTATTTAACTTAAAAAAAAAAAGTTTGTTTCATTGATCTTTGGTATTTTTTTCTTCATTCCAATTTTATTTATTTCTTCTCTGATCTTTCTTTTCTTCTACTACTTTTGGGTTTGATTTTCCCTTGATTTTGTAGTTTTTTAAGATGCATTATTAGATTGCTTACTTGAAGTTTTTCTTTGTTTTGTTTTGTTTTTTGATGTTGGCCCTTATGACTATAAACTTCCTCTTAATACTGCTTTTGCTGTATCCTATAGGTTTTGCTATGTTTTGTTTCTGTTATCATTTGTTTCAAGAAAGTTTTCAATTTTCTTCTTAATTTCTTCATTGACCCTCTGATATTCAGGAGCATATCATTTAATTTCTGTATATTTTTATAGTTTCCAAAATTTGTCTTGTTTTTGATTTCTAGTTTTATTTTCATTGTGGTCAGAGAAGATTCTTGATATTATTTCATTTTTAAAATGTTGTAATACATGTTTTGTGAACTAACATGGTCTGTCTTTGAGAATGTTCCCTGTGCTGAGGAGAAGAATGTGTACTCTTCAGCCACTGGATGAAATGATTTGTAAATATCTATTGATCTATTGTGTCTGTAATGCAGACTAAATCTGATGTTTCCTTGTTGATTTTCTTTCTGGAAGATCTTTCCAATGCTTTAAGTGGGAATTGAAGTCTCCAGCTACTGTTGTGTTGGGGCCTGTCTTTAGCTGTAGTAATATTTGCATAATCTATCTGAGTCCTCCAGTATTGGGTGCATGCATATTTAAAATTTTATGTCCTCTTGCTGAATTGACTTGTTTATCATTATATAGTGACCTTCTTAGTCTCTTCTAATAGTTTTGGTCTTGAAATCTATTTTGTCTTCTGCAAGTATAGCAACTCTTGCCTTTTTTTGTTTTAATTATCATGGAATATCTTTATTTATTTATTTATTTACAGTCTTCGGTGTCTTTGTAGGTGAAGCGTGCTTCTTATAGGCAACAGATCATTGGGTCTTTGATCAATGGGTTGTTTTTTTCATGCATTCTGCCAGTCTATGTTTTTTAATGGAAGTATTTGGTCTATTTACATTCAAACTTATTTTCGATAAGTAAGGATTTTACTCCTGACATTTTATTATTTGTTCTCTGGTTGTTTTGTGGTCTTTTCTTTCTTCTTTCTTTTCTTCCAGTCTTTCTTTAGTGAAGGTGATTTTTCTCTGGTGATATGATTTAGTTTCTTGGTTTTTATTTTTTTGTCTCTATTTTATGTTTTTTTATTTGATGTTACCATGAGGCTTGCAAATACTATCTTATAACATATTATTTTGACCTAATAACAACTTAACACTTTTTGCATAAACAAACAAGCAAGCCACAGACTGATAATAGTCTACACTTTAACATTATCCCTCCACTTTTTAACTTTTTGTATTTTCTATTTATATTTTATTGTATGGACCATGTCTTCAAAAGTATTTCTATTTGGTTTATTATTTATTCTTTCTACTTAAGATTAGAATAATCTACGCACCATGGTTACAATATTGTAATATTCTACATTTTTCTGTGTACTTTCTAGTGTGTTTTATACCTTCAGGTGATTACTTACTGCTTTTTTTCTGATTGAATTACTCTCTTTCGCATATATTATAGGACAGATCTGGTGTTGATAACATCCCTCAGCTTTTGTTTAGAAAGTCTTTATTTCTTGTTCATGCTTGAAAAATATACTATTTTAGGGTAAAACATATTTCTTTCACAATGTAAATATGTCATGCCACTCTCTCTTGGCCTATAAAGTTTCCAGTGAAAAATCTGCTGCCAAAAGTATAGGAGCTGTATTGTCTGTTATTTCTTTTCTCATGCTGCTTTTAGGATCCTTTCTTTATCTTTGATTTTTGGGAATTTAAATACTAAATACCTTGAGATATTAAGTAATGTTTGGGTTAAATCTGCTTGGTGTTTTATACCATTCTTCTACAATGGATATTGGTATCTTTCTCTAGGTTTGGGAAGTTCTCTGTTACTATCCCTTTGAATAAATATTCTACGCATATCTTTTTCTCTATCTCCTCATTTTAAGGCCTATAACTCTTCAATTTGCCTTTTTGAGACCTGTTCTCTTGATCCTAGAGACATGTTTTTTATTCGTTTTTCTTGTGTCTCATCTGTGTAGTTTCAAACAGCCTGTATTCAAGCTCATTAATTATTTCTTCTGCTTAATCATTTCTGCTGTTACAGGACTTTGATGCACTCTTGAGTATGCCAATTACATTTTTAAGCTTTATAATTTCTTGTTGATTCTTTTTTAGTTACTTAACTCTCTTTGTTAAATTTATCAAATAGAAGTCTGAATTTCTTCTCTGTGTTACCTTAAATTTCATTGAGTCTCTTCAACACAGCTCTTTTGTATTCTCTGTCTGAGTAGCCACATAGCTCTGTTTCTCCAGGTTTGGACCCAGATGCCTTATTTAGTTCATGTGGTGAGATCATGTTTTCCTGGGTTGTCTTGATACTTGCAGATACTCATCTGTGGGCATTAAAGACTGAGATATTTATTGTAGTCTTTGCAGTCTGTGCTCATTTGTACTCATCCTTCTTGGGAAGGCTTTCCAAATACTTGAAAGGACATGGGTGTTGTGAGCTTTAGGGGGCACTCCAAGCCAAGTAACACTGAGGTTTGTGCAAACTTGTAAAGGTACCACTTTGATAATCTTATACAAGATCCTAAAGAATTCTCTGAATTATCAAGCAGAGACTATCGTTGTCTTCCGTTCCTTTCTCCGAAGGAAAAGGAGTCAGTCTCTCTCTCTCTCTCTCTCTCTCTCTCTCTCTCTCTCTCTCTCTCTCTCTCTCTCTTCTTTGAGCTACCTGGAGCTGGTGGTAGAGTAACATAAGCACCCATGTGGTCACCACCTCTAGGACTGCAATGGATTAGGCCTGAAGCCAGCAGAGCATTAAGTCTTGCTCAAGTCCTGCTGTAACCACTTCTGGCTACCATCAGTGTTCACTCAAAACCCTGCAGCTCTACAGTCAGCAAGTTACAAAGCCAGCAGTGCTATGTTCTTTCTGTCAGGGCAGCGAGTTCCCCCAGGCCCTAGGCAAGTCCGTAGGTGTCATCCAGGAATCAGGGACTAGAGTAAAAATCCTTAGATGTCTACCTAGTGTTCTATTGTAGTATGGCTGAGCTTGCCCTCAAACCACATGACATAGTCCTTCCCATCTTCCCTCCACATTTTAAAAGCAGAGGTCTAACCCCACAGCCACCACCATCCCAGGCTTAGAGAGAGTACTGCTATTCTACCTCAGATATTTCCTTAAGGTTCAAGGGCTCTTCTCTCAGTCTGTGGTGAATGCCACCTGTTCTGAAACTCACCCTTCAGGGGAGTGGTGCCCCCTCTGGCCCAGGGCAGGTCTCAGAATGTCATCCAAGAGGCAATTCTTGGAAATCCCAAGAGCCCATTTGATGCTCAACATTCTGTGGCCAAGATGGTACCCGAGGTGCAAGACAAAGTCCCTTTCACTTTTCCCTCTGCTTTTCTCAAGCAGAAGATGTCTCACATAGCCACCACAGAATTTACTGAATCTCACCTGAAGCCAGCAAGTCTCAGCATCTCACCCAAGGCCCTTGATACCTGGGTATCACTGCTCATTATTCAGGGCCCAAGGGCTCTTTAGTTCACAGTTTGCCAGGACTACATCTCTCCCTACAAGGCTATGGGTTCCCTTCTGGCCCAGGGTATATCTAGAAATGTCCAGTAGCTAGGGCCTAGAAAGGGAACCGCATAACTCTGATGAGTGCCCTATTCTACTCTAGCTAAGCTGGTATCCAAGCTGCAAGAAAAAGTCTTCCCCACTCTGGGTCTCCGCTCTTCAAGTGGAAGGAAGGGTCTCTTTTGGAGCCACAAGCTCTGCAGCCTGGGGTTATAGGAGGGGTGATGTCAGTATTCCCTCAGTAGGTCATTTCCCTCCCTACCCCCAGTCCACTGTCAGAGGACCCTGTTCAGCCCTAGGACTCACCTAATTGTTGGAGTCCTTGTGGCCTCAACTGCCTTTCAAGTTTATCTGCTGTCCCAGAGCCCTTTAATGTCAGATAGTGAGGCTTGTAGAAACTCAAGTTCTGATTGCTGGAATCAGCAATTCCCCTATGGCTAGGGATGGTCAGCTGAGTTTTATTGGGTTTTTCTTTCTGCTATAACAAGAATAGCACTGAGTTAAAATGCCTCACAATTACAATTACCTGCTCGCCTTCTCGCCAGAGCACAGAAACACTATCTGTACCATACCTCCACCGCCACGGGATAGGATAAGGGTCCTGCTGACTATTCACAACTTTTCCTATGTCTTCAGTGCCTCTTTCAGCAACATGAAGTTAAAGTCAGGTACTGTGAGTACTCACCTGAGTTTTGGGTTTTACGAGGATTAAGGGTCCTGTTGACTGTTCAAAACTTTTTCTACGTCTTCAGTGCCTCTTTCAGCAATATAAAGTTAAAGTCAGGTACTGCGAGTGCTCACCTGAGTTTTGGATTTTACGAGGATAAGGATCCTGTTGACTATTCAAAACTTTTTCTACATCTTAAGTGCCTCTTTCAGCAATATGAAGTTAAACTCAGGTGCTGTGAGTGCTCACCTGAGTTTTGGGTTTTATGAAGATGCTTTTTTTGTGTCTAAGTAGTTGTAACATTGGTTTCCTTGCAGTGAGGGCAGAGGCAGTGATTAGTGGAGCCTTCTGTTCCACCATCTCCACCTCTCTCTTCAGTGATTGCCTTTTTATTTATATCTTTCATAAATTTGAGGAAATTTTTCAACATCATTTTTGGCTGTTGCTTCTTCCTATTTTGTCTTCTTTTTCTGGAATCCAATTGTACTATACTTTTGAGTGTGTCCCACGTTTTGTGGCTTTTTATATTTTTCCTCTTTTCTTTTTTCTTGTTTACTTTCTCTGGATCAGTTTGTGGAGTTTTTTTCATTGCTGTTGATCTGTCTTTGAGTTTAGTATTCCTGTGTTCTGTAGTGTTTTTTTCCTTTTTACCTATGTTAGCATTATTTAACCCTGATGAACCTTGTAATTTCCCTTCTAGTATGTCCATTAAACTTTTTTAGATTCCAATTCTCTGGTTATTTTCTGTACCATTTTATCCATTTTGTTTATTTTTCTTCTATTGTCTTGAACATATTAATCATAGTTTACTTGAAAGTTCTTGGCTAGGCCGGGCACGGTGGCTCAAGGCTGTAATCCCAGCACTTTGGGATGCCAAGGTGGGCAGATCACAAGGCCAGGAGTTTGAGACCAGCCAGGCCAACATGGTGAAACACTGTCTCTACCCAAAAAATACAAAAATTAGTTGAGCATGGTGGTGTGCACCTGTAATCCCAGCTACTCGGGAGGCTGAGGCAGGAGAGTTGCTTGAACCTGGGAGGCAGAGGTTGTAGTGAGTCAAGATGCGCCACTGCCCTCCAGCTTGGTTGACAGAGCAATACTCTGTCTCAAAAAAAAGAAAGTTCTTGGCTGTAAACTTTCAGTGCATCTCTTTTGGAGGGGTTTTTGGTCTGTTTTTTCCTCCTAATTTCTAGCAAATCAAGTACTTTTTAATAAATTTGTTATATTTAAGACTCATATTGGCCACAAATGACTTCATTCCTCTTTCTACTATAGGCAGCAAGTGTGAGAAACCAATTAGTACAGTACTGTCAGTAATTGAACAGGATTACAGTTGGTCTAAGAACATGGTGGGTTTTCCATCCCCTCAGTTGTGAAAGACAATAGGTTTACCTCTGATATTCACAGGCTGCAGCCCAGCTCTCTTATCTCTAGCCTAAACAATATAGCCTCAAAA
Organism: Saimiri boliviensis; assembly: GCF_048565385.1. Classification (NCBI taxonomy): domain Eukaryota; kingdom Metazoa; phylum Chordata; class Mammalia; order Primates; family Cebidae; genus Saimiri; species Saimiri boliviensis. Next base: position 36,943,466 of record NC_133450.1, on the reverse strand, counting down.
ACTAACAAATACTTTGATGGGAAATAGGCACTATACTTTGGTCAGGCTTACTTCCCTAACAAGTCTTTGTTTTCCAAATACTATGAAGAATACAAAAGATTTCATTCTGCCTTTCATAAGCTTTTTGTCTAGCTTTGCAGGCTTCTATATACCACCAGAATCTACAGTTGTTCCAAAACATTCATGAATTTGGGTTTATTCGAGTTTCCAAGCGTTAAATGTTTTAAGAAGTTTCTGGCTAATTCTTCCTAAGCAGGGGTTGTCTGCCCAGTAAAATTAATAGACAGTCCTATGTCCAAAATCAACAAATACCCTCAATGGGGGTGGGTTGATAAGAAAAGGTGGATATTACCAGTTTTACTCAGTAAAGTTTCCCCCTCTTTGGAATTTTACTTCACTTAATCATTATTGTTTCTGTCACTCTCTGATGTCTTTAAAAGCAGCATTTGTATGATTATATTATTTTTCTCCACTTGTTACAGTGAAAGTATTATCCTGCTGTGATATTTTGCAGCCTATCCAGAAACAGAACTTCTGTATTGTATTTTTTAACTTATTTTTGCTAGGATGAAGAAAAAAAGATACTTCTGTTTAAATCTCTTTGATTCTGGTTTGTGTAATGCTCTGTCAGGCACTGTTGTGATTGCTTTAAAAATACTCATTTTAATTATCTGTATTAGTTCATTTCATGCTGCTGATAAAGACATACATGAGACTGGGCAATTTACAAATGAAAGAAGTTTATTGGACTTACAGTTCCACATGGCTGGGGAGGTGGCATCACAATCATGGTGGAAGGCAAGAAGGATCAAGTCACATCTTAGGTGGATGACAGCAGGCAAAGAGAAAGCTTATGCAGGGAAACCCCTTTTTAAAGCCATCAGATCTCATCAGACTTTTTCACTGTCATGAGAATAGCATGAGAAAAACCTGCCCCCATGATTCAGTTACCTCCTACCAGGTCCCTCCCACAACATATGGGAATTCAAGATGAGATTTGGATGGGGACACACCCAAGCCATATAATTCCATTCCTGGCCCTTCCCAAATCTCATGTCCTCACATTTCAAAACCAATAATGCCTTCCCAACAGTCCCTCAGTCTTAACTCATTTCAACATTAACTCCAAAGTCCACAGTCCAAAGTCTCATCCAAGACAAGACAAGTCCCTTCTGCCTATGAATCTGTTAAGTCAGAAACAAGTTAGTTACCTCCTAGATGCAATGGGGGTACAGGTATTGGGTAAATATACACATTTCAAGTGGGGGAAATTGGCCAAAACAAAGGTACTACATGCCCCGTGCAAGTCCAAAATCAAGCGAGGCAGTCAAATCTTAAAGCTGCAGAATGATCTTCTTTGACTCCGTGTCTGACAACCAGGTCACACTGATGCAAGAAGTATGTTTCCATTGTCTTGGGCAGCTCCAGTCCTGTGGCTTTGCAGCGTACAGCCTCCTTCCCAGATGCTTTCACAGGCTGGCATTGGGTGTCTGTGGCTTTTCCAGGTGCACTGTACAAGGTATTGCTGGTGGATCTATCATTCTGGGGTCTTCGGGGCAGCGACCCTCTTCTCATAGCTCTACTAGGCAGTACCCCAGTAGGGACCCTGTGGAGGGTCCAACCCCACATTTCCCTTCTGCACTGCCCTAGCAGAGGTTGTCCATGAGGTCCCCACCCTTACAGCAAACTTCTGCCTGGGCATCCAGGTATTTTCATACATCGGAAATCTAGACAGAGGTTCCTAAACCTCAGTTCTTGACTTCTGTGCACTCGCAGGCTCAGCACCATGTGGAAGCTGCCAAAGCTTGAGGCTTCCACCCTTTGAGGCCACAGCCTGAGCTCTATGTTGTCCCCTACAGCCACTGCTGGAGCACCTAAGATGTAGGGCACCAAGTCCCTAGGCTACACATAGCACAGGAACCTTGGACCCAGCTCATGAATTCTCTTTTTCCTCTTAGTCCTCCAGGTCTGTGATGGGAGGGGCTGCCTCAAAGGTCTGACATACCTGGAGACATTTTCCCCATTGTCTTGGGGATTAACATTCAACTTCTCATTACTCATTCATGGATGTACTGCATCCAGCTTAAATTTCTCTTTAGCAAATGGGATTTTATTTTCTATTGCATTGTCAGGCTGCAAATTTTCCAAATTTTTATGCTCTGCTTCCCTTATAAAACTGAATGCCTTTAATAGCACCCAAGTTACATCTTGAATGCTTTGTTGCTTAGAAATCTCTTCTGCCAGGTATCCTAAATCCTCTCTCTAGTTCAAAGTTCCACAAGTCTCCAGGAAGGGGCAAAATGCTGCCAGTCTCTTGTAAAAACATGGCAAGTGTCACCTGTGCTCCAGTTTCCAAAAATTCCTCATTTCCACCTGAGACCACCTCAGCCTGGACTTTATTGTCCATATTTCTATCAGCATTTTGGGCAAAGCCATTCCCCAAGTCTCTAGGAAGCTACAAACCTTCCCACATATTTCTGTCTTCTGCTGAGTCCTCCAAACTGTCCTAACTCCTTCCTACCTTCTACCCAGTTCCAAAGTTGCTTCCACGTTTTCAGGTATCTACAGTAGCAACTGGCACCAATTTACTGAACTGGTCTGTTTTATTCTGCTGATGACATACCTGAGACTAGGTAATTTACCAAAAAGAGAGGTTTATTGAACTTACAGTTTCACATGGCTGGGAGGCCTCACAATCATGGTAGAAGGCAAAGAATAGCAGGTCATATCTTATTTATATGGCAGCAGGTACAAAGAGAGCTTGTGCCAGGAAACTCCTCTTATTTAAAACCATCAGATCTTATGAGACTTATTCACTATCATGAGAATAGCATAGGCAAAACGTGCCCCCATGATTCAGTTACCTCCCACCAGGTCCCTCCCACAACATGTGGGACATCAAGATGAGATTTGAGTGGGGACACAGCCAAACCATATCATCCTCATCACAAACATATGCAGTGGACATTATTATTGTCCCTATTTCATAAGTGAGAAAAATTAGACACAGAAAGTTAAATGACTTGCTAAAGGTCACACAGCAAGCAGTTGTGTAGCAGATTCAAACCTAAAGTCTGGGTTCTTCTGTAATACTGAGAGTTAATAGTAGATTAAACACAAAAGCATCATTCAGTAGATCATTTGGCATGAATGCTATAAACTCATTAAAAATCATTTACATAAATATGTGTTACTTTCCAATACTCTTTTTCTCTTAGTTAGAATATTGTTTCTGTATTTGCTGATTACTGTACCTTCCCTTCTCCCAAAGGTAATCACTATCCTGATTTCTAGCAATATGAATTATCTTTACCTCTTTTGAGCTTTATTTCAAGAATTTTTGTGTCCTATGTTTCATTAAATGTACAAAAATTGAGTTATCCATTCTTCTGTTGAAGGACAATTAAGCTGTTTTCACTTTCCGGGTATTATCAATAATCCTTCAGTGAGCAGTCTTGTACATGTCTTTTGGTGCACATATGTATGCATTCCTATTAGATTTCCACCTAATGGACAGGACAGACGTGACTTAGAACTACTGAGTCATGGAGTTTGCAAATGAATTCTGCATACTAGAATCTGCAGCTTTCTCAAATAGGTGTTTCAATTTATCTGCTCTTCAACATTTTATGAGAACTCTAATTTAGTTCACATTCTAACAGTATTGTCAGTCTTTTTCCATTTTAGTCATTTTGGAATGTAAATAGTGACAGTAAAATATGACTTTAATTTTTTCACCAGTGACAGGTGTTATTAAACAACTTTTTATGTCTTTATTGGACAATGGGATCTCTCTTTTTGTGAAGGACCTGTTTAGTTCTTTTCTACTTTTTAAGAATTAGGTTACTTGTCTTTTTCTTATTTATTTATTAGTAGGTATTTCTTTTAAATCTAGATATGAATCCTTTGATACATGTATTGCCCATTTATTCTCCTCCTCAGTTGTTTGCCTTTTTATTCTCTTAAAAGTGTCTTTGCAGAATAGAGATTTCTAATTTTAATGTATTGGCTTGCCAATCTTTAAGTTACAGTAAGTATTTGTTGAGTGACCTTGAAGGAGTTCAGTGTCGGTTGCAAGAGATAATTATTGTTAACATAAATTCTATATCAGATGTATGTATAAAATATTTTTAGATATGTACAAAATATTTTGGAACACATAGGAAACAGTGACTAATTCCAACCATAGGGTCAAGGAATTCTTCATGGAGAATATGATGGGAAGGATTTCTAAAGCAAAAGAAATATGAACAAATATACTAAATGTAAATAAGCACTGTAGTTTTCAGAAGTTCAAGTGTGGCTAATGTCAAGGGATTGATTATTCTATTTGCAGGAAATAAGAATGGTAAATTAGGTTGGAGTCACATTGTGAAGGAGTTATATGTTTTGATCAAGGGCATAGTTTTTAAAGATGTTGAACCAAAGGAAAGAAATTTTCAGATTTATTTCAGGGTATATACTGTTCTTATTAAAATGCATTGGAAGGAGACAGCAACAGACCACTTAGTGTCTTTATAGGAATCTAGGTGAATAATGATAAAGATAAGGCTTATGCCTGTGGCAACAGGAATGGAAACATTGGAGGGTATATCACAGTGGTTAATAAAACAGGCTCTTCACCTTAATAGGATTATGACCTCATGTTTATCTTAACCATTCTTAGTTATCCAAAATAACAATAATAAAACCTACCTTTGTTGGATAATAAAACTTGTTGTCATTATGAATATTAAATATTTGTAAAGTACTTAGCAAAATACTTACATAGTAATGGAAAATAATATTTTTCAAATAGACTTCAGAAGAAAGAAATAAAAATAAAGATTAATTCAGGGTTTTCACTTAGACAACTTCATGAGAGTCCAAGTCCCTGAGTTAAGAAATTCAAAAAAAGCAACATATTTTAGGGGAATAATGACTATTAGGAATCTTTCGGGCATACAAGTAACAGCATACAACTGGAAATCTATTTGCTCCTCCAATTAGATAGTGTAGCCCGTATTTCTTGTTTGTTCAGTGTTAATTATTTTCATCACTTTTGTTTTCTCTTCTGGTACTATTCACTTAACTGAGGCTACTCTTTACTATGTTATTCTCAGAGTAATAGCATCCCAGAGGAATGGTGGAAGAAATGCGATACTTGCAAGCATAAAATATCAAATAGACAGGTTTTCTCTCAACTGTATTTGATCAACTAGTCCCTTATTTTTTTAAAGCAGAACTTAGTATTACCATAACATAATGTCGAATTATACCATAGTATAATGTCAAATAGGTAATTTTCTTCTCAAATTAAAACATTCTGATCTGGTAAAGAAAAGAATTCTTGGCTCCCTTTGAAAAGATAAATTAAACCTACCTGTCTTTTGGCTATTTTTTGCTGCCTATAGATAGATCAGTGTTCTATTGTTCCTCTTACTGATTATTATATAATATTTTTACACAGAAGTCTTGGTGAAAATTCCATCAGATTATTATACTTCTGTAACCTTACTAAAATGAATTTCCTTCACTATTCTTTATATATAAATACACAGAGGAAACATATAAAGTCTATAGTAACATCTTACCCCTATTTCTTGACTACTGGAAAACTAAACCACAGTGACAGTCATTGTAATTAAAAATTATTTGAAAACCAGACCTCCATATTCTACATAGGGCTGAATGTTAGTGAACTAAATAGTAAAACTGTTTCCAGGTTTTTTTTGTTGCTGTTGTTAAAGGTTTTAAAAGTATTGATAGAATTAAATCAACTACATAAAATATGTTATCCATACCCAGTTATTTGTCTAGCTATATTTATCATGGAATAAAATGTTCAAAGGACAAGTAACATTATATATGAAACTTTGTCAAAATATGTCACTGATGTTTGAGAGAAGGTGATATAACTATGACAGGAATTCTTTTTCTTACTAATATATAATAATAATATGAAGATGTATTCTCACATCAAATTTTGGTATATACAGAAGTCAGCAGTAATATGGTTTGGCCAAATACCTTTGCTTTCTTCATAGTTTTATAATCTTTGTGTGTGTGTATGCGTACATACAAAGAGTCACTTAATTTTTTAGTTCCTATTACGTACCTAGATTTATATCAGATGCTTTCTGTTCTCATTTGGTTTCATTCTCCTAATGGTGGTCCAAGTTTCAGTAACTTGCCGATGGGCACAAAGCTATTAAGTAGACTAAAACTAGAATGGGTACCCAAGTCTGTCTACCCCCAAACTTACTCCTTTTCTGTTACCTCTGCTTTGACTCCCCTGCCTGACAGTCAGAAAATTTATAAAGGTAAACAGTGTTGTTTGTAGATGTGAAAACTAAAAGTACTTTTTAACGTATACAGAATATTGTACAGATGTAAAATTGTAGTCAACTACATTTATTAATATGGATTGATTATGACATCAAATTAAAATTGAAAATTAAAACATCCATGTGTAGAAACAACAAACACTGGGGATTTAAAAAGCAGGGAGAAGCAGAGTGTGAGCAAGGGTTGCCTATTGGGTAATATGTTCACTACTGGGGCGATGAGATCATTAGAAGCCCAAACCTCAGCATTGTGCAATATACGCATGTAACAAATCTGCACATGTACTCCTCAATCTAAAAGTAAAACATAAAAAAAGAAAAGATTCGTCATTCTCGGAAGGACAGAAAAAAATTCATGTGTGTGTATTTTTTTATGTATTAAAATATTTTGGAAGTATGGTCAACAAAGGTTTTTAATTGGTTATCTAATAAAATGTTAGTGAGTTTTAAATTTCCTTATGCTTTTTTGTCAGTTGAATTATTTTTGGTCTTTTTAATAAGCATGTAGTGTCAGAATCATAAAAATCACTTAAGACTATTCTTAACATTAGGAAAAAAAAAAACACCAAAATATAAGGACAGGTTAAAATGTATAAAATTTATTTTTTATCAGCGGTCATTTCTAGAACCTAGTTTACGACTGTATAACAGATGATACGTTTAATTAAATCTCTTACACATCGTCATTCATTTTTTGCATATTGCATATTCTAGAGAAGTGAGTAAAATGGCTTGAAATACCAAACTCATGGAGTTGATACTACATTTTGTTGACAAATAATAGGTATTTAAGCTACTTTGAGAGAAAGCTTTGTTTTTTGTATAGTTGAATAGCTCCTATCAGAGCTCCTATGTGTATCACAAGTTACTACTATAAACTCTAAACTAAACAAAGAAACAAAAACTATTGGAAAGCATTGGAGAGTGATTTGTAAAGCAGGCAGATTCTAACACTTGGAAGAAAGCACTGATTTTAGCCTCAGAGTAGGCCCCAGTCTGTCCTAAAATCTAACTAAAATCTAAAATCTAAAACATGCTGGCTTATTGGCTATAAGAACAGTTTGGAAAAACCATAGTTGCATTAAAGTAAGAAGGGAAGTCCTAGAAAGGAGTGAGCCAAAGAGGAGAACCTGAAATTCTGTAAATAAACTCCCTAGATTTCTGACTGATCTCTGACTCATGAATGAGCTGGGTGACTACAAACAGCACAGCAAGAGCTAAAGAAATTGAACTGAAATTTGAATTGCCATCCCCTGCATAGCAGAGTTTGCAGTTAAGTCTGCCAAAGTCATTGCTTACTAAAATTTTTTAAAATCAACATTCTTCAGAGTATTATAATAAAATCCAGTGTCTCTTCAATATAACATTTACAATGTCCAGCATATAGTCTGAAATTATTTTACAAAGAAACAAGTAAACATGACCCATTCTTGAGAGAAAAGATAAATCAATTGAGACTAATGCCAAGATGACACACCTATTGGAATTAACAGAAGAAAATTCTGAAGCAGCGTCTATAGTCATGGTCAAGCCATAAAGAAACACATGCTTGTAATGAATGAAGAGATGGGAAATCTCAGAAGAAAAAAATTGAAACTATTAAAAAGAACCAAATAGAAATTTAAGCAGTGAAAAATAAAGTAGCCGAAAAGTGTTTCTAGATATCTTTCTATCTTTAAATGTAAGTCTCCATCTGAACCAGTGAACTCATTTAATAAACATATAGCATCATGAAATACAGCTATCTAATTGAGCTCTATAAAGCAAGCTGGATTGTTTTTAAAACCAACAAAATTCATCCCTACTTATTTGTGTTTGAAAGTTATTATATTATTTACCAGTGGAACATATTGATGTATCCATGCATGTTGAAATTGTATGTAGAATAAAAGAAAAATTAGAAAATATTCAAGGTGTTAATCTGGAAACTTATGACTGCAAGAGAGAAACTGCACTAAAGATCGTTCAATATTTTAGCTTAGCATTTTTATGGGTTGTATAGTATGGAATTTTATTTATTTTAATTTTTTATTTATATATATATATATTTTATTGTACTTTAGGTTTTGGGGTACATGTGTAGATCATGCAGGATTGTTGCATAGGTACATATATGGCAATGTGGTTTGCTGCCTCCATCCCCCCATCACCTATATCTGGCATTTCTCTCCATGTTATCCCCCACCAACCTTCCTACCCCTCGCTGTCTTTCCCCTAGTCACCACCAAAAGATCCCAGTGTGTGATGCTCCCCTCCCGGTGTCCATGTGTTCTCATTGTTCAACACCTGCCTATGAGTGAGAACACGCAGTGTTTGATTTTCTCTTGTTGTGTCAGTTGGCCGAGAATGATGGTTTCCAGATTCATCCATGTCCTTACAAAGGACATGAACTCATCCTTTTTTATGGCTACATTGTATTCCATGGTATATATGGACCATGTTTTCCTTGCCCAGTCTATCATCAATGGGCATTTGGGTTGGCTCTAGTTCTTTGCTATTGTAAACAGTGCCATGGTAAACATACGTGTGCATGTGTCTTTATAATAGAATTATTTATAATCCTTTGAGTATATACCCAGTAATGATATTGCTGGGTCAAATGGAATTTCTGTTTCTAGATCCTTGAGGAATCACCACACTGTCTTCCACAATGGTTGAACTAATTTATACTCCCACCAACAGTGTAAAAGTGTTCCTATTTCTCCACATCCTCTCCAGCATCTGTTGTCTCCAGATTTTTTAATGATCACCATTCTAACTGGCATGATATGGTATCTCAATGTGGTTTTGATTTGCATTTCTCTGATGACAAGTGATGATAAGCATTTTTCCATATGTTTGTTGTCCTCATATATGTCTTCTTTTGAAAAGTCTGTTAACGTCCTTCACCCATTTTTTATGAGTTTGTTTGTTTTTTTCTTGTAAATCTGTTTTAGTTATTTGTAGATTCTGGATATCAGCCTTTTGTCAGATGGGTAGATTGTAAAAATTTTTTCCCATTCTGTTGGTTGCTGATTCACTCTAATGATTGTTTGTTTTGCTGTACAGAAGCTCTGGAGTTTAATTAGATACCATTTGTCTATTTTGGCTTTTGTTGCCAATACTTTTGGTGTTTTAGTCATGAAGTCCTTGCCTATGCCTATGTCCTGAATGGTTTTGCCTAGGTTTTCTCCTAGGGTTTTTGTGGTGTTAGTTCTTATGTTTAAGTCTTTAATCCCCTCCAGATGGGGATCTGGAGTTAATTTTAGTGTAAGGTGTCAGGAAGGGGTCCAGTTTCTGCTTTCTGCACATGGCTAGCCAGTTATTCCAGCACCATTTATTAAACAGGGAATCCTTTCCCCATTCCTTGTTTTTGTGAGGTTTGTCAAATATCAGATGGTTGTAGATGTGTGGCGTTGCCTCCAAGGCCTCTGTTCTGTTCCACTGGTCTGTATCTCTGTTTTGGTACCAGTACCATGCTGTTTTGATTTCTGTAGCCTTGTAGTATAGTTTCAAGTCAGGTAGGATGATGCCTCCAGCTTTGTTCTTTTTGCTTAGGTCTTGGCTCTCTTTTGGTTCCATATGAAGTTTAAGGTGGTTATTTCCAGTTGTGTGAAAAGGGTCATAGAAAACTTGATGGGGATAGCATTGCATCTGTAAAATACTTTTCACAATATTGATTCTGCCTAACCATGAGCATGGAATGTTTTTCCATCAGTTTGTGTCCTCTCTTATTTCCTTGACCAGTGGTTCGTAGTGATCCTTTACATCTTTTGTTAGTTGTATTCCTAGGTATTTTATTATCTTTGTAGCAATTGTGAATGGGAGTTTACTCTTGATTTGGCTTTCTTTTTGTCTGCTATTTCTGATAGGAATGCTTCTGATTTTTGCACATTGATTTTGTATCCTGAGACTTTGCTGAAATTGCTTATCAGTTTCGGGAGATTTTTGGGCTGAGACCATGGGGTCTTCTAGATACACAATCATGTCGTCTGCAAATAGAGACAATTTGATTTCCTCCTTTCCTATTTGAATACCCTTTATTTCTTTTTCTTGCCTGATTGCTCTGACTAGAACTTCCAGTACTATATTGAATAGGAGTCGTGAGAGAGGGCATCCTTGTCTAGTGCCAGATTTCAAAGGGAATGCTTCCAGTCTTTGCCCATTCAGTATGATATTGGCTGTGGGTTTGTGGTAAATAGCTTTTATTATTTTGAGATACATTCCGACGATACCTAGTTTATTGAGAGGTTTTAGCATGAAGTACTGTTGAATTTTGTGGAAGGCCTTCTCTGCATCTATCGAGATAATCATGTGGTTTTTGTCTTTGGTTCTGTTTATGTAGTGAATTACATTTATAGACTTGCATATGTTTAACCAGCCTTGCACCCCCGGGATGAAGCCTGCTTGATCATGATGGATAAGCTTTTTGATGTGCTGTTGCAATGGGTTTTCCAGTATTTTATTGAAGATTTTTGCATCTCTGTTCATCATGGATATTCGCCTGAAGTTTTCTTTTTTTGTTGAGTCTCTGCCAGGTTTTGGTAACAGGATGATGTTGGTCTCATAAAATGATTTGGGAAGGATTCCCTCTTTTCCGATTGTTTAGAATAGTTTCAGAAGGAGTGGTACCAGCTCCTCTTTGTACATCTGGTAGAATTCAGCTGTGAACCCATCTGGACCTGGGCTTTTTTTGGTTGGTAAGCTATTAATTGCTACCTCAAATTCAGCCCTTGTTAGTGGTCTATTCAGGGTTTTGATTTCTTCCTGGGTTAGGCTTGGGAGGGTGTAAGTGTACAGAAATCCATTTTTTTCCAGGTTTACTGGTATATGTGCATAGAGTTCTTTGTAGTAATCTCTGATGGTAGTTTGTATTTCTGTGGAATCAGCAGTGACATTCCCTTTATTGTTTTTTGTTGCATTATTTGACTATTCTCTCTTTTATATTTTATTTATCTGGCTAGTGGTCTATTTTGTTGATCTTTTCAAAAAAACAGCTCCTAGATTTGTTGATTTTTTGAAGGGTTTTTTGCATCTCTGTCTCCTTCAGTTCTGCTCTGATTGTAATTATTTTTTGTCTTCTGCTAGCTTTTGGGTTTTTTTTCTTGTTCCTCTAGCTCTTTCAATTTTGATGATAGGGTGTCAATTTTAGATCTTTCCTTGCTTCTCACGTGGGCATTTATTTCTATAAATTTCCCTTTAGACATTGCTTTAAATGTGTCCCAGAGATTCTGGTACATTGTGTATTTGTTCTCATTCGTTTCGAAGAATATCTTTATTTCTGCCTTCATTTCAGTGTTTATCCAGTTGACGTTTAGGAGCCAGTTGTTCAGTTTCCATGAAGTTGTGTGGTTCTGAGTTAGTTTCTGAATCCTGAGTTCTAATTTGATGGCACTGTGGTCTGAGAGACTGTTTGTTATGATTTCTGTTCTTTTGCATTTGCCAAGGAGTGATTTACTTCCGATTATGTGGTCAGTTTTACAGTAGGTTTGATGTGGTTCTCAGAAGAACGTATATTCTGTGGATTTGGGGTGGGGAGTTCTATAGTTGTTTATAGGCTTGCTTGGTCCAGATCTGAGTTCAAGTCCTGGATATCCTTGTTAATTTTGTGTCTTGTTTATTTTTCTAATATTGACAGTGGAGTGTTAATGTCTCCCACTGTTATTGCGTGGGAGTCTAAGTCTCTTTGTAGGTCATTAGCAACCTGCTTTATGTATCTGGGTGCTCCTGTAATGGGTGCTTATATATTTAGGATCCTTAGCTCTTCTTATTGCATTGATCCCTTTACCATTATGTAATGCCCTTCTTTGTGTCTTTTTATCTTTGTTGGTTTAAAGTCCATTTTATCAGAGACTAGGATTGCAACACCTGCTTTTTTTGTTTTGCTCTCCATTTGCTTGATAAATCTTCCTCCATACCTTTATTTTGAGCCTATGTGTTTCCTGACATGTGAGATGGGTTTCCAGAATACAGCACACCTGTGCGTCTTGACTCTTTATCCAATTTGCCAGTCTGTTTCTTTTCATTGAGGCATTTAGCCCATTTACATTTAAGGTTAATATTGATATGTGTGAGTTTGATCCTGCCATTTTGATGCTAGCTGGTTGTTTTGCCCGTTAGTTGATGCAGTTTCTTCATTGTGTCAATGGTCTTTACCATTTGGTACGTTTTTGGAATGGCTGGTACTGGTTGTTCCTTTCTTTGTTTAGTTATTCTTTCAGGAGCTCTTGTAAGGCAGGCCTGGTGGTGATGAAATCTCTCAGCAATTGCTTGTTCATAATGGATTTTATTTCTCCATTGTTTATGAAGCTTAGTTTGGTTGGATATGAAGTTCTAGGTTAAAAGTTCTTTTCTTTAAGGATGTTGAATATTGGCCTCCGCTGTCTTCTGGCTTGTAGGGTTTCTGCCAGGAGATCCGCTGTGCATCTGATGGGCTTTCCTTTGTGGGTAACCCCACCTTTCTCTCTGGCTCCCCTTAGCTTTTTTCCTTCATTTCAACCCTGGTGAATCTGACAATTATGTGCCTTGGGGTTCCTCTTCTTGAGGAATGTCTTTGTGGTGTTCTTTGTGTTTCCTGGACTTGAATGTTGGCTTACCTTGCTAGGTTGGGGAAGTCCTCCTGGATAATACCCTGAAGTGTGTTTTCCAGCTTGGATTCTTCCTCCCTGTCACATTCAGGTACACTGATCAAGCATAGATTAGGTCTTTTCACATAATCCTATATTTCTTGGAGGCCTTATTAATTTCTTTTCTCTCTTTTTTCTCTAATCTAGCCTTCTCATTTTATTTCATTGAGTTGATCTTGAATCTCTGATATCCTTTCTTCTGCTTGGTCAATTTGGCTATTGACATTTGTGTATGCTTCGCGAAGTTCTCATGTTGTGTTTTTCAGCTCCATCAAGACGTTTATATTCTTCTTTAAGCTGTTTATTCTCATTAGCATTTCGTCTAACCTTTTTTCAAGGTTCTTAGTTTCTTTGCGTTGGGTTAGAACATGTTCTTTTAGCTCAGAGAAGTTTCTTATTACCCACCTTCTCAAGCCTGTTTCTGTCAATTCATCAGACTCATTCTCTAACCAGCTTTGTTCCCTTGCTGGTGAGGAGTTATGATCCCTTGGAGGAGGGGAAGCATTCTGGTTCTTGGTGTTTTCCTCCTTTTTGCACTGGTTTCTACCCATCTTTGTGTATTTATCTACCTGTGGTCTTTGAAGTTGATGACTTTCAGATGGGGACTCTGAGTGGACATCTTTTTTATTGATGTTGATGTTATTTATTTCTGTTTTTTAGTTTTCGTTCTAAAAGTCAGGGCCCTCTGCTGTAGGGCTGCTGTAGGTCCACTCCAGACCCTGCTTGCCTGCAGATCACTTGCAGTGGCTGCAGAACAGTAAGGGTTGCTGCCAGTTTCTTCTTCTGTTATCTTCGTCCCAGAAAAGTACCTGTCAGATGTCTTACTCAGCTGTCCTTTATGAGGTGTCTCTTTGGATATTCGGGGGTCAGGGAGCCACTTGAGGAGACAGTCTGTCCCATATAGGAGCTTAAATGCTGAGCTGGGAGCGCTGTGGTTTTGTTCAGAGATGCTGGGCAGGTACATGTAAGTCTGCTGTGGTGGAACTCATAACTACCTTTTTTCCCATGTCCTCTCTCCTGGGAAGTTGGGGCTTTATTTATAAGTTTGTGACGTGCTGCTGTCTATTTTCAGAGTTGCCCTGCCTAGCAAGGAGGTAGTCTAGTCACAGTCTGTCTGCAGAGGTGTTTCTGAGCTGTCGTGGGCTCTGCCCGTGCTGCTGTATGAACTTTGTTGCAGTTTTGTTTACAGAGGTACAGTTATAACTGCCTCAGTAATGGTGGTCTGCCTCAGTAATGGCGGACTGCCTCGGTAGTTGTGGACTGCCTTTATAATCACTGATGCCCTTCCCCCCACCGAGCTGGACCTTCCTGGGTCCAGCTGCACTTGCTGTGAAACTCTCAATCTAGAGCGTTTCAGATTGCTGGTCTTTGTGGGGGTGGGATCCACTAAGCCATATTGCCTGGCTCCCTGTTTCAGCCCCCGTGTCTCCAGTTGAATGGGTGGCTCTGTATCCCAGGCATTCCAGGCCCCAGTTAAAAAGGCTGCCCAGATTTGTTTGAGTTTTTGTGTGGAGACCCATGGCACTGGCTGAAACAGCCATGTTGGAAATTCATGGCACTTTTCAGCCCTGGAATCTCGTGATCTGTGGGCAGTAAATACTCATTTGGAAATGCTATGATCACTCACCCTCTGCGTTGTTCTTGCTGGGAACTGCACTCCAGAACTGTTACTATTCAGCCATCTTGGGATTACTCCAGTATCAATTTAATGACAGATAGTAAAATAGCTATTTTAAGAGTTCTATAAACTATCTTCCCTGACAGTCTGTTTCCTTTATAAAAAATTTTCTTACTGAAGTCAATGTTATAATATTAGGGAGAAGTGCCATTTCTAATCAAGTATTTATACCACATTTAATTTTGTATGTTTGTTTTGCTAGCCTGTTATAAACTCAAATCAATAACTTTTATAATTCTTTTATAATTTAATTCAAACAATGGCAACAAAAACACTAAAAGAATGATTTGCAGGGGTGAGGGCAAGATGGCTGACTAGATAGAGACAAGTAGAACAGCTCCTATGGAAGTACTGGGAAAACAGGCTTGCTTTTAACAGATCTTTATAGGGAAGGCGTCAAGAGGTGACTAAGAGAAGTCACAGAAGGTGGGCTAAAGGAAGAGAAAGCTGGGAATGATGCATGGGCTATTGTGCACCAGGATTTATTTTTGAACCAAAACAGCTCCAGGAGCATGGGTGAGTTGAACTGACAAGGTGTAACCTGCTCTCACCATGGGCCTCTGGAACCCAAGCAGGAGGAGACCTCTCAACCACCACAGATACATGAGGTGGCAGGGAGAGCTGCTTAGAGAAGTGGTAAAGGCAGCAAGCTAGCTGATGTGGGGCTCAGAGGGTTTGGTACAGAAGTGTCTGTAGTGGAGTATGGTCAGGGACAGCCATTCTCCTAGGCTTGACTTGCTCCCATAAGTGACTTTAATCCTAGGAACTTTTGAATCTGATTTGTGTAGGGTTGTCTTACACATAAGATAGGGCTGGTCTGACCTGAGCACCCCTTAGTCTTCCGGCCTCTCCTGGGGCCACAGCAAGGCCATGCCTTCCTGCAGGAAGTAAGTCTGCTGTGGTGTGTGCAGGGCAGTGTTGAGGTCCCTAGGTACACACACCATCACTTCAGCACTGATGAACCATACCTGACCAGTAGAGAGCTTCAACAAGGCATGCCCTATGGCTACACCCCAGCCTCCATGCTCCCTCTCCAGCCCATGCAGCCTGTTCCAGGCCCATGGTGCTCCCCACATCACTTTGCTAATGCACGTCTTCACAGGTGGCTTTTGCTTTATTTGCCAAGCCAGCATGCAGGAGTGCAGTCTTCCCCACTCCCTTGCTGACCACCATTGCATACACCCTTGGCAAGCAAAGAGCCAGCAAGTCTCGCTCCTGCCAGTACCCTGCCCTTGCACTAACACTGCACAGAGAACAGCAGATCATCCTACACCCTGAACAATCACTCTTACTTGAGGGGCACAGAGAAGGCATCCAGATCTGTGCTGGTCAGCACCCCTCCCCCAAGCCAACACCACCTCCAGTGCAACAGCATACTCTCTGGCAGGCCTCCCTGTATCCCCCCACTAGCTGTGTTGCCTCCTCCACTGTGGTGAACACCTGCAGGGAGGCAGGCACCCCTGCATCTATTAGCACTCTCCTCCAGCTGCTGCACCACAGAACCCTCAGCACAATTGACCCAACTTCAAAGAGGTCAAAATTGGGGCCCAATATAAATTTCCCAGAGTTAGAGCACACAGTCAAGAAGTTGGGAGCTGAGCATTGGCTTCCTAAAATCTTCCAGAAAAAAAGATCATAATCTTCCAGTCAGCTAATCCATCTTATACCATAATCAAACTCTCAAGGTTATCAAGTAGGATAAAAGAAAAAAATATCTGAAGATCAGCAGCCTCAAAGAGTGAAGAAAGATAAGCCCACAAAGATGAGAAAAAATCTATGCAAGAATGCTGAAATCTCAAAAAGCTAGAGTGCCTTCTTTCTTCTGGATGACCACATCACCTCTCCAGCAAGGGTTCAGAACAAGGCTGAGATGGATGAAATAACAGAAACAGAATTCAGAATTGGGATAGAAACAAAGATCATTGAGCTACAGAAGTATGTTGAAACCCAGTGCAAAGACGGTAAAAATCATGATAAAACATGGCAGGAGCTGACCGACAAAATAGCTCATACAGAAAAGAATATAACCAATCTTATAGAGCTGAATTCGTAGCAGAACAGACCAAACTGAGGAAAGAATCTTAGAGCTTAAAGGCTGGCTTATTGAAATAAGACAGGCAGACAAGAACAGAAAAAAAAAAGAAGCATGAAAAGGAATGAACAAAACTGCTAAGAAATATAGGAGTATGTAAAGAGATTGAATCTACGACTGTTTGGTGTCTCTGAAAGAGATGGGAATAATGGATCCAACTTGGAAAACATATTTCAGGTATCATCCATGAGACTTCCCCGACCTAGCTACAGGGGCGAACATTCAAATTCAGGAAATGCACAGAACACCAGTAAGATACTTCACACAAAGATAATCCCCACGACAGGTTATCATCAGATTCTCCCAAGTCAAAATGAAAGAAAACATGTTAAAGGCAGCTAGAGAGAAAGGTTAGGTAACCTACAAAGGAAAGCCCATCCAGCTAACAGCAGATGTCTCAGCTGAAACCCTACAAGCTCGAAAAGACTGGGGCCCAATATTCAGTATTCGTAAAAGAAATTCCAATCCAGAATTTTTTATCCAGCCAAACTGTGCTTCATAAGCAAAGGAGGAATAAGATCCTTTTTAGGCAAGCAAATGCTGAGGAAGTTTTTACTACCAGACCTATCTTGCAAGAGCTCCTGAAGGAAGCACTAAATGTGGAAAGGAAAGACCATTAACAGCCACTACAAAAACATACTGAAGTGCACAGGTCAGTGACACTAGAAAGCAACCACATACATCTGCAAAGTTACCAGCTAACATCATGATTACAGGGTTAAATCCACACATATCAATACTAAACTTAAATATAAATGGGCTATATTCCCCAATTAAAAACATGGAGTGGCAAGCTGGATAAAGAACCAAGACCCATTGATATGCTGTTGTCTTCAAGAGATCCATCTTACATACAATGGCATGTATTGGTTCAAAATTAAAGGATAGAGACAAATATACCAAGCAAATAGAAAACAGAAAAAGATAAGGGTTGCAATTCTACTTTCTGACAAAACAGACTTTAAACCAACAAAGATCAAAAAAGACAAAGAAGGGCATTACACAATTGGAAAGGGTTCAAATCAATGAGAAGATCTAACAATCCTAAATATATAGGCATCCAACACTGGAGCACCCAAATTCATAAAGCAGGTTTTTAGGGACCTTCAAAGACACTTAGACTCCCACACAGTAATAGTGGAAATCTTTAACACCCCAATGACAATTTCAGACATATCATAGAGAAAAAATTTAAAGACATACTGGACTAGAATGCAGCCATGGATCAAATGGACCTGATAGATATTTATAGAACTCTGCACACAAAAAGAACAGAATATACATTTTTCTTATTGTCACACGAAAAATACTCTAAAATTGATCACATCATCAGAAGTAAAACACTCCTGAGGAAATACAAAAGAATGAAATTATAACAATCGTTAGGACCACAGTCCAATCAAATTAGAAATAGAGACTGAGGAATTTACTCAAAACTGTACAATTACATAGAAATTGAAAAACCTGCTCCTGAATGACTGGTAAATAATGAAATTAAGGCAGAAATAATTAAGTTCTTTAAAACTAATGAGAACAAAGATACAACATACCAGAATCTGTACGACACGGTTAAGGCAGTGTTAAGAGGGAAATTTATAGTACTAAATGTTCACATCAAACAGTGAGAAAGATTTCAAGTTAACATGTTCACATCAGTGAGAAAGATTTCAAGTTAACAATCTAGCATCACAATTTAAAATACTAGTGAACCAAAAACAAATCTCAAAGCTAGCAGAAGACAAGAAATAACCAAAATCGGAGCCGAACTTAAAAAGATTGAGACAGAAAAAATGCAGAGAAAAGAAAAATGCCTATTATAATGGGTAAGTATAAGACTCCAGATAGATACAGAGAATGATGACTTATCTAAAATTACTCTCTCTTAGCTCTGTTATTGCCTCCATTTTTCTCTTTGATGAGTTGTTTACTCTTTGCCAACAATAATTTTGCTAAAAATTTCTATCATGTTTTTAATTATTGTTAAATAATGTAAGTGTAAAGAGAACATTTTATATTTATAAATACATGTAGTATTTCTGAAACAGTTTTTTAAAGAAGTATATACCCTCTCTAATAACACTAACCATAATATATTGATCTACCATGTTGTTTCTATCTCTGATGTCTGTCACATCAAGCACATTTGTCATGCCTTTTAAAATGTATATACATACATATTTTGTGTGTGTGTGTGTGTGTGTGTATGTGTGTGTGTGTGTGTGTATATATATATATATATATATATATATATATATATATATATATATATATTTCTGGCACATGCTAGGCATATTCTTGGCCCATACTAGGTATTTGCATGTTTCTTAAACTGAAAATTAACTTATATAATCCTATTCTTAAGACTTTATGCTAATATATTTAAATATAACACATGAATCTTACCTTTAGAACTATTCTGAAGCTTAGTGTAAAAGATAAACTTATCACTAATGAAATATAAATTGGATATAGAAAAAGAATTTGCTAAAATATTAACTGTGAAAGTAGTTGTTTTTGTATTCTATTGTTACATTAAAAACCACCATAAAAATTTGGTGGCTTTAACACAGAGTGATTATTTCTCACAAGTCTGTGGGCATTCTGAGTGGGAATATCTTCTTCTAGTCTTGTTATTTCAGCCACATGAGTAGGGTCACTCATGTGGCTGAAATAATGTCAGTTTAGTTGGGTCTGGAGAATCTAAGATAGCCTCACTCAGATGTGTGGGACCTTGGTGCTGGCTATTCCACTAGACCAGCCATCCCCAAACTTTTTACACAGGGGCCAGTTCACTGTCCCTCAGACCGTTGGAGGGCCGCCACATACTGTGCTCCTCTCACTGACCACCAATGAAAGAGGTGCCCCTTCCTGAAGTGCAGTGGGGGGCCAGATAAATGGCCTCAGGGGGCCGCAGTTTGGGGATGCCTGCACTAGACCTTTCTCTCCAAATGGTCACCCATTGTTCCATTGTCTAGCCCAGCCTTCCTGATGTAGTCATAGAAGTTTACCAAAGAGTGAAGACAGAAAAATGGAAACCTTTTGAAACCTAGGCTTCAGAACTGCCACAACATGACTTATTGCCCCATTTCATTGATCAAATCAAGTCCAGCCCAATTGCAAGCATTGTGCAAGTAGACCCCACCTCATGACAGGAGGATTTACAAAGAATGTATGACCATATTTAATCTTCCCCAGTAGGATATGCATAATTATTAAGTGCAAAATTTGTTTCTAGACTTACAGACTGTAAGTACTAAGTATCAGAATGAAGAATGAATAAATATGTATAATCCTTTTTTTAACTTTAAGTTGAAGTTTAGGGGTACATGTGTAGAATGTACAGGTTTGTTACATAGGTAAACATATGTCATGAGGGTTGGTTGTACAGATTATTTCATCACCCAGGTATTAAGCCTAGTACACATTAGTTACATTTCCTGCTTCTCTCCCTCCTGTCACCCTCTCCCATTCCATATGCTGCAGTGTATGTTGTTCCTTCATGTGTTCCCATCATTTAGCTTCCACTTCTAAATCAGAACATGTGGTATTGGTTTTCCCTCTTCCTGCATTAGTTTGCTAAGGATAATGGGATCCAGCTCCATCCATGTTCCTGCAAAGAACATGAGTTCATTCTTTTTTGTGGCTGCATAGTATTTCATGGTGTATAGGTACCACATTTTCTTTGTTCAGTCTGTCATTGATGGGCATTTAGGTTGATTCCATGTCTTTGCTATTGTAAATAGTGCTGCAATAAAGGTACATGTGCATATGACTTTATAATATAATGATTTATCCTTTGGATATATACCCAGTAATGAATGGGATTTCTGATTCGAATTGTATTTCTCTCTGTAGGTCTTTTAGGAATCACAACACTGTCTCCCACAATGGTTGAACTAATTTATACTCCCACCAGCAGTGTAAAAGTGTCCCTTTCTCTCCACAACCTTGCCAGTATCTGTTATTATTTGACTTTTTAGTAATAGTCATTCTGACTTGCGTGAGATAATAGCTCATTGTTGTTTTGATTTGCATTTTGCTAATGATCAGTGATGTTGAGCTTTTGTTCATATGCTTATAGGACACATGTATGTCTTTTGAGAAGTGTCTGTTCATGTCATTTGCCCAGTTTTTAATAGGGTTGTTTGGGGTTTTTTCTTGTAAATTTGTATAAATTCCTTGCAGATGCTGGATATTAGACGTATGTCAAATGCATAGTTTGCAAAAAGTTTTCTCCCATTCTGTAGGTTGTTTACTCTTTTGATAGTTTATTTTGCTGTGCAGAAGTTCTTTAGTTTAATTCATCCCATTTGTCAATTTTTACTTTCGTTGCAATTGCTTTTAATGTCTTTGTCATAAAATCTTTGCCCATGCATATATCCTAAATGGTATTACCTAGCTTGTCTTCTAGGGTATTTATAGTTTTGGGTTTTATATTTAAGTCTTTAATCCATCTTCAGGTAATTTTTGTATATGGCGCAAAGTAGTGGTCCAGACTCAGTTGTTCACATATGGCCAGCCAGTTCTCCTGGCACCCTTTATTGAATAGGTTATTGATTGTTTTTGTCAAGTTTGTTAAAGATCAGACAGTTTTAGATGTGCAGTCTTATTTCTGGGTTCTCTGTTCTGTCTCCATTGCTTGTTTTTATCAGGTTTGTCAAAGATCACACAGTTGTAGGTGTGCGGTCTCATTTCTGGGTTCTCTATTCTGTTCCATGGGTCGTGTGTATTTTTGTACCAATACCACTTGTGACCACAAAGTCCAATGGCCTTGTCAATTGAGGCTGAAATAAGAAATAATACAGAATGTCTCAAAGTTAAGTAAGTGCCACGGGGGTTGATCATTTCTTCCTCTTTTCATCATCTTCCAGGAGGCCCTCCAGAAGTGTATTTGTGGTTCATGGGGGTCGCCATGATGTCCATGGTTAGACCTTATAGTTTTGTTTTTTGATTTTTTGAGATGGAGTCTCACTCTGTCACCCAGGCTGGAGTGCAGTGGCATAATCTCAGCTCACTGCAACCTCCGCCTCCCAGGTTCAAATGATTCTCCTGCCTCAGTCTCCTGAAGCTGGCACTACAGGCGTGTGCCACCATGCCTGGCTAATTTTTGTACTTTTAGTAGAGATAGGATTTCGCCACGTTGGCCAGGCTGATCTCGAACTCCTGACCTTAGGTTATCCACCCACCTCAGACTCCCAAAGTGCTTGGATTACAGGCGTGAGCCACTACACCCGATTGTTGTTTTTATATGCCAGAAATAATAGAGAACTATTTAGAAGAGTGAGTATTTAAGCTTTTCTACTTTTTATAAAGAAGCACAGACAATTGAAGTTTTAACTTTGGTTTATGAAACCACTTTATAAGCACCTTTATTATAATCGTTGATTTTTTTTAGGGGCTATCTTCAGAACAAAATAATAACTACATCAAGAATTGAAATTCATTAGGTGAGCTCTCAGTAATGTATAATTTAAATTTTTAAAAATAGTTTGTTATCATTAATTAATCATTGCACAGAAAAATTCCCTTCATTTGGAGCTCTGAGCTCTGTATTTCTGTGATACCAGAATAAAACACAAATCTGCAAAGAAGGGGAAAAAATCATTTTTAGATCTTGGATTTATTCCAACTAATCCTACATTTTATGTCCACTGATGAATTTGAGAACTGAGGGGATTGTATTGTACATGTCAGTATCAGCCTGCTATTTGTATTTCACACCAGTTAGCAATTAAATGATGAAATTATATTTTTAAATTTTTTCTCTGAATTGTAAAAACATAATGAAACAATATAATACCAATGCAAGTGTATGATTTTAATTTAATAAGCACTTAACTGCCCTTTTCAACAAATAGCTAAAATGTAGAATGGGTTAATAGAATTAGCAAGAATGGGAAAAAAAAACAGCAGATGGAGATCCTAGTTTCACTTTGTTACAAACTAGCTGTGTAACTTTGCAAATTATTTAAGCAGATTGCACTTCAGTTGTCTCAGAAAATAAAGAGGCAAATCTGCTAATGGCCCTGCCAGCTCCAAAATCTTATGACATATAATTCTAATCTCTATAACTGTCATAGTAGTGTATTTTGAATGGCCGAAAAGAACTTCCAATAAGCCATTAATTATAAACTTTATTTATGGTTTTTCTTGTGTTTTATTTACTTTCACGAATTTAATACTTGCATCCTCATTTTCTGTAATTAACAAAATAAATACTCAAAATTTCAGTGCTTTTTGATCAAGAGTAAAAATGTTCCATGAATTGTGCTTCAAAATTTTCTTTCTGATTATTGAAAAGAATCTGTGTTTCCTTGTTTTATACAAAGTGTCTGAGGAATGGGATGTTTTGAGCAAGCAGGCAAGTTCTTCTGCTCATGACTATACTTCTGTTTTCTTTCAGGAAACCCTGATAGATTGGTGTGATGAAAAGGAACTGAATTTAATATTAACAACTGGAGGAACCGGGTTTGCACCACGAGATGTCACTCCAGAGGTGAGATAGTACATGCCTTTTCATATTCAAAGGATTAAACTAATAATATTTTTAAATCCTTTTTACTATTTTTATATTGTTTTTATAATTTTGCTAGGCAGGACAAGTGACTTGTGGTTCTGATGTGAAAATTTTGCTGTGGATGAGTTATGAAAATGTTTCTTGACTTTTTTTCTTTGGGCTTAAACTAGAAATTACACAATATGAGGAAGATTGAACTGGTCCAGAGGGAATCTGTCATTGTCTTGATGTCAGCATAATTTCAGGCACATTTCCAAAGGAGATGATAGCAGAGTTCTGATGGTTAGCATGGCATCTGGTCTGATGTGGTTTGTCAGTACAGTTCTTTTCTTAAGGTACCCTTGTCATTTGTCTAAAATTACAGTAAGATGACTGCAATAGAATATACTGATTTTACAGTACTATTGTTGAAAAGGGATATATTTTCTACGGTTATAAATGTGAATAGCATTTAAATGCAGAATGTAATGAGGCCAAAAGTAGAATTAATATCTAGGCTTAAGACCACAAGAATCACCTTCAACTTCTGTATATACAGGAAGAAAAATTAGGGAAAGAATAAAGGATAAGCACTGTTAAATAACATGGGGAGGAAGTATTTTCTCAAGAAAGCCATAAACCTCAGTTGTCACCTCAGAGTCATACATAAAATTACATTACCACTTGTGACATTGTTTCCTTTACCTCCCCAAACCCCAAAAGTGTTTCTTGCCTCAGTTTCAACTTAATATTTACTATGTCTTTCTATTTCAAATCAGTATACTATTGTATATACTACCTTATTAACATATCATCAACGTACTTTTGCTCTGCATCTACTAAATAATTACTGGCTTTCTTATAATAGCACAATGGTTTTCAAACTTTAGCCTGCATCAGAATCAACCAGAGGGCTTATTGAAACACAGATTGCTTGACCCCACCCCTAGAGTTTCTGATTCAGTAAAGCTGCAATGGGTCTTGAGAATCTGTATTTCTAACAAGGCCCCAGGTGATACAGATACTGTTGTTGGATAGTAGACTATGCTTTCAGACTTTGAGAACTGCTGCTATACTATATGAAAATGCAATTTTAAAAAGTAATTTTTTTCTATTCTTCTATATAAAAACAATGAACTTTTGATGTTATCATAATTAGGGTTATAAATAAAATAGTTTTGGCTTTTAAAACAATCAAAATTGAGTTGCATTGAGAGGATAACTTCAGCAGAAATAAAGTCATCCTTACACAATTTATTTAACTTCTGGTTTCTATAGGGCAATGATTCTTTAGCCAAGTTTTATATTTCTTTTATGCTATGACTAACTGAAAACATACAATTGCGAAGGAAGCCATCTCCTACAGAGGTGTGCTTGTGTTTTGCTTTCTTTGTAAGAACATTGACTACATATGTTAAGATATGGATTTTTAGAGTTTGGGTGCTGTGTTAAAGTGTTTGAATAAATCACTTTGGGTTTATGTATCCCTATATTTTGTGTGATGGTTTGATATTTTCATATTTTGTCGTAACAGAAAAGTAGAAAAAATTCACTAGAAAATTCATTCGTAACCAAATAACAGTATTGTTTTTAATTCCTTGGATAATTTGTTGTGGGGAAATAATTTACATCACAAAATGTTTTGTATCCTATAGGGCTTCAAGTTAATACAAAATTCTAGGTTAAAAATTCAAACCTTTGAATTCTGGCACTGGTACTTATCAATACAGTGACCAAAGATAGAGTTTTTTTAGTCACCCTTCTGATGCTGTGTGGGGCTTTTTACTCACACCGATCAATTCTCCAACTCTTCAGATACCCAATGTCCTTTTTATTTCAATTGAATTCTGACACTACCTACCAGGAATTAGCACCAGACTCCACAGATTTAGGGGCTCAGTCCACAAGATTGCCTTCACATCATATGCCAGTCCCAAGTACCAAATCCCCAGGCTACTCAAAATTCTGTCCTACTTGACTACAAAATCAGTTGGTTCCAATAACTCCCCCCATTTTCAGATTCACTAATTTGCTACAATAGGTCAAAAACCTCTTGGAAACGCTTTACTATAAAGATACAATTTAGGAATTGTACCAATTTACTATAAAGCTTACCAGTTGACTATAAAGATACAATTTAGGAATAGCCAAATGCAAGAGATGCATAGGGCAAGGCATAGAGGGAAGGGGGTTCCATCTCCTCTTGGTATTTAACACCCTTCCAGCACCTTGTTGTGTTCACCACCCTGGAAGATCTCTGAATCCCATTGTTTAAGAGATATTATGGAGCTCAATCTCCAGCCCCACCCTTCAGTGGGTGGGACTGAAAATTCCAATGCTCTAATCACTTAGTTTTTTCAGTCACCAGACCAGCCCCATCTTGAGGCTATCTTGGCACTCATCCTAAATCACCTCATTAGCATAAACTCAGATCTGAAAAAATTTGGGCCAGGCATACTTGTTCATGCCTGTAATCCCAGCACTTTGGGAGGCCCAGACAGGTGGATCACTTGAGGCCAGGAGTTCAAGACAAGCCTGGCCAACAAAGTGAGACCATGTCTTTACTAAAAATACAAAAAAATTAGCTGGGCATGGTTACGCCTGTAACCCTAGCTACTTAGTTGAGGCATGAGAATCGCTTGAACCTTGGAGTGAAGGTTGCCTCAAGTAGAGATCGCACCATTGCACTTCAGTCTGTGTGACAGAGGAAGACCCTGTCTCAAAAAAAAAAAAAAAGGATGGGATGTCGGGGCACGGCAGGGGGTGGTGTTTGTTAGGAATAACAAAAGTCACTTTCCTATCACTCCGGAAATTTCCAAGGGTTTTAGGAGTTCTATAATAAGTTAACAACCAAGAACAAAGACCAAATGTACTTTTGTCTTATACCTCAATAAGTCAGTGATTTAACCACTCTGTGCCTTAGTTTTCTATGAAGTGAGGGAAATGGAAGCACCTATTTACCAAGGTGGCTGTGAGTATTCAGTGAGAACTATTTCCTGGTATTTTACATAAGAGTTAATTTGTAAGAATTAAATATTATTTTATTTGTTGCTATGTAACTTACGTAACTACCAAATGAACACATTCGATAGTTTTTCTTTTTTGCATGTAGCCAACAAATAGCTGTTTTTACAGTTTAAAGTATGTCAATGAAATCTTTAGAATCTTGTTAAATTATTTCTTAATTTTGATAGGGTAAACTTCGTATTTGATCTTTCCCATCTCTATATTCCATAAATCAGAAACCGTGAATTTCTGCTATTCTATTATCGGTTTTGTTGTTTTTTGTTTTCTTTTTTAGTACTACCAGTTGACAAGTGACTGTTTCCATGACCTTATATATTTGTTTATTCAAAAATTGAGCAGCATTTTATTCTTAAAGTTTTTTAGTTACTTGAAAACTACTGAAGTGCTCTTATATTAATATATACCTATAGCAGCTACATAGGTAAAATTATATTAGGGGTTTCTTAAATGGTTTTAAAATATATATAAATATGTTTTCTCTAATATCTATTTTTGGAAAGAAACAATTTACCTGATTGTGAATAACTTGATTTTTAATAGGTTCACCTCATATTTTATATGTATATATAAATACATATGATATGAATAGGGCAAAAGTGTTGTAGCACTTGTGGGCTATTAAATAATACTAATGAAATAAATAATAAGTAAGCAAACATAAAATCAATATACGCCCACTGAAAAGTAATTCTACTGATTTCCCTTTTACTTTACACCCTAGAGTATTTGCAGTTCTCTTAATAGTTAAAATGTAACATTGATGTGTCAGATAGGAATTTAGAAATATAATTCTGGACCTAAATTATATAGTAATTTGTCAGTCTTTCATAGTTGTACCTAAAGAAAAGAAGCTGTTTCTAGACACATTTACCTGTGTTATATACATCAAGATTGCTAATATTTTTAAATGAGGTCAGAAGTTATTGGTAAAAAGCACAAATACTAATTTGATGAAAGTAAAATAATGTAAAACTTCTCTCTTAAAATCCTAATGTCTTATAGTCAATAATTAGCGTAATCTGCAAAACACAAAGGAAAATTGTTTGTGGGATGTGTGTGTTGTAAGAAAAAAAATGAAGAATGAAAATTATGAATAGGATGAATGAAAAACAACAAAGATTTTATCAATGGGTATGAGCTCTAGATAAAATGAAAAATTAAATCAACAGATTTATTTCCAGTTTTATTAAAAAGAAAAAGAGAATATCATGTATAGTAAAGTTTATCTTCTTTATGTATTTTATAGGAATAGGGCTAACAGAATTGGTTTTTCTAAATTATAAATTTGTTTATATTTTTAGGCCCTGTGTTATAAAATATGGTTCATCTGATACTTGCATGCCTTCTAGCCTTCTCCATGCCTCTAAATATGAGATGCTAACAAAGCTTACATAATAAAAGCCTAGTAATTCTTGCTAATCAACTTTTTAGAATTTTGTTTTGATATTAAAAACTATTTTTTAATAATAGATTGCATATATCCTTTTCTTTTTCTTTTTTTTTGAGATAGAGTTTCACTCCATTACCCAGACTGGAGTGCAGTGGTGTGATCTCAGCTCACTGCAACCTCCATCTTCCAGGTTCAAGCAATTCTCGTGCCTCAGCCTCCCAAGTAGCTGGAATTACAGGTGTGCATCACCAATCCCAGCTAATTTCTCTATTTTTAGTAGAGACAGGGTTTCGTCACATTGGCCAGAATGGTCTTAAACTGATGACCTCAAGTTATCTGCCCACCCTGGCCTCCTAGAGTGCTGGGATTACAGGTATGAACCACAGCACCTGGCCAGACTGCATTTTCTTCTGCTCTGATAAATGTTGGATAATTCCCTAGTGAAATGTTAGTAATTATAATGTTCCACAGAACATAAAACTCATTTATATACAAAATATTATCCCTTTATGTCCCATTATTACTTAAAAGCAGCCTATGTCCATAAAAGGAATTATTACATAAAGGAATCTTTTATCATTCTTAAAAAATATAAGGTTAGTTATAGACGTATAAGCAAGGTAAAGTGAGGACCCTTTAGACATAAATGCATAAATTCTAGAAGAGACTAAAAGATTAAGAAATAATAACTAAAGAATATCTCTGTAAATATTTTAAAAGTGATAATATAGTAAATTAGAAAATGTTAAACTGTTAAGTATTTAAAAGGCACAAAATAACTTTTAGTACTTTTAGAGCACTAAGCTATATCAAAGTAAGGGTATGCTAACATATTATTTTGATCACAAGTAAAAGAGTTAAGTAAAAGCCTAACACATTTATGTCTCATTCACTCATTCATTTATGAAGCTTTTGTTTTTAATCCTCAATATGTGTTCAGTGTTATGCTTGGTACTGAAGTTAAAAAATGAGTGAGGCTTTCATAGGGTTAAGCAAACTGGCCCACAAGCCAAATCCAGCTGTCACCTTTTTTTGGCATGTCCAGTGAGCTAATAATAGATTTTATATTTTTAAATGGCTGAAAAAAAATTTAAAAGTAATATTTGTGATGTGAAAATTATTTGGAACTTGAATTTTAGGGTCTATAAATGAAGTGTTACTGGAACAAAGCTACAATCATTTATATGTTGTCTATGGCTAAAACAGCAGAGTTGAGTAGTTGTAAACAAGACCATATAGACTATAAAGCCTGACATATTTATCATCTGATGCTGTGCAGAAAAAGTTTTTCCACTTCTGGCCTGTTAGATGACAAGTAATCTTTACTCACATTTTTTTTTTCACTTTTACTTTTGGTTCCTTAGTAATCTGAGTAATGCTAGGTTTCCTTTTTTATATTTTTAATTTTAGATGGAGCAAAGAAAAAATACTTTTCTGCAGTAATAAAGTATATTGCCACATTGTCTCAATAGAAATATAGCATAACAAAAATAAAATATCCCTTATTCTAAATATTATATAAAATTCTGCACTTTAAAAATTGATAAAATGAATTTGTTGTACATTAAGTAAAATCTCAAAAATAATTTTAAACTGACATTCTTAGGAATGCCTCATAATAAAAGTATGCTAATATAATTGATGATTATGAAATAAACAAAAGAAATTTAAAAAATCAGGAAACTCTAAATTTGACATAAAGAATATTTATTTAAAAGGGTCCTTAAAACTGTTTTATTATGGTAGTGAAGAGACACCAGACAAAATGGCCAAGGGTGAAATAGGGAAAATACTATAAAATGGTGCCAAAGAAACCTGACTTAGGAAAAGACTATCAATTTTAGAAGCTATATTGTGTTTATAGACTACTTTTAGGTTTCTTTGGGACAGATTAATATCTAAGCTTTTCTACAAATATTTTTCACTTAGGTTATTAGATTTTTTTCATGAAAATGTTAATTTTCTAGTACAAATTAAAGTTGTTTTGTAAACATTGTTTTATAATCAATTTGTTGAAATGCATGTATTTCATAATTTCGAGTGTGTGTGTACTGTAAAACAGGTATTAGTTTATGCAGTCATTAGTCATTTTTCTTTCTTATTTTGTAATGCTTCAAAAATGAGAATACTGTATAAGCACTGGGAAGAATAAAAAATTGATCTAAGTTACTAACAACATGGTAATGATTTTCAGTTTGTTACTCTTGTGAAAGGTAGTGAAAAGTTACATTTAATAACTCACCTAAAAGTTAATATAGGCCATTTTAACAATCAGAAACCACTCTCCTACATTTTAACAGAAGCATAGCAAAAAAATACCATATTTAATCATTTGTTTTTGATAGAAAATTTGATCACTTACATAGGTTATTTAAATCATACAGCAGTTTTCAACTACAGAGAATATTTTTGATATTCTCTAGGAAATATTGATTATTTTACTGGCAAAAAAATGTCATTTTTAATACTCTAGAATATTTATTGTATACTCTACGAATATTTCTTTTCTGGTTCAAAGATTGTTTTGAGTAAAGTAAAATACCTATTATACATGATAAAGCTAAAATTAATTGTATGGAAGTAGAATTTTGACTATCTTAAAATTGTTCTATACAAATAGGATAATTCAACAATATTAAATTGTTTACAAAGCAGAATACTAGAAACCCTTATACTTGAAGTATTTAAAACTAAATTTAATAAAATGTCCATTCCTCTGTGCTCAGATTTGACAGTTATATTTGATGCCATTTTAAGGAGCTCATTCTAATTTTATGAAATAGTTCCCGTGTCATGTCTTTGTCTAAACATGTTGGCATGAAATATGGTTTAGTGGGAAAAGCTTACACTATAGAGTCAGACAGACCTGAATTTAAATATTAGTGCTACCAATTACTATGAAACTTAAGGCAAGTTGACCTATCCACATCTGTCTTCTCATCTGCTAAATTAGCTAATTTTTCACATCTGCTAAATTAGCTGATAGACCTACCTCTCAAAATTGTTGATTCTAATAATAAAAATAGTCAATAACAAAAACTAATGCATATAGCAATTACTATATGCAAGGAACTGTTTTAAGCATATGTTAACTCATTTAGTCTTCAAAACAACCATATAAGGCCAGGTATGGTGGTTCATGCCCATAATCCCAGTACTTTGGGAGCCCAAACAGGGCAGATCATTGAGGTCAGGAATTTGAGACCAGCCTGGCCAACATGGTGAAACCCTGTGTCTATTAAAAATACAAAAAATTAGCTGGGCATCTTGTTGCATACCTGTGGTCCCAGCTACTCAGGAGATTGGAGCATGAGAGTCTCTTAAACCCAGGAGGCAAATGTTGCAGTGAGTCAAGATGGAGCCACTGCATTGCAGCCTGGGTGACAGAGTGAGACACTGTCTCAAAAAAAAATATATATATATATATATATACATATATATATATATAAAAGCCAGGTACTATTTATTGTTATCTCTGCCTTACAGATTGAGAAACTGTGATACAGATTGATTAATTGACTTCCTCAATATTTTTCAAGTAGTAAATAGCAATAAATGCATGTAAAAGGATCTAACATAATGCCCGTAATCTTTGTAGATGCTCAGTATTTGTTCTTTTTCTTCCTTGTTTAATTAACAGTACTACCTATTGTCTCTAATTAGATATGGTAGCCCCAAATACTTTTGCAACTAAAAGTATTTCTGATAGCTATTGTTAACTACAAATATAACTGGTAGATAAGTCTTAAAAATAAGAATTTGGCTCGCAACAGGTAGATATGTGAAGAAGTAACTTTTTAGTAATAGCCCACTTTATATCTGGGTTTATAATTATTTTTGTATTGTCCATTGAAAGCAGTATTTTTTTTTTCAGATCATAGGCACATTTAGGACCTTCCTGTTTGATAAGAACAGCATTCATTGTCTTTCTTCAATGTAGCAAATATTTATGAAGCACGTTGGGCTTTATTGAAGCTAAAGCTAAAGTACATATACTCCTAAAATTGTCACGTGACAATTCAAGACAGTATAAACTTGGTACCAGAAATATTCAGCCAATTCAGGCGAAAAGATTTATTCAAAGAGAAAGATTAAGAGAGAGCTTGAATAATCAGTGAAATTTTTATAAAATTTAAGCTAAAATATATATGATTCAAGTTTTGAAAGAGGATGACATTACTGGTGGAAGTAAAGGAGGAAAATATATGAGCAAGGCACAGAGAAATAGAGACATAAAATCTTTCTAACTGGAGCAGAAAATTCACTTGACATAGAAGGATAGATACATGAGACCTACATTATCTTATTTCTTTCATGTACTGGCTAGAGAGATCCCAAATATAGAAATGAGAAACTTACTGTATTAGGCTGTTCTCATGCCGCTAATAAAGACATACCCAGGACTGGATAATTTATAAAAGAAAGAAGTTTAATTGACTCATGGTTCAGCAGGGCTGGAGAGGCCTTAGAAAAATGACAGTCATGGTCAAAATTGAAGCAAACATATTCTTCACATGGCAGCAGCAAGGAGAAGTGCAAATCAACAGTGGGGAAAGCCCCTTATAAAACCATCAGATCTCAGAAGAACTCACTCATTATCATGAGAGCAGCATGAGGATAACTGCCCCCACGATTAAATTATTAATACCTCCAACTGAGTCCCTCTCATTACACATGGGGATTACGGGAATTACAATTCAAGATAAGATTTGGATGGAAGGACACAGCGAAACCGTATCACTCTCCTTATTCAGAGATTCCTTGGAAATTTAGATCATAAGTCTACTATCAGCCAGTATAGACAGTAAAATCATACTTTCAGAACTTTCTTAGACTTTTTTGAATCAGCATTTATTCAAATGCACATGAATACATTCCTCAGGAGGACTAACTTTATTCTTTTTGAAGGTTTTTTTTATGCCCTGGTTTTAAAAAAAAGAAATTCTTGATTTAATCTGTAAACCTAGTAACCATTATATGTTTATTTGTGTATGAAATTTTAAACACTGAGAGGCACCAAGTTCCAATTTTGTTGATTTGTTGTTTGAAAACCTTTTCAATCAATTCTTCCCTTAGAATCAAGAATCAAGACAATCAAGGAATATGTTATCATAGATTTTTTCAGTACTGTATCTCTTGTTAGCATTTTGTACAAAATTACAAACTTTATTATAGTAGAGAAATCATAGTATCTCAGAATTTGAAGAGAACAAAGACCAACACGTTCAAAGCCCTAGCATGTCCTTCTCTTTGCCTGAACATTTCAGTCATCACTTCTTTTATCCAAGATTTCATTGTTTAGACAACTCTACTTGTTTGAAAGTCTAAACATATCAAACTGAAATCTGTCACCTTATAATTTCTAATTTTGCTCTTGGCAGTGCACAAAAGAAGGTTACTTCCTCTTTTACATGACATTTCTGATATTTGAAAAGAAATATTACATTTTCTCCTTAAGTCCACTACTTTTGTATTATTTTTGCATTTATATTTTCCACCAGGCAAGGCTTTCCCAAAACTTACATTCTCTATTTTTCTGTGCATGAAAAAAGAAAAGCTCCATAGTAAAATGGTGCCAGCATAAAAATTACAGGTATAAAATTACACCATTTAGCTAATTAGAGCAATAACTGACTTTGCATTCAAACTGTTAAGTTGAACGGCTCCTTTACCATATAGTAGCATTAAAGAGGGAAGAATACACTGTTCCTTGAGGTCAGAATTTTTGCAATTTTGAGTATAAGGCAAAAACAAAAATTTTATATAAGAAGAACCCACAAATAAAAATTATATATTAAATTTGCTTTCAATATATGTCCTAATTGTATACCTACTCTGTGCTGTCAGTTTTCACTGAGCCCTATGAATAAGAGAGATCATATGTTAAATAAACATACAAGTAAGTATAGATACAAGTGATGGTAAGTTATGTTTCTAATTACACTTCTGACTAGAAAAATAGTGTTGCCCATATAACCTTTTATGGAGCAACATAACATTATGGTTAATTCTGCTCTGTAATGGGACATAAAAACAGTAATAATAAAAATAGCATCATGGTTAAGAGCACAGATTATTTGGGCTTGAATCTCAGATCCACCTCTTATTAGTATGCAACCCTATACAATTAACTTTAAAAACCTGTTTTATTATATGTCAAATGAAGATAGTAAGAGTACTTGCCTCATAGGGTAGTTATATTATGTAAGTAATATAAGCAAGGCACTTAAAACAGTATTTACTTGCTATATACATCTTTGCTATTATTATCTAGAATATATTTAGAAAGAGGTTTAGCTTTAAAAATAAGTAGCTAGCCGGGCGCGGTGGCTCAAGCCTGTAATCCCAGCACTTTGGGAGGCCGAGGCGGGTGGATCACAAGGTCGAGAGTTCGAGACCATCCTGGTCGACATGGTGAAACCCCGTCTCTACTAAAAATACAAAAAATCAGCTGGGCATGGTGACGTGTGCCTGTAATCCCAGCTACTCAGGAGGCTGAGGCAGGGGAATTGCCTAAACCCAGGAGGCGGAGGTTGCGGTGAGCCGAGATCGCGCCATTGCACTCCAGCCTGGGTAACAAGAGCGAAACTCCGTCTCAAAAAAAAAAAAAAAAAAAAAAAAAAAAAAAAAAAAAATAAGTAGCTGATGGTTGAATGAATATTGTAAGAATTCTTCTCTGGAGAAAAAAAAATCAAACAGGATATGACCTAGAGTACACAATAGTATAGTTGTGGAAAAGGAAAAAGAAATATCAAAGAGGACATGTTAAATCCTTATTTTAGCTTGAATTTATCAGAGTGATAGTACCTTGAAATAACCTTTCTAATTCACCCTTACGAGTCTACTCTTGTAAAAATGAAGAAAGGCTAGCATACCAGAATACTTTGCTCTTACAAAACATGTGCTAAGACATTAACAACAAAATATAAATAAATCTTTTACAGATATATTAGTAAAATGCTAAAAGTATGTTTATCTAGAGACATAGTCTCAGGAATGAAGATTTCAGGATATTCCTTTCTTTATTGCTGTCTGGAATCAGGAATATGAATTTCTCTCTAGTATATTAGATACCTATCTATAAAATGGACTTACTGTTGTTTTTCAGATGAAATGTAATAAGATGACAACAAATGAGTACTTTATATCTGTCAAATACTGTGAACTTCTGAGAATAATATCACTGTATTAGAAGGGCAGAATATTTGTAACTTTGTTGTTGCTGCCTGTCATAAAAGGCATCTAATAGGGACTCAGAAAGTAGATTCAGACAACAAAGTAAATAATTTTAATTATTCTAATAATTTTACCAGTATTACTTTCTTATATTGGAACTTGAAACTGCTGCTAAAGTATGAAGGACAAATGTTCCCTGGAGGTAGTAACCTTTTCAGATAATTATTTTATTATTATTATTATTGTTATTGTTATTGTTATTGTTATTGTTATTATTTTGAGATGGAGTCTTGCTCTGTCACCCAGGCTGGAGTGCAGTGGTGCAATCTCTGCTTATCGCATCCTCTGCCTTCCAGGTTCAAGCAATTCTCATGCCTCAGCCTCCTGAGCAGCTGGGACTACAGGTGTGCACCACCATGCCCAGCTACTTTTTGTATTTTTAGTAGAGATAGGGTTTCACCATGTTGGTCAGGCTGAACTCAAACTCCTGACCTTGTGATCTACCTGCTTCGGCCTTCCAAAGTGCTGGAATTATAATCATAAGTCACTGCACCCAGCCTCAGATAATTATTAGTGGCACACAGATGAGAATTAGCAAAAAGGATCCAAGTTCCTTCAAAAAATGCTGAGAAGAAAGAAGTAGTAAACCTCTTGGAAGTACAGTTTGAAGATGATGGTTGTCAGTTTCACTGAGTGAGCAAGACCAATGGCCAAAAGCAACAATGTAGAAGAAGCAATCTGTCATGCTGGAAGGACTGACTAATTGATATACAAAGAAATAAATTACACTCCTCTATGAAGAATGAAGATAACATTGTAGGCAGCAGTGCCACTGGGATAATTTAAGTGTCTTCCCCTCAGCTTCTTCACTCCATTCTTTAAGTTTGATTGCAGCAAATAACATAATATCCTTGCATGGAATAATCCTCAGGCTGAAGCTTTACAGAAAGAAAAGCTAGGTTAATTTTGATTAGGAGGTACTTGTGAATGTGATTTTACAAAATTTTTTAAATATTCTTTTTTACAAAATAGAGATATTTGAACCAGAGAGAATATAATTGTTAGTTTTGAATATTGTGTAACTATAATGCAGTATTATTATAATGTGTCAATTGCCTGCTGTGATTCAAGATTACATTGTATAGCCTACCTCATTATAATGAGTTCACTTTTTTAATAATAACCCCATTGATGAGATTCAAAAGAAATTCATATCATGCTGATTTCCAACTATTGTTAGGGTATGTGTTTAGAAGTTTAGTTAGTTGTGTGATACTATGATATAAGTTCTATTTATGGGCCCTATTTATTTCCTCTTTCATTCTCTCCCATTTTGCCATTTTCAAGACTTACTGGTACTGTACTTTGTCCCTCAAGATGGGGCTGCTCTGTGGGGTAGATCAATGAATGAATATCACCCTCTGAAATAAAGAATATTTAGAGGAATGAGAGACTACTTGTATATAATATTGAAAGCAGGCTGTGTGCAGTGGCTCACACCTGTAGTCCCAGCACTTTGGGAGGTTGAAGTGAGCGGATCACCTGAGGTCAGGAGTTCAAGACCAGCTGGGCCAACATGGTGAAACCTTGTCTCTACTAAAAATACAAAAATTAACCAGGTGTGGTGGTGAGCCCCTATAACCCAGCTTCTTGGAGGCTGAGGCAAGAGAATCACTTGAACCTGGGAGGTGGAGGTTGCAGTGAGCCAAGATGGCATCATTGCACTCCAGCCTGGGTGCAGAGCAAGACTCTGCTAAATATAAAATACCATAGGACAGGGGTCAGCAAACTTATTATTTAAAAGGACCAGATGGTAAATTTTTTTAGATTTTGTAGGGCATATGGTATCTGTCAAAACTACCCAACTCTGCCAGACCTGTACCACACAGGCAGCCATAGATGATATAAATCAATGAGCCTGGCTGTGCTCTAATGAAACTTTATTATGGACACTGAATTTGGATCTCATATATTTCCACGTGTCATTAAATACTGTTCTTCTTTTGATTATCTCTTGAATCATTAAAAATGCAAAATCATTTATAGATTGCAGGTCATACAAATGGGCAGGATTTGGCCCTTGGGCTATAGTTTGCCACCCCGTTTCAGAACATTTCTATTCTATAGTGCACTAGCATCTGCCCTGTTAATCTAAAAGCTCATAGTATGTGAACTTTTGGAAAAATATTCTGAAAATTTGAGATTGAGAGAGGAAGCCCCATAAGAAGTTTCGTGGACTCAAATATGTACTTTAAGCCTACTAGATATACATATACTTATGTGTATACATATATGCCAGGCACTGTTTAAGATGATGAGATAGAGCAATGAGCTAAGTAGTCATTACATTTTAGTGAGAGGATACAAACTTTAAAAAAACAAGTAAAATGTATAGTACCGGAGATGTTAAGTGCTATGAATAAAGATAAACCAGGGAGGGAAGATGGGTAGCCCAGGCAGGAAAGAGGGTTATAATTTTAAATAGGGTCATTCATTAAGGAAGGCCTCATTGATAAGGTGCATTTGATCAAAGACCTAAAGGAGAAGAGGGAGGAAGCCATGGATCATGTGGAACCTATATGCCACCCTTAATGTAATAGAGGAGAGGCATGGCATGAACTGACATATTTTAATGGGGAAACAAGTTAGGAGACTATTAAAATAATCCAGGTGAAAAATGGCAGTGGTATAGACCAGTGATAGAGATGGAAGTAGTGAGAAGTAGGTTATTGATATATTTTGAAGGGAGGTAACGGATGGAATAAGAGAAATAAGTCAGGTATAAGACCCAAGATTTGCCTTGGGAATTAGAAGGATGGAGTTTCCATTTACTGAAATGGAGAAGACTGTGGGAAGAGTAGGTTTGAAGGGCAAGATCAGGAATTTTACTTTGGTTATAGAAAATTGAACTTCCTTTAGATATCCAAGTAAAGATATTGAATTGCAATTAGATATTAGGTATATGAGGCTGAGGCGGGCAGATCACCTGAGGTCAGGAGTTCAAAATGAGCCTCAACAACAGGGTGAAACTTTGTCTCTACTTTAAAAAAAAAATTAAAAAAAAAAAAAAAAAAAAAAAACACAAAATTCAGCTGGGCATGGTGGTCCACGCCTGTAATCCCAGCTACTCAGGAGGCTGAGACAGGAGAATTGCTTGAACCCAGGATGCAGAGGTTGCAGTAATCTGAGATCACACCACTGCACTCCAGCCTGAGCGACGGAGCGAGACTCCTTCCTTCACCCCCCATTCAAAAAGTAGATATTAGGTATATGCATCTAGACTTTATTAGGAAAATCTGAGCTAGAAATACTATTTTTTGGAGTCATCAACATATAAATGGAATTAAAGTCCATGACAGTTAATGAGATCACCAAGATATTTACTGGTATTAATATCCATTGATTGAATTACTGCCCTTGATTCTTTCTCATCCACTTTCAAAGAGGTAGGTAGTTTCTAGTAATTTGTCCCCCTGCTCATTCACAAAGAGTGGATGGGATCCCTCTGAATCAGAAACTCTACCTATACAGGAAGTACCATTAGTTGACCATCTTCCCATTTTGCCATGGTGTAAACATAGGAGTGAATTTTTCCAAGTACCTCCTTGCTGGAAACTGTTTGCACTGGAGGTAAGTGTGAGAGGGGAGGTTGTGGGGAATGATGGGGTGAGGGCTTCCTAAACCTTTCCCATAACTCAGAAATGGTTTCATTCTGAGGAAGGGAGAAGGTTCAGGCTGGTTCTTATTTCCTTGAACCAGTTCATATAGCCCTAAATTTGACCTGCTTTCCTCAAACTGGGAGTCAGAAATCCCTTTTCTCTTCTGTTTTTCTGCTGCAGAAATTCCCAACATTCCCATTTTGTGGGCTCCAGAAAGGGGTAAGCGAAGACTTCAATCCCAGCCAATCATTTTCAGATTAATAATTTTTAGTGTTTGGTTTATTTTATCATCATAAAAAATGCTTGGACCCATTTTTCGCATCTGTTTAATTTTCTTGTGGATTGTTATGTATCTATATGTTCTAGGGTCATTCTGTTTCCCTGGGCAATAGAGTTCAGATCCATCTGCTATTTCCATTTGTGTGCTGTTCTCTTGTGGATTCTCATATGCAGTTTATTGATTACTGTATCCTAGATGGAAGACACCCAATTCAGGGGACTGCTTCACTCTCAATGTCATCTTTTCCTGAATGGTGTTTTATTCCTCTGCTGGGAGCTTGTTATTCCCCTACCCAACTGCTTCTGATGATCTGTCATTGTTTCTCTACTGTTCTGTCTACCTGCTTGATTGCCTTTGGTTTTTGTCTCTACTTTTTGCCTAACTTCACTCATCTGCTGAATGATTTGCATTCTTCACTCACTGGTGCTTTGTCCATCAGCAAATGGCCTGGTACTGCCATATCCATCAGCTGTTTTAGCATTTTAGACTGCCCAACATTATCTATCTGCTCCCCTACAATTCCTCTATACTATGGCCTAACAAGTGCTACGCCATCTGCCTGCCTGATCTTGCCCTGCCCAATCTATGCCTGTAACACTGTAAGTAGGTGAGATTGTTTAGCATTTCTGCTATCATCTACACTTGCCTTGTGCCAGTGAGTTAGACTGCTGACTGAGTTTGCTCGACTGTTGCCTTCTCTATCTATTTGTTGCCTGTGGCTGCCCCATTAATTTATTTGAAACAATTGCAATCATCTCCTGTGTACTGGCAACTTACCGATTGGCCCGTGATGCCTCGTTTATAGTTTGCTGCATTTAAAAAATCACTGGCATTGCTCCTCTGTGTCTTGTAACCCTGATCATATTTTATTTCCAATAAAAGTTTTGCCTACATATTGTCCAAATTGTCCAAACATAACTTAGAAATAGGAAAATGCTTTGCTGTTTAACAGCCCAGTCCAGTTTGCTCCTAAACTGACTTTTTAAATAAACTCACTACCACCTCTCTGCTTTTTTTAAATACAACTCCACATTCTTCTCCTTACGTAGGAATGTAATTTTTTATAAATCATCATCTTAAGTTTTCTTTTCACATCATATATTGTGTACATTTATTTCTTGTGTATGGGATCTTTCAATAATTTTCCATATACTAAAATTATTTCTTAATTTATTTTTCCTGAATTTTCCAGGGTTTTATAAGGACAAGTTACTCCTATTAATTTTATTCTTTTTAGTAACACCAGAAGAATTTTTTTGCAACTTTAAAGTGCCATCTCTAAAAATAATAAATTTAATTATCTTATAGTTCTTTGTAGTTCAGATTAAAGTAGCTTTCTGCTGTGCTCTATTTTTCCCTTTGAGAATATCATTTCTCAGCTTCCTCATAGTTTACGTAATACCAGTTCTTTAGAGATCCTTTTGATGTATTTATCTTCCCTCCTTTTAAACTTTTTTCTTGCATGTTGGGTAAACCTTTGAAATTGATGTTTTCGCATTATTGTATTTACAAAGTACTTGGCATCTAAAAATAACTTGCAACATAATATTATCTGCACTGTAAACCTTATAGCCTTGTTTGCTTATATTTAAATGAAAGCTCAAATACAAGAGCCAAAGGAGAATTTTGGTGAAATTTGTAAGAATATAAGGAGGAGATTTAAACTGGGGTGTGTATGTATGCATATACATAGATTTGAAATGTTTTATGTGTGTATCTATAACATCATTGTGCTCGAAGTATGGAAAATGCTGAGTATCCATATTAAATTTTATTTTTACAAAAAAGGAAAAAAATCTAAAGAGGCGATACATTTAGGGATATGGAAAAAAGTATGAGTGGTTTTTTAAATTTTCTTTTAATAATAGAGATAAAATTTGTGAGTGTGAAGAAAAAGGATGCTCTAATGAAGAAAATCATTTCGGTAGCTTTTTAAAATTGTGATAAAATGAAATGTTTAATTTTAACCAATTTTAAGTGTACAATTCAGTGATATTAGCACATTCACAGTTTGTGCAACCATCACCACTGTTTCTAAAACTTCTTTTTAATCATCCCATATAGAAACTCTGTACCCACTAAAGCTCCATTCTTCCCTCCCCCACCCATGGTAAACTCTAATCTACTTTCTGTCTTTATAAATTTGCCTATTCTAGATACCTCATATAAGTAGAATCATACAAGTTTTGTCTTTCACTGTCTAGCTTATTTCACATAGCCAAATGTTTTCAAGGTTCATTCATACTGTATCATGTATCAGAATTTAATTCCTTTTTAACACTAATATTCCACTGTATGTATATAACACAATTTGTTTATCAGTTCACCTGTTGGTGGACACTGGATTGTTTTTGGCTTTTAGATTTTATAAATAATGCTCCTACAAACATTGGCGTTCAAGTGTCTGTTTTTCTTTTGGTTATAGAACTAGAAATGGATTCAATAGCACTTAATACTTTTGTCTAAGAAGAAATTAGATTAATAGCAAAGAAATCGGGGAAACCACATAATTAACATGAAAGATTAATATGTTCAAGATATTATATTAGGAGCAGAAGAATTATAAACTTTTAGAAGGGTTACAGAAGGCCAAATGATAAAATTTAGAAGACTATGTTCTATGAATAAAAGGGAGAATTAAGTTAAAATAACACAGATCGTGGATGATGGTAAGATAACAAAAATGATTTTGAAGAAAGTTAAATTGTTTTAAAATAACCAATTTAAGGGCAGTATGATGGCATGTCTTTGAAATGGAATAATGTGGGCTTAAAGAGGAGAGTGGTAGGCATTTGAAAGGCAAGGTTTAAATGAAGATGACTAAGATGAAAGAACCAGGTCATGTTTAGAGGAACCAACAATAGGAATAGAAATTCATTTCAATTCAAAGATCCTTCATCCTGTATACTCAGCCTTCTACCACTCATAGATATTTTTCTAAAAAGATTCCTAGCTTCAAACCCCGGAGATTCTGATTCACTAGGTTAGGAATATGGTTTAGGTAATGTGCACATTCATGCATGTCTCTGTGTGTATGTGTGTGTGTGTGTGTGTGTGTGTGTGTATGTGTGTGTGTGTGTGTGTACCCGTGCACATGTCTATGTTTTAATCCACTGATGAAACATGTTGTGAGTTAAATTGAACTCTGTACCATAGTGTCCTATACCTTATAAGGATTAAAGAAGTTAAATAGAATTAATTCTTGTCTTCAAGCAGTTGAAAACTGCAGTAGTTAAAATGATGGACTTAGGAAAGAAGACTTTCAGTCTGTCAGGCTATATGTTCTCATTTATTAATTCAACAGTTTTGCAGGGGGGTGATTTTTATACACTCTTTATATCCTTTCTCAACTGAGGTTCCTCATCTAAACTATCAAACACAGAAAATTGTTTGACTATTTGACTGTCTTCTCGGTTCTCCTAAGGGTGGTACACAACTAGTACCATTCTGTATGGGTAAGAGAGAAATCAATTTACTAGATTCAAAAATTCTCTCAGAACCTTCTAAAAAAGGCTGGGTAATCTGCAGTCTGCTAGGAATATTATGTGACACGGGACATAAAACCTTGCTCTTAAGGGTCTCACATTTAACAAAAAAAAAAAGTGTTTCTAATATCAACGGCAAAATTTTGTGCTTTTCATCTAATGATTTGAGGAAAATGTTCAAAGTCGGAGTGGCTGTATATAAGGAAATCCCTTCACCTCTTCTAATCATTATTGATTCAAGAACAAGAATGTAATAAGAATGGTAAATTCTGTATTACAGCTTATCACAACTGAAGGATGCTGGCAGTAGCTTAAATGCTGATAGGAATCTCTTTGATTTTAAAGCCTAGAGCATTCACTGATGGGTTAGTGATTTCATTGGTAGCTATTAATAAACAACAGTAACTAAAACCAGGCTTACTAGTTTTATAGTGAAGAATAGAAAATGGCTATAGATAAGTAGATAAATAATGTCCAGGAGGCTGTTCTTGAATGTAATTGCAAGCACAATGAGAGATTTTTGTCCCCTGAAGTACAACTCTTACACCAATACTGAAAACATTCAGGAATTTAATTTGTCCTCGTTGTCAACTAAAACTCACTAAAATTCCTGGTGTCAGAAGATTCA
Organism: Saimiri boliviensis; assembly: GCF_048565385.1. Classification (NCBI taxonomy): domain Eukaryota; kingdom Metazoa; phylum Chordata; class Mammalia; order Primates; family Cebidae; genus Saimiri; species Saimiri boliviensis. The sequence goes on along the minus strand of NC_133450.1, from coordinate 36,900,624 downwards.
GTCGTATTCATTAGTTTTTCTTACGGATTTGGTTAATTATTCCTGAACTATAAATGTATTTGTCCTCCCTATACTGATGTATGCATTTAAGCCTGAAAGCAATTATCTTTCATTCCTATTACTACTTCACACTCATTCCTTTAGGATAAATTTTACCAACACATTTTTCCTTCCTCCTTCTAATTTCTTACTAAAATTTATTTTAACAGCACAGCTATGGGAAGATAAAGGTTCTGATGTCAAGAGAGAAGCACTACAATATAAATTATGACCAGATTTAGCTTGTTTCTTAGCAATAATGAATAATTTTAAAAGATTTTGCTTTGCCTGTATTCATTCTGAAAAACATTTCAAAGCAGAAAAGGTAGATTATACAGCTATTTTAATGATGTGGAATAAAGGAAAATATAAGAGTAACATAATTTTCTTAAACTTAATAATAAATATTTTTTTAATGATCTCTAAACTCCTATTTTATTTTGAGGAAGCTGAGTTTACATACACAGGAAGCTGAGTTCTGCAACCTCTGCCTCCTGGGTTCCAGCAATTCTCCTGCCTCAGCCACTCAAGTAGCTGGGATTACAGGCATGCGCCACCATACCCAGCTAATTTTGTATTTTTAGTAGAGATGGGGTTTCTCCATGTTGGTTAGGCTGGTCTCAAACTCCCAACCTCAGTTGCTCTGCCTGCCTCAGCCTCCCAAAGTGCTGGGATTACAGGCATGAGCCCCTGCCCCCGGCCTATTTTAGCCATTGTTAAGTGTAAAATTTATTGGTATTAATTATATTCACAGTGTTGCACAATCATCACCGCTATCTATTTTCAAAACTTTTTCATCACCCCAGAAACCTGTAATCTTTAAGCAATAACTCCCCATTTCTTCCTTCCCATAAACCTTGGTAATTTCTAAAAGTACTTTCTATCTTTATAAATTTTCCTATTATAAATATTTCATGTAAATGCAGTCACACAATAATTATCCTTTTGTGAATGGCTTTTTTCATGTAGCCTAATGTCTTCTCAGTTCGTGTATGTCGTAGTGTATATCAGAACTTTATTCCTTTTTATGGCTGAATATTATGTATGTAATACCATAATTCATTTATCCATTCATCTTTGGATGGACACTTGGGTTGTTTTCATCTTTTGGCTATTGGGAATAATGCTGTTGTGAATATTGACATACAAGTGTATGTTCAAGTTCTTGCTTTCATTTCCATTGGTTATGTATTAGGAATGGAAGTGTGGGGTCATATGGTAATTCTGTGTTTCACATCTTAAGAAATTAAACTGTTTAAGAGTTTTATAGTTTTAGTTATTATATTATAGATAAAAAACTATAGTTCTGTATGCTATAGATCTATTTTGAGTTAATTTTAGTATGTGGTATGAGGTACAAGTTTATTCTTACTTAATTATGAATACATGGAATTTAAATTTTTTCTATTTAAAGATATTACTCGAAATGATATTCCCAGTCTCAAGTACCCATTTGCCTAACATTAGTACACTTTCCATTTTCTTTTATCTTGTAAAGACATCCTAACATTCACAACATTACCACATACAATATTGCTTTTTATTAATCATTTCTGATATGCATCCTCCATATCCAAACAACACTAGTATTGATGAAGAGATCTTTTAGGCTTGCGGGCCTTCATCAAACAGTACTTTTTGATAGAATAAAATAAAGAGAATACAGTATAATATGCAAGGCCTTATAAGAGTTCAAATGTAAGACAACTAATTAACTGTTCTTTGCTGATGAGTAACTTTGGTTTAAAAAAATAACTTCCCTTATGGAAGTTAAGATATGGGAACATGGGTTTGATTTTGTGCTATTCAGGCATATTGGAGGTGATCTCAACTCTGGCTAGTTAAAACAATTTATAATTCCAGCTGAAAATAAACTTTAGAATTTGTAGAAAATGCAAATGCCAATGTTGCAGCCTGAAATTATTGATTATTTGTCTTCAAATTAAAGTGAAAAGAGATTCAATACAGAAGCACCTTGATTCCCAGTATCTGTCAGTTAATGAAGTAGCTACTGCAGAATTCTATAAAAGTGAGAAGGAAGAGTGAGATGGTAGAAAGAAGAGTAGGGTTTATGGGTTCAGTTAAAACTTTAAAGAACAGGTAATTCCTGCCTCTTTCCTCATTATGTAAATTGTCTCTAAGCACAGGATGAAGAAAATATCTGAATTCAATCTATTAAGATAACAAAACCTTCATACCAAAGTGGAATAAAAATAACAAGGAGACTATAGACCTAATCATATGTGAAAATATATGTAGAAATATTAAAATAATATACACAAACTTGATATAGCAACAAGTTTTTCTAAATGTGCACCTCTTCTAAGCAAAATTTATTTTAAGAATTCAAGGATAGTAAGTTTTAGACATCCTTTAATTCCATTTTTATGATTTTTAGGTAAATCACAAAAGATTATATGGTCATCTTAATGTATGCCAAAAAGACATAAAATTAAGCGTATTTTTTTCTGTTAAGGGTACATAGTAAACTAGAATTAAAATTTGTTTTTCACAAAAACTAGCAAATACAATAAAGCTGAACCACTGGATAAATTCTTACTAAAGTCAGAAAAAAGAGATAGTCACTGTCACCATTATTTGTTCTAGAAAGTCTAACCACAAACAGTTTGTGCAGTCAGTAATATGTATCAAAAATTTTAATATAATGACATAATTACATAGATTATATGATGGAAATGTGAGAGAAGATATGGAGAATGAAATGAGAAGGTCCAAAGTACGTTACATCAGAGCCCCAAAAGGAAAAAAATAGAACAGAGAGATGGCAATGATCAAAGAGATAATGACTGTAAAGTTTACAAAACTAATGAAAAAACACAAATCTAGAAATCCTAATGGTATAGTATATCTCAAGAAGGATAAATAAAAGAAATCTATTTCTGAACACATGGGAATGAAACGTCAGAACTAAAGTAAGAGAACTATTGAAAGTAACCAGAGAGAAACAGTAGATCACTTACAGAGAAATTATAGCAGGCTTTTCAACAACATTGGAATGAAACACACAATAGAATATATAAAGCATTAAAGAAAATAATGAGAATTGTTTATTAAGCAAAATATCGCTCAAGAATAAAGAGGGTGTTAAGCAATGTGGCCAAATAAAAGGCTCCACCAGTGATACCACAAACAGGAACACCAAACTTAACAACTATCTATACAAGAAAAGCACCTTCATCAAAACCAAAAAACAGATGAGTAGTTGTAGTACCTGGTTTTAACTTCATGTTGCTGAAAGAGACCCTGAAAGGGATAGGAAACACAGTCTTGAATTGCCAATGCCACCCCTCCCCAATCATACCCCAGCAGCAACTGGCAGCATGGTATGGAGAGAGAATCTTTGCATAGGGAGAGGAAGCGTGCAGTGATTGTGAGACATATCACTGAACACAGTGCTGCCCTGTCACAGCAGAAAGCACCACAGGCTTATGATACAGGCTTAACTCGACTGAATACTACCCATAGAGGGAGCATTTGGACCAGCCATAGGCAGAAGGGAACTGCTCATCCCTGAGATTAGAATGTGAGTTTTGGCAAGCCTTATTATCACAGGCTAAAGTCCTTTGAGGCCCAAAATAAACTTGAGATGCAGTCTGGGCCACAAGAACTGCAATTCTTGGTCAAGGCTCAGATCCAGTGGGACATGGGGGCACATGACCTACTAAGACACCAGCAAGGGCAGCTAAAGGAGTGCTTCCATCATCCCTCCCACAGCCCCAGACAACATAGCTCACAGCTCCAAAAGAGACCCAATGCTTCTGCTTGAGGCAAGGGAACAGTAAAGGGGACTTTTGTCTTGCATTTGGAAACCAGCTCAGCCACAGTAGGATAGGACACCAGGCAGAGTCATGAGGCCCCTTTCCAGGCCTTAGCTCCCGGACAATATTTCTAAATCACACCCTGGGCCAGAAGGGAACCTGTTGCCTTGAAGGGAAGGACCCAGTACTGGCAAGATGCATCAACTGTTGACTAAAGAGACTATGGACCCTCCAGGGTCCAGCAGTGATATTCATATAGTATGCCATGTACCTTAGGTGAGCCTCTGAGACATGCTCCCTTTAGGTGAGACCCAGCACATTCCTAGATGTGATAGCTACAGTGAGAGATTCTTTCTGCTTGAGAAAAGCAGAGAAAAAGTAAAGGGGACTTTGTCTTGCACCTTAAGGGAGTAGAGCAGTTAGTGGGCTCTTGGGGACATGATTCCAGGCCTTCGACCTAGGACAACATTTCTGAACCTGCCCTGGGCCACAGAGAAGTCCACTGCCCTGAAGAGTGAGTCCCATGCCTAGCAGCATTCACCGCAAGCTGACTATAGAGCCCGTGGGCCTAAAGGGAACATCACTGGTAGCCTGACAATATTCCCCGTGAGTCTGTTGTGGTGGGTAGCCATAGGGTGAGGCTCTTCTGCCTGGGGAAAATAGAGGGAAGAATGGGAATGACTGTGTCTCATGATTTAAGTGCCAACTCAGCTTCAGGAAAATAGAACACCAAATAAATTTCTAATGTTTTTTATTCCAGTCCCTCGCTTCCAGACAGCATGTCTGGAACTACCCTTAGTTGGGATAACTCAGTACCCTAAAGGAAAGGGCATAAGCCTGTGTGGCTTCACCACCTGTTGATTCTACAGCCCCAGTGCCTTGATTGAATATACACAGCAACCAGGTAGTGGCTACAGTGGGCCTTGGGTAAGACCCAGTGCTGTGCTGGCTTCAGGTCTGACCCAGCACTGCCCTAGTGGTGGTGGCCACAGGGGTGTTTCTGTCAACCCACTGTCCCCAGCTCCAGAAGCATAGCACAGAGAGACTCCATTTGTTTGGGAGAAAATAAGGGAAGAGAACAAGAGTCTCTGGTAGTACAGAGAATTTTTCTGGACCTTAACCCAGACCACCAAAGTGGTATCTCTGCAAGTCTGCAAGAACTATAGCATTATTGGGCTTGGGGCCCAAGTCCCTTCAAATAACTGGAAGCCTTTCCGAGAGAGACAGGCACCAACAAGCCCGGATTGCAAAGGCTACAATAAATACCTAACTCTTCAATGCCCAGGCACACTGACAAACATCTATAAGTATTAAGATCACCCAGGAAAACATGACCTCATGCAACAAACTAAATACAGCACTGGGGACTAAGCCTGAAGAAACAGAGATATGTAATCTTTCAGATAGAGAATACAAAATAGATATTCAAAATAGATAAATTCAAGATAACAGAAGGAATTCAGAATTCTATCAGATAAACTTAGCAAAGAGATTGAGATGATAATTTAAAAGAATCAAGCAGAAATTCTAGACATGGAAAATACAACTGATATACCCAAGAATACATCAGAGTCTCTTAATAACAGAATTGATCAATCAGAAGAAAGAATTAGTAAGTTTGAAGAAAGACTATTTGACAGTATACAGGTAGGGAGACAAGAGAATAAAAAAGGATGAGTGACACCTGCAAGATCTAGAAAATAGCCTCAAAAGTGCAAATATAAGAGTATTTACCTTAAAGAGGAGGTAAAGAAAGAGATAGGAGTAGCACGTTTATTCAAAGGGATAATATGAGAGAACTTCCCAAACTTTGAGAAAAATATCAACATTGTGCAAGAAGGTTCTAGATAACACTAAGCAGATTTAACTCAAAAGGGCTACCTCAAGGCACATAAATAATCAAACTCCCACAGTCAAAGATAAAGAATCCTAAAAGCACCAAGAGAAAAGAAGCAAATGACATAACAGAGCTCTACTACATCTGGCAACAGAGGTTTCAGTGGAAAACTTACAGGCCATAAGAGACTGGCATGACATATTAAAAGTACTGAAGGAAAAATCTTTTACTCTAGAATAGCGTATCTGGTGAAAATATCCTTCAAGCATGAAGGAAAAATAAAGACTCAGATAAAAGCTTAAGAGAGTTCATCAACACCATATATATCCTACAGGAAATACTAAAGGGAGTTCTTCAGTCTAAAAGAAAAGGACGCTAATGAGCAACAAGAAATCATCTGAAGGTGCAACTCTGGTAATAGTGAGCACATAGAAAAACATACACTACTATAAGACTGTAATTGTGGTGTGTAAACTACTCATGTAAAGCAGAAAGACTAAGCAATAAACCAATCAAAGACAATAATTGAAACAACTTTTCAAGACATAAAGAGACATAACAAAAAGTTAAAAAGCAGGGGGAAGCTGGGCGCGGTGGCTCACGCCTATAATCCCAGCACTTTGGGAGGCCGAGGCAGGTGGATCATGAGGTCAAGAGATCGAGACCATCTTGGTCAACAAGGTGAAACCCCGTCTCTACTAAAAATACAAAAATTAGCCGGGCGTGGTGGTGCACGCCTGTAGTCCCAGCTACTCGGGAGGCTGAGGCAGGAGAATTGCTGAGGCAGAGAACAACCCAGGAGGCGGAGGTTGTGGTGAGTCGAGATTGTGCCATTGCAGCCTGGGTAACAACAGCGAAACTCCGTCTCAAAAAAAAAAAAAAAAAGCAGGGGGAAACAGCAAAAGTGTAGCGTTTTTACTCATTTTCTTTTTGCTTATTTCTTTGTTTCTGTATGCAATCGGTGTTGGCATCAGTTTAAAATGATGTGTTATAAGATAGTATTTGCAAGCCTCATGGTAACTTCCAATCCAAAAAGGCTACGTAGCTACAAAAATATATATAAAGCAAAAAAATTAAAACATACCACCAGAGCAAATCACTTCCACAAAAAGGAATATAGGAAGGAAGAAAAGCAGGAAGAGAAGACCACAAAACAATTAGAAAACAAATAACAAAATGGCAGGTGTAAACTCTTACTTATAAATAATAACATTGAATTGGCCAGGCATGGTGGCTCATGCCTGTAATCCCAGTACTTTAGGAGGCCGAGGCAGGCAGATCATCAGGTCAAGAGATTGAGACCATCCTGGCCAACATGGTGAAACCCCATGTCTACTAAAAATGCACAAAATTAGCCAGGTATGATGGTTCTCGCCTGTAGTCTCAGCTAATCGGGAGGCTGAGGCAGGGTAATTGCTTGAACCTGGGAAGTGGAGGTTGCAGTGAGCTGAGATCGTGCCACTGTACTCCATCCTGGCAACAGAGCAAGACTCCGTCTAAAACATATAAATAAATAAATAATAACATTGAATTATACATGAACTAAACTCTCAAATCAAAAGATAGAGTGGCTGAATGGATGAAAAAACAAGACTCAGTCATCTGCTGCCTAAGAGAAATGCGGTTCACCTGTGAAGACAAACATAGACTGAAAATAAAGAGATGGAAAAAGATATTCCATGGTAGTAGAAACCAAAAAAGAGCAGAAATAGCAGTTTTCTAAACAAAAACTGTAAGATGAGACAAAGTCATTGTATAATAATAAAGGGTGAATTCAGCAATGGACCCAATGCTGGAGCACACAGGTATATAAAGAAAATATTATTAGAGCCTAAGAGAGAGATAGATTCCAATACAATAATAGCTGGAGACTTCAACATCCTACTTTCAACATTAGGCAGATCATGCAGAAAGTCAACAAGGAAACATCAGACTTAATCTGCACTATAGAACAAATGGACCTAATAGATATTTATATAACATTTTATCCAATGGTGGCAGAATACACATTATTCTCCTCAAAACAGTGATAATTCTAAAAGATAGACCATATGTTAGGTCACAAAGCAAGTCTCAGTACATTCAAAACAAATTAAAATGATATCAAGCATCTTTTCTGACCACAATGGAATAAAAATAGAAATCAATAATGAGGAATGTTGGAAACTACAAACAAATGGAAGTCAAACAATATGCTCCTGAATGATCAATGAGTCAATGAAGGAATTAAGAAGGAAACTGAAATTTTTCTTGAAACAAATGACAATGGAAACAAAACATACCAAAACATATGGGACACAGCAAAAGCAGTACTGAGGAAATTTTAAAGCTCTGAGTACCTACATCAAAAAAGGAAACATTGAAATAAAGAACCTAATGATGTGTCTTAGAGAACTAGAAAAGCAAGAGCAAACAAAACCCAAAAGTAGTAGAGGAAAAGAAAGAATAAAAATCAGAACAGAGATACATGAATCTGAAACAAAGAAAATAAAAGAGATCAACAAAATGGAAAGCTTGTTTTTGAAAAGTTAAACAAGATTGACAAACTTTTAGCCAGAATAAGAAAAAAGGAGAGAAGATACAAATAAATAAAATAAAAAATGAAAAAGGAGTCATAACAATTGATACTACATAAAGTCAAAGGATCATTAGTGGCTACCAGGAGCAATTAACTATATACCAAAAAGTCAGAAACCCTAGAAGAAATGGGTAAGTACCTAGACACATACAACCTATCAAGTTTGAACCACAAAGAAATCCAAAACCTGAACAGACCAATTAACAAGTATCGAGATTGAAGTTGCAAAAAAAGTATCCCAATAAAGAAAAGCCTGATACTCAATTCCCTGCTAATTCTATAAAACATATAAAGAAGAACTAATACCAATCTTACTCAAACTATTCTGAAATAAAGAAGAAGAGGAAATACATCCCAACTTTTTCTGTGAGACCCGTGTTACCCTAATACCAAGACCAAGCAAAGAAACATCAAAAAAAAAAAAAAAAGAAAGAAAGAAAGAAAAAGAAAATTACAGGCCAATATCTCTGATGATTAGTGATGCAAAAGTCCTCAGCAAATACTAACAAACCAAATTCAGCAATGCATTAAGAAGATCATTCTCATAACCAAAAGGGATTTATGGCAAGCATGCAAGGATGGTTCCACATACATGATACATCATATCAACAGAATAAAGGGCAAAAATTATATGATCATTTTTCTTGATGCTGAAAGAGAAAGGAAGAAGTCAAATTATTCTTGTTTGCAGATGATATGATGTTGTATCTGGCAAAAAACTAAAGACTCCACCAAAAAAATACTATTAGAATTGATAAGCAAATTCAGTAAAGTAGCAGGATACAAAATCAACATACAAAATTCAGTAGCATTTCTACATGCCAACAGTGAACAATCTGAAAAAGAAAGAAAAAAGTAGTCTCATTTACAATAGCCACATACAAAATTAAATACCCAGGAATTCACTTAAAGAAGTAAAAGATTTCTATAATGAAAACTGTAAAGCTGATGAAAGAAACTGAAGAGGACACCAAAAAATGGAAAGTTATTCCATGTTCATGGGTTGGAAAATCAATATTGTTAAAATGTCTATACTATGCAAAGGAATCTACAGATTCAATGCAATCCCTATCAAAACACCAATAACAGTCTTCACAGAAATAGAAAAAAATAATAATAAAATTTATCTGGAACCACAAAAGACCCAGAATAACAAAAGCTATCCTAAGCAAAAAGAACAAAACTGGAGTTCAAAGTATATTACTGAGTTCAGAGTACATTACAGAGCTATAGTAATACAGCATGGTACTGGCATAAAAACAGACACATAGACCAAAGGAAGAGAATAGAGAACCTAGAAATAAATCTGTATGCCTACAGTGAACTTGTTTTTGACAAAGATGTCAAGAACGTGCATTCTGGAAAAGACAGTCTCTTTAATAAATGGTGCTGGGGAAACTGGATATTTATATGCAGAAGAATGAAACTAGACCCCTATCTTTTGCTGTACAAAAATCAAATCACAATGGGTTAAAAACTTTAATCTAGGACCTCAAACCTATGAAACCCTTACAATGATAACATTGAGAAACTCTCCAGGACATTGGTCTATGCAAACATTTCTTGAGTAATATCTCATAAGCACAAGCAACCAAAGCAAAAATGGACAAATGGGATTACAAATTTAAAAGTTTTTGCACAGCCAAGGAACAATCAACAAAGTGAAGAGACAACTCGCAGAATAGCAGAAAATATTTGCAAACTACCCATCTGACAAGGAATTCATAACCAGAATATAGAAGAAGCTCAACAACTCTATGGGAAAAAGATCTGATAATCCAATTTAAAATGGGCAAAAGATCTCAGTAGACATTTCTCAAAAGAAGACATACAAATGGCAAACAGGACTATGAAAAGATACTCAGCATCATTGATAATCAGAGAACAGGAAATCAAAACTACGATGAGATATCATTTCACCCCAATTAAAATGAGGATTATCCAAAAGACAGGGCATTAACAGATGCCAGTGAGGATTAGAGAAAAAGGAACCTGCCTACACTGTTGGTAGGAATGTTAACTTAGTAAACCACCATGGAGAACAGTTTGGAGGTTTCTCAGAAAACTAAAAATGGAGCTACCATATGATCCAGCAATCCCACTGCTGGGTATGTGCCCAAAAGAATAGAAATCAGGGCCAGATGTGGTGGCTCACGCCTGTAATCTCAACACTTTGGGAGGCCAACGCTGATGGATTACCTGAGGTCAGGAGTTCAAGACCATCCTGGCCAACATGGTGAAGCCCTGTCTCTACTAAAAATATAAAAATTAACCAGGCATAGTGGCATACACCTGTAATCCCAGCTACTTGGGAGGCTGAGGCAGGAGACTCACTGTTACCCAGGAGGTGGAGGCTGCAGTGAGCCAAGATTGGGCCACTGCATTCCAACACGGGCAACAGAGCAAGACTCCATCTCTAAATAAATAAATAAATAAATAAATAAATAAATAAATAAATAAATAACATACACACGGATATTCATTGCAGCACTGTTTACAATAGCAAAGACTTGGAACCAACCCAAATGCCCATTGATGATAGACTGGACAGGGAAAATGTGGCACATATACACCATGCAATACTATGCAGCCATAAAAATTGATGAGTTTGTGTCATTTGTAGGGACATGGATGAACCTGGAAACCATCATTCTCAGCAAACTGACACAAGAACAGAAAATCAAACACTGCATGTTCTCACTCATAGGCAGGTGTTGAACAATGAGACCACATGGACACAGGGAGGGGAGCATCACACACTGGGGTCTGTTGGGGGTGGGGAGTTGGGGAGGGATAACATGGGGAGAAATGCCAGATATAGGTGATGGGGAGGAAGGCAGCAAACCTCATTGCCATGTATGTACCTATGCAACAGTCTTGTATGTTCTTCACATGTACCCCAAAACCTAAAACACAATTTTATACACACACACACACACACACACACACATATATATAAAATAAATAAGAGTGGAAATCAGTATTTCCAAGGGATATCTGCACTACTCATGTCTTGCACCACTGTTCACAGTAGCCAAGATTTGGAATCAACCTAAGTGTCTATCAGCAGATGAATGGATAAAGAAAATGTGATACATCTATACAATGGAGTTCTATTTGGCTATAAAAAAGAATGAGAACCTGTTATTTCCAACAACATGGGTGGAACTAGAGATCATTGTTTGTGAAGCCAGGCGTAGAAAGACAAACTTCACATGTTCTCACTCATTTGTGTGAGCTAAGAATGAAAACAACTGAACTCATGGAGATAGATAGTAGAAAGATGATTACCAGTGGCTGAGGGTGGTAGTCAGGGAGTAAGGGGGCTAAATACAAAAAGTAATTAGGGCTGGGCTTGGTGACTCATACCTGTAATCCCAGCACTTTGGGAGACCAAGGTGGGTAGATCATGAGGTCAGGAGATCGAGACCATCCTGGCCAGCATGGTGAAACCCTGTCTCTACTAAAATACAAAAAATTAGCCAGGCATGGCGCCTGTGCCTGTAGTCCCAGCTACTTGGGAGGCTGAGGCAGGGAAATCACTTGAACCTGGGAGGCGGAGGTTTCAGTGAGCTGAGATCACGTCACTGCTCGACTCCAGCCTCGGCAACAGAGTAAGACTCCGTCTCAAAACAAAACAAAACAAATGTAGTTAGAAAAAAATTAATAAAACCTGGTATTTGATGGCACAACAGGGTGACTGTAGTCAATAATAATTTAATTATATTTTTTTAAATAACAAAAAGTATAATTGAATTACTTGTAACACAAAGGGTAAATGCTTTTTTCAAGGGACAGATACTCCATATTCCATGATGTGATTATTATGCATTGCATGCCTTTGTCAAAGTATCTCATGTACCCCCAAATTTATATTCCTACTACATACCCAGGAAAATTTAAAATTTTTCAAAATGTTCAAAGTAAATTATTTCAAGAAGATTACAAAAAGTCTGATAGTCTCTAGGTAACTTGTGTTAATATTAATACAAAAATTAATAACAGGAAAGAAAACTGAGAGATCAGGTCATAACATACTCTTCATAGAGATATGAAGCATTTCTTTGTTTTCTGTCCTTTCTTAGAGGCAAACCTGATTAGGTATAGAAGAAACCTGTCCTTATTACAGTGTTAAGTAAAATGTCGGTTTCCATCTGCCCCACATATTGTTTCTAAAATGGATGCGCTCTTCCCTTGGATACTTAATTTTTATTATGTGAAAAGAAATGAAAGAGAGGATCTGAGTTTAGTCTATTCATAATCATCTCAATATAAAACAGTATTGTCTGCTTACAAAATCTTTAAGTTTATTTTGTAAGCATAAATTTTTTACATTCTTTGTTAATTCTTAAATTTGGTTTGCCTCTTTTATAACCTGAGACATTCTTATGTATATAACTTTAAGAGCATAGCATTGGGTTAAAATGAACATCAAGGTACCATCAAAGGAGGAAATTCTATAAATGAGCAGTCTCAGTAGAGAGTGTGTTTACGTATGTGCGTGTGTTAGTAGGGGTTGTCATTTCCACCCATCTGACTAGGTAATGAAATGTGGTTGGTGCCAGTAGATACAACCAGTTTCTTCTACCCGATTCCCACCAGCTGCCCTATTTTCAGTTGCCTATTGTTCAAACCTGAAAGTCCCAATCCTAGAATGTATGTGTATGTATACATACATAACATACACATATATCTCTTTTCTCAATTTTTGTAACTTCAAGAATGGACTCTATTGTGACTTACCAGTATCAAATCTGAACGCAAAGCTAGATAGGCCTTATTTGGATGGTAAACTACCTCATTCTAAGCACTGTAGCCTGGATGGTTTGAAAGAGCCAAAATTCTACCAAAAAAAAAAAAAAATGCAAATGTATACACACAATATTTTTAAGCTTCCAAATTAGAGTGTATATAGAGCCTAAGTTTTTAAAGAATATTTTTATTTTTAAGTTTTTTTTTTTTTTTGCACTCCTGCAGTTTTAACTTTTTTCAGTAGCAAAGTTGTTTTTTTTTTTTTTTTTTTTTTTTTTTTTTTTTTCTGGTAGAGACAAGGTCTCAATATTTTGTTTAGGCTGTTCCTGAACTCCTGGACTGAAACGATCCTCCTGCCTCAGCCTCTCAAAGTGCATTTCTTTTTAGAACAGTTTTTAAAAAGTAGGCTTCTGATTATTTTTAACTCCCCTGTTAAGATATTTCTCTCAACATCATATCCATTTTACTTAATAAATAATTCATTCTTTTTTTATGTTTCTCTCTAGTTGTAATTTACCATTTTTAAAATCTATTCCTGTAAACATTCTTAAAAGCTGTGTTTTTCTACTATGAGTTATAATGGTGGCTGATTTAAAATGACAATTATAAGACCTCTTTCTTTAGTATCAGCACAGCAACATTCATTTGAGGTATGTAGAGTGTTGCCTCTTTGCGTTCCCATGTTTAACACTGCACTGAGCCTCATACCCATTCTGACAAGAAAAAAGCAATAGGCTGCTGTTTATACAGCTATAATTTTTAGTGTATGGTTTGTTAAGGAAATTTTAAAAATTGATGTAAACTTACTTGGCTTACTAATTTGCACAATATTTACCACAAGCAGTTATGGACACCTGCTTGTGTATTTTCATCTTTGCTTAGATACATAATTACATTGCTGTTTTCCGTTAGACTTAAGGTGAAAGCTGAAATCCAGGAGGTGTTGTTAGTTCTTTTTATCTTTACAAGATATTTTCAAACTTCCCACATTTTTTTCCCAGTCTGCCTTTTCAGAAGTTTTATGGTAATGTCCCAGGCTATATTCATGATAATTGATATCTCCAAAAGTCTGCTACTTCTTGATAAATCTTGGTTAAGTTTTCAAAGTCATTGCTGGTATATTGCCTTCCCTCAGAAATATTCTTATAAATATTTATATACATTCATAAACAGACATAGTCATAGCTTCTATTATACAATGTTTCTGATAGAACTACTCAATTTTCATAATTGCCTTATACAGTTCATAACACCAGCCTCTACAACATAGATGATTTTGGATTTATGTTTTAGTACAAATTAGAGTATTCAACATTTGTTGAGCTGTGTTAGGGATGATACTGAGCATTTTTACATATTCTATCACATTTAAGCAGAGCACAAAGATCTTTCCTATGTCTAAATAGGATGTAGTACCTCATGAGCTAAAAAGCACATAATATTAGATTAATTTCAGAATTGGAGTCCATAGGTTACCTTTTGTAATACTCTGTTGATTTAACCTGTGCCTTTGGATTAGTCAAATAAATTATTGGTATGTCTTATTTCTTCACTTACAAAAAATAATAAATTATGTTTCTTCTGTATTATGTAATTCAGGAATATGTTAAACTATTTAAATAGAGAATGTCTATAGGTTTTTTGTTAATTAAAAATTATTAAACCCCCTTATAAACCCAGTCTATAGGTGTTTTTTAAGAAAGACACCATAAATAAAAACTTCTGATATATTTTATTATTGAATTATGTGACTAAATAGTAGTATTCATGTTTAGCTTCCCAATAGAGTGAAAAAGAGAAATAAGAACACTTTTATGCATAAGTTTATGTGTTATATAATGTTATACTAACATTTTAAAAATTGTGATATTCTTTTTAGTTAACCAAAAATGCTTTGTAGCATAATAATTTAGATTTATAAGAAGTATAATAAAGATTATTAGTCCCTTTTTACAAAAGGTAAACTAAAACATAAATTTCTAGAGGCATAAAAACAAAAGCCGATATTCATATAATATGTGAATAATAAGGGACTCTGGGCTACAAATGAGGAATTAAAAGCATGATCACAAAGTGAGAGATTAGTAACATTAAAATCAATCTTTAGATGAGGAAGCATATAAAGAGCAAGTTACTTAATTCAAACTACAGTTTGCTGTGGCCTCCAAATATATATGTGTATATAATTTTTCTCTTATCTCTCTATTGGAATTTCTACTTAGGCTTATCTCAAGGCAGTGGAAATGCTGATTTTTATTTGCTTTGAGGATATGCTGTACTGGTTTTCCTCTTTCCCAACTGGCCCTTATTTTTGTACTACTGAGGTTTGTATGAGATGACAAAGTGTAACACCTGACAATAATAATTAAAAAGGGAGTGTTTTTGTTTTTTCTGCCTTCTAAGGAGTTATTTTGCTTACTCTACTGCCTTTACCTCACCTATGTCCTGTTCCTCACTTTATCACATGTGTCTATTTTGGTGAGAATCCAGTTAAGAAGAAAGGAAACTGTAGACATGATAATTACATGTTTCAAATGTAGATGCTTTCATTAAAAGGCCAGCAATGAGAAGTATCACGTGTCAAGGCCAAAGAACAAACTTTTAGACTTTTAAATAAATTGACAGTGAGCCATTTGCAAATAGTACTTAGAAGCCTAAAGTAGGACTTTGTTTCTTTTAAATTCTGTTAAGATGTTTAAGCATATCCTAAAGTCATGTTATTAAGTAAACATTAAAAACGTGCATTGGTTGGCACAGTGGCTCATATGATAGTGGCCTATAATCCTGCTTTGGGAGAACAAGGTAGGAGGATCCAGATCAGGCTGCTCAACATAGTGATACCCATCTCTACAACATTTTTTTTAAATTAGCCAGATGCAGTGTGCATGCCTGTAGTCCTAACCTCTGAGGAGTTTGAGGTAGGAGGATCACTTGAGCCCAGGAGTTTGAGGTTGCAGTAAGCTGTGAATGCTCTACTGCACTCCAGTCTGAGTGACAGACTAAGACTTTATCTCCTTAATAAAGAAAGCAAAACAAAAACTAGCACTGCTTTAAGTAAACGACTAATTATGTGATCATTAATATAGTGGAAATCCAATGTAATTTTTTAGGGCAGCCATTACATTTTTGTTTATATTAAACACCACTAACTGATTAACAAAACAAAACCCCAGTGGGTCCAGAGCATTAAAGGTAGATTATGTCATTAAACAGTTCACTGATTAGACAGCCTTTTAATACAGTTTCAAAATGAATTATCTTTCAGCCTCATATTTTTCCCAGCTTCGTAGAAGTAAAATTGACTGTAGAAGTAAAATTGATTGACAAAGTAAAATTGTATATAGAGTATGCAATATGATGTTTTGATTGTTTTAATATATGTAAAATGATTACCACTTCAAGCTGATTAACATATCCATCAACTCTCATAATTATCTTTTCTGGGAGTATATGGTGAGAACATTTGAGACCTACTTTCTTGACAAATTTTAAGTATACAAATAATAGTATTAACTATAGTCAACATGTTTTGTATTAGATTTCCAGAACTTTTTTCTCCCATATCTACCTATCAACTTTTGAAGAACAGGAATGAGTAACTTTTTTTTTTAACATAGGTTGAAAGACATACATGGGTAACATTCTAGCATTATGGACAACTCTGTTGTTTTTATATAATACCAAATATGAATACATGCATATTCCATATATAAAAATGCTAATAATCCATAGGAATATCAATATTCTTTCATATTTTCCTGGTATGAGATATAAAGTAGTACTGTTTATGTAAGTGGAATATGAAGCTAAGTATTCTCATGAAAATCTCTTATGAAAAGTGATGTGTTCACCTGAGTTCCTAAGTTCTATGATTTGATAATTATCAAATTAATGTTTAGATAAAAATTATTGAAAAATAATATGTAAAGAGAAAAGGTGTTACGCTAAGGAGGAGTATTCACTGCTGTGTACTTGAGTTGGTTCTTGAGCAAGGATTGGGATCTAAATGTTGACAAATACAGTAGGATTTTTCATAAAGTGAAAAAACTTGAAAACCTTTTAAACAGCCACCATGTATTATACAAAGACATACTAATCTCAGTAAGCCCAATAACCAGTTTTTACCCCAGCATTGAAATAAATTCTTTGGTTAAACCAAGTAAATTGGTTGGCATGCTTTATAAAGAGGAATAATTACCTTTAAATGCTAGAACCTTACCTGGCACAACGATTCATTAACCACTGGAGCTGAGATGAACTGTGAAAACTACGAACTCAGACATCATTTCATGCTCACTGCAAAGTATATGTTCATTGACTGGAATGGAAGATGAAATGCCTACAGTATTTAAATCTGTACTCTTTTCTTCTTGTGTCCTCCCTACCATGGTATACTGTCTCCTTTGACCTTTCATCACAACCAGATCTTGTTTAAATATCATACAACTTGAACTGAAAACAGAAAAAAAGCAGCATCTTCTCTTCACATGAAAAGTTATGTGCTTCTCCTAGGAATGGAATAAAATGTAAATATTTAAGAAGATTAAAACCCCAGGAAAAGATGTTCATTAGAAATAAGATAATATCTCCCAAGTAAAAGTGAGATACATTTTACAAATTAACTTGATTTCCTGATTGCGTCTTCTCCGTCTTTGTAGCAGTAGTCTTTGACCATTTAGCCATATTATTATAAGTTGATATGGTTATAATTGGTTGAAAGTTGTTTGTTAACTAAAATGAAAATAAAATCTGCAAATGAATGATTTTAATTAATTACACTAAATTCAAGACTGCTCTTATAATGTGACTCTTACTGCCATTCTGCTCTGTTTCTTGAATGAGAAAATAGTAGATTTATAACAGGTGCTCCTTTTGAACATCTTTGGGAGTTTGTCATGGATGTAAACTTTATCTACTATGTGATGTCCCAAGAAATATATTTTAAAGATACCTAGTTTGTACCATAGAATACTTATAGGAGCAGCCTCAGAATTGTTAGTTTATTATAACCCTTTTTAAAAATGTAAAATGAAATTAACGTGTCTTTTAATAAGCAGAAGTCAGGAAAATGTAACTGGCTGGCATTAAACTGCCTATTTTTACCTAATTTATCTCCTCACTAAATCTGTATTCTGTTCTGATGGATTCTTACATTTATGTCAATCTACAAAGTTGAACATAAAGTGATTATAAAGATAAGACCAAATGGTACATATTGTCATTAATCTACATCATTCCTTCCATCAGCAGTATGTTTTTTAAAGTGTGATCTTCTTACCAGTATCACAAGCATCATCTGGAAACTTGTTAGAAATGTAAATTTTTACCTGGAAACTTGTTAGAACTGTAAGGTTTGAGGCACCTAGACATTCTGAATTACGATCTCTGGAAGGGATCCCAGCAATTTGTGTTTTAACAAGGTCTATAGAAGATTCTGATACACACTAAAGTTTGAGAATCACTACTCTAACTACATCTCACCTTGATAAAGTTTTTGTTTTGTTTGGTTTGTTTTTTTGGTGTGGCTTTTTTTTTTTTTTTTTTTTTTTTTTTTTTTTTGAGATGCAGTCTTGCTCTGTCACCTAAGCTGGAGTGCAGTGGCACAATCTCGGCTCCCTGCAACCTCCAATTCCCGGATTTAAGCGACTTTCTGCCGCAGCCTCCTGTGTAGCTGAGATTACAGGCGCGCGCCACCAAGCACGGCTATCTTTTGTGTTTTTAGTAGAGATGGGGTTTCACCATGTTGGTCAGGCTGGTCTCCAACTCCTGACCGTGTGATCCGCCCACCTCGGCCTCCCAAAGTGCTGGGATTACAGGCATGAGTCACTGTGCCTGGCCCAAAGTTATTTTTTAAAGTAGTCATTAGCTGGTATTTCAAAGATAGTCTTTGTTATTTAACATTATTTAATCAGCAAAGGGCACTGCAGTAATTATGAGTAGAAAATTTTATTAAATCTACCTACTCAGGTTGCAAACACGTGAGTATTAATATATAAGTTTTTCTGCTGTGTTAATAAAAGCATTTCTGTAAAAATAAGTGAAAGCACTAGACTAAGTGATTTTTCACAAAGTATATTTAGATGTTTCTGTTATGTGTTCTATATATTTTTTGTATTATATATTCTGCACATTTAGATGTATCTATTATATGTTCTATACTTTTTTTTTTTTTCAAGATAGAGTCTTGCTCTGTCACCTAGGCTGGAGTGCAGTGGCATGTCTTCGGCTCACTGCAGCCTCTGCCCCCAGGGTTCAAGTAATTCTCCTGCCTCAGGTTCCCCAGTTGCTGGAACTACAGGTGCATGCCACCACACCTGGCTAATTTTTGTATTTTTTAGTAGAAATGGGGTTTCAACCTGTTGGCCAGGCTGGTCTCAAACTCCTGACCTCAAGTTATCCGCCCATCTCAGCTTCCCAAAGTGCTGGAATTATAGACATGAGCCACCATGCCCAGCCATATATTTTGTATGCTTCTAAACATCATTGCCTGTTAGTAATATCTTTGTTTAAGGTCATTTTTCCTATGAAGTTAAAATATGAACAATTTCATCAACAAGATACCTGAATTATTGTACCATTGTTTATAACACTGTTTTTACAACTTAGCAGTCTTTGAAGGGTCTTTCTGACTGTAGTGTTAACCTCAATGTATCAAGAGAAAAAGGAAACGATCACAATTATTTTATTTTTTCACAGAAGGTTGCAACTTTCACAGTGGACAAATATTTAGACGTTAAAGATAAATATCTTGTTTAAAAAGAATAAATCCAATTAAACTTTTATATTTTAGACCTAGTTTAGAAACACTGATAGCTGCAGTAAGACTATAAGTTTCTACCATCTTTTAAGGAATAAAAGAATTTGATAACCAAGTTAATAATGTATAAGAAAGAGGGAAACAGAACTTTAAGCTAGTTGAGGAAAAAATGGTTTCAAGCTTTTTTTTAATGGCATATTTTTGCCATTGATAATGAATAGTCTGTTGATAATGAATTCGTTATCTAATCATTAAGAGATGCAGATAACCTTTATTTGTCTGCACTGTACTAGTATATGTAATTGAAAGTGATAAAGCTACATTCTTAAAACCATTTTTCTGTTTAGATTTTCTAATAAACAGATATCTTTCTCTTGTTATATTTGTAATTAAGTTTTATTCTCTTATTCTTTGTTTTCTAGTTGAATCTCCCCATTTATGGTTTACAGATATTTATACTCAGCTCTTGCTCTCTTGTCCATCTTCCAGTCCCCACCTCATTCAGCTGCTTGCTCCCTAATTGAGATCCCTAATTTTAGCATTCTACTTCCTACCTGGCATTTGCCAATGTTCTTGCATCTGGGTTCTTGCTCTCCATTCTCTTTTTCTTAGTCTTTGGTTCGCTACTATTGTTTTCAGGTAGTTGCTGGATTTTTGTATTATTTCTGTTCTCTGATATGTGCAGAACTGTAAGGATATAAGAATTGGAAAGTAGAAACATAGAACTAACATGTACTGAATACCTACTTTGTTAAGTAATTTATCATTTAGTTTTCATAGCCCTCTTATCAGGTGTAGGTATATTTTATTATTACCTATTTAAGTACTCTGGAAACTTAGAGAGGTTAAATATTTTCTTCTAATTCACAGAGCATCTACGTAGTAAAGCCAAGTTTCAAATCTAGATTGGTTCATTTACTCCTCCAACTTCTTTATTCAACAAATATTTGTTGAGCATACACTGTATGTTAGGCTCTGTATTAGATGCTGAAATAGATCCGACTTCTCTTGTTATTGACCTTAACTGTGTAGTGGCATTGTCTGACTTCATAAATGATGATCTTTTGCTATACCAAACAGCTTAACAGGAAGAGAAAATAAAAGGGAAATAGAAAGGTTCTAATGTTTTATGAAAATGTTTGCTATAGATGTGAGAAAGACTGTATTTGTGCATTATTTAGGAATACCCTATTGAAAATATCAGTTTGTATCTAGTACAGAGAGTCTAACATCCACCTGCCCCAACCAACTCACTACCATCAGCACTAGTGCCTTTCAGTGGCATTACCATGATATATTTTTTCTTTTATGTTCTAAAATATATAAAGTTTGGTCTATATGCCCAAATTATTTAGAACATTATCAGAAAGAATTACTTGTCCTGCCTGAATTATGTTTAGAGAAGGATGGAGAACTTTGTAAAGAACACAGTCAGCCCTGCAGAACCCCTAAATACTGTATTTTCAACCCTCAGTTGGTTGAATCCACAGATCTGGAACCAGCAATATGGAGAGCAACTGTACCTCATTTGATCCATCCATCTATATATTTATTTATATCCTGAAAAATATTTTAGATGGCTTACCCAAATACATAAATACAGCAGAATTTTTTAAAAGATAAATGTGAAGAATAGGACAGAGAAAAATCAGATGAAACTAAAGTTGTATTAATTAAGCCTACTCAAAAGTATCCACAAATTTTTCTCTGTTCTCAAGGATAACTTGATTCACAAGCATTGTAATTTAAAAACAACTGGTAACATAGAAGAGTACCCATTCCTAGTTATGATACTTGAGAGGAAATTTCTCCTCTAGGTCCTTCTAAAGACCACAATGTAATGTGGTGAACAATTCATATACTTCCCAATGTAAATAAGAGTTTGGACCATTTTATTGAATCTAATTTCATACCACAAAAGCAAAGCCCAATAAAACAATGCTATAAAAAGTGAAATGAGACATTCAGAATAGATCCTCTCCAGTGATCTGGCCAAATCCAATGGTGTGTTTTAGAGGATTTAGAAAAATTAATGAACCACATCTCTTTTAGGCAATTCTCATGTATCATTTGTCAATTGAGTTTTTCATGTACTGGGTAACAGTGAACTTATACACTCTGTGAGGTTTGTTTTATTCACTACGGCAACATCAGTACCTCAGATACTACCTAATATATAGTAGATGCTTAATGAAATATTTGTTATTAAATGGATAAATGTCGTGCTTTGAAGTATCAATTTTAAGGGAAATCCTCCCTCTCAGCTATCTGTTGATATGTCCCTTCATGTCCCTAAATAACGTATGCTACTGTACTTTGGGATGTATCGTCTATATGTGAAGCCCCAAATTCATTAAATGTCAGCCATTGCTTATATAACCTTTTCAAGCAAGTAAAGAAATAAATATTAATTCTATCCAAGAAGTTCATTTAATATTGTTATCAATGACATCCCCTTGCTTGATTTTTAGGCCTCCAATTTTAACATCCCGGAGAAGTTGTAAACTTTACTAAAGCAATTTATAACATAGAAGTAGTGTTTCCTCTCAGTAAGTCTCAAAATGATAACAGATAGATTAACTTTTGAAAAAAAGTAATAAATACTGGATAATGACGTAGATGAAGCTAGAAACCATTATTCTCAACAACTGACACAGGAACGGATAATGAAACACTGCATGTTCTCACTCATAGGTGGGAGTTGAACAATGGACACAGGGAGGAAAACAACACATACGGGAGCCTGTCGGGGGTTGCGGGGGAAGAGGAGGGGGAGAGCATTAGACAAATACCTAATGCATGCAGGGCTTAAAACCTAGATGACAGGTTGATAGGTGCAGCAGACCCATTGCACATGCATACCTATGTAACAAACCTACACATTCTGCACATATATCCCAGAGCTTAAAGAAAAAAATTTTTTTTTTAATTTATAAATTTTTAGGCCAGGCGCAGTGGCTCACGCCACTGTAATTCCAGTACTTTGGGAGGCCGAAACATGCTATCACCTGAGGTCAGGAGTTCAAGACCACCCTGGCCAACATGGTGAAACCCCATCTCTACTAAAAATACAAAAATTAGCCAGGCATAGTGATGGTTGTCTGTAATCCCAGCTACTCAGGAGGCTGAGGCTGAAGAATCTTGTGAACCCGGGAAGCGGAACTTGCAGTGAGCCAAGATCCTGCCACTGCACTTCAGCCTGGACATCAGAGAGAGACTCCGCCTCAAAAAAAAATTAAAAAATTTTTTAAAAGATTAAATAATGCTAGCAGAATTATTATATTTTTGTTAGTTTTTCTTTAAAATGTCTGCCATTGTTAAATAGCGCATTATGCTAGGATTCACTGTACCAGTAAATTGCATCAATTCTGGTAATCCTGTATTCTCTATAATTGGAAGGGATTAACTAATTTGTATGCATTCTAAACTTTATTTATAACATCAATTAGTATGTAATACATACCTGATCCATTTTAACTGCTTTTGCCCAGAGGTACCATCTTATTGAAGACTATCATGCTACTTTCAAAGAAATACTGAAATACCAACCTTTCTCTACCTTCATAATTTACTTTTTATTTGCCTTTCTACTTATTTACTGTAACACTTCATTTTGCAAAGTTCATTTTTGTATTGCTCCCAAGTATTATAACGCTTAAATTTTGGAAACAGAGGACTGTAAATGGATTAAGTCATGTATTTCACTCCCAACTTTTAGCCTAAAATGTATCTTACAGTCAGATATATACCAATTTTGATTGACTGTTCGAAAATGAAATTTTCCTTTCTTGAGTACTCATTAGTGTATTCCAGGCTTAACTATACTTATCTTAAGAATGCCCTATCTTCCGGGCATGGTAGCTCACGCCTGTAATACCAACACTTTGGGATGCCAAGGTAGGCGGATCACCTGAGGTCAGGAGTTCCAGACCAGCTTGGTCAACATGGTTAAGCCCCATCTCTACTAAAAATACAAAATTAGCCAGGCCTGGTGGTCCACACCTGTAATCCCAGCTACTCAACAGGCTGAGGCAGGAGAATCACTTGAACCCTAGAGGCAGAGTTTGCAGTGAGCAGAGGTCGTACCACTGAACTCCAGCCTGGGCAAAAATAGCAAAACTTTGTCTCCAAAAAAAAAAAAGAAATGCCCTATCCTAAAACTCCTACTATAAAGGTGAAGCCCTTCACTTCTTTTTATTAAAAAAAGACAGTTAGTATATATTAAAGTTTCAGAACATGGTAAATGTAGAATTTTTCCTCTAGCCAGTACATCGGGAAAGTTGACATGATGAGTTCTTGAGATCCTTTTAAAAGCACACTGCTAAGAGAGAGATGGATGATGTCAGGTTTTCAGGGACTAATTATTTCAAGAGTAATAGACAAAGGAAAATACCCAGATTACGTACCCTGTGAAAAATGTACTAAGTTGTTACAGCAATCTGAGGCCTCACTTTTGGAATTTAGGTTACTAGTGAGATGAGATTTCTATCAAATACTTCTTAGCTATAAGAAATATGAAAGGACTGCTAATATAAAAATTTTCTTTATTTTCTTGGTCCTCAGCTTTTATTCAGTGGTCCTTGAGAATTGAGTCTGGATGTCTCAAAAAGATAAATGTTTTGGAAATTAAAATATTATTGAAAGCCTGGTTTATAATCATTTTTAAGTGGGTTTTACTACTCTGACTTCATTCTTTTTTGGCTAATTTCACTCAGTCTGCTATTTAATCTTTAATTACAGGCCACAAAAGAAGTAATAGAACGGGAAGCGCCAGGGATGGCCCTGGCAATGCTGATGGGATCACTTAATGTTACACCTCTGGGCATGCTCTCTAGGTAAGAAAGTCACCAACATGTTGCAAAGAAAGTTAATTCCATACCACTAATCAATACACTATATTGATAAACCTAAGAAACTTTAGTCTTAACACTTAAGTTTGCCCTTTTTTCCAGAGTTAAGAGTTTTGGTAATCTGTCAGCCACAATTTTCCCACTTCACTTTTTTTCTTTTTTTTTTTTTTTGGCTTGTTAAGTTAACCTTTTCAGAGACTGTTATATTACTACTTCTAAAAAGTTGTCAATCTCTAACCCAGAGAATCCAGTTTATTACTATGTAAAGTTATTGTTTTTTTATTGTTTATAATCATCAGTTGATATCCATTAATTGTAGGTAAATATTAATTTAATAAAACTAAACTGCAGTTTATTAAAATAACTTGTTTTTACAAGTTATTTTACCTAAAACTATGCCTTTGTTGACATAGATGTCAATATCCATCCTTGATTTAATGGTAATTATTTGCTACTATTTTAGCAACTCTTAAATTTAGATCCCCTAAATGAGGACAATTACATCACTTAAGTTAAAGATGGATGTGTCAACTTAGTCAGAATCTGTTGATTTAATGAGCATTAATTAATAGACAGTTGATCTCAGAGCAACCTAAAAATACATAGCAACTGTATAGTTTCAGGGTTTCATAATTTATAGCCATTTATGTATCCTGTGTACAATATGAATATAAAATTAAATATATCCATTTACTAGTATGGAATATGAGTTGTAATGTCCTTTCTGTTACGTAAACAAAGTTTATATCCCATCAGTGGCAGCCACTTGAAGCACAGATACAGGAGATTATGAATGGGTCATTAGTTACTATATTCTCTTTGCTGGCATATGTACTATAACATTTAATATTAGTAAAAGCAAATAAAGAATTAACGTAGCATGATAGAGACTTTAAAGTTAACAGTCCATGCTGGCCTTTAAGGAACTCCAGTTGATTCATTTATAGTGTTCTTTTTTTAGCCACTACTTATATTACCAACACAAATGAGGTCAGGGGATCCCTTTTATCCTACAGAATTAAGTACTAGTTTTCTAACATAAAAAAGCTCTTTCTGGTATACAAGCAATAATATCAAGAAAGAATTAAACTTCATCTGTTGCTAATTCTTTTGTAATAAAATTTTAATTCAGTAAACATAATAATATGCTTTTTTGCCAAGCCCCATATTAAGCCTAAGGGATTCTAATAATAGAAAGAAAAATAAGACATGGTCCTCCCTTAAGGATCCCACAGTTTAAATGGAGAAATTATTCTTTGCAACTGTTAAGGTAACTCTTCAAATCGAATATAGCTTTCTTGATCCAGTATAGAAATATCACATTCTGTTATATTGAAAGGTTTTTCTGAATTAATTTTTTTCTTCCTTTTGTATCCTCTTAATTACTGAGCACTAGACTGCTGAGTGAGTGGAACATTAATTAGCAGGAGCTGATTCTAATTACTTTGGAATGAGTCCTTCATCTTTATCTGAAGGCTTTGAAAATTAATACACATAAACAGCATGGGAGCACCTTCTGGCTTTTCTGACTCTGCAGTGCTGATTTAACTGAAAGTATATTTACAAATTTTGGAAAAGACATAGTAGTTTACATTAGTTACAGAAAAGGGGGTATCTCCCTGAATGTTCTTTTTTTGTGCTTCTCAAAGACTTCATTAAAATTATTATTTTTATAATAGCCATGATTAGATTGGTGCCTCCTTTCTACAGCCTTTCTATTTTGTATGCACTTTTGGCTTTGTACATGTTTCTGCTATAGAACATGTCATGCTATGTTATAATTATTTATTTGCTTGTCTGTATTACCTAGTTTGTAGAAAATTTTTAAGGACAGGAGCTTTATCTTATTCTTTTTTACATCCTGAGCCCCTAAAACAAATTCTGACCCATAGTAAGTACTTAAAAAATGTTTGTTGTTATGGTTACTATGGATAAATAGTGTTTTACCATAGTTCTATAGCATGCTTTTCTCAGGTAAATTAATGCATCAAGTTGGTGCCTTACCTTCCTATTTTTGTGTCTAGAGAGCAGCATTAAATAAAAATAAATGTTTAAAGCATTATATCTGTTTGAAATGATTTCCTACTATTTGGACAACTTAATATCCTCCAGATTTTTTATATAACTAAGTTGGGAGATATTATGAAGTAATGATTAAGAGCATCATCTCTGAACCCAGATTGCTTATGTTCTACTATGGCACAGTCAGTTAATAGCTATTTAATGCCTTTTGTTTTTGTTTTTGTTTTCTTATCTGTATAATAAGGATGTTAATAGTACCAAATTTCTTGGATAAAGAATTAATCCATCTAAAGCACTTAAAACAACTGACTCATAGTAACTCTTAAGTGATGATCATTCTTGTTTTGTTTGAGTTTTTAGAGCAGGTTTGCTGGCAAAACATTTTCTTAGCTTTTCTTCCTTAGGAAATATCTTTATCTCCCTATTACTCCTGAAGAATATTTCACTAGATACAGAAATCTGGGTTGACTGTTCTTTTCTTTCAGCATTAAAAAAAAAAAGAAAAAAAAAAAATCTTAATTATACTATCATTTGCTCCATGGTTTCTGAAAAGAAATCGGCAGTCATTCGAGTTGCTATTTCTTTATGTGTAATGGCAATTTTCTCTGGCTGCTTTGAAGATATTTTTTCTTCAGCTTTGGTTTCAGCAATTTGATTATGATGTATCTGAGTGTAGTTTTCTTTTAGATTATCCTTCTGGGTTCAGTGAGCTTTATGATTCTATAAATTTGTCTTTAGCCAATTTGGAAAATTTACTTTTCTCTGCTACTCCTATGACATGAATTTCAGATCTTTAGGTAATGTCACACAAATCCCTGAGGCTCTGATAATTTTTAAAGTCTTTGTTTCTCTGTTATTATTTTTAGGTTATTTCTATGATCTATCTTCAAATTAACTGACTTTTCCCCTCTTTCATCTTCATTCTGCCTTTGAGCATACCTAGTGGTTTTTATTTCAGATGTATTTTTAGTTCTAAATTCTCCATTTTGTTTTTTTGTTAATGGTTTCCATTTCTCTGTTAAGAACCTGTATTTTTATTTTTATTTCAAAAATATTGCCCTTTATGTAATGGAGAATAGTTATAATAACTGCTTAAAATTATTAATCTGACAATTTCAACATCTGGCTCACGTTGGGTTTGACATTGGTTGATTCCAATGAGAACTGGTCAAATTTTCCTTGTTCTTTCTATGTTGAGAAATTTTGGATTATATTCTGGACATTTGGAATACTACATTATAAGTAAATTATTTAACTCCTGTTAAAATCCTCTGGGTTATTTTAATTAGCTGTTTTTAGCAATTGATCTGATTGGGTTCAGATTATAAATTCTGTCTCACTTTCTGCGGATAATCGCTCAGCCTTTGCTATATTGTTAGTGTCTGCCCAGTACATGAACCATTTAGGAGTTAGTTTGAGGCTTGGGCGGCAGTATATACTATTTTTATGTTTCAAAAGCTTTTCTTGTACTTCTTTAGACTGTCCCATGTATTCATAGCTCAGGGGTGACCCTGGAACTTGTGTCAATTCATATACAAAATTAGGGGATCCACCTTCTTTAGCTCTCTTCTTTCCAGGAATTTTCCCCCACTCTCCAGCTTCCAGTGGACCCTATTCCTAGTTATTCTGGCCAGAGAGGTTTCTTACACAGCATTAACTTTCTTTGCAATTATGTAGTTGTACACTATGTAATTGCACACTATGTAGTTGTACGTAGTTATACACTACATAATTGCAAAGGGACAAAGAAGCAAAAGAAAAAGGAGAGAAAGAGATTCCTCTTACCTCCGTTCTTTAGACAATATGGGCTCCTTTTTTTTGTTTCCATTAGCCAAAGAGATACATCTTTCCTCTGGGCTTCAGTTGCTAACCCTGTTGTCATTATGGTATAGCAACTCCACAACAAGGCCTAGCCGCATTAAGGCTGTTACTCAGGTTATGACTTCAGTCCCAAATCTGCCTGCTATTATTTACATTCAAAGTCATCGGGTAATCACTGTGTACTCCATCAACAATCAGTAGGAGAGAGAAGCTATGGTTACCTTCTCCATCTTAGCTGACACCAAAAAAGCAAGTGTTCTGACTTTAATATCAAATCCCTGACTTTACATTTACTAGCATTTACTAGCAGTGTTACCTCATTATTTTACAAGGTTTAGCACATCTTGTTCCAGTGGTTAACTGCCACAAAATAGTAGTGTTAACCTCCCTACATTTATAATTTATTTCCTACTTGTTTTTTTGTTTTTTTTTTTTTTTTTTTTTTTTGAGACAGAGTCTCACTGTGTTGCCAGGTTGGAGCGCAGTGGCACAATCCTGGCTCACTGCAGCCTCTGCCTCCCAGGTTCAAGCAATTCTTCTGCCTCAGCCTCCCAAGTAGCTGAGGCTACAGGCATGTACCACCATGCCCTGCTTATTTTTGTATTTTTAGTAGAGATGGGGTTGCACCATGCTGGCCAGGAACTACTTGTTCTTTTTAAAAGATCAAATACTCTTTTTTTCTCCTAAATTTCATTAAACATAACAGAGTAACTGCTGTGGTTATACATGGAGGAATGATTTGTCATGGATTTTATTCTCAGTTTTGTCATTAATTTGATTTATGATGTCTACTTAGTTTTGTAGGGATATTACATAGCTCATAGAAATGTTATGAGGTCCTTTAAATATTTACTCACACATGTGTGTGTATATATATGTAATAAGAAATATCTAATTCATAAAAAGAGAAATTGATTGACAGTTTTCCACTTTTGTAAAAAGAAATTTACCACTGTAATCTTCAATAACTCATCTTTCAATTCTATAACTGTAATAAACACTTGCACTGCTTTTGCGGAGGAGATAATATTTTCCATTTGCTGCCAAAAATGGTTTTATAACTAATATTGGTTAAAAGAAAAATTTTAGTTAATAAAAACATAAAACTTAATTTTTTATAGATATGAATCAAATTATTCTTAGTATTATATAGATAATATTAAAGTAACATGGGAAATTTAAAATAACAGTACTATCATCTTGAAGAGTTTCTATTTTTTTAACCCAACATCAAATACACTTAGCTTATAAAAGTCTATAGGGGAGCAGAAGATGACAGAGTAGTAGGTATCAGGAATCTGTTTCTTCACCTGGACTGCAATTGAACTGGCAGACTCTTTCTGATATAACTCTTTTGGAACTTTGTAGTCTATTCAAAGGCTTACAGCTTACTGGAAAAGGCTTGACTGGTAGATTGTGGTTAATTTGGGTCACTTTTACTCTAGTGTGCTACTAACCAACCATTCTCCAGTGCTCCAGCTAGCATGTACTATGTTTTCTAGGACAGCTTGTAGGAGCCAGAATGGGCAGTTAAGGACCTTATCATACAAATTTGGGGATCCAGGTTCTGTTTGTAGATTACCACTTTGGGTTGTAGAAGTGCAGAGTCAAAGACAGGCTGCCATTGTTGCAACCCCAACTGACTGAAGGGTCTTCAAGGGATTTATAAGGACAGTACCTACGTTTTCCCCTATGTTTTTCTTCTCTTTTGGGAGCCAAAAATTATAGGATTAGAACATCCAGAAGCAGCCATATAAATGGGGGAATTTAGAAAGTCACTATGCATGCCCAGAGAAAAAGACAGGCTGAGAAAGAGAAAGGCTTTAAGTTTATACCTCAGGCTTATCTCTTACACAGAACACCTTATAACAATTTAAAAAAAAAAAAAAAAAAAACCCTAGAGAAGGGAGAGAAGATGATTTCCAGAATTATCATATTATAAGATTCTAATATTCAGGGTTCAACAAGGAAAATGACAAGGCAAAGAAAAAGTATGATTCATTCAAATGAAAACAATAAGTTGACAAAAATCCATAAAAAAGAAGAGATGATGGATGACCTTACTAAACAAAGGCTTTAAAACAACTGTCTTGAAGATTCTCAAAAAACTAAAGAAAGATATTGACAATGTAAAGATAATGATGTGTGAGCAAAGGTAAATATCAATAAATGTATAGAAAACATAAAAAGAATAAATCAGGCAGTTAAAATGGCTTCTCAGTTTAATGTCATCTTTCAACGCCATGATGGGAACATCTGTAGTCAGCTTTCTCTCCACTGTGCGCAGGAGGAAGTGGCAGCTATTAACAGCCCTCCCTTTTTGTAGCATTAGACAGCAGCAGGCCACCCTGAGATTATTTACAGAGGACAGCTATGAAAACACTTCCAAATATATTTACTCCGGGCTAGAAAATACTTTTCCCCTATTAGCGTGAAGATTCATATTGTATGCTAGTAAATCTCTCCACACATGTTCCTCATGACAGTATACTAAGAAAGGAGTTCTAAGTCGTGAGGAGCATCCTGCAGCAGTTCTAGTGAATCACTGATGAAAAACATGTATCCTTTTAAAAAAGAAGAAAAAAAAAATGAAGAAATGAGCTGACAAGTATAGTCACTGAAAGAAAAAAATTCAGTAGAGGGATTCAAAAGCAGATTTTAGCAGGCAGAAAAAAGAATCAGCAAACCTAAAGACAGAACACTTGAAATTCACAAATCTGAGGAACAGAAACAAAATTTAAGATGGAAGAAAACTTGGTGGCTAACACCTGTAATCCCAGCACTTTGGGAGGCCGAGGTGGGAGGATCACCTGAAGTCAGGAGTTTGATACCAGCCTGGCCAACATGGTGAAACCCATCTTTACCCAAAATACAAAAATTAGCCAGGCATGGTAGCACATGCCTTCAATCCCAGATTCTTGGAAGGCTGAGGCAAGAGAGTCACCCAAACTTGGGAGATGGAGGTTGCAGTGAGCCAAGATGACACCATTGTACTCCAGCCTGGGCAACAAGAGCTAAATTCTGTCTCAAAAAAAAAAAAAAAGAAAAAGAAAAAGAAAACTGAACAGAGCCTAAGAGATCTATGGAACATCATTAAGCAGACCAACATACACGTTATGGGGATTCAAAATGGATGAGTGAGAGAAAAAGAGGCTTACCAGAGCAAAGACTCTCGAACAGTAACAAGCACGGGAAACTGTCAGAGTAGGCAAACCTAAACAGTAATTGACATGTTGCTAGAAGTTCAGTGTAGACAAGTATGAGAGTTAAAAACATTGGGGAAATTCAGTCATAAGGGAGCCTCTACACTTTTGTGAAAACTGAATGGAACCTAAGGTACCTGTGGAACAGGTCCTTCAGAACTACCAGGTTCTCACAGCAAATATTAGAGGAAAATTCCCTCATATTTCAGCAGAGAAGGGGAAAGGGAACTATTGTGAAATACACCAGAGTACTCTGTTTTTCTTAATGAGTCTTAATCCCAGGAGAAACTACTTAACATCAGCCCACACTGCTTAAGTGTAATCAAATAGTGACTTACCTAGAGGAGGGGAAATACTTCACTGTAGCCATCCTCTCCCATATAAGAGGGGAGGAAAAATTGAGAAACACTGGTGAAGTTCACTAAAAGACTGAGACCTGGCTGGACGAGGTGGCTCACGCCTGTAATTCCAGCACTTTGGGAGGCTGAGGTGGGCAGATTACTTGAGGCCAGGAATTCGAGAACAGCCTGGCCAACATGGAAAAACCCCATCTCTTCTTGTTGAGTCTCTGCCGGGTTTTGGTATCAGGATGATGGTCTCATAAAATGATTTGGGAAAGATTCCCTCTTTTTGGATTATTTGGAATAGTTTCAGAAGGAATGGTACCAGCTCCTCTTTGTATGTCTGGTAGAATTCGGCTGTGAACCCATCTGGACCTGGGCTTTCTTAGGGTGGTAGGCTCTTAATTGCTGCCTCAACTTCAGCCCTTGTTATGGGTCTGTTCAGGGTTTCAGCTTCTTCCTGTTTTAGGCTTGGGAGGAGGCAAGTGTCCAGGAATTTATCCATTTCTTCCAGGTTTACTAGTTTATGTGCATAGAGTTGTTTGTAATAATCTCTGATGATGGTTTGAATTTCTGTGGAATCTCTGGTGATATCCCCTTTGTCATTTTTTATTGCATCAATTTGATTATTCTCTCTTTTCTTTTTTATTAATCTGTCCATTTTGTTGATCTTTTAAAAAAACCAGCTCCTGGATTTATTGATTTTTTGAAGGGTTTTTTTGTGTCTCTGTCTCCTTCAGTTCTGCTCAGATCTTAGCTATTTCTTGTCTTCTGCTAGGTTTTGAGTTTTTTTGATCTTGCTCCTCTAGCTCTTTCAATTTTGACAATAGGGTGTCAATTTTAGATCTCTCCCTGCTTCTCATGTGGGCACTTATTGCTATATATTTTCCTCTAGAGACTGCTTTAAATGTGTCCCAGAGATTCTGGTATGTCATGTCTTCATTCTCATTGGTTTCGAAGAACATCTTTATTTCTGCCGTCATTTCATTGTTTATCCAGTCAACATTTCAAGAGCAAGTTCTTCAGTTTCCATGAAGCTGTGCGGTTCTGAGTTAGTTTTTGAATTCTGAGTTCTAACTTGATTGCACTGTGGTCTGAGAGACTGTTTGTTATGATTTCCGTTCTTTTGCATTTGCTGAGGAGTGATTTACTTCTAATTATGTGGTCAATTTTAGAGTATGTGTGATGTGGTGTTGAGAAGAATGTATATTCTGTGGAAAACTTCAGGCCAATATCCATGATGATCATAGATGCAAAAATCTTCAATAAAATACTGGCAAGCCAATTGCAACAGCACATCAAAAAGCTTATCCACCATGATCAAGTAGGCTTCATCCCGAGGATGCAAGGCTGGTTCAACATACGCAAGTCTATAAACATAATTCACCACATAAACAGAACCAAAGACAAAAACCACATGATTATCTCAATTGATGCAGAGAAGGCCTTTGACAAAATTCAACAGCCCTTTATGCTAAAAACCCTCAATAAACTAGGTATTGACGGAACATATCTCAAAATAATAAAAGCTATTTATGACAAACTTACAGCCCATATCTTACTGAATGGGCAAAAACTGGAAGCATTCCCTTTGAAATCTGGCACTGGACAAGGATGCCCTCTCTCACCACTCCTATTCAATATAATACTGGAAGTTCTAGCCAGAGCAATCAGGCAAGAAAAAGAAATAAAGGAGGAAGTCAAATTGTCTCTATTTGCAGACAACATGATTCTATATCTAGAAGACCCCATCGTCTCAGTCCAAAATCTCCTGAAACTGATAAGCAACTTCAGCAAAGTCTCAGTATACAAAATCAGTGTGCAAAAATCACAAGCATTCCTATACACCAATAACAGACTTAAAGAGAGCCAAATCAAGAACAAACTGCCATTCACAATTGCTACAAAGAGAATAAAATATCTAGGAATACAACTAACAAGGAATGTAAAGGACCTCTTCAAGGAGAACTACAAGCCACTGCTCAATGAAATAAGAGAGGACAGAAACAGATGGAGAAACATTCCATGTTCATGGTTAGGAAGAATCGATATCGTGAAAATGGCCGTACTGCCCAAAGTAATTTACAGATTCAACGCTATCCCCATCAAGCTACCAATGACCTTCATCACAGAACTGGAAAAAAAACACCTTAAACTTCATATGGAACCCAAAGAGAGCCCGCAGAGCCAAGTTCATTCTAAGCAAAAAGAACAAAGCAGGAGGCATCACACTACCGAACTTCAAACTATACTACAAGGCTACAGTAATCAAAACAGCATGGTACTGGTACCAAAACAGAGATATAGACCAATGGAACTGAACAGAGGCCTTGGAGGCAACACAACATATCTACAACCATCTGATCTTTGACAAACCTGACAAAAACAAGCAATGGGGGAAAGGATTCCCTGTTTAATAAAAGGTGTTGGGAAAACTGGCTAGCCATGTGCAGAAAGCAGAAACTGGACCCCTTCCTGACGCCTTACAATAAAATTAACTCCAGATAGATTAAAGACTTAAACATAAGATTTAACACCATAAAAACCCTAGAAGAAAATCTAGGCAAAACCATTCAGGACATAGGCATAGGAAAGGACTTCATGACTGAAACACCGAAAGCATTGGCAACAAAAGCCAAAATAGACAAAATGGACCTAATCAAACTCCACAGCTTCTGCACAGCAAAAGAAACAGTCATTAGAGTGAATTGGCAACCAAAAGAATGGGAAAAAATTTTGGTAGTTTACCCATCTGACCAAGGGCTGATATCCAGAATTTACAAAGAACTAAAACAGGTTTACAAGAAAAAAAACAAACAAGCCCATTCAAAAGTGGGCAAAGGATATGAAAAGATACTTTACAAAAGAAGACATACATGAGGCCAACAACCATATGAAAAAATGCTCATCATCACTGGTCATCAGAGAAATGCAAATCAAAACTACATTGAGATACCATCTCACACCAGTTAGAATGGCGATCATTAAAAAATCTGGAGACAACAGATGCTGGAGAGGATGTGGAGAAATAGAAACACTTTTACATTGTTGGTGGGAGTGTAAATTAGTTCAACCACTGTGGAAGACAGTGTGGTGATTCCTCCAGAACCTAGAAATAGAAATTCCATTTTACCCAGCAATCCCATTACTGGGTATATATTCAAAGGATTATAAATCGTTCTACTATAAGGACACATGCACACGAATGTTCACTGCAGCACTGTTTACAATGGCAAAGACCTGGAACCAACCCAAATTCCCATTGATGATAGACTGGACAGGGAAAATGTGGCACATATATATACACCATGGATACTATGAAGCCTTAAAAAATGATGAGTTTGTGTCCTTTGTAGGGACATGGGTGAACCTGGAAACCATCATTCTCAGCAAACTGACACAGGAGCAGAAAATCAAACACCGCGTGTTCTCACTCATAGGCGGGTGTTGAAAAATGAGAACATATGGACACAGGGAGGGGAGCACTACACACTGAGGTCTGTTGGGGGAAAATAGGGGAGGGACAGCAGGGTGTGGGGAGTTGGGAAGAGATAGCATGGGGAGAAATGCCAGATAGAGGTGATGGGGAAGAAGGCAGCAAATCACACTGCCAGGTGTGTACCTATGCAACCATCTTGCATGTTCTTCACATGTACCCCAAAACCTAAAATGTAATAAAATAAAATAAAAAAATAAAGAAAAACCCCATCTCTACTAAAAATACTAAATTAGCTGGTCATGTGGTCTATGCCTGTAATCCCAGCTACTCAGGAGACAGGCAGTAGAATCGCTTGAACCTGGGAAGTGAAGGTTGCAGTGAGCTGTGATTGTGCCATTTGCACTCCAGTGTAGGCAACAAGAGTGAAATGCCATCTCAAAAAAGAAAGAAAGAAAAAGAAGACTGAGACCTAATCATAGGACTGTAGAATACCTTCCCTCCCTTCAACATCCCCACCACATTACTAGAGGCCTGTCTACAGCAGTTCCTTCTACCTGGTATATCGTGTTTGGCTATGAAGAAAAATTACAAGGCATATCAAATGGCAAAAAAAAAAAAAAAAAAAAAAAAAAAATGCAATTTGAAGAGACAAACCAAGCATAATGGCAGGAATGTTGGAATTATCAGACTGGGAATTTAAAATAATTGTGACTAATATGCTGAGTGCTCTAATGGATAAAGTAGATACCATGCAAGAACAGATAGGTAATGTGTAAGCAAAGAGATGAAACTCCTAAGAACCAAAAATAAATACCAGAGATCAAGAACACGATAACAGACATAAATAGTGCCTTTGATGGGCTTATTAGTAGACTGGACACAGCTAAGGAAAAAAGACTCTGAGCATGAGGATCTCTCACTGCATACCTCCAAAACTGAAAAGCAAAGAGAACAAGGGCTGAAAAAACAAAAAGCAGAACAGAATATCAAAGAATTTTGATACAACTCTAAAAAGTATAACATCTACATAATGCAAATACCCAAAAGAAGAAAGAGAGGAAGAAACAGAGTATTTGAAACAATGACAGAATTTTCCAAAATTAATGTTAGCTGCCACAAAAACAGCTATACCTGGACATACCATTTTCAAACTAAAGAAAATCAAAAATAAAGAAAAAATCATGACAGAGTCAGGGGGTAAAAGACACCTTATCTATAGAGGAAGAAAGATAATAATTACATTCACCTTGTCCTCAGACATGCATTAAAAAAAATCAGTCTATGATTTGAGGCATACAGTATATAAAGATGTAATTTATGACATCAAAAACTGAAAGGGGTGAGGACAGAGCAGTATAAAAGCAGAGCTTTTGTATGCTATTGAAATTAAGCTGGTTTAAATTCAAATTATTTCTTTAGGATGTGAAATGTAATCTTAATAGTGACAACAAGGAAAGTAGATATAGGATGTACACAAAATAAAATGAGAAAGGAGTTAAAATATTTCACTAAAAAATTAAGTACAAAAGAAGACAGTAATGCAGGAAATGAGGGTAAAAAAGCTATGAGGCATATGGAAAACCCTTAACAAAATGGTAGAATTCCCTTTTTGTCAGTAATTACTTTAAGTGTAAATGGATTAAACTTTCCAATCAAGAGACAGAAATTAATAGACTGGATAGGGAAGCACAATCTAGCTATATACTATCTACATGAGACTCATTTTAGATCCAAAGACATAAATAAGTTAAAAGTGAAGGGATAGAAATAGATAGGCAAACGTAACCAAAAGAGAACCATGCTGGCTACAATAATATCAAATAAATTTTATTTTTTATTTTTATTTTTTTAATTGCATTTTAGGTTTTGATCAAATTTTAAATCAAAGATGTTAAAATATCTTATGCAAGAGACAAAGAATATCTGTTACTACAAGGTTTAATTCTGCACAGTAATATTATACTTATAAACATTTATGTACATAATAATAGACTATCAAAATAGATGAAGCAAAAATTGACAGAATTGAAGAGTAAAATAGACAGTTATGCCAGACTAGTTGAAGAATTCAATACCCCACATTCAGTAATGGATAGAACAGCCACACAAAAGGTAAGTAAAGAAATGTAAGAACTTGAAAAACACAATAAACCAACTACTTGGAACCCACATATATAAAATACTTACCCCAATAACAGCATACACTTTCTGAAGTACACATGGAACATTCTCCAAGGTAGATCATATGTTAGGTCACAAAATAAGTTTCAATAGGCTTTTTAAAAATAGATGTCATAAAAAATAGTATCTTCTTCAAAGCATGTTCTCAAAAAAAAAAGGATGAAATTTGACATCAGTAACAGAAGGAAAACTAGAAAGTTCACAAATATGTGAAAACTAAACACACTCAGACAACCAATGAGTTAAAGAAGAAATCATAAGGGAAGTTAAAAATAATTTTTAAATGAATTAAAACAAAAATGGAACATACCAAAACTTAATAGTATGCACAAAAAGCAGCACTGATAATAGCTGTAAACATTATATATATATTATATATATATAAAATATTATTAAAAATCTCAAAAATAGCAGTCTCATTTTATAACTTTATAAGTTAAGAAACTAGAAAAAGTTAACAACCC
Organism: Saimiri boliviensis; assembly: GCF_048565385.1. Taxonomy (NCBI): domain Eukaryota; kingdom Metazoa; phylum Chordata; class Mammalia; order Primates; family Cebidae; genus Saimiri; species Saimiri boliviensis. The sequence continues at coordinate 36,862,561 of NC_133450.1, read as the reverse complement.
AATCCCAAAGCTGCTAAAAGGAAGGAAATAATAAAAATTAGAGCAGAGATAAATGAAATAGAAAATTTAAAAAAATAGAGAAAATCAACTACGCCAAAGTTGGTTCTTCCAAAAGATCAACAAAATCACAGAACTTTAGCTAGACAGACTAAAAAAATAAAATAAAATAAACTCAAACTACTAAAAATAGTCATGAAAATGGTGTCATTAGTACCAATTCCACAGAAATAAAAAGGACTGGAAGTAAGGCTGAATAACCCAGGTAAAGTGGATAAACTCCTAGAAACATGAAACCTACTAAGACTGAATCACACATAAATAGAAAATCTGAATAGACCTATACCTAGGAAGGAGATTGACTCAGAAATTAACCACCTCTCAGCTGTGTGTGGTGACCACGCCTGTAATCCCAACACTTCGGGAGACTGAGGCAAGCAGATCACTTGAGCACAGGAGTTCAAGACTAGCCTAGGCAACGTGGTGAAACCCAATCTCTACTAAAAATTTGAAAAATTAGCCAGGTGTGCTGACACCTACCTGTAGTCCCAGCTTACTTGGGGGTCTGAGGCAGGAGGATCACTTGAGCCCAGGAGGTAGAGGCCACACAGTGAGCCCTGATCATGCCACTGCACTTCAGCCTGGGCAACAGAGTGAGACCGTGTCTCAAACAAACAAACAACAAAACTCTCTATTTACAAAATACCCGAACCAGTTGGCTTCACTGATGAATTCTACTAAGTATTTAGAGAAGAACTGACACTGGTTGTTTCCAAAATCTTCCCCCAAAATTGAAGAGAAGACAACACTTTCTAACTAATTTTATGAAGGCAGCTTTGGTCTCATGCCAAAGACAGGAAAAACAAAACAAAAAACTGCAGGCCAACATCCCTTAATGAACGTTGATGCAAAAATGCTTAAAAAAAAAAAATGTTAACAGATTTCAAACAGATTTCAGCACCATTTTAAAAGTGAGTATACAATATGACCCTAGAATACAAGGATGGGTCAACATATGAAAATAAATCATTGAATCATTGTAATATACCACAGTAGCAGAATGGAAGGCAAAAAAAGTTTTAAAAACCACCCATGTGATCATTCGATGATGGGTTTTCAGCATCAATGGATGCTGAAAAAAAAATTGGGAAAAATTCAAGTTTCATGATAAAAACACTCAACAAACTAGGAAAAAAAAGAAAGTACCTTAACGTGATGAAGGCCTTATGTGAAAAACCCGCAGCTCACATTATATTCAGTGGGGAAAGACAGAAAGCTTTTCCTTTAAAATCAGGAACAAGATGGGGATGCCCACTTTCTTCACTTCCATTCAACATAGTATTGGAACTTCTGGCCAGAACAATTAGTAAATAAAAAGAAATAAAATGTATCCAAAATGGAAAGGAAAAAGTAAACCTATCTTTTTTTTTTTTTTTTTTTTTTTTTTTTTGTGGACATGATTATATATGTAGAGAAACCTTAAAGATTCCACACACAAAGCTATTAGAGCTAATAAATGAATTCAGCAAAGTTGAAGATTACAAAATCAGACTGTAAAAATTAGTTGTATTTTTATACAATGACAATAACTATCCAAAATAAAATCAAGAAAATGGAATAGAATTGAGAGCCCAGAAATTAGCCCTTGCATATAGGAGCTAGTAATTTTCAACAAGGGTGTCAATTGAATGGGGAAAGAATAGTCTTTTCAACAAACAGTGTTGGGAAAATTGTATATCCACTTGCAAAAGAACTAAGTTGGTCCTTTGCCTACTATATATAAAAATTAACTCAAAATGGATCAAAGACCTATACACAAGAGCTAAATCTATAAAACTCTTAGAAAAAAACATAGAGGGACAATTTCATGACATTAGATTTGGCAGTCATTTCTTGGATATGACACTAAAAGCATAGGCAGCAAACAAAAAACTAGAAATTTGGACTTTATTGATGTTGTACATGTTTGTACATTGAACAAAGTAAAAGGCCAACCATATAATCAAGAAAAATTCACAATCACCTATCTGGCAAGGTATTATATATGTATGTGTATGTGTGTGTGTGTGTGTGTGTGTGTGTGTGTGTGTGTGTGTGTGTATATATATATATATTTTAATTCCTACAATTCAACAAAAAAAAAATGCTCTTTTAAAACAGGCAGAAGACTTGGATAGATATTTCCCCAAAGATACGCAAATGACTGATAAGCACATGAAAAGATCCTCAACATCAATAGTCATTAGGGAAATGCAAATCAGAACCACAATGATATACAACTTCACACCCATTAGGTTGGCTGTTATGAAAAATAGTAAATAAATAAGTGGTGGCAGAATGTTTAGAAACATTGTGCATTGCTGGTGAGAATGTAAAACAGTGCAAGTGCTATGGAAAACATTATGGCATATCCTCAAGAAATTAAGCATAGAGTTATAGACCCAGCAACTCCACTTTTGAGTACATCTCCAAAAGAATTGAAAGCAGGGGCTGGATGTGGTGGCTTACACCTGTAATCTCAACATTTTGGGAGGCTGAGACAAGAGGATCACTCGAGGCCAAGAGTTTGAGACCAACCTCAGCAAAATAATGAGACTCTGTCTCTACAAAACTTGTTTTAAAAAATTAGCCAGGCCTGGTGGCACATATCTATAATCCTAGCTACTCAGGAGGATGAGTATCACTTGCACCCAGGAATTCAAGGTCACAGTGAGCTGTGATCATGCCACTGCATTCCAGTCTGGGCAACAGAGTGAGACTCTGTCTCTTAAAGAATTGAAAGCAGGAACTGTAATAGATATTTGCATGCCAGTATTCATAACATCATTATTCACCTTAGCGAAAAGGTGGAAGCAACACAGATGTCCGTTGATTCATCAATGTATAAACAAAATGGGTTAAATACATGCAATGAAATATTATTAAGCCTTAAAAATTACTGTAATTCTGACGCTTGCTACAACATAGATGAACCTTGAAAACATTGTGCTAAGTGAAATAAGGCAGATTATTTAAGGGCAAATGTGTGATTCCACATACATGAAGTATCTAGAATAACCAAATGCATAAAGAAAATAGAACACTGATGATGAGCGGACAGGAAGGAGAGAATGAAGAGTTTTTGTTTGGAATAATGAAAAAGGTCTGGAGATGGACAGTGGTGACAATTGTACAATACTGTGAATACACGGAATTGTATACTTAAAATTAGTTATAATAATAAAGTTTATGTTACGTATATTTTACCAGAGTTCCTTTTATAGCTATATGACAGGAAATGCAGCTTAAAACGTACATTCTTTTGAAACATTTCTGCAGTGTTTCAGACACAACTTCCAGACTCCAGTATGACAGAAGATATACTGGGTTGCAAAGACAAGTGAGACAGATGGCATGAGAACCACCTCAGCACAGGAGAGCTGCGGCCTTTTTCCTCCTCTCACCCAGCTTTTATATTTTTCTAAATTTCATAGCTTTGTAAGAGATTTGTGATAGCTGGGTCTTATTCATTATAACTCATAAAATAAACAATCTGAATAACATAGTTCTGGTTCCTCATGTTATCTTCAGATCTTGACAAGGAGCCTAAAAACTGTAGGGATAGCTTTAGTTCAGTACATAGATCGTAGCACTTAGGTCACAGAATCAGTTCAGTGCATTTTTTGTGTAAACGATTTTGACCCAGAGTTAAATCTTTAGGTGTCTTTAGCTCTGGAGGGGAGTTTGAATCCAATTGTTATCCCCTCCATGTCGTAGCCACATGATGACTTAAGATTTGCCCAAATGTGGAGTCTGACAAACATCAAGCAAAGGAGAATTCAATTTAAAGTAACGCTGGGTGTTGAGCAGTGGACAAAAGTAAATCCTTTCTGGAAGAATTCTACTTAATCTCATCCTCAAATATTTCTCAGAGATAAAGTTCTAAGAGAGTTAGCATGTCATGGGGTCGGGAAGGTAAGGAAAAGCAGCAAAATACACAGGAATTAAGGGACCAGAAAGAATAAGAGATTATAGTTGGACCCTGAAAGACTTAAAATCCCAGTATTATCAAACCATTTTAAAAGTAAATGTAATATATTTACAGAGCTTAAAAAAAAAAGCTTATGAATTATATTGAGGGATCAAACCAATTCGAAAAAGAACTAAACTTTCATTTGCATATGTAAAATATAATAATGAAAATTTTTAAACTTAATGGATAGATTCAACTGCAGATTATAACCAATTCAAGAGAGAATTATGCAGCTAGATGAAACTATTGGAAGAAACCATCCATTCAGAATTCAGCTTAGATTGAAAAGAAGCAAAAAGGCCTGGGTACGGTGGTTCACACCTGTCATCCCAGCACTTTGGGAGGCGGAGGCGGGCAGATCATGAGGTCAGGAAGACAAGACCAGCCTGGCCAGCATGGTGAAACCCTGTCTCTACTAAAAATACAAAAAAAAAAAAAAAAAAAAATTAACTGGGCATGGTGGCACATGCCTGTAATCCTAGCTACTCAGGAGGCTGAGGCAGGAGAATTGATTGAACCCAGGAAGCAGAGGTTGTATTCAGCTGAAATCGTGTCACCGCACTCCAGCCCGGGCAACAGAGTGAGTCTTCATCTCAGAAAAAAAAAAAAAAAGAAACAAAAAAAAGGAGAAGTTAAAAAGCATGGAGTATAGAGTGAGAAAATATAAAATATAGTCAAATTGGAATTCAGAAGGAGGTAATACAGAATGAGGAAAAGCAGTTTAAAGACAGAATGACCAAAAAAAAAAAACTTACCATTCTCAAAAGACGTCTTCAGATTCATGAATCCAAACAAATCCCTAGGAAGGTAAATAAAAAGAAATCTATACCTAGTCACATGATACAGTAATAACAGTATAAAATATATTTAAAAAGATCTTGCAAACTACTAGAAAATGAATTACATGGTGTGTTAATTATACTTCAATAAAGATTCAAAAAATAAATATATTTTGTATCTTGATGTTATAATTTTGATATTTTTCCTAGTTGATAAGAAATAGATTGTATATTGTTATTGGCATGTGTTCTTTGCTTAATAACAAGATCAACCTTTTTACATGTTTTTGGCTGTTTCTGTTTTTTCATTTGTAAGTTGAATATTCATATTTATGAATATTTAAATTGGCATGCTTATTGATTTTAAGATTTTAAACTTGTAGTGTTCTTTCTAATTAGTTATATGCCTTTTATTTTTATTTATACTATTTGACAAATGTAAATTTTACAGTTTTAGGAAGATAAATCTTAAAATATTGGAGAGAGAGAAAACAATATCTAAAGTTAAACAACAATTTGACTGATTGGTTAAACTCTCAATAACAATGCTTGAAACAAGATAACTGGACTAATAATTTCAATGTGCTGAAAGAAAATAACATTTAATCAAGAATTTTACACTCAGCAAAGTTACCATTCAAGAATGGGGGAGGATGAAATGTCATTTTTCTACAAACAAAAATGGGAAGATTTTATCACCAAAGAACCTCACTTAAGGAGTTTTTAAGATAAATACTCTGACAGAATAAAAATCATCTCAGATTGAGAGTTGAGGATACAAGAGGGAAAAGAGAGCAAAGATAATGGTAAATATCTGAACAAATCTTTTGACTATTGTCTTGGTCCATTCTGCTGTTACAACAAAATACCTTAGACTGGGTAATTTATAAACAACAGAAATTTATTGCTTACAGTTCTGGAGGCTGGGAAATCTACAATCAAGGTGCCTGCAGATTCAGCATCTGGTGAATGCTTGCTCTCTGCTTCAAAAATGGCCCCTTGTTGCTGCATCTTCACGTGGTACAAGGGGCAAACTAGCTCCTGAAGGCCTCTTTTATGAGGGCACTAATACCATTCATTAGGACAGAGCTAATCACCTCCCAAAGGCCTCACCGCTTTATGCTATTGCACTGGTGGTTAGATATCAGCATATGAATTTGGGATAAACAAAAACATTTAGACTGGCAACTAGTAAGACAATAAAAATAATGTCTCAATTATGGGGATTAAAAATATGCCAGAATTCTTGAAAACAACAGCATGTAATTTGAGATACTGTGATTATAGTTAAGTATTCGAAGGGACCAGGCACGGAGACTTAACCCTGTAGTCCTAGCACTTTGAGAGGCTGAGGTGGGTAGATCATCACTGGAGTCCAGAAATTTGAGACAAACCTGGGCAATATGGCAAAACTTTGTCTCTACAAAAAGATTCAGAAATTAGACCGGCATGGTGGCATGTACTAGCTGAGGTGAAAGAATCGCCTAAGCCTGGGAGGTCAAGGCTGCAGTGAGCCATGATTGTACCACTGTGTTCACCTGGGTGACAGAGTGAGCGCCTATCTAAAAATAAAAATTAAAAAAAAAAAATTCTAAAAGTCCTGTTTTCTAGCAAGATATTAAAGATTTATTAACTACAGTTTTTTTAAGTATACATATTAAACTTACTAGAGTAATCACTAAAAGGATGGACAGAGTATATAACTTCCAGAAATAGAAGGAAGAAATTAGAAAAATACTTAAAATTAGACAAGAAAAGAGGGAGAAAATAAGAAACAGAAAAACCAAAGACAAGTAGAAAGCTTATAAGTTGATTAAAAAAAAGTTTTTAATACAAACTCCCAGAACATCTTCCACTTAAAATTTTTCTCATAGAACACTGCTTAGCTTCTCATATTCAAACTTGATAAATATGTATACCTTCATGTTTATCTGGAAAAACAGGTTCACCTGATACATACGAAAATTTTATATTTATATCTGAAAACTTAGTAAATTTTCAAAAAAATGTATTAAACTTTTAAAATTGTAATATCATTGTAGGTTAACATGCAATTGTAAGAAATGATACAGAGAAGTCCTATGTACCCTTTACCAGTTTTTTCAAGTGGTAACATCTTAAAAAACTACAGTAGAAAATTACAATCAGATGTTAATATTGATACCATTGAGACAGAACAATTTGTTCATTCTTTCATTTCTTCATGGGTATTTCGGTTGACTCCATGTTTTGCCTATTGTGAATAGTGCTGCACTAAATGTGGGAGTGCAGATGTCTTTGTGATATATTGATTTCGTTTCTTTTGGATATATAAGCAGTAGTGCAATTCCTGGATCACATGGGAATTCAGTTTCTAGTTTTGTGAGGAAATTCCACACAGCTCTACACAGTGGCTGTACTCTTGCCCTTTTATTGCCATATCACCTCTCTGTCACCCAGACCTCCTTTCCTAAACTCTGGCAGCCACTACTGTGTTCTCTAGTTCAATATTTAGTCATTTCAAGAATGAGTATAATTAGAACCATACAGTATGTAGCCTTTTGGTATTGACTTTTTCCATTTAGCATAATTTCTTGGAGATTCGACTAAATTGTTACATGGATCAGTAATTCCTTGCATTTTACTGTTGAGTAGTATTCTGTACTATATATGAACCACAGTTTGTTCAACCATTTTCTGTTGAAGGACATCTAGGTTGTTTACAGTTTGTGGTAACGATGAATATTGCAATGAATGATGCAGTATCTAGGTTCTGGGGCAGTTGCAGCTTTCCTGTTTAAATAAACTCTCAAATTATTATCCAGAGTAACTGCATCATTTTACAATTACACCAGCAATAAATGAGTGTCTCCACATCCTTGCCAGTATTTGGAGTTGTCAGTATTTTTATTTTAGCCATTTTGATAGTTTTGTAAATAGTTTTAATTTGCATTTCCCTAATGACTAATAATTTTGAGCATCTGTTGAGGTCTTTTGCCCATTTTCTGACTGTATTGTTTTATTCTTTGTGATTTTCTGTATAAAAAATCTCGTCATCTGAAAATAGGGGAAGTTTTATTTCTTTCTTTGTGATCTATATGCCTTTTATTCTATTTCTTGCCTGTTGCCCTAGCTAAAACTTCCAGTACTATTTTGAATAGCCATGATGAAAATGGAAATCCTTGCTTTTTTGCTGATCTTGGAGAGAAAGCATTCAATATTTCACCATTAAGTGTGTTGTACATTTTTCATAAAAGCTCTTTTTCAAATTAAAGAAGTCCATCCCCCAATTTCTATTTTTTTTTGAGAGTTTTTATCATGGATCAGTGTTCAGTGTTGCCAGTGAATTTTCTGCATTAATTAATATGATTGCATGATCTACTTTTTCTTCTTAGATTACTAATATGTTTATGTTCAAATAGTGAGCTGGTTTTGAATTTTCGGAGTAAACCCATTTGGACCTAATATATACTTTTTTAACTTATTACTGACTTCTAGGTTCTAATTTTTAGTTAAGGATTTTAATATCTATATTCATAAGAGATACTGCTCTATGTTTTTCTTCTTTATACTATTTTCATGTGATTTTGGTATCAAGTTAATACTGCCTTCATAAAATGAGTTGTGAAGTATTCTGTCCACTTTTACTCTCTGGAAGAGTTTATGTAAAATGTACGTTTTTATTTAAACGTTTTATAGAAATTACTAGTGAAACCATCAGTCCTAGAGCTTTATTTTTCTAGAGTTTTTTTCACTGTAAATTGAGTTTTCATAAAAGTAACAGGGCTATTTATCTGTTTTCTATTTGGTTAATGTGGTATTTTGTGCTTATTGAGAAATTTGTCCATCTCATCAACAAAGCAGGAGGCATCACACTACCGGACTTCAAACTATACTACAAGGCTACAGTAATCAAAACAGCATGGTACTGGTACCAAAACAGAGATATAGACCAATGGAACAGAACAGAGGCCTCAGGAAATACAACATACCCACAACCATCTGATCTTCGACAAACCTGACAAAAACAAGCAATGGGGAAAGGACTCCCTGTTTAATAAATGGTGTTGGGAAAACTGGCTAGCCATGTGCAGAAAGCAGAAACAGGACCCCTTCCTGACACCTTACACCAAAATTAACTCCAGATGGATTAAAGACTTAAACATCAGACCTAATACCATAAAAACCTTAGAAGAAAATCTAGGCAAAACCATTCAGGACATAGGTGTAGGCAAGGACTTCATGACCAAAACGCCAAAAGCAATGGCAACAAAAGCCAAAATAGACAAATGGGACCTAATCAAACTCCACAGCTTCTGCACGGCAAAAGAAACAGTCAGTAGAGTGAATCGGCAACCAACAGAATGGGAAAAAATTTTTGCAGCCTACCCATCTGACAAGGGGCTGATATCCAGAATTTACAAAGAACTAAAGCAGATCTACAAGAAAAAAACAAACAAGCCCATTCAAAAATGGGCGAAGGATATGAACAGATACTTTACAAAAGAAGACATACAGGAGGCCAACAAACATATGAAAAAATGCTCATCATCACTGGTCATCAGAGAAATGCAAATGAAAACCACATTGAGATACCATCTCACACCAATTAGAATGGCGATCATTAAAAAATCAGGAAACAACAGATGCTGGAGAGGATGTGGAGAAATAGGAACACTTTTACACTGTTGGTGGGAATGTAAATTAATTCAACCATTGTGGAAGACAGTGTGGCGATTCCTCAAGGACCTAAAAATAGAAATCCCATTTGACCCAGCAATCCCATTACTGGGTATATATCCAAAGGATTATAAATCATTCTACTACAAGGACACGTGCACACGAATGTTCATTGCAGCACTGTTTACAATAGCAAAGACCTGGAACCAACCCAAATGCCCAACGATGATAGACTGGATAGGGAAAATGTGGTACATATACACCATGGAATATTACACAGCCATCAAAAACGATGAGTTCACGTCCTTTGTAGGGACATGGATGAACCTGGAAACCATCATTCTCAGCAAACTGACACAAGAGCAGAAAATCAAACACCGTATATTCTCACTCATAGGCGGGTGTTGAACAATGAGAACACATGGACACAGGGAGGGGAGCACTACACACCGGGGTCCGTCGGGGGGAAATGGGGGAGGGGCGGGGGGGTGGGGAGGTGGGAAGAGATAGCATGGGGAGAAATGACAGATACAGGTGAGAGGACGGAAGGCAGCAAAGCACACTGCCATGTGTGTACCTATGCAACAATCTTGCATGTTCATCACATGTACCCCAAAACCTAAAATGCAATTAAAAAAAAAAGTTGTCTAATTTATGTATACAGAATTACTCCTAGTATTCTCTTATTATGTTCTTATCTTCAGGATCTGTATTAATATGCCTGTTTCATTCCTTATATTGGCAATTTCCATCTTTTTTTCAGTCTTTGCTTAAGATATTTACATTTTATCTATCTTTTAAAAGAGCTACCTTTTTGCTTCATTGACTTTTTCTATTTTTCTACTCTAAATTTCATTGTTTTCTGTTCTTTATTATTTCATCTTATCTGTTTGTTTGGGGTTCACTTTGCTCTTTGTCTAGTTCTTGAGGTGGGAGCTTGTTACTGATTTGAGACTTTTCTAATGTCAACTTTAGGAGCACTGATTTTGGTGCATTTCTATTCATCATAATGTATCCTATTTTTGAGATTTTTCCTTCTTTTTCTTTTAATCTATCTACCACTAGGTCTTATTTCTTCTATCAAACCTTAAATGTACCTTTTAATCAACTTCTCATCTTTCCTTCCTCCCGCTACCCTTCCTGGCCCCTGGTAACACCCAATCTATTATCTATGCTCATGAGATTCACTTGTTTAGCCCCACATTGTGAAAGCACATGAGTGACATTTGTCTTTCTGCTCTTACCTTATTTCACTTAACACACTGACTTTCAGTTTCATCCATGTTCCTGCAAATGACAGGATTTCATTTTTTAATCAATGAAAAATGTTGCATTGTGTACAGATACTGCATTTTCTTTATCCATTTATTTGTTCACTGGTACTTAGGTTGAATCCATATTTTGGCCATTGTGAGTAGTGCTGCAGTAATTGTGGGAGTGCAGATGTCTTTTCGATATATTGGTTTCCTTTCTTTTGGATATACCCAGTAGTGCAATTGCTGGGATGTATGATAATTCTGTTTCTGGTTTTATGAGGAAATTCCATACTGCTTTCCATAATGTCTATACTAATTTACTTTTCCACCAACAGCATGCAAACATTTCCTGTTTTCCAAATCCTTACCAGCAGGTGTTACTGCCTGACTTTTTGATAAAAAAAAAAAAAACTATTTTAACTGAGTAAAATGATAGCTTATTGTAGTTTTGGTTTCCATCTATCTGATGATTAATGGTGTTGGGCATTCGAATGTCTTCTTTTGAGAAATGTCTATTCATGTATTTTGCTTATTTTTAAATAAAATTCTTTGTTGTTTTTTGTTGGTGTTTTTTGTTTGACTTTTGTTCTTGTTTTTGTTTTCTATTGCTATCAAGCTATCTGAGCTCCTTAGATATTCTAGTTATTAATGCATTATCAGATACGTAGTTTGAACATATTTTTTACAGGTTGTCTCTTTGTTTTGCTGATTGTGTCCTTTGCTGTGCAGAAGCTTTTCTGTTTTATATAATCTCATTGTCTGTTTTTGCTTTTGTTACTTGTGGTTTTGAAGTGTTAGTCAACAATCTTTGCCTGGACAAATGTCCTGGAGCATTTCCTCTCTGTTTTCTTCTAGTAGTTTCATAGTTTGAGGTCTTGGATTTAAGTCTTTATTTTCATTTGATTTTTTTCCCTTAATATATATTTTATTGCATTTTAGGTTTGGGGGTACATTTGAAGAACATGCAAGATTGTTGCATTGGTACATACATGGCAATGTGGTTTGCTGCATTCCTCCCCATCACCTATATCTGACATTTCTCCCCATGTTATCCCTCCACAACTCCCTACCCCCACTGTCCCTCCCCTGCTTCCCCCTGACAGACCCCAGTGTGTGATGCTTCCCTCCCTATGTCCATGTGTTATTGTTCAACACCAGCCTATGACTGAGAACATGTGTTTGATTTTCTGTTCTTGTGTCAGTTTGCTGAGAATGTTAGCTTTTGGGTTCATCCATGTCCCTACAAAGGACACAAACTCATCCTTTTTTATGGCTGCATAGTATTCCATGGTGTATATGTGCCGCATGTTCCCTGTCCAGTCTATCATCAATGGGCGTTTGGGTTGGTTCCAAGTCTTTGCTATTGTAAACAGTACTGCAGTGAACATTCGTGTGCATGTGTCCTTATAGTAGAATGATTTATAATACTTTGGATATATACCCAGTAATGGGATTGCTGGGTCAAATGGAATTTCTATTTCTAGGTCCTTGAAGAATCGCTACACTGTCTTCCACAATGATTGAATTAATTTACACTCCCACCAACAGTGTAAAAGTGTTCCTATTTCTCCACATCCTCTCCAGCATCTGTTGTCTACGGATTTTTTAATGATCGCCATTCTAACTAGTGTGAAATGGTATCCCAATGTGGTTTTGATTTGCGTTTCTCTAATGATCAGTGATGATGAGCATTTTTTCATATGTTTGTTGGCTGCATAAATGCCTTCTTTTGAAAAGTGTCTGTTTATATCATTTGCCCACTTTTTGATAGGGTTGTTTGTTTTTTTCTTGTAAACCTGTTTTAGTTCTTTGTAGATTCTGGATATTAGCCCTTTGTCAGATGGGTAGATTGCAAAAATTTTTTCCCATTCTGTTGGTTGCCAATTCACTGTAATGATTGTTTCTTTTCCTATGCAGAAGCTGTGGAGTTTAATTAGGTCCCTTTTGTCTATTTTGGCTTTTGTTGCCAATGCTTTTGGTGTTTAAGTCATAAAGTTCTTGCCTATGCCTGTGTCCTGAATGGTTTTGCCTAGGTTTTCTTCTAGGGTTTTTATGGTGTTAGGTTTTATGTTTAAGTCTTTAATCTATTTGGAGTTAATTTTAGTGTAAGGTATCAGGAAGGGGTCCAGTTTCTGCTTTCTGCACATGGCTAGCCAGTTATTCCAACATCATTTATTAAACAGGGAATTGTTTCCCCATTGCTTGTTTTTGTCAGGTTTGTCAAAGATCAGATGGTTGTACATGTGTGGCGTTGCCTCTTAGGCCCCTGTTCTGTTCCATTGGTCTATATCTCTGTTTTGGTACCAGTACCATGCTGTTTTAATTACTGTAGCCTTTTAGTATAGTTTGAAGTCAGATAGCGTGATGCCTCCAGCTTTGTTCTTTTTGCTTAGAATGAACTTGGCTCTGTGGGCTCTCTTTTGGTTCCATATGAAGTTTAAGGTGTTTTTTTTTCCGGTTCTGTGAAGGTCATTGGTAGCTTCATGGGGATAGCATTGAATCTGTAAATTACTTTGGGCAGTATGGCCATTTTCATGATATTGATTCTTCCTAACCATGAACATGGAATGTTTCTCCATCTGTTTCTGTCCTCTCTTATTTCATTGAGCAGTGGCTTGTAGTTCTCCTTGAAGAGGTCCTTACATTCCTTATTAATTGTATTCCTAGATATTTTATTCTCTTTGTAGCAATTGTGAATGGCAGTTTGTTCTTGATTTGGCTCTCTTTAAGTCTGTTATTGGTGTATAGGAATGCTTGTGATTTTTGCACATTGATTTTGTATACTGAGACTTTGCTGAAGTTGCTTATCAGTTTCAGGAGATTTTGGACTGAGACGATGGGGTCTTCTAGATATAGAATCATGTTGTCTGCAAATAAAGACAATTTGACTTCCTCCTTTCCTATTTGAATGCCCTTTATTTCTTTTTCTTGCCTGATTGCTCTGGCTAGAAATTCCAGTACTATATTGAATAAGAGTGGTGAGAGAGGGCATCCTTGTCCAGTACCAGATTTTAAATGGAATGCTCCCAGTTTTTAACCATACAGTATGATACTGGCTGAGGATTTGTCATAAATAGCTTTTATTATTTTGAGATATGTTCCATCAATACCTAGTTTATTGAGAGTTTTTAGCATAAGGGGCTGTTGAATTTTCTGAGGACTTCTCTGCATCTATTGAGATAATCATGTGGTTTTTGTCTTTGGTTCTGTTTATGAGGTGAATTACATTTATAGACTTGCGTATGTTGAACCAGCCTTGCATCCCCGGGGTGAAACCTATTTGATCGTGATGGTTAAGCTTTTTGATGTGCTGTTGCAATTGGCTTGCCAGTATTTTATTGAAGATTTTCACATCTATGTTCATCATGGATATTGGCCTGAAGTTTTCTTTTCTTTTTGAGTATTTGCCGGGTTTTGGTATCAGGATGATGTTTGTCTCATACAATGATTTGGGAAGGATTCCCTCTTTTTGGACTTTTTGGAATAGTTTCAGAATGAGTGGCACCAGCTCCTCTTTGTATGTCTGGTCGAATTTGACTGTGATCCCATGTGGACTTGGGCTTTTTTTGGCCAGTAGGCTATTAATTGCTGCCTCAACTTCAGCCCTTGTTATTGACCTATTCAGAGTTTTTACTTCTTCCTGGTTTAGGCTTGGAAGGATTTAAGTGTCCAGGATTTCATCCGTTTCTTCTAGGTTTACTAGTTTATGTGCATAGAGTTGTTTGTAGTAATCTCTGATGGTGGTTTGTATTTCTGTGGAATCTATAGTGATATCCCCTTTATCATTTTTTATTGCATCTATTTGATTCTTCTCTTTTTTAGTTTTTATTAATCTGGCTAGTGTTCTATTTTGTTGATCTTTTCATAAAACCAGCTCCTGGAATTATTGATTTTTTGAAGGGTTTTTTGTGTCTCTATTTCCTTCAGTTCTGTTCTGATCATAGTTATTTCTTGCCTTCTGCTAGCTTTTGAGTTTTTTTGATCTTGCTCCTCTAGCTCTTTCAATTTTGATGATAAGGTGTGGATTTTAGATCTTTCATTGCTTCTCATGTGAGCATTTATTGCTATATATTTTCCTCTAGACACTGCTTTAAATGTGTCCCAGAGATTCTGGTATGCTGTGTCTTCATTCTCATTGGTTTTGAAGAACATCTTGATTTCTGCCTTCATTTCATTGTTTATCCAGTCAACATTCAAGAGCCAGTTGTTCAGTTTCCATAAAGCTGTGCAGTGGTGAGTTAATTTCTGAATTCTGAGTTCTAACTTGATTGCACTGTGGTCTCAAAGACTGTTTATTATGATTTCTGTTCTTTTGCATTTGCTGAGGAGTGATTTACTTCGAATTACATGGTCAATTTTATTTTAGGTATGATGTGCTGAGAAGAATGTATATTCCGTGGATTTAGGGTAGAGAGTTCTCTACATGTCTGTTTGGTTTGCTTGGTCTAGGTCTGAGTTCAAGTCCTGGATATCCTTGTTAATTTTTTGTCTCGTTGCTATTTCTAATATTGACAGTGGAGTGTTAAAGTCTCCCACTATTATTGTATGGGAGTCTAAGTCTCTTTGTATGTCATTAAGAACTTACTTTATGTATCTGGGTGCTCCTGTATTGGGTGTGTCTATATTTAGGATCATTAGTTCTTCTTGTTGCATTGATCCTTTTACCATTACATAATGTCCATCTTTGTCTCTTTAGATCTTAGTTGGTTTAAAGTCTTATTAACAGAGACTAGTATTGCAACCTCTGCTCTTTTTTGCTCTCCATTTGCTTGGTAAATCTTCCTCCATCCCTTTATTTTTAACCTTTGTGTATCCTTGCATGTGAGATGAGTTTCCTGGATACAGCACACCAATGGATTTTTACTTTTTATCCAATTTGCCAGTCTGTGTCTTTTGATTGGGGCGTTTAGCCCATTTACATTTAAGGTTAATATTGTTATGTGTGAATTTGATACTGCCATTTTGATGCTAGCTCGTTGCTTTGCCCAGACCCATGTGAGTTTTTTGAGCTGAGAGCCACCGTGCCTTCCAAAACAGCCATGCTGGAGACCCATAGCACTCCTCTGCCTGGGAATCTCCTGGGCTGTGGGTAATAAAAGTCTGTCTGGAAATGCGGCAACCACTCACCTTCTACAAGCTCACTGGGAGCTGCAATCCAGAGCTGCTCCTACTCTGCCATCTTGGATCCCCAGCTCATTCGATTTTTGTATATGGTAAAAGATAGGGGAAGGTAGGTGTCTAATTTTATTCCTCTGCAAGTGGATATCCAGTTTTCTCAGCATCATTAGTTGAAGAGACAGGACTTTCCCCATTGTGTGTTTTTGGCACTTTTCTGAAACATGACTTTGTGATAAATACATGAATGTTTATGTGGGTTCCTTATCATCTTTCATTGGTCTGGTGTATCTGTTTGATGCTGTTACCATGCTGATTTGGTTACTATAGCTTTGTACTATATTCTTGAGTCGGGTCATGTGATGTGGTACCTCTAGCTTTGCTTTTTTGCTCAGGATTGCTTTGGCTGTTAGGCTCTTTTGTGGTTCCATATGACTTTTAGGATTGTTTTTCATGTTTCTGTGGAAAATATCATTGATATTTTGATCGAGATTTCATTGAATGTCTAGAGTACATTGGTTAGTATGGTCATTTTAACAATATTTTTCCTATCATTAGCATAGAATATCTTAACATTTTTTAGTCCTCTTCAGTTTTTTTCATAAATATTTTATGGGTTTTTTTGTATAGATCTTTCACTTATTTGGTTGAATTGATTGCTAGTAATTTTGTATCTTTGGAGCTATTATAAATGGTATTGCTTTCTTCATATTTTTTTCAGATTGTTCACTATTGGTATATGGAAATGCTACTGATTTTGATATGTTGATTTTGTAACCTATAAATATACTGAATTTGTTTATTAGTTCTAACAGTTTTTGGTAGGGTCTCTAGATTTTTCTAACTCTAAGATCATATCATCTGCAAAGAAGGCTACTTTCACTTCTTTGTTTCCAATTTGAATGCCCTTTGTTTCTTTCTCCTGCCTAATTGCTCTGGCGGGGACTTCCAGTACTATATTGAATAAAAGTGGTGACAGTGAGTATCCTTGTTTTGTTCCAGATTTTAGAGGAAAGGCCTTCATTTTTTTTTTTCCTGTTCAGTATCCTAGTAGCTGTGGGTTTGTTTCATATGGATTTTATTATTTTGCATTACATTCCTTCTAAACTCAGTTTGATGAGGGTTTTTATCATAAAAGCATGTTGAATTTTATTGAATGCTTTTTCAACATACTGAATTAATCATAGGGTTTTTATTCTTTGCTCTATTAATGTAGCATATCACATTTATTGATTTGCATATGTTGAACCATCCGTGGGACAAATCCCACCTGATCATGGTGAATGATCTGTTCAATGTGTTATTGAACTTGGTGTACTAATATTTTGTTGAGAACATTTGCATCTATATTCATTGAAGAGTGTAGACTGGGTATCTTTTTTGTTGTATCTTTTTTGGTTTTGGTGTCAGTGATGCTGGCCTCATAGAATTACTTTGAAAGTATCCCCTCCTCTTCATTTTTTTTTTTAAAGTTTGATCAGGATTTGTATTATTTCTTCTTTAAATTTTTTATAGAATTCAGCATTTAAAAAGTCAGGCTCTGCGGTTTTCTTTGATGGGAGAGTTTTTATTATAGCTTTGATATTGTTACCTGTTTTATTTTTTCTATTTCTTCTAGGTTCAATCTTGGTAGTTTGTGTGTGTCCAGGAATTTATTCTTTTCTTCTGGGTTTTACAGTTTGTTGGTTCGTAATAGTCTCTAATGATTCTGTACATTTCTGTGGTGTCAGTTGGTTATGATTCCTTTTTTGTTTTCTTAGTCCAGCCAAACGTTTGTTGATTTTATCTTTTTTGAAAAAAAAAAAAAAAAAGTTTTTTTGTTGATATTCTCTAGTGATTTTTTAAGTCTTAATTTAATTTATTTATGGTCTGATCTTTCTTATTTCTTTTCTTCTACCAATTTGGGTTTTTGTTTATGCTTTTCTAGTTCTTTTCTGTTCACCATTACGACGTTTATTTGGGATCTTTCTATTTTCTATACAGCTTTATTGCTATAAACTTCTTTCTTAGTACTGATTTGGCCGTATCCCGTAAATTTTGGTATGTTGTGTTTCCATTTTCCATTTGTTTTAATAATTTTTAAAATTTCCTTTTTACTTTCTTTCATTCGGGAGTGTGTTGTTTGATTTCCATATATTTCTGTACTTTCGCAATTTCTTGTTATTGATTTCTAGTTTTATTCCGTTGTGGCCAGAAATGATACTAGATATGATTTTTGCTTTCTTAAATTTGTTTCAACTTGTTTTGTGTTTTCAAATATTGTCTATTCTGAAGAATGTTCTATAAACTGAAAGAATGTGTATTCTGCAGCAGTTGGGTTAAATGATTTGTAAGTGTCAGTTAAGCATATTAGGTCTAGTGTATAGTTTAATTTGGATGTTTCTTTCTTGATTTTCTGTTTAGGTGATCTGTCCACTACTGAGAGTGGAATGTTAAAGTCTTCTGCTATTATTTTATTGCAGTCTATCTCTCCCATAAGATCTATTAATGTTCACTTTCTATACTTGGCAGCTCCAGTGGTCAGTGGATAGATATTTATAATTGTTATATCATTTTGCTGATTTGACCCCTTTATCATTATGTAATGTCCTCCTTTGTCTATTTTTACAGTTGTTGATTTGTTGTCCATTTTATTTTTTTATTTTTATTTTTATTTTTTTTATTTTTTTGAGACAGAGTTTTGCTCTTGTTACCCAGGCTGGAGTGCAATGGCGTGATCTCGGCTCACCGCAACCTCCGCCTCCTGGGTTCAGGCAATTCTCCTCCCTCAGCCTCCTGAGTAGCTGGGACTACAGGCACACGCCACCATGCCCAGCTAATTTTTTGTATTTTTAGTAAAGACAGGGTTTCACCATGTTGACCAGGATGCTCTCGATCTGTTGACCTCGTGATCCACCCGCCTCAGCCTCCCAAAGTTCTGGGATTACAGGCTTGAGCCACCGCGCCCGGCCTGTCCATTTTATTTAAGTATAACTACTCCTGTTCTGTTTTGGCCCCCAGTTCCTTGGGAATATCATTTTTCACCCCTTCACTTTCAGTCTGTATGTGTCTTTAGAAGTGAAGTGGGTTTCCTGTAGGTAACATATAGTTGAGTCTTGTTTCTTTATCCATTCAGGCACTCTGTGTCTTTTTCTTGGATAAGTGAGTTAATTTATATTAAATGTTATTACTGATAAATAAGACATTCCTGCCATTTGCCATTTGTTTTCTGGCTGTTTTGTAACTCCTTTCTTCATTTGTGGTTTAAGTGATTTTCCTTGGTAGTATCTTTTAATTTGTTGCTTTTTATTTTTAGTTAATTTATTGTAAGTATTTGCATTGTGGTTACCATGAGGCTTATAAAAAATATCTTATATTTTTTATAAGATATTTATAAGATGTTTATAAGATATAACAAGCTATTTTAAAAAGATGACAGCTTATCTTAGATTACAGAAAATAATAGAAACTGAAAAGATAAAAAAATCTTTTATACTTTAATTCCATCTTCCCCACATTTAGCCTCTTGATTGTCTAAATTTGCATATTTTATATTACCTGTCTCTTAACAGGTTGTTGTAGTTCTTATTGTTTTTTATCGATTTGTCTATTGGGCTTCATACTAGAATTATGATTGGATAATACCATGCCACAATTATAGTATTAGAGTATTCTGGGTTTGTCTATGTACTTGATTTTGATGTGGGTTTTATACCTTTATTTTTTTTTCCTTTTTTTTTTTTTTTTTTTTTTGCATTTAAGTCTTGTTTATTCAGATTGAAGAACTCTGTTTAGCATTTCAGGATGGATCTGGTTGTGATCAATTCTCTTAGCTTATGTTTGTCTGGGAAAGATTTTATCTCTCTTTCATATTTGCAAGGTAACTTTGCTAGATACGGTATTCTTTGATGGTCTTTTTTGTTTGTTTGTCTTGTTTTTTGAGCACTTTGAAAATATTGTTCTGCTCCCTCTTGGCCTATGCGGTTTCTATGGAGAAGTTTGTTGACAAACAAGTTAGAGCTCCTTTATATGTTGCTTGCTTCTTTTCTCTTGTTGCTTTTAGGATTCTCTATTCATTACCTTTGATTGTCTGATTATTGTATGCCTCGGAGTAGTCTTATTTGGGTCATATCTGTTTGGTGTTCTCTAACCTTCCTATACCTGGATATTGATATCCTTTTCAAGATTTGGAAAGTTTTATTATTTCTTTGAATAAGCTTTCTACCCCTTGTTCTTTCTCAATTCCCTCTTCAACATCAATAAAATAATTTCTACATTTGCTGTTTTGAAGTAATTTTTTTACATCTTACAGGTGATATTCATTACTCTTCCTGCTTTTTGCTTTTTTGTTCTCTGTGTATTTTCCAGTAGCCTATCTTTGAGCTCACTGATTCTTTCCTCTGCTTGATCCATTCTACTATTGAGAGCCTCTAATGAATTTTTCAGTTGAACAAATATATATCTCAGTTCCAAGGTAAATGTTTGGTTTTAATTATTTCAATCTCTTTGTTAAACTTCTATGATAAATTCCTGAATTACTTTTCTGTATTCTCTTGGAGATCACTGAGTTTTCTGAAAACCACTATTTTGAGTTCTCTATCAGGGAGTTTACATATTGGTGTTTCATTAGGGGTGGTTACTGTTTCCTTTCTTTATCCACTTGGGAAGAGATCATGGTTTCCTGTTTACTATTGTTTCTTTTGGATGTACGTACATATCTTTGCATTGGAGGATTAGTTATATTCATTCCAGTGTTTTGTCTGGCTTGTTTTGCTTTTTTTGTATTTGTTTTTTTTTAATAATCTCAACTTTTAGATTCAAGGGTACATGTACAGGTTGTTACATGGGTATATCACATGATGCTGAGGTTTGTGCTACAAATGATCTCATCACCTAGGTAATGAGCATAGTACACAAAAGGTTGTTTTTCAGTCCTTGCCCTGCTCCCTGTCTTGTACCTTAGTAGTCCCCAGTGTCTATTGTTTGCATCTTTATGTCCATGTGTACCAAATGTTTAGCTCCCACTTATAAGTAAGAACATGCAGTATGTGGTTTTCTGTTCCTGCACTAATATGTCTATGATAATGGCCTCCAGATACATCTGTGTTGCTGCAGAGGACATGGTTTAATTCTTTTTATAGCTGTGTAGTATTCCATGGTATAATAGAGGTTTTTTTGTTTTTTAACCACTTCCTCATTTTTAGCTCTAGGTGACACATTATCCCCAGGTTCACCTCAGCTCTAGTAAATGATCAGAATGCTACCCTTCTCAGATGAGGGAGGTGAAACAGGGTATATCCTTCCAGTGTAGGAAGGCTGGGCCAGCGTTTTATGCCCAGGGAACCTGTGGGATGCACCTCCTACAGTGTGGTGCTGCTGAACAGGTGTCATGAAGTAGCATCTCCTTTGGCTAAGATTAAGAGCAGAATTTCGAGGGTCAAGGACAGTAATCTAACCTCCTCTCTTTGTCTCTGCCTGTCCTCAGGTGTATGTGTCCCTTCAGGCACTTGTGATGCTTCCCATGGGTTAAGGCAGGGACTGATCTACTGCTAGGGAATGCAAAATGATAAGGGAGCTGGCTGTTCACCTTGATCTCACTTTTTCCAGTTTTAAAATAGTAAGTTGGAGGAAAATTTTCTACATGTGTGGTGCAAGGTGGGATGGAGAAGAGGTACATCATGGATGTGGAAGTCTGATACTCTTACTGTCTGTTTGGTGTTTATTAAATTCTCTGTGGCCTCAGGGCCACATCTCATCTTTATATTTGAGTTTTGGGATATTTTTAGCAATAATCTCTGTGCTGTTCATTTGCTTTGGTGTCCTGTTGAGAGGAGTGAAGCCAGCCTTCTTGCACATTGCAGGAGTCTCTAGTTTCTTGAGGTTTCCTTTTTGATCCATAGATTATTCAGAAGTTTATGGCTTAACTTCCAATGTATAGGAATTTTCCTGTTATCTTTCTGTTATTGATTTCAACTTTTGCTTCCATTGTAGTAAGAGAAGATACTTTGTAGTTTCAGTTCTTTTACATTTGTTTAGGTTTATTTTATAGTCCCAGATATAGTCTATGTTGGTTAAAAAAAATGTGCATTATTCTGTCAGGTGGAGTGTTCTACAAATATCAAATAGATCCTGTTGATTTGTGTTGTTGAGTTCTCTATATCCTTCTTAGTTTTCTGTCTAGTTATTCTATCTTATACCATATACCATAAAAGTGACTTGTATCCAAAATATACAGAGAACTACTAGATGTTTACCCAATTTATGTGAAAACTTACATCCACACAAAAATCTACATGCGAATATTTATAACAGCCTTACTCATAATTGCCAAAAGTTGGAATCAACCAAGTTGCACTTCAATAGGTAAATAGATAAGCAAATTGTAGTGTGTCCATACAATGGGCTTTTATTCAATAATAAAAGAATATGAGCCATCAAGCTGCCAAAAAAGATATCCTCACATGCGTATTGCTAAGTAAAAGAACCAGTGTGAAAATAATACATACTATATGGTTCTAAGTTTATCACAATGTAGTAAAAGTAAAATTATAAAAACAGTAAAATGATCAGCGGTTACCCAGTTTTTGAAAAGAAAGAAATGGGTGAATGGATAAAGCCCAGCAGATTTTTTTTTTTTTTTTTTTTTTTTTGAGACAGAGTCTCGCTCTTGTCTCCTAGGCTTGAGTGCATTGGCATGATCTGATGTAACCTCTGCCTCCCAGGTTCAAGTGATTCTCCTGCCTCAGCCCTCCAAGTAGCTGGGATTACAAGCGTGTACCACCACGTCCAGCTAATTTTTGTGTTTTTAATAGAGACAGGATTTCGCCATGTTGGCCAGGCTGGTCTCAAACTCCTGACCTCAGGTTATCCGCCTGCCTCAGCCTCCCAAAGTGCTGGGATTACAGGCGTGAGCCACTGCGTCCAGCCAAGCCCAGCAGATTTTTTAAAGCAGTAACACTATTTGATATGATACTCTAGTAGTAGAAATACGGAAACATGGCATTATATATTTGTCAGAACTCATAGAAATTTATCACAAAGAATGCTTAATAAATGCAAATTGCATTTGATGGATCCCAGAAATCAACAAGAACTCTACCAAGAGAATTTAAATGTGTTACAAAATAAATGAAACATCCTCATAGAAGCAGATGGAAGGGAAAGGTACTGACCTAAATAACTTTGGATATGAGTGGAGTAAGACTAAAGGTAAAAGCAACTGCACATAAGCACTTTCGTTGATAAAGTTGTATCCCATGATACAACTTTATACAGAGTTGTATGGGTTAACAACTCTGATTTTAATATATATGTATACTGGAACTGAATAGTTAATAAATGGATGACAGGTAATGAGAGACAGGTATCTCACTGTTGGATTGGGAAATTACATATGTACAATCAAGAGGAAGAGGCTAGAATGATCCATGTAATCTTAGGTAAAAAATTAGAATTGGAGACATCAGTATGAATTCATTATCTACCTTTAACATAGATACAAATGGTTACATGCCAAATATGTATATTATGTATATATACACAGGTTAGTTTACACACATATTTCTTTGCTGTGTCAGCAGAGAGGGTCTAAAAGAAATGACATACCAGTATGAAATGACATAACTAATGCTGAAGTCTTAGTTTTTGTTACCATTTGCCAGTAAAAGGAGCCTGGGTTCCTTGGGGAAATGGCTGATTTTAGGACCAAGGCAGGAAATATGCAAGATGAGCCTGTATATCTCATAGTGCTTAAAAGTAAGGACACGCTTAAGAAAACAAACTACAACAAAAACACACATTGGCAAGTGTATATTAAGGAGGCATAAGAGTCAATTGACATCTCCGAATGGCCAAACATGTAAAAATTTGAATGACACAATAAGAATTATTTTATTATAATCCAAAGTATAAAATAAATATCCATGAGTTCATGCTTATACAAATAACTTCTTGCATAAATTAATTCATGAGAGAGAAGAGACTAATCTCCTGTGCATAAGATTTCCAAATAATTTATATAGATGCTCTACCCTCAAGGAATGGACACATAACTTCTCAATTCTCAGGTGTGGACTGCACACAGTGTCTTCCTTCCAAAGAGTACAGAATAGGGGGCAGATTGGGGATGAGTAACTTTGCTGTGGGGAGATCTGACAAATACCTCAGCTAAGAGATCAAGATCAATGTCACCATTGATTAGTCAGATTGATAGCATATACCTGTAATATGAAATAATTAAAATTACTCTATACCTCTATAATCTTCTTCCAAAAATCCCATAACCCTAGTCTTATCAGAAAATATCAGACAAAAACCAGAAGTGGGCATTTTACAAAAAAAACTGACCGGCACTTATCAAAGCTGTCAAGGTCATCAAAAACATGGAAAGCCTGAGCATCTGTCACTGCCAAGAGAGCATAAGGAGACATGACAGCTAAATATAATTTAGTAATCTGGCTGGGATCCTGAAACAGAAAAAGGGTATTAAGAACAAAGTAAGAAGCATGAATAAACTATGGGCTTTAGTTAATAATAATGTGCCAATATTGCCTCATTAATTCCAGCAAATGTTCCATAATAATAGAGGATGTTAAATGTAGGGGAAACATGGTACAGAGTATCTGGGAACTCTCTATATACTATCTTAGACATTTTTCTGTAAATCCAAAACTGTTCTTAAAAATACTTCATTTTTAAATAAAAGTTGCCAGGAAAAGAAAAAAGAAAAAAAGAACAACAAAAAATTGAAGTCTATTTAATCAAATAATAATGAGATATTCTATACAATTGTCAAGGAACAAATTATTTCAATACTATTTAAATTGTTCCTGAGAGTAGTAAAAAGTAAACATTTCCCAATTCATGTTGTGAGTCTGGAATAATCTTATTACAAAACTAGAAAATCATAGTAGAAAAATGTAGGTTAATATTTACTGTGAACATAGACGTGAAAACTTCAAAAATAAGATACTACCATATCAAATCTAAAAGTATATTTTTTTAAATATACATCAAGATAAAAATGGATTTATCTCAAGGACACAAAGATGGTTAATAGATTAACATAAATCACCACATTAACAGATTAAGGGAGAAAAGTCATATGACCTTCTCAATTGATGCAGAAAATGCATTTGATAAAATTCCACACCTTTTTACAAATAACAGCTCTTCACAAGCAATGATTAGAAGGTAACCTCTTTAATTTGACAAAGCAAATATAGTTAATAATTAGATATTCTTAGTATCCTCTTTAAAGTTAGGAATAAGACACAGTCCAAGTATAATTCCGTCCAGTATTGTACAAATTAAAAGAAATAAATGATGCAAGCTTTGAAAAGGACAAAACAGAACTTCATGATTACTACATGGGGTCTATTAAAAAATCAGTAGTCTTTTAGAAGTAATGGTAGAGTTCATCAAGTTTGTTAGATACAAGATCAAGATACATCAGTTGCTGTCCTGTAAACCCAAGGTATATTTTTTTTAAATGGACCAAATTTCAGGGTTTATTTGATATTTACTCTTTATTTCATGATGGAGAGATTGTAACTGTAGCACAAGTAGATGAGCATTCCTCGTTTGATCAAAATGGATTTTTAACTGTCTAAATGGTCAAGATACTGTATTAGGTGCTATACAGTAGTACAGAATTGACCCTGTAGAAGCTTATAATTTGGGGGCACCCTGTACTAAGAGATGGAAATACACCAACCGTACAAGAATAATAAGCCAATACATAAATGATCAATAAAGTGTTTAGATTTAAGTTTAAAATTACAATTAAAGAGACAACTTTAGTTCAGGTGTGGTGGCTCACGCATGTATTCCCAGCACTTTGGGAGGCCGAGATGGGTGGATCAGAAGGTCAGGAGTTTGAGACCAGGCTAGCCAAGATGGTGAAACTCTGTCTCTACTAAAAATACAAAAATTAGCCAGGCATGGTAGCAGGTGCCTATAATACCAGCTACTCGGGAGGCTGAGGCAGGAGAATCACTTGAACCCAGAAGGCGGAAGTTGCAGTGAGCAGAGATCGCACAACTACAGTTTAACCTGGGCAACAGAGCAAGACTCCATCTCAAAAAAAAAAAAAGACAACTTTATCTCAACCTTTTTATTATGAAAAATTTTAAACATATATCAAATTGAAAGAATTTTACATAAATACTTTAAAGAGTCTACTTAGATTCTACTATTAAACATTTTGTTATAGTTGCTTTATCACTTACCTGTCATCTATTTGGTCAAAAGACATTAAAAAAGAAAAACCCTGACATCTAGCATTGTCAGGAGAGGCAGCAACAGTGTGTTGATGTCAATGTAAATTGGTACAAACACTATGGAAAATGACTTCCTCTTATACAGTAAAACTGCACATGTGCTTATTCCTGTGACTCATAAAATGTACTTCTAGCTATATACCCTAGAACAGTAGCTATCAAATATTTTTGACCATATGCCGCAGTAAGAAATGTACTTCACATTGTAATTCAGTACCCACACACATATGTATATATATGTCTCTATGTATGTGGGTATGTATATATGCATATATATGTACATAAACATAGGTGTGCACATACATATACAAAAGGCACAAACTTTTATGAATCAAACTTTTCCATGGATTACGGTCAACTAGAGAACTTGTTAAGATACAGATTACTGGAACACACCCTCATAGTTTCTTATCCAGTAGATCAGCAAGAGAGAGGAGGGGTAGGGGTAAGATGGGAAATGTTGCCTTTCTAACAAGTTCTTATGTGATGTATATGTTTCTGGTCCAGAGACCACAAATTGAAAAATACTGATTTATCAGACAGCTACATCTTTGCACTGGTCCTTACCTCATATTACTCCCCTATAAGTAAGCAAGTAGTTACTTGCCGGGTGGGAGACAGTACATTCAAAATGCACTTGATGCTTTTTTATAACTCTGTGCTTTTGCATTATTTTTTCCCCTTCTCCTAAACAGACCTTTTTTTTTTTTTTTTTTTTTTTTCCCGGTGAGACGAAGTGTCCGTCTTCTCACCCAGGCTAGAGTGCAATGGTGCAATCTCAGCTCACTACATCCTCCACCTCCTAAGTTCAAGCAATTCTTCTACCTCAGCCTCCCGAGCAGCTGGGATTGCAGATGCCTGCCACCACACCCAGCTAATTTTTGTATTTTTAGTAGAGATGGGATTTCACCATGTTGTCCAGGCTGCTCTCAAACTCCTGACCTCAGGCAAACCGCCCACCTCAGCCTTCCAAAGTACTGGGATTACAGGAGTCAGCCACCATGCCTGACCAAACTGCCCTCTTTTTCTTACCCTTCCCCCTACTCTTTCTTATCTGTTGAAATGTTTTTCTTTATAAAGCCACTCAAATGATTCATTTTCTATAAAGCCTTACCTCACGCCCTCAACTAGAAATGTACTGCTTTTTTTTAACCCATGGTGCTTTATATCGATTTACTATCTTGTGTTGTAGTTGTTTATATGCTTTAATGTTCCATATTTTACAGTTATAAACTTCTTAAGGATTTGAGTTGCATTTATTCAGTAATACTTAGCACAGATCTTTAACTGTTTGATAAATATTAGAATATGCCAAAACTTTGGTGCATATAGTTTTTAAATTACTGAATGATATAATGTTTGTAAAAATACTTTATTAATCATAAGCATTATATAGAGGTGAAGTACTTTCTTGCAGTGACTGGACATTCTATAGGTGGAAAAGTATATATCAAAATTTAAACACTTCAAAGAGATCAGGAAAATGACAAAGAATAAAAAAATCTCTGATCTAATGTTTTGCCAAAATAAAAGGCAAAAAAATTGATGGGAAAAAAAAACAAATGCAATCTCCTGGCTATATTTCAAAACCTTTAATTATATCACATATGCATACATACACACACACAGAAAAATAGTGGTCTATATATAACTGTTGGTTATATTAGCACTGCTACTAGGGTATCAACCTAGAGCAAGTGAAGTATTATTGGAGATATAAAAAGCCTGGTTTTGATGTCAAAAATTGGAATAAAAATAATTAACTAAGTTTCACTTGCCACTAACCTTCTGATGGAGGGAGTTACAACTTTCTTGGAAAATAAAATCCAACACATTTCACAATATGAGATAAAATTGTCACAATGATATGACAGTAAGGATAAGGTCATGGACATTAATAAACACAAGATGAAATAAACTTACTGTATAAAATTACAAAGATCCCAGAGGCGTGTATCAGTCAAATTCTTTGTAGTTCAAATTATTTTTCCATATTTTGTAGGTAACTGTATTTATCCTTCCTTCATAGAAAAGTTGGGAGGATAATATGCAGTAACTGTTATGGTAATATTTCTAGTTTTTAGGAGGAAAGGTACTACAAACTTCCTGATGTAGCTAATATTGTATTCTGTGAGGGATTATTGTGCTCTTAGTTAAAATTTTAGATTTATTCAATAAATTGCTAGATCTACTTATATGAGAATGAAGAACTTAATATTAATGACATTCCAATCATATTACTGGTAATGTTATAATTAGCTATCATATTGACAAAAAGCTACAATTTTAGTTTGGAAAGAAAAACAAGATTCCTAAGTAAATATGAACATATTAAGAACTATATAATTACCCAGTGCCATTTTGTCACCAACGTACTTTTTCCAATTCTGAATGCCAAAACTAAAACAGATTTTGAAGAAATGCCATTAAGATTAAAGGTTAGAAAGTAGACTTAAAGTTTTTAATGAAACAATGAATAGTTTTTCTAGTAAGAAGAAGGCCAGCAGTTGATTCAGTAAACATTTTCAGATATATGGAAAGTTGTAAATAAATGGCAACCTTCTCTTTCAGATTGTAAATAGGACCAGAAGAAAAAGTAATAAAATACAAGACAGTTTTAGGTTACTTCAGAGAATAAGAGGGGTTAAAGGAAAATTCAATCATAAGACATTTGGGGAAGAATATTCTTACATTACTTTAAATTTGAAACATAGCATAATCTCTTTGTTTTCAAATGATGAAAATGAGATAATGTTACCAAATCAAAGTAACACAACCAATTAGTGACAGCATAATTCCAGCTCTCATATGAAAATCTAGGCCTTTGATTCTTGACACCAGTCTTCCACTGCTTTTTCATTTTTTATTTCTTAAGAAACTAGTTAGTTTAAATATGGCCTGGAAATTGACAATTATCTCTGAAAGACCTTTCTAGCTTAAAATGCCTGCAATTATCAATGGGTCTATTAATGAATGAGCTCTCCAACCTCTTTCCTTCTGCCATTCACTTGTGAAAAATGTTGTTTTACTTTAAAGCTTACAGACTTCTTGAGAAGCAAGAGCTCAGATATAAATCTTAAGTGCTTTTTGTGTTAGACTTTTGAACATAAATATCAGTAGGCATTTTTAATGCACTATCTCAAACTCTTACAATTGTATAAAGTATAATTTTATATATTTTCTAACTTCAGAAGCTGAAGTTAAACAAAATAGGTAATTAGCCTTTGTCAGATTCCTCAACAGTAGGTAATTTATTCTGATTCCACATTCAGTACATTTTTTCCAATTTGCCATACTAACCATAATATAAAAATTTCAACCAGAATGCCTAACTTGTATAGCAAGCAGTGGATGTCTTAAGATAACAATTTTATTCCTAAAACACTTGTTCATGTAAAGTAAAATGATTGTTCTTTGTTGTTAATGTATTTAAATTGGGCATTCATTGCAATTTAGTATTCATCTGCTTTCTCTTTTCTTTCAGGCCTGTATGTGGAATCAGAGGGAAAACGCTCATAATTAACCTGCCAGGTAGCAAGAAAGGATCTCAGGTAAATCACCTGTACATATGAATGGTTTAGTATAAGAACTTTTGATCAGCTGTGAAAGTTAGCCAGCCAAAAAGTTGGAGCACTCCACAAAACTGCCCTCACTTCTAATACCAATTGCAGGATTCCCAAAGTCAGTCTCAGGTTCAATAATTAAGTGGAAAGACATATAACTGAATAAAAACTATTTTACTTACAGTTATGGTTTATTATGGGGAAAGGATACAGATTAAAATCAGCCAAGAGAAGAAGTGCATTAGACAAAGTCCAGGAATACTACCAAACACAGAGCTTCTGTTGTCCTCTCCCTGTAGAGTCATGAATACTTTACTCTCCTGGCATCCATGAATGATAATATACTTGCAATACTGCCAATCAGAGAAGCTCACCTGAATTTTTGATGTCCAGATTTTTTTGCAGTTTATTATATTTTGCCCATGTGAATGAACGTTAGTCTTTAGCACTTCCCAGAGATTGGACTGATACTGATACTCTGCTATCTTCCAGAACTGACACCACGTGGCCCAAAGTCCCCATTATAAGTCATATAGTTAGACTGTCTAGTGGCCAAAGCCATCAGGTAAACAAAGACTCTCCTGTCACACATGACATTCTGAGGACCTAGAGATCTCCAGTTAGTTAAGGCAACTACTTTTACCCTCAGACTCTCTTTGGATACTGTTAATTCTTCACTCTACGTACAAGCTACCTTCTGGCCTTTGACCAAGGCTTTTTTTTTTTTTTTTTTTTTTTTGGATAGCAATACAGTCATGTTTGTCTGGGCATCTGTATTTACTATGGCATTTATGTGACAGACACAGCAGTAGTATTAGTGTGAATATACCTAAGACTTGGCCAAGGCAGTGTAGGGTATGAATAGATTTAGAGAAATAACTAATCCACTAAAGCCATTACACACATTTTCATAATTTTGTATTAATTTACTAATTTATCACCTTGATCTGCCACTGTTGATTTGTTTGTGTATCATAGAAATTAGCTGATAGTGGCAGGTTTGGTGGCTCACACCTGTAATCTCAGTACTTTGGGAGGCTGAGGTGAGCAGATCATCAGAGGTCGGGAGTTTGAGACCAGTCTGGCCAACATGGAGAACCCGCATCTCTACTAAAAATAAAAAATTAGCTGGGCATGGTGGCACATGCCTGTAATTCCAGCTACTCAGGAGGCTGAGGTAGGAGAATCACTTGAACCTGGGAAGTGGAGGTTGCAGTGAGCCAAGATTGTGCCGTTGTACTCCAGCCTGGACAATAAGAGTGAAACTCCCTCTCACAAAATAAAAAACAACAAAAAAAAGAAATTAGCTTATGGTTTCCTAAGTTCAGTTCTTCCTCAGGCCAATTATTTTCTATTGACATTATATCCTGAGAAGGCTTTAAATCAGTTTCCCAATACACTTGGCCATAACCTAAAAAATAAAAGTCAAAAGATACTGGCACATTATTAGTCTGTCTCTGACATTAACAATTAGCTCGTTCGTCATCATATGACCAGAATGCCTTCCAGAATGATGCTACTCAGGTTTGCAGGCTTGTTGGATTCCAAAAATAGGAGTGATCTCAGCAATGTATGACTTCATCCTTTCATGCATCTGTTACAGTTGAGCTAAGAAACAATGTCATCTCTTGTTCTGAACCTCTTTGGAGATACCACTGCAGTATTATTTCCCTTACTACATAACCTATTCATTCATTCCTTTACCCTCAGCTACCATTCCTCCTTCTATTTATACCCAAACTTTTCTACCTTTTAAAGAGTTGTAAGGTTTGGCCTCTGTGCTGATTTGGATTGCCATTGCTAATACTAGTTTAGCAAGTTCCTCCGGTGTAGTCTATTCCTATTCATACAGAGTAGGACTGTATAAGTAAAAAACCAGTAGACTGTCTTAACCCACTAGGTAATACAACTGCATTCACTGTCAACCCTGATTTGGCCAGATAAGGTAAAGGGAAGGTCTACCCCATCAGGTCTTTAGGAATTCTAAAGCCACAGTTATAGTTTCTTGCTTAGAAATCACCTCTGCTTCTGGTACCCACAATTGCAGCACTGGTCCTAAGACTACTGCATCTGGTAGGGAAAAAAAAAGAAAGAAAGAAAGTTGAAATTATGTGAGGGGAAAAGAGAAAGTACAGTCATAAAGAAAAAAGTCAAATCAAATCAGCACATTTTCCCAACCCCTTCTTTCCTAGAAAAGTGAAGTTATCTATCTAGTAGGGACCTTTCTTTGACTTTCCCCCATGTTGAATGTGATCACACAATCATGAAGGCATGTAAGCCAGCCCTTCATGCCTTTATCTCTTCCAACTTCAGACAACAAATATTTCAAGCACCCATTCTACTGTCTATCAAGTTATTACACTTAGGATGAAAATGTGTTCTTCAGTCAGAAGAAATGTGACTCAGGAATCCAAATTGGTCCAGTATCTTCTGTTCTGGTCCTTTTATACTACTCTGAGCATTTGCATCTACCACCAGCTGAGCCAAACCCAGTTCAGAGTAAACGTCTATTTCTGTTAGGACCCACTAGGAGCCTCTAGAAGCTACCAGCATCAGTCTGACTTACTAGCTATGTACAGAGTCTTTCCTCTTTGGAATCTGCCCCATAGCCCTCTGCGGTGTCTGTCTGTCTTGTTGGCAGACAGAAAGCTAGAATAGGCATTTTATGCCTCAGAGGGTACAAGATGAATATATCTGGATTCAGCCCATCTTGGCATGCTGCAGTGCCCTGGTGTCTACTGATCTCATGGGATCAAGTGCCCACATCAAGCAAGCATACTGGGATGTCTACCTCCCGGGTCTAATCAATTTCCAACCCTGGAAGGGAATTCTTCCAATGAACATCAACATATGCTACTTTACTCCACCCACTTAAACTCCCAGAGTGATTTCCATAGGGCCACACCCCATATGGGCATTTCTTTCATAGGTCGGTTTTCTATTCAGCTTCTGCCTCACTATATGGATAGGCTATTAGACACTGCTCATGAGTTAGTAAAAACCCAAACATAAGGGCACACTTCATGCAATTCAGCCCATCAAGTTGATATGTTTTTACTTTCTTCAGTCAAAGTAGCAGCCTTCCAAACAGGATGCTGTTTGTTTACTTTGGACTGCCCTCTATAAACTAGGCAGATCTTTCTTGGTCAGTGGAGAGCTGAGCTATTTACAGGGCATCAGTCAAGTGACCCAAGTGGTCATAGGAACCAGCCTCAGATGGTTATAAATTCAGCCGTAGGGAAAAGTGGCTACATACTTGTGAGTACCTCCCCTATGTTTCTCTGATAGCATAATCCTATATGCACTATTTCAATTTTATAATAGAGCTCTTCTGGGCACTACCTTCCCCTTTAGAGCATTTCTCTGATTATCCAAGACATTAATGGGTATTGCAAGTTTAAAGGTTATTTTATGTCCTTTAGTCATAAAGACAGTCTCAAATTTTCATAGTAGACAGTCTCAAATTTTAATAGTAAGCTAGTAAATGTCTCTCAGTTTGGAAATTTTCTGGCCCCAAATTCCAGCAGTCATCACTGGGTGGCAAACACAGGTTTTTGCCATGAACCCCACTCTGTACGCCACAGAGGGCTACAGTACAGCAAATTCAGGTCTGTGTTGGCTTAGTCAATTATATTGATTCCTATTTAGCATGTTTCATCACTATTGGTAGAAGGATGATTTACATGTCTTCTGTTTTACAGCACTAAGGGAACCGTGCCCCAATCAAACACAGTATTCATCCCCATAATATATCTAGGTAAAGAAGACTCAACTACTTCATATAAAGTTGACTGTTAAAATATTCTAATTTTCTTTCAAACTTTCACCTTAATTAATTAATTGCTATTTCCTTCTAATCTGACTATGCCCTTCCATTGGGACTTCAACAGGTTTTAGATTCACAGTTGACTCCCATGTCAGGAATTCCTAGAAAAGTCTCTTCTCTGCCCCCTGATCATTTTACCCGTACATGTGCATATGGTCCTGGAACTCCAGCCCTGGCTTGGGCCAAGAGCCTCAGACCTTTTTATCAGACCTTATCTTGATTAGATTGTGGAACAGTCACCTCAGGCAATTCAAGATCAGGTTTCTTATAGTTATCTTTGCCTTCTCATTTTAAAAATTCCTTTAAACTAAATAGAGAAGATTTGTTTAGGACTTTTGAATGGCAAATGTTTGGAGACAAGCAGGCGCTCCCAGCTGTTCATCCAGCCTACAACAATGCAAAAGTAAGTAAGACCTTTGTTTTACCTCCATCAGTGGTCACTGTATTTATCAGTTTCTTAATAACCATTTCAATATTTCTATCCTGCTAGGACAAGTCCCTTGAATCTCACTCTTTCCCATTCTCTTCTGAATCAATCTAAGTTATTCGTTGTTTATTGTTTCAATAAAATTTTTTTTTGTAAGTGACTCTGTGACTAGCAGCTATACATCAGATTACACAGAATCCAAGCTTGGCCCAACCTTATGATCCACCCCAACATGTCTTCCTTACTTTCATTTTAGATAGCATAGGTAACAATAACCAAGAGATTGTGTGGTTAGCTTCTTTCTTTATATTTTGCATCTCCTTATGCATCCAGACAACTTCTTGGGAACTATCTCCATTAAGCAATTCAATACTGTGATTGACCCTGTCTCCACTCGGGGATCAAAGGTTGATCATCCCACACCCTCTCTTCACTTCCCAAGCCATGTATATCAGTGAGTCAGGGTTTTTCTAGAAAATCCCATTTTTGACACCAACTGTGAGGAGTTTTAGCCAACTGCAAAAAATAACTACCTACAAATGTGGAGTACTCCACAAAATTGCCCTCCCTTCTGACCCTAATTGCAAATTCAGGGGATTCTAAAAGGACCTTCAGGTTTAATAATTCACTAGCATTCATGGAACTCACAGAAAGCTGTTATACTTGTGATTATTATTCATTGCAATAAAAAAGGAAAGAATATGGATTAAAGTCAGCCAAGGAAGAAAGTACATAGAGTACCTCTGCAGAGTCTAGCAGAGGTAACAAACAAGGAATTTGTGTTGTCGTCTCTCTTTGGGGACATGGACATGTTGCCCTTCTTGC
Source organism: Saimiri boliviensis (assembly GCF_048565385.1). Lineage (NCBI taxonomy): Eukaryota > Metazoa > Chordata > Mammalia > Primates > Cebidae > Saimiri > Saimiri boliviensis. Next base: position 36,827,843 of record NC_133450.1, on the reverse strand, counting down.
ATCAGTCTGTGATACCAGCTGGAGTAATGACAGCTGGGGATGCTCACCTGAGCCTTTGGTATCCACAGCTTTTACTAAGACTCAAACACATACTGCCAGCTGGCTGACCTGTAATCTTTAATCCTAAACTAAAGTAGAGAGAAGCAATTGGGGGCCTTCCATATAGAAAGTGGGATCAGAAGGTCAAGAAAGGGAATATGAATATGTATATATCCAAGTCACTCAGGAACTTTTATGCAGGTGCAAAAAACTTATGTGTAAGTGGCCACAAGATTGTTTAATAGACAGATGAGTGAAACTCCATGTTTACTTTTAGACACCAAAGCTTTGTGTGAAATCTTGAATTAATGGGGAGGGATGAAGGGTAGGCCATGCCAGTCTGTTTTTTTCCTGATACCTTCCCCTCACTCCTGAACTGTAGTCTAACAATATTAGACTGTCTCTGGTGGCCAAAGTCCATAAGCAAACAAAGACATTACTATTAGGCATTGTTAAAAACACGCGCTTTGAATGAAGAGACCCCCCCCTCAAACAGGTTTTGTGTGAGCAACATGGCTGTTTATTCACCTGGGTGCAGGTGGGCTAAGGCCGAAAAGGGCATTAGTAAAGGGCAGTGGGATAGGAGTTGGTTTTATAGGTTTGTGGTGGGTAGTGCAAAGTTTCAGAGTAAGATTAGTTACAGTGGTGGGGGTGGGGGCAAGGAGTATACATTACCTTGAGTTCAGTTACAGTGGCGGGTGGGATAAGAGTAGTTAAGATGGTAAGGTGGGGTGAGGAGTATTCACATTATTATGATAACAGTTAAGATGGCAGGGTGGGGTGAGGGGGCAGGAGTGATCAGCCTAGGCAGGCAGGAAGGCAGGACTTTAGACTTTCTGGGTCCTGGCTTGCACATGGAACCCTGACAGGTATGAAATTCCACGGACATAGAGCTTACTCCCAGAAGCTGAGTGTACAAGCCAGACGTCTCCTCAGTCAAGGTTAAATTCTTTACTACACCGTCTTTAAACAGTGAACTGATTGAGCCATACAGAGATAGGTCAGGAGATTAGACATCTTTCCAGGTGTTACGTAACCCTCTAAAAATTTTTAAGATTTTGTTTACATCTTAGATTTTAAGCTAATACTTCAAATGTGAAAGAAAAAGACCTCCACCTATTCTGCAAATATATCTGGACTTATGTTCTGGTTTTTAAGTTCTCACCTATTCTGTTTTGGTTATATATTATAGGTAATAGGGAGCACCTCAGCAGCAGGTTATATTGACTTTATGCAGTGCTCTTTACAAGCATATTTTATATTTTACATGCTGTACGATGTTGCCTCACTATACTTTATGATGGCAGTTAGAACTTTAGCTCTTTGGACAAAATAATCTTGTTCTCACATGGTTGTTAGTTTTAGTGCCCTGCTCTAGCTAAAAATATAAAACCTCTTTTCTGCTTCTTTTAAAACAATTTCAGTACCAATAAATCTTTGTTTATTCATTGAATTTCTCCAAGAATAGGAGAAGGGAAGGGAAAACAGTCAGCATGTGTGATAAAAATTGATTAGACTATGGGAAAAGAAGTAGCCAGTATAGCAAAATCAACCATCAATTAATATACCCCAGTTGTGGGGTCAACAAAGCCCAAAGGGGCTCAATCTCCAGCAGTTCAAGAATGAGGAGATGGGATCAGGAAAGTAACAGACAGGTACAGGCTACCTTCCCTCCCCATAAATTCAGGATTTCACACAAAGGTTTGGTGTCTAGCAGTAAACATATAGTTTCATTTGCCTGTCTATTAAACAATCTTTTGGCCACTTTGATGTAAGATTCTTGCACCTGTGTAAAAGTTCCTACGTGACTTGGATATAAATATTTATATTTCTTTACTTAGCCTCATGAGACCACTTTCTGCATGGAAGACCCTCACTTCCTTCTCTCTACTTTTGGATTAAAGATTAAGTAGATTTGACCCATTCAAAATATAGCAGTGTCTTAAGTGTTTGACATGAATCACATCAAGAAATGGTCTTGACTCAGGAGGCTGGGAACAAGGGATGGAATGTTCCTAGTTTATTCAGGAATTTTCTATAAATCAGTTAAGAGCTATGGAAATAACCCAATAATTAAATATGTATGTGTGTTGGTATGTAGGTTTTCTCTTGGGGAGGAAGGGAAGGAAAAGAGGGTAGTATACATGTTTCTAGCATGTATGTATTTATTTAGTTTTTAGAGACAGAGTCTCACTATGTCACCCCAGCTGGTATGCAGTTAAACAATCATAGCTCACTGCAGCCTCAAACTCTTGGGCTTCTTTCCTATCTTTCCTGACTTTCTCATAATGCATCTTTAAACTACCAAATTGTATACACAAATTTTACTTTTAAAAAAATGCAGTGCATGTTTTTTTTTTTTTTAAGAGAATCTGATTCTGACCATCATGCCTGTCCTCAATCTTTTTATTTTTCCATAAGTTATTGGGGTACAGACAGTATTTGGGTGCATGAGTAAGTTCTTTCGTGGTGATTTGTGAGATTCTGGTGCACCCACCAACCAAGCAGTATACACTGCACCGTATTTGTTGTCTTTTATCCCTTGCCCACCTCCCACTCTTTCCCGCAAGTCCCCAAAGTCCATTGTATCATTCCTACCCCTTTGCATCCTCATAACTTAGCTCCCACATATCAGTGAAATATACAGTGTTTGGCTTTCCATTCTTGAGTTACTTCACTTAGAATAATAATCTCTAATCTCATCCAGGTCATTGCAGATGCTGTTAATTCATTCTTTTTTATGGCTGAGTAGTATTCCATCACACACATATATATATATATATATATATATATATATATATATATATATGGTGTATATATACATGTATATATGATGTATATGTAATATATTCATATATATGATGCATATATATACATATATGTATATATATTAGCAATCAATGAGTAGATTAAAAAATCATATATATATATTAATAGGCATTTGGGTTGGTTCCATGATTTTGCAGTTATGAATTATGCTGCTACAAAGGTGTATGCAAGCATTGTTTTGAACAATGATTTCTTTTCTCTGGGTAGATACCCAGTAGTTGGATTGCTGGATCAAATGTTAGTTCTACTTTTAGTTTTTTAAGGTAACTCCACACTGTTTTCCATGGTGGTAGTACTAGTTTACATTCCCACCAGCAGTATAGTTTTCCATGATCACTGCATCCACACCAACATCTACTGTTTTTTTATTCTTTGATTATGATCATTCTTGCAGGAGTAAGGTGGTATCGCATTGCAGTTTTGATTTGCATTTCTCTGATCATTAGTGATGTTGAGCATTTTTTCATAAATTTGTTAGCCATTTGTATATCTTCTTTTGAGAACTATTAATGTCATTAGCCCACTTTTTGATGGGATTGTTTTTTTTCTTATGGATTTGTTTGAGTTCGTTGTAGATTCAGGATAGTAGTCCTTTGTCAGATGTATAGTTTGTGAAGATTACAAAACATTGCGGAAAGAAATCATAGATGACAGAAACAAATGTAAACACATCCCATGCTCATGGATTTGTAGAAGCAATATTGTGAAAATGACCATACTGCCAAAAGTAGTCTACAAATTCAGTGCAATCCCCATCAAAATACTGCCATCATTCTTCACAGAGTTAGGAAAAACAATTCTAAAATTCATATGGAATCAAAAAAGAGCCTGCATAGCCAAAGCAAGACTAAGCAAAAAGAACATATCTGAAGGCAACATACTACCTGATTCCAGACTACACTGTAAGGCCTTAGTCACCAAAACAGTGTAGTACTGGTATGAAAACAGGCACACAGATCAATGGAACAGAATAGAGAACCCAGAAATAAAACCAAACACACCCATCTGATCTTCAACAAAGCAAACAAAAACATAAGGTAGGGAAAGGACAACCATTTTAACAAATGTTGCTGGGATAATTGGCAGGCCATTTAGCCCTGTAGGAGAATGAAACTGGATCCTCAGCTCTCACTTTACATAAAAATTAACTCAAGATAGATTAAGAACCTAAACCTAAGACCTGAAACTATAAAAATTCTAGAAGATAACATTGGAGAAACCCTTCTAGACATTGGCTTAGACAAGAATTTTATGACCAAAAACCCAAAAGCAACTGCAATAAAAACAAAGATAAATAGCTGGGGCCTAATTAAACTAAGCAGCTTTTACACGGCAAAAGGAACAGTCAGCAGAGAATATATGCTTTTATACCACTGTTGTTCCTTAACTTATACAGACTACTGTAATTTATGTTATGCGTATTTCATGGCATATTGCTAAGACAATGTTTTACATATGATGAATTCTTGAGATTGATGGAGGGAAATGCAGATCCAAAATCACAAATCAGTTTGATTGCCACCATCTTGTATAACTACAAAAGTGCTCCATCTTAATTTTTTTCTTTCTCTGGCATACAGGAATGCTTTCAATTCATACTGCCAGCTCTACCTCATGCCATTGACCTTCTACGTGATGCCATTGTAAAAGTAAAGGAGGTGCATGATGAACTTGAAGATTTGCCTTCCCCACCACCTCCTCTTTCCCCTCCTCCTACAACCAGTCCCCATAAACAGACAGAAGATAAAGGGGTTCAATGTGAGGAAGAGGAAGAAGAGAAAAAAGACAGTGGTGTTGCTTCAACAGAAGATAGTTCCTCATCACATATAACTGCAGCAGCCATTGCTGCCAAGGTAAGCCTGATGAAAGACACTCAGAGGTCTAAAGGACCCACAGGTAAATGTACTGGTTTTATCTGTTTTCCATCCTATCCCTCCATACGTTTAATACTTTTTCAGAGAACCCTAAAAAAATAACTGGGATGGGCTGGGCATGATGGCTTATGCCTATAATCCCAGCATTTTGGGAGGCTGAGGTGGCTGATCACAAGGTCAGGCGTTCAAGACCAGCCTGGCCAGTATGGTGAAACCACATCTCTACTAAAAATACAAAAGTTAGCTGGGCATGGTGGTGGGCACCTATAGTCCCAGCTACTTGGGAAGCTGAGACAGGAGAATCGCTTGAACCTGGGAGGTGGAGGTTGCAGTGATCCAAGATTGTGCCAGTGCACTCCAGCCTGGGCAACAGAGCGAGACTCTATCTCAAACAAACAAACAAATAAATAAATAAATAAATAGGATGTCCATGACACTCCACTACTATGTTTCCTTCTTGATATAGATTCCTTAAGGGCACTGAAGTTTATTCTGAGCCCTGAGGCATTACTGATGAGCTGTTACCTATTGAAGTAGTAACTACGATGATAAACAATGTGACGTTTCAGAACTCTTTGGAGAAGTCATTTTTGTGGACATATTAAATATATAATGTTTATATTTTCAGAATATCAAAACTTCACACATTCTTAAAGGAACAGCAAACTGAAAGTAAAAGATCTTAGATGATTCAACAAAGAGTTGGGAAATATTAATAAGGATTTTTATAAAGACAAAGCTTTTCAGCAATTGTTGAATGTTTCTTAACTAATAACTTATTCAAATATTACTTGACACAAATTACCCTAGTGGTATAGATAAGAAATAGATATATTTGCATGTTTAATTTAATTAAGTAATAAATATTATTAGGACAATACCAAAGTATTACAAATTCTCTTTGGGCAACTCCAGGGGTAAATATACTGCCATGAGTTACTTGAGTAAATTCAGCTGTCTTAAAGTTATAGAAAATGATTTATTCTTCATACCTACTAAAGTCCACTTAGTATGCCTTAATATCTTCAGAAAGTAGCATATCAATTCTAGAAATCATAATTTTTCATTAAGAGCATAAACATTAAAAATTTAATTGCTATATGAAATAATTCCCAGAGTTTCATGGATCATCCAGATATTTTGGCTATCAGCATAGTGAGGTGTTTTTTTAAATAATGTATAGATTAGAATCACCAAGAAATCTTTTCGAAGTGTCCTTTCAGTAATCCAGTAAGTGGTTACTTAAGGCTAGTAAGTATTTAAGTTGTGTGTGGTTTTTTTATGAAACTAATTGGTGAAATAGGTGCATTTTTAAATCATTATATTTTCTTTTTCTTTTACTCTTTAAAAGAGTAAGAAGTGCCATAAATTTCAATCTTAAGAGAAGTTTTGGCATTTAAAATCTAAGCTGGTTCTGTCATTCTACATTTGGAAAATGTTAGCATTTCATTTTTTCATTTGTTTTTACCTTTTTTCCTTTTTAGTCATTTTGCTTGTGTAGTTTCATGTTTTCCTGTAACTATATTCATAGTTGTTATGTGTTGTGCATTAGAAGCATCCATTCTACACCAGTCCTGCTGTTGTCATGGCACACGGTGAGCAGCCCATCCCTGGTCTCATCAATTATTCCCATCATTCAACAGATGAACGGGTAAGACAAGAAGCTTTTGCATTAATGATTTTGCAAATATGCATTCTACTTCTTCTCCTTGGAGATAGGCTGTAACATATGGAAGATGTGTTGTTTTATGCTGATGGATTTTCAGCATTGCTTTCTTGCGAAAGTATAAGTGCCACTGAGTATATCCATCAAGGAATTAAATAGAGTTTCTCCTGTGACTAACGTACTCTGCTATCATTAAGATTCTGTCATTTGTGACAATGAACTTTTATCAAATGACTTGCAAGAAATTCATTTCTCAGAAGTTATTTTTGTCTTACCAATTTCATCAGATAGCTTTTAAATAAATTGCTGGACTTAAGATTACCTATTAAGAGAATCACTTTGAGTCTTAAAATCTAGACAGATTGGTCAAGCAAATAGTTGATATGTATTAACCCTCGTGTTTTTTCTCATTATTTTGCATCTCATTTTTTTTTCATTCACTAGGCTCTCATTACAACCATTTGCAGAGTTGACTTTGATATAAATTCTATGGTTCCTCATCATAAGTAAACTTTTTAGGCTGCATGTTTGTTTATTCAGTCACTGGCTGAATGGTACCTTGGGGGGAAAATGCCAGATTGTAAAAGATTAAATTGATAAATATAAATCTTTAAACAGTGATAATTTAGACACTGGATTAAAAAAAAAATGATCTAAATCCCAAATATGGATACAAAATGAGAGGGGTAGAGAAGAAAAACAAATAATAGAGTGAAATTTGGGTTTTAAATACTTAGGAAGCAAAACATCCAAAATTTGGAGAAGAAAAAACCAAGTTAGCTTCCATAGTATCTTAGAAGATATTACCAAATGAAGACTTTTTTTAATTTTAATTTTGTGGGGTACATAGTAGTGGATATATTTATGGGGGCATGTGAGATATTTTGATACAGGCATACAATGGGTAATAATCATATGAGGGTAAATGGGTATCCATCACCTCAAGCATTCATCATTTCTTTATGTTACAAACATCCAATTGTATTCCCTAATTTATTCTAAAATATGCAACAAATTATTGCTAATCATAATCACCCTGTTGTGCCATTGAGATGTTATCCATTGTATCTAACTATATTTTGGGTACCCATTAAGCATTCCCATTTCCCACTCCCCCTCCCCACCCTCTCCACCCTCTGTAACCATCATTCTACCATCTTTATCTGCAGGAATTCAATTGTTTTAAATTTTAGCTCCCACAAGTAAGTGAGAACATGCAAAGTTTGTCTTTCTGTGCCTGACTTATTTCATTTAACAATGTCTTCCATTTCCATCCATTTTGTTGCAAATGACAATATTTCATTATTTTTTATAGCTAATCAGTACTCCATTGTTTATATGTACCACATTTTCTTTTTTTCTTTTTTTTTTTTTTTTTTTTGAGATGGAGTTTTGCTCTTGTTACCCAGGCTGGAATGCAATGGCGCAATCTCGGCTCACTGCAACCTCCGCCTCCTGGGTTCAGGCAATTCTCCTGCCTCAGCCTCCTGAGTAGCTGGGATTACAGACATGCGCCACCATGCCCAGCTAATTTTTTGTATTTTTAGTAGAGACGGGGTTTCACCATGTTGACCAGGATGGTCTCGATCTCTCGACCTAGTGATCCACCCGCCTTGGCCTCCCGAAGTGCTGGAATTACAGGCTTGAGCCACCGCGCCCGGCTGCCACATTTTCTTTATTTATCTGCTAATGGACACTCAGATTGATAGTGCTGCAATACACATGGAAGTGCAGATATCTCTTCAATATACTGATTTCCTTTATTTTGTATATATACCTACCAGGGGGATTGCTGGATCATATGTAGTTCTGTCTTTAGTTTTTTGAGGAATCTCTATACTATTCTGCATGGTGGCTATACCAATCTACATTCCCACAAGTAGTGTACAAGTGTTCCCCTTTCTCCACATACTCACTGACATTCATTATTCCCTGTCTTTTGGATTAAAGCTGTATTAACTGAGAGGAGATGATATCTCATTATAGTTTTGATTTGCATTTCTCTGATGATCAATGCTGATGAACACCTTTTCATATACTTGTTTACCATTTCTATGTCTTCTTTTGAGAAACATCTATTCAGGTCTTTTGCCCATTTTTAAGTTGGATTGTTATATATTTTTTCCTATAGAATTATTTATATAGTCTGGCTACTAATCCCTTCTCAGATGCATAGTTTGCAAATATTTTCTTTCATTCCTTGGATTGTCTCCTCACTTTATTGATTGTTTCCTTTGCTATGATGAAGCTTTTTAACTTGATGTGATCCCATTTGTCCATTTTTTTCAGGGTTGCCTGTATTTGTGGGGTATCACTCAAGAAATCTTTGCCCAGTCCAATGTCCTGGAGAGTTTTCTGAGAGTTTTCTTTTAGTAGTTTCATAGTTTCAAGTCTTAGATTTAAGTCTTTAATCATTTTTATTTGATTTTTATATATGGCAAGAAATAGGTGTCTAGTTTTAATAATCTGCATATGGATATCCAGTTTTCCCAGCAGCCTTTATTAAAGAGACTGTCCTTTCCCCAGTGTATGTTCTTGACTCCCTTTGTCAAAATGAACTCACTGTACATATATGGATTTGTTTCTATGTTCTCTATTCTATTCCATTGGCATTGTATTTGTTTTTATGCCAGTACTGCGGTGTATTAGCTACTATAGCTCTATAGTATAATTTGAAGTCAGGTAATGATTCCTCCAGTTTTGTTTTTATTTTTTCTCAGGATAGCTTTCATTATTCTGGGTCTTTTGTGGTTCTGTGTAAATGTTATGATTAGTTTTTCTATTTATATGAAGGTATTGCATTGAGTCCATAGATTGCTTTGGGAAGTATGGACATTTTAACAATATTGGTTCTTCCAATCCATGAACATGGAATGTCTTTTCATTTTTTGTGTGTGTCCACTTCAATATCTTGCAAAAATGTTTTATGCTTCTCATTTTAGAAATCTTTTACTTCTTTGGTTAAATTTCTTCCTATGTGTTTTATTTGTAACTATTATAAACAGGATTACTTTCTTAATTCCTTTTTCATATTGTTCACTGTTGGCATATAGAAATGCTACTAATTGAGGGGGCATAGTGGCTCACACGTCTCATCCCAGAACTTTGGGAAGCCAAGGCAGTTGAATCACCTGAGGTCAGGTGTTTAAGACCAGCCTCACCAACAAGGTGAAACCCGTTTCTACTAAAAATACAAAAAATTAGCTGGACATGGTGGCAGGTGCCTGTAGTACCAGCTAGTCAAGAGGCTGAGACGGGGAATTGCTTGATCCTGGGAGGCAGAGGTTGCAGTAAGCTGAGATCACGCCATTGCACTCCAGCCTGGGTGATGGAATGAGACTCTATCTTTAAAAAAAAAAAAAAAAAAGAAAGAAAGAAAGAAATGCTACAAATTTTTGTATGTTGATTTTGTATCCTGCCACTTTACTGAATTTGTGTATCAGTTCTAATAGTTTTTTATTGGAGTCTTTAGGTTTTTCCACATGTTGTATCATCTGCAGACTATGGTGTAATTTGATCTCTTCCTTTCCAGTTTGGGTACTCTTTAATCTTTCTCTTGTCTGACTACTCTAGTTAGCACTTCCAATGCTGTGTTGAATAACAGTGGTAAAAGTGAGCATCTTTGTCATGTTCCAAATATTAGAGGAAAGGCTTTCAGTTTTTCTCCATTCAGTATGATACTAGATGTGGGTTTGTTGCATATAGCTTTTATTATGTTGAGGGTTGTTCCTTCTGTACCCAGTTTTTTGAGGGTTTTTATCATGAAGCAATTGAATTTTGTCAAAAGCTTTCTCAGCATCAAGTAAAATGATCATATGGCTTTTGTCATTCATTCTGTAGATTGATTGATTTGCATATGTTGAACCATCCTCCCATCCCTGGGATGAATCCCACTTGGTCATAATGAATGATGTTTTTAATGTGTTGTTGAATTTGGTGCACTAGCATTTTGTTGAGGATTTTTATGTCAGTGTTAATCAGATAGTGACCTGTAGTTTTCTTTTCTTTTCTTTTTTTTTTAATGTCTCTTTTTCTGGTTTTAGTAACAGAGTAATACTGACCTTGTAGAATTAACATAAAAGCGTTCCTTCCTTCTCTACTTTTCAGACTAGTTTGAGTAAGATTGGTGGTATCATAGTATTTCACAGACTTCAGCAGTGAAGGTATTGGTTCTTTTCTTTTCTGAGAGACTTTTTATTATGACTTAAATCTCATTGCTTATTATTACTGTATTCAGGTTTTGGATTTCTTCATGGTTCCATCTTGGTAGGTTTTATGCATTGAGGAATTTATCCATTACTCATATGTTTTCCTAGAAGTATTGGCATATAGTTGCTCATAGCAGTCTGTAATAATCCTTTGAATTTTTGTGGTATAATTGTAATGTCTCCTTTTTCATCTCTGATTTTATTTATTTGGGTAATCTCTCTTTTTTCCTTAGTCTGGCTAAAGGTTAGGCAATTTCGTTTATCTTTCAAAAAGAAAACTTTATTTTGTTGATTTTTTGTTTGTTTCAACTTCATTTATCTTTGCTCTGATCTTTATTATTTCTTTTCTTCTACTGATGTTGGGCTTGATTTGCTCTTGCTTTTCTAGTTCTTTATCATGTGTCATTAGGTTGCTTAGTTGTAGTTTTTCTACTTTTTTGATGTAGGTGCTTATTGGTATAAACTTTCCTCTTAAATAGTTTTTTCCTATCCCATAGGTGTTGGTGTTTTTTGTTTCCATATTCGTTTGCTTCAAGAAATGTTTGATTTCCTTCTTAATGTCTTCAGTGGCCCACTTGTCTTTCAGGAGCATATTGTTTAATTTCCATGTGTTTGTATCAATTCCAAAGTTTTTTTAATTGATTTCTAGTTTTATTCTATTGTGGGTTAGAGAAGATATATATGATTTCAGTTTTTTTGAAATTATAAAGACTTTTTTTGTGGCCTAACATATACATATTATCTGTCCTTGAGAATGATTCATGTGCTGAGGAGAAAAATGTGTATTCTGCAGCCATTAGATGAAATATTTTATAAAGATCTGTTAGAGTTATTTAATCTGTAATGGAGATTAAGTCTATTTTTTTTTTTTTTAAGACAGAGTCTTGCTTTGTTCCCAACCTAGAGTACAGTGGGGTGTTCTCAGCTCACTGCAACCTCTGCCTACCAGGTTCAAGTGATTCTCCTGCCTCAGCTTCCTGAGTATCTGTGATTACAGGCACATGCTATCATACCCAGCTAATTTTTGTAATTTTAGTAGAGACGGGGTTTCACCATGTTGGCCAGGCTCGTCTCAAACTCCTAACCTCAGGTGATCCAGCTGCCTCGGCCTCCAAAAGTGCTGGGATTACAGGCTTGAGCTACCACGCCCGGCCTCAATATTTCTTTATTAATTTTCTGTAGGGACAATCTGTGCAATGTTTAAAGTTGGTTGATGAAGTCTCCAGCTATTGATATATTAGGGTCTCTCTCTTTAATAATAATCGTTTCATATATCTGGATGCACTCGTGTTGGTTGCAAATATATTTACAGTTGTCATATCCTCTTGATGAATTGATCCCTTTGTCATTATATAATGGCCTTCCTTGTCTCTTTTTATAGTGTTTATCTTAAATCTATTTTTTTTTTTTTTTTTTTTTTTTTTTTTTTTGCTGTAAATGTAGATACTGCTATTCTTTTCTGGTTTCCACTTGCATGGGTTATCTTTTTCCATCCTTTTATTCTCAGTCTGTATGTGTTTTTATAGGTGAAGTGTATTTCGTGTAAACAACAGATTGTTCGATCTTGTTTTTGAATCCATTCAGCCACTCTGTGTCTTTTGATTGGAGAGTTAAGTTCATTTACATTTAGTGTTATTATTGATAAGTAAGGACTTACTACTGCTTTATTATTTTGTTTTGTTTTGTTTTCTGGTTCTTTATGGTCTTTTCTTCTTTTCTGTCTTTCTTTTTGTGAAAGTGATTTTCTCTGATGGTATGTTTTAATTTCTTGCTTTATATTTTTTGTGAAACTGTTATAGGTTTTTTTGGTTTAAGGTTACCATGAGCCTGGCAAATACTATCTTACAACCCATTATTTTAAACCAATGACAACTCAGATTGCTAAAACAAACAAAGAAGCAAAGAGACAACTGATGAAAACTCTACACTTAAATTCATCCCCCCACTTTTAAACCTTTTTTCTTCCTATGTATATTTTATAATATTATGTCTCAAAAAGTTGTAGTTTGGGTTTGGTTTTTTTGTTTTATTTTGTTTTGTTTTGAGATAGGATCTCACTGTGTTGCCCAGGCTGGAGTGTAATTGTACAATCACGGCTCAGTGCAGCGTTGACCTCCTGGGCAAATCAATCCTCCCATCTTAATCTCCTGAGTAGCCAGGACTACAGGTACACAACATCATGCCCAACTAATTTTTCTATCTTTTGTAAAGACAGAGTTTCACTATTTTGCCCAGGCTGGTCTCAAACTACTGGGCTCAAGTGTTCCATCCACTTTGGCCTCTCTAGCTGCTGGATCACAGGCATGAGCCACCATGCCTGTAGTTACCATTTTTTAGATCATCTTTTAGTCGTTCTCCTCAAGATATGAGATGAGTTGTTTATACATCACACTGTGTTATAATATTCTGTATTTGTCTCTGTATTTACTGCTACCGGTGAGTTTTGGGCCTTCAGATCATTTCTTATTTCTGTTTAATATTCTTTTCTTTCAGATTGAAGAACTCCCTTTAGCATTTCTTGTAAAACAGGTATAGTGTTGATGAAATCCCTGAGCTTTTGTTTATCTGGGAAGGTCTTTATTTATCCTTCATGTTTGAAGGATATTTTCACTGGATATAATTTTGTAAGATAAAAGGTTTTTTCCTTCAGCAGTTTAAAATTTACCATACCCACTCTCTCTTAGCCTTTAAGGTTTCCACTTAGAAATCCGCTGCCAGACATATTCGAGCTCCTTTATATGTTATTTGTTGTTATTGTCTTGCTGCTTTTAGGAGTCTTTCTTTATCCTTGACCTTTGAGAGCTTGATTATTAAATGTTTTGAGGTGGTCTTCTTTGGGTTAAATCAGCTTAGAGTTCTGTAGTCTTCTTGTACTTGAATGTTGATATCTTTCTCTGTGTTTTGAAAGTTCTTAATATCTCTTTGAATAAGCTTTCTACCCTGATATCTCTCTCTCTCTTCCCCCCTCCACCCGCCCTTTTCTTTAAGACCAGTTAACTCTTATATTTGCCCTTTGAGGCTATTTTCTAGATTCTGTAGGCATGCTTAATTATTTTTAATTCTTTTTCTTTTGATTCCTCTGACTGTATTTTCAAATAGGCTGTCTTCGAGCTTACTAATTTTTTTTTTCCGCTTGATCAGTTACATGGTTGAAAGACCGGTGTATTCTTCAGTTTGTCAATCCAATTTTCAGCTGTAGAGTTTCTGCTTGATTGTTTTTAATTATTTCACTCTCTTTGTTAAATTTATCTGATACGATCTGAATTCATTTTCTGTGTTATCTTACATTTTATTGAGCTTCCTCAAAACAACTATTTCAAATTCTCTGTCTAAAAGGTCACATATCTCTGTCACTACAGACTTGGTCACTGGTATCTTATCTGGTTCATTTAGCAAAGCCATGTTTTTGTGGATGGTCTTCATGCTTGTGGATGTTCATCAATATCGAGTATTTATTCTAATCTTTGAAGTCTGGGCTTTTTGTATTCATCCTTCTTGGGAAGGCTTTCCAAGTACTCAAAGGGAATTAAATGTTGTGATCCAAGTCTGGTCACTGAATCCATATGTATTAGGGGATACCCCAAGCCTGGTAATGCTGTGACTCTTATAGAGCTACTGCCATGGCGGTCTTAATAAGATTCAGGAGAATTCCCTAGATTACCAAGCAGAGTCTCTTGTTCTTTTCTCTTACTTTCCCCCAAACAAACCAAGTCTCCCTCTTCGTGATGAACTGCCTGAAGTTGGGGAAGAGCTAATCCAAGCAGTCTTGTGGCCACCACCGCTGGTGCTGTGTTGGGTCACTCCTAAAACCAGCATAGTACTGGGTCTTGCCCAAGGCCTGTGGCAACTATTTTCTGGCTGCTGCTGATATTTATTAAAAGACCAAGGGGCCCGGGCATGGTGGCTCACGCCTGTAATCCCAGAACTTTGGGAGGCCGAGGCAGGCAGATCGTAAGGTGAAGAGATCGAGATCATCCTGACCAACATGGTGAAACCCCATCTCTACTAAAAAATACAAAAGTTAGCCGGGCATGTTGGTGCGTGCTTGTAGTCGTAGCTACTACTCAGGAGGCTGAAGCGGAAGAATCACTTGAACCAGGAGGCAGAGGTTGCAGTGAGCCAAGATCTCATCACTGCACTCCAGCCTGATGTCAGAGCAAGACTCTTATCTCCATCTCAAAAAAAAAAAAAATACCAAGGGATTTTTAATCAGCAGATGAGGAATTCTGCCAAGACTGGGTCTTTTTTTTTTCTTTCAGTGCAGCAGGTCCACTTCTGGCCCAAGGTGGGTTTAGAAATGCCATCCAAGAGCTAGGGCCTGGAATTGGAGGCTTTAGGAATCTGCTTGGTGTTTATTTTACTAGGTTGCAAGACAAAGTCCTCTTTACTTTTCCTTCTCCTTTCCTCAAGCAGAAGTCTCTCCCTGTGGTCATCACCACTCTAGGCTCATGGCAGCTACTGCTTGGCTGCCACTGATGTTTATTCAAGGCCTAAGGGCTTTTTAGTCAGCACTGGTGAGCCCTACCATCTGGATTTCTCCCTTCAGGATAGTAAATGCCCTTCTGGCCTGAGGCAAGTCTAGAAATGCCCTCCAGGAACTAAGGCTAAGTTTAGTACACCAAAAATTATTTGAGTGACTCATTTTTCAGTTCTCCCAAGGACTGTACATAACTAGTACCATTCTAGATGCTCAGGAGATAAGCTAATTATTAGGGTTTAATTCTTTGGCGGAACTAGTTGAGAATGATTGTAAAACTGTTCTAACTGGATGTTCTCATATAGCACCAACAAAGACTTTCTCATTGATTAACTATTAGCTGATATTTAAGAGTCTTTTGTAAATAGTAACTGGTCTTTTGACAGAGTTCAGGTTTTTAAGTAGACTCACATGTTTGTGTTTCCTGTGACAAATGACATTTAGCAATACATCAAAGAGTATACTGTTGTTCTTCAGATGGGGCATCTATACAATAGAATGAAAAGGAAGAAATAGGCAACAGAAAATAATGAAAAGAAAGGCCTTGATGCTTCTAAAGAAGCTATATTAATTTTGAATGCCTATCTAGCACTAACTTTTTTAATGAGCCCCACTGGTTCTGAATGACCTGTGTTGTCAGTGTGTCAGAAGACCTCTTTGTGAGAACAGTCATTTGGAATACCTATATATACTATTTGGCTTACTATTACAAATTTTACTGATGTTAAAGTAATATTGAAAGGGAGCACCTGATTACCTATTGAGGCGAAAATTGCAATTTCCCTCAGCTGGTCACATTCTGAGGCATGTGAAACAATTTGGAATAATGTAAAAATCTCAAAAACAGAAAACCTGGATATAAGCCCTGACCACGCCACTTAATTATTGGGACAAGTTACTTCAGATTTAAGCTTCAGTTTCTCACCTGTAAAATGGAAATAATAATTATCCTGTATCTCACAACAGATTGTTATTTGTAGTACAGGAAATGACATATATAGGGAAATTTTTGTCAACTTTGTATATTAAGAATTAAATATTTGCAGAATTATTTCAAGATACCAAGCACGTGCTCAGTGCTCAGAATACAAATATAAACAGGTTGTTCCAGCCCATAAAGAGTTTATAGTCTAGGGCCTGGGTGCAGTGGCTTATACCTGTATACCAGCACTTTGGGAGGCTGAAGCAGGCTGTTGAGCCCAGGAGTTTCAGACCAGCCTGAGCAACATGGCAAAACCCCATCTCTACTAAAAAATACAAAAATTAGCCAGACATTGTGGCACATGCCTGTAGTCCCAGCTATTTGGGAGGCTAAGGCAGAAGAATCGCTTGAGCCCAGGAGATCGAGGCTACAGTGAGCCATGATCTTGCCACTGCACTTCAGTGTAGACTCTGTCTCAAAAAAAAAAAAAAAAAAAGAGTTCACAGTCTAGCTGAAGAGTTGCTTTTTAAATATTACTTCTTTACCTTCCTGACTCAATTATCTGCTTCTAGTAATCAAAAAATGAAACTTGCGCCGGGCGCGGTGGCTCAAGCCTGTAATCCCAGCACTTTGGGAGGCCGAGGCGGGTGGATCACGAGGTCGAGAGATCGAGACCATCCTGGTCAACATGGTGAAACCCCGTCTCTACTAAAAACACAAAAAAGTAGCTGGGCATGGTGGCGCGTGCCTGTAATCCCAGCTACTCAGGAGGCTGAGGCAGGAGAATTGCTTGAACCCAGGAGGCGGAGGTTGCGGTGAGCCGAGATCGCGCCATTGCACTCCAGCCTGGGTAACAAGAGCGAAACTCCGTCTCAAAAAAAAAAAAAAAAATGAAACTTGCTTAAATACTGTTCAGTAGTTACTAATGAGCTCATTCATTGCTACTTATTGCAAAATTAATCAGCTTGCTATTTCAAGAGATACAGAGACTTGAGAAATGCCTCTTGTAATTGACATTTGTTCATTGTCTCTCCAGCAGTCATTTTTCATTCCCTCTTTCTAGCACTATACAACGTTTCCCAATCATGTCGTTTGGGTGGAACTGACTAAACCTCCAGGGTAGATTGGCTTCGTACTATATAATCAGCGTATCCATTTCATCTAGACAGTCATTAGTTCACGAATCATGTAATTGAAGCCAGTCAGAGCCAATGGAATTCATCCCTTAGATTTTATTTTAACTACTGGGGGACACAGGTTCTCTGTTTTCTGCTGGACGCGAATGAGGAAATATATATACGATCATGAACAGAATGCCTGCCTTGATAGAACCAACAATAAAGAAACAATCATGAGAAACTGAAGTTTAAAAAAGATACTGAGTCCCAGTAACATTTTTGTGAACCACTCATTCAAGCACTTCTTGAACTGTACAGACTGCATGACTATTTGGTTACATGAGTCAATAAGCTAGTTAGAGATTACTGCCTAAAAAGCATCTTAACTATCATAATATACCTTAATATATACTACATCATCAAAGAAATAAGAGGTCTTCCTAATAATGACTAAAGTGTATGAAATAGGAATCCTTGAAGTTTCATATTTGGGTGTAAAACTTGATTCAAGAAGACAGAGGGTTGGAAAATATGGCTTAAAGGAGAAAGAGAATGAAAATAAATCGTGCTCCTCTTTGTTTATAAAATAAATGAAGATATTTTCAAAGAGACTGGATCCAAATCCGAAGGTGACAACTTATGCTTTGTAGCCTTAAGGCAACTGATAGGTTGAAAATGGGCAAAGAAAGAATTTAAGACCAAGAGGGAAGATACCCTTGGAGATTTGTAATAGGATATCTCATCTCACTGACAAATTAAATCCAAAACAATAATGATGCTCCCTAAGCTGTATTCTATGAAATAACCGGTTTTCTATATATAGAAAACTGTATTGTATATGCAGAAAACTGTATTGTATGAAAGAATCTACTGATTGCCCTGGGAAGAAAAAGAGTTGGTGATTCCTCTTGGCAAATGATATGGAGAAAACAGTATATATGCATGTGTTTATGTATGCATATACATGTATACTGTTTATGTACAGTTTTATTGTGTTATTGTTTCTTTTTATCCATGAGGATTTTAATTATATTAATTGAATATCAATCATTCTTCTAAACATTTTATATATAAACTCTGCATACATCCTCATTTTGCTTGTAAGAAATCTGAAGCTCAAAGTAGTTAAGAATATGGAACTAACTGATATTCAAGTCTAGGCAGTCTGGGATTCTAAGA
The DNA here is from genome assembly GCF_048565385.1 of Saimiri boliviensis. NCBI lineage: Eukaryota > Metazoa > Chordata > Mammalia > Primates > Cebidae > Saimiri > Saimiri boliviensis. The sequence continues at coordinate 36,809,531 of NC_133450.1, read as the reverse complement.
TGGCAATTCTTGACTACTCTGCAATGGCACCTTCACAAAAGAAAAAGTAAAAGAATACGTTTTGGGAAGTGACAAACTAATTACAAACTTGCCTTAAAAATGAGAATTGGGGACCGGGTACGTGGCTCACACCTGCAATTTCAGCACTTCGGGATGCCAAGTGGGCGAATCACCTGAGGTCCGGATTCCAGACCTGTCTGGCCAACATGGCGAAACCTCATCTCTACTAAAAATACAAAAATTAGCTGAGTGTGGTGGCAGATGCCTGTAATCCCAGCTATTCAGAAGGCTGAGGCAGGAGAATCGCTTGAACCTGGGAGGCGAAGGTTGCATTAAGCCAAGATCGTGCCATTGCACTCTAGCCTTGGTGACAAGAAACTCCATCTCAAAAAAAAAAAAAAAAAAAGAGAGAGAGAGAGAGAGAGAGAGAGAATTGGGATTTTTGTACCATGGTCTGAAATACTTCGGTGATAAGATGCACTGCCCAATGTAAAAATTGTAAACAATAGAATGTGTTTACAATTCTAGAAGTTTACTGATCCAAGCAAACTAGCTATAAGTATCTGTGGAGTAAGAAAAATATATAGATAAATCAATATAATGAAATACTTTGGAGAATACAGTATGATATGTGTTAAATGACAGTTTTATAAAGGTTGAGTTATAACAGTAGTATAAAATAAATATGTGGAAAGATTTTATTTAACTTATTAATCAGTGAGAGAACTAGTAAGCTGTTATACCAATTCAAACAAGAATGGAAAGAACACAGACATATGTCAACAGTCATGAGGCTGAAATTAATTTATAAATAGATAGAAAATTTGTGCAAGATACACAGCCAGGGATTAGTTGCTCCTGATCAGGACTAACCGTATTTGCATTTCTATGGGCAGGAATAATTATTTACATTATTATTAGTTTTCTACAACTGGAAAAGTTGTAAAATCGTGTAAAAGAATGAAAAGTACATATAACTCAGAAGAGTATACAAGTCAAGGCATTCTAGTAATCTTTGTAATCTCAAAGATAATTTTTTTTTTCTCAGACGGGATCTTGCTGTCACCCAGGTTGGAGTTCAGTGGCACAATCACAGCTTACTGCAGCCTCTCTAACTTCCAGGCTCAAGCAGTTCTCCTGCTTCAGCTGCCCAAGTAGCTGGTAGCTGGGAACTACAGGCACACAGCACCATGCCCTGCTAATTTTTGTATTTTTTGTAAAGATGGGTTTTCATCATGTTGCCCAGGATGGTCTCAAACTTCTGGATTCAAGCAATCTGCCCTCCTCCACCTCCCAAAGTGCTAGCATTACAGTCATGAGCCACCAAGCCTGGTCTCAAAGATATTTTTTTTTAACCACAAAAAATTGTTTGTTCTTGTTAGGTTTGGGATGATTCATTACATAACTGCAGCAAGATTATTAATTAACCAGATAGACTCCTTAAGTTTGTTTTATAAATATTAAGACCAAAAAATTAATTTTTGTCTAGAATTTTTCTTAGGGAATCTTGATTCTAATAGGGTAGTACAAGAGTACTTGCAATTTTTGCCATTACTTAATACTTTTAAAGATCTCTATTTTTGCCAACCTAAGAGAAGTAAGCTATGCCAAGAAATTTCACCATATTTTATCTGCATTAATTGTCATCATTTTGGTAAGTTCCTCTCTTCTCCAAGTCACCAAATTTTTTTCCCACACGTAAGTGATCTCTTCCTTACCACATATAAGGCTGAAACCTTCTGCCCCAGGTACTAAGTTAGTTTTTCTGGAAGGGCTTTGTCAGCAGTGGCTTCAGGAGTACAGTCAATAGTTTATCCTTCAAAGTGGTAGTGATATTTGATTAGATAAGCACCATTCGCAAATATACCTCCACGTAAGGCCTTGGTTCCACAATCAGTTTGTACAATTATATCCTGTTTAAAAGGAAGACATTCTTATTAAGAATGCAAATAACTACACTATCAAGAAAAGTTAGTAAATTACGAAGAGTTTCTGAATTCTGAGGAAGTTAATCAAATATCATTTAGAAATGTTTTGTATTAGTTTAAGAAATCAGGGTCTACTAAATTGTGTGGGTTACATATAGCTTAAAAAGAAAGAAAAAGAGCTTCCTCATATATCTAGAAAATAGAACATTTAAAACAACCATCATCCATAATATTCCAAACAAAAAGCCAGAAAAAGAAATTTCCTTCTGTACTCCTTTTTCCATCCTGTGTTGATTCAGCCCTGTGATAGTTATTCAAATAAGCCTTGGCTTAGCAGTCTGCTTTCATGTAACTTTCTGCTTCTGTCCTGAAAGAGTTTTAAAAATTCTAACTCAGTCCACTGTTTAGATCTAAAAGTTGTCTAAGCAGTGTTATGTCAGAAGTCTACTCATGAGTCTATTCTTTAAAGCATTAATGCTTTGAAGTGTTTGGTACAATTCTTCCTATGAGGCTTTTGAAACTATCTTTGTTGAACACACAAACTCTGGCCCTTCAGGTAAGCATCAAAATTTGTTCATAGATGACAGACAGTGGTTATTAATTGTAACCAATAATATCAAAATGGAAGAGGTTAAAATTCTCTCAACTGGGAGAATAACTATTTCCAAAGAGTTTTGATCAGTAGCCCATTAAAGTAAAAACATTATAGACAAAACTCCCGCAAATATAGTCAAATGATTTTTGACAAGGATATCAAGACCATTCAGTGGGGAAGATAGTCTTTTCAAAAAATGATCCTGGGAAAAGTGGATATTCACATGCAAAAGAATTAAGTTGAACTTTTATCTAACACCATATACAAAAATTAATTCAAAATGGATCAAAGACCTAAAGCTAAGACCCCCAATACAACTCTTAGAAGAAAATATGAGTCAAAACTTTATGACATTGTATTTGGCATTGATTTTCTTGGACACGACACCAAAGGTACTAGGCAACAAGAGCAAAAAGCAGACAAATTAGACTGCGTGGACATTTAAAATCTTTACATACCAAAATATTCTGTCAACAGAAAAAAAGGCAGCCCACAGAATGGAAGAAAATATTTGCAAATTGTATATCTGGTAAGGGATTAATATCCAGAATATACAGAGAACTCCTAAAACTCAACAGAAAAACATCCTGATTCAAAAATGGGCAAAGGTATTGTTACAGAATGAAAAACAGGTTCTTGTCACAGGACGAGGATAATTTAGGCACACAGATACATTGTAGGGTGAGTACGGCCAGATTTACTGGGTGAAAAGGAGTAAAAAAAGGGAAACAGAAATCCCTGGCAAAGTGAGTCCTGCTAGCAGTTTTCCTGCCTCATAGATTTAATTGCAGGCCACCACACACACAAGCTGAAAATCCCAGGCTCCTCCCTGCTGAAAATGGTATGAACTTCCAAACTTCCTGTGGCTCCACCCCATGCTCTCAGTGTGCAGGCCAGTCAGAGATTCTCCAGGGACTCTCCACCTTAATCTGCAACCTGCATCTATCATTCCCCACCTGAAGAAGTACATTTAACTGCTGTTAAAATAAGGATAAGGATGAAGATTAATCTTAACTACTTCCTGTTGATAGAGGGAACTGTTTTGGTAAACAGCAGTCAGATCTCCCTCAGAGGCCTATCTAAGGGTCCCCAGCAAAAGGGACAATTGGCCAAGGCTCCAGTTGCATGATCCTTTGAAGGTTGATGGCCTGAAGGTGACAAGAAACAAACCAGGATACTAGAAAACATGTATCAAAATGAAACAAGGGGCAGATGAGGACAGCTCAAAAATCTTGTGGCCTTTGACCAGTTTGTACAGATAGAAGGGGACCAAAAGCTCGACTGGTGAGAAAAACTTTTACCCTTTTGCTAGCATATCAGGCTTCTGGATTCCTTTTCCCTGAGCTCAATCTTAAGCCAATCAGTTTAAGGTTTGGGAAATTAACTTTTATCACTTTGGAAGATGCATCCAAAGGAAGTGTCCTGTAGTATGAAGACACAATTCTGTGAAGAGAGGACAGAGGAGGAAAGGGGAAAAAAAAAAAAAAAAAAAATGTTTTGTTTTTTTCAGAGGAGTCCCAGGGGTTCAGGGTGCATTCAGAAGGGATACAGACTGATAATGAATGACCACTCATCTAGAAGGAGAGGAGCAGGTGTCCCTGGTTCCTTTTTCTTCCTAGCAAATACCCAGGGTACATGACGGAGGAAAAGTGAGATGTTCCTCTTTCTTTCCTCCATCCTGGTATCCCAGAAACTGCAACAGGGTGCCACTCATGGGTTTTAAAGTGGCTTTCACCCATGTTAACAGGGGAGTCTAGGGAATGGGAGTATCCACTTTTAACCACATACGTCCTGACAGCACATCCCCTGCTGTCAGTAGCCTTGAATTCCCTAGACCTCATTTATGTCATGGATGCTATTGTGACCTTTATCCATGAAACAGGAAGCTTGGCTTAACTGGCAGAAATCAGTCATGCTCACCTGCATTGTGCCTTTTAACTTGGTTGCCATCTGCTTCTGGATCCCTCAGATCTAGTTTTCTTTCCTAGGGCTTTGACCAGTAGCTTGAAATTGAGTTTGAGACAAAAATGTGTCTCAGGGTGGGGAGGGGTTGCATGGATTCTTTATCATAAGCTGAATGCTGCTATGGAATTGAGTCCTCTTCTAACAAACGAGAGAAAAGGATGTCTTGTGACACCCAGGTATCTGGTGGCTATATTTATGCTTGCTGAGATTTGAGTGCATGGTGTTTGGCTCTGGTTAGCTCCCTTGGTCTTACCGTCCCAAAAAGGAAACCTCCAGGTGATGGGCATCTTATTCCCATCACCTGGCAGGATTTGCAGGATAATTGCTCAGAACTAGAATATTGATCCAGATTTCTACATTACCCATCCCTTTTGTTCTTTCTGAGCTGCAGCCAGAAATTGCTGGTTGGTTCACAGGAATAAGCAGGGTTAGTCTAAAATTTAGGTAAAAATTTGAAAACAGCTAGTGAGTTTAAATTTTAATGACAAATGTGTAAGTTGTGAAACATAATTTCTCTCTCTCCAATTTTTTATTTTTGTTAAAAATACAAATTGTGATAGGACTGAGTTGTTTGCAAAACAGACTGTAGTCTTATATTTGGCCTAATTATTTGCATAAAATGCAGCAAGAATAACTATTTCCTAATAGGCCTTTTAGACTGGCTTTGATGGAACTCTGTTCCACAAGGAATCTCAGGTAAGACCTTTTAAAGCCAAGCCCAGCCACGGGTTTGTCCTCAGATACCTGTGAGTTGGGTGATCCTCTCCTCTTAAGTTCCCAGGGTAAACTTGGGGGCCTTGGGCCTGTTAGAAAGAGATATTGTTTACTGACCACAGGTCAGGAACCCTGTACAGGAACTGTGTAGACAAGGATATGAGGCCAGTTTTCTCAAGGGGCTTTTATCAGCTTTGCAAGTCAAGCTTGACTCCTAAAAGGGAAGCATACCCTTCCAGTCCAAGCCTTGGTAAAACAACCAGTTTCTCTAATTTCATCCCGTTGAAAAAGAAAATGGACTTTCATTGTACTGATCCAAACAACTATATTGCCGTAAGTTAAGAATACTCACAAATACTTTCCTAATTCTAGAGGAACCAGGCAGAAAGAAACAAACATACTCCAAATTTTGTTCACAGTATACCTTACTTAATTATTAAGAGCTGTAAATAGTTCAAACTAAGTTTCCATGAACCTGAAGAATAAAACAAGGATCAGCAATATTCCAAAAAAGCCAAAAAGATTGCTTCAGTTTTCTGGATTTAGTCTATTTAGTTAACTCTGTTGATACTTGTTTGTTTGTTTTGAGATGGAGTTTTGCTCTTGTCACCCAAGTACAATGGTGTGATCTCAGCTCACTGCAACCTCCACCTCCCATGTTCAAGTGATTCTCCTGAGTAGCTGGGATTACAGGCTCCTGCCACCACACCCAGCTAATTTTTGTATTTTTAGTAAAGACAGTTTCACCATGTTGGCCAGGCTGGTCTTGGACTCCTGACCTCAGATGAGTAGGGCAGGGTTTATTGTGTGGGGAAAAAAAGGGAAACAGGAACCCTCAGCAAAGCAAGAATGAGTCCTGCTAGCAGGTTTCCCTCCTCACAGATTGACTTGCAGGCTACCGCACATGTGACCTGAAGAGCCCAGGCTCCATCCCCCTAAAAATGGTGCAAAATTCCGAACTTCCCATGGCTTTACCCCATCCTCCCAGTGCTCAGGCCAGTTAGAGATTCTCTGGGGACCCTTTGCCTTATCTGCCTCCTGCATCTATCAATATGAGGTTGCAAAAGTGTAAGAATCATGGACTTATAGGGAACTGGGGGAAAGTGTGTGTGGGGGGGTGAGTGATAAAAGACTATACACACTATGTACAATGTATACTACTCGGGTGATGGGTGCACCAGAATCTCAGAAATCACTACTAAAGAACTTATTTATGTAACAAACACTGCCTCTTCCCCTCAGAACCTATTGAAATTAAAAATAAATAAATAAAAACAAAAATGAGCAAAAGACTTGAATAGACATTTACCAGAGAAGATTTACAAATGGCAAATCTTGATTACCACAATTTATAAAAGGAAAAAGAAAGCAATGTGGACAGGGAGAGCATTAACATTTCTCCAGAGACTTTACACAAAGCATACAATTTTTAATATGTTTACACTAATAAAATTTTGCCTATATAAGTATAACCTAGGGAAGACTAGGCTTCTCTTTTGATATTACAGCTCTTTATCTGTGCAAAAAACAAACTTTCGTGATTTCTAATGGCTTTCCTGGAAATTTCAAAGATAGTTTTCTTTCTTTCTTTTTTTTTTTTTTTCTGGGACTCTGGACTTCGTAGGTAAGTACAAAATAGTTTTAGGTCCCCTGACATTTTTAAAACATTTACTGTATGTTCAGGATCAAATTTTAAGTTATCAGAGAAAACTTGCACATGTGATTTAAATAGACCATGGATACTTGAGAAATAATTTTTGGTTGTCTAATCAAAATGATAATGAATTTTTTTAAAAAAAAGAATAAAAGGTAATACAGTTAAAAAGTATAAAAGGAATTAACTCTTTTATAAGTAAGGAACTTTTGTGCTTTGAATTTTTTCCTTAAATACCCAAATACATAATAAAGTTAACATATAGCACAGAAAATTATTCTGGTAAGGCACAGAATCTCTATGTTAAGCATAGGTAAAGGCATTAATCACCAAACTATGCAAGAAAGCCTAATGAACTTTGTTGATATGTTAACACATTTTTTTTTTTTTCTTGGAGACAGGGTCTCAGTCTTTTTGCCCAGGCTGGAGTGCAGTGCACAATCTTGGCTTACTGCAACCTCCACCTCTCAGGTTCAAGCGATTTTCCTGCCTCAGTCTCCCAAGTAGCTGGGATCACAGGCACACACTACCACGCCCAGCTAATTTTTGTATTTTTAATAGAGACAGGATTTCACCTTTTGACCAGGCCAGTCTCAAACTCCTAACCTCAAGTAATCCACCCACCTCGGCCTCCCAAAGTGCTGGGATTACAGGTGTGAGCAACCACACTTGACCTCTTAACACATTTTATAATGAATATGGTCAGGCTTTGTGTCCTCACCCAAATCTCATCTTGAGTTGTAATCTCCCTAAGTCTTATAATCCCCACTTGTCAAGGGAATTAATTGAATCACGAGGGCAGTTCCCCCATTCCATAGTGAGTGATTTTTCACAAGATCTGATGGTTTTTATAAGGGGATCTTCCCTCTTCACTTGGCAGTTCACCTTCCTGCTACCTTGTGAAGAAGGTACTTCCCTTTTGCCTTATGCCATGATTCTAAGTTTTCTGAGGCCTCTCCAGCCATGCTGAACTGTGAGTCAGTCAAACGTCTTTTCTTTATAAATTACTGAGTCTGGGGTATTTCTTTATAGCATTGTGAAAATGGACTAATAAAGTAACTTATCTTCTGAGTCAGGTATTATAAGTCAATAGAAATGAACTTCACTTTCTAAGTTTTATTCCTCACAATGTTCTTTCAAATATTCTGGAACAAACTGACACACAATTTTAGGACTACAGTTTTTTTCTCAGCAGTCCATGAGATGAAGCTATCTTTATGACAATATTATCATGTAATTTATGTTTTACATTGACTCACCAAATATTTCTTTCTGACACTAATACATATATACCATTCTGCTAGATGCTCTGTGTTTTTAAGTGGTTAGATATGACCTAGGCCCTGTCTTTAAGGAAGTCACAATGTAATATAAGAAAAAAATATATTCCTAAATGAACCAGTTTTATGAGTGTATTATTATAAGTGTTAGTATTTTCATAGATAAAAGACTAGTCTGCTACTCTAGATGCCATTTTAGGAAATCCCGTGAGACTTATTGATGACTCTTTTGGATTCACTTGTCATTATAAATTCCCAGGGAACAACTTGATCTAATCAATGCCTCATCTTTCGTCCTTCACCTTGATTATTTCAGTGGCTGGTCTCATCAGTTCCACCCTTGCCTCTCTTCAATTCAGTCTTCACAGCCAGAGTCAACTTTTTAAAATAAAGTAAATCATGTCACTTCTCTGCTTGAACCCTTCAATGGATTCTCATCACATTCATTGTTACCAAACTCCTTGGCATGTTCTGCTAGATTCTGCATGATCTGGCTCCTCCCTGCCTTCTAGGCTCTTCTCTTACCGTTTCTCTCTTGCGCTTTATTCCTTAGTAAGCTCCATATAGCTTTTTCTTTCCACAGGGAATATGCTGTCCTCACTACTTAAAATATTCTTAAACTCACTCTTTGCCTGGCTAACTCCTATGCATTCTTTCTGTTCTGGTTTATCTATTTCTCACAGAAAGAATTCATTGAACCACAGTGCCCACCTAAATTATACCTGCAGTTATTCTCTATCACACCTTGTTATTTTCCTTTATAGCACTTACAGTTACAATTATGTACTTATTCATGTGTTTATTTAATTTCTCTGTAGAACTGTAGGTGAGAAGATTCATGAGGATACGAGTTATGTCTCTTTTATTTATATGGTCTATCCAGCACCTAGCACAGGTTGGCACATAGTATAGTCTGTATAAATTTTGGTAAATATATTCCATGAAAAGATAAGGTACATCATTCATCTTGATGGAATCAATGTCTGTTAATTAAAAAGGCTGACATTTTAAAAAGAGATATATTTAGCCATGCCCATGATGTATAAGAATTGTTCCATGGCCAGGCACAATTGTTCCATGGCTTATACCTTAATGTCAGCCACTTGGGAGGCTGAGGTGGTGGGATTGTGTGAGGAGTTCAAAACCAGCCTGAGCAACATAGTGAGACCCCATCTCTACAAAAAGTAAATTTAGCTGGGTATGGTGGTATATACCTGTTATCCTAGCTACTTGGGAGGCTGAGGTGGGAAAATTGTGTGAGCCCAGGAATTTGAGACTGCAGTGAGCTGTGATCACACCACTGCACTCCAACCTGGATGACAGAGCAAGGCCCATCTCGCAAAAAGGAAAAAAGAATCTTTCATGAAATATACAAGTAGTCACCATATTCTTTTTCTATAATAAGTAAATATATTAAGTGGCTATAGTTACAATGATAATAGAGGATCATTTTTGAATGTTAACCATAAAATAGACATTCTTCTAAGCTTATAAGTGCCATAGGAAATTAATACTGGAATGCAGGTTTAAGCAATATTATACCTTTTTATTTTCCTGAAAGGCAATTACATAATAATAAGGATGGATTGCTACCATTAAGAGCAACAAAAAATGAAATTTTTAAAGCAACGAAAGAATAATTTTTGTAAGTATAAATATTTCTTGTAAAAACAAGCTTATATGAATATTTAAATTTTAAGTTTATAAAAAAACTTAGTCATACTTCATATGTTTGCCATGTAAGTGGTTTTTCATTATAAATATGAATTATAAATTCTTGTAGATTTTTGTATTATTAATTTTAGTCTAAATTTAGGTATTCACATTTTTTGTTAAATTTCATTTTGTTGGATTCAGCCCATCTGTCTACTAAGAGATCTTTTTAAAATCTGTATCAGCTGTCCAGTATATTACTTGTCTTTGTAGCTTCTGTCACAGGCAAATATGTTAAGCATGCTTTCATTCAAGAAACCCTTTTGATTGTAATTGCTTAACTAACATATTTCTAGTTCAGTACATCAAAACCTACAGACCCACTTTCTCTATCTTATCCACAAGTCATTTGAGTGACTTATCAAATACCTTAATGAACTCAAGATACATTGGATTGACAAGTTTTGAGGAATTTTTTTTGTTTAGATAGGATCTCACTCTAAAGCTAAGGTGCAATGGCACAATCACTGTGGCCTCCACCTCCTGGACTCAAGCAATCATTCTGCCTCAGCATCCCAAGTAGCTAGGACCACAGGGACAGTTTTTCTTTAATAAAACTTTGTAACATATAATTATAACCTCTGAAGGATCGTTATTAGAAGCTCTGAGAAGATGTATATTTATATTTTCTGAAATAACTCATTTATGTATTCATGTGTAATCAATCTTCTTTTTTTTACCTGAGATGGAGTCTTTCTCTGTTGCCCAGGTGGGAGTACAGTGGCACAGTCTTGGCTCATTGCAACCTCCACCTCCTGGGTTGAAGCAATTCTCTTGCATTAACCTCCTGAGTAGCTGGGAGTACAGACACATGCCACCACACCCGCCTAATTTTTGTATTTTTGGTAGAGACAGGCTTTCACCATGTTGCTTAGGCTGGTCTTCGAGCTGGCTGGTCTCAAATTCCTGAACTCATGATCCACCCACCCCCTCCTCCCAAAGTGCTGGAATTAACAGGCATGAGCCACCGTGCCCAGCCTGAAGTTTTTATTGTTAGTTCATATGCTGTGTCACACACCTGAATGTCAAATAGGATTTCTGGAAAGCGCAGCATAGTTTAATGATCTCTAAAGAGAGAAATTGGAAGGAAAATGTGCACATTTTGGAGTTGGCCACCAAGCTGGTCAAGGGATCCAAAAACCTCCACCATAAAGAGTGACAAATTGTGGCTGTTGAAGCTGTACTCCTTTGTACATGGTTGCTTTGGGAGACTCGCTTCAATTATTTTACGTTTGCTCACTAACTACCCAACATTAAAATCAAATAACAGAATTTCTATTGTACGGCCTTGCAACTTTAAATATTTCTTCAAAACAAAATTTTAAGTGGCAAAAATAATTATTAGAAGAGAAAATGTGTGCTCATTTATGAATTTTCTTTGCCTCAAAGGTAAATTTGTATGTTTACTTTATTGGCATTTATACTGGCATTTCAAAGGACTACAGAGTTGAAAAGGGGAAAAAATATTTTGGCTATGTATTCTGATTTTTATAATATAACTCTCCATTTCTTCTTTTATAAGTTTCTGCCCAACCAGTGAAATTAGCTTTAGGACAGAAAAACAAACAACTTGGATAAAAAAAAATCAGCGTAGGTCCTAGGAAAGTTATTTGTTCCCATTACAGTTTTCCTTAATGAGGAAAATTCTACAGTTTAATAATTTACTGTCAAAATTACATTGCATATCTAAAAAAAGTTTGAGATCATCTGGGGCAAATTGTTTTCTCCATGCTATGAGTTGGATAAGATAGTAGAGTTACAGATTAGTTCTTTAAAAGTAGGAATGTTATTTCTTTTGTGAGTGATTTGGCATGTTTCCTTCTCGTTTGCGCTGATTTAACTCACTACGAATTCTACTTACTCTAGGTAGATCCTCACTACTCCATGGCAAGCCTTTGATTCATCTCTCTTATGACTGCCTTACATACATTGCCAAATTGCAATTTTCAAACCTTTGTTCTCGACTCAGTTTCCCCTATTTTCTTCCCTTGTTATATTAAAAGCCATGAGAGCTAAATAATTTTCCTTTCTATTTAAAACAATTTTTCTGAATTAATACTTTGTTCTGTTCTATTTCAAAAAACTGCTTGTAATTCTCAGTTAGTGACTGCTTCTGCTTCCTTATTATTAGATATTATCTATGTACAAGACATTGTATTAATTCTTTATTTCTCCCTACTTGTTGACTATGTTGGCTGTTTATTTTCTGAAACAGTCCCCCATTCATTACTGAAATGTTTTAATTAGGCAACTAACATATGAACACACACTCATTAAAAAAAGAACATGAAACATAGATATGATGAATATCCTTTTTGAACCACCTCATCCATTTTCATTTAACTTCACACTTCCCCAGAAGTAAACATTTTGATCATTTTAAAGGGTATCCTTCAAAAGTTTTCTGTACAAACATAGGAACTACAGAGTTTCGCTCTTGTTTCCCAGGCTGAAGTGCAGTAACACAGTCTTGGCTCACTGCAACCTCCACCTCCCAGGTTCAAGCAACTCTCCTGCCTCAGCCTCACAAGTAGCTGGGATTACAGGTGCCCGCCACCACGCCTGACTAATTTTTTGTATTTTTTTATAGAGACAGGGTTTCATCATGTTGGCCAGGCTGGTCTCAGACTCCTGACCTCAGATGATCCACCCACCTTGGCCTCCCAAAGTGCAGTTTTTAAGTGGCATATGTGTGTTTAATTAAGAAAAGGATAAAGAAACTTGCAAGCTGCTTGTAAAATTTATATAGATAGAATTGCAAAGGGCAACCAAGATAGTGTTGAACAAGTAAAAGAGCAAAGTGATGGTCATTTCGGTTGTATGTACTTTTTGATTATTAAAATAATGGTGTTATGCGTATTCATGTATGTTTTTATTTGAACACTTGTTTTCAGTTCTCTTGAATATACACTTAGGAGTAGAATTTGTTGTCATATGATAATTCTCTGTTAACTTTTTAAGGAAGTGCCAAACTATTATCCACAGAGCTGTGTAAATTTACATACCTAACAGCAATGTATGAGGGTTCTAGTTTGTCTCTATTCCTGCAAACATTTGCTATTATTCTTTTCTTTCTTTTTTTTTTTTTTGAGACAGGGTCTTACACTGTTGCCCGGGCTGGTGTGTAGTGACACAATCTTGGCTCGCTGAACCTCTGCCTCCTGGGATTCTCCTGCCTCAGCCTCCCGAGTAGCTCAGATTACAGGTGCCCGCCACCACACCCGGCCTAATTTTTATATTTTTAATAGAGACTAGGTTTCACTCTGTTGGCCAGGCTGGTCTTGAGCTCCTGACTTTGTGATCCACCCGCCTTGGCCGAAAGTGCTGGGATTACAGGTGTGAACCGCCAAATACAGCCTTCTTTTTTTCTTATTTCTTATCACCATCACCTGAATGGGTGTGAAATGGCATCTCATTGTGGTTTTGATTTGCATTTCCCTAATGACTAAGGATACTGAACATCTTTTCATATACTTGTTGATGATTTGGGTGTTTTCTTTGGAAAAATGTTTATTCAAGTATTCTGCCCATTTCCAATTTGCTCCTTTGTCTTTTTATTATTGACTTGTAAGAGTTCTTTATATATGTTCTGGATACTGGCCTCTATCAGAGATACTATTTGCAAATTAATTTTAATTAATTAAATTTAATTAAAATTTCCTTCCTTTTATCTCTTCAATGTCTTTATAATGTCTTTTGAACAAAAGTTTTTAAGTTTAATGAAGTCTAGTTAATCTAATTTTTTTGTTGTTGCTTGTACTTTTGGTGTCATATCTAAAAATCCATCATAAAAGTCATGAAGATTTACCTTTATGTTTTCTTCTTAGAATTTTACAGTAGAGCTCTTATTATACAAGTAGGTATTTTTTTCCATTTTGACTTAATTTTTGTTTATGATGTAAGGCAAGGCTTCAACTTCATGTTTTTGCATATGGATATGCAATTGTTCTAGCATATTTTATTGAAAGACTATTTTTCCCCATTAATTTCCTTGGCATTCTTGTCTCAAAGCAGTTAAGTATAAAGGTAAGTCTCAAATCAGTTAAGTATAAAGGTAAGAGTGCTCATCTCTAGACCCTCAATTGTATTCCATTGACCTATGTTTGTATAAAGGTAAGTCTCAAATCAGTTAAGTATAAAGGTAAGAGTGCTCATCTCTAGACCCTCAATTGTATTCCATTGACCTATGTTTGCCCTACCCCGATACCACACTGTTTTGATTACATAGCTTTGAAGTAACTTTAGAAAGCAGGAATTGACCAGGCACAGTGACTCACACCTTTAATCCCAGCACTTTGGGAGGCCAAGGCAGGCGGATCAGGAGTTTGAGGTCACGCTGAGGTTGGGAGTTTGAGACAATCCTGTCCAAAATGGTGAAACCCTGTTTCTACTAAAAATAGAAAAAAAAATAACCAGAGATTTTGGTGGGTGTCTTTAATCACAGCTACTTGGGAGGCTGAGGCAGGAGAATCACTTGAACCCAGGAGGCGAGGGTTGCAGTGACCTAAGATCATGCCATTGCACTCTGGCCTAGGCAGCAAGAGCAAAACTCCATCTCAAAAAAAAAAAAAGAAAGAAAGAAAACAGGAATTATGAATCCTCCAACTTTCTTTGTTTTTTCAAGATTGTTTTAGCTATTAGGTTCCCTTGAGACTCCATATGAATTTCAAGATAGGTTTTTCTATTTCTGTAAAACACACCAGTGGGATTTGGCAGGGATTGCATTGAATCTGTAGATAGCTTTGGACAATATTACCCCATCTTAGGAATATTAAATACTGTATTCTATTAACATATATGTCTTTCTGTTTATTTCATCTTTAATTTTTTTTCAGCAATGTTTTGTAATTTTTGATATACAGGTTTTATACCTCCTTGGTTAAATTTACTCTGCATATTTTGTGTTCTTTAATGCTATTGTAAATGGAATTGTTTTCTTAATTTTATTTTTGAATGGTTTCTGTATTGGTATATAGAAATACAAGTGATTTTTATATGTTCTTCATGTATTCTACAACTTGGTTAAATTTATTAGCTCTACTTGTTCTTTTTGTGGATGTTTTGGAAATATATATATAAGATATTCCTAAATAATATATAATATTATATATAATATATATATTCATATCATCTGGTAATATAGTTCTACCTCTTTTCCAATTTGAAGCCTTTTATTTCTATTTCTTGCCTAACTACCCTGTCTAGAACTTTCAGTACAATGTTGAGTAGAATTGGCCTGAGCAGACATCCTTTTTCCTGAACTTAGGGATAAGTTTTCAGTCTCTCATTGTTAAGGAGGATGTTATCTATGGGTTTTTTATAAATCCCTCTATCAAATTCAGTAAGTTGCCTCATATTCGTAGTTTTCTGAGTGTTGTATCATGAAAGGGTATTTCATCAAATGTTTGTTCAACAGTAATGGACATGATCATTTGTGAGGTTTCTTTTCCTCTCTATTCTGTTAACATGGTGTATTTCATTGATTTATTATCTTATATTGAGCCACTCTTAAATTTTTGGAATAAATATTACCTAGTCTTAATGTATAATTCTTTTAGTATACTATTTGCTTTTGTTTTCTAGTATTTTTTTAAGGATTGTTGCATCTATATTCATAAAGGCCTGTATTTTTTTGTTGTTGTTGTTCTTATGATTTTATTGTCGTGAGTGTCAGGGTAATACTGGCCACTTAAAATGAGTTAGGAAGTATTCCCTCCTCTTGTATTTTGTGGAAGAGTTGGTAAAGAATTTTTTTAAATTCTTCTTAAACACTTAATAGAACTCCTTAATGAGACCATCTGGTCCTGGGCTTTTCCTTGTTGAAAGTATTTTTATGTACTCATTCAACCTTTTTAGTACTTCTATTCAGATTTTCTGTTTTTTCTGGAGTTGGTTTTGGTAGCATCTTTGTTTCTAAATATTTTTGTGTCTTATCTAAGTCATGCAGTTTGTTTTCATATAGTTCATAGAATTTAATGATTATAAAATAATCATCTGATCATTTAATTTCTGTAAGATCACTAGCAATGTTCCTATTGTCATTCCTGGTTTTAGTAATTTGAATCTTTTCCTCTTTTTGTCAGCCTACTTAAAGATTCATTAATTTTGCTAATATTTAAAGGACCAACTCTGGTTTTGTTGATTCTTTCAATGTTTTTGTGTTCTCTATTTTGTTTATGTGCACTATAATTCTTATTACTTTCTTTTGTTTGCTTTGGGTTTAGTTTATACTTTATGTTATAGTTTCCTAAGGTGGAAGATTAGTGTATTGATATGAAATATTTCATCTTTTTAAAAGCCAATGTTAACAGCTATAAATTTCCCTCTGAGCACTGTTTGTCTGCATCCATGAATTTTCATATTATGTTTTCATTTTCATTTAACTCAAATTATTGTCTTATTTCACTTGTGATTTCTTCTTTCACTGGTTATTTTAAAATATGTTTAATTTCCACATATTTGTAAATTACCCAAATTTATTTATTTTCTTTTTTCTTTTTTTCCTTTTTATTTTTATTTTTTTTTTTTTTTTTGTGTTGGAGATAACTCTGTCTCCTAGGCTGGAGTGCAGTGGCACCATCTTGGCTCACTGCAACCTGTGCCTCCCAGGTTCAAACAATTCTCCTACTTTAGTCTCTGGAGTAGCTGGGGTTAGAATATTTTGTAGGGCAGATCCACTAGCAATAAACTCACTCAGCTTTTTTTTTTTTTTAAATTCTGGGAATATCGTAATTTTTCTTCATTTGAAGTATAGTTTTTATCAGATATAGAATTTTTGGTTGACAGATTTTTCATCTTTCAACATTTTGACCATGTCATTCCGCTGCTTTCTGACTGTCATGGTTTCTATTGAGAAATCAGCTGTAAGTCTTAATGAGGATCAGATTTTTTTCTTTGTCTTTGTCACTTTCAACAGTTTGGTTATGGTGTTAGTCTTTTTTAGTTTATCTTGCTTGCGAGTATTGAACTTCTTGTGTGCATTCATGTCTTTCATCAAATTTGTGAAGTTTTCAGGAATCGTTTCCTCAAATTATCTTTTGCTTCTTTTTCTCCTCTCCTTCTGGGACCACCATCAATCATATCTCAGTACACTTGATGATATTCCACAGGTTGCTTAGGCCATGCTTTTTTTTCCCCTTCATTTATTTTCTCTCTGATCCTCATACTAGATCATCTCAATCACCTTATTTTCAACTTCACTAATTCTTTCATCCACCTGCTGAAATCTGCTGTTGAGTCCCACTAGTGAATTTTTCATTTCCATTGTAATTTTCAATATTAGAATTTCTACTTTGTTTCTTATTATGATATTCATCTTTTTGTTGATATTCCCTGTTAATGAGGCATCATTCTTGTGCTTTCTTTAGTTTTTTGTTTATAGTTTCCTTTAGCTCTTTGAGCTAAACTTTATTAAAATAGCTAATTTTAAATCTTTGTTTAGTCAGCTCAGTGTCTGAGCTTTCTCAGAGACGGTTTCTGTTTATTTCTTTTTTCTTTTTTTTTTTTTTTTTCCTGTGTACAGGTTATACTTTCTTATTTCTTTACATGCTTCATAATCTTTTGTTGAAGAATTGAATTTAAATATTATAAGTGGTGACTCTGGAAATTAATTATCCCCACTTCCTGGGGCTTTTTGTTGTGACTTGTTCAGCAGCAGCAGTTGTTTGTTTAGTTCATTTTTTGAAATAACTTTGTCAAGCTTGTATTTCCTTTGCTGTGCATAACCTCTGAAGTTTCTGTTGTTTCATTAGTTGTCAACTAGTGATTTGACAGGTATTTCCTTAAATGCCTGGAACCAAAAAATTAACAGTAATAAAAACAAAACAAAAAATCAGAGAAAATCTCCCATTTTTTGCAGATGAGCTCTTTGTGTATATTAGGTCACACTTCAACACTCAGCCAGGCAATTTACAACTCTTCATTAGCTTTCATTTCCTGCTTATATAGAGCCTCAGGTCTTTTCTGAGGATGTGTCCAGCCCTCGAAAAACCTCACCTTTTAAGTCCAAAGAATATATGAGAGCTTTTCAGAGTCTTTATGCCTGGAAGTACCTCATTTCATAGCCTTCACTCCCAGGTTTTCCACTTTATCTGCTGTTTGTCCTGTTTTCCCATGCCCAGATGACAGTGGCTAATGCATTTACTTTTTAATAATTGGACAAACACTACCCAAGGAGTAGCTGCCTCAACCCTGGGAGTATTCTGAGTTAAGTGAAATAAAGGCAAGCCCTTTGAATGTGTCCTTCAGTAAGTCATAAGATATTTCAAAACAAAAAAAAAATGCAATTCTTTTCAAATAAGGTTTGTTTTCCCTCTGGTACTACAGATGTGTATTGGGAATATGGGCTGTTGTCTTCAAGGCCACCTTTTTGGTTTGTTTTTCTTGATTAACTGTTCACCTGGTTGTAAACATTTTATTCATTTTCAGAGTTCTGGTAAAGTTCATTCTGGCTGTTTTTGCCAATTTATTTTCTGCTTTAGTAGAGTGATGGGATTTTGGATTTCTCTACTCTGCTGTTTTCACTGATGTCACTCAGGAAGGATTCCTTATAAGATATAAAAACCACTAACTATAAAGGAAAATATTGATATATTTAGCTATATTAAAATTAAACATTTCGTTCATCAATAAACATGATTAAGGTAAAAGACAAGCTACAGAGTAGGAATAGATACACTATATACAACTGACAAAAGACTAGTTATCCAGAATAAATACTGAAATCTAACAATTTAGTAAGAAAAGAACAATGAAATTAGGGGAAAATATGGGCAGAAGATTTGAACGGCGACTTCACAAAAGAGAAAACCTAAATGGCTAACAAATACATGAAAAGGTGCTCACTCTCACTAAGAATCGGAGAAAGGAAAGATAAAACTACAGTGCCATATTGTTACACACCCACCAAATGTTTTAAAATGAATAATGCCAACTGTGCTAGGTAGAATTAAGCTGTAGAATAAGAGAAACTGTTACTATTCTTTGGGGATAGATGTATAGATTGCTTACCCAACTTAGAAATTTTTAAAAGAAGGTATTCATACCCTATAATCAACAGTTCTATTCCTGAATGCGAATGTGTGTATGTGTGTGTATATATATATATATATATATATATCTCCCAGAATTTTACTCACATGGGCATCATAACACCCATAGTTTCCTAGTGGCATTTTTCATAATGTCTTCAAAATGAAAACAATGCAGTTGTCTTCAACAGAGTAATCTATATTCACTGACTCCTTTTCCTTACCTCCAGTTTTTTTCTTGATCCCTTGTAATCAGGTTCTGTCTTTATCAAATAATGAAATAGAATTCTCTCAGGTAACTAATTACTACCGTCTTGTTCTTCAGTGTCTAATTCTTCCCCCTTTTTCTAGTTTCTGTCTTGACATATTGTTCTTATATGGTCTTCATCTTTAGGATCTCATTTATTATTGTAACTTCAACAACTATATCTCAGCAATAATTTCAAAGTCTGTATCTCTAGCATAGGCAGTTGTTTTTGTTTTTTTCTTAAGATTGGGGGTGAGGATTTGTTTCCAAACTATGTAAATGAAATTGCAAACTTATGTTTACTGGTATTAACTGGATTCACAATAGTAATTGAAAATTCCTTTGCCTTGTCCTTCATTTTCATTCATCAATGCATTTTTTAAAGAATTTTGCCATTCTCCTAAAGCTATCTTTACCACTTTTACTCCCCTTATTCTCATTAGTAAGCCTCTCCTGCAAGCATCAAAAAAAAAAGACAGATATTTATCTGTCTCTTTTACTCACAATTTACTTTGCTTTATCATACCTACTCAATTCCTCAATTTATATCTACCATTTTTGCTTTCTTTACTAGCAATTTCTTGATTAACTAGATGTAATGGCTTCTTTTCATCTCTCTCTCTATTCCTATTTTCTCTCATATTTGATTTTTCCCCCTATTCCTTTGATATCCACCCATCTCGATTTTCCTCTTTTTCAATAGTTTCTTATGATAGGAACACCAAATAATTATCTTCCAAACCAGAATGCTTTTGAAAATGAAAAGAGGTGCTGTTTGATAATTAAGCCAGCATAATAGGCATAAACCCAGATTGTTCAAGGAAAAATAGGATATGTGGTTGCCCCATTTAGACATCTTATCTTCTTTCCGTTCATTTTCTTTTGTTAACCCCTTAATATGAATGTTACCTCAAATTTTCAACCATCGTCTTTTGTTCTTTCACATATTCTCCATAGGTGATCTGACACACTTGAATGACTCAAATTACTACCTCCATTGGTAATTCCCAAATTATATGTCCTAATTTTTTCCTGAGTTCCAGACCCATATACCTCATCAAGCAGCTCAAGATCAGTAGCCCGAAAGTACCTAACCACAAAATTTAAACTTATCTTTTCCCTCAAATATCCTGATTTTAATTTACATTTATGTATATATACATAGAGATATATAGTGTATATATGCAGTTATGTGTATAAGTCTGAAGATACATATCACACATAGACATTATTTGTGCAGTTGGCTTCACTAGATGCTGGACGTACAATAGTAGCACAACAGAGTTCCATCATGACAGTGTATTTTAATGTTGGAGATAGACATTGATCAAAGTATCACACATATAAATGTTGTGATACTCTCTATAAGTGTGGTCGTTGCTGTGAAGGAGAGGATTATGATGTCAATGAAGTATAATATGAGTATTTGACCTTTCAGTATATGGCCTTTTAAATTAGTTAAGTGAGAACAAATAGCTCTTCAAAATTAGACTTCATTTCTTGGAAATACTGATCAGAATTCAGTACTCAAATATGCTAGCAATGGAATTGTCTTGCTTCTGAGAATTCCTGTTGCTTTTAGTACTACTTATGGCTATATCGCTTATAAAATCATATAAAATTTCAACCACTGAAATAGTAGCAGTATCATTGGAATTAAGGATGTTGGTATAGAAACTAAATAAAGGAGCCTCTATGGAAATAGTGTTAGTTTTGTGAGGAAGAAATGATGCATAATATTAGGAATACCTTTTAGTCACAAAGTCTGGCTGCTTCTCTCTTCACATAGTAAGTGATATTTGTTGATTAAATGTTAATTGCTCATTCTTTTGTCATGTTTCGTCTTATGCACAAAATTTGGAAGTTTTCATGTTCCCATTCTTAGAAGACCTGTGCCTATTACTAGTATCCCAGAACATGAACTAAATTATGCAAAGCCTAAAGTAACAAATTTATAATCAACATGTATTAATAATGTTAAAAATAATCTACAGTATTAGTCTTTATGTTTATATACTTTTAGAATAGTGATACTCAATTACATCAGTCTTTACTATGTTGATAACTATAATAATAACCAACATTTACTAAATATTTACTACTTGAAAGTGCTAGATAATTTACATGCATTATCTTACTTAGCCCTTACAGTAATCCAGTGAGGCATATTCTATTTTTATCATCAATTTTCAGGTAAAGGAAGTGGCAATTCAAAAGGTATATCTATCAGGATGCTAGCAGAAGTCAGATATCATGCTTAAATATATAATTGAGGAGAGTTGAATAAGAATCTATAGGATGAGCTAGGCACAGTGGCTCACACCTGTAATCCCAGCACTTTGGGAGGCCGAGGTGGGCAGATCACAAGATCAGGAGATCAAGACCATCCTGGCTAACATGGTGAAACCCGATCTCTAATAAAAATGCAAAAAATTAACTAGGCTTGGTGGTGTGTGCCTGTAGTCCCAGCTACTCGGGGAGGCTGAGACAGGAGAATCACATGAACCTGGAGGCTGACGTTGCAGTGAGCCGAGATTATGCCACTGCATTCCAGCCTGGGCAACAGAGTAAGACTCCATCTCAAAAACAAACAAACTAAAAGAACTTACAGGATGTACAAAGGTTTGGACAGAATTTAGGTAAAGACATTATGGAATGCCTGGAACTAGTAACAGTGGGAACCATTCATACTCCTACCTAATGGAGCCAAGGGGAAGAGTGCTATTAGAATCTAGAGAAACAGCTGTAAGCAAGAAGGGCAATCTGACGTGAGCTGTGATCTTGAGTTGAGTGACACAGCCAACTTATGATGACCTGGTAGAGAGGGAGCTAGGAGAATAAATGCTAGACCTTTCTCTTCCCAACTCAGTCTTCTGCCAGTGTCTTCCGCTGGCTGAACCCAACTGGAAGCCGGGGCAGAAAATAATTTGTTGATGCTATCCATACAGGTCAGTTCAGAGCAGAGAGGGTGAAAAGGGTTGGAGACTGATCTGAAAAGGAAATGGAAAATATCTAGGAATTTAAAAACTTACTCAATATTTCAAACTATTAAAGGGCTGACCAAGTATATGAATGAATGACAAATCCCTTATTCCTAACTACAATACTATACTGCCTCTCATATTAAAAAGTTTTATGAAATGGTACTTGCCAGGAGAAATACTTGAAATCTGAAAGTTTCTATTCTATCTCAAACTGTTGGATGCATTTATATATAACAGTAAGTGACAGTAAATATGTCAGAGCTGAGCAGCAAAGAATGCTAAAAAAAAGGGGGGGAGGTTCTTGATTCTACATATCATTGGCATTTTCAGAACATTAAACCATAGTTGTTCCCCTTGTTCAGATTCCAGACTCCATCATTTCTCGTGGTGTTCAGGTGCTCCCACGAGACACAGCCTCCCTCAGCACTACTCCTTCAGAATCGCCTCGTGCTCAGGCTACATCTCGCCTCTCTACAGCTTCCTGCCCAACACCAAAAGTAAGTACAGTTCCTTCGCACCTTACACCTGCTCTTCTATAGAAATCTGGGAAAACTAACCAATATTTCCTTCTGCTTGTCAAGGTTGGATTGCATGCAAGATTACATTATGAGAAACGAATAAAGTATAAGATAGTTCTCACCCATTGTGTCACAAATTGTCATATTAGGCCAGTAGTAGGACAATACAGATTTCATTCAAAATATCTTACTCATACATCACAGCTAAGGCTATTACTTTCTGTAGCTCCTGTTTCTTTGTTGTAAATTTGTTATTTTTTAGTATACCCATCATTATAGATGTAAGGTTATTTGTTTACACTGAGGATTAATGTATTTTGGCCAGTAAACAGCAAGATTAACAAAATTATGTTACCAAAGGGATTTCTTTAAACTTGTCCAGGCTGGGGTAGCTCCCTGCTCTAGTATCATTCCAAATTTTTTCAAACATATTCATCTTGGAATGTTGCTGCCTAATATTTGC
The DNA here is from genome assembly GCF_048565385.1 of Saimiri boliviensis. Taxonomy (NCBI): domain Eukaryota; kingdom Metazoa; phylum Chordata; class Mammalia; order Primates; family Cebidae; genus Saimiri; species Saimiri boliviensis. The sequence goes on along the minus strand of NC_133450.1, from coordinate 36,786,441 downwards.
AAACAAATCTAAATTTATTAGAAAGAAAGTTTTAATGCCAACCTTTGGGGGAGAGAAGAAGTTTCTTAGTCTTTTTTTTTTTTTTTTTTTTTTCAATAATCTGTCACTGAATTGTGTAGGGTAGGGAAAGAATGAGACACTTACATACTGCTCACATCTTTGTATATATGATAAATTAACTAGCAGACATTATTACTGCTGTGACTACTTTCTCCCAGAATGCTCCTTTCCTGATTAAGTCAGTCATTTGTGCTTTCAGGTTCTCAATGTGATGGATGCAATATTGGTCTCAAAAGATTAACAGTAACATTCCTTATTATTTAATAAAACATGATGTTAGACACCAAATTTGTTCTAGGGAATCTGACAGTTAATTTTTCAAATTATAGTTTTTTCTCTGTCATCAAATTTAAGTACCTATATAGCTGTCTTCCTCAATTCCATCTTTTCTATTAGTTTTATGAATGTTATAATTTTATTTGACTAGAAGGGATCTCAGTTTCTGATGTGAATAGTGCAGTTTGTTTTACATTACATGTTATAATCTTCTCAGCACTGTTTCCAGTGTTTCTGTTGTATATCATTATTTTAGATATATGTCAAAAATAACTGATACTAATTTTATTATTTAATAAAACCGAGGCCCTAAATCTTCAATGAAAATAAACCGTAAGAATATTGTAGGCGTTAAGTATATGCTAATGCCATTTGGGTGCCAATAAGCTATATTTTCAAATGAAATGAAAGCAAGGAATTCTTAAAACCTGAATTAGATGGAAAAAGCTCATCTATGTATTTTAAATTATTAAAACAAAATAACTTAACAGTTTGACTGCATTAAAATCCAGTTGTACCAGCTAAACTCACTTGTAAAGTCTGGAAAATATTTAAAACTAAAAGTTAAGTTCACCGTAAGGTGTTTTGTTCACTGAATATTAACATCTAAATGTTGGGAATCCAGAACTATTCAAGGCACAATCTCTTTTTTTCTTAATAATATACTGAAACCATAAGCATTTTTTAAAAAATATTTTATGCTAAATTTAATTATAGTTATTCTTGAGTCTTTTTAAAAAAAACTTGGTAATTATATTTTAGTTACACAGAGGATATAATATACAATTTTAAAAATCACTTGGTACTTCCAAATTCACCAAAGTAAAATTCTAAAAACTAATAATGTAATAATGTTAATATTCATTAAATTAATTCGCTTATTGCAGAACTTTAAGAGAGCAAGTGGCTTGTCTTGATATTTTCTCCTTAGTTAACACTTAGAGGTTCAAATTGACAGTGAATTCAAAAAAGCATTATATCTTTGTCTAGGAATAAGATTATGTTTCTTTTGGATAATTTTTATCAACACTAAAATGTATACCTCAAAGATAAAATTGTCACTTTGGTGTAATTTTTAATATAAATTTTAAATGCTGAATTAGAATATTAATATAAAAGAAACTGGTTTGAATATTGATATTTTAAAAAGAGTTGATCTATTCCAATTAGGAATCTGGAAATAAAATTTTAAAAATAAAGGAGGAAAGAAAGTGAACTTAATCTTTCTAATAAGAAAGGTCTCATAAATCATAAGACTGCTTAAGAGAATCTAAACTAGGTGCTCTTATAAGTGCTAATATCAGTGACAGATGTACTGTCTGTCTTCATGGAGTTTACAATTTAGTTGTATATTCCAGGCTGAGTATCCCTAATCCAAATGCTTGGGACCAGAAGTGTTTCAAATTTCAGATTTTTTTCAGATTTTGAAATATTTGTAGATACTTAAGCAGGTTGAATGTCCCTAATCTGAAATCCAGACTACTCCAATGAGCAGTTTATTTGTGCTCAAAAAGTTTCAGATTTCATATTTTCAGATAGGGATGCTCAACGTGTAAAATAAACAAATAGACAATAACTTTAATAATTATAATTTCACATTAATTTAATAATTATAATTGAAATGCAATACCTGCTAAGAAGAAATGAAAATGTTACGTTGGCAGAAAATAATAGCAGGGAACTTCATTTAGGTAGGGTGAGTAGAGAAAGCCTAACATTTCACCAGAGGCAATGAAGAATTAAAGAAAACCAAATATGATCTTTTGTGCTGTGTGGAGGTTTTAGGAATTATACTGATCAGTAATGCCCACTTTGAAGGCAGGTGTCACACCAATCAAGAACTCTTACACTAAAACTTTTCATTAGTACGTGAATACTCTAATTCAGTGACGTTAGCAGCCAATTTCAAATATCTGTTATTTTTAATTTAAAATAATGAATTTTTTGCCTTTCGCCACTGAGTTGAATATCAAGGCCATAGATTTTAACACTTAGCTCTGTTCTAGGTGAATTATTTACTGTAATTTTTAGCATAAAAATTTGGGACAGAGAGATCCAAAAGCAATTTTGGGGTTTCTAATTTGAGATATTAGGTAGATGATAATGTTGTTAACTATATTAAGGAATAAAAGAGAAATGGCAAGTCTTGAGGATAAAAGAAAAGAGGGTAATGCATCTTGATTGAGAATGTGTTTAATCTGAGGCATATGTGAGACAACCAAAGAGCGATATCCAGCATAAAATTGGAAATACAATTTGAGTTTTAAATTCTTGTTTTTACTTCATCTTGATTATGATATTTATAAGTTAATACATATTAATTAGTGTTAGCCAAATCCCATAGAAATCTCCTTTCTACATTTCTTTTTTTTTTTTTTTTGAGATGGAGTTTCGCTCTTGTTATGCAATGGCGTGATCTCGGCTCACCGCAACCCCCGCCTCCTGGGTTCAAGCAATTCTCCTGCCTCAGCCTCCCAAGTAGCTGGGACTACAGGCACATGCCACCATGCACAGCTAATTTTTGTATTTTTAGTAAAGACGGGATTTCACCATATTGACCAGGATGGTCTCAACCTCTTGATCTCGTGATCCACCCACCTTGGCCTCCCAAAGTGCTGGGGTTATAGACCTGAGCCACCGCGCCCGACCTCTACATTTCAAATTAGGCATGCACAGCTTGTCACGCACAGAAATGTATGTGTAAACATATTTTTTCTACAACAGAAATACAATAGTTTTGAATGATCAGTAATAGAAAGAACACTTGACTTAATAATAGGAGACCTAGATGGAAATTCTTTTTTCTCTGCCTCATAACCACACTAAATTAAGCAAGTTACTTAACTTTACTGAGTTTTGTGTCTATTATTTGACTGACCATCCTTGTCTCTACAACAGTGTTTATTACTCATTAAATAAGTCTTTGCCTTGTAGTAGAATAACAACAATGAGCAAGTAGACATTGTTCCACCTTTTACAAATAGGTAAATTAGACAATTAAAAGTTAAAATAAAGTATAATAAGTGCTAGAATTGATTAGCAAGAATACATAGTATTATGGAAATAGCTATCAGAAGCACTTAACCAAGTCTTTGTGAAAACACAAAGGGTTAAATAACCAAGTTGTGATTCAGAACTAACAGTTCCAGTCTTTCTCTCTATGGCTTTTTATCATTGAGCCATATGTAAGCTGAAACACTTCCTGTCCATCTGCATGTGTTAATCCATTTATTTAGGTCAACAACCATAATAGTATTGCATTATACCTATATTGTAATATCCTGGATTATTCATTGATCCTTTAAGATTCTTTAGCAATAATGAGAACAAAATCTGTAAAACTATTGCAGGTCGTGGTTGTTTTTTTTTTTTTTTTTTTCTTGTACCTCATCACAACCTAATAAAGATAACCATGTATTATCCTTTGTAAATAATTCTTCATATCTTACATTTTATTCAGCAAATTTATTTGCTAAAATATTTTATTATATATAGGGAAAAGTCATTTCTCTCATATATTTTCTTTTAATGAAATCTGACTGAAATGAGGAATGATTTTCACTCCTCTTGCTTTATGGCAGTGAAGTATCTTTCAAGAACAAAGTTGGAATATTTACTTTCATTGTCCTAAGTAAAATAGTACCTAAGTCAAATAGTATGTAAATTCTATTTAAAGAAGTGTAGATAATATCTAGACACAAGTTCTAAAATAATGGTAGTCTTCTAAAAACAATTTGCTGAAAGAATAATTCATAGTTGATAAATTATCTTTTAAAGTTAGCATGATTTACAACTTAGATGAGTACTGATTTTCAGTTATGAAGGTCAGCAGCATCTCTATTTAGAAATGAAATCAAGGCCAGGTGCAGTGGCTCATACCTATAACCCTAGCACTTTGGGAGGCTAAGGCCAGTGGATTGCTTGAGGACAGGAGTTCAAGACCAGCTTGGCCATCATGGCAAAACTCTATCTCTACTAAGATACAAAACCTTAGCCAGGCTTGGTGGTGCATGCATATCATCCCAGCGTCTTGGGAGGCTGAGGTGCGAGAATTGCTTTAACCTGGGAAGCAGAGGTTGCAGTGAGCTGAGATCAGGAAGGAAGGAAGGAAGGGAGGAAGAAAGGGAGGGAGGGAGGGAGGGAATCAAGAAGCTTAAGGTAGAAAATAGTGTTCAGAGCATAGGAAAGGAAGGAAGGAGGGAAGGAGGAGGGAGGGAGGGACGGGAGGAGAGAGGGAAGGACAGAGGGAGGAAAGAAAGAGAAGGGAGGAGAGGGGAAGGAAGGAGGGAGGGAGGGAGGAAAGGAAGGAAGGAAGGAAGGAATCAAGAAGCTTAAGGTAGAAAATAGTGATCAGAGCAAAAAATAAAAATGTTTCAAATTTTAATTTACCATCAATTTACCATTCCTTTTAGGTTTTATTAAAATAGAGAACATTTTTAAAGAGTACTTTCATTATCCTTTTATTCCCTAAACATCTGAAGTTTGATTCTGAGTTTAGTCTTTAGTCACATATTTCCCTGTATCTTAAAAGTTAGCAAAGAATTTTGTGCTTAGACTAACCAGCAAGTTGTGGTTTTTTGCTCTTAGGAAGAAAATATAAATACTATCAATATCTAACTGAACTGAAGTTTATACAACAATTAAAACATACATGTATTGAAATATCTTTATATAAAGGGTATAGTCCTTTAATGTGCTAATGTCTAATACTATATTCAAACAAAATATGTGATTATTACTTTTTTGTAGGTTTCTCTTGTTGTCCTTTGAGCAAAAGAATGTAGATTGCTGTGAATAAGCTATATTCTTAACTCAAGTTTTCTAATGTGTGAGTCTGAAACGCAATGTGAGTTCCTTTACCTATAAAATTGATACTGTTGATTTGATATCAGCATAATATTTTCTCTGGGGTGTTTTCTTCGTTTTTACAAACTATTGCATATTGTCACAATTTTCCTTTGTGAACATCAGAGTGATTATTTGATATGGCTAGGTCATTCATTAAACCTGAGTTCCCAAGTCTCTGGAGAAGCTCATGAAATGGCTGTAATTTCAGCCTAAATTAAGTCACTAACTGGTGACTACAAATTTTTTTCTCCTATTTTTAAGAGCCTAAATAAAATCAATAAGACTATACTAGACATAAGTTCCTTTGCTTTTGCTGAAATTATATCAACATTGGTATGTCAATCTTTTCAGCTGTTAATGACATTATAGAAATAGATTCTACATGTACATTCAACATACAACAAAAAGATTGGAAACCAATGAATTAGTGAGAGCAAAAATACATTCTCTGAGCAAAATACATGTTTTCTTTTGTGAAAGTTTACCTCATCTAGGGGGTGTTGAACAATAATATACTCAGCATTATTAGTTAGATCCAGCAGTTCTCAAACGTACTAGTCTCAGGACCCCAAATTACTTCTGTTTATGTGGGTGAATTAAAACTGAGATGTTTTTGAATATTTACTTATTTATTTGTTTAAAATAATAATAGTAAAGCCTTTACATGTTAACATAAACAACATATTTTTAGGAAAAAATATATTTTCTAAAACAAAAAATCTGAAAATAACAGCATTGTTTTACATTTTTTAAATATATATTATCTCACTTAATAGAAACTAGCTGGATTCTCACATTTGCTTTTGTATTAAGTCTGTTGTAATATGTTGTTTTGGTTGAAGTATATGAATAAATAAATCAAGCTTCCTACAGATGTATAGTTAGAAAAAAAGGACTATTTTGTTCACATTTTTTTATAATTGAGAATATTCTTTGAGACCATACCAAAAATTTACAACTGTTAGTTTAATAAAGGTGAATTGAAATGTGGAATCTAAAACCCTGGCTAGGACCCCTCCATACTCATACCTTATAATCCATTGTCTGTCTTGCACTTTGAATGGATCTTTTACCCAGGCATGATTTTGGAACATATATATTGGTCATTTGGAAAGTATAAATTCTTCCAAAAGTTGACATATTTTGTTATATCAAAAAATTGCCAAGTTCATCTAAAACATCTGTGATGTATTAGAAGCACTTAAGCTCATAGTGACACATAGACATTTTCTACAGTTCTAATTTATGCTTAGAAGCTAGAAATTGGGCCAGGGACAGTGGCTCACACCTGTAATTGCAGCACTTTGGGAGGCCAAAGTAGACAGGTCACTTGAGGTCAGAAGTTTGAGACCAGCATCGCCAACATAGGAAAACCCTGTCTCTACTAAAAATGCAAAAATAGCTGGGTGTGGTGATATGTGCCTGTAGTCCCAACTATTTGGGAGGCTGAGGCATGAGAATCACTTGAACCTGGAAGGTAGAGGTTGTAGTGAGCCAAAATTGTGCCACTGCACTCCAGCCTGGGCGACAAAAAAAAAAAAAGAAAAAGAAAAGAAGCTAGAAATAGTATCCCTGGCAAAAAAGCAGCAAATAGTTTTTCTTGAATTGAAGCGGCTTAATTTTTTAGAAAATGTATACCAAACATCTAAGTGTGAATAATAATTTATTAGTTATTTCATTCTTTCAAGTAAAAATGGCATTCTGTTTAAAAACTAGCTATTCAGCTTACAACTCAACAATTCCGTAAGTAAGTGCTTTTCTTTGAGACAACCACCATCCTTTGGTATGCAGAAGCATTTTATTAGTACTTCCCATTTTGTCACATTTAAGGGCCAAGTTTTAATTAATTTATTTTTTAATATTAAATAGTAAATTTGGCCGGACGTGGTGGCTCACACCTGTAATCCCAGCACTTTGGGAGACCGAGGCGGGTGGATCACGAGGTCAAGAGATCGAGACCATCCTGGTCAACATGGTGAAACACCGTCTCTACTAAAAATACCAAAAAATTAGCTGGGCTTGGTGGTGCGTGCCTGTAATCCCAGCTACTCAGGAGGCTGAGGCAGGAGAATTGCCTGAACCCAGGAGGCGGAGGTTGCGGTGAGCCGAGATCGCGCCATTGCACTCCAGCCTGGGTAGCAAGAGCGAAACTCCATCTCAAAAAAAAAAAAATTTAACATGTATTAATAATATTGTCATGTAATATTATAATTAATCATGTAAATTCAAATATTACATTGAGGACATAGTAAATATTAAATTTACTACGTCACTGAGGACAGTATATGAAACTAGCTTTTTGAAAAAGAAAAATAGTACATGGCAGAGAATAGAACAGTGATTGTTCATACTACTTGGATCTACTGCCTTGATTTATACTAAGATGTCAATCCACCATTGATTTTTGTACCATCAGTGCAAATGTCCACATAGCAAAAAAAGACAAATAATGTCTTAGTACTATTAGCAAAATAAATTGACTTTGTGGAGCCCCGAAAGGGTTTCCAGGACCCTCATGGGTTTGTGGACCACACTTAAAGAACCATTGATAAAATCAAATGAGCAAACTGGCCTCTGTTTCTTGAAAATATTCTGGGTCAAAATGATCACTATTGAATCCTTTAACATATATTTTCCATAGAAGCAGTATTACAGTGGTATTCACAGTCTAAGAGATCTGATCCTTTATGTAAATGACTACCAGTACCTTCCTCTGTGATCTAGGTTAATCCTGGGGCAGGGAACACTTACACCTCTCTCATTCCAAATGAGAGGCTTCATGAAATCTTTCAAAGATTTCAGACCAGATATTATAATTCCAAACTAACTTTATTCACTTTCAGTGTGGTATTAATTCTGCACTTGGATAACAACTGATTTTCCCCAGGATGTTATGTCTACTAATAGGTAACATACAAACCCCTCTTTTAAGAAATAACCTAGTTGTTGGCAGATAATCTTTTGAGTATATAATTGAGGATAGCTCATTTTTGAAATCAGTTTGGAACACTTAGAATGTGGGAAAGTTCAAATAAAAATACACATTGTCAGTATTTTCTAAAAAGTCAGATCAACATTGCCTGCCCACTATTGACATAATACAGTGTATCAATACTCAGCTAATATTCTTTAGACCCTCCAGACTATTTAACTCACTTATATTAAATGCCTGGGTCCAGTGGACATTTGAGTAACTGGTTTCTGCCCTAATTCACTATCTAATTTCTCTTCCTTTATAACATATTTGTTTGGGGATTTATTCTCATTTGTTAGCAAACCAGAATTTTGAGACTTCATATAAAAAATGATTCTCTTGCACCCTTTTCTAATGAGAAAGGTACCACCCAGTATGGGAAATAATTAAATATTTTGATGAAACTAAAATTATATAATAATGCATTTTAGCATTTTTGGTCTATAACTTATTTTCAGTTGTTTTCCTGTGATGTTCTGCTGGGTATGTAGGATTTTACATCAGTTTCTCTTTTTTCATTATAAGTATCATTATAATGATAACTGAAAATGTAATTTCCCTATCTCTTTCTAATTATTTAATGGTCACAGAACTATGTTTATTACTGAAGCTAAATGTAACAACTATGAAATGTATAATTGCCACTCTGAAGTCTAAACTTGCAAATGAAATTTGATACCTGAGAAGATAGAGCAAATCAAAAATTGCTAGCTATAGAATTAACATTTTATAGCTAAGGCAGACTGTAAGTGGTATAGTTTTGGTATAGTTTCTTTTTGTTTAAAAAAATATACATATTCATTTGGAAAAAATTTTAAAACTCACATAAAAAGTTCTTATAAAATGCCCTTTATAAATAACCACTGTTAAAATTTTGCTACATATCATTCTCTTATGTTTTTCTCTGCATTTAAATATCTTGTAACAAGAAGGCAGTGATTAAGAGCTGAGTTTCTGGAGTCTGACAGGCCTGGTGATGAATCACTTAATAGATGTGTGGCTTTCTAAAAGTTACTTCACCTCTGTAACCTTAACTATCTCATCTATAAAATGAAAAATCATGATACTATTTGCTTCATAGGGTTGTCTTAAGAATTTAAGTTTAAAATCTATATAAATCACTTAGCACAATGATTGAAATATAAGTAATCATTAAATATTAGCCACTATTATTAAATTGTCTATAGCATTTTAACCTATCTTGTTTACTTAGTAATATGAGCATCTTTCTATGTCATGAACATCTTTACATGTTGTAAGTTATCTTCTACAACATTAATTGGATTTTTTGATATTCTAATTGATAGATGGGACAGTTTTTTCACCAACCACTATTTCAGGTGTTTTTCTTGTTTCTTATTTTTTAATTTTAAAAGCAATGCTATAGATAATCTTTCAGAAGTTTAAGGTTTTGGAGTCATCTCTTAATCAAACTCAGTAACTTCTGTTGTCTCTACTTTTATTGAAAGTATATGCAGAACTTTTAGGCTTATTATTTCTATATTTTACATGGGTACCAGGAATAGATCATTTTGCATCTTCGTGTATTTAATGATATATTGGAAGAAGCAGTTTTTAGCATTTGCATTTGACTGATTTACTGGCAGACACTTAAAAACTATAAACCCAAAGTCTTTTGAAAAGCTAACAAGCTTGAGCCGGTAAAAGTATTACACTACAAGGCACAAAGTATTGAGTACCAACCCTAGTCTCCCATATTATAACTTTATGAAGGCCGGGCACAGTAGCTGATGCCTATAATCCCAGTACTTTGGGAGGCCAAGGTGGGAGAATCACTTGAGCCCAGGAGTTCAGGACCAGCCTGAGCAACACAGTGAGACCCCATCTCTACAGAAAAAAATGTTTTAGTTAGCTGGGCGTGGTGGTATATGCCTGTAGTATCAGCTACTCAGGAGAATCACTTGAGCCCAGGAGGTTAAGGCTGCAGTGAGCTGTGATGATGCCACTGCACTCCAGCCTGGGTGACAAAGCAAGACTGTGTCTCAAAAATAATAAATAAATAAATGAAACTATGAGGACTAGTTGACCTCAGTTTCTGTTATTTGTGACATCAAGGTATTTAATAACCTCTAAAGTCTCTTATAAGCTTACAATTCTGTTCTTTTGAAATAGTTCCAATATCAACTAAAAAATATTCTTTTAAGCCCTTCTCCTTCTGACATTTTATTAATCTCCATTTAATATAGAATAATTTACATTTACTTATTTTAAGTCCGTCTACCTCTGATATTTTATTAATCTCTAATTTAGAATAATTTACATTTACTTTTACATTCTGATCTAGTGTATAAAATGAGATTATTAACTGAAAATGTTCTAATTTCACTTAAGATCTTTTACATTTAGGTAAAGCTTGTCTCTGTTAATTGAAATATTGATTTATCTTGCTATCCCCTCTAGTTTTGTTTAAGTTATAAGAAGATAGGAGAGTGAAATGTTGAAATACAAGAAATTGTGAAATTAAGAATACTAGTTTTCAATGTAATTAAATAGCTTTGATTCAACTGTTTTTTGTTTGGGAAGTATTTTGTGTAAAACAGCCCAAAAAATATAAGCGGTCCCATCATTATTTCAGCAACAGAATTTATTAGACATCGGCATGATTTAGATATATTTAATATCCCATTTCGACTTTAATAAAGAGTATGTAGAGATTCTTCATATGTTAAAATGATACATATTCTAAAATTAGATATTTTCTGACTTAAAATTTCAGGATTATCTGTTCTCCCTACTCATTCTACTTTTGTTAAAACACAGTGAATATTTCACTGAATATTTTTTAATACATATTATGTGTGAAATACTGTATTAGCTATTGGGGTTACAGCAATGAATAGACTTTTTAACCCTGTTCTTAAAGACCTTATAGTGGCAATTACGTGAACGTAAAATATTTACAAGAAATCTACCAGATCAGGATTGACAACCTCAAAGAATTATTCTAATCCAGTAGGGGGGAAAAAAAGGATGAGTAAAAGGCAAGCATAGTCATTTATTAAATAAATACATGCAGCACAGAAATATGTTGAGGGGAAGTACACACTCACTAGAAATTTACTAAAAATTTAAAACACAGATTTTGCAATCAAATTGGTAACTATTTTAAAATTATAATCATTAGTACTGTAATGACCAATAACATGAGTATTTCTGTTCACACTAATAGGAATATAACCTTTCAAGGCAATAAATTTGTATAACCTTTCATACATGTGTCACATACATGTGTTGTTTGCTTATAAAGTATATACAGAAATGTATGCACTGTATAGCATACGTATGTATATACAGAGAGAGGCAGGACCTTCAAATGTGACGTTTTGGCTGGACACAGTGGCTCACGCCTGTAATCCCAACACTTCAGGAGGCCGAGGTGGAAGATCAGCTGAGGTCAGGAGTTCGAGACCAGCCCAGCCAACCTGGTGAAACCTCCATCTCTACTAAAAATACAAAAAGTAGCCGGGTGTGGTGGCAGGCACCTGTAATCCCAGCTGCTTGGGAGGCTGAAGCAGGAGAATCGCTTGAACCCAGGAGGTGGAAGTTGCAGTGAGCCAAGATTGAGCCTTGCACTCCAACCTGGGCAGCAGAGCAAGACTCCCATCTAAAAAAAAAAAAAAAAAAAGTTATGTTTTAACCAATCATCTTGTCTCTAGAAATGTATCCAAAGTTAATATTAAAGAGGCCATCTCAGACTCTGTACAGGAATTTTTATTATAGCATTATTCACATTAGTGAAAAATTAGAAATAATTTTAATGTGTATGAAAAGTAACTTGTATTAATAGTACACACATATATGTTATTCTATAACCTTAAAAATAATCTCATTAACAATATTTAATGACATGAGAAAATGCTAAAACTACAATGTGTAGTTAAAAGAATCAGTAAACAGAACAGTGTAGGAATAGAATTGTAAGTTATTTCACAATATACATTATTTCTAAAACCAGGAAAATAAACATATCTGTTTGATTTTGTTTGTGTATTTTTTTAGATAAGATCTGGTAATTACACAGATGACCTTGGGTCAATTTTTCAAATTTGTAGCAAAACTTAATAAAGCCAACTAGAGTTGTTTATACATATATTTGCAGGCATACCTTGGAGATATTGCAGGTTCAGTTCCAGACCACCACAATAAAGCAAACATTGCAATAAAGTGAGTCACACAAATTTTTCGGTATCCCTATCCTGTAATCTATTAAATGTGAAAATCATTATGTCTAAAAAAACCCCTAAACATATCTTAATTTAAAAATCCTTTAGTTCTAAACAATTATTACAATCATCTGAGCCTTCAGGAAATCATAGTCTTTTTCTGGTAGAGGGTCTGGCCTCAATACTGATGGCTATTGGATCTGGTTAGTGGTTGCTAAAGGCTGGTGTGGCTGTGGCAATTTCTTAAAATCATACAAGTTTGCCACATCGATTGACCCTTCCTTTCACAGAATATTTTGCCATAGAATGCAATGTTCGAACTCAATTTTTCTACAGCAGAACTTCCTTCAAAATTGGAGTCTGTCCTCTCAAACCCTGCTGCTGCTTAATCAAGTTTATTTATGCAATATTCTAAATCCTTTGTTGTAATTCCAACAATGTTCACAGCGTCTTTACCAGAAATAGTTTTCATCTAAAGGAACCCCTTTCTTTGCTTATTCATAAAAAGCAACTTGTCATCAGTGAAAGTTTTACCATGAGTATCACAATAATTCAGTCATATCTTCAGGCTCCCCTTCTAATTCGAATTCTTTTGCTATTTCTACCACATCTGCAGTTATTTCTCCTCCACTGAGGTCTTCAACTCCTAAACATCCATATGAATCAGCTTCTTCCCATATTAATGTTGATATTCTGGCCATCCGTGCACCAAAACTGTTCTAAATGGCATCTAGAATGATGAATTCTTTCTAGATGGCTTTCAATTTACTTTGCCCAGATCAATTATAGGAATTACTATATGGCAACTGTGTAGTGTCTTATGAAATCTATTTTTTAAATAACACTTGAATATTGAAACTACTGTTTGATCTATAGGCTACAGTGTGGATGTTGTGTTAGCAGGCATGAAAACGACATTATCTCCTTGTACATCCCAATCAGAACTCTTGGATGATTAGGTACAATGTCAGTGAATACTTACTTATATTTTGAAAGGAATCTTTTTGTGTAAGCAGTAGGCCTCAACAGTGGATTTAACACATTCAATAAACCATGCTGCAAAAAGATGTGCTGTCATCCAAGCTTTTTGTTCCATTTGTAGAGCATAGGCAGGGTAGATTTTTCATAATTCTTAAAGGCCGTAGGATTTCCAGAATGGTCAGTAATCATCAGCTTCCACTTAAAGTCAGCAGCTGCATTATTCCCTATCAAGAGAGTCAGCCTATCCTTTGAAGCTATAAAGCCAAGCATTAACTTCACTTTCCTAGCAATGAAAGTCCTAGATGTTTAAGGCTGTTTTATCTACATTGGCTGTTTTATCTGCATTGAAAAGCTGTTGTTTAGTGTAGCTTTCATCAGGATTTTAGCTAGATTTTCTGGATAACTCACTGCAGCTTCTAACATCAGCACTTGCTGCTTCACCTTGTTCTTATGTCATGGAGACAACTTTTCTTAGACCTCATGAGCCAACCTCTGCTAGCTTTCAACTTTTCTTTTGCAGTTTCCTCATCTTACTCAGCCTTCACAGAATTGAAGAAAGAGCCTTGCTCTGGATTTGGTTTTGTCATAAAGGGCAGTTGTGGCTGGTTTGGTCTAGCCAATCCACTCACACTTTCTCCATATTAGCAATAAGACTGTTTCACTTTCTTCTCATGCATATGTTCACTGGTGTACCACTTTAAATTTCCTTCTAGAACTTTTCCTCTGCGTTTACAACTCAGCTGTTTGACACAAGTAGCCTAGCTTTCTGGTTGTGTCCACGTTCCGCATGCCTTCCTCACTAACCTTAGTCATTTCTTGCTTTTGATTTAAAGTGATAGACATGTGACTCTTTCTTCTACTTGAACACTTAGAGGCCATTGCAGGTTTATTAACTGGCCTAATTTCAATATTGTTATGTCTCAGGGAATAGAGAAGTCAGCCTGCAGAGAGGGAGAAAGGCAAGGAATGGTCAGTCTGTGGAGCAGTCAGGGCACACACAACATTTATCAATTAAGTTCACCATCTTTCATGGCACTGTTTGTGGTACCTGAAAACAATTACAAAAGTAACATCAAAGATCACTGGTCATAGATAACCATAACAAATATAATCATAGTAAAAAGTTTGAAATATTGTAAGAATTATCAAAATGTGACACAGAGATAGGAAGTGAGCGCTTGCTGTTGGAAAATTGGTGACAATAGACTTAATTGACACAGGGTTTCCACAAACAAACCTTGAACTTGTAAAAAACACAATTATCTGTGAAGCACAATAAAATGGTATGCCTGTATACCACAGCAATTTTACATCTAGGATAAGCCATTCTATTCTTAAGCCTGCTGGATAGAAAATTATATCTTGTTTCAATGATAGTTCAAAGATAAATTTTTTTTGGTCTCATGTACAAATAATAAAAAATTACTAAGAACGTATAATTTGATGCTTAAAGGGTATTTATTTTAACCTATGTAATAACTCTTTTATTAAAGATGGGTTTTATAATTTCTTTTTAGATAAGAAATTGGTAAAAAATAAACCAAACCTTTAAAAAAGATGATTTCCTAAGGATAAAAATATGGCAGAGGGGTTTGGAGGATAAACTTGCCACCTTGATTCTAATTTTTGACTTCTCACTTCTTCCTTACTCTTTGCAAATTTTCCTAGATCTTTTTTTATCCTTTTATTAGTTTAGTTTTATAATCGTATTTCCTTTCCTCCAGAAACACATTAGTGATTATTTTTCTTTGACACACTTGTGTATTAACTGCCTCTCTTATTTCATTTATTTCTTCCTTCCTTTTTCCTTATCTTAATAAATCACAAATTAAACAATGTTTTGTGATGAGGCACCAGTTCTATTGAAATGGCTGAATAATATAATATTATAGCAAAGTAAAGTATTAACCAAATCCCAAAAGTACTTTGTTATTTATAGGAATTTGTTTAAATGTTGAGCTCTTAAGCAAAACTTTTTTTAAAAAATCTCTTCCTCCAAATCATAGCTCCCAGAAACAATCTATATCTGCACCACTATATACTAAGTGATACTGGTTGGAAGATAATTTCTAATAAAAATGTTTTATTTCTTGTCATTGATAGTCATACTTTTTTAAAAAGACATGATATGGTATAATAAGGTTAAAAATATTAGTCTCAGAATAGTTCTGAAGATATAATGAGATCTAAAAATAAAGTGGCCAACTCCTTAGGACAAACAAACAGAAATCTTAGTTTAATCCATGTAATTTTAATCTAACCTGATATAAAATATATTATAGAGAGAAGGGGAGAAGGTCTACATTCGTCATTCCATGGGTGAGAGACTAAATTAATTAAAAAACCTGAGTCAGAATATAATACCAGCTGTACTTTCATATTATTATTCATGTGTTCAGAAAGCCACTGAACCTTCCCAGACCTTGGTTCCCACATCAGTAAAAGAAACATGCAAAATATACATTTTCTAAAAAAATTTTTACCAAACATCTTGTAACTAAAGAGAAATATAAATGTATACATCCAGTGATATGTGAGTCCACCTTAATGCAGTTATCACAAGCCTAAAATTTCTTTGAAGTTTTGTATTTTATTTTAAAAGTTAATATTAAGTTGATTTTTAAACTATGAAATATATGTTTGGTTTAATAAAAATATTACATTTATGATTACTTATTTTTGACAAGAGAAGTGAGGGTGGGGCTAGAGAGTTCTCTACCTTTTAAATGGTAGAAATAGTTTTACGGTGAGCTCAGTTTTAGAAAATTGAGCTAAATCAAAGGGAATTAACGCCACATATTAGTTTAGGATCCAGGCAATTTCTTTTGTTGCATGATATTATTAGAATCTGAATTCTTGGAAAAAGGTAAATACAAATGTCAGAGTCATTTTACTACAGGCCAAGGCCTGGTAATTAATCCCTGAGGATAGTTTCCCCAGTAATTAATCCCTGAGGAAAGATTTCCAGAATGTTGCAAAAGAGGTAATACAGTGCCACATTTTCAGACTGTTTCTAAGAAATACTTTGTTAAATACATTTTAGTTAAGAGACTGAATAGAAGATTGAAGTGTTTTGGATCCCATGTATAATATCTTTTAAAATCTCAATAAAATAGTTATCAAAAGATTTCTTCATGATTAATGATGACTTTTTTTGTTTTGCTACTAAATTTTAATTGTCTGTGTAAGTAAATGAATAATCTCAATTTACTCCATGATCTTCACAATTATTTACATTCAATTCTCAAACTTCTTTGATATTGCTCTGATAGTACAAGCAATATAAACATTTACAGTTTAACCTCTCTTGGCTACTGAGAGTGTTTTGCCTTCAGAAAAGTGTTAATAAAAGTAGCTAATGATGTGAGGCTCTTATGATTATCATGAAGAGTAAAGTCGTTCATCTTATCTGAATGCTAATCTTTTGTGATTTATTTTACATTCTTATCCAAAATATAATAATCAAGCATTTGACCAGGTGCGGTGGCTACCGCCTGTAATCTCAGCAGTTTGGGAAGCAGAGGCAGGTGGATCACCTGAGGTCAGGAGGTCGAAACCAGCCTGGGCAACATAGTGAAACCTGTCTCTACTAAAAATACAAAAATTAGCCAGGTTCAGTGGAGCACACCTGTAATCTCAGCTATTTGGGAGGCTGAGGCAGAAGAATCACTTGAACCCAGGAGGCAGAGGTTGCAGTGAGCCGAGACTGTGCTACTGTACTCCAGCCTGGGCAACAGAGCCAGACACCAACTAAAAAAAAAAAAAAAAAATTAATAATAATAATAAGCATTTGAATTAGCTGTGAATCTCTTTTATCTTTACCACCCCACTATAACTGATGATTAAGGGAGGACTAAAATAAATAAGAACATTACATTTTAAATCTACTGATTTCACTTTTCTCTATTTCTTAAATTCTAGTGTATATAGTCATCTCTTTCAAATTATTTTGAAGTTTTTCAATATTAGGTATTATTGTTTCAGAAGCTACAAAAAATAAAAAACACCTCACATGGAACTTGAATTTTGGTCATTTCTGACTTCAAACACCTTGGCTTTCTAAGGTTTTTGACTTATGATGGTTTCAAAGACAGGTTTATTTATAGATATTTGATAACAAGCTTAGATAAGCTATTTACTCCCAAAGTCTCTATTTAAATCAGTCTTAGAATTTGTTTTTTACATTCAGAGTTTAGTGGTAACTGTCTTTTTTTCTTCTTGTAATTCATTCTTTAAGTTTCTATACTTGCATTTGGAACTGAAACTATACAGGAAAAATGTCTTCCATATATATATATATATAGTAATGTAAAATTTCTTCCGCAGATGGAGAGAGACAGACAGACATAGTTACATATACATTCTCTTATGAGCATCAGTTTTTTTCCAACCCATATATTTTTAGGCATGCTAAGGGAATGCTACTTTAAACTGGAAATTAGGGACTGTTGATTTTGTTCCTAGAGTTGTCATCAACTTCCAGTGTAACCTTGAAAAAGATACCTAATGTTGCTGGGCTTAATGTAATGTTAAGCCTTCTAGAAATAAAAGACACTATAGAAAATGGTTTTCACATGTTACTGTGTAAATTCAGAACATCTTCACAGTTTCTGAAAATTTTCAGAAAGCAACATGAGGCATCAGGCTATATTTTTATAGGAATCTACCAACTCTACCTTTATAATCTAGATACTATGAATCTGCATTTAAGATAGAAAGCAGCTTTTGATACTAAGACCTCAGAAATCAAAGAAAACAGCACAAGAGGATGAGCAGATATTATGAACTCACTCTGAATTCACTTCATGGGAAGCCCCTCTGTTACAAGTGCTGATGTTCTAATTAGTATCCACTGTTTCTAAATTTGACAATTCTGTTCTACTAAGAAGAGTTAGAATTGGTGAGATTATCTTTTGTCCATAACATTTAGTTAATGCTGAATAATTAGTAGAACCTCTTTATCAAGTAGCGCCAAAAGTTGATGCAACTCTTATCTACCAAGATGCTTTTATTCAAAATGAAAATTCAATTATCTCAGTATTTAATTATTCCTCAGCAATCTCCATATGCTATCAGAGTTCTTTTTAAAGGGATAAGACAATATGTATCCTACTTCCAGGAAATAAAATGTTGTAGGATGTTCAAGTTTCTATTATTTCCTGAAGACTTTAACTGGGAACTTTTGGCATAATACTGATATTTCTACTATCTCCTAAAACAAGAAGGAACATTACAGCTAGCTTTACCTCTGCTGGTCTGAATTGAGACCTCATTCTGCAAGTACAGAATCCATAGTGTAAAACCACTTTGTCTGAAGCTTCCTGTCCCCTTTGCTCTTCACTCTGCCCTTTTTGTTTTGTTTTGTTTTGTTTTGTTTTTTGATTGCCTCCCTCTTTATCCAAAACATTACTTCTTATTAGAACTTTATTTTAAAAGTACCTCCTCTAATAAAAATACTTTGTGTTTAGAAACTTCCCCTTACTTATTTACGTAGTAATATGCAATGACTTATTTCAAAAAGCAGTTTTACTTTTCATTTCCCTGTCTTACCCAAGATAGGAAATTTTCCAAGAGGAAAATTCAACTAAAATAACAGAAAGCTCTGAGGTAGTAAGTATATCTAACATTGGTCTGGCATTAAAATTTTCTGGATGGGCAGCACAATTGTTTAATTGGGAATCTCAGTGACAGCTGAACACCCTCAGTGCTTGGGTCAGCAAGCAGAGGCGCTTCATTCTGTCACCTATCAAGAATGATGCTTGTCAAGACTGATCTTTCCACCTACAGAACATTCATGTTTCTAGTCATACCATTTATGTGTTCTGATATTACAGTGGGATAGACAGTAAAACACTAAGAGAGAAAAGTACGTAGGTATATTTGTAATTCTTTGTTTTTTGTAAGCCAAATGCAAATGTAACACTACTCCAGATACTGCTTCATCAGACGTCCCCAAGATAACCAAAAGTAAGTGCCAATTTCCTCATCTCAGGGATAGTGCCATAACAAAGACTGAATTTTAGGGACCAGCCTATTTGCAGAGCATATCATACAGCCTCTGGGTTAGTTAACTCCTTGGCCTCCTAAGAGCTACCACAGAGTCAGTTGATGTTTTTGCATGTATTACTTACTAATGTATAGAAAATTTTTTAAGTTCACTTTTTCTTTATTCTGTCTTTTTTACCCACCTTCCCTCATTGTAGCAAATTAGACGGCCGGATGAAAGCAAAGGAGTTGCTAGTAGAGTTGGATCCCTCAAAGTAAATATGTTTCTAACATTTTTTGGCAAGATTTCGTCTATAGCCTACACTTCTTCCTTTTTGGAGGGTGGTGGGAGGAAGGGGGCTTTTTCCATTTTTCACCATCCCATTTTTTTAATTTTAATATTTTTATTGGCTGTTGGGTCATTTTTTTGTTGTTGTTTTGGCTACACATAGAGCAACCAGCTGAAGGCAAGCTGCCAAATAATTAGCTTTGAATGGCACCACAAACAACAGAAAGGGCAACTGCCTCATTACAGGTGCCTATAATTTGGGGTTATAGAATAAACCGTTCCTCTGATTGATGTCACTGACTGTGTGTTAAGTTCCTGTTATACAGAGAACTAACATTTATTTTCAAAATATTATCTCCCCTTTAACTTTAAAAAAATAATTTGAATGTTATTTTAGTATCATTACCATTTGTAGTTCATTTCAGAGAAAAGTTATTATGAGTTAATAATGTGTATTCAATACACATAATCTTAAGGATTAGAAAGGAATTTTATGTCATGTAGTATAATGGGCTCACATACAGCTGATAGTAGTTATGCCCTCTTAATCTCCTCTGTTTTATTTTTTTAAAGTTCAAAAAACTGATACAACAATCAACAGAACCAGATACATACCTAATTGTTTGCCCATTTGTATATATAATCTGCTAATATACAATTGAAAGATTACTAATTTGATCATCTTGTTTGCTAGTTGCTAAATATTTATTTGTTCAATATGCCTTGGGTACTCAGTACTCAAACCTTTAATCATAATGAAAAGGTAAATTAGTTATCGCTCTTAAGAAACACCAACTGATCACTTTTAATGCTGCCACCTTAAATGCAAGTTAGAAAATTTGCTGAATTCTAATAATATGCAGAAAAATCACCTCACAAAATTCATCATTTTCTTATCTCAATCCCATTTGCCCTTACAGTAATAGTAACTGTTAAATTAATCAAAATGCTAGATAATTCAGTACACTGGGATGTCCTAAAATTTAATGACTTCCTTGAGGCCTAATATTGAATCATTTCAAAATTTTGCACACCTCCAATTTGTTTCCATTTAATAATTTATGAAATACTAATTTCTGCACTCTTTCCTCTCCTTGCCTCTTCTGCCTTCTTAACTTTACCCTTTTGTTGTTGTTTATTTATTTGTCTGTACGCATGCACATGAGTGCACATGGATGAAGGTGTGTTTGTATGTTTGTGTCCTTTATTCCAGAAAAGCCATCCTCTCTGTTCTTTTAACACTGCTTTATAGTGGGTAGCTATTTTATTAAAATGTTATTTCACCAAGGATAAGCAGAGGGGATGGGAAGTGTTAATTATATGCCTATTTCAAAACGTAAGCAATTTAAGATTACTCAGTCAGAAAAATGTGAGTTTATGTATCCTGATGATATATCAGTAGCATTCCTCACTGTCTATCTGTGAGGTATCATTTTACCTTTGTCTGTAAAGGAAGATAAATCCATTATGGTTTAAACTATGGATTATCACTCAAATTCAAGTGAGAAGGTACAGAATGACGTGACTGAAAATTACTGAAGGTGAAATAAAAATAAACATGGCATCCATAACTGTAGCACTGTGTACTGTAAACTGGATTGTATGTGCGAGTGCGTGTGCGTGCAGTTATCTCCAAGTTCGGCTTCTGGATATATAGAACTTCAAGTTATAAATGCATGTTTATTGATTTTAAGGGTTATACAATATGAGTATATATAAAAATATATGTTGAAGAACAAAAGATACATTTTATAGTTCAATCAGTTTATATTAATATGGATGCAGTCTTAAAAAGTGT
Source organism: Saimiri boliviensis (assembly GCF_048565385.1). NCBI lineage: Eukaryota > Metazoa > Chordata > Mammalia > Primates > Cebidae > Saimiri > Saimiri boliviensis. The sequence continues at coordinate 36,765,046 of NC_133450.1, read as the reverse complement.
GTTTGGGAAAGCCAAATTTCATAATCTTTAAATATCTTTATGACATATTTCTACAAAATAGAAAATATCAAAGTGAATCTCTAGGGGATTATAAGGATGGTTATAGTTTATATTTTCTCTAATGCTTTGGGAAGAAGAGATGCTGTAATTAAACAAAATAAAATGTTGACTTCCTAGTCACGGGTTTGTTGAGCATGCATTCCTACATTGTAGAAAGACCTTTGAAGTTTTGAAATGTTTGCCAAAGGCAGTGAGAAATGTATAATGCTGTGATCTTGTATTTAAAAGGAAAAAGGAAAACCGAAAAGAGAACAAGTTGCTTTTTCAATTCATTTTCTGATGTTTACATGTAGCTCCATCGAAAGCTGGAGGAGCTCAGAGATCACCTAGAAGGCAATGTGAAAGAATACTCTCTCAGAGTAAATGTACGATTTCACTTGATGATTTTTTTTTCCCCTAAACTTCTGCTGACTGGTAATTCCAAATCTGATTGGTTTGTCCTCTCATCTCCATCTTTTTCCTTTCTATGTCTTTTCCCCCTCTTTCTTTCTTTTCTAGCTGCAGCTTCATACTCACATTTATGAAATAAAGATTAAATTAGCAGGGTGGAGAACCCAAAAGCCACACTAACATTGCTGTTGACTTAATACTTTGGCCCCAGTGCAAAATGAAATCTTTCTTTTCAAAATGACTATTTCTTATATAGTTGTGTAGTTTTCTGAGGATCTTTTAATGAGACTTCATTTGGAGATTTTTCTATTGGTCATGTCTTCTAACCCTTGTTAGTTATGTTAGCAGAATAATAAATTATGAGCTGGATATGAGGGGTATTTCCTTGATGACTCAATTTCAATGTTCAAGGAAAATAATCAATGTTAGAGTATCATAGGTGATCTGGCAAGTAGGCACATTTGTTCTGAGTTAATAGACTTAACTCAGACTCTTTTAGAATAATTGTATGTAAGTTTGTTTAAAAATAAGAACATAAGCAGTAAGCACCTGCACCAGGAACACTTTCATGTAGCATCTTACAAATACCTGAGCTAAAGGCCAGTGTACCCAAGAGAACCATTGAAGGAGAACAGTACCTTGTATCCACTCAATCCTGTCTATACATCATATAGTCAGAACTCATGCTAGTATTTTTTGTGACAAATAGTTCAGGCTATCAAGATTTTTAAGGAAAAAAATCTCTAAATTGGTATATGATATAAGTGTAGCAGAGGAAAAACTAAATTACTACACCAATTTATAGCTGTATCCTAAATTTCATTCCTGGGGTTTCTAAAAAAGTTTCTGTGAATCCTGACTCCTGATTTACTTTTCCCAAGATTATTACCATTCATTTAATTCCTACAGCTTTAATAGTTTTATTATAAAATCTAGAATAAAAATTACAGATATGTTAATTATCTGATTTTTTAGCTTGTTTTCAATTATATGACACACATAGGCATGTATATCTCTACATTAAATTTCTGATTATTGAAATACAAAATGTTTTTTATTAATACCAGTTATTAAATTCTAATAACTAAAAAGAGAAGGAATAATGCACTTGTTTCATATCTCTGCTTCTTCCTTTGAGCTAGTCTGTCTTTTCTACACATATTCTTAGAGAATTTTGAAAAACATCCATAATCACTTCCCAGAATCTATTCCATTGTTTTTTTAAAAAATGATTGATGTGGATTTTATAATTAAATCAGTCTGAACATTCCTAATTATTCTAGAAACCCATAAAAACATTTTAATATATGTATTTTAGTCTATTGCTATTTGCTACCCAATCATGAGAAGTGATTTTTTTTCCAATCAAACTGAGACCAAAGAGTTGAGACTTGCTATATGGTAATAATTTAGTAAGAGTTTAACATCAAATTAAAAGTTTGATGCTTTAAAAATTAGGTTATCTCATGCCACTCTTTAATTTCTTTTTTCAACATCTATACTACTGTATGATTAATCTCAGCATCTTCATATTATGTTTTATTTCACTGAGAAACACTTTTTCTGATTACCTTGTTTCTAAAAATATTCAGTGTGAGGTTTATCAGGGTAAGGATTCTGTTAACTGTCTGATACAGGGAAAAAAACTATCAAAAGGCAAGTAGTAACCTCTCTAGAGAGTTCAGCTAAGGAAGCATGCAAATCAATTGCTTAGCTAAATTTTCAGTTTCTCTCTCCTTACCCTTTAATTCTTACTACCCAAGTATACCTTAAAATGCCTTGAATATTAGAAATTGATGCTAAAAAGAAAAAATTATTCTCAGAAGCATAGACTGTATTAGACAGGTTTAGTTTATAAAATGAAGTAAATTGGCATTTGGTGATGGTTTTGTTTCATGAAAATTTATTGTAGGTGTACACAAACAAGAACAAGTGTATTAGTCCATTTTCACACTGCCATAAAGATACTACCTGAGACTGCATAATTTATAAAGAAAAATGGCCATTTGACTCTCAGTTCCACATGGCTGGAGAGGCTTCAGGAAACTTACAATCGTAGCAGAGGTGAAGGGGAAGCAAGGTACATTGTACATGGCAGCAGGAAGGGAGAGAGCACAGGGGAAACTGCCACTTTTAAAACTGTCAGATCGGCCGGGCACGCTGGCTCAAGCCTGTAATCCCAGCACTTTGGGAGGCCAAGGCGGGTGGATCACGAGATCAAGAGATCAAGACCATCCTGGTCAACATGGTGAAACCCCGTCTCTACTAAAAATACAAAAAAATTAGCTGGGCATGGTGGCGCATGCCTGTCATCCCAGCTACTCAGGAGGCTGAGGAAGGAGAATCGCCTGAATCCAGGAGGCGGAGGTTGCTGTGAGCCGAGATCGTGCCATTGCACTCCAGCCTGGGTAACAAGAGTGAAACTCCGTCTCAAAAAAAAAAAAAAAAAAAAAAAAAAAAACTGTCAGATCTAGTGAGAACTCCCTCACTATCATGAGAGCAGCATGGAAGAAACCGCCACCATGATCCTATCACCTCCCACCAGGTTCCTCCCTTGACATGTGAAGATTACATTTTGAGATAAGATTTGGAGACACAGAGCCAAACCATATCAACAAGTATATGAAGTGTCTTTTACTTCATTAAAATACTGATGAATATTTCTTTTTTTAGTTTTTTTATTTTTATTTATTTATTTATTTATTTTATTGCATTGCATTTTAGGTTTTGGGGTACATGTGATGAACATGCAAGATTGTTGCATAGGTACACACATGGCAGTGTGGTTTGCTGCCTTCCGTCCCCTCACCTGTATCTGTCATTTCTCCCCATGCTATCTCTTCCCACCTCCCCACCCGCCCGCCCCTCCCCCATTTCCCCCCAACGGACCCCAGTGTGTAGTGCTCCCCTCCCTGTGTCCATGTGTTCTCATTGTTCAACACCCGCCTATGAGTGAGAATATACGGTGTTTGATTTTCTGCTCTTGTGTCAGTTTGCTGAGAATGATGGTTTCCAGGTTCATCCATGATTTATTTTGAGACAAAGTCTCACTCTGTCACCAGGCACTAGGCTGGAGTGCAGTGGCACAATCTCGGCTCACTGCAACCTCCGCCTCCTGGGTTCAAGCAATTCTCTTGCCTCAGCCTCCCAAGTAGCTGGGACTACAGGCGCACGCCGCCATGCCCAGCTATTTTTTTTTTTTTTTTTTTGTATTTTTAGTAGAGACGAGGTTTCACCATGTTGGCCAGGATGGTCTCGATCTCTTGACCCTGTGATCCACCTGCCTCAGCCTCCCAAAGTGCTGGGATTACAGGCTTGAGCCACCGCGCCAGGACTGATGAATATTTCAATTAGATGAGTCATACAATTGTATGTTTTTTATACAATTATTTAATTTTCTGAGGATCTTTTCGTGAGACTCCATTTGGAGATTTTTCTATTGGTCATGTCTTCTACCCCTTGTTAGTTATGTCAGCATGATTACAGATTATGAGCTGGATCTGAGGGGTATAGCCTTGATGATTCTATTTCAATTTTCAAGGAAATTAATCACTGTTAAAGTATCATCATAGGTAATCTGGCAACTAGGCACATTTGTTTTGAGTTAACAGACCTAGACTCTTATGTACATAACCTACAGTTACTTTTACTTAACAGCAGAGTTGAATAGTTAAAACAGATTATCTGGCCCGTAAAGTCTAATAATTTTATTTAATAGTTAAATAAAAATTAAATATTAAAAAATTAAATTGAATATTTTATTTAATGGAGAAGGTAAGACATCATTCAGAAGTGCAGGATGAAGATTTAATTTGCTAATAGTTTAATTTGCTAATATTAAAAATAAAATATTTTAAAATTAAATATTTTATATACTAGAGAAATTGAGACATCATTGAGAAGTGTGAGATAGGATTTAATTAAATCATTAATGCTTGAATTGGATGATGCAGACAATATGTTATTTTTTAGAAACGGAAGAGCCTGTACCATAATTCATTAAGGGTAATCTAGTCAACAATGTAAAACAGAATATTCTGAGATATAATGTTTTGAATAATTTTATTTATTTTAAAATGTATTATTTATTAAACATTGACTCATAGTAAAAAAAAATAGAACATATTAGATTCATGATTTCTAACTTAAAATGCATCTTTTTCTCTATATTGTTCAAAGCAGAATATTTTGAACTTTAAGTGGGTTTTTAGTAATAATAAAATCATCATCTTGTACCTGAGCAGAATTTTCCTACCTTAATGACTATGAAAGTTACTACAAATCTTTTTTTTTTTTTTATTGCATTTTAGGTTTTGGGGTATATGTGAAGAACACGCAAGATTGTTGCATAGGTACACACATGGCAGTGTGGTTTGCTGCCTTCCTTCCCCTCACCTGTATCTGTCATTTCTCCCCATGCTGTCTCTTCCCACCTCCCCAACTACAAATCTTTAGATTGGTGATGTGCTGGGAATAATGACTGAAGAATAAAACCACATAGAGAAAAAATTAATTTTCCATGTAATCAAATGCATAAATCTAGTAAAAAGAATGTTAAAAGTAATGTACAAGATTGAAGACCAGTACAGACAATGTTGAGAATTGAAAAACACAGGATAAGGATAAGGCAGGGAGCGGTGGCTCACACCTATGATCCCAGCACTTTGGGAGAACTCACTGAGAAACACTTTGTTCTAATTACCTTGTTTCTAAAAATATTAAATATTAGGTAATCAGTCTAAAGATCTTATTAACTGTCTGATATAGCAAAAAGATGTTAAAAGGCAGGTAGTACCTTCTGTATTTGTGGGCAGATTACTTGAGGCCAAGGGAAAAAAACCTTTCTACTAAAAAATAAAAAAAATTTAAAAATTACCCAGGTGTATGGTGGCATATGCATGTCATCTCAGCTACTTGGAAGACTGAGGCACAAGAATCTTCTGAACCCAGGAGGTGGAGATTGCAGTGAGCTGAGATTGTTCTACTGCACTCCAGCCTGGGCAACAAAATAAGACTCTGTCAGGAAGAAAGAGAGAAAGAGAAGGAGAAAGAGAGAAAGAAGAAGGAAGGAAGGAAGGAAAGAGGGAGGGAGGGAGGGAAGGAGGGAAGGAGGGAAAAGAAAAACATGACAAGATAATGCAAACTAATACTATCTTTTTTTTTTTTTTTTTTTTTTTTGAGACGGAGTCTTGCTCTGTCTTTCAGGCTGGAGTGCAATGGTGCAATATCAGCTCACTGCAACCTCCACCTCCCAGGTTCAAGCTATTCTGCTGCCTCAGCCTCCCAAGTAGCTGGGATTACAGGCACCTGCCACTGCGTCCAGCTAATTTTTATATTTTTTAGCAGAGATGGAGTTTCGCCATGTTGGCCAGGCTGGTCTCAAACTCCTGACCTCAGGGGATCCACTCGCCTCAGCCACCCAAAGTTGAGGGATTACAGGCGTGCGCCACCACACCTGGCCCTTTCTTTGCATAATATAAATCAAGGTAAATTTACAAAGAATTGAATTAGTAGAGGAGCAGTCGGGCCAAGGAGAGGCTGAATATTAAGATATTCAGGAAAAACACAGGTAAATGCTCATGAAATAAACATAGGTAGAAAAAAGAAAAGAAAGGAAAGGTATGAAAATACACTCATATGACACAATTTTGTATTTTTATCTAGGTACTCAGTTTATGTATTATATTAAATTTCTACTCAGCCACACATAGGTATAGATAGGTTTTAAATATGGTGATTTTTTTAAAGACTGATAAACAAAAGGGAATATGGTTAATGAAGACAGATTATTGGCATATAAGTGAAACTAAGATGGAAAGTGATGAAATGGAATGACAATTATTTGTAAGTACTTACTATACTAACACAAATAAAAGGATGATATTTAAAGTGGAAAAAGCTAGTCAAAGGAGGAGTTATCACCCAAAATAAGACTACATTTTTAATAAGTGTTAAGAAAAATACTTGAATCAAATCAGAAAGTAATCATCCTTCGAACCATGATTTTTAAATGTTTAACAGTTAATTTCCTGAATGCCAAATGGGGTAGTATAAAATAGGGCTAATATAATTAATGAATTTTGGTGATTGTGATTGTGTAAATGTTTTAAGATGAGTATTTTCATTCCATCCTTAGCTCTAAACTACTTTCTTACACTTTTGGTAAATAGATACCTATTGTCTTTGGGGATTTCGTACATTTATTTTTATTGAGTTACTGTGATAACTCAGAGATCAGCAAATCCTGTTCTTTTATAGGCCCACAAGCTAAGAATTAATTTTGCATTTATAAACCGTGGGAAAACATCAGAAGAATAACATTTTATGGCATATGAAAATTATATGAGATTCAGATTTCAGTGTTTAAAAATAACATTTTATTAAATTATAACCATGCTTATTTATTTGCACATAACCTACAGTTACGTTTATGCAACAGCAGAGTTGAATAGTTGAAACACAGATTATATGTCTCATACAGCCTAAAATATTTACTCTCTGACTGTTTAAACAGAAAATGTTTGCTTAGTCCTGCTATAACTGGCTAGTGTGTCAAGATGACGTTGGCATAGGAATGGTTATAATGGAATTTGAAATTATCTTTATTTTAGAACTTGAGAAAAGAAGGCTGCTCATTTTTTTGTGGATGGTTTCGGATTATTCTACAAGGAAGCATATGTTTGGAAGGCTGATCTCCTCAGATTGTCTACCTTCACATTTTTATTCTCTTCTTTTTTATTGTCTTCTCCAGCTACTCTCTCTCTTCACATAGATTTCACCCTCTACACACACACATACACACAAACTCTTCAAATATGGAACTCTATTGTGGAAAGAATATAGATTATAAATGCCTCTTTTATTGAACACTCCTTTCTGGGTATTCACAGTACAAAGATAAATCTCATTATTGCTGTCTTAAATGTTATATAAAATATGTTTTTAGAGTATTTTTGTTGCACACATTACATTTTTCTGTTTATTACTTCATTACATCTTCACAAAGATATTTCCCCTGAAGACCATGATCAACTTTTGATTTTTGCTAAATTCCCCGTTTGGCCTCACCTAAAATCATATACTTTCTTTGGGAAACTTTATACAACTGGAAAAGATACCCTGAAATGATCGAGTAATACATCATACCTTAAAAATCTAAATGGTATTTGCATTGAATCAGCTAACTTTGAGTGGGGAAGAATAGCTGGAACATCAGTTCTTAGATGAGTAAACATTTATTAGTCCTTAGTTACACCAACAGTTTGTAAACTCTACTTTCTATAGGCAAATTTGAGTGTCTCTTGGTTCTTTTACGTAGAACATTATTTGAGCCTTCCTTGTTTGGCATTTTGGCATTTGCTTATATTAATAATATTTATTTACTATTTCATTTATAATAATTATGTAACATCCTGAGTATCTTGGTAGATGATGTCTTATAAATGTGACCAGACTACAATAATTATGAAGGTAACAGTGAGTCAATTTTAGGATTATGTCTTTGGACTGATTTTGACTAATCTGACTACTTTTCAGTTTATTATTATTCTCTTAATGTAGTTAATTCAATTCTAAGGTTCCAGTTATAACAATAAGAAAAATCCGTCTTATTCTGTGCTTTGAGCAAAAAAATCTCATGATATTAATAAAATAACCTACAGTGGCCTAATGCATCGTTTAGAATGGAAGTGACATGTTTCTGAGATGTTTAATATGCACCATAGAATTGCCCGCCTCTGAATAGACTTTAATTCAAAGAGAAAGTACTAACAAAATATCTCAAGTAAATTTTCCTAGCAGTAGAAAATAGAGAACTGAGTAAATTTTAAGAATGACAAGACTCTCAAACTGTTTTTAAAGATAATGTATTTCAATTTTATGGGCATAGATATAGACACAGAGCAAACATACACAGAAAGATTTTCTTAGAACTAACATTTTGTTAAAGAAAGTCAGAAGTATGTATGGTTCAAAAATGGGTTACTTCTGAATATGTATAGAATTTACCATATTTTCAAATGTACCTCAGAGTAATAAGTGGCTATGATACTTTTTACCACAAATCTTTGTGGTAGTAAGCTTTAAAAATTCGGAGCATTCTTTCATCAGTTCAGTTTTTTAAGGATAGAAGAAAAAGGGTTTGTATATTCATTTATTAAATAAATATACATTGAGTACCTAATACGTTCTGCTGAGCTTGATGCTATAAATACAGTTAAAGAACAAATCTGATAATAAGTACATTTTTGATTCTTCTATTGTCACCTTCTCCGGTACTTTCATTTCCCCATCCTATCTTTTTATTTTGGAACTTCCTGCAGTATTTGTAACTAGAGAATTCATACTTAACAATTTCATCTTTCATGGCATTGTGAGACAACCCAATGAGAAAAGAGGACACCGAATTGAACATGGCAGTGTGACAACATAGAAAGTAAGAACAGGGAAAAACATTATCAATTCAGCATCATAAAGATTAAACATGGTTTTAAGTACAAAATAGCTATTTTAAAAAATCAATGATAAAATAGCTATTGAAAAAATTCTGTGAATCATTTTGATAAAAGCTGTCTGCAGAAGAGTTGTGTATTTAAGTTTTTACATTTTTATAGTGTTGCTATTGCCGTTATATTTTAGAAAGTACCTCAAAGCAATAAGTGGCAATGATACTTTTTTCCACAAATCTTTGTAATAATAAGCTTTAAAATTACTGAATGTTATTTCATAAGTTCAGTTTTTTAAAGAATAGAAGAAAAGGGATTTGTATGCTTATTCATTAAATAAACATTTATTGAGCACCTGCTACATTCTGCTGTGCGTGGCACTGGAAATACAATTAAAGAACAAATCTGATAATAAGTGCATTTCTGATTCTTCTACTGTCATCTTTATCCAGTTTCAGTAATACCAAAAACCGAATATTTGGAACAGAAAATCAGAACCAGAATATGGTCTTTGGTACCCTCTTTAATGATAACTGTGAGCATGTATGGTAGAGTTATCCTATAAACAACCTCACATGTAGTTTTCTAGTGTTAAGCCAGCAAAGATCAATGCCGGACCATAAAAAAAAAAAATTGTCCAGCATTCTGCTTTGTCCCTCTCAGCAAGATCATACCAGATTTTGAGCAGAGGGAGTCATCTCCATCATGATTTTTTTTTTTTTTAGCAAGGTTTTTTTTTTTTTTTTTTTTTTTTGGTCACGAAGTTTTCCTTCAAATAACTTGAGTCTTGAGATGTTTTCAAACTCAAGTGTCTGCTCATAAAGCTGTTTGATTATCTGGCAAGTGTGTTGGTGATGGAGCCATCTAACCCCTCTGTGACCCTGACTATGCTATCCTTTCCTCTTTAACAGTGTTTTCTTTTCCCCACTGCAAAACCAGGCTCGGCTTCCCTCGTGCTCATCTACCTATAGTGTATCTGAGGTATATTTTGCACGTGTTTTCTTACATGGTCAATAACATGCTCGCCCTCAACATTTTTCTCATTTTATTTTCCTTTTGCCTTAATTTATTTTGCCTTGCACTTTGCACTTGCCTGAAATGGATGAAAATACCAAAGGGGAAAATCATCTGTAAGGGGGAAATTTTTATATTTTTATGATGCTCTGTTGTCTGAATAACTTTTTTTGGCAGTCACTATATCACATTGAAATAGCTAAAGCCCAGATAGCCAACTTGATTGCTCTGACTACCTTAATTTCATAATGACTCTTTTGAATCAGATAATTTATTATTAAACTCATATCGGCTAAAGGCAAGATTCCTTTGTATATCTATATGTGTCTGTATCTGATAGCTGAAGACTTGTGTTCATTTAGTGATCATTCTATCTCATTAACCACAGACATAGGAAAACATCCAAAATTTAATATTTAAAAATAGGAATAAATCTTTTATATAAAATAGATTTATTCCTATTTTTAAATCTCACTGGGTAACTTTAATAATTTTTTGCTGCTTGTATTTTCCTAAGATTCTTGTAATCTAAAAGAGATTAATGGTCATGAGATTCATTTTCTTTTAGTAAAATATTTTACTTGAAATTTGGCCTATGTAATTAATTGTCTTTTAGGAGATTTAATTTCTTGTTCTTATTGTGTTAAACTATAGGAAAAATGGGTTTTCTTATTTTTAAAAAACAGATTTATTGAAGTATTATTAACAGACTTTGAATATCAATTAAGTTTCCTTTCAAAGCAGAGGTACTGTTTGAGTAGCTAAGAAAAAAGAGTATATATATCTCAAAATGTGACAGGTAAATAAAAGGACTTCAGGCTGGGTGCGGTGGCTCACACCTGTAATCCCGGCACTTTGGGAGGCCGAGATGGGTGGATCATAAAGGTCTGGAGTTTGATATGAGCCTGACCAACATGGTGAAACCCCGTCTTTACTAAAAATACAAAAAATTAGCCAGGAGTGGTGGCACATACCTGTAATCCCAGCTACTTGGGAGCCTAAGGCAGGAGAATCACTTGAACCTGGGAGGCAGAGATTGCAGTGAGTCAAGATTGTGCAGTTGCACTGCAGCCTGGGCAACAGAGAGAGACTTTTGTCTCATTTTAAAAAAAAAAGAAAAGAAAAAGGACTTCAATAGTGTATGAATTTTAAGACCTTAGCTCTTTTCTTTACAACATAATTTCTACATGTACTTACTTTGTACAGACCACTATAGCTACCATATTAAGGCCAGTATTATCAGCTTAGAATTAGAATTAGATTGCAGAAATATTATCTCAGAATATCATGCCAAAGAAAACCCTTGAAAGTTGGCACTATCTAAAATACCAGGTAGTATATGCAGAACCTGAGGGAGGATACCATCTGCAGACCTCAAATTTTAAGAAAAAAGCTTTGAAAGAAATGGCATGATGAACCCATAGCTTCACAAAGTTTAATTTATTGAATCAATAGAATTACAGCCATCTTCTTCAATTTTTAACTTTGCAAGTTACAACTGTCAGATTTTTTTTTCTCTTAAAACTGGTTTCCTGGAGAATTAACTTCTTGAAACATCAGTAGAGAGAAGCAAAGAAAAGAAAGGCAAATGAACTATTTGTAATAGCAGCTGAGACATTTGAAAGAGAAGATTGGCATTATCTCATCACCACATTTTCTTTAAGTCTTTTCTTAATTCCCCAAGATTATGAGTCTTAGTGTAAAATATATATATAACCCATTTCTTTTTGCCACTTCATCCAGGCAATTCTCCATTTCCCATGAGAATGTATAAGAAGTCTACCATTGGCATCATCTCCAATCACAGCCTACTGCATTCATCAGGGTATTACTTTCTCTATGACAGCATGTGTGCAGGAGGGCTCTCATTTTGGAATGTGGAACTGGCTTCTTGGGGGGATTATGTATGCTGTGGCATTTGCTCCATGGCACTCAGCTCTTAAATGAACTCTGGCTTCATCTAGGTTTGTTTCTTTCATTGTGACACATGGGCTTTCTTTATTTTTCATGAAGTGTGTATCTTTTTCTGTCATTTGTGGTAGGGTTTCTCTCTTTCACTCAATGCCACATCTCTGTGGTCTCCATAGGTGCTGTTTATGTTGAATTTATGATGCTATAAAGACCAGTAAAATGAAGAACTCCATAAAGAATCTAATATTCATGATAATCCTCTGCCTAGAAATAATCGTTTCTATTTAGTCTTAAATTGGTAAATATTTCACAGAATTTTAGACTGTAAACCTTAATAATTATAATTTCAAGGAATATTCTTAGCTTTCAATTTTTCATATGGAAACTTCTTGACAGGATCATTGGTAACATACAGTATTTATTTTATAGCATCACTGTAGAGGTAGCCAAACCTTCCATGGCTCGATCTCCTGTTTCCTTTACATTTACATCATCATGTTCATTTACCTCCACTATTGAAGAAATAAAGTCTCCAGCCCCTAATGTAGAACATTGGTTTACCGATTACATATCACTATTCTGTGTCATTCATTAGATGAAAAACTAAGCCTTGCTCAAAAATGGATCTATCCATGTGTTGTATAGGAACAAGACTTATAACCTCAACTGGCTGATACTAGTCAGCAAATATTTCTCTATGTAGTTATGACCCCTTTGTAAAAAAATTTAAAAATACAGTTATCTTACTTGTGATTAGCTTTGCTTTTGATATCTCATCAATTAATCTTCATAACAGCTTTGTTTGGGGTAGATATTAATGTCATCCTCATTTTAAAGATGAGGAAACTGATACGCAAAGAGGTTAACTGTCTTGCCGGTCATAAAGTTAGCAAGTGAGTGGCAGGAAATTGTCTTTTCTTAAATACCTTGCTTTCTTCTGTTAAGAAGTTGTTAAAAGTCATTAGCTCTGTGACTAGCATATAGTAGTCTTGCATTTTCACTTTATCCATTTACTTTGTTCAGGTTGATTATATAGTCAGGAGTATATATTATGAGAAGATGTACCTATAATATACAAAACTTTAATTCAAGAAAATGTTAGAAAGACCTCTAACATTTATGATAATATAATTTATTGTTATTTATTTTATTGTTATTTTTCTTAGTCATTTGATCAATATTTATTGAGCCACCTACTATGCCTGTTTTTGGTTTTTGGTTTTTTTTTTTGAGAAAGAGTCTCGCTCTGTTGCCAGGCACCAGGCTGGAATGCAATGGCACAATCTCGGGTCATTGCAACCTCTGCCTCCTGGGTTCAAAAAGCTCTCCTGCCTCAGCCTCCCAAGTAGCTGAGACTAGAGGTGCGTGCCACCACACCCAGCTAATTTTTGTATTTTAGTAGAGATGGGGTCTCACCATGTTGGCCAGTATGGTCTCCATCTTTTGACCTCACGATCCACCTGCCTCAGCCTCTCAAAGTGCTGGAATTACAGGCGTGAGCCACTGCACCTGGCCTACTGTGGCTTTTTAAAATATAATTATAATCCACCAGTTATTTCTTGACCTTTGGAATTGGTTTTACATTTGGAAAACATAAAATATTATGAATGTAATGAGATCAGTGTCTCAGTTGTATACTGTTTTTCATCCCTTCAAGCAAAGTGGGGAAAAAAAAGATCTATTTCATGTTTCTGATTTTCAACTTTGTTCCAGCAGTGTTCTAAAAGAGTTTCTTTTAAAAATCATTTAAAAATATTGCTTCAGAATTCCCTTAGTGTAAACCAAAGCCAGAATTAATACTTGCTTTTGCTAGAAATTAAATTCCTTCTGACTTATTTGAGAAGCTGGAATATATACTAGATATGAATTTATTATAATTTGTAACACAGTATCTAAACCAAAAAATAATAAACATCCAAGTTGTCATGGTTTTACTCATCCAAATTGAACCCTTTTGAGTTTTATCTTTAATGTCTTAGATTTCCCAATATCGAGGTTGACTTAGATAATTTGACATTTAGAAGCTAAATCATTTATTTCCTGTTGAGTAGACAAGGACTGAAAATTATATTTTTATTTAATAATTAAGAACTTCTAGCTACCTAAACGGAAGATGGTATTTTAAAGTTGTAACATGCAAAACAGTTGCCCTTTGAACTCTGAGATGCTATTAGGACACCAATTCTGATCTAAACAAACTTGGACTAACAGTTTTGGAGCTTTTGCAAACAGAAGTTTCAGTAGAATTGCAGATAGTAGGTCTACATATTCAAGAAAGGAAGGGAAAGAAGAAAAAAGGAAGAGAAGAAAGATAAATGGACTTCAAAAACCATACTATTTCCTATTTCAAAAGAAAAAAATAGGAACAATTTTTAAACACTGTAGGACCACAAACTGTTTAAACTGTAAGAAACTGTAGGCAAAAAAATAATGATTCTATACTGTGAGGTAATCACCTAAGATGTTCTACTTTATAAAATCTCATTTAGAAAATCTTTAATAATTGCTTTATTACTTATTTCAATATGTTTATCTACAATGTTCCATCCCTTCATTCATGTGTATTATTTTTATGCTATTTGTATGCTATAGTTAGAAAACTGGACATAGTGTGAAGAAATCTTGGAATAGTATCTTTTGAAAACACTACCTCTGCTGCTATTAAAATTATTGATTCTAACTCACAAACTTTTAGAGATGAATCAGAGTACATAAATTGTTTCATGAAAAGTAAAATTAGTTTGTCTCTCTGTGACATCCAAATTAGTAGCTAAACCATAGAGATAATGGGAAAACACATGACTTTCTCTTTGATGGGGATATTTGATAAATCCATCTAATTAAAGCATTCTTTAAAAAGAATTGAGAAGAGGCTGTGTGTGGTGGCTCACACCTGTAATCCCAGCACTTTGGGAGGCCAAGGCGGGTGGATTGCCTTAGCTCAGGAGTTTGAGACTAGCCTGGGCAATATGATGAACCCTGTCTCTACTAAAATAAGAAAAATTAGCCGGGCGTGGTGGTGTGCACCTGTAGTTCCAGCTACTCGGGAGACTAAGGCAGAAGAATTGCAAGAACCCAGGAGGTGGAGGTTGCAGTCGAGATTGTGCCACTGCCCTCCAGCCTGGGCAGCAGAGTGAGACTCCATCTCAGAAAAAAAAAAAAAAAAGAATTGAGAAGATTTCTCACTGTCTACTTGGGCATACGTTTTTAAGTTTCCATAATAAAAATATTTTTAAAAACACACTATAGTTGGCACTAGTGAATTTCTGCTTATCTTTCTATATTGCCTCATATAATGATCATTTACAATATAAAAGGGGTCATCAGTGAAAAGAGGGAAAGAAAAATTTAAAGTTTAAGATGAGGGATTATTAATGGATGTGTAACAAGTTTAGAAAGTTCTTGAACTGTCTTAAGACTAATATATAAACTATATGTATCTTTGAGGGAGATAGAAAGGAGATATGTATATCCTTTCCTTCATATATCTGTATATATGATGATTAGCTTATCATTATGATGTTCTATATTTTCTTTCCTATGTTCTAGAAAATTTATAAATAAAATAGATTAGAGATATAGCTAGTTAGTCCCCAAATAAATGATGGCGCATTATAATATGATATGTTATAATGTAATATTACAGTGTGATAGCAATAAAATGGCATAGCTCACATGCATTTATACTTACATTTCCAGCTCCTGTTTGAATGTCTTTTTGTGGTCTTAATATGTTCAGCTCTGCTTTCTAAATACTTCTGTCAGTGGCATGTTCTTAAAGTTTCCCTGCATAGAAATCTTCTAGTTATCTTTTACTGTTTTTTGTTTTTTATCTTTGACATTTAGTGTGTCATTAAATTTTGTCATTTTTGTTATTTCTTCCTTTGAATTATCTCCTAATCCTTACTTCTGATACATAAATGAACTTTGTAGCCACATCTACTTTCAAATCCTGGCTTTGGCCAAAGGGGAAAAAAAAAAATAATGAAAATGGCAGCTTTATTCTATAAATTACAGAGGCTTGAAAAATGTGAACCAGCTCATGGTCATATCTTGCTGTGGTTCATATCCATGGATTTAGACAGATTTGGTTTACTACCAATCCTAGTGTAGTTTTTAAAGATTCAGATAAGTATCTTCCTGACCAGCAACAAGGTAAATTTTCTTTTGCTCCTTTTGGGTTTTACTCCTAAACATGCATTTGGGTACATGAAATGTATACCCTAGACTTCAGCAAGTAGAATTTACCAGTTTTCCCTGGTCACTGTTTTTCCCTTTCAAAGCATTTCCTTCTCAACTGTTTTCTTCATCTAAGCCATAGAACACAGGAAATAATATGTGTGGCTGTTTTTGTAAGATCCTGTGAAGATATATATTCAAAAAACAAAAGTTAATTCATTACACTCAATGAATATAAGTTAAAGGCTTAATTCTCTCCCATAATTGAGAAAGATATAGTAACCCCTTCTTTTAAGTAGCTCAGTACTTCTTGAAGTCATTTGTTATTTAAAGACACACTTGAAATTTCATGTTTGGCTATTCTTCATGTTGCCTTTTTCTTTGGATGCCTGAAGTCTCTAAATAGCTGTGCTTACCGTATGAATTTAGGACTTGAGATCATAAGGTATATTTTTATTTTTTAATAACCTCTTTATTTTTCTGAAAGAATCAAGTTTAATCAGCATCTCACCATATTCTAAAAATGCTCATGTTTGGCAGTTATTAATATTTTGCTGGTTTTCTTGTAGTGTTGACGTAGACTTACTGAAGATCAATTTAACATAGTGTTTAAAGTTTGGGGCTAGGTTTGAATCCTAACCCTGGATTTGAAATCGAACCCTGTCCCTTATTAACTTTGTGACCTAACAATGTAAAGAATTTACTTTAACAATGTAAAGTAAAGAAGCAAGTTTACTTCTCTGCACCTCATATTGTATAAAATCAGAATGATACCACCTTTTGGGGTATCTTAAGGATTTAACAGCTTAATACAACTTGGTGTAGTGCCTGATATGCATAAGTACTCAATAAATATTAATCATTATTATTATCAATATTGTTATGTTAAAAGTCCAAAGGTAAAGTTATTTTTTGTTTGAACTAACTCTTTCAGATACATTATCTGCTATGGTTGTCATACAGTAAAATATGTTTTATGTATAGTGATTAGCCACAACCTGACTGAAACAAGTATTAGCTCCACTGTCAACTTAACCTGACATCAGCACTTGTACCATTCCTCCCTTGCTTCTTTTTCCTAGTAATTTTAAAGTGTATAGAATATGAAATACATAAAAGTTTAATGTCTTTCTTTTCATTCTGCCAGGTGACTGTCTTCTCCAGTTTTTCAATTGTCTTTTTCTCCAAAATCACTTTCTCATTTAGTGTCTGGATTGCTAATGCACATAAACACACCCCAAAGATAATGACTATAGAAATAGTGCTTTTTTGTTACAAATATTATATCGTCCTTGTATTCTATTATATGTCATATCCTACAAGCAATAACCAGTTTATAAGTGGGCAAAGCAGTTACTCACAAAAAATGACTTTATAAATAGTGACCAGATTTCTAGGCTAGTGTTCATATAACTCTTAATTAGCTGATATTACACTTATTAGTAACTGAATTGAGATTTAAATTGACATATATGGATTAATGTAGGAATCTATCTACTAATTATAACATTATTTCTTAGGAAAATGCATTTATCTTCTAACAGAATCCAGCCTACTTCAAGGCATTTTACCTGACAAATTCTGAGTGGCAGTGGGATCTACATCCTGTTTTCTTTCTTTGACAGTTCAACCTTCCTTATTATACTCATTGTAGTGGAAGGTAAAGGGAGAAGGAAACTCTTGAAATTGGGACAAGGACTTCTCCACAGCATCATTAATCAATGTTTGTTGAAGGAATGTATGAATTGGATTTTTATATGAAAGTTTTATGCCAATAATGTTAAATTTCAGTAAACTTTCTATAGTGTGATATTATTAGTCCTAGGTTACTTCTTGCTGCCTCTTCCTAGTAAATGATTATTTTTCTGAATGATTCTTTATTCATTTATTAAGTGCCACTTATTAAATACCCTCTGTATCCTTCATATCTTGAAAACAAGATATAGATCTTTGAGTCAGCAGAGCAAAGTTAGACAAATACATGACTGACTGTGAGTTAAAAGAAGTAATGATTTCTACTTCCAGGTCTGTGCCTGATTTAATCACATGTGGTCAGCTATAATTGCATTTCTCTTTGCCCCAGTTTACCTATCTCTGAAATTTGAATAAACCAGACATTTATGTTCCTCAGAAGGGATGTTTTAGTAAAATTTCAGAAAATGGAAGGGATTCATGACAAAGCTAATTCATCATGAATGTAAAAACAGAATTTTGCAGGTATGAGAGGAATTATATCTTGTTATCCTGTGTGTATTTTGCTTTTTACATGAAAATTCAGTCAGGCATCAAAATGTATATTGAAAACATGCTCTGAGCTTAAAAGACCATGATGGTTTGGATGTGTTGTATGAGTGTAAAACTTGAAATTGATCTTTTGTTATTTTCCCTTGATTATTTATACTTTTGGTTTTGCTGAAACTACCAGTAGGTCATAGTAAGTCAGCAAGCATTTATTTAACATCTATGCATGCTATAGAGTAGATATTGCCATATTAAGCATATAGAGAATGTTACAAAAATTAAATATGCGCCCTTAAGGATTTTACAAATTGAAATATTGTCTATTTTTTTTAAAAATCATAATCTATGAATTCAGGCTGTGTTGTTCTAAAATATTACTATAGAAAATGTCTTTGGCTTTGAAAACTAAAGCTCCTTACTAATGGGGCCAAAAAACATCTGTAGGAAAATCACTATTCTTGTGTCCTTTGTTCCCAGAATAGTCATGAGGGAGTTATTTTAAATTTCACCAAATAATTGTTAGGTCACAAAAAAGAATTTGCTAAAGGCAAATTTTTCTAGAATAGACTTGAGTTTTTGGAGCCTTATTATATAACCTGAAAAATGCCGTAATACCTCTTTAGACCACATTTTTCTCTATCAGAGATGTTGTCAATTTTACTAAGGTTGGTAGTAAGGCTTATTTAATTAATTTGTCAAGTTCAGACATCTTGGAAAGGAGAGATAAAGGCAAGGCATGGGCCGGGCGCGGTGGCTCAAGCCTGTAATCCCAGCACTTTGGGAGGCCGAGGCAGGTGGATCACAAGGTCGAGAGATCGAGACCAACCTGGTCAACATGGTGAAACCCCGTCTCTACTAAAAATACAAAAAATTAGCTGGGCATGGTGGCGCGTGCCTGTAATCCCAGCTACTCAGGAGGCTGAGGCAGGAGAATTGCCTGAACCCAGGAGGCGGAGGTTGCGGTGAGCCGAGATCGCGCCATTGCACTCCAGCCTGGGTGACAAGAGCGAAACTCCGTCTCAAAAAAAAAAAAAAAAAAAGGCAAGGCATGACATTACTCTTTATAAACATGACTTAATGGAGGAAAATGCAAATTTTCATCCTTTAATCTTTTAGTTGGCTTTACTGAGTTACCTAATATATTTGGGTGGTATAAGGAACCCTGAAAGAAAGAGGAGTCCAAGCATTATAGGTCAGAAGGATTAGCATTTGCACAGCAAAAGTAGTTTGTGGAAGGAAATCTGGTCTTTTTTTTTTTTTTTTTTTTTTTAATTAAGTTGAATTTAAGGGCATATTTTGAGTCTTATAGAATCCATTTTAAACATAGTGATAGTATTTCCCATGCATTTTAGCCACTCAATTGTATGAATAAATGCTTGCTACCCTTTACAGTTGGAGCTGTCATTCTCCAGAGTAGATTTATCCATAATATTTACAGTCTTAATAATCCTAAGTCTATCATACCTATTAAAATTTTTTAGTATTCTCTCACCTTTTGGCAGCATCTCCTTAAGAAAGGATTTACATTTTTATTCTAATTTTTAACAAGAATTTAAAGTTAAGCTTTATAGAGAACTTGAGGGCTTTTTCTACTGTGTACTCCATCATCAGAAATAGGGTAGATTAGAAATAGAAATGGAGGATATATGGTGATGTCCTTTCCATCAGCTTTTAAAAATTCAACTTGTATAGTTACATGTATATGATGTCAGAGTATTTTATAAGTATGCCTGATTTATCATACTGACTTGCTTCTTTTTAACTTAAATATTTTGGGCACAGACTTATGTTTCATTTTTCAGTGAGTTATTTTGTATCTGTGAATAAGTATCAATGCATTGTTTGGTAAGTTGAAATCACCTACACCCTTTGAAATACATGTGCTTGCATCACTTTTGAATCTACCTTTTAAAGTGAATTTGACTTGATTTCCATGTGACTTTTATTACTAGAAGAAGTAAATAATTATGAAAAACAGTAAGGGTTATTATATAAAATAACCTTATTTTACAATAAAACAGTTGGATGTAGATTTTACCTAGAAAGACTAATGTTATTATATATGCCTTAGAATTTACATGGGAGAAAAAATAGGTATATTGGTACTCAAATGTTTTGTATTTTAAGAAGAAAAAAAAAAGAATGAAAAGGGGGAGTGAAAAAAGAGAAGGGAAGGAAGGAGAAAATTTTAAAAAGAAAGGAAGGAAACGATCATAGTTTTTTATTTCTTTTTTGACTTCAGTATTTAAATAATAGGTCACTTGTTCTCACTTTCCCATTTTAAATAGTTGCAGAGCATAAGCAGCAGCTTATAGAATAAAGGTGAATTCAGAAAGACCTTAAAGATATTTTTGGATTAATGTTTCATGAAACCCTGAATGGAATTCAGATTCATATTGTCTTTTTATAGCTATAGTTTTCAATTATATTAGCAATTTTCCATGTCCTATTTCTGTCTGCCCCAGGATACGAAAAAAATGGTCTATTTTTGAAATTTTGTTCATGCCATTCTGCACCCAGTATTGCCTGGAGTCATGAAAATCCAGCTTGCTGCTATTTTTTCTCTTTGGCAACTTGCTGCTATACCAACACACAGTAATTAAATATAATTCTGTTGGGGCTACCATGATTAAATCTTCTTGTTGAGAAGCATTGCATGAACTAATGCATGGCTCTGAGAAGGCAGCTGTATGCGTCTGCACTGAAAGAAAAATTCCGTAGCAGTCTAGCCCCTTTGGATTTAATATTGAAGCTGTAGATTAATAGTGAACTTCAGTACAATGCTTGACAAAGAAGGGAGTTCCCTAAACATGAAAGTGGGAACTGAGATAGAAATGGTCTTCTCCAGCCTGACCAGCATGGTGTAACCCCGCCTCTACTAAAACTACAAAAAGTTAGCCAGGCATGGTTGCACACACCCGTAATCCCAGCTACTCAGGAGGCTGAGGCAGGAGAACCGCTTGCACCCAGGAGGCAGAGGTTGCAGTGAGCTGAGATCGCACCATTGCACTCCAGCCTGAGTGACAGAGTGAGACTCTGTCCCCCACCCAATAAAAGGAGGGAGGGTGGTCTTCTGCAGTCAGATGCTGCTAAATTAATCACTAGTAATCATGAGTTGTGGAGGTTAGGAGTCCCTTCAAAGAATGCATTTGGGTGGGAGAGTAGGAAAGAGAAAAAAGGATGCCAGTGACACCTGAAAGAGATAATATGAGGAAATGTTGAGTTAATCTTCATTTGTGTGCTGTCTCAAACATTTGGCTCAGCATCTGAAAGATTCTGGGTCAAATTAAGACTGATTTTAATTGTCTTTCTATACAATTTCACAGCCTAACATTCAGTATAAAATATATCAAAAATAACTTAACTCCCTCATATCCATGACAATTCCAAACTGTTTCTTAATAAACTTTTTAATTGCCTCCAGTATTTTAAATGTTTATCAGAAACACAGGTTGTATGTTCAAACAATCAGCATTCTTCATTAGTTCCATTAAGCATTCATCTTATTTTAATGTATACAATTTTTATTTGGTAGAAAATAAACCAGATATTATTTTTCCAAGTGGGAAAAAATCTTTTTTTCCTTTTATATTATAGTTTCACCTTAAAAATATAGAAAGCAAATGAATGGTTCCAAAATTTTGCATTTATTTTTCTAAATCATGTTTCTGGGCTATGAGTTACTAAATTTTGCTTAATTTATTAATGTAAATATAGTAATTGAACCACACAACTGTCAGTTCCTACAGCCTTTGATATGTTGGCTGATGAAATGTAAACAAACAAAAAATGTGTGACCAACAGCTCTAGATCATCTAAATGACCTCCTTTGTTTCATTTCCCTTTCCACATAGTAAGTTTATCTATAACTTCACCAATTTATTAGTTTTAGAGCCATGTAGCACAGTTCAAGCCTTCAAAAACAAAGTTAAAATAATCTGGGGTTATTCATTCAACCTCAACTGCTACCATATGGCAAGGGTCTCTATAGCCATTCTTACTATTACAGGTCAATGATAGTAGCATTTTTAAAGTGCTCTTGTGCTGCATATAAGTACCACTCTTTCAGTCAACCTATGTCACCATGCTTTCATTTGAAATTATCCAACTTTCAGACATAACTGTGGTTCAAGGCTCTGATCTGAAATGTTCCCCAGCTCAAGTTATCTACCTGGGCTTGGCTTTATAGAGTCATATGTCCTGGTAGCTGCAAATTAATGAATGAAAAAGAGGTGGGGGGATAGCAGAAAGAGAAAGAAGGGAGGGATGAAGAAAATTAAAAGGGAGGAAGGAAACTAGACATAGTTTTTCATTCCTTTTTCTACTTCGGTATTTAAAGAGTAGGTCACTTGTTCTAACTTTCCCATTTTAAGTAGTTACAGAGCATAAGCAAAGTTTATAGAACAAAGTGAGGTAGTAAAGGCAGTCATACTATTTATGTCCTAGAGGGAGTCATACGATATCATTTGCTTTAAGCTGTGTCTGAAATCACTTTGGCTTCCTTTTCAATATACCACTTGCAAGGGGGGAATATTTGCAACTGCTCTTAAAATTAGTCATGATGTGGGTCAAAATACCTGTCTTTTCTCTTAAACCCACATCTTTCTTTCTCTCTCTGTCTTTTCTTTTCTTTCTGACAGGGTTTCTCTCTGTCACCCAGCCTGGAGTGCAGTGGCACAGTCTTAGCTCACTGCGACCTCCATCATCTCCCAGGCTCAAGCAATCCTCCCACTTCAGCCTCCCAGGTAGCCGGGACCACAAGTGCATGGCCCCATGCCCAGCTAATTTTTTGTGCTTTTAGTAGACACAAGGTTTCACCATGTTGCCCAGGCTAGTCTTGAACTTCTGGGCTCAAGTGATCCTCTCACCTCAACCTTCCAAAGTGCTGGGATTACAGGTGTTTGCTACTGCATCCAGCTCTTTTTAAATTTTATAAGCTATACCTTTTGATTACTGCCTATTGACTTAAAAGACATCCAGATCAGGGATTATATTTGTGCTTTTACAGTCTGCTTTATGTTTTGAAGGTTGAAGTAAGAAATGTGAAAAGAAAAAAAAAATCAAGAGAAGAATAATCTAAGAATGCCTGTTCTGTTATTTATTACCTTATTTACATTAACCCACTTTCTCACTGCAGTTTTCCTATACTTTTTCTTGTGCTTCTTTTCCCTTTCCTTATGTATTTGTTTTTTCATTAGAAATTACCTGTTTTCTTTATTTCTAGCTATTTCTTTTCCTTTCCCTTTTCAATGAATAACCCATTTCTGCCACTGAGAAAGAATACAAACCTTACTAATTGTTACTAATTTTTATGTTTCAGTGTGCTTCAAAGGAAAAACATGGGATGGGCATAGCTGCTTTTATGTTCTGGTACACTGAGCCTAAATTCTAGACAAGTAACAGGAATATAGGAGTGGTAATCTGAATGAAACTAACATAAATAAAATACAATATTTCTAGCTGTAAAAATTCTATGCATTGCATAATGACCCTGTCAAAAGACTGTTAGCAAATAGAATATTGATGCCTTTTTCACCTTGAGTTAAAACATCATATTAATGGATCTAGGTTTACAGGCTTGTGAATCTAGTTAGCTTCATAGCTGTTCTATGATGGGCCATAAACTGATCCCAAATGTCTTATTGTAGATGTATATGCAGGGGAAGGACTAAGGAACAATATCAGGTCTGACCAGCAGACTTGGCTGAGTGACGGATGGAAAACATGCACTGACACAAGCTTGACAGTCAGCATGACCAAGGGACCTCTGCCAAAGTCAGCAGCCCCCATAAGCTGTGGCCTTTGCACTTATTTAGCACAGATTAAGTGATAGAGGTCTCAAGGAAACACCATTAGAGGGTAATTAACATTGCTTCTGTCCGTGAATGTTCAAAGGTTAGTCTTAGTACCACATGAGTAAACAAGCTATTTAGATAAACTCTTCTACATTCCCTTGTTATCTGCTCTGTGCTATTAGCTCAAGGTAAGAGGGTTAGGCTGCTTTCAGCCATAACCTTCTTCCAAGGCTTTTGCAAAATCTTCCAGCCTTCCAAAAAGGTTTGCATCTTTCTATAAGTTTTCCACCACCATGATTGATCTATAGAACAATCCATTGTAGCTCAAAATAAATCTATGAACAATTAAAACTAATTTGAACAAATAGTAAAATGGTCTGTCTATATTATACTAAAAGGTTTGAATTTTACAATTTAATCAAATGTTTGGCATTTTCAGTAAGAGTTTCTGTTTTTCTTCTAAATAACTTTTGTATTGTTTTTATATGTTCAGTAAAGAATATAGAAAAGCAAAGAGAAAATTAAAATTACTCTTGAGCTCCTCCCATGTTAACTGCTATTAACTTTTATCAGAAGGAAATAAGGATGGCAAATTGAAGAAACAAGGGGAAGTAGGGAGTCCTATAGAGAATGTAGGGAAAATCACAAATAAAGAAACATGAAACAAAGAATTATTTTAAAATTTTCTACATGGAAAAAATTTAAAACACGGGATATAAGAGTTGGAAAGCTCTGATGGATGAGTCTCTGCAGAGTTTGATATAATTGTATTGCCATGTGATAACAGCAATGGAAGGCACAGCAGAGCCACCTGAAGCCAGCTGCAGAAAGGAAGCAAATTGGTCAATGGTGAAACTGCCTAGGACTGTGGTTCAAATTTAACAGCATACTCAGTTCAATAAATACTTAGTGAAGGAAAAAATAATGAAAAAAATATATGAGTTAAAAACATTGGCATTATTTGTTCTTAGGATAAAGAGTGCAAGTGAGTATTTAGATTATCTCAAATTCTAAATCTGAGGAATCCAAGCTAAAGTGTGTTGAGGTATTGACAGCCTAATGTAAATGTCCTTTGGAGATTTCAGGGTTTTCTTGGTAGTTCCCATTATTTAATGAAATATTTCAAGTATTGTATATAGTAAACAACAGATAATATAACAGACACCTTTCTGCTAACCATCTAGATTTAGCAAATTTTAATGTTTTACTATGATTTATTCAGATCTTTTGATACGTTTTTAAGAAACTAAACAATTGTGACAAAATTCAAATTTCCTTTGCATATAATTCTCATATAACAACAAAACATGATAGAAATTAAGGACCTAGCACAGTGGTTCATGCCTGTAATCCCAACACTTTGGTGGGCCAAGGCAGGAGGATCACTTGAGCCCAAGAGTCTGAGACCAGCCTGAACAACATAGGGAGACCCCTCCTCTACAAAAAAAGAAAAAAGAAAATTAGCTCAGCATGATGTCACATGCTTGTGGTCCCAGCTACTCAGGAGGCTGAGGTGGGAGGATCACTTGAGCCTGGGAGGTCGAGGCTGCAGTGAGCTATGATGGTACCACTGCATTGTAGTCTGGGCAATAGAGTGAGACCCTGTCTCCAAAAAAAAAAAAAAAAAAGAAAAGAAAATTAGGATTGTGTTATTTTCACATATATGGCATATGTGGAGCCAGCATTTGAATAATGCTATATTTCCCAGGATCCTTCTTGCTCCTATTTCTCTGTTTCTGCTTATATTTGTTTTTAAATAACCTACTGGTTTATAGTATAACGTTAATGATTTTCAGTATGTACTACAAAGATAGAATACACAGACCCACTAAATATGTGTGTGTGTTTTATATATATATATATATATATTTGATCACTTTCCTGTTTGTTGTGCTCAGATTATAATCAAGTTAACATATCAGAAGCAGGCAAGATGTCTCAAAACTACTCTGGCTAATCCTAACCAAACCACTGTGTCATAGATCTATACTAGAAAAATATAGGAAATCAAAAGGAACAAACCAGAATGCAAATAAAACAAAAAGCACTAACACTGAACCAGGTGCTTTACCACCTGGCATGATTAATAACATTGTTCTGTCTCAAATGAAACTTCATGTACATTGGACATGGGTGTTTCCTCTAGTTTGATGGTTATTACATCCCATGTGATGCATCTTTCTATAAATTTTGAGAATACTCAACACTTAAGTTCAGATCTAACTGTCTAGAGAATACTAAGAAGTGTAGTAGCTATCATGGATCAATAGCATTATGATATCATAGCTATAATGCAGAAATTTCTTTATAGTAAAACTTCAATAAACAATAAAAATTGTATTATGTCTTTTAACAGATGCCTTCATTGATTTTCATTAAATAACAGATTTTTTTCCAAAAGATACTTCTATATTCCACTTTGCTGTAACCCTAAGTCTGAACACCTGTGTGTCTTTTCATTACCAATCTTTGGCCCTTCTGACCAATTAGAACAGTTTTCTTTGATGTAGAAGAGGTTTCAAATAGTTTCAGGCTAGGAGGGATTGAGGAGAGTAATTTCAGTCTGGATTTTGGTAGTTTGTATCATAGTCATTATAACCATTATTATTGCCACTTTCATTATTAGCAGAATAACATGTATTAGCTTATTTTATTCTCACAATAATCCTATGAGGTGGAAACTCAACAAAACATTTGAGCCTTTGCACACTGCTAGCTGTTCTCTCAGCCTGGAAAGTTCTTCCCCATGATCTTCATCTGGCTATCTCAAATCTTAACTAAAATGTTACTTATTCAGAGAAGTTTTCCTTGCTTACTGTGTCTAAAATAGCTATACCCTATCACTACTTATTTTTTATCCCATTACTGAATTTTATTTTCTTTACAGCACTAAGTGTTTTCTGAAACTGTCTTATTTATGTACTTATTAGTTTAGGTGCTTATCATCTGTCTACTACTATTAAAATGTAAATTACAAGATAGCAAGGTACTTGTCAATCCTGTTTATGTTTTACCCCCTGCACCTAGATAAGAGCCTGGCATTGGCTCTGGACGACAGAGCTTAGCTCAACACATTATTATTATTATTATTATTATTATTGTTGTTGTTGTTGTTGTTAATTTCTGTTCCACATATTTGTTCAATAAATAAATAGTATTATCTTGATTTTTGTCGATGTGGAAACTAATACTTGAAATAATTTAATCAAGGTCATTTAGCTAGCCTTTCTGTCTTTTGTCTGCTTAAAAGCAGATTCACTCCATACACAAGTCTCTAGCTTTAGCAGATCTAATTAGTGTATATCTCTGGACGTACAGGTTCAGGGCTTATGTTAAGAAAAAAATTTACATTCATCTGAAATAATCTGACCTATATTGCTCATCCTTAAAATGAGTTATATATTATGTTATTAAACTATATTTGTTAACTATTACTTGGTTAGATCATGAGAGGCTTGATTAGCAACATAATGTGTGCTATACATAGCTGTAATACTAGGAATCAGAATACCTAGTTCTTATCTATTTCTCTAAGAAACTTTTCTACACACTTTCTAAGCTATTGCTATTTTACTAATACAACGTAGACATATATTTGTACATCTTTCATGTGCCTTATGAATGCTAATTAAGCATTTAGAAAAATAAAAGTCTCAATTTTTTCAACCAATACTAAAATACGATTTAGAATGGAAAATAATATAGTCACACTTAAATGAGTAAAACATTAGGTTTTTTAAATGAACAAATAGTGACAGGACATGACATTTAAGAGTGAAAACTAAGAATATAAAATCTAATTTAAAAGTCAGTATTTCAAACTTCATGGTTAAACAAATGTGACTTTCTTCCAGAAGTACCAGAAATGCGTAATAATTACAAATACTCAGTAATTCAAGTTTTTATATTGTTGACTATCTACTCCTTGGCCTCTGTTTTTTCAGAATTAATCAATATTTTCTGAAAACTTTCTATTCAAATATTCACCTAAATTTATCTTACTTGATCTTACCTGTGAAAACTGTCAAAAATCACACTCATGCAAAACAAAAAAAGTGAACATTTCTTATTACAGGTTCTAGAATATCATCCAAACAAAAGGATGACAGTAGGAACAACAATATAGTAATAGCTAACACTATGTACTGTTAACTCTGGGCTAAATACTCCCTAAGGAAGCACTTTACATGTATCTCTAAGTAAGCACTTTGCATATGCTCTTATTTTCTTTACAAATATCCTATGAGATAGATGTTGTTATTATCTTCATTTTATATGTAAGGTTATGACTTGCACACTGTTATATGACTAATAATGATAGAGACAAAATTCAAGTCTAGACAGTTTGATTCCAGAATGCTACTCTGCAACTTCCTTTTATTATACTATTCCCCCTCTCTTTCATTCAAATCCCTATTCTCAGTGGTTCCCACTGCTAAGAGAAGTAAGAGCAAAGAGGCAATGAAAATTCAGGGTGTGATTATGAATGCAATGATTGTCACTGGTAGGTTAGAAAGGTGGAGTGATTGATAGTATACAAATAATTAAGTTTTGAAGTCAAGAGAACCCAGTTCTATTACTACTTTACTGTATGACCTAAAGCCAGTAATAATTCTTGCCTTCTAACCTTTAGAATGAAGAGTAATTATTCTGTAAAATAATCAGTTATTCATCTTAAGATTGGGAAATTGTATCATGAATAATCTGAAATTCCTCTCAGCCAAAAATACTTTATTTAGCTTTATAATATATAATTTGAGAAATAATTTTTCTTTATGATCAACATTAAAATTTTCAGAGCAAGCACCAAACCAAAACTATTGTTGGTACCAGGAGAAGACCAGCCTGGTATTTGCAAATTTCCCAGAGGTCACTGAGCATGGTTCAACTTGGAATTAAAGCTTTATACGGGAAATACATTAAGAATATTCACCATCAATGATTAAATTCGTATTTCCTTGAGTCATGGTGATAACCAGTTCTAAAGAATAGTAAGTGTGTTCTACATATTATAGTATTTCATTTAAGAACAAATAAGGAACTCACCAAGTAAAGGAGCATAAACAAGCTTTGATTTTCAATGGTAATTAATAATACATTTCACCAGCTATATAACCTGACACACTTCCAACTTCTTTTAGAATGAGTCAGTACTGAAAAGGAAGTATTTTCCACATTAACCTAGAACTTAGGAAAGCTCAGTGGAATTTAACAATGAAAATTTATATAACAGTGAGAAAACATTTAGGAATTGTTCCCTGGAAAGATTTATAAAATTAATTTGCTTATAAATAGTTTATTTGCCTGCATAGTCTTACGTTATACGTAGATTTTTTTTTATTACGATTATTAAATAGCAGGCTTGGCGCTGTGGTTCATGCCTATAATCCCAGCACCTTGAGAGAGGACTAGGCAGGTGGATCACAAGGTCAGGAGTTCAAGACCAGCATGGCTAACATGGTGAAACCCCATCTCTACTAAAAATACAAAAATTAGCCAGATTTGGTGCCAGGCATTGCTTGAACCCGAGAGACAGAGGTTGCAGGGAGCCGAGATCGTGCCACTGGCACTCCAGCCTCGGTGACAGCAAACTCCGTTGGGGCATGGGGGGTGGGGAGAAATACCACTGCTACTCTCTATTGGTGAGCAAAATATGACTGAAAATTCAAATAAATGGTTATGGATACATACACACATGTGTGTCTGTTTTTATGTGTGTATGTGTGTGTATGGAAGTTCACCTTTGATTAGAGGATTTTAAATGTGATTACTATTAAATGATTATTCCATGTAATTAATCATCTGAACCAATGGGAAAAGCACAAGTGAAGCAGAATTTTTTTTTAACCCTGAGGCTTTAATAACTTTTTAAAACAGCAATGTTTCTTTTTTGTTTGTTGTTTTGATCTATTAAATGGGCATTTGTTTAATTCAGTGACCAATTTTATATAATTTTCATTTAAAAAAGGATTCTTTTTATATATGATTTGATAAAAGACAGCAAATAGAAATGGGAAAGGTTTCTTAGTGCTACAATATGCTGCAGATAAAAGGAGGCTTGGAAATTATTTGGCTCAGAGGCTTTTAACCTTTTTTCTGCCTTGGACCCATTTGGTACTTGGTCAAAGCCTTCAGATATTTTTTTTCATAAAAATATTTTTAAGTATGAAATAAAATATATAACATGAGAAAACCAATTCAAATCATGATCAAAATTACTTTGAAAACAAATTTAAATATAATAATTCTTATTTTTAAATGCATTAAATAAACTCTAGGAGCAGGTCTAATAACTACTGTAATTTGAAATGATAAACATAAGATATTCATAACAATTTGAAGAGGTTCTGTTAATATTACTGTATTTTTTGCCTAAGCTCATAAAGAAAGAAGACAATACATATTAATTAGATTTTTTAATATAAAGATTGTAATTTCATTTCTCTGTCTCAGTGAGTGGTCCTCTGTCTTTTACCCACAGGATGCTCTCAAAGGACCGTTAACCTGAGTTAAAACCCCTAGAAACATCTACATTTTGCAGATAAGAAAACCAAGACCCATAGATATGAGATAACTTTACTAAAATCATAAACACAGAATTAGATTAATTAGATTAATCCTAGCAGAGTTAATCTCAGACCTTTACTCAGGCTTTTTCTGTAGCTTTAGTCTAGAAGTTGGCAATTAGTCTATTATTTGTCACTGACTCTTAGCATGATTTATAGCAAATTCTGTATTCACATTGTGCCTCAGATTCTACCTGTATAAACTATGTGTGAATTAAAATATGCATAAAGATAATAACAACTTAGATTTCTATTGTTATTTCTACTTAAAATAGTTTTCACTTTCACAAACAGTATCCTACTTAATTTTCCCCGTTTTATGGATAAGGAAATTAAATCTCCAAATGGCAAATGTCACATCCAAGGTTACACAGCTAGGAAGAGAAAAATCTAGTATTAGAAATCATACCATGGGACTCCAAAGGAGATCCTCTTTATTGTGCTCCCTTTCGTGTCATAAATAAGCCAACACTCCTAGAGTTCTTCCGTTGAACATGTGCAGTGACATCATAAATCTAATTAAACACATAAGAGTTACCATTAAACTCAAATGAGCCAAATACTTGCATCCTAATTTATTCCAATAAAGTGATGCATGAATGGAACCATGGAATAAAACTTTTCTAGAACAATTATTCATTTGTGTTTAAGAAGTAAGAAGAGAAAGAAATAGAATGTAAGAGCCTAAGGTTGTAGAGTTACTGGCTTAATGTTATTTAAATCAAACTTTTTCTTCTGTTTCTGGGTAGGCTAAAGAGGCAAGTAATCTGAGTAAATGGTCCCTTTTTCTCTCTCTTCTTAATCTTATGAGTAGATGGTACTCAAAGAAGTTCATTCTTTCAGATATTGATTACTCTTAAATAAGTTTAGTAAGGTAGAAAAACTAAAGTCAAAATGAGCCTTGATGCATCAAAAACTGTCATCTCTGTAATTCTAGTGACCCGACCATGTAAGATACAAAACATCCTGCTGTCTTAGAAAATAAGGAATCTTCTTAACCTAACCTGAAACCTTTGGTATAGAAAACCTTTATTGTACTCCAAATGTCACTATTTGATTAACCTTAAATAATATTTCTAAATTCTTGAGGTCATTCTATAGGATACTCAGGTATCTCTTAGCTATAATCCACATGCTTCTCGTATTATCTCTTAATACTGTCAGACCCAAATAAGTAAAAATTGTTTTTAAGCTGATAAAACAGGTACAGGGATGGCTATGATCATACTTAATGCTATTAAAAATAAATTTTAGTCTGCTGAGATTGAGAAGGAAAATAATTACTACATGATAAACATTCAGATTTAGCAAATGTTTACTCTGTACGAAGCACTATGTTTAATGTAGTAGGATTAAAGTCATGATCCTTTTCCTCTAAGAACCGACAGTCTGTTTGGGGACTCATATCAGTAATTGGAATATGGATAATGATGAACTCATATTCTATATTCTAAACTTTGATAAGTCCTGTAATAGAAGTTCAAATAAGATGCCTTAAGAATTTAGGGAAATCTAAACCTAGATTGTAGTGATAGTTGCACAACCATATAACTTTATTAAAAGTCATCAAACTTTTAATACCTTTTTACTTAAAATGAATGAGTTTTATGGTAGGTAAATTATATCACAGCACTGCTAAATGTGTTTAGAGAAAGAAGAAATTATTTCTGATTGAGGAACTTGGGAATTTTTTTTTAATGGCTAGTGTAATCTAAGTTGGTCTTAAAAGACAGTAGTATTTGGATCAGAAAATAAGCAGCAGTATATTCCAGAGAAAGGCAACAGCTTAAGGTCTAAAAGCTCAATAATACAAAGCATTTTCCAGAGGAACTGGTTGAGACTTTGCTCCATGCCTTAGATTATATGGCTTGCATGCCTACTGTGCCTATGGCCATATGGCTATGACATTTCTAAAACGTTCTGGCCTATTCCTACTGGGAAACGTATAACTGTACACAGAATTTTTCCCCCTTTGGATTAAAAACAAGAGCTTGCATACATTATAATGAAGAGGGTGTGTAATCATGGAGTTATTTTTACAGCTGTCAGTAGCACCACTGATCATAACAACTACTGACATCTATAGGCCAGGCGTGCATGACTCCTGCCTGTAATCCCAGCACTTTGGGAAGCTGAGGCAGGTGGATCACCTGAGGTTAGGAGTTCGAGACAACTAATGACATTTATTTTTATTTTTATTTTTATTTTTATATCTTAAAATCACGGATACATGCATTATCTCCTTTGAGCCACCAACAATCTATTTTTTCTATGAGGAAACTGAGATTATGTGAGGGCCCAGAGCCTAAAATACCAAAGCCACATTAAAGGGAAGGTCTGCTAAGAATAAAAGGAGGAAGAGAAAATGAGTACATGATCATTGAAGAGTTTACACATCTGCTTAACTAAATTGGGATGTCACACCTGAATCAAAGTTCATCTCACACAAAAAAGAATAAAATGGATAAAGTTAACTACTGTCACCAATAATATGAAAGCAAAGTTGAAATTGTTTCACAGGAATAGTCCTTGTTAATTAACTTGTATTGCTAGTAGACAAGAGTACTTAGGAAACAGTTTCTAAATAGATAGCTTTTTTGTTGTTTGCTTTTTCGTTGTTTGCTTTTTCAACAATGTAAAAAGATTAAAATTTTCATTGTGTCTTTCCAAAACAGAGGACTTCTCAAATTATATAAGTAAACATAAATAGAAACTTAATTTCTAATTTAAAAGGTGATTAGTGGCCAGTAAAGTCATGTTTAAAATGGAATGATAGTTTTCTTAATGTCCATCAAAGAAGATGACTGTTTAGTTCTTGACTTTGACCCTATCTGACCAAGTGCTCAGAATTTTTTTAGTATGAGCAAACTGTATAGCATTTATGAGAAAAAGAATACAAATTAGCCTGGTGAGCAGCAAAATAGGCAATTTTTTGAAACCTGATTTGTGTTAACCTGCAATCAAATGTAATTTCCATTTTAATACGTATATATTCTTACATTGTTATGAACCTATCCTTAACATGGGTTTTATTTTCTTTGTTTCTCTCTTCCCTCACTTCTGTGAAATGCAGAAGGGAAAAGATGCTTGTTATTCACACATTTGTACCCCCACTAACTGGTATTATGGTACATCTGGCTTCCACTGGAGAGCCCCTGACATCGCAGGGAACGGTGATCAAAATTCCACACACTAGCTTCAAGCTGGGGGCTCGTAGCTACTGCAGCATTGAAAGGGAATCTTTTCCTGGCTTCTTTAAAATAAGCATGGTGATGGGATGGTTTAAGGGAAGAACACCTCTCAAATCACATGACCACTGCTGTGCTTTCGTGTGTCCTGCTTTTTCATATCAGCTTGGCACTACATTCTTTCCCTGTATCTTAGTGGGCTTGTATGTGTACAAGCTGGATGGAGGGTGGGGAGGGGAGGTAAATGGATGGTTATACATTATGCATGCATCTTTCACTGTTAAAGCAATGTGCCTTCCCTTATATGTCACAAAATATGGTCACAGATTAAATCTTCTGTGTCCTGAGAGATTGGGTCGTCTCTCTCTTTTTGGTGTGAGGTTCATGTGTTTGGGTGTGTTTTGATGTTTACACCCTCAGTTGTTCTTCATGTTGCATTTGACATAAGTTGAAATGTTCTCACATAAGAGTTAGCTTTTCATGTTGGGCTGAAAAAGTCTTCATTTCTATGTAGCAATTCATGTTATTATAACCTATGGCTTTCAATTGTACCTCCCATAATGAAGAGCTGACTTTAAACACTGTGCTATTCTTGTTATGACCTAAGCATAAGGTAAGTGATTTCTCTAACTGTATCTAAAGATCATGGTTGTTTGTTAAAATTTTTTCAGCTTTTTATAAGACATTTTCACTTTTGTTCCTTACATTTATTATGTGCTCTCCTTTCTGTTTTCTGTTTCACATCTTAAGATTTCCTAACGGATGATGTGATCTTCAGCAAAAATTATGTTACACATGTAAACACATGTTGAAATGAATTACTTGATGTCTCAAAACAATCTTGATAAGTAAATGAATACCCTATGTTTTCATTGAGACCTTCATACTTTTTATTTTCTCCATTGACTTTAATATAATATGCTGTTTCTACATGTTATCTTAGTTTTGATTCTGGTTGAAAAGAGAATTATTTGTCAGTACTGTAAAATCAGATTTTAACTGAAGTAAAATAACATGACCCAATGGAATAAAGTAAAAGGTAATCGAATACCATACCTTTTATTTCTAATCCCTGACTAATTTAATATTAGGCCAAAATCTATTTTATTTTGCTTTCCAGGCTTTCCTTTTTTCCCCATTGAGTAAAGCCAGGGTAACATAAAGAAAAAAACAAAAAGCCATAAAATTTGAGACAGACCTGTGTTACCTTCTTTATAGTCCATATGTGTAAGAACAATAGTTGTTTCCCAAGTTTACCATTTCAAGTTATGCCATTACATTGTGAGTTACGTAGAATTTTCACCTTGAAATTGTATAAAATTAAGTAAATATTATAAAGACTATCAGTTTCTTAGTGCAAGAGGAAACGTTATTTGCTCCAAGCATAAAAAGCAGTGTTTTTAAATTTTTGTTTCCTTCAGTGATAGAAAGATAGACACACACATACTCAAGATCACTAAAGAAATTCTTATAATTCTTGATATTAAATTAATTCCCCCCAAATCTGGTTCAAATAGCCAATGTAATATAAATGAGAAAGCATTGATTATACCGCTGTTGGCAATTTATGAACCTTGATAAATGCTCAGATTCAGGGAATTGAACTGTTTTACTCATACAAATTTATCCACCAAAGCTGTTTGAAATATATAGTTCTAAACTGAGGTGCCACAAAGCAATACTTGGGTTTCTTTATTCAATTCATGTTATGAATGATTTTGTTGTTGTTAATTTTTTAAGTCACCTAGGGAATGGGAGAGGGTATTTTGTTGGTTTGGTTTGGTTTGGGTTTTTTTGGTAAAGCCAACTAATTCTTCACCACCATTTCCATTATATACATTATAAAATGTATATAAGAGACATTAAATAACTCTGTTGGAACATTTTATGAGACAATTTGAACTACTCATCTGAACTGCTCTGTTCATTGTAAATCTCTTGTTTCTATCCATACACTAGCTCCACTCTAGATTGGAAGGGCTTAAAGATGAACTCTGGAGGAATAGAGGCTACGACTTAAGAGTAACTATTACTGATCAAAGGAGCTGCTTTCCATTCGCAAACATTGCTTTGCGCTATGGGTTTGGGCTCCTTCTGTTTCTACATCTTGTTGAAGACTTTCTTGACTTCCATTTGACTTCTTTGAACTCTGTTTTTGTCTTTTAACATTTCCCCCTTTCTTTTCCTTTTCTCTCCCAGACTTTTCTCTCTGTATTCTAGCTTTCTCTTGTGTTCTCTGAATCACTTTTAAAATGTAGTTTCTCTCTTTATTAAGCTTGTCTATTAATTTGTCTGTTAGTGTGTGTTTCTTTTCTTCTTTAAGGCTGTAGTGGTATAGTTATACTTATGTTCATTCCATAGTATAGCAACTTGCTTATTTATTTTGCAGCAAGTTCATTAGTCATTTTTACCCTCTTGGTATGAATTTTTAATGAGAAATAGCAGAACATTCTGCATTTACATATTGTCCCCTTCTGTAATTCCATACTTTCTTTTCCATTGCTTAGATTTACACCCTCAAACCTCTCTCTCTTACTTTTCTTTTCCTCATCCTTGTGTCTTCTGCTCTGTATTATTTACTTTAAGCAGTCATTGATTTCTTTCCCATTTGGTCCAGAATTGTTCTTAAATAAGACTCCTGAGTAAAAGAACGTAAGAGTATTATCTTCACATTAGCTTTTTCCTTCTAGTATGTTTAAAACTAGTTGAACAATCTGGGCCAAAAGATAATAACTAACATTTGGAATTATTTTTTTTCTTTTCTTTTTTTTTTTTGTTTTGTTTTTTCATGTGTGTGTATTTTTTTTTCTTATATGTATGTTTGTGAATTTTTATTGTCATTTTTTTTTAAACATTAACAATTGTTTTTTTCAGGGAAGGACAATCATAACTCACCCTAAGTTGCAACATTCTTTTCATAAGTTATTTCATTATGGCAGTAGATTGTGTTAAACTATAGAAATTAATTTGTTGTGTATATATCCATTTGAGGCAAGCTGCTGTGGAATGGGAAGAAGAGGTGTGGAGCTTAAATACAGTTTCCTTTGAAATTAACGTGTTAATGACATGTACCATGCTCCTTGAATGTAGCAGTTTTGTAACATTTAAAAGAATGTTTCACTTTGATCTAAAAATTTGAGTCAAAGCATAGGGTTCCTAATTGATAAATTATACATGTACCTAAGAATTGGTAAATAAATTTGTTCAATTTTATTGAGTTTCAATGGAAGCATATTTCATAATCAATATAACTATGATAAATTATTAAATTTATAATTATAATAAAGATTTTCAAAATCAAATGTAAATATTATATAAGGATTTCTCTATTTTCCTCCCATTTATATACATACTAAAAATTACTACTTAGTTACAACTTTTTTACTTGAATTTTATTATTATTCTAGTCAAGAGATAAACTAAATACCTTAATATTAAGGACCAATATTTACAACCAAATATGCAGTAACAAATCTGTTTCCAAATACTGATTTCAAATACAAATGGATAAAAAATTCGCCTTTGTTTTATCTCTGTATGATGTATAATACTGTGCCTCCAATTTTTTTTGGAAGTCAGTTCTTTCTTCAAAGTAGTAAAGGATAAATAAAAATGGTGAAAGAAGTGTAACATTTTTACTAACATGTTATGACATCTGAAATACTAATATATAAAGCCTTTGATCCCAGACCTCAGGAGCTTGCCCATTAAATATGTCTATCTGCCTATTCATGCTATGAGCCCTAAATTACTGAGTTTATGCTCTTTCTACAGGTCCAGTCCAGGTGCAGCAGCAAGGAGAACATTCTTAGAGCCAGTAAGTATTTTATCATTTCCAGTGGGCTGCTGAACTAGAGCTTATAAAACTAAAAATGATATTTTGGTGGAAAAAAAGAAAAGAAAAGCAATGGGAAACATTTATATGAAGAATATGAGTATCAGGGCTTTTACCTTCTTAAAATATTGCCAAAATCAATACATTAATAAATAGTTTCCTTAATCCAATTGTTTTTGCAAGCTGACACCAGAACTTTGATACACTACCAGGAGGTAGGAACAAGCTCCTCTGTGACTCTGAAACTCTCTTTAGTTGTTCCACTGCCAAAAGTTATTTGAAAACAGACTAACTGACAATAATAATAATGTAAATTACTGAAGAGAAGCTAATTTAAAAAAAAAAGAATATGTGGCTTCCAAGAGGGTATATCATCATTTTGTTAATATGAATTCCTGGCATATCTTAACTTCACAGGTAGCATGTTTTAGAACATAGAACCCTGAACCAATAGTAAAGAATCCTCAATTCTTTTTTTTGGTTTGATCACTGATAGTGTTAATTGGAAATCATTTAACTTTGTATATCATTCATGTTTCCACCTTATTAAAAGGAACTATAGTGTTTTCTTATCTGGGTACTTGAAACGATGTCACATTGAAAATTGTGTCTTAAAAGATTTGGGAACCTGACCAGGTGTGGCGGCCCACACCTGTAATCCCAGCACTTTGTGAGGCCAAAGCGGGTGGATCACAAGGTCAGGAGTTTGAGACCAGCCTGACCAATATGGGAAATCCTGTCTCTACTAAAAATACAAAAATTAGCAGGGCATAGTGATGGGAACATGTAATCTCAGCTACTTGGGAGGCTGAGGCAGGAGAATGGCTTAAACCTGGGAGGCAGAGGTTGCAGTGAGCCGAGACTGTGTAATTGCACTCGAGCCTGCATCATTGCACTCAAGCCTGCGTGACAGACTGAGACTCCATCTCAAAAAAAAAATGAAAAGATTTGGGATCCTAAGAAAAAAGTGCTGTATAAATGCTAATTGTTTTATTATTGTTCTCTGTAACCTAATAGCTTAATGACATAATCCCTTCTTCTTCCTGACCTTTATCGAGAAGTACAAGGGAATCATACCAAAATGTGTCTACTAATACTCATACCACTGGGAGTTTTAGCAAACTGAATGATTTCTCTTTCTAGCAGAATGTCAGCATTATTTTTGTTTTATATTTCTGGTTATGGTTTATTACAGTGAAAGGATACAGATTAACATCAGCAAAGGCAAAAAGATACATAGGGCAGAGTCCAGGAGAGACCAGGTGCAAGTTTCTAGTTGTCCTCTCCCAGTGGAGTCATGTGGACATTGCTTATTTCTCCCAGCCACAATGTATGACAGCATGTATCGAGTATTGCCAACCAGGGAAGCTCACTGAGCCTTAATGTCCAGGGTTTTTACTGGGGTTGGGTCATCTGGCCATGGAATACTCATGTGGCTGAACTTTATTTCCCATCAAAAAATAGAGACCATCACAAATGTAGAAATCTATGGAATTTTTTTGTGTAAATTTTTTCCATTTTTGTTTTGTAAATTTGTTATCTTAGCTCCAAAGCTAAGCACAGTTATTGCTTGTCCAAGACCATTATATTGGCCAGGCACAGTGGCTCACACCTCTAATCTCAACACTTTGGGAGGCCAAGGAAGGAGGAATAAACTCAGCTTTGTTATCTTGATGTGATTTGATCAACAGACATTCTTAATTCAATAGCTTGAGTCCATGAGGTTGAGGCTGAAGTGAGCCATGATTGCCCTACTATACGCTAGCCTGAGGGACAGAGTGAGACCCTGTCTCAAAAAAACCAATTCTTCTGAGCCCTTTTGAACCTCCTGCTTAGAGCTTTGGGAGTTTCTCCAGTTGTTACAGTGAGATAAGTCTCACATTCTATTGAATTCTGATTTCTTTTCTTTGAGTTCTCCAATTGCTAACTTTATTTTGTCTCGTAGGAGTAGGGAATCCTTTTTAGGACTCATTTGATAATTCTAACTAAATTTAAAAATGCATTTATCCTTGGTGAAAATCTGTCATATTACCAATAACACTACTATTTGTCTCTGTCTATCCTTGTCATTTTTTGTTAGATCTCTGTTAGGGGTAGAGATTTTGTTATATCTCTATTAAGGAAAAACATAGACACAGGCATCAGTAAGTATTTTGCAAGCTGGCCCTGTAAACCAAGTTTCAGGTTTCTTGCAGGACTAATGTCCTTTAGGTAAACTTTGCTCTGGGTCATTGATCAACATATAAGAGCCCTCCTGGTTCTTATTCTGTTTTGTTAGTGAGAATCTTGCTATGGAAGAATTATAAAAGGCACCCTGGGGAATTTTTTATATGAACAAATTGTTTATTTAAAAGGAGCCTGAGAATAAAAAAGGAAACAAAATTGCAGCCAACTAATGAGCTGGAGTTTTTGATTGGTTTGAGAAAATATCCCAAAATAAATTCGGATTCTAAAAGTACTTCCTTAAGAAATTCCTTGGCCAAGGCAAAATAAAATGTAATAAATTTAAGATAATGCCTTTTTTACATCCCTCAAAACTATATCTTGACCCTAATTCAGAAGATACCTGGCTCTCACTGGCTGTTGCAGGCAATGAGTTCCCAACTTTTCTGAAATTCCCATGTGTTATATGACAACCAAGTCCTTAGAAAGTGAACCTCTTCCATGGGCACCAAATGTGAACAGGCTCTCACAACCCCTTGCCTTGCTATATCCGTCAATCCTACATGATTATATCATGATCTTTATCCAATTTTAATTAAGCTCCTACATTTAAAAATCCGCTTTGGACCAAACTTTAAAATCTCATAAATATCCTAACTTTCCTTTCTGTGACTGACTCTTAAGACTAAGTCTTCGTTGAAGTGACATTTTTCCTTTCTAGAGTCAAACTTCCTATGTTAAAATCTTGATTTCTCTACTTATTAGCTGTGTGAACT
This sequence comes from Saimiri boliviensis, assembly GCF_048565385.1. Taxonomy (NCBI): domain Eukaryota; kingdom Metazoa; phylum Chordata; class Mammalia; order Primates; family Cebidae; genus Saimiri; species Saimiri boliviensis. Next base: position 36,724,484 of record NC_133450.1, on the reverse strand, counting down.
TGGAGAAGTGCTCAGTCTCTGTATACCACACTTTCCTGATCTGTAAAATGTGGTAATAACTTGTTCACAAAGGGCAGAAATTATAAAGAATAAAATAAATTTTAAAATATGAAATAAGATTATCTACCTTATAGATTGTTACAAGGATTAAATAGTATAATGCTAGGTACATAGTAATTACTCAGTAAATGTTAGCTGATATTATTGTTACTACTACTAATACTAATTAACATCATTTTCTTGATAATGATGATAATAATAAAATAAGTTACTTTTTATTGAATGTTACTGTGTTTCAAATACTTTTCTACATGGTTCATCCTACTTAATCCTCACAGACAACAACAAATCCTGTGAGTAAAATTTTGTTAATTTCTGCATTAAAGAGATAAGGAAATTAAAGATTCCAAAGTTAAATAAGTTGCTTGTGGATATAGTAAATGGTTTAAGCCAATATTTCAGACCTTGATTTTATAGCCCACATTTTTAACCAACATGCTGTGTTACTTAATTAATTTCAATAAGGACTTCAAAACCCAATTCATTATTATGCAAAAAAATCTAATAGGTAAAAATAGAGATTGATATTTGGCTCATCCATGGGTACTTTTAAACAAATATCTTATTATCAGTGCCAAAATTGTTTTATTACCACATATGCTATCAAGATGATATGACAGTAGTTATTAATTGTCTTATATCATCTTTCCACCTATAATTCATTTCCTTCTGTCAACCAGTTTCTTTTTAATAAAGCAAAATTTTGTTATTTTTATGAATAACTGGTTTTATGCAAGAAAACAAGTAAAATAAAAAAATTTTACAGATTAGAAATGCCATATGTGAACTTAACATTTTAGCACTGCAGGACAGCATTTTAATTGCTTTCTTCCCTTCCCCTTCCCCCCTTCCCCTGCCGCCCCCACTGAATCTTGCTCTGTCACCTAGGCTGGAATACAGTGGCACGATCTTGGATCACTGGAACCTCCACCTCCCAGGTTCAAGTGATTCTTCTGCCTCAGCCTCCCGAGTAGTTGGGATTACAGGTGTGCACCACCATGTCTGGCTAATTTTTGTATTTTCGGAGCCAAGCTGGTCTTGAACTCCTGACCTCATGATCTGCTCGCCTTGACCTCCCAAAGTGCTGAGATTACAGGCCTGAGCCACCGAGCCCAGCCTTAATTGCTTTCTTAATGTACTTCGTTCAGCCTGTGTTTTATAAGGCATGTGATTCATTTTCCTGGAATTAACTTTTCTAGATTTTTTAGTATATTTTAATGGAGTTCAGAATTTTTTATTGATACATAATATTTGTACTTATTTATGGAGTCCATGTAATATTTTGATACACACATAGAATTTGTAATGATCAATTCAGAGTATTAGTGATATCCATCACCTCTTGAGCATTTATCATTTCTTCATGTTGGGAACATTTCATATCATATCTTCTAGCTATTTTGAAATATGCAATACATTGTTTTTAACTGTAGTCACCCTATTGTACTATTGAACATTAGAACTTATTCATTCTATGTAACTGTATGTTTGTACCTTTTAGCCAACATTTTTTTTTTTTTTTTTTTTTTGAGACAGAGTTTCGCTCTTGTTACCCAGGCTGGAGTGCAATGGTGTGATCTCGGCTCACTGCAACCTCCGCCTCCTGGGTTCAGGCAATTCTCCTGCCTCAGCCTCCTGAGTAGCTGGGATTACAGGCACACGCCACCATGCCCAGCTAATTTTTTGTATTTTTAGTAGAGACGTGGTTCCACCATGTTGACCAGGATGGTCTCGATCTCTTGACCTTGTGATCCACCTGCCTTGGCCTCCCAAAGTGCTGGGATTACAGGCTTGAGCCACCGCGCCCGGCTCCTTTTAGCCAACTTCTATTCATCCCTCACCCCATCTTTCCTAGCCTCTGATAACTATCATTCTATTCACTGCCTCCGTGAGGTCAGCTTTTTTAGCTCCCACAGATAATAAGGACTTGCAATATCTGTCATTCTGTGCTTGTCTTACTTCACTTAACATGCCTTTTAGTTCCATCTGAGTTGCTGCAATTGACAGAATTTTTGCTATTTTAAATAGTAATCCAGTATGTGTATATACCACATTTTCTTTATCCAGTTATTTATTGATGGACACAGGTTAATTCTGTATCTCGGCTCTTGTGGAACAGTGCTTCAGTAAACTTGGGGGTACAGGCATCTCTTTGATATACTGATTTTCTTTCCTTTGGATATATAACCAATAGCAGAATTGCTCGATTATATGGTAGTTCTATTTCTAGTTTTCTGAGGAGCTCCATAGTGTTTTTTATAATGGCTTACTAATTTACATTCCCACCAACAGTGTATAAGAGACCCCTTTTCTCCACATCCTCACCAGTATTTGTTACTTTTTGTCTTTTTTACAGTAGCCATTCTAACTGGAGCCAGATGATATTTCATTATGGTTTTGATTTGTATTTCTCTGATTAGTGATGTTGGTCATTTTTTTCATATACCTGTTGGCCATTCATGCATCCTCTTTTGAGAGATATCTGTTCAGCTCATATGACTGCTTCTTAATGGAATTATTTGGGTTTTTGCTGTTGAATTGCTTGAATTCCTTGTATGTTGTGGATATTAGTCCTTTGTCAGAGGAGTAGTTTGAAAATGGTTTCTCTCATACTGCAGGTTGATTCTACTTTATTGTTTCTTTTGCTGTGCAGAAGATTTTTAGTTTGATACAGTCTCATTTGTCTGTTTTTCTTTTGTTGCTTGTGCTTTTGAAGTCTTAGCAAAAAAAAATTTGCCTATATCAATGTCTTAAAGTGTTTCCTCTATGTTTTCTTCTAGCAGTTTTATAGTTTTTGGGTCTTATGTGTAAGTCTTTAATCAATTTTGATGTGATTTTTTTATGTAGTAAAAGACAGGCATCTAGTTTCATTCTTCTGCATACGGCTATCCAGTTTTCCCAGCACCATTTACTGAGGAAGATACCTTTTCTCGAATGCACTTTCTTGATGCCTTTGTCAAAAGTTAGTTGGTTGCCTGTTCTGTTTCATTGATTTGTATGTCTGGCTTTATACAAATTCCATGCTGTTTTGCTTTCTACAGCTTTGTAGCTGCTATTGCTTTGATTATTACTAGTACTACTATTGTTACTATTATTAGTAGACTGGTGGTACTTCTAGTATTATCGTTTTTCTTTTTCTTTTCTTTTTTCCTTCCTTCCTTTCTTTCCTTTTTTTTTTTTTTTTTTTTTTTTTTTTTTTTTTTTTTTTTGAGGCAGAGTTTTGCTCTTGTCACCCAGGCTGGAGTGCAACAGCGCAGTCTTAGCTCACTGCAACCTCCGCTTCCTGGGTTCAAGCAATTCTCCTGCCTTAGCCTCCCAAGCAGCTGGAATTACAGGCATGCACCACCACGCCCAGCTAATTTTGTATTTTTAGTAGAGATGGGGTTTCACTATGTTAGCCAGGCTGGTGATCCGCCTCAGGTGAACCACCTACCTCGGTCTTCCAAAGTACTGGGATTACAGGTGTGAGCCACCATGTCTGGCCAAAGATCTACTATTTTAAAGAACATAAGTTAACTGGTTGGAGTAACAAACTTTAAAATCCACTAGTCTTACATAAATTTATCAGATAATTTGGCAGCCACCTCTGAGAGCAGTGTTTTAAGAAAATGGGTATATTTAGGACTATGATTAGGGTATAAGAGGAAGGGGAAACCTAAAGGAAGGCAGGGCAAGCTTGGGTACCTTTGTAAATCACTCCCTCCTTAATGAAGTAATTATCTTTTTGGCACGTCTATCTCCTAGTGTTTCTTTTAAACTGTCTGTTTATATTTTCTTCAGCTTCCTTGGTGCTCTTTTTTTTTTTTTTTTTTTTTTTTTTAGTGAGGGGGCAGTCATTAAATCATTATGATTCAGACATCTCTATATCATGCATGAGCAAGGCCATCTATTAAGGCTTTCAAGTAAACCAAATCTATAACTCTAATCCATATCTTCTCTGTAAACTTCAGATTGATTTTTCCAATTGTCTGTTGTAGATCTCTTCTTGAATATTACACAAGTATCTCATACTCAGCATGAATAAAACTAAATTTATAATCTTAATCTACACTTCTTCCCATATTTCAAGGAATAACATCACTAGCCCCTGATCTGTCCAAACCAAAAATCTTTAGTGTTTTTTATATCTCATTCTACATGCATTTTTATCATTCTAAAATACAAATCTAAACCTGTCATATTCCTTTAGTAATTTTAACCCTTTAATGGCTCCTTGTTCTTGTGTATAGGCCCAACTCCTTAAAATTGCTTACCAGTGGTTTCTGCTTATCTCTAATTTTACCTGGAATTCCATGCACCAGCCATATGAACATTTCAATTTGCAGATAGTTTCATCTTTCCCAATATGCTGATTTCTCATCTCTTCCAAAACCTGAATAACTCCTACTTATCCTACAGTTCTTTCAGGAAGCTTTCTACTACCTCTCAAATCTGAGCAAAGTGCCCCTCCTCAGTTCTTCTCTAGTATACTGTAGTTTCCCTACTTTATTACAAGCCTATTTACAGTGTAGTACTTTTCTGTCTTCTCCACTGTCCCCTCTACTCCACCCTAAGCATCTTGCAAGACCTCATCTATCTTGTTCCCTTATACTATTACCAGAATCTATCACCATGACTGTCAATAAGAGTTGATTGGATGACTACATAAATAAATGAGAGGACAACCTTGAGAAGACAGAGGAAGCAAAAGATAGGAGAATATCCTAAATAAGAAACCAGAATGGTAACAGAGAAGGAAAACAATGAACATTAGCCAAAACTCTAATGTGTTTATTGAAAATATTGTTTGTTTGTTTTTAACTGCTCTTTCCCTTCAAATTATCTCATGTATTCACTTTGGCCCTTATCCCTTTATTCATTCTCACTACTACTGGCACCCAGGTTCTGGACTTATTACTACCTCTTTCCTGGAATATAAATCAGACTTTTCAGATTTATACCCTTTAATTTATCATAGATGGGTAGGTCTTCCAGTTAATTTTCTTGAACCTTACCATTAACAAACATGAATTTTTATCTTTTTTATTATTCCCAGGAAAGAGGATTTTGAAATAATCCTTGGAGAAGTATGTTCTTTTGCCTCCTATTTTCAGAAAAAAATTTCTAATTATCTCTTGCTGCAACCTAATCCCTTATTATCTTGACTGGCATTCACTGGATCAGACAATAGCTGCTTACCATCACTTAGGTTATCTTTCTTTATATAACTAAAGATGATTAGCAATTGACTTCCATAAATATTTATTGAGGTACCATTTATAAGCACTGTCTCTCTTGACTTTTCATCTAATCTAAATAAAACAACTTTATTCTATTTTCTTTACTATATCCTCATGTAGTTTATTACTGGAGTCTCAAAATTTAAAAAGAAAAAAAAAATTTAGAGACTGGGTTTTACTATGTTGCCCAGACTGGATTTGAAGTCCTGGGCTCAAGCAATCCTCCTGCCCCAATCTCCTGAGCAGCCATCAGGCCTGGCTCTCAAGTATTATCTTTTTATTTGTGAAACCTAAATTTCTTAAGTAGTATTTGCTATTCAATTTAAATTTTGTCTCATTTTTCTTATTTTTCTCAATTACCTAACCTTTTTATTTTATATGAAAAGTTACATCATTCATTACTTTGAGTCAGTCTTTTTACCTTCCTCATTGTCAATATTGTAGTTGATATAGCAAAGAAACATTAAGTTAATAGATAGGAAGCCCTAACCCTCATATCCTCACAGAGACACCAGCTTAACAGCAATATATGGTCATAATAGCTTCATGAGAACTCCAGAAAACAGGTAGTTGCATTACCCCCAAGCTGGCACAAAGCCAAGAATAGCCACATTGAAGTGGATAGCAACTGTTTTACTTTACCTGTGATAATCCTTCCGCCAAGTCAGCATAGCTTAGCATGATAAGGAGGAAACGCCCAACTCATGGTTTCTTTCTGTGGGGGAAGAGTGGAACATATATCCAACATTCTAGCTTTTCAGAGGGCTGCCCATATAATCACTTTCTGTCTCACTGCTTGGACGGAACTACTGCAGTTTGAATGCCTGAGGGCTGCTGAAAGCAAGGGAGAGTGGAGGCAGCTTACTGCAATACCACAGGGCCTACAGTGCCACACATAGGCACCAGCACCTCTCAGTGCAATATGGAGAAAGTGCTCAACTCTTGGCTTTTCCCTCAGGAGGAAGAGGGAAGAGTGGAACATGCATTAGATGTTCTGACTTTTTGGAGGGCTGCCAAGGGAATGGTTTCTCTCTTGCCTCACTAGGGTGGTAACAGAGAGCTGGCATACTTTGGATGTCTGGGGGCCACTGAGAATAAGGAACAGTGACGGCTTGCCACAGCAGCACCACAGAGCCTACAATGCAATGGACAAACAACTGAGAGCAAGAGATTACAAGCTCCTGATAAAGAAACCTGCAAACCTCTCTAATTGGGAAATTACATACACATGCCCAAAGAAGTCCCAATCTCCCCTCTTTCCAAAAGGTTTCAGAAGCCCCCTCAGAATCTCTAGCCAGGTTGATTGGTGAGAGTGTCCCCTATACAACGTGAGTCTGTAAAGACCTGGAGACATGGCTGTTTCTCAAATCACTAAAACTCATCAAAAATCACAAGGCACACCAAGAAATCAGGACACATGGCCCAATCAAAAGACAAAGTAATTCTCTAGAAACCAACCTGAAAGAAACAGAGATCTATGATTGCCTGGCAAATAATTCAAGATAATCACCTTTAAAAAGGTCACTGATCTAAAAGAGAACACAAATGGACAACTAAACAAAATTAGGAAACCAATGAATGGACAAAATGAAGATATCAACAAAAAGTTCAAAACTACTAAAAAAGAACCAAAGAGAGATTCTAGAGCCAAAGGATACAAAAACAGAATTGAAAAATTCACTAGAGGGGTTCAACCACAGACTCGATCAGTCAGAAGACAGAACCAGCAAAATTGAAGACAGGCCATTTGAAATTATTGTTAGAGGAGCAAAAAGGAAAAAACAGAACAGAAAAAGTAAAGAAAGCCAAAGAGTTCAGGAGTGGTGGTTCACACCTGTAATCCTAGCACTTTGGGAGAGCAAGGAGGGCAGATCACTTGAGTCCAGGGGCTCAAGACCAGCCTGGCCAACATGTTGAAACCCCATAGCTACTAAAAATACAAAAATTAGCCAGACCTGGTGGCACATACTCAGCTACTCATACTCAGAAGGCTGAGGCAAAAAAATTGCTTGAACCCACCAGGTGGAAGTTTCAGTAAGCCAAGATTGCATCACTGTACTCTATCCTGGGCAACAGATTGAGGCCCTGCCTCAAAAAAGAAAAGAAAAATAAAGAATGCCAAAGAGATTTATAGAATGCCATTATGTAGACCAGTGTATACATTATGAGAGGTACAGGAGAATAGGGACATAGAATAATGGTCAAAAACTTTCCATGTTTGAGGAAAGAAATGTATATCCAGACACTTGAAGTTCAAAGGGTACAACTAAGATGAATCCAAAGAGGCCCACACTAAGACATGTTTTAATCAAACTGTCAAAAATCAAGGGCAAAGAGAAAATTTGAAAGGAGCAAGAGAAAAGTGACTCATCATGTACAGTGAAGTTCCCATAAGCATGTCATTGGATAAACTTTGTAGGTCAGAAGGGAGCAGTATAGTATATTCAAAGTGCTGGAAGAACAAAATCTGCCAGGGATACTGTATCCAGCAAAACTATCCTTTCAAAAATGAGAACAATAAAGAATTTCCCAAGCAAATAAAATCTAAGGGAGTTGTTTATCACAACTAGACCTGGCTTGCAAGAAATTCTAAGGAGAGTCTTGCAAGTTGAAATGAAAGGACCCTAGACAACAATGTGAAAGTTTATGAAAAATACAAAGCTCACTGGTAAAGGGGGGAAAAAAAAAAAATATATATATATATATAGATAGATAGATAGATAGATAGATATAAAATTCAGAATACTATTGTACTGTAATAGTAGCATGTAAAGCACATGTAATTCTGGATAGAATTTAACAGACGAAAACCTAAGGTATAGCTACAAATGACTGTTAATGGATAAGTGATATCTACTATGTAATTTGTGACATCTAAAACACAGTGGGAATGGGAAATAAAAGAGTAGACTTTTATGTATGATTGATGTAACTACATTTTATGTAAGTCTCATGGTAATTACAAAAAAAAATACAGAAAATACAGAAAAGAAAATGAGAAAGTAATCAAAGCATATCAGTAACACAAAGGAAGACAGCAAGAGAGAAAAAGAGGAACTAAATAGGTACAGGATAGACAGAAAACAACATGTACCAATAAGGCCTTTAAATGTAATTGGATTAAACTCTGCCATAAGACAGAGTGAGTGAATGGATTAAAGAAACAGGGTGCAATTCCATTCTGTCTACAAGAGACTCATGTTAGATGTAAAGACACATATAGGCTGAAAATGAAAGGACAGAAAAAGATATTACTTCATGCAAATTATAACCAAAAGAGAGCAGGGGTGGCCATACAAAATACAGACTTTGGGTTAAAAACTGTCACAAGAGACAAAGAAGAATATTATATTGATAAAAAGAACAGGAATATATAACAATTATAAATAAAAGTGCAGCTAACATTAGAGTACCCAAATATAAGAAGTAAACATTGACAGGATTCAAGAGAGAATAGACAATAACACAATTACAGTAGGAGATTTTAATATTCTATTTTGGATAATGGATAGAACAACCAAAAAGATTAATAAGGAAACAGAGAACTTAAACACTTTTGACCAATTAGATCTAAAAGAATATTCCACCCAACAGCAGTAAAATACACATTATTTCCTAGCATACATGGAACATTCTGTAGAATAGACCACATGTTAGACTAAAAAATCGTAACAAAGTTAAGAAGTTTGAAACTTGTCAGATATCTTTTACAATCTTAGTGGACTGAAACTCGACAACAGTAGTAGTAGGAAAACTGGAAAATACACAAATATCTGAAAATTAAATAGACACTCTTGAACAACCAGTAGATCAAAGAAAAAATCGTGAGAGAAGTTAGAAATATCTTGAGACAAAAGCACAACACACCAAAGGTTATGAATTGCAGCAAAAGCAGTACTAAGACAGAAGTTTATATTAGTAACATTTACTTTAATGAGGAGGAAAGACCTCAAAGCAACAACCTAACCTTTTACCTCAAGGAACCAGAAAAAGAATAAACTAAATTCTAAGTTAGCAGAAAGAAGGAAATAATAAAAATCAGAGCAGAAATAAACAAAATAGAGAATTAAAATGCTAGGAAAAAAAAAACAATGAAACTAAGAGTTGGGTTTTCTAAAATATCAACAAAATTGACAAACCCTTAGATAGACAGAAAAAAAAAGACTCAAAATAACTAAAATCAGAAATAAAAGAGGAGTCATTGCAACTGATGCTTCAGAAATACAGATTATAAGAGACTACTGTTTATAATTATATGCCAACAAATTGAATAACCTAGAAGAAGTGGATGAATTCCTAGAAACACAACCTTGGTGTACAGTCACAGTCTTAATGATTGAATTATTAAGAAATAGAAAATCTAAACATATCTATAACCATTAAGGATATTGAATCAGTAATCAAAAATCTCCCAATAAAGAAATGCCCATGACCAGATGGCTTCACTAGAGAATTATACCAAACATTTAAAGAAATATTAGTACCAGTTCTTCTCAAAATCTTTCAAAAACTTGAAGAATGACTGCTTCCAAAATAATTTTATTAGGCAACCCCTGATACCAAACCCAGAAAAAAAATACTACTATAAAAAGATAACTGATTTAAAAAAATGTGCAAAAATCCTCAACAAAATACTAGCAAACCAAGTTGGATTATACACTTCAGCCATGTGGGATTTGTCCCTGGAATGCAAGGTTCATTCAATGTATGAAAATCAATAACTTTAATATACCACATTAACAGAACATGGAATGAAAATCACATCATCTCAAATGATGCAGAAAAATGCATTTTAGAAAATTCAGCAACCTTTCATGATATAACAATCAGCAAACTAGCAACAGAAGGAAATTACCTCAACATAATAAAGGTCATTTATGAAAAGCTCATAACTAAGATCATACTAAATGGCGAAAACTGGAACCTTTTTCTTTAAGATCAAGAACAAAGCAAAGATGCTCATTTTTGCCACTTTTCTTCAATATAATACTGAATACTGGAAGTTCTAACCAAAGCAATTAGGCAATAAAAAGAAAAAAAATGAATTCCAAATGGAAAGAAAGAAGTAAAATTATTTCTGTTTCCAGATGACATGACCTTATGTAGAAAACCCATAGCTTCCACTAGTATACATACAGAGAGAGAGAGAGAGAGAGAAGGAGAGAAAAAGAAAGAAAGACAAACTAATTTTGTGTTTGTTAAAGCTAATACAAGAAGCCAGTAAAATTGCAGGGTACAAAATCAACAATAAAAAATTAGTTGCATTTTTATACACTAACAGTGAATTATTAACAATCTGAAAAAGAAATTAAGAAAACCCAATTACAATAGCATCAGAAAAGATAAAATATTTAGGAATAAACTTAAGAAAATGAAAGACTTGTTCAGTGAAAACCACAAATCATTGCTGAATAAAGTTAAAGACACAGTAAATGGAAAGATACCTGGATTCATGCATTGAAAGACACAATATTGTTAAAATATTCATAGTACCCAAAGGAATCTACAAATTCAGTGCAATTCCTATCAAAATCCCAATGACATTTTTAATAGAAATAGAAAGTACCACCCTAAAATTTATATAGAGTGTCAGAGGTCATGGAACAACCAAAACAATCGAATAAGAAGAAAAAAACTGGAAGTCTCATACCTCTTGATTTCAAAACATATTACAAAATTGCAGTAATCAAAAAAGTTTGTTACTGGCATAAAGACAGACATGTAGATCAATGTAAGAGAATATAAAGCCCAGAAATACATGTCCATGTATATGGTCAAATGGCACCAAGACCATTCAATGGGGAAAGGACAGTCTCTTCAATAAATGTCGCTGGGAAAATAGTTATCCTTTTTACAAAAGAATGAAGATGGGCCCTTATATTATACCACGCACAAAAATTACCTTAGAATGGATTAAAGGCCTAATAGTTAAGTCTAATAGGTAAGACCTGAAACTATGAAACTCATAGAAGGAAATATGCAGAAAAGCTTTATGACATTGGAATGAGAAATGGTCTCTTGGATATGATGCCAAAAGCACAGACAACTAATATAGACAAATGGGACTACATCAAATTTAAATATTTTATGCATCAAAGATCACAATCAACAGAGTAAAATAGCAACTACAGAATAGGAAAAAGTTGCAAATCATATGTCTGATGAGGGGTTAATATCCAGAATGTATAAAGAACCCCCACAACTCAGCAACAAAAAAATCAAATAACCCAATTTAAAAATGAAGAAACGACTTGAATAGACATTCCTCAAAGAAGATATATAAATGGCCAACACACATATGAAAAGGTGCTCAATGTCACTAATCAGCAGGGAAATACAAAACAAAATCACAGTGTGGTATTATCTAACACTCATTAGGATGACTATCAAAAAAAAGCGCAGAAAATAATAAGTATTGGTGAGAATACAGAGACATTGGAACTCTTGTGCACCATTGGTAGGTTTGTGAAATGTTGGAACTGCTATGGAAAATAATATGGCATTTCTTAAAAAAAATTAAAAATAGAACTTTCCTATGATCTGTCAATGCCATTTCTGAGTGTATATCCAAAAGAATTGAAAATAGGATCTCAGAAAGATATTTGCACACTTCTGTTCATCATAGCATTATCTACAATAGCCAAGATACAGAAGTAATCTAAATGTTCATTAGCAGATGAGTGGATAGGCAAAATATGGTCTTTTTATACAATGGAATATTATTGAGCCTTTAAACAGAAAAGGAAATCCTGTCATATGCTACAACATGAATGAACCTTCAGGACATAATGCTAAGTGAAATAAACCAATCACAAAAAAACCTAATACTTTGTGGTTCTACTTAATATGAGACATCTAAAGTAATTACACTCATAGAAAGTAAAATGGTGGTTGCCAGAGGCTGGGAGGAGAGGGAAATAGTGAATTGCCCAATGGATATAGAACTTCATCCATGCAAAATAAGAAAGTTCTAGAGATTTGTTGTACAATATGCATATATTGTTAATTCTGTTAAACTTTTTAACATAATATAAATACTTAAAATTCTTGAAGAGGGCTATAAAATGTATATGGAGTAAGCATCTAGAAAATATATTAAAAAGTTAATGATTGATGATAGAATTATCCTGGAATGGACATATATTGTCCTTCAGTGTCTCTTTTTTAAAGATGTGTATATGTTACTGTTCTATGTGTAACAAGTGAATTACTGATTCTCATTATTAGATTCACTACCTACATACTAATGGCTTTCTAATTTAAGCCTGACTTCTCTTCCAAGCTCCAGACTCTCCTTGCTGTTGCATACTGGAATCACCCTTTGATGTCCTGCTGGCATCTCACATTTCTTTCGTCAGAAACCAGATTTAGAATCCTTTCCACCAAATTGTTCCTGTATTGTTATTTTATACAATTACACTCCCACTTACTCTAATAACTAAATTTGAAATCTCCTCATGATATTTACCATCTCTTTCCCAAGGAGGTCTTCTAACTATCCTTTTTCCCATTCCTGTTGTCATAGTTCAGGCCTTCATCATTCACCTTGAGGATTGCAGCAGCATAAGAATTGCTTTTCCTGTCTTCAGTCTCTTGCTCCCTTACAATCTTCCACCAGTCAAGTATTGCATTTTAAAGTACATACTACTTCTCTACTGGAAATCTTGAATGGTTCTTTATTTTCCATAGTACTAAGCCTCCAAACTTTGTCCTAAACGGAATTGAGCAGCCTTATACCTTATGTTTCATCCTCTTCACCTCCAGCCTCCAGCCTCATTGGGCAATTTCTCCTTATCTAAAAGTACTTTCACAAAACAGATTTTGTTCAAATTTGCTCTAGTTTCATGTGTTCTTCCACTTTTCCTTATTGTTTAAAAGCCCATCTTAATTGTCTCCTCCTCTGTAAAGCCTTATAGTTTGTCCCATCAGAATTATTTCTTCCTTTTTGCTATCTTCTATGGCATTTTCTTTGTACCTTAAAACATAAGCTTACACATAGTCTGTTATATTTTCCTAAAAACACAGCCTGATTTGTGTGTTTCTTGAAAGACTGGAAGATAGGAATCTCATTTATTTCAACATACTGCCAGGCCAGGTGCAGTGGCTCATGCCTATAATCCCAGCACTTTGGGAGGTCAAGGCAGGAAGATCACTTGAGCCCGGGAGTTCAAGACCAGCCTGGACAGTAGAGTAAGATCTTGTCTCTACCAAAAATTTAAAAATTAGTTGGGCATGGTGACACTGCTATAGTGTCAGCCTCTCAGAAGGCTAAGATGGGAGGAATCCTTGAGTCTGGGAGGTGGAGTTACAACAGAGAAAGACCTGTCTCAAAACAAAAATGAAAAAAACCTCACTCCCTATGCTTAACAAAGTACCCTATATGGAAGATATTCTATTCATATTCATATTTACTACAGGAAGTTGAAGGGGAAAAAGTCCTCCAAGTGTAGTACAGGAGAAAATCAGAAGACCTCAGACCAAAAATCATGAGATCTGGCCTTTTAATCTTGACCTGCAATTTTATCTACTATCAAATAGTCTATTGTTTAATCTTGACCTACTATTTAGAGATGTGATTTTTGAGCAGATATTTTAACCTTTCTATGGTAGTATATGTTGTCTACAAGAAATCTTTATGGGTATCACTCTCATGCTTAAAAGTTATTTACCATTGGCTTACATAATAAAGTTCAAACTCCAAAAGCCTAGCACTCAGTAGCCTCCATGATCTGATTTTAGTCACTTTTCTAGCCTCAACTCCCACTGATCCCTAGTAAGAACCTTGTGTTCTAACCTGATCTCTATATTTCTCTCTAAACATACTGTGTCTATTCTCACTTAGCTGTTGTACCACTTAGGGTCCTGGCAGGAGATAGATAATACACTGAAACAGGATAATGGAGGGGAATTTAATGAAGGAACTAGTTTCTATTAAGAAAAACAGGAGAAGGTGAAGGACTTTTGGAGCTAGCAACAGCAAAGAATTGTTACTATCTCTAAGCATCAAGAAGCCAGGAAAGGGGGCAGTTACCTGAAAAGATTCATAGCTTTTAGAATGCTGTCTGAGAATCAGTGGGCTTCAGTAGAGGAACATAATTACTATTACTGCCAACCAGCAGACAGAGGGCCAAAGGAATAAATACCTTGTTGGTACTCTTCTGCTTTATATTCTCCTGCCAATGCCTCACTTTGGCAGAACTCAAGCAGAAACCTCAGGAAGAAGGATACTGTTGATCCTATCCATGAATGCTAGCCTTTTATGACACAGAGCAGGGTAGAGTGTAGCATGATGCGGAAGATAAAAATAGAGAATATCCAGCATGGCTGTTTAATTCAGACTGTTGTCTCCACCTGAACTTAAGCTTATTTATCTTAGATTAAGGCAGTAATTGAAAATAATATTAATGTAATTAAAAATATATTTGAGAGCTTACCATGCTCCAGGCATTATAACACAAAGATGGGGATGAGGTGGGACAGCTGGAGGAGGAAGAAGAAGGGAATAGGGAATGAAGAAGCTGGAGAAAGTTAACAGATCTTGACCTCCAATTGGCCATATCATTTTTGCAGATAAACTCCCAAGTACCATGCTAATGGCTTTAAAGTTTACTATAAAGGCCAGTAAAGGAATTTAAATATAAAAATGAGATCAAATTTGAACTTTTAGAAAACATTTACTACTTAATGGAGAATGAATTGAGTCTGAGCAAGATCAGAAGCAGAAATCTGACAAGAGCCTGATTTAAGCTGAAGCAATAGAAGTAGAAAAGTAAGAGAGGATTTTTGAAATATTAAGAAACCATAGCCGGGCGCAGTGGCTCAAGCCTGTAATCCCAGCACTTTGGGAGGCTGAGGCGGGTGGATCACGAGGTCAAGAGATCAAGACCATCCTGGTCAACATGGTGGAAACCCGTCTCTACTAAAAATACAAAAAATTAGCTGGGCATGGTGGCGTGTGCCTGTAATCCCAGCTACTCAGGAGGCTGAGGCAGGAGAACTGCTTGAATCCAAGAAGCGGAGGTTGCGGTGAGCCAAGATCGTGCCATTGCACTCCAGCCTGGGTAACAAGAGCGAAACTCCGTCTCAAAAAAAAAAAGAAACCATAACTGACCGAAGTAAGAACTAGATGTGGAAGGTAAGGGGGTCAAGGAAGTCCTGTAGAAGTTAGGAATCTCATCTTATTTGCTGGGGTTATAGGCATGAACCACTGCACTTGGCCTGGGAGTAACATTGAAATAAATACAGCTTCTAACTTGGGCAACTGTATGAATTACAGTATCTTTTACCTTGCCTTCATAGTCTTGAAAAATCAGCAAGTATTTGCTAGTTAGGCTGGAAGGGAAAGGGCGTTGAGACAGAGGTATAAAGAAAATCATACTATGTACTAGAAATTATTAAGTGTGCTGTTAAGCTTACTTAGTAAGGGTATGTGTAGAAAGCAAAGGATGTTGAAGAGAAAGGCCAGATTATAAAAGATATCACTTTAGGCCAGGAGTATCCAATCTTTTGGCTTCTCTGGGCCACAGTGAAGGAAGAATTGTCTTGGGCTACACAGCCCAGCGATAGCCAATGAACTCAAAAAAAAAAAAAAAAAAAAAAATTCCATCCATAAATCTCATAATGTTTTAAGAAAGTTCATGAGCCATGGTGGGTCATGCCTGTAATCCCAGCACTTTGGAAGGCCAAGGCCGGCAGATCACAAGGTCAGGAGTTCAAGACCAGCCTGACCAACATCGTGAAACCCCATCTCTACTAAAAATACAAAAATTAGCCAGGCATGGTGACACGCACCTGTAATCCCAGCTACTCGAGGCTAAGACAGGAGAATCTCTTGAACCTGAGAGGCAGAGGTTGTAATGAGCCAAGATCAGGCCACTGCACTCCAGCCTGGGCAACAGGGTGAGACTCCATCTTAAAAAAAAAAAAAAAAAAAAAAAAGAAAGAAATTTCATGAATTTGTATTGGGCCACATTCAAAACCATTCTGGGTCCATGCAGCCCACGGGCCAAGGGTTGGACAGACTTGCTCTGGGCAATCTGAACTTTATCCCTAGAGCAGCAGTAGGAAGTTTTTGATGATTAAAAGCACAATTAAACCAGATGCTGTTGAGAAATTGCCCTGGACCCCCAGAATTTGGACCATGACTTTGGAAGATATTATCTGAGATTGACTAAAAAGATAATTATTTCTAATCAAAAGCATATATTGATTTTTTAAATATTTTTACTTTTTTAGAGACAGGGTCTTTCTCTGTTGCAAAGCCTGAAGTAGAGTGGTACAATCACAGCTTACTTTAGCCTCAAACTCTGGCCTCAAGTGACCCTCCCTTTGTAAGAATATTAGCACTTGACTCCTATTTATAGATTTAAAATTTTTTAGCCTTTTTAGTGTTTTTTAGCAAATTTATTTTTTATCATTTAATTTTCTAGTAGCATTTTAATTTTTACTTGATTTTTTTCCATGTTCTCCAAGATAATTTTAATATGTCTACTTTTAATACCATACTTTAGCTTAACTATATGTTACAAATTTAAAAGCAAAAGGAAGACAGCTATAAAGACAGTTTACACAAGATCATGGGAACTGAATTAACATTTTTCTTCTGACCCTAAAATTTTTCTATAAATAAGTCTCCTGAACTCAAAAATAACCTGTAAGAATTTGCTTACAGTGTTGCATACAGTGTTATGATGTAATCTTTAGGTAGTAAAAACATTAAGCAAAGCTAATTTTTCCTCATTACCTGACCTTAGATAAAAGTTATTATTATCATATTTCCTTATTTTCCCTTTTTCTCTTACCTAGTAAACTGACTCCTCACTACTACTTAGCAGAAGGATAGGGAAAGGAGAAGAAAAACCTAGTTTTCAATCTATCATTAACATGTTTCAATCTGTCATTAACATGTACAATTGTTTTTTAAAAGTGGACAATTTTAGTAAAAAGAACATTCAAATTATTGACCAGAATAAGGTTTGAAGTTGTAAGTAGTGTTTGTTTCTCTATACAACCCTTCCGCTTTGTCATTCTATATAATCTGGACTGGACTGTATGCATAATATCTTTGGACCTTGATGTTAAGACCTTTTTTTTCTTCCTCAAAGAGCTGATAATCTAGTTAAGAAAACAGACATGTATATAAATAAGTGTAATTACTGTGAGATGTATGGTTAATATAATATGCAATTAAAAATCCTAAAATACACCTGTAATCTCAGCACTTTGGGAGGCTGAGGTGGGCAGATCACAAGGTCAGGAGTTCGAGACCATGCTGGCTAACACTGTGAAACCCTGTCTCTACTAAAAATACAAAAAAATAGCTGGGTGTGGTGGCATAGCCTGTAGTTCCAGCTACTTGGGAAGCTGAGGCAGGAGAATCATTTGAACCCGGGAGGCAGAGGTTGCAGTGAGCCGTGATCACGCCAGTGCACCACTGCACTCCAGCCTGGGCAACAGAGAGAGACTCCAAAAAAAAAAAAAAAATCCTAATATAGAGTATTTTATAGTACCTAAGTGAAAAAAAAAAAGAAAGAGAGAGTCATACATGCATTGTTTCGGAAAGGAGAGACTATTGATAAAAGTGATTTTTGAAATTTTGAAATAATTTCAAACTTTAGAAATGTTACAAGAATAGTGTAGAGAATTTCTGTTTAGCTTTCATCTAGACTCCCCCAAATGTTAACATTTTGTCACATTTCCTTTATCATTTCTCTCTATATGGTAGTATACATATTTTCCTAAACTACTTGTGAGTAAATTGCAGACATGATGCCTCTTTACCCCTGAATAATTTAATGTGTATTTCCTTCAAAAAAATCTGGGGGGTGGTAAATAAAAAAGGCTTTCTCTTATAACTACAGTACAATTATGAAAATTAAGAAGTGAACATTGCCACAATACTATTATGCAATCTTATCTAAGTTACATTTTGACAGTTTTTCTAACAATGTTCTTTGTAACAAAGGAGACAGCATTCTTTTCTTCTGATCCGGGATTCAATCCAGAATCATGTATTATATTTAGTTATCCTGTCTCTTTAGACTCCTTTAATATGGAACAAGTCTTCAACTTTGCCTTTGTCTTTCATTACCTTTATATTTTTTAAGCAAATAGGTCAGTTATTTTGTACCATGTCCCTCAAATTTATATTTTTCTGAGGTTTCCTAATGGTTCAATTCTGGTTATACATTTGGTCAGGAATATCTCAAATGTGATGTTGTCTCTTTCTCAGTGCATCTTATCAGGGGGCTCATGTCAGTTTATCCTATTACTGGTGATGATAACTTTGATTACTTGGCTAAAAGGGTGTCTGCCAAATTTTACCACTGTAGTTAATAAGTACAGTTAATAAGTGTCTTGTAGCACTATACTTTGAGACCAGATAAATGTGTTATTTTGTTTTTCTTGAGGCTTTTACCTTCTAGTCTTAGCATCAACTGATGATTTTTCCCTGAACCAATTATTACTAGATGGTTGCCAAGCGGTGATTTTCTGATTTCAATATTTCCTCATGTGACAGTTGACCTTCTGTTATAAGGAAGAATTTATTCTCAGGCCAGCATATTTTCAAAGTAGGAAGGGCATCATAGCTCTACCCTGGGTCTTATTAATATTTTCCCAAAATAGAAACACTTTCTAAAAAATAATAATTTACTCACTTAATATTTCCAGAAACCATGCCTTGGCCTGTGTGTGTTTGCTTGTTTTGTTTTGTTTGTATTTTTTTCTTTTTCTTACTTCTTTTCAGGTGAAGTAGAATTCACCAATTTTTGAGAAGACATATGTTTTCTCCAGGACATGTTAGCTAGTGTTTTCTTCTTTTTTTTTTTTTTTTGAGACAGAGTTTCGCTCTTGTCACCCAGGCTGGAGTGCAATGGTGTGATCTCGGCTCACCGCAACCTCCGCCTCCTGGGTTCAGGCAATTCTCCTGCCTCAGCCTCCTGACTAGCTGGGATTACAGGCACGTGCCACCACGCCCAGCTAATTTTTTGTAGTTTTAGTAGAGACGGGGTTTCACCATGTTGACCGGGATGGTCTCGATCTCTTGACCTCGTGATCCACCCGCCTTGGCCTCCCAAAGTGCTGGGATTACAGGCGTGAGCCACCGCGCCTGGCCAGCTAGTGTTTTCTTCTGCTGTTAACTAGCACTTTTCTGAATCTCTTAAGGTATAGTGAGAGCCAGTTGATGTAAACTGTATGTAATAACATCTTATTTTCTAGAAATTTATGAATGCTGCTACTGCTGCTGTTGTTGTTGTTATTTTAAAAGGATACCCCAGCCCCTGTTTATGGCATCAAACATATTACAAAATATGTGTAATTATTTCTTGAGTATCTCCTTACTCCTCTCTGTCTCTCTCTCTCTCTCTCTCTCTCTCTGTCTGTCTCTCTCCCTCTTTCTCTTTTTCCCTCCCTCTCTTTGATTCTCTCTCCCTCCCTCTCTTTCTTTTTAAAATAAGCGCAGGTAAATCTAAACTATTTCCAAGGCCTGAATTCTTAACTTTAGAAACCCCAGCTTTCGTCTCCATACAGAATCCTGTACAGAACTGGCAAGGTGATTTCTAGACTTGGATATCTCCTAATATTACATATTAATAAAGACCAAACCCTAAAATCTGGATTTGCTTTTCCCTTGACGCAGCTGTGACGCAGACTTACTGTCTTGATAAATCGTACCACTGTTCACCTAGGATGCTGGGAGGGTTCTCTCAATCTGTATCTCCCCACGTCCTAAAGGACCCGTGACTGAGCCCTTTCCGTTTTGTCTCAAATATGTATCTACAAACACTTCTCTCCATTTCCACAACTACCCACGGCCCCTTGTGGAACAACTGGCTCTTAGAAAAACATCCAGGAAGTTGTTCCAGCTTTTTGCTATGAGGCCTAAGCCTGAGACCTAAGACCCTCTCTGTCTATCTCTCTGTGTCTCTGTTTGTATCTCTCTGTCTCCCTTTCTCCATCTCTATCTCTGTCTCTCTTTCTCTCTGTCTCTCTCTCTCTTTCTTTCTCTGTGTTTGTCTCCCCTCATGTGTCTCTCTCTGTCTCTCTCTATCTCTCCCTCTCTCTGTCTCTCTTTCTCTGTGTCTCTGTCTTTCTGTCTCCGTCTGTCTGTCTCTCTCCATCTGTCCATCTCTTTTTGTCTCTGTCTCTCTCTGTGTGTCTCTCTGTCTCTGTATTTCTGTCTGTCTCTGTCTCTCTGTCTCTCTGTGTCTGTGTGTGTGTGTCTCTCTCTCTCTCTTTTTTTCTCTCTCTCTCTCCCCCTCCCTCCCTCCCTCTCTTTCTTTTTAAAATAAGCTCAGGTAGATCTAATCCATTTCCAAGGTCTGAATTCTTAACTTTAGAAACTTTAGATTTCATCTCCATATGGAATCTTGTACAGAACTGGCAAATTGATTTCTGGACTTGGATACCTCATCGATACTACATATTAATAAAGATTTAACCCTAAAATCTGGGTTTGCTTCTCCCTTGACTCAGACTTACTATCTCAATTTAAAAAAAGATTTAAATCATTTTTATATTTAGTACATGTTCATAGATTCTTATTTTATTAAATAGATTAAAGTCTGTTACTATTCTAATTTAATGATAAGCTTGTATCTGGTTTACCCAAAGGGAGCTCTTCAATCTTGTTCCAAGATCCTTTTGACATGTTCCTATCATTATTTGAGCACTTTCTTACTGAAAAAACTTATAAAGGAAGAGTTGTAATTTCCCTGGAAAATAAAAGGATGAGAGAAAAGTTAGACAGAAACAGCATAATATGCTATGGCAGAGAACTGTGAAATAGTACACTGTATTCTGTTATCTATAATATTATTGATTTTCTGAGTGATGGAATAATAAGAGATGAAGCTGAAAAGGAAGCAAAGAAGGGTTTTATATACTGTTCTAAGGAAATGAAACTTTATCCTGTGAGTGATAATCAACTACTGGTATAAATTATGAAGCTAACATTTTTGTGACAGCAATGCCTATTTTATCATCTCTATGTACAGAAATACCAGGAGAATTTACATATTTTTTATTCAGCCCTAGTAAATAATAATTCTTTAAGCTATACGTTTTAGGGTTTGTCAGAAATGCTATGAGACTCATTGTTTAAATAAGCAAGTAGAAAAACTTGAAAAACTATTAGACTGAGGACAATATGAAAATTATTTTTGGCCATAAAAAAAAAAAAAAAGAAAATTATTTTCAGATGTACAAAGTGCCCTATAGTCCTGAGCCTACAAACTCTACCATTGCCAGTGTTTCCCTAAAACTTTGGAACCACTTTCTCCAAATTGGAGAGATTTACATGAAAGTCTGAATGCTTTGCATATCTGAGCCATGCATTCTTTGAATTACCAAGGACCCTAACTATTTAAGCTGACCATATTACTATCATCTGTCTTTGCTCTTTACATTTCCTAGGAAAGCTATTTATTATCTTAGGTGGTTTGCTCTTCAGAAAGATCCAAGAAATAGAAATACGAGGAATTCAAGCTGTAAATACTGTCTGAAATAGAGGCAGTTATATTAATAAGAACAGAACAAGTCTCTTGGTATTTGTAATATATCCAAAGATGAATAATGATTTATACTTTATGTAGTTTAGGGAGATTTTCTACTGCTCGTTTTGAAAAATAAAGTTTCTTCTTGAGGTTCTGAATTTAATCAAGAAGAACCTACATGAACATCTTGTTTCTGCTATGTTCTCTTTTATGATCAAAGACAGCTTTTCTTCATTTACTTTATTTTATTTTATGAGACAGACTCTTGCTCTGTCACTCAGGCTTAAGTACACTGGTATAATCTTGGTTCACTGCAACCTCTGCCTCCAGGTTCAAGCAATTCTCATGCCTCAGCCTTCAGAGTAGCTGGGCCTACAGGCTCCTGCTGGCTAATTTTTTGTATTTTAATCGAGATGGGGTTTCACCATGTTGCCCAGGGAGATCTCAAACTCCTTTGAGTTCAGGTAATCCACCCATCTCAGCCTCTCAAAGTGTTAGGATTACAGGCATGATTCACTGCACCCAGCCCATTTACTTTTAATTTTTAAAATAGATTTTCAGGGAAGGCCAAGCATGGTGGCTCACACCTGTAATCCTAACATTTTGGGAGGCTGAGAGTTTAAGACCAGCCTGAACAACATAGGGAGACCCCATTTGTGCAAAACATTAAAAAAATTAGCCAGGTATGGTGGCATGCATCTGTGGTCCCAGCTATTTGATAGGGTGAGACAGGAGGATCACTTAAGCCAGCAGGTCAAGGTTGCAGAGAGCCATGATCACACAACTGCACTCCAGCATGGGCAACAAAGCCAGACCCTGTCTCAATAATAGGATGAATCATTATATATTAAGAACTGACTGCTTTAAAGGGATGCATTTTAACTGAAAAAAATAATTTTATTAGTATAAATAGCTCCATTTCAAGATGACCATGCCACAACAAAAGGTTACTGCTACATAGCAAAGATCCATATTGTTACTCTGCTCAGTAAAAAGGAATCCATTCCATTTGTACTTTCTGTGACCTTTTGGAGGCTTTCTACATCATAGTGTCATTAGTATTTAACCATGTCTTTGATGATGGCAGTCCTGAGTGAACCCCTACTCATTTTGCACTAAGTTCTTATTATAGTCTTTTCAGTGATTGTAACTGCCTCAAAGGAGATAGGAAATCTCAGTAACATTATTATTTTCCCTGCAAAAATTCTGAACTAAAATATAGTCAACCCCCATCTCTGGACTGAACTAGAAAATATAAGAGAGAAGTTGTACTTATGGAAATGTAGGCTTATTAGAGAAACCTGTAGCATCAATTCATACCCACTTAAGGATAGCTTCCATTCTATAAATCTACTTAAAAGTAAACTCATTGCAGAGGAATGCTATCAGTTTAGATGTTATAATAATTCAGTCTGTCGCTCTTAGCCATGTAGCTCAGTTCAGACAGCTAGAGTGGGGAAGATGTCTAGACTCACTCCCCTACCTCTGCCCCAGCTCTCAAATAAAACTATTATGTCCTAAAGTACTTTGTGGTTTATTTTTACCAAACTAGCTAATGTGCCTACAAATTAACAGTAACAATGATATCATCAGATGATTCTACTATTGTAAATTAAAATGACTATTTCCTTGAACACTATGATCTCCTCAGTGGGGCATGTATCTTCATGTATTTGTTAAGTTTTGTAATACATATGAGTTTAATAAAGCCAGTGCCCTCACAGATTCTCTTTGTGACCATTGGTAATCATTTTTAAGGTAGCTGTCAGAATATATTTGTGGCCATGAAATAGTTTTGCTTTATAGGAAACTATTTTCTCTATCCAAAAATAAAACTTCTTTTTCTTTATAACCTTCTTACCTTTTTAAAAAAATTTCATTCCTTCCTTTTCTATGTCTGCCTAAATGGATTTTATGGGCTTCTGGCTGCTAGGCAATAATTCACCTGGCCTTCAAGAGGAAAAAGTGCATACTTTTTTGTCAGTTTTTTTCTTCTATCAGACTTCTGTTCCACAATCACAATAAGCAAGAGAAACAATCAACATTTTTTTTTTTTGGTCCTTTTTCCTGCTGATTGAGTTTTCTAATGGCCCAAGGAAATACGAAGAACTTTGGGTTTGTAATTCACAAAATAAGAGATGTCTGTGACAACTGTTCTTAAATGTCTGAAGCTTTAATTTTGAAGCTCTTTGTAAATCACTAGTATCAACTTCAGAAAATAGTTGAAATTGTATTTCTTTTAAAAATGGAAACAAAAAAAAGAAGAAAGGAAACAACTATTTGCTTACCAGATTTACTTTGGAAATGTATGACTTGTAAAACTATATAGGGGAGGGAGTCTAGACATCTTCCTCACTGTAGCTATCTGAAATGAGCTAGGAGTGACAGGCCAAATTATTATAACATCGAAACTGACAGCAGTCATCTGCAATTGGTTCACTTTTCTTAAGTAGATTGTTAGTATTAAAGCCATTCTAAAGCTTTAATTTCAGCCCTTGGGAGGCCTCTGTAAGACTATACATTTGCATGCTATGCATTCTTAGCCTAGGCCACCAGATGCTAGCCTGGATATGTACCTGGTACTGGCCAGGGAGCATCGTTTATCCACTTTTGATTTGAAAATGAGAACAATGGATCACCTAGATCAATGGTTTTCAAAGTTATTTTTAGCTACAATCTCTTGCTAAATAGAATCATATGGACACATAATTGTCCTGCATGTGGTAAGAGATAACACAGAACTGGGTGTATTACTGATAACATGTAGTTTCTCCTTTTACTTAAAAAGAGTAACTGTTATTTCTTTCATTCATTTTATTATTTTGTAGAGAAAGTGAGTGATAAACACTCTTTTTCTCCTTTTTACAGGACCAAGTTAACCCTTTTTAATAGGTGAAATAGCTATTGGTGAAGTGGGTTTTTTTGTTTTTGTTTTTGTTTTGAGATGGAGTTTCGCTCTTGATGCCCAGGCTGGAGTGCAATGGTGCGATCTCGGTTCACCGCAACATCCGCCTCCCGGGTTCAAGCGATTCTCCTGCCTCAGCCTCCTGAGTAGCTGGGATTACAGGTATGCGCCACCACACCTGGCTAATTTTGTATTTTTAGTAGAGATGGGGTTTCTCCATGTTGGTCAGGCTGGTCTCAAACTCCCAACCTCAGGTGATCCACCCACCTTGGCCTCCCAAAGTGCTGGGATTACAGACATGAGCCACCATGCCCAGCCAAAGCAGGTTTTTTTATTGGGGAGGTAGCTAATTAATGTATAATTTGGGGTGAGTACTGAGTGGGAAGAAGCCTCATGGCACATAAAAAGGTGCTCAATTAATATTTGTTGAAAACACGCACACACACATGCATGCACACACATCCCTGCCTGCTGATGTACCAGAGAATTACAATACTCCTCCTTTGAGACATTCCTTTTAGTTAATGTATTATATATCCAGAGGCCCCTGTGTTCACATGCAAATAGTTTAACCAAGGACATTTATTAATCCAATAGCACCAAAGTATGTTAATTTCTTCAATTTAGTTACTCCACAGCATATACGTATCTCAGAACATCATGATATACACCATGCATATATAAAATTTTTGACAAAAATAAATTTTAAAGTAAATAAAATGTTTATACTATAGGTCCATAAAAATGTAGGAATTATTTTTCCAGGGAGGTAGTCAGTTTGTGACAAAGACTTTATAAATATTCAGTTGCTTAAAGAAGTAAAAAGATAGCAGAAAGCACCACTTTGCTTTTTCCATCCCAACTTTGGACTTTGTTTAAAACATTTGTCATTCATTAAATACCCCAAGTATTTACTGAGTATCTACTGTAAGGAAGGTGCTATTCTAAAAGTGGCAGAGAACACAAAGATTAATAATACATAGGCTTTGCCATCTAGTAGCAGAGGTAAGGCAAATATTTAAATATCTATAGCATAAGATGGAGAGTGATAGCTACCAAAAGACAAATATAAACAAAGTATAACATTACTTTAGAGATGGAAGAGATTATGCAATTTCCAAACAACAAGAAGAAAGAAAGAAAACAAGGAGAAGCCAAGATGGCCATCTAAAAACAGCTATGATTGGCAGCTGCCACCAGGAAGAATGAAAACAGCAAGTAATTCCTGCACCAACAACTGAGGTATCCAGGTTCTCTCACTGGGACTGACTAGGCAGTTGGCACAACCCATGATGAGTGAGGAAAAGCAGGATGGAATGACAGCCAACCCAGGGTCCACACAGGAGAAACAGAATTCGCATTCCCAGCCAAGGGAGGTAGTGAGTGATTGTGCTACCCCACTTGGGGAACCATGCTTTTTCCATGTATCTGTGCAACTCACAGATAGGGAGATCCCCTCATCAGCCCGCACCACCAGGGCATTGGTTCCCAAGCACAAAACTGCAGATTTTTGGCGCCACTCAGATGCAGACTGCCTAAGACTACCAAGTTCCCAGGGGGAGGGGCAGCTGCCATCACTTTGACTGCCTGTTGCTTAAGACAGCTGAGTTCTTGGGGGGAGAGACTGCTGCCATTGCTCAGCTCCAGTCTGCTAGTTTAGCGAGGAAAATAAATGGCCTGATGGACCTGGAAAACACAACACAAGAACTTTATAATGCAACCACAAGTATCAATAGCTAGATAGACCAAGGGGAGAAAAGAACTTCAAAGCTTGAAGACTATCTTGCTGCAATAAGACAGACAGACAAGATTAGAAAAAAAAGAATGAAAAGGAATGAATAAAACCTATGAGAATTATGGTATTATGTAAAAAAGCCAAACCTACAACTAATTGGGGCACCTGAAAGAGATGGGAGAATGGAACCAAGTTAGAAATGGACATCAGGATATCATCCAGGAGAACTTCTTTAACCTAGCAAGATAGGCAAACTCTCAGATTCAGGAAATCCAGAGAACCGTAGTAAGATACTCCATGAGAAGAAAGATCATCCCCAAGATACATAATCACAGATTCTCCAAGGTCAAAATGAAGGAAAAGGTGTTAATGGCAGCCAGAGACAAAGACCTGGTCACCTATAAAGGGAAGTCCATCAGACTAACAGTGGACCTCTCTCTCAGCAGAAACCCTACAAGCCAGAAGAGATTGGGGGCCAATATTCAATATTCTTAAAGAAAGTAATTTCCAACCCAGAATTTCATAACCAGCCAAACTAAACTTCATAAGCAAAGGAGAAATAAAAACCTTTTCAGAAAAGCAAATGCTGAGGGAATTTGTCACTAGTAGGTCTGCCTTGCAAGAGCTGCTGAAGGAAGCACTAAATAGGGAAAGAAAAAACCATTACCAACCACTACAAAAACACACTAAAGTACACAAACCAATGACACTATGAAGTAACTACATCAAAAACTTTGCAAAATAGCCAGCTAGCATCATGATAACAGGATCAAATTTCACATATATATTAACCTTAAATGCAAATGGGCTAAATGCCCCCAATTGAAAGACATAGAATGGTAAGCTGGATAAAGTGTCAAGACCCATCAGTGTGCTGTATTCAAGAGACCCATCTCATGTGCAAAGACACACATAGGCTCAAAATAAAGAGATGGAGGAAAATTTACCAAGCAAATGGAAAGCAGAAAAAAACAGGGGTTGTAATCCTAGTGTTAAAGTCTTACAAAACAGCCATTAAACCAAAAAACATATATCAAAAAAGACAAGGGATTACATAATGGTAAAAGGCTTAATTCAACAAGAAGTGCTAACTATCCTAAATATGCAAGAGGACCTAGATTCATAAAACAAGTTCTTAGAGACCTATAAAAGGACTTAGACTCCCACACAATAATAGTGGGAGGCTTTAATACTGCACTGTCAACATTAGATTATCTAGACAGAAAATTAACAAAGATATTCAGGACCTGAACTGAACTCTGGATCAAGTGGACCTGACATATATCTACAGAACTCTCCACCCAAAAACAACAGAATATATATTCTTTTTTGTGCCACATGGCACTTACTCCTAAAACAATCACATAATTGGAAGTAAAACACTTCTAGCAAATGCCAAACTGAAATTATAAAAAACGGTCTCTCAGACCACAGTGCAATTAAATTAGGACTCGAGGTTAAGAAACTCACTCAAAACCACACAACCATGTGGAAATTAAACAACCTACCCCTGAATGACTCCTGGGTAAATAATGAAATCAAGGCAGAAATCAAGAAGTTCTTTGAAACCAATGAGAATAAAGAGACATCATACCAGAACCTCTGGGATACAGCTTAAGCAATGTTAAGAGGGAAGATTATAGCACTAAATGCCCACATCAGAAAGCTAAAAAGATGTCAGATTGACATCCTAATATCACAACTAAAAGAACTAGAGAACCAAGAGGAAAAAAACAAAAAAAAAACAAAGCTAGCAAAAGACAAGAAATAACCAAGATCAGAGCAGAACTGAAGGAGATGAAGATACGAAGAACCTTTCAAAAAAAAAAAATCAATGACTCCAGGAGATGTTTTTGTTTTTGTTTTGAAAAAAATTAATAAAATAGACCACTAGCCAGATTAATAAAGAAGGAAGGAGAGAAGAATCAAATAGACACAATAAAAAATGATAAAAGGACTATCACCACTGACCCCACAGAACTATGAACAACCATCAGAGAATACTATAAACACCTCAGATAAACTGGAAAATCTAGAAGAAATGGATAAATTCCTGGACACACACACCCTCCCAAGACTGAACCAGAAAGAAGTTGAATCCCTGAATAGACAATAACAAGTTCTGAAATTGAGGCAGTAATAAATAGCCTACCAACCAAAAAAAACCCAGGACCAGACAGATTTACAGCTGAATTCTACCAGAGATACAAAGAGGAGCTGGTACTATTCCTTCTGAAACTATTCCAAACAATTGAAAAGGCCAGCGACATCCTGATACCAAAACCTGGCAGAGGTACAACAAAAAAGAAAAGCTCAGGCCAATATCCCTGATGAACACTGATGCAAAAAATCCTCAATAAAATACTGACAAACTGAATTCAGCAGCACATCAAAAAGCTGATCCACCATGATCAAGATGACTTCATCCCCAAGATGCAAAGCTGGTTCAACATATGCAAATCAATAAACATGATTCATCACATAAACAGAACAAAAGACAAAAACCACATGATTATCTCAACAGACACAGAAAAGGCCTTTAATAAAATTCAACTTCCCCTCATGTTAAAAACTTTGAATAAACTAGGTCTTAGTGGAACATACTAATAGTGGAACAAAATAATAGGAGCCATTTATGACAGTATCATAGCCAGTATCATACTGAATGGAAAAAGCTTGAAGCATTTCCCTTGAAAATTAGCACAAGACAAGGATGCCTTCTCTCACCACTCCTGTTCAACATAGTATTGGAAGTTCTGGCCAGGGCAATCAGGCAAGATAAATAAATAAAATATTCATATAGAAAGAGAGGAAGTCAAGCTGTCTCTGTTTGCAGATGACATACTCCTGTATTTGAAAACCTCATCATGTCAGCCCAAAAGCTTCTTAAGCTTATAAGCACCTTCAGCAAAGTACAAAATCAGTGTGCAAAAATCACAAGCATACCTATACACCAGCAGTCGACAAGCAGAAACCAAATCATGAATGAATTCCCATTCACAATTGCTACAAAGAGAATAAAGTACCTAGGAATACAGCTAACAAGAGAAGTGAAGGACCTCTTCAAGGAGAACTACGAATCACTGCTCAAGGAAATCAGACTGTACACAAACAAATGGAAAAACATTTCATGCTCATGGATGGGAAAAATCAATATCATGAAAATGGCTATACTGCCCAAAGTAATTTATAGATTCAATGCTATTCCCATTAAACTACCCTTGACATTCTTCACAGAATTAGAAAAAACTACTTTAAAATTCATATGGAACCAAAAAAGAGCCATGTAGTGAAGACAATCCTAAGCAAAAAGAACAAAGCTGAAGGCATCACGCTACCCAACTTCAGACTCAACTACAAGGCTATGGTAACCAAAACATCATGGTAGTAGTACAAAAACAGACACATAAACCAATGGAACTGAGTATAGAACTCAAAAATAAGACTGCACATCTACAGCCATGTGATGTTCAACAAACCTGACAAAAACAAGCAATGGTGAAAGGATTTGCTGTTTAATAAATGGTCTGGGGAGAACCGGCTAGCCATATGCAGAAAATTGAAACTGAACACCTTTCTTACACCTTAAACAAAAGTTAACCTAAGATGAATTAAAGACTTAAATGTAAAACCCAAAACTAGAAAAACCCTAGAAGAAAATCTAGGCAATACCATTCAGGACATTGACATGGACAAAGATTTTATGACAAAATGTTAAAAGCAATTTAACAACAGCAAAAATTGACAAATGGGACCTAATTAAACTAAAGAGCTTCTGCATAGCAAAAGAAACTGTCATAAGAGTGAACAGACAAACTCAGAATGGCAGAAAATTTTTGAAATCTGTCCATCAGACAAAGGTCTGATACCCAGAATCTACAAGGAACTTCAACAAATTTAAAAGAAAAAAAATAACCCAATTTATAAGTGAGCAAAGGATGTGAACAGATACTTCTCAAACAAAGGCATGCATGCAGCCAACAAACATATGAAAAAAGCTCAACATCCCTGGTCATTAGAGAAATGTAAATCAAAACCACAATGAGATACCATCTCATGCCAATCAGAATGGTAATTATTAAAAGGTCAAGAAACAACAGATGCTGGCAAGGCTGTGGAGAAATAGGAACACTTTTACACTGTTGGTGGTTCAACCATTGTGGAAGACAGTGTGGTGATTCCTCAAAGACCTAGAACCAGAATTACCAGTTGATCCACCAATCCCAATACTGGGTATAAACCCAAAGGAATATAAATCATTATATTATAAAGATACATACACACATATGCTCACTGCAATACTATTTACAATAGCAAAGATGTGGAATCAACCCAGATGTCTATCAATGACAGACTGGATACACCATGAAATACTAAGCAACCATAAAAAGGAATGAGATCCTGTCTTTTGCAGTGACATGGAGGGAGTTGGAAGCCATTATCCTCAGTAAACTAACACAGGAACAGAAAACCAAACACTGTGTTCTCACTTATGTGGAAGCTGAACAATGAGAACACATGGACACATCGTGGGGGGCAACAGCACACACTGGGCCCTGTCAGGGGTTTTCAGGGAAGGAGAGCATCAGAAAGAATAGCTGGGCTTAATACCTAGGTAATGCGTTGATCTGTGCAGCAAACCACTATGACACAAGTTTTCCTGTGTAACAAACCTGCACATCCTGCACATGTATCCTGGAACATAGGATAGGACAGGACAGGACAACCAATCTGCAACTACCCTTTCTTTCTTCTTTTCTTCCTTCCTTTTTCTCTTTCTCTTTCTCTCCTTTCTCATAGGCTGTAATATTCTTCATAGCAGAGTATATTTTACTCTCAGTATCCCAAGTTCCTAAGTGTTCCTGGTTCATAAAGTGCACTCAGTAAATATTTGTTGAATGGATATGTGTATCACTGATCATCAGACTTGCTGTTTAATAAGAAAATGCCTATTACAAAGCACCATATTCAACAGATAAAATCTGTATAACTAAAAAATAGAATTTTCTTCTCAGAAACTAAACATATTTTTAAAAAACAGCTTTTGTAAGATTATATCCAATTCACACCTTAAAGTGCAGCTTATCACCAAAAAAAAAAAAAAAATCCGATCTGAGACTCATAAAGCTGAATAAAAAGCAGAAGCAGCAATCTCTGTCATTCTGCCTAGTTACACTGGTTGTGACAATGATTTATATATATATATTTGAATGACTAGGTCAATACCTCAATGAAAGTGAGTTATAAATAAATTTATATTTCAATTGTAAGTGAATGGTGAATCACATATAATCCTTTTTTAAGTGTTCACCCACAATTTGAATAGAAAATTCTATGTAGCACTAAATAATCTCCAAGGCTTGTCAAACTTTGAAAATTTTGTTATTTTGATTGACCATGAGAAGAAATGGCATATTAATAGTATAAGGAGCTTTATCTTTTTCTTAGGTGCCTATGACACTCATTAGTCTTGGAATGAAAACCCTTTGGGGTTGTGCCTTTAAGTCAATTCATTGAACATGTCTGGAGCAGCCACTGGGATTGGAGTAAAAGTGCTAAATTTAATAAGTTGCAATGACCAGAAACTCCCAATCTTCTGAAGGATACATGTAATCATTATAAAGTGGTTTAAAGAAATGTGAGCTTCTGTATCTCACATACTGAAGTCAGGAGGCAGGCATTCTAGGGTTTTTACAGCAGCTCTACATTGTCATCAGGGACTTGGACTCTTTTTCTTCTCATCTTTCTATACTTACTGTATGGGCTTGCATCTTCATAGTTCAAAAGTGGCTACAGCACCTCCCAGTCCCCAGTGTCAGCCCAGCTCTGCTGTAGCCATGTTCTAGGTAGAAAAAAGGTAGATGGGTAAAAGCATTTTTCTCTTAAGACTTTATCTTTTTATTTGTAAGAGGAAGCCTGCCCCAGGGACTTCTTCCTACCCCTGATTGGCCAGAATTATATCATACGGCCACTCCTACCCTCTTAAAGAGGGGATTGTGGATAGCAGTTAGGACAGCCAAGCAGCAGTATTTGCAGTTACTACTTTCTGTTAACTCTTTGGGATATAGACTTTTATGGCACCAAGGAAAAGGCCAAGTTATTTACATACAAAGACATAATACTCCAAGAAGTTCCTTCTTGTCATTAAATTATGCATTTTTTTATGTGCAGCTCCCACTCGGACAAATTATGCATTTGTTCAACAAATATTTATTTTTTGTTGGCTAAAATGTATCAGATACTGTTCTAGGTATTGGGGACAAAAACAGTAAACAAGAGAAAGTTGCTGTTCTCATAGAGCTTTATATTCTATTGAGAAGAGGAAGGCAATAAACATAAATATATACGTTTATATTTACATATTATATATGGTTATGAATATCCATATTATGGATGTACATGGGTATGTGTATAGCTATGAAGAAAAGAAAAGTAGGGTAAGGGAAATAAAGAGTGATGGTAGATATTATTCCGTATAGAGTGTTCAACAAAGTTCTCTCTTATGAAGTGATATTTGAACAGAGACCTGAAAGAAGTGATGGATAGATGGAGAAATGAGGGACTATCTGGGGAAGAATGGTTCAAGCAGAGGAAGCACAAAGTAAAAGACCCTGAGGAGAGATGAATTTGGCATGATCAAGTAAAAGAAAGGAACCAGTGTGACTAGAGCGCAGTAAACAAAGAGGGAATATTAGGAGGACAATGTGAGCTATGATATGTTGGGCCTTATAGGCTATAGAAGAGATTTTATTGTTAGGGATATGGAAAGTCATTAGAGGGCTATGAGCAGAGATTAGCACAATTCAGTGATTCAAGAATCATTTTAACTGCTGTGTGTAGAATAAATTGAAGTAGGACAAGGATAGAAGCAAAGAGACCAGTTAGGATGCTATTCAATTTTTCAGGAAATTAATGGTGGTTCCAACTATTGTAATAGTACTGGAAGTGATGAGTAATGAGCAGTTGCAAGATATATTTCAAAGACTGTTTAAATATACACAAGAATCAAGGATCCTGCAAGGTTCTAGCTTAATAACTGGAAGAATGGAGTTGCTATTTACTGAAATAGAAACTGCAAGAGAATAAGACATTGTATGGGTGGAATTGGAGGATGGGGAATTAAGAGTTTGTTTCTGGACATTTTAGGTTTGAGTTGCTGGTTACACATCCAAATGCATGTTGGATGATATAAAAATGTAGAATTAAGGGTAGAGTTGAGATTGGAGATATAAAATTGGTAGTTTTAATGTATGCATTATTTGAATGCTTTGGGACTAAGTATGGTCACCTGTGGAGTCAATAGCTAAATAATAATCTTTCTCCATGACTTTTTTCAGAGGAGAGAAAATTTCCTATAATATCCTAAATAAATTGATGTTTGGGATCTTCATTTTACTAACTGATGCAATAAGTATTCAAAGTTTAGGATAGTGGTTGATGACATGAATTCTGAAGCCAAAACCTACCTAGGATTGAATCTTAGCTCTTCTGTTACTAGCTCTGTGATTTAGGAAATGATACATAATTTCTCTAAGCCTCTCTTTACTCGTCTATAAATAAGAATAATTATGGTGCCTCACCATAAGGTTGTTGTGAGTATTAATTAGTTAATTTAGTACAGTGTCTTGACACATAGGAAGCTCTCAAAAAAGATTCGCCAATGTCATCATTAAATTTCACTAAGTTTTGACACATGATATAACATTGATAACTTGATTTAATGTTCAACAGAGCAGGCTATATTTTGGATGCAGGAGAAACAGTTTCTCACCTGCTAATCTTCATTTGGGGACATTTAAAATTTGGAATTGTGATATTTATAAGTCATTGCCACTTTTCAATCAGTGTTACAGCATCATATTCTCAGTTGATTATCTTACTGTTTAGGTCACAGTGCTGTCGATATCACCAAGGTGGCTAGAAGACATCGCATGTCTCCTTTTCCTCTGACATCTATGGACAAAGCCTTTATCACAGTCCTGGAGATGACCCCGGTGCTTGGGACAGAAATCATCAATTACCGAGGTACTATTATGTTTGACCATTGCCCTTTCTTTTCTTCATTTTTTTCCAAATAAGATTAATGTAACATTAATGCACAGTTTCCCTGAAAAAGAAGGATTATTAACCATTATCACAGTTATCATCATTCTTTTGCTTATTTCTACTCAATAAGAAAATGGCTAAAGACCATAAAATTGCCTTTTCATTTAAAAATGGAAGAAAATCAGCTGTGTTTCTGCTGTCTATCAAAATATCAATACTGCAAACTAAAGAAAGGGTTCTCACTGAGTGGGGGAAATAGTTAACTCTGAGTCTATCTGATGTATTTTCTGTCAGATATGGGAGACAACTAATGTGTCTTGTAATCATCTTTTCTGTTTGGAAAACATGTGTTTAAATTTAAAAAAAAAAAAGAAATTAATTTATCCATGCATTACTAAGAAAATAGAAAGGTAGCATTTCCCAGTATTTCGTTTTTTGATGACTTTCATTTCTAAAAATTCAGCACAGGAGTTGTATCTAGGCATCCAGTCCCAGAAGACCAGGATACTGAGAACTTCTAGCCAATAAAGCTTGTGGTTTCTTCGCAACATCAAGAAAAGAAGTTATGCTTAGTGCAATCTGAATAAAATATAGTTTCTTAATTTGTTATGTAGAAAGAAACAACACAACAGAATTAATTTTATAAATAAAAAACTTTATAGAACCATAAAACATTCAAACTACAATGAACAGTAGAGAGCAAAAACACCCTAATTTTTCTGCAAGGAAACTCAAACTCAGAATAGCAGAAAAAGAAGAGGATTAAAGTCTCAAGATTTACATTCTTCCTCTTACTACATAATTGTGCTCTTCTTCCAGCATTAAGTTATAAAAAAATAATGGCGGCTAACATAATGGTGCCAGATTTTAGTTCTTTTGTCTGTGTTCCCACGTAGACAAGAATTGTTTTTATACAGTTTGCCCTTATTCTACATCTTAGCCTCACATTATTTTAGATATGCATATCGTTAGGCTTAAACCATGTGTTTTTGTTTTACTCCTCATTAAAGGAAAGACTAGAAAACTCACTAGAGGAGGGGATTAGTCCGGAATTAACTGATTTCAGAAAAATTTTAATGGAGTCATTTTGTTCATTATTAAATGTATAATATTGAGATATTTCTTGACATCAGCAGAAACCAAGACATTTACAGAAAATATGAATGTAAGCCTAAGTTATAAAAATTAATACTTTACCTATTATAAAAATAAATTAATCATCCCTGATTTTTCATAATTTCAGAGGAGCTCCCTTAACATTAGTCCTTAGAAAAATCTCACCACATATTCCAAGTCACATTTAGAGAGACATTCTAGTTTAAAAAAAAAAAAAAAAAACATTTTGGAAATTGCCATTTCATTTTCCCTCTAGGAAAAAATGCCGTCAGATGTATTCTCTTTTCCCTTCATGTGCTTGTTTCCCCTTCATTTATTCATCAAATTAGTTGTCACTTGTAAGTGAGCAGATTCTTCATAGATGGTAACTTTTTGTCAAGTGTTTACACCTATGATGATGAAAAGTAATAATGAGGTTTGCATTGAACCTTTGAGTTGGATCAAATTCAATTTTTTATGTAAAAGGGTATTATAATTAGACCCCTATATATTTTGATTTGGTGTTTAGAAAACATCATGTATAGAAACATAATTTACTTTGTTCAACAAATATTTATTAAACATCAGCTAAATGTTAGATACTATGTTAAGTCCTGTATATGCAAAGATGAATAAAAATAAAACTCCTGCCCCATGGATTTCATAGCCTAGTGTAGAAGAGATAGGTAAATTCATGTGGTACTTGTCTCCTTTAATTGGTTCCTTTACAGGCTTGCCTTCCTTTGTCAAATCCTTGAAAAGCTTTCTTTCAGTTTTTTTTCTTTGGCTCTTTCCATATTTTGTCCATTGACTTCAGATGGCCTCATGCAGGCTAGTAGTTTCAGATAGCATCTGTAAAGTGAATTTTAAATCTGTTTCATTGCCAGCACTTGTCCAAGCTCCAAACTCATATCATATTCTTTTTTTTTTTTTTTTTTTTTGAGACAGAGTCTCACTCTGTCACCAAGCTAGAGTACAGTGGCGTGATCTCGGCTCACTGCAACCTCCTCCTCTTGGGTTCAAGTGATTATCTTGCCTCAGCCTTCTGAGTAGCTGGGACTACAGGTGTGTGCCACCATGCCCGACTATTTTTTGTATTTTTAGTAGAGACGGGGTTTCACCATGTTGGCCAGATGGTCTCTATCTCTTGACTTTGTGATCCACCCACCTTAGCCTCCCAAAGTGCTGGGATTATAGGCCTGAGCCACCGCACCTGGCCCCAAACGCATATTCTAAATGTATTATGTATCTGCTACTAGTAAATGTAACATAACAAATACTAAACTTACTTTCTCTACCTCTGCAATACTTGTTTTTCTACATCCTCTTAACTCTGTCCCTTGTTCTGCATTCCTTCTGTTATTGTTTTAGTTTAGATCTTTATTATTAAGTTCCTGAACTATTCTAACAGGCTCTCCTCCCCCTATTCAAATCTTCCAATCCATTCTCCAATTTGATGCCAAAGTAATCTGTTATTAACACTTCCTATATACAACTCTTCAGCAATTTTCCCATAACCTCAAGATAAAATTCAAACTCCTTGACATGTCATAAAAGGCCCTTTATAATCTGATTTCTTCTAATTTTTTTGTTTCTTATCTTACCTCCTTATCATCAGAACTTGCTTCTCCCTAAACCTAACATGACAATTCTTACTTCTTATTCTCTCTTACTCTAAGCCTTTCATATATATCTTTTTTTTTTTTAAGAGATTAGGTCTCACTATGTTGCCCAGACTGGGCTTGAACTCTCGGTCTCAAGCGATCCTCTTGCCTTGGTCTCCCAAAGTACTAGTATTACAGGTATAAGCCACCATGCCTGGCCCCTTTGTTTATATAGTTTTTGCTTGGAAAAACTTTATCTTACTTCTCTATATATTAACTACTGCTAACTACCACATATTCTTTAAGATCAAGCTTAAGATGCTTCTCTTTTATAAAGTATTTTCTGATGTCTGCTTCTCCCTTTTCCCTTGCTGGGTTAAACATGTCCTTTCTTTGTGTTTCCATAGCACCTTGTTCATATGTTTTATGAGACAACTGAGTGACATATTTGTTCACTGTTAATTTTAAATGCCCTAATAAATAACATGGACATAAAAAAAGCAGAGTGCTGTAATTGTGAGTCATCGTAAATTGAATTGCCATAAGTCAAATAAGGCCTAGAAAAAAGAAGAGAAGTTCATTCTTACTATGCTTTAGAATATTTTCTTTGCCAAGTACATTTGCGTTTTACTGAGCAAACCCTCATAGTTGGTTTTGATTTGAGCTAGATGCCCCTCTAAACTATTTAATTTCATTCATTAATCACTGAGTAGGAAAAGGTATTCGGGGGGAACCAAAAGGCCTTCACATTCTATGAAATTACAAATATTTTGCCTCTGCAAACACTCACACCTACAATTGTAGAAGCCCTTAGAGGAAAGCCAATGTTTAGTAACGAAAGTCTAGGACCAACTGAATCTAAGAATGTATATGAAGCTGTGACATCTCTCAAATGACTTTTTGTATGTCTAAGAAGGTTCAAAAATAATCCCAGAAAACTAAAGACTTAATGTGTAGATAAAATGCTTAAAGTGATTGTTGTGAAGGTCACAGACCATAGTGAAATCTATGAAGGAATTTCAGAGTATATAGTACATGAAATACTTTGTATATGATAGTAAGAGGGTAACTTGTGATCAAACAGTCTCTCTTATTTAAAAAGAGAAGTATTATACCAAAGAGGTATAATAAGAGAAATAGTTATTGTTACAACTACTAGAACCCAGGATCCTTAACTCCCAGTCTGGTATTCATTTCACTATAGCATACTACATCTCAAATCAATGTAAAAATTATTCTTACAAAGCAAGTGCCTAGAAGCATTTGCATATATAAGGTGTTTTCTATTTGTTTATCTATTTTGACTACAGATGAATTTTCTATTGTCTCTGATCTGTCTTTTAGCATATTACTATTTTCAGCTCCTATCTGCCAGCAAGGCTTTTAAGGAACAAGTATTCCACTGATAGCCATTCTTGGCATAACCATGGATGATAACATTTGTAAGACTACGATTTGTGATTCATTTTCTTTATTTGTAAAATGCATGATATGAATAAATTACAGCTTCACACTTGGTACAGTATCAACTGCTATAAGGCAGATTAAAATATTCTGGCACCTTTCCCTGAAATTCCCAGTCTTTTTCAGTACACAATGGAAAAACTAGATTTTTTTTTTTAATAGAAAGGATTTTGCTCTCTTGGGAATTTTATTTTAGAGTATAAGCTCTACGCTTTTTTAAGATTATATGATTAAAGACTTCAGTGTCGACCTAGGTTTTTTGTTTTTCCACTTTAGCAGTTCTAGTCAAGAAACCTTTAAGCTTTGCTGTTGGAATTAAGTTTGGAACAGTGAAGTATCTCTTTTAGAATACTGCCCACAGCACAAAGGCACATGTTCCCGTCTATGACTTCTAGCTAGTTAGCTGCCTGAACCTAGGCAGTTATCTTAAGCTGAGATTCACTGCCCTTTAGAAGAAATTCTGAAGCTCTTGATTCCAAGCAGTAGGAAGTCCTTACCAAGGTCATACTGGGAGTTCATTAACTCTTCCTGATGGTTCAGAGGCTGTCAGAGAATAAGGAAAAAGGAAATAAGATATACTAGAAGGAACTTTATCATCAAACACTCTTTGGCTCTTTTACTTGCTCTACCTTGTACTAGCCAAGTGACCCTGGACAAGCTACTTAACCTTTCTGGGTCTTATCTCCCTCCTATGCAAAATGTAAATAATGTCTACCCAATATAGGGTTATTGTAGGAAACTATTAAAGGATATAATATACATATAAGTAATTTCATTTTCACTAGCCTGCTTTTTTTGGAATTTAGCAACTGATTCGCATTCCTCTGTTCTCCCAACATGAGGATTCTAAGGTTATAGCCCTGAGATAAGCACTTGTAAATTACAGAGTCAAAGCTAAAATTGGCTCAGCTCCATTTGTTGGCCCATATCTGGATCCTGTATGCATTTTGATATAATCAAATTTCAGTTCCACCCACCCAGGTCATTCAGTAATACATCGCTTTCCATTAGAAAATTTAATTAAACAGAAGTTTTTATGTTATTTTTTATTTTTGCTCTTCTCTGATTGAGCTGTACAAAATTGAAGCAAAGAATTGAGATAGCTCTTCAGATATTTCAAGAGAAAGCATATATTTTTATTATCCAAATTACTGCCTTCATTTTCTACCTTCAGTCTAGTAAGGTCTTCACCTAGAATGATTCTACTTGCAAAGGGATATTGGTCTGTACTGGCATTTGCTGTCTATTTTTTAATTTTTCCATGAATGTGGCCTCTTCAACTCATTCATAATTCCCTTCAGGTATTCATATCTCTTTAGACTCATCATTCCATGAACTTCATTACACTGCTAAATTATGCACATCTCATTATATTCTTCTACTTCTGCATCTTATTACATCATTACCTTTATACTCCCTTCATTCTTCAAAATGTACATTTTACTAAATTCCTCAATATATTTTTGTGACGCGTGTGTGTGTGTGTGTGTGTGTGTGTATGTGTGTGTATAATCACAACTTGTAAGTAATCATGGTATTGTTATATTCAAAAATTATATTACCAGTCAGCATTCTGTACGTGTGCTTTCAGGTGCTTTTTTTCCCCGGTATTGAGGGTCCCACTTGTGTGCTTTTACCACAGTACTTATTAAGCCTTCTTGTTTAGGAGAGTTATTTTTATAATGATGTAATTGAATAAAATTACTTATTCACACAGAAATCAGGCCTATAACTTTGGCCTAATTGCCTTATGTTGCAATCGGGTGGACTAATTTTCCTTTTTCACACTTCCTTCAGTGCATACCACTATATATGTCCCTGTATGTTATTTTACTTTTAAAAAAAGTATATTATAAATTAAAAAGTAGAAAAATAAAATTTAAAATTAAAGCATATTACAAATGTATCTCTTTCAGCAATTTTAGTAGAAAATAATACTTAATCCAAAAAATAAGGGGGTTTAATTTTTTCAATAGGATTTTTAAAGTTAATTTACACAGCTTTTATTGACTATATCTGTGGTTAAAATAGGGTACAGTCTTTAGATGTCATTCTTAATATTTCCATTATTTTCCCATAATATTGAAAATATTAATATTTCCATTATTTTTCCATTGGAGCACCTAGTGCTGCAAGAATTACCTTTTGACTGTTTTCTCAAGTAAAGACTTTGCAACTCTTACCAGGCCCTTATGTTTTCACATTTTCTATATACGTGTCTTATTTGCTATAGTTATTAAGCAATTTTAAAATTCTGTATCTGTTTTGAAGTTCTTTAGTCTATAGAATTACATAGAGATTCAGAATGTATGCAGTGGAAAAAAAAAGTTTCAGTTAAAATGGAAAGAAAATAGAAATTTTGTCAGAAGGAATGATATAAAAATACCTTATTCCAGTAAAGAAGGGTCCCCAGTTTGTTTAGAAATTGTAACTCATCCCTGTCTATTCCTAGGGTTTTATTGGTGGAATTATGAAAATTGCTGAAAGTGATAAGAGATAAACTTAAGTGACCATAAGGATTTGCCAGTACCAGCAGGGTCATTTTTTAGTTTGAATTGATTCACTTTTCTATTAATGCACCCAGTGTTGCAAGAATTACCTTTTTAACTGTTTTCTCAAGCAAAGACTTTGCAACTCTTAGCAGGCCATTAGCTCACCCCAAGCAGCAGTGGATAAGTATCAGGGAACCCCAGTTCTTTCCTTTATTTATGAAACAAAAACGTAAGAAGAAAATCAGAGACACAAAGATTCGAATCAATAATACTGTTTGTTATGTGTCTGAATGTGTATAAGAATGTAACTTATTTGCAATAAGTTTTTAAACTTTAACTCAATTTTTCCCAAAATGGAATTTATTGACTATTGTCTACAATCTTGTTTTCAGTTTCTATAAACTTCTCTTCAGCAGAATCCCAGTCTCCTTGGTTAACTTCCTAAAAACAAAAAATATGAACCATTAGTATATTATCATTTGGATGTAACAGTGAATGATTTGGTAATACTGTTGCAACCCTGTGACTATAATGCCTTGCTAATTTCCTTACTTTGATTTTAGCAATATGGAAAAAAGCCACCAGTATTTCTTCAAAGTCAGTATCATAGTTGGCATATTGGTATGTATTTCTTCTTACATCCCAACTAGGAACTTTGTTTCTTCATACATTTTATTTTATTTTTTATTTTATAAAATATTTCCTACATGTAAACTTTGTTTTTTTTTTTTTTTGTTTGTTAATGGCAACAGTAATATCCTAACACAGGACCAATCATTGTTGGAAAAGTTAGGAATTATTTTTAGAATACTAAGATCCATGGTTTACAAAGAAAGGGAATATGGTTCAAAATTATAGAAACTATGGCAAGAAAATATTTTTTTCCTGTGGAGCCTGTGGCTAGTAGGACAATGACTGAGAGATTACCATTAAAGAAGAATTTAAATTATTCAAACTACAGAGTTAACATTTTCTTTGTTTGCACAAAATTCTGACCAACAAATTTACCCACTGAATTTAAGTGCTACCCACTTATCAGTGACATCCTACTCATTTGACCAGGGTGTGGCAAAGTTTTCATCATTAAGTACTGAAAAGAGTGGGCACTTGCTCTCAATTGAAGCATTTTCTGTGACCTCAAGGACATTTTAGATACTTTTAAAAATTATCTTCCCTAAAAAAAAAAAAAACCTTTTTCATTTTAATTAGGTTAAATGCTTTTTATATTTACACAGTTATTTTAAAAGCTTAATATTTTATACATAGAAATGAATATGTGTAACACAGATGGAAGTTATAGTGATAAAATAAACATGAAACACCAACCCAACTTAATAACTAATTCATTACCAATTCCATTGCATGTTTTTTTTAACTATTAAATCATGGCTTAATCGTTTCTAGTAATCATAACATTTGTATTTATTCCAAACTCTATAACCTTACATAAAGCTTATTTTATTTTATGACATAAGAACTGTAATGGTTTCCCTTACTCATCACATTGCCAGATAATGAGCATCCTTAGATGGAAAAAAGTGCACAATGTTTTTGAAAGTGCACCACACAATAGCACTTCGAAGAAGCTATGTATTTTATAAGCATAGGAATTTTAGTATATTATTCCATTAACCCAACTTCTGGAATAACTAGATTAATGAATGTACTGGTTTTCAACAAAGGAGATCCTAACCCCTAAATCATTCAGTCTTTTTCACTCTATAGATATATAAAGCCTGTAATACATAAGCATGACCTATAGTACACCTAAATTTTGTCTAGGTGGTCTTTCAAATAAAGATGTGAGGAATAAATTATACTGGAACATCCTTGAGGGCACTCTCCATGTTAAATGTTTATTTTAGTTTCTCATAAATAGCCATGAAACTTTATGAATGTTATATAAGCATATCTCACATTATTGACTTTGCAGATACTCCTTTTTTTCTTTTTAAACAAATTGAAGGTTTGTGGCAGTCCTACATTGAGCAAGTCTCTTGGCACCATTTTTCAAACAACATGTATTTCTTCATGTCTCTTGTCACATTTTAGTAATTCTCACAATATTTCACACTTCGTTATTTTTGTATCTCTTATGGTGATCTGTAGTCAGTGATCTTTGTTTTTACTACTGTCATTATTCAGGGGCACCACAAATCTCACCCATATAAGACAGCAGACTTAATTGATAATTGATAAATCTGTTAATTCTGACTGTTCTACCAATCAGCTGTTCCCCTT
Organism: Saimiri boliviensis; assembly: GCF_048565385.1. Classification (NCBI taxonomy): domain Eukaryota; kingdom Metazoa; phylum Chordata; class Mammalia; order Primates; family Cebidae; genus Saimiri; species Saimiri boliviensis. The sequence continues at coordinate 36,681,127 of NC_133450.1, read as the reverse complement.
TCTCCCTATCCTTGGACCTCCCTATTCTTTGAGACACAACAATATTGAAAGTAGGCCATTTAATAACTCTACAACGGCCTCTTAAGTATTCAAGTGAAAGGAAAAGTTGCTTGTCTCCCACTTTAAATCAAAAGCTGGAAATTATTAAGCTCAGAGAGGAAGGCATGTCAAAAGCCAAGAGAGCCAGAAACCTAGGCTGCTGGTGTTACAGCAAAGTTGTCAATGCAAAGGAAAAGGTCTTTAAGGAAATTAAAAGTTCAGTAGACTAACATTCCCTTAAACCAAAGCCTAACCCAGAACCAGGCCCTAACTCTCTTCAATTCTATGAAGGTTGAGAGAGGTGAAATTCTATGGGAAAAAGGTTTGAAGCTAGCAGAGACTGGCTTATGAACTTTAAGGAAAGAATACATCTCCATAATATAAAAATGGAAGGTGAAGCAGCAAGTGCTCATGTAGAAGCAGCAGCAAGTTTTCCAGATCTGTCTAAGATCATTGATGAAGGTGACTATACTAAGCAACATATTTTCAATGTAGATGAAACAGTCTTATATATTAGAAGAAGATGCCCTCTAGGACTTTCATTGCTAGAGAGGAAAAGTTAATTCCTGTCTTCAGAACTTTATAGGACAGGCTGATTCTCTTGATAAGGGCTAAGTTGAAGCCAGTACTTATTGACCATTCTGAAAATCCTACGACCTTTAAGAATTACACTAAATCTTCCCTTCCTATGTTCTATAAGGACAAAGTTTGGATGATAGTACATCTTTTTGCAGCATGGTTTACTGAATATGTTAAGTATATTGAGACATATTATTCAGACAAAAAGATTTTTTTCAAAATATAACTGTTATAACTAGTCATCCAAGTGCTCTGATTGGGATGTACAAGGAAATTAATGTTGTTTTCATGTCTGCTAATACAACATCCACTCTGTAGTCCATAGATCAAGGAGTAATTTCAACATTCAGGTATTATTTAAGACATACATTTTGTAAGGCTACATTTGCCATAGATAGTGGATAATGGATCTGGGCAAAGTAATTGAAACCTTCTGGAAAGGATTCACCATTCTAGATGTCATTAAGACCATTTGTGATTCATGGAAGAAGGTCAAAATATCAACATGGACAGGAGTTGAGAAGTTGATTCCAACCTTCATGGATGACTTTAAGGAGTTCAACGCTTCAGTGGAGTAGGTAACTGCAGATGTCGTCAAAATAGCATGAGAACTAGAATTAGAGATGGAGACTGAAGATGTAACTGAATTGCTGCAATCTCATGATGAAACTTGAACAGATGAGTAATTACTTTCTATGGATGAGTAAAGAAAGGGGCTTCTTAAGATGGAATCTACTGATAAAAATGCCATGGACATTGTTAGAATGACAATAGAGGATTTAGAATATTACATAAACTTAGTTGATAAAGTAGCAGCAGGGTTCGAGAGGATTGACTCCAGTTTTCAAAGAAGTTCTACTGTGGATTAAATGCTGTCAAACAGCATTGCATGCTACAGAGATATCTTTCATGAAGGAAAGAGTCAATCAGCATAGCAAACTTCATTATTGTCTTATTTTAAGAAATTGCCAGAGCCACCCCAGCCACAAACAACCATCACCCAGATCAGTCAGCAGCCATCAACATGGAGGCAAGACCCTCCACCAGCAAAAACATTACAACTTGCTGAAGACTCAGATAATTATTAGCAATTTTTTTTAGCAATAAAGTATTTTTTAAATTAAGGTATATACATTGTTATTTTCACATAATACTATTGTACACTTAATAGACTACAGAATAGTGTACAAATAACTCTTATATGCACTGGGAAACCAAAAAATTTGTGTGAATCACTATATTGCAATACCCAGCTTATTGCAGTAGTCTTGAACTAACCCTGCAATATCTCTAAAGTATCCCTTAATTCACTTTAAAGTTTTTTTAATGATTTAAAGACTCAAATCTGCACGTGCTTCACCTTTCTGAGTAACTCTCTTAATCCCTTGGCCTTAGTTAGTATTGTTCCTACTGATGGTCATTTAAGCGGAGTATTTTAAGATTGCCTTTTCAATTCTTTTGGTGAGCACAGTGAATAGTTGATGTGTGAAAAAAGATCTTTCAATAACCTCTCACGTGGATTAATTATAATGGTGGCCTTTAAATATTACAGCATCAATGCTGTTACAATGGGCATGAGTAAACCTTTGAGGAATTTATAATCAATAACAGATGGATTTATGTCCACATTTTGTATTTGGAATTCTTCAGTAGTATCTTTTCCTTTCAACATTCTACTATCTACCACACTCTTTCTCTACTCTTCGTTCATACAAATGATAGATAGTGGCTAGCCAAAGTGATTACAAGCAATCAATTTCCTGGGCCACTGAACTTAAAGCTCTCCCTTAACTTTCTAAAATGCCTCTTAGAGCTAACTACATGGGAACTTTATAACTGTGGGATTATTTTGATAAGTGACTTTGAGAAATCAGAATGCTTTCTACTCCTATATCCATCTTAACTTAGAAAGAAGGGAGTATAGACAGTCCCTGACTTATGATGGTTTGACTTATGGTTTTCCAACAACTTAGACAGCAAGAGGAGAGTATAGAAAGTCCCTGACTTATAATAGTTGGACTTATGGTTTTTTGACTTACAATTGTGTAAAACCACAATTTCAACATACTTCAAATTTACATTTTGATATTTTTCTGGGCTGTTGATATGTAGTACTTGACATAGTCAACACTTTATAAAATAGGCGATTCTGTCCAACTGGATGTTAATGTAAGCATTTTGAGCACATGTAAGGTAGGCAAAGCTAAGCTATGATGTTCACTATGTTAGTTGTATTTGAGTGCATTTTGTAGTTGCCATGTTTTCAACTTAACATGGGTGCATCAGGATATAACCTCATTGTAAATCAAGAAACATCTGTATTATCTGTGTCAGAATAAATGCCCAGCCAAACAAATTAACTTTTTAACTTTCCCCTTTAGATAATATATTTGAGCCCAATGCTCACAAATCATACTAAACTTTAGACATAGTTCCCTTTCTTTATTTTTCTTGTGTGTATGTCCATTGTCAGACATTTGAATCGGTAAAGACTTTTTCTGAAGATACCTGTAGGCCAGTCATCTCAGTTTTAAAAAGCTACTATTCCAATTAGTGGGGAATTCATTAATCACTCTTACCATATGGAAAACTTAATTTTATATGTATCCTACTAACAACATAAAAAGACGATCTTTTTTGATCCAACCAGGCTGCCACTATTCTCATAGCACAAGTAAGCCTGACACACAAAACAATGTATCAGCCAGTCCTTTTCCACTTCCTGTCTACCGCTGGAGATCACTTAATTGTATATATGGTGCAGGGTGCCCAGTGATACATAGCCTTGCCTTTAAGATTTCTGATACTCTGTATAATCCAGAAATATGCATATTTCAAATATTTGTTTATGGTCTTCATCCAATTGAAGACATTATTTTACAGAATTTATACAATACAGTGTGTGGAGGAAAGTAGAACAGAATGAACATTATTAACTCAGACCATGAAAGCAGGACCATAGCTTCTTGGCACAAAGCCTAACCTTCAGCAAAATGAAATGCTAACAGCAGTCTGTGAAAAGCTGCAAACTCCTACCGTCAAATGTTCCTAAGCAAGCCTATTAGGTATATTAATCATCTATTGGGAAAACCATCTTTTGCTTGTTATAATGGGGCTCTTCCTGGAATGGGGCAACTGGTAAAAGGAAATTTTGATCATGTTTTTCTGAAATTACATTTTTCAGTAAGTCCTTTGGCTCCCATTGCTTCAGCTGCTCACTGCTATTTCTCTACCAAATGTTAAAACATTATCATAATATCCAAGTGAGAAGTTACTGCTTCCTTGTTCCCATTTAAGTTTGAAGACTTAGGATACCTTTCTAAAATCACAAGCACAAGGTTTATCCAACACTAATGCTTAGGTTCTATCTATGCACAAAGGGAAGGAATGGATTAACATCTACCTAAGTATCTATACATATGCAAGAGAGACAGTCCCATGTGGTAAAGTAATTTGCAGCACTATTATATACTCTTTATATTCCATATGGATCATCTGATCTAACATTGAATGAACTCTAATATTGACAGGTTAGAAAAACTAGAAAATTGTTTAGGCCTAAACTCTAATAAGAGATGTGGATGTAGCCGCTTATATAGCAGAGAGGTATATCTGGCATTTATTCCTTATTCCTTCAGTTCTTTTGTATCTGCTGCTGACTAGGAGCCCTTATTAGTTTCCACTTGATTGCCTATTTCTCTCCAGATTTTTTTTTTCCCTTCCCTTAAGCTCTCATGCCAAAATGTGAGGTCATGCATGCTTTTCTCTTTGGAGAGACTTTAATCTTTGCTGACAAGTTAACTTTATACCAACTCCCAATTCAAGACTAATCCAGTAGGGATCTGATTTACCTTAAATATAGCAACCCCTGTATATAGTATGAATTCAAAATAAAAAGCTGGCCAGTTATATATATTGTAAATTTCATGTTAATAATATTAACAAAAGACCAGATGGTATGTATATGTGTGCTATAAATATGACTTTTCTAAATATAATCACTTACAGAGATGAAATATTCTTCTTTAAGAAAACTCTTATACTTAGAACAGAAAATCAAACACCACATGTTCTCACTCATAGGCAGGTGTTGAACGATGAGAACACATGGACACAGAGAGGGGAGCATCACACACTTGGTCTGTTATGGGGGAATAGGGGAGGTTGGGAGGGATAACATGGGGAGAAATGCCAGATATAGGATGGAGGCAGCAAACCACATTGCCATATAGGTACCTATGCAACAATCCTGCATGTTCTGCACATGTACCCTAGAACCTAAAGTGCAATTTTATATATATATATATATAGATAGATAGATATATAAACTCTTGTACTTGCCTTTTAAAAAACTTTATCAAGATATAATTCAATAATTCATATATTATACAATTCAAAGTGTTTATTGCTTTTGGAATATTCAGACATGTGTAGCCATCACTACAATTTTAGAGCTTTTTCATTAACTCAGAAAGAATGCCTATCCCTTTTAGCAATCATCCGCCTATCCCCTCATCTCCACATCCAGGCCTAAATAACTCACTAGTCTACTTAGAATCATATAATACATGGTCTTTTGTAACTGGCATCTTCCACTTAGCTTAATATTTTCAAGATTCATCCATGTTATAGCATGTATCAGTAATTCATTCTTTTTTTGTTGTCGTGGTAAAAACACAACAACAAAATGTATCATCTTAACTGTTTTTAAGTTCAGTAATAGTAAGTATATTCATATTGTTGTGAAACAGATCTTCAGAATTTTTTCTACTTGCAAATTCAAAACTCTGTATCTGTTAAATAACTCTTCTTTTACACCTCCCTCTAGCACCTGATGACTATCATTCTACTTTTTTTCTACTAATTTGACTACTTTAATTGTTTATTCATTCATCTATTGAACATTTGAGTTGCTTCCACATCTTGTCTATTGTGAATATGGTTTCTATGAACATGGGTGTGCAAATATCTCTTCGAGACCTGCATTTAATTATTTTGAATACATATTCAGAAGTGGGGTTGCTGAAATCATATGGTAGTTCTATTTTTAATTTTTTGAGGAACTTTCATACTATTTTACAAGTGATTACACCATTTTATAACCCCACCAGCAGTGTGCAAGGGTTTCAGTTTCCCTTATTTATACCAAAACTTTTCTGGGTTTTTTGATGGTAGTGTAAGGTGATGTTGTCATTGTGATTTTCACTTTCATTTTTCTGACAATTATTGATGTTGAGCATCTTTTTATATTCTTGTTGGCTATTTGTATAGCATCTTTGGGAAAATGACTATTCAAGTCTTTTTTTAATTTTAAATTCATGTGATTTGATTTTTGTTGAGTCGTAAGAGCTCATTATGTATTATTATATTATTATTATATATTTTCACAGATTATTAGGGAACAGGTGGTGCTTGGTTATATGAGTAAGTTCTTTAGTGGTGATTTGTGAGATTTTGGTGCACCCATAGCCCAAGTAGTATACACTGTACTCAATTTGTATTCTTTCATCCCTCACCCCCTCCCACCGTTTTCCTCCAAGACCCCAAAGTCCATTGTATCATTCTTATGCCTTTGCCTCTTCATGGCTTAGCTCTCACTTATAAATGAGAACATACAATGTTTGGTTTTCCATTCCTGAGTTACTTTACTTAAAATAATGGTCTCCAATTCCATCCAGGTTGCTGCAAATGCCATTATTTTGTTCCTTTTATGGCTGAATAGTATTCCATGTTGTATATACCACAATTTCTTTGTCTACTCATTGATTGCTGGGCATTTGGGCTGATGGTGCCCATATTTTTGCAATATTTTTGCAGTCACAAATTATGCTACTATAAACATGCATGTGCAGGTATTTTTTGTGTACACGGACTTCTTTTCCTCTGCTTAGACATCCAGTAGTGGGACTGCTGGATCAAATAGTAGTTCTGCTTTTAGTTCTTTAAGGAACCTGCACCCTGTATTCCATAGTGGTTGTACAGGTTTACATTCCCACCAGCAGCGTAAAAGTGTTCCCTTTTCACTACATCCTCACCAACATCTATTATTTTTTTATTTTTTGATTATGGCCGTTCTTGCAAGAGTAAGGTGGTATGACATTGCGGTTTTGATTTGCATATCCCTAATCATTGGTGATGTTGAGCATTTTTTCATGTTTGTTGGCTGTTTGTATATTTTCTTTTGAGAATTGTCTATTCATGTCCTTAGCCCATTTTTTGATGGGATTATTTGTTTTTTCTTGCTAATTTGCTTGAGTTCCTTGTAGATTCTGGATATTAGTCCTTAGTCAGCTGTGTAAACTGTGAAGATTTTCTCCCACTCTATGGGTTGTCTGTTTACTCTGCTGATTGTTTCTTTTGCTGTGCAGAAACTTTTTAGATTAATTAAGTCCCACCTATTTATCAATGTTTTTGTTGCATTTGCTTTTGGGTTCTTGGTCATGAAGTCTTTGCCTAAGCCAATGTCTAGAAGGGTTTTTCCAATGTTATCTTCTAGAATTTTTATAGTTTCAGTTCTTACACTTAAGTCCTTGATTCATCTTGAGTTGATTTTTGTGTAAGGTGAGAGATGAGGATCCAGTTTCATTCTACATGTGACTTGCAAATTATCCCAACAGTATTTGTTGAATAGGGTGTCCTTTCCCCACTTTATGTTTTTGTTTGATTTGTCAAAGATCAGTTGGCTGTAAGTATTTGGGTTTATTTCTCAGTTCTCTATTCTCTTCCATTGGTCTGTGTGCCTGTTTTTATACCAGTACCATGTTGTTTTAGTGACTATGGCCTTATAGTGTAGTTTGAAGTCAAACTATATAGTATGATGCCTCCAGATATGTTCTTTTTGCTTAGTCTTCCTTTGGCTATGTGGGCTCATTGTTGGTTTCATATGAACTTTAGGATTGTCTTTTCTAGTTCTCTGAAGAATGATGGTAGTATTTTTATGTAAATTACATTGAATTTATAGATTTCTTTTGGCAGTGTGGTCATTTTCACAATATTGATTCTACCCATCCGTGAGCATGGGATGTGTTTCTATTTGTTTGTGTCCTGTTATTTATTTCAGTAGTGTTTTGTAGTTTTCCTTGTAGAGGTATATAGCGTAATTATAAGGGTCCAATTTTATTCATTTGCATTTGGGTATCTGATTTTCCAGCAACATTTGTTGAAGAGACTGTCCTTTCCCCATTAAGTGGTCTTGGCACCCTTATCAAACACCATTTGACTGTACACATAAGGTTTTATTTCTAAGTTCTCTATTCTATTCCATTATCTATATATCTGTTTATGCCAATACCATACTGTTTTGAATACTATGGCTTCATAATATGTTTTCAAATCAGGAAATATGATTCCTCCAACTTCGTTCTTTTCCACAGTTGTTTTAGCTATTTGGAGTCCCTTGAGATTCCATATGAATTTTGGGGTGAGCTTTTCTATTTTTATAAAAAATGTCCTTGAGATTTTGATAGGGATTGTACTGAATTCGTAGATTGCTTTGGGTAGTGTGGACATTAACAATATGAACATAGGCTGTCTTTCCATTTACTTGTCTCTGTTATTTCTTTCAGCAATGTTTAGTAGTTTTCAGAAATATATCATTTCTTTTTATGGCTATGTAATCTTTCATTGTATAGATATGCTTCAGTTTGTTCATTCGTCAGTTGATGGATATTTTGGTTTCCATCTTCTGGCTATTATGAAAAATGCTGTTAAAAATAATTATGTTCAAGGTTTTGTGTGGCATTTGTTTTCACTTCTTTTCAATTTGCCCTTGCTTTTTAAGAAGAATTGAATTTAAATAAAAGTAAAGACTGCTCTGGAAGTCCAAGATAGAAAAACACATTTTGAGTAAGATATGTATTTGTTGCTTTGAGTAGACAGAAAGGAAATAAAAAGTGCAATTCTTTTCCAAAGCTTGAGGAACCACACACACCAACATAACTCTTACACATCAATTTTGCAAACAGATGCTAACTGATTGATGGTATTTGGATCTGTGCCCCCCGCCTCCAAATCTCATGTTGAAATGTAGCTCCCAGTGCTAGAGGTGGGGCCTGGTGGGAGATTACTGGAACATGCGTGTGGTTTCTCCTGGTTTCTTTTCTTTTCTTTTTTTTTTTTTTTTTTTTTAAACTTTCTCTTAAGAAAAAAAAACTTGCCGGGCGCGGTGGCTCAAGCCTGTAATCCCAGCACTTTGGGAGGCCGAGGCGGGTGGATCACGAGGTCGAGAGATCGAGACCATCCTGGTCAACATGGTGAAACCCCGTCTCTACTAAAAGTGCAAAAAACTAGCTGGGCATGGTGGCACGTGCCTGTAATCCCAGCTACTCAGGAGACTGAGGCAGGAGAATTGCCTGAGCCCAGGAGGCGGAGGTTGCTGTGAGCCGAGATCGCACCATTGCACTCCAGCCTGGGTAACAAGGGCGAAACTCCGTCTCAAAAAAAAAAAAAAAGAAAAAAGAAAAAAAAAAAAACTTTAGGATTAAAAAATGATGCGTTAATTGTAGAAAACATAGAAATTTTTGGAAAGTGGAGCAAAGGGAATAAAAATTATAAATCTAACATTCTTAAGTAATAAATGCTTTATATTTTCATGTATGGTTTTTTTCTTCTTTTTCTGTTGATATGTACACATATATCTTAATATAGTTAAGACTATATACTGCATGTTTGACTTTGCATGTTGTAAAAATATATATCATAGGAATTTTCCTATGTCAATGAATAGTCTTTATAAATATTTAGCCTGCATAATATTTCATCTTAAGAATATATCATTTTTATTTAAATACCTATATTGTTGATAGTTTGGTTTCTTTCCATTTTTTTCTGTTGTATGCAACTCTGAAATAAACATGTACAGAAACATTTATCCATTTTCCTAGGATAGATTTGTAGAAGTGAAACTACTAGATGAATGGGTATGAAAATGTTTAAAGTTGGCTTTCCTTTGGGTTATTAAAGGATTAGTGACATATTAACTGAACACATCTTTGATTACTGTTTAGCACCTCATATTCAGATAATCTCTGCAAGCACTGCTGTGAATTGACTGGATGTAATCTTTTATTTCAGGCACCAGAATGCTTCTCTTCTTTCTATCTCCTATTTCTTGGGACAGAAATCAGGAGGTCTGACTGATTTCTGTGTCAGACAAGTACTCATGCCCATCTTGTTTATGACTGCCTGCTTACCCTATTGCTCTCGGTATTTACATTTTCTTTCTTTTGTCTTCCTTCAGATGGAATGGGACGAGTCCTTGCTCAAGATGTATATGCAAAAGACAATTTACCCCCCTTCCCAGCATCAGTAAAAGATGGCTATGCTGTCCGAGGTAAATATTTTGGTTGTCTTAAACATAATCAGACTCACAGTATATTTTTTTTTCAGATTTTTGGCGCAGCCCAAGCACCCAGTAACAGTTAGATTTGTTTTCCCATGGTTGTCAGAATAACTTCATTCACAGGTAACCATGTTAATCTGCACCTGTATATTTTCTGGTACAATCTTGATTAAAAGTTTTCAGTTAAAGAAAAGTTACATAAAAACTTTTTAAATTTTTTTATTTTTAATATTTGTGGATACATGGTATATATATTTATAGGAGTGCATGAAATATTTAGATACAGGCATATAACGCATAATAATCATATCAGGTTAAATTTGGAATCCATTACATTAAGTGTTTATCCTTTGTGTTACTGAAATTCTTGCTAACAAATATACATGTAGGAATAAAATGAAAACACTGTACTTCAGTTTATTCTTTCAGTTCCTACATGTGCCAGACAGCATACATTCTTGATCTGGAAGTTTTCCAAATGATTTCTAGTTGAAACATCTATATGGTCTAAGAAAAAAGAGCAGATTCCCAACACAAGGATAAAGTTGAGATGGTCTGTTCTGCTTTCAACTCAAACATCGGTATAGGGCTTCATGAAAAGCAGAAATAAGGGAAACCTCTAATTCTCTGGAAGATGCCATATTTCAAAGTTCTGGAGCCCCAACAGCTCACTAGTATTTAAAAGCAAATACTTAATAGCATGTTTCTGCCTAAATTCCAATCTAAGAACCCAAAATGAAAATTCAACTGAATTGCTCAGAAACTGTTGTTGATTTTTTTGGTTTTGTTTTGTTTTTCCACGTACAGAATGATGTTTTAAAATATGTAGTATACATTGTAGAATGGCTCAGTTTAGCTAATTAACACATACGTTACCTCACATACTTATTTTTGTGGTGAGACTTAAAATCTACTCTTAGTGATTTTCAAACTATGATACATTGTTATTATGATATTAGTTATTAATTCAAGGTTGATATCATTGAAGAAACATGTTTAAAAAACATTTTTGGCTGGGCACAGTGGCTCACACCTGTAATCCCAGCACTTTGGGAGGCCGAAGTGGGCGGATCATAAGGTCAGGAGTTCAAAACCAGTCTGACCAATACGGTGAAACCCTGTCTCTACTAAAAATACAAAAATTAGCCAGGCATGGTGGCGTGTGCCTGTAGTCCCAGCTACTTGAGAGGCTGAGGCAGGAGAATCGTTTGAACCTAGGAGGCAGAGGTTGCAATGAGCCAAGATGACATCACTGTACTCCAGCCTAGACGACAGAGCGAGATTCCATCTCAAAAAAAAAAAAAATTGTCCAGTTTATCAGAGCTGTTAAGCATGCCAATTCCTTTTTAATGGTCAGTTACGAAGTCTCTTACTTGGTTTCGGTTTTGGTTTTTTTAAACTACATTTAGCCATGAAAATACAGGTTAGGTATCCCTAATTCAAATATCCAGAATTTGAAGTACTCCAAAATCTGAAATTTTTTGCATGTTGACATGGCACCACAAGTAGAGAATTTCATATTTGACCTTATGGGAAGAATCACAGTAAAAACACACTCAAAGTTTTGTCTAGAAAAATTAGTTAAAACATTGTATAAAATTACCTACCTTTTGGCTATGTGTATAGGATATATATGAAACATAAATTAATTTGTGTTTAGACTTGGGTCTCATCCTTAAGATATCTTATTATGTATATGCAGATATTCCAAAATCTGAAAAACATCAAGATCCAAAATACTTCTGGTCCCAAGCATTTCATATAAGGGATGATCAACCTGTAATTTTCTTTTTCTTATAATTAAATATATCATTAATCTCCCCTGTGTGCCATCATCATCTCTTAGTAGTTATCTTTTTATGTTGAAGACAGCATAGCAAATGGTTAAGGTTACAGGCTTTGAGCAAAGTTCTCGTGATAAGTGTTTTAGTACCAGTTCCATCTGTAACTTTGAGCAAATCACTTAAATTTTTGAGCCTCAGTTTTCTTATCTTTAAAATTATGATAATTACAACAATACTTACTCCAGCAGGTTGTTGAAAGGATTAGATGAGGTTGTAGAAAGCCTTAGTAAAGTACCTGGCACACATTAAAAAAAAAAAAGAAAAAGAAAAAGAACACCTGATAATTGTTGTTTAAAATATTTAATGATAGTAACTATTGTTATCACTATTATTATTATTATGAACACATTTTCTTAAACCATCTCTGAAAAAGGGATAACATTTGAATTGGTACTCTGATTTTCTGTATAAATAAAATGTTAGAGAGATTGAGCTTATGTTGTTTTTTTTTTTCACTTCTGCTAGTGTATTCTTTCTCATGACAATTATCTTGGATTCAGCTCATTCAGCTTGATCTCACTAGATTAGAATACTTCTGAAATTGTCAAAGCCAGAATATAAATACCAAATTCCCAAAGGTTCCTATGGTTTTTCCATTCAAGTTGATTTCTTCTACAGTGTTGATTAGAATAAATATTGTCCAGACAGAAAATTATTCTATTCTTGTGATAGCTTCACTGGCTCTTCTAGATTCTGGTTTTCTTCTTTTCCAACACCGTTGTCTTGAAATAGTGTCTTATTGCCCATATAAAAAGTAAATTGTTTTGATCTAATAATTTGTAGTCATACAAGATGACTATAAAATAACAAAGAATTCTTACTTCGAGAGTAGAGCAAACATCTACAGCAGATGAAATACCAGAAACAAAGAAATCTGTTTTTTATAATCTTTTTAATATAAAGTGGGAGAGGGTGAGGAAATAAATTAAGGCAGAATTATTCCCAAACAGAATATTGTTCTATGATTTTTACATGAGCTGCAGAAGCTCAATTAAAAAAAAAAAAAGGTGGGGGGTTGCTGTTAGCTTTTCTTGTTGCCAAAGAGAGCAAAGCCCCTTTGAACTTTGCTGACACTGTACAACCAATCAAAAAATTTTTATGTAAAATTATCATTTAGTATCCTATTTATGCTTTTGTTTTGGAGTTGTTTGTTTTCTTTGTTGTTGTTGTTGTTGTTGTTACTTCACAAAAAAAAAAAAAATGTAAAATGGCATCTCAGACTGTAAACAGTCCAAGACATTATCTACCATGCAACTGATTCACATTGTTTCTTTCTTGCCAAAGGTTGCTAGTTCTTCAAGTTACGTAGCATCTGAGAGAGACATAAGAGATAGCCATCATGTAGATGGTTAAATCTCGAAATAGGAATGGTTAATATGTCTGTGTGTACCATATGAACATCATAATTAAAGAAGCAAAAGTCTCCTGTAGACAAGTGGCATAGTCTTATAACTATGCCAGATTTTCCTGTTGATACCTCCTCACCTTTGTCTGTAATTTAGGAAGGTACACTCTACGAATCCTAAAAGTTACTTTTACCATATTTAGTAATTAAAGTGATTTTCATTTCTTTAAAGGTAAATGTATTCATTAGTCTCTTTTATGTTATAAATACCACCCTCAGGCAGTGTTTTGGTAAAGAATATCCTTGAGGCCAATTATTGTGGCTCTCTGCCACTCTCCTTTGAGTACCTCCTTCTCTCTACCCCTGTCTTCTTTACTCTGGTTCCTTTCTCCCTGCTCCCTTGATTCTCCCCATTTTCTTCTCCTCTGCCTTTGCCTTAGGCCTTCCAGTAATAACCAGTGGCACTCGTGAGCATTGCTAACCCTCTAGGTGTAAAGATGTTGCTAACTTGCTCTGGATCACTAAGCATTAGCCAGTATCCTTCAGAAATATGTGGGATGAAACTCCAAACCAGTTGGAGGATCACTTGCTTTAAGGTATGTGAGTTCAAAAATCAAGACAGTAATAAAATGACTAAGGAAATAAATAGAAACAGCTCAAAATAAAACATTAAGAAAGAACAGAATGTAAAGAAGGCAGGAATCAAGTGATGACAATATAAAATAATAGGAAGACCTGTAAATCTAAAACTGCATTAAGGTGGGAGTGAATTTGAAACATAAAAGTAGATAAAAGAAAAGTCAAAGTGGCATATTTACAATTTGAATCAATATAGTATTTTTATTCTTTCATTTTTGGAGTTTGTTTCTCCCTTCGCACTGATAAAGCGAATCATCCTCTTGATGCATTCACACCCTCCTATTTAGATGTGAGTGCCTGTTGTCTCACAGTTTCTTTGTGGATATTAATAAAGGCAAAAATATCTCAGAACTACAAATTCAGCCTTCTTGGAAAAAGTTCATTTGAAAGGTTTATTCTTTCAGAACTTATTTTGAGATCATTTGGAAAAAAAGGAATATTTTGAACAAACCAGGAATTATTTTCAGAGCCATGGTAACATACAGTTCTGAAAAGATATATTAAGAGAAAGCTTTGCCATTTGGTACAGAGAATTCTTAAAGTTTTTTTTTTCTTGTTTATATTCTGATTAAAATTATGTATGGAAAATGCAAAAATAATCAAACAGGACATTTTAAAATTGCCCATTAACTTACTCCCTGGCCCCTATTAACATTTCATGAATTTACCCCACATACAGTGAGTTAGAGTACACTAAAATTCAATATAGACAATCCATAGCCATTGTAATTTAGAAGTAGTTCTTATTCTTTCAACAGTACTCACATTTCAGGGCTTTTTTGTATCCATTTCAATCCACTTTGGCTACAACTGGTTCTGCAATTCATTTGACAGCCTATTTTGTTCCTTACTACAGGTTACTTTCAATGAAAAAGAAGGCTTTATAATACAGGAGTAATACTCACATGAACAGATAGATAATTTGGAATGATTAAGTTTAGCTAATTCAAGAAGAAAATATTTAAGAAAATAATACCTCCTTTCCCAATACTAACAATTAATAGGCATTTTCCCTGGAAGATAATGGTAAAGAATGCATGATGATGACTTCTTACTCATGTATCCTATGCCCACTTCCATGCTTTCCATAAGAAAGGGTAGCCAGTTATAATTCCAAACGATTTGTCTAATTTAATACTTGAGTGTAATTGCAGCAAGTATGAATCCTCTTGTCACCTTCTCTTGTTACCTTTCCCTAGCAACCCCTCCTGTAATCTTAATATATTTATAAATATTATTCTCATGCCTTTCTTGCAGTCTCAGACAGTGTAGTTCTATTAGTAGAGTAGACAAATTACTATTTCTTCTGCCTTATTCCTCTATCACCTATTTCCCAGAACCTCTGAAAGTTATGCCATCTCTATGTGCTCTAATTTGTTCAGCCTTAAAGTGGAAATGATGATACTCTTTGTTATTGAAAATAAATGAATAGCTCTACAGTATTTCAAGAGACTTAAAGAGAGATCACTGTGGCTGGAACATTAAGATGAAGGACAATTCCATGGCAGATAATTTGAGGATGATTGTTTTCTATATACACCATGAGTAGTTATCTAGTGGTATCAATTTCATATCATATAAATAACCAGAACTCTTCAAATAAATGGGTGAACAAAACTAAAAGTATTTTCTGGACATTAGAAAAAGCAGGACTAAGAGGGAACAGCTTCAGAGTCTTGCATTAAACATGAATTGTTTACGTAATGCATATGCCATTAGGGTTTGGTTTATATTGCTTTTACCACTTCCTTCTAAATTCTACAGCTGCAAAGCAAAAAAACTCATTAACAGATATATCAGAATTACAAAAGAAACAACTCTATAGAAATCCTTCAAATCCATCCATCTATTCTAATGACATACTGTGGCCTACTTTCTTTTTTTCTTTCCAAGCTCTAGGTTCATGTGCCATCATGCCTCCACTTCTGCCCTCTCCTACCTAAACTTGTATAATTCATCTGGAAAAACTGCAACTTTTTTTAACCTGTCTCCTTTATAGATATTCTTAAATAAATATAGTCATGCACCACATTAATATTTGGGTCAGCAACAGACTCTTACATGATGGTAGTCCCATAAGATTATAATGCAGCTGAAAAATTTCTATTGCCTACTGATGTTGTAGCCATTGTAAGGTCACATAGTACAACACATTACCTTTCCTATGGTTAGATATGTTTAAATACACAAATACTTAACATTGTGTTACAGTTACCTATACAGTATTCAGTACTGTAACATGCTATATAAGTTTGTAGCCCAAGGGCAATAGGCTATACCATATAGCCTAGGTATATAATAGGCTATGCATCTAGGTTTGTGTTAGTACACTCTATGATGATATTCACACAACAAAATTGCCTAACAATGCATTCCTCAGAATATATCCCCGTTGTTAAGTGACTCATGTCTGTTCAACAAATTAGATAGATTGATAACTATTTTTCTGTCTTTATAAGACAAACCTTGGTGTTAATGTAAAATTCAGACTCCTGTAGTTCACTGGTTTTTTATTCCTTAAATTTTCTTAGTCTGAATTTGTCTATATTCAGTTCAATCTTATAGTGCTATGCTTCTTAAAAAGGGTAATCCATACACTGGCAGCCTCAGCATCAGCATGTTAGAATGTAGAATCTCAGGTCTTGTCCCAGCCCTACTAAATTCGAATCTGTATATTCACAAGATTGATTTGCATATATATTAAATATTGAGAAATAAGGGAAACAATAAAAATGACTCCTCTGTTGGTACCAAGAAACTTCTTTGTAGTTGGTTGACTGATTCTTCCTTAGCCAGCAACTGGAAAGATTCAGGGTAAAGTGGAGAACATAGTGCAAGTGAGCACATATTCTTTCCACAACTGGTATACTTTCCCTGATAACAAAGACCTTGCTCCTTGGAATCACTTCAGAGCCCTTTCGCATATGGACCTCCCAGAGACTCCATACTAGGCTTGCCCCAGATGACCTCCAGGTCCTCATTATTCAGTTTATTTAGAGGATTGTGCAGAACATTGATATGAGTATTTTGAGGATATGTGCATGTGTGGGAAAACAGGAGAAAAGAGAAATACTTCCCACCTAAAACTTTATGAGAATGCCAAATTTCTTTATTATTTTAACAAATATTTGTTATCAACAATGAGCTAGGCACTATGCTAGACAGAATAATGACATAATCTAAGTTATACAGAATTAATCAAAGCAGTCTCTTTTTTTGTTTTTTTTTTTTTTTTGAGACAGGATCTCACTATGTTGCTCCAGCTGGAGTGCAGTGATACAATCTCAGCTCACTACAGCCTCCACTCCCTACCTCCCACCCAGTGCTCAAGCCATCTGTGTGCCTCAACCTCTCAAGTAGCTAGGACTACAAGCACACACCACCACACCTGCTAATTTTTGTATTTTTTGTAGAGACGGGGTTTTGCCATGTTGCCCAGGTTGGTCTCAAACTCCTGAGCTTAAGTGATCTGCCCAGCTGAAACAGTCTTTATAAATATTCTTAAGATGTTGACTCAAATTTTGAAGGAAACAATATACATGGATCAGCAAAAAGTATATGTAACAAATATAGAACTTTGTGTTAGAAAATATTGCTTATTTGTTCATTCATGCATGAATCATCTAAGAACATTTTTGGAGCCACATTCATTCATCCACCGACCATTTTGAATACTTAACATATTTAACATTTATTTAACACCTATTGTACAGCAAGTGCCAGGGATTTGCAAATACTGTAAATACATTTAGAAGCCATAATTAATTTCAGGATACATTGGCGAAACAAAAGAGTATGGAGCCAACTTTTGAGGGGAGAGGAGTCAGATATGACTTCATAGAGAAGATGACACTTGAGCTCAGTCTTAACAGCTAAAACAACCTTTAATCAGAAGGCAAGAATACGAAAAGAACACTTTAAATAGCAGAAGTAGCATATGTCATGGAGCTGATATATGAGTTATCTTGGTACTCTCAGTGAACTATAGTACTAGCAGTTGAGAACAGCTGGAGTATAAAGTATAAGGAAGACATGAACCAAGGCCTTTGCACGTAATGTTCTCTTTGTGCACAATGATGGGGCACTTCCACTTTATGTCTTTTTCTCTCTCTCCCTCTGCTCCCTTCCCTTTCTGTCTCCCTCCTTTCCTCTCTCTCTCTGCTCCCTACTCTCTCACACACATACACACCCCTCCTTAGCGCTTACTCATTCTTCATATTAAAATCAGAAATCTTTTTATCATGCTTTCCCTGACTCCCCAGTGTAGCTCAGGTACTTTAATTGTATACTCTCATAAAACCGTGTTTCTTTGCTTTGGAGTGATTTTCTTAATTTGTATTTATATATTCATTAATGTGATTATTTATTTGATTAATATCTGCCTCTCCTGATGCATCAGTGGCTTTAAGAGTTTTATTTTAACCACACCCATGGGAAGAAATACATTAAATATATATTACAAGCCAATGATATACACACACATATGTAACATATACAGTATATATAAATATACATACATATATACATACAAGCAAAAATAAGTTTCATGAAATAAGAGTCACCCTTACCATGTGTGCTGAAATATATTTTCTATCCTTTTCATTTAAAAATTATTTACAAGTTGATTTTAAAGCCCACCTCCATTTGTCATCCAGAATTTGAAAAACCTTATGACAGATTAGCACTGCACTAAAACAGAAACAGTGTCTAGGTTTACCCCCAACTCTCTCTCCAGCTCCTGATATAACACTTGGGGCTTGAAAGACACTCAGAAATTTACTGAATGAATAAAAGGAATGAAGAGCTTCAAAGGTATTAATTTAAAACTGTGATTATACGCATTTTTTCCAAAAAGAAAACTGAAGGTTAGAGAGGTTTAGTAATTTTGCTGAGAGTCCCTGAAGCTAACAGTAAACAGAACCAGGATTACATTCAACTTTTTTTTTTTTTAATTCCAAAACAATACTAATTTCCCCCTTGTGCAGGAAGTAAAAAAAGGCAAAATGGAGCAGGCCTGGTGGCTCAGGCCTGTAATCCTAGCACTTTGGGAGGCAGAGGTGGGTGGATCACCTGAGGTCAGGTGTAAGAGACCAGTCTGACCAATGTGATGAAAACTCTTCTCTACAAAAAAAAAAAAAAAAAAAAAAAAAAAGAAAAATTAGCCAGGCATGGTGGCATGCTACCCGGGAGGCTGAAATTGCAGCATCCTGAACTCAGGAGGCAGAGGTTGCAGTGGGCCAAGATCACACAATTGCACTCCAGCCTGGGGAACAAGAGCAGAAATTCCATCTCAAAAAAAAGAGAAAAGGTCTAGGTTGCTATAGGAGGTAACAAGCTGATAATTATTTCTCTACTAGAGAAATAATTTAAAATAAGTTTATTCATGTTTGAGGTACAGTTAGTGTGTAACTCTAAAGGATAACTCATGTTTTAATTCTCTACAGTAAAAAAATTATCATTTTCTCTGACAGATAGCAAAAATAAGTCGGGGGATAGAAGAAACAAGATTGGTCTGGAACGCAGTGGTGCAATCTTGGCTTACCCCAACCTCTGCCTCCCATGTTCAAGCAATTCTCCTACCTCAGCCTCCCAAGTAGCTGGAATTACAGGCATATGCCACCACACCCAGCTAATTTTTGTATTTTTAGTAGAGATGGGGTTTCACCATGTTGGCCAGGCTGGTCTTGAACTCCTGACCTCAGGTGATATGCCCTCTTCGGCCTTCCAAAGTGCTGGGATTACAGGTGTGAGCCACTGCACCCTGCCTGTTGTAAAAACTTTTTAAACCTTTTTAAAAAATAGCCCATGAAAGTGGCTTAAGAAAATAACATTGCAGAAAAACTCTTCTATAATAGTTTTTACAAGTAAAAACTGAAAAATACAATCTGATTCCAAAAAAACACAAGAAAGGCAAGAGTTTATTAACTGACATAATATCTATAAAACATAAAATGCAACATCTCGTGACAAAAGGAACCCAGTGTTAATTTTTGTCCCTCTCCACATCAGGCTAACCAAAACCATTTATGCAAAAAAGGGATGACTTCATTATAAACAGTGTTTTATATAAGCCTTTAGAAAAAATACCACTTTGTAGCTATATCAACAAGCAATTAATCTAATGTCCTTTTAAAAGGGGAAAATATTATTATTTATCTGTATGATTGCAAATGTAATCTAAATATTTATAAAGTATATATTTTCTATATATATGCCCCCAGAACTCTGCTGATAACATGGAGGTAATGGTCATGCTCATAAAACTTGCTAGATTGGCATTTTTGCCCAGTAGTGTTGGTCTGAAAGCCACATCATATGTTAAGAAAACACTTTTGAACTTCCAAGAATGTTTATGCAGCGAGCCATTGTTATGCTACATATATATTTTTTTAAATAAATTTTTTCCATCCTAATTCTGGGATTTTTTTATATTTAAAAATAAATCGCCAATGAAAAATGTGATGTAGTACTGCCTATGTATTTTAATTCATAAACAGAATTTTGATACATTATTAAAAAATACTGTGCTACAATTATGAGACTGGATTTTAGTCCTAGCTCTACCATTAACCAGAAATTACTCAAAGTACTTTACCTTTTCTACCTGAATTCTTTCTATAATTCATTTCCTTCAGCTGTCAAGTGAAGAAAGGAATGTTCTTCCTATTTCACATTATGAAGTCCAGACTGGGAGATAAAAAAGAAAACAGTATGAAGTGGTTAAAATTTTATAGAAAAATGGAGACATATGGATATATATACCAATAGTGATAAATCCATATATATATATGTCCATAAGTGTGCACACGCACACACACACACACGCACACATCCATACACATGGATAAGGTGGTATTTATTTCGGAAGATGAGCTAGAAGAACTTATTAGAAAAGCACAAGGGTTGAAATTATGGGGTGACAGGAAGACCATCTCCAGTGACACCATGGCACAATTTGGCACCCGTGGTACAATGAGGACCACTTCCTGTCAATGCATGTGAGTTGCAGATACCGAATATTAAACCAGCAGTAACAAACCCATTGTCACGCCTAGGAGGTCAGAAAAATATTACACTTCTCTAAGGCTTATCAAATAATATGAATCAAATTTTAGAATTCCAGTATTGGGTTCTTATTCCATGCTATAGGTCCATACTGATGTTTGTTCTTGGCTCTGTTCCATCTCACAGCTGCTGATGGCCCAGGAGATCGTTTCATCATTGGGGAATCCCAAGCTGGTGAACAGGTGAGATTGATAGACCTGAAAGACACTGAATCTAATGCTAAACTTCTCCTATCAATGTAGTCAGAAGGTTATCAAAGGGTTGAAAGTATAGTTCCCATGAGAACCAAAAGAATTATTTCTTAATTGAAAATATCCACATCTATTAAAATATGGCATAGTATTATTAGTATGTCTCACAGACATGCCTTACAAGCATTTTCCAGCCCTGTGATAGGGTATTCTTTTTTCCCTGGGGGAAAAAAAAAAAAATGTTCTGAATAGAACAACAATTTCTAGGTAGTCTTCTCAGACTTTTCCCCAACTTATGTTACAAATAGGGAAATTTAGAAGAAGTAGACTCTGGCTAATTATTAAATTTTTCTCACTTGGGATCTAGCCAGGGAACAGGTATACATATATTAAGAAATGAAGCAGCCGGGCATGGTGGCTCACGCCTGTAATCCCAGCACTTTGGAAGGCTGAGGCGGGTGGATCACTTGAGGCCATGAGTTCAAGACCAGCCTGGCCAACATGGTGAAAGCCTGTCTCTACTAAAAAAGAAAAACTAGAAAAAAATAGCCAGATGTGGTAGTGCATGCCTTTAATCTCAGCTACATGGGAGACTGAGGCATGAGAATGCTTGAACCTAGGAGGCATAGGTTGCTTGCTGTGAGCCAAGATCACACCACTGCACTTTAGCCTGGGCAACAGAGTGAGACCCTATCTCAAAAAAAAAAAAAAAAAAAAAAAAAAAAAAAAAAAGAAGCAGTAATGGGCCACAATGGAAACAAAAGTCCATTTGACACTTTGAGACCAAAAATTGGCCACTTAATTGAAAAAAATCAGTTAAAGTGGGAAATTTTTTTATACCTTTAAAATAAATATAAATTTAACTTAAATAAATATTAGTCAATAATTTGATGAAGAGCCAAGGCCCTTCTTTTAAATAAGTATGCTATTTTAATTTCTTTCAGGTCTTTCTTAACATAAACCACACAAAAGGCAATGTCTATGATTTCCATTTTGCTTTATTTCAAGTGAAAAAAAAAAACTGAAAGATACTTGCAATACATAGAAGAGCAGAATCCTTTTAGATTTTTATTACATTTTACACTCTTTTACAGTTTCCTCACTCACACCTAATTTCACAGCATTTCTTTTTAGCAGCATTTTTAATGAATGTTTCCAAAAGGTTTTACTTAATTTTTTTTTAGTATAAGAAAAAATGTCTATTATTTATTACACTGAACGATTCTGACCACCAGCAACCAATAGGGGGCAGGAGAGAAAAACATCTTGCTTCTCAAAAAACTTTTCTGCCTTCCTCTAACATTTTTTGGGATTCTTTCCCAGACGTATCACACCTGTATTATGACAGTTACAAATTTTTCAACTCTGCCACTCCTTCCAGTGAATTATTTTTAGTATCTTCATTAAAGGGGCAAAAGAAAAAAGATCCTCTACCTGTAATAACAAACCAATGTTGGAAACAGTCATTAAAATAGGACAAGTGAAAAAAAGATCTGTTCACAGACTTTCAGGACTATAAATGTAGGAAGTACACAAAAAAATTAAAAATTTATTATACTCCATAGAATACATTAAATATGTACAGTTTTTTGTATGTCAGTCATACCTAAGTCGTTTTAAAAACAAATGATCCAACCCGTACCACCAACTAATATGAGTCATGCAAAAGAAAAATCATACATTTTGGTTTACTCCTACTTTGAATTAAGAACACTAACAATAATTTGCATGCAATGAATATGGTTCCCTAAATACAACAGATGAATTATTTTATATATACATCTTATTTTTATTTATGGAGAACTGGTTAATAAACACATTTTAAGTTCAATATATCGTGTATTTATGAGTGGGAAGCAACTTCAAACATTTTAAACACCAGAAATATAGAAAACAATTAGAAGTTAAATAATACAAAGTGCCTTGTGTATTGATCCTGGAGTCAAACCATAGAAATCTCAGGTTATTAAGAGAACTTTGAAAAATATTGTTTTGAATATTAAAAATCATGTGTTTAGGAGAGGGAGAGAATTAACAGCCTTCCTTTGCCTTAAAATACTTTACATTTTATGAAATTGCAATTGGAATGATGCAGCTCCTAAAGTAGTCAGTGTTCAGAGGAGGGAAAAATTGAGCATAGGAGCAAACTGTTGTTTTTCTCAACTCCTTCACAATGCTCAGCTGAAGAAGTTCACACTTAAAAGAGCTGCTGAAGGCCAGGCTCCATGGCTCATCCCTGTAATCCCAGCATTTTGGGAGGCTGAGGTGGGTGGTTCACTCGAGGCCAGGAGTTTGAGACCAGCCTGGTCAACATGGTGAAACCTCCTCTCTAATAAAAAAAAATACAAAAAAATTGGCTGAGTATGGTGGTGGGTGCCTGTAATCCCAGCTACTCAGGAGTCTGAGACAGCAGAATCACTTGAACCCAGGAGGCAGAGATTGCACTGAACTGAGATTGCACCACTGCACTCCAGCCTGGGCAACAGAGCAAGACACTGTCTCAAAAAAACAAAAAAGCTGCTGACATCATTTATGTTTTAGAAAGGTAGTATAAATGAGTTTTTCTACATATTAATTACAATTTATCATAATTTGTGAAATGTTTTTCCGTTTTTAAATGTAAGAGTCTATATCTGTCTCTACTCACAAAGCAACAGGCAATGCTATGGGTCTTAGACTAACATCTGCCACCCCACCAGTCTGCATGGCCCATAAATAGGTGTGGAGAGGACCAGAGTTCACCTGTCAGCAACACCACAGAATCGGACTCTCCAGTCTTTCTGCCATTAATTCCCATAGATGTGGGCTTTTCCCTGGTACTCTATTTCCATTGGAGGCTTTTTATTAAGACCTTGTTCCTGTGAACACATTTGGGGCACAACATATTGTCTTCAAGGTGTTGGGGTGGAAAATTGGAGGCACTCACTCTCCCTTCTTGCTTCTCTGGAACCCAGGCTTGACCAGCATGAAACTGCAGGTGAACCCAAACATCTGTGTCTGCAGGGAGACGTTTTCCCTAGACCACACACCACCACCTGAACACCACAGGCCTCTTGTGGAGATTCCACTGTCTCTGGCATCCTTGCCCTGGCTGAAATTCTCGCCCAGGAGGCCAGCAAAGCCTCTGGGGCAGAAGTTGTCATCACAACTGTATTAGCTCCCTCAAGGAGAGCAGTGGACTTTTCCAGGGCAGGCAGCCCCTCCTCAGGGAGAAGACCCACTTCAGGAGGATGTGTCTCAGAACTTTGCAGGGACGTTTCCCCTTTTTCCACCATTAATTTTTTTTTTCAATGATTTCTGGATTTTGGCCTTTTTTGCTGTGGTAGGAAAATCCTTTTGATTTGGGTAGGCAAAGGTACACAGGTACCAGGCTGCAGAATGCCCCGATGAATCACATTAACAGGTGGCAGTTTAGAGGGTAATGGAGGGATTGGTATCTTCTGAGGTCTGGGGTTATCACTGTACTCTGCCTTCTTAGGGCAGAGCACTTTGTCACCCTTGACAGATATTTTTCCTTTGGTTCCCTTTGCTGATGTTCCTGACAAAGCAATTGTGTTTGGTTGATTAGAAGCCTGCTGATCTGTCGCCGGGCGCGGTGGCTCAAGCCTGTAATCCCAGCACTTTGGGAGGCCGAGGCGGGTGGATCACGAGGTCAAGAGATCGAGACCAGCCTGGTCAACATGGTGAAACCCCGTCTCTACTAAAAATACAAAAAAAATCAGCTGGGCATGGTGGCGCGTGCCTGTAATCCCAGCTACTCAGGAGGCTGAGGCAGGAGAATTGCCTGAACCCAGGAGGCGGAGGTTGTGGTGAGCCGAGATCGCGCCATTGCACTCCAGCCTGGGTAACAAGAGCAAAAACTCCGTCTCGAAAAAAAAAAAAAGAAGCCTGCTGATCCTTTTCCCTCAACTTCTCTGTGGAGGTCTACTCCTTTTCTTTTGCCTTCTCCATACTCAGAGAACCAGCAGAACTTGGCAAGATGCTTCCAGAATGGCCTCTGGTCCAAGATTCTACTTTTTTATAGAAAAAAATAACTTTCACACTCATGTATCATTGGTTTATGTAATATTCATTTAAATAACCTAATTCGGTTAAAACTATTGTCACAGACTGGCACAAACAAGTTTGGGAACAAACTCAATTGATTCTTGGAGTGGCAGCTTACAGGTATACAAGAGAAGGGTCAAACAGCTTCAAACTTAAAGTATGCTGTGACCATTGTTATGTTTAAGAGGAAGTAGAGTGCATCTGTCAATCCAGTGAGTTAGGAAGGTTGGTTGATAGAGCTCCTACGTTATTTAATAGAACTAAAAGAAAACCAAAGAACTTTTTCCTTTCCCCTCTGCTCCCCTTCAAAGTTTCCTCTTCCTAAGATGGAATACTCAACTGCTGCTACCAATCAATATATAAAAATAAAAGTGGCAAGAAATACATAAATAATAATTTTCGAGATGAAGGCAGCAGTTTGCCAAACACTATGTTCCATGCCTTTCTTCCTTGGCTTAGCATGGACTAACAGTAGAAATGAGTTAAATAAATATGTAGGAGAAGGATGGTGCCAATGGTGTTGACCCTAGCTTCCTTATTTCAGCATTCAAAAATGAAGAAGATTCACATACAGCTCCCTGAAGCTAAGCTGGCACAGTAGTGGTACATATTTTTGTCCATGCTGCACCAAGCTGGCTTTCATCCCCATGACCATTTTTCTGACAAAAAGAAGAGCTAGGCTTGATTTTTTAAATAAATGACTTATATTATTTTGTTTGTTTATTTGGGTTTTTTGGGGGGAGGGAGGTTGTTCTTGTTTTTTGGTTTTTGATTTGTTTTTTCTTGAGACAGAGTCTTGCTCTGTTGCCCAACATGATTTCAGCTCAATGCAACCTTCATTCCAATAGGGACTCTGTGTGAGGGCTCCAAACACACTGAGTTCTCTATTCTGTTCCATTGGTTAATGTGTCTGTTTTGATGTCCAGACCATGCTATTTCAGTTATTATAGCTTTATAGTATATATTGATTTCTGACAGTGTGATGCCTCCAGTTTTCTTCTTTTTGTTCAGGATAGCTTTGGCTATTTTGGGGTTTCTTATGGTTTCATACAAATTTTAGGATTTTGTATTTCTGTGAGGAATGTCACTGGTATTTTCATAGGAATTGCATTGAATCTGTAGATCACTTTTGGTAATGTGGTCATTTTCACAATATTAATTCTTCCAATGACATGGGATACTGTTTCTTTCTTTCTTTCTTTCTTTCTTTTTGTGGACTCTTCAGTCTGTTTCATCAGTATTTTATAGTTGTCCTTATAGAGATTTTTCACCTCTTGGCTAAATTTATTCTTAGATTTTCTTTGGTAGTTATTATACATGGGATTGTTTTCTCATTTTCTTTCTCTGCTAGTTTGTTGTTGGTGTATAGAAATGCTAATCATTTTTGTATATTGATGATACATCATTTTGTATGTTGGTGTATAGAAATGCTACTCATTTTTGTATGTTGATATGTCATTTTTGTATCCTGCAGCTGTACTATATCAGTTTTAAGAGTTTTTTGGTGTAGCTTTTAGGATTTTCTATATGTAAGATCATGTCATCTGCAAACAGGGACAAATTGACTTCCTCCTTTCCCCCTTTGGACGCCTTTTATTTCTTTCTATTGCCTCACAGTACTGTCTGGGACTTGCAGTACTATGTTGAATAAAAGTGTTGAAAGTGGGCATCCTAGTCTTGGCCCAGATCTCAGAGGAAAAGCCTTCAGCTCTTCCTTGTTCAGTATGATGTTGGCTGTGGGTTTGTCATCTAGGGCCTTCATTGTGTACATTTATTATTTTTATACCTAAGTTGTTGAGAGTTTTAATC
This sequence comes from Saimiri boliviensis, assembly GCF_048565385.1. Classification (NCBI taxonomy): domain Eukaryota; kingdom Metazoa; phylum Chordata; class Mammalia; order Primates; family Cebidae; genus Saimiri; species Saimiri boliviensis. The sequence continues at coordinate 36,654,229 of NC_133450.1, read as the reverse complement.
ATGAATGATTGTTGAATTTTATCAAATGTTTTCCTAAGTCTGTTGAGATGATCACATGGTTTTTGTCCTTCATTCTGTTGGTGTGATGTTGGTATCATGTTTATTGATTGGCGTATATTGAACCACCCTTGCATCCCCAGGGTAAATCCCACTTGAATATGGTAAATGATCTTTTTAATCTGCTGCTGGGTTCAGTTGCAAGTGTTTTATTGAGCATTTTTGCATATAGGGATTTTGCATATAAGGATATAACATTTTGCATCAGGGAAATTGGCCTATAGTTTTCCTTTTTTGTGTTATGTCATTTTCTGGTTTGGGTATCAGAATAATGCTGACCTCATAGATTGAGTTTTGTAAGAATTCCTTCCTCTTCAGTTTTACAGAAGAGTTTGAGAAGAATTAGTGTGAGTTCTTTAAATGTTTGTTAGGATTAAGCTGTGAAGTCATCAGGTCTTGAGCATTTCTTTGATAGGAAACTTTATTACAGATTCAATCTCATTATTATTCATAATCGATCTGTTCAGGTTTTCTATTTCTTTTTGGCTCAAGCTTGGTAGATTGTATGTATTGAGGAATTTACCCATTTTCACTAGGTTTTCTAATTTTTTGGCATATAGTTCTTCATAGTAGTCTCTGATGACCCTTTGTATTTCTGTAATATCAGTTTTAATGCCTCCTTTTTCATTTCTGATTTTGTCTATTTGGGTCTTTTTTTTATTAGCCTAGCTAATGCTTTGTCAATTTTGTTTATCTTTTCATAAAGTCAACTTTAATTTCATTCATCCTTTGTGTTTTCTTTAGTCTCAATTTCAGTTATTTCTCTGATCTTTATTATTTCTTCCTTCTTCTGATTTTTGATCTGGCTTGTTCTTGCTTTTCTAATTCCTCAAGATACATCACCATGTTGTTTCTTTGAAATCTTTCCACTGTTTTGATATAGGTGTTTATTGCTATAAACTTCCCTTTTCATGCTGTTTTTGCTGTATACCATAGGTTTTTGTCTGTGGTGTTTCTATTTTCATTTGTTTTGGGAAACCTGTTTATTTCTCTCTTAATATCTTTATTGATCCATTGATTGCTCAGGAGCATGTTATGTAATTTCTACTTGTTTGTACAATTTTGAACGTTCCTCTTGTATTGATTTATAGTTTTAGTCCATTGTGGTTGGAAAAAAATATTCGATAGCATTTTAGTTCTTTTAAATTTGTTGAGACTTGTTTTACGGCCTCACATGGTGTATCTGGAGAATATTCCATGTGATAGTGAAAAAAATATGTGTATTATACAGCTCTTAGATGAAATGTATCTGTTAGGTCCATTTGGTCTAAAATGTAATTTAAATCCAGCATTTCTATGTTTATTTTCTATCTAAATGACTTGTCCAATACAAAGAGTAGGGTGTCAAACTCTCCATATTATTGTATTGGAATCTGTCTCTCCTTTTAGATAAATAATGCTTGCTTTCTAGTGGGTGATCCCATGTTCAGTGCACGTATAGTTATGATTCTTGTATCCTTGTGGTAAATTGAACCCTTTATAATTATAGAATGACCTTCCTTGTTATTTTTTTTTACGGTTTCTGACTTAAAATCTGGGGGGTTTTTTGTTTGTTTGTTTGTTTTTGTTTTTTGAGTTGGAGTCTCGCTCTGTCACTCAGGCTGGAGTACAGTGACACAATCTTGGCTCACTGCAACTTCCACCTCCCAAGTCCAAGCTATTCTCTTGCCTCTGCCTCCCAAGTTGCTGGGATTACAGGTGCACACCACCATGCCCAGCTAGTTTTTGTATTTTTAGTAGAGACAGGGTTTCACCGTGTTGGTCAGGCTGGTCTCGAACTCCTGACATTATGATCTGTCTGCCTCAGCCTCCCCAAATGCTAGGATTACAGGCATGAGCCACCGCGCCAGGCCAAAGTCTGTTTTATCTGATTTAAATGTAGCTACTCTTGCCTGATTTTGGTTTCCATTTGCATCAAACATCTTGATTCATTTCTTTACTTTCAGTCTATATGTGTCTTTATAGGTGAAGTGAGTTTCATGTAGGCAGCAAATAGTTGGGTTTTTTATTTTTAATCCATTCAGCTAGTCTGTATCTTTTAACTAGAGAATTTCATCTATTTACATTTAAGGTTATTACTGATAGGTATGGACTCCCATCATTTCAATGTTTTCTGGTTTTGCTACCTCTTACTCCTTCCTTCTGTTATTATTTATCATTGCAGTTGGGTGGTTTTCTATATTGATATGGTTTTATTCTTTTCTCTTTCTCTTTGGTTAATCTGCTCTACCAGTGAGTTTTATGCTTGTGTATGTTTTTATGCTAGTGACTATTGTCTTTTGCTTCCAGATAAAGAACTCCCTTGAGAATTTGTTAGACCAGTGTAGTGGTAATGAATTCTCTCCATTTTTACTTGTCTGGGAAAGACTTTATTTCTTCCTCATTTCCAAAGGATAGCTTTGCTGCATGTAGTATTCATGGTTAGAATTTTTTTTCTTTTAGCACTTTGAAGATAACAGCCCCTTCCTTTCCAGCCTGTAAGGTTTCTGCATAGAAAACTACTATTATTCTAATGTGTATTTCCTTATATGTGACTTGATTTGGAGACATATGGATTTCTTGGGCCTGGATATTCATACTTTTCCCCAGACTTGGGGATTTTTCAGCTATTATTTTATTAAATAAGTTTCTTATGCCTTTTCCTTTCTTTTTTTCTGAAACTCCAATAATATGAATATTTGATCTTGTATGGTGTCCCTACACGCTTTCTTCACTCTTTTTCATTCCTCTCTCTCTCTCTCTCTCTCTCCCTCTTTCTCTCTTTCTCTTTCTCTCTCTCTCCCTCTTTCTCTCTTTCTCTCTCTCTTTCTCTCTTTCTCTCTCTCTCTCACTCTGCCTAACCCCCTGGGTATTTCAAATGACCTTTCTTCAAGTTCAAAATTCTTTCTTCTGCTTTATCAAGCCTGCTGTTGAAGCTCTCTGTTGTCATTTTGTATTTCATTCTTTGAATTATTCAGCTGCAGGATTTCTGTTTGGTTCTGTTTTATGATTTCTATGTATTTGTTGAATTTCTCATTCTTATGAATTGTTTTGCTGATTTTGTTGAATTATCGACATGTGTTTTTTTGTATCTAATTGAGTTTCCTTAAGATCATTATTTGGCAATTTCTTTTCCAGTAGTTCATTGATTTCCTTTTCATTGGAGTCTGTTACTAGAGATGTGTTCCTTTAGTAGTGTCATATTTCCTTGCTTTTTCATGTTTCTTGCATCCCCATGTTGATCTGTGAGCCTGGTGGAACTACTGCTTCTTTCAGACTTTCTAGGGTGGTTTTGTAGAGAAAGACTTTCACCTGTAGTTGGGTTTTGATGTGCTGCTTGCAAAGAGTGTGGTGAGTTTCTGGACAGGTGCAATGGTGTAGTCTCTATGCAGCTTTTTCAGTTGCATTCAATGTCAGCAATAACTGTGAGTACCTCAGTGGCCTAATCCATAGAAGTTTGTGTCAGTGGTAGCATTGGCATAGGTTATTAATATCCTTGGTGTCAAGGGATTTTGGATTCCTCCTATTCTTATTTTCCACACAGTAGGGAAGAGTCAGCTGAAGGGATCCATCTTGGTGTCAGGTCTGACATGTCCTCCAAGCAGCTACAATGGCACTGGGCTCAAAATATGGTGCTTGGAATGACTGTAGGGCTGGAATCCAAGGTCTTATGAATCCATTGTGGCACCTGGTTCTTGGGGTTCAGGTTCACTCTCTGTGGCAGAGTTGGGTGTAGGTTATCCAAAGAACCAAGTTTTTTGACTCTGAGGCACTCCCTAGCAGCTTGGATCCAGGTGCCCTGGTTGTACCTGTGATTTTATACCTGCTGGGTATGGTGTAGCACTGACCAAACTCCAAAGAAAAAGATTTTGGCCAAGGAAGCAGGATATGGCTGCAGCTCAGGAACCTGAGCCAGTGGGTCTCAGCGGCAACTGATAAGGTACTGTGTAGTAGTGACTCTAGACCCATGGATGGTAGGGCTACACAGATCCTTGCCTCATACTCTGAGGCCAGGTGCAGCAGCAGCAAATACCTTTAGAATGGCAGAGCACAGCTGTGGTTTGATCCCCAGGAGGATAGCATTCAACACAGAAATTACTCAACTCCCCAGAAATAGGGTTATCTCAGCAGCTCAGACTCTAAGGGGCTATAGCCTAGCTCCAGAAAAGCAGAGTAGTAGAGTTATTTGGCCTGTAGGTCAGGGTATCTTGGCTCAACCAGTGCTCTGTTTCCCTAGGACATGAGCAACTACATCAGCTCAGCCCTGGGATGCATAGGTGCTCAGCTTGGCAAAGTGTATGCCAGATACTTTCTAGCCCTTGCCATAACAGAGCAATAAGTCTGGGAAAAGGATGATTAAAGAAGATTAAAACAGAGGCTATCTCTAATGTCTGGATGGAGTTAAGGCAAACCAACAAAGGTATCTGCAGCACCCAGATGCTAACAACAGCGAGATTTCCTTACTGCCTCTTAGTCTGAAGGAGCAAAGAAAGACGATGGTACCCAAACTTGGGAAGATTGATAGCTATGGGAGAGGACTGCGCAACAGCAGCCGTTGCCGTCAGTAGTAGAGATGTCCTAACCACCACCAAACTGTACCCCAGGAGGAAAAGAACAAGGGGCATGAAAACCCTACTTTTCTGTCTCTCTTCTACCCTCTAATTTCTTACTGGTCCCTCTCTTTGGCTGAGGCTCAACAGAAGCCAAAGTGATGAGAACCTGGTTAAAATAGTCCATTAGAGGTCAGCCTCTGGGCCACAGCACAGAGTAGAAAATAATGATGTGATCCGGAGAGGCAAACAGAAAATGAAACAAATAATTTGCCTTTGTAAGGCTTATATTCTAGAATATATAATGCACTTAACACTCTACCTAGCATAGATTGTGGGTTCAATAAGTATTAGTTATTGGTAGTATTGTTTGCAGTAATAATATTATGAAGAGAAGATTTTTAAGACTTTTCTAATAAATAAATTTACTTTGATTGTACTTTCAGTAGTAGAGTATTTTTTCTTAACCATTCCCTAAGCTGTGTGTATATGGTTTATTTTACTTTATCTTATTTTGGTGGTTAAAATAACAACAATGACAAAACATACACACACACATAACATTAAATATACCATCTTAACAGTTTTTAAGCTTATAGCTTGGTAGTGGTAAGTATATTCACATTGTAGATACCCAAGATTTTAAATAGAGTTATGAGTCACTTAACCAAGATATATTCTGAGAAATACATTGTTGGGCAATTTCTTATTGTCTGACCATCGTAGAGTGTACTTACACAAACCTAGATAGTTTAGCCAACTACGCACCTAGCCTACATGGTGTTACTGTATGGAATACTGTATGCAATTATAATGGTAAGTATTTGTTTATCAAAACAGAAAAAGTACAGTTAAAAATATGGTAATCTTAATGGGACACCATCATATATGCAGTCCAACATTGATCAAACTATCCTTATGCAGCACATGACTATACTTATGAGGCAGACATCTTTAGAAAGAAATCTTTTGGCAGGGGTAGAGGATTAATATTGTCTCAGGATGTTTTCTTAGGGGGAATTTGAAGCATTCCTTTTCCAGACTCCAAGCTAAATCATTGCCCCTGATAAGTGACTTTCCTGAGATCAGATCAAATCTATCAGATTAATCTTACAGAAAAGTGCTTTTCACCAAGTTGTAAGAAGTTAGTAGGGCAGGTTCTATCTCTTATACCATCAGTATGAGAACACAAAACAATGAAAATCTTGTTTTTCATTTTCAAAAGTAGTATTTAACCTAGGTAATTACAGACACTAATCATTTTTAAATGATTTAGTTATATTTGCTCAACTTCTATTATTAATTCATTAGTAAGCTAATATGTTTTTGAATATTTTCTTTTTTTTTTTTTTTTTTTTTTTTTTTTTTTGAGATGGAGTTTCGCTCTTGTTACCCAGGCTGGAGTGCAATGGTGAGATCTCGGCTCACTGCAACCTCCACCTCCTGGGTTCAGGCAATTCTCCTGTCTCAGCCTCTTAAGTAGCTGAGATTACAGGCACACGCCACCATGCCCAGCTAATTTTTTTTTATTTTAGTTTTAGTTTAGAAACAGGGTTTCACCATGTTGACCAGGATGGTCTTAATCTCTTGACCTCGTGATCCACCCACCTCGGCCTCCCAAAGTCCTGGGATTACAGGCTTGAGCCACCGCGCCCAGCTGTTTTTGAATATTTTCAAAAGCAATAATTAAAATATTTCTGGCTTGCCTTTATTTAACCAAAAAGTTTAGTTAATAAAGTACTGCATTTCTCAAACATCAGAACTTCAATAAATTATAAAGGTGCTGGATTTTTTTTGTAATTGTTATTTATAATTTATATCCTACCATTTTTTTTTCTTACAGACCCTCAAATCACTTTACATATATTAGGAAAATTCACATTATTTGAGGGGGCAAAAGTGGCAAATGTAAATGGCAGTTCTTCTAAAGTAAAGCAGAGCACCAAGAAAGACACCTAATAAATAGTCATTACCTTAAAGTACCTATGCAATCAGCTTAAATGAACTAAAGACTCTGGTGTGAGTGCACCTGTTTGTGGACAGCCTTTATTACACTGGCCCAAAAAAGAAAGTAAAACTTCCTTTTATGGTTTATTTATTTAAAATATTAAAGAAATTAACATCCTTTGCAGACTTTTCCTTTGCAGCAGCAAAGTACATCAACTGGCTTTTTCATGTTTATTTCCAGCCAACTCAGACAGTAATGCCAGGACAAGTCATGCGGGTTACAACAGGTGCTCCAATACCCTGCGGTGCTGATGCAGTAGTACAAGTGGAAGATACCGAACTTATCAGGGAATCAGACGACGTACGTCATCATCAAGTCCTATTGTGCTGTTGTTCCTATGGCAGTATTATGTCAAAACCATTTTCTGCAATGTTTGTGGGATTAACCCAGTTATTCTGGCTTATGGTGGGATCTTATATTGTAGTATTTGAGTCTCCAGTAAATAAGAAATTTCCTTAATCTTGAAAATCTGTTACTACAGGACAGCTTTCTATGATCATTGCTGTTATGGCAAAATTTGAACCATATTTAACCCAAGCAGTTTCACATGCAAACAAAACAAAGTACCTCAAGAAAGCAGAGATAATGGTTGACATACTTCCCAGAGCAGAGACATTAATAATTGGCATACCTTCCAGCTGAGAAATTTGCCATTGAGACTAGCTTCTGATAAAATGTCAAGGAGTTCATGAAATTAGAATTTACTAAAGAAGAATTTAACAAAAAACACTTGGGCAAGTTCTTGAATATTACACTAAGCCAAGTATTTGAATCAAATGACCCTTTCACCTCTGGTTTTCTGTAATTCAGGAAAAAGCAGTGCCACCAAATGACAGCCTAGAAATACTAAGTGTATGTCAGTTTTCCCTCCATTGCCTCAAATAAAAGATGCTGGGATCTTTTTGGACCTAAGCAAGCCTGTATTACACTGAAAATAGTGGCAAGTTATTGAAACCAAAGTATAAGCCAGTAATAAAAGTAGAATAAATTCAACTGAGGTTTTAATAATAAGCTTACTTGTTTTGTGAAGAAGGTTTAAAGATATATTTTAAAAGCTAAGGTTAAAAGATATATTTTAAAAGCTAAGCTTAAAATAAAAATATATTCTCCCAAGCTGAGAAGATAGTAAAATTTGGCCATGCCAAGAGACAGACACTTTCCTTGATCTGGAGATTTTCTTTTTAATCACCTTTCCACATACAAGGCTTATAAAATTCAACTGTTGGCAAACGGACCACATTGCCTGCTGTTAAAACTGTCTAAGCAGATTTATTGGCATCAGGGAAGCCAGCAGAGCTTTGAAATCCGGAACACATGCATCCATAGACTCTGCCAGATGACAAGACACAGTTCCAGTGTCACAATATTATTCATAGCCCATAAATGTAAAATTGATTATTGCCATTAATGTACAGGAATCTACTACCAGGCAAACTGTAAGTCCTTTACTGAAATTTCTGCAGGTATTTGGTAACCTTGGCATGGTATTGAACTCATGATTCATGGGAAGAGAAGAAAGATATTATTTCCACACACACTTTGTTAGGGTAGCCATCTATATCCATCTACATATATGTAATATATAAATATATAAAGTATATATATAATGTACTAGTTCAAATATTAAATCTTGCTTTACAGTTGGTACATTTTTTAAAAACATAAAAATTAGACCAAAAAAATTGTATTTATTGGCACCAAACCTTCTAATTTTTCAGGAACCTGTGTTAGAAATTCAGTGTTTTCGAAAGGTATAGCAAATAGTTTTGGGTTTCTCTATATTTGTATATATCCTAGGCCTATCTGATGGTAAAAGTATCTGAGTAGCCAAATTCTACTGCCCAGAAATTCTGTTTGAAATTACATAACCTGCTCTTATTATAGGGCACTGAAGAACTTGAAGTGCGAATTCTGGTGCAAGCTCGGCCAGGCCAAGATATCAGGTAACTTCAAAACACATACAATATATAGCCCACTTTTATTTCTTTTCTTTTTTTTTTTTTCCTCACCCATCTCTCTTTAGTCATTTTTTTTAGCCCACTTTTGTTTCTACATGATCATTTACTCAGGAAACCCTGGGTACTATAAATCTGTAGCCACATCAATTGGCCATTAATTTTCAGGGCTTTAACAAGAAGAAAAATGAATTGTTTCACATCTCTGCCTTCCTACTTTTTAATGAAGGACAGTAAAGGCAAGTTAGTCAAAAGCAAGATGAGAAAGAGGGAAATATTCTACATACGAGCCTACATATTCTACAGTTAATTCTACTCCTAGATAATCCAGAATTACCGAATCCCATCCCTAAGTAATCCAGAATGTGGGTATTTACACAATTAAATTATAGCATATGCTCTACTAAGCACCAATAATAAGGGAATAATCTGCTCCTCTTTATATACAAAGATGAGGCTACTGTCCTATAATAAATAGTGTGTATACCTTAAATTATTTTTCTTACAATGGAATATGTTTACCTTGATTCCATTAATACTAATTTGCTGAACATCCCTTTGTAATGAAACTATACTTCTCCCATCCTTATGGCAGCACGCCAAGGTGAATGTACCTCTGTGGCCACAGATCAGGACAGACCTAAGTGAAAATTACCTCTATGACCATAACCTCATTAGCATTATTCTCCTTGCCACAAAGCTAGCCAGCTGTGGACCTCTTATCATCAATGCTGCTAGATATTTTGATACAGATTCTTGCCTTATCAAAGAAAAGTTTGCAATTGGCAGTTTTGCTATAATGTAGCACAAAACAATTTGTAATTTTCTTCACAGGTACTCAAGAAAACAAAATTTCAAATATGAAGTAACAGGTTCTTCTTTAGTAGTAATATAATCCAATCCTATTTCTGTTTTCTGTTGTGTGATTTAACTTTTAAAATTAAAAAAGCATAGAATTTTTAGAATCCCTTCATTTCGTTATTTTTCTACTACTTTGGTTCTTGACTTTTTTCTCCTCTTGAATGTCCTCCTTCTTTGACACTTAAGTTTCCCTCATGAGTTGAGAAAATGTTGTTCTTAATCACACTGTTTATGGTTCTGCTTTGACTTTCAGACCCATCGGCCATGACATTAAAAGAGGGGAATGTGTTTTGGCCAAAGGAACCCACATGGGCCCCTCAGAGATTGGTCTTCTAGCAACCGTAGGTGTCACAGAGGTTGAAGTTAACAAGTTTCCAGTGGTTGCAGTCATGTCAACGGGGAATGAGGTATTAAAAATAAAAGTGGGGAGAGGGCCTGTAAGATAAAGGTATTTCTGACATCTGTTTTGCGTTGTAAATAGAATGTTGTATATTATATATCATACCAATGGGTGCACATTCTTATAACAAGGAAACCATAAATTGACCTTAGGATAGTTTCAAGCTCAGAATATGAAGAACAAGGAAGAACCAGTAAAAAACATATGTATTATGAAATGTTCTCTTCTATTTACTAGAATGAAATATTATAACCAATGGCCTTTCCACATATTCAACATTTATAAACAAAGAATTTTAGCTGCTAGCTATAGCTATTAAACTATGCAAACTCAGTATTTAGTCCATTAAGACAATGAATTGTGGCCATCCTGCTGTTGAAATGATAGGCCACTTCTGTGTGGTAAGTATCAATGAATCAGGACATCATGGCTAGCACTTCTTGTGAAAAGTTCCATGTAATCTTTAATCACCAAGAGGGACTTGATAACCAGGTTTTTTTTTTTTTTCTCTCTCTCTCTCTCTCCAGCATCTCTAGTGGCATGGTATTCAGAATGGGTCGAAATGTCATTTCATTCCTGATTTAGAAAAGAGAATTCAATCCATCTCTTTCTGAGAACTCTTGAAAAACTTCCTATTGCCTATTTTGCTTAGGTTGTGCAAAACTTCAGTCAGAAACGCTAAGGTCAAATGGAGAATATTAAAAAGTGAATCTGCTGGAAACTCAAAACCTTATAGAAGAATCAGAAACTATTGAGATTTTTAAAGTATTAATAATTCCTCTGACCTTACTATTACAGAAAAATTAATGGCATTTAAAAAAATTTCTTTGTTCTGAAAATAAACCCATCATTATTTTTAATTTCTTGAAGTCTTGGAAATGAAAATTTTCAAAGGTCGTTTTAGGACCTTATAGTTCTTTTTTTTTTTTTGAGACAGAGTTTCGCTCTTGTTACCCAGGCTGGAGTGAAATGGCGCGATCTCGGCTCACCGCAACCTCCGCCTCCTGGGTTCAGGCAATTCTCCTGCCTCAGCCTCCCGAGTAGCTGGGATTACAGGCACGCGCCACCATGCCCAGCTAATTTTTGTATTTTTAGTAGAGATGGGGTTTCACCATGTTGACCAGGATGGTCTCGATCTCTTCACCTCGTGATCCACCCACCTTGGCCTCCCAAAGTGCTGGGATTACAGGCGTGAGCCACCGCACCCGGCCCTTAGGACCTTATAGTTGTTTTGGTTAGAGCAAAAGAATAGACTATTTTATTTTGCTAATGGAGAGCTAAATCAGCATTCCAGATGTGCTTACTTCCAAGGATACAGGTACTAGTCATTTCTCAAAATTATCAGTTGACAGAAAACAAGCATTCTTTTTAATTTTATCTACATAGTGATGATTTTAATATCCTTAGGACCAAATAACACTATATTTAGCATCAGAAATAAATTTCTGTTAAACTGGCTGACTCATTGAACCATTCTCTTTTACTTACATGCTTTGTGCATCAAGTACGTTCATGGAGTTTGAGAAAGCAAAACAGAATTAGCACACTCATGGCCCAGGCATGGTGCCTTATACCTGTAATTCCAACACTTAGGGAGGATCAGTTGAGACTAGGAGTTCAAGACCAGCCTGGGCAACATAGTGGGACCCTACCTTTACTGAAAAATTAAAAATAGCTGTGCATGGTAGCACATGCCTATAGTCCTAGCTACTGGGGAGGCTGAGGAGGAAAGATCACTTGAACCCAGGAATTCAAGGCTGCAGTAAGCTATGATGGCACCACTGCACTCCAGCCTGGGTGAAAGAGTAAGACCCTTTCTCAAAATAAAGTAAAATAATAATTAACACACGCATAAATAACTATTTAGTTAATAGGAAACTTTGTGCTATATGGCTCATATTTCTCTCTCATGAGACCAGCTTTTGTAGGGCTGGAGTCATTCTCTCAATTACCCCACAGAGCATATTGTTAGTTGTTTTTTTTTTAAGCCACCCTTTACACTCAATTAAAACTATTTACTGGAAGTAGGCTAAGGTGATGGTATGAGAATAGAGATGGTACTTGTATCATGAAATCTAGGGAAGAGTTTGTAATCTTACTTCCCTGCCCCCATAGAGCTTACTATTCTTGAAGAGTCTTTGACTAGTTCTGTATGACTCATTCCCCTACTTAAACAGGCCTGTTATATTAAAGTATACCACAGTTTTCCAAGGGAATAATGCTTCTAAATTCTATAATCTCTGGTCCCATATAGCTCAACATTCCTCCCTTTTTCCCATTCAGTTAGTTTTTATTATGACTCTGTAGGTTAGTTTTGTTCAACAGATAATTGGGTACCTCTGTGCCAGACATTATAGTGTAAATTCATGATAAAAGAGATAAATAAAGCATATTATCTCTCCTGAAGGCTTGAGATTCACAAACACCCAGAAAACAATAGCAAAAAAAAAAAATCATTTATTTTCAGAAAGGGCAAAAGAAATTGCACTTAATGTGGCAAGGCCATAATTTACCCAATCACAGTACAAACTTCCCTTAAGTATTGGTTTTAGTTTCCTTTGATACATATGGTTTCTGGCCAGGCAAGGTGGCTCACACCTGTAATCCCAGCATTCTGGGAGGCCGAGGCAGGCAGATCACTTGAGATCAAGAGTTTGAGACAAGCATCGCAAACATGGCAAAACACTGTCTCTACTAAAAATATAAAAAATTTAGCTGTATATGGTGGGTATGCCTGTAGTCCCAACTACTTGGGAGGCTGAGGCAGGAGAATTTCATGAACCCAGGAAGCAGAAGTTTCAGTGAGCTGAGATCATGCCACTGCACTCCAGCCTGGGTGACAGAGCGAGACTCCCTCTCAAAAAAAAAAAAAAAAAAAAAGATATATATGCTTTCACATATGTCCACTTCTTGATCTCATATGACATATTGGTAGGCAGGACAGTTGCCTTGGCAACCCAAAGAATGCCGTACAAGATGTCTATGTATACTTCTTAAAATCTGCCCAGTATTTTGTTGCTGTATGAGCTTGTTAAAGACCAGGAAATTTTCAAAATTGGGGATATATTTATCAACTATAGCTAATATGGAATAGCTGGTTTACATATTTGTTGATTTCAACAAACTGTGCATATTAAAATTTAGATATGCAACCTGTGGTGGTTCATGCCTGTAATCCTGACACTTTGGGAGGCTGAGATGGTTGGATCACTTGGAAGCTAGGAGATTAAGACCAGCCTGGACAACATGGCAAAACCCTGTCTCTAGAAAAAAATACAACAATAAGCCAGACGCAATGGTATGCCCCTGTAGTGTCTGCTACTCAAGAGGCTGAGACAGAGATTGCAGTGAGCAATGACCATACCACTACACTACAGCCTGGGAGACAAAGCAGGACCCTGTCTCAAAAAAAAAAAAAGAAAAAAGAAAAAAAAAAAGAGAAGAAGAAAGGGTTGGGGGAGAGAGAGAGAGTGAGAAAGAGAGAAAAAGGAAGGAAGGAGAGAGAGAGAAAAATAAAAATAGCAGTGTATACTGCTCAGGAGATGGGTACACCAAAATCTCACTAATCACCACTAAAGAACTTATTCATGTAACCAAATACCACCTATTCCCCAAAAAGCTATTGAAATAATTTTTTTTTAAAAGGAAAACTCGTTCAGAATAAAAAAAGAAAGAAAGAGTCTTGCCATTTTGCCCAAGCTGGCCTTAAACTTCTAGGCGCAAGTGATCCTCCCACCCCAACTTCCCAAGCAGCTGACACTACAGGCTCATGCTACCGTAGCTGCTTCACAGGACAGTTTTAAGCCAAAATTATTAAACCAGTCAAATCTGTCCAGTCATCTTAATGGAAATATTATGTTAATTATTTTCTAATATAATTTGTAAACCTCTGTTTTTCCAAAACAAATTCTTAAAGACTCCTTAAATTATGTTTAAAAGCTCTGAATGTTTCTCTTCCCTTCTTATCTTATAACCTAGTAAGCAAGGCAATTAGCTTAACTCTCAGTTAAACCTCTTTTTTCCCCCCAGAGTTTTATTAAAAGCTATTTGGAGCAGCAACATGCTTCATCAGAGCTCATTGACTTTTCTCCCTCTTTTTGTGTTAGACCTATTTATCTGAACTATCTGGTATTCTAAGGTATGTCCATAATAGCCAGAATTGAATTTTGATCAATTAAAACGTTAAGCTTCCAGAAGACAGAGAAAGAAAGTGAAATGATTACCACAGATATGTAAAGATCTGACCACTATAAATGTCTAATCATCTTCTCTTTGAAAAGAAGGGAAAAGTCTTAAATGCAAGCAAACCCATTTCAATACATGAGAAAGAAAGGGAGAGTCATTACAACCAGTTCAAACAATGTCTTAGGCCCTTGATAATTCCCTCAAGACTATCAGATTAATTAAGTCTCCAAAAGTACTTTTAAGTGAATAATTATAGTTATATCAAAAGTACTTCAAAATGGCCGCTGCAATTCCAAGTTGTCCTTGATGAAATTATGCCTTTTAGAAAGATCAATTTGTGAAAGAAAAAACAGAGACCAGAGTTATGCCTGGAGATAGTGCAAGTTTATTATTAAATGAACCTATGAATTCATTAGCTAATGGTCATTCAAAAGGGAAAAATAAAGGTTGGACCCCTGACAGCTAACTCTAAAAATCAACAAGCTAGAATTGGTAGAGAGGAAATTTCTTCCAAAGCCAGTTTCTCATAGGCAAAACTAAGAGAAGTTCTTATAGGCACACAACAATATGGCCAATTGACAGATAGGATGGCCAGTTTCAAATCAACACTTTAGCAGACCTTTAATAAGAAAAACAAAAATTAGTATACATGGAATCAGATAACCAAATAGTTCTGGAAACCTTATATTTATAACAAAATCAATGTCAGCTGTCTTTTGGAGTTCAACAAAAAAGGATCAGACCTCAAAACAAGGGCTGAAATTATCTAAGCATCATAGACAAGGAATCCGCCAACCAAAAAGGCTCAAAAGACCTCACTGAAATACAGTATAACCAATAATAAAACTGGTGGCAAGGTTTCCTGCCCATGTCTTGATAGGATTTTCGTAATACCAAAATCCTAATACAAAGACCACCAGGGAACCCTGTTAATCATACAAAATGGTTATATTAAAGTTTCTGAGCAAAAGAAAACATCACCTTGACAATGTTGGGGAGGAAAAAATAATATTTCCTCTACCCTTAAGAGTTCTTACCTGTGACCTCTATAAAAGACATACTAACAATAACAACAACTACAAAAAAAAAAAAAAACACAGAAGTTATTTAACATGTATGTGTGACATTTTAAGTAATTTCAGTGCATTTTAAGTAATTTCAAAAAAATACAGAATTAAATGGAAGAGTATAAGGCTAAATATACTAGAATAAACTCACAATTTTCCCTTTTAAAACTGAATTTTATTTTCTGTTATACTTCCAGTTTTCTTGGGAATGATGTGACATCTTGGGAATAATCATCTCCCACGTATACATGGGGGGAGATACCCAAAGGAAAATTAGTAACTCCTGAAGTGATGGCTGAGAAGTCTGGCTTAAATAACATCTTCAAAATTAAAAAACAACAAAACAAAACAAAAATAGCATCTTCAGCAAAGAAATAATACATTCTTGGAGAAGTGATGAGACACACAAAAAAGTAAAAGGACCTTGAGTCTCTAGGGCCGGCAATTTGTGGGAAAGCAAATATATGGGAAACTAATGATAGATTAAAGGCTAGTTAATAAAGTTTGATATATAAATTCCTCTGGTGCCATCTGCAGGCTAAGTGTCCAAAGATTTATCCCTCTTGGGGGTCGGGGAAGATAGGTTTGTTAACTTATGTCCTACTTTTAGGCAAATAGGAGAAAGGCAGAGACCTTTTCTTATATTTTTCTTCTTGGCACCTTCAGCTCAAAAATAATTGTTATGCCAAAGTGGCATATTTGGGGATGGCATATTCTGCTACCCTTCAACAGAGGCTCAGTGATGTTTCACAACTGGGAAGTCATAAAATTTTATGAGGGTGTTTATAGGATTTTGAGGACTAGGGTTGATCATGGAGTAGTTTTAAGGTAGAAGTTATTAAGCAAGGTCTAGGCAGAGACTGGTCAGAATCTGTAAGATAGGCAAATCAATACTTTAGCAGACCTTTAGTAAGAAAAACAAAAAATAGTATACATCCAATCAGATAACCAAACAATTCTGGAATTGGTGGATCACAATCCGTCTTATCTTCAGAGCATATGAGTCCATGTGGAGTTACTGTTAAAACAAGTTGTCCATGAGCTTATCTTAAAGTATATAGATCTGAACAAGCTTGTATTAAAAGCAATTTAACTTAGGTAGTTCAAGTTACATATCTCAGTTTAGTACAGTTTAGCTGTTATGCAAATAATGGTATAGTTTTGCAAGTTGAGGTTTCTGTTTTATTTCTCAGAAGGAAATAGTTTATAGGCAAGGCAGCCAGTTATAAGGCTTTCACAGAAATTTAGGCATAGTATAATGAATGCTTAGAATTGTTTTGGAAGTTGGTAAGAGAGTGAATGAAAATGTAGGGCCTAGGAAGAGATGGATTAAAATATTCTTAATGATTGAGGCCTTTGGAAAGAGTGGCCTGCAAAGGAGAAAAAGAGAATTAAATGTTTAAAAAGTGGAAAGATAGTGGCTGGGTGTGGTGGCTCACACCTCTAATCCAAGCACTTTGGGAGGCTGAGGCAGGTGGATAACCTGAGGTCAGGAGTTCAAGACCAGTCTGGCCAACATGGCAAAACCCTGTCTATACTAAAAATGCAAAAATTAGCTGGGTGTGGTGGCATGCACCTGTAGTCCCAGATACTCGGGAGGCTGAGGCAGGAGGATTGCTTGAACCCAGAAGGCAGAGGTTGCAGTGAGCTGAGAATGCACCACTGCACTCCAGCCTGTGTGACAGAGTAAGACTCAATCTCAAAAAAAAAAAAAAAAAAAAGGTGGGAAGATAGTGGCACCATTGATAGTACCAAAAATAGGAAATTGAACTTGGTGACTTGATATGGAGATGATGGGTTATGTTTTGTTTTACTTTGTTTTTCTTTTGAAACTCTAATAAATTTCAGACATCATTCCCAAGATGACTGGAAGTATAACAGAAAATAAGATTCAGTTTTAAAAGGGATAGTTGTGAGTTTATTCTAGTATATTTAGTCTCATACTCTTCTATTTAATTCTGTATTGTTTTCTTTGAAATTACTTAAAATGTACTGTAAATCCTACACCATCATTTAACTAGCTATTATTTCATTATGTCAATTTTACAGACAAATAACTGGTTCTCCAGTAATCCCTACTTATCTGTTATTCTGGAACTGTTTGCAGCAAAATAACAGAGAAAAACATGAATAGTAAAGAAAACACCCTGATAACAGAGGAATCTTACTTAGTTAATAGTCAGCACCCTGCTTTGAAAAAAAATGATATAACCAGTTTTCTTTCTAAAGCAACTGGGTTGATTAATGGAGTTAAAGAGCTGCAAGCCTTGCCCCTTATAAAATGATAATCACTTGAATAACTGTGTATTAATTAAGATCAGAAAAGTTCATCTATATTAGCATTGCAATAGCAATTTTCTAAGCACTGCCAGTGAGTAAGAATGAAAGTGGGTTGCAATGTCACATGGCATCTGATTAAGTTAAATTAGTACAGTATTTGAAGGGAAGACTCCCTTGTGACACTGAATAAGATGGTCAGAGTTTTCCTGTAGTGTATTGGAAGGGGACAGTTGGTTGCAAAACTACTACTTTTCCAATATAAAGTCAAAAGTTTGGCCACATAATATCAGTAATGAGTTTGAAGGAAGATTAGGGACTTGTGGTTACTGTTTGGGAGAATTCATATATGAAGCTCTGGTGTTGGCCATATTAGTATCTTAAACATTTTAAATGTTCAGGCTTGCCTTTAACCTTCTAAATTAGTAGTCCCGGTTTTCTCACTTCAAATAAGTACTTTTTTTTAACTTTATAATTTCTGAAATCAAAGCATATCTTAAAACTGTTACATAAATTGCTGTAAGAATGTGTGTGCGCTAAGGACCCCTTACTCTTAGGCATTTTATAATTTAACAGTCTTTGTTCACATTATAAACTAGTTTCATCTGTACTAGCATATAGGGGTAACAATATGAGAACAATTGGGAGGAAAGTAGGTGTTCTTTCAACATCATATGTCATGAAAAGGAAAAGGAAAGGAAAGAGAATCACATTTATTGTACATTTATCTGCATAAATTGAGTGTTCATTATCTCAATGCTAACAATTACCTTGCAAAGTAGTTATTATTACTATATTTTATAAATGAGAAAATTAAGACAAAGAATTTTGTAAGCTTGAATTTGAACCATGTTTTAACCCAAAGCTCTTCCAACTGTACAATCTGACTACCTCATTGGAACATCCTAAGATAAAATAAGCTGCTTTAATTTTCTTCATAGACATAGTAGGTATTAAATCTCTAAAGGTTAATTCAGTTCAGAATAATGGAATTGTGTGTACATGTAGCTAAGTATTAAGTTTGCTAGTATCAGAGACAAAACATCTGTCGTCTTCTCCTTCATGTAAGCTTAACTTCTTTGATACTGTTGACCCCACTTCAGGAAATAGACCAAAAAGTTTGAAAGAAAGGATAAACAATTATTCTGTTCAAACTTAAGGATATCATGTCACACAATGTATACCTTAAATATTCCCAATGAAAGACAAATTGAAAAATAATATTGGGAGAAAAAAAGATAATTGTTTTATTTAGTTTGGCCCAGTATCTCCAGAGCATTATTGTCCAATTGGAGCGAAACCTGGTAGGATATTTGGCCTGCAGTTCCATCACCAGTGAAATTTCTGAGTGTTTTTTGACTTCTTTGAACATTTTCTCATCCACCTATAATTTCGATATTTATTTAACTGACACAAGAACAGAAAATTAAACACTGCATGGTATCATTCATAGGCGAGTGTTGAACAATTAGAACACGTGGACACAGGGAGGTGAGCATCACACACTGCAGTCAGTTGTCAGGGACTAGGGGAGGGACAGCAGGGGGTGGGGAGGGATAACATGGGGAGAAATACCAGATATAGGTGATGGGGGTAGGAAGGCAGCAAACCACTTTGCCATGTATGTACCTATGCAACAATCCTGCATGATCTGTACATGTACCCCAGAACCTAAAGTGCAATTAAAAAAAAAAAAAGATCCTTTGGGCATTCACCTTCAAAATGCCAGATACTATTGTAGGTGTTAGATGTGCTACACTCTGTTTAGTAGATCTTTTTTTATTGGAAATATGCGACATTATCTTAATAGAATAATTTGTGGTGGTTTTTTTGGCTTTGTAGCTGCTAAATCCTGAAGATGACCTTTTACCAGGGAAGATTCGAGACAGCAATCGTTCAACTCTTCTAGCAACAATTCAGGAACACGGTTACCCCACAATCAACTTAGGTATTGTAGGAGACAAGTAAGTGTTGGATGTTATTCTGGAAAGTTTTTATTGTACTAATACGAGTTTTTGGAGTACTCAATACATGGAGTTCCTGCTAAAGAGAGAGAAACTTAATGTCATAATTTTCACTTACCTCATTCTTCAGAACCCAAAGAATTATGGAGGTATCTGTGTCCTTTAGAGATAAAGATTTCTTGGAATGCCTCTGAAAACAAGAGAAATACTTTACTTTCCTATAGGTGTGTTAGATTTCATAGGACTTTTTTGTAATAGTGTTGGCTTTATCCCATTGGAGCTGATGGTGATGGCATTATTCTGATTCACATTTTTACCTCTTTCAAGAAAGACAAGAAAAACATAGGTAAGAAGAGAAAATAAGATTGTCAAAATTAGCACTACTTAATTATTTGAAGTTTAAGTACAATTTTTTCTATGACTTCTGTATTGGTTTTTGTATCTTTATGTAACCTGTTTCTCCTGGCTTCACCTACTTGAAAGTGCAAAGGGAAGTACATTGACTATAATTACTCAT
Organism: Saimiri boliviensis; assembly: GCF_048565385.1. Classification (NCBI taxonomy): domain Eukaryota; kingdom Metazoa; phylum Chordata; class Mammalia; order Primates; family Cebidae; genus Saimiri; species Saimiri boliviensis. The sequence goes on along the minus strand of NC_133450.1, from coordinate 36,634,409 downwards.
CTTTAAGAGCATATTACTCCCATCTACTGAATTAACTCAGCTCTCTGCTACATTTTCTGTGAATCTCCAGTGCTGTCTCACATGTGATCAAAAGCAAGTCTAAGCTTTCTGAACATCATGCAACATCTGAACAGTATCATGCAACACTGTTACCTGGCTATCTTTCAGACTCTTTCCAGTTCAATAGAGCTACACCTGCTTTTAGTAATACTCAAACATCAACCCAGTGGAGACAAGGCTAAGAGACAGATCTGAGTGATAAATACCCATGATGTATCCATCACCCATAATCCCCTTTCTCTCTTATCACTACCTCATCACTGAGTAGACCTCATTAAGCATGGATCTTTCTTCCCTTATGATGAGTACCTTCCCAAAACTCAAATGTGCTTCTGAAGAGTTTCTGACCTACCATTCATAAGGTATGCTTTGACAAGGCATGCTATGAACTTTATCTTAGGCTCAAACTGGACACAGTCTAAAACTAAGCTTGTCCAGGCCAGGCGCAGTGGCTCATGCCTATAATCCCAACACTTTGGTAGGCCAAGGTGGACAGATTGCTTGAGACCAGCCTGACTAACATGGAAAAACCCCATCTCTACTAAAAATTTAAAAAATTAGCTGGTGTGATGGATCATGCCTGTAATCCCAGCTACTTGGGAAGCTGAAACATAAGAATCACTTGAGCCTGGGAGGTGGAGGCTGAAGTGAGCTGATACCGCAACACTGCACCCCAGCCTGGGCAACAGTGAGACTCTGTCTCAAAAAATAAATAAATAAACAAATAAACTAAGCTTCTCCAACCCTTGGCCCATGGGCCACATACAACCCAGAACAGCTTTGAATGTGGCTGAACACAAATATGTAAACATTCTTTTTTTTTTTAATATGTAAACATTCTTAAAACATTATTAGATTTTTGTTTGTTTGTTTGTTTGTTTGTTTTTAGCTCATGAGCTATCATTAGTGTATTTTATGTGTGGCCCAAGACAATTCTTCTTCTTCTAATTTGGCCCAGGGAAGCCAAAAGATTGGACACCCCTGGTCTAAACCTTGGACACAGCACCTTCCCAGTAACCTGAAAGGTAGTGGCTTTTATGTCATGTAACCTTTTGAAGTTCTCTTCTTTCCTTCTGATTTTTTTTTTCTTTCTCTGAGGTCACTGGAGTAGAAGTTGATGCATTTTCAAATGTAAATACAAATTAAAATCTTCACCATTCGTATTTACATGGATGTTTAGTTCTAAAGAAGTTTGGCTGGAAGTGGTGGCTCACGCCTGTAATCCCAGCGCTTTGGGAAGCCAAGGCAGGCAGATCACTTGAGGTCAGGAATTCAAGACCAGTCTGGTCAACATAGTAAAACCCGTCTCTACTAAAAATACAAAAGTTAGCTGCCAGGAGGCAGAGGTTGCAGTGAGCTCAGATTACACCATTGCACTGCAGCCTGACTAACAGAGTAAGATTCCATCTCAAAAAAAAAAAAAAAAAGTTCATCAGTAAGTAACCAGCCAACTTAGAGCCCATGCTAGTAGAGCTAGCATACAGGTTACCTAGCATCACCCTCTCCAGGGTCCCTAGTCCTAGGAAGGAAATAGAAATAACCTACTTTAGAAAAAAAAAAAAGGAAGGAAAGGGAAAAACATAGCCAGTTATTTGAATTTGGGCCTGAGCAGTAACCTATCCTTTCAGATACAAGTACCTAAAAACTATCCTATGCAGATATAGCTTTTTCAAAGACCAAAATCAGCCTCTCAGAAGAGATGGGATAAATCCAAGAGTTTGAAAACACAAAGATAAGGCAAGCAGGCCTGAAACTTCCTGGAACAAACACCAGATTCTTAGGGTTATTTCCCTCCTACCAATGGCTCTGGTCCTACCTCTAAGTGCATTAATGAGCTCTAAGAAATATCAAAAGGGAAAAGGGAACTTTTAAATTATTTTTACTCTAAGTTGTTTGGGACTATAAGTCTGTCCATTCTCCCTCTTACTGTTACACTTTTATATTTTTTAAAAAAAAAGGTTACTTAATATGCTATGTATATTGCCATTATCTTGAAGCACTCTAAAGGCCAAAACATCTTTGAAAGACTAACATGTTGGTATGCTGATATTTGTCTAGGGTCCACAATGTTAATTTATGGTAAATATTTCCTAATAATGTTGGTATAACATTTAACTCCAAAATATACTTTGAAAAAAGTATAAAGAACAACAAAACTATAAACAGGTTAAGGCAATTCAGTGAATGTACAAATCTCTAGTGTATTCCCTTTTCTTTGATAGTAATACCTTATGTCAACCTGAGAACAATTAAAAAAAAAAAAAATGGATGCAAATCTAGGCTTTCTTAGTCTTAGAGTGCCATATTGAAGAGGTCCAGAGTAAATAGTGTAGAATGCAGAGGTGGAATGTGAGAGGAAAGAATTCATAATTGTTCTAATGGAAATCTGTGCTGGAAATTTAGCAAAGAAAACAAGGTATTTAATCTACAATCTATTGATACTCTATGAAGGCTGCCCTCCTTCATTTCTTCTATTTAGCCTTTTGCTAAAGAAAGCAAATATTGTTACACAGAAGCATCTGGGTAAAGCTCTCCAAGGAAACAAGCAGAATCATGGGACAAACTGTACCTGAGGTTTAAAGCAGTGAGAGAATAGCTAAAGAATGTCAGTAAGGGCTGGGCACAGTGGCTCATGCCTATAATCCCAGCACTTTGGGTGACCGAGATGGGTGGATCACCTGAGATCAAGAGTTGAAGACCAGCCTGGTTAACATGGTAAAACCCTGTCTCTACTAAAAATACAAAAATTAGCTAGGTATGGTGGTGCACATCTATAATCCCAGATGCTGGGGAAGCTGAGGCAGGAGAATTGCTTGAACCTGGGAGGCGGAGGTTGCAGTGAGCTGAGATTGGGCCACAGCACTCCAGCCTGGGCAACAAAAGCAAAACTCCATCTCAAAAAAAAAAAAAAAAAAAAGAATGTCAATAAGCACAGAACCGTACTCAATTATGACAGATAAAGGTAGAAAGTGACAGCTCTATTTTTGTCATTAAAACGGATTTGAGTCTGGTTTTTTGGGGGTTTTCTTGTTTGTTTTTGAGATGGAGTCTCACTCTGTACCCAGGCTGGAGTGCAGTGGCACAATCTCGGCTCACTGCAGCCTCCGCCTCTGGGGTTCAAGCCATTCTCCTGCCTCAGCCTCCCAAGTAGCTAGGACTAAAGTTGCATGCCACTATGCCCAGCTAATTTTTGTGTTTCTTAGTAGAGACGGGGTTTCACCATGTTGCCAGGATGGTCTCGATCTCTTGACCTCATGATCCACCCGCCTCGGCCTCCCAAAGTGCTGGGATTACAGACATGAGTCATCGCTCCCAGCCCTGGTTTTCAAATTCTATATGATTCTGTTTCTCAGTTCTTAATTATTTTCCCCTCCCTTAATTTTGACAATCAATGTAAATAGAAGAGTAAGATTTTGTAACTCTTTGAAGTGAGTTGGACTTTGCTTACTATACCTGTTATTTAAAAAGAGTTTAATTTAATAGTACTATGAAGATTACAAGAGGGATGATTCAAATACCTGAAAATTAACAGCTATATTTGAAAATCATTAATTTATAAATATTATATATATATTAAAATACATTTCCTAAGATATGTTTTCTCACACTGTTTGGAACACAGTACTATTGGAGTTCTTACAGTCTTTTACTTTAGAAAGACAGATTTTGAAACCCAGAGATGTTAAGTAACTTGCTCAGCATTATACTACTAGTAGCAGAGATAAAAACTGAATCTAAATTTCCTGAGATTGGCAATCCATAATTCTCTACTATCATTATAAAGACAAGGTATTGTATACCTGTGTACTACTATGGGCTGTATTGATCAGAGAGAGTTTTATGAATCTCTAGTTTCAATCTAGAACTTAAAGAATGAGTATGATTTAGATAGGCAAAGAGAGTGTGTTAATCCAAGTAGGAAACAGAATGAACAAAAGTAGAGATATAGAAACAAATACTGTCTAGAGAATGAGAAATGAACAGCTACTCAGGTTAGTCCAGACTGATTAGAAAAAGAGGTTCAGGTAGAAGGATAAGACAGGTAAATTGTGTAGAAATTTGAAGCCAGATTTTGAAAGGCTTTGCAATTTAGGCAGAACTACCCAATTTAGTTATTTGAAGTTTGGGTGTGTTTTGGTTTTTCTGGGTATCTTTTTGCAGAATTGACATTAAAAAACTATTATTTTTATTATTTTTTATTTATTATACTTTAAATTTTGTGGTACACATGCAGAATGGGCAGGTTTGTTACTTAGGTATACACGTGCCATGGTGGTTTGTTGCATCCATCACCCTGTCATCTACATTAGATATTTCTCCTAATGCCATCCCTCATCCCGATCCCCCACCCCCTGCTATCCCTCTCCTGGCTCCCAACCCCCTAAAAGGCCCCAGCGTGTGATGTTCCCCTTCCTGTGTCCATGTGTTCTCATTGTTCAACACCCACTTATGAGTGAGAACATGTGCTGTTTGGTTTTCTGTTCTTGTCTCAGTTTGCTGAGAATGATGGTTTCCAACTTCATCCATGCCCCTGCAAAGGACATAAACTTACCCATTTTTATGGCTGAATAGTATTCCATGGTGCGTATGTGCCACATTTTCTTTATCCAGTCTATCATTGATGGGCATTTAGGTTGGTTCCAGGTCTTTGCTATTGTAAACAGTGCTGCAGTAAACGTACATGTGCATGTGTCTTTATAATAGAATGATTGATAATCCTTTGGGTATATAGCCAGTAATGGGATTGCCGAGTCAAATGGTATTTCTATTTCTAGATCCTTGAGGAATCGCCACACTGTCTTCCACAACAGTTAAACTAATTTGCACTCCCAACAGTGTAAAAACATTCCTATTTCTCCACATCCACTCCACGTTCAGTCTGGCCTAACCTGAGTAGCTGTTCATTTCTCATTCTCTAGACACTATTTGTTTCTACATTTCTACTTTTGTTCATTCTGCTTCCTGCTTGGATTAACACACACTCTTTTCCTATGTAAATCCTACTCATTCTTTAAGTTCTAGCTAGAAACTAGAGATTTATAAAACTCTTTCTGACCAATCCAGCCCATAGTAATACACAGGTATACGATACCTGGTTTTTTAATGATCGCCATTCTAACTGGTGTGAGATGGTATCTTAGTGTGGTTTTGATTTGCATTTCTCTAATGACCAGTGATGATGAGCTTTTTTCATATGTTTGCTGGCTGCATAAATGTCTTCTTTTGAAAAGTGTCTGTTCATATCTTTTGCCCACTTTTTGATGGGGTTGTTTTTTTCCTGTAAATTTGTTTAAGTTCTTTGTAGATTCTGGATATTAGTCCTTTGTCAGATGAGTAAATTGAAAAAATTTTTTCCCATTCTTTTGGTTGCCAGTTCACTCTGATTATAGTTTCTTTTGCTGTTCAGAAGCTCTTAAGTTTAATTAGATTCTATTTGTCTATTTTGGCTCTTGTTGCCATTGCTTTTGGTGTTTTAGTCATGAAGTCCTTGCCTATACCAATGCCCTGAATGGTGTTGCTTAGATTTTTTCTAGGTTAGGTCTTACGTTTAAATCTTGAATCCATCTGGAGTTAATTTTTGTATAAGGTGTAAGGAAGGGATCCAGTTTTACCTTTCTGCATATGGCTACTCAGTTTTCCCAATACCATTTATTAAATTGGGAATCCTTTACCCATTGCTTGAAAAATGATTATTTTCAAAAGATCAATTGACCTAGATTTATCATATAAGTTAATGACGGAGACTGGAAATAAGGAGAACAATACAATTTGTTTGTTCATTGATTAGTCAGTCACCAGGAAGTATTGATTGTTTACCTGTGGATCATCTGGAAATCTTATTGAAAATGTTGATTATACTTCAACAAATCTGGGGTGGGCTGAGATTTTGCATATCTAACAAGCTCCAAAATGATACCAGACTGCAGGTCTGTGGATCACAGGAAGTATTAAGGATATAGTAAGATCAGTCATGCTTCTCCTATGAATTTTAAGCCAAAGGCTATTGAAGATACAAAATTGAAACAGATGTGGATCTTGCTTTTGAGGAATTACAGATTCCTAGTAGTAAAAATATTTTAGAAGTTTCCAGAATGTAAACTCAAATTTGGAACTAGAATTACAAAGAAAGAGATTAAATAAAGAGAAATATTGAAGATTATTTATTACATAGAAGAGAGCAGTGTCACTGCTGAATTATCTTTGGATTACAAAGCCTCAAAATGGTATGTGTATATAAACACAAAATACCTAGAAAACCAAGCTGTTAGGCCTTTTTACCACCGTTTTATATTCCTGAGTAGCAACAAACTATTTCCATATCTTCACATCCTCCACTCAAAATCTATTCTTTCTTAGCTTTTATAGCTCTTTTTCCTATGCTCGTTCCCTAAATATAGGTCTTCCCATGGCTTACCCTTGGCTTTCTGTCCTTTGCATTCCATATGCTAATGAATAACTACCAAATCTGATATCCCCAGCTCAAATATGAAACTAGTAAAGCCTAGATATTCTGAATTGACACAAATTATGTGAGTTTATATACTTTTAAGCAGAATCCTATTTCTACTTTTTTCCCAATACATTTTATTTGAAAAAAGCAAGTTGCAGAATAATATATTTAATTTTATCTCACATTGAATAGCAACTGAACAAATATGTATTTATAAGTACGGTATATGCATGGAATAATATTTATACATAGAAATACCATATATATCCAACTGTTATTTCTGATAGTAAGATTTTGCATATTCGGTAGAAGTAAGAGACTTAAAAGTGGTGATGAGGGCCAGGCATGGTGGCTCATGCCTGTAATCCCAGCACTTTGGAAGGTAGAGGAGGATGGATCATGAGGGCAGGAGTTCAAGACCAGCCTGGCCAACATAGTCAAACCTGTCTTTACTAAAAATACAAAAATTAGCTGGGTGTGGTGGTGGGCACCTGTAGTCCCAGCTGTTCAGGAGGCTGAGGCAGGAGAATCACTTGACCCTGGGAGGCAGAGGTTTTAGTGAGCCAAGATCACGCCACTGCACTCCAGCCTGGCAACAGATCAAGACTTTGTCTAAAAAAAAAAAAAAGAAAGAAAGAAAGAAAGAAACGAAAGAAAGAAGTCTTAAAAAAGAAGCAAACAGAAATCAGGTGGATCACCCGAGATTAGGAGTTTGAGACCAGCCTGACCAACATTGTGAAATCCCATCTCTACTAAAGAAATAAAAAATTGGGCCGGGCGCGGTGGCTCAAGCCTGTAATCCCAGCACTTTGGGAGGCTGAGGTGGGTGGATCACGAGGTCAAGAGATCGAGACCAACCTGGTCAACATGGTGAAACCCCGTCTCTACTAAAAATACAAAAAATTAGCTGGGCATGGTGGCGCGTGCCTGTAATCCCAGCTACTCAGGAGGCTGAGGCAGGAGAATTGCCTGAACCCAGGAGGCGGAGGTTGCGGTGAGCCGAGATCGCGCCATTGCACTCCAGCCTGGGTAACAAGAGCGAAACTCCATCTCAAAAAAAAAAAAAAAAAAAGAAATAAATAAAAAATTGGCCACGCACAGTGGCTGTAATCCTGCCTTGGTTGTGCAGTGCCTTTCTATTCCTTATACTCAAATGCATTCTTTATATATTTACATATTTTTGACTTTTAAAATTTTAGATGCAGGAGGTGATGTGCAAGTTTTTTACATGGGTATATTGTGTGATGCTGTTTTGGGTATTAATGGTTACCTCACCCAGGTACTGAGCATAGTACCCAATAGTTAGGTTTTAAGCCCCTTACCCTCTTTTCTCTTTCCCTCCTCTGGTAGTTCCCAGTGTCTATTGTTGCCATCTTTATGTTCATGAGTACCCAGTGTTTAGCTTCCACTTATAAGTAAGAATATGCCGTATTTGGGTTTTTGTTCCTGCCTTAATTCACTTAAGATAATGGCCTCCAGCTGCATTCATGTTATTGCAGAGGACACGATTTCATTCTTTTCTATGGCTATGTAGTATTCCATTATGTATATGCACCACATTTTCTTTATCCAATCCACCATTGAAGAGCATTCTGTGTCTCTGCTATTGTGAATAATGCTGCAATGAACATAAGGGTGATTGTGTCTTTTTGGTATGACAATATGTTTTCTTCTGGATATATACCCAGTGCTGGGATTGCTGGGTTGATTGGTAGTTCTCATTGTTTGAGAAATCTCCGAACTGCTTTCCACAGTAGCTGAACCAGTTTACACTCCCACCAACAGTCTGTAAGCATTCTCTTTTCTCTGCAGCCTCACCAGCATCTATTATTTATTTGCTTTTTAATAATAGCTATTTGGACTGGTATGAGATGGTCTCTCACTGTGGTTTTGATTTGTATTTCTCTATGTATATGTTGAATGACCATATCCCTAAACATATGTTCATAATGTTTGTTGGCTGCTTGTATGTCTTCTTTTGAGAAGTGTCTATTCAGGTTGTTGCCATTTTTAATGGATCTAACTTAAATATGGGACAGTAGATGTCCTAGTTTCCTTTTCCCCATGGCCGGTTCAGTAACCTGTTAGCCTCCTTTTGTCCACCTAGACAGCGTGAGCTACTGCAGGGGAAGAGTTGAAGACAAAGAAACTGTAGATAGTTGATAAGTACTGAGTGCTGTATGTGCTAGCCAAGCCAGTTGCGGCCAGAATTTAGTTACTAAGATATTGGTCATTCGTACACATGTATTCTTCTCTGTTAATGCTTTTTTCTTTTCCCTCAGTTTCCTGATAAAATTGCTTTGAGAAGTTGTCGTCTTGTAAGGCTTAACTGAGTCAGGGTTGTTTTCTTTCCCACCAGATAAGCTCCATGAATACTAAGACAAAGTCTAAGTTGGTAAACACTATATCCATAGCACTTAGTGGGAATACATTAGACAGCCCTGCCATCTTTTCCCACAACATTCTGTCTTTCCATGAAAACTAGAAACTTACAATTACAAAATAGTCCAGAAGAATCTTACAGGGCCCCTTCAAAGTAAATCCAAAAGCCTTGACCATAGGAGCAGACTAGTAAGTGTGGTACTGACAGTGGAGTTGCATTCCTAAAGCATATCCCCAAAAAATACACAGTGTAAAGCTGTGTGGCTGGGTGGTTCATTTTATATTTCTGAAGAAAATCTTCTTGGGAGAGATGCCAAACAGAGCTTTTAATTTAGCAAGCTTTTAATTTAAAAAATTGAGGAGCTGCTCTCTCAGGCTTGAAAAGATCTTACAAATTTACTTCTTGAATGTAACAAACTGTAATCATTACCCAAATAGGTAAAATCCATTTGGGGAATTTTTTTTTTAAATAAAGTTCAGCATTAATTGAGTTTATACAATTCCTCAAACTGATTTTAACTATTGAATAAGTATTCAACTTTATGACAGCTCAGCAATATAGCTTCTGAACTGCAAACTTAGACCTTCTAGCCTTTCAAGGCCTGAAGTATAGGCTGTGAAATTCCCATCATTAAGAAGCATTCCCTCTTCTGGAAAACTGCCATCACAGAAGCCTGCTCCACTCAAATCCTGGGCTTGCTTGACTGTGTCATAGATTGGTGTTTTGTATTTATTTCAACTGCCTGCTCTTGCTGCCCTGAATTTGTGAAGCTACCTCTTTATATTAAAGCAAGAAGCAGATGAAGGACAAGTACTGAGATAGAAAATTGGATTCTTAGAAAACTGGCACATTTAGCCGGAATTATCAAGATAGACTTAACAGAACAGTGATTATTTGGGCAAAGCTCAGTGCCTTAGAACCCCCAATTTGTGAACCAAACACATCCTAATTTTTCATCGCTTACCTAATGTTCTTAAAGTAGGAGTTTTCTAATCATCAAGGATAATTTAGATCTTAATTTAATTGGTTCTTGTCATTTTTATAAACTGCCTGCTTTCCTTATGGTAAGAACCTCCTTTTCTGCTTAAAATACAAAGTTTTCATTTTTGAGTCAACATAATAGATACATATTTTTTTCTTTTACTCCTGGCAAGCTGGGACAGACTTATTCTCTGATCATTTTTCAGCAGAGGTTTCTCATTTTCTATTGATTAATAAAGAACATTCTTTCTACCTTAACAAATGTATTTAATGACAAGAGGTTCTTTCCACTCTCAGTGCTAGACTTTTTATGTAGCTGTTATAGTTGCCTTCCTTTATCTTTAAGCATTGCTATTGCAATAGACATTTCTGTTTCTTCTATGAATAACCTCTAGGTATTACTGTAGATTTAGACATTGTTTTCCTACCCCAAACTCATTAAAAAGTAATGTCTTTCAGAAAGCCTGTCCTAATTATCTCAAACCAGTTCTGATAATTCTATCCCACTCACCCTTTTTATCATTTCTTTATATTATATATAAATATTTGATATGTATTTTTTCATTTTAATTATTTGCATTCAACAGATGATATTAATGTCATTGCTTATTTCACTCATTTTTCTAATTTTTTTCATATGTTTTCTGCACTAGCTTATCAACCTAAAGGCAGGAACCATGCTTTCTTCTTTCTTTACATGACTCTATAGTGCCAGAACACCAGTGAGACAGGAAAAGAATGAAATGATGGCTATATGTGTAGTATATAGTTTGATTCCATACATGAAGTAGATACGCAGAATAGATTTGTAGTTAATGAATTTATCTTTAACCTCTGAAGAAACTAGGATATGATTAACATATGTACTCAGCTATTTTTTGATATCCTGGTATGATTAACTGCCAATATTCTTTAATCTACACATTGTAGAACTTTTTCTGTCTGTCATCTTCACTCATATTATAATGATGCAGCCTGCAGTTGATATAACCCATGAAACAGGAAACTAATTAGCAGCTGTTGTCCATCTGTGTGTTTATATTAAATATTAAATATTTTTAAATAAAAATGTATTTGCATTCTGAATAGTCTTTCTGAAATTCATAAATGCTAAACTTCGGTAAATGCCATAAAATTCAAAACCAAGATGGAGCTTTTACCATTTACCTTCATGAGAAAGCAAAAATAATCTTATGCCAGAATCAGGATTATAGTAATTTAAGGAAGATGTAAATTTTAAAAAGAAAAAAAAAAAAATCTTTTTTTTTTTTTTTTTGAGACGGAGTTTCGCTCTTGTTACCCAGGCTGGAGTGCAATGGCGCGATCTCGGCTCACCGCAACCTCCGCCTCCTGGGCTCAGGCAATTCTCTTGCCTCAGCCTCCTAAGTAGCTGGGATTACAGGCACGCACCACCACCCCCAGCTAGTTTTTTGTATTTTTAGTAGAGACGGGGTTTCACCATGTTGACCAGGATGGTCTCGATCTCTCCACCTCGTGATCCACCCACCTCGGCCTCCCAAAGTGCTGGGATTACAGGCTTGAGCCACCGCGCCCGGCCGAAAAAATAATCTTAACTTTTTTACGTTGCTTTGGAATTGAGCCCCCAAAGCAGTCAGATTGAAATCTGAAAAGATGCAGTGTTCAAAAGATGTCATACCCTCTGAATATATTCTTTCATTACAGAAACTGATAAGTACATATAGTTTTGAGAAAGCTATGTTCATTCTCTGACATATTTATTTTGAAACATGCTTCTCCTTTCTCTTTTTCTACCTTTCCATTAAGTTCGTGGTTCTCTGACATGTGATCCAGTTAGAACTCTATAGAATGCTATTATATTGGTAGCCATCTTCCAAGTTGAAAATGAATGTCATGGCTTTAGGAAGAAAAGATATTTTTATTCATTTCACTCAAGTCAAATAAGCAAATGTTCCATAAGGAACATTTCAATAATGAAAGAGAGAAGAGTATTATCTACAAGATGAGTATCAAATTGCAGTGCTCAAGTTGGTTTTTCCCTCTGCGCCTCAGTTGATAGCTGAAGAGAAAATAGTCATTGTGTTTATGTAACTTTCAGTATTTCCATAGAATCACAGTATCTTATTAAAGGAAACTTATGATGTTAGCTAGTCCAAACTTTTACCCAATGGAGGTATTAAGAAAAAACTGCAACAACTTAGCCATTAGGTTTTGGTTTGAATTCTTTTAGTGAGAAAGACCTCTTACTGCCTCTTGAAGTAGCACATTCTATTGTTCGATGGTTGTTAAAGTAAGAATATTTTTCCATTACAATGAGCCAGTCATTCTTCCTGTTTCTTTTATCTGTTAGCCCTAATTCTGCCCTCCAAGCAATGCCAAATAAGTTGGCTCCCTCTTTTACATGATATTTGAATACACAATTGTTACATCTTAATCCTTTCTCAAAGTACTTTATGTTTAGCAGTATCTTTTTTTCATCCCCAGACAATATTATTAGCCTATAATATTATAATTGTAGTAACTAAGCATTATGTATGCCTAAAGCTGCTGTGGATAGACTGACCTGAAATCAGGTTTCATTCAGCTCATTTACTGAGTGCCAACAGTGTGCAAGAATTTGGTGGGGCAATCACAAAGCGTGGATGAAATGAGACCCTGTTTTGTGAGACAGTGGTATATTGCTGTATCATCTTTACAGAGTTTTCTTTTATCACAATTTGTTGCCTCTATACTTTTAACATCAAATCCCCTTTTGACATTAATATTACTACCCCTGCTTTTTTGCTTATTTATATTTGCCTAGTGATTATTTGTTGTTGTTCTTGAGACTGAGTCTTCCTCTCTCTCGCAAGGCTGGAGTGCAGTGGCATGATCTGGGCTCACTGCATCCTCTGCCTCCCAGGTTCACTCGATTCTCCTGCCTCAGCCTCCCTAATAGCTGGGACTACTGGCGTGTGCCACCACGCCCAGCTATTTTTGTACTTTCAGTAGAGACGGGATTTCACCATGTTGGCCAGAATGGTCTCGATCTCTTGACCTTGTGATCTGCCCACCTTGGTCTCCCAAAGTGCTGGGATTACACGCGTGAGCCACCGCAACCGGCCCTCTTTCTTTTTTCTTTTCTTTCTTTCTTTTCTTTTTGCTTCCTTATTTCCTTCCTTCCTCCTTCTCTTTCTTCTTTCTCCCTTTTTCTGTATTCCCTTGTCTTTCTTTCTTCTCTTTTTCCTGACAGAGTCTCATTCTGTCACCCAGGCTGGATTGTAATGGCACATGCAATCTCAGCTCACTGCACCCTCCACCTCCCGGGTTCAAGTGATCCTCCTGCCTTGGCCTCCCAAGTGGTATTACAACTGGGATTACAGGCACTTGCCACTACACCCAGCTAATTTTTACATTTTTAGTAGACACAGGGTTTCACCATGTTGGCCAGGCTGGTCTTGAACTCCTGACCTCAAGTGATCCTCCTGTCTCGGCCTCCCAAAGTGCTGGGTGATAGGTGTGAGCCACTGCACCCAAACTAGATTTGGCTATGTTTTTTATAAAGGGAGGGGTGTGTGCGTGTGCATGTGCGTGTGTGTGTCACTACTGTTTCCTCCCCTCCAGTTTTTTCTACCTTGAAGTCTATGTTCTGAATCATTTTTTCATTTACAGTCATTTTCCCAGAACGTTGCTTGCTGATTTTTCATCTGGATTTTTGCATTTTAACAAGTATCATTCTTCTATTTTGATTGGTGAATGATTGGATGTAGGATTTGAAGGTTGTATGGCGTTTCTCTCAGATATTGTAAGGGTCGTTGCTGAGTTTAAAATGAGGAAATTGAGGCCAGAATAAGAAAATTAAATGCCAGTTTATTCAGCTCCCAGGTGAGGTTCTATGGTCACAGGGAAAGGGGCCAGAGAAATCGTGCTGACTTCCTGAGGTGCAGGGTTTTTATAGCTATAGAGAGCGAGGAGGAGCAGGGTGCTCTGATTGGTTATGGGGGAACAGGACGTGAACGGGTCAAGCTGCTATTGGTAGGTAGATTGTTGGGATTTCCCTAATGCAAGATCCCGCTTGGGTTACATTAGCTGGATCCTTCCAGGAGAGTGTGTGCTCCTGAGGTAGGTTCTGGGCGCAGAGGTGTGACGTAGGTTTCCGGCGCAGAGATGGGTGGGTGTGTCCGAGCTCCTGGTGAGGCAACCGGCCTTACGTTCCAACCCTTTTGATGATATAGGATGCTGCTGCTTTCTGGCTCCTCACTCTGCTAATAGGGGCAGAGTGAGGGGGAGGGGCCAGTTGGCTGGTGCCTCGGTTGGGAGTTGGACATAGGGGTGAAGCAGCATCTGGTTTATGGCCACCCTGGAGATTTCCCTCATGCAGGCCTGTAAAAACCTGAGGAAAAAAGAGGCTAGCATTAGCAGAAGACAAATTACGATAATGGGAGTGATAATAGGGGTCAGCCAGGTCAGCATGGGGGATTGCCACCAGTTGAGAGGCAAGACTGGTGCGTTCTGTTTTTTTCGGAGGTCTTCTTGGAGGCGATAGAGAGCATTGACGGTCTCTTCTACAAGGCCTGTTTCATTGATATAGTAGCAACACTGTTCCTGAGGAAACAGACAGGTACTTCCTTTTTCTGCCATTAGCAGGTCAAGGACCCATCAGTTCTGGAGACTTACGTGTGCCAGCGACGTGATATGTCGCTGGAGGGAGGCCAGGGAGGTGGCTGACGCTTCAGTGGCCACAAGGAGCTTGTCCTCTAGTTGAGTGGCCGAAGTGGCACTGTAGCCTAGGGCACCGCTTCCTAGCCTGGCCACCTCTAGAGATGATGCTAGAGAGAGGCCAGTGACCATTGGGAGGAAGACTGCTCATCTGTTTCGATGATTAGGGGAAGGTGGAAGGAGGATAGGAGTTCGGCCTGTCTGTATATTTCTAACTGCGGGACCAAAGTGACAGGCACACAAGGGAAGGGGAAGGAGGCATTAATAACTTTGGTTAAGGTTCTATTACAGCAGAAGTATCCTCCTGGAGGCGCGTAAAGGGAGGATTTTACTTTTACTGTGGTGTTGCAGTTGGGGCTGAAGCTCCTGGCCGTCCCATAGCAGAGAGAGATTTTGAGAGTGTGCTTTGAACAAGGGGATACCCATTAAGGTGGTGCCAGGCCCCATAGGTGATTGTGACAGATTGAACCCGGACCAGAGGGGAACTGCGGCTAAGGGGGGGTTGCTGAGAGAGGCACATAATAAGCAGTGGTGAAATTTTGGTTAAATTTAACATGTTAGCTCCCTGCTGTACTAGAGTTAGCCAGGAGAAAGGTCGGGAAGTGCTATCTGAGGGTTTGAATTGGTTAGTCAGGGTGGCTTCATTCTGTAGGATGGTATGGCCTACCGAGCTGAGTTGTTCTGTTACTTTAGGGACAGTGCGGGTATAGGACTGGAATATTAGCCATGTTCCCCAAGGGTGGCTCCAGGTATAATCTTCATAGACTTTTCCAGACACTCCTGCATCCCAACGACTGTGCCAGGGGTCACGGGTGTTGCGGGCTAAGGAACCATTGCCAAAGCAAATGAGCATGCAATTGGGACAGCTTGGAGGCTGTGGCTTGTGAATAACACACAAGAGCTGTATGGGCACCCCCTGTAGGTGGTGTTCCACCAATGACAGTAGTCCTTGGTTTGGTCATATAGAAAACACAGCCCCTGCCGAAAGTGAAACCCATGATCGCGACCAAATACGGTGCTTTTACCATGTGGGATACGGATGGAGACAGCAGACTGACAGCCGCCTGTTTGGCAGTTTGCCTGTGCAAGATAATGGGTCCTGGTGGTGGGGCCCTCAGTCCAGGATTCCTGGGCTACAAAGATCCTGGTTTGAGCTCTCAAACCAGGTTGGAGAGGCGTCGTTGGGTGGGGGTCTTCCAGTCCTGGAACAACAGGGAGGGTATGGTCCACGTGCTCCCTAAGCAGGTGGCAGAGGAGAGAGAGGAAGGGAAGGTAGGAATCCAGCGGGGGCTGTTTTACAGGGCGATCGTGAGAAACCAGGGAAGGCTGGCCGTACAGCAATTTGAAGGGGCTAAGGCCCGTTGGCCCCCATGGGGCGACCCGGGCCAGGGCAAGAGGTAGGAATGTGGGCCAAGAGAGTTTTACCTCAATAGCAAGTTTGGCCAAATGGTCTTTGAAGATGCCGTGGACCCGTTCAACTTTACCCGATGACTGAGAATGGTAAGGGATGTGCAGTTTCCAGGAGATGTTGAGGGACTTGGCGACTAGCTGGACTACTTGGCCATAAATGCTGGACTATTGTTCAACTGGATGGTGGCAGGTAGGCCAAAGCAAGGGATGATTTCTTGAGTAAAGAGGGAGGCCACCATGTCTGCCATCTCCTGGGAGGTGGGGAAGGCTTCAATCCAACCTGAAAAGGTATCTACAAAAGTTAGGAGGTAGCAGAGCTTTTGTGAGTGGGCATATGAGTGCAGTCAATTTGCCAGTCTTGGGCTGGCAGGTTGCCATGCATTTGGTGAGTAGGAAACTGTGGCCTAAGCCTCCCTGAGGTGAGACCTTAGAGCAAGTAACGAATGCCTTGTGTACCTGCTTAATTGTTTGTTGCAGACCTGGTGAGAAAAAGAGGGGCTGTACAAAGCGGTGTAACACCTTAGGCCATATATGTAAGGATTGGTGGATTTTAGCAATAATTTTAGGGGCCTGTTCCCGGGCAAGGGTGCTTCTGTTATTTAGGAAGATCCAGACCTGATTAGATTCTGTTCCCCCTTTTAGTATGAGGACCTGTTTTCCTGATGGTGAGTATACAGGCTGTGTGGCCATGGTAAGGAAGAGAATAGGGGTAGGGGTCAACTTGGCATTAGTTAAAGATCTTGCTGCTGTATTTGCCCACGCATTCCCCAGGGAGACGGCATCATGCTGGGCCCAGTGTCCTCAGCAGTGTATGACTGCAGCTTCCCTGGGCAATGATAAGGCCTGTAAAAGGTTGGAGATCTGTGTAGCATTGATTATGGGGCACCCCTTTGTGGTAAGGAATCCCCACTCTCTCCAGAGGGCAGAGTGGCAATGGGTAATAAGAAAAGCATATTTTGAGTTGGTATAGATATTTGCCCACTTTCCCTGTACTAGTGTAAGAGCTCAGGTTAGGGCAATGAGCTCTGCCTTTTGCGATGTGATTAATGAGTAGTTCCTGGGCTAGCAGGTGGGTGATGATAGGCTTCAGGCCTTGACAGTGGGTTTTCAAGATGGGGAGCTGAGGACGTGAAGGAAAGTGGGTAGGGCCTTTGAGAAGTATTTTAACCGGGTTAGGATGTTTGGCTACTACAGACTTGGAGGTATCCCATACCAGGGGATTAACTATGTCAGGAGGGATGGGGATTGGGGCGAGGAGTTAAGACAGGGCGTGGTGTCAGTTAGGAGTGGCAGTAGGAGGTGGGCGGATGATGCGCTTGAGTGTGGGGTGCCAGTGAGTTGGAGAATCACCCCCACAGTCTGGAGAATGTCTCGTCCTAAAAGGGGGACTGGGCATGAGGGTATGATTAAAAAGGAGTGGGAAAAGTGGTGTCCCTCGAGGACACAGGCTAAGGATGGGTTTGATTAGGATAGGAAGGCTTACCATCAATTCCCATGACTGAAACCTGGGAAGGTATGCTAGGTCCCGAGTAGGAAGGCAATACAGAATGGGTAGCCCGCATGTCCACTTAAGAAGGAAATTGACTTATCTGCTACCTGCAGCGTTACCCTGGGCTCGGCGAGGGTGATGGGGGTTCTTGAGTTCGGGCCTCGTCAGTCGTCCAGCAAGCCAAGAAGTTCCAGCGACAGGACCACCTCCTGCAGACCAGCCTGTCCGCCGCATAGAGGTGGGGGTGGTGAGCCTGTAGTCCAGGATGGGCAGTCAACCTTCCAGTGTCCAGTCTGTTTGCAGCTTGGGCAGGGTCTGGGAGGTGGACAAGGACAGGGGCACTGTCGTGCCCAGTGTCCCTCTTGGCCACATTTGAAGCAGGGCCCGGGTGGGACCCTTGAAGAATTTTGGGAGGGTTTTGATGGACCCCCTCCACCAGACGCTTGGTGGACTGCCAGCCTCAGGGCTGCTACAAGAGCTTGGGTTTGGAGGCTCACCTTTTGCTGTAGACGGGCCTGCTGGGTGGCCTCAGCCTTCTCCTCTCGGCCATTAAAAACTTTAAATGCCGGCCGGGCACGGTGATTCAAGCCTGTAATCCCAGCACTTTGGGAGGCCGAGGCGGGAGGATCACGAGGTCGAGAGATCGAGACCATCCTGGTCAACATGGTGAAACCCCGTCTCTACTAAAAATACAAAAAACTAGCTGGACGTGGTGGCGCGTGCCTGTAATCCCAGCTACTTAGGAGGCTGAGGCAGGAGAATTGCCTGAGCCCAGGAGGCGTAGGTTGCGGTGAGCCGAGATCACGCCATTGTACTCCAGCCTGGGTAACCAGAGCGAAACTCTGTCTCAAAAAAAAAAAAAAAAAATTTAAATGCCGTGTTTACCAGGTCTCATATGGGGAGTTTGGGGGCCCTCCTCAGTCTTTTAAGTTTCTTTCTAATGTCAGCCACTGACTGAGAGATGAAATGGGTGGCTAGAACTGTAGCCCCTGCTAAAGAGGCCAGGTCCAGCCGGGTATGAAGAATCATAGCATTAGTTAATCGGTCAAGGAAGGCGGTTGGGTTTTAGTAGGACCCTGAGTTATTTCCCTTAACTTATCATAATTAACTACCTTTTTGGCTGCACTTCGCATGCCCGCTAGGAGGCACTGTAGCATTTGGTCTCGGCGGCGGCCATCTTAACCAGTTTGATAGTTCCAGTTAGGGTCAGCCTCAGGGACTGCTGCTGCCCCCACCGGCATTTGGTTGTTGGTTAGATGTACCTGATTAGCGTGTGCCCAGGCTGCTGTAAGGATTCGGTCCAACTCATATGGGGTGAGGGTGGAGGACAGGATTACAGACATGTTTTGCCAGGTTAGGTCATATGCCTGGGTAAGATAGAGGAACTCTTTGGTGTAGGCAGTCGGGTTAGTGGAGAAAGACTCCAAGCACTTCTCGTTAGCTGATAGGTCAAAGAGAGAAAACGGAACGTGCACTCGTACAACTCCCTCGGCCCTGGCTACTTCACGCAAAGGGCAGAGGAGTGGGAGGTCGTGAGAGCGGGTACGAGCACTAACAGGGGAAGTCATATTAGGGCTTTGGGGAGGAGAAGGAGAAGAGGGAGGAGGGACTTGGGGCCCTGCATAAGGAGGAGGGTTGGTAAAGCGGGCAGGGCAGGACAGGTCTTCCGGGTTTTCGGAGAGCACAGAGCCAGGCAGGGCTGAGGGTAAAGGCGGGGTTTTGGCTAACAGGACCTGGGCAGAGGAACAAGAGGAGCAGAAGGCAGGTCGGGAGTGCAGATACCAAAAGGCCTGGACATAGGGGACCTCCGACCACTTGCCGTTTCTTTGGCAAAAGTTATCTAAATCTGTCAGGACACTGAGGTCGAGTGTGCCCTCTGGAGGCCACTTAGACTGGTTGTCCAAGGAGTACTGTGGCCAGGCCATGGTGGAGAGGAAGAGCAGCCTTTTCTTTTTTATGGAAAGGCCCAGTTTGGGTAAATTTTGGACTAGACATCCCAATGGTGACTTGGGGTCTAGGTGGGACTCCTGATTACCCATAGTTCACTCTCTGTTGTGGGGTAGTCAGGGGTGAGGAAGGGTTATAAAAAGATATTATATCCAACACGGGCAGAAATACTCCTGTCCCAGATGGGGTGGCTGAGAGAACCTACAGGCTACAATGATTATAGTAAGAAAGAAAATAAAAAGACAGGCTAGGGCTATTTGCCACATGGCAGAATTAGAGGAAGTGAGGCCTCAGTAATAGAAGAAGAAGAGGAGAAGGAAAGAGAACAGAGTTACTTTTAGGGGCATAAATTCAGTAAAGGTTCCCTGCAGTCAGTGATCTGTTATCCACTGGAGGAGATCCTCCACTTTAAGGGAAACCAGCTTGCTTCACGCTATGTTGGCTAATAAGAGTTGGACAAATTGGGTAAACTGACAGGTGAGACAGAACCCCATAGACGGTTGACGGACAAAAGGGATGGGGAGTTCCCCAGATGGGAGACCAACCTGATGCCTTCCCAGCCACATCCCTGAGGGGATGTTTCAGGGCATCTTAGCTAAGGTGTACCCATATAACCCCCGGGCCTGGGCACCTTCAGGTTTCTGAGGTGAATCACCATTATGCCTTATGACGTCCCCATGGAACCACGGGTTGAGGCCCACACAAGCCGCATAGCCATTAGGCCGTGGGACTACACATAAACTCACTCAATCACTTGTGCCAAGGTTAGGAGGAGAAACTGAAAGTAGTTACTTAATTAACGGGAGTTTATATGCCAAGGGCTGGTTTGAGATAGACGTTTTAGTGGCGTAAGCCGGGGGTTTGGTACTGCTGTTGGGCCGGGCTTGGGTTTGCAGACGGGGCTTCTGATTACCCAAACCTCGGCCGCTGCTGCGGGGATGATCAGAAGGGCAGCTCAGCGTCCCAGACCACACTACCAAACACCAGAGGCTGCAAGAGGGATCAGGAAGGTGGGAACATCTCCTTCAGATTCCTGACCCTGGGAAAACTCCTTACAGGGAGAAGACAAGAGTGTAGGGATGTTTCCTCTAAGCTCAGGTCCTCGAGACGAGGCTGGGGCCTAAGCCCACAGCGAGAGACGAGTAGGACTCCCCAACACGGCCGTGATTACGAGCAGGGAGTCCATGAGGCAAGCAGTAGGGGAGGCTATGGGTAACAGAAGTCTCACTTAATGGCAGAGTAGCTCCCTGGTCCAGCTTTGGGTGGAGGAGTCAGTTTCCCCCAGGAGGGGTCTTACAATTCCTCCCAGGTTTCAACACCACTTGTAAGGGTCATCCCCTAGTTTAAAATGAGGAAACTGAGACCAGTATAAGAATATTAAATGCCAATTTATTCAGCTCCCAGATGAGGTCCTATGGTCCCAGGGAAAGGGGCCAGAGAAGTCACACTGACTTCCTGAGGCATAGGGTTTTTATAGTATAGCAAGTGAGGAGGAGCAGGGTGCTCTGATTGGTTATGGGGGAGTGGGACGTGGACAGGGCAAGCTGCTATTGGTAGGTAGACTGTTGGGTGAGATTTCCATGATGCAAGATCCTGCTCGGGTTACATTAGTCGGATCCTTCCAGGAGAGCATGTGCTTCTGAGGTATGTTCCGGGCGCAGAGAGGTGAGGTGGGTTGCGGGTGCAGAGATGTGACATAGGTTTTGGGCGCAGAGATGGGTGGGTGTGTCCGAGCTCCTGGCAAGGCAACTGGCCTTACAGATATGTTGATATTAATTTACTATTTTCTAGTTTTTGGTATTGTAGGTAAGAAGTCTAAAGCTAATATTACTTGTCCCTTGACAGTATCCCAATCTTACTGTTAAATATTTGGCAGCTTGTAAGATTCTCTGTATATCTTTGAAATTCCAAAACTGTACGAGGACATAATTATATTTATGGTTGGTTTGTTTGTTTTCACCTGTACATGTCAAGGAATGCTTTGCTTTTTTTAAATCACTCTTGCCTGAAATTCAGTAAACCTTTTCAATCTCCAAGTCCAACTCTTCTCAAATAAATGAAATTTTCCTCTTTTCCCCTTCTATCTCTTCTTTTATTTCCTTATGGAATTCCTATTGGCAATATGTCAGTCTCTTGCTGTCTTATTTTCTGCATGAATTCCATCTTTTGTACTTTTGTACAGTCCTTGGAGAAGTTTCTGCCACTTGATCTTCCAAGCAACTAATTGCATTTTTGACAGGGACTATACTTACCTTCATCTATTAAATCTTAAAAAAAAAAAAAAAAAAAAAAAAAAAATCAGGGGCTTTTGGCAAGATGGCCGAATAGGAACATCTCTGGAGTGCAGTTCCCAGTGAGAGCAACACAGAGGGTGAGTACTGCATTTCCAAATGAGGTACCAGGTGCTCAGTGGGACTGTGGCACAATGGGTGTAGCCCAAGAAAGGCAAACCAAGGCAGGGTAGGGCACTGCCTCACCTGGAAAGGGCAATCCCCGGAGGACCCCCCTCCCTACCCAACAGAGGCCACTGGGGACTTTTCCATCCACTCCAGCACTCCAGTTCAGATACTGCACTTCTCTGGCAGTTTTTACCGCCCACAGACCAGGAGATTCCCAGGCCAAAAAGCACCAGGAGTTTCCAGCATGGCAGTTTCAGCCGGCGCCGCAGTTTCCACACAGAAACTCACACAAATCTGGGCAGCCATTTCAACTGGTGCCTGGGATGCCTGGGAGACAGAGCTGCCCAATCAACTGGAAAAGAGAGGGCTGAAAGCAGGGAGCCAGGGGATCTGGCTCGGCGGGTCCCACTCCCACAAAGACCAGCAATCTGAAATGCTCTGGACTGAAAGCTTTGCAGCAAATGCAGCTTGACCTGGGACGGTCCAGCTCTGTGGGGGAAAGGGTGTCCGCCATTACCGGGGCAGTCCACCACTACCAAGGCAGTCTGCCATCACTGAGGCAGTCTGCCATTACTGAGGCAGTCCACCATTACCGAGGCAGTCCTCCATTACTGAGGCAGTCCATTACTGAGGCAGTCCACCATTACTGTGGCAGACTGCCATTGCCAAGGCAGTTCTAACTGTACCTCTGTAAACAAACCACAAGGAAGTTTACATGGCAGCTGGGCAGAGCCCATGGCAGCTCAGCAATGCCTCTGCTGGCAGACTGAATAGAATACCTCCTTGCTGGGCACAGTATCCCTGAAAAAAGGCAGCAGCATATCAGGAACTTATAAATAAAGCCCCACCTTCCCAGGACACAGCACCTGGGAAAAGAGGCGGTTATGAGTTCTGCTGCATCAGACTTAAACGCACCTGCCCAGCATCTCTGAACTGAACAACAGAGCTCCCAGCACAGCACTTGAGCTCTGATAAGGGACAGACTGTCCTCAAGTGGCACCCTGACCTCAGTATATCCAAAGAGGCACCTCATACAGAAGAGCTCTGGCTGACATCCGGTAGGTACCCTTCTGGGACGAAGATAACAAAAAAAGAAACTGGCAGCAACCTTTACTGTTCTGCAGCCCCCACGGGTGATTCCCAGGCAAGCAGGGCCTGGAGTGGACCTCCAGCAGTCCTACAGCAGAGGGGCCTGACTGGACTGTTAGAAGTAAAACTAAAAAACAGAAATAGCTTCAGCATCAGCAAAAAGGATGTCCACTCAGAGATCCCATCCAAAAGTCATCAACTACAAAGAACACAGGTAGATAAGTCCACAAAGATGGGAAGAAACCAGTGCATAAAAGATGAAAACACCCAAAACCAGAACGCCTCTCCTCCTCCAAGGGATCACAGCTCCTCACCAGTAAGAGAACAAAGATGGATGGAGAATGAGTCTGATAAATTGACAGAAGCAGGCTTCAGAAGGTGGGTAATAACAAACTTCTCTGAGCTAAAAGAATATGTTGTAACCCAATGCAAAGAAACTAAAAACCTTGAAAAAAGTTTAGATGAAATGCTAACTAGAATAACCAGCTTAGAGAAGAACATAAACAACTTGATGGAGCTAAAAAACACAGCATGAGAACTTCACAAGCCATACGCAAGTTTCAATAGCTGAATCAACCAAGCAGAAGAAAGGATATCAGAGACTGAAGATCAACTCAATGAAATAAAATGAGAAGGCAAGATTAGAGAAAAAAGTGTGAAAAGAAATTAACAAAGCCTCCAAGAAATACAGGATTGTGTGAAAAGACCTAATCTATGTTTGATCAGTGTACCTGAATGTGATGGGGAGAATGAATCCAAGCTGGAAAACACTCTTCAGGATATTATCCAGGAGAACTTCCCCAACCTAGCAAGGCAGGCTCATACTCAAATTCAGGAAATACAGAGAACACCACAAAGATATTCCTCAAGAAGAGCAACCCCAGGGCACATAATCATCAGATTCACTAGGGTTGAATGAAGGAAAAAATGCTAAGGGCAGCCAGAGAGAAAGGTCAAGTTACCCACAAAGGGAAACCCATCAAACTCAGCAGAAACCTTACAAGCCAGAAGAGAGTGGTGGCCAATATTCAACATCCTTAAAGAAAAGAACCTTCAACCTAGAATTTCATGTCCAGCCAAACTAAGCTTCATAAGCAAAGGAGAAATAACTCCTTTATGGACAAGCAATGGCTGAGACATTTCGTCACCACCAGGCCTGCCTTACAAGAGCTCCTGAAAGAAGCATTAAACATGGAAAGGAACAGCCAGTACCAGCCACTCCAAAAACGTACCAAATGGGACAGATCATTGACACAAGAAACTGCATCAACTAACGGGCAAAACAACCAGCCAGTAACAAAATGGCAAGATCAAATTCACACATAACAATATTAACCTTAAATGTAAATGGGCTAAGTGCCGCAATCAAAAGGCACAGACTGGCAAATTGTATAAAAAGTCCAAGACCCATTGGTGTGCTGTATTCAGGAAACCCATCTCACGTGCAAGGACACACATAGACTCAAAATAAAGGGATGGAGGAAGACTTACCAAGTAAATGGAGAGCAAAAAAAAAAAAGGAGTTGCAATCCTAGTCTCTGATAAAATGACCTTTAAACCAACAAAGATCAAAAAGAGACAAAGAAGGGCATTACATAATGGTAAAAGGATCAAGAAGAGTTAAGATCCTAAATATATACACACCCAATACAGGAGCACTCAGATATATAAAGCAAGTTCTTAACGACCTACAAAGAGACTTAGATTCCCACACAATAATAGTGGGAAACTTTAACACTTTACTGTCAATATTAGACAGATGAAAAAGACAAAATTAACAAGGATATCCAGGACTTGAACTCAGATCTGGACCAAGCAGACCTAATATACATCTCCACCCCAAATCCACAGAATATACATTCTTCTCAGCACCACATCATACCTAGTCTAAATTTGACCGCATAATTGGAAGTAAATCACTCCTCAGCAAATACAAAAGAATAGAAATCATAACAAACAGTCTCTCAGACCACAGAGCAATCAAATTAGAAGTTAGGATTCAGAAACTAACTGAGAACCGCACAACCTCATGGAAACTGAACAACTAGCTCCTAAATCTCGACTGGCTAAATGGTGAAATGAAGGCAGAAATAAAGATATTCTTCAAAACCAACGAGAATGAAGATACAACGTACCAGAATCTGTGGGACACATGTAAAGCAATGTTTAGAGGGAAATTTATAGCAAAAAATGCCTACATGAGAAGCAAGGAAAGATCTAAAATCGACACCCTATTGTCAAAATTGAAAGACCTGGAGGAGCAAGATCGAAACTCAAAAGGTAGCAGAAGACAAGAAATAACTAAGATCAGAGCAGAGCTGAAGGAGATAGAGACACAAAAAAAGCCTTCAAAAAATCAATAAATCCCAGAGCCGTTTTTTTTTTTTTAAAAAAAAAGATCAACAAAATAGACAACTGGCCAGATTAATAAAAAAGAAAAGAAAAAATAATCAGATGCAATAAAAAATGATAAAGAGGATATCACCACTGATTCCACAAAAATATAAACTACCATCAGAGATTACTACAAACAACTCTATGCACATAAACCAGTAAACCTGAAAGAAATGGATAAATTCCTGGACACTTGCACCCTCCCACCTAAACCAGGGAGAAGTTTAAACCCTGAATAGACCAATAACAAGGGCTGAAATTGAGGTAGCAATTAATAGCTTACCAACCAAAAAAAGTCCAGGTCCAGGTGGGTTCACAGCCGAATTCTACCAGACATACAAAGAGAAGCTGGTACCACTCCTTCTGATACTAATCCCAAAAGACAGAATCCTTCCCACATTACTTTATAAGACCAACATCATCCTGATACCAAAACCCAGCAGAGACTCAACAAATAAAAGAAAACTTCAGGCCAATATCTATGATGAACACAGATGCAAAAATCTTTAATAAAATACTGGCAAACAGATGGCAACAGCACATATAAAAGTTTATCCATCATGATCAAGTAGGTTTCATCCCAGGGATGCAAAGCTGGTTCAACATACACAAGTCTATAAACATAATCTGCCACATAAACAGAACCAAAGACAAAAACCACATGATTATCTCAATAGATGCAGAGAAGGCCTTCAACAAAATTCAACAGCCCTTTCTGCTAAAAACTCTCAATAAACTAGGTATTGATGGAACGTATCTCAAAATAATAAAAGCTATTTAGGACAAACCCACAGCCAGTATCATACTGAATGAGCAAAAACTGGAAGCATTCCTTTGAAATCTGGCACTAGATAAGGATGCCCTCTCTCACCACTCCTATTCAATATAGTATTGGAAATTCTTGCCAGAGCAATCAGGCAAGAAAAAGAAAGGATATTCAGGTAGGAAAGGAGGAAGTCAAATTGTCTCTATTTGCAGATGACATGATTGTCTATTTAGAAGACCCTATCATCTCAGCCCAAAATCTCCTTAAACTGATAAGCAACTTCAGCAAAGTCTAAGGTTACAAAATTAATGTGCAGAAATCACAAAAAAAAAAAAAAAAAACAAAAAGAAATCACAAGCATTCCTATACCCCAGTAACAGACTAACAGAGAGCCAAATCAAGAGATAACTCCCATTCACAATTGCTACAAAGGGAATAAAATACTTAGAAATACAACTAACAAAGGATATAAAGGACCTTTTCAAGGAGGACTACAAACCACTGCTCAAGGAAATAAGAGAGGACACAGACTGATGGAAAAACATTTCATGCTTATGGTTAGGAAGAATCAGTGTTGTAAAAACAGCCATACTGCCCAAAGTAATTTATAGATTCAATGCCATCCCCATCAAGCTACCAATGACTTTCTTCACAGAACTGGAGAACTTCACTTTAAACTTCATATGAAATCACAAGAGAGCCCACATAGCCAAGACAATCCTAACCAAAAAGAACAAAGCTGGAGGCATCACCCTACCTGACTTCAAACTATACTACAAGGCTACAGTAATCAAAACAGCATGGTACTGGTACCAAAACAGAGATATAGACCAATGGAACAGAACAGAGGCCTCGGAGGCAATGCCACACATCTACAACCATCTGATCTTTGACAAACCTGACAAAAGCAATGGGGAAAGTTGCTAAATAATAATAATAAATGGTGTCAGGGAAACTGGCTAGCCATGTGCGAAAACAGAAGCTGCACCCCTTCTTGACACCCTACACTAAAATTAACTCCAGATGGATTAAAGACTTAAACATTAGACCTAACACCATAAATACCCTAGAAGAAAACCTAGGCAAAACCATTGAGGACATAGGCATAGGCAAGGACTTCATGACTAAACACCAAAAGCATTGGCAACAAAAGCCAAAATAGGCAAATGGGATCTAATTAAACTCCAGAGCTTCTGTATGGCAAAATAAACAATCATTAGAATGAACTGGCAACCAATAGAATGGGGAAAATTTTTTGCAATCTACCATCTGACAAAGGGCTAATATCCATAATCTACAAAGAACTAAAACAGATTTACAAGAAAAAAAAACAAACAACCCCATTAATAAGTGGGCAAATTATATAAACAGACACTTTTCAAAAGAAGCCATTTATTCGGCCAACAAACATATGACAAAATGCTCATCATCACTGGTCATTAGAGCAATGCAAATCAAAACCACATCGAGATATCATCTCACGCCAGTTAGAATGGCAATCATTTAAAAATCTGGAGACAACAGATGCTAGAGAGGATGCAAAGAAATAGGAACACTCTTACACAGTTGGTGGGAGTGCAAATTAGTTCAACCACTGTGGAAGACAGTGTGGCAATTTCTCAAGGATCTAGAAATAGAAATTCCATTTGATCCAGCAATCCCATTACTGGGCATATACCCAAAGAACTAAATCATTATACTATAAAGATACATGCACACATATGTTCATTGCAGCCCTGTGTACAATAGCAAAGACCTGGAACCAACCCAAATGCCCATCAATGATAGACTGGACAAGGAAAATGTGGCACTATGCAGCCATAAAAAACAATGAGTTGGCAGGGCGTGGTGGATCACGCCTGTAATCCCAGCACTTTGGGAGGCCGAGGCGGGCGGATCACCTGAGGTCAGGAGTTGGAGACCAGCCTGGCCAACATGGTGAAAACCCACCTCTATTTAAAGAAAAAAATGATGAGTTTGTGTCCTTTCTAGGGACATGGATGAACCTGGAAACCATCATCCTCAGCAAACTGACACAATAACAGAAAATCAAGCACTGAATGTTCTCACTCAGAGGCGGGTGTTGAACAACGAGAACACATGGACACAGAGAGGGAAGCATCACACACTGGGGTCTGTTGTGGGCAGCTAGGGGAAGAACAGCAGGGTGTGGGGAGGTTGGGGAGGGATCACACGGAGAGGAAATGCCAGATATAGGTGATGGGGGGATGGAGGCAGCAAACCACCTTGCCACCTATGTACCTATGCAACAGTCCTGCATGATCTGCACATGTACCCCAGAACCTAAAGTACAACTAAAAAAAAAATTGAAAATCACATTTTGTTCTTTTGTTCCAGAACACAGTTTTAATATCATAATTGAATATGTATTAGTGTTTTGTTTTGTTTTGTTTTGTTTTGAGACAGAGTCTCACTCTGTCCCCAGGCTGGAGTGCAGTGGTATAATCTCAGCTCACTGCAACTTCCACCTCCTGGGTTCAAGCAATTCTCTGCCTCAGCCTCCCAGGTAGCTGGGATTACAGGTGCCCACCACCACACCCAGCTAATTTTTGCATTTTTAGTAGAGAGGGGGTTTCACCATGCTGGCCAAGCTGGTCTTGAACTCTTGACCTTGTGATCCACCTGCCTTGGCCTCCCAAAAATGTTGGGATTTACAGGCGCAAGCCACCGTGCCCAGCCCACCACGCCCAGCTAATTTTTGTATTTTTAGAAGAGACAGGGTTTCACCGTGTTGCCAGGATGGTCTCTAACTCTTGACCTTGTGATCCGCCCACCTCAGCCTCCCAAAGTGCTGAGATTACAGGCATGAGCCACTGTACCTGGCATTATTATTTTTATTATTAAAATTATCTATTGTCCCAGAAGTTTTATTTCTCTAAGGGATATCCTAAATATGGTGCTCATTCTTCCACTCTCCAGTTGGTTGCTACTTAGATTGCTGGTACTTTCCTTTGCCTACTGAAAATTCTGTTCACCCTCAGGGTACTTTGGGCCTGATGAAAATGGAATTACAATGGAAAAGAGGATCATGAGTGGCAAAAGGAACAGAGGTGTCAGTTCCTGAATTAGCAAAGCACTAAATGGCAAGCTGCTAGTCTTCTATTAAAGTACCAAAAATAAACAGTCCATGCCTCTGTGTTTCCTGGACAGTTTTGTTGTAAAGGGTGGACTTTCCCAGCATTTAAAGGATAGGGCAGTCTTAGTATTTTTTTTTTAAAGACGGGGTTTCACCATGTTGGTCAGGCTGGTCTTAAACTCTCGACCTCAGGTGATCAACCCGCCTTGGCCTCCAAAGTGCTTGGATTATAGGCGTGAGTCTTAGTATTTTTTTAAGCAGACTTCTGACTTCTGGATCAACCTAAAAAAAATTATAGCTTTGCCCTTGATCTGGTTCCCTACCAACCACAAATTCTTAGACTGTGCCAGAACCTTTATCCCCAAAGATTAATACCATGATGGTGTGTATCTCACTGCTGCTTCATTTACAGTAGCTTTACAATAATTCTGTAGAATCAACACGTTGTAAGTTACATATTACAAGGTTTATAAAATTAGCTAATTTCTTTTTGTACTAACATAAAATTGTATTTTGTTGATAGTATTCATTATCCAGTCAGTATTTTGAACCAAATTCCATGTGATACTGCATTTGGGATGTTTTTTCCATTTACTCCATAGTAAATAGGAAACCATTGGCTTAGTGTAATGATAATATGATCCAGCAAGGCAAGGAGCCCAGAACTCTGAGCATCAGGAACACATCACATGCATATTGTATAGTATTTCGGTACAACAGAATAATTTGCTTTCTTCCTAAATCAAAATGAAAAGTATTGATGAGAAATCTGTTCAAAATATGTAAGTCAAAAATACTTTAAGTACACACATTATTCAAAATAATTCTGAGATGTTTGCCCAACTAGTTTAACTTTGAAATTTGTCAGAGTTTTTTTTTTTTTTTTAAGTCTTTAATGTTTTACACATAGAGTCTACCTTCAGTTAATGCCTGGGTACTTTTTTGGTTGCCTGTGCAATGACTGACTGAATGACTTTAAAGGGTCTCTATGTTGATAGGCTGACCTTACATGAGCCATTTTTTAAACTTTTCCTTTTGACCCTTTCACCTTGGGAGCTCGCATTCCAGAGCCAGAGCACATGGGCAGGCCAGTGCTAGAGGAAAAGGATAATTTTACCCAGACCTTGTAAGAGAACCTCATAGTAAATGAAGCTGTTCAGATTGGAACCAGGCCTACCTTGTCATGTGGACCTTTCATATGTAGCTCTGTGAATGTATTTAAGTACCAGTCTATGATTTTCTTCTGTGTTAGTCATGAGTATTTTCCAGAATAAAAACTACCAAGCATGCTAAAATTGAACTTTGCCAGATGTTAGGTATGTTTGTATAATTAACTTGTTAGCATAGCAGCAATAGTAATGACAATGACTTTCTTGAAACCTTAGTTTGTTCCAGGTATTATTCCAAGTGCTTTATATGTATAAATAGTGTCATTTAATCCTCATAACAACCCTGTTATGGCTGCTTTACAGATGAAAAACTAAGGCAAATAGAAGTTAAACAACTTGTGCATGGTTAAACATCTAGCAAGTAGTGTTGCTAAGATATTAGCTCAGGCAGTCCGACTCCAGAGTTCACATTCTAAATCTCTATGTTATGCCACTTCCTGACTAACTTATCTCTTATAGAGTCTGTGAAGGTTGTGTCTCTGGTAGGTCTCAAGTTCTTCCTACCTCTGTCACACCTGGATAAAAATAGAATTTATATCCCAGATGCTATCTTGAGTCACTAACTTTCCTTCTTCCTCCCTCATTAAATAGTGCATTAAGGTAAGGGGGCATGAATAAACTTCACTGTCATGAGATATTTGTGAGAACATTTGATGTCTCATTGAGAGATCATCTGGTTTCAAGTTAACAAAAACCTGCTAAAGCTAGCTTAAGCAAAGGAGATATTATGGAAGGATACAAGGTTATCTCAGAAAACCCAAGAGCAAGAATACAGCTAGGCCTCAAGGGGAATGAAAGGCAGGAAGTGGAAAATCAGAAGCCAGGGTTATTCCCTTTTAGTTGTTTTCATTAGATGTCCATAGAGGAGAAAGGGAAAGGAAAAGTCAGGTGGTATAAATAGGTAACAATTTTTCAGAAAACAAGGGTGTGGCTAGATATGTACTCCTCAAAAAGTGTATTTTCTGTTCTGCATCAATTGAAGGGAAATGCCAATTACAGGTCACGTTGCCCAGTAGATTTGTATGGATTTAAAGTATAGTAACTAAACAATCCCTTTCAGCTACTCCCAATCATCCTGTCCCTCCATAAATCTTGATTCTTGGCATTTTGTTTATTCTCAGTTGATCAGTCTCCAGTTAGGCCTTTTCAACCATTCTGACATCCAAAGGATAAGACCCTTGTTTTCATCTCTTCTCCCCAGGCCTTTGACCTGTACCATCAAAGGGCCTGTTGCACTTACCTTTTCAAGTGACAGTCAGGAACCTGCCTAGTTTCCATCCCTAATATTTATCCTGTATTCACACCCTATATGAGTAGTTCATACCATCTCTGTTTTCCTTGTCTTTTTTTCTCTACCTTTTCTAGTCACAATATCATGAATACCTACTGGCTTTTCCTATTTCTAGGGATTCTAGATTCCTGCTCCATTTTCTATTAAACTCTAAATTCTTCAGCTTGAGGGTTCTTCAAAATCATGTCCCATCCTACCTATCCCAGTCATTCCACTGAAGTCTTTCACTCTAAGCAGGCCATTTTCCACAATGACCTAGAAACAGCACAGGTTTAACCATTATTCCAAGCCTTTGCTAGTACAGATCCTCTTGCTTATGAAGCTCTTTCCCATTCCTTTCCTTTTCCCTCTCAGAATCCATCTCATTTATCAGAGCTTCACTTAAGACATTACCTCTAAAGAGTCCTATATGATCTTTCCAATACCTCAGGTAACCAATTGTCCTGGAGCACCTTGGATTCCTAGGACATCTGACATTAGTACTAAAACAAGAATATTCCTAGGCAAACCAGGACAGTTACACATCCTCCAACACCTCATTGTCTCCCTCCATTATACTGGCTTGTTAGAACAAAAAGCCTTGTCAAATTGCCAGTAGCCACTACTTCAGCATGTACAATGTCCTTTCTTCATAATAAAACTTACTGCTCCTGTTAGGCAGAGACCCTTTTGATTCCCACTTCATTCAGAATATAGTGCTGTACTCATGTTAATGCCTATTAGTGAATAAGGTGGTTTAGTTTTAAGTTGGCACTATATCTAAAATCTTTTCCTTGTGTGTTAATTTGTGTCTTTATTTTTTTCCAGCCCAGATGACTTACTCAATGCCTTGAATGAGGGTATCAGTCGTGCTGATGTCATCATCACATCGGGGGGTGTATCCATGGGGGAAAAGGTATGAAAGATAGGGCTCATAAAAATTTATCTACTACAATGTTCTTGCATATGGTTGATTAACTGTGGCCGGTAGGCATCTGGTATTCAAAGCCAGGCTCCCACAGAGCTGAAAAGCTGTGGAGCTTCAGAAATTACTGGTTTCTCTAAAAGGGATACAATGTGGGTAGGTCAGGGAGCTTACCCTCAGGAGCAACTTGGAGAATTCCACAACTTGTTGAATGGTTTTTGCTATTCCCCTGGAGACCTGATCTGTTCCTCACTCTATTGTACTAAATTAGGACATCCTTTATACATGATATTTACTACCAGGGTAAAGCTCTAAGATCCTTCCTTCTGCTCAAATTAAAACATGATTCACTCCACCCCCAGAACAACCAGTTCACCCACCATATATTCCAAATCTACCAAGAATGCTTAGCTCTCCTTCCCCACAAGGAAGAAAGGGAGGATTAGGCATTCCTTTTGCTCCTCTTTACAAAATAATAATAAAAATGAAAATATGGCCAGGCAGTGTCTCATGCCTGTAATTCTAGTACTTTGGGAGGCTGAGGCAGGCAGGTTGCTTGAGCCCAGGAGTTCAAGACCACCTGGGCAACATGGTGAAACCCCATCACTACAAAAAATACAAAATTGGCTGGGCGCGGTGGCTCAAGCCTGTAATCCCAGCACTTTGGGAGGCCGAGGCGGGTGGATCACAAGGTCAAGAGATCAAGACCATCCTGGTCAACATGGTGAAACCCCGTCTCTACTAAAAAAATACAAAAACTTAGCTGGGCATGGTGGTGCATGCCTGTAATCCCAGCTACTCAGGAGGCTGAGGCAGGAGAATTGCCTGAACCCAGGAGGCGGAGGTTGTGATGAGCCGAGATCGTGCCATTGCACTCCAGCCTGGGTAACAAGAGCAAAAACTCCGTCTCAAAAAAAAAAAAATACAAAATTTAGCTGGGCATGGTAGCACATGCCTGTAGTTCCAGCTACTTGGGGGCTGAGGTGGGAGGATCACTTGAGCCTGGGTGGTCAAGGCTGCAGTGAGCCGAGATTGCACCTCTGCACTCCAGCCTGGGCAACAGAGCAAGACATTGTCTAAAAAAAAATACACACACACACACACACACACACACACACACACACACTACACACACTAGTTTATAGGACTAAGTATATTTGTACATGGTATATATTTATTCCTATAAAGACAATTTGAACATTTCAGTAACACTAAGTTTATATTTCTTAATGAAATGTGTTAGTGGACAATGACCATTGGGTCCATTGAATAATGTTATAAAAGTAAACTATTCTTTACTAAATAACCAACATTAATTTTGGGCTCAAAGATATTTCAGCATACAATGTTTTGCCAGCTGATAATCCTTTTCCATATTTTCTCTCACATTAATGACTAAACTGAAAAATTACAAAAATATCACAATAGCAATTTTTACTAAAATTCATATTTTCTAATAGTTTGATTTATTTTAAGCTACATCTTTTATATATGATTGTTCTTGATCCCTGTCCTTTTGTAACTATAAAAGTGCCTAAATTTATAACCAGACTCTTTGGATAGTGAACTGTATTGGCTCTGAGAACAAATGTCAGAATTTAGCAACCTAAACAGAAGAATGCCTGCCTTCCCTTCACAAACTTTAGTGTTATAGTCTTTCAGAATAGCACTGCAGATGCTAAAAACTATAGAAGAAAACAATCTCACATTACATCCAGGAGTGAAAATATTGAAGTGTGGGTAGGTGTTCTTATAGCAGACAGTAGCTGGGTTAGTGTTCTCTCAAAGTCTCTTTAGCCCCAGGTAGAGCAAATTGCTGCAGACCTCTCCTGAGATCACAAAGGCGAAAAGGCTGAGACTTACACTGTAGTACAGCTGAAAGAAATAATTTGCAACAAGTCTGTTTTCATTGCCATCAAACTGCCTGTGGTACTCTCAATATTACAAGAGCAAACCATGAAGTCAGGTCTATTTAAATGTTAAATTTGTTATTTTTCCAGAAGTTGTTTCATATATAATTTCTCTTAGTTTCTAAACAGCCTAATTGTGGGACAATACCTATTTGGCAGAACTAACGTTTATCTTTTCTAGTACTTCCAGAGAGGTGACAAGCTTATATCATATGTAGACTTGGCAGTTGTGGCTCAGTTGTGATAAAGACAGAACACTCAGCCTAACCTTCATTAGTGCTAACAAAGATGTCATTTATGCCAAGGATTTGCTCACCAGTAAACAAAGCCAATATAGTTACACATATTGGTTTATTTATTTTACTCTCTGTGTGATAAGATACTTACACTAAATCCTTAATTTACTAGGAAAGATTTTAGGAACTGGGCATCCCACAGTATTCCTTAGGAGGTGCTAACTGTCCTTTTCTACCTCCTTGAGTGGGAATGAGATGATAGAGGAACCAGAAAGAGATAAAATATACATGCAGCAAACTCCTGCCAGCCAACAAGTTTTAATTTCGAAAAGAATTTCAGGATATCTCCATAGCAAAAATAAAAGAATAAAAGAGAGGAACACTTGCTTCAGCCCAGGAGCTAAGCCTGAAAAACAGTTACTAAAAGACAGAGAAATCAAGGAAAAATTCAGAAGCATTATGTAGCAGGCATGAATATTAAGTGCAGAACCTCAGGTATGCAAGAAATGTATTTTATTCCATTTAAATTGTACTCTAAGTGCCTATGCCACAGGACTGATGGGAAATTTTATTAAGCCACAACTGGAGCTTACTATCTCAAAGAATTATGCTAAGGAACCTGAAGGTACTTAAGCAGCACCAAAGCATCAGGGAGACACACCTGGTCACTAGTCTGCACTGGATACATCTAAAGTATTCTTGTAGTACCATTATATCTCAGGTCTTTGTTCCTTTGGGCCATGCTATGAGCACTAGAATCAAGTGGAGGCTGGAAACCTCAGAGCAGCTATCTTCCTTGGGTGTGTTTCACAGCCATCCGTTCTAAATTCTGACTGCTTCCCCAGCATACTGCCTGCTAGACAGCAGGGAGGGGGCCCCTGCTTCTTTTAAGACTCAGACCAGTACCTTCTTCCCAACCAAGGAGAAATGATTCTTCCACAGTTATTTCCCTAAAGATCTCTCCCCTCCTTCACCTCACCCTGCCCTACCATAGCCTTTTCAAAGAGTTTCATTTTTACAAAACACTGAAAGTGGTTAAATAGTTAAACAGTATCTGCCTTTTGCCCTGAAAACTAAAGAATCGTATACTTTAATGTAAGTTTTCCTCAACCTACAAAATTATTCAATAGCTCAAAGAAAATGAAAGGTGGCAGTAACCCAGAAGGATGTACTAAACTGGACACCAATGACCTTTTTTGCCCATTTCAAAGTCTCTTAATTTTTGCTGACAGAGTCTCCACCACTCCCTATGATCAAAGTAATCATAAAGATGATAACTGATCACAAAAAAGGCTAGATTCACAAGATTTGCCCTGATTATTTAGCAACAAGAGTGTTAATTAACCATGTAAGTCCCCTTGATTTATTTTGTGAGTCTAGAGCCACATAGCCTTAGAATACTTAAAACTAACTGGCTGGGCACATTGGCTCACACCTGTAATCCCAGCACTTTGGGAGCCCAGGGTAGGCAGATTGCTTGAGGCCACTAGTTCAAGACCAGCCTGGCCAACATGGCAAAACCCCATCTCTACTAAAAATACAAAAATTAGCTGGGCATGGTGACACATGCCTGTACTCCCAGCTTCTTGAGAGGTTGAGGCACAAGAGCTGCCTGAACGTGGGCGGTGGAGGTTCCAGTGAGCCAAGATCATGCCACTGCACTCCAGCATGGGCAACAGAACAAGGCTCTGTCTCAGAAAAACAAAACAAAACAAAAACTAATCAACCAAATTCCAAATAAACACAAAAAAACTTTTCTTTAATATTTCACTAGTCCTATATCATTCTTGTTCTGCTAAATGTTGAGTTAGCAGTCTGCTTTCCTGAAGCCATCTGCCTCCATACTAAAGAATCCTGGAATTCCTGATTCAGTACCCCAGTACTATATAAAAGTTAGCTAAGCTGTATCACCTCAGAAGCCTGTACTCAAGAGGTTATTGTTTGATATGTCAGTATCAATACTAAAGTGTATATTATACTCCTTTTCCCTAATGCTCTGAATCTGTCTCTGTTGCAGGCATAAACTATTGACTATAGCTTGTAGCAGAGCTTTCAGGCAAGCATCAGAGTAAAAAAAAAAAAAAAGGAAATTCCCTATGAATGACAAATATTTTAGAGCTGTGCTTAATTTACTTCTATAACCAATAAGATCAGAATAGAAGATAAGTAAAATTCTCTTTTGGGGTACATATGTAACTATTTCACAGGAGGTTTTTTTGTTTTGGTTTTTGTTTTGTTTTTTTGAGACAAAGTCTCACTCTATCACCCAGGGTGGAGTACAGTAGCGCCATCAGAGTTCACTGCAGCCTTGAATTCTGGGGCTCAAGCAATTGTCCTCCTAAACTGCTGGGATTATAGGTGTGAGCCACCATGCCAACCTAGAAGTTTTAATCAGTATTTCCTCTTAGGTTAAAATAGCAAGAGCATTGTCAGATTTCCAGGAACTTCTTGTAAAGCAAACAACTTCTGAAATATTTATATATATTCATAACAATTTGCCTATAAGAATCTAACCTAGGACAGACTATCTCTTCTCAGATATGGCAGCTCCTCTTATGAAATTTCAAATGAATCTAATTATTCCCAGCATTTCCTTTTATAAGATGAAAACAAATAATGGGGTTTTCTAGAGGCCCTCTAGGAAATTTTAAAGATAATTTTTTGTAAGAAAAGAACATTTTTTCCTAAGTTTAGATTTGATCTTTAAAAGGGAAAGTCGAAAGAATTATCAAAAAAGCACTTGATAAAGACCTGAGAAACAGTTCTTGATTATCTAATTTTTCAAAGCAACAATAAAATATTTGAAAATGAACATAGAAAGTGACATGATTATAAATAACCTTGACTCGCTCATAAACGAGGAGCCTTTGTTCTTTGCTTTTTTATCGATTTAAATAAAGAAAATAAACAGGAAGCACAAAAAAGCATTTACACAAAAAGAATAACCTTTCTTATTGTAGCACTGGCATTAACCAGTGCCAAAGAAATAAGGACATCAAAACTTAGCAAACTCACTAAAATTTTAATATGTTTCTCAGCTTCACTTCAAATGCAGTTATTAGAAACCAAGGCAAATGCAATCTCATAAAACTTTGTCCTTTATTATGCTCTTTTATATTCTGGAACAAACTGATACTTTAGAACAAAGAGCAGTCTTCACACCTGTAATGGTCTTTGAGACTTTTTAAGTGGACCCGCAAGGTCAACACTATTTTCATAATAATATTAAGACTTTGTCTTTTTTATTCTACTTAACCCATTCTCTTTCCTTTTTTCTTGAGTGTATCACTGATTTCTTCCAGCTCTCATGAGATTGAATGAAGCAGATATGAGAATCTGACTTGTGGTAATTCAGAAGTTAAAGAGATTTTCAAAATTAGTAAAACAATGCATCGAAAATAAGTTACTTGGCTGGGTGTGGTGCCTCATGCCTGTAATCCCAGCACTGTGGGAGGCCAAGGTGGGTGGATCACCTGAGGTCAGGAGTTCAAGATCAGCCTGGCTAACATGGCAAAACCCCATCTCTACTAAAAATATAAAAATTAGCTGCACATGGTGGCAGGTGCCTGTAATCCCAGTTACTCAGGAGGCTGAGGGAGGAGAATCACTTTAATCCAGGAGGCAGAGGTTGCAGTGACCCAAGATTTTGCCATTGCACTCCTGCCTGGGCAACAAGAGGGAGTCTCAAAAAAAAAAAAAAAAAAAAAGAAAGAAAAGAAGTTACTTATGTTAATGTGAAGTGGTTTCATTGTTGCTATTTTCAATGAACCAAATATTTTTTAATTTCTTAGTTTTAATTTCTAATACAGTAAATATCAATAGGTATAACTCACATAAACAAAAGCTCTTAGGGATCCTTAATGAATTTTAATTTAAGAATGTATAAAGGGGTCTTGAGACCAAAAATTCTGAGAACCGGGCTTTAAGAAAAAAAAATGTTATTTTTCCTTGAAGAACACATATAGTTATACTTCTCTGTCATTATTGCTCCTTATATAATTGCAACTACCCGTATTAATTCTGATATTTACAAAATAACTAATTTCTATGTCATAGAGAAAATTAGGGAGCTTAGCTAATTGAGAAATAATATGTAACCATTTTAGCAGACTAGCAAACCTCATAAACACAAAGAACACAACTTTCTACTGCCACGCATGTCCCTTTTACACCTTCTTAATGTAGCAAAGATGAATCAACACATTTATTAACATGACCCAAAGATATAACCTCTCTATAGCAAAGTATATTCACCTTAAAAAAATACAGTTATTAACTATATAATTTTAATTTCTATATAGTTAATAACTATAATTTTACAAAAGTTAACTTAAAATGATGCTTAATAATAAATGCTCTAATATTCTATCTTAGACATCATCTAGGTATCTGATGATTTATTCAATTTAATATCAGCTCAAGACTTTAAATAAAAATCTCAAGTTATTTTGAAACTGACATACTATAAAACATAATAACTATTAAAATTATAAGGTTTCCAGAATAATTATTTGATTTCATTGATCTCAGTTTTATACTTTTTTATCATCTTAAATATTATATAGGAAGAATGTGAGCTTATTTGACAAATAAGCCTATAGAATTTTAGGAAAAACTAAAGTGAAATAAAATGTATACTTTTGTTATACTTAAGATTGATGTAAATAAGAGAAAGAACATGGCTGGGTTTTTTTGACTGTTCTTATTTAAGTTTGGGGCTTTTTTTTTTCTTGTTTATATGTACATTTTGAGACAGGGTCTCAATATTTAGCTCAAGCTGGTCTCTAACATCTGGGCTTAAGCAATAATCCTCCTGCTTCAGCTTCCCAAGTAGCTAGCATTACACATACATGTCAACACACCTGACTTTTGGATTTTCTTAATAACTAAAATTATTAGGTTAGTCTCATTTGCTAAAAATTTATCCTAATTATATGAACTCAGATTCTCAATATATTAAATAGAATATTTTCAGTGCAGCATATTTAAAATATTATAAGTTAAATTATTTAGAAATTTTAGAAATATTTTATATAAGCACTTATTATTTCTCTAAGCAATTTAGAACAGGGCACCTTTAAAAGACAGTGTAAGAGAAACCCAGTAGTGCCTCCATAGGCAGACAAGCAACCTCATCAAGCAGCTCCCTGACAACACAGCCAGGTAAACCCACAAAGATGGAAAAAAAACAGCGCAAAAAAGATGAAACCATTGAAGACCAGAACAGCTCTTTTCCTTCAAGGGATCACAACTCCTGAACAACACAGGATCACATCATGACTGAGAAGGAGTGCGACGAATTGACAGAAACAGGCTTCAGAAATTGGATAATAACAAACTTTTCTGAGCTAAAGGAACACATTCTAACTCAATGCAAAGAAATCAAAAACCTTGAATAAAGGTTAGATGAAATACTAACTAGAATAACCAGCTTAGAGGAGAACATAAACAACTTGATGGAGTCGAAAAACACAGCACAAGAACTACGTGAAGCAAACACAAGTTTTAATAGCTGAATCGATCAAGCAGAAGAAAGGATATCAGAGATTGAAGATCAAGTCAATGAAATAAAAAGAGAAGGCAAGACAAGAGAAAAAAGAGTGAAAAGAAATGAACAAAGCCTCCAAGAAATATAGGATTATGTGAAAAGACCTAACCTATGCTTGATCGGTGTACCTGAATATGATGGGGAGAATGAATCCAAGCGGGAAAACATGCTCCAGGATATTATCCAGGAGAACTTCCCAAGCCTAGCAAGGCAGTCCAAATTTCAAATTCAAGAAATACAGAGAACTCCACAAGGATATTCCTCAGGAAGAGCTACCCAAGGCATGTAATCGTCAGATTCACCAGGGTTGAAATGAAGGGAAAAATGCTAAGGGCAGCCAGAGAGAAAAGTCAGGTCACTCACAGAGGGAAGCTAGTAAGACTCAGCAGATCTCTCTGCAGAAACCCTACAAGCCAGAAGAGAGTGGAAAACAACATTCAACATCCTTGAAGAAAAGAACTTTCAACCCAGAATCTCATATCCACCCAAACTAAGCTTCATAAGTGAAGGAGAAATAAAATCCTTTATGGACAAGCAATTACTGAGAGATTTTGTCACCACCAGACCTGCCCTGCAAGAGCTCCTGAAAGAAACACTAAGCACAGAAAGGAACAAGTACCAGTCACTGAAAAAGCAAACCAGTGGGCAAAGACCAAAAATGCAATGAAGAAAATGAGTAAACTAATGGGAAAGAAAACCAGCCAGTAACAAAATGGCAGGATTAATTCACACATAACAATATAACATTGAATGTAAATGGCTTAAATGCCCCAATCAAAAGACACAGACTGGCAAACTGGATAAAAAGTCAAAACCCATCAGTGTGCTGTATTTAGGAAACCCATCTCACATACAAAGACACACATAGACTCAAAATAAAGGGATGGAAGAAGATTTACCAAGCAAATAGAGAACAAAAAAAAGCAGGGGTTACAATCCTAGTCTCTGATAAAATGGACTTCAAACCAACAAAGATCAAAAGAGACAAAGAAGGACACTACATAATGGTAAAAGGATCAATCCAACAAGAAGAGCTAACTATCCTAAATATATACACCCCCAACACAGGAGCACCCAGATACATAAAGCAAGTTCTTAACGACCTAAAATGGGATTTAGACTCCCACACAATAATAGTGGGAGACTTCAACACTCCACTATCAATATTAGACAGAGTAATGAGACAAAAATTAACAAGGATATCCAAGACTTGAATGCAGCTTCCCAAGTAGCTAGCATTACACATACATGTCAACACACCTGACTTTTGGATTTTCTTAATAACTAAAATTATTAGGTTAGTCTCATTTGCTAAAAATTTATCCTAATTATATGAACTCAGATTCTCAATATATTAAGTAGAATATTTTCTACTTAACTGGACCAAGCGGACCTAATAAACATATACAGAACACTCCACCCCAAATCCACAGAATATACATTTTTCTCAGCACCACATTTCACTTACTCTAAAATTGGCCACATCATTGGAAGCAAGTCACTCCTCAGCAAATGCAAAAGAACGGAAATCATAACAAATATTTTATCAGACCACAGCGCAATCAGACTAGAACTCAGGATTAAGAAACACACTCAAACCTGCACAACCACTTGGAAACTAAACAACTTGCTACTGAGTGTCAACTGGATAAACAAGGAAATGAAGGCAGAAACAAAGATGTTCTTTGAAACCAATCAGACTGAAGACACAACTTACCAGAATCTCTGGGACACCTTTAAAGCAGTGTCGAGAGGGGAATTTATAGCAATAAATGCCCACCAGAGAAGAGAGGAAAGATCTAAAATCGACACCCTATCATCAAAATTGAAAGAGCTAGAAGAGCAAGATAAAAAAAAAAAAAAAAAACTCAAAAGCTAGCAGAAGACAAGAAATAACTAAGATCAGAGCCAAACTAAAGGAGATAGAGACACAGAAATCCTTCAGAAAATCAGTAAATCCAGGAGATGGTTTTTTGAAAAGATCAACAAAATAGACCACTAGCCAGATTAATAAAAAAAGAAAAGGGAGAAGAATCAAATAGATGCAATGAAAAATGATAAAGGTCAACACTGATCCCATAGAAATACAAACTACCATCAGAGATTACTACAAATAGCTCTATGCAAATAAACCATAAACCAGGAAGAAATGGATAAATTCCTAGACATTTGTACTCTACCAAGACTAAACCAGGAGGAAGTTGAACCCCTGAATAGACCAATAACCAGGGCTGAAGTAGAGACAGCAGTCAATAGCCTACCAACCAAAAAAAGTCCAGGTCCAGACGGGTTCACAGCTGAATTCTACCAGACATACAAAGAGGAGCTGGTTCCATTCCTTCTGAAACTGTATCAAACAATACAAAAAGAGGGAATCCTCCCTAACTCATTTTATGAGACAACATCATCCTGATACCAAAAACCAGGCAGAGACTCAACAAAAAAA
The DNA here is from genome assembly GCF_048565385.1 of Saimiri boliviensis. Taxonomy (NCBI): domain Eukaryota; kingdom Metazoa; phylum Chordata; class Mammalia; order Primates; family Cebidae; genus Saimiri; species Saimiri boliviensis. The sequence continues at coordinate 36,591,762 of NC_133450.1, read as the reverse complement.
AGAAAATGTCAGGCCAATATCTATGATGAACATCGATGCAAAAATCTTCAATAAAATACTGGCAAACAGATTGCAACAGCACATCAAAAAGCTTATCCATCACAATCAAGTAGGCTTCATCCCAGGGATGCAAGCCTGGTTCAACATACACAAATCCATAAATGTAATCCATCACATAAACAGAACCAAAGACAAAAACCACATGATTATCTCAATAGTTGCAGAGAAGGCCTTTGACAAAATTCAACAGCCCTTCATGCTAAAAACTCTCAATAAAATAGGTATTGATGGAACGTATCATGAAATGATAAAAGCTATGTATGACAAACCTACAGCCAATATACTGAACAGGGAAAAGCTGGAAGAATTCCCTTTAAAATCAAGCACTAGACAAGGATGCCCTCTCTCACCACTCCTATTCAATGTAGTATTGGAAGTTCTAGCCACAGCAATCAGGCAAGAAAAAGAAATAAAGGGTATTCAATTAGGAAAGGAGGAAGTCAAACTGTCTCTATTTGCAGATGACATGATTGTATATCTAGAAGACCCCATCGTCTCAGCCTAAAGTCTTCTCAAACTGATAAGCAACTTCAGCAAAGTCTCAGATACAAAATCAATGTGCAGAAATCACAAGCATTCCTATACACCAATAGCAGACAAACAGAGAGCCAAATCAAGAGCAGACTACCATTCACAATTGCTACGAAGAGAATAAAATACCTAGGAATACAACTAACAAAGGATGTAAAGGACCTCTTCAAGGAGAACTACAAACCACTGCTCAATGAAATAATAGAGGTCACAAACAGATGGAAAAACATTCCATGCTCATGGTTAGGAAGAATTAATATTGTGAAAATGGCCATACTGCCCAAAGTAATCTACAGATTCAATGCTATCCCCATCAAGCTACCAATGACCTTCTTCACAGAACTGGAGAACTTCACTTTAAACTTCATATGGAATCACAAGAGAGCCCACATAGCCAAGACAATCCTAAGCAAAAAAACAAGGCTGGAAGAATCATGTTACCTGACTTCAAACTATACTACAAGGCTACAGTAATCAAAACAGCATGGTACTGGTACTGAAACAGAGACAGAAACCAATGGAATATACCAGAGGCCCCAGAAGAAACACCACACATCTACAACCATCTGATATTTGACAAGCCCAGCAAAAATAAGCAATGGGGAAAGGACTCCATGTTTAATAAATGGTGTTGGGAAAACTGGCTAGCAATGTGCAGAAAGCAGAAACTGGACCCCTACCTGTCACCCTATACTAATATTAACTCCAGATGGATTAAAAGATTTAAACATAAAACCTAACACCATAAAAACACTAGAAGAAAATGTAGGCAGAACCATCCAGGACATAGGCATAGGCAAGGACTTCATGACTAAAACACCAAAAGCAATGGCAACAAAAACCAAGATAGACATATGGGATCTAATTAAACTCCAGAGCTTCTGTACAGCAAAAGAAACCATCATTAGAGCCAATCAGCAACCAACAGAATGGGAAAGAATTTTTGCAATCTACCCATCCGACAAAGGCCTAATAACCAGAACCTACAAAGAACTAAAATAGATATACAAGAAAAAACAACCCCATCAAAAAGTGGGCAAATGATATAAACAGACACTTTTCAAAAGAAGACATATATGAGGTCAACAAACATGAAAAAATGCTCATTACAACTGGTCGTTAGAGAAATGCAAATCAAAACCACATCGAGATATCATCTCATGCCAGTTAGAATGGCAATCATTAAAAAATCTGGAGACAACAGTTGCTGGAGAGGATGTAGAGAAATAGAAACACTCTTACACAGTTGGTGGGAGTGCAAATTAGTTCAACCACTGTGGAAGACAGTGTGGCGATTTCTCAAGAATCTAGAAATAGAAATTCCATTTGACCCAGCAATCCCATTACTGGGCATATACCCAAAGAACTATAAATCGTTATACTATAAAGGCACATGCACACGTATGTTCACTGCAGCCCTGTGTACAATAGCAAAGACCTGGAACCAACCCAAATGCCCATCAATGATAGACTAGACAAAGAAAATGTGGTAAATATACACCATGGAATACTATGCAGCCATAAAAAATGATGAGTTCGTGTCCTTTGTAGGGACTAGGATGAATCTGAAAACCATCATTCTCAGCAAACTGACACAAGAACAGAAAGCCAAACACCACATGTTCTCACTTATAGGTGGGTGTTGAACAATGAGAACATGTGGACTCAGTGAGAGGAGCATCACACACTGGGGGCAGTTGGCTGGTGGTAGGGGAGAGACAACAGGGGGTGGGGAGGGAGGGGAGGGTGGGAGGGATAACATGAGGAGAAATGTCAGATATAGTATACACCTAAAGTTAAATTAATAAATTTTTTTAAAAAGAAAAAGACAATGTAATTTATGAATACCTTACAGAAATAGGAAGGAAAACACTTTACACTCACAAAATGAAGTAAATGCTTTTCTGTATTACACACACATGGACACAGAATTAAGAAATACAGTAGCTTCAGTTCTACTTACAACTTGAGCTGGAAGTCAAGAGTAAATACAGAACCATAAAAATTCATCAGTCCACTAATAAAGAGCTATTTTCTTTCCTAGAGGGTACAAAAATCTTCATTGATTTGGTTTCAGAATGGACAATAAGAGGAATAAACAAGAAAGACTAGTAAGCCAGATTATCTGTCTTCTCTTACCCAAACAAAATAGATACTATCATCCTTTTACAGAGATCACCAAATGATTAGACCATAAAACCAAATTCCTAATCATTCCAGCCACAAGGGGCAATACCTTATTGGCTGCATGCAGAAGCAAAAACAGAACCAAAATGAATAGAGGCTAAAATAGAGAAACCAAAAATTACCAAATTTATAGTTTTATTGCTGCTTGGAATTCATTCCAGGAACCAAGGAAAGATATACCCAGGGGTTTTTTTGTTTGCTTTTGTTTTTTGTTTATTTGAGAATAGTGTCTTGCTCTGTCACCCAGGCTGGAGCACAGTGGTGTGATCACAGTGGTGTGGTTCACTGCAACCTCTGCCTCCTGGATTCAAGCAATTCTCGTGCCTCGGCCTCCCAAGTAGCTGGAATTACAGTTGTGTGCCACCATGCCTGGCTAATTTTTGTATTTTTAGGAGAGATGGGGTTTACCCATGTTGGCCAAGCTGGTCTCGAACTCCTGTCCTCAAGGGATCCACACACCTCAGCCTCCCAAAGTGCTGGGATTTCAGACTTGAGCCACCATGTCTGGCCTGTACCCAGGTTTAAGCCACTCATAAAGTGTACTTCTCTGGCAATAAGGTTTAACTGGCTCTGTCCAATGAATCAGTGGAGCATCTCAGTGGAGCCTCTGGAATTGTTAAAGTCTAATTTTTTATATATAAAATCATTAATCTTGATTCTGTCTCCTTTCTTGGCTTACTTACTGTACCTTTTGTAAATAAAGTTAGTTGTTTCTTAAGTGCTCATAGTATGTATAACTTTTATAATCTACCTAGAAGTGATACTATTACTTCACATTATAGTATAAGAATCTTACAATGAAATACTTCCATTTTTCCCCCTCAACATCTGTGCCACACTTGCCATAAATTTCATATTTACATATATTCTAGAACCTTCACTATATCATGATTTTTCTTTAAATGATCAATTACTTTTAGCAAATGTTATATTTAAAAATCTTGGCCGGGCGCGGTGGCTCAAGCCTGTAATCCCAGCACTTTGGGAGGCCAAGGTGGGTGGATCATGAGGTCAAGAGATCGAGACCATCCTGGTCAACATGGTGAAACCCCATCTCTACTAAAAATACAAAAAATTAGCTTAGCATGGTGGCACATGCCTGTAATCCCAGCTACTCAGGAGGCTGAGGCAGGAGAATTGCCTGAACCCAGGAGGCGGAGGTTGCAGTGAGCCGAGATCGCACCATTGCACTCCAGCCTGGGTAACAAGAGCGAAACTCCGTCTCAAAAAAAAAAAAAAAAAAAAAAAAAAAAACTTACATATTTGCCTATGCAAAAAAAATTATGAATCCCATAAATATATAAAATGAACATGTTTCAAATATTTAACTCAACAATGAGCAAATAAATAAGATAGTCTGACCTATTCAAAGAAGAATTCAAAGAATACACCCATATAAGTAATCAAGAATGCTGAAATAATTTAATAATAGATACAAAATTGATCTATACCCACCTAACCTAATCAATTACCTCTCCACTGGACAGAATCCATTTGCATTTCTTTAGATAAAAATTATGTTCACTGTCTTAGCTTAGGCAGCTATTAAAAACACCAGAGGCCAGGTGCGGTGGCTCACACCTGTAATCCCAGCACTTTGAGAGGCCAGGTTGGGCAGATCACTTAAGCTCAAGAGTTCTAGACCAGCCTGGGCAATATGGCAAAACCCCCTTTCTACAAATATATAAAAATTAGCTGGGCACAGTGTGAGCACCAGCAATCCCAGCTAGTCAGGAAGCTGAGGTGAGAGTTCAAGGCTGCAGTAAGCTGTGTTCACACCACTGCACTCCAGCATAGGCAACAAAATGAGACCTTGTCTCGAAAAAAAACAAAAAATACCACAAACTGGGTAGCTTAAACATTTATTTCTCATAGTTCTGAAGGTTGGGATATCTAAGATCAGGTTGACAGCATGGATGGGTTCTGGTGAGGGCCCTCTTCCAGGCTGCAGACAGCTGACTTCTCCTTTTACCCTCATATGGCCTCTTCTTATAATGGCATTAATTCTACTCATGAGACCTCCATCCTCATCACCTAATTACTTCCCAAAGCCCCACCATCACACTGAGATTGGAATTTCAACATATGAATTTGGGGGTAGGGAGGAACACATTCAGTCCATTGCATTTCCTATCAGTTTTATTCAGTTTTGTTGCTGTAAAATAGCTGAAAAATACAAATAACTAGAAATTAGATGTTGCACTGGGCACCCAGTATTCTTTTCTGCCCATTTCAAAGTCTTGCACAATTTTTCTGACCACTGGTGTTTCTCCTTAACTGAACTGGGGAAGAGACTTATTCCTTCATCCATTCATTTTTCTTCCCATCTGACTCTGGGTTTCAGAATATCAGACAAAGATCCTGCTGCTTCACTAGGCAAACAAAAATATAAGAACAATGGTAATTCTCAACCTTTATCACTATGTCTGGTACAAGTTTTCTGCCTTTGTCACAAGGAACATGAAACACTCCTTCATGTTCAAAAAGAATGAAAAGGGCTATTTTTAAAAACAATTGTTTGCAAAAAAAAATAAAATACTTTCATTCATTTGGTAAATATATAAGCATCTGCTTTCCAAACTCCGCATCATAACCTTTAAGGCCCTGCAGCTCTGGCCTCTGCCTGTCTCTTCACATTCAGCTTACACCTCTCTCCTGCCCATTCAGTACCATCCATTGCTTTTTCAGTTCTATACACGCTTTGCCACTTTGGAAGCTTTCATTTGTCTGTCCCTTTCTCTGGAATTCTCTTCCCTCTACGCTTCACATGCTTGAATCCTTCTTATCCTTCAAGGCTTAGCTAATATATCACTACCTCTTCTAAAATGATCTTTCCTGTTCTCCACCCCACCCCATCATTTTCTATCCCAGCACCTGCTTATTTCTTTCATAGCACGTACCACAAAGTATAATTATTTTATTTGTTAATTTATGTATTTTTGGCTATTTCCCTCCAGTAAAATATAACAGGATATGTTTGTGTCAGGGACAATGTTTCTTTTTTACCATTAAATGCCCAGCACATATGGAATTCCTAATACATAATAAGCATTCAAAAATATTTGGTGCACTAACAAATGAGTGAAAGGTGTATACTATTCCTTAAGGATTCATTGTTTAAGTATAAATGCACATATATAAAAGAAGGTTCCTGTTCTCAATAACTTAATAGTTTAACAAAGGATACAATATCAGCTATCAAAGCAATTGCTCTATAATCTAAGTGCATGCTGCTAGAAGCATTTAGTACTATAAGAGCATATAAGAAAGATCTGAAGATTTCTGCTTCTGCTATGAAAGAATAGCATATTTGGACCAATCTTCCCACCAAGAACATCTATAAAAGCTATATAAAAATTTTTTAAGAAAAGAAAAAGCAGATGTCTGCAGAAAATAACTAAGACAGCCAGGCACTAAGATCCTAAAGAAAAGTAAATCACACAGAAGTAAAACTGGAATTCTTCACTATATTTTTCCTCAAAGCATTTACTAATTCCTAAGCCAGGAGTGAGGTGGGATGAGAGCTATAATGGTACAGGAAGCAAAGAAGCCAAGCATTAAAAAAGGGGTAGCTAAAATGTTAATGAAATATGCAAAATTTTCATCAGTTTTGTGAGTTTAGGACCTGTTATAGAGGAGGGGTCCTGGTAAGTAACTCAGGCTTTCAGCTTAAACCCTTGAATGGCTGTACTGTAGGAATAAAGATAAACTGGAGATAAACTAGCCTTCAGAGAGACTGAAATCCAGCATCAAACTATCTCAGTCCTTGATTAGATCAAGATGATTTGAGTTTTCTTTAACTGCCAAAAGGCCTCAAATTCTTTTTGGAGGAATATATCATTGTCCAAAGCCTTTCCATCTTTTCATACCTAACATTTGGGCTTCAATTTGAAAAGTTATCAGACATGCCAGAGGTAGAGCAAAATGACTAAAAATTAAGATAGGAAACAATTGATGAGGTAGACCTAAAAATGATGCTGATATTTACATTGTCTCACATGGCCTTTAAATAATGATTATATGTTTAAGAAAAAGGGATGAGAAAATGGGGGATTTCATTAGAAAACTGAATCTATTCATAAGAATCAAGTGGAAATTTTAGAAAAGGGATAGAAAATATGGAAAAGGGCATAAAAGACACGTGAGATATGGCAAAAGGGCAAACATATGTAAATGAAGTCTAAGAAGAAGAGGGGAGAGAAGGAGTGAGCAGAAACAATATTTAAAATATTGGTGGAGAGATTTTCAAAATCAGTAAAAGACATCAAGCCAGTGGTGGCTCACACCTGTAATCCCAGCATTTTGGAAGGCCAAAACAGGTGGATCACGAGATCAGGAGGTTGAGACCAGCCTGGCCAATATGGTCAGGTAAAACCCCGTCTCTACTAAAAATACAAAAACTAACCAGTCATGATGGTACACACCTGTAGTCCCAGCTGTTCAGGAGGCTGAGGCAGAAGAGTCACTTGAATCTGGGAGACGGAGGTTGTGGTGAGCCGAGATCATGCCAGTGTACTCTAGTCTGGGCGACAGAGTGAGACACCATAAAAAAAAAAAAAAAAAAAAAAAAAAAGACATCAAGCCAGAAATTCTAGGAGCTCTACTAATCTCGAGCTGGATAAATAAAAGAAACCATACCTAGATAATCAGCAACACTACTGAAAACCAAAGACAAAGAGAAAATTTTACCGGAAGGATGTATTAGCATCAAAGGACCAATAATAAAACTAACAAATGATTTATATGGAAATGATGGAACCTAGAAAGCAATGGACTGGGATTTGTAAAGTGCAGGAAAAAAAAAATACTGCCAGTAGGGAACTGTATAGACATCAAAAATTTACTTCGAAAATGAAGGTGGAATAAAGACAATTTCAGCCAAACAGAAACTGTGCAGACCTAGACTAAATCGTTTTTTAAGGTAGAAGGACTATGGAAGCATGGAAATGCAGAAAGAACTAAAGAGGGTTCACATGTCAGCAAATGTAAATGAGTATTGATTGTGTAAAATAATAATGTCTTGTGAGGTTTAAAATATAATTACTATGCAGTGAATTTGTCAAGTATATATTATCAATATAATATGTATAGAAAATATATACAATAAATCAAATACATATACTTAAAATATACACATATACATGGACATACGTATATGCTTAAAGTGGATATAAAATATATACACACAATAGCATAAAAAGTAGAAAGACATAAATTGAGTTGATATGTTTTAAGGTTCTTGTATTGTCTGGGAAGTGATTTTTAAAAACCCAATTCTGAGTAGATTGTAATAAGTCAACGATGTATACTGTAATCTCTAAAATAAGTACTAAAATAATAATAAAAGAATATGTAACTAATAAGCTAATAGAGGGGGAAAATGTTAAATAAAAAATATTTCATGAATCCTAAGGGAGGTATGGAAGAAGAAAAAAGGAAACAAAACAGAAGTGACAAATAGAACAGTGGTAGTTTTAAAACCAAATATAGCAGTAACCATACTACATGTAGGCCAGGTGCGGTGGCTTATACTCGTAACCCCAGCACTTTAGGAGGCTGAGGCAGGCTGACCACTTGAGGCCAGGAGTTCGAGACCAGCCTCATGAATGCGATGAAACCCATCTCTGTACAAAAATTACCTGGGTGTGATGGCATGTGCCGGTAGTTCCAGCTACTTAGGAGGCTGAGGCACGCAACTGTTTGAACCCAGGAGATGGAGGTTGCAGTGAGCTGAGGTGGCACCACTGCCCTCCAGCCTGGGCAACAGAGTGAGACGCTGTCTCAAAAAAAAAAAGAAAAGAAAAGAAAAGAAAAATTATACTAAATATAAATAGACTGAATCCTTCAGTTAAAAATTGTCATTCTGGATTTTTTAAAAAACAGCTAATCATATGCTGCTTATAAGAGATATATTTTAAATATAAAGACATAGAAAACTGAAAGTAAAAGATTCAAAAAAGTTATAATGAAATCTAGCTGTTGTAGCTATATTGATATCAGATATTTTCTTTCTTTTTTTATGATACATGTTTTGTAATCCCAACTTTTTTCTTTTTTTTTTTTTTTTTTTTTTTTTTTTTGAGACAGAGTTTCACTCTTATTGCCCAGGCTGGAGGGCAATGGCATGATCTTGGCTCACCGCAACCTCCGCCTCCTGGGTTCAAGCAATTCTCCTGCCTCAGTCTCCTGAGTAGCTGGAATTACAGGCGTGTGCCTCCATGCCCGGGTAATTTTGTGTTTTTAGTAGAGATGGGGTTTCTCCATGTTGGTTAGACTGGTCTCGAACTACCAGCCTCAGGTGATCCACCCACCTCGGCCTCCCAAAGTGCTGGGATTACAGGCATGAGCCACTGTGCCTGTCTTTATAATACATTTTTATGTGGACAAATAGAGAAAACTAAAATAAAAAGGATTACGAGATATTAGGAGGGACATTTTATGATTTTAAATGAGTTAATTCATCAGGAATATGTAACCTTTACAAATTTATTATATCTAATAACCTAAAATATATATATATATATATACACATATATATGTGTGTGTGTGTGTGTGTGTGTGTGTGTATGTGTGTGTGTATAATCAGTTTTTCATTTAGTTCCCCAGTCTTGGGAGTTCAGAGGAGGCTGAGAAGATGACTGAGACCAAGATAAGGGTGTGATAGACTGCGGGGTAGAAAGAGAATTCAAGGCAGAAAGAAGAACATTTTCAAAGACTAGAGCCAAGAGCTTAAAAAACTGGGCAGATTCAGTAGTTCATGCCTGTAATCCCAACACTTTGAGAGGCCAAGGCAAGTAAAATAGAAACCCTGTCTCCTAAAAATACAAAAATTAGCTGGGCATGGAGGCACACATCTGTAATCCCAGCTACTTGGGAGGCTGAGGCACAAGAATTGCTTGAACCTGGGAGGCAAAGGTTGCAGTGAGCCGAGATCATACCACTGCACTCCAACCTGGGCAACAGAGTGAGACTCTGCCAAAAAAAAAAAAAAAAAAGAAAGAAAAGAAAGAAAGAAGGAAGGAAGGAAAGGGAGGGAGGGAGAACAGTGTAGTCTGATGATGTAAGATTATGTGACTGGATGGAAAGAAGGTTGTTGTATGAGAACAATGATTGGGGGCTAGAAAATACAGGAATCTTTGATATTTAAAAGATGACACTTTTTCCTAAAAACCAGCAAGTTATTAAAGTGTTATATAGTCACTTGATCAAATTTGTCTCAGAGGATCTCTCTTAATACTGTGGGAGGAATGAATTGGAGGAGGGTGGCACTACTAGCAAGGAGACCTATTTCAGTAATCTCAGTGAGATGATGTTGGCTGAGACTGTAGAGATAGAAGAGAACACATTTGTAAAATAAAAGTATCTCATAGCTTGTGAAATATTTAAAATGTAGGCAGGTTACTGGACTTACTCTTAGATTACCAAACCAAAAAAAAAAAAAAAAAAAAAAAAGTAATAGACCTAGATTTGTATTATTTAAGAGAAATGTTAAGGACCATAATTTTTTTTTTCTTTTTGTCTACAATACCAGCTGCAGGGCCGTGTTACATTCCATTTCCAAAGATCAGATTTTGTAATATCACTGTGGGTTGGTCATAGCCACAGGTTAGTTTTAATACTAGAATATAAAGTTGGAGCAGTTAAACTCCTTTGACTTTCTGTTTTAGAGTTTCCTCCCTGTTTTTCATTTTAGTAGAGCTATTTAGATTTGACAGATCTAAACACTCTGTGGGCATATGTTTAACTCTCTCTTCAAGGAATGCATATGGCTTTAAGATCATTAAGCCAAATGATGTAGGACACATATATGTAGTTTCCTTGCCCAGGCACAACTTAAGACATATTTGTTAACATCCTTTCTCAGACATAAAATTCTCTCTTAGAAGAGAGACAATAACTCATCAGCTAATGATATTACACATTAATGTAGTTGTTTTGTTTTTGTCTAACTTCCCCTACCAGAATGTACTTTTCAGTGAGGACAGGGACGTTGTCTCTTTTGTTCAAGGTTGTATCCCCCTGCACCTAGATTGGTACTCATCATATATACCAGGTGTTAAGCAACTATTTATTGAAAGAATGAATGAGGAATGAAGGAATATTTGTGTTAAGCAAATCAACTTGACTAAAATAAGTCGGATGTTTCTTTTCATTTCAATTTTATAAATTAATTTAATGTTCACTTAAAGTGTTGAAAGTCTAATATTAAAATGTTTGAAAGTAAAGTGATTATTTTTAATGTTTGCAGGACTATCTCAAGCAGGTGCTGGACATTGATCTTCATGCTCAGATCCATTTTGGCAGGGTTTTTATGAAACCAGGGTATGAAAATAATCTTGTTATCTCATATATGGGGTTGGTTTGGCTTGCTTTAACTAACAAACTTTTAAATGCCTTCTTTTTACGTTTTCTACTATGAATTAACTATGCCAAAAAAAGAAATATAGTATTAGAATCCTTTGCATAAGTGCAGCTCCTAATGAAATAGGCATTCATCTTCTTTATGAGTCAGTGAGTTTGGTCCAAACAAAACACAGCAACTTTCTAAACTTTTTCTCCTTTTTAATTCCCATGCCTAGTTCCTTATTCCTCTTTTTTTCTCCCCAATCTGCTTCTTTATTTTAAAAAATAATTAATATGAGAACTCTCAAATATACACAAAAGTAGGGAGTACAACAAACCCCCACCCCATGTATGCATCACCTAGCTTCAGTAACTATCAACATTTTTCTATTATTCTTTTTATCAATACACCTACCCCACCCTGCCTTTTAGTGGAGAGGGAGGGCTGGATTGTTTAAAAGCAAATTCTAGGCATGTCATTTTGGCGTACCTCTGAAATAATAATACTAACAACAACATTCTCTTACATAATCACAATGTTATTTTCTCATCTAACAAAATAAATAATATTTTCATATCATCTAATATCCTGATCATATTCTAATTTCCCCCACATATCAAGAGAAAGAATGCCTTTTTATAACTTTTGTTTGATAAGGATTCCATTAAGGTCCGCTGAGTGTATTTGTTTAAGTCTCTATTAAATGAGAACATTTTCTGCCCCCACTCTTTTTGTTGTTGGGCCACTGACTTGCTAGAGAAAATGGATCATGTGTCCTGATGAATGTATTCGTTTATTACTTCCTTAGGTATGTTCCTCTGTCACTGATACATGCTATAGATTGAAAGATATAAAGGCTTGATTAAATTCAGGTTTAATTTTTTTCCCTTTGCAAGAATGTTTTATTAAGTAGGCTTTCACACTGCATCCTACTGTCTCCCAGGAGGAAAGAAAAATAACCATGATTTTTCACATCTCTTAAAGACTAATAACCCCTAAAGAAGATGGAGATTTTGAAGTCAGTTATAAATCCTCAAAGGCTGCCAAATTTTGATGTTGGTGAAACATTATGGCCATATCTTTAAGAAACAGTCTATCTGTTTAGACCTTTGCTACTCTATGAACCTATGATTTCTTGTTCAAAGACCTCAACTGTATGGCTGAGAATTCCAGCACACCTCCATGCTGTCAGGGACAACACTAATGATGCTTTACTGCTAATGCTAGGAGGGAATGGAGTAGGGGCTTCCCAATTGTTGTAAGTGAGCTATGGGAACCATCAATAAATTTCAAAAGCCTTTAAAGTGTCAAGCTAGCCCTCATTAAAGTCAGTTCTAGGACAGAGATCAGGCTTTACCTCCATGATTTGGCCATTTTTATTATAGAACTAAGATTATCCCTAAAGCTTTGTCCACAATTTGATAAAATTTTTGGCAATATATTTCTGTAGTTTCCTGTTGAGCATGCCCCAATATGGCTGCTGCTGACAGGGCCTTTTTATTATTGAAACTGTTGGATTTGGGCAGGATGGCCCATCCCTGTAATCCCCATCACTTTGGGAGGCCAATGCAGGTGGATTGCTTTGAACTCAGGAGTTACAGACTAGCCTGGGCAACATCGTGAAACCCCGTCTTTATAAAAAGTACAAAAATTAGCCAAGCATTGGTGGCTCGTGCCATTAGTCCCAGCTACATGGGTGACTGAGGCTGGAGAATCACTTGAGCCTGGGAAACAGAGGTTACAGTGAGCTGAGATTACGCCACTCACTCCAGCCTGGGTAGCAGAGTGAGACCCTGTCTCAAAAAATAAAAAAAGAGAGAAAGAAAAGAAAAACTATTGGATCTAGATCATTCTTATCAATAATATTTTGAGGCTGGGCACGGTGGCTCACATCTGTAATCCCAGCACTTTGGGTGGCCGAGACGGGCAGATCATAGGTCAGGAGTTCAATACCAGCCTGGCCAATATGATAAAACCCAATCTCTACTAAAAATACAAAAATTAGCCAGGCGTAGTGGTATGCGCCTGTAGTCCCAGCTACTAAAGAGTCTGAGGCAGAAAAATCACTTGAACCTGGGGGGCGAAGGTTGCAGTGAGCTGAGATCACACCACTGTACTCCAGCCTGGGTGACAGCAAGACTCGATCTCAAAAAAAAAAAAAAAGTATAATATTTTATCTTATGCAAATATTATTATGCTATTGGGTATACCTGCTTTGTTTTCTGAGCCAATGGGCATTACTAATTTGATTAGAATACAGAGGATACCAAAAGCATAACAGTGTGCTTCTCAAAACCTCACAAATTGCATTCGGCTGAGTGCAGTGGCTCACACATATAATCCCAGCACTTTGGGAGGCCATGGGGCTTCAGCCCAGAAGTTGGAGACCAACCTGGACAACATGGCAAAACCCCATCTCTACAAAAAATACAAAAATTAGTCCCAGCTACTTGGGAGGCTAAGGTGGGAGGATCACCTGAGCCCAGGAGATGGAGGTGGCAATGAGCCATGATAGTGCCACTGCACTCCAGCCTGGGCAGCAGAGTGAGACCCTGCATTAAAAAAATAATAATTAATAATTGATGATTCATTTGCAGAGGGAAAGAAGCAGACAACTTGCCCTCACCTCTAGAGAAGAGTTATTGTATAGTATCTATTATTTAAAATATTCTCAGTGCCTGTGATGATAATGTTTATTCTCTTTTTTTTAATGTTATTTACCACTCACTTCAACTTTAGCAGTTCATCAATTCCTAATGTTTAATTTTCTCCCTTAAAATCAGAACACTCTGTGACCTCAGCCATTGTGTAAATGCTGTTACATTCTGATCTCAAGTGGAAAACTGAATAATAGGTTGAGTTCCAAGGAAATGGCTTCCAGAGCTTAAACAGAAAATTCAGTTTAGCAATAGGACATTTATGATAGCAATGCGTAATAACAAAATATTTTTTGTAATGGAATCCTAATCCTTTTAAAAATGAATACCTTTACAGAAATTACATTACCTACCTGCAAGATGCAAAAGATTGCTTAAATTGGCCCTATGATTTAAATGGACTTTAAATACAGTGAAAGGAAGAAACTGTTATACATTCTCTCCTCGTTCTTATTATCTGTGGGTTTGCTAAAATAAAGTAGTTTCAGAGTTTGAATGGGCTTCTTTTAGTTCACCAGAATTTTATACTTGTCTAAAGGTAATAACTTTAAGGTCGGCCGGACGTGGTGGCTCACGCCTGTAATCCAAGCACTTTGGAGGCCAAGGCGGGCGGATCACCTGAGGTCAGAATTCAAGACCAGCCTGACCAACATGGTGAAACCCTGTCTTTAAAAGAAAATAAAAAATAAATAAAAATAAATAATTAAAAAAAGAACTTTAAGGTAATTGCTACTTAATATTAGAACAAAAATAAATACAAACCAAACAAATACAATTTGGCTTTGCTATTTCCACATAACAGTGCTTTCAGAATGCAATTAAGCTCTTTCATTTTAGAGACAAAGATATTCAGAAAAGCCTCTGGAGTATTAGCAACCAGACCTACCAATTACGATTTTTATTGGGTCATCTACAGTGAGCATAGCTGTTATTAAGAACAAATCTTCGAAATTATTTTCATCACACATAACTAATAATTGTCAAATAACCTATCCATAAATCAGTATCAAAATCTAATCTCAGCCAGGTGTGGTAACTCATGCCTGTAATCCCAGCACTTTGGGAGGCTGAGGTAGGTGGATCATCTGAAGTCAGGAGTTCAAAACCAGCCTGGCCAACATGGTAAAACCCTGTCTCTGCTAAAAATATAAACAAAACAAGCAAAAAATCTAATCTCATTTTTCTAAAACACAGCAAAGAATCAAGAAGTATGCAAAAACAAACAAACAAACAAAAATAGCCTCAGAGTAGCCAAAATAGGTGTCCAAAGATCATATACTACAACTACATAAGCATCCTGTCAGATCTTTATCCAAATATAAGCTTAAATTAGAACCACCTTAGTTCAAATCTGTTCCCCCACTTAGTAGCTGAGTGACTTGGACCACATTGCTTAATCTCTCTGAATCTCAGTTTCCTCATATATAAAGTGGGATAATAATTGTTAATTTATAAGCTTGTTGTGAGACTTAAATGAAATAATGAATGTGATGCATAGATGTTACTTTAAAAATAGATATTTTAGTCAGCACCAGTGGCCCACACATGTAATCTCAGCACTTTGAGAGGCTGAGACGGGAGGATCGCTTGAGCTCAGAAGTTCAAGGCCAGCGTGGCAACATAGCGAGACCTCATCTCTAACAAAAATTTAAAAATCAGCTGAGCATGGTGGTGCATGCCTTTAGTCCTAGCTACCTGGAAGGCTGAGGCTGGAGGATTGCTTGAACCCAGGAGATTGAGACTGCAGTGAGCCATGGCCGAGCCACTACACTGCAGCCTGGGTGACAGAGCCAGACCTTGTCTCAAAAACGAACTAAATAAAAACATATACTTTTATTGTTACTGTACATTATTTTCATCCTAACAATATAACTATTGCTACTATTCTTTGGTTCTCAAACCTAAAACTACCTTTAATGGTCAAGATTATAGCAGTCTGGTATTACAGGATTCCACAGGAAAAAAAAATTTGGGAAGGATTGAAAAACAGAAACAAGAACAAGAACTATAGAAACATAATAATGTGGGTTTATGGCTTCTGGGGGAAAACAATGTATAGTATTCTTGTGACCTAACATCATTGTACTACAGCAGAGTAGAACACATTAATAATGATGGCTATAAATCATCAAAAAGAGTCAATGTCACCATATTATTGCAAAAGGTAATAAGTGATCTATTTTTGAAAGCTCAACCTGCAAAAAAGTAAAAATAAAAACAATTTGAGTGCTTAAAAGGTTAATATTTCATCTGTGTGAAAATTTCAGTATTCCCTAACAATTCCACATTGCTTAAGTTTCACTAATACAATGAGATTTTTTGCTAAAATTCTATATAAAGGGTAATTAATAGGGAAAAAAAACACTATTCTCAACTGCCACTCATATTCTCTATGCCACTCATTCCTCCCATCCCACTTCCCATGATAAGAGTTCATGTCAAAATCTTGAGGAAGTATAATTTGAGAATATTTAAAAATTACTATTAATTTCATTCTAGTCATATTTAACATTTCAGAAATAATGTCCTGATAAGAAGTGTTTATATGCTAAGGATAGTTTTTAAAGGCTAATACAGAAGGAGCAGGATTGAAAGAAAAAAGTTAAGGAATACTCATCTTGAACAAAGGCAAATATCTAATAGACATTATCAGTTAGTCTTCTGCTTTTAAGAATGATTGTTGTAAATCGCCAGCAAAAGTAGAATAAACATTATTAACTAGAGGGGTGGGAAAACTTGGAAACTCCAAGATTTGGAGTCCATTTCTATGGCACTGACAAGAAGAAAAAAAGCAGGATGATTTTCTTTAAGCCAGAAAGTGTGGCTACTTGAAAACAGAAAATGCTAAAAACAAACCTATTTAAATGTCTGTGAAATACTGCAAAGTATAAAGATGTAAAGGCGAGTCAACAGAAAGGTGTTTTTTATATAAGTGTATAGATTACAAGAAAACTATAGTACTTAACGTATTCATCATAATGCTTAGCAATCACTAACAAGTGACTATTTTTTTTCTAGCTTGCCAACAACCTTTGCAACTTTGGATATTGATGGTGTAAGAAAAATAATCTTTGCACTACCTGGTAAGAATAACAGATTGTTTCCTTTGCTTTTTCTGGAAAAATAGCCAAAACTTTTTTAACTTCTCATGTGACCAGTACCCTATTAGATCGCTTGGTTTGAAATATGAAAGACCTGGGCTCTAGTCTCAGCTTTTCTAAATGACCAATCACTTAACTTCTCTGAGGAGTTTTCTTCACCTATAAAATAAGACTAATATCTACTTCATAGGGTTGGTGTGAAAGTCAGATTAGATAATATATATCAAAGCACATTCCAAATCCTAAGATGATAATTAAGTGTTAGCTGTCACTAGATCTTTCTGGGGCACCTGCTTTTTCCTTATAGGAAATTGGTCGAAGTTAGCAGCCTAATAACCTCTCATAACCAGAAATACTGTGCTCTAGAGAGCAAAGGGCCTTGAGTCACCCATGCAAATACCAAATCAAAAAATACAAAGCTGCCTCTGGTCCTTGCCAGATTTGGGGTGGTTGAGGGGAGAGGGAAGAGGAAAGGCCAGGCTACTAGAACTACTGCTTTTCAGCCAAATCCACTCATCATCAGTCTACAACTTCCCCATTCCCACCCTTGCCCCAAATGAGCAGAAACTCACATGTTCAGATTATAGAAAAAGCAAAGTGGTTGAGTTAATGAGGATTTTTAAAATCAAATTTTTAGTCATTTGGGGTTATACATCTAAAGTCATGATGAATCTTGATAAATTTTAAGAGTTTAAAAATTTTGTGCATCTATTTGGGTTTTTTTAACCTTTAAATTATCCTCTGATCATTCTATTCAGTTCTCTGTTTTTTGGCACAGATTCCTTTAGAAAATAGCCTACTTATGTCTGGGCGCAGTGACTCATGCCTGTAATCCCCGCACTTTGGGAGGCCGAGGTGGGTGGATCACCTGAGGTTTGGAGTTCGAGACCAGCCTGGCCAAACATGATGAAACCCCATCTCTACTAAAATCACAAAATTAGCCGGGTATGGTGGGGCATGCCTGTAATCCCAGCTACTGGGGAGGCTGAGGCAGGAGAATCCCTTGAACCTAGGAGATGGAAGTTGCAGTGAGCCGAGATCACGGCATTGTAGTCCAGCCTAGGCAACAAGAGCGAAACTCCGTCTCAAAAAAAGAGAAAAGAACCTACTTATTTCTTTGAGATTTACAAATCTCATGGCTTTAGGTTATTTATTTGCTTTTTATGTCAAGTAAATCTCAAAAGGGAGATGCAAAGAAAGGGAAGCAGGCAGAAAAATGTTAAACTTTAAAAACATTTCAAGCCCCTACATAAGCATAAAAGAGATTCTATTTCTATCATATAGACAATTTTAAGAGAGAGGACATTTAAGTAAAATAGTCCTCAGATGGTATCTGTGACATGAAACTCCTTAGGACCTTTCATAATTCCTTGGATGCTCTGATCGCCATTATATAAAGAAATGTGCTCCTTTTCCTGGCTTCATTTTGCCTGAAAGAGACTCTTTTGTATACAGAAGATACGATTTAAACTTCAGACCACCAGTGATAGTATAACAAAGAATATTATTGTGGAAATCTGTTTCACCATTATGCAAAAATGTTATAAAATTAAAACCTATTTTCAAATTCATACTTTTAATTTGAAACCTTAGCCGCTCAGCCTGAGTGAACCAACAGAGGGCAGCAGAAACTCACATGTTCAGATTGTAGAATGTGCAGAGGTTCAGTTTACAAAGATTTTTTTTTTTTGAGACAAAGTCTAGCTCTGTCACCCAGGCTGGAGTGCAATAGCACAATCTCAGCTCACTGCAACCTCTGCCTCATAGGCTCAAGTCATTCTCCCACCTCAGCCTACCAGGTAGCTGGGACTACAGGCTCTTGCTACGACCCCTGGCTAACTTTTATATTTTCTATAGAGAAGGGGTTTCATCATATTGCCCATGCTGGTCTCAACTTCTGAGCTCAAGCGATCCACCCACTTTGAACTCCCAAAGTTTTGGGATTACAGGCATGAGCCACTGTGCCCAGCCTTACAAGGATTTTCAATTTCAAAAGTGTATTTCTGCTTTCCTTAAGGCCATGCATTTAAAGCCATCCCTAATCTCAACAAGTTTTAAATCAAAGTTTTATATATTTACTTGCTTTTTCTTTTGACATTTTAACACTGCTCAAGTGACACATGCTCACTATTTTAAAAATTAGAAAATATAGATAAGCATAAAAAAATGTTAACCATAACCTCCCAACACACAGATAACAACTATTACAAGTTTTTGGTACCAATGCTTCCACTCCTTTTTCATATATAGCAAGACCCTGCTTCTAAAATAATTAGAGCAATTCATTTTTATACAATAATTTTATAAAGTAATAGTATTATAAAGAGTTTATAATCATTGATGAACAATGGCTTTTTTATTTGTTTGTTTGGGTTTTTTATTTAGCTTTTCCAGGAAAAATAATTCTATCTGCTTGTATTTTGAGGCAAGGGAAAGTAATTGATTTTTCCATTGAAATTATTAGTATCACTTATCACTTTTTGGACCTTAAAAATCTTATACTTTTTTTTTTTTTTACTCTTTTTAATACAAGCAACCTGCATAAAGTTTATGTAAATAAAAATATCTTGGCCAGGCATGGTGGCTCATACCTGTATCCCAGCTCTTTGCGAAGCTGAGGAGGGTGGATCATGAGGTCAAGAGTTTGAGATCAGCCTGGAAAATATGGTGAAACTACTAAAAATATAAAAATTAGCTGGGCATGGTGGCACATGCCTGTAGTCCCAGCTACTTGGGAGGCTGTGGCAGAAGAATCACTTGAACCCAGGAAGCAGAGGTTGCAGTGAGCCAGGATCACACCACTGCACTTAAGCCTGGGCAACAGTGTGAGACTGTGTCTCAAAACAAACAAACAAAAAAATCTATTCTTAACTGCTTTTGTGGGTAAGAGAGAATTGTATATTTGATTCAAGCTAATAATAGGCTAAACTGACCATTGCCTTTTAACTTGACGATGCAATAAACAGTATTTAGCCATGCCAAGGAAACCTAAAAATCTAGTATCCCATTTCCCACTCCAGGATATACACATTCATACTTACATAGAACTGTATAAAAGTATGAAAACAATTGGAATTTTAGAACCAGAAAAGATCTTGAGACTTATGTAGTCCAGCCTTTCATTTCATAGATAAGTTAGAATCAAAAAAAACTCTGCAACTTGCCAAGATCACACAGCTTGCTTAGATAACAATGCCACACAAGAAATCAAATCTGTTATATACAGCCCAGTGGTTGCTTGTTTCTTCACAGCCCACCCTTCCTCTTTTGAAGTGTATGACACACCTAGACTTCTTGGAAAGATATAGTGGAATTCCTCAAATTCTTCTCATAGCTTTAAAAGAATTTGGTATTTGTATTAGTCTGTTCAGGCTGCCATGACAGAATGCCACAGACTGGGTAGCTTAAACAACAGAAACTTATTTTCTCACAGTTGGGAGGATGAAATTCCAAAATCAAGGTACCAGCAAGGTTGGCTTCTAGTGAGGCCTCTTCCTGGCTTGTAGACAGCAACATTTTTGTGAAAACTCCTGGTGTCTCTTTCTCTTTTGATAAGGATACCAGTCCTATTGGACTGTGGCCACACCCTTATGACCTCATTTACCTTAATTACCTCCATAAAGACCCTATCTCCAAATGTAGTCAATCATATTGGAGTTACAGCTTTATTATATGAATTCAATCCATAACAGTATTCATCTCCGGGTTCTTACGACACATTTTAAATCATTTGGCTTTACTTTTTTTTAATTTAAAGAAATACCTAGGCAGAGAAGATTATAAATAAGTTTCCTTATGCTTACTTATATTTTTTCATTTTTGATACCAAGCTTGTAATATTATAATTTTTTAATGCTTAAAAAATAGCAAGTAGATATATAAAACTTTTAAATGGCTTTAAGACAAGATTAGTAATGGCTTTCAACTGGCTCTGAGGAAGGCAGAAACAAATGGTGTTAAACAGCTTCTGGGCATCAGAAATCTCCATTTTACTGAAAGACCCAAATGTTTACACCCACTGTGGCATTTAGTTAACTATATATACCTCTGTTCAGGTTGGATTCAAGGTGATTCAGAAGAGGGAAAATAGTGCCTAGTCACTTCTGTCACATTCTAATGCCAGAAGATATAGACAAACATAATTATTTGGCAAATTCTTACACACTGTATTATAAATAACTGCTTGGTTGACTTTCAGGAAATCCTGTATCAGCTGTGGTCACCTGCAATCTCTTTGTTGTGCCTGCACTGAGAAAGATGCAGGGCATCTTGGATCCTCGGCCAACCATCATCAAAGCAAGGGTAATGTTTTCTAATGGCCAGAAACCAAAATTGAAGCCTGATAACAGTTAGGGATATGATTTCCTAACTGCCCAAAATAAATGTCTAGAGTGTTATGTTAGTTTTGATGAAAAATATGATTATATTCTTCTCCCCTGTGTACTAGAAAATGCAGAGGAAAGGGTCCCTTTTAGTCTCTTTCAGGACATCTAAAGTGAATAATTGTTTTTTATTTATTTATTTGTTTAGAGACGGAGTTTTGCTCTTATTGCCAAGACTAGAGTGCAGTGGTGCGATCTCTGCCCACTGCAACCTCCACCTCCTGGATTCAAGCAATTCTGCCTCGACCCCCGGATTAGCTGGGATTCCAGGCACCCACCACCATGCCCAACTAATTTTTTGTATTTTTTAAGTAGAGATGGGGTTTCACCATGTTGGCCAGGCTGGTCTTAAACTCTGACCTCAGGTGATCCGCCCACCTCAGCCTCCCAAAGTGCTGGGATTACAGGCATGAGCCACCATGCCCAGCCTAAAGTGAATAATTTTCTCCAGATAGAAATCCATATACGAATCCAGCAAGTACAGCTTAAAAACTTGAGTGATACCTAAGGACAAAATAGTCAGTAGGATTTATCTGACATTACCCTAACACTAGACCTGTGTAGAACAAGCGAAAACTCCCTTTTTCCCATGCAAACTCAAAGGGACAACAATTAACCTGCTCACTTTTTATGTGACTTTAATGATAAACTTTTAAAAATTCAGAAGACAAAGGACTAGAGAGACACCCTGATGATTCAGCAGTGAAAAGGTAACCATATTATTTAGAAGAGGATTGCTAAGGCTGAGAAATACTAGACTATGGTAAAAGTCTCTTGGAAATTAGGTCTCCTTCTCTGTCAACACTAACTTCAATGTGATTTACTACTACTCAATTAATTATGTTATACACTTTCTATGTGACTAATGAATAATGTTCTTAGCAATATAAACTACAGTACCAAACCATTACTTTCCAAGAGTTCCAAAATAAAATCAAATATGGCAGAATGCAATGATTAGTTGATAGGAAGAACAAAAAACATAGAAGATACCATTTTAGGCCGCGGGCAGTGGGTCTTACCTGTAATCCCAGCACTTTGGGAGGCCGAGGCAGGTGGATCACCTGAGGAGGTCAGGAGTTGAAGACCAACTTGGCAAACATGGTGAAACCCCATCTCTACTAAAAATAGAAAAAATTAGCTGGGCATGGTGGTGGGCACCTGTAATCCCAACTATTCGGAAGGCTGAGACAGCTGAATTGCTTGAACCCAGGAGGCAGAGGTTAGAGTGAGCTGAGATAGTGCCATTACACTCCAGCCTGGGAAACGAGCAACTTCGTCTCAAAATAAAAAGATAAAATATTGCTGTGAGAATGAAAACATTAAGAAAATCTAGGCTTTCAATAGTCTTAACATTGACTTTTTATATACTAAGAACTTATGGACTAGAATATGGAACAATCTCCTTTTCTTAAAATTTCATGAAAAATTTAACTATTTTTTCAATAAACAGAATGGTAATCAAATTGGAAATTAAGTAGAAAAAGAAATGAACACCATCTATGAATAAAAAGTATTCTGAGCCGGGCACTGTGGCTCACACCTGTAATCCCAGCACTTTGGGAGGCCAAGGTGGGTAGATCAAGAGGTCAGGAGTTCGAGACGTGCCTGACCAACGTGGTAAAACCCCAACTCTACTAAAAATGCAAAAATTAGCCAGGCGTGGTGGCACACACCTGTAATCCCAGCTACTCAGAAGGCTGAGGCAGGAGAAAAACAAAGTATTCTGATCAAGTAAGAAGTCAGAGTCATAAAGCTTAGATTTACACAGTCAAACCAGTAATACTGAATTTACTATCTTCGTATTTACTAAATTAAGGAAATAAAAATCCACATTATTATAGGAGAGAGAGAGAAATAAGGCTTCCCTTAGACTTTGAGGATCTCTTTTGAATCCTTTCATTTATTTCTCATTTTAACTTTCACCATCTCTTCTTTAAAACAGACACTGTGGCAGCCATCTATTCTGACCACAAAGATGAGATGGTAGTCTGTAATCAGACTCATGCTTGATATGTTGTTCCTGATGCTGCCCATTTCCTGTCAGCAAAGGATATTAAAAAGTCATACCAAAAAAATCAGTCAAATGCCTTTCTCCCACAGCAGTGTCACTGGAACTGCCAGTATGGGTCATTAGTATGCTTGGCTATGTGTTTCCTTTGTTTCTTAGCTCCCCAAATCACCCCCACATCATTTCTGACACAACTGCCACTTTAAAGCATAAACCTGTATACTTCCTTGAAACATGACAAATCTTTTCTCTATGTTCTGATCATAAAAGATGCAGCTTACACACACCACTTATTACTTGTTCTGCAAAATAGATGCCATAGTCATTGCCTTTACCAATGCTAGCTGCTTTCAGGAAGTGGGAGTTGGTGTTAAATGCTGCAGTTGGTAAATCATACTGTTGGACTCTGATGTGGCTGTTCTATGTCTCAGTGCAGAAAATGTCATCCTTGCTAGGCACAGTGGCACACTCCTGTAATCCCTGCTACTCAGGAGGCTCAGATGGGAGGATTGCATGAGGCCAAGTGTTTGAGACCAGCCTGGGCAACATAGCAAGACCCTGCCTCTAAAAAAAAATTAACAAAAAGAAAATATCATCCTTTTGTATCAAAGCATTCATAAGAACATCAGTTTAGAACAAACATTTCCCTTATATCCTTGGTTACTTATGGTTGGTGGTGAAATCATTGTTATTTTCAGTACACAATAAGAAACACTTCCAAAGCATCTGATAAAAAAAAAAAAAAGAAATAAAAAAAAGAAAGGAACACAAGCCTAGCAATTCATCAAATAGAATTATTGACCCCGTGTTTCCACACAAGGACATCCTATCATGTGTTTCCTTAATATCCGATCAAAGCATTCTGTACCACCCTTGTTCTCAACTTTTTTCACTAGAAACATACCTAGAGTAACTCCCATTAGTATTAACAACTTATGTTAGGCAGTGATTAAGAGATGGAAAAGGGGGAAAGTGTGTTCTAGAAGATAACCAACTGTAAGTCCCTTGTGCCCATCCCCCTCACAAACACAGCCAGAACAATGAATAAATAACCACATTTTAATGAAAATAACTGAAGAAGAGCAGTGGAGTCTATCCATGGAGTAACAGAAACCCTGGTGAACACAGAAACCCAGGATGGTCACATAGAGAACAGAAGGAAACACCAGGCCTCCACCATCACATCCCCCAGCCAGATCAGATCAGCGGGGAACCAAGAAGAACCTCCTATGGCAAGGAGTTAAGCAGAGGATCCCAGCAACCCCCATCAACACTTTAGATACCTTCAGACCTCCCAGTGTGGTACCCTGCAGTCCTCATAAGCATGAAGCCCAGCTGAAGGAATTGCCTGGAGTCCACAGAGCTATGCTCTCCATAGAAAAGGAGCCAACACTGTGCTCCAACCTCTGTGGCCTGTGCAGTTACTGAACTATGCCATGTTGGAACTGGAACTATGGCTGGAGTGTATCTTGCTCTGAGAGTGAGTAGCCACAGCACTCCTTCATCCCCAGTGTTACCCCAACACTGCATCCTGACATCCACATGCTGAAATGCAAGCAGCTGTTACAACTTTCCCAGTGGAGCCAAATAGAGGTAAAGCTACTCCACCTACCCCTTCTCCATCCCCCTCAGTCAGAGCTGAAGCCATATACTGCCTCCTAGGAAAACAGTATCTTGGCTGCTTAGAGCAGTCATGCCTCCCTAAGTTCAGTCATGCGGTAGCCTAAGTTGAAGCAGCACCCAGCATCCCAGGAAATGATGCTTTTGATGCCCAAAGTAATCATGTGCTCTAGTACCTAAGCTAAAGCAACACCCTTTATCCCAGAGAAAAGGTGCCAGAGCCACCCAGAACAATCATGTCCCCAAGGCCTGAGCTGAAGCAGCACATCACCCCCTAGGAAACTGGCGCCCTGGCTGAACTGAGCAGCTGGACATCCAGAGCTATGCCAATGTAGTACCCACAACCCAGGGAAACAGAGCAGTAGCTGAGCTAAGACACCCCATCATACAGGCCAAACAACTTCATACTCTCCTTTCCTGAAGCTAAACTAGCCCCCAGTGTCTGAGCAGCTGAGAAACACTCTTCCTAGAAGTACAGTCCTAGCTATGCTATTTACTGCCCCCACCCTAGGCCCAAATGACAGCTGTGCTCCACCAGTCTGGGTTACTTACTGCTGCTGCACCTAGACGGACAAAATCTGGGATTCTGCCAAGCCCCACCAGCACAGGGTCTAGAGTCACTACTACACGATGCCTCATCCCCTGGGACCTAGGTTGCCACTAAGCCCTATTGGCTCAGGTTCCTGGATGGCAACCATAGCCTGCTCCCCAGGCCCAAACGTCAAGGGCATGCCTTATTCTCTGGAGTCAGGCTAGAGCTGTGCCCTGCCCCTCTGGGGCAGGATCATAGCTACAACTCAGCTATCTGAACCCCAGCTGCTAAGGAGTACCTTGGCTCTATGGACAACCCACACCCAACCCTACCACAGAGAAACAAGCACCCCAAGATCCAGGTGCCGCAGTAGGTTCGCAAGACCCTAAGCCTAGACCCTGGCCCCACATCCACTCTAAACACCTGTACCAGGGAACCCAGTGCTGCAGTAGGCCTTCTTATAGGCCATGTCTGATTTGATACCAAGAGGGATCCCCCTAGGCTATGTCTTCCCATTGTGGAAAAAAGAAGAATGAGGAAGACACCAAAAGCCCTTGACACTGAATATTAGCAACCTGTGCCACCACCACCACTACTTCCATAAACTTCTATGGACTAGGTACTGAGGTACCCAGAGTTACCGCTCACCCTGAATGTGCCTGAAGATGCTGCATGGAAACTGTACATCATCCTTGCTAGGCACAGTGGCACCCTCCTGTAATCCCTGCTACTCAGGAGGCTCACTATACCTATTGAAAAAGTCACCACATGCTTCCCAACTAGCAGACTAAAACCCAATTGCAAATGAAAGTATTTCTCTATGGAAACCAGGAAGATTGGAAGAAATAATAGTTCCACCAAATGCACAAATTAATTCAGGCTCACAAGAAACACAAAAAAGCAAGCAAATATAACACCACCAAAGGAATATAATGGGTCTCTAGCAACAGACCCAAATGAAAAGAAAATCAATGATGTGCTGGAAAAGAAATGCAAAATAATTATCTGAAGGAAATTCAGTGAGAAATAAAAAATATACATATAGCCGGGCGCAGTGGCTCAAGCCTGTAATCCCAGCACTTTGGGAGGCCGAGGCGGGTGGATCACAAGGTTGAGAGATCGAGACCATCCTGGTCAACATGGTGAAACCCCGTCTCTACTAAAAGTGCAAAAAATTAGCTGGGCATGGTGGCACGTGCCTGTAATCCCAGCTACTCAGGAGGCTGAGGCAGGAGAATTGCCTGAGCCCAGGAGGCGGAGGTTGCGGTGAGCCGAGATCGCGCCATTGAACTCCAGCCTGGGTAACAAGGGCGAAACTCCATCTCAAAAAAAAAAAAAAAATATATATATATATATATATATATATATATATATATATATATATACACATATAGACAATTCAACAGAATCAGGAAAACAATTCATGATTTAAATGAGAAATTCAACAGAGATAGGAATCATAAAAAAAAAAAAACAACAAAAACAACCAGAAATCCTACAGCTATTGAATTCAATGAATGAAATAAAAAATACAATAGAGAGCTTCAACATCAGACTTTGTCAAGCAGAAGACTTACTGAACTTGAAGGTAGGTCATTTGAAATTACCCACTCAGCGCTGGGTGCAGTGCCTCATGCCTGTAATCCCAGCATTTTGGGAGGCTGAGGCAGGTGAATCACCTGAGGTTGGGAGTTCAAGACCAGCCTGACCAACATGGAGAAATCCCATCTCTATTAAAAATACAAATTAGCTGGCCGTGGTGGCACAAGCCTGTAATCCCAGCTATTGGGAGACTGAGGCAGGAGAATCACTTGAGCCTGGGAGGCGGAAGTTGCAGTGAGCTGAGATTGTGCCACTACACTCCAGCCTAGGCAACAAGAGCAAAACTCTGTCTCCAAAAAAAAAAAAAAAAAAAAAAAAAAAAAAAAAAAAAAATATATATATATATATATATATATATATATATATATATCTCCCACTCAGAAGGGGGAAAAAAGAAATAACAATGAAAAAGAATGAAGAAAGCCTGTAAGATTTATGGGACATCATTAAATCAACAAATATTTTTACCATCAGAGTCCAGAAGAAGAGGAGAAGGGAAAGAGGATAGAAAACTTATTTAACAAAATATAGCTGAAAATGTCCTAAATCTGTGGAGAGATAAAGACATCCAGATCCAGGAAATTCAAAGGTCTCCAAATATCTCCAACTCAAAAGATCCTTCCTAATTTGTCAAAAGTTAAAGACAAAGAATTAAAATAACAGCAAAACAAAAGCATCAAGTCAGATAAAAGGAAGTTCACATTAGACTAACAGCAGATTTCTCTGCAGAAACCTTACAGGCCAGGTAAGAAGGGAATGATATATTTAAAGTGCTGAAAGAAAAAAAAAATGCCAACCAAAAACACCACATGCAGCAAAGCTATCCTTCAAGAATGAGGGAGAAATAAAGCCTTTTCCAGACAAACAGAAGCTGAACACCAGCTTCTTAGCCTTCTTTTATTTTTTCACCAGAGCAATCCAACCCCTGGACTTCCTGTATTAAGAATATAAGGTGGCTGGGCATGGTGGCTCATGCCTATAATCCCAGCACTCTGGGAGGCCAAGGCTGGAGGATTGCTTGAGCCCAGGAGTTCAAAACCAGCCTGAGAAACATAGCAAGGTGCCATCTCTGCAAAAAAAGTAAATTAGCTAGGTGTGGTGGCACATGCATGTGGTCCCAGCTACTCAGGAGGCCAAGGCAGGAGGATCACTTGAGCCCAGGAGGTCAAGGCTACAGTGAGCCATGGTCATGCCACTGCACTCCAGCCTGGGTGACAGACTGAGACCTTGTGTCAAAAGAAAAAATACATTTTTAAATTTTATTTAAAAGGAAAAGAACATAAATTGGCAGTGATAGCGACAACAGAATACCAAGGATAGTCTCCATGTCCACTGTATTCTTTGCAGAACCCCTACCATCTTATAGTTTTCTGAGATGATCAGGTGACGAAGTTTGTTATTGTTTTTTTTATTATTATTCTGTAGTTATCATGTGATGTAAAACTGGATCCTCGTCCAGAATACCATCGGTGTATACTAACTTGGCATCACCAAGAACCACTGCCTTGGGCACAGAGTACAGGTTAGTCATTCATATCTACAAATATTCCTAGGTACCTATCCTGTTAAAACACAAATTTATATATAATCTTCCTTGGTTATAACTGATTTTATAATTATTATACATTTTCCTTTTTGAAAAGTTAGATGAGTTAAATTATTCCTAAACAGTATGACAAAAGTTAAAAAAATACTTATTAGAAGTTTACTTATTTTATTGAGCTGTATTTTCTAGATAAACATTTAGAATGTCCACATATCATTGATTAATATCCTGTAATCTAGAAATACAGAAGATTTGATGTGTTTCTTCAACCCATAAGTTCTGAGTATAACTTTGTAGGAAAAGGAGGAGATTCTAGCTATACCATCCTGAAATGTGAGGTGAAAGCCTAATTTATAATATGATTCTCTGTAGCCTCTACTATACCCTAGTTACTGGTAAATTTGAAGGGCAGAGAAATCAATATTGATAATTCAGAGTTCTATAGTTACCTCTACTAGACTTACACTGTTATTCCCAACTTTTCTAGTTATATTTTGCCTAACTTATGATGTGACTCCAGAAGAACTGGAGTACTCTTAAACAAAGATCCTACCAAGTGAAAACATCAACTAACAGTGAGAAAATTCATGCCATCAGAGAGACCTGCATTCAGATTGGCCACCAACATAGTTAGCAGGATCCTAGGCAAGTTACCTAAGACTTCTTTGAGTTTCGTGAGTCAAATAACGTGCTTAAGTAAACTGCCTAATGCTTCGGTAGTTAGTAAAGAAATGGTAGCTGCTACTGTTATTGTCATTATTTTAATAGGTTTTTTAAAGCCTCCCTTTTCAGACATGCCTAACATTTCAGCCTAAATTGAGAAATTCTGTGGCATTTTGCATAATGCTATAAAATCCTGGTTTTACTCTTTCAAGCAAGAATGTCTAATGTTTATTTTTAAAGTCTGAATGAGCAGGTGGTAGGATATAATAGCATGGCCACCTGAAAAGGGTAATGGAAAGTCTGATCATCTCTTCTCCTCTTGAAGACCTGCATTTCTGTCCGCTTTCATTTTGAAAAGGTCTACAAGGCCCCAAATGTATACGCCATGATGCTTGTGCTGCTGTAGTAAGAGTATTTCTTTCTAGGTAATCAAATGAGCAGCCGTCTGATGAGCATGCGCAGTGCCAATGGATTGTTGATGCTACCTCCAAAGACAGAACAGTACGTGGAGCTCCACAAAGGTGAAGTGGTGGATGTCATGGTCATTGGACGGCTATGATGGTCACCAGCAGGAGAAAGCTGTGATGCATGTCCACATATCATTGACTGTATCCTGTAATATGCAACGGCACAGCTAGTTTTCCTGATTTGGATAAAAGTTGATCTGTATAGTCAACATCTGGAACTATATTTCAAATGAATTTAATTATCTTTTAAAAGAAAAAAACACCTAAAAATAAATCTTAACAGACAATTCTATTCTGATTATATCAAGGCAAATTTTTCCTTTCTTGCAAATTGCTTTGTGTGTTCAATGCTAGGTCTGATAGCGATAGCTTTTAGTAGACAGCGGTAGGTGCCTGCAGAACTTGTGTTTTTCTCATCTTTAAAATACAACTACTTATGCTCTTAAATCAAGGCTGTCTGCTTATTTATACTAGCGTAGGCAACACTTGGATTTCCCTTCTTAGTATGCTTCATAACTGCTTTACAGAGAGCTTTTGCTTGTTCTTTCTCATGTATCTCGTGTTTATGTGCACAGTGCCAAAAGAAGACTGACTGGGTGGAGGCTCTGCCTTGCCTCAAGAACCATCCCCTGCAGAGCATCCAGGGAGGTTTCTCGCCCCAATAGCCTCATGGCACAGTACTCTTGGGCAGTAACTGGATACCTTTTATTTGAACAAACAAACTGAAGAAAAATGCTTCCTTAAGTGCTGACAGCCTTTTTAACCAATACATTTAAAATTGTACAGAACAAAAAAATAAAATCAAAGACTGATCTTGTACAGATATTAGTGTTACCAGCATTCACGTGGAAATCAAGAGCAAAGACAAAATAATGTTAAACAACTCTGTACCATAACATTTTCTGTAATGATACTGAAACTTAATGAATAAAAAAAATTCCTTGATCATTATTTAAAAATGTATTGTATTGGCCTCATTATTAAAAAAGAGAGGAATGTCATGCCATTTTGATAAGGTTCTGCCTGGATAAAAGAAATAGCCTGGATAAAAGGAATAGTTAAGATGGCCTACCAAGGAGATTTAAAATATGGTATATTATAACTCTGTATCTTATTACAATGTTTGGGAAAAAAATGTGATCATAGCATTGTGATCTATAGATGTGAAAATACAGATGAGAAGGTAGGAGAACCTGAAACTGGTCTGGTGCTTCCAGTCATAGCTGGAGAACAGCAAGCAAATCTAGAGGAAGGATATTAATGACTTAGAAAAAAAAATTATTTTAGATGCCATAAAAGCCAATTTTAAACATCGATACAGTTCTTTGAAATGGAGAAAAAAATAAATAGTGAACCAAAAAAATTGCAGATGAGCACCTTGAAATTTTTTTTTTTTTTGAGAGGGAGTCTCTCTCTGTCGCCAGGCTGGAGTGCAGTGGTGCAATCTCAGCTCACTGCAACCTCCGCCTCCCAGGTTCAAGTGATTCTCCTACCTCAGCTTCCCAAGTAGCTGGACTACAGGCATGCACCACCACACTCAGCTAATTTTTGTATTTTTTTTTTAGTAGAGACGAGGTTTCACCGTGTTGACCAGGATGGTCTCAATCTCTTGACCTTGTGATGCACATGCCTTGGCCTCCCAAAGTGCTGGGATTACAGGTGTGAGCCACTGTGCCCAGCCATACCTTGAAAATTTTTAACCATGTTAGAAAGGAAGTGAGAAATGGAGGGGAAAAAAATCTGTGCTGACCATAGAAAATACATTAAGTAAAATACACTCTATCCACAATGGCTCCTTTAATAAAAAATTAGGGGCCCTTTACAAATGGTGGTAACAGGAGGATGTTAAATATACTGTAAAATGTGCTCAGGAAACTAAGCTACAAAAATTGGCCTACTAGTAAACAAAATGTTAGGGGATGGTAAATAAAGGCAAAATAATAAACAGATATTTGATACTGATATGTGATATTTTCATTTTATATTTACAGTTGAAGAATGTAAGGTTAGTTAATAGAGGTCAAATGGAAGAGTATGCAAAGAATCCCTTTATCTACATTCAGGAAATATTTGTTAAGCATCTACTCTGTACTTGGGTACAAAGTACATCATGCTACTATTTACAAACATGAATAGGGAAGAGATATTATACTTCATTAGGGAGATAACAAAAATGTATGCAAATAACCAGAATAATTTAATATATTTGATAATATAGAGTGTATAGAATGTGATAAATACCATACAGTTTTTAAGGGTTGGAGGAATTCAGATGAGATGTCAAGGCGTGAGATGGCATATTAGTGGGTCTTTTTATTTTTAGAGGCAGGGTCTCGCTCTACTGCCCAGGCTGGAGTGCAGCATCATGGTCATAGTGCACTGCAGCCTCGAACTCCTGGCCTCAAGTGATCTTCCTGCATTGGACTCCCAAAGTGTTGGAATTATAGAT
Source organism: Saimiri boliviensis (assembly GCF_048565385.1). Classification (NCBI taxonomy): domain Eukaryota; kingdom Metazoa; phylum Chordata; class Mammalia; order Primates; family Cebidae; genus Saimiri; species Saimiri boliviensis. Next base: position 36,559,610 of record NC_133450.1, on the reverse strand, counting down.
GTGAGCCACTATGCCCAGCTGACATTAGTGGTTCTTGAAGGAAGGGTAGAATTTTGAAGACGATAGCATAGGAAACAGGGTATTCCAAAAACAAAGAATTAATAATAATTGTTTTATTATAGAATATACAGTATATATATATATATATAGAGAGAGAGAGAGAGAGAGAGAGACGGAGTCTAACTCTATCACCAGTCTGGAGCACAATGGCTCGATCTTGGCTCACTGCAACCTCCAACTCCCTTGTTCCAGCAATTCTCCTGCCTCAGCCTCCCAAGCAGCTGGGATTACAGAAACACACCCCCCTATGCCCTGCCAGTTTTTGTATTTTTAGTAGAGACGGAGTTCACCATGTTGGCCAGGATGGTCTCTGATCTCGATCTCCTGACCTCGTGATCCACCCACCTCAGCCTGCCAAAGTGCTGGGATTTACAGGTGTGAGCTACCATGCCTGACCTATATATTTTTTTCTTTTTTTGAGATAAGGTTTTACTCTGTCTCCCAGGCTGGAGTGCTGATCCGAGCTCACTGCAGCCTTGACCTCCCTGGGCTCAAGTGATCCTTCCATCTCAGCCTCCTGAGTAGCTGGGACTATGCACACCCTTTGTTTTGTTTGGTTTGGTTTGGTTTGGTTTGGTTTGGTTTGGTTTGGTTTTTTGTCTTTTGCAGAGATAGGCTGGTCTCAAACTCCTGGGCTTACATGATCCACCCATCTCAGCCTCCCCCAGTGCTGGAATTACAGGCATGAACCACCAACCTCAGACTACAGTCTATCTTCTTAAACTCTTAAGTTATAGAAACAAAATAGGTATATGATGTTTGTAAGACTGAAAAGGTACTGATTTAAGGCCCAAACTATAAAGTTCTGAAATAAGAGTCTAGATTTATTCTAAGGGCAATAAAACCATTAGAGATTCTTGATTAGGGAAGTATCATGATCAGAGACATCCTTTTAGGGAAAATGCTTTGGCAGCCTTGAGTCAGATAGACAGCAATGGAGAGAAACAAGTGAGAGACACCAGTTAAGAAGTCATAGCAATTGTGCAGGTGAAGGGTAGAAGTGATGCTGATAGGATGGTCTGGACAGATGGATAAATCTCTGGAGTTGAAAGAATGGAAAGAATTTTATGGCTGATTTCAGGTTTTGGAAAGGAAGTTAGAGAAGGGTGAGATGATTCAAACTCTCCCCTCTCGGCTGACTGAGAAAATGTTAAACATTAACAAAAAGTAAGAAAAATTAGTTTTATGGAGGAGTTGATGAGTTTGAGCATGTGTTTGAGATGCCAGGAGTGCTAAGACAGACATGTCCCAATGGCATTTGAATCTACAGGTTAGGAGTTCACAAAAGAGTTACTGACTGGATAAAGCTTGGAAATCATTCACATAAAGGTGATATCTGAAATGCAAGGGTGGATGGAAAAGATTATCAAGAAAAGGCTTGCCAAGAGAAGAAGACAGGCCTTGGGGTGTTGGAGGAAAAAGCCATGAATGGAATGAGGGGAAAATAATTTGGAGAAGAGAAGAGAAGGGAGTGCAGGGTCCCACAAACCAAGGAGGAAGGTCTCAAGCAGGAAGGATAATCAACTGTAAATGCAAAAGAAATACCAAAAAGGATGAAAGCTCCAAAAGTCTTAATTGATTAGGCTATTATTTGTAAACTGTTAGAGTACAATTTTAGTAGTGGCTTAAGAGCAAAAGCCAGATGGCAAAATAGAAACTGAACATGAATTCTTCAGAATCTGTGTGAAAAAAGACACAAAATAGTAGCATGAGCTGATAACAAGGTAGAGGGAAGATTTAGTTTGTGTGTTTTGAAAAAGAAACGAGTGGTGGGCATATTAACAATGAAAGAAGGGCTGGATTTAAGAACCCTGGTGGCCCAATTCAGCTGGGAAAAAAAGGGACATTTTTCCTTCTGAGTTAGAAAAGGGAGAAGATATGAACACGTTTGAAGTGGATACAAAGGAAATGTCATTTAAATGTTAAAGTTCAACAAAATATCTCTACTTGGCACAGTGAACATCAATTTCATCTAATCTATTTGCATTCATTTCACTAAAATTAAGAATTAAGCATATATGACATATTACAAGTCTTTTTTATCTTAGTAGTTGATACTTACCTAAAAGCTATAGAAGATGTTTTCAGGTTTTGATTTGTAGCTGTGTAAAAGTTAAGCAGTTCCTTTTTAACCAGATTTTTTGGTTCTATGGTTTGATTGTTTCAAATCATATCACACAATGAAAAAAGAACATATGCAGGTGAAGTTTATCAAGTAAATGCTTGGTGATGTTGCATGTTTCAGCAGATGGATTCTTTTGGATGGCTTTCATATTTAAAATTATTTGCTAACCAACAAAATTTTAAAGATCTAACCTGTTGGCTTCATGAAACCCTAACAAGTCATTATTTCCAATTATAGAAAATGGGGTAGGGGGTTATTTAAGTACAGAATTCAAAGTAAATAAACTGTATATCTTGTTATTCTAGTAATGATGGGGCTACATTAAATAATGCATTCTAACATGTTTATAAGAAACATTATGCTTGACTCTCTGAGTTATATTGTTAGAGAATTTATCAATAAGTTGGCCTGCAACCAAAAAGTTAAAGACTTGCTCAATCCTGTCCATTTTGTATGGCCAGTTACCAGTATTTCTCCTGCAGTCTTTTGAAATAATTCATTTTATTTAACAAGCATTTATTAAACTCCTACAGTATGCCAGGCTCCATGTTAGGCACTGAGAATACCATGATGAATGAGACAGTCTCTGATATCTAAGTGAAGGAGAGAGATTATGAGAAAGGAAAACAATTTAAATGCAGGTTGGGAAAAGTATACAAAGAACATTCAGTGACATGTTGGACAGTGACTGAGTGGAGGCCTAAATCAAATTCAGTGGTTGTGTCAGGATCCAGCCATTTAAAAAGAAGCAGAAATTACACTAAGTATTTGAATAGAGAGGCTTCAATGCAGGAGTATGTTAAATAGGTGTGGGAAGCCTAGAAAAAAAGCACAAAGGAAACAGATACCAGAGACAACTAGAGGACACAATTACCCTAGGGCTGGGGAGTTGGGAGGGAAAGGTTAGGGGAATCAGAACCTAGAAGCTCAGATGTCAGACCCTTTGGAGCTAGGATTCAGCCCTCTTAAGGAGAGGGCACTGCCCAGTTGCTGATTCTGAGAACTCCAAAAACAAAACAACCAAAATGCAGGCTAGAACCAGTTGCTGTTGCCCGCATGATACTGACAGAAACAGCAGGCCAACTAGAAAAAACACGATTCCCTTCTTTCCTCCTATTTTCCAAACTCCTCTGTTCTAATGCAATCTATTGTTGAACTTAACAGAAAGCCAGCTGGAGAGAGAAATGTAGTTTGCAGAGCCCCAGTGAGTCAATGCAGAGTATGCTGAGGTGCATTTGCAGCTGAGAGACAATCAGTGACTGACTGATTTAGAAACAGCTCTCTAAACAGGTGACATCTGAGCTGGGTTCTGAAAAACAAAAATAAGCCCACATGTGAAGAGCTGGGACATGAGCATTTCAGACAGGAAACAGCTTAATGAATGCAACATCAGGAAGGAGGAAGAAGTATGATAAGGGAGTGGTGTAAGTGGTCTGAAATATAGTTGGAGAGAACTGAAGCTAGGATGGAGCCAGATCATGCTCACAAATACATAGGCTGTTGAGTTTAATACTAAATATATACACACACCTTATGATACATGTCACATATTCTAAAAGCATTAGGAAGGCACTGAAATTTTTAAAAAGAAAAACATTTACTAAACACCAGTTGAATATGAGGCACCATGCTAACCAAGGGTTCCTGCAAACAAGCGCCTCATTCTTTCTGCCTCCTACACCTGTTCCTCTGCCTATAGTTTTGTTTCCTAGTTAATGGCACCACCATTCACCCAGCTTCCCAAACCTCTGAGTCACCTTACTTTTCACTCCCCACATCCAGTGAGTAAACCAAATTCTATGGACTCTACTAATAGTTCCCAAGTCAACCCCCTCCTTTCCATTGACACTGCCAGTGCCACTGCCTTGGCTTCTCCATCTCCAGCATTGCCCTTCCCAAATCTATCCTTCACTCTGCTCTCAGAATGAGCAATTTAGAACATAAATCTCTGAATCTCCAGCACCTAGTTATGGCTTTCAAACCCCTCCATGATCTAGGCCCTTCCTCCATAAGCTTCATTTTTTTCTACCCTCCAACTTTATGTAACACCAGACCATTTGTAGTTACCCCTCATACCTTGTCATTTTATGCCTCTGTGCCTTTGCTTAGGCTAATCTTTCAGGATTTAGCTTGGACATTAGGTCCTCCAAGAAGCCTTCCTTAAATCCCCCAATTGGACTAAGTGCCCTTCATCTGTGCTCCTAGAAACTCCTGTAGCCCTCTATCTTATCACTACATCACACTGAAATAATCCATTTACATGACCCCTTCTCCACTTGATGGCAAACTTCTTGAGTTCAGAAACTGTTCATCTTTGTGATGCAGCATGGCATGGTGCCCAGGAAATAGTAAATACTCATCACTGAGCTCACAAAAAAAATGTACCTTGCATTGCACTCACCAGGGACCCAGGGACCAAACATGGCAGGAAACCTTCACATTCCAAGCTTAAGACATGAAGCTGAGAGGATCCCATGTAGGCATGAACAGGCAGGCCCATCTCATGAGAGACAAAGAGGTTTAACTGCTCACGAACCTCACTGACAAAGTGCCACGAATTCAGACTTACAATCTCCAAATCAAGTTATACAATTTTATATTCTGTGCGTCTTTAAAAGCATTTTAAAGATGCTTTTGAAGATAAATATTTAAAATGTACCATTATTTGTATTTTGTTCTTTTGGTATTTCTTCTGTTTTTAATGTATCAGTAGCCTCAAAATATGAAAGTGAAATAATACCAAAGTTTAATCAAGGTACCGCAGAATTAAACTGGTATCATCAACAGTGAAGAGATCAGATCTATGCAAAAATATTTCCTGGCCCTTGGGCAGGAAGAACAGGAGCATGGCAAATTGTGATCATGCAATAAATATGCTGAATGAAGAAATCTTACTTAATGGAACTAGGTATGACCAGAGGAAGAATCTGTCCATCCAAAAGGTGGTAAGATGGCACTCAGCATAGAATAAGGGAAATGGAGCATCTGAGACAAGAATAATAGGGAAACCCCTCGGAATGTGCAGAAAGAGACTGAGCCAATCACATGCATTGAACCACCACCAGGGCCTGATATCATTAAATATTTATACATCCAGTCCTCAACTGCCTTCCTCCCTCCTTTTTTTCCTTTCTATACAGATGAGGTCTCACTATTTTGCCCAAGTTGATCTCAAACTCCTGGGCTTAAACAATCCTCCTGCCTCCACCATTCTTTTGAAGCTTTTGTTCACAGACGCTCAAGGTGCCTTAAATATGTTTAAGTCTCTGAAACTTAGGATATAGGGAAATTGAATGATAAATTATTGTAGGGGGTACATTGCAACATATTAAAACATATATAAGGCATATGAGGCTGGGACATGAAAATTACTGAGGCACTGTGTATGTTATTTGTGCATGGGAATGAAACTCCTTGACCCTGAAAACAGGACAGGGAGTGGAGTGTGTGGTGTGATAAGGAACGCTGAAAACAGCCTCCTGAGAATGCAGCTTGAATGTTGTGCAAGGTCACAAATGCCTCAGCAACCTATCTCAAATGACCATCTAGTGGTTGTTTGTAGTTAATACAAGCCCTTTCAATAAATACTTGGTGGACTGATGCTGGGACAGACTCTCTTGGAAGAGCTATCCCCATCCCCGCTCAGCTGGAACTGTCTGAGTACTTCATTCTTGGCCTTAACTGCAAGCTATAAGCTCTGCAAGTGATGACCCCAATGGGATCACCTTGAATTTATGCATGAAGGAGAAGAGCTCATCAATTTAAGGGGAATCTCAGAAAGGACAGTCCTGACTCCCATCAGGAGGATGGGACACATGGATAAAATTTCAGGAGCTAGGTTATCATGGGTCAAGAAATGACCAAAGAGCAGAAAGTATTTTTTAAAACAGTGCAACAGCCACTTAAGGCTATCCAGTGCACTGTAGAGCCTGGAGCTCTTCACAAGCTTATGCTCTTAATTCGGCAGGAATGCCATTGGTTTCCTAATCAAGGAACCTTAGATTTAGAGTTATGGGAGCAGGTAGGTTGCTGCCTCAAAAGAGGATATAAGCAAGGTCATTTTTCTACTGCTACTGTTTTGACCACCTGGGCACTGGTATGCTCTGCATCGTATCCTTTTATCTACCAGATTGCGGTGAGTCAGACTGCCCATCTTCTCCATCTGAAGGGAATTCAGGAGATTAAAAGGAGAAGGAAAAACAGAAACCAGAACAACGAGGAGAGACTTTTCTCCCTGCTTCATTCCCTTCCATGGAGAATAAGGAAGAGGCTTTTTCTAGTGAGGATAAGGACTGACTGGAGCCTTTTCCTCCCGCAGTAGAAAAGCTATTGGCCTCTTTTCCTCTATCCTTAAAGGGACCTCAATCTGCTGGCCACGTTCAGGCAACAGAACCTCCCATCCCGCTTGAGGAGTTTGGAGGCCGCCAAGGGATGGTTCTTAGATAAGACCCCTGGTCAGTGAACATCTATATGATCGGGTGGCCACGTCTCCTTAACAAACATCCCTGCTGGAGGAGTGCCTCCAGCAAGGAAGGAAAGTGGCTAATTATGATTGTCTTCCTAATACGCAAGTTCTCACTTCCTACTTCCAGCATCAACCTTTCTGGCCTTGTCTTTTTTCTGTTTCCCTGGAGTATAAGGTGAAGTTGCATGCTGCCTCCAGGTTTTATCCCAGATAGCTCTGGCTTTCTTGCTGCCCACAGAGACCTGGGGCAGGAGAGTTAAGATGCCATGCAGTGCCCATTTAGTCAGTGGCAGTCTAGGCAAGTTGCCTCTTTCTGGGTTTGTGGTGATGGAGGGGAGGCCAAGAGGCACAGACCGAGTCCCAAGGTGGCTGCAGGCAGCTCCAGCATGGTTCCGAGGATCTTCCTCACCATGGTCACCTGCCTTAGTATTTGTGCCAGAAAGTGGCCTGCTGCTTGCTGTACTGCTGCTTTTCCCACTTCTGCCCTTCTCTGCTACCCCTCAGACGTCTCAGTTGACAAGCAATTCCTTGTCTTCCCTAGCTCCCTACGGAAAGGGATAAGAAACAGTCCATGTGCACCCCCGACTTTACTAGCCTAAGGTGAGCAGAAGAGTATACAGTGGTGCAACAGCTACTTAAGGCTATCTAGTGCACTGTAGAGCCTGGAGCTCTACACAAGCTTTTGCTCTTAATTCGGCAGGAATGCCCTTGGTTTCCTGACCAAGGAACCTTAAATTTAACAGAGCTCTGGGGGAGAAGCCTGCTAATAAGGGGTACTCTCCCATAGCCATATGTTAAATGCTAACCAGACTGAGGTGGATGATTTCTGCCAGCTGCTGTCATCTTCAGAAGATAAACTCAGCAGTAAGGAATGTTTATTTTGCCTTTTTTGTAAACTGTTTAAAAGCACTGTGGCTAGGAAACTTCAAAGAAGACCCTGTGCTGCATGTCTGCCCCTCCCCTGAGCCTGTCTGCTTGTGGGTAAAAATAATAAAAAGCCCAGTACATTTTCAGTACCTTACCTAACAGGGTTGGCTCCAAGCATAGGTGACCTGGAGGATGAGCGGAGTCGTCTTCTCCCAGCCTGTTACCTCGCCTCCTGCCTCTGCACTTACACACGCACCTTACCACCTGGTCATTCTCTAGCCTCCTAACTACCACTTGTAGTCTTCCTTCCTTCCTTCCTTCCTTCCTTTCAGGGTAAGGGCAGCAACAGGTGGCAGACTATTAAAAAAAAAAAAAAAAAAAAAAAGGCTGCCTAAAGAGCCTGAAACGAATTTAAAAAAAACACCTGCCACAGCCCTGCTTTCCCAAGCTCACTTCTAAAACATTACAGCTAAAGGATAATGCAGGAAAAGGGCCAGCAGCTAAAAACATTTTTTAAAGTTTTTTTCTTTTTTTTCCTTTTTTTACACACTTAAGCTAACTCAATGCAGGTTTATTATCCTGGCAACTTGTAGTCTCATTCCAATGACTTTCAAGAGCCAAAATACAGTAAAAATTACATAAAATATCGGTCCTTTCCGTGCCTTAGTTTAGCAAGTAAGCTTTATCTTTTGCCATTTCCATATTTTATGGGCTGTTTACCCATCTCATAATCCCTCTAAACATATACAAAAGACCACAGATTTAATAGTTTCCCTTATAAAGGGGCACCGGCGTTGTGTCCAGTGATCAGGATATGATTCTGCTACTCTTTTCCTACTGGTAAGCAAGGAAAAATTTCATACTCTTAGCTTGTGATCTTGATTGGCAAGTAGCAACGGCTGACTTTATTGGTAATATCAGCTTCCATTTACCAGCCTCTGAGCTCCTGAACTTTTTACAAACTGTGCCTGTTAAATTTGTATCTATTGTTTTCTCTGAGCTTTTGTTTCACGCCACTACTGTCTTTACAGATGTTTCAGGAAAAAACAAGTAAAAGCAGTTATAGTGTGGCATGATGCTGTGCAAAACTGGCAACACAAAATCCAGGAACATTTTAGAACTACGCAATAGGCAGAGTTGGGTGCCCTAATACTGGCTTTACAAACTTTTCCTCTCCACAATATAAATATAGTTAGTGTTACTGCTTATGCTGTGTATAGTATTGCTCATTTAGATCTTGCACATGTGAAAGGTAATACTAATGAACCTCTGTTAGCTTTGTTTCTTGCAGCACAAGAGCTCCTCTGTGCCCATCGTCACCATCTTTATATCAACCATATTCACTCTCATTCTAGGTTACCTGGTCCCTTATCAGAAGGGAATGCTCGAGCCCATACTCTATTATGACCACAAATGTGGTTTGTAGACTTTCCTCCTTTTTTGCAAGCTGAAGCTAATCATGCCTTTTTTTCATCAAAATGCTCACAGTGTTAAACAATAATTTCATTTAACACTTGCTCAAGCTCACATAATTATTAAAACTGGTCCTAATTGCCAATGGTATTCTCTGCCTCCTTTTTCCTTAGGACTTGGTGCCAACCCACAAGGTCTGGTGCCTAATGCTATCTGGCAAAGTGATGTTACTCAGTATCCACCCTTTGGACATTTTAAATTTCTCCACGTTACCATGGACACTTATACAGGCTTAATACATGCTACCCCAAAGACCACAGAAAAAACTAGAGATGCAATTGCTCATTTGTTTGAATCCATTATGACTTTAGGCCTTCCACAAACTATAGAAACCAATAATGGACCTTACTATCTTAGTGCTCAATTTACATATGCATTGCAACTTTAACACATACAACACAAGACTAGTATTTTCTCACAACTCAACTGGTTAGGTTGTTGTTGAACAAGCACATTAAACTCTTAAAGTATATCTTAATAAACAAAAAAGGGGGAATATGGGGCTCTCTCCTTGAGAGCAGGACCTGTCATTGGAGAATCAACCCGCAGTGATGGTAGTAATTTGGAAGGCATCTGACATTACCTAAGAACAGCTAAAGAAATTGGATCAACAAGCAACTATCTGGCTTGCTGCCATGGAAGCCCCTACAACTGCAGAGAACCAGTTTCTTATGTATCTGATAGTAATTGGAGAAACTTCTGAGAAAGTAAGACAGACATGGATGTTAGGGTGGCTGGTAATTCTTGTTCTTTGCCAAGTGGGATGAGCTCAATAACATGTTTATTGGAGGCATGTTCTATATCCCCCTGTTTTTAATGTTATTACATGGTAGAATGCTGACCTGCCTTTGTCATCTAATGATACTTCTTAGGAGGTCAATAGATGCCCGTCTTACTCCTTAACGAAAATGTGAGACGGATTAAACTTAATGACTCCTTGACTTTACTGTCTAGTAATCCCTCTTTGTTTTTCCACAATAGCACATGGTAAGTGTGTTACTTTCATTCCTCAGGAGTATCTTTACTATCAGCCTAAAAGGGATGCTTAAGCTTGCAACTTTGACCTTTAGTTCTGCTGTTGCTACTAATCTTACTGAGGTCTCTAATGAAGCTACACAAGTGCCTCATATTCCTATATGCCGTCTGAGTAGGGACTGGTGATATGTTTGAGGCTGTCCAGTGGTCTCTATGCAGACACCCTGCGCTGCATTAAGGACCTCTGTTTGACAATGACATTTTACTTGATTGGGGGTCCCATGGTTAGCTTATGTCTGCAAATCAGACTATTGGATTTGGGAGTCCCTCCAATAGTTCTATCACCTGGTCAGAGTATGGGCTTTCAGGACCAATATTACAACTAAAAGGGAAAGACGCTTTAAGCACTGCTCATATCCAGATTTGGAGATTAGGTCTTCCTTTTCTGAACAGGTCCTTTCACATGGTGAGTACATTAATAGTGATGGCAACTATACCCTCTTTTTGCACAATAATGTTACCGATACAGCCCTGATTTATACTACACAGCCTTATATACTTCTGTTTGGGCAAGGTGTTCCTAACATAGAACAGAATCAATCCTTTTATATATTAAAGTCTCTTCCAGTAGTTGGTATGCTACATACTTGTCTCGTTGAAATGTTACACAATTAAATATAACCTGTGTCATGATTTTAAAACAGTATGCAGAACTGTGGCTGCCTGTACATTTAACCTGGAATTAGGAAGGAGAGTCCACCTTGCAGTTGTTTAGAAAAGCACATCTGCAAGGAGATTATCATGACCATTTGTCTTCTCAAATTTCCACTCTTCAGTGTGAATTAAAGAAACAACTTGAAGAATAGTCGCAGTAATTACAAACAAGTACCCTTCAGCAATTACAAGAAGGCTTTCAATGGTTAAACCTGAACACTTGGTTGTCTAGATTAAACAGACACATTTGGGTGATGGCCGCTATACTTATTCTTTTTTGTATCTGTTTGCTAGGCATCTGCAGGTGGCTCTGTGCTGCCACCCAAGGCATCTATGACCAGGGAAGAATGATAGTTGCTTACCTTGCATTGGATGACCATTATGCTCTAGGAATTAAAGAAGGGGGAGACGAAGGGAGTGCATGGCAACTTATTAAAACTTATGTATAAGGCATATGAGGTTGGGGCATGAAAATTACTGAGGTACTGTGTATGTTATTTGTGCATGGGAATGAAACCTTGACCCTGAAAACAGGACAAGGAGTGGAGTGTGTGGTGTGATAAGGAACGCTGAAAGCAGCCTCCTGAGAATGCAGCTTGAATGTTGTGCAAGGTCACAAGTGCCTCAGCAACCTATCTCAAATGACCATCTAGTGGTTGTTTGTAGTTAATACAAGCCCTCTCAATAAATATTTGGTGGATGGATGCTGGGGCGGACTCGTGGAAGAGCTACCCTCTATCCCCACTAAGCTGGAACTGCCTGAGCACTTCATTCTTGGCATTCACTGCAAGCTATACGCTCTGCAATTACCATTTACATCATATTTACATCATTGATCAATGATGTAAATTGACATTGATCAATTTTCTCTCCAAGAAATCCTCTGAAAACTTCACTCCACCATCTAAATGCCCACTCCCAAGTTGTTGGGGCTCCATGGGAAAGCTGACCACACTTTCTCTCAGAGGTGGACCTGCAGGGCAGCTCCTCCCACGTGCTTTTCTTATCTTACTTCAGAGATGATGTCAGCACATTATGATTGTGATGTAGCAGCAATAAAACAATGCCCAGAGCAGCCTGGCCTGTGCTGCTTTTACTAAGTGATTAGTTGCCTGCCAGGTAGACATAAACACCTGCTAAAGAAATGTGAAAAGAGTGAAAACGTGCTATTTGGAGATTATTCTCCTAGTCGACATCCAGGAGATATCTAGAGATCTATTTCAGCCCCACCTTTTGGTAAGTGACTGTCTTGTTACTGCAACTTAGGTTTGAAACTGAGGGAGAAGGAAATGAATAGTTCAGTTAATTCTGGTAATTCAAGGGGAGAATGTCTTTTTTTCTTTTCCATCATCCCCTTCTCCTTCTAGTTTCATTTATTCAACCTCAACCTGAACAAGAAGAAAAGCTGAGAGATTTAACACCTGGTGACTGAATTTCTTTTCCTTAGAAATAATTTCACTGAGAGTTTGAGTTTGAAATAAAACCATGTTTTCTGTATTGTTTTAAAAAAAATTTTTTTTAGATGGAGTTTCACTCTGTCACCCAGACTGGAGTGCAATAGCACAATCTCAGCTCACTGCAACCTCCACCTCCCAGGTTCAAGTGATTCTCCTGCCTCAGCATCCAAAGTAGCTGTGATTACAGGCACCAGCCATCATGTCCAGCTAATTTTTTGTGTGTATTTGTGTAGAGACAGGGTTTGACCATGTCGTTTCAGTGAATAATGATTAATAAAAATGTAGATTAAATAAACTATATTTATTACAACCAAAGGTGTTAACTATACCAAAGATGCTGTTAAAAGAATAGCTGAACAATTAAGATCCACTAGTCAAAGAGCCTAAGAGAATATGATAGCTTTAGAAATGAAATTGGCAGAGAAAGGTGGTGTTTGTGTTATGATCAAAACTCAGTCTTGCACCTTTATCCCAAACAACACTGCTCCCAATAAGAGTGTAACAAAAGCTCTCCAAAGACCTACTGCCTTGTCAAATGAGTTAGCAAAAAATTATGGCATTAACAACCCTGTTTCAAATTGGCTTGAGAAACAGTTCAGTCAATAGAAAGAGACCATAACCCCAATTCTTACTTCTTTAGCAACTGTAATAAGTATATTCCTTCTTGTTAAGTGCTGTATTATACCATGCATCCGAAGGCTAGTACAAAGACTAGTGAACACAGCTCTTACTAAGATCTGCCCAAACCCTCCCCCACCTTATTCAGAAAAGTTACTTCTCTTAAAAAGTCAAACAGAACAGTTAAGTCAAGATATGTTAAACAAGTTTAAAGAGGAACTATAAAGTAAAAGAAGAAGAAATTGTGGGCAGTAGAAAAGTTACTCTTCAAAATTTCCTTACTTTAAAGAATAATCATAATTATTAGAAACAATAGTTTGTCTTAAACACTTTCTCCAAAGCTTTCTTGCTTTTTGCTAGTAGCTTTTTGTGAAGCCCTATTCTGTGTAGCTGTTAGATATAAAATAATAAGTACATTCTATGTCCTTCTGCTTTAACCAAAATATTTGTGTTAGACATGCTCACAGGCATATAGTACATTCTATGTCCTTGTATTTTAACCAAGCATTTTATGTTATTACTCTTCTAAGTCCTTTCCTAGCAACTTCCTGTCCCTTTCTTATTTGGACTTCCTCTTTTCCTTTTGTTTTCCATTGCTTTTGCCTGTTTAGAAAAGTTTGAAGTTGTTAGCCAATCAGGTTTTAGTTTAAATTGTGAGGTCTGGCTCTAACCAATGGAGATCAGACACAGCAGTAAGGATGACCCCAAATGCATAAAGGATAAATATGTCTGCTTTTCCTTTGTTCATTGTATTCTCATGGCAAGATGGCTAACAGGAGCACTCTTTCTGCAGAAAGTAAAATCGCCTTGCTGAGAAATCCTTTGTCTCAGTGCTATATTTTTTTTTTTTTGAGATGGAGTTTCACTCTTATTACCCAGGCTGGAGTGCAATGGCGCGATCTCGACTCACCACAACCTCCACCTTCTGGGTTCAGGCAATTCTCCTGCCTCAGCCTCCTGAGTAGCTGGGATTACAGGCATGCGCCACCATGCCCAGCTAATTTTTTGTATTTTTAGTAGAGACGGGGTTTCACCATGTTGACCAGGATGGTCTCGATCTCTTGACCTCGTGATCCACCCGCCTCGGCCTCCCAAAGTGCTGGGATTACAGGTGTGAGCCACTGTGCCCGGCCCAGTGCTAATTTTCTAATTTTTCTTTGTGGTACCAAGCATATGTTTCTAACATGGAGTTTTGCTCTTGTTGCCCAGGCTGGAGTGCAATGGTGCGATTTCAACTCATTACAACCTCTGCCTCCTGGGTTCAAGTGATTCTCCTGCCTCCACTCCCAAGTAGCTGGGATTACAAGCATGCACCACCATGCTCAACTAATTTTGTATTAATTTTAGTAGAGACAAGAGTTTCTCCATGTTGGTCAGGCTGGTCTGAAACTCCTGACCTCAGGTGGTCTGCCCGCCTCGGCCTCCCAAAGTGCTGTATTTCAACATGTATTTTTGAGTCACCAAAATTAATAATGATATCTTAGTAAGGTAATTGGATCAGAAGGTGGGGGCTGAACTGATTGTCAGGCTGCTCTTCTGTGCCTGCACACCAAGAAGACAAAGCAGAGTACAAGCAGCTTGTCAGAAAGAGAACTCAGAAACCATCTCTTTCTTTTTAAAAGAAAATCATTTCTTAAGCTTCAGTTTAACCACTGGCTACAATTATTTTTGACACTTCTTTTTTCTTTTTTTTTTTTTGAGACGGAGTTTCGCTCTTGTTACCCAGGCTGGAGTGCAATGGCACGATCTCGGCTCACCGCAACCTCCGCCTCCTGGGCTCAGGCAATTCTCCTGCCTCAGCCTCCTGAGTAGCTGGGATTACAGGCACGTGCCACCATGCCCAGCTAATTATTTTTGTATTTTTAGTAGAGACGGGGTTTCATCATGTTGATCTGGATGGTCTCGATCTCTTGACCTCGTGATCCACCCGCCTCGGCCTCCCAAAGTGCTGGGATTACAGGCTTGAGCCACCGTACCCGGCCTTTTGACACTTCTTTACAAGAGATTGTCATGTTCCAAATAGCTTGACACCATGATTGATAACTGCTGTTTTTAAAACAATTTAATGTTATGGGTATATATGATTACATATATTTTAACACACATTACTTATGTGTGTGTGTGTGTGTGTGTATGTGCATACATATGTGTGTGTGTGTGTGTATATATATATATATATATATGTGTGTATATATATATAAAGAAATTAAGTAGGCCAAGCACAGTGGCTCATGCCTGTAATCCAAGCACTTTGGGAAGCCAAAGTAGGTGGATCACTTGAGCCCAGGAGTTTGAGACCAACCTGGGCAACACAGGAAGAGCCAATTTCAAAAAAAAAAAAAAAAAAAAAAAAAGTAAAAATTAGCTGGGCGTGGTTGCATGTACCTGTAATACCAACTACCCAGGAAGCTGATGTGGGAGGATCATTTGGAATGGGGAGATTGAGGCTGCAGTGAGCCATGATTACAACACTGCACTCCAACCTGTGTGACAGAGACCTTATCTCAAAAAAAAAGACTCCAAAAATAAACAAAAAAAAAATGAAAGAAGAAAGAAGCGCTCTTTTCTGTGGTGCCCCAAAGGCATATAGCTGCTTCAAGATGAAGCTGAACATCTCCTTCCCAGCCACTGGCTGCCAGAAACTCATTGAAGTGGACAATAAACGCAAACTTCGTACTTTATATGAGAAGCGTATGGCGACAGATGTTGCTGCTGACACTCTGGGTAAAGAATGGAAGGGTTATGTGGTCCGAATGACAAACAAAGTTTCCCCATGAAGTAGGGTGTCTTGACCCATGGCCAGGCCCACCTGCTACTAAGGGGCATTCCTGTTACAGACCAAGGAGAACAGGAGAAAGAAAGAGAAAATCAGTTCATGGTTGCATTGTGGATGCTAATCTGAGCATTCTCAACTTGATTATTGTTAAAAAAAAAAAAAAAAAAAAAAAAAAAAAAAAAGGAGAGAAGGATATTTCTGGACTAACTGATACCACCGTGCCTCATTGCCTCGGGCCCAAAAGAGCTAGCAGAATCCGAAAACTTTTCAATCTCTCTAAAGAAGATGATGTCCGCCAGTACATTGTAAGAAAGCCCTTAAACAAAGAAGGTAAGAAACCTAGTACTAAAGCACCCAAGATTCAGCATCTTGTTACTCCATGTGCCCTGCAGCACAAACAGCAGTGTATTGCTCTGAAGAAGCAGCGTACTAAGAAAAATAAGGAAGAGGCTGCAGAATATGCTAAACTTTTGGCCAAGAGAATGAAGGAGGCTAAAGAGAAGCCCAGGAACAAATTCCGAAGAGACACAGACTTCTGTCTTTGCGAGCTTCTACTTCTAAGTCTGAATCCAGTCAGAAATAAGATTTTTTGAGTAACAAATAAATAAGATCAGACTTGGCTGGGCACGGTGGCTCAAGCCTGTAATCCCAGCACTTTGGGAGGCCGAGGTGGGTGGATCACGAGGTCAAGAGATCGAGACCATCCTGGTCAACATGGTGAAACCCCGTCTCTACTAAAAATAAAATAAATTTAAAAAATTAGCTGGGCATGGTGGCACGTGCCTGTAATCTCAGCTACTCAGGAGGCTGAGACAGGAGAATAGCCTGAACCCAGGAGGCAGAGGTTGCAGTGAGCCAAGATGGTGCCATTGCACTCCAGCCTGGGTAACAAGAGCAAAACTCTGTCTCAAAAAAAAAATATATCAGACTCAAAAAAAAAAAGAAAGAAGGAAGGAAAGAGAGAAAGAGAAAGAAAGAAAGAAAGGAAAAGAAAGAGAAAGAAGGAAGGAAAGAGGGAGAGAGAGAAAGAAGAAGAAAGAAAGGAGGGAGGGAGGGAGGGAGGCAGGGAAGGAAGGAAGGAAGGAAAGAAGGAAGGAAGGAACTGTAAAGACATATACCAAAACTTAAATACTGTCTCCAGCTATTCAGAGTGAACCTAAGGCCAGGCACAGTGGCTCACACCTATAATCCTAGCACTTTGAGAGGCCGAGGTGGGCAGATTGATTAAGCTCAGGAGTTTGAGACCCACCTGGGCAACATGGTGAAATCCCAACTCTACAAAAAATACAAAAATTAGCCAGGCATGATGGTGCACGCCTGTGGTCCCAGCTACTCAGGAGGTTGAGGTGGGAGGATCACTTGAGCCCAGGAAGTTGAGGCTGCAGTGAGCCAAGATCACATCACTCCACTGCATTCCAGCCTGGGTGACAGAGCAAGACCCTGTAGAGGAAAAAAAAGTGAAATTAGTAAATAATTTACTTTGCCATTGGTAAAATATACGATGGTGGGTGTGTATGTGTGTGTGTGTGTAGGGGTGTGTGTGTGCGTGTGTGTGTGTGTGGTGGTGGTGGTCAAAATGATGACTTCGCAGAACCATCCCTCTGTTTTAAGAGCCTGGACTAATGTTTCTCCCCCTAAAGATGAAATCTTGCTCTGTTACCCAGGCTAGAGTGCAGTGGCACAATCTTGGCTCACTGCAACCTCTGCCTCTGAGTTCAAGCGATCCTTCTGCCTCAGCCTCCCAAGTAGCTGGGATTACAGGCATGCATCACCAGACCTGGTTAGTTTTTGTATATTTAGTAGAGATGTTAGAGGGGTGAGGAGTGTAGTGTGCAGATATCTCAAATTACAGTTACAACAAAACTAGTCAAAATTTAGCATACACTTACCAGCTATACACATAATCCAAAAGTGTAAAAATAATTTCAGAACAAATGTTTAGAACATCACAGCAAAGTTGATAAAAGAGCCTGTTAACACTTTTTGCTCCTCAGCTAACCTCAACTTTGTTCAAAAAGGACATCAAAGGTGAGACCCAGTTGTGGCTGCAAATATCTCTGAATTCCTTCCTTACCTCTCACTTCCTCCTCCCTGTCTGTGTCCTGAATCCACAGCTACACCTGTTCCCCTGGGAGATCATCCACTGTTTGCTCTCTGGGAGGAGAATTCTCAGATGCAATGAATTCTGGTGATCTCATAAATGACAGCACTGGAAAGGGCCTTTCCCTAGTCCCAGCAGCCATGTGGCATCTCCTGATTAGCAAGTGTCTGCAAACAGTAGACAGACTTTCCAGAATTTCATTTTCTCAGAGTGAATTGTTTTTCCAAAATGTGCACTCTTTCACTTAACTCTGTATGAACAAGAGTGGACTGCTGTGTCTCCTCAAATCTAAGATCGACTAATTATAATATATACCATTATTGGCCGGGCGCAGTGGCTCACACCTGTAATCCCAGCACTCTGGGAGGCCGAGGCAGGTGGATCATGAAGTGGGTGGATCACTGGCCAACATGGTTAAATGCCATCTCTACTAAAAATACAAAAATTAGCTGGGCGTGGTGGCCTGTGCCTCTAATCCTAGCTACTTGGGAGGCTGAGGCAGGAGAATCACTTAAACCAGGGAGTCAGTGGTTGCAGTGAGCCGAGATCATGCCACTGCAGTCCAGCCTGGATGACAGAGAGAGACTCTGTCTCAAAAAAACAAAAAGATATTTTATGTGCCACTAAGAAAGAAAACATGCTGCTAATTATATAACTTAATGCTTTCTTTTGTTTTTTTGTTTGTTTGGGGTGTGTGTATGTGTTGTGTATGTGTGTGTTTGAGACAGAGTCTTGCTTGGTCACCCAGGCTGGAGTGCAGTGGCATGATCTTAGCTCACTGCAAGCTCCGCCTCCAGGTTCAAGCAATCCTCCTGCCTTAGCCTCCTAAGTGGGCATATCTTGAGAGATCTCCTAGAGAGGCCTTTAGGAGAAGCTGGTAGTATAGATGCATGCTACCACGCCTGGTTAAGTTTTGTATTTTTTAGTAGAGATAGGGTTTCACCATGTTGGCCAGGCTGTTCTCAAACTCCTGACCTCAGGTGATCTGCCCACCTCAGCCTTCTAAATAATGCTTTCTTACTGGAATTTTCCCACAGCTGTTGGTCCTGTGCCATCATCCTCTGTGTATTTCTTAAAGGGCTCCACTCTAGTCTTTAGGACCTTCTTCCAAGCCTCTCACACACACTCTACAAGTTTCATATAGGAGCTTTCTTTTTTTTTTCCTTTTTTTTTTTTTTTTTTTTTTTTTTGAGACAGAGTTTTGCTCTTGTTATCCAGGCTGGAGTGCAATGGCACAGTCTCTACTCACTGCAATCTCCACCTCCCAGGTTCAAACAATTCTCCTGCCTCAGTCTCCCAAGTAGGTGGGATTACAGGTATCTACCACCACATCCAGCTAATTTTTGTATTTGTAGTAGGGACGGTGTTTCACCATATTAGCCAGGCTGGTCTCATACTCCTGACCTCAAGTGATCTGCCCACCTTGGCCTCCCAAAGTGCTGGGATTATAGGCGTGAGCCACCGCTCCTGACCAGGAGCTTTCTTAATCTTACTAGAAGATGACAACAAAAGGTTTTCAGGTAATCATTAAGGAGTACATTTTAAATAGCAATTAAATGCAACCCCAGTAATATAATCTGTACTGCTTCCTTTGCCACATTATCAAATATCCTCATTGGCCATAGGAGCCCAGGATTTCACTGTTTAGCAGTTTCAGGCCAATTATGAGCTATGGACTCATGACTTTCTAGTTCCACCAAAAGACCATGGTGAGGATCATTGACAACAGCTCAGCTCAGACATAGACAGCAGCCTTGGACTTCGCTTCACCTATCCAGTATACTTAGAAGAACTTTAACTCTTTCTAAGGCATTGACCTCACACTTGAAATAACAGTAAGGTTTAGAATTGAAATTAGTTTCTTATGTATACAAATTAGTGCTTTTTTTTTTTTTTTTTTTTGAGACAGGGTCTTACTCTGTTGCCCAGACTGGAGTGCAGTTGCAAGATCATAGCTCACTGTAACCTCAACCTACCAGGCTCAGGTAATCCTCCCGCATCAACCTCCCAAGTAGCTGGAACTACAGGCACATACCACACAACCAGCTAATTTCTGTATTTTTTGTAGAGACAAGATCTTGCTATGTTGCCTAGGCTGGTCTCAAACTCCTGGGCTCAAGTGATGGGCTTGCCTTGAACTTCCTAAGTGCTGGGATTACAGGTGTGAGCCATTGTGTACAGCCTGTATACATTTGATTTTCTATTTTTGTTTCTTTTACAAAAGCTTTCATCATGAAAAGGAGGAAGCTCAAACTGAAGTGACTTTAAAAACTTCATCTCCTAGAGAGGATTGTGGCTTGGCCTGAGTTGAGGTGAGATTTGATGGTTCTTATAGACAAACCATGTTGGCTGCATGGCCACACCCTCTCCTGCCCTTTTCTCTTTTCCTTCCTTTCCCTCTTCCTTCTTCTTCCACTTGCTTTACTTTCCAAGATTTATTTTCTTCCTTCTCTCTCCTGGGGACTCAATGTACTTAAGATGCTGCCTACAGCAGTGGTCCTCTTGGCAGCAGGGACCAGTTTTGTGGAAGACAATTTTTCCATGGACTTGGTCTCATAAGGAGCATGCAACTAAGAGCTAAGGCTCAGTTATGGGTGAATAGTCTGGAAAAGTGTTCTCAGTTTAGTACAGCTTTGACACCCTACTTCCAAAAAGGGATTGGAGAATGCTGCATGATGGAGAGAGTACCATTAATTTGGAAGACAGAAAATAATGGTCTGTGGGGGAATATATTGAGAGACCTCCTAGGGAGCCCATTCCTTAATACCCTAATAAGTGTCTCCGGCCCCAGATCCCAGTCACTTTTTATTATATGTATCTGTTTTCAAGTCTTGATAGTCCCTATCATCCAACATCTTGTTTGAGTTTCTTTTGGCTTGCTTACTACCTGTCTCCCCATAAAGTGTAAGCTCAGGAGGGCACGGATCTTACAGTCCTGTTGAGACATATGTATTAATACAAGTGCCTGGTGCAGTGTCAAGCATATCACAGATATTAATAAAGTGTGCTGAATAAATAGATGAAGCAACTTAATTCTGACATTAAATTCTCTCTGTATCCATTAATTGTATTTCTGTTCCCTCAGTGTTTTTTTTTTATATGCAAGTGCAATGAAGAAGAACACCAGCAAACCTACCATGAGGATCAATAAGCAAGATGCTCTCTGCACCCCACACTCCCATGATCCAGGACATCTTCAAAATATGTTGGATGGAGGAGAGTATGCCCCTTTTGTATCTCCTCCCATGTTAGAGAGCAATTTTATCCAGGTAAATCATATTCAAGACCTGAGTTAAGTTCCAATAACTTCAGTAATTAATTTTCTCAAAGAAAACTGAAAAGGATGGGAGGAGAATTGTTTTAAATGTACCAAGGGAATGTGTGATACTACTAAAGAGAACAGTTTGGGAACTTTTAAAAACCTGAAATAATTATAATGTTAAAGGACATTCATTTCAAATGTCCCCAACAAACTCTTGTGAAGGACTTCTGTCTTAACTCTACCATAATTGTCATTCTATCATAATCTTCCCAAAATTACATGAAGCCATTTTTGGTATTTCCTGCCACGGGGAAACATACAGGTAACTTCTTTCTTAGGCATAGAAGACATTCTAAAGAACATCTCTGACACAGATAGGGGTTACAATGAATCTTAACTCTTAATTCTGAAGGTAAAATATACTTGTCAGACGGTGTTGGGAAGAAAAGCTTCCTTCTCATAAGAAGGTACCTACATTATGAATGAAACTGCATTTCTGTGCATTTGGGAGCAATGATAACTTTCTATAAACATTCAACATTAAAATATTCAGACAAAGAAATGGTGAAATGAGTTCAATGATAGGGGTCATAGCTTTAAAACTCCTAGAAATGCTGCATCAAAGTCTAACACTAAACACTGAGCTATTATGTCTAACTCTTAACACATTTGAGCAGCTGCTCAGCTGATTTCACAGAGGGGTGACAAGGGAGGACAACAGACTCTTCAAAAGGTAAGGAAACTTCATCTTCCATAAACACATTGTCTGCACCAATACTTGAGTACTAGTGTGAGCACTTCACCTCCCAAAACATCTAATGTTTTAGTGATGTCCCTAGAATGTGTGTGACAAGTCATGATTTGATGTACTTTACCTTCTACATACTTCTTTCCTACTAATAATGTCTTTATTTCTTCACCTTTCATCCTGTGCCCTTTCCAAGTTCGTTACCTTTTGTGCACTCTAATGAAATTACATAGTACTTTTCCAACATTAGGGTAGTCAGTAGTTGATAGGTCAGACATAGCCCCCTATCATAATTTGATAAGTCATACCCTTCAAGATGCACAACCCCTGGTTAACATGTCTTTGACAGCATGTTATCAAGATTCCTGACTGAACAGGTTTAAATGAAAAAAGAAAAACAATTAGGCTGGATACAGTGGCTTATGCCTGTAATCCCAGGACTTTGGAAGGCCAAGGTGCGAGGATTGCTTGAGGTCAGAAGTTCAAGACTGGGCTGGGTAACAAGTGAGACCCCCATCTCTAAAAGTATTTTTTTTTAATTAGCAAGGTGCAGTGCTGCACACCTATATTCCTAGCCACACGAGAGGCTGAGGAAGGAGCATTGCTTGAGCCCAGGAGCTCCAGGCTGCAGTGAGCTAGGATGGGGCTACTGCACTCCAGCCTGGAAGTTAAGAGGAGACTTTGTAAAAACAAACAAACAAATAAATACTTTTTAAAAAATTAAAAAGGAAACAATTATCTCAAATAGAGTGAATGAACCCCAGAATTTCAGCTCACTCCGTAGAGGACCCAGTTTTTTCTTTTTGCTTCATCACCTTGAAGCTAGTTCCCCTCAGGGCACCACATCCAAACAGGACAACTGCCAGAAGTAGAAGACATTCATCTCATCCTGGTGGCTCTGTCTCCTGGTGGCTCTGAGAAATGTTTTTCAGGGTTGTAGGAGAGCCCCTCTATGTCTCACTGGTCACAGCCCCTGCTGAAACCAGTCACTGGCAAGAGGTAGAATAGGACCACCACTACCCACTTAGGTTAATCTGGATTTAATCCCTCAGCTAGGTCATTATCCCTGAGCCATGATGTTGGACAAAACCAGGATTCTGTTAATCAGGAAGAAGAGGGGCACAGTTTGGAAAAGGTTATCGACAGTGTGAGCTACAACCTCTTTCTTTCAAGTGATGTGTTTTTTAATTGAACCAGTTATCGTACAGTGGAGAAACCACAGTGTAGCTCCTCTCTGCCTTCCTTCACCTTCCTGCCTGCCCATCCTCCAGTCTCTTCTACCAAGTGGCAGAGATTTTATTGGCCAAGTTTCTTGGACTTTGAGATTTTTACACATGCTGTTCCTCTGCCTGCAAACCTCTCCTCTCCACCCAGCCAGTTTATCGCCCACTTGGTTTAGATATCAGCTACAAGTTTCTTTCTCAGGGGAGACTTCCATGACCCCATATCCAGGGGTGTGCTTGAACTGGTCGACTGGTAAGTATTCAGGAAATGTGTAAGTCAGTTCTTAAACACAGCCATTATTAAAAATTAAATTATAGGCCAGGTGCAGTGGCTCACTCCTGTAATCCTAGTACTTTGGGAGGCCAAGGTGGGCCTCCTGAGGTCAGGAGTTCAAGACCAGCCCAGCCAACATGGTGAAACCCCATCTATCATAAAAATAGAAATATTATCCAGGCTTGGTAGCACATGCCTGTAATCCCAGCTACTCAGGAGGCTGAGGCAAGAGAATCACTTGAACCTGGGAGGCAGAGGTTGTAGTGAGCTGAGATCATGCCACGGCACTCCAGCCTAGGTGACAGAATGAGACTGTCTCAAAAAAAAAAATTAAATTCTTAAAAAATAAATTTTATAAACTTACAATTATATCTAAAATAAGGGCAATAAATATTCAAAACTCTTCATTCCTAATCTTTTACTACATTTTACTATTGTCTATATTTCCGAGGTTATAAATATAAGAAGAGTTTGGCAAGAGTTTGTGGAATTTATTAATTGGCTCTATGGAATTTAAACTAAAGACTAAAGAATATTGCATATAATTTGTACATTTGTGCTACTTGTTTTTTATGTCAGTAACATTTTAAATAAACTTATGTGTAAATGTCTGTACCTTCTAAGACCTAGCTGTTACCAGAACATCACTGCCTATCTCCCTACTCTAAGTCAAGTC
Source organism: Saimiri boliviensis (assembly GCF_048565385.1). Lineage (NCBI taxonomy): Eukaryota > Metazoa > Chordata > Mammalia > Primates > Cebidae > Saimiri > Saimiri boliviensis. The sequence continues at coordinate 36,535,796 of NC_133450.1, read as the reverse complement.
CTGTGTTACATATTCCCATAACATCCTGAACTTGTACTTGGTAAAACTTCTTACAGTAATAATTAGTTACAGACTTAAATTGTTTAATGTTTGTCCCTGGTAGATCCCCACGGGTCAGGGACTGTGCCTGCTCCCTGTGGTACCTCCAAGAATTAGCATGACCAAGTGAAGGAATAGATACACCATGGTTCATGTCTCCTTTATTTCCTACCCTCTCTTACACTTCTCAGGCAAGCAAGGTTGTCAAAGCCACACATTTCATCAGATAACGCCTTTTCCTGTTTTCTGCACTCAGGTCAACAGGAGAGGTGAATCCATTTACCTTCATAACCGAGCCAACTGGGTGACTGTAGGCATCTGTTCTTCCAGCTCCACCCACAAAATCCCCAATGTGATGCTACTGGCACATCTGACACCTGGTGCTCAAAAAGACACAGAACCCCTGTTTAAAAGTCTCCTGACATCTCCTCCTGCAGAGAAACTGGTGCTCACCAGGTGAGTTGTAAAGAGAAGAGGTTAAAGATCCCTCAGAAAATGTGCGTTACCCTTGTGGATCTGAAAATGGAAACACTGATGACGATTGTGCTAAAGGAGCATCTCACTCACACTCCCTGCTGCAAATGACAAAGAGGAGCATCCTTAAAGATAGGGGGAATCATGTATGATAAAGCATGTCAAACAGGCAGTTAATTTTTTTTAAATTAAACCTAATTAACAGGAACTGAAGACTCATAATAAACTGCCTTTCTAGAACATGCCTCCTCTTCCCCAGCATCCCAGCTTCCAACAGAATTAACTCTGGTCTTGTCTCAGCCACTAACTTGCTCTATGATCTTGAGCAAATTGCTTAACTTTAAGTCTCAACTTTGAAGGATGAATTTAAATGGACACTTTCTAATGGTAAATAGTTGGCATTCTGATGTGTTTTATTTGTTTTGTTTTGTTTTTGAGATGAAGTCTCACTCTGTCACCCCCAGGCTGGAGTGCAGTAGCATGATCTGGGCTCACTGCAACCTCCACCTCCCAAGTTTGAGCAATTCTCCTGTCTCAGCCTCCCAAGAAGCTGTGACTACAGGCCCATGTCACCACACTTGGCTAATTTTTGTATTTTTAGTAGAGACAGGGTTTCACCATATTGATATTGTGAAGGTACAGACATTTACACAGAAGTATTGAACTTCTGACCTCAGGTGATCCACTAGCCTTGACCTCCCAAAGTGCTGGGGTTACAGGCATGATCCATCGTGCCCAGTCCACTCTGTTTTTATACATCAGAGCCTTTGTCATATGATTAAGATGAGATGGTCCTCAGAAGCCCCTACCCAGACCTATCTGGGAGACAAGTCTGGTGTCTTGAGTCTCATTCTTCAACTACTATAAAAAAATAAGAAAGAAGCTGGGTATGGTGGCTCTTACCTGTAATCCCAGCACTTTGGGAAGCCAAGGCAGGTATATTGCTTGAGCCCAGGCATTCAAGACCAGCCTGGGCAATATGGTGAACCTTGTTTCTACAAAAAATACAAAACTACCTTGTACGACTTGTCTCTACAAGAAATACAAAAACTAGCCAGGCATGGTGGTGCAAACCTATTGTCCCAGCTATTCAGGAGGATAAGGTGGGAGAATCAGCTGGGCCTGGGAAGTCGAGGCTGCAGTGAACCATGATCGTACCACCACTGCACTCCAGCCTAGGTAACAGAGTGATACCTTGTCTCAAAACAAACAACCAAAAACCAAAAACTATATATATTTAGGCCTACAATCAGGTCTCCAGATGATGTTACATGTGTGCTTGTTTGCAGGTTTCTCCCTCTGCAGTTTGTGACTCTTTCTGTGCATGATGCTGAGAACATGCGCCTGAAAGTAAAGCTGGTGAGTGGTCGAGCCTACTACTTACAGCTCTGCACCTCTGCATGTAAACAGGACACCTTATTTTCTCAGTGGGTGGCCCTCATCTCCCTCTTGAATCAGGAGAAAGCCAAAGTTTCCAAAGTGTCAGAGATTTCAAGTCTCTCAGGAATTACGAATAGCACGGACATCACAGGCTCCTTGGACGTGATGGATATCACAGCGTTCACAGCCATCCCGACCCCATATGTGCAGGCAGTTACAGACCCTGTACATGTCAGGGACAGCATAGATTTCTCGGAATTCACAGACATCACCGACATCACAGATGTCACAGATCTTCCAGAAAATGAGGTCCCAGAGGTCCCAGATGTAAGAATTGTCACAGAAGTCACAGAAGTCAGAGAAGCCACAGAAGTTACAGACAACTTGGATGTTACAAAATGCTCAGGAGTCACAGTCGTGTTTGAAAATGATGACTTAATCAGGGCCAAGCAAGAGGAGGAGGTACGTGTCACCGAAGACTTTCATGCCTTAATAATCGAGAACCAGAGTAATTACCAAGATCACAGTTCTTGGTTAGCTGACATTGATGATCAAAATGCTATGGAACTGTAACCTAATTTTAATAGTGAGATTTGATCTCTGAATCCTTGTGTAAAGGAGTTGTAAGATGTTTCCTGAAATAGGCAATGATCACCCTTAACATCAATCTTAGCCCAGTATCAGAAATGAAAATAACTTTGGAATCAGAATCAGAAGACCCAAGTTAGACTCAACCTGCGACATATTACTAGTGTGACTTTGCCCAAGTCACAGAATCCATGAGCCTCAGTTTTCTCACTTCTAAAATGAGGATATTAATACAATGAAACGGTTATTTTCCAGTTTAAAAACATATAGCGGTATCCAGTATCTTGAAGGATGGGATGGAACTTCGATGGGTAAACATAAGGATGGAAATAGGATAATAAAAAACAAATTGAGTGGCTTTAGAAAAGACCAGAGAGTCATGCCCAAAAATGTTTTGTTAGTTGGGCTGGAGGATAATATAGGTGGAGAATAGTAGAATATAGGATTGGAAAGTTGCTTAAAAACCTTGAGAGTCAAATTTAAAAGTGAGAACTTCACTATTTGAGCAAACCTTAGTGACCAAAGTCTCCTGTGTAAGGGAATGAAAAAGCTGTATTTTTTAAAGATTAAGCAAATGCAGGATGGAACATAGGCAAAGAGATCTGAAGACTACTGCTGAAAAACTTCCTCTAGGTCTACAATAGAAAAAAGGCCAGTGCAGTGGCTCACACCTGTAATCCCGGCACTTTGGGAGGCTGAGACAGGTGGATTGCTTGAGTCTGGGAGTTCAAGACCAGCCTAGGAATCATGGTGAAACCCCATCTCTACTAAAAATACAAAAATTAGCTAGGCATGGTAGTATGTGCCTGTAGTCCCAGCTACTAGGGAGGCTGAGGGAGGACGATTGCTTGAGCTTTGGAGACAGAGGTTGCAGTGAGCCGAGATCGTGCCACTGCTCTCCAGCTTGGGTGACAGAGTCACACCCTGTCTCAAAAAAAAAAGAAAAGAAAAATGGATGGCAGGGCTGGGCATGGTGGCTCATGCCTGTAATCCCAGCACTTTGGGAGACTGAGGCAGATGGATCACCTGAGGTCAGGAGTTCAAGACCAGCCTGGCCAGCATGGCAAAATCCTATCTCTACAAAACACAAAAATTAGCCAGCGTGTTAGTGGGGGCCTGTAATCCCAGCTACCTAGGAGGCGGAGGCAGGAGAATTGCTTGAACCTGGGAGGCAAAGATTGCAGTGAGCTGAGATTGTACCATTGCACTCCAGCCTGGGTGGCAGAGTGAGACCCTGTCTCAAAAAACAAAAACAAAACAAAACAAAAACACTAATTTTTAATTAGGAAAAATTCAAATAGTTCTACACAATTTTTAATAACAGGAGGAAAATGCTTACAATAAAATGTTAAGTGAAAAAGGAAATGGAACTTCAAGATGATCTCAAAGTAGACATAAACAAAATAAATAGACAAAAAGATGAGAGTAAAATGTGCATAGGAGTAGTTGTTTCTGGGCAGTGGCATTATACAAGCAATAATTTATTATTATTATTTTGAGACAGTTTTACTCCATTGCCCAGGCTGGAGTGCAGTGGCAAGAGCTCAGCTCACTGCAATCTCTGCCTCTCAGGTTCAAGTGATTCTCATACCTCAGCCTTCTGAGTAGCTGGGATTACACGTGCCCACCACTATGCCCAGCTCATTTTTGTATTTTTAGTAGAGATGGGATTTCTCCATGTTGCCCAGGCTGGTCTCAAACTGCTGGCCTCAAGTGATCCGCCCACCTTGGCAAGCAGTAATATACTATCTTTATCATTATTCCTTATATGATTTTCCAAATATGCTATAATAAATATATATCACTTTTATTGTCAGGAGTTTTATCTTTAAGGAAGAAAATTATTGCATTATTTCCAAGGAAATGTAATAGAGGTGTATTAGGCCATTCTTGGATTACTATAAAGAAATATCTGAGGCTGAGCGATCAATAAAGAAAGGAGGGTTAATTGGCTCATGGGTCTGTAGGTGGTAAAGGAAGCACAATGCTGGCATCTGCTCTGGTGAGGGCCTCAGGGAACTTACAATCATGGCAGAAAGGAAGGGGAGCCAGCACATCACATGGCAAGAGAGGGAGCAAAACAAAGAGGAAAGAGGTGCTAGCCTCTTTTAAACACCAGATCTCACATCAACTCAGAGTGAGAACTCATTATGGGGAGGACAGCACCAAGCCATTCACAAGGGATCTGCCCCCAAGACCTAAACACCCCCTACTAGCCCTACCTCCAACATTGGAGGTCACATTTCAACATGAGATTTTCAAGGGACAAAACCGTATCAAGAAGTAATGGACTAGGCAGGGGCAGTGGAAGAAGAAGGTGCAGACATGAAGAACATTAGAGAGCCAGCTTTAGGGCCTGCTAACCCTCACTGGCCTTGAGGCTTCAGTGATTCTGAGGGAATCAGAGAGCAGCTGGTAGAGGTGGTACATTAACAGAAACTGGGAAATTAGGAGGGAAGGGGTTAGAGTATTAAGTTTTAAATACAAGTTCTAAGTCATTTTAAAAAAATCTTTTTTATATTATAAGCCCCCAACCCCTGTCACCTATTAGATGCTCTCATTAAGAGCAAACTCAGACTGGGGAATCAGTGGCATTTCTAGGAAACCTTTGTTGCACTGACAATTCACAGAGAAATACTGTAATTAGAAGCCAAGTGTCTTCTGTGAGGTGACAACGTGAGCTTGGGAACATGTGTCAGGCTGCAGTGGGGCAGGCCCTGGCTCCCACACAGCCTGCTGCCAGCACACCCTGGGCGCTCCCCATCGTTATACCACTCTAAGCCTCACTCCCTCCTTACTACTTACAGGGGCTCAGTGACAATGAATGAAATGGTGCCTGTATTAGATGCTGCTCCACAAACATCTATTAGCTGATGTTCTTCTGTTACCTGATTTGCTGCTGCTTTTTATTTTTAAAGGAAAAAATAAAAGACATTCTGAAGCCTGGGTGTCTACAAGATACAAAAAGTAAGAGTGAGTTGAAAGAATCCCCAAAACATGTCACCATCTCAAACATAACTGTGACTTTTGAAGGTAAAGGATATTTTCAAACTACCTTGACTCCAGTAGAAAGTGAGGCAAATACATCCAAGGAGATGGAGGATAAGACCTCTGAAGAAAAGACACCTGATTTTAAGAGCACGGCTCTCAAGCCTGAAGAATCCAGGTATGTGAGGCAGGAAAATGCCAAAGGAATTCTAAGACATGAAATATTAGTAAAGAGGTGTGTGCTTTAGTCTTTCAACTCAGGAATCTGCCACTGAAGATTCTCAGAGACAGATGCAGTGTAACTGCATGACAATATAGTCAGCTCTGAATGACCCACATTTGGTTCAGCCTTGGCTAATTTTTATTTTCATGCCAACTTCTCATGTTACTCAGTTGGCATTCTGGGCTGTCTACCTGAAGTCAATTGTATGTGCTTCAGAAAATATAACAGAGGCCGGGTGCGGTGACTCACGCTTGTAATCCCAGCACTTTGGTAGGCTAAGGCAGGCGGATCACCTGAGGTCAGAAGTTCAAACCAGCCTGGCAAACATGGCAAAACCCCGACTCTACTTAAAAAATTAGCCAGGCATAGTGACAGGCACCCGTAATCCTAGTTATTTGGGAGGCTGAGATACGAGACTCACTTGAACCCGTGAGGTGGAGGTTGCAGTAAGCTGAGATCATGCCACTGCACTCCAGCCTGGGTGAAAGAGCAAGACTCTGTCTCAAAAGAAAAAAGAAAGAAAATATAATAGAATCACAGTGTTCACATATTTTGGAGTTGAGGCATTGACTTCAATAGTGATTATGAGTACTTTTTATTTTATTAAACATACATCTTTATACTTCTTTATATTTTCTTCTATACATATTCTTACCTTTCTCTACACTTCCAACTAATAACTTTTCTTTTTCTTTTCTTTTTTTTTTTTTTTTCTTTTTTTTTTTGAGACGGAGTTTCGCTCTTGTTACCCAGGCTGGAGTGCAATGGCACCATCTCGGCTCACCGCAACCTCCGCCTCCTGGGTTCAGGCAATCCTCCTGCCTCAGCCTCCTGAGTAGCTGGGATTACAGGCACGCACCACCATACCCAGCTAATTTTTTGTATTTTTGGTAGAGATGGGGTTTCACCATATTGACCAGGATGGTCTCGATCTCTTGACCTCGTGATCCACCCACCTCAGCCTCCCAAAGTGCTGGGATTACAGGCATGAGCCACCGCGCCCAGCTTCTTTTTCTTTTTTAAAGACTAGTCAAGTGCAGTAGTGAGAAAAGGAAAATGTTAATCCTGCTTGTAACAATAATGCTAAAGTCTTATAATCATAGCAGGGAAAATATAGTAAACTTAGTATAAAATTAGGGAAACATTTAATATTAATCATTATTAAAATATAGAAGTATAGAAAAACCATGATACTGTAAATACATTTGATGATGTTTGATATTCTTGATCACAGAAAAGATCTACATAGTAGTGAGTTTTCTTTTAGCACAATAAAGAATATTTACCACAAACCAGAGCTTATATTATTTTTAATGAGGAAATTTAGAATTGTTCTATTTAGAACTTAGAACACAGCATGGTGAAATCCCATCTCTACAAAAAATACAAAAATTAGCTGGGAGTGGTGGTGGATTCCTGTAGTCCCAGCTATTTGGAAGGCTGAGGTGGGAGGATTGCTTGAACCAGAGAGGTCAAGGCTGCAGTGAGTCAAGATCATGCCACTGTACTCCAAGCTGGGTGACAGAGTGAGACCCTGTCTCAAACAAACAAAAAAAAAACCTTAGAACAAATTAGGAATGTTCCCATTAACATTTCTATGTAATATAAAAGTTTCTAGCAAGCTAATAGGACTAAGAAGTACAAAGAAAATTATAATAAATCTTTAAAATCACTTTTCAAATAGAAATTCATATTTGGAAAATTTGAGAATCAACAAAATTTTAGTTTCTTTAGGAAGGTTATAGATTATAAGATAAATGCAAAAAAAATAGTTTTAATTTACATGCCAAAAATATATTGAAAAAAGGGTGTATTTTTCAATAGCAACAACAAAAACCAAATATTTAGTGAGACTGATAAGAGATCTATATAAATGGAATTATAAAAACTTTAATGGCAGAAATAAAAGACAACTTGAATAAGGAAAACTAAATTCTCCCTCTGCATAAGTAGATTTAAATGCAATACCAATTAACATCTCAATAGGATATCTCATAGAAATAATAAAATTGCATAGAAAAAAAGGATGTGAAAAAGATAGGGGTAAATATCTCAAGGAAACAGGGTAAGAGGGGAGTGAGAGGTAAAACAATATACACTGAGTACAGCTGTACACTGCTCAGGTGATACGTGTACCAAAATCTCAGAAATCACTACTGAAGAACTTATTCCTGTAACAACAAAAATCAGAAACTGGATCAATAGGTTCACATTTAAAACTTGTAAAAAATTAACTGTCCAGTTGAGTGCTTAGCACTGCACTAAGTATAACCATCTCCCTGGCTTGTTGAGGATAAAATGTCAGTCTCCCTCTTCTGGGCCAGTGCTGACAGACGATCATGCATTTGGAAAGAAATTGTTGTTTCTGGCTCACCTACTGCAGGCTCTTAGCTGCTTTCTCTGTTTCATTTGTTATATATTTGATTTTTATAAGCTGCCTATCATTGGTTTGTACCAATGATAGCATAAAGCTAGGATGATGGCAGTATATTCCCTAGTTCTTTCACTTAACAGTTTTTATCTTCCCAACTGGATTATAAACACCTTGCAGGTAGGGAGCACTCTTCTTTGTATGGTATCCTTCACACCTCTTAGAACACATGCTGGACACAGAGAAGGGCTCAAAGCTGGCTTGGTGAATTAAAAGAACAATGGTAATATGTTACTAAAATTTTGGGAACTATTTTGTACATGGTGAAAATATTTTCATTAGAAACTTGGGACTTAGAAAAACTGGCTAATATAAAGGAAAGCATAAATGCTAGGATCATTGTTTTGCATTGTCAAAAATATTCTATTGTGCATTCAAAAAAAGTTTTCCAATTCCTATACTATTCTAATTTAGTGTGTTTGATTTTCCATATTAAAAGTTAAAGAAAAAAATCTCAAGAAAACAATTGGAATGAAAAGTGTCAACAGTCTACTCAGTCCTATAAAATCTTAAGCCATGTTATAATAAATGCCCACCAGAACTACCAGTACAAAGATTAGAATATAGAAATAAAGATATAACCAGGCACAATGGCTCATGCTTATAATGCCAGCACTTTGGGAGCCTGAGGTGGGAGGATCATCCTGAGCAACTTACCAATACCCTGTCACTACAAAAATAATTTTAAAGTAGCCAGGTGTGATGGCATGTGACTACAGTCTTAGCTGCAGGAAAGGCTGAGGCAGGAGGATCTTTTGAGCCCAGGAGTTCAAGGTTACAGTAAGCTCCGAACACATCACTGTACCCCAGCCTGTCTCAAAAAAAAAAAAAAAAGATGCAAAAATAGATCCAAACTGATATGAATTCAAAATCATGGAAAAAGCAAAATTCTAGGAAAATGTTGGTCAAAGATTTATGAAATACCATTAAAAAATTAAAATAAGAAAAGAGTAAATTATTTCAAAACTAACTATAATGAGCCAGAAGAAAATGGGATGGTATCATTGCCTCATTTACAGAGGAAAGATCATTTATTGTCTACTGACACAATAATAGTAATTTTCAATGGCAGAATTTGCATCATTCACTCAAAAATATTTATGAGCACTTCCTGTGCACTAGGCACTGGGGATACAGCAGCAAAAATGATCAAGTCCCTATCTCATGAAATGTTTTATTCTAGTGGGGGACACAGACAATACATGTTATGCCAGCTGGAATGTGCTGTGATGAAAATAAAAAGAGATAATATAGAATGAAAGTGATTAGAGGAAGGTGGAGAGACATTTTATACAGGTGGTCAAGGCCATTTGAGCAGAGACCTGATGAAGTATGAACCTCTGGGGGAAAAGAGTTCCAAGTTGGTTGACTGCATAACAATTACAAATATCTGCCAAATAAATCATTTTTTTAAAATAAATACATTTCCAACACAAATACCCATCAATGATAGACTGGATAAAGAAAATGTGGCACATATACACCATGGAATACTATGCAACCATAAAAAAGGATGAGTTAATGTCCTTTGCAGGGACATGGATGAAGCCAGAAACCATCATTCTCAGCAAACTGACACAAGAACAGAAAACCAAACACTACATGTGCTCACTCATAAGTAGGTGTTGATCAATGAGAACACATGGACATAGGGAGGGGAACATCACACACTAGGGCCTGTTGTGGGGGTGGAAGGATAGGGCAGGGATAGCAAGGGGTGGTGGGGTGGGTAGGGGAGGGATAGCAGGGGGCAGGGTGATGGGGAGATATAGCATTAGGAGAAATACCTAATGTAGATGACAGGGTGATGGATGCAGCAAACAACCATGGCACATATATACCTATATAATACACCTGCACATTCTGCACATGTACCCCAGAACTTAAAGTATAATAACAAATAAATAAATACATTCATAAATGTATGACAACAGAGAAGAGAAAGCATAATAGATTACCTTTATATACAAGTAGCTGGTAGGAATTTGTAAGGGATACAGTAACAAATAATTTAAGGACATAAATAGAAAATTTACTCCAGAAGACAACTATTTGAGAAGGAATCAATCCTACTAATAATCAAAGAAATACAAGTTAAGCAATTACCAGTTAGCTTTTCATTAGGTGTCAACAACATTCATGGTGTCCCTGTAAATGGTTGTCAATTCACACCCCAAATGTTTGTACTCCTTTACTTATAGTAATATATGTCAAAGAAATAATTCAAAGGGGAAAATAACTTATCTGAACACAGCATTTCATAATGAAAACCTCTAAGTAATCCAAATGCTCACTGGTAGGAAAATGGCTAACCAGGAAATAGTACGTCAATTCAGTGAAACAACAGAGCCCCATTTTTTAAAAAGCCATAGGTAGAATTTAAATGAAAAGAGCTATGGCTGGCATGGTGGCTCCTGCCTGTAATCCCAGCATTTTGGGAGGCTGAGGCAGGAGGCTTGCTTGAGCCCAAGAGTAAGGGATACAATTAACAAATGTTAATTTGAGCCCGGAGTTCAAAACCCACCTGGGCAACATAGGGAGACCCTGTCTCTATTTAAAAAAGAAAAAAAAAAGCAGAAGAAGAAGAAAGAAAAAAGAGCTACATGACTAATAAGGAATTATAAGCTGGAAAAGCAAAAACTTGCAACAAATGTAAATACAATGGTATTTTATTTCTATCATCTGGGAAGAAACCACACTTTGGGCATAGTTGATGATTAATGGAATAAATATTTGTTGTAGCTATTGATAGATGCTTCTATTAAACTTTTATTATATAATTAATTACACATATAATTTAAAAAGTAAATTGGGCTGGGTGTAGTGGCTCATGTCTGTAATTGCAGCACTTTGGGAGGCCCATGAGGGCGGATCACGAGGTCAGCAGTTTAAGACCAGCCTGGCCAATATGGTGAATCCTCATCTCTACTGAAAATACAAAAACTAGCCAGGCATGGTGGCATTCACCTGTAATCCCAGCTACTTGGGAGGCTAAGGCAGGAGAATCACTTGAACCCAGGAGGCAGAGCTTGCAGTGAGCCAAGATTGTGCCACTGTACTCCAGCCTGAACAACAGAGAGAGACTATCTCAAAAACAAACAAAAAAAAAAGTAAATTGAATCTAGGATTCATTCATTGGGAAATAGTTTAACACAGCCAATAGTGATTGAGCTTTGCCACTGGTCATGGTGGCTCAGACCTGTAATCTCAGCACTTAGGGAGGCCAAGGCAGGCAGATTGCTTAAGTCCAGGAGTTCGAGACCAGCCTAGGCCATATGGTGAAACCCTCTCTCTACAAAAATTAGTTGGATGTGGTAGCATGTGACTGTAGTCCCAGCTACTTGGAAGGCTGAGGTGGGAGGATCATCTGAACCTGGGAGATGGAGGTTGCAGTGAGCCAAGATCGCACCACTGCACTCCAGCATGAGTGACAGAGGGAGACCTTGCCTTCAAAAAAGAAAAAAGAAAAAACAAAAGAGAGAAAAAACTTTGCAGTCAGATCTCTGGGTTCAAATCCTGGCTTCTCTATCTTACTAGCTCTATGATCTTGGGCAAGTTACTTAACTTCAAGTCTGTTTCCTCATTTGTAAACTAGGAATAATATCCACCCTGTAGAATTGCTATAAGAATTAAATAGCTGATATTAAAATGCTCACAATGCCAGGTACATGGTAACTTTTCAAAGTATATCTAGGTATACATATGGATAAAATATAGGGTGGAAGAAAGAAGGAAAGAGGGAGGAAGATAGGTTCAAGCAAAGATTAAACTCAATCAAAAAACTTAATGTAGATTTGACTCACATTTAATACAGTACAAACATGATTCTCTATGACACAGGATGTCTGAAGTAATCTTTCCACTATACTACCCAATAAACTGAACCTAGAGAAGAACTGGGAAAAAGAGCACAAAACTGATTAAATATTGTAAAAAAAAAAAAAAAAAAATTGAGGTGATAGGAGAATGTTAATAGGTGACAATGACCATATTCAAATGTATGAGGAATATGTTCACAGAAAGCTACCTATATTTTAAAAGTAGATTTAAAGTAAAAATTATTTTACCAGAGAGGAAAATTTTATTATTAGGTAATATAGCAATCAATTTAAAAAATAACCTGGGCAAAGTGGCTCACAATCCTGTAATCCCATCAACTCAGGAAGCTACAGCAGGAGTACCATCCTGGGCAACTTAGCAAGACCTTGTCACTAAAACAAAAGTGGGAGGGTGGCTTGAGCCCAGGACCCTGAAGCTGTGGTGAGCATGATTAAGCCACTGCACTCCAGCTGGGGTGATGGAGCAAGACACTGACTCTTAAATAAATTTTTTAAGAAGACTTATTTATTATATATTGAAAAACAACAGAACCAGTTTCTGTAGGTTCTGTAGATTGTGAAGTCAGTCCCTGCAAAACTTCTCAAAACTGAACACTAAGCCATTTGTTCTGGATAGACTTTAAGCATTCTCCTGCCAGGAGTCTAGACACTTTCATGTTTCTTATAATGTAATCTTTTTTTTTTTTTTTTTTTTGAGACGGAGTTTCGCCCTTGTTACCCAGGCTGGAGTGCAATGGCGCGATCTCGGCTCACCGCAACCTCGGCCTCCTGGGCTCAGGCAATTCTCCTGCCTCAGCCTCCTGAGTAGCTGGGATTACAGGCACGTGCCACCATGCCCAGCTAATTTTTTGCACTTTTAGTAGAGATGGGGTTTCACCATGTTGACCAGGATGGTCTCGATCTCTCGACCTCGTGATCCACCCGCCTCGGTCTCCCAAAGTGCTGGGATTACAGGCTTGAGCCACCACGCCCGGCCTTATAATGTAATCTTAATCACTGTGACAATCTGCGAAAATGAATAATGGAATGCATGCTAAAGTCTAATATAAGAGTGCTCTAGGGTATTCCTTAGAAGAGTGTAATGAAATGAAAACAGTAGACACACTAGGTACATTGTAAGGTTCTAAGAAGCAGAGTGATGAAAGTACACAGAGGGCTTGGGAAATATTAGTTGCTCAGTAAATGAATTATTATTATCACTAATAATTCATTTTCAATCGTGGAGATTAAAGAAAAAATGTGTCTTCTTTACAATGGCTCCTCTGACAAAAAATGTATCATAGGGCCAGGCTCAGTGGTTCACACCTGCAATCCCAGTACTTTGAGAGGTTAAAGTGGGCAGATCGCTCAAGCCAAGGAGTTTGAGACCAGCCTGGGAAACATGGCAAAACCCCGTCTCTACAAAAAAAAAATACAAAAATTTAGCAAAGCATGGTGGCATGCACCTGTAGTCCTAGCTACTAGGGAGCCTGAAGTGGAAGCTACAGCAGGAGTACCATCCTGGTTAGGTTAACATCTAACCCTGGAGAGGTTGAAGCTGCAGTGAGCCATAATAGAACTACTGTACTCCAGCCTGGAGGACAAAACAAGATCCTGTTGCAAAAAAATAATAATTATTATTATTATATATGTGTGTATATATATATATATACACACACATATATATATAAAAATATATGTGTATATATATATATACCCACACATACATATATATGTATATATAGTACGCAAAAATAGTCAGCTGAGGATTAACTACTCAAAGCTGTTTTCTCTAAAAAGTCTTCTTTCCTAGCAAAGTATAAGCCAAGGGAAACAAAGGAATATGGGTGATCCTTGGGAGAGCCACAAACCTTGAAATCGGAGTAGTTTGTTTTAGCTGCTTGAGCACATTTTTCATAATCCCAGAGCCTCTAGATCCAAGTGCCAAGGCACTGAAAGTATTGGCTCTTGACTGCTCAAGCAAAGTATTGTTAAATATCTAAGGTTCCTATACCAGTTGTTCTCAAAGTGATGACACTGGACCAGCAGCATTGCCTGGGAACTGGTTAAAGCCATAAATTCTCAGGTCCCACCCCATCCTACTGAATCATAAGCTTGGGGATGGGGCATAGAATTCTGTGTTTTAATAACTTCCAAGTGATTCTAATGCACACTCAGGTTTGAGAACCACTTCCTTAGGAGAAGTCAGTCCTATATACCCAGCAAAGTTTCTTCTCTCACAGTGGCTTCTCCTGAAGCCCTAGAGTCAAAATAAAAACTCTGCTTTATAGCTGTGGAAAGAAACATAGGCTCAAGCTCCAGGGAGCTTTCTACCAGGAATCTTCCAGGGAGCTTTCTTCCAGGACTAGGAGCTCAAAAAGATAAAAAATACGGTTCAGCGTGGGAATTGCTGTTATCACCCACAGACATTTTCCTATTTTTACCAAGGGCACAGAAGTCACTGAAATAAATTTCTCCCCAGAACACTGATCTATTTTTTTTTTATGGTAACCACTGAGTTATTTCAGTGTAAGTAAACAATGACAAGGACAACTTGTAAGTCTGATGTGTTAGAAGAGAAAGTACAAAGATTTAAAGAGTAAAGTAGGAAGAGAAAAACAGAAGCCATTAGAAATAGGAAAGGGATACAGGAATATAATTTGCAGAAGGACAGATACAGGTGCTGCTCAGTAGAAAATGTACCTTTCACTAAAATACCTGAGCAAGGCTTTATTAGAATGCCCAAGATTTCTTTTAAAAAATGAGATTAAATTAATCCATCCCACTTAGGAATTTGTCCTAAATAATCATTGATTATGTCTGGTCACTCTGATGTCTTCCTTATGTTTTATTTCATTCTTATGTCTCAAATCCAGTGCCCCCACCCCTTGTCTGACACTTCAAAACATACCACAAATCAAAATCTCACGAAGTTAAGTGAAATCATTTCAGCTACTTCTCTCCTTGCCCAAAACAAATGCCCTAGACCATTAGATTCACTTTAAATGCCTTTTTAAAAAATTTATGAAAAATGATTAATAAATTTCATTTTTGTGTGCAGTTTTAGATTTACAAAATAACCAAGTAAATAGTGCATAGAGTTCCACACATGCATCCCACTGCACCCTCCTAACAATCCCCCATGGTCTCTTCTATTAACATCTTACACGTGGTACATTTGTTACAGTCAATGAGCAAATATTAATACATTGTTATTAACTATAGTCCATAGTTTACATTATGGTTTACTCCTTGTGTTGTACAGTTCTATGGGTTTTGTTGAGGATTTTATTATCTATATTCATCTGGGATACTGACCTATAGTCTCCCTTTTTTGTCATGTCCTTGTCTGGTTTTGGTATCAGAGCAATGCTGGCCTCATAGAATTAATCATGTTTTCCCAGCACTTTGGGAGGCCGAGGCGGGTGGATCACGAGGTCAAGAGATCGAGACCATCCTGGTCAACATGGTGAAACCCCGTCTCTACTAAAAATACAAAAAATTAGCTGGGCATGGTGGCGCGTGCCTGTAATCCCAGCTACTCAGGAGGCTGAGGCAGGAGAATTGCCTGAACCCAGGAGGCGGAGGTTGCGGTGAGCCGAGATTGCGCCATTGCACTCCAGCCTGGGTAACAAGAGTGAAACTCCATCTCAAAAAAAAAAAAAAAAAAAAAGAATTAATCATATTTTGTAATTATTTGGGTTTTTTTTTCAGTCTCCATATCATTTATTTCTGCTCTTTTATTATTTCTTTCCTTCTACTAATTTTGAGTTTGGATTATTCTTGCTTTTCTAGCTCCTTGAGGTGTATCATTAGGTTATTTATTTGACATCTTTCTGGTTTTTTGATGCAGGTATTTATTACTATAAACTTGCTTCTTAATACTGCTTTTGCTGTGCCTCCATACGTTTTTGTATATTCTATTTTTATTTCCATTTGTATCAGTAAATTTTAAATAGCAGCCTTCATTTCTTCCTTCACCCATTGGTCATTTAGGAGCATGTTGTTTAATTTTTATGTATTGCATACTTTTGAATGTTCCTATTGTTACTGTTTTCTAGTTTTATTCCATTATGTTCAGATAAAATACTTGATAAGATTTTGATTTTTAAAAATCGTTGGATAAACTTTTTGAGATTTGTTTTGTGTCCTAACATAGAGTCAATCCTGGGGAACATTTCATATGCTGATGAAAAGAATGTGTACTGTGCAGCTGTTCTATAAATATCTGCTAAGTCATTTGGTCTGTGATGCAGTTTAAATTCCATGTTTCTTTGATGATATTCTGTCTAGATGATTTGTCCAATGCTAAGAGTGGGTGTTGAAGTCCCCAGCTGTTATTGTATTGGGATCTATATTTGCCTTTATATCTAATATTTGCTTTATAGATCTGGGTGCTCCAGTGTACATGTATATTTAAAATTGTTATATCCTCATGTTAAATTGATTCCTTTATAGTTATAGAATTACTTTCTTCATCTTTTTTTTACAGTTTCTGATTTAAAGTCTGTTTTATCTGATATAAATATGGCTACTCTTGCCAGATTTTGGTTTCCACTTGCATCAGATATCTTGTTTCATTTCTTCACTTTCAGTCTATATGTATCTTTACAGGTGAGGTAAGTTTCATATAGGCAACATATAGCTGGGTCATTTTTTAAAAAATACATTCAGTCAGTCTATATATTTTAAGTAGGAAATTTAATCCATTTATATTTAAGGTTATTAGTGATAGGTGAAGACTTACTCCTGTCATGTTTTCTGGTTATATATATATATATAACCAGAGGAAGTAAGGAACAAATATATATATGTATATATATATTTGTTCCTTGCTTCCTCTCTTATTGTTTATTTTGCAGTTGAATGATTTTCTGTAGTGATAAGGTTTTATTCCTTTCTCTTTCTCCTTTGTGTATCAGCTCTACCTTTGAGTTTTATAGTTTTACATGTTTGCAGGATGGTGGCTACCATCTTTTCATTTCTATGTATAAGTCCCTTAATCATTTTGTGTAAGGCTAATCTAGTGATGATAAATTTCCTTAGTTTTTGTTTATCCGTGAAAGATTTTTTTTTTTTTTTTTTTTTTTTTTTGAGACAGAGTTTCGCTCTTGTTACCCAGGTTGGAGTGCAATGGCGTGATCTCGGCTCACCGCAACCTCCGCCTCCTGGGTTCAGGCGATTCTCCTGCCTCAGCCTCCTGAGTAGCTGGGATTACAGGCACGGGCCACCATGCCCAGCTAATTTTTTTGTATTTTTATTAGAGACGGGGTTTCACCATGTTGACCAGGATGGTCTCAATCTCTTGACCTCGTGATCCACCTGCCTCAGCCTCCCAAAGTGCTGGGATTACAGGCTTGAGCCACCGTGCCCGGTGAAAGATTTTAATCTTAAGGGTTTCTTTTTTTTTCTTTTTTCTTTTTTAACTTTTTTTTCATGCATGATCCATACTGAGACTCAAAAGATTTTCTTAAGATTATTTTAAATTCTTTTTCTGACATTTCATATATTTTCTTACTGGTGTCTGTTACTGGAGAATTATCATTATTATTATTATTTTTTGAGACGGAGTTTCGCTCTTGTTACCCAGGCTGGAGTGCAATGGCACCATCTCGGCTCACCGCAACCTCCGCCTCCTGGGTTCAGGCAATTCTCCTGCCTCAGCCTCCTGAGTAGCTGGGATTACAGGCACGCGCCACCATGCCCAGCTAATTTTTTGTATTTTTAGTAGAGACGGGGTTTCACCATGTTGACCAGGATGGTCTCGATCTCTTGACCTCGTGATCCACCCGCCTCGGCCTCCCAAAGTGCTGGGATTACACGCTTGAGCCACCGCGCCCAGCCGAGAATTATTGTTTTCCTTTGGAAGTGTCACGTTTTCTATGGTCCTACGTTAAGTTCTATGCATCTAGTGGAAAAAATGCCTCTTCCAATATTATGGAGTAGTGTCACAGGGAAAGACTTATTTGTATGAATGGGTCTTGGCATGTCAGTTCAGTAAGTTGTGTTGGCTTTGGTTCTAAATGGATACAGTAGTGTAATCTCCATGTAGTTTCTTAAGCATTTGCAAGTTTCTCAGTAGCCTAGGCTTAGAGAGTTTGTGGCATCAGTGGTACAGCTTTGCCAAGGGTGGGCTCACCAGGCTGTGTCTCAGGTCAGGGACAGGCACATGCACACAGTGGGTTGGCCAACCTGGGTCTGGCTTGCTGAGTTTGGGGCCATGGAGCTGTTACTTTGGACAGGAGCATGATCACACAGTTGTTGTCTATGAGTAGCAGCCCACAGAGATGTTTCTCAGGCCTGGGATGTGGATGCACAGCTGCTTGGGTGTGGGTGATCTGGGGGCATGATTACTGGGGGTGGCCCAAGAGCTGTTTCTCAATATGGAACAGCAATGCAAGTCTGCTAGGCCAACTCAGGGACATGCCCACAGGGGGAAGTGGAAGCCTGTGGGCTATTTCTGAGGGTTGATATGTGGGTACAGGGCTACTTGGTAGCCTGGAGCATGTCCACCTGGGGTGGCTTATAAGACTGTTTCTCTGGTCCTGGACATGGGTTCTTGCCTGCTTGGCTGGCCTGGGGGCATGCCTGTCAGGAACAACCTGCAGGACTGTGTCTCAGGCCCTGATTTTGGGTGCAGGGTCATTGGGCAGGCCAGGAACATGTCTGTAAGGGATGGAGGCACTGTGGAACTGTTTCTTCATGTCCTAAGCATAGGCACATAGCCGTTCTCCTTGACTGGGGCTGTATCAACTGTTCAGAGGCTCAGGGGTCTCTCTTACTTGAGGGTGTGTATGCAGCATTTGGCTGGCTCAAGGGTGGGTTCTCCATGGATAAGACTGCCATACTCTCCCAATGGCTAGAAGTGCAACCGTGAGGGTTGGTTTCCCTGCTGTGTAAAACGAAAGCCACAGCAGATCCTGGCCCAGGTTCTGCACAGGTGGTGTGGTGTTCAGCCACCGGTGTGGGCTTGGTGGGATGAAGACGGAGCCCTAGGGCTAGAGAGATGCAGTGGCCAGTGGCCCCCCAGAGCAGGGTACTCTCAAGAGATGGCTCTGGTCTCAAGCAGTAGCTTTGCTCACAGGTGGTGACTGGGGATTAGGAGTGCATACCTTGTGCTCTTAACCTGAGGCATTGCAGCTGTGTGAATTCCCAGCAACTCTCCAAACTAGGCTCAGGGCTTGTGAGGACTATGGATTCTCCTGTTATAAGAACTTTAGGTGTTTTTGGTAGCAACAGGGGCTGCTGGGGCTTTTCTGCTTATCTTTTCCTGCTATGAGAAGTCTCCCCTGACTCTGGGCAGATCCAATCCACATGAGTGATATAGGTGCCTCCACACTGCCCTCCTGGACTTTCCATCACCACAGACATGTCTCTTCTCCATCACCACAGACATGTCAGCTGCACTCTAGTGACCTCCCTTTGACACCCCAGTCACATCTTAACAGTTTGTTCACTGCCTCTGTTCTTTCTTGTGGGGAAGGATGAATGCCGGACATCTCTAATCATCTATCTTGCTGACATCACTCTCTGAGAATTTTTCTATACTAGCCCCTATTGCTTTTCAAAATATTAAAAATTATAAGAATAACTTTGTTAGGATGAAAAATGCTCAGCAGGTACTGTTTCATTAGCCTCACTATTATGATCATTATTAGAAACAATGAAAAAATGAATCCCTAAATAAATAGCAAAAATCATGGAATTTCAAAGATATAAAAGATCTTAAGAATTAACAAATCTCAGCCATGCACGGTGGCTCACGCCTGTAATCCCAGCACTTTGGGAGGCCAAGGCGGGTGGATCACGAGGTCAAGAGATCGAGACCATCCTGGTCAACATGGTGAAACACCGTCTCTACTAAAAATACAAAAAATTAGCTGGGCATGGTGGCGCGTGCTGTAATCCCAGCTACTCAGGAGGCTGAGGCAGGAGAATTGCCTGAACCCAGGAGGCGGAGGTTGCGGTGAGCCGAGATGGTGCCATTGCACTCCAGCCTGGGTAACAAGAGCGAAACTGTCTAAAAAAAAAAAAAAAATTAACAAATTTCAAATTCTTCAAGGTCTCACCCCTCCCTTCTCAGCTCCTTGTGTCATTTATCAGCAGACTCTACTGGAGAGAAATAAATAGATGAAGAAAAAGAAAATAAAACAAATTTTGGTTATAAGTAATCCTCTTAAGCCCAATTTAATAAAGCATGGATTTCTTTGTATTGCCTATTTGCATCAGGAATATAACTACTAGCTAGAGTCTAATTTGAGAATGTTATTATGAATGAAAGATGTAATATTCTAAGAAAGAATGGAATTCACTACGGCTGTATTGCAGATATTTGTAGGATTTAGTCATGCTCGTGAGATTGATAAATAAGTTATATATATTATTTTTCTTTTCCAAGACCATGGATTTCAGTAACACTTTATAACTGTGTACTTTGGAACACTGATAAAAAACTAGGTTGGGTACAGTGGCTCATGCCTGTAATTCCAATACTTTGAGAGACCTAGGCAGGAGGATTGCTTGGGCTCAGGAGCTTAAGACCACCCTGGGAAATATGGCAAGACCCTGTCCCTACAAAAAAAGAAAAAGAAAAAAATTATTTGGGCATGGTAGTGTACCTGAGGTCCCAGTTACTCAGGAGGCTGAGGCAGAGGGATTGCTTGAGCCGGGAGGTCAATGCTGCAGAGAGCCATGATAGAGCAGAGCCACTGTACTCTAGCCTGGGTAACAGAGGGAGACCTTGTCTCAGAAAAACAAAACAAAACAAAACAAAACAAAACAAAACAATAACCTTGTTGAATATTCTGCTAGTCTTTAAAATGTAAATTGAGCATCTTAAATCTAGATGCGTGAAAAATGTTGGAGACTTAAACTTATCTATACTGTCACTTTAGGTCCTTAGAAATGAAGAATTTACTTATAAAACATTTGTATTTCTTCCCATATCTTGACAGTAGTGCCACCGTGGCTCTTTCCTTTGTTTTAAAGAGGATAATGGCAGGCTTTATTTTAATTTGCATCTATTTTTCAAGGTACATTTACTTGATATTTCTCAGCCTCTTGAAAATTTTTATCATCAAGCTTAACCTTCACTTAAGTAATCAGATCTATTTGATAAAGACTATATGAATATTTATTTGTGAACTCTATAGAAAATTACCATTTTAACATTTACTTTCTGAAAGATCCATTGTAGAACCTGAACTGGGTGAATTTGCCAGACCCCTTAAAATGGATCACAATTATGTCTTTGCACATTTATTTTGGAGGATAATAGCTAAGATAATTATTCTTCCTGAACTATTTGTTTTATTCAATACTTCCAAAATATTTATTGAAAATGTGTCAAGAAATAAGAATTTGGTGAAAATTATGTGACTTAAGTTTACATTTTAGTATGCCAATGAGGTTAAGAAAATAAGTATTTTAATTATTGTTATCAATTTTAAAAATTAGGAGCACAGAAAATAAGCTTCTTTATCCAAAGACATTTCTGAAAGTGAAACTTCTAAAAAAAAAACTGCTAGTCTCCTATTTTATCCAATAAACCATAAGAAATGTTATTAAATGTAAATAAGGTACTTTATTTACCTGTAATATTCCCAAGCATGACCACCCCCAGTAAGGCCACAGACTTGGTGATAAAGAAGCTACCAGAAGTTGGTGATTTCTCCTAACCGACCATTTCAGAATTTATCCTCAGTTCTCTTTGAAACCTTCTATTCCCAACATAATTGACCTTATTTATTTGTAGGCTCAGCAGCAGCAGTTAACTTCTCTCAGCCTGATAAGAGAAGGACAGGGAGGCAGCAGTGTTGGGGATGCCAGCGGCCCTATGGAGTGACTGGCCATAGACGTAATAAAAATAGATTACAGCCGGGCGCGGTGGCTCAAGCCTGTAATCCCAGCACTTTGGGAGGCCGAGGCGGGTGGATCACGAGGTCAAGAGATCGAGACCATCCTGGTCAACATGGTGAAACCCCGTCTCTACTAAAAATACAAAAAATTAGCTGGGCGTGGTGGCACGTG
This sequence comes from Saimiri boliviensis, assembly GCF_048565385.1. Taxonomy (NCBI): domain Eukaryota; kingdom Metazoa; phylum Chordata; class Mammalia; order Primates; family Cebidae; genus Saimiri; species Saimiri boliviensis. Next base: position 36,513,826 of record NC_133450.1, on the reverse strand, counting down.
CCTGTAATCCCAGCTACTCAGGAGGCTGAGGCAGGAGAATTGCCTGAACCCAGGAGGCGGAGGTTGCGGTGAGCCGAGATCACGCCATTGCACTCCAGCCTGGGTAACAAGAGCGAAACTCTGTCTCAAAAAAAAAAAAATAAAAAATAAAATAAATAAAAAATAAAAAAATAAAAAAAAATAAAAATAAAAATAGATTACATATTATTACATACAATAAACTTTTATGGCTTTTACTGATTGAATAGCCCACATGTTGCAGAAGTTTTAGATAATTTTACTCTCATATGTTCTATAATCAGTAATGACCTAGGCTTGCTAAACATGTTTCATCACTACCCACAAAGCATTTAAAGAATGACCAGTTATTTTATATCTAGTAAGTGTTTTCTAAATATTTGTGGTTATGCTGGCAAATTTTTGAAATGTGCTATTTATTTTTACAGGAGCTTGAGAACAGAATCAAACACTTCAGGTATGGAACAAATTCCACTACATGTTTTATCATGATCCCTGGTATCCAGTAGCCATCTCTAGTTCCTGGAAGAGTAGGGTGGTTAAGAGCAAAGGAATTCAACTAGACTTTCTGATACATTTTCTTTCTTCAATGTGCTCCATTCTGAGAATACTACATTGAAGAAACTCTTTCTCAAAGCCGATCCTCGGGCAATCTTTCAAGTGGAAGGCATTACGGTACTTTACTACTTCACTTTTCTTTTTCTGCACTGGTAGAGTTTAGTTTCCCAATTCCCTGGATGTAAATCATCAGGCATAAACCACACCAAGGCTAGTCCTGCAGGCAGAATCCAAAATACAGCAATCATAAGATCTGTGATCCTTTCTGATATTCAAGGGCAATGGTCTACAAGTAAATTTTTGGTAAATATAAAATTATCCAGCTTCCCTTTTTTCCTCCTACATCTTTAGCCTCTACCAGGTGATACTATTTAATGTTTTTGTTTGTTTGTTGTTGTTTTTGTGTGAGGCAGAGTCTCGCTCTGTCACCAAGGCTGGAGGGCAGTGGCACGATCTTTGCTCACTGCAATCTCTGCCTCCTGGATTCAAGCGATTCTCTTGCCTCAGCCTCCCAAGTAGCTGGGATTACAGGCATTCACTACCATGCCTGGCTAATTTTTGTATTGTTCGTATAGACGGGTTATACCATGTTGGCCAGGCTGGTCTCAAACTCCTAACGTCCAGTGATCTGCCTGCCTGGGCCTCCCAAAGTGCTGGGATTCCAGGAATGAGCCACCACCCTGGCCCTATTTAATGTTTGTTTTTGTTTATGGTGGGGGATTGGGGGGCGGGGAGGCAGTGATGTTCTTTCTTTCTTTCTTTTTTTTTTTTTGAGACAGAGTTTCGCTCTTATTACCCAGGCTGGAGTGCAATGGCATGATCTTGGCCCACCGCAACCTCTACCTCCTGGGTTCAGGCAATTCTCCTGCCTCAGCCTCCTGAGTAGCTGGGATTACAGGTACGCGCCACCATGCCCAGCTAATTTTTTGTATTTTTAGTAGAGACGGGGTTTCACCATGTTGACCAGGATGGTCTCGATCTCTTGACCTCATGATCCACCCGCCTCGGCCTCCCAAAGTGCTGGGATTACAGGCATCAGCCACCACGCCCAGCCCGATGTTCTTTCTTTATATATTGCTATGTCTAAGAATCTTTAGCCTGTAATGAACTTTTAATGTGGAGGTTGTCTTATAGGCACCTGTGAAATCTCTCTCTTGGCTGAGTGTTGAACCAGCTTTAAGTTACTTTCTAATCTGAGAGATGGAACAAGCCTCAGCTTCAGTCATGCACATAAAAGAATACTATGGAAGGAACATTTAGGTTGGCTTAAGTGCAGAGAAAAAAAAATACTACTTCAAAAAGCAAGAAATACTTGAAGGCAGTTTAAGTCATATGTACAAGTCATATGTACTCCCACAAAAAAAGGAAATTATTATTGGATAGGTTTTTATACAAATGGGAATTGTCTTTGGGCCTTCCTATTGGGCTTTTTTTTTTTTTTTTTTTTTTTTTTTTTTGAGATGGGGTCTTGCTCTTTCGCCCAGGCCAGAGTGCAGTGGTACCATCTCGGCTCACTGTAACCTCCGCGTCCCGGGTTCAAGTGATTCTCCTGCCTCAGCCTCCCAAGTAGCTGGGATTACAGGCACCTGCCACTACACCTGGCTAATTTTTGCATTTTTAGTAGAGACAGGGTTTCACCATGTTGGCCAGGCTAGTTGAACTCTGGAACTCAAGTGATCTGCCCACCTTGGCCTCCCAAAGTGCTGGGATTACAGGCATGAGCCACTGCAGCTAGCCCCCATTGGGCTTTAGTGTCTATAAGTACCAGATGAGCTTCATATAATGTGGTTTGACCTATATTCCAATTGCTACTATTGAACCTGAAAACATTATAAGGAAATGCTATCATAGCTTATGAGAAAAGTGCAAAATCTCCTTTGCAGTACAGAATTTTCATCTATTAACTTCTGCTCTAAACTGTATTTCATAAAGAAATCACACTAAATTTGTAGAAATTTCAGTGATATGTAGTAGATGCAAATATTTTCCTCTGAGTTGCTAAAAGGAAGGGCAAATCTACTAGCAGCCTTACTGCTATTAAAAATATTGCATGCAATAAGTACACTCTGTGTACATTCTGATACAGTCATGTGATTAGCCATGGGAGTTTCAAATTAATGTAAAACATTCACACTGTTCTCTTTATCCTATATGTGACTAATTATTTTACCTGTTTTCTAGCACATACAGTATTTGATTCCTACATATCATATAGGCAGCACTGTGTAGGCTGTGGGAGGGATTAAAAAGAACTGGACATAGTCTTGCATAGTAGTGTGTGCCTATAGTCTCAGCTACTTGGGATGCTGAGGTGGGAGGATGGCTTGAGCCTGGGAGTTTAAGGCTGTAGTGACCTGTGGTCACACCACTGCACTCCAGCCTACGCAACACAGTGAGAATGCTGTCTCAAAAAAACAAAAACAAAACACAGTAAAATAACAGGATATGTTACCTGGCCTTAGGACACGTGCCCAAATAATATAAACCAGAATGTAGGTTAGTTAGGTGTACTTTATTTATTTATTTATTTATTTATTTTATTTATTTTTTTTTGAAATGGAGTTTCGCTCTTGTTACCCAGGCTGGAGTGCAATGGTGCGATCTCGGCTCACCGCAACCTTCACCTCCTGGGTTCAGGCAATTCTCCTGCCTCAGTCTCCTGAGAGGTGTACTTTAAAAGAAAAGTCCAGAACTTATTTTTAGCTTAGGAAAGGAAATAAGGAAACTGTATGAAAAAGGCAGTCTTTGAGTTAGGAAAGGGGAAAACAAGGATAGCCTGAATATAGGGAACAGGTGAGCAAAATCAAACAAATGGGAAAGTGTTGGGCATGTTCAATTTAGGAGTAGTGACAGATGTGGCTGAAAAGCAAAGCAAGAGCCGAATTATGGAAATAATGGATCATGCTAAGAAGTTAGGTAGCTAAAGAGGAGCCACTGAAAGACAGGGAAATGACGACAGTAATGTTATATTTTAGAATGATTACTCTGACTGCAGTCTCTAAGAGAAGCTGGAGGAAGCTAGAGGTAGGGAGACCAGTTAGGAAGCTACTCTAAAAGTCAGGTGAAGTGTGCCAAAGTCTTGAACCACGTGAGAAGCAATCACAGTGGAAACAAGGACATGAATCCACAGTCAATAAGAGTTATTAACTAACTGCCTGCAGGTACCAGAGTTAAAAAACTGGGTATGTCAGTTTGGGAGACACCGTGACTAGGTGATAGTAAGTTCATGAAACAAGCTGGGGAAAAGAATTGGAAAAATTTTGAAAGGGAAAGATTAAGAAATCAACTCTGAATCACTGAAGTTAGAATCAAATGACCTAGCTTTTAGTTCTAACTACACATTCTGTATTACATAGCCATTAATCTCTCTGGGCCTCAATTTCTTCAGCTATTTAAGAAATCAACTCTGAATCACTGAAGTTAGAATCAAATGACCTAGCTTTTAGTTCTAACTACACATTCTGTATTACATAGCCATTAATCTCTCTGGGCCTCAATTTCTTCAGCTATAAAAAGTGTGTGCAACTGGCTGGGTGAGGGGAGGGGGAGGGCATGATTAGCTGTCTCAAGACCCTTTTGGCAATTAAGATTCTATGAGCTGCCATGTTTGTAGTCCCAGGCCTCATATTTAACAACCTAGCAGGCAGATTGAAATGGGGCTTTGGAAATCAGAAGCTAAGCAAAGATACAGTAAATGAGGAGCAAAATTCCACTGTGGGCTTGTTAAATTACAAGGGTGGTACAACATACAAAATGGGCATGCAGTTTTCCTCAAAGTATTAATTATTTTCCCTGTTTGTTTTCTCTTATGTATTTCTTACTTCTTTCTGTCTTTTTCTCCCATGTTTTCCCCACTTTTTTCTTACTTAGGCTTGTATTGTTTTTCGGTTTTTCCCCTGATTAGCATTTCTTTCCCCATTTTCACGCTCCTCTAAATCACCTGTTCCCACTTTTACTCTCACTTTTAATACCCTGGAAGAAAAGCAAAGACTTGTCAAATCTTAATCCTTCATTTTATTAAATGTAATTGGAGTATAAATTAAAAATGAGTCTGTAATTCTAATTTATATTCTAGGTAGAAATCAAAATAATAACTGCTCCCCACAGTAGCAAAACAAATTCCTGGCATTATTAAGTTCATCTGATTCACACTCACCCAGCTCCTGGACAATGCTAGTTTGGGACCATGATCTCAAATTCATCTCTCAAACTCTCAGCAGTTTGAGAAAATTATATTTTTTTCTCCTTTCTGCATAAGGTTTTGGGATAAAGTGGCACTTTAAATGTACTTTTTAACAAACTCAGGTTATACATGATATAGGGCCCAGGTTAAATTTGTCTCTCTGAATCTGAGTTCATTTCTCTCCTCTCTTGAGTTTAAGTTTTTACCTTTCTAGGCTTTATTCTCCTTAACTTTTTAATTTTTTTTTTACAGTCAGCCAAAATTATAGGTTTATTTCTAATCCTTTGATATTTTTTCCAAGATGAAAAGAAATGAGACAAAGGATATTCAAGAAAAGACGAGAAAGGAAAATCACATAAAATATGAGAAATTTCCTTCCCACCCTTACCCATCTTTCTTTTCCATGTTCTTCTTAAATATTACAAATCAAATTCCTTGGAATCCCAAGCAGCCAGGTTCATTCTTTGTTTATAAAACCCAGGCTTAATAAAAAAGTATGGAGCCCTCTGAAAGGGAACCTGCTTGTGAAATTCAACAATAAGCTCCATTGCAAAACAAACTCCATTTTTGATGTGGTTAGAACATAACCTGAATTTAAGATTCAAAGTAAGTTTGTTCTCCTTCTGTGTCTTTTTTTTTTTCTCCTGCTTTTGGTTTTCTTTTTCTTTCTTTCTCATTTCCTCTCTAATGATCTCTCTCCTGCTTTCCCTACTCTTTTTCTTTTTTCCCTCTGGTTCTCTCCCCTCATATCAAATCTTCTTCTAATTTTCTCAAGCTTGTGCCTCATCTGTCTCCCCTTTTCTCAAGGGAATGAATGTGAGGAAAGAAAAGTAAAATAGAAAAAGACAAAATTGATGAAAAAACATGTAAGACAACCTAAAGGTAACTTTTTAATTATAAGTCTCTATAGGAATACATGATAGCTATAGTTTCACACACAAAAGTTGTTAATAGTGGGACCTCTTTTTTTTTTTCCTTTTTGAGACGGAGTCTTACCCTGTTACCCAGTCTGGAGTGCAGTGGCACAATCTCAGCTCACTGCAACCTCTGCCTCCTGAGTTCAGGCAGTTCTCCTGCCTCAGCCTCCTGAGTAGCTAGCATTATATGCATATACAACCATGCCCAGCTAATTTTTGTATTTTTAGTAGAGATGGTGTTTCACCATGTGGGTCAGGCTGGTCTTGAACTCCTGACCTCATAATCTGATTGCCTTGGCCTCCCAAAGTGCTGGGATTACAGGCATGAGCCACCGTGCCTGGCAATAAGTGGGATTTTTTTTTTTTTTTTTTTTTTTTTTTTTTTTTTTTTTTTTTGAGACAGAGTTTCGCTCCTGTTACCCAGGCTGGAGTGCAATGGCGCAATCTTGGCTCACTGCAACCTCCGCCTCTTGAGTTCAGGCAATTCTCCTACCTCAGCCTCCTGAGTAGCTGGGATTACAGGCACGCGCCACCATGCCAAGCTAATTTTTTGTATTTTTAGTAGAGACGGGGTTTCACCATGTTGACCAGGATGGTCTCGATCTCTTGACCTTTTGATCCACCCGCCTCGGCCTCCCAAAGTGCTGGGATTACAGGCGTGAGCCACCGTGCCCGGCAATAAGTGGGATCTTTCAACATTAAATCTTATTCTACTGCAGTAACAATATAAGTGGAATGAAATGTTAAGGGTTTGTTGTGGTTTCTGCTCTAGAATCCATCATGGGTCAAAAGATAACATCAGCACAGGAAAGAGGGGAGGGAACTTCAGGTGAGGCACCAGAAGAGAATTATGTGCTGTGCTACCATAGTGATTCCTCTCATTCCCACTCTTCTTTGCAACCTTATCATGCTCTTTCCCAACCTACTTTTTAGATCAGCCAGTACAATCAAGACCTCTTTTTTCATAGCAAAATGATACAGATATTCATAGAGTGCCTGCAGGACTATCAAGCACAGTTATGTAGCTTGTACACACCATCCACGTTGTAGTTCATGTGCAATTCATAATCTGCACAGCTGTTTGGGGTGGCCCTGGCCTACTGTATCCTGAGTTTCTTTGAAACACCAGCTCTGCAGTGCATTGCTATAGAATGAAACTTCTCTCAGCCATGATAACAACACCCAGTAGCACAGAAAGAGTTGAATGCAACTTTAAGGCCATTGTGTCTTCTGTTGCCTCCTTCATAAAGCTAATGCTGTGTGTGTGTGTGTGTGTGTGTGTGTGTGTGTGTGTGTGCGCGCGCGCGCGCACGCACTGAGTATCACAGGTGGCCTGGGGCCTTGCTGATAGAATTGAGGTGCCCACTCTTCTGTCCACCCTTCTCTTACTCTGCTACCAAAGCCAGCTTAGCCCTTGAGCATTCTGTTTATTTACTTTTTTTTTCTTCTGTTTTTTTGTTTTTTTTTTTTTTTTTTTTTTTGAGACAGAATCTCGCTCTGTTGCCCAGACTGGAGTGCAGTGGCACAATCTCGGCTCACGGCAACCTCCATCTCCTGGGTTTGAGTGATTTTCATGCCTCAGCCTCCTGGGTGGCTGGGATTATAGATAAGCACCACCATAGCCAGCTAATTTTTGTATTTTTAGTAGATACAGGGTTTCACCATGTTGTCCAGGCTGATCTTGAACTCCTGATATCAAGTCATCCACCCGCCTCGGCCTCCCAAAGTGCTGGGATTATAGGTGTCAGCCACCATGCCTAGCTGAGCATTTTGTTTACTAACAGGGCCCTACCAAGATGCACACTATAGGTGTAAGGTAATGCATCAGAGGAGAACAGTGTGGCTGAAAAGCAACAAATTTCCACACTCAATAATTCCCAGGCCTCCACGTACATTTCCTGATCTGTACCTGTTTTCTTGTCACTTCTTTCTCCCTTAAGAATGTTCCCAATATTCCCCTTAACTTGTATAATGTGGAGACAGTGACCGGTAGATATGTGCTGCCTCCTACATCCATCTAGATAGAGTCCCAAGCTCTGCCATTTCTCAATACAGCATAGAACTTAAAGAAATTTATTTCAAGATAACTCAGTATTTTACAATAATTTCGATCCCTTGATGGCTATATTCAGCAACAAAATTTCAAATATTAGGGTCTCATTAAGATAGAGCTTCAAATGCAAAGAATGACAAAAAATTATATATATACCATACTTAAATTTTGACTTCTTAAATTGAAAAAGTTGCTCCCAAATACTTATATTTTAAATTGCTGACATATGGAAAAAGGTATATATATTTTTAACAGTAGGAAAATTTTGTTACTAATACAGACTTCATGTTACTACAAATTATGTGAAAGATTTCATCTTATTACACCTGAAGTAATGTGAAAGTTAATTGGACTCTTATTTACTATAGCATATTATGATGTATGTAGGTCTTACGACCAAATCTTAGGATTCAGTATAGCACAGATTAAAAACTTGCAAATAAACCAATAGCAGGTATAGAATTTTTATTTTATTTTTTGTTTGTTTTAAATTTTGTCAGAAATTTAAGAGAGTAAGACCAGATGCTGTGGCTCACGCCTGTTATCCCAGCACTTTGGGAGGCCAAGGCCAGCAGATCACCAGATCCAGGGGTTTGAGACCAGCCTGATCAACATGGTGAAACCTCATCTCTACTAAAAATACAAAAATTAGCCAGGCATGGTGGCATGTGCCTGTAATCCCAGCTCTACTTGGGAGACTGAGGCAGGAGAATCTCTTGAACCTAGGAGGTGGAGGTTGCAGTGATCCGAGATCTTGCCATTGCACTCCAACCTGGGCAACAGATAGAGACTCAGTCCCCCCACAAAAAAAAGAAATTTAAAAGAGTAAAAGCCCATAATCTTAATGTTAACATCCTGAATGGATAGGTTTTTGCTTGGGCAGAAACAGCTTTTAAAAACAAGAATTTTAAGAAATTATGTTTCTTTTAATAATGTTTTAATCACTAGATTTTAAAAAAAGATATCTTATTCACCCAAAATATCTTTTTTTTTATATCAAGAAGAAAAGTTGTGGTATAAATATAATTTTATTTATTTCAATTATTATTTTATCTATATTTAGTTTCTCTTAACAGTAATAACATAAAAAATATTCTGTATTTCAGACGTTTGATTAAATGGACTGACTTCTCCACCTTTTTAAAAAAATCAGATACAAACTGCTGAATGAAAAAGCAAACACGGCTCAGGAACAGACAATCAGTGCAAGAGGAAAACCAAGCAGTGTCTTCTATGTGGCAGAAATAAAGCCTACTGCTAATCATTAAGAATTCAAATCCATGTCAACCTAATTTCATAAATCTTAACTAATTTAATTGTGGATATTTACTTTAAAGGAAGCTAGAGGACTATGCAAAACTACAAGATTTCCAATTCATAAACTCAGTTTTTACCTATGGGATTTCTTTTCTTTGGGATTGATGGAAAATTTTGTTATTTTCTTGTTTTTGCTTTTCTCATTTGTACATTAGTCCAACATTGTTTTGTTTCTAACACTAGGCAATGTGAGGTGATTGAAGGTGGGGACTGTGTTCATCTTTTGTTCTAGCTGACTACCTGGTGCTGAGAGACAGTTGATTTATTGAATCGATGTGTAATTTTTAAACAGGTTAAAAAAAATGTACTTTTAAAAATAAAAAAGAAACTACAGACAGTCTCCATCCAGAGAGTGGTTTGACTTTTATTTTTATTTTTTGATACAGAGTCACGCTCTGTCACCAAGCTGGTGTGTAATGGCATGATCTCAGCTCACTGCAACCTCCGCCTCCCAAGTTCAAGTGATTCTCCTGCCTCAGCCTCCCATAAAGCTATAGGCACACACCACCATACCCATCTAATTTTTGTATTTTTAGTAGGGATGGGGTTTCACCATGTTGAGATGGTCTTGATCTCTTGACCTCGTGATCCGCCTGCCTCGCAAAGTGCTAAGATTAAAGGCATGAGCCACTGCGCCCAGCCAGCTTGACTTTATAAAAGCCATCACTTGTTTTCTAAAAGCTGTTAATCATTCTACAACATGTTTTTTATGTATTATCTCACTTAATCTTCACAATAATATGAGGGACACTATTATTTTCCCTGTTTTTAGATGGTAAAAGTGAAGCTTAGAGGTTAAAGTTACTTGTCGAAGTCACACAGCTAGAAAATGGTGGAGATGGCCTTTGAACCCAAGAAGCCCAACAGCCAAGCTAAACACAAAGGGGACGATTCACATTAGAACTCATATTTTAAATTCAGAATAAGGTAGTTAGGTTTTTAAAAAGCGATAGAAATCTATTTAAGTCAAATCTCACACAAACAGTACTGGTTTTTCTACTGCAAACTGAGAATATCTCTTATCTCCATCTTTCTTTTCCTGTCCCACAGGCAACTTTCTAGAACTGCACAGTCCCATACGGTGGCCACTAGGCATATATGGCTATTGAGCACCTGCAATGTAGCTAGTGTGACTGAAAAACTGAATTTTAGATTCTTTTTAATAAATCTAAATTCTAATTTTAAAACTAGAACAATGTACAATATTTTTCCATAAACACAACTTTATTGTTTTGGTAGGGCTACCTTGCTCACTTCAACTGTTGAAAATCTAGTGTCTAAAGTAAGATACACTGTAAGTGTAAAATATATGCTATATTTAGAAGTCTTTGAGAAAAGAAGAATGCAAAATATTACATTAATAAGTATTATAAGCCATGCGCGGTGGCTCATACCTGTAATCCCAGCACTTTGGGAGGCTGAGGTGGGCGGATCATGATGTCAGGAGTTAGAGACCAGCCTGACCAACATGGTGAAACCCCATCTCTACTTAAGAAATACTAAATTAGCTGGACGTGGTGGCATAATTCTGTAATCCCAGATACTTAGCAGGCTGAACCAAGAGAATTGCTTGAGCCTGGGAGGTGGAGGTTGCAGTAGGCTAAGATCGCACCACTGCACTCCAGCCTGGGTGACAGAGCAAGACTCCATCTCAAAAAAAAAAAAAAAAGTGTTATATTGTTTATATGTTTAAATAATATTTGAAAATATTGGTTAAATAAAAATATTTAAGGATTAATTTCATGTTTCTTTTTACTTTTTTGATGTGCCTACTAAGCAATGTGTCACAAAATTACATATGTGAAAAAAAATGTGATTCATGATAGATTTCCATTAGACAGCACTTCTCTAGAGAAAAACCATCTACCCAATTTCTTCACCCACAGCCCAGGGAATTCCCCTCCTCCTCTCCCTGCTGTTCCAAAGATAGAAGGAGTTTCTTTCCAACCTTCACAATTAGGAGTAAAAGCAGAGGTTCCATGAAACCGAAAGGAGACTAATGTTTTTAAGTTAGGTATATACATAAACTAACAGTTTATAATTTGGAGATGACTATATCATCATAGAAACTTTTTTCATGATACAGATTATCTGTAACTTCTACTTTTGTTCATTTGGAGGGAAAAAGATTATCTAACAAAATGATTTTCATAGAAAGAAAGTTATAACTATGAGTGATTATTTCTTTCTAGCAGCATAATCCTTCAAAGGGCAACATACACTATAGCTGGTGTACAATCACCTTGGAAAACAGTTTGGAAAATTAAGACATGTGATCAGCTGGACATGGTTGCTCATTCCTATATTCCCAGCACTTTGGGAGGCTGAGGCAGGAGGATCGCTTGGGCCCAGGAGTTTGAGAACAGCCTGGGCAACAAAGTGAGGCCCTGTCTCTACAAAAAATTAGCTGGGATGGCCCATATCTAAGGTCCCAACTACTCAGGTGACTGAGAATGGATGATTGCTTGAGCTTGGGAGGTCAAGGCTGCAGTGACCCATCCCACTGTGCTGCAGCCTGGGTGACAGAGCAAGACTCTCTCTCTCTCAAAAAAAAAAAAAAAGACATACGATCAAACAATTATATTCCTAGGTATTTTTAAAAAACTAAAAACATGTTCACATATATTTAAAATAAGACAGATATTCAAAATAAGACGCATATACAAATAGTCATAGTTTTGTTCATAATAGCAAAAAACGAAACACCCAAAAGCCTATCAACAGGTGAATGATTAAACTGTGTTATGGTCATAACAGTGATACTACTTAGCAACAAAAAGAAACTTAACTATGGAATACAAAAGTCCCCCCTTATCCACAGTCTTGCTTTCCACAGTTTGTTACCTGTGGTCAAAAAATATTAAATAGTTCCAGAAATAAATAATTCATAGGTTTTAAATTACATGTGATTCTGAGTAGCATGATGAAATCTCACACCATCCCACCTGGAACAGGAACCATCCCCTTGCAGCTATCCAGGCTGTATAAGTTACCTGTTCCTTAGTCAGTAGCCTTCTCGATGATCAGATTGAAAAAAACAGTGTATACAGGATTTCACCATCCAAGGTTTCAGGCATCCACAAGGGGTCTTGGAAGTTATCCCCTGCAGATGGAAGGTGGATGGGCTATTGTAGATGCAACAACATGTGGGTGAACCTTATAAATATGTTGGGTAATGCTATATAATTCTATTTATATGAAGATTTAGGAGACAAAACTATAAAGACAAATCAGATTAGTGGTTGCCTGGGGTTGGGGGTAACCAGGAGGATACTGACTGCAAAGTAGTTCGAGGAAACTTTTTGAGGTGATGGAAATTTTTTTTTTTTTTTTTTTTTTTAGAGACAGGGTCTTTTTCTGAAGTTTAGTAGCACTGTAACCTCATATTCCTGGGCTCAAGTGATCCTCCCACTTCAGCCTGCAAAGTAGCTTGAACTACAGGCATACACCACCATATGCAGCTAATTTTTAAAATTTTTTTGTAGAGACAGGGTCTTGCTATGTTGCCCAGACTGGTCTCAATCTCCTGGCCTCTAGTGATTTTCTCACCTCAGCCTCTCAAAGTGCAGGGATTACAGGCCTGAGCCACTAGGTCTGGCTTGATGGAAACATTCTATCTCCTGATTGCAGCAGTAGTTACATTAGAGTGTACATTTATCCAACTAAATACTTTAAGATAGGTGCCTTTTTTTGCATACAAATTATACCTCAATAAGTCGAACTCAGTGGTTCATGCCACTTTGGGAGGCCGAGGTGGATGGATCACTTGAGGTCAGAGTTGGAAACCAACCTGGCCAACATGGTGAAACCCTGTCTCTACTAAATATACAAAAAAGTTAACTGGGCATGGTGGTGGGCACCTATAATCCCAGGTAGGAAGGCTGGGGTAGAAGAATCACTTGAACCTGGGAGGCAGAGGTTGCAGTGAGTCCAGATCATGCCACTGTATTCCAGCCTGGGTGACAGAGTGAGACTGTGTCTTAAAAAAAAAAAAATTAACATGATAATGTGTGTCTATAGTACTTATCATATATTAGATTATCTGCTGGTTTTAAAAATATGTCTACTAATGCTTTATTCTCCTCCCTTCAAGGGATGGAGCCTATTTCCCTTCCTTTGGGTGAAGATGGGATTTAGCAACTTGCTTGTAGCCAATAAGGTGGCAGTGGTGATGTGTGGTTTTTGGAGATTAGGTCATAAAACAGCCCTATGGTTTCTGTTTTTGTTGCTCTCTCTCTTTCTTTTTTTTTCCTGTGAGACGGAGTTTCGCTCCTGTTGCCAGTGCTAGAGTGCAATGGTGCGATCTTGGCTCATTGCAACCTCTGCCTACCAGGTCCAAGTGATTCTCCTGCCTCAGCCTCCCAAGTAGCTGGGATTACAGGCATGCGCCACCACGCCTGGCCTGCTGCTCTCTCTTAAGCCAGCTGTCACATCCTTAGATTATTTGCCCTTGGGGAAACCAGCTGTTCCTTATGAGAAAGAACAAAGACCAACTCTTACGACAAGGAACAAAGCCAAATGACAAGGAACAGAGAGAGACCTCTAGCTAACAGACATTTGAGTGAGACTTCTAGAAGCAGATCCTTTAGTCCTAGTCATGCCTTCAGGTGACTGCAGTCCCAGCCAACACCCTGCTTGTAACCTCAGGAGACACCCTGAACCAGAGCCACCCAGCTAAGCTGCTTCTGGCTTCCTGAGCTGCAGCATGGGAGAAATCACATTTGCAGGTAATTTTGGATTACAAAATCACATTTATCTCTAATTCTACTATTAGAAAAAAGAACTTGTCCTTCTGTGTATATTTTAGATGAGAACTTCCAAATGTTTTATGAAATACTGACTAAAGTGCTGGGCACCCTTTGAAATCACTCCATTTTCTTTATTAAAGTGAATTCTCACATTTTACCAAGATCCTAAGTATATTCACAGCCTATATCCAGTCTAAACTTAAAAGGAAAAAAAAAAAACAGTGCATTTTTATGCCTGTTGCCAAATTGTTCTGAGTTCTCCAGTGCCCTGGGCTTAGATAACACGGGTTGGGAGACTTGTTAGCTCTTCTGCCTTCCTGCATTTGCTTGAAGTGTTACCCAGAGGCCAGAGGCCTGAAAGCTTTCAGTCTAAGTACTTGGTTAGTCACATCCTGACACAAGCTACACATTGTTCACATTTACTTGATTTAAAACCATTTATATTTCCAAATATGGTTTTAAAAAATTCTCCTAAAAATTATTCTGGAAAATAGAAAAAAAAAAAGAAAATAGTATCTGTTTTCTCTGAGAGCCCTAAAGGGTTCTACTGTGCTGTTCCCATGTCCCCCATTCCACCAACGCAATTTTATTCTTTTGGAAAGAGAGTCTTACTCTGTCACTCAGGCTGGGGTACAGTGATGCAATCTCAGCTTACTACAACCTCTACCTCTCAGGTTCAAGCGATTCTCCTGCCTCAGCCTCCAGAGTCACTGGAACTACAGGCGTGTACCACCACGCCTGGCTAATTTTTGTATTTTTAGTAGAGATGGAGCTTTTACCATGTTTTACCATATTGCCCAAGCTGGCCATAAATTCCTGATTTCAAGCAATCCACCCACCTTGGCCTCCCAACACATTTTTAAAAACCTGGTGAAAGATCAAATACCTATTCCAATTCTGCCATAGTCTATCACATGAGAAGGTAGGGCTTTTCCATGAGAAACAAATTTGCAGTCTCAGATCTCTGCTGCTACTGACAGTTTTTACAAGTTGCTAGTTAGCATTACTTCCTATGTCTGAACTGTAATTTCCATCTGAAACTCCCTTCCTCTGGCTGACGTCCCACAGTCTGTCTCAGACAGGTGGGAAGAAGGCTAGAGCAATAATCCGAGCAAAAGATGATGATGGTTTAGAGTAGGATGTTAGCAATGAGGATGGGGAGAAGTGAAGATAGATAAACAGGATTTCCTGATGGGTTGAAAGTACCATGTGAAAGAACACCTGAATAACTGGAAACTGGGTTAAAATCAATAGTTCTGCCATGTAAAATGTACAATACTCAGAAATTTAAATGAAGATTTCAGCTGATAGTTAAATGCAGGATTCTGGAATTTAGGGCAGAAGTTCAGTCTAAAGATAAATTTGGAATGAACAGTATATAGATGGAATTTGAAGCCGTGAGACCAGATGAAAGAACGTAGGGAGTAACAAAGAACACATGATAAAAATAAAGACAAAAAGTTAATTCATACTGTGTCCAGCACTGTTCTAAGCACTTTCATATATAAATTCACTTTGTCTTCACAAGCACTGTAGGAGGTAGCTGCTTTTATTATACTCATTTTATGAATAAGGAAGTAAATTTCAGAGAAATTAAGTGGCATTCTTCTAATCAGACAGCTAGCAAGTAATAGAGCTAGATTTAAACCCAGGCAGAGAGAGAAGTAAAATATTCCATTTTAGAGCTCTGGGACACTCCAAATGTTAGCATACAAGGAGATAAATAAGAACTAGCAAAGGATTCTAAGGAGGAAGTTCCAGTGAGATGGGAGGGGAAATAAGAATGGTGTTTCAGGAGCCCAGAGAAGCAAATGGAGAAAATTATCAGCTCCATCAGATACTGCAGACCGGTCACATAAGATGAGTGAAAACTGACTTTTGCATTTAACAAAGTGGCTGAAATCAGTGACTACATGTCAAGTGGAATGAGTTCAAGAGATAATAGGAGAAGAGGCATTAGCGTTCCACTCTTTAAAGTTCAGGCAGATGTAGTGGCTCATGCCGGTAATCTCAGCACTTTGGGAGGCCAAGACAGGTGGATCATCTGAGGTCAGGAGTTTGAGACCACCCTGGCCAACATGGTGAAATCCCACCTCTACTAAAATACAAAAAATTTGCTGAGTGTGGTGGCATACACCTGTAATCCTAGCTACTCAGGAGGCTGAGACAGGAGAATTGCTTGAACCCAGGAGGCAGAGTTTGCAGTGAGCTGAGATCACGTTACTGCATTTCAGCCTGGGCGACAAGAGTAAAACTCCATCTCAAAAAAAAAAAAAAAAAAATAGTTCAGGCCAGATACCACCTAGATCCAGTGACAGGTATTTACATGTAAATATTAATTAAAGTAGCACTGAAATTTTTCACACAAAACAGAAGTGTGATTGGAAGCTTGGTGGGGAAAAAATACAGGTAATTTTATATCCCTTTTCAAGGAGAACAAACTTCATTTCCTCTTTCTTGACATTTGGTCTTGATCTTTACTTCATTAGAAAATTTTCCAAGTCTTAAATTTACCTACCTCCTCTCTTGGAAATAAAATTTCTTATGAACTCTGTTTTATTTCTTGACACATCTCCAGACTGGCACAGGACCACCCTAATGGGTACAAATAAAAGAGTGATAAATGACTGACATTCTAAATATTGAATATCTTACCCTGAGGCTTTTGTTGACTCTTGTTTCCGTATTAAGCTTATGCTTCTTTTCTATGTTTATTTCACTCAGTCATTCACGTTTAGAAAAAGTTTTATGTGTATCTTTTTAAAATTTTTAAATTAAATTGATAAAAATAGGTATATTTATGACATAAACATAGTATTTTAAAATAAATATTTTACACTGTGGAATGGCTAAATCAAGCTAATTAACATGACCTCCCATACCATTTGTTTTGTGGTAAGAACATTTAAAATCTAGTCTCTTAAGTATACTAAAGTATACTATACATTGTTATCAATGATAAAATCACCATGTTGCACAAATAGATCTCTTGAACTTATTCCTCCTAACTGAAATTTTGTATCCTTTGACCAACATCTCCCGACTCCTCCCTGCAACTCATGCCTAGATTTTTAAAGCCATGTATAAGATCTTGATTTTCCTATTATTATGAGTACTTTCAGAGCAGTTTATTCACTCTTCCCACCCTTTACTACATAGTAAAGCTTGTCCTGGTATAAGACCTTTTCTTTCTTTGAGTCTAGAGCACTTACTTTAATTCACCATGCTGTTCCTTGTATTTTATTTCTTATCGTGTCCTTTTTCCTACTGTTCCTCCAGGATAAGGACTGTCACACAAATTTCAGTGCCTACAGTATAATGTTCAGCCCATTAAATAAGTAATCATTTGTTAAAGTCAATTAAGTTGAATAATACTGACGTGTACTGAATTACACTGATGCAGATAGTGGGACCTTCCATTCCATAACAACTGTATAATGTTCTTAGCTTAGGGATATACTATATTTAGCTAGATTTATGGAAGTTTAAATTCTGTTATAAAACATCAAAATAAAAATGATAACAAACCCAATTAAATTAGAAAAGTTCATGGTCTGTTGGTTTGCTTTTTAAAATTTTTTTATTTTAGATATTTGGCCAGGTATGGTGGCTCATGCTGGTAATCCTAACACTTTGGGAGGCCGAGGCGGGTGAAATCATTTGAGGTCAGGGGTTTGAGACTAGTCTGGTCAAGATGGTAGTCTCGAACATGGCCCGTCTCTACTAAAAATTCAAAAAATATTAGCCAGGTGTGGTGGCAGGTGCCTGTAATCCCAGCTACTGAGATGCTGAGGCAGGAGAATCACTTGAACCTGGGAGGCAGAGGTTGCAGTGAGCACCACTGCACTCCAGCCTGGGCGACTGAGCGAGACTCTGTCTCAAAAAAAAAAAAAAAAAGATATTTATTTACTAGTACTGGTATTAGTAGGTGATTTTTGTTTCACAACTTCTCTTTTATCTGAGTCAGTGAGTATTTTGCTTTTATTATACATTTCTCTGATCATCTGGTTCATACAGTTATAAGTGATTAGGCTAATAATTCATCTATGAAAATTCTAATTCTTTTTTTTTTAAGATGGGGTTTCACCATGATGGCCAGGCTGGTCTTGAACTCCTGACCTCAGGTGATCCAGCCACCTCGGCCTCCCAAAGTGCTAGGATTACAGGTGTGAGCCACCATGCCTGGCCGAAAATTCTAAGTGCTAATTCACTTATGCACTAGTGAAAGCCAGGTTATAAAAACTATACTAGTGAATACCTGGGTTTCACTAGTACAAAGAGGAGATATAATAGCCTTAGTTAAGGCTAGATTTCATATATAATAGGGAATAATGAATATTGAAAACCAAAATTTCAGATCTTTTTACAAGTCGCTGAAGTGCAACATGAATATATTTCCCTCCAAACTTTTTTTTTTTTTTTTTTTTTAATTTTTAGAGAAGGGGGTTTTGCTGTGTTTCCCAGGTTGGACTTGAACTCCTGGGCTCAAAAGATCCTCCCAGTTTAGCCCCCTTATTAGCTGGGCCTATAGACACATATCGCCATGCCTGGCTTCCCAAAACTTTTAATGAAATAAAATAGCATGGCATCTTATTACATAAACATGTAATCAGGGATATTGATAAACAATGGGTTAAGCAGATGACAAGATGAAGAAGAAGGGAGGGTATTTACTATGGTAACTATCTACCTTACACCTGGTTTTACAGTTAGGCTTTCACTACTCACCCATAATATTTAGTTACAAATTTGTTAGAGTGACTCAGCAGGTGAACTGCCTCCTGACAAGGATGAACAGCCCTTCCGACAGGGGGTTTAAACCACAGATTACTCATTTCATTCTATTTTGGGATGAATATTATCTTCTCTTAACCTCCTCTCCTATCTATGTTAGACTCTATATGCAGAGGATACCAGAATCCTAAAACTAGGGGGAAAAAGTAGTTAACTCCTTTATATTACAGATCAGAAAATTTAGACCCAGGAAGTTTGTCACACATCTAAATCACAGAACTAGTTAGCAGCAAAGCTAAAATTCAAATCTACTCACCATGGCGCCAATTTCTATACCATTCCCTCTTTCAGCTACTCTTCACTTTTTACATATATGCCAGTAATTTGTATGACTTGGAGATTCTTGGATTGACTCAATTGACCAGAAAAATAGATTTTTTTTCTTTCTTTTTTTTTTTTTTTTTTTGAGACACGGTCTTCCTCTGTTATCCAGCCTGGAGAGCAGTGGCATAATCACAGCTCACTAGACCTCCTGGGCTCAAGGGATCCTCCTATTTCAGCCTCCCAAGAAGCTAGTACTACAAGTGTGCACCACCACACCCAGCAAATTTCCAAATTTTTTTTGTAGAGTTGGGTTCTCCCTATGTTGCCCAGGCTGGTTTCAATTCTTGGGCTCAAGCAATCCTACAGCCTTGGCCTCCCAAAGTGTTGGGATCACAGGCATGAGTCACTGCACCTGACCCACTAGAGAATAGATTTGTTATTTGCTGTAGGATCTGCCTTCTTTTAAAATGAAAATATCTGTAGGAGGTAAAATAATAACTTTTTTTTTGAGACAGGGTCTCACTCTATTGCCCAGGCTGGAGTGCAGTGGTGTGATCTCAGCTCACTGCAGCTTCGACACCCTAGGCTTAGATGATCCTCCTGCCTAAGCCTCCCAAGTAGTGGGACTACAGGAACACACCATCATGCCCAGCTAATTTTGTATCTTTTGTAGAGATGGCTTTTTGCCATGTTGCAAAGGCTGGTCTTGAACTCCTGTGCTCAAGGGATCCACACACCTTGGCCTCCCAAAATGCTGGGATTACAGGTGTAAGCCACCATGCCAGACCATAACTAACATTTTTATAGCACATCTTTTCCTGAAAAAATGCCCTTCTGAATTGCCATAGCCCTTTATAAAGGAATTTTCACATATTTTCAGTAGCTGCTCTGTTATCTCACACTCATATTAATAATCATTTTATTAGGGTAGGGTCCTATAACAGGAATCTAGGCCAGGTGCGGTGGCTCAAGCCTGTAATCCCAGCACTTTGGGAGGCCGAGGCGGGTGGATCACGAGGTCAAGAGATCGAGACCATCCTGGTCAACATGGTGAAACCCCGTCTCTACTAAAAATACAAAAAACTAGCTGGGCATGGTGGCGCGTGCCTGTAATCCCAGCTACTTAGGAGGCTGAGGCAGGAGAATTGCCTGAGCCCAGGAGGCGGAGGTTGCGGTGAGCCGAGATCACGCCATTGCACTCCAGCCTGGGTAACAAGAGCGAAACTCCATCTCAAAAAAAAAAAAAAAAAACAGGAATCTAAGCAGCTGAAGAATCAAGGCTAGTTACTTGGAGTGTTCATTTGGGTGGAGGCTTTGTGTGTGTGTGTTTTCTTGTTGCTTTGCAAAACCGCCTGGGGCTAAGAGACTGGAAGTTAGATAAAGATATACTATCTTTCCAAAGAGGTCCTTTCTTTGAACAGCTAGATCTGCAGTCCTTACCTTGGAGGTGATTTTGCCCATCTCTCCCCATGACCTTCAGTAATGACATTTTTGATTGTCACATTGGGGAGGGTGGTGCTACTGGCACCTAGTACGTAGAGGCTGGGGATGCTCCTAAACATCCTATGATGCACAGGACAGTCCCCACAAGAATTATCCAGCCCAAATGTCAATAGTGCCAAAAATGGGAAATTATAAGCTAGAGAAAGAAGAATTTACTGAAGGAAGCTTCGTGAATTATTATTTATGTTATATATTTAAGAACTTAAGAGGCTGGGCATGGTGGCTCATGCCTGTAATCCTAGCACTTTGGGAGGCTGAAAAGGGTGGATCACCTGAGATCAGGAGTTACAAGACTGGCTTGTCCAATGTGGTGAAACCCTGTCTCTACTAACAATACAAAAACTAGCTGAGTGTGGTGGTGGGCACTTGTAATCCAAGTTATTCGGGAGGCTGAGGCAGGAGAATCACTTGAACCCAGGAGTCAGACGTTGCAGTGAGCCTGGGTGACAAAAGTAAAACTCCATCTCAAACAAAAACAAACAAACAAAAGAACTTAGAAAACAAAGTAAGTCATACACACTAACCGTTTTTTTCTTTTGGGGTATGGCTAATGGTTTCTAGGAATCCTGGAGATAGACTTTATCTGGATTTCAGTTGGGCATTTCACCAGTTCTCACGGCATCTTTGTGGAGGAATACGGGCCAAGAAGACATTTTGGTTGTGCCGTCCATCTGTACTCAAAGCCTACTGAGAAATTTTTGAAGGCAGGAGCATTAAGGTCTTTAGAGGCATGTAGCAGAGTTCTGTCCTCGGCCCTTTCTTACTAAACACTTGGACAGAATGCTGATCAGATTTGAGAAGGATAACAAATCTGGGAAGGGTAGGCGTCCCGAAGATCTTCACCACCAGGAGCAATGGTTTGCTTCGTTCAGGGCATCACTGTGTCCCTAAGGAGGGACACTAACAACCTACAGGCTGTCCAGAAGAGCCTAATGGGGAAGAATGTGAAATAACTTGAAAGTCAGGATCTGGGGAGATTGCAAGGTGGAAAAACACGGTGGGGCAAAATGAGGAAAATCGTGAGAAAGAGCATATCCGCAGGCTTTGAGGGAGGGCTGTGCCCCTGGGCTGGAGTCAGAGGCAGACTTTGGCCTCATAGAAGGAGAGGTCCATTAACAAACCTTGCAAGTGTTCAAAGGCGGGATGGGGTTCCTAGGAAGGGACTATCAAGGCAGAGACCAACCGAGGGCTTTATTGCAAGTGTCAAGACACATCTGCTGGTATTTCTCCTTAGAACGTCCTCCAATCTGTTCTGACTTCCTCCTGAACCCGCCTGAGTCCTGCCCGTTTCAAGGGGGGCACATTCGGGTCCCGAGGGCGCCAGCCGTGCCCCGGGCATGGGCTGGCCTGCGAAACTCTCTGTCTCTTCAGCAGACCTCTGGGAGATAGCTCCAGCCCTTGCCATCCTTGCTTTCTGGTTTTCAGAAGTCAGTGCAGCTGCTGGCTTTCCGGAGTCTTCTGCGGGACACTGCACACAACCAGGTGTTTACGTCATTTTTTTTTTTTTTTTTTTTTTAACAAATGTTAGATTGTGTGACTAACATGACAGGACACGAGGAATACCTTCAAGAGGAATCGTATTTTCTTCAGAAACCGTCATCCAGAGGCAGAAGAGCCAAGGGCTGTACAGCTCCAGGGAAGCTTCAGCGTCTCCGCACCACAGAGTCCGCCCGCCAAACCCCGAAGCTGCTCCACAGGGCCAGCCAGCCCCGAGCAGTTCGCGTTTTAGACTTGGAGGCGCGCGAGTGCGCGCACCCGGCGGGAGCTGAGGAGACGACCAATGAACGGGCGCTCTCTCCGCACGGGCTAGGGATTGGGCGAGCCGCTACAGCCTCTCACGGGCGGGGTGGGACTGGGACCCGCGTGCCCGCTGAGCCAGAGTCCCGGGGGCGCGTGCGCGGTCTCGCGGCGGCCGCAGGGGCCGGTCTCGCGCGGTCTAGAGGTGGAGTTGCTGGCGGCTGCGGCGGCGACGGCGGAGGCTGGCTGTGGGGTGGGGACTAAGGATTCTGAGGTGAGGAGTCGGGAGTTTCTGGATTCTTTATCCGGTATTTTAAGGGCCGCCGGAGGGCTGTCGCTTCTGCAGTGCTTAAGAGCGTCCGGGGCGGGAGGCTCGCGGAGCCGGGGCGCGGAGGTAAGAGGCGGATTGGCGGCGGCTGGGCTGTGGCGATCTTAATCAACAGGTCTCCGGGAGCGCGGCGGGGGAGGGGCTGCCGGGCTCCCCCTCCCCCACACGTCGCGCAAACTCCGGCGGGCTGGGGACCCCCGGCCGCCAGGCTGGCTTCTTCAGGCGCGGGAGCCGCGGCCGTGGAGGCTGTGAACCCACCCTTTGTCCCTCGGAGCAACGCTGCCTGCGCGGTGCCCGCTTCTCCTTGGCCGAGCATGCACCTCGGCGCGGGCCACAGCCGGCCCGGCCGGAGGTGCGGGGCGCGCGGCGGGCAGTGGTCTTCCCTCCCTGCGCCCCCGCCCCGAGGTCGCTACAGGCGGGACTCTCCCGGCCGGGTGGGGGAAATCGACTAGGGAACGCTTTCCTTTAGAAGTCAGAAAGTAGTCAGCGTCCCTCTGCCTGACTCAGCTGCTGGTATTCTGCTACTCATTGCGTTCTTAAACACGCAAACAGTTCCTGCTTCCTTGTGACCACTTTTAAATAAAAGCCTAATATTGTTAATGGTTTCTGATAATTTAAGTTTGCAAGTTGAACTTTGAAGCCTGTAAATTGTAACCTACGTTTAATGAAGGTTGGTTTAAACGATCTTTGTAGTAAATTATGTAACTTTCTAAAGATAATAACTCACCTTCTAAAAAAAAATAATAACTCACCTTCTGTTTACTTGATTGATATACAGTAATGTGTTTGGAATGTAGGTTTCGGTCGAAAGGGTTTTCTTGACAGTTTATGCTAAAATTGAAATCTGATGGCTAGGAAGTTTTTAGATGTAGTATGTAGTGTGTGTTTTGTTTCCATACTCGTTTACAGTAGAAAGAATTTAGATTTGGAAAGTCAGTTGAACAAAAATTTTGAAATTTTGATTTGACTGACACAGGGAAAGGTGTGAATATTTCTGATTTTAAAAATATGTTTTAATGATAGCTTACTAATTATGCTTTTGGATTATACAGGAGGTTAATTACCTGTTAAATTCTGCAGTAGGAACAAATGACCTGTTGGTTATTGGTGTCTTTGAAGTATTGGTGGTAATGAAAGTTATTAAATAAGCTTCCTTGAATTATGAACTACCGATTTTTTTTTACTAGATCCCCGTGGACATAGTGTATTGTGGATAGGTTTTATAGGCTTTCGATTTGCAGCAGGGTGAGCTATTAAATTATAATGTAAGAGATTTATAGATGAAAAAGGCAAAAATAGAAAAAGCAATTCATTATTTTATCTTTATAAATCTAGTAAATTTGGCTCGGCGCCGTGTCTGACACCTGTAATCCCAGCACTTTGGGAGGCCGATGCGGGCGGATTATATGAAGTCCGGAGTTCGAGACCAGCCTGGTCAACATAGCAAAACCCCATCTCTACTAAAAATACCAAAAATTTAGCTGGCTGTGGTGGTATAGGCCTGTAATTACAGCTACTCTCGAGTGGCTGAGGCAGGAGAATTGCTTGAACCCAGGAGATGGAGGTTGCAGTGAGCTGAGATCACCCCACTGCACTCAAGCCTGGGCAACAGAACGAGACTCTGTCTCACAAAAAAAAAAAAAAAAAAAAAAAAAAAAAATCCATTAAGTTTTACCAGGTCTCTGAACGATTTTTGGCTAGACAGACTTGAACTCGACAAGTGAAGGTGGATTGATTAAATTGTTTTAGAATGTTAAAACGGGAGAGAACGTGTAAGTTCTACCTGAGGGTGACCCAAGTCAGTACCGTGGGTTTAGTTTTTATATGATCTAGAATTATAATCTTGATTAAAAATCTCATCACAGGGGCACATGTTCTCAGGATCTCCTGAGGGCTATGTTATGAAAAAGATTTAAATAAAATTTTATCAGACATTCCAAGAAATTTGATTAATTATATATAATACTGAGATTCCCTATTTCTCTGATATTTTCTGATTTCAGGGTGTTTAGAAAAAATAGTATCTTGACATATGTGCTTTAGAATACAATTTTCTTTTCTCTTTGTGAGACAGTCTTGCTCTGTTGCCCAGGCTGGATTGCAGTGGTGTGATTTGGGCTCACCGCAGTCTTCACTTCCCGGGTTCAAACGATTCTCCTGCCTCAGCCTCCTGAGTAGCTGGGACTACAGGCCCTGGTCACCACACCCTGCTCATTTTTGTATTTTCATTGGAGACAGGGTTTGGTTGGCCATGTTGGCCAGGCTGGCCTCAAACTCCTGACCTCAGGTGATCCACCCACCTTGGCCTCCCAAAGTTCTGGGATTACAGGTATGAGCCACTGCTAGAATATAATTTTTTATCATATTCTTACTGAATCATAGGATCATTGAGTTGGAAGTAATCTTAGTAGTTATATAGTCTAACGTCTTCTATGAAAAAGAGAGCCTTGCAGGAGTTATGTAATCCATAGTCTGATTGCTAGTAAGTGGCAGACTTGGAGCTACATGCATATACTAAAATGCTTGTTTCCATATTCTAAGTTCAGTGCACTTCTCAGGATGTCTTAGTGTTAAATAAACCAGTAAGTTGTCTTCTCCAAATCACTTAATGGGCAGGGTTGATTCTTTCTCTCATGCATTTTTTCCCTTTTCTTTTTTAGTAACCACTAACCGAAATTCATTCCCCTACTGAAGAGTTTTCAGTTTTCTAATATTTCAGACAATGTTTAATAAATATCTTTGTGCATGTTTTCTTGAGCACATGTGTGGAGGCTTTCCTAGAATGTATGTATACCTACCTGAATGTATGAGCTACAGTGGCTTCACATCCTTGCCTACAGTTGGCATTGTAAAATTTAAACATTTTTGCTAATCTGATGGATGAGAAATATTAACTCTAATTTACATGAAATGAAATTAACTATTTTCATTGTACAATTCAAACTCAGTGTAACTACCAAGCAACACTTAGTTCCATCACCTATCCATTAACCTGTTGAAGGACATTTGAGTTGTTTTCAGGTTTTTGTGACTTAATAAAGTTGCTGTAAATCTTTGCAATTAGGTTTTGTGTCAACCTAAGTCTTCGTTTCTCTTAAGTACCTGTAAATGGAATATGGCAGGTTTAGCCTAATTTTATTGAAAGACCTGTCTGTGGTAGACCTAATAAAGGTTTTCAAAGATATCTTAATTGCTGGAACCTATGACTGGGTTTGGTTACATGGCAAAGCGAATTAAGGTTGCTAATCAGAACAACTTTAAAATAGGGGGATTATTTTGAATTATTCAGGTGGTCCCACTGTATCACAAGAATCTTGGAAAGAGACAAAAGAGCAGGGTCAAAAAAAAATAACAATGAAAGCAGGGTCAGAGAGGTGCAGGATTGCTGACTTTGAAGATGGAGGCGAGCAGGCCACAAAATAAGGAATGTGAGTGGTCTCTAGAATCTGGAAGAGGCTAGGAAATGGATTACTCTTTAGATCCTCTGGAAAAGAAAGCAACCCTGCGAGTAATTTTAGCCTAGGGAGGCATATGCCAGACTTCTAACCTATAGAACTGTAAAATTATATATGTTATTTTAAACCACTAAATTTGTGGCAATTCGTTACATTGTCATAGGAAACTAATACAATGGTGAAGCTGTGTTTGAAGTGGCTGAACCACTTTGCATTTCCACCAGCAATATATGAGAGGTCCAGTTGCTTTACATTCTCATCAGCACTTGGTATGGTCAGTCTTTAGATTTAGCCATTCTAATAGCGTCTCACTGTGATTTTTCTTTGCATTTCCCCCAGGACTAAGGATGTTGAGCATTTTTTCATGTGCTTATTTGCTGTCTGTATATCTTTGGTAAAGTGTTCGACCCTTTTGCCCATTTTTAAATTGGATTTTCTAATTGCTGAGTTTATTATTATTAGACATGGGGTCTCACTATGTTTCCCAGGCTGGTCTCGGAACTCCTGGCTCTTCAAAGGCCTTGAATCTGAAAAACAATTAAAAAAAAAAAGAAAGAAAAAAAAATAACTCCTGGGCTCAAGTGATTGTCTTGCCTCAGCCTCCCAAAGTGTTGGGATTATAGGCATGAGCCACTGCCCCCAAAATTCTTTATAGTCCTTTATCTTTTGTCAGATAAGTGATTTACAAAGGTTTTCTTCCAATCTGGCTTGCCTTTTCATCCTCATAACTTCTATACTTCATTACTTTTGAAGTATAGAAGTTTTAAATTTTGAGAAAGACCAAATTATTTTTAAAATTTGGATATTCTATCTAAGAACTCTTTGTTCAACCCAGGGTCAGAGAGATTGTTCTATTTTGTTTTCCAAGTTTTATATTTTAATTTTATTTTTAGATCTATGTTCCATTTTGAGTTTATTTTTGTATAAAATGAGAGAAGTTGAGGTTTATTTATTTCTTTGAGATTTATTTCTTTGTCGAGTTGTTCTATGACTATCTGTTGAAATCACGTGATCTTTTTCTTATTTGAATTGTCCTTGTCTCTTTGTTAAAAACTGTTTGACTACATTTGTGTGGGTTTGTTTATGGACTGTTCAGTTGATCTATTTTGTCTATCCTTTTTATTTTTATTTTTTTTTATTTAGAGACAGGGTCTCTGTCACTCAGGCTGGAATGCAGTGGTGCGATCTCTGCTTGCTAAAGCCTTGACCTCCCAGGTTCAAGTAATCCTCCCAAGTATCTGGGACCATAGGCACCACCACACCTGACTAATCTTTAACATTATTTGTAGAGATGAGGTCTTGCTATGTTGCCCAGGCTGTATTATTAAAAAAAAAAAAAAAAAACTTAAGACAGGGTCTCACTGTGTCACACAGGCTGGAGTACAGTGGTGTGAATATGGCTCACTGCAGCCTCAGCATCACCGGCTCAAGCCATCCTCCCACTCTCCCCAGTGGCTGGTACTATAGGTGCATGCCGCCACATCAGGCCAATTTTTAAAATTTTTTGTAGAGATAGGATCTCCCTATGTTGCTCAAGCTGGTTTCGAGCCTCAGAGCACAAGAAATCCTCCCACCTCAGCCTCCCAAAGTGCTAGGATTATAGATGTTAGCTACTGTGCCTGGACTACTATAGCTTTAAAATAAGTCTTCACATCAGGTAATGTGACTCTTCCAACTGTATTATTTTTCAAAATTGTTATGGCTATTTTTAGTTTCTTTGCCTTTCTTCAGGATATCTTTAGAAATATTTAGAATATCTTTCTAAATATTCTTATAATATTTAGAAATATATCGAAATAGCTTGTTGATAATTCATATATTCTGTTGGGATTTTTTATTTTATTTTATTTTATTTCAATATGGGGTTTCACCATGTTGGTCAGGCTGGTGGTCTTGAACTCCCGACCTCAAGTGATCTGCTCGCCTTGGCCTCCAAAGTGTCTGTTGGGATTTTGATTGAGATCGTGTTTAACTTAGATATCAACCTGAAGTTAATTGACTCTTAACAATTTGAGTCTTCTGCTCTGTGAACATGCTATTTCTGTCCACTTAGGTGAGTGTTGTAGTTTTCAATATGCACATCTTACAAATACTTTATTAAGTCTATACCTAAGTAATTTTTTGGTCCTATTGTAAATGGTAATTTCAAAAAATCAGATTCCAATTGATCACTGATAGTATATAGAAATTAATTTTTGTATATTAACTTATCCTAACCTTTTGCTAAACTCATTTATTAGCTGTAGGAGTTTTTCTTTTTTTAATAATTTTTTTGGGAATTTGTTAAGTAGACAGTCATGTTAAAACTTTTCTTTCTAGTCTGTATGCCTTTTATTTCTTTTCCCTAACTTATCATATTGGCTTGGCTAGGACTTCCACTGAGAATGTCGAATAGGAAAGATGAGAAGTAGCGTCTTTATCTGGTTTACTTTTTTTTTTTTTTTTTTTAAATAGGGTCTCATTTTGTCCCCAGGCTAAAGTGCAGTGGTGCAACACGGCTTATGGCAACCTCAACTTTCTGGGCTCAGGTGATTCTCCCATCCCAGCCTCTTGAGTAGCTGGGACCCCAGATGGGTGACACCATTGCCAGCTAATTTTTTGTATTTTTAGTAGAGACAGGGCTTTGCCATGTTGCCAAGGCTGGTCTTGAACTCCTGGGCTCAAGCGTTTTAGGTCTTAGGAGGATTTAAATTTTCTTGATTTATTCTACAGTTTGTTATTGAAGGACTCTTATTTAAAATTACTAAATGAGAGCCAGGTGTGGTGGTGCATACTGTATGTAGTTCCAGCTACTCAGGAGGCTGAAATGAGAGAAATGCTTGAACCCAGGTGGCTGCAGTGCCCTAGGATCACACCTTTGAATAGCCACTGCACTGCAGCCTGGGCAACACAGTGAGACCTGGTCCCTAAAAAAATTTTTTTTTTTAAATTACCAATTGAATAAAGAAAATACTATTTGTGTCACTGTAACCAAACGTTCTTCATGTTTGGTAGTTTAGATAAGTTGTTCAAATGGACTTGGAGAAGCTAGGCATGGTGTTTTATGCCTGTAATCCCAGCTACTCAGGAGGCTGAGGCAGGAGGATTGCTTGAGCTCAGTTCAAGACTGGCCTGGGTGACAGAGCAAGACCTCTGTCTCAAGTGAATGAATAAACGGACCTGGATAATGAATTGTATTTTGAATGAAGATAAAATGATATGATTTAGAGGTTTTTACTTAGAATGAAAACCATGGAAGTTTTAAAATAAAAGCAAACTCCTTCTTCATACCAGAAAATCAAATATAGACTCTTGGTTAATCACATAAATGTTCAGCTTAGTTAGAGTACAGAGTAGAATCATTTCAGTATTTTTTTTTTTTTTTTTTTTTTTTTTTTTTTTTTTAAATAGGTAAGATCTCACTTGTGTTACCTAGGGTGGACTTGAACTCCTGGGCAGAAGTGATCCTCCTGCCTTAGCCGCCTCACTAACTGGCACTATAGATGTATGCCACCACACCTGACTCAATAAATACATTAAATCAAAAAGTGCGAAGTGAAAAATAAAATGCTAGTAAGAAAAAGCCATGCGCCATTTTGTTTTGAACTGAGTATGTTCCTTCATAAGAAGTGTGGATGCATGACACATTCTCATTAAATGTATTTTAAATTATGAGATTTTTTCCTTCATCAGTTCAAGCTACAGAAGACAGTTCATTTTTATTTTATTTAGAGATGGGATCTTGCCCTGTCACCCAGACTGGAGTACAGTGGTGTGATCATAACTCACCATAGCCTCGAACTCCTAGGCTCAAGTGACTCTCCTTCTTCAGCCTCCCAAGTCATTGGGATTCCTGGTGTATCACTGAATCCCGCCAGATAACAGTTTAATTATGAAACAGTAACTTCCTAACTCAAGCTTTTTAGTATAAATTTGGGCTAATCATAATATAACGTGAAAATTGAAACAATTTGGCTTTCTGTCTCATACAATTTTATGGTTTCTTCTTCAGTTAATAGTCTTAAATACCCTAAACGTTGAAGTTTTTAGGCCTCTAAGATTCTTGGCGTTTTTTGCTCCTTTAAGGCGAGTTTGACAACTTTCTGTAAATATTTTAGTTCTGTAGTTTTTGTAGGCCGTATTATCTCTGTTGCAAGTACTCAGTTCTGTTGTTAGAGTGCAGAGGTAGCCAAACAAACGAGCATGACTGTTTTCCAATAAAACTTACAAAAATAAAATGTGCCTGATTTGACCTCTGGTCTTAGTTTACATACCAACGTTTGTATTTTATTTTTTTGAAATACAGATGGGGTCTCACTGTGTTGCCCAGGCTGGTCTCAAACTCCTTGACTCGAGTGATCCTCCTACCTTGGCCTCCCAACGTGCTGAAATTATAGGCATAAGCCACTATGCCTGGCCTGCTTACCAACTTTTTTTTTTTTTGAAACAGAGTTTCACTCTGTTTCCTGGGCAGGAGTGTAATGGCACAATCGTGGCTCACTGCAACCTCAGCCTTCTGGGTTCAAGTGATTCTCCTGCCTCAGCCTCTCGAGTAGCTGGGATTATGGGCACCTGCCATCATGCCCAGCTGATTTTTGTATTTTTGTGGAGACAAGTTTTCACCATGTTGGCTGGCTGGTCTTGAACTCCTGACCTTAGGTGATCTGACCGCCTCAGCCTCCCAAAGTACGGGGATTACAGGAGTGAGCCGCCATGCCCAGCCTCATACCAATATTTTAAGGCAAAAAATCAGTAGGAGAAATGACAGTAATTGTAGTCATGTAGTAGAAGGAGCTTTGGGGTATTTATGCTGTAATTCTAGGCCAGGCCTCATTTTTCTCACCTAAGACATGTAACCACCTTGAAAGATGATTGAAAAAATTAAGATATGGAAAGCACCCAGCACAATGTCTGACACATACTTAAAAACTCACTTATTCACTCTTTGTTTCAAGAGTGCACAGTGCTTTGTCACAAACCAACAGATGTGAAATAATTAAGGAGAGTCAGGTTTTTTACAGTTTGTAGTATAGCTAATAAGTTCATATATTAGAAATTTTAATTATATGTTTATAGGTGTCTTGAATTATGCTTTTTTGATATAATTCCTTGGCTTCACAATATTATGAGAAACTTGACACAAAAATTGAGAATTTTGTGTCAAAATATAATTTTATATTTTGAGAGTTTTACATTGTCACAGAAAAGATTTGAGAATGTTACTTAAAATACATTGTTTTGTTGTCAGAAGTAGGCATTCTGTATTTTGCTTGTGTGTTTTAGAAGTGCCTTTAAGACTCCATTCATTTAACATGATTGACTGCTTCCTACGAATGTAGTGAACTAGGTGCTCTGCTGGGTCTTGGTTGTACTTAAAAGAGTATCCGTATTTAGATACTAATTTTTGTTTTATGTTTGAAATATAAGTAAAGCTTCAGAAAGTTGTTTCTTCTGAGTTTCCATCAAGATAAAGCTGTTCTATTTTGTTTTGTTTTGTTTTGTTTTGTTTGAAGTTGGTTGAGATTCACTAGAGCCATCTTATGGCACACAAATGGGTCACATCCTACAATTTGAAAACCACTGATGTAAATAGACCTTTTTCCATGAGACTGTTCATCATTTCATTTAAAATTCAGCTTGTCCACCTAACTCTTCCTTCCTCTAGGAACGTTCAGTACCCTCCTATTGGCAATTATTTTAGTTCTTAAAATTTTAGAAAAGTATGCATTATTATTTTTTGTAACTCAATCTGTAATTGAGGGCTGTGACTATCATTTGATGTTCATTTATGCTCTGAAGTACTAGACACTCAAATATTTGTGGACCAGAAAGATCTGGAAGAAAATAAGTTATGCGTTAAACAGTGGTTCTTCTTTCTTAGTATTAGAAATCACATTGTCTCACATTGAAAACTGTATAAACTCCAGTTTATGTATACTGGACATGCAAATTTAACTATCTAATATTAAACAAAAAATTATAGTAGGCCGGGCATGGTGGCTCAAGCCTGTAATCCCAGCACTTTGGGAGGCCGAGGCGGGTGGATCACGAGGTCAAGAGATCGAGACCATCCTGGTCAACATGGTGAAACCCCATCTCTACCAAAAATACAAAAAATTAGCTGGGCATGGTAGTGCATGCCTGTAATCCCAGCTACTCAGGAGGCTGAGGCAGGAGAATTGCCTGAACCCAGGAGACGGAGGTTGCGGTGAGCCGAGATCGTGCCATTGCACTCCAGCCTGGGTAACAAGAGCGAAACTCTGTCTCAAAAAAAAAAAAAAAAAAAATTATAGTATTAAACAGGTTGTTTTGTGACTGATAGTCATCTAGGTCCTTCCCCTGAAACACACATACCGTTCATACAATATGCAGAGATTCATGGAAATTAGGTCATGAACCTCAGATACAAACCACTGATCCAGGTGATTCATCGACTATATAAATGACCTGCAAATGTTTTTCACAATAATGATTTGCATAAGGGTAATCAGTACATACTTAATGAAAATAAGTTTTATAATTTTTGTAGGCATCTTAAAGGAATCTTATCCTTCTGTATTTTTTACCTTATCCTTTTATACTTAAAATTTATAGCAGGATTGATAATTTGTTTGACCAAATCACAATACTTTCTGCTTTTCCCTCTTACCCAGAGTTGTATCCCTTGCTGTGTCTGTTAATGTGTTATGCAGTATGCTGTATCCTTTGTATATATTTCTTTAATATTAACAGTACATTTTAAGTTCATTGTCAACATTCTTTTTACATATAAGGAAATTGAGGCTCAGAGAGATTAAATATTTTATCCATAGTTCTATTATAAGTGATAGAAGGGATTTGAATTCATTTTATGTGATCCCAAAGCCCTTGACTTTTTTGCTTTATGTATAAGATAGCCTGCCTTAAGACTTATTTTAACATTGTCTTTTTTTTTTTTTTTTTTGGAGACGGAGTTTTGCTCTTGTTACCCAGACTGGAGTGCAATGGCGTGATCTCGGCTCACCGCAACCTCCGCCTCCTGGGTTCAGGCAATTCTCCTGCCTCAACCTCCCGAGTAGCTGGGATTACAGGCAGGCGCCACCACGCCCAGCTAATTTTTGTATTTTTAGTAGAGACGGAGTTTCACCATGTTGACCAGGATGGTCTCGATCTCTTGACCTTGTGATCCACCCGCCTCGGCCTCCCAGTGTGCTGGGATTACAGGCGTGAGCCACCGCGCCCGGCCCTTAACATTGTCTTTTTGGTAAGATTAGAAACTTTTTGATGAAAGCCATTTTCCACTTAACCTAGTGTTTTAAAAATGTGCATGAGGCTGGGCTCAGTGGCTCATGCCTGAAATCTCAATGCCTTGGGAGGGCGAGGAAGGAGGACTGCTTGAGCCAACCTGGGCAACATAGTGGGACCCCATCTCTACAAAAATTACAAAAATTAGCTGGATACGATGGTGTGCGCCTGAAGTCCCAGCTACTTGGGAAGCTAAGGTGAGAGGATTGCTTGAGCCTGGAAGGTAGAGGCTGCAGTGAACGATGATGGCACCATTGTACTCCAGCCTGGGCAACAGAATGAGAACCTGTCTCAAAAAAAAAAGTATTTGAATTAAAGTGAAGAACTTTGAGCCTGTAAATTGTAAGTAAGCTCCTTAAGGGTAGGATAGGGGTTGTAGTTTTTTTGTCTTAGCATCTTAGCACTTAATATGGCTGTGATAAAATAAGAAATATATATTTGGTCTTTGTCCCTAGCAACTGACCTGGAGCTTCTGAATCTCTTGGAATTTCCTTAAGCATAGAAGTGAAAAGAGTCTTTTGTTTGAATGAGGGTGATAAGAGCATCTTTTAATTTTTTTTTGAAAAGGCTGTGTACGTGTATGTATGGTGTATGCACACACGCATATACTCTGTCATATTTGTTGGGAATCATTTTCCAATATTTCTATTTGTCTCTTAATTATATTTGTGGTAGCTTTTATTATAGAAGTTGTTAACCCTCTTTTCTATTTTCTTTCTTTCTTTTTTTCTGGGACAGAGTCTGGCCCTGTTGCCCAGGTTGGAGTACAGTGCTGCAACCTCTGCCTCCCAGGTTCAAACGATTCTCCTGTCTCAGCCTCCTGAGTAGCTGGGATTACAGGCACCTGCCACTATGCCAAGCTAATTTTTGTGTTTTTAGTAGAGACGGGGTTTCACTATGTTGGCCAGGCTGGTCTCGAACTCCTGACCTTGTGATCTGCCTGCCTGGGCTTCCCAAAGTGCTGGGATTACAAATGTGAGCCACTGCGCCCAGCCAAGAGCGTCTTTTGTTTAAATGAATCCACTCTTGGCAGGCCCCTAGATAGCTTCAGCTTAGGGGGCTGGTTGCCAGAAAGACCAAGGCATGGGGCCCTACCTCCAACCTCCGGGAAGGCAAAGGGGCTAGAGATAGCTAGTCACCAATGGCCAGTAATTTAATCATGCCTATCTGATGAAACTTCCATAAAAGATGCTAAATAACAGTGTTTGGAGAGATTCTGAATTGGTGAATATTTCAAGGTGCTGGGAGGCTGGTTTGACATGGAAGCTCCACCACATCCCTCTAAACCTTGCTCTTTGCATCTCTTTCATTTGGCTATTCCTGAGTTGTATCCTTTATAATAAACCGGTAATAGTAAGTAAAGTGGCTTTCTGAGTTCTGGGGCTGTTCAAGCAAATTATTTTATTTTTGTTTCTTTAGAGACAGGGTCTTGCTCTATCACCCAGGCTGGATTATGGCAGCATGATTATAGGTCACTGCAGCCTTCAACTCTTGGGCTCAAATAGGCGTGCACCACCATACCTAGCTAATTTTATTTTTATTTCTTGTAGAGATGAGGTCTTACTGTGCTGCCCAAGTTGGTCTTCAACTCCTGGCCTACAGCGATCCTCCACCCTTGGCCTCCCAAAGTGCTGGGATTACAGGAGTTAGCCACTGTGCTAACTCTCAGTTTGACTCAAGAATTACTCTGAGGTGTTTTTCAGTAGGTCATTTACACAACACATTTTAAAGTAGGCTTTAAAAATGATATAACTAGGCCAGGTGAAGTGGCTTATGCCTGTAATCTCAGCAATTTGGGAGACTGAGGCAAGAGGACTGCTTGAACCCAGGATTTCCAGACCCTCCTGGATAACATAGTGGGACCCTGTACCTACAAAAAATACAAAAAATTAACTGGATGTGCATTCCTGTAGTCCCAGCTACTTGAGAGGCTGAGGTGGGAGGATTACCTAAGCCCAGGAAGTGGAGGCTGTGGTGAGCCATGATTGTGCTGCTGCTCTCCAGTCAGGGCAACAAAGACCCTGTCAGGAAAAAAAAAAAAAAAGACATAGTTTACAGTGTTCAGTTACATTATGGTGATTAAAAATCTTATGTTTGGATAAAGCATTTGTTTAATTTTACTGATGTCAGTGTGTTTGTGTTAATATTTTGTTTCCTTCTCCCCCCACGCCCGCCCCGGCCATTTTGAGTAATGGATGTCTTTTGTGTCTTTCTTGGGTCTTGTATTCTTTTCCCGCCTTTACAAGTTTTCTTAGGATGCTTTTCCTCTACAAGTAACTCCCGTGACATTTTCTACAGTTTTAGTATGGCATTTACCAAATAGCACTGTATTGGTTTTTTCTTTTTTTGTTCTTTGAGATGGAGTTTTGCTCTTGTTGCCTAAACTGGAGTGCAATGGCATGGTTTCAGCTCACTGCAACCTCCGCCTCCTGGGTTCAAGTGATTCTCCTGTCTCGGCCTCTTGAGTAGCTGGAATTACAGGTGCCCACCACCATGCCCAGCTAAATTTTTTATTTTTAGTAGAGGTGGGGTTTCACCGTGTTGGCCAGGCTGGTCTTGAACTCCTGACTTCAGGCGATCTACCTGCCTTGGCCTCCCAAAGTTCTGGGTACAGGTGTGAGCCACCGTGCCCAGCTTGTATTGTTTTTAAATTTATTTACTTATCTGATATCTATACTAGATTTTAAGTTTTTTTGTTTTGTTTTTTGTTTTTGAGACGGAGTTTTGCACTTGTTGCCCAGGCTGGAGTGCAATGGCACGATCCTGGCTCACTGAAACCTCCACCTCCCAGGTTGAAGTGATTCATCTGCCTCAGCCTTCCAAGTACACCTGCCTCAGCCTTTCAGGTAGCTGGGATTATAGGCATGTGCCACAATGCCTGGCTAATTTTGCATTTTTAGTAGAGATGGGGTTTCTCCATGTTGGTCAGGCTGGTCTCAAACTCCCAACCTCAGGTGATCTACCCACCTCAGCCTCACAAAGTGCTGAGATTACAGGCGTGAGCCACTATGCCTGGCAATTTTAAGTTTCTTTAAAAATAAGCATTCTGCCTCAGCAGCCTTTTTCTTGACAATGACCTTCAAAGTTTTTTTGTACCAAGTGGGTACTTACATTGTTGCATGAAAAGGTAGTTTTAGCTTAGTTAACTCTTCTTCCTGTTAGATTTTATAGTATAGTAGTCATATAGATTGACCTTTTATTCTTATTTTTTGTTTATAAGAATATCTTCATATGCTTTCCTCCCCTGTAAGACTGTTCAAAATCAGAACGTTACTCATACCCTCAGTCAGCAATACTACAATAATAAAAGTTAATTGTACTCTAAACCTGTTGACATTGGTGTTCTTCTTAGCCTTCCTTTCTTATCAGATTTTTCTTTTTCCCTTTTCTACTGATAGTCTCACTTGTGGTCCTGAAATATCCTCAGTTTTCACTGCTTCAGTTTAATTTATAGATAGCACCAGATATGAGTCCTTATTAGTTCTGATAACTCTGAAATGGTTGTTTGGTGTTTCTTCAGTTACAAGCAAACTATCTCCCCAATTTAATTGCCAGTGTTTTTGATTTGCATACCAATGAGCCATCTAGGTAAAGGTAATTATCTACTAATTTGCTAACCTTTGGAACATACTTTTTTCTCTAGTAAGCTGTAAATCACTTGAAGTTAGAAGTTGGAATCTCTTATAATGCTTTTTTAGAGGCCTGACACTTCAGATGCCTGTTTCTGGGAAGGTAATTGATTAAAGGGAATAGAGAAACTCTACATGGAGTACTTGGAGAGCAAAGCAATAGCCACGTTAGTTTAGTGATTGGGATTCTTTAAGAGTTTGTCATTGTGAGTTATTAACATGAAGAAAGAATAAATGCAATTAATTCAAGAAAGATGTTCAGGAAAGAAGAAGAAGAAAAAAAATAGAATAAATGCAATCAGAATCATGAACCTGACATTATGTTTTAAAGTATTAGAGGTCCCTTTTGGAATTTTTCACATAATCATTTATTCCTTTGGTAAACTGCTTTCTTACATATTAAAATAAAAATGTAATATATTTCTATTTGTGTGGTATAGAAATGTAATATATTTCTATTTGTGTGGTAGAGGAATTCCTAAAGAGTCATGACCCTAATGATCGCATAAGTGATTTATTTAGAAATTCTTATTTTATTGTTGCACTGCTTATGAAATTGTTTAGGGCTTGAGAGATAACACTTCGATTACTTTTCTTTGTTTAAAGGTTCCAGAACTCTCGAAAGGGTTTTGTTCCTGCTATTTTGTTTTGTTTTGTTTTTTTGAGACAGAGTCTCGCTCTGTTGCCCAGGCTGTAGTGCAACAGCACAATTTCGGCTAACTTCAACCTCTGCCCACCGCATTCAAACGATTCTCCTGCCTCAGCCTCCCTAGTAGCTGGGATTACAGGTGCCTGCCACCATGCCTGGCTAATTTTGTATTTTTAGTAGAGATGGGATTTCACCATGTTGGCCAGGCTGGTCTGGAACTCTTGACCTCAAGTGATCCATCCGCCTTCGCCTCCCAAAGTGCTGGGATTACAGATAGGTGTTAGCCTCTGCACTGGCCAACTGCTGCTATTTTCTACAGACTTTAAGAAGTAATTATAAAGTTTCTATATTTGTTTGTTTCCAGAAAAGCAATATTTTTGTGTTTTTTCCTCAAATTATAAATGTAACACATACTTTTTCTGTGTGAATATTTTGTAAGGTATACAAATAGTACAGAAGTGGAAAGCAGGAACTATTATCCTCATTTTTCAGAGATTAGTTGAAAACAATATTGTCTATATTTTTCTGAATATTTTAATAACTTTATAAACATCTATGTATATTCATAAAAATGGGATGGTATATAAACACTGCTCTGAAGCTTTTTTTCAGTTTTCATGTTAGTTCATAAAGAGTTTCATGTTCTAGTAGCCCCATTTAAAAGTAAAAAGACCAGTCTATTTAAAAAAAAAAAAAAAGGTAAAAAGAAACAGTGAAATTATTTTAACAGTGCATTTTATTTAATACAATAAAGGTATATGAAAATTATTACCATTTCAACATGTGGTAAATATAAAATTTAAAAAATGAGATACTTTCTTTTTTTTTTCTTTCCTTCTTATTTTGGAGATGGGGTCTCTCTCTGTTGCCCAGGCTAGAGTGCGGTGGTGCTATCTTGGCTCATTGCAACCTCTGCCTCCCAGATTAAAGAGATTCTGAGACATGCCTCAGCCTCCCAGATAGCTGGAATTATAGGCATGCGCTACCACACCTGGCTAATTTTTGTATTTTAGTAGAGATGGGATTTTAACCATGTTTGCCAAGCTGGTCTCGAACTCCTGACCTCAAATGATCTGCCTGCTTCGGCCACCCAAAATGCTGGGATTAAGGATGTGAGCCACCAGCTTCGCCTACATCTTTTTAAAAACACTGAATCTTTGAAATTCATTGTATATTTTATACTCATAGCATGTCTCAATTAGAAGGATAAATTTTCATTAGAAATACTTGAACTGTATTTAGGTTTTATTAAGTTCACAGCTGAAAAAGTAGTTTCACATACCCACATTGTTCCAGAAATATGTAAAAGTTTCCTAATAATTGATCAAGTATGTTTTAAAATTTGTTAATTAAAATTAAACTTAAAATTCAGTCACTGTAGCCACATTTCAAGTACTCACTATGCACATGTGGCTACTACTTGTTTGACGGTGTAGCTTTAACAGCTCCACAGTATTCCATTGTATGGATTTTACTATAATTTATTCAGCTTTTCTACTGATGGGCATTTAAGCACCTATTCTACTTTTGGTGTTTAGAGCGTTCTGAATTTTAAATATTTTGATCGGGGATCAAATAATGTGACAGTGGACATCCTTAGAGAAATATATTGTATAGGATAAATTTCTGGAAGAGGAATAGATAAATCAAAGGTGTATTTATTTATTTATTTATTTATTTAGATACAGAGTCTTGCTGTTACCAACCCAGGCTGGAGTGCAATGGCACGATTTCGGCTCACTGCACCTGCCGCCTCCCAGGTTCCAGCAATTCTCCTGCTTCAGCCTCCCGAGTAGCTGAGATTACAGGGGCCTACCACCATGCCTGGCTAATTTTTGTATTTTTAGTAGAGACGGGGTTCCACCATGTTGACCAGGCTGGTCTCGAACGCCTGACCTCAGGTGATCCATCCACATTGGCCTTCCAGAGTGTTGGGATTACAGGCGTGAGCCACTGAACCCAGCCCGAAGATTTATTTTTAAATTTCGGTAGATAATGCAAAATTACCCTTCAGAAACACTGTACAGTTTTATAGAGTCAGCAATATACAATGTTTCGTTTTCTATGTTGTTCCCAACACTGGACATCATTGTTGACTCACACAGATACACAAAACCTTATACCAAAAAAACGAAAAATCCCTATACCAAAGTAGTGATTTCTACATATTTATGCTATGGTGATTTTTCCCCTACTCTATACTAGAAGAAAAGGGTCCCTCTTACTGTAAATATTTCCTTGGGGAGAACAATAAAAAGGCAGAACCAGAAGTCATTAGAAGCTGTGAGACATTCAGGTTGGATTCAAGGAAGCAAAAGAATATGTGATCCTCGGCTGGGCGCAGTGGCTCATGCCTGTAATCCCAGCACTTTGGGAGGCTGAGGCGGGTGGATCATGAGGTCAGGAGTTCTAGACCAGCCTGACCAACATGGTGAAACCCCATCTCTACTAAAAATAGAAAAATTAGCCAAGTGTGGTGGCGAATGCCTGTGATCCCAGCTACGTGGGCAGGAGAATCACTTGAACCTGTGCGGTGGAGGTTGAGGTGAACCAAGAT
The DNA here is from genome assembly GCF_048565385.1 of Saimiri boliviensis. Taxonomy (NCBI): domain Eukaryota; kingdom Metazoa; phylum Chordata; class Mammalia; order Primates; family Cebidae; genus Saimiri; species Saimiri boliviensis. The sequence continues at coordinate 36,473,853 of NC_133450.1, read as the reverse complement.
TGCACCATTGCACTCCAGCCTGGGCAACAAAAGCAAAACTCTGTCTTAAAAAAACAAAAACAGTATGTGATCCTCAAAGAGGATATTATCTGCCCTGGTGCCAAGTAAATCAAGGTATCAAAAAATTTGCCTCAGTGTACCCTTTCTCAGGAAGCTATTGGAGAGCCCCCAGCAAGAGGGGAGTAGATGGAGAAAGAGAAGAGAGGTGAGGGGAATTTCCCAGGGGGAGGATGAAGGAATGATGATGGCCCTAAGTGCTACACATTTATAGGAGTTTAGTCGGAACATGGTTCTGTCAGATTCCATGCAGGAAACAGTAGTGAAATCAACCCCAGTAATGGAAGAGAATTTAATGAAAGGCCTGCTCTCAAGGATATGTCCAGAGATAAGTGAATAAACAAGGATGGTAAAGCACCCCCAGGCTTAACAGCAAGAAGCCTTCTAAACCTAGGACTGAAGGTGCGAGGGAGGGAGTTGATACTGGAATTTACCAGAGCTATACTGTATAAGTGGGGCCATGTGATGTGAATTGTGGCCTTAGAGGAACATAACCTATGCTAAACAATAGAAGCTGAAAGAATACTGAACCCATCCAATCTTTCCTTCTTCCCCAGTGGTTAATTTGCATTGACTGGAAGACAGAGGACAAGAAAAATACAGGTAATGCAGTCTGTAGAGTCAGCCTTCTTGGACCTGGAACAGATGGAGAAGGGTGATGAGTGGATATGGGCAGAAAGAAAAAAATTGAACATAGAGTAAGAGGACATAGGGCTCCAGAAACAATGGGGAGACACACACACACACACACACACACACACACACTTGAAACTAATATGTTACTTGATTTGTTTGAATGTATACATTTAAAAATATGTTGAGTCTTCTACCAGGGAATGTGGGGATTGTGAAGCCAAAATGTCTGAGATAGGTCTCAGTCAATTTAGAAACTTTATTTTGCCAAGACTAAGGACGTGCCTGTAACACAGCCTTAGGAGGTCCTGACAACAGGTGCCCAAGGTGATTGGGGTACAGCTTGCTTTTTATACATTTTAGGGAGACAGGAGATATTAGTATGTACATTGGTTTGATCCAGTAAGGTGGAACAACTTGAGGTGGGCACTTCCAGTTGATAAGAGTTAGTGGGGGGAGGGGGGTTGGAGGTTGGAGGGGGTCATAAGTGGATAAGAGACAAATGGTTTCATTCTTTTCAGTCCTTGGTCAGTCTTCTGCTGAATACAGAATTTAGTCTGGCCCAGTGAATCTGCATTTTTACATAAACAATAGGACAGAGCAAGCAATCAGATATGCATTTGTCTCAGGTGAACCTCAGAGGGATGACTGAGTTCTGTCTGTCCTTTACCCACAAGGAATTCCCTTGTGGGCAAATGGTGAGGGAGCTATGTAGCTTTTTATCCTTGTAGCTGTCTTATTTAGGAAAAAACTGGGAGACAGGTTTGATTAACATAGTTCCCAGCCTTGCTTTTCCCTTGGCTTAGTGATTTTGGAGTCCTGATACTTAACGTACTTTTCATAGGATGTATTAGTGATTCAACTAAAAAGTTAGACACAACTTGTCGGAGAGGGAAATGTACTATGACAGAGAGCTAAATACTCATCTTCCGAAGAAACGGTCAGCAGATAACTGGAAAAAAACCCCAAGAAATGGCATGTATGTATATATAGTACATACACACATATTTTGTAAATACAGCCTTTTTCTGTACATGTTACTAGAAATACGAAGGTAAGTTGAAGAAGAAACAACTGAAAGAGTTAAAAGTGGAGGCCGGGCGCGGTGGCTCAAACCTGTAGTCCCAGCACTTTGGGAGGCCAAGGCGGGTGGATCATAAGGTCAAGAGATCGAGACCAACCTGGTCAATATGGTGAAACCCCGTCTCTACTAAAAATACAAGAATTATCTGGGCATGGTGGCATGTGCCTGTAATCCCAGCTACTCAGGAGGCTGAGGCAGGAGAATTGCCTGAACCCAGGAGGCAGAGGTTGCGATGAGCCGAGATCGCGCCATTGCACTCAAGCCTGGGTAACAAGAGCAAAACTCCGTCTCAAAAAAAAAAAAAAAAGTTAAAAGTGGTCTCTTTTGGAGGCCAAGGTGGGCCGATCACCTGAGGTTGGGAGTTCAAGACCAGCCTGACCAACATGGTGAAACCCCATCTTAAAAATAAAGAAAAAAATAAATAAAGGAAAAAAAAAAGTGGTCTCTAGGCAGAACTCAGGTGGAGGAAATAGAACATTGAATTATTCTTCATAGTAGGTTTTATGGAACTATTTGCTTTTTTAAAAAAAATTTATATTTATACACACATAATTTTGTGTTACACTACTATACATACAATACATATGCAACACAAAAGTTGTATATCAGGGGCCCATTATACAGAGTGTGTAAAAACATTGCTGTCTCCAAGGTAGTGATTATTTGCGTCATTTCTTTTGTTTTTGTTTTTGAGACGGAGTCTCACTCTGTCACCCAGACAGGAATGCAGTGGCATGATCTTGGCTCACTGCAATCTCTGCCTCCCGGATTCAAGCAATTCCCTGCCTCAGCCTCCTGAGTAGCTGGGATTACAGGTGCCCATCACCATGCCTGGCTAATTTTTTGTATTTTTAGTAGAGACCAGGTTTCACCATCTTGGCCAGGCTGGTCTTAACCTGCTGACCTCATGATCCACCTGCCTTGGTCTCCCAAAGTGCTGGGATTACAGGTGTGAGCTACCGTGCCCGGCCTATTTGCATCAGTTCTTAACTACTTCATTCTGATTGTCATTAGAGAATTTGGGAAAAATCTCTCTTGAGCTATTAAATGTTTGGCAGTAGGTATGGGACAGTAGGTGTGGTTTTTCTCTTCCCATCATATCTGGTATTTAAATATTCAAATTTGCTGCAGCATGTATTGAGTTTCTAATATGAGCATACATTGATAGCAATGTGCAGGGTTCTCAGAGCCATTACTAGTAGATTGGAGTTCTGTAGAATATTTGCAATCTAGTCGGGAAGATAAGCTAGTCATCCATAAAAATTTGATAATAGGCTAGGTGCAGTGGCTCACTCCTGTAATTCTAGCACTTTGGGAGCCCAAGGTGGGTGGATTTTGTGAGCTCAGGAGTTTGAAACTAGTCTGGGCAACGTGGTGAAACCCTGTCTCTAACACACATATAAAAATTTAGCTGGCTGTGGTGGCGGGCACCTATAGTTCCAGCTACTTGTGGGGATTGAGGCAGAAGGATTGCTTAAACCTGGGAGGTCAAGGCTACAGTGAGCCACGATTGTGCCACTGCACTCCAACCTGGGTAACAAAGTGAGAACTTGTCTCAAAAAAACAAAATAATGTAGCAGGTATTGAGTTTCTGATGTGAACATACATAGCACTGTACAGGGCCCTCAGAGTCATTACCAGTATATTGGAGTTCTATAGAATATTTGCAGTCTAGTTGGGAAGATAAGGTACTCATATTAATACATAAAAATTTGATAAAAGGCCAGGCCTGGTGGCTCATGCCTGAAAGTCCAGCACTTTGGGAGACTGCGGCGGGAGGATCACTTGAGCCCATGAGTTCCTGAGACCAGCCTGGGCAACATGGTGAAATCCCGTATCTACAAAAATAAAAAAATTAGCCAGGCATGATGGCGCTTGCCTGTAGTCCCAGCTACTTGGGAGGGCTAAACATGGGAGAATTGCTTGAGCCTGAACAAGTTGAGGTTGCATTGAGCTGAAATTGCACCACTGCACTCTAATCTGGGCCACAGAGTCAGACCCTATCTGAAAAAAAAAAAAAAAAAAAATTGATAATATATGGCAGTGCTGGATATGACAGATTAATGGCAAAATAAGCAGTACAGAAAATAAGTGCTTTAAGAGTTGATTATGGGCTGAGTATAGTGGATCATGCCTGGAAACTCAGTACTTTGGGAGGCTAAGGTGGGTGGAATGCCTGTGCTCAGGAGTTTGAGACCAGCCTGGGCAACATGACAAAACATCTCTTAAAAAAAAAAAAAGTTGATGAAGTTAGAGCCATCAGTATATCCTTCTGGGGCTTGAGCCGTTTGTTCATAACTATATGGAAAAGATTTTGATGAGGATAGGTAGGAGGCTAGGCATGGAACCTTAAATTTGCATGGTTTGTTTCAGATTGCCATTATATTTGTATTTTGTTTTATGTTTTTGTATTTTGAGACAGGGTTTCACTCTTTTGCCCAGGCTGTAGTGTAGTGGTGTGACAGCTTACTGCAGCCTTGACGTCCCCAGGCTCAGGTGATCCTTTTGCCTCACCCTCCCAAGTAGCTGGGACTATAGGCACATGCCACCACAGTTGGCTGTATTTCGTACTTTATGTAGAGATGGGATCTCACTATATTGCCAAGGCTGTTCTCTAACTCCTGGACTCAAGTGATCCACCTACCTTAGCCTCCCAACGTGCTGGGATTAAAGGCATGAACTACCATGCCTAACCTTCAGACAGCCTTGATACCATTAACTCCTTAATAACAAAATAATAGTTCTTAATAAGTTATTCTATTATGGATAATTTGCTTTAATCATTTTTTTAAGGAAGTATGTTTGGATGATTTTAACCTTTTTTTTTTTTTTTTTTTTTTTTTTGGGAGACAGAGTCTTGCTCTGTCACAAGGCTGGAGTGTAGTGGTGTGATCTTGACTCACTGCAGTCTCCACCTCTTGGGTTTAAGCAATTCTCCTGCCTCAGCCTCCCCAGTAGCTGGGACTACAGGTGTGTACCACCTTGCCCAGCTACTTTTTGTATTTTTAGTAGAGACAGGGTTTCGTTTTGTTGGCCCAGACAGTCTTAATCTCTTGACCTCGTGATCCGCCTGCCTTAGCCTCCCAAAAAGTGCTGGAATTACAGGCATGAGCCACTGCGCCTAGCCTGATTTTCACCCTTTTTTGAAATGGAGTCTTGCTCTGTTTCCCGGGGTGGAGTACAGTGGCATGATCTCTGCTCACTGCAACCTCCCACTTCTCGGGTTCAAGCAGTTTTCCTGCTTCAGTCTCCTGAGTAGCTAGGACTACAGGCGCATGTCACCATGCCTGACTAATTTTTGTATTTTTAGTAGAGACAGGTTTTTACTATGTTTGTCAGGCTGGTCTCAAACTCCTGGCCTCAAGTGATCTGCCTGCCTCAGCCTCCCAAAGTGCCGGGATTACAGGTGTGAGCCACTGCGCCTGGCTGATTTTAATTTTTAGCATTGTCATAAATGGTACTTTGAATGTTTTATGTATGTATATATAGCATATACACATGCCCTATTTCTGTGTATGTGTACTCTGTTTCTCTTTGCTATATTTTTTTACTTTAGCACAAAGTAAATGAAAGTAAAAAATAATGGACTACTTTTAAATAAGTAGGGCCAGGCTTGGGGCAGTGGCTCACACCTATAATCCCAGCACTTTGGGAGGCCAAAGTGGGCAGATCACTTGAGATCAGGAGTTTGAGACCAGCCTGGCCAATATGGTGAAACCCTGTCTCTACTAAAAGTACAAAAAATTGGCTGGGCGCGGTGGCTCATGCCTGTAATCCGAGCACTTTGGAGGCCAAGGTGGGCGGATCACCTGAGGTCAGGAGTTCAAGACCAGCCTGACCAACATGGTGAAACCCCCCGTCTTTATAAAAAAAAAAAAAAAAAAATATTAGCCCGATGTGGTACTGGGTGCCTGTAGTCCCAGTTACTCAGGAGGCTAAGGCAGGAGAATTGCTTGAATCCAGGAGGCAGAGGTTGCAGTGAGCTGAGATCAAGCCACTGCACTCCAGCTTGGGCAACAGAGCAATACTATAAATAAATTAATGAATGCCTGCATACATGTCAGCTCATGCCTGCAATCCCAGTGCCCTGAGAGGCTGAGGCAGGAAGATCCCTTTGCCCAGGAATTTGAGACAAGCCTTGGCAACATAGGAAGACTCTATGCAGACAATAAAATAAAACTAGGCATGGTGGCATGCACCTGTAGTCCCAGCTACTTGGGAGGCTGAAGCAGAAGGATTGCTTGAGCCCAGGAATTTTGAGACTGCAATGAGTTAATTGTGCTACTGCTCTTCAGCCTGGGTGATAGGTAGACCCCCATCTCAAAAAAAAAAAAAAAAAAATCCGTATTTTGTAAATATATTTGTCTTAAGGTTCTTCTACTTTATCTTTCTGTTTATTATTTCTTCATTCTATCAGAATTTATAGTTTTTCCAGTCTTGGGAACATTGTCCCAAGGAGAGCGATTTAAACAGAAAGTATTAATTTAATAGAAGAATGACCGGAACCCAGCCTCATATGCATCTCTCTGATAAATGATACTCTGTTCTTAGAATGAATTTTAGGTTTAAGTGCCAGCCCTCCATTTTCCAGCAACCCATATCGATTTAACTGTATTGGTAAAATTTATGAATGAGAACTTTCCTCTATGGCCATACCACCCTGACTGTGCCTGATCTCGTCTGATCTTGGAAGCTAAGCAGGATCAGGCCTGGTTAGTACTTGGATGAGAGCACATTCATGGAAGGCACAACTCTCCTCTCTCCTAGTAAGTAGTTCTTTGATTAAAAAGATTTTCATTCAAAAAAATATGTGTATATAGCACAATATAGCAAAATATATTTTATATATTATGAACTCATCAAATATGAGTTACAAACTCTGCCTCCGGGGTCTTGCAATTAATAAACATTCTGATTTCAAGGTAGAAAATAAATGCTACAGTGAAGGCATGGATTAAGTACCCTAGAAGGGTAGTTTGTAGGGGAGGGAGAGGACAGGCAAAATTAAGGAAGGTTTCATAGAATTCTTGATGAAAGAAGAAAATCTTAGATAAAAAATTGAAGAGAAGGTGTTTTCTGGGTATAAGAAACAGTATGTCAAAGTTTAATGACAAAATAAAAACAGTACACAAAATACGTGCTGTAAGAGTTGACTATTAATAAACTTCCCTTAGGAATGTGGACCCTTCCCAAAGGAGGTGGGAAATCGTGGGCCTTATATGGGAAATAGCAAGTAGTTTGATTCAGAAGTTGGGAGGGAAGAAAGAAATTAGAAAAAGTATTCTAGGACTAAGGCAAGGGGAGCCATATGAATGTCAGGCTAAGGTGTTCTATAGAATAGTTGTTAAAATGCTCTGGAGTCAAACGGACTCTAGGCCCTAGCTGTGCCATTTAATTTTCAACATTGGACAAGTTACTTATTTCGCTAAGTTAAAGTACACAATTGAACAAGGAGTCTGTTGTGAGGGTTAAATGTGATAATGTATGTCAGGTGCTTAGTAGTGAATTAATGGTACATAGTAAATTCTCAGTAAAGAGTAGCTTAAATAAAAGACAACAAAAACTTGAAAATGGACTCTATTGTGATGATAGGAGTGCTTCAGGAAAGTTAATCTGACAATACTCTGTAAAATGGCAACTAGAAAGACTGAGGTTAGAGAGAAGCTCATAGAAAAGTTAAGAAGCTCATAGAAAAACCCATGCAAGAGATAATGTATGTATGATTTAATATATATTCGATTGTGCTGAAGTGCAGTAGCACAGTCATAGCTCACTGCAGCCTCAAACTCCTGGGCTTAAGCAATCCTCCTGCTTCAGCCTTCCAAGTAGCTGGGACGACAGCTGCATGCCACCATGCCTGGCTAATTTTATTTTATTGTATTTTCTGTGTAGATGGAGTCTTCCTGTGTTGCCCAGGCTGGTCTCAAATTCCTAGGCAAAAGGATCCTCCTGTCTCAGTCTCTCAGAGCGCTGGAATTGCAGGCATGAGCTGGCATGCATGCATGAGAAGGGAGAAGCTAGGAGTGTATGTAAGATGCAGAGGGAGAATTGATGGGAGGTGGTATAATTAATTCTAAATATGTTTAGGGATATTATAGTTACGATTTTTAAAATACTTAAATTTGACCCCAGGGAGATAGCTAAATTGTCTAACAGGAGTTAGACTGTTGTGTTTTTAGGATATTCATTTTTAAGCTACAAGTTAATATTAAAAAACAGTTGTCAAGTTATGATATGTGGCTCACTTTGGCACTACATACTGAAATTGGAGCAATGCAGAATAGAGAATAAAATTTTTTATAATGTAGGAAACTGGCATGTTGGTAACCTAGTATCACTTTACATATATAGTAGGAAAATTCACACATATCTACCATTTCTCTACTTGATTGCCTTTGTTGCATGATAAGCTGAATTTTTTTAGGTACTTTGAACAGTAGATGTTTTGTCACTAGAATCAGGTACTAAAATAAATAAACTTGTAGTCTGTTAGCATATGTGACAGTGAAATTAATGATTGTGTTAAAATTTATTTTATGAAGCAGTCAGTTGAAGAGAAAAGATAAATTTTCTCTGATCCTATTTTAAAGGCAAAAGAATGATGTGATTTTGAAGGAAGCATGTAGTCAGCATGGTATCTTATAAACGTGTAACTAACAGCACTGTGGATGCACATTAGGATTCACCTGTCTGAATTTTAATTCATGTTCTATTGCTTCTAGCTATATGACTTAACTTTCAGTGCCTACATATGTGGAAAACAGATATCTGAGCTGTCTATCTTTCAGGGCAATTGTAGAGATCAAATGAAATAATATACTTGAAATTGGCTATAAAAATAACGCTTTACAAATGTAAGATATGAATATGTAAATTATTTATAAATTTGGCCTTCTGGCCTATCCCTTTTGTGTCCTATCTAGCAGTTAACCTGCTAAAACTCAAAATTTAAATGCAATAATTAAAAAATAGAATTTATCGTCTCTTTTCCGATTCTTATCCCTGTCCCCACCTCGCATCCAGAGACCTTACTCTATGCATTATCCTATTTTAAGGTTCTGTAATTCTCCTAGATTCAATTGTCATACTCAGTATTTTAGGATTATATTTGTCTCCTGGTGTTCAAATCATGTGAAATCATCCTTTATAATAACCATTGTTTGAAGTGATCGCTTTTCATTCCATCTGCTACTTCTCTTTATACCTATGTGTAAAGTATTAAAACATTATCTTTATTGGCCACTCCACTTAACATTTTCCCCTAGTCAACTCTGGTTACAGTATAGAGCAGATACAGCTTTCAGAAAAGCTATTTTATTGTTTTTTTTTCAGACTCAGAAACCTTTAAGCTCCCATTAACTTGCAGGAGAAGATTCAAACAATTTAGCTTAGCATTCAGAGTCAACTCTGTCTTTATCTTCTATCTCTTACGGTGGCTCTGTTTCTTATCTAGACTGGTCATGTTCTCCAACTAGGCCATATATATTCTTCATTGTTAGCCATATACAGGAAAAGCATATTGCAGGTAATTTTAAACCATATCTTTGAAAACCCATTCCTAGCCAGTTTGAAAATGTTATGAATTACCTTTTATTTTAGTGCCTTTAAAAAGCTTTGCTAGCCTTTCAGATACATTTAGTCTTTTATTACTAAGGAGTTGAAGGTGATAATAGAGCAGTTCAAGTAACCAAACATTTGATATCCTTGATACTCTTTGGCTTCTAACCAGTTTCTGCCATGAGTGTGTGGTTTTGAATATTTCCAAAGGCCTTCAATTTTGTGTTTAATAGAAGCAAATAGTGAATTTTCATTGATGAAAAGTGCAACATTTTTTACTTGAAAAGTTACACATAATATATAGGGAGCCTAAATTATCTGATTGAAAAGAAGAGAATCATGATGATCTCTTGTTCCCCTCCCACCCTTCTTTACATTGCAAGGTGAACAGTGATACTAAGATTTGTAAAGGACAATGGTGAAGGAGGACCTGGGATGCAGTCCCCTTGTGCCCTGGGAATATTTAAGGTCAGATCTCAACTTTAGGCATAAAAAAGTAAGAAGTGACTATTAAATATTTGAATCTGCAAATGTGCTTATCGTAGAATTTCCTTGTTTAAAAGAGAATCTCTATAGGCAGATAAAGGAATATCTTAGGAAGGTACCCTTCAAAACGCTAAACTAAGAATTAATCTTAAAAGATTTTCCTTCTCTTCTCTTAGTGTAGGGTAAGACTGAAGAAAAATAATGGCAAGAGTTAAGAGCTTCTGTTCTGAAGTCATACAGACTCGGTCCGAGTTTTAGCTCTACCGCTTGGATTTCTTACCTTGAAAAACAACTACACCTCTCCCTACTTCTTTTTCTCATCTGTTAATTGATGATAACTTTGAGGAGTTGGAAAGATTGAGAAGATATATGGGAAATTCTTGGTACTATGCCTAGCAAGTAGTGTTGCTGCTGTTACTTCTACTGTAACCTCCTCCATCACTGCTTACTCAACCATTTAAATAATTGTTTTGCTCCTGTCTTCTATAAAATAGAGATAGTAATTCCTTTTATATGTTTAGAGATGAGGTCTCACTGTGTTGCCCAGGCAGGAGTACGCTGTTCACAGGCATGATCATAGCCCCACTATAGCCAACTGTTGAGCTTAAGTGATCCTCCCACCTCAGGCTCCCATGCAAGCAGCTGGGAATACAGGTGCATGCCATGGCGCCCGGCAGTAATTCCTTTAAATGAACATACAACTATGGTGTAAGGATTAGATGATGTCATGGACATGCAAAAAATATGTGCAAGAGTACCCATTATAACCGTAGAAAATTTAAAGTGTTTGTCAGGCCACATACTGTTTTTTAAAATCTGTCTCCTCATTTGTCATTGGGGATGATAGTATTTAAATTTGTAGGATAGTTTGAAGCTTAAGTGTATTTAATATATATAGCACAGTGTTAAGTACATAATGAGAATCAGTAAATATTAATAGTATTAGCTATGATTATTAAATATGTTTTGGCTGTCTTTTTTTAGTCTTGCTGTATTTGGACCACTCTTGATGTAACTGTTTATCTTTTTTTTTTTCTTTTCGAGATGGAGTTTCGCTCTTGTTGCCCAGGCTGGAGTGCAGTGGTGCAATCTCGGCTCACCACAACCTCCACCTCCTGGGTTCAAGCGATTCTCCTGCCTCCACCTCTTGAGTGCTGGGATTACAGGCATGCACCACCTTGCCCGGCTAATTTTGTATTTTTAGTAGAGATGGGGCTTCTCCATGTTGGTTAGGCTGGCCTCGAACTCCCAACCCCAGGTGATCCACCCACCTTTGCCTCCCAAAGTGTGGGGATTACAGGCGTGAGCCACTGGCACCTGGTCAATACTGTATGTTTTTAAATTTAGAAATTGACAGTTTAGGTTCGTTGCACGCCACCCCCAGCTCCGAGTAGAACGCTGTCTGCAGCTTGTGCATTTTGCAGCCGCCGACTCGCCACTGTTCTCAACGCCACTTCAACTCACCGACACTGACACCAGCATGAACGGGCAGCTTGGCGGCTTCCACGAAGCATTCATCAAGGAGGGCATGTTCCTCTTTACCTAAGAGTTGGTAGGGGAAGGCCACCCAGATAAGATTTGTGACCAGATCAGTGATGCTGTCCTTGATGCCCACCTTCAACAGGATCCTGATGCCAAAGTAGCTTGTGAAACTGTTGCTAAAACTGGAATGATCCTTCTTGCTCGAGAAATTACATCCAGAACTGCTGTTGACTACCAGAAAGTGGTTCGTGAAGCTGTTAAACACATTGGATATGATGATTCTTCCAAAGGGTTTGACTACAAAACTTGTACTGGTAGCCTTGGAGCAACAGTCACCAGATATTGCTCAAGGTGTTCATCTTGACAGAAATAAAGAAGACATTGGTGCTGGAAACCAGGTCTTTATGTTTGGCTATGCCACTGATGAAACTGAGGAGTGTGTGCCTTTAACCATTGTCTTGGCACAGAAGCTTAATGCCAAACTGGCAGAACTACACTGTAATGGCACTTTGCCTTGGTTACGCCATGATTCTAAAACTCAGGTTACTGTGCAGTAGATGCAGGATCGAGGTGATGTGCTTCCCATAGAGTCCACACAATATATCTGTTCAGCATATCAAGAGGTTTGTCTTTATGAGATGAGGGATGCCCTAAAGGAGAAGGTCATCAAAGCCGTTGTGCCTGCAAAATACCTTGATGAGGATACAATCTACCACCTACAGCCAAGTGACAGATTTGTTATTGGTGGGCCTCAGGGTGATGCTGGTTTGACTGGACAGAAAATCATTGTGGACACTTACGGCAGTTGGAGTGCTCATGGAGGAGGTGCCTTTTCAGGAAAGGATTATACCCAGGTCGACTGTTTAGCTGCTGATGCTGCTCATTGGGTGGCAAAATCCCCATTAAAGGAGGTCTGTTCTGGAGGGTTCTTGTTCAGGTCTCTTACGTTATTGGTGTTTCTCATCCATTATCTATCTCCATTTTTCCATTATGGTACCTCTCAGAAGAGTGAGAGAGAGCTATTAGAGATTGTGAAGAAGAATTTCGATCTCTGCCTTCGGGTCATTTTCAGGGATCTGGAAAAGCCAATTTATCAGAGGACTGCGGCCTGTGGCCACTTTGGTAGGGACAGCTTCCCAAAGGAAGTGCCCAAAAAGCTTAAATATTGAAAGTGTTAGCCTTTTTCCCCCAGACTTCTTGGCGTAGGCTACAGAGAAGCCTTCAAGCTCTGAGGGAAAGGGCCGTCCTTCCTAAATTTTTCTGTCCTCTTTCAGCTCCTGATCAGTTGCAGTCACTCTAGTCAATGACATGAATTTTAGCTTTTGTGGGGGACTGTAAGTTGGGCTTGCTATTCTGTCCCTAGGTGTTTTGTTCACCATTATAATGAGTTTAGTGAGCATAGGTGATCCATGGAACTGCCTAGAAACAGCATTGTAGTAAATAATGCTTTGAAATTGAACCTATCACCCAACGCTCCAAAGTCCTAATTGCATTGACTTTCCCACTAGATGGTGAAAATGTCCTTGTAATGTGACCAGACATACAAAGAGGAGCTGGTACCACTCCTTCAGAAACGATTCCAAACAATCAAAAAGAAGGAATCCTTCCCATTTCATTTTATGAGACCAACATCTTCCTGATAACAAAACCCAGCAGTGACTCAACAAAAAAAGAAAACTTGAGGCCAATATCCACGATGAACAGAGATGCAAAAATCTTCAATAAAATACTGGCAAACCGATTGCAACAGCACATCAAAAAGCTTATTCATCACAGTCACATAGGCCTCATCCCGGGAATGCAAGGCTGGTTCAACATACCCAAGTCTGTAAACATAATCCACCACATAAACAGAACCAAAGACAAAAAGCACGTAATTATCTCAATAGATGCAGAGAAGGCCTTCAACAAAATTCAACATCCCTTTATGCTAAAAATTCTCAGTAAACTAGGTATCAACGGAACGTATCTCAAAATAATAAAAGCTATTTACGACAAACCCACAGCCAATAGCATATTGAATGGGCAAAAACTGGAAGCATTCCCTTTAAACTCTGGCACTAGTCAAGGATGCCCTCTCTCACCACTCCTATTCAATGTAGTATTGGAAGTTCTAGCCAGAGCAATCAGGCAAGAAAAATAAATAAAAGATACTCAGGAAACGAGGAAGTCAGATTGTCTCTATTTGCAGATGACATGATTGTCTATTTAGAAGACCCCATCATCTCAGCCCCAAATCTCCTTAAACTGATAAGCAACTTCAGCAAAGTCTGAGGATACAAAATCAATGGATGGAAATCACAAATATTCCTATAGACCAATAACAGACTTAAAGAGAGCCAAATCAAGAATGAACTGCTATTCACAATTGCTACAAAGAAAAAAATACCTAGGAATACAACTAACAAAGGATGTAAAAGACCTCTTCAAGGAGAACTACAAACCACTGCTCAAGGAAATAAGAGAGGACACAAACAGATGGAAAAACATTTAATGCTCATGGTTAGGAAGAATCAGTATGGTGAAATGGCCATACTGCCCAAAGTAATTTATAGATTCAACGCTATCCCCATCAAGCTACCTATGACCCTCTTCACAGAACTAGAAAAAAACAAAGTTCGTATGGAACTAAAAGAGAGCCCACATAACCAAGACAATTCAGAGCAAAAAGAAAAAAGCTGGAGGTATTACCACCCTACCTGACTTCAAACTATACTACAAGGCTACAGTAATCAAAACAGCATGGTACTGGTACCAAAACAGAAATACAGACCAATGGAACAGAACAAAGGCCTTGGAGGCAACGCCACACATCTATGACCATCTGATCTTTGACAAACCTGACAAAAACAAGCAATGGGGAAAGGATTCCCTATTTAATAAATGGTGTTGGGATAACTGGCTAGCCATGTGCAGGAAACAGAAACCAGACCCCTTCCTGACACCTTACACCAAAATTAACTCCAGATGAATTAAAGACTTAAACATAAGACCTAACACTGTAAAAACCCTAGAAGAAAACCTAGGCAAAACCATTCAGGACATAGGCATAGGCAAGGACTTCATGACTAAAACACCAAAAGCATTGGCAACAAAAGCCAAAATAGACAAATGAAATCTAATTAAACTCCGGAGCTTCTGTACAGCAAAAGAAACGATCATTAGAATGAACTGGCAACCAAGAGAATGGGGAAAAAAATTTTTGCAATCTACCATCTGACAAAGGGCTAATATCCAGAATCTACAAAGAACTAAAACATACTTAGAAGAAAAAATCAAACCTGTTCAAAAGTGAGCAAAGGGCATGAACAGACACTTTTCAAAAGAAGACATATCTGAGGTCAACAAACATAGGAAAAATGCTAATCATCACTGGTCATTAGAGAAATGCAAATCAAAACCACTTTGAGATACCACCTCACGCCAGTTAGAGTGGCAATCATTAAAAAATCTGGAGACTACAGATGGTGGAGAGGATGTGGAGAAAAAGGAACACTTTTACACTGTTGGTGGGAGTGTAAATTAGTTCAACCATTGTGGAAGACAATGTGGTGATTCCTCAAGGACCTAGAAATAGAAATTCCATTTTACCCAGCAATCCCATTACTGGGTATAAATCATTCTGTTATAAAGACACATGCACATGTATGTTTATTGTGGCACTGTTTACAATAGCATAGACCTGGACTCAACCCAAATGCCCATTGATGATAGACTGGACAAGGAAAATGTGGCACACATACACCATGAAATACTATACAGCCATTAAAAAAAAAAACAATGAGTTTGTGTCCTTTGTAGTGACATGGATTAATCTGGAAACCATCATTCTCAGCAAACTGACAGAAGAACAGAAGAACACCGCATGTTCTCACTCATAGGTAGATGTTGAACAGTGAGAACACATGAACACAGGGAGGGGAGCATCAAACACTGGGGTCTGTTGGGGGCGGGGAATATGGGAGGGACAGTGGGGGATAGGGAGGTTGGGGAGGGATAACATGGGGAGAAATGCCAGATGTAGGTGACAGGGGGATGGAGGCAGCAAACTGTATTGCGCTGTGTGTACCTATGCAACAATCCTGCATAATCTGCACATCTACCCCAGAAGCTAAAGTGCAATAAAATATATATATTTTAAAAAGAAATTGACAGTTCATAATATATAATTATATATTATATATAAATGGAAATGGAATAATTAAGTCAGGCTAGTTAACATATTACCTTAATTATTGGACTTTTTTTGTGTGTGTGGTAAGAATTTTTGAAGGGTACTCTTTCAGCAATTTTGAAATGTATAGTATCCCATTATTAACTATATTCACCATGCTATGCAGCAGGTCTCAAAAAACAAACATATTCCTGTCTAATTGAGATTTTGTATCATCTTCCCATTCCATACCCCAGGCTCTGTAAAAACCATTCTGCCCACTGCTTCTGTGAGTTAAATTGTTTTAGATTCCTCATACATGAAAATATGCAGTATTTATCTTTCTGTGTCTGACTTATTTTACTTAGAATAATGTTTTTCAGTTCCATTCATGTTGTTGCAAATGATGGATTTTCTTCTTTATAAAGGCTAAATAGTATTCCATTATGTATCTGTGAATATACATGTACTCTCTACATTTTCTTTATCCAGTCATCTGTTGATGGACACAAGTTGATTTCATGATTTGACTGTTGTGAACAGTGCTACAGTTAACGTGAGAATACAGACATCTCTTCAACAAACTGATTCAAATCTTTTGGGTAAATACCAAGAAGTGAGATTGCTGGATCACATAATTGTACTTTTAATTTTGTTTTTCTCTCCTATTTATTGTTTATTAAGTTCTGGAGTACATGTGCAGGATGTACAGATTTGTTACATAGGTAAATGTGTGCAGTTGTGGTTTGCTGCACCTATTTTTTTTGAGGAACCTCCATACAGTTTTCCATATGGGTATACTAATTTATATTCCCATCAACATTGTACAGGGAATACCCTTTTTCTCTTTTCTCC
Organism: Saimiri boliviensis; assembly: GCF_048565385.1. NCBI lineage: Eukaryota > Metazoa > Chordata > Mammalia > Primates > Cebidae > Saimiri > Saimiri boliviensis. Next base: position 36,457,546 of record NC_133450.1, on the reverse strand, counting down.
ATACTCTTGCCAACATGTCTTTTTGATAGTAGCCATTCTGATAGATGTGAGATGATATCGTGTTTTTAATTTGCATTTCCCTAATGATGAGTGATGTTGAACATTTTTTCATGTATGTATCAGCCATTTGCATATCTTAAAAAATTTTTTTTTCATGACATAGCCTCAGCAGGTCCTGAGAACATGTGCCCCCATGTGTATATCTTTTGAAAAATGCTCTCTCAGTTCTCTTACCTATTTTTAAATTGAGTTTTTTGTTTTCTTGCCATTGAATTGTTTGAGTTCCATTTATACTTCATATCTGTGGGCTTGGAAATCCATGGATTCAACCAACCATGGAGTGAAAATATTAGGGGAAAAAAACTACAAAAATAAAGTCATATAAATTTTTGAAATATAGCGTAACAGCTGTTTATTTGCATAGCATTTATATTAGGTATTATAAATCTAGAGATGATTTAAAGTATATGGGAGAATGTGGATAGGTTATATGCTAATACTTTGCCATTTTTAATAAGGGACTTGAGCATCTGCAAATATTGATATGCATCAGAGTCCTGGAACCAATTCCCCTGTGGATGCTGGCAGGATGACTGTATTTTAGATATTGACCCCTTATCAGAAGTATGGCTGGGCTTGCAGATACTTACTCCTAATCCATAGGTTGTCTTAGCACACTTTTTTTGTTTTTTTGTTTTTTTGTTTTTGAGAAGGGGTCTTATTCTGTCACCCAGGTTGGAGTGCATTGGCATGATCTCCGCTCACTGCAACCTCCATCTCCCAGGCTCAAGCAGTCCTCCTGCTTCCACTTCTTGAATCGGTGAGACCACAGGTATGTGCCACCACACCTGGCTAATTTTCTGTATTTTTGGTGTATAATAGGGTTTTGCCATGTTGGCTAGGCTGGGCTTGAACTCCTGAACTCAGGTGATCCACCCACCTCGGCCTCCCAAAGTGCCTTGATTACAGGCATGAGCCACCATCCTCAGCCTAGCATACTGTTAATTGTTTCTTTTGTTGTGCAGGAGCTTTTTAGTTTAAAATAGTCTCATTTGTCTGTTTTTTGCCTTTATTGCCAGTGCTCTTTTGGTGTCAGATTAAAAAGAAAATCATTGCCCAAATCCATGTTGTGTTATTTTTTCATGTTGTAGTTTTACAGTTTCTGATCTCATGTTTAAGTCTTTGAATCCATCTTGAGTTAATTTTTGTATCGTAACTGGTATGAGTAAAGGTCCATTTTCATTGTTCTGCATGTAAATAACCAGTTTGGAAATAAATTTTTAATAAAATTTTGTAACTGAATGTTTTAGGATACAGATGGTTAGTAAATTGTAAATACAGCAGTATTTTTTTCCAGCTATTTTGTCCATGTTACCTTGTTTTAATTTTTATCTCAAAGCCATTATACGGCCTAGAATCATGGGGTGAGAATAGGAGCTTATAAACTAAATCTTTCATTTACAGATATGTTATATATATGCTTTTTGCCAGAAATGCAAAAGCTGTTAAGTCTCTTCAAGTTTACATCTGAGAAAGATTGTGTCTTCTAAGCAAATGATACTGCCTTATTGATATCCAACAGAATTGAGTGTCAGGAATCATGTTATTCTTTTTCTGTCCATGAGGGAGGATGATTTATGTGGCTTTAAGTTATAATATAGGTTACCCTTTATTCCCATTTGAAATCTTACTGAGTTTTTCCTTTTAAGATTTTTTAAATTGGGATTTTGCTTCCATTCCTTACAAATTTTGTCTGGTACAGTATATTGTAAATATAGTTTAAGCTATATGAAAATAGCAGTGGTGCTGGGCATGGTGGCTCACACCTGTAATCCTAGCACTTGGGGAGGCTGAAGCGGGTGGATCACCTGAGGTCAGAAGTTTGAGACCAGCCTGGCCAACATGGCAAAACACCATCTCTACTAAAAATACAAAAATTATCCGCGTGTGGTGGCACACACCTGTAGTCCCAGCTACTCTGGAGGCTAAGGCAGGAAAATCGCTGGAACCTGGAAGTTGGAGATTGCAGTGAGCCAAGATTGCACCACTGCACTCCAGCCTGGGTGACAGAGCGAGATTCCGTCTAAAAAAAAAAAAAAAAAAAAAAAAAACTTAAAAAAATAAAAAAGGCAATGATTTCTTTGGAATGCAATTATCTGGGTGACAAATGAAGGTACTTCTATCAGCAACCTAAACCATGAACTTTGTGGAATTTTAGAAATGCCCTTTATTATAGGACGTGTCAGGGTGTTCTACTAAACAGTAAACCCAGAGCCTGGGCATGGTGACTCATGCCTGTAATCTCACTGATTCGGGAGGCCAAGTGGGAAGGACTCTTGAGCCAAGACCAGACTGGGCAACATACTGAGCAACATATGGGCAACATGTCCCTAAAAAAAAACAAAAAGTAGCTGGGCATGGTGATGTGTGCCTGTAGTCCCAGCTACATAGGAGGCTGAGGTGGGAGGATTGCATGAGCCAGGAGTTTAAAGCTGTAGTGAGGTATGGTTATGCCATTGCACTCCAGCCTGGGCAACAGAGTGAGGCCCTATCTCTATTTAAAAGAAAAGTAAAAAGGCCAGGAGCCGTGGCTCACACCTGTAATCCCAGCACATTGGGAGGGCAAGGCGGGTATATCACCTGTGGTTACAAGTTCAAGACCAGCCGGGCCTATGTGGTAATACCCCATCTCTACTAAAAATACAAAAATTAGCTGGGTGCAGTGGCACAAATCCCACATCCCAAATCCTGGTTGCTTTGGAGGCTGAGGCATAAGAATCGCTTGAACCTGGGTGGTGGAGGTTGCTGTGAGCCAAGATTGTGCCACTAACCCAGGGCATTTGCACTTGGGCTTGTAATTTAAAGGACTTTATCTGTCCATTTCTTAAAACTTTTTTTAATCCGTTAAAAAGATTTATTTTTTTTGTAGAGACAGGGTTTCACTATGTTGCTAAGGCTGGTCTCAAACTCCTGGTCTCAGTGATCCTCCTGTCTGCTTCCCAAAGTGTTGGGATTACAGGTGTAAACCAGCATCCCTGGTGTAAAAACTTTTTATATTGTGCCAGTTGAGTTAAACAAGTTCAATTTACTTCAAATACATGTTTAAAATTAAAAAAAAATATTTAGTTCTTTTTACTTCTGTAATTTAAGAACTCATTTTTCTATTAGATCTTGGGGACTTTGTTTTTGTTTAACTTGTGCCTTTTTTACTGAATAATTTCAGCGCTAATCCACTGCATGAGGAACCCAAATATTTCAATTTTTTTTGAGAAGGAGTCTCACTCTATTGTTGAGGCTGATGTGCAGTGGTGTGATCTCAGCTCACTGCAATCTTTGCCTCCTAGGTTCAAGCAATTCTCATGCCTCAGCCTCCCAAGTAGCTGGGATTACAAGCATCTGCCACCACACCTGGCTAATTTTTGTATTTTTAATAGAGATAGGGTTTCACCATGTTGGCCAGGCTAGTCTCAAAATGCTAAGTTTCTTCTGTGAAGATAGTCATTCATTGTTGGAAACTTAAATTTATGCAAGGAGTTAAACAGTTATCAAGTAAATAGAGTCTTTTATGTGATGTCAGTATATGACTTGTTTTTGGACTATATAATTATCGTTGAAAAAACTTGGTTTCTTGGCCAGGCACAGTGGTTCATGCCTATAATCCCAGCACTTTGGGAGGCCAAGGTGGACAGATTGCATGAGCCCAGGAGTTCAACACCAGCCTGGGCAACATGGTGAAACCTTGTCGCTACTAAAAATACAAAAATTAGCCAGGTGTGGTGGGTGATGCCTGACTGTATTTCCACCTACTCAGGTGGCTCAAGTGGGAGGATCACTTGAGGCTGGGGAGGCAGAGGTTGCAGTGAGTCAAGATTGTGCCACTCTACTCCAGTGTGGCTCACAGAGCAAGACCCTATCTCAAATAAATAAATATAAAAATTAAAAACTTGGTTTCTTTGAGATATAATTTACATGCAACAAGATGACATTTTAAGTGTATAATTTGAGGTTTGGTTTTCTTTTAAAATCAGCAGAATGGGTATAACTTCAGTTAAAATTCAGGCTTTTTTTTTTTTTTTTTTTTTTTTTTCCAGACAGTTTCATTCTTGACACCCAGGCTGGAGTGCAGTGGTGCAATCTTGGCTCACCACAACTTATGCCTCTCAGGTTCAAGCAAATCTCCTGCCTCAGCCTCTCGAGTAGCTTGGATTATAGGCATGCACCACCACACCTGGTTAATATTTGTATTATTAGTAGAGATGGGGTTTCACCATGTTGGCTAGGCTGGTCCCAAATTCCTGACCTCACGTGAGCCACCTGCCTCAGCCTCCCAAAGTGTTGGAATTACAGGCGTGAGCCACTGCGCCCAGCAAAATTCAGTAATTTTAAGTGTTCAATTTAATGAGTTTTTAAAACAGCTTTATTGAGGTATAATTTATATAAGAGTTAGGTTTTATGGGGACAGTTTAAGTTTTAGTAAGTTTATGTAGTCATGCAGACTATCACTGAAATATGATACTAGGACACTTTTATAACATGCAAACGTTCCCTCCTTGCTTTTTTGCAGTCAGAATCTGCTTCCAACTTCAGGAAACCATGAAACTGCTTTTTCTAGTAATACAGTTTTGTGTTTTCTAGAAATTTTGTACAGGTGGAATTATACTCTTTTGTCTGACATTGTGTTTTTGAGACTGTGCATGTTGTTGGATATATCAGTAGTTTGCTCTTATTGCTGAATTCCATTTTGTTTATCTATTCCTAGCTGAAGGATAGCATATGGTTTTAGACTATTATTATTAATGCTTCTATGCATACTCATTACAAATCTTTCTTTGTGAATTTTACAGATAAAAATATGTTTCTTTCTCTTGTGCGAAATGGCTCAGCCATATGGTAACTATGTGTTTAACTTCTTAAGAAATACCAGACTCTACAGTTTCACATTCTCATCAGCATTGTATAGGGGTTCCCGTTCCTTCACATTCTCTCCAGTGCTTAATATTGTTACTTTTTAATATTAGCCATCTTATTGTTTGTGGTGGTATTTCATTGTATATTTTTTTAACAGCAGTATTGAGATAGAAGTCTCATACTCTGCAATTTATCTGGTAACAGAAAGGGGTCCTGATCCAGACCCCAGAGAGGGTTCTTGGATCTTGCATGAGAAGGAATTTGGGGCGAATCCATAGAGTAAAGTGAAAGAAAGTTTATTAGGACAGTAAAAGAATGAAAGAGTGGCTAATCCATAGGCAGAACATCACACCGGCATGTTACTTCTTGATTATATGCTGAACAAGGGGTGGATTATTCATGAGTTTTCTGGGAAAAGGGTGGCCAATTCGCAGAACTGAGGGTTCCTTCCCTTTTTAGACCACAGAAGGTAACTTCCTGATGTGGCCCTGACATTTGTAAGCTGTCATGGCACTGGCAGGAGTGTCTTTTAGCATGCTAACATATAATGAGCAGTGAGCACCACCACGAGTCACTTTCGTCGCCATCTTGGTTTTGGTGGGATTTGGCTGGCTTCTTTACCCTAATCTGTTTTGTCAGCAGAGCCTTTGTTGCCTGACTTTGTGCTGACCTCCTTTCTTATCCTGTGGCTTAGAATACCTAACCTCCTGGGAATGCAGCCCAGTAGGTCTCAGCCTTATTTTACACAGCCTCTATTCAAGATGGAGTTGCCCTTGTTCAAATGCGTCTGACACATCCATTTCAAGTGTGCAAATTCAAAGGGTTTTAGTATATTTAGAGTTGTACAACCATCACCACAATTAATTTCCATCATCCCTCAAGAGAAACTTGCATGCCTTGGCCATAATACTCCCACCCATTCACCCCCAGTTTTAGGCAACCACTGATATACTTTCCATCTGTATTTGCCTCTTCTGGATATTTCATAAATAGTATACAGTATGTGGCCCTTTGCTGCTGACTTCTTTAAATCCTGTTTGCACGGTTAATATATGTTGTAGCATGCATCACTGCTTGTTTCATATAGGATTATACAACTTTTAATAAATTCATCAGTTGAACATTTGGATTTTTTCTACTTTTTTTGCTATTATGAATGCAGTTGCTATGAATATTTTTGTGCAAGTTGTGTGTGTGTGTGTTTGTAGATGTATGGTTTTATTTTTCTTGGTGTATACCTAGGAGTAGAATTGCTGATACGATAACTCTATGTTTAGCCTTTTGAGGAATTGCCATACTGTTTACGTTGTTATTGGAATGTTTCCATTTGGCATTCCTAACCTCACTAATATGCAACAACATAGTTGTTTTTTTTTTTTTTTTTTTTTTTTGGACAGAGTCTCTCCCTGTGTCCCAGGCTGGATTTTAGTGTCGCGATCTTGGCTCACTGCAATCTCCGCCTCCCAGGTTTAAGCGATTCTCCTGTCTCAGCCTCCTGAGTAGCTGGGATTACAGGTGTGCACTACCACACTCAGCTAATTTTTATATTTTTAGTAGAGATGGGGTTTTACGATGTTGGCCAGGATGGTCTCCATCTCCTGACCTTGTGATACACCAAATTGATATCTAGTAGATGCAGGGGTCATGGTGCATTTTTATGATTTCTTACTAAGAAATCCTAGTTATCTGTAGACAGAATTGGTTATCATACTGAATTGGTCTTCCTCCTTTACCCCCTCAGAAACACTGCAGACATTTACATTTGATCAATTGTCTCATTTTTCTTTTTTATAGAATAAGAAAGTTAGCCTGAGTTTTGTGAAAAACCAGAGAAGAGAAACTAAAAGGACAGTAGACAAGAGTTTTCCAGTTTGCATAATGTAAGTTCTTTTCACTTTTCTTGGCTTGAATCTTGTGTTAGCTGACAAAGCCGTTTCTATGGAAACAGATAGTTTAACCTCTTAGAATGTCAGAGGAATGCTGATCACTTAAAATGAGACTTCCCAGCTGCTGGTCAAAGGGCATTACTGACTGGAGAAAGAGGGGATGAATGAATTCAAAAAATTCTAGAGTTCTGGACACTAGTGTAGGCTGAACATGTTTATGCATATGAAGTATATCTCTTCCATTTTCCTCTGCCTAAAAATTAAGATGCTGATAATATAGGAAATTGGATTTCTGCTGACCTATCTTGATTCTCAGCTCTTACACAGATAGTTCTATTTGTTGGTACCCTTTTCAGTGAGCCTGTACCCCTTAGGCCATCTCAGTCTCTACAGTCTCAGTCATTTGCACTTGTTGTGAAGCTTATTTAGCTTCCTTTTGCCCCTTTCTCCAGCAACTAAAACCCTTTCTCCCCAGTTTGAGGTTAGCATTGAAACAGCTTTGGCATGCCAGTCTGGAAATTTTTCTTACTTTGTGTACTATGTATGTAAAGCAATTTTTGTATTTGTTTTCTAGCAGGGATGGGAACAGGGATTCTGATGAGGATTTGAAATGTAATTCTTTGAAGCTTTTTTTTTTTCTTCCAAACTTATAATGGGAGAGTTGAGAAGAAAAGAATTAGGGCCTGTATCTGGTAACTCTGCTGTCTTCATTACCAGCTTCTGAATTGTCAAAGGACTTTTTTAATTTTATTATTTTTTTTTTAGAGAGGGAGAGTGCAGTTGCTTTGGACTGGGAGGACTCTTAATTTTATGATATGTGTAGAGTACATGTATAAGCTAGCATATTCATGGAGTGCTTGCTTAAAAATTATAATGATCTTAATGCTAAAACTATAGGATACAGCATAATGTTTCTTTAATTCTGGAAGAAGTTTAGGGTCTTTCATGGCCCTCATTAAATTAACTTGTGAGCATTATAGAGTCTTGTTGGAGTATTAACTGATGAAGTAATTATTTAACAAGGTAGTCTGGAAAGGATTTGAAGAATTAGGGACTTGAGGGAGGTCTTGAAGGTAGAAATCAATGGAAAAGTAGTTAGCAAGTCATTTGGCCAGAAAGAAAAAAGATATGGGATAGATAAAAATGAGGAAGGTAAATTAGAAGGCTCATGCAGTTGAGTAGTAAAAGGTATAGCTAGAAAGCTTGGATTTATCTTGTGAGTTTGGACCTTATGCTCTAGGGTGAAAGCCATCAAAAGTGAGGAGTGGTTTGCTCATATACTTAATTAAGCATATCACTTACCAGGTGTCATGGCTATAGAGGCGAACAAGACAGATCCTTGCCAATTAGATAATTTACCTGTGTGATCTATAGTCATCTTGAAATTAATGTGTCTAAACCCATTTTCCTTTAATTTCCCTCTATCTGATTCTCCATCATAGTTAGTATGACATTGTCGTCTACCTAGTAAGCCAAGGATAGTACTTAAGAGTGATGGTTCTGGACTCACACTGCCCGCGGGCAATACTACGGATCCAGAGATGGGTCAGCCTGGTTCTTAACTTCAAGGAGCTTCTAGTCTGATGAGATAGAAAGGCAGAGATATAAATAGCTGCAGTCCGGCTTGATCAAGAATGTGACAGGGATTGTAGGATTCCAGAGGAAAATGTATTTGAGCTCAGACTTAAAAGGAAAGTAGGCAAAGATTAGATCTGATGCAGTCTGATTCTGGAGGCTGTTCTCTTGAAAATGTTGTCTTGAGTGACTGGATGGCTATAGTAACATTGGTTAGAACTGAAAACAGGGGGAGAGGATTACAAGAGAACAGGAGCAGATTAAAGGGAAGTAAGAGTTTAATTTTGGCCATATTAATTTCTAGATTCTTATGGGAAATTCTGATAGAATAATGGTCAGGGATCTTGTCTCAATAACCGTAGTATCTAGCCAGGGGTAAATAATTAAATTTATGTGCTCACTTTGGCAGCACATATACTAAAATTGGAATGATACAGAGATTAGCATGGCCCCTGCGCAAGGATGACACGCAAATTCGTGAAGCGTTCCATATTACTATTTTTTTAATTTAAAAAAAAATTAAATTTATGTACATATTATACCTCTATTTAATTTATTTATTTTTGTTTTGAGACGGAGTTTTGCTCTCGTTGCCCAGGCTGGAGTATAATGACGTGATCTCAGCTCACCACATCCTCTGCCTGCTGGGTTCAAGCGATTGTCCTGCTTCAGCCTCCTGAGTAACTGAGATTACAGGCATGCATCACCACAACCGGCTAATTTTGTATTTTTAGTAGAGACAGGGTTTCTCCATGTTGGTCAGGCTGATCTCGAACTCCTGACCTCAGGTGATCCACCTGCCTCCCAAAGTGCTGGGATTATAGGCATGAGCCACTGTGCCTGGCCACTCCTCTTTTTTAAATCTTTGATGATTCTCTTTTTCCACAGAATTAAGGACTTATATTTAAGACTTTTCATAAGATGGACCCAATCAGACTTTCTAGTCATATCTTCCACTACCCTATTTTAGTTCAACTAGCCTTATTTGTACTTTCCCCTCACACCTTTCATCTTCCCACCTTTGGTTCATATGGCTCCTTTCTTATTTCTCCATCTTGTCTTGAAGGTCTACTTCAAACCTCGTTTCTTAACTACAAAATGGGCATAGTTGGATCTACTTCTGAAGTTGTAATAAGGAATAAATGAGTAAATACTGTGTGAAGTGCTTGCAGTATTGGCTGGCACATAAAGAAGTGCTTAGTAAATGTTAGCTATAGTTATTGTAGTTGTCACTATACTACTACTACTAATCCTACTCCTACTACTTCTTCCTCCTCCTTTACCTTTCTCTTACTCACTTTTTGCTCTCCTATATGAAATAAACACTAAGTTCTACTGATTCTGTAACCTTTCTTTCTTTCTCTCTGTCGCTTTTCTTTCTTTTCCCTCCCTCCCTTCCTCCCTCTCAGGCTGGAGTGCAGTGGCATGATCTTGGCTCACTACAACCCCTGCCTCCTGGGTTCAAGTGATTCTCATGCCTCAGCCTCCCAAATAGCTGGGACTACAGGAACAAGCTGCCATACCTGGGTAATTTTTTTATGTTTTTGCATTTTTTCATAGAGATGGGATTTCACCACATTGCCCAGGCTAATCTCAAACTCCTGGTCTTAAGTGATCCACTGTCTCAGCCTCCCAAAATGCTGGTATTACAGGTGTGAGCTACTGTGCCTGGTCTATAACCTATGTATTTCTTGAATGTAACTTACTCATTCTCACTATCTGACTTGAGCACCCTATTTCTGATATGTGCTTTGAGTCTGGTCTCATTGCCACCCTTCAGTGAGCCCTCTATCCTTCAGTAGTAGTGATATTTCTATAAAAATGAATGTGATTACGTCATCCCCTGCTTAAAATCTTTTAATTATTCTTACTATTTTTAGGGTAAAGATCTAAAACCCTTCTCAGTATGGCCTCCTGCTTGCCTTTCCAGTTTTATCATTATTGATGTACAGCATATTCCCATTGTCCCATCCAGTTTATTGTATTCTGTTTTCTGAAAGTGCCATTCTGTCATACTCTTCCTTCCTAGAGGTCATGTGAGCCTGTCTGCCTGGAGTAGACCTTTCTGCTAGCTGGCTAATTTTTAGTTGCCCTTTGATATACAGCTCAAAGAAATGTATCCTTAGGTTTTGAGTGTTTCCTATCGCCTTTTACCACAGACCAAGTTTTATAGTTCATTGTCTGTGACGTTCCAAGTTGAGTTGAACAGATATTTATTGGGCATTTCTTATGATATGTATTAGGCTAAGCACTGGAGCTGTGAAAGTAAGACATGATCCCTGACTCTAACAAATTTAGAATCTTGTGAGGAGATTGGGGAAAAATAATCATTTATTTTCTTTGCTTTCACTCCCAGTAGACTGAACATTCTTGGGGAGATAACCAAAATGAAATTTAAAGCAGATTACTACCAGGTTGACATGATCCCTGACTCTTAACAAATTTAGAATCTGGTGAGGAGATTGGGGAAAAATAATCATTTATTTTCTTTGCTTTCTCTCCCAGTAGACTGAACGTTCTTGGGGAGATAACCAAAATGAAATTTAAAGCAGATTACTACCAGGTTGCAGAAATTTTTCTGAGAGCAAAGATTGTATCCAGATATACAAGTGTGATAATAAATAGTCCAAGCATGAGAATTTTGACCTGCCCTGGTCTGTCTTGCATGACCTTTAATTTTCCCCATAGTATAATGAATATGGACACAGATGTAGACCTTTTAAGCCGAATTTTATATTTCAGATTATAATTTATATGTATATCAGTTTAAAATGCGTCATTTATTATTAAATTTGATTTTTAATATCCAGTAATTGTTACAGAGAGGGTTGATTTTCTGAAAATATGTACACTCCTTGATTTTTAAAATTAAGCATAGCACTGCAGTAACTCCTACATAATTTTCTGCTTACTTGTAAGGAAAAACATTTAAAAAGCTGAATTTGCATTTGCATATAGTCAGTGCCTAACATAAGAATTGTCTAACATAAATCAAATAGCTGGCATGTTAATGAAAAAGAAGGCACTCTAATGGTAAATAAGGTACTTATGTGTGTAGATCACATTTAGAAAGAAAGAAGCCAAAAGTTGGATGAAAGACAGAAAACTCTACCAAAATGTTTGTGCAAATGTAGTTTTAATAATGGCTCATGTAACTGACATCCATTTTCCTGATTGTTGGATTAGTGGCTTTCCTGATAGCCTAGTTGAGTTTGTACTAAGCATTTTATCTTCTGTCCCTATTTGCACTATGACCCAAGATATTTGAGAGAAGATTGGCTGGCATTATGAATATTGTCTGAAAACCTGGCTTTTGCTCAGTTGACATTGTGCTCTAACCACCTGTTTACTAAAGTGATGCCCAACTCAAGGAGGTAGTAGGTTTATTATTGTAAATATTATTGCTCTTGAGCGAGAGAGGGAAAAGAAAGGCTAATTAGATTTAAAGTGCGGGTTTACACATATGTAAACAATCTGCCTATTTATGCCTGAGAAATAGCTTGATGAAAAGCCAGAGTTATCTGGTAAAATATTTTTATTTTCTAAAATATGTTGAAAGATTTTTAAAATATGAGAATCAAGTTAATACTGGTAATTAATGTAAGTATACATTATCTTTCGTGAAACTCAGAGCAGTCAATCCTATGAATAAAGTTTGCAAGTGAATCTTGGTCAAAGAGAGAAAATGGTCTTAAAGCATAAAGCTAGAAGATTAAAAATACAGTTACCTTCCTGTTTACTGTGATCTTTTTGCTGTACAGTATGACTCTCAAAAGTTTTTGAGTGGTAACAGATACTACTGTTTTCTGTAACTGAATCCTTGTAGAGATAACCCTAATTCTTTTTTTTTTTTTTTTTTTTTTTTTTTTTAAGATGGAATCTCACTCTGTCACTCAGGCTGGAGTGTAGTGGTATGATCTCAGCTCACTGCAGCCTCCACCTCTACCTCCCAAGTTCAAGCAATTTTCCTGCCTCAGCCTTCTGAGTAGCTGGGATTATAGGTGCCTGACACCACAACTGGCCAATTTTTGTATTTTTTAAATAGAGACAGGGTTTCGCCATGTTGCCAGGCTGGTCTTGAACTCCTGACTTCAGGTGATCCACCTGCCTTGGCCTCCCAAAGTGCTGGGATTACAGGTATGAGCCACCGCACCCAGCCTGATCCTTTTTTTTACTTAAATGGGACCAGTTATAAAGACTGATAACCCGTGTATTCCTTGTCTCAATGTAGTTTTGTCTTGTAGCTGCCTCAGCTGCTAATTGAAGTTTGGGCATGTTCTTCACCTCAAAAACTCCTAAACATGAATGAATTATCCTCCAGAATACTGCTTGTATTTCAAATGAGGTACAGACATGGCTGATATATGCCAAATCAGTTGATCATTCATCAATTTCTTTAGTGGTTAACTAGTAAGTTATTTCAATCCCATGTTGACTGTTGAGCATAAGGTGCTGTGTTGAGACAACTACTAAAAGATGATTAAAGCACCTTTTTATGTTTTAAGCAAGCAACCTGTTCCCTACCAAACTAATACTGCAGACTTTTTATCTTCCCACTTTGCTAAACTTACCAGTACTATATATCATTTTTCTTAGCTTTAAAATTGAATAGTATGTTTCACGTTCTTGGAAGGGGACTTTTTGGGGGAGAAGGGGATCTTGATTTCCTCACCATTATCTGTAAAAATGAAAGTACTTAATCTACATAGCAAAATAATATTATATACTTATTATTTTCTATGTTGTATGGAGATTAGAAGTAGGCTATGTAAAAACCTGCTTTTATATTGTAATTCTTATACTTTTTTCCCCCCCATCTTTCCCCTTAGATTTCCTTCATGGATACTTTTTCATAGCATTATTATGTGATGTGAGAAGTTTTTTTTTTTGTTTTTTTTTTCCAAGTAACATGGATTTTATACTACAGAATCAAGAGAATTGGCCTTTAGGAAAAATTGATTTGTAAAAAGTGGTACAGGTTTTTATAGATAACCATGACAACATCCCATATGAATGGGCATGTTACAGAGGAGTCAGACAGCGAAGTAAAAAATGTTGATCTTGCATCACCAGAGGAACATCAGAAACACCGAGAGATGGCTGTTGACTGCCCCGGAGATTTGGGCACCAGGATGATGCCAATACGTCGAAGTGCACAGTTGGAGCGTATTCGGCAACAACAGGAAGACATGAGACGTAGGAGAGAAGAAGAAGGGAAAAAGCAAGAACTTGACCTTAATTCTTCCATGAGACTTAAGAAGCTAGCCCAAATTCCTCCAAAGACCGGAATAGATAACCCTATGTTTGATACAGAGGAAGGAATTGTCTTAGAAAGTCCTCATTATGCTGTGAAAGTACTAGGTAAGTAAAAATAGAGGGATAATAGAAAACGTTTTGCTTTAATTATCTATGCCTTATAATGTATATGGGAAGGAAGCGGGTTTAAGAGAATGTGAGTAATGTCAGTTTGAATTTCAGACCAACATCTTTTGTTTTCTTGGAAACGCCATGTAACTATTGTTTATTGTTAGCAACATAGAGCTAAAAGCATGTGACTTAAATGTTCAGGCACTGTAACATGTTTTTTAGATATTAAAGAGTTCTACATGTGGCCTTAATATTTAAAGCCTCAAAATTTACCTTTTATATAAAACTCACAAACTTTATGCAAAATACTAAAAAACAATTTTTCAGATTTTGAATTTCTGATTTCCTTAAAGATTGTAAAATTGTAATGAAAATAATAACTAATAGTTTAAATTCTTTGATTTTTAAAATTAATGATTGTCAATAAAAAGAACTGTTATTATTTATATAGCATCATAAACATAAAAATGGTATTTTCTATATATCCCCAAATTCTGTTCTGTGGGGGAAAAAAAAAAGTCCTATGAGATATAAATAGTCACAACCAAACCAAAAAAATTCTGTGACCAAATGCATTTTGAGAACTCTGGGCTAAATAAGCTAAATAACTTCTGATTACAGGACTTCTCATAGCTGTTAGAATGTTACTAGGCATTGTGAATCTACAAGGGAGGTTGGTGTCAAACTTAGAATATATTTAATCATTGAATTTACTGCCTACCCTTCTTGCACGTGCACATACACCTAAGGGCTCACTGAACTAGTGTTAGGAATGCATTTTATTTTTTGGTGGTTTGCTGTTTTTTAGGTGTGAAAAAAAGAGTTTTGGCCGGGCGCGGTGGCTCAAGCCTGTAATCCCAGCACTTTGGGAGGCCGAGGCGGGTGGATCACGAGGTCAAGAGATCAAGACCATCCTGGTCAACATGGTGAAACCCCGTCTCTACTAAAAATACAAAAAGTTAGCTGGGCATGGTGGCACGTGCCTGTAATCCCAGCTACTCGGGAGGCTAAGGCAGGAGAATTGCCTGAACCAGGAGGCGGAGGTTGTGGTGAGCCAAGATCGCGCCATTGCACTCCAGCCTGGGTAACAAGAGCAAAACTCGCATCTCAAAAAAAAAAAAAAGTTTTACTTTTTTGTAGAAAGAGAGTTTTTATTGTCGGTGTCATTTTGCCATTCATTTAAGGGTCTGTTGAGTCTTAAGTGTTTTAGCAAACATTGTTTCATGTAATAAAATAATCTTGTTAACAGTACTCTCTAATCTCCATTTTGGAGATAAAGAAATTTAACCTTAGTAAAACAACTTTTTAAAGACATCAGTGGCAGAGCCAAGTTTGAATTTGCCAGATCTGATGTTGATGTACTGCACAAAGTGAAAGGTTTGCGTGGAAACCAATACCCAGCCAGCACTTCAATCACCAGGCCAGAGCTGTGGCTACCCAGAATAGAGCACCTTTTTCTAATTTGCCTAGAGGTACCATGTATATGCTAGATTTGTTCCTCAGTAAGTCTCTTTATTCCAAGTTTGGAGCAGTTTCTACTACATCACCTCATCTGCTTTTCTTTGTTATAAATTTTTATTGAGGATCCACATTTCATATGTACATGCTTCTCTGTGTTTTAAGAAATCATAGATATGTGTTTGGTCATAGTAAAGTCTGCTAAATGCCTTCAGATATTATAATTACAGTGAAAGCTAAAAACATTACGTATTTTTCTAATACATTTATGTGAAGGAATTTTATGTTCTTTTTTCCTGAGGATTTTGTTAGAGTAAAAATACGTCATTCCTGATTACTTCTTGCTAGCCTTCATTTCCTACCACTCTATTATTATTTATTAAAATATTCTGAATATATTCCATTGTAGAAAGTTTGTCACATCCAGTGCAAACCTGGATTGATTCTTCTGTTTTTCTGTTTACATTCCCTTAAGATTAATGTATTGTCCATGTCCATTAGGTTTACTTGGAATCAGGCATTAAGTGTCCATCTGATAGGTAATATTCATGTAATCACAGTAAAGAAACAAGTATAGCTTTAGCCAGATTCACTTAGTAGGGGAAAAGTTATGGGTTTATGGTTTTATTTTGCCTAAGCACAGAAAATTGGATTATCATTTCTCTTATTTATTATTTTTTTTTCTGTGGGGCTTTTTCCTTTTTCTGTTTGTATTGCTGACTTTTCTACAAATTCAGATTAAATGATACCTCTATTCCAATGTGTAATCCGCTGTCATTTTAAAAAATACGTTTGTGTGGTTCTTGAATTTAAGGCAGTTTTATATATTTTATTGTAAGGTAATTTGAAATGTCATACCAGGTATTTGTAATTCATTTCTTGGACAGGAGAATGTGTTTTGAGAAATAAATGATAGACTTTATGTTAATATATTCAACACAAATCTCTGTTATGTAAGAATGAGAAATTAGCATAAAGTATCGTTTGTTATTGTCAGTCATAGCCTCAGGTTTTTAAGTTTTTGTTAAAAATGAAGTGTAAAAGCTTTTTACCAAACTTTTTTTTTCTTGTTCATAATCTGCTAACACATCAAACTGTAAGAGAAGTACTCCCTGAACATTGTGTCTCCTTGCTAGTATTTGGTTAATACCCATATGACAGGAGACAACTGCTCAGCTTTTTTCACATCCAGAAACAGCAACTTTGTTTTAAATGAGGGAAGATTGGGCAACTGATTTATTTCTTTGAGAGGAAGCCTTCAGTTTCTAAACAATACATCATCTTTTATCCGTGAGTAGACAAAGTATTCTTTTAAGAATTGAAAATATGATTGGCAAGATTAATGGTCTGGGTGGCTTTTAATGAAAAGTATTTGTAAATTTGGCAATGTATGATAATAAAATTACAGGGATGGAATTGATAGACAAGATTCAGAAAGGATGAACTTAATTTTCCTGTTTAAAAGCAGAATTTTTTTGAAAGATAAAAAATAGTGATAATGGAAACTAGATTTCAAATGAATGATTAATATGAGTATTATAAGTGGTAAAAATTTTTATATTCTGCATGTAGGCAAGCATGGAAAGAAAAAAAACTTTGATATTAGGGAGGCTTTCTTTAAAATTGGCGTTAGTTTTTAAAGCTTGCTTTGCTACAAATATTATTCTCTTTGTTCTTTTTCATAATCAGAACAAACTAGTTTGGGAGAGAAATCCTCAGAAAAGTAAAGAATGCAGGTTGGAGTGGATTGAGCTAGAGTAGTGTAATTTTCAGATATTTCTGTATTACAGATTTCACTGTTTTTGTGTTCTCAGATAACTAATTTTGGGCCAGGGATGTGGACAAGGAAATATAGTAGATAGAATACTTAAAGGAAATAAACCAAGGAAGACTGCTATCTATCATATATGTGACTATAAAATTGTTAAACCTTTGAAGCAGTGTCAGAAAGGGGCACACAGACACACTTAGGTGTATCCGTGGTGAGCTGTTTAGTGGTTAATAAAAAGACTTGAAATTTGTAATTATGGACTTTCTAATCTGCTAGGAGATACTATTAGAGTGAAGAAGGAAAAAAAAACAGGGAAGAAAACTGGGAAAATAAAGCTAAAGAACAAAATATTTTCAAGGAATTAATAGCGTGTTTTAGTCATAATTAATGCCTGCATATTTTTTGCCAGTTGTCTCTGGATATTCAAACTCTT
This sequence comes from Saimiri boliviensis, assembly GCF_048565385.1. Lineage (NCBI taxonomy): Eukaryota > Metazoa > Chordata > Mammalia > Primates > Cebidae > Saimiri > Saimiri boliviensis. The sequence continues at coordinate 36,440,148 of NC_133450.1, read as the reverse complement.
AAGTCAAAAGATTGTTGACATTTTAAAGTAAAATAGCTCTCTAACATTTCTTTCTGACATTTAACTGACTTTTGATTGACCATGGGGCATACTGGAATTTTGTGTGATCTCAATAAACTTTTTTAAAGGTTGGCTTTAAGGTAAAATGTATTTAAAGCCAGCAGACAAAATCCTGGTGCCAGAAAATCTTGAGTTTTAGTTTGTCCCTGCCTCTGAGAAATTAATTATTTTTATTATCAAATTTTTGTTTATTATAGATATTTCCAAATAAATGTTATTAGCCATTCCTTTAGGGAATTATTTTACCCTCATGGAAGTGAAATAATTAAATCTGTTGTCACTAGATTTAATGTATGAAGTGTTGGGATTATTTGAGAATTCTGTGTTAGTCAAGTTGCTAAAATTAGAGCTAAAGATTTAAAAATTCATTAGAGTATATGTATAGTCATGTAAATTTTGTTTATTAAGTACACATAATTCTATAGAAAAATAACTGCTACATCATTCAGTCTTTGACACAATGCATTAAAATTTCATTCCACCTATTAAGTAGTAGTAGGTTTTAAAACTTAGTTCCTCCTGCAAAGATTTGCTTCATTGTCTTATGGCACATTCAGAAACGTATGATGTAGTTGCATATTGGAAAGTGCATGGATATTAGAGTCAGAACTGAATTTCAGTACTTTTTAATGTCACTGAATTGCCATTGACCTTGGACATGTTACTTAATTTTTCTGAGCCTTGGTTTCATGATTTTCTTGAGAACCAAATGAAAAAAGGTGTTTGAGTAAATGGCAGTTTGAATGAAATTTAATTTTTGTGAGAACCGGAAGCTACCAGAGAGATCATCTGACCCTGTAGTCCATAAAATTAATTTGTGGATGTTAACCACTAATTTTTTTTACTTCATTTTAAAAATAACAGCTTTATTAAGATATTCACATGCCATAAAATTTCATCTTTTAAACTATAGAATTCATTAATTTTAAGTATACTCACAAGGTTGTGCAGGCAGGCATAGTAGTTCACGCCTGTAATACCAGCACTTTTGGAGGCCAAGGTGGGAGTATCTCTTGAGCCCAGGAGTTTGAGACCAGCTTGGGCAACATAGTGAGACCCTGTCTTCTAAAAAAAAAAAAGTCAGCTGGGCATGGTGGCACACTTCTGTAGTCCCAGCTACTAGGGAGACTGAAGCAGGAGGATTTTTTGAGCCCAGGAGACCAAGGCTACAGTGCTTAAAAAAAACAAACCAAAACCAAGGTTGTGTAACCATCACTACTGTATAATTCCAAAATATGTTGTACCCATTAATGGTCACTCTCTATTCTCTCTTCCACCTGGCCCCTGACAACCATGAATATACTTTCTGTCTTTTTGGATTTGCTTATTCTAGACATTTCATATGAATGAAATTACATAACATAGGCTCTTTTGTGACTTAGCCTCTTTTCATTTACTGTTATGTTTTCAGGATTCATCCATATTATAGCGTGAATCAGTACTTAATTCCTTTTTATGGATGAATTAATATTCCACTGTACAAATATACCACATCTTGTTTTTCCATTCATCTAGGTTAAAAAATTTGTTTTTTAATTTTTATTTTTTGTAGAGATGGAGTCTCACTATGTTGCCCAGGCTGGTCTTGACCTCCTGGCCTCAAGTGATCCTCCCACCTTGGACTCCCAAAGTGCTGGGGTTACAGGCATGAGCCACTGCAATTTTGATTCCACAGGTAGATATACTGGAAACTGATATAATTTCCTCATACTTAGTAATATTAAGTTCCCTGTCTTAGTATCATATTAGACCCTACAGTTTAGGGGAAAAGAAATCTTAAAAGTTTCAGAAAAAAGTCATGAAATTGGTTGGAATTGAAATTTCTGAGGACAGGTTAAAAGAATCAGAATTATTTATACAATGAAATGGAGAATCTCAATACTGGTATAAGTCTCCAGAAGCTATCTGTTTTCATATGGGGCAAATGAGAGTAATACATAAAAATAAATGATGAGGCCAAAGTGGGCAGTTCACCTGAGGTCAGGAGTTTGAGACCAGCCTGGCCAATATGGTGAAACCCTGTCTCTATTAAAAATACCAAAAAAATTAGCCGGGCATGGTGGCGCATGCCTGTAATCCCAGCTACTTGGAAAGCTGAGGCAGGAGAATCACTTGAACCCAGAGTTGGAGGTTGCAGTGAGCCTAGATTGTGCCACTGCACTCCAGCCTGGAAACAGAGCAGGACTCTACCTCAATCAATCAGAAAATCAATAAAGCCAATCCAGATGGAGATTCCTTAGGTAAAAGATTTTTTGCCCTTATAACCAAAAAATCTTTCCACATGGCTACCCAGAGTTCTAGACATTTGAAGGCAGGATTTCCTGATGAAGTATAACTGGGAGATTGCTTTCTGTTTCCTGTTTTAGAGTCTTCATTCTTTTACATTTTAGACTGCCAGGAGAGGGCAAGGAGGGAGGACAGTTTAGGAGGGTAGACTTGTTGACCAATGTGTATGTTTGTATTTATTTGATTAGTTATATCCCAAAGCCAAATGTAAGTGATCTTTCTTACTTTAGAATAATATATTCTGTCTTTTAAATAACCAAGAGTTAAGTGTTGCATGAAATATTAGAGAAGATGGAAACTTAATTTCTACTGAAAAATCAGGTAAGAGGAAATAGGTCCAACTACAGGGCAAAGAGTTTAAACTACACATAAAGAAATTCCTTGTAAAAAAATGTGTTACAGACTAGAATTTATTACCAAAGCCAGATTTGCTATGCCTGCCTCTACCTTCTCCTGGGCAGAGTGCCTCCATCCTGCCTTAGTACTTAACGTCTTGAACCACTCCCAACCTAGCACATATGTCAGTCTTTCCTCATTAGCCTTGTGATTCTTCATTTCTCTCTTTATTTCTCTGGCCATGTGGTTTTTTCTTGTGTCTATTGTCTGTCTGTATGGGATTGGGGAAGGGAATTTCTTCTCTCTGTCCTCTGTCCTCTTTGTTGTCTCTGTGTCTTCGTCTTTATTATGAAAGTTATTTGACAGGACTGATTTAGTTATATCTGAATGGATTTTTAAAATTTCCTGTGGAATTGTATAGAATGTTGAAAAACTTGGGTGGATTTTTGTTTGTTTTAAGTAACAGATATATCCCTCAAAGAATGGAACATTTCTTTGAGTGTGTGGAAAGAACAGAAAATTAACTGTTCTTTGCTGGGTGGAGTGGCTTATGCCTGTAATCCCAGCATTTTGGGAGGCTGAGGTGGGTGGATCGCTTGAGCTCAGGAGTTATAGATCAGCTTGGGCAACCAGGCAAAACTCCATCTCTACTAAAAAGTACAAAAATAGCCAGATGTGGTGGAATGCACCTTTGGTCCTGGCTACTTGGGAGGCAGAGGTGGAAGGATCGCTAAAACCTGAGAAGTTAAGGCTGCAATGAGCTGTGATTGTGCCACTACACTACAGCCTGGGTGACAGAGTGAGACCAGGTCTGAAAAAAAAAGAAAGAAAAGTAACTGTTGGCTGGGCGTGGTGGCTCAAGCCTGTAATCCCAGCACTTTGGGAGGCCGAGGCGGGTGGATCACGAGGTCAAGAGATCGAGACCATCCTGGTCAATATGGTGAAACCCCGTCTCTACTAAAAATACAAAAAATTAGCTGGGCACGGTGGTGCGTGCCTGTAATCCCAGCTACTTAGGAGGCTGAGGCAGGAGAATTGCCTGAACCCAGGAGGCGGAGGTTGTGGTGAGCCGAGATGGCGCCATTGCACTCCAGCCTGGGTAATAAGAGCGAAACTCTGTCTCAAAAAAAGAAAAAAGAAAAGTAACTGTTGTTGAATAATACATATATGTGAAGTGCTTTTAAAAATGTACCATTTATGGCTGGGCATGATGGCTCACGCCTGTAATCTCAGCACTTTGGGAGGCCAAGGTGGGTGAATCACTTGAGTCTGGAAGTTCAAGACCAACTTGGGCGACAAAAAAATACAAAAAATTGGTCGGGTGTAGTGTAGTCCCTGAAGTCCCAGTCCCAGCTACTGGGGTGGCTGAAGTGGGAAGGATCACATGAGTCCGGGAGCTCAAGGCTGCAATGAGCTGTGTTCGCACTACTGAACTCTAGCCAGGGTAACAGAGCAAGACCTTATCTCAAAAAAAAAAAAAAAAAAAAAAAGACCCTGGAGATTCTGCTTATGATTGAATTAGAACTCTGGAAAAATAGGCCTTCTAGATTTCCTTAGTGTTTTCTCATAAGTATATTGGATTAAAAGCCATTGTTCTGATGTAACAAGAAAGGATGAAATTATATTTAGTATGTTCTAGTTAAGACTTCAGGAATATCAGTTTAATTCTAGTTATTAAAAAGCACTCTAGTAGGAAAATGGGCAGAAGAGAAACAAAGTGGATGAAAGAAGAAATTCAAATGGCTATAACTTGTAAAAATATGTTCAGTTGTACCAGACAGATCACCAAAAATTAAAAGATTGGTAACTCTTAATTGGATTTGTGTTTGTGGAAATAGGTATTCATGTGCATTACTGGCAGGGGTGTGACTTGGTACAAATCCAGAAGGCAGCTTGGCAGTATGTATCAAAGTGTTAAATGGTTTTTATTATGTGATTAATAATTTTATCCTAGGAATTCCAAGGAATTGAAAAATAGGTTGCAAAACAACATTTACAGTGTCATCTCTGTGGTTAGACCAGCATTTTAAAAGTTAGAAAGGCTGCATAGCATAACAAAATAATACCAGTAGTTATAACTGAAAGGTAGAAGTACAGATAATTTTCAAAATAATGTCAGTATTTTAGTGTCCTTGTGAGTGGCTTTGGTACATAGAAGAGATTATGCAGAAACTCTTGGCCTTAAAAAAATTTTAATTCACCTGAGGTTGAAGACACCCGAAAGGGATAACCTTCTGGGCTCCCTAAGGCTGCTTGTTGATTTCAGTCAGCAGTGAGATCTGAGGCTCTCAATTTTTCAAAATACCCTAACAGCCAGTGTAGTGGTGCAGTCTCGGCTTACTTCAACATGGGGTTCAAGCGATTCTCTTGCCTCAGCCTCGTGAGTAGCTGGAATTATAGGCATGCGCTACCATACCCGGCTAATTTTGTATTTTTAGTAGAGATTGGGTTTCTCCGTGTTGATCAGGCTGGGTCTCAAACTCCTGACCTCAGGTGATCCGCCTGCCTCAGCCTCCCAAAGTGCTGGGATTACAGGTGGGAGCCACTGTGCCTGGCAATGAGGCCCTTTTAATAATTACTAAAGGCCTTGCAAGGTGTGGCTCACACCTATCATCCTGGCACTTTGGGAGGCCGAAGCAGGAAGATTGCTTGAGGCCAGGAGTTATAGACTCAATTTCTACCAAAAAAAAAAAAAAAAAAAAAAATTGTTTCAATTAAATAGTAATTTAATTATCTTCTCAGAGAATTCTAGGCCTCATGAGATCGTAGCTTCTATGAAGCTTAACTGCTTTGTTGCTTTTGTAATTTCTTTTTAAGATATTTAAATGTTTTCATGTTTCACTTTTAAGATACTTTAAGGCTTTTGAATTCTTTAATCTCTTAGGGAATTATTTGCACTGTTAAGAAATTCTTTGGTAACCTCATTGTATGTGATGGAATCTGACATTTTCTATTCTTCCTGTCTATTCTTACTATTAGCTTATGGTTAAATTCTGGCTATCTCTCAGCTTTTATCTAGCTCTGGGCCACAGCTTCGTAGGTCATTCTAATGACAATTTTGACTTTTAAATGTTTTCCCCAATTTTTCTTCATTTTAAACTATTGATGACCACACATATATGTGTGTGTTTAGAGAATAATGACAAGGAAAAAAGTAGCCCACCCACCCTCCCTCCTTCTCTCCCTCCCTCCCTTCCTCCCTTCCTTCTTCCTTTCTTCTCTTTTTTTTAAATTTCCTTTTCTTTTTTTTCTTTCACAGGGTCTCACTCTGTCACCCAGGCTAGAGTACAGTGGTGTGATATTGGGTCACTGCAACCTCTGCCTCTCGAGTTCAAGTAATTGTCCTGCCTCAACCTCCCAAGTAGCTGGGACTACAGGAGCATACCACCATACCTGGCTAATTTTTGTATTTTTTGGTAGAGATAGGGTTTTACCATGTTGGCCAGTCTGGTCTCAAACTCCTGACTTGACGTGATTCACCTGCCTCGGCCTCCCAAAGTGCTGGGATTATAGGCATGAGTCACCACTATGTCTGGCTGACTTTTAAGTCTTATAAGTCTTTATAAAAATATTTTTCCTTGTCATTATTCTCTAAATAGTACAATGTAACAGCTATTTACATTAAGTGTTATAAGTAATCTAGAGCTGATTTTAGGTAACTGGAGGATGTGTATACCTTATATGCAAATACTGCACCATTTTATATAAGGGATTTACACATCTGCAAATTTTGGTATCTGTGATAGGTCTTGGAATCAATCTCCCACTGATACCAAGGGACAACTATATATATAAACTAAGGAAGACAAATATGTATATATATTTAAAAGGAAGAATAAAGTTCTATTGATTTTGGGCAGGAAAGAGAGGGAACCTCAAGAATCAACAGAAGAACTGTTAGAATCTATTTAAAACTTTAACTGCTGTTCAAATTGTGGCATACAAGATAATTAAGAGTCGGTTGTGTTTCTGCAGGCCTTTTAAGAAGAAAGCTGACAGCAAGGCATATTAGGAAGATATTTTCCAATGTCTTTTGTATACTATGTCTTTGATTGTATAAGTCCTAGTATGTGCTCTAAGTTTTTCTTAGACACATTTACAGGTTTAATTTTAGTCTAAATCTCAATAGGACTTTTCTTTCTGGAAGACTAGAAAAGAAGGAATGGGAGGTAACTTGAAAAAAAGTGACTTACAACTAATTTACAATAGTCAAGAAATTTATAAAGATCAGGTACTTGTCATGTTAATATGAACAAACATTATAATGCTACTATAATAAGACAATATAGTTCTGATAGACCAGTGAAATAAAGACATTCTAATATGTGTAAGAATTTGGTGGCATTATAAATCTGTGGAAAAGGAATGATTATTTTTTGACGAGGTTTCACTCAGTTGCTCAGGCTGGTAATGCAGTGGTGTGATAATAGCCTCAGTGAATTCTCCTACCTCACCCTCATGAATAGCTAGGGCCTAAGGCGCATGCCACAATGCCTGGCTAATGTTTTGTATTTTTAAAAATTCTTATTTTTAAAAGAGGCAGGATTTCACCATGTTGCCCAGGCTGGTCTCGACCTCTTGGACTTAAGCAATCCACCCACCTTAGCCTCCCAAAGTGCCGAGCTTACAGGCGTGAGCCACTGCACCTGGCCAGGAATGATTATTTAATAAATGGCACTGGAATCATTGGTTATTTTGAAGAAGAATAAAGTTAAAATTTTTCAGATCTATGCTGAAATAAATTCCAAATGGATTAAAATTAAACAAGTTAAATATTTAAGTAGAAATTATAAGACGCTAGAAGAAATCTAGATTTTTTTAATGACTTACAAGAAGCTTATAAGCATAGAAACAGTTAAATAAATCACACAGGAAAAGAAAGGGGTCATTCTTAACATATAAGAGTTAACCACTTCTGGCTGGGTGTGGTGGCTCACACCTGTAATCCCAGCACTTTCAGAGGCCAAGGCAGGCGGATCATGAGGTCAGGGGTTCAAGACCATCCTGGCCAAAATGGTGAAACCCCATCTCTACTAAAAATACAAAAATTAGCTGGGCATGGTGGTGGATGCCTGGAATCCCCTGTACTCAGGAGGCTGAGGCAGAGAATTGCTTGAACTCGGGAGGCGGAGGTTGCAGTGAGCCGAGATCGTGCCACTGCTCTATAGCCTGGGTGACAGAGCAAGACTCTGTCTCAAAAAAAAAAAAAAAAAAAAGAAAAAGTTGAAAATTTCTATAATGAAATTAATAAAAGCAACTACAAATAAAGAGACAAATAGTAATACTGGAAAACGATTCCCAACAAATACGACAGAGTATATGCACACATATGTGCACGCAGCCTGTTTGGGAGCAGGGAAGAGACTACCAGTGCTTCTTAACCGTTTTGGAATAATGTTTTCCAGAAAAATGCTTGTGCTAGGCATGCACACTAACAGGCAGATACAGTACACGTACACGTGCCCACAACTTTCAGTACAACTTTAGGAGACTCACATATTCATTAGAGTTTTATAGACTGCAAAACAAGTGCCTGGTAAATATGAATAAACCTCAGCTTACCTATTAATAGGTCAAATAGAAGATTTTTTAAAAATGATCTCTAATTGGTGAAAATATTGCTAATGGAATGCAAATTAGTAAAGCCTCCCTTGAAAGCTGTTTGACTTTTAAAAAATGTCAGAATCTTATCTAAAAGTTCTACTTCTGGGAATTACTTTATGAAGAATCTGAGACAAATTTATCTGTAGCACTGATTACTATGTACTGGAATGCTTGTTTTTATGGTAGCAAAAAATTGGAGGCAATCTAAATTTCAACTTTAGTTTAATGGTTACTATAAATTATGGTTTAGCCATGTAGTAGAATATCATGAAATCCTTATATATAATTTTTTTTGTTTTTTGAGATGGAGTCTTGCTCTGTAGCCCAGGCTGGAGTGCAGCGGCACAATCTCGGCTCACTACAGCCTCTGCCTCCCTACAGCCTCCGCCTCCCTGGCTCAAGCAATTCTCTGTCTCAGCCACCCGAGTAGCTAGGATTACAGGCACTTGCCACCACAGCCGGTTAATTTTTTTGTCTTTTTAATAAAGATGTGGTTTCACCATCTTGGCCAGGCTGATCTTGAACTCCTGACCTCGTGATCCGCCCACCTCAGCCTCCCAAAGTGCTGGGTTGACAGGTGTGAGTCACTGCACCCGGCCTATATATAAGTGTTTTAAAAGACTAGTGATACGGGCCGGGCGCGGTGGCTCAAGCCTGTAATCCCAGCACTTTGGGAGGCCGAGGCGGGTGGATCACGAGGTCGAGAGATCGAGACCATCCTGGTCAACGTGGTGAAACCCCGTCTCTACTAAAAATACAAAACATTAGCTGGGCGTGGTGGTGCGTGCCTGTAGTCCCAGCTACTCAGGAGGCTGAGGCAGGAGAATTGCTTGAACCCAGGAGGCGGAGGTTGCGGTGAGCCGAGATCGCGCCATTGCACTCCAGCCTGGGTAAACAAGAGCGACACTCTGTCTCAAAAAAAAAAAAAAAAAAAAAAGACTAGTGATACGGGAAATCCTAAAAAGGAAATAAGATGTTAAGAAAAAAATATTTCTAGGTGATGGGATTATTGGTAGTTTTAAATTTCTTTATTAATTTTTGTATTCCTTCCTCACTTGTTTCTATAGTGAACATGTATTAGTTTTATAATTAAAACACCTTGTTAAAAATGCAGGTTATTCTGTTGTGTGATTTTTTTTTTAGAATGTTTTACTTAAAAATCTATGAAATGACCACGATTGACACTCAATAATATATGCAGATTTTGGTATTTTTCTGAAAACTTAAATTGCCACTGATTCAAATAAATTTTCTCTTGAAATGCGTGTTGAATTAATACCGAAACAATTAATGTTTGGATTCCTTTTTCTTCTCCTACTAGAAATAGAAGACTTATTTTCTTCACTTAAACATATCCAACATACTTTGGTAGATTCTCAGAGCCAGGACGATATTTTACTGCTTTTACAACTTGTTCAAAATAAGGATTTCCAGAATGCATTTAAGATACACAATGCCATCACAGTACACATGAACAAGGCCAGTCCTCCATTTCCTCTTATCTCCAATGCACAAGATCTTGCTCAAGAGGTATGTATTCTAAACTGTTGATGTCTACAAGGTCATTAGTAGTGGCAGGAGGACAGGATTATTAGAAAATACTAATGTGACTATAAGATTTGTTTGAATTAATTATTGCTAATCACATGTTAATAATGTATTGTGACAGAAAAGTTTACTACATGCATTTTATCCTGAAAAAAAAAATCACCTCAGGGTCAGAACTCTGTTTCATGAAGAGTTGATTTTATATGTAAAATTATAAATTTGGATAGTAACAAGTATTTGAATTACTAGAGAGCAATTTTTTAATGTTTTTAGCGTAGTTTTATGAATTTTAAGCATTATACATTATAAACTGAAATAGTGAATACTGATGAGATAAAATTATAACTGACAGGTATTATATAACTCATAAGATTTATTATATCTAGGTATTTTGAAGTTTTCCTCCTGTAAAAACTGTAGACATATCAAATTCTTAAATCTTAATGTACTATGAGAGTTTTTATTGTTAACATGATAGCATAAATTATTGTTTCTGATGCTCACCAGTGTTCAGTGTTTAATCTGCTCCGCAAACATCTTTTAAATTTAAGATTTAAAAAGGATATAAATAAACTCTCCTGTTTTGAGGAGTAGACAGTCTCTCATTATTCTAGCATTTTAAGTTATTTTGGTATTATTAAAATGAATAATTATGGAATCTCATCAAGTGAATGTGTATTTCATTGAATGCCAGCAGGAGACAGAAAATGGGCTATTGGCGAAGGAGGACATCTAGAGCTACAGACCTATAAAATAGGTTTGGAGGTACTTTGTAGATTAGCACACAATTGTCCCCAAGGAATATATTTTTCTCACTTGTCATATTTACTTACAATGGTTTAAATGGTTTTCTGAAATTTCTAAAAGTTACTTCTCTTACAGAGATTGAAATAACATTACGTCAATCTTATACTATTCACATACATAGTATAATTTTTATAGTGTGCGTTTGGGAAGAATACAAAATAAATTATCATAATCAATCCTGTCCCTCTTAGGAGGAAGGTTTGTCCAGCTGGCCACTGGGTCCTTGTTTTGCTAAATAGAGCAATGGGTGAAGAAGAGAGTGAGAGAAGCAAGAAAGATCAGAATTGTTCCAGTTGAAAAAAGCTGACACACATAATGGAAAGGTGGAAAGAAGGGAGAAAAGAAACAACTTAGCTTAAAGGGTTTTAGGAGTTGAGAAAAGCAAAGAACTAGAAGTGGCTGAGAGAGTAAATGCGCTGGGGAGAAAGAAGTGGTTAAAAAGGACTTTTTAAAAATTATTAGTTTTAGGATAGTTCACATATTCACATATGTGAATATAGTATAGTTCACAATTTTAAAAGTACTGTATAAAGGAGATTTTCTGAAAGTCTGCTTTCACATCCTTACAGTATCTACAGTGTCTTCAGTGGTAGAACATGAATGGTTTTCCCTCGAGCATGCATGACTGTGAAGTTGCCTTTTCTGTATGTTATACTTGTGAAAAAAGCACGTAGTCAGAACTCATCAAAGAGAGGAGTGTTAAATCTGGTAACAAAATTTTAGAGGTTAAATGGACCCATTGCCTTTATTTTACAGCTGAAAAACCTATTAGCAATCATCAGTTCAACTCGCCTGTTTTCATTCTGAATATTGAGAGCTAGTGAGGTTAAGTTAAAAAAAAAATCTCAAGGAATTTAGTGAAATATTTAGAAGTATTTTTGTTTATATAGCTTAAAATATCAGTTAAACACTAGATAATAAAACCTATGAAAACCTCAAATTTTAAGGTCTGTATTAAACTTTGATGATCTAGGATATTTACTAATAAACACAAACCCAAATGTCTTGGATATTAATAGAACTTTTATAAAGAAAAGGTTGAGAACTTGGACTTCATTAGGTGAACTTATAAATACCTTTAAAAGTAAAAATGAAAGAAAACACACTGGGAAATGGTATTTGATTTTGAGATATTGAAGTATATATGTGTATGTGTGTTTCTATAAATACATATATGACAAAAATTTGTCTATAGAATATATAAAGAACTCTTGTTGGCCAGGCACGGTCTGTAATCCCAGTACTTTGGGAGGCTCACACCTGTAATCCCAGCATTTTGGGAGGCCTAAGTGGGTGGATCATTTGCGGTCAGGAGTTCAAGACCACCCTGGCCAACGTGGTGAAACCCTGTCTCTACTAAAAAAAAAAACCCAAAAACAAAAACAAACAAAAAATATTAGCCGGCTGTAATGGTGTGCACCTGTTCCCAGCTGCTTGGGAGGCTCAGGCAGGAGAATCACTTGAACCCAGGGGGAGAAGGTCACATTGAGTTGATACTGTGCCACTGTACTCCAGTCTGGGCAACAGAATGAGAACCTGTCTCAAACAAAAACAAAAAACAACAACTCTTGCAAATTAATAAGAAAAAAGACTACTTGGTTAAAAAAAGAATTTTGACAAAGAACAGTCACTTCACAAAAAAGAGGAAATCCAAATGGCCAGTAGCAATGAAAAGATATAGGCATCATTAGCCAACAGAGAAATACAAATTAAAACAAAGTGAGATACTGCTGCACTGACACCAGAATGACTATGATTACAGTTTAAAAGACTGTTAGTATTGTTTGTGAACTTATGGAACAACAAATTCTCATACATCTCTGGTGGAGTATAAATTGGTACTATCGCTTTGGAAAAATGTTTGGCAGTATCTGTTAAAGCTAATGCACCTATATACTGTGACCCAGCAATTTCACTCCTAGGTATATACCCAAGAGAAATGAAAATGTATCCATAGAAAAACAAAAACAGATGTTCATAGCAACCAGATAATAGAAACTAGAAACAACCTAGATGTCCATCAACCTGTGAACGTTGAATTACACTTTCACTTTGGAGGAACAATGAGTAAACAATTACAGTCTAATAAGAAGTGCTATGATGGCAGTATGAGAAAAGTGCCAGCAGCACCAGGATATGCCTGATTCCGTGTTGGGGGAATGGGGAGGATGAGGGGAGTGACAGGAAGTAGGAAGAAACGTAGAAGGAAATTTAATTTGCCGAGTCTTGAGGGGTGACTGGGAATTTACCAGGAAGTGTAAGAAAGAGGAAAAGGCATTCCATTGTCTCAGGGTTGAGAGAGAAAGCCTGGCATGTTTCTTGAACGCTAAGTAAAGAGTAGAACATAATCTTAAAAGATGGTGTCTGGATCCTGAAGGCCATTAATAAATTTAAATTTATCTTATGATGGATTACTTTTATAAATATTTTTAAATGATTAACTTATATGAATAGGTAAAAGGAGAAAACCATATGATCTTTGTTTTGAGACAGAGTCTCGTTCTGTCACCCAGGCTGCTGTGCAGTGGCGTGACTATGGCTCATTGCAACCTCAACCTCTTGGGCTCAAGCAGTCCTCCCACCTCAGCCTCCTGAGTAGCTGGGACTACAGATGTGCACCTCCATGTCTGGCTAATTTCTTTCTCACTCTCTCTCTCTCTCTCTTTTTTTTTTTAAGAGACAGGATCTTACTATGTTGCCCAGGCTGATCTCAAACTCTGGGGCTCAAACAGTTCTTCCATCTCAGCCTCCCAAAGTATGGGATTATAGGTGTGAGCTACAGCATCTGGCCCCCTATGATCATTTTGATACTGAGAAGACATATGAAAAAAATTCAATACTTTGATGATAAAAATTCTTAGAAAGCCAGGCACATTGTTTTAACTTGATAGAAATAATACCAGATGGTGTGACAAAGCACTCTGGGAGAAAAAGGGGAAAAGAAAGAAAAAGAATAATACTAGGAACCAATAGCATCATCCCTAATGGTGGAACACCCACACATTGCCGTGTAAGTCTTGAATAAGTCCAGGTACATTGTTTTAATTAGATAGTCAGAAAAAATACCAGATGTGTGACAAAGCACTTTGGGAAAAGGGGAAAAAAAGATAATAATACCAGAAACCAATTGTCCCTAATGGTGAAACACCCACACATGGCCATTGAAGTCTTGAATAACATAAACTCCAGATGCCTACCACTAGTATTCAACATTTTTTTGACAGTACCAGACAGTGCAATAAAACATGAAGAAGTAATGTATTATGAAGTTGTATAGGAACAGGGAAATATGAATTAATTTGTACAAATGCACACACATATTTAAACATGTAAGAGGTTTTGGAAGAATTAATAAACTCTTAAAAAGACTATCTCTGGGCCGGACATGGTGGCTCACACCTGTAATCCCAGCACTTTGGGAGGCTGAGGCAGGCAGATCACCTGAAGTCAGGAATTCAAGACCAGCTCGGCCAACATGGTGAAACCTGTCTCAAAAAAAAAAAGCTATCTCTGGGTATTAGATAAGTAGGTAATTTTCTTAGTTTTTTTTTGTGTGTGTGTGTGTTTCTCAAATTTAACAGGAAAAGGTCACTTTATAAAAAATTTAAAGCAAGAAATTTATTCTAGAAATAATTTGTGAATCTGTTGAATTTTTAACAGATATATATTTAAACAGGCTTCTAATTTAAAGCATTACTTTGATAACATTTTGGAAAGTCAATGGAAACATAGAGTTATATGGAGGCTGTTGTCATTGTCCAGATGTAAGATTTTGAATTGTAGTTGCACATATATAGAAATATTTACATAGAAAATTAATAGGACATAGTGTCTCTATGTGGGTAATAAAGACAAAGGAGACATCAAGGATGACTTCCTACCCTCTCTTCCTTTCATTGAATTCATTAAATATTTCAGTGTTGTTTGCCAGGCATTCTGCCAGTAGCCAAATATGAAGTTGAATAAAATACAGGTTCTATCTTCATTGAGCTTAGTGTAGTGGGGAAACAGTCCTATTGATAATTTTAAATCAAATATGTTCAGTTTTATGAGTACATATTATCTAGGCAAGTAGAATAAGGCAATTTAGGTAGCTGGGACAGCTACTATAATCGTAGTCGTTATTGGGGGACAGCATGGTTTGTGCAGGGAGCAAGCAGCTTGATGCTGAACCAGAAAGATAAAAGGAATGCCAGGAGATAGGGCTGGAAAAGATGAAAGAATCAGATGGTGACAGTCCTTAGATTTTTTTTTTTTTTTGAGATGGAGTCTTGCTCTGTCACCAGGCTGGAATGTAGTGGCGCCATATTGGTTCACTGCAACCTCCGCCTCCTATGTTCAAGCATTTCTCCTGCCTCAGCTTCCTGAGTAGCTGGAACTACAGGCGCATGCCACCACGCCTAGCTAATTTTTGTACTTTTAGTGGAGATGAGGTTTCACCATGTTGTTCAGGATGGTCTTGATCTCTTGACCTTATGATTCCCCCCCCCCAGGCCTCCCAATGTGCTGGAATTACAGACATGAGCCACTACAGCCAGCCCACAGCCAGATTTAATACTAAGGAGCTTAGTCTTAATCTTGTAAGTGACAGCTACTCAGAACTAGAATGGTCATATTTCTGTTGTAGAGTTAAAAAGGATATTTAATGACATAGAAAAATATTTTAGTTATTTATTAGTATCAGGTCCAAATAGTTATAAAATACTATTATAGGGGCTGAGCACAGTGGCTCACACCTATAATCCCAGCACTTTGGGAGGCTGAGGTGGGTAGACCACCTGAGGTCAGGAGTTCAAGACCATCCTGGCCAACATGGTGAAACCCCATCTCTACTAAAAATACAAAAAATTGGCACTGGGTGTGGTGGCGGGTTCCTGTAGTCCCAGCTACTCAGGAAGCTGAGGCAGGAGAATGGCTTGAACTCAGGAGGTGAAGATTGCAGTGAGCCAAGATCATGTGGTTGCACTCCAGCCTGGACAATAAAAGTGAAAAAAAAAAAGTAAAGAATAAAGAAGGGATATATACATAGACATTTTCTCAAAGTTTAGATGTTGAAGGTACATTTTTGGGGTAACCGACTTTATTGAGATACAATTTACATGCACTAAAAATGAGTGTGTGTTCTTATATAGTTCAGTGTATTTTGACAATCATGTACATCTGTAAAATGTACGACTGTCGTCAAATTATAGAAGCATCCATCACTCCACAGAGCTTCTCTCCCATGACCCTTTGCAGACAGTAACCACCTCTTTTCAACCCTCAGGCCCTATAGCTATCCACTGATTTGCTTTCTGTTTTACAAATTCGTCATTTGTGGACATTTTATGTAAATGTAGTAAGACAATAGTCTTTTCTATCAGACTTCTTTTGTTTAGTATAATGTTTTTGAGATCCATGTTGTTCTTTTATCAGTAGTTTGTAAATTGCTGACTTATTATTTCATTCTTTGATTATCCCATAATTTGACTACTCACCTATTGATATATATTTGGGTTGTTTCTTGTTTATGATTCTAGTAGGTAAGTAATGGTATATTGTTTTGATTTGCATTACATAGTGAGCATTCTATTTTTTTATTGATTATTTATCTTTTGTGAAATACCCAGTCAGATCTCTTTTCCATTTTATTCATCTTGAGTTGTAAGAGTTTTTAATATATTCTGGCTACATGTTCTTTGTCAGATACATATATCAAGGTGAATGTTTTGGTAAAGACAAATAGAAAAATGCAGGAAGGTTATATACCAAGGTGATTATCCCTCAGTACAATAAAAGTCCATCTGTTTACTTCCTTCCTTTTGGTTATTGATTTTCTGATTTTTTGCATTTAATATATATATATCATTTTTATAATTAAAAAATTAGTTTTAAAATGCAAAAGATCTTGCCTCTGAAGGAAAACAGGGAAAAGTGATATAGCTGAGGAAGAGGGCAAACAAGGTCAGGAAAGGATATTTTTAAAGATAAGAGATGAGAGCATTTTTATAGGCCAATGAAAAGGAGTGGTAGGATAAAAGAATAGCCTTCGTAGAAGTAGTTGTTGTTATGTGTTGACACTAGAATAAGCAACATATAGCTTAGTAGGGCACTGGGTAAACACAGTAGTTGTAAATTTCTTTAGAAGGGAAGATCTCAGAGATGTTTAGGAACTGACTTAAAAGTGAGAATAGGAAAGAGTCTCTAATACAGAAAATTATTATGGAATTGACTCAGTATATTTTGTACACCCTTGGTGCATTTTTAATTCAGAATTATCTTCCCATACTCACAGTTTCTTCAGCTATCAAAAGGTGTATGATCAAGACTACGAATTTCATTTAAAATTAATGTAGACTTGATAAACCTTAAAAAGGAAACAACCCTCTTTTAAAAACAACTTTGATTTACTCAGTCTTAAATCATGGACCTTGTCCCTTGTAAGATTTTAGTTGAGTTCTTGAAGAATATAACATTTTCTCTGCCATCCTGTTTATAAATATAGAACTCTACAATTAGAAATATAATTTTCTGGGTACCAAAACCACAGGACAGACTGATTTTGGTACTGTCATTGCTTTGATCCACTTGCTGTGGTAAAATTAATTAATCCCAAAATTACCATCTCTTAGGTTTCATATGGACATTACTGATAAAATGATTTAAAATAGTCCATTATAAGTTACCTTTTTTTTTTTTTTTTGAGACAGTTTCATTCTGTTATCCAGGCTAGAGTACAGTGGCGCCATGTCAGGTCACTGGAACCTCTACCTCCTGGGTTCAAGCCATTCTCCTGCCTCAGCCTCCTGAGTAGGTGGAATTACAGGCACACGCCACCACACCTGGCTAATTTTTGTATTTTTAGTAGACAGTGTTTTGCCATGTTGGCCAGGCTGGTCTCGAACTCCTGACCCCAAATGATCTGCCTGCTTTGGCCTCCCAAAGTGCTGGGATTATAGGTGTGAGTTATTGTATCTAGCCTGTTTTAAGATTTTCTTAATCATTCTTTGAAGCACCATAAATAGTAGGTACCATTCTACAGATAAAGAAACAAGCTAAAAAAAATTAATAACCAAGGGGAGTTTATCCTAGGAAGACAAAGATTTCTTGACTGTGGGAAATATTATGGTGATTGTTCCATTACACTCATATAAAATAATCTTGCTAGACTGTCACTCCTTTTTTTAAAATCATATTAAAAAAAATTATAAAATAGAGACGAGGTCTCACTCTGTTGCCCAGGCTGGTCTCAAATTCCTGGGCTCAAGCAATCCGCTCACCTCAGCCTCCCAAAGTGTAGGGATTACAAGTGTGAGCCACCGTGCCCAGCCTAGACTGTAACTCTTTAAGTTGTTATCTCTGATTTTAAGTAGTCACATAAATTATTTTAAAACTGTAAATAAATTTTAAACTTGTAAAATAGCAAGGTAACTGTTGGGACAATTTTTCTTTTGTGATTATTATTAATGAATTTTATGGTATGTTGGGAGAAACTTTCAAGATGGAAGTATTTTGTCTATCGGCATAAGTACCAAAATCTTATTTGGTGTTTTTTAATAAGAAATACTGTTATCCATAATAACAAAATTGAAAACTGTCATAATTCTCTTTAGTGATTTTTCCTTACAAGTATTTTTTATTTTAATTTGTACTTTAAAAAATATGACCATGCATATAGGTGCTTCTGATACTTCTATAATCTAGGAAGAATAATCTTTATTTTTGTTTCTTAGGTGCAAACTGTTTTGAAGCCAGTTCATCATAAGGAAGGACAAGAACTAACTACTTTGCTGAATACTCCACATATTCAGGTAGAAGATGGACAGATGATTGTATATATGGTTTTTCCAGTATTCTTTTATTTTATAATTTCTTTTTTTTCCCCCTTTTTTTAATCACAGGAGAAGGATTTAATCTTTTATTTTTTTAAATCAAAGACTCCAGGGCTGAAAGAGATGTCAAATATTATCTAGCCTTACAACCCCGTCTATAACATAATAATTATTCTTGGGTTATATATTTTCAGATTTAAAAATGAACTAAATTATTAAAAATTAGGCAAAAATTCTTCCCCCTTTTGGTTATCTTTTCCATAAGTTTTAATTATCTAGGGTGTTTAGGCCTTTACATTGATGTTGTTTTATGAAGTTTAATAAGTATTTTAGACTTTCATAACCCATTCCAGAGTATGCCCTTAGTACACTTAACACATCTTTATTTATTATTAGCTCTAGTTAATTATAGCACTTTTAAAGATATAATGGTCAGAATACTTTGTACATAGTGAGGTTAAAAATCACTCTGCAGAAATAAATTGTGCTATTAATTAAAATGCCATGGATTTCTTTGAAACAGGCACTTTTACTGGCCCATGATAAGGTTGCTGAGCAGGAAATGCAGCTAGAGCCCATTACAGATGAGAGAGTTTATGAAAGTATTGGCCAGTATGGAGGAGAAACTGTAAAAATAGTTCGTATAGAAAAGGCTCGTGATATTCCATTGGTAAGTATCCTACATACTGTTGTTAAGCAAGCGCATTTTTCTTCTGTTTGCATGCTTCAAAAGTCTGGTTAATTTCAGAGTTCTAATGAATAGAGTATTTCTCAAGTGGAAAATGTGGGGGAAAATGATGAAACCTTTAAATCTAATTACAATTACTGTAGCTGTGTAAGTAAATTTTTTCTTAAGATAACTGAAGGTTAGTATTGTTGAGTAGAAAACAAATAGAATTTAAAAATAAATGCTTAACAAAAAATTGTATTATTTTTAAATTAGGTAATTTTTTTCTAGGGTGCTACAGTTCGTAATGAAATGGACTCTGTCATCATTAGCCGTATAGTAAAAGGGGGTGCTGCAGAGAAAAGTGGTCTATTACATGAAGGAGATGAAGTTCTAGAGATTAATGGCATTGAAATTCGGGGGAAAGATGTCAATGAGGTTTTTGACTTGTTGGTAAGTTGACACAGCTAAAAGAATAATTTTATTTTTCTGCAATCAGTAGTAATATAACTCATTAATACACTCAGTACATATTTATTGAGTGCCTAATATGCACTAGCCATTTGGGAAATAGTAACAAAACAAAGTCTGTGTCCTCATGATTTTTTGCGTTATTTTATTTATTTATTTATTTTTGCTGCTCCAGTCAACCAAAGGGACACTTTATTGAGGCTCCAGGGCCATGGGGCCTGGGCAGAAGGCTGCCCTTCCAGGAAGGAAGAGGCTTATTTGACCTTCTTCTTGGGGCGCAGGTTGTTAGTGTGGCCATACTTCCTCTTGCAGCAGTTGACAGCACGGGGGTGCAGGCGAGCGTAGCACTTGCGGCAGATCATCTTGTCCCAGCTGTATTTCTGGGCAAGCTGGTGGAGGGAAGGCTCAATAATGCCACCTCGCAGGTGCAGCACCAGGTGCAGGGTGGACTCTTTCTGGATGTTGTTGTCTGAGAGCGTGCGGCCATCCTCCAGCTGTTTGCCGGCAAATATCAGACGCTGCTGGTCAGGTGGGATACCCTTCTTGTCTTGAATTTTGGCTTTGACATTCTCAATGGTGTCACTGGGCTCGACCTCAAGGGTGATGGTCTTGCCTGTGAGGGTCTTCACAAAGATCTGCATCTCTGCGTCTGCTTAGCCTGGCACGAACTCCCCACGACCGCCGCCAGCAACCAACTTGGCCGCCTCGCTCTATTTTATTTATTATCTGTAATTGATTGTTGTTTTTCTAATAATATTAGACAATAACAGTGCTATAGATCTGCAGTGTCCAGTATAATAGTCACTAGCTGCATGTAGCTATTTCTGTTTAAATTAAGTAAAATTTAAAATTCAGTTCTTTATTCACACTAGCTACATTTCAAGTGCTCAAAAGCAGTATGTAGTTAACGGCTACCATATTAAGATACAGAAGTAGCACAATTCCATCTTGGAGAAAGTTCTATTAGATAGTACTGGTATAATCAGGAAATCATTTATAGACATCTTTTGAGGGAAATTTATGATCAATTTGTACACACCCACAGACCAGATTTATGGTTTTAGTTACCCAGCATCTGTTATTACAGTGGACTCTCCACTATCTGCTTATGCTGTTCTAAAATCTATAAAACATCTTCACACACATATTTTCACCCAGCCCCATTCATTGGTTTGGTAGAGCAAAGTGCCACTGGTCATCATGTAAGTCTGTGGAGGGGTTCTGAAATACTCCAGTTTAGGGAATATACATCATAAAATCATGGAATGGTTTTCATAAATACAAATTTAAAAAATAACCTGATCTTTCTATTACAGTCTGATATGCATGGTACTTTAACATTTGTTCTGATTCCCAGTCAACAAATCAAGCCGCCTCCTGCCAAGGAAACAGTAGTAAGTGATTTTTAAATGTTCATTATTTATTTGTTCCATGGCTGCTGTTTACTTCTGTTATTGTTTACTGTTACAGAAATGTCACTGAGTATTTCTTGTACTCAAATACAGGTAGATTCAGTCATTTTTATTTAAATAAATATGAAATACCAATTTTTTAAATTAGTAAACTCTGTACCATTTTTTGGTGGGGTTGGGGGTGGAGATGCTGTCTCCAACTGTTGCCCAGGCTAGAGTGCAGTGATGTGATCTTCGCTCACTGCAACCTACGCCTTCTCGGTTCAAATAATTCTCCCACCTCAACCTCTTGAGTAGCTGAGATTATAGGCTTATGCCACCATGCCTGGCTAATTTTTGTATTTTTAGTAGAGATGGGGTTTTGCCATGTTGGCCAGGCTTGTCTTGAACTCCCTGGCTTCATGTCATCTGCCTGCCTTGGCCTCCCAAAATGCTGGGATTATAGGTAAGAGTCATTGCATCTGGCCAAGTCTGCACCTTTTTAAAATAAAGTGTTTCAGAATTTTTTATTTTGCAGTTATAGTGCATTTACTTAACTTAATACGGGGTAGAGTAAGTGCTTTTAAAAAGTTTGTGCAACCCTTATTTTAGAGTATATTGTTCTGTTAAACATTTACTCAGCTAACTCTATTAAAAGTTCGGCTTCATTACCCTATGATCAAGCAATTGCATTCCAAAGTATATATCCAAGAGGACTAAAACATATATTCACATAAGAATGTCTACATTAATGTTCATAGCAGCAGCATTCATAGTAGCTAGAAAGTAGTAACAACGCAAATATCTGTCAAGTGATGCATAAAAGACAAAATATGTATATATGATGGGATATTATTTGATAATTTATAAAGACTAAGGTACTGATATATGCCACAATATAGGATGAACCTTGAAGAAATTATGCGAAATGAAAAAGCCACTCACAAAAG
This sequence comes from Saimiri boliviensis, assembly GCF_048565385.1. Taxonomy (NCBI): domain Eukaryota; kingdom Metazoa; phylum Chordata; class Mammalia; order Primates; family Cebidae; genus Saimiri; species Saimiri boliviensis. The sequence continues at coordinate 36,418,217 of NC_133450.1, read as the reverse complement.
GCCATGTATTGGTTCATTTATATAAAATGTCTAGAATAGGTAAATCTGTTGGAGAGAAAGTAGATTAGTAGTTCCTTAGATGTGGAGATGAGGAGTTATGAGGAAGTGGTAATTGCTAATCAGTACCAAGTTTCTTTTTGAGGGGTTAAAAATGTTCTGAAATTATTTGTGGTGATAGTTGTACAAATCTGTGAATATACTAAAACCATCCAGTTGTTTACATGGGTGAATTGTATATGAATTATAGTCCAATAAAACTATTTAAAAATGATAAACTTTAAAGTGTTGAATTAACATGGAAGCTTGTTGTATTGCATCTGTTATTCTTTAAAGCACAGCAGTTTGAGAAAGAACACATTTCATTTTTTTCTCAGTATTTCATCACAGGTATGTTTTATATTTTTGCTATCGTTCCATGTTTTCCCTTTATGTTTTACGAAACATGCTGAAGTTGATATTGTATCTGAAACCTACTTTATGTTTACAGTGTTTTGTAGGAAGAGAAATGAGGGAATACCGTTTCTCTTTGAATTCAAACAGCTTGATTTTCTGTGCATTGTGTTTTTCCCTATTTATCTCCTGTGAATAAGCCCCAAACTTCAAAAGTAGCTTTGCAAACTGAGGAGACAACAGAGGAGGGTTGGAATATGCTCCTACTTAATTATCTACAATAATCCATCTCTCCTGAGCAAATACTTTTGTCTTTTGAGAATGAATGTCAGAAGTTGTCATTTTTTTGGTTTGTTTTGTTTGAGATGGGATCTGGCTCTGTTGCCCAGGCTGGAGTGCAGATTACAACTCACTGCAACCTCCTAACTCAGCTTCTCTAGTAGCTGGAACCACAGATGCATACCATCACATTCGGCTAATTTTTGGTACCTTTGGTAGAGATGGGGTTTCACTATGTTGCCCAGGCTGGTCTCAAACTCCTGAGCTTAAGTGATCCACCCGCCTGAGCCTCCCAAGGTGCTGGGATTACAGGCGTGAGCCAGCATGCCCAGCCAAGACATGTTTTCTCAACATTTTTTTTTTTCCTTCTCTTCATGTAGAGTCTGTAATTCTGTAAAAGAAAAGCTATTTTTTCATGGATAAAATTAATCGAGGTGTTACATTGATACTTGTTGATTCTCATTGTATGCAGAACAGAATGTCAAAGTAATTAACTTACACAGATTGTTTCCACCTAACAATGAAATAACTTACTTATCCTTTAGTGGTTATTTAACCCCCACTGTTCATTATTGATTAAGAATAAAAGGCTGGTTTAATCTGAAAACCAAAGGAATATATGTTCATGGTGAACAATCTCAGGAACTACCTAACTGGAAAATGAAGTTGCTTAAAAAGGAAGAAAGTGGGAAAAAGGAACCAGATGCCAGGTCCATCCTATTTAAAATGCAGCTTATTTTTTTTTCTTTTTAGTTGGAGTTTTGCTCTGTCACCGAGGCTGGAGTACAGTGGCACGATCTGGGCTCACTGCAACCTCCACCTCCCATGATTTTCACATGATTTTCCTGCTTCAGCCTCCCAAGTAGCTGGGACTACAGGTGCACACTACCACACCTGGCTTATTTTTGTATTTTTAGTAGAGAAGGGGTTTGACCTTTTTGGCCAGGCTCATCTCAAACTCTTGATCTCTGGCAATTCGCCCGCCTTGGCCTCCCAAGGTGCTGGGATTATAGCTGTGAACCACCATGTCCGGCCCCTACTTTTCTCTTTTTATTATGAATAACTCTCAATTGCAATATAGCTTGCCAAGTTTTATCAAACCTAACTGGCATAAAATGAATTACTATTATTAAAGCTCATTGAGGCTGTCCAGAAAGGAAATAATAATAGGAAATCATAATCTTGGTTGACATGTGGAGAATAATTATTTATGGAATTGAAGATCTAAAGAAATTAGAACCAGTTATTGAGTATTCATTTTAGTGCAGGTCAGCATCTGTTGAGAGCTGCAGCAGATCTTTCTGATTTATGTTCTGTGATATTAGAAACGTGTTTAAGACAGATACACAAAATAGGTGTTTTCTGAAACTCCTGTATAATCCCTTGTTGAACTATAATGTCATGTATGGCAACAGTAAGCTGTGTCAGGAGAAGTATTCTCTGAGTTCTTAAAATTTCTTTTGTACCACACATAGCAACCAGTGGCTGCTCTTTCAGTAGCAGGGGGCAAGAGTCTTGCCACCTTTGTATTTCACTTCCTGGGTAACCGACACATTTGACCTATGAAACATATACATTATTCAAACTGTGCAGTTTCCTTCTTGCCTTTAAAAAAAAAAAGGAAGGGTTGAATTTCCCAGACTAGTTTGTAAAACTTTAGATTATTCAATAATATGTAGGGAGGACATAATAGACTTTTATCTAAATGGGATTTTTTTCATTTAGTCTAATGCCATAATCTAACAAGGAATGTATTGAAATGAAGCAGTATCACACTGCTTATTAGTTACAGAATATGTACCAGATAATTAACAGATTATTGATTGTTTTAGATATATAAGCTATTATTATGATTATGTACTCTGTGCCAGGCACTACAGAGATAACTGTTGTAAGGAAAAGTTGAGAACCATTGCTATCAAATGCATTGCTTTCCCTTTATAGGTATAAAATGTATTAATAAAGATACTTATTAGTACATGGTGGATAGGGGAAGAGGAGGCATCCTAGAGTTGTGGGGAGATACCGAAAAACTTGCTTGATGCTGTAAAGGCTTTCCTTGACTCCCTTTCACTATTTTCCCTTCTATAATGAACTTTAAGAGTTAAAGATAAATCTACGATAGTAAGAAATGCAGAAATAAAAAGTACAAAGAAAAATATTTTGATAGCAGAGATGTGGAATCAACCTAAATACCCATCAGTGGTAGAATGGATAAAGAAAATGTGGTATATATACACCATGCAGCCATAAAAAAAATTAAATCATATCCTTTGCAGGGATGTGGATGGAGTTGGAGGCCATTGTCCTTAGCAAACTAACGCAGAAACAGAAAACCAAATACCACATGTTCTCTTATAAGTGGGAGCTAAATGAAGAGAACATACGGACACACAGAGGGAAACAACACACACTGGGGTCTTTTGGAGGATAGAGGGTTGGGGGAGGGAGAGGATCAGGAAAAATAACTAATTGGTACTAGGCTTAATTAATACCTAGGCGATGAAGTAATATGTACAACAAACCCCCAAGACGCAAGTTTGCCTATTTAAAAGTTAAAAAAAATATTTAGTATAAAAAATATAAAAGCCAACCAAGTACTTAGACATAACAGAAAAGGGAAAAACCAAATTTCCTTTTTTTTCCCCCCTCTTTTTGATTTTGAGGGAGTCACCAATGTGATAGCCTTTCCTTCATGGATACTAACTTGTCCATTAAGCTAATCCCAAAGTTGTCTCCGAGGTACACTGTTCAGGTGATTGTAGCAAATTTATACTTTTCCAAAGGAGTTCATTCCGTTGAACAAGTGGAATACAACATCCTGAGTTTCTATATCAGTACTCTCCAAACATACATACATACATATATATTATATATGTATATATATATATATATATATTTTTTTTTTTTTTTGAGACAGTTTTACTTTGTCGCCCAGGCTGGAATATAGTGGCATGATCTTAGCTCACTGCAATCTCCACCTCCTGGGTTCAAGCAACCCTCCCACCTCAGCCTCCTAAGTAGCTGGGACTACAGCTACCATGTACATGTACCATCTACTGTGCCACCGGCTAATTTTGTTTTTGTATTTTTAGTAGAGATGGGGTTTTGCCACATTGGCCAGGCTGGTCTTGAACTCTCGACTTCAGGCGATCCACCGGCCTCTGCCTCCCAAAGTGCTGGGATTATAGGTGTGAGCCACCATGCCCAGCCTACTCTCCAAAAGTTTTATTACACACCTTTATCAATTAAAAAACATTGAACATGCCGCCTCCCAAATTTTATATATGTACTGCTATACTTACTATCCTAAATTACAATATAGGACAAATTTTATTGTTATTAATAAGTAATTCAAATAGCTTTCTTGATTGGTTGAAAAAAATATTTTGGAACATTGAATCCCTAAAAAACATGTACATAAACTGATGAATCATTATCCCTGTATCCTATCCCCATTTTATCATTAAGACTTCAATTATGAACAACTTAACAGATACAGAAAAAAAGGAAAAAGAAAATATTGGGCTGGAAGATAATTGTGTCCAAACAGTTCTGTAATTTGAAATGTAAATAGAAGATTTTGTTCTGTTTAGAAGCTGAATACTGTTTTGATCAGATACACTGTACTGATTGTTATTATAGTATTATGAGGCCCTGGGCCTTTCCTATGAGAGTCAGCTTATCGCCTTCATTTTAAAGTGGTTTTGTTTTTTGTTGTATGAGAAACAAAATAATTTAGCCACTAACAGGAAAGATTGGTGGAGATAGCTTCTAGAACTTATAAGAATTAATCAGTGGAATATATGGATCGAAATCATATAGTATATGTTAAGGCAATACCCAGACTTTAACTCATTCCAGTTGTTAATTTTTCTGATGTGAAATAAATTTTCCTTAGAAAAAATAAAAAGCTTTTTTCTCTTAATTTCAGGAAAGTAAGAATTGCTTCTCTGAATTTTAGGGTATATTTTAGATGGAACTAGATAAACTTGTCACATAAGTAAAGCATGTTCTCTTCCCAGCCTACACAAAGAGGGGCCCTATTCCAAGCCAGTGAAGTTAGAATAGTTAAGGGATGAAAACTACATAGGCAAGAGTACATGGAAAAGTACTTCTGGGTGATTTTATTGGCCTGGCAATGGTCATAAATGTAGATATTCCCTCCTCACTGCTCTTCTTAATTTCTCTCACGGTAGTAGTTCTCTAAGATATCTGTACCTAGTAATTACCCAAGGAACCTGATTAAAATTCAGAGTCTGAGAGTCTGAGGTGTGGCCTGAGAATTCAGCATTTTAATAAACATCCTAGGCAGGTGATCTGAGCAAAAACACTTTGAAAAACAACAAAAGCTGGATATCCTTTCAGAAAGTGATTCGATAAAATTATCAATCAGGTTGACAAGTACTCTGATTTTATCTTTGAAAAATTTGGTAAAATTGATCTCCTCTACCTCAAGTGATGCCTAAAATTCTATTTTAGATTCTCAAGGTTTTTGGGTTGTTGTTTTTTTTTTTTTTTTGGCAAAAAAGGCAACTCAAACAGATGCTAGAAGTAGTATTAATTGATAGGATAATAAGCACAGATTTTTTTTAAAAAAACATATTTCTAGATAATACTATATATAAAATTTTTTCCTCATACCAACTATTTTTTGCTCCATCTCTCAACTGTGTTTTTATTCACTGCTATCCTACACAACTTTCTAAAATTAATTTTTAGTGTTGACTGACAGATTTCAAGATTTTAATAAAAACTTTTTTCACATCTAGAACAAGGCTCTTTAGGGCATTTTCCATTTAGGATGCAGCATAGCACTTTGAAATTTGGTGTAGAATCTTAACTATATTTGATACAAGACTATGTACTATTCTTTTCCATTTATATGAGTTAAGATACAGAGGAAACTAATCAGTATTTCTAGAAATCAGGATGATAATTATCCTTGGAGGTGATGGGATGGGTAGTCACTGAAAGAGACCAGCTGGGGCTTCTGAGGTGCTGGTAATATTCTGGTTTTTTATTTGGATGCTAGTTACACAAGACTGTTTAGTTTTTGAAAATTCACTGTGCTGTACACTTACGATTATGTGTATGTCTTGTACCTGTGTAGTGCATCAAAAGTTATCCCCAAAAGGCATAATAACATTGAAGTTTTACTTGTAGCCATTTAACTTTTTTATCTTTATATTTTTAACTAGATCATTTTTTTAACCTTAGTTTCAGTTTGTATATTAGGACTCAGCTTTATTTCCTATTTACAGACGTTAGTAAACTATTTCTTTAAAATGAAAAAATATTCTTTAATGACAAGCCAAAGATTTTTTTTTTTAATAGTGCTGTTACTGGGCTGGGCGTGTTAGCTCATGCCTGTAATCCCAGCATTTTGGGAGGCCAAAACGGGCAAATTACCTGAGGTCAGGAGTTCGAGACAGCCTGACTAACATTGAAAAACCCCGTCTCTATTAAAAATACACAGTTAGCTGGGCATGGTGGCTCATGCTTGTAATCCCAGCTACTCGGCAGGCTGAAGCAGGAAATTGCTTGAACCCGAGAGGCAGAGGTTGCTGTGAGCCGAGATCACGCCATCGCACTCCAGCCTGGGCAACAAGAGCGAAACTCTGTTTCCAGAAAAAAAAAAAGCCTCTGTCTGTCTGTCTGTCTGTTTACCTATCTATCTATATTTATCCAACTTTATCACTTAGAAAGCATTTTTTCAAATTTCCTATAGTCTATCATCGACAGTACTCAATTTAGTCAGTGTCTCAAGCACTTGAAGAGGATACTGTAGTCTTTAAAATAATTTTTAGGGAAGACTAGTATTATCTTGATTACATATAACCTCGATTATGGTGAGAGTAAAACACTTAAAGCCAAGGCTAGGTGCAGTGGCTCACGTCTGTAATACCAGCTCTTTGGGAGGCCTAGGTGAGTGGATCACCTGAGATCGGGAGTTTGAGACAAGCCTGACCAACATGGAGAAACCCCATCTCTACTAAAAATACACAATTAGCCAGTCACGGTTGCTCATTCCTGTAATTCCAGCTACTCAGTAGGCTTTAGCAGGAGAATTGCTTCAACCCAAGAGGCAGAGGTTGCGGTGAGCTGAGATCGTGCCATTGCATTCCAGCCTGGGCAACAATAGCAAAACTCCGTCTCAAAAAAAAAACAACAAAAAACAAAAAAACAAAAAAAGGCCTCCATCCATCCATTTATCTAACTTTATCACTTACAAAGCATTTTATCAAATTTCACATAGTCTGTCATCAGCAGTACTCAGTTTAGTCAGTGTCTCAAGTGCTTAAAGAGGATATCATCTTTAAAATAATTTTTGGGGCAGACTGGTATTATCTTTATTACATATAACCTCAATTATGATGAGAGTAAAACACTTAAAGCCATGGCTGGACGCAGTGGCTCGCATATGTAATCCCAGCACATTGGGAGGCCAAGTCGGATGGATCATAAGGTCAAGAGATTCAGACCATCCTGGCCAACATGGTGAAACCCCGTCTCTACTAAAAATACAAAATTAGCCAGGTGTGGTGGTGGGCGCCTATAGTCCCAGCTACTTGGGAGGCTGAGGCAGGAGAATCGCTTGAACCTGGGAGGCGGAGGTTGTAGTGAGCCAAGATCACACCACTGCACTCCAGCCCAGGGACAGAGTGGGACTCCATCTCAAAAAACAACAAAAACAAGTTAGCTGGGCATGGTGGTGAGTGCCTGTAATCGCAGCTACTTGGGAGGCTGAGATAGGAAAATCGCTTGGACCCGGTAGGTGGAGGTTACAGTGTGCCAAGATTGTGGCACTGCACTCCAGCCTGGACGACAGAGTGTGACTGCATCTTAAAAAAAACAGAGAGAGAGAGAGAGAGAGAGAGAGAGAGAGAGAGAGCGCGCGAGAGAGAGCGCCAAATAACATTTGGATAGAAATGGATCTTTAATTCCTTGGCTGTTCATCTATTGCGTGGTTCACTGAACCTGAACTTGGAATTTAACGTATGTGGGACAGAAATGCTCATTACAAATATGTGTGATATTTCATTGGATGAATTAGGTTTCTTACAGATTTTGGAAGTGTCACATGCAACTTGCCCAGGTTAGGTAAAAATTAGACATGGAGAAGTTAAAGAGATTAGTATTTTTATAACTTCTTAGAAGTAAGAATAGTCTGCCATATCTTACAGAGGCATATTGGAAGAAATGGCATATGAAGTAGCTTTCTATAAGTTCATGAGAGTTCCTATCTACCCTTAATGCTAAGTAGAATAGCACAATTCTTTGATTTATTTGGAGTTTCAAGGACACATTATTAGCAAAAATCATAACTTGTACCATTAATAATATGTTTATAGCATACAAATAGGAATTGATTATAAACTTGATTTAGATAATTTTAGTCATTTGTAGTGTGCTTGTTTCATGAACATATCCTTTAGAAGAAACACCGAGAGAGTGTAAGGCACAGTTGGACTGACAATGGAGTCAAGAGACAATGACAGCCCCAGGGAAGATGATATTCACCTGCTTCAATGATGAATTGTGGTGTGGTAAAGTGTACCTTTTCTGGTAGTAGTGATTTAGAAATTGCATACCTTATAGCAGAGACATTGTTTTTCATAGGTCAGGATTCTATTCTATTTCTGCTTCTCTCAAGCTTTTGAGGCACCTTGGACCTCAGCCTGTAGCTGCTATCAATGTTGTGGATGTCCTTGTACCTATTTGCAAGTCAACAGAGAAGACAACAGATCAGCCTGAGAAAATACTGCCGCAAAACACTTTTACTTAACACCCTTCTTCCAACTACAGTTTCTTTGCACTAATGAAAAATTGTGTCCAAAGTGCAGTGGCTCACACCTATAATCCTACCACTTTGGGAGGCTGAGGGAGGAGGATTGCTTGAGGCTAGAAATTTGAGATCATCTTGGGCAACATACTGAGATACTGTGTCTATTAATTTTTTTTTAAATTAAAAACATTTGTAGCATTTATATTCTTACAAAACATTTTATATTGCCATTTATCGTTGTTTTTATTTTTGCCCTTTTTATCTTTTAGATCCATGTAAAAGCTCATTTTGACTATGACCCCTCAGATGACCCTTATGTTCCATGTCGAGAATTAGGTCTGTCTTTTCAAAAAGGTGATATACTTCATGTGATCAGTCAAGAAGATCCAAACTGGTGGCAGGCCTACAGGGAAGGGGATGAAGATAATCAACCTCTAGCTGGGCTTGTTCCAGGTAAGAGACAATATGGTAGAAAGTACACAGTATTAAAAGAATGTACAAAATGCAAGTCTTCACAAAGAAAAACTTTTTCATGCCTCTTAAAAAAATCTTGCAGTTACTTTTTCGTATAGTTGGGTTTTTATGTTGTCCCTGTAACGTAAGTGTCTTAAATAGAATGTGGCTAATTCTTTGGCCTTTAGAATGGAATTATGTATAACTTCAGCCAATCCCATATTGTACTACATTCTCTGTATACATATTAAGATGACCCCATTATCAAGGCAACACAACTTGTTTTATGCTACATACTATACTATGACATTAATCAGTGCATCACCACGATTTATGAGAAGGAAAGATGCATCACTTTAAGGAATCAGGAAAAGTAACATCATAGAATGTATTATACCAAATGTGATCTTAGGGCAGAAATAGGCTGCTCCAATTTTTTTTTTAGACAGAGTTTTGCTCTTATTGCCCAGGCTGGGGTATAATGGCATGATCTCAGCTGACCGCAACCTCTAGCTCCCAGGTTGAAGCAAAGTATAGACAAGGTTTCTCCGTGTTGGTCAGGCTGGTCTCAAACTCCCTACCTCAGGTGATCCACCTCAGCCTCCCAAAGTGCTGGAATTAAAGGTGTGAGCCACCACGTCCAGCTCCAAATTTTTTGTTGATGAAACTATCCCTAATTTAGATTAAACTGTAACTTTAGCTTACTTTATAGATGAAGATTATTAAGGGGACATGTTTCTGAGAAAGAGTTAAGATGATACAAAATAGAACAAATTATAGTCATGCATTGCTTAACAACAGGGATATGTTCTGAGAAATGTACTGTTAGGTGATTTCATTGTTGTGAAAACAGAGTGAGTGTATTTACACAAACCTAGATGGTATGGCTTGTTGTACACCTAGGCTATGTGATAATAGCCTATTGTTCCAGCCACCATCATATATGTGGTTTATTGTTGGCTGAAATGTTGTTATGCAGTACATGACTGTATGTGGATATAATTTTTTTCTACAAATGGCTCCTATAGTTCCCAGAATGGGAGTAGAATGGAGAAAGGAGAGCAGAACCAAGGGAAGTATAATAAGCTATTAAAGAAGGCAAAGGAATACATACAGGATGATAAAAATAGGGACATAGGGTAAAGGGATAATCACCTATTTGTTAGTAAGTGTTGTTATGTCTGCACCATATAAGGCATTTGCATGGTGCTGAGATAAACTTCGCTTCCATGCTTGACTTGAAAGCATATCCATTAATACTTTCGTGTATTTTTTTTCTGTGTCCCCCACTTTATAATACTTTCATGATATTGTCTCTGTTACAGTTCTTTCTACCATATACTCTCAGTTTGTAAACTTGAGGTCAAAACTGGGTCTTAATTTATTTTAAATCAGACAATTTATGTTAAATTAATAAACAAAAGGTGATTTTAAAAAATAGTTCTCAAACAAAAAACATAAAAAAAAAAAAAGTTTGCCAGGCGCGATGGCTTACGCCTGTAATCCCAGCACTTTGGGAGGCCAAGGCGGGCGGATAACGAGGTCAAGAGATCAAGACCATCCTGGCCAACATGGTGAAACCCTGTCTCTACTAAAAGGACAAAAAATGAGCCGGGCGTGGTGATGCGTGCCTGTAGTCGCAGCTACTCGGGAGGCTGAGGCAGGAGAATTGCTTGAAACCAGAACACGGAAGTTGCAGTGAGCCAGGATCGCGCCACTGCACTCCAGCCTGGTGATAAGAGTGAGACTCTCTCTTAAAAAAAAAAAAAAAAAAAAAAAAAAAAGTTCTGCCAGAACTGCTGTTTCTGAATTAGACCTTTCACTGCTTCTCTGTAACATTTTCTGCCCTTATATTTTACCAACATTTTTTTTAGTGATCATCCCTCCTACTGATACCTGAAGATCTTAAGTGTAAAGCCATACACTGCATTTGACTACAAGCAGTAGTTTAGGGGAAAAGAGGAAAAGGAGGGCATGAAAAAAAGACTTAAGAAATATTGGCTATCAGATAATGTAGGAGGAACATAGGAAGTTGTCCAAAGATTTTAGAACAGGTTAAAAGGAATCTCTTTTATTTCTCTAAGTAACCCAAAGACACTTTTCTGGGTAACAAGAGATTTCAACATAATATTTACATTTACTCTTTTTGAGTATAAGGTCACAGAAAACTTCAAGTTTCTCACTTTAAAACTCAAAATCTAGAAACAGATTTTGTCTATATCAGTCATATTTTAAGGAAGGAGAAATGGACTTATTACATTTATTTTAGAGGATGATGCTACAACCCTTGATTCTTCAGAGTTAACAATACAGGACATTTCTCTAGAATCTTGGAGTGTTGGGCAGCCATTGTGGGTCCGCCTCAGGCTTGTGCCAAATATCAGTATGGTATCTTCTTACCATGCCAAACTTTAGCCCATTAATGTTTAGAACTAGGGTTTGTTGTTAGGTTGATTTTCTGAATGTATATAGATTCCAGTGATAACACTTTTAATAAGATTAAAGATCTACCTTAGAGTTTGACAATGGCTTTCCATCAGAATTTGACGAATTTTTTAAGAGGTCATTATGACACTGGCTGTGGTTTCTCACACTTGTAATCCCAGCACTTTGGGAGGCTGAGGCGGGAGGATCACTTGAGTCCAGGAGTTTGAGACCAGCCTGGGCCACATAGTGGCATAGCTATAATAGTGAGACCCTGTCTCTACAAACAATTTTAAAATTAGCTGAGCATGGTGGTACGTACCTGTAGTCCCAGCTACTCAAGAGGCTAAGGTGGGAGGATTGCATGAGCCTGGAAGGTTGAGGCTTCAGTGAGCTGTGACCATGCTGATCTACTCCAGCCTGGACAACAGAGCGATACCCTGTCTCAGGGAGAGAAGAAAAAATCATTTCCATCTCATTAATTTCTGCCTCTATTTCAGAATAGCCTGTAGTTCATACTATAAAAACATGCCACAGAAGTACCTCACTGTAATGTTTTAAATTTTTAGTCTGTAAACTATTAAAATTGCTTTGTTCTTGATTTTTAAAAATCAACTATTTTTTTTAATTTTAATCATCTTAAAATTTTCCTTCTAGTAATAGTTACTTGTTTTATTAAGAATATAGGCTGGATGTGGTGGCCCATGCCTGTAATCCCAGCACTTTGGGAGGCCAAGGTGGGTGGAACACAAAATCAGGAGATCAAGACCATCCTGACCAACGTGCTGAAACCCCATCTCTACTAAAAATACAAAAAAATTAGCTGTGCATGGTGGTGCGTGCCTATAGTCCCACCTACTCAGGCGTCTGAAGCAGGAGAATCGGTTGAAACTGGAAAACGGAAGTTGCAGTGAGCCAGGATCACGCCGTGCATTCCAGCCTGGCAATAGAGAGAGACTCTGTTACAAAAAAACGAATATAGTCTTGGCCTTACACAGTGGCTCATGCCTCTAATTACAGCATTTTGGGAGACCAAGGCAAGAGGATGACCTGAGGTCAGGAGTTCAAGACCAGCCTGGCCAACATGGTGAAATCCTGTCTCTACTAAAAAATACGAAAATTAGCTGGGTGTAGTGGTGTGCACCTGTAATCCCAGCTACTTGGGAAGCTGACATGTGAGAATCACTTGAACCCGGGAGGTGGAGGTTGCAGTGAGCCAAGATCGTGCCACTGCACTCCAGCTTGGGCGACAGAGCAAGACTTCATCTCAAAAGAACCAGGCTTCCTTTAATGCTTTTTATGTGTGTCGAACTCAGTATTAACCTTTTTCTTAGTACGCTTACGAAATGCACTAAATTCTACAGATTATCCCAACCTATATAGAATTTACTTACTGATTTTTAAGAATCTCTTGCTTTATACTGAAAGAATTAGATTTAAAAATTAAATACAAAAGTGGAACTTCAATGTAATTCAGCATTTTCTAATAGGAAAAGACATATTTGACTTTAAGATAGAGGTCTGAAAAGAAGACCTCTTTCAAGGTCAGAAAGCTTGAAAGCCTTCTATATTAAAATACTAATTTTATAAGGAAAAGCATGTTTCCCATTTATATAATTAGTAACTTAAAGGTGGAAATAAAAAGTTCCTAATATGTGTACATACACATAAGAAGAAGAATTGAGAATAATGCATGCAAGGGAATATATTGAATGGTTTCTTGGAACTGAATATGTAATTGAATATGTGATGAATACCCACATGTTGTTTTGGAAAAGTTAACTCCTAGAATCGATATGCTTAATTAGAGGTAATTCTAAAGGGCTAGAACCATTGTAAGATTCAGGATAGTAATTTTCCACAAAGTAAATGCTCAATGAAACCTTTTTAAAAGTTGAACTATTAAATTTTTAAATATTTATTCTAATAGATGATATATAGTCCAATAATACATATAGGATTGATTGAGCAGAGTTAATTTAAAAATTTGGAGACTTCACATCATACTGACAAAGGATGGCAGAAGGATTTGGAAGGAAATATAAATGAAGAGATAACGTCGAGTGCTTTTCCTTCTTGATTTAAAAGGAAAAAAATCTTATCCTTTTATCTTAAATATTTTACCCTTCTTTTTCTTTCTGTTATTAAGGGAAGAGCTTTCAGCAGCAAAGGGAAGCCATGAAGCAAACCATAGAAGAAGATAAGGAGCCAGAAAAATCAGGTTAGACACTTATATTTGACATTATTAAGAGGTTTCTTGGGTCTTCATCTGGAGCCATGGGTACATTTGCATATTGGAATGGTGAGAAAGAAGTACTCATGGAAAGAGTGATACAAGAGGCAAAACCAATTATCTTAGAACTGTAAAGAAAGGATAAGATTTAACTATTAAAGATTATATGCCTATACTGTATAGTTAATGGAAAATTATAAATACTTTCCTGAAAAATAGTCTTTCTACAGTGTAATAAGTATTTATAAAAGTAAATTAAAAAGAAGCTGGATGCAGTGGTTGGCACCTGTAATCCTAGCACTTCGGGAGGCTGAGGTGGGAGGATTGAGACCAGGAGTCTTGAGGCCAGGAGTTTGAGACCAGCCTGGCCAACATAGCAAGACCTTGTCTCTGCAAACAAAATTTAAAGAATGAATCAATGTATAAGTAGAGTTCTTCAATTTGAGTTATGTGGCTTTGTTCAGGGGAAAACATTTATAGTTATGTTTATGATTGCTCAACAGGAAAACTATGGTGTGCAAAGAAGAATAAAAAGAAGAGGAAAAAGGTTTTATATAATGCCAATAAAAATGATGGTAAGTTCTACTCTCAGGGATACGTGGAATTATATCTGAAAGGAACCTAAATCTAGTCCTGTTTTAGACCATAATGTTAAATTAGTGCTTGAGAAAATCATTTAGTAGAAAGTATTTTCTTTTGGAATCCTCTGAGTAAGGCAGTATTTTGAATTCTGGGGAAAATTGATATAAAAATTCAAGTACTATTTAGCATGTGTTGTATTAAATAGTTTCCTATAGTTTTTTTCTACTTAAACTCTTTGCAAAATTAATATTCCTAACAAATTCTTACAGAACATTTGAAGTAAAAAGTATTTCCTCTGCAATAGCTCGTGTCACAGAACATTTGAAGTAAAAAGTATTTCCTCTGCAATAGCTCGTGTCACAGAACATTTGAAGTAAAAAGTATTTCCTCTGCAATAGCTCGTGTCACAGAAGCAACTCATTTCTGAGAGCCTACTACCTGCTGGCTAAGTCAGACACACGAGAGGGTTTTTGTTTTATTTTGATTGATTGCTAAGTTTAAAAAGCTCAAAAGTTGTAGCTTCTCTTAAAATAAAAAACACAACGAGGTTTAAACTATGACAGGTGGGCTAGTATTCCCAGGTGACAACAGTCTGCTGGACCTGAGTGATGACTATTGCCCCTATATTGAGCACAGGTGTCTAGCTTAACAATCTCTATCACTCCCAATGTTTTAATGAACCTGGTCTACTGATTTTATTACCTTCTTGGTTGGTTTTTATGGGCATTTGAGTTTGCTACTTCTGTTTGGTTCACATTAGAAGCAAACCAAATAATAAAGCAAAGGCATTCCTTCGTACGCATTTTACAAGGCTTATTCTCTCAAGAATTTGAAATATTTTGAGGCAACATAGATTAAACTAATACAGATAAAACATTATAGATTATTATACTACATAAAAGCTAAATGAGATGTGATCAACTTTATAAATTTTTTAAAAATATTCTTTAATGCTAATTGACAGATTACGTAACTAAAAAGATTTAATGAGTTTTAAATTTTAGCCTCTATATTTGTGATTAACATCTTTAATTTTTTTTTGAAACAGACTAAAGTTAAGAAGTCCAGCTCTAAGAGCTACTGTACTGTGGAAAACTTGGCAAATATGAACCCTATGAATACATATGCTGTCTGTAAATCAAAATGCTACCATTGTCTTCATTATACATATTAGAAGGAACTCAGATTTTTCAGAGAAAATCATTTGAGAGGAGAAGGAATTAATATTTGCTGTTTATGATGGTGTCATTGTGAATATTTAAAAATAACTATAGTTCATAATTGCTGTATTCCAGGGTAGTAACTATATGATTTTGTTCTCACAAATGAGGTTACAGAGTAATAGATTCAAGTGTAGATAGTAAAGTGATTTGCTGAAATTCTTAACAGCTAATATATGATTGGTTGAGCTGGAATTTAAACAAATATAGTTTGAGCTCCTGCTCTGTGCCAGGCTCCATACTGAGCATTGACAAGCCTAAGATGGTCCCCTAACCTCATGGAAATGGAGCTGAGGGAGTCTGACTTCACATCTGATGCTCCTTCTCAGTCAGGAGAAGTAATAGGAGTGAGGACATGGCAGGCTACTAGCTGTCTGCTTTTGTTCGTACCACTTGACAGCTCTGGTTTCATCTGAGTTATGGGCTTTAGGAATGTTACCCCACCTGTCATAATTTAAACCTCATTGTGAGTCATGACTCTGGGTTAGCATTCCAGAGTAAAGTCAACATAAATGCAGAAAGAGTAGATAGCATGGGTATGGCCTGTTGGCAAATTACACAACTAACTATAGCAGGGGTGTCCAATCTTTTGACTTCCCTGGGCTGCATTGGAAAAAGAATTGTCTTAGGCTACATGTAAAATATACTAACACTAGAGATAGCTGATGAGCTAAAAAAATAAAAAATAAATTTGCAAAAAATCTCATAATGTTTTAAGAAATTTTACAAATTTAAATTGGGCCACATTCAAAGCCATCTTGGGCCTCATGTGGCTCATGGGCCACAGGTTGGACAAGCTGGAACTACAGGAAAGTATTCCAGCTTTCTCTGATAACACTAGTTGTAGCCACTATATGTAAATGTTGGTCTTTGCCAGCTATTGTATTCTACATATTATGTCCAATTCTTAAAACAACCTTCTTAAGTACCTTCTTAAGTAGAGTATTAATAACTGCATTTTACAAAATTGACAGATACTACTCCTACTGGTTTGTCCCCTGGTACCCCATCTTCATTCAAAGTATTGACTGCAAACTAACTATTTAAAGATCCGTATGATATATTGTATTAGATATTCAAGAACAGTATGAAAGAGTATTAATAGAAGGAGTAATACATTGTTGTCTGATTTTCGTGGTATCCTAGCAAGGATGTAATGGCAATAAATTGTGATTCTTTCTAATTTGGGGGAAAAATCTATGAGTATTTATATTTTTATTACATGGCAATAATTTTGTCTGAAGAGCTTAACTTTTTTTTCCTCAAAGATTATGACAACGAGGAGATCTTAACTTATGAGGAAATGTCACTTTATCATCAGCCAGCAAATAGGAAAAGACCTATCATCTTGATTGGTCCACAGAACTGTGGCCAGAATGAGTTGCGTCAAAGGCTCATGAACAAAGAAAAGGACCGCTTTGCATCTGCAGTTCCTCGTAAGTTTGAATGCATTCCCATTTTCCTGTGCTTTTCAATTTAGCGGCTCAGAACCTAGGGAAATATTTTATTCATTTTATTAAAACAGTGTTATCAATGAAAGAGGAACTTTGTTTAACCAAATATTTTGACAATTTTTAAATTAAAAATAGTCATTAAGAAGTTTTAAATTTGTTTTCCGAGTATGTACTAATTGTTTTCTAAACAAATTTCTGTTTGGGCCCCTTACAATTTCCTGTTCCATAGGGAATCAGCTCCTGCTTCTTTAAAGTGATACTGAAGATAGAAACTTTGGCATAATCTGAAAACAGAAGTTCTAAGATTATATAGTACCTAATTTTATGGAAATAAACTTTAGGAGAAGATTAGTAGTAGTGTTTTAAATGCAGGATGAAGTAACTTGAAGTATAAGCATGAAATATATTAAGATAATTAAATACAGCTATTACTGAGATACTGCAAACACATTTTTGTTCATTTTTCAACCTGCAAAATATAAAAACAATGTTAAACACGTAGGCTGTTAGCATTTCCTCAGTTTTATTATTTCATATTCTGTGTTGCAAAATAAAAATTCTTTCTGACTAGCAGAATTATTCTCCCATCCTCACTGTAAGCTATGCCCATTATTTTTATCTGATTTTGTTTGCCTAGATACAACTCGGAATAGGCGAGACCAAGAAGTAGCTGGTAGAGATTATCACTTTGTTTCACGGCAAGCATTCGAGGCAGATATAGCAGCTGGAAAGTTCATTGAGCATGGTGAATTTGAGAAGAATTTGTATGGAACTAGCATAGATTCTGTACGGCAAGTGATCAACTCTGGCAAAATATGTCTTTTAAGTCTTCGTACACAGGTAAAGCTAGAGTTTTGTTTTAGGGTTTGAACTTAGAGGGCGTGTCATACAAAGTAATCCAGTGGAAACTATATTTTGGTCCGGGAACAGTGTGACCTGATTAAGTTTTCATATGGTTTTTCCCACTGATTTGCTATGTGAAATCACAGTTTGCTAAATCTCTTTCAGGTTCCTCGGAGGGGAAAACATATACAGGCTTACATATACAGGTTGACTATCTCTTGTTCAAAATGCTTGAGAGCAGAGTGTTTTGAATTTCAGAATTTCTTGAATTTTAGAATATTTGCATATATATAATGAGCTATCTTGAGGATAGGACCCAAGTCTGAAATTAATTTCATTTATGTTTCATATATTCTTTATTTACTTAGTCTGAAGGTAATTTTATTTTTCCTGGAGATGTTGAATAAAGCTGTCTGCTCCTGCGTTTTGACAATGACCCATCACATTAGGCCAGGAGTGGCATTTTCCACTTATGCCATCATGTCACTGATCAGAAAGTTTCAGATTTTAGATTTCAGATTTTTGGATTAGAGATGTTCACCTTGTGTATATATATTTGTACATATGTTCTTAAACTTAAAATACAGTGAATATAGTACTGGTCATACTTTAATTTTAGAGTCTATAAAAGAATTTCCTTTTCTGATTCTGATATGAGAAAAATTAGAAAATTTCTAGATTATTTTTATGGTTTAAATGCCATTGTTCAAATATTAACAAATATCACAATGTGTGCTTGGTTGTATGAAAATTATGAAACCTCAGTTTCAGTTATTTGGCAGACTAAGCAAAAGTATAAAATTACTAACTAGTGCCTCTTAGCCTTCTATTGAAAATGATAATTTTAGGAGGCCAGTGCAGGTAGATCATTTGAGCTCAGGAGTTCCAGACCAGCCTGGGTAACATGGCAAAACCCCATCTCTACCAAAATTTAAAAAATTAGCCTGGCATGGTGGCGTGCACCGGTAGTCCCAGTTACTTGGGAGGTTGGGGTGGGAGAATAGCCTGAGCCAGGGAGGTGGAGGTCGCAGTGAGCTGCACTGCACTCCAGCCTGGGTGACAGAGTAAGTAGAGTGAGACCCTGTCTTAAAACAAAAAAACAAAACTAATTGTAGAAATTTGGAGTTTTTAAGAAACTCCAAATGTTAGGGAAAATTGTTTTAATTTTTGTAGACCATACAGTTTTAGCATACAACTTTCCTTAATGTGGTAGAATCTGCTGCTCATGTCAAGTCAACCAACATAGTCAGTGGTCATTAAAAAGATACACATAAAGGAGAATTGACCCTAAAATGGCTATTCTAAAATAGTAGTTAGGGATTTTTGTTGTATGCACTTAGGCTCTACTATTTCAATTATAAATTTTTGATTTAAGATTTTTGATTTAATACATGTTTTTACTAAACTTCTTTAGAATTATTTACTTGGGCTAACAGGTTTTAAAAATTCTTATTTCTCCAAGAAAAAGGGCTAAAAGATTTTAACAGAGAACTTGGCATCTTGTTTTAATCATCTTAATGTTTTTAGATAGAAATGACGTGTTCCTATAATCTCCATTTTGACAGAACACTTCAGTTTGAGGATACACAGTCATGCATCGGTAATAAAGTGAAAACTGCAGTCTCCAACTTCAAACACAGTCTACTTTTTCTTAGATGTGCTTTTCTTGAATTGTCTTTTGCACATGTATATGAAGTTATTTTCTATGATTTTGCTTATATTTAGTATCTGGCACATAGTAAGGCAACTTGTATGATTCTAATTCCTCCAAAATGGTTTTTTAATATGGTTATTGTAATCTGTGTGTGATCTTACTAGCAAGGTATTTTAATATCACATAGTTATCATCCTTCATTATCCTTCACTTATATATATATATTTTTTGCATCTCAGTTGATCCAAGAGATATTATTCACTTATATTTCATTACATAAAACAGCAAGCTAAAATAATATATATGTACATATAATTATAGCTTCACAGTGTATTCTTACAGTGAATGGTAGGATCTTAAAAATATTGTGAATTGGGCCAAGTGCAGTGGCTCATGCCTGTAATCCCAGGAATTTGGGAGACCGAGGCAGGAGCATTGCTTGAGACCAGGAATTCAAGACCAGCCTGGGTAACAAAGCAAAATCCTGTCTGTACAAAAAAATAAAAAGTTAGCCAGACATGGTGGTGCATGCCCATAGTTCTAGCTACTCGAGATGCTGAGGTGAGAGGATCATTTGAGTGCAGGAGTTTGAGGTTGCAGTGAGCTGTGATCATGCCACTGCACTCCATCCTAGGTGACAGAGCAAGTCCTTTAATCTATATATATGTACATTCAATACTGGGAAGTAATTAAATAATGCAAATTATTTTAAAAATCCAAATATCTCTTCTTTACAGTCATTGAAGACTCTCCGAAATTCGGATTTGAAACCATATATTATCTTCATTGCACCCCCTTCACAAGAAAGACTTCGGGCATTATTGGCCAAAGAAGGCAAGAATCCAAAGGTAAAGTTTTCACACTGTTGTACTATCCCAATGAAGGTAAACATGAAACAGTCCTGGTCTAATTTGTCCTGGTGCTTAAAAGCTACATTAGCTTGAGCTTTCAAACTGATTATTCTTTCTGTAATATTATTTGCCCCCAAAATTGCCATGGTTGCCACAGGGTTGGACTATGACAGCTTTCCGAAGTTGGTTGCATGGTAACCTTTGAGCTTCTTCACATGGGTCTGAGACATTTCTAGGGAGATGTGACTGCCACCAAAGTTATTAGCCAACTCTTTAGGATTACTGGCTTTTCTCTGTAGATACTCCACATTTTCTGGGAGACAAATTTGAGTGCCCTTGCTTTTTTCTTCTTTTAATCCCACTGAAACTTTATGTTCTGCTTTTCTTCTCCCTTTGGTCTTCTTACATGGTTTGGAACAGAAAATTTTTTAAAAAATTATTTTAGATCTATACTAGATACGATTGAGGTAGTCCATGTCATACTAAACATTATTAATAATTAAGTGACTGATAATATGTGTTAATAAGAAGGCACTGACTTATTAAAAAATGTAAGATGATAACTGTCAAGTGACTTACTATATAATAGTAACATGTTCTTGTTTTTTTGCTCATTGTTTATTAAATATCTATTTTAGAGACGGCTCCTTCATATTGCCTCATTTTATTGACTGTGCCTTTAAATCTTCCTAAAGATAATCATTAAAAGCCCATTTACACTCCTTTCCCTTGATTCTGTTCTTTTTTTTCTTTTTTGCCGCTGTTGTCTTGAGGTAGGATCTCTGTTGCCCAGGCTGGAGTGTAGTGGCATGATCATGGCTCACTGCCATCTCAGACTCAAGCGATCCTCTCACCCCAGCCTGTCCAAATGGCTGGGACTATAGCCATGCACCACCATACCTGGCTAATTTTTTATGTACTTTGTAGAGACAGGGTCTTGCTATGTTGCCAGGCTGGTATCAAACTTCTGGCCTCAAGAAATCCTCCTGCCTCGGCCTCCCAAAGTGCTTAGATTGCAAGTGTAAGCCACCACACCCAGCCTTCCTTTCATTCTTGGCTGTCTACCACAACACATTAACCCTTCTTCTTCCTCCTCACCCTCCAAAATATTTTTTTTCACTCTATGTCTACTTAACATTTCTTATTCAATCTATATGTGAGGTAGTAATTTTTAGTGTTTTAGGCTACAAACATCAGGGGCTTTCCCATCCTGGTTGCTTTGTCTAGGCTAAGTAGGCCAGCTGGGTAAAGTAGTGCTGCACCCCTTTTTCATTTCTGCCATATACCTACAAATTCATAACTAACTGGGGGTCAGAGTATTTGTTGTCCATTGCACTTGGAATGATACAAAGGAAATAAGCAGCATGGTCATCTGCTGTTCTTGAGGATCACAATATAACAAGAGAAACAAGATTAATACTGTTTAAAATTTAGTGTCCAGAAACTACTTTGTTAGAACAGAAACAACTTAGTTGTTTCAAGGAGCAGGATGCAAACTAAGGACCAGAGTGTACTCCATTCTTCCTGTTCAGCCTAATTTTCCATTTCCTAACATGCACACTTACTTCTTCTTAGGCTCTTTTTTTCCAACAAGGATTCAGTGTTATATGAAGGGCCATAGACCATTCCAAAATATGTTAAGCATCTTTCTTTTGGTTGGTCTCTGGCAGTGTTCCGATGGAATTTTTATCTACTTTACTTTGAATTGGCCATCCTAAATTTTCAGTTTAGTTCAGTTTAGATGTTATATTTTTTTTGAGAGGTGGTTCTATGTCACCCAAACTAGAGTACTGTGGCATGACGATAGCTCACTACAAGCCCTGAACTCCTGGACTAAAGTGACCCTCCCATCTCAGTCCTATAAGCTGTGACTATAGGCATATGTCACAGGTCTTAGATTATACATGTTTTTAAAGCAGGAAGTTGTTTTAACAGTACACAATATATTTGATTTTCTAATTACAAATTTTTGATTCTTTTACTTGCTGAAGTACATTTTACATACAATAAATACTTGTCTTTTAATTTTATAATTCAGCAAGTTTTGGAAATGTACACCTGTGTAACCACCAACCACAATGCCAATCAAGATTTAGAACATTTCTGTCACTCTAGATAGTTCACTTATGCCCCTTTCAAGTTAATACCCCTCCATTCTTTCTTTCTGGCAACCACTAATCTGCTTTCTGTCACTATAGATTTCTTTGATCTGTTCTAGAAGTTCACCTAAATAGAAGCATACAGTTTGTTAAAAGTTTTGCATGGCTTTTGATCATCTTTTTGAGATTGATCTGTGTTGCATCTAAGAGTAGTTCATTCCATTCTTAATGCTGAGTAATATACCATGATATTAATACATCACAACTTATCCATTCTCCAATTTAAAAAAATATTTGGATAAAATTTTGAGCTAGTATGACTAAAGCTGCTCTAAATATTCATATAGTCTTTTTGTGGACATATGTTTTCATTTCTCTTCGAGACCACCTGGGAATAGAATTGCTGGATCAAATGAGATCAATGTTTGTTTTAACTATATAAAACACTGCTAAACTGTTTTATTCAATTGATATGGAAGGCGAGGCTCAGTGGCTCATGCCTATAATCCCAGCATTTTGGGAGGCCAAGTTGGATGGATCAGTTGAGGCCAGGAGTTCAAGACCAGCCTGGGCAACATAGTGAAATCCTGTCTTTACTAAAAACACAAAAAAATTAGTCGGGTATGGTGGTGCACACCTGTGGTACTGGCTACTCAAGAGGCTAAGTTTGTGCCACTGAACTCCAGCCTGGCAACACAGCAAGACTTGGTCTCAAAATAAAAATAAAAATTAGGGCCGGGCGCAGTGGCTCAAGTCTGTAATCCCAGCACTTTGGGAGGCTGAGGCGGGTAAATCACGAGGTCAAGAGATCGAGACCATCCTGGTCAACAAGGTGGAACTCTGTCTCTACTAATAAAGTACAAAAATTAGCTGGGCATGGTGGCACGTGCCTGTAATCCCAGCTACTCAGGAGGCTGAGGCAGGAGAATTGCCTGAACCCAGGAGGCGGAGGTTGCAGTGAGCCAAGATCGCGCCATTGCACTCCAGCCTGGGTAACAAGAGAGAAACTCCGTCTCAAAAAAAAAAAAATAAGTAAAATAAGTAAAAATTAAAATTAAAATTAAAATTTAAAAATTGATATAGAAAGTAAGAAAATGATGGTGTTACTCACTGGATGCAAAATGTAACCAATCTGATTGTACCCTGAATCTCTGAACTCTTTTGCCAGTATTGTGAAAGAATGGGTATTGGCATAAAGATGTGATTTTTCATGTATGTATTATTAAAGTCACAGAAAATCATCTATATTGTGGTAAGAGAGTATATGCCAAGTAAATGCTTTGCTGTCTGTTAAACTCACCCCAAATCACCCCTGCCAATGAAAACAACTAATTAAACTCAAGACAAAATGTCTCAGATCTAAAAGTCACACACAGTACAAAACAATTTATCATTCAACTGTTTGAACTTCTGTAACAGTTAGAAAACATAAAAATATGACAACTCTGGCTTGTCCTCAGGCAGTTCAATAACCATGCAATATGGTTCTCTCATTCTGGAATATTGTACATCTGAATATGACCCGACTAATTTTTTTTCCTATTTTTAGTAAAAACAGGATTTCACTATGTTGCCTAGGCTGGCCTCGAATGCCTGGCCTCAAGTGATGCATCCACCTAGGCCTCTCAAAATGCTGGGATTATAGGTGTGAGCCACTGTGCCCAGCCTTCAATATCAGTTTAGTAAACTAAAAACAGTTCAGCAGTGTTTTATACAGTTAAAACATATATTTATATCTTGATTCAGCAGTTCTACACCTAGGGGTTTATCCAAGAGGAAATAAAGAGAATATTGGTGTTTATCCAAGAGAAATAAGAGGCTATCCAAGAGAAAGAGGAATAAAGACACAATCTGGAACTAGGAAAGATATAGTAATTATTATTATTAAAAGGAATAATCAAACTCTTTATAAAAAGAAGTAAGTTGGAGGGCATTTGTTGTTATTTTCTTTATTGTCTGTCTGCTATTTAATTCATTTCTATTGTTTATCTTTTCTTTGACTATAATTTGCACTTGCTCTAGTTTCTTAAGATGAATACTAAGGTAGTTTTTAAACTTTTCTTCTTTTCAAATATAGGCATTTGAAGTTATAAATTTCCCTCTAAACAATTGTTTAGTTGCATCCCGTAAGTTTTGGCATTATATTTTTGTTACTATTTTGTTAGAAATATTTTCTGATTTCCTTTTTATTTCTGTAACCCATTGGTTATTTAGAAGTGTGTTATTTAAGTTCCACCTCTTTGGAGATGTAAAAAAAAAAAAAATCTTAACTGATTATAATTCAAGGTGGAGTTAAAAATCAGTTAAGTTTTTTTACATCTAGAAAGAGGTGGAAATTACAGGTGGTCAGATCCTGAAAAATGTCAGTCTTTTGAAATTTATTGAACCTTACTTTATAAATCAAAGATTTTTTTAATAAATCAGTTAAGAATTTTTTTTTTCAGATGGTCAGATCGTGAAAACTGTCAGTCTTTTGAAATTTGTTGAGCCTTATGGCCCAACATCTGTTTTTCCTTAGTAAATATTCTGTGCACACGGTCAGAATGTGTATTCCACAGTTTTTGGTAGATGATGTTGTATCTGATTGTATTTCTTCCACTTATGTTTCATTTTTTTTCTCCTTTCCTTTCTTTTTTTTTTTTTTTTTGGAGACAGAGTTTCTTGCTCTGTGGTCCAGGCTGGAGTGCAGTGGCACTATCTTGGCTCACTGCAGCCTCCATTTCCTGGCTTTAAGTGATTCTTGTGCCTCAGCTTCCCAAGTATTTGAGATTACAGATGTGCACCATCATGCCCAGCTAATTTTTGTATTTTTAATAGAGATGGGATTTCACCATGTTGGCCAAACTGGTCTGAAACTCCTGGCCTCATGTGATCTGCTTGCCTCGGCCTCCCAAAGTGCTGTGATTACATGGGGGAGCCCCTGCGCCTGGCTCTCCTTTGGTATTTCCAATAGTGCTTTATTACTCAGTGATAGAAATGCTGAAGTAAAACCAAATTTTCAATTTTAGCTCTATAAAATTGTGCTAGCTAAGAAAATGATGGTGTTACTCACTGGATGCAAAATGTAACCAACCAGTTTTCTGATTGTACTCTGAGTCTCTGAATCTGTTCTGCTAGTTTGGAGGCTTAAGAGTTGTTATCTGACAGTATGAACTTAGTTTTGCTTAGTTCAGCTAAAAATTTTGAATGAAAACATTTTGTTTCATCTTAGTCATGGATTGTAATTTGAAAGAGAACTTCAGACATAAAGTACTAAATAAGTGACATAAGCCATTTTGGCATAAAATGAAATAATAATGCCTTAAATTTTATAAAAACTAGGTAGATTGGGGGTTTAGCATTTTAATTTGAACTCCAACACCACAAAGTTTCAGTTCTCTTTGGAGTCTTAGAATGTTTTTTCAATAATCTTGAGCTTTGGATAGACATAAATTTTGGCAAAAATGTCACAGTGTATTCATTTACAGTGGTGAAATAGATTCCCTGCTGGGAACAAAGGGTTCTGTGTGCCGTATTCAGATGTACAACATTCCGTAATGAGAATTAGAGAATCATGCAAGAAATTGCCTCAGGACAAGCCAGAGTTGTCATATTTGTAGTATGTTTTCTTACTATTGCAGAAGTTCAAACAGTTGAATGATATAAATTGTTTTGTACTGTGTGTGATTTTTATATCTGAGACATTTTGTCTTGAGTTTAATTAGTTGTCTTCATTGGCAGGGGTGATTTGCGGGTGAGTTTCACTTTCTCGAACACATGTGCCTGATAATTTAGCGTTCAGGATAAGTTTTGCACATAGCCTTGCTGCCTGCTTTTCTTTGTAAAATAGCCCTTTCCTTCAGTCAGTATTTTAAAGTAGGCTGCTCTCTATAGTTTCCCAAACTGTTAGGACACTTTTAACTCTCTGCAACAGACAATAAAGTGTAAGGGCTCTTTACTAGAGCCAAAAGTAGACGGCATTTTAGGTCCTTGCTCCAACCAGGACCTAACATGTTCACTCCATGTTACAGAAGATGTTACTATTAAGAAGAGGTTATGGTGTCCTAGAATGTTTGAAAACAAATGTTTGACTGGGTGCGGTGACTAACGCCTGTAATCCCAGCACTTTGGGAGGTGAAGGCGAGTGGATCATTTGAGGTCAAGAGTTCAAGACTAGCCTGGCCAACATGATGAAACCCTGTCTCTACTAAAAATTAAAAAAAAATTAGCTGGGCATGGTGGCACACACCTGTATTCCCAGCTACTTGGGAGGTTGAGGCAGGAGAATTGCTTGAACCCAGGAGGTGGAGGTTGCAGTGAGCCAAGATCATGCCACTGCACTCTAGCCTGGCAACAGAGCAAGACTGTGTCTCAAAAAGAGAAAAAGAAAACAAATGTTTGTAGGGAATTCAAAGTAACAGTCTGTGTTCTTGAAGCCTGTAGTCTTGTTGGTGAGATTAAAAAAAAATATGTGAAAACCTAAATAGTGGTATAAAGCAGGATATATTGCATCCCAAATGGTTCATAGTGTGAGTCCTGAAGACACCAAAGCAAAGGAAACCATTGTGGCCATGACAGAGTTGGAAAGGAGCTCCTGAGGTTGGGAGAGACAGAAGGAAAGCAATGAAGGTCACTCATTGTTCTTTGCCTTTTCTGACTCATCCTATATTATTTGGTTAGGATAGGAATTATCTCACAGTTTTTATCTTCTCTTTGCAGCCTGAAGAGTTGAGAGAAATCATTGAGAAGACAAGAGAGATGGAGCAGAACAATGGCCACTACTTTGACACGGCAATTGTGAATTCAGATCTTGATAAAGCCTATCAGGAATTGCTTAGGTTAATTAACAAACTTGATACTGAACCTCAGTGGGTACCGTCCACTTGGCTGAGGTGAAGGAAACATCCCCGTGGTATGTTGGACTTGATCTGGCAAAAACTGCCAATAGTAAGATTGCCCGACATTGCAGCAAAATTGAGGATAAGGTGGAAGGCAGCAGTATAAGCTGTGTAGACCTGTTCTTAGATCTCTCAAATTAGTGAGAGGCCAATTCCCTTAGGCAGTTTGTGCACAGCATCCTTTATTCTCTATACATGGTTTTAGCGGTTCTTGTCTCATTTTGGGATTCTAAATGGAAGCTTTCAACAGACCATTCCATTTTGTCCTGTTAAAACCTTTTGTTTTCATGTAAACCCTTTCTGCTTAGTTGTATCTCTGAACATACACAAGTGTCCATGTCTCACACAAATATTGATGTGTAAATATTAACACTTAAATGACTTCATTGGGAATTTGAGCAGAGGAACTGTGCTTCTATGCACTGGGCAAGGCAGTATTTGCTTAGGAGATTAATTTAGTCATCAGAGATACTTTACTAAAAAGAAAAAACATGGTGCCACTTGGGTCTAGAGCTACTTTATTAGACTTGAATTCATTTGTATGTCTTTTGATTCTTAAAAAAACAAAAACATTCCATTAGAAGCACCAGGTTTTTTGCTCAGACTTTGTGGATCAGACTGTACACTCAACACACTCTAATAATCTACTTAAGATATATAAAATATGCTTATTTTAAAAAATTATTCTCTGAATTTTTTTCTGAAGTTGTCTCAACTGATTTGCTAACCTTGCTTCCTTTCATCTGCATCGTATAATAGAATGTATGTTACATTTTTATGAATGGCAGGTGTTCATTATAATCTGTATTGACTGTTAAAAAGTTTCTTCCTCATGATGCAAATAGTTTTTTATATACATGGAAGGACAGCACATTTGACAGTTTTTGCATTTTTATGTATGAGCACAGTATTCTATGACTGTGCTACATATATAGGTAATAAACTGGAATTCTGTTGATGAATATAGCTGCTGTACTGTACATTAATATTTAATAGATCAACAAATGGTCATTGATAACACTTGTCCAGCATTCGAATAAAATTATGTATGTCCTTGGGAAATACTATGACAATTGACTTTAAGATCAAAAGGTAAGGAAGACCTGAAAGTCATTTGAACATTTTAGGAAAAGAATATTGGAGAGAAAAAGATATTAAGTATATAGAAATAGGTTTTTAACCTAACAAGGTCTGCCTCTTATGACCAGTATGCAACAGCTTGCTAAATCATAAAAGGAACATTTAAGCTAATGGGATTTTTGTACTGTCTCTTTAAGTTGTAGCTTTAAAATTCGACATCTATAATTGGCATGGAAAGTTAATTTGTAGTCTTTTCAAGCCTTTAGGATAGTGTGATGTGTGACCTCAAATGTGAATGCCTTGATTTTATTTTTATGGTGATTTTAGCTACAGCATTTCCTATTCCCAGAGCTAAACACTGGAATAATACTGACATCATTTAACATAAGCAATTGTGTTTAAGGAGTAATTTGTCTTGGTGTCATGTATATGTTTGATTTTTTCCTCTTATACATAATTTTATTTGAACAAATATAGTTTATATGTTGCCTTTTTCTGTTCAAATTTCCATGGCCTATTAAGTTGGCTGGAGAGTGTGTTTTATGTGGAAATATTTTCAAGGTAATTTTCCTTAGGAAGAAAATAACATTCTTGGGTTGAGGGAAGGAATGCCATACATACTGTCTCTTCAAATCTGAAATACTCCAGTTTAACGCCAGGAAAATTCACAGGTCACATCGATTTTTTTAGCATTAAAAACTGAGGAATATACTCAGCACTTAATCTTTTCAGTTTTCCAGTTTACTTCTCAGGAATGAAGGGTAGTCTATGGTCAACAATGGAGTTTTGTGATCTGCTTATTGTAACTGACAACTGTTTTTAACTCCAAGAGCTAAACTATTGGCAGTTCAAGTTAAGTTAGAGTGAGGGTGTCAGTAGTGTCAGTGAGTGGCTCTTGTGCCCTCTGTAGACATTAGGCCTACACTAGGGCCATATGCTGTCAAGATTCAGGCACATGGCTTTTAACAAGCAAATCTTGTACCAAGGCACAGGCCATGCCATGCCATACTTTCAGGAAGTCTGAGGTGATAAATATTTCAAGGTCAGTGAAGTCCTATCATTCTCCTTCATCAGTAGTGGTAGATAGACATGTCCCAAACTTTCTAAATCCCAGTGATAAGGATGTGCTAATATTTAACAATCTTTAAAGTGAATTGTTGCTGACCCCCACAAAAGAACATGGAAAAAAGCATTGCTGTAGGCCTAGTTGTATAGCCACTCTGGCCAATTCCATTTCCTGTCCCTCTGTGGTTCTGACTGGAAACCCGTGTGGGGGGAGGTCTTAACCAATTAACATAGAAATGATATCAACAGCTAATGCAATGTACTTGGAAAATCCAAATGAGGAACTGCATATCTTTATTTCTCAAATTTTCTTAAGTCAGAACAAACAGAAAGAGAATTATTATTTAGACTAATCCAGATTTGCTTTCTATGAAAATCTAATGTCTGGATTTTCCTTTTCTCATGGCCTAAGAAATAAGTATTGATAAGGAATGATTTGAATGTACTTTTGTGAATGTGTGGAAAATATAAAGCAGGGATGTAGCCTTTATAAAGGTAACCTTCTGACATCTGTTGTTAATCCCCCTTTGTACTCTTATCCTGTATCTGCACTCTGTTATTTTGAGATGTCATACTATACACTGTATTGTAAAAAGTAAAATTATATTTCGAATTTTAAAAGCCACTGAGCAATTTCTCTTGCTGGTGTGTTAATATCCTCTGCCACTCAACGTTTCTACACATGTAAAGACCACCCTCCTCTTCAAGTTTTTGCCAAAAGCAAGACCACTGGAACCTCTGGGTGCAACACAAAATACCTTTTGATTTTCTTTACAGAGGGGTAGTGCCCCCTATTGGCACAGATATAGGTAGGTCCTGTTTCCTTAATTATTTAAACCAACAACTTAAGTGTATTAAAGATGGACAACTCAAGGCTGTGAACTTGAAAGTTTTCTGAAGAAGGAGGTATGTAATACTCAGGCAAATGGACCTTATGTGCAGCCTAGGATTTGAGGACACTGAGGCAGCATGTGAGTTGTTGGTAAATATATAACATACTTTGTTTTTCCATTCTTCATTTTCTGCTATTCATCTCCCAAAAGTCATAAATCCTTTTTTCTTCTATACATCTCCCAAAGGTCATAAGTCATATACCAACAAAAAGTTTCTTACTTATATACACCTGTCACCACAGTTCAGCTTTCTATTCCTGTTCTTGACCTATTTTCTTCCCCTATGAATCGGGTAACTCTGACTCCACACAACAAATTATGTGTCCATTGTTTTCTCGATTTCTTGTTAACAAATGCTAAACTATAAAATCTTACGCACTTTCATAAGCATTTTAACCAAGGCCAATACATTCCAGGGCTTTAAGAAGCCACAGGAGAAATCTAGGGTCCTTTGGCTTGTTGCTTTAAAGTGAATATTGAAGTTACCTAAATGTGGAAAACCACTAATCTGGCTCCCTACTTCAAATTAATTTCTGCCTCTTAGAAAGGCAATACATAATGCTTAACATTTAAAGACCAAATGAAATCAAATTATACTTGACCTGCATTCCAGCTATTCTCTTTGACTTGTCAAAGCCTCGATTTCCTCATCTGCAAAGTGGAGATGGTAGAATTTACAGTTCAGCAGAATGTTGGGAAGACAAGATGTTAAAGTAGTTTTGAACTGAGTTGTTGGTTTTCTAGTCATTATCGAATTTACACTGAACCTAAGATTTTATTCTGTGTGCAGCAACCAGAGTTCCTAAATACCAGTTTCTCCAGAACAGTTCCAATGTCTTTAGATACCCAAAGTCTGAAACGTAGACGAAACAGAAAGGAAAAGTTAGGGTGTAAAAACTCTGAAGGTAGACTGCTTAGACTTAAATTCTGGATTTGCTACTTTCTAGCTTTTTCACTTAGGACTACTCAAGTTCCCTGTCTCTCCAATTTTTCCTCTGTAAAATAGATGGTTAAAATAGTATATGCCCTCTCACGGTTATTGTAATGAATGAAGTAATATGAACAAAATACTTAAAAACAGCGCCTGGCACATAACTAAGACCTGCTATTTTAAAGGAGATGTTAAATGTTTGCAAAATCATTTAATACTTTAAAACTGTCTAGACTGGCTGGGCATGGTGGGCTCAAGCCTATAATCCCAGCACTCTGGGAGGCTGAGACAGGCAGAGCACTTAAGGTCAGGAGTTTGAGACCAGCGTGGCCAACATGATGAAACCCCATCTCTACTAAAAATATAAAAATTAGCCGGGAATGGTGGCACACACCTGTAATCCCAGCTCTACTCGGGAGACTGAGGCAGGAGAATCTCTTGAACTCAGGATGCGGGCATTGCAGTGAACCAAAATTAGCCGGGAATAGTGGCACATACCTGTAATCCCAGCTCTACTCGGGAGACTGTCTTGAACTCAGGATGCGGGCATTGCAGTGAACCAACATCGCTGTCACTGTACTCTAGCCTGGGCGACAGAATGTGTGAGACTTTGTCTCAAAAGCAAACAAAAAAACTGCCTAGACTGTCACTTGATTAGAATACAATATTAATAAAGATAGTGTTACAATTTGAGAACTAAACATTATTCCGTGGCCAATCATGTCAAAAATGCCTGGAATTGGTTGCAAGAAAGAATGAGTAATCATGGATGTTTATGCCAAATCAAACAGTACTAAAAACCTTAGTCACCTGATGCGGCCACTCAAATGCCTCATCTTCATATATGAAAGCACATTTTTATCACTTATAAATAGTAAAAAGTTACCTTATTTCTTCAAAATGGGAACTAGTTCTTTTTCTTAGATTAGCAAATAAGGAAGTATTATAATGCCCTCATAACTCATCGGCAGTCATTTATTAATACCCCAAAATGCAACAGTTGTCTCAAAGTAAGCCTTTTTGTAAAACTCTAATATATGCAGGGGGAAAAATGGCTACCCACTTCCCACATGTCTGCTGGGAAAGCTCTGGCTGATCTGAGCATGAGAACATGACTTAATAGTAAATTAATAAAAAAGGAATGACTTACTTTTAAATCATTTTACTCTGTTTATACCACAGTCACATTTAAATTTGACAGAACTGTTCCCATCACAGACAAGACAGGGACCTGTCATGCAAGGAAAAGTAAGTGCAGGTTTTCATAAAGCTGGAGAAGTACCATGGTAACACAAGAATGGCTGCAGCAGTCTCAGAAAACAGCGCCAAGGTTTGCAACTGGGTAGGAATGAAAGCTGCTCCACAGTAATTGGCCTGAGACCACTAATGCTTCCTAAGAGGTATTTCCTAATATGCCTGTTAAGCAGATCACGTGTAACACGGATGTAAATGGAGTATGATAACACTTCTGCAGAGTAAATTCTGTAAGTTCCTGGGCAGGTTTTACAGATCTCTTTCATCTAAGATGAATGGTTGCTAAATTATGATTCTGCAAAAGTAATCCCATAAATAAGATATCCAGGTAAATTTTATAGCCAGTGAAATTCTTAGGGCAAAAGATAAATAGCCCACAAATCAAATCTACACCCTGTGAATTAAAATGAAGCCAGTGTTAGGGTTTCTGAAAGAACCAGAACAGGAAGGATTATTCAAACAGAAGATCCTCGTCCTTCTCTTCAGCCAGAAGATTAGCAGGCTCCAACACTTCTCCAGCTGCTCTCCTTTGTTCCAAATCCTTCTCAGATTTTTCCTTTAGAATCTTTTTCTTCTCCTGTATTTTCTTTAACCTATAAAATAAAGGTGTGGGTGGATTTTTTAAACACTGTTTCCATAATAAGTAGATTTGATTTTTAGTTCTGTAACAAGGATAATAAACACCTATACCTGGAAAAAAAAAAACTTGGTACTTTTATTAATTTCATTGTCAGTAATTTATTTGTAACCCTTTTTTAAAAATAACAATTTTAAGCTAAAAATACATAATCTTAAACTGATAACTAGTTTAAGCTAATGACTGGTTTAACCT
Source organism: Saimiri boliviensis (assembly GCF_048565385.1). Classification (NCBI taxonomy): domain Eukaryota; kingdom Metazoa; phylum Chordata; class Mammalia; order Primates; family Cebidae; genus Saimiri; species Saimiri boliviensis. The sequence goes on along the minus strand of NC_133450.1, from coordinate 36,385,014 downwards.
GAGATAGAAGCCTTTATTAGGTTATATTTTGAAATCCATTTTCTAATGGAACAGATTTTGATCATTCAGGCATTTTTTTAAATTTTTGGGTCAACACAACCCTGAATATTACAGAAGAACAGAAACTAAATAACTAACATTTGATAATTAAGATTATAAACCATAATTAGATGCTAACTCCAGGTTAGCATCTAATTATGGTTTAGACCCCTATGTCTTTCCTAAATACTCCTGCCTTCACCTACCTCCTATTTCTCTGAACTGGGTATACAGACCCCTGTACACCACCAGTTTAATATTTATCCCTGTTGACTCTAAATGTTCATAACCAATTCATGGACATGCATACTTTCTCTCCAAGTGCTATGCTAATTCTCTAATGGCGTCATTTATGTACTGTTTGGTAACGCCTCCTCCAAGTGCTTTATACCTTCTGAACATACTCAACCTGAAATACATATTTGTTGAATAACAGCTGAATTCTAGTTTCTTCTCTCAGTTTTTATGTAGCTGACACCCAATCTAAATCATTTCATTTTAAATAATAATCGAGGGCCAGGCACGGTGGCTCACACCTGAAATCCCAGCACTTTGGGAGGCCGAGGCGGGTGGACTGCTTGAGGCCAGGAGTTTGAGACCAGCCTGGCCAACATGGTGAAACCCATCTCTACTAAAAGTACTAAAAAATTAGCCAGGCATGGTGGTGCATAAGCTGAGACTGCACCATTGCACTCCAGCCTCGGTGACAGAGCAAGACTGTCTCAAAAAATAATAATAATAAAAATAATTGAGTCGACTAGTCCAAAGGTAGTGAGTTGTCTCTACTATTCACAGTCAGTTACAGATCAATCTCCTTGTTCTAATATTTTTCCCACTTTTCACTACTGCATTTGACTAACATACATTTTTTTAAAAAAAAAATCAAGTCTAAATAGTTTCTCCGAAAGGCCTAACTTGTTGGAAATGCCATGTTATAGGTACACGTAAAACTTGACAGATTTGTTTCCACAACTTTGGTAATATTTCTTGCTTCTTATTTATCAGAATGAAACACAAGCTGTGCTAATTCTAAAGAACATAAACCAACAAGTCATTCAGCAAATTGAGCTTTTGGAATATGGAAAACAAAAAATGATCAATAACTGCCAATTTCAACAGACCTGTAGAACTCTTCTCTCTCTCTCTCATCCAGCTCTGTGATGATATAAGCAAGAGTACGTTCAATCCGGGGAATGATGACTAGAGTTAAAAAAATATATATATATATATGTGTGAGAACTTCAAATCCCTTTTTTCAAATTATCAGTGCTCATTTGTATGAGTTATTTTTTCCTAATTGTAAAATTAATGTACATTTAATGCAGAGAACTTGGAAAATAAAAACACAAAGGAAAAAAAAGGAAAATGGAGCGTAACTGGACCATCCAAAAGAGTTAAGTACTGTAAATACAATGATATATACCCCTCTAGTGTCTTTTCTATGCACAGATAACATATTGGACCATAACAGATACAACACTGAATGTGCTGAATTCTACGAATATATAACATTGAAGCACAGATGTTATTTTAAATATAGTACCAATTACCTGTTAAAAAATCAAGCAGACAGAATGCTTGATTTTGAGTTTATATCAGTCATTAGGCTCAACTAAATAGAATTCATTCTGCTTCTAGAATGTGAACTCTGAGGGTGAGAACTACAAACTGTCCATTTTTGTTTTGCTCCCACTTTCATGTACAAGGCCTGGCACTAGCAAGCAGTCGAAAAAGTTTTAATGAGATAACTTGCCTGTAATCCCAGCACTTTGGGAGACTGAGGCGGGTGGATCACGAGGTCAGGAGATTGAGACCATCCTGGCTAACAGTGAAACCCGTCTTTACTAAAAATACAAAAAAATTAGCCAGGCATGGTGGCATGTGCCTGTAGTCCCAGCTACTCAGGAGGCTGAGGCAGGAGAATCGCTGGAACCCAAGAGGTGGAAGCTGCAGTGAGCTGAGATCACGCCACTGCACTCCAGCCTGGGTGACAGACTAAGACTCCGTTTAAAAAAAAAAAAGATAACTTTCTCACTAACACTAATATGGCCCCAAGCAAAGGAATTTCTTTGCTTCAGATTTTGCTTTCTTACCTGAAATTGAGTGTTTCTTTAATGAAAACTAAGTTTATTGAGAAAAAAGCACTGTCAACACTAAGCAATCATATTTTTAGAACAGTGAAATAAAAGGGATGGAAAATAAGTACATCAAATGGGAAAATTTTTTAGACATCAAGGAGAATGGCCCATAGGGATTTAAAATTACATATTTAATATACTCAAAAAGTTACACCATTCAACCATTAGAAAGAACTAAAGAAAACACCAAGGATCTACCATTAAATAACTGCATGAATAACTGGAAATGAATAAAACATTCCTTAATTTTTAAATCACCACTTTCTTTTGTGTGTAACTCCCCCAGATCATACAAATACTTCTATCAGAATGCTTCATAACACTTTTTTGCACTATGGACACACTTCTCTCTTTTCATAGTGGGCAGAGGCAGCTTCTTATTCACCTTTCAGTCTTCAGTACAGTGCCTGAATCATAGCAGTTTCATGACAAGTTGGGAGGTTTGGACAAGTGACAAAGCAATTCACAGTACCTGATACTCACCATGTTCAATGGCATTTACACGCCTGTTGGTTATCTTAATAGCTTCATCCAAAGTAACAAAGGAAGTCTAAAATAAGAACAAATTGATACTGTAAGCCTCATTCTTACATAAGCAAAGTCTTTCTAATCATTCCCTGATCACTTGACTCCACTAAGACTGCACTTGTAGAAAACATTTGGGAACCAAGACAACTTCTTTTCAGCATGCTTAAAAAACAAAATTCTTAGGCTGGGCGCATGGCTCATGCCTATAACCCCAACATTTCTGAAGGCTGAGGTGGGAGAATCACTTGAAGCTGGGAGTTCAAGACCAGCCTGGACAATATGATGAGACCTTGCCTCTATAAGGAACAAATCTTAAAAATTAGCTAGTCATAGTAGTATGAACCTGTAGTCCCTGCTACTTGGTAGTCTGTGGTGGAGGATCATTTGAGGGTACAGTGTCACTGTACTCCAGGCTGGGTGACAGAGTAAGTCCCTATCTCTTCACAACAAAACAAAAAATTCTTGTGAGATTTCCATTGGGCTAACACTATTTTCATGCTATTGATAACCTACATGTCACATTTGGAAGGTTTCCAAATCAACCTGCCTGGGCAGGTCGAGGGATCTTATGATTCATGGTTTCCATCCTGTCCCTGAGTAAGGAAATCTTAAGTTTCTCAGATGTTGACATACTGATTAATATGCAACCTACTGATGCTGAAAAATACACTGATTTGTTTCTGAATCATGAAGTTTTACTTCATTTACTTGCATATAGAATGTTTTAGCTTGTATTTGTAATCTGTAGCCAATGATTGTGACCTCTGTACTGTACTCTCCAATGAAAAGGACAACTCGGGAATGAGGAGTCCTCCCTTGTCCTAAACTTTGCCATAAAAGCTTTCCAACTTGTAGCAAACTCTAGAACACACCCAAATTTGTTAGTGTCTTCCCCAGGTAAATCCTCACATTTGGCTTTCAGTAAACCTGTATCAAATCATTTCTGCCTCAACGGCCTTTACCTGAGTTGACACTATTAGAATTTGTTTACTACAGACTCACCTAACTAACGTTAAGACAGAATCAAGCACTAATAACCTAGATACATACTAACTGGACAAGTAGGGGGAAAAAAGGTCTTCTGTGCACAAAACATGTTTATTTGCATTTACATTTAAATCTAGTATCAACTTGCTTTTCTCACTTAGCAAAGAGTGAAGCTGGGCTCACACTTTCACAGTTCACAAGGGTGAGGTGGTTCACACTTGTAATCCCAGCACTTTGGGAGGCTAAGATGGCAAGATTTGAGGCCAGAAGTTTGCAACCAGCATGAACAACATAGCCAGACCTCATCTCAATTTAAAAATTCCAAAATATTAGCCAGGCAATGTGGCACAAACTTATTGTCCCAACTACTTGGGAGGCTACGGCAGGAGGACTACTTAAGCTCAGGAGATTCAGGCTGCAGTTAGCCAAGATCGGACCACTGCACTCTAGCCTGAGCAACAGAGCAAGACTCTGTCTCAGAGAAAAACAAACAAAAAACAACAGCGTAACACAGCACATACATTTTGCTAACAATAAAAAGTAGGGGCTGGGCATGGTGGCTCATGCCTATAATCCCAGCACTTTGGGAAGCCGAGCTGGGTTGATCACCTGAGCCCAGGAGTTCAAGACCAGCCTGGGCAACATGGTGAAATCCCATCTCTACGGAAAATACAAAAAATTAGCCGGGCATGATGGCACATGCCTATAGTCCCAGCTACTCAGGAGGCTGAGGTGGGCCCAGGAGGTTGAGGCTGCAGTGAGCCGAAACTGTGCCACTGCACTCTAGCCTGGGTGACAGAGTGAGACATCTATCTCGAAAAATAAATAATTTTTTTTAATTAAAAGGGGCCAGGCACAGTGGCTCATCCCTGTAATCCCAGCACTTTGGGAGGCTGAGGTGGGTGGATCACCTGAGGTCAGGAGTTCGAGACCAGCCTGATCAAGATGGTAAAACCCCATCTCTACTAAAAATGCAAAAATTAGGTGTGACGGCACATGCCTGTAATCCAAGCTACTTGGGAGGCTGAGGCAGGAGAATCACTTGAACCAGGGAGGCAAAGGTTGCAGTGAGCCAACGTAGTGCCATCGCACTCTAGCCTGTGCGAAAACAGTGAAACTCCGTCTCAAAAAAATAAAAAATAAAAAAAATTTTTAAAGTAGAGACAATGGTACAAAAACCATCACTTCAGAAATCAAAATATTATGCTTGTTTTACATAAGATCATGGGAACAGTTGAAAGTACAAAGCACAGTATATGCTGACTCAAGACCTGACTCTCCTCCACTCAACTGTGAGAAATCAAACTACAGGAGTTCTTCAGGTCTTTTGCTACTTACTTGCAGCGAAGCTAGTTCCACCAGTAGTTCCACTGCTTTGGCATAATTCCTCTTTAATTTAGCCAATTGTTCCCCACCTCTGGCTAAACCAGTCAGTTCATAACCTGAAAGAACCAGTCAGACAACATTTGTAATTAGAGAGTACATCATCTTCCCTATAAAATTCCCCAAAAGGAGACAATTCAGAATAACAACAAATATGGAAAGATAAACTCACTAATCTTCGTTAAATGTAAACATGAACTGCCTGTCTTACTCCCCAAACACTATAGAAGCATGCTACTCAATACAGTTTTCCGTAAGGATACTATGCTAAATACAACTAGAAGAGAAGCTTTTAACCAACCTTCACTTAACTAGCTTGATGCCCCTTATTCCCTTTGAAAATCATACTGCCTGATGCCCAGAGTATAATGACCAGGTGACTCTCTAGAATGCTCAGGCTGGTCTCAAACTCCTGAACTCCAGTGATTTGCCTGCCTCTACTTCTTCATATGAAATGTACTTAATATTCTACATGATTTAATTAAATATTACATGAAACAAGGAAATGAGTGCCAAAAGAAAGAATATTATTTCTTTCTTTTTTTATTGAGATGGGGGTCTCACCCTGCCACCCAGGCTGGAGTGCAGTGGTGCGATCTCAGCTCACTGTAAGCTCCACTTCTTAGGCTCAACAATCCTCCTACCTCAGCATATTTCTGATAAAATATTGAAATATTTTAAGATATGTATAAGGCTTTATGACTTCCTAGCATAAAACTGGTTTTTTTTTTTTTTTTTTTTTGAGACAAGGTTTTGCTCTGTCGCCCAGGGTGGAGTGCAGTGGCGTGATCAGAACTCACTACAACTACCTCCCCAGCTGGAGCAATCCTCCCGCCTCAGCCCCACAAGTAGCTGAAACTACGGTCATGTGCCACCACACCCTGGTGATTTTTTATATTTTTTGTAAATATGGGGTTTTACCATGTTGCTCACTGCAATCTTTGCCTCCCAGGTTCAAGTGATTCTCCTGCCTCAGCCTCCCAAGTAGCTTGGATTACAGGCATGTGCCGTCACGCCTAATTTTTGCATTTTTAGTAGAGATGGGGTTTTGCCATCTTGGTCAGGCTGGTCTTGAACTCCTGACCTCAGGTGATCCACCCACCTCAGCCTCCCAAAGTGCCAAGAGGCATGAGCCACTATGCCCAACCATAAGACCTTTTGATTAACTGATCAACTACTGTCCTGACTATATTAGATAAGAGGATTTCTAACTCAGGCATCTCTCATCATCTAGCACCATTTTCCAGAACTTAGTTCATTTAAAGAGGAAATAGGAAATCCCAAAGATACAAAGTAATATAAAAAGATTCATACTTACTGTCAGTTCCTTCATGGTAATGTTCAAATACGGGCAAAGTAACACCTATAAACATAGAAGCATATATGGATTCACAAACCTTTAAGTTCTGTTCCTTAATCACAGTTTTCTGTGTTTCTTTTTCATTGAACTCAAAAATCAAGAAGTGAAGTCTGAAATTGTAATTGGTTTAGGTTAATGAATTTAGGAACTGCCTTCTTTTTTTGAGACACAGTCTCATTCTGTCACCCAGGCTGCAGTGCAGTGGTGTGGTCTTCAGCTCATTGCAACCACTGCCTCCTGGGGTCAAGTGATTCTCCCATCTTAGCCTCCTGAGTAGCTGGGACTACAGATACTCATCACACCCAGCTATTTATTTATTTATTTATTTTTTGAGATGGAGTTTTGCTCTTGTTGCCCAGGCTGCAGTGCAATGGCGCAATCTCAGCTCACTACAACCTCCCAGGTTGAAGCGATTCTCCTGCCTCAGCCTCCTAAGTAGCTGGGATTATAGGCATGTGTCACCAAGCTAATTTTGTATTTTTAGTAGAGACCAGGTTTCTCCATGTTGGTCAGGCTGGTCTCAAACTCCTGACCTCGGGTGATCCGCCTATCTTGGCCTCCCAAGGTGCTGGGATTACAGGCATAAGCCACTGCACCCAGCCTAATTTTTGTATTTTTGGTAGAAATCGGATTTCACCATATTGGCCAAGCTGTTCTCAAACTCCCAACCTCAAGTGATCCACTGGTCTCAGCCTCCCAAAGTGCTGGGAGTACAGGTGTGAGCCACCATGCCCAGTGAAACCTGCCTTCTTAAGTGTTCATTTCTATTCAAAAGTCAAATTATCCTGAGTAATAAGAAACCTGATTGTTAACGATTTTAACATGTAAAGCCAATCGACTTGTTCTAAGTAGAATGAAGAAACTACGGTGTTAAGATGTTAGTGTACAAACAGGTTAATTTTAAAATGTCACCTCTTTTCTTCCCAAAGGTTTCTAAAAGGTTGAAAAGTTACCTGCTACATTATCTTTCTTCGCTCGAATCTTCACTTGGGCTTTATTTACATTTTGGATAACTGTAGTACTGCAGAGAAAAAGAGAAAGCCTTTATTTAGCAGACTCTTTAGAAATAAACCTACAGACCCACTGGATAGTTTTAACATTAAATGAGACCAGACCCACCGGAAAGTTTTAACATTAAATGAGACCAAGAGTGAGGTGTCACAATTAAGTACGTTTTGATAACTGTCCTTTCTCCAGAAAAGAAGAAAAATCGTTACTGCCAGAGGAGGGCCTCTGAAAGCAGAGAATGAACATTCAAAACATTAGCAGTAAGAAAACAACCAAGAATGATTTTAAAGTTTGTGGATTGCTTATGTGTTCAGTCAGAGGTGTGGTACACATGGATATAACTTTAACGGTTCTTCTTTTGCTGGTATAAGATGGCGAAAACTTCTTTCTAGGTTTGCTGTTGAATTGGTTTAAGCTGGCATTCAATTCCTTTACCCTGGAACCTATCTTCCATATGGCTTTGTGTGACTTTTCAAATATTAAGTGCCTTCCTGACCAGGTGCAATAGCTCATGCCTATAATCTCAGCACTTTGGGAGGCCAAGGCAGGATTGTTTGAGGCCAGGAGTTCAAGATCAGCCTGGGCAAGGTGGCAAAACCCAAAACTACAAAAATTAGCCAGTCTCATTACCCAGTCTCAAAACAAAACAAAAATAAATATTATAGAAGTGTCTTCCCCGTAACTACCCTAAATACTCACATACCATTTACACACTATTGATGTACTCCATCAGTCAGAAAATTCAATGCAAGCTATTACCTTACCAGCACTGGCAAAAATTAAAGGCTATCACTTCAAAGGGCCTCACGAAGACCCAAAAACAGTGAAAACTCCTAGATGATAGGCATCATGTCATTAGGAAAAGACTAAAATCACAATCTTTAAAAACAGCTTCTACCACTGTCCCTAATTAGCCAAGTGACCTCAGGAAGGCATTTAATTAAAACTGAGAACAACACTTGCCTTACCTATTTCATAGTGTTATTTGGAGAAGTACATAACATATGTAAATTGGCATTTATAAGCCATTTTGTATGCTTTGTAAAGGGTTTACTGATGTCACCAAAGCAATGAAGTTCATGAGTTCATGCCTTTTAAATAATTCAAGTCTTAAAAATTTATCCTAAGGAAGTAATTCAGTAGAAACAAAAATACATATGTGTTAAGATGTTCAATGCACTTTCCCCAGTATTCCAAAAACCTGACAATTAACCCAAATATCCAGTATTAGGAGAAAAAAAATATATCTTGAGAAAAATCACACAGCCATGTTGAAAATCAGGAAAAATGTTTATGATACAATGTTAAATGAAAATGGACTCTAAAATATTAAGTATCCTGTGCTTGCAACTATGTGCATGTGGAGGATGATACTGGAGTTACAGTCATGGGGTTAAAAGCATTCTTCCTTATTATTACTGTATCATTTGTCCTTAATGCTTATTTCTAAATTTAAAAAGGCTTTTTAAATGAAATTATGAACCTGAAATCACTTTGCTTTGTTTGAAAACACCCCATTTAGTCTTTTTTTTTTTTTTTTTTTTGAGACGGAGTTTCGTTCTTGTTACCCAGGCTGGAGTGCAATGGGCGTGATCTCAGCTCACTGCAACCTCCATTTCCTGGGTTCAAGCAATTCTCCTGCCTCAGCCTCCTGAGTAGCTGGGACTACAGGCGTGCGCCATCATGCCCAGCTAATTTTTGTATTTTTAGTAGAGATGGGGTTTCACCATGTTGACCAGGATGGTCTCGATCTCTTGACCTCGTGATCCACCCGTCTTGGCCTCCCAAAGTGCTGGGATTATAGGCGTGAACCACCGCGCCCGGCCCCCATTTAGTCTCTTTACCTGAAGTCCCCTGCTGTGAACTTGGCTTCAGCTAGTGAAAAGGCAGCTTCTCTCATCACTTCACCCATCAACATTTTAGTCTGGAAAAGCATAAACAAAAAGCAGATTCAACCAAGCCTTCTGCAAGGAAAAATCCTACTATAATAATGTCTCTTTCATAACCATCAGTATTTTATGCTGGCTGTACATGTAAATATTGGTTTGATAATGATAAAACAAATAGAAATTTCCAATTTTTAATAGTTTTGGTTATGATCACTAACAATAATACAAAACTATGTGAGTTTTATAATTCAATTTTATAATGAAAACAGAATAAATGCATTAAGAAACAGAAAACTGGCCAGGTGCAGACGCTCACGCTTGTAATTCCAGAATTTTGGGAGGCCAAGGCAGGTAGATCACAAGGTCAGGCGTTCGAGACCAGCCTGGCCAACATGGTGAAATCCCATCTCTACTAAAAATATAAAAATGAGGCCGGGCGAGGTGGCTCAAGCCTGTAATCCCAGCACTTTGGGAGGCCGAGGCGGGTGGATCACGAGGTCGAGAGATCGAGACCATCCTGGTCAACATGGTGAAACCCCGTCTCGACTAAAAATACAAAAAATTAGCTGGGTGTGGTGGTGCGTGCCTGTAATCCCAGCTACTCAGGAGGCTGAGGCAGGAGAATTGCCTGAACCCAGGAGGCAGAGGTTGCGGCGAGCGGAGATCGCGCCATTGCACTCCAGCCTGGGTAACAAGAGCGAAACTCCGTCTCAAAAAAAAAAAAAAAAAAAAAAAATATATATATATATATATATATATATATATATATATATATAAAATGAGCTGGTCATGGTGGAGGGGTGCCTGTAATCCCAGCTACTTGGGAGGCTAAGGCAGGAGAATCACTTGAACCCAAGAGGCAGAGGTTGCAGTGAGCTGAGACTGTGCCATTGCACTCCAGTCCAGCCTGGGCGACAGGGCAAGACTCAGTCTCAAAAGAAAAAAAAAACAAAAACAGAAAACCGAATCTTTACTGAAGGACCTATCTTATTCCTTGACTAAGTACATGCTGATTTACTCAAACTAATCTCTTAAATTCACTGCAGTTGCAGTCAAAACCCTAAAGGTGTAGTAATTTTAAAGTACCTCTGAAATATTTAATTTTTGAGAATATTCAATAATGTTTTAGAAAGAAGAAAAACTGGGTCAGCTGTGTAGAGAGTTGGTTTCCCAGGTATTAAAAAGGTACAGCCACAATAAGGAAATATTAATACAACTGGTATGGGACAGTTAAGTCAATGAAATAGTCTATAGGGTTCAGAAACAACCCCAGGTCTATATGGAAATTTAGCAGAGACCACTCAACTGTTTATACATTTACAAAATGATAAAGCTATCTACCTCTTATCATACCCCCCCCCAAATTCAGACATAATTAAGATAAAGGTTTAAAGAAAAAAACTATAAAGTAATTAAAGAAAATGTGATAGCATATTTTCCTAATCATTTTAGGTCTTTTCTAAGTCTTATATGTAACTCAGAAGCTATTTAAAGAAAAAGACTAACAGATTTGACCAATGGAAAAAAAAATTTTTATCTTTTTTCTTTCTATTTTTTGAGACAAGGTCTCACTTTGTTGCCTGGGCTAGAGTGCAGTGGTGTAATCATAGCTCACTGCATCTTCAAACTCCTAGGCTCAGACAATCCTCCTGCCTTAGCCTTCCAAATAGCTGAGACTACAGGTGCATGCCACCACGGTCGGCTAATTTTCTTATTTTCTTTTTTTTTGTAGAGACAAGGTCTCACTATGTTGCCCTGGCTGGTCTCAAACTCCTGGGCTCAAACCATCCTCCCACTTCAGTCTCCCAAAGTGTTGGTATCAGCCACCACACCTAGTATTAACTTTTTTTTTTAAGTTAAAAGATAGAAAATCTTTTTATCATTTTACGCATTAGGCAGAATACACATAGAACCTCTAAAAAAAAAAAAAAAGACATTTACCAAGAAAATCAAATTGCCAATAAGCATGAAAAGCTCCCAACTTCACAAATAATCAAAAGTAGTACAGGGCCAGGCATGGTGGCTAACACCTGTAATCCCAGTGCTTTGGGACAGTGAGGTGGGAGGACCATTTGAGCCCAGGTTTTTGAGACCACCCTGGGCAATAAAGCAAGATCCCATCTCTACAAAAAATAAAAAACAAAAATAGCATTCATAGAAAATACTTTTGTTAAGTACATACAGGATTAAAAATAAAACACAAAAACTATAAACTCAGCACTTTGGGAGGCCAAGATGTAAAGACTGTTTGAGCCCAAGAGTCAAAAAGACTAGCCTGGGCAACATAGTGAGACCCCGTCTCTACTAAAAATTTTAAAAATGAGCTGAGCACGGTAGCATGCACCTGTAGTCTGGGCTACTCGAGAGGCTGAGGTGGGAGGATCACCTGAGCCCACTTTGAGACTGTAGAGTAAGATCCTGTCTCAAAAAGAAAAAAAGAAAGAAAAGGAAAGAAAATGTCATGCCATGCAGTAGTACACACTATGACAAAATTAAAATAAGGAATTGTAGAGAAGCAAATACGGTGTTCACTCTACATTGGGGGATCAGGAATAGCCTGTTTTAAGAGACTAGAACACCAAAGAAGCCAGTAAGTTCTGGGGAAAGAGTATTTCAGGCAGGAAAAAGAGCTAATGAAAAGTACCTGGAGGACCTTAGGAAGAATGCTCAATTGAGGTAAGAAAGGCAGGCAGGGAGCCAATCAGATCAAGTAGAGCTTTGCAGGCAAGATTAAAGAGTTTGAATTTTACTAAATGAACTATTTGATATTTGATACTTGTTAAACTTATAATGATATTTTTACTTTTGAAAGAAAATTAATTAAAATAAGTTAGCAAAAAAATGCCAAGGGCCATGCTAGATTATCCTAAAATAAATACTAGTGTAAGAGAAGTTCAGTCTACCTCTATTATCTTCTTTAGGATCTGTCGAAATCGAAGAGTTAAGGCATCGGATTTTTTCTTCAGGAGGTTTCGACCTGTCTGTGCTCCCTTTAAACGAGCCTTCATGATTGTCTGTGCCCTATATAAGCATAAACAAAGTTAAAGACATTTATTTACATTGTTTAAAAGACAAAAAGACCTCCCCACCAGTGTTAAAATTATCCTTTATTCTTTGATATAATGAGAGTGAGAATGTATAGAGAACTTGTAGCCGATGGGTTTAACTGATGCTATGGTTTGAATATGTCCCTGAATATTGATGTGCTGAAAACAATCTCCAGTGCAACAATGTTGAGAGGTGGGACCATTAAAAGATCACTGGGTCAAATGGCACCTGCCCTCCCCCATGAATGGATTAATGTCAATATGGTAAGATTGGGTTCTTTATTGGAGGGGTGAGGTGGTTATAAATGTGAGTTCTGCTGGGCATGCCTATAGTCTCAGCTACAGGTTTAAGTGGGAGGATGCCTTAAGCCCTTGAGCCCAGGAGCTCAAGTACATCATGGGCAAGATAGTAGTCAGACTCTTTTTTTTTTTTTTTTTTTAGATAGAGCCTTGCTGTGAGGCCCAGGTTGGAGTGCAATGGCGAGATCTCGGCTCACTGCAACCTCCACCTCCCAGGTTCAATCGATTCTCCTGCCCCAGCCTCCCAAGTAGCTGGAATTACAGGTGTATGCCACTAAGCTCAGCTAATTTTTTTGTATTTTTAGTGGAGACAGGGTTTCACCATATTGGCCAGGCTAGTCTCAAACTCCTGACCTCAAGTGATCCACCCACCTCAACCTCCCAAAGTACTGGGATTACAGGTGTGAACCACCACGCCCAGCCCAACTCCTTTTTTTTTTTGAGACAGGGTCTTGCTCTGTCACCCAGGCTGGATTGCAGTGGTGTGATCATAGCTCACTGTGGCCTCTAACTCCTGGTCTCAAGCAATCTTCCAGCCTCAGCTTCCCAAAGTGCTGGGATTATGGGCATGAACCACTGCCCTGACACTGTCTCTTTAGGAAAAAAAAAAAAAAAAGCATGTTCAACCATTTCTTGCTTTCTCATTCACCTTCTTGCCTTCTGCCATGGGATGACACAGAGAGAAGACCCTCACCCTTCTCAGTCTCCAGAACCAGGAACCAATCTGAAGTATTGTTATAGTAGCAAAAAATGGACTAAGACAACTGGTTTCTCAATACTGTAGATTTCTACCATTAGTGTTCCATAAATGAAAAGTTCATTAACTTACAATAGAAACAATTTTTTACTTAATACCTGGAATATTTATTAAATCATAATAAATATTTAGAGGAGCCTTATTTTATGAAGCTAACACAGTTTAAATATTTATTTGATTTGTAAGTCAAAATATATCTATGTTTTAGTTTTCACTGGAGGTATATTGAGGATTTAAAACTCTATCCACTAATATATATCAAAAGTTTAAACACGGCCGGGCGCGGTGGCTCAAGCCTGTAATCCCAGCACTTTGGGAGGCCGAGGCGGGTGGATCACGAGGTCAAGAGATCGAGACCATCCTGGTCAACATGGTGAAACCCCGTCTCTACTAAAAATACAAAAAATTAGCTGGGCATGGTGGTGCGTGCCTGTAGTCCCAGCTACTCAGGAGGCTGAGGCAGGAGAATTGCCTAAACCCAGGAGGCAGAGGTTGCGGTGAGCCGAGATCGCGCCATTGCACTCCAGCCTGGGTAACAAGAGCGAAACTCCGTCTCAAAAAAAAAAAAAGTTTAAACGCAATTATTTTCAGGACCAACAATTCCACTTTGAGGAATTTATCCTATAGATTTATTCCCACATGTATACAAAAACATGTGCAAGGTTAACAAGATGTGTACTCCAGCCTTATGGTAACAGCAAAAGAGAGAAACACGCTAAATGCTAAATACATCATAGTTCACCTAGGATGGAATGATATGCAGTCATTAAAAAAGACGAAGGTATATCTGTCTGTGCTGTCTATATTACACCGTCTTACTTATGGAAAGAAAGTAAGGAATAAATGTGCTTATATAGACACAGAGAAAAGTTCTAGAAAGGATTCACAAAAACTGACAAGAGTTTCCTTTGCTAAATGGGACTGGATGAAAAATATTGATTTACTTTTTACTACTATATTCTTTCATATCTTTTGCATTTTATACCACAATAATTTATCACATTTTCAATTAAAAGTGTGATATTAACATATTTTGATATCATCAATCAAGATCCTAACACCAATCATTTTATTCATTTGCAAAAGACTCTAGGTAACAAAAGACATGCATAAGATTCCTGAGAAGTGACAAGCTAAACTTACACTGAAGTCTTCTCACTTCCTTATTTCCATTTTTTTCCCCATCAGAAGCCCCAATACCAAATCAAGCAGAAACTGGCATTTCTGTTCTCACTGCCATATGCCACGTAAAATTTAGTAACAAAAAGTGTGCTGGGTACAGTGGCTTATGCCTGTAATCAGCACTTTGAGAGGCTGAGATGGGTAGATTGCTTGAGTCCAGGAGTTCAAGACCAGCCTGGGCAAAATGGTGAAACCCCGTGTCTAAAAAAATTAGCTGGGCATGGTAGGGTGCACCTGTAGTCCCAGTCACATAGAAGGCTGAGATGAGAAGACTGATTGAGCCAAGAGGTCAAGGCTGTAGTGAACTGTGATCATGCCACTGCACTGCAGCCTGGACCACAAACCAAGGTTTGGTATCAAAAAAAAGTATTTGGGTAACAAAATTCAACAATGGATTGTATAATCTAGAAACAGCATAACCTAGACACAGTGATTTAAGGGGATATAATAACATATGCCTGGTGTTATAAAATCACATGTACTAATAAACCTTTTTCGGCCAGGTGCAGTGGCTCATGCTTGTAATAACAACACTATGGGAGGCCAAGGCAGGTAGGATAACTTGAGGTCAGGAGTTTAGGACCAACCTGGCCAACATAGTAAAACCTGTCTCTACCAAAAAATACAAAAATTAGCCAAGTGTGGTGGCACACGCCTGTGGTCCCAGCTACTCGGGAGTCTGAGGTACAAAAGTCACCTGATCCTGGCAGGTGGAGGTTGCAGTGAGTCAAGATTGGGTCACTGCACTCCAGTCTGGGTGACAGAGGGAGACTCTGTCTCAAACAAAAACAAACAAACAACAACAGAAACACCGTTTGGCCAAATTCTTAGATTATACTGGAATCTTTTACCATAAGGCTAAGATAACTAAGACAATTCTAAAGCTGAAAGGGACTTTAGACATTAAAGATTAGAAAAATGAGGCTTAGAAAAGTAAAACAACTTTCTCAAAGTTACGCACTGACTAAAAGGCAGTGCAGGAACTTGAACTAGACTTTTGATTCCAGTGACTTTCCCAATTCTCAAATGAAGGTTCCAACCTAGGTTCACTGTACCCCAACCATGTGGATTCCCTTAAAGACAATAATTATCACTGGCTGACTTTGCACTGATTGGCCTCACAAGAGCTCTTATCAAGTGAAGCTGGTTTAGTTTCCAGCCTGAGCAGGACTTATCCAGCCCAATGTGTGGATTTAACATACTGTATTGTTGACACTAAATACCAGAACTTGGATTCAAAGAGCTGGATCAAATTTAAATCAAATTGTAATACTGCATATTCCAGCCAGTTTATAGTATAAAGGTGAACTGGTTGATAAAACTGAATTTACCATGTTAATTTTAATTTCCTCCCAGGGAATGGCATCTCTGTGAAATGGGCAATTATAATTCCTGAAACTGTAAGAGCAACTTGCACACTGAACACTAATATATAGAACCTGGATTTAATGAACTTCTGTTGACTCCAATTCTTTCATGTGTCTTTTATTTCCACTCTAAAATTACCTTGCTTTCTCTGGTACGAAAGTGGGTGAAAGTAACATACCACAGAATAATACTGTTGAATGGAGCTGTCTGTGAAACAAGCTGCCAGTGTATTTTCTAGCCTAGGGCTTTTAAACCTGTTCCTTTACATGTTTTAGAGCTGCTCAGCCCTACTCAAAAAGTTTGACCTTTAGCTAGGATGATGACTTTTCTTCCAGCTGAATCAAAGACATCTGACTACATGACAAAAAGCCTGCTGCCAGGCATGGGGAAAATATTTAGAGATTATTTCCTGCACCTGATTTTCCTCTCAATCAACAAGCTGAGTGCTTTCAAATAGTAGTTTTCACCTTCATGAGCCTACCATTTTTATATTCTAAGCCCAAAGATATCTATTTTTGCCTCTTAGTCTCAAAGTAAAAGCTCCAAAGTAAAAACAAAAAAGTTACCATTCTGACTGCTGTCGAAGATAAACACAGCCAGACATTTGTTAAAGCAGTGAAAACAGATCTTATTCAGTAAACCACTGACAGTAGGGTAAAGAGCTGAGTTCAATTCTGGTTTGTGTAGAGGTGACTGGCCATTTAAAAAGAGAGTAAGGGAACGGCAGGGAGCCGGCCACAGGTAGTGTCAGAGAAGAGAAAATTTACAAAGGGTTGGTCGGTGTAAACACAATGTTCCCTGGCAATTAGTAAATTAGGATTCTATCCTCCTACACAGACTGGAAGACAAAGGTCCCATCCCTTCTGATAACATTTCAAAGAAATGGCCCTAAGGTACCTGAAGGAACATTCTGAGTTGGAAGAGCTACATATTCACAATTGTAAACCTGTTCCATAAACGCCACTGCACTCCAGCCTGGGAGACAGAATGAGACCCTGTCTCTTATTTCAAAATAAATAAATAAACAGGATGAGTAGAAAGGGAGCAAATTATAAGGCACATTTGAGAAAATTTTGTCAAAATTTTCTTTACAAACTAGCCAAACACCTACAGTAGTGATACGCTATTTACCTGACAAATAATTCAGGCCTCAAAAGAAAGGCAACCCGCAATGAGCATATTCCCAAGCATGGGTTCTTTCAAGAAATATTTCTTGTGGACCTTCTAGGGAATAAGACATTCTTTCAACTTGGAGAGAGCCCACAGTCTAGTGGGAAGAAAGATACATAAACAAATGTCTGCCTTACAATGTGATGAGTGGTATCAACACAGGTCTGAACAAGGTGCAGCGGTGAGAGCAAAAGCAGTGCCTCAGAAACACAGGGATATTCTCTCACAGCAGGTGACATTTGGCGGGATCTTGAAAAATGAGTAAGGGGATGGAAGATCGAATCCGAAGCCTGTGCTAGGGCGATTCGATTCCATCCCCACTTTGGCTTAGGGGCCTCTTCTATATCGTCAGTAAACTTCCCTTCTCAGAGCGATTATTAAATCTCCTGGGCCTTTCCAGACGAATGTCTGGCTACTAAACTGTGAGGGCAGAGGTGGCGACGGTTCGGTTATATAAATCCACCGCCAGGCGCAATAAAGGTATATGGAATGGATGAACCCATTAATGAATAAAGACAGCGGACCTCCACAAAAACCCGCCGGCCGGGATCGCTCCGTCAAGCCTGATTCACACAGGAGGAATGCGCTAAGAGGCCGTCAGGAAGCCTCGTCCCAGAATCACGAAAAGAACCTGGGAAACGTTCAGGATAGGCCCAGGAAACAAGGACCCTCACCGGTGGCCCAGGGTATGGAGGGACAGACAGCACTCCGGGTTCCTAAACCTGTGAGAGTGGCTCATCCCATTCCTTCACTTACATTCGCGAGGGAAAGATTTCAATTCGGTCTTTGCCCGACATTCTGATGACTGTTCGGCTCGGGTCCCGGCCGGGCAACTGATGCTGCAACAGCTTCAGAATTGGCCTCCACGGTGACTTCCTCTACAGGAGTCAGCTGGTTGTGTCACCTGACCCCTCTCGTTGCTAAGAGGCAGCCGGCACACCCATTTTCACTTCCGCTTCCGGTTGTCACAATCGAGGGAGGGGAAAGACAGAACAGAGGCGTTGCCCGGATGTCGAGGCGCGCGCAGCGCGGAACCACCGCTCAATTCCGGTTCGCCTCCCAACCCCTCACCGTCCAACTTCCCTGCGGCTGCGCAATACGCGGCATGCGCCAGGCCTAAGACTAGGAGCTAAGCGTTCACGTCTTGTCTTTCTCCATCTTTCGTATATGGTCAGAGCGCCATCTCACGGTTAGCTAAAACTTTGAGCGAGGATGCATTCTTCAGAGGCAAGGAATCAGAGTCCTATGTCGTTCTTGCGCCTTGAATGTTACTTAGCTAAAGCTAAGATAGCGAGAAACCGTACTTTTCAGGTCCTTCCACGATCTACATTCCTATTCGTTCTCGGAGGACCCAGACTCTATGGTTAATGATGAAGAGGGCCTCTATTCGTTTAGCGCTTGCGCTGTGCAAGGAGGGTTCGCATGCGCAGTGTGGGTGAGCGAAGCGCACGCTGAGGATCGGCAGAGGATCGGCAGCCGGTGCGGGAGCAGCAAGCCTGGTCTCTTCTGCTTGAAGAAGGCGGCGCTGGGTTCCCGTGCGGGAATCACACACATACCTCAGGTGACTAATCCCAAGCTCGGTTTCTCCAAGAACTCACTTTGGTTTGTGTCCAGTGACATGGGTGTTCGAGAGCGGGTAGGCCCCGGGCTAACACCTCCCTTTCCCGTCCCTGCGCGGGAAGTGGCTGGACAGCACCGCCGCCACCCGCGCTGTCGTGGGCCTCCTCGCTGGCTCCTTGTCGGTCGTCCTGTCGGTCATGCTCCAGAGGCATCGTTGTTCGAGCAGAGGAATCTCGTGAAGGAAAGTGGGCCGAGTGGATTATACAGCCTCTACAGTATGCCGAAAGCGAGAATGCCGTGATGATGGGGCGGCCTCGGGAGAACGCTGTGACACCCTAACTCTTACCCAGCTCAGGACGCTGAGCACTTTGCTTTTTCCGGGCCAGAGAATTTCATCTTTTCTTCTGCCCCAACAGTTCTACCAAAATTTCCCCTGCTTCTCGGTGGAAACCAAGTCGGACTCTAACCTGAGAAACCTGTGGGATGGGCACCGTGTTGGAAAGAGCTGGGTCTGAGTAGTTTTTCAACTGATAAATTCAATGAGTCACCCCTTGAATCAAATGAGACTATTGGGTTTATTACTGTTACTATCAGTTTGTCGATTTTTGGCGACAGTGAGAATAGAACTGGGTTAAGCATGTGCTGGGTTAACTATGTTAGTGAAGCATAACTAAAAGCCTAAGATAAGGAAATATTTTCGGATTAAATGCAGTCATCCTGAGATCTCTTTATCCTTAAAACTAAGGCTGTTTTAATTTTTATTAAGCAAAACACGTGGTTTCTTAGAGAAAAGGCATAGCAGAGAAATCTTTATTTTCTCTCAATTGAGTTGTTATTCAAGGAAAATTCTCTGTGTCAATAGTTTGGGGATGACTTTAGTGAGAATAGGCAGAACTTTACTGCCTATTCTCAGTTCATCTGGTGCCAAATGACAGCGATTCTCAAAAGATGTTGTCTTATGCACAGTAATGTTTGTATAGACTTGGTGATATTTTCTTATTCAACTATAATGATGAAATAAAAACTTTATTTACGTAGCACTCCTATACTAAGAACTAACATTCAGAGAGCATTCCTAATCCGTATTTGATCCAAATTAGAATTATCACTAGAGTTGTCCCCATCAGATATTTTGGAAAGGAATGTGAACTTCTATATCCGTTATGGCAATTTGAACATGCACTAAGAAGTCCTACCTACCATTTGTCCTGCAAAATAACTGACGATGCAGGGTATTTGAAATTAACCTGGAGTTTCGTTGATGTATTTTGAAAGGTGGCTGATATTTTTACATCAGAACACATAACAGTATTATAGTGTGATATTGAGGTTCTGTGGGTTAACGACATTCTGGAGCTCCTGCTCTGGTACTTGTTAAGCATTTGTCCTTAAGGAAGTATTATAATTCAGTATTTATGTTCCTCCTTTTCCTGTTCATTGCATCACTGTACTCCTTTCATAGTACTTTTATTGTAATTATTTGTTTGCTAGTTTGTTTCCCACTCTGCACTTAATTACTTAGATAAGAGTCTTTTTTTTTTCTCTTTTTTAGAGACAGAGTCTCTGTTGCCCAGGCTGGAGTGCAGTGGCACGATCTCAGCTCACTGCAGCCTCCGCCCCTGGGTTCGAGGGCTTTTCCTGCCTCAGCCACCAAGTAGTGGGATTACAGGTGCCCACCACCACACCCGGCTAATTTTTGCATTTTTAGTAGAAATGGGGTTTCACCATGTTGACCAGGCTGGTCTGGAACTCCTGGCCTCAAGTGATCCACCCACCTGGGCCTCCCAAAGTGCTGGGATTACAGGTGTGAGCCACCATGCCATGCCTGGTAAGAGTCTTTCTTGTTGTATCATTAGTGTTTAGTACGTAGTAGATACTGAAAAAAAAAAATTAACAAATTATATTACAAAATGAAAAATAATGCCTCCTTTGCTTTTTAATATTTTTTGTTTGACTAGCACATTATGGTTTTCAAAATGTATTTACACATACATGTCATACCCTCAGTTAACCTGTGATGTGCATGGCACAGATAAGAAACTACGGCTCAAAGGAGGTTACCTTTCCCAAGCAGCCACTTTAGTAAGTACCAGAGCAAGGACTGGAACCCAAGTCTAGAGCTGTTCCCTGAGTTTACTGTGTTAATTGCATGACTTGACACTTCTTGAGGACCAAATAAAATAAGTCAGAATGCTATGAAAAAGATAGAGCTGAATAAATACCTAGTGTGATTTTAATATTCCTGAATGATTTTTTTAAGTCAAAACAAATTTTTTTAACTTAAAGTTATTAGCATTTCATTGGGCAATATGTTCAAATTTTATCAACCAATATGTGGTTTTCATTTTATGGATTCTTTTTGTACTTACTCAACCACTTGGTGTCTTTACTATGAATAACATACTATCAACAGTATTCCTTTACTTACCCTTTATGTTGCAAAGAGACTTGGGCCTCCTGAAGAAACAGTATTCATAGTTATATCCCTTCAGGATTCTTTTACACGATTGCCTCAGGCTGGAGTGCAGTGGCCTGATCTTGGCTAACCACAACCTGTTTCTCAGGTTCAAGTGATTCTTCTGCCTCAGCCTCCCAAGTAGCTGGGATTACAGGCATGCGCCATCACACCCAGCTAATTTTGTATTATTAGTAGAGACGGGTGTCTCCATGTTGGCCAGGCTGGTCTTGAACTCCTGACCTCAGGTGATTCTCCCCCCTCAGCCTCCCAGAGTGTTGGGATTACAGGCCTGAGCCACCATACCTGGCTTACCTATGTTCCTTAACCATCAAATTAAGCTTTGCTTCCCCCAAAAGCATCACCTTTACTATTTGGAGAAACTTGGTAAGTAAATGCGGTTTTCATCTGTTAAATGTCTTAAAACTGTTCCACACATTTCTGTAACATAGTTAATTTTGATGCCCAATTTGAAACTTTTTTTAGCTCTCAAATTTGAGAACTTTACATACACATATTCAACAACAGGTTCCTCACCATCCCCACCCCCTTCACCGAAAAGCCCTGTTTAAAAATGAAACAACCAGTCAGCTGTTTCTTGGCAGTTAATTCTGGCCATTGAATGTCTACTTCTCTTTATTTGCTAAATCCCTGTTTTGTAGGGATTTTGTATTCTCTACAAAGAAATACATCTCTGCTACCATGATCAATATGCTGCTTTTTGTTGTCAAACAGATGAGTACTAATAGTTTGCACTTACTGGTGGTGTGTGCTCTAGCACTGAATATATATATTGTTCCTTTTTAAGCATAATGTTTCTAATCATATTTATGAATAGTTTTAAGAGAATATAGTCTGATTTATAAGAGCACAGACTGGATCTAAACTTCATGGATTCAAATCCTGACTCACCACCTGTTAGCAGTATGTGAAAGAACAAGTAACTTAACCTGTGCTTCCCCTTTTTAGTCTATAAAATGGGGAGAATTAGGGAGAGAGTTGCACCACAAGGAGATAGGCAGTGGCCAGTTCATGTAGGATTCTGTAGGCAGTGAAAACATAAGAAAGTCAGTAGGAAGCTACTGGGAAGATACATGCAGGTGCCAATTAATAAGTTATTAAATGAGTTTTCACAAGTTTTTCTTGGGCCTTTAAGTTCTGTTACTACCTATCTTTTGAGCAATGACAACAGTTAAGGTTAACAGAAAAACATGAAAATCATCAGCCATGATTAATTTGAGAGCTTCCTTTTAAAAATATGCTTCTACCCATGTTACAATTACACACTTGAGGATCTTGAAAGAGTGCGGAAAGTAGGTTGGGGATCAAAGGGAATGATTATAAATATCTTTAATGCTTAGAGGTTAACAGAAACTTTAACTTTGTGGTAATGGAGATTAAAGCTTTTCTCAAGATTAGGTATACCTATTCAACAAAAGGAAGGAATATTTGGGAGTAATGGGGATAGGAGAAGCTAGACATTGTGAATTAAAGGAAAACAATTGTTAAAGGTGGATGCATTTTAGTTTGTGATTAAAATTTTTTAATTTTTTGTTGCTTTGACATGTGACACTATTTTTGGCTATAATAAATGCTAGAATATATCATATGGTATATTGGTTAGGATTTGGGTAGAAAATTCTTTCCTTTATATAGTGAGTGGTAGCATATATAATCTTTGCTAACTTGGGCAAAGAGTAGCTTCAGTTTTGCTGGTTAGTTATAATAGTGATGCTTCCCATCATTTGATATACCTTAAAGTAGTATTTTACTCTTGAGGTATTCCTTTAATCCTTAGGTCTTGGAGTACTTTATAGATGGTCATTATTTTTTATGATTCCTCTGAAACTAATGGCAGAGAATCACCAAAGCATTACAGTAACGTTGAGTGAAATAAAGATTAAAGCTTGGTTCCTGAACATCATCTGTTTTCTGGTACCACTTAAGAAGTTTCAAGGGTTGAGAAGACTAATAACTTTTTTTTTCATCTTTCAGTGGCAAGAAGTAGAAAATTGATTTTTCTTAAATTTTAACCTTAACTGAACACTTATTTAATTCTTTTGTTTAAATTGCAGAATGCCGGGTCTAAGTTGTAGATTTTATCAACACAAATTTCCTGAGGTGGAAGATGTAGTGATGGTGAATGTAAGATCCATTGCTGAAATGGGTGCTTATGTCAGCTTGCTGGAATACAACAACATTGAAGGCATGATTCTTCTTAGTGAATTATCCAGAAGGCGTATCCGTTCTATAAACAAACTCATCCGAATTGGCAGGAATGAGTGTGTGGTTGTCATTAGGGTGGACAAAGAAAAAGGTAAGTGGGAAAAGTATCTGTAGTATAAATTTCTGATTTAAAATGGTTTATTTAAAAATAAATTTTTTGTAAATTGTATGCTGCAGCTTAAAAAGAAAAAAAGCTCGTTTTATACTTAAATTCTTTTACATACAAAGTTGTTAGAAAAGGATGCCAATTAGCTGTTTAAGCAAGATCTCTTAAGTTAGTAGTTTAATTAGTACATCTTAGGGTTTTATGGATCAAATAACTTGAATTTTATTTCTAGTGTTTATGAGGATCTTGGTAATTGACTCATGGTAACCAAGCATGAAAGAGATAAGTAAACCAGAGTTGTTAGTTTATTTACATTGGTAGGCCTGAATATGTTGGATGCCTTTTTCTTTATTTAAAGCTAAAATAGTGGTGAGATCATTGAGTAAGCATGAAAATGGGGCAAATGGGTTTTAGAATCTTTTACATAAGCTTTGAAAAAGCAGTATACTATGTGTGTACATACACACCTGAAATCCAGCATTGTATATCTCACTGGTAATTAGAATGTTTGTGTCTCTCAGATCCTGTGGTATCTTTCCGACAGTGTTGGATGACTATTCATTTTTTACTGATTGGATGCCTTCTCTGGGCTTCATGTAAATCATCATCTTAGTGAATACTGTTTTTTTAAAACATGGTGTGCAATACCATTAAGTAAGTTTTAGTTTCAGCCATCTTACTATATTTTGTTAGGTATTAGTTTTAGGCCATTAGTTTCAGGCCATGCCTGAAAGTTCAGTGAGTCACCTTGATTGAACTTATCCTTCTGAATCTCCTCAGCCATCTAGTTTACTGATACTTTCTCACTTCTACAAGTGATTAATTTTATACATACTGACATTTAAATTTTTTCGATTATAGCCTTAGATGATACATAGACTTTGAGGATGTCTTATGCCTTAGGTAGTGACTACTACTTTGAGACTGTTTGTTAAACTTATGTAAGTCTTCACATCACTGTCCTAGAAGTACCTAAAATATTATCTAATCTTGTACTTCCTATTTTTTTTTGAGTTGGGATCTTGCTCTGTCACCCAGGCCTCAGTGTAGTGCTGTGATCATAGGTTGCTGCAGCCTTGAACTCCTAGATTCAAGTGTTCCTCAAGTAGTCCTCCCAAATAACTAGAACTACAGGCATGTGCCACCATGTCCAGCTAATTAAAAAAAAAAACAAAATTTTTTTGTGGAGATGGGGTCTCTCTATGTTGAGACAGGCTAATTTTGCTCAAGCAATCCAGTTCAAGATTAGCCTTGCAAAGCAGGCCAAGGCTGTGCTCAGCCTTCTTTTTCTATTGTATAAAATATATACTAAAGGAGAAATCAAATATGTTTTTAGTTGCAATCAGAAAAAAATATGGAAAGGCATACTTATGTCTAGTACATACATGTAAAGATACTTCCATTTGTTTGTATGGCATTAACTAAAACCAGGAAATGACCAAAATGGGGACTGGTTAAATAAATCAGGACAAATGCATGCAATGCAATTTTATGCAGAATGAGATCTGAATATTCTGATATGGGAAGATCTCCAGGATAGGATAAGAAAAAGAGCAAAGTGCAAAAGAGCCTGTAGAGAGGATTCATTTTGATACTAGAGAATTAGGTCCTACTAGACAAGCTTTTTGACATACCTGCTGTAAACCCTGAACAAACATGAAAAATAACTACTACCTAAAGACGATGAGGAGCAGCCAAAAGCCGGCCAAAATTGAAGGTGAGTCAACACTTAGAAGAAAGGCTGTGTTTTCTGTTTTACACTTAGTACATGCTAAAGAGAGCTTCAAGCCGGGCAGCTAAGGTTCTAGTGGAAAACTTAGTCTTCACTGGCTTTAGAATTGGAGGCGAGAGTTCTAGACAACCATAGTAGATGGAAACTGGTGGCGGTTGTGGTGAGCATTAGAGAAAGAAGACAAAGGGAGAACCGCCAAGGCTGTATGTAGATTCCGCCCAGATCTCTGGCTTATCCCTGAACTACTGATACACAGGATGAACTCCAAGTAGCCCAATAAGGAAAAAATCTGAACAGATTTCAGTTACTTACCATCTATGGAGACAGAACTTGTAAGTTCAGATGTTGACTACCTTCTAAAACAAAAAATCTGTTTTTGTAAGAGGAACATACGGGAATCCAGAGTCTTTGCCACAGGTCCAGGATGCAATGCAAAATTGCTAACCATACAAATAAATGGGAAAATGTGACCCATACAGAAGAGAAAAGTAACCAGTGGAGACTGACCCAGAGATGATCCAGGTGTTGGGACTACCAGACATGAATTTTAAGGCAGATATTATAACAGCTCAAGCACATTAGGGAAATATGCTTGTAAGAAATGAACAAAGTAAAATCTCAGAAAATTTAGAAACTTTCACAAAGAACCATAGTCAAGTGTCCTTTAATGACAAGAATACATTCTGAGATAATGTATCTTTAGGCAGTTTTGTTATGTAAGATTCATAGAGCATACTTAACACAAACCTAGATGTGTAGCCTACTACACACCTAGGCTATATGGTATAGACCATTACTCCTAAGCTATAAACCTGTACAGCCTGTTACTGTATTGAATACTGTTGACAGTTGACACAATGGTATTTGTGTACCTAAACAGAAAGGGCATGGTAAAAATAGAGTAGAAAAGATAAAAAATGGTGTACCTATATAGGGCACGTACCATGAATGGAGCTTGCAGGACTGGAGGTTGTTCTGGGTTAGTCAGTGAGTGGTGAGTAGATGTGAAGGCCTAGGACATTACACTATTGTAGACTTTAGAAACAGTACGCTTGGCCGGGTGCAGTGACTCATGCCTATAATCCCAGCACTTTGGGAGGCCGAGGCTGGCAGATCACGAGGTTAGGAGTTTGAGACCAGCCTAACCAACGTGGTGAAGCCTCGTCTCTACTGAAAACACAAAAATTAGCTGGGCGTGGTGGCACCTCACCTGTAATGTCAGCTATTCAGGAGACTGAGGCAGGAGAATCATACAAACCTGGGAGGCAGAGGTTGCACTGAGCCAAGATCGGCACCACTGCACTCCAGCCTAGTCGTAAAAACTAAATGCGCTACATCACTAGGCAATAGGAATTTTGCAACTACATTATAGTCGTATGGAACCGCCATTGTATATGGAGTTCAGTGTTGACTAAAATATCATTATGCAGTGCCCAACTAAATATAAATTCTAAGGCCAGGTGCAGTGGCTTATGCTTGTAATCCCAGCACTTTGGGAGGCCGAGGCAGGCAGACACCTGAGGTCAGGAGTTCAAGACCAACCTGGCTGACATGGCAAAACCCTGTCTCTACCAAAAATACAAAAATTAGCTAGGCGTGGTGGCATGTGTCTATAATCCCAGCTACTTGGGAGGCTGAGGCAGTAGAATTAATTGCACCTGGGAGGCCGGAGGTTGTAGTGAGCCAAGATGGCGCCTCTGTATTTCAGCTTGAGCAACAGAGTAAGACTCTGTCTCAAATATATATATATATATATAATTCTAGAAATGAAAGAGGAGAGAGAACAGAAAATAGATTTGATTAAATAATGGCTAAAAGTTTCCCTTATTTGTTGGGGGAAAAAAA
This sequence comes from Saimiri boliviensis, assembly GCF_048565385.1. Taxonomy (NCBI): domain Eukaryota; kingdom Metazoa; phylum Chordata; class Mammalia; order Primates; family Cebidae; genus Saimiri; species Saimiri boliviensis. Next base: position 36,357,934 of record NC_133450.1, on the reverse strand, counting down.
ATTTACAAATTGAAGATGCTCCACAGCTCTTAAGCAGGATAAATGCTATTAAGATCATACCCAGGCACGTCAAACTGTTAATACTAAAGAAAAAAGGTAAAGAAAAATATTGAAAATAGCCCAAGGAGAAAGACATATTACCTACAGAATAACAGTGATACAAATTACTGTGGTGTTCATACTGGAAATAATGGAGGCCAGAGCATTGGATGATATCTTTAAAGCACTCAAACCAGAATTATGTATTTAAAGGTAATATTCAACAATAAAGGTCAAAATTAAGACTTTCTAGATAAATAGAAACTAAAGACATGGCCTGGCCTGGTGGCTCACACCTGTAATCCCCAACACTTTGGGAGGCTGAGGTGGACACATTGCCTGAACTCACAAATTCAAAACCAGCTGGGGCAATATGGCAAAACCTCGTCTCTAACAAAAAACACAAAAATTAGCTGGATGTGGTGGTGCTCACGGTAGTCCTAGCTACTCAGGAAGCTCAGGTAGGAGAAAGGCTTGAGCCCAGGAGGCGGAGGCTGCAGTGAACTGAGATGGCACCACTGCACTCTAGCCTGGGCAATAGAACCAGACCTTGTTTCCAAAACAGAAAAAGGTGGCAGGGGTGGTGAAATTAGTTCTTTAGGCTGAAGAGATGTGATGACCTGAAATGGAAAATACACAGGTAAATATAAAAGACATTTTTACCCTTCTTAGTTTCTTTAAATATATTTAACTGTCTCATTTGAGCTCGTGGAATTGTAAGGTACAGTATTACAATCCGAAAAATCCAGTGTTACACAGTATTGTAATCTTACAGCACTACTGCTATATATGCCGTCCATTGTGGACTGAAATGTTACGCAGTTCATGACTAATTTTATGAGGCCATCATAACCCTATAAGAAAACCCAACAAAGACATGTTTTTTTAAAACAAATTACTGACCCAATTTGTGATTAGCATAGATAAAACAATTCATAATAAAATAGTTTTTTAAATCCAACAATGTATAAAAAGGATAATAAAGCATGACCAAGTGGAGTGTATGGAATGCCAGTTTGGTTTAACAGTTATAACTTTATGTTGGCTGGGCATGGTGGCTCATGCCTGTAATCTCAGTGCTTTGGGAGGCCTAGGTGAGAGGGTCACTTGAGCCCAGGAGTTCAAGACCAGCCTGGGCAACATAGCAGGACCTTTATTTAAAAAAAAATTTTTTTGCCGGGCGCGGTGGCTCAAGCCTGTAATCCCAGCATTTTGGGAGGCTGAGGCGGGTGGATCACGAGGTCAAGAGATCGAGACCATCCTGGTCAACATGGTGAAACCCCGTCTCTACTAAAAATACAAAAAATTAGCTGGGCATGGTGGCGTGTGCCTGTAATCCCAGCTACTCAGGAGGCTGAGGCAGGAGAATTGCCTGAACCCAGGAGGCGGAGGTTGCGGTGAGCCGAGATCACGCCATTGTACTCCAGCCTGGGTAACGAGCGAAACTCCATCTCAAAAAAAAAAAAAAAAAAAAATTTTTATTAATGTGCGCTTTTATATGATCAGTTAATTAACAAAAGTATAAAGGCAGCTGATTAAAGAAAAAAAGTATCTTTTTAACAAATAGTGCTGAGACAACTGGATATCCATATGTAAAAAAGGACCTCAAGTCAGACACCACCTTATACAAAAGTTAAAATGAATCAGAGATGTAAAAGTCAAATCTAAACTTCGAAATACCTCTAGAAGAAAACATAGGAGTAAATATTTGATCTTGGATTAGGCAAAGATTTCTTAGGTAACAGTTCTAACTGCTCCACATTGCTCATGGGAATGCAGAGTGCCACATTCATTTTGGGAAACAGTTGGACAGTTAAAGTGAACATATACTTAATATATAACCCAACTGTGCCATTTTTAGGAAAATATATGTTCGCAAAAAAGCTTGTACCCAGTTTTTAGTGGCGTCGGGGTGATGGAACTTGATTTTGGTGATGTTTGGTTTAAATGACTGTATTCTTTTTTTAAAACTCAAAGAACTTAACACTGAAAGTGGTGAATTTTAGTGTATGCAAGTCATACCATTTTAATGAAAAAGAATGCTCAGAATATGAAATAAATTCAGTGTATGTGAACAGAGTTTAGGAGGAAAACGTAACCATTTTAATAGATGTGAAACAGCATTTGAGAAAATTTGTCATGCATTCATGATAAAACGTCAGCAAATAAGAACTAGAACAGAATTTTCTAATCTGAAAAAGAGTGTCTAGAAAAAAGCCACAGACGGCCGGGCGCGGTGGCTCAAGCCTGTAATCCCAGCACTTTGGGAGGCCAAGGCGGGTGGATCACTAGGTCAAGAGATCGAGACCATCCCGGTCAACATAGCGAAACCCCGTCTCTACTAAAAATACAAAAAATTAGCTGGGCATGGTGGCGCGTGCCTGTAATCCCAGCTACTCAGGAGGCTGAGGCAGGAGAATTGCCTGAACCCAGGAGGCGGAGGTTGCGGTGAGCCGAGATTGCGCCATTGCACTCCAACCTGGGTAACAAGAGCGAAACTCCGCCTCAAAAAAAAAAGAAAAGAAAAGAAAAAAAAGAAAAAGAAAAAAGCCACAGACATGCTGTCCTTCATCATTGAGAACAAGACATTCACTCTCATCACTGTTACTCAGCATTGTGCTAGAAGTCATTGCCAGGCACAGGTTAGTGGGTTTCAGCCATTTTTTGGCTATTTGACGTTGACAAGTTAGTTAACCTCTCTTGGGTTTTACTTTCTTCAGGTTAAAACAAAAAAAAAGAGTGGAGGGCTGTGAGAAAGGATGATAATCTATGGAGGATTGTTGTGAGGGTTCAGTGAGATGTTTAAGCACCTAACATAGTTACTTGGATATCATAGTCACGCAGTAGATGAGATAGTTTTAATTTGTTCTCTGTGTGTGTGTCTCTTCTGTGAGGACAGCCTCTTTCCTTAAAATGAACATCTTAGTGAATTCCTATTCTGCAGAAGGAAAAGGAAGAAACGGGAAAGACAGGCATTTGACTAGCTTTCCTTTGGATAATTGAAAATTATTCTCACCAATAAGGTAATGGAGAATATATAATCACCTGATAATAAAAATTTATTTCTGAAAACAACTCAGAATTTCTCATCATGTACAGATTGAGAATACCTTATCCCCTAATCCAAAAAATCCAAAATCTGAAACTTTTTGAGCATCAACATGATGCTCAAAGGAAATGCTAATTGGAGCATTTCAGATTTGGAATTTTCAGATTAGGGATGCTCTAACTAGTAAATACAATGCAAATATTCCAAAATTTTTTGGAATATTGCAAATATTCTAAAATCTGAAATCCGAAACACTTTTGGTCCCAAGCATTTCTGACGGGGAATACTCAGCCTGTACTACTTATGCAGTATTTTGTTGATAGGATTTTCATAGGGAATAATTGTAAGTACGCCAGTTGAACACTTAATTTGGTCTTAAAAACTGATGTTGGCACCTAGACAGAGATAATTTTTTCAAAATTTTTTTGTACAGGATATATAGATTTGTCAAAAAGAAGAGTTTCTCCAGAGGAAGCAATCAAATGTGAAGACAAATTCACAAAATCCAAAACTGTAAGTTGATCTTTGAGTCAAATTAGTCCACTATTTATGTGTTTAATAAATAATTTGAAATTTTCATTTCAAAAGAGTATGACTACGATAGGTTTTTTTAATCTCATAGTGCTACTACCTTAAAGTATTGCTTATGATCTAATATTCTCAAATCAGTACTAGAAGTGTTTTGAAGCCATCTTAGGTTAAATCAACTGTGGTTGACTTCAGCTGGTTTGACTTACTTCCAATTGGACTGCCTCATAAAATACAGTGGGGTTTTTTGTTTGTTTGTTTATATAGAAATGATCTTGCTGTTTTGTCCAGGTTGTTCTCAAACCCTGGGCCTCAACTGATCCTCGAGCCTCAGCCCCGCAAAGTGCTGGAATTATAGAAGAGAGCCAGTGCACTTAGCCAAAATACAGTTCTTGATTTTCAACCCTGGTTTGGGATAAGGATAACAGAGAGAACCAGCTGTTGTGTGTCAAGAATGAAAAAGGATTTGTGAAATGTTCATGAATCCAGGAAAGCAAGGCAGAGAGGCCTGTTAACTAGTTTTTTTGTTTTGTTTTGTTTTTCCATTTTTTTTTCCTCCACTAGCGTGTTAGGATTATTTCTTCTTACTTTTTTTCTTATTTTTGCTGTTACTTCATACTTTTGTCATCCACAGTAAGCACTGGTCAACAAAGATAGCCATTTCATCTCTTCACATTTCTTGTCAGTATTTCTGTTTTCTCAGGTCCTATTTAAGTTATCCTTCATTCTCTGCATCCTCACAGGGGGTGTGTGTGTGTGTGTGTGTGTGTGTCTTTTTCAAAGTCTTGTCCAGTCTTGCCCAGTCCTATTTAAGTTATCCTTCAATCTCTACATCCTCGGCATTGAGGGGGTCGGGGGGGGCCGGGTCAAAGTCTTGCCCAGGCCGGAGTGCAGTGGCGCAATCTAAGCTTACTTGTAACAACCTCCACCTGGGCTCAAGCGATCCATTTGCCTCTGCTTCCCAGAGTATTTGAGATTACAGGCGTAAGCCAGTGTTCCCAGCCCATCCTCAGTTCTTAATGGTACTGTTTTTATTGCTTCTATTTTCTTTGCCCTTCTCTGGTGTCTGTTCTTTTCTGCCATGAGTGTTTCTGTTCTCAAGACAAAATATCAAAGAAAAAAGTTTCAATGAAGAAAGATTTTAAAAATCTTGCTTAATCCCAGTAAAAGAGAAAGTAAAGGTCTGAAAGCCGTTAGTTACCAAATCTTTTTTTTTTTTTTTTTTGGTTTACTGATGTATTTACAGTTATGCAGTGTGGTTTACACATTTGAAAACACTGTTAGTAAAATCTCTTTTTAATAAACTCTAGGACCTTATCACTCAGAATGTAATCTCTCAATTAAGAGCACTGGCATCACCTGATTCTTTTTTAGAAATATCGACTCTCAGGTCCCACTAACTTTTGAGAAGTAGTTTTCTGGGAAAATTGCGTATTTTTTGTCTCCTTAGGATATTGTTAAAATGAGTATGCTAATAGATCTTATCGAGATGTTAAATGGAAGTTGTTCAATGTCAGTACCTTTTCTCAATTTTTTAAAATTTTTAAATTTTTTTGTTAATATTTCAAAACATTGAGCAGACTCACTCAATTTTTATGTGTGACTATGATGAAGACCTTTTAATACCTTTCCTCTACACCCTATATTAATTTTAGGAGATAAGAAAAAGTTTGGCAAGTGGGTAAGATTACAACAACAAAAAACTTTCAATCCTGATTCTGCCCTCATGGAGTAATAATAGCAACTTATATTCGTTTAATCGTTTTCCATTTATACTGTGTGGTTTCTATATATTTGATCTGTACAAGTACTCTCTGTAGTAAGGAAGAGAGATGCTAATATTTTCTTTTTCCAGAAGAGGAAACAAGTTCAGAGATACTGTTATTGTCAGGACTTGATCTAGGTCTTAGGACCTAAATTGTATACTGTCTCTACTTTTATACCCACTTGAGTTTATTATGGGAAACTGAGTATTTCCCTATGGAGAAAGAACTTGTATGGAGATTTTTTTATTGTTAAAGAATTATTGTCAAATTTTGTTGTCAACTAAAATATTAAAGTATTTTTTATAGATCTCTTCGAATTGTTGAGCTTTTCGTTTTATTTCTAGGTTTATAGCATTCTTCGTCATGTTGCTGAGGTGTTAGAATACACCAAGGATGAGCAGCTGGAAAGCCTATTCCAGAGGACTGCCTGGGTCTTTGATGACAAGTACAAGAGACCTGGATATGGTGCCTATGATGCATTTAAGCATGCAGTCTCGTAAGAATACCTTCCTGACTCGGTTTCTACCTTAATATTATAATTCTTAGCCTGATATTTAACAGCACAGCATCCATGTATAAAATCCTTGCTAAATTTAGATTAAAATATTCATATCATAGTTATGTAGATTCACAAACCATATGGTTTATCTCACACTACTCCCTTACACAGTTTCCATTCCTAGTTATTGTCCCAAGTGCCTATAGGGCTAAAGATACAGAGCGTATCTCATTGAAAATTATAACCTCTTGTTTTCTCTGCCTCTTTTGACTCTCCTTTGACTTTCAGCCCACACCACTTTAGCCAGTCTTCCATGTAGCCTTAGCCTGGCCCTTACTATTACCAGGATTTGCTCTGCAACTAAAATCTTTAATTCACACTTTCTGTTCTTTTGCCCCAGCCTCCTATCCATCTAGCTCCCAGTTGGTCCTACTCTTTGTCATCTTAATTGTGTGTATTAGGCTCTAATTCCAAACCTTTTTTCTCCCTGTCTTTTCACCATTTCCTGCCTTCTCTTTCTTATCCAACATAGGCACACCATGATCCATCATTTCAATGACTTTCTTGCCATTATCATGAGCTTTTGCCCTGTTTTTCCTTCTGATACATCCAGTCTTGGATTGATGTTCCTGCCTTTTCTGTACTTGTAGACTGCTGGATGCTGCTAGGAAAAAAATCACAGTCTTGCAGGTTCATCCACTGCATATTCATGGTCTCCAGCCTTAGCTGTTCCACATTCTCTCTGCTCTTGATCAGTTCTTCTTTCCATTTTTATAGTGGCTATTTTAGAGCTTTTCCATGTTCTTCCTCAGAAAACCACTCTACCCCTGTTCCCTGCCTCTTGGCTGCTATGCTCACTACCTGTTTTATTTTATAAAGAAAATAGAACCCATTGCAAAAGAACTACTTTTCCACTATCTCAGCAAACATATATCTCCGTCCTGCCTGTCACTTCTTGTGCTGCTGTCACTGGAATTTGTGTCTTTCTTGCTCTCAAACTAATTTTGCCACCTGTACCCAGCTGCTGCTCAGGGATCTCTATCAGTTACTCCTTCTCTTGGATCACCTTTCTCTTTATTGGTATTGTTCCATCAGCATAAATACCAATATTTATGGTTTCTTCCATTTATACTAAAAAACATACTTCTCAACTTTTCCTGTACTTTCTCTTGGAGCAAACTCTGTTCTCTGCTTTTAACAGCCACACTTGGCTGTACATCGTGACTCATGCCTATAATCCCAGCACTATAGGAGGCTGAGGTGGAGGATTGCTTGAGGCTGGGAGTTCGAGACTAGCCTGGGCAGCGTAGCAAGACCCCACCTCTTCAAAAAAAATTAAAAGTAGCCAGGTATGGTAGCATGTGCCTGTAGTCCCAGGAATTTGTACTTGTTTGAGGCTGAGGCAGGAGGATCACTTGAGTCCAGTGGTTTGAGGTTTCAGTGAGCTGTGGTTTATGATTATACCACTGCATTCTAGCATGGATGACAGAGTGACTCTTAAAAAAAAAAAAAAAAAAAAACCAGACTCTTTCAGTTCTCTGTACTTGTTGTCTCTTTACCTCCCACTCCTTCCTAAATGTTAAGAGGTAAAGGGGGAATAAGAAGAGAATGAGTAGACCCAGGACTGTTAAGAGTCCCCAGCAAACCAACTCATCTGGGGTTCAAAATCCCTTCAAGTTCATTCTCATGCGACTTTTACATATATGTGTGTGTGTGTGTGTGTGTGTGTGTGTGTGTATCATGTGGCAGAAAAGGTGGGAATAGTAATAATAGCTAACATTTATATAATTCTGACAATAGTATAAATGCTGTTGTTACCCTTTTTTTTTTATAGTTGAAGAAATTGAAGCTGAGATTAAATAATTTGTTCAAGGTCACACAGCTAACAAATCATAGAGCCAGGCAGTATTCAAACCCATGCATTCTGGCGTCATCCAGAGTTTGTACTAAGCCATTAAGCACCACTTTATATTTTTGTCTTGCAGTCCTCAGTACATTTCTTAACTTGTCTTAACTATCATCTGGCCCAAGTTACCTCTTTAACTTCTAGCTCCAGCATTCCCTCTGTCTTCTAGCCTTGGCATGTGTTATTCCCTTTCCCTTAGCACTCTTCTTGCTTCATTCATGTAGGGACTGTCCAGATTTAACTAATGCTAGTTCTTTTCATTTTTTTGAATTTCATGTAATTTCTGACATAGTTGGAAACAATGTTTTACCTTTTCACACTTATTTCCCTCACTTATCAGTGATAACCAGTATTCTGAAATTGTTTTTATGTCAATATCATTTATGTTTTTATTGTTTTACTACACATGTGTCTATAATCATTTTTTATTTAAAATGTAACCTATTGTATCTTTTTGTTGCTTGCACTTTTACATATAAGGCTGTTATTAAGCAGGATTCTTCCACATTGATAGATGTATATCTGATCCATACTAATCTCTGTATAGTATTTCATTGTGAGAATATGCTTTATCTGTTCCTCTCTTAAGAGTTGTTCAGGTAATTTTTCCCTTTTGTCCCTTTTGTCAAGCAGTGCTACAATGAATACTGTATGTCTCTATATGTACTTGTTTGAGAGTTTCTAATGTATATACCTAGGAGTGAAATTATTAGGTCATAGGTTTGATACAGGATTGATTATATATCTTTAAACTCACTTGGTTTCACCAAATTATTCTTAAAATTGATTCTACAATTTATATTCCCTCTAGCAATTGTATAAGTATTCCTGTTTCCCCTCATCCTTGCCACAATTTGGTATACATCCGATTTTTTTTCTTCTTTTTCTAGTCTAATGAATGCCCAGTAGTATCTTTTGATTTGCATATTCCTGATTATTGGAAGGGTCAACAGTTTTTCGTGTTTATTGACCATTTGTATTTCTTCTGTGAAACATCTGTTCACCTCATTTGCCTATTTTCTGTTTGTTTGTCATCTTGTTTCTTAGGCATTTATGTTGGTTTGTCTTCTTGTTTTTTTATATTAGCTGAGTAAAAGTTCCCTCCACCCAAATTATCTTGCCTTTTGCTCCTTAACTAGATCCCTTGCTTATTAAGCCTGACGCTTGCTCATACTATTCCTTTTTTATATGGCATAACTTTCTTTTTTTCTTTGTAATAGAGACGAAGTTCTTGCTCTGTTGCCTAGGCTGGTCTACAAACCCCCGGTCTCAAGCAATCCTCCTGCCTCAGCCTCCCGAAGTGCTGGGATTACAGGCATGAGCCACTGGTGGCCAGCGCTATGTATCTTAACTTACTTAAAATAGTTCTGCCTTTGCTTTTTACAGTGCTACTCCTCTTTTAGTCTTTATTTCATATTTTTGTTTGTTTACTCATTCAACAGGCATGCCAGTTAATAAGACCCTGGTCCATGTCCTGTGGCACTTAGATGAAATACTACTTTTTGCATGAAGCCCTTCCTTACCTCATTAGAAAGTAATACCTTCCTCTCCTGATGCCCACAGATACACTGTTAACATTTACAAATTCTTCCCGGTTTTTGTTCTTTTCAAGCTAGATTATGAACTCCTTGAGGCAGAGACAGCTAATTGCATGGAAGTAATCAATTATATTAGAATATCAGATGTGTTAGGACATACTAAATTCCTTGTTGTAGTCGGATCACTAAAATTTTGATTTCACTAATAATTAGTTGGGTGTAAGTACACAGCTAAGATTTGAACTCTTAATTATGACATTAAAGCCTGTGTTTTCTTTACTATTATATGCATTATTCTAGGGTGCTTGGTTTCACATTGATCAGTAATATAATCTTGACTTTTTGTTATTTTTTTTTTTTTTTAACCAGAGACCCATCTATTTTGGATAGTTTAGATTTGAATGAAGATGAACGGGAAGTACTCATTAATAATATTAATAGGCGCTTGACCCCACAGGCTGTCAAAATTCGAGCAGGTAAATGATTTTTTAAATGGTTTTTACAGTATTTTGCATGCATCAAAAAAGCTATTAAATAATGAGACTTACCAAAGAATATGTTGCTACATCAATGTCTATAATTTTTTCTAAATGTTTATTTTTTATAGTAAAAGCTTAATAAATTATTTTGGCTTTTGAATCATAAGATTTCTATATTAACACAAGTAGAAACAGTCATGTGAGTTCAACTAACCTAAAGTTAGCCCCTTTTTTAAAAAAAGGGGGTTTGATTATTTGGTTTTAGTGCATAGTTTAAAATACTCCAAATTTTTACAAATACTATTCAGGATTTTCTCTGTCTAGCCTTTTCTACCCAGTGTATCATAGGTACCCTTCCGTGCAGAACATAGGAATCTTTTCATCCTTTTTTATTCTGAGTAATGTTTCATAGCACAGATAAACCTTAACATAAACCAGTCCCCTCTTGATGAACATCTAGGTTGTGCCAGTTTTCTCACAGATACAAAAAAAAGCTACAAATTAGCACCCTTATATTATACATATTTACCCATTTACACAAATGTTCTTCAAGACAAATTCCTAAAAGTATAATTTCTGAGTCAAAGGATAATGTAGTTTCTAAACTGTTTTAGGTAAGTTGCACTTACTGCTATATTCCATCTTTACCACACTCCTCCTTACCTCCAGTTTATAAATAAGGAACTGCAGTGTAGAGGTTGGATTCAGGTTAAGTCTCTGAATACTAGTATATCTGCCAACTTTTAAATATTTTTTGCATTTTTTGGTGTCAGCTTCTGAATTTTGTAATTACAGATATTGAAGTGGCTTGTTATGGTTATGAAGGCATTGATGCTGTAAAAGAAGCCCTAAGAGCAGGTTTGAATTGTTCTACAGAAACCATGCCCATTAAGGTGAGTTGTCAGTTGTTTCCCTCCCTGCTGAAATACCCACCTCAACCAAATAAGATCTTTGATCTTTGTTTTGATTTTTTTTTAAATCATACTTTGTAACAAAAGTGGCTTTTTTACTCTTAAAATTAATCAGGGAGTCTCAGTAATATTTCTAGATGTTTGTGATTTATGTTTAGGCCTTTTTGGTTTCTGCTGCTACTATCACAGTGAATGGAGATTCCTATTCTTAGAAAGCCATTGATGTTAAACCTCCTTTACAATAAAGAGTTGCTGTGCCCAAAATACTGATAGCACTTTAAAAAGAGTACCACTTTCTCCCATCTATACATATGCAAATTTTATGAGGTTTGATCAGAATCTTTCATTAGTGATAAAATTAACTGAATGGCAATAACTCAGAATCTTGTAGAAGGATTCTTCAATCAGTTTGAGACAAATTATCCATTATACTGATGATAATTGCAGTTAATTGAGCTACCAAAGATACCCAGAAATTGTAATTGTTCTTATTCATTGTTACAGTGGACTGTTTATACTACTGCATTAGATTCCTGTATCGATTCACTTTTCTACATTAACAAATCACCCCAAAACATAATCGCCAATTCTGTAGGACCCTAAATTACTGTCCTATAGAATTGGCACATTTTGGGATGATTTGTTAATATAGCAGAGTAATAAAATCTCAAGCATCCTAATAGTTGGGGATTCTGTAGGTATGTTCATAATTGAATTTTTGTTTTTCTCTTTTAGATTAATCTAATAGCTCCTCCTCGGTATGTAATGACTACGACAACCCTGGAGAGAACAGAAGGCCTTTCTGTCCTTAGTCAAGCAATGGCTGTTATCAAAGAAAAGATTGAGGAAAAGAGGGGTGTGTTCAATGTTCAAATGGAGGTGAGATCAATAGATTCATTTTTAATAATGTCTCAGGAGGTTTCTAAAAGGGGTTTTTGTAGATAAATAAGAGCTGTTGGCCTTGAAATATCGTATTGTAGGAAGGTTATTCAAGCCTTTGACCATTAATGGTGTTGGGGGTCACCCTTACCACCCCACCCACCTCCTGGCCAGGGGGAAGAGAATAAGCAATATAAATCAGAAGTTTTTTATTGTTAGAGTTTTTGGATGTGGCATGTCTAAAATTTGATCTTAGAATTAGGAAAAAAGTCTCCTGTCTTTTCCTTTTCTCAACAAGAAAAAAAATGCGTGTGTGTGTGTGTATGTGTGTGTGCACACATGCGTGAGAGTTGGGGGTGGGGTTCCTTCAGTGGAAAGGACTAGTAAGCTAGTAAGTGGTAGTTTGAGCCTGGAAGATGTTTTTTTTTTTTTTAAACAGGACATTTTTTGTGGACTTGAAAGATATAGCCACTGGGGTTATTTCATGTTTTCAGTTTTAGCTTATAAAGATGACAAAAAACAAATTTCCATTTTAGTACATACATCTTTTTTCTATACTGTTGTTTTCATAAATTTCATCTGTTTATCTAATGGAATTTGTTATTGACAAGTCAGCCCTCTAAAGTGAACAGATATGACAGTTGTTAGAAAAGTGTTAAAGAGAGAAAACATGAGGCAGTAATTGTATTGAAATTAAATTTGTATAATGTTTACTACTTCAGTTTTAAATTATACCTCTGCTTCCACAGCCCAAAGTGGTCACAGATACAGATGAGACTGAACTTGCGAGGCAGATGGAGAGGCTTGAAAGAGAAAATGCCGAAGTGGATGGAGATGATGATGCAGAAGAAATGGAAGCCAAAGCTGAAGATTAACTTTGTGGGAAACAGAGTCCAATATAAGGAACACAGAGCAGCCCTTCCTGGCTGAAATTCTAGACTTGAAAGTTTTCCAGTATTGAAAACTTCAAAGCTGAATATTTTTTATTTCCAAGTATTTAAATGTTCTAACAGATCAGAACATGAAATGCCCTCCTAAATGTCAGCTGTTTTCACACAGTAGCTCTAACACTTTGAGCATTTTTAAGGGAGTGGCCTCATTTCACTAGAGACAAATCTTTAAGAATAGTTCTAAAATTGGGCTTGTGATTTCCATTTCTGATGTCTCCATATTGGCACCCCTTTCTAGTTCAATGCCTCTTGAGATTTACCAGGGGCATCCAAAGCAAACAATCCCAATCTTTCTACATAAAATGTATTCAAGCAAACATCAAATAAATTTCTGGGATATTTAACTATAGGCTTCTTCCTTCTTGTCACCAGTTAAAAGCATTCTGAGTACTAAGACCCTAATTCTATTATCTTCCATTTTAGTGTTGATGTGCAACTAAGAGCAGGTGAATAAAGGATCTCTATAACAGATCCTTTGAAAAGAGTTTAGAGAAAATAAACTTAACCTTAACCACAGTGAAAGTTGGCCCTTAGCGGGGACAAAGCCTTAAAATGCAATGAAAGAATTAGATTGGTTCTGTGCCTTTTATCTATTTGAGATTGATAACAACTTGTATGAGAGAATTTATCACACCACGTCCTTATTGGTATAATAAGCTACTTGCCTTGAGTTTATAATTCAGGGTGGTAAATATGTTTTTAAAATGTAAAAAGCAGCTGCATTTTTTATTTAGTCGGAGTATCATCCAGTTTTTTATTTTTGCTCCTCATAAAATACCCACTAGGTGCCACTTAGAGCTCTTGTTCTTTAAAACAAAACAGGGATCTGTTTGAACACTTACTGGTGTTTTGTTTTGTTTTGTTTTTTGTTTTTCCCATGTGTTTACTTCTGTCTTCAAGAACTAATTTGTACATAATAAGTTTCATAGGTAACACATTATTTAATCAGGTGTAGAAAATCTTGAGTTGCTTCAATCTGCTTGTCTTCATAAATTTATTCTCTTACGATACTTGAGGTACCAGTTGTATTTGATTTTATTCATTATCCCTAGATAGCTATTAAAATACTTAGATTAGACGTAACCCACCATAGTCAGTCCAAGATTAGACTTCACTCAATATTAAAAGGCCTGGAAAATAGAAGAGTGTGTTGGGCAGATAGTTTGTATCATTTATGAAGGTTTGTTCCTTTTGTTAAATACAGCAGTCTGTACTAGCTTTCGAAATCCAAAAGTTTAACTTATGAAGGCTGTTTCTAAGAGCCCTGATTGCCAGCCAGCATTTTGCATTAGGACTATGTAGAGGAAAACCTTGATGTACTTAAGATTGACACATAATTTTCACTTCTGTCTGTTGAAGCATCAAAAAAACAAGTTTATAAAGGTGGTAACATGAAGAATGCATTCAAAATATAACAGGTGCTCCTTTGTTGTACACAGAGGAATTTTTTTCTTTTGATTTTGTTTACTGAAATTTGTTATACTTCAAAAGCCATAACTTGAAAAATACTGGTGGATTCTATGGTAAGTGATTTTTATTCTTTGTGGGCCTTTTGCTTAGTTCCATGACAATTTTATAAATTGACCCTAGCTAGAGAACAGATCAATATTTCACTGATACCATGAGAAAAAGAACAAAACTTAAAGCATGCATACACCTTGCTAACCTAAAAGACAGCAGGGACAAGATACTTATGGGACAAGTTGCACACCCAGCTCTGAATAAGTTGAAGAATAGGCTTGGCAAAGAAGTGAACAGTTTATCCAAATCTTGAATCTCTGCCAGGTATGGTGGCTCATACCTGCAACCCCGGCACTTAAGGAGCCAAGGCAGGAGGATCACTTGAGGCCAAGAGGTTTAGACTGCAGTGAGCTGTGATCACTCCAGTGCACTCCAGCATGGGTGACAAGGCAAGACCCTGTCTCAAAAAAAAAAAAAAAAAACAAAAATCTTGAATCTCCCATCAAAGTTTGTTTAAAATACAATTTCGTCTATTCCCCACTCTACCTTTCATTGAGGTCAAATGGCTATCAACTCATAGCCGAAAATTATCGATAGTTTGGGTCTTGTTTGTGCATAAGTTAATTGAAAATCAATGGCCAGGAGGAAATTGAACATCAAAACCACTTTTTTTACTTTTTTTTTTTTTTTTTTTTTCCCTGGTAAATGGTGATGTTACATTGCCTGGGCAGGTCTTGAAATCCCGGGCTCAAGCTATCCTCCCACCTCTGCCTCCATGAGAGTGTGAGCCAGCATGCCCCGCCCAAATCATTTTTCATTATTAGTTTTAGAGCAAAACAAGACAAACCAGTTCTGAAGTGGATAATGTTCAAAGACGGACCCATAGAGACATGCTAAGCACTGCATCATGCTAAGCAGAACATTCCTCAGCTGCCATACTCCAGCTATTCTACTTTTACACCAAGAACAAAATAGCTAGAGAGTATTTAAAAATGTAGGTGCCAGTACCTTGCTGAGACTTGTTCATTGATTTGCCCTAAGGTAATGGTCATCTACTTCCCAAGCCATAGAGATCCTGATAGCTCTGATACAAAGTGAGGTACACTTGTGCCAATTTTGATGCAGGAAGTCATCGAGCCAAATGTTTAATTCAGATAAACACCTGTCAATATTCAAAAGGCAAAGCAAACTAATTCCAGGAACATTAGACCTTGGTGAAATGCCAAATGGAAAATGGTACTTTAAAAGGTAGTCTCTTACCATGTAAGGAATAAATAAAACATTAGCTTGGGATTTCTCATTCAGGTCAGTGTTTTAGACACAATTAACAAGAGACAGTTCAAACTAAGAGGGCAAATTTTTACTTAAGCACTTTGAAGTAATCCACTCCCCTTAAATGTAAGTTATGTATTTTATCTGTTGATTAAGGGGAGGTCCAAGCATTTGTACTTGGCAAGAATGCTGGCAATAGCTTGTGCCAGCTACTGTACAAACTTGAAAGTAATAAAAATGTTCTTTAAAAGTATTGTATGATACAGACTTTTCACTATAGATTAACCTCCCAACTGGTGAAATTTCTTGGTACCATTTGTCTCAGCTAATGTTCATTTTAAAACCAAAATTCAATGCCTTCATTTGTCTTCCCTATTTACATCTTTCTCTGTCCTTTCTCTGTCTTACTCTCCATCTCCAAATGCCCATTTTTCATGGAAAAGCTATGTATGTATTTTTTGTATATGTGATTAAGTTCTCTGACAGAGTGCATGACTTCTGTAATATATAATATTTATTCAGGCTTGTTTTCCAAAGCAAAACAATATTCTCTGAATGTTCAAAGTTTTGCCACCATCCCCACTTTAAGATGAAGTATATCTTAGGGACAGAGATGCTTCAAAACTATAAAACTTTGTATAGGATTCTGATAACCAGAAACAAAAGTCAGTTTTTACTAATTCCTAAGAAGTTAAGAGAGAACTGCATAAGAAGAGTTTTATTCAGCATTATGGCATGGCCAGTATAATTGTTCCAACAAAGAGAACCTATTTTCATGCCCAAGGGAATGGCTGTTTGTGATGCTGGGCAAAACTCAAGATGCTGACACCTAATGGCTGTTCTAGCCTTTCCAGGTTGGTAACGTGAAGATGGGGAAGGAAATGGTACCACTGCTGTTTGTAATCTGAGGAACTCTTCAGCATTCACCTTCCAAAGAAGTACAAAACGTACAAAGAAGTCAAAAGTCTTAACACACTCCCATTCTCCAGGAAATCCTGTCTGTGTCATCTGGTAGGAGGGAAGAATCCTGGTTCCCTCAGGTCCTTGTCATGTTAGTTTTTTGATAGCTTCAATCCATTCGACTCGCTCAACCTTGCTGCTGGCCTGAATGTAATAGTGTTTGTCATCCTTAGTAATCACTTTGAAGAGGTTTCCCTGGACATTCCCTTTAACCCCTAGGCAGAATAAAAGAAAAAAAAATCAGTGATTGAATAGGATGCCTGCTTTCACAATGAACCAGCAGAAAGTCATGAGACATGGACAAAACCATACAATGATGTATTTCTTAAATAAAAGGTATACAGTTAGAGAATCCCATCAGACGATATCCCCTTTCCTCCCATTTCCTGTCCCTCACCAGTGTCCTAAGGCCTGCCAATGGTTATGTCTGGATATTACTGCTAGCCCTTGCCTGCTCCTATGCTGAAGATGGTAGCATGCCATAGATCTACCACTTCATTTACACCAAAGAATCCAGTATGTTTATGTTAAAAGCAAGCACAGAATTTGGAGTTTGATTTTAAATTGTTTAACTTTTTGGAACCCCAATTCCACAGCCATAAGATGGGAATAATATCTTCTTACTATGGCTGGCTATTGTGAAATTAGTGTTATGATAGATATTAAAGGATGTTGTTAATCCTAAAGCACTGTGTAAGCCTCAGCTATTATTTTTAGGCAGAAGCTTGTGGGCCATCAGCACAGAAACTGAGGGCAAAGATTATTAACATAAGGATTACTTAACTGTATTCTTAAAAACACCAAGAACATATCCTTTGTTCAATTCTGAAATTCACTTCAAAACTCACACCACTCTGTCTCATTGAGAAAGCCCTGCTTAGCTCCCAAAGCTGTTGTTCCATCAGTAGGGCATTATTGAGGTGCAGGAGGGAGGCCCCTGAGATCTTCAGGCCGGGGATGAAGTTGCATCTTACCAGTGGGAACACCATTATCCTCCAGAGCAGACACAAGTGAACCACGCAGAGAAAACCCACCCACTGGCCTGTTCTCTTCCTGCAGAAGAAAGGAGACCCAGTTAGGAATCTGTGAGTGCACAAAAGGATAGAGCTGTACTCCCCCTACAACTCAGGCCAGCTAAAGAACTCAGCACAAATCATTTGTAACAAAAGATGAAGCCAAACTTGGACATCACATGGTCAAAGCTGCATGCATCAGTAAGGAAGCTTGGGCCTCTTCCTTTCACAGCCCGTAGCAGTAGTTCCCACCAATGTTGCAGTTACCAGTCTTGGAGACTTGCAAATCTGCTTTTCATTCCTGGAGATATCTCAAACAGAGCCTCTGATCCAACATGCTACCTGGAAAAGCATCCACTGGCTTCTTAACCCATGTGTGCATCTTACAAACCAATTAAAAATATATATTTATAGTAATTTTTTTTTTATTGTTTTGAGACGAAGCCTCACTCTGTCACTTAGGCTGGAGTGCAGTGGCACGATCTCAGCTTACTACAACCTCTGCCTCCCAGGGTCAAGCGATTCTCTCGCCTCAGCCTCCCGAGGAACTGAAATTACAAGCACATGCCACCACAGCTGGCTTTGTATTTTTAGTAGAGACGGGATTTCACCACGTTGGCCAGGCTGGTCTCGAACTCCTGACCTCAAGGGATCTGCCCTCCTCAGCTTCCCAAATTGCTGGGATTACAGGCATGAGCCACCACACCCAGCTATAGTAATCATTTCTGCAAAGTTGATAGATTCCTGCACATTGGACATTGTCAAACAGGTCTAGCATGTGCATAGCATGAAACTCTGTGATACAAAACAGTGATTTGTGGTATCCCTGGACCATTCAGAGCAATTTTACACAGCACATGCCTCAGGCCCCAGGAACCCTTCAATTAATCAATAATCAACTTCATACTGCATGTTGGGTCCAGCGAGAGGTAGGGCAAAAATAAAATGGTTAAATAAAATACTGGAAAGGCCGGGCGCAGTGGCTCAAGCCTGTAATCCCAGCACTTTGGGAGGTTGAGGCAAGTGGATCACGAGGTCAAGAAATCGAGACCATCCTGGTCAACATGGTGAAACCCCGTCTCTACTAAAAATACAAAAAAAATTAGCTGGGCATGGTGGCACGTGCCTGTAATCCCAGCTACTCAGGGAGGCTGAGGCAGGAGAATTGCCTGAACCCAGGAGGTGGAGGTTGCGGTGAGCCGAGATGGTGCCATTGCACTCCAGCCTGGGCAACAAGAACGAAACTCCGTCTCAAAAAAAAAAATAAAAATAAAAAAATTAAAATACCGGAAATATTTTTACTATTAAATGCCAACGGGAGGAAAGTTCAGAGAAGGAAGAGATCTGCCCCAGCCTGGAGGGTTCAAGGGCAGTCCCGGGGAGGACAGGAGGTGTGAATTCGGCCTGCATAGCACAGTAGGTCCCAGGGCAGGAGAGGGGCATTCAGCCCAAACAGCAGAAGGAATGGGAGTAAAGTGGGGAACAAATTAACTGCAGAATACTTTTGAGATGGTTCCTTATCTTGTACCTGCAGCCCTGAAATTTGACAATTCTTGTATTTCCTTTTCACGCCTGTCTTGAGTAATCTTTTCTGCACTGTTTCCATCTGCGTACATATGTGAGCATTTGTGCATGTGCACATATATATGTATATACATATATTTACACATATATGTACTTACAGATATGTGTACATAGGCACATATGTGTACATATATTTTCTCAGTTTCCTATTTTAAAAGCCGAGACAGCAGACTCATCAAGGGCACAAAGGAAGTAGATTAGGCTGGACTGTGTTAAGAGTTAAATACAAAACTAAAGTGTTTTTTAATTTCTTTTTTTTTTCTTGCTTCAAACAGGATTTGAGGTAGCCAGGAAGGAAGGAGTTTGAACTCCTGTAGCCAGGCCACCATGACCCATGGGAGAGGTCAACCCGAGCTTTCTGGAGGCTCCTCCTGCCACATCCCTCCCTGGCCCTGGGCCCCACTGTGGCCTGGAAGGGTCCTGGCAAGGTTCCTTCAGCTGCTCTCAGCTTAGGGTAGGAGTTCCTGACTGAAGCTCAGTGAGGAAAGAACTGCCCACTCTTCACTGTTTCGACAAAAACTACTGAAAGTCATGCATCTCCCAAGACAAGGCTGAACAGCTAACTAAAGGGCCATTTTTCTTTTCTTTTAACTGGAATTAGATCCACTCAGCATGTGTCAATACCTAGTATCAGAAACAGAAAAATATTTTTTTTAAACTTTGCCATCAAAGTTTTTTAAAAAGCAAATTAGCAAATTATGGCTTAAATATATGGTGAAAGAAACTTTTCAAAACATAGGT
This sequence comes from Saimiri boliviensis, assembly GCF_048565385.1. Lineage (NCBI taxonomy): Eukaryota > Metazoa > Chordata > Mammalia > Primates > Cebidae > Saimiri > Saimiri boliviensis. Next base: position 36,338,359 of record NC_133450.1, on the reverse strand, counting down.
GGGGAAAAGTGGAGGGAGGCAGAATTAACGGGATCTTTGAATGGAAAGTGTGGAGAGGCTGGGAAGTGCCAGTAGGAGTCTCTGTCAGCCTACCTCATCCTTCCTATTCACAAAACAGGCTTTGGGGAAAATCAAGAAATGCTTTTCTTTGAAAATGATAAAGATGCCCTCTCATGGGAAGTGGGGGATTAGGCATAGAAGAAACCGTTTGAGAAGCAGGCACCTATGTGATGACAGGGCAGAGCAGCTTGGACAGTGGGAGGAAAGGCCTGGTCTGGTGCAGCACAAGTTATGCCGCGTGCCATGGGAAGGCAGCATGTCCAGCCAGCTGCCCGCTGTACCAGGAGAGGAGTGTCTGGGGGCATCACAACATGGGACCAGCATGGAGCCAGCATGCACACTCACTTTGGTAGGGTCGTAGTAATGCAGGAAAGCTGGATCCTTCCTCAGAACAAAGCGACGAACCTTCCAGTTTTTCCTCTTGTGCCCCTGAGGCAAAGAAAGGGTTCAAAGCTCATTGGTGATAGCTGTGTGTCCCTCTCTCCCACATCTATACATGTAATGCCAAACCCCCAGCAAGCCACCCCACTCTAATGGGACTACATTCTAAGACCAGTCAGCAGGAAACCCAAGGATAGCAATGACATGTCACAGACTTCTCTGCCAACACCCTCACTCAGTGACACTAGCAAAAATGCTATCACCTTAAGTCAAGTCAATAGAGCCAAAGAGAGTCCATGCAGAAGGAAAGGGGACACATACCGCTCAGGGCATAAAAGAGGACAGGGAGGCAGCAGGTATCAGCTGGGCTGGGAGCACACAGGCAAACTTGAACCCAGGGGCACCAGCTAAGAGCCAAGTCAGTCCAAAAACAAACCTGCAGCTGCATGTATATTTGTGCAGTCTGCATGTGCGCCCACACGTGCAGTAAAACCACTTTCACGTTGTGCATTAGGAAAAAAAGAAATGCTCAATTATATGATAAAATCTAAACGTGTAAGAAGCTGATGTGTGTGTGTGTGTGTGTGTGTGACTTTCTTCGGCCTCACTGACCAGGAGAACTAAGGTTACCTCATGAACCTTAGCCCTCCTAGTCAGGAACAACTTCAGAGTCCCTCCCACACCCTCCTCACACTCCCTCAGGAAGGACTCCCATCAGGCCCAGCAGAAACAGGGCCTTGGGGTAGACAGGCAGCGGTGGGGATGGTAAGAATCTAAGAGAAGATGAGGATCCTGATATGCAAGAAGCAGGTGACAGCAACAACACATGCTCCAAGCAACAGTGGGAGTGATGCTGAGCCGCGTACATGCCCTCTGTGCAGATACGCACAGTCACATGGTACACAACATGTGCACAAACACAAGGCCGTGCGAAATGTCTGCTACACTTCCTGTGCCAAGGAAAGGTGATTTTGTTCACTGAATACCCTTTTTGTTAGGCACAGGCAGGAATGCTGCAAGTCATGGCTTGCCTCCGGTTCAACACAGCTGCTCTCCCAAACATGGTTTAAGAGTAGTAGTCATGGCCAGGCTTTGAACCCTGGGCCTTACAGTGCAGAGTCTGATCTTCAACCTACTGACCTAGTGAAGAAAATTGTTTTTAGCTCAGAAAGTGTATCAAGGGGATGTGCAGGATCTCACAAGGGAAAGCAGAGACCCCAGAATGCCCCAAAGAACAGAAGGCCAGCACGTGCAAAACCTCAAACCAGTCAGCAAAGCCTCCAAGACAAATATGTGAAGACAGGCACTTCTGTAGAAGTTGTTTTTTGATGTTGTGATAATTCTGTGTGTACAGAGTACATTTTTCCCAAACAGCCCTTGTGTCTGGCACACGTGTGTGAGTGTGACATGTCCCCATTCTTTGACTTGCTTCTGTTGGCTGGTGCTAGGCTCCTGCCTTCGTAGATTCTGCTATAATTGGTGCCCTCCAGCAGCCTCAGCCCTTCCCTTCCTCTGGGCTCACTGCTGCCTCCCCTGAGCTTGAGAACTGTCCATCTTTCCTCCGTGCTCCAAAGCAGCCGTACCTGCTTGGCCAGGTAGCCTTGTTTCACCACTGTGCCACTTAACTCCACAGTGCTCAGGCTGATTTCTTCCTTGGGGCTTATCTTCTTTTTGTAGCTCTCAGCCTAGAGGGAAGGAGGGAGGGAGGACTCTGCTACAGAAAAGACCCAGGCCCAGGCTTTGGGGGCTGTCAGAGGGGAAAGGGAATTCCTCAGAACAGAATCCACATTCTGCATCAGGATGAAGTCATCTCCCAAGCCCAAGGCCTCCTCCAGTGACTGTGGACCCCAGGACCCCACTCTGTTGTGTATTCCTTAACTTTTGCCCTGGTGGCAAGAACCCACTCCCTAACTTACGAAAGTATACAGGGCTGTGGAGTCATCCAAGAACTGCTCGGCCAGATCCCCAGAGCGAATGGCTCCCATGCTCCGGGCACCCACCGGGCTGAGGAAGTTCTCCTCCATGAGCATGGAGGCCAGAGTCACCCCCTCCAGACGGCTGGCCGCAAAGCTGTTGGAGATGAGCCAGTCCACCAGGGAGGAACCTAGCCAAGAACAGCACCAGTCAGGTGGCAGGCAACGGACCAGCGTCCTTGGGGTGTGTGGCCAATGACCTCACTGACCTTGGCCCTCTGGGCAGACTCGTAGAGCTCTACCCAAGAGCAAACTGAAGGCCATACCTGCTGCATAGAGCCATGGCTGCACACCCACACGTGGCCATCTCAGGCAAGCACACAGCTGAGCCCTGCATCACCATGTCCCAGGTTGAGTGCCCAGCCCAGCCCTGGGGAACTGGCTCACCGAGGAAGGTCTTTTTGTAGGTGCTTCCCTGCTCCATGTTGGGGCTTGAACGGATCCCGCTGCTGCTGTTGTGCATCTTGTCCACAATTTGACTACATGGAAGGGAAGGCAAAGGAGAGGGAACCCTCATCATACTGGCAGGTACAAGGGAAGGTCCAAAGTCACTGCTAAGGGTATAAAGCAAGTGGCGAATGGTGTGACACACATCACAAAGAAAGGGGGTGTAGGAAAGCAGCCTTTTGCATGGAAAGAGTGATACCATCTTGAAGAGAAGCCACCATGATGACTGATTTTATGTTGTTTTTTGTTTGTTTGTTTTTTGAGACGGAGTTCTCACTCTGTCGTCCAGGCTGGGATGCAGTAGCATGATCTTGTCTCACTGCAACCTCCACCTCTTGGGCTCAAGTCATTCTCTTGCCTCAGCCTCCAAAGCAGCTGGGATTACAGGTTTGTGCCGCCATGCCCGGCTGATTTGTGTATTTTTAGTAGAGACAGGGTTTCACCATGTTGACCAGTCTGGTCTCAAACTTCCGACCTCAAGTGATCCACTCACCACTGTCTCCCAAAATGCTACAGGTGTGAGCCACTGTGCCCGGGCCGATGATGGATGTTTGACTCCTGCACACCACAGTATTCCCATAGCCTACATCACCCCTCATAAAATGTTTATCTAACCTCCCCAGTGGTCACAAGTTTCACAAGAAAGTCTGAAGCATGACTAACTGCACATTTTCCCAAAAAAGCTTGCTATAGAAAGGATATTTTCTGAAGGATGAGTGTGGTGATTCACTGTCCCTTGGCCAGCAGATATGTCACTTCTGTTTGTAATTCCCTATTAAATGCCTCTTTCTGAGAAACTGGATTTGTCAGCCCCTTTCTTCTGCCTCTCAGCTCCCTTGGTCTTTGTAGGTAGGTTTGTTTACACCTCCTCACCACAGAATGGGGTATTCAGTTATGCATCAACATTTGAGAGGCAGGATTTTTAGACATTTTTTCTTCTTGCTTCTCTAAACGTTCAAATATTTCTATGCCAGACACACACTGCTTTTGTAGTAAAACCAAAGAGGTGTGACTTTTAACTTACAAACAGGAGTGTATGCTGGGCACAGTGGCTCACACCTGTCATCCCAGTGCTTTGGGATACTGAGGTGGGAGGATCACTTGAGCCCGGGAGGTCAAGGCTGCAGTGAGCTATGATCTCTCCACTGCACTCTGGCCTGGGTGACAGAGTGAGACCCTGTCCTAAAAGAAGAAAAGCAAAAAACCCCAAGAGTACACATTAGCCCATATGATTCTCTGTGATCTCCTGCATTAAGTCCAACCCCTCACCAGCTACTTTTTGAACTATCTTTGAACCCACCTGCCTACCCACCCTTATCTGCAGCTGCTCCTCCCTGTACCCAACAGTGTTTAGCAGCTCTCTAGACTCATAGGAGGTATACAGTCAAGGTTTCAAAGACTCCCCTGGTAAGGAGGTTTTGTGAACCCAGAAATGGACTCATACATCTTTGATGGGTGTAACAGTTCTGTTGCCTGGGAGGTTGGTGGAGATTTACTGTGGTTTGAGTGTTTATCCCAAAACTCATGTTGAAAATCTCCAATGTGGCAATATTGAGAGGTGATGTCTTTAAGAGGTGATTGGGTCATGGGAGCTCTGCCCTTGTGAATGGATTAATCCATTCATGTGTTAATGGGTTAAATGAGTTAATGAATTATCATGGGAATGGGATTGGTGGCTTTATAGCAGGAAGAGGGACCGGAACAAGAATGTTAGCATGCTCAGCCCTCTCACTGTGTGATGCCCTGCACTGCCTCAGGACTCCACAGAGAGGTCCCACCAGCAAGAAGGCCCTCACTAGATGCAGCCTCTCAGCCTTAGACTTCTCAGCCTCTATAGTGATAAGAAATAAATTCCTCCTTATGAGTCACCCAATTTCAGGTATTCTGTTATAAAGTAACAGAAAACAGACTAAGAAGACTTTGGGGGAGCTGTGACACAGCCCTGAGCACCCTGGCTGAAATGGAATGGGGATCTTGTGTCATGGAGGTGTGCAGAGGTGGCAGGAACCTGGAGAGATTTCATAGGAATGGGGCAGGTAGGTAAGGCCACTTCCAAGCAGAGAAAACAATATGTACAGGACAGGGACGATGAAGCATGATGGTGGCATTAGCCAGGCTGTGCAGCAAGCACAGAGCCCCCACCCCACTCAAAGGGCCGGGTCCCCTGCCCACTGCACACAAGCAGGAAAGGCTGTGCAGAGCCTGGCAGGCGGGGAACTCACTGCAGGCTGATGTGCGGGGGCAGCTTGAAGGAGTTTCTCAGGCTGTGCAGCTGCTGGACCTTCCCCGGCTGCCCTGCATGAATAGCCCCGGTTATCTCAAAGGCCCAGGCATCCCGCTCCTCTCGAGAACTGGCCTCCAGGAAGTACTCTGTGGATGTTTGAGTCTTCAGCTTAATGAGGAGCTGTGGGAAGAGACAGCCAGTCAGGCCAGCACTCAGGCAGAGCAAGAGGATGCCGGGCAGCAAAAATGATGGGGCCCTTGGAGAATCTAGGAGATGGTGACTGCCAAATGCCCCGAGCCCTTGGCCACACAGCAGGTGGTCTTTAAGGATTCACTTGGACATCTCCAGTGACAGGAAGCTTATGGCCTCACATGGCCGCCTTCCCCTTGCGGAAAAGGTAGTGTAGGGACTGCTTCTTGGAGATGCTGGTTCTGTTCTCTCTCCTAGAACCACACAGATGAAGACTCACCTCCTAAGCAGCCCCTACGATGAAGAGGGAAATGCCCAGGCTTTAAAGTCAGACCTATCTGAACACAAACCCCAGCTCTGCCACTTGGCTGTGGACATCTGGCACATGAGGAAATGACAGGATATTAGTGCCTACCTCGAGTGGACTGCTAGTCATGCTCCCTTCCGTCTTCTCCTGTCTAAGCATCAAGTCCTTCACACATTTCTCATGGGATACAGTTTCAGCTTCTTCCTAGCCAGGTCACTTTGTTTTTTTGTTTTTGTTTGTTTGTTTGTTTCTGAAACAGAATCTCACTCTGTCACCCAGGCTGGAGTGCAGTGGCACAATCTCAGCTCATTGCAACCTCCACTTCCCAGGTTCAAGCGATTCTCTTGCCTCAGCCTCCCAAGTAGCTGGGATTACAGGAGTGTGCCACCACGCCTGGCTAATTTTTGTATTTTTTAGTAGAGACTAGGTTTCACCGTGTTGCCCAGGGTGGTCTTGAACTCCTGGGCATGATCCTGACCTCATGATCCGCCCACCTTGGCCTCCCAAAGTGCTGGGATTACAGGTGTGAGCCACCATCTTGGCCTCATTTTAGTCTTTCTAAGATCTTTCTAAGAGAGTTTTCTTTTTTTTGAGACAGAGTCTCACTCTGTCGCCCAGGCTCGAGTGCAATGGCGTGATATTGGCTCACTGCGACCTCCACCTCCTGGGTTCAATTTTCCTGCCTCAGCCTCTGGAGTAGCTGGGACTACAGGAGCCCACCACCACGCCCAGCTAATTTTTGTATTTTTAGTACAGAAGGGATTTCACCATGTTGGCCAGGCTGGTCTTGAACTCACGATCTCAAGTGATCTGCCCAACTCAGCCTCCCAAAGTCCTGGGATTATAGGCATGAGCCACTGCATCCGGTCTCTAAGAGAGTTTTCATCAGACCATTCTGTCACTCAAAATCTTCAATTGCTCTCCATTTACTTTCATCTGGCCCAAACCAAGCTCCTATCACTCCTTTAGTGAAGGTTTCCCGCTGACCGCACTGGAGGCCCTTTTCCCCAGAAGCCACACCCACCTCTCTCCAGGTATAGTCTTCTTACTTTTACTCAAGATATTCTACCTGTTCGAAATGACTGCCTCTCTCCTTGTTCCGTCTTTACCCACATCTCTATTCCTGAAGCTTTGCCTGACCCAGCCTGAAATATCTTTTTCCTCTTCAGGGATAAAGAGTTCTCTGCAGCTCTTGATAGCTGTGTCATCATTGGAATGCCAAATGTTTTTTAATTAACCACTTGCTTTCCCAACAAAACAAAGAAACAGTCTTACCATTTTCTTCCTCGATTTCTCCATGCCTTGCAAATTTCTTGGCACATAATGGGCCCTTGATAAATGATTCATTGTTAGACTTTTTTTTTTTTGAAACTAAGTCTTGTTCTGTCACCCAGGCTGGAGTGTAGTGGTGTGATCTTGGCTCACTGCAACCTCTGGATCCCAGGCCTCAAGCAATTTTCCTGCCTCAGCCTCCTGAGTAGCTGGGATTACAGGCCCCTGCCACGACATTCAGCTACTTTTTGTATTTTTAGTAGAGACATGGTTTCACCATGTTGGCCAGCCTGGTCTCAAATGCCTCACCTGGAGCAATCCACCCAGCTTGGCCTCCCAAAGTGTTGGGATTACAAGCGTGAGCCACCACGCCCAGCCTAGACTTTTTTAACGGTAGGGTTGAAGCCACCCCTTAGCTATGGAACGCAGACCCCTCAGGGGATGAAAGCCATCATAGTGAGCCCCAAGATAGCAGTAATTACTCAGATTTGTGTGGCACCTGCCTCCCAGCCCATACTGTGCTCTAATACACCATGACCTTCAAGGTCCTCACCATAAGCACATGAGACACTCAGGGGTAATTTTTTCATTCCATCTTACAGATGAGGAACAAAGGCTCAGAGAAGTTTAGCTACTTGTCCAAGCTCACATACCTGGTATGTGGTATAGCCAGGATTTGAATCCAAGTTTTCCAGTTCTAACTCTGAGCTCTTCCTCCTACCCATACCAGTTTCCCAAAGAAGCCAGAGGTGGGCAGGGTCTGGGGCAAGGAGGAACTGGAGAGCAGGGACCTTCACTTACTGGTCGGTTTTCATAGTCCAGGCAGGGGCAGGTGATGGTGCAGCCATCCAAGAGGATCCGGCCCTTAGGAGGGTTCACTCTCCGACCCCCCTCAAGCTTGTAGTACACCAGCGTGTTCTGCCGAAGAATGAACCATCTCGCCTTCCAGTTGTGGACAATGTGGCCCTATGGACAGACAAGAAAGCCCTGAGGTGAGGTAGCTGAGGGGAGGGGATGGTGTTCAGAGAGAGGTGTCCGGTGGCACAGGTAACCAGACTGTGCCATGGAAACAACTCTCCAACAAGGGAGACAGCAGGATTTGTGTCTGGATGTCTTCTGAGTATGTAGCAAAGACCTTTGGCACTGACCTTCTAGTTCCCATTTGGCCATTTCTCTGGTTATAAACCTTGAAAGAAACTATAAAGTAAAAAGAAGAGAAAAATCACTCACCTGTAATCCTACTTCTAGGAGATAGCCATTGCTAACATAATCTATTTCCTTCTAGTCTTTTTTACTTTTAGTTTTTGCATTCTTTTTTAAAAAATTACGATTATTTTACATATACTTTTATTTTCTGGTTTTCTGGTTTTGTTTTTAGACAGGGTCTCAAAAGAGACAGGTTGGAGTACAGTGGCATGACCTCAGCTCACTGCAGCCTGTGCCTCCTGGAGTCAAGGGATCCTCCCACCTCAACCTCCTAAGTGGCTGGGACTCCAGTTGTGTGCCACCACACCCGGTTTTTTGCAGAGACAAGGTCTCACTACATACCCCAGGCTGGTCTTAAACTCCTGGGCTTGTGAAATCCTCTCACCTTGGCCTCCCAAAGTGCTAGGATTACATGCATGAGCTACCATGCCCAGTCCCTGTTTCCTTTGGCTTTGCCGAGCATCTTCTCACAACATTAAATTTCTGTAAAACATATTTTTGGCCGGGCGCGGTGGCTCAAGCCTGTAATCCCAGCACTTTGGGAGGCCGAGGCCGGTGGATCACGAGGTCGAGAGATCAAGACCATCCTGGTCAACGTGGTGAAACCCCGTCTCTACTAAAAATACAAAAAATTAGCTGGGCATGGTGGCGCGTGCCTATAGTCCCAGCTACTCAGGAGGCTGAGGCAGGAGAATTGCTTGAACCCAGGAGGCGGAGGTTGCGGTGAGCCGAGATCGCGCCATTGCACTCCAGCCTGGGTAACAAGAGCGACACTCTGTCTCAAAAAAAAAAAAAACCAAAACAAAAACATATTTTTAATGACCATCATGTGGATACATAGTTTACTTGCCAAATTCTATTGTTTGTAACTGAGGTTGTTTCATATTTTTTTCACTATTCTGTAATGAATATCCTTGCACATAAATTTTGACCTGCATCTGTTTTTTTTTTTTTTTCCCTTTGGATACTTTCCTAGAAAGAATATTACTAGTCAAAGGATGAAGGCAGTATGAGGCCACTTATAGTCTCCCAGTGCTAAGGACTCTAATAGTCTTACCTAGCCAGGTGCGGCAGGCATAAAGACCTGGGTAGTTTGGGTGGTTCTCAGGTCGGTCATAGAGCCAATGGACAGAATAGCCAGGTGAACATGGAGAGCCTGACTATTTCTAGAACAGATCAGTGGATGAGGAAATGTCTGCTGAGGGATCAGAAACGAATGAGTTTAGTACACAATCACGAAAGCGCCTTCCTGGCATATTTCCAAAGCCTAACTTAGAGCTAGGTTCTAACCCAGAGAAGTGCTTTATCTGAATCAAAGTCAATTGCCCCAACTCACTCATTTCCTTGCCTAGCACTGATTCATATCAAAGGCCAATCTCTGGTGCTATGATTCTATTCTACATGCAGCACATACTGAGAACTGTTAGAAAACCAAAAGTTGTAGAAGGAATTGTCTGCACCAAAGTTATTTGTGCATATAACAGAGCTTTGTGAGCCCTGACCTGAGCCCAAATAGAATTTACTGTGACAACGAAATAAGACTTATAACACAGCTAATCTGACAAGAGTTTATTAACATGTCTCAGTGTTATTACACTACACGATGACCACTCTGTTCTTAGGAGAGGGCTCGTGCAGTCTAGTGGAATTGCACATTTTTGCTCTTTACTTTGTTCCTTACTTACATCCCCATGTAGTATGGCCATTGACAGTTTTACCTGAGACAAGCAGACATGCTCAAAGAAACAAAAAATATTTGTCTTTGACTTCTCAGCTATTGGGTTCTCTACTGCTCTGCACATAGCTCAGCTTCAGGTCCCTTTCCTATGACCCCTCCCAACTGTAGGGGTCCTAGGGCAGCACTAGCAGGACTGGTCTGGGGCATCTGGGTGCTACTGAATCCAAGGCAGTAAACTGCTGGCCCCCAAGGCTGTAGCTGGTAGGAAGAGGAGAATGCAATCTAAGTTCATGGTACGGGGACTGGTGGGAGGTGGAGGAGAGGAGCGGGCAAAAGAATCTTAGGGCTGAGCATGGTAGTTCATGCCTTTAATCCCAGCATTTTGGGAGGCCGAGGTGGGAGGATGACTTGAGGCCAGGAGTTTGAGACTATCCTGGGCAACACAGTGAAATGTCATCTCTACAAAAACATTTAAAAAGTAGCTGGGCATGGTGGCATATATTTGTAGTTCCAGTTACTTGGGAGGCTGAGGAGGGACAATCATTTAAAACCAGGAGTTTGAGGCCACAGCAGGCTATGACCACACAGCACTCCAACCTAGGTGACAGAATGAGACCTTCCCTCTTAAAAAAAAAAAAAAAAAAAAAAAGTAGTATGGGCTGAAATGTGTTCCAAAATTCATATGTTGAATGCCTAGCCCCAGTGCCTGAGACTAGGAATGTATTTGGAAATACATCCCCTTTAAAGAGGGAATTAAATTAAAAAGGGGTCATTAGGATGGGCTCTAATCCAATCTGACTAGCATCTTTATAAGAAGAGGATATTTAGACCGGGTGTGGTGGCCCATGCTTGTAATCCCAGCAAGTTGGGGGGCTGAGACAGAAGGATTGCTTGAGCCCAGGAGTTTGAGACCAGCCTGAGCAGCATAGTGAGACCCTGTGTCTATTAATAAAATAATAATAATAATAATAAATAAAAATTAGCCAGGCATGGTGGCACGTGCCTGTAGTCCTAGCTACTTAAGAGGCTGAGGTGGGAGAATTGCTTGGGCCCAGGAGGTTGAGGCTACAATGAACCATGATTATGCCACTACACTACAGCCTGGGCAACAGAGTGAGTCCCTGTCTCTAAAATAACAATAACAATAATTTTAAAAAGAACAAGAGATTTAGACACACAGAGCACTCACACAGATGAAAGACCAGTGAGGACACAGTGATTAGGTGCCATCTGCAAGCCAAGGAGAGAGAGGCCTCAGAAAAAACCAAAGGGCTGGTACCTTGATATCGGACGTCTAACATGCAGAACCATGAGAAATACATCTTAGTTGTTTAAGCCACCTATTCTGTGATATTTAGTTATAGCAGCTCTTGCAAACTAATATGATAGGGAAGGGAAGGAAACATGATATAAGAGGAGAAAAATGCAACCAACAGATATTGGGCAGAAAATACAAATACAGGCCGGGCACGGTGGCTCACACCTACAATCCCAACATTTTGAGAGGCCGAGGTGGGTGGATCACCTGAAATCAGGAGTTTGATACCAGTCTAGCCAACATGGTGAAACCCTGTCTCTACCAAAAATATAAAAATTAGCTGGGTGTGGTGGCATGCACCTGTAATCCCAGCTACTCAGGAGGCTGAGGCAAAAGAATCACTTCAACCCAGGAGTCAGAGGTTGCAGTGAGCCAAGATGATGGTGCCACTGCTCTCCAGCCTGGGTGACAGAGGGAAAAAACAACAACAGCAAAAACAAAAACAAATACAGAGATGTTATACTTTCCTGGATGAAATGTTACATTTCCCAGAGTCCCTTCCACTTAAGGAAATTTCTGTCAGTTCCATGCAAGGGGTATTGACGCATTTTTTTACTTTAAATGTTTTGTTTTTAATTTTTGTGGGTACATAGTAAGTATATGTATTTATGGGGTATTTGAGATGTTTTGATACAGGCATACATTGCATAATAACCACATTATGAAAAGTAAAAAAAAAAAAATCACATTACGGAGAATAGGGTATCCACCCCCTCAAGCCTTTACCCCTCAAGCCTTTGTCCTTTGAGTTTCAAACAATCCAATTCTACTTTGTTTTAGTTATTTTAAAATGTAAAATTATTATTGACGATAGTCACCCTGTTATGCTATCAAATAGTAGGTCTTATTCTTTCTAATTTTTTCCCATTAACCATTCCCACCTCCCTGCAGCCCCCCACCACCCTTCCCAGCCTCTGTTAATCAGCTTTCTACTCTTTGTGTCCATCAGTTCAATTGTTTTGATTTTTAGAGCCCCTAACTTTAAAGATAAGGAAACAGAGGCCCAGAAAGGTCTTGCCCAAGGCCGTATAACCCTGAGAAAAGGAGAGATGCTAACTGGGCCCAGTGGTGTGTACTTATAGTCCCAGTTACTTGGGAGGCTGAGGCAGGAAGTTCACTTGAGCACAAGAGCTCAACGTTGCAATACACTATGATCACCCCTGTGAATAGTCCCTGTGCTCCAGCCTGGATAACATAGTGAGACAGTATCTCCTGAAAAGAAAATTAAAAAGAAACAAAAGAAAGAAAGGAAAACAAAGATGGGATGATACTTGCTACAGGTTGAATTATATCCCCCTCAAAAAGATATGTCGAAGTGCTAAGGTCTGGACCTGCAAGTGTGTTGCTATTTGGAAATAGGGTCTTTGCAGATACGGTCAACTTAAGATGAAGTCACCCTAGTCTGGAGTGGGAACTAATCCAATATGACTAGTGTCTTCCTTACAGGAAGAGGAAAATTTGGACACTAAGAGACACATAGGGTGAGGATGGTTATATGATAACAGAGACAGTGATTGCAGTGATGTATTTAGAAGCCAGGGAATGCCAAGAGTTGCCAGCAAGCACCAGAAGCTAGAAGAGCAAGGAAGGATCCTCCTCCACAAGTTTCAGAGGCAGCGTGACCCTGGCAACACCTTGACTTTGCACTTCCAGCCTCCAGAACTCCTGGTCTTTTTCTTCTATGCATATTTTTTCTCATACATTTTATCATTTTACTCTTTGGATATTAATACTATAAACATTTTCAAAATCTGTATAACCATAATTTAATTAGTCATTTGGTGGGGACAGACAGGTAGTTTTCAGTTTGTTTTTTTTTTTTTTTTTTTTTTAACCACATAAATAAATGACTCTTTGTTGGCTGGGCACCTGTAATCTCAGCACTTAGAGAGGCCAAAGTGGGAGAATCGCTTGAGCCCAGGAGTTCAAGACCAGCCTGGGCAACATGGTGAGACCTTGTCTCTATAAAAAAAAAGAAAAAAAAATTTAAAGCAAAAAACAAAAAATTATCTGGGTGTGGTAACATGGACCTGTAGTTCCAGCTACTAGAGAGGCTGAGATGGGAGGATTGCTTGAGTCCAGGAGGTCAAGGCTGCAGTGAGCCCTGCTGGTGCCACTGTACTCCAACCTGGGCAACAGAGTGAGACCCTGTCTAAATAAAATAAATAAATAACGGTGGGATGTGGTGACTCACACCTCTAATCTCAGCAAGCTGGGAGGCCAAGGCTGAAGGATCACTTGAGCAAGGAGTTTGAAGGCAAACCCAAACAGCCTGGGCAACAGAGTGAGACCTCATCTCTACAAAAATATAAAATAAAATAAAATAAAAATAACTCTGTTATAAAGCTTTTATAGAGTTTTACAGCAAAGAAAAAGCCCTACACATACAATTTCTAGGCCGGAGCATGTTCACATTGCAATGCTATTCACAATATGAGCCGGGCAGGGACACCTGGCAGTGCTTCTGCCTCTTCTCCCAGAAAAAGCACTCCTGCCCATGGCTCATCCCCCACTTCCTTCCCCCAACTCCCCGGAGAGCCAAGCCCAATAAGCTCCCCGTATTTGCCTGGAGCTCTACTTTTTTCTTGTCTGAGCGGATTAAGAGCCAACTCCATCGTGTCCCTGCCTGTCTCTGGCTTCACCTTCACCAGTGATGACTGTTCTGCACTCCCGCTTCCAGCTCAGGCCCTGCCCCACTTCTGAGCTCTTAACTCTCCTAAAACTGTGGAACCCCCTGTCAAAGCCTGCAGCTTCTCCAGTGGACATAGGGACTACTGTTGCCACCCAAGAGGAAAGGGGTCATGGGCGGTTGAAAAAGTTGAGATTGCTCAGCAGGCTGGGACTTCAACGGGGGTTCTGGAGCCACATCCTCACCCTGCAGGGAGGGGTGTGGCTTCTGCCTCAGGGTCAGGCTCCAAATCCCAGTCCCTAGATTTGGCTGCAATGAGCTCTAGGTATTTCAGCCAAGCCCCATCTTTTCCAAGGGCTTATGGGGACCAGACCTGTTGACTACTCATTTTCTGTACTCTGGATTCCCTAACCAGGCCGCCCAAAAGAGAACTCCCATCCTTCTCCTGGAGATAACCTGGGAGCTCTGTGGCTCTGCCCTTAGCTCTCCTCTGACTCTCAGCATGGTGGGGGTGATAGGGAATGATGGAAGGTAACCCCCAGGAACAGGAGGAGGCCCCCCAAAACTTCCAAAGCCACATCAGAAAAATCAGTCTCCATGTTAACTCTATCCCTCCACAGCCTTACTGGGCCCAGCCATCAACCGTGCCAACCAAAAGCCCCATGCCCAGCTCTCCCTCTCCCTTCCACCTCCCAAGCTTCAGTTAAATGTGAGATTAGGATGACAGAAGCTCCCCATGTGTCGTCTCTCTGAGGTGCAGCCACCTCCACATGCTGTGAGAAACTGGCCTATCAGTTCAGCCACAGTGGCAAGAAGTGGGCGTGGCACTTTGTACTGCTCTACCCAGTCTGACCCTTGATCTGGCATCAGCCTCTACCCTCCTTGCTTACTGTTTCCAGCAAACAGCCACCGCTCTCCTCAAATAACATACAACACATGTGGACACATTTTGTGGGGAAAATGAAAGTGATCTGAGACTTTAGGGCTGATTCAGTCATCCAGGGAGGAGATGAAAGGAAGCGTCCCTCATCCCTCTTTGTTCCCCTTCCGCAGCTGAAAACTCAGTAGAGGAACCAGAAAGCTCAGTCCTGGATTTGTATGTCTGTTTGCTATGCCATCGTGGCAGTGGCAGTATAAATGGTTAGTGTTAATGTCATTGTTCAAATTTTGCTCTGTGTGGTGGCTCACGCCTGTTATCCCAGCACTTCGGGAGGCTAAGGTGAACAGACCACTTAAACCCGGGAGTTCAGACCTGCCTGGGAAACATGGTGAAACCCTCTCTCTACAAAAAAAATACAAAAATTAGCTGGGCATAATACTGGGCACCTATAGTCCCAGCTACTTGGGAAGCTGAGGTGAGATCACCTGAGCCTGGAAAGTTGAAGATGTGGTGAGCCAAGATTGTGCCACTGCACTCCAGCCCGGGTGACCCCATCTCAAAAAAAAAAGGTCAAATTAGGAAAAAAAATTTGAAATAACAAACTTCCTCTTGCAGTTGCTCTTTTTTGTTCATCTTCTACCTTAATCCCAGGTACCAAGTTTTTGTTTGCACTCTTGCTTGCCCTGGGCCACCTGGCATGGTGGGGAAGGACTGAGGAGGGATGGTCAGAACATGCAGTTCCAGTCCCAGCTATTACTGGCTCTGGAGCTCTCAGCAAGCTAGTTCATCTTTCTGATCCTGTTTCCCCATCTGTAATAGAGTGATGTCAATACCCACTCTGCACGGCACTCGGGAGGCAGGAAAAGTTTTGGGTCAACCTGAGTGGGTCTGATCCGGATCCTGCCTCCACCACCCTGAGCAAGTTCCCTAACTCCTCTGGGCTTCGTTTTCCGCCTTGATGAAAGGGGGCCATTGAGGTACCACTGACCCCGCGGGGCTGCTGGAAGGATAAAATGAGGCAATGTCCACGGCTGGCCAACAGTAGATGCTTAGGACACATAGCATTCCTCCTTCTTCACAGGTTGTAAATTACAGAGTACACCTATGTTATCTTAGTAAATCTTATTTAAATACCATACCATTGATAACATTTTAACAAGCTGTAATTAAGACCCCTGCTTCGGTACCCCGGCCCCGACTCCATACTGCGCTAACCAGGTGAGACTCTTGTCCTCGACTGCACGGCCCCTCTTTTCTGTCTAAAGCTTTCCTCCAGCTCCGGGCGGACGTCCAACCACTGCTCACCCCACGTCCTTTCAGACATGCAGCTCTGCATGGGTTGGGGATAGGGACCAGGGCAAGCCCGTCGCGGGGCGCGCGTCTGGCCCCACTTAAGGGAGCCGCACAGGCGTGGCCCCACCCGGGCAATGTCCCGAGGCTCGGACATGCACTCACCCTCTTGACCAGGAAGCCCTCCTTGAGCACTCCGTCCTCCATGTCGCCGCCCACGCGCCAGGGCCACCCCAGGTGCGCAGTGCCCGTGCCTCGCGCTTCTCGGCACCCGCGCAGCCCGCGCAGCCCGCGCCCAGGAAGCGGCTGCGATGCGGCCGGGCGACGCCTCCCTGGCGCGTGTCCAGAGCCTGAGGCTCCGGGGCAGGAAGTCAGACCAGGTCGGGATTTCTTACGTGACGTTTCCAACCGAAGGTGCTCCAGGGTCGGTGGTTGGTCGTCAAGGTACAGAGTCTACCAGCCCCGCCCCATCCAGGTGCGCCCCGCGCCCCTCACTGATCCAGTCTCCGCTCAGCGTCCTCGCCAGGTACTTCCCTGGCACTTAGCAGATTGCCCTCCAGGAACGCTTATCGAATTAACAAAAGCGAAAGGACTCCAGGATTTGGAGCCATTCCTGAGCTCATTGGAAGGAGGAGATGGGACAGTGGATGAGCCGGAACTGGGCTGGGAACTTTATCCTGGCCTCTGATGGGGGCAGAGAAGACCCCTCAGTAACAAGAAGGTCACAGTTTTAGGGAGGCAGGCACAGTCAGCAGGGCCCCCTGTCCCCAAGATTTTACCCTACTCCCTCAAAAAAGGTGAAGCCAAAAATTCCATCATTAAGGGCAAAATTTAAGGGGGCTCCAAGGAGTAATCTAGATACATTATATATACAAATAGATGTTAGGTTTTGTTTTTTGTTTTTTTGAGACAGGGTCTTTCTCTGCCACCCAGGCTGGAGTGTCGTTGTGTGATCATAGTTCACTGCAGCCTTAAACGCTAGGTCTTTTTTCTTTCTTTCTTTCTTTTTTTTTTTTTTTTTTGAGACAGAGTTTCGCTCTTGTTACCCAGGCTGGAGTGCAATGGCACCATCTCGGCTCACCGCAACCTCCGCCTCCTGGGTTCAGGCAATTCTCCTGCCTCAGCCTCCTGAGTAGCTGGGATTACAGGCACGAGCCACCATGCCCAGCTGATTTTTTGTATTTTTAGTAGAGACGGGGTTTCACCATGTTGACCAGGATGGTCTCGATCTCTCGACCTCGTGATCCACCCGCCTCGGCCTCCCAAAGTGCTGGGATTACAGGCTTGAGCCACCGCGCCCGGCTAAACGCTAGGTTTAAGATCCTCTTGCCTCAGCTTCCCAAGGAGCTAGGACTACAGGCAGGAACCACCATGCCTGGCTGGTTTATTTTTGTTGTTTGTAGAGATGGGGTGTTGCTATGTTGCCCAGGCTGGTCTTGACTCCTGGCCTCAATCAATCATCCTGCCTGGGCTTCCCAAAGTGCTGGGATTATAGGTACAAGACACCATGTAAGACCTAGAAAAATAATATTTTAATGCGATTTTTTTTTCTTTTTTTTTTTTTTTTTTTTGAGACAGAGTCTTGCTGTTGCCCAGGCTGGAGTGCAATGGCACGATCTCAGCTCACTACAACCTCCACCTACCGGGTTCAAGAAATTCTCTGCCTCAGCCTCCCTAGTAGCTGGGATTACAAGCGCCCGTCACCACGCCCAGCTAATTTTTGTATTTTTCTTTAGTACCAACAGGGTTTCACCATCTTAGCCAGGCTGGTCTTGAACTCCTGACCTCATGATCCACCCACCTCAACCTCCCAAAGTGCTGGAATTACAGGCATGAGCCACCACACCTGGCCAATATTTTAAAAAAATAAAAATTAATGTCAAAAAATCCACAATGAACAAAATGCTAACATTTTAAATAGCTAGGATCAACAACAATATTCTATCCAGCCCTATTGAACACCGGAATAGAAGGAAACATCAGTACAATAGTACTGATTCTGTCTAGCAATCCTTAAGACACAGTCACACATTTTTTAAAACATTTTCTATTTCTAGAGACAGGGTCTCACTATATTGCCCAAGCTGGTCCTGAACTCCTGGGCTCAGGCGGTCCTCCTGCCTCAGCCTCCAAAGTGCTGGGATTGCAGTGTGAGTCATGGGGCTGGCCTACATTCATTATTTGTGCTCCAGTTTGAAGGGCCCTGTCAGGACTCTTCACCAGGCATGGGAAAGGCCCTCAGAAGCCTGTAAGGGAAGAGAAGGCTCCAGAGAGGAAGAAGGTGAACCAGACTGTGGAAGGTGGGGGTGCCTTTCAGAACCAGACTGAAGCCGGCTCCCAGACCAGTCCCTGCCCTGGAGCTCTGGCCACAGCACCGCTTCTTCGTGTCTGTAGTAGACATGTTACTTCCCCTCAACTCCTGCTCCCACTCCCCAGCCCCAAGGAAAACTCATAGGGTCTGGGTCACTGTGTGCTAGCCCAACGGCCCACTCTAGGCTTCTGCACGAACTGGCCTTTAGACTTCCCAGGAAGCTCCAAAGCAGTGGAGCTTCCATTCTGATTCAGAACGAACATCGGCTCGGCACCTTTGAAGCCAGGCCCGTAGTAGTAGTAGGTGCTAGGTTTTATCTAACACACAGCAACCCCATGAGGTGAGTTTATGATCTCATTTCTCTGGTCAAGGAAACTGAAGCTCCACACAGTTAAATAACTTGCTCAAGGTTACACAGCTCCAGGGCATTGCAAATACTCTTGCTTCCTAAGGAATTGTCCCAGCTCTGAAACCTGGCTGGGCTGAAACCCAGGACTTGAGAGGTTGAGCTGGGAAGTTATAATCCTCTTTTGCTCTAACTGTCGTCTGTCCATCTCCTTCCTCAAAGAGTCTGTCTTAGCCCCACCCAGACACAATCTTCTGAGGCTTAGAAGAGGTGACATTTTCTTTGGCAAGAGGGGTTCTTGAATGAGTTCACAGAAATGGGAATGGGAGAAAGATGGGTGCCCTCTCCTGGCAGGGCCCTGCCAGAAAGAAGTTAAAGCACACCTAGAACGTGCTTCCTGTCCTAGGAAACCCCTGGTCCAGCCCACCCTGCCTGACTCACCGGAACTGGGGCATGAGTCATACCCCTTCCTTCCCTAGGCTGCGGTGGCTGAGCCACCAGCCCACCAGGGAACCATGATGACATAAGCCCAACTCACCCATAGGGAAGAGGATGGAGACAGAAGGAAGCAGACAGCAGTAAACAGCTGGGGGAGGGGGCAGGGACAAGAAAGAAGCTTACAGACAGACACTGCTCCTCCCTGGAGACTGATGTGGAAAGGTCCCTGACCCTCTTAGCTCCTCCTCTTTTTGTAGTGAAGGGGAAGGGACAGATAATGCCTAGGGTGCTGAGTTGTAGAAAACTATCAGGTCTGGGTTTGGGTATAGGTAATTCACAGCCTGATGTGAGAATCTGCCGTTAGAGAATCATTCCTCTAGCTTCAGATAAGAATCCCCTGTTTAAGAGACATACAGTGGAAAAGGGTAAATCATGGAAACTTATTCACAATGAATGCCTGGACCTCATGAGTTTATCAGAATCACAGAATCACAATCTAACCCCTAAAGATCATCTAATCCAGATGCTTCATTTTATAAATGAAGACCCTCAAAGTTCAGGGAAATAAAATGACATGTGCAAGGTCTTGTAGCCAGTTAGTGGCAAAACCAGGGTCAGAATACAGGCTAATGGAGCTAAGGCTGGCTCCTGGCAAATACAGGGCACTGCCCCCATCAGTGACCTGCATCAGAGCATCCTGTAGTAAGAGGGTGAAGGCTTGGAAGGGCTCTGGCTGCGGAACTGGAAAAGACTTCTATAAAAAATGCTGCTACATTTTTTTTTTCTGACCATAAAAGTAAATTTGTGCATATTAGAAAATTTAGAAAATACCAAAAGAGACAAAACCACCCCAAATCTATCACATAGATGATCAGTATGTTTATATGCACATAGTTTTTAAATTAAATTTTATTTAAAAATTTTGAACCCTGCCTTTTTTTTTTAACCAGGTCATTAAAAGTAATTCAAAAACAGAATTTAAATAACTGCATAGAATTTCATCATGACTGTATTTAATCATTCCCATGTAGGTTGAATTTCCTTTATCACTGTGTAAATAATGTTATAAATATCTTTGTACACAAACATTTTTCCAGATCTCTGATTATTTCAGATAAACATCTAAGGTATAATTTTAGGTTAAAGGGTATAATTTTTTTTAATTCTTGAAACTTATCACAAGACTGATTTTTATAAATGTACCACATGATATCCTACCAGCAGCATATGACAATGCCAATCTCAGAGTCCACGCCAGCATTCTGTATAATATTTTAATGAATATAAATTATTCTATTATAAAGATGCATGCATGTGTATGTTCATTGTAGCACTATACACAATAGCAAAGACATAGAATCAACCCAAATTCCCATCAATAATAGACTGGATAAAGAAAATGTAGTAAATATACATCATGGAATACTATGCAGCCATAAATAGAAATGAGATCGTGAAGCTGGAAGCCATTATCCTCAGCAAACTAACACGGTAATAGAAAATCAAACACCGCATGTTGTCACTTGTAAGTGGGAGCCGAACACTCAGATCACATGGACATAGGGAGGGGAACAACACACACTGGAGCCTCTCAGAGGATGTAGGGAGAGAGAGAGCATCAGAAAAAAAAAGCTAGTGCATGCTGGGCTTAATACCTAGGTGATGAGTTGATAGGTGCAGGAAACCACCATGGCACACATTTACCTATGTAACAAACATGCACATCCTGCACAGGTAGCCCAGAACTTAAAATAATTTAAAAAGAAGCTTTGCTGATTTAAAAATGTATTTGCTTGTTTATTTTTTAATCAGTCCACATCATGCTTTGAGTAGAAAACTTTACTGATTTTCTCAGAACCAGCAGAGACAATCCACACTTGCATAAATTGTGTGTTTCTCAAAGTTGAGCCCTGCTACCTGGGAGACAGCCAGCTAGAGTGACCCCCCCCTGGAAGAGACTCAGAACTGAGAAATTGCTGAAAAACTGCTGGGGAACTGGGCAGTGAAGTCCCAGAGTAGGGAATCACTTGTAGCAAAAGGAGGACGTGTGGGCTTCTGAGCAGTCAGGAGAGTGCCCTAAAGGCACTGAAAAGCTGGGACAGAGGCAAAAAGCCAGAGGAGAGAGGAGCTAGAAGTGCAGGCGGGAAAAGACTAATGAGATATTTTGCCTAATTCATGGTTATGCCCAAGGCCACCCAGCAAGTTGCCCTGCTACAGCAGAAATGTATATCATTTATCTGTCAATTCATTCATTCATTCATTCATTCATTCACTAAAGCAGGAGACATATACTGAGTAAGAGTGTGTACAAAGCATAGACAGTCCCATGGACCACACACAGACCTGCCCTGGGGCCTCATATGTCAGTGTAAACAAGGTATCTTTTTGATTAACAGCAGCGTTGTTGATTAACAGCATCTTTTGTTCTAATTCCTGGGACACTGCAGTTCACAGGGCAGGTGCTCCACTGCAGAGGTGGCTTCTCATACTATCTGTGGTGAGGACTGGATTTCTGAGCTGTGACAATTGGGTGGTCCTACTGTGCATCACCAGAAAACAGCCTCAGCCACAAGTGACTTGTCGGAGACTTCTACATCACCCAAACTGGTCTGTATTCTGCTCAGTGAATCAAGGCCATGGACCATGTGCTGGAATGTTGTGGCAATGCCCGCTGCTATAAAAGTTTCTAAGCATTTACTCTCAGTTTCTGTTCTTTCATGATAGCGCAGTATGATCATTCTTGAACAGTACTGCTCTCGAGCTTGGGTTCTGGAATCTATAGCATGGAGTCAAATCCTTCCTATGCCACCCATGTTACAGATGGCAAGTTACTTATCCTCTCTGATCCTCAAGTTCCTCAGCTCTAATATGGGGTAATAGCATACAAAAGTTGTTTGGGTAAAACAAATGAGATTATGACAGTAAATTGTGTAGTGTGGTGCCTAGCACATAGTAAACACACAGTAAGTTTTTTCATTTTCATTCCATCCCATGTTGTCAGGTTGGTAGAAGGAGTGAACATTGGTAATCAACACCTCCAGAGTTACGGATAATTTTTTTTTTATTTTTGAGACAGGTTCTTACTCTGTTGCCCAGGCTGGAGTGCAGTGACGGCCATCATAGCTCACTGCAGCCTCCACCTCCCAGGCACAAGCAATCCTCCCACTTCAGCCTTCTGAGTAGCTGAGAGTATATATGCATGTACCACCACACTTGCTTAATTTTTTTAAAAAAAGGTTTTTGTAGAGATAGTCTATGTTGCTCAGGCTGGTCTTGAACTC
The DNA here is from genome assembly GCF_048565385.1 of Saimiri boliviensis. Taxonomy (NCBI): domain Eukaryota; kingdom Metazoa; phylum Chordata; class Mammalia; order Primates; family Cebidae; genus Saimiri; species Saimiri boliviensis. The sequence continues at coordinate 36,316,129 of NC_133450.1, read as the reverse complement.
GTGGGCTCAACTGAGCCTCCTATCTTAGCCTCCCAAAGTGTTGGGATTACAGGCATGAGCCACATTTTTGTTTTGTTGTTTTTTGGGTTTTTTTGTTTTGTTTTGTTTTTTTGAGATGGGGTTTTACTCTGTTGCCCAGGCTGGAGTGCAGTGCTGCAATCACAGCTCACTACAGCCTCAAACTCCCAGGCTTAAGCAATCTTCCCACTTCAAATTCTCAAGTAGCTGGGACTACAGGCAGGCATCACCATGCCTGTCTAATTATGTAATGTTTTTCTAGAGATCAGGTCTCCCTATGTTGCCCAGGCTGAACTCGAACTCCTGGGTGCAAGTGGTCCTCCTGTCTTGGCTTCGCAAAGTGCTGGGTGTATAGGAGTAAGCCACCATACCTGGCCTGGATAAAATGTTAAAGCTGGCCGGGCGCGGTGGCTCAAGCCTGTAATCCCAGCACTTTGGGAGGCCGAGGCCGGTGGATCACGAGGTCAAGAGATCGAGACCATCCTGGTCAACATGGTGAAACCCCGTCTCTACCAAAAATACAAAAAATTAGCTGGGCATGGTGGCACGTGCCTGTAATCCCATCTACTCAGGAGGCTGAGGCAGGAGAATTGCCTGAACCCAGGAGTCGGAGGTTGCGGTGAGCTGAGATCGGGCCATTGCACTCCAGCCTGGGTAACAAGAGCGAAACTCAAAAAAAAAAAAAAAAAAGTTAAAGCTGGGGAGGGGGTGGAGTGGTCATATTTACTGTGTTCCTATTATGTGCCAAAGATTTAACATCTACTCTGTAGTTGATTCTCAAAATCAGCCTTTGAATTAGGTACTAGTCTCATTCTGTAGATGGAAATGAAGATTTGGAGAAGTTAAATAACTTGACTAACATTACACAGCTAGCGTATGGCTGAGTCCCAGTTGAAATCCAGACCTGTCTAGATTCAAGCCCTGCTCTTTGCACTAGTCCACACCGTCTTCTTTGGCTAAATTGTGTTTTCTCTTCCTGTGATGAAATCCTTTCAGCCTAAGTCAGGGGCCCATGGTGGTAGATTGCATTACTGCTTCTAATTATTCATTCCCCTATCCCTGTGATAGAATTATACATCCCTGCCCATCGACTCAGGTTTGGTCCTGTGACTCGATTTGAACAATGCAACCTCAGACACATATCTCACATACATCTCAGCAGAAGCTTTTAGCACGATTGCCTGGTTCCACAAGCCCTACGTGGCCCAGATAGGGGCTGCTTCTACTTTGGTTTCAGGAATGAAGGTGGAGAGACAGCTGCAGCCAATGTGGGTGCGAAGCCTCTGTTGTTATAAACACGGAGATTTGGAGTGGTGTGAGGGGGCAGGGGATACTGTCACCACCACGGAAGTTAGTCAAAGCTGACTGACACACTTGTCACACCATGATGCTACAAGGCAATGCCAGAGGGACTACATGGCTTGGAGCCTCTCCCTGCCATGGAGGGGTGGGTGCCCTCTCCCTGTCATTAACACCCTGACACTCACCTCCCTGTTCCACTGAAAAAGCTGGAACACCTTGAGAGGTCAGTCACTCTCCCGACGGTGCTCTGCAAGGCTTTGTTGGGGATGAGAGCCTAGACCCATTGCTTCCCCACCACATTGCCATCCACATTGCCACCCCCCAGAACTCAGCCTGGAAGGAGGAATGGCCCTTGGCAGATGTCTCAGGGCCGGTGGGGCTGGGGTGGAGCAGGACGTGTGGTGTGACTCAGCTATGTGCACAGGCAGGGCTGGGCCTGCTGGGTACGGATAAGGGCCCCTCCCCTCCCCTCCTTCCATTCTCCTTTCCTCCCCTGCCTTCCCTCACTGCCTTCCCTAAATGTTATTCCTGGAGGCTAGGCTTTCATTTTGCTTATTTTGAGTGGGTAAACAAGGGAGGTGCAGAACTTTGGCCTAGGGATGTCTGAGGACCTCCCCCCACAGTGTGGGAAGAGAGCAGCAATGGTGTTATGCTCATCCCTGCACAGCCCTTCTAGTTACAGCTGCTCCAGGCCTCAGGGGCTCCCACCTGGCTGATTATCAAAATCACCTGCACGGTTTTTCCCAGCCTCACCTAAGGGCCACCATTTACAGCAATACAGGGTGTTTACTGCACAAAGCAGACTTGGCTAAGGAGGCAAATGGGGGCTGGAGGTCTGCATTCAGCTACCAAAGGCATGCCTCCACGCAGGGCTGCCTTCCCCAAAGAAAGAAGAGGGGTTCTCATGTCATAAAAGCTGCATCCATTTGCTAAACCACATGGCAGTGGGTCTGCATCTGCCCAGAGCAGGGGCTTTTTTCTATTTCATGGAAAAGTAACAGGAATCATGTCCATACCGAGGAGTCTCTGATTCTTGGGTTAGGAAATTTTCATTTTAAGAAATATCTCACTTCCAGGTGGTTCTGGAGGTGAGTTGGCTCTGGGAAACATGGCCTTGGAAAATCCCTGAACCTCTCAGCCCTCCTTAGGGAAGGGCCTTTTCAGCCAACCACCATGGCATGCCCGCTGAAAGCCAGCCCCCAGCTGAAGCCAGGCCCCAGGTAGGTACTGCCCAGAAAGTCTCTGCCACTCCCAGGTGATGTGACTGGCCAGGCTCCATCCTGGCTTCCCACTTGCCCTCTGAGGCTGGCATTGAAGAGCCCCCTATCTCCATGCATCCAGCTCCGCCTCTGGGAGGTGCTGCCCATTGCTAGGTGGAGCTGTTTGCTAGGGAGATTAAAAGAGGGTCAAAGCCAGCCCTAACAATATCTAAGGCAGAGCTGTGAACAAAGGGACGTGTGACGGGTAGCAGGTGACTGCAGACTTCCTGGGGTTAACGATGGGAAGAGACAGTGGGAGGATTGAGTACTGATTTTGAGCAATCACACTCCTTTCCGGAGTTCCCTGTAGAAAAACTGCTCTAATGAGAAATTCCCAAGACTGGAAGCCTGGAGCTTCCAAAGGCTCTAAATCGCAGGACAGCATGGGCAGCTCCACAGGCGGTCAGAAGAGCCAGCTAATTGAGGCATCCCACCCTCACCAGTGCCGAGACTCAAGCAAGGAGCCTAGGGTGCAACATTTCAGGAGGATAGGATAGGATGTCTCAATTAGCTGGCACTTCTGACCGCCTGTGGGTGCCCAGCCACACTGTCGTGCAACTTGGGGCCCTTAGAAACACCTTCCACAGTAGGGTGGAGGCAAATCATCTCGAATTGAAGATCCGAAATTGAGGTCTTTTCCTGTGCAATTAAGAATATGTTTCTAGTAAATGCAGAAATGGAAGAAAATAGCAAACAATCATTGAGAGAGTAGGCTCTGGATCTGATCTTGGTAAAGTACAGATCTGACTCTGTCGGGCCTGGGAATCTGCATTTCTAACAAGCTCTGGGGTGAGGATGCAGTTGGTCAGAGACCACACCTTGAGTAGCAGGGAGTTAGTTAACCTTGATCAAGTTACTCAGTTCCTCTAAAAGGGAGACCTTGAACCCAGGACTGGTTGCATAATTTTCCAGTCCTGGTGCAAAATGAAAATGTTAGGCTCCTGGTTTAAAATTAGTATGAATTTCTTTTCTTTTTTTTTTTTTTGAGACGGAGTTTCGCTCTTGTTACCCAGGCTGGAGTGCAATGGCTCGATCTCGGCTCACCGCAACCTCCGCCTCCTGGATTCAGGCAATTCTCCTGCCTCAGCCTCCTGAGTAGCTGGGATTACAGGCACACACCACCATGCATAGCCAATTTTTTGTATTTTTAGTAGAGATGGCGTTTCTAGAGATGGTCTCGATCTCTTGACCTCGTGATCCACCCGCCTCGGCCTCCCAAAGTGCTGGGATTACAGGCTTGAGCCACCACGCCCGGCCAAAATTGGTATGAATTTCAAGACATCGACAACAGAGCATTAAAACAGGCACAGGGCCTTTCAAATTGCAGGAGACCTTATGCAACTGCCTGAGTCTCAGAGCGTTGGAAGACTCAACAAAGTTAACCACGTAAAGCACTTAGCACCTGGGCATGGTAAGTCCATGAAAATGTTCCTGATCATGATTGCACAGCCCGGAACAGCCTCTCCTTGAACATCAGGACCGTCAGACTGAGCTTATGTGGACTGACCTCCGCTTTCCAGGGGAGGAAACTGGGCCCCACAGCAGGAGTTTGAAGAATAAAGGTTGGGTGAACGGGGTGACTTGTGGAGACCAAGCTTAGGCCACCAGACACCCAGGCCAGGACTCCTCCTTCTGGGCTGTCTCCTCAATGGACAAAAGACAAAAGAAAAAAAGGGAAAAAAAAGAAAAAAGAGAGAAGGTGATGACAGCAGTGAGGTAACACTGCCGCCATTACTCAGAAATACTGAAGAGAACGTGAGCTTGTCTGGATGGACAAAGATTGGCCTGTCGGAATGATCCTAACCATTAACTCACCTGTTGGGCTTCCAGAGATGTGCGTTCAGAGCCATGGGTAGAGTGTGGAATTACGTGGACACTGCAGAGGGGCCCTCAAACACTTTGCCTCTGAAATGAACACAGGCTGTTGTGCTGTGGGAGTTCTTGGTCTGCTTTTCCTAGTTTTGCTATCTCTGCCCTTTTCTCCACTGCCACTTCTCATTGCTGTGAGGCTGTCCATCCCCAGCAGCGACTCCATAAGTTGCTGGCAGTCTGATAGACAAAGAACCCAAGTTATTAGGATGGTGCTTAAAATAAGGATAAATGGGCTGGATGCGGTGGCTCATGCCTGTAATCCCAGCACTTTGGGAGGCCAAGGCAGGTGGATCACGAGGTCAGAAGTTCAAGACCAGCCTGGCCAAGATGGTGAAACCCCATCTCAACCAAAAATACAAAAAATAAGCTGGGCATGGTGGCGAGCACCTGTAGTCCAGCTACGTGGGAGGCTGAGGCAGAGAATTGGTTGAATACAGGAGGAGGTTGCAGTGAACTGAGATCATGCCAGTGCACTCCAGCCTGGGCAACAGAGCAAGACTCTGTCTCTAAATAATAATAAGGATAAATGGCATCTGACTGGTATCGGGTCAGTCATGTATGTCATAATGTTTTGACATCGTAAAATACCTTCTAGCTAGGGAGAAACTTCCTCTCCCAGGGCCTAGCCAATTCTTAGAAATAGCAAGGGCTCAGCTGGGAGCATGCTTTTGATGTACAAACTAACGAATCCTTCACTCACTGGGATGTACACCTGGGGAGACAATATTTCTCTGTCTTGTCCCAGGGCCAGGTACCAGGCAACCAGGGACCACCCCTATAGCTTAGAGCACCCCCCATAAAATTCAAACTAGCCAATCCAAAACTGTTCACATTGTCCTGCCTTGCTTTCCCGTTGAAAGCCCCAATAATGAAAGCTTTTCCCTGGCTCCTGTCTTTCCCGACCACCCTGGTGTCATCCCCCTGTAGGGTATGCCATGTCTCCCATCTCTAGGACCTGTGAATGTAATATACTTTGTTTTCCTGTGTCTTTCCTGTGTCTCTGCTTGTGGACAGACTGACCATCACATTGCCTGACGGACCGTAGCATAAAAGAGTACAAAACATAGCTTTTCCAGGCATTTTCTCAGTCATCTGATTTGATTCTGTGCTTTGTTTTGCAGGTGAGTGAGGTTGCCAGATACTAAATTTTGAATGAATGAGTTTTTGCTGTAGCAGCAAGAAAATTGATAACAGAAAAATTACAGGTGTTAAAAATCATTGCCACTATTACTACTGTAGTTGTGGTTATTGGGATAAGAAGATTGGCAGTGAATCTCTGAGAATCAGGTCAGCTCTTCCTATCTCAAGTGAGGGTACTCCATGCTACATTGCGCCTTCTCTTTCTAGGGGCCACCATCAGTCAGCTTAGATTGAGGACAGCACTTTGCCCTCGATCTCTAACTGCATTTTTCTAGCGATTGTGGGCGGCACCATGGCCAGGGATGTGAAGATTGGGAGGTGAGCTATCCAAACCTCAGCTCTGTAGCGACCCCAAACCAGAGACCAGGCAGGGCCACCTCTTCCTTCTCTCTCTCTTGCCCCTCAAGGTGTCTTGTGATTGGCTTCTCTCCACTTGAATGGCCCTCCCCACTTCCCTCCCAGCATGATCCTGCTTGTCCCTCTGAGTCACCTCAAGGGCACCTCTTCTGAAGCCCCCTGCAGCACTCCTAGACAGAGTGAGGCTCAGCCCTCTGGGTCATCATAGCTTAATGACAATAATAACAGCAACAACAATAGCTGCCATATTTGGGGCACTGTGCTGTCATTCATTAATCTCTACAGCCCTGTGAGGTAGGTGCTGTTATTCTTCATACTTGCAGGTGGAGAAACAGGTAAAGTGGCTTACCAAGGTTGTTTAGGTCTGATTACAAATTCTGGGCTCTTCACCTCTGAGGTGCACTGACATAGTGTATCGTGTTCTGTGGAGATGACCTTCCAAGGAGCAGACCAGCACTGAGGCCTGGTGCTTCACCAACTTCTGAGTGGAACGAAGGACTAGCTGGCTGAATGTATGGAGGAGATGGAGGTATCTCAGAGGGCCGTGGAATTCCAGGGATCACCTGGGTCTGCTGGGCTGAAATGCTCTGGGCTTCCCTGGGGGTGCTTCTCTTTGTGGCTGTGGTCTGCTTGGGACACTGCTGGTTTCTGGAAGTAGACTAGGGGAAGAAGTCTACCACCTGTGATTCCTGGGTCTCTGGGAAGCAGGCCGGAAGAGAAAAGTCCTCATTTCCCATGACCAAGAACGACTTTAGAGAATGAAATTCCTGTGAGAGACCAGAGGTGCTCGGTGAGGGTGGACCTAGTGTGGGGCAGCCCAGCCCAGGCCCTGAGCTGCACAGTCCTCTCTTTGTACATCTTTTGTGGGGCAGACTCTCTGGGAAGCCCATCTGTTTTGCCTGCCGTCTTAGTCTTCTTGGGCTATTTCAACAAAATACCACAGACTAGGTGGCTTAAACAACAGAAATTGATTTCTCACAGTTCCAGAGATTGGGAAGTCCAAGATCAAAGCATATCAGTTAGAATGCTTTGGGCTGCAAGTAATCAAAAAGTCAAATGGCAGTGGCTTAAACCCAACACAAATGTTGCTAGTTACTTAACGAGATTAGAGGTAGGTGATTCCAGAGCAGATTCAATGGCTCAGTACTGCCATCAAAACCCAGGCTTTCCCCAACTTTCTGCCCTGTCATTATCACTGTCTTCTGCTACAACAACAAAACATTCTCTCAAAACTGTCCCAAGCAGAAGGAAAGGTACAAAATGGGGGGGGGGGTCGTTTGTTTGTAAGATCGAATTTTTAAAATTAAGTGGCTCTAGCAACCTCTAAGAGAGTACTCACAACGTGGTTTTGTAATTAGTTTTTTTTTTTACCTGTGTCCACACCTCCCCGTCAACCTCTCCAGCCGGCTTCTTCATGGCAGAGACTGTATTTTAGGACTCTGCTTCTCCAGTCCCTGGCACAATCTAGGCACCCACAGTACTGACAGAAGAGGGGGCTCTGAAAGGGGCCAGGAGTGAAAGGTGGGGGGGGGGCACAGGTGGGGGAGGGGAGGAGTCCTTTGCTAGAACCTGGGACCTCAAAGGGAAAGTGGGCATCAGGGTGCCCATTACATAGGAAAGAGGAAGCGGTAAGTCTGAGCAAAGGTGGGACAGGGTTGCGGCAAACCGTGGCACAGTCTGAAGAGAGCTGCAAAGAAGGGAATGGCGTAGAACCTGAAGTTTATGCCATACAGCTTCTTCCTACCTCACTGGGTGTTGTTTCCTCCCAGCAAGGTGAGTGTGTGCCTGGCACCCTGTCCAGAAGTGTCCAAGTGCAAGAGAGCCCTGGGGTGGGTGTTAATGATGGCTCCTGCAGTAGCTGGAGGAATGAAAGACTTTATGCACTTCCTTCTTCCCACCCATACGATCTAATGAAATTGAACGCGCAGCACCAGGCACTTTTTTAAAAAAGAGGGGCAGAGAAGCTAAAATATTGGGGGTGATTATGAAAGAAGGAAGTGTGCCATGCACAGTGGCTCACGCCTATAGTCCTGGCACTCTGGCAAGCTGAGACAGGCAGATCACTGGAACCCAAGAGTTCAAGACTAACCTGGACATCATGGTAAAACCCCATCTCTACAAAAAATACAGGTGTGTGCCTGTAGTTACAGCTACTTGGAAGGCTGATGGCAGAGCGCTTGAGCCTCAGATGCTGAGGCTGCAGTGAGCTGAGATTGTGCCATTGTACTCCAGCCTGGATGACAGAACAAGATTGTTTAAAAAAAAAAAAAAAAAAAAAAAAAAAGGAAGCAGATGCAAGCTCCTACCCACCCCCATCTTCCTTCCTATAGTCCAAGTCTCAGCTTCCAGCATTCTCCCTGGTCTTGGGTCATGACCTGTCTGAGCAGGGTCCCGCTGAGACTGCCATTGGGTGTGGGGTGAGGAGGAAGCCCACAGGATCGGACTGGCTCCCAGGACCTCTTCAGATCAGCAGAGACATGCCCACAGCTGTGATTCTACCCTGTGTCTGTGTCTGGAAGCAGGTTCTCCTGTGGTCCTTTTCCAGCTCTTGCCCAGCAGAGCAGGCCCCGTTCCCCTCTTCCTTCCCCCACAAGGCTGCTCCCTGGGAGGCAGGGTTCCCCTCTCATTGTCTTACTTCTTCCCAGTCGCCTTTGGAAAGGAAGGATATCATTCCAACTGGTTCACCTGCTTTGTCTTGCCTGAAGAAACAAATGTTAGCTCATACTAGGAATGAAAACTCTTTGTTTGCTTTGTTTTGGTTTGGTTTTAGAGACAGGGTTTCGTTCTGTTGTCCAGGCTGGAATGCAGTGGTGTGATCACAGCTCACTGCAGTCTCATACTCCTGGGCTCAAGTGATCCTCCTGCTTCACCTTCCTGAGCAGCTAGGACTACAGGCACATACCACCATGCATGCCTAATTTTAAAATTTTTTTGTGGGCCAGGGACAGTGGTTTATGCCTATAATCCCCACACTTTGGGAGGCCAAGGTGGGAGAATCGCATGAGTCCAGGAGTTCAAGATCAGTCCAGTCAACATGATGAAACTCCATCTCTACAAAAAATACAAAAAATTAGCCAGGTGTGGTGGTGCACACTGATGGTCCCAGCTACTCCAGAGGCTGAGGCGGGAGGATTGCTTGAGCCCAGAAGGTGGAGGCTGCCGTGAGCTGAGACAGCATCACTGCATTCCAGCCTGGGCAGCAGAGTAAGGCCCTGTCTCTAAAACCAAGCAAAAACCAAACCAGACCAAGCAAAGTTTTCGTTCCAGGTATGAGCTAAACTTTGTTTCTCTAGGCAAGACAAAACAGGTGAACCAGTTAGAATGATGTCCTTCCTTTCCAAAGGGAACTGGGAAGAACTAAGGCAATGAGAAGGAAGCCCAGCATCCCAGGGACCAGCCGCAGGGAAGAAGGAACAGTTTGGAACCAGACCTGCTCTGATGGACAAGAGCTGGAGTAGGACCACAGGAGAACCCACTTCTAGACACAGACACAGGGTAGAACCACAGCTGTGAGCATGTCTCTGCTGATCTGATGACATCCTGAGAGCCAGCCTGATGCTGTGGGCTCCCTCCCCACCCCACACCCCACATCTTGTCTCAAAAAATGTTTTGTTGGTAGAGACGGGATCTTGCTGTTTTGCCCATTGGTCTCGAACTTCTGGGCTCAAATGATCCTCCTGCCTCAGCTTCCCATAGTGCTGGGATAACAGGCATGAGCCACCATGCCTGGCCAATGAAAAAATTAATAACCAGCTTATCCTGCCTGAAACAAAACATCTCTAAGTGGTTTACTAAACAGATCAAAATCCAAAACACACCCAGTACCTAACATTTAAAATATTCAGTATGACTCTCAGATTACAGTTCCCTGTGGAGAGACAAGCAGAACAGTCTCGAGAAGATTGCCCACACAAAGAAGACTATTGTGTGCTCTGACAGGATCTGTGGCCTGAGTTGGGTAGTTGCTGAGGAGGGTAAAGGATTTGAGCTTCACCCTAGGGGTTTTCAATGGTGATCTCAGCAAGGGAGTTAGGAATCAAAGCCGTGGGACCATGGCTGTGAAACCTTTGAAAGTAGGCAAGCCGTTGTCACCTCCCTGTGGGAGTTTCACTATCCACTGCCTCTTTGCTGTTGGCACAGTCAGTGAGCCTCTTAAAACACAAGTGGCCAGTGCCATTGCCTTCAGCAGCAGTGGACTGTGAAATGTCAGGCTGCTAGGTTCAGGGGACAATGTGGATAATGTCTGTTTTTTTTGTTTTGTTTTGTTTTTGAGATGCAGTTATGCTCTGCTGTCCAGGCTGGAGTGCAATGGCACCATCTCAGCTTACTGCAACCTCCGCCTCCCTGGTTCAAATGATTCTCCTGCCTCATCCTCCCATGTAGCAGGGATTACAGGAATGCACCACCACGCCTGGCTAATTTAGTATTTTTAATAGAGATGGGGGTTTCTCCTTGTTGGGGCAGGCTGGTCTCGAACTCCCAACCTCAGGTGATACGCCCACCTCAACCTCAGAGGTGCTGGGATTACTGGCGTGAGCCACCACACCCAGCCTAATGTCTGGTTTTAAGAAACAACGTCTGTAGGTTCCTAGGGCTTATAGCTTGGGAGCAGAGGAATCAGAACTCACCCAGTCCTCCCCAGGCTTCTGCAGGCTCAGGGACCCTCTCCTCCACTCACTGGGAAAAATTAGATGAGCCAAAGCAATGGGAAAGCTGGAGGGTTGGAGGTGGCCAGGGTGTATTGTGTCGGGTGGGGGAGGGAGGGATGCTTCAGGTGGCTGATGACTATGGGGATGTGAGTGGCATACTCCAATAGAAAAGCTGCACTGTAATAGTTGTGACAGTCCCGTTAACTGTAAAGCGCTATCCAAATGCCATTATAAAATCAACCAGTTGCCGACAATTTTAAGAGAAAAACTTCTGCCCACTGGTCACTAGAGGGCGACCGAGTCCCGCATAGTTGAGAGGGTCCGGGGAGGGAAGGGCCCTTGCTCTACAAAGGAAGAGGGTGTGAGAGGGAACCCTGGACAGCTGTGGCCGCGGAAATGCGGACATCGGCGGGCCCTGGGTGCCAACGCGAAGCTGAAGCAGGCCACCTTTGTCAGGGGCTTCCCTCGTTGTTCTCTGGAATCCCCACACTCTGCTGCAAACACACTCGGGTGGAGCACCCGGTCAGCCGCCCAGGGCTCCACCCACCCGCTTCCCACGAAAACTCTGTCCTAGGACTTAACGTCTCCATCTGTGTTCAGCTCTTATTCCCTGGCTCCACTAAAATACCGCCTACTCACGCTAAGGAGCTAATGGCAGACAACAATTCAGTTTTTAGCCGTTTTGGGGAAATTCATACTTGGGAGATTTGGTTTCTTTTAAGGGTGTGTAAGCTTAAGTCTCCTCAGCACCACCCGCACTGGGGGGTGATACGAACTGTAAGGCATTGTGTTTTTCTAGCACGTTTTGGCACTGTCATGGGGCCAACCCCAAAAGCTGCTTGCACACCTTTCCGAGACACCCGGGGGATATTTTACAGGAGCTCGACGATGCCTTTTTTTTTTTTTTTTTTTTTTTTTTTTTTTTTTTTTGAGACAGTCTCACTCTGCCGCCCAGGCTGGAGTGCTAAGGCGCGATGCTGGCCCACTGCAACCTCCACCTCCTGGGTTCAAGCGATTCTCCCACCGAGTAGTGGGATTACAGGCACCCACCACCACACCCAGCTAATTTTTGTATTTTAGTAGAGACCGGGTTTCATAATGTTAGCCAGGCTGATGTCAAACACGTGACCTCAAGCGATCTACCTGCCTCAGCCTCCCAAAGTGCTAGGATTACAGGCATGAACCACCATGCCAGGTGGATAATGCTTTTTTAAGCCTCCACCTATACCCCAGACCAGCTGGGCACACCTCTGAATGCTTCTAGTGCAGCATCAGAGGACACCCTTAGTGCACCAGCCCAAAACTCTATTCTGCTCCCTAAGACTGCAATAATATTCACAGCTAACACTTCTGGCAGTTATATGCCTAGCAGTTTTCCAAGCGCTTATTATCCACATGTAATCTTCACTACGCAATAGAGGAGAACTGTTACTATTGCATTACCCTGTCTCGCAACGGAGGAATTTGAGGCCCAGAAAAGTTAAGAACTTTGTCCAAATCACATAGCTGGTACGTAGAACAGTCAAGATTCACTCAGGCCCTCTGACTCCTTGGCAGGGTTTCTCACCAGCACACACACACGCACTGCCTCTGCAGAAAGCCAGTGAAACTGGATCGTCTGTCTGTCCTCACCAGCTCCTCCCTCACCAGAACTCAGGCCCCGCTCCTCACCTTACTCGAGACTGCCCATTCTCAGGCTTGAGGGCTTGGCCTCCTTCCATCCTCAGGCTTGAGGGCCTGGCCTCCTTCCTCTACTATTAGTTATCATCGGCCGGGCTGCTCCTGAAGCGCTCCCCACTGCCGCGTGGGCTGTAGAGGGCCTGCTGGAGAGACACACAGGCACTGGTTTGGAGGAGCCAGGTGGACTTTCTGCGGTGTCTCTTGTCATGCCCTGTAAGCAGCCAGCTGCCTCCTCTGATTAGCTGGTGTTGGTCCCCACTGCAGGTGGAATTTTCCCATTAAAGTCAAATGAGAGCAGGATTGCAGAGTCAGAAGGAATGTGAAGGCGGAAGACGCTTATTTTCTTGTTTTATATAAAATAAGAGCCAACAGAGATGAAATAACTTGCTCATGTTCACAAAGCTGAGGTGGACTGAAGCCAGGACTAAAACGGGATCATTGTGTTAATAACAGTGACGGGGCTGGGCGCAATGGCTCACGCCTGTCATCCCAGCACTTTGGGAGGCCAAGGCAAGTGGATCATTTGAGGTCAGGAGTTTGAGACCAGCCTGGCCAACATGGTGAAACCTTGTCTCTGCTAAAGGTACAAAAACTGGCCGGGTATGGTAGGGGGTGCCTGTAATCCCAGCTACTTGGGAGGCTGAGGCAGGAGAATCACTTGAACCTAGGAGGTAAAGGTTGCAGTAAGTCGAGATTGCACCATTACACTCTAGCCTGGGTGACAGAGCAAGACTGCATCTGAAAACAAACAAACAACAACTGTTGAGAAATGTTAACTTTGTGAATATTGAGAAATGATCAGTGTATGATAGAATATATTCTTTGCTAGGAAGAATGATGGCAAGGAAAACTTAGCTGCCCCCCCACCCCAACACACACACAAGTAGAAAACTATTTGGGGCATTCCTAAGTGGCAGGACAATGTATAAATACCATATACTGGTTAAAACAGTTCTTTAAGCTATCTGACCCTGCCCCGTGGCTCCCTCGTGATGAGTACTTTTTAGTTTGTCTGTGATGCAGCTGCCTACCTGATGTGTTTTTGTGTTATGAGAAAATGTCGAACACCTGTTTGTTAATCATCATCACCTGTTCAGAGAGACTAAATACGTGGGTCAGTGTCTGCTCGAGGCACTCAGCTGGCAATGCTATCAGCCCCCGAGGCTCATCAGCTCGGAAGGCTTTTGGCCTCTCCTGATAGACCGACTTTGCTGTTCTATCTGGGTGTCTGCTTCTCACATTCAGCGCTGCCTGGGTGGGGTGTCTCTCCAACTGAGCTGGTCTCGGTAAACAACAACAAAACAATGATGATCGCTAACATTTCTTAAGGTTTTACCACATGCCAGATATAGTACCAGCACCAAGTTGGTACTTAGCTGCACTATCTCAGTGAATTCTTTCAACTGGGAGTTGTAAGTAACAACTGTAAGTAACAGCTTTAAAAGCTCTGTTATGGCCGGCTGCGGTGGCTCACGCCTGTAATCCCAGCACTTTGGGAGGCTGAAGCAGGCAGATCACCTGAGGTCAGGAGTTTGAGAACGGCCTGGCCAACATGGTGATACCTCATCTCTGCTAAAAATACAAAAATTAGCCGGGCGTGGTGGCAGGCATCTGTAATCCCAGCTACTCAGGAGGCTGAGGCAGGAGAATTGCTTGAACCTGGGAGGCGGAGGTTGCAGTGAACCAAGATTGCACCACTGCACTCCAGCCTGGCGGACAAGAATGAGACTGAGTCTTAAAAACAAAAACAAAACAAAACAAAACTCTATTACTTTCCTCATTTTACAAATGAAGAAACTGAGATTCTAAGAGATTATGTAACTCCTCAAGATCACAAGGCTAAGGAACTATGGCACAGGGCAGCACCCATGTTTGTCTTTGACTCTCAAGTTGTTGTTTTTAATATTAAGGTACACAAGGAAATCACAAGTACTCTGATAAAACTGCTAGAGGAGCCCAAACCTGGCTATGCCTTGGTTGGAGCTGCGGCACAGGTACGGTGGCACATGGAGACAGGCCACAGTCACACATTTCAGTCCCCTCCACAAAACCACACAGCTTGGATGACATGGACCCAGATTTCCCTGGGACAGAGCCTGAACCCTGTATACAATTCAGGTTCATCTAGACAGAGCCAGGCTGGGAAGAGTAGATTGTAAGGAATAACATACGAACCCAGGGAGGAAAAACACCCTCTGTAAGTCAGGAAGGATCCAGGCCTAGCAGACAGGTGGCTCTGGTTGCTGTGCAAGCCTGTGCCGGACCCATGCCTGGTACCCTGGAATGCCCGGGTGCTCTCAAGGGGAGAACTGTATGGTAAAGTGGAAAGAGCCTTCCCACAGGGGCTCAAGTGACTGCTAGAAGCCTTCCATCCCAAGGAAGGAAGAAGCAGGAGGCCTTTCTCAACTGGCAGAGAGGTGACTGAGTGGAGTGTCACATCAACTATTGTTGATGGCATCACGGGGTAAGATCTGGAGGAGGCAGGTGGTGATAGGGCCTGCAGAGCAGAGTCTTGGTGGTGAGGCTGGGCAGTGAGTGGACTGGTACAATATTGGGTACTGCCCCAGGACATTGACTGGATGAAAGGCCCAGAGACCGAAGGACTTTGGAGTGTCTGCTCATCACTGAGGGGCAGAGAGCGCATCATTAAGTGGACCACAAAGCTCAATGTCCCATTCTGATCCCCTGAGGATTCTGTGATCAAAGCAGTCCCTTCGTGCTGTGCTTTCGTTATGAGCATAAGGCCTCAAAGTGTGCAGGGCCAGGGGCTGGGGGCTCCAGCTTCCTGAATCCACCTCTGTGTTTACATATAATCCTATAGGTGCCCCAATCCTATGGGTGCCCCAGCAACCTGGCAGGAGGGTCCCTCATCTCTCTAGATTTCAGAAACATAAACCATAGGAAATCGATGGCAGGCCTGAACAGCTAATTCTAGTTCACCAAATCTAGGCTAACAAGAGCAGATAAAAAAGGTTCAGTGTAATCCCAGTATTTTGGGAGGCCAAAGTGGGAGGATCACTTGAGCCCAGGAGTTTGAGACCAGTCTGGGCAATATTGTGAGACCCCGTCTCTACTCCAAACATTTAAAAAAATTAGCCCAGTGTTGTGGCACACATCTGTGGTCCCAGCTAGGAGGCTGAGGTGGGAGGATTGCTTGAGCCCAGGAGGTTGAGGCTGCAGTGAGCCAAGATGGCACTATTGCAATCCCACGGGGTGACAGAGTGAGACCCTGTCTCAACAACAACAACAACCACAATGGCAGTAGACCAAAAACAGCGACAAAAAAGATTTGGGAAATATGAGCTGAGTTATGGCCCAGAAGTTCCCACACAGGAACTGGGTGTGGGGGGAAGGGAACAGGTTTCCACAGGGGGCAATCATTGCCCACACTCTAGACGTCACCTTTGGGGGAGCTTGGAACGGGGACACAATTTTAATCTACTTTTTCTTCTTCATTGCATGTTAAAATTTTTTAATAGAATAAAAAGCATACATGTTTATTTAATGTGTGCATGTTGTGCTCACAGTGATTGCCCTTAATTTTTTTAACATATTCTTTTCAGTATGTACCCGAAACTGTCACATAGAACAAAATGGAATATAGTGAGAAGTGTGTCCCTCCCACCTCACGGCACCCTCTATGGACTGGTAACATCTGCCCAGTGCTTTCCAGCTTAATGTGTGCTCATAAATTATCTCGTTGGATCCCAGCAACAGCTCCCTAAGATATGTTGGCCCTAATTATTATTGTCTTCATTACAGATGGGAAGTCCAGCTCCAAGTGGTTAAATGACCTGCCCAGAGTTAGGCATCTAAAGAATGGCAGAACCAAGATTTAGACCCCGGTGGTCAGAGCCCAACTTCTGAAGCCTTCGAATTACACCACACTGCCTTCCTGGGCGAAAGAGCCCTGGTTCTTAGAACCTGGAATGTGCCATAAATAGTTTGCCTTCTACAAAGAGAGACTTGCGGTTGGTCAGGAAACAGAAAAAAACTCATCGTTTCTTGAGTATTTACATTCCAGAATGGACTGTTCATTCTCTGCTCTGACACACGTTTACAAGGACACCTCTCTTCTGTGTTTTAGAGCATCATACCTTCAAAAGTCAGCAGTGGTGAAGCTTTCAGGACAGACTCTGTGAAGAGCCTTTTGTTCTAGGGCTGCCATGACAAATTGCCACAAACTGTGGGGCTGAAATCAATAGAAATGTATTCTGTCAGTCTGGGCACAGTGGCTCACAACTGTAATCCCAGCACTTTGGGAGGCTGAGGCAGGCGGATCATCTGAGGTCAGGAGTTGGAGAGCATCCTGGCCAACAAGATGAAACCCCATCTCTATTAAAAGTACAAAAATCAGCCAGGCGTTGTGGTGAGTGCCTGTAATCCCAGCTACTCAGGAGGCTGAGGTAGGAGAATCACTTGCCAGGAGGCGGAGTTGCAGTGAGCCGAGGTTGCGCCACTGCACTCCAGCCTGGGAATTAGAGCCAGACTCCATCTCGGGGGGCGGTGGGGGGGTAGAGAGATGTATTTCCTCACAGTTCAGGAGGACAGAAGTCCAAAACCAGGTGTTGGCAGAGTTTGTTCCTTCTAGAAACTCTGAGGGAGAATCTTGAACTTCTCTGCTGCTTTGTGGTGGTTGCCAGCAACCCTGGGTGTTCCAGGGTTTGTAGGGGAACCACTGTAATCTCTGTGTCTGTGGTCACATGGTGTTATCCCTGTTCGTGTACCAATGTTTCCTCTTTTTTTTTTTTTTTAATACTGTAGCAAGAATTACCATCAAACTCCACTCATCAGGCCAGAGACCCTCATGGTGTTAGTGAAAAACGTTGTTTTCTCTTTTATAAGGACCCCAGTCATTGGACTTAGAGCGCACCCTCCCCTAGGTGTGACACCATTTTAGCTGATTATGTCTTCAGAGACCCTGTTTCCACATAAGGTCACATTCTTGGTAAGCTTGAACGTTAAGGAGACACCATGTAACTTAGTCCTCTCTGTTTTTCTGTTTTGTTCAATAAATAGGGAGGGCAGTTGTAGAATATTCTGACTCTTCCTTAACCAGTCATGTCCCAATTCAGGTAGGTGCCCATCTTACAAGGAGGGCCAAAGAAAGGGAGCAAGGCACATGGAGGTACCCTCAGAGCTGATGGACGGCTGCTGGTGGACACCCAGAAGCAGGTGCTGGGGCTGGAAGGTGGAAGTATATATACCATGGTAGCTGCATAGTTTGGGGTCAAAATACTTGTATTTTCATGAGCATGAGAATGAGAGTAAGAGTGGGACAGAGTGAAGAGAAAAGGGAGGGAGAAAGATGGCTTATTCACACACAGAAAGTAAGTGGTTCAGAATTAATTTAACTTGGAATAAATGACTTTTTTTCAAAGAAAATTTTAAAATGGAAAGTGTAAAGGAAAACGTGAATGAATACATAGATGGACTTTGATCCTAATTGTGAAGTCTAAATAGTTAAAACTAAAATGGAATATAAATTAAAGATAAATGGCCGGGCGCGGTGGCTCAAGCCTGTAATCCCAGCACTTTGGGAGGCCGAGGCGGGTGGATCACAAGGTCGAGAGATCGAGACCAACCTGGTCAACATGGTGAAACCCCGTCTCTACTAAAAATACAAAAAATTAGCTGGGCATGGTGGCGCGTGCCTATAATCCCAGCTACTCGGGAGGCTGAGGCAGGAGAATTGCCTGAACCCAGGAGGCGGAGGTTGCGGTGAGCTGAGATCGTGCCATTGCACTCCAGCCTGGGTAACAAGAGCGAAACTCCGTCTCAGAAAAAAAAAAAAAAAATTAAAGATAAATGACATGCATCCTATAATTCAACAACAAAACAGTAAAACTCATCTGGAGTATGAATGGACAAAATATCAAAAAAATTTGGGGGGTTGGGAGAATCAGGAGGGTGAACTTAAAAAAGCAGTCATGGTCAGGGGAATAGAACAGACATACTCTACAGAAACAGTCCTTATATCAAGGACTTGATATAAGATGAATAAGCATCAACACAATGCTACAAGA
Organism: Saimiri boliviensis; assembly: GCF_048565385.1. Taxonomy (NCBI): domain Eukaryota; kingdom Metazoa; phylum Chordata; class Mammalia; order Primates; family Cebidae; genus Saimiri; species Saimiri boliviensis. The sequence goes on along the minus strand of NC_133450.1, from coordinate 36,297,826 downwards.
AAGAGTCACTGTTTAACAAATATTGTCTAAGTGGGTCGTAAAAAGCCAGAGGAAATGGGAAAGCAAATGTGTTTCGACTGTGATGAGAAGAAAACATTTTGACTACTGACGAAATTAGATATCGGAGACAGGATGGACAGATCCAAATGTGTTTTTAAAAGCATTTTGTGCCACAGAATGTAATAAAGTAAAAACAAAAATGAAAGCCACAGATGGGGAAGAAATATATGTGGAATTAAGCTTTCTATCCAAAATAGCTAAAGAACTGATCTAACTCTAAAAGGCCAGTATCCTGCTCCTTTTTAATAAGCACTTGAAGGAAATGAGCAGAGTTCACACACAATACTTTACACAGAAAATAGGCAGCCCCACCATGAATCTTGAATTTGCAATTTCAGTAACTTTTCTAATGTTATAAAATATCAATATAAATGATACAACAGTGCTTGATTGTTCAAATTCCCTGGATACCAATTTGGCAAAACCTACTAAACAATTCCTATCCTTTGATTCCATAATCCTAATTCTAAGGAAGTAGCTAAAGAAAACAGTGTAGAACAAAGTCATATCTACAAAGTGTCCATTGCAGTATTATTTAAAAAGAAAAAAAATAGAAACTAACCACTGTGCACCCTGATTTCTAAGTCAGATTTTCTTCAAGTGGGGCCTAAGGACTGTCTATATCAGAGAAGAATCACTGAAGGGAGCCTGGGAATATTCATTTTATCAAGCAGGCCAGGCAATGAAACTGCACTATAAGTTTGAGAGCCACTGAACTCTAAACAAACCTCAGACTGTAAGAACATTTGAAGGACTAAAGAATGTTCCAGGTAACAGACCTGTTCATGCATAGAAGTGAGAAGAGGGAATAATGATGACAGCAGAGAGAATACCAAACCCTACAGGCAATGTCTTGGTCCATGTTTTGTTGCTTATAACAGAATATCAAACTGGGTAATTTATAGAGAAAAGGGATTTATTTTGTGCTGTTAAGGTGTTGAGAAGTCCAAGATCTAGGGGCTGTATCTGGTGAGGACCTTCTTGCTGGTGGAGACTCTCTGTCGAGTCCTGAGGCGGTGCAGGGCATTACATGCTGAGGGGTTGAGAAAGCTAATGTACTAGTTCAGGTCCCTCTTCCTCCTCCTCCTCCTCCTCCTCCTCCTCTTCTTTCTTCTTCTTCTTCTTCTTCTTCTTCTCCTTCTTCTTCTCTTCTTCTTCTATTCTTTTATTTTCTTCTTCTTCTTCTCCTTCTTCTTTCTTCTTTTTTAGATGGAATCTTGCTCTGTCACCCAGGCTGGAGCACAATAGCACAATCTCAGCTCACTGCAACCTCCTCCTCCTGGGTTCAAATGATTCTCCTGCCTCAGCCTCCTGAGTAGCTGGGATTACAGGTGCCCACCACCATGCCCAGCTAATTTTTGTGTTTTTAGTGGAGACAGGCCTTCATCAGGTTGGCCAGGCTGGTTTCAAACATCTGACTTCAAGTGATCCACCCCGCCTGAGCCTCTCAAAGTGTTGAAATTACAGGCATGAGCCACCGTGCCCAGCCTCTTCCTCTTCTTATAAACCTTACCAGTTCCACTTCCATTATAGCCCATTAATCCATTAATCCATTAATCTAGGAATGGATTAACCCATTCGTGACGGCAGAGCTCTCATGATACAATCACCTCTTAAAAGCCCCTCCTCTCAATATTGCCACATTGGGGATTAAGTTTAAACATGAGTTTTGGAGGAGACATTTGAACCACAGCAAGCAGCAATAGCACCTGTCTGCGATGCCCACAGGGCAGTGGCCACAACAGGGTATGATGACTTAAGTCACTGGAGTGTTGTAACATTGTGCTTTGTTTAAAAACTCGTTATGGTCATACAAGTTTTCATTTATTTATCAAAGTCCCAGGGAGGTCACTGGAAGCAATAACAGAACACCTACAAACTCCAGGGCCCCTTCCTCAAGCCATCCTTGTCTGGATGTCACCCCTTCCCTTTCTCTCCTTGCACTCCCAGCCCCCGGGTGACTAACAGGCCCTTTCTGCCTTGGACCCTGCCCAAGGCCTCCCATCCCATAAACATCACCCCACCATGTCCTTGGCCACGTCCATTGGTGATGCCAGTGGGTGGAGGTGTTGTCCTCTCATTAGGACAGTTCACTGACCACACATTTTTGCATCAAATGAGGGTGAAAAAGAGCTTAGCAGGCAGCCTACTAGAGAATGCAGATGGTTAAGTGTTTCCTTTTGAGGATGGGGAAGCGAGGCAGGTCTGATGGGATGTGTTGCTAATGCAGTTGTGAGCTTTTCTGTCTCCCGAAGGGCTTACTTCCCTTAGGGCTGATTCCTGAGGCACAGAAACGCCACCATAGCTCTGTTTCCCACAGAAGCCTCTTTACTGGAACCTACTGATCCATTCTTGCCCGGAGTCTTGGGGCTTTTTGCCAGTATCTGTGAATGTCACAAGATACTACTGTCCAGCCAAAGTTGGCCAATCTCCTCTAAGAAGGCTGGGCAAATGCCCAGGATGCCAGGCCAGTAGGCGCCTGTGTGGGAGGGGAGAGTTCACTCTACCTCTGAGTAGCCGGGGGCTATTAGGGTAGCCAGGCCTAGCCTAGCAACATATCGAGATTTTATTCGTGGCTCTCTGCAGCCTTAAAGGAGAATACAAACTCCTCCTTTCACACTAGCACATCTGTTCCCTGGCCCTGCAATACCAGCTCTCACCCCTTCTCGGCTCTCTCACAGATGCCCCCTCTAGGTGGTACCCAGTCCTCTGCAGCCTTGCATGGTCCAGCAGAGGGAGCCCCTTTCCATTTGGAGACCAGGCTCGGGCATTAGGGAACTGTCAGCTCCCAGCCTCCATCTGGCACCGGATAATGTCACTGCCACCCCCAGTCCTTCCACAAGTTCCTCCCACAGGGTCAGAAACCAGCCCAGAGAGTAGGTTCCCAGACCTCTGTGCAGTGAGCTGCCCTCTGGAGGGAGAGAGGAGAGGAGAGAAATAGCAGAGAAGACACCAGGCAGGCCAGGCACAGTGGCTCGTGCTTGTCATCCCAGTACTGTGGGAGGCCAAGGTGGGAGGATCACATGAGCCCAGGAATTAGAGACAGCCTGGGCAACAGAGAGAGACCCCATCTCTATAAAAAATTTAAAAATATTAGCCAGGCATGGTGGCACACACATGTAGTCTCAGCTACATGGGAGGCTGAGGTAGGAGAATCGCTTGAACCCAGAGGTCAAGGCTGCAGTGAGCCATGATTGCACCACTGTACTCTTGCCTGGGTGACAGAGCCAGACCCTGTCTCAAAAAAAAAAAAAAAAAAAAAAGAGAGAGAGAGAGAAAGACAAAAGACACCTGGCAGATGGCTGGCATCCTGTTGTGATTTATATAATAGACCTTTTTTTCATCTTTAATCCCAAAGTACTTCTTGAGTGCCAACCTATGAGACAAATGCTGAACTGGGAAGCTACAACTTTGAACAGACAGACATGACTCTGCCTTCATGGAACTTGCGGTCCGTGGGGAGGAGGCAAAAAATAAACAAGTGAGCAAAGTCACAAAATGATGTGAAATTGGAGTGAGTGCTCAGAAGGAAATAGACAGGTGTGATGGGAAATAAGCGGGCTTTTGCTTTGGATACAATGGTCAGGGAAGGCTGAGCTGAGCCTGGTTGGAGGGGTGGGCAGGGTCCAGATCAGGCAGGCCAAGTTAGGGAATTTCCATTTTTGTCTGAGTGTAATGGGAAGTGACTGGAGGGCTTTAAGCAAGTGACACAGTCTGGTTTCAATGTCCAAGCCTCATGGCGGTGGCTGTACATCTGAGAATAAACTGTGTGGGTTGGGGTGGGGGGAAGGAGAGCGCAGGCAGGAGCCCTTGCAGCGTCCAGGGGCAAGAGGATGCTGGCTGGGACTCGCTGGAGAAGTCGGGAGAGAGAGGTGGGAGGAATCAAGATGTATTTGGGAGGTTGTACCTAGAGGACTTCCTGGTGGGATGGAGTGATAAAGAGGAAACAGGGCTGAATCCCCGATTTCTAGGTTAAGCAACCCAAAGACGGGTGGTGCCATTTACCACTAGGGAGGAGACAGGTGGGAGAGAGGTGGATAAAGAAGGGGGGATGGGAAGAGGTTTTGCTGGTCTTTAGTCTTGTCCTGATTCCAAAGTCAAGAAAGCCATTATTTATGTGCCTTCCCTATCAGCCTATTAGATCTCATTTTTATATGTGGTTAAACTGTGGTTGAGCCCAGTGAGTCAAGATAGCTGAGAGATAGTACCAAGGAGCCAGTTTGCTATTTGGGGCTGTCTGCTCCCAGGGCAAAGGGCTCCCAGTCTAGTGCCCTCACTCCTCAGCTGTCGTCCCCTCCCAAACATCTCCTCAAGGTCCTTCAAGCCATGTTGGCAAAGCTCCCAGGACAGGATGCTCTGTCCCCAAGATGTTTTGTCTCATCTCTAATCTCCCCTGAGCCTCCCTCCTTTTCTCAAAATGCCTTTTCCAGTGCCCCAGCTTGGGTCAGCATCTAGAAGGTGAGGTAATCAGGAGCTGGACCAGGAACGTGGCAAACAGGGAGATTTGGGCCTGATGCTAGTTTCAGCTCCCAGCTGGTGTGGCTCATCCGTTCCCTTCTCTGAGAACTGTATATTTCTGACTGCAAAATGGGACCCTATCCCTCCTTTCTTTATGGGGTTAGAGGTAGGAGCTTTAGCGTCAGGAAGATCTCAGTTCAAATCCTAGCCAGCTATGTGACCTTAGGCAGGTCACCTCTTTAGACTACAGTTCTATCACCTGTGAAATAAGAATAGTAACCCCCTTCCTAGAGGACTCTGGTGAGTATAAAACAAGATTATGGCTGAGCGTGGTGGCTCATGCCTGTAATCCCAGCACTTTGGGAGGCCGAGGCAGGTGATCACTTGAGGTAAGGAGTACGAGACCAACCTGGCCAACATGGCAAAAGTCCATCTCTACTAAAAATACAAAAAGTAGCCAGGCATGGTAGCACATGCCTGTAACCCCAGCTACTAGGGAGGCTGAAGCAGGAGGATTGCTTGAACCCAGGGAGCAGAAGTTGCAGTGAGCTGAGATGGTGCCACTGTACTCCAGCCTGGGTGACAGAGTAAGACTCCATCTCAAAAAAAAAAAAAGCAAGATTATGAGATTTTGGATGCCCATACCCAGAGCATCAAGATACATGGCAGCTAGTGCTATTGTTCTTGCACATTTAAGGAGACCATCCATCCGCAAGGAGACAGGCAACAGGCGTTGAGTTCCTAAAGCAAGTTGGAAATGATAGGATATGGGACCATGAGCCTTGGTCTACATGTCACAAGCCTTAAACACACACATAGACTTCAGGCTGGCCTCTGAAGAGCTAGGAAAGTCCAAAGCACATTCGATATTGTTTTCTGACTTCATTATTTTGTCTCTGTGCCTCATTGTCCCCATCTGTGAAATGGGGATAATACTTGTGCCTAGCTCATAGGTTGTTGTGAAGCTTCACTGAGCTTTTTTGTTTTTATATTTTTTTTTACCTTTTTTATACTTTCAATTTTTCCTAAATTCTTCATTTTCCTACAAAAAACTTAGTGTCTATGAGCTATCTTTTTAATTGCTAAGGATGTAAGATGTTTGGAATAGTACCAGGAACGGGCTCATATTCCTCCTGTAGTAGTTATAGGTTTTCATCAGTATGTGTCCTCTAGAAGGAAACTTTTCTTCAGTGCAGTAGACACTTCTGTTCTCTCAGCTGCAGAAGGAGGGGAGAATGGGTAAGCACTGAGCTAACGACAATTTACAGACTGACAATTTGTGGGAAAAGATGCAAGGTTGAAAGACTGATCCTAGCATATTACAGCTGGAAAATGGACCTAGGAGTTCCATGAAATTCTATAGTTTCAGTAGTTTCTTTTCTTTTCTTTTTTCTTTTCTTTTTTTTTTTGTATCAGAATTACTTATAAAAGTTTCAATAGTTTCTAAACTCCAGACACCAGAGCAGTACCTGTCTACAGTGATGTTTTTTCTCCAATCTAGGGAACTACAGAAAAACAATATACACAATGTAGTAGATTTTTCTTTTTCTTTTTAAAAATTTTTTGGTCGATTTTTCTTAAATCCAAATTTGTTCTATTTTGGGATTTTTGAGGTTTTGTTCTTTATGCTTTTAGTGTTACAGTGCCCTTTTTTTTTTTTTTTTTTGAGACAGGGTCTCTGTCGCCCAGGCTGGGGTGCAGTGGCATGATCTCAGCTTGCTGCAGCCTCAACTTCCCAGGCTCAAGCAATCCTCCTGTCTCAGCCTCCCAGGTAGCTGAGACCACAGTTGTGTGCCACCATGCCCAGCTATTTTTGTAGTTTTTGGTAGAGACAGGGTTTCACCATGTTGGCCAAGCTAGTCTTGAGCTCCTGGCCTCAAGTGATCCACCTGTCTTGGCCTCCCAGAGTGCTGGGGTTACAGGCATGAGCTACTATACCACGCCTCAGCTGGGTAATTATGAGAAAGAAGCATCTGCATTTTCTTTATTGTGTTGGTGATGATCTGCACATATCCAAAGAATTAAAAATAAATGGCAGGAAGTCCGACTTCTTTGAATCTGGGTATATATTTATTTTCCCAAAGATCAAACCTCCTTCATATGGATGTAAAGTTACATGAAGTGTGTCTTAGGTCCACGGACTGTGGTCTATGGCTCAAATATACAGGTGGTTGGTATTTACAACAAAACTGTTAGCTGTAAAATTACTGTTCCCCCCCCCCCACAAAAAAATTTCTGTCCCACTCACCTTGATCCACTGCCTGATCATAGCCAGGGCATAAAAGACATTGCTAGGGCAAATGTGTGGCTCACATCCATAATCCCTGCACCTTGGGAGGCCGAGGTAGGCAGATCACTTGAAGCCAGGAGTTTGAGACCAGCCTGGCTAACAGGGTGAAACCCCAACCCTACTGTAAAAATACAAAGATCAGCTGGGTATGGTGGTACATGACTTTAGTCCCAGCTACTTGGGTGGCTGAGGCACAAGAATTACTTGAACCTGGGAGGCAACGTTTGCAGTGAGCTGAGATCATGCCACTGCCCTCAAGCCTGGGTGACAAAGTGTTTTTTCCTATCTCGGGGTCGGGGGGAAGACACTCCCAGTTTGCCCTGATGCTGCCCTGATTCTATTTCACCTCCAGCCTTGACACACTGAGCAAATGGGCTCCCTTCCCTATGGGCTGCTTCCTCCATCTGGCAAATGGGCAGGAGGAAGAGAAGGCAGGAGAAGAGGCTGAATATTGATCCTAACTGTTGTAGTGTTATTAGTCCCTGACAAAGGGCCTTAGAGCTCAGCTTGTCTCTAAATCCACTTTTCTCCAAGCAGAGGGCCAATATTCCAGGAATAGTAAAGCCACAAGATAAAAATGGAATATCAAATTATCCTTAAATATTTTGGGGAAAAATAAATATGAATATAATATGGAGTAGAATGCAACATTAAGATCAACTTTTTTAAATGAAAAATTAAACTGAAAAGAGATTTCTCAGCTGTGGCTGCTGCTTTAGATCAAGCTAACCAATTCAGGGTCCAAATTCATGCTTCTCTGGCTTAGAGGAAGCTCTGATCCTCCAAGTTCTGTGAGGCAAACGTCATCTCCTGGGGGCTCAGCATAGGCCAGAGACATTTGGTCAGGGATGAAGATGGTTTGTGACAGACAGCAGAGGAAAAGTCAGTCCTCCAAGGCCCTGACACTCCTCTTTTCCCATTTGCCCATACCAGAGATAAAAATGCACTGGGCACCAGTCTCCAAGCTCAAGACTCTGCAGTGAGCCCAGCGAACAACTGTGTGTGCAGTAACCTACTCCCTAAAACTCAGGCTGACTTCTCCAGTGGGCTCAGTAGATGAAGGGCCCTATGTTGGTTAATTTTATGTGTCAACTTGACTGCCCATGTGCTAAGCATTGGCTAAGCATTATTCGGGGCATCTATGAGGGTGTTTCTGACTGAGATTACCATTTGAATCAATAGACTGAGTGAAGCAGACTGTCCTGCCCATGGTGGGTGGGCCTTATCCAATCTGTTGGAGGCCCAAACAGAATTTAAAAAGTAGAGTAAGGGAAGAATCAGGCTTTCTCTACCTGACTGTCCTTGAGTGGGACATGGGCCCTCTCCTGCCTTCGGACTCAGACTGGAACTCACAGCATTGGCTCTCCTGAGTCTCCAGCTTGCCAAGGACAGATCATGGGACTTCTCAGCCTTCATATACATATGGGGTTGAGACAGTCCCATGATCTACAGTTAGCTATAAATATCTATCTCCTTCCTATTGGTTTTGTCTCTCTGGAAATTCCAGACTAATATAGGCCCTCTACTTTTAGGGGACCATGAAAATGTTTTAATTTTAATTTCTTTTAAAATTAGAAGGAGATGACTATAATAGTAATGAATATATACAAATGAATCAAGGTTAGATTAAATTTGTCTTTATGCCAATGTAGTCATAAAATATAATGTTTAATATATTTTTATGGAAGAATGGGCCCACGGAGGCATAAGTGCCTAAGTGCCATGAAAGCCATGATGTGGCCCTGCTGACACTCCACAGCACCCCATCCTTGAGGGTCAGGAGGTCAACCCACTGAACCAAGGAGCACATATTGCTTCCTTGTACTTGGGAGTGCACCGTTGGTTCAGTGGGTTGGCCAGAATGGTGTTTCTACCACCTTCCACTGACCTTGAAGAAGAGATTATTTTTGGAACCATTGTCTTGAGTTTTCTCTATTAATAGAAAAATTTCTGTGTGTGTGTGTGTGTGTGTGTGTGTGTGTGTGTGTACTTCTGCCTAGCAATGCAGAAGGCAGAGTAAACCAGAAGTAGGCTTAGGATAAGGAACAGCTTCTCCTTCCAAAGAAGGTGACTAGCAAGGATCACACGTCCCTGCCTCCACAACCAGTTTTCCTCTGTGTCCTGTCCTGGTTCTTGTGTAATTCGGTTGACCTCTCTCTCCTGTAGACCAGGACCACATAGTCAGTGAGCGTACATGACATGTCAGATACCGTTCAGGGACGGCAAAGATCAACAACAGGACACCTGCAACCTTCAGAGGGAAACAAACATGTAAACAAGCAGTCAGAGCGGACTACAGAGTGCTGTGGGAAGACACAGCTTGAGTCTGTCTAGATGCCCTGCAAAGGCTTCACAGAAGAGGCAGCACTTGAGCAGGGTTTGGAAGGACAAACATGTGGCCTCAGGGGAAAGGGGCAGGCGTATCCTTCCAACCTCCCATAGGGAGGATTTTGTTGCATGTGAGGAGTGTCGGAAATGTAATAAAACCAACAAAGTTATATTAAATGAGTTCTGGACTGGGTGAACTCATCCCTATAATCCCAGCACTGTAATATTAAATGAGTTCTGGACTGGGATTATGGCTCATCCCTATAATCCCAGCACTTTGGGAGGCTGAGGCAGGAGAATTGCTTGAGCCCAGGGGCTCAAGACCAGTTTGGGCAACAATGGCAAAACCCTGTCACTGCAAAAAATACAGAAATTATCCAGGCATGGTAGCACATGCCTGTAGTTTCAGCTACTTGGAAGGCTGAGGCGGGAGATTGCTTGAGCCCAGGAGGCAGAGGATACAATGAGCTATGACTGTGCCACTGCACTCCAGTCTGGGCAACGGAGCCAGACCCTGTCTCAAAAGAAAGAAAGAAAGGAAAAAAAATGAGTTCTGCGCATTGTGAACCCAAAATTACACAACTATTTACAACAGCATAAGACCATTTCTTCCAGCTAAGAAGTAGAAACAAGTGTAAATTAAGTGTGCCATGTTATAGAATATCCACCGCTACCACAAAGTATGCTTGCCCTACAACCTTTTTAATCACAATTTTAACCACCTGCAATTTTGACAGGAAAAGACAGGAAAGAAGTGCATTTCAAGCCCACGGCAATGCACAAAGCGGAGGAGGGCCAGCATTCTGGGAATGGCAGGGAGTCCTGTACAGCTGGAAGGAGGGGTGCATTCCAAAGTTACAGTGCAGCAACAGGCATGGGATAGACATTTAGGGAAAAAAAAAAGAAAAGTGAAATAGAAATGCAGGTGCCAGATACGGTGGTGCACACCTCCGGTCCCAGGTACTCAGGAGGCTGAGATGGGAGGATTGCTGGAGGCCAGGAGTTCAAGGCCACAGTGAGCTATGATCATGCCTGTGAATGGCCATTGCACTCCAGCCAGGGCAACATAGTGAGATCCCATCTCTAAAAAAGAAAAAGAAAAAAACTGATGCAAGAACAGCATGGCGGCAGTTAAGCCCCTCGTCTTGGATGAGGAAACAAGTCCAGAGAAATGTGAAAGGAAAATAAATCTTGGGGCCCCCAAATCACTAACTTAAAGGGAAAAGTCAGTCTGGAAACTGCTGAGGGCAAACTGCCTACCATTCTATTCAGTCACCCCTCTGCTCAGTGAGATAAGTATATATCTGATCGTCTCATTTGGAGAGACTAATCAGAAACTCAAAAGAATGCAACCATTTGTCTCTTATCTACCTATGATCTGGAAGCCCCCTCCCCTCTTCCCCTTTGCCTTGAATTGTCCCAGCTTTCCAGACTGAACTAATGTACATCTTACACATATTGATTGATGTCTTATGTCTCCCTAAAATGTATAAAACCAAGCTGTGCCCTGACCACCTTGGGCATATATTGTCCAGACCTCCTGCAGCTATGTCACGGGCACACGTCCTCAACTTTCTGCCAGAGTTTATTGGCAAAATAAACTTTCTAAATTAACTGAGACCTGCTCAGATTTTGGGGGTTCACAAAAAGGAGCATTCTTGCTTTTCAGAGGAGGAGAGTGGCCCATTTCTGGTAAATGTGATGAAGTCTGTATCCAGAGCGTGTTTTTTAGGCTTTGAGCTTTAATCATCCTAGCCGGTTTAGGAACCATGTAGTATGATATAGGAAAAATACATGTTGGGACTGTGTTCTTGATTCCTGACTCAGAGTTCATAAAACTCTTGGAATTTCCTGAGTGATAGGAGTGTCTTTTGTCATTCATAACAAGCCCCTTTCTTACACACCTGAGTTTATGCTAATGAGTTGACTCAGGATAGAACCCCTAGATAGCTTCAGGATAGGGGCTGGCCACCAGAAAGACCAAAAACGTGATTAGAAGGTGGGAACTTTCAGTCCTCTATTCTGACCTCCAGGGATGGAAGCCGGGCTAGAAACTGAGTTACACAAACTTTTTTTTTGAGGCGGAGTCTCACTCTGTCACCCAGGCCGGAGTGCAGTGGCGTAATCTCGGCTCACTGAAACCTCCACCTCCCAGGTTGAAGCGATTCTCCTGCCTCAGCCTACCAAGTAGCTGGAACTACAGTGCACCACCACGACCAGTTAATTTTTTATATGTTTAGTAGAGACGGGGTTTCACTGTGTTAGCCAGGATGGTCTCAATCTCCTGACCTTGTGATCCACCTGCTTTGGCTTCCCAAAGTGCTGGGATTACAGGCATGAGCCATTGCACGTGACCTTTTTTTTTTTTTTTGAGACGGAGTCTCACTCTGTTCCCCAAGTTGGGGTGCAGTGACACAATCATGTCTCACTGCAGCCTTGAATTACAGGCTCAAGTGGTCCTCCCACCTCAGCTCCAACCCCCAGGTAGCTGGTACTACAGGTGAACGTCACTACACCTGGCTAATTTTTGTATTTTTTTCTGTAGAGATGGGATTTTACCATGTTGCCGAGGCTGGTCTTGAACTCCTGAACTCAAGTCATCCATTGTCCTTGGCCTCTCAAAGTGCTAGGATTAGAGGCATGAACCTCCCTGCCCAGCATAAGGGAGGCAATTCACACAGCAGGTCATGTACCTCACAGTTTGCTTATGGCTAATGTCAAGTACTTTGGCTTTGGAGTCAACCCTGTAAGAAACAGTTCAAAACATAGGGTTCCCCAGGAAAAACTAGACCTTTTCTTCATTTTAATGGCAAACTGGTGTAACATGGCCAGCCTAAAGTTAGAACCTGAGAAATGCCATTTTATAAAAGAAAAAGCTGATTTTTAAAATGAGGCTGCCCCATTCTCTCACAATAACCGCGGGCCTTGGCCTCTGTAAATACAGCTGCTAGTTTACTTTGCAGAATGCCACTTATCAGAAACTGCCAGAGTTGCTAGCCTTTTGCTTACCGGTAATAACCAGAATAAGCATCCCCATCTAATTCCATCCTGGCTCCTGTGACTTGTAATAAGTAACTCAGGTCTGTGAATTCCACCCTACCCAGATCATGTATAAACTAATGTTTATCTTGACTTCTGTAAACCACTTAAACGGAATGACAAAAGTCCCCGAGCCCTCAGAATGTCCGGATCCCTGGTCTCCGCCCAGGAGATGAGTTACAGAATCCACCAGCCCTCGGAATGTCTGAAGCCCCATCCCTGCTCTTCACCCCCACTCCCAAGGTGGCTTTTCGGATATAAAAACCATTGGAACCCTCCTTTCGACGCCACGAGTTGGAGAGATGTGAGTCCTCCGTGATCGCCGGCATAATAAACCCTGTAATTTGGCATACTTTTGTCTTGGTGTTGACTTTCTATGCTCGGTCCAATACAACACTGGGAGGCCCAGACAGAGGATCTGGAATATACAAGCTCTCCCAGCTCTCATGGTAGGCAGGTCCTTTGGGAGGATGTGAAAAAGAAGAGTCAGGACCAGTTTTAACTTGGCTTTTTCCCTGATTCCCTCAGTGCCTTTGGGCAAATTGCTCCCCTCTTGGGGTTCAGTTTTCTCATCTCTAGAATAAGGAGTACCAGACTTGATGATTACTTAGGCCCACCCCACCCTAGAATTAGAGCCGAATTCTGTGGCTCTAAACTCAGGGAGAGTGCCCCAGAGATTGTTAGGAGACTCAGTAAAATAGCTGGACACAAAGTTTATCTCATTGAATAACGATGAGTGTTATTCAATCTTAAAGGAGTACTTCAAGGAAGCCAACAGCCTCCAGATTACTCCCTGCCCCTGAGCCAGATGCATTTCACGAAACCAAAATCTGAGAAACACACAGTGATGAGGTGCTGGCCTCCGGGTCAGCAGAAGCTGTGCTCCTGATAGTTAGAAGGGCATCCTGCCAAGCACACCACCCACTGCAGTCCTGGCTTCTCCCCAGAATGACCTTTCCCAGGAAAGGGAGCACAGTCACCACCTACCCATCTGATGAGCCATTAGGACACTGAAGCCCATTCAATGTGACATGGTGCAGAGCAGGGAGGGAGAGCCACTATGCTGGGTGACAGAATCAGGATTCAAAAATATGCTGCTGACTTGAAAGATGGGCTGAAACTAATAGGGTTATGTTTAATAGGGAGAAATGAGGATCCTAAGCTCAGATCCAAAAAGATCAACTAGACCAGGGGTTGGCAAACTACCAGCTCCAGCCCGCTGCCTGTCTTCGTAAAATAAACTTTTTTGGATCACAGCCATGTCCATTTGTTTGCAGGCTCTCTGTGGCTGCTTTCATGCTGCAGTGGCAGAGTTGGGTAGTCACACAGGGACTACAGAGCCTAAAATATTTACTACCTGGCTGACCCCTGAACTAGACAAGGAAGTACATACGGAGAGTATCTTAGTCTGTTCACACTGCTTTAATGAAATACTTCAAACTAGGTGGCTTATACACAACAGAAGTTTATGTCTCACAGTTCTGGAGACAGGGAAGGACAAGATTGAGGTGTCGGCAGTTTCAGTGTCTGGCGAGGGCTCACTTCCTGGTTCAAAGATAGCACCTTCTGCTGTCCTTACATGGTGGGACGAGGGGCTCTCTCTCAGGCCTAATTCACAAGGGCACTAACCTCATTCTCGAATGTTTGACCCTCATGACCCAATCACCTACCTAAGCCCCACTTCCTAATACCATCAGCCTGGATGTTAAAGTTTAAACATAAATTTTGGGGAAACACAAACATTCACACTATAGCAGGGAGATTTGAATTTAAAGCAATTCAAGTGAAAAGATAAAGAAAAAAAGGAGGTGGAAGATTATTATTTAGCCTGCATTAATAGCATTATGATCTTAAGACAAAGATTGTATTAGACAGGTAGGTCTCTTTTAGATGTAAGTGACTAAAAGTAACAGAAAACTAGCTCAGCACAGGAGGAATGTTTTGAAAGGGTGACCAGGAGAAGGCAGGTCAGGACCATTTCTCCTATAGCCACTTCGTGCTTGGTATAAACCAGCTTCTGTGAGCGGCAAAAAAAAAAAAAAAAAATGGATGCAGCAAGGTTCTCGTCACTAGTTCATTAGTTTTCACCAATCTTGGTCTTTTTCTTCTCAGCACAGGCTGCTCTCAAACTCCCGACCTCAGGACAGATGACATGTCCTAGCCTGCCCTACAGTTAAGTGAAGCTATGAATTGAAATCTGTCGAATGTGGGTGGCAGTGAGCTGCATCACTTTCAGGGAGCAGCCATTAGAACTGGGGAGGCTTCTTCATACCCTCACCCACCCTTCCATTCCTTCTACTCTCCTCCTTGCCTCTGGAAGTGAAAGACTAAGATGACAGAGGATAGCAGGATCTTAGATCCCTGAATCACCACTTGGAAGAGACCTTCCTAGGAAGCCTGCCCAATCACATCAAACTTTGCATGAGAAAGAAATACATTTTTATTGGATTAAGCTTCTAACATTTCAGGATTGATCAATTTCTTATCATACCACATTCTATAATGATTAGTGTACCTACCAATTGCTGTTGAATTGTATAATTTACCATTTCAGTTACCAGAGAGGTATTCAAAAACGAACATCCCTATAAATTGGAGCAGCTTAAATTTGGTGCCAACCTCTTAGCCAACCAGCTGGCTTTGGGAGTAGAATCATAGGTGAGTGTGGCAGCCCCTACAAGGACTTTATGGATGAAGTTTGGGGAAGGAGAATGGTTTGCATTTTCCAGAAGGAAGCCTGGAGTGGTGCTGGGGGGCTGTGGAGGGGAGAGAGAGCAAAGGGAGACAACAGGCAGTAATGCTGCCCTACTGATCACGAACATTCAGTGTCATGCTCTCAGCATAGTATTTTAAATGGAATCCTGAGTCAGGATTCCTGACAAATACATTAGAACAGATTGGAAACAGAGGGAGTAGGGCAATGAGGAAGAAGCCTTAAGAAGACTTAAAGAAACTTGACCTAAGAGGTAGAATTGGAGGAAGTGGGGCGATTTAATCTTGAAAATAGAAGACTTGGCAAGAACATAGTCATTCTCTTCGAGACTGTGAAAGACCATCTCATGAGAGGAATACTGTGACACTCCAAAGGTGGTCATAACAGAAAAGTCAGATTGTAGCCCAACTTCAAGAAGAGCTTCTGCCCATGATAAACAACAGGAAGGGCCCAGACTCTTTTAGGAGGGGAGAAGCTGGCATCGTGAGTTTACACCAGACAATTCTGTTAGGACTGCTGAAGATGGGATTCCTGAATTCTTGGACTGCTTGTACTTTTTTTTTTTTTAGAGATGGGGTTTCACCATGTTGCTCAGGCTGCTCTCAAACTCCTGACCTCAGGTGATCCACTTGCTTCGGCCTCCCAAAGTGCTGGGATTACAGGCACGAGCCACGTGCTTGGTTGAACTGCTTGTTCTATCTGCACATTCCTGTCCAAAACTAAGAGTCTGAGAATTAACTTAAGTTGGTCATCCAGTCTGGCCAAGAGGATCCAGGAGGTGCTAACTGCAGCCCAGGCCAAATGAACTCTACTGTGAGGGAGGATACAGCCTGGATTCGATACGATCTGCTTGTCCAGAAGCCAGTCTCTGCTTTCTCAGAGCCCAGAAGCTGTAGAAGAGGGTTGTGGTAGGCACTCGGGAGGGCCTGGGAAAGATGCTCTTTCCTGACACTCCTGTTGCTGATCCTTGAACCCAAGGCTAGAAGGCAGGGCATGGGGAAGTGGGGTGGTGAGGAGGACAGAGTCTCCTGACAATGGTCCTCTGTACATTGTAGGCTGACACACTCAAAAACAATGCAAAAGCTCAGATAGTGCTACGTGGTACAGCATCAAGGCCTTCTCTCCTCATTTTCCATTTGAGGCCTGATATGGTTTAGCTCTGTGTCACCACCCAAATCTCACCTTGTAGCTTTCATAATTCTCATGTGTGTGGGAGGAACCCAGTGGGAGAGGACTGAATTGTGCAGGCAGGTCTTTCCCATGCTGTTCTCGTGGTAGTGAATGGGTCTCATGAGATCTGATGGTTTTAAAAAACAGGAGTTTCATGGGCCAGGCATGGTGGCTCACACCTATAATCCAAGCACTTTGGAGGCCAAGGGGGTCTGAGGTCAGGAGTTCCAGACCAGCCTGACCAGCATGGTGAAACCATCTTTAAAAAAAAAAAGAAAAAGAAAAACAAAACAAAACAACAACAACAACAACAACAAAAAAAAAAAAAACCAGGAGTTTTCTGCACAATCTCTCTCTCTCTCTCTCTTTTTTTTTTTTCGCCTGCTGCCATCCATGTAAGTGTGCCTTGCTTCTTCTTGCCTCCTGCCGTGATTGTGAGGTGTTTCCAGCCATATGGAACAGTAGGTCATTAAACCTCTTTTTCTTGGTAAATTGCCCAATCTCAGGTATGTCTTTATCAGAAGCAAAAAAACGGACGAATGCAGTAAAGTAGTACCAGTAGAGTGGGGCACTGCTGAAAAGATACACAAAAATATGGAAGCAACTTTGGAACTGGGTAACAGACAGAGGTTGGAACAGTTTGGAGGAGTTAGAAAAAGACAGGAAAATATGGGAAAGTTTGGAACTTCCTAGAGACATATTGAATGGCTTTGCCTAAAATGATGATAGCGATATAGACAATAAAGTCAGGCTGAGGTGGTCTCAGATGGAAATGAGGAACTTGTTGGGAACAGAACAAAGATGACTCTTCTTACATCTTAGCAAAGAGAATGGTAGCATTTTGCCCCTGCCCTAGAGATTTGTGGAACTTTGAACTTGAGAGAGATGATTTAAGATATCTGGTGGAAGAAAGTTCTAAGAAGCAAAGCATTCAAGAGGTGACTTGGATGCTGTTACAGGCATTCAATTTTATAAGGGAAGCAGAGCATAAAAGTTCAGAAAATTTGCGGACTAATAATGCGATAGGAAAGAAAATCCTATCCTCTGAGGAGAAATTCAAGATGGCTGTAGAAATTTGCATAAGTGATAGGCAGCTGAATGTTAATCCCCAAGATAATGGGGATAATGTTTCCAGGGCATGTCAGAGGTCTTCATGGCAGTCCCTCCCATCACATGCCCAGAGGCCTAGGAGGAAAAAGTGGTTTTTTGGGCTGGACCTAGTGTCCCCTGTGCTGTGTGCAGGCTAGGGACTTGTTGCCCTATGTCCCAGCTGCTCTAGCCATGGCTGAAAGGGGCCAACACAGAGCTCGGGCCATGGCTTCAGAAAGTGTAAGTCTCAAGCCTTGGCAGCTTCCACACGATGTTGAGCCTATAAGTGCACAGAAGTCAAGAACTCGGGTTTGGGAACCTCCACCTAGATTTCAGAAGATGTATGGAAATGCCTGGATGCACAGACAGACGTTTGCTGCAGGGGTGGGGCCCTCACAGAGAACCACTGCTAGAGCAGTGTGGAAGGGAAATGTGGGGTCAGAGTCACCACAGAGTCCCTACTGGGGTGCTGCCTAGTGGAGCTGTGAGAAGAGGGCCACCATTCTCCAGGCCCCAGAATGGTAGACCCACCAACAACTTGCACCAATCACCTGGAAAAGCTGCAGACACTCAATGCCAGCCTGTGAAAGCAGTCAGGAGTGGGGCTATCCCCTGCAAAGCCACAGGGGTGGAGCTGCCCAAGACTATGGGAACCTATCTCTTGTATCAGCGTGATCCAGATGTGTGACATGGAATCAAAGGAGGTCATTTTGGAACTCTAAGATTGGACTGCTCTGCTGGATTTCAGACTTACATGGGGTCCTGTAGCCCCTTTGTTTTGGCAAATTTCTTGCATTTGGAATGACTGTATTTACCCAATGCCTGTGCCCCCATTTTACCTAGGAAGTAACTAACTTGCTTTTGATTTTGTAGGCTCATAAGCAGAAGGGACTTCCCTTGTCTTGGATGAGACTTTGGACTGCGGGCTTCTGAGTTAACGCTGAAATGATTTGAGACTTTGGGAGACTGTTAGGAAGGCATGATTGGTTTTGAAATGTGAAGATACGAGATTTGAGAGGGGCCAGGGTAGGAATGATATGGTTTGGCTCTGTGTCCCCACCCAAATCTCATTTATAGCTCCCATAATTCCCAGGTGTTGTGGGAGAAACCCAGTGGGAGATGATTGAATCATGAGGGTGGGTCTTTCCTGTGCTGTTCTCATGATAGTGAATGGGTCTTAAAAGATCTGATGGTTTTAAGAAATGGGAGTTTCAGCCAGGCATGATGGCTCACACCTGTAATCCCAGCACTTTGGGAGGCCAAGGTTGGTGGGTCACCTGAGGTCAGGAGTTTGAGACTAGCCTGGCCAACATGGTGAAACCCTGTCTCAACTTACAAATACAAAAACTAGCCAGGTGTGATGGTGCCTACCTGTTGTCTGTCCCAGCTACTTGGTGGCTGAGGCAGGAGAATCACTTGAATACAGGAGGCAGAGGTTGTGGTGAGCTGAGGTCGCACCACTGCACTCCAGCCTGGGTGACACGGTGAGATTCCTGTCTCAAAAAATAAAAAAAGAAGAAAGAAAGAAAGAAATGGGAGTTTTTCTGCATGAGCTTTTTTTTTTTTTTTTTTTTTTTTTTTTTTTTTTTTTTGCCTGTCATCATCCACATAGGATATAACTTGATTCTCTTTGCCATGATTGTGAGGCTTCCCAGCCATGAGGAACTGTAAGTCATTAAACCTCTTTCTTTTATAAACTGCCCAGTCTCGGGTATGTCTTTATCAGCAGCATGAAAATGGACTAATGCAAGGCCCAGCTGGCCCTGTGCCTTAACTTACTGGCAGGACCAGGATCAGAACCCTTCTCTTCCAGGTTTTGTAGGAAGTAGGACAGTGGGGGGTGGTAGTTAGGAGCACAGAGGAGAGCCAGGCCATCTAGGTTTGAATCCTGACTCTTATTACTTATCATCTGTGTGACCTGGGGCAAGTTATTTTCCCTCTCCGTGCCCAGTTTCTCGATTATAAGATGTGGCTAGAGAGAGCATCTACCTCAGAGGCCTGTTTTATGGATTGGAATGTTTATTATTTCCAGGGCTCAGAGATGGTAAGTATTTGCCCATAGACAGGAAGAGGCAGATCCAGAAATGGAGCCCAAATCTGCCAGATCCTGAAACCCCCAGTACCCCCCGCCCCACCTCCAGCCATGCTACCTCCCTCAACCCACACAAGGAAATGTTTTCTGTTATCGTCTGGGGTGTGGGGGTCTCCTTTGGTCAAGCCTGTGTGTGCTGAACGCTTGAGAATTTTCTGTCTTCATGCACAGGGAAATGGAGGCACAGTACAGTCACAGTGACATGTCACCCCAGGAAGGGGTACTGAGTAGCTGACGCCTGTGCTAGATGTCTTTTGTGTCAAGCTATTGAGACGCAAGTAACCAAATAGTGCACTCAGAAGCTGTTCCAATTACCCCCCGGGGGATCAGCTTGGGCCTAGGGTTCTGTCTAGGAGACTGGGTTGACCAGTCAAAATGCCCTTTTTCCTGGCTTCAGAGGCATCCTGAGCCTGCCAGCCATTGTGCAAAGGAAGCCCCTGAGGGAGGGAGCAAGAGAGCGGGGGTGGGGCAGAGCCAGGAAAAGCATCCTGCTGTCCCAGCTGAGACAGAGGGCCTGCCTGGGGCTCCATGTCCTGCCTATGCTTCCTATCAGCCTGCTCAGGTACCCGGGATGCTGACACACTGAATCCTTGAGCAACCTTTCCTTAGGTGGGGCTGCCGCCTTCCTGCCCACCAGGGATGTATAAATAGATTTTAGCTACACCTATTTTTCCCCCCAAATATGCTGATGGACTGAGCTGTTTCTAATCCCATGCCAGGTCTGGGTGGTGTCCCTGTCTCAGAGACGATGGTGGGTTAGAGGTTCAGAGCTGGGATGAGATGCAGCGGGTGGAGAGGGGGCGGCTGAGTCAGAAATACACATGGAGAGCCACCATCTGCTGGGCCTTGGCTGAGGTTCCAGAGCTGTGGAGGGAGTGGCAGAGGAGGCGACCCAGGCTTAGAGCTCAGCTGTGAGCGTGAGGAAGACACAGGACTTGGCAAGCGTGGCTGTGATCGTAGATACTGGCTCTGCTGCTTGTCAACTATCTGAACTTTGGCAACCTCTTCGAGCCTCAGCTTTCTCATCTGCAAAATGGAGGAGAATCATACCTCCCTCCCAGGAAGCCCTTAAAAAAGGTATCAGGTCCTGGCCGGGCGCGGTGGCTCACGCCTGTAATCCCAGTACTTTGGGAGGCAGAGACAGGCGGATCATGAGGTCAAGAGATCGAGATCATCCTGGCCAACATGGTGAAACCCCGTCTCTATTAAAAAACACAAAAATTAGCTGGGCGTGGTGGCATGCACCTGTAGTCCCAGCCGAGATTGCACCACTGCACTCCAGCCTGGTGCCTGGCAACAGAGTAAGACTCTGTCTCAGGAAAAAAAAAAAAAAAAAAAAAAAAACACACACACACAAAAAACCATATCAGGTCCTTAGGTTAGCCCCAGCAGCAGAGTGAAGGCTGGCTTGAGGGCAGCAACCAGACGTCTGGAGCCAAACTCCATGGCTTAAAAGCATCACAGTGTCACTTACTGGTTGTATCTCCTGGGGGTGCTGGGTGGGGGTGTACTTTACCTCTCTGCTCCTCAGTTTCCTCATCTGTAAAATAGACATAGTAATGGTTAAATGCTTTGTGCAATTGTTAAAATAATTTAAATGGCTTGATGCTTACAAAGCAGTTAGAACAATGATTGAGCGTCTGCTAAATACATAGCTGACATGCTTGTTCATTCTTATAAACCTCTGCAGCTTTACCCTGTAAACCTGCACAGCTGGGAAATTCCTTCCCAGCATCTGATGAACAAATCCTCTTTGAAACTGTCATCCCTCCATCTTCTAAGGATGACACCTTAAATTTTGTTCTTCTTCATGTGACACTAACTGCACCACATCCCCTCACCTTTGTGTCTCCTTCTCTTCCAGATGTCAGCTGGGGCTCCCTGAGTATGTAGAACTCCAAACACTCATCCTATGTACTCTCTGATCTTCAGGCACTCATTCATTCATTTATTCACTCATTCATTCATCAAACAGGAATGGACATCTCTCATATCCTTACACTGGGCACTGGAGGCAGAGGAAGAAAAGCCAAGTGTTCTGTGCCTTCAAGGCGCTCACAAATGGAGACATGGAAACTAAAAGGTAAGAAAATACATCATAAAAGTGGACTTTAATAAGTTATATAATAAAGGGGAATGTCCTGGGTCCCATGGGAACACAAAGGCAGGGCCCTAACTTAGGCTAGGGAGTTGGGAAGAGTCCTCTGGAAGAGGTGACATCCCTTGAGGGGTGCCCTGTCCAAGCCAGGGGCAGCATTCTTTCTCTATTTTTTTTTTAGACGGAGTCTTGCTCTGTCGCCTAGGCTGGAGTGCAACTTCTGTCTCCCAGGTTAGAGTGGTTTTTGTGCCTCAGCCTCTCAAGTAACTGGGATTACAGGCATGCACCACTATGGCTGGCTAATTTTTGGAATTTTAGTAGAGATGGGGTTTCACCATGTTGGCCAGGCTGATCTTGAACACCTGACGTCAAGTGATCCATCTGCCTTGGCCTCCCAAAGTGCTGAGATTACAGGTGTGAGCCACTGTGCCGGGCAGCTTTCTTAGTGAGCACAGTCAGATGCTGCCGGCCTGTCTGCTGCTGCCCAGCCTCGCTGAGGTGCTAACCAAGTCTGGCTGTAGCCCTGCTGCCCACTCTTGTTCTCACCCACCTCACACTTGGCTGCCCCTCAGGTTCTCATCACCATCTGCTCCTTCCCACGCCCAGGCCTTCTCTCTGCCATCCCCTCTGTCTGCAGTGGTCTTCCTTCCCTACTGTGGTTCGCAGTTAATGGCTTCTTCTCAATCTTGATGCAGTTGTGACTTCCTCCAGGGAGCCTTCCCTGACTACCCTGACTAGGTCAAATCCCCCACTACAGATGCTCCTAGAACTATGTGACTATGTGTTCCTTTCTTTTTTTTTTTTTTTTTTTTTTTTTTTTTTTTTTTTTGAGACGGAGTTTCACTCTTGTTACCCAGGCTGGAGTGCAATGGCGTGATCTCGGCTCACCACATCCTCTGCCTCCTGGGTTCAGGCAATTCTCCTGCCTCAGCCTCCTGAGTAGCTCGGATTACAGTCATGTGCCACCATGCCCAGCTACTTTTTTGTATTTTTAGTAGAGACGGGATTTTACCATGTTAACCAGGATGGTCTCGATCTCTTGACCTCGTGATCCACCCGCCTCGGCCTCCCAAAGTGCTGAGATTACAGGCTTGAGCCACCGCGCCCGGCCTGTGCTCCTTTCTTGTAGTTCTGACATACACATCATGTGATGATCTAATTCTCATCTCTCCTATGGATCAAAAACAGGATTAAAAAAAATAACAGCTGGGCGCAGTGGCTCATGCCTGTAATCCAAGCACTTTGGGAAGCCAAGGAGGGTGGACAACAAGGTCAGGAGTTCAAGAACAGCCTGGCCAACATGGCAAAACCCTGTCTCTACTAAAAATACAAAACTTAGCCAGGCATGATGGCATGCACCTGTAGTCCCAGCTACTTGGGAGGCTGAGGCAGGAGAATTGCATGAACCCAGGAGAGAGAGGTTACAGTGAGCTGAGATCACACCACTGCACTCCAGCCTGGGCAAGAGAGTGAGAATCTGTCTCAAAAAAAAAAAAACAACCCTGTATTTAATAAATAATAAATGAATAGCTAGGACCATGTGCATGTTAATCCTGAGACACTATGGAAATTTCTGCTTACCTTTAAAGTCATTTAGAATAATCATTTACTTATAATTACTTATAACTATCATTTATCATTTATAATAAATTGCTAAAGGGTTCATTTGTTTCTTTATTCAATCATTCCACAAATATTAATTAAGCACCTGCTTTGGGTCAGGCATAGTTCCCAGCACTAGGAGGAGAAAGCAGTGAAAGTTAGATATGCTCCCTATGCTCTGGAGCTTATATTTGGGTAGAGAACACAGAATAAAGAGACAAATATCATTTTGGACATAGGCCCTGGCAAAGATTTAATGCAAAGCAATTTCAATAGTCACAAGTTGACAAATGGAACCTAATTAAACTAAAGAGCTTCTACACAGCAAAAGAAACTATCAGCAGAGTAAACAGGCAATCTATAGAATGGGAGAAAATATTTGCAAACTATGCATCTGACAAAGGTTTAATAACCAGAATATATAAGGAATTTAAACAACTTAACGACCAAAAAAACCAAACGACTCCATGAAAAAGTGGGCAAAAGACATGAAGAGACACTTCTCAAAAGACCACAGCCATGTGGCCAAGAAACATATGAAAAAATGTTCAACACCACTAATCATAAGAGAAATATAAATCAAAACCACAATGAGATATCATCTCACACCAGTCAGAAGGACTATCATCAAAAAGTCAAAAAATAAGACCAGGCATGGTGGCTCATGCCTGTAATCCCAGCATTTTGGAAGGCTGAGGCAGGTGGATCACCTGAGGTCAGGAGTTTGAGACTAGCCTGGCTAACATGATGAAGCCCTGTCTCTACTAAAAATACAAAAAAATTAGGCATGGTGGCAGGTGCCTGTAATTCTAGCTATTCAGGAGGCTGAGGCTGGATATCACTTGAGCCCAGGAGGCAGAGGTTGCAGTGAGCCGAGATCTCGCCATTGCACTCCAGCCTGGGCAACAAGAGCGAAACTCTGTCTCCAAAAAAAAAAAAAAAGTCAAAAAATAACAGATGCTGGTGAGGCTGTGGGAAGAGGAATGCTTATACACTGCTGATGGAAGTGCAAATTAGTTCAGTCACTGTGGAAAGCAGTCTGAAGATTTCTCAAAGAACTTAAAACAGACTGCCATTTGACCTAGCAATCCTATTACTGGGTATATACCCAAAGACATACAAATTGTTCTACCATAAAGAGCCATGCATATGTATGTTCATCACAGCACTATTCACAATAACAAAGACATGAGATCAACCTAAATGCTCACCTACGGTGGAGTGGATAAAGAAAATGTGGTACATATATGCCATGGAATACTACACAGCCATGAAAATGAATGAGATCATGTCCTCTGAGCAACATGAATGAAGCTGGAAGCCATTATCCTGAGTGAATTAATGAAGGAATGTAAAATCAAATACAGCATCTTCTCATGTGTAAGTGGGAGCTAAACACTGAGTACAAATTGACACAAAGATGAGAACAATAGACACTGGGGCCTACTTGAGAGTGGAGGGTAGGAGGAGGGTCAGGATCGAAAAACTGCCTATAGGGTACTATACTCATTACCTAGGTGACAAAATAATCTGTACACCAAACCCTCAGACACTCAGTTTACCTATATAAGACAACTGCACGTGTACCCTTGAACAGCTTGAAAGGTTAGAAAGAAAAGAAAAAAGAAACAAGCAGCAGGGCATGGTGGCTCACACCTGTAATCCCAGTAGCTTGAGAGGTTGAGGCAGGAGGATGGCCTGAGTCCAGAAGTTCAGAGTTAAGAGACCACCTTAGGCAACCAAGTGAGATCCTGTCTCTACAAAAACTGTTTTTAAAAAATTAGCCAGATGTGGTGGCATGTGCCTGTGGTCCCAGCTACCTGGGAGGCTGAGGCAGGAGGATCTCTTGAGCCCAGGATTTTGGAGGCTGCAGTGAGCTAGGATGGCACCACTGCACTCCTGCCTGGGCAACAGAGAGAGACTTTTTTCTCTAAAGACAAAACAAAACAAAACAAACAAGTGCCTAAGGAAGGAAGCCACCGACTTTGGAAAGCAGCCGGTCGTCACGGCCCCCCACCTACAGGACTTTATTTCAAAAGTCCCACCAAGTGCTCACTAGGAGCTCTCAATGAGGATGACATTGGGTTTAGAAAAACAGGAAATCTCTTTGGAAAAGTCCAGCCAGTGGGCTGGGCTCTAGCCACTGTGAAGTGACTCCCCTGGTGTAGGCTGAGTCGTCTACTATCAGTAACCAGATGCCCCGGGAGCAGTGGGCTGGCTGGCCTCTGAGGTGACAGAATACCTGAGGCCCCAGCTGGTGGGGGATGAGGGCAGGGCTGCTCTCTGGTGCCAGGTGTCCTTCTTGGCTGGTCAGAGTGCCACTGTTGGCTCAGGATTCCTGTGGCCTGACATTCCCCTGCCTCAGCAGCCAGGAGCGGGAAACGAATGTAGAGCTGGCCAATCTGTTGTGACAGCAAGTGCTGCAGCCTTTGAAACCTGAGGAGATGGTTGAGGACAGCCTTTGCCTTGCTCACCTGTCCCGGGGTGAACTTTCAGCTTTGGATCTTTGCTGTACTGAATGGGGGGCACATTAAAGTGGATACATTGTGACAGGGAAAGGGTGAGACTGCCCTGTGGAAGATGAATTTGTGGGGTGGAGCTGCAGTCGGGGCGAGGAGCCTCCTCCCCAGATTTGATGAATTGATGTGCGGTACACATTTGATGAATTGATGAGTCTTTTATGGACTCATCATAATCCCTGCTGGCCAGGTGAGGTGGCTCACGCCTGCAATCCCAGCACTTTGGGAAGCTGAGGTGAGCAGACGACCTGAGGTCGGGAGTTTGAGACCAGCCTGACCAACACAGAGAAACCCCATCTCTACTAAAAATACAAAATTACCCGGGTGTGGTGGCAGGCGCCTGTAATCCCAACTACTAGGGATGCCGAGGCAGGAGAATCACTTGTCCCCAGAAGGTGGAGGTTGCAGTGAGCCAAGATCACACCATTGCACTCCAGCCTGGGCAACAAGAGCGAAACTCTGTCTCACATAATAGTAATCCCTGCCAACTGTCTGGTTCATTGATCAAATGTTTATTGAGCCCCTACTACATGCCAGACCCACAGCGTGCCGGGTGCTCAGGATACCACCGTGAAGATGTGGTCCCCAGCATCCCAGATCATTTAGGTAGCATTTTGTTGTTTCTAAGCATTTATCAGGATCTCGATTGACACTAGTCACAAGCCTGTGAATCCCATGGAGCATTACTGTTGTTCCCATTGGAAGGATGGGGGAGCGAAGACACAGAGAGAGAAGACCTTGCTTAAGGGAAGCAGGTAGAATCAAGTCTTGTTTAGTCTTTTCACTGACCCCCTACCAAGGGGAGTCAGGAAACTGATACTTTATACACTATCCTTTTTCTTTACTTTTTATTTTGTTTTGTTTTGAGACAGGGTCTCGCTCCATCACCCAGGCTGGAATGTAGTGCCTGATCTTGGCTCACGGCAGCCTGAACCTCCTGGGCTCAGGCCTCCCGCCTCAGCCTCCTATGTAGCTGAGACTACCAAAGCGCACTACCATGACTGGCTAGTTTTTAAAATTTTTTTGTAGAAATGAGGTCTCACTATGTTGCCCAGGCTGGTCTTGAATTCCTGGCCTCAAGCAACCCTCCCACCTTGGCCTCCCGAAGTGCTGCGATTACAGGTATGAGCCACTGCACCTGGCCTATACTATTGGTTTTTAATGATTCACCCTAACCATTAGAGTCTGACAGCAACATTTGATGAATTAGGGAAGGCTTCTTAGAACTCCTGAGCTTGTTCTCTCTAGTCACTATTTCATTTTTGGCACCTTCTTGTTGAATGAAACCGATGCCCTTCACAGGCAAGGGGATAGATTAGAGACCTATTTAAAGTTCTTGCTTTCACCATGCATATCACATCCTGATACCCATCTTGAAAAGCCCTGCTTAGAAGGTCTTACTGGCTGGACGCAAACACAGCTTGATTTGAAGCTGAAAGGCCTCCCTGGTTACACTTAAGGTACTTGTGAGTCAGAGACGTAGCTTGTACTTCTGTCTCCCAGTACCAAAGTGCACACACGCTGTTCCTCATACAGGTCCTCAATAAACCCTAATTGATTAGTTGATTGGGAACAACAATTATATAGTCCAAGTGCCTGGAAAGACAATCTTGCAGGGCTGCCAGCCAGCTGGGGGCTCAAGGGACAGGTGATTTCAAAGCAATGTGCTTGCTCATCCCCAAGGCAAAGTTTAAAACTGACGACTGAAGCATTCTGTTAGAACAGTGCAAAATTGCAAATATGCAAATAGCCAGCAATAGGGGTATAGCTACACTAACTGGGTTATATTAAGATTCTGGAAGACTCTACAGTTATTTTAAAAAGCAAGTATGTTGTCTATTTTAATACAGAGAAATGTGTATCAGGTACCAAAATGGCAGAAGCAGAATCTGAAAAGAACGTAGAAATAAACATACACTTAGAAAGACGAGAAAAGGTTACCAGGCAGTAGCTCCCCGCCTCCTCCCTTTTTTTGGTAGTTCATTCAGCAAAAGGGATGGTTCTAACAGAGTCATGTCTTTCATACTGTGTGGCATCATGGGAGGAGTCCCTGGGTCAGATCACCAGATGTCCCAGGGATCATGGTGCTGCTAATTATGGGCCTCATGACCTTGAACAACTTACTCTCCCTATCCTCAGTTTGTTATCTGTGAGGTCTGAATTATAACACTTGCCTTACCTGTCTTACCAGGTAAGGCTGTAAAGCAATTAAGAGTCTTTACTGGCCGGGCGCGGTGGCTCAAGCCTGTGATTCCAGCACTTTGGGAGGCCGAGGCAGGTGGATCACGAGGTCAGGAGATCGAGACCATCCTGGTCAACATGGTGAAACCCCGTCTCTACTAAAAATACCAAAAATTAGCTGGGCATGGTGGTGTGTGCCTGTAATCCGAGCTACTCAGGAGGCTGAGGCAGGAGAATTGCCTGAACCCAGGAGGCGGAGGTTGCGGTGAGCCGAGATCGCGCCATTGCACTCCAGCCTGGGCAACAAGAGTGAAACTCCATCTCAAAAAAAAAAAAAAAAAAAGAGTCTTTACTGGCCAGGCGCAGTGGCTCACACCTGTAATCCCAGCACTTTGGGAGGCCGAGGCGGGCTGATCACGAGGTCAGGAGTTCGAGACCAGCCTGGCCAACACAGTGAGACCCCCCCCATCTCTACTAAAAATACAAAAATTAGCTGGGCCTGCTGGTACATGCCTATAATTCCAGCTATTCGGGAGGCTGAGGCAGGAGAATCACTTGAACCCAGGAGGTGCAAGTTGTGCTGAGCCGAGATGGTGCCACTGCACTCCAGCCTGGGTGACAGAGCAAGACATCATCTCAAAAAAACAGTCTTTACCCCACATAGTAGGATATTCATAGATTTCTGTGAAGAAATAATGATGTGTTTGACTATGGGGTGCTGACTGACACCCAGTTTAGACAGTATATAAATGTTTAACCTTTCCGGAATCCAGAAAGTCTTGTGAAATTCCATGGGTTTGGAGTAAGGGATCACAGTCCTGTATAAGGCATATTAGACATTTTTCATTTAACTCCACCTTCACAATAATCCTATAGAGTAGGTTTTACCGTCTCCATTTTACAGATGAGGAAACTTGTGTGTAGAGAGTTTAGGTAATTTGCCTTCCTATTAATCATAAATAGTCCAGGCTAGATGAGAACCATTCTAAAGCCCATGATTTTGGTCATTATGACCTCACCAGCCCGGTTCCAGAAATGCTTGCTGGAGTGGCATCTCCTTGCATTTTCCTCATGAAACTATGAAGAAGAATGTCTCTCCTAATAGCTGACATTGATTTCGTGCTAAGCACTCAAAAATCATTGCCTCTTTTAATCTCTACCACTCTTGGAGGTCTAGACTATTATTGGCCCCATTTTCAGATAAAGAAACTGAGTCTCAGAAACGTTATATAACATGCCCACGTGAATTGAATAGACTGGGATTCAAATTGAAGTCTAATTCAATACCTCCTGGGGTATTGAATCTTTGTTGGGCAATCGGGAAGTTCCCAGGGGTACAAGGAACATAAGTGGCCATATTCCAGAATGGCTGAGAAAGAGGGTGGTTGCAGACTTATGAACGTGGAATAATCTAGCCCTTCCCATTTCCTGGTACTTCCCCTTCCTTCCCCCTCCCTTCCCTTCACTCTCCCTCCTTCCAGACAACAAAGTCAGCTGTCATCTCAAGGATATGAAACATAAGCCAGGATTGGGTGTCACGTGCCCTGAGCAGAGTCATAGGAAGAAAAAAAAACTAGAAAGAATGCACAGTCAGAAGAAGAAAAGTTGTTTCTTAGGCTGCTCAAGGCACATGTAAAGGCAGAAACAATGAGATATTCCTGCAAAAGGTGCCATCTGGTCCTGCTGGTCAGCAAGTCTGAGATTCTGGGAGAACAGACTGAGTGAAAGTCAGCAAAATAACACTAAATAACACCTGATGTCATTTTGTTTTTATTTCTGAAGGGATCCAAGGAACAGGCTTGCCCTTGGAGGTTGAAGAGGGCCAGGTGAGGTTCTGCCTCCTGTTCTGAGCCTTAGCTTTGATTGGGCAGGTCAGGTTGTTCCCAGAGCTGCCCAGTAGGCAAGCCAGGGAGGCTCTGGCACCAGCTGTCCTTGACTGCCTATTCCTAGAGAACTCTGGGGACTCTACTGCAGAAAAGGACAACAGCTAAATCAGACATAGACTGTAACAGGCGAGGTCTCCTGGAAGGGAGGTAGGGGTTAGATGAGAGATACTAGCTCAGAGCATGAGCAGCATTTCATGAAGGTTAAGATGGGGGAGTGGGAGGGCTAAAGATATGATCACAGGTAACGGTCAGATGCTTATAAAGAAGTCAGACGTGTGGCAGGGATCTGGATTGTCACCATGCAGAAAGTTCTCACTGCTGTGTAGAGAATGGGGAAAGGGACTGGTTGCAACCAACTAAAGTAATTATCTTCTTCTTTTTTTTAATTTTTAGCAAGACAGGGTTTACTCTATTACCCACGCTGGAATGCAGTGATCATGGCTCACTGCAGCCTCAAACTACTGGACTCAAGCGATCCTCCTGCCTCAGTCTCCCAAGCAGGTTGTTTAGTTGCTTATTATCTGTACTTCCCTGCCTTCGTTTACAAGAGATTTCTGGTCTGGTGGGCCTAGCTTCTGTGGACTCCACTGGTCACTGCTGGGAGTTGCTGCACACACCTACAGACTTAAGCCACCATACCTGGCTAATTTCTTTTAAAAACAGAGACAGGGTCTTGCTATGTTGCCCAAGCTAGTCTCAAACCCCTGAGCTCAAGCAATCCTCCCACCTCAGGCTCCCAACTCTCTGGGATTGCAGGCGTGAGCCACCATGCCTAGACAACAAAGAAATTTGTTGGAAAGTTGTGAGGGGCACCTCACGGAGTCAAACGAAAGGCTCAAGAACAAACTGAGAGAACAATAGAAAGCCAAACACCTCCAAGGATCCAGGTGGCAGGAGTTATTGGACAGTCTGTTTAGATTTTGTGTTGAGATTCAAGGGAAAGAGTTTAAGTGTTCTGGTTTGGGTTAGAAGTCCATTCTTAAGGCCAGGTGCGGTAGCTCACACCTATAATCCCAGCACGTTGGGAGGCCGACGTGGGTGGATCATGAAGTCAAGAGATCGAGACCGTCCTGGTCAACATGGTGAAACCCCGTCTCTACTAAAAATACAAAAATTAGCTGGGCGTGGTGGCGCAGCCTGTAGTCCCAGCTACTCGGGAGGCTGAGGCGGGAGAATTGCTTAAACCCTGGAGGTGGAGGTTGCAGTGAGCCGAGATCGTGCCATTGCACTGCAGCCTGGGTAACAAGAGTGAAACTCCATCTCAAAAAAAAAAAGAAGTCCATCCTTAGCCTGGGGAGAAGAGGACCCACCAGTATCATAGCCAATGGGAGAGGGGTCATTCTGCAAAGCAGGAAATAACTGTATTGCAATTAGTAAGGCTGTTGTAAGCTTCCACTAGCCAGCATTACTAGTTCATCCTGATTTGCCTGGTTTTGCCAATGAAAGTTCCACGTCCTGGGAAACCCCTCAGTCCCAAGCAAACCAAGTCAGCTGGTCATCCTACCACCAACAGGGTAGTGATCTTGAATTGGCTGTGAAAAACCCCCCAGAGGCGGGGGGTGGTGGCTCAAGCCTGTAATCCCAGCACTTTGGGAGGCCGAGGCAGGTGGATCACGAGGTCGAGAGATCGAGACCATCCTGGTCAACATGGTGAAACCCCGTCTCTACTAAAAATACAAAAAATTAGCTGGGCATGGTGTGACGTGCCTGTAATCCCAGCTACTCAGGAGGCTGAGGCAGGAGAATTGCTTGAACCCAGGAGGCGGAGGTTGCAGTGAGCCGAGATCATGCTATTGCACTCCAGCCTGGGTAACAAGAGCGAAAATCCATCTCAAAAAAAAAAAAGAAAGAAAAAAAGAAACCCCCCCCAGAGGCAATGCCCAGCTGGATGTGGTGGCTCGCACCTGTAATCCCAGCACTTTTGGAGGCCTACGTAGGAGTATCACTTGAGCTCAGGAGTTCGAGATCAGCTTGGGCAATATAGTGAGACCTCATCTCTATTTTTAATTTTAAAACTTTTAAAAATATATTAAAAACCAAAGGCAATGCCCACAAAACTTAATAACATGGATGTCTAATAGTCCATTTTAAGATCTTTGTTGTGCTGAGCTGGGATCTAGTGCCCCACTGGCTACTCTAGACCATCAGCATACTTACTTTTGCACTCAGCCTAGGGGGAGGCTAGAATGTGCTCCCAGTGTACCCAATTAAACTAACTACATCTGAGCTAAACACACCGAACTAAGTATCAGAGAGACTCCGTCTCTTGTTCAAAGTCTATAAGACAGTGAGTGGCAGAGACAGGGTTAGAACTAAAGTCTGGCCGAGTCACCACCTCTGCTACCTCTTCCCTACCCTTGCCCTACTCTGGGAATGTCCAATACTGCCAACAACCTTGAGACTCCAAGGGTCTGCAGGGGCGCTGGGGACTTGAGCTTCCAGGTAGCATCAGGAGGGCCTCAGCAGGCCCAGCTCACAGAGGTTGGGGTACATGAGGTGGTACAGGGTGTGGGTGTGTGGGTGTGTGTGTGTGAGAGAGAGAGAGAGAGAGAGAGAGAGAGAGACAGCAGCCCTGTACCACACGGCCTGGTGCAATCTATCCCAGCGTAGGAGGGCTTATGTAGCAGGTACAGAGAAAATTTTGCTAAAACAAAACAAATCCATATTTCCAGTCCTGCTGATCCCAATCCATGACCTCTGAGATAACAGGATGGAGGTACCGGGGACGCAGGCTCTCCTTGCAGCCTCCCCTGGCCTGTTCCGCACTCCTCAGGAGGAGTTCCCTGGAAGCAGCTGGGTGACGTCCCACAGGTCTCCCTTAAAAGCACTCATCCATCACCCTCTGTCCCCATGTCCCACCCTCCAGCGGCCTTACAGGCTCTGACCCCTGCCTGCTTCTCTCACCTGCATCCTGTATTCCTCACCCTCTCCCTCACCATGCTCCAGCCACACCAGCCTTTTGTCTGAACCTCAAACTCTTCCAGCTCATTTCCGTCGTTGGCTTTTGCACCAGCTGTTTCGTCTGCACAAAGCACTCTTCCCGCACCTTCAGAGGGGGACTCTCTTCATACTCTAGGCTTCCTGCAGACCTTTTGGGGCTACTTAGTCCAGAGGAGCTCCCTATTCATTTGCACACCACCCTGTTTTAATGTGTCACGATCTGTTATTTTCTTGCCTAGTTGCTTATTATCTGTGCTTCCCTGCCTTGGTTTACAAGAGATTTCTGGGCTGGTGGGCCTAGCTTCTGTGGACTCCACTGTTCACTGCCAGGAGCTGCTGCACACCTCCAAGTTCTCCTGCTCTCTGTGTGTTCTCAGCCTTCACACATGCTGTGCTTCCAACCTGGAGCGCCCGCTCTTCACCTCACCTCCCGCTTCACCCCGTCCTGGCTAAATCAGGCACAGAAATATTTCCTGATCTCCACTCCTCGATCTGGGTTAATCCCTCTTTCCCTAATAGTGAGCTGTCAGAGTTCTCAGCACCCTGTAATTCCATTGAAGGCATCCCACAGCAAGGGCACAGGAGTCTGTCTTGCTCCCACTTGTCCTGCAGGCCTGACACAGGCAGGCCCTGGTGCTCAGCAGGTGAATGGATACCCAAAGTCAACTATGTTGACCACACTGGAAGAATGTAGCCACTCTGCTGGTGACCGGCACACAGGACTTCCAGGTGCCAGGACTGGGTTTGTAAACTGAGAGCAGGGTGAGTGGGAGCTCCACGGAAACAGAAACCAATGTTGCCGGCTTTAAGTGAGCTCATCAGTCTCCAGATGGGCTAAGAGGAGAAAGAGTGTTCCAGGGAGAGGAGACACAGGGGCTGAAGGCCCAGAAGCCATAGGCAGGAGCCGCAGGGAGAACTACAAGTCAGTCTCCCTGGTTGGCACAGGGCTGGGGCAGAGGCGAGAAGTGAGGCCAAACCACAAAGGGTTTGTAAGCCTCGCTAAGGTGTCGAGCTTGATCCTCAGGGTAATGGGAAATCATTAAAGAGTCTAAAGTAGGGAGTGAAATGGTCAGATCTGCATCTAAACAGAAACTTCACAGCAGCTACAGGTATATCTTGGGATGCAGAACTGTATCCTTAACCTAAATCCTTATGTTCCCTCCCAGATGACCACACGCTGTGCTTCCAGCTCTCCTCACAGAATTCCTAAGTGGGTACAAAATGCAAAGGCTTCAGCAGAAATCTGCTCCTTGACCCCTATACTGGGTTGAATGATGGCCCACCCAAAAGATGTAGGCATGTCCAAGCCCCCTGAAGCTATGAGTGTTACCTTATTTTGAAAAGGGGTCTTTGCAGATGTAATTAAGGATCTTAAGATGAGATCATCCTGGATTACCTGGGTGGGCCCTACATGCAATGGTAAGTATCCTTTTAAGAGACAGAGGAGGAGGAGGCCATGTGACCACGGCAGAAATGGGTATGATGCCTAGGAAGCCAAGGATTGTTGGCAGCCACCAGAGGCTGGAAGAGGCAAGGCAGGATCCTGCCCTAAAGTCTCAGAGGAGATGCAGCCTGCTGATGCCTTGATCTGACTTCTGCCTTCCAGAAGTGTGAGAGAATACAGTTCCATTGTTTCCAGCTACTCATTTTGTGGTAATTTGTTTCAGCAGTCCTAGGACACTAATACAACCCCATACTCTCACTAAGAAGCTTCCAGGACCCTTCGCCATTTGGTGGACCCTTCTAAACCAGATAACTTCCTGTCTGTTTAGAAGCTGTAATTGTGACAGAGGCAAAGAGCCAGACTAAATCATCTGTGGATCTCCTTCTTTGTACGGTTTGTCACTAAAACGCCACCTTTGACCAAACCAAGAAAGTATGTAACCAGAATGAAACAACGGACAGATCAGTGGAGCTGGGTCTTTGGCCAAGGCCAGAAGACTCTAAGAGGGAAATGCTGGCAGGACTTTGCAGGGATTAATGGTTTGGAAAGAGGGAGGAGGACAGTGAGTGCTCTATGGTGGTGGGCACAGAAATGGCGGGGATGGTTGTCGTCTAAATAGATTCCAGATTCCTAGCTTCAAGTTCAAAAGCACCTGGTGGTTTTGGGAACTCGTGTTCCAGAACACTCAGCCTGGCCTTTAGGGTGGGTTCACTAAGACGTCACTTATCAAGAGTTTCTTAAAGTACCCACTACATGCTTGCTTTATTCGGCACTGTATCCAGCTAGGCACCTCGAAGGGTACAGTAAATGTCTGCATTTCTGGGCAATAAGATTCCAGGCTGGGCCGGGTGCAGTGGCTCACACCTGTAATCCCAGCACTTTGGGAGGCCGAGATGGGTGGATCACCTGAGGTCAGGAGTTTGAGACCAGCTTGGCCAAAATGGCAAAACCCCATCTCTACTAAAAATACAAAAAAAAAAAAAAAAAAAAAAAAAAAAGCTGGGGATGGTGACATGGCCTGTCATCCCAGCTACTTAGGAGGCTGAGGCAGGAGAACTGCCTGAACCCAGGAGGCAGAGGTTGCAGTGAGCTGAGATCGCACCACTGCACTTCAGCCTAGGCAACAGAGCAGGACCCCATCTCAAGAAAAAAAAAAAAAAAAGATTCCAGCCTACCTCTGAAAGTGTCAGTAATTAACCTTTGGATGTGTGATAAGTGTCTTGTCCTGGAAAAATCCTTATCCAACCCTGTAGATAGCCAGGGTTCTCTGTTAGAGCTTCTTTTTTGGAAGATTGCTCAACGTTGTAATGTTATAGGCTCCCCTTCAACATCTTCAGCCTCACAGGAACTAGCCTGGTCCTTGGTTCACTGTAGGTATCTAATAAGGAGTTGATGACTTTAACAGGCCAGTTTTCAGGCCCATCTGGGTTTTCAGAGGGCACCTGCAGAAGGTTCTTATTTTGCTGGGAGAAAGGTTTCAGCAGGTAGTTTCAAGCACTCTGAGGGCACTGACGGCCAGGGGCCCAGGTTTCATCCCAAGACAAGGAAATAGGACAAAGAGAAGAGGCCCAGGACAAAAAGAAGGCTGTGGGTGGGGGGGAGGGAGAGACGAGAGAGGGTGTAAAGCCCAAAGTCAGCGTTGCTAGAGGTCACAATCCTACAACTCTCCTCCACTAGGCTTGTGCCAATTGTCTTAAGTCCTGGCTAAGAGGGCATCCTACACCTCCTTCCTTGTAACTCCTTCTCTCTCTCCCTTCCCTCTCATTCCCAAACATTTTAATTTAACTGCAAATAGCACCCACATGAGCTGGACTCAAAGGCATCCAGAAACTCATCAAGTACAAAGGGCCATTGGACTCATCACAAATCCTGCCCCCTGTGGAAGGTCTCTGTTTATATCGAACAGAAGAGTGTTTTACTGAGAAAGGTGGTAAATCTGGGTGGCAGACTCTTTAAACAGACCTCTCCTGTAAAATAGAGAAATACTGGTGGGCATCTGAAATGGGAAGAAATGAGAGCACGCGTGTAGGGCACGAAGCTCAGTACTTGGCCGCGGTCACAATGCCAGTGGTCTTGGGGCTAGCCTTGGAACTGCAACTGCTATTTCGATTTTTTTTCTTTTTTTTCTTTTTTAGATGGAGTCTTGCTCTGTTGCCCAGGCTGGAGTACAATGGTGTGATCTCGGCTCACTGCAACCTCCGCCCTCTGGGTTCAAGCTGTTTTCCTGCCTCAGCCTCCCGATTAGCTAGGATTACAGGCACGTACTACCACACCCAGCTAATTTTTGGATTTTTAGTAGAGATGGGATTTCACTATGTTGGCGAGGCTGGTCTCAAACTCCTAACCTCAGGTGATCCACCCGCCTCGGCCTCCCAAAGTGCTGAGATATAGGCATGAGCCACCATGCCTGGCCAGTGTTTTAATTTTGAAAACCTGTCTCCTCTAATCTGCTGTGTGAGGAATCAGTCACTCCCTTTTCCTCTGTTTTCCTCTCTTAGTTTTACCAGGGCAGTGTAAACATCGCACCCTTCTCAGATAAGCACCCAGGAAGACAAGGGACGGCTAAGGTCATGTACTCACTGTCAGTAAACGTTAGGCTTTCACAACCTCCGGGCAGACTCCAGAAGATGTGGCTGAAGTGCTTAGTGTTACCTCTCCTGGGGCATTTCTCTCAACAGTGTTGTTAGCGCCCTTTGGATTGGGTGAGGGGAGGCGGAGGTGAGGAAGCAAAGTGTCAGGAAAGGCAGGTACCCACTGAGTAGAGTGGGGAAGTACCTGGCACTTTGGGAGGCTGAGGCAGGTGGATCACCTGAGGTCAGGGGTTCGAGACCAGCCTGGCTAACATAGCGAAACCTTGTCTCCACTAAAAATACAAAAATTAGCCAAGAGTGGTGTTATGCACCTGTCATCCCAGCTATGTGGGAGGCTGAGGCAGGAGAATCACTTGAACCCAGGAAATGGAGATTGCAGTGAGCTGAGACCGCACCACTGGACTCCAGCTTGGGTGACAAAGCAAGATTCCGTCCAAAAAAAGCCGGGAGGTGGGGAGAGTCTCAGCCTCTCTCAGTCTTCTCACAAGCAAGGGACTTGCCTCTCACTTCTTCTCTGAAGCTCCATAAAGGAGACCCTGTTTCACTTTGCTTGCCTCTTTCTTTCTATAAAATCTTGTTCTAATGGAACTACCTTATACATTTGTTTATGCTAACATGAAGATTTATGCTAGCTCATTTTCAAAAGGGAAAAAGCTTTCAGTCAAAGAAATGAAAACCTTCAAGTGAGTGAGGGAGGCAGAGGGCCTTCCCAATGATTTAGACAGCTCACCGCCTACTCCATCCAGAAAAGCAGTGGGTTTTCTATAACCCAGCTGTGACAGGGGGCCCAGGCCATTTGTGTTTGCTGAAATGACTGAGCGACTTCAAGACATGGTCTCACTCTGTCACCCAGAGTACAGTGGTGCAATCATAGCTCACTGCAACCTCCAACTCCTGGGCTCATGTGATCCTCCCGATTCAGGCTCCCCAGTATCTGGAATTATAGGTGTGTGCCACCATGCCTGGCTAATTTTTTGTTGTTGTTCTTTTGGAGAGATGGTGATCTCTGTATGTTGCCCAGGCTGGTCTCAAACTCCTGGGCCCAAGTAATCTTCCTACCTCAGCCTCTCAAAGTGCTGGGATTATAGGTGTGAGCCACCATGCCCGGCCTGACTGAGCAACTTATGAATCCTCCATCCTCTTCCTGGAAGTAGGAAAGTAGACAGGGGCTTGGTGGTGGTGGGAGACAGGGAAGCTCAATGGAGCAGAGGTACATAAAGAGGGAGAGATTACTCCTTCCAAATGCACTTCTCAGAAAAAGCAGGGCTGCCAGAGAGGAGTGCAGAGCTATTTCTTCGAAACATGACTTTCAATGTAACACAAAGTAAAGGGCTCTGGCCCTGTATGTCTTTGGGGGTCCCTCCTGCCCCATGAGATGTCCCAGGTCATGGCTGATGTTTCCAGGAGGAGCTTGTCTCATGGGCAGGTGCAGCCAACCTGTATACTGCCTGGTATTGCCCTCTGCCTGGGGGCATGGGACCAAAGTAAGGCCTGGATTACATTATGCTACCTGAGAATTGGGGTCAGTGGGTGATTTCAGGTTACCAGACAGTGTCAGAGCAGAGACAGTAAGAAGGATTGGCAGGGAGTGTCACCTGCCCCCTCCATCGGGTGGATCCACCCAGCAGCCCTCTTGGTGCAGGAGTGCATGATGCCAGGGTGCAAAGGGCCTGGCCCCCTGAAAAGTGGTTCCAAAAGATGAATAACAGATGGGCCAGAGCCAGTCTTGGAACACAAACACCAGTATATTTTATGTGCACAAATGTGAAAAGGAAGAGACAGAGGGACCAATGGAGACACAGAGCAGGCAATGGGCGCACAAACTGTCGTGTGTCCTTCTCAAGAGCTGCCCAGCTGGGAGACGGTCCCACCCACTTCAAAGGCCCTTTAGCAGAGCTGGCGCCTGCAGCTCCTCCAGGTCTGGGTGGCCCCAGGGTGGAAGGCATGCTACCTGCCATGGCTCCTCTAAGGGCTGGGCCTCTCACCTTTCTGCATCCCAGGGTAATGCCTGCAGTCCAGGGCTTCGTAAATGCAGGTTCTCATGAACTGACCCACTCAGCAGCTGCCTCCCCAAGAGACCCATGCAGAGTGAGGGACCAGGACAAAAGGGCCTCACGGGCACTCCCTAGGTATTATTGCTGTGAATAAGCATAGGCCATTGTGACTCACCGGCATTGAAGAGGGGACAGGGCACATGGGACAGGATGCCTCACAGACATCTGAAGCAGTTCAACCATGCAGGGCCACACATTGCAATCTGTAATCAGAGATGCTGCCATGTCCAGTGGAGAGAGGCCCAGGACACCAGAGGTTCACAAACAGCAGGCAAACACTCCCCACCAGCACCCTTAATGCTTGGCAGGGCTGGGATTATTCTAAACTTTGAGTCCCTGGGCACTAAGGGATTGGGGCCGTGATACCCAGAAAAGCAAGAGTTGAAGTCTGGGCTATCCCTGGTGAGATCTGAACCCGTAGATCCTGTGGTCAGGTCATGGGTTGTTGCCTTCCTTTGCTGGAGGTTTGATGCCCTATGAAGGGCAGTTGGAGCAATAGGACACCTAGATGGAGCAGAAACACAATGCTGGATGTTGCCAGGCACACAGGTGTACCCCAGGACCTCCTGCACTTGGGAGCTTATAGGACCCAGAGAGTAAATGGTGCCAGGGAATGCCCACAAGGCAACATCTGGAGCAGCAAGACCTGGTAGACCATTCAAGGGCTTGCTCTGGCTGAAAATAGCTGGTCACTGGACTCAGTTGTGGAATGGGGATGTAAAGACAGGTAGTGGGGTCTAGGAGCCCGCATGGAAGGCCTGAAGCGTTGCCGGGAGACTGAGACAACATGGAGTTGGGGAGAGAACCAAGGAGACAATTGCCCAGAGAGAACAGGGAAGCCAGACAATATTCTCCTCCTGGAATTTTCTCCACCTATAGATGGAAAACAGTCTACTTTCACCAGAAGTCTGATTCTCTGTAACCCCCAAAGCCCTGGAATTGGGGCCAAAATACAATCAAAAGGAGGGCTGGCCCCTGAAGAAAGTAGCTAATCCCTGGATTTGAAGAGCCTGCCCAGGAAATAGGCTAGGAAATACCCTTCATTCTGCTCTGGACAGGGCTAACTGCAGAAAATCCTGCCAAAGGCAGAGTCTGCACGCTTTTCTCCAGACCTAGGACACAACTGTGGCCCACCCCACCACACCCTGCAACCTGGGCCGTGCTATCTGCACAGTCTGGGCAGGACAGCCAGCAGGGAAGAGGACATTCTCTCCACAAGTGTTATCGTCACTTTGTAATGATCCATAAAAAGGGAAAAGCTAATTTCTACCTAAGAGTCCTAGTGTGGTGAAGAAGAGACCATGTACCATAGGATGGGCCACTTTCTAATGGACCCTTCCCCTTGGGGAGTGAAGGTCAGAGCCAAGTAGGCTGGAGTATGTCACCTGTCCACTGCCAGCAATGGACCTGTCATTGGGCAAAGTGAGTCAGGGGAACCAAGGTGCCAATGC
The DNA here is from genome assembly GCF_048565385.1 of Saimiri boliviensis. Taxonomy (NCBI): domain Eukaryota; kingdom Metazoa; phylum Chordata; class Mammalia; order Primates; family Cebidae; genus Saimiri; species Saimiri boliviensis. The sequence goes on along the minus strand of NC_133450.1, from coordinate 36,257,821 downwards.
CCATGAGTGTGGCAGGGTTAATACTGTTGAAGGAGTAAGCTCAAAGGGTCAGCCTTGCTGGGAGGAGTTTGGGGAGAGGGGCAGCCTCGATGTTTCGCTACAGGGCTGGGGCTCTGGCAGAACTAGAATTGATACCCTGCCAGAAAGGAGGCTCCAAGAGCCTTCTACAGCCACAAGGTTCTCCTCTCTTTCTTCTTCTCATTCTCCACCAGTCTCCAATGCTGGTTACCTGGCTCCTCCATCCCATAGAAAGCTAGATTGCTCAGTTCTGGCTTCAACATAAACCAGCCAGGGAATAGATGATCTAGAACTCTGCCTTTTCCCCACCAAACTGACTTGCCCCTAGGTCCCCATTGCGGATCCACAGGGCCTATCCCAGCCTGCCTGTGCATTGGAGGGCATCATTTGTTCTCAGCTGGGCCACTATGAGAAGGGAGCACTGCCACGGCCCACTAGACCAGGGGCAGGGAGGGGCAACTCAGGAACTCCCCAGGCATCAGGCCAGCGGGAACAGTGGAGGGAAAGCTGCCGGGGGTGGGAGCTGGGGGTGTCTCAGGGCTCCATCTCCAGCTCCTGTGCTGCCTAGGGAGCTGGGGTGGGGCAGCTGTGGTGACCGACATGGATAAAGAGCTGCTAATGGTAAAGGCCTTGAAAACAAGCGAGTAAAGGGGGAAACGCCACCGAACACACAGGGATTGAAACCTCCAAAAGCCCAAGGTTGGTGGGAATCCAGCACCACGGGGGGCCCCAGAAGGCCAAGGGAGCAGCGCAGGGCCCTGGGGGAGGGGAGAGGAGCCAAGGAAGGGTCTCCCAGCCCTTGCAGACCAGCGTTGCGGCCACGCAGCCTCCTGGCTGCCCAGTCTCTCCTCAGCTGCAGCTCAGCAGGCCCCTGGGGAGGTATTGGTTGCAAGCAAGCACCTGAATATTGCCTAATGGAACCAGCCAAAGCCCAACTAAATCCAGACGGGAGGGAAGAAGGTCAGGCCTTGCCTCCCACCTGCAGCCCCATTCTCATCGTCCCTTAGCCAGGACAGGGCCTGCTGCTTCCAAAGTCAACTACATAGTCCATTGCTGCTGGGCCACAGGCCTCCCGGCGCCAGCCTCTGAGCTGGGCCAGGATCCGTGGACCCTTCCAAATGTCCCTCTGCGACCTCCACACCCCGTCCCCCAACACCTGACCACCGCCCGCCACGGAGGTTAGGGGGCTGTGTGTGCCCTACACGGGTGAGCCTGGCCGAGGCAGGGCTTGTGCGGCATGGACGGGGCAACCTCGCCAGCTTGGTCTCTTGGTCCATGAGTTCCATGAGAGATCCCCAGGCCCCCAGCCGCTCCCTACTCAGTCAGTCTTGACGTGGCCATTGGCCAGAGCCAGGGCGCCACTGGGCTCCCCGGGCTCGGCGTCCTTGTCAAAGCGGAGGCGGAGGGTGTTGCGGATGATGAACTGCTCCATGATGAGGGCCCCGCAGAACCAGGGCACGGCGTACTCCAGGGTGATGAGGCCCATGAAGTCAAAGTCGAACTGGGAGTAGTCCCAGGGGCAGGCGTTGAACTGGCGCAGGATGAAGCCGGTGGTGAACTCCCACAGGTAGGTCCAGAGCGTGTAGATGAGGCAGCGCAGGAGCAGCGGGCAGCGGCCGCGAAGCCGCAGGTACATGCGCTCCACGATGAGTATGGAGGTGCCGTAGATGAAGAGGGCCCACACGCTCGTGACCCCTGGGAACTTCCAGTTCAAGTTCACCACGAACTCCCAGGCCGCCGTGAACATCACCTCGCAGAAGTAGCCGTGGATGGCGTACAGGTACCAGCGGGACAGCGCCGTCAGGGGCTCGGCAGACGCCATGGCGCCGACTGGGGCTGGCTGCGGGTGGGCACAAGAGAGACAGGTGAGGGCCCGACGCGGTGGCTCACTCCTGTAATCCCAGCACTTTGGGAGGCTGAGGCAGGAGAATCACTTGAACCCACGAGGCAGAAGTGGCAGTGAGTTGAGGTGGTGCCATTGCACTCCAGCCTGGGCAAGACAGCAAGACTCCTCTCAAAAAAAAAAAAAAAAAAAAAAAAAAAGACCAGAACAACCTATCCACCCCGCTGACTGCCTCTCCAACTCCACCCAAATGCTACTTAGAGGGAGGTGTCTCTACTCCCTACAGCTTTTTTGGATTATCTGTGGTCAGTTGAAGAGTCTGCTGTCCTGGTCCACCGGTCCTCCCCATTTCGAGGCTACTTGCTGATTTCTCAGCAGGCCTATCCACTGGGGACCCCATTTCTGCCCCAGCTTCTCAAACAGTTCCACCTCACTCATATTTCTGAGATGTAAGTGACCTATCACATTTGTCCTTGTGTGTGTGCGTGCCATTTTTTAACCCATTTTTAAGTGTACAACTCAGTGGCAGTAAGTACATTCACATTGTTGTGCAACTATCCAGCAACCATCTCCAGAATTTTTTCATTGTCCCAACCTGAAACTTTGTATCCATTAAACACAAACTCCCATTCCCCAAACCCCAAGCCCCTGGCAACCACCATTTTACTTTCTGTGTCTGTGAATTTGACTAACTCTGGATGCCTCATATAAGTGGAATCATACAAACACTGTCCTTTTGTGACTGGCTTAGCATAACTGGCTTAGCTTTCCCTTAGCGTAACGTTGTTAAGTTTCATCCATGTTGCAGCACATGTCAGCATTTCCTTCCTTTTAAAGGCTGAATCATACTCCATTGCCTATATCACCATATTTTGTTTATCCTTTCATCCATTGATGGACACCTGGGTTGCTTCTACCTTTTGGCTACTGTGAATAAGGCTGCTGTGAACACGGGTGTACAAAGGTCTGTTTGAATCCCTGCTTTCAACTCTTTCAAGTACATACCCAGAAGTGGAAATGCTGGATCCTATGGTAATTCTATAGTTAACTTTCTGAGGAACCGCTGCGCTGTTTTCCACAGTGGCCACAACCATTTTACATTCTCCATAAGCAATGCACAAGGCTTCCAATTTCTCCACATCCGCCCCAAACACTAGTTATTTTCTGTTTTGTTTTTATAATGGCCATCCTAATGGGTGGGAGGTGGTTCTCTCATTGTGGTCACATTTGTCTTTGCTCCATTAAATGGGGTTTTAGTGTTTGGTTTCAGTGTTGAGGGGAAACCAATGGATTGACACAGGAAAGAGTCCTCCCCTGTTCTTCTGACTCCCTTCCCTTCCCCTCTTTGAAACCCCACCAGTCTTCAAGGTCCGCTCCCATGCTGCTTCTCTCTACTTTCTCCTCGCCCTCCACCAGCAACAGTCTGCACCACTCATCTGGCCCATTATCAGGTGCTACCTCAATGGCTTTTTGAAGAACGTGCCCTCATAATCCAACTAGCCTGTGAACTCCTTGAGGACAGTGACTGTTGCACAGGCTGGTGCTTTGTGGCCTTGACATGGGCCTCTCCTGGGCAGGCCCTCTCTAAATGACATGTCCTGTCATGTAAAGGGTAGCATGGGACTACATTAAGAATGGGAAGGTATGGCTTGAGAACATAAATCCCAGCTCTGCCAGCTGCCAGAGGTTTCACATATCTGTCCATCCCTTCTCCAAGGAGGGACAAGAGACTGAGGTTAAGGACATGAATCTGCAGTGTCTGGGAATCCCAGCCTCACATTTCAGCTGAAGCAGTCCTGGTCACATTAATACCTACCCATCCTTGTGCATTGCTATGTGGTCTTCCAAGCACTTCATTCATATTTTGTCATGTTTCTTACATAATTAAGATTCACATGAATGCCACATAACTTTGTTCCCATTTTTTTGGAGTGAGACAGAGCTCAGAGAGCAGACATCATTTGCCCCATATCCCAGGACCAGTAAATGACTTAGACTAGAACCAGTATCTCTTGCTTTCTACTTCAAAACTTACCCCACTGCACATGACTGCCCATCTCTTAGACATATGTACTGAATGCCACTCCCCTGCTCAAAAATGCTCGATAGCTCCCTATTTCCTAATGAGACACAACAGTATCCTTGGCCTGCCATTCAAGATTCTTCATGACCTCGCCCTGATTGACTCTTCAGCCTTTTCCTCACAAACCAGCTCTTCCTGTCTTTCATCTCCATGCCTTTGCAGGTCCTGTTCATTCTGTGGGGTGTGCCTTTCTCCTCTCAATTCCGTGAGTATAAACCAGCTTACAGATTACCTTCAGAACAAAATCTCTTTCATCTTCCCAGGTCCCAAGTCCTCTCCTCCTCCTCTGAATTTCTACAGCAATTACTCTGTCTCACTCCCTTTGGTACAGGTTATCTTCTGTTACATTATGTTGAGAATTTCAGTCCCCAGCCGGACCTCTTTCCTGTGTGCTGTACGTACAGCTCCTGCTCTTCACTAGGCAGCTCCCACTAATGTCCCACGAACTCATGGGCAGGTGTAGTGGCTCATGCCTTAATCCTAGAACTTCGGGAGATGGAGGCAGGAGGATCGCTCAAGCCCAGAACTCTTGAGTTTGAGAACAGCCTACGCAGTGCAGTGAGACCCTGTCTCTAAAATATAAATAAAATCAAACTCATTATCTTTTCACCAAAACCTGTTTCCCTCCTAAGACCCCTACCCCAATTAATGGTACCACCATGCACCCAGTTAGAACTAGAGGCCTCAAAGTCACTCTGGCTTCCTCTGCAACATCCCCACCCTAACATGAGTTCCTGAGAGTGACGGGCTTGCCTGCCTGGTTCAGCACAGTATTCTCAGTGCCTGGCAAAAAGCCCAGCACACAGAAAGCATTCAAGACAAGAATAAAGGCATTTCTTAGTTAGCAGTTGCCACATAACAAATCATCCCCAAAACCCTGGCCTAAAACAAATACCATCTACTGTTACAGCTCACGTGTCTGTGGTTGGCAGATGGCTGGTGCAATGTAGCTCCACTCCACCTGTCTCTCATCCTCCTCTGAGGCCCAGAGGACTTGCCTGGGCATATTCTTCTCATGGCAAGGGCAGAGACACAAAGGTGAGCAAGCCCAGTTGCATGAGTGCAACTCAAGACCCTGGTTAAGGCATGCCCACCACCATCCCACTGGCTAAGAGAAAGCCACCAAGTCAGCCACTAACACCCACCCTTTCTACCTCTTTAATATCTTTGGGATCTATCCCCTCCTCTTCATTCCTCTTCGCATTGCTACCACTGCTCTGGTTCAGGCACTCATCATGTCTCACCTGGATGACTCCAAAGGTCTCCCAGCTTTGCCTTCTTCCTTCTGATTCACTCAACACAGGACGAAAGAGTGTGTAGAAAAAACTGCAACCTTTCTAAAGTACAAATCCAACGTTTCTTGCCCCTTAAAACCTGTGAGTGGATCTTCAACATCTATAGGGTAAATAAAGCTCAAACCCCAGCTGGGGACAGCTGGCAAAGCCCTTGACAACTTGTCCCTGACTCCAATCCTGTCCTCCAGATCTCCACCTTGCTATTTTTGCTACCTGGGCCCCTCTCAGGACTGGTGAACCCATAATCCTCCTTTAAGACCCAGCTCCTCCTCTGTGAGGACTTTCCTAAGCACCGTGACTCCAGAGCTGTCTGTTGACTTCTGCACCCTCCCTTCTCTGTGGTGACAGTGAGCACTCTGCTGGATTCATCTGAAGGCCAGCACCGGCAGCCTCCTGAGGAAGGCTTATTTAATAAGTGGTAAGAGAAAAAAGCAGGATTCAAAACTGAATATTCAACCTAACTTCGATTCTGCAAAGCCATGCATACATGCACATATACAAAAAAATCAAACAATCATCTCTGGATGGTGATATCATTGATTTTTTGAATATTTTTCATCGTACTCTTTTTTCCTAACAAGCATATATAACTTTTATAAAACTAAAATTTCATCTTAAAATTGCTTGTGAAATGAATATGTATTCACCATGTTCATACCTCATATATAGAAGGTGTTCAATGAATTTGCTAAGCAAATGAACCCGAAGAAACCCGAAGTCACGCAAAATTAATGCAGGTTCTTCCTTCCTGGGTCTTCCAACAACAAACCATACCTCTCAGGTCTGGATATGGCCAGCTGGTTAAGCTCAGGGGCCCCAGATGATTCTAACTGCCTGGGTTGGAATCCTGGCTGATGCTTTCCACCTGTGGGACCTAATAGAGGCTGCTTGACCACCCTGTGCCTCAGGGTCCTTGTAGGTAAAGTGAGGATAAAGGAAGTAATGACCACAGAATGCTGTTGTGAGGATGAATGAGCCAGTACACATACACCACTTAGAACACAGCCAAGACTCCAGAAAGGGCAGCTGTCATTTCCGGCACAGAGCCAGGCTTCTAGACAGCCCTTCCTGCTTTTATGCCACCTCCTACCTGATGCAGGGTGGCTGTGCCTCTGCTCTCGGCAGTCTCTAGGAAAGCCCTTCCTGTCCAGCAGGTTAGGTCTTCATCCCCACCCTGAGCACCAAGCTAGGGAGCCGAGAAATCCAGTGGCAACAATACTACCACATACAGCCCTCAGGAGAACAAAACCCACAGACAGCCCGAGAGAGTGAGCCTGAGCCTCCAGCTTCCCTGTGGCTACTGAGGGATGAATGGAAGAGGAAGGGTCTCAGCCAGCCCGAGGTGGAGGCTTGAAAAGAGGGTAGACTGAAAGAGTCACAGCCTGTCACCCCCTCATTTTATCCTATGCCTCCCACCGCCAGGCAGAGAGAACAGACCCAGGCTCCAGGGGAGCACACTGAGGCAGGCTGATGGCCTGAGACAGATGGCACAGTGCAGGGATGCAGAGACGCCCGAACCTCCTGCCCTGACTCAGGCCCCGTGACCTGCACATACACCCCTGGCTCTCCCAGTCCCCAGGGCCCAGGCTGAAGGAAGGGGAACCTCACTTACAGGGCTCTCCTGCAGCAGCCTGAAATGACTGTATGGATCTCATCACTCAGGCCAGCCCCTTAGCCTTGATGCTGACTTTAAACGTTGCTCTTCTTGCCTCTGATCTCTCTGGGACGGCCCAGAATGGCTTCCCAGCTGGTAACAGATAGGAAGGTCCAGTCTCTTCCCCAACCCCAGCAGGTAACTTGGGAGAATTAGACCCCAAAACCCTCGGAGCAGAAGCAAGATGAAAGGGGTAGCTGTCAAAGGGAGAGAGAAACCTAGGGTGAGAGACAGCAAGTTCCTGGATAGAAGAGTTGATGGAGTTCATGCCTGTAGTCCCAGCATCTTCGGAGGCCGAGGTGGGAGAATAGCTTAAGGCCAGGAGTTCAAGACCAGCCTGGGTGACATAGCGAGACCCCCATCTCTAGACAAAAAAAAAAAAAAGCAACCTGGTTTGATGTGTGTGCCTGTAGTCCCAGATTCGAAGGCAGGAGGGTTTGTTGAACTCAAGAATTCAATGCTACAGTGGGCTATGATTGTGCCACTGTACTCCAGCATGGACAATGAGCAAGACCCTGTCTCTTGAAAAAAAAAAAAAAAAAAAGAAAGAAAGAAAGAAAGAAAAAGAAGGAAAGAAATATAAAGAAGTGAGATGGGGGAGAGAGAAACAGAGTGTGCCCCAGGCCCAGGTTCTGTTTCTGGGCAGCAGGAAGCCCATGGTGGTAGATATCGGGGAAGCACAGCACAGCGAGGTCAGTGTCCGATGGTGGAGCTAGGAGAACAGAGCGGGTCCATGCAAGACCAACAGGGAAAATGAAAGACCTGGCTTGGGGCAGAAGATGGGGTTGAAGAGAAGGAATAGGAGACGGTGTCATCAGCTGAGGTGGCAGCTACCAGTGTGGTGGGGAAGATGATACTATTAGACGCTGGGCATTGACTCGGATGCATTTTCAGAACCCCACTCTCCAAACCCATTTCTAGTCAGCACAGGAGCTGTGCTTAACTTTGAGCTAGGACAGGCTCGCCCACCACATCCAGGGCCTGACAGGCCTCTATTCCCTGCCCTGGCATCCGCCCACCTGACTTCCTGTACCCCTGAGCCCCTTCCACTAGCTCCTTGCTCAGCTCTGGGATCAGAGCCCTGGGAAAGCCTGCCACAGGAAGAACCAGCAGCTCAGTGCACCTTGGCCTGTTTCTCTTGGTGACAAACAAAACTGTCCTGAGACCTGTAACATGAAGATAGGACAGCCCAGGAACAGAAATTCAGGGTGGATTGGCCGGGTGCGGTGGCCTAGCACTTTGGGAGGCTGAGGTGGATGGATCACCTGAGGTCAGGAGTTCAAAACCAGCCTGACCATCTTGGTGAAACCCCACCTTTAAAAAAAACGAAAAGAAAGAAATTAAGCGTGGATTGAAGAGGAGGAGAGTGTGAGCAAGACCGAATGCTGGAGGACAGAGTTTGGAGAGCAATGGACAGCTTCACAAGCAGGGTTTGGGTGAACAACACTCAAATCCAAGAGTCCTCATACCTGATGAAAGGGCCTGGGCAAACACAGTCCCAGTGAAGGGCCAGGACTCAAGATGACTTGTGAGATCCGGGAAATACCCCTCCAAGGGAACAGGTGATGGGGAGGGGGAGCTAGCTTTCAGAGCCCTGCTTGCTAAGAGAATCTCACTGGCTGCTCTCTGAGCCTGCTGAGCTGTTCCATAGGGTGGCAGGGAACACCACCAGCAGTTGAGAGGGGGTAAAGAGACTGATATCAAAGTCTAAGACAGGATGTTTTGGTACCAGTACCATGCTGTTTTGATTATTGTAGCCTTGTAGTATAGTTTGAAGTCAGGTAGCATGATGTGACAGGGGGGATGAAGACAGCAAACCACCATGGCATATATGTACCTACGCAGCAATCCTGCAGGATGCAGGATGTGCACATATACCCCAGAGCCCAAAGTACAATTAAAAAAGAAAAAGAAAAAAAAAGTCTAAGACAGGCTGAAGGCAAAACCAGATGGAATGACTGCCCTTGGTTTTGTTACAAACACCCATCTTGTTTCTGGGGGCTAAGGTGCCACAACACAATGACTGGGAATTTCTGTCCAGAGAAGCATCTTGCCAGGAAATCAGGATTCCCCTCCCATGCAACTTGCCTGGGTAGGCCTTCCGCTTTCACCCCACTCACTTCCCAAGCCTCACTACCCATCCCCAGGGACCCCGTCACTACAGTTCCATGTTCTGGGAAGACCCACAGCCCTTCTAGGAGGCCCCTGAGGACAAGGCAGTGGCGGACAGCTTCAGGAGTCCCTGGGTGGCTCTGTGCTGAAGGTGAGTGGCTTCAATAAGGGCAGAAACCTCCCTGAACGTCCCCTGTGGTCATGAAGTTAGCAGGGAGGAAAATAGGGCTTGCTCAGGGCCAGAAGGGAAGCAAGTGGAGGGAAACTCCTGTAGCCACTGGCTGGTGCACATGCCACAGAATTCCACCCTCGTGCTGTGGGCACCCCCCAGGAAAGCCCCAGGGATCAGCGACACTGCAGGCCTTGATGGAGTCCTCCCTCCACCTCCCAAGTCACAATAATAATAACCACATGCTCTTCTCAGTATTTCCATGTATTAACTCAAAAAATCCTCAAGCCCATTTTACAGTTGGGAAAAGTGAGGCAGAAAGAGCCTACATTCTTTTTTTTTTTCTCATGAAGTCTTGCTCTGTTGCCCAGGCTGGAGTGCAGTGGCATGATCTTGGCTCACTGCAACCTCTGCCACCCAGGTTTAAGTGATTCTCCTGCCTCAGCCTCCTGAGTAGCCACCACACCCAGCTGATTTTTTTTTTTTTTGTATTTTTAGTAGAGATGGGGTTTTGCCAAGTTGGCCAGGCTGGTCTTGAATTTCTGACCTCAAGTGATATGCCTGCCTCAGCCTCCCAAAGTGCTGGTATTACAGGCATGAGCCACTATGCCTGGCCAAGCCTACATTCTTATAACTATAAAAGGCAAGGCTGGGGTTCAAACCCCACAAATCTGACTCGAGTCTTAGCACCTAATCAACACACTGCACTTCCCCTGAGGCTGACTACAGGCTCTTCCGAGGCACTATAGTTTTCTGAGTTTCTGCTTCTGGAAGGCTGGGATGGTATGTGGAGAGACAATAGGAAGCAAGGAGAAGGTTGTGAACTTTTGGGTGGATCATTAACAAACTTCCCAACTGGGTGTCAGAGGTCCCAAAGGCTCCCAGCCTGTTCCTCAGGATCCACACAGAGGCCCTCCAGGTCAAAGCTGACAGTCACAGGACCATGACAGCAACCAACCCTCAGGCCTCAAGGCATGTGCCATTCAAAGGCCCCTCACCAGGACACACACAACCCAGACGCCCCCTGACTGCTAGCCCACCCCAGTGCTCCTGGGAGTCTCAGATGGCCCAGCCTTGCCATGGAAACACCAGCCAAGAGTAGGGGCCTGCTACCCAAAAGTGCAACAGCTAGCGTGTCAGGAGCAACAGTTCACACAGAGGATTTTAGGGGGCCTCGGATACCAAGCAAAGCCCAGCAGGAGGCGGAAGAGGGTAAGTGAGGTTGGGGTATGGAGTCAGTTCTGGCACAGAGGTCCCTGGGGCTCAGGAAGCAAAGGATGTCCTGCACGGGGGACTGGCAGGCTGGCATCCCAGACCTGCACATGGCTGCCTCTTTGTTACCATTCAGGTCTCAGCTCAGCTGTCACATCTCAGGGACTTTTGATTCCACAACCCAAAATAGCCTTTGTCACTCACATCATCTCATTTTATTTTCTACATAGCACTTTCACTTTCTGACATGTTGCTACTTAATGGTGATCTGTCTCTCCTCAACTAGAATGCAAGCTTCATAAGGGCAGGGGCATTGTCTTGTTCACTGCTGTGTAATCAGTGCCTAGAGTGGTGTCTGGCAATAATATCTAGTAATACTTCCGGAATGAATGGATGGATGAATGGGCCCAAACAGGCTCAGGCCCTTAAACACTGATGAGGGCTGGTATAAGCAGCTAGCTGCCTCAGCTTCTCTTCCCTCCTTTCTTGAGAAATATAGCCATCTAAAATGTTTAAGTTTAGCATTTAAAATTTTTTTCTGAGTATAAAAGTAACATATGCTCACAGCTGAAATTTAAACATTGCATAATGACATAGAAAGCAAAAGTTCCAGGTGGGATATGGTGGTTCACGCCTGTAATCCCCATACTTTTGGAGGCCGAGGCAGGCAGATCACAAGGTCAGGAGTTTGAGACCAGCCTGGCCAACATGGTGAAACCCTGTCTCTACTAAATATACAAAAATTAGCTGGGCATGGTGGCATGTGCCTGTCTTGAGGTGCAAAACTGTCCTGAAGCCTGTGACGTGAAGATAGGACAGCCCAGGAACAGAAATTCAGGGTGGGTTGAAGAGGAGGAGAGTGTGAGCAAGACTGAATGCTGGAGGACAGAGTTTGGAGAGCAATGGACAGCTTCACAAGCGGGGTTTGGGTGAACAATTTAGGAGGCTGAGGCAGGAGAATCTCTTGAAGCCAGGAGGTGGAGGTTGCAGTAAGCTGAGATTGTGCCACTGTACTCCAGCCTGGTGACACAGCAAGGCTCTGTCTCAAAAAAAAAAAAAAAAGAGAAAGCAAATACATCTTAGAGAAAGTTGCTATTAATGGTATGTTGTATAGTCATCCAAATTAAATTTTATTTTTAAAAAAAGCCAATACGTGAATCATAGAAAAAGCATTCATAGGCTCGGTATGGTGGCTCATGCCTGTAATCCCAGCATTTTGGGAGGCTGAGGCAGGAGGACTACTTGAGCCCAGGAGTTTGAGACCAGCCTGGGCAACACAGCAAGACCTCATTTCTAATAAAGAAAAAAAAAAGCATTCATAATTCCAAACTAGCAGCGATGATCATTTCTCCCTTGCAATATTTTCCTATATGTGTATTTTACCAGTCACCATAATATACTTATTCTGCAACCTGCCATTTTCACTTGTTATAACTATCTTTCCAAGTTGTTATATAGCCTCTGTGCTCATTATTATAATGGCTGTGTACTAACTATTCCACCAAGTGGAAAATTGTAATTTACTTAACCTAGGTGTCCAAAGGGAGCAACTATTTCCCATTTCTACTACTACAGATGACACAACAGGAAGTACCTTAATACCTGTAACAGAATAATTCAGCCCTTTTCCTCTCTGGTACTATTTCTTAATGAATAATTGCAGAAGTGGAATCACTGAACCAAACGGTCCAAAGTCTTAAGCCTGACGGCATAGATTGCTCCAAGGAGATGTGTCATGTGATGTCTCCCATCTGAGTCACCACATTCCCACAGAGGCATCCATGGCCATCTCTCTACCCTCAACCCCCTTCTCCACCCTGCCTCCTACAGCCTAGCCTTGCTCACACCACCCTGGCTACAAATCAACTCAAGAACACACTTCCTGAAAAACACTCATCAAACTGATTTTGCAAGCCCAGGCTGAGTGGAAAACAGTTCTGGCTCTGAATTGTAAACTCTCAACTAGGAGAGTCAAGATCTACCTAAAGTGGAGGAAGACCTGATTACCCCTCTTCCACTCCCTGCAAACTCCTGCATGGAATCTGAAGCTCTGGACTCCCATGGACCAGCCTAGGAACTCGTAAAAAAGTTTGTTTGTTCAAGATTACAAAAACCCAGCTCTGCTTGTCATGCCTTCTGGGGAGCTTCCTTCCTGCAGGCCTCTGATCCCACCAGCTGCGGGCCGTGCACAGACATAACAGCCTTCAGGCCAGACAGGCCTCTGAGGGTTGGGAAAGCAGCCAATTGTCATTTTTTAAGGCATCATCAAGGAAAAGCCAGGGGCTGAGGCTGGAAAGAAAGGCCTGTGAGGACAGGCAGGGCTATGAAGTTAGGAGCCTCTCATCCCACCTGGAGCTTGTCTTGCTGAGGAGGAGATGCTGCTGCTAACATGTGGCAAAAGCAAGAGGACCTGCTCCTCTGGATCCCCTGGTGCTCACTCTTATGGCAGCTAAGGCTCACAAATTCCCTCACTTCCCAGGGCCCTGGATGCCCTACTCAAGGCCTCCTGGACCAGCACCACATGCATTGCTCATGGCTTCTGGGCAGAGTTCAGTCCCAGGTGATGCACAGTGATGCACACTGCACAGATCTGAAGCCCAAAGTAGACACTGTCTCCCAGGTGTGGGTGCTCACTTTACTCATGTCAGCCAATCTGGGTGATACCATTGGCTCTGTCCCCACCCAAATCTCATCTTGAATTCCCACATGTTGTGGGAGGAACTGGGTGGCAGGTAACTGACTCATGGGGCCAGGTCTTTCCCATGCTATTATTGTGATAGTGAATAAGTCTCATGAGATCTGATGGGTGTCTTTTGTTTTTTGTTTTTATTTTTGAGATGGAGTCTCGCTGTGTCCCCAGGCTAGAGTGCAGTGGCACAATCTCGGCTCACAGGTTCAAGCAATTCTCCTGCCTCAGTCTCCTGAGTAGCTGGAACTATAGGCATGTGCCACCACACCCAGCTAATTTTTGTATTTTTAGTAGAGACAGGGTTTCACTATGTTTGACCAGGATGGTCTCGATCTCTTGACCTCGTGATCCACCCACCTCGGCCTCCCAAAGTGCTGGATTACAGGTGTGAGCCACCTGTAATTGCCTGGCCAATCTGATGGTTTTATAAGGAGGGAGTTTCCCTGCACAAGCTCTCTCTCTTTGCCTGCTGCCATTTATGTAAGATGTGACTTGCTCCTCCTTGCCTTCCACCATGATTGTGATTCCTCCATGCCTACCCATCCATGTGAAACTGTGAGTCCATTAAACTTCTTTTTCTGTATAATTACCCCGTCTCAGGTATGTCTTTATCAGCAGCATGAAAACGAACTAATACACTGGGTCTGGCCTGGTTTTTAGAGGCCACGTAGCCATAAGACAGCTCCAGCATGTGATGGCCCAATATTGCTTGACATTCCCCTCCCACTGCAGAACCACAGAATGGGAAACAGACTCAGAACTAGAACGTCCAGACTTGTGCCCATGCTGATGAGATGCTGAGCAGGCAGGATCGCTAGGCTGGTGATCCCCTGGGTGCTTGTAACATACTCACTTATCACACCCTTGAGTGCGCAGCTCAGAACAGACATCAGGATCACTGTCCAGGAGTGTCCCGGGTTAACCTTTTTGGCTGGACCTTCGTGCCGTAGTCAGCAACATAGGCAAGCATCAGCCCTAGGGCTCAGCTGATCCTTGGCTGGTTGGCTGGCAGCTTCCTTGTGTCCCTGGGAATAAACGAGGAGGGCTTTATTAGCTTAAACGGCCCCCAGCAGATCCAAGGCAAACACTGCAAGGGCCTGGGCTCTGGGCTCAGCACCAGACACTCCTCCCGCCCTGGCCACCAGGGCCCCTCTCCTGCAACCTGCCCCCTCTCCTCTGCATCTGGTTTGCTTAGGTCTGATTAATCCAGCCACAAGAGTCTGGGATGGTCCTGAACAATCCACATGTCGGGGGTTAGGACTTAGGGCTTCTTGCCTGAATGTGCACACACTTGTGACTCTGAGAGGGGATATAATTTTAGAATCTAGCTCCATTCTCATTCAGCTTCAAATTACATTCTCACCTTCACCCTGTAGTGAGTACATCTGTTCTCAAGGGCAGTCAGAACCTCATGGAAGGCAGACAATGTAGGACATTTGTTTCAGCATTTTGAGAGCAGAGAACAAGCATACATGCAGAAAAACAAAATGTGTGAAAAACCTTTCTATGTGCAATTCTACTTCTCATCTATTCATCTCACTTTATTATTTTACCATTATTATGGTTGAGGCCCTTCCTGTGAACATCAGTAACTAGCTACAAGCAAATACAAATCTTACTTTATAATGCCCTTTGCCCTTTACATTACTTTATAATGTACTTTAAAAAAAAAAAAAGTCAAATAAAGACAAGTCTTGCTATGTTGACCAGGCTGGTCTCAAACTCTTGGCCAGTCCTTCCACCTCAGCCTCCCAGAGTGCTAGGATTACAGGCGTGAGCCACTGTGCCTGGCCAGCCATGTACACATTTTTAATAATATCCCTAAGACTTGGCTGGCGCAGTGGCTCATGCCTGTAATCCCAGCACTGTGGAAGGCCAAGGCAGGTGGATCACCTGAGGCCAGGAGTTCAAGACCAGCCTGACCAACATGGAGAAACCCCATCTTTGCTAAAAATACAAAATTAGCCAGCATGGTGGCTCATGCCTGTAATCCCAGCTACTTGGGAGGCTGAGGCAGGAGAATCTCTTGAACCCAGGAGGCAGAGGTTGTGGTGAGCTGAGATTGTGCCACTGCACTCCAGCCTGGGCAAAAAGAGTGAAACTCAGTCTCAAAAAAAAAAAAAAAAAAAAAAAAAAAAATCCCTAAGGCTTGACTATTTAATGGAGATTCCAACATTTTTTGTTTTAATATGAAAGTGCTAAAGCTTCTCTGAAAACCCCCTGGAGGTAGCATCATCTGAGTATGCCCAAGGACAGCACTCAGGCCCAGCATGGCCCTCTGGGACAGCCCAGCCACTCAGAAGCTGAGAACAGTATGTGGCTGGGGGTGGGAGCTGGCACTCCCCCGTGGATGACCAGGCAGGACGAACCAGAGGTGCTGGCCTGT
Organism: Saimiri boliviensis; assembly: GCF_048565385.1. Taxonomy (NCBI): domain Eukaryota; kingdom Metazoa; phylum Chordata; class Mammalia; order Primates; family Cebidae; genus Saimiri; species Saimiri boliviensis. The sequence goes on along the minus strand of NC_133450.1, from coordinate 36,242,360 downwards.
TCTAATGCCCATGCCCAACTTCCTCCCTCCCCTCTGACCCCCAGGCTCTCTGAGTAGAAGCCACTTGAGCCTTTGCTCAAGCTGATAACTTGTGAAGCAGGCAGGCAGCCAAGGAGGAGGAGTGAAAGAGCAAGAGTATGGGGCCTGAAACTCACTATATGCACATGTGCTTTCTGGGGGTGCCTCCTCTGGGACTCCCCTCGGGGCCTCTGCACTGAGAACATCACAGTGGGCTGCTGTGCTCAGCCTTGCCTCCCGCTCCCCAGCTCCTCCAAAGGGGACCCTCCAATTCTCCCGGACCTGTCCATCTTCCCCACTTCTCCCAGCCTGCCGGATGGCGGACAGGGGTCACTTTGGCACGTACCTATCACCTTGAGGAAAGGGCTTTAACAGGGCATGTCCAAACCCTCCAGGCCTCCCTCTCCACCAGCATGACCAGGACCCTGTGCCTGTGGGGAGTTCAATCCCACCTTTGGGCACTTCCCCGACCCTGGCCCTTCAGCCACATCCACGGCACAAGTCAGAACTAAAACAGAAACAGAAACAGAAACCAAAGACCACATCCTGCCAGCACAGCCTGCCGGTTACTGCAGCCAACTCTGGAAGCCCACTGCCTGCTGGGGTGCAGCCCTGGCAGATGAAGCCCCAGGGCTCAGAACAGGTTCCTACTGGGGGCAGTGTTCCACTAGACACCTCCGGCTTCCTGGTCTGCAGGCTTTTTCCCCAGGAAAAACTTAGTTGCAGGGAGGATGAGATGATGGTGCTACAGAGGTCGCACCTCTTCCTCCAAGTGCGTAAGCTGTCCCTAGGCCTCACTGACACTCCCTATTCCCCAAGAGTAGGTCCCAGGGGACAGGGGACATGAGGCTCCTTTGTGGACAGCAGGACCTGAATCAGAGATTCTTGCAGCATATGAATGAATGGTGAGCCTTTATAGCAACTAACATATGGATAGAACTTACATCATCTCTCATGATTTTTCAAGACTCTGTGGGGCAGGGAAGGCAGAAATGGTCACCTCTATTTTAGAAATGAAAACATAAAGGGTTCAGGACATTAAGAGATTTGGCCAAATCCAAACATTTGATTCAAATCCCAGTCCTGAGAGAGATCCAAGATGGCTGATCACTAGCAGCTCGGGATTGTAGCTCCCACTGAAAGCGCAAAGAAGGAGAGGACGCCACACCTTCACATGAATTCTTGTTGCTCACGCACCAGGAGATTCCCAGTGGAGGGGCCCCACGGGTCGCCAGCGCGACTCTTGTGACCGGCGAGGCGATTTTGCCGGCGCCTCGGAGCGTCGGTTCTCGGTGCAGAGTCGGAAAAGCACCCTCAATCTTAACGCCGCTGATTTAGTCGGTGCAGTGGGTTGCTCAGATTTCGGCGCTGAGAATCAGTAAGTTGGACGTCCACTCAGAAACCCAATTACAAAGACGGTGATTATAAAGACTACAGATGGATGAATCTACAACGAAGGGAAGAAAACGGTCAAAAAAGGCTGAGAATACCCAAGATCAGAACGCCTCTTCCTCAGCAGGGGATCCCAGTTCCTCATCAGCAACGAAACAAGGCTTGATGGAGAACGAGTGGGTTCCAATTACAGAAGCAGGCTTCAAAACGTGGATAATAAGAAACTTCAGTGAATTAAAAGAACTTGTTATAACACAATCTAAAGAAACTAAGAACTTTGAAAAAAGGTTTGACGAAATGTCAACAAGAATACAAAATTTAGAGAGGAAAATAAGTGAATTGATGGAGCTGAAAAACACAATACGAGAACTACCTGAAGTATGCACAAGTTTTAACAGCCGAATTGATCAAGCAGAAGAAAGGATATCAGAGGTCGAAGATCAACTCAATGAAATAAAACAAGAAGACAAGACGAGAGAAAAAAGGATAAAAAGGAACGAGCAAAGTCTCCAAGAAATATGGGACTATGTGAAAAGACCTAATCTACGCTTGATAGGTGTACCTGAATGTGACGAAGAGAATGAATCCAAGCTGGAAAATACGCTTCAGGACATTATTCAGGAAAATTTTCCCAGCCTAGTAAGGCAGGATAATATTCAACTCCAGGTAATACAGAGAACACCACAGAGATATTCCTTAAGAAGAGCAACTCCAAGGCACATAATCGTCAGATTCACCAGGGTTGAAATGAAGGAGAAAATACTAAGGGCAGCCAGAGAGAAAGGTCAGGTTACCCACAAAGGGAAGCCTATCAGACTTACAGCAGATCTCTCAGCAGAAACCCTACAAGCCAGAAGAGAGTGGGGGCCAATATTCAACATCCTTAAAGAAAAGAACTTTCAACCCAGAATTTCACATCCAGCCAAGCTAAGCTTCACATGCGAAGGAAAAATAAAGTTTTTTGTGAATAAGCAAGCACTCAGAGATTTCATCACCACCAGGCCTGCTTTGCAAGAGCTTCTGAAAGAACCACTACACATATGAAAGGAACAAACAGTATCAGCCTTTCTAAAAAAAATTATCAAAAAGAGCATCAATATAATGAAGAATTTATATCAACTAATGGACAAAATAGCCAGCTAATGACAGTATTAAACTCACATATATTATTATTAATTCCAAATTTAAATTGACTAAATCCCCCAATCCAAAGACAGGCAATTTGAATAAAAAACTAAAACCCATCAGTATGCTGCATCCAGATCCATCTCACATTCAAGGATACACAAAGACTCTAAACAAGGGATGGAGAAAGATTTACCAACCAAACAGAGAGCTAAAATAAATAAATAAAAAACAGAAGTTACAATTAAGCAACAAAGATCAAAAGAAGCAAAGAAGGACATTACATAATGATAAAAGGATCAATGCAACAACAAGAAGAGCTAAAGATCCTAAATATATACGCACCCAATACAGGAATACCTAGACATACAGGACTTATAAAGAGACTTAGACTCCCACATAATAATAGTGGGAGACTTCAACATTAATATTAGACAGATCAATGAGACAGAAAATTAACAACGATATTCAGGTCTTGAACTCAGATCTGGAACAAGTAAATGTAATTAACATTTATAGAACTCTCCACTTTAAATATACAAAATATACACTCTCATCAGTACCACATCATATCAATTTAGAGGTTTAAATGAAATCTTGGTTGGCTCCTTGTTTGTTATTCTCTTCCCTCATTTTCTTTCATGTCTCCATTATTGAGGACAATTGTAGGCATACCCATATTTAGACTGCATTCTAGCCTGGGCAATAAAGCAATACCCCCATCCTCTCTCCCTCTTCCTCTTTCTCTTTCTTCCTCTTCAAAAAAAAAAAAAAAACAAAAAAACAAATCCCAGTCCTCAGCCTCCAGAATCACCCTATTCCCATACGGCGTGCCTTCAAACTGCTTCCCACCCAAATCTCATCCTTAACGCAGATGTCTGCACACAAGGGTCTTCAAGTCAGTGTAATCTACTTAGTCCACTCCAAGTAAGCCGCTTATTCTGCAAACTTACAGCTGAGTTTGTCCATGCAGCTTCTCGACAATATGCCTGAGACGCTGCTGGGATCGTGAAGACGCAGAGACCACCGCCCTATTTCAAGCCCTGTCACCTCTCCTGCCCTCCTCTGCAGCCACCGCTCTGACTCCTTCCAGACCTGCTCCTGCCTCACTCCTTGGCGATGTCATTCCACAGCCTCCAGGTCATTCCATCACTGATGTTCCCGGCGGGCTCTGACCATCCTTCAATTGAAACATGTCGTCCCATCTTAAAATTCCTTCTCTGTGTCTGTTTCCTCTGCCACACAATAAATTCCTTGAGATCATAGAATTTCTGCTGATGGATGGACAGGCAAGGTGGAGAGGGGCCCAGCTACATTTAAATTCTTGGGCAACTGAGACATCCAGTGTTATTAATCAAACATAGCAATGTCTCATGTTGTTCTCTAATTTTTAAGCCACCGTCACAGATGGGCTGTCTCCCACAAAGCACCATACATGTTGGTTTACTACAGGCAAGCCTGTCTCTGCAGGTGAAGGAAGCAAGGAGAGTGCTCCTCTCCTCTCTCCCATCTCCAGGAGCCATTGCACAACCAGAGTGTGAAGAAACACAGAGTGGGCGGCCTGGGTCTGGGCAATACAGAAGACATGTCCGACATCAACTCAAGGAAGGCTGGGGCAGGAACAGAGCATTCCAGGCATAAGAGGAAACATTGCAGGCTCCTACGTGGGCAAGGGGCCAAGTGCAGGTTCAGATCAGAGAATAACAATGCCTGTTCTTTCTACAATGCGCTGGCACTCTCAAAAGCCACATCAGTTTTCGTGCACGCAGGATTCACTTCCCAAAGAGGCTACTGGCAGGAAATTCCCTTTGCATCATTTTCTCTTCTTTCCTATAACTATTTAAGGTAAGCTGGACTTGCAGGATTGAGTCTCTGCCTCTCTGACCGGAACCTAAAAAGCAGATCTCACTCCCCCGCCCCCACATCGTCTCCTTGGCCTGGAACCTAAGATTGGAGCCAGAAAGCACCCAGGCAAACACTACCTGTTTCTTTACCCCCACTCTCCTTTTCCTTATCCCTCCCCAAAACTCCCTGTAAAGGAAAAAAAGTTTTTTCCTTCTGCTGTCACACTCAAAGCAGAACACTTCTGTGACCAGATACGGGGTGGGCGTGGAGGGGGATCCCCACACCAAACAGCTCTCCAGTGGACACCAACCGGGTCTACTAAAGTTCATTTCAACTCTGTTGGTATCTACCCCAAGATAGCAACAGATCCTACATTTTGAGGGCTCAGTGCCACAAGACTGCCCCCACTTCAGATACCAGTCACAAGTAGGTTGATTGTTACCTGTACTTCTGACCAATTGGCTACAAACGAGGGTTCCCATGACCCCCTTCTTGGGTTCTATTAATTTGCTAGGATGGGTCACAGAACCCAGGGAAACACTTACCTTTACTGGCTTATTATAAAGGGTGCAGATGAACAGCCAGATGCAGAGATGGATAGGGTGATGTCTTTGAGGGCACGCACCAGCACCTCCACATGTTTAGCCACCCAGAAATTCATCAAATCTTGTTCAAGAGCTTTTATATAGCTTGATCTCCACCCTCCCACACCTTTCCTGGAGGTTGGAGGGTGGGGCAGAATGTTCTAATCCTCTAAGCATTTGGTCCTTCTGGGGACTTGCTCCATCCTGGGCTGTCCAGCCTCTCCCCCACCTGCCACTTCCCAAGTAACTTCATTAGCATAAATTCAGATGTTATCAGAGGGGCTTATTATGAATAACAAAAGACATTCCTATTACTCAGGAAATTTCAAGGTTTTTTTTTTTTTTTTTTTTTTTTTTTGAGACGGAGTTTTGCTCTTGTTACCCAGGCTGGAGTGCAATGGCGCGATCTCGGCTCACTGCAACCTCTGCCTCCTGGGTTCAGGCAATTCTCCTGCCTCAGCCTCCTGAGTAGCTGGGATCACAGGCACATGCCACCATGCCCAGCTAATTTTTTGTATTTTTAATAGAGACGGGGTTTCACCATGTTGACCAGGATGGTCTCGATCTCTTGACCTCGTGATCCACCCGCCTCGGCCTCCCAAAGTGCTGGGATTACAGGCTTGAGCCACCGCGCCCGGCCTACTCAGGAAATTTCAAGGGTTTTAGGAGCTCTATGACAGGGACCTGGGACAAAGACCAAATACATTTCTTATTACTCCACCCTCTCCAACCCAGGTGCCCACAAAGTAGAGAAGATGCCCAAAGGCCCACTGGGAGCCCCCTGGTTACTCAAAGCCCCCAGTTCTTCCCATGTGACTCAGAACAACCACTTTTACTTATCCTGGAGTAAGAAAACCCTGAGCACAAATGGATCTGGCAACTTCCTACACCAAGGAGGGGCCAAGCTCAACTACAGATGCAATCAGTATTCCACATCCCCCGAGGGGAAAGCCTGTGTCTGTCCAGCTCCCCCGGGACGAAGGAGAGGCCCAGGCCTTGGGGGCCTGCCTGGCATGGGGAAGGTGGGTGAAGATGGGAGATAGGCCCCAGCCTCACTGGACTCTGTCCTTCCCCTCTGTGCCCCTCGTTCTGGGCTTGGAAGCTGCACTGCCCCACCTGCCCGACATCTTGCCCCACTGTCTTCTGTCTCACTTGGAGGCCACCTGTCCTGTCCTGTCCATCTCCTCCCCAACTTCATCTTCCCTATCTAGCCCACTGTATCTCACATGCCCCTCCCAAAGTCCTCCTCTGAGCAAACCCTGCCCACCCAACTCCACCACCTTGAACGGTGGTCTCTGGCCCCATGCCCCTTTCTTTCCATTCCCACCGCTGGCACTCAGTAGCTGCTGCTCACTGCCTGAAAGGCTGGACAGCTGCTGGGCTCTCTAATTAGCTGCCTGGCTGCCGTCCCAGAGCGAGGCGTGTGTTACTGTAAAGAACTGCCTCACCTCGCCTTCATCAATAATCCCCTATGCAGATCCCATCAGGCAGTGGCTGAGGGGCCCTAGAATACTCGGCACATTAGACCAGCAAGCCTTCTTCTGCCTGCCAGAAAAGAGAGGCAGCAGCCTCACAGCCTCACAACCTCGCAGCCTCGCTGGCAGAGTGACCAGGATTTTATCTGTGTTCTCCCCATTACCGCCCATGTCCTTAGGGTGTCCTGGAGGTTACTCCACCACACTTCGTCTTCAGAAGTGACAGGGACCCAGCCCCTTTGTTGCCTCACCAGGGAGGCAGAAAGAAGCCCAGCGGGGCTTTCAGAAGACAGGCCTAGACCACTCCTGTGGTGTGACACCAGGACTCTGCTTTTCACAGCCTGTACAGCCAAGCCACCCAGGGATTTCTAAATAACCAGAGAATTTAGTCCAAAAAGTCCTGTGGTAGCTGGTTTGTTTATTCAAGGTGTTGTATTCCAGCAGTCAACAAATATTTATTGAGACCCAGTGAAGGCCAGGCACTATACCATGTGTGAATAAGTCAATGTTCCTGCCCCCTTGGAGCTCACAGGCAGGTGGAACATCGGCAATAACTAAGCAGCCCCATACGTACTTTAATTTCTAATATAAAGGCCAGGCGGGGGGAAGAAAGAAACCAAATGCCGGAGGGTGAGTCTTAAATGTTAAGGGGGTAGCATTTGTGCATAGGTCAGAAAGATGAGAAGTCATGCAAAGAACTTTGGGAAAAGCATTCCAGCCAGAGAGGACAGTTAGCAAAGAGATCCTGAAGTAGAAGAAAGCTAGACACATTTGAGAAACAGCAAGGCCAGAGTAGTTGGGGTCAGTGTGCTTTGGATGCAATCAACACCCTGCCTGTTGGGGTGAGCATCGGACCCTGGCCTGCCCAATCACAGCTCCACATTCCCCTGGCTCTGTGATTGGTTCAGAGATGGATACATGCTCCAATCACAGCCAATCCCGGGATTCTTGTCGGAATGATCACAAAAGAGGCATCCTTTTTTTTTTTTTTTTTCCTTTGGACTTGGAGCTGTAAGGAGGTCAGTCTGAAATTGATTGGGTAAGGCCAGGGACAGTGGCTCACACATGTAATAAAATTATTTATTTATTAAAAATAAATAAGTTTTGGCCGGGCGCGGTGGCTCAAGCCTGTAATCCCAGCACTTTGGGAGGCCGAGGCGGGTGGATCACAAGGTCGAGAGATCGAGACCATCCTGGTCAACGTGGTGAAACCCCGTCTCTACTAAAAATACAAAAAATTAGCTGGGCATAGTGGCGCATGCCTGTAATCCCAGCTACTCAGGAGGCTGAGGCAGGAGAATTGCTTGAGCCCAGGAGGCGGAGGTTGCGGTGAGCCGAGATCGTGCCATTGCACTCCAGCCTGGGTAACAAGAGCGAAACTCCGTCTCAAAAAAATAAAAAAATAAATAAATAAATAAATAAGTTTTTAAAAACTGAAGGACGAGACTTGTTCTGAGGAATCTGTGACAGTTGCTATCTGCTCTCCATCTGAACACATCGGGACTGTCCCTTTCCTTAAGTAACAGCCCACAGGAAAGGCCAGCATGCACTCAGCTGGACACCGACCCCAGCCACACCTGGCACCTCCACCATGAGCCTTAAACCCAACAATCCCACTCTTCACTCAGCCCCTTGCTGGACAGCTCCGTCTACTGAGAAAGCACCCAGCCTTGCTGATGCTCAAAATACGGCTCCAAACAGCACTTAGGCAAGAGTAATTAAAGGGAATGTTATCTCAGCCTCTCATTAGCCACGTAATTAGACTGCTGAAAATAATTAACATTCCTTTTGACAAAGAATACAGAGGACCCATTACATTCATTAGGACAGCCTCAAACCAGCCTAGGAAAAGCCCAGAGAAGATAATTTACAAATAAGACCCAAAGAGGTTATGCAGTTTTCTCAAGGTCACAGTGCTGGTAAGGGCAGAACTAGGATTTGAAGCCAGGCAGTTTGCCTATGGGTTCTGTGCTCTATCAGAGAAGCAGCTGTGGGGGGGCTACGAGGTTTCAGAAGCCAGCAAATCCAGGCACAGGAAGGGCCCTGAATTGGTGGTTATCGAAGTTGCAGCAGCCAGCCAGTCAGCCCCACCCCTGCCCACCAGATGGGATGTACCTGCTGGGCACTGGCAAGAGCTGGGCACTGGCAAGAGCTGGTCTAGGCATCCCCTGCCTCTCAACCCCAGTGTTGAGATCATGCCAGCACAGAATCAGCGTTCACAGATAGGTGATCTGAAGAATTCAAGATCCAACAAGAGGAACACAGAACCAAGGCTCACCCAACATTTGACAAGAACCAAGGCCACCGAAGAAGCACCAAATTTAAAAACAGAAGTGGCCAGACGCCGTGACTCACGCCTGTAATCCCAGCGCTTTAAGAGGCCGAGGCAGGAGGATTGCTTGAAGCCAGGAGTTTGAGACCAGTCTAGGCAACGTAGTGAGACTTTGTCTCTACATAAAAAATTTAAAATGAAATAAAGCAAATGAGGCAAAATGTTAATCACAGGTGAATCTGGGCAAAGTGTATATGAGTATTTTGTACTGTTCCAGCAACTTTTCTGTACATTTGAAATTATTTCAAAACAAAATTTTGGAGGAAAAAAACATCAGGGACCCTCTTATTAGGAAAAGGGGTGGGGCCCAGGTGGAACAGACATGGAGGAAATCCAGCGAGAACCACACTGGGGAGGTCTCCACTGGGCACAAAAATTCCAGGTCTGGGATTTTCACCTGCCAAATCCCTCCTGGAAGTATTTCCTTTTCCAATTGGCCCTCCTTTTCCTTGCTTCTCCATTGATTTACTCCCTCCTCCTCCCAAGATCAGCAATCTTGCAGAAAGCCTCTACCCTAATGCCAGAAGACAGGATTAAACTTTGGAATCTATTCGTATATGTAGTTAATATTTCCTTGGAGATGTTTTGACACCTGTATTGTCCACAAGCCCATAATAATGAGTCAGATTACACTTGTTAAACCACAGTCTTCTGGATTTTTTTTTTTTTTTTTTTTTTTTGAGACAAGAGTTTCCCGAAGTTGTTTATCAGTTTCAGGAGATTTTGGGCTGAGATGATGGGGTCTTCCAGATATACAATCATGTCATCTGCAAATAGAGACAATTTGATTTCCTCCTTTCCAATTTGGATACCCTTCATTTCTTTTTCTTGCCTGATTGCTCTGGCTAGAACTTCCAGTACTATATTGAATAGGAGTGGTGAGAGAGGGCATCCTTGTCTAGTGCCAGATTTCAAAGGGAATGCTGCCAGTTTTTGCCCATTCAGTATGATATTGGCTGTTGGTTTGTCGTAAATAGCTTTTATTGTTTTGAGATACGTTCCGTCAATACCTAGTTTATTGAGGGTTTTTAGCATAAAGTGTTGTTGAATTTTGTCAAAAGCCTTCTCTGCATCAATTGAGATAATCATGTGGTTTTTGTCTTTGGTTCTGTTTATGTGGTGAATTACGTTTATGGACTTGCATATGTTGAACCAGCCTTGCATCCCCGGGATGAATCCTACTTGATCATGGTGGATGAGCTTTTTGATATGCTGTTGCAATCGGTTTGCCAGTATTTTATTGAAGATTTTTGCATCTATGTTCATCATGGATATTGGCCTGAAATTTTCTTTTCTTGTTGAGTCTCTGCCGGGTTTTGGTATCAGGATGATATTTGTCTCGTAAAATGATTTGGGAAGGATTCCCTCTTTTTGGATTGTCTGGAATAGTTTCAGAAGGAATGGTATCAGCTCCTCTTTGTATGTCTGGTAGAATTCAGCTGTGAACCCATCTGGACCTGGGCTTTTTTTGGGTGGTAGGCTCTTTATTGCTGCCTCGACTTCAGACCATGTTATTGGTCTATTCAGGGTTTCGGCTTCTTCCAGGTTTAGGCTTGGGAGGATGCAGGTGTCCAGGAATTTATCCATTTCTTCCAGGTTTACTAGTTTATGTGCATAGAGTTGTTTGTAATAATCTCTGATGATGGTTTGGATTTCTGTGGAATCTGTGGTGATATCCCCTTTATCGTTTTTTATTGCATCAATTTGATTATTCTCTCTTTTCTTTTTTATTAATCTGGCTAGTGGTCTGTCTATTTTGTCGATCTTTTCAAAAAACCAGCTCCTGGATTTATTGATTTTTTGAAGAGTTTTTTGTGTCTCTATTTCCTTCAGTTCTGCTCTGATCTTAATTATTTCCTGTCTTCTGCTAGGTTTTGAGTTTTTTTGATCTTGCTCCTCTAGCTCTTTCAATTTTGATGATAGGGTGTCAATTTTAGATCTCTCCTTTCTTCTCATGTGGGCACTCATTGCTATATATTTTCCTCTAGAGACTGCTTTAAATGTGTCCCAGAGATTCTGGTATGTTGTGTCTTCGTTCTCATTGGTTTTGAAGAACATCTTTATTTCTGCCTTCATTTCATTGTTTATCCAGTCAACATTCAAGAGCAAGTTGTTCAGTTTCAACTTCAGCAAAGTCTCAGGATACAAAATCAACGTGCAAAAATCACAAGCATTCCTATACACCAGTAATAGACTTAAAGAGAGCCAAATCGCCGGGCGCGGTGGCTCAAGCCTGTAATCCCAGCACTTTGGGAGGCCGAGGCGGGTGGATCACGAGGTCGAGAGATCGAGACCATCCTGGTCAACATGGTGAAACCCCGTCTCTACTAAAAATACAAAACATTAGCTGGGCATGGTGGCACGTGCCTGTAATCCCAGCTACTCGGGAGGCTGAGGCAGGAGAATTGCTTGAACCCAGGAGGCGGAGGTTGCGGTGAGCCGAGATCGTGCCATTGCACTCCAGCCTGGGTAACAAGAGCGAAACTCCGTCTCAAAAAAAAAAAAAAAAAAAAAAAAAAGCCAAATCAAGAACGAACTGCCATTCACAATTGCTACAAAGAGAATAAAATACCTAGGAATACAACTAACAAGGAACGTAAAGGACCTCTTCAAGGAGAACTACAAGCCATTGCTCAACGAAATAAGAGAGGATACAAACAGATGGAGAAACATTCCATGTTCATGGTTAGGAAGAATCAACATCGTGAAAATGGCCATACTGCCCAAAGTAATTTACAGATTCAATGCTATTCCCATCAAGCTACCAATGACCTTCTTCACAGAACTGGAAAAAAACGCCTTAAACTTCATATGGAACCAAAAGAGAGCCCGCATAGCCAAGTCAATTTTTTTTTTTTTTTTTTGAGATGGAGTTTTGCTCTTGTTACCCAGGCTGGAGTGCAATGGCATGATCTCGGCTCACCACAACCTCCGCCTCCTGGGTTCAAGCAATTCTCCTGCCTCCGCCTCCCTAGTAGCTGGGACTACAGGCACGCACCACCATGCCCAGCTAATTTTTTTTGTATTCTTAGTAGAGACGGGGTTTCACCATGTTGACCAGGATGGTCTCGATCTCTTGACCTCGTGATCCACCCTCCTCGGCCTCCCAAAGTGCTGGGATTACAGGCATGAGCCACCGCACCCGGCCCTAGCCAAGTCAATTCTAAGCAAAAAGAACAAAGCAGGGGGCATCACACTACCGGACTTCAAACTATACTACAAGGCTACAGTAATCAAAACAGCATGGTACTGGTACCAAAACAGAGATATAGACCAATGGAACAGAACAGAGGCCCCAGAGGAAATACAACATACCCACAACTATCTGATCTTTGACAAACCTGACAAAAACAAGCAATGGGGAAAGGACTCCCTGTTTAATAAATGGTGTTGGGAAAACTGGCTAGCCATGTGCAGAAAGCAGAAACTGGACCCCTTCCTGACACCTTACACCAAAATTAACTCCAGATGGATTAAAGACTTAAACATCAGACCTAACACCATAAAAACCCTAGAAGAAAATCTAGACAAAACCATTCAGGACATAGGTATAGGCAAGGACTTCATGACCAAAACGCCAAAAGCAATGGCAACAAAAGCCAAAATAGACAAATGGGACCTAATCAAACTCCACAGCTTCTGCACAGCAAAAGAAACAGTCAGTAGAGTGAATCGGCAACCAACAGAATGGGAAAAAATTTTTGCAGTCTACCCATCTGACAAGGGGCTGATATCCAGAATTTACAAAGAACTAAAGCAGATCTACAAGAAAAAAAAAAACAAGCCCATTCAAAAATGGGCGAAGGATATGAACAGATACTTTACAAAAGAAGACATACAGGAGGCCAACAAACATATGAAAAAATGCTCACCATCACTGGTCATTAGCGAAATGCAAATCAAAACCACATTGAGATACCATCTCACACCAGTTAGAATGGCGATCATTAACAAATCTGGAAACAACAGATGCTGGAGAGGATGTGGAGAAATAGGAACACTTTTACACTGTTGGTGGGAATGTAAATTAATTCAACCATTGTGGAAGACAGTGTGGCGATTCCTCAAGGACCTAAAAATAGAAATCCCATTTGACCCAGCAATCCCATTACTGGGTATATATCCAAAGGATTATAAATCATTCTACTACAAGGACACGTGCACACGAATGTTCATTGCAGCACTGTTTACGATAGCAAAGACCTGGAACCAACGCAAATGCCCAACAATGATAGACTGGATAGGGAAAATGTGGTACATATACACCATGGAATATTACGCAGCCATCAAAAATGATGAGTTCACGTCCTTTGTAGGGACATGGATGAACCTGGAAACCATCATTCTCAGCAAACTGACACAAGAGCAGAAAATCAAACACCGTATATTCTTACTCATAGGCAGGTGTTGAACAATGAGAACACATGGACACAGGGAGGGGAGCACTACACACTGGGGTCCGTTGGGGGGAAATGGGGGAGGGGCGGGGGGTGGGGAGGTGGGAAGAGATAGCATGGGGAGAAACGACAGATACAGGTGAGGGGACGGAAGGCAGCAAACCACACTGCCATGTGTGTACCTATGCAACAATCTTGCATGTTCTTCACATGTACCCCAAAACCTAAAATGCAATAAAATAAATAAATAAATAAATAAATAAATAAATAAATTCTTTTCAAACAAACAAACAAACAAAAAAAAAGAGTTTCCCTCTTGTTACCCAGGCTGGAGTGCAATGGCACGATCTTGGCTCACTGCAACCTCCACCCACCAGGTTCAAGCGATTCTCTCCTGAGTAGCTGGGATTACAGGCATGTACCACCACGCCCAGCTAATTTTTGTATTTTTAGTAGAGATGGGGTTTCACCATGTTGGTCAGGCTGGTCTCAAACTCCTGACCTCGTGATCCACCCACCTTGGCCTCCCAAAGTATTACAGGTGTGAGCCACCACACCCAGCTGTTTCATTGACTTATTAATTCAAGAATCTTTAACTTAAGCGAGGCCTTTCATGTTCATCTCAGCATTCATGCATTCATTCACACTTTCATTAAACATTTACTCAGCATCTATTTTGTGTCACTAGGTACATTCAAAGACCACAGAGTCAAAGACCCCAGCCCACGGCCAAAAGAAGCTGACATTCCATATGGTCTTGAATGGCCCATCTGCATACTACACACATGCTTAGGGCACCGGCCACCATGGGGCACCAAAATTATTCTAAAGAAGAGAAAATGAGAGAAAATAAAAGAGAAGCAATTTGGCTTCAGCACACATATAAATTCTCTAGTTTCTGAAAACACAGTTTTATATTATAATTTATAATTATGTTATTATTAATTACTTATGGGACCCTAATATCATCAGTGCTGAGGGCCTCTAACTCAGTCCTGTTTGGATCAGGGGTTGCGATCCAAAATGCTAACAAGGGTCAAGTAGCCACCACAATTAGTGAAGGTTATTAAGAAACACAGCACAGGCCAGGCGCGGTGGTTCAAGCCTGTAATCCCAGCACTTTGGGAGGCCGAGGTAGGTGGATCATGAGGTCAAGAGATCGAGACCATCCTGGTCAACATGGAGAAACCCCATCTCTACCAAAAATACAAAAAATTAGCTGGGCATGGTGGCACGTGCCTGTAATCCCAGCTACTCGGGAGGCTGAGGCAGGAGAATTGCCTGAACCCAGGAAGCGGAGGTTGGGGTGAGCCGAGATCGCGCCATTGCACTCCAGCCTGGGTAACGAGAGTAAAACTCTGCCTCACAAAAAAAAAAAAAAAAAAAAAAGAAAGAAAGAAACACAGCACATCAGCCTGGCCAACATGGCGAAACTCCATCTCTACTAAAAATTAAAAAATTAGCTAGGCATGGTGGTGCATGCCTGCAATCCCAACTACTCAGGAGGCTGAGGCAGGAGAATCACTCGAACCCAGGAAGTGGAGGTTGCAGTGAGCCGAGATCACGCCATTGTACTCCAGCCTGGGTGACAGAGCAAGACCCTGTCTCCAAAAAAAAAAAAAAAGAAAGAAAGAAAGAAATATGGCACAAATTAGTGAAGTCTATTGAGAAGCTGAGACTGACTGGACTCGGTGAATGATTTCATGTGAGGGAGATTGAGAGGGAGGAGTTGAGGAGGACACCCCGATCGTCCTGAGTAGCTAAGATGATCGCGTGCACCGCCACAACTGGGGGGCTAATTTTTTGTATTTTTAGTAGAGACGGGGTTTCACTATGTTGGCCAGGCTGGTGTCGAGCTCCTGACCTCAAGTGATCTGCCTGCCTCAGCCTCCCAAAGTACTGGGATTACAGGGGTGAGCCACCATGCCTGGCCTGAAACTCAGACTCCTGACTTGCACAATGGCATCCAAGAGAAGAGATACAAGAAGGGGCATGAATCCGGGGAACCACAATGGGCTGCCTTTCATAGGCTCCAAGTTTGAGGTGCTCCAGAACACGTAGGAATAGCTAGTTTGGGACCCCAGCTGGATGGAGCACTGCAGAGGAGGAGCACACTGTGGAGAAGATGCATGGGGTGGCATCTGGGGCTGGTGGAGGACAAGGTGCTTTGAAGGGGCCAGAGAGGCAGGAGGACACGCAGGGAAGTGGAGACAGAAGAGTGCTGGAGGCCATAGTCAACTGCAGCGGCGAGCCAGACAGGGACGGAGAAGACTTAAGCGGCACAGAGCTCACTGAAGACCATGTGAGATGGAAGAGTGTGGGTTGGGCGCAGTGGCTCACGCCTATAATCTCAGCCCTTTGGCAGGCCGAGGTGAGAGGATGGCTTGAGTTCAGGAGTTTGAGACCAGCCTGGATAACATAGCAAGACCCTGTCTCTACAAAAAATTTAAAAGGTAGCCAGGCATGGTGGCGCAGGCCTGTGGTCCCAGCTATTTGGGAGGATCCCTTGAGCCCAGGAGGTCGTGGCTGCAGTGACTGTGATCATGCCACTGCACTCCACCCTGAGCAATAGAGTGAGACCCTATCTAAAAAGAATAATTTTTTTTAAGAATTTTTTTTTTTTTGAGATGGAGTTTCGCCCTTGTTATCCAGGCTGGAGTGCAATGGCGCGATCTTGGTTCACCGAAACCTCTGCCTCCTGGGTTCAGGCAATTCTCCTGCCTCAGCCTCCTGAGTAGCTGGGATTACAGGCACGCACCACCATGCCCAGCTAACATTTGTATTTTTAGTAGAGACGGGGTTTCACCATGTTCACCAGGATGGTCTCGATCTCTTGACCTCGTGATCCACCCGCCTCGGCCTCCCAAAGTGCTGGGATTACAGGCTTGAGCCACCGTGCCCGGCTTTTTTTTTTTTTTTTTTTTTTTTTAAGAATTTTTTTTTAAATGCTTCCTTTAGACCAGGTGCAGTGGCACATGACTGTAATCCCAGCACTGTGGGAGGCTGAGGCAGATCACGAGCTCAGGAGTTCAAGGCCAGCTTGTGTAATATAATGAGACCCCAACTCTACAAAAAGAAAAGATGGAGAACTGTGAAGGGAGCTAACTCAGATAGCGTGTGCGAAGACTCTTGAGAAATCAGTTTGGGAAGAAAAGGAGACAAAGAAGCTGCTAGAAGAGAAGCAGAGGTGAAAGAGGTGTCCTCCCTCTCCCTCCTTTCTTCCTATTCTCTTCCTTTCCTCCATTTTTATTTTTTTTAATTTTGAGACAGAGTTTCATTCTTGTTGCCCAGGCTGGCATGCAGTGGTGCAATCTCAGCTCACTACAACCTCTACCTCCTGGGTTCAAGTGATTCTCCTGCCTCACTGTAATCTCCAAGTAGCTGGGATTACAGGTGCCCACCACCATGCCTGGCTAATTTTTCTACTTTTAGTGGAGACAGGGTTTTACCATGTTGGCCAGGCTGGTCTTGAACTCCTTACCTTGGGTGATCTACCCACCTTGGCCTCCCAAAATGCTAGGATTACAGGCATGAACCACTTTCTCTTTCTTTCTTTCTTTTTCTTTCTTTCTCTCTTTTTCTTTTTCTTTCTTTCTTTTTCTTTCTTTCCTTTCTTTCTTCCTTCCTTCTTTCTTTCTTCTTTTTCCTTCCCTTCCTCACGCCCTCCCTCCCTTCCTTCCTGCCTTCTCTCTCTCTCTCTCTCTTTTTTTTTTTTTTTTGAGACGGAGTTTCACTCTTGTTACCCAGGCTGGAGTGCAATGGCACGATCTCGGCTCACCGCAATCTCCGCCTCCTGGGTTCAGGCAATTCTCCTGCCTCAGCCTCCTGAGTAGCTGGGATTACAGGCACGCGCCACCATGCCCAGCTAATGTTTTGTATTTTTAATAGAGACGGGGTTTCACCATGTTGACCAGGATGGTCTCGATCTCTTGACCTCGTGATCCACCCGCCTCGGCCTCCCAAAGTGCTGGGATTACAGGCTTGAGCCACCGTGCCCGGCCTCTCTCTCTTTCAAGATAAGAGAGGCCTAAGGATGTTTAAATGCTAAGGAGAAATCACAGCTAGGGAGAGCTTATGGGTGGGGTATATGCTAAGGGCACACATGAATACCCTGGGTTGTCTGGGGTCATTGGAGGGCAGCATAGTGAGCATCTGTCCCGAAGTCAGGCCAGATGCATGTGACATTGTCATCCCCTTTACAGAGAGGAGACCCAGGCATGTGGACTTAAGTGTAACCTGCCTAAGGTCATATAAATACTGAGACACTGCAGCCCAGGATGAGAATGCAGGTATCCCAGTCCTGGGCCCTCCTTCCAGTACCGTGATGAGGAAGAGCTGAGGGGCAGTTCTGTCAGCACCATGGTAGGTGGGGAATGCCACAGGTACTCACAAGTGGAGACCTGGAATGCAGTTCC
Organism: Saimiri boliviensis; assembly: GCF_048565385.1. Classification (NCBI taxonomy): domain Eukaryota; kingdom Metazoa; phylum Chordata; class Mammalia; order Primates; family Cebidae; genus Saimiri; species Saimiri boliviensis. Next base: position 36,224,777 of record NC_133450.1, on the reverse strand, counting down.
CACACAGCCAACAAAAAAACTCTCCCACATGACTTCAGAACATTCTACTGGATATCACAGAGGTAAAATGTCCATTTATAATGATCTGTATTGAGAGTCTAACTCCCTTTCTAAAATAAACACAGGAGATTTTTACAGGATTTTAACACACGCTAAGTTGTCTAGGAACACCATTTGGCATGCAAACGGTGGGGATACTGTACTTTGTGTTCTTTGGAACTTTACCAGGGATGGTTCATCATTTTGGAAAGTCGTGTCAACCCCAGCAGCACCTCTCCTGGTATTTGAGTCATCCACACAATACACCTGAATCTTTTGGTTATTTGTGGATGTTGCATTCTCGATGAGTCTATGTAAAGGTTCAAGCATCTGACTACCATCTGACTACCTTCTGCCTTCTCTATGGTTGTGTCCAAGCAATCCCGTATTAGAATACATAATGATGTATTGCTGGGGCTCAGAAACCAATACATCAAGGTGTCTCTGACCTTCTCTCCACTACCCGTCAACTCTCCCAAAGGAGGATGAAGTTCTCTGAAGCTCCTTTATCTGCCTAAGATCCAGACCCACCAAAGAAAACAATTGCTTGTTCCTCTCCTCTGTAAGACCAAGAATGTAACCACACCTGAAAACCATACCTGAACAGACCCTTTACAAGTTAATCTCTGTTCCTGATCCATTCATTCTCCCTAATCTTTTGTTACCCATCAACAGAATTCCTCTTTGCCCCCTCCCATACCTGCTTTGCCAAGACGTTCTATAAGCTTCAGAGCCACAATTGGGGGTGGGCAATCACTCTGTGATTCTCCCTGTCTCCCTGTGCAGACATGGACAGAATTTATATGCCTTTTCTCCAGTTAATCTGCCTTCTGTGAGTTTATTTTTCAGCAAACCTTCAGAAGGCAAAGGGGAGACTTTGCGTTGACCCCTACAGTATTATAACTAACTTTTCCTTTATTTCTTTTTCCTTTAGAGTATGATTGAGGCATTACACAGGCCAAGTGCGGTGGCTCATGCTGTCATCCCAGCACTTTGGGAGGCCACGGCAGGCAGATCACGAGGTCAGGAGTACGAAACCAACCTGACCAACAAGGAGAAACCCTGTCTCTATTAAAAATACACACAGCTGGGCATGGTGGCAGGTGCCTACAATCCCAGCTACCCCAGAGGCTGAGGCAGGAGAATCGCTTGAACCCAAGAGGCAGAGGTTACTATGAGCGAAGGTCGCATCATTGCACTCCAGCCTGGGCAACAAGAACAAAAACTCTGTCTAAAAAAAAAAAAACACTTAATTTGCAAATATTTACCAAATAAAAGACAGCTACCATTTCAGATAATGTGCCCTAAAAGCGAGGGAAACTGCAACGTCAAGAGAAAAGATGAAGGGGTGAGCAGAATTAGAGTGGTTTCAAGTGATCAATCTCCAGAATAAAGGCAATGGGTTTTTTTGTTGTTGGTTTTTCTTTTTTGAGACAGAATCTCCCTCTGTCATCCAGGCTGGAGTACAGTGGCACGATCTCGGCTCACTGCAACCTCCACCTCCTGGGTTCAAGCGATTCTCCTGTCTCAGTCTCTCGAGTAGCTAGGATTGCAGCTGTACCACCATGCTCAGCTAAATTTTTTTGTATTTTTAGTAGAGATGGGGTTTCACCATGTTGGCCAGGCTGGTCTTGAACTCCTGACCTCAGGTGATCCGCCCACCTCAGCCTCCCAAAGTGCTGGGATTACAGGCATGAGCCACTGAGCCCAGCCAAGGTAATGGCTTTATTTATTTATTAGTTATTTAATTTTAGAGGCAGGGTCTTGCTCTGTTGCCCAGACTGGAGTTTGGTGGTGTGATCTTAGATCACTGTAAACTCGAACTCCTGAGTTCAAGCAATCATCCTGCCTTAGCCTCCCAAATACCTAGGACTACAGGCACATGCCATCATATCCAGGTAATTTCTTAATTTTTTTTGTAGATATGGAGTCCTGCTATGTTGCTCAAGCTGGTCTCAAACTCCTGGCCTCAAGTGATCCTCCTGCCTTGGCCTCCCAAAGCACTGGAATTATAGGCATGGGCCACTGTGCCTGACTAATGGTCTTTTACTGATATCAACTGGGTACACAGACAATGTAGTCAACCTATGGAGCTTAAGAAAACTATTCAGTTTGAGCTGGGCGCGGTGGCTCAAGCCTGTAATCCCAGCACTTTGGGAGGCTGAGGCGGGTGGATCACAAGGTCGAGAGATCGAGACCATCCTGGTCAACATGGTGAAACCCCGTCTCTACTAAAGATACAAAAAATTAGCTGGGCATGGTGGCACGTGCCTGTAATCCCAGCTACTCAGGAGGCTGAGGCAGGAGAATTGCCTGAACCCAGGAGGCGGAGGTTGCGGTGAGCTGAGATCGCGCCATTGCACTCCAGCCTGGGTAACAATAGCGAAACTCCGTCTCAAAAAAAAAAAAAAAAAAACTATTCAGTTTGGCACCTTCGAGAAATTTCATTTCCCTGATTAATTCAAATTACACTATGTCTCAGCATTTTCCAGTGTAATGACAATAGGTAAAAGACCACAAGTTATATGTAGGGGCCAGGGAAATGATAAATGTTTCAATGTCTGGAGGCAACGATGTGTTTAGATGAAGTCAAATAAATAGGTGCCAGGCTTGGTCTGCGAAATATCTTCCTTAATGGACAAGAAGATGAGTAAACAGTACATAAGAGGATGCTTAAGTATATTTATGGAAAATATTATATCGTGAGGAAGCATGGACAGGAACAGGGGTAGAGAAGTGATGATCCCAGAAGGCCTCCAATAGGTTAAAAATGCAGTGCCAGAAATACTTATGGCTCAGACTCTGAGAAGGGCTGGTTATTTAATGGTGGGGGAAAGGCAGCCTCAATTCCCACAGGCATGACCATCACTGCTAAACAGGGACAAAGGGTGAAAAAAATCCCCTTTCAATGGAGGGGATAGCTGATTCACGTGTCCTCCAGCATCTGAGGACACCTCGGGGCTGGGGAGTAAGGAGAGGAGTGGTCTCCTGGCCAGTGGAAGGTCCAGAAACAAAACTTTTTCGGCCTGGCTCTTCCACTGTCACTTGTAACTCCCAGTCACAGCTCCTCTACAGCCTGCATCAAAAAAAGTGAATAGGGCACAGTGTCTCTGCCTGTAGTCCCAGCTACTCATGTGGGAAGACCCCTTGAGCTATGATCACACCACTGCACTCTAGCCTGGGCAACAGAGTAAGACCCTGTCTCCTAAAAGTAAATAAATAAATAATAATAGGCCATGCGTGGTGGCTCACACCTGTAATCCCAGCACTTTGGGAGGTCTAGGCAGGCAGATCACCTGAGGTCAGGAGTTCAAGACCAGCCTGGCCAACATGGCAAAACCCTGTCTCTACTAAAAATACAAAAATTAGCTGGGCATGATGGCGAGTGCCTGTAATCCCAGCTGCTTGGGAGGCTGAGGCAGGAAAATCTCTTGAATCCGGGAGGTGGAGATTGCAGTGAGCCAAGATCACTCCATTGCACTCCAGTGTTGACAGAGAGAGAGAGAGACAGTCTCAAAAAAAAAAAAAAAAAGAAAGAAAGAAAAAAAGAAAAAGAAAAAAAAGACAACAGATAGGACCCAAACTTTTATTATAAACTTGTGCTGACAAGAGAATTGCAAAGTCCGTGCTGGTGATCACCCAGAATGTGATTTCTTTCTTTCTTTCTTTCTTTTTGTTTTTGAGACGGAGTTTCACTCTTGTTGTCCAGGCTAGAGCATAATGGCATGATCTCAGCTAACTGCAACCTCCACATCCGGGTTCAAGCAGTTCTCCTGCTTCAGCCTCCTGTGTAGCTGGGATTACAGGCATGTGCCACCATATCCAGCGAATTTTATATTTTTAGTAGAGACGGGGGTTTCTCTATGTTGGTCAGGCTGGTCTCAGAATCCCGACCTCAGGTGATCCACCTGCCCACCTTGGGCTCCCAAAATGCTGGGATTACAGGTGTGAGCCATCGCGCCCAGCCCCAGAAGGTGATTTCCAAAGGTCAGTCAAGGCCAGAGCAGAGTGATCACAAGGTGTATTTCCCAGCAGCCAACCAACTAACCTTATTAAATACCTTCTGTGTGTAAAACCTTGTGCAGAGTCCTGAAATGAATTAAGATATACAAAACAAAGTTCCAGCCTTCAGGAGCTTAAAAATTAGTGGAGACAATACAGTAAACAAAACAACCATAGAATATTAAATCATCTGGACCCACATTTTAAAGATGAAACCAATGTTCAGAGAAGTTGAGAACCTTGCATAAATTAGCAGACAAGCAGATAACGGTAAGCTAACAAGCAGATAGTGGCAGTGCATGCAGCAATCAGGATCTGTGTTTGCCAACTGTGATTCACTGTCCTTTGCATAAAAGCACATAAGAATTTTGACCTGGTGATAAAATGACAAAAGGAGTTAAAAGATCCCAGCAGAAGTGGTTTTGGTTAATCACACTTTTACAGCAGAGATGGGCTCTGGCTTCTTAAAGGACTACAATTTGGGTAGGCAGCAAAGCAGATGAGGGCCCTTCAGGCAGTGGAACAACTGAAGCAGGGGTGGGCGTGTGTATGCCAGATTAGTTATAGAAGTGGATTAGGCTCTGGGAAAGGGCATAGAAAGCATTCCTGGGGGCGCCGGGGAGATACGTTTGGAAAAGTGTGTAAAGGCAATGGAGAGCTTGAATGCCAGGCAAAAGACCTCCAATTACCTCCTAAGGCCACATTTCCCATCCCTGCCTGCCACCTTCATGACTCGGCATGGCTGCCCACTGCCCTGCAAGAAATGACAGAGGGTAGTAGTTTAAAAGTCCACACTCTGGAGTCAGATTCTTTCCATTCAAATCCCGGCTTTGACACCAACTGTGTGACTTCGACACGCTGCTTCACCTTTCTGCCTCAGCTTACTTACGTTTTTATTTTTATTTTTTGAGACAGGGTCTTACTCTATCACCCAGGCTGGAGTGCAGTGGTGCGATCTTGGCTCATTGCAGCCTCTGCCTCCCAGGTTCAAGCAATTCTCCTGCCTCAGCCTCCTGAGTAGCTGGCATTACAGGCGCTTGTAACCATGCCGGCTAATTTTTGTATTTTTTTTTTAGTGGAGATGGGGTTTCACCATGTTGGCCAGGTTGGTCTTGGACTCTTGACCTCAAGTAATCCGCTTGCCTTGGCCTCCCAAAGTGCTGGGACTGCAGGCATGAGCCACCGTCCCTGGCCTCAGTTTACTTATTTCTAAAATAGAGAAAATACAAGTACCTTCCTCATGAGGATTAAGTGAGAACGCATGTTTACCGTACCACAAATAGCAAACTGGTATAAGCCCTCAATACATGTCGGTTGTTGTCACTAACCTTTTTTTTTTTTTTAATTTATTTTTTACTTTTTTAGACGGAGTTTTGCTCTTGTTACCCAGGCTGGAGTACAATGGCGAGATTTCGGCTCACCGCAACCTCCGCCTCCTGGGTTCAAGCAATTCTCCTGCCTCAGCCTCCTGAGTAGCTGGAATTACAGGCACGTGCCACCATGCCCAGCTAATTTTTTGTATTTTTAGTAGAGACGGGGTTTCACCATGTTGACCAGGATGGTCTCGATCCCTCGACCTCGTGATCCACCCGCCTCGGCCTCCCTAAGTGCTTGGATTACAGGCTTGAGCCACCGCGCCCAGCTGTCACTAAGTCAGTTTTTTTGTTCTCTAGTGGATTCCAAAAAAAGAAAAAAAGTCAGTTTTTTTTTTCGGTTAAATATGTATTGTAGCCTTATTCTAAGCAATAGTATCCATAAAATCATAGGCTTATTGTGACAATTACGGTTTTGATCATACACATATAACAAGATGTTAAATCAAAAAGTCTTAACTAAGGTATCAAGATACAACAGGTTTAATGCTCTTAAGTGTGATGCCAAAGAAGGATGTGCATTTTCAAAAGAGGTGTGCAAGGGCCCTTCCCTCAAGCTAAGGGTAAAGAGGGTCAGAATGGGCAGAGACTGGGGAAGAATCTTTGTGGAGGAATTTCGGGGTTGCTGTTAGTGTGCTGTGGTATCTCACCCTATCCCCATAGAGAATTGGCCCTCCTGTCAAGCTGATGAGAGGGGAAGTCAACAAGACCACTCAGGAAACTTGATGTCTGTTCCCTGCAACTGGGAGGATATGGTGGCCTAGCATCTGACCATCTCTTGAGACATCCAAACGGTGGGACACAGGTTGGCCATCTGCTGTTGAAGGAGCCAAGGGAGATTGCTGAGCTGGGGTCAGCCTATCTCCTGCCTCAGTCTTCTGGGATCACAGGTGCCTGCCACCACACCTGGCTAATTTTGTATTTTTAGTAGAGATGGGGTTTCATCATGTTGGCCAGGCTGGTCTCGAATTACTGACCTCAGCCTTGGCCTCCCAAAGTGCTGGGATTACAGGTGTGAGCCACCTCACCCGGCTAATAATTTGCTCTTTTCAAGACAATAGAAGGGAGACACCCCAGTAACTGGGAGGGTAGAGAGTGTTCTCTCAGAATCCAATAAAAATATGGACCAGGAAGCTGGAAGCCAGCAGACAATGTACCCAGCGAGTACTTTCCTGCCTCTCTCAGTCCAGTGACAAAAGAGTGGATGTGTTTTTATTTTATTTTTAAATTTTTGCCATGGGACTCTGCCTCATAGAGGGAATGTATTATGTATTTAGTTGAGATGATGCTATAAGACTTAAGGTGATCATAGAATGTTCTCCTATGAATAACCAGAAAAGTTACAGGGCCTGAGTTTTCACCCCAGACCAGGGAAAGAACCAATCCCACTGGATAAACATAAAGAGACAGTGGGAGGCAAAATTAAATTGCTTGATGCGTACATTCCAATGAGCCATGTTTCCTTACACTCATTAGAAACACAGCTATTTAAATGAAATGTTTGTCCCTGTCCCAGCTAAAATAATCTCTCATCCCCCCAGTGGTATGGTACCCACCATTAGAAATAATGGGGATAGGGGAATAAGAGTTGAGGAGAACATAAGACAGGCAGGGATGGAAAATATTGGTTTGGTGGGTTCAATGGGAACTCATTTGCTCCTCAACCTTGAATATGATGAACTGAAAATAGAAGATGTACCTAGGAATGAAAGAATCCAAGGATCCTTAGAAAATGGCTTTGTTCAACGGGAACTGAAGATAGCCCAATTCTATGGAGAAAGAAGATATGCCCTGAGTTCCTGGGCTGAGTATATGCTTTAGCCTTGCCCTTTCAGGTAGTTAGGGCAACAGAGGAGGTATATGTTCACTAACTCTGAGTTGCCCAGAAAGCATCAGCTAAATTAGCCAGGTGTGATGTGCACCTATAGTCCTAGCTACTCAGCAGGCCGAAATGGGAGGATCACTTGATCCCAGGAGTTAGAGGCTACAGTGAGCTATGATTGTGCCACTATACTCCTGCCTGGGTGACAGAACAACATGCTGTCTCTTAAAAAAAAAAAAAGAAAAAAGATATATAAATAAAAAGAAAACATCAACCAGAGACCTCAAGTTCTGGAAACCTGGGTGGCAGAGGAGCAGGGATAGGGGGAAGAATCCTGGACTAAAGCAAGCCCTGGAGTCCCCAGGGTCTCAGTCTGTTGCCCAAGCTAGAGTGCGGTGGTGGAGTCACAGCTCACTGCAGCCTCGACCTCCTGGGCTTAAGCGATCCTCCCATCTCAGCCTCCCGAGGAACTGGAAGTACAAACATGTGCTACCATGCCCAGCTAATTTTGTGTACAGACAAGGTTTCACTATGTTGCCCAGGCTGGTCTTGAACTGGCAAGTGATTCTCCTATTTTGATCTCCCAAAGTGCTAGGATCACAGTCATGAGCCACCCTACCTGGCTCAGTTCACATTTTAAGACAAGATACGAGGGTTGCTCCCATGGCATAGAAATGGTGAGTACAAGGGTGTATAAACACCTCTCAGCTGCCCCACTGAAGCCATTAAAGGAGCAATGACCGGTCCTAGTCCCCTTTCTTGAGAAGGGACTTCATCCATCTCTGACTTTGTCCCTTTGTCCTCAATTTGGCTTCTTTCCCCTTCAACACCATCTCTCCCCTCCCAGCTCTGACTTCTAACAGTTCCAGACGAGCTGAGTTATTTCCTCAGAATGGCTAGAACCGTTGGAGTCTTACTCTGTTGCCCAGGCCGTAGTGCAATGGCACAATCTTGGCTCACTGCAACCTCCACCTCCCAGGTTCAAACCATCCTCCTGTCTCAGCCTCCCAAGTAGGTGTGACTACAGGTGTCCATCACCATGATTTTTGTATTTTTAGTAGAGATGGGTTTTCTCCATGTTGGCCAGGCTGGTCTTAAACTCCTGACCTCAGGTGATCTGCCTGCCTTGTCGTCCCTAAGTGCTGGGATTACAGGTGTGAGCCACCATGCCTGGCCCAGAACCATCAATGCTACTGGATCATCTGGTATTACTACCAGAAGAGATGTTAGAGAATATCTTGTCCAAATGATAAGAAAACTAAAGGCCAAAAAACTCACATCACATGCCTAGAGTCACTAAGCCGCGAGGAGAACCCAAGTCTCCTGACCCCTTGCACACTGATCCATCATACAACATCATGCTAGCTCTGCAAAAGGGGTCAGCTCAACTTCCTTGGGCCACCACCTCAACCCTCATTCCTCTTCCCTGAATACTTCAAAATGGTGGAAGAGACCAGGTATGGTGGTGCACCTGTAGTTCCAGCTACTTGGAAGGCTGAGGCTGGTGGATCCCTTGAGCCCAGGAGATTGAGGCTTTATTGAGCTAGGATTGTGTCACTGCACTCCAGCCTGGGTGACAGAGGAAAACCTTGCCTCAAAAAAAAAAAAAAAAGGCAGAAGAGCGTTAACTTGCTTGGAACAAACAAGAATGGATCCCAGTCCACCAGCTGGTCACCTTTGAATGGAGAAATCAGTGGCCATAAATACTTTCTCAGAACAGGATAATCTAATGCTTGCTGTACTTTGCTCAGTGTACCTGGGACCCCAGAGTCATAATCAGGTCTCCACAGCTGAGTATAATGATGAGCAGGACAAGGCTCAGAAACTAGGTTGGAGGATGCGGATTGGGGTCAAGAATCTGCAAAGATAAGCTGCTATGACTACTAGCAGTAAAGTAACAGAAAGAAAACTGTTGCCCAAACAGACCGTTAAGCAAGAGGAAAATTTTGGTATCAAAATGCAGTGGGGTTTATGAGATATATTTCTATGCCAAGCAGAAAGCACATTCCCCTTACAGTAACTTCCAGGCCATCTGGTCTACTTCCCCACTGCAGGGTACAGACCTCTTCTTACTGAACATTCACTGGGATAATGTTTTTCAAATAAGAATCTGTACTTCTGTCTCCTTTTAACTAGTTGTTTAATCCACATCAACTCCTCTTTTTTTTTTTTTTTTTTTTGAGATGGAGTTTTGCTCTTGTTGTCCAGGCTGGTGGGCAATGGCGCGATCTTGGCTCAGAGCAACCTCCGCCTCCCGGGTTCAAGTGATTCTCCTGCCTCAGCCTCCTGAGTAGCTGGGACTATAGGTACATACCACCATGCCCAGCTAATTTTTGTATTTTTAGTAGAGATGAGGGTTTCACCATGTTGGTCAGTCTGGTCTTGAACTCCTGACCTCAGATGATCTACCCACCTTGGCCTCCCAAAGTGCTGGGATTACAGTGTGAGCACTGTGCCTGGCCAGTTCTTCTTTTTATATGTTAACATATACTGCCTCTACTTTTGCCCTCTCCCCAATATTTGTTCTATCATCTGATCCAAGCTTGTAGAACACAATAGATTCAGACTAACTGGGCGATGTGGCTCATTCCTGTAATCCCAGCACTTTGGGAGGCTGAGGCAGGAGTTTGAGACCAGCCTGTGCAACAGAGTGAGTTATAGACTCTGTCTCCACACAGACCCCCTCTAAAAAGTAGCCAGGTATAGTGGCACATGCCTGTAGTCCTAGGGAGGCTGAGGCAGGAGGATCACTTGAACCCAGGTGCTTGAGGCTGCAGTGAGCTATGATTGTGCCACTGCACTAAAGCCTGGGTGACAGAGAAAGAACGCATCTTTAAAAAAATTTTTTTTATTAAAAAAAAAAAAATCACATAGATCTCAGTTCAAATCCCAGTTTAGACACTTACTAGCTGCATGATACGTGTAATCACTTTATCTTGCAAGCCTCAGTGTTTCTAGCTGTGAGATGGGGATAATTAATAACGATCCCATTGCTGTGAGAAAAGAACATATGTAAATGCTTAGCCTAATAAATGGTGGCTGTCATTGTTATTGCCATGATCACTGAAGCCAACTGAAGCTCTATATGTGGAATTAAGTCTCAAAGGACTGAAATGGGCTGTCCAAGGTCACATAAGTGAGTGAGTCAGGGAGAGATCCCAGATTTCCTGATTCCTGAAGCCTTTGCCAACCATCAGCTCACACACAAACGAATCATTGCCCAATGACCTAGAAATCCGGGTATCTGATCACATCCAAGTACCACAGCTGGTGATTTAATAAGTACTCACCATGTGTTAGAAACTGAACAGGCTATATGAAAGCTTCACAGCATCTGTAGGTCAGTATAAGAAGGTTGTCTCATTGCTTATGCCAAGCCAAAAAAAAACAAAAAAAGACAAAAATCTGGAACCACTTCTTGTATTTACCAGTGGTAATGGTACTTCTTATACATATTTGTTCTAAGAAAGTAGATGAAAGTAAGACCAATGCTCTGGCTGCCTCATTCCTGGCTTTGAAAAGGCCTTTTTGATTAGGAGCAAGGAGGAGGGAGATCCTAAGGACTTAGGGACTAAAATGGGGTTTGGCCAAGGACGGTCATGAAAAAGGAGATGGGGGTTGCCAGTGGGCTAAAAACAAGTCCCTGTGGGTGCTCTGAAGAATGGCAGTTATTGTCAGCAAGGTGGGCTTCTCGCTTTACCAGGGCCTGTCCGTCCACTGACTGTGCAAGCAATGAAACCACGGAGCCCCAGGAAGCACATTTTATCTTGAAGCATGAATCACCCCTCAGAAGTCTAGAAAAGAATCCTCTCTTTGTGGTCCTTCGACCTCGTTGGCTGGCATCCCTAGCTCCTCAGGGCTCATGTCAAGGCCTTACTAAAACTCAGGGCGAGTGACCTTTCTGATGGAAACAGATCATTCCAGAAGCTCATGTGACAGGGGTGCCTCTTAATAACTGAAAGGAAACAATGAATGAATGGGCCAGCTAGATGGCATTTGTCATTCAAGTCTAAGTGCAAAAACAGTCAGAAGTGGATAATCCAGTACGTTCTGAATGAGAGACTTTTGGAAAGCAAAGGAGTGGCAGAAAGTGGTCTCTCCCCTCATCTTTTCATATGTATTAGCTCTCCCTACATTAATTGACAGGTGAAGTCTTAATTTAAAAAACAAAAACTGCCATGCTCCTAGGAAATGGAGCAGCTGGAAGGAGCAATCTGAGGACCCAAGACCTGTCCGCATAGACAGTTTGCCCTCATGTCAAAGATGCTGTCTTTTCTACAATACCAGCCACATTGGAAGCCAAGAATCCTGAAAATAATATTAAAGTTCCTACTGGGAAAGGCCAGGCGCGGTGGCTCAAGCCTGTAATCCCAGCACTTTGGGAGGCCGAGGAGGGTGGATCATGAGGTCAAGAGATCGAGACCATCCTGGTCAACACGGTGAAACACCGTCTCTACTAAAAATACAAGAAATTAGCTGGGCATGATGGCGCATTCCTGTAGTCCCACCTACTCAGGAGGCTGAGGCAGGAGAATTGCCTGAACCCAGGAGGCAGAGGTTGCGGTGAGCCGAGATCGCGCCATTGCACTCCAGCCTAGGTAACAAGAGTGAAACTCCGTCTCAAAAAAATAAAATAAGCCGGGCGCGGTGGCTCAAGCCTGTAATCCCAGCACTTTGGGAGGCCGAGGCGGGTGGATCACGAGGTCGAGAGATCGAGACCATCCTGGTCAACAAGGTGAAACCCCGTCTCTACTAAAAATACAAAAAGTTAGCTGGGCATGGTGGTGCGTGCCTGTAATCCCAGCTACTTAGGAGGCTGAGGCAGGAGAATTGCCTGAGCCCAAGAGGCGGAGGTTGCGGTGAGCCGAGATCGCGCCATTGCACTCCAGCCTGGGTAACAAGAGCGAAACTCCGTCTCAAAAAAAAAAAAAATAAAATAAAAAATAAAATAAAATAAAATAAAATAAAATAAAATAAAATAAAAAATAAAAAAATAAAGTTCCTACTGGGGAGCCAGCACAGTAAAGGATGGTGAAAAGCTGGATGTTCAAAAACGTGAATTGTCAATGACTTTGGTTGTTCCTCAAATTGCCAGACTGGATTGTGATCCAAAGGTAGGTGGAAACACCAAAATCAGAGGAGGGTGGAAAGTCACCCTTCACAACCATCCTTTGAAGGAGCAGGGGGCCAGCATCACTCTGTGACCTCAACTACACTACATTTATACATAGGGGAACTGATGTTAAAATGAACATGAAGTACAGCCTCACAGGGAAGGAGAGCCGAAGTCCATACCTGCAGCCTGATGAACGTGAAAACAGGGAAAGGAGCAAACCCTCTTTCCTATCCTGGAAATGTGATGGTTGACTTCTCCTCAGTTCTATCTATGAATGGATGTGTCAGGGGTGAAAACCACTGCCTTTTCCTTGAATCATGGCAGATGGGGCCTTCCACAGCTCAAAGTCTGAGGCACATACACATCCTGAACCAAACACCCTGGTACGTAAATTCTATGAGTGCATCTTCATCTTGTAGCAGAAAAGTCTAACCTACAGATCTACTCGGGTACTTTATTTTAAATGCTCTCAAATCCCAGGAAAGGAAAACTTCCCAAAACATGCATTCTCAGCGTAACTCAGTTTCCCTAAGGGGAACCAAACCAAAAGTGCCCCCTCCTACCCCTTCCCTAGAAATCAGCTTACGCTTTACTTTTCAAATACAAAGCCTCTGATTTCTGAGAAGTGATGTAGCATAAGCGGAACTGGCCAATAGAGACTGAATTTTCTCAGCTCAGAACATGAGAATCCTGTCTAATATTCCCTCCTTAGCCAGGTGTTGCCACAAAGGGAGCTAAGAGTTTGCCAGGTCAGAAATTATCCTCACCTTAAAAGGAATGTTCCTGCAATTAAAAATACACCCAAACCACCTTGTCTGTATATGGGAGATGGGGAGAAGAGGGAGGAGGAGAGTAAAAGGACACAAGCTTGAAAACAGCCAGGCTCTGGGAGGGTGAGCTATCCCTTCCCTCCCCGCAAGGACATCCAGGTCGGATATAGTTGCTGATAAGACCAAGCTGCCTCACTCTACTGCTCTTACCCAGGTCTCTCCTTATGACATCAGAGTCTCCAACTTCATCGGAGACCCTCCTCAGAAACCGGAGCATGACAGTCAATAACATTATAGCTGCAAACTGTCTACCAGGAAAGAGCCCACCAGGAAGCAGCTCCAAGGCGTCCCAGGAGGCAGACAGAAAAAAACACTTGCTGCCTAAGTGCTGCAGCAATGGCTTTTCTGTTAAAAACTACACTTTTAAAACAACACTGAGCTTTGTCTATCACAAAAGCTGTAACTTGGTCCTTTTCCTGTAAAATGACACCTTTCCCTTCGGAAACAATATGTAAATCTGCTACAACCAAAATAAACACAGTACAATGCTCACTAACTCATTTAATATCTTTCATTCAAGGACTTGAGGGTCTTAAATCACTTTATAAATGTAAAAGTTCATGCCTCGCCTGATGCCGTGGCTCATACCTGTAATCCCAGCAGTTTGGGAGGCCGAGTACTGCCTAAGGTCAAGAGTTCAAGACCAGCCTTGCCAACATGGTGAAACCCCATCTCTACTAAAAATACAAAAATTAGCCAGGCATCATGGTGGGTGCCTGTAGTCCCAAGCACTCGGGAGGCTGAAGCAGGAGAATCGCTTGAACCCAGGAGGCGGAGGTTGCAGTGAGCTGAGATTGTGCCACTGCACTCCAGCCTGGGTGATAGAGTGAGACTTCATCTAAAAAATAAATAAATAAATAAAATTCATTCCTCGTGACTTCAAAACAGGAAGTTAGGAGATTACCAAATTTCTTATCTTAAGGTCAGTACAATTGAGGAACATGCCATGGAAAAGTCCATTCTCTCACCACTGGAGGCTTGGAGGTTAGGCCTCCATATCGTTACCCTCAGCTCTGAATAAATAGCTTGGGATAAACCAATAAAGCTCCTCCAATGGGGACTTGAGCAATAATCAACCCTGCCTGCCCTGTTAGAGTGGGAAGGTCCATAGGAGGGGGCTTAGCTGTGCTTCTCTGGTCTAGCACCTGCAACTGATCTTAGCCACAAATTGCAGGACCACAAATCTATAGCTCAGGGGACTCAGTTTCCTCCTTATTGGTCCTGGAACCTCCCTTGCTCCTACACCTATAAGTGGCCAAAGTCAACAATAAAGAAAGCCTGTTGTCTCCACCCAAAGCCTACCGCGATATCTCCCCAGTTGCCTGTATCTGTCTCCAAATATAAAGCTGAGGGATGGGGGCTAAGCATCATCTCAGCACACACCTGAGCAAGGCATCTCCAGAGCAAGGTGTCCTGGCAGGCCCACCCTGGCCCAACCTACTTGTATCATTAGCTCATTCACACGACCAGGCGGGAGAGTCCTCCACTAGTCCAGGGCCTTCCAGTGCCTTCTGTCTCACAGGCAAGCAGATGTATTTGTCTTCCAACCGGGGTAAAAAAAAATCTGAGCACCCGAAGGGCTGTCCTGCCACAGGACAGGAACTGGTGATCGCATGTAAGCCAGCTCAGAGCTGGAGGCACCTTGTTCCTGGAGACACAAGGCCAAGGACTGGGGACCTGGAACCTGGCCCATTTGTTTTCTAGAGAGAAAGACACTGTACCACCCCCAGGGCAGGTTGCTTGGCCCTCCCTTGTCCCCTCTTCCTGGTACAGCAGAGAGAAACCTAGGCCTCTCAATTATCCAAGGCGGATAGCGACAGCAACAGCTCACTTGCTACTAGGGTGCTGAGAACACAGGAGAATTGGCGAGCAGAGCCCCCAAGGTTACACCAGCAGACGGCTCCCCCAGGTGCTGCTCTTTCCCTCCAGGGAGAGCCTTGAGCAGTACCAGAACACCCTGCTCTCCTACCTCCAAGCTCTGAACCTAAGGCAGCCAAAACCCAGGGAAACCCTGGGGAAAGAAAGGAGACAGTCCGGGGAAGGAAGGGAAGGGGTCCATTTCTGACTGAGCATAGAAAGAGGGAAAGGAAGACACCTGGGAAAGAGGCCAATGTCTCCCTGCCCTTGCCAGGAACCGCGCTGTAACACTCCCCATCCCAGCCAGGCATCTCTAACGGAGGACCAGAGATCTGGGAGGGGAGGTGAAGAGCTGGCAGCCCAGGGGGCTGGGCTGGGCCCCGGGACAAGGACCTGGGGAGTGGGGGACGCCTAGGTGTGCGGTCCACCATCACCCAGTTTTTCAAACATACACCCCGGGCAGAAGGCGGCGGGGTCATTTTGGCAGCGTCCCCTCCCCTTCAGGAAAGTCCTCAGCCTCAACCTCAGGAGGGTCTGTGGTTCCCATTCCCAAGCCCCGGCGCCCCCCTCCACCCTCCCGAGGCGGCCTCCTGGGTGCTCTCCGCCCGGAGGAAAAGGGGAAGTCAACCTTCCGCTGCCCCTCGCCTTCCTCTGACACCCCTTTGTTTCAGGCGGGGAAAGTTGCCAACGCGCACCCCTTTCCTCAACACGCCCCCCTGTGCGCCCATCCCCCGCAGGGAATCCAAGCCCGGGGGCACCATCTAATCTCCAGCTAGCTCTCGAACCGGGGAAGCCGCCTCGAAACCGAAAGCAAAGAGGAAGCGGGATCGGCCAGCGCCCCCAGTCCGGTCGCCCCGTCTTCCCCATCACCGCCCCCATCGCCCGCGCCCCCCGCGCTCCGGGCTCCCGGCCCCGCGCGGCCACCTCTCCTGGCGGCGGAAAGGCCTCTCTGCGGGCATCGGGGGCACCTACCGGTGCGGGGCCGGGGCCGCGGCCGCGGGCAGGGGCAGGGCAGGGCCGGCAGCCTCCCGGGCGCAGGTGCGGCCAGGAGCGCCGTCTCCCGGGCTGGCTCCCGCTCCTCCTCCAGCGCCGGGACTCGGGGCGCTCTCCTGCGCCGCCTGCTCCCCGCCCCCACGCCCGGCGCTGGGGCTCCCCCCCGCGCCGAGTTGCCGGTCGTGCCTCCCCCACGCCGCCTGGCCCTCCCGCGCCGCGCCTAGTCCCACATTGTGTTTCGGCGTCCGCCGCGGCGGCGCGGGGGCCGGGGGGCTGCAGCCGCCGCTGCCCGGGAGGAACGGAGCCCCCGGCGGCGGCGGCGGCGGCGGCACTCACCCATAGTACGGATGCGCTGCAAACTGCACATGCTCGCGTCTGACAGGCGCTCGCCCCGCCGCCCGGCTTAACTCCTTGCTCGCCCGCTCGCCGGCCCGGCCAGCTGTCCCCGCCGACCCCGCCGCCTCTCGCAGCTGGGGATCGGCCCTGCGGAGGGCGCCCAGGAGCGCGCCCCCTGTCCGGGCCGCGGCGCAGGTGGCTGCGGTGCAGGATCTACGGCCCTCTCTGTCCTAGCCAACCCGCCTGCCTGTGTCTGTCAGGCCCGGAGCTTGGAGGAGTTGTGGGGACCAGGCATGCACCATCAGCTGTGGGTATCATTGCAGGCCCAGGCTACCAGAGGGCCACAGAGCCAGTGGTGTGGCAGACCCTCTATATGCCAGCACTGTGGACCCAGCGGTCAGTTCATGGAAACAGCCATGTATGGTCGTCTGTTTATCCCCATTTCCGAGCTGGAGAAACTGAGGCCTAGGGAAGTTAAGGAATTTGCCTAAGGCAAAGCTTGAACCTCTAAGGCTCATGGTTTGCTTTATACCATAAAGATTACAGAGAATATGTTCTTTCAGAAGTGAGTCTAGATTCTTTTGTTGGGAGGTGGAAAATAATGAATGCCATTTGGAAAGTGGAAATTCCACAATACCGAACGTGGGAAATCGACGGCTGGGGGCCCTGACTTGAGACAGGCCCCTCGGACTGGTCCTGGGTCCTGCAGAAAGGCTGAGCAGGGAGTGGGAATGACATCCAGCCCCCATTCCCACGCCAACCCTCTGTCCTGGCATTGGGTGCCTCAGCCAAGAGGAAAGGACATTTTGAAAATTTATAACACCCTCCGGGGGTGTCCTTTTGTCACTAACCCATCGGGAGAGGGCACCCTTTCTAATTCTCTCACAAACCCTATGCTTGTCTAGGCCTGATCTGAGGGGTCTAATGGCTGCTTTTCAACCTAGAAGGAGGGGAAAATGAGAAGAGGGATGACAAGAGAGGCTGAAGCCTTTACCCCTTTTTGTAACATGCCCCAATGACAAAGAGCTCTCAGAAGTTCAAGGCAGCACAGAGTGTTCTAAGAAAAGGAAACTGTGGTTCATCCAGCTGCTCTTGCCCCATCGTGGGAGACAAGCTGGGATGCTTTCCTCCTATCTGAACCTAACCCTAATCCGATCCTGTGTCTCCCCCTAATTGCTTGTGATGGGATGGCCATCCTGTCCCTGGCCAGAATATTCAAAATCAACAAAGGTGCATCTCAAAACTGGGAGTGGGAGATGTGGACAAGGAATTTCTAAGCCTATCCCCACACATATCCTGTTCTTGGGCTGGTCAAGCCATTCTTCTCAGAAAGAAAGCAGTAGGTTTCTGACTGGGGCAGAGGGAGTCATGTTGGGTTCCTCAGACCAGTACAGGAAGTTGACAGCCATGTGCTACCAATGGTAGGAACTCTAGGCTTCCCCACTGAGTTCGTTTCCTTTTCTGTAAAGTGGAGATATTGCCTCATGATAAGTATAGTATAATGACCCAAGGACATCATACATATGTTTTCAGTACACAGGAGGCTTTGGATGAACAGGAAAACTTGTTTTTTGCTGGGGATAAGGCAGGGAGAAGAGAGAGAGTCAGGGCTACAGGCAGGCATATAGGCTGTCCCTAGGACACTGTCAAAGAAGCAGAAGACAGTGTCTCAGGGACATGTTGGCGAGAAGCAGCCAGTCTGGCAGCAAGGTCTACCTGATGAAAAGGGCCATCCCTTGTGCCCCCTTGCCACGAAGGCATAGTACGCCTAATCTCCTTTTCTAGTTGTGGCCAGCAGCTGGCAGCTGGCTCTCCCCCAGGCTCTGGGAGGCAGCATTGCGCAAAGGAAAGCACAATGGGCTGGAAAGGCTTCGGAAGATCTGAATTCCTGGCACCTTATGCATGAGGCAGAGTAGGTGCTGGGCTTAGTGCTCACAATATTTTTAGGGACCCACAAAAATGTTTGAATTTCTTCTAAACTCAGGCAAAAAATAAACATTGAGGTCAAAGAAAACATTTTAATATATAATGTTAATATTTTCATCCTTTAGCATAGAAGCTCTATTGTAGAAGCCAAGATATCACTTAGAGAATCAGAAAGAAGGGTTAGGAACTAAAGCTCAAGGCATGGTATCATCCAACCTCTACTTTCTCTAGCTCTCCCATGAACTTATCTCCATGACCTGGGCTTTTCTCATTCCTTATATATTAGGGATCATTTCTTCCCCAAAAGTTTATATAGTGATGCCTTACAATTGACATATTTTCTCTCTCTGGGGAGGGCAGCTATTTTTATCCCCACTTTATAAATGAGGAAATTGCCGGGCACAGTGGCTCACACCTGTAATCCCAGCACTTTGGAAGACCAAGGCGGGTGGATCACCTGAGGTCAGGAGTTCAAGACCTGGCCAACATGGTAAAACCCTGTCTCTACTAAAAATACAAAAAAAAAAAAAAAAAAAAAAATTAGCCAGGCATGGTAGCACATGCCTGTAGTCCCACGTATTTGGGAGGCTGAGGCAGGAGAATCGCTTGAATCTGGGTGGGCGTGAGGTTGCAGTGAGCGGAGATTGTGCCACTGCATTTCCAGCCTGGTGACAAAGTGAGACTCCGTCTCAAAAAAAAAAAAAAAAAAAATCCTTAAAAACCTTGATCCCAGTCGAGTGCAGTGGCTCATGCCTGTAATTGCAGCACTTTGTGAGGTCGAGGCAGGTGGATCCCCTAAGGTCAGGGGTTGGAAACCAACTTGGCCAACATGGCGAAACCCTGTCTCTACTAAAAATACAAAATTAGCCAGGCGTGGTGGTGCATGCCTGTAATCCCAGCTACTTTGGAGGCTGAGGCAGGAGAATCACTTAAACCTGGGAGGCAGAGGTTGCAGTGAGCTGAAACAGCACTATTGCACTCCAGCCTGGGCAACAAGACCGAAACTCCATTTCAAAAAATAAATAAATACAATAAAAATAAATGAGGGAATTAAAGCTCAGAGAGGTTGTATGGTTTGGTCAACGTTAGATTGCTAGTAAAGGCAAAATGCAGTTCAAACTCAGGTCTTCTGTTACCCCTTCCAAGCCCCTTTCTATTTGCACCAAGAAGATTTGAAATAAGATTAGGCATGCACAGGGCAGAGCAGTCTCCTGTAGAAGTGGACTTTAAAATAGCATCTGTAACAGCGAGAGGCACCCTGGCTTTTCACTCAAAGAATGATGAAACTTACATGAAGAATTGTGGGACGAGGTGGGGAGGGCAACCATGGGTGCAGGAGGCACAATCATCACAGTTCTAGTGATTCAAGTACAGTTGAAAATGGAGGGGCCTGGGACAAACCACCCCTGCTGCACTAACATACACCAAAGGATGCTAGCCCCTGCTTTTTCCTTGTGTCTTGTCAAAGCAAGCAGAGCAGTGTGGTGGCATGGGCCAGGAACAGGCTTTGCTTAAGCAAACCTGGGTTTGAGTTCAGACTCTCCATCCTAGTTGGATGTCTTAAGAGAGTTCATTTAATTTTTCTCAGCCTATTTTTCTTATATGCAAAATGGAAATGGCAATAATACCCAAGCCCAGGGCAGTTGTAAAAGTAGGAGAATGTATATAAGGTTCTTAGCATAGTACCAGGCACATAATATAATACAGATAATAAATGACACTGTCATGTAAAAGCCCCACCACAGTAGGTGGTGAGTGGTAGTTCTCTTCTACCACCAGGCAGGGAAAAAGAGTCTTTCAGGTATCTTTGTAGTCTCTAAAGTTCCTTGAACATGTTAGGTCCTTAGACATATATTCTGAAAGGCAAGAAGTTTTCTGCCCTTCCCCCAAAACAAACCAGCCGTAAAGGGTTTGCGCTTGTCCACTGAATGTAATTTTCTTGATGACTTTCAAAGGGAATTAGAAATATTTCTTGATGCTTGTTAGAGATGATTTGTTCCCAGGGGCTCCCCTCTGACCACAAATCAGGAGAGATGTGGCTCAAGAGGGTGATTCCAGTGGAGGAACTGACCTGCAGCCTGATCAGAAAGGGTCTGGGAGGGAGACGGAGCATGGAAATGAGAGCTCAAGAAAAGACCACATGCAGTCTGTCACAGATGCCATGATAAGAAAGCAAGAAGTGAGGCAGAAGCAGAGGAAGCATTGAAGCCAAAGCCAATCTCGAATCTGGAATTATTTGGATCAGCTTTACAGGAAAACAAGCTGGTTAAGAAAGAACTGAGGGATGGGGCGTATGGGTATGGTCTTGGTGAGAAGAGTTCAAGATAATATGCCAGCAGTTGAAAATAGGGGGAGTCTCTTTGCAACTGCCCCTTCTTGAAATAGAAAGCAAAGGAACATAAAGAGGCTAAGGCGTGTGAACTCAGATCTCGTAGGATTCTTTGCAAACAACAGAAACCGACTTTAGCTATGTTAAGTCTTAAAAAAAATTTTTTTTTATTGGAAAGAACTATGATGAGATGGCTCACACATTTAAAGGGAATGCTGGCAAAACAAGCTCAAAAGGACTAGCACAAGACCAGCTTTGGGAATTCAGGTAATGGGAAGTAATCAAGAGTCTCCTTGGGGCTGTGCTGCCAGAGTAACTAGATGCCAATCTTTTCATCACTTCTGCTCAAGCATAAAGAGTCAAATTTTCCTAAGTCGAGTCATGCATTCATCTTCCCTCTTGGGCAGGGAAGAATCTAACTGGATACTCTGGTGTAAGCCCTACTAGGCACTGCACACTGTGAGTAGAGGCAAACAGTGAAAGAAATGAGGGGCTGTTACTGCAAGAAGGGAAAGGGTGCCAAGTAGCCCCCCACAGCAAATGTCCAAGACAAGGAGAAGCAAACAGCATAGGAAATTTGTACCTGACTCAGTGGCCCTGTAAGTTGTTTTTGTTTTTGTTTTTTTTAACTTTTTTTTGAGACAGGTTCTGGCTCTGTCACTCAGCTTGGAGTGCAGTGGCATGATCATGGCTCTCTGCAGCCTTGAACTTCTGGGCTCAAGTCATTCTCCTGCTGCAACCTCCCAAGTAGCTGGGACTACAAGCATACGCCACCATGCCTAGCTCACTCTTTTATTTTTTGGAGACGGGATCTCTCTATGTTTCTCAGGCTGATTTTGAACTCCTAGCCTCAAGTAGTCCTCCCACCTCAGCCCTCCAAAGTACTGGGATTTCAGGTGTCAGCCACCATGCCTAACCTAGGCACATTTTTTCTTTTTTTAATTATTACTTTTTTTTTTTTTTAAGACAGAGTCTCCCTGATCCAGGCTCACTGCAAACTCTGCCTCCTGGATTCAAGCGAATCTCTTGCCTCAGCCTCCTGAGTAGCTGGGACTACAGGCATGTACCACCATGCCCAGCTAATTTTTATTTATTTATTTATTTATTTATTTATTATTTTTAGTGGAGATGAAGTTTCACCATGTTGGCCAGGATCGTCTGGATCTCTTGACCTTGTGATCTGCCCACCCTGGCCTCCCAAAGTGCTAGGATTACAGGCATGAGCCACCCCACCTGATCTAGACTAATTTTTTAGAGTGATTTTAGGTTCACAGCAAAACTGAGCAGAAAGCACAGGGATTTCCCGTAGCCCCCTGCCTCCACACATGCATAGACTTCCCATTACCAGAATCCCCCACCACAGTGGTCTATTTGTTACAACTGATGAAGCAGCCTTGACATTTCATTATCTCCCAAAGTGCATAGTTACATTAGGGCTCACTCTTGGGGTTGTTCTTTTTATGAGTTTGGATGAATGTGTAATGACATGTATCCACCATTATAGTATGATATGGAATATTTTCACTGCCGTAAAATTCTCTGTGCTTTGCTGATTCATCTTTTCCTCCCCCTTAACCCCTGGCAACCACTGATCTCTTCACCTGCTCTGTAGTTTTGCCTTTATCAGAATGTTACATAGTTGAAATCATACCATTTATAGCCTTTTCAAACTAACTTCTTTCATGTAATCATATGCATTTAAGTTACCTCCATGCCATTTCATGGCTTGATAGCTTATTTCTTTTTAGCATTGAATAATATTCCACTGTCTAGATGTGCCACAGTTTATTTACCCATCACCTACTGAAGGGCATCTTGGTTGCTTGCAAGTTATGGCAATTAAGAATAAAGCTGCTACAAACTGCATGCAGGTTTTAGTGATTTCCAAGTCCTTTGGGCAAATACCAAGGAGCACAATTGCTGGATTGTGTGGTGAGAATATGTTTAGCTTTATAAGAAATTTCCAAAGTGTCTTCCACAGCAGATGTAGCAATTTTGCATTCCCACCAGCAATGAATGAGAGTTTCTGTTGCTTTACATTCTCAACTTGTCAGTATTTCCAGATTTGGGCCATTATAATAGGTATATAGTGGTATCTAATTGTTGTTCTCTATAAAGTTCTTGGCTATGAGAGAAGGTGAATGGAGAAACAGGTAAGCCTCAAGAAGCAGCAAGAGGCTCTGAAAAGTACAAGGACAGGAAGATGTAGATTGTTGAATAATATCACTTCTTATGCTGAGGTTGGTATAGAGCTGAGTGACACATCATTATCATCCGTCCATAATTTACATTTGGGTGACTTTACAAATTACATTACAAAGGCAGACTTCTGCACAGCTGTGAGCTATGCTCAGAAATGACTGCATTGTGATAGGGGAAGCAAATGCAAAAGTTTATGAAGGATGCCCTTGCATGTTTATAAATTGTCACAGAGGGATGAAACAGTGTACCGGTGGAAGGAGAATAGGCATTAGGTCCAGGAGAAATGACCAAGGCCTGCAGGTTTATCAGAAGATTTTCCTATCCATATGTCCATGTGGGAAAAGGGTAGGTACTTTCATAGAAGTCTCAAAATAAAGTGTCTTGCTACTTTGGGGATATTCAAAGGCCCTGTCCATTTTTTTCATCATCAGAAAGAAAATCCAGTGGATAAGGACTATGCAGTATTCATGAACACCTTGAGCCTGAAAATGAAGAACTCATGACTCTGTGATCATGTGAATTCATCCATAAAGCATTAAGACATTAATGGGTGTGCACTAAGACAGCCCTGAAAATTAGCACGGGTTGATAAGAAGAGCAGTAAATTAAGAGAGGAAAAGGCCAAAGCTAAAAGAAATCAAAGTGAGAATAAGAACACACACTGAAACCACATCGCCTCCTACTTTTTTTTTTTTTTTTTTTGAGACGGAGTTTCACTCTCGTTACCCAGGTTGGAGTGCAATGGCGCGATCTCGGCTCACCACAACCTCCGCCTCCTGGGTTCAGGCAATTCTTCTGTCTCAGCCTCCCGAGTAGCTGGGACTACAGGTGTGCGCCCCCATGCACAGCTAGTTTTTGTATTTTTAGTAGAGACGGGGTTTCACCATGTTGACCAGATGGTCTCGATCTCTTGACCTTGTGATCCACCCACCTCGGTCTCCCAAAGTGCTGGGATTATAGGCGTGAGCCACCGCGCCCGGCCACCTCCTACTTTTAAGTATGGGTTTAACTGTGAAGGTGGTAAGTCTTTTGGAGGACAGAGTTGACTATGAAAGTTGGGGATTAGGTCGGGCGTGGTGGCTTGCACCTGTAATTCCAGCACTTTGGAAGGCCGAGGCAGGCAGATCACAAGGTCAGGAGTTTGAGACCAGCCTGACTAACATGATGAAACCAGTCTCTACTAAAAATACAAAAATTGCCGGGCGCAGTGGCTCAAGCCTGTAATCCCAGCACTTTGGGAGGCTGAGGCGGGTGGATCACGAGGTCGAGAGATCGAGACCATCCTGGTCAACATGGTGAAACCCCGTCTCTACTAAAAGTGCAAAAAATTAGCTGGGCATGGTGGCGTGTGCCTGTAATCCCAGCTACTCAGGAGGCTGAGGCAGGAGAATTGCCTGAGCCCAGGAGGCGGAGGTTGCGGTGAGCCGAGATCGCGCCATTGAACTCCAGCCTGGGTAACAAGAGCGAAACTCCATCTCAAAAAAAAAAAAAAAAAAAAAAAAATACAAAAATTAGCTGAGCATGGTGGCGGGCACCTGTAATCCCAGCTACTCAGGAGGCTGAGGCAGGAGGATCGCTTGAACCCGGGAGGCAGAGGTTGCAGTGAGCCGAGATTGCACCACTGCACTCCAGCCTAGGCAACAGAGCGAGACTCTGTCTTAGAAAAAAAAGAAAGCTGGGGACCGTTCGGGGGAGCCCCATTCCACACGTATCCCCCATGCTCCCTCCTCTCCCACTCTACTCCTCTCATTTCCGACTCAGCAGTCAGCCCAGATGCTGGGCAAATTTAAAAGAATTTCTGCTCTGGAGATTAAAATCCAAACTCCAAGCTGGTCACCTCCCCTCTGTGCCTCCCTTTGCCAGGATACAAGAAGCTTAGTCGTCTGAGGGGGGACAAAGGAGTATTGTTGAGGCGAGCCTGATTATGAGAAGGCTTTGCAACTAAAAGCTTTTATGCTGCTATCTAAGCCACTCTGCCTGCGGGGGGACACTGTGTGCCTGTCCCAACTTCACTGTATCAGTTCAAAGAGAAATTGCAGCCAGACACAGTGATTGCAGGAAGATATCTTGGGACTTGGCAACATTAATAGGTTAAGAATTTGTATTACAGCATTCTCATCCAAGTCACAGCTAGGTCCTGGGATAGGGTAGAGTGGGAAAATCTTTGTTTTTGTAGATCTGAGTCAAAAGCTTTCTCCCATAGGAGCCAGCTGAAGGGCAACCGAGTCTGAGGCGGGCAGTGAGGCAGTGTGCCCACTGCCTCACAGAGGATGGGGTAAACCCCATCCCTGTTCTTCCTACCCTCCTTGTCCTGGACCCATTAGAACTCTGCCACCTTCAGGAAAGGCTGCAGAAGCCCAAAGGGTTGATGATCCTAAAGACGCCATCTTGTCCGGGGAATTAGTTCAATTAGTCTCAGATGCCAATTAATTGACAAATGTGTATTAAGTGTCTTCTCTTGCCTAGCACTGTGTTGCTTTGAGAAATGGGCTCCTGACTTCACGAGGAGCCCAAGCTGGGTGTGGTGACTCACGCCAGTAATCCCAGCATTTTAGGAGGCTGAGGCAGGTGGATCATCTGAGGTCAGGAGCTTGAGACCATCCTGGCCAAGATGGTGAAACCCTGTCTCTACTAAAAATACAAAAATTAGGGGGATGTGGTGGCAGGTGCCTGTAGTTCCCATTACTCAGGAGGCTGAGGCAGGGAGAATTGCTTGAACCTGGGAGGCAGGGGTTGCAGAGAGCTGAGATCACACTACTGCACTCCACCTGGGTGACAGAGTGAGACCCCCCATCTCAAGAAAAAAAAAAAAAAGAAAAGAAAAAAAGAGGAGCCCTCTCCTTAAAACAGCACAGTGCTAGGAAAGAAAGTCCTTCAACTTGTTATTCAATTCAACAACCCTTAATGTGCCATGCACTGTGCTAAGGATTATATA
Source organism: Saimiri boliviensis (assembly GCF_048565385.1). Lineage (NCBI taxonomy): Eukaryota > Metazoa > Chordata > Mammalia > Primates > Cebidae > Saimiri > Saimiri boliviensis. Next base: position 36,199,017 of record NC_133450.1, on the reverse strand, counting down.
GATAGGGTTATACAGATAGCAAAGAATGAAACCTAGGCATATGGAAGATAAGAGCAATACAAGATGGTCTATAACAAAGCATTACCCTGTGCTCCAAGTAATTGCTTTAGATTCTACACTTCCATGCAGAGGAAGGTGTGCAATTACTTGTATTCTACAATGGTGCTGTTTCTATGGCCATGCTGTAGCTCTACCGTATCTTTATATATATATAAAATAAAAAGTGTATGACGAAGAAACGTTAACTGAGAAAAAGAAGGGCACTGATATGTTTTGGCTGTGTCCGCACCCAAATCTGAACTTGAATTGTATCTCCCAGTACTCCCACATGTTGTGGGAGGGACCCAGGGGGGTGTAATTGAATCAAGAGGGCCAGTCTTTCCCTGCTATACTGGTGGTAGTGAGTCTCACGAGATCTGATGGGTTTATCAGGGGTTTCCACTTTTGCTTCTTCCTCATTTTCTCTTGCCGCCGCCAACTAAGAAGTACCTTTCGCTTTCTGCCATGATTCTGAGGCCTCCCCAGCCATGTGCAACTGTAAGTCCAATTAAACCTCTTTTTCTTCCCATTCCTGGGTGTGTCTTAATCAGCAGCATGAAAACGGACTTTTTCATTCCAGAACAGAGCAAAGGAACAAAAGTCCCAGTAAGAAGACAGAAAATCCATTTAACAAACATTTGTTGAAGCCTGCCTCGTACCAGTCCTATGCTGGCTCTTTTCGAAGGCTCGAAGATACATGGCCCCTGCTCTCAGGGGGTTCACCCTCCCCATTCCAGAGATATAAATTCCTTTCGTTCTGCAGACGTGACTCCGTGATAGGAGGAGGAGAAGGCAAACAGGTGGGAGAGGCTTCTAGTTGTTCTGGCTCCTGCTCCAGCTCTGGTTGGATCTGACCATGGATCTGAACTTATGCAGAAAGAGCTGGGAGTGCTCAGGGATTCTGGGGCCGAAGGACCCGGGAAGTCGTTGGGAACAGCTAACTAATTCACTTCATGTGGGGAATACTCGGCCAGAAATGTGACCCAGGCTGCCATTTTCTCATACCCTGCTGTCACCGTCTTCCAGGCAGACAGACACCATCCCCCACCCTTGTCTGATTTGGGCATGGTGACTGCCTGGTTACTGAGGTTTGGAGCATGCATATTTAACCCCGGAAAGATGCCCGCAGACAAAATGTTGGCTTGCAAGTAGGGTATGCTTCTCTGTCGACCTGCCGCTTCTTCTCTGTCACTTCGCTCAGCTCTACCATATCTTATTTGTAGGTTAAACTCTGGCTTTGGCTCAAGAATGACCAGCATTTGTAAACACACACTTCTTTTTGCTAAAAGACTCTGCCTTTCTTTCTTGCCCACAGCTTAGGTCAACGTCTTTTTTCTCTTAGGTCCCTCAGCAAAGTACAGATGTGGGAAGGGAAACAACATCTTTGGAGGAATCTCTTTTTTTTTTTTTTTTTTTTTTTTTTTTTAAAGAAGAGGAAGAAACAGAAAGAGAAAGAGGGAGAGAGGATGGGGGTATTGCTTTATTGCCCAGGCTAGAATGCAGTCTAAATATGGGTATGCCTATAATTGTCTTTAATAATGGAGACATGAAAGAAAATGTGGGAAGAGAATAACAAACAAGGAGCCAACCAAGATTTCATTTAAACTTCTAAATTGATATGATGTGGTACTGGTAAGAGTGTATATTTTGTGTATTTAAAGTGGAGAGTTCTATAAATGTTAATTACATTTACTTGTTCCAGATCTAAGTTCAAGACCTGAATATCGTTGTTAATTTTCTGTCTCATTGATCTGTCTAATATTAATGTTGAAGTCTCCCACTATTATTATGTGGGAGTCTAAGTCTCTTTATAAGTCCTATATGTCTAGGTATTCCTGTATTGGGTGCGTATATATTTAGGATCTTTAGCTCTTCTTGTTGTTGCATTGATCCTTTTATCATTATATAATGTCCTTCTTTGCTTCTTTTGATCTTTGTTGCTTAATTGTAACTTCTGCTTTTTATTTATTTATTTTAGCTCTCTGGTTGGTTGGTAAATCTTTCTCCATCCCTTGTTTAGAGTCTTTGTGTATCCTTGAATGTGAGATGGATCTGGATGCAGCATACTGATGGGTTTTGGTTTTTTATTCAAATTGCCTGTCTTTGGATTGGGGGATTTAGTCAATTTAAATTTAGAATTAATAATAATATATGTGAGTTTAATACTGTCTTTAGCTGGCTATTTTGTCCATTAGTTGATGTAAATTCTTCATTATATTGATGCTCTTTTTGATAATTTTTTTAGAAAGGCTGATACTGTTTGTTCCTTTCATATGTGTAGTGGTTCTTTCAGAAGCTCCTGCAAAGCAGGCCTGGTGGTGATGAAATCTCTGAGTGCTTGCTTATTCACAAAAAACTTTATTTTTCCTTCACATGTGAAGCTTAGCTTGGCTGGATGTGAAATTCTGGGTTGAAAATTCTTTTCTTTAAGGATGTTGAATATTGGCCCCCACTCTCTTCTGGCTTGTAGGGTTTCTGCTGAGAGATCTGCTGTAAGTCTGATAGGCTTCCCTTTGTGGGTAACCTGACCTTTCTCTCTGGCTGCCCTTAGTATTTTCTCCTTCATTTCAACCCTGGTGAATCTGACGATTATGTGCCTTGGGGTTGCTCTTCTTGAGGAATATCTCTGTGGTGTTCTCTGTATTACCTGGAGTTGAATATTATCCTGCCTTACTAGGCTGGGAAAATTTTCCTGAATAATGTCCTGAAGCGTATTTTCCAGCTTGGATTCATTCTCTTCGTCACATTCAGGTACACCTATCAAGCGTAGATTAGGTCTTTTCACATAGTCCCATATTTCTTGGAGACTTTGCTCGTTCCTTTTTATCCTTTTTTCTCTCGTCTTGTCTTCTTGTTTTATTTCATTGAGTTGATCTTCGACCTCTGATATCCTTTCTTCTGCTTGATCAATTCGGCTGTTAAAACTTGTGCATACTTCACGTAGTTCTCGTATTGTGTTTTTCAGCTCCATCAATTCACTTATTTTCCTCTCTAAATTTTGTATTCTTGTTGACATTTCGTCAAACCTTTTTTCAAAGTTCTTAGTTTCTTTAGATTGTGTTATAACAAGTTCTTTTAATTCAGAGAAGTTTCTTATTATCCACGTTTTGAAGCCTGCTTCTGTAATTGGAACCCACTCGTTCTCCATCAAGCCTTGTTTCCTTGCTGATGAGGAACTGGGATCCCCTGCTGAGGAAGAGGCGTTCTGATCTTGGGTATTCTCAGCCTTTTTTGACCGTTTTCCTCCCTTCGTTGTAGATTTATCCATCTGTGGTCTTTATAATTACCGTCTTTGTAATTGGGTTTCTGAGTGGACGTCCAACTTACTGATTCTCAGCGCCGAAATCTGAGCAACCCACTGCACCGACTAAATCAGCGGCGTTAAGATTGAGGGTGCTTTTCCGACTCTGCACCGAGAACCGACGCTCCGAGGCGCTGGCAAAACCGCCTCGCCGGTCACAAGAGTCGCGCTGGCGACCCGTGGGGCTCCTCCGCTGGGAATCTCCTGGTGCGTGAGCAACAAAAATTCATGTGAAGGTGTGGCGTCCTCTCCTTCTTTGCGCTTTCAGTGGGAGCTACAATCCCGAGCTGCTAGTGATCAGCCATCTTGGATCTCTCTCCGGAATCTCTTTTTTTCATATCCATGGGCAGTAATGTCAGGTATAGGGCTGTGACCTCTCTAGGGAATACAGTAGAGGGATCTCAGGACAGAGGGAAGAATAGTGACACAAAGAGGGTTTCCAGTGACACAAAGGAAGAACACAGAGGGGATTAATCCTTTACTCTGGAACTGCATGTCTGTGTTTGAAGTGGATAGGCTAAGAAAGGAACTGGCAGCCCAGGGACCCATTTTGACCTTGTAAATGCCCTGTAGTTGTGTAATGGAAGATTAATACTCTTTTACAACCTTGAGCTTTTGCTATTTATTTACTTTTTTTTTAGAGACGGGGTTTCTCCATGTTGGTCAGGCTGGTCTTGAACTCCTGACCTCAGGTAATCCATCCCTCTCAGCCTCTCAAAGTGCTGGGATTACAGATGTGAGCCACTGCACCTGGCCTTATTTATTTTTTTAATAATATGAGATCTCATATGTTGCCCAGGCTCCTGAGCTTAGTCTTCCCACCTCAGCCTACAGAGTAGCTGGGATTACAGGTGGATGCCACCAAACCTGGCTCTGTTTTTACTATTTACATCCAAATTCATGTTCTAGGAAGACCCTGGGCCTACTGGACCCCAATCCCTGTCCTAACTGCTGATTTTTCACCAGGCTAAATTGAGCTGGATGATACCCAGAACTCAAAGAATGTCAAAGGTCAGGTCCTGAGGGTCTCTGGTGCTGCAGTTAGGAGTGTGGACAAACATGGGTGGCTGTGGAGGAGTGAGAAGAGGTAGAGGGAAGGAACACAGGCTCAGAACTTCCTCCTTGAAGTCATTCGCTGTGCCACTCCCACCCAGAACCTCCCACAGCTCTGCCAATGGACCACACCGAGTTTGCTTCACTTTTCTTCTTTCCTCAAGTGGAGAAAATGGCTGAATACATCATTTCTCTTGCAGGATGTGAAATGGGCTTGAATTAGAAGTAGGGACCCAACTTAACTCTGTCCCCAGACTTGTGTCTGCTCCTTCAAGTCTTGGACAACCACCAAACCACAAGAACATACTGTATAATAGGAATCCAGTAATGCTGTTGTGGTCACAGTGTAATTGCTTTGAAGAGATAATAGGGATCCAGATAATATCAAAAGATGTGAGGCCCCTCTGGTCTGAACATTGGTCCCCAGCTCCCCCAGATCCCCATTGCCATATCCCTCGCTTTATCTTAACAAGGAGAAAGAAGGCAGAAATCAAAAGATTGGCACTAAACTTGAGGAATGCATGGTTATGGGGGCACATTCTGGCTCTTGGACTGGCAGATTGTGGCTTTATTGAGTTAGATGTCAGCTTCCCTGAATCTTAGCTTTCTACTTACTCATGAGGATCAATACTTTTAAAACATTTTAATGGCTTTATTAGAAAAATGATTCATACTCCTTGTAAAATGCTTACACAACATAGAAAAGAACAAAGCAGAAACTAACAACATTGTATCAAATTTCTCCCCTCAAAGATAGTCACTGTTAACCTCTGGAAAGAAGAATTCTACTCATATTTATGTATATAAATATACATATAGTTATATGTATACAGTTTTACATGAAACAAAGCCTATTCTACATACTTTTCTAGACATTGTTTCACTTGACATTAAGTAATAAATATTTTTCCTTGTCAATAAATATAATTCTTCATCATACATTTTGATGGCTGCATAGTATTTCATTTTCTAGATGAATCATAATATTAATACTAGTCCCAATTGATGGACATCTTGTTTGGATCTTTTTTGCCCTTTTATTTTTGCTTTTATTGCTGCTATAAATATTAGGGGCACCCCTCATTCTTCTCCTAACAAATTGTGAAAAGTAGTGATGTAACTCAAGATAGGACACAAGAATCACAACATGTCAGCCATATCAGTGAAAGTAGGAATGTGGAATGGGGAAGGTTCTAGTTACACTTTAGTGATTCTCACCTCTATAAATGGCTTCCAGTTGCATGTATATTACTACATATGCACTTTATTATGCTTGAGGGGAAATATATTTACAGAAAGTTACTTTGAGTATTCCAGTGGATTTACTTCTTTTTGTTGTTGTTGTTGTTGATTTTTTGTTTTGTTTTTTGAAACAGAGTCTCACTCTGTTGCCAGGCTGGAGTGCAGTGGCACAATCATGGCTCGCTGCAACCTCTGCCTCCCAGGTTCAAGCAATTGTCCTATCTCAGCCTCCCAAGTAGCTGGGACTACAGGCGCACACCACCATGCCCAGCTAATTTTTTTTTTTTTTTGTATTTTTAGTAGAAACAGGGTTTCACCATGTTGGGCAGAAGGGTCTCAATCTCTTGACCTTGTGATCCACTCTCTTTGACCTCCCAAAGTGCTGGGATTACGGGTGTGAGCCACTGCTCCTGGCCATATTTATTTCAACACTAACAATTTTGCCTCCCAAAAGAACCATGTTCTTCTCAGGAGTGTCTTTTGTTCTAGAGATCCTGGATCCACACAGCCATGATGCCCTGTGTCCAGGAAATTTCTACTTTCAGGATCAAACCATTCCAGAAGCCATCTGAGAGTTTCCCCAATAGCCAGTAAGGAAATGTGCAGTGCTTGGAAGCAACAGCAGCCACGTGTCACCCTAGAGCAATGCCTACTGGCTTTCCATCCTAGGAAACTACCTGTTCCACTCCATCACCAACCTTATATATGAAACCTGTCTGTCAGCTCTACCCGATTCCTTTGGGTGGGTCCTCTCTATTGGGTTCACTCTAGTATTCCCTCTTCTGGACCTGGACTAGGAAATCCAAAACCTGGAAATGCAGAATTCCTTTTTGGAAATGTGCATTCTCCACACCACCGCTCTGAAAACCCCAAAGCTCACTTGTACATGAGCAAAGCTCCTAATACAATTGGGAGTCGGTCTAGTTCCAGCTCTATGTCCCATCACAAGGTCAAGAGGATCCTTGACCTGCAGCTTTGTGCAGAGGAATCTCTTCCTGTCCCCTGCCCATGTAATGAGGCTAGGTAAGATGCCTGCTTGGAATGAGTGCCAAGTTGACAGTCTGTGCATACTTTCAGTCTTGTGCTTTGCACAGTAGGAAGAGGTACACATTGCTTGGGGCCAGGTACTTGGAACTAGGGAAGGGGAGAATATTCTTTCCATCTTTTCTTCATCTTTTATTCAACTAAGTGTTCTAGCGCCCTCCCCTGAAACTATGCAAAGTTGAACAGGATCAAAATATGCATAGTATAAAGTCTCCACTGTAAGCACAGCTTAAATCCCCATTAATCACCACATTTGGAGGTGACCAAAGCATGCAGTGGTCAGATCAGAAGGGAACAGATCTGGCCCTATACCTGACTGGGAGCTGGAATGCTCGGGCTCAGGGTCCTTGAAGAAAACAAATAAGCCATCCTGGCCACTAGATGGAGCTGAGAGATAGTCTCCAGTGTGCTGGCGGGTCATGTCCAGGACTTCCACAGGGATGGCAGGTTTGTCATCAGAACTCACCCTCTTTTACAAAGAGGAGTGGGTAAAGAGAGCTTCCAGTAGGACATGAGCCCTGACACATCATCAAAAACCCTGAGCACAAGGTCAAATCCTGACCATCAAGGGAGATAATGGACCTATTGGTTCAGGCTAAACCACTAGGGGCAGGGCAGAGGGGAGCTGCAATGGCTAGGCCCTCTCCTTCTGTCCATTCTTCTTGCCTTTTCTGTGAATCCCAGGGTTCTTTGGATCACTCATGGCAACCTTTCAGCCTGGAAAGTGCCCTGCAGGGGAACCCACACATCCCTGAAGCAGAGGCAAACCCCGAGTAATGCAGTGGCTAAAGGCTTGGTCTTTAGAGTCAGGCGGGGCAGGGTTTGCGTCCTGGTGTGGCCACTTACTTGCTGCCTGAGCTTAGCCATGTCACTTGGTCTTCGTGAGCCTCAGTCTACTCATCTCTAAAATGGAGAAAACAATACAGCTCCAGAGAATTGTGAGAATTAAGATGATTCCTCCTAAAATGTTTAGTGGGTCAGGAACAAAGTCAGCCCTCAATAAATATTGGCTTTAAATGTTTTGATTTTTAAGTAGATTAGAAAGATTTCATTTGTTTGCAGTGCCCTGGAATGGCTAGCTGTGTCCCCAGTGTGTTATGGTGAAGTTGCTTCTATTCGCATTCAGTAATTCTCAGACCAACCAACAATGTGTTTTGTACTGCAGCAGCCCCTCATTCCCCATCATGGCCCTGGTGAAGTGTCCATCACTTCCTTATCCCAGGCTGAAGATAGCAGCCACAAAGGTCCTGCTTCTATTTTACTGTTAGGCGTAGGCACAAGGAGTTGCTGAGATGTCCTCAGATTCCAGAGCAAAGTGGTGGCTGAGCAGAAACTCACACTCACAGCCCTGCATGTAGGATCCCCCACCCCAGGCCTCCAGCCTCTTCCTGTCAGCAAAAGTAGTGGCTTTGAGGAGGGGAGATCAAGGAGCATGAAGAGGCCCTCCAAAGTCCAGTTACCCCAGACTGAGTCACCAGACCTCTTGTATTTCAGCTCTGAGATGGGCTGGTGGGGCTCAGACAGAATGGAGTGTGAGGATGAGGCAGGGCTGGGAGACTTTCTTTTCTCTGGGGTTGGGTCTGTCATCTGTTGAGGAGATAATAATAACAACCAGAATCTGTTGAGTACTTACTGAGTGCCAAGAGCCGAGCTAGGTGCCAGAGCTGGAATATGAACTCTGGAAGTGGAACCCACTGTCATCTTGAGAGCCCGTTGTCTATAGCTGCCACACATGCGTCCCAGAAAAGAAAAGGGCCACTGCCAGCTTCCTGACTGGCCTGGGTTTCCTTGGCTTCTCAGAGCCCTAGTCTCTCCCCTCACAGACTCCCTGGGCTGCTGGAGAACCTGCCATCTACTTAAAGCTGGTCCGTGCCCAGCTCTTCCCTCCCCTAGTTGATGTGAGCAGTCATTGTTCTCATCTTTAATGAAAGCTGTTGGAGAAATAAGACAGCTGGCTTAAAACTAGGATGTTGCAAATTCTAAAATGATCTAGAACTGCTGTTCAGATGGCTGGATTTACCTGATCCTCATTCCCTAAGCTCCACCAGCTCCCAACTCAGCTGCACTTTCTCCCTCCCTCTCCTGCCCCTATCCACTGAGCCCCTATCTGCCTGGCTCTCTCTTGCCTGTAGAACCCGCAGCTGCAGCGGACAGAGCATTTTGCATTGATATATGTTGTAATTACGTCAGTTCTGCCCTAGCACTTGCTCTCTGAGAAAATCACTCAAGTGTCAGAATATGACACCTGGCATAGTCAGTACAGACTCCAGACAGGTGCACAACAATGGAGACTCCCAGGCCCAGTGATATGAAGAGCTAAAGGTGGCCTGGAATCTATATTTTCACAACAGCATTTTATAACAAAAGGTAGATTTGGAATCACTGCTCACCTCCTTACTGGAATCCTTCTCCACCATGCCCTTCATCCATGCTGCTCCTCCTGGGTACCTTCCAGCCCCCTAGTCTTTGGGCATCTTGCTAGTCCTTTACACCTTCACACCTTAAAGTTTCCTCCTCATTTCATAATATTTATTAGGTGCCAATAATATGCCAAGTACTGAGGCAGGCCCTTTATCTCCACCTTTATAATAACCCTCTAAGGAAAGAATTCTGATTCCTGATTTACAAATGTCGATGCCTCCCTTCCTCATCCTCTGCCTGGCTCTCTCTGGCTCCCATACCCACAGCTGCACTGAACAGATCATTTGCAGTGATGTATGTGGTAACTGCATCAGTTCCACCCTGTGTCCCCTGGGCAGAAGAGCCAGGATTCAAAGACTGGCACGTCTAGTTCTAAAGCCTGTGCCCAGAGTTCGTGGATTACACTTGCTACACTTTCCTTCCTAGCACAGTAGCTGGAAAATAGCAAGTACTCAATAAATATTTGTTAGTGAGTAACTGAATGAATAAATGAAAGAGTCCGTATTTACACTTTCTCCCATCTTTCTATACCCATCTCACATGCGCACGCACACATGTGCACACACACACACACACACACACACGCACACACACAAACTCTGAGGATTTAACCTCTGGGCCATTTTCTTTCTTTCCTACCTGGCCTCTCCCTGCATGTCCAGTCACTGCCCTCTTAAGCCCCACTTGGATGGTGACTCTTGACACTCTGCTTCAATTCATGGTTACCTCACCTCTCAAGTGCCATAGTGGCTAATCCTGACAGTCACCAAAGAGCCAAATTGCTCCCAAAGATTCAGCAGTAGAAGTAACCTCCTGACTTCTCTGTGACCCAAGGCAGAGAGCAGAAGCCTGGACTAGGACTGGCCCTAAGTTTCCTGGGAGTCTGAGACTCCCTTCTCCTCCTTCTCCCCTTTCTTCCCCTTCCAACAGCAACTGAGAACCAGGCTCTGAAGGCAGGAGGAGGGGATCCCTTGATTTGAGGGTTGTTTGGTGAAATAAGGGGTCTCCTTTGAGCTCAGAGCCCTGCTCAGAGAAAGCAGGTGGGGTTGGGAAGTGGGATTTCTAGAAGGCTTGCACATGGGAAGATGAATTGTCAACCATTTCACCAGCTCTCCTAGAGTTATTCCTGTCTCAAGCCATCTGCTTATCCATTGCAATCTTGTAACAGAGAGCTCCTAGACCTCCAGCCAATATTTGTTCAAAGGATAAGTAACAAAGGCTACCATTTATAGATTACTTGCTGCATGGCAGACACCATGTTATCTCATTTAATCATTTCAACAACTCTAAGAGGCCAGAATTATTGCCATCATTATTTTACAAATGAGGAATTCAGAAAACTTAAGCAACTGCCCCAAGGTCCCACCACCACTTCAGTGATAAAGTTGAACTGAGCTCTGGTCAGTTCCAAGTTCCCCTTTCCCTCCCATAGTGCTGTCCGAGGAAGGAGGCCCAGACTAAGATGCTGTTATATTGACTCTGTAGGAATTTATTTTTTAGACATTCCAACTTAAACCTGGTGGTGTGTATATAAAGTGACTCTCGTGTAACCCCTAGAGTGGTTAGTTAGCATCTGAAATGCCCTAATCAGGAATCGGCACTTCAGAAAACGGTTACGTGAGCACTTCAAACAACATCAAAATATACACCCAAGGGCTTAATGTGCTTGAGGGATGCTAGAAATAATCTTTCATTGGTGAAATAAGCAGTTTCAAAACATGGAGTTGCCCAGGAAGATTATTCGCCCTTGCATGAATGGGGTATGAGAGCCAGACGAGGCCAACTGCCCCACTTTCTTGAAGCAGGCTGTGCGACTCTTTTGTGCCAGCTTACCAATACATGTATACTTAGTAGAATTTGGCCTTAGCCATTTTTAATATCCCACCTGCAGGAGATTACAGAAAAGAAGACAAATGGCCTCCACTCGCCTCTCATGTCCCACAGCAGGTAATACAATCACCAAAGGACCAAATTAGCTCAGACCAGTTGACAAGTCCCCATCCTGGCTTCATCTCCTCTCACAAGAGGGCCCTGGCAGATCTTTCAACTCAGGCACATGATGGCTTTTCTTTCCATCTCTCTGCTCCGTCCTCCATTCTCCTTTGTCGGGCCACTTGTAATAATCTAATATCCAAAGAAACGGGCTCTAGGGGTGATGGTGAGTAGCTACCTGGGAGGCTGAGGCAGAAGAACTGCTTTAGCCTAGGAGTTCTAAGCTGCAATGAGCTATGATTGCCACTGCATTCTAGCTTAGGCAACAGAGCAAGATCCTATCTCAAAATAAACAAACAAAAACAACTAAAAATATATAATTAGCTAGGCATGGTGGTGCATGCCTGTAATCCCAGCTACTTGGGAGGCTGAGGCACGAGAATCGCTTGAACCCAGGCGGTAGAGGTTGCAGTGAGCTGAGATCACACCATTGCACTCCAGCCTGGGCAACAAGAGCAAAATTCTGTCTCAAAAAAAGAAAAAAGCTGTAATTTGCCCAAGGTCACATAGCTAAAAAGTAGAAGAGACATGACTGAAACTCAAGCCTCCTAAATTCCTAATGCAGGGTTCAGCCCACTTCTACCACCCTCCCACAGACTAGGGGGCCTGCTCAGAGCTGGGCAATGGTGGGGTGCACTCTGTGGCCCCAAACTCATTGAAACTAACAACTGAGCTGAAAACTTGTGGAGCCTCTTTTGCCCTCTTCAGAAACCACCAGCTATAGATAGGGGAGAGCATGTTCCTCCCATTCCACTCTCCATGGTTCATCCCTTTTTACTATATAACAAAGTTATATTAAATGAGTTCTGGGCTGAGGTGCGGTGGCTCATCCCTGTAATCCCAGAGCTTTGGGAGGCTGAGGCAGGAGGATTGCTTGAGTCCAGGAGTTCAAAACCAGCCTGGGATAGTCTCATACGTGAGACCCCATCTCTAAAATAAAAAAATTAAAATTAAAAAAAAAAAAAAAAGCTGGGTATAGTGGCATGTGCCTGTAGTCCCAGCTGTTCAGGAGACTGAGGTGAGAGGATTGCTTGAGCCCAGGAATTCAAGTTTCAGTGAGCTCTGATTGTGCCACTGCAATCCAGCCTGGGGAACAGAACAAGAACCTATGTTGGAAAAAAAAAAAAAAGGTGAATGAATGACTGTCGCCTTAACAAAATCCAGAGAACTTGCTTTTGGGCTTCCCTAGGCAACTTCTGGAATGTTAAAGTGGATAGCCAGAGCATTGTCCCACAGAATGGGGCTAATCTATCCCAATCCCCATGAGCTATAAAGCCGTTTGCAAGTTCAGCCATTGGAGTCCCATTGGCTCAGTTAAACTTTCACTTTTGGCCTCCTGCACTACCAGCTTTCCTTAGTGTCTGGGCTCTCAAAGTTCTCGGTGAGAATTGCCTGGGGAACTTGTTAGATGGGCCATTTCCCACCCCATCCCCAGAGATTCAGATTCAAACCCCGGCTGGGGGTGTTCTTTGTGGTGCCTGGGATGAGTCTTCCAAGAACCATTTGGAGAAACAGGCCCTGCTGGTATTTTGCTTCAGTTCAGGCCTTGACTGACAGAGAGCCTGCACGGTTGAGGAAGAAGACTGTTTTGAAAGGTGGAAGTTCGAGTCCAGCCTGGGCAACATGGCAACACCAAAAAATAAGTATACATAAGCAAGCAAGTTACTCTCTGGGCTGTCGTGACTTATTTTTTCTTTTTCCCTCTGCAAATTGCAACTCAAATAAGGTTTGATCTGCCAGACTGAAAAAAGGACTTCTGTTCCAAATACCCAGGCTTTACATTTCCCACAGGTGGCCAGACAAATCCTGGAACCTTTGGAGGAGAGGGTCTGGTCTTGTCGCGCACCCTGCGAGGGTCCCCCGCTCTTTGGGGCTGAGCAGATCTCCGGGGCGCTCTGGTCGCCCCTCGTGGCAGTTGGTGCGGCCTCTTCAGAGAGCCAGGGGCCGCCGCCTGGGACACCCCGCCGCCCCAGGGACGAGCCCAGTGGTGCGGAGAGGTGGGAGGCTGGAGCATGCTGAGGTCATTTCCTGTGCCTCTCCGCGAGCTGCCTGGAGAGCCGAGGCCAGCGCTCTGCCTTTAAGGAGCGGGCGGGGAGCCGAAGGGAGGAGGGCGCCCGGCGGAGCGTTGAATGGGCGCCGCAAGGCACGGCCCGGCTTTGTGCAGCGAGCCCGCGGGCACCCCTCCTGCTCCAGCCTCGCCCCGCCCCGCCGCCCGCGACCCCTGCTGCCCAGGAGCCGAGAGCCAGCGGCTGCCCGAGACTCGGACGAGAGCGAAGCAAGGTCGGCGGCGGCGGCGGCGGCGGCGGCGGCCCGAGGGCGCCCGTGTGCCCGGTGCGCAGCGGGGACGGCCGCGAGCTCGCCGGAGGTGAGTGACCTGCTTGCCCACCGCAAGGGTGGGCTGGGGCTGCGCTGCGGGAGAGGGCGTCAGACTGCATGCGGGGCCCCTTCGGCCGGGAGGACAGTCCGGAGCAGGTGCTTCCCTACTTGGAAGCGAGCTCCCGGCGGTGGGGAGCGCTGGAGCGCGGGTCCGGCTTGGCGAGCCGGGTGCCCCTGGGGACCCGGGCCGCAAGGCCGGGAGGAGCCTCCCACAGGAGGACCTGGAGTTGGGGACTGGCCCGATCCGGCCGCTCCTGGGAAGGGCCCTCGGAGCGGACGTGCAGACTGCCACCTTGCTATCGGTGCTCGCACCCTTTCACCCCTCCCCACCTCACCTTAGGTTATTTCTAATGTGGTTTCTGGGTGTTCTTAGGGACCCTATGGCTCAGGCTCGACTGCTAGGAGCAGGTCAGCCAAGCAGAAAAGAGAACAGGTTGGGCGCCGAATGACAGAGCATTGTGTCCTAGGAGTCTTAGCGAGGACTCGGTCTCCAGGAACCAGGGGCCTTAGTGGGGGTGGCAGAAGCGGTGAAGACCCTCAGGAAGGAAACTCCTCTCCCTGTGGGATTTCTGCCTGCCAGGATATCTCCTCCATAGCTTTTACTGTGAATCCACCTCGTAAAACTCTTCCGGGACAGAGCCTTGGTTCAGCTAAAACGCTTGAAAGACCATTTTTAAAATTCAGTGGAAGAGTTATCAGTTACTCCATCAGAATTTTTGGACTGTTTTCTATGGATAGACACTGTGTATTGGACTGGTGCCATCTCTTAACATTTGATGGAACATCGGTATTAGTGTTTCTGCGTATTATTAGCCCCATTTTCCAAAGGAGGAAACAGGGACTCTAAAAAGTTGTGATTTAGGCCAGTTGCGGTGGCTCATGCCTGTAATCCTAGCACTTTGGGAAGACAAGGCAGGAGGAAAGCTTGATGCCAGGAGTTCGAGACCAGCCTGGGCAACATAGGGAGACCCTCGTGTTTGCAAATACATAAAAATTTAAAAATTAGCTGGGCGTGGTGGTGTGGGCCTGTAGTCCCAGCTACCTGTAATCCTAGCACTTTGGGAAGACAAGGCAGGAGGAAAGCTTGATGCCAGGAGTTCGAGACCAGCCTGGGCAACATAGGGAGACCCTCGTGTTTACAAATACATAAAAATTTTAAAATTAGCTGGGCGTGGTGGTGTGGGCCTGTAGTCCCAGCTACTTGGGAGGCTGATGCAGAAGGATTGCTTGAGCCTAGGAGTTCGAGGCTTCAGTGAGCTATGATTGCCACTGCATTCTAGTCTGGGCAACAGAGTGAGATCCTGTCTCTTAAAAAAAAAAAAAGTTGTGACTTGCCCAAAGTCACATAGCTAAAAATTACAAGAGGCATAACTGAAACCCAAGCTTCCTAAATTCCTAATGTAGGGTTTGGTCCACTTCTGCCACCCTCCCACAGACTGCCGAGGGGGCCTGCTCAGAGTTGGGTAATGGTGGGGTGCACCCTGTGACCCCAAACTCATTGAAACAACTGAGCTGAAAACACGTGGAGCCTCTTCTGCCCTCTTCAGAAGTCACCAGCTACAGGGGAGAGCATGTTCCTCCCATTCCTGCCAGAAAAAAAAAAAAATCCAAAGAAATGTCTGGCAATTTAAAGTGTCTATCACTTACTTCTAAATTCCGTTTTCTGCAACTTTATTCCTCAGATATACCCTGATGTATATAAATGGTGTACATAATTGAATATTCACTGCAGCATTGTTTACTTTAGCAAAAGGTTGGAAACAACCCAGATGTCCATCAGTAAGGGCTCTTTCAATAAGAGCACATAATAGCCACACAATAGGATACATTAAAGCCGTTACAAAGCGTGGAGGGAAAATGTGGCAGATATGTATACTGATGTAGGAATACTTCTAAGTTATATTGTTGAGTACAGTGTGTATGGTGTGCAACCATTTGTGTGTGAGTATGCCACATATATATGAATGCTTGTATATGCCCTGAATATCTCTGAGAGAACACACAGAAACCTGTAACAGTGGTTGCCTCTGGGGAGAAATAGGGCTGAAGCACAGGCATGGGAAGAAGCCTTACTTTGCACTATATACCCTTTTGTTCAATGTTCAAAAATAAATAAATACAATAACTTTTAAAAATCATATGACCTTCCCTCCAGATCGCCAGAGTTAGATCTGGTAGTGAGCACATCTTTTTTTTTTTTTTTTTTTTTTGAGCTGGAGTCTCTCTCTGTCGCCCAGGCTGGAGTGCAGTGGCATGATCTCGGCTCACTGCAACCTCCGCCTCCTGGGTTCAAGCAATTCTCCTGCCTCAGCCTCCTGAGTAGCTGGGATTACAGGCACCCCCCCACCTCCAACCACACCTGGCTAATTTTTGTATTTTTAGCAGTAATTTTTGTATTTTTAGTTTCTCCATGTTGGCCAGGCTGGTCTCGAACTCCTGACCTCAGGTGATCTGCCTTGGTCTCCCAAAGTGCTGGGATTACAGGCATGAGCCACCACACTCAGCCTAGTGAGCACATCTTTGGGCCACATCTCTTTGGTTCTGGATGCTATTGGTTTGCCTTTTGCTTACCGATATCAACAATAACAGTCATTTATTGAGTACTTAGTGTGCACCAGGCTTTTGTGATATCTCCTTTAATTCTCAAAAGCCCTGCATGATGTGATATATGAAATGGCCATTTTGAAGGTTGAAAAATTGTTAAATGTTGACAGTTCCATGTGGTTCAACCAAATATTATTGTCCTCATTTTCAAATATTACTGCCCTCAATTTCAAAATGGACCTGAGTCTCAAAGAAGTTAAGCAGATGGCTTAAGGCCACAGGATTATTTAGTGCCCGAGCTCAGATTCTAACCCAGGGCTGTCAATGCCAGAGCATGGGATCTTAGGTACTAAGCTGTTTCTCTTTGATGTTTTTGTTTTCAAGGAATGTTGTACCTGGTTGTCCTGACCCCTTCTTTTGGTATTTAGGTCCCTGCGGCCTAGGACATGCTCGCCTTTTCTTTGTCTCCGCTGACATTGTGTGGAATGTGATGCAGGCACCCAGTACTGGTCAAACGCCTGTTGTTAGCTTGATCAGATGACAGTGCTGAGATCAGAAGGAGCTGTCCCTGTGTCCGCTCACACCCTTCTCTCAGCCTCTTTCCCAGAAAGGGGACACAAAGCTGTTTCTTTCCCACAATGGACAGGTAGTCAGCCTCATCTGGCAGAGCACTTTTAGGAGATGGTGGTAGCCCCTCACTAACAAGTGGAAGTCATACAGGTACTCACACTCAGGGAATGAACCATACTGAGGTGACATGAGAGAGCCTGGTGGAAACTGTACATGTAACAGAAGCCCGGTTGCCTTCCAATTCCTCCCATGTCCTCCACAAGTTAGAGGCAATGAGCTATTTTGAGGCCTATGATGACCTCTGACCTCTTTCTTTTAGGCTCCTGTATTGATTAGGAGCCTTTGCAGGGAGCTACCAGGATATTCAGGCTGTAGACTTGAGCCTCAAAAGCCACAAGATCTTTATTCATCTTTTTGTCCCCAATCTTGCGCACAGGAATCACTTTAAAGTTGTTTGAATTAAACTTAGTCTCAGGGTCGGGAGCAGTGAGTGGCTCATGCCTGTAATCGCAGCACTTTGGGAGGCTGAGGCTGGTGGATCACCTAAGGCCAGGAGTTCAACCAGCCTGGTCAACATGGCGAAACCTCATCTCTACTAAAAATACAATTTTTTTTTTTTTTTTTTTTTTTTTTTTTTTGAGACGGAGTTTCGCTCTTGTTACCCAGGCTGGAGTGCAATGGCATGATCTCGGCTCACCTCAACCTCCGCCTCCTGGGTTCAGGCAATTCTCCTGCCTCAGCCTCCTGAGTAGCTGGGATTACAGGCACGTGCCACCATGCCCAGCTAATTTTTTGTATTTTTAGTAGAGATGGGGTTTCACCATGTTGACCAGGATGGTCTCGATCTCTTGACCTCGTGATCCACCCTCCTCGGCCTCCCAAAGTGCTGGGATTACAGGCGTGAGCCACTATGCCCGGCCCCCTAAAAATACAAAAAGTAGCTGGTGTGGTGGTGCAGGCCTATACTCCCAGCTACTCAGGAGGATGAGGCAGGAGAATCGTTTGAACCTAGGAGGCGGAGGTTGCAGTGAGCTGAGATTGCACCACTGCACTCCAGCCTGGGTGACAAAGCGAGACTTCATCTCAAAATAAAATGGACGTAATCAGCCGGGCACGGTGGCTCAAGCCTGTAATCCCAGCATTTTGGGAGGCCGAGGCGGGTGGATCACAAGGTCGAGAGATCAAGACCATCCCGGTCAACATGGTGAAACCCCGTCTCTACTAAAGATACAAAAAATTAGCTGGGCATGGTGGCACGTGCCTGTAATCCCAGCTACTCAGGAGGCTGAGGCAGGAGAATTGCTTGAACCCAGGAGGCGGAGGTTGCGGTGAGCCGAGATCGCGCCATTGCACTCCAGCCTGGGTAACGAGTGAAACTCCGTCTCAAAAAAAAAAAAAAAAAAAAAAAAAAAAAAAAAAAGGACGTAATCTTAGGCCAGGCACAGTGGCTCAACACACTTCAGAAGGCTGAGGCAGGTGTATCACTTGAGCCCAGGAGTTCGAGACCAGCCTGGGCACCATGGTGAAACCCTGTCTTTACAAAAATTAGCCAAACATGGTGGTGCACATCTGTAGTCCCAGCTGCTTGGGAGGCTGCGGTGGGAGGGTCACCTGAGCTTGGAAAAGTTGAGGCTTCAGTGAACCATAATTGTGCCACTGCACTCCAGCCTGAGCAACAGAGCAAGACCCTGTCTCAAAAAAAGTAAAAAAAAAAAAAGTAATCCTAGCATTTTTGTCAGTTTCTGGTCAAATCCTCAAACTTGCCAGAGAGATCCCAGGTCAAATCCTGTATCAAATTTCTCTGATACAGGCTCTGAGTCTGGAGTCACCTAATGACTCCCTGTGCTACCTTCCCATCCATCCTGCTCCCAGCCTCTGCCTCTGAGGCATATCCCCACTGACTGCTATGGCATTTCAGTCCCAGGTGTTGGAGGATTCAGGGGATGCCAAAGCAGGTATCAAGACCATGGCAATCTTTCCACTCACCTGCCAAGCAGTTTAGCAGGCTAGGTGCCAACGGAATCAAGAAAACCGAGTTTTACAACACTGGCCAAGAGCTGATCATAATTTTAGCTGGGTATTGGGAACATAAGGACTTATTGTACTATTCTCTCTTTTTCTAATGTGTGATAGAGCATTCTAGAATAAAAGTAGAAAAAAAAAATTGAGCTGAGTTTTGTTCCCAGCTCACTTCCCCTCTCTCATTTCTCCATTTATTTTTGCCATTAATGTTGATTTGTTAGCATGAATATCTGGTACCTGTTAGAATAGTCATACTAGCCTGTTAGTATGAATATCTGCTACCACTACTGAAGCATCATCATGGGAAGGGGACAGTTGTAGATGCTGGGAGATCAGGATTCTTGGCCCAGCTCTGCTACTGCTTAGCTCTATGCAAGTCTCTAAGCAAGTCATAGATGTGATGAGTTTTCTCATCTGTTCATTGTGAGTAATTGTCCTTGTCCTCCATCTCAGGGATAAAGAGAGAAATAACACACGCATCGCAATGCTTTGACAATTTACAAACTCTACTGTAAATGTAAGGTATTCATTTCTGCTCATCCTTGTGCACTTTTATGGAAGGTACAATTGCAAGGTGACTTAGCAGGTGAGGCTCAGCTTACTGGTATCTTCCTTTAACCTCCCTTATGTTATTGCTGTTGCTCCGACCACCTGCTTCTGTCGGAAGAGCCTCTGGGCCTTGGGCTTGGCAGCAGCCACCTTGCTCCTGATCTGTTTCAAAACCTCTCTGCTCTCCTCACATGCCGAGGCAAGCCTTGCACGAGTCCCAACCTCCTCAGCAACTTGCCAGGGAGAGGATGGTTAATTCTCTCCATCCCCAAGGCAGGGAGAGGATTAACCAGACCACTTGATCAGTTCAGAACCATGTTGTCACGGAGTTGCTTGATTGGGGAAAGCATTCCCTAAACTAAGCATAATCTCAGATATCAGGGCTAGGCAGACACCAGTGACATCTTTTCAAAGTACTTAGAGATTTTGATAGTTTGGGTTTTCACTCTCCCAATAGAATCTGTCTGAGCAGCAGCTTTGACAGTCAGTAAGAGGGAATCAATATTAATCAAACTCTTTCAACTACACAGAAGGATTACATTTCCCCTGCCCCTTGCTTTTATGCTTTTGCTGTTATTTCTTAGCCCTGAGCTGAGTTGCAAGACTCCCAGGTTCTAGTCTCAGATATGCCACTTTCCGTATTTATACAAGGAAAAGCAATGCCCTCATTAAAGGGCAATGGAAAATCAAACATGAAGCCTCCTGGCCTTCTTTGAGAGCCTTACAAGGTTCTGTTTTGTCTTTTCAGCTGTGATCTTAGCTCAGAGAAGGTCATGTTTTGTTTTTTTCTTTTGTCTTCCTGCCCGTTCCAGTTGGTCCCAGTCTTTTGAGGTAGGGATTGCTGGGAGGTCTCAATGTAGGGATTGTTTGGATGACAGGCTGGGAGAGCAGCACTGAAGTCATGTGTTCTGAGGAGCCAAGAACCGAGCTCACGCAGTCCATCAGTGGTTTAATTGTTGGGCTTTTCTCTGCAGGTCTTGTTTTTTAGATGAAAAGTCAGGACACATGGTAAGTGTCAGTGCTTAGAGAGGTTATGGTCTCAGAATATTTGAGCCCAAGATGTCTTGGAAAATCTGGGATATAGGTTCATCCTTGTGCTAAGGCTTCTGAAAGATCCTAGAAACGATTTCTGCCATTATCAAGTCTACCTCATTCTTTGTGAAACTGGAATTATTTTTATTTTGGGGGTGGGTAAAGAGCATACAGTGCCAACGAACTAGGAATTTGCAACTAGAATCCCAGCTCCACCACTAAATAGCTGTACAATTATCTGTAAATTACTTGGCTTCTCTGTTCCTCAGTGTCCTCGTGTGTGTGGACAACAGTACCTACCTGTTCTTTCACAGGTTGTTGTAAGGATTAAAGAGGCCACACGTGCCTGACACACAATAAAGACTCAATAAACAATAGCTATTTGTAGTATATGATGGGAGAAAGATATGAATAAAAGTCACATTCAAGGGGAGAAGCACTACTGGTAATTAGCCCATCAAAGAGAGGCTAACTTTGCACTGTGGTAATATCTGGCAATAGTGCAGGAGGTGGCTAGGTTTTCTGAGGCCATGTGCCTCCTGGGGAAGGAAAGGGGGATTTTAAAAAGCAACAGATTTTTATTATGGAAAATTCCAGGCATATGTTCAAGTGGAGAGATCATATAAATAACTCCCATATACCCATCACCCAGCTTCAAAAATTATCAGCATTTTAAGAATCCTATTTCATGTATCTCCTCCCCTATTTACCTCTTACCATGAAGTATTTTAAAACAAATCTCAGATATTATATCATTTCACCTATATATCATAAACATTTCTAACAGATGACATTTTAAAATATTATCAGCTGAGTGTGGTGGCTCACAACTGTAATTCCCAGCACTTCGGGAGGCTGAAGCAGGTGGATCACTTGAGGCCAGGAGTTCAAGACCAGCCTGGCCAACATAGTGAATCCCCATCTCTACTAAAAATACAAAAAATTAGTCAGGCTTGGTGGTGCATGCCTGTAATCCAGCTACTCAGAAGGCTGAGGCATGAGAATCACTTGAATGAAGCCAGGAAGCAGAGGTTGGAGGTTGTAGTGAACCAAGATTATGCCGTTGCACTCCAGCGTGGGTGACAGAGTGAGACTCTCCCTCAAAAAAAAAAAAAAAAAAAATCAATCTAAACAATTAAAAATTATTCCTTAAAATCATCTAGGGTGACCATGTGTCATGGTTTGGGACAGACCAAATTTATACTTTTTGGCCAGTGTCATTCATCATAACACCTTAGAAGGAGGATTTGAAAAATCCTGATGATGGTTGTATCTCCCAGGCCTTCTCTCCTTCTGCTCACTCTGCCTGTATTCCTCTCTCATGCATGCTCATGCATCCTTCTTCCTTTTCTCATCCTCCATCCAGTTTTTTTTCTCTCTCTTTTTTTTTTTTTTTTTTTTTTTTTTTTTGAGACGGAGTTTCGCTCTTGTTACCCAGGTTGGAGTGCAATGGTGCGATCTCAGCTCACCGCAACCTCCGCCTCCTGGGTTCAGGCAATTCTCCTGCCTCAGCCTCCTGAGTAGCTGGGATTACAGGCACCCACCACCATACCCAGCTAATTTTTTGTATTTTTAGTAGAGACGGGGTTTCACGATGTTGACCAGGATGGTCTCGATCTCTTGACCTCGTGATCCACCCGCCTCGGCCTCCAAAAGTGCTGGGATTACAGGCGTGAGCCACCGCGCCCGGCTTTTTTTTTTTCTCTAAATATGTCCAGGAGGCATCTAGGTGAATTCCCCTAGCTATGCATACTATAGATATATACCTGATTTGTTCTGAATGTGTACAACATTTCCCCCCAAAGACTTGTGGCTTTCTCCAGAGGCTGCAGCAAAATATCTAGCAGTTTTTGGTTTGCATCTTTGAACGTGAAGGAAATGGTAAAGATCTGTTCCAAAGTGGGATGGATGATTCAATGATAACAACAGACAAATTCCCATCTAAATAGAAGACTATCAAGGACATTCAAAGCATTATATTTTCTTTCCATTTTGTTCTATCTAACATCTTATATAGGTAAAGTAGAATATGAAATAAACTGGGAACCTGAGTTCTGCCTCTAATAAACTATGTGACCTGGGATGCATCTGTTACCCTCTTTAAGCCTTCCCTAAACACATCCCTCCCACTTTTCCCAGCTCCCATTCCCATTTATCTGCCTATCACTTGGCAACTATAACCACATTGTAATTAAATTTTTCCAAGATTTCCTTGAAAAACCCAAAGACAGGGAACTTCTCTTCGTTCCATTTGCATCTCCAGGGCCGAGCACAGGGCCAGACACATAAGTAGCTGTTTAATGGATAAATTTGTTGTATGGATAATTGAAAAACAAATGAGCCCTACTTTTCACTTCTGTCCAAATGAGACTAGGTTCTCCTCAAGGTGTCTCAGGTTTCGCTGCTTCCTGAGGCTCTCAGCTAACTTACAATGGAGCAGGACACACTGAGCTGAGGAAGGCAGGGATGGGGCTTTGGGGATAGGTGACCAATTCTCCTCCCCAACCCTGTTTTCTCTGTCTTTTGTTCCCCTCCCCTCTTTTCCCCACAGAACTCTTCCTCACACACTTATTTATCTTTTCTTCTTTCTGCATGCTGGTTCTTAGGGCTCCCTGGAATAATCCAGAAGTTGATCCCATCATGGCAGAACTCAAGGTGGATATGCGGGCCAGCATAGACTGGCAGAAACGCTGCCTGGCTCTGGAAACCCAGCTTTTCCGGTTCCGCCTGCAGGCCAGTAAGATAAGGGAGCTGCTGGCTGACAAGGTGAGTCCTGCAGAGCAGAGCAGAGCAGGGAGCTGCCTCTCTGCAAGCAGGCAGAGGTTTATGGCAGGGAGGGGCAGAGGTTTATGGGAGGGAGGGCCGCATGAGAGGGAGAGTTGGGGAAAGTCAACTTTCAGTAAGATGCCTTTTCCCCCCATGCAAAATGAAACCGAAGGTAGTTTAAGACCAAACTCTGAGCAGTTGACTAAGCTGTGATCTTACTTGCGTCTTTGCTCTGCTCACTCATGAGGCACACCAAAGACACGCTACCGATCTTCTGGGTTCCCCATCACTTCTGGAGCCACCTGTGGCTGCAGTGGAGAGGTTCTATTTATTATCTTAACATTTCTTTCTCAATGTGGGGAAGGATGGTGTTTCAGGACCTTCCTCTCACCCTTTGTTAAATATACGAGCCACAGAAGGTGATGGTCTGCTTTCCTGGTAACAAGGACACAGGTTGTGGAACGAGACCTAACTTGGCTCTGCCACTTACAGGCTATGTGACCCTGGGCAAGTCCCTTCACCACTAAGGCAAAACCACAAATGTCTACTTCTAAGAGTTATTTTGAGAATTATATCGGATCACATATGTTAAGGTCCTGACATAGAATAGGTCTTAAATGGGAATAATTATTTTCTTTACAGGTTTGGGTGGGCTGATCTGGGAAACTGACCACCTTTCCCAGTGTTTCTATGGGAGAATACATTCTAAACTGCTAACTTTCAGAGACATTCTGGAGCATAACCCATCTAGACAGTGAAGACGTACACTTAATAAAATTAAATGAATAAATCTTTATATGTATAGTTTTGTTTATAGTATCCATCTGCTTAGCAAACCCTTCTTTCAGAAGTACAAAGGGAAAATTCATCTCACCCTTCTCCAAATAATGTCCAAGCCTCAATTAGTAGAGCCTGAATGGATGGCCTGTGTTATTGATAGCTGGAGTCTAGCAGGACAAATCAGTGGCATCACCGTGGCTGAGGGGAGTGGTCCTGGACTAGTCTGGACTAGAACTCTCGAACGTTGGGTCTGTTGGCATTGTTGTCTCCTAACTCAGACTTTGCAAAACAAACTTGCAGGGCTTCTGGCAGGTGCTGCCAACAGAAAGGGACGAATCGAGAAAGGGCAGGAGACCTTAGGTGGTGATTCTCGAAGTATGGTCAGAAACGTTTTGCCAGAACCACCTAGAATGCTTGTTAAGCATGCATATTCCTGGGATCCACCTCAGGCCTCTCAATCAAAGTCTCCTGGGGGTTTGCTAATAATCTGCATGTTTAACAAGTTCCCAGAAAATGATTCTGTACACTATGAAGTTTGAGAACCCTGCCTTAGGCTGTGGTATTGTGGGAGGGACCTGAGGAAAGGAAAGGGTAAGTAGGGATGGACTCAGCCAGGCAGTGTGAGATCTACCTCAGAGGGAAGAGACTTCTGTTTCTAGTAATAAGGACAATAAAACAACCCCGCTATGAGTCACCTGGAAATACTGGGTTAAATATTTTAAAAATTCATATAAATGCAGAGCTGAGCACTGAAAAAAGTAAGAAAAGTCCTTAGGTAACAGAATGAAGAGGGAGAGGCCATTGGTCCTCTGATAGCTGACTGAGCAGCAGGTGGTGTGTGGCTGGCCTCCCTAGAGTAATGTAAGGTTTGAGGTTAGAGTTTTAACATCTGTGGGGATAGAAATGAGGACTGGCCAGCTGGAGGTTGGAGCTGAAACAGACTTCCACTTGAAGTCAAACTATTACTTCTTTTAATTAGTGACATGTGAACAAAATTTAAAAATAAAAAATAGGTCTATTGAAGGGCTTACCCTCAATAAGAGAGTAGACAAAGAAAGGAAAGTCATTCACCGGTACAGGAGATGACAACAGCTTCTCAGACTTAGTTAAGGCTCTGGATAGAAAAACAAGAGGAAGTCTCCCCTGAGAACCTGATGGCAACACTTTTAATGTTAGGATTTGTACTACCTGTGTGGTTTAGGAAACCCAAGTTCTGGGCCAGTGATACCCCTAGGGAGCCTGGTAGAGATAGATATAATACCTCTCTGGAAAGATAAGACCTCAACTCAGATCACACAGGATCTGCACACACACACACAAAAAGCCTTAATGAAGAGGAATATAAAATCAAACATGACTACATACTTGAGTATTTAGTATTTACAATCTACAGTGAGTGAGAATCCACATACACAAAATCAATTGAACTAGATCCCCAACAACTTCTAATAATAGAACTGTTGGCAAAAGACTATAAAAAAATGAGTTCAAAAGTTTTGAAGATATAAGAAAGAAATTGAAAGCATGAGACAAGAACAAGACACTACCTAAAAAGATCAGGTAGACTTGAAAACTAAATAGAACTTTTAGAAATGAAAGTGTTTTCATTGACATTAAAATGTATTAATGGATAGATTAAACATCAGATTAGGCACCACTGAAGACAGACTTAACGGACAGGAAGACAGACCTAAGGAAATCATCCAGAATGCTGCCTACGGAAATAAAGATACAGCAGCTGATACCTGGATAGTAGAATCCCTATATCTACCAAATAAGATTCCAAAAGTGGAGAAGAGAATGAAGGAAAGGTATTACTTGAAGAGATAGTGGCTGAGAAGTTTCCAAACGATGAAAGATGTGAAGCCTCAGATTCAGGAAGCAGAATAAGTCTAACCAGGATACTTTACTTACTTACTTAATTATTTATTTATTTAATCTGAGACATAGTCTTGCTCTGTCTCCCAGGCTGGAGTGCAGTGGCATGATTTCGGCTCACTGCAACCTCCGCCTCCTGGGTTCAAACAATTCTCCTGCCTCAGCCTCCCAGGTAGCTGGGATTACAGGTGTGTGCCACCACACACAGCTAACTTTTGTATTTTTTAAGTAGAGACAGGATTTCACCATGTTGGCCAGGCTGGTCTTGAACTCCTGACCTTGTAGTCAACCTGCCTCAACTTCCCATAGTGCTGGGATTACAGGCACGAGCCACCGTGCCTGGCATCAGGATAAATTTTTTAAAATAGCAGTTTGGTTAAATCACTGTTTGGCTGCTGTAAGAAAGAACTGCAAATAACAATGGCTTAAACCAAGCTGATGTTTCTTTCTTTCTCATGAAACCTTCTAGCAATCCAGCTCTGCAATGTCCTCTGGGTATTTGAAGCTGGGTCACCTGATATTCACATTCCAACCTCTTCCCTTTAATTAGTGACTCAGAGGTTTCATACCTTTCTTTTGCTGGTATCCTACTGGCCAGGTCTTATTCACATGGTTATACCCAGCTACAAAGAAGGTTTGTACATTTCTACAAACAGAAATATAGTCTTTATTCTGAATAACAATGTGCTAAGCTAAAAGTTGAGGGTTCTATTTATATAAGAAAGAAAGATAGGATAGATAATAGGGAAAAACCAGCAGTCTTTAAGTCTAGAATAATAGAAGGAATAACAAATAAAAACAGAGTATGTATACCTCAAATCAGTAGAGTGAGGAAATGAAAAAAGCAAAGCCTATTAAATCTAGATAGGGACAAGAAAATAATATATCGAAAAAAAGGATGCCAGGTGCAGTGTCTCATGCCCATAATTCCAGTACTTTGGAAGGCCGAGGTGGGCGGATCATGAGATCAGGAGTTCAAGAGCAGCCTGACCAACATGGTGAAACCTCACGTCTACTAAAAATACAAAAATTAGCTGGGTGTAGTGGCCTGCACCTGTAATCCCAGCTACTCAGGAGGCTGAGGCAGGAGAATTGCTTAAACCCAGAAGGCGAAGGTTGCAGTAAGCCAAGATGGCGCCACTGCACTCTAGCCTGGGCGACAGAGCAAGACTCCGTCTCAAAAAAAAAAAAAAAAGAAAGAAAAAAGGAGTAAACAGAGGGGACAAATGAAGTGGCAGAAATAAATCCAAATATATTGGTCACAAGGTGGCATATCTATTGCAGCATTGGCGTATGAAAAATTGGAAACATTCTAAATGTCCAACGGAGGGATGGATAAACATATTTAGTGTATTTGTATGGTGGAATACTATATTGCAATTAAACATGATTCAAGTAGAACTACATTTGTAAGATCAGTAAATCTCAAAAATCAGCATTGAACTAAAAACATCTGAAGGGTATAAACAGCATCAAACAGTTTATGTAATTCTAAAAACCTGCCAAGGCAGTACTATTTGTTGTTTCTCATCCCAGATCCACACTCATGGATTTTCTATATTTGGGAACAAGCATATGATTTCCTTTTTTTTTTTTTTTTTTTTTTTTTTTGAGACAGAGTTTCACTCTTGTTGCCCAGGCTGGAGTGCAATGGCGCGATCTCGGCTCATTGCAATGTCCGTCTCCTGGGTTCAAGTGATTCTCCTGCCTCAGCCTCCTGAGTAGCTGGGATTACAGGCATGCACCATCATGCCCAGCTAATTTTGTATTTTTAGTAGAGATAGGCTTTCTCTATGTTGGTCAGGCTGGTCTCGAACTCCTGACCTCAGGTGATCCGCCTGCCTCAGCCTCCCAAAGTGCTGGGATTACAGGCGTGAGCCACTGTGCCCAGCCTAGCATATGATTTCAACTGAACAAAAGCTTTGCTGTTAAAAATAAAATAAAATAAAATAAAATTTAAAAAGTCAGAAACACTGTCTTATATTACAGCAATTAGAACCATTTAATGGCTAACCTGGGGGTTGCAAAGTCAGGTAAGTTAGAGAAGTGAAGAGAGCCAGGTGGGTTCTGGGAGAACATGACGGGACACACTGAAGCCACTTACTGCCATAAGAAAATGTAACCCCAGGTATTTTTATCATATACAAATGAGGTGAAAGTATAAACACAACCAAATGTAGGGTCAATGCTAGAAAAAAGGGAGTAACATTGGAGAGAAGTATGTAGGGCTTCAACTGCATCTATCATGGTCCATTTCTTAAAGACAAACATCAGAAGCAGACGTGACAAAAATTAAAGATTGACAAAACTGAGTAGTAGATATATGGTTTTTTGGGGGTTTTTTTTAGGCAAAATGACAAGTGCCAGGCAGATACATGTTTGTTTGTTTGTTTTTTAATTTTTATTTTTTTGAGATTTGCTCTTGTTGCCCAGGATGGGGTGCAATGGTGTGATCTCGGCTCACTGCAACCTCCACCTCCTGGGTTCAAGCGATTCTCCTGCCCCAGCCTCCTGAGTAGTTCGGATTATAGGCATGTGCCACCATGCCTGACTAATTTTGTATTTTTAGTAGAGACTGGGTTTCTCAATGTTGGTCAGGCTGGTCTCGAACTCCCAGCCTCAGATGATCCACACACCTCAGCCTCCCAAAGTGCTGAGATTACAGGTATGAGCCACCACACCCAACTGGCAGATACATGTTTTAAAAAAATTATTCTCACAAAAAGAAACAAAAAAAAAAGAAGAAAAATTATTCTCATCAGGTGTGGTGGTGCATGCCTGTAGTCCCAGTGACTCAGAGGCCAAGGTGGGAGGATTGCTTGAGCCACGGCCTTTGAGGCTACAGTGAGCTATGATCACACTATACTCCACCTGGGTGACACAGCAAGATCCTGGATCTCTACATGTTTCTGTTTGCCTTAAAATATTTCATAATCAATGTTTTACAGTGCCTCTCTACCCTATTCTTTAGGGGCCAACAGAGTGACTGGAAAGCCTTAATCACATTATAAATACCATACCTTCCTTCTCTCCAGCCCCTGGAGTCTGGGTAAACTGAATTTCATAATACTGACACCTTCTTGTCTTCAAGTCTGTCTCTGATCCTCATGTAACCAGAATGCCCTCACATGGAAAGGTTAGGGGTGCATGGTGTGATGAGTCAAGAAAGGGGAAAGGTGTAGACATGGCAGGAACAACTGGGCCTGTGGCAGGGAAGAGGAGAGAGACACAGATCTGGACTAGGGACCATGGGGTGGGAGACTTAAGTAAAGAAAAGGGCTGGGACCTTAGCCTGACACTGGACCTCTTAGCAGGAAATCCTAAGGCCATAAACACTGCGTTGGTCAATGTTGGGGTTGTGTCTGTCCCCTGCAGTGGTCCCTAAACCTGTAAGACAGGTCCAGCAATTATTGAGATGCTTTCCCTAGCAGAGCCAAGACAAGTTATAGATCGCAGGAAGAGATGGCTTGGGTTTCTCAGGGGAGCTCCTGCTGGGGTCCAGAATTGGGGCCAGTTCCCTCCCGCACTCAGAGGAGCCATGTCAGCTGAGTCTCTGGCCAGCCCTCTCACCCACCTGCTCCCCTACCTCTCTACACAGCTGGCCCTGGGACATCGCATGGCCTGATGACTGCAGTCTGCTCACTGCTAGCTGTCCTGCAGGGTGAGCAAAGCCTGGGTGCTTCCCTGGGGGACTGTCTCTGCTTGGGATCAGACCTGCCTGTCGGCTGCGGAGGCGTGGAAGAATGCCCTTCTTCCTACCTTGACACAGCCTACTCGTACCTGACTCCCCCAAAGAAAATTATCATTCTAGTCAGGGAATAACTGTGCTAAAAAGAATTTTTTTAAAAAAAGAAACGTCAAGGCTCTTAGATAATCCTTCATCTAAGGGAGAGGGAGCCAGATGAAGGGGGAGGAGAGTCCAGACTGAGCCTTTGCTGTTACACCTCCGGGTCTGGTGTGCTGTTGCCATGGTCACCCAGACTGCCTGGGCCATCCCATTCTGGAGCCAGGTTAGATGTGGGTTCCTTTTCCTTCCAGGAGAGGAGGCTAAGGGAGTGGCTGATGACTTGAGATTCACATCTTGCCCTGCTCTGCTCACGTCATTTTCCCTAGCTGTCTTTCTTGGCCTACTGGAGAAGCCACAAAGCCTATTCAGATCAATTCAAAAATTGATACTGTTCTGAGAGGCCACATAAATGGATATTAAAATGTTCTTCCTTGGACTTTTTCATTCTTACTAAACCTGTTTCTCAGTTATTCTATCAGAAAAATGGGAGTATAATATCTATCCACAAAAGAGCTTTGTAGGAATTATCATTATGAAGGCATCAATATTAGAACTAAGATAAGGTTTTGTTTGTTTGTTTTTTGTTTTGTTTTTTTTGAGACGGGGTCTCACTCTGTCGCCCAGCCTGGAGTGTAGTGGTGTGATCTCGGCTGAGTGCAACTTCCACCTCCTGGGTTCAAGCGATTATCCTTCTTTAGTCTCCCAAGTAGCTGGGACTGTAGGTGCATGCCACCACGCCCAGCCAATTTTTTGTATTTTTGGTAGAGATGGGATTTTGCCATGTTAGCCAGTCTGGTCTTGACCTCCAGACCTCAAGTGATCCACCCGCCTCGGCCTCCCAAAGTGCTGGGATTACATGCATGAGCCACTGCTTCCAGTCTTTTTTTTTTTTTTTTTTTTGAGACGGAGTTTTGCTCTTGTTACCCAGTCTGGAGTGCAAATGGCGTGATCTTGGCTCACCACAATCTCCGCCTCCTGGGTTCAGGCAATTCTCCTGCCTGAGCCTCCTGAGTAGCTGGGATTACAGGCACGTGCCACCATGCCCAGCTAATTTTTTGTATTTTTGGTAGAGACGGGGTTTCACCATGTTGACCAGGATGGTCTCGATCTCTTGACCTCGTGATCCACCCTCCTCGGCCTCCCAAAGTGCTGGGATTACAGGCTTGAGCCACTGCGCCCGGCCTGCTTCCAGTCTTAAATTGCTTTTCTAACCCCCTATTTTTTTTTTATAAGGCTGCTGTCATGCTCACCACAGTATTTCTCGGGAACCATGGTATGGAGGAGTTCTGTAGTGCTGGTGAACCATTTGAGAGGAGGTGCTGATGGGGCTATGGCTCCAGGCTGCATCCCTGAAGAAGTCAGCTTTGTTTTGCATTCTGTGGCCAAGCTACTGTTTCTTACAACGTGGTCTGTGGACCACCTTCTTCATCCACAAGCATTTTCTTTACAAACAGTTTCTGGAGCTATGTCCACAACTTGCTAAACAAAAGCGCTGTGAGCAGAGCCCCAGGAATCTGTATGGTGACAAGCTCCACATGTGATTCTTATGCCCTTGAAAGTCTCTCCACCAACTAACCTCTGCCATGGTCTTACCTTAGAGCCCCATTCAGCTGTCTTTCCAGTGGACCCCTGGAGCCCCCTGTGGCCCAGGAGAGGTTCTAGGGTTGTGGGTGTAGTGGAGCCCACAGATAAGACTTGGAGGCCTTTCTCTTCCCAGCTCCACATTCATGTATTTTACGTATTTGGGAATAAGCGTATGATTTCAATTGAACAAAAGATCTGTTGCTTAAAAAAAAAAAAGTTGAGGTCCGGTGCTGTGGCTCACACCTGTAATCCCAGCACTTTGGGAGGCTGAGGCTGGCAGATCACTTGACATTGGGAGTTTGAGACCAGCCTGACCAACATGGAGAAACTAGGTCTCTACTAAAAATACAAAATTAGCCAGGCGTGGTTGTACATTTCTGTAATCCTGGCTATTCGGGAGGCTGAGACAGGAGAATTGCTTGAACCCCAGGAGGCAGAGGTTGCAGTAGGCCAAGAAGGTGCCATTCCACTCCAGCCTTGGCAACAAGAGTGAAATTCTGTCTCAAAAAAAAAAAAAAAAAAAAAATTGACAACCATTGTCTTTATTTATTTACTTTTTAAATTTTTTAAATTTCTTTTTTTTTTTTTCTGAGACAGAGTCTTGCTTTGTCGCCAGGCGCCAGGCTGGAGTGCAGTGGCACAATCTTGGCTCACTGCAATCTCCGCCTCCTGGGTTCAAGTAATTTTCCTACCTCAGCCTCTCAAGTAGCTGGGACTACAGGTGCATGCCACCATACCCAGCTAATTTTTGTATTTTTTAGTAGAGACTGGTTTTCACCATGTTGGCCAGGTTGGTTTGGATCTCTTAACCTTGTGATCTGCCCACCTCGGCCTCCCAAAGTGCTGGGATTACAGGCATGAGCCACCACGCCCAGCCAACCATTGTATTTATATTTTTTATGCTTTTGAGACAAAGTCTCACTCTGTTGCCCAGGCTGGAGTGCAGTGAGGCCATCTCGGCTCACTACCTCTGCCCCCCAGGCTCAAGCAATCCTCCCACCTTAGCCTCCTGAGTAGGTGGGACCACAGATGAATGCCACCACAAGCAGCTAATTTTTGTATTTTTAATAGAGACAGGGTTTCATCATGTTGTCCAGGCTGGTCACAATGTCCGGAGCCCAAGTGATCCACCCATCTTGGCCTCCCAAAGTGCTGGGATTACAGGTGTGTGCCATCGCACCTGGCCAAAACCACTGTCTTTGATAACAACAGAGTTAGAACAATTTAATGGCTAAACTGGGGGTTGCAAACTCAAATGTTTGCAGTTAATTTAGATGAGACAATGAAGAGAGTGAGGAGTTGTGGGAAAACGTGAGGGGAAGGGCTGAAACAACATACTGCCATCAAAAATATAATGCTAGTGTGGCCAGATCATTTTATTTTATGTACTCATTTATTTAGAGACAGAATCTTGCTCTGTTGCCCAGGCTGGAGTGCAGTGGTACGATCTTGGCTCACTGCAACCTTTGCCTCCTGGGTTCAAGCAATTCTCCTGCCTCAGCCTCCCGAGTAGCTGGAACTACAGGCACATGCCATCATGCCCAGCTAATTTTTGTATTTTTAGTAGAGACAGGATTTTACCATATTGGTCAGGCTGGTCTTGATCTCCTGACCTCATAATCCACCTGCCTTAGCCTCCCAAAGTGCTAGGATTACAGGCATGAGCCTCTGTGCCTGGCCAATCTTTTGATTTTTTAAGAGAAGCTGGAAATCGAGATGTATGTGGACTCTGGTTTTTACGTGACATGTGAGAGTGGGATGTGAGAGGCAGGACAGTACAGTGGCTGACAGCATGGACTCTGGAGTCCGTCTACTTGAGTTTGAATTCTGGCTTTGAGTCTTAGTAGCTGTGTGACCTTAGGCAAGTTACCTAACCTCTCCATTTTAGCTTCCTGATTCACACAATAGGGATACTAATAGTATCTGCCTTCTAGGGTTGTTGTCAAATGTAAATGAGCTAATGCATGTACAGTGCTTATGACAGTGACCCTGTTTAGCTATGTAAGTATAGCCTAAATGTCATATATATATATATATATATATATATATATATATATATATATATATGGCTCATCAAAAATATAATGCTAGTGTGGCCAGATCATTTTATTTTATTTACTCATTTATTTAGAGACAGAATCTTGCTCTGTATATATATATATACAGCTCTACACAGACCAAGTTGCCCTGTTTATTTATATACATAAAGGCTAAATGCCCACAACACAGTGTAGGTCTTACAGGACACTCTTTAAATTAATAGTGGGCAACCTCTGGCTCAAACCCATTCATTCTGTAGGTGAATCCTAAGTAATTTGATCATGTAATCTATCACCTAAAGCAGGACACACTAGAGAGAAGGTGAAAGGAGGCTCTATTACTTGTTATGGTGAGACAACAGGTGAGCATCACACTGTCCCCGGCAAACTGGTCTCCCTGCTCTTAAGTGCCATCTTTGTATAAGAAAAGAACAACAAGCAGCTTTTACTTATAAACTTCCAAATGCCAGGTCATGCATGTGTGCTTTATACATGGGGCAACTTGTGGAATCTTCACAGCAAACCTAGGAGGTGTCATTACTCTTTTTATTTTAACTGAAGAGTAAACTGAGACACAGAGGCATTAAGGAATTTCAAGCCACACTGTGGTGGAGTCAGTCAAGTTCCAAAGCCTTACCTCGTAGCTGTGCGATTCTTTCCCGTGGGCGCAAGCAGCAATAAGAATGTTGAACCCTGGCCGAGTGCCAGGGCTCACACCTCTGATCCCAGCAGTTGGGGAAGCCAAGGCAGGCCAATCACATGAGGCCAGGAGTTTGAGACCAACCTGACCAACATGGCGAAACCCCACCTCTACTAAAAATACAAAAATTAGCCAGGCATGATGGTGCACTTCTGTAATCTCAGTTACTTGGGAGGCTGAGGCACGAGAATTGCTTGAAGCTGGGAGGCGGAGATTACAGTGAGCTGAGATCAGCCACTGCACTCCAGCCTGGGCGACACAGTGAGATTCTGTTTCAAAAAAAAAAAAAAGAAAAAGAAAAGAAAAAGAATGTTGAACCCTTTTCTCAAAGAGATAGTTGAAACCCAGGATGGTGTGGTTTTTGGCTCAGGCCACTGCTTAGCATGGCAGGACTGTGCTGGGAGCACAGGAGAGTCCCAGCTGCTTCCGCCACCGTGGGCTAATATTTCACAGCATCTCACAGCATGTGACAAGGAGCTGCGCACTTGGGGGTTAAATACCAGATTGGTGCCAAGTGCATTTCATCGGGTTGCTGCAGCCAGTTCTAGGGCAGCTTATGAGTCTTATGTGCAGCTGGTGAAAGTAGATCCATGTCAGCCACCTAAACCTGACACCTCCTTGGCTGTTGTGTCACCCCAGACCCTACACTGAAAGGACAGCTGAGGTCATGGTCCTAGAAAACCCTGGAACAGGCCAAGCATGGTGGCTCACGCCTGTAATCCCAGCACTTTGGGAGGCCAACGTGGGCGGATCATGAGGTCAAGAGATCGAGACCATCCTGGTCAACATGGTGAAACCCCGTCTCTACTAAAAATACAAAAAATAGCCGGGCATGGTGGCACGTGCCTGTGGTCCCAGCTACTCGGGAGGCTGAGGAGGAAGAATCGCTTGAACCCAGGAGGTGGAGGTTGCAGTGAGCCGAGATTGTGCCACTGCACTCCAGCCTGGCAACAGAGAAAGACCCCGTCTCAAAAAAAAGAAAACAAAAACAAAAACAAAAAAACCCTGGAACAGCCAAATGAGGTTGCCCACCTATAGCACCAGCTTTGCAGAGCTCCAGGTGTGGCTCATTCAGCAAGGGTGAGGAAGAAAGATCTGCGTTCGTGAAAAGTGTTGATGCTGGGGCTAAAATGTTCAGACACTAGTTTTGGAGAAAAAGAATACTCCAACATAAAGGTGAATATGAAATGCTTTGAGTGTCAAGTGTCCTTGCCAGGTGGATAAGAAGGACTGGGAGGGTTGGCAGCGATGAGGACCCCCTGGCAGTGACAGAGGCTGACCCAGGGCTGGGGGGGATACCCCAGGGGAGACCCCAGGCTCTGAAAGGTGCCTTGCCATTCCATCTGCTTCAATAATAGCATGCTCATGGGATAGATAATAAAATCCTGAGGGGAAAAAATGCTCACTGTGTGGCCTACAACAGAGCGATTTCTGGTTCTGACCAATGTCATTGTCTTATTACTCTTGACCCAAATGGAGGTAAGACCCAAGTTTTTCTTCTACTCTACCTTGGTCTCCATTTGCAAAAGAGCAAGACAAGTTTTCCCATCACATGAAGTTAGAAAATATCATGCAATCATTGCAGAATGTCACAAATATGAATTATCATTTCCAATAGAAAGACTATGCCTTCTTCTGAGCTACAGAGCAGATGTTAGGTCTCGGTTGTCCTGCTGAAGTTCAATGTAGGGAACTTATTGCGGGTCCAGGGTCTTCCCATTCAGTATTTCATTTTATTCTTGAAAAAGAAAATGCGACTGAATGCAGTGGCTCACACCTGTAATCCCAGCACTTTGGGAGGCCAAGGCAGGTGGATCACAAGGTCAGGAGTTCGAGAACAGCCTAACCAGCATGGTGAAACCCCATCTCTACTAGGAATACAAAAATTAGTCGAGTGTGGTGGTGTGTGCCTGTAATACCAGATACTCAGGAGGATGAGGCAGGAGAAACATTTGAACCCAGAAGGCAGAGGTTGCATTGAGCTGAGATCTTGCCACTGTACTCTAGCCACTCCAGCCTGGGTGACAGAGCAAAACTCCACCCCCCCCACCCCCCCACCAAAAAAAAGGAAAAGAAAATGCTCCTAATTACTGCATTCATTAGATTATTTCTGTGTGGTAAAAAGTCCTAAACAACCCAACTCTGGCTAGCTTAAGCAAATGGGATTTATTAGAAGGACCCTGGGACAGCTCACAGAACTGAAGGAACTATCCAATAACCCTGACTTGGTGAGGTTTGTGCACATTTTCCATGGCAACTCCCTGGCTCCAGCCTCTCATCTCCTGAGTCAAGATTCCCGGAGAGAGAGAACTTGGTTGCCCCAGTTAGGTCTGGTGTCAAAGAGGGAAGAGTTATGCAGTACCAACACTGGGGGCCACCACTATGTATCAACCAGCCTTCCCCCACAACCAAGCAGAATTCCTTTTGCGCTGGGCAGCCACCCCTATAGCCATAATATTGATTTATGCTGTGCTGTTATCTGCCCCGTGGCTGCATAGCAACTGAGTGAAGGTCAAATAACTCCTCTGGGACAGGCTTGAGGACTGTTTCACTTAGGACAGTCCATCTGGCTCAGACCGATGCCCAAGACTGACCAGAACCAGCCCACCCACTCAGCTTCCGCCGAGAGGCTCAAGCAGCATTATTAACTACATGAGAGGAAGGAGAGAAGGGATGTGGGCATCCTTGGCTTGAACACGTGAATGCCTGTCAGAGGGGCCCTATCCATGGGAGCACTGAGGCATTTTTGTCCCATGGGTTGTAAATCTTGGGTTTTACTTGGGATCTTCAGATGAGCATAACTCTAACTCTCTCTCAGAGGGAATGTGCCCCGAAAGCATCTATGTCTCCCCAACCCCAGAAAGAAGAAAAAAATGGACGAAAGAAGGTCACCCTAAGCAAAGAGGTCGCCCAGGTTCCTAAACACAAACTGCTGCTCCTGTGTAACTTTCCTCTCACTATCTAGCAGCAGGCTGGGGGGTCCTGCCCATCCGACTTTTAATTGAGGAAAGCAGAATTTCAGCTGAGAGACTGGGAAAGAGAGGACTGATCAGTTCACTGAATATCAGCCAGGGTCCAGGCTGAGGGGAGAAGGTTCAGAAGCCAGAGAAGAGGCCAAATCCTTAGAGAGGAGGTTGGGCTAGAGCTTGGGAAGTGAGGGGCACTGGGCCTGTCCAGCCTCATGGAAGGCGCAGCTGGGATGCAGCGCCTCTGGGGCATGTATGATACATATGCCCAGGCTGGTCTCGATCTCCAGGGCTCCAGTCATCTTCCCTTAGATTCTCAATGTGCTGGGATTACAGGCGTGAACCACCATGCCCAGCTCACAGGATAGAATTTTGAAAAATGTATCTTGAGCCTTCTCTTTCTCTTAAAGATCAAAGTTATCAAATAAGGTGATAGCCATGAAGCCATTACAGGCAGAGATGTCCTTGACTGTGGTTAAGGAGGTATTTGTCCCCAGCCAGTGAAATATTCTGGGTAGGGAGAAACGTTCTCTATCGATGACCCAGGGAGGGCCCCTATGGGAGCAGCGGCATGGCCCTGCCTGCAACCCAATGCTGAGAGGAAAGGGGCCTTGGGAAGGGGTGTTTGAAGGCAGGACCAGGGCAGGATGCTCAGGAAGCATGACAGTGGGGCTGCTGCCCTCCCCAGACACCCTCCATCAGGGCAAAAGAGCTGGACCTCTGCTCCCTCAGTAGGGAGGACAGCAGCCATGGGCTCATCACCTGCCCCATGAACTCAGGATTAGGGAGCTAAGAATTTCCTTGAAAAGCTTTACCCTGACACCCTTGAGCCACTTGAGATGGGCACTTGAAGCCTGGCCTGTGTGCAGTGTGTGTGCAATTCTCTAAAGCGGCCTTGATACCATGTTCACAGTAGGGACATGGCACCTACATCTCCCCTTTCTCTCTGACTGAGCAGATGCAGGAGCTGGAGCAGAGGCTGCTGGAGGCAGAGCAGAGAGCAGAAAACGCCGAGACCCAGGTAACCAGCGGTGGAAGGGCAGATTGGCAGCAATATGCGAGGGAATGACCGTCAGCCCTTCCAGGCCCTTCCCACGGACATACGTGGACAACACACGCATCACCGGCAGTCCTGTGTTATACCTGAACAAATGAGTGTGCATGGAGCTTTCTGTGGGAATGGAGTCTTGGGGTAAAGATCAGAGAAGCAAGTGGGTATAGTCGTCCCAATAGGCTAGACTATGCTATGGTAACAAATGGAGTGTGACGTCTCAGTTGTTTATCACGTTTAGTTCTCACTCGTGGTACCTGTCCATTGAGGGTTAGCCAGCGATTCTGCTTCCACAGTCACTCAGGAATCCAGGTGTAAGGAGGCTCCCGTATCTTATAGCTGGACCACTTGGAACACACAGCCTTCTTGGTTGCCATGGCAAGGAAAGAAAGCTGGATGCCTGTGCACTGGCTCTTACTTATTTTCAAAATTTATTTTTATTTTACTTTTTATTAGAGATGGGGTCTTGTTATATTGTCCAGGCTGGTTTCAAACTGCTAGGATTAAGCTATCCACCCACCTCAGCCTCCCAAAGTGCTGGGATTACGGGTGTGAGCTACCGCATCTTGCCTAATTTATTTTTCTTTTATTTATTTTTTTATAGAGACAGACTCTCACTATGTTGCCCAGGCTGGTCTCAAACTCCTGGGTTCAAGCAGTCCTTCCACCACAGCCTCCCAAAGTGCTGGGATTACAGGTGTGAGCCACCACACCCAGCCTGCACCAGCTTTTAAATACTTCAGCCCAGCCAGGCACAGTGGTATGCACCTATGGTCCTACCTGCTTAGGAGCCTGAGGCTGGAGGATCCCTTGAGCTCAGGAGTTTGAATCTAGCCTGGGCGACATAGCAAGATCCTATCTGTTTAAAAAAAAATTTTTTAAATTAATAAATATATACACACATGCATACATACTTGAGTCTAGAAATGATGCACCATTTCCACTTGGAGTCCATTGGTTGGATCAGTGACATGGCCCCATCTAGCTGCAGGAGGTTTGAGAAATACGGGGCAGCACATGGCTGTCCAGTGAGCAGTAAGTATCTCTACCATGGTGGGGATGGGACAGTTGCTCTCCTAGACTGTCCTGCCCAGCTCATTCCTACTGGGATCCACAGAGGTCGATGGCAAAAGACGCAGCTGCTTTTCCCGCTTATTGTCTCCTCTGCCCTCCTCTTACCCATCTCTCCATTACTACTAACTATGACCTAGAGTAGCTAAAATGTGTTTCTTCTTTGTCAGTCCTTCTTTTGCCCAGATAGGAGCTTTATAAATGACAACTGTATTAATTGGCCCAGACTGCCCTGGGTAAGGGCTGTGCCTGGGAGTCACAGCCTGGGGCATCGGAGGGTGTCCCATCCCATACTGGCCACTGTACACCCCGCATGAGTGATGGGAGACACTATGAGATCATTGTACTTTTCAGGTGGGTGTCATGGAAGAGAAGGTAAAACTGTCCAATCTGAAGAATGTGGACTCTCCAGGCAGCCTGCACCAGAAATACCAAGAATTGCTGAAAGCCATGCAGGGCAAAGATGAGCTCATCCGTCAGCTGGAGGCTCAGCTGGAGAAGCAGGTAAGGGCTCGTGTGCAAGGGAGCACCATGCCCTCTTCAACGTCTGTATCACTGGCCCCCAAATTCCTGAGCTGCTTCTCTTAAGCTCTCGAGTGCTAGGGAACTCACTCCTGACTGAGCCTCTTCTTTTTTTTTTTTTTTTTTAAGCGGAGTCTCACTCTGTCGCCCAGGCTGGAGTGCAGTGCCCCGATCTCAGCTAACTGCAACCCTTACCTCCTGGGTTCAAGCGATTCCTCTGCCTTAGCTTCCCAAGTAGCTGGGACTACAGGTGTGCCCCACCATGTTCGGCTAATTTTTGTGTTTTTAGTAGAGACGGGGTTTCACCATATTGGCCAGGCTGGTCCCGAACTCCTGACCTTGTAAAACGCCCTTCTCAACCTCCCAAAGTGCTGGGAATACAGACGTGAGCCACCACATATAGCCTGAGAAGATTCTGGAATGTCCTCCTCCACTTCCTGTGTCCTGCCTTCTCCCCTTCACAATCTCACCAACTCCATCCCAGTTCTGTCCCTTTCCAATGCCACTGGTCTTAACTACCCAGCTTTCTCCTGGTGCCAGAGTGCCATCATTTCGAACTAAACACCCTACATTCTGAACAGATGACTTTTAATTTCCTACACATGCCTTCTCCATGTAGGAGAAGCTAATCCTGGTGGTGCCCTCCAACCATCATGGGCAGATTCATGTTCACTCATCAGCATTCACCCAACAGGCCATTAATGGAGGTGCCTTTGTATGCTGTGGGGCACCATGTGTTCCTGAAAAACGATGGAAAGACAGAATTTTGACACATGGGACCTCTGATCAATTCTTCCATCGATTTTCGACATGCCTTACCTTCTCTTCTGAGTAGCTCATAGTCAGAAGTGGCAGCGTCCTGGAGGATGGAGGACAAAATGACTCTTGCTAAAGCTCTTTAGGTCAGAAAAGCAGTCATTTTACAACTGGAATCAATAGGTCAAGATCATAGAAGAAAGAGCACTGTTCTGTGAGTCAAGAGACCTGGTTTTGGTCCCAGCTGTGCCATGAATGGACAGAGGCAAGCCATTTCTCACTGTAGGGCCTTAGCAAGTAATGGCTTGCCTCTGTCCCTTCCACAGGAGTGCAAAGACAATATCCACCCGGGTCAGGGGTCAGCCAACATTTTCTGTAAAGGTCCAGGTAATAACTATCTTAGGCTTTGTGGGCCACAGATGTCTGTGGCAACTGGTCAAAGCTGCTGTTTTAACCTGGAAGCAACCATGGATAATGCATAAATGAATGGGCATGGCTGTATTACAATGCAGCTTTATTTACAAAAACAGGTCTGGGTGAGGGCAAGCAGGCAGAGGACCGGATTTGGCCTGAAGGCCATTGTTTGCCACACCTTGAACTAGATAACCTTTAAGGTCCTTCCAGCTCTAAAATACTGAGTCTGACATCACATTCCCATCTCATTTTCATAGTTTCTTTGTGTGGAACTTACGTGCATCATCTTATAAGTATTAGGCAGGTTTTTC
The DNA here is from genome assembly GCF_048565385.1 of Saimiri boliviensis. NCBI lineage: Eukaryota > Metazoa > Chordata > Mammalia > Primates > Cebidae > Saimiri > Saimiri boliviensis. The sequence continues at coordinate 36,158,207 of NC_133450.1, read as the reverse complement.
CTACCAGAGTTGTTGTTGGTCTCCAGACAACTCGGTATATACCCGTTGTCTGCGTGCTTTTTTGGATCCTGGTACTGGTTCTCACTGTAGAACTGGTTGATACCCACGTCTGGAGCTGTGGACTTTCTTTCACGCAATCCTCAGAATGGCCCAGCAAGGGGGAGTATCATCCCTCTTAGAGGTAGCAATGCAGGCCCTGAGGGGTTAGGCTTCCTGCCCAGTCTTATAGCAAAGGGACCTCACATGTAGAATCAAAGCCTATATTTCATTCTATCCTAAGCTGTTCTTCTTTTTATTTATTTTATTTATTTATTTATTTTTGAGATGGGAATCTCACTCTTTTGCCCAGGCTGGAGTGTGGTGGCGCGATCTTGGCTCATTGCAGACTCCACCCCCCCGGGTTCAAGTGATTCTCCTGCCTCAGCTTCCAGAGTAGCTGGGATTACAGGTGCCCGCCACCACATCTGGCTAATTTATATATATATATATATATATATATATTTGAGACAGAGTTTCACTCTTGTTACCCAGGCTGGAGTGCAATGACGGGGTTTTTCCATGTTGGCCAGACTGGTACTGAACTCTTGACCCCAGGTGATGCACCTGCCTTGGCCTCTCAAAATGCTAGGATTACAGGTGTGAGCCACCATGACTGGCCACATTTTTCTTTTCTTTTCTTTCTTTTTTTCTTTTGGAGACCGAATCTTACTCTGTCACCCAGGCTAGAGTGCAGTGGTGCAGTCTTGGCTCACTGCAACCTTTGCCACCCAGGTTCAAGCGATTCTCCTGCCTCAGCCTCTCAAGTAGCTGGGATTACAGACACCTGCTACCAAGACTGGCTAATTTTTGTAGAGACGGGTTTTTGCCCATGTTGGCCAGGCTGGTCTCAAACTCCCGATCTCAGGTGATCCGCCTGCCTCAGCCTCCAAAAGTGCTGGGATTACAGGCATCAGCTACCACGCTGGGCCAGGCTTCTCTTTAGATGTAAACCTCCTTTTCAATCATCTCTTTTGACTATTTTGAGGGAAATACCTCAGTTATCTGCAATTTCACCTTATATTTTGTTTTTTAACTATAAAGGTAATACATACATGCTTATAGTAAACAAATACAAAATGGCCAGAGGAGTATAAAATGACAAGTCACCTTTCTCTCCATTCCCAATCCTTGATTTCCACTCCTCACTATTAACGTTGCTTGCATATGGAAGCACAGCGTTCTCCTTCCATGTCAGGGATGTGCCATGTTTATTCAGCCAACCCCTTAGTAGTAAACACTTAAGAGTATTTCCAGTTTTTAGTTTTTCAATTTTATGTTGCCTTATCAAATAATATTGCCACAGACGATTTCTGCTCCCTTGCTTGGTGAGGTCAGTGGCATGCACACCTGTCGTTTCTTCTTGGGGTTTGCCACCTCCAATCAATCACTCTGCTGGTGACTGCTGGGATTAACGAAAGGCCCTTTCTTTCTTGCAGAAGCAGATGAGAGCAGAGGAAGCAAAAACTGTTCAAGAAAAAGCTGCAAAGATCAAGGAATGGGTGACACTCAAGTTAGCAGAGGTGGGTTGGAAAATCATCTTGGGGGCCTGCCTGACCCCTGGAGTTTCCTGTCCCCTTCTTTCTGGGGTGCCTCGGCTGACCTTCCTTCTGTCCTGCACTTGTCCCTTCCTCAGCTTCCATGCCGAGACGCCGTGGTTCACTTCCCCTTTCCTTTTGTCTTGGTTGGGTCTCCCTGGTGTTCCTGACTAGCTTGGTGCTGGCTTTAAGTTTGGAGGAAGGAATGTGTCTCACTTCTGAAAAGCCCCCTCCGTTTCTTTCTAGGAAGCCCACACAGGCCATTGTCCACTCTGTCCACTTTCTCATTTATTTACTTTGAGACCAGCCTGGCCAATATGGCAAAACCCTGTCTCTACAAAAAAATACAAAATTAGCCAAGCATAGTGGGATGTACCTGTACTCCCAGGTCCTTGGGAGGCTGAGGTGGGAGGATGGCTTGAGCACAGGAGGCAGAGGTTGCAGTGAGCCAGTATTGCATCACTGCACTCCAGCTTGGGTGATAGAACCAGATGTTGTCTGAAAAAAGAAAAGAAAAGAACATGCAGCAGCCAGGTGCAGTGGCACATACCTGTAACCCTGCACCGTAGGAGGCTGAGGTGGGCAGATTGTTTGAGTCCAGGAGCTTGAGACCAGCCTGGGCAACATAGCAAGAGCTCATCTCTACAAAAAATAAACAAAATTAGCTGGATCTGGTGGTGTGCCTCTATAGTCCCAGCTACTCAGAAGGCTCGGGTGGGGGAATTGCTTGGGCCTGGGATCAAGGCTGCAGTGAGCCAAGATTGTTCCCCTGCCCTTTAGTCTGGGCAACAGAGAGAGACCCTGTCTCAAAAAAAAAAAAAGAATTGAAAAATATGTCTGAACCTATAGGCTAGGTGTCCTAAATCTTCACTTTTCTTTTTTTTTGCTCAGCTTGAGATGGAGAATCAGCATCTGAAAAGCTGTAATCAGTGCCTGGTGGAGCAGGTGGGAGCCCTTCAAGATGCGCTAGAAGGTAGGCAGGCCAGGGTGTGCAGGTGTGCGGTAGGTGTGTGGTGGGATGGGGCTGAGCTGAGGGAGCTCTCAATGTGACTGTTTTTACCCTGACTACAGCTATTCAGATAGCTCCTTCACGGAAGCTGCTGGTGCCCCCCCACGGAGCTGCAGAGCAGGATTCTGTCCCCTCAGAGCCAGGCATCCAGCCTGTGGGCCAGGACAGTGGCTCTCAGGCCCAGGGTCTGAAGGCAGCTGTGCTTGCACCTTCTCCAAGTGCCCTGCAGAGCAAGGACTCTGTTTCTGAAGCAGCAAGCCCCTTGGAGGATTCTAGTTCCGGCACGGTCCATTCTGGGGAAGTAATAGAGGCCAAGCCCCTTCAACCTCATCTGGGAAGAGAAAGCTCTCCCCACCAGCCATGCATGAAGCTTCGAACCTTCAGATGTGGTTCAGCTTCCTGGGGTGAGCACCTGGTTACTGCTCAGAGAGGGATGCTCCCTGGTACAAAGACTTCTGCCAGAGAAGGTGGCCCTGGCAGCAGTCTGACCCTACCAAAAGTGCGGGCTCCTAGCACCCCGAGGGACAGCATCCAGTTGGCCAAAAGGCACCACAGCCAGCCCCAGGTGGGCCATGGACACTTTGACCATGTAGTGAGCATTGAAATTGGGACCTTCTCAGCACTCCACCCCTCTGGCCTTCCTGAGCTGGAGGCCCGAGCTGGGTACCGGGATGAACCAGAGAAGATGGAGATGGAGGAGCCACCCCCAGCAGGGAAGAAGGAGGAAAGAGAGAGCCCAAAGGCTCTTGGAGCTGAGCCGGAGGAAGTGGAGCCGGGTAACAAGCCACCTACACCCCCACTGCACCAGTTACCACCCTGGGTAAGAGGCGACCTCCAGGCTAGGCAGAGGAGCAGAGCTAATGAACACTGCTGGCTGAGCACAGCCATGCACTGAGTGGGAGAGGAGGCTGCTGGCATCCTCATGGAGGCCGTGGCAGGCGGGTACCACAGAGCCTGTGCAGAACACCCAACCAGTGAGGGTCAGAGCTAGAGTTCAGAATGATGTGAATGGTGCTTGGCTGTCATTTCCTGAGTGCTCACTGTGCACCAGATATCAAGCTGGGTGCCTTGCACACCTTTTCTCATTTAATCTTTGTGAGTCTTTAAGGTGGTCTGGTGTAATGGTCAAGAACATAGGCCCCAGAAGCAAACCATTAGGGTTGAACTGTTAACCACGTGACCTTGGCCATGTTACTGAACCTCTGTGCCTCAGCTTCCCTAACTGTAAGATGGGGATAATAGTACCTACTTTATAGGGTTATTATAAAAGTACTTGCAGTCGTGGTTCACAGTGGGTGGTGGGTAAATGTTGGCTATTTTTCTTTTTGGGATGGAGTTTCATTATTGTTGCCAAAGCTGGAGTACAATGGCGTGATCTCAGCTCACTGCAACCTCCACCTCCTGGGTTCAAGCAATTCTCCTGCCTTAGCCTCCCCAGTAGCTGGGATTATAGGCATGTGCCACCATGCCTGGCTAATTTTGTATTTTTAGTAGAGATGGGTTTCATCATGTTGGTCAGGTTGGTCTGACTCCTTAACGCAGATGATCCACCCACTCCAGCCTCCCAAAGTGCTGGGATTGCAGGCATGAACCACCACACCTGACTTTTCTTTTTCTTTTTTTTGAGACAGAGTCTTGCTCTGTCACCCAGGCTGGAGTGCGGTAGCATGGTCTCGGCTCACTGCAACCTCTGCCTCCCAGGTTCAAGTGATTCTCCCATCTCAGCCTCCTGAGTAGCTGGAATTACAGGTGTATGCCACCATACCCAGCTAATTTTTATATTTTTAGTAGAGACGGGGTTGCATCATGTTGGCCACGCCAGTTTCAAACTCCTGACCTCAAGTGATTCGCCTGCCTCAGCCTCCCAAAGTGCTGGGATTACAGGCAACTTACTTGTAAATAAAATGTCTTGACATCTGTCTGGCAGAAATACTTCAGAAGCAATGATCTGGTGGCCAGGGGTAGGGACACAGATGAAGCATCACTGGCCATGCATCATTAATCTTTGCAGAGCTGGGTGATGGGAACATGAGGTCATTCTTTTTTTAATTGGCACAGCATCTTACATTGTCACCCAGGCTGAAGTGCAGTGGCGCAGTCTTGGCTCACTGCAACTTCCGCCTCCTGGGCTCAAGCAATCCTCCTACTTCAGCCTTCCAAGTAGCTGGGACTACAGGGGTGTGCCACCATGCCTGGCTAATTGTTGTATTTTTAGTAGAGACAGAGTTTTACCACATTGGCCAGGCTGACTTTTTTCCCCACCTTTTGTTTTTGAGACAAAGTCTTGCTCTGTTGCCCGGGCTGGAGTGCAATGGTGCAATCACGGCTCACTGCAGCCTCAACTTCCTGGGCTCAAGCAATCCTCCCACCTCAGCCTCCTCAGTAGCTGGGACTACAGGCATGTACCACCATGCCAAGCTATTTTTAAATATTTTGTGGAGATGAGATCTAACTATGTTGCCCTGGCTGGTCTTGAACTCCTAGGCTCAAGTGGTCCTCCCACCTTGATCTCCCAAAATTCTAGGATTACAGGTGTGAATCACTGTGTCCAGCCCTGTGACTGACATTTTCCATGATAAAAAGTTAAAATAAAAATGGGAAAAGCTAAAAAAAAAAAAAAAAAAAAGGGAAAAGCTATAAAAATGACATGTCACAGGTCACTAGTGAGAATGGCATGTGGGTATTAGGGCCTTCACATACAGCCTGTGGGAAGGCTCCTTTCCTTGCAAGGAGTACAGTGCAGTTTCTCCCTTTCACGGGTCAGGAAACTACTGTTCCCCGCAGGCTTAGGTACTCGCCCAAGGTCATGTAGTAGTTAGTGAGGGAGCCAGGCTTTATTTATTTATTTACTTGAGAGACAGGGTCTTGCTCTGTCACTCAGGCTGAAGTGCAGTGGCACGGTCACAGCCTACTGCAGCCTTCAACTCCTGGCCTCAAGGGATCTTCCCACCTCAGCCTCCTGAGTAGCTGGGACTACAGGTGCATGCCACCACGCCTGGCTAATTTTTTAAAATTTTTTTGTAGAGATGGCGTATCCCTATGTTTCCCAGGCTGGTCTCAAACTCCTAGCCTCAAGTGATCCTCCTTCCTCAGCCATGAGAGCCACCTCACCTGGCCTGAGAGCCAGGCTTTAAATATAGGTCCAGAGGTTTTGAAGCTTTAAATGTAGGTCCAGCTGTACTGCCTCTTAAGGGTCATTGCCAGAGCAAATGTCAGTCTTTTATTTATCGGCAGAAATCCCCACACATACACAGATTCTGCCGGGTTGTGGAGCAGTACCATGGGGGACATCTAAGCGTTGGCTCCTGGCAGCAGGGGGAATGAGGTCACTTGGGAGAAGGGGTGGTATCAGGGTACACTCACCCCACACCACTGCTCGGGAGACCTGTATTTTCAGCATTACCTCCTAGGGCCTCCGTCTGAAATGCTGGTTTGAATCTGGGTGCGGTGGCTTATGCCTGTAATCCCAACACTTTGGGAGGCAGAGGCAGGCAGATCACTTGAGGTCAGGATGTTGAGACCAGCCTAGCCAACATGGTGAAACGCTGTCTCTACTAAAAATACAAAAATTAGCTGGGCATGTTGGCATGTGCCTGTAGTCCCAGTTGCTCGGGAGGCTGAGGCAGGAGAATTGCTTGAACCTGGGAGGCGGAGGTTGCAGTGAGCTGAGATTGCGCCACTGGCCTCCAGCCTGGCTGACGGAGGAGAGGGAAACATTGTCTCAAAAACAAAACAAAACAAAGAAATGCTGGTTTGGGAGGTGCACAGCCCTATACTTCTGGGCTGTATCCTTAGCAGTGACTGTTGACCAGCTTCTGGTTGTTAAAAGGGCACCTGTAAGACTGGAGACCCGGTGGAGCCAAGAGTGGGACACAGCAGGAAGACTAGGAGATGGAAAAGCACAGGTCCCCTGGGCTCCCGGCCCTCTTCTTGCTCTGGAGTCTGAACACAGAAGTTGGGAGTAGGGAGTGGTCGGACAAGGAATGTGCAGCTGTTACCAGAGAGAAGTGTTCCTCACTTTGCCATTTTGCCAGAATACAGCCATTCACCATGATAGCTTAAGAGTGGGTCTTGGGCCAGGTGCAGGGCTCACACCTGTAATCTCAGCACTTTGGTAGACAGAAGCAGGCAGATCTCTTGAGCCCAGAAGTTCAAGACCAACCTGGGCAACATGGCAAAGCCCTGTCTCTACCAAAAAAGACAAAAAATTAGCTGAGCATGGTGGCACATATCTGTAGTCCCAGCTACTCAAGAGGCTGAAGTGGAAGGAAGGTGTGAGCCCAGGGAGGTGAAGGTTGCCGTGAGTCAAGATCTTGCCACTGCACTCCAACCTGGGCGACAGAGCCAGACCCTGTCTTGAAAAAAAAAAAAAAAAAAAGAGTGGGTTTTGTGCTCCATCAGAACAGGTTAAGTGTGTGTGCGAGAGAGGGGGTGGAGGAGGAAAGGAGGAATGGGGAGACGAGGAGTTATTCTCTCCTCCTATTCTGTATAGAAAATGCACCAAATGACATTCTCACCATGAACATCAGCTGATCTCTGGCAATGAAGGTATTAAGGGGCAGCATCAGGTCTTCCCACAGACCCTTCCTGCTGCCAGCTAGGTCCTGAAGACCAAAGAATCAGCCAAAGGAATGTAAGGAGATCTCGTCCTGTTTACAGTCCCCTTTGTAACTTGCTTCTGGGGAAAAACAAGACCCCATGCTAGCTCCTTCCCAGGCCCCTGAGGCATGATCACTCCTGTCCCAGGGAGAGCTTAGGAAATCACAGTGGCCAAGACAGCCCAGCCTCTCTCTCTCTCCCAGGCAGAAGAACGGGGCAGTAACCATCTGGGGGGAAAACAAAGACTGGAAATTCAGAGGACATTTCTCCCTCTGAGGGCAATGAGAAATACTTCTGTACCTTAGAGTTTGGAAAGCCCTTTTTCTGGTTAATCCTTAAAACAACCTTGTGAGTTAGGCATTAGATAGCCTTCTGTCAAACAGTCCTAGGTTTTGTTTAACCTAAATCCTTCAAGCTTCAGTTTCATTTCCTCTGCAAAGTTAGAGGACTATCTGTCCTTGCTTAAAATTCCATGACCGCTGTGGGCAGAAGTAATCCTTTCTATGCCTAATTTTACTTGGCCCCAGTGTACCTGCCCGACACGAGCCCAGAAACTCCCTGCCCCGCTGCAGGGGCCCTCCTCGGCCTCCTTTCGCATTGCTCCTCTGTCTCCTGCCTTGCTGCCCCTCCAGTTATCTCAGTGTCTCATGGCCGCAATCGGCTCTGCTCTCTCCCCTCCCAATTGCCCCAGGGCTGCTGCTCCTCTCTGGGAAGACACGCCAGTAGGCACCCACCTCCCTTCCAACACCATCTCCTAGCCCATCCAACCCCCCCAGGTGACAGCATATCTAGTTGCCTCCCTGAGCCAGCAGGACAATATTCCAAAGGCTGGCCGACTAGTCACCTTTGTTTTCCTTTAGGCTCAATAGAACAAACAGATACAGAAGGCACAGGGAGCCATGTGGGTTGTTTATGAACAAACAGAGCCTAAGGAAAGGCTCCTTTGAAGTAGGAGCCTGTGGCCGAAGGCCTACTTCAGACCCAGGGGCCCCAGGCATTCTCCCATACAAGTGTCTTCCAGATGAGGGTGCTGGAGTCCTGTTGGGCTAAATAGGTTTTGTAGATTGGCCCTAAAGCCTAGCCATGATATGACATTCATTATTCCTATAGGGGGAAAATGTGCCCTAACTTCCCACATGTTTTCATTATAACACTATTCACAATAGCAAAGACATGGAACCAACCCAAATGCCCATAAATGGTAGACTGTATAATGTGGTACATATGCAACATGGAATACTATGCAGCCATAAACAGAAATGAGGCCTTGTCCTTTGCAGAGACACAAATGGAACTGGAAGCCATTATCCTTGGCAAACTAACGTAGGATCAGAAAACCAAAACACTGCATGTTTTCACTTATAAATGGGAGCTGGACAATGAGAACACATGGACACAGGGAGGGGAACAACACTTAGTGGAGTCTTATCAGGGTAGGGTGGTGGGGGGAGAGTATTAGGAAAAAGAGCTAATGCATGCTGGGATTAATACCTATGTTAATGGGTCATTAGGTGCAGCAAACCACCATGACACACATTTACCTATGTAGAAACCTGCACACCTTACATATGTACCCTGGAACTTAAAACACAAATAATAATAATTATATATTTTTTTTTCTTTTCTTTTTTTTTTTTTTTTTTTGAAATGGAGTGCTCTTGTTGCCCAGGCTGGAGTACAGTGGCACAATCTTGGCTCACTGCAACCTCCACCTCCTAGGTTAAAACCATTCTCCTGCCTCAGCCTCCCAAGTAGCTGGGATTACAGGCATGCACCACTAAGCCTGGATAATTTTGTATTTTTAGTAGAGACAGGGGTTCTCCGTGTTGGTCAGGCTGGTCTCGAACTCCTGACCTCTGGTGATCTACCCGCCTTGGCCTCCCAAAATACTGGGATTACAGCTGTGAGCCACCGTGCCCGGCCTATAAAATAATTTTTTAAAAAAAGAAATGATAGAGAATTAAAAATATATATGCCCCAAGTTCCAAACAACAGGCTTACAAAAGAGCCCTCGTCATGTGGCCCCAGTGGCTTCCTCATTATCAATACCCCCAAAATCTGGGGGTGAGATCCTGAGACCCAAGGGTCTCTAAAATGGGCAGGATTCAGAGCAATAGGTTACTAACCCATCTCCTCTTGAACCTCCTTTGCCCCAAAGATGAAGGGTGGAGGCAAGAGAGGGACCTGTCGGGCACTGACTATATTCCAGGTGTTAAATGCTTACATGAAGTATTTCACTGGATTCTCCCAGCAGCCTGAAAGGTAAGTATTATTACAACTCCATTCTAGAGTAGAGGACAATGAGGCTCAGAAATGAAGTAACTTAGCCAAGATTCGTTAGCCAATCACTGACCCCCGCAGGTCTGCCCACCCCCAAAGCTATGGTTTCTCCTGCACATGCCTGGAGAGGGTGGGGTGGGCATCGTGCTAGGCCCTGACCCTCCTGGGACCTCTTGTTTCAGGAGAGCCGGATCTATGCTGTGGCCACATCAGGCATGCGGCTCTCAGACGCGTCTCCCAGAAGTAATACTGCCTGCTGCGGTGAGTCCCAAGTGAGCCTTGGAGGCACCAAACATCAAAGGTAGGCAGGGTGGGCAAGCGAGGAGGAGAAGACTCCAAGCGACGCCCAGGGCCAGGGTTGCCTGCCACCCTGTTCCCCTCCCCAGCAGGTGAAGTTAAGGTGAAATCACATCAAGGCCCACCTAGGAGGGAAAGGGAAGTCCTACAGGTTCAGCTCATCACAGGGAAGTAGCCATCACAGAGCTGGAAGGGACCTGAGACGGGGGCCTCCAGCCCAGCCTTCCACCTGCACAGGCTTCCCTTCTGCAGTGCCAGGGCCATGGGTGAGAGGAGCCCCAAGTGTCCTGATTTGCATGAACCCCACTCACTGGCTCCTCACTAGCCAGCCACCAAATCTCCACAACGAGGGCTGGGGGGCGGTCCCGTAGCTGCATGATTTGTAACTCACATCTGCAATAGTGGGACACTGTGCAAGCCTCATGGAGGAGAAAACGGTTAAAGGGTAAGACTTTTGGATTCTGTTGTAATGGATCCTTTACCATGTGGAGATCATGGTCCCCAAAGGGAGTCAAGGCCAGATGATAAACAGGGACTTGGCCCCTCTCTTGAGACCTGTCACCAGCCTGCTCCTTGGAGGAATGCCAGTTGCCCAGTTCTCTGCTTCCCCCACACCCCTTCCTGGGTTATGCCCTTGAGTAATCTCATTCCTCTCTTCCCTGCTCAGCTTCAAGCCCTCCTGCCCTTGCTTCCCCTGGGTCTTTCTCTGGCCTGGTCTACAAGAATGTCACTGTGCCTGTCTACACAGCCCTGAAGGGGGTAAGAAACTGCTGCACAAAGAGGGGGTGTCTCATCAGGAAAGGCCCCTGGCCTCAGCATCCAATGACTGGCGCGGGGCTCTAGGGCCAGGCTTCTGCACATGGTGACCCTGGCCACGTAGCTCAGCCTGCCATGTGTCATTTTGCTTTATTGTTTATTAGGTTGTTATAAAAATTCTACATTTACAACAATTTGAATCAGTACGAATGTGGGTAAAGTAAGAAGGCTAAGCCTATGCCCGCTCTGAATCTTCTCCCCATCTTTTCTCATGTCTGCCCCACTCCCCAGGTCCCAGAGGGCAGTGGGGCTCCTTCTAGAATTATTTAGGTATGTTCCAACTTATATTCTCATAAGATCACTACATTTAAACAAAAATCAGATATTGCAACGTTTACATAGACATCTTTGTCTTTGTTATTGGTTTTTGAGTCATCATAGTAATACTTGATAAAACTTTTTATAGAATAATAAAAAAACAAAAGTGACATTTCTTCTCACATGCCTTTTCCCTAATTCCTAAGCCCAGAGGAAGCTATCATTGAATGTTTTAGTGTTTATTCAGTAAGGCCTTCTGATGCATTTATAAATATGCATGCACACTCTCACTCTCTCATGTGTGCACACAAAAGGCAGTCATATACATGTCATTCTATGCCTTGCTTGTTTACCTAACCACATGTCAGTCAGGTCATCCTGTTCCTTCCCTACCTCCTCCTCTTTTTTTTTTTTTTTTTGGAGACGGAGTCTAGCTCTGTTCCTGGCTGGAGTGCAGTGGTGTCATCTCAGCTCACCGCAACCTCCGCCTCCTGGGTTCAAGCCATTCTCCTGCCTCAGCCTCCCAAGTAGCTGGGACTACAGGCACACGCCACCATGCCCAGCTAATTTTTGTATTTGTAGTAGAAATGGCATTTCACCATGTTGGCCAGGATGGTCTCGATCTCTTGACCTCATGATCTGCCCTCCTCAACCTGCGATTACAGGCATGAGCCACAGTGCCTGGTCCCTACCTCCTCCTTCTGTGATTGTCTAGTACCCTTGGTATCAAAGCACCATAACTATTAATATGTTAAGCTTTCCTCCAATGACTCTAAAATAAATGTTGCCATAAACATCACTGTGCAAATATATCTTTGCAAACTTATATATACATATTTCTGTGTAGGGCAGAGTTCTAGAAGTGGGATTTCTGGGCAAGTTATATGCATGTTTTAATTTTTGACAGGTACTGCCAAATTACCTTCTAAAAATGCCTTACACACTAGAGTTTTCTTTCCCCCATATTCTCACCAACACTGAGATAATCAGTCACTTTAAATGTCTGCCAGTTGAGATGCAATCCTTGATTGTTGTGATGTCCCCACACATTTTTTTAAAGCTCGTGTGGCACACTTGGTCTGTGGTGTAACTTTCTGGCCCCCTAGTGGCAAGGAGTGAGAGTCACAGTGGGCGGGCATTCAGTTGGGATGGGCAGCTACTTTGGGGGCCACAGAAGACAGTGTGCGGGAAGGGAGGCCTGAGAAGCACGGAGGTCGTCACAGTAGTGAGGCCAGGAGGGACCCTACACTGGACAGTTGTCTGTTTAGAGTCCCGGCTGGGGGTTGGTCACACCATGGGTACTTGGAGCAGGGCTGCAAGCTGCAGGGTGGGAGAAGGCTGTTTGCAGCCTGAGCTACAGTGAGTGGGGGTGACCTGTCTTGCAGAGAGCCACGCAGATCAGCAACATGCCCTTTATGGATGAATCCTCTGGGTCTGACGATGACTGCAGCTCTCAGGCAAGTTTTCGAATCTCGGTCCCCGGCTCTGAGTCCAGGAAGACCAGCGGACTAGGCAGCCCCCGGGCCTTCAAGAGAGGTACAGAGAAGGGGAGCAGGGACAGGGTGCAGCAGCAAGGAGCCCCCCACCCTTCCCATGGGCACTTGAACACAGGAATCCCGACTTGATCTGGGTTCATGACCCCCAGCACTCCACCCCTAGCCCCAGAGACTGGGTCCCTGGTGGGTGGTTGGTCAAGGCTCAGCAGCTCCTGGGCTGCGAGTCAGAGAGGTATGGGACCCTAGCCTTGACACCTCCTCTTGTTGCAAGGCGTCTCCATGTCATCACTGAGCTCTGAGGGTGACTACGCCATCCCCCCGGACGCCTGCTCACTGGACGGTGACTACTCAGAGCCTGAGCACAAACTGCAGCGCACCTCATCCTACTCCACCGACGGGCTGGGTCTGGGCGGGGTAAGCCAGGAAACGGGCCTGGGGCAGGGTGGGAGTAGAATGTCAGCAAAGGCTGCTGGGGACCTCAGCACAAGACAGGCAGCAGCTGCATGAGGTGAAGGGTCCCTAGGATTGGGGGATGGGGGGCGTGGGCTGCGGAGTGTACAGTTACGGAGTCAGACACACACAGACCCCATGAGGAAGGAAGGAGAGAGCCCAGAGAGCTCCTGGAATGCCAGCAATGGCCAGTTACTGAGAGCCCACTATGGCCCACCAGGCCCCCTGAGTTTTCCATATATGACGTTGTTTTATCGCCTGGAATGCTAATGCAAGCTAAGGTGCATTGAACTCAGAGCGTGCCAGGCACTGGGCTCAGTTTTCAGGCATTGTCTCATTTGTCCTCACAATCCTCTCGGGGTTATTACCCCATTTTATGGATGAGAAGCCTGAGGCTCCAAGCTGTACCACTACATGCCAGGGCTAGCATTCAATCCAGATGTGATTCCCTATTCTTTGCCCTACACCTCTCTGCTGCCCCATCATCTCCCTGGCTCCATGACCCTCCAGTCCTGTGTGGCTGATGTGCCCATGGTTGCCCAGACCTGCCTTGCCCTCTCTCCCCACTGTGCTGCCTCGAATGGTCTTCTCCCTTCCCCCAGTCTTTGAGGGAGAGGCTGGCCTGTCTTCCAACACCAGTTCAGGGCTGGCTCTTTCCTGAGGCTCTCCCTGGCCAGGCTTTCCCTCTAGCAGGCCCTGTTCTGCTAGCTGCATCTCCCAGCTAGCATGGGAACCCTTTCTTGGCAGGACCACCCATGTTTTATTTAGTCTTCTCTAAACTGTAGCAGGGCATGGTACCCTGAAAAACGCTGCGTCGGTACTCAATAATTTTGTATTTAATTGATGTCAGAGCAGTAAGGCAGCTGGACCACTTGGACCTGTGTGATGTGTGGGAGCCCTGCGTGATTTCCCTTTTCTTCCTCTTCCCCCCATGCCCTTCCACCCTTCAGGAGTCACTGGAGAAGTCAGGCTACCTGCTGAAAATGGGGAGCCGGATGAAGACGTGGAAGAGGCGCTGGTTTGTCCTGAGACAGGGACAGATTATGTACTACAAGTCCCCGGTGAGAGCCTGCCCGCCCAGCACTGCAGTCAAAAGGACTCTGTGTCAGACCCTGGACTGTGTCAGATGGGATGGAGGAGGGGAAGTGTGGCCCAAGGCCAGAGGGCAAAGGTCTGGCAGGTGGGGAGAGGCAACCACACTGAGGCTGTGAGCCACAGCTGGGGACCTCAGCCTGGCCGTGAGTTCTCAGAATGAAATAGGGCGTGGAGACTGTCAAAGGCAGTTCTAGGCCAGCTGGCTGGGCAACTCCTTCTTCGTCTATAAAGAGCTGTTCCCAGGCTGCCTTCATATCATCTGGGTGGTTCTAATACACCATTGTTCTAATTGCTTCCTCTACCTCGTTCCTCCACTGTTTGGAATTAAGAAGCCTTGGTTATTGGGAACCAGTTTGATAGGACCCCCCCCCACCCGCAGAACCAATTTTCATGTTTTTTTTGAGGCAGAGTCAGCTTTGTCACCCAGGCTGGAGTGCCATGGTGTGATCATGGCTCACTGTAGCCTCAACCTCCTAGGCTCAAGTAGTCCTCCCATCTCAGCCTCCCGAGTAACTGGGACTACAGGCCTGCACCATGCCTGGCTAATTTTTAAAAAATTTTATAGAGCTGGGGTCTCACTGTATTACCCAGGCTGGTCTTGAACTCCTGGGCTCAAGTGATCCTTCTGTCTAGGCCTCCCAAAGTGCTGGGATTACAGGTAAGAGTCACTGTGGCCAGCCCAATTTTAATGTTTCAAAGACAGCAAAAGGCCTCATTTCTTGTGCAACTCCAGTTGGTTGGTAGTGGCTGTCTTAAACATCATATGAAGGACTTTGGGCCTGTATTGCTCAGTGAGAAAGCATGCTGTGATTGACTGGAAGGTCTGCAATAGCCCTGGAAAGGGTAAGCATGGTGCTGTATGTGCCATTTATTTGCCATACTTGGTCTGACCCAGTTTTAATTTTACTGTTTTCGAGGCTTGGATTAGAAGGACTCATGTTTCTGATTCAGGCTCCACTTAACTATAGCCAGAATCTAGAATAAATTACCCATCATAACACAGCCAGAATATTGGTACTCACGTTCCCTTTGCCTATGGCCTGGAGTAAGATCTGAGGGTAAATGAGACGCTCCGGAAAGGCTCCACATTCAACCGCTCTCCTCCCGATTCCTTTACAGAGTGATGTCATCCGGAAACCTCAAGGCCAAGTGGATCTGAACTCCCGCTGCCAGATTGTTCGAGGGGAGGGTTCACAGACGTTTCAGGTGAGCACACTCCTAGCAGCCGGTATTTTAGACAGAAGAGGTGCTGGGTTTGGATATGTCTATAAGTGAGACAGAGATGGGGCCAAATGAGCATGAATGAAAGGCCAGATCAGCATTTGGATGTGATCCTAGCTTGCGAGTACAAGGCAGGTGAGACAAAACATGAGAGATGGAGTGAGGGAAGGAGAGACAGCGAGAAGAAGCTGAGGAGGAAAAGAAGGGAGGGAGCACTAGGGCAGGCAGAAGGCCAGCCCCTTGGGTTCAGGGACGGGTGCCACCTCGGAGCCAGGTCCTGGTGACTCCATTCTCCTGGAGTGCTGCCCTGCCCCAACATCTCGGCCTCCACAGCTCATCTCTGAGAAGAAAACCTACTACCTGACGGCTGATTCGCCCAGCCTGCTGGAGGAGTGGATCCGAGTACTCCAGAGCCTGCTGAAGGTGCAGGCCACCGGGCCTCCCGCCCTGCCTCAGGGCGGCACCAAGCCCACCGTCAAGGGCTGGCTGACCAAGGTACAGGGTGGGGTGATAGGGCAGGAATGTGCACCTCCTGTGAGCCAGGGGAGCCAGGAGTGGGGTGCGGAGGGTGGTGGCTTCCCTCCTCATATGGGGCTCCTTTCTCTGGGAGCTTCCTCACAGCGACTCGCTGGCCAGCCCTCAGACATGGCCAGGCCACACGAGGTGATGGCGAGTGATTCCCTGGAAACAAATCATGGTTGTTGGAACAACTGTTCTCAAGAAAGGGAAGGGAAAGGAGCACCTTGCCTCCATTTTGAGGTCATTAGGGGTTGTCCCCCACCCCCACATCGTACCCACCCCAGTGTTAAAAGCGGGAAGAAAGTACGTGGGGGAGGTACGTATAGCCGCTCAGAGGCTTAAAGAACCCCAGGCCTGCCTCAAAGACATTTTTGTGAGGGCTCTTCTGGCTGAAAAGAACAGAGAAGTGCTTCTGAAGCCCAAGAAAATGGAAGTTAACAAGGAAGTACATTAGCTAGACCAGTACACCAGCAGGAACCAAAGCTACTTGCTCTCAGCAGGCTCAGAGCTGGCGGGCTCGCTGTGTGCCTCTGGTTCCCGTTCATTGTGCCATTCTCCTCCGCCCGTGTGCAGCTGCTGTTTCCTCAGGATTCGTGGCTGCCCGCGGGCTTCGGCCTGCTGTTTTCCCTCCCTCCCTCATGGCATCCTGACAACTGTGGTCTCTGCCACCTAACAAGTTCTTCCCATTTTCATATGCCTCGAGGGGACATCTGATTGGCCTGGCTAATTGTTTAATGGCAGGTCGTAGGTCACTGAATAGCCCATATGGCTGGGGTGCTGCATGGTGCACACCATGGCCCACTTGACATGAAAGGAGTGGTTCACATTTGCAGGGAGCCTGAATGGCATCTCCATCTCTACCACAGGTCAAATCTGTCTCCCTGTGGCTTCTCTTTGCCAGGCCTGGATTTACTTCTGGAGTCACCCAGTTCTCATAATGCCGGTTCATTTCTGTCTTACAGGTAAAGCATGGCCACTCCAAGCTGGTCTGGTGTGCTCTTGTCGGGAAAACCTTCTACTACTATCGGAGCCATGAGGACAAGGTACTTCCTCAGCCTCCGGAAAGTACCCACTCTCCTGCTTCCCCTAAAGCACATGACTGTCACTCCATGTCCTGATGAAAGTCCCTACCCCACATAACTGCACAATAAATACAAAACCAGTTGGCTGGATCCCTCCAGAATGTGAGATTCTGCCTGTCTGGGTCTCTGGTGCTTCTCCAAGCAAGCCTTGTTCTGCTGCCAGCCTGGCTGGGATGCTATAGTCTCCACCTCCCCATCTTGTCATCTGTCCATATTCACAATTCCCAGCTCTACAGAGCCTATGTATTCGGAGAGAGGACACTCCCTGTCCCTGACTGACTCTCTGATTCATGGAAGACTCCTGTCCACAGCGACCCCTGGGCTGCCTGCCTGTGCGGGACGCGCGCATAGAGGAAGTAGATCGATCCTGTGACTCAGACGAGGACTATGAGGTTGGAGGAACCAGACGGTTGCTTTCCTCCCACTGCACCCTGGTGATCCACCCCCTAGAGCAGAGCCCCACCTACCTCCTCATTGGCACCAAGCATGAAAAGGTAAGGAAGGGGGCTGGGCCTCCAGGGCCAAGCTTAGACCTGTGATTCTGATCTTCCCTTCTCTCTTTCCCCTGAGCCTCCCAAAATTCAAGTTTATTTCCTTTTGGACACTTTGGCAACTGATATTCTCTGAATGGGAATATTCCTTTATATCGAATTTATTCCCAGTGACCAACATTGCTTCACTGAGGTCATGTGATAGAATCGCAAATTGGAAACTTGGGTTCATGTTCACCTGCTCCTCAGTCTTTCCAGGTAGCCCTGACTCATGCCTGCCAAACTAGCTGAACCCCACCATGGGCTTGGCCCCTTCGAGGAGCCCGCTTTGGAGCTCTTGCCTCTACTCTTCCCTCCCTGTCCCCATCCAATGCCTTTCTACACTCTTCTAGGATACGTGGCTCTACCACCTCACAGTGGCTGCGGGTGGCAGCAGTGCCAAGGTGGGCACTGCCTATGAGCAGCTCATTGGAAAACTGATGGATGGTGAGGGAGACCCAGGTAAGGCAACGGTGGTCACCACTGCTTGGGTCGGAGGGTAGTGGCTGGGTGACAGTGTTGTACCCCGAAGCTGTTTTTAAAACATCTAAGCCACAGAGGGGAAGTTCCCATCCCAAGCTCCAGGGCCCCTCTGTCTCCGGCTGAGATACTGAGGTGACCACTGTGCATCTGAAGGGGTTTATCTGGGAAGCCAATTTTCCAGGGACCTGGGGCAATGTTTTACTTGAATCAACTTGCAGCATTGCTGGCTGGGCAGCGGGTTGAAGAAAGAAGGTAGCTGGTTAATTTATAGTTAGAATTTGTTAATCAATAAGTGAAGCCTAAATTGGGATCAGGTCAACCTGTTTGCAGTCTTTATTTTGCTACTGATTCTCAGGGCCCTGAGGAACGAATTAATGGCACATACCACACACACCCCTTTACTACTGCTCTGAGGCTTGTGTCTTTCTGACCCATTCATATGCTCCTCCATCCAGACCTGACACAGTAAGAAAGACGCCTCCCCTGCATATACATTCATCTGCACTCAGACACCCACAACCTTGCACATTTACCCCTACTGCCATTCCATAAGGACGGCCATGTATATGAGGGTGCTCATTGCAGTGCCCACCTGCATACCCCTATGGATGATAAACCCAGCACAACCCAAGTGTCTTCCAAGTTTATTCCAAGATAAACTGCTATCTTCCCCACAAATTAAAGTTAAGGGTGAGTGGGAGGTGAGTCCCCTCTCAGTAGTAACTGCCCCTGCTCTCTGGTGCTGTGCTTTGGGCAGATTCGCCGCTCTGGAGGCACCCCATGCTGTGCTACAGCAAAGATGGCCTGTACGCCTCCCTCACCACCCTGCCCTCGGAGGCCTTACAGACGGAGGCCCTCAAGCTCTTCAAGGTAAACTGGTGTGGAGGCCAGGCCCACCAGCGGGATACTCTCAATACTTGGGCGGAGAAGACCTGTACAGTTGGGGGGCAGCCCACAGAGGGATTTGGAGAGGAAAGGAAGGAAACTCCCTGAGGTCCCTGTTGCTTCCTGGATGTCAGGAATATAATCCTCTCACTGGGAGGGAAGCAGCTCTGGAACATCATGCACAGTCCTCGGGAGATGCCAATGAACACTCTTCTTGAGGAGCTTCCCTCCTCCTATAGATAAGCAGAAAAGGCCAGGTTTATGTTGCTTCTGGACCTGAGAGATTCGGACCTATTTTCGCATGTTCTTTGTGAACGTTTGAGTTTTGTTTTTTTGTTTTTGTTTTTATTCTTGTTTTTGAGATGGAGTCTCACTCTGTTGCCCAGGCTGGAATGCGGTGGCATGATCTTGGCTCACTGCCTCCCTGGTTCAAGCAATTTTCTCGCCTCAGCCTCCAAGTAGCTGGGATTACAGCACCCACCACCATGCCCGGCCAATTTTTGTATTTTTAATAGAGATAGAGTTTTACTATCTTGGTCAGGCTGGTCTTGAACTCCTGAACTTGTGATCTACCCGGCGCAGCATCCCAAAGTGCTGGGATTACAGGCATGAGCCACTACACCTGGCCTGAGTTTTCTTTTTCTTTTTTTTTTTTTTTTTTTTTCAAATGAATTTGCCTTGTTTATGTAATGAGAACATTTTTAAAAGGAAAGATTCTATCCCAAAGTAGCCCATAGCCCCTTTTAGTAAGCAGAGATGCCCTCGAGCAGTAACAGTGCTGTGTCTTAGAAAGGACTGTCAGTGAACTTGAACCTCCCTTGAACGCTTGGAAAATGGCCAAGCCGTTCAGTTCTCCAAACCCAGGGGATGCTGGTCTGCCTGTGCTCACTGTCGTTCCCTCCCAGTCCTGCCAGCTCTTCATCAATGTGCCGGTGGAAGCTGCCTCAGTGGACTACCATGTGTCCCTGGCCCAGACCGCGCTGCAGGTCTGCCTGGTTCACCCCGAGCTGCAGAGTGAGATCTACTGCCAACTCATGAAGCAAACCAGCTGCCGCCCGCCTCAGAAGTACTCCCTCATGCAGGTGGGCATGCCAGGGGTGGAGCAGCTGACAGAAGCCATTGGCAGGGGCTGCCCAGGTGAGAAAGGTGGGAGGAGGTGAGCGGGCAGGCGTGCTGCGAACTCAGCCAGCAGGCAGCCTCTGTGCTCCACACTGCATCAGTATGGCTGAGCTGTCTGTGCACAGACTGCTGATTGCATTCTGGACACAGTTGACCAAGTTGGCTATCCCAGTACCCACAGCAGGTTGAGGGCTCTGGTTCTGGGGGAAGAGTGCTGAAGGCTTGGTAGCTCAGGGCTGGTGAGGACAGGTGGTACCGCAGGCCCAGCATTAACCCCATGCTGTCTGTGTCCCTGGCAGTGCTGGCAGCTCCTTGCTCTGTGTGCTCCACTTTTCCTGCCTCAGCATCACTTCCTCTGGTATGTCAAGCAGCAGCTCCAGCGTCATGCAGATCCCAGGTGAGTGAACCTGGCTGTTTCCTCTGCCATTTGAGCACTGCCAACTGCAGCATGAATACAAAGGATGAGAGGAGTCTAGTACAGACCAGATCACTCCTGTCCTCTGAGACCGCTCAGTGGTCGTGGAGACTTGACCCATCGTCTTGTGCACAAATGGGGGCATGGGGATCTGGTCATGTTTCAGCTTCTCTGCACACCAATCTATGCCTCCACGGATGTACTGTGACAACTCTCACCTAAAGCCACACTGCCCCCAAACTGTCCCCAAGTGCTATTCTGTTGTTATGTCCTCTGGGTTTTGGAAGAAATATCCATGCCAGTAATTTGCTACATAAAGGTCCCGAATGCCAAATTAACGCCCCAGACCAGAATCTTCAGGGCTTTTCTCACAACCTGCTCCAGCTACAGTTTTGGTCCCGGCTGAGTCTGGATAGGGACTGAGGGTGCCAAAGTGGTAGGGATGAGCAGAGTCCATCATATTCCTCTCTTCCTTCTGTCTTTTTAGAAATGAAACTGGCCAGTATGCCACCTACTGCCAGCGGGCAGTGGAGCGGACCCTGCAGGCCGGGGAGCGGGAAGCCAGGCCATCGCGCATGGAAGTGGTGTCCATCCTGCTGCGCAACCCCTTCCACCACTCCTTGCCCTTCAGCATCCCCGTGCACTTTACCAATGGGACTTACCAGGTGAGGAGCTGGGCATGCTGCTTTCCCCTAGTCTTCTGTCACCATCCAGCGAATACCTCTGGGCCAAGTGGATGCTAAGCCTCCTTAGGCTTAGCAGATTCTTCACTGGTGCCCCACAAGATTTTATGAACTGATTGCATGAACGGGGAAGCTGAGATGCTGACCACGAAAGTGGCATACGAAAGGGCCTCCAAAAGATTGTTGGTAAAGGAAGGACCCAGCTTATGCCGTTGGTTTACAGTGGAAGGGCTCGCATCCCTTATGCACTGGCCCTTTGCTTATGAACACAGAAACCAACTTGCTTTGGCCTCTTGTATTCGCCCTTGCTCCTTTCCACCTGCTGTACCCAGACCCCTTCACCAGCCCTAGTGAACTCCTCTCGGGAAGTTCACTCTGGGACGGAACCTTCTCCCGCCTCAGGTGGTTGGTTTTGATGGCTCCTCCACGGTCGACGAGTTCCTTCAGCGGATGAACCAGGAGATAGGCATGAGAAAGCCATCCCACTCTGGCTTTGCCCTCTTCACGGATGATCCTTCCGGCAGGGACCTGGAGCACTGCCTGCAGGGAAGTGTCAAGGTGACAGCCTCCCACTAAGCCAGCTGAGCCCCTCCCTGCGCAGGGATATTGGTGATGGGGAAAGAGCTCATCTGATGGCTGCCTGACTGGTAGCTCATTTGGTGCTGAGCCCAAGGTGCTTCCTTAGTCAGCATTTCTGTGCCATCCTAAAATGTACCTGGGCAGGGAGAAAAAAGCTGTTGTGTGCTCTTGTCTCTGGGGGCAAGATGTCTACAATCCTACGTCCCTCCAGTGGCTATCAGCATCCAGAAGAAAAGCCTCTTCTTGGCTTGGTGTAGGGACATGGAGGCCCCATGAAGCCACTGCCTACGCGTGCCCACTCAGAGGCTCTCAGCTATATGCATGGATCCCCTGGATGTCATGTTGTAAAGCACCTCACTTTTACCCTTTCTGCCAGGACCTATGCCATGCTCATATGTTGGACACTTTAAAGAGGCAGGTCCTTATGGTGTCCCTATAACTAAAGTCCATTGAATGGGATTTAAAATCAATCTTGTATTGTGGTCTGGGATTACTGCCATGAGGGAGAAGGTGCTCTAGCACTTTGATGCATATTTGGCTCCAGTGTGTACTTTCTTTAAGGCAACAGGACAAAAGCTTCTATGGTCTTTTGACATTGCCTGGAAAAACTATGCCACATACCTTCTTTGCCAATGTCTAGGCATCTGTAAGGCTTTGTTACACGGTAGGCCTCTGGGCATGTTTGTTGAAGAGGAGAACAGCAGTCAGTGGAATGGAAATGGAGCTGGTGATCAAAGGCCAGCAGGCTGCCTAGCCTCTGGGGAGGCCCCTCAGTTGGTGAAGCCAGCAGGGCAGATTTCTTACTTTATTGCTTACCCTGCCCTGGGTTCCCTCTGTTTGTGAGTGAGCCACGGCCACCTTGGGTCCAGGGAGCATGAGGCTTTGCAGGTTGGCCTCCTGCCGGGAGGACTTTTCCTTAGCTTTCTTTACTCTTCTGCTCTGAGTCCTGCCCTGGCTGGACCTTGATCCCTTCTCCCCTTATCAGGAACTTTTCTGACTTTCTTCTTTTGCCTTTTCAAGATCTGTGATGCCATCTCCAAGTGGGAACAAGCCCAGAAGGAGCTGCACCCCAGGAAGCCTGAGGGCGGGACACGTGTCGTGAAGCTGATGTACAAGAACAGGTCCTAAGTGCTGCACAAGGGTGGGGCCAAACACGAAGGCTGCCACTGGGTGCAGCTCATTACCTCCTCGACCAGACGGCCTATCCATACAGGGGAGGGGCCCACAGATATAACATGGCCTGGCAGTCACTAGCTGGGGCACAGGCTGGCTCTGCTGTGATACTCTATGAAACCCTGGGCAGCTGAGGCCTTCTGTCAGCCTTCCCTGTACTTCGTGTACGTGTATATACACACACAGACACACACATGTGCATATGCATGCACAAATGCATGTACATTTGCCAAGAAAACAGACCAGACCAGCCTGGGCAACATGGCAAAACCCCATTTCTACAAAAAATAGAAAAATTAGCAGGCATGGTGACATGCACCTGTAGTCCCAGCTACTCAGAAGGAGGGACTGAGGTGGGAGGATCGCTTAAGCCCAGGAGGTCAAGGTTGCAGTGAGCTGAGATTGCGCCACTGTACTCCAGCCTGAGCAACAGAGTGAGACCCTGCCTCAAAAAAAAAAAAAAAAAAAAAAAAAAGGAAAAGGAGAAGAAAATAGACCAACCTCATGGGATGGCTAAGTGTGTTACTTTGTGAGAGTGAAATTTTGTATGAGTACCAGCTGTTTAAAGAATAAGTAGCTCCTATACCAATTCCAGAAAATACAGAAGTAGAAATCCTGACTTTCTATCAATTCGAGTAAGAAAATCCCATCCCTTCATCTCAGTATGTCTCCAGACATACTGGAGACTGGAGTTTCCAATAGTGTCTTACCTCACCCAGTCCCCTAATCTATAATTCCAGGTACCAGATTCCCCTTACCAAATGCAGTAAGTTTAACGGTGTCTTCAGAATGAACCGTGTCCTTCTGTTGGTATGGGATCAGTATGGCCCTGCATCTGCTGTGTCATACTTGGTTACATGTTTCTGGAGGCAATACAAAATAGGCTCACAAATAATGTGAGAAGAGTAGTTTCTCTTTTTGGAAATAAAGGTAACAGACCCAGAGAAAGCCCCCATCCCTGTTTGGGATCCCTGCTGAGTCCTGGCTTCTTACTCTTCCCTGCAGGCTGTACTTTCGCAGTCAAGTCAAAGGGGAGACCGACCGAGAACGGCTGCTCCTTGCCTCTCAAACTAGTAGAGAGATATTGGCAGGGAGGTTTCCTGTCAACAAGGAGTTGGCTCTTGAGATGGCTGCCCTGATGGCTCAGGTAAGGTTCTGTTCGGGAAACAGGAGAGTCGGGTTACCAGTTTAGAATGAATGCACCATGCAGCCTGAAATACTGGAGAGATTCTGCAGATCCTGTGGTGCCCAGAAGAGGGCAGCCTTGCTCCTACAGAGCAGAGCTCCTCACTCACCGCAGATACAGAATGTGTGCAGAAGGCTGGACTTGGAATCCAGAGACCTGGGTTTGGGTGCTATACACCTTCCAATTGTGAAGTCTTAGCCAAGTCACTTCACTTGTCTATGCTTTAGTTTCCTTCTCTGTATACTAAAAACAAAAATACTTGGCCGGGAGCAGTGGCTTATGCTTGTAATCCCAGTACTCTGGGAGGCCAAGGCAAGCAGATCATCTGAGGTCAGGAGTTGGAGACCAGCCTGGCCGATATGGTGAAACATGTCTCTGCTGAAAAAAAAAAAAAAATTAGCTGGGTGTGGTGGTGGGCACCTGTAATCCCAGCTACTCGGGAGGCTGAGGCAGGAGAATCTTTTGTACCCGGAAGGTGGAAGTTGCAGTGAGCCAAGATCGCACCATTGCACTTCAGCATGGGCGACAAGAGCAAAACTCTGTCTCAAAATAAATACTTCTCTGCCAGCCTCCACAGGGTTGTATTAAGTATGATACCTGGATAATGCATCGTGTATGTGATAAACTCTATAAACCATCAGACCTAAGTAGAATTAGGCCAGTGGCCTTCTAAATGTAATGGGAAGGAGAGTCCAAGTCTGAATGTATGTTCCTCTTCCTAATTCTACTTAGGTCTGATGGTTTATAAAGTACCTGGAATACCTTCATGGCTCCCATAAGAGAGTCTGACACCTACTATATACCCACAAAATTTAAAATATTGGGGCCAGGTATGGTGGCTCATGCCATGGCAGTTTGAGACCATGGGTTGGGAGTTTGAGACCAGCCTGACCAGTATGGAGAAACCGCGTCTCTACTAAAAATACAAAAATTATCCAGGTATGATGGTGCATGCCTGTAACCCCAGCTACTTGGGAGGCTGAGGCAGAAGAATTGCATGAACCCGGGAGGTGGTGGTTGCAGTGAGCCAAGATCATGCCATTGCACTCCAGCCTGGGCAATAAGAGTGAAACTCTGTCTCAAAAAAAAAAAAAAGAAAATCAAAAATATTTTTTGAAAAAGAATGAGAAAGAATCTGGATTTACATGCTGGAAAGTAAGTGGAAACAATAACGGCTGATCTTTATCATTATAAACATCAATAGCAATACTGTATGGGAGGCCCTGTGCTACGCATATATGCGTATATATATATCTGTGTATATATATATCTGTATATAGCATACACCCTATTCCCACCTAATAGATGAGGAAATTGAAGCTCAGCGAGTTTAAGTAACTTGATCAGAGACACAAAGCTGGGATTTGCACCAGGTGTCCAACTCCAAAGGCCACATTTAGAACACTCTGCTGTACTCTGGGATCTGCAGCATCTTCAATTCGATAGCCATATTTTTTGACTGGAAGCCAGAATTTCCACATTGTTTTCCCCTGTCTGCTACCAATTAACTGTCTTTGGAAAAGGCACTTCACTTCAGCTGCAAAATCAAAGTTGGTCGGTGATCTCTAATACTCTAGGGCCCTAAGTTTGTTTCTCTAGTGTCTATAAAACTTGAAGTGTTTTTCCAAAGTATTTTTTACATCCACTTGCTCCCCACCAATAGGGCAATAAAATAATGGTTTATTTCACCTCTCAACAGCTCCCACCTGGCCCATCCACCTTCAGATTTTGACTGGTCTCCATGTGCTTCTACACAGGTAGAATATGGGGACTTGGAGAAGCCTGCCCTGCCAGGCCCTGGAGGCACATCCCCTGCCAAGGCTCAGCATCTCCTCCAGCAGGTCCTGGACAGGTTCTACCCCAGGCGATATAGACATGGGGCACCCCCTGAACAGCTGAGGTAGGTAGGCTGCAAGGTCTTGCAGCAAGTCACTGTGGGGAGGCCTCAGAGCTGGAATGAAGACATGTTGGCACTTCACTGGCACCATTTCTCTCCATCTGCCCACATCAGGCACCTGGCAGATATGTTGACCACAAAATGGGCAGCATTGCAAGGCTGCTCCCCTCCTGAGTGCATCCGCATCTACCTGACGGTGGCCAGGAAATGGCCTTTCTTTGGTGCTAAGCTTTTTGCTGCTCAGGTAAGTGCCAGTGGAAGGAGCAGCCCACACCCTCAGGTGTGTCCCCATCTGCTTCTGTTTGAGCCAGACCAGTCTGCAGCCCCACCTCCACACCAGTAACCACCAGGGGTCACTATCCCTCCACCATTTCTGGCCTTCTCCAGATTTCAGCGGTCCAGAGCAGAGGTAGTTGTAATTGCTTATCTTCATCTGTCCTTTGAAAAGATGTGATCAACTAATTCACACACAAAGTTTCAGACTTAATATAATATCTCTCTCAAGAGTGCTTTTGTTTTGTTTTTTTTGAAGTTTGAAAGAACAATGTGTAACTGAAACAAATGCATCTCCACTGGTTTGACATGGCATACAGGGGAATCACATTACTCAGGCAACAGTTAATTTCACCCCTGTATGAAGGCCAGGTGGGCAATAGTAATTTCAGAAGGAACTTTTCTTCACTGGGTGTCTGGTGTCTGGTGTGCATAAACATTATAGATAATTACAGCTCAAAGCTGGGCAGTGATCTTGTTTACTGAAGCCACAGATCAGAAAATGGCCATTCATTCATTCAACAAATAGTTGAGCTCCTACTATGTCCAGTGCTGGTTGTTTGAGGTTATAAGAGGTGAGAAAATCAGACATAGTCCTTGCCTTCATGGAGCTTCCCATCTAGTGCAGGAGATGCATATTCATCAAATAGTTGTATTCATTTTTTTCTCTATACATATTTAATATGTATAAGCCATCACAAGTGCTATGAAGGAAATGTACAGAGCTTGTTATAAAGTTATATAATGGAGACCCACTTGGTCTGGGAGGTTGGGAAAAGCTTCTGAAAAATGCCACATGTCCAGTGTCTATCTGCCTCCCTTTGGGGTAAGAGAGAGAGATTTTCTGGATTGCCATAGTGTAGTCCTGGCAGGGAAAATCAGTCATTACAGGAATGTGCACTAAATAGTCACTTTCTTACTGGTAGGGCCTAAAGCCACAGGACTGCATTCTTGCTTTCCTATTTCTTGCAGTCCCTAGGAGATTGGCTGAAGTCAGAAGCACTTCAGCTTGGAGACTAGAGGTTTCAGAATGCTGTTTCCAAGACTAGGAGAAAACCACCTGTTCCCCATCCCCCTAACAGAGCAGCCAGGGCTGGCCTCTATTCTGTAGCACAGAGCTTTCCATCCAGTGTGCTGTAGCAGCATGGGTTCTCGGGACACCAAGAGAAAGATCGCCTCTGCCTTTGAGATGGTTAGTAGGTGGCCAGAGCCCCAGGGCCAAGTGTCTCCTGTCACAAGTAGCTTTGTCTATTTGCTGCATACACCATACAAATACCATCTTTGTTTTCTAAGGTCAGGTGGCTGGAAATCACTGCCTAGCAGATCCCTGATTGTGCCTTCTTTCTCAGAAAGTTCTTATAGTTCAAAATCTCTAACTGTGGACATATCTGATGGGTTGTTTCTGTTTCCCTAGCCTGCCCAGCTGTCTTCCAAGGAGAACGCTCTGGTGTGGATTGCTGTGAATGAGGATGGCGTCAGCATCCTGGACCACAACACTATGGTATGAAAGGATGCAGGCTGCTCCCTGACCCCTCCTCTTCCTTAGCATGGTCTTTTCTTCTCCTCTGTGGACTGAAAAGCCTGAACCCAGTGACCATGGTTGCCCTAGCCCCACTCCTGCCCTAGCCCCACTGTCCTCTAGTCTAGACACTATTTGTAGACATTCAAGATAGAGATCTCCAAATTATGACCACTTGGGAGTTCTTTCCTAGTTAAGGCTGCCTGTGCCTAGAAGAGACGGAGGTGCAGGTGCCTAGCTCGGGGGACAGGTGGAAAGTTTCCCCAGAACTGACTGGTTTCTTTCCACAGCAAGTGCACATCACTTACCCCTACTCTTCAGTGACAACCTTTGGTGGCTGCAGGGATGACTTCATGCTTGTGATTAGATCTATCCCAGACCAGAGCTCTGGAAAAAGCCAGGTTGAGAAGTTGATCTTCCGGATGGCTGCTGCCAAGGTAGGTGTGACAGTTGCTAACGTTCTACTCTGGTAAGATGTGGTGGGCGTGGAGCTTAGAAAGGAAACTGCGGTTACGCTAGTGCTCTACAAGGGCCCTGCCCAGATAAAAGTGTGGGCCCTATCTGTAATTAGTATTCTAAAGGGTTCAGGTGGTGTTGCAGCTCAACATCACTGTTCAGCTAGTAGGTAAAGGAGCATATTTGGAGGGAGCTAACTCTGGCATTGCTACTATTATGCTATTCACTTCTTTTTTAATCTCTCAAGCCCTAGCATCATGCAGTCCTCAGTTGGGTGCTTACTTGCTCTATTCTCTTCCTTGTAGCAGACCTCGAGGCAGGGCAGCTTCCTCATTACGGTGCTGTCATGTTACCCCTGGGTTCTGCTGACCCAACGCTAGCTACAAAGTGGGACAGTCCCACAGTGCTCCCTCTTCCTTGTCATGGGGAAGACAGCAAAAAGACCTCTTTTGCTTTAATGACTTTGTTCTATTCAGTACAGGAAATGTTGACCAGCAAAAATAACAATTACAAAGGCTTAGGAACCTAAGTTCTGATTTATTGTTCGTGACTCCTCTGTGACTCACTGGAAAGCCCGTTGTTCTCCACTTTTTAATCCTAAAGTTAGAGTTTGCCAAACCTACTCCTCCTTTAATACCACCCCTGCCAAAGGAGAGGATCTACAGATCCCTTTCTCAAGAAGGTCCCCTTCCCTGGTTGTAGAGCTAACCAGAGCAGAACACAGGGCCTCCTTTTCTCAGAAGGGCACTGTCTATCTCAGAGGATCTCCAGACCAACAGGGGTCCACATCACTAGGCCTCTGAACTGCACAGTCATGATTCTCTTTGGATATTTTCTCCCAGGTGGGTATTTTAAAAGATTAAATAGACTGAGGCCCAGGAATTCAATATAAGAGCTAATAGTGAGAAAGCCAGGATTCAAGCCAAGAGTAGTTAATTCTTCCACATCTCTGACCTCCTCTTAGATTGCAGAAGCTACCTTCATCATGGCCAGCTATATGAACCACTGCTCTACAACTGTGAACCCACCCACGCACCCACCTGGAGCCCGCCAGCTGTGGGAACTGGATAGACGACAGTTCTTTGCTTCTGTTTCCTGTGCTACCAAGGGGCCAACGTTGCTGTGAATATTTCTCCTACTCCATTCCCTACCACCACTAGTGCCTCTGGATTTAGAGATACATATCCTGGGGTATGATACTACTGTGATGGGTCTAACAGCCCCCCCAGCACTCTTGTTCTGTGAAATGTGCATCTTAGTGTCTGTGAAGCCTTTACTATGTAGGTGCTTTATAATGTTTCAGGGCCCAGCTTTTTAAAATCCAGACCCAGTGTTAAAACCACTTATTCCTTTTTTTGTAAGAATAATGACTCTAGATGCTACCTGATTCTATAGACAGGGGTGATCCACTGTTACTGAGGGCATCAGTGCTATAAGTTAAGGCTTTCTGCACTGATACTCTCAAGGAAGCTTTTCTTTTGGAGTTGGAGGGAGGATAGAGTCTATGTTGCCCAGGCTGGAGGGCAGTGGCGCGATCTTGGCTCACTGCAACCTCCACTTCCCAGGTTCAAGCAATTCTCCTGCCTCAGCCTCCTGAGTAGCTGAGATTGCAGGTATGCACCACCATGCCTAATTTTTGTATTTTTAGTAGAGACGGGGTCTCATCATGTTGGCTAGGCTGTTCTCGAACTCCTGACCTCAGGTGATCCACCCACCTTAGCCTCCCAAAGTGCTGGGATTACAGGCGTGAGCCACTGCGCCTGGCCTGGAAGCTAATTTTTTAATATTGTATATGGTCTTATTTATACTTGAAGTTTTCTGAACGTCACTAAACAGAATAGGACGAAAATTTCCAATTCTCCTGCACTCTGACAGAAGCCTAGAACTCACTAAACTGGACTGCCTTTCCCAAATGGGAAAGGTGCTGACAGAGCTGGAGAAAAAATAGACTCACTTTTCCCCTTTATTGGTATGTAGGCATTGGTACTGCCCCTTCTCCCTGCTAAGATTCAAGCTCTTTCTCTCACACTGGACTATAAGCCAAACCCATGCAATGTGCAAGCAAGGGCAGGGGGTAGTTCTGACCTCTCCCTGTCTCATTTTAATGACTGGACAGGGCTCGGTGAAGGCTGTGTTCACTACTGTGGGCCACCATTTGTTTCCTTGCTCTTGTAAAAGACCAAGCAAATGCACTCTGCTTTTTGCTACTGTAAGACCACCAAAAATGAGTCAGAAACACAGAAGACTATTTCAGGCATGTGGGCCTGGATATGCTCCTTGAGACTTCTGGCAAACTTCTGCTGGGAATTAGTTTGAGGGTGAGGATACATATGTGATAGTTGCCCTAGCCTAAGAGTAGCAGCTAAAAGAAATAGAAAGTTTCTTTCATCTTTTGCCTTACTGAAAACACCATAGCCCTTCTCAATTTAGATCTATTGATTGAGTGTGGAGGAGACTATCTACACCTTCCCCTAACAAAAACAAAACGAAAGAGTTCATACTCTGATTTTCCAACATTTGAGAAACAGTTCTATTTCATAGCTCTAAGGCAGCCTTACTATCTGTCAATAAAGTGCTGAAAACTGTTTATTTAGCAGTAGCATCCAAAACCAAGCCTTTAGCCAATAATATCTGCATATTGTGCACAGCAAAAACTGAGGCCAGGACTAGTTTATCTGAACGCCTCAGCTACTGTAAGCTTTTCCTCTTTCACCCTGTAAACTGACAAGCATGATGAAAAAAGCAGCACATCCAAGTCTCTGCCTCTTTTAAATGTACTTGACTTTGCAAGGCAAGTAGTTGTACAGTCATTTCTATTCACACCCTTTACCCCAGGATTTGGGGATTTAGCTGAGACATTTCTACCTCGAACAAGTCACATGTACTACAGGTTCCTGAACAATTCCTGCAGGGCTGGTGATAGACGTAACGGCTCTGGTTTTACAGTATCTTGGGTGTCTCTAAGGCCAATAAGAACAACACTATCTAGAGAAAGAATAGTAGGAGCCTGAAGGAAGAGTAAACAAGAAAGGAGCTGTGTTCACACTGAATTTGTGGTCAGTCTATTTCTCCCACCCTCTCTCCATCCCAACCCTTCAGGAATCCTCTTTTAGTTTACTGATTTTATACAGAAGAAACTGCCTTAGAAACAAAGGATTCAATGATTTGCTTATTTATTCTTTGTTAACATGAGAGTCCCATGTCTGAAAACCAAAGTCAAATTTCTGTCTGGCCTTTTGTCTCATCCCTCCTGGCAAAAGTATCTTTTAAAATGATTTTTAAAATGCTGAGTAACAGAAAGGTATTAATGTGCTTGACACCATGACTGAAATGCCATGATCTTGTCAATAAAAAGCAGCTATCTGTGAACCAGGTAACTCTTGTTTTGGAAGGAGATCTGTTTAAGAGAGTCGTAAACAAGCCCTGTAGAGAACACAGGTGCTAGGTTGACAGACTCGTCTTTTGTAGGACATTTCTTCCTGCTAACCAGTACCTGATGGGCTCGATTTTTTTTTTTTATAACTTGACGCAGGGGTGCTATGTAATTGGTAAGTACACCTTTCTCAAGACAGTTGCTAGTAGTTTCCCATTGTTCTGCTTCACAAACATCAACACAAAGTAAACCTGAACATGCTTAGCAATTTCACAAAGTGCTTTGCTGACATTACTTTTGACATACTGTGTCAAAATTCTTAAGGTCTCCCCTCCTTTGGTAAAGTAGGCAAAACCTTACAAGGAAAACACTATAATACACAGAAATACATTGAGTTAGATTTCCAGTCACCTGCTCTATGGCTCTGAGATGCACTACATCCATACTGGTTCCTAGTACTGTGTCCACCTGATGGTTTAGATGAGTATGGAAAACCAGCCACTATGGCTTAAAAGTCATCTCCTGTGAAAGACAATGCTGGCCTTCTGAATGCTGGGCCTCATGGGTTTGTAGATGTGGCTTTCTGCTGTGCCAGGATCTCCTGGCAGCTCCTGTATATCTCAATCAAGCAGTCCAGCCGGGGCTTGGCACTCTGAATTCCAAAGGGGAGATACGCAGAGTCAAGGTGAATATGAGAGAGAACGGTGGTGCTGCATCCACATGCAACTTTTTTTTTTTTTTTGAGACAGAGTCTTGCTCTGTCCCCCAGGGTGGAGTATAGTGGCACAATCTCAGCTCACTGCAACCTCTGCATCCTAGGTTCAAATGATTCTTGTGCCTCAGCCTCCCAAGTAGCTGAGACCCCAGGCACAAACCACCATGCCCTGCTAATTTTCGTATTTTTAGTAGAGACTGGGTCTCGCCATTTTGGCAAGGCTGCTCTTGAACTCCTGGCCTGAAGTGATCCGCCTGCCCCAGCCTCCCAAAGTGCTGGGATTAAAGGCATGAGCCAAGGTGCTGGGCCCACATGCAATTTCAATCTCTCACCCACATCAAGGGGTATAAATAGCACAGCAGTGAGCTCAGGGAGTTAAGTTGAGGCCTCAGAGCACCTTGCTGGGAAGAGTCCCAGCTAGGCTCACAGCCCAGCTTGTGAATTGTGCGAGGTGAGCGATCAAATGATAGCTTTTTAATCTGTCTAAATTTCATGAATTCCATCCCTAAGAGTAAGCAAGAGGAAAAACAAAACGGACCCTCGAGAAATGTCACAAGTTGTAAAATAGCCCTCAAAGACAAGAAGAGCAGTTTAATATGTAAATATTGAAAAATGCTTTGTACAATGAAATGTAACACAACCGAAATTAAAAGAAAAACCACAGAATGGAAAAAATATATGTGAAAGTATATTTAATATGTGAAAGTGTACTACCCAAAATACATAAAGAATTGTTAAAAATATTAAAAATCGCCGGGCGCGGTGGCTCAAGCCTGTAATCCCAGCACTTTGGGAGGCCGAGGCGGGTGGATCACGAGGTCAAGAGATCGAGACCATCCTGGTCAACATGGTGAAACCCCGTCTCTACTAAAAATACAAAAAATTAGCTGGGCGTGGTGGCACGTGCCTGTAATCCTAGCTACTCAGGAGGCTGAGGCAGGAGAATTGCCTGAACCCAGGAGGCGGAGGTTGCGGTGAGCCGAGATCGCGCCATTGCACTCCAGCCTGGGTAACAAGAGCGAGACTCCATCTCAAAAAAAAAAAATATATATTAAAAATCTATACAAATATATAATGTTCAGTTTCTACCTAACAGAGAAGATAGGTAGCTTAAAATAATAGGAAACATTGATAGGTAATACAAGGAAATATAAAAAGCCTATGATTTAAAGAGATACAAATTCACCTACTTTAAAATGCCTTTACCTACATATTAAGCTAACAAAGCTAAATTCACTATTAGACAAGATGGTAGAAAAACAAGTACAAAACCCCCAAGTATGGTAAAGTTGTCCAATCTCTGGAGCCAAATTTTAAACACCAGAATCTATAACACTAGAAATCTTAAACATTAGAAATCTATATAATCTATTCATAAGATTTAATAAAATAATTTTGAATTATTATTTTATTTATTTATTTTTTTTGAGACGGAGTTTCACTCTTGTTACCCAGGCTGGAGTGCAATGGCGCGATCTCGGCTCACCGCAACCTCCGCCTCCTGGGCTCAGGCAATTCTCCTGCCTCAGCCTCCTAAGTAGCTGGGATTACAGGCACGCGCCACTACGCCCAGCTAGTTTTTTGTATGTCTAGTAGAGACGGGGTTTCACCATGTTGACCAGGATGGTCTCGATCTCTTGACCTCGTGATCCACCTGCCTCGGCCTCCCAAAGTGCTGGGATTACAGGCTTGAGCCACCGTGCCCGGCCAATAATTTTGAATTATAATGCAAAATAATTTTTTAGTTTAGCTATCTTTTTTTTTTTTTTTTTTTTTTTGAGACGGAGTTTCGCTCGTGTTACC
Organism: Saimiri boliviensis; assembly: GCF_048565385.1. Lineage (NCBI taxonomy): Eukaryota > Metazoa > Chordata > Mammalia > Primates > Cebidae > Saimiri > Saimiri boliviensis. Next base: position 36,124,422 of record NC_133450.1, on the reverse strand, counting down.
CAGGCTGGAGTGCAATGGCGCGATCTCGGCTCACCGCAACCTCCGCCTCCTGGGTTCAGGCAATTCTCCTGCCTCAGCCTCCTGAGTAGCTGGGATTACAGGCACATGCCACCATGCCCAGCTAATTTTTTGTATTTTTAGTAGAGACGGGGTTTCACCAAGTTGACCAGGATGGTCTCGATTTCTTGACCTCGTGATCCACCTGCCTCAGCCTCCCAAAGTGCTGGGATTACAGGCTTGAGCCACCGCGCCCGGCTAGTTTAGCTATCTTAAGTCCTTTATGAAAAAGGTCAGTGAGGCAGGGTTAACTATATACATAAATGTGTGCATAAATAACTACCTATAATTTATTATCATGTTTGTATAATTTTAGTTTTGTTTTTTGAGATGGGGTCTTGCTCCAGGCTGAGTGCAGTGGCATGATCACCGCTCACTGTAGCCTCTACCTCCTGGGCTCAAGCAATCCTACCTCAGCTTCCCAAGTAGCTGAGACCACAGATGTGCGCCACTATGCTTGGCTGATTTTGGTATTTTTTTGTAGAGATGGGGGTTTCACTATGTTGCCCAGGCTGGTCTTGAACTCCTGAGCTCAAGTGATCTGCCTGCCTCAGCCTCCCAAAGTGTTGGCATTACAGGCGTGAGCCACTGCACCCAGCTGATAAGTGTTATAAGAGCAGAACAAAAAAACCCAAGCATGATTTTAAAAGCTAGCAAGAGTGGCTAAACTGTTATTTCAATATGTTATACAATATAATTATTTAAAATAATAAATATAATGGCCTTTGTAGGATACATACATATTAATTTACAATGACACATAATAGTGTACAGTGTGAGTCTATCAATGACCTCTATCTGAAAAACTGTACGTTAGTAGACTGACAAGAGGCAAAGTAGATGAATGGTGATTTGTAGGTAGAAGTTGCTATATATTTAATTGTTTTCTTTAAAATGTGCACAAGGCCAGGTGTGGTGGCTCATGCTTGTAATCCCAACACTGGGAGACTGAGGCGGGAGAACTGCTTGAACTCAGGAATTCAAGATCAGCCTAGACAACATGGCAAGACCATCTCTATTAAAAATTTAAAGATTAGCTGGGCGTGGTGGTGCACACATACAGTTCCAAGTACTTAGGAGGCTGAGACACGAGGATTTCTTGAGCCTAGGAAGTGGAGGCTGCAATGAGTGGTAATCACACCGCTGCACTCCAGCCTGGGTGATAAAGTGAGACTCTGTCTAAAATAAAATAAAATATACATTATTAATTAATATTTTTCAAGGCCTATATTTGCCTCAGAAAGGACCTTTTCAACTGAAATCCTAATTCTCACTCAAAACAGCTGTCAGGTATCTTCCAATACTCTGACAAAAGGAACTGACACTCCTACTGAAAAGGCTGAGGATTAATTGGAGAATGCTCACCTGGAAGACAGGTACTACTTGGGATATCCCATGTGGTTCCGCTGGATCCTGCAGTAAGATGCAGAGGTAATAAATCACCTTTTGCTGTAAGAAAATAAATAGCAAGGTCTAAGTGAAAATCATTTTTTCCTTTTTTTTTTTTTTTTTTTGAGATGAAGTCTCACTCTTTTGCCCAGGCTGGAGTACAGTGTCATGACCTCGGCTCACCGCAACCTCCGCCTCCCAGGTTCAAGCAATTTTCCTGCCTCAGCCTCCTGAGTAGCTGGGATTACAGGTGTGAGCCACCACACCTGGCAAATTTTTTGTATTTTTAGTAGAGACAGGGTTTCACCATGTTGGCCAGGCTGGTCTGGAACTCCCGACTTCAGGTGATCCACCCACCTTGGCCTCCCAAAGTGCTGGGATTACAGGTGTGAGCCACCGGACCTGGCCACATTCCTTTTTCCTAAGGGAAGGCTCAACACTTTTTCATAAATGTTATCTCTAAGTAGTAGAACACTTGATAGCTTTTGAAGTAGGAGAAAAGTATATTCTCAGTCTTTAAATGAAAAAAGAGAGCCAGGCATAGTGGCTCAAACCTGTAAACTAAACACTTTGGGAGGCCACAGCAGGAGGATGGCTTGAGCCCAGGAATTCAAGACCAGCCTAGGCAACATAGTGAGACTCCATCTGTACAAAAAATAGAAAAAATGAGCTAAGCATGGTGGTACGTGCCTGTAGTCCCAGCTACTCAGGATGTGAGTTGGGAAGATGGCTTAAGCATGGGAATTTGAGACTGCAGTGAGCTGTGATCATGCCACTGCACTCCAGCCCGGGCAACAGAGTGAGACCCTGTCTCAAAAAAATAGAAAAAAGAAAGAGAAGGAAAAAATGCCAGTGATAATTTTGAAGATAAAGTTGAAATGTTAATTCCCTATCCATGAAAGCCTGCTGCATCTCTTTAAAAATAAAGCGATTTACCTTTTTAATGTCCACCATCACAGCAATCTCAGAAATTTTTCTTCCAAATTCCAACTTAAGGGCCCAAATCAGCTGAATGCAGTAGCTTACTTTTCACTTTTATTAAATGTGCCAGCCAAAAAGAAAACTCTAGTACTATAAGTAATAGAGCAGAGGGTGTTCGTGTTTAATTCTGTGACTTAATACTGTTTAATTAAGTACTTTAGGTATTTAGGTATTAAGTTTAGATCTGGGAACATCCCTTGGGCTGGCTACCTCCTCCAGAGAGGCCTGTAATACTTACCTCTTAAATACTTACCATGTAAATAGCCTCATTGATGACAATATCCTTGACCTTGCCCATCTCTATGAAGGTAGTACTTTCTTTGCCTGAAGCATAAGATGAAGTCATCTGAATGCCAAGGGAATCAATGATTAACAGAGTCTCCTGGTCAATCTTCACAAAATGGAGATAACCAAGCAGACCTACGAGGGTGATGAAGATGGCAGCAGAGAGGATCATGCTGTTCTGAAGAGAGAGCCAGATACAGGCAATAAGATTACCAAGTGGTCCTCTGCATATACCTGTGCTGTACAAGTCAACTCTAGGCAATGAAGAAAAAGGCCTTTCTTCTGATGTCGGATGAGGGGAACATGCATGGAGGAAAAGGAAATTGCTTTTACTTGGGTTCTGAGGTGCCATGAAAGTAAACAATGAAACAGATCCAGACAACACATGGATAGGTCTAGGGAAAACCTCCATCAGCAAAATATCCATCATCACAGCAATCTCAGAAATTTTTCTTCCAAAATTCCACTTTAAGAGCCCAAATCAGCTGAATGCAGTAGCTTACACCTGTAATTCCAGCTACTAGGGAGGCTGAGACAAAAGGATCACTTGAGCCCAGGAGTTCAAGGTTGCAGTGAGCTATGATCATACAACTGCACTCTAGCTTGGGAACCAGAATAAGATACTGCCTCTTCAAAAAAAAAAGGATCCGGCCAAACATGGTGGCTCATGCCTATATTGCCAGCACTTTGGGAGGCTAAGGTGGGCAGATCACAAGGTCAAGAGATTGAGACCATCCTAGTCAACATGGTGAAACCCTGTCTCTAACTAAAAATATAAAAATTAGCTGGGCGTGTTGATGCACACCTGTAGTCCCAGCTACTCGGGAGATTGAGGCAAGAGAATTGTTTGAACCTGGGAGGCAGAGGTTGCAGTGCGCTAAGATCACGCCACTGCACTCCAGCCTGGTGACAGAGCGAGACTAGTCTCAAAAAAAAAAAAAGGACCAAAATATTTTCCTTTCACACTCTCAGCAGAATACAAGATGGAGTTATGTCCTGATAAACTCATTATAAGATGAAAATGCATTTAATATTGAGTTCTAGCACTAAATAAATTAAAATTTAAAAATGCATTTAATACACCTAACCTATCAAACATCAGAGCTTAGCCTAGCCTACCTTAAATGTGCTCAGAACACTTACATTAGCCTACAGTTGGGCAAATCATGTAACGCAAACCTTGTTTTATAGTAACGTGGAAAATCTCATGTAATTTATTCAATGCTGTACTTAAAGTGAAAAACAATGTTTGTATGGGTACTCTATAGTTTCTACTGACTGTATTATTTCAGCATCATACTAAAGTAAAAAAATCTAAGTCAAACCATCATAAGTCAGGAACCATCTGTATATAGTGCAGAATCATAGACTGAACAATTACGAAGTGCTTAGCACAGTGTAGCGGATACTAGGCTTGCCTAATAAACAGCCACCCACCCGCCCCAATTGAACTAGGGAGTGAATCATGATTGGTTCCCAGTCCTGTGACACAACTCTGCCAATGAGATGTGAGGGGAGATCTGCTGGAGGCTTCTGGAAAACTTGAGTTCATCTTTAAAAATCTACAGAAGAGAGGTTCCCTTCATCGTGAGGTTTACACACCTGGAACTACTATGTCCTCTGCCAGACCCAGTGGAGAGCTAGAAGACACTAAGGGTGGAAGTGCAGTTTCTGCACTTGGAGGACCAAATGGAGGACAAGTAGAGTACATAGGGTGTCAGCAGTAAGATTACAAGAGCCGGAATCATATGAGTCTCTATATGAACTCGGGAGCCCTGCTGCGTTATGACTTCTTGTTAATAGAAAAGGTCCTTCTCTCTTAAGGCTATTTTAGTTGTTCTGTGACTTACAGTTGACTAAGTGATGTATTAAGGGCTCAAAAAATGGTGTCTATTATTTATTCCCTTGATTCTAAGACACATGTACAATCTTTAACATTTCTGAAGTTAAAATGTGTTTTCCTATTGGTGTGTTTCTTTCCTGTGGCATTATTTTATCTTTTTTTCCCAGAAGCTATTATTTAGAAGGCTGGCACAGGAAAAAAAATTACTGATGACATAAAATCAAAGAAATCTGATAATTTTGGACTGCATTCCTGGAGGGCAGGAAATGTCTTATTATTCTTTGTACTAACAAGACGCCCTCCTTTGTCTACCTCTAGTCAGGCTCCTCTAAGCCCTCTAGGCTCTGACCTTGACATCTTTGTTGGGCCTGTACTGCCCACCCAGCTGTAGCAAGAATCCTGCTGAATCAGTTCAGAAAGAACTTCTACCCTTGGTATTTGATCAGCTTGGCCTGCCTTCAACAAGAATCCTGTCAAGTCAGTTTAGCCAGAATCCCACCTTGCCCCTGATGTTTCCTTTGAGTAATTTTCTATCCACTGACTCCCACCCTGCTTCTTGACTATAAATCTCCACTTGTTCATGCTGTACTCAGAACTGAGGAATTTGGAATTCTCTACTGAAGTCTCTTTACTGTAGTTGTTCCTAAATAAAATCTGTTTTTTACCACTTCAACTACTCACTAGCTCTGGTTTTCTTTGATGGTCTCTTTCTACTTCCTTATACTTAACCCATAGTGTTAGATCAGGGATCTGCAAAGTATTTGGGCCTGTGGTCTGGTTTTGTCTGGCCCGTCTCAAGCAAAGAATGATTTTTAAGTTTTTACAGGGCTGTAGAAAGAAAGAAAAGAATATCATAAGACCCACAGAACCTGCTATATTTGCTGTCTAGTCTTTTAAAGAAAATGTTTAGGCCAGGCGTGGTGGCTCACGCCCAGAATCCCCACACTTTGGGAGGCCAATGTAGGGGGATTGTTTAAGGCTAGGAATTCAAGACCAGCCTGGGCAACATAGTGAGACCCCATCTCTACAAAAAATACAAAAAGCAGCCAGGTGTGGCAGCACACACTTGTAGTCCCAGCCTCTCAGAAGGCTGAGATAAGAGGATCACTTGAGTCCAAGAGACTGAGGCTGCAGTGAGGGGTATTCATACCACTACACTCCAGCTTAGGAAACAGAGTGAGAACCTGCCTCAAAAAAAAAGAAAGAAAAAGTTTGCTGATCTCTGTGCTATTTGTTGATTGATGAATGGAGGATTCAGTACTGGGTCTCCGATGATCTAAAAAGATCTAATTTTGCAATTAAGATTAATTGTACTGAATAAGCATTATGAAGAATGGAGAGGAATACAATTCAGCCCTGACCCTTACAGATTTATTAAAGGCAAGATTAATACATAGAAAATATTCTGGAGGATACTCTGATACTGACTACAAGTGCCAAAGGAAAAGTTTTTTTATATATAAAAAAAAAAAAGATATAAAAGCACACAAGAATCTATCCCATCACATCCAAGGAAATAAGATTTCCTTGGTGCAGGGGAGGTGGTGGTTAGTGACCAATCTAATTAGTTGAAAGGGAAGGGAGAAGAACATTCCAGGTTGGAATAAACAAGGGAACAACCTGGAACTTTAATAGGACTGTGAACTCAAAAACATGAAGGGATTAAGGACAGTAAATCCTAAGGGATTTGATCCATGTCAGTTTTCCAATGAAAGCAATCCATGCCTAGAACTTCATGACTACCTGCATTTTTTTTTTACTTCATTTTTCTGTATAGAATTCAAACAATTCAATATTCATTTGAGTTGGTATTAAACTGTATGTTTGAATGAATTCCTTCAATCAGATTTCTTCTCATTCCAGATATTCACTACTCTCATAAACGGTTTTGAATAGGAAAGGTAAGAAATTTTGGCACACAGAACCCTTAGGAAGTGTTGCAGTAGAGTTTAAAGGAAGATGAGGTCACTAAATCCTGGGCACTTGATAGGGGTCAGCAGAGTACACCAGGATGAGAGACGTAAGTACAAAGGGGACCTGGCATAAAAGCAGGCTTTTGTTTTTAAATTTTGCCTAAGATCAGCTATACAATGGTATAAAGGAAAAAAAGGGTCTTGGAATCAGAGAACCCTGGGTTTGAAGCCCAGATCTGCCATTTACTGCTTTGAGACTTTTGTTAAGTCATTATTCTTTGTAAGCCTTGGTTTTCTTCATTCTAGGGCTGAAATAAGGAATTCAGTAAAGCATCCAGCACTCAGTGGGCATTTAATAAATATCTATTTCCTCCTCCTCCTCACATGACCACTACATAGGCTATAACAACTCAGGCTAGTACTAAAATTCAACTGTACTATATTTTAAATGTTGGAGGGGCTGTGAAATTAATTTAATCATCATTTTAACTGACTTATGAACAATTTTTTTTTTTTTTTTTTGAGACAGAGTCTTCCTCTGTCGCCAAGGCTGGAGTGTAGTGGCACGATCTTGGCTCACTGCTACCTCTGCCTTCTGGGTTCAAGTGATTGTCCTGCCTCAGTCTCCCAAGTACCTGGGACTACAGGCATGCGCCACCACGCCCAGCTAATTTTTGTATTTTACAAATGCAAAATACATGGTGATACAAATACAAATACATAGCGAGACACGATTTCACCATGTTGGCCAGGCTGGTCTCAAACTCCTGACCTCAAGTGATCCACCTGTTTCGGCCTCCCAAAGTGCTAGGTTACAGGCATGAGCTACCGCACCCTGCCTGAACAGACTTTTAGATAGTTTTCTACAATTAGGGCAGTCTTAATTCTGCATATTTCTATGCTAAATTACCATACTCTGAAATATGCTTTGACAGTAAAAAAGCTAATGGATGCAGAAACGGAAACACTATCCAAGTTACAGAAATAAATAGCCCTGCTGTACTTAACTCCGATCAGATCACTTCTGGAATAATACATTCAATTCAGGCACTACATATGAAACTAGAACTTATCCTGAAAAGGCGATTAGGATAATTCTTTTTATTTGACAACTGTTACAAAGTTACTGCATTTAACCCTCACAATATCATGAAGCTGGTATGGCAGGCATGAATTCTATTTTAGAGATGTAGAAAATTGAGGCTCAGAGAAAACAGGAATGAATCTGGAAACTGAGCACACATACTGCACACGTCCAAAATTTCATAATCCTTTAGAAAGTACCTAAAATTGGGGGAGAGTTTGGGAGGAGGGAGGGTTAAACCGTATTGAAAAACAGATTAGGAAGAACTGCAACATTGTATGTATACACACAAATACACAAGTGTACACTGTGGAGGCAAAGACAGTTTGTGGAAGACTACATAAGGTATTGCTAGCAGCACTGCCTTTGAGGAGAAGAAGTGATAGACGAGGAAGACCCACTTAGTAGTTCCCTGAACTCTTGGAATTCAATTACTACTCGCCTATATTACATAGAACACGTGGAAGTCAAAGTTTTAGACCGTCGTGCAAGATGTATGCTGGGTGAACACACCGAGCAGAGCACAGACACGGAGGGGGAATGCACTGTCCAGGAGCACACATTCACCAAACGTCATTTAAAGAGCTGTCCAGCGTCGGAGTGGCGTCCCCAAAACCCGCGAGTTCCCGCCCCTCTGGTCCTACCACTGCAGGAGGGGCCGACCAGAGATCTGGGCTCGATCAAAGACCCCAAAGACCCTCCCAAAGCCGAACCCCCTCCTCCGAGCGCGCGTAGGGGCCGACCAGCCATTACCTCGCAGAGGCTGAAGAGTCCGTAGGCCGCCAGCCACACCGTGCAGGTGACAGCGGTGAGCGAACGCAGCGAGAGCCGAGGGCAGCTGAGGCAGAACTCCCGGCAGGACGGGGAGTAGTAGCGACGCTGCAGGGCCAGGCGGCCGCCGCAGATATCCGAAAAGCTCCGCTCATCCTCCATGACTGACTTGCCCCTACTCGGCCGCCAAAACCGCCCCGCGATCGCCCGCTCTCCCAGTCTCGCCCGCTCCAGACCGGCTTCCGGCAGTCGCGTCACCACGCCCCGCCCCTGAGCCCGCGCAGCCTCAGTTGCGCGCCAAGAGCCCTGCTGGCGTCTGAGGCTGTGCGTTGTTCCCGGCCGGCCTTGGCCCAGCTTCTGTAATTGTCTTCGTACAAAGCTTGTTGGGGGCAACAATTCAGCGGACAGATTAAAACGCTTTTAGGCCGGGCGCGTTGGCTCGCGCCTCCAGCGCTTTGGGAGGCCAAGGGAGGAGGATCGCTGGAGCCTGGGAGGTCCAGGTTGCAGCGAGCCGAGATCATGCCACTGCTCTTCAGCCTGGGCCACAGAGCAAGATGCTGTCTCGAAACAAACCCATAGTTTGTTTTTGTTTTTGTTTTGAGACGGAGTGGCGCAAACTCGGCTCACTGCAGCATCTGTTCCCAGGGTTCAAGCAATTCTCCTACCTCAGCCTCTGAGTAGCTAGGATTCCAGGCACCCACCACCACGCCTGGCTGATTTTTATATTTTTAGTAGAGATGGGGTTTCACCATGTTGGCCAGGCTGGTCTCGAATTCCTGACCTCAGGTGATCCTCCCACCTTGGCCTCCCAAAGTGCTGGAGGCGTGAGCACTCTGCTTTACAGGTGTGAGCCACTGCACCCGGCCCAAACCAACAGTTTTAATCGTGCTTTTGCTCAGCAAGCTGATTTCTTTAAGCCAGAGTGAGTCACAAGGAGACAGTCCACAGGTATTCATTCCACTTACTCTTTTCCTGTGCCAGGTAATTTGAGGTGCTGAGGATGTCGCGGTGAACGATGTTGATGACAGTCTCTGCCCTCGAGTAGTTTGCTTTCTAGTAGGAGACGATATGGAAATACCTTCAAAGAGTGTCTTTGGAAATACTATGCTGATTGGCAGGAATGGACTGAGGACTTTACATGGGACAGTCAGGGGAAGTCTCTGAGTAAGAGGACACTGGAGTTACAAGGGTAAGAAGCCTGACAGGACTGGAGGAGCTCTGGAGGAGGAATTTGCCAGAAAGAAAGACCAGGAAAGACAAAGCCCTAGAAGCTGGAACAAGCTTGGCTTATTGAAATAATCAAAAGGCCCAAAAGGTTGGTGTGTGAGGGAAACAGTTGGAAAGTGGGGAGGTAGGTAGGGGTCAGATCCAAGAGGATCTTGTAGAGTCTGGTAAGGAGTTTGTATTTCACTGCCTGGGAGTTCTCTCTCCTAAATGACTACTTGGACGGTGGTAGACAGGCAAGACCTGGCTGGGAAGTAAGCAGGAGTGGCAGATGCAGAAGAAATGGATAATAAAATTACTAAACTCATGAGTAATAGTGGCCTGTGGGTTCCATTTTTACTTTGGATGTGGCCCAGGAGTGGCTGTGTGGACTGTCAAAATACTTGTGATGGGCTGGGCGCAGTGGCTGATGCCTGTAATCCCAGCATTTTGAGAGGCCAAGCAGCGCAGATCACTTAGGTCAGGAGTTCAAGACCAGCCTGGCCAACATGGTGAAATCCTGTCTCTACTAAAAAGTTTTTAAAATTAGCTGCGCATGGTGGCACATGCCTGTAATGCCAGCTGCTCAGGTGGCAGAGGCAGGAGAATCACTTGAACTTAGGAGTTTAAGACCTGCCTGGGCAACATAGCAAGACTGTGTCTATATTAATTAAAAAAATAAAAATAGGCCGGGCGCGGTGGCTCAAGCCTGTAATCCCAGCACTTTGGGAGGCCGAGGCGGGTGGATCACGAGGTCGAGAGATCGAGACCATCCTGGTCAACATGGTGAAACCCCATCTCTACTAAAAATACAAAAAACTAGCTGGACGTGGTGGCGCGTGCCTGTAATCCCAGCTACTCAGGAGGCTGAGGCAGGAGAATTGCCTGAGCCCAGGAGGCGGAGGTTGCAGTGAGCCGAGATCGGGCCATTGCACTCCAGCCTGGGTAACAAGAGCGAAACTCTGTCTCAAAAAAATATAAAATAAAATAAAATAAAATAAAATAAAATATATAAATGGCATAAAGGTCTCACCAGCTTTAAGTCTCTCTGATGAAAGTCAGGTTTTGTTTCTTCATCTTCATTCAGGATTTTTTCCCTTTTCTTTTTTTCTAAAAGATTTCTTCAAGCATTTCTTTATTTTTCCAGTTTTTTTTCTGTGCACTGAATCTGACAATTAATACACCCCTTTTATTAGTCTGTTCTCACACTTCTATAAAGAACTACCTGAGACTGGGTAATTAATAAAGAAAAGAGGTTTAATTGATCCACAGTTCTGCATGGCTGGCGTGGCCTCAGGAAACTTACAATCATGGTGGAAGGCAAAGGAGAAGCAAGATGTGCCTTACATGGCAGCAGGAGGGGAGGGGGGACATGCCACATTTTTAAACCATCAGCTCTTGTGAGAGATCACCCAGTATCATGAGAACAGCGTGGGGGAAATCCACCTATATGATCCAATCACCTCCCACCGGGTCCCCCCCGCTAACAAGTGAGGATTACAATTCAGCACGAGATTTAGGTAGGCACACAGAGCCAAACCATATCACTGCTTTTACTATCACATATATCATGTGTTTTATAATTATGAAAGTGGTGTTTGCTCATTGTGGAAAATTTGAAAAATAGAGAAAAGAAAAAAATGTAAACCACCTATATTTCCACCACTCAGAGATAAGTACTGTTAATGTTTCGGGGAAGCCTGTAGTCCTGGAGTTCTTAACTTGGGCTCCATGAATAGAATCAGTGTTTCATTTTTAGGTCCATAACTTCTAATTAAAATTTAACATTAGAGGCCGGGCGCGGTGGCTCAAGCCTGTAATCCCAGCACTTTGGGAGGCCGAGGCGGGTGGATCACGAGGTCGAGAGATCGAGACCATCCTGGTCAACATGGTGAAACCCCGTCTCTACTAAAAATACAAAAAATTAGCTGGGCATGGCGGCGCATGCCTGTAATCTCAGCTACTCAGGAGGCTGAGGCAGGAGACTTGCCTGAACCCAGGAGGCGGAGGTTGCGGTGAGCTGAGATCGCGCCATTGCACTCCAGCCTGGGTAACGAGCGAAACTCCGTCTCAAAAAAAAAAAAAAAAAAAAAAATTTAACATTAGGCCGGGCGCGATGGCTCATGCCTGTAATCCAAGCACTTTGGAGGCCAAGGCGGGCAGATCACCTGAGGTTGGGAGTTCAAGACCAGCCTGACCAACATGGTGAAACCCCATCTTTAAATAAATTAATTAATTAAATAAAAATAAAATTTAACATCTGTCTTGATTATGAATATAGGCAAAAAACTAGTATTGTAGAGCTTGTGATTTTTGTCACTGACAGAAATCACAGATATTTTCTTTACACAATAATTGTTTCAAAATGTCAAAATTGCAATGATTATTAGATCCACAACTAGATATTGTTTTTAATGTGTCAATAAAGAGAAACATTCACTATAACACATTTTAAACAATATTTTGATAACTATATTTTAATGTAGTTGATTTTCTTAGAAGTCCTATGTACTTAGACACTTTAAACATTATTGTAATAAATGTTTTAAATTTGTTTCACCAGACTTCCAAAGGGTCTACAATATAAAAAAGGTTAAGAACCTGTCTAGGCTAAGAAGTTTCCTTTTTTTTTTCTTTCTTATGACAAGGTCTTGCTCTTCACCCAAAGTGGAGTGCAGCAGTGGTACAGTCACGGGTCACTGTGGTCTCAGCCTCCTGGGCTCAAGAGATCCTCCCACCTCAGCCCCCTAAGTATCTAGGGCTATAGGCACACTCTACCACATCAGGCTAATTTTTGTATATGTTGTAGAGATGGCATCTCACTATGTTTTCCAGGCTATTTTCAAACTCCTGAGCTCAAGTGATCCTCTGACCTCAGCCTTCCAAAGACTTGAGATTACAGGCATGAGTCACCATGACCAGCAGGCTAAGAAGTTTCACAACTATAGAGTCATAGAAAGAAAAATCAAATGTACTTTACTTAGTTTTTAAAAAATATTTAATTATTAGGAATAAATACTGTGGTAATGTAAGATCTCTAAAATCCTTTTTCTTTTTAGAGAGAAGATCTTGCTCTGTTACTCAGGCTAGAGTGCAGTGTTATAATCATAACTCATTGTAACCGTGAATGCCTGGGCTCAAGCATTCCTCCTGCCTTGACCTCCTAAAGTGCTGGGATTGCAGGCATGAGCCACTGTGCCCAGTCGCTAAAATCCTTATTACTGTTTTGTGGATTTTTTGCTTTTTGTTTTATTGAGACAATCTCACTCTGCTGCCCAGGCTGGAATGCAGCAGCACAATCTCTACTCACTGCAGCCTCCCTCTCCTAGGTTCAAGCAATTCTTGTTCCTCAGCCTTCCAAGTAACTGGGATTACAGGTGCAAAGTTTTAGCTGTCTTAGTGGGATAGATAGGCAAAGGTGTGTCTGTTTCATGTTTCATAGTTGGAAGTCTCCTTATCTGTTCACTTAAGGACATTTTTAAATTCAAGTATGTCATCCAAGTAGTAAAACACAGTCTGTGACTTATTTTTCTATATTCTAATGGGGTCTTTTGATGAACAGAGGTTTTAATTTTCATAAAGTCCAATTTATCAATCTTGTCTTTTATGGCTGGTGTTGTATAATATTTTGTCCTGTTTAGGAAACTTTGCCTATGTTGTGGGCATGGTGGCTCTTGCCTATAATCCCAGCACCTTGAGAGGCTGAGGCAGGAAAATCGTTTGAGCTCAGGAGTTCCAGACCATGGTGGGCAACATAGCAAGACTCAGACTCTACCAAAAAAAAAAAAAATAGGTAGGCATGGTGGCGCAGCTACTAGGCACTAGGGAGGCTGAGGCAGAAGGGTTGCTTGAGCCCAGTTGAGGCTGCAGTAAGCTGTGATCAAGCCACTGCATTCTGGTCTGGATGACAGAGCAAGATCCTGTCTCAAAGAAAAAAAAAAAAACTGTGCATATCTTTATTTTCCTAAAAGCTCAATTATTTTACCTTTCATATTTAAGCCAGTGATCCATTTTGAATTAGTTTTTTTTTTTTTTTTTGAGACGGAGTTTCACTTTTGTTACCCAGGCTGGAGTGCAATGGCACGATCTCGGCTCATCGCAACCTCCGCCTCCTAGGTTCAAGCAATTCTCCTGCCTCAGCCTCCTGAGTAGCTGGGATTACAGGCACGATAACCATGCCCAGCTAATTTTTTGTATTTTTAGTAGAGACGGGGTTTCACCATGTTGACCAGGATGGTCTCGATCTCTTGATCTCGTGATCCACCCGCCTTGGCCTCCCAAAGTACTGGGATTACAGGCTTGAGCCGCCGTGCCCGGCCTGAATTAGTTTTTATTTGTAGAGGTTAAGGGTCATTTTTTTTCCCAACAGCATATGTCGAAAAGATGGTACCCTTTACTCCCTGATTGTGATGGTGCCTTTGTTGTAAGTGACCATATATTTCTCAGTCTATTACCACACTCTCTATTATGTTCTGTTCTGTCTTTCCTTGTGCTAATAGCAACCTATTTCAATTACTGTAGCTCTACAGTAGGTCTTGATTTCTCATACTATTAAGTCTTTCAATTTTGTACCTTTTATTCAAAATTGTATTGGCTACTATAGGCTTTTTGTATTTTCACCAAAAAATCTGCTTGGATTGTACTGAATCTATCAATCAGTTTAAAGGAGAATTGACATCTTAACTATGCCACATGTTCCAATCCATGAACCTGGCATCTCTCCATTTATTTATTTATTTATTTATTTATTTATTTATTTATTTATTTATTTATTTTTTGAGATGGATTTTTGCTCTTGTTACCCAGGCTGGAGTACAATGGCGCGATCTCGGCTCACCGCAACCTCCGCCTCCCGGGTTCAGGCAATTCTCCTGCCTCAGCCTCCTGAGTAGCTGTGATTACAGGCACGTGCCACCATGCCCAGCTAATTTTTTGTATTTTTAGTAGAGATGGGGTTTCACCATGTTGACCAGGATGGTCTCGATCTCTTGACCTCGTGATCCACCCGCCTCGGCCTCCCAAAGTGCTGGGATTACAGGCTTGAGCCACCGCGCCCAGCCGACTCTCCATTTATTGAAATCTTCTCTAATTTCTCTCAGCAATGCTTAACAATTATTTGGCACATCTTTCATTAGACCTTATTTGTAGGTATTTGATGTTTTCTGATATTTTCATAATGTACATTAAAAATTTTATTACCTCTCCCTTTTTATTTATTTATTTTTAGAGACAGTATCTCACTCTGTCACCCAGGCTGGAGTGCACTGGCACAAATATCAGCTCACTATAACTTCAAACTCCTGGGGGCTCAAGGTGTTCTCCCACCTTGGCCTCTCAAAGTGCTGGGCTTACAGACATAAGCCATTGTGCCCAGCCTTGCCATTCTCTTTTTCAGTAAGGTGTATTTGGTATTTACCCAACATCAAATTGAAATTTTATAAAACAAAATATATCCATAATCCTGCCACCTAAGTATTTCCTCTTTACGAAAGCTCCTATGTCATATATTAAATAAATTTA
Source organism: Saimiri boliviensis (assembly GCF_048565385.1). Lineage (NCBI taxonomy): Eukaryota > Metazoa > Chordata > Mammalia > Primates > Cebidae > Saimiri > Saimiri boliviensis. The sequence continues at coordinate 36,109,376 of NC_133450.1, read as the reverse complement.
TATGTTTCTCTCATATTAATTTTTTTTTTTGATACAGAGTCTTGCTCTGTTGCCCAGGCTGGAGTGCAGTGACACAGTCTTGGCTCACAGCAACCTCTGCCTCCTGGGCTCAAGCGATCCTCCTGCCTCACCCTCCCCAGTAGCTGGGACTACAGGTACGTACCACCATGTCCGGCTAATTTATATATATATATTTTTTTTTTCACAGAACTGCCCCAAGGCATAATTTCTGTATTTTTAATAGAGGTGAGGTTTCTCCTTGTTCCCCAGGCCAGTCTCAAGCAATCTGCGTGCCTCAACCTCCCAAAGTACTGGAATTACAGGTGTGAGCCACCGTACCTAGCTGGTTATTTATTTATTTATTTATTTTTGGTATACTTTTTTTTTTGAAACTGAGTGTCACTCCGTCACCCATGCTGGAACGCAATGGCGCCATCTTGGCTCACTGCAACCTCGGCCTCCCAGGTTTAAGCGATTCTATTGCCTCAGCCTCCCGAGTAGCTGGGACTACAGGCACTCTCCACCATGCCTGGCTAATTCTTGTATTTTTAGTAGAGACGGGATTTCACCATATAGGCCAGGCTGGTCTTGAACTCCTGATCTTGTGATCTACCTGCCTTGGCCTCCCAAAGTGCTGGGATTACAGGCATGAGCCACCATGCCCAGCAGTTGTATACTTTTTCTCATGTTAACATATGCTTTGTTAGCCATTAACTTAGCAATGAAAAGAAAAAATACTTATTTTTCCCCTACACTAATCTACCACAGTTTACTTACTGTCACCCTGTTGTTTTCCTAGCCAGTGAAAATGGCTAATAATTGTTTCAAGTAAAGAAGAATGAATGACAGTGGGGAAAAAAATAGAAAAAAGGAAACAGAAAGAAATCTATTAGCAGAATCTGATACAGCACAAAGTAGAGGCTTTTTTCATGTAGTCACATCTCCATCTTGTGACTTCCTAAGACAGCAGAGCTTTATATATTCAACTTAAGTCTAGGATCATACCTGGCTTTTATGTGGAATGTTTCTCTTCCCTTGTAATACCAGGAGACTTTTTGTTCTTGTACACTAAATGTTTTTAAGTGTAATAAGCCAAGCTCGTGAGAAAGTTTAGATAAAAGATGGATCTAATTTGATGGGCACAGGTTTTACAAATAGTTTCAATTAGACCATAACTCCCTCAGCTCAGTTGCATGATTTTGATCAAGCCACAACTGTGTAGCCTTGGAAATAAGTTACCTTTATGTAACTATTTTTTATGAAGAGTTCAAAAGAAAGGTAAAAGAGCCCTGATTTTTAAAAACCCTGATATAGTCAAAGTGTGGGAGGCTGAGGCAGGAGGATCCCTTGAGCCCAGGATGTCAAGGCTGCAGTGAGCCATGTTCATGCCACTGCACTCCAGCCTAAGTGAGATCCTGTCTCAAAAAAAAAAAAAGAAAAAGAAAAAAAATAGTGTCTGTACTGAACACGTGTAGACTTTTTTCTTGCCATCATTCCCTGAACAATACAGGATGACTATTAACATATCATTTACATTGTATTAGGTATTACAAGTAATCTAGAGCTGATTTACAGGAAGATTGCATAGGCTATATGCAAATATAGTGCCATTTTATATCAGGAAGTTAAACGTCTGTAGATTTTGGTATCTGAAGGAGGTTCTGGAACCAATCCCCCACTAATACAGAGGGACAACTGTATATACCATCTTAAACAAAAGGAAGGAGGTTTAGGGCTTCAGTGGGAACACATGGAAAGTTCTATTGGGCTTTTTGATACCAAATGAAGCTGAATTAGGACTTTCTGGTGCTAAACCTCAGTTTTTTTCCCCAATCAGAAAACTTCCTCAGAGGAAACCTCAGAAATTTGTCACAGTCCTGGAGGATGGGAAGTCCAGGATCATGTTGCCTGCAGATTTGGTGTCTGGTAATAGCCCATTTCATAGATGACACATTCTCGCTGTGTCCTTACATGGTACAAGGGGCAAGGCAGCTCTCTGGGCACTTTTTTTTTGTACAAGAGCACTGGAAAGAAAACAACCAAACAAAATACAAACAGTTTGATTCTCCTGTTGTTTCTCACAACACAGAAAACTTCTGTGACCAAGTGTATGGGGGGATTTCCCCACACCCCAAGCAAGCAATTCAATTCTGACACTGTCCACCTAGAAGTCATGTCAGATCCCACAGAGCTTGTCAACAGCCCAGTCCCACAAAAATGCCTCTGACGTGAGACATCAGTCACAAGTCCAAGCTTCTGGAACTTCCCACCAACCAGCCATTAATTGGCATTCACACACCGCTCCTTTTCGGTTCAGTTAATTTCCCATTAAACTCTGTCTTTGCTGCAACTCCTGCTGTTCTCAGTGGTTTTTTTCAGGGCAGCAGGCAAGAAAAACTGGTTAGACTGTGACACCTGTGCAACTTGCTCATGAAGGCTAACAGAACTCTGGGAAACACTTGACTTATGCTTCCTGGTTTATTATAATGCATATTTTAAAGGATACAAATGAATAGCCAGATGAAGAGATACATAGAAGGAGGTCTGGGAAGGTCCTGAGCTCAGGCACTTTTGTCCCCATGGAGTTGGGGGGGCACCACCTTCCCTGTGCCCCATATGTGGAAGTCCCCTGAACTCAGTTCTTTTGGGTTTTTATGGAGGCTTCATTATGTAGGCCTGGTTGATTAAATCATTGGCTATTGGTGGCCAACTCAACCTTCAGCCTGTCTTCCCCTTCCAGAAGATGTGTGTTGGTGGGGGCAGGGGTGTGTGAATTTTAAGCCTCTGAGTTGATTGGTTCTTCTGGCAACCAGCCCCTAAACCTGTGGTTATCTAGACACTTTACAAAACTCACCTCCTTAATACAAATTCAGGTGTAGTTGAAAGGGGCTCATTATAAATAACTAGAGCCTTTCTCCTTTATTGCTCCAAAGCTGTTTGTTTCTTTCTCCTTTATTGCTCCAAGGCTGTTTTAGAAACCAAGAACAAAAGGCCAATTTTTTTTTTTTTGAGATGGAGTCTCACTCTTTCACCCAGGCTGGAGTGCAGTGGCGCAATCTTGTTTCACTGCAAACTTCGCCTCCCAGGTTCAAGCAGTTCTCCTGCCTCAGCCTCCTGAGTAGCTGAGATGACAGGCATGTGCCACCATGCCCAGCTAAGTTCTGTATTTTTAGTAGAAATGGGGTTTCACCCTGTTGGTCAGGGTGGTCTCGAACCCCTGATCTCATGATCTGCCCACCTCAGCCTCCCAAAGTGCTGGAATTACAGGCGTGAGCCACTGCGCCTGGCAAAAGGCCAAATATTTTAACAAAACATATTCTTGAGGAGAAGAGGAAGCGGGGGTGGGGGGTGGGGGGTGGGTGGGAATCCGCTAGCAGCTGGCGCTAATGGGACTGATAGCTCCAGCTTTCAGAGGACAGGAGTTTCTTGGCCTTGGAGAAAAGGTGAGTCTGCACAGTGCCCCTGGAAGCGCTGAGAGATTGAGAAGGACACGCTTCCCTGGTGAGCCTTCCTTTTGACCTTGGGAGGGATGAAGGGAATGGGGGAGGAGAAGGCCCAATGGAGGAAGCAGAATGGCTAGTCAAGGGCCGCTTGGGTGCTGCTTTTCCCCAGGGCTGCCTCCACTCCTGTGGCTGTTTCAAGGGTTGCCAGCCAGGGGCAGAGGCATCCCAGGCGTCCCCAAACTTTTTACACAGGGGGCCAGTTCACTGTCCGTCAGACCGTTGGGAGGGCCGCCACATACTGTGCTCCTCTCACTGACCACCAATGAAAGAGGTGCCCCTTCCTGAAGTGCGGCGGAGGGGCCGGATAAATGGCCTCAGGGGGCCGCATGTAGTTTGGGGATGACTGTACCAGCCTATGTTCTGGCACTATGCTGTTGAATGGCTAGCCGAAGATCCACATTTCCTGAGAAACCTTTGCAGAATTTTAAGTAATGAAATATAACATGACTGACTCCATTTTGCTTCTAGTTTTATAAGCTAAATTGTTTGGGTTTTTTTGTTTGTTTGTTGAGACGGAGTTTCGCTCGTTACCCAGGCTGGAGTGCAATGGCGCGATCTCGGCTCACCGCAACCTCCGCCTCCTGGGTTCAGGCAATTCTCCTGCCTCAGCCTCCTGAGTAGCTGGGATTACAGGCACGTGCCACCATGCCCAGCTAATTTTTTGTATTTTTAGTAGAGACAGGGTTTCACCATGTTGACCAGGATGGTCTCAATCTCTCGACCTCGTGATCCACCCGCCTCAGCCTCCCAAAGTGCTGGGATTACAGTCTTGAGCCACCGCGCCCGGCCTGTTTGTTTGTTTTAATATTCCATTGCAGAGGCCAAGATAGCTGTAAGAGGAATTTAGTTTATAGCTAAACTTTGAGGCAAGGAGAACTGACTCCCTTCCTTGTTCAGAGAGCGAGGCCACATTCATACGACATGGTTAGAATTATGGTAGGAGCTTGAACTTCACTGGAGAATTTTGGTAAGGGCTTGAACACAGTTAAACAATGATCTGCTGTTGCTTCCTCTGTTTACTGTAAGTTTCTTACTGCTCCAAAGTCACATAATGGAGGTCTCAAGATTATAACTTCCTCTACTACTCCTATAGATAACCTCACTATTGTGAAACCTAAAAAACTAGTCTTGGGGGCCGGGCGCGGTGGCTCAAGCCTGTAATCCCAGCACTTTGGGAGGCCGAGGCGGGTGGATCACAAGGTCGAGAGATTGAGACCATCCTGGACAACGTGGTGAAACCCCGTCTCTACTAAAAATACAAAAAATCAGCTGGGCATGGTGGCACGTGCCTGTAATCCCAGCTACTCAGGAGGCTGAGGCAGGAGAATTGCCTGAACCCAGGAGGCGGAGGTTGCGGTGAGCCGAGATCGCGCCATTGCACTCCAGCCTGGGTAACAAGAGCGAAACTCCGTCTCAAAAAAAAAAAAAAACTAGTCTTGGAAATCCTTTTCAGATTCAGCATTTCAGTAAATCAAGGGAGACCACCTGGTCCTGAGACCACCCACAGTTCCTGGGAACTGACTCAGCTGTACAAAGACAGTTTTAGATGCCCCTGTGATTTCATCCCCAACCAATCAATTGTTTCAGTTCCCCAGCTCCCTGCCTCTCAAAGTACCCTTAAAAAACCTTAGCCTCCAAATTGTTGGAGGGAGGGGTTTGAGAAATTCTCCTTGTTCTCCTCACGTGGCTTAACCCTACCTACAATTATTAAAGTCCTTCTTTAGTATAACTTCTGCTGTTCTTGATGGTTTTTTCAGGGCAGCAGGGAAGAACCCATCAGGCTATGACACCTGTGCCGTGTGCTCATGAAAGGCCACCAGCTGCTGGAGCCCTACCTGATGGTGAGTGTGGATGAGGTGCACGTGGGCCAGACCAGCGCCAATGGAGGACCTCCAAACCCATGCACCCCAAGGAGCTCTACGCTAACGCCACTGAAGGCGGCCATCATCCATGAGATGCCCCTGAGCTATGACCACTTCATGTGGATGTGTACCCTGTAATTCTATCGCTGGTAAACTGAGTTCTTCCCCTACTTTGTATGGGTTGCAAATAAAGAATACCCAATTGGAAAAACAAAAGGCAAGCAGGTTTTATTCCTGCCCATGAATAGAGGAGAGAGCTCTTGCTCTAAAGCAGCGTTCCCCAACCTTTTTGGCAGCAGGAACCAGTTTCATGTAAGACGGTTTTTCCACAGACCCTGGTGAGGGGGATGGTTTGGGGATGATTTAAGTGCATTACATTTATTGTGCCCTCCATTGCTATTATTACATTGTAATATATAATGGAATAATTATACAACTCACCATAATATAGAATCAGTGGGAGCCCCGAACTTGTTTTCCTACAACTATATGTCCCATCTGTGGGTGATGGGAGACAATGACAGATCATCAGGCATTAGATTCTCATAAGGAGCATGCAACCTAGATCTATCACATGCATAGTTCACAATAGGGTCAGCACTCCTAGGAGAATCTAATGCCACTGCTGATCTGACAGGAGGCAGAGCTCAAGTATTAATGCCAGTGATGGGGAGTGGCTGTAAATACATATGAAGCTTCACTCGCTGGCTTGCCCACCTGCTACTCACCTCCTGCTGTGCAGCTTGGTTCCTAACAGGTCACAGGCCAGTACTAGTCAATGGCCCTGGGTTGGGGACCCCTGCTCTAAAGACACATTCTCCCAGAGCTATGGGAAGCTGAGGAATTTTATGGAGTTAGATGTGGGAAGGGGAGGTATGTAAACATGTGAAGGGAGCCCACAATCACAAACATGCATCTTCATACAATGCATGTCCGGAAAATGGTGGGGATTTTTTTCTATGGGTGGGATTTTAATATGATGATGGTATCTTAATGATCTAAAGATAACAAGGAGCTGCCAGTTCTGGTTGGCACCAATTTTGCCCCAGCCTTATCTTCTTCTGGTAATTGACAAAGGGTTATGAAGCTCCTGGGGCTTCTCAGGCCATCTGGAATTCTTTTAAGCAAAGTACCTACAGATAAAAGGACTAGAAAAACACCGTTTAGAAAAAATAATGAGCTTTCACAGCTGTTTATAGTTTAAGAAAATAGGCTGCATGCAGTGGCTCACGCCTATAATCCCAGCACTTTGGAAGGCCAGGAGTTTGAGACCAGCTTGACCCATGTTGTGAGACCCACCATCTCTACTAAAAATACAAAAAAAAACTTTAGCCAGGTGTGATGGCTGGCACCTGTAATCCCAGCTACTTGGGAAGCTGAGGCACAACAATCTACAACAATCTCTTGAACCCAGGAGGTAGAGGTTACAGTGAGCCGAGATTGAGCCACTGCACTCCTGGGTGACAGAGGGAGACTCTCAAAAAAAAAAAGAAAAAAGGAAAGAAATAATGTGCTTTCTCAGCTATATTTCTAGGGCTGCCTTGTTGACAATTCCAGTGTGGACTAAAAGGAAGAAGCTGAGGCAAAATTAATAGAACTAGAGAATTTATTTGGGGCAAGCTTGAGGATTGCAGCATAGAAGCATAGATTCAAAAGATTGCTCTGAGCTATTTTTTTTTCACTGGGAGCTGCTATGCATGGCTGGCATGGCCAACATCCTGGACACCTTCGAAGGCTGGCTGAACCTGCAGCCAGCGGGGAAAGTATTTGTGGTAATAACCCCAGTAGGGCAGGACGTGGTGGCTCAAGCCTGTAATCCCAGGTACTTAGGAGGCTGAGGTGAGAGGATCATTTGAGACCAGGAGTTTAAGACCAGCCTGGGCAACATGGTGAGGTCCTGTCTCTAAAATAAAAATTAGCCAGGAGTGGTAATGCACACCTGTGGTTCCAGCTACTTGGAAGGCTGAGGTGGGGGATTTCTTGAGATGGGGGAGTTCAAGGCTACAGTGAGCTATGATTGCACCCCTGTACTCCAGCATGGGTGACAGAAAGAGACCCTATCTCCAAACCCACCCCTCTCCCCCACCAATAAAACAGATTGATGGAAACAAGATTATGCTTGTTTAATGAAAACGAGATTATGGAAACAGACACCTGAGGCAGCCCACCTACTGCTCTTACTGCAGGAAGTTTATCTGGGGAGCATTTGGGAAACAGGGTTATCAGTGCCAAGTGTGCACCTGTGTTGCCCGTAAATGCTGCCGTCATCTAACCTTTACAGCCTGTATTTGCCAAAACAATATTAACCAAGAAGATTCAAAGATTGCCAAACAGAGGTTCAGAATCTCATACAAGTGCAGCATCCACAACTACAAATCACACCACTTTGCAATCACTGTGGTGCCCTGCTTTGGGGGATAATGGGTCTTCATTTCTGGAGGCTCTAGTGTCATGTGAAACTTTGATGGAATAAATTTGTTATAATTTTCTTTCTCTTTCTTTCTTTTCTTTCTTTCTTTTCTTCTTTTTCTTTTTTCTTTCCCTCCATCCCTCCCTTCTTTCCTTTCTTTCCCTCCCTCCCTCCCTCCTTCCTTCTTTTTTTTTTTTTTGAGACGGAGTTTCGCTCTTGTTACCCAGGCTGGAGTGCAATGGCACGATCTCGGCTCACCGCAACCTCCGCCTCCTGGGTTCAGGCAATTCTCCTGCCTCAGCCTCCTGAGTAGCTGGGATTACAGGCACGAGCCACCATGCCCAGCTAATTTTTTTTGTATTTTTAGTAGAGACGGGGTTTCACCATGTTGACCAGGATGGTCTCGATCTCTCGACCTCGTGATCCACCCGCCTCGGCCTCCCAAAGTGCTGGGGTTACAGGCTTGAGCCACCGCACCCGGCCCTTCCTTCTTTTGAGACAGAGTCTTGCTCTGTTGCCCAACCTAGAGTGCAATGGTGCAATCTCAGCTTACTGCAAATTTTGCCTTCCAGGTTCAAGTGATTCTCCTGCCTCAGCCTCCCGAGTAGCTGAGATTACAGGCATGTGCTACCAGGCCTGGCTAATTTTTTGTATCTTTAGTAGAGATGAGGTTTCACCATGTTGGCCAGGCAAGTCTCGAACTCCTGATCTCATGATCTGCCCACCTCGGCCTCCTAAAGTGCTGGGATTACAGCGTGAGCCACTGCACTCTCCCAGCCTTGTTATAATTTTATTTTCATTTGTTTTCTTTTTTGAGACAGGATCTCACTCTGTCACCCAGGCAGGGGTGCAGTGGCACGATCACGGTTCACTGCAACCTCTACCTCTTGGGCTCAAGTGATCCTCTTGGCTCCTGTTTCCTGAGTAGCTGGGTCTACAGGTGCACACCACCACACCTAGCTAATTTTATTTTGTAGAGACAGGGCCTTGCTATGTTGCCCAGGCTGGTCTTGAACTCCTGGACTCAAGCATTCTTCCCACCTTGGCCCCTAAAGTGCTAGCATTACAGGCATGAGCCACTGCACTTGGCTCTTTTCTCTTGTTAATCTGTCTTTTGCTATAGGAGTGGTGGCTGTTCCTTATGATGGATGAGGAAAGGTATCACATTTTTCTGCCATTACACTGCCTTTGAGAATTTACAGTTGAGCCTTCTCTGAGTTCCCTCATATTTGCAGTAAACAATAGTGTACTAGAGCCAGCTCTTAGCAGCTTGCAATTTTTAGGAATTTTGTGAGCCAGTTGTCAAACACAACCTTCATTAAAAATCAGATTACAGTCTGGGTATGGTGGCTCATGCCTGTAATCCCAGCTTTGGGAGACTGAGTCAAGGAGGATTGCTTGAGCCCAGGAGTTTGACCAGTCTAGGCAATATAATGAGACCCCATTTCTACAAAAAGAAATTAGCTATGCATGGTGGCATGCACCTGTAGTCCCAGCTACTCAGGAGGCGGAGGTAGGAGGATTACTTGAGTCCGGGAGGTCAAGGCTGCTGTGAGCTGTGATCGTGCCCCTGCACTCCAGCCTGGGTGACAGAGGGAGACTATGTCAAAAAATTTAAAAATCAAATTACATAAATTTACAATTAAATTGTATTAAAACTAAAGATAGTAGACTCCAGATTTATCACTCCCTAATTCTTTTACTGTGTCTTCCTATGATTTATGTCCTTAAAGGTTTTTGTGTCGATTGTATCTGTATGGTAGAAATATTGTATAGTGAGCACCTCTTGGCAACTCCATGTTCAGTGACATCGCAATGGGAGCACATAAATAAGAAAGTATTTACAGCATAGAAATCAGCAAACCTGACAATTGAGTCTCACCTATTCCCACTCCCTCACAGATCCCCACCCACAACTCCCAGCAACCTATGAAGGGATAGTGTGTTGGCAGCCACATAATTAAAGAAAAGATGCCGAATCTCTAGATTCTCCTACAAAGGAAGAAGACAAATAGAGCAAGCTGGTTTGAACCTGAGAGGGGTCCTAGAGCTATGCACTAACAGGGTACAAGTTTTAAAGTGAATTTTTAAAACTTAACTCATTCTTTTTTTTTTTTTTTTTTAAAGCCTACACCACCCAGTATTCCCAGGCAGTCTCCCAACTCATTTTTATGACTTCAGAATTTCATTTTTAAAAACGTGTTTTTAAATTAAATACCTGTTTCAAAAATAAAAGCAGAGTATTAATTTTGAACTTTGGGGTTTGCTTTTTGTTTTGCTTTGAGTTGCTGTTTTATGAGCTCTGTGGTTTTAAAAATGAATTATAGGCAGAGCTCAAAAGAGTTGAGCTCCATAAAGACAGTGCTGGGACAAGTGAGAGTCAGACGGGCACTAGGCGACTCTGTGCCTCGCTGAGGAAAAATCACCAAACATGGGCAAAGGAGATCTTAAGAGGCCAAGAGGCAAAATGCCATCATATGTATTTTATGTGCAAAATTGTCAGGAGGAGCATAAGAAAGAAGCAACGCTCATATGCTTCAGTCGACTTCTCAGAGTTTTCTAAGAAGTGCTCGGAGAGGTGGAAGACCATGTCTGCTAAAGAGAAAGGACAATTTGAAGCTATGGCAAAGGCAGACAAGGCCCATTATGAAAGAGAAATAAAAACATATATCCCTCCTAAAGGGGAGACAAAAAAGAAGTTCAAAGATCCCAATGCACCTGAGAGGCCTCCTTCAGCCTTTTTCTTGTTCTGTTCTCCATATGGCCCAAAGATCATAGGAGAACATCCTGGCCTGTCCGGTGATGCTGCGAAGAAGCTGGGAGGGGTGTGGAATAACACTCCTGCAGATGACAAGCAGCCTTATGAAAAGGCTATGAAGCTAAAGGAAGAATACAGAAAGGATATTGCTGCATATTGAGCTAAAGGAAAGCCTGATGCAGGAAAAAAGGGAGTTGTTGGCCGAGCGTGGTGGCTCACGCCTGTAATCCCAGCACTTTGGGAGGCTGTGGTGGATGGATCACAAGGTCAAGAGATTGAGACCATCCTGATCAACATGGTGAAACCCCGTCTCTACTAAAAATATAAAAAATTAGCTGGGCATGGTGGCACGTGTCTGTAATTCCAGCTACTCAGGAGGCTGAGGCAGGAGAATTGCCTGAACCCAGGAGGTGGAGGTTGCAGTGAGCCGAGACCACGCCGTTGCACTCCAGCCTGTGTAACAAGCAAAACTCCGTCTCAAAAAAAAAAAAAAAAAAAGGGAGTTGTTGAGGCTGAAAAAAGCAAGAAAAGAGAAGAGGTTGAGGAAGACGAAGAAGATGGTAAAGATGAGTAAGTTCTAGTACAGTTTTTTTTTTTTTTTTTCTTGTCATTAAAGCATTTAACCCCCCTGTACACAACTCACCCCTTTTTTCTTTTCTTCCTTTTTTTTTTTTTTTTTTTTTTTGAGATGGAGTCTTGCTCTGTTACCAGGCTGAATTGCATGGCACAATCTTAGCTCACTGCAACCTCCACCTCCTGGGTTCAAGTGATGCTCCTGCTTTAGCCTCCTGAGTAACTGGGACTACAGGTGCATGCCATCACACCCAGCTAATTTTTGTATTTTTAGTGGAGATGGTGTTTCACCATGTTGGCCAGGATGGTCTGACTCTCATGATCCGCCCACCTCAGCCTCCCAGAGTGCTGGGATTGCAGTCGTGAGCCCCTGCACCTGGCCACAACTCGCTCCTTTTAAAGACAAAAAATTGAAATGTAAGGCAGTATAAGATTTGTTTTTAAACTGCACAGTGTCTTTTTTTTTTTTTTGTCTAATTAACACACTACCAAATGTGTCTTTAGATAGCCCTATCCTGTTGATATTTTTAGTAGCCCCCATGCTGTACCTTGTTTGGTATAATATGGGGGTTGTAAATTGGCATGGAAATTAAAAGTGGGTTTTCATTGGTGCACAGGACAAATTAATTATATATGAGATGGTAGCTTTTCATCTTCAGTTGTCTATGATGCAGCTTATATGAAATAACTGTTGTTCTGTTAACTGAATACCACTCTGTATTGCAAAAAAAAAGAAGTTGCAGCTGTTGACATTCTGAATGCTTCTAAGTAAATACAATTTTTTATTACTATTTTTTTATTTTTATTTATTTTTTTATTTTTTTAAGAGACGGGGTCTCGCCGTTGCCCAGGCTGGAGTGCAGTGGCTATTCACAGGCACGATCCCACTGCTGATCGGCACGGGAGTTTTGACCTGCTCCGTTTCTGACCTGGGCCGGTTCACCCCTCCTTAGGCAACCTGGTGGTCCCCCGCTCCCGGAAGGTCACCATATTGATGCCAAACTTAGTGTGGACACCCAATCGGCATAGCGCACTACAGCCCAGAACTCCTGGGCTCAAGGATCCTCCCACCTCAGCCTCCAGAGTAGCTGGGACTACAGGCAAGCGCCACTGCGCCTGGCTTTTTATTGCTATTGTTGTCCTTTAAAAAAATGAATTACAGGGGCCGGGCGCGGTGGCTCAAGCCTGTAATCCCAGCACTTTGGGAGGCCGAGGCGGGTGGATCACGAGGTCGAGAGATGGAGACCAACCTGGTCAACATGGTGAAACCCCCGTCTCTACTAAAAATACAAAAAATTAGCTGGGCATGGTGGCGCGTGCCTATAGTCCCAGCTACTCAGGAGGCTGAGGCAGGAGAATTGCCTGAACCCAGGAGGCGGAGGTTGCGGTGAGCCGAGATCGCGCCATTGCACTCCAGCCTGGGTAGCAAGAGCGAAACTCCGTCTCAAAAAAGAAAAAAAAAAAAAAAAATGAATTATAGCTAGCCAGGCATGGTGGCCCACCCCTGTAATCTCAGCACTTTGGGAGGCTGAGGAGGGCGGATCACGAGGTCAGGAGTTCGAGACCAGCCTGACCAACACGGTGACACCCTGTCTCTATTAAAAATGCAAAAATTAGCCAGGCATGGTGGTGTGTCCCTGTAATCCCAGCCACTCAGGAGGCTGAGGCAGGAGAATCACCTGAACCCACAAGACAAAGGTTGCAGTGAGCCAAGATCACCCCACTGTACTCCAGCCTGGGCAACAGAGTGAGACTCTGTCTCAAAAAGAAAAAAAAAAAATTATAAACTATTTCAGACATGGAATAAATAATAATTTAAAATTTAAAGGATAATAGGATTACAGGTTGAGTATTCCTTATCTGAAATGCTTGGGATCAGGAGTGTTTCAGATTTTGAATATTTTTTGAATATTTACATATACATAATGAGATATCTTGGTACTGGGATGCAACCCTAAATGAGATATCTTGGGAATGGGATGAAACTTATCTATGTTCATATATACCTTATACACATATCCTGGAGATGATTTTATAAAGTATTTTAAATCATTTTATTCATGAAACAAAAAGTTTTGACTGAATTCTTTTATTTCAATTTTTGTTTTTATTTTTTATTTGTATTTTTTCTTGAGACAGAGTCTTGCTCCATTACTCAGGCTGGAGTGCAGTGGCTCAGTCTTGGCTCATTGCAACCTCTGTCTCTTAGGTTCAAGTGATTCTCTTGCCTCAGACTCTTGAGTGGCTGAGATTATAGATGCCTGCCGCCACCACACTCGGCTAAATTTTGTATTTTTAGTGGAGATGGGATTTCGCCATGTTGGCCAAGCTGGTCTCAATCTCCTGACCTCAAATGATCCACCCACCTTGGCCTCCCAAAGTGCTGGGATTACAGGGGAGAGCCACAGACCTGACCTTTTTAATTTAATTTTTATTTTTATTTTTTTTCTTGAGACAGAGTCTCACTCTGTCTCCCAGGCTGGAGTGCAGTGGAATGATCTCGGCTCACTGCAACCTCCGCTCCCTGGTTCAAGCAATTCCCCTGCCTCAGCCTCCTGAGTAGCTGAGATTACAGGCACACACCACCACACCTGGCTAATTTTTTTGTTTTTTTAGTAGATGGGGTTTCACCATGTTGGCCAGACTGGTCTCAAACTCCTGACCTCAGTCAATCCACCTGCCTTGGCTACCCCAAAGTGCTGGGATTACAGATGTGAGCCACTGAGCCCAGCCCTATTTTAATTTTTTTAAGAGACAGGGTCTGCCCTGTCACCCAGGCTGCAGTGCAATGGTGCAATCATGACTCATAAGCATGAGCCACTGCACCCAGCTTTTTTTTTTTTTTAAAAAACTAGTCAAGTGCAGTAGTAGAACAAGGTGTTCCATTTGTAACTGACTGTGAACAATCTATTAAGGTAACTCACTACCTTCGGACCAACCTGACTGCATTTTGACTGGGACTGGTTACATGAGGTCTGGTGTGGAATTTTCCACTTTCATCATCATGTAGGTGCTCAAAATTTAGATTTAGATTTTAGATATTTGGATCAAGAGTGCTTAACTTATATAACAATCTCCTGTTCACTCTCCCAGTGCATAATAAAGTGGAACTAGTAATTTCTCTCTGACTAAACTATAGGTAGTGGAAAACCATTGAAATTGACATGAACGAATTATCAAGATAATTTCAATTAACTGAAGTATGACAGTATCTGTGACTGTGAATCCTTGACCACGCCTCCACCCATTCCTGGAGGGCTTATTAAAACATAGGTTACTGTTGCCCTACCAAGAGTCACTGATCCTGTAAATTTGGGGGTGGGGCCCAAGAACTTGCACTTCTAACAAGTATCTGATGACCCACAGTAGGTGCTCAAGAAGCAAGAAGTTTCTTGCTGCTTTTTATTTTTTGTGACAGGGTCTCACTGTCACCTGGACTGAAGTGCAGTGGTGTGATCATGGCTCACTAAGGCCTCAACTTCCTGTGCTCAAGAGATTCTCCCATCTTAGCCTCTGTAGTAGCTGGGGTCATAGGCACATGCCACCATATCCAGCTACTTATTTATTTATTTATTTATTTATGGTAGAGTCAGCATCTCACTATGCTGCCCAGGCTAGTCTCAAACTCCTGGGCTCAGGAGATCTTCTGGCCTTGGCCTCCCAAAGTGTTGGAATTACAGGGGTGAATCACCATGTGCAGCCAGTTTCTTCTCGAAGATGTATCCAGGTGATGCTGATGCTGCTGGTCTGGGACCACATTTTCAGAACCACTGCCTTACAGTGGTTATTTTGCTAATGCCTCAAAGACATCATTGTTAAACCAGCAGGGGGAGACAGTATACAACAGAGCCTCTAAAAATAAAATGCCTTAGAGTACTAAAGCTCCTAGGAGTTACGGTGTTGCCATGGATACCACTGAACTATTTTGGAGAGCATCGTGTAAGTTGACATCAGGTGAAATAAATTTCAGGTGCTTATGTAAAAAATTATTTTGGTAGAAATAATGTCTAGGGCTGGGCGCGGTGGCTCCAGCCTGTAATCCCAGCACTTTGGGAGGCCGAGACGGGTGGATCACAAGGTCAAGAGATCGAGACCATCCTGGTCAACATGGTGAAACCCCGTCTCTACTAAAAATACCAAAAATTAGCTGGGCATGGTGGCGCATGGCTGTAATCCCAGCTACTCAGGAGGCTGAGGCAGAATTGCCTGAACCCAGGAGGCGGAGGTTTCGGTGAGCCGAGATCGCGCCATTGCACTCCAGCCTGGGTAACAAGAGTGAAACTCCGCCTCAAAAAAAAAAAAAAAAAAAAAAAAAAAAAAAAAAAGAAATAATGCCTAGATTATTTCTTGCCATAGTGTCTTGGTTAAGAACTTGGAATGTGGCTGGGCGCGGTGGCTCACGCCTGCAATCCCAGCACTTTGGAAGGCCGAGGTGGGCAGATCAACACGGTCAAGAGATTAAGACCATCCTGACCAACATGGTGAAATCCCGTCTCTATTAAAAAAACAAAAAAACAGCCGGGCGCGGTGGCTCAAGCCTGTAATTCCAGCACTTTGGGAGGCTGAGGCGGGTGGATCACGAGGTCGAGAGATCGAGACCATCCTGGTCAACATGGTGAAACCCCGTCTCTACTAAAAATACAAAAAATTAGCTGGGCATGGTGGCGTGTGCCTGTAATCCCAGCTACTCAGGAGGCTAAGGCAGGAGAATTGCCTGAACCCAGGAGGCGGAGGTTGCGGTGAGCCGAGATCGCGCCATTGCTCTCCAGCCTGGGTAACAATCGCGAAACTCCGTCTCAAAACAAAACAAAACAAAAAACAAAAACAAACTTGAAATGTGGAGTCAGCTCTGCCACTTACAAGCTATGTGGGTCTGGGAAATTTACTTAGTCTTTGATCTTCTTTGATTTAAAAAATATCCTGTGGTATAGAATTGAAGGGAACGCTGGGTATTATTAAATTATTATGTTATTAAAATTCTAAGCAGTTACTTAGTACTTTAAGTTCTTTAGCCTACTCCAAATTTAGAAATAGTCTAAATACGTTGCTATATTTGCTTTTTAATAACCAGCGCTCTCTTTATTCAGGTAAATAATTAAAAACATCTAGAAGTTAATTAATTGCTTTGTAAATCCTAACCTCTTTCATTCAAAATACCTAAGGTAGACCGGTCTTTATAAAAGTGCCGGGCTAAGAAAACTCTGTATTATATCTCCGAATCCAAATTTTATTGATGCCCAAAGTCTAAGAGTGTTTCCTGGACTTTGAGCTTTGAGATTGAACGAAGCAGATGGATGCTGGCTCTTACTAGGCAGGGCACTTATGTGGGGTCTGGCCAGACCAGGCCCGACCCAGCCAGCCCATCGGTAGAGTCAGCATCTGCTGGGCATGAAGATTCGTGTCGGCTCCTGCATTCCACCAAGTTCAGGAACCTGGCAGGGGCCTACGGCCTTCCTCAAAGGGACATACCTGTCGATCACCCCGCTCTTACAGGCCAGAGCCGGATATTGGCCTCCTGGCATCAGCGGCAGGGGCGTGTCCCTGGCCAGAGAGCCCAGGCTAGCGTGGGGTGACGTCATCGAAGGCGTGTCCCAGCCCTGCAGAGCGGTGGGCGGGGCCTGCGGGAAGGTGTGTCGGGGGCTGGTTGGAGACGCTGGCGGCGGGGCCGGGGCGGGGCCAAGGTGGCGGTGACGTCACGGGGCGGGGCGGAGGCCGGCGCGGGTAGGTAAGCGCAGCAGCTGGCGGTGGCGCTCATTCCCGGCTTCCAGCCACGCTGAGCGTCCTCTTCCTGGGAGATTCTCAGTGCTGCGGATCATGTCCCTAAGGGGAAGTCTCTCGCGTCTCCTCCAGACGCGAGTGCATTCCATCCTGAAGAAATCCGTCCACTCAGTGGCTGTCATAGGAGCCCCGTTCTCACAAGGGCAGGTGAGAACTGGCACCTGGCACCGCCGGGCAGGAGCCTCCGCCCCCCAGAACCTGGAGACAGCGGCGGTGGGGTGCGGGGGACTGGGAGGCGAGGAGAGAGGATGGGGAAAAACGGCGAGGGGAAGAGCTGGCGGGTTCCTGCGATTGGGCACCGTGGGAGCACGTGGGACTTTCCCCGAGAGAGGATGGAGAGCGAGGGTTGGAGGGCACCCTGTATGAGATGAGGGCGAGTTTCTGCGGCCTCCCCACAAAGAGCGAGAAAACGGTGGATGCAGCTTGGGGTGATGGAGGGGAGAGGAGGAGGAAGAGGATTCCTTGGAGGGGCTGGAGGGGGCGAAACTGGCCAGAATCCCCGGTGGAGAATTGACGGATGAGGTTAAAGGGAGCAACCGAGGATTTAAGTCTTATGGATCCAATCGCTCAGAATGAGCGTTAACTGGGAGGGAAATTGGAGCTGGCCTCTCCTGCGCGGGAGGCCGGTAGGGGCTGTTTTGTTCTTTTCAATGAAGGAAACCTGCAGTCGGGAGCGCTCAGTCATCGAGAAGCCGGGTCTCCGGCCCTAGCCAGCCCCAAACACGCCTAGCTCCCGGATCCTGACCTGGCTCCGCCTCTCCCGTCTTGGCGTGGGCAGCTGATGTGGTTCCAACAAAGGGGTTGGTTCCCCCTCCTTCCCTGCAAGTGTTTGAGGAAATGACCAGACCTTAGAGGTGAAAGGACAGTCATAGGTGGAAGGGCTAAGGCTGTCACGGGTTTTCAGAGGAAACTGCTGGGAACTAAGTGTACCAAAAAAAAAAAAATTTTTTTTTCAGTCATCTTCTCTACCTCTAACTGTAATTTGTGTGATTGACAGAAAAGAAAAGGAGTGGAGCATGGTCCCGCTGCCATAAGAGAAGCTGGCTTGATGAAAAGGCTCTCCAGTTTGGGTAAGTGGTTGGAGTTTTAGATATTCGTGCAAGTCTGGTAATAGATAACTTCAGGTCTTATCTCTGACATCTAGAGACTACACAGCTATGTATTTAGGAACAGTTCCACATTATGCACCCTCTTTTCAATCTGCAGCTTAAGATCTATCAAGGAGTCATCAGGGAAAGTTTTTTTTTTGTTGTTTTTTGTTTTTGAGACGGAGTTTCGCCCTTGTTACTCAGGCTGGAATGCAAAGGTGTGATCTCGGCTCACCGCAACCTCCGCCTCCTGGATTCAGGCAATTCTCCTGCCTCAGCCTTCCGAGTAGCTGGGACTACAGGCATGCGCCACCATGCCCAGCTAATTTTGTGTATTTTTAGTAGAGACGGTGTTTCACCATGTTGACCAGGATGGTCTCGATCTCTTGACCTCGTGATCCACCCACCTCGGCCTCCCAAAGTGCTGGGATTACAGGTGTGAGCCACTGCGCCCGGCCTCAGGGAAAGTTTTGTTACAATAAAGAGTAAGTGTGTTGGAAGGCAAGGAGGTAGCTTGAGGCAAGGTCTAAACAGCTGCCAGTGAATGCAAGTGATGTTAAGAACAGTAGCTCCAGCTTCAACTGCACAGTCAACATTTCCTCTTAGAATTACATTTTCCTGACTCAATCTTGAGATGCTGATGATTCATCAGTCTCGTCAGTTTCCTGTCTTCAAATCATTTCCTCTCTAGGGTTAATAGCTTTATTACTGGAAGCAGTAATATAGGTCTTATAGACTTATAGATCTTATAGAATATCTGTGTTTTGCGTGGGGTTTGTCTGTTTTCTTGAGACGGACTCTCATTCTGTCACCCAGACTGGAGTGCAGTGGTGTGATCTTGGCTTACTGCAACCTTCACCTTCTGTGTTCAAGCTATTCTCCTCCCAAGTAGCTGGAATTACAGGCTCATACCAGCACACCTGGCTAATTGTATTTTTAGTAGACATGGGGTTTCACCATGTTGGCCAGGTTGGTCTTGAACTCCTGACCTCAGGTGACCTGCCCGCCTCAGGCTCCCAAAATGCTGGGATAATAGGTGTGAGCCACCGTGCCCAGCCATAAATGCTGTTTCTATAGTATTGGAGAACCCTTCTCTTAGTAACAGCACCAAATTGGAATACCTTTATGAGCTGGGCACGGTGGCTCATTCCTGTAATCTCAGCACTTTGGGAGGCCGAGGCAGGTGGATCACCTGAGGTCAGGAGTTTGAGACCAGCCTGATCAATATCGTAAAATCTCTTCTCTACTAAAAATACAAAAATTAGGTATGGTGGCATTTTAGTAGAAAAGAAACTAGAAATTAGGCATGGTGGCACGCACCTCCAGCTACTCAGGAGCCTGAGACAGGAGAATTGCTTGAACCTGGAAGGCGAAGGTTGCAGTGAGCCGAGATCATGCCACTGCACTCCCACCGGGGTGACAGGGCGAGACTCCATCTCAAATACACACATACATACATACACACCTTTATGGGAGGAAGGTTCTTCCTTATATCCAATCTAAATGTTTCTAGCCATTGTTCAAGGCCATTTGCTCTGTTCATGTTTGGATCATTCACGTACCTTTTCTGGTGATATAAGTGCAAAATGTGAGGCAGCAGGGAGATTATGGAGATAGTAACACAGAATGGAAGTTAACTCCCCACTGTTGCTCTGAATTCTCTTCTGCTAGTCATAAGTCCATTGCAAGTGAAGTCATCTCCTTCCCAAAGCCAGAGAATAATGAAGTCACTGAAACTGCCTTGAGTTGAGGTGTCCTTCATGTACCTCTGCCTACATATGGATATGTTGACTTGGAGTCAATACTCAAACCTTGTTTCTTTATTAAATAATTGCAGTTTCTTCTTTACTAAGGCCTCTCTTAGTCATTTTAATAACTCTCCAAGTTCACTACTAAAGATTAGAGACAAACTGCTAAGATTTAGTTGTCTTTTAATGTGTCGCAAGTTACCTAATGGGAGGTGGTTTTTATTCCCACCTATAAATGAGCATACTGTCTCTTAAAATAGCTTGTACACACTGCCGTTTTAAAAGAATCATTTTACACTGAAGACGATGATCTCTGGTTATCACTATTTTTAAATCCTGGAGACATCTCTGTAGTCCAGGCGTCCCCAGACTTTTTACACAGGGGGCCAGTTCACTGTCCCTCAGACCGTTGGAGGACCGCCACATACTGTGCTCCTCTCACTGACCACAGTGAAAGAGGTGCCCCTTCCTGAAGTGCGGCAGGGTGCGGGATAAAGGCCTCAGGAGGCCGCATGCGGCCCGCGGGCGGTAGTTTGGGGACGCCTGCTGTAGTCCATCTGCATTTGGCCAAGCATTGCTCAAATTGCTCTACGGTGTGTAGATTCTGCCTTAAGAGGCTCCTGACAAGAAGCAGCTTCAGCCTCTTCTGGAGGAGACCTTTATGATAATCAGCTGAGGCTGCTGAATGAGGGGGAAGGGCAGATTTGTAGCAGTCTCTCTTACTCATGCTTTGTAGACCTCCTTTCCTGTCACAGCTCTTGGTATTTTTCCACTCCAACCCAGGTGGAGCCATTCTCTTGTAAATACTACTCCCTCTACTCCTTCCTCTTTAAACTCCCAGCCTAAAGTGATGAAGCTTCAGTTTATGTGACCTTCTCTTTTATTTTTTTCCTCGAATATCTTTAATTGTACAATTATATCCTTACCGTGTAGCTGATTGGTAGCTCAGTATCACCTGAAATAGAATCTCATCACCTATTAAATACATTGTGGCACTCAGCAGATTTCTAGCGTATGGTTTTGGCTAATCTGGATTATGTTGGAGAAAAGTACCAAGAGACATTTCAATTGCCCTATTCCTAAACAATACCAAAATACCTTAAGTCTTTTGAGCGCTTTCAAATAAGCAGCAGGGGTCAAATTTCAAGGGAGAGACCCATGAAAAGGTAACTTTCACAATCCCTTTGTTCCTTGCCTTTGCTCTGATGTCACAGGCTGCTGGTGACAGCAGACATACCATAACGTGAGTGAAACTTCCTGTTTTCTCTCGAATGAAGGTATTTGACTTAGTGTCTGGGCTTGTTTTATTTCCTTGGGCTTAATAAGGACACTCAGTAGTTCTCTCAAGTAACCTTTTATTTTTCTTTGAGAGAGGGTCTCACTTGATCACTCAGGTTACAGTGCAGTGATCAGGCTACAGTCACAGCCTACTGCAGTCTCAACCTCCTGGAGTCAAGCTATCTTCCCACCTCAGCAGGTAGCTGGGACTGGATATATATATATATTTATTTATTTATTTTCTTTTGTAGAGACAGGGTCTCACTATGTCTGGACACAAACTCCTGGATTCAAGCAATCCTCCCATCTTGGCCTCCCAAAGTGTTGGAATTAGAGGGATGAGCCACCATGCCTGGCCCACTTATTTTAGTGTATAAAGAGGGCCTAAAAGAAATGAAAAGGCATGCTCTGGCAAGGCTGAGGAGCAGCATATCCGCACATGATTTTGATTAGCTCTGATAGCCATGGTAATTTGTGAGCTCTGGCCAGCTGTTACCATGTGAGGTGTGAGCCTTGTATTCTTTTCTCCGGTTTTTCAAGAAAAAACAGAAATTTGCATTTTAATGGGAAATCTATATTGTTTTAAAATACTGTATAGTGACGCAATTGAAAATAGTGGTGTAACTGCCACAATTGTTACCATAACCAAAGATCTCCTGTTCTGTTATTTTACTTAAATCAACATGCTATTTTGTTTTCACTTACTTCTGACTTTAGCCTTGTGCTGAGCCATGTATCCATTCAGTGATGTTCATGTGCTAGTTATGTTTTTCTTCTCACACATGAAAATAAATGCCTAACTGTTAGAAGCTCAAAGGAAAAAAAAGAAAATAATGGTGTAGGGCTTCCAAAAAAGGAAAGAGAACTATAAGTAGTCTGTTCTTGCATTTCTGTAAAGACATACCTGAGAATGAGTAACTTATAAAGAAAAGAGATTTAATTCACTGATGGTTATGCAAGCTGCACAGGCTTCTGTTTCTGGGGAGGCCCTAGGAGAGTCACATTCACGGCGGAAGGTGAAGGGGAAGCAAGCATGTCTTATATGGTGGGAGCAGGAGGAAGAGTGAAGAGGGAGGTGCTACACACTTTTAACCAGATCTCATGAGAACTCTATGATGAGACAACACTAGGGAGATGGTGTTAAACCATTAGAAACCACCCCCATGATCCAATTACCTCCCACGAGGCCAGACCTACAACATTGGGAATTACAGTTCAACATGAGATTTGGGTGGGAACACAGAGCCAAACCATATCAAGAATGTTGGCAAAAATTATCAGAATCAGCTTTTTCAGAACTCTGGAAATTAACCAAAGGCTTGTACAATCTGGGGAGCATTTATTCAAGAACCATGTTGAATCTCAGTAAGAACATTAAGATTTGTGGCATTTCAACTTGCCCTGTTCTCATATTGCCTTTTCCCAGATCAGCCATAGCCTGGACAACCAGTAGCCTGCAATCACAGTAAAACCAGGAAGCTGGAAGTTACTGGAAAAGGGAGAACAGAGCTGATACTCCTCAGAGATCATCCCCAGAGAATTGTCATTTGGCTGGTCTGGTGGTCAAATTGCCCATTCACAAGGCTGTCTTTATTTGAACAACACAAGTCAGTAGAGAGAGAATAGTCTTCAGTAAATGGTGCTTGGGCAACTGCATATCCACATACCACCCCTCCAAAAAAAAAAAAAAAAAATCCCAACCTCACATCATATACAAAAATTAACTCAATGGACCAAAGTCCTAAATGTAATGCTGAAACCATACAACTGTTAGAGCGCATAGGACTGGATCTTCGTGACCTTGGGTTAAGTGTTGGTTTCTTAAATATCCCACCAAAATCACAAGTGATAAAAATAAATTCGACTTCATCTAAATTAAATACATCTGTGTTTCAGAGAGCACTATTGAGAAAGTGAAAAGACTTTCAATGTAATGGGAAAAAAAGGAGAGAAAAGGTAAAAAGACTGCCCATAGAATGGGCAAAATATTTGCAAATCATATGCATGGTGAGATTCTAGTGTCCAGAAAACATAAATAAAATATCAACTGTAGAGAGACAACCCAATTTAAAAATTAGCAATAGATTTAACTAGCCATTTCTCCAAAGAAGTTATACCAATGAGCAATAAACATATTAGTTCTTATGGAAATGCAAATTAAAAACTACAATGACCAGGCATGGTGGCTCATGCCTGTAATACCAGGACTTTGGGAGGCCGAGGCAGTCAGATTATTTGAGGTCAGGTGTTTGAGACCAGCCTGGTTAACATGGTGAAACTCTGTCTCTACTAAAAAATACAAAAATTAGCTGGGTGTAGTGGCACATGCCTGTAGTCCCACCTACATGGGAGGCTGAGGCAGGAGAATCTCTTGAACCTGGGAGGCAGAGGTTGCAGTGAATGGAGATTGTGCCACTGCTCCAGCCTGGGTGACAGAGTGAGACTCTGTCTCAGGAAAACACAGAACCAAAAACAACTACAATGAAATACCATTTCACACCCAGTAGTATGGCTATGATAAAAAAGGTAGACGACACCAAGTGTTGGTGAGGGTGTGAAAAGATTGGACCTCTCATACGCTACTTGTGTGAGTGTAAAACTGTGGAGCCACTTTGGAAAACAGTCTGGCAGATCCTCAGAGTTAAATGTATAGTTACTGTATGCTCAAGCAATTCTATTCCTATGTATATACCTAACAGAATTCAAAACACATGTTCACACAATTTTTTTTTTTGTTTTTTGAGACAGAGTTTTGCTCTTTCACCCAGGCTGGAGTGCAGTGGTGCAGTCTCGGCCTTAGCCTTCTGAGTAGCTGGGACCACAGGTGAGCACCACCACACCCAGCTAACTTTTGTATTTTTAATTTTGCGATGTTGACCAGGTTGGTGTCGAACTCCTAGACTCAAGTGATTCACCTGCCTTGGCCTCCCAAAGTGCTGGGATTATAGGCATAAGCCACTGTAACTGGCCATACCCAAACTTATATACAAATGTTCATAGCATTATTCATAATGCGGAAACTATCAACATGCTAGCAACTATCAACGTGATATCATATGCTATCAACATGTGGAAACTCAAATGTACATTAATTGAATAGGTGAAGAAAATCTGACATATCCATACAATGGAGTATTATTCAGCCATAAATGGAATGCTACAACACAGATGAACCTAGAAAACGTGCTAAGTGACGGAAGGCAGACACAGAAGGCCACATGTTATATGATTCCATTTATATGAACTGTCTAGAATAGGCAAAGCCATAGAAACAGAAAGGAGATTCATGGTTCCTGGGAGCTGGGAATGACTGCTAATGGGTATGGATTTCTTTTTTGAAGGAAACATTCTTTTTTATGGAACTGTTACGGAATTGGGTAGTGTCGATGGCTGCATAACTTCTTGAATATTTTTAAAACCACTGAATTATAAATTCTAAAAGGATGAATTTTATGGTATGTGAATTATATATATCTCAATAATAACAAAACTAGATATGCAATTGTGATCAGTAAGGACACACACACACACACACACACACACACATATATGAAACTTCTGAATTGCTAATATTGATCTATTTTGTGACTTGGGTAGTAACTAGGGTGTTTACAACTATCTATTATATTTATGTAAGTTTTATGTGTTTACATTTTATGAAATACATAATAAAGACACATCACACATCATGTCTGTTGATAGATATGGATCTTTTCAAGCTCTAGTTTTGGGCATTGAAAATGATGAAACTGGTGTCTCTAAGGTGTCTTTTGAATGGTTTTATATCTTTGGGACAAGAATTGGTTGCTAGGTTGACTCAACAGCAATCCTCTGCCATTCACACTCTTCTATTAAACACTTAGTAAGCAAGGCATAGTGGCTCATGCCTGTCGTCCCAGCGCTTAGGGAGGCCAAGGTGGGAAGATCACTTGAGACCAGGAGTTTAAGATCAGCCTGAACAACGTAGCAAGACCCCATCTCTACATTTTTTTAAGAGTGTATTTCCACAGCAAGAAAAAAATGAAAGTACAGCATCTGTCTCACTTCCCTCTAAAAAGTCTTTGCCTAGGGCCTAGGGTCTGCGTATGTGATTGGAAGCTAAATTATTGGAATGCGCTTGTTTGTTTAAGGTTAGTAAAGTTCTGGGTTCTTTGATTTCTAAAGTCATTCTGATATATATTTGGAAAAGTAAATGTCTAGTAAATTGGCTTTATATTTCCTATGGGGATCCAGCATAAAACCAAACCTGCTTTGGACTTGATCTGTGTCACAGTGCCCTTGGGGGATGGGTCACCTGTAACAGAGGAGCAGGAGCTGAGAAATGGCATCACTTTAGGGCCCTCTTTAATCCCACCTGAAATGTCACTAATAGTGACCTATTTCTTTGGGTTCATGCTTTTCATTTTTCAGGCCCCCTTTATATTGCAGATTCTTTTATTTTATACATGGGGTCTCACTATGTTGTCCATGCTGGGGTGTGAGGGCTATTCTCCGGCATAAACATAGTACACTACAGCCTCAAACTCCTGGACTCAAGCAAGCTTCCCACCTCAGCCTTCTGGGTAGCTGGGATTACAGATGTGCACCACTGTGCTCAGCTGCAGATTCCTTTTGGAAGGTGAATATGTTATCAATAATTTGCTAATGCCTTAGTAAAAACTTATATCAGTGGTGTACCTGCACATAGAAAAATCTATAGTAGACGCTATTGGGATTTGGCAAATTTCAATGTAGCCATGTACTTCCCATTTGTGACAGCAAATATTTTAACTTAATACCTCTTATTTAACTTATCAAAAGTTTTTTGATACTTAACATTTACCGTCTTCTAGACAGTGTGCTAGGTATTTGCTATTATCCCATTTTCATAATTTGTAAAAGGCAAATTTTGACCACCTGACCCATTAGGATGGCTACTATCAAAACAGAAAATAAGTATTGATGAAGATGTGGAGAAATCGGAACTTTTGTGGAGTATCGGTAGGAACATAAAACGGAGCTGCTATGGAAAACAGTATGCAACTCCTCTAAAAATTAAAAATAGAATTATTGTATGATTGAGCAATTCTACTTCTAGGTATGTACCCAAAAGGATTGAAAGCAGGATCTTTGAAGTAGTTGTGTACCGATGTTCATAGCAGTATTAACAATAGCCAAAAGGTGGAAGCAGCCCGAGTGTTCACTGACGGGTGAATGGAAAAACAAAATGTGGCATAATGGGCTATCATTCAGTCTTTAAAAAGCAGGTCTGGGTGGGTTGGCTCATGTCTGTAATCCCAGCACTTTGGGAGGCTGAAGTGGGAGAATTGCTTGAGTCCAGGAGTTTGAAACCAGCCTGAGCAACTTAGCGAGACCCCATCGCCACAAAAAGCAAAACATTAGCTAGGTGTGGCGGTGCATGTATGTAGTTCTAGCTACTCAGGAGGCTGAGGCAGGAGTATTGCTAGAGCCCAGTAGGTTGAGTCTGTAGAGAGCTATGATCATACCACTGCATTCTAGCCTGCCAGCATGGCCAACAGAATAAAGCCTCGTTTCTGTTTAAGAAACAAAACAAACCTGACAGATGCTGCAATGTTCACCCTTAAGGGTGAACCTTGAGGGCAT
Organism: Saimiri boliviensis; assembly: GCF_048565385.1. Classification (NCBI taxonomy): domain Eukaryota; kingdom Metazoa; phylum Chordata; class Mammalia; order Primates; family Cebidae; genus Saimiri; species Saimiri boliviensis. Next base: position 36,082,774 of record NC_133450.1, on the reverse strand, counting down.
TATGCTAAGTGAAATAAGCCAGTCACAGAAAGACAAATACGGCATGAATCCATTTATATGAAGTTTTTAAAGCAGTCCAATTTATAAAAACAAAGTGGAATGGTATTACTAGGACTTGGTGAGAGAAAGAAATGGGGACTTAAGTATTGCTTAATAGGTACAGAGTTTGTTTTCGCAAGATGAGTTCTGGAGATGGATGATGGTGATAACGGTTAGTTACACAATGATGTGAATGTACTTAATGCTACTGAATTTAAATTTTATGTATATTATCACTTTTTTTTTTTTTTTTTTTTGGAGCTGGAGTCTGGCTCTGTTGCCCAGGCTGGAATGCAGTGACATGATCTCGGCTCACTGCAACCTCCGCCTCTTCAGTTTAAGTGATTCTCCAGCCTCAACCTCCCAGGTAGCTGGGATTGCAGGTGTGCACCACCATGCCTAGCTAATTTTGTATTTTTAGTAGAGATGGGGTTTTATCATGTTGGCCAGGCTGGTTTCGAACTCCTGGCCTCAAGTGATCTGCCCGCCTCGGCCTCCCAAAATGCTGGGATTACAGGCGTGAGCCACTGCACCCAGCCTACTATCACAATTTAAGAGAAAACATTTAAATATAGAATGTATATTAAGAACAAGGGGGATTTCCCTTTCAAGCACTTCTCTCTCTCTCTCTCTCTCCCTCTCTCTCTCTCTCTCTCTCTCAGAGAATTAGAAAAAAAAAAAGAACAAGGAAGGTCACTTGAAGTTCTGGCTTCTTAGGACCACAATGCTGTATATCTGAAAACTCTTCAACCTGTTTTTCAGCACATTGTTTTGATCTGTAAATAAATGCTGAGAATTCTTTTTTTTTTGAGACGGGGTTTTGCTCTTGTTACCCAGGCTGGAGTGCAATGGCACGATCTCGGCTCACCGCAACCTCCGCCTCCTGGGTTCAAGCAATTCTCCTGCCTCAGCCTTTCTAGTAGCTGGGACTACAGGCGTGCGCCACCATGCCCAGCTAATTTTTGTATTTTTAGTAGAGACGGGGTTTCACCATGTTGACCAGGATGGTCTCCATCTCTTGACCTCGTGATCCACCCACCTCGGCCTCCCAAAGTGCTGGGATTACAGGCTTGAGCCACCGCACCCGGCCTGAGAATTCTTTTTTTTAAGAAAAGGGAAGCCGGCCGGGCGCGGTGGCTCAAGCCTGTAATCCCAGCACTTTGGGAGGCCGAGGCGGGTGGATCACGAAGTCAAGAGATCGAGACCATCCTGGTCAACATGGTGAAACCCCATCTCTACTAAAAATGCAAAAAAAATTAGCTGGGCGTGGTGGCGCGTGCCTGTAATCCCAGCTACTCAGGAGGCTGAGGCAGGAGAATCGCCTGAACCCAGGAGGCGGAGGCTGCGGTGAGCCGAGATCGCGCCATTGCACTCCAGCCTGGGTAACAAGAGCGAAACTCCGTCTCAAAAAAAAAAAAAAAGAAAAGAAAAGAAAAGGGAAGTATAGGGGCCAGGGGTGGTGGCTCATACCTGTAATCCCAGGACTTTGGGAGGCCAAGGCAGGTGGATCACCTGAGGTCAGGAGTGCCAAACCAGCCTGGCCAACATGGTAAAACCTTATCTCTGCTAAAAAATACAAAAATTAGCCAGGTGTGGTGGTGGGGAGGCACCTGTAATCCCAGCTACTCTGGAGGCTGAGGCAGGAGAATCGCTTGAACCGGGAGACGGAGGTTGCAGTGAGCAAGATTGCGTGGGCAACAGAACAAGACTCCCGTCTCAAAAAAAAAAAAAAAAAAAAAAAAAGTATGACCTGAGGAGGTGAGGAGGTTGAGAAACTTTCCCAAGGTCAGTAGTAGAGTTGAGAAGTAATTAAGAACCTCATTTCTTGCCATATGAAACCAGAATCTTAGATTGTCCAATCAAATTCTCAGCTTCCTCGGCTCTTACTGCAAAGGAATAAACTGTACTACGCAGCTTTCTTTTTAATAGAAATGTTATTTATCGTTTATAACGAATGCACTGCATAAGAACTTTGTAGCTTCATTATTGTGAAATGTATTCAAGGTCCTCCAGTGAAAGTGAAACATTCTCAAAGACTTGCGTTAATGAAAACTACACAGAAAACCTTTCGAAGGATATGTGTGGATCTGATAAATACTTGGCAAATGTTTGAGTTACACATTCTTTTTTTTAAATATATACAAAATTTCTGTCACTGAGTGCTTTTTATTACTTCTTTTTTTTAAGTCTTTTTTCTACTGCATTTTAGGTTTTGGGGTACATGTGAAGAACATGCAAGATGGTTGCATAGGTACACAGGTGGCAGTGTGATTTGCTGCCTTCCTCCCCTTCACCTGTATCTGGCATTTCTCCCCATGCTCTCTCTCCCCAATTCCCCACCCGCTGCTGTCCCTCCCCTCAACAGACCCCAGTGTGTGATGCTCCCCTCCCTGTGTCCATGTGTTCTCATTGTTCAACACCAATCTATGAGTGAGAACATGCAGTGTTTGATTTTCTGTTCTTGTGTCAGTTTGCTGAGAATGATGGTTTCCAAGTCATCCATGTCCCTACAAAGGACACGAACTCATCGTTTTTGATGGCTGCATAATATTCTATGGTGTATATGTGCCACATTTTCCCTGTCCAGTCTATCATCGATGAGCATTTGGGTTGGTTCCAGGTCTTTGCTATTGTAAACAGTGCTGCAGTGAACATTCGTGTGCATGTGTCCTTATAGTAGAACGATTTCTAATCCTTTGGATATATACCCAGTAATGGGATTGCTGGGTCAAATGGAATTTCTATTTCTAGGTCCTTGAGGAATCGCCACACTGGTTGAACTAATTTACACTCCCACCAACAGTGTAAAAGTGTTCCTATTTCTCCACATCCTCTCCAGCATCTGTTGTCTCCAGATTTTTTAATGATCGCCATTCTAACTGGCGTGAGATGGTATCTCAATGTAGTTTTGATTTGCATTTCTTTAATGACCAGTGATGATGAGCATTTTTTCATGTTTCTTGGCCTCATGTATGTCTTCTTGTCTGTTCATATCCTTCACCCACTTTTGAATGGGCTTATTTTTTTTTTTCTTGTAAATCTGTTTTAGTTCTTTGTAAATTCTGGATATTAGCCCTTTGTCATATGGGTAAACTGCAAAAATTTTTTCCCATTCTGTTGGTTGCCAATTCACTCTAATGACTGTTTCTTTTGCCATGCAGAAGCTGTGGAGTTTGATTAGGTCTCATTTGTCTATTTTGGCTTTTGTTGCCAATGCTTTTGGTGTTTTGGTCATGAAATCCTTGCCTATGCCTATGTCCTGAATGGTTTTGCCGAGATTTTCTTCTAGGGTTTTTATGGTGTTAGGTCTTATGTTTAAGTCTTTAATCCATCTGGAGTTAATTTTAGTGTAAGGTGTCAGGAAGGGGTCCAGTTTCTGCTTTCTGCACATGGCTAGCCAATTTTCCTAACACCATTTATTAAACAGGGAATCCTTTTCCTATTGCTTGTTTTTGTCAGGCTTGTCAAAGATCAGATGGCTGTAAATATGTTGTGTTGCCTCCGAGGCCTCTATTCTGTTCCATTGGTCTATATCTCTGTTTTGGTACCAGTACCATGCTGTTTTGATTACTGTAGCCTTGTAGTATAGTTTGAAGTTCGGTGGTGTGATGCCTCCTGCTTTGTTCTTTTTGCTTAAAATTGACTTGGCTAGGCCGGGCACGGTGGCTCAAGCCTGTAATCCCAGCACTTTGGGAGGCTGAGGCGGGTGGATCATGAGGTTAAGAGATCGAGATCATCCTGGTCAACATGGTGAAACCCCGTCTCTACTAAAAATACAAAAAATTAGCTGGGCGTGGTGGCGCGTGCCTGTAATCCCAGCTACTCAGGAGGCTGAGGCAGGAGAATTGCCTGAACCCAGGAGGCAGAGGTTGCGATGAGCTGAGATTGCGCCATTGTACTCCACCCTGGGTAACGAGAGTGAAACTCCGTCTCAAAGAAAAAAAAAAAAAAAAAAAGAATTGACTTGGCTATGCGGGCTCTCTTTTGGTTCCATATGAAGTTTAAGGTGTTTTTTTCCAGTTCTGTGAAGGTCATTGGTAGCTTGATGGGGATAGTGTTGAATCTGTAAATTACTTTGGGCAGTATGGACATTTTCATGATATTGATTCTTCCTAACCATGAACATGGAATGTTTCTCCATCTGTTTGCGTCCTCTCTTATTTCGTTGAGCAGTGGCTTGTAGTTCTCCTTGAAGAGGTCCTTTACGTTCCTTGTTAGTTGTATTCCTAGGTATTTTATTCTCTTTGTAGCAATTGTGAATGGCAGTTCGTTCTTGATTTGGTTCTCTTTAAGTCTGTTATTGGTGTATAGGAATGCTTGTGATTTTTGCACATTGATTTTGTATCCCGAGATGAGACTTTGCTGAAGTTGCTTATCAGTTTCAGGAGATTTTGGGCTGAGATGATGGGGTCTTCTAGATATACAATCATGTCATCTGTAAATAGAGACAATTTGACTTCCTCCTTACCTATTTGAATACCTTTTATTTCTTTTTCTTGACTGATTGCTCTGGCTAGAACTTCTAGTACTATATTGAATAGGAGTGGTGAGAGAGAGCATCCTTGTTTAGTGCCAGATTTCAAAGGGAATGCTTCCAGTTTTTGCCCATTCAGTATGATATTGGCTGTTTGTCATAAATACCTTTTTTTTTTTTTAACTACTAGAAAAAAACACAGAGCTTTATTATTCTCAACACCAGCAGCAGCGGTCTCTGTAGGAGGACAGGGGACTGAGTTCTGTTGACTGACAGGGATAGGTGGCTCCTACTTGCCGGCGATAAGCGGGTTCTGCAGGACCACTATGACTGAGTCCCCATGCAGGAACATCTTGGAGATGTAGTGGTCTTTATTGACTGGCTTGGACTTCTTCTTGCCCTTGTCACTCTTGGGTACCTCAGTCCACATCTCCTTCACGTTCTCCAGCACCATGTTGCAGTGCCTATTGAAGGCCTGCACGTGGCCCAGGAGTTTCTTATTGTTGCGGCAGTTGATGAGCACTTGGGTGTTGTTCTTGACGGACTGAGTCAGCACAGAGAGTGGATCCATGTTAAATTCCTCCTCCTCTCGCTTCTGCAGCTCCTCCAGGGTGATTTCACTCTTGGGCTTGTTGAGGAGGCTCATGTTGGTCACTAAGCTCTCGGTTCACTCCAGTTTCCATCAATAGATTTTATAATTTTGAGATACGTTCTGTCAATACCCAGTTTATTGAGGGTTTTTAGCATAAAGGGCTGTTGAATTTTGTCAAAGGCCTTCTCTGCATCAATTGAGATAATCATGTGGTTTTTGTCTTTGGTTCTGTTTATGTGGTGAATTATGTTTATAGACTTGCATATGTTGAACCAGCCTTGCATAAGCTTTTTATGTGCTGTTGCAATGGGCTTGCCACTATTTTATTGAAGATTTTTGCATCTATGTTCATCATGGATATTGGCCTGAAGTTTTCTTTTCTTGCTGAGTCTCTACCCAATTTTGGTATCAGGATGATGTTGGTCTCATAAAATGATTTGGGAAGGATTCCCTCTTTTTGGATTATTTGGAATAGTTTCAGAAGGAATGGTACTAGCTCCTCTTTGTATGTCTGGTACAATTCGGCTGTAAACCCATCTGGACCTGGGCTTTTTTTGGGTGGTAGACTTTTAATTCCTGCCTTAACTTCAGACCTTGTTACTGGTCTATTCAGGGTTTCGACTTCTTCCTGGTTTAGGCTTGGGAGGATGCAAGTGTCCAGGAATTTATCCATTTCTTCCAGGTTTACTAGTTTATGTGCATAGAGTTGTTTATAGCAATCTCTGATGGTGGTTTGCAATTTTGTGGAATCTGTGGTGATATCCCCTTTATCGTTTTTTATTGCATCTATTTGATTATTCTCTTTTCTTGTTTATTAATCTGGCTAGTGGTCTATTTTGTCGATCTTTTCGAAAAACCAGCTCCTGGATTTATTGATTTTTGTGAAGGGTTTTTTGTGTCTCTATCTCCTTCAGTTCTGCTCTGATCTTAGTTATTTCTTGTCGTCTGCTAGGTTTTGAGATTTTTTTATATTGCTCCTCTAGCTCTTTCAATTTTGACGATAGGGTGTCAATTTTAGATCTCTTCCTTGCTTCTCATGTGGGCATTTATTGCTATATATTTTCCTCTAGAGACTGCTTTAAATGTGTCCCAGAGATTCTGGTATGTTGTGTCTTCATTCTCACTGGCTTCAAAGAACATCTTTATTTCTGCCTTCATTTCATTGTTTATCCAGTCAACATTCAAGAGCAAGTTGTTCAGTTTCCATGAAGCTGTGTGGTTCTGAGTTAGTTTCTGAATTCTGAGTTCTAACTTGATTGCACTGTGGTCTGAGAGACTGTTTGTTATGATTTCCATTCTTTTGCATTTGCTGAGGAGTGATTTACTTCCAATTATGCGGTCAATTTTAGAGTAGGTGTGATATGGTGCTGAGAAGAATGTATATTCTGTGGATTTGGGGTGGAGAGTTCTGTAAATATCTATTAAGTTTGCTTGATCCAGGTCTGAGTTCAAGTCCTGGATATCCTTGTTAATTTTCTATCTCGTTGATCTGTCTGATATTGACAATGGGTTGTTAAAGTCTCCCACTATTATTGTGTGGGAGTCTAAGTCTCTTTGTAAGTCATTAAGAACTTGCCTTATGTATCTGGTGCTCCTGTATTGGGTGTGTATATATTTAGGATCATTAGCTCTTCTTGTTGGATTGATCCTTTTACCGTTATGTAATGTCCTTCTTTGTCTCTTGTGATCTTTGTTGGTTTAAAGTCTATTTTATCAGAGACGAGAATTCCAACTCCTGCTTTTTTTTTTTTTTTTTTTGGCTCTCCATTCGCTTGGTAAATCTTCCTCCATCCCTTTATTTTGAGCCTTTGTGTGTCCTTGCATGTGAGATGGGTTTCCTGGATACAGCACACCGATGGGTTTTGGCTTTTTATCCAGTTTGCCAGTCTGTGTCTTTTGATTGGAGCATTTAGCCCATTTACATTTAGGGTTTATATTGTTATGTGTGAGTTTGATCCTGCTATTTTGATGCTAGCTGGCTGTTTTGCCTGCTAGTTGATGCAACTTCTTCATTGTGTTGATGCTCTTTACCATTTGGTATGTTTCTAGAGTGGCTGGTACTGGTTGTTCCTTTCTATGTTTAGTCCCTCTTTCAGAAGCTCTTGTAAAGCAGGCCTGGTGGTGATGAAATCTCTGAGTACTTGTTTGTTCACAAAGGATTTTCTTTTTCCTTCACTTATGAAGCTTAGTTTGGCTGGATATGAATTTCTGGGTTGAAAGTTATTTTCTTTAAGGATGTTGAATATTGGCCCCCACTTTCTTCTGGCTTGTAGGTTTCCTGCTGTGAGTCTAATGGGCTTCCCTTTGTGGGTAACCCGAGCTTTCTCTCTGGCTTCCCTTAGCATTTTCTCCTTCATTTTAACCCTGGTGAATCTGACGATTATGTGCCTTGAGGTTGTTCTTCTTGAGCAATATCTTTGTTGGGTTCTCTGTATTTCCTGGACTTGAATATTGGCCTGCCTTGCTAGGTTGGGGAAGTTTTCCTGGATGATATCCTGAAGAGTATTTTCCAGCTTGGATTCATTCTCTCCATCACATTCAGGTACACCTATCAAACGTAGATTAGGTCTTTTCACATAGTCCCGTATTTCTTGGAGACTTTGTTCATTCCTTTTTATCCTTTTTTCTCTAATCTTGCCTTCTCATTTTATTTCACTGAGTTGATCTTCAACCTCTAATATCCTTTCTTCTGCTTGGTCAGTTTGGCTGTTGAAACTCGTGCATGCTTTGCAAGTTCTCATGTTGTGTTCTTGAGCTCCATCAATTCACTTATATTCCTAAGTTGTCTATTCTTGTTAGCATTTCATCAAGTCTTTTTTCAAGGTTCTTAGTTTCTTTGCATTGGGTTAGAACATGTTCTTTTAGCTCACAGAAGTTTCTTATTACCCATCTTCTGAAGCCTGATTCTGTCAGTTCATCACACTCATTCTCCATCCCGCCTTATTCCCTTGCTGGTGAGGAGTTGTGATCCCTCGTAGGAGGAGAGGCGTTCTGGTTTCAGGTGCTTTCATCCTTTTTGCGCTGGTTTCTTCCCATCTTTGTGGATTTATCCACCTGTCATCTTTGAAGTTGTTGACTTTCAGATTGGGTCTCTGAGAAGATGTCCAGTTTGTTGGTGATGAAGTTATTTCCTTCTGTTTCTTAGTTTTCCTTCTAACAGTCTGGCCCCTCTGCTGTAGGACTGCTGACGTCCAGTCCAGGCCCTGCTTGCCTGGGGATCACCTGCAGCAGCTGCAGAACAGTAAGGGTTGTTGCCAATTTCTTCTTTGGATACCCACCAAATGTCAGCCTAGCTCTCCTTTATGAGGTGACTCTTTGGATATATGGGGGTCAGGGAGCTGCTTGAGGAGACAGTCTGCTCTTTATAGGAGCTCAAGTGCTGAGCTGTGATCTCCATTGTTCATTTAGAGCTGCTGGGCAGGTATGTTTAAGTCCGCTGCAGCAGAACTCATAAACCCCTCCCTTTATTTTCCCCCCCAGGTGCTCTGTCCCGAGTAGTCAGGGCTTTATTTATGAGTTTCCGTTGTGCTGCTGCCTTTTTATCAGGGCTGCCCTGCCCAGCGAGGAGGCAGCCTAGTCACTGTCTGCCTGCAGAGGCTTTGCTGAGCTGCTGTGGGCTCTGCCCAGCTTGAGTTACAGAAAGTCCATTTAAAAGTGATTATTTGTAAGACAAAATGTAAATAATTTCAAAAATCATTTAAAAAATCATCATAAATCCATGATCGTCACCTCCAGCTTAGCCCTCATTCTCGGTGTCTTCCTTCCTGCATTTCCCACAACAGCCATCTCATGATCCTCAAGCTCATGCTTTTCCAGTGGAGGTATGGACTCTCTCCAACTTTCTCCCTGTCATCCTCCAAATCAGTTGTATTGACAAAGAACCTTTAACACCCTCCTCAGAGGATGAGGGTCTAGTTCCTGTATTAAGTTGGTGCAAAAGTAATTGCAGTTTTTGCCATTGAAACGGATGTCATAGATAAGAGTGCCCATGGTAAGGGCTCGAAATTAACAGTGACTTGAAAGAAAAATTGTTCACTTGGCTCTCAAGTAAACAGTTTGAAAAGTAGTCCAGAGCTGGTTTAGCAGCTCTGTTCCTCTAAGCTCAGACCTAGATTCTTATCTGGTGCCACAGGCAAGGCCTCTGCCTAATGGCGCTAGATTGTCGTGGCCTCAGCAGCGGGATGGAAAAATGAACAAATAAAGGGGCAAAGGCAGTTCTCTTCCTTCCCATGAAGTTGTTGCCAGACACTTCTGCTTATCCTATTGGCCAGAAGTGGTTCAAGTAGCCACATCCAGTCACAAGCAAGTTAGTAAATGTAGTCTATTCCAAGAGGTTATGCTCCCAGCTAAAAACTTGTTCTCTCTGGGAAAAGGGAAGAATGGATTTTAGACAACTAACACTCAGCAATGCCCTCTCCCTATGCTCTAGACCCCATCCCCTCTGATAGTTCCTGCTCCAGCATTATCCCTCCTCTCCCCTCCTCTTGTGGCTTTTCTCTCCTGTCCTTTCAGTAATTAATTATGCAACACTTGACCATCCCCCTTGACCTTAGGTGGCCTTCTAGCTATAGTCTAGTTATTTTTTCTTCAAAGCCACCTTCCTGGCTTCCTCGTTGCCCTTTCACATTTCAGGTTGTTATAATGTGGCTTCATGGGCCATCATTCCAATAAACCTAGTGTTTTTGCAGTATCTGACCTACTTTCTAATACAATGAACAGTATAACATTCACCTTATTTACACTACTAACCCTGCTTTTTAAAATTGAAACCAACACTACTCTCTCTTGGCTATAACTTCAAATTCCTTTATTAGATCCTTTCTTTTCTTTTTCTTCTTTTTTTTTTTTTGAGACAGGGTCTCACTCTGTCACCCACACTGGAGTACAGTGGTATGATCTCAGCTCACCACAGCCTTGACCTCCCAGGCTCAAGCAACCCTCCCATTTTAGCCTCCCAAGTAGCTGGAACTACAGGCACATGCCACCACCCCAGCTAACTTATTTATGTTTTCGAGACAGGGTCTCACTATGTTGCTCAGTCTGGTGTTGAACTCCTGGCCTCATGTGATCCTCCTGCCTCTACCTTCCAAAGCTTTGGAATTATAGGTGTGAGCCACTGCATCTGGCCTGTATCCTCTATTTCTACCTACTACTTACATGTCAGTATTCTCAGGATTCTGTCCTTGATCCTCCAGCTTTATCCTGTCTTGATTGGCATTCTACTTCCACAGCTTCACTGTTACCTGTATGCTGATGCCACCTAAAGCTCTTTTTTTTTTCTTTTTTTCTTTTTTAATTTTTTGAGACAGGGTCTTTCTCTGTCACCCAGGCTGGAGTGCAGTAGCATAATCTTGGCTCACTGCAGCCTCTACCTCCTGGGCTCAAGTAATTCTCCCACCTCAGTCTCCCAAGTAGCTGACAGGTTTGTGTCACCATGCCTAGCTAATTTTGCTTATTTTTTTTTTCTTTTCGTTTTAGAGATGAGGTCTCACTATGTTGCCCAAGTTGGTCTCGAACTCCTGGACTTAAGCAGTCTTCCCGCCTCAGCCTCTCAAAGTGTTGAAATTACACACGTGAGCCACTTTGTCTAGCAAAAGCTTTATCTTTAACACTTATTTTTCCTCCTAACTCCAAACCTGCATACAGATATCTTCCATGTATATTATCTTTTTAACTTTTTGCTACCAAAGTGTTCAACCATAATGAAAGTAGAGATGGTATCATAACTGACTTTATATATCTGTCAGCCAGCATCATCACCAATATGAGGCAATGTTTTTCAACCACCTCCAGACCATTTTGAAGTAAATCAGACATCATGGACCTCACAGCACCTTTTATCGCACACAGTGTATCCTAACTTTATCATGGCCACCCAGAGGGGAAACGAACTTCTCATATCTTAACAGAGGAGGTGGTTTTGCAAATTGGAGCAAGGCACCCGCCATCTGTACCCAGGGCAGTTAGGCTCTTTCCCCTGTGTAGGAACTGAGAGGTTGAGGCCCTATCTCACTAAATGTTTGCATCTCCAGGAGATGGCTCCCTGGGTCCTTCAGGAAGCATTCCTGGGTTGTCAGACTGGTGAGAGGCTTATTTAGTCATTACGGAGATTCACACACATTTGAAAAGGACAGAGAAATGATGAAATAAAGGGAGGAAGGGAGGTCTCTGTATATTCAACAGGGAGAACTAAGCCTCTTAATTTTTAATTTGTATTGTTAACATTGCCTGATTAAACTTATACTTTTAAAATTTCTTTTGTGGTTTTTAAGTTTGAGTTGAATTCATATAAGGTCCATATTGTTTTATATTATAAGACCTTTCATAGGCCTCTCTCTCTCTTTTTTTAATTTTTTGCAGTTTATTTGTACAGGAATCTAGGGCATATGTTTGCAGAATTTCTGTGTTTGGATCCCTGTGGTATCCTATGACATGTTCTATGGTGGTATATACTTCATCAGAGTTGACATTTAAGTGATACTGTCAGCCACTGACTATTACCTAGAATTACCCATTAACTTGTCTCCGTGTACTTTCAACAGGATAGTCTCTAACACATCAATGTCAACATAGCCCAAACTGAACTTATCATGTTCTCCCTCCCTTCCCATGCCTCTCTAACTATTGCTGGAATCTTTCTGTTCCCTCTCATTTCTTTCTTTAGCTTCCTGTGGCACTCTGCTTCACCAGGTTTTTTGTTTGTTTGTTTGTTTTTTGTTTTTTTTTGTTTTTTTTTTTTTTTTTTTTTTTTTGAGATGGAGTCTTGTTCTGTCACTCAGACTAGAGTGCAGTGGCACAAACTTGGCTCACTGCATCCTCTGCCTCCTGGTTCAAGTGATTCTCCTGAGTAGCTGGGAATACAGGCGCACACCAGTATGCCTGGCTAATTCACCGTGTTGGTCAGTCTGGTCTCAAACTCCTGACCTTGTGATCCGCCCACCTTGGCCCCCCAAAGTGCTGGGATTACAGGTGTGAGTCGCCACACCCGGCCTCCAGGCCATTTTCTACACAAGCACTAGATCCAAAACGCAGATTTGATGTGTCCTCCTGGCTTAGAAACCCTGGTTATTCCCACCATAATTAGGATCTGGGCCTTGCCCCCTCCTCCTGCCGCCTCTCTTTGCAGTCCTCTGGATGAACTCTGGGACCAGGGCGATTGTGCATTGTTTTATAGGGCTGAAGGTATTCTCTGCCTCTTTGGTAAGCATTTCCTCTTCTCTTATTCCTAATGTCTTCCAGACTCAGATATTGCTGCTTCTGTGACGTTCTCCTGACCCTTCTCTTTCTGGATCTCTGTTCCTGCCACACCCTTTGCCCAGCTGGTTCATAGCAGTTAGCACTCGGCTGGGCTGCCAATTTCCCTGCCTGACATCTCACCAGCCTGTGAGCTCCTTGAAGCCTGCACCATACCTTATTTCTGCATCCCTGGGATTTAGTGGAGTGCTAGGCACACAGTACACTTTTGTTGAAGGAAAAAAGGGAGCAAAGCATCTTCACTTTCTCCTGTAACTTAATTTACATCACAACCCATGATGAGTCTTCCCAGATCAGTATTTCGGTTTCTCTGAAAAAGACCTGCTACTAAGAAGCCACCTGGTCTCCCAGATTTTTTAAAATGTATGACTCAAAGGATTATTGTCACATATCAAACTTTAACTCCTGCAAGGTGGCTGGCTACAAGTTAATAAACATATTCAAGCTAAATGCTAGTGGGGGAGGGGTGCAATGTCTCACACCTGTAACCCTAGCACTTTGGGAGGCAAAGGTGGGTGAATCACTTAAGCCCAGGAACTCAAGACCAGCCTGGGTTAGCATGACAAAACCCTATCTCTATCCGCCCACCCCACCCCACCCCCCACCGCCCCAAAATTAACTGTTACACTTCTGTAGTCCCACCTACTTGGGAGGCTGAGGTGGGAGGATGGTTTGAGCCTGGGAGATGGATGTTGCAGTGCAGCGTGATCACACCACTGCACTCCAGCTTGGGCAACAGAACGAGACCCTGTTTCCAACAACAACAACAAAAAGCTAGTAGGTAATAATGGTGAGTTATTGCTCCTTTTTTTGAAATATATTTTTAAACCAGGACATCAGTAGATAATGACTGCTTTCTTTCAAGTAAGGCTGGCCTCTAGTTACTTTAGACAGATGCTGCATTGTTCCTTTAATTCCAAAATAGCACAATTCAGAGGCAGAACCTAAGAGATTACAGTGGTTGGCTTAAATAATTTAATTTTTGAATAAATTTACTTATCGCTATTAATGACCAAACCTTGTTGGTATTGAGAATAAATATATGTGGTAATGCTCAGCTTTGAAGGGAAGAAAAATGGCCTCTTCCTGGCTCGCTTCTCTACCCCAAGAGAAGAGAACCACAGCATAGAAAAAGAAGTAGAAAACACCTTTCTGCGTGACCCAAGAGTTGAGTCACAGCAGGTTGTGGCATTGTGGTTAGGGATTTCAGAAAAGTGGTATTCTTAGATTTAATTGACTTTGCCTTTATTTTTTTTTCATAGGGAACACAGAAAATTCAAACTATCTGTTAGAGCAGGACTTTTTTTTTTTTTTTTTTTTGACGGAGTTTCGCTCTTGTTACGCAGGCTGGAGTGCAATGGCGCAATCTCAGCTCACCGCAACCTCCGCCTCCTGGGTTCAGGCAATTCTCCTGCCTCAGCCTCCTGAGTAGCTGGGATTACAGGCATGCGCCACCATGCCCAGCTAATTTTTTTGCACCTTTAGTAGAGATGGGGTTTCACCATGTTGACCAGGATGGTCTCGATCTCTTGACCTCGTGATCCACCCGCCTCGGCCTCCCAAAGTGCTGGGATTACAGGCTTGAGCCACCGCGACCGGCCTGAGAGCAGGACTTTTTAAGAGCCATTCCAGTGAGAAATCAGTGGGCCTGCATTTGTTCATCCCTTTTTTTTTTCCCCAGTAGGGATGGGGGTCTTGCTTTTTTGCCCCAGCTGGTCTTGAACCCTGGGCTCAAGCAGTCCTTCTGCCTTGGATCCCAAAGGCATGAGTCACCATGCCCAGCCTGTTTGCTACTTCTCACCAGAAACTGTTGTATCAAAATGACATAGCAATATTACAAATTTTGGGAAGTCTGAGGTTACACCATCAGTTTCAAGGAAAAGGATAGGGTGTGGAGAAAAACCACAGAGATGCCTCATGCAGTTGAACTAATCTGTAATCTCTAGCATGCCTCAGGTCTTTCCTTGTTATCTCATTGAAACCACTATGTGAGGTAGGACAAGTTTAGAAACAACCTGACTAGAGATCTGGACTCTGTTAGGAAGTCAAGGGGCAGATGACAGGAATTCTTTTCTTTGCATCTGGTATAGCGTTTGGCTAACAGAGGCTGTCTGAGTAGTCTGTGCTTTCAGCCCAGCGTAGTATGGAATGCGATGCAATCTGTTTGGTTTTAGGTTTCCTGGGCAGACTCACGAGGACGCTAGCCCAGGGTCTAGGGCAGGGAGCTACCCGTCAGGACTGGTAACTTGCAAAGCTGTAGTTGCCAGCCTGATGTGTCTTCATTTAAATCCTTTCTGGAACAAGGCCGAGTGTAAACAAATTTTTTTTTTTTTTTTTTTTTTTTTTGGAGACAGGGTCTCACTTTGTTGCCCAGGCTGGAGTGCAGTGGCACAATCTCGCCTCACTGCAACCTCTGCCTCCTGGGTCCAAGCGATTCTCCCACCTCAGCCACCCAATTAGCTGGGACTACAAGTGCATGCTATCATACCTAGCTAATTTTTGTATTTTTAGTACAGACAGGGTTTCACTGTGTTGCCCAGGCTGGTCTCGAACTCCTGACCTTAAGTGATCCACCCGCCTCAGACTCCCAAAGTGCTGGATTACAGGTGTAGGCCACTGAACCCAGGTGTAAACCATTTTTAAACATCACATGCTCTAAAGAATAGTATTTTTTTCCCTGGGGACTGTTGCTATTTCTTCTTCTGGCTAGCTACTGGAAGGATTGAAGTTTTGTCAACATGTTAACAGCAGATCTTTTCTTGTCAGAGAAGCTCAACAGTCTTGTTCTGAATGGATATGGTTATGTGACTTTATGAAGCCAGAGCAACCCTCCTCTTGCCTCCACCCCTGCCTGTGCTGGAACCAGGTTGCTAGGGTGCCATCAGCTGACAGTCTCTCTGAGAAAGCCTGAGGTGGCTCATCATGGTCTACATGTGCTCAGAGGGTTGACATGAGCTTGGTTCAGAGTGGTGTATATTCCAAAACCTATCTTTAGAAGATGATAGCATCTGTTCTCCTTAGACAAGAGGGACAGATGTAGCTGGAGAACCAATTAGCAGGAAACATATAACTGATGTCATAAATCATCTCAGTTACATCTTGAACTAAATTTTCAAGTGTGTATTTGTGTGTGTGTGTGTGTGTGTGTGTAACTCAAGAATCACATTCATGCAAAGGCATCTATTAACATCATGTTTGTATCATTTGCTCTTGAGGTTAATGCTGGTGTATGTTAGATATATTACGCCAAAGTGACTGATAGCCTAGATCCTCACAGTCACTTTCCTTGAGTCCCCAGTGCCACTATCTCTGCCCCTGTCTTAGTCATGGTCCTGCCCATGTCTTTCTCAGTCATGGTCCTCACTGTCTCTGAGAAAACCTGCCTGTTGCAGAGACAACATGAGAGCAGAGTAGGGAGGAAGGAGATGTTACAAGGGCTGGTTGGAGCTGTCTCCTCTGGGACTCTGAAGAAGTACATTGGGACAGATATCTCAAGATACATGGTTCTTTGGCTGGGCACACAGTGGCTCACACCTGTAACCCAGTATTCTGGGAGGCCGAGGCAGGTGGATTGCCTGAGGCCAGGGGTTTGAGACCAGCCTGGGCAATATAGCAAAACCTCATCTCTACAAAAAAAAAAATACAAATTAACCAGGTGTGGTGGCACATGCCTGTAGTCCCAGCTACTGTGGAGGGTGATATGTGAGGATCGCTTGAGCCTGAGAGGTTGAGGCTGCAGTGAGCCATGTCTGTGCCATTGCACTCTAGCCTGGGTGACAGAGTAAGACTATCTCAAAAAAAAGAGACATGGTTCTTGAGGTTGTATAGCCTTTGGGAGTTAAATGCACCAAACAAAATTCAGATCTCTGCATTTTATTGGTAGTAACCAAGTGAATTTACATAAATAACAGTCTCTTCAAAGGTTATTACCCTAATTACGTTTTATGGATAAGAGAAATTCTACTTACTTCAAATGGCCTGAATTAACCCCAGCATCCCCTATCCTCCCCCACCCTCCAGTTTAGACTTCTAGTAACATTGTAACTTTATTTACTTTTAAAAAGTCTTTTTTATTAGTCAAAATCACAATCACCTTGATTAAAAGGATGGGACACTCCACCCTCAGCAGAAAATGATACAGTTTATAGAAAACCTCCCTACCCCTCCCATACCCTAATTGAAAATTACAAAAAAAGTAGGTGGCAGGAGCAGCAAACCACCATGGCATGTGTATTACCTATGTAACAATCCTGCAAGATCTGCACATGTGCCCCAGAACTTAAAGTAAAATTAAAGAAAAAAACTACAAAAAAATCTGCCCTCCTTCCCTACAATGTCATGGTAGTCTGACTCCTCCAGCAGCACTGCAGTTCTGGAGGGCCAGCTCACCACAGCACCCTCCACTTCACCCTGGGGAGAGGAGGGATGTGCAACTTTATTTTTAACAAGCTAGTATTTCAGGTACAACTTTGTTCTAAGAATTAGCAGTTGCATCCCTTTAAATTTCCAGGAATTCAGCCAGGTGAGGTGGCTAATGCTTATAGTCCTAGCACTTCGGGAGGCCAAGGCAGGTAGATCACCTGAGGTTAGAAGTTCCAGACCAGCGCCGGGCGCGGTGGCTCACGCCTGTAATCCCAGCACTTTGGGAGGCTGAGGCGGGTGGATCACGAGGTCAAGAGATCGAGACCATCCTGGTCAACATGGTAAAACCCCATCTCTACTAAAAATACAAAAATTAGCTGGGCATGGTGGCGCATGCCTGTAGTCCCAGCTACTTGGAGGCTGAGGCAGGAGAATTGCTTGAACCCAGGAGGCAGAGGTTGAGGTGAGCCGAGATCACGCCATTGCACTCCAGCCTGGGTAACAAAAGCGAAACTCCATCTCAAAAAAAAAAAAAAAAAAAGTTCCAGACCAGACTGGTCAATATGGCGAAACCATCTCTAGTAAAAATACAAAAATTAGCTGCACATGTGGTAGGCACCTATAATCCCAGCTACTTGGGAGGCTGAGGCAGGAGAATCGCTTGAACCTGGTGGGTAGAGATTTCAGTGAGCAGAGATTGCATCACTTCATTCCAGCATGGGTGAAGGGCAAAACTCCATCTCAAAAAAATAAAATAAAATGCAAAAGTAAACTAATATCCAGGAATTCCTTTTGTGTGAGGCTAAATCTGCCACATACAGTATTTTGAGTCTGTAATTTTAAAAGCCATTAGTACCCAGTCAGCACAAGTGAGGTTGCAGAGTCTGTTTTTCTCCTGATTTCACTGACTCGTTATTCCCGACAAGTCACAAACATTTCTACCCTATTTAGAAACAATTTGGAAAAACTGCACAGTAAGAGGCCCCTAGCTTTTCTCCATGTCTGCTATTCTGCCAATGGGCTGCCTGTGGCTCAGCAGATCCTCCTGTGTGTTAGCCCATTTTGAAACCCATCTCTCTTGACTTGCTGGGAGCCCTAGTAGCAACTGGGGTCACAGTAGTAGGGAGAATGGGATAGCCTTATGCTGTCAAAAAAAACCAAAAAACAAAAAAAAACTTGCTTATTCATCATGTAATCGTATATGAGTCTCTAACCAAAGGGTGATTCAGTTGCTGTTAAACGGTTGGAGCTATTTACCATTGGTGAAATTCTT
Organism: Saimiri boliviensis; assembly: GCF_048565385.1. NCBI lineage: Eukaryota > Metazoa > Chordata > Mammalia > Primates > Cebidae > Saimiri > Saimiri boliviensis. The sequence goes on along the minus strand of NC_133450.1, from coordinate 36,064,780 downwards.
CCTCTGCAATGTGTGGATAGTGATACCAGCAGAGGGTGTGAGAATGAGCACATATTGCAGAGTGCATAGCACAGTGTGGTGTGTAGAGGCAGACAATTACTAATCATTTCCTGTCTCGGGCTTCTTTCAGGAATTTAGCCCTGAAATAGAGATATTTCACTAGCCACAGATATTGTTAAGGTCAGGTAGGGCTGTTTTGATTTCTTCCTCACCGCCTGGTTGCATCATTCTGTTGATGTACTTGTGTTCTTGTTCCACTCCAGTAGGGCCTGGATAGGTTTATCAAGGCCAAAGGTAACATCTCGGCCTGAAAGATCATAGTAGTACTCAGTGTATTTTATTACCAGTACTTGGGAGAGAAGCAACGAGGCTGTGCCAGTGTATAAACAGCAGGTGAAAAATGAGAGACTTTCACAATGGTTCCAAATCTGTTTGACATTAAGTACTTCCTTGAAGTTTCAGGCTCCTGTTGTCCTACCATGTCCTCTTAGAAGAAAGAGCAGCAATGAAATACTAGGTCTCACCTGACCTGGATTTACAGATGAGTTGATCTGATGCAGTTAGAGAAAGGGAAAGTTCCCTCAGGCATAATAGCCAGACACATATTCCTTACACATTACAATGCTTGCATTTTCGCCATTACCCTAAGATTCTTGAAAAACTAGCAAGACCATTTCTGAACCAGAGGAATTTGCCACAGTACTCGGATAAGGAAATTTGCCACAGCTTTACGGCTGGGCACAGTGGCTCACGCCTGTAATCCTAGCACTTTGAGAGGCTGAGGCAGGAGGATCCCTTGAGGTCAGGAGTTTGAGACAAGCCTGACCAACATGGCGAAACCCTGTCTCTACTAAAAATACAAAAAATTAGCTGGGCATGGTGGTGCATGCCTGTAATCCCAGCTACTTGGGGGGCTGAGGCAGGAGAACCACTTGAACCTGGGAGGCAGAGGTTGCAGTGAGCCAAAATCGCGCCATTGCACTCCAGTTGGACAACAGAGCAAGACTCCATCTCAAAAAAAAAAAAAAAAAAAAAAAAGGAATAGTTTTAATATTACTCAATTCATTCTGCTCTTACAAAAAGTTAACCTCGCATCATCCTCCTCACTCCTCTTAAAAAAAATTGTAGCAGATGGGTTACAATTCATGTTCTCTATAACAGCATACTAGAACCAGGGTTCAGATAATCCTAGAACTAGAGTTCTGCTCTTCCAGTCCTTTGGTTACCTCAATACTATTGGCACAGTGGGCATTAGAAGAGAAAGCTCTTACGAGGTGACATCAGGAGGGCATCATATATTTGTTGATTCAGTTCTGCAATTAACTACAATAGTTTAAATTTGTAATCCTAGAGCAACCTAGACTTTCATATTTTGTTCTTAAAGATTATAGCAGTAGAATAAAAAAGTGCTCACTGAGGCAGATTGCTAGCTGTCCACCAAAATCCATTCTCATCCTCTGGACATAAGCTAGACCTGTGTTTGCTGGCCAGTGCCAAAAGTAGGCAGGAGTAATGTGCCACTTTCAGGCCAGGATTTTGAAAAGAGGAGATGTACTTTCTCAGTTCTTTGTCTCCTGTTGCCTTGAACCTGGGGAGACCTAGACTTAGCCACACAGATGGCAAAGCCCTAGGTATGGGAGCCACAAGTCAGGTCTCTGAATTACTGTATGTAGGAAAGCCTCCTGCTGACCTGGAATACCTACCCTGGATGTTAAGTGAAGAAGACATAAACTATGTTTGAGCCATTATTTTGGGGGAGTTGCTATAGCAGTTAACTTACTCTAATAACCTTACTTAAAATAGTATTATGTATTATGCTTATAACTAGGCCAGGCATGGTGGCTCATGCCTGTAATCTTAGTACTTTGGAAGGCCATCACGGGAGAAGTACTTGAGCCCAGGAGTTGGAGACCAGCCTGGGCAACACAGTGAGACCTTGTCTCTACAAATAATAGAGAGCACGCACGAGAGAGAGCATGCGTGCAAATATTCCAAAATCTGAATCTGAAAAAAATAAATCTAAAACTTCTGGTCCCAAGCCTTTGGATAATGAGCACTCAACCTGTACACATTTTGGAGCCAGATGGCCTAGATTTGGATCCTGATTCTGGCACTTACCAGCTGTGTGAACTTGGGCGGTTACTTCTCTTTGCTTCAGTTTCCTCATCCACAGAATAGGCACATTTTAGTTGCCTCACAGAATTGTTCTGAGTCTTAAATAAGAATTTATATTAAGCAGTTAGAACACCTGGGATCTTGGGCCGGGCGCAGTGGCTCAAGCCTGTAATCCCAGCACTTTGGGAGGCCGAGGCGGGTGGATCACGAGGTCAAGAGATCGAGACCATCCTGGTCAACATGGTGAAACCCCGTCTCTACCAAAAATACAAAAAATCAGCTGGGCATGGTGGCGCGTGCCTGTAATCCCAGCTACTCAGGAGGCTGAGGCGGGAGAATTGCCTGAACCCAGGAGGCGGAGGTTGCGGTGAGCCGAGATGGCGCCATTGCACTCCAGCCTGGGTAACAAGAGCGAAACTCTGTCTCAAAAAAAAAGAAAAAGAACACCTGGGATCTTGTAAGTAATCAATAAATGTTAGATATTTCTTTTAGAATGTTTCAGATTGGCTTTTTATTTATAAAAGTTTATAATATGTGAATTTCTTAGCCAGGCATGATGGCTCATCCCCATAATCCCAGCACTTTGGGAGGCTGAAGCAGGAGGATCAGTTGAGGCCAGAAGTTCAAGACCAGCTGGGGCAACATAGCAAGACCCCATTTCTTAAATTAAAAAAAAAAAAAAAAAAGTTAAAAAAATGAGAATCTCTTTGTATATTTTTGCTAAATTAATAGCACTTTAAAAAAATTCTTATTTTCTTTAAAATTGTTGGTTCTTTTTGATATTTCTACTTGATCACTCTGGGTATCTGAGGTCTAATAGCTACCATTTTTTTTTATTGTTAGTTTAAGTCAATCAACATCTCTTGGTTTCAGTTTCCAACATCTGCAAAACAGTGTTTATAATAGGCTCAAGATAACTTTCCCACAATCATTTGACATTTAACATTTTACTGTGACAAAATGATTATGATGTGTACTTTGTCACATATTATCAATTTGGCCCAGGTGAGTAAGAGTTGGAGATAGCACAGAAAATTCATCTTGTCATCCTTCATTTGTTTTCAGGCTGCCACCTAAAAGACTTTGGAGATTTGAGTTTTACTCCAGTCCCCAAAGATGATATCTACAACAACCTAATAGTGAATCCACGCTCAGTGGGTCTTGCCAACCAGGAACTGGCTGAGGTGGTTAGTAGAGCTGTGTCAGATGGCTATAGCTGTGTCACACTGGGAGGAGACCACAGGTAAGCTGGGAGCCAGGGATGGTGAGGGGCTTGATTACATGGTGCTTTGGGCTCATCACTTAGCTTCTTTACCTGTTTCCTCATCTGGAGAAAAACACCCTACAGAATTTTTAAGGTAGGTATTAAAATGAATGGCATTTAAATGTGTAAGATGCTGAGCTGCTAAAGGGGCACTATGTAGTTTTCTTTGTATGACACGTTGTATAGTAAGAACATATACATTCAGAGACAGCAAGTTCAGAGTACACTAAGCAAGGTTTCTAGACACTGTATTACATGTTTGTCTCCTGGAAAGCTTACTTGAGAAAGCTTACTATCTTATGACTTTGGAGAATTAGAAAGATCCATCAGTAGGCTGAATTTGGGAGTTTTTGTTAGTATTTCTGCTAATAGACCTGTTAGAAATCCCCTTTGGGATGTTAACACATTTTCTTTCTTTCTCTTTTTGAGACAAAGTCTGGCTCTGTCACCCAGGCTGGAGCGCAGTGGTGTGATCTTGGCTCACTGCAACCTCCGCCTCCTGGACTCGAGCCATCTTCCTACCTCAGCCTCCCAAGTAGCTGGGACTACAGGTGCACACCACCATGCCTGGGTCATTTTTGTTTTTGTGGAGACGGGGTTTTGCCATGTTGCCCAGACTGGTCTCAAACTCCTGAGCTCAAGTGATCCTTCTGCCTAGGCCTCCCAAAGTGTCAGGATTTCAGGCGTAAAACCTGTGAGCCACTGTGCCCAGCCATGCATACATGTTCTACCTCCATAATATGAACCCTAGTGACTCATGCAATCAGTCCCTTGATCCTTTGTCTCCTCCTGAATCAGCATATACTTTATTGTCTCCTGAATCAGCATATACTTTATTGAGTACTGTTCTGATTATTTTCTCAGCAGTGCTAGAGATGGTGAAATTGGTGATATATTAAGGCCTAGGTGAAATTAATATACATGGAATAAAACAACTGAAAATATTTAATTCTGCAGAATTTCAAAGGAGGAAGGTATCACTGGACTAAGAAAGACTTCACAAGGGAATGTGATTTGAACGAAGTAATGAAGGTCTTTGGCAGGAAAAAGGCACTTAAGTACTAGGAATATTGAGCACTCCATACATATCCTCAGTTAATCCTGCTAACAATGCTCTGTGGTAGACATGGTTTTATCATTTACTGCTGGAAGCATAGAGGGGCAGATATATAAGAACTTATCCATGTCAGACACAGTGGTGCATGCCTGCAGGCCCAGCTACTCAGGAGCCTGAAGTGGGAGTATTGCTTGAGCCCCAGGAGTTTGAGGCCAGTCTGGGCAACATAGTGACATCAGGTCTCCTTAAAAAAAAAAAAAAAGAAAAGAAAAGATAACGTATCCAAGGTCTAGAACCAGGAAGTAGAGCTGGGATTCAAATCCAGTGTGACTCTTGTGGTGATTATTTTCTCCGAGGTGCTTGCTTGAGAGAGCTTTTCAGATCACTGAACAGAAATGAAATCTTTGTTACTTCTGTAGAAGCAGGTAGATTGTTCCCTGGGAGTTTAAAAAAAAAAAAAAAAAAAAAAAAAAAAAACTCAGGTGGAAGAAAATGGTCACACCCAGCTTCCCTACTGAGATGACTAAGCCATTCAATTAAATCAAGCAGAGGGCAAGTCTCCTGCCTCCTTTCTCAGTGTGGTCTCTGGAAATTTATTTAGTCTGTCATCTGGTCAAGTCTCACTGTTTGGGGACCACTGATCAATGTGATTAGCATAGATCTTACTTTCTTTTCCTGTGGCTATCCCTATTGCAGCCATGTTACTCTTACCCATTGCCTGCTGAGTGTTAAAACCTAGGCAATCTGAAATTCTAGAGAGGAAGGGATAAGTGCGTAACTCGAATAAGGGTCGAACATTTTGAAGAAGAGGCATTTTTAGGTCACTGCTCCTTTTATAGTTTAACATACACCTTACCTTAATCGTCAAGCCAACTCTGATTTACACAGGTCAAATACTACCATCCCTCTCTTATAGAAAAGGAAACTGAAGTTTAAGGAAATTGGATGCTTTGTCTTCAGTCACACAGCTCTTCCTGGACTAAAAATCTGGTATTCCGACTTAATCCACTGCCTTTGCACTAGACCATGCTATTCCTCAAAAGACCCAACCACTGTGGGACACAGAGCCTAGAACAGCTGTCTTCATGCTATATTAACCAAGAAGGATGGTTGCAGTTCTAAGATGCTTAAGTTGCATTTCCCATCTATGTCTAATTCCTTGGTTACTGGGAAGCTTTCCAGCATTTCATCAGCTGTATTCTTAGAACTCAGACAGGACAGTTAGCTAGTGTAAGCAGAGCCCGAGGAAAAGGAAAGGTAAAAACAGAAAAACACTTAAGAATATTTGAGGCGGGGTATGGTGGCTCACTCCTGTAATCCCAGCACTTTGGGGTATTGAGCCTGGTGGATCACTTGAGGTCAGGAGTTTAAGACTAGCCTGGCCAACATGGTGAAACTACATCTCTACTAAAAATACAAAAAATTAACTAGGCGTGGTGGCATGTGCCTGTAATCCCAGTTACTTGGGAGGCTGAAGCAGGAAAATAGCTCGAACTCAGGAGATGGAGGTTGCAATGAGCTGAGATCGCACCTCTGCACTCCAGCCTGAGCAACACAGTGAGATACTCTCCCAAAAAAAAAAAAAAAAAAAAAAAAAAAAAAAAAAAAAAAAATTGAATGCCATGCTAATATATATATAATTAAATCTTTTTATTCAGTGGTCTAAATGAGGTCTTTAATTGGTTTACCCTGTTAATATCTCCAACAGCTTTTCTTTCAGTCTTTGGTGAGTTGTTACCTACAGACAATATCATTTACCTAGTTTTTTGTTTTGTTTTTTTTTTTTTTTTCCATTTTTGGAGACAGGGTGTCACTATGTTGCCCAGGCTGGTCTTTAACTTCTGGGCTCATGTGATCCTCTCACCTCAGCCCTCTGAGTAGCTAGGATTACAAGCATACACCATCTTGCCTGGCTTAACTTGATTTCATTCATTGAACAAATATCTGAGGTTCTTTTTTGAGCCAGGGCTAATGAATAAAATTATATGGATTTGGGGACAGCAGTGACATCTGTCACACTTCAGGGATAGCCAGTCACCAGCTTGGAATCTCTAGGACTTTATATTTCTCCCTGTCTAAATCACTCAAGGTTAACCTTTGGGAACTACAACTACAGATCTTGCCTCACCCAAGCCCAGCCTCCATCAAGGCCCTGACTTTGCACTATGGAGAGAGTATAAGTTGCTTTGGCTGAGGACATTTATTATTGGTCATGTTTGCCAAGCAGAGGGCCTTCAAGATTCTTATTTGTTCTTTGCAGCCTGGCAATCGGTACCATTAGTGGCCATGCCCGACACTGCCCAGACCTTTGCGTTATCTGGGTTGATGCCCATGCTGACATCAACACACCCCTTACGACTTCATCAGGAAATCTCCATGGACAGCCAGTTTCATTTCTCCTCAGAGAACTACAGGACAAGGTCAGTGGGCCAAAACGAAAAGAAAGGTGAATGGCTTGCAGGGTTATGCTGGGGTTGAAGGTTTAGTTCGGTAAGATTTTGAAGAGTGGGTTGAGTGTGGATTACCACTCCTTCATTTGTTCATCACTGTTATGGGCCAGGTAGTCTGCCAGATGCTAGGGGTATAAAGACTAGGACATGGTCCCTGTTCTTTGGGGAAGGCAGGCTCATAACCTTTTAAGAAAGTAAATCAGGGGCAGGTAGTAACTATTGTGACTGATATACCCACAGCCTAAGGACTTCTTGGTTAGAGGCTCCCAGGCCATACTCCCAGACACACTGATCTAGAAGACAAATAAAACCATGATGACCTGTGGGTAATATTTTCCTGAGAGTTTCAGGGATATAGGAGTCCATGTTAGGCACAGACTAGAATCTGTATATCCCTCCCATCAGTGAGGGACCAAGTCAAACCAGGACAGTACAAAGATTATTCATTGGGCAGAAGTCGGCTGTTGGCAACTTGAGACGGCAACCAAGTTATGCTTCAAGAACCAATCTGTAAACAAGTCAGCAGTGTGCAAGGGGACAGAAAAGGGCTAATCAGCAGTATTCCTGCTACTAGGTAAGTTAATAAGAAACCAAGACAACCTCAGAGATTTTATTCTTCATGAGAAAGCAATTCTGTTTCTCAGCTGCCCTTCTGAAACATTTCCATCTTATATCACTTCTTCCCAGATCAAGTGTCTTGTGTTGCTCTAAAGTTACTCTGTGGATGACAGAAGCAAGCAGACCGCATACCCAGGGAGGCACATGGTGATGATCTTGGTGAGACCAAGAATTCTTGATTAATCCTGTCCATTCGCCCTTTCATAGGTACCACAACTCCCAGGATTTTCTTGGATCAAACCTTGTATCTCTTCCCCAAGTATTGTGTATATTGGTCTAAGAGACGTGGATCCTCCTGAACAGTAAGTTGACATATCTGGCTTAAATTTAGGGCCTGTCCTAGCCAATTATGTTCCATTTGAAAGGCTGATGCTTGACTTGGTCTATTTGGAGGTCACTACAACAAACCCACTCCCTCCCCCAAATACACATTTGTTAAAAATGCTCTTTAAACTAAGGACTCCTTCCTTTATATCTCATCACAGTTTTATTTTAAAGAACTATGATATCCAGTATTTTTCCATGAGAGATATTGATCGACTTGGTATCCAGAAGGTCATGGAACAAACATTTGATCTGCTGATTGGCAAGTAAGTAACTATAACTGATGTCAGGGCAAACCCTCAGTGGGTAACACATTTTACCTTGTTTCTTGGGGATAACAGCTTTACTTTAAAAATAAAAAGCAAAAATGTACACATAATTTTAAATAGTTCAGAAAGGCAAAATTATGAAACACAGGTTACATTCTTCCTCTGGAGTTTTTGGGAGGAGGTTTTCTCTAAATCATTGCCTAGATCCTCTGTCTGATGAATTTTTATCTCCATCTTTAATGCTTATCTTCTCAGATGAGAAGCATTATGTCATTGTTTCAACTGTGCCATTCTTCAACTAGCCTCACGACTGTTTCATCTGAGTTTTATGTTAAGCAAATCTTGGCAGTAGAGAAAGATGGCAGAGGAATACTAATCAAATGGTAGTTTTAAGAGCATTTTCCCCAATACCAAATCTTTACTTCTGGGTGATTAATGTCAGAATTATCTGGTAGGATGTCATTTTGTAAGCTGTTAAGAAACTTGGTTGTTAGCTTCAGCCATTGGACACTGTGGGCTACAATGAAGTTGGAAATGGAAGATGTTAAGACTGCAGACCTAAAAGGAGAGTTCACTTCAGCTGCTGTTACATTCAGAGAATAACAGCAACTGTAACCTACATTGAGGCAATTTAAATTAGACTGTATCAGAACCCAATCTCATCCAGAAGTGAAGAAATCCCTCTATTGACAGTTACTAATATAAGAGGTTCTAATACGCAGGGTAAGCCAGAAGTTTACCTTGGGGTTAGTCTGTCTGAGGCATGCAGAACAAATGGCAGTTTCATGCAGTGGTATGTAGGAAGTTAATATGCCAGTCTCAGTAACTTCCAAGAATAGGAAGTCTGGAAATTTACTAACAGCTTTATTAACAAAGTACCAGGACTAATAGCAACAAAATGAAGGCACTGCCATCATAAGAAAGATGAGTATCCAAGCACAACCAGATAAGTATTATTTTATCTTCTTCCTTTCTAGGAGACAAAGGCCAATCCATCTGAGTTTTGATATTGATGCATTTGACCCTACACTCGCTCCAGCCACAGGAACTCCTGTTGTAGGAGGACTAACCTATCGAGAAGGCATGTATATTTCTGAGGAAATACACAACACAGGTATGTAGCAACCAGGTCTGCAGCCTGTTAACTACGTAAGTAAATATGCTGGAGTCTCTTGCCTGCAAAGATCTTTTCTGCTATTCTACATCATCGCAGAGTTTGTTTTTGTTTAAACTTTTGTAGCTAAAAATTATATGGCCAGGCTAAAAAAAAGATACAGTCCTTTAGAGTCAATGTTTGGCCATGGCTCTTACCAAATTACAGTAAGGTAATAATGAGTTAAAAATTGTATATTTAAGCCGGGCGCGGTGGCTCAAGCCTGTAATCCCAGCACTTTGGGAGGCTGAGGCGGGTGGATCACGAGGTCGAGAGATCGAGACCATCCTGGTCAACATGGTGAAACCCCGTCTCTACCAAAGATACAAAAAATTAGCTGGGCATGGTGGCGTGTGCCTGTAATCCCAGCCACTCAGGAGGCTGAGGCAGGAGAATTGCCTGAACCCAGGAGGCGGAGGTTGCGGTGAGCCGAGATCGCGCCATTGCACTCCAGCCTGGGTAACAAGAGTGAAACTCCGCCTCAAAAAAAAAAAAAAAAATTGTATATTTAAACAATTAAATACAAGAATAAATTGTCAAACTGATGCAGTTCTTTGTGTCTGAGTTATCTAAAGGCAGATTAAGATAATAAGGCGAAGGCAAGGCTACAATTTCCACTTTAACATTAAGAGGTTGGTTCATTGTGAGTTGTGAATTAGGAGTTAAAACTGATCGCTTGAAGAAATCTGCAAATTGGACAATATCTTGGGTCCTTAATGTAGGGTAGGTCTTATACTACAGCTTGATAGATCTCTAACAAGGGGGAAACCGTTAGATGAGAATGGCTGATGGAAAGAGTATTAAGATGAATTCTATGTTATCAAGACTGGCTACAAGGGGTTAGCCACGCTTTCCCAAAACTCATACTTGTTTGCAAACAGTTTCCAATTCTGTCAGGAAGCTTCTGATTTTAAAGCTATTTCAAAATTTAAAGAACTACCAAATCATACTGCTTCAGTAACCACCTGATAGAACTAGCGTATAGACAGAGACCCCAGATTGAAAGGTTCAGGGATATAGAGATATATCCCAACTTGACTAGTTGGGATAGAAACTGATACTGAGAAATGGTCTCTTTAGCTCTACAGCCTGAGAGAACCTTAGGTAGTACAGAAAGGAAGGCAGTACCAATCTGATTCTCAGTTCCACAATCTTAGATGTTGCCAGTGGTCCTTAGGTTACTGGCCAGAGAACCTGGAAGTTCAATTCTCTGTTTTGCTTCCTAAAACACCACTTAGAGCAGGGGTTAATAACCACTAGCACGGCCGGGCGCGGTGGCTCAAGCCTGTAATCCCAGCACTTTGGGAGGCCGAGGCGGGTGGATCACGAGGTCAAGAGATCAAGCCCATCCTGGTCAACATGGTGAAACCCCGTCTCTACTAAAAATTAGCTGGGCATGGTGGCACGTGCCTGTAATCCCAGCTACTCAGGAGGCTGAGGCAGGAGAATTGCCTGAACCCAGGGGGCGGAGGTTGCGGTGAGCCGAGATCGTGCCATTGCACTCCAGCCTGGGTAACAAGAGCGAAACTCCGTCTCAAAAAAAAAAAAAATCACTAGCACTTACATGCAGCAGTGGCCATGGCTTGTCTCTTTCTTCCCCTGCTAAAATATTGTATTCCAAAAGACACTCATGGAGCTATGCGCAGTGGCTGATACCTGTAATCCCAGCACTTTGGGAGGTCAAGGCAGGAGGATTGCTTGACCCCAGGGGATCAAGACCAGACTGGGCAACATAGTGAGATCCTGTTTCTATAAAAAATAGCCAGGTATCCCAACTACTTGAGAGGTTGAGGTGGCTTGAGCCCAGGAGGTTGAGGCTGCAGTGAGCCATGATCGCGCCACTGCACTCCAGCCTAGGCAACAAAGCAATACCTTGTCTCAAAAAAAAAAAAAAAAATTGTTATAATGCTGTCAACTAGATACATAAAGCAGTTTGCTTAAATTAATTTATAGGGTGGCAACAGTCTGGAAACATAAGTCATACATGTATTTCTTATAGTGCAAACCTTGATTACCACTTCTGGGATATGCTAAAGGTGCAGGTTTAGTCAGTGGAAATCAGACAAATCAGGAACACAGGTCCATGTGCAGGAAATGATAGAAATGCTACAGTAATATACTTGTTCATTGCAGTTTGGCACTGTACACTCAACTATGCATTGCTAATAAGGGAAGATGCTGAACGGACATGATGGCATTGAGCACGTCATGTACTACAGTGTAATACCAATAAACCATTAGGTACATTCACGCATGTTTCCAGACTTTATGGCCACCCTAAATATGCTTAGATACTTGTATTCTTGAATAATAGCTTGTTCAGATCACCCTTCACCCAGAATAACTAATTAAAAAGTTAAATTCTATAGAGAAATGAGGCATTTAGAGAGGTGGGCATGGTAGCAGGTCTGTACAGGTTCTTCTGGTCTAAGCTTCCCTTCCACCTGCTCCAGGCCAAAGGAACAATACTGAAAGCTTTGACACAAGTTCTCAAACCTTAACACATGGCTGAATCTTCTCTTGATCAAGTGCAAGAGACTGGGTCAGTCTGCTGGGAGAAAAAACGTGTCAGATGTGGAACCTGCCTCCAGAGCTCAGGCCTGCAGGGGTGAGAATGAAGTTGCAGTAATAACTACATTTCAGGGCATATGGTGCGGTGCTCTAACAGATACAGACATAGCATTAGAGTTCAAAAGTAGGAATGGAGTTCTGGCTAGTGAAAAGTGGAAGACTTCCTCTGCCTTCATACTTGAATCATTTCCAGGCAGGCCTCTAGAAGGTTCCTAGTCATACTGGAGATGGCATACATTCTTCTAACAAGCAGGTTGAAAACCCCCTGACCCCACAACAAGCCTTTTCCTTTCCCAGAAAGCCTGACAGTTATGCCTATTATGTTAGTTGAACTGGGATGGTTTACTTCATTATCATAAAGTTTTCTTTTAATCTACTGTAGCATAACAGTATTTTAAATTAAATTCATGGCTAAGAGGATGAGGGGCAAGGGACTTCCTGAAAATAGGCATTTACTAAAAAATTGACTCTTGTTTTTACCTTGGCTTGTTCTCCCTGTCCCAGTGGGATGACCCAAGGAATCTGAGGTTTTGTTACACTTTGTTCTTCTAGGGTTGTTGTCGGCACTGGATCTTGTTGAAGTCAATCCTCAGTTGGCCACCTCAGAGGAAGAGGCAAAGAATACAGCTAACCTGGCAGTGGATGTGATTGCTTCAAGTTTTGGTCAGACAAGGGAAGGAGGGCACATTGTCTATGACCAACTTCCTACTCCCAGTTCACCAGATGAATCGGAAAATCAAGCACGTGTGAGAATTTAGGAGATACTGTGCACTGACATATTTCACAACAGGCATTCCAGAATTACGAGGCATTTGAGGGGACAGATACTAAATGGTTGTCTGGTCAATACTGCCTTAATGAGAATATCTGCATATTCTCACAATTGTAAAGTTTCCCCTCTGTTTTGGTGACCAATACTACTATAAATGTATTTGGGTTTTTTTGCAGTTCACAGGGTATTAACATGCTACAGTACTATGTAAATTTAAAGAAGTCATAAACAGCATTTATTACCTTGGTATATCATACTGGTCTTGTTGCTGTTCCTTCACATTTAAGTGGCTTTCCATCTTTCCTTCCCCTCTCCCACAGTCTGGCTATACAGTGCATCCCTGAACTGTTAGCCCACAGCAGCAATATGCTTATTCTATCCACATCCCTAACATCATGCATTCACAAGGTCAAAGTCTGGTCCACAAACCCTTCCCTATAGGAAGTTCAATGGCTGCGAAAGAATTTGTAGTAAACCAGGCCTCCCAGGATGGCGAGCTCCAGTAAGATGATGATGGAAAGCAGCAGCTTGTTGGTTGTCACTCTACAAAGAAACAAAGTGGGGAGTAGTCAGAATTTTGGATAACCTACTCTGGGGTTTGACCTGGGACCAAGGCTGGACACTCTGAGGCTGTTTGTTTGATCACACAGCCACTTAGCGGGAAGTACACATAAGGTTCTTTAGCTGTCACTTAGGAATAATACTGTCTACCTCACAGAAATGTTAAACTGAGACAATAAAAACCAAAGCACAAAAATGGTTTCTTGACTCTGAAATGTCTTCAAATAGTAGTTACTTCCTTTAAAAATAGCTTTTCTAGAAAGAGGGGTTAGCTAGAAAAAGTAATCAAATATATATCCAGCTCAGAATGGGTCCTGCCCTAGGATAAAGTAACTTAGAAGCTTGGGTAATACCTTTTAATCCCTTGTAAACGTCTATTCCTCTGCCCTACTTTTCCCTTTGCTCTCCTATCAACCCAAATGGATATGTTATAAAGGTAGTATAGGAGCTTAAAAATCCAACCTCTGGTTCTCATGTTCACTCTAGGCTTCTCCCTCTTCCACAAAGAATTTACCACTGTAGAAAAATCTCACCCCTCCTGCTAGTTACATGACTGGGTTGTAGTTTTGTTTCATGCTAGGCCACCCGTACACAAGGTCACACACAATCCCCTCTTACACCCAATTTCAACCTCAGTGGCAAGATTTCTGCCCTGGATTTGTTGCTATTAGCACAAGGGTTTTTTTATTTTTGGTAAAGACTACTTTACTGGTGGCAGTTAGTACAATTCAAATATTGATCTTCAAAGAAGGGCTTAGTTATTTATCAGACTAAGAGTCCACAGAGAGCTGAATGAAACTGAATTAAGTCACTGCTATGATGACTGGTCAATCCTGTTTCTTGGGAAATGAAACCATAGCCAGCTGATAATGCATGGCATATGCTGCTTCACCAACTGAGAACCATGGGGGCTCTATACAGGAGGCCATCGGCTCTACCACCCTTTAGATGCCAGGAATTCCTTTCTCCTCCTGAAACAACTTGTGTTTTCTGGAGCCTCATTTTCAAAATGCCTGTGTGAAGCAATGCTCATGGTCCTCTGGGCAATCTGGCAGTGCCAGCAGATTCTGCAGCATCTTGGCTCAGTTAATGCTCACCAACCCTGACAACTCCCCAAGGGTTTTATTTTTTAAAATCTACTTCTTGCTAACAAGACAGAACTTCCAGAAAAGGTGCTGACTCCCATGAAGGGCAAGCAGAGCCAAAAAACAAGTACTATGCAAGTGAAAACTGCTTTCTAATAAAGATTTTACAAATATATTTCAAGGAACAGGAAGCTGTTATTCCCATGTGCTGCGTTCTCTAAAGAACATCAGCTGTGATTAAATGTCATTTCAGTGGAGAAATTTTTCACTGCTCTAAGTCAAAGCAGTATATACTTTTAACAAATGATTTTATCCTGAACTCTTTAACTATCCAAGACCATATTCCTTAGTGTATTTCTTCTGTTCTGCTGGTAGCACTGAGTATACGGGGACTATCTGGCGTCAACTGCTGAGGTGCTTTATTAGGACCTTTGTAAGTCACTACTTTAAGCTTTTTGGTTCAAAGACATTAAGACAAATTTCATGACTTTTAAAAACTTACTTTCTGGACATTGAACGGAGAATCTTTCGACTTTTGCTCAAGTTTTCACTTGTGTTTACCAGCTGAGAAGAGAAAATGGTGATTATTTCCTTTTAAAAGTAGATTCTGTACAATTTTAATACCCCTAGATTAACAGTGGGCATTAAGGGATATATGTTGAAAAATTCCAAGAAATCAAGTCAATTTAAATGATGCCCTTCAAGTATAAGTAGAACCTGGAAAGGACAAGATATTTTAGTATTCATTAAGTAGGCTTACGAATCATTATATTCCTAGGTTGCTGCCGGGGATGGACTCCGACTGAGCTAATCTTTCACAATGGCTACTCCAAAAGGGAAGCCTTCAAGTACAGCCAGCAGATTGGACAGCCAGTGACTGCAGAGGAACTTAAGATCTGAATTTCATCAGCCAGATTTCAGGACAGCCTCTTAAGGTGGCATTTGCTTTTTATTTTTGTTTTGAGACAGAGTGTTGCACTGTCACCTGGGCTGGGGTGCAATGGTGCAACCTCAGCTCACTGCAACCTCTGCCTCCCAGGTTCAAGTGATTCTCCTGCCTCAGTCTCCCAAATATCTAGGATTACAGGTGTCCACCACCACGCCTGGCTCATTTTTTGTATTTTAATTTTTTTAGTAGAAACGGGTTTCACTATGTTGGCTAGGCTGGTCTACAACTCCTAACCTCATGATCTGCCTGCCTTGGCCTCCCAAAGTGCTGGGATTACAGGCATGAGCCACCATGCCTGGTGGCATTTGTTTTTGTAGGTTAGTGTGTTACTGCTTTTGGGATCTGGTTATCTTTTTTCTTTACCCTCTTAAGAGACAGTTACATTGAATTGTGAAAGGAATTAACCACTATGGAACTTTTAACTGCCTGCTACTAATCTGGACAGCTGGAGGATGTTTCACCTCCAGCAGATGTCCACCTGCCATCTGTTCCCATTCCCCAGTGGCCTTGGTAAGCTGATCTCTCAGCTCATTCCTTGGCTTTTATTTATTTGAGACAGGGTCTTGCTCCATCACTTAGGCTGGAGTGCAGTGCTGCAGTAGCAGCTCACTGCAGCCTCAACCTCCCAGGCACAAGCAATACTCCCACCTCAGTCTCCCAAGTAGCTGGGATTACAATTGCCTGCCACCACACCCTACTTTTTTTTTGGTTTTTAGTAGAGATGAGGTCTCACTGTGTTGCCCAGGCTGGTTTCAAACTCCGGGGCTCAAGCCATCCTCCCACCTCAGCCTCCCAAAGTACCAGGATTACAGGCATGAACCTGGCCCCCCGGGCTTTTAAATTCAACCAATCTACTTGGTATGTTAAAAAACCAGAACCCCATAATCTGTAAGCAAGTTACATTCTCCATAGCTTGCCTTGAATTTAGTATTTATTGTGAATTTTCTCTAAAGAGGGAAGGGCATTGGGCCAGGCGTGGTGGCTCAAGCCTGTAATCCCAGCACTTTGGGAGGCCGAGGCGGGTGGATCACGAGGTTGAGAGATCGAGACCATCCTGGTCAACATAGTGAAACCCCGTCTCTACTAAAAATACAAAAAACTAGCTGGGCGTGGTGGCGCGTGCCTGTAATCCCAGCTACTTAGGAGGCTGAGGCAGGAGAATTGCCTGAGCCCAGGAGGTGGAGGTTGCGGTGAGCCGAGATCGCGCCATTGCACTCCAGCCTGGGTAACAAGAGCGAAACTCCGTCTCAAAAAAAAAAAAAAAAAGATCTACTCAAATCTTCACACTGAGCTAGTATTTTCCTGTCCAAATCTTGGTCACAGTATGTTTTTCAATTTGATTTGCCTTCTGCTATTAAGAATACAGCAGTCTATTGGCAAACTGTACTAATTTAAAAATTCCAGCCAGGCACAATGGCTGTAATCCCAGAGTTTCGGAAGGCCAAAGTGGAATGATTACTTGAGCCCAGGAATTCAAGAGCAACCTTGGCAACACAGTAAGACCGGTCTTTACAAAAATTTACAATTAGCCAGGCACAGTGACAAATGCCTGTAGTCCCAGCTACACACAAGGATCACTTGAGCCCAGGAGTTGGAAAGTACCATAAGCTATAATTGCACTGCTGTACTTCAGCCTGGGTGACAGAGCAAGACCTTGTCTCTAAAAACTAAAAAATTCCTATGAAGGTTAACTATTTATGGAAAGGAAAAAATAAATGAGTTCTTTTTCAGAGTCTCTCAGAGTGACAGCCAACTAGAGGTACCTGATATAGTCATTACTTGGTTTAAATATTTGTTTTCTTTCCACAATGATCCATCTTACCTTCCTGGATAATCCTTAGAGATTTTTTTCCCTATTATTATTATTTTTTTAATATTATGTAACAGTAAAGAGTTATAGTCCAGAATTGAACCATAGTTTATAAATCTATAAACTGCCTATAAACAGTGGTACTATTTTATGAAATCTGGAAAATAGCCTCAACTCTAAATGACAGGGTGTAAGTAGATGATGTTTTCATAAGAAAAGCAGAGTATTATACTAGATGAGAAATTAAAATCTCATATTGGCAGCTTTTAATTCCTGTAATCTTTTAAGTACAGAAATCAGGTTCCTTCTGTCTTTTATTCCTTTCATTGCAGCAAAAATTTCCAATGATGTCTAAATCTTAGGGGTAAAATTACTTCTAACAGAGATCTCTCAGCCAAGCAAACTAAAAATTGAGAAAAGCAGCTGGGTGCAGTGGCTCATGCCTGTAATCCTAGCACTCTGGGAGGATGAGCCAGGTGGATCACCTGAGATCAGGAGTTCAAGACCAGCCTGGCCAACATGGTGAAACGCTATCACTACTAAAAATACAAAACTTGGCTGGGTGTGGTGGCACACGCCTGTAATTCCAGCTACTCAGGAGGGTGAGGCAGGAGAATCGCTTGAACCTAGGATGCAGAGGTTGCAGTGAGCAGAGCGTACCACTGCACTCCAGCCTGGGCAACAGTGTGAGACTCCATCTCAAAAAATATAAATAAATAAATAAATAAATAAATAAATAAAAATTGAGAGAAGCATAAGAACCTAAAAAAGACTTATTCCCTGAATTCAGAACTGCCGTAGCTTCTGGCCTTAGTATGGTTTCCAGGTGCAGTGGACCCTCAATTTCCCCATACTTGCCCCTTTCCCTGTCTGCCCAGACTTACTCTATTCTTTGTGCGTTCTAACTGGTCTCGTTGTTCCCCGAGCTCTTCTATGATTTCTGAGCCAATCTGGTCAGTCTCCGTGGCAATCCGATGAGAACGTTCAATACTTTGGGTGGCCCGGTTCAGGCTTTCAGTGCCTTGTAAAAGCATTGCCCTTTGAGACTGCAGCCGATTCTGAAAGGAGTATGGAAGACAAATGTTAAGACTTTTTCCATTATAAATTCATTGCCAGCATATTCCTCATGACCTTCCCCATGTAAGAAGGGATATAGTAAGCAATAATTTTCATTCGTTTTAAGACAGAACCAAAGCTAATGATTCTTTTCAAGGTTACAGACTAAAGCAGAACTGGAAATCCAATCAGTAAGATCACAATACCCCTACTCCACTGCCTTTTACACTTACACGAGGCAAGGAAAGATGGATTAAAAATACTGGAGCACCTTCCCTATGTTTGTGATGATTTGAACTGGTCCATGTGTTTCCTGGACTATCAACTTCTGAAAGGTGGCAGCCCAGATACGGCAGGTGCAGAAGCTACCTGATAATGCTTATAGCCTGTAACTTTGATAGTAATACGAGCAAACCAACTAACCTAAGCAGCCCTAGAAAAAAATCAATTCACTGAAGATACTTGACTGGTACCAAGGATTGAGGGATCATGAATGAGCTATTCTTTTCTTCATTTTAAGCCTCCAGCACCTGGTATTTCCAGGTGGTCTCTCATCCAAGTACTAACCAAGCCTTAGCTTCTGAGATAGGGTGTGTTCAGGGTGGAATTGCCTAGATGAATAAATTATTCTTTTTCAGCATATAAAGAAATCATTTAGAAGTCTGAGACACTACCACATTCTGGAAAAAACATGTGTTTCGCTCTTGATGAGCCCCACAAAGAACTTCACCTGAGGTCAAACAAAAAACCCTGAGCTGCCACACTGGGGGTGATTTGGTCTCAAGGAAATTAGTATCTGGGGCTTGGGCAAGCTTCCCCAGCTGCCTTAATTTCTCAAGTGCCCTAATTTTCTAAATCCTCTCCAAAGTTTTGCTCCACCTGTAATCCTAAACGCAGACAGCATGAAAACAAGTCAGGCCAGAATTAACAACCACTGACAGAAATGGCAGCAGCTCTAAGTTCTTAGTTGTTCAAAGCACACACACACAATCAAAAGGTACCCAGCTCACAGAGGCTTCTTACAGAGCAGGTGACCACTGGCAGTAGGATCATCAAGAAGCCAAAAGACTGCCTCTCAGACCAGAAGTAGCAAGAAGCAGCATTTTCTTTTTTCTTAAGACAAAGTCTCACTGTCATGCAGGCTGGAGTGCAGTGGCATGATCTCAGCTCACTGCAGCCTCTGCCTCAGCCTCCCGAGTGGCTGGGATTACAGGCACCTGCCAACATTCCTGGTTAATTTTGTATTTTTAGTAGAGACAGAGTTTCACCATGTTGGCCAGGCTGGTCTTGAACTCCTGATCTCAGGTATCTGCCAGCCTTGGCCTCCCAAAGTGCTGGGATTACAGGCGTGAGCCACCATGTCAGGTGCTCTGTAGCATTTTCACTTAATAAATAGCATATAGACCAGTAGATGAGGAAACCACTAAATGAGGTTCAAATAAAACCAGGAGAATCACATTCTACCTGCCTGCCCTTTTCCAGCCTCCCTTTTCAAGTGATCTGTCAGCTTCTAATCTGTGACGATCCCTTGTGCATCCGTGTGCAAATTTTAAATACGTCATCCTCAAAATGTCTAGTTTTGCATCAGCAATGTCAAGCTAATATCACTTTGAATGTCTCTTAAACTATAATCAGGATGCATCATAAAACAGTTGTTTGCTTAAAATTGTAGTATGAGCCTTTCTACCTCTGTTCAGTCTGCACTGGTGGGCCCCTTTCTCTCTTCCATGTTACTTGCCAGGCAAGTCCTACTTTGTGTTGTGTTTATGGAAGATACACCAAATGCAGCATATTTAACCTTTCAGACGTTTTATTCCTTTAACGATCCACTTCTTAGATGGTTTCAGAATACAAATGTTCAATTAGTCCAATCTTATAAATTAGAATCCTGAAAACTAGCGACACAGTCTGGCTCACTTTCCATTACCACAGAATAAAATGATAAAAAGCTCCTTCTTGAGAAGCGCCCTGCATTGGCTACAGTATCTCAGTTGCTGGGCCATCTTGACATTAAGGTAAAGGAAAGCTTGGATTGATTTTGAAACAATACTCTGATAAATTAGAAACCTAATGGAATTTTCCAGGCATACCTGAGAAAGTGATTCTAAAATTTATATCAAAGAATAAAAAAGATCAAGAAGAAACTAGATCAATGGGTCAGAATCCAGAAAAAATAAGTAACACTTATATACTACTATATACAAAGCACTGTTTTTATTATAAGACTGTATTGTATTAAGGATAAAAAGAAATCTAAATATGCATATGATTTGAAAGGGCTGCATTAAATAGAGCATATACCAAGGGGATAACAGGAGCTGGATGCAGAAAAGAGGATAAGGGTGAAAAAAATGTTTTCTAGTATACACTGAAAACGTGAAATAATCCAACAATACGGTTAATTTTTGTACCACAGGCCCTTAAGGAAAAAAAAGGCAGCTAAAACTTACCATATGCTCATTTTCTACAGCATATATGCCATACTTCATATCTCCTCGGCCTCCAGACGTGGCTGTCAAAGGTGTGCTTCTCACCTCCCGATGGAGTTTGGCAAGGTCCTTCCGGTAGTTTCGAAGCTTAGACATCATGGGGTTACGGAAAGAGAGGGGTGCATAACGTAGCTCCTCCTCCATCTCTGCCAGCTGGGAAGGCAGAAAATAGTGAGTAGATGGCCTGGTTCTTCCCTCACTCATTTGGAAATATGCCTAGTTTGGATTAATCAAACTACTTATTTACTTGGACTACACCAAATAAATAATTCAACCATATGCTACATAAGGCGGGACCATTTCTGGAATGTTCCTCTCAATCCAAATGGCTAGCACAGTGCCCAGCAAGTACAGATCAGGCATTCAAAATACATGAATTGAATGAATGAATGAAGAGACAGAATACTTTATAGCTTACTAAACATGTTTCTATACATTCTCCATTTAATCCTCACAACAAATCAATAAGGTAGCAAATGCTCCATTTCATATATGATTTAGAGAAACCTGCTTAAGATTACACAAAAAGGAGTCCGGGCCAGGCATAGTGGCTCCCACTTGTAATCCCAGCCCTTTGAGAGGCGTAGGCAGAAGGATCATTTGAGCACAGCCTGGGCAACATAGCAAGACCTCATCTCTATAAAATTAAAAAGGAGTCAGGATTCAAAAATTTTCAAATTCTTGGCTCTCTTCAATACACGGTTGAATGCTGCCATCAAGAAGTGCTTTGAAGTCTACTGTACTAAAAACTTTTCCTGCTCCTCTTTCTGAAAATCGGTCACGTTTGTCTCCATGTCAGAGACAACCAGGGGCCCACCCCAGAGCAGGTGCTTTAGAGGAATCAGACTTCCATTCTTCTAGGATAAGTAAAATGTAACACCTGGGGACATTCACAAGAAGCCCTAAATTATTTTCATCTGCCTGGAATGGTCAAGGTAGGATTATTACTTGAGTTCGAAGAAAACAAGTATCTGAGCACCAAACAAATCAGTAGTAACTAGATGATTTTTAAAATGCTACCAAAATGTTAATCAAAACAGTAGAATGGCTACAAAAGGTATCATGGATATGCCCAGCTGTACACAGGTATTAAGAAAAATTCCTAGTACTCCCATTAAGAAGAGAGTTTCCACAGTCTGGTAGACTGGTACTTCTTAAAGCACATGCAAAACCGAGAAAAGGATGCAGATGTGCTTCTTCATTGGGATAACTGGGAAATTGAGAAGTTGATCTTCAACAGGCAAGAAGGCAGTTCGCTGGCCAAAAGAGAATTTTTTCTCCATCTGCTTTGGGATGGCAAAAGCAGGGGCAACTATTTCTGCAGAGTTCTAGCAGGGACCAGGATTTTAGCCCCAGTCTTAACGGGTTTGCTAGAGTATAATGAAATGGAGTCAAAGGACTCTTGCTTCCATAGAGCTGGAGGAAAAAAACTAAACTTTTTTTTTTTCCTTTAAAGAAAAGCCACAGGTGAAGAGAAGCAAGTTCTGACAAACTTTAGGTCCCAACTGAAGCTCATGCATGTCTTGCCTGAGGTCCCAAGTCCAGCTACTATGCTGTCTTTTAAGACAGAAAGGGACATGGTTAGAATCACCTCTGAGCTACATTTTCTGTGACAGTAAGTTTCACAAAGAACAGTAACAGTAACTTTCTTTCTTTCCTTTTTTTTTTTTTTTTTTTTGAGGCAGGGTCTTGCTCTGTCACCCAGACTGGAGTGCAGTGGTGTGATCATGGCTAATTGCATGCTCGACCTCCCATGCTAAAGTGATCGTCCCACATCAGCCTCCTGAGTAGCTGGGTCTAGAGGCATGCACCACCAAATCTGGTAATTTCTGTGTTTTTTTGGAACAGATGGTGGGCTCCCTATGTTGCCCAAGCTGGTCTTGAACTTCTGGCCTCAAGTGATCCTCCCACCCTGGCATCTCAAAGTGTTGGTATTACAGGTGTGAGCCATCACACTGGCCAGTAACCTATCTTAATGACCAGCTCTTAAAAAGAGACTTTAAAAGACTGCTTAGGTAAAGGTATGAGAATGCCCTTACTACTCACATCAGTAATATATTATCAAAGACTCATATTTTAGGACAGTCTTCAGGTTTTACCCATTTGGGTTTGTCAAACCCCCTTAATACCCATCCCCATCAATTGGCTTCATTTAGTAAAAAACAGTCAAAATCAAGATCAACAGACAGGAACAGTTAATCTGTGATCACTTCACAGCATTACTTCTGGAAAAGAGGAAGACCAGATAGAAGAAACAATATTTGTTCGCTCTCACCGTTTCATTTGCTTCCTGTTGTTTTTCATCAAAATCCCTGATCAACTTCTTCTTCTCTTCTAGAAAAGACAGATAAGTTTCAAATGTGCATTACTATTTCCACGCATTTGTAAAGGCCATTCCCTCTGCTTAGAATAAGCTTCTTATTCCTCCCCTAGTGAGAGTAGTACTCAGTCATCTTAAACAGGCATTTAAAAATGTATACAAGCCGGACTTGGTGGCTTACACCTGTCATCCCAGCACTTTGGGAGGCCGAGGCAGGTGGATCACTTGAGATCAGGAGTTCGAGACCAGCCTGACCAACATGGTGAAACCTCATCTCTGCTAAAAATACAAAAATTAGCCAGGTGTGGTGGCACATGCCCGTAATCCCAGCCACTTGGGAGGCTGAAGCAGGAGAATTGCTTGAACCCAGGAGGTTGAGGCTGCAGTGAGCCGAGATTGCACCACTGCACTCTAGCCTGGGTAACACAGCAAGACTCTGTCTCAAATAAATAAGCAAATAAATAAATAAAATGTACAGGAACTTATCACAATGACCGAGGAAGAAGAAAGAGAAAAAAATATTTTATTTTTGTATTTTTAGTAGAGACGGGGTTTCACCATGTTGGCCAGCCTGGTCTTGAACTCCTGACCGATCCACCCACCTCAGGCCCCAAAAGTGCTGGGATTATGGGCACGAGCCACCATGCCTGGCTGAGAAAAAAATTATTCTTATTGGCACTTAGTACTCAGGGAACAAGAATACCCACATTTTGGACAGCCCTGAATAATTACTTGGTTCCCAAAGCCAACAGCATCCCTCCAAGAAATACTACAGGTTTAAGTTTAACCATTCTCAACCTTTTCTCTTCCCTCATCCTAAGGGACTAGACACACTTTTATCAGTAAGAATGTTTACCAGTAGTGACTCTCTGAAACCCCCCACCTTCACACCCACAGTGAACCACTTCTATGCTAACTCATAACTACTACCTTTCTGCAAAACAAATTTAAAAATTTACCTACTTTGCTTGCTGGGAGGCTGCCTGGTATGGTGCCTGTTTTTCTCTGGGTGTAGCACTGGTAGTGACTCGCACAATGAGAATGTTATTCATTCCCCTTTCAGCTCCCTTTCAGCCTTTCCCAGTCAGTCACTTTGGTGAGTGTATCTTTAATACCTAAAAATTACTAATCTCCCCTTTGAACAAAAATAGAACAGGCTTCAGCTTTAAACAACAACATCTAACTAAAACAGTATTGTCTTCGTTTTATTTTCTGATCACTTATACTACAGGTTTTCCATCTAAAATTATACCAAGTTTCATTTTTAAGTAACTTTGTTTTAAATAAATATATTTGAGATGAAATAAGCTGACATAAAGAAAATGATTAAGTAACAGTAACAGAACTTGGATGTGGCAAAAATTGGCAAAAATTATGAAGTTGGTACCAGAATGCTGGTAAACACTTGTATGGGGAAAAAATCCCTGGTTAGTCAGGGGGGTAAGGTTCTGGTGACCGGTTGGGGCCTGCCTCAGCATATAAGCTTGGATAATTTCCTTCATTTCTTTGGGACCTGACCTCTTCCTTAATTGACTACAAAATGAGGAAGTAGGTCATCCCCTAATAACTCACAAGCAAAAATTAGCGCCGTTTAGGAGGAGCTTGATTAAAAAAAAATTTATACATCCAAATGAATGTTCTTCCTGGAAATCTACACACAATCTACTTATCACCAGAAAGTTACCATCGTTTACAATGTTTTTTTTTGTTTTGTTTTGTTTTTGTTTTTTTTCAGAGACAGAGTCTCACTTGTCACCCAGGCTAGAGTGCAGTGGTGCAATCTCGGTTCACTGCAACCTCCGCCTTTTTGAACGCGTCTTTTGGAATTACGTTTACAGACTGGGGATACAGTCTTTGTTTCTTTTTTTAAATTGTGGCAAAATATATGTCATATAAAATTTACCATTTTGAAGTATATGTCTTAGTGGCATTTAAGTACATTCACACTGTTGTGGAGCCATCACCACTAACTGTTCATCATCTTAGACTGAAATTCCATACCCATTAAACACCTCCCCATTGTATGAAGTTGACTATTCCAGGTACACTGTTAAGTGGAATCATACAACATTTGTCCTTTGTGTTTAGCTTATTTCACTTAGCATAAAGTCAAGGTTCATCTATGCTGTATGGAGATATGGTCTTTTAAAGCTATGTATTTTTCTTTTCTTTTTTTTTTTTTTTGAGATGGAGTCTCACTCTGTCGCCAGGCTGGAGTGCAATGGTGCGATCTTGGCTCACTGCAACCTCTGACTCCCTGGTTCAAGTAATTCTCTTGCCTCAGCCTCCTGAGTAGGTGGGGTTACAGGCCCATGCCACCACACCCAGTTAATTTTTGTATTTTTAGTAGAGACAGGGTTTCTCCATGTTGGCCAGAATGGTCTTGATCTCCTGACCTTGTGATCTGCCCACTTCAACCTCCCAAAGTGCTGGGATTACAGATGTGAGCTACCCTGTCCAGCCGCAGCTATGTATTTTTCCATGTGACTCCTAAATACAAGCCAGCACTTCTACCTACTAAAGGAAGAGCAATCTTTTCTGCTGCAAAAGAGAACAGATGAGCTGGGCTTATGGAGAAATGGCATGTGGGTATTCAGTTGCTGTCCTGAGATTTTCTTAAGATGATTTGTCTACTCTGATTTTCATCTTAAGACCTGACTTTTTTTTGAGACTGTGTCTCACTCCATTGCCCAGGCTGGAGTACAGTGGCATCATCTCAGCTCACTGCAACCTCCAACTCCCAGGTTCAAGTGACTCTTGTGCCTCAGCCTCCTGAGTGGTGGGATTATAGGAGTGCGCCATCACACCCAGCTAATTTTTCTATTTTTTGGTAGAGACAGGGTTTCACCATGTTGACCAGGCTGGCCTTTTGTGATTTGCCCACTTCAGCCTCCCAAAGTGCTGAGATAACAGGCGTGAGCCACTGCACCCGGCCACACCCTGACTTTTGAACCCAATCCTACGTAAGATGTAATGTCACTGTAATGCTTTCTATAGATTTACATTTTGTTAACCACAACAGCATCTGTCAGTTGTATCTTTTTTTTTTTTTTTTTGAGACAGGGTCTTACTCAGGCTGGAGTGCAGTGGCATGGTCACAGCTCACTGCAGCCCTGACCTCCTAGGCTGAAGCAATCCTCTCATCTGCTCAAGCAATTCTCCTGCCTCATTGTCCCGAGTAGCTTAGACTAAAGGTGCATGTCACCACATCCAGCTTTTTTTTTTTTTTTGGGTAGAGATGGGGCCTCACTATGTTGCCTAGGCTTGGTCTTGACTCCTGGGCTCAAGCAATCCTCCCACCTCAGCCTCCCAAAGTGTTGGGATTACAGGTGTGAGCCACCACACTTGTCCATGTATCTTACTTTTTAAGTGACCATGAATCATTTTGGATGCGTATGTTCTATAATCTCAACTTGAGACCAAGTTCCTGTGAAATATGGAAATTTATTTTGTCATTTTTACTTTGTCCATAGATTCTAGAGCTATAAACCAGCTTAGATGTGGCTACTGCCTGAAAGAACAAACAACACACCCTTTTCTATGTCTCATTCATTGCTATGTGACACTCCCTTAATACACACAAGATACTCCAGATATTTTTCTCCATTCTACTCATAAAACCCATGGCTCTGTTTGTTGTTTTAAAAAAAAAAAAAAAAAAAAAAGTAGGGGAAAGTTCCCCACGGCAAACAGTATGACTCTTGACCATCCACGACGTAACTGAAATGAGAACCAAAGCAGCTATTACTATTCCTGAGGGGGCTGTGCTCTTAGCTACCAGTACCGAAATAATGCCTACAGTCAAAAACAGCTACTCTGTGGAGCAGTATCATATTATTTTGTAATAAGCTGTCACAAAAGTGTTAAGCAGCCATCACTGCTCTGAGTCAGCACATCTCCAAACTCAGGCATGCTCACTCCTGATCCAAGCCAGGCAGTAGAAGGCAGTACCGTACATTCCCTTCTTAGCTCCTTCCTTTCCTAGATTTTTCTACAACTCTGTTAGTCATAAAGTCTCCTCCTTTATTCTTCCACTGTTAATGGGTATGAAAATCTGCATTCTCGCTCCCGGCCAAGATGTCTGACATGGAGGATGATTTCATGTGTGACGATGAGGAAGACTATGACCTGAAATACTCTGAAGATAGTAACTCTGAGCCAAATGTGGATTTGGAAAATCAGTACTATAATTCCAAAGCATTAAAAGAAGATGACCCAAAAGCAGCATTAAGCAGTTTCCAAAAGGTTTTGGAACTTGAAGGTGAAAAAGGAGAATGGAGATTTAAAGCACTGAAACAAATGATTAACTTCAAGTTGAGAAACTTTCCAGAAATGATGAAGATATAAACAACTATTGACCTATATTCAGAGTGCAGTCACAAGAAATTATTCTGAAAAATCCATTAATTCTATTCTTGATTATATCTCTACTTCTAAACAGAATTCTGATTTTTTATGTCAGATGGATTTACTGCAGGAATTCTATGAAACAACTCTGGAGGCTTTGAAAGGTGCTAAGAATGATAGACTGTGCTTTAAGACAAACACAAAGCTTGGAAAATTATTTAGAATGAGAGGAGTATGGAAAGCTTCAAAAAATTTTACGCCAGCTATATCGGTCCCACCAGACTGATGATGGAGAAGATGATCTGAAAAAGGGTACACAGTTATTAGAAATATATGCTTTGGAAATTCAAATGTACACAGCACAGAAAAATAACAAAAAACTTAAAGCACTCTATGAACAGTCACTTCACATCAAGTCTGCCATCCCTCATTCACTGATCATGGGAGTTATCAGAGAATGTGGTGGTAAAATGCACTCGAGAGAAGGTGATTTTGAAAAGGCACACACTGATTTTTTTGAAGCCTTCAAGAATTATGATGAATCTGGAAGTCTGAGATGAACTACTTGCTTAAAATATTTGGTTTTAGCAAATATGCTTATGAAATCAGGAATAAATCCATTTGACTCACAGGAGGCCAAGTAGTACAAAAATGATCCAGAAATTTTAGCAATGACAAATTTAATAAGTACCTATCAGAATAATGACATCACTGAATTTGAAAAGATTCTAAAAACAAATCACAGCAACATCATGGATGATCCTTTCATAAGAGAACACATTGAAGAGCTTTTGCAAAACATCAGAACACACGTGCTTATAAAATTAAGCCTTACACAAGAATACATATTCCTTTTATTTCTAAAGAATTAAACCTAAATGTAGCTGATGTGGAGAGCTTGCTGGTGCAGTGCATATTGGATAACACTAGTCATGGCTGAATTGATCAAGTCAACCAGCTCCTTGAACTGGATCATTAGAAGAGGGTTGGTGTACGATATACTGCACTAGATAAATGGACCAACCAACTCAATTCTCTCGAGCAGGTTGTAGTCAGTAAACTGGCTTAACAGAGAACAAGCTTCTACAGACATCCTTAAGGCAACAGTGCAGAGATGTAATCCTTAAAAGAACTGGGAATGGCAAAACTACTGTCGGTTGATCGTGTCCTGAAAATTAGTGGAGTTAGGGCAGAAGTGCTTTTTTGATCAACTGGTTTGTGTTTTGCTGCTGCAATTATCCCAAGAAAAACAGCTTTAATCTTCAGAAGAAAACCAAAATACCATGGGATTTATGCTGTATTGACATCTTGCCCTAAACATACAACATCATAGTAATTTGTCATGGGCAACGTGACCAGAGAGAAGACTTTTGTCATGATTTTAAATACACTGACACGCTACTGTTGGTTAAATTTAAACATGTTTTACATGCAGAAATTCTCTCACAAATAACCTGCAATAACTTGAAATGCATATCCTTTTGAACACTTCCTTTTCTCATGTATAAATTAAAATGTTTGCTGCATTTTGCAAAATGTCAATTCTCCAAAAATGTGTCAGTATATTTCTGTACCTGCAGTGTAGTAAAGGTTTAGATGAAACCCCATAATTATAGTGGCATACTGTCACTTAGGTTTCAAGCAGCAAAATAAACAGTGCAAAGAAAATCTGCATTCTCAAGAGGCAAATTCTAGAATGATTCCAGGAAAGTAACTACATAAATGAAGGGGGAGAAGAAGCAGACCATAGAACCTCTCTTTCACTAACTTCTATGTGCTGCAACATTCCATTTCCTACCTGATTTCATAAAACACATTTCCTCTTACGAGTGCTCTATAACATACTTTTTTTTTTTTTTTTTTGAGACGTTGTCATGCTCTGTCACCAAGCTGGAGTGCAGTGGTGCTCACTGCAACCTCCGTGTCCCAGGTTCAAACTTTTCTTCTGCCTCAGCCTTCTGAGAGGCTGGGACTATGGTTGTGCACCACCATGTCCAGCTAATTTTTGCATTTTTAGTAGAAACGGAGTTTTACCATGTTGGTCAGGCTGGTCTCGAACTCCTGACCTCATGATCCGCCTACCTCAGCCTCCCGTGACCAGCCAACTTAACATACTTTTAAAGAATTTCACTACATTTATGAGATCTTTTCCAGACTTCTAAGATTTAAAACAAAACAAAAAAGAAGCCTTTGAAATCATTTCTTGTGATGAAAAAGCCAGGGAGGCAGATAATTCAAGAGGCTGATCTACCCAACTGAGAGGGATCAATAACTGCTTTAAAAAAAATTCTTTAGTCTCAGAATTGTGAAACCAATGAATGCTAAAGCTAGGATGTACGTCAGCGATCATCTAGTCTAACTTCCTTCCTCTACTGCTGAGGACATTAGACTCTGGAGAAACTGAGTGCCTCCCCACAGTCACTGGAAGAGTAAATGTATGGCAGCACTAGTTATGGAGTGCGAGTCTGCTGACTTCAAGTCCAGGGCGTCTGTACATTACAGTAAACAACTGCATACTGTATACAACTGAGGGGCATTTTTGTGCTCCCAGGCTATAGCCTTTAATAACTGGTAAAATCTGTTTAAAAAACAAAAAACCTCTTCCTCTTTTTAGGGAGTTAGAATTGATGCTACAATCAACTACAAACAGCAAGGTGGCATCCTAAGGAGAATGGGCCTATGAGCAAGAATGAACCACTTCAAATACCATTAACCCCCACCCCACAAGCCTGCCCAAATCAGTCACATGTGAGGGACTCTCTGGGACCAACTCTGTCTTCCTTGGGAAACTGGGTGGATGGTGGCACTATCTCCTGGATATGGAGTAAAATGGAAACAGACAGCTCTGAAAAACAGAGCTACAGAAAGCCTACCTTAAAGTTTGACCATTGTGGGCAGCCTTTCTTCCATACAGGGGTTTCAATTTCCAGCCCAAGAATGACTAACCTTGGCCCTTTAAAGTTGTGGAAATCACTTCAGTTTCCCCAGCTCATAAATATGTGGTTACTTTGCTTTTGGCGCCTCACTGTGGCAAAATGGAGGACTTACACCCTCTATTTGTATACCGTGGCAGTTGACAGGATCCCACAGCGTAGAGTAGTTAAAAGCATCAGATCCCTCTCAACCAATCTGTTTTCTCATCTGCAAATAGGCACTATAAGAATACTGATCTCATAAGAGTTGTTTGAAAGGGTTAAAAGAAATAATACACATAACATTCACCTAGCAAGTGCCAAATATGATAAGGGCTCAATAAATATGAACCACCATTGTTTCTGAAAGTAAATACTTGGGTAGGAAGACCTAAGAGCAAAAAACAAAATTCAGTAGAAAATATGAGTTAGAATAGTTAAAACTCTACTGTCTGTAAGTAATTGGTGTTTATTGGCCAGTTGATTATAGTACTCAATAGTGATTATTTTTTCTGGCTCCCCAAATAATAGGGTCTTGTGTTACACATACTGAAATCTAAATGACTTAAAATGGAAAAAAATTTCAGTATTTTTACCATATTCATTAAGACATAAGGAGAGATGTCTTCAAGTATGACAAAACCAAAACTAGAAATCACGACCACAGGCATTTAACATATTGATTAGATTCAGAAATTATAGCACATTATAGTGCTCTGAGCTAACTGCAGAGACCTCTTCAGAGGTTATAAAACCGAGACTAGAAATTATAGCCACAGGTACTTAATGAAATATTAAATGGATTAATTATTATTGTATGTGGTAATGGACAATCACTCTCACAAAAACTTCCTAAAATAGGACACATTGTGTCTAATATCCTTCAAAGGCAGAAACTGAATGGAGACTGTACTTTGAAGAAACATTGTTTTTGTTGTTTTAATAGGTGGAATATTCCCATTTTTAAAGTCATGAAAATATGGAAAACAGAATAGAAAAAAAATCACAATTATATATTAATATTAGTATTTTCTTTCCAACAATTCACACTATTCACATATTCCATCATTTAACAAATATCTGTGGGGCACCTAGTATGTGCTAGGCACTGTTCTGGTGCTTAGGAAACACAGTGAAAGAAACCAGAGATAACATTGAGCTTATATTCTAGCTCAGTGGCTTTCACACTTGGCTTTCATCAGAAATCCCCTGTAGAGCTGTGAAAACACACTTCTTGTTAAAAGTTTCTGATTCTATAGGTCTGAGAATCTGCATTTCTAACAAGTTCCTAGATGATGCTGATGCTGCTGATTCATGAACCACACTGAAACCACTGTCCTAGTGAAAGGAAGACAAACAATATACTGTAAATATCGTAAATATGGAAAGTGTCAGAAAATAAGTGCTCTAGAAAAAAAAAGAACAAAGTAAGAGTAGTTATATACAGGGCTGGTATTTTTAGTTTACATTTAAATAAAACAACGGCTAGTGGCTCTATTATCAGGCAGTATTCTAAGGACTTTACATATATTAACTCATTTACTCCTCACAAAAACCCTATGAAGTAGATACTATGATTTATCCACATTTTGCAGGAGAAACTAATTGGGATAAAGTAACCTGTTCAAGCTCACACTACTATTAATAGGTGGATTTAAACTCAGGCAGTCTGGCTCCTGAATTCTTGCTGTTAAATATTATACTACATGGTCCCTCAATCCAAATAATGTTCTTCATAAATGTTTTATTGTTAATTTTAGAGACAATCTTTCTCTGTCACCCAGGTTAGAGTGCAATGATGTGATCACAGCTCACTATAACTTCAAACTTCTAGACTCAAGCAACCTTCCTGCCTCAGCCTCCTGAGAAGCTGGGACTACAGGTGAGCACCACTATACTCAGCTAATTTTTTCTTTTTTTTTACTTTTTGTAGAGATAGGGTTTCACCATATTGCCAAGACTGGTCTCCAACTCTTGGCCTCATGCAATCAATCCTCCTGCCTCAGCCTCCAAAAATGTTGGGATACAGGCATGAGCCACCACACCTGGCCCCCATATGTTATTTTTAATGGCAGAAGAACAACTATTTTGTGAGGCTAGGATGGACATATATTATGATCTCTAGTCTACAGGTACCTTTGATACTCTCATCCACAACCCAAACAACTCTGCTCTTCCTCTTATATATTTAAGTTCATCATTCACCAGTTGACCAAGTGAAAAAATGCAGACACCCTGAAATCCTTCTTCCTCACTCCTCATAACCAATGAGGCTGGTTAATTTCTGCCTCCAAACCACCTCTTGGGTCCGGCACTGTGACTCACACCTGTAATCTCAGCACTTTAAGAAGCTGCTGTGGGTGGATCACTTGAGCCCAGGAATTCGAGAACAGCCTTGACAACACGGGAGACCCTATCTCTACTAAAACTTAAAAAAAAAATTAGCCAGGCCTGGTGGCATGCACCTGTGGTCCCAGCTACTCAGGGGGCTGAAGTAGGAGGATCACCTGAGCCCAAGAAGCCAAGGCTGCAGTGAGCAGTGATGGTGCCACTGCACTCCAGCCTGGGTGACAGGAGACAGGAGTGAGACCCTGTGTCAAACGAACAAACAAAAAACAAACAATGAAGCACCACTTAGATTTAGTACTCTCCAGATTCCCGTTACCAAGACGACTGCACAAAAGGCTTTTAATGGTCCCCTGTACGCAGATTCTTGTGCTCTCTCTCTCTCTCATCCTGTATTTAGCCATTAATGCCCTCCTTCTAAAAGAAAATCCACATCAATCAACTGCTTTAAGTCCCTTCCCATATCAAATGTCTCGATGTGACACTAATATCCCCTCACAATCTGGCTGTATTTCACCTGTCCCATCTACCACTACTTTCCCACATGCATTCTAAGCTCCAGAGTTGTTCCATTTTTAACTCCTTGTGTTGCCTCTTCCCGTTTCTCTCTGTCTAGCAAACTCCCATTCAATCTATTATATTGACTTTGAAGTTCTGTGAGGCTTCTCTCTCTTCCCCAGCCTTTTTTATGGTCTCAGAGAACTTTACTTTAGGATTAATCACACACTTTGTTGTAAGTTTGTTTGCTTTTAAGGTAAGAACTCTGAAAGTCCTCAGGGCCCAGACAGTGGCTGATACATAATAATCCTCAGTAAGTAAGTACTGAAAAATGACTGAATTCAATCACACACTATAAGCTACATGCAAGGATTGTATTATGTACATTGTGTTGTGCCTAATAATTAATAATGGGCATTAAAGCTCTGAAAAGTTTATGATGCGGTCTCCGAACTAGAAAAAGAGGATTCAGAGATGAGGCACCATGTGCTCACATAAATTCAATTTATTCAACAAATATTTATTGAGCAGTGTGAATGAGGTAGTGAATAGGAGGTAAAGGTGTTGGACTTCTTACTCTAATTCTAGGGATATGGATATACTTTATTTACTTATCCATTAAACAACTATGTCTGTTACCAGCAACTTATTTTGTGGTTGAGTAGAAATTCACATATTTCTGCAGGGCGCAGTGGCTCACGCCTATAATCCCAGCACTTTGCAAGGCTGAGGCGGGTGGATCACTTGAGGTTAGGAGTTCAAGACCAGCCTGGCCAACATGATGAAACTCCATGTCTACTAAAAATACAAAAATTAGCGGGGTGTGGTAGCATGCGCCTGTAATCCCAGCTACACGGGAGGCCGAGGCATGAGAATTGCTTGAACCTGGGAGGCAGAGGTTGCAGTGAGCTGGGATTATACCATTTGTACTCCAGCCTAGGTGACAGAGCAAGACTCCATCTCAAAAAAAAAAAAA
Source organism: Saimiri boliviensis (assembly GCF_048565385.1). Classification (NCBI taxonomy): domain Eukaryota; kingdom Metazoa; phylum Chordata; class Mammalia; order Primates; family Cebidae; genus Saimiri; species Saimiri boliviensis. The sequence continues at coordinate 36,030,838 of NC_133450.1, read as the reverse complement.
AAAAAAAAAAAAAAATCACATATTTCTGACTGTTCTCTCTGCAGGAAGGAGAAAAAGGCAGGGTAGACAACAAAGGTGAATGCAACTATCTTAGTTTTATGTTGCTACAACAGAAAAGCAGAGTCTGGGTAATTTATAAAGAAAAGAAATGTATTTCTCAGCGTTCTGGAGGCTGGGAAGCCCAAGGCTGAGGGGCCTGTTTCTTTCAAGGGCCTTCTTGATGCTCATGGGTCAGCCCATGGCAGAAGGTAAAAGGGCAGCAGATCAAGAGAGGAGGCAAGCAAGAGAGGGCTGAACTAACCCACTCCAACAACCAACCCACTCTCAGGATAACACTAATCCAATCCATGAGGACAGAGTCCTCATGGTCTAATTATTTCTTACAAGTCCTACCTCTTTTTTTTTTTTTTTTTTGAGATGGAGTTTTGCTCTTGTTACCCAGGCTGGAGTGCAATGGCACGATCTCAGCTCACTGCAACCTCCGCCTCCTGGGTTCAGGCAATTCTCCTGCCTCAGCCTCCTGAGTAGCTGGGATTACAGGCACGCGCCACCATGCCCAGCTAATTTTTTTGTATTTTTAGTAGAGACGGGGTTTCACCATGTTGACCAGGATGGTCTCGATCTCTTGACCTTGTGATCCACCCGCCTCGGCCTCCCAAAGTGCTGGGATTACAGGCTTGAGCCACCGTGCCCGGCTAGTCCTACCTCTTAATAAAATTAAAATGGCAAATAAATTTCAACCTAAGTTTTAGAGAGACATTCAAACTAGAGTAATAATGAATTCAATTTTCTATTTTTGCTCTGTCACCCAGGCTGGAGTGCAGTGGTGGGATCTTGGATCACTGCAACCACTAGCTTCAGGGCCCAAGCGATCCTCACACCTCAGACTCCCCAGGAGCTGGGACTACAGGCACCCACCACCAAGCCAGGCTAATTATTGTATTTTTTGTTGAGATGGGGTTTCACCATGTTGCCCAGGCTGGTCTCAAAATTTCTCAACACATCAGTAGTCCTGCCTCAGCTTCCCAAAGTGCTGGGATTACAGGTGTGAGCCACCACTCCTGGAATGCAGTCTACTTTTCTTTTTTTTTTTTTTTCCACTCTTTTTCTCAGCTCACTGCAACTCTGCCTCCTGAGTTCAAGTGATTCTCTTGCCTCAGCCTCCTGAGTAGCTGGGCCTACAGGCATGTGACACCATGCACGGCTAATTTTTATATTTTTAGTACAGATGAGGTTTCACTGCATTGGCCAGGCTGGTCCTGAACTTCTGACCTCAAGGGATCTGCCTGCCTTGGCTTCCCCAAATGCTGGGATTACAGGTGTGAGCCACTGCGCCCGGCCTGCAGCCCACTTTTCAATCACATAAATCAGATCCCACCATGGTTCTGCACAATACATTTTTTTTTCTTTTTTTTTTTTTTTCCAACACAGGGTCTCGCTCTGTCGCCCAGGCTGGAGTGCAATGACACAATCTTGGCTCACTGCCACCTCCGCCTCCTGGGTTCAAGTGATTCTCCCCCCATCAACCTCCTGAGTAGCTGGGATTACAGGCACCTACCATCATGTCTGGCTAATTTTTCTATTTTTAGTAGAGATGGAGTTTCACCATGTTGGCCAGGCTGGTCTCAAACTCCTGACCTTAAGTGATCCACCCGTCTCAGCCTCCCAAAGTACTGAGATTACAGTCATGAGCCAGCACACCTGGCCTGCACAATGCCTTTTAACTGCATCCATCATATTTAGAGAAAGTCTTTCACCATGGTCCACAAGGCCCTACATGATCTGGTCCTGTCTACCTCCCTCCTTTGCTCACCCCATCCCAAGCACATGGAACCTCTTGCTCTTCCTTGAACACACCAAGCTCACTTCTGCTTAAGAGCCTCTGCTGTGCTATTCTCTCCTTCCGACACTCACTTCTCCCAGATTTCTGGTTTACTCTCTCACTTCATTCAAGTCTCTGTTCAAATGCTACTTCCTCAGAGAGGACTTTCACAACCATCCTATTTAAAACTGAAGTCCCAAAGAAGGCAGATCACTTGAGGTCAGGAGTTAGAGACCAGCCTAGCCAACACAGTGACACCCTGCCTCCACTAAAAAAAAACACACACACAAATTAGCCAGGGGTGGTGGCACACTTGTAATCCCAGTTACTCTGAAGGTTGAGGCAGGAGAATCACTTGAATCTGGAAAGCAAAGGTTGCAGTGAGCTATCGTGCCACTGCACTCTAGCCTGGATGACAGAGTGAGACCCTGTCTCAAAAATAAATAAATAATAACATAAAACTGAAGTCCCACCCCTATTCCTTTACCCCGATTTATTTCCCTGTATACTTTATTTATTTATTTATTTATTTGAGACGGGGTTTCGCTCTTGTTACCCAGGCTGGAATGCAATGGCGCGATCTCAGCTCACCGCAACCTCCGCCTTCTGGATTCAGGCAATTCTCCTGCCTCAGCCTCCTGAGTAGCTGGGATTACAGGCACGTGCCACCATGCCCAGCTAATTTTTTGTATTTTTAGTAGAGACGGGGTTTCACCATGTTGACCAGGATGGTCTCGATCTCTTGACCTCGTGATCCACCCGCCTCGGCCTCCCAAAGTGCTGGGATTACAGGCTTGAGCCACCGCGCCCGGCCGCCCTGTATACTTTAACACTGCCTCTTAATAATTACATATTGTTTAACACCTACCTGCTAGAATAGGGATGTGCATGTCTTTTTCACTGTAATTTGCAATACTAACCAGCACCTAGAACAGTGCCTGGCACAAAGCAGCATCACAATATATACTAAACACATGAATTTCATTCTCACCACAGTCATTCAATTCCTATGACCTCGAGTAATTCGTTGAGCAAACAACCAAGCTCTGACCCTTAAGTAAAAGCAATAAAACTTCAAACTTCAAAGTCTTATCCTTGACCTCAAGTTCTGTATGTCCGGAGGCCAAGAACTACAGTAGGTCTTCCTATGGATTTAGGGCCGAAAAACGCTAGCTCCTCCAGACAGAACTCGTAGCAACCTGCTTCAGGAAATTAAGGGGTAGTAAACAGTCTCAGCGGTATAAAACGTTCAAAACAAGACCACATCTAAATGCCACAATTGGGTTTTAAATGCCCCCTTGTTATTTACCAACACCTCCAAATTATGATTCCTTTGGGTTTTTAACCCTTTTTTTGTGCCACAGATCCTCTGACAGTGAAAACTAGACCTGTCTTGAAACCAATACTTTTAAATGCATAAAACAAACAAACAAAAACAAACAAAAACAGCTACGAAAGAAACCCATTCTACTACAAGACCGCAGATATAAAAGCCCCACTGCTCTGTTTGCCGCAACGAAGAGAGACGAGAAAATGTGGAAGGCCATGGACGGATCCCAGGGAACTGAACCCCGACGTCCGTCCCTGGGCACGTCCCCAGTTCACTGTCAGTGGCAGCAGGGAGACCTGGGGCTGGGACCCAGCCAGTCGTAGGGGGCGTGTCTGAGGACGCGGAGCGAGCAGACGCGGGCCCGGGGCTGGGAGGAAGGTGGGGGAATCTTCCTCCCGAAGCGCGCGGGGCCGAGCTCCCCACGGCGTGGCCCACCCCCGCCTCACCGGTCCCCGCCGTCCCCAGAAGCCGCTCGGGCACCCCTTGCAGGTCTTCATGGAGGCCGCGGAAGATCTCGTGCAGCTTCTCGAAATGCTCCGAGGAGGCGGCGGAGGTGGCCATGGCGCAGGCCGCGCTCGAGCAGCGGCCACTGAGCTTCTGGGCGCTGGGCCCTCTCCTAGCCCGGCGGTCAGCCGCCCAGCCCCGAGGCCATCACGGCGACCGCCGCGCCACAGCCGCCCAGGACGAGTTTCTTCCGGGGCCGCGGCAGGGTCCTCCGGAGCCGGAACGCCCACCCTCTCCAGCCTGTGATTGAGGGAGCGCCAGCGTGAAAGCCTGACAGGAAGTCAGGGAACTGCGCGGCCCCGGCGACTCCTGAGGCAGCGGTGCCGCGCCGGGGCGAACGGCAGTCGCGGAGCCCGAGAAGTGCCAGGTCCGGGGTGTGTAAAGGCGCTGCTGCGAAAGGGCCGTAGGGGACCTGCGAGACGGGCAGCTCGGCCGCCTTCTTCCCGGACCCCCTCGGCGGGCGAGGGGGCGGGCGCTGCAGTGCACGCCGGGGGATGTAGTTTGTCTCGGAGAGCGTCCCGTCCGGGGGTCCCGCGTTGTCCCGGGGTCCCGCGTTGTCCCGGCCGCGAGTTTCAGCTCTCGCCGCGGCAGTGGAGTCCAGCCCGGTAGCGTGGTGGTTTGGGGTGTGTTTGTGTCCAGACGCGGTCCTCACTGTCATCGCGCTGTGCTTTGGCATCCTGACCCGACTTCATCATTTCGCGTCTCCACTGAATGTTAGCTTTTCAGCCCTGGAAAGATAGCTGGGCGGGGGCTGTGCTTGCCATCGGGAAGTGAAGCACTTTTCTTGGGAGGCCCAGCGGCTCCCCACGCTTTCGGAAGTGGAACCCGGCCAGGCGAGTGGCTCGCGCCTGTAATCGCAGTACTTTGGAAGGCCGAGGTGGAAGGATTGCTTGAACCCAGGAGTTCGAGACCAGCCTGGGCACAATAGTGAGAGCTCTAAAATAGGAGTCGGGCGTGGTGGCGCGCACTTTTGGCCCCAGCTACCCCAGAGGCTGAAGCAGAAGCATCACTTGAGCCCAGAAGGTTGAGACTGCAGAAATCCCACCACTGCACCCCAGCCTGGGAGACAGAGGGAGACCTTGTCTCCAAAACAGTCAAACAAACAAAAACACCAAAAAACAAAAATTCAAAACAGAAACCCGGTTAGGATGAAATACTAACACAGAGATGATCAAGTCTGAGGTTATTGTCAGTGTGCTGTGTAAGTCCCACAACACTATGCTAGGACTTGTCACAGTACATAAATAAGGGGCAGATACAAAATACTCTAGCTGTCAGGCATGCCTAATGCACTAGGTTGCCTCGTGCACTCGTTCACAACAGGTGTTTGTCCAGCGTAGGAACTGTGAGTGATCTGGGCATGTTGGTGAATAAAACATTTATTCTCTGCTCTTGGGGAATTGATAATCTGGTGTGGAAGGTGGACCTGGCTTCATTAGGTCCTATCTGCCACTGTGTCACGTGTTAACAATTACAAGGTCGTTTCCTGCACTCTCTGGGTATAAATTCCTATCTTAAGGTCAGGCGTGGTGGCTCGCGCCTATAATCCCAGCATTTTGGGAGGCCAAGGTGGGCGAATCATTTGAGGTCTGGAGTTTGAGACCAGCCTGGCCAACATGGTGAAACCCGTCCCTGCTAATACAAAAATTAGCCAAGCGTGGTGGTGAGCACCTGTAATCCCAGTGACTCGGGATGCTGAGGCAGGAGAATCGCCTGAACCCTGGATACAGAGGTTGCAGTGAGCTGATATCGGGCCACTGCACACCAGCCTGGGCAATAGAGCAAGACCCTATCTCAAAAAGATTAAATTTCTATTTTCACCAATTTCAGTTTGCTCAAGGTGTCTATTCTCAAATGCTTGCTTGGGAGCTCAATATTAAACTGCCTACAAATATTGAAAGATACATGAATGCTCAGGGGAAAATACTTTGCTAATTTATGTCTCCTGGGCTCTCATTTTTATTAGATCAAGTTCATTGGCTGCTGATTCAGCACACTTTGGTTGAGCTCTGAATATGCACTGAGCACAGAGATGACCAAGCCTGAGGTTACTGTCAGTGTACTGTGTAAGTTCCACAACACAATCCTGGGACTTGTCACCGTACAGAAATAAGGGGAAGGTGCAAAAAAAAAAAAAAGGTTAATAGCCTGGGGCTGGGCACCACGACCCACACCTGTACCCCAGCACTTTGGGAGGCTGAGGCGGTAGGATCTTAGACAAGCCTGGGCAACAAAGCAAGACTCTAATAAAAATGAAAAGAAAAATTGCCCGAGATGATCAAGAAATGTGAAAAAAGTGGTCTGTGAAGAGTGTAAAAAATGTAAGTAGGAAATGGTGAATGAATAATCAGATTATCATACAACCTAAATTAAGAGTATGTGGCTTGAGACTGCACTGTTTAGACTCTGGGACAAATTATTCTTTAGAATGAGAAATCATTGCATAACTATAAGAATTAACAGTGTTTTCTTCTTTTGACTATAATTAAGCTTTTATTTCTTAGTTGTTATTCTGGTAAATGAAAACAAAAAAATCATCAAAAAATTTTTATTTGTCATTGACAGTCCAATATAAATTAAGTAAAATATTAATTCATTTATTCTGTACTATTATCAGAATTCTTCCATAAAACAACCATTTCTAAACATATAGCTTAATGGTCAAAACAAGTTCAATAAAAGATTAATTTACAAATATCAGAAGTGAAGACTGTGGTCCTATTAACTCTTTCTCCCACCAAAATTAAAATACAATTGTCATGCCAGGAAATCACAAACTCTTTTAGAATAGCACACTCCAAACAAGTGATGGGAACACTACTAATTCCTCAGACTTCCTTTGGCAGCGTTACTTTTGATAAAGATTCTCCAAATAAAATAAAGAATTTTGGCACATAGACCTTTTATTGTCAAGACAATATAAGGAAATGCCCCCAAAAGATTATTAAATTGACCATAATTACCAATATCAGTCCCTAAGATAATTTTTCTGAGGGTTTTTTGTTTGTTTGTTTGTTTATAGGATTTTTTTTTGCCACAATGGTTATTGTTCAGATAGTACCTCATCAGTCTTGGGTGCTGGCCCTCAATTCCTCCATAGCTATGTTAGTATAGTACTGTCTTTTGTTATTTTCTTAGTCTTTAGACCCTTCAATTCATGCATTATCTCCCAGCATTCTCCTCCTTTTTTTTGACTTCCCTGCTACCCATGTACTCTTGGTACCCACGTTGGGTGGTTCCCAACATATACAGAATCAGTTTCCCTTTGCGGAGTTTTATTTGCATAAAGAATGGCACTGGTTTGCCTCATCTCTGATTATTGTGCATTTTGAACTTTGTGAAAATACTCCCTTGGCATAAATACACAGGAAGACACACAAAAATATACACAGTGACAATGACCAAATAGCCTTTCTTCTCATTTTCTAAGAGAAACTAAGGCACAAAAAAGGAGGCTTCCATGGGCCTGGGGTCACTAACTGGAGTCCAGTGGCCTATCTTTTCATAGTGTTCCTCTTGTTACCTACTTCCTGGTCTGAGAAACACGAAAATGATGGTTTGAACTTGATTATAATTTCTGCCTCCCCTACATTCCTGCCATTCCCCAAACCTCACAAGCTTCTTAGAAAAGGAAGCTCTTCTGTGGTTTAGACATAAGACAGCATCTTAACAGTGGTGGCTTTAGGTTGTCAGCAACAAGGCCATGCCATAATCCAGCCTCAGTTAAGAATCTCCCGAGACCAGGAGGAGGAGGCTGCGGTGAGCCGAGATCGCGCCATTGCACTCCAGCCTGGGTAACAAGAGCGAAACTCCATCTCAAAAAAAAAAAAGAATTTCCTGAGAGAATCCAGAAGTTGGTGTATGACAGTTAAAAGAGGTCAGGGTCAAACCCTGCTCTTTTTTTTTTTTTCCTAAGACAAAGTCTCACTCTGCCGCCCAGGCTGGAGTGCAGTGACAGGATCTCAGCTCACAGTAACCTCCACCCTCTGGGTTTGAGTGATTCTCCTGCCTCAGCCTCCAAAGTAGCTGTGATTACAGGTGTGCACCACGATGCCTGTCTAATTTTGTATTTTGGTAGAGGCAAGATTTCACCACATTGGCCATTCTGGTCTCAAACTAGTGACCTCCAGTGATCCACCACGCCTGGCCAAGTCCTGCTCTTGAGCCAAGTTACTGTGATTCATGGAGTTTAGCTGAGATTGCAGTGTGGCCCTCATGAAATGAAGACTAGTTGGTTGGGAGGAACTGAACTGTGAACAAAAAAGCTAGTCCAAATTGGCATAAATCATCCCCGCTACAGCTTAGATTCTCCTATGTAGCAGTAGCTTTCAGAAGGAAAATATGAGCTCTGCAGGTCATATGAGGGTCTTCTTATTATATTATGACATCTCTAGTAACTCTGGCAGCAACAGAAGAAAAGTAAATCTGGATATGATAGACACTTAGATGAATCTGGCAGTACACTGGGTTTTAACTGGACACCAAGCAGTAAAGTCTGGAAGGTTTTGCTCTCTTTGTGCTAAAGGTTGGAAACCTTGAAGGAGAATCATTTTGGCAAGAAGTATTGTGTAATCCGCTGCAGTCTTCTCTTGGGTCCAACTCCCACTGCCACTGTTAGTCCATTGGGAGACCCAGCAGGTCACAACTGACGTCCCACAGCCGCCTTGCTACTGTCTCGTTACGAGCTTGGGCAGAGACCCATGCCACATGACAGTCACTGGAAGGTAAAGAGAGAGGTATGAAGCACAGTGTTAAGAATGAAGTCTGCCATCTGCCTGAGATAAGGAATATGACATAAAAACAACCAGGGATCACATGTCCTCCAAGCACTTCACAGGGCCAGTGTTTGTCCTATCTCTTCATTCTCGTCCTTACCCAGAGAAAATATAATTGCCATTTTAGATCTCCTCACTAGATCAATTCTGATCAGAATGCTTTGTTTGATATATAATGTATACATTTGGTCTTTATATTCCCCTATTTATATAATTAAACTAATATCAGTGCCTGCCTGACATCCATGTATATCCAACTTCTTCAAGTAAGTCCATAGGGCCATTCTACAGGGCCTTGGATAATGTTATATAGCTGAGATCCTGCTATTCACACTGGTCAGAGATGCTTGGAGAGGTTAAAAAAAAAAAAAAAAGCTTATTTCTGAACTACCTGAAGTTGTAACTGTTTGTAAACGCATATGAGAAGTAAAGCCAGCTTCAAAAACAACAAAAGGAAAAGGCGACAGCAGAAAAGAAATGGTAAAACCAAGGTACCAGGTGTCTTGGTTCGTTTTGTGCTGCTGTAACAGAATACGACAGACTGCATAATGACAATGAGCAGACAGAAACTGGCTTATGACTATGGAAGCTAAGAAGTCCAAGATCAAGGGGCTGACATCTGATGAAGGCCTTCTTGCTGTGTCATAACAAGATGGAAGGTATCACATGGGCAAGAGAGGGAAGGGGACCCAAGTCATCCTTTAATAAGGAATCCACTCCCAGGATAATGAACCCATTCCAGAGACAATGGCATTAATCCATTCATGAGGGCTGCCCTTGTGACCTAATTTACTTCCTAAAGGTCCTACCTCTCTACCCTGCTGTATTGAGGCTTAAGTTTCCAACATATGAACCTTGAGGGACATATTCAAATTATAGCAAAGTGTTTTATATACCCTCTCTTCGTTGTAAATCCAAGTTTGTTTGTTTTTGGAGATGGAATCTTACTCTGTCACCCAGGCTGGAGTGCAATGGCCCAATCTCAGCTCACTGCATCCTCTGCCTCCCAGGTTCAGGCAATTCTCCTGTCTCAGCCTCTGGAGTAGCTGGGATTATAGGCACCCACCGCCATGCCAGGCTAATTTTTCCATTTTTAGTAGAGACAGGGTTTTGCCATGTTGGCCAGGCTGGCCTCGAACTCCTGACCTGAAGTGATCCGCCTGCCTCAGCTTCCCAAAGCGCTCAGATTACAGGTATGAGCCACTGCACCCAGCCTGTAATTCCAAGTTTTATAATTCTGATGCAGAAAAATTTTTTAAGGACAATTCTTACTCATTTTTGTATTCTCTGGATCTGGTACACATCTGGTAAGCATTCAATCAAAGTTGAAAAAAAATGATTGAGGCTGGGTGAGGTACACATCTGGTAAGCCTTCAATCAAAGTTGAAAAAAAAAATGATTGAGGCTGGTTGAAACCCCATCTCTACTAAAAATAAAAAAATTAGCCAGGCATGGTGACATGAGCCTGTAATCCCACCTACTCAGGAGGCTGAGGGAGGAGAATCCCTTAGACCCAGGAATCGAAGGTTGCAGTGAGCCGAGATCATGCCACTGCATTCTAACCTGGGCGATAGAGCGAGACTCACTCTACAACAAAAACAAAAACAAAAAGATGATTGAGTGAATGGATTGCAATCTTTAAAGTCATGTGAGAAAGCAATTTTTAAAAGTATACTATTTCAAGAAAATTGCTTCCTCAGTATTCTAAGCAAATTCTGAAGGTGAAAGAGTTGAGAAGCATATTATGCAAACTTTCAACACCATGTCCAGAAAGACAGTGGGATTCAAAGTGTGTGCCACAAACCAGCAGCAGGAGCATCAACTGGGAGCTTGTTAGAAATTCTCCGGCCCTACTCCAGACATACTGAATCAGAATCTTTAGGGTCGTCGTCCAGGAATCTGTTTTCAACTAGCTCTCCAGATAATTCTTGAACACACTAAAGTTTGAGAAATACCGTTTCAAAATATCTTCACATTTACAAAACAAGTCTTATCAGTACCTCCGTTTAAGAAGACTCACCAGTATGACCAGTACAGCTTGCCATTTCTTAATGAAAAGACCATCAGTGAGAACCACAAGGCTCTGTATCACTCTCTGGAAATGACTCAGCCTTAGTCAGCCTTTGCATCCTCCACTGCACTGTGCCTTATACTCATAAGGTTACAGTGAAGAGCAGAGGACACAATTGACATGAAGTTTCCTTGTAGGCTATAAAAAGTTTTCAAATACTACAGCAAGAGCTTTTTGGTTGTTGCTGTTTTTTTTGTTTTTTTTTTTTGAGACAAAGTCTCACTCTGTCACCCAGGCTGGAGTTCAGAGGCACGATCTTGGCTCACTGCAACCTGCACCTCCCAGGTTCAGGCAATTCTCCTGCCTCAGCCTCCTGAGTAGCTAGGATTAAAGGCGTGTACCATTATGCCCAGCTAATTTTTGTATTTTTAGTAGAGACGGGGTTTCACCACGTTGGTCAAGCTGGTCTTGAACTCTTGACCTTATGATCCTCCTATCTCGGCCTCCCAAAGTGCTGGAATTATAGGCGTGAGGTTGTTTTTTTTTTTTAGATAGGGTCTCACTGTTGCCCAGGCTGGAGTGCAGTGGCACGATCGCAGCTCACTACAACCTTGACTTCCCCAGGCTCAAGTGATCCTCCTACCTCAGCCTCCCAAGGACCATAGGCACATGCCACCACACCCAGCTAATATTTACATTTTTTGTAGAGATGGGGTCTCACTATGTTACCTAGGTTGGTCTTGAACTCCTGGGCTCAAGCGATCTGCCCACCTCAGCCTCCTGAAGTGTTGAGATTACAAGTACGAGCCACCAAACCCAACCAAGTAAGAGCTATTTAAGTGTGCCTATGGAATCAGCATGGTCACAGTATTGATATTTCCAGTGGGCTTTTGCTAACAATTCATACAGGTAAAAGATAAACTAATTTCAAAACTGACCACAGTGTTATAGTAATCAAGATAGTGTGATATTAACATAAGGATAGACATTCAAATGAATGGAACAGAATTAAAAGTGCAAACATAAACACTTATATTTATGGTCAATTGATTTTTGACAAGCTTACTGTTATACATTGAATTGTGTTCCCCCAAAATTAATATGTTGAAGCCCTAACTCCCAATGTGACTGTATTTAGAGATAGGGCCTTTAAGGAGGTAATTACAGTTAAATGAAGTCATCAGGGTAGGGCCCTAATCCAACAGGATTGGTGTCCTTATAAAAAGAGGAAGAGTTACCAGGAGTGTGTGTACATAAAGGAAAGGTCATGTAAGGGCTTAGAGAGAAGGCATCCATTGGAAGTCAGGAAGGCAGCCCTCACCAGAGACCAACCAGGCCAGCACCTTGATCTTGGACTTTCAGTCTCCAGAAGTGTGAGAAAGTAAGTTTATGTTGGGTAAGCCACCCAGTCTGTGGGATTCTGTTATGGCAGCCTGAGCAGACTAACACAGCTACCAAGACAATTCAATGGGGAAAAAACTGTCTTTTCAACGAATGGTGCTAAGGAAACTGGATATTCACATGCAAAAGAATGAAGGTAGACCCCTACTTCATATCATATACAAAAATTAGTTCAAAGCTGGGCATGGTGGCTCACACCTATAATCCCAGCACTTTGGGAGGCTGAGGTGCGTGGATCACCTGAGGTCAGGAGTTGGAGATCAGCCTGACTAACATGGCAAAACCCCATCTCTATTAAAAATACAAAATTTAGCTGGGTGTGGTGGTGTATGCCTGTAGTTCAGCTACTCAGGAGGCTAAGACAGAAGAATTTCTTGAACCCAAGAGACAGAGGTTGCAGTGAGTGGAGATCACACCACTGTATGCTTGCCTAGGCAACAGAGCAAGACTTTGTCTCAAAAAAAAAAAAAGTTCAGAATAGATTACAGACCTATATAATGCTAGAACTATAAAACTATTAGAAGAAAACATAGTAGTTGCTATGGTTTGAATGTATCCCTTAAAAAACCACATGTTGGAAACTTAATCCCTCTGCCCTGTGAACAGATTGATTAATAAAGGCTCTGCCCCCATACATAGATTAATTTCACTATTGTGAAAGTGGGTTTGTTCTTGCTTGCCCTCTCACTGTGTGATGCCCTCTGCCATGTTATGACACAGCAAGAAGGCCCCAACAAGATGCCAAGCACCATGTTCTTAGACTTCTCAGCCTCCAGAATCATGAGCTAAGTAAATTTCTTTGTAACTTACCCAGTCTGTGGTATTCTGTTACAGTAACAGAAAACTGTCTTTACTAAAGACAGTAGTACATCTTTGTGACCTTGGGTAAGGCAATGATTTCTTAGATACAAGTGCACAAGTGATAAAAAACAGATAAACTGGACTTCATCAAAATTTAAGACTTTCATATTTCAAAAGACACCATTAAGAAAGTTAAAAGACGGCCGGGCGCGGTGGCTCACGCCTGTAATCCCAGCACTTTGGGAGGCCGAGGCGGGTGGATCACGAGGTCAAGAGATCAAGACCATCCTGGTCAACATGGTGAAACCCCGTCTCTACTAAAAATACAAAAAATTAGCTGGGCATGGTGGCGCGTGCCTGTAATCCCAGCTACTCAGGAGGCTGAGGCAGGAGAATTGCCTGAACCCAGGAGGCGGAGGTTGCGGTGAGCCGACATCGCGCCATTGCACTCCAGCCTGGGTAACAAGAGCGAAACTCCGTCTCAAAAAAAAAAAAAAAAACAGAAAAAAAGAAAGTTAAAAGACAACCCACAGAATGAGAGAATATTTGCAAATTATGTATCTGACAAGGAACTTGTATGTAGGCTATTAAGAACTCTTGCAACTCAACAATAAAAAGATAATTATCCAATTTAAAAATGGGCAAAGGACTTGAATAGACGTTTCCCCAACAAAGATACAAGTTAACAAAAAAAGCACATGAAAAAATGTCCAACATCATTAGTAGGAAAATGAAAACAAAAACAAGATATTCCTTCATACTCATTAGGACAGCTAAACTCAAAAGGAGAGACAATAACAAGGGCTGTTAAGGACGTGAAGTAATTAGAACACTCATACACTGCTGGTGGGAATGTAAAATGGTGCAGTCATTTTGGAAAAATTTGGCAGTTCCTCAGCAGTTAAACACAGTTACCATATAACCCAGAAATTCTACTTCTATGTACCCAAGAGAAATGTCCACACAAAAATTTCTACACAAATGGTCACAGCAGTATTATTCAAATACTAAAAAGTGCAAACCCAAATGCCCGTCACCTGATAAATGAATAAATAAGATGTGGCAAATCTATGCAACGAAGTGTTATGCAGCAATCAAAAGAAATTAAGTACTGACACATGCGTTGGCATGGATGAACCTTGATAACATTAGGTTAAGTAAAAGAAGTCAGTCACAAAAGGCCACATATCATATGATTCCATTTATATGAAATGTCCAATATAGGCAAATTCTTAGAGATATAAAGCAGGTTAGTGGTTACAGGCAGAAAGAAGAGCCAGTGCAAAACTCTTAAGGCTTCAATCAAAACAGACTTGTGTATTCATTTCTTGATGGTGGTCTACATGGTTGCTGTTGGATCTTCAAAATGAATTAAGAATCCACAGCACAAGAAAGGCTCTTCGAAAGTCAATTCAACAGTAAGTTATGGATTTACAGCTGACTTTCTTTAAATCACTCAGTCAAAACCAAGATACAGGGTATTTTTTTCTTCTTCTTCTTAAAATCTCCAGAGAAAAAGAATCCAGTCACTCTTGGAAAATCAATCCAGTGTGCTACATAAACCTATCTTCTTATACTTCAGAACCACATTTCCAACTATCTGCTATACATTTCTACTTGCATGCCTTATAGATAACACTCAACATGTACAGAGCCAGGTTTATTACACAGTGGACAACTGTTACTCTTTGGCTGAACATTCTTCTTTCTTTCGGCCACAGCAACCTGATTTCCTTCTGCAGAATTACCTTTTCCCCTCAATATAGTTTGAAGAGAGCATTAATAAAGTGGCCGTCTTCCTCTAATCAAAGAGTGAAAATGAAGGGATGGGAGAAAGAAGAAGATCCAACGCTTCCTCCCCAGAGTGGATGGTAAGCAACAAAACCTAAAGACTGAAGAGAGCTGGCGTTCACTCACCCTGGTAGCAGTGCCCCAGCTAGCTGACTGCCACTCTGTTCTAAGCCTGTCTCTTCAGACTTCCCTTTCAACCTAGGGGTCCCTCCTCTCCCTACTAATATTTTAATAACTTCCTTCTTGCTTAAGCTAGCCAAAGTCCATTTCCATTGCTTTGGAATCCAAGAACCCTAAGTTCCACACTACTTTTCCGTGTCTGCTGTCTTAGTTAATGTCATCATCAACCTCAGTCAGGCTTGAAATTCAGGTTAGCAAATCCTTCCCCCATCCCCTCATTTAATTAATCATCCAGTGATAAAAATTCTGCTGCTTCAGGGCCTCTTTCACATTACCATTCCTCTCATTCCAACTTTCAGGAACTCTCACTCTCACTAGAAACAAAGTTTCTAAAGCACAGACCAGATTATGTCTCTCTACTGAAACAACTTCTGGGGCTCCTCCACAAGGCTGGCATCATAGGCCTTTCATAACCTGTCTCCGTTTCTTTCCCATCTTAATGCTATTTTCAGCTTCTTTCCTAAAATTTCCATAATAACCTGAAGTAGAGGTAAAAACATGTTAAAATTTTGATCTTATGTGATGCCTGGAATTTGCTTCAAAATAATATGGGAGAAGAAAAATATTGAAAAGCATAGAGAATGGGGCTAGGGCAGAACTGGCCATGAGTTAATGGTAGCTGAGGCTCCGTTATATGCAGGTTCAGTGCACAATTTTACCTACCCCTGTGTTATGTTCAAAGTTCTCTATATTTACATCATTTTAAAAGTCTTCACTTATTCAAGAAGGGAGTCCATAGGTAGTATTTCAATCCTGAAGACAACAGAGAAATACACATTCAAATTCTTTTTTTTTTTTTTGAGGTGGAGTTTCACTCTTGTTGCCCAGTCTGGAGTGCACTGGCATGATCTCAGCTCACTGCAACCTCCGCCTCCTGGGTTCAAGTGATTCTCCTACCTCAGCCTCCCAAGTTGCTAGGATTACAGGTATGTGCCACCACACCCAGCTAATTTTGTATGTTTAGTAGAGACAGGGTTTCTCCACGTTGGTCAGGCTGGTCTCGAAATCCTGACCTCAGGTGATCCACCCAACGCGGCCTCCCAAAGTGCTGGGATTACAGGTGTGAGCCATTGCAACCCGCCTCAAATTCTTTTAAATGTAAAACAATAGAACTAGCAATCCAAAAAAGAAAACTGGACTGATATAACAAAGATAGGAAGAAAACAAACAGAATACATAATTATCAATATAAAAGCATAAGTAAAATAAAATGGTAACAGTTATCATAAACAAATCAGTCAGATTCCCCTATTAAAGGTAAAAACTCTAGAGTTAAAAGACAAAAGCTATATTAGACAATGTACTTTTTAAAAAGGGTATACCAGACAAATCCAAATTATCTCCTTTGAGCAATAAAATCTCATCTTCAAAAAGAGATAACATTCATACCTGAAATGACTGCCACTTAGAATCTCAAGACCTTCTGTTAAGGCACAGTGCAGGCTGGTCTGGGCTCCCTGCTGAGGAGTCTTGATGAAAAAGGAGAAAAGCCACCACATCCATCTCATGAAGGATGAGTGCCGAATCAGTTCAGATTGGACTGTGCCAGGGTGTACAGAATACGTCGTAACGCCAGAGCCTGGTAGGGGGTGGCATGAAGAGAGGGGAAGACAAGCCTTGATTTTGCAGAATGGCCCAAAACAGCAAAGGATGTAAATAAAGACGTAACCTTCACACATGGACTCTTTGCCCATGGTGACATCAGAAGTACTGCTTATAGTAATTTATACTTACATCTCACATATCTAAGAAGGCTCTAGAGTTGACAGTGCTAAGGACCTCTGTGCATTTGCAACTGGAAACTTCCCTGTCAGGAATCAGCAGAGCTAAGACTCATCCTCTCAGCAGCACTTAACATTGTTGACCACCCCTTCTTTTTTTCTTTTTTAGAAATGGGGTCTCCCTATGTTGACCAGGCTGGTCTTGAACTCCTGGCCTCAAGCAATCCTCCCACCTTGCAGGCATGAGCCACCACACCCAATGCATTTCCCTCCCTCCATCACTTCCCTTCCTTCCTTCTCTCCTTCCCTCTCTCTCTCACTCTTTCTTTCTCCAGCGTTAGATCTGTAGTGAACACATCTTTTTTTTTTGAGCCAGAGTCTCGCTCTGTTGCCCAGGCTGGAGTGCAGTGCTAAGATCTTGGCTCACTGTAACCTCTACCTCCCAGGTTCAAGCAATTTTCCTGCCTCAGCCTCCCAAGTAGCTGGGACTACAGGCGTATGCCACTATGCCCGACTAATTTTCGCATTTTTAGTAGAGACAGAGTTTCATCATGCAGGCCAGGCTGGTCTCGAACTCCTGACCTCAAATGATCTGCCCGCCTTGGCCTCCCAAAGTGCTGGGATTGCAGGCACCCATCTGCTTCTTAGTCTTCTTTTTCACTGGCTTCCATGAGCCTACACAACTTCTGGTTTTCCTAACCTTTCTGGCTGCTCTGTCTCTGTTTTCTGGACCAGTTCATCATCTTCTATGCAAACATTAAATGTTGGAGTTCTCATGGCTCACCAGACTCCCTCTCCATAATTCTACAGTGCTCACATTTTGTCCACAGCCCAAATTGCTCCTCTGAAAAGCAGACACACCAGGTATCAACACAATGTGGTGGTTATGGGCATGGAGTTTGTAGACTGCGCAGTTTCAAATCCTGGCTGCACTCATTAGCTGTGTAACCTTGGGCAAGTTCCCTTTTGTGACTCATTTCTTCATCCCTAAAGTGGGAATAATCATAATACCTACACCTCACAGGGTTGTCTGAGGATTAAATGAGTTCATCTATGTTAAAGATCTTAGAAGAGTGCCTGATGCAGCCAGGTGTGGTGGCTTACCCTGTAATCCTAGCACTTTGGGAGGCCAAGACAGGGGAATTGCTCAAGCTCAGGAGTTCTAGACCAGCATGGGCAACATGGTGAAACCCCGTCTCTACTAAAATACAAAAAATTAGCCGGGTGTGGCAGCATGTGCCTGTAATCTCAAGTATTTGGGAGGCTGAGGCAGGAGAATCACTTCAACCCAGGAGGCAGAGGCTGGAGTGAGCCGATATCATGCCACTCCCCTCCAGCCTAGGTGACAAAGCGAGACTCAATCTCAAAAAACAAAACAAAACAAAACAAAACAAAGAGTGCCTGATGCATGGTAACCACTAAATGACACTTTTCTACATGCAATTTCAGGCCCCCAGTCCTTTATTAAAAACACAGGGGCCAGACATACTTCAATTTTTTCCTGCTTGTAGAAAGGTAATACGAAATGCATAGATATACTGCCTATTATCTAATCTCCCTAGTACAGGAGATGTTTTGCTGCCAAATGAGTTTTGGTGTAAAGCTTATGAAGAAACAGAATTTTTCAGGTCTTTGTGGACTGACAACTACAGACAGCACTGTGAGTATGTATTATTCCCAAGTA
The DNA here is from genome assembly GCF_048565385.1 of Saimiri boliviensis. Classification (NCBI taxonomy): domain Eukaryota; kingdom Metazoa; phylum Chordata; class Mammalia; order Primates; family Cebidae; genus Saimiri; species Saimiri boliviensis. The sequence continues at coordinate 36,012,818 of NC_133450.1, read as the reverse complement.
CCTACTCTACCCATAGTAACGCAGACTCAGAGGTCCCAAAATGATTTCTACTTTTAAAGCCAAACCCGGTTCTTGCAGTGTTCCCGACATGCCCAGTCAGGCAAAAGGGTTCTTGATGAATGCCCACTTAAAGCATGCATCTCCAGTCAACAAGCTCTGTGGTTTTTCTACCTTAAATACCTTTCAGGAGTGTCTGCTACCCTCCATCTCTACCACCTAGTCCAAACTACCCTGATTTCTTACCTCCGCTGATGAAATCAACTGCTGCAACCTCTCTTACCCCCATGTTGAAAGGCTTTAATTTTAAAGGTTTCCCATTGCTCTTAGAATAAAAACTAAAATCCTTACTGTGGCTTCTAAGGATCTGGCCTCTACCTATCTCACCAGTCTCAGCTCAGATCTTTATTACTTTTGCTTTCTACAACCTACCCACGGTAACCTTCATTGTTTCTCAAATGGAGCCCGGACCTTTGTACAGTCTCTTCCTATTGCCTGGAATGTTTCTCAGCCTCTACATTCTTTTTTTTTCTGAAAGAGTTTCGCTCTTGTCACCCAGGCTGGAGTGCAGTGGTGCAACCTCATCTCACTGCAAACTTTGCCTTCCAGGTTCAAGCAATTCTTCTGCCTCAGCCTCTCCGGTAGCTAGGATTACAGGTTGCCCACCAGCACACCTGGCTAATTTTTGCCTTTTTGGTAGAGACAGGGTTTCACCAAGTTGGCCAGGCTAGTCTCGAACTCCTGACCACAGGTGATCCACCTGCCTTGGCCTCCCAAAATGCTGGGACTTTAGGCGTGAGCCACTGTGCCTGGCCTCAGCCTCCATATTCTATTAGTGCCTCTAATCCGTTTAATTTATAATCATCCTTCCTTCGGGGCTCAGCACGCAACTCACTTCTTCAGAAAAGTCTTCCCTGAACGCTCAGACTGAATAAGGTCCCTGCACTAAAATCCATTGTAAGTCCTGGTACTTCTCCTTTATAACATTTATCACAATTATAATTAAACAGCCACAATAAAAAGGAAACAATCCAGATGTTGTTAAGGAAATGGATAAATACACTAAGGCACATATATACTATGAAATACAACACAGCCAATACAATGAATGGGGTAAATCCGTATGTACTAAATGGAAAGATCTCCAAGATACTGTGTTAAAGTTTCAGTTCCTTGTGCATGATACATACATATGCAAATGCATAGGAAAATTATTGTAAAGGGGCACACAAGCTGTTGATAATGGTCATGTGAAGGGAGAAGAGCAGGGGAAGAGGGGAATAAATAAATGAAGGGAGCTTTTCACCTTTAGTTCTATATACTTCCATATGCTTTCAACTTTTTTTTTTTTTGGTAGAGATGAGGTCTCACTATTTTGTCCAGGCTGATCTTGAACTCCTAGCCTCAAGTAATCCTCCCGTTTTGACCTCCTAAAGTGCCTGGGATTAAAGGTGTGAGCCACTGTGCCTGGCCTTATTTGAACTTTTTACAATGAGAATTATTCATGCATTACTAGACTGATTTACATGTAACAATTTGTATAAAGACTTGCTAATTATCTTTCTCCCCCATTAGATGTAAACCAAACCAAGGAAGAGACTATACCTATCTTGTTCACCAACTCATCCCCAGTCCCCTAAACCAGTGCATGGAACAGCATGGGCACTGAATACATGTCTGCTGAATGATTAAATGAGTGAATCTTCTGTCATACCAGGGTTCTTTTACTGCACCCTAATGATTTTCCACTGAATCCTCACAACTATCAGTTACCTCATTCACGTATTAGTCCACTTTCATCCACTTCTTACCATTGGCCCCATCTTTCCACCTCCAGGCCACCCTAGCTCTCTGTTCAACTATTTGGATAGTTTTAACCATCCAGTAACCCTTATCTATCCTAAGCTGATCGATGTCATACCCTAGACACAAACTGGGCACATGGACTGAGCTAACCACCAGCTTCCTTCACATCTCACAGCTGTACATTGGTAGGATGATCCTGTTCCAACTACAGGGTACCCATGCCTAATTCCTTGAACCTGCATTCTGCCTGCCTCAATATCTAGCATAGTTCACCCTTGATTTCCCTTCTCTTTAATAGAAATCCGGAGTACGCAGTGCTAAGGACCTCTGTGTATTTGTGACTGGAAACTCCCCTTTCCAAGCATATATTTCCCTCTTATTTGAATCTTTGCAAGGGAGACCTCTGTCCCTCCATATTCCCAGTAACTGTTTTATTCTACTGCCTTTATCTAGTCCCAGTTCAGGCCCTTCCCTTCTACTCAGTCTCACTGAGTAAAACATCTTGCTTATGAAGCCTGAATTAATTACGACAATAAACTGTGAAACAGTCCCATTTTACATATGAAGAAGGAAGTCTTAAAAGTTAAGTAACGGCCAGGAGCTCATGCCTGTAATCCCAACACTTTGAGAAGCGAGGTGGGTAGATCACTTGAAGTCAGGAGTTCAAGACCAGCCTGATCGACATGGTGGTGAAACCCTGTCTCTGCTAAAAATACAAAAATTAGCTAGGTGTGGTGGCACACGCCTGTAGTCCCAGATACTCGGGAGACTGAGGCAGGAGAATTGCTTGAACCCTGGAGGCAGAGGTCAGCAGTGAGCCAAGATCACACCATTGCACTCCAGAGAGCAAGACTCTGTCTCAAAAAAAAAAAAAAAAAAAAAAAAGTTAAGTAACTTGCTATAGATCACACAGCTAGTAAGTGGAAAAGCCAGGCCTTCAGACTCAAAGTCAGAGTCTCACCGTCCCCAGCTAGCCACCTCCAATATTCAGTTGTGGACTACTTACTAAAACTATACTCAGTTATAGCCACGGAAACAGGTCTTCTCCAGGTGATGGACTCTGGAAACAGTTTCCACTCCTGTGGTTTTACCTGCCTCTCTCTGACTCATGCCTCCACACTCATTTCCTCCAGGCCCACCTTTTAGTCTCCGAGCCAGTTCCCGGGTGAAGAGGATGTTGGCTAGCTTGCTGTGACAGTAGGCCAGGCCTGAATTGTAGAATTTCTCGCCCTGCAGGTTATGGAAGTGGATCCTTCCCAGGAGATGTGCAAGGGAAGACACATTTACTATCCTTGATGGGGCTGATTCCTTTAGTTTCTCTAGCAGCAGATGGGTCAGGAGGAAGTGACCTGTTGAGAAGTATTAGAATTAACGAAGTTCAGAGCCATATGGGAATAATAGGAGTCACGGTGAGTAGTCCTCAGCTATGGGAGGCAGAGAATTCAGAAATAAAGTCTTTCCCTCCAACTTTTCATTATCAACTAGAAAACAAGTTCCGTGAAGGTTCAGAGAAACAACAATAGCCAAAGACATGCGAAATCCTTATATGAGCGAGATAGCTCTAGACTACGTGAATATGAAGTCCCAGCGCATTCCTACTTTGGTTAATCTCATTCTTAAGAGCCGGTTGGCTGGGTGTAGTGGCTCACAGCTGCAATCTCAGTACTTAAGGAGGCTGAGGCAGGAGGGTGCTTGAGGCCAGAAGTTTGAGACCAGCCTCAGCAACATAGCAATACCCTGTCCCTACAAAAAAAGAGCAGATGGCCTATACCTGGTTCTGGCCACAAGGATCACTACTAAGAAAGGAACACAGTCCCCTAAACCAATTAGGCTATTAAAAAAATGCACCTGAATCTGAATCACAGATTAAAAAGTGGGCAGAACCTGGAACAGGCCTCAGGTATTCCTCAGCTGTCAGGTAGGAGATTATTATGCACACGTAGTCTACTCTGGTCCTGAGGTTCAATCACACCAGAAGAAGGCTCAATCTGACCCTTAAGTTTTCCGAAGAGAATTTTGGTTCTCTCTAGCTTTGTGATAAGGCCAGATTTCTTACCCAAGTGGTTGACTCCTATGTGCATCTCAAAGCCATCTGCCGTCTTCGAGTAGGGACACATCATCACTCCTGCATTGTTGATCAAAATGTGGAGGTGCTTTTCCTCTGCAGGGACAAGACAATGGAACATGGAAATGGCTAGCCAAAGCTAGTACACCTTAGAAACCTGCCTCACACTCAGGCTTTGAAAGTGAGGATGCAGGACTTCAATCTTCTCTCCATTGTCCCTTCATACTTATTTTCTATTGTTTTTCATTTTAAGACTTTAGTTGAATCCCACCTCCTTTTACTATGGGGCAAAATGCCATTTTACACTACCAAATGACCTTCCTGATCTTTGTAGTTCAGGAGCTACTTACTCACTGCTTTTGGGAATTCTTCCATCCACCTCTCCCAATAAAAAGACTTCCCAAGCCAAATGGAAAGATTCCAAAGCAAGAGAAAAATGAATGTTCTCTATGTGCCTCTGCCCCGGGATTCAGATCCCCAAAGAAATACCTCCTTGCTTCACCTCTTTATTGTATCTTCCAACTCTCTCTCACGGTTCATTTCCTCATGTGGTTTGTAATTTATAACTGTGAGTTCACATCAGTGAAACTTTATTCCTTGGAGGCCTACATCCCTGGGCTATGAAGGGATATACCTATAGAGTGCTCTTGGATTTGCTTTTGATGAGACAATACAGGTTTTTATGTTAATTTCCCAGAGTATTACACCAAAAAAAAGAAAAAAAAATCAAACTCATAAATATCCTCATATCATTTGGTGGTATGAATTCAGGCCCCACAGATGATGCCAGCTTGGGGGTTCTAATTTTTTGCAGATGACTCTATCTATCTATATCCTAAAGAGATGGTAAGCTTCATCATGTCCCTGAGTTTTTATTAGCCTCTATACTATGGACCAGATGGCCCTTTGTGAATCTTAACTTTGCATGGAACCTCAAATACAGCTCCAGATCTCAAGGGCCTGTGGCTTCATCTCCTATCCCTGTATAGGTATTTAGACCCCAGACCCTAAAAAGCCCATACTGAGTTCTAAGACTCCCATGAGATTTCTGGCTTCAGCTCTTACTCACTGCTACGATGTTTTGAATTTCTTTTTTGTTTCTGCCTCTGGAGGATATATATCCCTTTGACATAAATCACGTCCCAGTGACTATGAGTTCAGCTACAAAAGTTTTTGGCTATATCTTATCCACCATTTCTATGAGGGAGAGGGACCTTTCCTTTTAGTTAAATCTGCCATGTTGATCTCAAGACCCACAACACAGTCTCTCCAATTCTACACTTACCTGCTAAGAAGCCCTTAGCAAACGCTCGAATAGACTTAGTATCAGACAGGTCCAGTTTCCGCACCAACACCTGCTGGTTTCCTGTCATGGTCCGTATCTCTTTGGCCACCAATTCCCCCTTTTGCACATCCCGGCAAGCTAAATATACTCGAGCTCCTGTCAGCCAACATATGAAAGAGAAACGATCAGCTCTGTTTTTTTGCTGGCATTATAAATCTGATGTTATTTCCAACATTTTTTAAAAACACACATTTTTACTCCTTTACAACAGAGGTACCTGATTAGCAAATAGGGAAGGAAAAATAAATTAATAATATTCATTAAGAGTCCATTATATGCAGAGCATAGTACTAGTTTCAGACCATCAAATCAATGGAATTCTTAAGTGTTCTTGAATTCCAAAACTGACAAGAAACAATGAGAATGAATCATCATCACTGTGAGGGGTAAAACAGCAGTAATAGGAGGTAACTGAAAGGTGAACTTGCCTCTCTGAGCCAACTCTTTGGCTGTCTCCTTCCCGATACCTGTATTGGCTCCAGTGACCACAACTACCTTCCCAGGAAGCTGAACAGTTGATGTACACACTCCACTGGACAGCATTTTCCTGCAGAGAAGGAGAGCTCATCAATTCTTCATTCTCCTGTCTCAGCCAGTAGGTTCCAGCAACTCCCTGTGTCTTCAGGCTGCGGTTTGCTTTAGTTCTTTAGTAACTGTTGTCCTTTTAAAGGTTTAAGGAAAGTTGGAGGAAAGATGATAAAAGTTTTCTGCTTTTGCTCAAAGACAAAAGTGATTCTATTATAAGGGCAAAGCTTACAGCTACTCCCTGTAGCACAAGAACTGGAAGACTATCTGATTAGCCAGGCACCTGGCTTTGATTTGAGCTCTCTCTAAGGCACTTTTGGCTTAGGAAATCACAAGATTCAGCCCAGATGAAGAAAGAATGAGTTTCTGTAGGTCAATCTGTCCACAACTGGCATTTTTATGGCCCTGAGAAATGGCTAATCCATACAAAAAGTTAAAATTATGAAAGCTTGTGACTCTGGGACAAAATAAACAAGGAAAAAAACACTCCCACGCAAGCAGACATACACTCAAAACAAAGAGATTATGTACATACAAAGAGGAGCTGGGATTCAAGTCTTGTTCTAATTAGAGTCCTTGTTTCTAAGTACTGTATTGCCTTTTGCAAATGAATGAATGCACAGACATGGATTGGCAGTTCTCAGACTGTTCTATTCTCTTCTTGGCAATGTTGGGGCTCTGGTTAAAACAATCTGTTGACCAGGAGTTACGTTTTTTTTTGTTGTTTTGTTTTGTTTTTTGAGGCGGAGTTTCTCTCTTGTTACCCAGGCTGCAGTGCAATGGCATGATCTCGGCTCACCGCAACCTCCGCCTCCTGGGTTCAGGCAATTCTCCTGCCTCAGCCTCCTAGGAGTTACATTTTTAAAGAGCATTTCAGCCTTTTTCATTGAACTTGGAATTGCAAGGTACATACTCTTAGCCATTGAAGCTACCTGGTTAATGCAAAAACGCTGACAGGGAGACAGATTAACTAAAGTCATGGTACCCACCAATCATTACCTTCCTCCTCACAGAACTTCCTTCTCCTCCAGGTTGTTTCCCACATCCCTTTACTGTAGTTCCAGGAGTGACAACTTAGTAGGACATATATTTAGCTCTTTCTTCTCCTTAATCAGTAGGAATGAAAGCTACAATCCACCATAAAAGTCCAGCTCTGGCCCAATTCCCATGGCCCTGCTGAGTTGGGAATACGGCTCCTGCAGTATAATTTTTTTTTCCAGGAAAATCCCACTGGGATATGAGCACTATTTTCAGTTCTGGTTCAACTTTTCATTGAGATTCTCTTTGGATAAGAGGATCTCGTGGTGAAAAAAAGATAAAAATCAGTGTTTTCATCTGAATGTGACCAACCGAGGCGGGAGAACTGAGTGTTCAAAAGGGAGAAAAAAATATAACTGGAAGAGGGGCACCAGAGAGAGAAGAGAAAATAAAAATAAAGGAAACAAAGTAAGTGATTGTGATGAGAAATGACTGTGATCTGGCCTGGCTTCAAGCTCCACTGGGAGTAAGACCGCCCACCTAGGGAAAGGGTGTGTCTATTCAGTCACTGGTCCGTCACTACTGGTGACTTACTTAGAACCAATCAGCAGGCTGCCGGTGGTACAGCCCGCTGCTGATTCACTGGGGCACTTGGCCAGCCTTGGGCTGATCTATCACCAGGTCAATACTTTCCTACCATTCTCCTAGCCCTCATCGTCGCGTACCCTACCTAGCTCGTAACTCAGATCCCCAGTGCTCCTGCTAGCAAGGCAGGATAGAACTCATAACCAAACACTCTTCCTTTACACTTTTCTCCTTTACAACATCCGCCCAGAGAACGAATGACTCTAACAGCAACGAGAGAGCAAAGATGGGGCCGCAGATGTTACGATTGATACCAGTTTCAGAGGGCGAAATGTGGAATCGCTCCTTTGTACCTCAGATGCTGGTTCAAGGCGTGGGAATTACGGAGGACACAGCGTGGGGCCATATCCCATTTACAGGTCCGAAACTCAAGCGTCTGAGGTAGCCTTACCCTCGGGATTCCCTGGAGCCAACATCAGGAGGTGCTGAGACAAAGGAAAAACGGGCCAGGGAAAAGTAGGGTGCCCGGAGTGCAGGCCCTTCTCACCGCCTGGGGTCTTGGTTCTCCTCCTGGCATCCAGGACATCTGGACCTCGCCTCCAACCCACCGAAGTCTGGGTCCCGCCATCTTGGAGCCCCCCTCCCAGGGGAGTTTTTCAAGAACGCTTTGGTGGGGATTGTATGTTTCCTTCCCGCCCTCCATCAAGAATTCGCAAGAGAAGGCAATACATTTGCACAGACCTGATTTGGGGCGCAGCCGCATACAGAAGGAAGGGGAAAAGGAGGAGCAGCAGCAGGAGCAGGAGCTCAACCATCTCTGCCGCCTGCAGCGGAACCGGAGCAGGATGCCCCAGCGGTGCTCGTGGACTACGGCTTCTTTTTCTAGACACGCCCCAATTCAAATTGCGACAGCCCAGGGAGCAGAACCCTCTGGGAAATGTAGTCCACAGCTTGGCCGCCTCTGGCTGGCTACGGGGTAGCGCCGCAGCCGACGCTGGCAAAAGCTGAATTACGCACCAGAGACACCACGCATCCCCAACCACCTAGGGCCCAGGGCCTGTGGGATCATTCACCCAGCTCTCCCTGATGGCCACCCGAGGTGTTTGTGAAATCGCTGCAGTCCTCTAACTCCCCAGACCCAAGTCCAGTCCTTGGTTCAGTTTTTCCCAGTCCTGGTTAGGCAGTTACCGCCGTTTCTGCAGGAGATCAGATGTGGGCATCCTGGGAAATGAAAGGCGGATTAAACAGGAGAGGAGTGATCGGAGTGGGACAGTTGGGAAGGTGGGGGAGTGTAAGCCCTTCCTCCTAGAGGATTCCTTTTTCCAGTGGAGAGGAAGAAATAAGTCTTTGAAGACACCATTCCCAGGAAAATCGCTTTATTGTGTCTTCTTGAATTATTATGGCAACTATCATGATTTTTCTAGTGTTTGAGTGTTCGTTGATGACAGAATGTCGTCTTCCTGATGGCTTGGGTCACATATATTAACTCCCAGGGTAGCAATGAATATCTCGGATTGGCACAGTTAGTTCTGCCAACTTATGAAAGTATTTAATCCTGTCCTGAATTAAGGCCATGAACATGTTCTCTGTGAATAAATAGGTTCCCTGTTCAATAGTTTCTTTCATCTGAGGCCATTTCCTAGGGTTGAATGTGAGAGTGTTTTAACCAATCCATATCTGTCTGTGATTCCTTAGTTGTATATAAAAATATTTTCTGGTTCTTTTTTTTTTTTTTTTTTTTTGAGACAGAGTTTCGCTCTTGTTACCCAGGCTGGAGTGCAATGGCGCGATCTCAGCTCACCGCAGCCTCCGCCTCCTGGGTTCAGGCAATTCTCCTGCCTCAGCCTCCTGAGTAGCTGGGATTACAGGCACGTGCCACCATGCCCAGCTAATTTTTTGTATTTTTAGTAGAGACGGGGTTTCACTATGTTGACCGGGATGGTCTCGATCTCTCGACCTCGTGATCCACCCGCCTCGGCCTCCCAAAGTGCTGGGATTACAGGCTTGAGCCACCGCGCCCGGCCTTATTTTCTGGTTCTTTTGCATAATTTCAATTCGGTTAAAATACACATGTTCCAATGCATGGAACATTAAACGTAGCCCTCCAGAACAGGCAAGAATGCTACATGTGTAACAGATGATAATTTGTGCAGTAACATCCAGGTTGACATGTTCTTACACTAGGGACATAAATAAAGTGGGAAACAGGGCCAGTCACGGTGACTCACACCTGTAATCCCAGCACTTCTGGAGGCCAGGGTGACAGATCATGAGGTCAAGAGATGGAGACCATCCTGGCCAACATGGTGAAACCCCGTCTCAATTAAAAATACAAAAATTAGCTGGGTGTGTTGGTGCATGCCTGTAGTCCCAGCTACTCGGGAGGCTGAGGCAGGAGAATCACTTGAACCCAGAAGGCGGAGGTGACCGTTAGCCAAGATTGAACCACTGCACTCCAGCCTGGTGATAGAGTGAGACTCCGTCCCCACCCCCCCCCAAAAAAAAAAAAGCAGGAATCAGGACTGGGGCTAATCAGAAGTCAACATGGTAGATTAGCATCCAAGATGGAGTCACTTTTGTCACCCAGGTTGCGTGCAGGGTCTATTGTGTCCTTAACTATTGAGCTATACTGCCAAAAGATGAAGCTGGAAATTTCTCCCCATACTTATGTGCATTTGAAATATTCACATAAAATTTGCATGTAATTTCAGGTGGTTTATAGATACATTGGAGCCATTAATGAAACCCAGATTAAAAAGCATTAGTTATTTCTACTAAAAAATTAGCCAGTCATGGTGGTATTCATCTGTAGTCCCAGCTCTTTGGGAAGCTGAGGTGGGAGGATTGTTTGAGCCAGGAGTTGGAGACTTCAGTGAGCTAGAATTGCGCCACTGCACTCCCGCCTGGGCGGCAGAGCAAAAACCTGTCTAAAAGCAGAGGAGAGCCTTGAGAAACCCTAACATTATAAAATGAGTAGAGGGAGGGGAGCCCAAAAATTGACTAAGAAAACAGTCAAAGTTGGAGATATATCAGACAGGGTTCAATCGGAAGATAGAAACTACACAATAATTTGAACAGGGAAAGTTTAACAAAAAAAAATTAATTATAATGGGATTGGAGTAATGAGGGACTGGATAGTATAGATGCTGTTAAACTTCTCCTGAAACGAAAAATAAATATTTTATGCTCTGAGGAGGATTTGGTCTCTGTTGCAGCTACTCAACTCTGCTGTTGTAAATGTGAAAGCAGCTATAGATAATATTTGAACAAATTAGTTCAAATGTTATTGTGTTTACTTTTCAAATGTTAATGTGTTCCACAATGGGCTGGATTTGGACTGTGGGTCAGGTTTTGCCAACCTGTGTGCAACTAAGAAAAAGAAAAGAGAACTCTAAAGAAAATAAAAGGATTGGGCACAGTGGCTCACACCTGTAATCCCAGCACTTTGGGAGGCCGAGGTGTGTGATCACCTGAGGTCGGGAGTTGAAGACCAGCCTGCCCAACAGGGTGAAACCTCGTCTCCACTAAAAATACAAAAAAAATAGCTAGGCTAATATTTTTAGATAACCTGGAAGACAAACTCAATGAAAAGAATACTTGGATTCAATTAAAATACATGAAGAGTGTGTCCACGGTTATGAGTGTACAGTATATTTTAGAGGAAAGAAAACAAGAAAACTTGTGTATTAAGCAGGAAAATAAATATTTCTTAGTAACAGCATCAGAAGTCCCCTGGTTATATATAATAGTTTAAACATATCGCCGGGCGCGGTGGCTCAAGCCTGTAATCCCAGCACTTTGGGAGGCCGAGGCGGGTCGATCACAAGGTCGAGAGATCGAGACCATCCTGGTCAACATGGTGAAACCCCGTCTCTACTAAAAACACAAAAAAGTAGCTGGGCATGGTGGCGCTTGCCTGTAATCCCAGCTACTCAGGAGGCTGAGGCAGGAGAATTGCCTGAACCCAGGAGGCGGAGGTTGCGGTGAGCCGAGATCGCGCCATTGCACTCCAGCCTGGGTAACAAGAGCGAAACTCCGTCTCAAAAAAAAAAAAAAAAAAAAAAAATCAAGAAAAGCCAAGACTACAGAATCAAGTTATACTGGAGAAAAATTGTTTTTTTCTAGATCTTTAAGATAAACATTTTAGCATCAGGCCACACCAGAGTTAGAACCAGAGAAAAAGATTACAGAAGTTGACTGGGTATGGTGGTTCATGCCTGCAATCCCAGTACTTCGAGAGGCCGAGGTGGGTGAATCACCTGAGGTCAGGAGTTCAAGACCTGCCTGGCCAACATGGTGAAACCACGTCTCTACTAAAAATACAAAAATTAGCTGGTCGAAGTGGCAGGCGCCGGTAATCCCAGCAACTCAGGAGACTGAGGCAGGAGAATTGCTTGAATCTAGGAGGTGGAGGTTGCAGTGAGATGAGATCGCGCCACTACACTCCAGCCTGGGTGACAAGAGCAAAACTCTACCTCAAAAAAAAAAAAAAAAAAAAAAAAACCCACAAAGATTACAGAAGTTGACAACAAGGTTGAAGAAGAGTATTATCATTTCAGCCAAGAAAAAGTTGTATCTTTTTAAGGGTATAAAGAAGAGACAACAATGATGTGTGGCTTGTGAATCATGTGCAATGTGGTATAGCACAAGTTGAATTTTTTGAGATATAAATTTGAGAAGTTTTTGAAAAGAAACAGATTACAGAATTTAAAATAAAAACTCTTATAATTCACTAAGAGTGAATTTATACTTTAAGAAAATGTTATTTTAACATAGAGGACCATAGATTTTTAGTTTTGCATTAGTAGATTTTTAATATAAAAGTTCAATTTTTAGAAACACTTATAATTTCTTTTTGATTATAGCCAACTTAATCACATATACATGTTTAAAAATTTTAAAGAACTTTATTATGATTTATATAGACTATTTATGACATGTTTCAACTTTTGTTTTGTCCTACACTTTTGTTTCTGTAATTAACTGGTCATTTGGCTTTAGGAAAATAGTTTACCATGTAAGGCAAATTATTATCATGGAGTAGCATGATCAGCTCACTGTAACCTCAATTCCTGGGCACAAGCAATCCTCTCTCCTCAGCTTCCTGAGTGGCTAGGACTACAGGTAAGTGCCACCATGCCAGACTAATTTTCAAATTTTTTTTGTAGTGACAGTGTTTCACTATGTTGCCTAGGCTGGTTTTGAACTCCTGGCTTCAAGTGATCCACCTGCCTTGGCCTCCCAAAGCATTAAGATAACAGGTATATATACATACACATATATGTATATATGTGTATATATATATATGTATATAAATGGAGATGAGGTCTCATCATGTTGCCAGGCTGGTCTCAAACTCCTGAGCGTAAGTGATTCTCCCACCTTATCCTCCCAAAGTGCTAGGATTACATACATGAGCCACCATGCCTGGCCTGCACCCAGGTTTTTAAAGTTATTTTTCTATTAACCATTTTTACAACCTGTGAATCTCAGATATTCATGTAAGCAAGAACTTTAAAGTTAAATATATGGGCATTTTGTCAATAACTCAGAAGGTTTAGCTGTATTTCTTAAACCAACAATATTAAATTAGTCTTACTTATCAAAAATCACACGGTTTATTTATTATACCTTTTGTGCCAAACCCTGACAGTGTAAAATATTTAATAAGTATAAAATTGACCATAAATCTAGGCAAATATGTATGTTGACAATTTTGAAGACATTTTAATATTTATTTTACTAATAATTTTAAAGCCAATTTATTTATTTAAAAATTACTTAAGTCATGTGAACTTGGAAGTCCTTTGGGCTCACTAATTTATGAGTGCTCATTTATTTATTTATAAGTCAATGGGGTATCACATGGATAAAACATGTAACATATTACATGTATATATGTAAACACATCTAAACATATATATACATGCACAAATAGAGATCTTATACTTTTCTTTTTTTGTTTATTGAAACAGGATCTCACTCTATTGCTCAGGGTAGAGAGCAATGGTGTGATCATGGCTCACTGTAGTCCTGACCTCCCAGGCTCAAGCAATCCTCCCATCACAGCCTCCTGAGTACCTGGGACTACAGGTGCATGCCACCATGCCCAGCTAACTTGAAAAAAATTTTTTTGTAGAGTCAGAGTCTCACTATGTTGCCAGGGCTGGTCTTGAGCTCCTAGGCCCAAGTGATCTTCCTACGTTGGCCTCTCAAAGTGCTGGGACTGCTGGCATGAGTCACCTCACCTGGCCCTTTTAGCTTTCATTTTAGAATTTTAGTTATGAGATAGTGATACAAATTCACCAGTCTATAAAAGACGGTTGGATGTATATTATTTCTGAAAAAATTGGGACCTGTTAGTTCACATGGCTTCATTTTATATGTCCCAAAAGGTAATCTAAGGAAGGCTGTGAGCCAAAATTTTTGGGTAAAGCAGTTGTATGGCAGTTTTATTTTAAAAATATCTTTTTTCCTTTTATTCAGTTTCAAATGAGTTTAGAGTTAGATTTTTAATGTTAACATTTTAGCCTGAACTGGCAGAATTGTATAAGAAAAACAAAATTTCTAAGTCTTCTTAAGTTAGTAATACTATAAACATTGACCTTTATCTCAACACAAGTAGAAAAGTCAGTAGTTTCAAAGTAGGCAGAAAAAATATGTAAAGGTAGACAGATAACTTAGAAAATCCTACATGTTAACTCTATGGCTCTGGGTGGACCATTTGAGTTCTAATTCATCTGTTATTTCAAGATGTGCACAACAATGGGCCATAACATGTATCTAGCTGGAGTCTCAGAAAACCCAGTATGTTTTTTGCTTTTTGTTTCCCCTGACACAGGGTCTCACTCTGTTGCCCATGCTGGAGTGTAGTGGCATGATCACAGCTCATTGCAAACTCTCCCCACTGGGCTCAAGTGATTCCCCCCAAAATGGTATAACTGACAGGATTTCAGAGTGACCTCCCGGGACTACCTAGACCTACTTCCAACCTTCTGAGCCAAAGTACCCCGAGGCAGTGGCACAGTCCCGATTACAGTGTCCAGAGTTACTACTGCATAGCCTGCACACCTTTCTCCTTGCGGATTAACAAAACTGCCTCTATCCACACACAACTCCCAGTCTACTGCTGTCCATGGTTGATTCCAAAGATCAGACCTGCTGGAATAAACTGAGTCCAATACTTCAAAACAAATGTGTTTAACTGGTCCTTCTGACACCAGGGGTGAAGTGGCAGGGTCTAAGGTGTTGCAGACCTCAATGGTGATTTCACTTAGCAGGCTCAGGTATTTGGTTAACCTAGCATTTGTCAACCAATGATGTCCTTTGGTATTCATTAGAGTCACTACTGCATGGAGTGCTTTGGTATTTAAATTTATCCCAGAGCTAGCTTATTAGCCTCTTGTGCTAGAAAAGCAGTTGCTGCCCAGGCCCTTACACATGGGGGCCATCCATTGGAAACTCCATGTAGCTGCTTGGAGAGATAAGCTACAGGCCTGGGCCAAAGTCCCACTGTTTGTGTCAGAACTCCAACTGCCATTTTTTTTTTTTCTTTTTGACACATACAGCATGAGAGGCTTTGTTAAATCAGGTAACCTCAAAGCAGGGGCTGACAAAAGTTTCGCTTTCAGTTCCTCATAGGCCTGCTGCTGCTGGGATCCCCATTCAAAGGGGTCCTTGTCTCCCCAAAAACTTTGTCACTTTGTATAGGGGTTTGGCCAGTACTGCAAAGTTTGGAATCCACAACCTACAGAAACCCATGGCTCCTAGGAACTCCCTCACCTGCCTTCTAGTTTTGGGTCCTGGCAGGTTGCAAATGACTTTCCTCTCTGCTCCTAGGCTGCACTCTCCCTGCCAGATGGTGAACCCCAGATATCGCACTTGCTGGTGGCAAATCTGGGCTTTCTTTTCAGACACTTTATACCCACAGTCCTCCAGGTGCCAAAGTAAGGCATCTGTTCCTTTAGCGCACCCGTCTGCTGTGGGGTGTCCCAATAAAAGGTCACCAGCATAGTGGAGCAGCATGCAGCCTAAGTCCTTAGCAAGAAACTTCTGGAGGTCACGCGCTAGTGCCTCCCCAAAGATGTTGGGAGAGTTCTTAAACCCCTGCGGAAGCCAGGTCCAGGTGTACTGAGTGGTCACACCCATTTCTGGATTCTCCCATTGAAATGCAAATAGTTTCTGACCCTCCAAAGCCAGTCCAATGCTAAAGAAAGCATCCTTTAAGTCCGAGCAGGTGAACCAACTATCCTCTGCTGGCAATAATCCCAACAGCATGTACCGGTTGGGTGCAAGTGGGTGCAAAGTCACTGTAGCCTGATTAACCAAACCCAAGTCCTGCACTGGCCTGTAGTCTTCAGTCCCTCGTTTAGGGACAGGCAAGAGGGGGGATGCCCCATGGAGACTGGTGAGAAACTGTAATTCCATAGTCCTTTAAGCGGTTTAGGTGAACCTGAATGCATTTTAGGGTCTCTCAGGGAACTGGATATTCCTTTTGCCTAACTGGCTGAACCCCAGACTTGACTTTAATGAGCACATGGGCCTGGTTGATTGTTAGTCCTGGCAGATTATCCTCTGCCCAGACTTGTAGCCATTGCTTGGCTAGAGCAAGGGGTTAATTTCCATCCTGGTTTAGTTAGGAAGAGTCTCCACCCCTCCTCCCAAGGGATTATGAGAGCCATGATAATCCCTGCCTGAAGCAGTTTTAGATGCAGGGAGCCCTTATCAGTGAAGGTGGTGGTAGTACTCTTAGTTTGCTTAGCAAGCCTCTCCCCAAGAGGGTAGGGGGCAGTCTGGCATGTACAAGAACTGATGTATAACCTCATGGCCTCCCACCAAACAAGTACGAGGCAAACAGAAAGACTGTTTCTCTGACACCCCAGTAGCTCCAACAATATTGGTTGTTTCCTTTGATAAGGGGGTTATAGGACTGTCATCTGGACCATGGGCTCTTTAGGGGCAGTTGAGCCTGGCCCCCTTCAGTCCAGTGGCCCTTCCATTAGATTGAACAGAGCTCCTTCACTTTCATCTGAAGCCTTGTGCTTAAGATCATCCTGTTTTCCTGTCAACTGGGGGCACTTGTCCTTCCAGTGTCCCATTTCCTTATAGTAAGCACACTGGTCACACTGCAGGCATGGGTGATTAGACTGCGTAGCTCTCCAGGAGCCCCCTTTTCCCCACCCTTTTGGGAGCACTCTTTTAATAGCGGCAGCTATAAAGTCGGCATTTCGTCGAGCCTGATGCTCATTTTCCCTATGACTTTCTCTGTGGCTTACCACGTCTCTTCACAAACACCTGGTTAGCTATTTCCAGTAACTGTGAAATATTCACGCCTGCAAATCCTGCCTGTTTCTGCAATTTTCTCCTAATGTCTTCTGTACACTGACTGACTAATGCCATTTTACCATTCGTTGGTTTTCAGGGCTCTCAGGATTGAAAGGAGTATACATATGATAAGCTTCACACAGCCTCTCATAGAACTATGCCAGGATTCCTCTTTCCCTCAAATGACCTCAGAGAATTTATTGATGTTTGTAGCCTTCTGGGCTCCCTTTTTAAATCCTTCCAGTAAGGCCTCTCTGTACGGGATTAACCTCTGCATGCCCTCCAGGGTGTTTGGATCCCACTGGGCTCAGTCCCCCATAACTGGACCCCGACATACTCTTGGGGGTTCTGGTAATCTGCAGGAACATGCTCCTCTAACCATTTGGAGGCAGCTTGGAGTACTCTCTGCCTTTTGTCTGTGTTAAAAAGGTACATAAGCAGCTGGTGGCAATCAGCACAAGTGGGGTTATGAGTCTGAATAATAGTTTGCACTAGGTCAATGAGAGCTTGTGGCTTCTCAGTATAAGACGGGTTATTATTTTTCCAGCTAAGGGGAACGGCAGGTATGTGAAAACACCCTTCCACCATGTGGCCAGCCTCATCCACTTTTGCATACCTCTGCTTTCTTAAAGGCGTCTGCATCCCTGACTTGGGTTGCAGATGGGCTGCTAGAGGCAGGGTTGGAGTTCCTCCCAGGAAGTGGGTGGCCTTGGGAGGAGTCTCTCTGCATTCTCTCTTGTCTACTCTTGGTGGTTTAGGGGTGTGCAATTCTGGCGGGGGTGTTGATATTTCAGACCCAGGGGCAAGGAGTACTTCCTCCAGACCAGGAGAGAGTATTATTGGTAAAAGCTCTTCTGCTGTTGGATCTGCCAGGACCTTAGGAATCAGTGTTCCTGATGCTGGATCTGCCAGGACCTTAGCAGTCAGTGTCCCTTGGTGGGTGGAGGAGGGTTTTTCCCTAGCTGTCTGTCCCTTTGCCATTAGTATGGTTGCTGCCTGTCCTCCCAGCCACTGTGGGGGATTTAGAATGGGCTGCAGCAATGAATCTATGTATGGGAATTGATCAGGGTGTCCTGGCTTGCCGCATGTAACCTCATGCCATACTTTGGAGACAAAAGGCCTGTTTAGGCTTCCCTCTGAGGGCTATTCCACCCCAGATGCTGGCCAGTCTACTTCACACAAGGTCCTTAGCTTCCCTGATGTCATAGTTACTCCATAATGCCCACTAAATCACTTCTTGAAATTTTTCAGCATAGTCCCTAGAGGGCTGGGCTTGCTATGAGCATGACCCATGTTTTGCACAGAAAAACATCCTCACAGACAGTTAAGAGAGTTTTACTCCACCCTCAGTTGTTCCTGCCCAGCACGATGCCACACACCCTCTCTCACTTTCACTTCAGGCCAGTAGGATTGTCTCCCTCTTGGGGAGGGTTTCAGATGCTGCTTGGCGTTGGAATGCTCGTTAATCCCCTCACAATGCCTAGATTTTGAGGGCACCTCTGTCCAGCTGTATGTGGATTGCCTGTAATCACAACTGGCCCCACAATTTGCTCGGAGCTTGGGATCCTCCTAACAAACCTGTGGCCCCCACATTTCATGGCTGATGAGTCCAATTGGACTTCTCTCATCACTCACACAATCGCACTCCTCCCTCCACCCAAATCAAAACCAAAAGCAAAACTTCCAAGGTTAGTTGCAGAGAGAGAGAAAGAGAGAGAGAGAGAGAGAGAGAGAGAGAGAGCGCCAAGTTCAAGAGTGCGAAATCCAGCACACATGGGTGATCAGGCCATGCTTCCACCTAAAGGAAGTGGGCAAATTTCCCAGGATTGATCCTACTGTGTTTCTATTGTCTGGACACTCCAAGTACCTGTTCCTTCTTGGTGTTCAGCCACTGGGTGGATCCACACTGTGGGGGCTTTCCTGTTCTGCTCTGTGAGGCTTTCCACCAGGGCCAATACCTGCCCAGGAGTGCTCTCAGCAACTGTCACTCAAGCAGGCAGGAGTCCCCTGCAGGGATGCTCTGCAGGGCAAGCCAAAGCCACCTGAAAGGCTGTGCCGGCTGGCCACCAACTGCAACTCACTTCCCGGTCAGGGAACCAAATAAAGCAGGAAAAGCCACAAGACAAACCTCTTGAACACCAAACTGGGAAGGAAGGGGTGATTTATTCAGCCGGGAGCAGTGGTGGCATAGTTGCCTAACAGCTGAGCTCACCTAACAAAGAAAGACCCTGCCTTTTTATAGTCTTACAGCTCCAGAAATTACACGTGAAAGGGTCTTGATACATGAAGTAGGCATGGGGTACGTGACTTAGGTGGGGGTTCGATCCTGTTTAAGTAAAAACAATGCCTTTGGAAAGATTCCTCCGTATCATATCCATGATCTATAGATGGGATTTCAGTTAGCAGCTGGGGTCTTATCCTTAACCAGGCTGGTGGCACCAACCAGTCCCTCCTCTGGCTAACATCTAACTTCTCCTTTTGAGATGCAATGTAGAAGGCTGAAGGTGATTAAGGGTCTCCTTCCTCAAAACAAGTTAAAGGCAAGATTCTTGCTGAAGAGAGTTAATGTGTATATTGAGCATATTAAGCAGTCTAAGAGCCAAGATAGCTTCCTGAAACATGTAAAGGAAAAGGATTCATAAAAGAAGAAAGCAAAAGAGAAAAGTACCTGCAGTGTCAACCTTCTCCACTCAGAGAAGCACACTTGTGAGAACCCATGGAAAAAAGCCTAAGTTGCTGGAACCTATTCCCTATGAATTCATAGTGTAACCAGGGGAGCATCCCCAGCTTCCAGTTGCAAAGATGGTCTTGGCCTCTCTTACCCTGAAGAATGGAGAAAGGGGCCCCAGAGGCACGGTGAGCAAGAGAGAGAGAGAGAGAGAGAGAGACAGAGAGAGAGACAGAGAGAGACAGAACGCATGTGCACACGCGCTCCCATGCTGTTGTGGGAGGGCAATCCGTTCAGGTATGGAGCAGCTGAATTTTAACCCTTGAATGATTCCCTCCCCATTCATGTTCTCGTCCAATGAGAGGAGTTCTTTCAAATTTCCTCTGGAGTGATTGATCTCTGACTCTGATTGACTACTTGGTCCACAGCCCTGAGTTACAGAGCCCCCTCATCCCAGAGCTTTCTGCAGGATTTTTGGAACAAAGGAGTCCCACCCGGCTTTCCCTACCTAGCCCACATGGGAAACCCAGATAAAGAACTTTACATTTGAAACCCCTCTGGTTCCTAGAAAGAGGCGTGGAACCAGAAACTCCTGACTTTGAAACCATGCCCCTTGCGGACCCAGGAAGAGAAGTCCCTCAGTCCCCCCTCTGAACAGGAAAGTCCAACTGCTGTTGGGACATGGGTGTCCATCGTTCTTTAATTACTTCCTGCTGAATTGGGGGATAGAAAGGGCCCTGCAGTTGAGGTTTCCTCCAGAGGGGAGTCTTCCGGGGATGCAGGTTGATCCAGAGGTCCATGATAGAACTCATGAGCCAAGGACATCCAGAGTTTCATTTGCAGGACCATTTGTAGCCTCAGGGCCTCAATTCTAGAAGAAACAAATTTGACAAGAAGGTTAAAGATGAGAGGCCCGAAGGCCAGCAATAGAATGGTTATAAACGGGCCTAGAAGACGGTAGAGCCAGGACGCCCAGTTGTTAAACAAGCTCCACAATCCTGTTTCTTGCAGGTCTTTAGCCCTGCATTCAATTGGTCCCTGAGTTCCTTAACTTTGAGACAATACCCGACTGGTTTACAAAGTAGCAGCATTCTTCTCCCAAAAAGAGACAGGTTCCTCCTCTCTCTGCTGTTAGCAGATCCAGGACCCTTTTATTTTGAAGAGTCACAGCAGCTAAAGAGTTAAGCTGCTTCTGCAGAGTTATGAAAGAATTAGCAACCTTTTCCATGTCATCATTTAACTCCTGAGATAGCTTATAGTAAAACTGAGTAGAGGCAGTAATACCTCCAATGCCAGTACCAAGTCCTCCTATTATTTTGGCCCCCCGCTATGAAATGGATAATTGGGGTTTGCGTATGGCGTGGCCTTGGCAAGAGAATTCGCTGCACCAGAGAGTTGGTGTAAATCATCGTGGGGGGGGGCACTAGGAAGGAGAGGAGGCGTATTTCCTCAGGAGTATTGTTCAGGGAGCAGTAAGTTGAGTGCCACAAACGAAGAATAAGCCTGGTGCTAGGCAGTTGAGGCCTGGGGGTAAGTCAACCCAGTCTTGGCATAGGGAAGCATTGGAGTTGTTAGTAGAATTCACACAGTGAATTTTGAGGTAGATGGAATTTGTAGATTGGTAACCGAGGGACCGATAAGCCCCGTATGATTTGAGGGAGAGTTTATAAGATGTAGGCCAATCTGCAGGGGCAACCGCATAGAGTCTTGTCTCAAATAGAAAAGTCAAGAGTGATAGTCCTGTTAATGCCAGGATGTAAGTTAGACTCATGAGTAGTTACTTTCCTGAGGATTTCACTGGAAAAGCAAATGTAGAGCCTCTAACGGCTCACAGGTGTACAAAGGGTTGTCTCCTGGAACTTCAGGCTGTGGAGTAGAGGGTCTATGATTTTCTTCAGGAGGTGTCCAAGGCCAGCTGAGTGTGATGAATCCATGAGTCAATTCCCATCGCCTTAACTGCCATTGGGGTAGACAGAATAACTGAAAATGGTCCTTCCCATGATGGGCCTAAAGAGGGAGAGTCTGAGGGGAGAGACTTAACAAGCACTAAGTCTCCAGGGCAGAACAAGTCTTTCCCTTTTTCCCTAGGGTGTCCTTCAGGTAAGGTCGTAAGAGCCTGTTGTTACTTAGCCAAGGAGGTTATACCTTTTATTAGATCTGCTGTTTCCTTGTCTAATACAAGATCATTAGTAAGGAAGGGTTATCCATAAAGCATCTCATAGGGGTTGAGTCCTATTTTCTGAGGAGAGTTTCAAGCCCTTAAAAGTGCTACTGGAAATAGAGAAGGCCATGGAGGCGGGTTTCCTGTGCCAGTTTCTTTAAGTGTCTCTTAAGAATTCATTCAGCCGGGCACGGTGGCTCAAGCCTGTAATCCCAGCACTTTGGGAGGCCGAGGCAGGTGGATCACGAGGTCAAGAGATCGAGATCATCCTGGCAACATGGTGAAACCCCGTCCCTACTAAAAAAAATACAAAAAATGCCGGGCGCAGTGGCTCAAGCCTGTAATCCCAGCACTTTGGGAGGCTGAGGCGGGTGGATCACGAGGTCAAGAGATCGAGACCATCCTGGTCAACATGGTGAAACCCCATCTCTACTAAAAATACAAAAAAATAGCTGGGCATGGTGGCACGTGCCTGTAATCCCAGCTACTCAGGAGGCTGAGGCAGGAGAATTGCCTGAACCCAGGGGGCGGAGGTTGCGGTGAGCTGAGATCGAGCCATTGCACTCCAGTCTGGGCAACAAGAGCGAAACTCCGTCTCAAAAAAAAAAAAAAAAAAAAAATACAAAAAATTAGCTGGGTATGGTGGCGCATGCCTGTAATCCCAGCTACTCAGGAGGCTGAGGCAGGAGAATTGCCTGAACCCAGGAGGTGGAGGTTGTGGTGAGCCGAGATCGCGCCATTGCACTCCATCCTGGGTAACAAGACCGAAACTCCATCTCAAAAAAAAAAAAAGAATTCATTCATTTTTTTCCCACTTTCCCTGAGGACTGAGGCCTCCAAGAACAGTGGAGATGATAATGTATTTCTAATGCTTTGGAAATTCCTTGGGTCACTGCAGCTTTGAAGGCAAGGCCGTTATCACTTTGAAGACAATGAAGGAGTTTGAATCTAGGGATTATTTCCTTAATCAGGACTTTTATTACCTCTTGGGCTTTTTCTGTTATACAGGGGAAGGCCTCAACCCAGTCTGCATAGGTATCTACACATATTAACAGGTATTGATATCCCTGAGACTTAGGCATATGGGTGAAGTCCATTTGCCAGTTCTCATGTGGGTAATGACCGGTTCGCTGTTTCCCAGGAGGAGCTTTGCAGTGTGCCAAAGGATTACTTTTCTGGCATATTTCACATCCACTGACTATTTGTTGGACTGCCTTGAAGAGGCCTTTTTCTGTAAATGTAGATTTGGCCATTCGATATGTATTCTCTATACCCATATGGAAGGTTTGATGTAGGGTTTTAAGTACATTCCACTGGCTGGCAGCAGGTAGGAGTACTTTTCCCTCTTCAATAGCTAGCCATCCTGAAGGAAGAAGATTATGTCCTTGGGAGGCTGCCCACTCTACCTCTTCTGATGAATATTGAGGTCTAGTTCACTGGAGAGGGTTTTCCCATATTAAAGGTCCTTCTATAAATTCTTGCCTGAGGCCGGGCGCGGTGGCTCAAGCCTGTAATCCCAGCACTTTGGGAGGCCGAGGCGGGTGGATCACGAGGTCGAGAGATCGAGACCATCCTGGTCAACATGGTGAAACCCCGTCTCTACTAAAAATACAAAAAATTAGCTGGGCATGGCGGCACGTGCCTGTAATCCCAGCTACTCAGGAGGCTGAGGCAGGAGAATTGCCTGAACCCAGGAGGTGGAGGTTGCAGTGAGCCGAGATCGCGCCATTGCACTCTAGCCTGGGTAACAAGAGCGAAACTCCGTCTCAAAAAAAAAAAAAAAAAAAAAAAAATTCTTGCCTGGCTGCCCTTTTTGCCTCTAGGTCAGCTCAGCAATTGCCCTCTGCTTCCTTCCCATCTCCTTTCTGGTGACCTTGGCAGTGTAAGACTGCTACCTCTTTGGGTTCTTGGAGAGCTTGTAATAAGTCTCAAATTTCCTTATGATATTTAATGGGAGTTCCTGCCGAGGTTAGGAACTCTTTTCTTCCGTATGGCAGCATGAGCATGCAGAACCAGGTAAGCATATTTGGAATCTGTGTACATGTTTATTCTCTTTCCTGTTCCCAATTTTAGAGCTTGAGTGAGGGCTGCTAGTTCTGCCAGCCGGGCACTAGTTCCAGGAGGAAGGGAATAACTTTCAAGCGCTGTTTGATCACTGACTACTGCATGTCCTTCTTCCAAACTCCATTTTCCACAAATGAACTTCCATCAGTGTACAGGTTAAGGTCAGGATTGGGTAGAGGAGTTTCTAAGAGATCCTCTCGAGCTGCATAGTTCTGGGCTATAACCTGTTGACAGTCATGCTCTTTGTCTGCTCCTTCCTCAGGAAGAAAGTAGCCGGATTGAGGCTGCACATGTGCACAGCTGAAGTACAGGCCTTTCGAGCACTAAGGCCTGATATTTGAGTAAGCAGTTGTCAGACAGCCAAAAACCTCCTTTAGAGGCCAGAATTCTAGCTACATCATGTGAAGTCCCTACAGTTACATCTTTCCCTTGACCTATTTTAACAGCTTCTGAGACCAATATAGCCACCATCGCTATGACCCACAAGCAGTGTGGCCAGCCTGTTGCTACTGCATCAATTTCCTTACTTAGCTATGCCATCGGTGTGGTGTGGTCCCCCGAGTCTGGGTGAGAACCCCCAGTGCCACTCCTGACTTTTCCATAACATATAGGGAGAAGTTGTTCCTTGTAGGCAGGCTTAGAGCTGGAGCCTGCAGTAGTGCCTGCTTCAGGGTCTGAAAGGCTGCCTCAGCTATAGGATCCCATTGAATTTGATGGGTGTTAGCCTTTTGGGTTTCTTTAATCAGAGTGTATGGGGGTTTGGCTATTTCACCATATCTGAGAATCTACAATCAGCAGAAGCCAGTTATTGCTAAGATTTCCTGTAAATGTTTTAAGGTTTGTGGATGGGGGAAGGCCAGTATGGATGAAGACACTCTCCATCAAGAGCCTGAGTGACCTTAGACAAGACAAGTCCCAGGTATTTTACCTGCTGCCTACAAAGTTGGGCTTTTGATTTGGAAACTTTATATCCACAGGAAGCTAGAAAGTTTAGAACAGGCATCCCCAAACTATGGCCCGCGGGTCACATGCGGCCCCCTGAGGCCATTTATCCGCCCCCCCACCACACTTCAGGAAGCGGCACCTCTTTCATTGGTGGTCAGTGAGAGGAGCACAGTATGTGGCGGCCCTCCAACGGTCTGAGGGACAGTGAACTGGCCCCCTGTGTAAAAAGTTTGGGGACGCCTGGTTTAGAAGGTCCTGAGTGGCGTGCTGACACTGAATTTCTGAGTTAGCAGTTAAAAGTAAGTCATCCATGTATTGAAGAACCAGGGTACCTGGACGTGAAAAATGACGAAGGTCCTGGGCTAGAGCCTGGCCAAACAGGTGGGGGCTATCTTGAAATCCCTAGGGTAACACTGTCCTGGTGAGCTGAGAATTCTGGTCTAAAGGATCTTCAAAGGCAAAAAGAAACTGGGAGTCAGGATGTAATGGAACACAGAAAAAGGCATCCTTCAGATCCGGGACTGTAAACCTGGACCTTAAGGATGTGCCTCTCCTGGTATTTGAGAGAACAAGGTGTATGGCTTGGGTTCAGCTGGGTATAAAGGGATCACAGCTTCATTAATAAGCCTCAGATCTTACACTAGCCTCATTTGTCCATTAGGTTTTTGTACTTCTAAAATTGGAGTATTACAAGGGCTGTTACAGGACCCCACTAGACCCTGAGATTTTAAGTTCCTTACAATATCATGTAGCCCCTTTTTGGCTTCCGGTCTTAGGGGGTACTGTCTTTGGTAAGGAAAAGAGGTGGGATCCTTTAGCCTTATTTGAATTGAGCAGGCATTCTTTGCCCACTCAAATTGTCCTTCTATTACTCACATATCGGTATTAATTCCTTCTTTAAATAATGGGCAGCACAGAGGGATTTCCTCCTTGACAATGTTCATATAGATCATGGTTCCTGCTCTGGCTAACAGGTCTCGCCCTAGTAAGGAAGTGAGACTTTCTGGCATGATGAGGAAGGCATGAGAGAAGAGCATATCTTCCCCAGGTATAGCTTAAGGGCTGGGAGAAATATTGGGAGGCTGCTTGTCCTAGGATTCCTTAGACAGTTTCAGACTTGGAGGACAACTTTCCAGGACAGGAAAGCAAAACTAAGATGGCCACGCCAGTGTCCAGAAGATCAACCTCCTGGCCCTTTACGGTTAGCTTTACCTGGGGCTCGGTGAGGGTGATGGCTTATGCTGGCACTTGCCCTGGACACCCTCAGTCCTGCTGTTGGGTCATCTGGTTAGCCACCTCAGGCCCTGGGATCCTTCATCCCCTCGGACAGTGTGCCTTCCAGTGATCCCCTTGGCACGGTGGGCAAGGAGGAGGAGGTAATCCGTTCCTCTGGGGGCAATCTTTCTTAAAGCGTCCCAGTAGGCTGCAGTGGTAGCAAGCTCTGCCAGACCGGTGGCTAACCTAAGCCTTTCCCTCTGTCGATCCCCTTGGGTCTGCTTGCCTGAAGGCCATGACTAGGGCTGTGGCCTTTCTCTCGTCCCTCCTGTCCCTTTCAGCCTGTTCCTCCTGGTATCTATTATAGAACACCGAGGTTGCTAGATTTAGTAATGATTCTAGACTCTGTTCTGGCCCCAGGGCTAGCTTCTGGAGCTTCCTCCTAATGTCTGCTGCTGATTACAGAATACATTTGTCTTTTAGTATTAGCTGACCCTTGATGGAGTCTGGTGACAGGGGAGCACACTTTCTTTAGGCCTCCTGTGACCCCTCAAGGAAGGCTGTTGGGTTTTCTTCCTTTCCCTGAGTTATGGTGATAACATTGCCTAGTTCATGGGCTTTTTTTCTAGTTTGCCTTAATCCCTCAAGTATGCAGGTTAATAGGTGCCTATGGCTCCAGTCCCTATGTCCTGAGTCAGGATCCCAGAGAGGGTTCACGCTAGGGACTGCCTGTCTACCTGCAGGGAATCTATCCTTCTCCTCTGATGTCATTTGGTCATGTTCTTGACTACAGTACCAGGTGTCACCAAACTCTTGAGCCTCTGCTAGAGCAGCCTCTCTCTCATTGCTGGTTAAGGTCTGACTAAGCAATAACATGCTATCTTTCCAATCCAATTCAAAGGGCTGACCCAGGCCCTGCAGAACATCTGCGTACTTGTCCCAGTCATCTGAAAATTTTCCTAAGTCCCCCTTGATTTGCTTTAAGTCAGAAAGTGAAAAGGGAATATGTACTTTGGTTGGGCCAAATTCTCCTCCTACTACCTGTAGGGGACAGAGTTGGGGCATCCTAGTAGCCTGAGGTGCCTTGGCCATTTTGGCCTTCCCTGACTTCTCCTGGGTTATAGGCGCTGAGGAGACCTGGTCGGCATCAATGGAGGGAGGAACCACAGGGAGTCCTAAATGTGGGGTAGTCCTGAGGAGGGGCCAGCAGGGCATAGGTTACAAATCTTACATAGCTGAGGCTTATCCCTTAGAGAAAAGAAAACTTGCACATGGGGACCTCAATCCATTTAGCTTCTCTCTTACAGGACAGGTCTAATTGGAGAAGGGTGTTACGATGTATACTTCCCTCAGGAGGCCAGGTTTCTCCACTCAGCAGAGGGTATTGCAGCCACACAGTTTGACAGAAAAAAATGAGCTGCTTCTTCTTTAAAGATTGTGGGTCAAATTGGTCCCAGTTATCCAGGATACACTTTAAGGGTTATTTTGTCTTGGGAAGAGTAGCACCCTTCTGAAATTGAACGCAGGGATGCCCGCATCCCTGGTTCTTCCTTGCAACTGCTAGCCCTGGGGCATCCCCCAGTTATAGCACGTTGCTGTTTCCTTGCGCCCTAGATGCGTGATCATCTTCTGGGACCCCCATGTGCCAGGTTTAACCACACTTACCAGCGTCATGGGCACACCCTCACTGTCTAATGTCCTCTTTGACCACCATAAGGACATGGGGACTGCTGGGCTTAGTGGCCTTGTACTCCCACAGAGGGTACTTGAAGAACTAAGCCAGTGAGGCTTGGGCACTGGGTGCCAATATTCCCTAGCAAGAGTTCAATTAATATAGGCCTGACCATAAAACTGCCCTAGGAGGATAAACTTCTCCAGAAAGGCCTCTAAGCACAACAATCTTAAGGAAGGTAATGTCTGGCTGCATGGCTGAGGTCAGAACAATGCCCTCGAGACCCGGCCTTCTCCCTCACTCCACTTTTCATTATAGGAATATGCCCTAGGATTGTGGGGCCTGTAATTAGCTACTCGAGCCTCGGACCAGGTCTGACTATGGTATTCTAGGTGGAGAAGTTCTGCCGTAGGGACAGCCAATCCTAGGCAAGACAAATTGTACCTTATCAGATTTTGGCACCACTCAGTAGAATTGGGAAATTGTGGACGACAAAAAAACCCAAACAAATCCCAATGTCCTGTAGCTTCCGGTACCCTCTGATAGACTCCGGCTCCATTAGGACATAACCTAGCACTGCGGACTAAGGGAACTGGCCCTGTGTATTTATCCTGCAGGAGGTCCCCATAGGCATAAGCCTGAAGGCACCACAGGCAAGGGTCCCTAAACTGCCACCCCAGGAGCCTCAAAGTCCTAGCAAGAAGGGTAATAGCCTCATGTGTAGGAAATATCTTAGAGGAAAGAGCCGGGAAGAAGTTTGCCTCACGGAAATCTGGACCCAGGAGGTTGGGGCCTGAAAGGCTCGGCATGGCTCACATAGGCGGCTGCCACTCCCGTCACCTGGGCCCAGCTGCTGCCACTCTTAGATGGCCAGCAGGCACCTGGTTTTTACCTTCTTAACAAAAGGAGGTAAAGGACAGATTAGCAAGCGAAAGAGTCTAATAACACTCACCGCTCTGAAGTCCGATGTTTCCCAGCTGGCTTGCCAAAAGCTGTAACTGGGGGAGTGACCCCAGGGCCCAGTTCCGAAGACATTCTTGGCCTCTCTTACCCCGAAGAATGGAGAAAGAGGCTCTGGAGGCGTGGTGAGCTTTTCGTTGGAATAAATAATCATGAACCCAAAGAGTTTTGTGCGAGAGTGATTCATTAGACAGAGAGAGAAAAAGAGAGAGAAAGAGCTTCCACGTTTTTGTGGGAGGGGAACCTGAAGAGGTTCAGGTAAGAAGCAGCTGAATTTTAACCTTTGAGTTATTACCTCCCCATTCATTTCTCATCCAATGAGAGGAGTTCTTTCAAACTTCCTCTGGAGTGATTGATCTTTGACTCTGATACTGGATTGGCTACTTGGTCCACAGCACTGAGTAACAGAGCTCCCTCCTCCCAGAGCTTTCAGTGGGATTTTTGGAACAAAGGAGCCCCACCTGGCTTTTGTACCTATCCCACCTGTGGGAAACCCAGACAAAGAACTTTACATTTGAAAACCCTCTGATTCCCGGATGGAGGTGTTGAGCCAGAAAACTCCTGCCTTTGAAACCACGCCCCTCGCAGACCCTGGAAGACAAGTCCCTCAATAGCATAATAGCTGTTTAAAAAATAAAAAAGAAAAAAGAACCACCACAATTGAATAGACTTCAGGCTCTACAACATCCAGATCTACTTCAGATGATGTTTTATTTCATTAGCTGGACAGTAAGTCATGGTGAGTATTCTTTAAATGATTTTCTATATTATTTAGTTTACTCCAAACAGATGATAGTAAAACATTTTGTCCAAGAGGCATTTGTTTTCTTTATCCATCCTTGTCTTGATGTTGGTTGCCTACAACTTCACCGATTGCTATAAACCCTTAAGTTGGCAGAAATTTTGCACAGTTTTGCCCCTTCCATCCTGAGCACCTCACCACAGTGCAGGAGTAAGGCCTGTGTTTATTGGCCCCCTTTGCTTTAAAAAAAATCCCCAACATTTAATTGCAAAAATCCCTTAGCTTCTTTTCTACTTTACATCCCCTCTAAAAATCCATTCCCCTCTAAAAACTTCAGCATATATATATAATTCATTAACTAGAGTTCAATGTTCATTTACAGTTTTTTTTTTTCTTTTGGGTGTAAAATTTATATGCAGTTAAATCAAGTCTTTTTTTTTTTTTTTTTGAGATGGAGTCTCCCTCTGTCGCCCAGGCTGGCATGCAGTGGCGGAATCTTGGCTCACTGTAACCTCAGCCTCCTGGGTTCAAGTGATTCACCCACCTCAGCCTCCTGAGTAGCTTGGATTACAGGCACCCACCACCACGCCCAGCTAATTTTTTGTATTTTTAGTAGAGATGGGGTTTCACCATGTTGGTCAGGCTGGTCCTGAATTCCTGACCTCGTGATCTGCCCACCTCGGCCTCCCAAAGTGCTGGGATTACAGGCATGAGCCACCATGCCCAGCCCCACAAGTCTGTCCACTATATATATGCCGACTGTCCACTATATATATATGTATATATAAGTATATATTTGCTGTTTTGACAAAGGCTAGACTCATGTAACCCAAACTCCTGTTGGGAGAGAGAACATTTCTATCACCTCAAAAAGCCACTCAAGAGAAAACAGCAGGGCGCCAACAGAAAAACCCACAGTGCGCGCAGGCTGGAACCTCAGTAAGAAGAAGCTGAAATTGACGCAAATGCATGAAGTCCTGCCAGACCCAGGCAGTGCTCTGGGAGGGGAACTCAGGGCGGGGGAATCTGGTGGTCTCTTAGGAGTACCGAGGTCTTCCCCGCTCCTACTCAAGGTCCAGAGCTGAGAAGCTACTGCTGAGCTCGGGTCTTCAGTGACCGACAGGCAGAGAGATAAGGAAGCTGCAGAAGGAAAGTTCAGAGCTAGCAGAGGTTGGTTCATAAGGTTTAAGGAAATAAGCCGACTCCATAACATCAACGTGCAAGGTGAAGCAGCAAGTGCTGATGGAGAAGCTGCAGCAAGTTCTCCAGAGGATCCAGCTGATGTCAGTGATTAAGGTGGCATCAAACAACAGATTTTTAATGTGGACAAAGCAGCCTTCTATTGGAAGGAGATGCCATCTAGGACTTTTCATAGCTAGAGAGAAGTCAATGCCTTGCTTCAGAGCTTCAAAGGATGGGCTGACGCTCTTGGTCAGGAGCTACTGCAGCTGGTGACTTTCAGCTGAAGACACTGCTCATTTACCATTCCCCAAACTCTAGGGCCTTAAGGACCATGCTAAATCTACATGTTTGTGCTCTACCAATGGAAAAACAAGGCCTGGATGACAGCACATCTGTTTACAGCATGCTTCTCTGAATATTTTAAGCCCACTGTTGAGACCTACTGCTTAGAAAAAAAGATTCTTTTCAAAATACTGCTGTTCATTTATAATGTGTCCAGTCACCCAAGAACTCTGATGGGGAATACAAAGAGATTAATGTTGTCTTCATGGCTGCTAACACAAAACATCTATTCTGTGCCCATGAATTAAGGAATGATTTTGACTTTCAAGCCTTATTATTTAATACGTTCATTCCATAATGCTATAACGCCCATAGATAGTGCGTTCTCTGATTGAACTGGGCAAAGTCAATTGAAATCCTTCTGGAAAGGATTCATCATTCTAGATGCCATTAAGCATATCTTTTATTCATAGGAGGTCAAAACATCAATAAGTACAGGAGTTTGGAAGAAGTTGCTTCTAACCCTCACAGATGACTTTGAGGGGTTCAAAGACTTCCATGGAGAAAGTCACTGCACATGTAGTGGAAATAGCAACAGAACTGGAGTTAGAAATGTAGTCTGAATATAGGAGAGAATTGCTGCAATTTCATGATAAAACTTGAATAGATAAGGAGTTGTGTCTATGGATAAGCATGAAAAGTGGCCTCTTCAGATGGAATCTGCTCCTGGTGAAGATGCTGTGAACATTGTTGAAATGACAACCAAGGATTTAGAATATTCCCTAAACTGAGTGGATAAAGCAGCAGCAGGGTTTGAGAGGATTGACTCCAGTTTTGAATGAAGTTCTACTGTGGACAAAAAGCTATCGAACAGCATCACATACTACAGAGAAACCTTTTGTGAACGGAAGAGCCAATAGATGTTGCAAACGTATTATTGTCTTATTTTAAGAAATTGTCCTAACCACCCCAACCTTCAGCAACCACCACCCTGATCCATCAGCGCCAGCAACATCAAAGCAATGTTCTCCACCAGCAAAAAGAAGAAACTCTCTGAAGGCTCAGGTGTTTTATAACATTATTTTAGCAATACAATAGTTTTCAAATAAAGTCTGTACATTTTTTAGACATAATGCTATTGTATACTTTATCAGCTGGATTATAGTGAACATAGAACTTTTATATGCACTAGGAGATCAAAACATTCATGTGAAAAAAAAAAAGCCACTCAATAGAGGCGTGTTTTTGAAGTATATGTGTACATAGATCCTGGCCATTATAGACTAATGGATTGGTTAGAGGTAAACAGAATTAAGCTGGGAGAAGGTAAAGTTTTGAAGGACAAAGGGATTAGTAGATGGCCAGCATCCTAGGCCCTGAGAGACTATTAATAACTTGCTGTGGACAGTAAGCAGGTTACCTTGGCTATAGCTGAGTCAAAGGCATCGGATACTCAGTAAAACCTTACTGTGCTCTAATCCTTTTCAATACGACACACACCAGGGTTATCCTGTAGGCCTACATTCTGGAGGGCAGTGGTTCCCAAATGGGAGTCATTTTGCCCCATAGGGGACAGTTGGCAATGCCTGGAGACATTTTTGATTGTCACAAGGGGACAGTAGTGCTCCAGGCACCTTAGTAGGTAGAGGCCAGGGATGCTGCTAAACATCCTCCTTTGCACAGAACAGCTCCTCACAGGAAAGAATTATCAGGCTCAAAATGTCAATAGGCTGGTGTGGTGGCTCATGCTTGTAATCGGAGCACTTTGGGAGACCAAGGTGGGAAGATCACCTTGAGTCCAGGAGTTCAAGACCAGCCTGGGCAACACAGTGAAACTCTATCTGTGATTTTTTTTTTTTTTTTTTAAGGTCAATAGTGCCTGCTGTGGGTTAAGAGTAAGGGCTGCTAGCCGGGCGCGGTGGCTCAAGCCTGTAATCCCAGCACTTTGGGAGGCTGAGGCGGGTGGATCACAAGGTCGAGAGATCGAGACCAACCTGGTCAACATGGTGAAACCCCGTCTCTACTAAAAATACAAAAAATTAGCTGAGCATGGTGGCACGTGCCTGTAATCCCAGCTACTTGGGAGGCTGAGGCAGAAGAATTGCCTGAACCCAGGAGGCGGAGGTTGCGGTGAGCCGAGATCGCGCCATTGCACTCCAGCCTGGGTAACAAGAGTGAAACTCGGTCTCAAAAAAAAAAAAAAAAAAAAAAAGAGTAAGGGGGAAAAAATCAATGGAAGTTACATACTAGCATCAGTTTTTGTGTGTGTGTGAAAGACAGTGTATTTTCGCTTTTAAAATCAAGAAAAAGGACCAATACGCCGGGCGAGGTGGCTCACGCCTGTAATCCCAGCACTTTGGGAGGCCGAGGCGGGTGGATCACGAGGTCAAGAGATCGAGACCATCCCGGTCAACATGGTGAAACCCCGTCTCTACTAAAAATACAAAAATTAGCTGGGCATGGTGGCACGTGCCTGTAGTCCCAGCTACTAGGGAGGCTGAGGCAGGAGAATTGCCTGAACCCAGGAGGCGGAGGTTGCGGTGAGCCGAGATCGCGCCATTGCACTCCAGCCTGGGTAACAAGAGCGAAACTCCGTCTCAAAAAAAAAAAAAAAAAAAAAAGAGAAAGGACCAATAAGTCATTATTATTGGTTAAAACAAATACAAAAACATGTGCTTCCCTTCTGGTTTGCTGTTTAGGGTAGGGGCATGGGAAGAGCCAGCAAGTTCCTGGTGGCTGGAAATGGAAATAATGCTCTGGTGCTGTATAGGCTCCTTATGGAAGTAGAGCAGGGGTTGCAGTCGAAAGATGGAATCCATGATCTTCTTCCACTTGTCTCATCTGGCTTCCAAAACTTGTCTCATCTGGTGATTTGAAGAATAGTGGAGGGGAGAAAGAGGAAGGGAAGAAGAGAAAGAGCGTTTACAGGTCGCCCTCTGGTTCTAGTTTGTAAGAGGCTCCATTCTTAGTAGGGTATCCAGGACAGGGCTAACCAGGAGACCAATACAGTATGAGCTGCTAGACAAATTATGATCAAAGGTCAAATCAGCAAGCAGCTTTCCAGCTCTGCTTCATAGCATGTGATCGCCACACAGCTCTGCATAAGTGTCAGCCATGGGAGGATGGCTGACCTGGGAACCTGACCTGTGATTCACTTGTGGTGAGGCTAGAAGAGGATCTTTCTCAAAGGTGTTGCAAATGACGAGTGCTTTGTCATTGCTGAATTTCAGGCCCATTTCTGCACAGGTTCCTCTAGTGTTTTCATCTCTTTCTCTCTGTGACTTGTATCTATGTCTGTCTCAGATTTAAAATCCCTAAAAAGCAGGTATCAGATAGGTCCCTGGGTTTTTTGATGTTGACTACAATGATGAAGTGCGTGATGATTATGGCTTTGTTTATGTGACAAAGCGTGTCTAAGAATGTCTCAATACCAGTTTGAGAAATAGCTTTATTGGTGATACTGCAATGAATAAACGTGTGAGTTGTTGCAAAATGATCGGGTTTTTGACAGAAATTAAGGCCACTGGGGCAGAGACAAATTGATAAAGGTTTATTGGAAGCCAAATATGAGAATTTATCCAGTAAGACACACCAACAAAGTTGGGCACGTTCCAACATCTGTTACAAGTTGGAATGCTTTTATAAGATAGTTTAGGAGAAGGAAGGAGGACTCCTCATATCAGAGTTATCCTTTTCCATTGGATGGTACAAGACAGAGGTTACAATCATTGCCTATGGATGACAGCGTATAGGCTAAAATGCTTTCTGCACAAGACAGTTAGTAAAAACAAGTCAGCAGAACTTTGTGATTTAGAAACCAAAGTGTCCTTTTCAATGTCGGTTTTAATCAGTAAACTGATAATTAATCAATACATAGTTTGAGGAACTTGAGATAGATATTGAGTGGCCCATGATAAGATACTTTACTCAGAGACAGGATGTAAGCCATCAATCTTAAGACCTTTTCCAGGCAGTTCATTTGGAAGCCTGTGAATTGTGACCTGTGGGTTATCAGGATCTTTTTGAGGAAAACTTTATTTTTTCTTTTCTTTTTTTTTTTTTTTAGAGACAGGGTCTTGCCCTGTTGCCCAGGCTGGAGTGTAGTAGCGTGATCATGGCCACTGCAGCCTCACCCTCCTGGGATCAAGTGATCCTCCTGTCTCAGCCTCCCAAGTATTTGGGACCACAGGTGTGTGTAACCAGGCCAGCTAATTTTTAGTTTTCTTTTTTGTAGAGTTGGGGGTCTCACTATGTTGCTTGGGCTGGTCTTGACCTTCTGGTCTCAGGTGATTCTCCTACCTCCATCTCCCAAAGTGCAGGGATTACAGATGTAAGCCACAGTGCCCAACCAAAATTTAATGTTTATTTGCTTAATTATTTATTTATTCTCTTTCTTATTTATTCTTTTTATACAGCTGTATGCTATCTATTACGTAGCTTTACTATGGATGGACATTAAGGTTTCCAAATTTTTGCTATTATATACAGAACTACAATGGTAACCTTATAAATAGATGGAAGTGGAATGTTTGGGTGAATGAGTGCATGTACTCTTTACTAGATATCACCACACTTCTCTCTAAGGAGGCTATAACAATGGACTCTCCCATTAGAAATGCGTCAGCATTATTTCTTCACATCCTTGCCAGTGGATCATACTATAATCTTTTTGACCTTTGGCAATCTAATAAGTGAAAAGTGGCTTCCAGTGTAACTTTAATTTGCATCTCTCCATACGTGAGGGTGAAGAGCCACTCGTATTTCCTTTTTTGTAAACCGCTATTTCAATTGGGCTGTTATTCTTTTTCTTATTGATTTGTAAGAGTTCTTTATCTACTAAATCAATTAGTTTCTTGTCTTCAAAGCCTGTTGTGAATATTTCCCCCAGTTTCTCATTTATCTTGCTTTGTATATGATGGTTTTTGTCATGCTCATTTTTTATTTTTATTTATTTATTTATTTTTCTTAAACGGAGTTTTGCTCATGTTACCCAGGCTGGAGTGCAATGGCGCGATCTCGACTCACCACAACCTCTGCCTCCTGGGTTCAGGCAATTCTGCCTCAGCCTCCTGAGTAGCTGGGATTACAGGCACGTGCCACCATGCCCAGCTAATGTTTTGTATTTTTAGTAGAGACGGGGTTTCACCATGTTGACTAGGATGGTCTCGATCTCTTGACCTTGTGATCCACCCGCCTCGGCCTCCCAAAGTGCTGGGATTACAGGATTACAGGCTTGAGCCACCGTGCCCGGCCCACGTTCATTTTTTAACTTTTAGTTTTCAGCTTCCTGTCTTACTAGAAAAGTCTTTTTTTTTTTTTTTTTTTTTTTTTTTGAGACGGAGTTTCGCTCTTGTTACCCAGGCTGGAGTGCAATGGCACAATCTCAGCTCACTGCAATCTCCGCCTCCTGGGTTCAGGCAATTCTCCTGCCTCAGCCTCCTGAGCAGCTCGGATTACAGGCATGCGCCACCATGCCCAGCTACTTTTCTGTATTTTTAGTAGAGACGGGGTTTCACCATGTTGACTAGGATGATCTCGATCTCTTGACCTCGTGATCCACCTGCCTCGGCCTCCCAAAGTGCTGGGATTACAGGCTTGAGCCACCGCGCCCAGCTAGAAAAGTCTTATCACTCTAAAATTATTTTAAAATTTGTCCAGTGGTTCTTCTGAATACTTTAGTGGTTTCATTTTTCATGTTTGTATCTTTGAGCTATTAGAATTTTGGAAGGATCAAGTTTGCTTTTTCCCAACTGGATACCTAGGTGCTACAATACTTTGTTAATTAATTCATCTGTTCTTCCACTGATTTGAAATGACATTTTTATCATAGGTAAATCCCCATGTGTATTTGGGTCTATTTCTTGCCTTTCCATTCTGTTCTATTGATTTGTCTCTCTATTCACCTACCTGTATTTAGTAGTATGGTTTAACATTTTGGAACAACTTATCAATGACATGATAGTGGTCTTTGGATTATAATATTTAACATTTGATTTTAGCAAAGTGTTTGTGTATTTTCATAATTCTAGATGCCTTATAGTCCTTCTAATATCTTCTCTCCAGAGGACTACATGCTGTTCTTAAGGACTCTCTGCTTCCTGGACAAGCTTAAGATAAGGTGATTACCATCTTCATAAATGCAAAGATCTTATATTTGAGTCAAGAACTGTCTGCTGGGAAGAATCTGATCACTCCTTGTTCTGTTGGTCAGGTTCATGGGTTTCCCCAAGTACTAGTCTTCCTAGTACTTGGCACAATTCCTAGTGCAGAAAAACACTCAATGTGTGTTGAGAGGATGGATGAGTTGACGTTTATAAGGACATGAACACCTGCCGGCCACAGGAGTCTTCTTTCATGCATGGTTATTCCTGGAGGCTCCTCTGGCTTCACAGGAAGGAACGGAACTGGGAAATTATTCCTGGGATCCTGCCCAGCTCCTTGCCTGCTCTCCTGTCCAAGAGAGGAACACAGAGCAAGGAAGGGCAATGGACCCCGCTTACCCTCCTCCCAAATCACACACATCCAGGCACAATCCTAGCTCACTTCAACCTTGACTTCTGAGCTCAAGTAATCCCCCTCCTCAGCCTCCCAAGTAGCTAGGATTACAGGCGCATACCACCACACCCAGATAATTTTTTGTAGAGACAGAGTCTTACTATGTTGCCTAGGCTGGGTCTTGAACTCCTAGCCTCAAGTGATACCCCACCTTGTGCTCTCTACCAGCATTTTATTGTATTTCCTCTCATCTTCAATAGCATTCAATGGAAAAATCAAAAGAGCTAATCATAACAGCTAGGAATCAAAGGATAGGAATCAAAACAGCTAATCATAACAGCTGATTCTTATACACTGTTTAGCATATGCTAGTTTCTGTTTTCCACCAATGTAATAATTAAATACTTAAGTGGGGAGAGAGAGATATATAATCATATCTATTATATAGATGTAAAATATATGATCATATATATTTATATATACACAAATATATATGATTATATATGATTTTATTTTATATTTGATTATATTATACATTTTATCATAGTATATCATACATAATATATGATTATATATTATATATGATTTTATATATATATATAATCATGCCCATTGTACAAGTGAGAAAACTGAGTTAACAGAACAGTCTAGGAACTTGCCCAGGGCCATGGAGCTTTTAAATAGATTCAGCGCTAGAGTCCATGCACTTAAACACTATACCCTTTTCTTGCAATATGCATGTGTGTGTGTTAACTTCATGGAAGTATAA
Source organism: Saimiri boliviensis (assembly GCF_048565385.1). Lineage (NCBI taxonomy): Eukaryota > Metazoa > Chordata > Mammalia > Primates > Cebidae > Saimiri > Saimiri boliviensis. Next base: position 35,975,038 of record NC_133450.1, on the reverse strand, counting down.
AATAAAATGCAGAAAAGTGAACAAATAGAAAGCATATGACTCAGCAGATTTTCACAAAGTAAGCACACCTGTGTATGGGCCGCTGGATGAAAGAGCAGAACACTCTCCACCCTCCAGGGGCTTTAGTCGTCTTCCTCCCAGTCGCCGCCCCCTTCTCCCTAAGGCTAACCACTCTTCTGACTTCTGTCGCCATTCCTCTGGGAGTTTCCTTCCCATCCTATTTTAATCTACTCGTATAAGCATTATGGGTTTTGTGGCTAAAGTTAGAAATATTCTATATATTCCATCTTGCAGTAGAGGTGGCAGTTGTTGGGAGAACACATTTTCTAGAGAAGAGGAATAGTTGAGAATGGGGGATTTAGGGAGCACTTGCTTTAGTTTCCCCACGTTCTCTTTGCCAGTAAGCCTAAGTAAGCTTCTAACCTTGCCTCCGTCCCCTCCCTGCCAGGACTACATCTCCCAGCAAGCTGTGCTCTGACAGCTCTCGGATTTAAATAGGGCTCTGCTCAGAGTCAGGCTGTTGCTGAGCACCCAGGACGGAGAGGAGCAGAGAAGCAGCAGAAGCAGCCAAGAGCTGGAGCCAGACCAGGATCCTGAGCCAGAGCTGGGGTTGAAGCTGGAGCAGCAGCAAAAGCAACAGCAGCTATAGAAGTTGGAAAGATGCTGGTCGCTTTGGGACTGCTCACCTCTTTCTTCTCGTTCCTGTACGTGGTAGCTCCATCCATCAGGTTTGTTTTATTTCAGCAACTCAAACAATCGTTTACAAAGACCTGCACTGGAAGCCGGTTGTTGGCTGCTGAAAGAAGAGGGGAAGGAGGCTGATGGAGAGAAAGTCCGGGCAGGAAAAGCAGGAAGGAAGGGGGTGTTGTGAATACCGTGGTGGAAAACCAGAAGGAAGCATCTGTGGCCAGGTAGAGGTGGGGCTGAGTTCTGGCCCCACCTGAGCTCTGGGGAGAGGTCTGCTGCCCGAAGAAGGTTGCATGGGTGACTCTGTCAAGTAGTTCAACAGACATCTTAGGTGGGAGTCCTTGCTTTTACATGTTATTCCTTTGGATGTCTCTGAGGAACTCAGAGATTCTGACCCTATTCAAGGTGGCTCTGCTGGCTTGTCATGCTGTTAAATATCTGGTAGTTTGGGAAAGAAACAAACTCTCTTTCCTCTGAGACTAACCTCAATTAATGTCTTGGAATGGCTCTTTCACTGTGAGATTTCTAGGATGGCAAAGAAATATGTGTTCTGAGCGGAGACTTTTAAAATTTCTTTTTTATTTTTGCTCTGTCACCCCAGGCTGGAGTGCATTAGTGTGGTCATAGCTCAGTGCAGCCTTGAACTCTTGGGCTCAAGCAACCCTCCTGCCTCAGCCTCCTGAGTAGCAGGGAATATAGGCGTGTGCCACCACACCCAGCTAATTTTTAAATTTTTTTTGTGGAGATGGGGGTCTCACTGTGTTACCCAGTCTGGCTCAAACTCCTGGGCTCAAGCGATCCTCCCATGTTGGCCTCCCAAGATGTTGGGATTACAGGCATGAGCCACTGGGCTCAGCCTTAAAAATTTCTGATGATAAAGGAGGTTAAATGGACCTACCAAGGACAGTGTTATTCTAGGTTCTCCATAGAGACCTGGGTTAAAGTCCCACTTCTGCCACTACTATGTGACTGGAACCTCCTTGAGCCTCAGTTTTCTCTACTGTAATGTGGAAATAATACTGGAGAAGTTGAGATGATTAAAATAAATTACATATGGAAAGTGCCTAGCCTAGTAACTAGCAGTCAGATGATGTGCATGAAGTATTAGCTCTGACCCTCTGTGTTCTGTTTTGGTCCCTGTGATGTCAACTTCATGTAAAAGAGTGCTTCTGCATAGAGGTCTGGAAAAGGGAGTTTTTCTCTCTGTCTGGACGGAATGAAATCTCTAATATGATGGCAGAAAGTCTCTGAAATGACCCACGCCCTAAAACTGGAGAGGCAGCCTAAGATCAGTACCTGTGTATGCCAACCCCCAGAGTGCTCTTCATCTGTTACTCACGATGATGGTTATAGAATATTGACTCCACCAATGTTTATCATGCCTATATTTTGAATGTAGGTTAGAGGGGAAAGCTTTTCTCTGGAACCGCTAGAGATAAGAGCTAGATGTATTTATTATCTAACAAGGAAAGCCTCCATTGGCCCTGACTCAAGAGCATTTACTCTGTTTGCCAATATGATTATCTGTGGCTTCTGGGCATGTGACCTTCCCACTTGCACAGGGGAGCAGGTGACTACCTTGTCCCATGGAAAAATGTTGTCCCATGAAGATTAGCTTTTACGAGTCTCCCGACTGCAACTTAAAGATATCCCTCTTTGAGGCTGGATATATACATATATACAGTTAATGTATCTTAGTGTGAGCTTGTGAAGGATGGTGGGTGATATTCTTGTTTCCCTTGCCAATAGGAAGTTCTTTGCTGGTGGAGTGTGTAGAACAAATGTGCAGCTTCCTGGGAAGGTAGTGGTGATCACTGGTGCCAACACGGGCATTGGCAAGGAGACAGCCAGAGAGCTCGCTCGCAGAGGTAAGTGTTTCCCCTTTAGTCTCCAAAGGGCCATGCCTCCCACGCTTTTTTCCACTGCGCCTCTGTCCATATCGCTTTGTGTTTCCTCCTATGCTTGGGGGCTCTGACTAGAAATTCAAGGAACCTGGGATTCAAGTCCAGCTGTGACACCAGCTTACACTGTGACCTTCAATAAACTGCTTCTTCCCTACTCCCTCTCTATGGAATAAAATGAGGAAAACAATGATGTCTGTATGTAGCCAACTCAATTATTCTAAAAGGAGATACTAAGCAACATTAGATATTAGAATGTAAAACCAGGATTCCCAGCCTGGGGTTAAACTGACATCAAGAAGACTGCAGAGGCCGGGCGCGGTGGCTCAAGCCTGTAATCCCAGCACTTTGGGAGGCCGAGGCAGGTGGATCACGAGGTCAAAAGATCGAGACCATCCCGGTCAACATAGTGAAACCCTGTCTCTACTAAAAATACAAAAAATTAGCTGGGCATGGTGGCACATGCCTGTAATCCCAGCCACTCAGGAGGCTGAGGCAGGAGAATTGCCTGAACCCAGGAGGCGGAGGTTGCGGTGAGCCGAGATCGCGCCATTGCACTCCAGCCTGGGTAACAAGAGTGAAACTCCGTCTCACAAAAAAAAAAAAAAAAAAAAAAAAAAAAAAAGACTGCAGAGCACTACTGTGAAAAGCCAAAAGTGGCAACAGGCCACTCCACCTTTTAGGGATGGCTGAGAGAATGAACGTCTTGTCCACCAGTCCCAAGCTCACTTACTGTACCTCTTTTGTACCTCGGATCTGAACATACTGCTCTCTTTTTGTCTTGGACCCAGGAGCCCGAGTCTACATTGCCTGCAGAGATGTACTGAAGGGGGAGTCTGCTGCCAGTGAAATCCGAGCAGATACAAAGAACTCCCAGGTCCTGGTGCGGAAATTGGATCTATCCGACACCAAATCTATCCGAGCCTTTGCTGAGGGCTTTCTGGCAGGTGAGGTCCTGATGAGTAGTTAGAAAAGCAGGAAACCAGGTATGGGAGTGCCTGCTCCACCCTGGACCATCTACGGCCCTTACATCAGAACCATCATTTATCCCACTAGACAGGTTCTGCCACAAGAACCAGCAGAACAGGGAATTGGCAAAAGGATGGTGAGTAGACAGACTGGGCAGGATTCTTACCTTCTTTTTGCATCGGCAGTGAGAATGTTGGAGGTGTCAGCTCCCTGTCTGGGCTTGCACCTTGGCATCAAGATGTGGCCACAATTCCACTCTCTTCTTTCATCCTGAGAATCCACCTTCTGTGGCCATAGGCATGAGATGAAGTTGTGCTGCTGGCATGTTCTTCTGGATCTTGGAAAATGACCAGTTTCTTCCAAGGACTATGAAATCCATGAGGGACATTCTGGAACCATGTCTGGCTTGTGTTACTACTGGATTCCTAGTGCCCAGCAGAGTGCACCTGGCCCAGAGTTGGTAGTTAGTATACACTTGCTGAATAAATGAAGGATCAATGTCCAGGAAGATAGGAGTAACTAAAATTACTCATTAGAAACCCAATGGCAATGCTTATTGGATGTCACTGAGATGGGTCCAAATGGAGGATAGTTACTGACTGCTGAGGCAACACCTTGTCTTAGAAGGAAGGGCAGAGCAAGTGACTCCTATCAAAATTTTACCCCAATAAAGACAACTAATGAACCAAGGCAAGGGGCAATTATGCAGGAGTGTGACAGGCAGCCAGGGGGCTCCTCACTAACCACAGGATCTCATTGGTTGTGCCCTATAGAGGAAAAGCAGCTCCATGTTCTGATCAACAATGCAGGAGTGATGATGTGTCCATATTCCAAGACAGCTGATGGCTTTGAAACCCACCTGGGAGTCAACCACCTGGGTAAGTATCTTTGGGTGACTAAAAAATGAGGCACATCTGCTTTCTTTTCTTTAGGAAGATGAACCTGTGTAAATGTGGAGAATGTCCCGGTGCCCTCACAGAGCCTAGGAATTCCAATAGACTAGACACATTGATGTGTTGTTCACTGTCCTCCTGATCAGTCTAAAAAAGTGAGATCCTCCTACCCATACCATTAAGAGGCCCCAAATTTCAGGAAATACCAGGTAGAGCAAAGTCATTCTTGGATGGGAAGTGGCAGTGCTAGGCTTGCCAGGCAGGGCCAGGCCTGGGGATATGCAGGGATCTGGGCTTGACTGAAGGGGTCACATCTACCTGAGGGTCAACCAAGCCATTGGCTGGTCCATGGAGGTAGGCCATCCTTGAGAACTTGAGGTATGAGGCAGGCTGGGGCGTGGAGTTCAAGGTGGAGACTTTAGGGAGGAGAGCATGGAACATGTTTTCTGATCCTAAGCTAATGTTATTTTCCCTGACTGCTCCATCCTTCTGTCTATACACAAGTGTACCTGGGTCCCTAGTTATGCTATCGTGGCCAGAGGGGGAGTTAAAAGCCAGCAGGTGGGTCAAGGGCAGAGGTACAAAGTAATATTGATTAAGTATGATTGCCTTACTTGTAGTCTAGCTCTGGCTCTTGCTTTGAGGAATCCACAAACTCAGACCAACTTACCATTAGAGTTACTCATGGCATCAAAATTGGTTTACACCCAGAAGAAAGTGAGCTGACACCCAAGTCTTCTCGGCTCCCATGCGCTGAGCCTGGGCTGCCATTCCACCTTCAATCTCCCCTGCTGGCTCTCCTCACAGGCCACTTCCTCCTCACCTACCTGCTCCTGGAGCGGCTAAAGGTGTCTGCCCCTGCACGGGTGGTGAACGTGTCCTCGGTGGTTCATCACGTTGGCAAGATTCGCTTCCATGACCTCCAGAGTGAGAAGCGCTACAGCAGGGGTTTTGCCTATTGCCACAGCAAGCTGGCCAATGTGCTTTTTACTCGTGAGCTGGCCAAGAGACTCCAAGGTAAGTCTGGAGAAAGGGTCAGGATTAAAATAGCAAAAATGGTCCTCAGACCAGACTAGAGGTCCACAGAAACTTGTGAAGTCAGGCTGTCAAACATGCATGTGTCAGTAATAGCTCTGTGCACTAAGGAGAATTATAAATGGAATAAAAACAGAGTCCTTGCCCACAGAAAGCTTAAAATCAAATAGGGGTTAAGAACCCCTATTTGATTATCTTACGTTTATGTCACATCTTATCTTTATCTCATTTGATTTTCACAATAGCTTTTTGCAACAAGCAGAGGCTTTTTGTTTGTTTGTTTTGTTTTGTTTTTGTTTGAGACTGAGTTTCACTCTCGTCGCCCAGGCTGGAATGCAGTAGTGCGATCTTGGCTCACTGCAACCTCTGCCTCTTGGGTTCAAGCGATTCCCCTGCCTCAGCCTCCTGAGTAGCTGGGATTACAGGCACATGACACCACACCTGGCTAATTTTAGTAGAGATGGGCTTTCACTATGTTGTCCAGGTTGCTCTCAAACTCCTAACCTCAGGTGATCTGGTGGCAGAGGCCTTTTGTAACAGGTATTATCACTACTAGTTTATAGAGAAGAACTGAGGTCCAAGGAAATGGCCTGCTAAAGAGAATATGGCACGTGAGGGCGTCAGAACTGGAATCTGGGTGCTTGGCTTTAAAGCCTAGGGTGCTTCCATCTGGGTGTCGTTTGCTGAGGTCCACACTGTGATCTGAGCTACAGAGCGCCACTGCCTGGACTCAGGGAGTTAGGGCTGGATGTCAGACCCCTGGGTCCAAGTTCTTGCTCTACCACACGCTAGCCCCATGTGGATGTGGACGAGTCCCTTTAACCTCCCCTGACTTCGTCTTCTCAGCTGTAAAGTCAGGTCAGTCCGGTTCGTATTCCTTAATGATTCTGTGCTCCCCCGGAGCACCGGGTGAGCTGGTGGCTCTGACACCTGTGGATCTAGGGGACCGTTTGTTACAGTGGATAAATCAGAGTTTGGGAACATTGCCAAGGTAGTAGAAGACAGTAATCATAAAAAAAAATTATGACAGTAATTGAGAGGTTTATGTGTGCCATGCACTACACCTCTTAACTCATTTAATACTTGCAACATTCCTGTGAGGTGGGTGCGATCATTTTCCCGCACTCTACAGGTGAAAAGACAGACACTGGTAGATTAAGAAATTTGCCCAAGGAAGGTTCCTAGCTGAGCCAGGATTTAAATGCAGACAGTCCAGGTCTAGATTCCATGTTCTTAACTTTACATTAGAGTTCAGATTTTGGGCCTGCAGCTTGCCAGGTATAACCTTAGGCAATTTCCTTAAACCTTCTGTGACTTTGTTTCCTTAGCTGTTAATGGGCATCGTAATATTCTACTTCACAAGCCTCTTTAAGAATTAAATGAGATAATACATTTAAAACATGTTACACAGCCCTTGCACATAATAGGTACTGAAAAATAGTGATGGCACCAGGGATGTCTTAGGGGGTGTGTTAATCCCCCATAATCTGCATCACTATCCCTCAATCTATACCTCATAAAATGTGCTTGCCAGGCAAATGCAGCTCAAAATAAGGCCCTACCCACCACCTTCCAGTCAGATTGCTATCCTTAAACTCCTACTGTAGAAATGGTAAAGATACCACTGTCAATCATTGATACTACTCACTACATGTTGCCATATTTATTACCAGTACTAAAGCCACAGTATAATAATGACATTGAAATAGAAGGACCTTGAACCAGGCGTTCCTTTTGGAACATAGAAGGCTGAGAAGGCTATAGATCTTTCTGAAAGAGATCAATTCATTCCTGTTCAAATTCCGCCTGGCCAGGAGTGGTACCTGCTGAATCCTGGGATTACGTTTCCTGAGTCCCTCCTTTTCACTTGTGTATTTTGCTGCAGGAGATAAGCGTTTTCCTGGGCTCAGAGTATGTCCCTGGTGTCACTGTGCCCTCTTTGTCCTAGGCACAGGGGTCACCACCTATGCAGTGCACCCAGGCGTCGTCCGCTCCGAGCTTGTCCGGCACTCCTCCCTGCTTTGCCTGCTCTGGCGGCTCTTCTCCCCCTTTGTCAAGACGGCGCGAGAAGGGGCACAGACCAGCTTGCACTGCGCCCTGGCTGAGGGCCTGGAGCCCCTGAGTGGCAAGTACTTCAGGTATGTGCAGGCAGAGCGGGTTCTCTCCACCAGCTGGTCGTGTGCACATGGGAGGAGCAGGACTTACTGGGCTGTGCATCCTGAGCAGCTGAGTTCGTGCCTGATGATGCAGTCCGGGTTTTGCTTGGGCCTGCCAACAGCATGCTGTTGCTTTGCTAAGGAAGCTTACAGCACAAACTTACATGTTGGAAACAGTTGCTTTTCTTGCTCTATTTTATACCTATGGGCCACTTTTCCATGTAAACTTGGCAGCTTTCTGAAAGCTTTTAAAGAAGACTGTTGCTGTTGGTTATGCCATGGATAGAATGTTAGCAGGCCCTCTGGATCCTTTTTCTCCTTCTTTAAGCTTTTGGCTCACTTGATTCATGAATTCTTTAATACTAATTAGCACAAAGTGCACTCTTGTCACCCAGGCTGGAGGGCAATGCACAACCTCTGCCTCCTGGGTTCAAGCGATTCTCCTGCCTCAGTCTCCCAAGTGGCTGGGATTACAGGTACCCACTACCATGCCTGGCTAATTTTTGTATTTTTAGTTGAGATGGGGTTTCACCGTGTTGGCCAAGCTGGTCTTGAACTCCTGACTTCAGTTGATCCACCTGCCTCGGCCTCCCAAAGTACTGGGATTACAAGTGTGAGCCACTGCACCCAGCTTCTATCATATTTCTACTGGACAGTTGCTACACTAGAGTTTGAGTGTTTAACATTGCTGTCTTAAATATGTGATAAGATATTATACAGTCATTAGATATCATATGTTCATATAATATGTAATTAATAGAAAAATGTTAGTGATATAATGTTGTAAAGAAAAACTAGAATACAAAACTATATGGTTATTTATACATAGAGAACAGTCTTGGGGGGTACCCAACCACTGGACAGTAGTGGTTACTTCCAGGGAGTTTTAGGGAGAGCCAAGCAGAGTGTGAAGGAGGATTTTTATCTTCTTCTTTTTTTTTTTTTTTGAGATGGAGTTTCGCTCTTGTTACCCAGGCTGGAGCGCAATGGCGTGATCTCAGCTCACCACAACCTCCGCCTCCTGGGTTCAGGCAATTCTTCCGCTTCAGCCTCCTGAGTAGCTGGGATTACAGGCACGTGCCACCATGCCCGGCTAATTTTTTGTATTTTTAGTAGAGACGGGGTTTCACCTTGTTGACCAGGATGATCTCGATCTCTTGACCTCATGATCTACCCGCCTCGGCCTCCCAAAGTGCTGGGATTACAGGCATGAGCCACTGCGCCCGGCCTTGGATTTTTATCTTTTTATTCTAGGGTTTTTAAAATTATTATTAAAAAATTTTGCCAGGTGCGGTAGCTCATGCCTGTAATCCCAGCACTTTGGGAGGCTGAGGCAGGTGGATCACTTAAGGTTAGGAGAGACCAGCCTGGCCAGCATGGTGAAATCCCATCTCTACTAAAAATACAAAAAATTAGCTGGGCATGGTGGTGGGAGCCTGTAATCCCAGCCACTCAGGAGGCTGAGGCAGGAGAATCACTTGAACCTGGGAGGCAGAGACTACAGTGAGCCGAGATTGCACCACTGCACTTCGGCTTGGGCCTGGGTAACAGAGCAAGACTCTGTCTAAAAAAAAAAAAAAAAAAAAAAAATTAAGGCTGGGTGTAGTGACTCATGCCTGTTGTCTCAGCACATTGGGAGGCCAAGGCAGGAGGATGGCGTGAGCTCAGGAATTCTAGACCAGCCTGGGCAACAAAGTGAAACTTCCATCTCTACAACCATCTCTACTAAAAAAAAAAAAAAAAAAAAAAAAAAAATTAGCCCAGCATTGTGGTGTATGCCTGTAGTCCCAGCTACTCGGCAGGCTGAGGTGGGAGGATGGCTTAAATCTGGGAGGTCAAGGCTGCAGTGAGCCATGATAATGCCACTGCACTCCAGCCTGGGTGACAAAGTGAGATCCTATCTAAAAAAAAAAAATCATATTCTCCTCAAACTAGATACAGTATGATCCCAGTTTTATATAAGAGAGAGAGATTATATCTCTATTTATATAGAAACAAAGCAAAAAAGACTATACAGAAAGGAACTAAATGATAGGCTTTTCTTTTCTTTTTTGAAATGGAATTTTGCTCTTGTTGCCCAGGCTGGAGTACAGTGGCACGATCTCTGCTCACTGCAACCTCCGCCTCCCGGGTTCAAGCCATATGTCCTGCCTCAGCCTCCCAAGTAGCTGGGATTACAGCTGCCTGCCACCATGCGTGTCTATTTGTTTGTTTGTTTATTTGTATTTTTAGCAGAGATGGGTTTTTGCCATGTTGGCCAGGCTGGTTTCGAACTCCCGATCTCAGGTGATCCCCCCGCCTTAGCCTCCCAATGTGCTGAGATCACAGGCATGAGCCACTGCGTCCGGCCATGATAAGGTTTTCTTCTTTTATCAGTATTGCATTTTCCAAATGTCATACAGGACTTTTTTAATTAGAAAAAAAGGAACATTAAGAAGAAAACCATGATGAGAACTATGTTCTGCTCCCACTCCCTATCCCTCTTGTCCTAAGGCCTCCTGCTCATTCCAAAGCAAATATGGAGGGTGTGGTCTGGGGTTCATGGTATGCAAGTGGGTCTACCAATAGAATTCAAGGGGTCTGTGAACTTGGATGGGAAAAATAACTTCATCTTTAATTTAATCTCCAACTTAGATTTGGCATTTTCTTCAATTATGAATGTAGGCACTGAACTGCAGTAGTAGTAGTGAAGCCTGTGACTTTGTCACCAACAGGATTATAAATATCTTCATATCACATTGCAGTTATTGCAGATATCCTAGAATGTCACTTCCACTCACCACTAACTTCAAAATCCTTTGATTATTAGACCTGGTACTAGATCTTGTTATGGAATACATTAATAAACAAGCCTGCATATTACTACATCACAAATTTGTTTTAAAAATATTTTTAGAATGCATTTTATATAATTAGTTTCTTTGAGTCTGGCATATATTGGATTTTATACATTTAGAAACACTCTGAGAAAGGGACCATAAAGATTTCCAGACTGCTAATTCTCATTCCTGGAATTTACCCCCTTTCTCTGCCCTCCAGTGACTGCAAGAGGACCTGGGTGTCTCCAAGGGCCCGAAATAACAAGACAGCTGAGCGCCTATGGAATGTCAGCTGTGAGCTTCTAGGAATCCAGTGGGAGTAGCTGGTGGAAGAGCTGCAGCTTTATCAGGCCCAATCCGCTCCATAATGAATGGGAATCCAGGAGAAGGCCAACCCTAAAGGATTGTCCACTTGGCCGGCTGGTGCTTCGACTCCTGTCTGCTCTGATCCTCTTCACCCTTCTGGGAATGTTTGCCCACCCCACACTCTTGTGAGGTTGGCTCATGGCATGAGATGTGCACACCTACAGAGCATTCTTCTTTAAAAGGCGGGGAGTTAGCAACCCTCTGGGGGCAGCAGGACTGGGCAGATCCCAGGCTAGGCATGGGGATGGCAAAAGAGCCTGAGACATGGGATCAATTGCCTCATCAGCACCAGCTGCTCAGCTGAGGCAGGAAGACCATCATCACTGCATATTTCCAGGTTCTATACACTCCAACTCTTGACTGACCTCTTTTCTTTTAAAAATATTTGCTACCACCCTGGAGTCTGGACCGACACAGAGATCCTGGCTAATCCTGGCCAAGTTAATTTCTTTTCTCTCACCTGAACCTTCCCATTTCAATCACACAGATGGTTTGTTTTTGTAGAGTTCATTTTACCTTTCAATTTTTAGAGAAAATAAAGACTGTATTCCTCTTATTGCCTTATTTATTTTCTCAGGGCATCAAGGGAAGGAAAGAAATGGAGCAAAGCAGGGAAACCAGCCTGTTAGTTTAGAGAGTAGCATTTCACCGACCCAGCCAGCCATACCTTCTTAGAATATCACAGCTAGGGGCAAAATAAGGTGGTTCAGTTGAGTAGTTTGTCAGTTTTCTTTCAGCGCTAACATTTTATTATCTAAAACAGAAGAGGGGCTTCAATTACACAGATGCTGAGCTCCGCCACAGATTAGGCCAGATGTAGGACTTCATCTGGAAAACCAAGCCATGATAATTCCCTGTCCTAAATTCATAGCTTCTCCCCCTTCCGGCCTCTCTGCTCTCCTTTGCTGTGGCCCAGGTGACCCGCTTCTTGCCTCAAGGGCTGACAGTCACCATGAAGAGGCAGAGAGATGTGCCTAATCTTTCTAACGATTGACCAAAGAAGTCATGCTTATTGGCTCCATTTTTAAGGCATCCAAAGGGCATCTGGTGACAAAAATGTTCTTTTCTTCAATAGCAAGTGGACTTTGAAAAGGCCTTTATTATGGAAATTCTCAAACAGACAAATGTAGAGCAAATAGTATAAGGAATCCTCATGTACTCATCATCCAGCGTCAACATTAACATTTTATCAATCCTGTTTCTCCATGACATTTTTTTGGGGGGTTGGGGGTGGGCATGGGATATTTTAAAGCACATTGCAGGTATCATATTATTCACTCAAATACTTTAGTATGTGTTTCTAATAAGAACCTTTGCTTTTTACAAAACTACGATACCATTATCACTCCTAACAACATTAATAATTCCTGAATATCATTTAATACTTGGAGTTCATGTTTCCCCATTTGTCTAACAAATCAGGGAAAGAGAATGGTCCTTCTGAAAGGAGAGGAAGCCTTTCTTTTCATAAGCGGTAGCAAATCTCCTCATGGCTCATTAGCATGAACTGAATCCTGGGTTCCCTCCTGAACCAATGACTGAGGCTGGGGATGGGCTACGGTAATTGGCTTAAGTAACTCAGTACCCCTACCTAGAGCTGGGGTCCATCCCTCTCATCTCACCCAGTGGGGAAGAATATAGCTAATCTAAAACACTTTTAGTAATTAGGATTAGAATTCCTCACAAGAATCCTCTGGGATAGTTTTTGTTAACTCTATTTTACAGATGGGGGCAATGAGGCACAGAGAAATTAAATAGCTTCCCAAAGTTCACACACCTGCTAAGCCATAGATCAGAGCTAGGTAGCCTGACTCCAGAACCTGCACTCTTAACGGCCATTCCCTATGCTTCCCATGGTGGAGGAAGTGGCAAATCCCCACAAGGAAAAATCCAAGACCATGAATAGGCCAAGGGAAGGAATAATACTAGGGAAGCAACGGTATATGTTCACTACTGGGACCTATGACCTGTGCCTTATACATCGTTGGGTCCACTGCAAAGCTTGGCAAAGAATAAAGGTAAGATGGAGGCGGGGAAAGCGAGGAAAAGGTGATGCAAGGGTGGGAGACAGCACGCAGGGTATTGATGACGCTGATCCCGGATATCTTCCTTGGGCTGAACAAGCAGAAAACTAGGAGCACAGAATATGAAAGGCGAGTGTGCCGGGCTGCTCTCTGTATAGCAAACAAATCTTGGATGTGAGAGCAAGGATTCACACACGTGGGCCAGGCATTCATGCCAGATGTAAGAGAGTATGGTTGTAAGCGGTGCTGCAAGGGGGCTGGCCTGGGGTGGGGTCCTTTATGCATATCAGAGGGTGTTGGCTGTAGGCAGAAGAAACCAAGCCATATATGGGCTGCAAGGAGCTGGCTCCAGCTGCCACATGTGGGGCATCACGCTGGTATTGGTATCGGTGGCATAGGGTTCTTGAGCAAACCTGCTCACAAGGCTAAGTTCCTCCACTTCCACACATTCAAATAGAGCCATTTTTATTTCACTGGAATCTTCTTTCTATAAGACATCTTTTTTTCTTAGATAACAGAATAGCACATTCAAAAGAGTATTCCTTAATATAGATGGAATCCTCATATTATTTGTGTTTGGAATCTTTTGAGCTAGTGTATTTTGTAGACTTTTCAAGTTTGCCACACTATGATAGGCTTAATGAAGGCCATCCTATTCCTGATTGTGTCAAATATTTGAAACCTGAACATTTGAAAAAACTTCTTTGGGCCAGGTGTGGTGGCTCACGTCTGTAATTCCAGCACTTTGGGAGGCTGAGGTGGGCGGATCACAAGGTCAGGAGTTTGAGACCTATCTGGCCAGCATAGTGAAACCCCATCTCTACTAAAAATACAAAAAATTAGCTGGGCATGGTGGCATGCACCTGTAATCCCAGCTACTCGGGAAGCTGAGGCAGGAGAATTGCTTGAACCCAGGAGGCAGAGGTTGCAGTGAGCCGAGATCGCACCGTTGCATTCCGGCCTGGGCGACAGTGCAAGACTTCGTCGTAAAAAAAAAAAAAGAAAAGAAAAACCTCTTTGGATATTTTCTAAGATACTCAGTGACCTTAGGGCCAATTGCTGAGGCCTAAATCTGGGCTACAGGAACTGGAGAATAGCAAGGGAACAGGCCTAGGCAAAGACAGCAGGTGGAATGTAGGATCCTCAGGGTGTGTAGCTGCTGGGAGGAATCCATCTGAGGCAGATAGACAAAAGCAGTTTCAGGGAGAATCTGGCACCCAAGAGGAAAGGATTTTGCTCCCCCATGACTTAATGGCCTTAGAAAATGTGAGTGCTGACAGAGAAACTCTTCCCCTGAGTTTTAGGAAAAGGGTGCTATTCTCTGCACTGTCCCCATCTTCTTCCTTCCTGAAGGAGGCTCCATTTGCAGCACGCGTCATTTCCTGCCATCCTCAGCAAGGGTCACATCTCGGCCAGCTCACAGTGACCCAGGGCTGGGGTGGATACTCCTAACCACAATGCTGTACTGCGTCTCATTTAAAGACATATTGTTAAATATTTGGCTAGAGAAAATACTTTAAATCTGAAAGTTTCCATCATATCCCAAATCATTAGATGCACTTAGACCCAATGGCAAGTGACACCAAATACTGGGAAGCTGAGCAGCAAAGAATGCAAAAGCAAACACCCGTAGGTATGGGCATTGGTTAGACGTGTTGTTGGCATTTTCAGAACGTTAAACCATAGTTATTCCCCTCGTTCAGATTCCAGACTTCATCATTTCTCATGGTGTTCAGGTGCTCCCACGAGACACAGCCTCCCTCAGCACTACCCCTTCAGAATCGCCTCGTGCTCAGGCGACATCTCACCTCTCTGTAGTGTCTCACCTAACACTAAAAGGACTGTCTAGTCTGCTCAGCCTGGGCAAGAAACGTGCCAGCCTTAGCCTCTCATCATGTTTCCAGAAAAGACTTGCCCCAGACTTTGCTTAACATCTGAGCAAGTGAAAGGCCTTGGCTCTGCACAAACAATGCTGGGGGATTGGTGGCTGAGACACCACCATTCAACCTTCCCCCCTGCAACCATCGGGGCTGTTTTTCTGCTTTTGACTTCTGCTTGCATTTGGATATGGCTTCCTGCCTTGGCGGAGTGCCCATTAAGATACAGGAAACAGAATCCTGAATGAGAAGAGCTCAGGGATTCCAGTTGTCCCAGACTTCCCTCCTCAGTGCTTCTCTAACTGCCCCAGTTCCACTCTGGCTTCACTATTCCTGGCTTCTCTTGACCTCTGACACCCTTAGCTAATCTAGCCCGGGGTGGAAAATCTTTTTCCTTTGGCTTGATTGAGACTGTTCTCAATTTCCTAAAAATAACACTTCAGTGGGAAACTATAGGAAAAGGAAATCAAAGAGACATATGAAACTCAGGAAGCAAACAGTTTCAGAGCACAAATTTCTTAGGTGGTGACTAGCTGTCACAAATTACCTTGGTTGGCACTTGGCCCTTATCCAACTCAACTCTGTATACAATGTTGCCATACAGTCCAAGCCCCGCAGGATATACTTTGTGTATTTGGCCTCTTTTAGTTATAAAATGGATGCTCACATTGAGCAAGCTTACATCCCAAACCATGGAATATTTTTGCTCATAAACTCAAGGAAGGATAGAAACTGTAAAGTGGGAATGGGCAGAGATGTATCTCAGAAATAACTAAAATTCAAGCACCAAGCAACACTAGACTTCTCTCCCTCTACCATTAAAGAGTTCCTGCAGCTGTTTCCTATTTGTAGAATTCAAAAAATTCCAGGTTTGGCTTGAGTCAAATGCTTTCTGTGAAGCATTCAACTGTAGTTGGGTATTGGGTATTGAAATGCCTCTTCTACAACTATCATTTCTATTAATTACATATTATATAAAAATATGATATTTAGGCCGGGCGCGGTGGCTCAAGCCTGTAATCCCAGCACTATGGGAGGCCGAGGCGGGTGGATCACGAGGTCAAGAGATCGAGACCATCCCGGTCATAGTGAAACCCCGTCTCTACTAAAAATACAAAAAATTAGCTGGGCATGGTGGCACGTGCCTGTAATCCCAGCTACTCAGGAGGCTGAGGCAGGAGAATTGCCTGAACCCAGGAGGCAGAGGTTGCGGTGAGCCGAGATCGTGCCATTGCACTCCAGCCTGGGTAACAAGAGCGAAACTCTGCCTCAAAAAAAAAATTATTATATTTAATGATATTAATGACTGTATAATATTTTATAATTTATTTAAGGCAGCAATGTTAAACACTCAGACTCTGTCCAATAGAAATATGATGGGAAGGCTGGGTGCGGTGGCTCATGCCTGTAATCCCAGCACTTTGGGAGGCCAAGGTGGGTAGATCACCTAAGGTCAGGTAGAAGAGGCATTTCAAATCAGTCAGAAAAACATGGACATTATAAGTGGTGCTGGACAAATAACTATCCAAATAAAGCATAAAGTTAAATTCTTTGCCTCATACCATTCTTACAAACGAGTACCATGTGGATTAAAAGGCAAAAAAAAAAAGTTGTGAAAGTATTAGAAAAAAATACAGAAGAATATGTTTATGCCTTTGGAAGAGGAACAGCATTTTTAAGACATGAAAAGCAAAAAGCATATGGGAAAAGAGGAATACATCTAAAAAACATGCCACAAATAAAGTTCAAAGTCAAGTGATATTGGTGAGCATATTTGAAACGGTTTTAGGTTAGGTATCCTAGAAAATGGACTTTGAGATACAGACATTTGCACACAGCAAATTTATTAGGAGGACTCTTAGGATTGTTATCTATAGGGGAGTGAGAGAAGTGGAACAGGGCAGAGGGTGAAGTTGAACTGTGATGTGATGCAGTCACAACAAATGATTAGGTGACCCTGTCCCTCAGGGATCTCTGGAGCTGAGCTGTCTTGAATTGAGGAAAGGATGTTGGTCTTTAAACACCTACAGTGACCAGTCACTGGGTGTGGGCACCTTCCAGAGGGGGCATGACCTGGGTGAGGGAAAAACCTAGAGAAAAACCCAGCTGAGAGTTGGCAGCTGTGTACATTTCCAGCATCTGAGAGAATGAGTGCTTTATTTTTTTTCTTTTCCTTCTTTCTTTTCTTTCCTTCTTTTTTTTTTTTTTTTGTTTTTTTGTTTTTGTTTTCTTGGTAGAGACAGGGTCTCTCTCTGTTGCCCAGGCTGGCCTTGAATTCCTGGGATCAAGCAATCTTCCTGTCTTGGCCTCTCAAAGTGCTGGGATTATAAGCATGAGCCACTATGCCTGGCTGTGTGCTTCATTTATAGCATTGTGAGAGTGGACTAATACACTCCCTTTAAAAAAGGAAGTAGGTCAGGAAGACATCTGCCTTGGACTAGCAGTGATGGTAAATTTTAAAAAGTTAAAAAAATTTAAAAGTAGGTTTAAAATGATCATATATCAGCAACTTTATATGGTTCAACATAATATGATTGTATCAGTAGGAAATGGACTTAACAAGGGCAGTTTATTTTGTGTCTTACTGACCCACTTTCATCACCCTCAATTTCCTCATCTGCCAAGTGAATATTTGACATGTTTCATTACATTTTGCTCCCAAGATCTGTCATCTTCCATTGATTTCTGAATATGATGGATATCCATGGCGATAACTGACCTAATATCCTAGCACAGAGAATCCTAAGAGTCCTGGTACACCCTCACAGGTGTTTATCCAGGTTTTTATCTGTATGTACAGTCTATTTTTTTTACATATGGATATATAATCTATATTAGCCAAAACAATCAGCTGAGAAAATCACAGGACATGAGGTACAACTTGCTCTGTTAGAAGGAGATTAATTGCTGTAACAAACAATGCTGATTTACGGTGGCACAATATAACAACATTGTATTGCTTGCTCATGTCATATTTCAATTCGGGAATGGGGGTAGGAGGGTGGTTCTGTTCCCCATAACCAAGAAAAAAAATCAATGGTTCCACCATCCTCCAGGGCCTCAGTGTTCTCTATTGGAGTCCCTGCATCCAGCTGTCAGATGATGCAAAAGAGAGCACCCAGCTATATCCAGCTATTCCATTTCTGGGCCAAAGATGTTCAGATGAGAAATACCCATAAAATTTGTTTTTCCTGTTTTCACTGTGATAAAATCACTATGTTGTTATATCATCTAATAATTCACGTTCCAATGACAGCAGTTACTTAAAGGATTAAATCAATATAAATGTATTGAAAGTATGCACAATTTAATATATTCTCATAAAATTAGAAATCAAATAATGCAAAAATAAAAATTATTTTAAAAATGTTTTGTTATTTTTCTTTTAAAATATTTAAATTATCTATTAAAATTAAAAGAAATAATAATTTTGAATCTCAACATTTTAAATCCAAATTATTTAAATAAAGCTAAATATTTTTATTTTTTAAAATTTAATTAATTCTATGACTTGTAAAATAAAACAATTCACAATTCTGAAGTTAATTGTCCATTTAGTTGCTAATGCACACAATGGATATCATACTTCACTCATGTTTCCTTTATACCTACATGCCTACCAATTTAAAAGTAACACGGGCTGGGCGCAGTGTTACTGGACTCGTACCTGTAATCCCAGCACTTTAGGAGGCCAGGGTGGTGGATCACAAGGTCAGGAGTTCAAGACCAGTCTGGCCAAGATGTTAAAACCCTGTCTCTACTAAAAATACAAAAATTGGCCAGGTGTGGTGGCAGGCGCCTGTAATCCCAGCTACTTGGGAGGCTGAAGCGGGAGTATCTCTTGAACCCAGGAGCGGAGGTTGCAGTGAACCAAGATCCCACCACTGCCCTCCAGCCTGGGCGACAGAGTGAGACTCCATATCCAAAAGAAAAAAAAAAGTAATATGAATTGTTTAATGTTGCAAAGTTTTTCAGACTCCATGGACAAGTGTTGCAACGCATTGGAATATGAAGGGCAAGAATATAGACCCTCTGACCACTGAAAATGATACCCCTTTTAATGCAAGTATTTATTACACAAATGCTGGGGAAGAATTTGACAAATTAATGAATCTGTCTTTTCTCTTCCCTAACTCTTCCTTTATTCAAATCCTCCCTAAACTCAGAAACAGAAGCACAATCTGCACACCTTCAAAGCCTTTGGATGCAGTTAACAAGGGCTTCCCTCGGGCCTAAACAGTGTTAATCCTGACAGCAAATGTCTAGGGTATCAGGTTGCGTTATGTCAGCATTGAGCACCAGAGCCTCACGTATTTGTAAATATATTTATTATTTTCTTGTGCATTCTGGTGAAATATAAGGCTTTTAAAGTGGCTGGCCAAGGGAGTGAGCCCTTCTCACCTGGGTCTAAGGGCAATACTATTCATGTAGTTCATATTCATGTAGTCTGACATATCTACTGGGGGCCCAACCCTGGGCCCAACCCCAGAGAAGTGGGCCCTCTGATGTGCCAGATAGAAATATGGTAGACACCAGACCCTAACTAGCATCTACCATAGAGGTTCGATGTCAATCTGGCATAAAAGATTGAGTGTTTATTGAACATATGAGAATTCTGCCATATAAAGTATCTGAGAAAGTATGATTAAACAGTAAATAACTCACATCAAGTAACAACAAGGTACCGAAGGAAGACCAAGTGAATAGTATGATAACTGTGATATGCATGGGTTGCCCAGAGCACTACTATTTGAAAATGTGAAGCATATTCACTCAGACTCAGTTCTCTGCCCTTCTCCTCATTACTGACCTTCTCTTCTACGATTCTTCAGTCCTCAGTTCCCATAACAAAGACTACACCTGGACATCTTGTCATCACATGAACTTCCTGCTCTCTAGATAACTTTTCACATCCCACTCTAGCCACAACCTCCTACTTCTCCAACTTTGTTCCTTGCTGATTCACTTGCCCCATTATCACCTCTGTCTAGTGAAGGCCAAGCACACATGGAGCAGTTCATCTCTCTGATTTCTACATGCCAAGAGTACAGCTGGAGAAAATCACTCAGTCTCACAGATTGGAGCTACTAGGAATCACTAACATCAACTGAAGTTTCCATTAGGCTAAATGAAATAAGCCAGACACAAAAGAACAAATACGGTACAATTCCACTTGCTGGTGGTACCTAGAGTAGTCAAATTCACAGACAACAAGTACAGTAGAGGTTACCAGGGGCTGTGAGGAAGGGTTCATGGGGGAATTATTGTTCAGTGTGTGCAGTTTGAGCTGGAGGATGAAAAAGTTCTGGAGATGGATGGTGGTGATGGTTGCACAACAACGCAAATGTACTTAATGCCACGGAAGTGTACACTAAACAATGGTTAAAATGGTACATTTTATGTTATGTATATTTTAGCACAATAAAAAATATCAAGTCTTTCAAGGATCCTAGGCTCTGTATGTGCTTAGACTCTCCATACCTCAGTATTGTAGAGAAGTCCTTTGATTCATCTAGAATTATTATTTGTTCATACAGAGTTGGTAGAAGGTGCAACTCAAGGATGAATGTTTGCGATGAAAAGGCTTCTACAGCTGTCAGAGGAGGAGGTGACAAGGACCTGAACGACAGTGATAAAGTAGAAGGGACAGGTTCTTCTGGCTGGGTAGGTAGAATGATAGGATTTGACTTTCTATTGGACATAGCTTGAGGCATGGCAGGCACTTGAATGTTTTCCAATGAGGAGGTGGGGGAAGAAACAGTCCAGCAGGGAGATCCCTTTCTTTTTTCTTCTTTTCTCTTTCTTCCTTTTTCTTTTCTGTCTTTTTCTTTTTCTCTCTTTCCTTCCTTCCTTTCCCTCCCTCCCTCCTTTCCTTTTTTTTTCCATCTTTCTTTCCCTCCCTCTCTCCTTTCCTTTCTTTTTCTTTCTGTATTTCTTTCTTCTTTCTCTTTGTCTTCCTTTTTTTTCTTTCTCGCTCTTTCTTTTCCTTCCTTTCTTTTTTTTCTCTTTCTTTCTTTCTCTTTTCTTTTCTTTCTGACAGGGTCTCACTCTATCTCCCAGGCTGGAATGCAGTGTCACCATATTGGATCACAGCAGCCTCCAACTCCAGGGCTCCAGTGATCTTCCCACCTCAGCCTCCCGAGTAGCTGGTGGTACAGGTGCCCACCACTATGCCTGGCTAATTTTCTTATTTTTTGTAGTGAGGGTCTCATTATGTTGCCCAGGCTGGTCTCACACTCCTGGGGTCAAGTGATCCTTCCACTTCAGCCTTCTGAAGTGTTGGGTTACAGGCATGAGCCACCATGCCTGGCCAGCACAGATGTTTCTAGCCAGGCAGCATGCATGACAGTAATAATAACATTTTTAAATTCTACATATTCACTGCTGGGTGCAGTGGCTCACACCTGTAATCCTAGCACTTTGGGAGGCCAAGGTGGGCAGACTGCTTGAGCTCAGGAGTTTGAGACCAGCCTGAGCAACATAACAAACAAACCCCATCTCTACAAAAAATACAAAAATTAGCCAGGTGTGGTGGCGCACACTGTAGCCTCAGCTACTCAGGAGGCTGGGGTGGGAGGATGGCTTGAGCCCAGGAGACAGAGGATGCAGTGAGCTGTGATCACACCACTGCACTCCAGCCTGAGTGTCAGAGCCACACCCTGTCTCAGTAAAATAAAATAAAACGATATATTCACTGAAGAAGAAAGTTCAGGTTTGTGAGAGAATCGAATGCATTCCATTTTGGGCATGCTAATATTTTCAAGTGAAGGTCAGTTTTGTGGTGAGTTCCGGGAGGTAGTCAAAAGGCAGATCTGACGTGGGAAAGAGTTAATGGGGCAAAGTTAAGTGGTGGGTAGGGAGAGCAGTCAAGATGACTGCTGAAGCTATGGGATTGTATGGGATAGTATGAGTGTCAAGAGGGAATGGCTAGAACCTTGAGGAATTTGTCTTGAAGTGAGATGAAGAGAAAGCATAAGCAGAGAAGTGAATAATCTGTACAGGAGATGGCACTCAATGTGGGACTGAAGGAAGAGTTTTGACAATGGTAGACTGGAGGGCAGGGTAGAGGAGATGCTGAGGGAAGGGCTCCAAGCAGAAATAACATGCAGCATTAGCGAGCAGGAAGGCATTCCACCAAAGAAGCCATTCAGTAACCAGATATTGAATAAATGTGTTGTGGAAGAACTGGAAATTTCAGGGATAGGTCAGTCAACAGTATCACTGTGGAAGAAGAGATGAAGACCAGGAAAAGGCCATTTCCTCTGGGGATTAGCATGACTATTGATATTTGGTTGCTTGGGCATTAGAAGAATCGAATAGCCTTTGATCTACTTTACTTACACTCCAACCAAAGGTATCTGGTAATCTTGGAGTGTCTCAGGTTTCTAAACATAGAGGTCATCTATCCTAGGTTTAGATTGGGTGTTACAGTTTTCTCTGTTGTGACATATCTTTGTGCTATGTCCACTACCAGGTGGTTTTCAGGTCTACTTTAATCATTGCTGTTGTTTATTTTTAGAGCTGTTTTTTAGTTTTTATTTATTTTACTTTAAGTTCTGGGATACATGTGCAGAAAGTGCAGGTTCGTTACATAGGTATACATGTACCATGGTGCTTTACTGCATCTATCAACCCGTCATCTAGGTTTGAAGCCCTGCATGCATTAGTTATTTGTCTTAATGCTCTGTCTTCCCTTTTCCACCACCCCACAACAGGTGCCAGTGTGTGGCATTTCCCTCCCTGTCTCCATGTGTT
Source organism: Saimiri boliviensis (assembly GCF_048565385.1). NCBI lineage: Eukaryota > Metazoa > Chordata > Mammalia > Primates > Cebidae > Saimiri > Saimiri boliviensis. The sequence goes on along the minus strand of NC_133450.1, from coordinate 35,952,556 downwards.
CTCATTATTCAATTCCCTCTTATGAGTGAGAACGTGTGGTGTTCGGTTTCCTGTTCCTGTGTTAGTTTGCTGAGAATGATGGCTTCTAGCTTCATCCATGTCCCTGCAAAGGAAATGAACTCATTCCTTTTTATGGCTGCTTGGTATTCCATGGTATATATGTGCCACATCCTCTTTATCCAGTCTATCATTGATGGGCATTTGGGTTGGTTCCAATTCTTTGCTATTATTGTAAATAGTGCTGCAATAAATATACATATGCATGTGTCTTTATAGTAGAATGATTTATAATCTTTTGGGTATATACCCAGCAATGAGATTGCTGGGTCAAATGGTATTTCTGGTTCTAGGTCCCTGAGGAATTGCCACCCTGTCTTCCACAATGGTTGAACTAATTTACACTCCCACCAACAGTGTAAAAGCATTTCTAATTATCTACAGCCTCACCAGCATCTGTTGTTTCCCAACTTTTTAATAATTGCCATTCCAACTGGCATGAGATGGCATCTCATTGTGGTTTTGATTTGCATTTCTCTAATGACCAGTGATGATGAGCTTTTTTTCATGTTTGTTGGTTGTATGTCTTCTTTTTCAGTGTCTGTTCATATCCTTTGACCACTTTTTGATGGGGTTGTTTTTTCTCTTGCAAATTTGTTTAAGCTCCTTGTAGATTTTGGATATTAGACCTTTGTCAGATGGATTGAAAAAATTTTCTCCCATTCTGTAGGTTGCCTGTTCACTCGGATAGTTTCTTTCACTGTGCAAAAGCTCTTTAGTTGGTACTCTACATGTTCAGAGAAACTTCTCTACTTCTCTAGTAATGAACTATAGAAATGATCCCTGAATGTATAAAATATATATATATTTTTTTACATGAGAAATTGGATGAGATCATGTTTCTGGGCAAAGGAGATAATAAGCAGTGATGCCACCGTCCATGGCTCAAGTATCATACTGCAAACATATGCCTAGAGTGGGTGGCAAGAAAACAGTTTAAGCTAAGTTTGAGTTATGCTTTCCCCAAAGATCCTGCACCTGGTTTCAAAGATTGAAAATTTGGTTGACATTGAAAACATATATAGGGCTTTAAAAATGACAAACAGCTTTTCAAAGAGTTTCAGAGGGCTGGGGCAGTGGCTTTGTAATTCTAGCACTTTAGGAGGATGGAGCCGAAGGACTTGCTTAAGCCCAGAAGTTCAAGACCAACCTGGGCAACATAGTGAGACACTGTCTCTATAAAAAAATTAAGGCCGGGCGCGGTGGCTCAAGCCTGTAATCCCAGCACTTTGGGAGGCCGAGGCGGGTGGATCACGAGGTTGAGAGATCGAGACCATCCTGGTCAACATGGTGAAACCCCGTCTCTACTCAAAATACAAAAAAACTAGCTGGGCGTGGTGGCGCGTGCCTGTAATCCCAGCTACTCAGGAGGCTGAGGCAGGAGAATTGCCTGAGCCCAGGAGGCGGAGGTTGTGGTGAGCCGAGATCGCGCTATTGCACTCCAGCCTGGGTAACAAGAGCGAAACTCCGTCTCAAAAAAAAAAAAAAAAAAAAAAAAATTAAAATGTTAGCTGGGCCACAGCACTCCAGCCTGGGTGACAGAGCTCGACCCTGTCTCAGAAAAAAAAAAAAAAAAAAAAAATCACTAAAGAAATCTTTCACCCATCAGACTGGCAAAGATCTAGAAAGTCTGGTAACTGTTGGGGCAAGGGTAGAGAGAGCAAGTACTCTCGACAATGCTGGTAGGAGAGTTAATTGCTACAACCTCTTTGGAGAGTAACTGGCAATATTTGTTAAATGCATTCATTCTCTGACCCACCAATTCTGGACAAGATAATTTGATGCAGCATAATCTGTAGTGGCGAAAGACGGCACCAACATAAAAGGTTCATCATTAGAAACTGGTTAAATAATTATAGTACATATTCATGATGGAACACTTTAGTAATTAATACTTATTTTTGCATAAGTAGCTCTGGAACTATACGCTAGACACTGATAACAATGGTGGCCTCTGGGAGGGGACTGGGCTGGGGGCCACAGGGTGGAAGGAAGTTTTCACCTTATAAACGTATTACCTATCTTTACCCATCCCCTAAATGAAGCAAAAAAAAAAAAAAAGTTTTCTGGTGGTAGAGGGTGCACTAATAGTTTTAAACACATAGGAAACTTGAGATAAATCCTAAGCAGAATCATTAGTCAGTCATTATGGGGATTGTTTAGAATAAGTCTGAATTGAAAGCCATCTGATCTTCCCCACCTACCTTTTCTCTCCACAAGGAAAAAGGATGAGAAGGGTAGGAGCAAGACAGCACAAAGCAGTTATGAAGCTGAGAAACTCGTTGGATAGACACTTTATTGTGGCTTGTTTGTAGTAAAACATTCAACCCCTCAACGTGGATATCTGTTTTGGTGGTGTTTTTCTGATGGAGACTACAGCACGGTGTACAAAGCTTTTAGCCTCATTTTATGTCAGTCTAGTCAGTGGTTGCCTATAATTTGACAGTTCGATGAGTTATAGGAAAAAGTCAGGAAATTTTGGTCTTATCCCAAATTAAGGGCTGCAAGATTCGTGACTCATTAGTATAAAGTGCTTATGTTCAGTGCAAAAAGGCAGACTCAGAAGGGCAAGCAGATGCCAGAGAAGGGCATTTCCTCGGAGATGGATGTGTTCTGTAACTCAAGGAAGGAAAAGCCAAACTTTAGCCCAAATGGATCTAGTAGTTTCCTTATAGTTTTTCTCCTTTTTTTTTTTGAGACGGAGTTTCACTCCTGTTGCCCAGGCTGGAGTCAATGGCGCAATCTTGGCTCACTGCATCCAGGTTCAAGCAATTCTCTTGTCTCAGCTTCCCAAGTAGGTAGGATTATAGGTGCCTGCCACCATGCCTGGCCAATTTTTGTAATTTTAGTAGAGATGGGGTTTCATCGTATTGGTCAGGCTGGTCTCGAACTCCTGACCTTAGGTGATCTGCCTGCCTCAGCCTCCCAAAGTGCCAGGATTACAGGTGTTAGCACCACACCTGGCCATTCTTTCTCCTCTTTAACAGGACCAAAACTTCTCACCTGATAGATGTCCATGAGTTGCTTACTACTAAAAATCTTGGTTCAGAGGGAAATCCACAGGGTTTCTAAGCACCAGAGACACTGACTGCAGCTTCCAGTTTCTATTTGTCTCAGCATCATGAGTGGGACCAATAGGCTGAGCTCTGGCCAGTGGGAGGTTCAGAGCTGCAGAGCTTTCTTAAGGACCCTCATTTGCAAATTGAAGTCACTGAGTATGACACACCTTTTCTCAAGCAGTGTCACATCTTAGGTGGGAAGACAAGCCAGTGCATATTAAAGAAGCACTTCACCTAGTTTTCCACCAACCGGATGTGACCTATTCATTATCCCCTTGTTCTGCTCTGTCCAGAGGCCCAGTTCCAAAGCCAACCCTTGATTCCCCCTTCTAAGACAAAGCTAACCCTTGAGTCCCTCTTTTAAGACAGAGAAAAGCACACTCCCTTCTCAATGACCCCACATGTCTGCATATCCATCCTGAGGTCCTGAAGAGACTGAATGGAAACAAGAGGGAAGAGGAAGCAGCTTCCTAACCAATCCAAGGAGCATGAACAGGACTGCAGATCAAATAGGTAAAATCGAGCCACTCAGTCCTAGGATCCTGGCCACCATTTCTCTCCCCAGACTCTCAAAGAGGAAGTCACATTCTCTCACCTGCCAACTTTGCAGCAGGGGATTCACAAGAGACAGCTCTGTGCTTGTGAGCAGCCCCCTACATCCCTGTTTGGATGGTTTGCCTTTCTTTCCCCTCTGGATGAATGTGATGGAAACCCTCTTGCCCATGTTAGCCTTGCAGACCTGATCATTTATACATGCACCCACAGCTTTCAAATGCCTGGACCTGAAAACCCTTCTATTCAGACTACCATCCACAGACTCCAGGACTTCTTGTGCTTGGGAGAAGAGACACCTGGAAAACAGGTTTATTCTGCAGGTAGCACTTGCCCCAAAGCCATCTCTGAATTCTGGAAAGCGAAGGAAGGAAAAGAGGGAATCCTTTGGGTGTTGCTCTAATTCTCTGTAAAAGCCCTCTAGGTCAGAGGAGCTACTAAAGCAGGTCCACAGGGAGGGGACTGTACAAACAGGACAACCCGGGTCAAGAACCAAAACGCAGGGAAGGTTTTCAGAGTGGCAAGTCTAAAGTAAAGTGCCTCTTTTCAATGGAGAAGAGTTTCATTTGTTCAGAAATGCTTGGGCGTAAACATGAGTGCACAGGAACATGCACACGTGTGTGCACACACACTCACTCACTCTGAGGTAGAAAGAACTGGCCCTCTCCAGACAAACACACACAGATTCCACAAATTTAGAGAAACATGGCACTTGCGTGAAAGGTCCTATCCTTGCCTGGGAAGGCAAGTAGGGTCCAATCCAGCTCTTTCCAACCTAGGGCAGAGCCATAGAAGTCCCACTCCACAGGAGGAAAGAGGTGGAGGGCATCGCCGTCGCTGCTGTTGCCCAGCTCTCAGGCCACGTGTTCCTGGCCCTGCTGCCCAAGGTCATTTCCTGGAGCCTGAGCCATGGGCACCCCGGAGGTGGCTTGTCAGAAGCCACTGGGCACAGATGTCTTGTACGACTGCATCCCCGCTGCTCTTGGCGGCCTGCTGAACCTGCTGGACGAGGGCTGTGGCCCGTGAGTGTTCTTGCTTCACAGCAATCAAGTAGGCAGAACGTAGTTTGCAACACAGCAGGTAGGCCCGAACCTGGCAGTCGGTTATAAAAGAGACAGCAGAAAGGCATCCATCACTGACAAATCAAGTATACAGAGCTGCAGCAGAAAGCTCAGGCAGACAGATATCATGTGTCACCTGCCACATTCATGATGGGATTCGTGCATTTTATGGTACTATAACAACTTTTTTTTTTTTTTTAAGACGGAGTTTTGCTCTTGTTACCCAGGCTGGAGTGCAATGGCGCAGTCTCAGCTCACTGCAACCTCTGCCTCCTGGATTCAGGCAATTCTCCTGCCTCAGCCTCCTGAGTAGCTGGGATTACAGGCATGCGCCACCATGCCCAGCTAATTTTTTGTATTTTTAGTAGAGATGGGGTTTCACCATGTTGACCAGGATGGTTTCGATCTTTTGACCTCGTGATCCACCCGCCTTGGCCTCCCAAAGTGCTGGGATTACAGGCGTGAGCCACCGCGACCGACCTATAACAACTTTTTAAATATTCCGGAAATAAGCTATAACACTGTTATTTCATAGTGTAAAAAGTTATTATACATAAGCTAAGAATTCAAAAAAGAAGTTAAGTCAGCAGGCAGTCTGGTCTCTGTCCACTCCCTCTGACACCCTCCTCCTCCTCACTCTCCCAGGCTCTCCGGCTTCTTCTGGGCTTCAGGGCCATTGCTCTCGCCCGCAGAGTTGTGATTTTGCAGTTACTTGGGTGATTATGTGATTGATGCCTATCTCCTTGACCAGACTTTAAGCTTCATGAGGGCAAGAGTAGTGTCTGTTTTTTCCATTCTCTGTCTTCCTGGTGCCTAGCACAGGGCCTGGCATATAGTAGGTGTTCAGTGAATATGTATTACAGGAATGACTAAAACATCCATCCTAGAATGGACGCAGAGATTCTCCTCTACTTTTCTGCTTTCAGTCTGCTGAATCTAAAGTTATTTTTTATAATTACAGGAAATCTGGGGAGGAAGACACATACACACAATTGGAAAATGTTGAATCAAGGTCTAACCCCACTCAGACCTGATTTGACTCTGCCTGTTTGGACAGAGGCAGCCATTTCAGGATGTGCATATGTGTGTATGTATCTCCCAGGATCGCTATCTCAAGAATCCCCAGCTTGGTGGAGACAAGAGTCCCTTCCTTCCTGGCCCTGGTCTTTCAGCACCCCCTGGATAGCCAGTGCTCTAGGCCAGTGAGCAGAGGCCTTCATGAGCTGCCACAGAGCTGCTGCCAGCAGCTGCCTTTCCGCTGCAATAATCCCTGTTGGTTAGCGGAGGGGACTCTCCTTGCTTCTTGTGTCAATGCTCCATCTGTTATTTGTTTTGGTCACTAAAGTCTTTCTTTCCTCTCTAAGCTGAATCACAGATAATCTCCTACAGCTAGACAATGTCTGGCATGTTCTGAGGTCACTAAAGTGATCCAGTCCTGTGCTGCTTGGGATCCACTTGCTGCCCTAGGATGTCAGCTCTCCCCAGACCCTCAGCTCCCCTTAGCATGTACATATGCTAAGCTAAATACATATCACAAGTTGGCAGGCAAAATACCAAGAGAAGGAGGACATTTTGCCAGAGAGTCTGGAATGGAGCTGAATGAAACTGTTTTTTGGCAAGACCCCGTGGCCTAAGATCATTTAACGCATGAGACAGCTACTGAGAGAAAAATACCTGAAAAAGTAATAAGGACTGTCTCTATTTCAGTGTATGTCTTTCCCAGGAATAGAGTCTCTGTCCTGTTGAGTGGGAGGCTCAATGAAGGCTTAAGAAAGAACCACAGTCTGGGAATCAGAGGACCTGGGCGTCTATCCTGGCTGTTGGGGTCTCAATCTGACTCTAGAAAAGTAATTCTCTACATTTCAGGATGTCAGAATTTCATCCTTTCCAATGAGCTCATTATGTTACAGAAATAAATGAAGAAAGGTTTAGAACTTGTTCTCTTTAACTCTGGAAACTGAAAAATGCCCAGTAAATTCAGTCCAGAGATTAGCAATACTGCCATGGGAAGCATGTAAGAAGCTCTTTGCCTAACATTAGTTTTCATCACAGGGAACTCAGCTGTCAAATAACTTTTCTGCTGCTGGCCAGGGCAGCTCAGACTGGCTTGACTTTCTCGTGGCCCTCCTGGCCTGGGGCCCTTCCTGCAGATAGCCAGAGGATCAGCCCAGTGGTCAGCCACAAATGGGGGCATCTGGGAAGATTTTTATTCTGCCTGGTACTCCTCCCAAAGGCAACAGGAAACAAAGGTTCATCAATTCCCAAACAGGGACAAGCTCTTTGGCCCCTGAGGAGAGGTTCATTCTGGAGATCGAGACACTGGTGGACATTGTTGGTCAAAGCGTAGGGTGGGGTTTTTTCTTACTGTACCTTTTTCCCTCTAGGATAAAGAGACACCTGCTTACTCTGGGAACCTCATTCCATCAGTCCACCCAAAGATGGGGGTGAGGTGAGGGATTTCCTGGGGCTCTCTGAGAGCATCAGTATAAAATGGAGATTCAAGAGCAGTCTGGGACATGTTTGTCTTGGGGATAAAGCCTAGGACATGTTTGTCTTAGGGACTCATGCAGTCCGTGTTCACCTGCTTCCCATCTATTCCCTCCATTCTATACCCCTATCCAAGCCCCAACTCCACTTCTGATAATAAAGAAGCTGAGGTATGGGTTGTGTGTAGCTATCGTGGGGAGCAAGGAATAAAGGTGACAAGGCAAGCCTGGGACACTATTCATTAGCAGCACTGGGGTTGGAGACAATTCCGCTTACCTTGTTGTCATCATTGTGTATTGCCTGGATCAGGCCCTCCAGCTCCTGTACAGAACAGAAACAGCAGTTGTGAGAGGGAGAAGAGTCCCACAGCCTCGGAGCCAGGGCCCAACCCAGCCTGAGCCCAGCCATTCTGACTCCAGAATGAAAAGGCCTGCCTGGCTTTTTTTTTTTTTTGAAGAGATGGGATCTCACTATGTTGCCAAGGCTAGAGTGCAGCGGCTTTTCACAGGCAGGATCCCACTATTGGTAGCACAGGAATTTTAATCTGCTTCATTGCCAACCTGGGCCGGTTCACCCCTCCTTAGGCAATCTGGTGGTCTCCTTCTCCTGGGAAGTCACCAAATTGATCATGAACTTAGTGTAGGCACTAAGTTCTAACTCTAAGTATATATCGGCATAATATACCACAGTCCAGAACTCCTCAGCTCAAGTGATCCTCCCCACTCAGCCTCCAGAACAGCTGGGATTATAGACATCACACAGAGCTGACTTTTTTTTAAACTCAAGTCCTGCTTTAAGAGCAAGAAAGAAAATCTAATTATAACACTAAGCTTCAGAATTTGGGGAGAAGGAACAGTTTCCAAGAGGCCTGTCCTCAGCCTTCCCAAATGGATATGGCTCTGTTCACTCCAAAAAGCCACCATGGGAGGACAATTCTGCAGGTAACAGGCTTCAAAGGTAATCTGCTGGCCTGCCCTGATCTCCTCTAGAATTGCAGCAAGAAGCTCAACTCCATAGACATTTCCAGGTGCAAACAAAATTACACAACGGGATGTTGAGGGCCACATTCTGGGTATAGACATCATCTCCATAAATTTTCTTTAGAGGGAGGGGTCAGCTAGGGTGAGGCCATTATTGCAGAGTGGTTCAGAATGATAAAAGGATCTTGTAGAATTTCAGGCACATTCTGGGAAACAGAATGAAGATGGGGATGTGAAGACACTGAAATTGATGGAGGAGCTGAGAGGTACAGGAGGGAGCACACCTGGGGTGGAATTCTCTTGAACGCTTCCAGGCAGTTGAGGAGGATGGCGTCCCCGTCACTTTTGGCTGCCATGCCTGACTCACTGACACACTTGAGCAGTTGCCGGATCTCACTGTACTTCTCCTTCTCCACCAGCTGGCGGGCAGCTCTGCAGTAGGTCATGGCAGCATCCAGCTGGAAGTCCTTGAACAGAACACGGGGTGATGAGCTTAGACGCAGGGGACACTAACAGTGGGGAGGGAGGCAGCCTTTAACAGCTCTCACTATGCTTGGTGTAGGTAAGCCATATTGATTCACAGTAGAAAACATGAATATAACAAACAAAAAGCAAGCTTAAATTCCTCTTAGGAATTAGGTAGATATTTAGGAAGCATTCACAAAAACTGCAGTCATAGTATCTAAAATGGTACATTTCACTTGCTGTGGTGGCACTTACTGAAAATATTCTTATCCAAATCCTAAGACTAGTTCATTTTCTCCCCAGTAAGTCTGCTTTTTCTTGAGAAATGGGCTTTGGGGGCTGGTATTTGCTGCCCTGGACACCTGGTGCTCTGTTAAGAGGTAGGTGACTTAGTGTTCAGAAACAGACCCATTAACAGGCCCATTCTCTGAAAGACTCATTTGCTGAAATTGCCAGATAAACACCTTAAACCTGGTCTAGGAGAACCCTTATGCCACAGGGCCTGGACAGAGCTGCCCCTCTGCTTGCCTACCAGGGTATCTGTGTGTGGTGAGCTCTGTCCAGCACTGAAAATAGATGGGAAGAAAAACACCTGACTAATCATGTATGAAGCCATTGATCACTGACACATGTACAATGTATAAACGCCCTGCCTGTCCTAAGCTGCCTGCTGTCAGCTCCTGGGGTATCTCCATGGAGCTGTGGTAGTGGGCAGGTCTGCAGAGACTCTACCCTTCATGGTTTCAGTGCCCTGCTTCCAGCCCCTGCTCCAGTGCCACAAACGCACCTGTGTCCTTTTATGACAAGCAACAGAAAACATACTCCTCTAGCCAGCTCCTGTACAGACCGAGGATGGGGAACAGCCCTTGTGGCCAGTGGAAAGCCCTGGCCACCCCTCCAGCCATGCTCCCTGTGAGAACGAGCAGTGTTTCTCAGGGAAACAGCTGTGGGGAACTGTCTGAGACCTGGCTCCTGGTGTTTATTTGGTAGCTTTTGATGAATTTGTCATGAGTTACTTGTCTTCTGGCAAAGTGGCCTAGAGTCTTGAATTTGACCCAGTTCTATAATAGTCACCTCCTTGATTTCATCCCTAATGTGCATGTAAATCTGCTTTTCTTGGGATAAGAATTTCCTAAAGAATAATCTCTCACGGAACTGTGGTCAAGTGCTGATTGTCTTCAGTGTGATTTCAGTAATCCAAGTCATACCTGCAGAACACGGAATGCAATGCCAAAACCATCTTCTACATTTTTCCCTCCCAGCATGACCTGAAAAGGAAAGGGAATCGTGCTTAAAAAAGTTAAGAATTACTAGTGTATCCTCTTAACCAAGAATGAAGGCCCCTATTTATTCCATTATTCAACAAATTCTTTGTTGAGACCCTGCTAAGTGCCAGGCACTAGTGATACAAGAATGTTCAAAATGGACTTGATCGCCAGTCTTCTGTGGCTCATGTTCTAGCGGGGAGGCAGACATCACACAAACAACGGAAATCATCACTAAACAACGGCAATTATGATAAGAATTCTAGAAGATGACGGTAGTCTTTCAGAGGTCCAAAATGCTACACATACCTTGCAGGCCACATCCATTTTCATGTGGTTATTTCCAAACAGGGTTGGCAGAGGCAAAGTGGTGATCTGAGAGGTCCCAGCACTTTCGCACCGATGCAAGAACCTGGTCACTTCCGTCTGCAGCTGAAGTGTGTTCATGTGCCTGTAGTGACAGGAAATGCATAGTCCAGCCTCACGAAGGGTCCCAGGAGTGAGAGGACTGAGGCCAGGAGACTGAGAAGCCGAATAACATGGTGATGGAAAAGGTAAAAGAAATGACGAAGAGGGAAAAGAGACCCCAAATACCTTGTGAGCAGTTACGAAAAGAAAAAAAAATGGTGGCCTCGTGTCCTGCACAGACTCACAATATTATGGTGCACTGTGGAACCAGATATGGTCCAGTCATTGAATCAATAAGTGTTTAATGAGCACCTATGTGCCAGGTACAATAACAGAGGTCAAGGGAGACATGAGCCCTGCCCTCAGAGTTTATAGGCTAGAAGAGAAATGAATAGTAAACAAACACATAAAATAGTTAGCAATTAAACCTATGGAGGTAATAAATGGCAGTGGTAGAGCGTTTACTCTAGATGTTGTGTTCTATGTAGAAGGCCTGGCAAGTATAAAAGCTGAGAGGAATTAAGGACTTGGTGTGCTGAGGAGCCCTGAGGAGGCCAGGGATCGACGCTTAGCAAGAAAAGAGTAGCAGGAGTTAAAGATGGTGACATCAGCAGGGGCCAGAACGTGCAGGACCCTTTTGCCTACTGTAAGGAGTTTGGAGTGTGCTCTGACTGTAGCTCGTGATGCTAATCCTCCCTCCACTCTCCACTCCTCCTATCAGCTCCTCTGTAGGCTTTCCAGGCTTGTACTAGACACTGTCATCCAGGGATGATTCCTTTTAGATTTTTTTTTAATGGTTTGGGGAATAGACAATAGTAGCATCATCACCAACAGAAACCTGGTCCCAGTCTTTCTGCCTCACACCAATGGTCCCCTGAACCTCCAGCTACCTTGACACATCAGCTGCAGTCATCTTCTTTCTGAAGAAGGCGGTTTTCTTCCTTCCAGAGCTGCGGGATGTTTCTTGGAGGTAGATCTTCAGGTGGTCCCTGGCCTTAAGCAGCCATGAGAGCTTCTCTCCCAGTTCTGTATATGACTTTGCTTTGTGACTGAAGAACCGAATACAGGTCATGGCGGCCCGAACTTGGTCCTAGAAGAGAAAAGTGAATGTTCGGGTCAAAGTAGATCAGGGGTTTGGAGGGTGGGGTGTAATGAGAATTCTCATCTGATTTCCACCTATGAGACCTCATTTCCAGCACCCACTCCCACCACCAGCTGAACTGGTATTTTGAGCTCGTCACCCCAAGGTCCAAGAGATCCTGAAGTGCACTGACTGGTGGAGTTATTGGGTAGGATGTTATTCTACCGCCAAAGAGATGCTACAAGAAGATATTTCTGATTCTCCACTCAAATTGGCTTTACTTGTACTTTGGCATTAAATAATACAATTTCTCTATCATTTAGTACTGACAATCCTCAGACAGATTGGGAGGAATGTGCTCCTTTTCCCTTCACGCATTTTCTCTAAAAACACTAACTTTTCCATCATTCCTTGTGAATTCTACATTCATGCCTCATGTTTATCTTGAAACTACCATACATTTCTTTTTTTTTTTTTTTTTTAAACCTATCTATTCCTTGCATTCCAAAGAATGCCATGACTGACAGGATTAAAGTCTGCCTCCAAACGTAGGATGGAAATCCTAACATTATTTAACAATGCTGGAGAGTAGCATGGATTTGCTCTAGGGTCAGCCAAATAGCAAGGCCAGGGACCAATGACAGTCTCGTTTCCTCATCATGCACTTCCTCCCCTGCAGGGTGGGGCATCAGCGACAGAGGGCGAAGGCCTGGAGGGGCTGCCATTACCTTCATAAACTGCTGCAGCTCGTACAGAATGTGGTAGTAGTTCTTCTTCTGTAAATGTTGGCAGGCAGCAATCAGGTACTTTCCCCAGCTCTCCAAGGTTGGATCAATGGATTCTAGCAAGTTTTCCAAAGTGTGTAGCTTCCCACTTTTATAGCTTGGCTGGAAAATGCCTTCTATAAAAACTTCTGGAGGACTCTCCTGGAGCAGGGCAGGGCGAGAAGTCAGAAGTCTTGAGCCCGGTTCTGGCACTGTCTGGGATCCAGACAGTGATGGACCTTCTTTCTATTGATGGACTTTCAGCATCCTCCCATAGCAGTGCTTCTTAATCTTTCATGTGTCACAGACACCTTTGAGAATCTCACTCTAGCGACTGCTTCATTTCTCTCCTTCCTTTTACAGAGAAGCCCCTTGACAGAGTTATCTATCCTTACTGTCTCCAATTCCCTCCTGTGATTTTTCTCTTGAACCCACTCTAATCTAGCTTCTGCATCCATAACTTCTGTTGAAAATGCCCCTTAGGTCACCAGTGACCACTAAAGTGTAAATCTAACAGTTAATTCTTGATCCTCATTTTCTACCTGATTGTTCAGCAGATTTTGACACAGATGGCTTCTTCCTCCTTGAAAAGCCTTTTTTAAAAATAAATTTTTATTTTAATTGAGAAATCTTTTCCTCACTTGCCCTCCAGCACACTGTCCTCTCCAGATTTTCTGTCTAAGTCTCTGGCTGCTCCTTCTCAATTTCCTTAGCTGATCCCTCCCAATCTCCCCAGGGCTTAGGAGGAACCTACACTCTTTTCTATTTATACTCACTTTCTTGGTGATTTCATCCAGGCTCATTACTTAAAATATTGTTGATTTGCTGATGATGCCTAAATCCCCATCTCCAGTTTGTTCATCCCCCCGAACTCCAGGACTTTACATCCAACTTATGTCCAATTGCCTACTCAACATGTCCACTTACAAGTGGACATGTTGAGTAGGCAATTGGATATAGTCATCTTAGTCATCTCTTCCCTCACACTCCTTCTTCAAATTCATCAGCAAATCCTATTGGCTCCACCATCATGATTACAGCACACAGAATCTGGCCACTTCCCACCACCTCCCTTGGACCACACTAGATCCCCCCATCATTGTTTGCCTGGATTATTGCAACAGACTCCTCCCTGGTCTATCAGCTTCCATTCTTACCTCGTAAGTCGAACGCCCACAAAGCCCAGGTGACTCTTTTGAAACCTAAGCCAGATCACGTTACTCCTCTTGCTCACAGTCTTCCAGGGGTTTCCCTTCTCATCCCTCACAATGCCCACAAGGTACTGCGTGGTTTGGCCTGTGACCTTTCTGACCTTATCCGATAGTATCTTGTCCCAGTAGACTCTGCTCTAGCCACCCTGGCCTTTGCCCTCATCACTGCCTCTGCCTGGACTGTGCCTTCCCCACAGATCTATGTGATTCGCTCCTTATGTTCTTTGGCACTTTACTCAGATGTCACCTTCCTTGGGCACGCAGTCTAAAATTGTGCAAGCCACGCCTTCCTCCTCCCCATTTTATTTTTCTTCTTCTTATTCATCATCTACCACTACCTACTTTATTTCTCATATTTACTATCTCTCTTCCTACTATGGGGGTAGATATTTTTGTCTTTTATTTTTTTTTTAAGACAGACTCTCCCTCCGTCACTCAGGCTGGAGTGCAGTGGTTCAATCTTAGCTCACTGCAACCTCCACCTGCTGGGTTCAAGTGATTCTCCTGCCTCAGCCTCCTGAGTAGCTGGGACTACAGGTGCGCATCACCATGGCTGGCTAGTTTTTGTATTTTTAGTAGAGACAGGGTTTCACCATGTTGGCCAGGCTGGTCTCAAATTCCTGACGTCAAGCGATCCATCTGCCTCAGCCTCCCAAAGTGTTGGGATTCCAGGCATGAGCCGCCACGCCTGGCCTTTTGTCTTTATTTATTTATTTTTTAACTGCTGTATCCTTAGTGCCCAGAATAGTCCTTGGCTATTTAATAATCATCTTGGCATTTAGACTTGAGGTTAGGAGTAATTAGTGGAGAGTCAAGGATGACTATAAAGTCATGGTGGTATACCATGCCAGCACAGTGGCACTGGGCACAGGCTGTTTGGAAGCAGAACAGATCTGGGCTTTGAGAACATTCATAGTGGGTAGGGGTTAGGGGTGTCTTTCCTGATTCAGGTTGTTCCTAACAGAGAAAACCAGACCTAATCTAAAAGTTGTAGGCCACATTTTAAGAAGCAGGGGCATTAGCTCTGCAGGAGAGATGGAATACCTCAGAAGAGCCACACCTCAAGAACTTCCATGCCATCTATTCATCCACTCACTTATTCATAATTGGTACTAGGTCAGGTATCTGAATACACAGAAAAGTAAAATATAGGCCTTCTTGGTCCAGATGGAAAGACTCAATTGTAAACAAACAGTTGTAATCCAGTAGGATAAACACAGTACCGGGGCAATGGTGGTTAATGCTGCTTGAGTGTTCTGTGAATGCTCAATAGAGAGGGCCTGAAAGGATACTAAAAGGATAAACAGGAATTTTTAAAGAAAATAAGGAGGAGCAGGGCATTCTAGGTAGAGGAAATAGCACAAAAAGACTAGTGGAAATAAGACAGTGCATGGTAAATCAGAAAAATTTAAGTAATTTGATGAGTCTGGAATGTAAGGTACAGATAGGATTAGTGGTGAAAATAAATTAAAGAAATAAGGATGCCTGATCCTGGTGAGTTCTGTAGGATGCTACGGAATTTGGAGTTCATCCTGTGGCCATGGAGATCCTCTGAAGGCCTTTTAGGGAGGGGAATAAGATGAGTCTATTTATGTTTTAGCAAGCTCATTCTGGGGGCAGCATGGGCAAAGGGACAAAACACACAGGGAAAAGGCTATCAACAGAATGCCTTCCATGCTCCAGGCATTCAGGTGTAATTTTCTTTTCTTTTCTTCTCTTTTTTTGAGACAGAGTTTCGCTCTTGTTACCCAGGCTGGAGTGCAACGGCGCAATCTCGGCTCACCGCAACCTCCGCCTCCTGGGTTCAGGCAATTCTCCTGCCTCAGCCTCTTGAGTAGCTCGGATTACAGGCATGCGCCACCATGGCCAGCTACTTTTTTGTATTTTTTTAGTAGAGATGGGGTTTCACCATATTGACCAGGATGGTCTCGATCTCTTGACCTCATGATCCACCCGCCTCGGCCTCCCAAAGTGCTGGGATTACAGGCTTGAGCCACCGCGCCCGGCCTCAGGTGTAATTTTCACAATGTCTTTTCCTGTTCTCCCTACCTGCTTGAAAATAAAGGTAAGATATATCAGTTCAAGGGTAACTATGATTACAGGAGATAAAAAGAAGGCTTCTTTCCTAGCTCTGACACATATAAGGCAAGGGCACTGCTGTTGTCAGCTTATACCAAGCTAATGAAGTAAGCAGCTTAGGTCTCTGGATTACAGCTGTCAGAGGGAATGGAACTAGGTGATTTCCATTCTCAGTTTGTGCCTGGGAGAAGCATCTTTACTGCTAAACTAATTTGGAAACTGAAGAAAAGGAAAAAAGGTAGCAATTCTACTCCATGTAACGACTTCCATATTATTCTTGAGACTTGGTTCGTAGCTAAGAATACTCAGTAGTTAAGTACTGGTGAAAACATCCTCCCCTTCCCTGCCCTGTGGGGTATAGTCACAATAATTTTGTGAACTGCTGATTTCACTTGGATCAATCTTAGAAAATACGTCTATCTGAACATTTGCATTGGCTGCTGTTTTGAATTAGGGTGGCAGAATGAAATTAAAGTCTGCTTTGAGCTCCTTAAATTTTCTAAAAAATTTGGTTATCCAATTTCTCCAAAAGTTATTATGGAACATTCAGATAAAACAAGGAATGTAGCTGGGTGCAGTGGCATGCACCTGTAGTTCCAGCTACTCAGGAGGATGAAGTTGGAGGATTTCTTGAGCCTAGGAGGTCAAGGGTGCAGTGAGCTGTGATCATGCCATTGCATTCTAGCTTGGGCAACATAGCGAGTCCTCATCTCAAAAAAACAAAAACAAAAAAATGGGTCATGGTAAAATGAGGTCCTGATTGCTTATCAGGGGCTCCAAAGACATAATGCTCTTCAGTGGTGGCTTTACTTCCAGTGGGAGGTGGGCAGAGGATGGGAGAGGAGAAAAAGTAGGGCATATTCTCCTTTAATCATCTATTTGGGGCTCAACACTAGAATCGGTGCCATGGGTGCTTCCTGGTCCTTGTGATAACAACAATGAATGGACCAGCAGCTGGGTCAGAAGCTGGACGCCATCCCAGGCCAGGTAGAGAGGCATGTGGAAGTCTAAGCAATATGCCCTTAGGCCATGCAAGACTCACAATGAGCATCTCATTCCAGAGACCACGCTCTTAACCACTATCCGATTCTGCTGCATGTTTCGGAAGATGGACTGAAACGTGTCATTGCCGGTGAGGACAGTGATCTGGGATCCGGCTAAGACTTCTGCACACTCACTGGATAACGGTTGTGAAGAGTCCTCCATTTTTGACCTGACTCTGCTAGAGATGGCCCCACAGCTCAACACAGGGTTAAGTGTCAGGGGTTTACTGTCCCCCTTAAGACTGAGTGGTCAGAGCCGGAGGAGTTGAGCTGTGTCCGCGTCCCACCTTGTTGAGGAGGTGCAGCAGGGCTTCCCGCAGGCAGCTGTGCCTCACGTAGAAGCTGATGATGGCCAGGTTGGTGCTATAGTTGTGCAGGTAGAAGAGGCATTCTTGGTAGTAGGTGTTGTTCATGATCTTCCCTTCAGGAATCACTGCCAGAGAAAGGCTCTGCGTCCGAAGGGTAGCTTCCAGTTCCCTCAGGGTGGCAAAGTAATCGTCGTCTTGCTGACAGCACAGAAGAACGACAGAAGAATGTGAAACTCAAAAAGTTCTCAGCAGGCACTGAAAATATTGCTTGCAAAAAATATTTAACAATGTGGAAAAATGTTCACAATGCAGTGTCAATAGTAGAAAAACAGGTAGGATACACAATTCTATATATTATGACATGGGTCAACTCCAATTTCATTAAAAAAACAAAATATAGAAAATTCACCAGAATCTTAACACTAATTAGTCTGTGTATGGGTTTATATGTCATTTTTATCTTTTAAAAATCATTTTTCTACAGTTTCTTTTTAAAAAAATTGCATCTAACTATATATAGTTACTTATCTAGCTATATGTGATTGATAGACAAAAACAAACAAACAAAAAATATATAAACCTGGCTGACAGTGAGCCAGGACTAACACTGTCAGCTGAATTTCCGCCGATTCTTTTCCGAGGTCATTGTTATTCCTGAGCCTCCCTCCCTGAGCCAGGCATTCTTTCTGCTTTTCTCTTACCAAGGATACGAGGGGCCTCACTGTGGACTCCAGGTACTCAACCACATCCTGCACCAGCCTTGAGCCATGACTCAGCTGATTGAGGTCAAACGGGGCCTTCAGACAGCGACTGAACTTCTCCCGTGCAGCAGTGAGGTTCCCAGCTTTGAGGCAGGCCATGCCCCAAGCATGCCATGCCCCAGTGGTATCAAGTCCAGTCTTTGTGGACACCTGGGAGAAAAATTGCTCCTTTTAGTGAGTGGCAGCTACATCCAGGACTAAAAGTCCCGAAGACCTATTCTATTTCCAAGTTGCCAACCACCTCATCCCCACTATCTGCCATTACTCCTCAGCCCCTGATTCTTCCCCATGGCCAGGACAACTGAGAGAAGGCAATACCTGTCTACAAGGCTAAGCAAAGGCAATTCATTACAGTAGGGTGGAAGTAAGCTTTGTTTTTGTCTCACCTCAACGCCCAGTTGGTAGTACTCGGCTTCCAAAAGCTGGTTCCTTAGCCTAGTTACCGCAGCTGGCTGCAAGATCTGATCTAAAGATGGCACGTGGCGATAGGCAGCAGCAACTAAAATATTCAGCACGTCTACCTTGCTGATGTAGCTACAAGGAGGAAAAAGGCAAGGCCATGAGGCTCCCCACAGTCTTATTAAGAGTAGCTGCTTAAAGGTTTCCTACTCCATTTTCTTTTTTTTTTTTTTTTGAGGCAGAGTCCAATCTTGGCTCACTGCAACCACCGCCTCCTGGGTTCAAATGATTCTTCTGTTTCAGCCTCTCAAGTAGCTGGGATTATAGGCGCCTGCCACCTCACCCAGCTAACTTTTGTATTTTTAAAATAGAGATGGGGTTTCACCATCTTGGCCAGGCTGGTCTTGAACTTCTGACTTCAGGTGATCCGCCTACCTTGGCCTCCCAAAGTACTGGGATTACAGGCCTACTTCATTTTCATTGTGAAAATGATCATGAGAATTGAGAGGTGCATAGCATAGACACCATGAGTGAAAACTCTGGAGTCACACTGAATCCTGGCTCCATCACTTAGCAGCTCTATGACCTGGAGCTAGTTAGTTAACCTCTCGCTGCTTTAATTTACTCATCTGTAAAATGGATATACAGTCATGTGCCATATAATGATGTTTCAGGTAGCAAAAAGCTGCACATACAATGGTGGTCACATAGGATTATAATACCGTATATTTACTATACCTTTTCTACCATCGTGTTACAATTGCCTACAGTATTCAGTACAGTAACAAGTTGTACTGGTTTGTAGCCTAGAACAATAGGTCATAACCTAGGTGTGTAGAAGGCTATTCTCTCTGGGTTTGTGCAAGTGCACTCCATGGTGTTTGTACAATGACGAAATCACCTATAATGCATTTCTCAGAACATATTCCTGTCATTAAGCCATGCATGACTGTAACAGTGGAGTTTTAAGGATAAAATAAAATAACCCAAGTAAAAGGGCTTAGGATAGTGTCTGGAACTTTTCTGGTACCCAATGTTAGATATTCATGTTTAGAGTAGGGATGCTCAGGGCTATTTGAGGCAAAGCCTTTACATTGAATGTTGGGGGCTTACAAGTAACACATTGGCTTTTTGGTCCCTTTGAATCTCCTTTGTGTGTGAGAGAGCATAGATTCAGTATTAATGGCCTATACTCCTATTTAGTGCACAGGTCATATTACTACCATTTCCTAGAGGTGCTGCTGGGTGGGGGCATCCTGGTCCTTCACTCATATTCTATACTTGACATCCTCACCCTAGGCTAAGGATGGGCTCTCGTTATAGTCTACTAGGGCTGCCTTCTGTGATCTCACCCGATGCTTGTAAAAACCTTATACAGACAGAAAGCCTGGAGGACTAGATTATACTGTCTAGTGCTACTCAGATAAGTTTATACTCAAGGCTCCTGAATCTTGTCTTATAACTGCAGCAAAAAAACTCTGTGGATCCTGACTTATCCACCAATTTCCTAGAAAGGGATTATGTACACCAGTCATTCTTAACAATGTAGGGACGGGGAGAGGAAAGTATATAAAAGCATTGCTACCCATAATATATCTGTATATTTGGAAAATGAAAACATTTGAAGTAGGTGGTGACTTAATTTTTATTTTGATGTTTTTAGAGACTGGGTCTCACTATATTGCCTGGGCTGCTCTCGAACTCCTGGTCTGGCCTTGGGATCCTCTTCCCTCAGCCTCCTGAGTAGCTGGAATTAAACACAAGAGTCACTGCACCCAGCTGAGGGTTTTTTTTTTTTTTTTTTTTTTTTTTTGAGACAGAGTTTCACTCTTGTTGCCCAGGCTGGAGTGCAAAGGCGAGATCTGGGCTCACCACATCTCTGCCTCCCAGGTTCAAGTGATTCTCCTGCCTCAGCCTCTGGAGTAGCTGGGATTACAGGCATGTGCCACCATATCTGGCTAATTTTGTATTTTTAGTAGAGACAGGGTTTCTCCATGTTGGTCAGGCTGGTCTCTAACTCTCACCTCAGGTGATCCACCTGCCTCAGTCTCCCAAAGTGCTGGGATTACAGGTGTGAGCCATTGTGCCTGGCCTGAGTTTTGTTTTTAAACCTATATTTATTTGTTTGTTTAGCAGAAGAGGGTATGAGTTAGAAACATTACAAAAATACACTGAAAATCAAGAGTTTGTAATTGATTTGCACGGCAACACATGTAAGCAATGAATCCACTCCCATCAGCAAACTGGTACAAAGGCAAGGATTCTTAGAGTGGGCATATCTGAATGCAGGGTCGGAGAAACGGCTGTATAAATGTAAACCAGTGCAGTAAACTGTCAAAGAAGCACATGACACCTTGGGGTGGGTGAGAATCCTACTCAAGTGAGGACTTCCTTATTTTCTGCCGCCCTCAGCCTAAAAATGGATATTTCTTCCATCTACATTACATTTTAAAGGAAATACAGGTCTTGATGGGAAGTTTGCTTCCCCCCTAGTCTAAGTATCTATTTCTTTTCTCATCTACATTACTGATATTTGAGATACATTTGAATATATTTTTATTTTTGCCTTAAGTCTTTTTTCATGTTTCCTTTTGTTTTCCACCTTCTGGTGTGCGGAAAGGTTTCTGTTTTTTTCCTCCTCCTATCCTTTTCTTGTAATTTGGTAGATTACTGATTCTTTTCGTGATTATTTAGAAAAGTTAACACATATCTGTTTCTTCATGTATCAACTTGAAAAATGGTGAGAATCTATTACTTCTTGATATAAAGCAATCAAATTAGTTCCTTTTCACTTCCTTCTACTTTCTGTTTACCTCCTCCTGCTTTTCTCAACCTTCTGGTTTGTTACTAAAAATCATAAAAATTGCTAACATTTTTGGCATACACAGCATATACCAGGCTTAGTTCTTCCCATTTACATGGATGAACTCATTTTATTCTTGTAACAGCCCCATGAGATCGGCATTACCATCCCATTTTATGGAGGGGGAAACTGTGGCCTAAAGGGGTTAACAGAACTAGGAAGTCGTGAAGCTGGGATTTGCTGTGCTCCATGCTGGCTGCTGAGTTCTTAGGCAAGTATTCTGAGCATATGTCTGAGGGAGGCAATGATACTGCAAAGAAAATTATGCTCCCTGCTCCCAGATCGGGCTAGGACTGCGTGCTGGGAATACACAATATGAGTCACACATCTGGGTGGATAGGCAGGGAATTAGGAGTTTTCATTGTCAGGTTGATGGATGGAGTCAAAGCAGGTTGTACAGGAACCTGAAGGAGGTCTAATCATACCTTTTCTATACACACTTCTACTTTATGACTCAGGTTCCTACTTGTGACACAGGAATAGACCATTTCCCAGCGTGCTTTTTAAAATCTATTATCCAGAACTCACTAAAGTCACAGTTTTAATTTGGTCAGGATTGGAGTAGAGTTTTGTTCAAGGATGACACATTTTCTTTTTTTTTTTTTTTTTTTTTTTTTTTTTGAGACGGAGTTTCGCTCTTGTTAACCCAGGCTGGAGTGCAATGGCACGATCTCGGCTCACCGCAACCTCCGCCTGCTGGGTTCAGGCAATTCTCCTGCCTCAGCCTCCTAAGTAGCTGGGATTACAGGCACACGCCACCATGCCCAGCTAATTTTTTGTATTTTTAGTAGAGACGGGGTTTCACCATGTTGACCAGGATGGTCTCGATCTCTTGACCTCGTGATTCACCCGCCTCGGCCTCCCAAAGTGCTGGGATTACAGGCTTGAGCCACCGCGCCCGGCCGACACATTTTCTTTAAAAGCCAGAAGGTCCCATAGAGACTAACGGTGCTTCCCTACATTAATTTTAATGACAAATTAACCAGTGAAAGTCTTTACTTTCTTTCTGACTGGGTATAGCAGGAGTAAGCTCTACTTTGAGGAGCTGCTCCGAAAAAGAAAAGGACACAGCGTGCCAGGTAGGATGAGGAAGAACACTTGTGATCCAGCAACACCATTTTATCAACATCGAAGAGATGAAAAATCTTTCAGCATGTTTTGTCAGAGAGGATGGTGAGATAAAAAATCATAGCGGGGTCAGAAAAAGAAGCTGGCTAGAAATTGCTCCCATGTGAAAGAATAGAGACACACTGCCATCTACCTGTCACAAAGGGCCAAGTCTTGGCTCTGGCCGGCTTTGACGAACATCATCTTGGCGCTGAAGAGCAGCTGCTTCATGATGTCTGTGAGCAGCCCGGCATCCACCTCCGGGTTGGTGAGGCCCTTGGAGAGCCGGCAGCAGTGCTCAATCAGCTGGTGACCACAGGCAATGCTGTCCCGGTGCAGATTCAGGATGGCAATGCACAAGGAGGCGCTGGGAGCCTGGCCGGGGTGGAAAAAGGAGAACACATGGTGAGTCCAGTGGCCAGAGCATTCTCCAAAGGCAGCTGGGTGGCAGAAATTATCTTTCCCCTTTCAAAAGCCTGAAAGACACTGGAGGAAGGAACGAGATTCCACAAGAAAGCAGAAGTGGAACTAAACAAATTTCAGATGTTCTAAGTAGCACTGCCAAAGCTCTGGCTGTTAGGTTTTGTCATTTTACTGGGAAGAAGGGCACTGTGTCCACCTGTTACTTACTTCTTTACTTTTCTGAAACAGGGTCTTAGTCTGTTGGCCCGGCTGGGGTGCAGTGGTGCAATCTCAGCTCACTGCAACCTCTGCCTCCCAGGCTCAAGCAATTCTCCCACCTCAGCCTCCCAAGTAGTGGGGACCACAGGTGTGCACCACCACGTCCGGCTAATTTTTGTATTTTTTTGTAGAGACAAGGATTTCACCATGTTGCCCAGGCTGGTCTCAAACTCCTGGCCTCAAGAGATCCATCCACCTCAGACTCTCAAAGTGCTGGGATTACAGGTGGGCCCCACTGTGCCTGGCCTTGTCACGTACTTCTATGTCCATAGGTCCCCTCCTTTTTCTGGTTTACTAGTGCAAGTCCTTATTGCTGGCTTGGACAATAATAGTCAGCTTGCTTGTCTGACCACCTAGAGGAGTTTCTACTTTAAGCCATGGACACACTGCTGCTAAATTAATATTCCTGAAGTACACCTGGGAACCTTTCATAGGTCTCTGATATCTATCAAGTAGATAGTCCTTACTGCAGAATGCAAGGCCCTTTACATAAATAATCCTTTTTTAATCCTACCTTTATGAGCTCTTTATTAACTCTATTGACTCTACGTTCCCTTCAAATTAAACAACTTCCACTTCTCCAGTCATGCCCTGCAATTTTGGACATGGTGTCTCTGCTAAGATGTTTTAATTTTGTATTCTTTGTCCTTCCCCATCCCCGGTCTCCTCACGACTCCCAACTTTCTGCTTGTCACACTCCTACCATTCTTCCAAAGCTCATCTTAAATCTTAAATGCTACCTTTTCGACGAAGCCTTTCCTGGTCTCCCTTTCTGCAATTCTCAAGATGCTCATTATTTTCTACCTTAATGGATTTACTGGTTTAGCTCCCACATTGTTGCATTATAAACAAGTAAAGGCCAGGTGTGTTCACCTTCCTCTGTATTTCTCGTCATACTACTACACATCAAAAAGAAACTTAGGTGACCATTACATTTTATTGCTGTTACCTGCTCATAGTAAAATTCACTCCGCACCAGCTCATTTTCCTCCTCTTTGAGATCCAAAATCCATTCCACCTCATCTGCTTTGGGAATTCTCACCACAAACGAGTATGGAGGGTTTTCACTCTTGGAGCTGTCTAGCGCTGAGAAGAGAATTGCCATTTATGTGTCATTCACTGGCTGGCAGTTGTCTAACCCAGTCCAGTGAGCTGGCATGAGTTGCAGGTAGACACTTGCCTGCTATCTCAGGGCCCCTTTCTCTCTCCTTGGTTCCTTTTGTTTGCTTTAGGACACCCCACTAAGCAACTCAAACCTTATTCCCCAGGCATAGACCTGCGGTGAGTGTTACAGCATTCATCACACAACTTTCTCGCTTTACACAAGAAACCTTAAAAGGAGCGTGTTTCTCAAATAGATAGCTGAGCCATTGGATACTCTAAAAACTAACCTGCTGTGAACAGATACAGGCCAGACTGTTAACAGGGATTACCTAGGGGTAAGGAGGGAGCTCGGGGAGGTAGGATAGTAAAGGGAAACCTAGGAAAAACTAAAATAAAATCACCTACTAAAAGTTAAGAACCAAATTCTTTGGTTGCTGGCCTTCTCAACGCTGGAAGCTAATGGGTCAGTGTAATAGGTTAATATGATGAACTTCAGAGGAAACAGGCTCATTGAAATGTCAAGAATTTGCTTTGGCAAACGCGTTGAATGGAGTGCATAAGTTGGACTAGTGTATCAGTTGCAAGTGATACGCTGAAGACACGAGTCAACTTAAGTACGCGAATGAAGAGTCACAGAGAATGGGATTTGGCCTTACCTTCTGGTTTTCCTGAAGTTTCTTCTGGTACACTGAAAGCAGAGAAGGAAAAATTGTTAAACAAATGCCCAAGTCACTTCTTTGTTTTGAGCTTAGTAGACAGCATCAGCTTACAGAGTCTCCCTGTTACAGTGGAGGGCTCTTTGAGGGTAGAAATGTTGAATGAAAGAGCCCCCCATCAATACTAATGGTCCATTTCAAATCTCAGCAGTATGGCGTGTGGGTAATTCCTTCCCAAAGGAGGGAGGCAGTGGCACGCCAGGGTCACAGAAACTGTAGAATAAGCGTGGTATGTCTTCCTTCCTATGAAAGCAGTAATCATTATGGTAAATAATGACCAAAAATGTTCATATCAGGACAAACATAAAAATGCTATGGAGGAGAATATAAACTCTATTTAAGTTTGTAAATAAGGCATGCAGAATTCAAAGTAACTGGTTTTGGATGGTTGCTTTGGCCCATATTTCCAGATGCTCTAGGAGTCTTAGGTCCATGCTCCTTTGCTACGAGTAGTGGAAACAACTGAGCAACACTGAACAAACCAAGTCTTAATCTGTCTTGCCAGCGGTATTAGCAGTGTCTGAAATTTGTTAGCAGGTGAACTCTGTGTAGGCAAATATGGAGGCTTTTCTAATTATGGATTACAAGCAAGGTACCTAGATCAGAGTTGACTTAAGCAATGCCCAAGCACTCAGCAGGTGTGAATATGTCCATCTGAGCCCAGTGGAGACCAGCTGAAGCAAGAAGGGCTGGAAAATAGGTGAGTTGGTGAACTAAGCTCAGTGGCCTTGGTCTGGGGAAGGGCTAAGTTACCAATGTCCTGATTTCAGAGAGAACATCATAATGTAAGAGCCTTGAACACCTCTTCCCCTCAACCCTACTTTCTCTCTTAATGGTTTCTCTGAGCAAGGTCAGTGTACAAACAGTTCACTGTAGAGTTCATGGCATTTCAGTGTGAATGTTATATATTTTTATAAGTGTTCTGGATTTGAAATGCTCTCTATAATGAGACTCCTAGGAGTGTAGGGCCCTGGGGGAGGGTGCGGCGGTCAACAATAGCAACAGCCCTGCTGGAGGACACTCACTCTTTGTTGCAGTAACTATAGCACTGATCACACACACGAGCAGGGTTCTCTCTGCAGCCTTCCACCGCCATTTTCTTAGTGGAGCAGGAACTGCATACCAGCCGGCCACAGCGGCGACAATGATGACGCCTGTTAAACTGAGGAATGCCATCAGGAAGAGAAAGAAGAGGGAGGAGAGAAGGGGAGATTGCCATCAGTCCATTTATACATGGTATTATCTACCAGTGGCTTACTTATTAAGAACACCAACTGCCTGGGTCTCTACTGAAAAAGGACACAACAGTCCTTGCCCTAAAATATCGAACGTTTAAAAATATTTGTCAGCTGATAGGCAAAGATGCCAAGTTATGGAGTTTTGCAGTAGCTCCTGACAAGTTCTACTTGGGTATGGAGGTAATATATGGAGAAACAGTAAAAAGTACTGAGGAAGAAGTCACTTTCTGAGCCAGTGAGTATCACATTTCTACACAGTGTTGATGACAATGACTAAGAAGTATCTCTTTTCAAAATGCCTTTCTTTCTTTATTTTCCCTAAGGCTATTTTACCAGATACCATTTGTAACACATGATAAACATGAAGTAAGTCTTTTAGGCCAGGTGTAGTGGCTCATGCCTATAATCCCAGTACTTTGGGAGGCCGAGACAGGCAGGTCACCTGAGGTCAGGAGTTTGAAAGCAGCCTGGCCAACAGGTGAAACCGCATCTCCACTAAAAATACAAAAATTACTTGGGTATGGTGGCGGGAGCCTGTACTCCCAGTTACTCGGGAGGCTGAGGTAGAAGAATCGCTTGAACCCGGGAGATGAAGGCTGCAATAAGCCGAGACAGTGCCACTGTACTCCAGCCTGGGTGACAGAGCAAGACTCTGTCTCAAAAAAAAAAAAGAAAAAAACCAGACTTTAAAAAATATAAACACTTAGGTATAATTTAATTTTACATACAATTTCTTAATTTGTATCAGTCAATTCAGAATTTCTCATCAGTCTTCTCCAAATTATATACTTTCTCTATACATCCAGATTCTGACATGTGTAATACAATAATATTATCAAGCTCATCAGGTTACTGTAAAATTTAAGAGAAATAACTTAAGCCAAGCACTTAGTATCATGCCTGGCACATATATAGCAGGCAGTCAATAAAGGCCAACCGTTGTCATTATTAGAACCTAAAGATTAGAAACTCTTTCTATAATCTATCTTACATGTAAGTAATCCTTCTATATGGTGGCTTCAAAGCTAGAGAACAGCCTGTCACATATAACTCCTTTTGGTGGCTTGTCATACGTCTCAACAAGCCACAACCAATTGTCCTCCTTGAAGACTTTAAAGTTTAAATGAGGAAATTTGACTTTGGTTTTCTAGTATCTTTTTTTTTTAAATCTTAATTTTTATTTCAGGTTCAGGGGTACATGTGCAGGTTTATTGTATAGGTAAACTCATGATTCAGGGGTTTAGTGTACAGATGATTTTGTCACCTGGGTACTAAGCATAGTACCTAGGTGTTTTTTTCCCCGAACCTCTCCCTCCTTCAACCCTCCTCTCAAGTAGTCCCAGTATCTGTTGTTCTCCTTTTTCTGTCCATGTGTTCTCATTATTTAGCTCCCGCTTATAATTGAGAACATGTGGTATTTGGTTTTCTGTTCCTGTGTTAGTTTGCTAAGGATAATGACCTCCAGTTCCATCCACGTTCCTGCAAAGGACATGATCTTGTTCTTTTTATGGCTGTATAGTATTCCATGGTGTATATGTACCACTTTTCTTTATCCAGTCTACCATGGATGGGCATCGAAGTGTCTTTAAAGTACTGCTTCACTTCATTCTAATAGGGATATAGAAATATTACAGCTCTGTTATAGATGAGGAGGAAATAGACACAGAGCAATTATATCACCTTCACTTTCATCAGCACTGAGCTGATGTGGCCTACTGGATAGGTACTGCATTAAGTATGGCGACATGTATTACCATATTTAATCCTAATAGTTCCATGAGCCTAAGAATATATCATCCTTAATTTACAAGTGGGCACATGAGACCAAAATAGTGTATAGTCACACTGTCATAAAGAGGCAGAGCCAGGATTAGAACCAAGGTCCTCTGTCTCCTGAGTCAGTGCATATAACCACTGCTGGGTCACCGGTCTTACTGTCAAAGACACGGGAGCTGGAAACAAGATTAATTGACATCTGGTGACTTGTCCTACCTCTTTTTTATTATCTCACGACAATGGCAAAGATTTTAGAATTTAAGGATATTTGAGGATGTCTGCTACCTGTCTGGATCCAGAAAATACATTCTGGTAAGGTCAAATATAAACCCAACGTCTTAGATTTGGCAGTTCTGAAAATATCAATATTCTCTTGGGGACAGGCGGTAACTATAAACTCAGGTCATGAACTAAAATTCTCCTTTACCTTCTCCTGAGGGTGTTAGTGGAGACCAATGCTGCTTACCATGGTGAAGTGCTCCCTGCAGCAGACCATGCAGATACTCTCAGTCTCATCTGGTACCCACTGATGCCTGGCAGGGGGTGTTGCTGGGGGCACAAATTCCAGTGGGGTCTGGGTTGGTGGGAAACTCCTTTCCTTTAGACTGGGGGAATGTACAATGGAGATACCTGGAAGGCAGAGCCAGAGGTCAGAGTAAAAGGTAATCAATATACCAGCTTATAGATGAAGAGGGAATAATAGAATTTCACCATTTTACAAAGCCTTATTGAAAGAATAGATCCAGTTAATCATCATCAGTGGTTGGTTGTGTCATAAAAGAGAGACAACTGAACATTGTGTGCCTCCTGATGGACATGTACACCACCTGCTATCAAGTAAACTTACTAAAAAATGTTACGCCTGAATCAAGTCCCATTTCTAGATCTAACTACCAGTGTCCTGGAAATTCCGAGGACAAAGATGCAGACTGCCACAGGAAGGCAGTGAGCAAAATCCAGCATGTGGGAAGCTCCAGGGGACAAATGACTAGTCTCTTACACAAATAAAAGGGAGGTAGCATGGATAAACAAGAAAAGAGGCAGGGAACCTGTTGATTAAAGGTGTTAAGAGGCTGGTACAATGGCTCATGCCAGTAATTGCAGCACTTTGGGAGGCTGAGGCAGGAGAATCACTGGAGGCCAGGAGTTCAAAACCAGCCTGGGCAACGTAGCAAGACTCCAACTATACAAAAGAAAAAATTCAATGGTTAGCCAAGCATGCTGGTGTGTGCTTGTAGTCCCAGCTACCAGGGAGGCTGAGGTGGGAGGATTGTTTTAGCTCAGGAATTCATGATCATACAACTGTACTCTGGCCTGGGTGACAGAGGGAGACTATCTCAGAAAAGAAAAAAGAAAAAAAGAGATTTAAGAGAAATTTTACCAAATGCCATGCCAGGTATGGATATTATTTAGATCTTGAGTGTAGAAAAACCAACCATAAAAAAACCTTGATGAGACAGCTGGAGAAATTTGAATACTGACTTGATATTTGAGAATAAGGAATTATTGTTTCTAGATGTGATAATGATATTATGGCTTTGTTTTATGAAAGTCCTTACCTTTCAGTGATTTATACTGAAATATTTATAAATGAAATGATATGATATCTGGGATTTGTTTCGAAATAGTCTGGTAGAATGAAGTGGGGGTATAGAAGAGACAAGAATGGTCATGATGAGATGATAATTATTTTAACTGGCTAACAAGAATTGAGGCATTCTTTGTACTAATCTCTCTTTTGTGGTTGCAAATATTCCATAATAAAAAAGCTCATATAGGCTGGGTGCAGATTATGCCTGTAATCCCAACACTTTGGCAGGCCAAGGTTGGAGGATCACTTGAGTTCAGGAGCTCAAGACCAGCCTAGGTAACAAAGCAAAATCCTGTCTCTACAAAAAATAAATTAATTAACCAGGCAATGGTGGTGTGTGCCTGTAGTCATAGCTACTTGAGAAGCTGAGGCTGGAGGAACTGACCTGTAGTCAGCTCTGATGGCACCACTGCACTCTAGCCTGGGCAACAGAGTGAGACCCTGTCTCCAAAACAAAACAAAACAAAACAAAACAAAAAGCTCTCTCACACGCACACCAAAGTTGCTCAGGCTGCCTTATGCAGATGCATGTAGCTGCTCATATACTTGCAAGGCTGAGCCCTCCACTCAGCTCAGCTGGTTATCATGAAGCATGGCTAATTCTCAAAGTATGTCCAGAAAATGCCACAGTCTGCTTTATGATGTATAAAGACTTCTCATCACTTAGCAGAGCAATGTTGGCTGGTCACAGAAAAGGAGAGCTGTTAAACATAGTGACTCTTAGTAGCACTCAGAAGAAGAGACCTTAGAATCCTGCTCCTTTGACCATTTGGCAAAAAAAAAAAACACTTGGCTGAGCTTCTGAGAGTAGGCCGCTGTGTAGGGGTTGGCGACCAGGGAACTAGAAGGGTGGTGAAAAAGGTGACCAAGACATGGCTGAGGCCTTCAAGGAGCTTGTGCTTTGTGTGTGACAGTATGAACTTGAGGACTAAGTACAGTCAATCCTCATTAATAGCAGGTTGCATATTTGTGAACTTGCTTATTTGTTAATATTTGTAGCCTCAAAACAATATTCATCTTGCTTTCGTGGTCATTTGGAAACACATGCAGTAGTGAAAATTTTGAGTCACCCAACACTCAACTCCCAGATTCCCAGCTAAGATTGTTTCGACCTTTGTACAACAGTGACCTGGCCAGGCGTGGTGGCTCATGCCTATAATCCCAGCACTTTGGGAAGCCAAGGCAAGTGGATCACCTAAGGCCAGGGGTTTGAGACCAGTCTGGCCAACATAGTGAAACCCCATCTCTACTAAAAACACAAAAATTAGCTGGGTGTGGTAGTACACGCCTTTAATCCCAGCTACTTGGAGGCTGAGGCAGGAGAATTGCTTGAACCCAGGAGGTGGAGGTTGCAGTGAGCCATTGCACTCCACCCTGAGTGACAGGCGAGACTCCATTACAAAAACAAAAACAAAAACAAAAAACAACAGTTACAAGAAGATAGAGATGGTAGGGACAGTGCGGGGTAGTGCAAGAAGCTCAGTGCTGGGGCTAGTTGGATGAATCCCAATTCTGGGACCTGGGGGGTGGCCTCAGGCAAGTCACTTACCACTTCTGAACCTCCTTTGTAGACAAAAAGAAATAGAATTGCCTAGGATGAGTTATTTTTAGGATTTAAGATTACCATCTATGTGAGATACGTGTATACATGTACATATTTTCCCTAGGAGCAAGAGTTCTGGATTTGTTAGTTCAGTGTGGAAACTTTTATAGATCTACTGCCACAAATAACAAGAATTTACTGTATATTGAATTTTTGGGGGATATATAAAGCTGAAATGAACCAAGATAAAATAATAATGTTGTAACTGAACATTCTGAAAGACAGAATAAGGCAAGACTGAGCTGAAAAATGTTAATGAATAATCAGAGCCAGTTCTCACCAGGAGAAGCAGGAGGGAACTCTGCTGATGGTGATCTAGGGAGGGTCTCGGGATCTGAAGCCTGGTGGACAATTTCCTGGAGATGAATTACAGAATCTGTAGAGAGAGAAAATGCTGACAAAATATGGTTCTACCATAAGCACTTGATTCACCACCCTAGGCATTTAGAACAAAGGTCTGTTGGCTTTTCTGCTTGTCATTCCATGACTCGACTAGGTATTAAGAGAACGGAGGAAGTACCTCTAAGTCCACAGCATGCATGTTTCTTAAACTCCTCAAAAAACAAACCATGTTTAGGCATATGAGATAGGATTCTACAAAGTAAATGTAAAAATGCCCAGGAGGAAGTGGAAGATGCTGAAATGCCCCTGGAGGGTAGGGAGTAAGAAAAAAGAGCTGGCTGGGAACATCAGTTCATACTTCAGTTTCTTCATCGTAGAAGAGGCTGAGTCAGCTCATATACAAGTGATCTGATGTGATCCTGGGAATAAGGCATACTCTCAATACCAAATGACGGCAATGAAGAGCCCACTACATCAAGGCCAGACAGAGACCATTTCCAGCCTATTTTGTTTTCCAAGCCTTTATGTTATTATGCATGCAGTGGTCATCTACAACTTTTTAATTCTGGTCATTATTCTACTTCCTCCAAGACCAAGATCTCTACTGTATAATAAAGAGCTCTCTGTCCTGAAATGTATTCGTTCACTCTAGATCAACCCAAAATATTAAAAAGGGAGAAAATTAAAACTAAGAATGTAGCATGGCATTTCTTTCTCCATGCAGAATCCCCTTCCAGGATGCTAGCAGTTACCTGATCGTTTCTCCCTCTGAGGGTATGGGAAGTCCAGAGCTTTCTCTGCATATCTGGAAAGCAGCGAGTCAACCTCATCCATTGTGAAGCCAATCTCCTGCCCAACCAGCAGCTGCTGCAGAGTCTGCACAGCCACAGTGGCCCAATCCACCTTCATGTTCATAAGCAGCTGCTCTAGCATGAGCAGGGGGTTAGAGGACAAGTGGGAGTAGCTAGCCCGGTGCTGCTCAGGCAGGGTCAGCAGAATCTGTTTGTGGGATAGATCCATAGAGTAAAAAACAGTACACAAATTTCAGAAGAAACTCAAGATTCTTACTGGAAAGGAGAAGGGTGCATGAGAACAAAAGGCGCATAGCCAGCTACTGAAATGGACTTGTGGTCTTTTAGGAAGCAAGGCTGAGCTCCCCACTAAATTCTGCAGATGGTAATTGAGAAGTACTCCAAGTACCTTCACCAGATGAGGGGTTAGTAAACTTTTTCTATAAAGGATCAGAGAGTACTCAACCATCCAGCTCTGCATGTACCTTGAAAGCAGCCATAGGTAAACACGTAAATGATAGTTGCATCTGTGTTCCTATAACACTTGCTTTACACAAACAGGCTGGGAACTAGATTTGGCCCATAGGTGGTAGCCTGTTGACCCTTGGCCTAGACTCCTCCAGGTATGATTGAACTGTCCCTGACCCTTAATGCCACCATTCTGTTTATTTGAGGCTGTACTCAGAATGAGAAATACAAGGTGGTTTTAGTGGTCTGACGAAACCTGGCACCTCCTATGTCCTACAGGTTAATGATGAATCTAAGTTCACCTTAGAGGTAGCGGTCACTAGGTTTGAAATAAGTTCACTGACTCTGCTCACTGCCAGTTTTCAAGGGTTCCCCTACTTAGCTACAGCACATTGAGTGCATCTTGTTAGGGAACATGTTATGTAGTTTAACTCTTAGTAAGTGGGTAAGTGGTTATATTTATGGCTCTCCTAGTACTCATTTTATTTGTGGGGGAGTATATAGGACTGCCAGACAGAATAATTAGAAGAATGCCAGAGGGTCCTAGCTCTCCTCAAACTCTGCTTCGCTGGATTACTTTTTTCTAGCTGGCAGTTTCTTCTACTAAAGTCTCCAAGGTTATACATCAATGGCAAGAACTTATTATGTCATCTAATTACATATACAACTAACCCTCTTCCACTAGCACAGACAAGTTTATTAAGCAGTTTTAAATCCTCACATCAGAAGCCCTTTGGAAGATATCCAGTCCCTATCCCAAGACCTGTTTTAATTGTAGAGGTGAATAACCTGTTTTTTGTTTCGTTTTTTTTTTAAAGTCCAGGTAATTCTAATATATTGTTAGAATTGAGAAACACTGATATAGCAGATACCATGGAAACCATAAAGGCAACTTAAGAGGACCAGGTAAAATTCACAATGGAGGCAGGACAGGAAGAGAATGACAAGTCCTAGGAGACTCAACTAGAATACAGTGGGCTGCTAGGGTAAAGATTGCATACAGCACCAGCCGGGGATGGCAGGTGCCTGGCCAAAGAGCCATTGAAAAGGCAAGTTCTAAAGAGGAGCTAGGCTTGCAGTCTCTCCCTCAGGCATGCCTTCCCAACACCCCCTTTTCCTCCTTACCTTGGATCCCACATACAGCGCCTGTATTTCACGGTGTCGGACAACAGTCAATTGTCCATAGAAGTGCGTGGTGAGGTAGTTGGCCAAGAAGTGAGAAGTGGCCAAGCTAGTGTGCTGGTCGAGGGATTGCTCTGTGACTTCAAGGCACATGGTGGGGTCAGGGATTCTTTGCAGGAGCTATTGTTGAAGGGTAGAGGAGGAAGGTGAGGCCTGCAGAAGAGCTCTTAGACCAGCCTTGTTTTGTTTGAGAAAGGAATATTTAGGTTTACTCATTTTGGACAAACCCTTTCTCTACATTCATTTTTTTTTTTTAACCACCCCTGTAGTTTCCCAAATGCCATGGCTTTGACAGGACCAGAATTCAGCAGAATTCTGGACCCAGCTGCCCCATCTGGCACTTAGTGCAAGGCTAGGCCCCTTCTGCTCAAGAAGACTGTAAGCAGCTCCTGAAAAACCCAAAGGAGCAGATCTGAGATTGCAGGGGATTCAACATGAAAATAAAGCCACCTGATTTGACTAAACTTGTCCCACCCTAGAAGAAAAATGGAAAGAACTGGGGGCTTACTTGCAGAGCCTTTTCATGATCTCTTCTTTCTAGAAGGTGGAGAAGATGCTTTTGATGTAGGCTGATTAAATGTTCTCTTGGAATAGGGTAAAGACAGCCCCACTCCTCACACAGCTCATACTCCTGGAAGGAAACACACATGCTTCCAGTCCCCTTAAATGACTGCCTGATTCTTCGCAGCAGTCTTGAGTCTACAAAGCCCCAGGAATGTTTATAAGGGCTGATGGGAACCTCATTATGATGAAAATTATTGAAGCAGGCTTATTGTTCATATCACTTTCCTCTTAGCACTACTTAAAAAAAAAAAAAAAAGCCGATAACATGTGGCATCAGACACTTGGTGTCATCCCTCGGGAGATTCTAAGGAATTGAGAAAGACTGAAAAGACTGTTCAAAGGACACAGCACCTGCTCAGCTCTGACTGTTGCTAATAAGAATGAGCAGGCCCAATATTGTCAGACTTTTAAGTTACAACATTTTTTTTAAATCATAAAATTTCTGCATTTTAAAATTTTGGCAATAAAGTCAATATGAAAAAATAAAAATTCTGCAGACCAATACTATAAAGACCAAATAAACATGTTGGTGGTTGGATTCCACCCATGTTCCTCTTGACACTACCTCCAACCCCAATTTGTGAACTGTAGATGAAGTTTCAGAGAATAGAATTCCTGGGGCTTTGTTCAAATATTCCCACATGGTGGTGCCTGGAATGTACTCCCCACAACCTTGCCTAGGACTGCCTTCTTCAGGATGCTTCCTTGTTTCTCAGGCTATGTTAGGTGCCCTGTGTGTGCTCCCAGAATCTGGGCTTACTTCTGTCATTTGTATATTATGAGGCATGCATCATACATCACCCCCTCCCCAAAATGTGAGCCACTCCAGAGCAAGGACAGCTTAACTATTTTTGTTTCAGCACCATCTAGCACAGTGATTGGCAAATAATAGGCATGCAGTAAGTATTTCCTCAATGAACATTTGAATAAGCATCCACAGTCAGCTTCTCAAAAGGCAGACAAAATCCTACTTAGCACTTGAAAGTCCAATAAACACATGAACAGATATTCAAATTTATTAGTAATCAGTAAATAAAAACAACAATGAGATGTCATCTTATTACAAACAGTGAAAAGTTGGACAATATAAAAAGGTAACAAGGGGCCAGGCACGGTGGCTCATGCCTGTAATCCTAGCATTTTGGGAGGCCAAGGTGGGTGGGTCGGTCACTTGAGGTCAGGAGGTTGAAACCAGCCTGACCAACATGGTGAAACTCTGTCTCTATTAAAAATACAAAAATATTAGCCAGGCGTGGTGGTGGGTGCCTGTAATCCCAGCTACTCGGGTGGCTAAGTCAGGAGAATCACTTGCGCCCGGGAGGCGGAGGTTGCAGTGAGCCAAGATCACACCACTGCATTCCAGCCTGGGTGACAGAGCAAGACTCTGTCTCAAAAAAAAAAAAAAAAAAAAAAAAATTAATAATAAATAAAAAGGTGACAAGGTTATGGAATAACAGGAACTGCAAGTGGGAGTGTAACTGGGGTGAGTGTTTTGAAGAGCAAGTTGGTAATATCCTAGCAAATGAATGATGACCCAGCAATTCTACTTTGAGGAGTACATTCTGTACCTAATGTATACAGTGTAGAAAATCTCAGGTATGAACATAGGGTGATAATACAAAACAGTCAATTGTATTATTTTCTATACTTATCTAGATTTTGGCAAATTTCACAATAAAAAAACAATGTGGTATAGTTATTCTTTTAAAAAATGAACACTGACATGCAGAAGGGGTCTATACAGCCAGCTAAGGGGTTGCAACTCTGAAAGGAGCTTGAAGGGGAACACCTCCCAGGAAAATGGTACCTGTGCTTCTAGAATCATGTTCATGACAGCTGATGCGTCCTCAACACAACAGTTCCTCAAGGTCTGCCAGTCACACCACGCTGGGGGAGACTGCAAACCCAGAATCTAAGGAAAGACAGGAATATCCGTCAAACCACATTACAGCTTCTCCCTCCACGAACAAGTCACTGGCATGCCCACAGGTGGGCCATCCCTAGATCTCTGCCCCAAAGGCAGGCTGTCAGAACTTGCCAGAAAAGACAGAAAATTGAGCAAAGATTATTTAGAGAGCAGAATGAGCCTATCCAGGAAGAACAAGCAGGGAGTGAAGGCTGAATATGGAGGTCAGGACTGGGCCTTTTACTAGTGAAGACAGTGCTTCCATGCTTCACAAATTGTTCTGAGGTCACCTGTCCCATGCTCCTCCATCTCAAAACTCCACTCAGCATATTCTTCTGGCTTGAATGCTCTCTGGGATCACCTTTCATACAGCATTTTAGCTCTGCACAAAAACTGCCAAGGAAGAATGAAAAGAAACCTTTATTCACCTGCCATTTTCCCTGTCCCTGGTAGGGCTCCTGGATTCTGTCTGCTCCAAGTATATGAGGGAAAATTAGCATCTACTTTATACTTGTTATATAGCTGTGCTTCCTAAATTTGTCCCTATAAGCCTCTTGAGCTTGAACATAACAAATATCCCAGAAGAATCTTTCACTTTTGAAACTGTCACTTTCATGCATCTTTTCAAAATAGCTCTTGGAATTTTGCTGAAATTTAAAACAACCTTTATAGAAGACATAATATACAAAAACATACGCGAAGCTCAAATAGACGTGAAAAAGCCTTTCTGGACTGTAATACACAATTCCAATGTGAATTTTGTTATTCTTACCTTCACTTGATGCAAATATACTTAAAATTACGGGAATAAGTAACACAGGAACCGGCTTGGAGGCCTCCCTGCTGTTTACCTAAGAACTGAAGCCAGATGCAAGGCAAAACCCAGGCCTACATTTTCTGTTTCTTAAAGTTCCCCATCATATGAGAATAGGTTGGGGTTGATCACAGAGTGAGAAGCCCGTTTCCTTTCTCTTGATGCTAGCGCCCATACCTTCTGATACACCCGCAGCTCCGCCAGCTTCCTCTGCAGCTCACACTTTAGTCCTTCTTGGACAGCTGTGTCTGATATGCAATAGGCCAGAATCTCCAGGCATGACTCCAGAGGCCACCTGTCCACAAACTGTAGGGCCAGCCGACTTCTCAGAGATGCATCCTTCACAGGAAACAGGTATTTCCAACCTTCTTTGTCTATAAGACAAAAAAGATACTCAGAGGCAGCAATTGTGGCACCTGAAGAGCTCAAGAGTCCAGGTTACTTCTTGAGAAAGGGCTTTCTTCAATTTCATAAAAGAGGAGCCTGGATGGTCCTTAAGATGCATGTGACCTAACTAGTTTTTATACTTGGAACCATTATATGACAAGGAAAATGCTGTATCTCTACCCTATATTTCTCTTTATGTAAACCTGATAATAGCCGCAACACTTTCAGAGGGAAGAGAAGGAAATAGGAAGAAAGGAAGGAAGGAAGAAAGGAATAAAGGAAGGAAGGAAGGAAGGAAGGAAGGAAGGGAGGGAGGGAGGGAGGGAGGGACAGACAGACGAGATGAAGCTCTCCATGTTTTGTCATGCTGAACATATTAGACTGTTTCAGACTCACCTTGTCAGGGAAACTTTCCTTTTTCCTGTACTTTCCACCCTGTGCCATACATAACCACTTGAAAGTTATTCCAGGCAGACTAGTTTCACTCCCTGGATATTCTCTGTCATCATGACTTAGATCTCTCTCTTCCACACCCATCTCACAGATCTGATCTTGGAGATACAAAGAACAGACTCCAAGCAATTAAGACCACATGGCCAGTCAGTGGATTTCTCCACTTTTTCAAGGATGGATTTTCTCCTTTCCAAAGGGAGCCAAGCCTCCTACCCAAAAGTCATTCCCTACATCACACCCAACTCTTGGGACAACACTACTAGAAATCCTAGTAGTAGAAATCCTAGAAGAAATCCTAATAGTGTTGTAGCTCATTGGCTTTCCACTCTGCTTACACGTCAAAATCTGGGGAGCTTTCAAAGCAGTGGTCATCAAACAGACCCACAATCTGCTTTTATAATAAAGTTTTATTAGAATATAGCCATGCTCATTTCTTTATATATTGACTCTGGCTGCTTTCATACTATACTGGAGGAGCTGGGTAGTTATGAGCAAGACTGTGGATTACAAAGTCCTTTATAGAAAAAATTTGCTGATCCCTATTTCAAAGTAAACACTTGCCTAAATTTCATCCTGGGCCTCCAGGGGTGGGGGCCAAACATTTGTAGTCTATAGAATTTCACCAGAATTGTGATATATAGTATTGAGAATATTGGTTACAAGGACCTGTTTAAAGTCAGATAGACTTGGGTTCTAAGCTCTACTCCATCACTTACCAGCCTAGATAAGTTTCCTAACCCCTCTGAACCGTGGTCTCCTCTTAATAACATGAGATTATGGTGGGACTTTACTCTGGAGTTACCATGAGGATTAAATGTGATGATACACCCAGTGAATGCCAAATATTACCACTAGTGGAAAAGGGAGGCATAGCATTCTGCTCACCACATGCCGCAGCACAGCTCAGGATTGCATCCTTTACGCTGCTCAAATCATCCACATCTCGCCCGTACACTTCAGTGAGCTGAAGGGCCCGGGACCAATCTCTGACCACTAAGGATTCCTCGAAAGCCTCAGTCAGTACATCTAGGGCAATGGGAGAATGTAGGCCCAGGAGAACGGTAGAAAGACCAGCCCAACCACAGAGATTCACAGCCAGACTCTGATCCTGCTGCGAGGACCCTCGCAGGGGCCCCCAGGCGGCCAGGAGGAAGGTCTCAAGCAGAGGGAATTGTTCCAGAAGGTGCTCACACTCCCGGGCTACCTGCTCTGCAGCTAGAGGCACCTCCCTGCGGCCACGAAGTTCCTTCCATGATAAGCTGGGTTTGCTGACCTTTAACCTCGGGGAAGCCCCCAGGCAAGCCACCAATGCTAGGAGCTTTGAGCGAGACTTAAGAAAGGCCAAGGTGGAGGAGGTGAGAGCTGGGAGTGATGAGTCCCTTGGGGAAGAGTAGGGCTTTCTTTCCAACGTGGGGTTCTCGGTTGGCCTCGGGGAGCTCTGTGTAGAAAGTGGGAGGTCATCCAGGCAGTGGGAGGCATGCAGCTGGGCCAGAGTACCCAGGCGAGTCAGGAGGGAGGAGGTCTGCTGGCTTTGCCGGGATGAGCAAAGAGCAAGGGGCTCACAGCAGCAGCCAACGATGACCTGCGGCACACTTAGGCTGAGATTCTCTTGGGCCAGAAGGGCTGCCAGTCTAGAAGGGGAGAAGCAGAAGGCATACTAGGCCTGCATACATAGGCATTATTACACAATCTTACAATTTCTTTATGCTTACATGAGCAAATGTAAATAAAAGTTTCTAATTGTTATACTCTTTTTTTAAAAACACAAAAAGTAGCCTATTAGACATACTCCTTTGCCCTTTGTGTTTTCACTGAACACATCTGGAAGATCTATCCACATCCCTCTACAGAGAGGACCCTCTTTAGTTTTTTAGTTGCATAGTATTCCATTATACAGATGAACCACAACTTAACTATGCTCCTATTAGTGGACAATGAGTTTTCTGATCTGTTGTTACTATATGCAAGGCTGCAATGAAATGATTTTGCACATAAATCACTTATCATATGCATAATAAGGCTGTAGGAGAAATTCCCCAATGTGGATTGCTAAATTAAAGGGCATATGAATTTGCAATTTTAATAAATATTCACAAACTGCCTTCCTGTAGAGGCTGTACACATTTATGTCCCACTGGCAACCTCAGAATGCTGTTTTCCTATAGTCTAACCAAATATCATGCTATTGAAGTTTTGGATTTTTGCTTATTCATAAAGTACAGATTCACCCATTTCATACTTAACAATATAACTGCTAGAAGTATCAAGAGAAAAAGAAAAAAAAAGGCACATTACATTTTCACAGAGTTGTATAAGATAAAAGATTAAGTCTGGAAGAAATCCTCACTCTCTTTACTAACCCCAAACACAACTGCTCTGAGCCCCTGGCTAACTTGAAATAATCAGGAAGGCCCATGGCTGACTTGCATGCAGGTGGCTCCTACCTCTCTGGGGGAACTTGTCTCTCAAACAGGAGATTCGACACCAGCTGGGAAGAGCTCTGCTGCAGCAGAACAAAGGGATTTCCTACCTTGACCTCCACATGATCTGCAAAGGTAAAGAATATGACCACTCACTGCAAGAGTTCAGAGCCCTGTTTCCCAGAATCAAGAAAAAAGTACAGTGTCAAAATGAAGACAATATTGAGAGCCTTCTGTTAATTCATTCTAGGTAAAAGGTATTCGCAGCATGAACCTGACCGCAAGTTTATCTATATCTTACCACTGCTCTAAAGACTTCCAACCCCAGATGAACTTCAGTGGGCAGGTCTAGCCATGGACGGAAAACTCCTGCTCTCTTCAACCCGACTGAAGTACATACAGTACTCACTCTGCGGGCTTAGGAAAGAATCTGGTACTCAGAGCCTTGATTCCTCTGCTGGGCCCTCAAATCCACAGTGGACCACAGGTGTGACAGAGATATTTTTGAGTCACTAATTCTATGAAAATTGAGTACTCCCATGTGCTATACAATTAAACTAGCACAAGATGAATAAAATAGCCAGAGATGGGGCCGGGCACAGTGGCTCACACCTGTAATCTTAGCACTTTGGAGGCTGAGGTGGGCAGATGACGAGGTCAGGAGTTGGAGACCAGCCTGGCCAATATGGTGAAACCTCGTTTCTACTAAAAATACAAAAACTATCCGGGCATGGTGGTGCACACCTGTAGTCCCAGCTACTCAGGAGGCTGAGGCAGAAGAATTACTTGAACCTGGGAGGCAGAGGTTGCAGTGAGCCGAGATCATGCCACTGCACTCCAGCCTGGGCAACAGAGCGAGACTGTCTCAACAACAACAACAACAAAGTCAGAGATGAATAAGAGAGGAGGACCTTACAAATCTAGTGTTATTGGCTGCTGCTGTTATCTAGAGCCTTTTAATCATGCATCTTTTCTCTTCCTTGCCCTGAACATTAGAAGGCCTGCCATGAATCTATTGCCTCTTTCTTGCTACCTACCAGGCTCAGAGCTCAAACTTCGAAGGAGAACTGCAGCAAGCGTGCTGCAGTAACTGAAGAAGGTGCCCAAGTAGTCCGTCTGCCTGCTGCCTGCTGGGGTCTGTTTGCCCAGGTTCTTCTGGAGAAGCTGAGTCTGGATGTGCACAGGGTGGGCCTCTGCTTCTGAAGCTTTCTGGGCTGCCTGTTCCACCAGGGAAGAGAGTGGAGGAGTCCTGGGCTCTGAGAGGAGGATGGCAGGAGAAAGGACACAGGCTTCAGTCTGTGCGTCTAGCTCTGGGTCAATTTCTGACTGGATATGTGAATTGGGCCTACTACACGCTGCCTGGGGCATCTGACAGCCGCCTGGGCACTACACTTACAAGGCAAATACAAATTTGTAAGTCAGTCACTTAGACAAGTGATTCTCAGCCAGGAAGAGCTTTGAGTCTGGAGTGTATAAAATGACTATGGGGTGTATAGTTCTATTTATACTCTTGTTTCTGGGGTGGAACAGCTTTATGAAGAACACAGCCATTTTTGGGGGAAGGGTTCATCAATATTTACTGAGCACCTGCTGGCT
Organism: Saimiri boliviensis; assembly: GCF_048565385.1. Lineage (NCBI taxonomy): Eukaryota > Metazoa > Chordata > Mammalia > Primates > Cebidae > Saimiri > Saimiri boliviensis. Next base: position 35,910,974 of record NC_133450.1, on the reverse strand, counting down.
GTATTTCTCATTCATTGTGAGAAAAATGTATCAGCTAATGGAGTGTTCACCACACATGAGAGGTGGGAAAACAGGTGCAGTGAAGTGATGAGACACTAAGACATGACCTGGCTAACTAAAGGGCTGACAGAGCCCAGGTCTGGGGTCCCAAGCTTCTGTGCCAAAGTGCTTTGTCACTCTCAGCTGTTTCTGCTCCCCAGTTCAGCTCTTATCTGTTCCTGAGCAGACAGCCTTGTACCTGGCAGCTCTAGTGCCTCTCTCAGTGACTGAAGGACCTGATCTAGCTGCTGGGAGAGGGCGGTGTAGCTGGCGACACAGTCCTCGGTGAGGCTGGGCCAGCACATCTGAAGCAGTTCAGTGATGCTGCACCGTAGAGGGCCTCCTCCCTTTTCTTCCACACTCTCTATGGAAAGCAAATGAGAAAGAAAAAGTGAAGTCTGCTGCTGACTTAATGTTCCAAATCCAGAAGAAAAGAGAAAAAAGAAACTCACCTGATTTAGTTTGACCAGCTGACATAGGCAAGTAATTGAGAATCTTACTGATTTGCTGAAGAACAACTGGAAAACCTTGAATGCCATCGGCAATTAGGAGTACGTGGTCTATCCGTCGACCTGGAAATAGATGAAAAAAGACGGAATGCAAAAAAAAAAAAAAAAAAGACATTGAGGTATTTTCAGAGATTGACACTCAGTCCTATATGTACCTGTGGAATTTTATCCTCTTCAATATTAAGGAGGAAATACATGCTGTGCCATTTGGGATGATAACCAGTATACTTCACTAATTTCATGCCTGAGATTCTAGGACTGCCTCTGGCAAGATGCCTCAGCTGTCAACAACATCAGCAGAGTCAGAATCTCCAGCACTCCTATGGAATTGTTGTCCCAAGCCAAATGGATTTGCCATGGTACTGCCCTAAGCTGTGAACTTGGGTAGGGATCACATCTGTCTTCTTTAATTGCTTTAAGTGGTATCTTGACATTCCAACTAGACTATAAACAACTTTATGAACATAGATTATGCTTTATATCTCTCCTATACTCCCACACACTTGGGACAATCTGGAAAGACAGTGGTCACTAAATTAATTCCCAAATCAGTATACTGAAGAGATATTTGCACTCCCATGTTTGTTGCAGTGCTGTTCATAATAGCCAAGATTTTGAAGGAACCTAAGTGTTCATCAACAGATGAATGGATAAAGAAAATGTGGTACCTAAACATCGTGAAAATGGCCGTACTGCCCAAAGTAATTTACAAATTCAATGCTATTCCCATCAAGCAACCAATGACCTTCTTCACAGAACTGGAAAAAACCACCTTGAACTTCATATGGAACCAAAAGAGAGCCCACATAGCCAAGTCAATTCTAAGCAAAAAGAACAAAGCAGGAGGCATCACACTACCGGACTTCAAACTATACTACAAGGCTACAGTAATCAAAACAGCATGGTACTGGTACCAAAACAGATATAGACCAATGGAACAGAACAGAGGCCTCAGAGGAAATACAACCTATCTACAACCATCCAATCTTCGACAAACCTGACAAAAACAAGCAATAGGAAAAGGATTCCCTGTTTAATAAATGATGTTGGGAAAACTGGCTAGCCATGTGCAGAAAGCAGAAACAGGACCCCTTCCTGACACCTTACACCAAAATTAACTCCAGATGGATTAAAGACTTAAACATCAGACCTAACACCATAAAAACCCTAGAAGAAAATCTAGGCAAAACCATTCAGGACATAGGCGTAGGCAAGGACTTCATGACCAAAACGCCAAAAGCAATGGCAACAAAAGCCAAAATAGACAAATGGGACCTAATCAAACTCCACAGCTTCTGCATGGCAAAAGAAACAGTCAGTAGAGTGAATCGGCAACCAACAGAACGGGAAAAAATTTTTGCAGTCTACCCATCTGACAAGGGGCTGATATCCAGAATTTACAAAGAACTAAAACAGATCTACAAGAAAAAAACACACAAGCCTATTCAAAAATGGGTGAAGGATATGAACAGACACTTTACAAAAGAAGACATACAGGAGGCCAGCAAAAATATGAAAAAAAGCTCATCATCACTGGTTATTAGAGAAATGCAAATCAAAACCACATTGAGATACCATCTCACACCAGTTAGAATGGCGATCTTTAAAAAATCTGGAGACAAAAGATGCTGGAGAGGATGTGGAGAAATAGGAACACTTTTTCTTTTCTTTTTTTTTTTTTTTTTTTTTGAGACGGAGTTTCACTCTTGTTACCCAGGCTGGAGTGCAATGGCGCAATCTCGGCTCACCGCAACCTCCGCCCCCTGGGTTCAGGCAATTCTCTTGTCTCAGCCTCCTGAGTAGCTGGGATTACAGGCACGCGCCACCATGCCCAGCTAATTTTTTGTATTTTTAGTAGAGACGGGGTTTCACAATGTTGACCAGGATGGTCTCGATCTCTTGACCTCGTGATCCACCCGCCTTGGCCTCCCAAAGTGCTGGGATTACAGGCTTGAGCCACCGCACCCGGCCAGGAACACTTTTACACTGTTGGTGGGAGTGTAAATTAATTCAACCATTGTGGAAGACAGTGTGGCGATACCTCAATGACCTAAAAATAGAAATCCCATTTGACCCAGCAATCCCATTACTGGGTATATATCCAAAGGATTATAAATCATTCTACTATAAGGACACATGCACATGAATGTTCACTGCAGCACTGTTTACAACAGCAAAGACCTGGAACCAACCTAAATGCCCATCGATGATAGACTGGATAGGGAAAATGTGGTACATATACACCATGGAATATTACGCAGCCATCAAAAACAATGAGTTCGTGTCCTTTGTAGGGACATGGATGAACCTGGAAACCATTATTCTCAGCAAACTGACACAAGAGCAGAAAATCAAACACCGCATGTTCTCACTCATAGGTGGGTGTTGAACAATGAGAACACATGGACACAGGGAGGGAAGCACTACACACTGGGATCTGTTGGGGGGAAATGGGGGAGGGACGGGGCGTGGGGAGGTGGGAAGAGATAGCATGGGGAGAAATGACAGATACAGGTGAGGGGAAGAAAGGCAGCAAACCACACTGCCATGTGTGTGCCTATGCAACAATCTTGCATGTTCTTCACATGTACTCCAAAACCTAAAATGCAATAAAATAAACAAACAAACAAAAAAGAAAATGTGGTACCTATACACAAAGGAGTACTATTCAGCCATATAAAAGAATGAGATACAATCATTAGCAACAACATGGATAGAACTGAAGATGATTGTGTTAAGCAAAATAAGCCAGGCACAGAAGGACAAACATCATATGTTCTCACTTATGTGTGGGATCCAAAACTCAAAACGATTGACTTCATGGAGATAGAGAATAGAAGGATTGTTACCAGAGGCTGGGAAGGTAGTAAAGGGTGGGGGAAGATGGAGATGGTTAATGGGTACAAAAAATAGAGGCCAGGTGTGGTGGCTCACACCTGTAATCCCAGCACTTTGGGAGGCCAAGGTGGGTGGGTGGTGAAACCCATATCTAATAAAAATATAAAAATTAGCTGGGCGTGGTGGCACGTGCCTGTCGTTCTAGCTACTCAGGAGGCTGAGACAGGAGAATCGCCTGAACCCAGGAGACAGAGGCTGCAGTGAGCTAAGATTGTGCCACTGCACTCCAGCCTGGGTGACATAGCGAGACTCTGACTCAAAAAAAAAAAAAAAAAAAAGGTAGAAACAATGAATAAGACCTAGTATTTAATATGACAACATGGGGACTATAGTGAATAATTCAATTGCACATTTAAAAATAGCTGAAAGAGTATAACTAGCTTGTTTGGAACACAAAGGATAAATGCTTGAGTGGATGGATACCCAATTTTCCATGATGTGACTGTTTTTTTGTTTTTTTTTTTTGAGACGGAGTTTCACTCTTGTTACCCAGGCTGGAGTGCAATGGTGCGATCTCGGCTCACTACAACCTCTGCCTCCTGGGTTCAGGCAATTCTCCTGCCTCAGCCTCCTGAGTAGCTGGGATTACAGGCATGCACCACTATGCCCAGCTAATTTTTGGTATTTTTAGAGACGAGGTTTCACCATGCTGACCAGGATGGTCTCGATCTCTCGACCTCGTGATCCACCCGCCTCGGCCTCCCAAAGTGCTGGGATTACAGGCTTGAGCCACCGCGCCTGGCCGCTATGTGACTGTTACTCATTGCATGTCTGTACCAAAAAATCTCAAATACCACATAAATATATACACCAAATATGTAGCCACACAAATTAAAAAAACAAGAATTCCTTATGGATTGACATGAAACTGTTTCAGTGATTAAGAGCTTGAAAAATATTTTATTTTAGGATATAAGTATTAGATGAGGGGAAGGGCAGATCATTGGACAAAAACAGCATTGTATAAGCCACTGTATACTTTCTTTAAAGGACTATGTAAATATTAAAGGACATTTTAACTGACAGCTCAGAGGTGATTTGGAGGGGTGCATAGAAGAGTTAAACAGCGGGCTTGATGCTGCTATCCTTAGAACATCTGCTTGCAAGGTTGGCCCTTGGCTGGCACTATGGACTTGACTGGTTAGTTTCCTATGGTGATATAAAACTTTCCCTAAGTGACAGTAGCTCAATAGGCCTAAAAACTTTGTTCAATATGGTTTATGCTGAGCACCTGCTTTCCTTTTGGGAATCCGGAATTTGCTACATGCGAAGCAGAGGGTGTTTTCGTCACCAGTCCTCAAAAAAAAATACCTCGACCCTTGGGTCTCTAATGAGCTTCCCTATAGACAACACCTTGCAACTGCTGGCACAACTCATTGCTGGAGGAATAAGCATGTCCTGTGTGACTCCACAGGGAGAGGACTCTTGGAAGCTTGGACCTGGTTTCCTTCAGATTTTTATCCTATGAGCCTTTTACTTTGCTGATTTCTCTGTGTGTCCATTTGCTGAAATAAATCTTAGCTCTATGACTGTATCTGATTGGATGTGACGAAATTTCATAATCCATTTGCCATGTGCTTCCTCCAATAACTGCTTTCTTCTTGGACAATTTATCAAGACTCTCAGAAACCCATCTCATTTGAGAATGAAGGGATATAGTTAAACACAGTACACTCACCCCGCCTTTCAAGGCTACTATTCAAACGCCGTTCGGCTGTCTCCATAAGCTGCTTACAGGTTTTCCAGAGCTGGCACTGACAGCAAGCTAGGTCAAATGCAGCCATGGCAGGGGGACTGAGGTCTTCCAGAACCTCTCTCAGAGGAGCAGTGGGCTCCGTCAGAGCTGTGTTTATCCAAAAGTCCTCCTGGAGCGTGGGGATGGGCTCTCCAGAGGTGCTGAGCAGCTTGTCGGTCACATCAGAGATAGAGTAAAACACCATTCCTGGCCATCCAGCAGTGAAATAAAAAGCAAGGAGTTAAAAGGATACTCACTACAACTTTTATTGGGCAAAGTAGTTATTTAAAAAATGTTTGAGGTTCATCTGCACAGGGTACCTTCTATGTATATTAGTACTATCATTACTGCCCACGCTTGTAGCTTCAAAACAGTAGCATGAAAGGAAGACCAAGAGAAACTCAGAGTGGTCCAGATGAAGGAGGGCTTCTTCCAAATGGGGTCTCAAAGTAGTTTCGGAAAGAATGAGGTAGATCTGTGTGTGCTAATCAGAAAAGATCTCTAAAACACATCGCTAAAAAGCAAGGTAGACTGTAGTATTGTCCTAAGAGCCTATCTATATTAAAAACAGAAAGGATGTGTATATGTTCTTATGAATAGGCAAAGAAAATTTCTGGGATAATATATAGGGAGCAATATGTGATGGTACCTTGGTATGTAGAGCCTAGGTCAGTAAGAGTTGTGAAAATGTGAAAGATGATTCCAGCTCCAAGAAATAATGAAAGGATGGGCTCTTTTGCAGTGCATCCAAGGTTGGGAAATTGAGACCTGTGAATTCTAGGGCTTACGTTTTAATATCCAACTTTACTTTATAGAACAGTAAAATAATATGCTTTATCCCTGAATAATTATGTGGGAATGAAATAAACTCCGAACCATTTCCTGAAGCCAGAGACAGTGGCCATCAAAACACAGGTTAAAAATAGCATTCATAGGCTTCAGTTTATATCACATAGGATAAGCTTCATGCAGTAGGTCTAGTGGTGGTGTGTGAACAGCCTGGGCAGGGAAGTTGGGCACAGCTGGAAAACTGGATGTATCGAGTTTGCTGTTTTTCAAGGTAGGTGTCCTGTATTGAATTTCTGCTCACCCTCACGAGCAGCCTGGGATTCTGGTGGTTTCTCCCCTTTTCCCCTCTTTCCTGGCTACCTCGTCATTTACGGTATTAGCAGGGAAGCCTGACCTGCTGCCGCAGCGCTGCCAATGGCCTGTAGAGTTGAGCGGCTACTGCCAGTTCTCCGAATGGTGTTGCTACCCCCATCTGAGTTCTGGTTTTCAATCTTGTGCTCTACTTGGGCCAGCTCTTGGATCACTTCCTGGTAGCGCTCCATGAACATCAGTTCCCCTGAACTGGGTGAGGACTTCAGGTTGAATGTGAACAGCACCTGTCATGGGAGAGGGAGAGTGTGGGCCCTGGTGGTCCCAATGATTTAGGGAATGTCTATAGACAGGAGACCTTGCCAATCATTAGACTGTGGCCCTAAGATATCTTGGTGCTTTGTAGGGTCAGAAGAGCACTGAATGTTAGAAGAGCAGGTCAACTATAAAAAATAATTCATAAAAGAAAACCACTAAAGCCTCAGTAAAAAATTGGCAAAAGCTGTGGACAATTTCAGAGAAAATATATATGACTAACATATAAGTGAGAAAATATTTTTTCCCTTATCAGCAATCTAGGAATTTAAGTAACAATACCATTTGGCATGCATCACAATAACAAAGTGCAAAAACAAATCCTTAGGAGCTGGTGTAACATTAAGTGTCACAACTTTTTTGACAAGCAGTTTGGCAATCTATAAAGCTTTCAAAGTGTTTCTATCTTCTGACTCAGTAATTTTTATGAGGAACTTTCTTAAGAAAATAATTCAAAAGGCTTAATACCTAAATGTAATCACCTTGGCACTATATATAACAACTATTACAAGGTTAAAAATTATCTAAATCTTGAGCAACAGGGAAATGACTAAATGCATCTACTTGATTAGACTATCGTAAGGTCACTAAAATCAAGATTAAAAGACAAATGCTCATATCATAATATAAAAATGCATGATATAAAGTGTTAGATTTGAAATAATCCCAGCTATTGAAAAGTCATACATATTTTGGAGAAATATTGGCCAAAAAAATGAAATTTTTAATATTGGTTGTTTCATACTATAGGGTTAAAAATAATTTTATTTTCTTGTAATACTTTCTGTTATTTTCTTATATGTACAACTTATTCTGTCTGTATTCAGGTCAAAAAATAAAGTTTTCATTAAAAAAAAAAAAAGACCATGGCCCAAGGAAAAAAGAAGTAGAGGACATTTAGGGGTAAAATATCATGGGACTCCTAGTTAAATTCCTCTGGATTTGAGCATTAGAAAGGCTGGGGAGGGGGCGGCCACAGTGGCTCATGCCTGTAATCCCAGCACTTCGGGAGGCCGAGGCGGGCAGATTACTTGAGGTCAGGAATTTGAAACCAGCCTGGCCAACATGGTGAAAATTCGTCTCTACTAAAAGCATAAAATTTAGCCAGTCATGGTGGTGTGCATCTATAATCCCAGCTACTCAGGAGGCTGAGACAGGAGAATCGCTTGATCCCAGGAGGCCAAGGTTGCAGTGAGCTGAGATAGAGCCACTGCACTTCAGCCTGGGTGATGAGTTAAGATGCTGCCTCAAAAAAAAAAGAAAGCCTGGGGCTGGGGAGGGTCCTGACCTCCTTCAAGGATCATAATTATCATTATCATTAAAGCATAAGATCTAAAATGATCAGAGAAGGTTAAGTAAAAATTGTCCTATCACCTAGAGTTCCCTAGATTTATTCCTCAACAACTGAACTCAGCTGAAAGAACTATTCTGACCTACATATTAAGTAGCTAAATTACCAAATACTTTACTAACAGTAAAAGTATCATTAATATACCAAGAGAGTTTTAAAAATCAGAAGAGTAGTGTTTTATGCTATTAAGTTTAATCAACAGTAGAGGATTTTTTATATTCCTCACAGAACATAATCCTCTTAACGTCCCTATGAGGTAGAAAAAGCAGTTATTACATTTAACTCCAATTTTCAAATGAGGATATCAAAGCTTAGAGAGGTTCAGAGTCTTTCTGACTACCACTCCTGTGCTATTTTCTCTCTACAATAAAGATATTCTAGTCTGTTAATTGAACGGGCATTTTATTTATTATTGAGGCTGGGCGCAGTGGTTCATGCCTATAATCACAGCACTTTGGCAGTCTGAGGTGGGTGAGGTCAGGAGTTTGAGACCAGCCTGACCAAAATAGCAAAACCTCATCCCTACTAAAAATACAAAAATTAGGCCGGGCGTGGTGGCTCAAGCCTGTAATCCCAGCACATTGGGAGGCTGAGGCAGGTGGATCACAAGGTCAAGAGATCGAGACCATCCTGGTCAACATGGTGAAACCCCGTCTCTACTAAAAATACAAAACATTAGCTGGGTATGGTGGTGTGTGCCTGTAATCCCAGCTACTTAGGAGGCTGAGGCAGGAGAATTGCCTGAACCCAGGAGGTGGAGGTTGTGGTGAGCCGAGATCGTGCCATTGCACTCCAGCCTGGGTAACAAGAGTGAAACTCCGTCTCAATAAAAAAAAAAAAAAAAAGAAAATACAAAAATTAGCTGGACATGGTAGCAAATGCCTGTAATCCCAGCTACTTGGGAGGCTGAGGCAGGAGAATCAGTTGAACCTGGGAGAGGGAGGTTGCAGTGAGCTGAGATCGCACCATTGCACTCCAGCAGCCTGGGTGACTAGAGCAAAACTCGGTCCCACCTCCCTCCCCAAAAAGAAAAGGAAATTGTCTGTATTATAATTTTTAACTAGATAAAAACATAGGCTGGGCATGGTGGCTCATGCCTGTAATCCTAGCACTTTGGGAGGCTGAGGCTGGTGGATCACTTGAGGTCAGGAGTTCGAGACCAGCCTGGCCAACATGGTAAAACCCTGTCTCTACAAAATACAAATTTTGTATTTGTAAAAATACAAAATTTAGCCTGGTGCTGTGGTGGGTGCCTGTAATCATAGCTACTAGGGAGGCTTAAGCAGGAGAATCATTTGAACCTGGGAGGTGGAGGTTGCAGTGAGTAGAAATCATGCCACTGCACTCCAGCCTGGGCAAGAGAGGAAGACTCCATCTCAAAGAACTCCAAAACAACAACAACAACAACAACAACAACAAAAACCCCTGTATATGTTCAAAAAAGGAGTCAAGCAGATAAACAAAAGTTTCTATGTTTTTAAGTGGTGGGAGTGTGGCTGAATATTTTATTTTACCTTTGTAAAACACTGCTTATGTTAAGAACCACAAACAATTCAGTATCTTTCAATCCACCCTACTGAAGCCTGGGCCTGGGCATAGAAGCAGGAAACCCCCTCCTGCTTTTTCTGGTCGATGAGGATCCCTGAGTGCTCCCAAGTGGCCCTGGTTGCACATGCTCCAAGCCTTACCTGATACTACGTCAGTTAAGGTCTGGCAAGGTATGACCTAGGCTCCCCTCACCTGATGGGCTTCTGTGAAGTTCCCTCGAAGGATGCAGGATGCCAGCAGTGACTCAGGTGGGGAGAACATCATGGGGATGAGTGAACTTTGAGGATGGGGGTGCAATCTGCTGTCCAGCTCATTCTGCCCAGACACAGCACTCAGACTTCCCTCTGTTGGGACACATGAATGTGTGGGGCCAGAGAAGCAACAGGAATTGAGGAAATGCTATATTGCTGCCACTTCCCACCAAACTTTTATCTCCTCAATATCCTTCTGTAAAAGGTCTGTAAATAGGTCTTAATTTTTCCTCAAATGAAGGGCAAACCTATGCTATTACCTTTGGATATAAGATGTAAATGTCAATTACCTTCCTTGGGTATTTACCTCTATTTATCTCCGCTGCTGGGTAACGAAACTGAAAATGAAACAGTCCTTTCCCTTTTCCTAGCTAAAATCTGGCCATCTGCCAACCTTAAACAACAAGTTTGACTGCTTAATCCTGGCTTTACACCATGGTATATGGTAACTCACTATCAGGGCAAAGCTGCTCAAAATTGGCAGCTGGTGGAAATCTGCATACCTGATGTACTTGTGCTCAGCTCACTACTTGTACTTTCCAGAGATGGGCTGGAACCTTTGTCTCGGCCATCTACAGGTATTGGGAAGAAAAGAGAACGTCAATTATCAGCTCCTTATAGAGTGGGAAGTGTGAAGTTGGCTTGAAAGCCAAGATCTGGGTAGTTAGAGACAGAGGACAATTACTATGACACCTGCTGCTTTTTCTACAGCAAAACACAAACTCCGACAGACCAAAGACAAAGGGTGGGCTTAATATGGCAACAGGGTTCACTTGGGTAGTAGCCTATACCAGTGGTTCCTAACCTGTGGGTCTCAAAGCCACAGGAACTTTCAAGTTATTTTTAGGAGTCAGTGTTCGGCACCTGCTCAGTAAGCACTGGCAGTATTCTGAAAAAATAAAAGCACAACTGTTATAACTAGGAAGTAGTAGGGACACAATATTTCCTGACATAGAAAAAGGTGTCCTCATACTTGAAAAAGTAGACAACTGGCTGGGTGCGGTGGCTTACGCCCACCTGTAATCCGAGCGCTTTGGGAGGCCATTGCGGCAAGATAGCTTAAGCCCAGGGCTTCGAGACCAACCTGTGCAACATAGCAAGACCTTGTCCACACAAAAAATTAAAAACAAACCAGTTGGGCAAGGTGGCATGCACCTGTAGTGCCAGCTTCTCAGGAGGCTGCCACAGAAAGGACTGTCTGAGCCCAGGGTTCGAGGTTACACTGAGCTATGATCGTGCCATTGCATCTCAGCCTGGGAGACAGAGCAAGACCCTATCTCTATTAAAAAAAAATATAGGAAACCAAAGTCTAAGACCTGGCTAGCTGAAGGCCATAATATTCAAAGTCTCAGAGAAAAAGCTTCTTCTCTTCTCAACACCACGTTTTCTAACGTGTTAGAGCTTTCTGACAGAGGCTCACTATTCCTTAGCATGGTAATTTGAGGGGCTGTCTCAGCCTAATACAAGGGAGTCCCCTCAGTTCAGTGTTTGGGCTGCCCTTTAGAAAGAACAGCTATAGGAAAGAGGTGGTGGGTTGTGCATTCTTGGGCTGAAGGGGTCGAGTGGATGCAAATTCTGCCTTCTGACCCAAACTGATTAATGTGGCAGCTTAAGGGACTTAGCAACTCAACCTTGAAGGTTTCTCTCATGGCATCCTCCACCCTATCCAGTATGCTCACCTTTCATGTTGCCACCTAGCTAGAGGCCAATCGTTCTCTGGAGCTTGGTCCAAGAGTCAACTCCTTCATGAAACCTGTTTTGCCCTGACATCTGCAGGTCATGTTGATGTCCCCTTTTAAGACATGTCTGTTTTCAGGCAAGGCGTCAGGTCACTTTAAACTTTTCACGTTTACTGTCTAAGCAGGTACATTACAGATTGTTTGATGTTAAAGGCCCAGTTTTTGCCTCATTTACCTCCCTCAAGATACCTAGTATTGTTTAGCCCACAGGAAATCCTCATTTCTTTTAATTTTTAAAAGATCAATACCAAAAACCATAGCAAAACTTGATTCTTTAAAAATTTAGTACTCCTGCATAATGTGCCTGTATTAAACTTCTCAAAGAAAAGCCCATAAGCAGAATAAAAAGACAAAATAGAGAAAAATATGATGATAAAGTATTTTCCTTAATGTATAAAGAGCTTTCTACAATTCAACAAGAAATTCCTAAAAGAAAAATGGACCTTAGACACTAGCCAGTTTACAGAAAAATATAAATAACCAATAAATATACGAAAAGATATTCAATCTCAAACTAAAAAAAAAAAAAAAAATACTACTAAAGCAAGAAGACATCATTATTTTATCACCCATACTGGTGAAGGCTTTAAAAAATCTAATACAACTGACTGATGAGAGTATGTTCAAATAGGTAATCACATATAGCTTGCAGAACTATAAATCACAGGAGGGAGAGAAGGATGGAGAGAGGGTGGTTAATGAATACAAAATCAGAGCTAGATAGGGATCAGTTCTGCTGTTCTGTAGCAGTGCAGGATGAATACGGTTAACTATAATCTATTATATATTCTCAAAGAGCTAGAAAAAAGGATTTTTTTTTTTTTGAGATGGAGTCTCACTCTGTTACCCAGACTGGAGTACAGTGGCACGATCTCAGCTCACTGCAACCTCTGCCTCATAGGTTCAAGAGATACTCCTGCCTCAGCCTCCTGAGCTTGGCATCCGCCACCACACCCAGCAAACATTTGTATTTTTAGTAAAGACAGGGATTCGCTATGTTGGCCAGCCTGGTCTTGAACTCCTTACCCAAGTGATCCATCTGCCTTGGCCACCCAGAATGTCGGGATTACAGGTATGAGCCACAGTGCCCGGCCGAAGAAAGGATTTTGAATGTTCACAACACAAGGAAATGACAAATGTTAGAGGTGATGGATAAATATTACTCCAATTTGGTCATTACACATTTTATAAACATACTGAAATATCACTGTGTATCCCATAAATATGTACAATTATTATACGCCAACTAAAAATAAAAGGGCAGCCGCACACAGTGGCCCATGCCTGTAATTCTAACACTTTGGGAAGCCGAGAAGAGTGGATCACTTGAGGTCAGGAGTTCAAGATCAGCTTGGCCAACATGGCAAAACCCTATCTCTACTAAAAATACAAACATAAGCTGGGCATGGTGGTGCGCACCTGTAATCCCAGCTACTCAGGAGGCTGAGGCACGAGAATTTCTTGAACCCAGGAGGCAGAGGTTGTAGTAAGCTGAGATCATGCCACTGTACTCCATCCTGGGCAACTGAGCAAGATGCCATCTTTAAAAAAAAAGAAAAGAAAAGAAAAAGTAAAAGGGAAAAAATAATAAGACCTTCTTCACAGTATTGTGAGGATTAAATAAGTTAGCAATTATAAGGAATGTAGAGCAGTATCTGGCATATAATAACTACTTAATATTAACTCTTACAGAAAAAAATATATATTGATCTACCTTATTTTTAAGGCAACTGGTTAATATCTATCTGTATTTTGTATCCACATACATCTGACCTAGTAATTCTGCTGCTAGGGGCTTATGCACAGACATGTACAAGGTTGTTTACTACAGCACTGTTTATAATAGTAAAAAACTTAAATGTCCATGAACAGGGTGTTTTTGACAATGGAACACTAGGAGTATTTAAAATGGTAAGTTAAAAAAGTCCTCAATTTACAGTATAATATATCGGTATATATAAAAGGATATCATTGAAAAAATCAAGCTGCAGTTCTCAATATATAGTATAATGCATGTGTATATATAAAAGAAAATACATGTTTGTATTGCATGGAAAATTTCTGGAAGGATACATAGGAAACTACTAATAAGGGTTACCTTGGGGGAGTGGGAATAGGATAATTTTACAACACTTGTTGTCTTTGACCATGTGCTGTTTCTTAAAGAGTATTAGACAAGTAACATTACACCACTTGCCCAGTGCATGGGAATGAGCTCTTGAGATTACCTGCCTGGCTCCTTCTTGTCCGACGACCCCGGCGGAGACTGGGGTGCCGTGGGGCAGGCCGGTATCTTCGGGAAGGTTGCTCCTCTGAAAGAGCAAACCCAATGGGACATATAGGAGAATGATCAACTTTGATTTGGACCCCTCTTGGCATAACAGGTAGGGGAAGGTTTGCACTAGGCTCTGAGACATGGAGCATACCCCAGTGTTCTGACACTCTTTGCCATGGTGATGATATGCCCTGAGTTATGGGGTGACTCCCATGTACTCCTAGCTCTCTCCCACATTCCTGGGATCTTTCTCTCTCCCCACCTTCTGGTCCCACCAGTTCATCCTCCTCTCACCTGAACGACGGTTGCTTGTCACCACCTTGTATCTCCACTGGGCCTCAGAGAGAACCTTGGAAAGTCGATGCAGGCGGCTCTGCAGTCCATCTCTGCTTCCGGAGCAGTTCTGACCTTCTTGCTTTGGCTTCTCAGGGAGGTTGCGGCTGCTGATCTCATCCAGTTGTTCTTGGAGAAGCCTGAGGAAGGCCCCTATTGCAAATTCATCAGCCAGAAATCCACTGATACCACTAGTAAAGTGCTTTAAGTCCAAAAAGCTGTGCCTATGAGGCACTGGGTAACTGTCTTTTGGCTCTGCCTTCAAACGGCTTGGCATTGTATAAGCAAGGCTCTTTGGGATTCCCAGGGAACCCCATTCTGACTTCCTTTCGGGATGTGCTATGTGCTGAGGGCTCTCTGATGGGGACCTCAAACCTGTGGGGCTCTTCCCCTCAATGTCATCATCCTCAGCATAGTCCTCAGGCAAGTGAGGCTCTGGGTGAAGATCAGCAGAGGTGATGAGGAGCAATGAGAAGATGTTTTCTAGAAGCTCCAGGCACAAAGAGTCAGGAATACTGCACAGATACTGTTGACACTTGGCCAGATAAGTTGAGAAGAGATTTGCAGCACCTACAAAAACATGTACAAGAGAAGAGGCCAGAGAAAGAGAAGACAGAATGCAAACATTAGAAACATTACCTCCCAGAGTCAGAGTCTCACAACTTTAGCTCATTTATTTATTTAATTCTAAAGGAACTGAGGTAACAGTGAGAAGAATAAGAGAGACTTCTTAGGCTGTCTCTTCATGATTTGCAGAAAGATTTTGCTATTCTAAAGGTACAGCTGGCCAGGCATGGTAGCTAATGCCTGTAATCCCAGAATTTAGGGAGGGTGAGGCAGGTGGATCACTTGAGCTCAGGAGTTTGAGACCAGGCCTGGCCAACATGATGAAACCCTGTCTCTACTAAAATACAAAAATTAACCAGGCATGGTGGCAGGTGCCTGTAATCCCAGCTACTTGGGAGGCCGAGACAGGAGAATCACTTGAACCCAGGAGGCAGAGGTTGCAGTGAGCTGAGATCACGCCACTGTACTCTAGCCTGGGTGATGGAGGGAGACTCTGTCTCAAAGAAAAAAAAAAGTACAGCTTACGGAAAGCTCATTATTTTGTATCTGCTTTGTAAATATTACATTGTTCCTCATCCCTGACAATGACTCCATATTTCACTTCCAGGAATGAAGGTAGCAGGCAGACCCTTTACTCTTCAATACTCTTTCCACTTATTTTTATACCGAAGATGATCATGGCTATGTAGATCTCTTAAGAAATCCTCAGTAGGCAAAAATGACCATGCTAAGAGGTAAAGGTCTATTCCAAAGCTAGAAGAGAGGGAAAACTGATCACTGGTCACAGAAGGCAAGTTAAGTAATTGTTAATTATTAAGAAAAATGAGAAAGAATAAGATGATTAGGTTGGTACTTTCCACATTGTAGGCTGTGACCTCTGAAATCACTTTAGAAGGCTACATTTAAAAAGATCAAACAGAGATTGGGCGCGGTGGCTTACGCCTGTAATCCCAGCAATTTGGGAGGCCGAGGCGGGTGGATCACAAGGTCAAGAGATCGAGACCATCTTGGTCAACATGGTGAAACCCCGTCTCTACTAAAAATACAAAAATTAGCTGGGCATGGTGGCGCGCGCCTGTAATCCCAGCTACTCAGGAGGCTGAGGCAGGAGAATTGCCTGAACCCAGGAGGCGGAGGTTGCGGTGAGCCGAGATCGCGCCATTGCACTCCAGTCTGGGTAACAAGAGTGAAACTCCGTCTCAAAAAAAAAAAAAAAAAAAAGATCAAATAGGAAAGAAAAATAATCCGGAGTGTGCTCTATGAAGTAAGCACTGTTTGTAAAATTTTGTTTCAGTTTATAGATCATATAAACACACATACATATGCAAACACACAAAGTTTTTACCTTGGTGCAAACTGGAGGAGGATATAAAATGCCATTTCTACTGTGAAATTAGTTTTTTAAAAAAGCAATTGAAAACACCCCACTAGGTGATCAGATTCTGTTAAAACTTAGGCAATCACTTGCTTTTCCCACGTCCCTTTGATTTACAGAGGCAGATAGATGGATGAGACTATTCCTGGGTGAAATAAAATTAAGATCATCACCCCACTCCCAATCTTGGTAGAAGAGAGTCAACACATAAGGCCCCTATTGGCATAGCTTGTTACTAGCTTATGTCAGGGATGGAGGGAAGTGCTGTACCTGGGGAGGAAAGAGAGTCATTCGCTGGCTCTGCAGCTGAAGCCAGGTCCTCACAGAGGCTGTCTTTGCAGTCCTGGCACTGAGAGTGCTGATGTGAGTTCACACAGAGGGCATAGATGGCATACTTCATCGCACAGAAGCCCTGGTAGAGTGTCAGGTTCTGAGACTGGCTCAGGTGCTCAGGGACTGCAGCATCAACTGCATCTGAATTACAGAGAGAAACAGGCTGAACTTGAGAGTTAATCCCTTCATGCTACAAGTATGCATGAAGCAAAGAGATGCTGTGCTGCACTTCGAGGTCCACCTATAGGTTCTTACCCTCTCTCCTTTCTGTTGGTCTGACTAGAGCTTTCCCTCTAGTCAGTATCAACTTTCAGTTCCCTCCTACACCTCCCTTCACCTCCCTTCTACATATCTCATGACTTCTACATGGCATTATTGCCCAGGGCCAGGACTTGCACCTAAGAGTCAGTGCCTCCTTAAATTTTGTACCTTAAATATCTCTCTTGCCTCACCTTATTTACAGCCTTATTATTGCCTCATTTTGCCTTTTCCAAATTCAAGTTCCAAGTATGCCCCAGTGGGTCCAGGGATCGGATTTAAAATACCGTATTCCTTTGGAGGACCTGTATACTTGCATGTAGGAGCAGATTTCCTATAGGAATAGGAACTCTGCTCTGGAAATCTGCTAAACAAGCTGCCTCTCTTTCCAGAAAAAACATGGAATCTAGTAACACTGGTTCTCCAATTAGTAGCAGGTACTTTTGAAAAGAAAAGCAACATCCAGGCTGCGAAACCTCAACTGCCATATAAGAAAGTTTGTGTCTCCCAAAGGTAAGTGTCTCTGACCTGTGTGGCAGGTTGTGACTATACAATGATACGTTTCTTAAGAACAGAAAGAAACGTATACATTCCACAATGTATACATGCATCAACACATCACGTTGTATTCCCAAAATAGATGCAATTATTATTAGTCAATTAAAAATAGGGTAACACTATGCAGGGTGTAGTGATAAGTGCCTGTAGTCCTACCTATTAGGAAGGCCGAGACAAGAGGATCATTTGACCACAGGAGATTGAGACTAGCTTGGGCAACATAGCAAGACTCCTTCTCAAAAACAAACAAACAAAAAAACCATGGTGAGAATTCATTTGAGAGAGGAGAGAAATAAGACAAAACTTAAAAAGAAAGAGCTTTTTAATGGGGTCTTGAACGTAAGCAAAGATCTTAGGTTAAAAGAAAATGCTTTGTTCCTGTTTCAGACAAGTCTTTCTTCTTTTTTTTTTTTTTTTTTGAGACACAGTCTCATTCTGTCACCCAGGCTGGAGTGCAGTGGCGTGATCTCAACTCACTGCAACCTCCAACTCCTGGGTTCAAGTGATTCTCCTGCCTCAGCCTCCTGAGTAGCTGGGATTACAGGCGCACACCACCACACTGGCTTATTTTTTTATTTTCAGTAGAGACGGGATTTCATCATGTTGGCCAGGCTGGTCTTGAACTCCTGACCTCAAGTGGTCCACCCAGCTCAGCCTCCCAAGGGTTGGGATTATAGGCATGAGTCACCACGCTGGGCCCAGGCAAGTCTTTCTTCTAAATTTCCTATCTGTTATATGTATATAAAATGGACATGAGAGAAAAGGCACAAAACATGCTATCAGAAAGCTTATAAAACATGAAATCACTCTCTGAGAATTTGTGTAAACACTGACTGACAATGCTGTGTACTCAGAGGGCAGTTCCTAATTCTGTTTCACTGGAATGAGGTTGTAGTGGTGCTTCCTGTGATGGTTCCACAAGGACAAGGAATGCAGGACCATGCTCATGGGATTCTCTACACCTCACCAAGAAAGAGGAGGGATGCCCTATATCCCATAGTCTGATTAGGACAAACATTTAGAGATCTGCTCACCACCTTCTTGTAAGATCTCAGCAATCACATGTAAATAAATCTCATGCTGGAAGAAACATGCAAAACTGTCCTAAGAGGAAATCCTGGCCAGGTCATTCCATCCCAACTTACCAGGTTCTTGCTGGGGGTTCTTGGCTGGCACCTTCTGTAAGAGCTTGAGAACATCTTCCTCCCTGAGGGCTGGAAGGTTTGTAAGGTGATGGATAGTGTAGAGCACTGAGTGGCTGTCTCCACCATGTAAATGACACAACAGATCTCTCTTTGGTATGGGGTTGCTGAAGGGGAAAGTCAGGAGGATGGAAGAGAAGCAGTTTATATTATTGCCTGAAGAAAGATCAATCTCCATTCCCTCTTGTTCTTCCTCTCTGGACCATAATGCCGCAAGTTTCACTTCCCCACAAACCAAATTTTAGTTGGTTTGGGTCCAAACATAGCATTTATTTATCCTCAGGGAATACATCTATCAAACCAGCTCTAGTTGTCTAGAAAGGACCTTTCTGGTCAGTAGGGTTTAGAAAGTGCCATGGATTGAATTCTCTAATTTCTACAGCCTTTCTAGCTTCAAACGAACACAAATTTTCTCTGGCTTTACCTTGAATAAGGGTCCCTTGCTACTTACCCCTCTGCCCACTGTACTTCACCAAGTGCTGGTGAAGTGGCTGAAGAACAAGAAAGAAACCTGGGTGTACGTTACGTTACCAGAGAAATGCAGGGCCTTATGCACAGTTCAGTAAACATTTGTTGAATAAGGGTGATCCAAGGTAACAGAAGGCTAAGAATGTGGGTGACATTATGAGCTGTGTGACTTTGGACAAGTTTTTCTACCTCTGGGCTTCAGTTGCCCAACTTTTACAATGAGGATAATTTTGGTATCTACCCCTAGGATTTTTGTGAGGCATAATTAAAATAATCCGCATAAAGGGCTTAGTGTAATGCCTGGCTTGTGCTAAGTGAACCGGAAGTGTGAGCTATTGTTCTTTTCGTTATTGTCATCTCAAAATTACCCTCTAGTTATGACCTGACGGCTATGGTGAAGGTAATAATTACTTGTGTTTCTTGGTTTAATAGCTGGAACAATTATTAGTGGCTGGCCAATATTGCTAGCTCAAAACATTTACGTGGAAGATGCCTTGAAATGGCCACACATGTGGAGCACAGGGTCAGCTGTGCCCCATGGTGGGCAGGTGCTGACTGCACAGGGCCATACCTGCTCTGCTGTATGCACCACTCCAGGACCTCCAGGTGAGCCCACAACCCATCACAGGCATCCCTGAGGAGCTCATCACAGCCTGGGTCCTATGTCAATATGGGAGAAGAAAGAGATGCTGACTCAGGCACCTGGGGTTACAGATTATGACTGATTTTAGGGCTCTGCATTCTGCTTCAGCCCAAAGCCCCACTTCCAGAGCAGCCTGAGTGCTGAGTGTTACCTGGGTCCTGTGCAGGGTCTGGAGCAGCCTCTTGGCTGACTCTAGGCTCTGGCAGTGTGTCCAGCCCAGGAGCACAAGCAGGCAACTGAGGGGCCTGAATTCTCTATCAAGTAGGCAGCCAAGATTTGGGAAGTCTTCTTCCTTCAACAATGTTAGTGCTGTTACCTGTAAGTCAAAGAAAGCTGTCAAAGGCAGCTCTGTGGGTAAGACAGAATGGGTACTAGCTTATTGCTCATTAGAGAAAGAAGTGTTTTAGTACAGCAGGGAGGTTTCTGACAACAACAGGAGTGGTTGGCCCGGCGCAGTGGCTCACACCTGTAATCCCAGCACCAAGCAGGCAGGTGGATTACCTGAGGGCAGGAGTTCAAGACCAGCCTGGCCAACATAGTGACACCCCATCTCTACTGAAAATACAAAATTAGCCGGCATGGTGGCACATGCCTGTAATCCCACCTAACCAGGAGTCTGAGGCAGGAGAATCGCTTGAACCCAAGAGGCGGAGGTTGCAATGAGCCAAGATCTTGCCACTCCAGCCTGGGTGACAAGAGCAAAACTCTGTTTCAAAAATAAAAAAACAGAAGTGGTGAACTGAGTAAGATAAATGTTTATGAAAACACTAGACTGGGGCCAGGCGCGGTGGCTCAAGCCTGTAATCCCAGCACTTTGGGAGGCTGTGGCGGGTGGATAACGAGGTCAAGAGAGCGAGACCATCCTGGTCAACAAGGTGAAACCTCGTCTCTACTAAAAATACAAAAAATTAGCTGGGCATGGTGGTGCGTGCCTGTAATCCCAGCTACTCAGGAGGCTGAGACAGGAGAATTGCCTGAACCCAGGAGGTGGAGGTTGCGGTGAGCCGAGATCGCGCCATTGCACTCCAGCCTGGGTAACAAGAGCGAAACTCCGTCTCAAAAAAAAAAAAAAAGCAAAAACACTAGACTGAGAGCTCCTTGAAGGCAGGGACTAACTTCTGTTGTAACTCCAGCTCCTATTACAGTATATGGCACATACGAAGAGAGTAATAAATATCTGCTGAATTAAATTGGAGTTTCGTTGCAATCTGGAAGGAAAAGGTTAAAGTAATTAAATTGTGCTGTCAGCTAGGCAACATATTGTTGCCACCGTCTTTTTTTCTTGCATCCTCCAGAAAGCACACACATATTCAACATTTTAGTTTCTGCCAAAGGACTGACGTAAAATGACTGCAACTCTAAGTATGAATGATACTGATTCTCAAAGCCTCCTTTCCCATGGGACTGTGGGAGGGACAAAACCAAATGACTCAACACTAATTAGACTGTTTTATGTTGGCTAAATGAGTGGGAGAGAAATGAGGAATGAAAAAGTCTGGGGAGAAACCCTAGGTACTTCTGTAATGAACAATTAAGCTTGACTTACCAGGATCTGCTCGAGGAAGTGTTTGCTGTTGTTCAGGCAGTAGAAATAGGCCACTTTCCAAGCCTGGGCTGGGTCAGGATTGGAGAACAGGGCTAGCATTGCCCGCTCGGGGTCTAGATGATCCGATGAGACTGAACATTAAACATCATGGTTATCAGGAAACCAAGACCACTCCTTTTTTTTTTTTTTTTTTTTTTTTTTTTGAGACAGAGTTTCGCTCTCGTTACCCAGGCTGGAGTGCAATGGCGCGATCTCGGCTCACCGCAACCTCCGCCTCCTGGGTTCAGGCAATTCTCCTGCCTCAGCCTCCTGAGTAGTTGGGATTACAGGCACGCGCCACCATGCCCAGCTAATTTTTTTGTATTTTTAGTAGAGACGGGGTTTCACCATGTTGACCAGGATAGTCTTGATCTCTTGACCTCGTGATCCACCCGCCTAGGCCTCCCAAAGTGCTGGGATTATAGGCTTGAGCCACCGCGCCCGGCAGAAGACCTCTTCTTTTCTAAGCTAGACCCCATTTGAACAACCAAGTGATATGAGAGTTTCCTCTTTTAAAACCTTAGGCTGGCGCCGGGCGCGGTGGCTCAAGCCTGTAATCCCAACACTTTGGGAGGCCGAGGCGGGTGGATCACGAGGTCAAGAGATCGAGACCATCCTGGTCAACATGGTGAAACCCCGTCTCTACTAAAGGTGCAAAAAATTAGCTGGGCATGGCGGCGTGTGCCTGTAATCCCAGCTACTCCGGAGGCTGAGGCAGGAGAATTGCCTGAACCCAGGAGGCGGAGGTTGCGGTGAGCCGAGATCCCGCCATTGCACTCCAGCCTGGGTAACAAGAGCGAAACTCCGTCTCAAAAAAAAAAAAAAAAAAAACAAAAAAACACCTTAGGCTGGGCTTTCCGTACTTTATCTTAAAGAGTTTTTACTTCTTTGGGGAGTTTCTGAAAAGCTTTTTCCTATATTGCTACTACTTTTTTTCTTCTCATCACCTCCATCTTACACTAGAAAACATGTTGGTTTTTTTTTTTTTTTGAGATAGGGTCTCACTCTGTCACGCAGGCTGGAATACAGTGGTGCAAACATGGCTAACTGCCTCAATCTCCTGAACTCAGTGATCTTCCTGCCTCAGCCTTCTGAGTAATTTGGACCACAGGTATGTGCCACCAAGACTGGCTAATTAAAAAATTTTTTCTGGTGCCGGGCGCAGTGGCTCAAGCCTGTAATCCCAGCACTTTGGGAGGCCGAGGCGGGTGGATCACGAGGTCGAGAGATCGAGACCATCCTGGTCAACATGGTGAAACCCCGTCTCTACTAAAAATACAAAAAAAAATTAGCTGGGCATGGTGGCGTGTGCCTGTAATCCCAGCTACTCAGGAGGCTGAGGCAGCAGAATTGCCTGAACCCAGAAGGCGGAGGTTGCGGTGAGCCGAGATCGCGCCATTGCACTCCAGCCTGGGCAACAAGAGCGAAACTCCGTCTCAGAAAAAAAAAAAAAAAAAAAAAAAAAAAAAAAAATTTTTTTGTAGAGATGAGAACTCACTATGTTGCAGAGGCTGGTCTCAAACTCCTGGCCTCACATGATCCTCCTTGCCTTGGCCTCCCAAAGTGCTAGGATTATAGGTCTGAGCCACTATGCCAGGCCTGTACTTTTACAAAAGAGCATCACACCCATTTTTGCTTAGCCTCCTCTATTAGATGTCCTAAGCAACCTGGAAGGCACGAGTCTAGAGACTCCAGTGAGGCTGGGCATACTGGGATTACTGAAACTAAAGGAGTAGCAGCAGAGGGAACACACCTTTTCCAGAGGCTGTAGTCCTCGATGGCTTTTCTGTGACCTTCTCTGCATAGGTATGGCCGTACAGGGACACCAGGCCCCGGCTGGACTTGTGCAGCAGGCAGCTGAGCACCCGCTCCTCCCGCAGGGGACTCCCCTCAGTCCTGCAGGCCTCTAGTAGTTCCTCACACAGAAGACGCAGCTCAGCCCCAAATGGTTCTGCAGGGCAACGCAGCGTCTGCAGGGCTGCATAGATGGCATCAACTACCCCAGGGGTTGCTGCTGAATCAGGGCCCTGCAAAGCCCGCAATGCCTTTCGAATGAGGTCCACCAGTGCATTCTGCAGAGGCCAATGACAGAGGCTAGTGCCATCATTCTCCCCAAGCAGGAGCTCCAGCAGGGCCTGTGCTGGCTGGGGAGACTGCCTCAGAAGATCCCAGAGCACAGAGACAGCTTCGGAGCTGAGACGAGGAGTCCAGCTCTCCCTCCTTGGATTTCCGTCAGGCACGGGGCCTGTTGCACCTTGTGTTAAGGTCTCATACAGCTCCTAAATAGAGGATGAAGAGAGGGATGGGTGGTGGGGATGTTATCACTTGTGTGCTCTTTTTTGGCTTATTTATGTAACAGTAGCAGTAGCAAAACTTCTGTAGTGGTTACTATGTGTCAGACACTGTTCTAAGGCCCTTTACACAGAAAAATCAAATTAATCCTTACAATAGTCTTCAGAGGAAGACACTACTAGTAATCCTATTTTATAGATGAGGACATGGAGGCTGGGAGAGATGGACTCAATTGCCCAGGGCCTCCATGCTCAAGCTAGTCCCACCTCACCACCTCCAAAATGTGTACTGTGATGTGAATCAAGGTCTGCCAACTCACAGACCAGGTAAGACATTATACCCATCTAAAGGCATTTACATTCAATTTTTAAAAGAACATCATTTTTTAATCCTTGAACTAAATCCTAGCCATGCTTTTAGTCCATTCATTAACCTTCCATAAAACCTTCTTCAGTACCTCTAACCCATACAACTTCAATGTACTTAAAATTAGTACCATATGATTTAACACATAATTGTGCACATTTTAGTACTTCTTCCTCAGTTACCTAAAAGCAAGAACCTCTAGAGCCTGTCCTCTGTTTGTAGGGTGAGGATACAGGGAGAGAAGGGGGTGAGAACTAGGTTATTCCCCACACTTGAGCATCATGCCTGTAGATGGCATTGAATGATGCCTCTTCATTAACTGCCTCAGAGAAGGACTGCAAGACTATGAGTCCTTTACCTAATACAAGTGAAAGTTCCTCTCTTAAATCCTACTGTAAATATGTATTTAACTAACTGGTGGCAGGGTCATTAAGAATATAAGTACTGGGCCTCAGAATATATACATATCAGGCACTAAAGTAGTAACTGATACATGCTGTAAAGATATAATTAAGACTTAGTTTGAATCTGTCCCTAGAAAGTTGTTATGAGAATTAACACTAACACATTCAGTGAACCTGTTACAGAAAAGATAGTCCACAAATATTAGTTCCTTGTTCCCTTCATATTCCCTATTATCTACTAATAAATCTTTAATTCCCAGATATACTTAGCATTTCTGGACAACCACCTCAAGAATTCTAAAATTATGTAAGTTTACCCTAACTCTAAACTCTCCTCCAAGGAGCTTCTGTGTTGCCTTGCCTGAGAACAAAGTATAGTCAACATCTTGGACACCTCTCTTTATTGGGTCCCTGGAAGCTGAGCTGCTTGAGTGACTGTCAACCCTAGGCAAATGGCACCAGTGCCCTCTCTCACCTTGAGGATATTCTCTGGAATGTCACCTTGGAGGTCTTCTGACAATAAAAGAAACTCAAGCTTTCTCCGGAAAACAACCGGGAGTAACTTCTAGAAGAATCATAAGAAGGAAGAATAGAAATTAGATATATATGTTTTAGTTAACAAATTATAATTAAATATTTCTGTACAGTTATTCAGTTAGTCTTATTTCTGCTATTTCTCTAAGATAAAGTACTCTTTTTTTTTTTTTTTTTTTTTTTTGAGACAGAGTCTTACTCTGTTGCCCAGGCTGGAGAGCAGTGGCATGATTTTAGCTCACTGCAACCTCCACTTCCCAGGTTCAAGTGATTCTCGTGCCTCAGCCTCCTGAGTAGCTGGGATTACAGGTATGCACCACCATGCCCAGCTAATTTTTGTATTTTTAGTAGAGACAGGGTATTACCATGTTGGCCAGGCTGGTCTGGAACTCCTGACCTCAAGTGACCCACTCACCTTGGCCTCCCAAAGTGCTAGGATTACAGATGTGAGCCACCATGCCTGGCCTCTCTAAGATAAAGTACTTTTTTTTTTTTTTTTTTTTTTTGAGACGGAGTTTCACTCTTGTTACCCAGGCTGGAGTGCAATGGCACGATCTCAGCTCACCGCAACCTCCGCCTCCTGGGTTCAGGCAATTCTCCTGCCTCAGCCTCCTGAGTAGCTGGGATTACAGGCACGCGCCACCATGCCCAGCTAATTTTTTGTATTTTTAGTAGAGACAGGGTTTCACCATGTTGACCAGGATGGTCTCGATCTCTCGACCTCGTGATCCACCCGCCTCGGCTTCCCAAAGTGCTGGGATTACAGGCTTGAGCCACCGCGCCTGGCCGATAAAGTACTTTTAAACACGACATTCCTGGATATGTTTTCAGGTACCATTCTTTAAAAACAAAAATAGCTGAACTTGGACATACGCCTCTCTTTTGGGACGGAGTTTCACTCTTGTTACCCAGGCTGGAGTGCAATGGCGCGATCTCGGCTCGCCGCAACCTCCGCCTTCCGGGTTCAGGCAATTCTCCTGCCTCAGCCTCCTGAGTAGCTGGGATTACAGGCACGTGCCACCATGCTCAGCTAATTTTTTGTATTTTTAGTAGAGACGGGGTTTCACCATGTTAACCAGGATGGTCTCGATCTCTCGACCTCGTGATCCACCCGCCTCGGCCTCCCAAAGTGCTGGGATTACAGGCTTGAGCCACCGCGCCCGGCTTTCCTCTCTTAAAAACTAATATTTAAAGCCTGCAGTGATAAGCCGTAAGTACCAAGATTTGTTCATTTTATTGACTTTGTCACTTGAGGGCTTTCTCCAAGAATCTTCCTTGCTGTGTTCAAAATACTCAGCTGTGGGTAAGTCTCGGAGAGTATGGCCCACATGATCCTCTTTTGGTCCAAACCACTGTTTTTGTGATTCACTATCTGCTGAGTTTCAGTGAAAGAAGAACAACAGTAAAGGGGCAGAAATTCAATGTTTATTAAACACTTATTATATGCTGGTACCTTGCAGGTACTGTGTGCCCTATTTTATTATCACATTTAATTTCCAAATCAAACCCGTGGCACATAGTTATATATTTTTTGCAAACAATCTTTACTAGAGGCAAAATGGTTAGGAAGTATTTTTCCAATTTTTACAAGGCGATCCAGGTGTTTGTTAATGAGATATGCCATCAGAGGTCTAATGCATAGAGAGAAAGACTCTGACTTCTCCTGCGCCTGCTTGTTTGGCAATAACTTATCTTCACCTGGTCCCTAACACGCAAATTGGAGTCTCCCTTTCTCCAGACACAAATAAAAATAAGAAGAGCCTGAGACTAATCCTGACAAACACTAAGTTACATATGAGACATCTGTCAATCCTGCTTCTGGTTAAAGCTTCCCACAGATGAGTTTTATTGGAAGGCAAGGAACACCTGCAGTTCTATGTGTGTGGGTGCACGTGCGTGAGGAGAGTTTAGAGCACAGACCTATCTCCATTCATGTACTGTTCATCACATCGGAGGCTAACATGACCTCATATGTTCTTGGTCTTATTTATTCTAACCCTGTGCTTCTCTAATATGTGCACCAAGGCCATGTGAATGCTTGTCTAATGCCTATGATTGGAAGTTGGTGGATAAAATTCACACTGGGAAGCTGAGGAATAGTGCTTCCATTGAGGACTAACAGAAAAGAATAGGTAAGATATCTAGGACAGCAGGTCCTTAATAGTCTGGCTAAGATTTTATCTAGAATCCTAAAGACTGGGTAGATTATACTTATTTTACTGCTGAAACTACTTTAAACATATTCAGGATCATGAATGACTAACATTTATCTTCCTAAAATAGGCAAGAATTTGCTCAGCGTTTCTAGGCACGGGTTTTCTTTTCTTTTTTTTTTTTTTTGAGACGGAGTTTCGCTCTTGTTGCCTAGGCTGGGGTGCAATGGCGCAATCTCGGCTCACCGCAACCTCCACCTCCTGGGTTCAGGCAATTCTCCTGCCTCAGCCTCCTGAATAGCTGGGATTACAGGCACACACCACCATGCCCAGCTAATTTTTTGTATTTTTAGTAGAGATGGGGTTTCACCATGTTGACCAGGATGGTCTCGATCTCTTGACCTTGTGATCCACCCACCTCAACCTCCCAAAGTGCTGGGATTACAGGCTTGAGCCACTGCGCCCGGCCTAAGCACGTGTTTTCTTACTATAAGAACAAGGCATGTTCAATGCAGAAAAATTAAATATACAAATAAGTAAACTATGTTATATATATATAAAATAGATATATGTCCAGTTAGTCTTATTTCTGCTATTTCTCTAAGATAAAGTACTTTATCTTAAAGAGATATATAATATATGTATATTTTAGAGTGCAATATAATATATATAACATACATTAGTTTGCTTATTTATCTAATTTTATAGTTTTAATTTGTATATTCTATATGAAATATATATGCATCACATATGAAATTTATTATCTATAACATGAAATATATGATATATAACATGTTTTATATATGAAATATATAACATATATATAAATATATAACATATATATGAAATATATAACATATATAGGAAATATATAACACTTATATATGAAATATATATTTTATATATATTCTCACTGAAGAACAATTATTAAAATTGTAGTTTAAGGCCATTCAGACCATTTTCTATGCACATCTCTATGCATGTATACTAAATGTACTTTTTTCTAAACCGCCTTTTTTCCTATACAGCAGACCATGAGCACACTATGTTACTGAAAACTCATTTGCCAAATACTTTTGAATACTGGCGTAGCATTTTACGTATAGATACACTTCCCTTTAGTAACTTGTCCTATATTGTGGACATGGAATTTGTTTCCAGTTTTCCTCTAATAGAAGTGGCATAGAAGTGAACATTTTTGTAGTGAAATCTTTGTATACATGCTTAGACATGTAGAGATAATTCCCTGCAAGATTAAAAGGCAGAAGGCAAAAACGAATGGAGGAAAGGAAAAATAGAACGACTATTTCATCTAACAATTAAAAGGGAAGCTTTTGGCAAAAGGTGGGAGCCTGGAAAAGGACAGGCAGCCAGTAAATTCCTAGATGATGAAGGGACCTTCAGGATATGGCTGGACTTGGAAAACTACCCCCAAAATTCATTGGATGCCATGGTCCTTATATCATTTTAAAATTCTATGAGGAACTAAAACAGTCCTGCAACTGTTTAAATAAGCAAGTCATTGAAGCTTTAAAGACCAAACGATCTGTGAAGCTGGAAGAAACAAGAACAGGAAGTGGAATCCATCTCCTGACATAGTTGAGCAACTGCCTAGAAAATAAGCAACCAAGCAGACATAAAGTAAACAAATAGTCTCTACTGAGGGGAAAGTTAATTTGATTTGACAAATTCCATGTTTGTACTGGAGAGATCCTTAATCAGTAACAATCATTCTTTCTCTTTGAAGATACTATTGTAACTATAGTGTTACTATTTTAGCTCAAGTTTTCTCTTTTGAATCTGAAACTATAGCCAACTCTTAATCATCCTGGGTTTTGTTATTTTTCAATCTTGCTTTTCTTTCTTCTCCCTCCTACTACTCTTTTTGTCTCTTTTCTTTCCTAGACAGCTGGATGAAGCCTGGATAAGAGATATATTCAGATTAGCAATTTCTGTTACTTTTGGACAGCTATGTAAAGGATAAATATCACACAAAAATGGAACTAAAGACAAAATTCATTCTGGTGACTGAGAGGAACAAAATTTTTTTAAATAGGCTAAATTATAGACATTTCAAAAGTAGAATTTGTGAGGCTGGGTGCAGTGGCTCACGTCTGCAAACCTACCAAGAGGTAGGCCTACCTTTGGGAGGCCAAGACAGGAGGATCAGCTGAGGTCGGGAGTTCGAGACCAGCCTGATCAACATGGAGAAACCCCATCTCAACTAAAAATACAAGATTAGCCAGGCTTGGTGGTGCATGCCTGTAATCCCAGCTACTTGGGAGGCTGAGGCAGGACAATCACTTGAACCAGGGAGTAAGAGGTGGCAGTGAGCCGAGCTTGTGCCATTGCACTCCAGCCTGGGCAGCAAGAGCAAAAATCCGACTCAAAAAGCAAAGAAAAGTAGAATTTGTGGTTTCTTAGTTTTAAGTCCATCTGGGCTGAAAAAAAAAAAAGTAATGTTAAAGTGGAAAAAGCAGAGGATTGGGGTCAGATTTGGTTTCAGCACCAGTTCTGTCAACTAACTTTATGGTGTGTCCTTGGGTTAGCATTTTGAAGTTAGAGGTTCTCACTTAAATCTCAAAGTCTGAGGTTCAATATGAAATTATCTCTGATAAATTCTTTTATCAATATCCATTTCTGAGAATTAACACATACTTCTAAAAGGGGTTTTAATGGAAACTTATCTTTAAAAACAAGTAATTCCTTACCAGTTTTTTCACTATTAATTTGCTTACTTGTTTTTATATTTGATAATTTTCAGTTCAATTCATGTGAATTATTACACTACAAATTAATGGAACTTAAATCTATGAGATTTCATGGAATTCAACTAGTTAAAATAAGATGTTTTGGGGGAAAAAAAAAAAAACAAGTTTCAGCTCAGCCCATTCTCTATTACTTAAATGTTGAATAGATCCAAATGTTACAGGTTCATATTTTATTTGCTATTTTGTGTCTTTCACTGAGTTCCCAAAAGTTCTCTTTAGGCACAAGACTCACTGTGGTATTTAACAAATGTTATTATATGTCAGTGTATGTTAGCACATTAATGAATGAATTTAGGTAAGGAGACAGCAATAAAAATTTAAGCCATTCTGAGAATAAGTATGATGAATTTGATACAGAACGTAACCGACAGAAGGGAAATCCCACAACTACTTTGAAGTCCTGGCCTCAGGAGAAAATTTAATATAAACCTACTTACCTTTTCCTGGGCTAACCATTTCTCCAATACAAGAAGCCAGACCCAGGCTAATCTTTGAGGGTTAATGTCCTGCCCACATCTGAAAAAGGTGAAAGGAAAGACTTGTAAAAAAGAGGTTCTACTGATCTTTCATCTTTTGTTATCCAAGACAGATTTCATAGTTCATTCTGTTTTAAACCTGACCAGGCAAGACACTGTCCTAATGAGATATTTTTAAATGTATATGACAGTTCAATAAAACACTGGCCAACAATGATAAAACACCATCTCTACAAAAAATATAAAAATTAGCCAGGTGTGGTGACAGGCGCCTGTAGTCCCAGCTACTCAGGAGGCTGAACCCAGGAGGCAGAGGTTGCACTGAGCATAGATCACACCACTGTACTCCAGCCTGGGCAACAGAGCAAGACTCTGTCTTCAAAACAAAAAAACGTTAGAACCAGAACAAGCTAGGAACTTTCATAAAAAGCCTCAATCTCACCTCTACCTCCCTATCTTAGTTTACAACAAAACAATATTATAGAGAAAACCGTAATAGCTAATACTGTCTAAAGCAGGCGTCCCCAAACTACGGCCCGTGGGCCGCATGCGGCCCCCTGAGGCCATTTATCCAGCCCCACACCGCACTTCAGGAAGGGGTACCTCTTTCATTGGTGGTCAGTGAGAGGAGCACAGTATGTGGCGGCCCTCCAATGGTCTGAGGGACAGTGAACTGGCCCCGTGTAAAAAGTTTGGGGACACCTGGTCTAAAGCATATTCTTGAATACAGAAACTGAATCAGAAGCTCTTAAAAAAGGAACTTCATATAGTTTTATTTTTAACTATATGCTAAAAACAGGACTTTAGGAATTCATAAGCCTTTCTTTGAAGTTAGGAATTTAGATAATAACTGGCTAGCTCTCAAATTAAAGGAGAAAAAGAAAACGAAGAGATCACTTACTTTTCTCCATTGTATATGTGCTAATAAAATATGTAAAGAGGTGCCGGGCGCGGTGGCTCACGCCTATAATCCCAGCACTTTGGGAGGCCAACGTGGGTGGATCACGAGGTCAAGAGAGCAAGACCATCCTGGTCAACATGGTGAAACCTCGTCTCTACTAAAAATACAAAAAAATTAGCTGGGCATGGTGGCGTGTGCCTGTAATCCCAGCTACTCGGGAGGCTGAGGCAGGAGAATTGCTTGAACCCAGGAGGCGGAGGTTGCGGTGAGCCAAGATTGTGCCATTGCACTCCAGCCTGGGTGACAAGAGCCAAACTCTGTCTCAAAAATAAAAAAAAAATTTAAAGAGTACAGCATAACAGTCAAAGGAAGGAAAAACCAAGGAAAGAGTTAAAACAGTACATTTGACTCCTATATCACTCGTGGTTACTAGCATCACCAGGAGGAACTTAATTGAAAATCTATGCCGGGCGCGGTGGCTCAAGCCTGTAATCCCAGCACTTTGGGAGGCCGAGGCGGGTGGATCACAAGGTCAAGAGAACCAGACCATCCTGGTCAACATGGTGAAACCCCGTCTCTACTAAAAATACAAAAAATTAGCTGGGCGTGGTGGTGCGTGCCTGTAATCCCAGCTACTCAGGAGGCTGAGGCAGGAGAATTGCCTGAACCCAGGAGGCGGAGGTTGCGGTGAGCCGAGATCGCGCCATTGCACTCCAGCCTGGGTAACAAGAGCGAAAACTCCGTCTCAAAAAAAAAAAAAAAAAAGAAAGAAAATCTAGGATAGAGAACTGTGGTTGCCAGGGAACAAGGAGGAGTTGTTGTATAAATACAAACAGGTAGCTAGCACCAAGGAGTGAGGGAGTTCTTCTGTGGTGATGGAACAGTTCTTTTTTTTTTTTTTTTTGAGACAGTTTTGCTCTTGTTACCCAGGCTGGAGTGCAATGGCGCGATCTCGGCTCACCGCAACCTCCGCCTCCTGGGTTCAGGCAATTCTCCTGCCTCAGCCTCCTGAGTAGCTGGGATTACAGGCACGCACCACCATGCCCAGCTAATTTTTTGTATTTTTAGTAGAGACGGGGTTTCACCATGTTGACCAGGATGGTCTCGATCTCTTGACCTCGTGATCCACCCGCCTCGGCCTCCCAAAGTGCTGGGATTACAGGCTTGAGCCACCGCGCCTGGCCCCGATGGAACAGTTCTGATCCCTATTACGGTGGTATTACATGAATCTACACATGGATAAAACTGCATAAAACAACAAATGAAAAAATGAAGGCAGATTAAGAAAATGCTGAAAACCAAAGTCTGTAGTGTCATTAAGAGAAATGTACCAATGTCGTCAATGTTTTGATATTGTACTACAGCTGCATGAGACATCACCATTGGGGGAAACTGGGAAAAGAATACACTGGACTTCATATTCTGGCAACTTCTTGTGAGACTATGGCAACTTCTTGTGACACTATAATTATTTCAAAATAAAAAGTTTTAAGTAAAGCTACAACAATATCTTCAATCTCATAAGCAAGAAGAGTGCAGGGTTTGCTTTTTTGGAGGTAAAGAAGATAGTTTTCAACGCAATTCCACCATCTATATTAACGAGGATAAACAAGAAACCGCAGTTTCAGGCACACGTTGGTGGCCAGGTAGTTGCAGATGATAATCTAAAGCCAGTATTGACTAAGTAATGAGTGTATACCACAGAGGTAAAATTTCAGAGCACGTGTGAATAAGAATAAGCCTCTGCTTATTCTTCAGAGGGTAGGAAAAGAGACTCCTTACCTCAGCAGATTTGGACACACCACCAATGCCTGAAGTATGTCTTCTACCCTCTTTGGAATGTCCCCTTGTCCCTCGTGTAGCTGAGGTACACATGCCTGTGCCAGCTCCCATTCTCCCCTCCGTAGACATTCACAGAAAAATCCAAAAAGCTGCTTCTGGGAAGCAGCTTCCTCTTTTCCAAATGGATGATTCATTTTCCCAGCACAGAGTGCAGGGAGATACAAAGAGATGACTTACGCCGAACACATTCTCAATGTTCTCATTCGCGGAATATCTCCTAGAAACAACACACACACCAGTGAGAAGAAACAGAAGGCACTGTATTAAGACAGAGCAGCAACTACTGGCCCGTCTGGGAAAGGCGGGACTTCACTTGCCGAAGCATCGTTTTAAGTTTAATTCGCCACGTTACTTTTTGAAAACACTTTCTCCGAGGGGCGGATCCCATCTCTTTACGCGATTCCTATATTTCACAATATTAGAAGTCATATTTGCCCCGGACGCAGACCCATAACTCTACGTCCTTATTCCCTGCTGAACTTTACGCCCAGCCCTGACTCCAAAATCCCCAGGTGGTCGCCTCCTCAAGGATGAGAAATTCAACAGGAACCTCTCTATTTTGAGCCCTCTGTTAAGGCAGAGACTGGAGATGAGGAGACGAATCCGTGTCAGACGTCGAAAGCAGTGCAGGGGTGGGACGCAAGGACGCTTCTTGCAGGGGTCGTGGAGAGGGGCCCCTGCCAATCAGGGGTGTCTACCACTCACCTGCTCCCGGCGCCCAAAGCAATAGAGCTCTCAGCGCAGCCATGTTTGAGCCGAGTCAGGTGACAGAACCCACTCCGAAAAGCGGTGGTGCGAACGACTGAAAGCCCCACTCCTATTGGCTCAAGGCAGGGAAGATGGAAATTAAGTGCCATTTTGGTTTGAGTCACGTGACGCCACCCCTCTGGGAGGAGGGAACGCTGGAAAGCTCGGAAAGAGGAAATCAGCCACCTGGCTGCGGACCGTCTCTCTTAATTGTGGCAGCTCCTGCACTCAATACTTTCCGTTCTCCATTCCGCCAAGCAGGTAGCGGGAAGAGCTGTGCCCCTGGATTTTTTTCCCCCCACTCTCTTTTCTCCTTAATATTTGAGGTCAACGTTTAGTGAACGCAAACCAGTGATGGTGTTTTGCCAGGAGCGGGGGATACTCAGAGCTAGGAGAACGGGGTTCTCCTCCATTATTATTCTTTCTACTGGGCTTATTTGTTCCGGAACTCTTAGGTCTGAATTTCCATATTCTTCTGCTTCACTGCATTCATTTATTTGCACATTTACCTGACAACTGTTAACTGAACTGTGTGCGAGGCTTTGTTTTATTTTTTTTAGAGACAGGGTCTCTGTCGCTGGAGTGCAGTGGAGTGATCTCGGCTCACTGCAACCTCGAATTTCCTAGATCAAGTAATCCTCAGCCTCGGCCTTCCTGTAAGGCGTGCGCCACTACACTGGGCTTAGGCCCTATTCTCTAAGTTGAGTAAATTGAGGTTCCTCTCCTTAAGGGAGGTGCAGGCCAAAAATTAGGATACAGTGGGCTAAATTATAAGATGGAAGTATGCATAAGAGATCAGAGAGCAAAGAATGAGCAAAGGTTTTTCGCAAACATAATAACCTGAAACCAAGTCTTTTTTTTTTTTTTTTTTTTTGAGACGGAGGCTCCCTCTGTCGCCCAGGCTGGAGTGCAATTGCGTGATCTCGGCTCATTACAACCTCTGCCTCTTAGGTTCAGGCCATTTTCCTGCCTTAGCCTCCTGAGAGCTGGGACAACAGGCGTGCGCCACCATGCCCGGCGAATTTTTGTATTTTTAGTAGAGACGGGGGTTTCTCTGTGTTGGTCAGGCTGGTCTCGAACTGCTGACCTCGTGGTCCACCTGCCTCGGCCTCCTGCTGAGATTACAGGTGTGAGCAACTGTGCCCGGCCTGAAACCAAGTCTTAAAAAGTATCGGTTTATTAGGTTTCCTCACCACAGCTGCTTTACACCAAGACTTCTGTTTGGTTTCTCTGGCGTTTATAAATCATAGACTATCAGGTTTCCTCAATATATGTTTCAGGTTTAGTAATTTCATTCAGCATTTCCCAAACTATTTCACCACCAAGGGGTGGTTAAAAAGAGCAAATTAAAACAAACAGAACGTTCTCGTCCAAAAACTCTTCTGCGATTGGTGGATTGTCCTCAATTCTTAAGAAAACATGCCTCTCTAGCTCATTAATTTATTTTTTAATTTTTATTTTTTTGAGGTAAGGTCTGACTCCTCACCTCAGCCTCTCAAGTACCTGGTATCACAGGTGCCCGCCATCATGCCAGGTTAATTTTTGTGTTTTCAGTAGAGACGAGGTTTTTGCCACGTTGGCCAGGCTGGTTTCAAACTCCTGAGCTCAAGTGATCCGCCCCCCTCAGTATCCCAAAGTGAAACCGCCTTTGCAAAATTATAACTGAGGAAATTATGACAGTGAAGGAAATCAAACCTAACCGATTCTGTCTTGCTAACCGTTAAGCTGTCCTTGTTCAGTCCTGGGCGTGGGCTGAACTAATTTTGGGAAGGAATTCAGTTCATGGTTTGATTGTGAAAGAAAATTGATAACAGCTCTTTCCGAAAAGACCCTTTCTTGCCTGGGCACCAGCCTGCCTTTGTAGGACTACCAGATTAACTATAAGATTAGAAATTACAGTTTAGGGGTCCTGCAGTCTCTGGCTCTAAGGGTCTGAATCTCCCCAAATTGCTCCTGGGGGTAATACCACTAGTGTAAGCACTAAGATCAGTGCTTGAGATATTTTGTAGACCCTGCACTCAGTTAATTAATTGACACCACCCAGACCAGTAATCTGGCCCAACCAGTTCTTCCATCACACCCAGGAACAGAAGACATTAAGAAAACCTCACTTCGACCCGTTATGATTCCATCTCCAACCTGACCAATCAGCACTCCTTACCTCTCAGGCCCCTACCAGCCAAATTATCGGTAAAAACTCTGATCCCCAAATGCTCATGGCAACTGATTTGAGTAATAAAACTCTGGTCTTCCGCACAGCTGGCTCTGCGTGAATTACTCTTTCTCAATTGCAATTCTCCTGTCCTAATAAATTGGTTTTGTCTAGGCAGCTGGCAAGGTGAACCCACTGGGCGGTTACAAAAGTGCTGGGATTCCAGGCGTGAGCCACCGCGCCCGGCCCCATTAAGCCATTTTTAAAAATGGTGATACAAAAAAGTATTTCCAAACAGAGTGTTCCCTTGCTTCATAGTCTCTTTGGTGTTGGTCCTCCAACAGATTTTGATAATCATTATATTGAGAAACTGCTTCAGATTCGACCTTTTAGGGGCTGATAACAGTGTTAACTACAATTCCCAGCAAGCTGCGGGGCCAACTTGAGCCTCTGCCGGCCTCTTATTGGATACAATAGCAAGGATGACGACCCAATCAGTGCTTCGGTTGTTGCTTTGCGGCGCTTTCCGCGGGGGAACTGTGTAATGAGTGGGGAAACTTAAAAGTTGGAGACTGCAGACCCGGTATTGGAAAGTTTCATGTGGGGTGCCATTGTGGGGAAGTGGGGTTCGCTCATTATGTCCTGCTCCCACCCTAGGCCCGTGGGTGTCGATATTAGCTGTATTCGTCTTTGGGTGCTGGGCGTGCTCCCTTAAGACGGGCGGGATCTTCACTAAGAACCCCGCCGCGAATCGGGGGAGCTTCGGGCAGTCTTTTGTGGGGAATGCTTGGAAGCTGCTCATTGTTGGGAAAACCTCTTTTTAGGGGATTCTGGATTATTTTTCCGCCTGTTGATGCCCATCTTCCTCCCTAGCCCCCTTCCCGCTTCAGGTAGTTTGGGGTTTAAGCAAGGGAGCCTGTCATTAGGGGAAGTTGAGGGACTGTCGCACTTCGCGTGGTGTTGGAGAGCGTGGAATCTGGAGTCCGGTCCCAGGATTCGAATGCGAGCTTCACACCGATTATTTAGCTGTTCGACTTTGCCCAAGTTTCTCAACTTGGTGCCTCAGTATCCTTATCTGTAAAGTGAGGTAAAACACCCGAAGCCTTTGGAACAGTGTGGCACGTAATAAGGGCTCAATAAATATTAGCTATTATTTTTCCTAAACAGTTATAGTTGAACATCTAACATGAAGAATTTTCTTTTCTTGGTGGTGAGGAGGAGAGGGTCCATTCTCCAGGGTTGACCGTCTCCAGTCATGTGCAATACACATAGGTGCATTCTTGCACACGTACACAGCAGGAATTTACGTGCTCCGGTGGAGAAAACAAACTTGCAAGCCTTAATAATACTTTGATAAGATTATCGAACAGATATATACAAAGTAGATGAGAACACTGGAGAGGAAAATACTCTGGGGAAGGCTTTGTGGAGGGAAGTCAGGGAGACAGGATGACAGTTGTGTAACCTGCCAATACACATACCATGTGGCTAGAGGGCAGGTCATGTGAGAGTCAGTAAATGATTATTGCTGAATGAATTGATAATGATGATTGCTGACCTTAAGTGCCAGGCACTCACTACCTGACTCCTTTAACTTCTGCTACAGTCATATGAAGTAATAAATTTATATGACTGTAACTTACTACTTTGTATGACTGTAAAACAAGGGTTTTAAGGAAATTAAGACATTGACAGGTGAGGTAACTGCCAGGAAGCCCAGGATCTGAACCTTGCAATGTGATGTATGAGTGAGAAGGAAGCGAGGGACCAATTTTTGATGTTTTTTTTTTAATGTGACCCTAAGAAGTTAGGAATTTATCCTGTGGTCTACTAGTCCCATGGGAAGTGTTAAAGGATAAGCATGACTTTTTAGGAACTTACTCAGGGCAGGTTTGTGACACTGATCTGACTTCTGCAGGCGAATTTGGGGCTTCTTCCTCTCTGTTCCTATGGCACTTTTAAATAGCAGTTGCAATACTTACTGCATGGCTGTACTTACTTGTGTGTACATCCCTTTTCATCTCTTAACTGCAAGTATTCAAAGGGGAGGGGAAATGCTTAAGTGATTCTGGTACCCCGGAGCTCAGCAGGGTGTGTACTTAAATGCCTGTGGAAGGAGCAAATTAAGGAACAAATGAATGGAGTGGCCAGAAACAATATGCAATTGTCCAGGCAAGTGATGGGAGTGGCCCTAATAACGCAGCAGTAGCAGAATTGGTTGTTTTAAAAGTCCCTGTACTTTAGAATTTATAGTTTTGTTTTTTTGTTTTTGACAGGGTCTCTGTCTGTTCCTTAGGCTAGAGTCCAGTGGCATGATCATAGCTCACTGCAGCCTTGACCTCCTGGGCTCAGATGATCCTCTCATCTGAGCCTTCTGAGACTGCTACAGGTGTGCACCACAATGCCCAGCTAATTTTTTTTTTTTTTTTTTTTTTGTAGAGACAGAGTCTATGTTGCCGAGGCTGGTCTTGAACTCCTGGGCTAAAGAAGTTTGCCTGCCTTGGCCTCCCAAAGTGCTAACATTACAGGCGTGTGCCATCTCTTGTGGCCTACAGTTCTTTTTTTTTTTTTGAGATGGAGTTTCGCTTTTGTTAGCCAGGCTGGAGTGCAATGGCACGATCTTGGCTCACCGCAACTTCCGCCTCCTGGGTTCAAGCAATTCTCGTGCCTCCGCCTCCTGAGTAGCTGGGATTACAGGTACGTGCCACCATGCCCAGCTAATTTTTTTGTATTTTTAGTAGAGACAGGGTTTCACTATGTTGACCAGGATGGTCTCGACCTCTCGACCTCGTGATCCACCTGCCTCGGCCTCCCAGAGTGCTGTGATTACAGGCTTGAGTCAGCATGCCCGGCCTTCTTTTCTTTTTTTTTTTTTTTTCTTTTAAATTGAATTGAATTTTTCAGTCTAAACGGTGTCATTACCTGAAACTACCTGATCTGAAAAGACACTAGGCAGTGTTATAGCAGATATCACTTGGTTTTCTATTGGGGGAAACAGATCTCTAACAAATTCCCATAGAGAGAAGTGAAGAGGATGTATTTTGTGTTTTTGAGAGGCGTGTATGTATGTATTGTGTGTGTGTAAGAGAGAGAGAGATTGATTCAATCTGATTCAGAGAATTTAGGTGTTAGATAGAAATGTGGGCCATAGTATTGGAAATAAACAAATATGTATATCCTCAGTATACATATATTTTCATTTTAAAATGTTAATTCTTTTCTGATAACTACATTGCTTTATTCCTTGGATCCATGAATTATTGTTTCAGTTCTTTCCAGAAGATATTTCTTTACCATCTCAATGAGATATATGACTTCTTCTTTGTATGCATTAAGAGACTCACAGTAATTATTATTATTATTATTATTATTATTATTATTATTATTGTTGAGACAGAGTCTTGCTTTGTTTCCCAGGCTAGAGTGCAGTGACACAATCTCGGCTCACTGCAACCTCTGCTCCCCAGGTTCAAGTGATCCTCTTGCCTGAGCCTCCCGACTAGCTGGGACTACAGACACGTGCTACCACACCTGGCTAATTTTTTATATTTTTAGTAGAGACAGGGTTTCACTGTGTTAGCCAGGATGGTCTCGATCTCCTGATCTCGTAATCTGCCTGCCTCTTCCCAAAGTGCTGGGATTACAGGTGTGAGCCATCATGCTCGTCCACAGTAATTCTTTTGTAACTCTCTAAAGATAAATATTTCATGAGCCTCATTTACTTCTAGCAAGGTACAAGAGTGAAATTTAACTGCATGTGAGAATATAAGCAGCTCATGCCTGTAATCCCAGCACTTTAGGAGGTCAAGGTGGGAGAATCACTTGAGCCCAGGAGTTTGAGACTGGCTTGGGCAACATGGCAAAACCCTGTATCTACAAAAAATACAAAAATTTGGTTAGCATGGTCACGACCGTGTCTCTACAGAAAATATAAAAATTAGCCGGGTATGGTGGTGCATGCTGTGGTCCCAGCTACTTGGGAGGCTGAGGTAGGAGGATTGCTTGAGCCCAGGAGGTGGAGGTTGAGGTGAGCTGAGATCACACCACTGCATTCTAGCTGGGGTGACAGAGCCACACCCTATCTCAAAAAAAAAAAATATATATATATATATATATATATGAACATTTTAATACTGCAATGATGAAATTTCATTTGATTCAGAAGGTGTGTTCTGACTCCTAGAAAAGGAAAAAGTTAAATATGATTATGGACTTGCAATAGAGTGTAATGATTAAAAAGATAGGTTTCAGAGTCAGACTGCCTGGGTTCAAATTCTGAATCAGTCATTTATGTTTTCTGGTGACAATGGACTAGCTAACTTTTCTAGGCTTTAGTTTTCTCATATGTAAAAAAAAGGGGCCAATAATCTACTTTCCTTCTAGGGTTGTTGAGAAGATTAAATGTAATGATTTAGATAAGTTTTGAAACAGTGCCTGGTATGTGGTAGGTGCTCAATAAATACAGCTATTACTGTTACAGTGCAGTGTAAATTGTTACAGTGCAATAGACTTTCTAGTGGTTCTGTTTGTAAATATGCCTTGAAAGTTAATTACATATCCAAATAAAATTTATACATACATTGAACCTTTTGAGATGCTCTACAAATGTGAAGTGGTACTATATTCATGTAATAAGTATCAAATAATTGTGTGAAATTATATTTGAGTTTGCTTTGTTTCTCTGTGTGCCCGTTTGACAAACAATTGTCTTTCCTAGTTAAAACATTTAAAAAGATTCTATAGCATTCCTTTATCAGTTTTATATATATATATATATATATATTTTTTAAGGTGGGGTTTCAACATGTTGGTCAGGCTGGTCTTGAACTCCGGACCTCAGGTGATCCGCCCGCCTTGGCCTCCAAAGTGCTTGGATTACTGAAGTGAGCCACCAGGCCCAGCCTATCAGTAATATTTTTAACACAGTATGTTTCATTTTCCATATGGAAAAACTTAAGGAATTTTTTATTTTGTTTTGGATAGCCTATTCACTATCACTTATGTTATATTCTGATGTTTTTTCATGGTTCTTCTTTTCTTTGCTGGATCTGGAGGCATGGGCAGCAAGAAACTAAAACGAGTGGGTTTATCAGAAGAGCTGTGTGACCGTCTGAGTAGACATCAGATTCTTACCTGTCAGGTAAATTCTATTTAAAATTTCCATTGAGAAGTTTTATGCACAAATTAACTTTATACCTTAATACTTCTTAAACTTGAAATCTAAGAATGTAGGCTTACGAAAACAACATAAATGATGGTG
Source organism: Saimiri boliviensis (assembly GCF_048565385.1). Lineage (NCBI taxonomy): Eukaryota > Metazoa > Chordata > Mammalia > Primates > Cebidae > Saimiri > Saimiri boliviensis. Next base: position 35,869,996 of record NC_133450.1, on the reverse strand, counting down.
CTTTTCCATAGGCTAATTGTACATATCAAGCCTCCTTGGGTACATTTCCAATTGTGACTTCATTTACCCAAAGTTAGTATTTTTGCATTTTGAGGGGGGAGTGGTCATGGCATAAGGTGAAGTACACCTTTGCTGTTTGTTTGTAGTTACATGAGAAATAGAACTCAAATGAGGAGATACTATTTAAAAGTATTCTTTCTTTTATAAAAGCAAGAGAAATTAATAGTTAGACCATTTTCTTATTGATGAAGCATGAAAAATATATAGGGAAGATCTTGCAAGATAGTGAAGCAAATCCTCCTTAGCAGGGTAAATAAGATTTAAGGGTTTTGGTTGTTTGTATTTTTTTGAGACTAGGTTCTCATGTTGCCCAGGCTGATCTCAAACTCCTGGACCTAAGCAATCCTCTGGCCTCAACTCCCAAGTAGCTAGGATTATAAGCATACACCACTGAGCCTGGCTAGATTTAAGGTTTTATCTTAGGATCTTATCCTTTTGTTTGTTGGTTGGTTGGTTTTTGAGTCAGTGTCTTGCTTTGTTGTCCAGGCTGGAGTACAGTGGTGCCATCTCGGCTCACTGCAACCTCTGCCTCCCAGATTCAAGTGATTCTCCTGCTTCAGCCTCCTGAGTAGCTGGGATTAAGGGGTGTGCCACCACATCCGGATAATTTTCATATTTTTAGTAGAAATAGGGTTTTACCATGTTGGCCAGGCTGGTCTCAAATTCTTGATCTCAAGTGATCTGCCTGCCTCAGTATCCCAAAGTGCTAGGATTACGGACATGAGCCACTGTGCCCAGCCTGATTTTATCCTTAATAAGACATTTTCACAGAGCATTCTGCAACTTTTTTTTTGAATTGCTTTCTGTGTTAAAGATATCTTTGGTTCCTTTGTCACACATTTAATTATTTGCATGTTTATGTTCGGAAATATTCTTAAAAGTATGAAATTTGATATTTCATCCTATAGTCAGTTTCATTCTTTTTCACTTATGAAACATTATCTCTGAGTGAACTTCTAGCTTAGAAAGAAACTCTTTCAGCGTGACACTTTCTGGGCATGTATTTGTACCCAAATTCTTTTTTTTTTTTTTTTTTTTTTTTTGAGGTGGAGTTTCACTCTTGTTACCCAGGCTGGAGTGCAATGGCGCGATCTCGGCTCACCGCAACCTCCGCCTCCTGGGTCCAGGCAATTCTCCTGCCTCAGCCTCCTAAGTAGCTGGGATTACAGGCACACGCCACCATGCCCAGCTAATTTTTTGTATTTTTAGTAGAGACGGGGTTTCACCATGTTGACCAGGATGGTCTCGATCTCTTGACCTCGTGATCCACCCGCCTCGGCCTCCCAAAGTGCTGGGATTACAGGCTTGAGCCACCGCGCCCGGCTGTACCCAAATTCTTTTTGGCATAGTGTAGTGCTCATATACACCTGGATAGGATACTGCTGCTATGTGATGTTATTTGGCGTATCCTCTGATATATGCCAACTGAACAGGACAATTAGAAGATAAGTCTGTGTCATTGTAACTTTTAGTTAAGGCATATTTTTGGGGAAAATGCTATAATGAATGCATAAATCTTTGATCTGCAATAAATTACACTTTTGTCTACATGAGCAATATCAACTGAAGGTTTCCTTTTAACTCTAATATCTTTGTTACACATATATGTTTAAAATACTCTCTTTATGTTTCTTTAGGACTTTCTATGTCTTTCCCCACTGGAGCTTATGAAGGTAACTGGTCTGAGTTACCGAGGTGTCTATGAACTTCTATGTATGGTCAGCAAGGCCTGTGCCCCAAAGATGCAAACGGTATATGTATATTTTATTATGATTTGATTATGAATGGTTTTTCATCTCATTAAACTTTTTTTTTTTAGGAATGAGACACATGCAGAAATAGACATGAGTAGCTAAAAAATATTGAGTTTCCTACCTTAGAAGTTATTTCTCTAAGGAAAATACATGTGAAAATTTTTTCTTTTTTGAGATGGGGTCTCAACTGTGTTGCCCAGGCTGGAGTGCAGTTGCATGATCTTGGCCCATTACAGCCTTTGTCTCCCAGGTTCAAGCGATTCTCCTGTCTCAGGCTCCCAAGTAGCTGGGATTACAGGCATGGTGCTACCACACCCAGAAAATTTTTTTATTTTTAGTAAAGATGAGGTTTCTACCTTGTTGGCTAGGTTGGTCTCAAACTTCTGAGCTCAAGTAATCTGCTTGCCTTGGCCTCCCAAAGTGCTGGGATTACAGATGTGAACCACCACACCTAGCCTATATGTGAAAAATTTATGTAATTTATAAGCTCGTGGAAGACAATTCCTAAATTTTGGAATTAGGGAGCAACAGAAGTTTTTATTTTTTGCAGCCAATAGCAGTAGTTCAAAAGGAAACATTTCTCTAATTGATTAGGTAGTATTTGAGGGCCTCATAGTTAAATTGTAATATGTTCTTAATTTTAGAATGCCCCTTTCTTTGATATAGTGACCTTTACCATCATCACTTGCTGTAGATTATAAAGTACACATAATTGTACTTGCTAGTTGATTGAATAAAAGATAATTAAATATTTATTCTTTATTCTTAAGAAATTTGAAGTCTTTTACAAAAGCACTCATCAAATCGTATATTTTTTCAGATTTTCTGTGTCATGACTAGCTTTTCAAAACGTAGACTTAGAGCATGATAGAAAATACCTTGTTTTCCCACAGTAAGATTTTCCTAAAATTATGTTCAGTGCTTTGTAAATCTATTTATTTATGTGGACTGTAAGTTACTTACCTTACTACCTCATATTGAAATTTACCGAACACCAAACAATGAAGTACAATTCTCTGAAGAAGGGGAGAAGGAAGGAATGTTAGTGTCATTTGAAACTTCTGAAAACGATAAACAGATATTTGAACAACAAATAGTTTTTTTTTTTGTTTTTTTGAGATGAGGTTTGGCTCTGTTGCTCTGACTGGAGTGTAGTGGTGTGATCTTGTCTCACTGTAACCTCCACCTCCTGGGCTCAAGCCATCCTCCCACTGCAGCCTCCCGGGTAGCGGGAACTACAGGTGCACAACACTGTGCCCAACTAAGTTTTGGGCTTTTTTGTAGAGATGGGGTTTCACCATGTATCCCAGACTGTTCTTGAACTGATGAGCTCAAGTGATCCTCCTGCCTCGGCTTCCCCAACTGCTGGGATTATAGGCATGAGCCACTGTGCCAAGCTGATCAACAGATATTTTCTTTTGTTCAGATTTAACTTGTGATCTGAGGAAACTGTCTGAAAGACAGGGTAGTCAGAAGGAGAATCAGAACTGGAGATGGAAATTGGCACTAGTCTTAGCTTTATCATTGATTTCCTTGCTTTGAATAGTTTTCTTTCTTTTATGGGAGAAAATAGAAGTTAAAATACTATGCAATGATTCTGTGACTAGATTCAAATTAACTTGTTACAATTTTGAAGGTTGTAAAGCACCAGGAAAACCTTTCATTTGTCATCTGTTGTTGTAATTGGTCAATATGCATGGCATATTTCCAGTTAAGTAATTAAATAAGAGATCATGGTCCCAAAATTCAACTAATTTCTACTTCCATCACTACCTTCAGCTGCCATCTTTTTTTTTTTTTTTTTTTTTTTTTTTTTTTTTTTTGAGACGGAGTTTCGCTCTTGTTACCCAGGCTGGAGTGCAATGGCGCGATCTCGGCTCACCGCAGCCTCCGCCTCCTGGGTTCAGGCAATTCTCCTGCCTCAGCCTCCTGAGTAGCTGGGATTACAGGCACACGCCACCATGCCCAGCTAATTTTTTGTATTATTAGTAGAGACGAGGTTTCACCATGTTGACCAGGATGGTCTCGATCTCTTGACCTTGTGATCCACCCGCCTCGGCCTCCCAAAGTGCTGGGATTACAGGCTTGAGCCACCGCGCCCGGCCCAGCTGCCATCTTAATACAATTTCAAATACAATTCAAGAAGCCATCTTTCTCATATGGTTTACATTCATTCTTGTAGTATTCCTTACATTTCAGACCTGCCTTAAACATTGGCTTCGGTTTTTCTTTTTTTCTTAAACATTTATTATAAGTTCTAGGATATATGTGCAGGATGTGCGGGTTTGTTACATAGGTAAATGTGTGCCATGGTGGTTTGCTGTACAGATCATCCTATTACCTAGGTATTAAGCCCAGTATCCGTTAGCTATTCTTCCTGATGCTCTCCTTACCCCTGCAACCTTTGACAGGCCCTAGTGTGTGTTATTCCCTTCCATGTGTCCATGTGTTTTCATTGTTCAGCTCCTACTTATAAGAGAGAACACACAGTGTTTTGTTTTCTGCTCCTGCATTAGTATGCTGAGGATAATGGCTTCCAGCTCCATCTATGTCCCTGCAAAGGACATAATTTCATTGCTTTTTATGGCCTCATAGTATTCCATTGTGTATATGTATCACATTTTATTTTATTTATTCAGTCTATCATTGATGGGCATTTGGGTTGATTTCATGTCTTTGCTATTGTGAATAATGCTGCAATGAATGTATGTGTGCATGTATCTTTATAATAGAATGATTTATATTCCTTTGGGTATATATAAATATATATATATATCTCCCAGAAGATTAATAAATAATTTAAAAAACAACTTTCCTTATAGAGTATTAAATTTTGTAGTTCTAAATACATCAGAATGATCAAAACTAACAAAATCACCAAAGTCCTTTGTATAATGTCTTATGTACAAACAGAAATGATAATAAAGGACAATTTCAGGCCAGGTGCAGTGGCTCACACCTGTAGTCCCAGCACTTTGGGAGGCCGAGGTGGGCAGATCACTTGAGACCAGGAGTTTGAGATAAGCCTGGCCAGCGTGGTGAAACCTCGTCTCTATTACAAATACAAAAATTAGCAGGGCGTGGTGGCAGGTGCTTCTAATCCCAGCTACTTGAGAGGCTGAAGCAGGAGAATTGCTTGAACCTGGGAAGTGGAGGTTGAAGTGAGCTGAGATCGCACCACTGCGCTCTAGCCTGGATGACAGAGTAAGACTCTGTCCTGAACAAAAAAAAAAGGTGAATTTCAGAATTTTATTATATTGGAAAAACTTCAGATATGTAGTGTTTCTCTCTTCGTTTGCAGGGAATATGTTTCAAGACCCTCAGTGGATGTCTGAAATTTTGGATAGTACCAAACTCTCTCTCTCTCTCTCTCTCTCTCTCTCTCTATGTATATATATACATACACACTATGTTTTTTGGATCTGATAACTGAGATGGCTACTAAGGGGTGGGGAGTGTCTGCAGTGTGTATATACTTGGCAAAGGAATGTTTCACATCCAGGTGGGATAATGTGAGATTTCACTGTGCTACTCAGAACAGTGTGCAATTTAAAACTTATGAATTGTTTATTTCTGGAATTATCCATTTAATATTTTCAGATCAAGGTTGACCATGGGTAATTGAAACATGGGAAGTGAAACCGTGGATAAGGGAGGACTGTTGTACTGTGTACCTGGCTTTAGATATAGTCGCTAGTACCAAAAGTTTTTATCCCCACTACTATTACCTTCTTCTGGCTACTATTATTTTTCTTTGGAATGATTGTAATGTCTTCCTGACAGATCTCCCAGTTTTAAGCTGTTCTTCACAAACTAATCCGAGTATCTCTTTGAAATTATAATTTGTTGGCCGGGCGCGGTGGCTCAAGCCTGTAATCCCAGCACTTTGGGAGGCCGAGGCGGGTGGATCACGAGGTCAAGAAATTGAGACCATCCTGGTCAACATGGTGAAACCCCGTCTCTACTAAAGGTGCAAAAAATTAAGCTGGGCATGGTGGCGCGTGCCTGTAATCCCAGCTACTTAGGAGGCTGAGGCAGGAGAATTGCCTGAACCCAGGAGGCGGAAGTTGCGGTGAGCCGAGATCGCGCCATTGCACTCCAGCCTGGGTAACAAGAGCGAAACTCCGTCTCAAAAAAAAAAAAAAAAAAAAAAAAGAAATTATAATTTGTCGTATTAGTTTCCTGTGGCAGTTCTAAAAAAAAACCATCATACACTGGTTGGCTTCAGACAACACAAGTTTATTCTCTTACAGTTTTGGAGTTCAGAGGTTCAAAATTAAGGTATAGTCAGAGCTGCATTCTCCCCAGAGGTTCCAGTGGATTATCACTTCCTTGCCTCTTCCAGCTTTTAGTGGCCATTAGCATTCCTTGGCTTGTAGCTGCTTCTCTCTCTATTCCATCTTCACATAACCTTTTCCTGTGTGTATTGAATTCCCTCTGCATCTCTCTTGTAAGTAAGGGTATTTAGGGTCCACCTGGATAATCCAGGATTATTCCTTCATCTTAAGGTCTTTAACTTAATCACATCTGCAAACACCCATTTTGCAAATAAGGTAATATTCACAGACAGGGTCTAGAGATTTGATTTGGATATCCTGGGGTGGGAGTGGGGTGTCATTTGTCAGCCTATCACACCTTCCTTGACCTTATTCTCCATAAACGAACCCAAGTTTGAATGATCATTTGATCATGTCACTCCTTTTTGCATCTTCAGCAGAGCTGTTCACGGTTAGGCCTGTGCTTGCTTCTCTAGCCTCATTGCTTGCTGTGCTACACCCACACTCCATCTTTCAGTCATTCTAAATGAACTGTATGTTTTACAGTTTTTGTTAGTCTCTCTTTCCTCTCTTGCTTCTTGACCTTTCTTTGTACATTCTGTCCTCTTTGGCAGGAATAGTCACATTTCCTTTGCTTACCTAACAGCTGTTTCAAATTTTAGCACAGGCATCCAGAAATTCCATTAAGTTTCCAAAATCCATATCCGTTATACTTTCCCTATTACATATCTCTTATTAATGCTGGTGTCATTGCCTGGTTTCTAGTCCTAATTTCATAGTCCCCACAGACTTCATAAGACTATGAGGGCAAGGTCTCTTTCTGTTACGTCATATCCCCGTAATCTAGCACAGTCCTTGGCACAGAGTAAATATTTGTTGAACAAATAATAGAAGGGAAAAGGATGGATTAGGGTTAAAGTTGCTAAAATTTAGAGAATTAGAGTTGGTTTATGTTTTTGAATATGTCTAGAAGTTGAATAAAACTTAATTGTTTTCTTGTTCAGGCTTATGGAATAAAAGCACAAAGGTCTGCTGATTTCTCACCAGCATTCTTATCTACTACACTTTCTGCTTTGGATGAAGCCTTGCATGGTGGTGTGGCTTGTGGATCCCTCACAGAGGTAAAGGAAAAATTTTTCATACCTTCTTCCATTGACCTATGATCTTCAGAGCCAGGGAAAAAGTTTAGTTAAAAAACATAAATTATTTCTTGAACAGTAATCTGAATTAAATTATAAGCACTTCAAGGATATGGTTCTTCACTCAGTACTTAGTGCGGGTTGCTCTGCAAACAGACACGTTAAAAAAAAAATCTTTGCTGACTGATTAAAATCCACTTAGGTTGCTGTTTCTTTGAATTAACTTAGAAAGTGATAAATATTGCTGGGCGTGTTTATATATATGTTTATATATAATTCATATATATGTTATATATACACACATATTTATGTTATATGTACACATGCACATGCTACATATATGTAATACATATACATGTCATATATGTAATATGCACAATAAATGACATTATATATTATATGATTATATCATGGCTATAATCCCAGCACTTTGAGCAACAAGGCAAGACCCCGTGTTTACCAAAAAAAAAAAAAAAACCTGAGAAACAAACAAAACCCATTTAGTCACATGTGATGGTACATGCTTACGGTCCTAGCTATTCAGGAGGCTGAACTTGAGCCAGGGAGGTCGAGGCTGGAGTGAGCCATGGTCATACCACGGTACCCCAGCCTGGGTGACAGAGGAAGACCCTGTCTCAAAAAAAAGAAAGTGGTAAATATTATGAAATAATACTATGAAACAATTGGGAGAATTAAAAAAGGATCACTCCTTATAAATTAGGAAGGACAATTTGAAATTTTAGTAACGTAGAAAAATTACAGTATTAAACTCAAGTGAGCTAGTTTTACTTTCTGTTATAGATTAAATTTCTTCTAGGAAGTGATAGGTTATTGGATTGGTTAATACTGTTGCATAACAAATTATGCCAAAACTAAGTGGCTTAAAACAATAAACATTATGCCAAGGACTAACTGTGTGCCAAGGACTGTGCTTGATTATTTCTTAGTGTCTTTGGGAGTGACTTAGCTCAAGCCGCGTTGGTGAGGGATGCAGTCATCTGAAGCTTGGTTGGGGCTGTAGGATCTGTTTCTGAGGGGGCCCACTTATGTGACTGGCAAATGGATACTGGTGGTTGGCAGGAGGGCTCAGTGCCTCCCCAGGTAGGCTCTGCACAGGCTGCATGAGTATTATGACATGATTGCTGACTTCCCCCAGGGGAGTGGTCTCAAAGAAGGCAAGATGGAAGTGGTGATATCTTTGGCAACCTAGCTTTGGAAGTTACACACCACTGCTTCTGCCACTTTACGTCTTTAGAAATCAGTCATCAAGTCAAGCCTACATTTAGGTTAAGGGAAATTAGCCTCTACTTTTTTTTTTTTTTTTTTTTTGAGAGAGAGTCTTCCTCTGTTGCCCAGACTGGAGTGCAGTGGCACAATCCTGGCTCACTGCAACCTCTGCCTCCTGGGTTCAAGTGAGTAGTTGGGATTGCAGGCATGCATCACCACGCCTGATTAATTTTTGTATTTTTACTAGAGATGGGGTTTCACCCTGTTGTCCAGGCTGGGCTTAAACTCCTGACCTCAGGTAATCCACCCATTGGGGCCTCCCAAAGTGCTGGGATTACAGGCATGAGCGACTATGCCTGGCCAACCTTTTGAAGAAGTGTCAAGAATTTGAGGACATTTTTAAAACCACTGCAGTTATTTTCCTTGAAAACTGCTTACAATGTGGTGACTTGATAGACTATGTTTATCAGTACACTCTTGAGGACTTCTTGCTTGAAAGTTCCAGGGACATAAATACTTTCAGGAAACTTCGAAATAAGAACAGATTCTTTTCTTACATTCTGATAATCATAATTTAACTGTAGATTTTTTTCCTTGGAGATAGAGACCCTGTTTGATACTATAAGGTATAGTATCTAAAACAGGGTATAAGGTAATATAAGGTATAGTATCTAAAACCTTATTTTAAAATAAGGTATTTTATCTAGAAATAAAATACCTTATTTTATTTCCTGTCTTCCAAGAGAGATTTAAAGATTTATATGAGCTATGCCTAGTAGATGCCTATTAAATAGTAAATAAATGAATGAATTTGTTATTAATAAAAATACGCACGCGCACACACACACACACACACGCGCGCAACCTCTGCTTTTGGAATACAGTGCCACCAGGTGGTGCCATAATCATACTATTTTACACAAACTTTTTGGGTCGAAGTTCCACTTGATTAAATAAAGTTTATTACAATAGTGATCTGCAGTTATAAACTTACTTATTTAAATAGCAAAAACATTGAACTTAGGGAAGATTAACTGGGAAATTCTTTTTAAGAATTTTTTTTTAAGTTTTAGAATATTTTCAATACTTTTTCACTTAGCTTTTATTAATTATTTTTAAAAATCCAAACAGAAGTTATAAGCCTGTTAGGTATTTTGTTGTTATCTAATTGGCTGACTTGGAATAGGAATACAAATACTCTGACTCCTTAGTAGGGGCAAGTTCTATCCTTTCTGTTCTAGCTACAGGTAGCCTCTTCAATCTTTTTTGTTTTTGTTTTTCAACTGAGTACAGGGAGTATATCAGTTTATGTTCAAAGAAAGGGTTTTTTTTTTTTCTCTTACTACAATTTTTAATTGACACAATAATTGTATATATTTATGGGGTACAGTGTGATATTTTGATACATGTATACAATGTATAATGATCAAATCAGGGTAATTGACATACCAATCACCTCAGATACTTACCTTTTTTATTTTGAGACAGAGTCTTGCTCTGTCACCAGGTGCCAGGCTGGAGTGCAGTGGCGTGATCTTGGCTCACTGCAACCTCTACCTCCCAGGTTCAAGCAGTTCTTCTGCCTCAGCCTCCCGAGCATCTGGGACAACAGGTGCATGCCACCACGCCCAGCTAATTTTTGTATTTTAATAGAGATGGGGTTTCACCATGTTGGCCAGGATGGTGTTGATCCCTTGACTTTGTTATCCACCCACCTCAGCCTCCCAAAGTGCTGGGATTACAGGCGTGAGCCACCCTTCCCGGCCAATACTTACCATTTGTGTGTGTGTGTGTGTGTATTGGGAACATTCAAAAGCGCTTCTTCTAGCTATTTGAAAATATGCAATAAATTGTTGTAAATTATAGTTCCCCTATGGTGCTATAGAAAACTAAGACTTATTCCTCCTATCTTGGTATAATTTTGTATCTGCTAACCAACCTTTGGCTATCTTCCTCTAACATCTACCATCTCAGCTTCTAGTAACCACTATTCTACTCTCCACATGAGATCAACTTTTTTAGCTTCCACATGAGAGTGAGAACATACAGTGTTTGTCCTTCTGTGTCTGACATTTTACTCAAAATAATGACTTTCCATTCTATCCATGTTGTTGCGTATGACAGAATCTGATTCTTTTTTATGGCTGAATAGTACTCCATTGTGTGTATATACTACGTATTCTTTGTCCGTTTGTCTGTTGATGGACCCTTAGGTTGATTCCATGTCTTGGCTACTGTGAATAGTGCTGCAATAAAAATCGAAGTGTAGATTGACATGCTAATTTCATGCTACATTTCAAACATGCACATGCACATACACACATGTAGAAGTAAGAGAAAGCAAGCAAAATCATAAAGCAAATGGGGCAAAATATGAACAGTGGGTGAACGTGGGAAAATAATACACATATATTTTGTATTCTTATTTTTATTTTACATATGTATTCTGTTTTTATTTTTAATTTATTTTTATTTTCAAATTTAAAGAGATACACAGTTTAGCTGTGTTACCTAGGCTGGAGTGCAGTGGCACAACCATAGCTTACTGCAGCTTCAACTCCTGGGCTCAAGGGATCCTCCTTCCTCAACCTCCAAAGTAGCTAAGACTATAGGTGTGCACCACGACGCCTGGCTAATTTTTTAATCTTTTGTGGAGATGAGGGCTTGCTATGTTGCCCAGACTGGTCTTGAACTCCTGGCCCTAAATGATCCCCTCTGCCCTGGCCTCCCAAAGTGTTGGGATTACAGGTGTGAGCAACTGTGCCTGGCCTTCTGTTTTTATTGATACCATTTTCCTGTAAGTTAAAAATTATTTCTAGATAAAAACAAAATAAAACAAAAAAACCTATGATGTTTGCTGTATTTGGTAGGTATCCCTGATCAGAAATAAAGACCTTTCCTTCATTTCCTAGCTAAAATACTAATTTGGTGTTAAATTTTATCAAAAGCCTTTTTTTCTGCATTGATTGAAATGATTATGTTATTTTTCTTCTTTGGTCTAATAATGTGGTGAGTAACATTTAATAGATTTTTCTGATATTGAACTACTATTGCATTTTTGGGACAAGTTCAACTTGGTCATGATATATTATCTTTTTTTAAATAAACTGTTTTGGATTCAGTTTGCTAATATTTAAGATTTTTCAATGTTTAGGATGGATATTGAGCTGTAATTTTCCTTTTAGTAGTGTCTTTGAATTAGAATCTATCTTATACTAGTTTGGTAGAATGGATTATGGAATATCACTTCTTTTTTATATTCTGCAACAGTTTGCATATGATGGGAATTATTTGTTCCTTGAAGATTTGATAGACCTTGACTGAAAAATTGTCTGATCTTGGTATTTTTCCTTCAGAGAAGAGTTTAAAAAATTCAATTCCTTTAATGATTATAGGGCCACTCAGGTTTTCTATTTCTTCTTGGGTAGTTTCAGTGAATGAGATTTTTAGGAATTTGTCCATTTTCTTTATGTTTTTTAATTTACTATAATAAAATTATTCATTATATTCTCACAGCTCTTAAAACTGGTTTTACGTGTGGTTTTTGTCCCCTTTTCCATTTCTGATATTACTCACTTTATTTCTTCCTCTCTTTTAAAAAAAATCTTGTCAGAGGTTTGACATCTTTTTAAACAACTCTGCATTTTGCTGTTGTTCTTTGTTGGTCCTCTCAATTACTTCTTTGTCTTCTACTTCCTTTATTTCTGCTGTTCTCTTATTAATCTCCTTTTATTTAACTTTTTGTGGGATTATTATTTTTTCTTTTTCTTATTTTTTTTTGAGACGGAGTTTCACTCTTGTTACCCAGGCTGGAGTGCAATGGCAGGATGTTGGCTCACCGCAACCTCCACCTCCTGGGTTCAGGCAATTCTCCTGCCTCAGCCTCCTGAGTAGCTGGGATTACAGGCACACACCACCATGCCCAGCTAATTTTTTGTATTTTTAGTAGAGACAGGGTTTCACCATGTTGACCAGGATGGTCTCGATCTCTTGACCTCGTGATCCACCCGCCTCAGCCTCCCAAAGTGCTGGGATTACAGGCTTGAGCCACCGCGCCCGGCCGGGATTATTATTTTTTCTAACTTCTTAAATTGGACATTTAATCTATTAATTTTCAGTTTTTCTACTTTTTGCTCTGACCTTTTAAGACTGAATTTTTCTTGAAGCATTCTTTTTTGATATATAGTATTCCCATTTTCATTCTGTACTAAAAGTATTTAAACATTCCCATCACAATTGCTTCTTTGACTCATGAGTTATTTGGAATTTAAAAATATCTAAATTATTTAATTTTAAAAAATTTCTTTTAATTTTAATTATATTATCAACCTAATTGCATTTTTGTCAGATAACTTTGCATGGTATTGATTCTTTGAAGTTTCCTGAGACATCTTTTAAGGTTGAATATGTGATCAACTTTGATAAATGTTGCACATGTGCTTCAAAAGAATGATTATTCTCTAATAACTGGGTGCTCTATTTTATTTTAGGTTCAGAGGGTACATGTACAGGTTTGTTTCATTGGTGTATGGCATGATGCTGAGGTTTTGGGTACGATTTATGCCATCCCTCAGGTACTGAACATAGTCCCCAATAGGTAGTTTTTTTAGCCTTTTCCCCCTTCTTTCTTCTAATAATCCCCAGTGTTGATTGTTCCCATCTCTGTGTTCATATATACCCAGTGTTTAGCTCCCACTTAAAAGTGAGAACATGCAGTCTTTGGTTTTCTTTTCCTGTGTTAATTCATTTAGGATAATGACCAAGAGCTGCATTCATGTTGCTGCAAAGGACATAATTTTGTTCTTTTTATGGCTATGTAGTATTCCATGGCATATATTTACCACATTTCCTTTATTCACTCTGCCATGAGTGGGCACTTACAGTGATTCCATGTCTTTGCTATCGTGAATAGTGTGGCAGTGAACATACAAGTGCATATGTCTTTTTGGTAGAGTGATTTATTTTCCTTTGGATATATACCCAGCAATCAGCTTGCTGGGTCAAATGGTAGTTCTGTTTTAAGTTCTTTGAGAGATCTCCAAACTCTGCACACAGTGGTTGAAGTAATTTATATTCACACCTACAGTGTATACACATTCCCTTTTCTCTGCAGCCTTGCCAGCATCTTTTGTTTTTTTGTTTTTTTTTACTTTTTAATTTGAGACAGTCTCACTCTGTTGCCCAGGCTGGAGGGCAGTGGCACTCTCAGCTCACTGCAACCTCCACCTCCTAGGTTCAAGTGATTCTTTTGCTTCAGCTTCCTGAGTAGCTGGGATTATAGGTGTGCACCACTATGCCTGGCTTATTGTTTTGTATTTTTTAGTAGAGATGGGGTTTCACCGTGTTGGCCAGGCTGGTCTTGAACTCCTGGCCTCAGGTGATCTACCCACCTCAGCCTCCCAAATTGCAGAGATTATAGGTATGAGTCACTGTTTCTGGATATTTTGACTTTTTAATAATAGCCATTCTGGCTTGTGTGAGATGATCTCTCATCGTGGTTTTGATTTGCATTTCTCTAATGATTAGGGATGTTGAACATTTTTTCATATATTCGATGGCCACATGTATATCTTCTTTTGAGAAGTGTCTGTTCACGTTCTTTTTTTTTTTTTTTCCCTTATTTCTTGTCTGTTCATGTCCTTTGCCCACTTTTAATGGGGTTGTTTTTGCTTGTTGATTTATTTAAGTTCTGTGTAGATTCTGGATGTTAGACCTTTGTCACAGTCTTAGTTTGTGAATGTTAAGCGCTCATCTGATTGAAGAGGCCACCCAAACAGGCTTTGTGTTAGTAACAAGGCTGTTTATTCACCCTGGTGCGAGCGGGCTGAGTCTGAAAAGGGAGTTAATGTGGAGAGGGGCGCAGAGCAGACTTTATAAGGTCTGCAGGGCAATGAGTGGAAAGTTACAGCTCAGGGTTGGTTGTTGTTTACTCAGTGGGTTGATCAGTAGGCTGGAACTGGAACCTGTTGTCTTTCTTTGTGGTATTATTGTTTCAGACTTTCAGGTGCCAGGAAGCTATCTGGAGGCGTGTGTGTGGGTTACAGAGTTCATAATGGCTTGACAACAGTGCTACCATCTTTGGGGGACCATACAGTGAATATTTTCTCCTATTCTGAATATTTTCTCCTGTCTGTTTACTCTGTTGATCGTTTCTTTTGCTGTGCAGACGCTCTTTAATTAGGTCCCACTTGTTAATTTTTGTTTTTGTTACAATTGTTTTTGAGGTCTTAGCCATTAATTATTTGCTAAGGCTGATGTCTAGAATGGATTTTCCTTGTTTTCTTCTAGAATTTTTATAGTTTGGGTCTTACAGTTAAATCGTTGATCCATCTTGAGTTAATTTTTGTGTATGGTGAATGGTAGGGGTCCAGTTTAATTCTTCTGCATATGGCTAGCTGGTAATCCCAGCAGCATTTATTGAATAGGGAGTCCTTTCCCCATTTCTTAATTTTTGTTGACTTTGTCAAAGATCAGTGGTTGTAAGTGTGTGGTTTCCTTTCTGGGTTCTCTATTCTGTTCCACTAAGCAGTGTGTCTGTTTTTATACTAGTATCATGCTGTTTTGGTTACTGTAGTTAGAAGTCAGGTAATGTGATGCCTCTGGCTTTGTTCTCTTTGCTGAGGATTGCTTTTACTTTTCAGCCTCTAACTTTCCATATGAATGTTAGAATAGTTTTTTCTAATTCTGTGAAAAATGACATTGGTAGTTTGAATCTGTAGATTGCTTTGGGCAGTATGGCTATTTTAATGGTGTTAATTCTTCAAATCCATGAGTATGGAATGTTTTTTCATTTGTTTGTATCATCTATGATTTCTTGCAGCAGTGTTTTGTAGTCCCGAGATCTTTCACCTCCTTGGTTAGATGCATTCCTTATTTTATTTTTGTGTGTGGCTATTGTAAATGAGATGTATTCTTGACTTGGCTCTCAGCTTGAATGTTATTGGTGTAGGGAAAGCTATTGATTTTTGTGGATTGATTTTGTAGCCTGAAACTTTAATACTAAAGTCATTTTATCAGTTCTGGGAGCCTTCTGGAGCAGTCCTTAGGGTTTTCTAGGTATAGAATCATACTGTTAGTAAAGAGAGATGGTTTTACTTTTTCTGATGCTGGTTCACTGCAACCTTCACCTCTTGGGTTCAAGTGATTCCCTTGCCTCAGCCTCCCAAGTAGCTGGGACTATAGGCATGCACCACCACTCCCAGCTAATTTTTATATTTTTAGTAGAGATGGCGTGTCACTATGTTGGCCAAGCTGGTCTTGAACTGCTAACCTCAAGTGATCTGCCTGTCTAGGCCTTCCAAAATTCCAGGATTATAGGCACGTGCTATCATGCTCAGCCTTATTTCTTTCTCTTGGCTGATTGCTGTGGCTAGGACTTGCCGTTCTATGTTGAATAGGAGTGGTGAGACTGGGCACCCTTGTCTTGTTCTAGTTCTTCCAACTTTTGTCTGTTTAGAATGATGTTGGCTGTGCATTTGTCATACATGAGTCTTATTTGGAGGTGTGTTCATTTTGATGTCTAGTCTGTTGAGGGTTTTTATCATGAAAGGATGTTGGATTATGTTGAAAACTTTTTCTGTGTCTGTGGAGGTGATCGTATGGTTTTTGTTTTAAATCTGTTTATGCTGTGAGTAACATTTATTCATTTGCATATGTTGAACTAGCCCTGTATCCCAAGAATAAAGCTTACTTAATCACAATGTATTAACTTTTTGATGTGTTGCCGGATTCCGTTTGCTAATATTTTGTTGCAAATTTTTGCATCCATGTTCATCAGAGATATTGGCCTGATGCTTTCTTTTACATTGTATCTCTGCCAGGTTTTGGTGTCAGGCTGATACTGGTTTTATAGAATGAGTTATGGAGGAGACCCTCTTCCTCAGTTTTTTGGAAGGTTGTCAGTGGGAATGGTATAAGTTCTTCTTTATACATCTGGTAGAATTAGGCTGTGAATGTGTCTGGTCCTCGGATTTTTCTGGTTGGTAGGCTTTTTGTTACTCATTAAATTTTGGACCTCATTATTGGTCTGTTCATTAGTTTAATTTCTTTCTTGTTAAATCTTGGGAGGTTGAATGTTTCCAGGACTTTACCTGTTGCTTCTAGGTTTTCTAGTTTGTGTACATAGTGGTGTTTATAGTAGTTTTCTGAGGGTTTTTGTATTTCTGTGGGGTCGGTGGAATGTCACCTTTGTCATTTCTGATTGTGTTTATTTGGATCTTTTCTCTCTTTTTTTTTTCTTATTAATCTAGTTAGCAGTCTAATTTATTCTTTCAAGGAATAAACTCCTTGGTTCTTTGATCTTTTCATTTTTTATTTTTTTGCATCTCAGTTTTGTTCAGTTCAGCTCTGATTTTGGTTATTTCTTGTCTTCTGCTGCCTTTGGGGTTGGTTTGCTCTTGCTTCTCTTTTTCTCTAGGCAAGATGTTAGGTTATTCACTTGAGAACTTTCGAACTTTTTGATCTGGGCACTTAACACTATAAACTTCCCTTTTAACACTGTAGCTGTGTCTCAGAGATTCTGGTGTGTTGTATCTTTGTTCTCGTTAGTTTCAAATAATTTCTTAATTTCTGCCTTAATTCCATTGTTTACCCAAAAGTCATTCAGGAGCAGGTTATTTTCCATATGATTGTATGGTTTTAAGTGTTGATTTCTATTGATTTCTTAGTATTTTCTATTTTTACTGTGCTGTGGTCCAAGACTGTGATTGGTATGATTGCAGTTTTTTTTTGTTGTTGTTGTTTTTTAAATTGCTGAGGATTGTTTTATGGTTGATAGTGTGATCAGTTTTAGAGCATGGGCCCTGTACAGATGAGAAAAATGTATATTCTGTTGTTTTTGGGTGGAGAGTTCTGCAGATGTCTGTTAGGTCCTTTGGTCAGTTGTTGAGTTCAGGTCTTGAATTTCTTTATTAGTTTTATGTCTTAATGATCTGTCTTGTGTCAGTGGGGTGTTGAAGTCACACAATATTATTATGCGGTTATTTAAGTCTCTTCATAAGTCTCAAAGAACTTGCTTTATGAACCTGGGTGCTTCTATGTTGGCTGCATATATAGGATAATTAGGTCTTTTTGTTGAATTAAATGCTTTACCATTATGTAATTCCTTTCTTTGTCTTTTTTAATCTTTATTGATTTAAAATCTCCTTTGTCTTTTATAATAGCAACCCCTACTTTTTTCTGTTTTCTGTTTGCTTGGTAGATTTTTCTATATCCCTTTATTTTGAGCCTGTGGGTGTCATTGCACACACAAGATGGGTCTCTTGAAGATGGCACACAATTGGGTTTTGGCTTTTTGTCCGGCTTGCCACTCTGTGCCTTTTAATTGGACATTTAGCCCATTTACATTCAGTGTTAATATTGACATGTGTGGATTTGATATTGTCATGTTGTTAGCTGGTTATTATGCAGAGTTGTTTGTGTCATTGCTTTATAGTGTCAATGGTCTATATACTTAAGTGTATTTTTGTAGTGGGTGGTGAAGGCCTTCCTTTTCATATTTAACACTCCCTTAAGGGCCTCTTGTAAGGCAGGTCTAATGGTAATAAATTCCCTAGCATTTGTTTGTCCGAAAAGGATCTTATTTCTTCTTTGCTTAGTTTGGATGCATATGAAATTCTTGGTTGGGGCTGGGTGTGGTGGCTCACACCTGTAATCCTAGCACTTTGGGAGACTGAGGCAGGTGGATTGCTTGAACCCAGGAGTTTGAGGCCAGCCTGGGCAACATGGTAAAACCTTGTGTCTACAAAAAATACAAAAATTAGCTGGGCATGGTACCATGTGCCTGTAGTCCCAGCTACTTGGGAGGCTCAGGTGGGAGGACTACTTGGGCCCAGGAGGTCATTGCTGCAGTGAGCCATGATCATGCCACTGCCCTTCAGCCTGGGTGATAGTGAAACCCTGACAAACACACACACACACACACACACACACACACACACACACACACACACATTCTTGATTGGAATTTCTTTTCCTTAAGAATGCTGAATATAGTCCTCCAATCTCTTCTGGCTTATAGAGTTTCTGCTGAAAGGTTCACTGTTAACGTGATGGAGTTCTCTTTGTAGGCGACTTTCCTCTTCTCTCTAGCTGCCTTTAAGATGTTCTTCCTTCATTTTGACTTTGATGAATCTAATCACTGTGTCTCAGGGATGATCATCTTGGGTAGTATCTCACAGAGATTCTCTGCATTTCTCGAATTTGATTTCAGGCCCCCAGCTTTGTTCTCTGGCACCTTGAGGTTAGGAACCTTTTGTGCTGGAGGGGTCTGGGCATTCTTGAATCGCTGGCTACAACACTCTGATGGCTGGTGCCAGCCAAAATGCTTTGTTGGGGCGTGGCAGTGGGATCTGTGCTTAGCAGCTGCATTGTGGTGGGATGCCTGCTTCTTGGCTTGTACGGTGTGCTGGTGGATGTGGGGCTGCCAGCCTCTGTGTATGTATTCACAATGGTGGTGGTGTTGGCCCAGGGGTGGGGGGTTGCAGTGCTGGCATATACAGGGCTGCCAGTGTCTGTGTGTGTTCGTGTACATGCTGGTGGTGGCGTAGGGTGGTGTATGGGTTGCTGGCCTCTGTATGCGCGTTCGCACTGTCAATGGCTACGCAGTGGGGGGGTTACATTCATGCTGCAGCTGTGGCACAGTGGGATGCATGTGCACATGGGTGCCAGCGGTGGAGGGGAGGTGTGTGCCAGCAAAATGGTAGGGTAGGGGATGGCTGTGTGAGTTCCTGCCAGCAAAGCAGCACATAGGAGGCTGCAGTTGGTGGAGGGTGTGAGTGGTCTGGTGCACCTCACTGGAGTCTGCTCTGCTGGAGCTCTCGACAGTCAGGCACCATCTGCCAGTAAAGGAGCTATGATGGACCCCCTGGAGGCACCTCGGTTGGGCATCCAAGGGTGCACTGCAAGTGCACTCTACCAGGTTGGGTCCCTGGGAGAGGCCAGCAGACAAGGGGTGCTTAGATTGAACTGGTCCCATTTCACATGCAAAACCATCATGATCTGTTCAGATTTGACAGTTCCCCTAAGGCTAAAGTCTCCTAGGAGAGCATGGTGAACCTTGGGGGATGGACAACCCTGGTCATACTCCTCTGTAGACATTACTGCACCAAACCCTCTGGGTTCTGCACAGGCTGTAGTCCTACCCCTACCACCTCTCTAAGCACCTCTCCCAGCCAGCTCAACTTGCCATGCCCTGGAGTCATGGTATCTTCTGTTGGTAAGGTTCTAGAGGTCTGTGGTGAGAGGGGTTTGCTTTTCACCTCTTCAACTCACCCCTTCCTCAGGAGTCCTTGGGGGCCAGAAGTAAGTCTTGGTGTGTGGTAGCCCCATGCAGCGTTCCCAGTTTTCTCTTTCTTCAGCCCAGCATCTGTATCGACCTTCCATCCATTCTCATTGCCTTCCCTCTGAAGATCTCAGAATGTGCCAGTCTTCTCAAAGTCCCAGTCACTTGATGGCACGTGTTCCTCCTGGCTGTATATAGTTGGTCATCTTGCCTCAGAGTCTTCTCTCTAATTTTAGGCATTTGTTTTCATATGGTAGTTTTTGGGTTGGTTTATTCTTCTATTTTTTTTTCTTTCTAATTCCATTAGGTGCAAAGTTAAATTGTTAATTTGGAATATTTCTAACTTCTTGATGAAAAAATTTAGTGTTAAAAATGTTCCTCTTAATACTGCTTTGGCTGCCCCCCAGAGATTTTGGGAAGTTATGTTCCTATTTTCATTAATATCAAAGAATTTTTTGATTTCTGCCTTAATTTCATGTTCACCCAGGAGTTATTCAGGAGCAAGTTTTGTCCTTTCCATATTTGTATAGTTTTGAGAGATCTTCTTGATGTTCATTTTTATTGTTATGTCACTGTGGTCTGATAGTATGCTTGGTAGGATTTCAATTAAAAAAAATTGACACTTATTTTATGACCAAACATGTAGTTGCTATTAGAATATGTACCTTGTACAGATGAGAAGAATGTATACTCTGTGGTTGGTATGTGGATTGTTCTATATAGATATCGTTAGGTTCAATTGTCCAGAGTTTCTTTGTTATTTTTCTGGCTTGATGATCTTTCTGTTGCTGTCAGTGGGGTGTTTAAGTCTCCCCCTATTTTTGTGTGGCTGTCTGAGTCTATTTATCAGTCAAGAAGAACTTGTTTTATGAATCTGGGTCATCTAATGTTGGATAGGTATATATTTAGGATAGTTAAGTCTTCTTGTTGGATTGTACACTTTATAATTATGTATTACCCTTCTGTGTCTTAGTTGTTATGATTTAAAGTCTGTTTTATCTGGTATAAAAGTAGTGACTTCTGCTTGTTTTTCCATTTTCCTGCTAGGTCTTTCTTCATCCCTTTTTACCTGGAGCCTATGGGATTACATGTTAGGTGGGTCCCTTGAAGACAGCAGATGATTCAGTCTTGTCTTTTTTTCTTTTTTTTTTGAGACGGAGTTTCGCCCTTGTTACCCAGGCTGGAGTGCAATGGCGCGATCTCGGCTCACCACAACCTCCGCCTCCTGGTCTGAGGCAATTCTCCTGCCTCAGCCTCCCGAGTAGCTGGGATTACAGGCACGTGCCACCATGCCCAGCTAATTTTTTGCACTTTTAGTAGAGACGGGGTTTCACCATGTTGACCAGGATGGTCTCAACCTCTCGACCTCGTGATCCACCCGCCTCGGCCTCCCAAAGTGCTGGGATTACAGGCTTGAGCCACCACGCCTGGCCAGTCTTGTCTTTTTTTCAACTCACCCTTTTGTGTATTTTAAGTGGGGATGTTTAGCCCATTTACATTTAAGTTTAGTAATGGTACGTGAGACTTTGATCCTGTCACTGTGTTGTTGGCTGGTTGTTAGGTAGACTTGACTGTGTAGTTACTTTATAGTGTCTATGGGCTATGTGCTTAAGTGTGTTTTTGTGGTAACAGGTGGTGTTCTTACTATTCCATGTTTAACACTTCCTTAAGGACCTCTTATAAGGCTGTTCTAGTTGAAACAAATTTCCTTAGTGTTGTCTTGTCTGAGAAGGGATTTATTTATTTTTCATTTATGAAGCTTAATTTGTGGGATATGAAATTCTTTGTTGGTATTTCTTTTCTTTAAAGACACCAAAAATAGGTCCCACTCTCTTTGGGCTTGTAAGGTTTCTGCTGAGATGTCTGGTGCTAGCCTGATGGGATTCCTTCTATATGTGACGTTACCATTCTCTCTGCTGCCCTTAAGACTTTTTTCTTTGCGTTGACCTTGGTGAATGTCTGTGTGCCTTTGGAATGGTCTTCATGTTGACCTGGATATCTACATCTCTAGCAAGATTAGGGAAATTTTCTTGAATTATTCCAGCAAGTATGTTTTCCAGGTTTTCAACTTTTTATCCTTCTCTTTCAGGAATGCCAGTAATTCATAGATTTGGTTGTTTTACATAATCCCACACTTCTCAAAAACTTTGTTCATTTTATGAAGTTCTTCTTTCTTTCTTTTTTTGAGACAGAGTTTCACTCTTGTTGTCCCATCTGGAGTGCAATGGCAGAAACGCGGCTCACTGCAACCTCTGCCTCCTGGGTTCAAGTGATTCTCCTGCCTCAGCCTCCTAAGTAGCTGGGATAACAGGCATGCGTCACCACGCCTAGATAATTTCGTATTTTTTTTAGTAGAGATGGGTTTTCACCATGCTGATCAGGCTGATCTCAAACTCCTGACCTCAGGTGATCTGCCCTCCTCTACCTCCCAAAGTATTGGGATTACAGGCGTGAGCCACTGCACCTGGCCTAAAATTCTTTTTTCTGCTTGGTCTTGTCTATTGATAAAGCAAGCTTTCAATAGCTTGACAGTCCTAAAGTGAACTTTTCAGTTCCAGAAGCCATAATTGATTCCTTTTTAAAATGTTTATCTCATTTTTTAAGTTCTTAGATTGTTTTAGTAGTTTCTTTGTGTTGATTTTCAGTCTTTTCCTTTATGTCTTTGAGTTTCTTGCAATCCATGCTTTGAATTACTTCTCTGACATTTTTGAGTTTCCGTTTCGATTGGGGACCATTGCTAGAAAGCTACTATGGCTAGGAAGAGCTCCTAGTGAATTGTGCTACAGTCTCTGTGGGTGTGGGGTGCTACATGAGCCCCTTCTAGATAGGCTGGAACATAGATTGTTGCCCAATCACACCCTTGTTCCAGAGCTCTTAACTCCTAGATCAGACACACACTGCAGCCTATCTCCAGACCACCATATGGTTGAAAGCTTCAGGAAATGTCTAATTTTTGATTCTCCAGGGGAGTGGTTTTTGGGGCAGAACTTTGTCACTTAGCTTAATATAGGTAGTTTTGTGGCTCCTCTGCTCTCCAATGTGATGGCTCTTCTTCATTTAAGAGTGGGACTGGTACTCCTTCTTTGGGCCTCTGTAGGGGCATGTTGGTTGTGGTGGTGTTGGCTGGTTGTATTGGTCCAACCTCAGGCAGTGGGAGATGTGGTCAAGTACTAGCAAAATTGGAGTAGGGTAGGGAGATCTGTAACTCCCCAGCCCCTA
Source organism: Saimiri boliviensis (assembly GCF_048565385.1). Lineage (NCBI taxonomy): Eukaryota > Metazoa > Chordata > Mammalia > Primates > Cebidae > Saimiri > Saimiri boliviensis. The sequence goes on along the minus strand of NC_133450.1, from coordinate 35,847,039 downwards.
GATGGCCAGCTGGACTTCCTGTATGAGTCTTGATGGGGCTGGATTGTTGGGGAGCCTCAGGTCCTGGCTGTGATGGGAAGGGGTAAGGGCTGATACCTGGGTGAGCAGCTAAACTCTCAGGCAGGACAGGCAGGGCACTTAGGTGGTGGGAGCCCCAAGGAAGATCACAGGTCTGTGGAGGTAAGGCTTTTGATAGGGCTGTGGGCCACGATTGAAATGCTCATGTGGGGGTGGGGTAGGTGCAGTGGAAGTCAGAAGATAGATGCTATCATGAATAAGTAAAATGAAAGTTGCATTTAAAAATACAGACCATGCGCGGTGACTCACGCCTGTAATCCCAGCACTTTGGGAGGCGAGATGGGCAGATCACTTGAATCCAGGAGTTTGAGACCAGCCTGTCCAACATGGTGAAACCACATCTTTACCAAAAATACAAAAATTAGCTGGGCATGGTGGCATGCTCCTGTAGTCCCAGCTACTTGAGAGGCTGAGGCAGGAGAATCACTTGAACCCAGGAGGCGGAGGTTGCAGTGAGCTGAGATCGTGTCGCTGCACTCTAACCTGGGCAACAGAGCAAGGCTCTATCTCCAAAAAAAAAAAAAACGTATTCAAAGATATCATCAAAAAAGATATTTTCAGCCAGGTATGGTGGCTCATGCCTGTAATCCCAGCATTTTGGGAGGCTGAAGGAGGAGGTTCGCTTGAGGCCAGGAGTTTGAGAGCAGCCTGAGTAACGTAGTGAGATCCTAGCTCTACAAAAAGTAAAAAAAAATTATTTAGGTGTGGTCATGTATGTCTGTAGTCCTCGCTACTTGGGAGATTGAGGCAGGAGGATCGCTTGGAGCCCAGGAGTTAAAACCTGCAGTGTACTCTTACTGTGCCACTGCACTTCAGCCTGAGGTGAGATCCTGTATCTTAAACAAATGGTGTTTTTGTATTGTAGTGTAATCTGGAGTATAGGGCTAGAGAACTCAGTTCAACACAGAAAGATGTAATGTCTGCATAGCTCATGTAATATCTGCTCATGAGCACCTCTAGGATAGTAAAACTCAGGCACTGCCAAATCTGTGCAACACTGAGAGTGATGATTCTATCTGAATCCTTACTCTAAGTAATGAGAAGTAACATAGCACATTTCTACATTGTTTGTATTTCTGGAGTCATTTCTATGCTTTGTTCATGATTTTTGGGGGTGAGGTATCTGCTTTGAGTGGAGCATTTTGGCTTTGGAAGTGACTCCCCTACTATTCCCAAATGTTAGAAGCAGGATGCCAGAATTCTATTTTAGCATCCTAGTTTTTCCTTGGAACAATTAGCATTATAGTTCTTTTTATAATTGGCAGGATTAGCTGTGGCCTACATGACCACAGGAAATAATAAGGCAGGGGTTGTAAACTCTAATGCCTTTAAGCACTAGGCATGTAATAGAAGTACATGAAACTCTTAAGTGTAAGACATAGATACTTTATTAGTTGATTTTGGCTGCTGACAACAGCAGCAGACATTTATTTTTTTGTTCATGGGTCTCTAGGTCTGCAAAGGTGGATCTTGTTTTCTTCAGGCTGTAGTCAGGTTCAGATGTGCCCCACAAGCTGTAACAGCAGCAGGAAAACCAGAGAGATTTGAAATGGATGTTCCTTGAGTATAGTCTGCTGACATTTGTTTATCCTGACCAATGGTTTTGAAAGGCAGATAAGTAGGCCTCTTTTCTAATACAGGCATTTAGCATATGTGGTTGATTGGGCCATTGTTCCCAATTCTTCACTTACTCTCTAATTTAGAAATAAACATTCTGCTCTGTAATGGTTTACTAGGGTCTTTTATGTGGCACATGTTCAATGACTGCTGTTAAATGAATGATTATATCCCTTGATACGGTTGATTTTTGTTAATGGTGCAACTTGGGGTACTTGTCATTTCCATTCCCTCCTGCTTTTTCTGCTCTTTTCTCATCCCTCCTCTTCCTCCCTCCCTTCCCATTTACTTCCAAAACAGCAGCTATCAATATGAAAAAGGAGGGAGTGGTAGAGAGAATCCAAGACATAAACTCTTCCACATGTTGGTGTAAAGTAATTTAAGATCAAGGTTTCTTTCACAAGGCAAAATGCAACCTGGCCTTTCTGAGATTCTTTTCTTTTTCTTTTTCTGGTTTTGGCTTTAGGATTTAGATTATTAGTTATTTTAAAAATGAATTCAGTAGGTCCGAAGACCTACTCATATTTCTACATAATTGAGCACATGGAGACAAGTCGTTAGATGCTGGAGGTCACTAAAAAATATTTTTTAAAATGAAGCTTTTTAAGAATGAAGTTTCCCCATGCTTACTGGTTTTAGATTAGAGCCAGGTGTCCTTAAATTGTCTTCTGCCAGGTATTGGCTTGGTAGATTACCATGTCCTGTTGCCCTCATCCTGAATGTGGGGAAAGTTAACTTGATAAGATTTTAGGTCCTAACTGGTCCAGGTTTTACATTCCTTTCAGTCATGTAATAACTTTAAGATGAGGAGGCTTCATTTTTACTTTGGTGCAATTAGACCTTTTCTTGGGAATAATTCTCTTTGCTCTTGAAACCAATTATATTGGCTTCATTGCTGATACTTGAATGATGTTCACTACTGACTTTTTTTTTGGTTCCTTTACATTTCTCAAGCAGGTTATTGAAACTTTGGCTCTAACTATATGAAGTGAATTGTTTTTTCACTGGTGTTTTTGGTGTGTAAATGTTGTATTCAGTCTGAGTTTCCAAGAAGCAAGTAACTTAGCCTATTCTGGTTTGGCATGTCTTCTCTTTCTAACCACCACTGGGGCTGAAGCTAGGAACTGAACACAACTTGAAGTTTTGTGGTTTGGGTGCTAGAATTCAGAGCTAAACTATCTGAAGCTAAAAATTATTAATGTTGAAATGTTTTCACCCACTAAATAAACCTGAAAAAACAATGAAATTCAACTCCAGGCAGCCCGTAAAATTGCATATGTATAATTTTTTTGAGTCTAGGAAGAAAGGAAAAAAAATTATGAAGAGGATCTGAGATTGCTAAAAAAAATTAGAAATTGTTTATTATAGTTTAAGGTAAATGCTACTATCCAAACTCTAATCCAAACTCAACAAACCAACCAACCCAGAAATCTCTTACTGTTATTCACATGATATTCTGTTTTCTCCAAGACTATACTGAATCAGTACATAAAAATAATGAAGTAGGGAAAATGCCAGTTGCACTTGTTTCAGATATTTTTTACATGTTTTTTAAAGGTAGAATAGTAATCACATTTTCAAGGCACTTGATACTTTACTGAATGTTTCCATATATATATTCTTAATTAAAATAATGGCTTGTTTCACCCTTTTAAAAATCACAAAGCATTTAACAGTTTTAAGCTCATTAAATCTGAGAACATATCTAAAACCTGGCATATGGATAGTATGTATAGAAAGGCTTGTCCTTTGTTCCTCTGCTAGTTAGCACTCTAATGTTATTAATAATGCAAGATTTTTCTCAGCTTCTTTGCTGGACTTAGGACAGGGGCACTCTATTTACCCAGCCCACCATGCTGAACCCCTAGCGAGACAGAGCACATGAATGAGCGATTGCGGAATCTGGCCGGCTGTTCCAGGCACCAGCAGGAGCAAACTTCATGCTTATGTGTGAGTGAGTGAGTGCAGGATCTGGTCGGCATGGCTCCAAATGCCAGCAGGAGCAAGCTCTGTGTGGGGCCTGTGGCCAGACCAGGCATGAGCTAGCGAGTGTAGGATTTGGCCACCCGCTCTGGGAGCCGGCAGGAGCAAGCTCCATGCAGGGCCCGTGGAGGCACCTAGGTGGGGGTGCCCATGACCCTGAATCCCTAGAGTGGGTGTTACAGTACTCTCTTAGTTCTGTGCTCTGCAGGTGGTGGTGTGTTAGCAGCTCAGTTGGCCCCTTACCTCATTATGTGGGGCAGCTGCCCTCTGCTGGTGAGAGCAAAGGGCCAGTGTGACAGCCTTCTGGGTACCCACACTCGGTGTTTCCCACGCTTGTTTCTCAAGCTCTTGTCTGGTGTCTAAGAAGAATGAGGGCACTTGGGCAATTGAAGGATAGTAAAGGCAGATAATTTTATTGAGTGATTAAAATGGCTCTCAGTGGAGAGGGTAACTGAAGAGGGGACGGGAAGAGCAGGTTATTTTCCCCCAAGTTGGGTCATCTCTTCCCCGAAGTCTGGCCATCTTCCCCAAGGTCTGTCCATCTCCCTTAAAGTCCAGCTGTCTCCTCCTCTACTTACTGAGTTTGTGGTCTTTATAGGCACAGAATGGGGAGTGCATGCTGATGGGTTTGTAATTATGCGAAAAAGTTTAAAGCAAAGACAGCAGTGTAGAAAAGCAATTAGTAAAGGGTAGGTATATGTAAAATAGGTGAAGGGTGAGGATCAATCCAGAGGAAAGCATGCCAAACAGGAAGACAAGTTCTCACTCTGGTCCGGGGATTTAACTTGTAGCTTGGCTTTCAGGCTTTGAACTGTATCCGGCTTGGAGGTGGGGTCTCACCCGGTACCTGGCCTTACCCTATCTGCCTAGGCGTTTGGCTGCCTCCTGTTGCTGTCCTTAATAAGCATAAGCATTTCTTTATTTCAAGATACACTTTAAACTTTTAGTGACAGAAGTTTTCCTTGCTCTGATATCTGGTGATTAATTTGATGCTTTTTTTAGAGATGGAGTCTTGCTCTGTTGCTCAGGTTGGCATGCAGTGGCATGATCTTGGCTCACTGCAACCTCTGCTTCCCGGGTTCTAGCAATTCTCTTGCCTCAGCCTCCTGAGTAGCTGGGACTACAGGCACATGCCACCATGCCTGGATAATTTTTTTGTATTTTAGTAGAGACGGGGTTTCACCATGTTGTCCAGACTGGTCTCAAACTCCTGAGTTCAGGCAATCCACCCACTTTGGCATCCCAAAGTGCTAGGATTACAGATGTGAGCCACTACACCTGGCCCATGTTGTTTTTGATAATGAAGAAAGCTCCATAAAAGATGTTAAGAGCTCTGAATTTACACTAGCATTTCTAAAGCAGGATATGTAAGATGTTTCATTAGGCTGTGGAAAGAAAATATTAGAACTTTCATTGTTTTAATTTAATAAATGAAATTTACCTTAATTAACATTTAATAAATGGATCAACAGTGACATCCTCACTTGGTCTGTGTGTCAGACTGTTAGGTATCAGTTATAGTGCATGAGGAAAGTATGCAGGAATTGACAGAGGCCCCTTGCTTTTACCTTTATTTTCAACATACTGGGATGATATAAGTCTGCATGTGGCTACTTCAGTGGATTTATGGATTGAATGAAATCAAAGTTCATGAAACAGATAAATGGCAAGAAAGATTCCTGCAGAGAAACTAAATTGTATGCAATACTAATAATGGGAGTGGAAGCGAGCCACACACACGTATAGGACAAAGTGGATGCTTCTCTTATGAGACTAATGAAGTAAAAATCAACAACAATTTAATCTCAGCTGAGAAGATGTCCAGAAGTGGTGAAATTATAAGCAAGACAAATTGATAGATGGAATTATATCCATTATTGTTAACAAAGAAACACTTTCTGTTATTTTATTTCCTTGAAACACTGGCTAACAATAGTAGGAAGCCATCATAATTAACAAACGTGGGACAGGAAAATTAAAAAAAAAAGTTTTTCCATGACATTTAAAGTTCTGTGATACATTATTCAGTATCTAGAAAAATGTCACTAAAATTAATGATAGATATTTAAAAGTCTCTTTTGTGTTTTCTTAACAGCCAAAGACCAAATATAGTACATTATTAGTAACATTAGGGACACACTTGTTCATAAAATGGATGAAATAAAACATAGGAAACAATATGGCAACAACAGATGAATTCTTTTGTGAACAAATACTTCCAGAAGTGTGTAGAAATCTTTGAAGATGATTTGAAACATCAAGAGCTTAAATTATTTAATGTCAGAGGATGCTATATATTTGAAGTACAGCTGTTTCTAACAAGGCCCAGATTATCATAGTAGCTATATTTTTTTTCAGTAATAAAATACATGAAGAACTAATTTCTTTTTGTGCCATTAAAATAAAGATGTATCAGGGAAAATAAATTCTAAGTGACTTCGTGAATGCAAAACAATGTATATGAGATAATTTCCTGTGATGATGATAGTGTTTTGACTTTATAAGAGTTTAGGCTGCATACATATATACACTTGCTAGAATTTATGAAATGGTAGACTTATAATTTGCACATTTCACTACATGTAAAATTTACTGCAAAAGGAAAAAAAGGAATAATACATATAAAATTCTAGTTAATAATATGCATGCTTGACTGTTGGGGAAACTATATTAATGTGTTTGACTTACTTTGAAATGCATTAAAAAACTCTAAGATGGATTGGTAAATGGATTAATCATACAGAAAGCATATGGTGTAGTCATAGTATAGTATAACAAATACAGTTAACATTATAAATGCAGAGCCTAAGTGGTGGGTAGATGGATGGTTCCTGTAAAAGTCTTTCAACTTTTCTGTTGCATCATACGTAGGTTATCTGACACATAGATTGATGTCAGATGAGCAAAGAGTATTTCAGTATGATATCAATGTTGTTAATTTTTCTTAAACTCTGACTGTTAGTCTGGGCAAGTTGGCTCAAGACTGTAATCCTAGTACTTTGGGAGGCCAAGATGAGATTACTTGAGCTCAGGAGTTCAAGATTATCCTGGGCAACATAGTGAGACCTTGCCACTACAAAAAATCAAAAAATTAGCTGGGTATGGTAGTATGTGCCCGGAGTTCCAGCTACTTGAGTGGTAGAGGTGAAAGGGCTTGAGCCCTGAAGGCAGAGGCTGCAGTAAGATGTGATTGTGTTACTACACTCCAGCCTGGGTGACAGAACGAGACCCTATCTCAAAACAAAACAAAACAAAACAAAACAAAATAAACAACTGAAAAAATCCCAACTGTTGTATCAAATTCCTGTTGTACTCTGTAATGAGATGAGTAGTGACCATGAGAATCATTTGAATCACAAGAGCATCTCTGATTATCTTAAAGGAAAGATTATAAAAGAATTATTGAATTTAAAAGATGAGTTGGCCGGGCACGGTGCGTCATGCCTGTAATCTCAGCACTTTGGGAGGCTGAGGTGGGTGGATGGCTTGAGTCCTGGAGTTTGAGACCAGTCTGGGCAACATGGCAAAACCCAGTCTCCACAAAAAATTTTTAAAAATCGACAAAAGCTAGGCATGTGTGAAGTTGAGGCTGCAGTGGATTATGTTCATGTTACTGTATTCCAGCCTGGGCAACAGAATGAGACCCTGCCTTAAAAAAAAAAAAAAAAAAAAGATGGGTGAGGCATGTGTTTTTTAAATGAAAAGATAAGAGATGTCAAATTTGCTCATTCTTTGTGTGTGACAGTGACTATGTAATCTGCATGTAGATTAAATACCCAGCAACCAACCAATCAATGGACACTCTTACTTCATTCCTTCAAGGTAAAGGTAATGTTTTAACAAGGAGTGAAAATGTAACTGCCTTTTGTAAAGGCTGTCATGAAAACACAGAGAGAATGTTTTTAAAATCACTGGAAATCTTTCTTTTATCATGTGATTTTTGTTGACAAAGATATGTGTGTCTTATGAAAACTTATCTGCACTCTTAAAAAATACTTGGAAAAATATTTTGTATACTCTTCAAAAATGTTCCAAATGAAGAGTTTAGTCAGTAGGCGGAAGGGGGAATAGAGGAGTGAGAGATGTTGATAAGAGTCTTAAAGTTTGTTATGCAATAGGAATAAATTTTGGTGATTTATTGTACAGCATGGTAACTATAGTTAGTAATAATGTTGTGTATTTCAAATAGCTAAAAGAATAGATTTTAAATGTTCTCACCAAAAAAAGATAAGTATATAAAGTGATAGATATGTTAATTAGCTTGATTAAACCATTCTACAATGTACTGTAAACATATTTCAAAATATATTGAACTCCATAAATATATATTGTTATTTATCAATTAAAAATATTAAAACAAGCAAAACCCATAATACATATCTGGTAGCAAATGAGTATCATGGTAGAGATCCATCAGACTGGTCATATGTAATTTGTGTATTTTTCTAGCTGAGTGTCATACTTCTATAAAAATAAATAAATGTAAGAAAAAAAAAAGTTTCAGTGGGTTTTTAAGCCAGTTGCTGAAAATGTTAAAATGTGATATGTTTTAATTAGTCTGTAGAAATGATCAATTGACATAAGGGAAGATGGAAATTTCTTAAAGATCAACAAAAACTTTTGCATGATTGATGGAAGGTATTGAAAAATGCAAATAATAATTTATTTAAGTCCAACAAATTATGTATTTCGTTAATTTTAATTCTTTTTTTTTTTTTTTTTTTTGAGACGGAGTTTTGCTCTTGTTACCCAGGCTGGAGTGCAATGGCGCGATCTCGGCTCACCGCAACCTCCGCCTCCTGGGCTCAGGCAGTTCTCCTGCCTCAGCCTCCTGAGTAGCTGGGATTACAGGCACGTGCCACCATGCCCAGCTAATTTTTTGCACTTTTAGTAGAGACGGGGTTTCACCATGTTGACCAGGATGGTCTCGATCTCTCGACCTCGTGATCCACCCGCCTCGGCCTCCCAAAGTGCTGGGATTACAGGCTTGAGCCACCGCGCCCGACTAATTTTAATTCTTATATCTTTGTAATTATCCCCTTCTCAGCTATTGGAAGGGAATTACAATTAAGTACTGAAATAAATGGAACTTAGGACCCCACATTTCAATCACCAAATCACAAAATATTTATATTATTTTTTAAAAATACAATTTGGTTTCTTATTATTTTCATTATTATCATTGCTCTACTAAAAATGTTAAGCTTTTATGAGAGCAAAAAGATCTTTTATATAAGTAATAAATATTATCAAATGATTGTTAATGTTTGCAATTTTTAATTTTTTTTGGGGGTTTTTTACTGTATAGGACTTATTAGTAAAATAGTAGGTATGTAATAAATATACATATATTGGAGGGTTGTACTAAATTTCATTTTGATTGCTTTTTTTGGCTGGTTTGTTGGAGTATGTGGTCAAAGAAGTTTGGAGAACTCTCTTTACTGATCACTGATAATCTGGCAAGCTATTATTCACAGGAGTAATTATTTGTTCTTAAAGTCTAAAGGATCATTGTAAAAGATTATAAACCAGCACATAATTTCTAATGTGGGAATTTTCTTTTTTTTTTTTTTTTTGGAGACATGGTCTTGCTATGTTGCTCTGGCTGGTCTTGAACTCCTGGGCTCAAGTGATCCTCCTGCCTCAGCCTCCAGAGTAGCTGAGATTACAGGCATGTGCTGAACATTTGTGTTTTAAGGTTGAACTTTGATAAATGAAGTTCACCTTTAGACTATATTCTGAAACAGTGGTTCTTAAAGTGTATAAATAGCATTAGCATTACCTGGGAACTTAGTAGCACTGTAAATTCTCAGGCCATAACTCAGACCTACTGAACCAGAAATGCTGATTAACAAGTTTTCCGGGTGATTCTAATGCTCACTCAAATCTGAGAACTACAGATTTAGATGATTCAGACTCATGGATCATTTGTATTTGTTTCTTTCTACTTCATAATATATCTGAGACAGTTTCCTTATTGTATGTCTCAGTTTTAACCCGGAGTTTTTTTCATTTCTATCTTAGACTTTTTTTTCTTTTCCCCTCCTCTTCTCTCCCCTTCTCATTGTGAAAAAAATGTTATTTAGTGTTATTTTCACAAATAAATGATGCATTGGTCCTAACAACTTGGGTGCCCCAGCTAATGGGAAAAATAGCTTATCTTAAAGGATATATTTTTGATTTCAACTTTCTTTTTTTTTTTTGAGACGGAGTTTCGCTCTTGTTACCCAGGCTGGAGTGCAATGGCGCGATCTCAGCTCACCGCAACCTCCGCCTCCTGGGCTCAGGCAGTTCTCCTGCCTCAGCCTCCTAAGTAGCTGGGATTACAGGCATGCGCCACCACGCCCAGCTAGTTTTTTTTGTATTTTTAGTAGAGACGGGGTTTCACTATGTTGACCAGGATGGTCTCGATCTCTCGACCTCGTGATCCACCCGCCTCGGCCTCCCAAAGTGCTGGGATTACAGGCTTGAGCCACCACGCCCGGCGATTTCAACTTTGATAATCTCAAAATAGTTTTCTGTCAATAAAGATTTCAAAACAGCTATTTCAAAGTATGCATCACCTAAACTCAGCAATTGTTTGCAAAGCAATAAATTTGCTTTATTTCTCTTTCCACACACATATGTGTTTGCATACACACATTTTTATTTGTTGAACTGTTTGAAAGTAAACTGTATACGTCAGTACACTTCACCCTTAAATACTCTTAAAAATATGGATTAAAATAGCCCTTAATGGTACCAGTACAGTTTTGTTTTGAAATGCCAATTTGTAACAAATGCTCAACCATTTGTTAAAGACTCTTAAATATTTTCAAAGTCCTATCATAAATATCGTTGTGAGGAAAAGTTACAGAACACCAAGTTATGATGGTATAAATGAGTGAATGTTTCAGCCTTTCTCAACTAAAAGTTTTCCATCTGAACTACAAAATACAGTGGATGATTCGAGTGACTGTTTTCTCAATTTTTCTAAGGATAGTATATAACTAGTGCCAATTCAGAGGAGAGAAGTTAATTCATTATATACAATGGATGTCTTGGGGTGTTTGGGCTTAATTCTGTCTCGGGAGCCCAGAGGTATATATGCATATATCTTTTAAGAGCTTGCATATATAGCAAGGTCTTAAAAGGATTTTGCTTTGACTGGCTTGTGATGTTTATCCAAACAACATTTTTTTTTCTTTTTTTTCTTTAGATAACAGGTCCACCAGGTTGTGGAAAAACTCAGTTTTGTATAATGATGAGTATTTTAGCTACATTACCCACCAACATGGGAGGATTAGAAGGAGCTGTGGTGTACATTGATACAGAGTCAGCATTTAGTGCTGAAAGGTATGAGATTTTATTTTCCATTATAATGTTTTACTTTTATATACAGCATAAAACATTTACACACAGGTTAACATTTCCCCCCACTTTTTTAAGAACAGAGAATGCTTTTAAATAAAATTTTCTTTTAAAATTGACACAGGAAAGCTTCTTTTTGTCTTTTGTATTCCTTTCTTATTAATGTAAGTTGGGATCTTGGATAAATTGTGTTTTGCAGAAAGTTGGTAAGAAATAAGTTGAAAAAATAGGGAGGAATTTAAGTAGAAAATGACAGAAAGGGTACACTGAAAAGAAAAACAGCAGGTTAGCTGCTTTGTAAGGACAGATGTTTCTCAATTTACGATGGGACTCCAATCATGAAATCCAGATACCATTTCTTAATAAAAGGAATGAGGGTTCTTTCTTGGGGGAAATGGCTAACTCAGTTCTGGAGTAGGGAATTTTAAAATTGAGTATGAAACATAATGGTAGATAGCAAGGAAACTACAAAGACTGTTCGGGAGGTGTCCAACAGACTCAGAAGAGGCTCCCACTGGCCAAAGATGGAACAAGTCTACGTCGATATGAATAATAATAGCAATGGATTAAAGCATGAAATAATTAAATGAGTCCATAATGACATTAAGAGATGAAAAGGAACCAATTGATTATCATTGGAGGGTTCTGAAGAAGTACCTCATTATTATGAAAATGGGCAAAAAAAGAAGTCAAGTATTTATTTTTCTGTTTCTATATAAACTATATTACTGAGTAACAACCTTTTTTTTTTTTTTGAGATGGAGTTTTGCTTTTGTTGCCCTGGTTGGAGTGCAGTGGTGTGATTTTGGCTCACTGCAACCTCCGATTTCTGGGTTCAAGTGATTCTCATGCCTCAGCCTCCGAGTGACTTCCAAGCATGTGCCACTATGCCTGGCGAATTTTTGTAGTTTTTGTAGAGGCAGGGTTTCACCATGTTGGCCAGGCTAGTCTCGGACTCCTGACCTCAGATGATCCACCTGCCTTGACCTCCCAAAGTGCTGTGTTTACAGGTGGGAGCCACTGCGCCTGGCCTAAATTGGTCTTTTTATAAATGTACCTCAGTAGTAAATGAAGAAAGAATGATAGAATATCACCAAATTACAAACCCTAACAATCTAATGGATCTAGGCATTGACCATCACAAAAAGACGATGAGTCATTGGGGTACCTTCTTTTTTTTTTTTTTTGAGACGGAGTTTCGCTCTTGTTACCCAGGCTGGAGTGCAATGGCGCGATCTCGGCTCGCCGCAACCTCCTGGGTTCAGGCAATTCTCCTGCCTCAGCCTCCTGAGTAGCTGGGATTACAAGCACGCGCCACCATGCCCAGCTAATCTTTTGTATTTTTAGTAGAGACGGGGTTTCACCGTGTTGACCAGGATGGTCTCGATCTCCTGACCTTGTGATCCACCTGCCTCAGCCTCCCAAAGTGCTGGGATTACATGGGTACCTTCTAATGGAAGAATAATCAAATTTGAATGTGATCAAGACTTCAGATCCAGCCACCATTTTACAACATAGCTAGAGAAGAGAGGAACACATCAAACGACTCTAGAAAATGAAATAAGCAAAATCCAAACTGGGAAATAAGAGAACAAACAACTCGGTTTCTCTGACAAACTGTAAGATTAAAAAAGAGTTGGAGGGGGAGCCTTTGGATTAAAACAGATTTAAAAACCTTATTGATGAGTTGCAAAGTGATGAACTTACTTGGATCTTGACTTAAATAAATGGTTAAAAAAACCCAGAAGGATAAACTTTGAGACCACTGGAAATTTGAACATGAAAATATATTTGAGATTAAAGCTGGTAAAGACAGTGGTTCACGCAAGTTGTACAAGTACTCTTTAAAAAGCCAATCATTAGCCTTCAACCAACGAGCCAGGTAGGTATTAAATAGCCAGTTATGTTATAAGTAGCATAAATAGCTCTTACAAAAGTCTTGGGGAATTTGGGTAAAGAATTCAAAGATTAAGATTATTTTTATAACAGCAGTCAGTGCACTGTAATGGATTTCTGCCTTCTTTGCATCACATACAAAACTAAGTTTAGGATGTCTTCTTAAGGAGTAAACTATTGCATGATTTTTTGTTATCAGTATTACAATTCACAGCAGCGTAAAAACTGTATCAATGATTTGGGTGATATCAGCATACATACAGTAGCAGAAGACTAGCAGGTGACTTGTCTGCATTTTTCAAACGAATTTGTGGAGAATCTTGTGTTTTTTTGTCTTTTTATAGAGCCTTAATCATTTACTTTTTGCATTCGCCATATTTATTTACTTCTCCTTCATAACCTTTTCTGCCTATGGGCATGTTGGTATTTACATCAGAGGCAGGTTGGAAAATGAAGAGGTAAGATTTTAGCTCCTTTGTTGGAATTATGTTGCATAATTTACAAGCAGCTCTTATGAGGGTCATTTAAGAATAGGAATTGAACTTTATATTGTATTTGGTTTTTTATTCCGTTCTCCACAAGGCTTAAAATGAGTGATCATCAGACTCCCACATGGAATAGATTTTGAGGTCTGGTGATAGGGCCAGGTCGAATAAAAAAATACGAGTTCTCTTTGGTATATATGCCAGACTTGGCATTCTTACACTACCTTCTAGTTTGTCATGGTGGGTCATGAATGGAGTGGCCCTGTAGTGTCTGATCACATTTCATCCATTCTGTTACGGGGCAGCTAATCCCTATTTGGAATTATCAGGGAAGGTTGGTCAATTGGTTAGGAAAGCTTACTGCTGCAGATAACTGACTATCCAAAGAACAGTAACTTAAACAAAAAGAAGTTTATTTCTCTCATCTAACATAACCTTAGTAGGTGGTTGCTGGCACTTGGTCACACTGCTCAGTGATGACAGAGAGACCTAGGGATGGTACATTTTCAGACATTGGATCCATTCTGTGCTCAAGTCAGTGGGAAGGAAAAGGGTTAAGTATATCTTTTATTGGGAAAGTATACTTTTATTCAGACTGTCTTCCTTCTCCCATCTGTGGATTTCCTTTTTGTTGCTTGTAATCCTCCTGCAGATTTCTCACTGAGCCACCTCTACGTGTAAAAAGAGGCTGGGAAAGGGAGGGGAGAAGATCATCATAGCAATCCTGATGAGTTGTTTGGGCCTGGTTAATATTGCTACCTGAATAAAATTGGGGCTCTCATAGCAAGGAAGAAGTGGAAATAGATATTGGATTGGTAATTAACAGTTTCTGTTTCAGCCCCAGCTGTTTCTGGACTTAGTGAAGAGGTAAGGCAGGGTAATATGAGACTCAAAAAGGACTGTGTTGTAGGTCTGCATGTTTTAGCAAGGTCTCCACTTTGTGCTTACAAAGCCAGCCGTATAATCAGCACAAATGAGAGAACATTTAAAGGATTAATACGAGGAAGGATTAAAGGACTCACATATAGAGAATTTAGGGTAAGTGAGAAAAAGTAGAAGATAATTTCTTCCTGTAAATATCTAGGTATCTTTTTACTAAGAAGGAGAGAGAAAACAAAGAATAAATAGAAACTACTTAAGTTTAAAATGTATTAAAGAAAACAAGAAAATCTTGCAGATTATATACTTAAAAGCACTTTGGAAAGGTTAGTTCTGTTTTTAGAAGCAATGCACTAACTAGTTTGTTTTACATGTCTTTTAGAGGATAGTAATCTAAAATAGTTGTTAATCATGCTTGTTCATCATAGACTGCAATGTATCTCCAGACTATTTTAACAATTAGAATGGGTTTGTACAACCCACAGCCCGTGGGCCTCATGCAGCCCAGGATGGCTTTGAATGTGGCCCAACAAATTCGTAAACTTTCTTAAAACATTATGAGATTTTTGTAATTTTTAAAAAAGATCATCAGCTATCATTAGTTTTAGTGTATTTTATGTGTATCCCTGGAAAATTCTTCTTGTTCCTCTGTGGCCCAAGGAAGTCAAAAGTCTCCTGAATTAGGTGATTGTATAGTCTGCCGCTAACCAGACTGAGTTAGAGGGGCTGCTCTGGGGAGAGGGGAATGCTATTCAGGCAGAGATCTGGATCCTTTTCTGATTGGTCCAGAAAAGGTCTGCTGTTTTGTTTGTTTGTTTTGTTTTTAAGATCTGATATAATCTTAGGCACCATATGCTTGTATATACCTTGAGAATATAGATAAATAGATTAAGTCAGTGACCCACCCCCATATTCTAGTCTATGAAAATTTTGGCAATCACAAGAATTCCAGTATACATGAACTGAATTAATTTATTGTCCATATTAGAGACAGTTACCCAAAGATGGAACTATGCATTAAAAATAAAAAATGAAGGTAATATGGATGACAAATAGTAATAGAGATATTAAAATAAGGTTGTTTTTTTTTTTTTAGAAATTAAATGGATAAAGGAAAATAAATTTGAGTCTTAGAACTGCAAATTGAAGGGGATCAATAAGTATGTGAGAAAAACTGAGGGATCTAGGGAAGTAAGAGATGAGAGCCAGGACTGGAAGGTGGGGACCTGAGGAGATATGATATAGGACTGGAATTTTAGGAGATAGAAGTGAGTATTCCTGAGTTGTAATGAAATCAGAAAAGCTTTGAAAATTGGGAAGACAATTAGTCCAGCAAGGGAGAAAGACATTAATCAAATAATCACTGAAATGTGAAATTATAAATATTATTACAAAGTATACAAAAGAGAGGTACCTGTATTGGTACTGTGTGGGCAGTGGCTAAGCTTAGATCTGAAGGAGCTGCTGTATTTGGTATACATGTCACCTCTCAAGGTGCCAGGTTCCCCACAGATAGTTCTGTTTAATACCTAACAAACTACAGTCATGCGCCACATAACAACATTTCAGTCAAGGATGGGCTGCATATAAGGTGGTGGTTGCATAAGATTATAATACCATAATTTTTCTGTATCTTTTTAAAGTTTAGATAGAAAGATATTTGTCACTGTGTTACATTTGGTATACCATAGAGGCTAATTTGTAGGCAATTGTTAACACTTAGGCTGTATGGTATAGCCTATTGCTCCTAGGCTACAAATCTGTACAGAGTGTTAATATACAGATTTGTAGCCTAAGTGTGTAGTAGGCTATACTATCTAGGTTTGTAGAAGTACACTTTATAATGTTCACACAACAGTGAAATTGCCTAATGATACATTTCTCAGTACATATCCCCGTTATTATGCGCCATACAGCTGTGTTTAGAGTGTCATTCTTTCTGCATTTGTATATAAAATTGGAGGCATTGAGGGCGGTGGTAGTGGCCAGCCATGACTCAGGCTGATTCGGAAGGTAATACCAGTGTGGTCGTAAGGCCATTGACATAATTGCTTGTTGGAATAAATTTGAAATCTTTGACCCAGAAAGAAACAATAAGGGAGATAAATTCCTTCTAAATCATTTTTTTTTGAGATGGTTTCGTTGCACTGGATAGGTTTTCCTTAGTTCAATTCCAGCAGCCTTATCATTTGTGAATCTAGGTGAATTAGTGGGGAGGGAAGTCCTGAAAAGTTTCTAGGATAGAAAGTGGAATTTGTCATAAGTACTTATTACTATAACAAAGCTTTGGAATATTCTGGAATCTGTAAGGGGAATTAATAGATTCATATCATTATATTTAGTAACACATATTGAATGAATAAACAGGGAAACAGTACATATGTACAAGAAGCTTTGAGAAGCCATAAGCCTACGTTTTCGCACATTTATGATGCTATATTTTAACTAGTATTTTGGAAAATTTTTTACGTTTTATTTCAAGCATATGTTTTATTTCAAGTTGACATGTGGTCACTAATGAAATGCTTTTATTTTTCCTTTTATAAAAGAGCTGTGAAGTCACAGAGGGAACTAATGATTTTGAACAGGGTTTTTGCTTCTTAATTGACATATGCCTTTTTATTCTGGAACTGATCAGGAAAGAAGTCCATCTGTATTCATAAGCAGTTAACTCTTTCCAGAATTGGAATCTTTAAAGTGCATTATAGCTATCAAGTCCAAATTAAGGCATAGATAGTCACTTGCAAGGTGAGACTTGATGGCAAAACTAAAATGTGGTCTGGAACTTCTTTTTCTTTTAAAAGAGGAGCACTTCTAACCATATTCTGAGGGGTTCTGCCATAGTAAATCCTTTGATTGTAGGATGGATTGCATTGTCTATCAGAAATGAGGGGTTCTGGGCAGCGGGACACTGAGAGTGGATGTAGGGTTATTGAGTATAGTAGGCTAAATTAGATGATACAGAAGGGGAAATTGGGAAGTCATGGTGTTTGACCTCAGACATCTCCACTAGCAGTTGATATGCAAATGATTCATCCAGGGAGGAAGGACATTTTAGAAATCTTAATAGGTTTTCAGGTATATTGTTTTGGGGTTTGATGGACTAAGAGTATAAAGGTAGCTTTTTTGACAGCATAGCCCTTTACAGTGGTACTACCTCCATTTTATAAATGTAATAGTTCTCAGTTGCGGGAGGATGGCAGGCAGTTTCCCCTTTAGTAGGTACTTTGGGAATTTGTAGGGGAGTGCAAGAATAAATTTTTTTTAACAGTAATAAATAGATATGGTCTAGGGATGCTAGCCATTCTGTAATGTGAGGGTCATTAAAACTGACAGTGCTATAAATAATATTTTATTAATTAGAACATATTACAGCATGATATAATTGACGTTCATCTCAGTTGATACATGCAGCAGCACTGCCAGGTGAGAGATTGGGGTATTATGATCTTCATTTTAGAAATAAGGAAAATGGGACTCAGAAACCATGTGATTTGCCCACAATCATATGGCTAGTAAGATAGCTGAGAGGTGAACTCACATCCTCTTCCCACTGAACTGTGGTAGAAAAAAATGATTTGACTCCAAGAAAAGATCCAAGTTGTGTTTTCAATAATACCTGTTTGATGTCAGGGCTTTCTATTAATTAGAAAGTCTTTACCCCATTTCCCATTGGGCTTCTAGTGTTTTTATTCTTGATTTGCAGAAGTTTTTTATGTGTCTTCTAGATATTGTTTATCAGTTTTACGCATTGAAAATACCTCCTCCCGCTCTGTTGTCTGTCATCTTTATAGTGTCCTTTGTTGAACAGAAATTTGTAATTGTAATTAAAAAATTTTTTATTAGTGACAGTGTCTCACTCAGGCTGGAGTGAAGTGGCACAATCATAGCTCACTGCTACCTTAACTTACTGGGTTCAAGGGATCCTCTTTCCTCAGCCTCCCAAATAGCTGGGTCTTTAGGCAAGTGCCACCACACCTGGCTAATTTTTAAACTTTTTTTTGTAGAGCTGGGGTCTTTTTTTTCAGTTGTATTTTTTTTTTTTTTTTTTGGAAAGAACAAGTACTGTTTTTAATTCTTTTGCAAATAACTACCACTCACAGGATGTGTGAAGCTGTTGGGCACTACGTACCTTCTCAGATCTTGGAATCTGATGGGCTGCGACCACCTCCACCCGCCGTTGCACGTTGGTTTTCACACGGCACATGCTTGTTATCTCTGCAACCACCCTAAACTCAGCTTTGCAAGGTTATAATGCCTTGAAAGGGATGCAGCAGAACCTAATGCTGAAGCGGTGAGCAGCCTGGAACGTGGAGCTCTAAGTTGGCCTATGGATGTTGGATATGAGAGCTGGGGTCTTAACAATCTTGCTAGTCTTGAACTCCTGGGCTCAAGCAGCCCTCCTACTGCCACCTCCCAAAGTGCTTGGATTCCAAGCATAAGCCACCGTGCCTGGCCAGAAATTTGTAAATTTGAAGTCGTTGCCTTATGGTATTGGTTTTCAGATCTTAATTAACAAGTTTTCCCCCTCCATTCGGTATCAAAGATACTGTCTTACAGTTTTTTCCTAATATAGTTATAGTTTTATCTTTTATGTCAGTATCTTTAATCCATCAGAAACCCATTAATGATATGTTTTAAATTTTTGTATAAACTGTCACATTCTCCTCTAGAAATATTGTATGTAATTTTATCCCAACTAACAGTCCTTTGAGAGCCTTCATCAACACTGTTTTTAGTTTCTTTAATTTTTGTCACACTTATGGGAAAAAGTGACATCTCATTGTTTTAACTATTGTGGGCCAATATCTTTTCATGTATTCATTGTCCATTGATATTTCTTTGGCAAATTACCTAGACATACACTTTGCCCATTTTTTTCTTATTGATATGTATAAATTACTCTGTGTATTATGGATATTAATGCTTATATGATTTTTTTCCTAGGCTATAATTTATCTTTTAACTTTGGTTATGCTCTTTTGTTATCTATGATTTTTTTGATAGTTGATCTTTCAGATTTTCCTTTATGGCTATTAAAGTTTTAATTTTTAGGGCCCTTAAACTCTAGTTTAGGTGGATTATATCAGTTGATATTTATCATATTAGAAATTTAAACTGGAAAATTTAAAGATTATTTAGCTATTATCTATTATACAGTAAATTCATTATATGGTGTGTGCGTTTTTTGTTTTGTTTTGTTTTGTTTTTTTACTTTTTAAAAACTTATACTTTAAGTTCTGAGGTACATGTGCAGAATGTACAGGTTTGTTACATGGGTATACACTTGCTATGGTGGTTTGCTGCATCAATCACCCTGTCATCTACATTAGGTATTTCTCCTAATGCTATCTCTCCCCTTGCTTCCCACCCCCCAGCAGGTCCTGGAGTGTGATGTTCCCTTCCCTGTGTCCATGTGTTCTCATTGTTCAACACCCACTTATGAGTGAGAACATGTGGTGTTTGGTTTTCTGTTCTTTTGTCAGCTTGCTGACAATGATGGTTTCCAGCTTCATCCATGTCCCTGAAAAGAAAATGAACTCATCCTTTTTTATGGCTGCATAGTATTCCATGGTGTATATGTATCACAATGTGGTTTTGAATTGCATTTCTCGAATGACCAGTGATGATGAGCATTTTTTCATATGTTTGTTGGTTACATAAATGTCTTCTTTTGAGAAGTGTCTGTTCATATCCTTTGCCCCCTTTTTGATTGGTTGTTTGGTTTTTTTCATGTACATTTGTTTAAGTTCTTTATAGATTCTGGATATTAACCCTTTGTCTAATTAGATCCCATTTGTGAATTTTGGCTTTTGTTGCCATTGCTTTTGGTGTTTTAGTCATGAAGTCCTTGCCCGTGCCTATGTCCTAAATGGTATTGCCTAGGTTTTCTTCTAGGATTTTATGGTGTTAGGTCTTACATTTAAATCTTTAATCCATCTGGAGTTAATTTTTGTGTAAAGTGTAAGGAAAGGATCCAGTTTCAGCTTTCTGCATATGGCTAGCTGGTTTTACCAACACCATTTATTAAATAGGGAATCCTTTCCCCATTGCTTGTTTTTGTCAGGTTTGTCAAAGATCAGATGGTTGTAGATGTGTGGGGTTATTTCTGAGGCCTCTGTTCTGTTCCGTGGCCTATATCTTTGTTTTGGTACCAGTACCATGCTCTTTTGATTACTGTAGCCTTGTAATATAGTTTGAAGTCAGGTAACATGATGCTTCCAGCCTTGTTTTTTTGCTTAGGATTGTCATGGCTATGTGAGCTCCTTTTTGGTTCCATATGAAGTTTTAAAGTGTTTTTTTTTTTCCCAATTCTGTGAAGAAAGTCAATGGTAGCTTGATGGGGATAGCATTGAATCTAGAAATTACTTTGGGCAGTATGGCCATATTCACAGTATTGATTGACTGTATTGAATAGGCAATTGCAAAACAATAATATTTGTGTATCTAAACAAAGGAAAGGTATGGTAAAAATATACTATGTAAGTTTTTGAGACCAACGTTGTATAAGTGATGCATCATTGACTGAAATTTGTTATGCAGTGCATGACTGTGCTGTTTATTTTGAAACTTATTTAGCTCCACTACTAAGGTAAAATCCTTCTGAGAATTCTGCCCAATGCCCAGTGTATAATGAGTTTTCTTTATTCTTCACTCTTGTGTAAACCTGAACTATTCCCACCCTTGTGTGAGCACTAGGAATTGTTCAGTCTAATACTTTCTGGTGGTTCTTTCCTCAACCTCAGAGAGTTTCCCTTCACACATTTTTGTGTGTTCAGATTAGTTCTCAAGTGGACCTCTCTGCAGATCTCTGCAGTGCTCACTCTGCACACCTGCTTCCTCTCTGGTACTCTGCCCTATAAGTTCTAGCCACCTTAGCTTTCCCAAACTCTGATCCCTATCTCCTCGACTGAGGTTGTCTACCAGGCTCTGTTTGCTTTCCCTTTCTCGTGTTGCAGCCTGGAAACTGCCTCTTGAGCAAGCTGAGGTGATTGTAGGTTCATTGTGTTTGTTTCCTTTCTCTCAAGGATCACAATCTTGAGCTTTCTATCGTTCAGTATCTGAAAACTGATTTCGTGTATTCTGTCTGATTTTCTATTTATTGTTTCAGTGCAATTCCTGTACCAGTTAATCCTTTGTGGGCAGAATTGGAAATCCCTTCTTTCATTCTTTCTTGAGTTCACTTTATCCAGGCTTTAGTTCCCAGCTCTATAATGCAACTGCTTTAAAATTTATCTAACCCAATAGTAGCATTTGAAAGAGTTGATCACTCCCTTTTTCTTGAAAAGCTTTCTTCACTTGACTTCTTTTTATTTTTTTAGACAGAGTCTCTCCTAACTCTGTCACCCAGCCTGGAGTACAGTGGTGCTATCATGGCTCACTGCAGATTTGACCTTGCAGGCTCAAGCAATCCTCCCACCTCAGCCTCTTGAGTAGCTGTGACCACAGACATATGCCACCATGCCCAGCTAATTTTTAAATTTTTACTACAGACAAGGTCTTGATATGTTGCTTTGGTTGGTCTCAAACTTCTGGGCTCAGGCAATCCTCCTGCCTTGGCCTCCCAAAGTATTGGGGTTACAGGTGTGAGCCACCATGCCTAGCCCACTTGGCTTCTTGGAACCATTCTCTCTTGATTTTACACCTACTTCTTGGTCACCTCCTCCTCTCAGTCCTGTTTGCTGGATCTTCCTCATCAGTTTAACTTCTAGGCTTTGTGGAATCCCAGAACTCAGTCCTAGGACCTTTTTTCTTATATATCTGTACTCAATCCCTGATATCATCTAGTCTTATGAGCTTTAAAATCTTCTGTAGGCTGTAACTGCTGGATTGATATCTGAATTCTGAGCTTTCCCATGAACTTCAGATTCGTATTCATTTGTGTAAAGATGTGGAATTTGGATAGGCTTACATACATGAATTTCCTGATACATCCAAAACTGCATTCTTGATTCCCCCATGAAAGAAATAAAACATGCAAATAGCACCAATAACCAAAACTTTTATCTGAATCTTGTCTTTTCTACTTCAATAAAATTGTCATTCCATTCTTCTAGATGCTCATCCAATTAGTCAAGAAATTCTTTTTTTTTATTTGAGACAGAGCCTTACTCTGTTACTCAGGCAGGAGTGCAGTGGCATGATCTTGGCTCACTGCAACCTTTGTCTCCCAGATTCAAGTGATTCTCTTGCCTCAGACTCCCAAGTAGCTGGGATTACAGTCACATGCAACCACACCTGGCTAATTTCTGTATTTTTAGTGGAGACAGGGTTTTGCCATGTTGGCCAGACTGGTCTCTAACTCCACACCTCAGGTGATCCACCCACCTCGGCCTCCCAGTGTGTTGGGATTACAGGCGTGAGCCAACCTGCCTGGCCAAGAAATTCCTTTAGTTTCCCTTTTGAACTATATCTTGAGTCCAGTTACTTCTCATCACTTGAGCTATTATTTCCCTGGGTCACGTCACTGCCAGCCCTTATCTGGTCTATTGTGCTAGCTGATCTCCTTGCTTTCACTCTTGCCCGTCTGTAGCCTCTTCTCCATTTGGCAGTTAGAGCAGTCCTTTTAAAAAAGAAGTCAGATCATGTTGTTCCTGCTCCTAGGCTTCTTGTTTTACTAAATAAAAGCTAAACAAAATACCATAGACCTAAAGGTCTTAATGTGATCTTGGCCTTGGCTAGCTCTTTGTTTTCTATTATGCTCCCTCTTGCTCCCTGTGTTCCAGATACTGTGCATTAGTCTCTTTGTTGTTTTTCAAACACACCAGGCATCTTTCCACATATAAGCTTTTGCACTTGCTGTAATTCTCTATTCTTGTGTGCTGTTTCACTGGATATCCACATGGTTCATTTTCTCATCTATTTTAAGCTTTTGCTCACATGTCACCTTATTAATGAGACTTTATCAGTTCACTTTCCATAAAGTATAAAATAGCACTTGCCCCACCTGTCATATTCTATTCCCTCATCCTGTTTTTCCTCTAGAGCCTTATTACCTGATATATAATATATATTTATTTGTTTGTCTTCCTCAGTAGACTGTAAACCCAATGAGGGAAGGGTTTTGTTTTTTCTTTTGGTGGTAGCGGTTGTTCATTGCCATTTTCTCAGCACCTGGCATATAGTAGGTCCTTAATAAATATTCATCAAATGAATGAATCTTAAGTGCTCATTTCGAAAAGAATGCTTTTTATAAAAAGGTATCCATAAGATGGCATTATTTTCAAACTTTATGTAATTAATGTTGGGAGCAAATGATAGGTTCTTTTCTGTTTTTTTGCCTTAAACAAAGAAGATGTTTGTGATGAAGATTGTCACGAGAAGTTAGTAGGGTGAATATGGGGCATGTCGAATACTGCATTTATATTTGGTTTTTGATTTATATTTTTTCAGATATTTATTATAAAATAAAAAACAAATGGAGAAACTTATAGAAAATTATAGCATATTGGCCAGGCACGGTGGCTCACACCTGTAATCCCAGCACTTTGGGAGGCCAAGGCGGGCGAATCACGAGGTCTGGAGATTGAGATGATCCTGACCAATGTGGTAAAACCCCAACTCTACTAAAATACAAAAATTAGATGGGCATGGTGGTGTGCACCTATAGTCCCAGCTACGTGGGAGGATGAGGTAGGAGAATCACTTGAACCTGGGAGGTGGAGGTTGTAGTGAGCCAAAATTACGCCACTGCACTCCAGCCTAGTGACAGAGAGACACTCTGTTTCAAAAAAATAAAAATAAAACCAAACCACAAGGTCAGCAGTTCAAGACCAGCCTGGCCAGGATGGTGAAACTCCATCTCTACTAAAAATACAAAAAAATTAGCCGGGCATGGTGGCGGGCGCCTGTAATCCCAGCTACTCAGGAGGCTGGGGCAGAGAATTGCTTGAACCTGGGAGGCGGAGATTGCAGTGAGCCGAGATGATGCCACTGCATGCACTCCAGCCTGGGCGACAGAGTGAGACTCAGTCTTAAAAAAAAATTACAGCATATTGGTTTGTAAATAACCATTTAATACAATTATTTGCATGGTAACTGTGAATAAAGGTTGTTCATGTCTCTCCATTGACCACCATTCCTTCTGAGAGGCCTTCAGCAATGAGAAAGCAGCAATAAGTTCCAGAGCCTTTCACTACTCAAGCCACTAGTGGAAATCCAGCCTAGTGCTAGAGGGCAGAAAATTGTCAGCTGTTCAATGCTTGTTGCTCATAAGTTAGGTACTCTCAATCTGGTTCCTCATCAACTGGGCATTCAAAGTGTGAAAAACTTCCATGTTCCTAGAAGATGTTGCCAGACCTATCTTGTTAAAAACTGGTAAGTTCTAAATGCCAGCGATTTTTTAGCTACTTCTCTGACCAGCACTAAACTCAGCACATAGTTTCCCTAATCAGAAAATTTACGCTTTTCCCGCAAACCCTCAGGATTTGGCTCCTCTGTCTGTGTCAATGCCATCTAATTTCTTGATTTCCTCACTTACCTCATTTCCTTCTTCCGTTTCAATCCCTGTGCCTCTCTTAAGCACTTTTCCTGGATGGTTATTTGATCCATTTTATTCTCACTCTTCACACCTCTTTTGGTACTATTCCTTACTCATGAAGTATTTTTTCCTCTTCCTGTTCAACTTAACTATGTTTATTTTTCTTTTCAAATTGTTCAAAAATATACTTTAAAAAAGTTATTGAAGTTCTCTCTTCTCTTTTCCTGTTTTAGGGTTTTCTCTTTTATTTCTGATCATAGCAAATGTAAGGACTTATTTTATCTTTTTAAAGTTCTCAGCAGAGACCCAGAACTCTTAACTATTTAGAAATGAAAACACTGTTCTTTTGTATTTTTGAGTCTCTAAATGGAACATACAATGTAGGATGGTTTTCAGGTTTACAGCCTCTCTTCCAAGTTCCCCTGGGATGTTCTCTTCCAAGTTCTCTTCCTAAGTAAATACTAGGGCTGATAAAATGACATTTTATTTAAAATCAAATGCAATGTTTAAACTCAAAACATTTAAAATGGGCCAGCACTTCGGGAGGCCAAGACAGGCAAATCAGGAGGTCAAGAGATCAAGACCATTCTGCCCAACATGGTGAAACCCCATCTCTACTAAAAATACAAAAAATTAGCTGGGTGTGGTGGTGTGTGCCTGTAGTCCCAGCTACTCGGGAGGCTGAGGTAGGAGAATCACTTGAACCCGGGAGGCAGAAATTGCAGTGAGCTGAGATTGTGCCACTGCACACCAGTCTGGTGACAGAGTGAGACTCTGTCTGAAAACAAAACAAAACAAAACAAAAAAAACACATTTAAAATGAAATGAGATGGTTAAACTCAAAGACTTGTAGTTTTAACATTTTTAACCATAAATATGAGAAATTTCTAGTAATGCTTTCCATATCTTATAATATGAATGATGGTGTTTTAACTTGTCACTCTCTTGTGTTTGGCATACTGCATATATTAAACTGGCTTTGACAAAATAGACAAATGGGATCTAATTAAGAGCTTCTGCACAGCAAAAGAAACTATCATTAGAGTGAACTGGCAACCAACAGAATGGGAAAAAATTTTTGCAATCTACCTATCTGACAAAGGGCTAATATCCAGAATCTACAGAGAATTTAAACAAATTTACAAGAAAAAAACAAATGACCCCATCAAAAAGGGGGCAAAGGATATGAACAGCCACTTCTCAGAAGAAGACATTTGTGCAGCCAACAAACATACGAAAAAAAGCTCATCAACACTGGTCATTAGAGAAATGCAATTCAGAACCACGTTGTGATACCACCTCAGGCCAGGTAGAATGGCAATCATTAAAAAATCAGGAGATACCAGATGAGTAGTGAGGATGTAGAGAAATAGGAATACTTTTACATTGTTGGTGGGAGTGTAATTAGTTCAGCCACTGTGGAAGACAGTGTGGCGATTCCTCAAGGATCTAGAAATAGAAATTCCATTTGACCCAGCAATCCCATTACAGGGTATATACCCAAGGGATTATAAATCATTCTATTATAAAGACATACACACATGTATGTTTATTGCAGCACTATTCACAATAGCAAAGACTTGGAACCAACCCAAATGCCCATCAATAGTAGACTGGATAAAGAAATTGTGGCACATATACACCATGGAATACTATGCAGCCATAAAAAAGGATGAGTTCATTTTCTTTTCAGGGACATGGATGAAGCTGGAAACCATCATTGTCAGCAAGCTGACACAAGAACAGAAAACCAAACACCACATGTTCTCACTCATAAGTGGGTGTTGAACAATGAGAACACATGGACACAGGGAGGGGAACATCATATACCAGGGCCTCGGGGGTGGGGGACTAGGGGAGGAATAGCAGGGGGTGGGGGATTGGGGAGGGATAGAATTAGGAGAAATACCTAATGTAGATGACGGGGCGATAGATGCAGCAAACCACTACCATGGCACGTGTATAACTGTAACAAACTGGCACAATCTGCACATGTACCCCAGAACTTAAAGTAAAAACAAACAAAAAACTGGCTTTGAGGCTAAAATTTAGTGTTTAGAAAATCATTTTTTGTTTGACTAAGAAATTATTGGATAACATTAATTTGTTTGGGCCATAATTTTCTGTTTACCAGGGAATTATTGCATGGCATTAATTTGCATGAATTGTTTCATTTGAGAAAGTGTATTTTTCTTGACTGAGACATGAAGACTTACTAATACCTGGTTATTAGAATATAATATACCATATTTGTTCAAATATACTTATTTTATTCAAGAAAATGAAAGCATTCTTGTTTAGTATACATATCTTATAGCTGCTTCTCTAAATATCATTTACAAAAACCATATTTAATCCCAGAAAGATAAATCTCAGAGACATTGTTGTTTACTCAAGGTTAGATGAGATCCAAAACCCCTTGCTGGTTTCATGCGCTGACTGCTAACCTCTGTTAGTGCTTACAAAAGTGACCTTACATTCTAAACCTGTATATTAAGCCATTTTGCTTATACCTGCTCTATTCATAAGGCTTATAAGTTTCTCAAATAAAATTAATTAGAGACTCAGCAATGTGGCTTTAAATAGAATTGGTTATTTTTGTTTGTGCTTTTTTTTTTTTTTTCACCCACAGACTGGTTGAGATAGCAGAATCCCGTTTTCCCAGATATTTTAACACTGAAGAAAAATTACTTTTGACAAGTAGTAAAGTTCATCTTTATCGGGAGCTCACCTGTGATGAAGTTCTACAAAGGTATGCTGCTTTAGATTTTGATTTTTTAGTAATGCCTTGAAGGTTTATGTTTTATCTTTTATGTTTTCAGCTTCTGAGTGAGGAGAGTCTTTACAGGTTAGAATTACTGGAATAACTTTTTCAGTATTTTTCTTTGTTATAGCCTTTTGGTTGAAGTCTTTCTTTAAAAATGAAAAAATTAAATGAATAAAATATTTTAGATTTAATTGTTTAAGTGGTATATTACTTATCTATTGTATGATTAACAAATTGTCTCACAGTTTAGTAGCTTAAAACAGCAAATATATATTATTACTTCACATAGTTTCTGAGGGTTAAATGTCTGGGAGTGGCTTAGCTGGGTGTTTCTCGCTCAGTGTTGCTCAAGAGGTTATACGCAAGCTGGTAGTCAGGGCTGCAGTTATCTCAAGGCTTGACTGGAGCTGGATTATCTGCTTCCAAGCTCCCTAATGTAGTTGTTGGAAGGTCTCTGTTCCTTGCTGGCAGTGGGCAAGAGGCCTTTGTTCCTTACCATCTGGGCCTCTCCACAAATCACAACATGGCAACTTGCTTCCCCCAGAATAAGTGACCTGAGAGACTGGACAAGTGAAGTAGTACCCAAGATGGAAGCTGTAGTCTTTTGTAACCTACACTCAGAAATAAAGTACCATCATTTTGTCATATGCCTGTGGTCATACAGATCAAGTCTGGTATACTGTGGGAGGGGCCTACACAAGGATGTGAAATGCCAAGAGGAGGGAGTAAGTATGGACCATTTTGCAGACTGGCTGCCACAAGTAGTTTTACCCCAGAATTGGAGCGTTAGCATTATCTTAGGAGAACCAAAGAATTCTGAAACTACACAGAAACAGTTTCCTCTGTTCCCAGAAAAGTATGATATGTCTAGAAGAGCTGAAAATAAGTTAGGTTTACTGAATTCTTGCAATCCATTACTGTAACTTAGGGAAGAATAGTTTGTTATTGTTTTTAAGTTACTTAGCCATTGCAACACCCTTATTTATTTATTATACCTTAAATTTATTGACCATTTTATAAATTCTTCTTTTATAGGATTGAATCTTTGGAAGAAGAAATTATCTCAAAAGGAATTAAACTTGTGATTATTGACTCTGTTGCTTCTGTGGTCAGAAAGGAGTTTGATACACAACTTCCAGGCAATCTCAAAGAAAGAAACAAATTCTTGGCAAGAGAAGCATCTTCCTTGAAGTATTTGGCTGAGGAGTTTTCAATCCCAGTAAGTTTTTTTCCACCCTTTTTTCTTTTCCTTTCTTTTATATTACATTCACTGACTTACAGTATCAAGTAATAAAATTAGAGGAAAATGTAAAACGGATGACTTTTTAAAGGTGGTACAGTCTGATTGCTATAGCAAACATCATCATCATCTTAACTTAGTTCATCTGATGAGATTATTTTATTCTTTTAATAATTTGAGCCTGGAGCAGATTTGAATGATGTTTTTAAAAGTTCATATAGTTCCTCCTTTTCTTCTCATTGTTTACTCTTTGTGTGTGCTTTATATCCCATTTGTCATACTGCAGTAAATATAAAGTAGTAAAACTTCATGAAATTGCCTAGGTCCATTTCTTTGTTGCAGTCATTAGTTTTGTTTTAAGTATTTTAGGTTTAGATACTGTATTATTGTGTTCTGTGCTGTTTTGTGTGAGCTAGGATTCAGTTTGCTTCAAATGGTCAAAGGTCACTATTAAGGGGTGTTGGAATGATAGTAATGAAAGTGCCAGTAAGAAAATCGTGAAAGATTACTGGTGGCTTGGTTTTTACTAGTGGGCATTGTGATCAGAAATCTGAAGATGATGGGATATTGTAAGGGGTTGTAATGTGTAAGCTGCAACATACCCATCTGTCAGAGGTTTCAGTTGTTCCACAGCCTCATCATCATTCAGGCTTCTCAATTGTAGTCATGCTTCATCTCAAGAAAAGACAGTTCCTTAAACTGAGATGAAATTTGGTTACGATTTTATTATTTTTAGATTTCTTTTTGGAAAATTAAAACAAATTATTTGCAACGTAAAGAATACCTATAAGTGATATAAACTACTATACAGCCTTTGAGGTTTATAAAATCAAGGAAGAAGTCAAGGGAGAAAATGTAGCATTCAAAAAATTCTACATACTTTAATGGCTTTTCAGTTTATTTTGAATTAAAGTCAAATGATAGTGTTTATCTTGGGTGATGTTCATCTTTTATAGTTTATTGTAGTTGGTTAAAATGATAAATTCAAATTTATATTTTTTCTGGTCAAGGAGAATAAGGGAACTTTGAAATAGTTTATAAAGATCCTTGATTGAATAGGAATTTATGTATGCAGTTGGCCCTCTGTATCTGTGGGTTTTGCATCTATGGATTCAACCAACTAAGGAGAGGAGATATTTGAAAAAATACTGGGTGTGGTTGTATGACCCTGCATTCTCAGCTACTCAAGAGGCTGAGGCAGGAGGATCACTTGGACCCAGGAGGTTGAGGTTGCAATGAGCCATGATCATGCCACTGTACTCCAGCCTGGGAGACAGAGCGAGATTCTGTCTCTAAAAATATGTATATATTTGGAAAAAAAGAAAAGGATTGTTGTCTTTGCACTGAACATCTACAGACTTTATTTCCCTCTTTCCCTAAACAATACAGTTTAGCAGTGATTTACGTAGCATGTAAATCGTATTGTGTGTTATAAGTAATCTAAAGTTGATTTAAAGTATACAAGAGAATTTACATAGGTTATATGCAAATGCTGTACCATTTTGTATGAGGGACTTGAGCATCCATGGATTATGATATCTGCAGAGGAATCCTGGAACCATTACCCCATGGATACAGCAGGATAACTATATATTCTTATTTTATTATTAATTTATACTGTTGCTTGACTTAATCCTGTGCAAAATAAAATTCACTTTTTAAAAGTTCTATTTGTTTGCTTTTAAGTAGTAACTGTAGGCTAATGCTTTTCAGTTTTTTCTAGGGTGATTTATTTTCCCAAGTGAGAAAGGGGCTCTACTTTTCTTTGTTTCTAATAGAACCCTCTGAAAAAAAAAAGATACTAAATATCCCATTTCTCTGTCTTTGTCTTTGTTTCTGTATTTAGAGATAAATGCAGATTATTCTGTGTACTTACCTAACTGTGATAACTGTTTTTTGTGACAAGTAAGATTGTAAGATTGGTTTCAAAAGAATTTTGAAAAATACTTCCTTTAGAAAATGTCAGAATTTTCCTAGCTAAATTGATGCATTTCAATGAAAAATCTCTCACACAGGTCTGAGATTTAATTAAAAAAAAAAAAAAAGGAACTCATGAACTTTTTTTTGTTTGTTTGTTTGTTTTGTTTTGTTTTTTTGTTTTTTTTTGAGACGGAGTTTCACTCTTGTTACCCAGGCTGGAGTGCAATGGCGCGATCTCGGCTCACCACAACCTCCGCCTCCTGGGTTCAGGCAATTCTCCTGCCTCAGCCTCCTGAGGAGCTGGGATTACAGGCATGCACCACCATGCCCAGCTAATTTTTTGTATTTTTAGTAGAGACGGGGTTTCACCATGTTGACCAGGATGGTCTCGATGTCTTGACCTTGTGATCCGCCCGCCTCGGCCTCCCAAAGTGCTGGGATTACAGGCTTGAGCCACCGCGCCCGACCGAACTTTTTTTTTTAATTGCATTTTAGGTTTTGGGATACATGTGAAGAACATGCAAGATTGTTGCATAGGTACACACATGGCAGTGTGATTTGCTGCCTTCCTCCCTATCACCTATATCTGGCATTTCTCCCATGCTATCTCTCCCCAGCTCTCCACCCGCCGCTGTCCCTCCCCTGTTTCCCCCTGCACAGACCCCAGTCAGTGTGTAGTGCTC
Organism: Saimiri boliviensis; assembly: GCF_048565385.1. NCBI lineage: Eukaryota > Metazoa > Chordata > Mammalia > Primates > Cebidae > Saimiri > Saimiri boliviensis. The sequence goes on along the minus strand of NC_133450.1, from coordinate 35,815,661 downwards.
CCCTCCCTGTGTCCATGTGTTCTCATTGTTCAACACCCACCTATGAGTGAGAACATGCAGTGTTTGATTTTCTGTTCTTGTGTCAGTTTGCTGAGAATGATGGTTTCCAGGTTCATCCATATCCCTAAAAAGGACACGAACTTATCGTTTTTTATGGCTGCATAGTATTCCATGGTGTATATGTGCCACATTTTCCCTGTCCAGTCTATCATCGATGGGCATTTGGGTTGGTTCCAGGTCTTTGCTATTGTAAACAGTGCTGCAGTGAACATTCGTGTGCATGTGTCCTTATAGTAGAACAGAAATCATGAACTTTTATACATTTATACTATACTTTGCATAGGTGGTTTTATTAAGTTGGTGCAAAAGTAATTGCAGTTTTTGCCATTAAAAGTAATTGCCATTAAGTTTTTGCCATTAAAAACCATAATATATATGGAACTAAATGTCTTAAGATAGTATTTTGTTGTCTGGTTCATCTGCTTTGCAAATTAGTAAACCTGTGCCTCTTTGTAACTCCTTTCACATGCCCATAGATACTCCCGTTAGAGGAGTATTTCATGTTCTGTATTTCATGTTCTTCAACCTGGAACCTTCCTCCTCTAAATATCCACATGGCTTATTCTATCCTGTTACCTTATCAGTGAGGACTTTCCAAATCATGTAAGTTTTTTTTTTTTTTTTTTTGAGATGGAGTTTCGCTCTTGTTACCCAGGCTAGAGTGCAATGGCACGATCTCAGCTCACCGCAACCTCCGCCTCCTGGGTTCAAGCAATTCTCCTGCCTCAGCCTCCTGAGTAGCTGGGATTACAGGCACGCGCCACCATGCCCAGCTGATTTTTTGTATTTTTAGAGACGGGGTTTCACCATGTTGACCAGGATGGTCTCGATCTCTTGACCTCGTGATCCACCCGCCTCGGCCTCCCAAAGTGCTGGGATTACAGTCTTGAGCCACCGCGCCCGGCCTTATATAAGTATTAACCATATCCCGGCTGCCTTCTTACTGTGCTTGTTTCATCTCCATCACAGCTTTCACCCCGTAGCATGTTATATATCTAATATTTGTGTGTTCCTTCTACTGTCTCATCCTCTCTCTATATATATTTATTTATTGAGACAGGGTCTCACTCTGTCACCTAGGCTGGAGTGCAGGCACAATCATGGCTTACTGTAGTATCAACCTCCCAGGCTCAAGTGATCCTCCCACCTCATCCTCCCAAGTAGCTGGGACTACAGACAGGAACCACCACCGTACCTGGCTCATTTTTTATTTTTTGTAGAGATACAATCTCACTATGTGGAGCAGTTTGGTCTCAGACTCCTGTGCTCAAACAGTTCTCCCATCTTGACCTTTCAAAGTGCTGGAATTACAGGCATGAGCCACTGGACCTGGACTGCCTTATTCTCAGTACCAGCAATAGTGCCTAACATATAGTAGACACTCAACAAATATTTTTGAATGTATGAATTGTAGATATTACTTCTCATCTTGGTCTTTAATTAATCTTATCTCTATTGGTACTGAACTTAAGTTTTAATATTTGCTTTTAACCTTATTTTTAATATATCTTTGGTTTTAATGGTAATAAAATACAATTTTCAGTGGCAGAATGTCTTATATTGGAGATGTACTCAAATTATACTGGCATCTTATAGGAAGAAAAATTCTTAAGATTCTTAAACTTGAAAAGGCTTTAGAGATTTAGATAGTATCAGAGAGCCAGGCAGTAAGAGAAGAGATTTTTATCTCAGTCTAGTAGAACTATGATAGGTGAATGTCTGATGGCCTCTGAGCATTGGGTGGTAAGCCATGCATTCTAGATATATAGATGGCAGATAAACACATGAAAAGATAGTTAAAATCCTGTCATTAGGGACATGCAAATTAAAATCACAATGAAATACCACTACTCATCTATTAGAATGGCTCAGAAAACCCTGATCTCAACCATTCTCCCTTCTCCCTAGGCTCAGGACCCAGGGCTGGTACCACCTCAAACCCAGTAGCTTAAGGAATTAGGAGGAAGAGTAAGACAGCAATCTGCCTATAAGAGCAGTGTTTTCTCAAACTAGGTTAAGGCATTGACCCCTTTTAAATGCAAATGATATTCTCACAAAACCCCATTGCTGACTTCATTTTTATTATAATATCACAGAAATTACAGATTTATAAGACTAGTTAATAATTCTTAACATTAAATTGTGCTTATAAAACCATAAAGGTGGATTGCATATACAGGCACCATAGTACTATTCTAATTATGCCAATTTAATATGTTATAGATAATTTGCTAAACTAAATTATTGCTTATAATATATGTATATAAACTTATCTTACAGATTGTTTTGAAATATATATATATAAAACTATGTATATAAAACATGATGACTCAGCTCTTCCACCTCTTTCTCTATTTGAACTGGCACTAAAAAACTTTCATCTGTTTGGGAAGGGTGACCCTCATTTGGCCCTCATGTGGGCTTGAAGGCATTTAAGTTTTAAGTTTGCTGTTGCTTTTTTTCTGCATTAGTCCCTAATTAAAGAGAATTAAAGAGGAACTAGTTGATATCACTTGATTGAAAATAGAAATATTAATATCTTTTGGAAGTTTTCAATTATAAGATGGTTTTACTAATATTTTGAAGCTATCACTGAAATGAAAACAAAACTTAAAAATTCTCACAGAGAATTTCATAGATGTTTGAATGTGCTCAGACTGCAATTTTGAGAAACAGCTGTAGAAGTCTGGTAGAAACTTTTTTCCTGAAGTTTATGGAAGAGGTGTAAGTGATACTCTGCTGTTGGGTTGGAAGATGTAGAACCTTTGTCTTTTTAGAGTGTGTTCACGTTAGTATTGAAAAAACAGTAGGCTCTGAGACTTTAGAGATACTTGATAAAAATGACAGAAAAGAATTTAAATATTGCCTTATAAAATAAATTGTGGTTATGGCTATTTATGTTGACTGTTTATCATTGACTTCTAATTACCACATACAGAATAGTTACTATACATCTTATAAATTATGTATCAGATTAAAATAAGAGGATGTTTTTGCCAGAAAGGACCTTAAAGAAAATTTAGATTAGCCCCGTCATTTTACAGTGAGGCCAAAAAGTGACCTGACTTGCTCCAATACATTCAGCATAGGAAAGGACAAGCAGTGGGTAGAATGAGAGATCTTTTAGATGCCAGTTTGGGGATTTTTTTTTCCATGGCAGAATTTCTTTTTTTCTGAGACATACGGAATTATGGTAGACTTCTTAATGGCATGATTGTGTCTTCTATTTCTCTGATTTCCAGGACCTAGCACTATGGATAACTAATATTTAGGAGGTCACAGCTAACGAAAGTATAATTCAGGTTTAAAAATAGTCTTACCATAATATGTATGTCATATTTACATTCATTATAATATTTTTCTTTATCTTTTAAAACATAATTTGAATTGTTTTATTCTTGCTGTTGAAATTCTTGTTAAGTTTTTTTTTTTTGGGATGGAGTCTCGCTCTGTTGCCTAGGGTGAAATGCAATGGCACCATCTCAGCTCACTGCAGTCTCTGCTCCTGGGTTCAAGTGATTCTCCTGCCTCAGCCTCCAGAGTAGCTGGGATTACAGGCATGTGCCACCATACCTGGTTGATTTTTGTATTTTTAGTAGAAACAGGGGTTTCACCATGTTGGTCAGGTTGGTCTCAAACCCCTGATTTTGTGGTCCACCAGCCTCGCCTTCCAAAGTGGTGGGATTACATGCGTGAGCCACCGCACCCGGCCAAATTTTTAAGTTGACCTTTGTAGCATGCCATGTTAGTTGTAATCTCTTTATTTTCCATTCCAGAGTTTTATAAGTTGTTGGAATAAAAGAGAATGAAAATACATTACTTAGATAACAGGACTTTCACCTTTTGAAGTCTTTGGAAATGCTCTTTACTCCTATTTCCAAGATCTACGTTTTTACTTTTTCAGAGAATTCAACAAGTCAATTTCAGTTGTTATATGAAAATATTAAACTTTTTTTGTCTCCTCTGAATCTTCTACTTCCGTCATTTCTTGATACTGTACAAATGCTTTCTGGTGTAAGGGGACTAGTACCAGTTCACACTATTTACAAAAGAGGTATATGGAGAAAAATTTGGATATATTATTAAATATTCTAAGAGGGAAATGCCTTATTTCCATTGAAAGTTGTTAAAATCCAAATTGTTTTGTTAAGATGTGCTTATAATCAGTTTTTCTGTTGCCATCTGTGTTCTTGATTACATGCCTTTTGAGAGTATCCATTGCTCTAATTTATTGCTTATCAAGGTTTCTGGAATGTTACTGATTATTTTTATGTTTAAACCTGCTTGGAAAAATGAATCAAAATATGTACATTTTTTATTTTGCTATTTTAAACACAGAGTTTCAAATCATTAACAAATGGAAAGAATTTTTTTCTTGTTTTAAAGTGGAGATGTTACAAGGTTTAGCTTTTTATTATTTGACAAAAGCATAAATTTTTGTTTTCTTTTTAGTGATAAATTTCATGTATGCCAGGATTTATTTATTTATTATTTTTTATACCATGAGCTGTCCCATTATGCCAAATGGGTTTAATTTTTGTAGGATCATACCTTGTCTTAGATACTAATAAATATTGAAAATTAAAAACTAAGAAACTAGACCACTTCACTTAAAATAATTAAGGTTTTATTAATTATAAATTGGGAATATTGTGTTTATAACTTGCGAGATAAGAGGAAAAAGAATGTATGTACACAAATTTGACATTTACTTTTATCTTAAACATAAATATTCAAAACTGTCACTTTTGTGAAAGCCTGATGAAGTTATTCTGATTGTAAAGTAGGAATCCTAGACCTTAGATGTAGACATAGATATGCTGTTAAAACTCTGTAGTTCTATTTTGCTGTGTGTAATGTTGTATGACTTTTCTAAAAATCATGTGATTTTTGGTTTACTCTTACTACTTTCATATTTATTACTGAAAACAAGCACCACAGGACTTCTGAAGTAAGAAAAGTCTTTTACAGTGTTTTTCCTTTCCATAAATGCCTGCTGTTGGCTCATTCTCATTTGAAATCAGATTGTTCTTAAAACTATCTTATGTTCATTCAGGTCCCTGAAACTCATAGTCTAGACTAAACCTTTATCGGTTAGTGAAAATAATTCTAGAAAAAGTATATCTTTCTTTTGTGTAGCTCTTTATGCTTTCTGCAACTTTGTTTTTATTGTTTCTAGCAAAAAGCTAGAAACAAGTTAAAGGTTAATGAGTAGGTGATTGGCTAAATTAGTGTTGATATATCCATACAGTATTATATTGTGCCATTGTTAAAATGAATGAGTTAGCTCAGAAATGGTTTTGCAGGCAAGGGTTAATTCAGCTGGCATGGGTTACTCACACCCAGCCATTCCCAAAAAGGCCTCTTTTCAGGATTGCCCTTGACTGGCTCCTAGGAGATGAGAGCTGAGCCCTTGCAATATTCTGCTTAGTAAGAGTGATATGTGCTTGAGGACTTGAGCTACAGGTACTTGTTTGATCAGATAGTTTATACAAACAGTGTGATTTGTGGTGAAGCCTATTTTTCTCTGGGGATCTGGGGACTACAATCTAAACAGCTGAAGTCATTCACATGCAGGCATTATATGCCTAGTGACTGACCCTCAATAAAAATGCTGGACATGTAGGCTTGAGTGAACTTTCTTGGTTGATGTTACTTTGCATGTGTAGTCACACATTGTTGCTAGGACAACTAAGCAGTTGCATGCAACTCCACTGGGAGAGGACACCTGGAATCTTGCACCTGGTTTCTCCTGGACTTTGCTCATGCTCCTTTTCTCTTTGCTCATGTTGATCTGTATCCTTTTGCTGTAATAAACCGTAACTGTGAATATAACAGCTTTTCTGAGTCCTGTGAGTCCTTCTAGTAAATCATCAAGCCAGAAGGAAATCATGGGAACCCTTGACATCCTGGGGCACTAATACATGTGTACAAGAGTATCTATGGCAACTTAATTTGCAATTGCTCAAAACTGGCAACATGTAGTTAATAGTATTGCATCAATCTTAATATATTGGTTTTGATAATTGTGCTATGGTATGTAAGATGGTGATATTAGGAGAAGCTGGGTAAAGGGCATTTAGGAACTCTGTACCCTTTCTGCAACTTTCTGGTAAATCTAAAATTGTTTCAAGATAAAAAATTTAAAAAACAAAAGGAGGTCAGCTGTGGTGGATCACACCTGAAATCCTATCATTTGGGAAGCTAAGGTGGGAGGATCACTTGGCCAGGAGCTGGAGACCAGCCTGTGCAACATAGCAAGACCTTGTCTTCACACACTGTCCCCCCTCCAACACAAACAATTAGCTGGGTGTGGTGGTGCACACCTGTAGTCATAGCTACTTGGGAGACTGGGGCAGGAGGATGGCTTGAGTCCAGGAGTTCAAGGCTGCGGTGAGCTATGAACATGCTACTGCATTCCAGCCTGGGTAACAGGGCAAGACTCTGTCTCAAAAATAAATAAATAGGAGAGGAGGGCAGGGCAGGTTTTATGAGTAGAAGTTGGCTCTGGGTACTCATAAGGAAACAGCACTGGCTGTATTTGGAGAAGGGGACTTGATTTTGATGTATTGGCTCTCTTCCGTTTAGTTATCTGGTCCCATAGATATTATCTAATACCTCTTCAGTTTAAACCCTGCTCTTCATCTTTCAGCAAATCCTCTTGGCTCCACTTTCTAAATACATTCAGTACCTGATTACATTCTGCCACCTTCATTACTATCATCTGGTTCCTGGAGGTTAAAAGTACTGGTTTTGGAGTTGACATTGGTTTGAATCTTAGCTCCACTATTTGCAAATTTTATGATCTTGAATAAGGATTTATGCCAGCTTTAACTTTTAGTTTCCATGTTTGAAAAATAAGGATAATCATATCTGACTCATAGGGCTGTGAGTATTAACTGAGATAGTGTCTGTAATGTTCTTCACAATGTTTGGCACATTCAGTAAAAAGTAGCTTTTAATTATTAATTTTGCTAGTTACCTCATTCTAAATGCCTGGTGTATGCTCTCTCTCTCCTCCTAATATATTTTTTAACAAGGCTGCAAGTGCCCCAGAAGGAAAAATCATGTCTTATTTACTGTTGTATCCCCTCTGTCTGTCTTATTGATGGAGGCTGTTACTACCTGAACCTCCTTTTTCTGGTTAATTTATATTTATTTTTTGGATCTTAGACTCTTTTTGTCTTTCCTTTTTAATTCCACCTTTAGCACTTGCATCCAAAGCTCCATGCTAGGCACAATGGGATAATAAAGATGAATAAAACATAGTCTTTGCCCTAAAGGCGTCTACAAATAAGGTAATTGTAGAGACAAATCGCTCTCTGTAATATAATGGAGACTAAAATAAGTATCTTGTCTACTGTTCCTTTTCTGTTTCTTACAAATTTGTAAGTAACTTGGTACTTCCCTATCTGTCCTTTATTTGGGACTATAGATTATACAGAGAGAATTAAAGGGAGGTAGTACAGACCTTCGTACTCTCTTGGTAAGCCCTTTATCATGTCTAGCTTTGACCATTAAATGTCCCATTCTTTTTTTTTTTTTTTTTTTTTTTTTTTGAGACAAGGTCTCTCTCTGTTGCCCAGGCAGGAGTGCAGTGCCGTGATCATAGCTTACTGCAGCCTCCATCTGCTGAGCTCAAGTGATCCTCCTGCCTCAACCTCCCAAGTAGCTGGGACTACAGGCATATACCACCATGCCTAGCTAATTTTTTTGATCTTTAGTAGAGACAGGGTCTTGCTATGTTGCCCAGGCTGATCTTGAACTCCTGGGCTGAAGCAGTCTGCCCACCATGGCCTCCCAAAGTGCTGGGATTACAGGCATGAGCACCATGCCTGGCCAGTGTCCCATTCTTATTTAGAAAGTGATTGCTCTTTTGGAGACTGATAGGTAGTGGTTAAATTGATAAAGCACATGCATAATTCTAAAGTTGTATTGCTAAGAAAAGGTTGGAAATGAAGGCCAGCTGTAGCTCCTAGTCTTTAGTGTTACTTTACATATGTTACACATTGCCTTGATTTGTTGTAAAATTTTCTAATTGAAGATCTTAAGGTTGTAGCTGAGTGGCAATCTTGTTTTCCCTTGAGTCCAGAGATGCAGAGAATGAGGTGATGTATCTATGATTACTTAAGGAGCCATTTGGATAATTGAATTATATCACTTGCCACTTCTATCCTGGGTTGTTACTGTAGTATCTTAATGGGTCTGCTCCTCTCTTTTCTGTTATCTGTATGAGGGAATGTGTTCTCTTTCCAGGTACACAAGGGGGCATAGTTATAAGGGCAAGACTTCCCAGCGCCATGCCCCTCTCCCATCTCCTTCCATCTAGGAGATTTGTTTACGTTTGAATTTCGTGGGCAGGAGAAAGGGTCAAAAGTCAATCACTCCAGCAGAAGTTCTAAGGAACTCCTTTCATTGGCCCGGGGTCTTAGAGAAGGTGGGGATTCCTCCCAGGTTAAAAGTCCCCTTCTTCCACACCCCTTTGGACTCCATGTTTGGGTTCCATGCACAGTCTTTCGTGGAAGCCTGTCTTCCCCTCCTAAACTCCATCTGTCTCTATTCCCTTCCATTCAGTGTGGAAGCTGCTTTCCTCTCTTGTAATCCATCTTTCTAGATTCTCTCACTCAGTGTGAGAGGAGCTTTCCTTCTCTGGTTTTCTCCCTCTGGAAAACCTTCTCACTCAGTGCGAGAGCAGCTTTTCTTTCTCTCTCAGTGTGAGAGTTAGCTGTTTCTCTCTCCTCCTTTTTCTCTCTCTAAATAAATCACTTTCTACAAATACTTTTGAGTCCGGCATTTACTGTACACTGCACCATGGTCCCCTCTCTCATTCTTGAGAGGGCGGGAGACCAAGAACCTGGAGAAACTTCCTCTCAGGGGAGCTGAGAGTACCCTGAACCCCTGAACCCCAATATTACAAGTAATAGTTCATATGGGTACATACTGTTGCTACATCATTTTCCCAAAGTGTATCTCTGATCACATCCCTCCTATGTTCAGAAGCATTGTGTGGTACCATGATGCTTGTAGAATTAAAACTGCTAGACTATAAGCTCTATGGGAGCAGATAAACTATTTGTTTTGTCCACAGTTGAATCCTTTGCAGTTAGAACGGTGTATGGCACATAATGTATGCTCTAACTAATATTTATTGAATGATTAAATCTCAGTTTAATATATGATATGATATTTAAAGTTTTCTTCCTTCTGGCTCCAACCTACTCCTCCCATGTTGTCATTTCTCTTCTGTGCAGACTGCTGGTCTACCCCTGGACCTTTCTATGTCTTTTTAGCTGTGGATGTCCTCCTTTTTCATCTCTTCCTTTCTAATTTTTTTCTTTCCTGTCTGAGATCTCAAGTTCTGTCTCTCCCCTGAGATTTTTGTATCACTGTTTTAGCCCCAGTTAATTCTACCTTCTTTTATAGTACATATGATCTAACGTCTAATTGGAACTTTAATCATGTATTTGCCTTGCAGTGTCATCTAAATATTTGCATGTGTATATCTGAGCTCCTCAGTTATACTATAAAGCTCCCTGAAAACAGAATTATGTTCTTATGCATCCTCCATAGCTGCCTATATTGAATAGTGTATATTGAGTAGGTGTCTAGTACATATTTGTAGAATGATGTATCACACTTTTTTTAGTTAGGCAATTTTTGAAATGCATATCTAATTAGATACCTTCTTCAATTCTTACATTACTTAAAGGGAAAGCATTCTTTTTTTTTTTTGAGACGGAGTTTTGCTCTTGTTACCCAGGCTGGAGTGCAATGGCGCGATCTCGGCTCACTGCAGCCTCCGCCTCCTGGGTTCAGGCAATTCTCCTGTCTCAGCCTCCTGAGTAGCTGGGATTACAGGCACGCGCCACCATGCCCAGCTAATTTTTTGTATTTTTAGTAGAGATGGGGTTTCACCATGTTGACCAGGATGGTCTCGATCTCTTGACCTCGTGATCCACCTGCCTCGGCCTCCCAAAGTGCTGGGATTACAGGCTTGAGCCACCCCGCCCGGCAAAGGGAAAGCATTCTAACATTCATCTAAAAATTGAAAAGATACTTGGAAACCAAGACTTAAGTGTCTCCCCTACCCCTTTAAAACTGAATGTAGAAGATTCATTGATAATTTGACAGCTCTGTACCTTTAATTTAGTATGGTGCAGGAACTTCTGTGAGACATCAGCCAAGATTTTATACACAGAGCTGTGATTATCAAGGTGGGAATTTAACATCAGTGCTCTCTACAGAGTATTACTGTAATACCTTCTTTAGAAGTTTAACTATGTCAGATGATATTCTAGGTTATGAATTTTAACTTATGGAAGGAAAACTCTATAGAGAAGTTAGATAATCTGTTGAATAGAATCTAATAACAGCTCACTGTTTAATTGAATTCAAATACACAGTTTGAAATAGAAAACTGGCTGTATGAGAGTTTGGTCAAAAGATACTTTCTTGTGTTTTTCAAAGACAAAATTTGGTTTTTTGGTACATATCCTTTGCATTTCTTGAATGTGTCCACTTAGTTAATATAGTACAGTTAGGACAATTACCTTCCAAGTAAAGCTGGAGGCAAAATACTTTCTCATATCCAAATATATTTCAAAATAATAAAACAGTATGATACTAGCATAAAAACAGATACACAGACCAATGGAACAGAATAGAGAGCAGTAGAAGGTACCCAGAATCGCAATACGGTTCACAATATTAAAGATAAGGAATCAACCTAAGTGGATGATTGGATGAAGAACATGTAGTATGTATACACGATAGAATACTCTTCAGCTATAATAAATAATGAAATGATGTCTTTTGCAGCAACATGGATCGAATCGGAGGCCATTATATTGTGTGAAATAAGCCAGACACAAAAAGACAAATACCACATATAAATGGGAGTGAAATAGTGTGTACTCATGGATGTAGAGTATGGAATGTTAGACAGTGGAGCCTGGGAAGGGTGGGAGGGGATTGGATGATGAGAAATTACTTAATTAGTACAATGTATGTTACTCTGGTGATGGATACATGGAAAGTCCTGACTTAATCACTATGCAATGTATCGTGTCACAGAATTACACTATATCTCGTATATTTATATAAATGAAATGAAAAATAAAAGAAAATACAAGTTTAAGTACCAGATGTGTTACAACTAGCTATGCCGTCCTGGACCAGTCAGTTCTCATTTCTCAGCCTCAGTGTCATTATCTGTAGAAAGTGGCTAAAAGTTGCTATCTCATAAGGCTTAATATTATTGTTACTAATAATATTGATAAATGAATAGTAATAGTATATTTCTAATTACTAGACTTTATAGAGGTTTTTATAATTTATAAGAACTTTCATATGTAATAATCTTATAGGGATAATATATGTTTATATTTCTGAAAGGACTTTGTAAATTCTTAAGTACTATGTGACTATTAGTTGATGATTTCATAACCAGCTAAATCTGATTTAGTGACTGTTTTTTACCTTTAGTTACTTTAACAATGAATCAGAGTTTTCTAAACTCAAATAATGCACTTAACCCAATTTGTTTAGCTAAAATAAAAGTTTTTGAATGTTTTTTGACTAGTGTTAAGTTTGTTTTAAAATTAGATTGTAAGGACATCTGGCTTTTATGTTATTCTTATTATTTAAAGATGTAGAGATGGTGATGCAGTAAAATTCATGAGCGGTTAGTAGTTGGGGCCTGGTGTCATTTTTGGAGTTATAGTGATGTACTCTGTCCACTAAGAGTAAGATGATCATTTAGTGATAAATCAGTGTAGTTATTTTAAAATAAATATTTAGTACTTTATGTTTATGGAGGACCCTGCAATTATTAGTTAGCTTATACCAATATTTATTGCTATATAAAGGACTGGGCAAGTGCCTGTAATGGCCAGCTTTGGGGAGGGTTTATAGGTACCTTTGAGAAAACTTCTTTTTTTTGAAGATTGAGTCTTGCTGGCTGGAGTGCAGTTGTGCAACCTCCGCCTCCGAGGTTCAGGCGATTCTCCTGCCTAAGCTTCCCGAATAGCTGGGATTACAAGTTCCCACCAACATGCCTAGCTAATTTTTGTATTTTTAGTAGAGACAGGGTTTCACCATGTTGACTAGGCTGGTTTCAAACTCCTGACCTCAAATTATTCACCTGCCTCGGCCTCCCAAAGTGCTGGGATTACAGGCGTGAGCCACTGAGCCTGGCTGAGAAACCTTCTAACTCTGGTTTTAGTTGGTTTGTTTGTAACTGTCAGTATTCTGCAAAGCTTATTTGATTGTTTATTTGTACCAGCATTTACCCAGAGAAGTTATTCTGAAAAATACTTTCAAAATGATAAAAATCTTTTCTGTGTATTTGTTTCAGAATCTCACTGCTTCTAGGATCTAGAATTTCTTTATAAAGTGTAACCTAAGTGTTTCCCTTCAGAAGTTAAATAACTAGTATTTTTATTGTAACCACCACTTAAGGCATTTTTAAAAAATGAAATAGTCTGCTTTCAAGACTCTTGTTTATATTATGAATGTAAAACATATTTTTAAAACGATTAACATTACACAGTAGTAGATAATAAGCACTAATTAGGTATTTGTGGGAAATACTGTTAGTTGCCTACCCAAAACTTATTTCCATCTTCACCTTGTTAATAGAACCCTAATCGAGTTTTGGTAGCCGTGTGCCCAGCCTTGGTTCATGACAGTCGTTGTGTTTCCTGATTCTCAACTTCTTTTACAACTGAAGATAGTCATGTGACCGAGTTCTGGACACTGATGTCTGTTTTAGCTCTCCTTTTTTTTTTTCCTTTCCATCTTTTATTTTAGTCAGGGCATACCTGGAGCAGGTTTGTTATTTGGGTAAATTGCATGTTGTGAGGGTTTGGTGTTCAGATTATTTCATTACCCAGGTAATAATCATAGTACCCAGCAGGCAGTTTTTCAGTGCATACCCTCCTCCCACCCACCACCCTCAAATAGGACCCAGTGTTTATTGTTTCCATCTTTGTGTTCATGAGGACTCAGTGTTAAGCTTCTGCTTACAAGTGTGGACATGTGATACTTGGTTTTCTGTTCCTGCATTAGTTAGCCTAGGATAATGGCCTCCAGCTCTATCCATATTGCTGCAAAGGACATGACTTAGTATTTTTAATGGCTGTATATTATTCTATGGTATATATGTACCACAGTTTCTTTATCCTGTCAACTGTTAATGGGCCTTTAGGTTGATTCCATGTCTTTGCTATTGTGAATAGTGCTGTGATGGACATATGCATGCTATGCGTTTTTATGGTAGAATGATATTTCTTCAAATTCCTTATAGATTCTGGATATTAGACCTCTGTCAGATACATAGTTTGCAAATATTTTCTCCCTTTCTGTAGGTTATCTGTTTATTCTCTTCACAGTTGTTGTTGTTGTTATACAGATCTCTTTTGTTTAACTAGATCCCATTTGTCAGGGTTTTTTTTGTTTTTTTGTTTTTTTTTCAGTTGCTTTTGGAGTCTTTGTCATGAAATCTTTGTCATGGCCTGTGTCCAGAATAACATTTCTTAGGTTTTCTTCTAGGGTTTTTATAGTTTTAGGTTTTATACATTTAAGTCTTTAATCCTTCTTGAATTGGTTTCTGGACATGGTGAAGGGAAGCAATCCAATTTCAATCTTCTGCATATGGCTAGTCAGTTATCCCAGCACCATTTATTTAATAGGGAATTCAGTAAATGCTGCTGGGATTGCTTGTTTTCATCAACTTTATCAAAGGTCAGATGGTTGTAGGTAGGTATGTGGATTTATTTCTGGGTTTTCTGATCTATTCTGTTGTTTTACGTGTCTGCTTTGTACCAGTACCATGCTGTTTTGTTTACTGTAGTCTTGTAATATAATTTGAAGTTGAGTAGTGTGTTGCTTCTGGCCTTGTTATAATATTTTTGCTTAGGATTGCTTTGGTTTTTCAGGTTCTATATGAATTTTAGAATAGTTTTTTTTTTTTTCTAATTCTGTGAAAAATGTTGGTAGTTTGATAGAAATAGCATTGAATCTGTAAATTGCTTTGGGCAGTATAGCCGTTTTAATAATATTGATTCTTTTAATCCATGAATGTGGAATGTTTTTTCATTTGTTTGTGTCATCTCTGATTTTTTTCAGCAGTGTTTTGTAATTCTTGTTGTAGAGATCTTTCACCTCCCCGGTTAGCTGTGTTTCTAGGTATTTTATTTTTTTGTGGCTATTGTGAATAGTATTGCATTCTTGATTTGGCTCTCAGCTTGGCTGTTGTTGGTATATAGAAATGCTACTGATTTTTGTACATTGATTTTGTATTCTGAAACTTTGCTCAAGTTGTTTATCAGATCTGGAGTCATATGAAAGCTTATTCATGCCATTTTTTAGTTAATGCTTGTGCCTGCTGGGGGTCCAACTAGAACATTCACATGTGGTTTTAATATTGTAACTGTTTTTTTTTAATGACTCTGCCTCAGGAGTTATTTAGCATCATCTCTGCTGTACTCTATTAGACAAGACTGTTAGAAATCTCCTCCTAGACCACAGGGAGAGAATTTGTTCCCTTCTGTCAGTTAGAGGAGCATCTGTCACTTTATAAAAAGAACATATTAAACAGAATAAATATATTGAGGTGGCCATCTTTAGAAAATACAGCTTACTACAGCATTTAAGGGAAGGCTTATTGTTGGGGGGTTGTGGGTCAATGATGTTTTAGGCATGATCCTTTGTTGCTTATTCCTTCTTCATGCCTCAAAGGAGCAGTAACCATCTTGTGCCCACAAGATGATAAACCAACCTGCTAAGGATTTTGACATCATTGGAAGTCAGTCCTGGATGATCCATTTCCAGGCTTCTTTTTTTCCTATGTGGAAATACCTATTTGTTTAAATTACTGTATTAAGGGTTTTTTTTTTTTTTTGAGATGTTACCCAGGCTGGAGTGCAGTGGTGCGATCTCGGCTCACTGCAACCTTTGCCTTCTGGATTCCTGAGATTCTCCTGCCTCAGCCTCGTGAGTAGCTAAGACTACAGTCATGTGCACCACACCTGGCTAATTTTTCCCCACATATTTTTAGTAGAGACAGGGTTTTGCCGTGTTATCCGAGATGGTCTCCATCTCTTCACTTTGTGATCTGCCCGCCTCAGCCTCCCAAAGTGCTGGGATTATAGGCGTGAGCTACCGCACCTAGCTGGTTTTTGTTTTTTTATAACAAATTATAATCCCCAAATGTCATGGTTGTCAACTTTGAGCATACATAGGAATCACTGTAGAGCTTGTTAAAATATCAACTGGTTGGCCCCA
Source organism: Saimiri boliviensis (assembly GCF_048565385.1). Classification (NCBI taxonomy): domain Eukaryota; kingdom Metazoa; phylum Chordata; class Mammalia; order Primates; family Cebidae; genus Saimiri; species Saimiri boliviensis. Next base: position 35,800,316 of record NC_133450.1, on the reverse strand, counting down.
TCTTAGAGTTGCTGATTTCATTAAGTCTGGCATGTGGTTCAAGAAGTTGGATTTGTCACAAGCTCTCTGGTGTTTTTGATGCTATGGTCTTGGGACTGAGGTATGGGCTTTGGGACTTCAAAGAAGAGTGGGTGGTTAGGGCTGACCTAAAGGGAAAGATGGAATTTGGGATAAATAGGTGAGATTTAGAGAGGATTGGGAAGCAATTGGTATCAACAAATAACATGAAAGCAGAAAAAGTGTAACTTTTTTTTTTTTTTTTAAGGATTTATATGAGTAAATTAGGTTACTTGGAGCAGGAGGTTTTTTGTTTTTGTTTTTTTAAACTGAGGATGGGAGATTAGGTTAAAAGGGAAATAAGGACTGGATTAAGGAGGTCCTTAGAGGCCAGAGAAACATTTGTTTTTTATTTTGTAGGTACTTAGGAACCGTTAGAAGTTTTCATAGAGAGTAACATGGCCAGAGCAGTATGTCAGGAGGATAATTTGGTGGTGGTAGTGGAGTACATTTAGTTATTAAACAAATGGTTCTTGAGTACTTGTGATGTCTTGGACTCAGTTCTATGTACTGGGAATACAAAGGTGAATAAGACATGGAGCCTGCCATCAAAGAGCACGGTCTAGTGCAGAAAATCTCAGAGTGTGGGTAGAGGACCCTGGAGGTCCCTGAGACCTTTTTAAGGAGAAAAGGCTAAAAATATTTTCATAATAATGCTTTTAATAATTCTAAGAATTCTGAGATACTGTTTACTTTTTTGTCATTCTCTTACTGTACAAGTTTTGCAGAGGCTTTGTAACATGGGATGTCATCATTGCTCATATAGCTAATGGAATACATGCTTGTGTATTAAAAATTTTGTTTTAATTTCTTAGTTATAACTTGGCATAACCCCCTAAACAAAAGCTCTTCGGAATCCTCAGTAATTTTTTTAGGAGGTAGAGTGCTGAAACCAAAAAGTTTGAAAACTACTGTTCCAGAGGATAGATTGGAGGAGAAAACACATGAAAAATAAAAGAGTAGCAATGCATGGTAATAAGAACTTAAACTAGAGTTATAACAAATGAAAAGGGGAGGAAGAGACATTTGGTAGACACTGAAGAGTGGAAAAATTGGTAATACCTAGTGTAAATTATGGTGTGGGAAAATGGATACTGCTAGTGAACATGTAAATTAGTACCAGCCTTTTGGAGGAACAATTTGACAAAACTTATTACAGACTCTAAAAATGAATCTTTCCTATGACTTATTCCATACTTACCATGAGGAAATAAATAAGAATATATCTTTGCAGTTTTGTTTGTAGTGTCAGTAAAAATTCATAAGAAGCCTAAGTAGTACAGGAGTTTGATTAAATAAGTTATTACATTCATTCAATAAAAATAATGATGTGGGTGAATATTTAATGTAAAAAATTATATACTTTTGGCTGGGGATGGTGGCTCCTGCCTGTAATCCCAGCACTTTGCGAGGCTGAGGTGGGTGGATCACAAAGTCAGGAGTTTCAGACCAGCCTAACCGACATGGTGAAACCCCGTCTCTACTAAAAATACAAAAATTAGCTGGGCATGCCTGTAATCCCAGCTACTCAGGAAGCTGAGGCAGGAGAATCACTTGAACCCGGGAGGCAGAGGTTGCAGTGAGCCGAGATCACGCTACTGCACTCCAGCCTGGATGACAGAGCAAGACTCCGTCTCAAAAAAAGAAAATTATATACTTTTTTGTTGTTGTTTTGTTTTGGATTTTTTGAGAGAGGGTCTCACTCTGTTGCCCAAGCTGGAGTAGCATAGCACGAACATGGTTTACTGACCTCTTGGGCTTAAGCCAGGGACTATATGCACATGCTACCACAGCTGGCTAACCTTTAAAAAATTTTTTTGTAGAGCTAAGGTCTCACCATGTTGCCCAGGCTGGTCTCAAACTTCTGGGCTCAAGTGATCCTCCCATCTTGGCCTTCCAAAGTGTTGAGATTACAGGCATGAGCCACTGTGTCTGGCCAAAAAAGACTTTTTATAAAAACCTCAGTTGCATAATGTTTTCTCCATTATCAACTTGACAGGCATTGGTTTGAGGTTTATGGTTATAAGAACTTATTTCTTATTACTTATTTAAGATCAATCAGTATGTTTAATTTTTCAGAATTTTTTTTCTTAAACATTTTAGTCTTTGGCCCATTTTCAAATTGTATGTAGGCCTAGGCATACACCATGCACATGGTGCAGCTGTGTATACAAATATAGCTAACATTAAGAGGTACTTGGCAATAATGGTGTTCAGAAAGGATATTTACTATTCTTATGGACCTAGTTTTTTTTGTTTGTTTGTTTCTGTTTTAATTTATAAATATTTAAATAAAAATAATGTTTCGCTGAAGGAATTATAAAAGTGAACTATATGTTAAATATAATCCAGGAAACTAAATTACTGCCATTCTGCTTTGCAGTTTCATATTGCTTGTTTTTCAACTCCTAAAGTCATTATTGATGCCTTTTAACATTTTACTGGATTTGTATTGTACCATATTTGTGCAATGACTCTGATTAGGTAGCAATTGAATTCAGATTGAAGAGCATAAACCTGTGTCTGAAAGATAGCCTAGTGTAATTTATATTGTACGTCTTTCTGATTTTGAACAATTCTTCCTTTACAACATTAGTGCTGAATAAAAGATAGAATCCTTATGAAATAGTGAACCCAATATCTTTTTTTTTTTTTTTTTTGAGTCAGAGTCTCTGTTGCCCAGGCTGTAGTGCAGTGGAGCAATCTTGGCTCACTTCAACCTCTACCTCCCAAGTTCAAGCATTTCTCTTGCCTCAGCCTCCTGAGTAGCTGGGACTACAGGCATGCTCCACAATACCTGGCTAATTTATATATATATATTTAGTAGAGACGGGTTGTCACCATTTTGGCCAGGCTGGTCTCGAACTCCTGGCCTCAAGTGATCCACCCTCCTGGCCTCCCAAAGTGCTGGGATTACATACGTGAGCCACTGCGCCTGGCCCCAGTTTCATTTTGGATGTAAGGCAGAGACAGATGGAAAACTTTTGGCACTGGGTGACATTATTGAGCATTGTTATCTGTGGTTTTCCAGATGTGTTAATCTATGTGTTTTCTTATTAAGTCCTTTGCATTGAAATGGTGGTGCATGCGCTGGCAGCATTAGCATTACTTGTGAGTTTGCTGGAAATGAGGAATTTTAGACTGTATTCAATTGAATCAGAATCCATTTTAATAGGATCCCCAGATAAGTCATATGCACACAAAAGCTGGAGAAGTGTTATTTTAAGCCACTTTGAATTGGATTTTTATTTACTTGCAACTGGATGCATCGTGACATGACATTCTAGAGTTTTTTTTTTTTTTTCTTGTTTGTTTTGTTTTTCCTGAAGAGGTACAACCTTCTCCAGGCATGCTGTTGTGAATAGTGGAGGGGCGCCATTTCTGATTATGATAGAAACAGCATTTGTTTAGTCATGAAACAGTTTAAATAGTTCTCATTATACTTTGATTTTTTTTTTCATTTTTTTAAATAGTTATTTTTAGATGAAACCTAAAACTATACTCTTTACTACTTGTGGTAAAAAAAGACCCTACTGTTATTTTTGGCAAGTCAGGAGCTGTAACCTTAGCTGTGCTGGTTAAAAGCCAGCTTTGAGAGTTGCATTTTACCTCCCTTAGGATTACTCCTTCCCATTCTTTCCTCAGCTCCGTTCCTATTTCAGCTAGATAGAGTTTTGTTCTGCACCTCTATTCCAGAACCATTACTCTCTGGGGAGTGACTCTTATAAACTGCTGCCTTTTAGACCAGATGTTTGTTTCAGTTACATGAATAAAGAAAAGAATGTCATCCCCCTGCCGTATCTGTGTATATAAGAGCATGAATAAATTAAACCCACCAGGAATCTAGGAATTTTGGGAAAATTTTTTTCTTCTACTCTTTGTACAAAGCCAAATGCCACATTCCATAAAAGAAAAACATATTTTAAATTGTACTTCTTGTTTGTCCATTTTTTTAGAGGGCTTAATGAGTCTGCAGCTAGATATTTTGAATGGTTCAATTCACAAATTAGATTATCATTCTGTAATTAATTGAGAATGATCTCTCTGTGGTATGCTTTATAGTGAGAATTACCAAAGGTCTGTATTCACTCAGAAAGGTCTTAGCTTTAAAAGCAGTCCTTTTAAAGGAAATGTAGCTATGCTAATTTTTTTATTGTTATCCTTTGAGTTTTTACTGTGCACTAGGCATTATGCTAGATACTGTGAAAATATGTCTCTAATCCTTATTTTAGACGTGATAACATTGAGGCTAGAGAGATTATGTAACATCCAGAGAATTTTATAATTATAGGAACCCATGGCTGGTGTTCACAAAGCTTATTCATCCCCTTGAGGACTTCAGATTCTGCTGATTGGGAGAGAAACAGCTCACTGTAATAGAGTGCAAAATGTATTAAAAATTTTAAATGAATTAAAATGTGAAAGTAGATATGCAAACAATTTAGTGAGAACACAGAGGAAGAAGGGATTAATTCTGACTAGGAGGATCAGGAAAAAATAATTTATCTTTTTTTCTACTTCTCTAGGTTTTTCAGCTCCTCCTGACTTCTTAATCTTTTAATGGTAACATTAAGTTTTTCAGTAATCAAGATTTACATTTTTGACTATTTAATTTTCTTCATATCCTTACATTTTATCAATCTGCAATGCCTTTGAGTTCTTACTGAATACAGTTCCTTGGTAATTATTCCCCACTGTATATTCCCACTGCTTTCACCCTAGTTTTACCTATCACTGTATCATTTAGGCCAGTGATTATCAACCTTTGGTGGGCATATGAATCATCTAATGGTGCTTTGTCAAAGTATAAAGAGATTTTGACTTACTAGTTTAAGGTCATGGGTGATTCATCAAAGCTGAGAAATCTAAGGCAGTGATCTTCAAACTGTGATCTTGGGACTGCTGGGTATCTCTGGTACTCTATCAGGGATCTGCAAAGTCAAAACTATTTTCATAGTTAGATTAAGATGTAATTTACGCCGGGCGCGGTGGCTCAAGCCTGTAATCCCAGCACTTTGGGAGGCCGAGGCGGGTGGATCACGAGGTCGAGAGATCGAGACCATCCCAGTCAACATAGTGAAACCCCGTCTCTACTAAAAATACAAAAAATTAGCTGGGCATGGTGGCGTGTGCCTGTAATCCCAGCTACTCGGGAGGCTGAGGCAGGAGAATTGCCTGAACCTGGGAGGCGGAGGTTGCGGTGAGCCGAGATCGCGCCATTGCATTCCAGCCTGGGTAACAAGAGCGAAACTCTGTCTCAAAAAAAAAAAAAAAAAAAGATGTAATTTACCTTTTTCATTGTGTTGACATTTGCACTGAATGTGAAGAAAATAGTGATGGATAAAATTTGTAGTGCCTTAGCTCAAATTAAGAGTGGTACCATACCAAATTAGTAATCAATGCATTCTTCACTGCCACATACCAGTTTTGCTTAATAACGTCTTCAATTAATCAGTTAAAATTAGTATTTAAATGTTATTTTTAATTTTTGTAGATACATAGTAGGTGTGTATATTTATGGGGTATATGGGATATTTTGGTACAGGCATACAGTATGTAATAATCACATTCAGTTATGCTCTTTTAGTTATTTTTAAAGTACTTAAAATTATTATTTTTAAAGTATTTTTAAATTATTGACTATAGTCACCTGTTGTGCTATAAAATTCATGAATTCTTTTTATTTTTTTGCACCCATTAACTATCCCCACTTCTCTGTCCCACTCTCTACTACTCTTCTGAGCCTCTGATAACCATCATTCTACTCTCTCTCTCCATTAGTTCAATTTTTTTTTTTTTCTTTTTGAGATGGGGTCTCGCTCATTTGCTCAGGCTGAAGTGCAGTGGCATGATCTTGGCTCACAGCAACCTCCACTTCCCAGGTTCAAGTGACTCTCTGGCCTCAGCCTCCAAACAAGCTGGGATTATAGGTGTGCACCACCATGCTCAGCTAATTTTTGTATTTTTAGTAAAGATGGAGTTTCACCATGTTGGCCAGGCTGGTCTCAAACTCCTCACCTCAAGTGATCCACCCACTTCACCCTCCCAAAGTGTTAGGATTACAGGCATGAGCCACTGTGCCCAGCCAAGTGTTTTAATTTTTAGCTCCCATAAATACATGAGAACGTGTGAAGTTTGTCTTTCTGTGTCTGACTTATTTTACATGACACAATGACCTTCAGTTCCATCCATGTTGTTGCAAATGACAAGTTCTCATTTTTTAAAATGGATGAATATATTCCATTGAGTATATGTACCACATTTCTTTATCCATTTTTCTGTTGATGGATACTTAGGTTGCTTCCAAATCTTGGCTATTGTGAATAGTGCTGCAGTAAACATGAGAGTGCAAATCTCTCTTCAATATACTGATTTTCTTTCTTTGGGTATATACCTATCAGTGGAATTGCTAAATCATATGGTAGCTCTATCTTTAGTGTTTTGAGGAAACTCCAAACTATTCTTCATAGTCGTGCTAATTTAAATATGGATATTTGGTTTCCCCTGCACTGTTTATTAGAGAGACTGCCATTTCAACAATATATGTTCTTGTCACCTTTATGAAAAATGAGCTCACTGTAGAAGTATGAATTTGTCTCTGAGTTATCTATTTTGTTCCACTGGTCTTTGTGTCTGTTTATATGCCAGTATCCTGTCGCTTTGGTTACAATAGCTCTGTAGTAGAATTTGAAGTCAGGTAATGTGATTCTTCCAGTTTTGTTCTTTTTGCTCAGGATAGCTTTGGCTATTCTGGGTCTTTTATGGTTCTGTGTAACTTTTACGATTGTTTTTTCTATTGCTGTGAAGAATGTTATTGGTATTTTAATAGAGATTGCATTGACTCTGTAGATTGCTTTGAGTAGTATGGACATTTTAACAGTATTGATTCTTTGAATTCACGAACATGGAATATCTTTCTATGTTTGTGTGTGTCCTCTTCAGTTTCTTTCTCCAATGTCTTACAGTTTTCATTGTAGAGATCTTTCAATTCTCTGATTAAATTAATTTCTAGGTATTTAATTTTATTTGTAACTTTTGTAAATGGAATTACCTTCTTGATTTCTTTTTCACATTGTTTGCTGTTGATGTATAGAAATACTACTGATTTTGTATGTTGATTTTGTATCCTGCAACTTTACTAAATTTATCAGTTCGAGTAAGTTTTTTTGGTGGAGTCTTTAGGATTTTCCAAATATAAGATCATGTCATTTGCAAACAAGGATAATTTGACTTACTCCTTTCCAATTTGGATGCCCTTTATTTCTTTCTCCTTTTTACTTGCTCTAGCTCGTACTTCCAGTACTATTTGAATAACAGTGATGAAAGTGGGCATACTTGTTGTATTTCTGGTCTTGGAGGAAAGGCTTTCAGTTTTTCCTCATTCAGTATGATATTAGCTATGGTTCTGTCATACAGGACTTCTATTATGTTGAGGTATGTTTCTTCTACACCCAGTTTTTTGAGAGGTTTTATCAGGAAAGGGTGTTGGATTTTTGTCAAACTTTTTTCAGCATCACTTGAATTGATCATATGGTTTTTGTCCTTCTGTTGATATGATGTATCACATTCAGTGACTTGTATACATTGATCCATGCTTGCATCCCAGGGTTAAGTTCCACTTTGTCCTGATGAATGATCTTTTAAAAATATTGTTGAATTCTATCTATTTCTTCTAGGTTTTATTTATTGCCAGGTAGTTGCTTATAGTGGCCTCTAATGAGTCTTTGCATTTCTGTGTTATTAGTTGTATTTCTTCTTTTTCATTTCTGATTTTACTTCTTTGGGTCCTCTGTCTTTTTTTCTTGGTCTTGCTTAAAGTTTGTCAATTTGTTTATCTTTTCAGAAAGTCAACTTTTCATTTCATTGATCTTTTGTATTTTTATTTCAATTTTATTTATTTCTGCTCTGATAGTTATTATTTCTATTCTAACTTTAGGTTTGGTTTGCCCTAGCTTCTTTAAGATGCAATACTAGGTTGTTTATGTGAATTTTTTCTTTTGATGTAAGCACTTAATTGCTTTAAACTTCCCTCTTAGTACTACATTCTCTGTATCCGATAGGTTTTGGTATGTTGTGTGTCCGTTATCATTTGTTTCAAGAAAATTTTCTATTTCTTTTGTAATCACTTCATTGACCCACTGATCATTCATGAGCATGTTGTTTAATTTCTGTGTGTTTGTATAGTTTCCAAAATTTCTCTTGTTTTTCATTTCTAGTTTTATCCCATTGTGGTCAGAGAAGATACTTGATATTATTTTAATTTTTTGGTATGTTTTGAGACTTGTTTTGTGGTCTGTCCTTGAGAATGATCCATGTGCTGAGGAAAAGAATGTGTATTCTTCAGCTGCTAGATGAAACGTTCTGTAAATATTAGGTTCATTTGGTCTGTTGTACAAATTAAATCTGATGTTTCTTTGTTGATTTTCTGTCTGGATGGTCTGTGCAATGTGGAAAGTGGAGTGTTGAAGTCTCCAGCCATTATTGTATTGTGGTCTATTTCTTTTGCTCTAATGATATTTGCTTTATATATCTGAATATTTCAGCATTGAGTGCATATATATTTATAATTGTTATAACAATTATAACAATTTTATATGATGACCTTCTTTGTCTCTTCTTATAGTTTTTCTCTTAAAATCTTTTTTTTTTTTTTTTTTTTTTTTTACTGACACAAGTATAGTGATTCCTGCTCTGTTTTACTTTTCATTTGTATGAAATATCTTTTCCATCCTTTTTTTTTTTTAGTCTATATATGCTTTTATAGGTGAAGTATATTTCTTGTAGGCAACAGGTCATTGGGGTTCCTTTTTAAAACATCTATTCAGCCAACTTATGTTGAATAGATTCATTGGAGAGTTTAGTTCATTTGCATTCAATATTGTTACTGACAAGTAAGGACTTAGTTTTGCCATTTTGTTATTTGTCTTCTGGTGTTCTCCTTTCTTTCTTTCAGTGAAGGTGAGGTATGTTATAATTTCATGCTTTTTACTCTTTGTCTATGTTTTAAGATTTGAGATTACCATTAGACTTGCAAATAGTATTTATAACTCATTATTTTAAACAGATAATACTGAGTGTATAAACAAATAAGCAAAAATAAAACTAATACAGCTGTATACTTTTTCATCTCCCTGCTTTTTAAACTTTTTGTTGTGTTTATCTTATTATACTAAACTCTACATTGAAAATTTGTTGTAGTTATTATTTCTGATCAGTTCATGTTTTCAGCTTTCTGCATAAGATATGAGTAGTTTATATACCACAATTACAGTGATAACGATATTCTGTGTACTTACTATTACCAGTGAATTTTGTACTTTCAGATTATTTTCTATTGCTCATTGCTGTACTTTTCTTTCAGGTTAAATAATTCTCTTTAGCATTTCATATAGGACAGGTCTGGTATTGATTAAATATCTCAGCTTTTATTTGTTTGAGAAAGTCTTTATTTCTCCTTCATATTTGAAGGATATTTTCACCAGATAGTCTGTTCTATGGTAAAAGTGTTTTTTCCATGAGCACTTTAAATATGTCATGCCAATCCTTCCTGGCCTGTAAGATTTCCACTGAGAAGTCTACTGCCAGAGATATTGGAGCTTTATTTTATGTTATTTGTTTCTTTTCTCTTGTTGCTTTTAAGATCTTTTCTTTATCCTTGACCTTTGGGAATTTGATTATTAAATACCTTAAGGTATTTTTTGGGTTAGATCTGCTTGGTGTTCTATAAATTTCTTATTTGAATATTGATGTCTTTTTTTTAGGTTTGTTCTCTGTTATTTCTTTTTTCTTTCTTTTTCTTTGTTTTTTTTTGAGATACAGTTTCACTTTTGTTGCCCAGGCTGGGGTGTAATGGCACAATCTTGACTCACTGCAATCTCCACCTCCTGGGTTCAAGTGATTCTTCTGCCTCAGCCTCCTGAATAGCTGGGATTACAGGCACCTGCCACTATGCCTAGCTGATTTTTGTATTATTTAGTAGAGATGGGGGTTTTACTATGTTGACCAGGCTGGTCTCAAACTCCTGAGCTCAGGTGATCCGCCTACCTTGGCCTCCCAAACTGCTGGGATTACAAGTGTGAGCCACTGCACCCGGCTTGTTATTATCCCTTTGAATAAACTTTCTATCCCTATCTCTATACCTCCTCTTTAAGGCCAATGACTCAGATTTGCCCTTTTAAGGCTTTTTTTTTTTAGAACTTGTAGGTATGCTTCATTCCTGTTTTTTTTTTCTTTTTAGACAGAGTCTTGCTCTGTTGCCAGGCTGGAGTGCAGTGCCTCAATCCTGGCTCACTGCAACCTCTGCCTCCCAGGTTCAAGCAATTCTCCTGCCTCAGCCTCCCACGTAGCTGGGACTACAGGCATGTGCCACCACACCCAGCTAATTTTTGTATTTTTAGTAGAGATGGGGTTTCACCTTGTTGGCCAGGATGGTCGCAATCTCTTGATCTTGTGATCCGCCTGCCTCAGCCTGCCAAAGTGCTGGAATTATAGGCATGAGCCACCATGCCTGGCTGATATGCTTCATTCTTTTCCATTCTTTTTTCTTTTGTCTCCTCTCACAATAGAAAGAGTTTTATTGGATTTACAGTTTCACGTGACTGGGGAGACCTCACAATCATGGCAGAAGGTGAAAGGCATGTCTCACGTGGTGGCAGACAAGAGAAGAGAGCTTGTTCATGGAAACTCCTGTTTTTAAAACCATCAGATCTCTTGAGACTCATTCACTATCACAGGAAGAGTGCAGTAAAGACCCACTCCCATAATTCAGTCACCTCCCACTGGGTTTCTCCCATGACACATGGGAATTGTGAAAATTATAATTCAAGATGAGATTTGAGTGGGGAAACAGTCAAACCATATCAGTAGGGAAGCTGACAGCCTTCAGTCTGTGGCCGAAGGCCTGAGAGCCCCTGGAAAATAACTGGTGTGAGTCCAAGAATCCAAAAGCTGAACTTGGAGTCTGTTGTTCGAGGGCAGGAAGCATCCAGCATGGGAGAAAGATGAAGACTGGAAGACCCAGCAAGTCTGTACATTCTGCTTGCTTCTGCCTGCTTTATTCTAGCCATACTGGCAGCTGATTAAATAGTACTCACCCAGATTGAGGGTGGGTCTTTCTCTTCCAGTCCACTGACTCCAATTTTTTTTTTTTTTTTTTTTTTTTGAGATAGAGTCTGGCTATGTTGCCCAGGCCGGAGTACAGTGGTGCAATTTTGGCTCACTGCAACCTCTGCCTCCCAGGTTCAAGTGATTCTCCTGCCTCAGCCTCCCAAGTAGCTGGGATTACAGGCGCCCACCACCATGCTCAGCTAATTTTTGTATTTTTAGTAGAGATGGGGTTTCACTGTGTTGGCCAGGCTGGTCTTGAATTCCTGACCTCAGGTGATCTGCCCTCCTCGGCCTCCCAAAGTGTTGGGATTACAGGCATGAGCCACCATGCCTGGCTAACTCAAATGTTAATCTCCTTTGGCAACACCCTCAAAGACGTACCCAGGCAGAATACTTTGCATCCTTCAATCCAATCAAGCTGACAATATTAACCATCACAGCCCTAATTCCAATGACTTGTGTCTTAATAAGAGAGAGAAGGAGATTTAGATATGGAGACCCAGAAGAGACACATAGGGAAGAATGCCATGTCAGACAGAGGTAGAGATTGGAGTGATGTAGCTAAAGCTAGAAGGCCAAGGATTTCCAGGAACCACCATATGGTAGGAAAAGGCAAAGAAGTATTCTTTTCTACAGCCTTCAGAGGAAGCATGGCCCTGCCAATACTTTGATTTCAGACTTCTAGCATGCAGAACTGTCAGATAATATATTCCTATTATTTTAAACCACCTAGTTGTGGTACTTTATTATGGCAGACATAGAAAACTAATACATGGTGTAGAGAACAAAAAGTTTGGGTATCTCTAATTTAGCCTATTATAATTAGCTAACCATCTCTCTTTTCTTCTTGGCTTTGTTCTATCAGTACATGCTGCTCACTGCTGCCAGGTTACTCATCCTAAAACAATTTCTGTGTATGATTCCACTGCTTGAAATATCCAGAAGAGGAAAATATGAGTGGTTCCTTTTAGCCAAGGATGAGAAAATTTAAGTCTTAAGGAAAAAAAAACGACAAAATTAGTTAAAACACATTTAATACATAAAAATGATATATATATCGAAGAAAAAAATACTCAACACCTCACTGGAAACCATTGAAGAAACTATGGCACAAATTTCTTAGTCTGAAATTGGCAATTTAAAGGAAAGAAGCATTTATCCCATCTTCTGTGTGAAATTTATTTCAGGAAAATCAAGTAGTAACTCTTTACAGAAAAATTCTAACTAATAAATTTGGAAGCAACCATCATTTTGCAACTTCTAAAAATATTTAGGTAATAATCATCAATGAATGTTTTAAAATTTTATTAGTGATATTGACCCTTTACCTGTAATATATTTTGCAAATATTTTCTTTTAGTTTTCTTTTGACTTTTTGGACTTTTTTGCTATGCGTAAATTTTTGTGTAGTAAAATATATTTATATTTTCTTTTATTATGTCTAGAGTTTGAGTCATAGTTGGAAAGCCTTTCACTGCACTGAGGTTAGAAAGGAAGACTCTCATGTATTCTGCAGTTATGCATATACAGTTGATCCTCATTTCTTGTAGACTTGGTGTTTGTATATCTGCCTCCTTCTCAGGGTTTATTTGTAATACCCAAATTAATGATCTTGGTGCTTTCATGGTCATTTGCAGACATGTGCAGAGCAGGAAAAAATTGAATCACCAATGTGCATGTTCCCATCTGAGACTGAATAACGTGATACTCTACCTTCTTGTTTCAGCTGTCATATTGTGAACAAGTGTTCTTTTTGTTGAGAATGCCACCCCTCCCAAAACATGTGGTCTGAGAGTGTGGAAGAATAGTTCTCCAAAAGAAATAGGGTATATCGAATACTACATCAAATTCTCACTTCCAAGTGAGAGCTAAACATTCAGTATTCATGGACATAAAGATGGGAACAGTAGACACTGGGGACCTTTAAAGAGGGAAGTTAGAGAGTGGGCAAGGGTTGCAAAATTGACTACTGGGTACCATGCTCACTATCTGCATGAGGGGATCCTTCATATTCTAAACCTCAGCATCATGCAACATACCCTTGCAACAAACCTGTGTGTATGCACCCGCAAATCTAGAACCAAAGTTGAAATTATGTTTTAAAAAAGAAATTGGGTATGTTGATCAGAAGTTGGCTGTGGGGGAATTAGGTGTCAGTCAGTCAGAAACAACTGTTTACTGTAATACCTGAGTAAGCTTTTTTGGGTAGATTTGAATTGGTGAATGAATAAATTGGATCTTGCAGAAAGGAAAGGGCTTGAATGAGTTCTTTCAGAATAGTTATTTTCTTTTCTCAAAAGTACCAGCAATAGCTGGCCATTTTTTCAGAATGGATTCCTCTAGCCTTATTGGCTTTTATCATCTTTGCTGGAGGGAAACGGCGTTGGGTTAAGTATTGCTTGTGAAGGAAGATAGCCTGCAGCTTTAGTCTTGCCTTTTAGACCTGCTGCCCATTAAAGACACTTAAAAGGCATTGCCTCAGCGTTCCTCTTGACTTTGGGGGCAAAAATATGTCAATCATATGTAAGAGTTGGATTTATAAGATTGTATATCAAATTGCATACACAAGAGTTGGATTTTCTTGGTTAGTATTGTCTAAAGTTACAACATGTAAATAGTCTCTGTCCTTACTTTCTAAGCCTGCCAGTACAAAAAAATTAATATTTCTTTTTAGAGCTTAAAGGTTTTTTCCTCCCTAGCTCTTATTTAGGGAGAATATGTAATCTAAATGTTTAAATAGGAGTAGAGGAAGTAGCCAAAAACTTTTCATTAGTCCGGTTAAAATACACAATAGCATGTGTTTAACTCTTGAGAAGAAAGATTGGAAGATCCTGAATAAGATAATATATCATGTACCACAAAGGCATGTCTTGCTAAGTAAAAGTGGGAGGAAGCAGTACATACTCTATTAGGGGGTCAGAGATCTTTAAATGGAAGTTTCTCTGGCCATCTGGTTCCCATATGGGTAGTTGAAGGCTTAAAGAAATTTCCAGTCTTGCTAGAAATTTCCATCTGCCGCCTTTTAAATGCCATCATATTTTACTGCCTCATACATTTACATTAACACTTTCCCTTTAAATTTACACAAATGATTTTTTTTTTTTGAGACTGGTCTCACTTTGTCACCCAGGTTGGAGTGCAATGGTGCTCATGGTTCACTGCAGCCTCAATCTCCTGGGCTTAAGTGATCCTCCCACTTCAACCTCCTGAGTAGCTGGGACTACAGGTGCATGCTACTGCGCCTGGTTAATTTTTGTATTTTTTATAGAGATAGGGTTTCACCATGTTGCCCAGGCTGGTCTCGAACTCGTGGCCTCAAGTGATCCTCCTTGCCTTGGCCTTCCAAAGTGCTGGGATTGCAGATGTGAGCCACAGTGCCTGGCAGGAATGTATTTTTTATTAGAAACTTAAGAACCCACCTCAAAGGTTGGGCTTGGAAGTCTATGGAGGCTTTATTCATTTTAGCCACAGACATGGATAAGAGGAACTCTAAGTTAAATGTATGCATTTTGGTACCAGACCAACCTGGGTTCTACCCAATTTTTTCATGTTTTAGATGTGTGACCTTAGACAAGTTAATCTCTCTAGGCCTTACTTCCCTCAAGTATAAAGTAGTTATTATTAATTTATTCAACAATATTATTAGCCACTCTTCTATGTGTTGCGGTATTCCAGTGAATAAAATAATGACAACCTCTTTCTTTGTGCAGTTTCCATTCTAATGGTAGGGGAGGGAGGAGGCAATAAAAAGTAATTGCATGTTAAAAATAATAATTGCTATAAGCAGAGAAAAAGTAGAGCAGGGTAAGGGAGATACTGAATAAGGAAGAAAGCAGGTGCAGAATTAGGGTACTCAGGGTTGGCATCACTGAGCCAGTGACAGTTGAGCAAATAATTGAATCAGGTTTTAAAAGGCTTGCTCTGAGACTGCTGAATTGAGAATAGACTCTAGGGGCATTAAGTATAAGAGAAGGGAGAATCATTAGGAGGTTTTCCTATTAACCTAGGTAACAGATTTTGTTCTTGCTTTGCTGTAAAGGAATACCTGAAACTGGGTAATTTATAATGAAAAGAGATTTAATTGGCTCGTGACTCTGCAGGCTATATAGGAAACATGGAGCCAGCATCTGCTCAACATCTGCAGAGGCCTCAGGGGAGCTTTTACTTACGGCAGACAGGGAAGCAGGAGCAGGCGCATCATGTGACAAGAGCAAGAGAGAGTAGAAGGTGAAGTCCCCAACACTTTTGAACCACCAGATCTCTTGAGAACTCACTCAGTAGCACGAACACAGCACCAAGCCATGAGGGATCTGCACCTGTGACCCAAATACCTTGCACTAGGCCCCATTTCCCACGTTGGGGATTAATATTTAACAGGAGATTTGGGTGGGAGAATATTCAAACTATATCAAAGGTGATGATAACGAGTAGTATCAATGAAAATGGTGTGGAATGATTGAATTTTGTATATATTTTTGAGATTGAGACAACAGGGTTTCCTGACGATTTGAATATGTTATGTGAAACAAAAAGGAGCCTATGTTTTTGGCTCAGGAACTGAATGGATGGGACTGTTATCAACTGACAAGAGGAACACTGTGGACAGAGCAGATTTTAGGGGGAACATCAGGAGTTCAGTCCTATGTATATTGAGTTTGAGATGTCCGTTAGGCCTTCTTGCAGGGATAATAACATCTACCCATAGGTTGTTTGTGATGATTAAATACAATGAATGCAAATCACTGAACACAGTATCTGACATAATTATCCCTGTGAGATCAGTGAATATATTGCTATATGAAACAAGAATAAGAGATTGCACAAGGGAGATATTTAGGGAAAAAGAGCTCACAGAATATGATAGAAGAAAATTTTAAAATGATGGATGGGAAGATAAGGTTAAAGAAATCTCCCAGAATATAAAAACCAGAGAGATGTAAAAATATTACAGAAATATTTAAAACAATAGAAAATCTAGTCAGGAGGCCCACCTCCTTTCTAAAAAGACTTTCAGAGAGACAGACCAAAGAAAATGGAAGGGAAATAATTATCAGTGAAACAATGTAAGAAAAATTTCCAGAACTGAAGGACATCCCTTCTAAATTGAAAGTGCTCAGCACCATTAATGAGGGAGAAAAAAGACCTATTATGAGGACATTTCAGAGTGCCAGAGAGTAAAAACAAGTCACAAGGAAAGGAATAGGGATTAGTGGACTATCAGTCTTAACTTAAAAGTAACACTGGAAGCTAGTAGACAAGGAAGCAGTACCTTCAAAGTCCTGAGGGAAAATTATGACAAACATAGATTTCTAATTCCAACCAAATAGTCAGTCAATTATGAGGATAGCCTAAAAATATTTTTTTGACATGCCAGTTACCAAAAAAATGTATCTCCAACATATCTCCCCACAGGAAGCTATTGAAATATGTGAAAGAGGGCATGAAATCTAGGAAAATGGGGAATGTAACACTGGAAAGAAAGGGGAAATTTGCAAGATGGTGGTGAACAAAAGTCCAGGATGACAGCCGGTAGCAGGCCTAGAGATGACTCGTACAGAATGGAGCAGGAAAGTGGAAACTCCAGGGAAGATGTCTCTCTAAACCAAATTAAACTGATGCACGTGTTTGATTATTCTCAAAGCGTTTGATAGTTCGTTCAGAGAATTAGGGAATAAACTGTCCCTAACTTAGGGGAGCTTACACTGTAATAAGGGGGACATACAATTAGGCAGGCAATTACAGTATTCTGTGAAGGTTTATAAAGTTTATTACTGTAGGAAACCAGAATATGCCTCCCCAAAATAGAAAGGATTCTTGAGCTGAAGACAGTTAAGATGCAGTAGATCTCTCTGCCTAAAAGCAGGACACAGATTTACAGAGAAAAAAGGTCTTGCTGTCCTCCCTCCTCCCTTTTTCCCCTATAGACAGGATGTAAATTCTCCTTTACTGGAAAAAGCCTTTATCATCTCAGAGACGGCGCCAGAGGAATCTGCAAGCTGACTTTACTCCATTAGAACCTTCCATATATTTACCTTTCCACGGTTTCCCACCTCTGGAAGTCTGGGACTGCTTTCCTTTGCCTTGTCACTTCTCAAAATTTATTGTTCTTTGTTGGTATACTGTATAAGCCAGACTCATAAACCACTGCCTTGAGTTACTTTTCACTAAGAGCTTTTCCTGTGTGATATACACTGCACACATTAATAAACCTATCTGTTTTTCTCTTGTTAATCTGCCTTCTCTTATAGAAGTCTGTGTTAAGTACATACTTACGAGGGTTGAGGGAAAAAAAGTTTTTTCTCCCCTTCAATTCTCTGCTATTAGATCACCCATAGTTGGAATAGAGGCTCAGAAACCTAGTATTTAGCTCCTTTGAGATATGTAAATGAACTGGCAAACCAAGAGCTTGGGGCTGACTGTTGGGTTAGCCGAAGAACAGTTTCTGCCACATTCTAGAAAACAAAGCTTTTTTTTT
Source organism: Saimiri boliviensis (assembly GCF_048565385.1). Lineage (NCBI taxonomy): Eukaryota > Metazoa > Chordata > Mammalia > Primates > Cebidae > Saimiri > Saimiri boliviensis. The sequence continues at coordinate 35,782,678 of NC_133450.1, read as the reverse complement.
TTTTTTTTTTTTTTTTTTCGTTTTTCTTTTTCTCCAGGGAATGAGTTGGGGGAAACCATTTATTTTAGCTTAAAGAATTTAAAGTTCATCTATATATTTATAAGCATTTATCAGTTTTCATTTTAGTATATATGGTGGTATCATGTTTATAAGAATATTTTGTTTTTAAAATGACTAGAGCAGTGCAAAGGAAAAACTTCAGTTGTTAATTTTAGATACGAAAATAACTGAATTTCTTATGTAATATTTTTCCCTCCCAAGATATGTTTTCTGTACTTCATTGACTTATGCCAATAAAGTAATGTTCTTCCAATTTAATAATGGATTTTTTTGTGGAACATTTTTTAACTTTAAAGTTATTTTGTTGTTGGAGATTGATTAAAAAGTACAAAGTTTACTGTTTAAAGAATGTTGCCTAGTTATAAATCTATTTCATCTTTGCATTTTTTTCTTTTATATACTCATAAAATATAGCAGTTTGTATCACATCTGTATTTCTCTCATATAAATATGGTTTATGTTTATGTCTAATATCATTGATTTGTCCAGTTAATATATGCACAGATAAATGGCCCATAAAGAAAAACTTCAAAAGGAGAAAAGGGTAATCTAATTGTATATTATTATTTTAAAGTTCTAATACTGTGTAAGATTTTATGGTAGTTATGTTTCTATAATACGCGGTCATCCAGGGGTCTGAGAACATTAGTTAATCCAGTCAACAAACATTAGTAGTGTATGTGCTATATGACAGGCTCAGTGCTTGGTCTTAGGAATATGTGTGATAATATGAATCCCTGACAAAGTTTGTAAACAAACAAAAACAAAGAAACCCAACAGATTCCTGAATTTCACCCCAGACCTGGAAAATCAGAATCCGTAGAGGAGGGCTAGGAGTCTGTATTGTGTTATGTCATGTCATGTCAGACAGGGTCTCTCTGTTGTCCAGGCTGGAGTTCAGTGGTACAGTCATAGCTCACTACAGCCCTGAACTCCTGGGCTCAAGCGATCCTCGTGCCTCAGCCTCCAGAATAGCTGAGTTTAGTAGCTGAGACTACAGGCATGCGCCACTGTGCCTGGTGGAATCTATATTTTTAAGAAGAGCTCTGGCAATTATTATTGTAACCAATTTATTGAACAAGCCCAACCTATTAGGGTATAAAGCGAGTGTTTTTTCCACAAACGTTCTAGTTGATGTGAGACTTTCCTTTGGCATCTATTAATGATAGCAAGGATATAACTCACAACGTTCCAATGTGAATGTGCATATATGTGTGTGTGCACATGCACACACACACACACACACACACACACACACACACACTCTTATATATTCTGTTATTAAACAGTCTAGGCCAGGATAAAATTTAGGGAATTACAACAGGTCCTCAAATAATGTTGTTTTGTTATAACATTGATGACCAAAAAAACAAAACAAAAACACCAGTTCCTAACTGGTGCCACTATCTCTGTGGAATTTGCACATTCTCCCCATGTCTGCATGAGTTTTCTCCTGGTACTTCAGTTTCTTCCCCTATCCCAAAGATGTGTACACTGGGTGAATTAGCGTGTCAACATGGTCCCTGTCTGAGTGTTTATGAGTGTGTGTGTGTGTTTTAGTGTGCTCTGTGATGGGATGACATCCCGTCCATGGTCAGTTCCTGCCATGTGCTCTGACTTCTAGGATAGGCTTTGCTTTCAGAAATCTCCAGATAATTAGCTTCATATATTTCTGTGTTCAGGTGCTTTCAGTTTCTGCAGCTCAGCAAGCAGCCAACTTTGGACCAAGTTGCCAGTGTGGCCTTCTTGCAAATATCTTCACCTCTCAATCTGTATGACCAAGTCTCTTGAAGTGCCAGCTTAATGAATGACCCTTCATAGTGCCAGACTCCCAAGCTCTCCCTTGCTTCTCTTAGTTCTCTCTTTGGGAGAGTTGATTGAGTGCACCAGTGAGTTTGGTACTTCTCAGCAAACCTTGGGGGAGGTTATCTGAATATCTGAACCTAATTGTTGGTATTCTCCCTCAGATTTAGGCTTTATTGCCTCTTGCTGTCAGCTGTGGGCCCTAGTTACTGATTCTGGAAAAAGTGCAAAAATGCCCCTTAACATCTTGTTAGATAATCAGTAGGTAAGTTTAGAAAATATTATTGCAGGTAGAAGAAAACCTAACAGGTTTTTATTTTCTAACTTTTACATTTAAGTAAAAGATCTCAATAGAATTATGCCTATTTTTTTCAGATAGTATGTACTTAAAAAATTTAAAAATTTTTAATAAGTTTTTCAGGGAGCTGTGGTGTTTGGTTACATGGATGAGTTCCTTAGCTGTGATTTCTGAGATTTTGGTGCACCCATCATCCAACCAATATACACTGTACACAATATGTAGTCTTTTATCTCTCACCTTCCTTCTGCCCTTCCCCTTAAGTCCCCAGCATCCATTGTATCATTCTTATGCCTCTGAGTCCTCAACCTTAGCTCCTACTTACAAGTAAGAACATACAATGTTTGGTTTTCCATTCCTGAGTTACTTTGCTTAGAGTAATGGTCTCCAATTCCATCTAGGATGCTGTGAGTGCCATTATTTCATTGGTTTTTATAGCTGATGAAATAATGGTGGGGTGTGTGTGTGTGTGTATGTGTGTGTGTTTGTGTATCACATTTTCTTTATCCACTCATTATTGTTGGGCATTTGGGCTGGTTCCATATTTTTGCGATTGCAAATTGTGCTGCAAAATGTGCACATGTGTGTGCAAGTGTCTTTTTCATGTAATGACTTCTTTTCCTCTGGGTAGATACCCAGTAGTGGGATTGCTGGATCAAATGGTAGATTTGATCTAACTAAAGTAACTAAAAGTAAGATTTGATCTAACTAAAATAACTAAAAGTAAATAACTAAAAGTAGATTTTAGTTATTTAAGGAATTTACTTTTAGTTATTTAAGGAGTAACTTTTAGTTATTTAAGGAATCTCCACATTGTTTTCCACAGTGGTTGTACTAGCTTACATTCCCACCAGCAGTGTAAAAGTATTCCCTTTTCACCACATCCATGCTAATATCTATTATTTTTTTATTTTTAAATTATGACCATTCTCACAGGAGTAATGTGGTATCACATTGTGGTTTTGATTTGCATTTCCCTGATAATTAGTGATGTTGAACATTTTTTCATATGCTTTTTGCCCATTTATATATCTTCTTTTGAGAATTACTTATTCATGCCCTTAGCCCACTTTTTGATGGGATTATTTGTTTTTTTTTATTGCTGATTTCATTTCCTTGTAGATTCTGGATATTAGTCCTTTGTCAGATGTATAGTGTGCTAATATTTTCTCCCATTTTGTGGGTTGTCTATTTACTCTGCTGATTATTTCTTTTGTTTGCAGAAGCTTTTTAGTTTAATTAAGTCCCATCTGTTTATCTTTGTTTTTGTTGCATTTGATTTTGGGTTCTTGGTCATGAAGACTTTGCTTAAGCCAATGTCTAGAAGGGGTTTTCCAATGTTATCTTATAGAATTTTTATGTTCAGGTCTTAGATTTAAGTCTTTGATCTATCTTGACCTGATTTTTGTATAAAGTGCATATTGATCCATTTTTGTGCTCCTGATAAAGGCATACCTGAGACTGGGCAATTTATAAAAGAAAGAGGTTTAATTGGACTTACAGTTCCACATAGCAGGGGAAGATCTCACAATCATGGTGGAAGGCAATGAGGAGCAAGTCATGTGTTACATGGATGGCAGCAGGCAAAGAGAGAGTTTGTGCAGGGAAACTTTCATTCTTACAGCCATCAGATCTTGTGAGACTCATTCATTATCACGAGAACAGCACAGGACAGATCTAACCCCATAATTCAGTCACCTCCCACTGGGTAACTCTCACAACATGTGGGAATTCAAGATGAGATTTGGGTGGGAACACAGTGAAACCATATTATTCCAGCCCTGGCCCCTCCCAAATCTCATGTCCTCACATTTCAAAACCAATCATGCCTTCCCAACAGTCCCCCAAAGTCTCAGCTCATTTCAGCATTAATTCAGAAGTTCATATTCTAATGTCTCAACCAAGACAAGGCAAGTTTCTTCCATCTGTGGGCCTGTAAAATTAAAAGCAAGTTAGTTACTTCCTAGATACAATGGGGGGTACAGGCATTGGGGAAATACAGCCATTCCAAATGGGAGAAATTGGCCAAAACAAAAGGGCCACAGGCCACATGCAAGTCCAAAATTCAGCGGGGCAGTCAAATCTTAAAGCTCTGACTCCATGTCTCATTTCCAAGTCACGCTGATGCAAGAGGTGGGTTCCCATGGTCTTGGGCAGCTCCACTCCTGTTTTATAGGGTACAGCACCCCTCCTGGCTGCCTTCACGGGCTGGCATCGAGTGTGTGCAGCTTTTCTAGGTGAACAATGCAAGCTAATTTTTGTATTTTTATTAGAGACGGGGTTTCACCGTGATGGCCAGGATGGTCTCGATCTCTTGACCTTGTGATCTGTCTGCCTTGGCCTCCTGGAGTGCTGGGATTACAGGCATGAGCCACCATATCTGGCTGGGATATGTTTTCTTAACACTGAGCAAAGAATCTCAGTTCATATAGCTCACTGGACAATTTATAGATCCTGAGGTCAGGGATAATAGTAAGTACCGATTGTGAAAAACTTCAGTAACTCATAGATTTTAGCCAATGACATGTTACAAAGTATTTTATACTGTAATACTTTCCTATGAGACATCCCATTCCTATTACTTAAACTGTGCTGAAGATCAGTATTTATTGTTCATACCCATGACTGTATTTCAGGGTATAATAATGCTTGAATTTTATTTATAAGATATATTATTGACTTTAAAGGAAAGCTACTCATTTAAATGGGACACTTTATATACCTTTGACATGGATATTTGTTTTTTTCTCTTTAATTGTTACATTTTGTATATTCATGTGAGAGTTTGCTGCATGCATAGCATGTGTAATGACTGAGTATCATCATGAGTGCTTATTTTTATGTGGTGTCATTTCAAGTCCTCTCTTCTAGTTACTCTGAAATATACGTAATATTGTTACTAAGCATAGTCACTCTGGTCTGCTATCAAATATTAGACCTTGTTTATTCTATCTAATTATGTGTTTGTACCCATAATCAACCTCTCCTGTCCTTTCCCCTTGAACCACCCTTCCGAGTCTCTTGTTGTCTGTTGATCTATTCTCTGTGTCCATGAGATCAAGTTTGTTTGTTTGTTTTTGAGACAGAGTCTCACTGTCACCCAGGCTGGAGTGCAGTGGGTTGATCTTGGTTCACGGCAACTTCTGCTGCACTGGTTCAAGCAATACTCCTGCCTCAGTCCCCTGGGTAGCTGGGATTACGGGCTCCTGCCACTGTGCCCGGCTAATTTTTATATTTTTAGTAGAGACGGGGTTTCACCATTTTGGACAGGCTGGTCTTGAACTCCTCACCTTGTGATCTACCTGCGTCGGCCTCCCAAAGTGCTAGGATTACAGGCATGAGCCACTGTACCCAGCTGAGGTCAAGTTTTTTAGCTCCCACATGTGAATGAGAACATGTGGTATTTGTCTTTCTGTGCTGGGCTTATTTTGCTTCACATAATGACCTCCAGTTCCATCCATGTTATTTCAAACAACATGATTTCATTCTTTTTTATGGCTGAATATTATTTCATTGTGTGTATATATAATATGTATATCACACTTTTTTAATCCGCTCATCCGTTGGTGAGCGCTTAGGTTGATTCCAAATTTTGGCTGTTGTGAACAGTTGTTGTGATAAACATGTGAATTCGGGTATCCCTTTGATATGTTGATTTCTTTTCTTTTGAGTAGATTCCCAGTACTCATATGGTTGGGTTGTATGGTAGTTTTAGTTTACTGAGAAATCTTTGTACTATTTTTCCATAGCAGTTACTAATTTGGATTTCCACCAACATTGTAAAGAGTTCCCTTTTCTCTGAATCCTTACCAGCATCGGTTGTTTTTTATGTTTTCAATAATACCTATTCTAACTGGGGTACTTTGATATCTCATTGTGGTTTGATTGGCATTTCCCTGATGGTTAGTGATGTCGAGTATTTTTTCATATCACTGTTGGCCATTTGTATGTATTCATACATTTTTGAGAAGTGTGTATTCATATCCTCCCCCCGCCCCTTTTTAAGACAAGGTCCTGCTCTGTCAACCAGGCTGGAGTGCTGTGGCGTGTTTATAGCTCATTACAACCTCGAACTTCTGGACTCAAGTGATCCCCCCTACTTAAGCCTCCTGAGCAGCTGGGACTACAGGTGCATGCCACCATGCCCACCTAATTTTTTTATTTTTCTTTTTGTACAGACGGGTTCTTTCTGTGTTGCCTAGCTGATCTCAAACTCCTGACCTCAAATGATCCTCCTTGGCTTCCCCAAGCACTGGAATTATAGGCATAAGCCACTAAGCCCAGTCCCTTTGCTCATTTTTAGGTGGCCTTATTGTATTTTTACTGTTGAGTTGTTTGAGTTCCTTACATATTCTGGTTATTAGTCCCTTGACAGATGAGTAATTTGCAAATATATTCACCCACTCATGAGTTTGTCTCTTCACTCTGTCTATTCTTTTGCTATGCAGAAGCTTCTTAGTTTGATATAGTGTCATTTGTCTATTTTTGTTTTGTTGGTTGTGCTTTTGAGATCTTAGTTATAAAATCTTTGCTTAGACTTCTATGCTTTCTTCTAGCAGCTTTATTTTTTATATCTTATGTTTAAGTCCTTAATTAATCTTGAGTTAGCTTTTGTGTATGGTGATTGATAGGGGTCTACTTTCATTCTTCTGCATAAATATATATAATACATTCAGTTTTCCTAGCATCATTTATTGAAGAGGGTGTCCTTTCCCCAGTGTATATTCTTGGGGGCTTTGTCAAAGATCAATTGACTGTATATATGTGGATTTATTTCTGGGTTCTCTATTCTGTTTCACTGATCTATGTGTCTGTTTTTACACTAATTCTACAGTATTTTGGTTACTATAGCCTTGTAGTATGTTTTGAAGACAGACAGTGTGATACCTCTGGCTTCATTCTTTTGGCTCAGGATTGCTTTGGCTATTCAGGGTCTTTTGTGGTTCCATACAGATTTTAGGATTTTTTTCTATTTCTGTGAAAAATGACATTGGCATTTTGATAGACGTTGCATTGAATCTTTAAATTGCTTTGGGCAGTGTGATCATTTTAACAATATTCTTTTGATCAATGAGCATGGGTTGTCTTTCCATTTGTTTGTGTCCTCTTCAGTTTCTTTCTTTCTTTCTTTCTTTTTTTTATTTGAGATGGCCTTGCACTATCATCACCTGGGCTGGAGTGCAGTAGCGTGATCTCAGGTCACTGCAACCTCCGCCTCCTGGGTTCAAGTGTTTCTCCTGCCTCAGCCTCCCAAGTAGCTAGGATTACAGGTGACTGCCACCATGCCCAGCTAATTTTTTGTATTTTTAGTAGAGACGGGGTTTCACTGTGTTGGCCATCTGCCCTCCTTGGCCTCACAATGTGCTGGGATTACAGGCATGAGCCACCTTGCCTGGCTGTCTTCAGTTTCTTTCATCAGTGTTCAGTAGTTTGATTTTTTTTTGAAATCTTTCACCTCTATGGTTAAATTTATTCATAGGTATTATATGTATTTTTGTACCTTTCGTAAATGGGATTGCCTTCTTGCTTTCTTTTTTGACCATTTCATTATTGGTGTCTAGAAATGCTACTGATTTTTGTATGTTTATTGTGTATCCTGTAACTTTATGGAATTTATCCATTCTAAGAGTTTTTGGTGGAGTCATTTAGTTTTCCTAATATATAAGATCATGTTATCTGCAAAGAGGGACAATTTGATTTCCTCTTTTCCAGTTTGGATGACTTTTTTTTTTTTTACTTGCCTGATTCCTCTGCCTAGGACTTTCAGTACTATGCTGAAAATAGGAGTGGTTAAAGTGCGTATCCTTATGTTGTTCTGTTTCGTAAGGGAAAGACTTTTCAACTTTCCCCCATTCAGTATGATGTTAACTGTGGAGCTGTCATACATATAGCCTTCACTATTTTGAGGTATGGTTCTTTTATGCCTAGTTTGTTCAGAGTTTTTATCATGAAGAGGTATTGAATATTGTCATGCTTTTTCTGCATTTACTGAATTACTATATGATTTTTGTCCTTTATTCTGTTGATGTGATGTATCTTGTTTGTTGATTTGCATATATATAGCCTTTTTTTTTTTTTTTGAGTAGCTGGTACCACAGGTGTATGCCACCATGCCCAGCTAATTTTAAAATTTTTCTGAAGAGATAGAGTGTCCCTTTGTTACTCAGGCTGGTCTTGAACTCCTGGGCCTAAGCAGTCCTCTGGCCTTGACCTCCTAAAATGCTGGGATTATAGGTGTGAGCCACTGTGCTTGGCATATTTGTGTGTATTGAACCACCTTGCTTGCATCCTTCGGATGAATCCTGCTTGATCATGGTGTTTTATCTTTTTGATGTGCTGTTGTATCTAGTTTGGTAATATTTTGTTGAATATTTTTCCATTTATCTTCATCAGGGATATTGTTCTGTAATTTTTTTAGTTGTAGCTTTGTCTGGGTTTGGTATCAGGGTAATGCTGGCCTCATAGAATGATTTAGGGAGAATTCCCTTCCTTTCGCTTTCTGGAATAGCTTGAGGAGGATTGGTATGAGTTCTTCTTTATAAATTTGGTAGAATTCAGCAGTTACTTTATTCAGTACTGGGCTTTTTTTCTTGGAGACTTTTTGTTCCTGGTTCAATCTTGATACTCATTATGTTCAGGTTTTTAAAATTTTTCCTCATTCAGTCTTACTGGGTTGTATTGATATGGCTTGGATGAATGGAGGAACACCAAGATCCTTGGTCTCATGCTGATTTAGATAAAATGACATGGACACATGTGGAGCAGTGTTAAGGAGCAGAGAGTTTTAATAGGCAAGAAAGAAGGAAGAAACTCCCCCATACAGAGACAGAGGGAGGCGAGCTATGAGAGAGAAACCATGTGTGCAGCAGCTAAATAGTTGGTTGTATATTAGGAGGCTGGAAAAGGCTGTGTCTTTTTTGCATATGGCCCAGGGATTGGTTTCAGCAGGTGTGTCATTCATGTAGCCTGTGAAAAACCTGGCCCTCCCACCTTAGCCCTTTAATATGCAAATGTAGGTCACCTTGATGTCCTGAACACCTGTGAGTTATCTGGAGGTGGCCAGTGACCGGAATCACCATGTTGACCATGTTGGATGGACCTAGTTTCTAATCACCTGAATTTGCATATCAAAACTTGCCTGGTTGGCTCTTTAAGCTGCCATTTTGGCCAGGCGTGGTGGCTCACACCTGTAATCCAAGCACTTTGGAGGCCAAGGTGGGCGAATCACCTGAGGTCGGGTGTTCAAGACCAGCCTGACCAACATGATGAAACCCCGTCTTTAAAAAAAAAAGAAATGTTTTGGGAACTGCTTCTTACTATAGGAAAATTTCCACTGAGAACCTTTACCCTTTCTTCTTGCCTAAAAATTATTTCTTACTAACTACTGTGGTAGTGTGTTTCCAGGAATTACTCCATTTTCCCTAGGATTTTCACTTTACTAGCATTTAGTTCATAATAGTCTCTGATAATCCTTTGTACTTCTCTGGTGTCAGTTGTAGTGTCTCTTTTTTCATTTCTGATTTTGTTTATTTGGGATGTCTCTTTTCTTGTTTTGGTTAGTCAAGTTAGTGGTTTATCAATTTTGTTTATCTTTTTCAATGACCAATGTTTTGTATTATATTTTTAGTCTCTATTTCTTTTAGTTTTGCTCTGATGTTTATTATTTCTCTTCTTCCACTAATTTTTGGTTTGCTTTGTTCTTGCTTTCTAGTTTTTTAAGGCGCATGGTTAGATTGCTCATTTGAAAGCTTTCTGTTTTTCTTATTTAGGTGTTTATTGCTATAAACTGCCCTTTTGGCATGCTTTTGCTATGTCTCGCAGGTTTTGGTGTGTTGTGTTTCCATTGTCTTTGTTTCAAGAAATTTAAAAATTTTTTATCTTAATTCTTTCATTGACCCAGTGGTCACTCAGGAGCATGTTGTTTAATTACTGTCAGGCCTCCATGTGCAAGCTTAGAACCAGAAAGTCTGAAGTCCTGCCTGCCTCGGCTGATTTGGTGATAAAATGCATATTAAGCGTTTTTCAGGGGTGAGAGTAAGGATGACATTTAAGTCACTCCAGGTGAGATTGTAGGACTGGGTTAAGTATTGGAGGATCTGATGAAAAGGAGCCTAACCATTGGCCAATTTGGGAAAGGTTGGATAAAGAGAAAGGAATGTGCATCCTAACTGTGCCTTTGGCTCCAGCCACCTCTTGAATGGGAATTGTTGGGCAGGGGCGGAGGAGGCAGCTGCAGGACTACACTGTAAGCTGGGCCGCGTATGAGGTGGGGAGGTGAAGTAGAGGGGGCAGCATAAGGAGGTGGGTTGTGGGCAGAGGAAGAGGAGGAAGTCTCTGGGGCATGGGGTTAGGTCCTGGATTAGGGTCTAGTTCGGACAGGTTGGGAGGAGATAGGTTAGAAGAGTCAATAGACAAGGAGGCTTCTGGGTCACTGGCAGAGCAAGGAGGGGCAGATGGAAGGAAAGAGAAGGAGTAGAGATTAGGGAGTGATTGGTGTGTAAAAAAATGCCTGGACATAGGGAATTTCAGACCATTTGCCCATTTTATGACAAAAGTTGTCTAGATCCTGCAGGATAGAAAAATCGAAGGTACCGTTTTCTGGCCATGTAGAGCTATTGTCCAATTTATACTGTAGCCTAGTGATATTGCAAAAGAAAATAAGACGCTTAGGTTTTAGGTTAGGTGATAGCTGGAGAGGTTTGAGATTTTTCAGAATGCAGGCTAAAGAAGGAGAGAAGGGAGGAATGGAGGACAGACAATTGCCTGTGAGACAAGGAAAATGGGTACACAACCCAGACACACAATAGGCATCCCTAGTTGAGCCTGGGTTGAACCTTCTCATTGGTGAGCGGCCAGAGATTGTCCTTTATGTTGACCTGTCACTAATATCGGCCATGAGCCTGGTGGCTGAGTGACTAGGGTGAACATCTCCACGATAATCAAACCCCTGGGGAAAACTGGGTCCGTGGATCTGTGACCTACCTAGGATTTTTTCCGGTCCTGAACCACATAGAAGAACCTTGTTTACCTGATTTTCCTTGTCTTTGCGGTGGAAAAAGGATGAGACTGAAAAGGGTAGGAAGTGGAAAGGAAAAGACAAAAGAATGGGAAAGCAAAAAGAGAGATGGCTTACCAAAATAGCCAGTGGTGTGCATCTGTGGGCTGGTCTGATGACCCCAGGTCGGTAGGTAGATCTCTATGAAAGTTGGAACAGGGGACTAATCTCCCATGGGAGTTCCCCTTTCCTGGGTTTCGGCACCAAATGTTATTCGTGTCCAGTAGTCCGAATGTTAAACGCATTTAATGAGATCTTCCAAACAGGCTTTTTGTGGGCAACAAGGCTGTTTTATTTTGCTCTTAGGTGCAAGCAAAAGCAGAGGAAATTCGTCACCACTAGACTAGCTCTTCAAGAAATGCTCAAGGGAGTGGGAAAAAAAAGTACACATATAAAATATACACACAAAAATATGAAACTCCCTGGTAAAGCAATACACAAATCAAAAAGACAAAAAACTCAAATGGTACCAACATGGAAAACCAGAAAACAATTAACAATATGAAGGAACAAAACCTCAATAACAACCTTGAATACAAATGGATTAAATGCTCCACTTAAAAGATACGGACTCTCTGAATTGATTTTTTTGTAAAAAATGACCTAACTATATGCTGCCTACAATCAATGCACTTTACCTGAAAAGACACAGATAGACTGAAAATAAATAAATGAAAAAAGATATTCTACACAAACAGAAACCAAAAGTAAGCAGGAATACCTATACTATGATAAAACAGACATTAAGTCAAAAACAATAATAAAAGACAAAGAAGCTGGGAATGATGGCTTCTGCCTATAATCCCAGCTACTCAGGAGGCAGAAATGGGAGGATCACTTGAGGCCAGAAGCTCGAGACTAGCTTAGAAGACACACTGAGACCCTATCTCTTAAAAAAAAAAAAAAAAAAAAAAAAAAGACACAGAAAGAAAAACAAGGTCATTATATAATGATAAAGGGATCAATCCAGCAAGAGATATGCATAAAGCAAATGTTACTAGATCTAAAGAAAAAGATAGGCTCTAATACAACAGTAGTGGGGGAATTCAACATCCCAACCTTAGCATTAAAGAGATCATCTAGACAGAAAATAAGCATTGGACTTAAACAGTACTTTAGACCCAATGGACCTACCAGACATGGACAGAAAATGTTATCCAATGTATTCCTACTCCCTCCTACCTCATGTATTTTCCAGTGTCTGTTGTTCCCGTTTTTATGTCCATGTGTACCGAATGTTTAGCTCCTGCTTTTGGATTTCTTTCGTAGGAGATGCATCAGTGGTGCTACTTGGGTAGGGCTCTTTGGCTTTGATTCTGGATGCATTCAGTTGTGTAGTCTCTGTATGATTTCTTTAGATATAAACCACATCTGTAGTATTTGTGATTTCCTCCACGGTTTATGGTGTGGTTATTAGTGGAGCTTATGGTGAAGTTCGGTGGGACAGGAATGCTAGGTAGGCCACTTTTTGGGCCCCAATGGTGGCAGCAGTAGGCTGAGCATACCTGTTCTTAGGCCCCAGGACAGTGTGCAGTGTCACTAGTTTTAGTGGGACCAGGAGGTTCAATTCTTGGTTCTCCAGGTGGCTTGCTCAGATGCTGAGGTGGTGGTTGGCAGAGGTAGGCTGGGCAGGTGAGCAAGTTCTCGGGTCCCTGAGAATTTGGTATGGTGTGGGCAGTGGCAGCAGCAGTGATGAGAAGACCCTCTGGGTCCTGAGCAGTATTTGCTGATGTCGATGGTGGCTGTGATGCAGGGTCACCATCCGCAGTCCCAGACACACAGCACTTAGACTTGTCGACTCTTGGTGGCAACAGTACTGTACTGCTGTGCTGAGGAGGGGAGGACCCCATGTTCACGTATGCATCTAAGCATGGAGGCCACACCACCAGTGGGGACATGGTTCCTACTTATAGCCACAGACAGTCAGCCCTCTGGCTTGTCTACCCCAGCCCCTGGCAACAGCAGCAGTGGCTGAGGCTATAGGAGTATGCAGAGGAGGAGAGAGGCTCCTGCTGTATCTCTGCAAACCTGAGCACAGAGGCCAGTCCACTGGTGCAGGCGGGGTCACTGCTTCCAGCTCGGCAGCTATCATGCTTATCCACCTGGGTTCCTAGTGACAGCTAGTGTGATGGCAGTGTGCAGAGAGCAGGAGAAGATCTCTCCACTTGTGAGCTTGAGCACAGAATTTGTGCTGCCTTTCTGGTACAATGCACCTTTGGTACACTGTAACTTTTTGGTACACTGCACCATTCCCTGAGGTGTAGTGTTGCCTCTTGACTAGAATACTGGGGACCCTGCCACACCTTTGAGCCCAGCCGATGCTATGCTGCTGTAGCCATTTGGGTCAACACTGGGGTTGTTAGTGGGAGATCCCAGAATGTGGAGATACGGGAGATTGGATTTCCAGGTCAGGCTGTAGTCCTATGACAGCTGTGCTCTCACAGTGGTGCTCTGCAGTAGCAGCTTAGGCCTTGGGGGTGCGACTGACCCAGCATGAGTTCTTTGGTGCAGTGCCCTTGCAGGTCTCCAGATCACCACCCTTGCTGGTGTCAGTGTTTGTGTGGGTGGAGGAGCTGTCCCATGGTTTGGATTGCAGCAGTGCACAGTGGGGACATAGATTGTTAAGGTTCTCTCACTTACCTTTCCCTGTGATAGTGGGTCTGTTGGGGCTCATAGCTGATCTTGGCTGAGTTGGTCACTTGCTTCTTTCTCCTTCTTTGCCTCAGGTGTTTCCTGTGGCTAGAGCTTGTTGGACTCTAGTGTTCTCTTCTAGATGTTCTATTCAAGGTGTGATTATTTTGATTATCTATTAGTAATTTTGGTTCTTCTTTCTGGAGAGGGTGAATGTCCAATCTCTCTAGTCAGCCACCTTGAATACACCTCTGCTGAGGAGTTCAGGAAGAGCAGAAGCTGCCTCTGTGCTCCTGCCGAGTCAGGCAATGACTATACCTTTAATTCTACCAGAACTGAAGTAACATAATTTGTCAACTTTAGGGTATAATAAAGTCAATATACACCTAACTACAAAGCTTTGTAGGCTGTCAACATCAGTTACTTCTGACAGCTTGGTTGTCGATGGGAAAGGAAAAGGGTTCGCTATATCTGATGCTGCCATAAAACCAAGCTGGCACCATGGAAGACCTGGAATTTGTTAACACTCCTTAACTTTCAGGTTTCCTGGTACCATCGGGATGAAGGGAACTGTAACCACTAGGTGGCGCTTTTTAATTAGAAAACTGTGAGCACCTCATTGCTCACTAGGATCCTTGTGGCCTGCTTAGCAAAGCAGTTGCCGGTGAGAACAGTTGGTGGCAGTCTTTAAGATGCAGATTTCAAATAGGAGAGAAAGGAAGAGGTAAAGATAAAAAGAGAGGAAAGAAGTGGGAGGGCAAGAAAAGAGAAAGGAAGAAAGTAAACAGGCCTGAAGGAAGTAGTAAAATGCCATGAATAATTACCCCAGGGAAGTGGTATTTATGGCATTTGTTGCTTACCATAGTTTTATTTATTTGTTTATTCATTTGACACGTATTTAATGAGAAATAGGAATTCTGGCTGAGGATACAAGATACTGTTTCTACCATAAGAGAGTTGATACGTAAAGGGAGTTAAAAATATCTGAACTAAAATCTTGACCCCCTTCCTATAGAGTATGTTAAATAGTATGTTGAAGAATGCCTTTTATTTTTAGTTTTATTTGTTTCGTATTCTCTGTTTCACCCCACTATCAGAGAAAGGAGTTTCTGGAGTGGGGAGGGGGGGGGAAAGCTCTAGTTGACATACTTTGAAAATAGCCACTTGAGGGCAGGGAGTGTATATTATTGAGGAATCTGGAGCTTGTTGTTCAATCCCTGGCTCTTATTGATGGGGAGAATGTTCATATGTTGAATGAATGGTAGGATTAGACGGGAAACCTCAGCAAGGCGTCTCCTGGTTATAGTCCACATACTTCCTGGTTTGTTGTAGAATTAGACTTATGACTTTGAATGCTTTCCTGACGGCACCATGCTCTCTCCTCTGCTATATATAGCACACCATCATATTGCCTGTTTACAAGGCATTTGTGTTTCTCCACAGTGATGAATTTTTTTTTTTTATGATAGAGTCTGTTTCTGATTTATTTATGTAGTTTCAGTGTTTAGTAGGTGAGTGCTCAGTAAATTTTGGTTAAATGAATGAGTAAATCTGACTAGTTAAAGTGTACTTGGTATAAGATACATTTGTATAGGAATCCTTTCAGAGACAGTTAATTTTTGGATATACCAGAAAGACCATCTTTAACATTTTTTTTACATATATAGGGATGATTAGGCAATTACTCTGAGTGTAAGATATGGTGCACTTTCAAAGATAACAAGAAGATATACCAGTTGGATGCTAGAAATGAATTTGTAGTGCCACTTCTGCAAATACAGCTCTTAAAATTTTTTGTTTTTTCAGAGACAGAGTCTTGCTCTCTTGCCCAAATGGGAGTGCAATAGCTTGATTATAGCTCACTGCAGCCTTAAACTCCTGGGCTGGATGATTTTTCTGCCTCAATGTCCCATGTAGCTAGGACTATAGGCACATTCCACCATGCTATGCTAATTTTAACAATTTTTTGTAGAGATGGGGGTCTTGCTATGTTGCCCAGACTGGTCATAAATCCTTGGCCTCAAGGTATCCTTCTCCTTCTGCTTCGGTCTTCCAAAGTGCTGGGTGGGATTATAAGTGTGAGCCACTGCCCTTGGCCAACTCTTTTAAATTTTAAAGTGGATTCTCTTGCATTGTCTTAGATAAATAACCCAGCTGACGTCTTTTTTTTTTTTTTGGAGACGGAGTTTCACTCTTGTTACCCAGGCTGGAGTGCAATGGCGTGATCTCGGCTCACCGCAACCTCCGTCTCCTGGGTTCAGGCAATTCTCCCGCCTCAGCCTCCTAAGTAACTGGGATTACAGGCACGCGCCACCATGCCCAGCTAATTTTTTGTATTTTTAGTAGAGACGGGGTTTCACCATGTTGACCAGGATGGTCTTGATCTCTCTTTTTTTTTTTCTTTTTTTTTTTTGAGACGGAGTTTCGCTCTTGTTACCCAGGCTGGAGTGCAATGGCGCGATCTCGGCTCACCGCAACCTCCGCCTCCTGGATTCAAGCAGTTCTCCTGCCTCAGCCTCCTGAGTAGCTGGGATTACAGGCACGCGCCACCATGCCCAGCTAATTTTTTGTATTTTTAGTAGAGACGGGGTTCCACCATGTTGACCAGGATGGTCTCGATCTCTTGACCTTGTGATCCACCCGCCTCGGCCTCCCAAAGTGCTGGGATTACAGGCTTGAGCCACCGCACCCGGCCGGTCTCGATCTCTTGACCTTGTGATCCACCCGCCTCGGACTCCCAAAGTGTTGGGATTACAGGCGTGAACCACCACGCCTGGCAACGTCTTCTTATTTCTAAAATAATAACTGATCACATCCATTATTTGCTCCTTCAGGATCTAGGGTATTCCGAGGACTTCATCTTATAAAGGTGAATATGAGAACTAAACAGGGTCAAGTAGAGTAGTAAAAGATGGGCGGAGAGGGATTTCACTATGGCAGAATTCTACTACACCAGAGGATAATGTCAGTAGGCCAAAGTCTATTTGTTGAATGCCAGAACTTTCATATTCAAGAATACATATTAGAAAATAGATCCTATTTTATTAATAGACCTTTTTACAAAGGTTTATTTTATAAAGGACACATTACAAAAAGCCTTCAAAAAACAGAAGAATTTTAACAGCTTTTTGAGACATAATTTAGATACCATACAATTCACCCTTTCAAAGTATACAATTTAGGGCTCTTTTTTTTTAGCATATTCACAGACTGTGCAGCTATCACGACAGTCTAATTCCAAAACATTTCACCACCTCAAGAAGAAACTCTGAACCCAGTAGCAGCCACTCTCTCACTCTGCATTTCCACCTTCCCCCAGCTCTTGGAAATCACTATTTTTCTATCTCTATAGATTTGCCTATTCTGGAAATTTTAAAAAAGTGGGGTCATATAATATATATTCTTTTGTGACTGGCTTCTTGCATATAGCGTATTGTTTTCAAAATTTGTGTAACAGCATGTTATCCAGTATTCTTCATTCCTTTTCATTGCCAATAATGTACTGTTGTGTAAATATAACTCATTTTGTTTATCCATTTATTAGTTGATAGACATTTGGTTTATTTTTGCATTATGGGTTTTATGAATAATACAGTAATGAGCATCCACTACAAGCTTTTGTTTGGACATATGTTTTTATGTCTTTTGGTTATATCCTCAGGAGTAGAATCGCTATGGGAACTCTGTGTTTAATATTTTGAGGAACTGTGAAGCCACTTTTCCAAAGTCCTGCCAGAAATGAGCTAGGGTTCCAGTTTCTGCACATCCTCACTAATACTTGTCATCTTTTTCTTAAAAATTACAATCATCCTAGTGATTGTAGGGTGTGAAGTGGTTATATCATTGTGGTTTTTATTTGCATTTTCTGACGGCTAATGATGTTGAGAATTTTCAAGTGCTTACTGACCATTTATGTATCTCTTTTGGAGAAATGTCTATTTAAATCTCTAGCCCAATATTAATAAGTTGTTCATTTTATTGTTTATTTATTTATTTATTTATTTACTTGTTTTTGAGATGGAATCTTGCTCTGTCTCCCAGGCTGGAGTGCAGTGGCGTGATCTTGGCTCACTGCAAACTCCGCCTCCTGGGTTCAAGTGATTCTCCTGCCTCAACCTCCTGAGTAGCTGGGACTACAGGTGCACACCACCATGCTCAGCTAATTTTTGTATTTTTAGTAGAGATGGGGTTTCACCGTGTTGGTTAGGATGGTCTTGATCTCCTGCCCTTGTGATCCACCTGCCTCAGCCTCTCAAAGTGCTGGGATTACAGGTGTGAGCCACCGTCCCTGGCCTATTATTATGTTTTAAAGAGCTCATTTTATATGTTGGATTTAAGACCCTTAACAGATATTTGATTTTCAAATTTTTTCCCATTCTGTCCCGTTACTTTCTTGATGATCTTCTTTGAAGCAGAATTAGGTTACCATCTTCTGAGAAATATGTCCACCTTCTCAAGGTTTTTCTGTAGAATGACTTATCAGTATGGATTCTTGACCAAGGCTTTTCAGCTGGATTATGTGAAAAGGTGTGAGTTTCATAACGAAGTCTGGCATGTGCTCCAGTGAGTTTCAATTTTTAAAATTTTCATTTTTTTACAATGTGAGAATGAATTCCAGACTAATAACATTTATGTGAATAGTTCCCTAAGCTTTACTTCCTAAAGTGTAACTGTTAAGCTTTCTGGAATAACAATGCAGTTGTCCCTTAAGAAAGATTCTTTATATTGATGTCTTGCAACTGGCTTAAATTCTTCAGGCACTTTCTTTCCTGGTTCCTCTCCACACCCAGAGAGAGATTTTAGATAATCTTGTGCATTGAGTAGAATCAAGAGATGAGTCAGGGAAGTTTTCTAACAAATAATACTTTTGACGGAGGCCACACAACTTAATTTCGATTCTGAAGTGACAGTAACTGTCAGTTTTGCTCCTTCAAATTGATGGACAAATTTGTAATCATGAGCATATTGCATAATGGTGACATAATTGAGGGCGTAGGCCTATCCTTTAGAACATAGCACCCAAGAGAATTGTGTTCAGTACATAACGTAAAGATAATGTTAAGGTGGTTGTGAAACTCCTTGCTGTCAAATAGCAGGAACTTCTCAGTCATTTTGTGTATAGTTTGCTTTGTAGATGATGCTGTTCTTCAGTAGAAAATAATTGATGTCTCCATGTCATATTGGCATCTGTGGTTGAGAATAGCTTAAATACTATTAAGTTAAACTTGTGTGTGTGATAGTGTGCTTGCCCAGACGGACGCCTTAGCACTGTATGACTCTTGAAAAAATGGTCTCACTGGACAATTTCATTGCCACCTGAGATTTTTATTTAGTGTGAGGAAGTGATTTTAGTGACTTATACGATTTGCCATCTAGGGAGATAATTGGTAAACTTGGGCCTGAGAATTGAAGAGATCTGTTATGTAAGAAAAACACTGATCAAAAGAATAATATTTGTTGTTGTTGTTAACCAGCTCTGACTGTGTGCATCTGGGCTCTAATTTGAGAGATTAATTGAAAAATAATTATTTGACATTTAGCACTCTGCTAGGTACTAGGAATTAGAGCAAGTAAGAGATAATTTCATATCTTGAGGTACTTAAAATGGGAGGAAGACAGACATACAGGTAGATACTTTTTTCTGATATATTAGATAAAGGCTTTACTATTTCCCTCCCTCTAATGTGGAAACACATACAAACAGGAGCAAAAAAGGAATACCAAATTCATCTTAAATACATGTATGTACCCAATATGTAATGTATGTCATCTTACTCTAGGATGTTAGCCTTAAAAAGGTGGAAGCCAAATTTTGCATGCTTTTGTATAGATTCTTGCAGAGCTAGATAGTATATATAAAACTGACAGTAGTAAGTGAAATATTTAATTCCTTTAAAGAAAGAAAACTCCAACAGTTATGGTAAGAACTTTATTTTTAAAAAAAGACAAGAATGAAAAAAATGCACAATTCAGAATAGTGATGATCATTGCAGGGAGGCAGGAAGATGGTTTTTGGTAGAGGCCCATGTGTAGCTTCACTGGGATTGTGTTTTAGTTAGTTTGGGCTGCTATAGCAAATTACCATATAGATTAGGTAGTTCAAATAACCAACATTTATTTCTCACAGTTCGGAAGACTGGAAGTCTGAGATCAGGGTGGAAGCATGGTTGGGTGGCCTCTTCCTGGTAATGTCCTCATATGGCTGTTCCCATCATAGGGACTCCAACTTCAAGACTTAATCTAACCTTGATTACCTCCCTAAAGGCCCTATGTCTAAATACCATTACATTGGGGATTAGGGTTTTAATACATTGATTTTGGGAGGACACAAATATTTAGTCCATAGTAGATTGGAAATATTCTAATTCATAAATTCAGTGCTGGGTTCATTAGGTATATATTTTTTAATTATGCTGAAGCATAATTATGCTTAACCTCATTATATATATGGAACAAAAGTTATATATATAAAACTATGTAACTATATATATAAAACAAAAGTTATATATAAAAAACTATGTAACATAGTTATATATATAAAACTATGTAATGTATAAAACAAAAGTTATATATATAAAACCATGTAACATTTGACAAAGCTTTTCTCTCTTTAAATGTAGTAAAATATATATGTGTAAAATATATATATGCATCTGTCAAGTGTTACATCTGTCAAATGTTACATATCTTTTACATATATGTGCATCTGTCAAATGTTACATAGTTTTTTTGTTTTTGTTTTTGTTTTTAAAGATGTTTCAGTAACTGGACATTTCCCAGTCTGAATTTCTTGAAAGGTTTTGCTCAGGTTAAGTTGCAGGAGAAAAACTGAACTCACCCAGTTAGCCATACTATCTCTCTGCTGTCTTTCTACTTTATCCATCTATTTTTTACTTTTTTTGGAAACACAATTAACAGTAGTGGAGAGGTCTTTTCACATTGCCTGACTCTTCTGGTCTGTCCCATAAGGTTCCATGTACTCTGTCCAGAGCTCAGCTTATATGTCAGAAGATTCTGTCTGGTCTGCTCAGTCAGAGATATAAGCTCTCATTACCTCACTATTTGTGTTTGTATCTGTATTTAATGATGTTTGTGCTTGGCTTTGGCTGGGAATTTTGAAATCTTTGCAGAGTTTCCCAATTTGGTGGGCAGTTTTAGAAATGAGGGTATCAGCAGGGGAAAAAAAAAGCACAGAAAAATACAGTTTCCTCTTTCATCTGTGTCCCATATTATACAAATGTTCACTGAAAAGAGCACCAATTTTCTGGGAAGGGTTTTGACTAAGACTTTTCTCACCCTTTACCCCTGCTCTTCAATTCATGGTTCCCTCTTACAACGTGGTCATGTGCTTGCCCAAGCCTGGCTTATGAACCGTGCAGAATATTTGTGGGGTTTTGTTTTTTAAGCCCTAAACTGTGCACATGATGCAGTATTTAATTTGGAATGAGCTCTAAGTTTAGTCACATGTGCTTCTTGTGGTGTTTATCTTGGAATCCACAAGTAGGAGGGAAGTATTTTTGCATTTTATACATCTGGACATTGTTCATGGTCCTTCTGTAACTTGGGAATTCTGTGTGGAGCAAAATCCAAAGAACAGTATTAAAAATAACATGGAGTTATAATGACATCTGATTCAAAACCCTTGAGAATACCCTTCTGATCCCAGCAGAGTTTGTTTTTGAGGCGGTGAACTTTTTCAATTGTGTGTGGTTCACTGCTGGCCTGAGGAGAATGCTGGGATTATAAGGTTACCTGACACTCTTGCATGTAGGCTAATGGGTTTCTAGACATTCTGAAAGTCTATTGCAGATTTGGCATGGGGGAAGATTTTGCCTTTTGGCTTAGGGGGAGGATTTTGCCTTAATTTTGCATGGGGTATGATAGGTAAAGTGAATTCTGCTCCCTGCTGCTATGCCTCTGTCATGAGCATTGTAAGAGACCTGTGAGACTCTCCCTATTTCTCTCTTAAACTTGCCTAATTCCAGCCAGCTTAGAGCTAAAAGTTGACCCTGAGAGTGCCTCAGGCACTCTGTCAGGACTAGGGGTTTAGTAACCTTATCCTTCCCCTGATTTCATATAAGAAGTTGTTTTAAACAGGATTGGACATACAGATATAGCACAGTACATCCTCCTTTTGGCTAGGGGTCTGCTAAAATGGAACTAGTGGGAAGGGATGTACAGAAACTCCTGCTCTTTGAGTGAGTTTGCATATGGACAGTATTGGTTTTTGGCCCCAGCCTAGTTTTCTTTTATTCCCATGTCTCATCTTTTATGCAGTTGCAGAGAGCAGGCTGGGAAAGCAGAATGAAAGCTTCAAACAGATTTGCACTTGAATAAAAGAAAGAATGATTTCTCTTGTTCAGAGTACAGACCAGTTTGGGTAGAAAACTGTTTGCTTTTTTACTTTCTGGGTAAGGACTGTTTGCTTTTCTCTCTTTAAATGTAGTAAAGAAAGGAAAAGCTAATAAAGTAGTTGGACCTGCTGGTTATAATTCACAGAGAATTTTCAAATGTGTTTAATACAGTCTCTCATATAATTATAACAGAAATAAGTAATTGGAGGGGAAAGGTTAAAATCCTGTCGAGGTTTAAGAATCAGTTAAATATGAGGCAGTATGCTTGGATGAGACAACTAAACTAGGAGCTGCTTCTCTTCGCTGATTTCACTGGCCTTTGGGATTTTTTTCCCCTTTTACTTTCATAATGCATTTTGCAACTTTCATTTAAAAAATCCATCAATGTGTACACTTCTAGCAAATAAACACATCCTGGTCCTATTCTGGAAATCACAATGTAGCAGAGAATAGCTTGACTTCAGCTGAAGAGAAGTTAATGATAGGAAACCCAAGGATTGATACCAAGATCATGCTTGTTTAGTGTTTTAACGACTCCAGAAGGAAATGGTGAAATCTGCTGATGACACCAAATTGCTTTTGCTGATCCAAACAAGGATTTCTGGGAAGCTGCTTCAGAGCATTTGGAGTAGTAGAAGAATTGAGCAATATGGTGGCAGGCACACTAAAGTGAAGGTTTACGTGAAGTAGCAGGAGTAATGTCAATGCACTGAAGTTTCAAAGCCTGCCAAGTCTTCCAAGAAGACTACAGAGTCTTTACAGTTTTATGAAAGGAAGACTTAAGACAGAGAACATTTATAAGTGTAACAAATGAAAACTATTATGGGAATAGCTGCAGTTATAAAATTCAGTGACTTAAAAATACGATGCCTGAGTTTCTTTCTTTTTAAATGTCAGCATAGTGTATCCAAATGGATGTTCTTTCTCTCAAAATGGTCATAGAAGATATATACCCATTTTATGCATACTCTTTTCTTGGTAGGTTCTTTTGTCAGTTTTCTGTGGTGGCAGGTCTTTCTTTTGTAGGCTGTTTTGAATTTTGAAACAGTCAACTGTCATTTAGAGCTGAGTGTGATGAATAAGATGGGTGGTCAAACTAAGTAACAGATTAAAATATATTAAATATAATAAAATACAAAGTAGTAAAACGTATGTTCTTTTATTGCTTTCAAAAGAGATTCTAAAGGAAATTATCAGTGAGAAATTGCAAAAAACATTTGTGTACTAGTAGTATTAGATTAAGTTCTTGGTTGATACATTTCACAAACATCACTTATTTAGATATGTAAGTTATGAGGCTTGTATTAATACACATTTTCTTATATTGGAGACAAACCATCTTTATAAGTGACCTTTAAAAATTTTTTTCTTTGTGCTCCCTAAATATACAATTAGGGAGGAAGAAGGAGGTTTTGAATTAACTGGAGATTTCCTTAATGTGTTGAATTTTCTGGCTAAAGGCTACATCTTTGTAATGAAAAAGACCCTGTGGGTTAAAAGCTATGATAGGCACTGTCACAGGAGCTGTGAGCTGGTCATCTATATCCATCCACTGTCTATCTATTATTCCACCCATCCCTCCATCCATCCATCAGTCAATTAAATCATTTTTTACCATTGGCTGTGGAGTTGACATCCATTTATTTTAAAAGAACAGTGAATCACAGCTCTTTTCCTCAAGATGCTTGGTTTTATTTGCATAGTAGTATATCCATGTGAAACAAATAAACAGCAGTCATTTTCACTGATGTGAGTGGAGTAAATGGTTTTCAAGCTTTCTCTCTGGAATCTTTATTTTGCTTAAGCACTTTGAATACTATTTGACATACAGTAAGTCCTCAATAAAGGTTTGTTATTACTATTACTGTACCTCTTTCCTCTAATATATAGAGGTAAACATTTTGGTTCCTATTATGATACTTGGGTTATAATGAATTCGGGCTCACTTAAGAAGAAAGTGGAAAGAAAGCAGGTAAATTGTTGTTCAGATACTAACATATGGGTGGAGATACAGATATAGGTATAGATATAGATAGTGTGTGTAGGTAGGTATTTACATATAAGTATGTTGTATAAAGTGACAGATTCTAAATTTGCTACATTTCTCGTTTCTTTTGCTGGATAAAACCAGCAAAAGTGATGTGATTTGAGCAGACACAGTAGATGGCACTATAGGACTTAGTTTTTAAAGAAAACAGTGCAGGCAGGGGGAGTGGGGGTGTGGAGGGGGAAGAAAACTAAAGCACATTTTAATAGGCGCTTTTGTACCACCAAGACAATTTTGTTTTAGAGTACGTGCCTTTAAGAAGTAAAGCTTTTTTTTTTTTTTTTTTTTTTTTTGACAGAGCTGGAGAATAATTTTAGGAAAACTAAATCTCCCAATTGCTATGTTTGTGCCAGCTTTGTCACTTGGAAAGTATTAGTTGTGTTTTAAGCCATAAATATATAAGGAAGTTATTTTCTTTCAAAACATTGCCTTATTTATGAGGCTTTTTTAGTTTTTGTTTTTTTAGCTGTCTTTGTCTCTGTTTTTAATATTTTTGCTCCTAGCTTTTTTGGCCCTTTATTGTTTTTGTTTTTGTTTTTGTTTTTTGTAAGAATGTGGTTGTAAAGTTAATTTGAACCATATCAATATGACTATAGTGTCATATTTTAAAATTCGGCTATATTTTAACAGGCCTTAAAAACATAGGTTTACATTAAAGAATAATATAGTGTTTTCGATACTACAGTAGTGTGTTTTATTTACTTGATCTTATTTAATCTTAGTACTAATTGTATGAATATCATTATTCACTTTTTTTAGGTAAATAAACGATCTCAGGGATACTTAGTAACTTGCCAAGCTCATATACCTAGTGGGTGAACTGGTAGTTGCTGCAAGAGTTTGATCAGCACATTAAAGTTGTATTTTTTGAGCACTTACTGTGTGCCAGGCAGTTAATCACTGGGCATACCATAGTGACCAAAGGTGACCTGGCCCTTGCCCTTATGAACTTTATAGTTATTAGATACCCAATAGACATTTTTTTGATATCTGCTGGATTAAGAATGAGTCAAGAAGATGCAAAGATGAATTTGAGGCATTGTGATTGTTGGATAAGCCAGGGAGCACTTTGACCAAAAAGAAAGAAAAAAATCATAGCTACCTTGAATGTATTACTATATTAAAATATCTTTTTAGTTGTACTCCTTGAAGCCAAGGAAAAAGCAAGACCTCCCTTGGCTACAATGAGTGGCTAAACTTCTAGATAAGAATCAATAATAGTAAGGAAAATCTGGCTATACTATTATGTCAAAATTTTCCACTGATTAAATGTTATTAAAACATCTAAAGCAAGAAGGTGTTAGTCAGCAGTGGAAGTCTGAGATATTAATGTGGTTTGTGCACAGTCTAAGACCATGTTAACTTCTAGATGGCTTCTCTAGCATTGTCTGGTGAGACTTTTTAGAGTACAGCCAGCTTAGTGATACCTCAAATTGCCAACTACGCCTTTCATCTTGGGACATTAAACATTTTTCTTTCAATTGAGTTTTTCTTCAAAAAGTTTCACTTTATTATTTTCACACATGATACCAAGCTCCTGAGATATTGAAGGATATGTGATTGGTGAATAAACAGACCAAGAGTTGTTTTTTGTTTTTTTAGTTTTTGCAACAGAGTCTCGCTTTGTCACCCAGGCTGGAGTGCAGTGGCATGATCTCAGCTCCTGGGTTCAAGGAATGCTCGCGCCTCAGCCTCCTGAGTAGCTGGGATTACAGGTATGCACCACCATGCCCAGCTAATTTTTGTATTTTTAGTAGAGATGGCGTTTCACCATGTTGGCTAGGCTGCTCTCGAACTCCCGACCTCAGATGATCTGTCCGCCTCAGCCTCCCAAAGTGCTGGGATTACAGGTGTGAGCCCCCGCCTCTGGACTGGACCAAGAGTTTTAAATTGAGGTCTATGATTGGGTTTCAGTAAGTGTATGGAACGCCTAAAATTATATAAAATTTTATGTGTATGTACTTATAATTATTCTGGGAAGGAAGTCCATAGCCTTCACAGTTTCGCAGTGTTTCATAGCCCTTAAATGGTTAAAAATTGTTGTAATTAAGACTTTATCAAAAGGGGTGTTCAACATTCACTCAAGTTCAGGATTGTGGAAAGATAACTCTCTTCTCAAACAGGCATCTTAGAGGAAGGGCTGTTTCAGTTCCTTTTAATAACTGTAATCTTGAGATTTGGAGTGAATTTGGGATTTAAAAATCCCAAAATAGAGTTTCGGAACTCTCAGCAATTAGTGCTATATCCTGTTTTGAATTGAGGGATAACTTTTGGGGAATTTGAATATACTTTTCTCTAATTCAGCCTTTAATCAGATAAATGATTATTTTTGAAAAATGAAATAGAAAGGAGTAGGAAAGGGGGAAAAGTTGTTACATTTCTCTCTCGTGCTTTTTTTTTTTTTTTTTTTTTTTTTTTTTGAGATGGAGTTTTGCTCTTGTTGCTCAGGCTGGAGTGCAATGGCACGATCTTGGCTCACTGAAATCTCTGCCTCCTGGGTTCAAGTGATTCTTGTGCTTCAGCCCCCCGAGTAGCTGGGGTTACAGGCATGTGCCACCAAGCCTGGCTAATTTTGTATTTTTAGTAGAGATGGGATTTCACCATGCTGGTCAGACTGGCCTTGAACTTCTGACCTTGGGTGATCCACCTGCCTCTGCCTCCTAAAGTGCTGGGATTACAGGTGTGAACCACCACGCCCAGCCTAGCAATTAATTTATAAATTTTATTTCATCCCTGGTTAAAAGAGTTCTTTTAGATAAAACAAAAGCCTTCGGTGTAAGCAATATGATCATACAAATGGATATTGTACTTTAAAAAAAAAACAAACAGCTGGGCGCGGTGGCTCAAGCCTGTAATCCCAGCACTTTGGGAGGCTGAGGCGGGTGGATCACGAGGTCGAGAGATCGAGACCATCCTGGTCAACATGGTGAAACCCCGTCTCTACTAAAAATACAAAAAATTAGCTGGGCATGGTGGCAGTCACCTGTAATCCCAGCTACTCAGGAGGCTGAGGCAGGAGAATTGCCTGAACCCAGGAGGCGGAGGTTGCGGTGAGCCGAGATCGCGCCATTGCACTCCAGCCTGGGTAACGAGCGAAACTCCGTCTCAAAAAACAAACAAACAAACAAAAAAAAAACCAAAAGAAAACACAGGTTTAAAAAGAGAAGGGATGGATATACTACTTCTGTCTTTCCTATCTTCTGCCATATTCTGAGCTTTGTGTATATTCCCCTGAGGAGCAGGCTAGTGATAACTTAAGCTTGCAGTTATATATTTCTGATTAAGTTGTTACTTATGGTTCTAGATATAAGAATAAAGAAGTAAATTAGATTTCTTAATTTGATATATTTAAGTCCCTTATTTTGATCTATTATATTTGATAAAACAGTAATCTTTCAGTACTAGCCCTGTTACACATAATAATAATTTCTATCAAATAGGGTTGTGGTGAGGGTTAGACCAAATTATAAATGTTAACTGTTTAATGCCATGCTCTGAACTTAACACATGCTTATTAAATATTAACTATTGCTGTTGCCATTATCACCATCATTAATAAACATTTATATTATATATCCCCATGACCGAATGTACAGTATAAAGCAGAAATAGTAAAATTACCCAAAGACAAAAAGGAATGGGAAGGTCCAGTTGATTAGCCTCTTGTTTAGAGGAGCAGATTATTCCAGGGGTTAGGAAATACTTTCCTGTAAGGCATGTTTAGCTTTCATTTATGGATTGATGGCAATATAAATACCTCTTTTGACATGAGAAAAATATAATAATGGCATTACATCAATTATAACTTTCATGAGGGCAGGGACTGTGTTTGATTTACCTTATGTCCTTAGCTCCCATTTCACTGTCTGGCTCGTGGAAGGCATTCTGTTAAGTATTTGTTGTCATCTGTCTATGTTTTCTTCTTTGTCTTTCTTTAGCTTCCAAAAAGAGTTATTTTTTATATTCATAATTTCTTATTTAATCAGTAATGCGACTCCCCTAGAATTATTAGTTAAAATACAGATCTTTCTTGGAAAGAGACTGTTTTGTCTGAAGCAAATGACTTGGGAGAAAACTTAGCATTCAGGCTTAAGGTATTTCTGTACAAAGACTCATATTTGATCCTAAAAAACAAAATAACTTATCTTCATTTGTATATATGTTAGAAAATTCCTGATGTTTAACACTTAAGTTGCTTTGTGTTCTGGTGTATATATTATAATGGAAAAATCTGTAGCCTAAAAGGCACTGTTTTCAATTAGATATTTAAGAAACACTTTTTACTCTCCTATTTTAAAGAAAAACTTTACATAGCCCATTTATGTTCATGTCTTTTTTAGCCAGCAAAACATTTACAACTATTGAAAATAAGGTTTTTCAGAAATCAATACTGATCAAAAAGGAGTATAGGTACCGTGACAAACTTAGGTAAATAGTTTTTTTTTTTTTTTTTTTTTTTTTTTTGTGAGACGGAGTTTCGCTCTTGTTACCCAGGCTGGAGTGCAATGGCGCGATCTCGGCTCACCGCAACCTCTGACCCCTGGGTTCAGGCAATTCTCCTGCCTCAGCCTCCTGAGTAGCTGGGATTACAGGCATGTGCCACCATGCGCAGCTAATTTTTTGTATTTTTAGTAGAGACGGGGTTTCACCATGTTGACCAGGATGGTCTCGATCTCTTAACCTTGTGATCCGCCCACCTCGGCCTCCCAAAGTGCTGGGATTACAGGCTGGAGCCACTGCGCCCGGCCTAGGTTAAATAGTTTTATTTGTTAAGGAAAAAGTCTGTCTTATGGAATTGTATATAAAGTACTAAATTGAATATATAGTTATATGTTTGTGTTCCTTTTGCATACTAGAGTCTGGGTGTACATAGACTCAGCATAATTTGTTATGGTCCAAAGGAATATATATATTTTAAGATGGACTCTTAGTCCTAAGAGTGAGAGATGATCCTACAACCAGTGGCTTGCTTGGTTGTAGGATCAGATGCGATTAAGTTCAGATAGGAGACATTTTGAACTTCTCTGGTTGTAGAGATGCTGCCTCCCTATTTCCTACAAATATACAGTGTACTCTGGATGTCTTCTGAGACAGAGTAGAAATAGAGCGACCTCTTGCAACAGGAATTGGGGTCTGGAGATATATCCTACCCAGCAGCACTATTATAAGTATTTTGGTTTTGGTAGCAAATTTCCTTACAGTACACAGCCGTACCTTGAATATATCGTGGTTTTGGCATCAGACCACCACAGTAAAGTAACTATTGCAATAATGTGAGTCATACATCTTTTTGATTTCCCAGTGCATATAAAGGTTATGTTTATACTATACAGTAGTCTATTAAGTGCACAATAATATTATGCCTAAAAAAGCAATGTACATACCTTAATTTGAATTTTTTTATTGCTAAAAATGCTAAAGATCATCTGAGCCTTCAGTGAGTCATAAGCTTTTTGTTGGTGGAGGGTCCTCTCAGTGTTGATAGCTGCTGACTGCTCAGGATGGTGGTTGCTAAAAGTTGGAGTGGCTGTATCAATTTCTTAAAATAAGACAACAATAAAGTTCATTGATTGATGCTTGAATCAATTTACTCTTCCTTTCAAGAAAGATTTCTCTGCAGCGTATCATGCTACTTAATAGCATTTTACTCACAGTAGAACTTCTTTTAAAATTGGGATCAGTCCTCTGAAACCCTGCTACTGCTTTATCAACTAAGTTTGTGAAATATTCTAAATCCTTTGTTGTCATTTCAACAATGTTCTTAGCATCCTCAACAGGAGTAGTTTCCATCTCAAGAAAATAACTCCTTTGTTCATTCATCATTACTTTGCTCATACCTTATCCCTCATCTGTTCAAGTTTGGTCATGAGATTGTAACAATTCAGTCACATCTTTAGGTTCCACTTCTAACTCTAGTTTTCTTGCTATTTGTATCATACCTATAGTTACTTCCTCCACTGAAGTCTTAAAACCTTCAAAGTAATCTTTGAGGGTTAGAATCTTCTTCACTCCTGTCAGTGTTGATGTTTGGACCTCCTACCACGAATCAGAAATATTCTCAATGGCATCTAGAATGGTAAATTGTTTCCAGAAGGATTTCAGTTTTCTTTATCCAGATCCATCAAAGGAATCACAATCTATGGCAGAAATAGCCTTACAAAATGTATTTCTTAAATAGTGAGACTTGAAAGTTGAAATTATTCCTTGATGACTGGATGCCGTGTTAATAGGCATGAAAACAACATTAACCTCCTTGTACATCTTCACCAGAGCTCTTGGGTGGCCAGAGGCTTTGTCAATGAACAGTAATATTTTGAAAGGAATCTTTTCTTCTGAGCAGTAGTTCTTAACAGAGGGCTTAAAATATTCAGTAAGCCATGCTGTAAACAGATGTGCTATCATCCAGACCTGTTGTTCCATTTCTAGAGCACAGGCAGAGTAGGTTAAGCATAACTTTTGAGGGTCCTAGGATTTTCAGAATGGCCAGTGAGCACTGGCTTCGACTTAGAAAGTTGCCAATTGCATTAGCCCCTACCTAGAGACTCAGCCTGTCCTTTGAAGCTTTGAAACCAGGCACTGACTTCTGCTCTTTAGCTATGAAAGTCTGATGTGCCATTTCCCCCACACCCAGTATGAGGCTGTTTTGTCTACATGGAAAATCTGTTGTTCAGGGTAGCCACCTTCATCAGTGACCTTAGGTAGATCTTCTGAATAACTTGCTGTAGCATCTTGCTGTACTTGCTGCTTCGCTTGCGCTTTTATGGAATAGCTTCTTTCCTTATACCTCATGATGCTACCTTTGAGAGCTTCCAACTTTTCCTCTACAGCTTTCTCTCCTCTCTCTGCCTTCATAGAATTGAAGAGAGTTGAGGCCTTGCTGTGGATTAGGATTTGACTTTAAGGTAATGTTGTGGCTGGTTTGGTCTTCTGTCCAGACATTTGGTCTCCTTATCAGCAATAAGGCTGTTTTGCTTTGTTAGCATTCATGTGTTCACTGGGGTGGCACATTTAATTTCCTTCAAGGATTTTTCTTTGTATTCACAGCTTGGCTGTTTGGTGCAAGAGGCCTAGTTTTCGGCCTGATTCAGCTTTTGATATGCCTTCAACATTAAGCTTAATCATTTGTAACTTTTGATTTAAAGTGAAAGATGTGTGACTGTTCTTCTTTCTTGAACATTTAGAAGCCATTGTAGGGTTATTTCTTTTTTTTCCATTTTTTTCTCTAACCTGATTCAGAGAAATCTAGAGTTATTAAATGGCCTAACTTTCATATTTTTATGTATCAGGGAATAAGGAGTCCAAAGACAGGCAGAAAGACAGGGAATGGCTGTCATGGTGGAACAGTCGGAATATATAGATTTATCTATTAGGTTTGACATCTTATAGGACTGCAGGTTGTGGTGCCTTAATAGTAATGTCAAAGATTGCTGATCATAGATCACCATAGCAGGTATGATAATAATGAAAAAGTTTGAAATATTGTGAGAATGACCGAAATGTGACACAGACACAAAATGAGCACATGCTGTTGGAAAAATGGCACTGATAGTCTTGCTCAATGCATGGTTTCCACAAACCCTCAATGTGTAAAAGACCACAATATATGTGAAGTACAAGCAGGTATGCCTGTATGTAGTTGGTGCCTGTGGTTTTGTATCCATTGAAATATACCTTCACTCATTGGGTCTGCAGCTGGGTGTAATAATAATATCATCTGGTTGTCAGTGGACTTTGAGTCATCATCTTTCTTCTGTGATAGTTTGCTATTATCAAGTTAAATTTTTATGAGATTTTTCAGAGCAGAAATTGAACATTAAATGGTTTATTAACCAAAATAAGGCACCTGCCTTTAGACTTTAATGCAGTCCCATTTTTTTTTTTTTTTTCCCTGTAGCTTATTGTCTTCCTGGTTTAAAATGCTTAAGCAGAGAAGAGTAACAGTATGGTTAAAAGTTTTGAAGTTAGAAAGTTGGAACTTGCCTTTTTTTTGATTATATGATCCTAAGAGTCACAAGAGAGTAGGCAGAAAAATTACTATTTTATCAATAGGTGAAAGTTCAGGTTTATCTGAATTTAGAATATTAAATTGTATTTTAACCATGCTGCATGTTTTTATAACATATAAATCATAATTGACTTTATACTATTCTGTTGTTTTATGAGGTGATCTGATGTGGCTGCAAAGTTGTTAAAGTTAACCTTGAAGGAACCTCCTATAGCTTAGTGTTCATTTGCAAAATCAATCACATTTTTTCTTCTGCCCTGTTAAACTGATGGAATCATTTTCTAGCATATGGAAACATTTCTGGACCTCATGCTCTTTTGTGTAAATAACCCCATGTGACTCACAAATGTTGAAAAAGCAATAGATATTTCCAAATGCTATTAGAACCATCAAACTAATATATCCTACAGGTATTGAACAAAAAGTTCTTCATTGGGATAAATGAAAACCAGAATGAAGTCTAAGTCACTGTTTCCAGTGAAGATTAGTCACTCTTTCCACTCTAATTCCAGAATTTCTTTAATTTTTGTGCATATGTTAGCAATAGTATTGTCACAAAAGATTCAAGAGTCATCTCCTCAGGTAACCTATTGTTACATAAACCATTTGTAGAAAATGCTCCCTGGCTTCATTTATAGAAAAAGTGATAACTGGAAGTTAAAAACAGTTGTCCAAAGTTTTGAACTATAATAAGCTTATAGTAAGCTATTTTGAAGTATCATTGTCAATACAAAGTACATACCAGTGTGAGATTTTAAGCAGTAATAAAATCTATGCATGGAAAAGTAAGTGAAGTGTTTCTGCAATGTTTATGAATGGACAGATATATGGGAAGAAGTGATATTAAGCCTTGTCATACATTCTGACAATGTACATGGACAGAGCTAGAGTGCTTATTAAGATTAGTAACGTATCATTGCAATATGATGTGCATGCCGCGGTCTAAACTTGTTCCTAAATGACATCTTGAAGTTTGGCTTGTCCAAAAACATCTTTTGAGGAAGGACAGATGCTGTATGCTTTAAGGAAAAAAAGAAAATAAGTGACATCACCTTGTATTAAACTTAATGAGGTAAAGTAAGGATGTCTTCTGAAAAATTGGCCAGAAATAGGAGTAGTAGGAGGGGGAAGAAAAGGAAGAGGGGAAGAAGCTCTTTGAGAAATAGAAATAGTTGAAAATATTTATATCTAATATTGTTAGGAACACAACATATAAAAGATTATTGGCAGAGTGTGACTTCAGGACTACCCGAGGATTCTAAAGGCAAAGGAAAAAAAGTGTTTTTTTTTTTTTTTTTCTTTTAAAATGCTTACTAATTCTGAATCAGATGTTCTTTGGCATCTTAAACCGAATGCCTGTAATTATATCAGCTATTTTGTGAGGCTTACATATATATATTCTAGTCCTGTCTAGTATAGAACACTATGCTAAGCATTGCAGAAAGAGTAAGATGGATAAGATATTGCTTGTGTCCTCAGAGAACTTATCTAGGAAGAGTTAGAATATAAATATTCAAACATCTGTAGAAAAAGCAGAATCAACCATCCAAGAGGACTGTGTAGACAAGACAGATCTAATCCTTTAGTTAACGTAAATGCTTCATGAAGAGGGTAGATGTGAACGGGATATTATAGTATGTGTTGAATTTGGACAGATTAAGATGGGACTGGGGTCGGAGTTAGGCTTTTGGCAAAGAAAATAGCATGGACAAAGATAGAGCAGAGGTGGAGATGTAGGGCATATTTGGAAACAGGAAGCCTGCTTTAGAGTGAAGTATAGCTTTTGCAGAAGAGAATGGTGGGAGATGAAATGACAAATAAAACTTGGAGCCAGGTCATGGAGGGTTTTAAAAATGAGAATGAAGATTTGAACTTTATTCTCTAGCAGTGGGGAATCCATGAAAGCTTTTTAGCAAGGGCATGGTAGGAGCTAGTAGCTGTGCTTTAGAATGATTAATGGGAAGGATATAATAGAGTCGGGAGACGTTAGAATCAAGAATTAAAATTAAGGGGCCATTGCAGAGGTCCAGGTGAGAGAGAATAAGGGCCTGACATAAGGTGTGGCAGTGGAAATGGAAGAGAAAAGTGAAGCATTTGGTAGATAGAATTGGCAGAACTTAGCCATGATTATTTGTGGGAAGTGAGAGAGAAGAGAATTGGAGCAAGGTTTGCATCTGGGTAACAAGGGCACTGCTTGTACCATTAACAGAAAGAAAAAAATTAAGAAGAGGAGCTGATTTGGGGAATTAAGAAGATGTATTGAGTGTTTGAGATGAATAGGTAGGGGCTATGAAAATTGCAAAGAGAAAGAGACAGGAAGAAGAGATTGAAGAAAAACTTTGAGAAATACGCACATTTTTGAGTTTGAAAAGAAGAAAAGAAGGTGGCAAAAGTGGTCAAAGAGGGGAGAAAGAAATCAGGACAATCAGGACAGCATATTATTAGGAAGTCCCTCTTAAGGTGTGTGACCCTGTTTTACTGCTGCGGTTTTCATTGCCCTGCAGACTCTTCTGTACTCTGTGGTTAGAGTAGTGCTCTAACTCAAGTTAATTCTATTGTTCTTTCTGTTGAATCATCACAGAAGCTGTTAGGATTGATAATCCACAGAATGATATGAAGGATCAGAGGCTTACATTCTCAATGTTAAGAATAGATGTACTATTTCTGACCTTACCTGATAGGTAAGTTTCTTTTTCTTCTTTTTTTTTTTTATTTTTTTGAGATGGGGTCTTGCTCTGTTGCCCAGGCTGGAGTGCAGTGGTGTGATCTCAGCTTACCGCAACCTCTACTTCCCGGTTTCATGCAATTCTCCTGCCTCGGCCTCCTGAGTAGCTGAGATTACAGGCATGTGCTACCATGCCTGGCTAATTTTTTGTATTTTTAGTAGATAAAGGGGTTTCTCCATGTTGGCTAGGCTGAGATCTACTTGCCTCCGCTTCCCAAAGAGCTGGGGTTACAGGCATGAGCCACCGATCTGGCCTGTAAGATTCTTTGTGCTTAATTCCATACTCAGGACAGACTCGGTGAGTCTGTTGCTTATTTTCCTATATCTTATGAGTGAGGGAAATAATATTAGCCATTTTGTAGGTTTATATGCTGGCTCTCATGTTTGCTTTCTAAATCAGCATGTGACGTGGAAACCAAGAGATGAAAGAATTTTTGTGAGAGGCTAGTCAGTGGTATCATATGCTCAACTCTCCAGAGGAGACGACAGATGGAGATGAAGAAGACTCCACTAGGTTTGGTGGCTTTGAGGTCACTGATGGCCTTTAAGAAGATAGCTTTGGCTGGGCGCGGTGGCTCACGCCTATAATCCCAGCAGTTTGGGAGGCCGAGGCGGGTGGATCACGAGGCCAAGAGATCGAGACCATCCTGGTCAACATAGTGAAACCCCGGCTCTACTAGAAAAATACAAAAAATTAGCTAGGCATGATGGTGCGTGCCTGTAATCCCAGCTACTCAGGAGGCTGAGGCAGGAGAATTGCCTGAACCCAGGAGGCGGAGATTGCGGTGAGCCAAGATCGCGCCATTGCACTCCAGCCTGGGTAACAAAAGCGAAACTCCGTCTCAAAAAAAAAAAAAAAAAAAAGATAGCTTTAATACTATGATGTGGGTGAATGAATCCAGGAAGTTAAAGAATAGGTGCATGTTAAAGAATAACCTTTCCAATGTAGACTACTCTTTCAAGGATTTTGGAGATGAATGGGAGGATAGAGATGAAATGTTAGCTATAGGATCACTAGGGTCAAGGGAAGACTTCTTTAAATTGAAAAAAATAAGTGTATTTGTAGGCAGAGGTAAAGGAGTATTTGGAGAAGAAGAGAAAGAAGGTACTGGGGAGTAGGTGGTTAATTGTTGGCTGATAGATCTTGGAGGAATCTGGAAAGAATGATACGAAGTTTTTAGGTTGAGTTATTGACCTTGGGAAGGAATATTTAGAGATCAGAGGAGTAAGAGGATAGGAGATGGGTGGACGTATAGGGAGAGGACAGATGCTGAGGGAGGATATAGCAGACCTCAGGCATCTCATTAAAGAAGATAAGGCCATTGGCCAAGAATGAGGAAAAATGAGATAGGAGAAAAGGTGTAGAATAGTTGCAGTGGGAAATAGTTAAAATGAGGTAAGCTGCTGAGTGTCAATGAGGACTCAGTTGAGGATAGATGATTTAATTTCTTGCCTTTCTCTAATAAAATGCAATTTTACTAGAATTTGTTTTTGCTTAAAAGTACAGAAGAAAGTTCCATGGAAGGCTGTGTTGAGAAATAGGAAGAATTTTATTGTCAGCGAATTCATGCTGATACACATATCCTAGATCCAGAAATATAAATGATGATAGTACTATTACTCCTTATGGCTGGATCACAAAAAGCCAATATGCACTTAGGATTTGAAGGTACTTTCAAATGTTGTAAGGAACCGGTTTCATCAGGGAGTAGTTCTAGGAATGTAGTTTGGGATTTTGTCAAGCATGTCTTTTCTGTCAGTCAAAGACATTGTTTTGTATGACACAGTGTCTGACTCTTGCTTCCGATTTCTTCTGTTTATGTGAAAGATAATTCTTTAGGTTTGGAAATACATCGAATTATATGCCTAATGTGTAAAAGATGTTTGACTTAATTCAAGAAGATCGTAATTTTCAGAATTGGTGGTGATAAAAATAAAATACTACATATGTCAATTGCTGATAGTTCAGAAAAGTGAAAGATATTAGATTTTATGTAGCTAAAATTAATTCTATTTAATGAACTTGACAAACCCTATAGAACAAAACAGAATTAACCACCTTAGAGGACTACGTAGACAAGACAGATCCAAATACTTTTGTTAACATTAATGCTTCATTAAGAAGCAACATGTGGACTGGACATTGAAGTCCATGTAGAATTTGGACAGATAAAGATGGGATTGGGACAGGAGTTTGGCTTTTAGCAATGAAAGTAATGTGGGCAAAGATGGAACAGAGGTAGAGATGTAGGAGATATGTGGGAACATTCTTTCCATAGTTCCCTTTCTGCTTGACACTGTGGTGGATACTCAGTCCAGGTAACATCCTTTTTGTTTTACTTTAACTTGGTTATCTGATTTTTTAGTTTTCATCCATTATACTTAAACTGGGAAGAAAATTAAATAAACAGAGACACCAGATTCTTTAAATTTTAAGAGTCAGTATTCCCATTCAGTTTAACTGAATGTTAAATGTTTTAAAATGCAGTTTTACTAGAATTTGTTTGGGATTTTGTATCTGACTGGGCATGGTGGCTAACACCTGTAATCTCAGCCTGGAGGCTGAGGTGGGTGGATGGATCGCTTGAGGTCAGGAGTTTGAGACCAGCCTGACCAACATGGTGAAACCCATCTCTACTAAAAATTTAAAAATTAGCTGGGTGTGGTGGTGGGCGTCTGTAATCCCAGCTGCTTGAGAGGCTGAGGCAGGAGAATCACTTGAACCCGGGAGGTGGAGGTTGTAGTGAGCCAAAATTGTGCCACTGCACTCCAGCCTGGGTGACAGAGCAAGACTCTTTCTCAAAATAAAATAAAGTAAAATAAAATAAAAATTAATAAAATGTCAAGTATCTACTATATATAAGATGATGATGAGCAAGATAAAATTCCTGTCCTCGAATATTATGTAATCTGTTAAGAGACATTTCACGTAGGAAATCTGAATTATTTCAGTAAACCATATTTTAAAATGCGATCTATATATTAAACACTATAATCAAACCAAATCATGCATATATTTCTATTGTAACTCTAGAGCTGCAGTGTCCAGTATGTTAACCACTAACTGTATATGGCTATTAAAATAAATGAAAATTAAATAAAACTGAAAATTTATTTATTCAACTAGTTTCACTAGTTACATTTCAAGCATTCAGTAGCCACACGTGACTAGTGACTAGTGTAGTGGACAGCATAGATACTGAGCATTTCTGTTATTGTAGAAACTTCTGTTGGGTAGTGCAGCTCTAGAGCTGTAGAACATATTTTAATTGTTTTGGTCAGGCTTGTTCTTCATCTCTTCAAACCCTCGTTAAATGCCTACCATATGCCAGGTATTGTGATAGAGCGAGATGGTAAAGTCCTAGTTCCTCCTCACACAAAGCTTTCAGTCTTCTGGGGCATCAAGTCAATGAATGTGTGAACAAGCTGTGAAAACACATAAGAAAAAGTAGAGAAGCAAAACATAAGGTTTGCTTTTGTAGAAAGGTGAGTAGGTGTTGGGGTGGTTAATTTGGAGATAAAGCATAATCCAACTATAGGAAATGCTTGGATATAAAAGAATATGGCACATTTGAGGGACTGAAAGATGTTTACTGTGTCTGGAGCCCAGATAATCTCTAAGGTCTCTTAATTCACATTCATTATTATGATATGTCTAAACTATCTAAAAAACAGACTCCTTCCTTTTTCTAAACAAAAGGGAGAAGGGTCCTCATGTTCCTTCCATCTATTTGGGGAGCTTTTTATTTTTATATTTGTGGATCCTACAGTCAGATGAGGGCAAAAGAAAGTGAGAAGAAGAAATTTGAAAAAGAAGGACCAAAGAGATGAAGATGGCCAGAGGAAGTTTTAGAGAAATAAAACAGGTAATATTTGATGGAGAATGATAGTACCATTTATAACACTCCAAATCCCTGTCTCTGATCAAAAGTTAACACCAACCATTCCAAAAGTTAGTGCCTCTAAATAGTTTACTTGGTATGTGAAGTATATTATGTGAGAATACTTTTTGATAAGGCATTTAAAAATTGAATTTCTGCCCTGATTCATTTCATCAGAAACCATAGTAGAATTTGCTATACTGTATTTTCATGAGTCTATACCTTTATAGTGTATACAATATGGAATAAATTTAAATGCTATTATTTTGTTTTTGTAGAATACAAAATAGTCACTGTCAGGTTAAAACTTACATGAGAAGTCAGAGAGAGAGTAGGATCAGAAAACAAAAGAATTGTACCTTCATTCAGTCCTCACCCATTACAGAGACTATAATCTGTATTATACAAAATACATTGCACATAATAAATCTCTCACATTTTATAAATATTTAGCTGTTGTTGATTTATTTCTGCACTAGTGGCAGCCGTCATGTCTCTGGTCTGTGTTGGAAATGTCTGTTTATATGTCTGTGTCACATCATCTGCTCTAGCATGGAGGCTTCATGGAAAACAGGAATCATGTCTGTTTATTTTATGTGATAGTAACATAGAGCTCTATATATGAAGCTTTATTTTTATTTGATGATGATGATGCTAGTGATGATTTTCTTTATGAATTTCTTTCCTGGCTTCAGATTGATTGAGTCTTCTGATCACTATTAATCCAGTAGAACTCAGAAGTGGAATTTACTTTTGAGTGTTTAGCCTGGCTGGACAGCAGTCTTTCTCACACAGCAATATGAGATCTTATGCCACCACAAAGAGGCACCCTCTTGAAAAAAGATGAAAAATACAGAGAAGCCACCCACATTGGTTTTCATCAAGGAAAAGTTTAGTGTCTAGTCTTACCACCAAGTGCTTGTCAAATAAACTTGGTTTGAAGTCAAGACTGAATACAGTAAACAAAAAACTCAGATAAAAGCTATAGTAAAAAAACCGTATTTCTCTTTATTTTCATTCCTATTCTTACTTGGGACAACCTTTTGAATAGTGTTGGATGGTTGAATGTAAATTTGATGAGGTGAAACTGTAGCCAAAGTGAATAAGTTCTCAGTGCTTTTTAAAGATGCTCTAGCTCTAAACAAATTTTACTATTGTATCCTCCCTTTAAAACATTTGTCTTTGTAAACTTGCATTATAAACTAAATTATAAAATGGGGCATCCAAAGTCATTAATGTGGACACAGCAATTAAGTTTAGTTTTATTTGTTAGGATATTCCAGATACAAGACTGATAAGGGGCCAGGCACAGTGGCTCACGCTTGTAATTCCAGCACTTTGGGAGGCCGAGGTGGGTGGATCACGAGGTCAAGAGATCACGACCATCCTGGTCAACATGGTGAAACCCTGTCTCTACTAAAATACAAAAATTAGGTGGGCGTGATGGTGCACACCTGTAACTCCAGCTACTTGGGAGGCTGAGGCAGGAGAATTGCTTGAACCCAGGAGGTGGAGGGAGGTTGCAGTGAGCCGAGATCGCACCACTGCACTCTAGCCTGACACCTAGTGACAGAGCAAGACACTGTCTCCAAAAAAAAAAAAGCCTGATAAGGAAGCTTTTAAATATTTCCTTGAAAAATATTTCTTTCCCCTTTCCCCTTACCTCTATTGCCCTTTCTCTAGATTGATCATGAATTTTTCTATTATATTTCAATGAATCTGTAGTTTACTTGCCACATCTTTTATTGTAGTCAGTTTTTCACATCACACTTTTTTGTATTAACTCATCTTAAGTGATACAACTTCTTGTATTACTTGATTTTCTATATTCTTCATTTTTATGTTTTATTCTGTAACCTATTGAGGTTTATACATGTAAAATAATAATCACCTGCTAGTGTTACCAATCCTGAAATTTAGATTGTGACTTTTGAATTTTTAGAATATCTGTGTTTGGTTCTCCTGAATTCCTTTGGTCAGAATTTCTTTTGAAATTTATGTTAGCCTTGAAAAATAATGATAAGCCAGGTATAAATGTGCTGATGTATCTCTAAGTGTTATTAGGTGACATAATTAAAGTTGAAAAAACAGTTAAAATTTACCATGTTGTCTTATTTCTAGCATATCTATATTTTGACAATTTTTAATTTTTTTAGAGGCAGAGTCTCGCTATGTTGCCCAGGCTGGTCTCAAACTTCTGGGCTCAAGCAATACTCCTACCTTTGCTTCCCAGTGTTGGGATTACAGGCATAAGCCACCATGCCCAGTTGGAATTTCCTTCTTTAGATACAGTCTTGATAAAGAAATTTTCTGAGGCCTCTACTTGCTCAGTCTCAAAACAGAAGAACAAAATTGGTTGCTAAGAAAGTAGGAAAGGTTTTCATTCACATCCACTGTGTATCTGTGTCTCAGGCACAGATTATATGCTGGCTATCAGAATGCTAATACAGCTTACTTTCCTATTTTTCAAAGACAACAATGTGCACATAGCTTGAGGAAGAATATTATTCTTGGAAAGTTATCCATTTTGCATGACTGAAATAAAGATGTTTAGTCCTTGGCTGGATATTTCAGTTCTCTGAAAATGTGTAGCTATCCTGTGAGAAGCAAACATCTTGGAAACAGCATAGTTAGTTGAAGGAAAAAATCCTACCAACTGACTTGCTTAGACAAATCGTTTCACAATATTTTCTGTGAAAATATTTATTTTTTTGTTCTCAATATTTTTTTTTCTGGAAATCCACTCTTTTTCTAGAAATATATATACAACGTTTACATTTCCATATGTGTGTCTGTAAACAGTGTGTGAGCGTATTTCATTCACTATGAAAAAATTTAGGAAATTCAGATAGGCGAAAAGGAAAAGAAATCATTGACTGCAGCATAATAGCATTAACATTTTGGTAAAGTAGATAAAAGCCTTTTGGACTGTTATAGTACATGTATATGTACATATACACATAGATACGCACATGTACATACAAATAACATCTTAAAATGGATTCATATTGTTGAAAAGTGAGTTTGTAGAGCTAAGGAAGCACATTTGAGGACAAGAACACTTCTAGTTCAAAACTAATAAATGATATAGGACAAGTTTGGAATAGAATAGAGGTTACTAAAAATTTAATGGTTTGGAGTGAAAGCTTAAAATACAGTAAACACAGGAATAATACACAAAGATGAAAGCAATTTGGTTAACAATGATCTGATACGAAGTTGAAAGGATTACTGGGTGTCTATGAAGAAGAGGACCCAACAAATCAAACTAAAAAAGTATTTGGAGAAGGGATATAGCAAAACTTCACTGAAAGAAGAACTAAACCTGCAGATCAAAAGATAAATTGAATCCTGAAGTTTGGTAGAGAAAGTTCAACATCAAGTCATATCCTGATTGTTGTCAAACAAAAGAAAGATTTCTTCAGTCATGTAAGGAAAAGCAAAAGTTATCTGTAAGAAAGAAGCTCAGACTGGTCTCAGACTTCATAACAATGTGGAATATTATAGGAGTTATGTCAACACAGTTCTGATAAAAGAAATGATGGCCCGAGAACAGTGTACCCAGCTAAGACGTTGTTGAGATATAAAGGCCACAGGCATATGTTCTCAAATGTGAAAGAACCCAGAGAATATAGCATCTGTGAGACCTTTCTAAAAAAGAACTACTTGTTAAAATTTAGCCAACCAAGAGAAGAATCAAACCAAAAACTGGTTGTGATATTAAATAA
This sequence comes from Saimiri boliviensis, assembly GCF_048565385.1. NCBI lineage: Eukaryota > Metazoa > Chordata > Mammalia > Primates > Cebidae > Saimiri > Saimiri boliviensis. The sequence continues at coordinate 35,740,091 of NC_133450.1, read as the reverse complement.
CTTCATATATAAATGTAAGATTTAGACACTGTAGAAACTGTGGCAGTAGAACAGACTGTAAACACTCTACATCATGGCAAAGTAAAACAAATACATACAACAACAATTGGAAGGTAGGTAGAAGGGAAATGGGAATAAGAGATTATTAATCTTATCATTCATGGCAGCAGTTCAGTCAGAACTGTCAAAAATTTAAAGTAGCTTAAAAGTAAAGTTAATCTATTCTTTGTGGCTTTTATCATTTTTCTTAAACTTAGAGGGATTTTTTTCACAATGTTTCTTGAGTGAAGAAACATTTGTCTAAGATTTAAAATTTCTTCAGTTTCATTTTGGCTTCTGTTAATTGCAGGTAACATTAGAATTTTTATTTTTTATTTTTAATAGTGACTATAATCTCATCCCAGAAAGAATACATTTATGTCTGTCATTTATTTCCGTTTTCTATCTGTATATGTGAATAGTTGTCTGGAATAATGGTCACTAAATGCTAATACAGACTACTTCTCAATGGTGAGATTTTGGATTATTTATTGTATTTTTTTCTTCATATTTTTTGTATTATTTGAGTTTATATAATGAAAATGTTTTAAAGAAAGTGATACAATGAGTTTATTACTCTGAAAAATGAATATATACTCAAACACTTTTATATCCTAATTTCTTTTTTAGCTTATCTTGACCCCTTTTCTCTTACCATCATTTTAAATAGTTGTACAGCATTTTATGGATGTTATATTTCTTCTTTCATTCCTGATCTCAGTTTCTTCACCTGTAATGACAGAGCTGAACTAGATTAGCCAGTTGCAATCTTTCTCTTTAAACTATGGAATCCTTCCAAGAAATAAATAGTTTATAACTCTCGGCTTAGGCATTTCCCATAGAATGTAGTTTCAAAGCTCTACAGATTAGATAATTTCTGAGGCTTATTCCATTTTACCACCAAAAATTTGGGTTTTTTTAAGGAATTTTTTTGAGTGACTTTTTTATGTGTTTTTAAAAAATTGGTAATATACATCTTATGAATCAGAATTTAAAAGTGAAAGGGACTTTGAAAAACATCTAGTATATTTGCCTAACTTTTATGCATAGAGAAACCAAATTAAAGTTTTTAAACTAATGTCATACAGCCAACTGAAATGAATGAGACTCGGGCTCAGATCTTCTGATTTTCTATGCTGTTCTTTTCCCTACTGTACACACACACACACACACACACACACACACACACACATTTTAAATGATGGGCAAAGAAGATGACAATTTTATCGTACCCATTTCACCCTTAAACTAACATGTAAATATCAGGAAATATGCCTAATTTATAATGTATTTATTTTCTTGTTCATTAAAAGAGATCAGTAGTGCAGCCATTATTGAACTCCTAAGCTCTAGGAGTTAGGAAAGTGGTGGGATTCTGGCGAGGAAGAAAGCATTTACTTGTCAAAGATTTGGAATTTACTGTGGTTACTAAGATTAACATAAAACTAAAACTTGACTTGGCAGAGGATTAAAAACAAAGCAGCTCCAAAGTGTATGCACCTCATGGAGAAGATCCCATTATTCCTTCAGGCAGCCAAAGGGGAAGGGAATCTTGTTTCTTTGTGTTGCCGGAGCTGATTTATTTAGTTATGATTTCAAAATTCCTACAAGGCAAACCCCAGAAAACATTGCACAACAACATTAACCAGAACAAATGGTGCTTTTTTTTTTTTTTTTCTGTACCTCCCTAAAGTTTTTTTTAACAGCTGCGTGATTTGGTTCTTTTTTTCCCATAGTGTTAACAATGGCTCTGATTATGTTTGACTGTTGGGTGCGGCAGGTTTTAGAATGGTAAGTGGTAGTACAGGTTCCTGAACAAGAAGGACAATTAGAGGTGATGTGACTTGATTATTGGAATGTGTAGAATGTAAAGTTGTGAGACATACGATGGTCTGCAACAGGTTGCCCTTAGTAATGGACCTTCTTGTTAAAAACCCTGTTATTATTAAGAATTTATTTTGGAAATGACTACAGAAGAAATTGGACAGAAAAGTAAAACAAACCACCTTGTCTCATATTTCTTTTCTACACAGGCACTTTGAAGAGATATCTTAAATATTGTCAAGTCTCAATTATCCTGGCATACATTAGCATTATCACCATTTTCATAAACTTGAATTAAATGCATATGGCATTGCAATAGGTGCAACACAGAGAAAATTAGCAAACAAAGATCCTTATCCTTTGGGAGCGCAGTAAGAGTTGCTATCCTAGTAAGTAGTTCATTCAATCCCAAACCCATTTTTCTGGCATACTCCAAACACCCTACCTCCTTTCCTATACTCTCTATCTTCATTAATGGCCTCTCCATCCTCTCAGCTGGAAACATCACATTCATCTTGAGTATTTATGTTCCCTCTGTCTTCACAACCAATCTGTCAGCAAGTCCTGTCTCTTCTGTCACTAAAATTGCTTTTTGACTTTGCTTTTTCATACTCTTCTTTCCATTCTCCTAGCCATTGCCCTGTTTAGGCCCTTTTCATCTTCCATTTTTGGAGAGCTGCTTATCTACTTTCAACCTTTCCATTTTCTAATCCATCCACCATACTCCTGTCAAATCTCTTTTGTTAAAGACAGCTCTAATCATATCACTCTCCGGTTTAAAAACCTTTGAAGGGTCCCCATTAACACGCAAAGGATAAAGTCTAAATTCCTTAGCTTGTCATGCCAGGGTTTCAGAGTCTGGCTCTGATCTACTTATTCTCATCTCATCATCTGCCGTAATTTCCTCTTTCCCCACTCCCCGTTGCCAGACATACATATACATTTATTCTAGTCCCACCAGCTTCCTCATAATTCCCTGAGCTTGCTATAGACCTGTACTTTTGATCATGCCTTTCCTTGCCCCATACATGCAGAACACTCTTCTCTGACAAACTCCTGTTTGTATGGAGGAACTGAGGAAGCCAAGATTTTACAAAGAGTTCTCTTGACAAAAGAAATAAACCATATGCATAGACCAAGCAGTAGGACCACCATTAGAGCAGATTTCAGATTAGTGGCTGCAGACTAATTTCTCCTGGGCAAACCAGGAAGGACTTGATTCCAAAAGGTACTGGAGTTATAGCAGTGATGAAACTGGTTTGTAACAGTGTTAAATGAATGCCTCCCTCCTATTTATACAGCCAAAAGCCAGCACTTACTTTTATAGCTAAAGGATAGAGAAAAATAACCACAGCAGATATCTGGTATCATTGTTAATTTCAAGAATTAAAAGAAAACTCATTACCCTCATGTACCTACTACTCCGACCTTATCTCCTGTTCCAAAGGAGTAAAGAACAGTTAGAAACTCATAAGACTATGAGCCTTCACATTCACATTGGTGCTTTTTAAAAATCACCAGGATAGAGCCAGAGATGATGGGTTTAAGGAGTAAACTGAATGAAGGAAAATAGCAGCTCTTTACCTTAAGTTACTGATGAAGCAGAGGCTTCTCATGCTGTGCCTAGTCATGCTTCTCCCTAACCATTGCATATTCCTGCTTTTGTCCTTTTTATCCACATCTGATTCTTTTTAAAAATTAGTTCTTATTAAATAAGTAATATATTAACATATTATTTTAAAAACATTCGGAATGTTTGGAAAGGCTACTCTGACATTCCCTCACCACTGTCATCCCCAATCCCAGCTGCCTACCTACCAATGCCAATAATGAGAAGCATTATCAGTTCGGTTTTCTGTTCCTTCGGACCTTTTTCTATGCACTGAGTTAGAGATACATGTTATGGATAGGTAAATGGGCTTATGACATGTAGTATTGCGCTCTCTCTCTCTCTCTCTCTCTGTGTGTGTGTGTGTGTGTGTGTGTGTGTGTGTGTGTGTTTGCTTTCCTCACAGAATCAATATCATACTTACTCTGCCTCTCAGTCTACAAACTTGCTTTTTTGACTCTGCAGTAGATCTTGGATATCTTTTCCTATTAGTATGTAGAGATTATCACAGTTTTTTCAGCTTCTCACATGTAAGTATTATCTTTAGGGCTAGCTTAACCCTTTCCTCTTCTCGTAGCAATCTGATATGGACAATTAGAAGATAAAAAAATTTTAGTAACTATTAGTCCATTTTCATGCAGCTGATGGAGACATACCTAAGACTGGGAAGAAAAAGAGGTTTAATTGGACTTACAGTTCCATAGGGCTGAGGAGGCCTCAGAATCATGGTGGTAGGCAAAAGATACTTCTTACATGGTGGCAGCAAGAGGAAAAAGGAGAATGCAAAAGTGGAAACCCCTGATAAAACCATCAGATCTTGTGAGACTTATTCACTACCATGAAAACAACACGGGGGATACTGCCCCCATGATTCAAACTATCTTCCATCAGGTCCCTCCCACAACACGTAAGAATTATGGGAGTACAATTCAAGATGAGATTTGGGTGGGGACACAGACCCAAACCATATCATTCTGCCCCTGGCCCCTCCCAAATCTCGTGTCCTCACATTTCAAAATCAATCATGCCTTCCCAACAGTCCCCCAAAGTCTTAAGTCATTTCAGCATTAACTCAAAAGTCCACAGTCCAAAGTCTCATACAAGACAAGGCAAGTCCCTTTCATCTGTGAGACTATAAAATCAAAAGCAAGCTAGTTACTTCCTAGATACAATGAGGGTACAGGCATTGGGTAAATACAGCCATTCCAGATGGGAGAAATTGGCCAAAACAAAGGGGTTACAGGACACATGCAGGTCTGAAATCCAGTGGGGCAGTTTAAAGCTCCAAAATGATGTTCTTTGACTCCATTTCTTATATCCAGGTCATGCAGATAAAAAGGTAGGTTCCCATAGTCTTGGGCAGCTCTGCCTCTGTGGCTTTGCAGGGTGTAGCTTCCTTCCTGGCTGCTTTCACAGGCTGGTGTTGAGTGTCTGAGGCTTTTCCAGGTGCATGGTGAAAGCTGTCAGTGGATCTACCATTCTGGGGTCTGGAGGATGGTGACTGTCTTCTCACAGCTCCACAAGACAGTGCCCCAGTAGGGACTCTTGCGTGGGGACTCCAGCCCCACATTTCCTTTCTACACTGCCCTAGCAGAGATTCTCTATGAGGGCCCTGTCCCTGCAGCAAACTTCTGCCTGTGCATCCAGGCACTTCCATACTTCTGAAATCTAGGTGGAGGTTCCCAAACCTCAGTTCTTGACTTCTGTGCACCTTCAGGCTCAACACCATGTGGAAGCTGGCAAGGTTTGGGGCTTGCACCCTCTGACACCATGGGCCAAGCTATACCTTGACCCCTTTTAGCAATTGCTGGAGCAGTGGGGATGCAGGGCACCAAATCCCTAGGCTGCACTTAGCATGGGGACCCTGGGCCCAGCCCACAAAACCATTTTCTCCTCCTAGGTTTCTGGGTCTGTGATGGGAGGGGCTGCCATGAAGACCTATGACCTGCCCTGCGGACATGTTCCTCATTGTCTTGAGGATTAGCATTCAGCTCCTTCTTGTGCAAATTTCTGCAGCCAGCTTGAATTTCTCCCCCAAAAATGGGTTTTTCTTTTCGACTGCATTGTCAGGCTGCAAATTTTCTGAACTTTTATGTTCTGTTTCCTTTTTAAAATGGAATGCTTTTAACAGTGCCCAAGTCACCTTTTGAATGCTTTGCTGCTTAGAAATTTCTTCCACCAAATACCCTAAATCATCTCTCTCAAGTTCAAAGTTCCACAAATCTCTAGGGCAGGGACAAAATGCTGCCGTCTTTTTGCTAAAACATAACAAGAATTACCTTTGCTCCAGTTCCAACAATCTTCTTCATCTTCATCTGAGACCACCTCAGCCTGTACCTTATTGTTTTTATCACTATCAGCAGTTTGCCAAAGCCATTCAACAAGTCTCTAGGAAGTTCCATACCGTCCCATATTTTCTTGTCTTCCTGTTTTCTTTTGAGCCCCTCAAACTGTTCTAACCTCTATCTGTTACCAAGTTCCAAAGTCACTTCCACATTTTCAGCTACACTGTACTCTACTGGTACCAATTTACTGTATTAGTTCGTTTTCTCACAGCTGATAAAAGACATACCCCAGACTGGGAAGAAAAAGAGGGTTAGTTGGACTTACAGTTCCCAGTGGCTAGGGAGCCTCAGAATCCTGGTGGGAGGTGAAAGGCACTTCTTACATGCCAGTGCCAAGAGAAAAAATGAGGAGGATGCGAAATCCAAAACCCCTGATAAAGCCATAAGCGCTCGTGAGACTTATTCATTATCACGAGAACAGTGTGGGGAACACTGCCCCCATGATTCAAACTATCTCCCACTGGGACCCTCCCACAACACGTGGGAATTATGGGAGTACAATTCAAGATGAGATTTGGGTGGGAGACACAGAACCAAACCATATCAGTAACCAATTATTGGTTCTGATTAAATGTAAAGAAAGTTGCAATTTTTGATTTCAGGAGGAGTGTTATCCTTAAAAATTAGACTGTCTTAGAAATACTTGTTGGACCCAGTTCAGAGGACTTCACTAGCATTAACACTGTCTCCCCTTTCTTTCTCCATAACCCACTTCCACCCAGTTACTACATTGATGGGAATTAAATGTAACCAGGACTCTTTGCTGTATATATATGTGTTTTTCTCTGTTCCATATGCCTAAGTCCTCCCTCCGTTGCTTCTGTTGAACACTTAATTTACATTTCCAAATTAAGCAAATTTGAAATATGTAAAATGAAGACATTAGGTGACTTAGAGGGCTTTTACAGCTCTAGCATTCTATTAGGTAATTTATTTTCAGAGGATACATTCTGATAAACTAAGAACCTTTCTGTGCTTGATTTAGTTTATACTTAATTAGGACTGTAAATAAATAATATTTAAATAGATAAAACTTAATGCTGCTACTTATGGATATTTATAATGATCATTTAATGTTCAAAGTAAACTTCCAAAAGTATTTGATAACTGCCAAATATTATAACCACAAAACTATAGACAATCAATTTAGACCACTAGTATTTGAAATTTTTTTTACTGTATAAAACTAAGAAACGTAGGACTGAGTCAAAGTGAATGGGAGCTTTGGATAAAATACTTGTAAGATGTTTGCACTTTATACTTTTGAATTTTCAGATATGTAAGAGGTACCGTCATATACCAGGAACAAAAGGTTGGCAGTCAGGAATTGGGGAATTAGTCCCAGCTCATAACCGTCTCACTTTGTGATTGCAGGTCATGCTTTGCTCTTAAATTTTCCCATCTTTAACGTGTGGTAGATTATTTCTGACTTACCCAGGGATGTTTTGTGAAATAGTAAAGATAACTACTGCCAGTTATTTTGTGCTGCTCAATAAAGATTCTATACAAATTGCTGTTTCTCAATGACGGGGTCCTGTGCTTAGGTGCAGACAGGTAAGCGGAGCCAGAATCCCGGTGGCCCAGAGCTGCGTTTGTTGCAAAACTTACGTGACCCCGCGGAGACTCTTTTGAGAAATCTCATTTGGACCAAGAGCTGCAGCTGATGAGCGAGTATGGGCTCCGGAACAAATGTGAGGTCTGGAGGGTCAAATTTACCCTGGCCAAGATCCGCGAGGCCGCGCAGGAGCTGCTGACGCTTGACGAGAAGGACCCACGGCGTCTGTTGGAAGGCAACGCCCTGCTGCGGCGGCTGGTCCGCATTGGGGTGCCGGATGAGGGCAAGATGAAGCTGGATTACATCCTGGGCCTGAAGATTGAGGATTTCTTAGACGCCTGCAGACCCAGGTCTTCAAGCTCAGCTTGGCTAGGTCCATCCGCCACACACGCGTGCTGATCCGCCAGTGCCATATCAGGGTCCGCAAGCCAGTGGTGAACATCCCGTCCTTCATTGTGCACATGGATTCCCAGAAGTACATGGACTTCTCCTTCCGCGCTCTATACGGAGGTGGCCTCCCGGGCCGTGTGAAGAGGAAGAATGCCAAGAAGGGTCAGGGCGGGGCTGGAACTAGAGATGATAAGGAGGAGGATTAAACCCACCTGTCCCCTCCTGGGCTGGTGGAGTTTTCCTGCCGAATAAACAGTATCAGCGCTTTAAAAATAAATAAATAAATAAAAAGATGTTATACAAATTAATGGTAGCAGTAGGGTGGTTATTTCATATTTAAGGAAGTTCTTCAAAGTGAGAGAAGTTCCCAGAATAGGTCATTTAGAATTTGTTTATTATTTCTCTTAGGGCAGCAAACAGTGTTCCATGTTAGGTAGAACTGTGCTAAAAACTTACATAAAAGCGAAGGTCTAACACTTTTTGTGATGTTGTCCTGTTAGATTCTCATTCTAAATTCCACTCTCACCTTCTTGTGATTGGTTGCTGTTTGTTAGGAAAACATTTAACAGATTTTAGCCTCTGTAAAAAGTCACTGTTGTTCTTTTGTTGATGCAGAACAGCAGTAATTTTTTCTCTTTAAAGGAAAAACAATTTAGACAAAGGAGATACTTGAGAGAAGAGTTTAAATAAATTTACTGTTTTCTCAGCATACTTTCCAAAATGATGTCACCCCAAATGTTATGATAATTCTTTCAAAGCTTAGTATCCAACTGGTGAACAAAACTAACACTTGATTGCCGCAAGCTCAGCAGCGTTTGCTGTATATTTTCTGTATCTGTGGACTATTCTATTATGATGTTAAAACTATTAAAGATTATGATTTTAAAACTATATATTCCATAAAGTATTTATAAACACATATGAAACTTGTTTTAAGTATAACCTGTACTGAAATGAACTGTTCATGTTTATAGCTCAGTAGGTAAATTGCTCTGGAGGGCTTCAGACCAGGCTCAGCTGAGGCAAAGCATTTTGAATTGATATTGTAAGGAAAGGTCTGTTTCCTTATTCAGCAGTTTCATATGAATTTAAAAAGATTACTTGTGCTTGGCTAGTTCTAAATTTAAATTTGTTACACTTCTTGTACTAGTAGACTATGTTTTCTATCTGCAGATTTGAGAGTTGGTCTTGGAATATGGCTTTGAAGATTAAAAAAAAAGGGCTACTTTTAAAATTTTTCTTAAACTTTATAATTCAAATCAGTCAAGTAACCAAGAAGAGAAATTAGAGAGGATACCACTGACTTGCTTTGTATCTGTTATTTTTCATTTCCTTGTCTGCAAAAGTAAACTGAATTGCAGCTTTGTACTTAGAAGTAAATTACTATTAAAATAAAGACAGTTTAATAGTATTTTAGAAAATCTGGAAAATGGAAAGATGGGAATGAACTATAAAAGACAGAATTTGAGCCCAGTCTTGAAGAATACATAGTTCTTGATGTATTCCAGACTTCCTCTTGGACATTTTTTATTCTTTGTGACTGTTGTGTGTTATATGACTGCTTAGTTCATCCTCCCTCGGGGAATAGTTGGACGTTTATTCTGCAACTGGTATGTAAGCACAATCTTAATATTTGCCCTTTGATGAGTCACACCACTCTGCTATGCCTTAATTTTCCCATCTGTAAAATGATAATGGCTATATAATTTTAGATTTATTGAGACAAACTTTTAAAGTATAGGTATGGCTTTCACTGTGAATGAATTTAAGATAGAAGCTAGCATTGCCACAATAGTACATTTTTCTACCTGTAACACAAATGTTACCACATTTTTGGAGAGAAACAAAAACAAGAATTTGGCATCCAAGATCATTTGAGTGCCTTGTGCGTGTTCTGACTGGCAACAATCTTAACCATCTTGTACTCAGCATCTGGTTTATTCAGGAGACCCCCGTAATTAACCAGTAGTACTTCTCTGTCTTGTGTCTTAGGAAGATTTATGGCATACCTCAGGTCGTGTCAGATAGCAGGGAGAAGACAGATGAGTAGCTAGTTCTCTTAGTTTAGAAAAAAAATTCTGTCTCCTTGACATCAATATTGTTAAATAAGATATGATTTCTAAAAAGCCATTTTCCCTCTTTATTTGACATGATTGACAGCTATATCATCTGAACAACCTAAGAAGCTTAAGTTTCTTGGGTGTGGTTTTAAAGTCTTAGGAAAGCTGGGAAGGGCCTAGACTTTAGAGGGGATAGGCTTATGGTATGTCCTGGAATGTTATACAAGGAAGAATTATTAGGCCAGGTGCCTTTCATGTCTGTATCTGCCAAAGTAAAAAATGCAGAGGCAAGAGTTTGCCTCAATAATAGTTTCATACATTATCTACACAGAGAAAAGTGACTTTTACATACTGGCAAGAATTCAAATACTTTCTACGTAATCAATATTAAAAGAGGGTAAGTTTGATTTTTGATTGGTTATCAGGTTGATACACAGTCCTATTGCTGTGGTCTGCCTAACCCGTAATTATCAGAGAAATCTTGTCAAACAAGATTTTCTGAAATGAAGCCTGTTAATTACATCAGATCCTTTGGGTTTATGTGGAACTATTATCGTGCCATGCATTGAGAGGTGCTTGAACAAAACACTCATTTGGAAAACTCGTTATCTCAAAGTTTGCTTCAAACCCATCACTTCTAATGGAAAGGGCATGGTGAGAAGCAATGCTAAATTTCTAAGCTGAACTCTTTTCTTAAACATCCTTCAGTGATCATTCTCTTATATAAGTAGATCCCAACAAGGGTAGGGATTGGTTAGTTTCAGGACATCTTATCTAAACATTCTTCTACGGGCAGGTCTATGCTGGCTAGACATATAGAAATCAAAATTAACACAGTGATGACAATGTAATCAGCCATATCTATCAGCAACTTATAATCAACCATATCTAAGGCTGCTGAAAGGTACATTCTAGTCAAAATTCTGACTCTATCCTTGACTTTCATTAATGGAAGGATTTTGGACTAAAGTCTATAAGTGAGCTTGAATTCAAGCTGGATTCTGCTTTGTACTTCTAGGTAAATAGTGTGCAAAGTCAGGAAATTAGATCAAAATAAAATTTACTTTACAGCTAGGATAAATTGTAATAAAATGAGAAATTGGCAGCAAGAAGTTTTAGTGAATAGGACCCTCAAAGGAAATTCAAACAAGTGTTTGCTGCCATCACACTTAAAACACACACAGACACACAAACTTGGTCTAAACTGTTAAAGTGGATTTTATGTAAATTGTTCATGATAAACATTTGCATTATATATTCCTATTCCTTTGTACTTCCCATTTGATGAAGTTTTCAAACTGTGGTTTGCTGGAGGGGAAAAAGAAAACCCAAATCCAAACCACATAGGACAAATTGAATTACAAACCTGGTGTGGTCCTTTAACTCAATTACATCTAATTTGTGTTATTTTAGTCATCCTGGGTGGCAGCTGTTCTGAGTAAATGCCCACAAACATTTTCAATGTAAGAATTTGTCCTGATTACAGCTCTTTAAGATCAGTAGTAGCCTATTTATATTTTAAGTGGCAAAGTTTTAGATTAATTTGGTGTATCAGGACCATTTTAAAAATTGAATATTTAGTTGTTTCGCAAATGGACATTTAAAAAGTAAGCATCCAGTGTTTATTTTAAATGTTAAGTTTTATAACTTCACCTCATTTTCTTATTTCTTATGTTTCTACTTAAGTTTCTTCTAAATATAGCCACTTAATGACTTTATTCAGGCAATTATCAACTTGTGTATACAGGGGAATATGGAATTTTAGATTCAAATAAATATCTTGACATTCCAAGTTAAAATTTGAGATGATCTGGGAAGAAAAACATGAAAGAATATGGATTCAAGACTGTTCAGTTCAATATAATTGAAATGAAGGTTTGTATTATAACTCTTAGGATTGAATAGTAAATACAGCAGAAGTGAAGACCTTGAAGCTCATGAATGTCCTGCAGAAGGACCTTGACCAGTGTTCTAAGGTAGACAAATGGGACAAGGCTAAATTTTAGGGAATTACAATGAAGAGATACTATTGAGCAGAGACAGAAATGGTAGAAAACTCCTAATACCTCAAAAATGATAGCTGGTATGTGAATATATTTCGAAATCCCTTGTTTTTCTACTAAATACAGTAACTTTCAATTAGCAAGTGAGTATCTTTTATGGGCTAGATATTGGCCTATGTAGTCAGATTTCAAATATGAATAAACTAAAGGTTCCTACTTTGGAGGAACTTATAATGTAGTTAGGATAGGGAATATGTAAATCATTTATAGCACCATATGGCAGGTGATATGATAAATGTTTGAATAAATTCAAAGCTGCTGCTTTTGTTGTAAGGAGAGTATAGGCCTAAAGTTAGGTTATTGGATCAAAACAGACGTGAAGTTTTTGTTTAAACTCACTACCATACATGAGACTTATACTTCACTGGATATTTCATCAGTTAATGGTTGACCCATAGACGTAGGAATATAAATTGTTTACATTTGAGGTGCTTATCAGCTTTGTACACTTTTTCCCTACTCATTCACTTTTTAAGGAAAAAAAATTTGGTCATCAATTATGGTAAGTACTTGTATATCTCTTGTAATTTTTAGTTAGTTGTGAACTGTATCGACTTTAATAACATTTTAAAAAATGTTCATCATCCTATATATGTCTTTTTTTTTTAAATTATACTTTAAGTTTTGGGATACATGTGCAGAACGTACAGGTTCATTCCATAGGTATACATGTGCTGTGATGGTTTTCCTCTTTTATGTCTGATACTGACTACCAGTCTACTATACGTTGAAACTTAATTTTTGTCTTCAATGGTAGTATGCTTTTTTGCTTTCTTTCCTGTTTTTCTGACCTTATTTGGTATTTTCTTTACTGTTTTCACATCTGTATTAGTTATCTGTTGCCTAATAAATTACCCTAAAACTTAGCAACTTAAAACAATGAACGTTTGTTGCCTAATGGTTTCTGTGGGCTAGTAATATCATATCTATCTTGTTCACATGTGAGTGATGAACATTCAGACTTTCAATAAGTATTATTGAATGGTGCACAAATGAATGCTATTATTCAAGTTCAGGTTCTTATCACTTTGCACCTAACAGGTTCCATCGTCTTTGCTGGCTTCCAATCCTTACCTGCATGCTGTTTGTAAAACCACCCTTTCAAAAGAAATTTATGCTTCTGCTTCCCTTATTAATAACCAATTGTGATTCTCATTGGCCTAATCAAGTTTCTATTGGTCTCTTTGGCATTCAAAGCCTTCCATAAACCAGCCTTACCATATTTATTCAACCATAAACCTTAACAAACATAGCTATTTTACTTAAACTGGTTGTTTACACCTTAGGTCTGTTAAAAGAAAATCCATAACCAAATTAAATTTAACAGAGTTCAATTGAACAAATTGCGCAGCTTCTTGAACCAGAGTAGGCTCAGAGAGGCTCCAGTACAGCCATGTACTGAAAGATTGATGGACAGAAAAAGGAAAGTGACATACAGAAGTACAGAAGTGAGGTACAAGAAACAGCTGGATTTGTTATAGCTGCACATTTGCCTTATCTGAACGTGATTTGAACAGTTGGCACCCTTTGGCCCAAACTCAGTGATTGTCACAAGAGCAAGTTACATCCTGTTTACACATCCTTTTAGATTATAGTTCACATTGTATAGAAAAACCTTTAGGCTGAACTGAAAATATGTAAGAAGGCAGCTTTAGGGTAAACTTGATTTAACAGACCAAACCTTATCCCCATCCCTTTTATACCATGTTCAGTTTTACTTTCTTACCTTTATTAATGCTTTATTCTCTCACCTGTAATGCTTATATTACTTGCTTTTTCAAATCTTATTGATTCTTGTTCTTTACTGAAATCTCTTTATGTTCCCCCTACTTCTTTCATAAACACAATTTGGACTTCTATGGCCCACTCCAGTTGTTTTTGCTTTTGCTTAATTTTTGTTGTTGTTGTTTGTTCTTGGAGACAAGTTCTCACTCTGTTGCCCAGGCTGGAGTGCAGTGGCATGGTTAAAGCTCACTGCAGCCTGGACGTCCTGGGCTCCAGCAGTCCTCCTGCCTCAGCCTCTGGAGTTGCTGGGACCACAGGTGCATGTCACCTTGCCCAGATGGTTTTTAAACATTTTTTGTAGTAGTGGGGTCTCCCTGTGTTGCCCAGGCTGATCTTGAACTCCTGGGCTCAAGTGATCCTCCCATGTTGGCCATTTCACTTGGCTCAAGTCTAGTTTTTAATCTTTGAATTCTCATTTTATCAACACTCAGTACCAAACAGTACCTTTCTTTATTTTTAATTAGTTTAAGTGGGTGAATATGCATTTCCAACTAGAATTCCAATTTTCTGAGAGCAAAATCCTTTTACTTCTTGTATCTTTATTGTAGTGTGCTATGAATGTATACTGGTTGATTGAAAAACTAGAAATCTTGACTCAGCTGTAAAAAATCCTTTTTGAATGAATTTTAACTGCCAGAGACATTCATGAGGATGAACTGGGCCTGCAGGACAGTTGGAAACTACATTTTGTTATTTTCCTGAAGAAACATTGCTGTATGAAGAGATTAATTTTAAAAAGTTCCCTCTGGCCAAATATCAGAATTGGCTTTTAGCCTTGAACTATCAAAGCAAAACTTTCAGAGTTGCCTAGAGCAGAACAGGTATTAAGTAGCAAGCAATTCAAGGTCTCTGATCCTTAGCCTGCTTCAGCTATGGGCCTGGCCAAGCCCTTTGGCAAAGAGAAGTTGAATAAGGAATTTACTTTTATCTTCTCCCTCTTGAAAGTTTTATGGATTTGATTCACAAAGAAAGGGCAATAATTGAAATTTTGTGTTAGCTTCTTTTTTTATTCACCAAGAAGAGTTAAAATCAGGTAATGATATCAATCAAAATATAAGTACGCATAGTGCCTAAAAATAACGTTATGGTTAATTGTGTTCCATCATATTCTTGGCACACTTTGTAAAAGCCCTAGAGAACAAAGCCTGAGAGCCCATGGGAATTAAAGCTCCAGTTCTTTCGATCAGTTTAAATTTATTTCTGTGATCTTGATAAGATAGAATTATATTTACATTTTAGTTTCTACCAGTATTCCCTTGTATTTTCTTTTACGGCTTTTTCTATTTCTGTGCCTTTTTGTACCGCTTCTTTATTTTCCCCCTAAAGCCATAAGTAGAATGTTTGGTCATAGAGTTTAATAAGAGGAGCATTTGACTTTTCCTTATAGCTATCTCAAATTCCATTAAGTTTGTGTTTTAGGATGATTTATGATATAAGTCTATGATTTGGGCTATTATTTTCACATTTTTTGTTTTCTTGTGCTAACTTACTGGTGTTATACAAAAAAGAGTTTTTCTTTTTATTTGTGTATGTAGGAGTTTCAGCCAAGATTTCTGTCTTTAGTATTGGAATATTTGAATTAGAGAAATTAAGAAAGTGAAAAGGTTTAAGCTCTTGATTCTTACCTTTTATCCTTATAGGTAATGACATATAAATATATTTCTTTGGGAAAATAAAGAATGTCAATTGAATAACACCTCAGTTAATCCCTCCAGCCTGTGTGTTTCTTCCTCTAGATGACTTGTAAGGGCCTGCTCATAAAACCAGTGTGATGATGTTAGCTCTGTTGCATCTTTTAGTTTTCTTCTTTACTCATCCCATACTTGCAATACATATCCTACTTTTCTTCCCTGGTGAATTTAAAGGTAAAAGAAATAAAGAAGTGGGAGGAGAGACAGTGTGAAGGAGGTGCAGAGGCAGACATGAAAAAGTATCAGGAAGAAATCTGAGTGTAGCCCGCAAAAGACTGTTGCTTTCTGTAGCCACTGCCCTATTCTACTTTGTTCCTGTTGCCACTACTTTAATATTTTTTAAAAGGAGTTTAAAATAAAAATTAAATCTATTTGAATTTCAGTCCTGGACACTCAAATAAAAGTGCTTTTCTGAAAATCTGTAATGTTTTTAAGACACCTTCCTTGATCACCCTGCTGTATTTTATGCAAATCTGAGCACTTCCTTCTTGAAAAAAGGAAGAGACTTACTGAATACAACTTTTGCCACATGAAACTGTCTAATCAGCCTCATTTGAAAGTGCACATTTCATTTGATGGCATTTGCAAATTGCTCCTTCCCCCCACCACCAGAACTTGCAATGTGAAAATGCTTCCATATGCTAAAAGCTAGTCTACTAATTTTGCTGAAGGAGAAAAAAAGAAAGTATGGCTAGCCGTTTTATAAACATGAAGCTACAATGTGGGCAGATTTGGCAATGGGAGTCCCTCAGAGTTCACTGTAAACAACTCTGCAACCCCCAGGCCTCACTACTGTTCAAGATGAGTATAGAAAGTTGTTTTTGCCCTACAAAAGTAAATTTTTAAAAATGCAATTGTAATTTGTGTATGGTTTAAAAATATCTAAATGCAGTTAAAATATAATACTAAATTATGATTTCTAATAGATCTGAACATTTTAAGTGAAGGAATACTTTTGCTTTCAGATTCTTTGTGTATCACAAGACATTTTAATAGCCACTACTCTGGGTGGTAGGCCCCCAACCCCTAATGCGTGGATTATAGCAATAGTTTTCTCCCTGATTTCTCTAAATTAGTAATTCTCCCTTTTAACACTGTGCTACTGCTGCTACTAAGGTAATATTTCTTAAATAACATTATGCCTTTTCCTACCAACTGATCTCATTTACCCTAATCTCACCAATATTTCTCCCAAATCTGATTGATAATTTTCTTTAAGGAGTCTTTGTGGTAATCCCATCCCATCAGGCCCCATTTTTCCACAGTACTTTTGAACCAAGCTTCTACTGTTATTGTTTTCATGTTGATTTATTAAAGTTTAAAAAAAATTGTATTATGTCTGTTCTCTTTTTCCCAAGTAGATATCAGTGTGATAGAAACATTATCTTCTATTTCTTTTGACTGGAGTCTGTTATACTTCTGAGTACATCACAGATGTTAAATATATACTCTGTAAAACATATTATCAAGTTTAAAATGGTGGCTGTTTGTTGAAACCACAAATTATTAAGCGAAAGAGCTGAGTTATGTTACCTGCACAATGCTTAATAGGTAGTAGAGATGATAAATTCTACTGAAGTCTACACTTTGTCTTTTTAAGATTTATTGCTTAGCTTTTAAAATTAATAGTTTTATCTTTGAAATAGAGAAATAGGTCTAGGGTTCATGCAGTTATAAATAAATTCCTGAATTTTATTTCTATTACTGTAGCATCTTATGTCAAAAGAAAATATTGTAAAGAGGAAGAAGTAGTGGGTACTGTGGCTTATGCCTGTAATCCCAGCACTTTGGGAGGCCAAGGTGGGTGGATCACCTGAGGTCATGAGTTTGAGACCAGCCTGGCCAGCATGGTGAAACCCTTTCTCTACTAAAAGTACAAAAATTAGCCAGGCATGGTGATAGGTGCCTGTAATCCCAGCTATTGGGGAGGTTGAGGCAGGAGAATTGCTTGAACCCAGGAGGCAGAGGTTGCAGTGAGCTGAGATTGCGCCATTGCCCTCCAGCCTTGGCAACAAGAGCCAAACTTGGCCTCAATAAAAAAGAAAAAAGGAAAAAGAGGACTAACGCTACCTGATTTTAAGACTTAAAAAGCTAGAGCAATCAAGGTAGAGTATTGGCATAAATGTAGGGAAACAGATCAGTGGGAAAGAACAGAGTCCAGAAACAGTTTCATACATATGTGGGCAACTGAGTTTTCACAAAGATATAAAGACAATTCACGGGTGAAAGGCCAACAGATGGTGCTGAAACAATTGGATATTCATGTGAAAAAATTTATTTATGTCACATACCGTATAAAAACTAACTCAAAACAGATCATAGACTAAAATGTAAAACCTAAAACTGTACAACTCCTTAAAGAATACATAGGGATAAAATCTTTGTTATCTTGACATAGGAAAAGATTTCTTATGTATGCCTCTGAAAGCACAACCCATAAAAGAACAAATTGATAATTTGAACATCATCAAAATTTAAAATTTCTGCTCTTGAAAAGAGAATGAGAAGGCAAGCCACAGATTTGTGGAGATGATATTTGCAACATATATCATGATAAAGGACTTATATTCAAAATATAAGGAACTCTCAGAAGTCAATAAGGATTCAAACAACCCAACAACAACAACAACAACAAACAGACATTGGGCAGAGCATGGTGGATTACACCTGTAGTCCCAGCACTTTCGGAAGCTGAGGTGAGAGGATTGCCTGAGCTCAGAAGTTGGAGACCTTACACACATGACAAGCTCAGTGTTATTGTTAGGGAAATGAAAAGTGCACTGCAATACCACACCACTTCTTATTCTATAAATATGTACAATATTAGGTGTCAACTAAAAATAAAAGGAAAAAATTAAGAAGACTGACCATACGAAATGTTGGTGAATATGTGGAGGAACCAACTCTTAAACCCTGCAGGTGGGAATGTAAAATGGTACAACCACTTTAAGAAATAGTTTGGCAGTTTCTTGGCCAGATGCGGTGGCTCATGCCTGTGATCCCACCACTCTGGGAGGCTGAGGTGGGCGGAACACGAGGTTAGGAGATCAAGACCATCCTGGCCAACATGATGAAACCCCGTCTCTACTAAAAATACAAAATTTAGCCGAGTGTGGTGGCATGTGCCTGTAATCCTGGCTACTCAGGAGGCTGAGGCAGGAGAATCGCTTGAACCAGGAAGTCAGAGGTTGCAGGGAGCCAAGATTGTGCCACTGCACTCCAGCCTGGTGACAGAGCAAGACTCTGTCTCAAAAAAAAAAAAAAAAAAAAAAAAAAAGAAAAGAAAAAAAAGAAATAGTTTGGGTGTTTCTTAAAATGTTAACCATATACCCACCGTATTCTTCAGCCATTTCATTTAGCTTTTCTATCCAAAATAATTGAAAGCATATGTCCATGTAAGGGCTTGTACATAAATATCATAGCAGCTTTATTTATAATAGCCAAAAGTGAAGTCACCGACATGTCCATCAACAATTGAATGAACAAACTGTAGTATATCGGTATAATGGAATACTATTCACAATAAAATGAATTAATTATTAGTACATGTATCAACATGGATGGCACTTAAAATAAATCATGCCAAGAGAAATAAGTCAGTCTAAAAAGAATACACACTGTGTGATTTCACTTATATAACATTCTGGAAAATGAAAAACAATTCATAATGATAGCAGATGAGTGGTTACCTAGAGATGAGAAGTAGAGGAGAAAGGAATTACAAAGAGGCACAAGGAAACTTTAGGAGGTTAAGGATGTTTTTACTATCTTAACTGTGATGATAGTTTTTCAGGTATATACATAATCCATAGGTTATCCAATTGTACATTTCATTGTATTTATTTATTTATTTTTGAGATGGAGTCTCACTCTGTCACCAAAGCTGGAGTGCAGTGGCTCAATCTTGGCTCACTGCAGCCTCTGCCTCCCAGGTTCAGGCAATTCTGCCTCAGCCTACCAAGTAGCTGGGATTACAGATACACACCACTGTGCCCAGCTAATTCTTGTATTTTTAGTAGAGATGGGGTTTCACCATGTTGAGTGAAGTTCAAGACTGATCTTGAACTCCTGACCACAGGTTATCCACCCACCTTGGCCTCTCAAAGTGCTGGTATTACAGACATGAGTCACCATGCCTGACCCCAATTGTACACTTTAAATATTTGCAGCTTTTTATAGCTCAAGCAAATTATACCTCAATTTAAAAAAAGAAACAATCGTAAAGAGGTGTTAAACACTCAGTTCACCATCAAAAGCAGTATTATTTAACATGCATTAGCATATTATAATAAATGTAAATATAATTGATATATTTTACAAACATAACAATGAACATATACATTATTGAAGAGCCCCATATGTCATCTTTTATCTTGGGTTTTATAGAGTTAATACGATGTTATCAAAGGAGAAGACCATAAAGGAAATCATTACACCTTGACCATCCAGTACTTCAGTTTTTCTTAGAGGTTCTGAAGTCACTAAGTCATTTTTTAAGAACAGCAATTTTTGTTTATGTTAAAATTATTGTAGACCATCTCAATCTTTATCAATATTTCCTTCTTTCACTTTCTTGATAAAGCCCCATATTTTGCTTCTGCTTCTGTGTTTTTTTAAACCAAATGATTATTAAACAGGGAGTGGAGGGCAAGGTGTGGTGGCTTACGCTTTAATCCCAGATCTTTGGGAGGCTGAGGCAGGAGGATCACTTGAACCCAGGAGTTTGAGACCAGCCCAGGCAACATAGTGAGACCACATATCTACAAAAATTTTAAAAATTAGCCATGTGTGGTGGCACGAGCCTATAGTCTCAGCACTTTAGAGGCACTGGTGAGAATTGCTTGAGTCCAGGAGTTTCAGGCTGCAGTGAGCTATTACCGCATCACAATTACCACTCTAGCCTGGGTGTGTGTGCGTGTGTGTGTGTGTGTGTGTGTGTGTGTGTGTGTGGGAGGGGGGCGGGGGGAGAGAGAGAAAGAGAGAGAGAGAGAGAGAGAGAGAGAGAGAGAGACCCTGTCTCTTAATCTGTAGAAAATGTCTAATACTACTCCTGTATTGGTTAAGTGACTCATTTATAACATAATTTGGGAAAGGAAATTCTCAGATTTTATCACAAGTGAGGACCCAGAACTAAGTGATAAAGTGGTTAAAATAAGGGTCTCAGCCAACTCAAGGGTTAGAATTTTCTTGGTATTTAATGTATTGTGCTTAATTTATCCATTATGTAAGTAAGCTCAAATCTCATTGGTCTCTTTATATAAAAAGGAAAAAGAGAAAAAAGATAAAGCACCATATTTTGCTGTTTCTGTTTTGCTGATATAGACACTTTATGTCATTGTTAATGTAGTCCTATGTAGGTCTTCTTATGTCAGCATCAGTCTAAGAGCAAATAATAAATTTATAGTGAGGTACAAAGATACTATTTGGACAGCTTTGTATTAACATGTTACAGTGTACAAAGGTTATACAAATTTGTTAGCGTTTTCTCACTGCAAAATATTATCAAATTAGGAAATAGCAGACACTAGGGATTGGTTTTTACTACATATAATGATGTTTAAGAGATACTTAAACTTGATTAAAAAGCTCAGCAATGATTTGTCTAAGATGAACCTACAGAGCTAATAGTCTTTAGTTTTTTGTTTTTTTTTAATTCTCATTTATAGCAACAAGCACATCAACCATTTGATTTTCTTATATTTTGGGAGAAAGTTGTGACCAGCTGGCAGTTTGGATTTGAAATAACAATGGAAAACAAGTGGCCTGTGCTGAAAATTGTTAGGTATATCTCTTTATGGAAAGCTATCCTGGTGATGTAAAACCACCCAGGTCTGTAGTTATATGATATAGGCAAGTAGAAAAATCAGGCAGGGCTGGGTTTTTATTAAAGATTTAGTTTGGTTTTTAGAAGTTATGGCAGTTTCTGATGAGTAGTCTAGTGCCACATATTGATTATTGTAAACGTTGGTTTCAAGACACGTTCTTATTTATTTATTTATTTATTTATTTTGAGACAGAGTTTAGCTATTGTTACCCAGGCTGGAGTGCAATGGCACAATCTCGGCTCACCGCAACCTCTGCCACCTGAGTTCAGGCAATTCTCCTGCCTTAGCCTCCTGAGTAGCTGGACTTACAGGCACGCGCCACCATGCCCAGCTAATTTCTGTATTTTTAGTAGAGACGGGGTTTCACCATGTTGACCAGGATGGTCTCGATCTCTCAACCTTGTGATCCACCCGTCTCGGCCTCCCAAAGTGCTGGGATTACAGGTGTGAGCCACCGCACCTGGCCTGCGACACGTTCTTATTTTAACCCTCCTAACCCTTCAAAGAGTCCTCGTTACCTATGGTTTAAGCAATTCCGCCTTGGTTTTTATATTCAAGATCTTTCACAGTTCATCACTGAGCTACCCTTTAATCCTCTGTGTCACTGCTTTTCAGTATGAATTGTCAACGTTTCTATGCTTTTTCTATTTCTTTGCCTTTTGTCAATCTTTGTTTAGTCTGGATTTTCTGTCTTTCTCCCATCTCTCCCTACTCTTCTAAGCCCTAGAATGCTTCAGGTACCACATAAATCACATCAGCATAAAATCTTCCATGACATTCTATTTATACATTTTATAAATGCCTCTTTTGTGCTGAGCTATCTGTGATCACCAAGGTAAGGGCGGGAGGAAAGGATGCTCCATGGTACTCCACTCTGATGCAAGAAGAAAAATTAGAAATTTATAGGCCGGGCGCGGTGGCTCAAGCCTGTAATCCCAGCACTTTGGGAGGCCGAGGCGGGTGGATCACGAGGTCGAGAGATCGAGACCATCCTGGTCAACATGGTGAAACCCCGTCTCTACTAAAAATACAAAAAACTAGCAGGGCGTGGTGGCGCGTGCCTGTAATCCCAGCTACTTAGGAGGCTGAGGCAGGAGAATTGCCTGAGCCCAGGAGGCGGAGGTTGCGGTGAGCCGAGACCGCGCCATTGCACTCCAGCCTGGGTAACAAGAGCGAAACTCCGTCTCAAAGAAAAAAAAAAAAAAAAAAAAGAAATTTATAAATATTTTTTATCTCATCCTGTATACGTTTTACTTTTTGTGTATGTCTTATAACATACACAATAAATTGGTACCCAAATAGAAAACAAATAATTAAAATACATATGTTGAGGGAGTGCATGCCCAAAATGTTTTATTGATGGGGTAAAGAACCAAAAGCTAAGAAAGCACTGATCTAATTGTCAGGTCTGTTCCCACAATGGTAAAGTTAGGTTGAGAATTGGACTAGATAGATTTCCAATGTTTGTTTTTTTTTTTTTTTTTTTTTTAAGCTTAAATGTTCATGGAGTTAAAAAATTTATTTTGAAAAATTTTAAGCATACAGAAAAGTTGCCAGCATAGTACAGTCAGCTCCCATCAGCCATTCATATGGTTTTATCCACTGTTAACATTTTGCCATATTTCCTCCTTGTCTTCTAATACACATGTATACATATTACTATACTTTTGTTCTGAACTGTTTGTTAGTAAATTGCAGAGGTTGCAACCCTTTAAGCTAAATACTATAGTGTATGTCTCTTACCAATAAAGACATTCTCTTATGTAAATAAAAGGCATATATAACATGTATGCAGAGAATAACAGTAACTGATCAAGTTCAGCATATCATAGTTTAACGTAGAATCGACATTCAAAGTTGCCTGTTATCCCTGTATGACCTTTATAGTTGTTTTTTCACTAATCTAAGGATTGCGGAAATAGGAATTTTCTTGCCATGTCTATTTAGTTTCTTTTAATATAGCAGTTTTTTAACTTTTCCTTGGCCTTTGTGACACAGAGCTTTGAAAAGTAAAGGCCCAACCAGAAACGGGCTCATGCCTGTTGTCCTAACACATTAGGAAACCAAGGCTGGATTGTTTGAGTTCCAGACCAGCCTGGGCAACCTGGTGAAACCCCGTCTCTACAAAAAAAAAAAAAAAAAAATTAGCTGGGTGTGGTGGTGTGTCCCTATAGTCCCAGCTATTCAGGAGGCTGAGGCAGGAGGATGGCCTGAGCCCAGGAGGTGGAGGTTGCAGTGAGCTGAGGTCGTACCACTGCACTCCAGACTGGGCAATAGAGCCAGACCTTGTCTCAAAAAAGAAAAGAAAAGGCCCTTAATTTTGTATAATGGCTCTTTTGGGTTTACGTAACTGTTTCTTCTGTACCTTGATTTTTTTGGTAGTTTAATTCTGTGTGTGTATGTGCATTTGGGTGCACACAGTGTGCACCTACGTGCTATGGTGCTGTGTGTGAATGTTGAGTCCTCTTTTCCAAACTAGATTGTAAATTCCTTATAGACAGAGATGATTTATCTTGGTAATTTTTATTCCCCACACTCCTAAGCACATAATACTTAGCCTGTGATACAAATTAAAAATATTCATAAGTAAAAGTTCTTACATATCCCATGGGTTAAGGAGATGATTTAAACAGAGAAGGACATATCAGATTAATTAACTCTCAGTAATTAAGGATGTCAAAGAATACCATAGTAACAATAGAAGCATTATGTTATATTTTATTGAATCTTGAAGGAAATTGGATACTCCAAAGCATAATATAATATGGAGCATGCACTGTGAATCCTATACTAATTGACATGTGTAATTTCTTTTCATCATTTCTCTGAGGAAACCCTTTGCAATAATGATCGATCTCTTTTCCATATACAGAGTCCCAAATGGTTTTTTCATCTGACATGGTATTTTAGTGGGCAGTTAGCATAAAAGATCTTTGTCTTTTAAAAACATGTTTCTCAAGATTGGAAATATCTTAGGTTGTCAATAAAAGGTCTCTTATTATTCTTTTATTATCAAATAAGCATAGTTGTTAGAAAGTGACTAATCCAGAGATTTGCTATGGCTCCTTATATTATTATTATTATTATTTTGAGATGGAGTTTCACTCTATTGCCCAGGCTGGAATGTAATGGCAAGATCTTGGCTCACTGCCTGCAATGTCTGCCTCTGGGGTTCACGTGATTCTCCTGCCTCAGCCTCCCAAGTAGCTGTGATTACAGGCACCCACCACCATGCCCAGCTAATGTTTGTAGCCACCACACCTGGCCCCCTTCTATCTATTTTTTATTTTTGTGGGTACATAGTCAGTATATATACTTACGAGGTACATGATATGTTTTGATACAGACATACAGTGTGTAATAATCACATCTTGGAGAATGGGATATCTATCCCCTCAAGCATTTATCCTTTGTATTACAAACAATGCAATTACAGTCTTATTTTGAAGTGTACAATTAAGTTATTATTGACTGTAGTTACCCTGTTTTGCTATCAAGTAGTAGGTTTTATTCATTTCTAACTATTTTGTTTTTTGTATCCATTTAGCATCTCCACCTTCTGCTAAGTCCCCAGTACCATTCCCAGCCTCTGGTAAACATCCTTCTATTCTCTATACCCCTAAGTTCAATTGTTTGGTTTTTAGTAGCTAATACAATTAAGAAGCTTTTCCTTTTAAAGTCAGCATGTGAAAAGATACATTGCAGCCTTTTAGAGGCTCTGATTTCCTTGAAGTCTGCAACTTATTTGTAAAGGTCCATGGTAAGATTGAACTTATTATTTAGAATTTTAAATTGGTCGCTTCAAGAATGCTTAGAAGATCGTTTGTTTCCTATTTTAATGAAGAACATTTAATATACAGGTTTTCTTGGTATTGACTTTCATAAGTATTATCTGGGGGCAATAACTGTCTCAGTTGATTATTTATCTCTGAAGGCCTATTTTAACTCTACATTTATCTGAACTTAACTGAATAACTCCTCATTAGTCAGCACATATTTTAGTGAAGAGGTTCTTAGGAGTAAAGGCTGACATTCACCATATTGTGGTTTGTCTGTGTGTATGTGTCTGTGGATAACTTGGCAATCGCTTCCTCAGTGAAATAACAGCCAGTGTGGTTCAGCCAAAGTTTAGAGGAATAAAATAACTGAAGTGGGAGGTTTTCATGTAATGCCAAGTGATATTATTCTTGGTTATTTCTTATTGAGTTGCTCAGTTAGCGTTTGTCATGGTAGATATTAAAACCAAACCAAGCAAACAAACAGTAAAAACCCATTAATAACCAACAAACAGGAAATACCAGGTAAGTCAGATTATCTAGTTACTTGCCGTATTTGAAGCCAAGAACTCTTCTTGTAACTCAAAAATAAATGTATGCTTAGGTCAGAAAAAGATTTAGAAATGAAAAAAAAAGGCTGAGCACAGTTGCTTACCCTTATAATCCCAGCACTTTGGGAGGCCCAGGCGGGTGGATCACGATGTCAAGAGATCGAGACCATCCTGGTCAACACGGTGAAACCCCGTCTCTACTAAAAATACAAAAAATTAGCTGGGCATGGTGGCGCGTGCCTGTAATCCCAGCTACTCAGGAGGCTGAGGCAGGAGAATTGCCTGAACCCAGGAGGCGGAGGTTGCGGTGAGCCGAGATCGCGCCATTGCACTCCAGCCTGGGTAACAAGAGTGAAACTCCGTCTCAAAAAAACAAACAAACAAACAAACAAACAAAAAATATAAAACTTAGCTGCGTGTGGTGACGGGCACCTATAGTCCCAGCTATTCGGGAGGCTGATGCAGGAGAATCGGTCGAACCCGGGAAGCCGAAGTTGCAGTGAGCCGAGACTGCACCACTGTACTCCAGCCTAGGTGACAGAGTGAGACTGTCTCAAAAAAAAAAAAAAAAGAAAGATAAAGATAAAAAAAGAAAGAAAGAAATGAAAACAACATTTTGTCTATTTTTTCCAGGATCAGATTTAATAGAAAACTGGTGATGCATTAAGTTTTTCACAGACTTGGCTTGAGAATATTTTATATTTTATATGCTTGCTATTTTTTAAAAAATAGGATTCACTGGGACTTATTTCCACTACAGCAGGAAGAGGCACTGTGATTCACTGAATTGTGTGAATTAAAGGCATGATCAAGGAACAGGCCCATTGAAAATGATGGCCCCGCAGTATTAAAAGTGCTTTGATCTTCTGTTTTGACACATTGAATTTATCTTTAATTATATGTGATGACATTTGATTACTCTACACTTAGACTATTATGTGGTTTTTAAAATATAGTTTGTAGTATATAACAACTTTAGCACCGATTTTTCTGTAGATACGAATTTACAGAGTGATGTTTTTAGTTTCGTTTAAGAGGAAACTATTAGACTTCTAAATTAACAGACATTTAAAATGTAAATATTTAATAGTCAGACAAAGTATAATTTTTATACAATAAGTATTAGGACTGTACCCTGTGGGACTTAGTGCCTTATTTTAATAGGTGTAATATATATGTATGTGGTGGTTTCCTGATCTATCCACTACTGGCTGCTTTACTACAGGTAAATCACTTGAGTTCTCTGAAACTGAAAAGTGAAAGCCTTAGAATACTTAATATTCAGGATTTCAATTATGAAATTCTTTGAGTCTACTATTCTATGATGTCTTTGATGGACATATGCAGAATTCCATATTAATTCTTGACACATTTTCTAAAAGCAAGATATTTTAAAAATATTTTGTGAATTAATGGTTTTTGACCTTGCATTTAAATATGAAAATGAAGTACTTTAAAAATGCACTATGACTTTTTCATCTTGTGGGAGGGGCAGTGAGTTGGGGGGCAACCCCATATAGGCCACAATTGTAGAGAGAACTTTCATTTGGAATTTCCTGTATTATGCCAGTACCTTAGCCTTGAGGATATGAGTGTTTCTTTGAAATTATCTGCTTTGCTTGCATTTACATGCTCAACCTTGGATTTTTCCCAATTTAGGCAGTTCTAAGAAGTCTTTAAGGGTTTGAACCTGATTCTAATTCTCTAGGGGAAATTACTAATTATTCTTTCTTTTAAAATGGTAGCCATATACAGTGATTTTACTTTTAACATCATTTAATCAGTTTTGTCAATGTCCCTAATGGGATAGCCAGGCACAAACAAAAGCAGAAACAAACTAATAATATTCTGCAAGAAAAGTGGCTAATTATAGATTATCATTGGGAAGCAGAATATTCCATGTGTTTTTATCCTGAATTTTGCTTCTTTTTGCCATAAAACCAGTTCCTAACTTTGTAGGGAGGGCTTTTATTGTAAAAAAAGATCTGCCCCATGCAGTTATTGGTTATGACCATTTATTGCCTAAGAACCAAATAGGGGAGCTTTCATTTGAGTTTATTAGAGAAGCAGAGTATGTTTTATCTGTAAGTACTTTGGGATTTTTTTTTGAACTAAAAACATACAAATACAATTATTGGTTATGACTATTTATTGCCTAATAACTAAACAGTGGTGCTTGATTTGAGTTTGTTTAGTAGAGAGGCATAGTGTGTTTTATCTGTAAGTACTTTGGGATTTTTTTTAAATTAAAATATACAAATATGTATAGTTTGTGGTAAGTAGGTGACAGCATGAAAAGCAAAACTGGAAAGGTATGATCCTGCAGCTGCATATCAAGCTACTGTTTTTTTTCTCACAGACTATTAGTGTGTTAAGATCTTATCATAGCATTTGTTTCTGTTTAGAGGGAGTAGAAGGGTGAAGCCTTACTAGAAACCATTTCAGAGTAGTTAC
Source organism: Saimiri boliviensis (assembly GCF_048565385.1). Classification (NCBI taxonomy): domain Eukaryota; kingdom Metazoa; phylum Chordata; class Mammalia; order Primates; family Cebidae; genus Saimiri; species Saimiri boliviensis. The sequence continues at coordinate 35,712,124 of NC_133450.1, read as the reverse complement.
CTCCAGACTATATGTGAATGGGAAAGAAGAGTAATACAGATAAGTTAAACATTAGATAATGATTGCTTTTTATTGCATTAAAAAACATGGGTAAAAGCAGTTGGAAATAGGAGCCAGGCACTTAAATCTGGGAAACTCATTTTTGGTCTTTTTTTTCCCACTGCTTCAGCAGCTTGGGAAGGATCCGTAGAGACAGAGCCTTCAGGCAGAAAGATGGAGGAGAGAAAGCAGATTATAGACCCTAAGCATCTGTAGGTTCTCTCTCTTTCTTGTTCCAGACAGCTGGTGAATCTGAATTGAATCCTTAGTAAAGTTTCATATTAGGTGATTTAGTAGATAGTAGTTAAGGAAAAATGATGATCTCCAAGAATTAGCCTGATTTTATAAAAAACTATCATGGAGATTAACCTAATTTCTTTCTTCTTTGAAAGGCTATTAGATTGTTGATCACAGCAGACAGGGATGTAAATTTCAGGAAGCTTTTTGACATGGTCCATCATATCACTGTGGGCAGGATGGATAAGAGTGATATGATATAATAATATGGTTATGTTGTTATGCAGTTGGCTGAACAGCCATCTGAAAGAGTGATATTTAATGATCTGTGTTAACCTGGAAGGAGAACTCTGGGATACCATAGGAATCTGTCTTCAGCTTCATTATATATATCAACAAAGAGTTAAAAGAAAATATAGCTGGCATACTGATTAAATTTGTAGATAATACACAGTTGAGAAAGGATGACTAAATTATTAGGTGATATAGACAGGAGTCCAAAAAGCTCTAAAAATACCATGATAATGGGCTTAACCAGTGAGATAAAATTTACTGGGGACACGTTTATAATATAATATATAATACTATGTATTACAGAATAAAGGAGAAACGACTTAGATGTAGGGGTAGAAGAAAAAAGCTTAACATTCCTAAGTTAACTGAACACTTAATATGATCAACTTTGTCATGTTCCTTTCAAAAAATGTATTGTGATCTTTGGAATGTCTAGATCATTAATAGAATGTCTAGAATAAGATTAGTAGTAGTCCTGCTTTATTCTCTGTATCCAACTATTTTGTTCTGATTATCATACTCTAAGAGTGATAAACTTCAAGCACATCCAGAAGAAAATGGCTGAAATTTTTCACATAACAAAGCTACAAAAAGAAGCCTATAAGGAGTCATAATAGCTATCTCCTAGTATTTGATGGGCAACCCTTTGGAAGGAAGGTTAGAATGAGACTGTGAAGCTCCAGAAGGCAAAGTGACAACCAATTGTGACATGAAGATGGATTTTGACTCTATGTAAAGAATAGTTGTCTGGTCCTTAAAGTTGTCTCAAAAATGAATAGACTGTGCTGGGAGTTAAATAGTGAATTTTTCAGGGTATTGCCAGACTACCTTCTGGGCATGTGGTAATAGAAGAAATTTATTCATCAGAAAGTGGGTAAAACTAGTTGATGTTTAGATTCCGTCTGATTCTTTTTGGTGGTGTGTTTCCTACTTGTTTATACCAATTTACTCTCTGTCATTTGGCTAAGAGGCAGAGAATATCTTTGACCATAAATTGATAAACAGGATTCATCTGTGTATGTTATTATCAAAACATGTCTGTGACTTTTGCAAAAAGCTTTATTCTTATTTACTCCTAAAATATCTTTTTGAAGTTAAAAGGACTTAAGTGTTAAGAAGAAAAAACTTTTTTTTCTAGGAAGCATTATTTATGTTTGACACTTTTTAAATTGGCATCAAAAACAAGGTGATCACACTGCAGCTATCAGAAGATAGTGCTATGAAATGAATATGTGCAGATACATCAGAGTAACCAAGTTAATTGGTTTGTTCATACATTTGTTCTTTTACTCATTCATTAATTTATAAATTTTTTTCAGATACCTGGTAAGTATTGGTTGCTCTGCTAGGTACTAGGAAATTGATATATACTACAATTTATTTGGCCATTTATTTACCTAAAAATCTGTTAATAGGCATTGAATACTCCAAGAAACATATTTTTAAAAATTTTAATTTTTGCGGGTACATAGTAGGTGTATTATACATTGTGTATCTGTATCAAAATATCTCGTGTACTCTGTAAATATATATACCTACTATATAGCAGCTATAAGAAGAAATATATACACCAAGGTGTATATATGTTTATTGGCATATATGAGATATTTTGATACAGATACACAGTATATAATAATCACATCAGGGCAATCATGCTTCAGGGGGTGCATACCCCATTTTTTAGTTATTTTAAAATGTACAAAAAATTATTGTGAACTGTAGTCATCCTGTTATGCTATTCAGCACTAGATTTTATTAGCTCTATCTAATTATATTTTTGTAGCCACTAACTATCCCACCTTCCCTCCAACCTGCTACCCTTCCCAGTCTGTGGTCACCATCATTCTACTCTCTATTTCCATGAGTTCAATTGTTTTAATTTTTAGCTCCCTCAAACAAGCAAAGTTTGTCTTTCTGTGTCTGGCTTATTTCACTTGACCTAATGACCACCAGTTCCACTTATGTTCTCACAGATGACAGGATCTCATTCTTTTTTATGGCTGAATAGTACTCCATTTTGTATATGCACCATATTTTCTTTATCCGTTAATCTATTGATGGATACTTAGGTTGCTTCCAAATCTTGGCTATTGTGACTAGGGCTCCAATAAACATGGGAGTGCAGATATCTCTTTGATATACTGATTTCCTTTTTGTGGATGTATACCTAGCAGTGGGATTGCTAGATCATATTGTAACTCTATTTTTGGTATTTTGAAGGCCCTCCAATCTGTTCTCCATAGTGTTGGTAATTATTTACATTCCTGTCAACAGTGTATGAGGATTCTCTAGTGAACAATTATTACTTTATTTTTTATGATGTAACCTCTAAAGATAAGTATAAAAGAAACCCTGGAAAATTCTGATTTTTTAACACTGACTGTATTCTAACAGTGTTAAATATTAAACAGTGCTAACTATTCTAACAACTATATGTTAATAACTTAACTATTAGTATATATAGTAATAAGTATAACTATTAAGTATCCATAAAAAAATCATACCTTTATGTACTTCAATATTAACATTACTTTGAATACTGAGGTAGATTTTTTTTTTTTCAGGTTTTTGTTCCTTCTTTTCCTTTTTTGGACTGTTGTTAATTTCCATATTGCTTTTTTGAAAAGAGAAATAAGATATCATGTAAGTGGTTCAAAAACACACACTAACCAATGTTTTTTTCAAGAAGAAAAGCCATTTTTGTTCTCCTGGATAAATATATTTTTAGCTGATTTTAAATTTAATGTGCATCATTGCTATGTAGGCAAGAATGATCTTGAAAAAGAAAGGTTTTGTAATGTTAAGCCAACAAAGACATTGCCTGCAGGATAAGTGAATAGTTGAACATATTCACTGGTTACATGATCAAGTTTTATCTTTAACTTATTTTAATATAAGATGGTTAATATGTTTCATATTAAGAGTATACCCTGCCGGCGCGGTGGCTCAAGCCTGTAATCCCAGCACTTTGGGAGGCCGAGGCGGGTGGATCACGAGGTCAAGAGATCGAGACCATCCTGGTCAACATGGTGAAACCCCGTCTCTACTAAAATTACAAAAAAATTAGCTGGGCATGGTGGCACGTGCCTGTAATCCCAGCTACTCAGGAGGCTGAGGCAGGAGAATTCCCTGAACCCAGGAGGCGGAGGTTGCGGTGAGCTGAGATCGCGCCATTGCACTCCAGCCTGGGTAACAAGAGCGAAACTCTGTCTCCAAAAAAAAAAAAAAAAAAGAGTATACGCTTTTAACCGTATCTTATAAATAATTATTAAGCCCAGGTAGGGTAACTTAGAATTATCTAGTTTTACAGTTAGAAATATGACATGAGAAGTCAGTGCTCCTTTGTATGACTAAGCTCAAGCAGGATTTAAGGCATGGAGGGGTCCCCACTGGTTGATCTTCAAATCTTACCATGTCTAAGACTGTTGCTACTGTCGTTTGTCTTTCTCTGGTTTCCTAGAATTCTTTGGAAAAATGTTAGCTCCTTTTCATCAGTCTTCCCTTCCGCAACTCATGATTTTCTCTAACATTTCCCATAGTAATCTCAAGATTGCAGAGAAATAGAAGAGATATTTGTATAATCATGTTTATAGCAGTGTTATACACAATAACCAAAAGGTGGAATCAACCCAAATGTCATCAGTGGGTGAATGGATAAACCAAATGTGGTAGGTAAATATAATTGAATATTCAGCTTGTAAAAGGAAAAACATTCTGACACATATACAACATGATGACCTTGAGGACATTATGCTAAGTGAAATAAGCCAGTCACAAAAAGACAAGTAATGTATGATTCCATTTGTATATGATACCTAGACTGCTTAGCAGATTAAGGGATCTTCAGGATTTGTAGTTCACAATCGGATATAACTAAGTCATCTATTCTACATGTCCCAAACTGTGAACTTAGTATCTTTTTCTCACAAATTTATCTTTGCTCTTTCCATCCCGAGTTAGAAATATGGATGTCAACCCATACTTCTTTTTTCTCCCTTTGAATACTATTGGAGACCAAGCCCTGCTGATTTTATATTCTTCATTTTTAAAAAAATCTGCCTTCTCTACATTGCCTGTAAAATTTATTCATTCAAGGAGTACTTAATTATGTAGTATTCCAGATGGTGTCAGTTCTGTGAAAAAAGAAAAAGTAGGGTAGGATGGGGGTTTGAGAGTGTGGGAGGTGGGGAGAGGGTTGCAATTTTTAAAATGGTGGTAATGATGGTCCAGGCCTGGTGCTGTGGTTCATGCCTGTAATCTCAGCACTTTGGGAGGCCCAGGTGGGAGAATCACTTGAGTCCAGGAGCTCAAGACCAGCCTGGGCAACAAAGTGAGACCGGGCCTCTACACAAAATTTAAAAATTAACTGGGTGTGGTGGTGTGTGCCTGTGGTCCCAGCTACGTGGGATGCTGAGGTAGGAACAGTGTTTTGAGACCAGGAGGTCGGGGCTGCAGTGAGCCAAGATTGTGACATTGCACTCCAGCCTGTGTTGACAGAGTGAGATTCTGTCTCAAAAAAAAAAAAAAAAAAAAAAAAAAAAAGGTGTCCATATCTATGAAATCTCAGCAAAAACCTGAAGGAAGTAAGCCATGAGAATATTTGGAAAAAAGGCTTTTCAAATAGGGAGAACAGTTAGTACAAAGCCTTTTAAGATGAGAGCATGTTTGATGAGTTCAAGGAACTCCAAGGAAGTCAGTAGATCTGAAGTGCAGAAAGGTCTTAGAGGTAACAGTGGTCCACTCATGTAGGGCTTTTGTGAGGCACTGAATGAATAGGTACGTTGAGTAGAGGAGAGACACCAGTTTTTGTTTTTAAAAGACCACTGGCTGCTGGTTGAGACTAGATTATATGAGCAAGGCATAAATTAGGCAAGCTGGGAGGTTGTTGGAATATTTCAATCAGCAGGTGAAGGTAGCTTAGACAGAGTTGTCAGTGACAGTGGAGGCAGTGAGCTATAGATTCTAGAATTTGGAAGATAGAGCCAACATGAGTTTCTAATAGATTAGCTGTAGGATATAAGAGAAAGAGTTGAGTTAAATCTATGTGTTTTTTTCCTTCCCCTACCCCCTCAAGTAAGTACATTTTCCATCACCTTAGATGGGAGGAATCGCTGTGGGTAGAGCAGGTTTAGAAGGGAAGAACAGGACTTGTTAACTTTGATGCGTCTGTTAGGTATCTAAGTGGAGGTATTGAGTAGGCAGTCGGATATTTGAGTTTAGAATTTCATTGGAAGTAAATTTGGGAGTCATATGATAATAAGTAGTATTTGAAACAAAAACCTAGATAAATCCCCCAAGAGAATGAATAGATGGAGAAAAGGAACGAAAACAGCCCAGGGCATTTCAACATTAAGAATCTGGATTCCGGCAGAGTAGAGGAAGAGAGGGAATCAACAAAGGAGACTGAGAAGAAGCAACCAGTGAGATAAGGGAGAAATCAAGAGTACAGTGTTCTGGAAGCCAAGTGAATAAAGAGTATCGAGGAGGAGAGAGTGATTCATTACTGTCTTAGTTTAGCTCCTAGTCACAGTCACTTCCCAAACTATGACAGTTGACTTTGGTCTTTGTGCCTCTAGCTCTATTTCCAACCCCTTCTCTATACCTCATCTTTTTCCTATTGTCTGTTATCAAATTGTTCTTTAAAACAAAACAAAAAACACACACTAGGCACAAAAACATAGAAAATTTAATTCTGCAGTTAAAAATTTGTCAGGTACTTCCAGTTATCTATGAAATCCATATTTTTTATGATGTGGATCTTCATGATTTACCATGTCTGTTTTTCCAGTCTCTTTCTATCTTCTGCTTCTACCTTATTGAATTATTTATTGACTCTCATACTATCTCATGTCTCTTCTCTCCTTCTGGAATTGTGATTGCTATTATTTACTTGTCTGTATCCCTCATGAGTTTTTTGAAGGCAAATAGTATTTCTAGTTCATTTCCATATCCCTGCACAATATGTGAAACATAGTTGTACAAGTTGTATATCCTTAATCTGCAAATCTAAAATCCAAAATTGAAAACTTTTGAGCATTAGCATGAGGCCACTAGTAGAAAATTCCACACCCAACCTTATGTGACAGGTTATCATCAAAACACACGTGTACAGCATTTTTTTTTTTTTTTTGAGATGGAGTCTCACTCTGTTACCCAGTCTGAAGTACAGAGGCTCACTACAACCTCTGCCTCCTAGGTTCAAGCAATTCTTCTGGCTTAGCCTCCCAAGTAGCTGGGGCTACAGGCACCCGCTATCAAGCTCAGCTAATTTTTGTGTTTTTAGTAGAGACAGGGTTTCACCGTGTTGGCCAGGCTTGTCTCGAACTCCTGACCTCGATCTGCCTGCCTCAGCCTCGCAGAATGCTGGGTTTACAGGTGTGAGCCAACGTGCCCAGCCCTTATTCAGCATTTTTAAGGGAAAAAAAAGACCTTTTTAGCCTATCTTGAGCTGTGGTATGTCTTCCCTGTGCACAACCCTGTGCACACTCAGATTCCCCTTCAACAGGCATGCCCACAAAGGGTAATAAAATGGCACATGTGCAGGTTGGAACAATGGCAGGTTCCTCACGATGCCTCACATGAGGCTAAGGTCTGTGAGCGTTACTTACTGTGTTTTTTTGCTTGTTTTTTGCTCTGTAGTGTAAAGATACTGTTGCAAATGTTATTAAAAAAAAAAAAAAAGCCTGCAGATACCCCCATGGTAACAGTGATAAGAAAAAGAGGAAGCATTTGTTTATCTATAGACAGAAAGCCGAGTTGTTAGAGAAAATGGACAGCAGTATAAGCATGAAATGCCTTACAGAAGAGTATGATATTGGAATGACCTAAAGAAACAGAAGGATAAACTGTTGACATTCTATGCTGAAAGGAATGAAGTTAGTGCAAAATAGATAAACAGCGCGTAAAGTTAAAAATGAAGATCTTGATCACGTACTGAAAAGAATGGACCCATCAGTATTGCAGTGAGCACACGTCACTTAATTTTATGCTGATCGTGAAACAAAGATTGATTACAGTGAATTGAAAATTGAAGAGAACTGTGAATATTCAACAGGCAAGTTGCAGAAATTTAAAAAAAGACAAAGCATTACATTTTTAAAGATTTGTACAAATTGTCCACTGATCATGAAACAGCAGAGAAATGTATTGATAAATTTGCCAGGGTCATTGCTGATGAAGATATTATGCTAGAACAAATCTGAAATGCTGATGAAACATCACTGTTTTGGCATTACTGCCCAAGAAAGATAACTGACTACAATTTGCGAATTAAGGATGCAAAGGACAAAATAACAGTGTTGATATGTGTTAATGTAGTAGGCACACGTTTAAGTATAAACTTGCTGTGATAGGCAAAAGCTTGCTCACTATTTTCAAGGAATGAATTTTTAACCAGTCCACTATTATGCTAACAAAAAGGCATGGATCACCAGGAACATCTTTTCTGATTGGTTTTGTAAACAGCACTTACCAGTGGCTTGTGCTTACTGCTGGAAAGCTGGATCAGATGACAACTGCCAGATTTTATTTTTATTTATTTATTTATTTTTTGAGACAGAGTTTCACTCTTGTTACCCAGTCTCGAGTGCAATGGCACGATCTTGGCTCACCACAACCTCCGCCTCCTGAGTTCAGGCAATTCTTCTGCCTCAGCCTCCTGAGGAGCTGGGATTATAGGCACACGCCACCATGCCCAGCTAATTTTTTGTATTTTTACTAGAGACGAGGTTTCACCATGTTGACCAGGATGGTCTCGATCTCTTGACCTCGTGATCCACCCGCCTCGGCCTCCCAAAGTGCTGGGATTACAGGCTTGAGCCACCGTGCCTGGCCCAGATTTTATTGTTTAATTAAAACTGTTTTGCTCATCCTCCAGCTGAAATTCTCATGAAAAATCATGTTTATGTCATGTACTTTTTGCCAAATATGACTTCATTAATTCAGCCATGTGACCAGGGTTTCCTTTAGATTAATGAAGAGTAAATATGAAAACACTTTCTTGAATAGCATGCTGACAGCTGTAAACAGAGGTGTGTGTGAAATGTTTTCAAAAGGAGTTTAGCATGAAGGATGGTGCATATGCTGTTGCTGATGCTTGGAATACAGTGACTAAAGACACAGTGCATGTCTGGCACAGCCTCTGTCCTGCCTCTGTTAGCAATAATGGTGAACAAGGTGATGACTTTGACGGGTTCTGTATGTCAAGTGAGAAAAAACAACGTCTGACCCCACATATGCAAAATATATGCTTTCAGAGTTCATCAGTAAGCTAGAAGAAGTAGATGTCAAAGGAGCTTTTAATATCAATAATGATGCTTTGGTTGTTCTTTCATTGACTAATGATGAAATAGCCGAAATCGTTCTGAATCAAGGCGATAGTGACAATGAAGATGACAATATTAACATTGCAGAAAAAGAGCCCACAGACATAGTGAAAATGTGTGATTGGGCACATTGAAGGACTAGAGCAGTGCACATTCATCAGAGAACAAGAAATTATGTCAGTTTATAAAATCAAAGAGGTACTTTTAAGACAAAAACCATTGTTAATGAGGCAGATGACTTTGGAGGAAATATTTTAAAAAGCCATGCAACAGAATACCTTCTCCTCCCTGTGAGGAACACTCCCTGGTCTCTTGACTGCTTCTGATGTTTCTTCTCACCGAAAAAAATAAAATAGAGTGTACGGTAGTAATCTTTTAATCAGAACACAATATCCTAGGTGGAGACCAAAATCCTACCATTGTTTGTTGTTGCTGTTGCTCAGTAGCTGACGTAAGTATCCTGGTGATGCTACTGTGCTGCTTAGTTGCTCTGAACACATTATTTTTCAATTTATATAATAGTTTCACTCTTAAGTATTTATGTGTGAATGAGTGTAAGAAAATGATTCCTTAGTGGTTGCATATAGATTCAATCAGGAGTGAGGACGATGGCAAATAACCAGATAGTCCACATGGTGGCTGAGATTGAATGTACACACCTTGTTTTAGGCACAAAATTATTTAAACCGTTATATATAACTACCTTCAGGCTGTGTATATAACGTATATATGAAACATAAATGAATTTTGTGTTTAGACTTGGATCTCATCCCAGAGAGATTTCATTGTGTATATGAAAATTTTTCACAATCAGAAGTTCAAAAGCCAAAATACTTCTAATTCCAAACATTTCAGATAAGGACTATCCAAGTTTTACTAAACAAATGCTTGTTAAAATATTATTTTTTGTTGCTCAGGCTGAACTCAACTTCCTGGTCTCAAGCTATCTTCTTCCTGAGGATCTGAGTTGCTGGGACTACACACATATTCAACCACACTCAACTAAACTTTGTTATCTTTAAAGGAATTAAATAAATGAGGAAAAAAGTCTTTTATATTTAATTTAATATCAAGTATTAATATTTCAATTTAAGTTAAATTTATTAAATTAAAATTAGTTTCAAAATATTTGCTACAATATTAAATATAAATGAAATAATTTATAAATAATATCCATAGATAAATATTAAAACTAAATATCAATGTTAAATGCCACATATTTACCATTCTGGTATTCTTCATTACTGTATGTAGATCCAGGCTTTCATCTGGAATCATTTAACTTCATCCTGAAGAATGTTCTTTATATTCTTTATATTTCTTATAATGTAGATGTGCTTGCAATGAATTCTTTCAGCCTTTGGTTTTCTGAAAGTTTTTATTTGTCCTTTAATTTTGAAGGACATATTTGCTATAAATAGAATTCTAGGTTGACAATGTTTTGTGTTTTTTCCTTTTTGTATTTTAAGGTTGTCATTCCATTGTATTCTGGCTTGTGTTGTTTCTGATGAGAAGTCATGATATTCTTAGCTATGTTCTGTTCTATATAATACCATTTTTTTTTTACTGCTTTTAAACTTTTTCCTTTTTTCTTTATAACTGTTTGTTTTTAGCATTTCGATTATGATGTGTCTTTGTGTGGCTTTCTTTATATTTATCCTGTTTGTCATTTGTTGAGATGCTTTTATCTGTTTTTTGATTTTTTGTCAAATATCGTAAATTTTGGCCATTCATTTATCAGGTACTGTCCTGCCCCTCTCATCCCACTCATGATACTCTATTTGCATGTAAGTTAAACCTGTGAAACCAGTAAATTAATACCATTCCACAGATAACTGAATCTTTGTTAATTTTGTCTTTTTTCTTTCTGTGCCTCAGTGTGGATATTATTGTTGTGCTTCAAGTTTATTCTCTTTCTCGTGCCAAATCAGCTATTAATCCCATTATTAATATTAATATGGGAATTGTGAATGTGATGTTGATGAATGCAGAACTCTATTATCTTTCTATAAAGAATGTTGGGCTTTGTTCTAGGAGATAGTTTGAGTGAATTGTGGATCAATACAACCCCCTTTTTTTTTTGCTTTAAGTTCTGGGGTACATGTGCAGATCATGCAGATTATTATGTAGGTATACACATGTCGTGGTGGTTTGCTGCATCCATACCCCTGTCACCTACATTAGGTATTTTTGCTGTTATCCCTCCCCAATCCCCCTACCCCCTGCTATCTCTCATCTAGCCCTCCCATCTCCCAACGGGCCCCAGTGTGGGATGTTCCCCTCACTGTGTCCATGTGTTCTTATTGTTCAAAACCCACTTATGAGTGAGAACATGCGGTATTTGGTTTTCTGTTCTTGTGTCAGTTTGCTGAGAATGATGGTTTCCAGCTTCATCCATGTCCCTGCAAAGGACATGAATTCATCCTTTTTAGTGGCTGAATAGTATTCCATGGTGTATATGTGCCACATTTTCTTTATCCAATCTATCATTGATGGGCATTTTGGTTGGTTCCAACTCTCTTCTATTGTAAATAGTGCTGCAGTGAACATACATGTGCATGTATCTTTATAATAGAATGATTTATAATCCTTTGGATATATACCCAGTTATGGGATTGCCGGGTCAAATGGAATTTCTATTTCTAGGTCCTTGAGGAATTGCCACACTGTCTTCCACAATGGTTGAACTAATTTACACTCTCGCCAACAGTGTAAAAGTGTTCCTATTTCTCCACATCCTCTCTAGCATCTGTTGTCTCCAGATTATTTAATGATCGCCATTCTAACTGGCATGAGATGGTATCTCAGTGTGGTTTTAATTTGCATTTCTCTAATGACCAGTGGTGATGAGCATTTTTTCATACGTTTGTTGTCTGCATAAATGTCTTCTTTTGAAAGGGTCTGTTTATATCTTTTGCCAACTTTTTGATGGGGTTGTTTTCTTCGTGCAAATTTGTTCAAGTTCTTTGTAGATTCTGTATATTAGCTTTTGTCAGATGGGTAGATTGCAGAAATGTTTTCCCATTCTGTTGGATGGCCATTCACTCTAATGATAGTTTCTTTTGCTGTACAGAAGCTCTTAAGTTTAATTAGATCCTATTTGTCTAATTTGGCCTTTGTTGCCATCGCTTTTGGTGTTTTAGTCATGAAATCCTTGCCTATGCCTATGTCCTGAATGTTATTGCCTAGGTTTTCTTCTAGGGTTTTTATTGTGTTAGATCTTATGTTTAAATGCTTACTCCATCTGGAGTTAATTTTTGTATAAGGTATAAGGAAGGGGTCCAGTTTCAACTTTCTGCACATGACTAGCCAATTTTCCCAACACCATGTATTAAACAGGGAGTCCTTTCCCCCATTGCTTGTTTTTGTCAGGTTTGTCAAAGTTCAGATGGTCGTAGATGTGTGATACTGCTTCCGAGGCCTCTGTTCTTATCCATTGGCCTATATCTCTGTTTTGGTACCAGTACCATACTGTTTTAATTACTGTAGCCTTGTAGTATAATTTGAAGTCAGGCTTTTTTTTGTTTGTTTGTTTGTTTTTGCTTAGGATTGTCTTGGCTATGCAAGCTCTTTTTTGGTTCCATATTAAGTTTAAGGTGTTTTTTTCAGTTCTGTGAAGAAGGTCAATGGTAGCTTAATGGGGATAGCATTGAATCTATAAATTACTTTGGGCAGTATGGCCATTTTCACGATATTGCTTCTTCCTAACCATGAGCATGGAATGTTTTTCCATTTGTTTGTGTTCTCTTTTATTTCCTTGAGCAGTAGTTTATACTCCTTGAAGAGGTCCTTCACGTCCCTTGTTAGTTGTATTCCTAGGTATTTTATTCTCTTTGTCGCAATTGTGAATGGGAGTTTGATCATGATTTGGCTCTCTGTCTGTTATTGGTGTATAGGAATGCTTGTGATTTTTGCACATTTAAGGTGTTTATCATCTTAAGATTTTGGGCTGAGACAATGGGATCTTCTAAATATACAATCATGTCATCTGCAAATAGAGACAATTTGAATTCCTCTTTTCCTTATTGAATACCCTTTATTTCTTTTTCTTGCCTGATTTCTCTGGCAAGAACTTCCAATACCATGTTGAATAGGAGTGGTGAGAGAGGGCTTCCTTGTCTAGTGCCAGTTTTCAAAGGGAATGCTTTCAGTTTTTGCCCATTCAGTATAATATTGGCTGTGGGTTTGCTATAAATAGCTTTTATTGTTTTGAGGTACATTCCATCAATACCTAGTTTATCGAGAATTTTTAGCATAAAGGGCTGTTGAATTTTGTTGAAAGCCTTCTCTGCATCTATTGTGATAATCATGTGGTTTTAGTCTTTGGTTCTGTTTATGTGATGAATTATATTTATAACTTTGCATATGTTAAACCAGCCTTGCATCCCTGGGGTGAAGCCAACTTGATTGTGATGGATAAGCTTTTTGATGTGCTGTTGGATTTGGTTTGCCAGTATTTTATTGAAGATTTTCGCATCAATGTTCATCATGGATATTAGCCTGAAATTTTCTTTTTTCATTGTGTCTCTTCCAGGTTTTGGTATCAGAATGATATTGGTCTCATAAAATGAGTTAGGGAGAATTCTCTCTTTTTGTATTGTTTGAAATAGTTTCAGAAGGAATGGTACCAGCTCCTCTATGTACGTTTGGTAGAATTTGGCTGTGAACCTGTCTGGTCCTGGACTTTTTTTGGTTGGTAGGCTATTAATTGCTACCTCAACTTCAGACCTTGTTATTGGTCTATTCAGGGATTCTACTTCTTCCTGGTTTTGTCTTGGGAGGGTATTAGTGTCCATTTCTTCTAGATTTATTGGTTTATGTGCATAGAGGTGTTTGTAGTAATCTCTAATGGTAGTTTGTATTTCTGTGGAATCAGTGGTGATATCTTCTTTATTATTTTTTTAATTGCATCTATTCGATTCTTCTCTCTTCTTTTTTGTTAGTCTGGCTAGTGGTCTATCTATTTTGTTGATCTTTTCAAAAAACCAGCTCTTGGATTTACTGATTTTTTTGAAGGGTTTTTTTTTGTGTCCCTGTCTCCTTCAGTTCTGCTCTGATCTTAGTTATTTCTTGGCTTCTGCTAGCTTTTGAATTTGTTTGATGTTGCTCCTCTAGTTCTTTTAATTGTGATGATAGGGTGTCAGTTTTAGATCTTTCCTTGCTTCTCATGTGGGCATTTATTGCTATAAATTTCCCTCTAGACACTGCTTTAAATATGTCCCAGAGATTCTGGTATGTTGTGTCTTCATTCTCATTGGTTTCAAAGAACATCTTTATTTCTGCCTTCATTTCATTATTTATACAGTAGTCATTCAGGAGCAGGTTGTTTAGTTTCTATATAGTTGTACGGTTTTGAATGAGTTTCTTAATCCTGAGTTCTAATTTGATTGCACCGTGGTCTGAGAGACTGTTATGATTTCTGTTCTTTTGCATTTGCTGAGAAGTGATTTACTTACAATTATGTGGTCAATTTTAGAGTAAGTGTGATGTGATGCTCAGAAGAATGTATATTCTGTGGATTTGGGGTGGAGAGTTCTGTAGATGTCTATTAGATTTGCTTGGTCCAGATCTGAGTTCAAGAAGTCCTGGATATCCTTGTTTATTTTCTGTCTTGTTGATCTGTCTAATATTGACAATGGAGTGTTAACATCTCCCACTAATATTGTGTGGGAGTCGATAAGTCTCTTTGTAGGTCATAAAGAACTTACTTTATGTATCTAGGTGTTCCTGTATTGGGTGCATATATATTTAGGAAGGTTAGCTCTTCTTGTTGCATTGATCCCTTTACCATTATGTAGTGCCCTTCTTTGTCTCTTTATCTTTGTTGGTTTAAAGTCTGTTTTATAAGAGACTAGGATCACAATCTCTGCTTTTTTTTTGCTCTCCATTTGCTTGGTAAATCTTCCTCCATACCTTTATTTTGAGGCTATGTGTGTCTTTGCATGTGAGATGGGTTTCCTGAATATAGCACACTAATTGATCTTGACTCTTAGTCCTATTTGCCAGTCTGTGTCTTTTGATTGGGGCATCTAGCCAATTTACATTTAAGGTTAATATTGTTATGTGTGAATTTGCTCCTGCCATTTTGTTACTGGCTGGTTGTTTTGCCTGTTAGTTGATGCAGTTTCTTCAGTGTGTTGATGGTTCTTACCATTTGGTATGTTTTTGCATTGGCTGGTACTGGTTGTACCTTTCCATGTTTACTGCTTCCTTCAGAAGCTCTTGTAAGGCAGGCCTGGTGATGACAAAATCTCTCAGCAATTGCTTGTCTATAAAGGATTTTATTTCTCCTTCACTTATGAAACTTAGTTTGGCTGGATATGAAATTTTAGGTTGAAAGTTCTTTTCTTTAAGGATGTTGAATATTGGCCCCCACTCTCTTCTAGTTTGTAGGGTTTTTGCTGTAAGTCTGATGGGCTTCCCTTTGTGGATAACCCAACCTCTTTCTCTGACTGCCCGTAGCATTTTTTTCCTTCATTTCAACCTTGGTGAATCTGATGATTATATGCCTTGGGGTTGCTCTTCTTGAGGAATATCTTTGTGGTGTTCTCTGTATTTCCTGGATTTGAATGTTGGCCTGCCTTGCTAGATTGGGAAAGTTCTCCGGGATAATATCCTGAAGAGTGTTTTCTAGTTTGGCTTCATTCTCCCCATCACTTTCAGGTACACCAATCAAATGTAAATTAGGTCTTTTTACATAATCCCATATTTCTTGGAGGATTTGTTTATTTCTTTTCACTCTTTTTTTCTCTAATCTTGCCTTCTCATTTTATTTCATTGACTTGATCTTCAATCTCTGATACCCTTTCTTCTGCTTGATCGATTCAGCTATTGAAACTTGTGTATGCTTTGTGAAGTTCTGGTGCTGTGTTTTTCAGCTCCATCAAGTCATTTATGTTCTTCTCTGAGCTAGTTATTCTAGTTAGCATTTTGTTTAATCTTTTTTCAAGGTTCTTAGTTTCTTTGCATTGGGTTAGAACATGCTCCTTTAGCTCAGAGAATTTTGTTATTACCCACCTTCTGAAGCCTGCTTCTGTCAATTTGTTGAAATAATTCTCCATCCACTTTTGTTCCCTTACTGGTGAGGAGTTGTGATCCCCTGGGGGAGAAGAGGCATTCTGGTTTTGGTGTTTTCATCCTTTTTGCACCCGTTTCTTCCCATCTTCGTGGATTTATTCACCTTTGGTCTTTGAAGTTGGTGACTTTTGGATGGGTCTGAGTGGATGTTTTTTCTGTTGATGTTGAAGCTATTTCTTTCTGTTTTTTAGTTTTCCTTCTAACAGGCAGGCCCCTCTGCTGCAGGACTGCTGGAGGTCCATTCCAGGCCCTGCTTGCCTGGGAATTACCCATGGGAGCTGCAGAACAGCAATGATTACTGCCTGTTCCTTCCTCTGGTAGCTTCATCCCAGAAGGGTACCTGCCAGATGTCAGCCAGAGCTCTCCTGTATGAGGTGTCTCTCAGGATACATGGGGCTCAGGGAGCCACTTGATGAGGCAGTCTGACCCTTATCAGAGCTCAAGTGCTGTTCTGGGAGCTCTGTTGCTCCCTTCAGAGCTGCTGGGCAGGGACGTTTAAGTCTACTGAAGTAGAACTCACAACCACTCCTTTTCCCAGGTGCTCTGACCCAGGAAAATGGGACTTTATTTATAAGTCCCTGATGGGCTGCTGCATTTTCTCAGACATGCCCCGCCCAGCAAGAAAGGAGTCTAGTCACAATCTGCCTGCAGAGGCCTTGCTGAGCTACCACGGGCTCTGACCAGCTATCGATCTTCCAGGTGGAGCTCAAACAGCTCTGCTGGCTGCGAAAATCACAAGCCAGTGGGTCTCAGTTTGCTGGTCTTTGTGGGGGTAGGACCTGCCCTGCTGGATCACTTGGCTACCTGCCTTCAGTCCCCTTTTTTTTCAGGGGAATGGGTGATTCTGTCTTATAGGTGTTCCAGTCGCCAGCTAAAACAGCCACCCAGTTTTGTGCTGGAAACCTGCAGCTCTGGTGTTGTTGGCACAGGCAGGAATCTCTTGGTGACTGGGCTATAAAGACCGTGGGAAAAGTGCAGTTATCTGAGCCAGAGTGCCGGAGCGTCCAGAAAAGTCCCCGATGGCCTCCATTGGGTAGGAGAGGGTGTTCTTTGGTCCCTTGCACTTCCCAGGTGAGGCAACACCCCACCCTGCTTCGGTTTGCCCTCCTTGTGCTACACCCACTATCCAACCAGTCCTATTGAGATGAACCTGGTACCTCGACTGGAGATGTGGAGACCACTCGCCTTCTGCATCACTCTCACTGGGAATTGCACACTCCGGAGCTGTTCCTATTTGGCCATCTTGGCAGAAGTCCCAGTATAACCCTTTTGATGCTTGTTAGAGTTTGTCTAGAATTGTTTTTTATTCTAGGGCATTGGCTTTCAAAGTGTAGTACCTGGACCAACAGTATCAGTGTCACCTTGGAGTGATGCTTAGCAGTCTGTGTTTTAATACATCTCTGAGTATTGTGGTGTACTCTTAACTTTTAATCTTTTTCCTTTTTAGAAAAAAAAAGTGCAGCTTACTGCCAGTGCTTATTTAACTTTACATAAACATGGTCTTTGAGGCTGAAGCAGATCTGACTGATTTTCAATGTGAAAATAAAATATAAAAACAGTTCTTGGAGTTATTTTTAAACTGAACTAACATCATAATCATCTGAATCATCAGAATCGTCTACTTTGGAAAAATTAGATTCATCAAATGAATCTTTAGCCAACAACTGCTGAGAACAGTGTTAACATCAAGTGTAGGAATCCTGCGTTTTCTAGGATGTGGCATTTTTTAGCGATTGAGAATTACTATATTTTGTAAATGGATATATCACTACTAAAAACAGAATGGTATAAATAGAATGATGTCTTTTGTTGCCAAAGTTGACATATTAGAGCAATGTGAAAATAATAATTAAAATGAGATATTACATGGGGAAGTTATCTTCGGGTAGATGCTGCAGTTGCAAGTGCCACTGGTGAGTGGCGAATTGGGAAAGGATCAAGAACCACTACTCTAGAGCTAGTTAGGATGTGACCCTTCTGGAGTCTCTGTTCGGTGCTCTAGACATTCAATGAGGTCTCTCTGCTTTACCTTGTCAGAATGTCTCACAGTCTTATATGAGTTCTTGAAATTGTTGAGATTAACATTCATGGTACTTTGCTTGCTTACTCTATGTATGTGCAGCTTACTTTTCAGTCGTAGTCTCAAGGGAACCCTATGTAGATTTCTTGAGCTTTTCTCTGTACAGCTCCTCCTCTTTAGCACTCTGTCCTGAAGATTCCATCTCTTTCCTCCTCTTTAAACTCTGAATCTGTCACCCTAATTTGGTAAGACTGCTGTACTTTTTCTTGGGGTTATCATTCCTTGTGGTGCATTTCAGAAAGTGCTTCTGGACAGACAACAGGACGACCTTGTTCATTTTCCTTTTCTTAGGGATCACAGTCCTACACTAACTTTTGTCTGATGTGTGACAATAACTCTTTTGTATATTTTTCCAGTTTTTTCAGTGTTTACATTAGGATAGATCTGGTACCAGTTACTCTGTTGTAGCTGGAAGTACAGGTATTTATTTTTTTTATGATCATGAGCTACATAGAAGCTAGTTATGAGAAAAATGAATGCTGTACTAATTTCTTCACATGATTTCAGGCAGCATTAGAGTGCTATATGATACATATTAGGCATTATGCTGGGATAGGAGGATTAAAACCTAAATGGGATAATGCCTTTGTCTTCAAAGATCTCATAACTTATAAGAGTAGACTGGTATATAAACAACACATTCCAAGTCAGTTTGTGATAAAGGCAGCATGAAATTATATAAAGGCCATGGACTTTGAAATTGGATAGGCTTTTGTTAAATCCCAACTCCATGACTTATTATTGTATTATGCAACCTCTCACATCTTTGGTTTTCCATCTGCAGAAAGAAGATAATAGTATATTATAGGACTTTTGAGAAGATTATATTAAAATTCTTTTATAAAGCCCTTGGCATATCATAGAGGTTCATTAAGTATTGAGTTTATTTTCCCTTAGAATAAACGTAGCATGGTGGAGCAGTTAATTTTTATTATTGCTATAGAATTCTTCAGGGAGGAAATGATATTTAAATTGTGCATTTAAGGTTGAATAGGGTTTTGGTATGTGTTAGATGGGTTCCAAGGACATTCTACTTTAAAGAAACTAAATGCACAAGGGCTCAAAGGTGTAAAACACGGGGAACCTGTAAATACACTTATGAATGTCAGCATAGTCCAGAACCTTAGGAAAAGTAGCTTAGATCTTAAAAACAACAACAAAACCTAGTAGTAGGAATGTAAAAATGAAGAAAGAAAGAACAAACAAAGTCTAACCTCATAGTAAAAGTATACTTCCTTAGGCCATTCTATTTATTGCCATGACTAATAAATTTGGGAAAGCCTGTGGAAAATTCCTGTGGGCTGATCTTTTCTTAACCACTATTCAAGACTGCTTTACGTTGATAGTCTAAGCTGATCGTTTCATTAATATTAAACTCCAGAGCTCATTCCCAAGTTTCCAAGAATTTGCTGAATTGCTTTTCTCTGTTATCTGTTTCTTTGGGTAACTTCCATCTTTTTTTTTTTTTTTTCCTAGCCCTGTAAAAATTGATTTCCTAGGGTTTCCAAATGATTGATAATGTGAAAGTACTATAAAGACTTTTCTTAGACTCTGGTATGTTCACATTTAGTACAAATACTGTCAAGGGCTTTGTAAAGTGTATAACTAATATAGTTTCTACATATATTTTAGTAGGGAATTCTAAACTTAAGTATTTTATTTCATTTAGGTTAAAATATATACTGTTTTTTATTTTTAAATATATATTTTATTGCACTTTAGTTTCTGGGGTGCATGTGTAGATCATGCAGGATTGTTGCATAGGTACATATATGGCAATGTGGTTTGCTGCCCTCATCCCTCCGTCACCTATATCTGTCATTTTTCCCCCATGTTATGCCTCCCCAACCTCCCTACCCTCCACTGTCCCTCCCCTATTCCCTCACAACAGACCCCAGTGTGTGATGCTCCCCTCCCTGTGTTCATGTGTTCTCATTGTTCAACACCTGCCTATGAGTGAGAACATGCGGTGTTTGATTTTCTGTTCTTGCATCAGTTTGCTGAGAATGATAGTTTCCAGATTCATCCATGTCCCTACAAAGGACACATATGCATCATTTTTTGCGGCTGCATAGCATTCCATGGTGTATGTGCCACATTTTCCTTGTTCAGTCTATCATCAATGGGCATTTGGGTTGGTTCAGATCTTTGCTATTGTTAAGCAGTGCCGCAATGAACATACGTGTGCATGTGTCTTTATAATAGAACAATTTATAATCCTTTGGGTAAATACCCAGTAATGGGATTGCTGGGTCAAATGGAATTTCTATTTCTAGGTCCTTAAGGAATCACCACACTGTCTTCCACAATGGTTGAACTAATTTACACTCCCATCAACAGTGTAAAAGTGTTCCTGTTTCTCTACATACTCTCCAGCATCTGTTGTCTCCAGATTGTTTAATGATGGCCATTCTAACTGGCATGAGATGGTAGCTCAATGTGGTTTTGATTTGCATTTCTCTAATGACCAGTGATGATGAGCGTTTTTTTATATGTTTGTTGGCCTCATGTGTGTCTTCTTTTGAAAAGATATGGACTGTTAAGATATTTTCTCTTTTAAATTTTTGCATCATTCAAAATCAGTTGTTTTGCATCATTAAAAATCAGTTGGCTTTTTGGATTGAGTTTACTTCATTTTTCCAGTGGGTAACTTTTATCTGACCTTTAGATCTGATATTTTTTGATTTGTTTTCTGAAGCTACGGAATGTTTGGTAAAAAATAAGCCTCATGAAGAAGGGCTATTATCCCTGAAAATGATGAGACCAGAAATGAGAAAAACAAAAATCAAATATCACCCTCGAAATGTGGATTTCAGTTTTTAAAAGTTCTTTATCCTCTGTTCTGAGACCCATAATTTAGAAGTCTGTTCCTCTGCTTCTCTGTGATAAGTTCTCACAAAAAATCCTCTTGTGTTTTCATTAAAATCACATTGAATTCATAAATTGGGGAGAATTTACATATTTATAATATTGAGTCTTTTCATTTATGAAAATGGTTTATTTCTCTAGTTAGGTATTCTATAATATTAGAGTTTGTCCTCAAAGATCTTGCAAATTATACTTTGGTTAGATTTATTGATGGGTTTTTAAAGTTTTTAAAAAATGAAATCTTTTTTTTTATGTAATTAAATCAGTTGTTGGATCAGAAATTGATTTTTATATTTCAAGTCCAGCAAACCTGCTTCATATCTTATTAAAATGGATTCCAAAGTATCTTATATTTTCTATGGAATCATATTTGCAGTAGCAGTTTTTCTTCCATTCCACACCTCGAACTTCTTGATTTTCGAATAGAAGTGTTCTTATAGAGAAAAAAGGATAAAAAGGAACAAGCAAAGTCTCCAAGAAATATGAGACTATGTGAAAAGACCTAATCTACGTTTTTTAGGTGTACCTGAATGTGACAAAGAGAATGAATCCAAGCTGGAAAATACACTTCAGGATATTATACAGGAAAATTTTCCCAACGTAGCAAGGCAGGACAATATTCAACTCCAGGTGATACAGAGAACACCACAAAGATATTCCTCAAGAAGACCAACCTCAAGGCACAGAATCGTCAGATTCACCAGGGTTGAAATGAAGGAGAAAATACTAAGAGCAGCCAGAGAGAAAGGTCAGGTTACCCACAAAGGGAAGCCTATCAGACTCACAGCAGATCTCTCAGCAGAAACCCTACATGCCAGAAGAGAGTGGGGGCCAATATTCAACATCCCTAAAGAAAAGAACTTTCAACCCAGAATTTCACATCCAGCCGAACTAAGCTTCATAAGTGAAGGAAAAATAAAATCTTTTGTGAACAAGCAAGCACTCAGAGATTTCATCACCAGCAGGCCTGCTTTACAAGAGCTTCTGAAAGAACCACTACACATAGAAAGGAACAAACAGTATCAGCCTTTCTAAAAAAATACCAAAAAGTAAAGAACATCAACATAATGAAAAATTTACATCAACTAATGGGCAAATCAGCCAGCTAATATTAAATGGCAGTATTAAACTCACATATATTATTATTAATTCTAAATTTAAATCGACTAAATCCCCCAATCCAAAGACACAGACAGGCAAATTGGATAAAAAACCAAAACCCATCGGTATACTGCATCCAGACCCATCTCACATGCAAGGATACACAAAGACTCAAAACAAAGGGATGGAGAAAGATTTACCAGCCAAATGGAGAGCAAAAATAAATAAACAAAAAGCAGAAGTTACAATTTTTGCCTCTGATAAAATAGTCTTTAAAGCAACAAAGATCAAAAGAAGCAAAGAAGGACATTATATAATGATAAAAGGATCAATGCAACAACAAGAAGAGCTAAAGATCCTAAATATATATGCACCCAGTACACAAATACCCAGATATGTAAGTCTTATAAAGAGACTTAGACTCCCACACAATAATAATGGGAGACCTCAACATTAATATTAGATCAATGAGACAGAAAATTCAACATTAATATTAGACAGATCAATGAGACAGAAAATTAACAACGATATCCAGGACTTGAACTCAGATCTGGAACAAGTAAACTTAATTAACATTTCTAGAACTCTCCACTTTAAATACAAAAAATATACACTCTTATCAGTACCACATCATACCTACTTACAGGTTTAAATGAAATATTGGTTGGCTCCCTGTTTGTTATTTTCTTCCCTCATTTTTTTCATGTCTCCATTATTAAGCACAATTATAGGCATACCCATTTTTAGACTGCATTCTAGCCCAAGCAATAAAGCAACACCCCCCATTCTCTCTTCCTCTTCCTCTTTCTCTTTCTTCCTCTTTTTTATTCTTTTTTTTTAATTCTTTTTTTTCTTTCTTTCTCTAAAAAAAACCAAACCAAACCAAACCAAACCAAACCAAAACAAAACAAAAAAACAAAAAACAAAGAAACCCACAATAGTAGAGTCAGTGGGACACAGGAATCAACTGAAAGAGCTCTCAACGGCCAAAGCTGGAACAATTAGAATTACAAAATAAAGAAAATAGTACTAAATTAAAAAAAAAAAAAAAAAGAAGTGTTCTTATAAGTAAGAACGTATGTGTTTGGTTTTCTGTTCCTACATTAGTTTGCCGAGGACAATGGCCTTCAGCTCCATCCCTGTCCCTGCAAAGGATGTAGTCTCAATTATGGCTGCATAGTATTCCATGGTATATATGTACCACATTTTTTTTATCCAGCCTATCATTGATGGACATTTAGGTTGATTCCATGTCTTTGCTATTGTGAATAGTGCTGCAATCAGCATATGTGTGTATGTATCTTTGTAACAGAATGATTTTATTCCTTTGGGCATATACCCAGTAATGGGATTGCTGGATCAAATGGTATTTCTGCCTCTATGTCTTTGAGGAATTGCCATACTGTCTTCCACAATGGCTGAACTAATTTACACTCCCACCAACAGTGTGAAGTGTTCCTTTTTCTCTGAAACCTTTCCAGCATCTGTTGTTTTTAGACTTTTTAATAATAGCCATTCTGACTCATGTGAGCTGTTGTGGTTTTGAATTGCATTTCTCTAATGGTCAATGATATGGAGCTTTTTTTCATGTATTTGTTGGCTGCATATATGTCTTCTTTTGAGCAGTGTCTGTTCATGTCCCTTGCCTGTTTTTTTTTTTTTTCCCCCCCATAAATTTGTTTAAGTTCCTTGCAGATGCTGGCTGTTACACCTTTGTCAGATGGATATATTGCAAAATTTTTCCGTCATTCGTGCAGAAGCTCTGTAGTTTAATTAGATCCCATTTGTCAAGTTTTGCTTTTGTTGCAATTGCTTTTGATGTCTTCATCATGAAATCCTTGTCTGTGCCTACCTCCTGGATGGTATTGGTAAGATTTTCTTCTTGGGTTTTTATAGTTTGGAGCTTTACTTTTAAGTCTTTAATTAATCTTGAGTTGATTTTTGTATATGGTGTAAGGAAGAAGTCGAGTTTCAGTTTTTTGCATGTGGCTAGCTATTTCTCCTAGCACCACTTACTAAATAGGGACTTTTTTTTCCATTGCTTGTTTTTGTCAGGTTTCTTGAAGATCAGATGGTTATAGGTGTGTGGTCTTATTTCTGGGTTCTCTATTCTTTTCCATTGGTCATGTGTCTGTTCTTGTACCAGTACCATGCTGTTTTGGTTACTGTTGCCTTATAATATAGTCTGAGGTCCGGTAGTGTGATATTTCCAGCTTTGTTCTTTTTGCTTAGGATCGTCTTGGCTATTTGGGCACTTTTTTTGGTTCTGTATGAATTTTTAAATAGTGTTTCTAATTGTGTGAAGAATGTCAAAGGTAGTTTAATGGGAACAGCATTGAATCTATAAATTGCTTTGGGCAGTATGTTCATTTTCATGATATTGATTCTTCCTATCCATGAGCATGGGATGTGTTTCCATTTGTTTGTGTCATCTGTGATTTCTTTGACCAGTGGTTTATAGTTCTCCTTGAAGAAGTCCTTCACTTCCCTTATTAGCATAAGTATTTTATTCTCTTTGTAGCAATTGTGAATGGGAGTTTATTCATGATTTGGCTCTTGGTTTGCCTGTAGTTGGTGTATAGGAATGCTAGCGATTTTTGCACATTGATTTTGTATCCTGAGACTTTGCTGAAGTTGCTTATCAGCTTAAGAAGCTTTTGGGTTGAGAGGATGGGGTTTTCTAGATATGGGATCATGTCATCTGCAAACAAAGATAGTCTGACTTTCTCTCTTCCTATTTGAATATCCTTTATTTCTTTCTTTTCCCTGATTGCCCTGGACAGAATTTCTTGTACTGTGTTGAATAGGAAAGGTGTGAGAGGGCATCCTTATCTTGTGTCATTTTCCAGGGGAATGTTTCCGGCTTTTGCCCATTCAGTATGATATTGGCTGTGGGTTTGGCATATATGGGTTTTATTATTTTGAGGTATGTTTCCTCAATACCTAGTTTGTTGAGAGTTTTAATGTGAAAGAATGTTGAATTTTATTGAAGGCCTTTTCTGTATCTGTCTATGAGATGATCATTTGGTTTTTGTCTAGTTCTATTTATTATGATGAATTACATTTATTGATTTGCATATGTTGAAGCAACTTTGCATCCCAGGGATGAAGGCTACTTGATGGTGGAGGATATGCTTTTTGATGTGCTGCTGGATTCAGTTTGCCAGTAAAATTTTATAATTTTTTATATCTATTGAGATAAATCATATGGTGTTTTTCTTTTATCCCATTAATGTGGTAAATTATGAATGGCTTTTATAGTGTTAAATAATCCTTTCATTGCCAAATAAAGTATACTTAGTTATTTAAAAAGAATATATTGGTGGATTTTTTGTTAATTTTTTGTTTAAGAATTGTCTGTAATTTTTGTTTGTGGTATCAATTTTTCTTTCTAGATTATAGAATAAGCTCAGTAGCTTTTCTTCATTTTCAATTATCTGGAAACATTTTATAATATAGGATTTTCTCTTCACAAAGATATGGTAAAGCTTATTTCCACATCCTCTGTACTTGAAGTTTCTAGGTAGGAGGGCTTTTAAAAATAATTTATACATTTAAATATAACATATATATGGGAAAATTGCACAAGTCATAAATGTACAGCTCAATGAATTTTCACAAACTGAACAATCTCATGTTACCAGAATCTAGATCAAGAAACTAAAAATTACCATCGTCCCAGAAGCCCCACTGTGTGCCCTTTCATCTACTGCCTTCTCTGTGGGTGACGACTACTCCAGTTTCTAAACCATATATTAGGGGATTTTTGTTTGTTTTTGAATTGTATACAGATGAAATCATATAGAATATTTTTTTATATGGCCTTTTTCACTCAGTTGTATATTTGTAAGATTCATCATGTTGTATTATGTAGTTATGGTTCATTCTGTTTGCTGTGTAGTATTCTATTTTGTGATTATTCCTACAATAGAATATGTTACATATTTATGCATCCATTCTACTGTTAATGGAGTTTTGGGTGCTTTCTAGTTTTGGCCTAGTGTAAATAGGGCTGCTTTGGAAATTTTGGTGGACTTATTTACACATTTTTTTAACCTTGGAGTTGAATTATTGGGTTATAGATTATTCATGTATTTAGCTTTAGTGATGTTGCTAAACAGTTAAGTTGAACTAATTTATATTTTTACCAACAGTGTTTGAGTACTGGTTGCTCCACATTCGTGTTGGGCTCGGTATTTACTTCATTTTAGCTATTCTAGTGGGTATGCTGAATAACATAACGTAGTATGCTGTTAACTTGCCTTTCTTTGATGATTAAGAACATTAAACACCTTTTTCATATACTTATTAGTAATTTGTATAATTTTTTTGGTGAATTTTCTTGATATGCTATAAAGAAATTTTGTTGATATGCTGTAAAGAAATACCTAATACTGTGTAATTTATAAAGAAAAGTTTAATTGGCTCATCATTCCATTAGCTGTACAGGAAGCATAACAGCTTCTGGGGAGGCCTCAGAAAACTTTGAATCATAGCAAATGGCAAAGGGGAAGCAGGCGCGTCTTACATGGCAGGAAGAAAAGAGAGGGGGAGATGTGCTATACACTTTTAGAAAGAGGAAGAAAGAGAGGAAGGAGGTACTACACACTTTTAAATAACCAGATCTTGTGAGAACTCTATGAGGAGAAGAGCAACAAAGTGATGGTGCTAAACCGTTTATGAAGGATCCACCTCCATGAGCCGATCATCTCTCACTAGTCCCATCTCCAACACTGGGGATTACACTTGAACATGAGATTTGGGTGAGGACACAGATCCAAACCATACCAAGTGCCTATTCAAGTTTTTATCCATTTGAGTTGTCTGCCTTTTTCTTAATGATATGCAGAAGTTCTTTATATATTATAAATACCAGTTCTTTGTTGATTTTATATATTACAAATAGCTTCTCTCTGGGTATATTTTTATTAGTTATTCAGTTTTTACATAGTTATTCAAACTTTCTATTTCCTTTTGATACGTTTTACATAAGATTTTTCTAGAAAGTTGTTGATTTATCTAAATTTTTAAACCTACTGATAAAAAGTTGTTTAATCTATTTTTGGTATCCTTTCAATTATTCTAGAAAATTATTAGTCACTGTCTCTTTCAATATTGTATATAGAAGTATATACAAGTATTTGTGTGTATTTTTAATATAACTGGTAGCATGCTTTACATGATGCCTTGTACCTTATTTTCTTAACTTAATATTTCTTGGAAATCCTTGCATTTCATTATATAAGGAGCTCATCCTTTAAAAATACTTTCATAATATTTAATAATATTATATGATAACATATTTACCGAATCTTATATTGATGGGAATTTAAATTACTTCTAGTCTTTTTTGCTGTACCAAGCAAAGCTGCATATTAGGATAAATACATAAAGTGGAATTTCTGGTCTCATAAACTCCTGGACTGATGATAGAGCATTAACTTTTATGTTTATATTTTATTTTTAATCTTTTAAATCTTTTATAAATTGAGATATAATTGACATACTATAAAATTTACCATTTTAAAATGTACAATTCAGTGGTTTTTACTTTATTCATGGAGTTGTGCAACCACTACCAGTATGTAACTCCAGAACATTTTTATCATCCCAGAAAAGAATCCTTAGCAATCACTCCATATTCCTGCCTTCCCCCAGCTCCTGGCAACCACGAATCTATTCATTTTCTGTCACTCTGTATTTGTCTATTCTGGACATTTCATATAAATGTAGTCATACAAATGTGATCTTTTGTGTCTGGTTTCTTTTACTTAGTATAATGTTTTCAAGGCTCATGTATATTACAACATGTATTTGTACTTAATTTCTTTTATTAATGGTCAAATAATATTCCATTGTATGGATATTCCACATTTTATTTGATGTATATTTGGCTCATTTTAATTTTTGTCTATTATAAGTAATGCTGCTATGAATACTTCTATCAACGTTTTGTTTGGACCTGTGCTTTTCATTCTCTTGACTCTATATCTGGGATTAGAATTGCTGGGTTCTATAGTAGCTCTGTGTTTAACTATTGAGGAACTGCCAAACTGTTTTTCTCAGTAGCTACACGATTAGCGCCGTGTGAGGTTCCAATTTCTTTATATTTTTATGAACTCTTTTTATTTTCCTTACAAATTTTTTTTACATTACACCTGCTATTCTAGTGAGTATGAAGTGGTATCTCATGATTTTGATTTTCCTAATGTCTAATAATTTTGAGCAGGTTTTCATGTGCTAATTGGATATTTACATGTCTTCTCTAGCAAACTGTCTTTTCAGATCCTTTGCCCCCTGTTTAATTGGGTAATTTGTCTTTTTATTGTTGAGTTGTAAGGATTCTTTATAGAGATACTTGTATTATGTGTGTTGATAAAAGGCAAATATCTTCATATCAAGTGTTCCTTTATGTTAAAGAGAGAAAAAAATGCTAACTTCCAAATAGAAAATGGCCAAATAATATAAAAAAGAATTCACAGAAGAAAAACAATAGAGGATGGTTAATTACATATAGTAGAATATTTTACCATTATTAAAATTTATATTTTAAAAATAGACAAATTGATCTTTATATAATGTTAATGTGAAGTGAAAAGTAGCAAGATACAAAACTGTAAAATATATGAATTCATAAGTAGCAACATTCACTCACACAATTCATAATTCATCAAAAGCAACATTCACTCACACAAAAACCACCACACACACACACACACAGACACACACACACATTCATCAAAAGCAACATTCATTTACACAAAAACCACCACACACACACGCTCACAGACACACATCCACAAATTAGAGTGGAAAGAAGTGTTTCATCATACTGACAGTGATTATTCTTGGGTGGCGTAATTAAGGTTGATGTTTATTTTTTCCTTTATATAGTTCTGAATTTTCCAGATTTTCAAGATTAGAGACCAAGTATTAGTCTCTAGCAAAAAAGCAAAATAATTATGAATAAGATAGATTAAATGGATTATTATGGCATGGTGAGACCTTTTCCCATTGGCCCTGGGATTTTCTTCCTTTGATTTATGAGTTTAAAGTGTTGACAGTTGTGAACTAGTTTGTTAAGTGATAGGAAGCAGCATTGAAATGAAGTACTTTAAATCCTGATGCTTTATGATGAAGAAAATACTTGGGCAAATAGTATTAATGAGTCCTGATATATATTGCTAACTTGTCACTGGTTCACTTTACATCTGTGTGTGATAACTTTGTTTTTTCCTCCCTCATTGATTATATATCCCACCATTTGCCAAGCCCATGTAAATAGTTTGCTGTTGTAGAGATAAGCACCACCAGGCCCATTTGAGTAGTTCTCTCTCACTTGATCTCCTTAGAAACCTGTCACTTCTACCTTTTTTTTTTTTTTTTTTTTGAGATGGAGTTTTGCTCTCGTTACCCAGGCTGGAGTGCAATGGCGCGATCTCGGCTCACCGCAACCTCCGCCTCCTGGGTTCAGGCAATTCTCCTGCCTCAGCCTCCTGAGTAGCTGGGATTACAGGCATGTGCCACCATGCCCAGCTAATTTTTTGTATTTTTAGTAGAGACGGGGTTTCACCATGTTGACCAGGATGGTCTCTATCTCTTGACCTTGTGATCCACCGGTCTCGGCCTCCCAAAGTGCTGGGATTACAGGCTTGAGCCACTGCGCTCGGCCTTTTACCTTTAAATGATACATTTTTAAAAACGATTGTTGTCATTGACTGAGATTTCCCTAAATAAGAAGAGCCATCTCCCTAGTTTCAGGACCGTGGCTTTTTAAATTGTAATGGAGTTTTAATATTATATCTAGGGTGGAAGTCAGAGTCGATTCAATCTTATTTTGCATCCACTGTATGCTATCATACTGATTAGGGGTATAACAAAGAATACACTGTGATCTTTGCCATTTTGTGGTTCTCAGTGGAGATTTAATAGTACACAGAGAGAAAATGGCATAGTAAAAAAAGAATGAGCTTGGAAGTGAGACTTTATGGGTTTAATACCTGCTCTCTGATTTATCAGTTTGTATTTAACTTCTCAATATCCTTATCTGTAAAGGAGAAATAGCAGCACTATCATCCATTGCTTTCTATTTCCTTATCTTTTTTTGCCTTTTCTTCATTGAAGTTTTCACTTCCAAGACATTATATTTTTGTTTATTTATTTACAATAATGTAAAATCCTGGAAGACATGTACCTTTTTGGTTACTCACGTATTTTTAGCATCTAGTGTAGAGTTTGCTACATAGTAGCTCCTAATAGTCTGTTTCTTCTTCTGGAAACTTCTTCCAATATAATATCCGTGTAGCTTATACCCATGCCTTATTTCGTTCCCTGCTCAAGCATCACCTCATAGAGAGATCTTGTTAGACAACTTGTTCTGTAGAATAGCATCCTTTCAGTTTTCTCTAAATTTTTCATCTTTTTTTCTTCATAATACGTAACACTACTGACTGTTAAGTAGGAATATTGATTTAGTTTTATATTTTTGAGTGCCTTGCAAAAATTAGGGTCTTCATAAGTGTTTGTTTTACTGAAATTAATTATCTTAGACTATTCTATTTTATTCTCATATGTAATAAATTACCAGCTTGTGACTGTTTATTTCTAGGCTCCTTCAATACATTAATTCGTTTCTGTGCGTATTCCACTTTTTTCACTACCCTAATTCAGTTAACTTCCACCTGTTTTGTGAACAATTGAGTAGTTTTCTTTGTTTTGTTTTGTTTTTCTCTAGTTCCTCAACCCTGTAATCCAACCTGCATAAAACATCTAGCTTACTGCTCTTCAAATATGCTATTATCATTTCATTGTTTTTCAGTGGCTTGCCATCGTCCACTGAATTAAATGATATTCAAATCTCTTTATATAATTGGAAGCTACGTTTCCTTAGTACTAAGGAGAGTTGTAAGGAGGTGAGTACTTGCTGTAAAAATTGCTTATAGATGGAGTTAGCTTGCTGTGATATTAAAAAGATTTTAAAACATAGAGAAAACTAAGAAATGACTTGTAAATAATGCAAATCAATACATAATCAACTGATTATATGTGATTTAGTCTGCAGATTCTATAGAAACTCGGATCAAAAGATCATTGCAACCTTGGCTTATCAGGGAGAGCTTCAGTAGAAAAACTGATAGCTGTTTGGGGTCCTGTAACATTTATTCATTTTATTTATTCAGATCCAATCTCTCTGTTTTTCTAATACAAATACATAAGATTTTAGAGTAATGAGTTCTGTTTTGTTAATATAAAAATATTTCTTGTGTCAGAAAAATTCAGACACTTATAAATAGATGTTCTTGTAAAAATATTATTATTTTTAATGTTATTGGACCTTATTCCATTACTTTCAAAATGGATACACCTGAACTGTTTCTTCTGATCAGCCTATACTATGAGCACTTAGTTTGAAGTCATACTGGAATAATTTGGAGAAAGGTAGAATTTAGCAGATATTATAGAATTTCAGTATCTATTGTAAAATTTAGGTTTTATACAGGGCATGGCATTTTTAAAGCCAATTTATAATAAATAGAGCTTGTCAATTATATAGCAATGTAGGTTCCAAAGAGCTATTTTGTTGGTTTTATGTGTGTTCAGTGGTTTTGTCTGTAATTATATTTGTATTTGTACAAAGAATATACGTTTCTTTGTAGTTTGGATAATCTTTTGGATGAAACAAAGGTAGTGAGCCACACAAATAATGAAAAAATCAGAAACTTTGAAATAATACTTCTAATTTTTGAAGGATTTACCAAAATGGAGGATGTAAATTTTTAGTATGAGTTTTTAATGATTGGATTGGTTCTCTGATAACTGTTTTAACTAATTAATTCTGGAGGGCAACCCATTTCTATCCACAAGGTGTGTCCAACACCTTACTTACCAGCAATCAACTCGTATCTATTCTCAGTCTGTACAGAGGGGTGTATATGAACCTTTACTTATTATTTTTTACTTACTTAAATTTATTTACTTTTACATTCCTGACCAAGGTGAATAAACAGTTTTTATACACATGAGTTCATTTCCTCACTCCCATATCCATTCCAGTTTCTAAGAGCCTTCTGATTTATAGGCTTCCAAAAATCTTTTCCCTTCCAATTTTAATTTAAGTAATTAGCTTCTTCCTAATTTGGAACCTCAGTTTGAAAACACGTGTTTTATTTGGCATTAGTTTGGGCATCTTACTTCAAATGAGGTCATGTAACTTTGATTTTAGATGATCACAGAAGTGTTCACTGAGCAGCATCTTCGTAGCTCTGAGGAAACAGAAAAACAACTTTTTTCTGCTTTGAGTATGATTCTTTTTGACAGTTGCTTTAAGTACAGTTAGGTACTGGCTATACCAATTCTAGTTTGAATAATTGGACTCTGAACCCGTTTTTTTTTTCTGATTAAGAAGTTTATTTATATGTTCAGGAATACAGAGGCACAGCCTGTTAACAGCTGTAAATTTGCTTGATTAAGCTGTATGTAGACAAATTTACTAGAGGGAACTGTTCCCTAAAAATTCCAGTTCACTTACATATGAAGTTAGTCTGGCTGTTTCTCACAAGTTTCCATCATTTACTGCCAAGAATAATAAATGTTTTCTTGCAAATCATCGACGCTAAAGGTTAGAAGTGTTCAGTGTTTTATCAATCACGCTGGGCTGTCATGAATCACAGTAAACAAACATAGACATATCTATGTGGATGCCTGGAGAAGCAGTTAGACCCTAGAAAAATCATTTCTTTCTGACAGTATTCTAGACTTTTTCAAAGTAGATAAATATCAATTATCAAGAAACATTTATTGTAATGGAAATTATTCATGCTTGGATCTATGTTTTCATTTACTGACATAGTTCAAAGAAGCTTACACTTTTAGTGGATAATAATAAGCTGGAGCAAGAAAATATGTCTTCTTAATTTTGTATCACTGTAGATGCTATTATGAGTATTATAATAAAGATGGGTTTATTAATTTAAACTTAGAGTATTAACATTTCCCTACCATGGTCTGTCAGGCAAATTATGGCTCATGACTGGTCCACAGCATGTTACTGTAGCACTCAGAAATTAAGAATGATTTTACAGTTTTCAGTGATCATAACAAACATAAAACAAAGATTTATATATATCATATATAGTATATATACATTATGTATATAATATATACATCTAGAGAGAGAAAGAGCGAGAGGAGAGAGAGTCTTCAAAGACTAAAATATCTAGCCCTTTAAGATAAAGTTTTCCAAACCTTGGTCTATATGAGTAATAATAGTTTATACTACAAGGATACAAAATGTGCCAGCAACAAAACAGGATGAAATTATAGTCTTAGTGTTAGGGTATTTTATTTCTTATTTAGTGTTAGGATATAACAGTATCCTTATAGGGTTATTAGGAGCATTAAATCATGACTTCTGGTGGTCCTTCTTACGCATGTGGGATACTAAATGTTTTGCTAGCTGTTGCTATTGTTACAATTATATGTTGGATGCCTGACAGTTGTTTCAAATTTGTTTTATGTGTATATCTTCTGTTTATTCTCTGCTCTATTTGTATTATATTTAATTTTGTAAATCTTTAGAAAATATTTTTTATTTTAGTTGTAATGCAAATTTTAAAAATGTAGCAGTTTTATTGTTCCCATTCCTGTGACTGTGTAACAAATTACCCCAGAACCCAGTGGCAGAAAACAATCAGTTATTATGCTTACAGATTCTGTGGGTCAGGAATTCGGACAGGGCACAGCAGGGATGGCTTCTCTTAGTTCTCTGGAAAACTTAAAGGCTAGGAGCTATAATCATTCATTCATTTATATGTCTGGCAGATGTCACTGGCTATTGGCCTCAGTTCCTCTCCACATGGGTCTTTCCCTGTAATCTCTCCAATGAACTAGTTTGGGCTTCCTTAAGTGGAGCAACTGGGTTCCTCAGAGCAAACATTTCAAAAAGAGAAAGATAGGGAGAAGCTATATCCTTTTTACGACATGGCCTTGGAAGTCACAGAATATTGTTTCTATTTTGCTCTATTGGTCAGAATAATTATGAATCCCTCTAGTTTCAAGAGGAGAAAAATAGACTCTATCATGTGATGGGTGGGGTGGCAAGATTTTGGAAGAACATGCCAGACCAGAAATATGGCTGAAGCCATTTTTGGAAAAATGATCTACCACAATGATATTATTTATTTAATTATTATTTATGTAGCATTTAATCTATATGCTAGGGACTACTGTAAACACTAAACAAATATTAATTCATTTAATCTGTAAGTCTTATTTTACAGATGAGGAAACTAAATCAGAATATTGTATTAATTAGAATACAACTTTATCTGATCTTGATGGACAACAAATAATTTACTACAATTTTAAAAATTTGTCTAGTATTATTTAAACATTAAAAAATATTTCAAATGCAAATTTTTATTTCCTGAATGCATCATATTAGAATAGATTTGAGAGGTGCAGTTTCTATTAAGTAATGTCTTGAACGAGTGCAAAGGTCAGGAATCCAAGATTTCATCCTTCCATATTCTTAGAAGTGGGATGTGGTAAATAAGTCAGAATTTTTTCATGAAGCAGTGCCCAGATGAGTACATATGTTGTCAAATATTTTATTTGATGGTAATCTAGGACTGACTGATAAAACTTGATTGATAAATTAATTTCATGTCCTTTTATAAGACTAAATAGAGTATCTTGGTCTTGGTGTGGTAATATTACCTAATGGCTTTGTCTTCCTTCATTGGTATGGAAATCAGAATTGATTTTTGGTAAGGTTAGTAGTTTAGATTGTTTTAAAATCTCCATTATTATTAGGATATTTTATCAGGGACAAAGATTGCTTTTTCTCTCCCCCTCTCCTTTTCTTTCTTTTTTTCCCCATTAACAGTTGATAGAGAAATGTAACTTTGTATAAGTGATTGTTGGACATATTTCTAGCCCTGTTTTTTAATATTTGTTGATTCTGCTTTGGAGATTTATCAGTCTCAAGTTGCTTTGAGGCATTTCAGTGTTCTTTGTCTCTCAGAACCCAGTAGTGCTATCTTTAGGATGTGCCAGAGTGACTATTACCCTGCTACATTTGTGACACAGTCACACCGTATCTCCTCGTCTCTACACATCATGGTATAGCAAGTACAAGTTACCAGATAAAAGCATAGTCTTGTTGGATTATCAAAACTCAGGTGGAGTGTTTCATATCCTTTTTGAATATTTAAATAGTGTTTTTCTTTCTAATTGGCAAATTTGGGGTATTTAAAAACAATATTTGATTAGGAGAACATGGAGGAATTTGGTGTCAAAAAGTTTTGATGGTCAAAACTTGCCAATGTATTTACAATGGTAAATACTCAGGAGATATGAATAGTATAATGGGGGAGGCAGAGGTATATTATAGTCATTGCAACATAAGATGGTGTGGTAGTCTGTTCTCATGCTGCTAATAAAGACATACCCACAACTGGGTAATTTATAAAGGAAAAAGGTTTAATGGACTCACAGTTCCACATGGTTGGGAGGCCTCATAATCATGATGTAAGGCAAAGGAGGAGCAAAGGCACATTCTGCATGGGAGAATTAATACCATTAATAAGAGTAGCAAAAAGTTGGTAGCAACCTCATTGTTTAAAGTGAACTGTGGTTAAGTAAATTCATTGGAATGTTTTCTGGAATTAAGTGACTTCTTTGAAGACTTTATAACAACAAGGGAAAATGCCATAAAGTTCAATGAAAATAAAAAAGAAAATGCTAAATATCTAATTTATACAGAATGATCAAAATAAAAAAATATGAATGTACTAATGGAAGAAGGAAGTGTCAGTGTTTGGAGCTGAAAAGAACATGGCTTTTTTCTTTAACCTTTTCTTCGTTTTCCAAATTTCTAATAAGAAGTGTATTTTATAATTATAATGAAGACATAATATTTTTGTCATAAAACCAAATTCTAATTTATAGTTCTAGTTTTTTGTTGAATTACAAGGCATTATTAAAATACATCTTTTTAATTTTATTTTTATTTTTAATTTTTTTATTTTGAGATGGAGTCTCTCGCTCTGTTACCCAGGCTGGAATGCAGTAGGGTGATCTCAGCTCACTGCAGCCTCCCCTCCTGGGTTCAAGCAATTCTCCTGCCTCAGCTTCCTGACTAGCTGGGACTACAGGTGAGTGCCACCATACCCAGCTAAATTTTTGTGTTTTAGTAGAGAGAGGATTTCACCATGTTGCCCAGGGTGGTCTTGAACTCCTGAGCTCAGACAGTCTGCCCACCTCCAGGCCTCCCAAATGCATGAGCCACCACACCTGGCCTATGTTTTTTTATTTTAGAAATTAAATATTTCCTCTAAAAACCAATAGAACATATACTAATTGAATTTGTTTTTTAGAGATCAATGCTGAATTCATTTTGCCCCTAGATTTCAGATACAGTCTGTCATAGAAAATTTCATGGAGGATTTTGAATTTTTTAAAAGTATCCTACATTAAAAAATAAATTTTAACTCCAGAATTACCTATTTAAAACACTGCTCCGTAGTTAAGTAGCTAATTGTCCCTTTTAAAAAAATTGCTAGTTACATTGTTCTAAAATTGAGTCTGAGTCTGTGTGGCCCACATTCCTGTCTAACCTATGCACTTTTAAAATTTTATTTGACCATTTATAGCTCATCTCACTTAGTGAAGGAATTTTTCAGACCTTTTCAAAATATATTTAAATATTAACAGATAATCTAATTTTACACACTTTCAGAAAAATAGTTAAAACTGTTTTTCCTGTCTCTTTTTAATCAGTAATTGGTTAACTTTAATAGATAATTTAGAGTAGCTAAGCTTCTGTGTAATTTTTCTCCCTAAAGATTAAGATGTGATGAAACAAGTAATCTGTAGCATACATTGTAGAAGGAAAATGCTTTGCTAATCACTTTTTAAAGGTACTAATTTAAATGTCAAAGCAAGTTCTGTTAAGATTTTACCTTTATTCTAAGGTTGTAATATCTATTACCACTCTAATTGGTATGGATGAGTTTCAACAAGGATTAGGTTTTTAAAATTAATTCTCTGTATTTTTATAGGGGATCAATTGAAGCATTCCATTATCTTTTGAACTCAGTGATCTTTCCATTGTAGGAATTTCCAGAACTTCTTAGTATTCCTTTTCTACCTTGTTAAATCATTAATTTGTTCCTATCTTATTCATTTTACTTGCAGACTTAAACATTTCTGTATCACTGACAGCCACTCAACACAGTACTCATAAAAAATGCATCATAAATATGTATTGAGTCAAGTAGCAAAACCTTTTAAATTATTCAGCATTTTATGTGTCTGGATTTTGAGTCATAGACTTGTGTGTGCCATAGGGTATAATGAATGGGTAATGGGCTTTGGAGTAAATAAGCCTGAGTTCAAAGTCTGATTTTCCCATTTGCTAGCTATGAAAACTTGGGTAATTATTCTTTGGGCCTCAGACCCATCTCTGAAATGATATAATAATCCCTAGCTTGTGGAGTTGCTGGGAGGATTAGAAATAAAATATGTAATGTTCCTTGCATATAGTAAGCATTCAATAAATCATTAGTTATTAGACATTCAGTAATAATTGAGTGGATGACTGCTTCAGGGAGAATTTGAGTGGCTGATTTACTGAAACATCCATTAAACACGTATAAAAAAACACACCAAAACTAACTTTTGGTCAGAACAGTTTAGAGAAACTGACAGTTTATAAAGAAGCCTTGAAAGGAGACTGAAAAGGTTAAATAAAGAGATGGGATCAAAACTTACAGAGTACTGCCTCAGTGAAGAAAAGAGTTTCAGAATACCGGAATGGTGGCAGTGGCAAATTCTATAGAGAATTTAAATAAGAAGGTCGAGAATTGGTCATCTTTGGATTTGGTCACCTTTGTTATTTACCAGTTTCTATAGTATTCTTTTTATGCTTGTGGTTGACAAAAGTGTAGCACTGCACATAAGGCATGCTAGAAAGGAAAATGATTTAGAAGGTACAGTTGACTCTTGAAAATCATGGGTTTAACTGCATGGGTCCAATTATATGTGGATTTTTTTTCAAGCAAATATCCATTGAAAATACAGTATTTATGAGATGCAAAATCTATATGTATGGAGGGCTGACTTTTCATATATGTGGATCCCAGGAGGTGGACTGTCAACTTGAGTATGTGTGGATTTTGGTATACGTAGTGCAGGAGCAGCCCTGGATCCAGTTCCGACTGTATGCAAAGGGATGACTATAATTTTATCAGTTAAGATTAGGGGCCGGGCGCGGTGGCTCAAGCCTGTAATCCCAGCACTTTGGGAGGCCGAGGCGGGTGGATCACGAGGTCAAGAGATCGAGACCATCCTGGTCAACATGGTGAAACCCCGTCTCTACTAAAAATACAAAAATTAGCTGGGCATGGTGGCGCACGCCTGTAGTCCCAGCTACTAGGGAGGCTGAGGCGGGAGAATTGCTTGAACCCAGGAGGCGGAGGTTGCGGTGAGCCGAGATCATGCCATTGCACTCCAGCCTGGGTAACAAGAGCGAAACCCCGTGTCAAAAAAAAAAAAAAAAAAAAAAAAAATTAGGATGACTGCATATAACAAAAAAAGATACAACTATCTTGTTTCTTATTCAGTCTTTTTTTTTTTTTAGACGGAGTCTCACTCTTTTGCTAGGCTGGAATGCAGTGGCTCAATCTTGGCTCACTGCAACTTCTGCCTCCTGGGTTCAAGTGATTCTCCTGCCTCAGCATCCCAAGTCTGGCATGCACCACCATGCCCAGCTAATTTTTGTATTTTTAGTAGAGACAGAGTTTCACCATGTTGGTCAGGATGGTCTTGATCTCTTGACCTAGTGATCTGACCACCTCGGACTACCAAAGTGTTGGGATTACAGGCGTCAGCCACCATGCCTAGCTGTCTTCTTCAGTTTTCTTTTTCTTTTTTTTCTTTTCTTTTTTTTTTTTTTAAATCCAGAGGAGGGAGGCGCCCAGGGACAGAGGGAGAGGAAGGGTAGTGAGTCCTGCCCATCTTCCATCCACCTCCCCAAGTGCAAATAGTTGAGCCCGTGTT
Organism: Saimiri boliviensis; assembly: GCF_048565385.1. Classification (NCBI taxonomy): domain Eukaryota; kingdom Metazoa; phylum Chordata; class Mammalia; order Primates; family Cebidae; genus Saimiri; species Saimiri boliviensis. The sequence continues at coordinate 35,673,043 of NC_133450.1, read as the reverse complement.
CCTGGCCTGTTCCTGGCAGCCCCTGTGCTGAGGAGAGCCTGGAGGGATGGTTTGGTGAATGGGGTGGAAGAAGGCTGGGGCTGCCATGGAAAGAGACAGAGTTTGAGGTTCAAGTCCCACAGTCTTCTTCAGTCTTAACCATATCGGCACATTGTCCAATATGGCTGCTCAAGATTCAGCCATTGTATCAGTATTACAGCTAGCAGGAGGAGAAAAAACCAAGAAGAATGTGCCCCTTCCCTTTAAGGACACTTCTGGGAAGTTACATATAGTTCTCTTTAGCTAAAATTTAGTTACATGGCCACAACTAACTGCAAGAATGACAGCCAGCAGCAATGTACCCAGCTAAGCTTTGGTGTTCTTATTTTTAGGAAGGAGGGGAAAGTTACCGGATCATACAAAGTGATGAGCGTGGCCTCTAATCCTGCTTTTCTTTTCTTTCTTTTTCTTGAAATGGAGTATCACTATCTCATCTAGACTGGAGTACAGTGGAGCAATCTCAGCTCACTGCAACCTCTGTCTCCTGGGCATAAGCAGTCTTCCCAGCTTAGCCTCCTGAGTAGCTGGGACCACAGGCATGTGCCACCATGTCTGGCTAATTTTCTATATTTTTTTGTAGAGATGGGGTTTCACTATTTGCCCAGGCTGGTCTCAAACTCCTGAGCTCAAGCAGTCTTCCCACCTCAGCCTCACAAAATGCTAGGATTACAGTGTGAGCCATTGCACCAGCCTCTTTGCTTTTTTAATGTTTTAACTATCAGTGTCTTTTTAAAAGCATCACTTAAAGTTACTTTAAAATTACCCTAGAAATACACTTCTTTTTAGAAAAAAATGGGAAATAGAGAAGACTAAAAAGTAGGAAAAAACTACCTAAAACTGTCCACAATTAACATTTTTGGTATACATCTGTTCAGACTTTTTCTGTTAATATGTAAAAAATTATATTACATATGGGTACAGAGTTTCAATTTGGGACGATAAAAAGGTTCTGGAGAATGTTGATGGTTGCACAAGACTGTGAATATAGTTAATGCTAATGAACTGTATAGTCGAAAATGGTTTAAATGGTAAATTTTATGTATACTTAACTGCGATTTAAAAAACATTGCTTGTTTGCAAAAAGGAGATTATACTCAACATATTATTTTCGAATCTGCTTTTTAGAGGTAAGAGAATACCTTTCCATGTAAATATATATATTTTTTGCAGCATGATTTTTGTGGCTGAATATTTATTTTACCTTTTGGATGTACCACCTTTTATTGATGGGAGTTGAAGCAAATAAACTGGAATGTTAGCTCTTTCCTTGTTAAGTGGATTTACAGAGGGCTTTGTGATGCCTGGCAGAGGACTTGGGGAAATAACCAGATGATGGAAATTGAAAACCCCCGGGACCTTACACTGTGTCTGCCTTATTCAAGTGACTCTCTGAAAAAACAGCTTTACTGCTTTGACGTCAGTATAGTAGCTTTCCTTTTTTTTTTTTTTAAACATATAATTATTTTTTAATTTGTCTAAAAGAATGTCCCAACTAAGCTAATGTTCTATTAGAGGAGTCAGGGCAAGAGAGGCATAGAGGGAGGACATTGCCCCCTGAGAAGTGGTGCCTTCACACGAGGATCAGATGCCAGTGATGGCAGCAGTGTCTGAAATTTCAATATTGCTAGGCCACTGTCAGGAAGGTATTTCCTGATTAAAAGTCTGGTTCTCTCTCCTGAGGTGCTGTTTCTCTTACAGCCAGGATATTTGGCATTTTCCCATATCTTCACTCTCATAGGGTCATTGTCCTTTTAAGTCTTCCCTGCTACTTTTAGACCATCATTTTTTTCACCTGCTATAGAATAATCTGCCTCTTTGTTAACATGGGTAAACAAATTGCTAACTAGCTAAACTAAGTGTGGTTTCTTTTCTGTACTGTTACTGACATTCGTACCTCAACTCCCCTCCACTTTCCTCTTCGTCTTCTTTACGGGCATACCTTGGAGATGTTGTGGGTTCAGTTCCAGATTGCTGCAATAAAGCAGTTATACCAATAACATTTTTTTTTGTTTCCTAATGCCTATAAAACTTATGTTTGCAATGTACTGTAGTCCACTAAGTGTGTCATAGCAATATGTCTAAAAAATGTACAAGCCTTATTTTAAAAATATGGTTTAAAAGCCAGGTGCGGTGGCTCACACCTGTAATCCCAGCACATTGGGAGTCCGAGGCAGGTGGATCATGAGGTCAGGACATCCAGACCATCCTGGCCATGATGGTGAAACCCTGTCTCTAGTAAAATACAAAAAATTAGCTGGGTGTGGTGGCATGTGCCTGTAGTCCCAGCTACTCAGGAGGCTGAGGCAGGGGAATCGCTTGAACCAGGAGGCAAAGGTTGCAGTGAGCCGAGATTGCACCACTGCACCACTCCAGCCTGGAGACAGAGCAAGACTCCGTGTCAAAAAAAAAAAAAAAGTTAAAAACTGCTAACAATATCTCAGCCTGCAATGAGTTGTAATCTTTTTGCTGATGGAGGGTGTTGTCTTGATGTTGATGGGTTCTGACTAAACAGGCTCGTGATTGCTAAAGGTTGGGTAGCTGTAGCAATTTTTTTTTTTTTTTTTTTGAGACGGAGTTTCGCTCTTGTTACCCAGGCTGGAGTGCAGTGGCGCGATCTCGGCTCGCCACAACCTCCACCTCCTGGGTTCAGGCAATTCTCCTGCCTCAGCCTCCTGAGTAGCTGGGATTACAGGCACGCACAACCATGCCCAGCTAATTTTTTTGTATTTTTAGTAGAGACGGGGTTTTGCCATGTTGACCAGGATGGTCTCGATCTCTTGACCTCGTGATCCACCCGCCTCAGCCTCCCAAAGTGCTGGGATTACAGGCTTGAGCCACCGCACCCGGCCAGCAATTTCTTAAAACAAGACAAGAATGAAGTTTGTTGATTGACTCTTGAATCAATGTACTGGCTTGGTAGTAAGCATAATACCCAATAGGTAGTTTTTAAACCTATAATCCTCTTAATTCATCCCGCCTCTAGTAGTCCACAGTGTCTATTGTTCCCATGTTTATGGGAACCTAAAATAAGAAGTGGAAGGAGAAAAAAAGAAGACAAACAAGCAGCCAACAAACATGAAAAAATGCTCATCACTAAAAATCAGAGAACTGTAAATCAAAACCACAATGGGATGCCATCTCATATCAGTTAGAATGGCTGTTATTAAAAGTCAAAAAACAACAGATGGGTATTTCTTGAGACCTTAAAACAGAACTGTCATTTGACCCACCAATCCCATTACTGGGGATATACCTGAAAGAACATAAGTCATTCCACCAAAAAGACACAGGTACTCGTATGTTCATCACCATGCTATTCATAATAGCAAAGACATATAGTATCAACCTAGATGTCCACCAATAATGGATTGGATAAAGAAAATGTGGTACAAATATATCATGGAATACCACACAGCCATGAAAAAGAACAAAATCATATCCTTTGCTGCAACATGGAGACAGCTGGAGGCCATAATCCTAAGCAAATTAATGCAGAAACCAGAAAACCAGACAATACGTATTCTCCCTTATAAATGGGAGCTTATATAAACATTTCCTTTTCTCCACAATCTCGCGAGTATCTATTATTTTTTGGTATGTCTTCTTCTTCTTGTAATTTTTTTTTTTTTTTTTTTTGAGATGAAGTCTCTCTCTGTTGCCCAGGCTGAAGTGCAGTCTTGGCTTACTGCAACCTCCCGCTTCGAGGTTCAAGTGATTTTCCTGCCTCCGCCTTCTGAGTAGCTGGGATTACAGGCATACACCATCATGCCTGGCTCATTTTTGTATTTTTAGTAGAGATGAGATTTCACCATATTGGCCAGGCTGGTCCCGAACTCCTAACCTCAAGTGATTCACCTGCCTCTGCCTCCCAATGTGCTGGGATTACTGGTGTGAGCCACCGTGTCTGGCCTATTTTTTGGTATGTCTTCTTTTGAGAAGTGTTTGGTCATGTCCTTTCCCCATTTTTAAATGGGGTTGTTTTTTGCTTGTTGAATTGTTTAAGTTCCTTATAGATTATACCTCTATACTATATGTGTAATTTGTGAATAGTTGCTCCCATTCTGTGGGTTGTCTGTTTACTCTGTTGATAGTTTTTTTTGCTGTTTAGAAGTTCTTTAATTAGTTCCCACTTGTGAATTTTTGTTGTTGTTGGAGTTGCGTTTGGGGACTTAGCTAAAACTTCTTTGCCAAGGCCTGATATCAAGAAAGTTATTTTCTGAGTTTTCCTCTAAGACCTGAGTGTGGGTTCTTCCACTGCTCCAGGGCCAGCCACATAACTCGACTTGGCACTCCCAAGCTGTCCACCACAGCCCTGGGGTGTTGGGACTAACTTGTGGCTCATCTATGGGACCCTCAGGGTTTGGTGTTGGGTATTTTGGGGGATCTGAAGTGCTCCCAGGCTGCTGGAAATGTATTAAAGAGGAGCAAAGCATCCAGGCTAAATAGGAGAGGCTGCACTGCACACATGCTCTTGCTGTGTGGGTCCAGGGAGGGGCCCTGGAAGGAGATGGCAGGCAGGTGGTCCTGCATCACAGATGTGCCCCCATGCTGTAGGAAATGTGTGTTAGCTGAAGATAATAATACCTAGGTCATAGAGTTGTTGTGAAGATCAAAAGTGGTATCTTTAAATTGCTAAGCATAGCAGGTACACAGTAAGCATGCAAAATAAAGGTCCTTGTATTATTTTTACCTCCCGTTCTACTGGTTCCTAAACTTATTAAGAGTCACTTAAGAAATTGTTCTACTACTTCAGTATTTAGCACTCTCTCTCTCTTCACCATTACAGCTATTACCCACTTTTAATCTTCTATTTGTTTTGGAACTCACATCAGCCTGGCTTTCCAAGCATTTCAAATCTTATTTTTCATCTCATTTCTTTCCCACTCCTTTCTCTCCAAATTTGGTCTGCTTCCAGTGAATTCATCTCCCATGGTTCAAATCGAAAACTGGGAGATAACCTGGTTCTATTCCCTCCCTACATTCCATTGTCAAACAGAGTTCTGATAATTCTGCGTAAATAGTTGCTAAATTTTTCTACATCTCTTCTTTGGGTGCTACCATTCCAGTCCAAGGCACTATCATCTCTCACACTATTGTGACAATAGTGTTCTACTATTCACGGCTTTGCCCCACTGTTTCATACGCCCCACTGTAGATAGAGTGATAACAAGATAATGTTATTTCCCTTTGTAAACATTCTATTGAGCTTTTCATGCTCTTAGGGCAGAGCCCTTCTTGATATGGTCTTATTTATCTCTTCTTTCAACTCTATCTTACACCAGTATTACCCTGTGCATGCCTTGGCTCTAGTGAGTTTCTTTCAGTTTCATTCAAGTCTCTCTTATTTTAGCTTTTCCACATAGTGTTCCTCTACTGCCTTCCTGATCCTTCTTGAGGATCATTACTTGGCCTCTGGTTTCAACCTAAACTTTACTTCCTCAAGTGACCTTCCCTTAGACTAGATACTTCTGTGTTCTGTTCTTTATTACTCTATCATCATGATGCTTGATATACTTTACAGTTCCTTATCTTCTCCCAAGATCCCAGAAGGCAGGAGCCATGTCTTTTCCTTTCTCTACTGCAATGCCTGGCCTATAGTAGACACCCATTAAAATTTTGTTAAATGTTAAATAATTAAAGTAAGAGAAAAATCATCCTATATAACATGTTAGAGTTTAGAGCTACATACGGAATTTCTGTATTTAACTTTGAATATTTCTTTAAACATAAGTGTGGAAAATAATAATGCTGTTTTTAAACACATGCTCTTATTTTTCTGTCTTCACACATTCCTTAATTTTAAAACTTCTTAATGTTTGTTTTTATTCCAGACTACAAACATCAAATCTTTTTTTTTTTTTTTCTATTTGGATGCTCTTAAGTATAAAGTGTCACTTACTATCAGCACTTCTGCCAACTGTCATTCATTTTACCAGCTATATTTGGATGACATTTAAATGGATAATTTTATGAAATTTCCAACTAGAAGTCGAGATAAATAATGCAGTTTCAATTCAGTGCATTCTAAAAGATAACGAAACTCACTGAGCTGCCTGGTTGTCCAACAAGCTACAAAGAAAGCACTAGGAGGGCAGAAGGCTGTGGCTTCCACTGTTTTGACCACTTCGCAGCTCTTCCCACAGATGGCTTGGAGACCACTCAAGTGGAACTTGTTGAAAAATTAATGATCCTCTTTTTCCCAGTCACCATTGAGTTGGAGTAGGCAATGGGGCTGAATCATCCCCAATGGGGATGAATGAATGTTCTGAAAAGACCTGGGTGAGCATAAACTGTCAGTTAATATGCATTTTATTCAAGTTTATTTGTGAAAGATGATGGCAGGTAGCTGATATTGACTGAGTTTGATTGTTTCTTAAGAACAATCACAGTCGTTTGATTGTTGTTCCTAAGAAAGAAGTCTTTTTAAAAATCAAAATCTGAGATACAAACAGATCACTATATGTTCGTTTTTCTTGCTCTTGTTAGGTGGCTGCTGACTATATCTTACTATTTGTTAATGTAGCTTTGCAGGGGGGATTTTGTTCATTCTTGGGGGCACCTTGGATAAAAAATAATTGGAAATATTTCTCATTTTGCAGTTACTGAATTTTTACACCAAAAAAATATAGCATTTGTCAGAGTTCTTATCTGACCCAGAATAGATTAGACATGTTTTAAGAATTTTTTTTTTTTTTTTTTTTTTTTTGAGACATGGTCTTGCTTTGTTATCCAGGCTGGAGTGTACAGTCACAGCTCACTGCAGCCTCTACCTCCTGGGCTCAAGCAATCCTCCTACTTCAGCCTCCTGAATAGCTGAGACTACAGGTACTTGCCATCATGCCCAGTTAATTTTGTATTTTTTGTAGAGTCAGAGTCTCACTGTGTTTTCAAGGTTGGTCTCAAACTCTTGGGCTCAAGCAATCCTCCTGCATTGGCCTCCCAAAGTGCAAGGATTGCAAGTGTGAGCCATTGTGCCCAGCCTATTTGCCTTCTTAAGCCTAAGATAAGATTTATGTTGAAAAGATAGTTTATTTATATAACCCCATTTGATAAAATATTCACATCAAATAGAGTTAATTAAATAATGGATGTCCTGTGTTAATTTCAGGCAGATAAAAGATACCACTTTTAGCAGAAAAGATAAATCTTTTGTTTTAAGTTCCCCAGACAAAGGTTATATAGACAATTAGGATAATGATGTTCCCAAAGCAAAAGTTCTTTAGGGAGAAATAGTAAGCCATTCCGGTTTCTCAATTTCTGGAGGGCTCATCTGAAGGGATTGGGATGTCAACATTGCAAATGAGGCAAATCGTGCACATTTATCACCATGCGCCTTGGATTTCAAGCCTAAGTAAGAGGAGGATATGATTGAAGGGAATTAACCTTGGTCTTCCAAAATTAAATATATATCACCTCTATACTGTGGAAAGATCTTCTTCCTGGTTACAATACAATCTTTGGTTCTTTTGGACTCTGTCTTAATTTACCTCGTTCTTTTCCCTTACAGAAATTAAACTGTGAAGATCTATACTCATGGATTTTACTGTTTTATCTTATTCACAGAGTCTGTCTTTTTTCTTTTCTTTCTCTTTTTAAAAATAAGATGTATGTTTGGAAGATTGGCAGGATGTTTGTTTTTCAGCATTCAGGAATGAGTTGTGTTTTATGTATATGCCCAAATACTCTGTGAAAACATCAACTGATAAAAGGAAAATTAATGCCAATCTTTATAAAGTGAAGATTTTTTTTTTACAAATTAACATATTCTGCATTACATTCTTGAGTGAGATGTGAAATTTAAAAATAGAGCATTAATCCCCCCAGTTTTGAGTACTAATATGCAAGGAAAGACTTTCCTCATTACTATTTTAATACTTCAGTGCTCCAGAGGGTTGATTCTCACTGCTAGTTCTCTTTCAAAGAGAAGAATCAGTAGAAAACACCGTTTTCTATTCTTCTGAAAACACTGTTTCCTCAGTAACTTAAATGTAAATACTGGTGTATATCCACAAACTAAGGTTCAATTACATGTAGTTGTTTCATCTTAAAAAATTATTTTCCCACCAAGAAATCTTGGCAGTTGTATCAATGACCTCTTAGTAAAGAGGCAGATGGGAGTATAAAGAGACCTGAAGTCTGTTTTTTAATACTAGTTTTTTTTTTATTATTTTTTTTTATTTTTTAAGACGGAGTTTTGCTCCTGTTGCCTAGGCTGGAATGCAATGGTGCACTCTCGGCTCACCGCAACCTCCACCTCCTGGGTTCAAGCAATTCCCCTGCCTCAGCCTCCCAAGTAGCTGGGATTACAGGCATGTGCCACCACGTCCGGCTGTAATACTAGTTTTCTAATTCCTTATTTATTTATTTATTTTTAATGTCAGAAGCTAGGCCTTAGAAATCAAGCACCTGACTTTTCCTCTGATTTTCTAATCATTACTGTGGTTATTCTAGTTGTCTCTTACCTGTTCAGAAGTTATAATGTGTAGTGATGGCATAAGTGAATGTTGGCATAAGTGAATGATGGCATAAGTGGAAATTGGATATAATCTAGATGGCAGTTTATTGAAACTAAGTTTCAAAGACAATTTTTACCTAGAGAATAAATAAGAAAGGTTATCAGGCTTTTCCCTGTAATCTGTGGCTTATCTTGACAGATCCTTGTGTTTCATCTTGATCACCCCTGGTCTTTCAGAAATTGCTAAAATCTCTCCTGTATATGTCAATTTTTTTTCTTTACAAGATCAAAGCTTTAATGGGCATTATTTATTGTAGCCTCACAATATTTTAGAGAGCTAAGAAAAGGTTATGTGCCTCCATCTTTATTTTTAAAGCCAAGTGAAGAACAGATAAATCTCTTTGCTAACGTTACAAAATGAAGTAGTGGTAGAGGCAGAAATAAACTCCTTAGTCAGAAACATCTCCTAATTCTGGCCCTTACGTCTAAGATGCAGTAGACTGTTTGGCCTTTCTCTAAACAGGCCTTTGACATTTCGGGTGTGTGGAAAGTATGTGCTCCCGTCAGAGTTTCGCTGTTTAGTTATTCTTTGCCTGTTAAAGTAATGACTACAAGACTGGAGAAAGTAAAAAGAACATCCAAGTCTTATTTCAGCCTCTGCATTTAGTACATGTGAGCTTTGGACAGAGAGTGCTTTTATTTCCTGGGAATTATTTTTCTGTCTTTATACTTAGAAGGAATTTTTCTTTGGGGTACTGCTGATATTGAGAATTTGGGGGAAATTATTATTTTTTCATTCAAGTTTTATGTGTGAAAACATATATTTCAATACTAGACCACATTGAGAGGATTTGGGGAGATGTCTGCAAAATTTTACATTTTAAAACGTAGGTTTAGTGCCTTTTTTAAAACCTGAAAGCCATTATAAAAATTGATTAAATTTTAAAATCGACTTAATTCATCAATCTATATCACTATACAGTTTTAAAAAAAACTAACAACTTATATGCTCTATGACAAATACTTTTAAAAATAGTTTTCAACCATATTTTTATTTCAATATTTATCACCAGTGGTTATTTCATTTTATCATTTTAGCTGTTTCACTTGTTTTTCTTTAGTATCCATAATGCTGATTTAGAATTTTTAACAGAAGACAGGAATTGTTTTTCCTCTTTCTTTCTTTTTTTTCTTTTTGGGACAGAGTCTCGGTCTGTTGCCAGGTTGGAGTGTAGTAGTCGATCTCGGCTCACTGCAACCTCCGTTTCAGGGGTTCAAGTGATTCTCTTGCCTCAGCCTCCTGAGTAGCTGGATTACAGGCACATGCCACCACACCCAGCTAATTTTTGTGTTTTTCGTAGAGACTGGGTTTCACCATGTTGGCCAGGATGGTCTTGATCTCCTGGCCTCATCATCTGCCCACCTTGGCCTCCCAAAGTCCTGGGATTACAGGCATGAGCCACCGTGCCTGGCCACCTCTTTCTTTTTTTAAAGGGCCACTTTTCATATTGACTTACATGCCTAAACCCGTGTTATAGTTCAGAAGGAACAGTTGAACTATTGTGTACAGTATTGTCATAAAGTGCAGGTTAGCACAACTGTCCTGCCAATGTCTTAAATGTTGCAATTTTTGTGAAATCTTCCGTGTGCTTCCAGCATTTCCAGTTGGTGAACAAATCTTACCGTGTTTATTCCTGTTGTGTTCTTCCACATGTTTGTTTTGCAGCATAGTAACACTTGACAGTTGTATATTTTTCCATATGTTCCATTTTGTAGAGGTAAACAGTGTATGTGCTGTGTATTTCCCTGAGCTTTGAAGACTTAACTTTTAAAATAAACAATTCCATAGGATTTTACAGGAGGCTTTGGAATGTTATTCACACAACCTATTCTCCATGAAGGGGAAGGTAGTTGAATGTTCATCCTTTTGGTATATACTGGTTAACTGAACTTTTCCAAGGGATCAAGCACAACTTAACTGCTTTTAGCTTTTCAACCAGTGCAATGCAGACCAGTGTTTAAAAGTCTTTAAAAGTACTAGTTGACATCATAAATGACCATTTTGTGGAATAAGCTCTCTAATTCTCTGAGTGGTTTACTTCAGTTAGAGGGATTAGTGAAATAGCTTTGGATTTGCTTGTAATTTCCTCTTTTATCTTTTACAAATTAAAAAGTTGGTATTGGCATGTAATGATAGCATCTAAAACATTTCTGTTGTGATGGTTGTCTCATAGAAAATAATCTTTAGAATTCAATTATAAGCAGCCTGGTTCCTTTAGCAAATCAAGTTTTTCTGACCAGTTTTATTTGTGAAAATCAGTACAGATATTTTTATTCATAGTTTGATGTCTTTTTTTTTTTTTTTTCATTTCCCAAACAAGTATCCGTTGCCTACTTTTCTCCCTTAAGAGGCAATGGTGCTTTTATTATTTGATTTTGTAAAGCTGAAGGTTTTATGAAGTATTTCTTAAGTTTTCCTTGTTGACTACAAACCTGGCTATATAAAATATACAGATCATAATATCTGTATGGTTATTTTTATTGTCATTTCTTTAACACACAAAATTTGCCACATTTATGCAAGAAATTTTTAACTTAGAACACTCAAAATTGATTTGTAAATCAGGTGGTAGCAACAATGTGTGGGATGTGGTATGTGGCCAGTGATGTGTTGGAGGCAGCCCTCATTAGCTCCCAAGATGTAATGATTACATTTTCAGAAATTTTGTGAGCCAGTTATCAGTAAAAATTAAACTATAAACTTAAAATTAAATAAATTATTTTAAAACAAAGATAATACTCAAAATTCAATCCTTAATTATGTTTTACTACATTTTATTGTCTATGTTCTTGAGGTTATTTGTGTCTATTATATCTGTATTGGAAATACTATATAATGGTATATACTATTGTACATCTTTTCACAACTTTGTGCTCACTGACATCATGTGGATAGCTTCAAATCACCATGTGGAAGTATTAACACCATCAAAATCAGCAAAAACAACCAGTCAGGGCCTGATTTATTGTTTTGCTGATTGTCTAAACTTAAGAAAGTAATGGAAAAATTGTTAATAACACATATTAAACTTAAAAGTGTGTTATATCTGGCCAGGCTCAGTGGCTCACACTTGTAATCCCTGCAATTCGGGAGGCTGAGGAGGCAGATCATGAGGTCAGGAGATCGAGACCATCCTGGCCAGCATGGTGAAACCTCGTCTCTACTAAAAATATAAACATTAGCCGGGTGTGGTGTACTGACCTGTAGTCCCAGCTACTTGGAAGGCTGAGGCAGGAGAATCACTTGAACCCGAGAGGTGGAGGTTGCAGTGAGATAAGATCACGCCATTGCACTCCAGCCTGGCAACAGAGTGAGACTCCATCTCAAAAAATAATGTGTTATATTTATAACTGCTATACTATGAATAGCACCAAAAACTTGAGGAAATAATTCTTTCAGGACAGTGTTTGAAAACGATTATCTAATTCATTGGAGAAGTGGTTCACATCATGGACAAATGAATGACTGAAGTTTGGACATATGTCTGTGTTTACCTTTTATTTATTAACTAAGCAAAACCATCAGCCTTCTATAGCAAAATTATAATAATGAGATGCTGCTTCAAATACTTCAGACATTCAATGCCACATAGATCAGAAAGCCTTATATAGTTCTCTTTTGAAAACTGCACTACTCACAATATGCTGTTTTTTGCTAATCTGTGACCCCAGGCTTCCTCTTTGCTCTAATGGTTGCTGTTAAAGGTCTGACAGATTTGGTTGTAAAGTGTTCAGTTATGCACATCCATCTCTTTCACCACAAATTACCTTATGGTGTTATACAACTTTTGTGGGAAAGGAGAAACATTATAATACTGGATACATGAAATCATAGCTTTTCCTTTCCTTGGGGAATAATTTTGTTATTTACCCATTGTTGAGAGGTAGTTTAGATTGGTTACTTTAAGTATCAAGGGGGAAAATGGCTGTATTTGAAGGAATTTATTTTTCTTAATCTTATGGATAGCTTCATGATTTATGATAGCATAATTATGCAATATATATTAATAAGTATGAAGATGAATATCATTTGATTAGAGTACAGTTTCTAAGACTTAAATGACCAGAAAGAATTGAAGTACATTGAAAATTCTACCACACACCTGCTCCTTATAATAGGATAATCTGGTCAAGCCCCTGCCTTCAAGGAGCTTGCTAACCTTGTGTTAACTGATGTGTCTCAAATTTAGTCAACTGAGTATCATCCTCATCATATTTGCTCTTTCTCTGTATCTCTTGTACTTTTGTTTACTTTGTAATTTTTACAGTTAACTTTTTTTTTTTTAAACTTAGCTTTATCTTAAGTGATAATACTCAGGAAATCTTGGGTTTAAGGTAATAGTTATGTTTTTTTCTAATATCTGCTGAAATATTGCCTAACAAAATTTTAAAAAGTTTTCCTTCTGCTATCAATGGTATGTCTGTTATGCTTTGGGAAATATTGTGCTAGTGATGGTAATTGCTAAGCATTATTGTTTTGTCTGTTCCTTACATCAGTGTGATGAGTTAAGCATTTCTATCTGTATTCAATAAATGGAGACACCAAAAAATCAGAGAAATTCAACAACTTGTCCAGGGTCATGAGGCAAGCCAGAACTTACCTGGGTAAGGTCCATATGAATCCTTGGTCCTCACAGCAGCATTAGAGCATCACCTGGGAGCTTTTTGAAAATGCAGAATCTCTGACCTCACTCCTGACCTTCTGAATCGGAATCTGCATTTGAACAAGATACTCCAGGTGATTCTCATGCACATTAAAGTTTGAGAAGCACTGAGCTGAACATTGGGCTTTCTGCCTTTCATAGGAAAAGATGGGTGACTAGGTCATTAGTTTGGTAGTTCTGTGATCTGGTTTGCTCTGTGTGCCCACCCAAATTTCTTGTTGAATTATAATTCCCAATGTTGGGGAAGGGACCTGGGGAGATGTGATTGGATCATGGGGGTGAATTTCCCTTTTGTTGTTCTTGTCTTAGTGAGTGAGTTCTCACGAGATCTGGTTGTTAAAAGTGTTTAGCCCTTTCCCACTTCGCTTTCTCTCCTGCTCTGCCATGCAAAGAGGTGCGGGCTTCCTCTTTGCTTCCTGCCATCATTGTAAATTTCCTGAGGTCTCCTCAGCCATGCTTCCTTAACAGCCTGTGGAACTGTGAGCCAATTAAATCTCTCTTCACTTTTTTAAAAAAATAAATTACCCAGTCTCAGGTAGTTCTTTATAGCAGTGTGAGAATACACTAATACAGTCTCTTTTTCTCTCTGTAGTGTTATTTTCTTCATGCCAGGCTATTCTGAGCTGCAACTGTTTTTGAGCAATGTGGTATTGATGCTAAGGTAGGAGATAATATTCTCAATTCTTTTGATTATCTCTTTCTCCTAAAGTCATAATTTGTCTACTTCTTTCCTTAATTGGGATACCAGGACCAGCCTGAGGGTCAACATTTATAATCTTTTTTTTAATCCTTGTTTTCTTCCCCTACAGCCACAGGTTACGTTCTTGCCCTTTGTAATGGTCTGGTCATTATTTTCCTGTCTGCCTGAAACCAGCAGGCCCTAAGAACTGTCTGCAGGCCTATAGCTAATTCTCAGTTTTTCCTAGATAGGTTTAATAGTATGGATATCATCCTGACTCTTAGCTTCCTTTTCTTCTCCCACCAGTTATCTGCCACTCAGCTATATTACTACTGCTTTTCTTTTTACTATCTCTGCATCCATGAGGCCTCTGTTTCCATTCCACCTTGCAGCCGGCTATCTGCTTCTCACTTTTGCTCTTGTGGCTCTCAATTGTAAGTTTAATATAAGCAGCAGCCACAGGAGACCCCATGAAAGCAATCTTCTGGAAACAAAGTGTTGCGAATGTGATGGTTGGCTCTGGGACTATCATTAATGTCTATGACTGATGAATGTAGCTAGCTATATATTTTGAAGTACTCCAGTGCATCATCAGCATTTCATGAATATACTGTCATTGTGTTTTTTTCAGAGTTTCCCTTTGAATTTTATGTCTGCAGAGTTTCTAAACACTGCACCTGGCTCATACAGTTGCAAGCCTTCTTTCTTGGTATTTATATAGTTGTTTATTCACTCTCCAAGATGATTAGTTATTTGAGATGAGTAGAAGTTGGATCTATTCATGTAATCAGAGCTTGTTTTCTTACTCACTGGTGGCCAGATACAGGTCATAATAGTATTCATTTTCTTAACTTTGAATAGTATTAAAGGGGAGTGGACTCATTTGAATTACAGGAGGTACTGTAAGAAAACTATATTATTCATTACATTTTGTAAAGCAAGAAACAAAAAGGAATAGTTGTTTCCTACCATGGTAATTTCAGACTCTGAAAGATTTGTTTATAAGCCAAATGTAGACACACCTATCCCCAGCCCAGATTTTTTTATGGTCTTTAATTTTGTAATTATTTAGAATTGAAGGTTTTTTTTTTTTCCTTTCTGCCGCATATTTTTGTACACACCCTTTCTTCCTCCCCTTTGCCATGCTTTTGTTTCCTTGAGAAAAGTAGAGTCCCTCTTACAGCGTAGAATAAACATTCTTTGTGAAGCGTGACTTATTTATGCTTCAGGGGTTGTCAGTGTATACACAATAGAGAAGGTGATGGAGGCCCTGAGGCATGCCAAGTCAGCACTTTGTGCATGTTGAGGCCAAAGAGCATGTTAAGCAGACTTAAAAAATTTTAACAAGTCAGGACATTTTACAATTTCCATATTTATCAAACATGTCAGGGAATGGGATCACAAAGCCTTCCAGGGATTAACTGCCTCTCTGACTTGAACTGTTTTGTTAACATGGAGGAAGCCAAGTTCTCAACACCCCATGATTTGCTCTAATAACCACAAGAATCAGAATGTAGGTGATCCTTGCTGAATGAAAGGCAATCCTAAGGCTAAATGCTCTTTGAATGGAAAAAAAAATCTTCTCTCAACAGATGAACTATGTGTGAAACTTTATAGCAGAGCTTAGGAGTTCCAAGTTTATTTACCTAGAGCTTCAGTTTTATTAATTCTCTGGTTGGTGGTTCTTGACCTTTGACACCAAAGGACTTAGACTGTGAAGCCTAAATAGAAGGCATTCAGAAACATGAAGACATTCTCAAAGAGGGGTGGCCATTGGCTTTTTTGGACTTGGCAAAACATCCCAGAGTTATTATTTGTTTTCAAATGTTTGGGGCTTGGCAGATCCTAAGATACATTTTGCCAAGCACTTTGCTTTGAATTCTAGTACAGGAATATCTTGGGTGGAATTTAATTGGTGATTCATTTGCATTATACCAATCAGAATGCTGTTTTGGAAAAGATACCTGATGACTCAGAAATATTAGGAGCTTTACAATTTTTAAGAACTAGCTTTTTTGTAGATGGGAAGAAAAATGGAATTCAAGTCCCAATAATTTTTAGTGAGATTTGGAACTTGGAATCTTGAACTTAGTAGTAGTTTCCAAATGTGTCTGTATCACTTTCTGTACAAAAGCAAACCAGACTACTTCTCTGGCTTGATCTGCAAATCTTTAGAAAAGTTGCAGAGTTGATACGCAACTTTGGGCTGGTATTTAATTTGAAAACTAATGTTAAAAAGGGTTTCTAGTAAGTAAGTAGGGAAAGTAACCCTCTTTGAAGAAATAGGTTGAAATTAAAAAACAAACCAAGAGACTTAAGCATAAATTAGATCTTTGGTTTGAAATCCAAATTGCCAAAGATGGTAAAACTCCTAGAAATCTAAAGTTATGTGAAATACCATGAGGTAACTTTTCTATTACTGTTTGCAGAAAAGGTTATAAAAGAAGGAAGTGTGCTAAAACTTTACACATGAGTACTAAACCATAACCTTTTTTTCTTTTTTCTTTTTTGAGATGGGGTCTTGCTCTGTCATCCAGGCTGGAGTGCAGTGGCACGATCTCAGCTCACTACAACCTCCACCTCCTGGGTTCAAGTGATTCTTCTGCCTCAGCCTCCCGAGTTGCTGGGATTATAGACACTTACCACCACACCCGGCTAATGTATTTTTTTAATTTTTAGTACAGTCCGGGTTTCACCATGTTGTCCAGGCTGGTCTTTGAACTCCTGACCTCAGGTGATCCTCCTGCCTCGGCCTCCCAAAGTGCTGGAATTACAGTGTGAGCCACTGCACCCAATCAAACAATAAACTTTTTAAAGAACAGGGAAAGCACATGGCTAAATAAGATACCCAACATTATTGCCCATCAGGTTGCAACAAAGCATGATGACAAAAACAGGTTTCTTCTCATCTACTTGTCAGCTTCCTATTGTTTATAACTAGCCCAGGAAAAACAGTGCCAGCAAGTCCAATGACTGCTCTCACTGTCATCTTGAGAAAACAGCAGTGCAAGCAAGCATCCATCGGGAAAAGAATGAACCATTTTAAACAAATTTACACGGATATCTTCAGGTTCAAGTTATTTTTAAACCAAAGGATATGAAGTGTTGGAAATTCTAGTTCTGACTTCTATAAACCAGTGTAAGGAGGACAGTGTGATAGAGACTTTTATTTGCTTCCAGTGGTGAGGTGAAGAAGTTATAAGGATATCATTGGGCCAGTGTTGATGATTTTCTTTTCTCTCTTGTTTCCCGTGTTCTTCAAACTGCTTAAAATGCCAAAACACAAGATCTACTTTGAGTTCTTGACCTTATCCTGGCCCTGACTTAACTGGTCAGAATATTAGGTAGTCTACGGAGATCCACATTGGTATCTGTCTAATTTTTTTTAAAGATTTTGTTAAACTTTCTATGTCTTTCTTTAAATAACTGTAAGTATTCCTTTCAGTATACTAAAAATTTATGTTTTTCTTCTTAAACTTTGGTCCTTGTTACTTTAAAACAGACAACTTAGTAAAGATAAGCTTTTCTTTTTTTCTCATTTTTCTCTTTCTCTCTCTGCACCCCTCTTATCTTGCCCCCACCCCAATCTTGTCCCTTTCTTACTGGCTATAATGTAATTAGTGTATGCTTATCAATGACCAATGGGAACGTCGTCACATTTTGTATTTTGCTTTTCACCTAACTGTAATCTCTGTTGCAGAAAGCAAGATTTTTGTGAGGTTGAAAGTGTGGCATCCCATGAGTCTGATGCTATTACATTTTAGAAAATTGAAATGACTTACTCTATTATTAAGAGCATATCTTAGCTTTTTTTCTATAAAGAATATAGGTCAACATTTTAAGGACAACTCATGTTTTTTACTTCTTATCTCACACACAATGCCTTTTACACAATAAGGGCTGAATAAAATTGTTACCAATTTTAGTTCAGTTAATTTTTGAATATGATGGCAGATCATTTAATTCTGTATCTTAATATATAATCCAGTACTCATGAATAATACTTTCTGCCCAAAATCCATTAATCTTATAGGAAACAAAACCCAGTGAGAATCATAGAAGTAAAAATAATTTAATTTAGATTTCATAAGTTGTTATTTTTTAGAGAAAAGCATAAAGTGTTCTGTACCTCTGCATTTGAAAATAAAATCAAGAAGCAAAACTTTTTCATGAGTGAAAAAATGAAACAATAATTTGAAAATACCAAAACACTGTATTTATTACTGTTCTACAGTAGAACAGTAGATATTAGTGACTTGAGAAAGGACAGGGTGGCTATGGGGTAGGAGAAAAGGAGCAAGATATGCAAGCCTTTAGGGATGATAGTTTAACTGCTTAATGGCACTTAGAAAAGCTTTATAGTTTTTCGTAGAGTTTAAAATTATTACATTCAAAAATATATAAATATTTGAGTTTTTTTCTCAAGTCTGGAAGCAGAAGTGTTTCTCATTCTTTCTCTCCTTAGACATGGCAGCAACCGTAACAACAGCAGCAGTCCTGGCTCCACCTATGGAAATTGCGGAAGGATCCTATCTTATTCTAGAGAGGAAGGTTCTGCGAAGTAGATAGTTTATCTTGTAGCCTGTTTAGACCATTGCTCTAAAAAAGCTTTTTTTTTTTTTTTTTTTTTTTTTTGAGACAAGGTCTTACTCTGTCACCCAGGCTGGAGTGCAGTGGCACAATCATGGCTTAGTGCAGCCTTGATCTTCGGGGACAATCCTCCCACCTCAGCTTCCTGAGTTGCTGGGACTACAGGCACATGCCACCATGCCAGCTAATTCTTTTTGTAGAGACAAGGTCTCACTTTGTTGCTCAAGCTAACCCTGAGCGCCGTTGCTTAAGTGATCCTCCTGCCTTGGTCTTCGAAAGTTCTAGGGTTATAGATGTCAGCCACTCTGCCTGGCCCTAAAACTTTTAGAGCTATCTTCAAATGTTGTGATTGTCTAGCTGGACATGGTGCTTCATGCCTGTAATCTCAGCACTTTGGGAGGCTGAGACTAGTGGATTGCTTGAGCCCAGGAGTTGAAGGCCAGCCTGGGTAACATGGTGAAACCCTGTGTCTGCAAAATTTTTTAAAAATTAGCTGGGCACAGTGGTACAGCCTGTAGTCCCAGCTACTCTGGAGGCTGAGGTGGGAGGATCACTTGAGCCCAGCAGGCTGAGGCTGCAGTGAGCCATGATCATGCCACTGCACCCCAACCTGGGTGACAGAGCAAGACCCTGTCTCAAAACCACCCTGCCTCCGCAAAATGCTGTGGTTTTCTGTGTAAGATGGGACTAACAATTGACACTTCTTTATAAATCAGATAAAATTATACTGAAGTCTAGTTTAAGCTCATTGGTTGTAGGGTATTCCATTTCAGTATAGTGTTTATAAGAAGTCTACTTTTAAAAAGATTTTTTAAAAAAGGTTTATAGAATCCTGTTTTTTTTAATTCTAACATTTCTTGTGTTCCCACAATATTAAGAGACCATTTCACATCACAGTCTTAACTGCTGGAGACTTTTACTATAATATGTATTTATCTAAATAAGGTTTTATTTATTTGTATCCACATAAATAAGGCTTCTACTTGGAAGGAAGCCTCTTAAGGGACTGTTTTTGTGTTTTTGTACATTTTAAACTTCTATTCTTCAAGACCATAAAACAAAAGAAATTATAGCAGGTGGACAACTGTAAAGAAGTAGAGGTAACAAGTAGAAGGAAAATAAAGTTTATGAGAAGAAATGTGGTCTTGTTATTGAGGGAGCTAAGCTGCTAAACAGAATGGGAAGAGAACTTGGTTCAGTCTCTACTTGCTGGGGCAATAAAGCCTTCTATCTGCCCCTCTTCTGTGTAAAAATCCTGTTAATATTAGATATTTTAAAATTAAGATTATACAAGAAATGTAAACCTTTTGTGGGAAATTCGAAAAGAATGAGGATAAATAAAGAAGGGCAACCACCTCTAACACCACCACCCAGAAATAATGACAGCTTTCTAGTGCATTTCTTTCGAATCTTTTCTGTGTAATTTAACATAATTGAAATCATATGGAATAAACAGTTTCTTGGCCTGCTATTGTTTTCATGGACTACAATTTTGTACTTTCATTTAGAGTAATTATAATGTGCCAGGCACTGTGTTAAACATTTTACAAATATTAATATTATCTCCTCTCAGCACTATGACGGTGGGTATAGTTATGCCTTGAGCTTTTATTTCAGGGAATATCTCCAAATGAGTCTACTGCTTGAAGTAGGCTTCACTGTATGAAGAAAATGCAGACAGAAAAGAGAACTAGACTTTTTCATGGATGCTTCTTTCTTTCTTTCTTTTTTTGGCTTCATTTTGGAGGGAAGGAAGAGGAGGAACCTGTCCTCTTTTAAAAATGAAATGTTTTTAACTGAAATCTTATCTGTAGTGTTTAGTGTGTCAACAAGTTCTAAACTGTGGAAAAGTCTTATCAGAAGAAAGACTGCTTTGAAAATGATATGGAAATATTTGTTGGGTGTTCACTTCTCCAACGTCTAAATGAAATACACCGGGGAGTAGCTGAATTTTATAGTATTTAGATAGCTACATAGTGAGCAATCAAAACATTCTTTAGATATTTAATAAGAGGTTAAGATTTCCTCCTAAAACTTATAAATGAGTCCAGGAATCAGTAACTTGGATACTTTGTTAGCTATTGGAGACCCTGGGCCAGACCAGCACTTCCTAAAGGTGCCAGAGCATATCAAAGAGCACAGAGATTGCACTGATTGCAAACCTAGCCAAGGGCCCCAGCTCCTCTGCTAACACACAAGGCCTCTCCACCTGTTTTTCTCAGAGTTGCTTATTGCCCTGTCCCCCTGGTCTCCTTGGAATTACTGTTAAGACTTGGAGATTGTATAGTAAGAGTTTCCAAACAATTGTTTACAGTATCTCCTGGGTTTGTCCTTGTTAATCCAGGCCTTCATTACTCCCCCAGCCTCCTCACCAGCCTTTTTGATGTTTCCTTTGCTGCTCATCCCCTCACATACCCATGCCATCTCCAGGTCTTTATTTCTAAAACATTTCTCTGTGTCATTCCTCTGCTCAACAAGGCCTTGAACATCAAGCCTGTTTTTCAGCTTGTCCTTTGAGGTCTTCGTAATCTGGCTGTACACAACCTTACACTTTCATTTCCTGTTCTAACATAAAGCTTCCTTTGCAGCCTAGTGGTATGTATTTCAACTTGTATATCTTGATTGTGTATTTTACAGGTCTAGAAAATCCTTACTTTTAAATGTATTTAAATCTTTCTAATCTTGAGTCCTATTTTTTCTGTGAAGGATTCCCTGATTCAGTCTGCCTAGGTCTTTTCTTTCTCTGTACTTCTCTTACAGGCAGTATCATAAAGATGAAGTCATGTTTTTATGGAAGCCATTTTTCCCCAATGAGATTATAACTGTGATGGTAGAGCTGGTACTTTTCAAAAGCTTATTTCTTTTTCTTTTCTTTTCTACCTCTGTTCTCTTCCCCATCACTCTGTTGATAATTAACATTATTGCAGTATATATCCTTTTCCTCCTATCATCTTTCATTTTCTTCTGACTCATGAATTATACCAGCATACCATAGTGTGTATCATTTTTTACTCTACAACAAAGATTTTATTTTTTTCATAGTATTGCATAATTTCATGTAATACAGGTTTGAATCCTACAGAAAAATATGAAGAAATAAAAATACCTGAAGAGCCGTCACTGTGAGTAGTCCACCATCAAAATTTTGGTAACTGTCTTTTTAGGCATCTCTATTCATACACAAGTGTGTGCACACACATCGACATGAGTATCATACTGCATTTTCATGAATATCTTTTTTAAAATGCAGATATTTTTTGGCAAAGGAAGTTTACCTGCCCTCTTCTCCTCCCCCTCTCCCTGCCATCTCTTAAGACATTTATGTTAACAAGCTTTGTATTTAAGCATTCATCAAGGCCTTTTTATTATATACAAATGCATTATATGTAATGGTATAAATGAGGAAGGGGAGTGTATTTTGCTAAATGGGCTCATCTTATATACAGTTATTTGGATCTTGCTTTTTTAAAATTTATACGTTAAGAAAATCCTTCCAAGAAAATTTTTATTTTATTTTATTTTTTATTTTTTGAGATGGAGTCTCCTCACTCTGTCATCCAGGCTGGAGTGCAGTGGCATAATCTCGGCTCATTGCAACCTCTGCCTCCCGGGTTCAAGCAATTCTGACAGCCTCCCGAGTAGCTGGGATTACAGATGCCCACCACTGTGCCCAGCTAATTTTTTATTTTTAGTAGAGACAGGGTTTCACCATCTTAGCTAGGCTGGTCTGAACTCCTGACATTGTGATCCACACATCTCGGGCTCCCAAACTGCCAGGATTACAGGTGTGACCCATCATGTTTGGCCCCAAGAAAACATTTTATATCCATTTTATATGATACAGAGAAAATCTTATTTATATAAATATATAAATTTATATATGTATATATGATTTTCTCTGTATCATTGAATAACCAACTGAAAAAGTAAAGAGTAATTGTTCCTTTCATAGCAGTATCAAAAATCTTTAAAATGCTTAAGAGTAAACTAAAAGGGAAAGTTACCAGATTTCTAGAATCCTGATTTTCTTAAAAACTATATAAAATATTCTTAAAATTTATATTGAAAAATTAATGTTTGAAAAGAACCAACAAGTTTATGAAAAAGATTATCTACTTCTTAAATTTAAATAAAAACACATGTTGCATGTTTTCTTGGCACTACTAAATTATTCTACAACATGACTTTTAATGACTCAGAATATTTTAGCATAGGAATGCACTCTCATTTATTTTACTAGTCTGCTTTTGAAATTTAGGTTGTTTCTTGGTTTTCAATATATGTATTTCTGCTACTGTAAATATGCTGTGGGGAATAGCCTTATGGAAAAATTCTTGTACAACCTTGGTTGTTTTTATGAAATAAAAACCTAGAAGTGAAATTGCTAGGTGAATTTTCACATTTTTAAAGTTTTTGCCACAAGAGTCCTCATTATTGCACTTTGCTAATAACAGACTTTGTTAATCTAATTCCTTTTTTTTTTTTTTTTTTTTAAGAGTCAGGGTCTTGCTTTGTTGCCCAGGCTGGAGTATAGTATAGGCATAATCATAATGCACTGTAACCTTAAACTCCTTTGATTGCTCAAGCAATCCTTCCCCTTCGGCCTCCCAAGTAGCTAGGACTACAGGTGCAGATGGCCATGCCTGGCTAATTTTTGTCATGTAAGTTTTGTAGTGGTGGGGTCTCACCGTATTGTCCAGACTTGTCGTGAACTCCTGGCCTCAAGCGATCCTCCCACCTCTGCTTACTAATATGCTGGGATTATAGGTGTGAGTCACTGTGCCTGTCTTGTTAATCTAATTCCCATCAAAATCTCTGTTTATTAGACCAAACATGTTTTACATATGTGTGTGTGTGTGTGTGTATGTGTGTATTTATATACATATCACTGCATTACATATATATTTATATATAACATTACACACATATATATACACACATATGTATACATTACATATATAACTGCATTACATATATAACTACATATGTGTAACATATATATTTATATATGTGTGTGTGTATATATATATATGTAATGCAGTGTTTTTAGAAAAAATATAAAGAGGTCAGTTTACTAGCTTTCAAAACTAAGAACACTCCCCCACTAGGGCAATGAGGACATTAACTGTCACATCTTGAAATAACTTAGAAACAACACTTTGATATTTGGAGCCTTCTGTACCAGAAATCTCTTAAATTACAATTTCTTCATAGGTCTAGTGTGAGTAACATCTTCAAGGTGTATTTCTTTAGCTTCTGCTATAATCAACAATAATAGTAATAATAACTAACATTTAATATATCCAGTAAATGCTGTGTCAGGTACTGTGCATTGTGTCTGAGATGGAATATTTAATTTTTTTTCTTTTTTTTAACTGATGGGAAAACTTACCTTTCAGAGCATTTCACTAGTTTGCCAAGTCATCAAGTAAGAGGTTGGAGCCCTGGAGCCAGCCCCCTTCCCAGTAACTATAATCACTTCCTCTATACATTCTTTCCTTACTCCAAAGTTTTAGTTCATCATCTCTAGTCATTTCTAGATATCTTTATTCTTTTTTTCTCTTGATGTCTTTTATCTATCTCATATTCTTCTTCTTCTTCTTCTTCTTTTTTTTTTTTTTTTTGAAATGGGGTCTTGCTCTTTTGACCAGGCCAGAGTGCAGTGGTGCCATCATATCTCACTGCAACCTGGGCTCCAGTGATCCTCCCACCTCAGCCTCCAGAGCAGCTGGGACTACGGGCATGTGCCACCATACCTGGCTATTTTTGTGTGTTTTTTTGTAGAGACAGCCTTCACCATGTTGGCCAAGTTGGTCTTAAACTCCTGAGCTCAATTGATCTTCCTGCCTTGGACTCCCAGAGTGCTGGGATTATAGAGGTGAGCCACTGTGTCCAGCTGATTTCCTGTATGGATACCAAACTGTGCCTTATTCGGCTTCTTTTTGTTCTATTTCTTATCCATTAGTTTTACAGGTAGCCATATTTATAGTTAACCTACGCAAACTTGATCTTCATCTGCAGAACAAGGGAATCAAATCTACTGCTCATTTCATTGGATAGAATATGTATTTACCTTGATGTTTAACTGAGCTGTAGACTCTGCCTTTTAAATACTGATTAGTTCTCCAACAGAACAGTTATTTCAGGAACTGGGAAGCTGGAGGGCTGCTTTTATTTTAGACCTTTAGAGTATAGTTTTGAATTAAAGGCTCTTTTTCTATAAGCAGGTTCTGAAAGGTTAAATTTTGTACCAAAGAATGGGCTTTAGAAATTTATTTTAAAACCTTAGATCACTTTATTGGGAATGCCTAGGTGAATCTTTGACATAAGTTGTCCAGGTGTCTTTGCTTTAGTCTTTGGAATGAAAAACTGTGTGGATCAAATAGAACCCATCTGTTTGGAATATCTTTTGTATCCAGACACTGACCTCCATGTTTTTGGGTTGTGAGGGTGTCAGCATAGGACCTGGCTTCTAGAAAATGCTCAATAAATATAAATTGCCTGGGTGAATAACTGAATTAATGAGTGATTTAATGATAGAGACTGAGAATGAGAAGATAGGTTGGTTGTTCTGGAAGTGATTGCTTCTCTCTAGCTAAGCGTTTAACTCTGGGGTGTACCATCGGTAGTCCTTGAGTACTGAAGTTAGACTTTTCTGGTCAAGAAGAACCTTTTAGATTTTTTATAAAGTACCTCTTATTTTTAATTTTCCTGTAAGTACTTGAATGTATTATCTTGAATAATTCAGGTCCTTGGATTCCTTAGATTATTTTAAATTCTTTGTTTCCTCTAAGAGTTCACTGCATTTCACAAATACCCTGGTATGATTCTGTTGGTAAATACTGATCTCACTCTTCTCTGAGATCAGGCTGATATATGTGTATGGTAGGTAATAATCAGTATTTAGGCTGATAGATTATTCACTTATGCACATATAATAATATACACAAACATACAGAAATACAGACTTTTTCCCTCTGAATTTTTGGAATCAAAGACATGATACTCGTTTATCCTTAAATGTTTCCATGCATGTTTCCTGAAAACAAGGACAATCTCTTATACAACCATGATGTAATTATTAAAATCAGGAAATTAACATTGATATAATACTATTATCTAGTCTACAGACCTTATTCAGGTTTTTCCAGTTCCAGTAATAAACTTTTTATAACAAGTTAAAATCCCTGATCATGTGTTGCATTCACTTGTCATGCCTCTTAATCTTTAGTTTGGAACAGTTTATTCTTTGTCGTCTATAACCTGACATTTTTGGTGAGTATAGGCCTTTTATTTTTTTAAAAAAACTCTTCATTTGATTTTCTAATGATTTCTTATGATTAGATTCAGGTTATGAATTTGGGAAAATAATACCACAGAATTGATATTTTGTTTTTATCTTTCCTTATGAAAAACCATGAATGCATATTGATAACTACAATTTCCATTCAGCACCACAGTGTCCATTCTGTCATTCCTCCCTTCCATGTTTTTAGCTTCTTTCTTCAACAGCAAGAATCTTGGTTCCATTATCCTCAATAAATTTACTTATTTACTCAATCCTAGATATGAAGAAGCAATTTCATAATTGCTAACCCATATATCTTTAAAAAGGAATCCTGTTAACTAATTTTCAGTATTTGTTTAGGGCTCTTTTGGGGCTTAATCTGAGGACATACAATGTAAATAGTATCTTTAAATAAAGTTACTTGGGTTAGTTTTTCATTCTCTGTTCTACTCCTAACTCTGTAAGTTGGAAGCATAGGCAAAATAACTTGGGGAAAGTGATTAATCATCACAAGTTTGTGGGGGCAGTTGGTCTTGGGGACTGAACCCTCAACCTATGGGATCTGACACAATCTCCAGGTAGTGTCAGAATTGAACTGAAGTAGTGGACATTCAGTTGGTGTCTACTAAAGAATTGATTGTTTGCTTGGTGTTTGGGGGAAAGAATCCCCACACATTTGGTCACAGAAGTCTTTTGTGTTGATTATGGTGTGAAAACGGAAAAAAACAGTTTGTGTTTTTCCACTTAGTATATTATAATAATCCCCCTTAACAATTTAAGAATAAACTGACATTCCTGACAAGCAAATATAACTTATCTAAACATACAATCATTTGGGCTTTAGTTTTCACATTCATAAAAATGAAGGCATTGGCCAAGTTTATCTGTAACGTTCTTTCCATCCTTAATATTTAAAAAATTTTTGCCTTTTATGATAGAGAATTTTTCCCTAATGTAGGCAGTAAATGTTATAAAATTATATCATTTACATATCAATAAGTATAATCCAAGTTATGAATTCTCATGTCATATGTAAATCAATAACAAGAATCCTTTGCGTTTCTTCTGTATTAGTTGTGATGTCTCCTTCATTTTTTATTTTATTTTGGAGGATTTTCTTTCTCTCTCTTTTGGCTAGCTAAATGGTTTGTTGATTTTGTTTATCTTTTCAAAAATGCAACTTTCCATCTTCTTGGTCTTTTGGTTTTTTAAGTCTTTATTTTGTTTATATTTGCTCTAATCTTTATTTCTTTTTCATATGGTTTAAATATTTGTTCTTGGCCAAATCTCATGTTGAATTGTATTCCCCAATGTTGGAGGTGGAGCTCACTGGGAAGTGATTGTATAATGGAGGTGAATTTCTCATGAATGGTTTGGTATCATCCCTTCGTTGGTGGTCTCATGACAGTGAATGAATTTTTGGGAGATCTGGTCATTTAAAATTATGTGTTGGCTGGGCACGGTGGCTCACACCTCTAATACTAGCACTTTGGGAGACCAAGGTGGGTGGATCATGAGGTCGAGCGATTGAGACCATCCTGGCCAAGATGGTGAAACCTTGTCTCTACTAAAAATACAAAAATTAGCAGAACGTGGTGATGCACACCTGTAGTCCCAGCTCCTTGGGACGGTGAAACAGGAGAATCACTTGAACCCAGTGTAAGGGTCATTGCCAAGTTTAAAATGAGGAAACTGAGGCCAGTATAAGAAAATTAAATGCCATGTTTATTCAGCTCCTGGGCGAGGTTCCATGGTCCCAGGGAAAGGGCCAGAGAAGTCACCCTGACTTCCTGAGGCATAGGGTTTTTATAGCTGTAGCGAGCAAGGAGGAGCAGGGTGATCTGATTGGTTATAGGGGAGCCGGACGGGGACGGGGCAAGCTGCTATTGGTAGGTAGATTATTGGGCAGGACTTCCCTAATGTAAGATGCGGCTCGGGTTACATTAACCGGATCCTTCCAGGAGAGCATGTGCTCCTGAGGTAGGTTCCGGGGTGCAGAGATGTGACGTAGGTTTTGGGTGCCAAGATTGGGGGCAAGTGTCCGAGCTGCTGGCGAGGCAACTGGCCTTACACCCAGGAGGCAGAGACTGCAGTGAGCTAAGATCATGCCGTTGTACTCAGCCTGGCTACAGAGCAAGACTCCATCTCAAAAAAAAAAAAAAAGAAAGAAAAGAAAAAGAAAGAAAGAAAAGAAAAAGTATGTGGCACCTCCTCTTGTAGGTAGCATATAGTTGGGTCTTGTTTTATTATCCATTCTGCCAGCTTATATCTTTTAGCTGGGGAATTTAATTCTTTTACATTCAGGGTAATTTACAGGTGAGACCTTACTCTTGTCATTTTGTTACTTGTTTTCTGCTGTTTTCTATGTCCTTTGTGGATTTTTCCTTTAAATTGTTTCTCTTACATTTTGGTGGTTTCTGAAGTGATATGGTTTGATTCCTTTTCCTTTCTCATTTTTCTATTCACTATCAGTGTTTTATACTTCCTCATGCTTTCATAATGGTAATTATCATTTTTTTGCTTACAGATGTAGGACTCCCATAAGCATTTCTTGTAATGCCAGCCTAGTGGTAGTGAATTCTCTCAGTGTTCACTTTCCTAGGAAAGACTTTATTTCTTCCTTATTTCTAAAGAATAGCTTTGATGGGTGTAGTATTCATTCATGGCTAGCAATTTTTTTCTTTCAGTGCTGTGAATATATGATTTTATCCTCTCCTGGCCTGTATGGTTTCTGCTGAGAAATCTGTTCTTAGTCGAATGGAAATTCCCTTTTCTGTGACTTGATGGTTTTCTTACACTGTTGTTAAAATTGTTTCTTTGTCTTTGACTTTTGAGTGTTTGACTATAATGTGCCTCAGAGAAGACCTTACTGGGTTGAAACATCTTCTGGATTTGTGAGCTTCCTGGATTTACATGTCCATATCTCTTTGAAGACTTGGATATTTCTCAGCTATTATTTTATTATATAGGTTTTCTAGGACCTTTTCTGTGTTTTCTTTTTCTGGGATTCTCATAATATGAATATTTGTTCACTTAATGGTGCCCCAAAGTCTTGTAGGCTTTGTTATTTTTAATTCTCTTTTTATTTTTCTTCTTTTTTTCTCTCTTTTATTTTTTGTCTGAGTTATTTCAAAACCTTGTTTTGAAAGTCAGGGATTCTTTCTTCTGCTTTATCTAATCTGTTACTGAAGTTTTCTGTTCTGTTTTTATTTCATCCACTGAATTCTTCAGCTCCAAGTTTTCTATTTGGTTCTTTTTTATGATATCTATCCCTTCATTGAATTTCTCATTGAGATAATGATTTTTTTCCATTTTATCAAATTGTCTATTTGTATTATTTTGTACCTTGCTGAGTTTATTTAAGATTTTTGCCTCAATTTCCTTTTTTGGCAATTTGTAAATTTTCATTTTGGTGCATAAGTTACTGGGGAATTGTGTTTCATTGGTGGTGGAACACCCTGAGCAGCTTGTTTTCAGTGGTTTGGAAGCTGTATCATCTCAGCTTGGTGCACACTTAAAATGTAGGGTTTTTTGTTTTTGTTTTGTTTAAGCATAATGCCTAATACTAAATGTGATATGGGAACGCTCATACCTCTGGTTGGGAATATAAAATGACACAGTTTTACTGGAATGCAGTGCATTCAGTGGTGCTAAAAGGAAACAAGATAGGAAAAAATGGAAAGAGCATTAGACTGTTGCCCAACGGTGATTTATTTTGTATATTCATATGGAAGAGCAAACTCGTTCACCAAACTTAATACCTTGTAGTTGTAGGTGCGGGGAAGAGTACTACTCCCTAATGGAATGAAGTGGGGGAAAAAAGTAAAAATATTTTTACCTTTCTGTGTTTCTGGAAAGAAATACATTATGTTTTGGCTAGGCACGGTGGCTCAAACCTGTAATTCCAGCACTTTGGGAGGCCAACACAAGCAGATCACCTGAGGTTAGGAATTCGAGACAAGCCTGGTCAACATGGTGAAACCCCGTTTCTAGCAAAAAATATACAAATTACCCAGGTATGGTGGCAGGCTCCTGTAATCCCAGCTACTTGGGAGGCTGAGACAGGAGAATCACTTGAACCCAAGAGGTGGAGGTTGCTGTGAGACGAGATTGCGTCACTGCATTTCAGCCTGGGTGATAGAGCCAGAGTCCATTAAAAAAAAAAATGAAGAAAAGAAAAGGAAACAAACCGTGTTTTAATAAGCAGACTGATACTAGAAAATTTTGAAGTCACATCTGATTATGCACTAAGAAGGCATGAATGATCCTTGTTCTCAAGGTTCTTACTATTCCGTATGGAAGATAAAAGATAGTCATGAAGAACTAATAAAGTTAATATATTTAAAATGATGTATTTGGAAGGCCAAGGATTGCTTGAGCCACCATGGGCAATATAACAAGACCCCATCTTTACAAAAAATACAAAAATAAATTAGCCAGGCTTGGTGAAATGCACTATGGAGGCTGAGGCAGGAAAATCATTTGAACCTGGGAGGCAGAGGTTGCAGTGAGCCGAGATCGTGCCACTGCACTCCAGTCTGGGCAACAACAACAACAACAACAACAACAACAACAACAACGACACTATGGAAAGAATGGTATTTGAATGGGCTCTTAGGGAATGGGTCTGATTTCAGCAGTTTTTCATGAAAAGGATGTGCATTTCAGATAGAGGAAAGATACAGTCAGAGGGAGAAAGTATGGGAGCATGTTTAGATCAATGAAAACTTTTTTTTTTAAACCAGCTTTTAAATAATACTTTCAATGTACATTTTAGTGGTTTTTTATTATATTTAAAGAGTTGTGCAACCATCACCAATACTAATTGTAGAATATTTTCATCACTCTAAAAAGAACTCCACATTTCTCCTTCTCTCTCACCCCTAGCAACCACAAATCTATTTTTTCCCCTGTGGATTTGCCTATTCTTGACATTTCATGTAACTGTATCATATAAAATGTGACCTTTTTTGACTAGCCTCTTTTCTCTTTGTAGAGTGTTCACTCATGTTTTAGTATTTATCAGCTCTTTATTCTTATGACTTCACTGCCAAATAATATTTCACAGTATGGATATACCACATCCATTTGTTTCCTTTTTCATCAATTAATAGAAATTTGGGCTGTTTGAACTTTTTGGCTGTTATGAATAATGCCACTCTGTATATTTGTGTAAAATTTTTATATGGACATGTTTTCAGTTCCCTTGGGTGTGTAGCTGGGTGTGTACTTCCTAGGTCATATGTTAATTTCTTGTTTAAATTTTTGAGGGACTGTCAAATTGCTTTCCAAAGTGGTTGTACCGTTCCATCCTCCCCAGCAATGCAGGAAGATTCTAATTCCTCTACTTTCACACAAATACTTCTTATTGTATATCTGCCATGATTACATGACTGTTGGTTTTCTAGTGTACCTTGAAGTTGGAGAATGGAGATGGGAATAGAGAAAATTAAAATGCCACAGAATTCACTATTCTTAGCAAGATTCACTAATTTTTCTTCAATAAACACTTTTTGATTATTGCAAGTTTTTGGTTAATTTCCGGAGCTCTAGAAGAACTAATTCTCACAATTTTGCTGGTTTTCTTGTTGCTTTAGGAAATAGCAGATTTTCTAAGATCCTTACCCCACCATTCTAAAGTTGCTTCTCTTGAATACTCTTTTGTTTATTTTATGCCGAAGGTAGGTCGATGCCAGACATTGATAAGGATTCCTTTTTCTTTTTAGGCTACTGAGCAGAGGTACAACCTGCTATGCCTTGATCAGAGTTATGGCTTATAAATTGAGGCAAGGAATAAAAGCCTCTGTATATTTAGAGGTACTTTCGTTTTTGTTGTTTTTTTTTCCTTTCCAACTTTTATTTTAGGTTTCAGGTATACCTGTGCAGGTTTGTTACATGGGTAAATTGTGTGTGTGTCACAGGGGTTTTGTGTACAGATAATTGTGTCGCCTGAGTAATCAGCATAATACCCAATTAGGTAGTCTTTAAAATCTTCACCATCCTCCCATCCTCCACTCTCAACTAGGCCCTGATGTCTGTGTTTCCCGTCTTTGAGTTCACGTGTACTGATTATTTAGCTCCTGCTTATAAATGAGAACATGTAGAACCAAATACTGTTTTTCTGCATTAATTAGCTTAGGATTATGACCTCCAGCTATATCCGTGTTCCTGCAAAAGGACATGATTTCACTTTTTTAATAACTGCGAAATATTCCATGTTATATATGTACCATATTTTCCTTACCTAATCTACCATTGCTGGGCATCTAGGTTGATTCCATGTCTTTGCTATTGTGAATAGTGCTATGATGAACATATGCATGCATGTGTCTTTATGATGGAACAATTTATTAATACATTTCTTTGGGTGTATATCAGTAATGGGATTGCTGGGTCAAAGGCAATTCTATGTTAAATTCTGAGAAGTCTCCAAGCTTTCCACAGTGACTGAAAACTAATTTACATTCTCACCAGCAGTGTACCAGCATTCCCTTTTCTCTGCAACCTCATTTGGATGTTATTTTTTAAGTTTTTAATAATGGCTATTCTGACTGGTGTGAAATGGTATTTCATTGTTATTTGCATTTCCCTAAAGATCAGTGTTATTGAGCATTTTTTCACGTGCTTGTTGGCCATATGCATGTCTTTAGAGAAGTGTCTGTTCATGTACTTTGCCCATTTTTAAATGGGGTTTCTTGTTTTTTGCTTGTTGATTTGTTTGAGTTTCTTATAGAATCTGGATATTAGACCTTGGTTGGATGCATAGTATGCAAATATTTTCTCCCATTCTGTAGGGTGTCTGTTTACTCTGTTTATAGTTTCTTGTTGTTCAGAAGCTCTTTAGGTTAATTAGATCTCACTTGTCAATTTTTATTTTTGTTGCATCTGCTTTTGGGGTCTTTTTCTTGAAGTCTTTGCATGAGCTGATATCCAGAATGGTATTTCCTAGATTTTCTTCTAAGGTCTTTATACTTTTAGGTTTTACATTTAAGTCTTTAATCCATCTTGAGCTGATTTTGGTACATACTGAAAGGTAAGGATCCAGTTTCAATCTTTTGCATATAGCTAGCCAGTTATCCCAAAAACATTTATTGAATAGGGAGTCCTTTCCCATAGCTTGCTTTTATTGACTTTGTTGAAGATCAGGGAGTTGTAGGTGTGCTTTTTTTCTGGGTTCTCTAACATGTTCCATTTGTCTATGTGTCTGTTTTTGTAATAGCACCATGCTGTTTTAGTTACTGTAGCCTTGTAGTATAGTTTGAAGTCAGGTAATATGATGACTCCAGCTTTGTTCTTTTTGCTTATGATTGCTCTGGCTACTCAGGCTCTTTTCTTGGTTCCAGTTGAATTTTAGTGTTTAATGTTGTTGGTAGTTTGATAGGAACAGCATTGAATCCGTATATTGCTTTGGGCAATATGGCCGTTTTAACAGTATTGATTCTTCTTATCCATGAGCGTGGAATGTTTTTTCATTTGAATGTGTCATCTCTGATTTCTTTTAGCAGTGTTGTGTAATTCTTGTTTAGAGGTCTTTCACCTCCATGATTAGCTGTATTCCTGGGTATTTTTGATTTTTTATGGCTGTTGTGTATGGGATTGTATTCTTGATTTGGCTCTCAGCTTTGATGTTCTTGATGTACGGAGATGACATTGATTTTGTATCCTGAAACTTTGCCAAAGTTATTAATCAGATCTAGAAGCCTTTGGGCAGAAACTATGGAATTTCCCAGGTATAGTATATATTGCCTATGAACAGAGATAGTTGCTTTTCCTATCTTCCTATTTGGATGCCTTTTATTTCTTTATCTTGCCTGATTGCTCTAACTAGGACTTCCTATATTATACTGAATAAGAGCAGTGAGAGTGAGTATCCTTGTCTTGTTATGGTTCTCAAGGGGAATGCTTCTAGTTTTTACCCCTTCAGATGGTGTTGGATGTGGATTTGTTGTAGATGGCACTACTTATTTTGAAGTATATACCTTTGATGCCTAGGGTTTTTTGTTTTTTGTTTTTTTTTTTTAACACAAAAGGATGTTGAATTTTATCCAAAGCCTTTTCTGTGGCTATTGAGATGATCATGTGATTGTTGCTTTTAGTTGTTTCTATGAAGAATCACATTTATGGATTTGTATGTGTTAAACCAACCTTGTACCTCAGGAATAAAGCCTGCTTGATTGTGGTGGATTAGCTTTTTGATGGACGTGCTGCTGGATTCTGTTTACTAGTATTTTGTTGGGGATTTTTTACATCTATGTTCATCAGGAATATAGGCCTGAAGCTTTCTTTTTTCATTGGGTGTCTTCCAGGTATTGGTATTAGGGTGATGCTGTCCTCATAGAATAAGTTAGGGAGGAGTCTTTCCTCTCCAGTTTTCTGGAATAGGCTTAATAGGACAGGTAGAACTCTTCTTCATCTGGTAGGATTCTGCTGTGAATCTGTCTGGTCCAGGGCTTTTTCTGGTTGGTAGTTTTTGTATTACTGATCCAATTTTGGAACTCATTATTGATCTGCTCAGGAATTCAATTTCCTTCTACTTCAATCTTGGGAGGGTGTACATTTCCAGGAATTTATCCATTTCTTTTAGGTTTTCTAGTTTGTGTGTACAGAGATGTTCATAATAGTCTCTTAGGTTTTTTGTTTTTCTGTGGTGTTGATGTTCATTTTTCTGTGGTGTTGGTGTGTGTATATATATATATATGAGTTTATTCAGTATTAACTTACATGATCACAGGTTCCACAATAGGCTGTCTACAAGCTGAGGAGCAAGGAGAGTGAGTCCAAGTCCCCAAAGTGAAGAACTTGGAGTCTGATGTTTGAGGGCAGGAAGCATTCTGCATGAGAGAAAGATGTAGGCTGGGAGGCTAGGCCCATCTCATCACTTCACGTTTTTCTGCCTGCTTTACATTCACTGGTGGCTGATTAGATGGTACCCTCACAATTAAGGGTGGATCTGTCTTCCCCAGCCCACTGACTCAAATGTTCATCTCCTTTGGTGACACCCTCACAAATACATCCAGGATCAATATTGCATCCTTCAATTCAATCAAGTTGACACTTAGTATTAACCATCACAGTGCTATAAACGTTTCCGTTAATATTGCTTTAGCTCTGTCCCAGAGATTCAGCTCTGTTGCATCTTTGTTTTCATTCTTTTCAAAAAATTTCTTGATTCCTGCCTTAATTTCATTGTTTGCCCATAAGTCATTTGGGAGCAAATTGTTTAATTTTCATTTAAGTGTATGCTTTTGAGAGATCTTCTTGGTATTGGTTTCTATTTTTATTGTGCTGTAGTCGAGAGTGTGGTTGGTATAATTTTGGTTTTTAAAAATTTGTTGAGAATTGCTTTTGCTTTGTATCCTATGGTATGGTCAGTTTTACAGTATGTACCATGTGCAGATCAGAAGGATATTCTGTTTTTGTTGAGTGCAGTGTTCTGTAGATGTCTGTTTAGTGTATTTGGTCAACTGTCAAGTTTAGGTCCCAAATATTCTGCCTCAATGGTTTGTCCAATACTGTCAGTGGGGTATTGAAGTTTCCCACTATTATCATGTGGTTATCTGTGTCTTTTCATAAGTCTCTAGGAATTCGTTTTATGACCCTAGATGCTCCAGTGTTGGGTGCATATCTATTTAGGATTGTTAAGTCTTCTTGTTGATTTAAACCCTTTATCATTATGTAATGCCCTTCTTTGTCCTTTCTGATCATTGTTGGTTTAAAGTCAGTTTTGTCTGAAAAAAAAATAGCAACCCCTGCTCTTTTTTGTTTTATGTTTGCTTGCTAGATCTTTCTCTATCCCTTTACTTTTCCATTGTATGTGAGATGGGTCTCTTGAAGACATTATAACATTAGATCTTGCTTATTTATTCAACCTACCTCTTTGTGCCTTTTAAGTGGGGTGCTTAACCTGTTTTTTTTGTGGTTAATACTCATGTGTGCAGTTTGGTCCTGTCATCATGTTGTTGGCTGGTTGTTATGTAGACTTGATTGTGTATTTGCTTTACACTGTCGATGGTCTATGTATTTGAGTGTATTTTTGTAGTGGTCAGTAACTGTCCATCATTTCCATGTTTAGTATTCCCTTAAGGACCTCTTGTAAGGCACATCACTAGATAATAGGTAATAAATTCTCTTAGCATTTGCTTTTCTGAAAAGGGTCTTATTTCTCCTGAAGCTTAGTTTGACTGGATATGAAATTCTTGGTTTGAATTTATTTTCCTTAAGGATGCTGAATATAGGCTCCCAATCTCTTCTGGCTTGTAGGGATTCTGCTGAAATGTTCACTGTTAGCTTGGTGCAGTTCCCTTTGTGAGTGACCTGACCCTTCTCTCTAGGTGCCTTCAATATTTTTCCTATCATATTGATGTTGGAGGATCTGACAACTGAGTGCTTTGGGGATGGTCATCTTATATAGTATCTCACAGCGGTTCTTTGAATTTTCTGAATTTGCATGTTGACCTCTCTAGTGAGTTTGGGGAAATTTTTGTTGACAATATTCTCAGATAGGTTTTTCAAGTTGCTTGCTCTCTCTTTCTTTCAGGGTTGCCGAAAAGTTGTCAATTTGGTCTCTTTACATAATTTTATGTTTCACAGAGACTTTTTTCAGTTTTAAAAAATTCTTTTATCTTTATTTTTATCTGACTGAGTTAATTTGAAGAGCTAGTCTTTGAGCTCTGTGATTCTTTTCTCAGCTTTGTTTGTTCTGCTGTTAATACTCTCCTTTGTATTATGAAAATTCAGCTTTATCAGCTCAGTTTGGTTCTTTCTTAAATTGGCTGTTTCATCTTTCATTCTCTTGAATAATTTTATTGGATTCTTCAGATTCGTCGGCATAGGTTTTAATTTTCTGCGGAATCTTGACAATCTTCATTGCCATCCAGATTCTGAATTCTCTGTCATTTCAGCCATTTCCTTCTGGTTAAGAACCATTTCTGGGGAGCTATTGTGGTCCTTTGGAAGTAAGGAGACACTCTGGCTTTTAGAGTTGCCAGAGTTCTTGGGCTGATTCTTTCTCATCTGTGTGGGTGATGTTTCTTTAACTGTGGTGTAATTTGAGTGTAGTCAGTTGACTTTGTTTCTGGATGTTTTTAGAGGGCTAAGGCTTTGTGCAGGGTCTATATTTGTGCCTGAATTCTTGTCCTTGGTTCTGCAGAGGTGTATATTAGCAAAGCATTTTTCATGTTGAAGTTTGGGCTATGATCCAGTAGATGCCATTAAGCTTAATGGCCTGTAGGTAGTTTCTTGCTCAGCCATGTGGTTCCCCTGCATTTCTTTGCATGTGCAGCTGTGCTCCCTTTCAGTGGTCTGAGACTGTCAGCTCCTCTCCCATTGAGTGCTGGCTGCAGATCTGTTTGGCACTCTTGTGCTATATACTGTAGCCCTAGATCGAGTTCAGGCTTTGTGTTCCCTCCCAAGTTTGGAACCTTGGCAGTGGCAATAGCAGAGAGCTTTTCACTTGCTTCTTGAGGCTCCAGCCCTGAGAAACACAGAGCTGCGTGACAATCTGAACAATCAGCCTGGGATGGGGTGGCTGCCTTGCAGGCCCAAGCCAAGAGGCCCTGCTGGGCGACAAACAGAGGGGTGTGGGAGATTCACAGGGAAGACAGAGTGGCCTCTTCTTTGTAGGTGACTGTCTGTTTCAGAGAAGCAGAGCTATTGCCAGTGGGAATGTTCAGCTGGGGGGTGGGACACCTGTGTTGTGGGACCAAGCCAACGGCGATGTCTGGTGAAGAGTAGGAAGGTGGAGGCTTACAGCTAAGAGAGACTGGGCTCCCCTCCATAAGGTGGCTGCAGTACTGGAGGCACAAGTCAGGCACTCATGTCTTTGTTCCTTCCTCAGTCTCAGAGCAGTAAGGGCAGTACCACTACAGTGGCAGTGGCAGAGGGGCTGCTAACTGCCTTTGGGAGCTGCACACCTGGGAAATACAGAGCCATTCCCAGTGGGAATTTTCAGCCAGGGACTGGACAGCTGCTTTGTGCGTCTGAGCCAGGGGCGCTGCCTGGTAGAGAGGAGGGGGTGAGGGCTCACAGGGAAGAGAGTTTGGGCAACCCTCTGTATGGAGGCTGTGGTCTGCCAGCAAAGCAAACAGCCGAGGCCCTTTGTTCCCTCCCCAGCCCAAGAGCAGTAAGGGCAGTCCTGCCGCAGCTGTGATGGCAGAGAGGCTAGGGGTTGTCTTTGGGATGTCCTCTCCAGAGAAATGCAGAGCGGCCAGTAATGGAATTGTTCAGGCCCAGGCTAAGAGGCCCTGCCCACTGAGGAGCAATATGAGCAGGGATTAGGGGGATTTTCTACAGACAAATGAAGATCATTTCATGGGGAAATGTCATGGCTCCATGACATACTGGATGGACCTGGGAATATGGAAGGAAATACTGAGGATAGTAGCAAGCTTTACTATTGCTTGTTTGGAATTGGGCTTCTATGTGTCAGTTTCCTGACTTGAATGATTTTCTCTCTCTATCCAGAAATGTTCTGTGGGCCTAGAGAAACTTTTTCAATACCTTTTATTCACAGATGGAGGAGCTAAAAGTAAAGTTTTCTTTAATAATCGTATCTCAGTAACCATGTGTAGAAATTACATATCTTAATATATACCTTATCAAGTTAATTTTTCAAGTACAGGTAATAATGAATGAGCTTAGAAAGTTTAATTGGAAAAAGAGTGAATATAAGAAGGTGATAGGACACCTCCTTCAGAAGGCTAAAAGATTAGCACATGGGCCGGGCACGGTGGCTCAAGCCTGTAATCCCAGCACTTTGGGAGGCCGAGGCGGGTGGATCACGAGGTCGAGAGATCGAGGTCAACATGGTGAAACCCCGTCTCTACTAAAAATACAAAAAAGTAGCTGGGTATGGTGGCGCTTGCCTGTAATCCCAGCTACTTAGGAGGCTGAGGCAGGAGAATTGCCTGAACCCAGGAGGCGGAGGTTGCGGTGAGCCGAGATCGCGCCATTGCACTCCAGCCTGGGTAGCAAGAGTGAAACTCCGTCTTAAAAAACAAAACAAAACAAAACAAAACAAACAAACAAACAAAAAAAGATTAGCACATGGAAAGTAAAAGAAACTTATTTCAATTTCTGTAGAAGACAGAAGTAGGACCAGTGGATCAAAGTTACAAGAAGGCATATTTTTAGATCTATTTAAAAAAAAAGACTAAGGAATTAGAACTGGCTTCTTCTGTTCAAATAGTAATTAGCATGAGTCACAAATAAATTTCTGATTGGAAGTTGTTTGAACTAACAAACCCGAGGAATTTTTTTACTTGAAGAATATGCATGATATTTTACATGTGTTGAAACAGCTGTAAAGAGAAGTGACTCGCCACAATTTCTTGCTTAAAGCGTTAGTTCGTTTCTGCTATTTACTACCCAAAAGTGAAATTTTCACTTAAGAATATAAGAAATGATACATCTCAGAATTCAAAACAATATTGTACAGATAGGCCTTAAGAAAGGAGAGACCAATTTGGTTCTGAGAAACTCAGCCAAACCTTTGTTTCAATTCTCTGCCACTGAGATGTTTAGCTTCCAGTTGCCAGTCTTTAAGTTAACATTCTCAAATGAGGTGCTCTAATTTATTTAGTTTAATTATAAGTCTACCCTTGATTCAGTCATCTGTTGCCAGATGGGAGTAAGGGTCATATAACAGCAACAGCGTTAAAATGGTGGTAGGATAGGAATGGGCTTTCTTTTCTGGATGGTGGTCAGTTGCTCTAAGTGGAAAGATGAAGTGAGTCATGGGCCAGATATCTCATAAGATATTTATTATATTTCAAAAAATGTTCATAGTAGAAGTAAGACTAGGATTTAGATTCATCTATTTCAGACAGCTAGTATTTATCATATGGCTACTATGTGTAAGGCACCATGCTAGATGATTGCCAGAATGAAGAATACAAGATATCCCTGCCCCTAGGGTATTTACAAGCACTCTGTCCAGTAGACTGGTCATTATTTAATAAATTATCCTGCTTAGGTTTTACTTTGGAAGGGCTAGCCTACTGATTATGTAGAAAGGTGCCTTACTAACTTTTGAAAAAGTTTCAAGTTGAATATTAAAGATGTTCGCCTTTTCTAAGTATATACACATTTAATGTTTGTGTAGACCAAGCCTAAAAGACCATCACAAGCTCAAACTCCAAGAAACAAAAACCCAATCCATTATCCCCAAACAAACAAAAATATGAGTTGAATATCGTATTTGCTAGCAATATGTTACATTAAAACGTGTGCTTGGCTGGACGCAGTGGCTCATGCCTGTAATCCCAACACTTTGGGAGGCCAAGGTGGGCAGATCACTTGAGGTCAGGAGTTTGAGATCAGCCTGGCCAACATGGTAAAACACTGTCTCTACTGAAAATACAAAAATTAGCAAGATGTCATGGCATACTCCTGTTATCCCAGCTGCTGGGATGGTTGAGACAGGAGAATTGCTTGAACCTGGGAGGCAGAGGTTGCAGTGAGCCAAGATTTTACCACTGCACTCCAGCCTGTGTGACAGAGTTAGACTCCATCTCAAAAAAAAGAAGGTGTGCTTGTTCTTATATGTACATAAGGTGGAAGATAAACATTTTAAGCATCTGTGAGTTACCCAGTATCCTAGGCCTGTCACATATGTAATATGCATATGATATGCAGATATTGTGTGCAGTGTCATAAAAATATAATCCAATTATAGTTTTTATTTTCATTATCTTGAGTATATTCATTTAGTTCAATTGAGTCACTGGGAAATTTAAAAAAAAAAAAAAAACTTTTAGGGGTGGGACCTTATTGTCCTGGCTAGTCTTGAACTCTTGGCCTTAAGTGATCCTTTTGTCTCAGCATCCCAAGTAGTTGGGACTACAGGTATGCACCACTGTGCCTGGCCAAGAATATTTCTTTATCTCCTGATTCTGTGTTTAAGCTGCATTTAGGTTTGCAGTATTTGAAAGGTATCATTTCTGGTTTACATTCAGCTTTTGTTCTTTGTACCAGTTGAATGACTTATGAACAGAAAATTATAGAGTAAAAACAATATAACTTATATGTTAGGCTCTGAGCCCTTCATCTGTATTTTTAAGTTTCCAAATAAAGATGAAGAAACTTGTCTAGGTGCAATGCCGTGTTAATATCCTGTAAAGATAATTAGTAGCCGACTTAGCAAATTGCTTGGAGGTTTTCTAAGAGACCAACTTTAGCTATGATGCAAGAGATATTTGATTTCCATGAATACTTGAATAAGTCATTGGTTTTATCAAGATACTATATTTAACTGTTACTTGGGGCTGGACATAGTGGCTCATGCTTGTAGTCCAGCACTTTGGGAGGCCAAGGTAGAAGGATTGCTTGAGCCCAGGGGGTTCCAGACCAGCCTGGGCAAAAGAGGGGGGCCCTGTCTCTACAAAAAATTTAAAAATTAGTTGGCTGGGATAGCTCATACCTATAGTCCCAGTGCTTCAGGAGGCTGTGGTGGGGTAATTGCTGGCACCTGGGAGGTCAAGCCTGCAGTTAGCCATGATGGTGCAACTGCACTCCCGCCTGGCAACGGAGCAAAGACCCTGTCTCTAAACAAATAAATAAATAAATAAATAAAACCTGGTCTATTTAAAACCCCGGATTTGTTTTAAATAGACATCTAATAACATATCTTCTTGTTTTTGGAATCTCTCTGACCTTAGAACCATACTAACTTTGCCGTGGACATTTCTTGGAGCCTATTTTTCCAAAATAACTGTTTTCTTTTTTAGAGTCTACTGTGCCTTTTAATTAAATTGTTTCCCATTTTCACATATTGTTAACTTTCCACTATGCTGGTATAATTTCAGGAAAGGAACATTTAAGTCGTATGTTCAATCAGAACTTTTACAGGTAAATTATTGCTTACTTTTCTTTTTTATTTCATGCAGTCTTGGCAAGTCATCTTTTAATTGTGGTCAAAATCTGCTTAGAAACACATTGTTTCATTGATTTGCATGATGTTTTTGAGCATTTAAAATATACACATCAATCCCACAGAGATCTTAAGCTCTATTTGACAGTATTTAGCATTCACTTCTGTTTAAATGGATACATTTGAGAAAGCAAAGCATAATAGTATTTTTCGTTTTGTTATTAGTTGTAGTATCAGTATCAGTATCAGTAAATATTTTAGAATTTGAATGAATCTGCCTCTCTCAATGAAATCTAAATCGATTGGATTTTTATTTTATTACTAGTACATCCAGTGTTATCTGAATATGTAAAATATATTAAAAGCATTAAAGACAAAAAGAAGTTTTTAAAGGTGTGTATTTTTTTCACTGTATAGGAGATTAGACTACATATGTGCTGTTTATTTTAAACTAATTTCATTCATCACCGTCTGTGTTCACGAAAGATTCAAGGTGGCGTATGTGTGCTCTTATACTCGATCTCACAAGCTCTGTCTTTCTAACACACAAATCTCCTGGAAGTCAAAGATCATTTTTCTTCTTTCTCCTCCATCTTTCACATTTGGCTAAAATTACATTCTGTATGCATGAAAGTGATAATTATATATTACTGGTAGTTATCAGATAGTTTCCCAATTTCCGGTAGAAGACATAGGAACAACAAATGGGGCCTCCTGTGATGAAGAAAGATGAGAACGGTAGGGTATGACATCGGGAGACTTAGCCTTAGTGTTCTTACTCAATCATTACTTTTGTAAACCTATAACATTTTTTCCCATGCTGTTTCTTTCCTGCTTCATGTCTTGATTTTCCCATTTGCAAAATAAGGATGGATACAGTTGTTTCCTGTTTATTTGATGGGGAATTTAAGGATGAATGGGCTAGTGTTTCCTTCCCCAGATGTATCAACTTAATCTTATTTGTTTATTTTCTGTCCATACTTCTGATTCCATAATGTCCAATTGTATATGTGTTTTCCATTCTTTTATATACATTCTTTTCCTTTTCTGGGATTTTTCAAAATCAAAGCATGTTAACCACATTTCATAATGTGCTTCAGTACCCAAGATACTCTTCAGATATGGCCTAACGTTTGAATAGCTCTATTTGCTTTCGAGTGTCTTTCAAAATCCAGGCCCCAGACCATCAAAGCATATAACATGAGGGGTGTCCTCAGTCTGAAATGCAGATCAGTTTCCAAGGTGTTAAAACTTTTTCTGAAAGCCTCACTCTGGTCTGCTAGATGCTTTCTTTTCTTTTAACCTAGATGAGCAGTTAGGAACCAATGCCATGATGGACAGTTGAATTTGATCAGTGCAGGGGTCTCTTCAGGAGCATTAACTGAAAAGTTATGCTTCCTTATCTGAAAAACAGATGTTTTACCATGATCCTCAACATGTATTTGCCTGGCGTCTCTGATACTGATTGAGAAAAAGAAAAACAGTTTAGTAGTCAATATCTGGTGTCTCCATCAGCTCCATATAAACTACTAACAGTTAAATTTCAACATAAGAAAAAATAGAGGGCATTGAAACTTAGAAATAAACCACCATTGATAGAATTTCACTGAAGATCAGAGCCAAAGTAATGTCTAACTATTTAAGGCTGTACATGGGAAGGAAACTGGTCCTGATTTGATGCAGAGAAAAATTAGCTTGTCCTAGAAGATTTTGAAGTTAGGAATTAACAGTTATAAGCATCTGTCACTTTGATATGGCTCTCAAAAAATTAAAGAAATTTTGTTCTATAATGAGATGGCTAAAGTATATAATTGTTTAGTAATGTTTGACTACTATAGAGTGTCTTCCAGATATCATAGGTTTGGGGTTGGCATAACTGATACTGAGTTGTTTTTTGTTTTTCTATCTGAAGTGGCCAAAGATTCAAATGCCTCTTGGACTTCCTCCTAGCATGTGCAAGCAGGACTGTGGTCCCTGCCCACAGGAGCCTCTTCAGCTTTCCTCCAGCTGTGGCATAGGACATGTGTTCAGTTTACTCGATCACATCGTTAAGTAACATAGATATTATTTAAAAGAAGAGTGAGGGTGGAGTCTTATTTTATGGCATTTAAGTTTGGAACCACTTGTGTCAAAACTTATTTCTGTGTTTATATGTGCCTCCTA
The DNA here is from genome assembly GCF_048565385.1 of Saimiri boliviensis. NCBI lineage: Eukaryota > Metazoa > Chordata > Mammalia > Primates > Cebidae > Saimiri > Saimiri boliviensis. Next base: position 35,629,237 of record NC_133450.1, on the reverse strand, counting down.
ATTTATTTATAATGAACACATTGGATTATGAAGGAGAATGTTATTTCAAAAGTCTCTTGCAGGTAACTCCGAGGCTATGGTGATATGGAAGGAGAGCTCTGAAGGAAGTCATAGTGAAACAGGGAGAAGTTCCCTTGTCTCCCTTGCAGGGCGTGTGACTCCCTTCTTTAGTACCCCACTGCTCAAACCTCTAGGGGAGCATACAGACGGGCAGGCTGTGGGGCTCTGAGCCGGTGGCAGTGTCTAGAGGAGATTGTTTACGGCTGAAGGCCCAGCGAATATTGAGGCATATGCTTTCACCTACATATTGACAAAATTTACTGAGTTACAGAATGATAAATAATTGTTTTTCCTAACAATTACATGATGTTTTGACAAATAATATTTCTTAAAATTTCAGTTGCATTTATTTTTAAGTAGGAAATACATTCCCCTGGTTCAGAATTTTAGAGGTTACAGAGATGTATGTAGGAAGAAATTTTGTTTTCTCTCAATTCCCCAAGCCATCTGACTAGCTCCCTGGAAGGCAGCTCAAGTTACTAGTTGCTTTTACTTCCTTCCATAAATATTTGATATGCACAGGAGAAAGATGTGTGTGTGTGTGTGTGTGTGTGTGTGTGTGTGTGTGTGTATGCATATGTATGTGAGAATGAATGGATAAACTTTCTTCTTTCATACAATTACTACAATTACTTGCTTATCATAACTACTGTTCTATACCTTGCTTAATTTCACTTAACACTGTATCTTGGAATTCCTTCCATGTTAGTACATAAAATGCTTCCTTTTTCTTTCTTGTGGTTTTGTGGTATCTATTGTATAGCTATATTATAATTTTTTTAAACTACTGATGGACATATATGTTGTTGCCAATCTTCTCATTGCAATGACTAATGTTTTCTGCTCAGTTTTCACTTTTAAATTCATTTCCTAGTTTTTCTGAGTCTACATATTAGTGCCAAGAACTGAGGTATTTATTGTGTTCTGACACATCTGAGGTATTTGTATATAGGTATCTGGGTACATATGCACACTGCTGAACTGTCTAATACTAGTCTCTTTCCCCATGACACTCTCCTAAGGTAAAACCTGTTTATTCAAATTCTTATGCTGTGCATGTCCTGGATCACAACTCTTATTGGCAGACTAGAGAGTTTCAACTATTAACCTGTCATTTCAGTTATTGTGACATATCCTATGTTTCAATTAGAAGAGACAGCCTTTATTTGGTGAGATTCAAATAGTGTTAATGAAAACTTTATCTTTAATAAAGGGAGGTTAAAAAAATGGGAACCACCTGAGATCTTAGAGTGAAAGAAGTAGAGATTATGAAAGCAGTTTTACTTTTTGATTTTAAGGCCTTTCTATATTATTTCAGCATGTATCAGATAATACCATTTAGGACACAGCTGGTACAGTTAATGATCAAAAACTCTGAAGGCAGTAACTGGATGCAATAATCAGACAACGAAGTCATTGAGTAGGTTTGTTGACTTATGTCAGGTTACTCTAAATCTTGATGATATTGCATGAAGCACAAAAAAGGAATATTGTTACAGCAAGCAACAGAGGTTTTGATACTCGATCATTGGAGTATTCTTTGCCCCTAAATTTTGCACTCATTGTATCATAACTGCTGGTTTCTTAGCCTACTCTGATGTTGTACAGAAAATTGTACAATACTTAAAAATGTAGTATCTAGGAAAGAAAGTTAGTAGAAAAAAAAAGCCATTAGAATTAATATATATTAGCACTGGTTTGCTGGTTACTTGTTAAAGACAAAAATGAAGAATATTTCATGTCTCTTGATTGTCAGAGAAAAAAGTTGCCTTTCATGAAAGAAAGCATATTAATTTAGGTTTTTGTCATTTGCTTTTGTTTTCTGAGAGAAATGTGAAGAATTCTGCTTATTTTTTATCTTTAGAATGGAGAGCGCATTAACAAGTACAACAGACAATAAAACTTATTTCATAACTGCATTATGGACTATATTAACTCGTTCTTCAACTCTATACCCAACATTATGGTTTGTTAAATAAGGAGAGTGAAGAAGATAGAGAAGGAGCATGAGAAAGAAATAATCTTTTTGTTTCCCAAAGCTATAAAAAGCAATGATGAGACATTGTGTCTGCATGTTGGGGTATTTTGTTATTGTGTTTATTTTTGTTGGGAGTAAGCAGAAAAAGAATGAAAACTCTTCAGTAAAGAAATTAATAGATCTTATTAGAACTTGTTATAAATACTTTTTAATTCCTAAAGTTGGAACGCTAAGGCATTATTTAAACTTTGTCTCTATTTTTTAAAACCTGAAAAACCCATTCACTTTTATCCTAGAAAATGGAATATGTTATATCTCATTTTACAGAGGAAGTTAACAGGTTTATTGTCTTGTTGTAACACCCTAATCCTGTGACCTTTTGAAATAGTGCTTTTGGTAGTGCCTTATTTTTGAAACTATATACCTGGGCAGTATTGACATTTTCTACTAGATAATTCCTTGTCATCGGGAGTGGTTCTGTACATTGTAGGTTATTTAGCAGCATCTCTGACTTCTACCCACTAGATGCCAGTAGTAACACTCCCTTGAGGGACAAAATTGTCCCCAGTTCAGAACAATTGATGTAGACATACATGGTGGTCCTACACAACTGGAGTTTAAACATGGATCACAAACAGCATTCATCAGTTTGATGCACCTCCCTGGTATTTGTAATCATGAGGAGCAGAGCAAAACAAAGGCATAAATGTTGGGGTGATATTTTGTTTTCTGAAGACCACTGCTCAATTTTGGGGGGATTTTGAAGAAACAGCAAAGGTAGCCCTTGGGGTCTGGACTGGTTGGTTGGTTGGTTGGTTGAGTCATTCATTCAACAAAAATATATTGAACCCCTGCTATATATATCCCTGCCTCAATGCTGATGACTTGTATGCTGCTATGTGTTTCTTATGGCAGTATGTTAAATCCGTGGGTAATAAGCCTGATGGTAGACCAGTTAAGAAACTGCTAGCTGTAACACTGGTGAGAAATGATGGTTGTCTGGGTTTTGGTAGTGACAGTGGAATTATAAGAAATTGTATACAGAGATATTTAGAAGGTAAAACATTAGGATTTGGTGATTAACTGGAGAAAGGAAGGAGTCACGAATAATTTCCCAGTGAATATTGGTGGCTTTCATTAAGATGGGGACTAGAGTAGGAAAAACAGTCCTTTCTTTTGGAATATGAGCAGATAATTGGCTTCAGCTTTTTCACATTTCCAATTGGGGGTGCCTTTGAAACATTTACAAGGAAGGGTTAGACAGTGAACTTGGAAAATAAAGGGATTATGTCTGTTTTCTTCCTGATCGTATCCCCTGTTCTTTAGACAGTATCTGCATTTCTAGAGTCACAGAGAGATTTAGGCTGGATGTGTAGTTTAGGTATTCTTCAGGTATTAGCTGGTTTAATTGAAATTAAGGAAGTAGATAACATCATCCAAGGAGAATGCATAGAGGGTACAGCCTAGTATAGCAACATTATGAACAGTTTATTCAAGGAACTGAAGAGAGGAAAGACTGGAGAAGTATGAGGAAAATCAGCAGTGTATAGTTAAGAAAGCCAAGGGAAGAAAGAGTTTCAAAAAGAAGGGAGTGTTTTATGGTTTTGAATCCAGCCAAGAATTCAGGTAAAATGAAGACTTTGGGAAACAAAAAGATTGTTTCAAGAAAAAGCCATTGGATTTTGCAACTAAAAAGCATCAGTGGCTTTTTAAAAGGCTTTTTGGTAGTCTGGTAGTTTCAGTAGTTCATTAAATTTGGTTAAAGAGTAAGTGGGAGGTAACAGAATCATGGGAGGTGGGAGGCTATGCTTTAATGAATTCTGGCTGTAAAGAGGAGACTGAAGATGGTATGTGAAGGTGGTATTGAAATGAGAAAAGTTCCCTTGTCCCCCTTGCAGGGCATGCCACAGTGGCAAGTGGCTTGCTTCTTCAGTGTCCCGCTGATCAGACCTCTAGGGGAGTGTACAGATGGGCAGGCTGTGAGACTCTGACCCCATGGCAGTGTCTAGGGGTGAATGTTTACAACTGAAGCCCCAGTGGGCATGTGTCACAGGGTGCTCTTTTAGTTTTGCCATCCATAGGCGGCTTGTGTTAGCTCAGTTAGACTCCTTTCCTTATCTTAAGGACAGAGGGCTTTCTGTATCCCAGGGTTCTTGCCTTGGTATAACGGAAGAATTTGATCACTCGTGGGCCTGGAGAATGAGTGCAAGGTTTTATTGAGTGGAGGTAGCTCTCAGCAGATGGGTGAAGACACAAGGGGGATGGAGTGGGAAGGTTTTCCCCTGGAGTTGGCTGCCCAGTGGACCAGGCTCTCCTACCGTTGTCCCAGCCAAACCCCATGACTTTCGCTTGCCGGTGTGCTGGAGCCTGTTGATGCGTTCCTCTTGATGTCCAGCTGCCTATATGTTCCTCAGCTCATGTGCTCCACTGAACGTCCAGTCACCTGTGTGTCTGCCTGCTAGGGTCTCTGGGTTTTTATAGGCATCGGATGGGGGCATGGTGGGCCAGGGTGGTATTGGGAAATGCAACATTTGGGCACCAAGGCAGGAGTGCCTGTCCTCACCTAGGTCTGTGGGCACAGGCCTGGGGGTAGAGTCCTCGCCAGGGACCACACCCTCCCCTCACCAGCACTTCCCTGCTCCCTTTCTGTATGGGGTTGGGGAAGGGCATGTGGGCTTGAGCATATTTAATGTTGATAAGGAGTCAAGGAGACATAGAGGTTGATACGAGAGTAGAGAAAATTGGGCAACTTGAGATGGGATGAATCACCTCTAGCCAGTCTACCTTACTTAGCAAAGATATCATTTCCATTATGATTTGTCATGATTGACTGGTCTATATGATGGATTACTGATTGTAGAAAACTCTAGATTATTATAGTATTATGCTTAGAAAAATATTCTGTTCAAATATTAAGAAGCATTGACTACACCTCACTTTCTTCTGTGGTTTATCAGAAAGAAAGTAGGCTATGGAACCAGAAAAAAACTCTGGCTCCATCATTGACTGAGCCATAGGGCCTTGAACATCCTGTGAGGATGTTACAGAGCCATTTACTCTCTGTAAGATTACCTGGTAATGTCTATTGTGCATCACAGTTAGAATTAAAGGTCATGTATATGTACCAGTACATTGTTGATATTAAATAAATAACTGATAGTATTTTTATTGACTTAAAATAATTAAACTATTATTTACTACTATAGGGCCCTAAGTGAGCACTTATTGTTAGAATTTATTGTTGGAATTCCAGATCAAAATTAAGGATCTCATTTCTCCATGAGTCTAAGAGCAATTATTGGTGATGTCTTTGCTATAAGTTTTTGTAAGGACAAAAGTTTTGTGATAATCCTGGGCCTACTAAAACATCGTTTATTGACCTGCATGCCATCATAGTAAATAGAGAGAAAAGAGGCAAAATTCTAGACTTTTAAGGTGTATGGAAATAAATCAAATTTACTTTTTTATCATGACCAATTTGGATCACTGTCATTTTCCATGAACGTGTCTCAGTTAGAAGGTGTATTTTTGTTTATTTGCTTTTTAGAGAGAATTAGCTTTTTCAGCCTCTTTTGTCTAATAACTCTTCATTTTTTTCCTCCTTTCTTTTTCTTCTTCCTTCAGATTATTGGAAACTTTCTCATGTTGCAGCATTTGCTGCTATCAATTATGCCAAGAAAGCTTTCTGTGTACTAGCCGTGTAATGGAATCGTGTGTGTGTGCGCGCGTGTGTTTGTGTGACAGAGAGAGAAAGATGGGGGGAGACTGAGTTGGAGAGAGAGAGGGAGGGATGAAGCAAGTGGGGGAGAGAAATAAATAGTGTCTGGGGTAATTGTGCTGGTGTTTTTCCTGCATGAGAGAGGCTTCAGATGTCTGTCTGGCTCTGGCTCAGTTGCTGTATGGGCGTAACTGAAGGAGGTTGGGGTGGGGGAGAAGGCAATTAAAATTTTGAACACCTTAAATGCCTTCCTAATTAAGTGGTGAGGATAGACAATAAAATACTTTCTTATACTTCATTTCTGTTCTCCCTTTAAAAGTCTGTGGAGGGATCAGAGTTCCTGTCCTTAGAAAGGACAGAACTTTCAAAATAACAACTCTGAAAAACAAGTTAAAAAAAAAAATTCTCATTTCCTGCTTTTCATGAACTTTTCATATAAAGCCATCATTATTTAATTTTCCTGGGCCCCCTTACCTATAGGCCCACTCTCACTGGTCACTCCAACTTTGAAGCACCCAATTCTCTGGGGTATTAATGGAGACAGTTCAAGTATCTAACGGCTGTTTCCTTTGTTTAAGTTGCTTTTGGTCCTTGCTGGGAAATGCTCTGAAAACTGAACCAGCTACTGAACACAAAGGCTGACGGTGTTGTCCCTCCTGGTAATGTACTGTGTGATTTGTTCCCCTCTCCTGTTCACGACTCATTAGTCCCTAAGTACAGAAAAGGTTGCTCCTCTGGAATAAAAGGAATGGACCCAGCTCAGAGTCCTTTTTCACCTTTTCCTGTGTTTTATTTGGGTGCACTCACAGTTCTCCGTCTTCATTAGTGACCCAGTAGGGGGCTGGCACAGGGCTGAGACTAGCTTTTGCTGGTTCCCTGGGGTGTATCAGAGACCTCAGAACTCAATACCTTACTATAAAAATAAAATACTGTGCTTCAAATGATCTTTTGATGGAACAAAGCCATACATCCCAATCTGCCTGGGCCTCTCAAATTGAGACCATGCCAAGTGCCATTTTTGCATTTGTACATGCCCTCCCATCCCCTTTTCCCCCTTCTCTAAATGTGGTTCTTCGGGTAACCTCTTTGTCAGGTAAATGTTTATGTGTGTGTGAAAATGCAGCCTCTGGCAAAGACTTCTTGTATTTAAATTACACTTCAAGATAGTAGTTTTCCTGTAAGAGATGTAGGCAGCAGATATCTGTGGGCTTTTATGCCCTAAATAATATCATTTTAGATTTATATATAAAATTTGGGAAAGTAAGTGAAAACTAGAGGTGCTATAAAAAACTGAGTAACATATTTAAAATTTGAGTTATTTATTCTGGTTTCCAGAGTGGCCAAATTATTATTTTTTAAACCAGGCACTCTAGAGCCATGTGTGTGCATGTGAATGCTACTAAAGAGAGACACTAACATGAACACAGGGTCCATCAGACCTTTATATCAAGAGCTTGGAGTACTCAGAGCATCATATCACATTAATCTTCCAGCATTGATGTACTTTAGCTCTTGGGAACAGATTACTATACTTACTTTAAAGCAACATGGGCAAATAAAAATAGGGGTCTTTTGTTGTTGAATGACGAGCGTAACTGTAGAAATAGAAAATCCAACTCTCCTATCCTTCATTTTTACATCATAGTTACAGTAACAGGGTAAGATTAGCTTTTAATAGATTGTTCTAAATTTCTCTAAGTTTCAAAAACATATTGCTATGGCATTTATACTTTTAAGATTGTATGAAACTTAGGGCCTTAGTTTGTAGAGAATATTTAGTTATTAAACAAAAGTTCCCTTAGATTCTATAGTCAAATAATATGTGTGCAAATGTGTGATATTATTTTTGGTTTCTACTTCAGGTTTGCAAACGTGCCTTAATTTTCTACAGAAAGTATATGGTAGACTCTTTATTTTAAAAATGTTTATGGAGATAAGAGATTTATATTTTCATAATCTGGGTCAATGTGATTTTATATTGCATTTACAAAAAGGAGATTGTCTCTTCCTCCTTGATACCACAAACAATGATGTGAGAAACATCCTGGTACCCTTCAGGGTATGTACTAAGGTGTAGGATTGTAGGGTCATCAAGCATATACATTCTAAAGGTCACTAATCCTGCCAGATTGCTTCCTGGAATGGCTGCACCAGTCTACAGCCCACCCGTTGTGTATGAACACTCTTGCTGCCCCACTTCTTTGCCAACATTTTATGTGTTTAGACTTTCTCATTTTTTCAAACTAGTGGGTGTAAAGTGGCATTTAATTTTAAGTTGCATTTCTCTCATTACTAACAACATTGAGTACCTCTTTATATACTAGTTAGCAATTTGGCTTTTTATTATTGTGACTTGATTTAAGATTTCATGTTGATGTAGATCTTAATTTTGAGTTTGTCAAACATATCACTTTAAAAAACTTACAGTTTACGATTTTATGGTCCAGGGCCACAGAGTTATTTTCTGACATTTTTTTTTTCTGTCAGCCACGTTTATATTCAGGCTTTAATTCATCTTGAGGTCACTCTTGGACATAGTGGCATTGTTTGAGGTAGCACATTCAGACTCTCAAATACAATGTGATAGTTTGGTAGGAACTAGAGGGCCATACTATATCATGGATACAGTTTGAAAGAGTATTTAATGAAAAATATAAAAGAAGGCTATGCATAGCATATTGCCATTTATAAAAATTTAAAACACACACGTATGTGTAAAACAACACAATATTTTTCAAAGAAACACTCTATATCCAAAGACAGATGCCAGACAAATTTTTGCTTATGTAGGCTTAGGAAAAAATGGGGGAGTAGTGATAAAGGAGGTAAAACAATAAAAATAAGCCAACAGAGAGGCCTTGCACAGACTGATAATAATGATATACCCTAGATTGAGGAGTGTGATTACCCCCACAGTCAAGGTGAAAATAATTTAGGAGAGATGACCAGAAAATAGGTTAGAGTTGGAGAAGGTTAGTTGAAAAAAAGTAGAAATAAAATATTTCAGTTGTTCTGATTCAGGAATAAGATGCCTATAAGGAAGAAAAATGCTCCTAAATGACTACATCTGATCATGCTTTCTTAGCTTTTAAAGTGTTTTATGATAAACAGGAATTTATGTTTTTTTTTTTTCCTGAGGTGAAGCTATCTATAAAAAGGAAAGCAGATGTTTCTTTTCAAGTGCTTGTGTACACCTGCCACAAGGCAGATTGAGTAATTCCTATTGAGAGCAGGCTCTGGTTATTTTTTATGTTGCTTGTTAAATTAAAATTCTTTTCCTGGCAAGTATAGGTTTATAATTAAGTAATTTATCATTAGAGTTCTTTTAGCTATATCTTATATTTGATGATATACAGAAGCAATGTGTGGGTGGTTCCTTAGAAATTAGATGAATGAGTTACTTCATTGGTATTTATCATTTGATGTGTAGATTTTTCCTATTTATAACAAATGTTGAACACTGACTAATTACCTGCAACTGAAAGAAGGTAAAAAAAAAAAGTCTTGGTTGAGAACTGTGTTCTCAACTTATTTTCAACCCACCAGTGCTCTTGAAGAGTATGATACACTCTCATTAATAGAAGTTGTGCTCTCTTGGGACCGTACTTAACTGTGTTACAATATAACGAAGTCTCCTCCCTGGTATTTATGAGGATGAAAAAAAAAGTCTTACTTTGCTAGATATGGATTCTGTATTTCCCTCCCTTCAATTTCATGTATACTGTTTTTTGTTGTGATTTTTCTGATTAGTTCTCTTGGTATCTGCCTTGCCCCTTCCCCATTTATTTATTTTTATTTTTTATTTTTTTTGAGACGGAGTTTCACTCTTGTTACCCAGGCTGGAGTGCAATGGCACGATCTCGGCTCACTGCAACCTCCGCCTCCTGGGTTCAGGCAATTCTCCTACCTCAGCCTCCTGAGTAGCTGGGATTACAGGCACGTGCCACCATGCCCAGCTAATTTTTGTATTTACTATAGTAGAGACGGGGTTTCACCGTGTTGACCAGCATGGTCTCGATCTCTTGACCTCGTGATCCACCCGCCTCGGCCTCCCAAAGTGCTGGGATTACAGGCGTGAGCCACCGCGCCCGGCCCCCATTTATTTTTGTATTCACATACTCAACGATAGTAGCACTTTATATTTACTTTGTTTACTCCTCTTACAACCTGCGTATTAGAGATAAAAGAAACAGATCAGAAAGGTTAAGTGATTTTTCCAGGGTATAGAACAATAAATAACAGAACCAGAATGTAAAGCCAAGCCTAACTCTAAAGCCCATCTTCTTCCTACTTGACTATACTATATTTTTTTTGGATATTCTACAAAATCCATATTTTTGTAGAGTATGATGTCTTTATTAGGCTCCTGAATCTTTGAAGAGGACTTTTACCTTGCCCTTTGCTTCAGCTATTGCTGAAGGATATGGATACCTTTAAATTGCACCATAGAAAATTTGTATTCAGGCTTCTTTTAGAGATAAGTACTTTGAAATCTCTGCTATTCAATTGTTCAAAAGCCTGTTTCCAAGAAGTATTTATAGAAGATTGTATGAATGACTTATTCTCCATCCATTTATCTGGATTGTCTGCATTTTAGTTTCACACCAAGTCATACCATCCAAGAGCTATGTACTTAGCTGCTTTTACCTCTTGCACGAGTCTCCCTCCCTCTCTCCCTCCCTCCTTCTTTTTTCCTTGTTGTCCATCCAAGAGCTATGTACTTAACTCACCTGCTTTTGCCTCTTACAGAAGTCCCTCCTTCCCTCCCTTCCTTCCTTGTTTTCTTCCTTCCTTCCCTCCCTCCATCCCTCCCTTCTTCCTCCTTTCCTTCCTTGTCATACCATCCGAGAGCTATGTACTTAACTCAGCTGCTTTTGCCTCTTCCAGAAATCCCTCCCTCCCTCCCTCCTTCCTTCTTTCTTTTCCTTTGTGATATTAAATCACTGGCCTTCAATGATGGATGTTATGGCGAACAGCTGAATACAATTCAGTATTCTCTCTGTGATTGAGTTTTGTTGGAGGAGCCCATCTAGTATCCCACATCCATCAGTTTTGAGAGGACTTACAGATGAAATTCTTCTCAGATCTCAAGGTCAGGAAACAATGATTCATGTTTTAAAAAAATCATATGTTTATTATGAATCTTAAACTTGATTGTGTTTTCCTCTTTACTTTGGTTGTAAGGAAGGTTAAATCCAAATTTGCAAGATCATCTCTAATAGCTGCAGAGGAATAAATGATATGTGTTTGTGTGCCAGTCTTACTCTTGGAATTACTTTCTTATCTGTGGTCCTCTTTGATTTCATGTTTCTTAATTATTTATTTTATTTGTTAATGAATGGTCATACACTGCCACAAATCATTATCCTGGTGATAGAAGCAAATATGCAAATAACATACATAAGGACAATTAAGGTTTCCTGACTTGATAGTTAAATCACATTCTTCCTAGGAATGTCACATGTATACATCCATCTTCTTCATTTGTTTTCCTCCTTTCTTTTACCTCCTACACATTTTCTGTTGTTTATTATGGGTTGCTCTCTAGACAAATGCATTCGTACAATTTTGGAATTGTTGAGTATGAATATAAAGAGCTATTTTTTTAAAAAAATATACTTTAAGTTCTGGGGCACATGTGCAGATTGTGCAGGTTTGTCACATAGGTATACACGTGCCATGATGGTGGTTTGCTGCATCCATCACCCCGTCATTTATATTAGGTATTTCTTCTAATGCTATCCCTCCACAATCCCCCCACCCCCTGCTATTCCTCACCTAGCCCCCAATCCCTCAGGCCCCAGTGTGTGATGAATGCAGAACTCTGTTATCTTTCTATAAAGAATGTTGGGCTTTGTTCCAGGATGTAGTTTGAGTGAATTGTGGATCAGTACAACACTTTTAGTTTTTAATACGTTAAGTTCTGGGGTACATGTGCAGATCATGCAGGATTGTTACATAAGTATACACATGCCATGGTGGTTTGCTACATCCATACCCCCATCACCTACATTAGGTATTTTTCCTGTTATCCCTCCCTAATCCCCTAACCCCCTGCTATGCCTCCCCTGGCCCTCCCACCCCCCAACAGGCCCCAGTGTGGGATGTTCCCCTCCCTGTGTTCATGTGTTCTCATTGTTCAAAACCCACTTATGAGTGAGAACATGAGGTGTTTGGTGTTCTGTTCTTGTGTCAGTTTGCTGAGAATGATGGTTTCCAGCTTCATCCATGTCCCTGCAAAGGACATGAACTCATCCTTTTTTATGACTGAATAGTATTCCATGGTGTACGTGTGCCACATTTTCTTTACCCAGTCTATCACTGAGCATTGGGTTGGTTCCAAGTCTTTTCTATTAACAGTGCTGCAATGAACATACTTGTGCATGTATCTTTATTATAGAATGATTTATAATCCTTTGGGTATATACCCAGTATATACCCAATTTCTATTTCTAGATCCTTGAGGAATCACCACATTGTCTTACACAATGGTTGAACCAATTTATACTCCCACCAACAGTGTAAAAGTGTTCCTATTTCATCCGCTCCAGCATCTGTTGTCTCCAGATTTTTTAATGATATCCATTCTAACTGGTTTGAGATGGTATCTCAATGTGGTTTTGATTTGCTTTTCTCTAATGACTAGTGATGACAAGCATTTTTTCATATGTTTGTTGGCTGCATAAATGTCTTCTTTTGAAAAGTGTCTGTTCATATCCTTTGCCCACTTTTTGATGGGGTTCTTTGTTTTTTTCTTGTAAATTTGTTTAAGTTCTCTGTAGATTCTGGATATTAGCCCTTTGTCAGGTGGTTAGATTGGAAAAATTTTTTTCCATTCTGTTGGTTTCTGGTTTACTCTATTAACAGTTTCTTTTGCTGTGCAGAAGCTCTTAAGTTTAATTAGATTCCATTTGTTTATTTTGGCTTTTGTTGCCATTGCTTTTGGTGTTTTAGTTATGAAGTCCTTGCCCATGCCTATGTCCTTAATGGTATTGCCTAGGTTTTCTTCTAGAGTTCTTATGGTATTAGGCCTCATGTTTAAATCTTTGATCCATCTAGAGTTAATTTTTCTATAAGGTATAAGGAAGGGATTCAGTTTCAGCTTTCCACATATGGCTAGCCAGTTTTTCTGTCACTCTTTATTAAATAGAGAATCCTTTCCTCATTGCTTGTTTTTGTCAGATGTGTCAAAGATTAGATGGTTATAGTTGTGTGGCATTCTTTCTGAGGCCTCTATTCTGTTTCATGGTCTATATCTCTGTTTTGGTACCAGTACCATGCTGTTTTGATTACAGTAGCCTTGTAATATAGTTTGAAGTCAAGTAGCATTATGGCTTCAGCTTCTTTTTTTGTTTTGTTTTATTTTTTTGCTTAGGATTGGCTTTGCTATGTGGACTCTTTTTTGGTTCCATATGAAGTTTAAGGTGGTTTTTTCCAATTCTGTGAAGAAAGTCATTGGTAGCTTGATGGGGATAGCATTGAATCTATAAATTACTTTGCACAGTATGGCCATTTTCATGATATTGCTTCTTCCTAACCATGAGCGTGGAATGTTTTTCCATCTGTTTGTGTCCTCTCTTATCTCCTTGAACAGTGGTTTGTAGTTCTCTTTGAAGAGGTCCTTCACATCCCTTGTTAATTGTATTCCTAGGTATTTTATTCTCTTTGTAGTGATTGTGAATGGGAGTTGACTCATGATTTGGCTCTCTTTTTGTCTATTATTGGTGTATACGAATGCTTGCAATTTTTGCACATTGATTTCGTATACTGAGACTTTGCTGAAGTTGCTTATCAGCTTAAGGAGATTTTGGGCTAAGACAATGGGGTTTTCTAAATATACAATGATGTCTTCTGAGAACAGGGACAATTTGATACCCTCTCTTACTATTCAAATACCCTTTACTTCTTTCTCTTGTCTCATGGCCCTAGCCAGAACTTCCAATACTATGTTGAATAGGAGTGGTGAGAGAGGGCCTCCTTGTCTTATGCCAGTTTTCAAAGAGCTATTTTTTTTCTCAAAATTAATCTCCTTGTAATTTGTATTTTTCTTAAGTTCACATTTTTAGTAAAAGTGTAAATTTTATATTTTTTATGAAAACATTTGCCTCCCTAAAGAAATTTAACTAACTTGAATATGTTTTTAATCTGAGAATAGGAGTAGGGAAATTTGGAGTCTCTAAGGAGTGCCTTGTAGAAGTCTTTGACCATTTATATAGAATGGAATGACTTTTTCTGCTTGTTCTTATGAAGATAATGAATTCTCCATCTTTTGCTTAGTAGATGTCTCTAACTGGGTATTCAAATGGTACTTCAGACCATCTGAAACTTCTCATATCATTTTCCTCCCAAGTAAACTAGTCACCCAAACCATATACACAACAGTCAAATTAGACTCCTCTCATCAGTCACCCAGTCCTTTATCTTTTATCTGTTCACAGCCTTAAAGCAGGTCGTTTCCCATTTCCACTCCTATTACCTGTTCCAAGTGCCTTGCACAACTTTGCCTAAGCAGGCACTAAGAATTCTTCATTTCATTGCTCCTGTGTAGACCAGTGGAAAAATGTATCTTCCTTTATTCTGACCTCTTCTAACCCATGTTCTACAAAGTTATCAGAATGGTATTCTTAAAATGCAAATTATTCTTAAAATGATATACGAACATATATGATTCCAGGATTCATTTAGTTTAGCACCAAGGCCTTTCATGCTAAGTTCCCTGCATCTTTCTGGTCCTACCTCCCACATTGTCTCTCTGCTGTCCTTGTTGCTTCATCAAGTGGCTGCATGCTCCATTTTCTCCCACATGCTGTTCATTCTGCTGAGCACCTCACCAAAGCTTTACCTAGAGAAATCTGCCCTCTCACTTTGCCAGCTGGATTCAGATGCCTTTCCTCGTTCTCGTAGGCATTTATGCACAGTCTCATGACTCGTTTCATATTAAACTGTTATCATGACTGACTGACTGACTTATCTAGGGGCTTTCTCTTAATCAAGACAGTTTCTTTACTCCTACACAGTATCCAAAATTCCATGAATAACCAGTGATTGTTTAGTGGCTGTTTGACTGAATACAGAATAGAGTAGGTCTGTAGTTTATTATAGTTCATTTTGTAACTTTTATTGAGTACTTAATATGTGTCAGATTTTGTTTAAGAGATTGGCAATACTGTAGTGAACCAAACAGTACCTACCCAGGCAACTGAAAAGTAAACAAATTGACATACAGTGTTGGGTAGCATTACATATGTATGAGTCCAGTTTCACTCTGCTGATAAAGACATACCCAAGACTGGGTAGAAAAAGAGGTTTAATTGACTTCCAATTCCACATGGCTGGGGAGGCCTCACAGTCATGGTGGGAGATGAAAGGCACTTTTTGCATGGCAATGGCAAGAGGAAAAATGAGGACAGTGCAACAGCGAAAGCCCCCGATAAACCCATCAGATCTCCTGAGACTTATTCACTACCACGAGAGCAGTGTAGGGGAAACAGCCTCCATGGATTCAAATTATCTTGCACCAGGTCCCTCCCACAACACATGGGAATTACGGGAGTACAATTCAAGGTGAGATTTGGGTGGGGACACAGAGCCAAACCGTATCACGGTGTTAGGAAGAAAATGAAGAGGAAATTCTAGAGCATATGCTCAAGCAAGGCATATCTAAAGAGGGAGCCTTTGAGCAGAGACCTGAATGCAATGGGAGAGGTGTTGTGTCCATGGCAGTGTTGCTGGGGAGGTGGTTCTGGGCAGAGAGAATAGCATTTCTGTGCTCCTATTATGTACCAGGCTCTGTTCTAGGGGTTCTGGAGACAGCAGTGGACAAGGTTGACAAGCAGTGGACAATAAACATCAGCACTGTTTATTGTTTAACCATACAATCTGTTCTTTTTCAGTATTATGTCATAATTCAAAACTCCTCCTTTCTTTAATTGCTAGATTTAATGAAGTTGAAAAACCCTGACTTGGGATAATCTCTTTGATCTTCCAAGCTGCTAATCACTTCCTACTCTTTTTGTGGAAGAGAACCCATGAAGTCTTATTATTTAGGGGCTCTTAAAACAACAGGATCCTGGTCCTGGGGACAGATCCCCAACTATCTGAATTTAATCATGATGCTCAGGGATGTATGCAAATGTCTTAGGTTTTCATGACTTTGAGGTTTGATCTAGGTTGTAGATGTCTGTGAAATTCTCTTACCATAATTAGATATAGATACTAATGATTTCCTTTTCCCAGGCTCCCAACCCAGCCTATGACCCTGAGTAAAACTTTCTTAAATTCTTTTAGTTCAGTAGCACATACACACAAAATCATAATTTTGGATTCTGTTCCTTGCTCTGTCACCTGCTTGCTGCAGTTAAGTCTGCTCTGTGTCAGTTTTCCATTTGCAAGCAGGGCACTCTTCCAGTTATGTTGTAAAATTTATGTTTAAATGAGCTCCCATGCCCTTGAAGAATAGAGGCTACAGGACTGTAGAGTCCAAAGAGAGAGAGAGAAAAAAGAGAACATTCCTAAGAAAACTGTGTGAATTTGCAAATTCGTTTTCCTCTGGTGGCAGCTGACAGGTAGAGTGACAACCCAACCAAGTAACACTGGGCCCTTGTGATGGGAGGGAACTTAATGCTGCGGTTGTTCTGCTTAGATGGAATTGTGTGGGGCTGTGCCAACGCCTGTATTGAGAAAGCCCAGTAGAGCAGAAGAGTTTTTGGTTTCTGCATTTAGAACTGCCAAACAACTGAGGAAAACCGATTAAATCTGGAAGGTGGCAGCTAACTTGACAGGCTTCTCCAGGCACCTTTGAGGAGAATCAAAGATAAATAAACACATTTTATGAGAGAAGTATGGGGTGAGAGGGAGTGCTAGGACAAGAGTTAACATTTCAAAGGGAGGGGAAAGTTCTTTTTGACTTTCTCCTGATCAGACTCTTGTCTCATGACTTTGTTCATGTACAGATTAGAGTTTGCCCATGTCAATATGGGAGAGCTTGATAGGAAAGGAAGAAGATAGAAGTGTATTTTCAAAGATCTCAACTATAGAAGGAAACTGATCAAATATGAATTCTTTATTAGAAAATAAGTAGCTTTAAAAACTATTTTATAAGTCTTATTGCATACTCGTGTGTCTTTGAATATGCAAAATCTCTGACCTGTTGCACTGAGGTTTAATTTTGAGTGTCTAATTTTATTTATTAAAATTTTTTTAGAGACAGGGTCTCACTATGTTGCCCAGGCTCTTGAACTCCTGGCCTCAAGCAGTCTTTCTGTTTCAGCCTCCCAAAGTGCTGAGATTACAGGAATGAGCCATTGCACCTGGCCCAAAGTGTGTACTTTTTTTCAGTAAAGATTGATGGCCTTTCAGTATGACCCTGTGTAGTGTGCAGTGAGTTGCCTTGAGGTCAGGTGGTACTTGACTCCTCTTATTTACTGGGTATGGACCCTGGTCTCTCATCCTTTCATTGTGCTTTACTCTTTTGTTCTCTGTGAATAATTTTTACTTGAGCTTGACTTCCTTGAAAGAGGCTATGAATATTGAATTGGCTAAAAAAATTCATGACTTTCTAGATACATGGAGCCTTAGAGATCATTTCCCTCTTCCCCATTTTGCAAAGAGTAAATAAAGTAAAGCCCAAAAGGGTTAAATCACTGCTGGCTTAGGAACATTCAGCTAGCAAATATATATGCAGGAACTCTACCCAGATCCTGACCACTCTTAGTCTGTTCTCATCTGCTAATATAGACATACCTGAGACTGAGTAATTTATAAAGAAAACAGCATTTAATTGACTCACAGTTCTGCTGGGCTATAAGCCTCAGGAAACTTACAATCATAGCACAAAGGGAAACAAATACATCCTTCTTCACATGGTAGCAGGAGAGATAAGAATGAGCTAAAGGGGGAAAAGCCCCTTATAAAGCCATCAGATCTTGTGACAACTCACTGAGTATCACAAGAACAGCAGCAGTGAGTAACCACCTCCAAGATTCAATTACCTTCCACCAGGTCCCTCTCATGACACATGGGGATTATGAGAACTACAATTCAAGATAAGATTTTGATGGCACACAGCCATAACTATATCTTTCTACCCTTGGCCCCTCCCAGATCTCATGTCCTCACATTTCAAAACACAATCATGACCTTCCAGCAGTCCTGCAAAATCTTAACTAATTCCAGCATTAATTCAAAAGTCCAAGTCCAAAGTCCCATCTGAGACAAAGTAAGTCTCTTCTGCCTGAGCCTATAAAATCAAAAACAAGTTAGTTACTTCCTAGATACAATGGGGGTACAGGCATTGGGTAAATATACCCATTTCAGATGGGAGAAATTGGTCAAAACAAAGGGGCCATGGGCCCCATGCAAGTCCGAAATCCAGTGAGACAGTCAAATCTTAAAGTTCTGAAATGATCTCCTTTGACTCCATGTCTCACATCTAGGTCACACTGATGCAAGAGGTAGGCTCCCACAGCTGTGGGCAGCTCCCCCGCTGTGGTTTTACAGGGTACAGCCACTCTCCCGGCTTTCATGGGCTGGTGTTGAGTGTCTGTGGCTTTTCCAGGTGCACTGTGCAAGCTACCATTCTGGGGTCTGTAGAACAGTGGCCCCCTTCTCACAGCTCCACCAGGCAGTGCCTCAGTTGGGACACTATTCTTTATTATCTATCATATAATAGATAATAGAGATGTGGGGTTTGTTTCAACACTGACCCCACATTTCCCTTCTGCACTGCCCTAGCAGAGGTTCTTTATGAGGGCTCCACCCCTGCATTAGAATTCTGTCTGGACATCCAAGTGTTTCCCTACATCCTCTTAAATCTAGGTGGAAGTTCCCAAACCCAGTTCTTGTCTCCTGTGCACCCATAGGACCAACACCACATGGATGCTGCCAGGGCTTGGGACTTGCACTCTCCGAAGCAATGGCCTGAGCTGTACCTTGCTCCTTTTTAACCACAGCTGGAGCTGAAGCAGCTGGGATGCAGGGCACCATGTCCCAAGGCTGCGTAGAGCAAGGAGGCCCTTGGGCCTGGCCCACAAAAACGTTTTTCCCTCCTAGGCCTCTGGGCCTGAGATGGGAAAGGCTTCCATGAAGACCTCTGATATGCCCTAGAGACATATTCTTATTGTCTTGGTGAGTAATACTTGACTCCTTGTTACTTATGCAAATTTCTGCAGTCCACTTAAATTTCTCCTCAGAAAATAGGTTTTTGTTTTCTATCACATAGGCTGCAATTTTTAAAAACTTATGCTCTGCTTTCCTTTTAATTATAAATTCCCATTCCAAACTATCTCTCTCAAGTTCAGTGTTCCTCAGATCTCTAGAGCATGGGCAAAATGCTGCCAGTCTCTTTTCTAAAGTATAAATAGAGTCATCTTTGCTCCAGTCCCCAGTAAGTTCCTCATCTTTGTCTGAGACCATCTCAACTTTGACTTCATTGTCCATATCGCTATCAGCATTTTGTTCAAAGCCATTCATTCAACAATTCTCTAGGAAGTTTCAAACTTTCCCACATCTTCCTGTCTTCCGAGCCCTCCAAGTCTCTAAAAAGTTCCAAAATTTCCCACATTTTTCTGGCTTCTTCTGAACCCTCCAAACTCTTCCAACCCTGCCTGTTACCACCTCCAAAGTTGCTTCCACATTTTTGGGTATCCTTACAGAAGCACCCCACTCTACTGGTACCAGTTTACTATATTAGTCTGTTTTTATGCTGCTAATAAAGACATACCCAAGAGTGGGTAATTTATAAGGAAAGAGATTTGACTCACAGTTCCACAGAGTTCGGGAAGCCTCAGGAAATTGTGATGGAAGGGGAAGCAAACGAGTCCTTCTTCACATGGTGGAAGCAGAGAGAATAATGAACAAAAGAGGGGAAAGCCCCTTACAAAACCCTCAGATCATGTGAGAACTCACTATCACAAGAACAGCGTGGTGGTAACCACTCTCATGACTCAGTTACCTTCCACTGGGTCCCTCCCATGACACATGGGGATTATGGGAACTACAAGAAAAGATTTGGGTGTGCACACAGCCAAACCTTATCAACCCCTATACTAATGCATGTCTTTTGAGCTGCTTAGAGCTTAATACTGCATAAGTGGACTATAGCAGTTTACTTTATTGATTTATAAAACATAATTAATAAAATAATTAAATGTATTCCCTGTACAATTCAAAACCTCCGGAGTCACCATAATAGTTTCAGTCTCTTTTTCTATCACACCTTTTATGAGAAACTAGGAAATAAATTCTCACATTGAGTTTCACTTTGTGTTTCTCTTCTTGCCATGACGAGTATAATGATAAAAAACACAAAATGAAGTGACCCAAAGGCCTGCAACCAGAAGATGAGGAACAAAACCGAAAGTATTAGATTATTAGACACCAATAACTAAGATTCTAAATTATTACTCTTATGAATATAGTGTAGGTTGCTGTGACTATTTTATTATAATGTTTATGTCTGCACCTGTTTCTCATTTCCTTTTCCTAGTGTGCAAAGTTAGTGTTAGTACAAATTGTGGAAGGGAAGTCACTCCAGATTTCATTAGAGGATAGACTGAACAAGAATGTGTCCTACCCTCAAGGACAGAGGAGAAGAAAACATATACTTGACTGTTTCAGACCTCTTCAGATTAGCAGGAGACAGTTTAAAAAATTAATTTAAAAAAAAAAGTTAGGATCAAATACCCCTTCCAAAGACAGGTGGTTTATCGATGAGAAATGTAATTAATTCTGTAAAAATGTTGAGAATTTTGCGTGTTCAATATTTTTTTTTCCTATTAGAAGCACTATTTGGCATTTTTCAGTATTAGGGTTGTGACTTGCCAGGCCCACCCTCTTGCAGTGTTTGTGTTAGAGAATAGAACTTACCCAGTCGCAGGTTTCAGAAGGGCTGAGGTAACCTCTTTCAATGTGACACAAGTACTGTTTATGTTGGAGACAAATACCAGAAACTCAAGGTAACAATGTACACAGAGTGAGAGTGTATGCGGGAGATTTTTATTTGGCATTTTTACTGCTAACAATCTACAGAAGTTTTAGTATTTAGTGCCAGGTCAAGCTTAAGGGGCAGTTTCTATTTCTGTGTGATTCTGAAAGGTTTAAAGAATCAGTAAATGATTATATAATAGATAATAGAGAATAAAGATTCCGGCTTCTATGGAAGCTTGCAAAGATGTGAGGAAGGGCAAAGAGCTGCTTCTACATGTTTTGTTTTGTTTTAAGAACTCAAAAAAGCATAGTAGGTTCTTGAGCAAGGCCTTTGTTGTCTGAAGTTTCTGAAGCCCCCAAATGAATAAATAATATTATTACCAATTAAAAGAACAGGTAAACTGAGAAACAACGCATTTAGACCTAGGATGACATGGTGAGACCAAAACTGAATTCTGTGTCTTAAAAATTCAGTTATCTAATCTCCGCACTTCGTTGCATATTCTATTAGCAGTCATTCAGTAAAGTACCTTTCATCACTGCAGGAGTCTCACTGAACACAGTGGCTTTGGAATAGGGTTATCTCCAGACACTGTTGACATCATGTCTCTGCTCACATACCAACTGGGTGAATATTGGCCCACATGATTCTTGTGAGTGGATTACAAGAAATCCATGATAGATTTCATTCACTTTTGATGAAACCAAGAACTTTACCTCTTGAGCTACTTAATGAGATATTGTTATTTGTTTATTATGCAGGGTACAGGTTGGTGCTTGTTTCTCTGAATTCTTAGGTGCTCAACTGAGAAAATCAAATCTATGATTTTACTATGCCTGCACAGGAGTTGGAGAAATTAATAAAGTTTACACTTTATTTTTACTAGTTTTCTTAAGAATACAGATGGTGAATAGGCTGTTGAGTCTGCCCAGGCAGAACTGTTGTTTCAGATGAAACTTGATGACCACACCCTCCCACCCCAATGGAAATTGAAATAGTTGGAGAAACTTTAGTCTGAAGCATATTTACTTTGAACTTTAGGAATCTTTTTTGTTTCTTTGTTTTTTTTTTCTGTGTGTGAAAGAGGTTCTAAGGTCTGTTAGGAAAAAGCAATATTCTTTTTTTTGTTTCATTTATTATTATTATTGTACTTTAAGCTCTGAGATCCATGTGTGGGTTCGTTACATAGTTATACACATACCATGGTGGTTTGCTGCACCCATCAACTTGTCATCTATGTTAGGTATATCTCAGATAGCAATATCTTTAAAATCATGAAAGTAAAAAATTTCAGAGCTTCTCAGTGATTAAGAATAGTTTCTAAGTGGTTAGGAATAGCTTTGGACAATTTGCCTAATTGGGCTTCAGTTTCCTGAACTGTCTAAAACAAGAGGATTGGTAAATGCTCTCCAACGTTGCTTCAAGCTCCTAGGCTCTCTAGTTACTCTGTTATAGTCATAAAATGATAATTTAAAAATTGAGACGTGCATGATTTTATGTATATATTATGTTTGTGTGATTGATTATACTTGACTACATATGGAAAATTTCATGTTGTTAATAAGAAACTCATTTATTTTGGGGAGGAGTACTATGAGCCTAGGGTTCAGGATGGGATAATTTTACATTGTTTTATACTTTCTGTTTGTTTTATACTAAGTATGCATTGTTTAAAGATTTAAAAAGTAGATTTTTTAAAAACTATTTTTAAAAGGGCAAAAGAAAGACTTTCAAATTATTGCAAAATGCATACCAGGATAGCAATAATTGGAATTTCATTTCAGACTCCCAAGTTTAAAGTATTTGTAATTATAAGTAGACTTTTGCTTTTATTATACTAAGAAAGGTCTTTTAAATTCTCTTCTTCAGTGAAAGCAACCACTTTGTTTGGTGAAACAAAAAGCATTTACAAGCACAGAAGCAGGTTTTGGCAACATTAGTGACAGGATTATATACCTTCTATTTATTGGGTCCTCTAAAAGATCATCTTCCTTTGATTTGCAACTATGGGAATGAAATAGAAGTGGGAAAAATTAGCTTTTAAACCAATTAGTTAGTAATGACTAGAACCAAGTTTAAAGTGTTTTAGAGTCATATTGCCATGTTTTAAATGCAAAACAGTAGCTCCCTCTTAATCTTTTTAGAAGATAAAACTACAGGAAATGAAAAAGCAGTCAGTTGAAACAGCAGAAGGCATTTTAGAGACTGCATATAGTGGACTTGAATTTTGAGCATTCATTTTTGTTCTATTTTCCTATTTTTTACAAATATTTCTATTAAGTTTTGAGAAATTATAAAAACCTAGAAACTGAATGTTTCTAGCTTGGCACATTTGTGGGGTTCTTTTTATTTTTATCATTTCTACTTTTGTTTCTTACTTTAAAAAAGTGAACTTAAGGAAATACACAGAAAAAATAACTCAAGGATCATTTCACTTAAAAAAAAATTAGAGCACTTTCTAGCATGGTTAATATATTATTATAATCAATATAAAAGAGACATGGTAGTTTTTTTTATTTTCAGTTGTTCTGTCAAACCTTGAATATTTTGCCCTATGTGGCACAATGTTTTCTAGCTTTTCCGTATTCAACAATATTGAGTAAGTAGAAGTTAATTTGAAGATGAACTGCAGTGTTTGTGTCACATTGGAGTTGTTAAAGTTCTCCTTTGCGCTTACCAAGTTTACATTGCCTCTGGCTAAATTTATTTATATTTACAATCTGTGCAGGGTATGGTAGTACTATGATTCAGCTTACTTAGCACTTCATTGGGACATTGGTTTATTTATGCTAAAGTCAGTAATCTCATGGTGAGGATTTATGATGATGATAACTATTGCTGTTATCTATTGAGCCCTTACTTTTGGTAGATACTACATTATACTTTTTAAAAACTCATTTAACAGGTATTTACCTTTTGTGCCCCAGGCATTCATTTAGGGGCCAAAGAAATAATAGTTAAGACAAAGTCCTGACCCATAAATATATTGTTTCTAATCCACATAAAACCTTGCAAGGCAAATATTGTCTTAATTTTATAAATGAGAAAACTGAGGCTACAGAAGGAGAACAGATTTTTCAGCATTTTGTAGCCTGTGAGTGACCAATCTGTTTGATTCCAGTCTGAACTTTGCTGTGTTCTACCGCTTCAAGATAGATCAATATTATTTCCCTCTTCATTAAGATTTTTATAAACATTCAGGAGTGGTATAGACATACTGAGATAGGACATAGTTAAGCTAACAGGCATATAGCATAGTATGTGAAGTTTATGAACAATTACTCCTTTTTTACGTTAGTGCTTCATGAGAGCTAGAAGAGATGCTAAACCCTAGTACTTTGAACATCAAAAAACATAAAATAGGCCGGGCGCGGTGGCCCAAGCCTGTAATCCCAGCACTGTGGGAGGCCGAGGCGGGTGGATCACGAGGTCAAGAGATCGAGACCATCCTGGTCAACATGGTGAAACCCCGTCTCTACTAAAAATACAAAAAAAATTAGCTGGGCATGGTGGTGCATGCCTGTAATCCCAGCTACTCAGGAGGCGGAGGCAGGAGAATTGCCTGAACCCAGGAGGCGGAGGTTGCGGTGAGCCGAGATCGCGCCATTGCACTCCAGCCTGGGTAACAAGAGCTAAACTCTGTCTCAAAATAAAATAAAATAAAATAAAATATTAAGGAATAAATTGAACCTCTAAAGTTATAAGACTGTACACTGAAAATTATAAAACATTATTGAAAGAAATTTTAAAAGCCTAAATAAATGGAACGATGTCCCATATTCATGAATTAGAAGTTAATACTGTTAATATAGAAATACTCGCTACATGGATCTATATATTCAATACAATTCCTATCAAAACCTTAACCAATGCTAAAATTCACTGGGATCCAGAATAGCTAAAACTATCTTAAAACAATCTTCTAAAGAAGAAGAAAGTTGGAGGACTCATATTTTCCAGTTTTAATACTCACTATACAACCACAGTAATCTGAACAGTATGGTCCTAGCATAGGATGAATAATACAGATCCATGAATTATAGTTGAGAGTTGAAAAGTAAACTCTTTCATTTATGATTAATTGAATTTTTATAAAGGTGCCAAGACAATTCACTGGGGAGTAATCTCTTCAACAAATAATACTGGGACGATTTGACAGCTATATACAAAAGAATGAAGTTGAATTGGTACTTTACACAACACATCAAATGGATCAGACACCTAAATATATGATCTAAAACTATAAAACTCTTAGAAAGAGGCCTAGAGCACAATCTTTGTGACCTTGAAAGACAGTCCACAGAAAAGAAGAAAGTAATTGCAAATCTAATATATGATAAGGGTCTAGTATCCAGAAAATATGGAGAACTCTTATAAAACACGAATACAAAGACAAATAATTAAAAGTAGATAATTTTATTAGACATTTTCCCAAAGATGACATGCAGATGGGTAATAAGCACATGAAAAGATGCTCAACAGCATTAGTCATTGGTGGAATACAAATCAAAACATAGTAAGATACCACTTTGTACCACTAGGGTGGCTATAATAATAAAGATAGACAATAACAAGTATAGTGAGGATGTAAAATTTTGGAACTTGCCTTCCTAAAAAAGTTAAACATAGAGTTACCGTAGGACCCAGCAATTCCACACCTAACTGTATACCCAAGAGAACTTGAAATATGTCCACACAAAAATTTGTACATGAATATCCATAGCAGCATTATTCATAATAGCCAAAAAGTGGAAACAACCTAAATGTCTCTCAACTGATGAATGGGTAAACAAAATGTGGTATATTTGTACAGTGAAATATTATTTAGTAGTGAAAGGAATACAGTAGTGATACATGCGTCAACATGGATGAGCATTCTGTTAAGTGACACGGGCTAGTCACAAATAGCTAGATGTTGTATAATTCCTTTTATACAAAATGTTGAGAATAGGCAAATTCATAGAGACAGAAGAGAGATAAGTGGTTGCCAGGATCTAGAGAGAGGGAAGAATGGGAGGGGATAGTTGACTACCAATGGGTGTGGGGGTTTCTTTTCAGAGTAATGAAAATGTTCTAGGATTAGATATTAGTGACAGTTATAAAACTCTGCCAGTACACTAAAAACACTGAATTAGATACTTTAAAAGGATGAATTTTATGATATGTGAGTAATATCTCAAAAAATTGTTATATATTTTTTAAACCTACTAATTTGGCTTTGGTGGTTTGGATTCAGTCTGCCACTTCAATTATTTGTTTGTGTTTGGATTATTGCAATTCAAGCACAATATAGTCTCAACCTTTATTGCCCATGAGGACCTTCAATTTTTGTTATTTGATCAATCTGATTGTCTGTTGCCTTAATTTATATTAGCTAGCCTTAATATATACAGGCAAAAACTGATACCGAGCAATATGATATCATATTTTCTTCTTGATTCCTTTTTTAAAACACTTAAAGTTATATTAACTTTTAAACCAAGAGTGGCATATTGTTGTAATTATGTCATTCAAAAACGTGTTTATTTTCAAGAGTATGGATTTGATTTAGAAACTACTTTTCCTGGTTTCTCTGCTATTCATGGCACTTGATGGCCACACACTTGAAATGCTCCCTGGCCAGAGAATGAAAGTCTTGCGGGTGGAGTCAGTGTAGAAATGATTCATGGTTTGATAAAATGAAGGCAGGTCGAATATGACTTTTATAATGTAGCTATGAGCCCAGCTTATGGCATGAACTCATACATGTCTCTCTCTTTTGTAAACATTGTATCAAAGCAGGTTTTGTTTCTTGAATGCTCTGGCCTGGTGCTAATGAGATGTGTGAGTGTCCTACCCAAAGCATTATGTAACAGCAAGCAAAGTTTCCTGAAGGAAATAAGAAGCTTGCTAGAAAGAGAAGATAAAATCTTTGCTCGGATATGATTTTTTTTTCCCATTAGCATTCCCAGTGCATTTCTCCAGAAGTGTGCCTAAGAATCCTCTGCTGTAGTTGGTAGATAATATTCCCTATTTTTCCAGGTGATTGGAGAAAGAAACCAGTTATTTGGGGCCTGAAGTATAGACAGCAAGGAGCCATGGTTCTGAATGTGGTGTTTGGCCCAGACATTCTTGCTAGTGATGGAAATATAGGGCCTCATGGGAAAGAGTGAGCAATAGTACCGGATAACATGAGGCATTGGTAATACCAGCTTCATGTCTGGTCTTCCTATTTAATATGGATATTTTAGTCTCTTTGTCAGACTGAATGCTGAGTATCTCTACAGTCGATGCCTGCCAAATCTTTGGCATACTTGGTTCAACCAAAACTTAAAGAAGAATATAGCGTAAACTTTGGTTGAACTGAACATAGAAAGATCACACAGAAAACCCTGGCTTTATTACTTGGAAAGATGCTGCTGAACTGTAAGTACTGTCCAATAGATTGGAGACTCTAGGCCCAAATTTCACTGAATTCATAAATGTCTGCTAATCTCAAGGACCATCATACTCAGAAGTTATTATACTAAGAAATTAGGAAGTACGCTTAACATGTCTTTTGTGAAAGGTGGACATTTAAGATAGGGACAAAGTTGTCTGTAAGGGACAGTAGGCTTGTTCTTTGAGGCACTCTGTGGCATTCAAGATCCTAGGGGATTTGAAACTCAGAGAATGTATAGTGAACATAAGAAGGTTAGAAAAAAATAGAGGATGAAGTGGTTATCTGTGTTAAAAGAAACTGAAAGGTGTTCATACTGATCCACAGTCTCCTCTTCTTACCATTATCAATTTAGGTAAAGAGACAAAACAGAATTGTCTCCTTTACTCCATCTATCTCAAGATTGTTTCCTGCCTTGGATGAAAGGAAAAGAGGGAGGGAGCAAAGTGGTATTACTTATTTTGGTCTCTCTTTTCAGATCTTTGGGTCCCAAAAATCTCATGAAACCAGATTGGTGAGCATATATGGTTTCATGAGAAGAAGTGGGAAGAATAATTATTACTATTTATTGAACATAAGAACTGTGCTAACCACCCTAATAACATTATTTATTCCATACAACTTTATTGTATAAGCATTTATCTATGTTAATACATGTAAAGCTCTTAAAACTTAGAGTAGTGCCTAAAATACAATGAGAACCCATTAATTGTTGTTGTTAACACCCATTTTGGAAATAAGAGAACTATACCGTAAAGTGGCATTGGTAGAATTTTATTCCGTGATTATGAAACTCTGAAGCCCAGGATCTATTATGCAGTATTGTGTCTCTCTTCTTTAAGAACTCAGCTTCCTTTACAAAGATCTTCCCTGACACTCTCCTGTCTATGCATTTAGAGTCAGTTTTTCAATTCTGTATTCTGACAAATTCCAGTTTGTGGGTCCTAAATCCTTTTACTTCTCCTCCATTTATCTCTGAGGAAGTTCATTCTTCAGATTATCAAGGTCTGGCCCAAATTTATTTAGTGAGAATGTGGAATTTTTCTTGCAAGATTTTAAAAAAGACAAGTAAGATAATTACATGAAAGGATCTGTCTAAGCTCTTTTTGCATTGTAGGGGGTGGACCAAGTAACCTTTGGATCACTTCCACTTGTATAATTCACTATTTCATCAGGACAGCAACATTTCAGGCCAAAGTTCACCTTTTTTTATTATTAAATTCTTTTATTGTCACCAGGAAACTAGAGAAAATGAATTCTTCACAGTATGCTTGTGCATGCAACTTGAAACGGTTTGCACACTAAATGAAATTAAATGAAAGACAGCTGTTTGGGAAAGAGCTGTCAAAAACTGATTGGGTTCTATTAGAGGAGAATAGAGGCTAGGAATAAGTTTTCAGAAACAGGATATCAGTGGTTTAAAACACAAGCAAATTTATACACACAAAAGCTCTCATGTGGTTGTGCTGTTACATGTCTTTTCAATTCATCCATCTTAAATTATTTGCTTTTGGTGAGTAGGTGTCTGCTTTCAGGGCTTTCTTTCACATATTGAATGTGTGGCAGTTCTTTCTTTTCTGAGAAGTAAACACAACACAACCCCACTACAATACCATCCTACGTACTTTGGTTTTGGGTAAACTGAAAATCCAGTAATGTTCACCAAAACATTTCCTTTATCCAATACTTCTCTGTTCCTGCCAAAATACAAAGGGAAAGGACCATCTTGGGCAGGTTGCCAGAAGTGCCCCCCGGGGTCCCTGAAATGGCTGTCAGCAAGAAAGGAGCAATTATATCCCATAACAGACTCAAAGCAGATGGTCACCTGCGGTGATAAGTATTACATTATTAAGCCTTTGATTTGTGGTTGTACTTTGTACTTTCCAGGCACTGAAGTTACGTTACCTGTGTGATGTTCCTCTCTGCTCCCCTAGACCTCGTTGCTCGTTGTTTGGCCATGTGTTCCCGTGGCTTACCCTCCAAAAAGCTTTACTCTGCAATCTTCTAACTCTCGTGCAAGAGGCTAGCTCATAGTAGGATCTCTGCTACACCCTTCAGCAGTAGGTATGGTGTTATTACATGGAACTGCCTTTAAAAGAATTTTTAAAAGCCCTTGGGGCTTTACTATGGAAGCATAACTTATTCATGGCATAACATCATATAGGAAATTCAGTTAGCATTCAGAGTTAGGAGTCCTAGTATAACATTGCACTCATTGAGATTTAGTCTCTGAAGTGTCTCTTTCCATTGAATTTTTATGTTTTCAACCCTGATTAACAATGGTCTTCATAATTTATTGAGGCTCAGTCGCAACTGTTCTCCTTTGAGATCTCCCTTGCCAGCCCCTCCACACCTTCTTTATTTTCTTATGATTTAGAATACAAATTTACAGTTTCTCCTGTGGCTGAGGTTAAGAGACACTTGATTCATAGGGTGCCTATCTGCCTGGACTAAGATAGATGACAAAACTTACATAGAAATACATGATGACCTAGTAACAAATCCAATTCTTTATGCAGATAGTCTTTTGGAATTCTTAAAAAATGTTTAATATTGTGAGCCTCAGCTGTAGTAATTCAGATTTCATTATCATGTGATCACTCTGGGGTGATTGTTTGTAGTGCAGCCATAGGAAATCAAAGCTGGCAGCTGGGCTGCAGCTGTGCCCCAGCTGGTTTAATCAGAGCTGAATTCAGAGGGAAAAGTGGTAGCAGGCTTGCCAGCTCCAGAGGATAATCTTAGGTGGTCATACAAGGCAGTACCTGCTAGATGCTTTTTGAGCTAGTGCAATTAACACCCAGTTAGTGAGACTTCACTATAAGGGTATTAAGAACATAGTTCATGTGTAGTGGACATGTCATCATTTGTTTCTTTACAAATTAAATATATTTGCTACATAGAAAATTTACTTTATATAATTAGACAGTGTTTTCCCTAAATTACAAAAACATGCTCTTAAATTCAGCTGTCTTAAAGTTCTCTGAACTTGTAAGATTTTGACCTATGATGTCTAATTTTTGCCTGCAAATATTTTATAGATGCTGAATACAATACCATATTTATGTTTTAAAATATTGTTTATTGATTTTTTAAAAAATTAATTCTTACCAGAATTTATATCAGCTACTTTTGGCTTTCCTGCAGGAAGAAAATTCTTGTAACTTAGATTAATCAATACTGTCCCTGTAGTAAAAGATACTATAATGAAAGCTGTAATACAATTTTCAGCATGCATAATAACAAAGATTGGCTAATATCCATAATTATTAAGAATTTTACCAAAGAAAACAACTCGTAAGAAAAATAGCTAAGTGTTTGGAACAAGTAGTTCATAGATGAAAAATTCTAATTTGCAAATCATGAAGTCACTAATATTTAAAGAAATGCACATTTTAGTTTGTTCTACAAGAAGGCTCTTCCTCATGCATTAAACTCTCAACATAAATGTAATACTTAATGAGGCTGGTGCAAATAAGGAAAGGTTCCCTCATACCAGCCATTCTTAGAGGTTCTCTTGGGAATGAGTTCTCGCAGTACGACCCTTGAAGGCTTTCTCATATATAAAATATTCATATGATCTCTGCAACATGAATTCTCTGCTTTATGATTAGATCTGATTACTGTGAGGAGGCTTTATGACTTTCAGGAAACAAGTTTTTTTTTTTTTTTCCATATATGAATGATCTGATGCATACTGAGAACTGATTATCTGGATACCAGCGTAACTGAATGGAGCCCTTATCACAGTTACTGCATTGATAGGCTTTATCTTAAGTATGAGCATTCTGTGTTTATTCATATTTGACATTTGAAGGCTTCCTTACAGTTAGTTCATATGTAGGTTTCTCTCCTGTACAAATTTAATGATGTGGTTGACGATGCGATTTCTTAGCAAAAGACTTCTCACAGATGCTTGCATTCATGAGGTTTCTCTGCAGTATGAGTCTTTGATGAGTAGGCAACTTTGACTTCGTTTGAAGGCCCACCAACATTCAGTACAAAGAGTTTCTCTCTAGTTTGAATATTTTCTGGCATGAAAGAAGACAATGTTTTGGTGAGAGTTTTTCCACACTGAATCCATATATATGGTTTCTCTTCTGTGTGAACTCAGCAGTGCCCAAGGAGTTGTGGTATCCTGCTTGTTTAATTTTTTTATTCTAAACACTTGTGATCATTGCTAGTGATAGCCACCCAGTCCTGATCCACAGCCAACTCTTCAGTCTCACTGAACAATGTGATTTGTACCAGATTATATTTTGTTTTATATCGGAATGTATTAAGGTGAAGCTGGATTATTTTCTGTCACATAATTGATATGGTTCCACATTACGTTATTGGAAAATCATTTGTTTTATACTGATCCATTATCCGATATCATACCGTTGAATGGCATTTTTATTATCTTTTTGTGATAGTCTTTCAGTTGAAGTTTTTGAGGGCTTTACATAGCATTTTGTCATTAAATTTGTGCAGATACATATGATGGTTTTTGTGTTATAATTTATAATATATAAATTATGCTAAAATTGTTATAGCAAGAATATTTGTTTTCTTAATCTTGTTACTCTCATTGTGATAAGTTTCTTATTATCAAAAATGGCCTAACTTGTTATCAACTTGTGTTTCATTGTCATGGGTTTAATGTACAAATAGAGATATTATTAACAGTATTTCCCAAGTCTTTAATAATTTCATTTTTATTGGATGTGAGATGATCTGCCAGAGTTAATTAATTTCATATTATTTGTGTATTATTTCTTGAGTGTTTATATATAACAGGTACTGTGAATAATATTTTATGTACAACTTCATTTAATCATCTTAGTAATTTTTAGTATGAAACTAGATTTTCAAGTGTGTAATAGTTTCAGACTGGCTATGTAGAGCATTAGCAGCATGATTTGAAGTGATTCATTACAAAAATGTAGGCCGGGCCCGGTGGCTCACAGCTGTAATCCCAGCACTTTGGGAGGCCGAGGCAGGTGCATCACTTGAGGTCAGGAGTTCAAGACTTGCCTGCCCAACATGGCAAAACCCCATCTCTACTAAACATATAAAAAATTAGCCAGGCATGGTGGTGGGTACCTGTAATCCTAGCTACTTTGGAGGCTGAGGCAGGAGAGTCACTTGAACCTGGAAGACAGCTTGCAGTGAGCCAAGATCGTGTCACTGCACCCCAGTCTGGGTGACAAAAGCAAACCTCAGTCTCAAAAAAAAAAAAAAATTGTGAAATCAGAGCAATAGAAGCTAAACTTCTCAAATCTTGCTCAGATATAAAATTTTCTTTGAGCTTTCATAGGATTCTGCCCTTTGGTAAGTAAGAATTTGATAGTCATGACATTATATTGTGAACTTTTAAATTTTACTGTTTAACTTTCTGTAAATTACTACATTTCTGTTGTAATTTTGCATGTAAGTGCTGAATGAATGTGATTAACTATATTTGCAGGCTTAGAGCATCTGTGAATACTGCTTGGTTTTTGGTTAGTTGTGTTTATTCCTGGTTCTATGTCCTATTGAATTGGACTTTGCTTATGTAAAGAAAAGTCTATAAAGCTACAGGCAAGAAAAGTTGGAATTTCTTCCTTGGGGAAATCTCAAATGTAGAGTTATAAGTAAATATTAAGGTTGAAAATGGGCAATATAATGAGCACATTCAAGGAATTTGTAAGTATTTATGTAACACTTCATGTTTACAAAATGTTTTACAGCCATATTCATTAATTTACATAAGTCCCTTGGAAGGTAACAATGTTATTACATGTGTTTTATAAGCAAGACAGGCAAAATATAGGCAAATTAAGTGGTAGAAAGGAAGAGACATTAGACATTTATTCTATGACTTGGGCCTATATTCTAGAGCATGCTGCTGCATTAGGAAAATAAAGAAATGAAATGTTTCTGTTTTGTTACAGACTTGATCATGGTGCCTAGTTGAGTAATTATTTATATATATTTATATAGTTTTATAAATTATTTATTTTTTTAATTATGAAACACAAAGGCCTTCCAACACAAATTTTAATGTATGAATATCTGAACTTACAACCTGAAGGATAAGATCCTGGGTTATAAATTCTTCATTAAATGTTGCAGTTATCATGATCAATAGATTGGTAAATATGTCTGGTGGATGCTCAGTATTGGTATTGATAGGATATACTATGGGACCAAAAAAGATCAGAGCCTGGAGACCTCACTTTGGTGACCATACACTGCATATGGGCTGCTCATTCTCTGCCACGTTTTTTGTGAGGACTTTCCTTTCCCTCTCATAGAATAGCAAATTTCTGCTAAAGAGTAATGAATTTGCTCAAAATATCAAAAAGGTACAATTAGAACATCTTCCATAGTTGAAGAGATTAAAAATAACTTAGACTCTTACATTAGAAAGCATAGGGAGACATGATAAGTTATTGCATTCAATTAACTTTTCTTTTACTTACTGAGTGCCCAGAAATTGCTTTAACACCCTGAGGTGTGACCATAAGGTAATGAGGAGTGATTTTTAAAAATAAATATACCATAAGCTACACTGTTTAAATGAGTGCAATTCTTCAATATAGCCACTCTTTACACTAATCCAACGATGCCGTCGTTGCAAGAAATATTTTTAGAACTCGTCCTTTTGAATCGCCGTTAGGAGCCATTTATGGACTGTAAAAGAAAACAGTCTCACACTGACTTAAAGTCACACCATATTTTTTAAATCAACCCCTCCCCTGCAAAGAAATTTATTACCCAAGTAGATTACTGACCTTTTGACTAGCCCTTGTTCTGCATTAATTTTTTTCTTTTCCAAATCATTTCTATAAAAATAACAATTTGCCATCAACAAGGATATTTATTTTCTTTTTATTTTGAAAAAAATGGATTTATAAAAATATCTACATTACAAAACTGTAGACAAAATAGCAGTTTCCATATATCCTTCACACAGCTTCTTCTAATGTTAACATCTAACATAAGTACAGTACAGTTACCAAAATCAGGAAATTAACACCAACCAAATACTATTTGCTAATCTGTAGACATCATTTAAATTTCTTCAATTTTCCCAATTAATATCCTTTTTCTGCTTCAGGATCTAATCAGGCATCCCACATTGCATTGAATTGTGGTGACTCCTTATGCTCTTCCATCCTGTGACAGTTCCTAATGAGGATATTTAAAGAAAGTGTGCTCCCTCCCCAACAAAAAGGAATAAAGAGCCATAGACTCTTAATTGTAATTCCAAAAATATCTTTGTCTCTGTCTCTGTCTTGTCCATTCTTTCTTTTATTTATTTGATTTTTTGTAACCCATGTACCAGATTTGTGCAGGTGACAGCAATTGAGAAGAAGGGCAAAATACACTTGGGCACAAAGGAGTTGTGAGGGCAACACATCTGTCCATAGCCATGGTGTAGGTGTATATTGAGCTCTGTGGATTTTTTCATAATGCTTTCCCATTTGGTTCAAAATATTTTAAAATGTTCATTATGAGTTCTCATTTGACTGGATCCTCATTATAATAGCTCATGTGTGTTGGGTGCATGTGTGTCTTTGTGTTCATTAATTTCAGGAACATTGTCTTTTAAAATTTTTTGAGGCCAGTGTTAATAAAGTATGTTCTTTAAGGGGAGATTTCTATTTGTTCCCATCAGATGCTTGTGAACACTTCAAATTCAGGGGCACCACCAAACCAGTTCCTTTTCTTTTTTTTTTTTTTTTTTTTTTTTTGCAAGACAGGATCTCACTCTGTCACCCAGACTGGAGTGCAAAGTTGTGCAATCATGGCTCACTGCAGCCTTGACCTCCCTGGGCTCAGGTGGTTTCCCACCACAGCCTCCTAAGTAGCTGAGACTACAGACATGTGCCACCCCATACTCAACTAATTTTTCCAATTTTGTTGTAGAGACAGGGTATCACCATGTTGTCCAGGCTGCAATTCTTGATGTTAAATTCTAAGCTGCAGGTTTTAGGCCATACAAGTGGTTTAGGTTTCTACCCCTAAATCACATTAGCTAAGTTTTAGATAGAAATTCTCATTAGGGCAGAGATCTTTGTTACCCCATTCCTGGAAAGGTGCCTGGCAAAAAGAAGCCTTCAACATATTCATTGAATGAAAAAAATGAATGAATGGTGAGGGACCTCGCTCCCTTTGATATATCCAGAGCTACATCTGAGAAGGGCAGGTCTCCTGCTTCAAGGTGGGCCTTTTCCTAGTTTGCCTACTGAGGGTGTTACCCTTTGGGAGTCTCAGCTTTAAGTAAGGGTCCTAATTTAATCTTTTATCCTACTTGGGCCCTGACTCTGTCTGCTATCCTCCCAACTCTGCCATGTGCCCATTTAGAACCCAGGCTCTAGTTCATTAAGGATTGGCAACTGCTCTCAGGAAATAATTCTCCCAAGTTTTTTTCCTTCTGAGAAATGTTATGTTTTCAGTTGTTTCTGGCTTACATTTATTTCTGTTAATCTTCAGCTGAACCATGCTTAAAAAGATGTATTTTATATTTTATGTGTGATGTACTAGTCTTCTATCATATTGCTAGGAGTATGATTCTCTGTAACAATTTCTTTAGAGAAGGTATAATATAAAGTGAAAATTAACATGGAGGAATGGGTGATAGGGAAGTTAGTGTCCCTGAGTTTATGACATTTATCTCTTTACACCATGGAAGTTATTTTTTTCTCTTGTGTTTCAAATTAGAACTTTTATTATCTCATAGATTAATCATACTGCTATCATTTATTGAGTGACTCTTGTGCATTAGGTATTTTACATATATTATTTCTAATTATTATAAAAGCTTGGCAGCCACGCTTTATCAGCTTTATTGTAAAAGTGAAGAACCTAAAAGCAGGTATTTATGAAACTTTTCCAATGATTCCAGGCAGTGAAAAATTGAAGTAGACATGTTTTATGGCATCTGCTTACCATGCTTCTAAGGGGTGTTATTCCTCCTTGTCGAGGAGTAACAGCCATAGTTTATATGATATGACCCCATCCTTACCTCCTAGTCAAGTGATTTCAGGATCCACAATCCTTAGATTAGTAAATGCCCGCTTACTAACCTAAAAATTGAAAAGTCAACATCTTGCTTTATAGGGAATGCTGGAAGCATTTCCATAAACTTCTTAAACCATTGATCACCTTTATTCCTACTGTCATTTAGTATTGTTATAGTAGCACTAGACAACGGAGTCTTACAAGAAAAAAGAAATTAGAAATTAAAAAAAACTAGAAAGGAGGCATATTAACCATACCTTTTAAGTAATATGATTGTATATTTGGAAAAATCAAGTGATTCAACTAAAAAATTGACAAAAATAAAAGAATCCATAATGACAGATTTTGAGAAGGAAGAGCATTGAGGTGGGACGAGATCAGTTTTTCTAAAAAGTTTTAAGGTACAATAACTTAAAGACTGTGGTGCTGGTATAGTTAGTTAAATAGAAAAGAATGGGACATCAAAAATAAATGTGGAAGGAGTATAAGATATAGATAGGTAGATAGCTATAGAGATAGAAAAAGTTCACATATGATAATGTTGGCATTGCATATTACAAGAAACATTGGAGTATTCATTCAATAAATATTACCATTAGGCAAGGAAATGGAGTTGGATTTATATCTTAAGCCTTATCCAAAAATAAATCCTTGGGTGGAACAATGATTTAAATTAAAAAAATCAAATCAGAAAAGTATTGGAAGAAAACATCTAAGGTTATTTAATTTCTACATTAGAAAGTCTTTTCAAATATAAAACCCAGAAGCCATAAAATAAATAACTTTAAATACTAAAAAACAAAATTTATGCATAACAAGAAAATCCATTCTAAGCAAAGTCAAATGACAAATGAAAATCTGGAGAAAATATTTCACATTTATCACAGAGCAGGACCATTTTCCTTATTGACTAGAGAACATCTACAAATAAACAAGAAAACGATCACCAGCAATGGGTAAAGGATAAGCACAGATCACAGAAAAGTAAGCATACGTGGCTTCTAAAATTTAAGAAAAAGATGACAGACTTCACTCATGATGATAATTAAATGAAAAATAGTATTTATCATGTTATTGAAGATAAAGAAGCTTGATCAAAGTTGATTATAAAGGGCTTGAGAAAGTAGTTTTATACTTTTTGGTGGAATGATAAATTGGTAGATGCAACTTCTGTGAAGGATGATCTGTAAAAAAAGTTTAAATGCATATATCCTTTGACTAAGCAATTTCACTTAAGGAATTTTTCTACATTTGTATTTTCATTAATAGAGGACTAGAAACAACTTAATTGTCATCAATAGGGGACTGAATAAGTATATTATGGTACTCCATGGAATGTATTATGCAACTTGTTAAAAGAATAAGGAAGTTCTGCAGTGATAATAGAAAAAAATCCAAGCTGCATTATTAAATAAAGTGAGAATAGTATGTCTAATATGCTCTACTTTGTATAAATTACACACACATGCACACACACACACACACACACACACACACACACACACACACAAATGCATAGCTTATCTTTGTTAGAAGATTGTTTCCAGGGAGCGGATTTGCTGTATGAGAAACAGGAAAAAGAGACTTTCTTTTCAGTGCAAATCCTTTTATAGTTTATATCATGTCCAGGCTTTGCCTGTTCCATAAAAATAAAATTAACCATATAAATGACAGGAACTAATTTTAAAATTATTACTATTATTTTTTTTTTTGAGACAGAGTGTTGCTCTCTCCCCCAGGCTGGAGTGCAGTGGCACTATCAGGGCTCACTGTAGCCTCAACCTCTCAGGCTCATGTAATTCTCCCACTTCAGCCTCCTAAGTAGCTGGGATCACAGGCCTGCACCACCACATCTGGCTAATTTTCTTCTTAATTTTTAGTAGAGTCCAGATCTCACTATGTTGCCCAGGCTGGTCTTGAATTCCTGGGCTCAAGCAATCTTCCTGCCTTGGCCTCCCAACATGTTGGGATTGCAGGCATGAGCTACCACACCTAGTCACGAACTTAGTCTTTTCAAAAGTTAGATGATATCAACCCTTGGTTGCATTTCAAAAATCTAATTGAAAATACTTTGTGCACAGGCAAATGCATGGAATTTCACTTATCCATTTTGGATAAAAAGCCTAGTTGGCCCTGCTATAATTTGACTCTGTGTTTCTTCAGGCTGTAAGTATTCCAAAATGATATATTAGCTCCCTGGACTCTGTGCGTCAGAGACCTATGATATGCTATTTAAATCATCTGGCAAATGGATGTTTGGGAGAATGGAACTTTCCCCCATTTTTTAAAATTTAAATTTTGTAATGGTGGCACATTGTATAATAAGCACATATGAAGATTGGAGCTGTCATTTTGGAAATGTCCTTAAATGGAAGGAGGAAATGGTAGACTCATAGTACCATCCAACAGTGTGGGTTCTTTTCCATTCCTACCACAAAGCTGTTGAGTGACTCTGAGTAAGCAGTTTCATCCAGTTTTACTGAAAGCCTTTGCATTCCCAATAGAGGTACCATAGTATTGGTACCTGTCTTATTCAGAAAATGGCAGTTTAAGGAGACTCTGGGTGACGTCTAGGTTCTAGCAGCCATACACACAAAAATCTGTGAACATGGTGTGATTTTGTATTTAGCTATTTCATGTGATGGCTCTACATTTTGAAGCCATGGAATAATTCTTCCTTAAATACTTAAGTAAAACAGTGAATGAGCTCTTTGATGTCACTGAGTTTGTGAATTGTTTTCATTCATTTTGATTAATAAATAGGCCTTACAAGTTATTAAGGAGAAAAAAAGAAGACAGGTTTTCTTATTCTTATTTTAATGATAAGATATATACAGTTGAAAGGGATTATGTAAGGCTGGGCTTGGTGGCTCATGCCTGTAATCCCAGCACTTTGGGAGGCCGAGGTGGGCAAATCACAAAGTCAGGAGTTCAGGACCAGCCTGGGCAACATGGTGAAACCCCATCTCCGCTAAAAATATAACAATTAGCTGGGCGTGGTGGCGGGCGCCTGTTATCCCAGCTACTCAGGAGGCTGAGGCAGGAGAATCACTTGAACCTGAGAGGCAGAAGTTGCAGTGAGCTGAGATCCTGCCATTGCACTCCAGCCTGGGTAAGAGAGTGGGACTCTGACTCAAAAAAAAAAGGGGAGGGAGGGGGATTATGTAGCTTCTTCAAGCTCTCATGACAAACAGGTGACAAAGCAAAATTTTCCTATATAATGTCATATTGGATGAGAAATGTATCCTTATTTAAAATGTTACATCACGGAGTCATATGCTTTATGGTGCACTCATGCCAGCAGTAACATTATTGAGCTCCATATGAGACACACAGTAAAATGGTTTAAAAATTGCATATGGCTGTAGCATTCATTTATACAGCATTCAAAACAAAGTAAGTACTGAATCAAGCAAGTGGAAATGCAGAATCTAAGGGGGTGAAAAAAAGAAAAAAGAATTGTCTTGTGTTTACTTCTTTTTTAATCCTATTATTGTCTTTAGTTGATGTTCATCTCAGATGCCAGATACCTGTCATTGTTGCCAAATGACTGGGCTCTGCTGGCTCATCAGTGGGCTGTGGCAGTGCTTGTTTCCATGAGAGCTGGAAGAAAAGCTGCAATGGAAAAGCACACACAGTCGTTTGTAAGTAATTGGCTGTGTAATTCTCAGTGCCCTGTGTTCATCTGAATGTGAACTGAGTCTGATAGCTCTTAGAACCAGGCCTTCATCAAAGCAAATGACTATGTTTGCAAGCTGAACTTTAATATTTGTGAGCAGTGGCAGAGCACTTTGGTTAACGCACACATATCCAGGTTTGTAGAAAAAAAATCTGTGCAGTTTGGCTGTGGTCAGTTTAGTTGCCAGGAGAATTGGATATTCCTGGGAAAAGAAAAAAGTGTCTCACTTCTGGAGCCATTGTAACCATTTAGGTATTTAAGAGATTTTTTTTTTTTTAAAGATAAATCCCTTTTGGATGATTAGTCAGTTGATCTTAAATATCATGTAATCTGCCATGAAAATTTATGGAAGGCTCTGTTCTTAGAACTGTAGTTCCATTGAAACTCATTCTCAGGGTTTCATTTAGAAAGCACCAAGGTCCCATAGGATCACATGAAAACAGAGTCTATAAAGGAGTTATCAAAATGATACCTAAGAATTTGAAGCAAGACATCCCATACCTGATCTTCGTAATGGCTATCAACATTTATGTTGATGGGCACGCTAATTAATCCTGGTGTTTTCCCATGATTTCTCTGGTGTTAGATCTGATATGAATAATTTGGTTGCAATAATTATAATATAATGGAGATTGAATTATATACATATTTGTTTACAGCCATATAGTTTTTTGTGCTAATAATTTTTTACCATAGTAACAACAGAAATCCTTCTTTTATCAGCATTTAAATATTCATATTCATACTTAGCACTTTCCTTAGTATGTAGCCTTGTTTACTGAGCATGTTTGCTGCCTTGGTTCTGTTGCTATGCATGTTCTTGTTCTAGGGGAGCCACTTAGGTTTTGTGTATGCCAAAAAAAAAAAAAAGTCTCATACTCAGCAGTTGCAAATGTACTTTCCTTTGTTATGGATTATTTTATATTCAAGTCTTCTAGTCCTAAGTCATTGTCAGCAAAGATTGGAAACAGCAGTCAGAAGTGTTCTGCTCCTTTGAATAACTGTATAAAACTATAGCCCCTCACCAAAGAAAATGGGTTTTAATGTGTGACACGTTGATCAGCATGAGATTGCTGCTGAGCTGAAGAAGAGACTGTGCAGTGACTTTCTTGACAGCAGAGGTGCTTTTTACTTCCTTAGTGCTTGAACTATGGCATCTGTTCCATACCAGAAGTGAGCAGCTTGTTTTCTAATCAAAATGGATTCTTTTGCATTTCGACCTTTTTTAGAAATTAGGTACACTTTCCAACATATATGTTTTGAGGCCCTAGAGTATTTGAAACATTTCCTAGTCTACTTTCCCAGACATAAAAGATATCATGTGTGAAATATGTGGAATGAGAATGTCAAGGTGTTTGGGTGGATTCTTTCTACAGAGAATATATTTGCTTATTGCAATTTCTCTATAAAGACTTTAAAGCAGCTAAGGGAAAATCTAAAAGCACCTCTTCAGAGCTGAAATAATTTATGTCTGTTGGTATAAATAGAACCTTCCAGAGTATAAGCTAATGAGCCACCTCAGATATCCCCACCTTTGCGAAGCCTTCTCCAGTGCCCTTGTTAAAAGAAAGTAGTCATCCTCTGCTCTGCGTTTCCTAAGCATTTTGACCCTTTGTAAAAGGGCTTATCTCATATATCTTCCTCAAATTATATTTTTTTCATCTGTCTCCCTATTTATCATAGAAATCAAGATGGAGATTTTGTCTTATTTATTTTTGTATTTCCAAAACTCCTCCACCCAGACCATTGAATGTAGCTATAGATCAGGCAGCCACCCAGCCCACCTGGTTTCCTCCTCTGAGTGGTCTGTTCACTCCCTATGCTCTGCTAGGATTATATACTCTTAAAAGCACCATTCACATACTGTTTCAATGATTTGTTTATATAGCTGTCTCTTCTATTAGACTGCAAATTCCACAGGGATAGGACTAAGTCCTCCATCTGTATTAGCCCAGGGCCTAGCATAGTGCTGAAACACAGAGTATTCATTAATTTGTATTGAATGAATGCTGGATTTATTCAGTGAATGGTGGCCTTGAGTATATGAATGGGAAATATAAAGGCTCATTTTCCAAAGTTAGCTGTACTATATGGTAATAATAAGACATAAATAACAATTGTACATTGTAACACACATATATATTATATTTATATGTATATGTGCAATGATGCTTTTTGTCCCTAGAGAACCACAAGTAACAATGAAATATTCTGCTTGATTATATTGGTACCATCATGACCAGAAGGATATGTTGCTTATACACTCTTACTTTAAAACCCAGAGATGGTATTCTGTTATTTCTTAGAAGATTAAGTAGAATCGATCTATTATCAGATAGACTTAAATTTTGGAATTTTCATTGTATCTCATGATGGAATTGCCTATTAGTTTGTGTCCCCCAGAAGTGTAAGTTCCCTGTGAGTAGGTGCTATACCTTTTATGCCCAGGTTCTTAGCATAGTTCCTGGAGAGTATGGTAGATGATCAATGAATATCTGTTGAATGAAATATAAAAATGAGTGTGTGATACAATTAGAAAAACCCATAAAAATTATTTAACTTTAAACTGAAAATTCTTTTTGCTGCTTGGGAAGAATCACCAAATCACACCAGTGAACCAAATGGCTTTTAAGAGAAATGTAGAAACCTTCTGAACATGGTGGTATTTAGAAGCTAGAATATGGGTTTGGTTTTGATTGTTCCAAGTTCTTCCTTTTGAAGATCAAACTTCATTCCTTTAGAAGCTTAATCCTTTTTGTGTCTCTATCTTTAGCTTAGATTCTCACCCAGAGAAATAGACCTTCAGAAAAGGTAATGTGAAGAGAAGTCAATTAGATCACAAGAGTAAAGTTTCTCAGCAATCAAAGAAAAGGTAATGTGAGGAGAAGTCAATTAGATCACAAGAGTAAAGTTTCTCAGCAATCAAATTATCTGTAATTTTCAGGTCAAATTTGACAGAGTAGACATTTCATTACTAAGGGGCTATTAGGCTAGGCACAGTGGCTCACTCCTGTAATCCTAGCACTTTGGGAGGCCAAAGTGGATGGATCACTTGAGATCAGGAGTTTGAGACTAGTGTGGCCAACATGGTGAAACCCTATCTCTTCCAAAAAATACAAAAATTAGCTGGGTGTGGTGGTGCAGGTCTGTAGCCCCAGCTACTCGGGAGGCTGAGGTGGGAAAACCACTTGAACCCAGGAGGCAGAGGTTGCAGTGAGCCAAAATCATGCTGCTATACTTCAGCCTGAGTGACAGAGTGAGACCCTGTCTCAAAAAAAAAAAAAAAAAAGGGTGAGTGGGGCTTATAGATCCTGCTGTGTATCTCTGTTCTCAAATGAAATGAACTTGGTAACAAATACACAGCTCTCACTAAATTAGCACTAATAATTTTAATTTAAACTCTCAAGCTAGTTTTGGTAACTCTGTTTTAAAAGGGTTAATATGTAGTTTTTCATTGATATTAATTTTTCTTTACTCTGAAAGGTAATTTTCTAGAGATGAGAAGGTATCTAGGCTTTTCCTCCTCTTATGAGACACAGACTAAGCCAGCTGCAGTATCATTTACTACTTTGTATCTTGCTCTTTTTTGTCATCAAGGGCACTGGTCTTGCTTCTGGAAGAAGTGCACTGTTGATGAGAAAGCCACAGAAGAGTTTAGCTGTAGGAGATCCTTTACTTAGAGGCTTTTATTTTCCTGGTAAGGAAACTGGCTCTGAGATGTCAGCTTACTTAAGGTTACACAGCAAGTCCATAGTAGAGCCTAAACTGGAACCTAGGTCTCTTGGCTGCTTGTTTAACCTCTTTCTACTATACCTTAGGAGTTTTCTTTATACACTGAGGTAGGATGCTCACTTCCAGGCAAACACTGATTGCTGAAACTGACTGAGAACTCTGAGTTCAGAGTTTAGGGTGACAACACATGGCTAAAACTTAAACACTTACACATGTCACATTATTCTTTAACTGGAGAATAATGTAGTTTAACTTCAATATAGTAGTTTAGCTACAACTGCTACATTGTACCTAGTATCTAGTTCAATGTAGATACTGCAGGGGAACAGAAGTGAGGTGCCAGGGGTAATAAGGTTTTTCCCTAGAGTTAAACTAGAAATCAATAAGCACGGGATCACACTGGAAATTACATAATTTTCTTAAATACTATGATCTTGAAACAATAAAAGCCCTGACTACAAAACTAAATAGCAGATATTAGTCAGAATAGATGTTGGTAATTTATAGAAGCATGAAGAAGACCAGATCACATAGGTAACATATTTGTTACCTAGGCCTGCTTAAACAGTGTGTACTTCAGTGGTTCTCAGACTTTAGTATGTGCTTTAGAATTAACTGGAGGCCTTGTTAAAATACAGATTGCTAGGCCCTATCCCCAGATTGTTATAGCCCAAGAATTTGCATTTCTAACA
This sequence comes from Saimiri boliviensis, assembly GCF_048565385.1. Lineage (NCBI taxonomy): Eukaryota > Metazoa > Chordata > Mammalia > Primates > Cebidae > Saimiri > Saimiri boliviensis. The sequence continues at coordinate 35,585,043 of NC_133450.1, read as the reverse complement.
AGTTCCTAGATGATACTTATGCTGGTTGGGGAACAACATTTTGAGAATCATTGGTCTATAGGTGTGTTACTTTTCTATTGCAGTGTAACCACAAACTTAGCAGCTTAAAACAACAGCTATTTATTAGCTTGCATTTCTGTAGATCAGAAATCTAGAACAGTATGGCTGAGTTTTCTATTCAGGCTGAAATGAAATCAAGGTGTTTGTTGGCAATATTCTTATCTGGAGCTCATGGTTCTCCTCCAAGCTCATTCCTGTTATTGGCAGGTTTCATTCCTTTGCAGCTATGGAAATGAAGTCTTGTTTTCTTGCTATCAGCCAGGGACTGCTCTCAACTCCTGGCAGTTGTTCTCTGGTCCATAGAGGATACTTTTAGAGGAGAAAATATGCTAGTGTGGGCTGACTCAAGTGTTCCTGGTCTTTGTAGCAATTGATTTTCTCTGAGGAGATTAATAAATCAGCATTCTGATTATCTACATCAGCCTCTGAATCTGTTTAATAGGGTTCTTCTCTTGCTGTGTTTGTAAGATTGGGTTTTGAAACTGATTAGCTGAAATTAGATCCTGGAATGAAGATAAATTCAACAAGATGAAAACCAATGTTGAACACACTGGGCAGCCAGCCTTCCCTTTTAGGAGTCATCTTTCTATTGCTTTACAACTGTATTTGTTCTTCAAACTTCTCGTTGTCTAGCATATCTTGGATTGAAGCCATGGCTAAAATTAAAATGGAAAAGATCTCAGAAATTCAGACAAAATATTCAATAATTTTTCTTTAGCCAATCTCATCTAACTCTTTTTTTAAAAAAGTTGATTCTTTTACTGAAGCCTTGAGATCTCTGAGCATTACAAACTTTCTGAACTAAAGTAAGAATCCTGAAAATAACATTTTAATGGTGAAACAGTGGCAACTTCATTTCCCCTGGGAATTCCTATAAACATCAGAGAAAAGTGCTTGCCGGGCACAAATTGTTGAGCGTTACCAAGTAAGCCTCCATAATCTACTGGTTCTTAATGCCTGGTCTGTATGGCTGATTTTATATATATATATATATATATATATATATATATATATATGTGTGTGTGTGTGTGTGTGTGTGTGTGTGTGTGTGGTATGTTTTCTTAAGAAAAGTCTGGCTCTATTTGTTTATCAGTGGCTCAGAGGATCTTTTATACAAACATATTTAGCTAATTACTTTATGTGACTCAAATATCTGACTTTAGAATTACTAAATTTCTTTAGAGAAGATTGAGAAACAGGATTATTGTTATTTTATTCCTCTGTCACATTCTTAGAGAATAAAACTCAATCTGTATTCCTAAAGTCAGTGACAACCATATCATTACAATGGTAAACCTTTGTAGACTTAACTGAAACTATATCAAGCCTAACAGTCTGCAATGTCATGTAGAATTTTAAAAGTAAACTGTATACTATATATCTGAAAATATTTAATTTATAGAAGTTAACATAAAAATGACTTAAGATTTTAGATGGCTATAAACTCAAAATCTGCCTTAGTATCATGTGCTTGTGACGTGGGCTTTGGAGCTGCATTAACATAAGTACATGTCAAGATCAAAAATGGATATATTCACCAGGCGTGGTGGCTCTCGCTTGCAATCCTAGCACTTTGGGAGGCTGAGACGAGTGGATCACTTGAGTTCAGGAGTTCAAGACCAGCCTGGCCAACGTGGCAAAACCTGCCTCCACTAAAAATACAAACATTGGCCAGGCCTGGTGGCGGGTGCCTTTAATCCCAGCCACTTGGGAGGCCAAGGGAGGAGACTCGCTTGAACCCAGGGGGTGGAGGTTGAAGTGAGCCGAGATCACGCCACTTCGCTCCTGCCTGGGTGACAGAGTGAAACTCCATCTCAAAAAAAAAAAAAAAAAAAAAGTTTGACATGTTCTTCCGGTCAGATCACCTTTTGTTTGACTGCCATGTGTTCACAAAGATTTTTTGATAAATGTTTATTTAGGAGGGAACCAATCAGATTATAGATTGGAAATCAAGTCACCTGAAGTACAGTTCAACAAGCTGAGATTACTTACCCTAAAAAAGAGAAAACTTTGGGGATATGTTTAAGATAGACTTGTTTAATTATATAAACTAACTAGTTAATAGCATTTCTTATTGAAAAGATATTAAATTGTTTACAGGTCAAAGAGAAGCAGGAAGAATCAGGCACAGAAAGGACAGGGAAAGAACAGCTTAAGAGGGCTGGCAGTCACATTTTTCAGGGCTTCACTGCCAAAGTGATGACACTCCAGCAACTTTCAATGTTTTTATTAAGATTCAAAACTAGGGCATCTGGCTTGGGTCATATGTTCACTCTTTGGCTTAAGAATGGCAGGGAGTCTTGACTCATGACCCCACTAGGCTGCGTTCATTTCCCTCAAAGAATTGGGGTGCTATTATCAAAATAGTAAGGTAATATATACTGTACAGACAAAAAGTAACAAATGTGCACAAAGATTATGTGAGTATAATCTTTGAATATTAGAAAGGGGAGGATGAGACTTGATAAGGATGTAGGGCAATGGTTGGAATATCCACGGAAGTTCACTTTGTTTCAACATGAGGAAGAACATTCTAACAGTGAGAGCTCTTAACAGGCTGAACTGTGAGTTATGGGCTTTTCATTCATAACAGAATATTCTTTTCATTGCATGTGGTAGAAACGTGACTTGAACTAGCTTGGTATAGTGGAAAGATATTAGGAATGCCTCATGTGAACAAAGAAAGGATTGAACAACCAAACTGTGGGGAGCGCACACATCCCACTGAGCCCCAGAAACAACTAGAACCAGAGACTCAAATGCAGCTTTCCTTGTTTCTCTTTCTTTCATCTCTGCTTCTCTCAGAGTATTAGCTCATTTTCCTCTGCATACTCTCTCTCTCTGTCTCCTCTCTCTCTCTCTCTCTCTCTCCTCTCCCTCCACTCCCCTCTCTCTCCCCTCTCTCGCACATGATTGCAAACCATGCCTGGCTTATACATATCCCAACAATGAAGAGAAACTCTCTCTAGCACATTCAGTGAGAAAAACCTTGAGCTCTCTGGTCCAGGTTGCGCCAAGTGCCCAATTCTGAGCAAATCAACTAAGACCAAGGGGTAGGACCCATAATTTGGTTCCAGTGCCTTCTCTGGACTGATCTGCTGATGGAAAAAATTGGCTCTTACGGGAAATCTAATTGAGAAAAGCAGTTCACAGAAAAAACAAGGATGCTTTTTCCAGAAAAGAATGTGGTGGGTAGGCAAAATAATAACTATGTATTCAAATGTTAAATCAATCAGAAATATTGTAGAAATGAATTTTACGCTGGTAGGAGTTTGAACTGGAAGACCTTGAAGTTCTTTCCAACGCAGAGATGCTGTGATTCTAGCTATTTTCCAGGTAAGGCAGGCACATATTGGTTTATATTTGGGATTTTCTTTTTCTGTGTATTTCAACTTAAGGATTACTCTGCTTGGAAACTGAAGAGTACTTATTCAGTTATTTTTCAATTTGAAGATACAGGAAAATGTTTTATTTTCTAAAAGTGAATGTCTGGTAGAAGAGAAGTCATATATGTTTTTTTAAAAAATGGAACCTGTGGATTTAAACTCACATTACCTTCAAAGACAGTACTCTTAAATCTGAATGATTTTTTAAAGATATTTTGCCTTGTTAAAAAAACCTTTTTATTTTTATTTTTATTTATTTATTTATTTATTTATTTATTTTATTTTTATATGTGTTTTTTTTATTGCATTTTAGGTTTTGGGGTACATGTGATGAACATGCAAGATTGTTGCATAGGTACACACTTGGCAGTGTGGTTTGCTGCCTTCCGTCCCCTCACCTGTATCTGTCATTTCTCCCCATGCTATCTCTTCCCGCCTCCCCACCCCCGCCCCTCCCCCATTTCCCCCCAACGGACCCCAGTGTGTAGTGCTCCCCTCCCTGTGTCCATGTGTTCTCATTGTTCAACACCCACCTATGAGTGAGAATATACGGTGTTTGATTTTCTGCTCTTGTGTCAGTTTGCTGAGAATGATGGTTTCCAGGTTCATCCATGTCCCTACAAAGGACGTGAACTCATCGTTTTTGATGGCTGCGTAATATTCCATGGTGTATATGTACCACATTTTCCCTATCCAGTCTATCATCGTTGGGCATTTGGGTTGGTTCCAGGTCTTTGCTATTGTAAACAGTGCTGCAATGAACATTCGTGTGCACGTGTCCTTGTAGTAGAATGATTTATAATCCTTTGGATATATACCCAGTAATGGGATGGCTGGGTCAAATGGGATTTCTATTTTTAGGTCCTTGAGGAATTGCCACACTGTCTTCCACAATGGTTGAATTAATTTACATTCCCACCAACAGTGTAAAAGTGTTCCTATTTCTCCACATCCTCTCCAGCATCTGTTGTTTCCCGATTTTTTAATGATCGCCATTCTAATTGGTGTGAGATGGTATCTCAATGTGGTTTTGATTTGCATTTCTCTGATGACCAGTGATGATGAGCATTTTTTCATATGTTTGTTGGCCTCCTGTATGTCTTCTTTTGTAAAGTATCTGTTCATATCCTTCGCCCATTTTTGAATAGGCTTGTTTGTTTTTTTCTTGTAGATCTGCTTTAGTTCTTCGTAAATTCTGGATATCAGCCCCTTGTCAGATGGGTAGGCTGCAAAAATTTTTTCCCATTCTGTTGGGAAACAGTCTACTGACTGTTTCCTTTGCCGTGCAGAAGCTGTGGAGTTTGATTAGGTCCCATTTGTCTATTTTGGCTTTTGTTGCTATTGCTTTTGGCGTTTTGGTCATGAAGTCCTTGCCTACACCTATGTCCTGAATGGTTTTGCCTAGATTTTCTTCTAAGGTTTTTATGGTAATAGGTCTGATGTTTAAGTCTTTAATCCATCTGGAGTTAATTTTGGTGTAAGGTGTCAGGAAGGGGTCCTGTTTCTGCTTTCTGCACATGGCTAGCCAGTTTTCCCAACACCATTTATTAAACAGGGAGTCCTTTCCCCATTGCTTGTTTTTGTCAGGTTTGTCGAAGATCAGATGGTTGTGGGTATGTTGTATTTCCTCTGAGACCTCTGTTCTGTTCCATTGGTCTATATCTCTGTTTTGGTACCAGTACCATGCTGTTTTGATTACTGTAGCCTTGTAGTATAGTTTGAAGTCCGGTAGTGTGATGCCTCCTGCTTTGTTCTTTTTGCTTAGAATTGACTTGGCTATGCGGGCTCTCTTTTGGTTCCATATGAAGTTTAAGGTGTTTTTTTCCAGTTCTGTGAAGAAGGTCGTTGGTAGCTTGATGGGAATAGCGTTGAATCTGTAAATTACTTTGGGCAGTATGGCCATTTTCACGATGTTGATTCTTCCTAACCATGAACATGGAATGTTTCTCCATCTGTTTGTATCCTCTCTTATTTCGTTGAGCAATGGCTTGTAGTTCTCCTTGAAGAGGTCCTTTACGTTCCTTGTTAGTTGTATTCCTAGGTACTTTATTCTCTTTGTAGCAATTGTGAATGGCAGGTCGTTCTTGATTTGGCTCTCTTGAAGTCTATTACTGGTGTATAGGAATGCTTGTGATTTTTGCACGTTGATTTTGTATCCTGAGACTTTGCTGAAGTTGTTTATCAGTTTCAGGAGATTTGGGGCTGAGATGATGGGGTCTTCCAGATATACAATCATGTCATCTGCAAATAGAGACAATTTGATTTCCTCCTTTCCAATTTGGATACCCTTTATTTCTTTTTCTTGCCTGATTGCTCTGGCTAGAACTTCCAGTACTGTATTGAATAGGAGTGGTGAGAGAGGGCATCCTTGTCTAGTGCCAGATTTCAAAGGGAATGCTTCCAGTTTTTCCCCATTCAGTATGATATTGGCTGTTGGTTTGTCGTAAATAGCTTTTATTGTTTTGAGATACGTTCTGTCAATACCTAGTTTATTGAGGGTTTTTAGCATAAAGGGTTGTTGAATTTTGTCAAAGGCCTTCTCTGCATCAATTGAGATAATCATGTGGTTTTTGTCTTTGGTTCTGTTTATGTGGTGAATTACGTTTATGGACTTGTGTATGTTGAACCAGCCTTGCATCCCCGGGATGAATCCTACTTGATCATGGTGGATGAGCTTTTTGATATGCTGTTGCAATCGGTTTGCCAGTATTTTATTGAAGATTTTTGCATCTATGTTCATCATGGATATTGGCCTGAAATTTTCTTTTCTTGTTGAGTCTCTGCCGGGTTTTGGTATCAGGATGATGTTTGTCTCGTAAAATGATTTGGGAAGAATTCCCTCTTTTTGGATTGTCTGGAATAGTTTCAGAAGGAATGGTATCAGCTCCTCTTTGTATGTCTGGTAGAATTCAGCTGTGAACCCATCTGGACCTGGGCTTTTTTTGGGTGGTAGGCTATTTATTGCTGCCTCGACTTCAGACCATGTTATTGGTCTATTCAGGGTTTTGGCTTCTTCCAGGTTTAGGCTTGGGAGGATGCAGGTGTCCAGGAATTTATCCATTTCTTCCAGGTTTACTAGTTTATGTGCATAGAGTTGTTTGTAATAATCTCTGATGATGGTTTGGATTTCTGTGGAATCTGTGGTGATATCCCCTTTATCGTTTTTTATTGCATCAATTTGGTTATTCTCTCTTTTCTTTTTTATTAATCTGGCTAGTGGTCTGTCTATTTTGTTGATCTTTTCAAAAAACCAGCTCCTGGATTTATTGATTTTTTGAAGAGTTTTTTGTGTCTCTATTTCCTTCAGTTCTGCTCTGATCTTAGTTATGTCCTGTCTTCTGCTAGGTTTTGAGTTTTTTTGATCTTGCTCCTCTAGCTCTTTCAATTTTGATGATAGGGTGTCAATTTTAGATCTCTCCTTTCTTCTCATATGGGCACTCATTGCTATATATTTTCCTCTAGAGACTGCTTTAAATGTGTCCCAGAGATTCCGGTATGTTGTGTCTTTGTTCTCATTGGTTTCGAAGAACATCTTTATTTCTGCCTTCATTTCATTGTTTATCCAGTCAACATTCAAGAGCAAGTTGTTCAGTTTCCATGAAGCTGTGCGGTTCTGAGTTAGTTTCTGCATTCTGAGTTCTAACTCGATTGCACTGTGGTCTGAGAGACTGTTTGTTATGATTTCTGTTCTTTTGCATTTGCTGAGGAGTGATTTATTGCCAATTACGTGGTCAATTTTAGAGTAGGTGTGATGTGGTGCTGAGAAGAATGTATATTCTGTGGATTTGGGGTGGAGAGTTCTGTAAATGTCTATTAGGTTTGCTTGTTCCAGGTCTGTATTCAGGTCCTGGATATCCTTGTTGATTTTCTGTCTGGAGGATCTGTCTAATATTGACAATGGGGTGTTAAAGTCTCCCACTATTATTGCGTGGGAGTCTAAGTCTCTTTGTAAGTCATTAAGAACTTGCCTTATGTATCTGGGTGCTCCTGTATTGGGTGCGTATATATTTAGGATCGTTAGCTCTTCTTGTTGCAGTGATCCTTTTACCATTATGTAGTGTCCTTCTTTGTCTCTTTTGATCTTTGTTGCTTTAAAGTCTATTTTATCAGAGATGAGAATTGCAACTCCTGCCTTTTTTTGCTCTCCATTTGCTTGGTAGATCTTCCTCCATCCCTTTATTTTGAGCCTTTGTGTATCCTTGCATGTAAGATGGGTTTCCTGGATACAGCACACTGATGGGTTTTGGCTTTTTATCCAATTTGCCAGTCTGTGTCTTTTGATTGGGGCATTTAGTCCATTGACATTTAGGGATAGTATTGTTATGTGTGAATTTGATACTGTCATTTTGATGCTACCTGGCTGTTTTGTTGGTTAGTTGATGCAGATTCTTGATTGTGTTGATGCTCTTTTACCATTTGGTGTGTTTTTGGAGTGGCTGGTACTGGTTGTTCCTTTATATGTGTAGAGCCTCTTTCAGGAGTTCTTGTAGAGCAGGTTTGGTGGTGATGAAATCTCTGAGTGCTTGCTTGTTCACAAAGGGTTTTATTTTTCCTTCACTTATGAAGCTTAGTTTGGCTGGATAGGAGATTCTGGGTTGAAAGTTCTTTTCTTTAAGGATGTTGAATATTGGCCCCCAATCTCTTCTGGCTTGTAGGGTTTCTGCTGAGAGATCTGCTGTGAGTCTAATGGGCTTCCCTTTGTGGGTAACCCCACCTTTCTCTCTGGCTGCCCTTAGCATTTTCTCTTTCATTTCAACCCTGGTGAATCTGACGATTATGTGCCTTGGGGTTGCTCTTCTTGAGGAATATCTTTGTGGTGTTCTCTGTATTTCCTGGAATTGAATATTGGTCTGCCTTGCTAGGTTGGGGAAGTTTTCCTGGATAATATCCTGAAGAGTATTTTCCAGCTTGGATTCATTCTCTTCATCACATTCAGGTACACCTATCAGACGTAGATTAGGTCTTTTCACATAGTCCCACATTTCTTGAAGATTTTGTTCATTCCTTTTTGTGCTTTTTTCTCTGTTCTTGCCTTCTCTTTTTATTTCATTGAGTTGATCTTCGACCTCTGATATCCTTTCTTCTGCTTGGTCAATTCGGCTGTTGAAGCTTGTGCATGCTTCACGAAGTTCTCATGTTGCGTTTTTCAGCTCCATCAATTCACTTATACTCCTCTCTATGCTGTCCATTCTCATCAGCAGTTCGTCCAATCTTTTTTCAAGGTTCCTATTTTCTTTGCATTGGGTTAGAACATGTTCTTTTAGCTCATTGTAGTTTCTTACTACCCACCTTCTGAAGTCTGATTCTGTCATTTCATCACCCTCCTTCTCCATCCGGTCTGGTTCCCTTGCTGGTGAGGAGTTGTGATCCCTTTTAGGAGGAGAGGTGTTCTGGTTTCGGGAGTTTTCATCCTTTTTGCGCTGGTTTCTTCCCATTTTTGTGGGTTTATCCACCTGTTGTCTGTGTCTGTCCCAGGGAGTTGGAGCTTTATGAGTTTCCGTTGCACTACTGCCTTTTTTGATTTTTCTTTCAGGTCGGACCCGCCCAGCTAGCAGCACGCCTAGCCACTGCCTGCCCGCAGGGACTTTGCTGAGCTGCTGTGTCTATTTTTATTTTTGAAATAATTATATATTCCTAACAAGGTACAAAGAAATATACAGTAAGGTCATATACATCCTTCACCCTGCCTTCTCCAGTGTTGACATATTTCATGACTCAAGTACAATATCAAAAACAGGAAACCAACATGGGTATAACCCATAAAACTTATTTCACCAGTAATGCATATATTCATCTGTGTGTGTTCATCATTTGTAGCTTTGTATAACCACTATCATCCATCAAAATGCCTCACTGTATTAACAGAGCCTCTCATGCCACATCCTGCTAGCTACACCCACCCCATCTCATATTCCCTAACTTCTGGTAACTGTGAATCTGTTCTCCATCTCTATAATCATGTTATTTCACAAATATTATACAAATGAAATTATACCATATGTATCATTTTGTGGTTGGCCTTTTCCAGTTTTCTTACGGTTCATCCACGTTGTTATATGTATATAGAATTCTTTTTTATTGCTGAGTAGTATTTTGTTGTATAGATGTACCATAGTTTGTTTAGCTCGTCACCCTTTTAAGGATATTTGGATAGTTTTCAGTTTGGGACTGTTGTGAATATAGCTGCTATGAACCTTCATGTACAAATTTCTATGAGAAAAGAAGTGTTCATTTCTCTGGGACATGTATCAAAGAGTACAATCCTGGGTTGTGTAGTAAATCTATTTTTAGTTTTAAAAGGAACTATCAGACTGTTTTCCAGAGTGGCTATTCCATTTTACATTTCCACCAGCAGTGTATGAGTGATCCAGAATCATTCTGTGTTATCACTAATTTTTATTGTAGCCATTTTTGGTAGGTGATAGTGATTGAAATTTTCATTTTTCTAAAGGCTAATTGATGTTGAACACATTTTCATGACTTACTTGCCATCTGTATATCCTGCTTGAGTGAAAGGATGTTTGTGTATATTTTTTGCTAATTTTCTAATTGGATTATTTGATTTTTTTAATGTTGAATTTTGAGAATTCTCTTCATATTCCAGATACAAGTTCTTTTGACATACGGTTTACAAATATTTTCTCCCATTCTGTAAAATACCTTTTCATCCTCTGAACAGGGTTTTTGCAGAGCAACAGTTTTACATTTTGATGAAGATGATTTTATTTTATTTTTATGATTAATATTTTAAGGAATGAAGCATCATTTTGCATATTTTTTATTGCTCTTAAGAATTTTAAATTGCCAAATTACCTGTTACACCTTCTTTTTCAGCTCAGATGTGTTACCAGTGCAGATGCAGTTAAATTTAAAATGAGTAAAACCATTCAGTACATAGTGTTTAAATGTAGTGCAATGTCTGTGTTTTACTCTATTCTGATACCTGTTTTTCTCTTTAGTGGTGTTTTAATTAATGCAGCAAAGGAAAATCTCACTCTATTGAAGAGGTAGTTTTATTTTGAGTGTCAGCAAGAGTTAATAACAGATTGGAAAGAGGACATGTGATTCTACTTATACAATGGATTATTGTAAATAAACACCTCACATTACTAATATTTTCCTTTTTACACAATCCCTACCATATTAGACAGTGCAACAACATCCCATGTTGCTTTGTTTATATAAATTTAGCCTTTAGCTTTTCCTTTTGGCAGTCCATTTGTTTATTCCAGAAATACTGCACACCTACCAGCATGTCAAAACTGTGCTGGGTTCAGGGTTATAATGGGGAATCGTATAGACATAGGTTCTGCCCTCATGGAGCTTACAATTTGGTTCTCATTTCTTCCTATTATAAGAATAATAATAAGAACTGTTGTGTTGTGTTGCCTGTCAGTATTTCATTGATTTGATTAAATATGCTTACTTCCCATCTTCTGTCACAGAATCTTTCTCATTCATCTAAAATGCAGCATGTTCAAATCTTAGTGAATGCTTTCAGTGCTTTGGGAGTGGCTACATTCCATTAAGATTAAAACCAAGCCAAGCAAGTAATACTTACAAGCATGCACAGGAGAATATGACAGAAGAGAGAAATCTTCATACTTAGTTACTTTCTTGACAAATAGGGAAATTTTCAGTAGAGCCTTAAGTTACCTTAATTACCTCAGGGATGGCTGAAAATTCTAAATATGAAATCCCAAAGCCCACCATTCACCATATTCTATAAAAAAGAAGCTCAGCCATTTGAACAAGCTAGTTAATCAAATGCCGTCTGCATAGTCCATATTTTTAAAAATCTTGGTCTTCTTTTATTATTTATAAAAAATATGACTCTATGTTCGTTTTAAGCTATAAATGAGACACTTCCTATCTGTAAATTGGCTGACCTATTTGTAGTCTGGCTTAAATGTGACTTGCCCAAGCATAGAAAAACTTTCAAAATAGGATCTAGACTGTGTAATTTGAAAATCAAAATTAGTTAAGAAACAGCCATCTGAAGTGAAAATTTAAGTTAAATTATTTGCTATCCAGCGGCCTTTAATATTTTGTTTTGCTGTGAGCAGGGTCACATATGACAGGTTAAAGGTAGACCAGCCATACTTTTAAAAGCTTATTGTAACAAACACATACTACTTATTCCATGCTGATGTGTTGTTTCATGTTCTTGCCAAATGTTAACTAATTACATCCTGACAATAAACCTAAATAAGCTAGATATTATTAACCTCATTTTACAGATGATGAAACTGAGACAGAGAGAGACTAGATAACATGCCCAAAGTCATATAGTTAGTAAGTGGCAGAGCCAGCATTCAAAACCAGTCCAGAGGTTATGCTCTTAACCACTATACAGTGGTCCTGTATTGTGGTTAATCAGGTACTTTTCCATATAACACAGTAAAGGCACTGAACTGAGATTTTCCTATATTTGAGAAAACAGTATGGAAAGAACAGATGGAGGTATATAAATTTCTGATAGGCCGGGCATGGTGGCTCACACCTGTAATCCCAGCACTTTAGGAGGCTGAGGCAGGAGGATCACTTGAGGTCACGAGTTCAAGATGAGCCTGGCCAATATGGTACAACTCCATCTCTACTAAAAATACAAAAATTGGCCTGGCATGATGGCACATGCCTGTAACCCCAGCTACTCCGGAGGCTGAAGCAGGAGACTCGCTTCAACCCGGGAGGCAGAGGTTGCAGTGAGCCGAGATCATGCCACTGCACTCCTGCCTGGGCGACAGAGGGAGACTCTGTCTCAAAAAACAATAACAACAAAAAAAGAAGTTTCTCAGGGAAGGAACACTGGACTTAGAGTATTTGATTTTGACATTATTTCTACAAGTTGTGTGTAACTTTGGGAAAGGCCACAACATTAGTTTCAGTTTCCAGTTGTTACTGTTAGAAATTACCACAGATTTAAGTTATATAAAACAACCCAAACTTATTATTTTACAATTCTCAAGATGAGAATTTTGAAGTCAAAGCATTCGGAGGGCTGTGTTCCTTTTGGAAACTTGAGGGGAGAATCCATTTTCTTGCCTTTCCAGCTTCCAGAGGCCACTTGCGTTCCTTGGCTCACGGCTTCTTGTTTCGTCTTCAGAGTACATCACTTCAATATCTCATTCCATTACTGCATTTCTTTTTTGTTTTTGACACTTTTGCCTCCCTTTTATAAGGTCCCTTTATAATTAATTACATTGAGTCTATCTGGAGAGTCTAAGATAATCGCCTTATCTTGAAATGTTTAATAGGTTAGAGATCAGGGCATGAGCATCTCTGGAAGACTTCTTTTACCATGGTTACTTTATCTCTTTGGATCTCAGTTTCCTTGATCGTAAAATGAAGGGGCTAGGTAGCTGATCTTTGAGGATCCTTCCCATTTTAAGAACGCTGAGACTTCCAGTCCTATCTTTGAATTCTTCTCACTTTTATCAAAAGGAAAAAAGCTTTTGCCATTGAAATCCTATTTGCAAAATATTTTTTGTTTTGTATTTTAAACATAAATTTCTTAGACAAAAAGTGGTAGGATAAATAGAAATTAATAACAGAGGGGAAAAAATCTAAGATGCTCACATCTGTGAGAAGCAGTACTCTTTAGCTGAGGATTAAATGAAAAAGGTTTTGTTGTAGCCAAACTTAGGGACCTGCATTAAAGTGGAGAGTCCTTTTAGATTTTTAGCAGTACATTGACTGATTTAGAACTCTTTTGTTAGAGAGAAATAGAGACGTATAAATAAAAGCTCTGTTATTAGTTTGCATCTGGCTATGAATTATAAAAACTTCAACTCCAGTGGCTTAAACAATAGGGAAGTTTCTCACCTTGTTATCTCACATAATAAGGATACAGGGCTGGTAACAGTTGAGTAGCTCAGTGATTTCTTTAAGAGTTCATTTCCCTTTCATTACTCTGCTCTGCCATTTTTAATGGGTAGGCTTTGCTGTTAGACTGGGTCTCCTCATGTTTGCAAGATGGCGGCAACATTTCCATCACATCCTGAACTAACATTATCCAAAGGCAGAAGAGAGACCATTTGTTATGTGACACTTTTAGGCATAAGGAAACCTTGCCCAGAAGCCACTTAACAGACTTCCCCATGTTCTGTTGACCTGAGTTCTGCTACATGCCCATTTTAAAATCAGTTTCAGGTAAGAGAATGGGACTACCGTTGTTTGAGTGGACCTTGCACTGTAACTTTTAGCAGTGATGAAAATGTTCTATATCCATGCTGTCCAATACAGTAGCCATGTGGCAATTACTGAACAATTGAAGTATAGCTAGTGCAATTGCGGAACTGCTTTTTTCAATTACTATAAGTTTATGTAACCATATATGGCTAGTGGCTACCATATTTGACCATATAGGACTAGATAAATCATCTGGGACAGAATGGATGTTGGGTGGTCAATTACCATGTTCATTACATCTTTAAATAAAACAGTGAATAGGTGATGCATTTGTCTTTAGAACTTCATTCTAATTACTGACTTACCTGGGAGGGTGCTTTGGGGACCAACCCACCAACCAACCACATGAGTAAAACCAATGTGCATGCTTACAAGGGCTAACAGTTGGCAGCATCTTGTAAGTGAAGGGAAAAGGTGAGAGATGATGACATGTCAACATGTGCCAGCATGGGGCGTGGCTAAACTAATGGTGGAGGTTTGATTGGGGTTTTATTAGCTAGGGACCCTGCTGGTAAGAGAGCATCTGCTCTTTTCCACTAGGAAGCTGGTTTGTTTTGCCTTGAAGGTCATAGAGGTAGGGAAATACACAGATGGCATCTGGTAGGATTTATTCATCCAGTGACTGTTTACAGATCACTTGCTATGAGCCAGGTACTGTTCTAGGAACTGAAAAGATAGTAAAGAAGACAAAGTCCCTGTCCTCATGGAACTTAGAATTGTTACAAGCAAATAAATAATAAAATTTCAAATTGAGATAAGCACTGAGAAGAAAATAAAGCAAGGTAACAGAACAGAGTGAATGAAGTAAACCTTAACAAATGCCTAGATCTGTGACTTTCTTGTCAAAAGCTCAGGTGATTTTTTCCTCTGGGAAGAAGACATTTGGTTTATGGGCTTAGTTTCACAGCAAAAAATAAAAATAAAAGTAAAAGGGCTCTGTTTAGATTTGCTGTTTGCAAAAGAAAGAAAAGTTAAATTAGTCCCTGAGTTAGCAATATATTTTTCTGCCACTTGAAAATTACATTTTGCCTGCGTTACTGTGGCAGGTCTTGCATGGCCCAACAATAGGGTAAAATTTATTTCTAGTTTGATTGTGTTTGTCTATGTTCCTTGCCTTATCTGGAGAACTTCGGCTTTCTAAAGTAAACTTCTAGACTCCAGCTTTCTCAACCATAAAATGGAATTATTAATAACAATCACAACTCAATTGGGTTCCCAAAAGATTTACCATTAATTAAAATTATTATAAAATGATCTGCAAAGTCATGGGCCAAAGGGAACACTAAACATTTTTTATGAAAATTGGGCAAATCATTTAACCTCTCTGGGCCTGAAATTTTTCAGTGTTATAGTAGTTGTACTATTGTCAAGAAGGTTAGGAAACATCTTCTCTTTTAGTGATGGTAGAAATAGAAATTTGTATAACCTTTCTGGAGAGCCAGTTGGCTGAACAACTGTGAGTTCTTTAAAATGTGGATACCTTTTTACCCCAATGAATACAATTTAACAAGTATTCAAAGGTACATGTTTAGGGATGTTCATCATAATATTGTTTATAATGGCAAAAGACAGTAAACAAATGTTCAACATAAGATTTTGATTCATTTATGGTGCATTCCACATGGAATTCTGTGCAACTATTACAGATAATGATGGGATTAATAGAACTGGAAAGAAGTTAACAGTGTATTAGCTTTTGTAGTGATCCGTGTCTCTTTAGTTTGGGCTACTATAGCCAGGTATGGTAATTATAATCATTTTTTTTTTTTTAAATCTAGCATGAATAGTCTATTGAGCACTGTGGTGTCCTAGGTACTATGCCTAAGCTTTGTTCATATATTATCTCATTGAAATTTCATATTAACTGTGCTGAGTAGGAACAATTTGGAACCTTGTTTTGCAGATGAAGAAACCAAGGCTCAGAGGAATAAAGTAACTTGTCCAAGAACTTAAATCCAGAGATGGCAGAGTTAGAATTTATACTCAGCCATTTGACTGAGCCTACATTTTGAAACCATGGGCTAGACCACCTCTCTGTAACTATCTTTAGGTTCTAGATGGGACAGTCATCATAGATATATTGTAGAAACTCCTTCACATCCTTTCCTGTTACTGCATTTTTTTTTTTTTTTTTTTTTTTTGAGACGGAGTTTCGCTCTTGTTACCTAGGCTGGAGTGCAATGGCGCGATCTCGGCTCACCGCAACCTCCGCCTCCTGGGTTCAGGCAATTCTCCTGCCTCAACCTCCTGAGTAGCTGGGATTACAGGCACGTGCCGCCATGCCCAGCTAATTTTTTGTATTTTTAGTAGAGACGGGGTTTCACCATGTTGACCAGGATGGTCTCGATCTCTCGACCTCATGATCCACCCGCCTCGGCCTCCCAAAGTGCTGGGATTACAGGCTTGAGCCACCGCGCCCGGCCTCTGTTACTGCATTCTTATTTAAGAGTACTTTGGCCCAGGTATATAGCAGGGGAAGAGGTCAGCAAACTATGGTTCTTGGGCCAAAGCCAGCTCAGATATCATGTGACACACAAAGCCTAAAATTCTTATTATCTAGTCTTTTACAGAAAAAGTTTGCTGATCCCTGCCTTAATGCATTAGAAATCTGAAAGGATGTGTGTCTTATTACAGTGACCACTTTTATTTCCTTAAAGAGAATAATGAAAAACAAGCTAGCAAACCAGTTTAAGGGTTACCATCCTGCAGTACTACAATCCACAGGTGTCCATTCAGTTGCTGAGAGTTTTATGAGAAGGTGAACAAGAGCAATTTATTTCAAAACAACTGAAGCCCTTTGTGCATGGCTGACTGGCATTCTCTAACTGGGCCTTCTTCGTTGCCCTGACACTGCCAGTTGCAGCTCCTCTGAGAAGGCATGTGTATTCACAAATGAGGTGCTCCATTAGTCATGGTGCATTTCCTGGGCCCTAGAGACATGGGCATGACATCACCAAGGGCCAATGAGAAAGGATTCTCTGTAGCAAGCTCTCAAAACTCTTCAGAGGATTTTAGACTGTGTGTTCTGTTCCTAGCCCTCAGGGTGTGATTTGAGCTTGCCTTGCTCAGAGTCTGGGCACAAAAGTCTAGTTTACAGACCCAAGAAGCCAGGACAAGCTTGAAAATCTACAGAGCTGCAGGCAGATTCCCATTTAGTTTTTTTTTTTCCCCCCCCCAGGGCTCAGGTTTTTATTCCCAGAGTTTTCCATTCCTAATGACGTTGTTGCTTCATGTGGTAAAGGGTGGGTGGTGAAAGATGAAGTCTGCATTAGATAAAAGACATTTGGCAGTTAAAATTTCTGGGTAAGTGTAGGTTGGTAGCATAACAAAAGCAGAAGCATATTTTACCGTTTTGTTACATTGCTTTTGTGTGTAGGGTTTCATATAATAAAATGACATCTTTTAACAGCAAAGGCTCCCAGAAAAATTAGTGTGGCTTAAAATAGGGCAATTACCAAAGAACTTTACCAAGGGGATTAGTAACTCATTAAATCTTTTCTCTTCAAGGAGAAAAGAAACGTTTTTTGTTGTTGTTGTTTTGTTTTTTAATTCTCTTTTTTTGGG
The DNA here is from genome assembly GCF_048565385.1 of Saimiri boliviensis. Taxonomy (NCBI): domain Eukaryota; kingdom Metazoa; phylum Chordata; class Mammalia; order Primates; family Cebidae; genus Saimiri; species Saimiri boliviensis. The sequence continues at coordinate 35,567,842 of NC_133450.1, read as the reverse complement.
ATTTAAGCATTTTGGATAAAACCTTTCTGTCTTTCTCTGTATCTGTCTCTCTCTCCGCTTCCTAACTTATGTATTTATTTATGAAAATGATTTGTAGAATTTAGTCAAGGATAGACTTCTTAATTCTGCATACCAGGAAGTCTGCTGAAAGTCTTGTTTTCTAAGCGGCTCAATCTTTGCTAACAAGGTATAGTTGTAAAATTTTCTTTTTAAAAAATATTCAAGGAAGTTAAGGCTCAAAACTCAATGTGAGCTTACACTGAACAGACTTTTATAGCTTATCTCAGTACTTGAAACTAAGAGCCGTGCTTTCCTATCTTCATTCAACCTATGGTTGAATGAGCATGGTTCCTTTAGTATTTTCTCATGTTTGATTCCTTTTTGATGAAGTCAAAGAGAAATTGGGAAAAGTAGCCATCTTTATTCATATGTTATCTGTGGCTTCCACATACCATGGAATACCCTGCCTCTACCACTTAAAAAAAAAATTTGTTTCTGCAAGATAAAGATGATTATTATTTTTTGTAATTATAGAGGCTTTTATTTTTAAAAATCAGTTGAGGCCACATGAATTTAACTTTATTTCCTAACATATATACCAGTAATTAAAGGAGTTTTTTCTAGAACTGTAATATACTGTAAGAGAGGGCACTTTTTAACATTTCAGAGTTCCTTCTTCAAAGATCTCTATGCCATTCAAAACATTTATTACTAAAATCTCAAAACATCTGGTCAGGTGTGATGGCTTATGCCTGTAATCCCAGCACTCTGGGAGGCCAAGGTGAGTGGATCACCTGAGGTCAGGAGTTGGAGACCAGCTTGACCAATATGGAGAAACCCCATCTCTACTAAAAATACAAAAAATTACCTGGGCGTGGTGGCACATTCGTGTATTCCCAGCTACTCAGGAGGCTGAGGCAGGAGAATTACTTGAACCTGGGAGGCGGAGGTTGTGGTGAGCCAAGATTGTGCCATTACACTCCAGCCTGGGCAACAAGAGTGAAACTCTGTCTCAAAAAAAAAAAAAAAGAAAAAGAAAAAATCTCTGGAGATATTCTAAGTGCTGTTTTTTTTTTTTTTTTTTTTTTTCCTTGTATAGATTAGGCAGCTAAGGTAAAGAAAGATTGAACCTTTACTTTGTATTGGTCATAGAAGCAGAGACCGAATGCATAAATCATTTTTTAAATCAAAACTCTTAAGAAGACAGTTTGTATTAAATTGATCTTGTTTTCCTTGGACAGCTTCAGGCTTTGCCTTATTAACAGCAGTGCTTATTTTTTCAAAACCTTTGATTGAGTCAAGAAAAAAAAAAAAAGCAGGTTCATCTATACTAGGCAGAACTGGAGCAAGCCCTGAAAGGGATGAATTACTTAGGGGTGGCAGTGTGGGGCATGGGACTCTGTGAGCTCTCCACTGCCTTCCTCTTAGTAGAGCACTCAGTTCTTCTCAATCCCATCCTGCAGTTTCTCCCGTCTGAACTAATATTTGCTAGTTTTCTACTCAGGGGGTTGTCATGACTACTGATGAATTAATATTAGTAAAACACTAAGCCTTTTGGCCAGTACAATTGGCACTGGCCCTGATAGCAGTCTAAGGCTTCTTGAGTGGGCACTAGACACCCTCAGATAAGGTTAACCAGATCCCAGTTTTGGGCGAGGACAGGCTCTAGAATCAGGTCTGCTGCTGCCACCTTGAGAGAACACATCTGGTTTGAAATGTTGAAAGCCAGGTGACCATTGAAGCAGCCACTCAGTAATGTCTCCTCACTGCTTCTGCTTCCTGCTAATTTGGGGAGCAGCAGATGCCTCTCAGAAACCCTGCCAGAGGATTGGCATGCCACACTGATTGTCTCATTAAGCCCTAAACTTTTCCTAAAGAAGAAAACTCTGAAAAAGGCGATTCCAGAATATGACAGTGAGAGGTCATGACAGATAATCAGATCAATTTATAAAAAGTTAAGGATAGTCACGTCATTCCTAAAGGAGTTGGCATCAATTTATTACACAAGACCAAACACTGAAGGAAGAAAAGCCTTTAGTCTCATTAAGGAGCCCAGACAAAAATCCCACTTAATCCATCTTGCTTTTCCTTTTCCTCCAACTCAGCTGGTGTGCAGGTGTAGGGCAGCTTTGGCAGAAGCTTTGAACGTTTGGAAAAGGGAGTCATTACTGAAAGTCACTGACACACACTTCTCTTGGAATGCTGCTGATGTCATGGAAAACCAGGACCTTAGCAATAACCCCTAACAACCAGAGCTACAGTAAACAGTACATGTTACCTCCACCAAGGCATTGGTTTTTAAAGAGTTTTAACAGGCCAGGGCTTGCCAGCCACAACTCATAAAAATGTTCTTATAATTTCACCCTACTCTCTGAAAGTGCTGGATAACTGCTGAGATTTCTCTACCACTTGGGATGCAAAGCCAAATTCATGTCACTTTCAAGGTTCACTAATCAGAATTTACAGCATTTTTTTTCCAGTCCTCCTCATACCCCCTGCTATGCTCACAGAGTTAGGTCTGGGAGATTTCATACTTTTTCAAAGAAGTCTCTTGTCTTACTGAATTGTCTCAGTTTCTGGTGATGGTGTGAATTGATGTGCTAGGTTTTGACTAGTGGTTTCTTAGTGTAGAGGTTAACCAAATCTGGTTAATTGATAGCACTCAATTTATAGATTATATTTCAGTCAATTTGAAACAACCAAGCAGTGACATTCTATAGTTCAAACTCTGAACTAGAGATATATAGCAAGAAAACAAGCAGCATGTACTATCATATAGAACTTTCAAAAATGGGTTTTGTCAATAGTTTAAGGTGGCGTCTAGTCCATTTTGTGCTGCTATAAGAAGATACCTGAGACTGAGTAATTTATCATGAACAGAAATTTACTTGACCTACAGTAATAGATGCTGGGCAGCCCAAGATTGAGAGCCTTCTTACTTTTCATTCCATGGCAGAAGGTAGAAGGGCAAGAGAGGCTGAGAGAGAGAGGAGAGAGAGAGGGAGAGAGAGAGAGAGAAGGAGGCCACACTCCTCTTTTTATAAGGAACCCACTCCTGAGATAATGGCGCTAATCCGTTAATGAGGGTTCTGCCTAGTCACCTTTTCAAGGTCCCAACTCCCAGCACCACCACAATGGGGATCAAATTTTCAACACATGAACTTTGGGGAACATATTCAGACCATAGCAGAAGGCAAAACAAACACATGAACAAACAGAGAAATCAAGAGTTTGAGAGGAATTTTCACCTAGGGCTGGCTGTTCTTTAGAAGAGGTTGGTAGAATATTATTATGTAAGCCAAACGCAGCATGGCTTTATTTAGAACTGTTCACATGGTGGGAAGAAGTGAAATGCTAGCATTGTTTTTAAAGGGCATTTTCAAGGTGACCATATAATTTGAGGATAAATTATTATCCTCAAAACTAGGATATTTTTGAGAGTAAATGGGCTCTATTAATAATTACTCTGAGATAACAGCAATAAACCAGGACCGTTGAAGCAAGTTGAGCATAGAGTCACCCTCGTTATTGTGCCAAGAGTCACCCTCCAGCTGTCATTTATTAAGTCAGACATTGAAGAATCTTGCAAGAATGCAGAACAGTGCCACGCTTCTCATGAAAGCTTTTTGTTTTAGAAAAACTAGTTATTCTCATAAAAATATATTATTTATGATAAGATGTTATGAGTTTATTAGTGTTAGTTTTAAGTGAATTAAATAAACGCTTTAAAAGTTCATCTATTTTAATTTCTAGTATGGTAAATCTAACCCTCCTAAGTAAAAGCTCTATAGGTCTTCAATAATTTTTATAGCCTTAAAGGGACCCCAAGACTAAAAGTTTTGAGAATTGCTGCTTTTTCTCTGAGTGGGAAAGAATATACTGGTAAAGCAAAATGTTAAATTTTCTGGCAAGAGAGACCAGCTTAATCATTATTGCATCTGCTACAGCACTAGCAAAATGTCTTGCATGTAGTTAGTATTCCATAATACATAAATATGAGTAGACAAAGCTCATGTGACAGCTCTGAACAACTTACTATGTTTTCTGATGTTTGGGTATTACATTAACATTATTATTTGGTTTCAGTCTTTGTTTTTCTGATATTCAATATGTTTGGGTACTCCGTTAACCTTATTTTGACACAACAATAATGATGTCATTTTTCCTTCAAAAGTTTTATGGAATGGATCAAATTTCCTATGAAATGAGTATGTTAGATAAGAAAACATAATAAAGCATAATAGAACTAGGACTCCTTTCTTTTAACCTGCCTAACTCATGTGTCACTTTATCTCAGGTGTCACTTTCTTCATTTGGCCTTCCTGGACCTTCCCGTGCTGGCCTGTGGCCCCTCCCATGTGCTTTCAAAGCATCTTTTATCACAAGACTTACAACTCAGGGTCGTTCTATTTATATGTTGGTTTCCCCAGTTAATTTTGAGTACTTTTATGTCAGAAGCATCCTTTAATCTTCTTATTCCCATAATTATATGATGCTTGGTAAAACTATTAAAGATTATCTATTAAATTGAAATGAGTATAAATACGGAAACTAGTTAATTTAACTTTTAACTAGTTAATGAAGTGGTTTAAAAAAAATGTCATGTAACATGATTTCTGTAGTACCAGAAGAAAAAATTTTTTTAGAGTACAAGAAACCACAGTTTGAAGAAAGAAGATAGATTGCTTTGTTATGACCTTACGTGCAGATTGATTTATATCTACCTACCCCTCCACTCTCAAACTCCTTTTCAGAGTTAGACTCTTTTAAGCCTTTTAAGGATTACATATTTCTGAGTATGTGATTTCTGTCAACATCAGAAATTATTTCCATTGGCAAAAAAGTTATGAAATTATTTCTATAATATAGGCTTAATTTGGTTAAAAGTAACTTTTCATTCTGCATGTTTGTCTTTCTTTCAAATGAAAATATTATCTTCTCTATTTGTTCCTTGAGTTAGAAATATAATATTTTAAATACATGGTTAGTTTAATTTAAAAGACATCTTCAAGGCCTAAAATTGACTTGATGTTTTGTAAATCAACATGACAGGATAAACGGCGGCCATAGTTTATTTGAGTGGCTGCATTATCATCATGATTTAATAATAGTGGTAATTATGTAGAATAAGTAAAAGTAGGAATCTAAGTTTTATGAAGCTAGTTTTTAATGCCATGTGTTTTGCTTGGTTTTAGTTTGGGTCTTTTCTCGGAGTGCTGTTAGTTCTATGCTTCCACATTTGTTTCTCTTTTTGGAGACCACAAATTTTGGATTATTATTTACCAAACTTATATGCAAATTTATTGATCAGAGAGTCAGAACACATCACAGTTTTTATCAAGTCTCCACTAAAAAAGGGGTTGAGGGCAAATGATGATGCTGTCTGAGATGGAGTCCTAAAGGAGCACTGTGATTTTTGTGGACAAGTCACTGGCTGGATGAGAATGGGAGAGCTACGTACTTGTCCCAGCTTTGCCACTCTCTAAGTTTTAGTGTGATATTTTAGCATGTCACCGTACTTCTCTTAGCTGCTATTAGTGTCCCCATCTGTAAAATGAGGCTGAGTAAGATATCTCAAGGGCCTTTCTACAGATAATCTAATATTATAGTTTGTTTAGTCCTCTGTCAGGATTTCTTGTCCTTTAAGTCCCTAGTTGACAGATAATGGTGTGGAAGGACGTGGTACATGGCAGAGTCCTGAATGACCAAAATGGACTTTGTCCACACTTATGTGCTAATCTCCAAAGAAGAAGAAAATACAAACAGGCCAGCGGCCAAACATGAAAATGGTGACAGTGAGCAAAACATTGAAGCCGACAGCTGAAAGCTTCATTTCCTGGCCCGCCTGCCATGAGAAAGGCTGCGCTTGCCAACCCTTCAGGCCGTCAAGGCCAGAACTTTGGCTAGCTCTTATTTTGAGTTCCCCCCGACACCACACACACAAACCACACAGGAAAATTGTCTCTCTCCCTTTATATTTGTGCCTTTTGGCTACACTTCTGTTTAAGCCAAGTCCTTGCCTAATCTCCTTCCTTCCAGCTGTCACTGTATTCTGCCTGTTGCTCTCTGGGGGCTTTGAAAAGCAGCTGCAACCTTCAGAGGAAGCACAGTGTGGTTGGCATTTGTAGAAGGGTACTGTAAGTGTGTGTGGACTCTATCAGAACCAACAGTCACTTATACCTGGTTTATGGACTGTCTGAACAGTGTTCTCACTCTCCTTCCTTGGCAAATGTTAGAAGTGATGGCTTTAATTTTTCCTCCCTCCCTTCATCTTTGGGGATTTTTTTTTCTCCTCTACATTCCTCAGCCTTTCTGTCTGTGAAAATCCTGGGGAAGATTTCGTTGTCTAAGGTTCTTTTGCCAGGCTGCTCATCATCTTTTTTTTTTCCCCCACGTAAAACATATTTCTCTAATTAGAAAACTTAAGCTGTATAACCAGAGCCTCTGTACTCTTTCACAAGCCTAGAAACTTGACCCTTTCTCAGTTTTGACAGTTCATACCAAACCGCTGGCCTCCTAAGGCTCAGAGAGCTCTTGGCCATTTGCTGTCTGTCTAGCCCCAGCTGTTGGAGAAACTAGTTTTGGTGTACTTTCACCTCTGGCCTGTGTTGTTTCCCCCCAGAGCTTGTCTGCATGTTGGCTCTTAGTGATGGTGGCTGAGCAAAGAGGCACTTGGTTCTTATCATTTAGAAAATCAAGGAAGAATCTCAGGAAGCCTGATTGAAGAATCTTGGCTGAATATAGGAAAACACCATGTACTATGAAGGTTTTTAAATGAGTGCACTGTGCACAGACTGACTTTGTAGCCTGCATACTGAAAGCCAAACAAGATGAAAATCTCCCACAGCCGTTGTCTTGTGTAGTGGAGCATTGTCTTTTGTTGATGGGTAGAGCTTTTTTGAGATACAATGAGTTGTTCTCTGCTTCTTTTTCTGGAAACTTCATCAACTGTCTTGCCCTATACCTGACAAGGCCAACCCACATTTCTGTTTATCTAAAAGGAACTCCATATCATCTTCAGAAGCTAGTACAAAAAGAAAAAAAAAAACCTCAAAGCATACTTGTGTTGGGGTTTGTCTATGTTTTCTCATGTCTGTATTTTGTGTTTTAATTGATTAAACAGGTGAATTTGATAAAAAAATCTTTTTTGATAGGATCTTATTTAACTTTATGCTATATAAAGTCTTTTTTTATTCATTTTGGGACTATAACACTACAAAGCCATTTTTTTCCCCATTTTTGCCTGTATAATGTCTTTGACCTGTTTGGCTATATAGTTTCAAACACGCAGTTAAACTTTTTGTTACTCATTTTCTTATTACACGATTTTGCATGGTCTGCAATTCATAGAATAGAATCATTATGGTAAAACATTAGAGCTGGAAGAGCCATTCAATATTAACTATTCAAACTCCCTGTTTTGTATTAATAAATAAGAAAAAGCCTACAGAAGGAACTTGATTTTTTTTTTTTTTTTTTTTTTTTTTTTTTTTTGTGAGATGGAGTCTCGCTCTGTAGCCCGTGCTGGAGTGAAGTGGCGCGATCTCGGCTCACTGCAACCTCTGCCTCCCAGGTCCTGGTTCTAGCAATTCTCCTACCTTAGCCTCCCAAGTAGCTGGGATTACAGGCACGAGCCACCATGCCCAGCTAATTTTTGTATTTTTTAGTAGAGACAGGGTTTCACCATGTTGGCCAGTCTCATCTTAAACTCCTGACCTCATGATCAGCCCGCCTCGGCCTCCCAAAGTGCTGGGATTACAGGCGTGAGCCACCGCGCCTGGCCAGGAACATGATTAGACCAAGGTTACACACATGCCAGAGCGAGGCTCACAAGCCTTCTGATCTATTGTTTAGTGGTTTTCTATTATAACACCTGTGCTCCATAGGAGTTTTCCAAATCACTAGTGAGAACTCCATCAGAGAGTGTATCCTATTGGAAAGGGTACAGGCTTTGGAGCTGGACAGTTCTGGGTTTGAATATCTTGTTCATCTTGTTCTGCCACCTACTGGCAGGGTAAATTTGGCAGGGTAAATTAGGCAAGGAACCAAAGCTTTTGGGGACTTGTTTTTTCCTCTGTAATATGGCACAAGTAACAAGAATACTTTAGGGTTATTGTGGGTATTAAATTGTATAACCTATATAAAGTACCTGTTACATATGTTATGTTTAACAAGTTATTACAAAAATCTGCTGTTGCCAGAAAAATGTGGTATGTGTAAATAATCATTTAAAATAGGTATTTTATAATTGGGTATTCTGAGCATCTCTTATTCAGTAGTATTTTCTTGAAGTCAGTATTAATGTGTGAATTGAGCGAATTGTCTGGAAATGAATTACTGAAAGTTATTTATATCATGACTGTGATTCATGCATTTCCCTTTTTTTAACTATCTTTAATATTTTATAGAAGCTTAAAAGACCCAAATATTTATCCTTTATATGAATAAACAAAAGCCCCATGAATTACAATGTGCAGAACACTGCATAAAAGAATTACCACAAAAATTACATTGGGATATTTCATCAGTGGAGATTTTTCCATCAGTGGAGACATTTCCCTTTTCCTTACAGCTTTCCTCTTGACTTAGCTGTAGTGCCTCTGCATCTTACCCAAGAACTTTTGTACAAATTGGACTCACCCAAAGGAGACATTTGGAGAGTCCTTGGGTTTGTCCCCTGCCTTTCATCTGGCTAAACACTATTAGATAAATCTAGAACATATAATCTGTGTAGAATATTATTTCACATTTTTAGAAACTTGGGATATTTAGTGTTTTTCTGAAACTTACTGAACTATGTGATGTGAAATGTGAAATTATATTCACATTTGAAATATGAATGTGAAATTATATGAACACTCCAATGTGAAATTATATGTACTTGGTTTGAGTATAGGCAGAAGTTATGTTCAACATAAAGGGACCCAGACTGTTCTGTTAAAAGGAATCAGGACTACGTTGTTTAACTAGTTGTGTGGGGAGAAGGAATGAGTTAGGAAACAAAGGCTAAGATGGATTTAGCAGAGGCCAGAGCAAGAAAAGAAAGTTTAGGGTGGGTGTGGTGGCGCATGCCTATAATCCTAGCCCTTTGGGAGGCCTTGGTAGGTGGAATGCCTGAGCTCAGGAGTTTGAGACCAGCCTGGGCAACATGGTGAAACCCCATCTCTACTAAAATACAAAAAACATAGCTGGATGTGATGACGTGCACCTGTAGTCCCAGCTACTCTGGAGGCTGAGGCAAGAGAATTGCTTGAGCTGAGATGCACCATTGCTTGAGCTCAATGACAGAGCGAGACTCTGTCTCCCAAAAAAAGTTTAGAATCTTCACAGGACGTGATTCAGGGGAATTTCAGTTGAGGACCCCTCAGATTGCTTGGGTGTTCTTGGCTTGCTGGAATGTCTTAAGCTTGAGTTAGAGGGAAGGACCTTAAGGAGCCAGACAGAAGGAATTTTGCTTCTCTAACAGAGGGCCCTGGCTTAGGTTTTAAGCAGAAGTTAAGTGCAACTAGAAAGAGGCGCTATGTGCCTAGCACATAGTGGATCCTTCCTATGAAACCATTAATTGTCAGGAGACTTTCAGACTCATATAATTTGGCCCATAACTATGGCTAGATAAGTAAAAGCTATGAACACTCTTAGCATTTTTTAAAATTGCTTCTTCAATTAGGTAAAAGTATAGCAGTAATGGGAGGGGCTGTTCCTTGTGTCTATTTGTACATAATGTCTTAGATTAGATTAAGAGCCTTAGGCCAATGTTTGCTTAAAGATAAAAAGCAGGCATGATTTTGGAGGGATATTGGATAATCACATATGACCAGGAAATAAAAGGTCCTATTTTGCTGTATTTTGGGTTCATCCAGATGGGATCAGACCAGAGGAATTTGGCAGGCATTGAGACTTGCCACTTAGAACCACACTGAAATAGTTGTGGTGGCAAAAGAATTTCTCCAGGAGTCTTTTTCCACTTGAGGCATAACAGGCAGAGATTCCTGACCCTTGAGGGAAGAGTGCCAAAGTTGATATATTTTCAAACATCAACTGAGATCTATAAACCTAGGAGGAATAGTTGAATTGGATGATACTAGGACTGTGTGTTTCTGTAATTTTCCTATGGAAGACATACTATGAGTAAATGTGTCCTGGAATCTACTTTTTAAAATTAGCTCTATGCTCATCTCATGTTCTCACATTGAGATTTAATGTATTGCAGTTTAATAAATGAGAACATAATAAAATAATTTAACTTTAAGAATCTGTGTGTTGCAACTTCTATGTTCTGCTTGAAATTCTGACACACTAGCCTGGCCATTTCTTAAAACTTTCTGGCAAGAGTTCCTCATGGACCTAATATTTGGCTTACTGTTTAATCATTCCCTGAGCCTTTTTACTCTGGTAAACTACATCTGTCACTACATTTCATCATCATCTGTGTTATTTATCCCTTGTTATCTGATATCTATCTCTATAATGCCCAATTGTATCCCCTTCAAGTGCCCACTTCATTGACTCATATACACCAAGTTTTCAATAAATATTTTTGATAACGAGGATGAATGAAGAAGTTGTTCTTTATACTTTAAACAACTCTTATGGAAAGAGATTACAACACAGCAGGAAGGAACTATTGTGAGAGTGAAACGTGGAACCAAAAAAGATAAAGCAAGGGAAATTTAAATAAAGATTAAGCTCTTTATTGAGCCATAACCGACATCCAGTAAACAGCATGTATTTAGTCCAGTTTGATGTTTTAACATATTTATATACCCATTAGATCATCACCACACTCAAGATAATAAACATGTCCTTCATCCTTAAATGTTCCTACATGACCTTTGCAATCCATGTCTCTTACTCTTCCCTACCTTACCATCATCGAGCAAAACACTCATCTGTTTTTGTCACAATAGATTATGTTGCATTTTCTGCAGTGTCTTATTAATGGATCATACAGTATAAACTCTTTTTGGTCTTGCTTTTTTACTCTGATTTATTTTGAGATTCATTCATGTTGTTGCATGTATTAGTAATTCATTAATTTTTATTGCAAAGTAGTTTTCCACTGTATATAAAAACCACATTTGCTTATCCATTCATCTGTTGATGGACATTTGGATTCCTTCTAGTTTATGGCTATTACAAATAAATCTACCATCAACATTTGACTACAAGTTGTTCAACAGAGGTATGCTTTCTTTTCCCTTGGGCAAATACCTAGGAGTGAAATAGCTAGATTATAGGATTGTTGTATGTTCAGCTTTGTAAAAAACTGCCAAACTGTGCCATTTTGTTTTCTCACCAGCAGTGAATGAGAATTCCTGTTGCTCCATATCCTTGCCAGCATTTGATGATGTCATTGCTTTGAATTTTAGTCATTCTGATACAGATGTTCCCCAACTTAACAATGGTTTGACTTACACCTTTTTGACTTTTCAATGGTGTGAAAGTAATATGCATGCAGTAGAAACTATAAATTTTGAATATTGATCTCTTCCTAGGCTAGTGATATGTGTTACGGTATACTCTCATGATATTGTACAGTGACAGTGAGCCACAAGTCTCAGCCAGCCATGTGGTCATAAGGATAAACCGTCAGTACTGTGCAGTATACTGTTGAATAAATTGTATGAGACATTCAGCACTTTATTATAAAATGGGTTTTGTGTTAGATGCTTTTGTCCAACTGTAGGCTAATGGAAGTGTTCTGAATATATTTAAGATAGGCTAAGCTATATAAGTTATAATGTTCAGTAGGTTAGGTATATTAAATGCATTTTGACTTACGAATTTTCAATTTACAATGAATTTATTGAGTCATAACCCCACTGTAAGTTGAGGAAGATATGTAGGTATGTAGTGGCATCTGCATATCTTCTTTGAAGAAGTATCTCTTTAAATCTTTTACCCACTTTTAAAACCAGATTGTTTTCTTATTGTTGTTTTAAGAATCCTGTGGATACAAGTCCTGTATCAGATAGGTGTTTTGTAAAGATTTTCTCCCAATTTTTGGTTTCTCTATTCATTATCTTAACAGTGTCTTTGCAGAGCAGAAGCTTTTAATTTTAATGAGGCCTAACTTACCAATTTTTTTTCATGGATTGTGCTTTAGGTGTTGTATTCAAACTCACTGCCAAGCCCAAGATCACCTCGATTTTTTCCTATGTTATCATCTGGTATTTTTATAGTTTGCATTGTATATTTAGTTTTATGATTTATTTTGAGTTAATCTTTGTGAAAGATACAAGGTCAGTGTTTGGATTGATGTGGATAACTAGTTGGTCCAGCACCATTTGTTGACAAGACTATCCTTCACCACTGAATTGACTTTGCTTCTCTGTCAGGGTTCAGTTAACTATATTTGGTGAGTCTGTCTCTGGGCTCTATTTTGTTCTATTGATCTAGTTATCTATATTTTCACTAGTAGCACATTGTCTTGATAACTATAGCTTTACAAATGTATGTATGTATTCATTTAAGCCATGAGGTCTCATATGTGGCTGTTCGTGGGTGTGATCCCACTTCTGATCAGCATGGGAATTTTGGAGTGCTCCATTTCCAACCTAGGCCAGTTTATTCCTTCTAAGGCAAACTGGTTGGTTCCCTGCTTTTAGCATATCGATACTGAACTGAATGCGGACACCCAATTGGCATAGCACACAACAGCCCAGAACTCCTGGACTCCAGCAATCTTTCTGCTTTAACCTCCCAAGTAGCTGGGACTACAGGCATGTGACTATACCTGACAGATTACTATGTCTTTATAATAAGTCTTGAAGTCAAAGCCTTTTCTTTTTTTTTTTTTTTTTTGAGACAGAGTTTCACTCTTGTTGTCCAGGCTGGAGTGCAATGGTGCAATCTCAACTCACTGCAACCTCTGCCTCCTGGGTTTAAGCAGTTCTCCTCTGGGTTTAAGCAAATCTCAGCATCCCAATCTTGGCTCACTGTGACCTCTACCTCCCGGGTTTAAGCAGTTCTCCTCTGGGTTTAAGCAAACTCAGCATCCCAAGTATCTGGGATTACAGGTATGTGTCACTATGCCCGGCCATTTCTGTATTTTTAGTAGAGACAGGGTTTCACCATGTTGGTCAGGCTGGTCTCAAACTCCTAACTCAGGTGATCCACCTGCGTTGGCCTCCCAAAGTGTTGGGGTTATACATATGAGCCACTGCACCTGGCCTGAAGACTTATTTCTCCACCTTTGTTTTCTTTGTCAGTATTGTTGGCTGTTAGTCTATTTCCTTTCTACATAAACTTTAGAATCAATTTGTTCATGTCTGTAAAGTAACTTGTTGGGATTTTGATTGAGATTGCACCAAATTTATGGATTAAGTTGGGAAGAACTGACTTCTTAACAATATTGAGTCTTCTTATCCATGAACATAGACTATCTCTCCACTTATTTAGATCTTTCATTTCTTTCATGAAAGTCTTATAATTTCTTTATGTAGATCTTGTACATGTTTTGTTTTGTTTATACTTAAGTATTTCCATTTTGTTGATGCTAGTCTAAATAACATTTGTGTTTTTAATTTCAAATTCCAATTGCTCATTGCTGGTATATAAACAAGCAGTTGACTTATGTACATTAACCTTATGTCTTATCTGTTTTTGGATTACTGTTTTTGTGATTCCATTTTACCTCCACTATTGTCCTATTAGCTGCAACTCTTTGTGTAGTTATTTTAGTGATGACTGTAGGATTGACAATATATATCTTTAACTTACCACAGTCTATCTTGAAGTGATATTATACCACTTTACATACAACAATCTTACAGTAGTCTTAAAGTAGTTGTCATATATTTTACTTAAATATAAATATACTTCAGTTATAAATCCCACACTGAGTTTTGTTTTAGTCAATTATATGTAAAATATATTTTGATAAGAAAATAAATATTTATTACCTAGTGGTTACCATTTCCTGTGATCTTTCCTTTGTATAAACTGATTTACTGAGTGAGATTTACCTGAAAGATTTGCTCTATCAGTTCTTGTAGTGTAGGTATCCTTGTGGTGAATTATTTTAACTTTTGTTTATCTGAGAAGTCTTTGTTTTACCTTTGTTTTTGAAAGATCTTTGTTGAGTATGGAATTCTAGGTTGATAGATTTTCTTGTAGCTTTTTGTAGTTATTACTTCATTGTATTTTGGCTTTTATTATTTCTGACTAGAAACTTTGCTGATTCTTATCTTTGCTCCTCTGTATATGCATTTAATTCGTTTTTCTTCTCTTGTTTTTGAGATTTTCTTTCTTCTTTGTTTTTGAGTAGTTGATTGTGATGTGTCTTTGTGTAATTTTCTTTGCCTTTTATGCTTTTTATGTTTTGTTGAGTTTTCTTGATATGTTGGTTTAGCATTTTCATGAAATTTGGAAAAATGTTGGCAACTGTTTTTTCAAATATTTTTCTTCTCTCTCTACCTTCTTGTCTTTGGGGTCTCTTACCACACACATTAAACTAATTGAAATTGTCCCATAGCTCACTGATATCCCACAGCTCCTTTCATTTCTGTTGGTTTTTGTATGTGTGTGTATGTGTTTCAGTTTGCATGGTTTCTATGGTTATGTCTTCAAGCTCTTTAACATTCCTTTTGCAATGTTTAATCTACTTTTAATTCTATCCAGTGTATTTGTCACCTCAAATATTGTAGTTTTTACCTCTAGAAATTTGATTTGGGTATTTTTAGTATTTCTATTGACTTTTCAAACATGGAACTATAGTTATAAAGCCTATTTTATTGTTCTTGTGTTATGTAGCTTTGAAATGAATCCAAACATGTAATTTGCTACATGAGTGATAAATGTTTTTCTGCAATAAGAACATGGAGTGTAATCTTCCTCCCCATGGAAATATTATATCACACCTTATCAGACCACATGTATGAGTTATTGACCTCAACTACTGGACTCTAAAACACATATAAACCCAAGATTTTGACAGATGCATTTTGAGAGTGTAGGCTGTGGCAGGCCTACTCTCTGTTAGCCTTTGAGCTATTCTCTTAAGCCGTGCCTGCCAACACCAGCATCACTTGCTAGTGCTGAGGGACTTTTCATGTTGTGGATCTCCACTGTGTTGGTCAAACCATCTCTCCCTAGAACCTTTTGTAAAAAGATATGCCTCAAATGTCGTTTTTGGTTTTTTGTTTGTTTGTTTGTTTTAATTAGCAAATTGGTAATTGTTTGAACTTTTAGGTTCAGAAGTACATGTGCAGGTTTGTTACATAGGTAAATTCATGTCACAGGGTTGGCTCTACAGATTATTTAATCTCTAGGTACTAAACCTACTACCCAATAGTTTTTTTTAAAACCCTCTCCCTCCTCTCACCCTCTTCCTTCAAGTAGGCCTCAGTGTCTGTTGTTCCCCTCTTTGTGTCCATCAATTCCTATCATTTAGCTCCTAATGATAATGAGAACATGTGATTTGATTTTCTGTTTCTGCATTAGTTTGCTAAGGATAATGGCCTCCAGCTCCATCCATGGTCCCACAAAAGACATGATTTCTTCCTTTTTATGGCTGCATAGTATTCCATAGTGTGTGTGTGTGTGTGTGTGTGTGTGTGTGTGTGTCACATTTTCTTTAATAGGTCTGTTATTTATGGGCATTTAGGTTGATTCGATGTCTTTGCTATAATGAATAGTGCTGCAATGAACATACATGTGCTATGTGTTTATGATAGAATGATTTATATTCATTTGGATATATACCTAGGAGTGGTATTGCTGGGTCAATATCTTTAAGTGATACTATGCCACTTTACATATAGTGTAAGAACCTTGCAATAATCTTACAGTACTTGTCATATATTTTACTTACACATAAATATACATTAATTATAAATCCCACACTCAATTTTGTTTAGTCACTTATCTGTAAAATATATTTTGATAAGAAAATAAATATAATAAATAAATTTATATTATCCAGTGGTTATCCTTTTCAGTGATCATTCCTTTGTACCCATTGATTTACTGAATGGTAGTTCTGTTTTTAGCTCTTTGACTAATTTTCACACTGCCTTCCACAATGGTTGAACTAATTTACATTCCTACCAGCAGCATGTAAGTGTTCCCTTTTCTCCTCAACCTTGCCAGCATCTGTTATTTTTTTACTTGATAATAATAGCCATTCTGCCTGGTGTGAGATATTATCTCACTGAGGTTTTGATTTGCATTTCTCTAATGATCAGTGATATAGAGCTTTCTTCATATGCTCGTTGGCCATATATATGTCTTTTTTTGAAAAGTGTCTGTTCGTGTCCTTTTTAATGGGGTTATTTTTTTCTTGTAAACTCATTTAAGTTTCTTATATATGCTGGATAGTAGACATTTGTCAGATGCATAGTGTTATGCCTCAAACTTTGACTAGACTTTTCATTTATGGAGGCCTACCTCCACCCTAATTGAGCAACTAGACCTTAATCATTAGACTCTAAATGAAATGGAAACTCACTCACTATGAGGTTAGTGTATCTTATCTATTTAGTGTATTTCCTAAGAGATTTGTTCTCATTATTCTCCATCTCTTTAAGCATTGTGGGGGGAAAAAAGAATCACTTTGTCAATAAGCCATGTAATTCATGAAATCATGTTTTGATCATCTTATTTTAACTATACAAAGCACCATGTCTGCTAATTCTAGTATCTGTGTCAGTTCTGAGTTAATTTTAATCGTTTTGTTTTTCTCCTCACTATGAGTCATATTTTCTTGCTTCTTTTACATGCCTTGTTATCTTTGACTAGATACTAGACATTGTGAATTTTACCTTTTTGTGTGCTGGATATTTGTATTCCTATAAATTTTAAACTTTGTTTTGGGATGCAGTTAAATTACTTGGAAACACATCCTTTTGGATCTTGCTTTCAGGATTTGTTTAGGCAGAGCCATTTAATTTAAAGCTAATCATTCCCCACCATCAAAGCAAGACCCTTCTTAGTATTCTACCCAGTGCTTCATGAATTACAAAGTTTTCCATTCTGATTGGTAAAAATAGGCATTATTTTTTGTCCTGTATGAGTGCCAAGAACTCTACCCTGTACTTCTCTCAGGCCATTCTTTCTCTAGCCTCAGGTAGTTTCCTTACATGCATGCACTAATCAGTACTCTGATGAATATTTAAGGGGGACCCTCTAAGTTCTCTTTAGTGAACTTTAGCTGTCTTCTTTTCTCTGGATTTTCAGCTCCTCCTCCTCACTTCAGGAAGCTTGTTGAATTCCACATATGTTCCCTCTTTGTGCAACACAACTTAGACATTCTCTTAAGGTAGTGACCTGAGGAAATTGTAGAACCTTCCTTTTTTTTTTTAACCCCCATCTCTCATCAGATGTCCAGTGTCTTGAAAATGGGTTGTTCCATATATTATGCTTCTTGAAAAGTATTCTTGGTTGTTTTAGGTGGTAAGATAAATCTAGTCCCTGTTACTTCATCTTTGTTAGACGCAAAGTGCTTAGAGACCTTCCTTTAAGTTTTCAGTGGTGATTATAGAAATGACCAGTCGCAGAACAGGGAGTCTCTAAATGAAAGATTCATGATATTTCATTATAGAGAGTTAAGAAAGATAATTAATCTCAGAATTATCATTAACTAGTCTTTATCCCACTTATATTCTTCAAAAACATTTGCATAACACATTTTTTGTACCATTGTTGACCATATCAGTGGGTAGATTATTGAATTTTAGGGGGAAGGAAACATATGCACAAGCTACTAGAATGATCAGTTTCATTGAACATGTTGTATAAAAGGAAGTTACGCAATGGGAGCTGGATTGATATCATAATATAGTATTGTATTAATTTCTTTATAATAGTAAAATAACTGTGAGATTTTTGGTTTTGATTGTTTTGCTTTGTTATTTGGGCTTCACTAGGGAACTAAGTGACTTTTGGCTAAAGAATAAGCACAAAAATACAGAAAAGCCTCTTCTTATGATTCCTTTAGTATCAGCCAAGTCAATAAATGGTTGCAAAATTCAACTAGATTGCAATAGGGTAGTTACTGCAATTGCTTTATCCTTTTATAAATAGTCAGTTTGAGAAACAGAAAAGTTCATGGATAAAGAGCAGTAACTAGAATGCAAGTGTGAATCCAGGATGCAATATACAAAGGTTTTTGCAGTTTTCAGCAAGTATGAATTTCTGATTGACTAGGCCCTCAGAGCACAAAGACATCCTCTTCTTCCTATGTGTGAGATTAGTAACACAGAGAGACTTGGTATTCATCTGCACAGTTTCTGTGACTAATTAGCACTGAGAGTTTCTTCAATAGAAGCTAGTGAAGTAAGAACTAGATAAAATCTTGGAATATCTTTTTGTTTCTTCTGTCTTGCACTTTGAAGAGGGGCTCAGACTGTTGAACTGGAATAGAAGAATTAAACAGACTGTAAAATGAAGTCCTGACATGGTGGTTGCCCTGCACGTGGTGTCAGAGCAGCACTGGTTCCAGGGAGAGAGAATACTAGTTTTATTTGTTTATTTCCAGACAATTTCCTACGTCATCCCTCTTTTTGTGTGTGTGAGCCAAGTGTTTGAGGTTGATAATGTTAACAGAGCCCTTGCAGAATGGAAGTACATCTTCACAGGGAAAGGCTTTATATTTTAAGTTTTAAAATTCCAGAATATTTTGCTATAACATTGTTATTCTTAGGTTTTTATGCCTCTTTGTGTGGAAGGTTGGTTTTTTCCTTTATCTAGTTACTATTAGGGGAAATCCTTTTTAAGTCAAGAAAACACTTCAGAAAATTTCTCTCTCTGCCTTTATGAAACGGACAGTAGTGTATCTTGCTATTCTTGGGTCATAGTTTGGAATTAAGTTGTGCAGGCAGTATGCTCAGAAGGCTCTGTTTTTAAAAAAATTTCTATGGTTATTCATATTTAACTTCATTCTAAGAGGGTCATGCACACTGAGTGATGTTTATTCATGAAGTATTTAGGAAAATATAAAATGTTTGAATTATAATGAGTTATGATGAGTTTATTATCCTTTTATTAATGATAATACACTCAAGGTTATTCTTGAAAGTTTGAAAATGGAAACCTTGGTATATTTTTTTTATTTTGGCAGAATTTTGAACTTTTTTACATAAAAATGTAAACCTTTGGTATTATGAGTTCTTATTTGGTTCTGTAGCATCTCTTTGATTTAAAGCGGATACCATCCATTTAAAAAGGACTTACAGCCAGGCATGGTGCCTCATGCCTGTAATCCCAGCACTTTGGGAGACCAAGGTAAGCAGATCGCTTGAGCTCAAGTTTGAGACCAGCCTGGGCAACATGGCAAAACCCTGTCTTTACAAAAAATACAAAAATTTAGCCAGGTATGGTGGTATTCACCTGTGGTCCGAGCTACCTGATAGACTCAGGTGGGAAGATTGCTTAAGCCTGGGGGGTTGAGTTTGCAGTGAACCATGATTACACCACTGCACTCGTGACAGAGCAAGACCCTGTCTCAAAAACAAACAAATAAACAAACCAAAAAGCGACTTACTTTTGGGATTTGGAGAAGTAGAAAATATTATTATTCATTTTAACCTATACCCATAAGAGAGTGCTATTAAAAGTTCACTTAAGGCCAGACACGGTGGCTCACGCCTGTAATCCCAGCACTTTAGGAGGCTTAGGCCGGCAGATCAACTGAGGTTGGGAGTTGGAGACCAGCCTGATCAAAATGGAGAAACCCGTCTCTACTAAAAAAAATACAAAATTAGCTGGGCATGGTGGTGCATGCCTGTAATCCCACTGCTTGGGAGGATGAGTCAGGAGAATCACTTGAACCTGAGAGGCTGAGGTTTTGGTGAGCCAAGATCATGCCATTGCTCTCCAGACTGGGCAATAGGAGTGAAACTCCATCTTAAAAAAAAAAAAAAAGTTCACTTAATATAAGGGCTTCCTTTTCTCTGCTTTGGATTTAAACATTTTTTCTATAAACTAATCAATAGAGAGATGATTAACATATTTATGCATGCTATATGAAAGGGATGGCGTTGTGAAAGATGGGGATATTATATGGAAGTAATGAAATAAAAGGTATGGAATTAGGTAGTGTAATAATTTCAGAACTAAAATAGTCTTAGAAATCATTTGGAAGATGGATTTCTTTTGATAGATAGAAAACTTCTGTACTGCAGTGTATCAGCCTTACCCAGCAGAGCTAGTTAGTGCAGATAGATGAACCTAGGTTGCTTAACTACCACTTCACTGTCCTTTCTATTATATTGTAATTCTGTTTTCTGTCTTATTATATAAGCAGCAATCCACATGAGCTCTATATCCTGAATAAAAACAATAATAACGGCAGTAACAAACTTTTAAAAAAATGTGACTTAAACCTATTTGTTTTTATTTATTTGGTTTGTTTGTCAGAAAGGCATAGGAGTCAGGTGTTGGGTAGCTTGTGGCCTTTAATATTATTTTCAAAGTCAGAGAGAAATCATTGGAGAAGATTCTTCTTCTAATATAAACTTGTAAACTATTCATTTGAGTGTTTAGGAAGCTGTGATCTCTGCTGTGATTATCCTAGAAGACATTGCCCAAGCCACAGCTGGCTATTTTTGAGACTATGGAAAGAGAAAGAGCTTTTGCCCTGATTTATCTCATCAAATGGATAATAGGCCACATTCAGGGAGATCTAGCTCATGGCAGACTATTCTCACCACACCCTTCACACAGCCATTTTTTTTTTTCTTTTCCCATCCCGAGACACCATTCCAACCTGCCTTGACTAAACTCAATGAACAGGAACCATTGTATGAATGGGAAGGAAAATGTCTTAAATATATGAAGTTATAATGAGTTGGTAAGTGCTGTAAAAATACTCTGTAACTTAGTTGGAAGTTGCATCATTCATGCCTGTGGCATTATGGACTGGACCCAAGTGTAACACTGAAGTAATTTTTGCATTTGCCAAGTAAATGGTTTAGATTTCAAACCTATGAAATGCCAAACTGTAATTGTTCAATGCTAGTGAACACAGGTGTGTTTAATTTCCTTCCTTTACTTTTTGCTGTCTTCTTTAGGTAAGCTGAACCAACTAAAGAGTGGCCTTATATGAGTCTACAAAGTGAACTTTAATGGTAGTCAGTTAATATACTTTAATATCTACGTGTTATGTAACACTGCTCTATATAGCACTTTTAAATGTGTAAAACTTTTTGATAGAGTTTAAGTCCATTTCATTTAGAGAAAACAATTGTTTTCATCCACATATATTGTAATAGGAGTTGAAGTGGCATATCATAATGAAAGAACATGGGGATCCAGAAAACCTGAATTTATTTTTGCCTTTCCTGTTGATTCTTCATTTGATCTGGCCTGAATAATTTCATTTTTCTTTAATTTCCATATCTGCTAAAGGTGAATAATAATACTTTCATTGGCCACACAGAGATGCCAGGAAAATGAAAGATAAATTCTCTCAAAGCATTTTGAATTGCCTAAAAGAAAGATTTATTTAAACAAAAGTTGATTCTCTTTTCTATCTTGTTACTTCTTATATGCAGACACCACAGTAAGTGTTAGAAGAACCTCAACAGATTTGGTTATTTTTTTTTTTCCACAACTTTTTTTGTAGGTGAGAAGGTTTATTGCCTTCATTTTATAACAGGGAAACTAATGTCCCCAAAAGCTTTGTTTTGGGGCTTAAAATGAGTAGCCCTTTATGAGAATGGGGGAAATTGGTGGGTGTATAGCTTATTGAAGCTGGTAATGGGTGTGTTTGTGTAGGGAGGATAATCATTAATACTATCATGTTGACTTTTGTTTGAAATTTTGTATAAGAAAAGTTAAAGTTAAAAAACATTGATAAAAAAATAGCTCACTTTTATTTCCAAGGTTCTTTTAAAAATGCTGTCGAGGCCACGCATGGTGGCTCACACCTGTAATCCCAGAACTTTGGGAAGCTGAGGCAGGCAGATCACGAGGTCAGGAGTTTGACACCAGCCTGACCAACATGGTGAAACCCTGTCTCTACTAAACATACAAAAATTAGCTGGAGTGGTGACACACACCTGTAATCCAGCTACTCAGGAGACTGAGGCAAGAGAAACGCTTGAACTTGGGAAGCAGAGGTTGCAGTGAGCTGAGACTCCATCTCAAAAAAAAAAAAAAAAAAAAAAAAATGCTATTGAGTCTACCTCCCAGGCATGGAGAATTATTTACTTCTTGGAGTTCACAAAAAAAATTTTTTTTTAAAGAGAGATAAAGTATGTGCTTGGACCCTGAACACAGACATTTTAATTTTGCATACTCGGTTTTCACATTCTATTTCCAATGCTTTCTAAACCATTTGCTACTTTTAACATATTATGCTATTCAGAGTTAAATAGATTACGTTTTTTTCTTATTCCTGTTCCAGATGTTTGTCCCGTTTCTTTGTCGTTGTCAATTTTAGACTTTAATTTTCCCATTTTTGGAAATTATAAGCAGTCACTTATTAACCCAATTCCTTCATGCTTCAATGGGCTTGTCAGTGGGTAGCCATGTGAATTATTTCAGCTTTTAGAGACACAGATCAACCTGCTACCCCATACCCACAACAGAAAGCTGCCGACTTCCCTATTGTAAGAACTTACAATCAAACGGCATTTGAAACATGTGAGAACACTCCTATTATTTAAAAAAATCACCCTCAACCTGAGTTACTTTCACTGATAGACTTGCATGGTTAAAGTTTGTTATTTCATAAGCTCCCAGATGACAAAAATGCTGAACTTGTAAATGCAACATACTCACTGTGATTTGTCTTTAGACATCAGAAGAAATCAATTTTATAATGGAATCATATAACTTTAGAGCTAACAGAGATTTTTTTTTTTTTTTTTTTTTAAGACGGAGTTTCGCTCTTGTTACCCAGGCTGGAGTACAATGGCGCGATCTTAGCTCACCGCAACCTCTGCCTCCTGGGTTCAGGCAATTCTCCTGCCTCAGCCTCCTGAGTAGCTGGGATTACAGGCACGCGCCACGATGCCCAGCTAATTTTTTGTATTTTTAGTAGAGACGGGGTTTCACCATGTTGACCAGGATGGTCTCGATCTTTTGACTTCGTGATCCACCCGCCTCGGCCTCCCAAAGTGCTGGGATTACAGACTTGAGCCACCGCGCCCAGCTAACAAAGATCTTAATAATCATCTGGTATAGACCTTTCCATTTATTTATGCCAAAACTTAAAATTAGAAAGGTCAAGTAATTTGCTCAGTGTTACATACTGTAGAACTGGCAGAGCTGGAACTTGAACCTGAGTTCCTAGCTTTCAATTCAGAGTTCTTAACTAGGTTGCCACTCAAATGCATTCAGATCTTGGATGCTGTTTGTGAACACTAAATGTCTCTGCCTCTTACAACTTAGAATTTTACTCTATTTTGCAATGCAATGCCCTGCCAAGTCTTATTGGAGCCAAGGCAAAATGAAAGACCAGTGACATTGATCCTGTCTTTAAAAAATTCTGATATATTCTTCACTATGGATTTGCGGAATTGATTTTGATTTTTAAAAATATTGCATTAAAATATTGTATCTTGACTACTGAGTTATTTAGTAGCTTCTAAAAGTTTGCATTTGAAGTGGGTGCCTCGATTGAGTCTCCCTGGTTCCAACCCTGTTATTTTTCCTTTAAACTACTTACTCTATAAATCCCTTTTTCAGCCTTCTGGCAATAAAATAAAATCAACCTATGGAACCTTTATAAGCAAACCCTTACTGTTGGCCACTTATAAACAATGGTGGCAAACAAAACAAACCAGAATTTGCAAGTGTTTTTCATTGGCTTGATTGTCGGTAACACTGCATAGTAATTACATAGTCATGTTTGCTTCTATGAATTTAAACTCTCTTGAAATGTCTAGCAGTTTGTTGAAAAGAGCTCAAAGCCAAGACATGAGTTCTTTTGTTTGATCCTTCACAGTATTGTGTTTTAGGCTCTTATAGCATTGTGTTTGTTTTGATTTCTATAAATTGGAACTCAGGGGAAGGAAGCTCTTTATAGGCCTATTATTTTCATTTTACTTGGTCCTCTCAACACCTGTTTGACATAGGTACTTTATAAGCTAGAACTCTATTGGTTCCAAGTGATAAAACACAACTCACATTGACCTCAGTTGAAATAAAAGAGAATTCACTAGCTAACGTAATTGAAAAATCTAAGGAGTAGATCTGACTTCAGGTATTACACATCATTTTGTCAAGGCTTTCTCTCTTGTTTTCTACTGGTTGGCTTTATTATTCAGGCTTTTCCCACTCAGTAGCTCCAGGCGTGTACTCTACTAGCTTAGCAAACTTAGTAGAAAGGGAATGAATCTTTCTTGATTCCTTGAGCCAGAGTCTCAGAATTGAGTGTAATTGGCCCAGCATAGGTCACATGTACATCCCTGCACCAGGTATTAAGGCCTGGGGAATGCAATTACATTACTGGTTGAGCCTGGTTGTTGTGCTCAACCCTGGGGCAGGGACTGGATTGAGAGTAGAAGAGATCTGCTTCCTCTAAAGGAAGCGATAACTTTTTAACTCTTTCCCCCTCCAAAGAGATTCTGGGCAGACAAAGACAAACGTCAACTAAAGTGTTACCATTCTCACTTCATTTATGAAGAAGTTGAGGCTTAATTAAGTTAATTTTCACAAGGCTGCATAGCTAATGAATGATAGGGTGTTATCGTTGACTCAAATCTGCCTAAATCTAAAGCCCACTGTCTTTTCTCCACACCTTGTATCCCTACAACACTGTGCTCCTTCCTCTCCCTTAATGTGAAACTGTGATGGTTGCCCTCATTTTACAGCCGTGTTCTTCAAAAATGAGTGATTTTGCTCCCAGAGGAAATTTGGTAAGGTCTGGAGACATTTTTTTAAATCGTTAAAACTGTGCGGGGAGGTGAGGGTGGTGCTACTGCGTAGAGGCTAGGATGCCTCTACATCCTGTAGTGCACAGGACAGTCCCCCGCCACAAAGGACCACCCAGCCTAAAACGTCAGTAGTGCTAAGGCTAAGAAACTCTGCTTTTTAGGTTCAATTTCTAGGGCATTACTATTAACATAAGTTTTGAAAGAAAGAAATAATAGAGAACAGGATTGAAATAATTCAAACATGTAGGTATAATTAAGTTGTCTCTTAATTCAGGGAAACTTCCTTTAATTTTCGTAGCAGCTAACGTTAGAATATTGAATTCTCTTGGTTAGTGAGTAAATTGCAGTAGAACTTAAATTCTTTTTTAAAATACTGTTTTATGCAAGTTTAAGCTAGCTTCCCAGGCATAATTTTTCATTCTAAAATAAATCATACAATTTTTTTCTTAAAATATAAATCTAGGGATATTTTAAATTGAACACTGAATACTTTTAAAGGAAATATATAAGTTTACCTCAAAACCCTTTTAATATTTCATATAGAAGATTCTATACTGGGGAAAGAATTATTTTTTAAAATCTGCGCCAAAGCATTTCCAAAAATTTGGATGATAGTAAGAGATTTAATGTACTAAAAAATATATAGAAATTTTCTTCCTGTAAGGAAGTGCTTTGTGAAAGAATAATGAAAGCAGAAGAGTGCATTAAATGTATTATAACTGCCAGTTATTGGGTTTGACACTTCAGCGAAAACAGCCTTTTTGTTAAATGACATGAAAATAGTTTGTGCTGTCTGACTCCTTGAGACTTGCAAGTGGTTTTTGAATTGTGCATATCTGAATGAATCCAAGGAAAGCTGTGGTTCTGTAGTCAAACCACCGATAATGTTCTAGTAGAAGAACTGAATGATTAGAGTGATACTACAGATGGCATTCATATAAGAAATCTTTTACAATCCAGCAGTCAAATTTATTGTTGGAAGATTTGGGGCTTAGCATTTTCTAATTTTGCCAGTTTTATACGAATAACTTTTCTTGTTTTCTAAATTCTCATGACTGCGTGCAGCATAAGTTCCTTCCCTTCTCTGGTTCTTTTTAACCTTATTGGACCCAACCCAGATCAATGAACATTCCTCTGATTTCAACGGAATAATTCTAACTTGCTTTAATATTTTACATGGATGACTTTCTTCCCATCTCTCCAGTCTATCTGATGGTCCTCCATCTCATGCCTGTAGTGCCCTTTTTTGCGGGGGGGAGGCCCACTTCTTTACCTAATCTCAGGGATACTCATTGCTTTTTCTGTTTCTTCTATTTTTCTTTGTCCTCTCTTTCCTCTCCTGTATTAAATTTCCTCCTTGCCTCTAACACCTACCTTCTTCTGTTTCCAAGCCCTATTTACTGGCTCCATATCCTTAGACTTACTTGTTTCTTGATTCATATCCTTATCTACTAAGGTGTCTAATGTCCACCCACCTAGCATATTTTAGTAAGGCATGTGTGTACAGACAGGTCACCTATTCATTGTTAATATAATTCAGTTTGCAGTTTCCTTGGAAATAAGGCAGTTGCTGATCTTCAAATCACCCAAGTTCTTACTTGTTAGGATGCAGGTTCCTTTGTCACATTAGGAAGGACAGTAATATTTACTCATGAAAAAGTTGGAAAAATACTGTAATAAGTGGTGCTCAATTAATTAATATATTATTGATATAATCCTACTGTTTTTCTTGAGAAGAAATGTTCTTGAATATTTGGACTTTCTTATCTGTTTACAAACATTTCCCTCGTGCCATCAGCAGTTTATTCCTCTTTACTGCTTTGTGATAGGTTTTGGTATTCCCAATTTTACAGAGCAGAGATGAGAGGTCATTTGACTAAACAAATGACTTATGTAGAATTTCATAGCAAAATAATTACGGAAACCTTGAATTTCCTGTCTCTTCTGTGATATAAATATAAAACAATTTACTTTGGATTGCTTATTTATATGAATGCCTTAGAGCATTCCCTTTTCTTTAATAAAATTATGAAGACTATCACCTCGTAATGAAATTGTTAGAAGAAAAATCAACTAGGCACAGTGTACTCGAATTTGATTATTGCCTTTTCAACTGCCTAGTAATGGAGGCTGTGCACTCCTAGGCTCTCCTTTTGAATTGTGAAAACTATACTTGTTTTATTCTACATTGGTGAAGTTCCCTGAGGTACTTTAAAAAGCAAACAAGATTTAAAGTGCAAAATGTTATTGTTAAGATAACCCTTAAGTATTTGTAAAGCTCCGAGGGCTTTCTGGGGCTAGCGATCCCCTTGGCGAGCATTGTGGAGTGCGGTGAGAACAAGCCATGTCTTGGTGATTTCTTTTAGATTTCTAAAACTGTTTTTCTGTTGGATTGAAGTAGGGAAACAGCTTGTGGAACTGCTTTTGGTGTTGCTATGAGTGTGTCTGGGAGTGCATTCCAGTAGTTTGTGGGGGGATGTTAGCTGTTCAGGAAAAATAACCCTTACCAAAGGTAATGGTTCCCACTAGCATTTTCAGTAACATGTACCAGATGTGGGTAGTTAATTATTCTCAGATCTGATAAATACCTGCCAGCCAAGCCTAATTTTATTTTCAGTAAACAGTGGCCAAAGGTCCTAGCTGTTCATTTGATAGGATAGGGCCTGTTTGCACTTATCTATTAATAAAAGCACAACACTCCTTTAGTTTTCCTTTCCCAGGGCCAGATAAAACATTTTAGACACTCAACG
This sequence comes from Saimiri boliviensis, assembly GCF_048565385.1. Lineage (NCBI taxonomy): Eukaryota > Metazoa > Chordata > Mammalia > Primates > Cebidae > Saimiri > Saimiri boliviensis. Next base: position 35,540,268 of record NC_133450.1, on the reverse strand, counting down.
TATTTGTCTTAGTAAATCAGACAAAGTAAACAAATCTAGTAGATTAACTTGGTAAATAGAGTGTGGTTAAGTGTTACCTTTGGAGTTTAACTCAATGCCATATAAATAGCATTAATCGCGTGGTATTTTCAATAATCTTTATGGAATAAAACAGAGGGTTTTTTTTTTCTTTCAACCAACAGGGACATAAAAGTATATTTCTTAAGTACTTTCAGATGTTTTTCTGTACAGAGATTTTAAAATCACTTTAAAATGAAATTTATTCTTTTGTCCCATTAGTAACTTGTTGGGAACTTGGTACCAGTTAACATTATGTTTAAAAACCTGGAAACTTCTATGGTTCATCTCAGAAGGAAAATAGGACTACACAGTGGCATGCGAGCTTTGCCAGACAGAGATAATTGCCATCTAGAGGTTACTGATTTGGGTGGAACAGTGAAAAAGGGGTCATCTTTTATGGGGAAGTCAGGGGCTGGTGGGCAACAATTCACTTTATTCATATGTATTTTTTTTGCGGGGGTGGTAAAGGGTTCTATTAGGGTCAGAAGTACTATTTATTTTGTGAGGTAGATTCTTGTCTTGTGAGAGCTGGCATGAAACACACTCATTATTTTACACAAACCAACAAAACAGTATTATATCAAGGTAACTTCTAGCCAGTTCAAGCCTGGACTGGATTTGTACTGGTGACCTGGTATTGCAGGGCTCTACATTTCATGCCAGCTCTTGTCTCCCTCATTAAACTTCCTTTTTTAGTAATGATTAAAAACAACTCTCTTTACTACAATATATTTTCTCATTGGCTTTGTATTGGAAGTTGCGAGTGCTTTATAAAATTATTTTTAGTTTTGCATGCTGTATAATAATCCATGTAATTTGGCAAGTATAGTGCATAAAAGAAATAGCTGAAAGGCTTTAGAGAAAGTTCCCTACTCATACCTCCCCCTTACATAATCTTTGCATTAATATCTTATGCCATAAGAGGGTGGCCTGGCACAGTACCATGAATATAGTGCCCGATACCCAGCGGTAACGGGCTATTGATTGTTATGGAAATGGTGGTGATAATAGTGTAGGGGAGAGAATGAAAACCAAAAGTTTGGAGGTCTGTATTCTATTTCAGCTTCATTTTAATGGCCTACTGAGAGACGCGGTACATTATTTCTACTCTTTATGTTTTAGTTTCTCCAGCAATACGTGAACAAAAAAGTCCTAGTCCACTAGCCAACCTGATACGCATGTTGTGAAAACTAATGAAAATATAATGTTCTTGTAGTCTGAAGGATAAAAGGTGCTATAACCAATAGGTACAAAATACTAATTATTATTTTTATGGTTCAGAATAGTAAACCTTTGGAGTAAATTATTTTCTATTATATTTACTTTCATTTAACAATTATTTGCCAAATTTAATTCTTTTTCTCTTTTAATTAGACCCAGAGTATAGTAAAAAATTGATGGTTTGGCTTTCAGAAAGAGTTACTTTGTTATCTGTACCAACTTTTCAATTAAATATTTTTAGCTGTGAATCAAGTTTCATCTTCAAAGTGTCTTTAATTTTAAATAATCTGAGAAGACTTATCTAGTGGTATAGGCTACATAGTAGGGAAGAGAGTGTTAGAAAAGTGCCGTTGAATTCATCATTCCCATTAGCACCAATCTGCTGATTCCCAAATCTTTATTTCTAGGCTCAGATATTTTTCCTGAGCTCCAGACTCGTTAATCCAGTAACTGGTCAACTTCTTTACCTGGATGTCCTGCAATGATTTGTAGCACAACATGTATAAAACTTAAGTTAATATTCTATTCCTGAATTTCTTCTCTCTTTGAATCGGATACCTATCCACCCCATCACTCAAGCTGAAAAACCCTCACCCCGTTTCCTCAACATCTGTAGATTTGACTGCCTTAATACTTGATGCCCCTTATCTCCATCGCCCGATTATTTGGCTCTTGCTCTTCTGTTACTGGGCAGCTGCAGTTGTCTTCCTGCCGCCAGTCTGGTCTCATTACTGTCTACTCTCGATACTATTTCCAGATTAACCTTTCCATAATGCAAATCATAAAATCTTACTGTCTCATTTTAAAAATATTTAGTGGTTTCTTGAGTGCTGTAAGACAAGGTTTACACTCTTTATATTGGTATTGAGGTCTTAATGATCTTTATCCTGTTTCTAGTCTTGAATCCTCTTATGACCTCAGTTCTAGCCACACTGAAAGTTTACGGCTTCCTAAACATGCCATGTTGTTGGACATTCTACATTCTTTCCACCCTCTTCTTTAATTGACAAACACCTGTTTTACATTTTAAAACCTAATTCCAGTGTGAAGTCTTTTGTAACTTCCTCCTTGTATTCCATCTTACCTTGTGTATACTTTTTATGTAGTTCCTATGAAACCTATAGAGGTATTTTGTATACATCTTACTCTTTCTGATTAATTATGTGAGATTATGTCTTATTTATTTTTGTCTTTCAATGTTCAACTCAGTGGTTGATACAGAGATAGCATTTGGTAGATCAATTAGATAGATGGGTGGAGTAAAATTCTATGCCCGTATTTTCCTCCTCAAATCTGCCCCCTTTTCAGTGTTGCATGACAATGTCTTTTTAAGGTACTTAGATTAAGATCTGATGGGTAGATAAAGTCTTTACTTAATTGGTATGATTGATGGGACAACAGGAATACGCCTGTAACCACTGTGTCTACCGAAAGATTTCATTGACAGTCTTGACATTTCACCATGAAAAGTCATTTATTAGAGTTCTGATATTCTACTTATTATACTCCCTGCCCTCTTTAGCACTTTATAGGTACAGAGTCCTCCCATAAACATTATCTTATTTAATTTTTAAAACAACATTATGAGATGAATTTTATTGTATATACTTTAGAGATAAACTATATGCAATATATTGTATATACTTGTATATGCTTTGTGGCTAAAGTATATACAATATATTTTGCAACCTTAGGCAGATCTGTGAATTGCTTTGAAGAATAGCTTGCTATTCTTTTTTGTGATTTGTACTACTCTAATGGTAACACTATTTTATTAGACTGTGAGAGGTTTGGAAGTGTCTCCCATAATTTTTGCACTAGATTTTATTCGGTACAGGACACATATTACTCCTTGGGGTGGGCCACATAGTCGTGGACCCACAGACACTCGATAGGAAGAGGCTCTAAAGGACATTATCTCTTTGTATATGGAATTGTATGAAATTTAATAGAAACAGAACTCTAGAATTTTACTCCTTTTACTCAGGACAAACGTACAAAACAAAAGTTTCATGCACTGTCTAGCATGGTGCTCAGCTCAGCAAAGGCCTTTTATGTCTTTGATGGTGATGGTGGTGATAATTTAGAAGCAGTTTTTGCCTATATCCATGTACCATGGTAAAGCAGTGTTCTCTACAAGGAGCACTATTTTTATAGATCTTAGATATAAATTCTCTCCTTCAGACTGTTTGCCTGAACCTTAAAATGTAGCAGGATTACACAAGCACTCTGGAATTTAGATTAAACAGCATTCTATTTGAAAATCTAATCATATCATCTAAATATCATTAAGTAATAATAGGCTGATTGATAGGGACCAAAGCTGTTTTGGCCTGGTGTTGCATGCCTTTCACTCAGCCAGCCTTTTCAAACCAAGATGTTGATAAAGGGGTCTATAAATCTTAATAGTTGGAGACAGTTTAAAAGCATAGTTCAGTGGATAAGGTCACACCCACTTAAGTGACCTATTTTGTATACTTTTCAAAAATAGGTTAATTAACTTAATAGAAATAATAGGACTCTCATATTGATGTGCAATTACTACTGAAACTGTTGTTTTTTTTTTTTTTCTTTCCAAGTGAACATGATGTTCATGAAATTGAGGGCATAATAGCCATGACAAGAACCAGGCTTAGCAAGGCAAATCATGTTCAGTGAGTACATTTCAGACTTGCCCTTTAAAATCCTCTTTTATTCCAGGTTCTAGGACATGAGCATACACCTCCATCAGAGCAGTTTGTTCCTGGCCCTCTCCTATTTCAGTTTTTAGGAGGGATTATTCTAGCTGTTGTTGTTTTCCTAATCACTATACCAGCACTTTATATAGCTTCTGATCCTTGAAGACTCCAGCTTGCTTTGGTCTCTTTTTCTTTTAATCTGGGGCTTTCTTCATATTTCTAACAGGCGACTCATCTACTATCCTGGAAGAAACTTATTCCGGAGGAAGATAGATTGTGAAAGGGCAATGGAGTACCCAGACCAGTCATATTCTGGTTATATCCTCCTCAAGTAGCCAGCTTTCATTTGTTGTTGTTGTGTTTAACGCCCGATTCAAATTTGTTGCTCCCAAAGCATTTTATCTACTCTTAGGCTTCTCATTGATGATGATAACCTTCTTATTCTATTATTGGTCACTAATTTTACATAACTTGATTTTTCCATTTATCTGTTCCTTAAAACATAACCCCTTAATGTTTTACATCTTAAGTTGAGTACTTGGGCATTTGCTATTCTTTGGAACTTTAAATATATTTTAAATAACATATACATTTAGAAAAGTTAACCCCCTCCCCCAGTCTGATATCTCACATCACAAATAACTTTCTACATAGATGTTGTGGAGTCCTGCTGGCTGGAATTTTCCTGTGACCAGATGGACTGAGAGGCAGTTAGTGATGCACATTCATGGAAGAGCGGGTTCTTGCAAGGTAGCCATGATGGATATATTTGAATGGATGGATATATGTTGAACTGATGGGCACATTTTGAATTAGAGGTTCTAGATGACCTCCTAGTTCAACTTACAGTAGTGTCATTTCTCTGCTTGCTTGCACTGCCCTTACAACACAGCCTTTTCTAAATTAAGTAAGTCTTGTTTGTATGTTTTGTGTGCATGCTCATAAAAAATAGCAAAGAATACTGTTCTGTGCACTCTTAGCTGTGGTGGAAACAACCATTTAAATTCTCCTGGCTTTAGATTCTTCATTAGGAAGATGCCTTTCTTACTGAGGGTTGTAATGATTGTAAAGTTCAGTTTTCTGACTTCTTCATTAGGGTATAAGAGAACTCTTTGGATTTAATTGAATGATGGAGTGATTCACTCTCCATTGTACGAGGGAAACTACTCTACTTGAATTTGCTGTATTTCTTTATTTCTTAGGTTAATGTTGGTGGTTTTCCCTCCCAAGCATTTTCTGTAGAGTTTCGCAGCATCCTTTCCTTGAAAGCAAAGACCTCATTTCCTATTGCTTTCATATCCTTTAATTTGCCTAGTACAGGATCCATTTCAGAGTAACCCTTTATTAAAAACATTTTAAGTAATTAACTACAAAATGTCTGGCTCAGGTTTAGGAGAGAATGAAAGATTGGGCAGGGGAAATACTGGCACACAGGAGAGTTAAAATCAGAGGATATTCTTTTTATTACTAATTTTTTCTAATAATAAAAGTACTCTATGTTCCTTATTTAATAAAGCTATTATTTAAAAAATTGAGCTTCTAAAACCACACCCTGAAATGACTACTGTTAACATTTTGTCATATTTTTTACTAGTCTTATTTTATACACATTTAAAGTTTTTATTTTATACACATTTATAGTTTAGCTCATATTTTACAGTTTTTATATAGTATTTCTTATCATTTTATCTCATCTTATTAAAAACTTTTGTCAAAAGAATTTTAATGTCAGCAGAATGATTTATCTCAAGACTGTAACATAAATTTTATAACCATTCTTCTAGATGTGGGACATTTAAACTGGATCTATTTTTTCCTGATTATAAATAGCAAGTTGCCTTTTGGAAAGGCTATACAACTTTTTATTCTCATTTCTGAGCATAAAATGTTGATGAAAAAAATGTATTGAGGATGATGACTTCACTGAATCTTATACCAGGGTTTCCAGAAATAAAAGCTTCATGTCTTGGTTTTGGCCTTTGGGTAAAACAAAGTAAGTTTTTACCAGGAGTTTCTGAAAGGAAAGACCCTGCTGCCCAGGGGTTTCAGGCTCCTCCTCCATAAACCAAGTGGCCAAAGTCTCTTACTTTTCTGTGTAAACAGGTGGACAGGTTCTCAGTCTGATTGAGTTCATGTATTTATAGAAGAGGTTCTCTTTTTCTTGAAGAGTTTCTAACTTACGTTATTCTTCATCATTTTCTCTTATTTTTCTTTAGAGTCTGACAGAACAAGAAAGAAATAAAGCATTTCTGCAGCAGAATCTTATTTGGAGAAAAAGATTCAAGACTACGGTGTCTTTTTTTTTTTTTTTTTGAGATGGAGTTTCACTTTTGTTGCCCAGGCTGGAGTGCACTGGCAGCAATCTCGGCTCACTGCAACCTCCACCTCCTGGGTTCAAGCGATTCTCCTGCCTCAGCCTCCCAAGTAGCTGTTATTACAGGCATGCACCACGACTCCCTGCTAATTTTTTGTATTTTTAGTAGAGATGGGGTTTCACCATGTTGTCCAGGCTAGTCTCAAACTCCTGACCTCAGGTGATCCACCCACCTTGGCCTCCCAAAGTGCTGGGATTATAGGTGTGAGCAACTGCACCTGGCCTGCAGTGTCTTTTACTAGAAATTTTAATTTTATTAGTTTCTAAAGAAAATATTAAATGAAGTGTTTTATAGGCAGTGATTACCTTTCATCTTGTCATATTTCTAATTTTTTTTTTTTTTTTTTGAGACAGAAGCTCACTCTGTTGCCCAGGTTGGAGTGCAGTGGTGTGATCTTGGCTCACTGTAACCTCCACTTCCCAAGTTCAAGCAATTCTCCTGCCTCAGCCTCCCAAGTAACCGGGATTACAGGTGCCTGCTACCACCATGCCCTGGTACTTTTTTGTATTTTTAGTAGAGAAGAGGTTTCATCATGTTGGCCAGTCTGGTTTTGAACTCCTGACCTCAAGTGATCCACCCGCCTTGGCTGGCCTCCCAAAGTGCTAGGATTACAGGCATGAGCCACCGTGCCCGGCCATATTTCTCATTCTTACTTAAGGCTGATGAAAATACTTAATATTTCAACACCTCTTTATCAAAGTCATGTTTAAATTTGCATATCTACCAGTCAATTTTAATACATTTCTTTCCATTACATTCTGTTAGGTCTTCAGTTCAGCCGTACCTCCCTCAATTTCATTTTGTACCTTCCCTCCTCCCTTAAAACACCTAGTTCTCATTTTGAAGAGGTAAGGAGATCCTTTGTCAGTCATTTAGAGGAGGATGTGGATCCTGTATGTTTTTCTGTCATTACATTCTTAATCTATTACATGTGTATTTGTCCTGTTCTTACTGACTTAACCTCTGATCACATTGCAAAATGCAAACAGAGCCAGATACTGATGGATTTGTCCCTTCATTAGCCAGGGCCCAATTAATAATTTCTGTTTTCTATTTTTGGACAATAAGAAGCTTAGCTAGATTAAGAGGCTTTCCTAAGTCACATAACAATTTGCAGAAAGCTAAGAACAGGATTGTGAACTTTTGCCAAACTCCTCCATAAAAATCCATAAGCTTGTGGGAGCTCATTTATACATTATATAAGAGGTTATATAGGCAAGGAGAATAATTGAATTTCTGTATATTCAGAATGACTGATGTCTCCCAAACTTTAAGTGAAAAATAGCCCTTTAAAGAAAGAACTTAAGAGAATTAAAATGATGTGACCCGAACCATGGTTCCTTTCTCATTCAATTATTTTCTTTTAACCACTGATGGCTTTTTGTGCTTGGCTGGGTAAGTTTCTAGCTAGTCAAGCCTATGTTATGAAAGAGAAATAAGACACTTAATCCTGTGAATGATTAACCAGCATTGGCCTCCCTTCCCAGTAGTTTGCCCTTCCTGTATTGTAGTCTGTTTACTCATTTCTGAGCCAAATCTTCAAGGTCTCTTATTATTGAGTGGAGGGGACACCTGGGTTACAGGGAGTTGGGCCTTTGTTTTAGTCTGAAGACGATGTGACTGATTATACAGCTCCAGGCATTTGCATTTTTCAAAGGCATTTTAAAGTTCATTGCTTGTGAAAACCTAGTTAGTAAAGTATCTTTTTAAATTTTACAGGTGAAGAAGTAGAACTCAGAGAAGTTTCACTTGCCAAAAGTTCCATAGCAAGTCAGTGGCAAATTCAAATGAGTGTACACTCATGTATACTTAGCTCAGTGTTTAACTCACGGAGGCATTGTTTTGTTTCTTATTTATAATATAAAGCCAAGTGTGGCTGGCTAGAGCCATTTGTAGTTAATACATTTTGGTCTTTGATCTTTTTCCACTCAAGGTCAGACTTCAAGATAGAATTATATTCTGTATATTCTTTGCAAAGAGCTGATTGCCATCTTGCTATACAGTCTGTGGGAACACTCTGGTCTTAGAATCCAAGATTTTATTCTCCCAGACAGCAGCCGGCAAGTACAATGAGACCTAAGTGGGGAATTAACTTTTGGGCTGTAGATTTTAAACGGGAAGCCCTACTCAGGATCTGAGAGGTGACAGGAACTAGTGATTACTCAGATTTGAATTCCTGGGTCTAGGCACCTTCTACGGGATAAGAATCACATGCAATATGAGTAATTTTGTGGAAAGGTCTCTAGGTCTTATTCCAGGTGCATAGACTGTCTCAGTTCCTCAGTAGAGAGAACTTAGAGAAGAAACAACTCCCTCATTGTCACGTCACATTGAAGCAGCAGCAGAATGTTAGGTAGTACCCATGTTCCTGGCTTCTTTCCTTGGGCTTGAACCATTCAACTGCATGGATAAATATTTACTCAAGGAAGAATGCATAGCTTTGAAATGGTCTTAAGATGAGTAAAAGTCTTAAGATCAGTAAAATATACAAACTACTCCTATGTAGGTCATTATATTGACATCTGTGGCCACATATTGGTCCATGAAAAGCATACTTCTAGCCACTGAAACCTTAACCACTAGAAACTTATCCTGCAGGGCGTCTTTGTAATTATGTTACTGACTAGCCCAAGTCTTAGATTATTTCATTGTGATGTTTCCAGTGTAGCATCAACTGTATTTGTGATTCCCATCTGCCTATTAATTCCTTCTTCCTCCCTTATCTTCTTAATGACTTTTATACATTTTGTTATCTTTTCTTACTTTGCATGTACTAGTTCTTATGCTGCATGTTCAGACTCTGGTGGAGGTGCTAGTAAGTTCCACTTTCTGGTAGATTATTTAGAGTACAGGATAGTCAAGGAAATAAGGATGATGCTAAGGTGGGATGTGGCGGTTTAAGCCTGTAGTCGCAGCTACTCAGGTGGGAGGATGCCTGAAGCCCGGGAGTTCTGGGCTGTAATGGAGCTATGATTGCATCACTGCACTCTAGCTTGGGCAAAAAAGTGAGACCCTGTCTTCTTAATAAAAAAAATAAAAAAATTAAAAAAAAGTGGTTATTTAAGAACCGCAGGAAAGAGAACAACATCATTTTGACCAAGACAAAGATATAACCTTGATAGATCTCAGTGTCTCTAGGCTAAGATAAGAGCAGCTTAGCTATAGTACCTTGAGCCTTTTAATGTTATTTAAAATGTATAGGATACATTGGAAATACTGAACAATGCTGGAGTAAAGCCAACAGCATGTTGATAAGACCATCCAATGGGGCCAAGATGAGAGGGCACTGGATTGGTTCAAGGCTAGTGACTAAAATGCTTTGCTTCTAATGTACACATGACTCACTCCCTTACACACTTCAAGCCTTTGCTAAAATGTTATCTTCTCAATGGGTCTGCAAACCTATTCTGACCTACTTATTTAAACTTGGAATTAATTGAATGAATGAATGGAAGCCTCATGTTGATTAATCTTCTTTTCAAAGACTGAACTGCATTGCACAAGAAAATTTAATTCTATTAATGATGAGCCCAGTGGCACAATCCACATCTAAGTTTTTTGCTTTATTCTCCTTGCAAATAATGGTATTAAATTAGTGTAAATATTAATAATATTTGCCCATGAGAAAGGAACAGAATGTTCTCTCCCTTTCTCCAGCCATACTTTGAATGCTGGGGAATCAGCATTTCCCAGAAAGATCAAACTGTCGATGACATAAAGCAGCAGATTGATTCCATTGGTGATCTTTTTACAATACTGACATACAGCATTCTTCTTCGTGGCTTTTGCATTTCTGTTTTTTCATCTGAGACTTACAACTCCAAACTCCGTTTTCCATCCTTTTGCTGGCCTTAAAGAAAGTTGGTATATTTATAATAGAAATGAAGCATACTAAAGAGGAATAGTATTTGACTTTCATCATTTAAGCACAGCAATTGAAGTACTGAATGCGTGATACTGACTATTTTCATTGCATTCATTGTTGGCAAGTTGATTATAAAGACAGCTAGGTGCACTTGTTTACGGTTCTCCCACCAGTATTTCAGATGTGCTCATCACACTTCACAAGCATAGCTGTCTGGGGACAGTCTTCAGGTGGAAAATAGCTAAGAAACACCTATTTTTGGTTGTATTAAATGAGCCATTACTGACATATTCTATGATGCATTTCTTTCTAAATGAGTGCTGGGATATGATACTAAGTGTGTCGGTGTTTCACAGGTCTTGGTTTCTTTTATGGTTCCCCAGCCAAATTCAAGTTGAATTATGGTATCTGTTAAACTTCCAGATGTCTGAGACAAGTTATTAGTTAACATTTATACACAAGATCATCATCTCCTAGTGAGTACAGAGTATTGGTAGAAAATGTGTGACTCAGTCTGACTTGGGTTCAAATCACTCTACTACCTCTTACTATATGAATTCCATCAAGTGAACCTCTCTGGGCCTCCATTTCCTCATCTGTAAAGTCTGACAGTTCCAAACCAGTGGCTTAAGAATTTCTCAACTACATAAGCATTTCCTAGAATAGTTGCATTCAAATTTGTGGTATCTGTCATCAAGACGTTGCCTTTCTCTTTCTCTTCCATCACAGTAGGTGATATAGAAGCCTGCTTGCTGCTGTCATAAATACATTTCCAGACATGTGCTATAATAGGCAGGATCCTCCTGCTGGGCCTGGACTCCATTTGGATGCTGTGTTTGTTAGTTGGAGTCTCAGAGTATGTGCCAACTCACCAATCTAGCTAATCCTTAAATATTCCTAGGAGGTGACAAGGAGGCAGATTTTATCTCTTAGGCATACATCTTAGAAAACATACCAAGTAACATGTATCTATTTTTCTGGGGCTTCTTATGGATGAGTGAAGAGTGAGGCACAGAAAGGTTAAGAAACTTATTCAAGATTCACAATAGTAAATAGTAGAACTGGGATTCAAACCCAGGTCCAACTAATTCCAAAGCCTGTACTCTTAATCAGTATGCTGTTCTCACAGACTTAGCTCTTAAATCCTTAGTCATTGATCAAATAAGATAACACATTCTAGTGGTGAAATAGTGGATCAGAAAATTTAGAGTTTACTTCTCAGCTTTACCTAAGAAATTGAGTTTACTCCTCAGTGACTTTACCTCAGGTAATGCAATCATTATTAGATGATTTCTTTACAAGGAAATGAGGATAGAATGAACATTAAAAACTAAAACAATGGCATCTGTAAAAGCCCTTTGGTCTCCAGAGTTGATGAACATTGCATGAACTTAAAGTATTAATATTTTATGTTGAAGACTTCTGAGCAGGTCCATTTTAAATACAGACAAAGGCAAACTTTGGATCATGCATTCCCTGATTCTAGAAATTAAAGGTAACCAACATTGAAATAAATAGCTATAGCAGTACCAAAAGAGAGTAGGATTATGTAACAACATCACCCACGTATCTTAGACAGAAGGCTTCTGGATTGTTTCAGTTAGCAGCAAGAGTGTGTATTTCATGGGCCTAGGACATATTGATCGACTGCACTATGCCAAGATAGAGCTCTGTTTTTTACTAGAGATCTGTTCTAAATCACTCTGTTCATAATATTGTCATCAAGTTTGCCATCCACGATTGAGGCATGTCACAAAATGAGCAAAGAAGCCTTTTCCTCCAGAGTATAACTACCAGAATGGGCCAAGAAAGTTAACATTGGACTAAGACTTGTTTCTGAGAAAAGTTTTTCTTCCAGATTCGAGACTGACACTGAGTGTACAATGCCACATTGACTTCCAATGGCAAACAGCACGTAATTCTGTACACAAACACTTGGTGATGTTTTCCTTTAAAACTTTTAAGTGCGCCATCTTTTTCTGGGTACCAGAAAGGCACTCAGCCCAACAGTATATGCCTATCACTGCTCGAGCACACGTGTGTGCATGCAATTCTGTGTGTGTGTGTGTGTGTGTGTGTGTGTGTGTGTGTGCGCTTACACAGGTAGGCACCTAGGTGTTTTCTTCTTAATTTTTAGAATGCTCTTTGTTGCTGGCCAGTACCAGAGTGATCTAATTATGCCTACTTTACTGATTTCCATCCACCAAAATTCATTTTTCAAGTTTAACTAGATATCCTCTATAGATATTTCCTTAAAAACATGCAATCACATGTGCTTATCTTTTCTCTCACTAGGCTAGGGCTTAAGTCCACTAGAGCTTAAGGAGAAAATATATAAAAGCAACTCTAAATTGATGAGGACGGATCGAGATGGGTAGTGGGGAGAAAGAGAAAGGGGAAAAAATGGAAACAAGAAACAATTAAGTTAAAAAAAAAAGTAGCTTAAGCTCCTGGAAACACATATAAATAAATTTAAGAAAGCCTTCCAAAAGTCAAAAGAATTTAACTCTCAAGCCGAGATGTTCAAGCTTTCTGGCATTTGACTAACCCTTTATGCTGTCTTGTCTATTGATCATTGAGCCACTGTTGAGATGACCAGATGACCAGGTACTTTAAAGAAAGTTACCTTGCCTGAAAACATTTTCCTACTCAGATATCTTTAACAGCTCAATGCACATGACCTTGGCATGGCTTCAAAGGTGGCAGCTCATCCAAGTAGGCAGAACACCTGGTCTCAGCACTGCTTTTATAATGCCCATTTTCTAACACTGAGCTGGCCTCTTCATTTTGTAGTAATCAGGGTTGTCTTCTTTTCTCATATTCCTGTCCTCCCTGAGGCTGCTTCATAAACAGCAAGTATAAACTGAAACCCATTTCTCTTTGTGGATCAAACACAGCTTGAATACATTATTGATAAGTAACTTTTAAAAAAAATTATTTAGCTCATGGACCTATTTATCAAAATGCTATATAAAATTATTGTTTTTCAGTGACCCAATTAGTTAAAAATATTCTTTCTGAGGCTATGGGAAAAAGACTATTATTATTGTTTCATACGATTTATCATTTGTTTAGTTAGGTATTACTTTCCACTTTGTAGTGTGTTATGCATACTTGCTTTTTTTCTCTCATCCTTTTCCCATGTCTCTACTCTCCAGTCTCATGAATAAAGAAACAGGGTTCCCTACTTGACAGTAATCACATGAGGAGTTCACACTGGAGATTGGATTAAGACTTCGATCATCAGTCATCTAAGTAATTGGGCTCTGCATATCCTGTTGAATCACATTCCTTCTCAAATCCTTCTTTGTAAAAGTTCGAAGCCTAGGCTTTTCAGTTTTCTCTTAGCCCTTTAAGTCCACAAAGGAATTTGTGCTGTTTCTGGAGGATGGTAACTTCTCTCTAGTGCTGTCCAAATAGCTGGCATATTGGAAATTGGCAGAATGTGGAATAAAGAGAGAAGGGAGTTCTCAGTAAAATGGCATTAAAATTCTCCCACACTTTAACACATTCATTTCATTGCCCCATTTTGTGTGGCTAGCAGTTGATGTTGTTTGGCTATGACATGAATAAACAGACGTTGTAAAAAGCCTGAAAAACAAAAAATCATGTTTCCCTACTTTTTCAGGCAGAATGACCACAGAATCCTTTTTTGGTTATGTTGAAGAGGCTTCAATAGGAAACACTTTGAAGTGTAGATAAAATTTCTGCTCTGGTCTGAATCACGATGGATGCCAACTATTATAAAATGATTGTGGGAGTGTGTTTCTGTATTGGCATTTTGATACGGAGGCAGGTAAGATCAGTGCCACCTTCCCGCAAAGTACTCTAAACCCCTTCTTCCTTCATTAATATTTTTCCTTTGACGATAAAGGAACTGCTTTCATTATGTGTTCCTTTTACGGTTAAATTACTGTTTATTGGTATGTGGTTTCCTTGCTACACTGGTATGTGGCAGATATTTCTCATATATCCCTAGTTTTCAGGCTTTCTTTTCAGGATGAGGCTCTGTTGTCTTGGGGATAATCTGATTGGGGATAAAGCACATTTTATGCAGCAAATTAAAAATAAATATTTAAATTTACCTATTATATTTTATCTATAAAGTTCACAAAGTACTTGTAGCTATTATTACCCTGAGATCATTCCTCTGATACAAATGTATGTATTATTTTATTTCCGAGCTACAGATAGAAAATCTAAGTACAAATTATTAAAAGCATGTAGCATAACATGACTTGTACTTAGCAGGTACTCAGTAAATGTTTGGAACTTATGCATCACTGATCTTAGTCCAGAGCAGTGCTTCACAGCCTTTCTTATGTCATAGCACACACAGAAATGGATATTTATATGGCATATGGAATTTTTTTCAGAGAACACCTCTGTAATAATAATGTGATATAGAGAGGTACATAAGTTGAAAAATGCTCTTCTATGTTATTATTGTAACTGGTAGGAGTAAGACTACCATAGAAAGCATGCATTAGAATGCTAGGCTGTGACATGTGTAAACAGATGTTACATCTTTCAGGGCACCACACCATAGGAGTGGTATGACTTACATCACATAGGAGATATGAATGGCTTATAAGGAGCCCCAAACACTAAGACCCCAGCCAGTTCAGGTCTGACTTCAAGACAGTTGGGTCTTGCACAGATGGTAGAAACAGATGGTAGAATGTATATTTGTGTGTTGGGGGAGGCGTGCCCTGTATTCCACCCTTTATTCCCACCTTGCGTTCTGATATTAGAGCTTGGCCTGTAGCACTGACAATTCCTCAGTCCCAAATAACATGCGTAAGCTAGAGCATTGCCTAATTCCATAAGTCACCCTAATGGTTAAAGTTTTGCCACCGGTCACCTTAGAATACCCCAGCTTTGAGTGGATTCTGAACCATAGCCTATGTGTTTAGAGTGTCTAGTGTGATGGGGCACAGATGGTTTGGGGAGTGCTATCATTCATCTTTACTTTGCCCTCATGTATTATTTTGCCCAAACCTGTTCATCCTACAGCTTGCTTACTAATGGCTCAGTTTGCTCTAGCTAGTTGTGGTTTGGGAGTAGTAGGAGGCCATTTTGTCCACTGTTAGATGAGGGAGTTGTAAATGTTAGAGAGGGCCAGGGTAGAGGAGTACTCTTTTTAAGGAAAGTACGTGACTTGGATAATGAGAACATGTCATCGTGATTATCATTATGCTATTGAGTGCTTTACTACATTTCAGATGCTAGTCTAAGATTATATATTTAATGGTTACAACCTTATGTGGCAGCTGCCATCATTATCGCCATTTTACAAATATGGAAACCCAGGCAAAGAGAGGCTAAGTAACTTTGCCAAGGTCTCACAGGTAGCAAATTGGAGAGCCAGAATGCAAAAGCTATTGCCTTATGCTCCGCTTCTCTAAGTAGCTGGGGGTGGAGGAAGACAGCAAGCAGACGTATTGAATGCACTGATGAGGGTGGCTGGGTGAGCTCTGTGCTGAGTTATACTTCAATATGTACAGGACAGACTTAGGGAAATGAGAAGATGAAGGGCTTTTCTGTGAAGGAACAGCCGTACCTGCTGCTGTGGCAAGGTTGGAACCTGCCAGGTAACTACATGAGACTTCCTTTTCGTGCAGATTGGGGGAACTGGCAGGACAAGCGATCATCACCTCCACAAGGCAGGTGAGGGAAGGGAAATAAACAGTAGGGGCGTTGGTGTTTTGTATTCAGATGAGCACATAGCCTAATGCTGAAACTCATACGTTAGTTACATCAGCATTTGGATGCTCTTGGAAAGACTTCTCAGGAGAGGTATGAGAATGATTTGAAGGTACGTTTTAGTCTTGACTGTGTGCCACAGCAAACAAAATGAAACTCCCTTTGAGCTAAAGGTAATCAAGATGAAGGTGTGTTTACATAGATGAGCAGTGGGATTTATCCAGTGACTCTGGAAGGTAATCCTCAGATTCAGTGCTCCATGAATACCATGCCATGTTCCTAAGCTGGTAAATTACTGTGAACTTTTATGAGAGTGGATTGTGGGAAGCATCTAGATGAAATTCAGCCTGTTTTACTTTGAGTCCAGGGCCCACTAATGCACCCCAGGTGTGCAGACTACCCAGGCTTTCTGCCTTGGAAGCCTCAAGGAACTTCCATCCCAAAGGGAAGCTTTGAAGAATACCAAGGGCCTTTCTGTCTCTCCTTGGTTTTTGTAATTTTTCTGCCCACATTTGGTAATTGGAGATATTTGTGGTGTTAAAGCCAGACTTGTTCCTTCTCAGCCTGCCCCCCTCCAACAGTGAAATTTTAAGCCTGTGGCTTTGATTGTGCAGAACAGTGATTTCTCTGCAGCGTCCCTCAGATGTAAAAGGAGAATGGCTGAAATACTAGAAAGAAGGTTATAGGAAATCACCAAACAACAATTTTCCGCATCTATGATCCTTTCATGTGAAGGCAAAGGAAGCTGGAGAGGGTGCTTCCAAAGGTGGGGGTTGAGAGGGGCACAGTTAAAATTCTCTGGGTTGTAGGCAAAGGATCAAAGGGTAATGTTCTCAGAATTACACGGTGAGTCACTGGAAAAACTCTGAGTAAAAGTCAGGCATCCTGTTTTCCAATCTTGTGTGGCTAATAATTGCAACTGGCTTGAAAACAGTACATTTATGTATATTTTTCATGTAGATCTGTTGCCATCCTAAAGAATATAATGATGTATGCATTACATAGATTATGGTTTCCATGCCCTAGAGCATTCTGAGGTGTTTTGCTATGAGAATGCAGGGGGTTAGGTGAAAATGTGCTTGAGAAGCCTTGGTGTCTAATGCGATCTCAGTACTCCTGTGGGATCTCCTCCTCTCTTACAAACCACTGCCTATTCAAGCCATCTTGCACTTCAATTTAGAAGTTCTCCTTTGAGAGAGATTTTTCCAAAGCTAAATTAACAGCTATGCAGTGTCCTGAGTAACTCTGTGATTTACTTTTTCCAATTTTGACTGCTGTAAGCATTTCAGCTTGTTTCCCACTAGTTTGGATCAACATGTTGGTTTTAACTTTATCTCCAAATGTAACGATTTTACATATTACAGACAAATGTGTTCACACAGTTAAGGGCAGCAGGATTTGCTTGAACAGAGAATATGTGAGTTCTGTAACTGTTTTAATATTCAATTCAATTTGGTTTCTTTTTCATACATCCTTTTTATATATTCCAGTTTCTGATTACGGGTGACCTGACTTGAAGGTCAGATCATCTGAAGTGAAGATGGTTAAGTTGTGTGTGTTTGCACTTGCATGTGCATGTGTGTGCACTCATGCATCCACATATTCATGGGTGTTCATACGGTATAGGAGAGCCAGAAAGATGTTTAATTTTCTCACACATTCCAGAAACGGGAAGAGACATTTATTACAGAAACAAATTCTGAAATACCTTTGCTAACCACATTTTTAGGTTTCACCTTCCGGGGAAAATATTAAGGCATTTGCAAACATGCCTTGTTTCTTAGAGATTTAAGGGGCATAGACACCTGTGACTGCACCTAGAGAGGTAAGACATGGGACAGTCATCTTTGGAGCTATCCAGGAACGATATTAGGATCAAGGGAAGTTTTGCAGCTCTCTTAGAAATGTATGAAAATATCAAGGTAGCAAGGGTATATAGAAAAGAACATAAGCTTTGAGCCACCTAAATTAGGGCTTAATGCTGGCCTTACCACTTCCTAGATGGATAACTTTAGGTTGATTACTGGACCTGTACTCCTTTCCTTTCCTTGATTGATCCTTGTTCCAACTTAACGATGTTGGTTTATGATTTTGGTTTTAGTTTGGTTAACTTCTTCCTTGGGGGATTTTGACTGACTTAATTTGTTCTCATCTTGTATTAGTCAGTGTTCTCTACAGGGACAGAACTAATAGGATAGATGTATGTATGAAGGGAAGTTTATTAAGGAGTATTGACTTATACAATCATAAGGTTAGGTCATCTGCAAGCTGAGGAACAAAAAAGCCAGCCTGAGTCTCAAAACCTCAAAAGTAAGGAAACCAACAGTATAGCCTTCAGTCTGTGGCCGAAGGCCCAAGAGTCCCTGGCAAATCACTGGTATAAGTCCAAGAGTCTAAAAGCTGAGGAAGTTGGAGTCTGATGTTCAAGGGCAGGAAGCATCCAGCATGGGAGAAAGAGGAAGGCCCGAAGACTCAGCAAGTCAAGTCCTTTCAACTTCTGTCTGCTTCTTTGTAGACGCACTGGCAGCTGATTAGATGGTACTCACCCAGATTAAGAGTGTGTCTGTCTCTCCCAGTCTACTGACTCAAATGTTAAACTTTTTTGGCAACACCCTCACAGATATACCCAAGAATAATACTTTGCATTCTTCAGTCCAATCAAGTTGACACTCAGTATTACAACCATCACACATCTATTATCCTATTGATCCTGATTCTTGACTCTAGCCACAATTCCATTCAGAGAATATTAGAATTGTTTCAGAATTGGGCTAGGCACAGTGGTTCACACCTGTAATCCCAGCACATTGAAAGCCCAAGGCAGGAGGATTTCTTGATCTCAGGAGTTTGACACCAGCCTGGGCAGTATAGTGAGACTCCATCTCTACAAAAACCTTTAAAAATTAGCCAGATATGGTGGCATGCACCTGTAGCCCCAGCTACTTGGGAGGCTGAGGCGGGAGGATCACTAGAACCCAAGAGTACAAGGTTATAGTGAGATTTTTTTTTAAAACAAGTATTATTTTTTTGAGACAGGATCTCACTGTGTCACCCAGGGTGGAGTGCAGTGGCATAATCACAACTCACTACCACCTCTGTCTCCCAGGCTCAAGCAATCCTTCCATTTCACCCTCCTGAGTAGCTGAGACTATAGGTGCATACCACCATGCCCGGCTGATTTTTTGTATTCATTTTTCTTTTGTTGAGATGGGGTTTCCCCATTTTACTCAGGCTGATCTTGAACTCCCGGACTGAAGCGATCTGCCTGCCTCATCCTCCCAAAGTGCTGAAATTACAGGCGTGAGCCACTGTGGCTGGCTGATTATAGTGAGCTTGCCACTGCATCACTCTAGCCAGGGTGATAGAGCAAGACCCTGTTTAAAAAAAAAAAAAGAATTGTTTCAGAGCTAAAAAGAGTCTTAAAAATCATTGTGTTTGATGATTTTTGTGCTGCAGGTGCTTCTCTCCAAAGACCATTGGTAAGTTTACCTGTAAATGTAAACAAATATGAACAATCTCCAAATCTGTGTTTCTGGAGCTTTATTCTTTTTAATGCTTGAGTGTTTTGAACGAGAGACAGGTTAATAAGAAGGAAGAGGCTTCCTAGTATGATGAAAAGTGTTGATGAGTTTTAGCCCTGGCTTTGACTCCTATTATACATGTGAACATTTTCTCATCTTTAAACAGGCTTAAATACAAAGAATAACTCAAAATATTGGAAACCTAAGTGCTAATAATGTTGTATCTGGTAGTGGGACTAGGAATGATTGTTTGATTTGGTTCTGGTTTTGTTTGTTTCTAAATTGTCTGCACTGAGAATGCACTCCTTTTGTATTTACTACTTTACCCCCTTCAGCCAAAATCTTAAAATGTAAAAATCATGAAAAATAAAAGGATAGGGTTGATTTTCAGTCCCACTACCTCATAGGTTTTCTATGAAAATCAGGCCAGACATGGTGGCTCACACCTGTAATCCCAGAACTTTGGGAGGCCGAGGTAGGTGGATTACCTGAGGTTAGGAGTTCAAGGCCAGCATGGCCAACATGATGAAACCTCATCTCTCCTAAGAATACAAAAAATTAACTGGGCATGGTAGCAGATGCCTATAACCCCATCTACTCGGAAGGGTGAAGCAGGAGAATCGCTTGAACTCAGGAAGTGGAAGTTGCAGTGAGCCCACATCCCACCATTGCACTCCAACCTGGGCAACAAGAGTAAAACTTGGTCTCAGAAAAAAAAAAAAAAGAAAGAAAAGAAAATCAGATGAACCAATGTATAACAATGCACATTGAAAAATAAATAATAGCTACATAACAAAGTATTGCCAACATGTTAGCCTTAAAGAAATTCAGTTTCTAAAAAAAAAAGAAAAAGAAAAAAAGAAAGAAATTCAGTTTCTATATAGGGCAAATCAAGTTCTTGAATCTCTTGAATTCATCATTTCAGTTTGCTGTTCCTGCAAGAGGAAGGCGTTCCACAGATCCGAAATGCATATCTATTTGTCACAAAGACAATAACTAAAGGTTATTTGCTGCTACTACAGACTGACAGCAAATTTATCAGCATTAAAATAATTATTTTAAAGGATACAGGAAAAATATGATCATAGCAAGGAATTGTATCATGTTATTTTAGTAATTCTTATATCACCAGAAGTACTCAATAAGTACTTGAATGAATATGAGTGGCCACTACATAAATTCCTTAGTTCATCCAGTGTGTATTTCTTCATGGAAAGGGGACATTAACAGGTGGTTTTTTTTGTAGAAGTGTCAAACCAAGTAATATTTATTCACTTTCTTGCCACTAATCTGAAAAGCTGAGAGATCCAGCCTAAATACTGATTTCCTTGTGGCAATTATAGATCAGTGACTAAAAACAAATTTCGTCAACTTTTCCACTCACTTGATAATGTTTTATCAGAAACTATAAATCTTAAGACTTGAGGTATTAAATAGCAGAGAGATATGGTTAGGCTCAAACTCCCTTTTTCTTGCTATTTATTCCTTATAGAAAAAAGCAACTGCCCCTTCCCATAAATTAATTAATTAATTTAGAGATGGAATTTTGCTCTGTCGCCCAGTCTGGAGTGTGGTGGCATGATCCTGGCTCATTGCAACCTCTGCCTCTGGGTTCAAGCAATTCTCCCGCCTCAGTCACCCAAGTAACTGGGATTACAGGCACCCGCCACCATGTCCAACTAATTTTTGTATTTTTAGTAGAGACGAGATTTACCCATGTTGATCAGGCTGGTCTCGAACTCCTGACCTCAGGTAATTCAGCTGCCTTGGACTCCCAAAGTGCTGGGATTACAGGTGTAAGCCACTGCACCCAAACTCCCTTAAATTTAAATTCCCTTAAATATTCCTTTTGAAGGATGCTTTTTACCATTGCAAAGGAAGTGGAATGATGTTTAATTTCAAAATTACTTCTCCTACTAAAAGTTGCTGACATATTAAAGGAAATTATATTTATGCATGTTTTCTAAAAGCTACATATCAGAAAACTTGCTCAGAGTAATTCGATTCAACAAGAGAGTTCAGTAGTCTTCCTTCAAAGATAATCTGGAAATCAATCCCTTTAATTTACATTTGGCACTCAAAGAAAATGAACACATTTCCCTATTTAAAAAGCTAGTCCAGTTACTTTTTTTGTGCTAGAAAATCCAGGCTGAAATACCTTTATTTTGCACCGATTCAGATTTTAAACTGTTCTTTGAAAAGTATATATGGAAACAGATTTGTAAAACATGTATAAACAGATAAAACATGTATAAACAGATTTTCAAATGTATTTAAAAAAGATAAAAAAAAATGCCCACCAAATGGACATTTTTTTTCTATTATATTCAGTAACCTAAATGGCCCTATCCCTTCTCAGCTTATCATAATTTTAGTATACAACTGCCCTTCTTCCATTAATTAATCAACTCATTCATTCACATAAACCAGGCGTCCCCAAACTTTTTACACAGGGGGCCAGTTCACTGTCCCTCAGACCGTTGGAGGGCCGCCACATACTGTGCTCCTCTCACTGACCACCAGTGAAAGAGGTGCCCCTTATTGAAGTGCAGCGGGGGGCCGGATAAATGGCCTCAGGGGGCCGCATGTGGCCCGAGGGCCGTAGTTTGGGGAAGTCTGACATAAACAGTCATTGTTGATTCCTGTTATATCTGAGGCACTCTATATTCTATTTGCTTTATATTCTATATACTCTATGTTCTGGAGACATCAAGATGAAAAGTTCAGATTAAAACTTTTTTTGACTCTATTGTTAAAAAGTTAGTTTTTACTTTTTATGGTTAATTGACTCAATTCAACAGGTGTCCATATAGGATCTAATCTATGCTCAGTACTGCTCAATATTATAATCTGTAATCTCTCTAGAAGATAACAGTTTATACCATTGATTTAAATAATATCTAATGAATTTTAAGTTCTTTGTGTGGTTAGTGTTACACATTTTATGAGTAACAATGAAATGGAAGATTCAAGCAAACTCCTTTTTCCTGAGAAATATGTATCTCCTTATTTCCCAACATTAATTCACTAAATACTATTAGTTAATGCTATATTACTACAGACTTTTTTTTAAAGACAATATTCTTTCTTAAAAGAATGTTATAAATATAATAAGTATTTGTGTTAAATGTTATTGTTCATTTTTAGAGAAATTGCATGGTTTCTTGGCAGAGTTGGGAGTAGAAATGTAATTGTTTAAATAATTAAGTATTCATGCTTGGAAACTCATCTTCTATTGTAGTATTAACATATGAACTGGTGATAAACAGACAAAAATTAAGCATATGTGCTTGGATCATGGTTTCTGTGGAGACTGTAGATCTGCTTTATGGAAACTTGAGCTTCTCTATAACAGAGTTTGAAACCATTATATGATCAGGTCATTTAGTGGGACAACCCAATTAAAGGTTACTTGAGGCCTCGTGATAAGAAAGTACTTAAGAACTAAGTGATATGGTTACTTATCAATTAAAATGAGAAAAGTCATCCTCTTCTTTGAGTTTTCATCTGTTGTGGACATGGGGAAAATAGTTCTTAGAATTCTGTCCTGAACCCATCTGATACTTGAGGGACATTAGCGACTTCTCAGTGCAAGTTACCCTTGTTAAAATATTGGCACATCCAGAAGTTTGAATAGGATCATTTTATGAATGGATTTTGGAATAGATTAATTATGTAAGTGGATTAATTATGTAAGTAAATAATCTAGTGATAAGTTATATTTTCAAATTTGTTGATTGTCAGCTTCATCCTAAATTGGATCTATAACACTAAAGCTACAGCCCTTTTTTTTGAGACACTCAAAATGTTTCCAAACTTTAAATTCATACTTACTTTTTACTGACAACATTTTTGTGGATTTCACTCAGGTAAACTTTCGAGGGAAGGAGATAAAGGAAGACCCCTTCTTCCTGTCTTCTGTGGTCTCTCTTGGAAGCCCAGGTCTTACTCAGAGTAGGTTCTCATACTCAGAGGAAACTCAGATTTCTTTGGTCTTAGCCTGTAAATAAACGGGTGAAGCCCTTTTCTGTTTTCCTTAAGAGAGTTCTGCCCTCAATAGAGGGCAGAGAAAGAATATGTGTCATAATCACTTGAGAACTGTTTACAACTATAATCTAGTGAGCGCTTGCCCACGGCAGGCAGTAAAGTTACCTTGGTTGTGTAAGAATAACCCGAGTGGTTTACTCAGACTGTTCACAAATGTTTGGACATCATTCAAGGGCTGTCCAAGACTGACCAATTAGCTTTATGATTCACTCAGATTCACCTTCATACCATAAAATCACATTTAAAGGAGGGGCGTTCCTGAAATTGCAACGTTACAAACTTCCCAGCCATGTGACATAGCTTTTCAGACACTGAGTTAAATTTTAACCCAGACATCTCTCTTCAATTCAGGTCAACCACAGGCCAGACAAAGCCAAGGTCATGTGTTGAACGACTATAAGGAGTTTTGTTGGTTCTAATAACTATAATGTTATTCACTGGTTGAAATACTATACCATGGTTAATCATAAGTTGCAGCTGTTGTGTCCTTTTATTTATGAGCCCTTAATCCAGAGGACACAGCAAGGGCCACTGTTTGAAAGGAGCCTTTCATGAGGCCTTCTCTTTGGGCGCTCCTTCCTCTTTCACTGGGAAAAGAAGAGAAGTTCATATGACTTGCAAAAGTTATTAAAAATATATATTGGCCTCTCTGAAAACAGATTTTTCAACTTCAAAATTGAAAGATCAAATTATAACCTTTATATTTCAGCAGTTGACAATAGAAACACTAAGCCTGTGCTTTCCAAACAATTTCTTTTAATTGGCCCCAAGCTTGATTAAATCTCAAATGTCAGCAATCAAAAGTTATGTATTGGCTCTCTGAAAACAGATTTTTCAACTTCAAAATTGAAAGATCAAATTATAACCTTTATATTTCAGCAGTTGACAATAGAAACACTAAGCCTGTGCTTTCCAAACAATTTCTTTTAATTGGCCCCAAGCTTGATTAAATCTCAAATGTCAGCAATCAAAAGTTATGTATTGGCTCTCTGAAAACAGACTTTCCTATCCAGAATTCGCGCTATTTGTAACTATATGTCTCTGCTGATGCTAAGGTAAACAGACCAGAGCTATTTTTACTGGGCAGCTCTGTTTACTGGCCCTGAACCTGATGGATGAGATCTTAAATGTAAGTCAATCTCTCTCTCCTTTTTTAACTCTTTGGTTTTATATCCTACCTTATTTTATGAGAACTCATCTTGTGAGTTACCCTTGTTAAAATATTGGCATACCTAGGAGTTTGAATAGGATCTTTTTATGAATGAATTTTGGGAAAGATTAATTATATAAATGGATTTTTCTGATCAAATAATTTAGTGATAGGCTATATTTTCAAATTTGTTAACTGTCAGCTTCATCCTAAACTGGGTATATAACACTAAAGTTGGTGTAGCGCTTTTCTTTGAGACACTCAAAATGTTTCCAAACTTTAAATTCATATTTACTTTTTACTGACAACATTTTTTTTTAACCAACATTTGGAATAGTCACACTTTTTTTTTTTTTAATAGAAAGGAAGAAAAAGAAAAAGGGGAAGAAAGAACAGGAGTCTTGCTCTATTGCCCAGGCTGGAATGCAATCTAAAAATAGGTATTAAAAACCTCTTTTGCGCCGGGCACGGTGGCTCAAGCCTGTAATCCCAGCACTTTGGGAGGCTGAGGCGGGTGGATCATGAGGTCAAGTGATCGAGACCATCCTGGTCAACATGGTGAAACCCCGTCTCTACTAAAAATACAAAAAATTAGCTGGGCATGGTGGCGCGTGCCTGTAATCCCAGCTACTCAGGAGGCTGAGGCAGGAGAATTGCCTGAACCCAGGAGGCGGAGGTTGCAGTGAGCCGAGATCGTGCCATCGCACTCCAGCCTGGGTAACAAGAGTGAAACTCCGTCTCAAAAAAATAAATAAATAAAAATAAAAATAAAAACCTCTTTTATGCTGATAATTGTGCTTAACAGTGGAGACAGGAAAGAATAAGGGAAGAAAATAACAAACAGCCAACCAGTATTTCATTTAAGTCTGTGAAATGCTATGCAAATGCTGAAGAGTGATTTACTTCCAATTATGTGGTCACTTTCAAAATAGGTGTAATATGATACTGAGAAAAATGTATGTTCTGTGGACCTGGGGTGAAGAATTCTATAAATATTCACTGAGTTTACTTGTTCCAGGTCTGAGTTCAAATCCTAGATGTCCCTGTTAATTTTCTATCTTGTTGATCCGTCGAATATTAACAATGTGGTGTCAAAGTCTCCCACTATTATTATGCAGGAGTCCAAGTCTCTTTATAAGTCATTAAGAACTTGTCTTATGTATCTGGGTGTTCCTGTATTGGGTGCATATATATTTATGATCATAGACTCCTGTTGTTGCATTGATCCTTTTACCATTATGTGATGTCCTTCTTTGTTTCTTTTAGTCTTTGTTACTATTAAAGTCTATTTTGTCAGAGACGAGAGTTACAACTCCTGTTTTCTTTTTTTGTTTGTTTTTTTCTCTCCATATGATTGGTGAGTCTTCCATCAGCCCTTTGTTTTGAGTCTTTGTGTGTCCTTGCTTGTGAGATGGATCTGGATACAGCGAACCGATGCGTTTTGACTTTTTATTCAATTTGCCTGTCTGTGTCTTTGCTTGGGGCATTTAATCCACTTAAATTTAGGATTAATATTGATATTTGTGAGTTTAATGTTGTCGTTTAATGCTAGCTGGCTATTTTGCCCATTAGTTGATGTAGATTCTTCATTATGGAGATACTCTACGTTTTGGTAAGTTTTTGGGATGACTGATACTGGTTGTTCCTTTCTGTGTATAGTGCTTCTTTCAGAGGCTCTTGTAAAGCAGGCCTGGTGGTGATGAAATCTCTGAGTACTTGCTTGTTTGTGAAAAATTTTATTTTTTCCTTCATTTATGAAGCTTAATTTGGCTGGATATGAGATTCTGGGTTGAAAATTCTTTTCTTTGAGGATATTGAATGTTGACCCCCACTCTTCTAGTTTGTAGGGTTTCAGCTGAGAGATCTGCTGTGACTCTGATAGGCTTCCCTTTATGGGTAACCTGACCTTTCTCTCTAGCTGCCCTTAGAATTTTCTCCTTTATTTCAACCCTGGTGAATCTAATGATTATGTGTCTTGGGGTTGCTCTACTTGAGGAATATCTTTGTGGTGTTCTCTGTATTACCTGAAGTTGAGTATTTTCCTGCCTTACTAGGTTAGGAAAGTTTTCTTGAATAATATCCTGAAGAATATTTTCCAGCTTGGATTCATTCTCTTCATGACATTCAGGTACACCTATCAAACGTAAATTAGGTCTTTTCACATAGTCCCATATTTCTTGGAGACTTTGCTCATTTCTTTTTACTCTTTCTTCTCTAATCTTGTCTTCTCGTTTCATTTCATTAAGTTGGTCTTCGACCTCTGATATCCTTTCTTCTGCTTGATCAATTCAACTGTTAAAACCTGTACATACTTCGTGGAGTTCTCCTATTGTATTCTTCAGTTCTATTAATTCACTTATATTCCTCTATAGATTGTCTATTCTCATTAGGATTTCGTCAAACCTTTTTTTCCAAGGTTCTTGGTTTCTTTACATTGGGCTAGAACATGTTCTTTTAACTCACAGAAGTTTCTTATTATCCGCCTTCTGAAGCCTAAATCTGTTAATGGAACGCACTTGTTCTCCATCAAGCCTTGTTCCCTTGTTGATGAGGAACTGTGATCCCCTGTAGAGGAAGAGGCATTCTGATTTTGGGTGTTCTCAGCCTTTTTATGCTGGTTTCTTCCCATCATTGTAAATTTATCCACCTGTCATCTTTGTAATGATAGACTTTCAAATTAGGCCTCTGAGTGGACATCCAACTTGTTGATTCCCAGCGCCGGAATCTGAGCAACCCACTGCACTAGCCAAAACAGCGGCATTAAGATTCGTGGTGCTTTTCTGCCCAAATCTCTGGTCTGGTTTCCTTCTTGAGTCCCTTTTTCAGTCAGCTGAATAGGCGACTCAGCCTTCCCAGAGCTCCAAACGTCGACCAAAAGGGGACCCAGTCTCGTTTACTCTGCACCAAGAACTGCCGCACCGGCCGCAAGAGTCATGCTGGCAACTCGTGGGGCTCCTCCGCTGGGAATCTCCTGGTCCGTGAGCCACAAAAATTCGTCTGAAAGTGTGGCGTCCTCTCCTTCTCTGCGCTTTGACTGGGAGCTACAATCCTGAGCTGCTAGTAATCAGCCATCTTGGATCTCTCTCCACTGACAACATTTTTGTGGATTTCATTCAGGTAAATTTTATTCTTTACTTGTTTTTCCCATGTGACCCCTCTGCTCTAGCCACACAGGTTTCATGTGGTTCCCTGAATATAGCATGTACTTACTATATTGGATATAGTATATATCCTTTCTAGCTTGGATAGTGCTGTTACCCCAGACTAGAATTCTTTTCTCATCTCCATGACAATACTTGATATCCTTCCAGACAAGACTGAAATGCTACTTCTGTCATTAAATTTCCTCCCTCATTTATACTTAGACTTAAATGTTGCTCCTTGTACCACTTTATCTGACCTGTTGCTGAAGCACATAGTTCACTGTACCTTGTGTTTTAATTGATTTTGTACACGTTTTTTTCCTCAACAAGAAGCAAACTTACTGAGATCTGGGACCATATCTTCAAGCAGGCTCAGATAATTGGCTTGGCACAAAGTTGCATACATCTCTTGTTTTCTCATAAATAGATGGAAACAATGATATTTAGATTTATCAGAACTGCTACAAGGAAGCGCTAAAGGGATAGAAAAACAGTTGGCAAAATTCAAAATACTGTCTAAGGTAGTCAGTATTGTTCTCAAAATAATTACATCAAATTGTTAGTGACCGATGTGTTATAACAATATGTGATTTTCAAAGATACTCAAAACTTAAGATGAACAGTGAGCCAGAATAAAAGATGGTACAGCTAATCTCATTTGCCAGTCTGTTTTGACCAAGTCAAGTTGAGGCAAGAATGCTGGGAACAAGCTTTTCCGATTCAACATGTTTGTTTAGGCCTCCTTCAAGCTTCTTAACCTCTGACTTCCCCTCTACCACCTTTCAATGCTTTTTGTGTGTGCAGGATGGCACGGTATCTGTTAGAAATAATAGGGATCACATTCGTTATACCAGCAGTTGTCTCTCTTGTGATCGCACTCATCGGACTGTTTACTACCACGAACTCTGGGGGAAGTAGTTTGGGACATTGAGAGAAACAAACAAGCCAAGACAGTCGTCTAGGACCAATGACAGTTATTGGATTTGTTTTAAGAATTAAGCTTATGAGTTATACTTTTTCCTTTCCAGTATAGATAAAAATTGTCACTCAAGGAACATTTCAACGTCTCATAGCTGCAAGCGTAACTTACAATGGAAAACGTTTTTCATTTTGAAAAGAGACAATTGCTATTGTGTAATGGAAGGCAAGGACCGCTAGAGATAAAACTTCCATTCAAGATCAACACAGCTTGATGAAGGGAGCAGAGTCTAGTTTAACCTCTAAATTAGAAGATGTTTGTTTTAATTTTACTGCTAGTCCAGGCAAGAAATATTAAGTATCTGCTTTGTTCAGGACTGCTAATCTTTATGGACAATACAGTAATAGTAGAAGACATGGTGTCTGCCCTTGAGGGAGTGAAAATTGAATAGACAACTCTTAACTATCAGGATCAACAAAAGAATGGTGTTAGTTAGGGAGTGATAAAAGTGCCACACAGCTAACTACAAACCAGGAGGCCAGGGACAGATTACTGTGAACTCTGCTGCTATGTAGCTTTAGGTTTCTTGAATATTATCCATGACCTATTTATTTTCTTTTAAAGAGAGAATTATATCTGCCATCTACCGAATACACAGGAATAATCTAAGTAATGTTTATAAACGTGAACTTAGAACTTTTTGCAAATCTGTAAACACAGAGTGAGGATGAGATATGACAGTGTGGTAAAAGAGGACTTTTGAGATGTATTAATATTCAGAAGTAATTATTCTTCCTTTAGTTTTATAAAATGTGACTTTTGATCATTAAGTGGCAACTTCCAAGAAAAGTCTATTCTAAGTGGATTTCCTCTTCCTTGACTTTAAGAACTGTACAACACTTTATTTTCTCCTAAGACTGACTACTTTTTCATTTTTATTTTACTCCATTCATTAATTCACTCAGCTCATAATAAATAAGTTTATACTTGGTGGCAAGCCTGGCAAGCCCTATGACAGGACCTGGGATATGAAGTTGAAGAAGACCTGGGCCATATCTCTAAAAACCTTGTGAGGGGAAGCTAAAGGGGAAAAACACTTTCTACTATTTTAAATAATTAGGATAGATTTTATTTTACAGTTAAATTTGAAGAAAACTAATTTTAGTTAGATTTACTATGGCATCTTTACTCATTTGTTCACTCCCATTCGCTCATTTTTCAAGTTAATGGGTGCTAGAAACCGAGTCATCCTTGACATGCCCCTTTCATTTGCCCTCCAAAAGCAAACAACCACTTTGTTGCTCCAACCCTTTCAAATGTCTGTCTCCAGAATGAGCACTGAGTGTGTCAACATATTTACCATCTTGAATTCTCCAGTCACTTCCTAACTGGTCTCCCAGTTTCCACTCTTGCTTGCCTCTAATTAACAGCTTTCAGACTTTTTTGAGCATGATCCACAATAAAAAAATACATTCATGATACTCCCAGTACATATACTTGTGTTGCTATGTATCTATAAGTAAATCTAAAATCAAAGATTCACAAAATAATATGTATATTTTCGCTGTATGATGCACTTTAAAATTATATTCCTTTGTCTTTTTCTTGCTGGGCATGATAAATTAAATTCATTTTATGATCCATTAATGACTTGAAATGTACCGTTCCAATCCTTTTAAACACAGTAGCCAGGGTGATAGATTTATATTATTTCCCTGCTTAAAAATCTTTCGGCCGGGCGCGGTGGCTCAAGCCTGTAATCCCAGCACTTTGGGAGGCCGAGGCGGGTGGATCACGAGGTCGAGAGATCGAGACCATCCTGGTCAACATGGTGAAACCCCGTCTCTACTAAAAATACAAAAAACTAGCTGGGCGTGGTGGTGCGTGCCTGTAATCCCAGCTACTCAGGAGGCTGAGGCAGGAGAATTGCCTGAACCCAGGAGGCGGAGGTTGCGGTGAGCCGAGATCGGGCCATTGCACTCCAGCCTGGGTAACAAGAGCGAAACTCCGTCTCAAAAAAAAAAACAAAAAAAAAAACAAAAAAAAAAACAAACTTTCATTGGCTTTTGGTTGTACCCCTAGAATTCAACATAGAAATAATCACAGGGCCTGCAAAGTCCTGCATGGTCCCACTCTGCCTCCTCTTCACTCTTTCCCACTTCTCAGCATCTTCACACAGGTTCTTTTCTCTCCATGGAATAATAGTCTTCCTTCCCCAGTCTTCACCTGGCCAATTGCTGTTTTCCTTTGGATCTCTGGAGTAAAAATCACTCCTTTAAGAAAATTAGATCTCCCCTTATAATTCTTCTTCTTCCTCTTTTTATTCAGTGTATTTATTATAATTTAAAATTATGTGTTTGTGTGACTTTTTGTTCAATATTAGTGGCTCTCACTAGATTACAGGTTCCCTGGTATCTAAGACCAGCTCTATTTTGCTGATTGCTATATCTACAGTACCTAGTAGTCCTAGCATAGTCAGCAGATGTTTTTGATATGAACTTTGTGTCAAACGCTATGCTTGCCCTTTGGGGTACAAAGGTGAATAAGACATAGACCTTACTCTCAAGGAGTTCTACTCTTTCAATATGTAGTATACCTTGTTAGAAGACAGGTATCTAAAAGATAAAACAGGTTAATAAGCATCTTAGAAAGGGTATTAGAATGCTAGAATTCCTATAAACAATGGTTTCTTCAGCTTAAGACTCTCACTGGAGGGAAGTTTTCCTTATTTACTCAGAATTCTAACTCAAGGAACTGCAATGATTTTGGAAGCAGAGATATTATTTTTTATTGAGGTAAAATGTCTAGAGAGTGAAATGCACAGATCTTAAGTGGACGATTCAATGAGCTTTGAAAAATCTATTAATAATGTTCCCTTCCAGTCGATATCCAGCCTCCTCAGGCAATCACTTTTCTGATTTCTAATGCTATAGATTCGTTTTTCCTGTGCTTGAAACTCACATAAGTAGAAATCAAGCACTGATACCTGGCTTCTTTCAGACAGCATTGCTTTTTAGATGTATCCAGGTTTTGCGTGTATCTTTCGTTCATTCCTTTTTTCAGTGCTGAGTAGTACGCCACTGTAAAAAGACAATTACTCATTAGCCGTTCTCTTGGGGTAGATATGTGAGCCAGTCCCACTTTAGGGTTATTATAAATACTGCCATTATGAATACACTTGTACAAGTTCTTTTGTTTTTGAAGTTGTGGGTCATAGGGTAGACAAATGTTTAACTCTAGAAGAAAGTGCCAAGCTGTTTCCAAAGTAGGTTTTACAAATTTTACATTACCAACAGAAATATAAAATAATTATGTTTGCTCTACAATTTTGCTAAGAGCTTTTTTCTTTAATTTTAGACATTCCAGTAAGCTTGAAATAGTCTTGCACTGTGATTTTAATTTTTATTTCACTGGGGACTAATGATAATTGAGTACCTTTTTATGTGCCTATTAAGGACTCATATTCTTCTGTGAAGTGTTTCTTAATCTTTTGATCAGTTTCATTGGCTGTTTGTCTTTTTATTGTTGGTTTTAGAGGTTTTTAAATATATATTTATATATGTTCTAGATGTAAGTCCTTTTTCAGATATACGTACTATAAATAGGTTCTCTCAGTCTGTGGCTTGTCTGTTTACATTCTTGCTGATGTCTTCTGTTGAGAAAGTTTTAATTAAAATGGTTAGGTCTTTTTATATCCTTTTAAAGAAATTTTTGTCAACCCCATAGTTGCAGAAATCTTCTGTACTTTTTTCTAGAAGCTTTATTGTTTCTTACGTTTATGATCAATCTTGGATTAATCTCTGAGTGCATCATGAGGTAGCTATCAAGGTTCATTTTTTTCCTATGTGTTTTTCCAGTTGTTCTCTAGCTATCTTTGAATGGTTTTCTCTTTTTATTAAATTATCTTGGAGCCTTTGTAAAAACTTATCAATTTACCGCATATGCTTCAATCTAACTGGACCCTCCATTTAGTTCCACAGCAGGATTTGTTATCTTTACACCACTCCTATGTTGTCTAGGCTCTGAGGTTTTATACTAAGTCTCAATATCAGGTAGTGAGAGTTTTCTGACTTTGTGAGTTTTTTTTAAAAAATCAGTTTTTTTTTGCATAAATCCTTTGCATTTCATATAAATTTTAGAATTGGCCTAAAAATTTTGAGAAAAAACTGTTGAGGTTTTCACTGGGATTGTAATGAATCTGGATTGAACTCAGGAAGAATTGACATCTTTAACAATATTGGGTTTTCCATGACCATGATCATGTTTTCTCTCCCAATTTATTAGGTCTTTTAAAATTTCACTCAGAAATAGCTTATGGTTCTCAATGCAGAGGATTGCAGTGGTATTTTGAATGACCATGAATAAATTTCTTGCTGCTATATTAACCCAATAATAGATGCCTTTGATTTTTATTGTTATTTCTATATTATTATGCAGTTCTCAGGTTTGAAGTTTGAATGAATTGAATACAACATTGATACCAGTCTCCCACTTAATGCTGGAATGCTCAATTATAACATCCCTGGCATATGTTCATTAGACTTTGAACTCTTCCAATATTGGAGAAATAACCATTACACAAAACAGCCTTTTCCATTTGGGGACAGTTTGAATTGTTGGAAAAATTCTTTTTATGTTGAGCTAGTTTTCTGCCTGTTTGTCTGCCCTTTGGAGTCATGGAGATAAGTTTGCCCTCTCTCCTGCAGAATATCCTCCAGCTGTTTGTAGATAGCTAATCTGCTCAATGAATTCTTTTTTCTTGTTGAAACAATTCTAGTTTCTCTACTTACTCCTTGTGTGACATGATTTTTGTATCTTCTCTCTTGCTGTGACTCTTTTGACATGCTCCAGTTTTCTGTATTTTGTTTAACACTTGGCATCCAGAATAGAGACAGCACTCCAGCTGTGGCCAGACCAGTGCAGAGCACAGAAGGACTATTTTATCCTTACTCTGAACACTATACTTCTGCTAATCTGGCCTTAAATATCATCAGGGTTTTCAGCAGCCAAGTCACACTGTTGGCTCATGTAATGTTCACTGTCAACTAAAACCCCTAGATCTTTTTCACATGAACTCTTATTCAGCCTGGTCATTCTTTCATCCTGAACTTAGGCATGTAATAGTTTTCCTTCTTATATTCATGTAATAGAGTTTACATTTATTTCCATTCAGTCTCATGAACTTCAGACCAATCTTCTAGTCAGTCTTTTGTCAAGTCTCTATAGGCTTGACAAAAGAAAAAACTCAAACTCCAGTGACTACCACAAACAGTTATTTGCTTTAGGTTCAGGAAATGAAAACGTTGTGCTGGTTTTAAGTTTCTGCAGTTGCCTCCCTCCTTCATCCCATGCCGTCCTCCCCCTTTGGTGCTTTGGTCTGAGGCCCAGTGGAGGATGTCTGCAGCCAGTCTCCCTTTAGGGAGGGCCTGGCTCTCATCTTCCACCCACTGCCATTCAATAATAGCTGGAGTCTGTCTTGGCTAAGCCAAGGGAACATCCAGCTTCACTGAGAAAACCTTTGCTGCCTAGTGATATGCCACCTACTTGCACTGTGGCATTGTCTGTCAGGTTTGGCCCATTGTCTCCCAGAGGAAACAGAAAACAACTCCCCAGCAACCCCCAATCTCTTTTGTCCCCACAGTCGAGCTCTGGAAAATATCTGAAGGCCACAGAAGTGGGAGTACCCTTTGATGTTTGTATTGGCTGACTCCTTTTTCTTACTCCTTTTTTTTTTTTTTTTTTTAATAATCAGGGTAGTAGAAAATGCGGAGAATTAACCGCATGACAGCAGCAGAGGAATTCATTAGAGAAACGGAGATGAATTCTGCTCAGATTTCAGGCTCTCAGGCAGGAGACAGAAAGGAGTAATCGTCTTCTAGTTGTTTTTAATCATTTCTTTTGTGGCACCTTCCTTGTCCATGAAGGCAATCTCAGCATCTGGCATGGGGAAGCCCAAGAACATAGGCAGTGCAAATGGTGGCTTTGATTTGGGGATTATTACAACAATATTAACCACTTCCTTCTTACCTCTCTTTGATAAGATGTAGCTTGTCATTCCTGGAGAAGGTAGTAGACAGTGCTATGTCATTGCTTTTATTTAAAGTATTACCCATTAAAACTTCATTTTTTAAAAAATTGAGGAAAAAGTGCATAACATTTTACTATGGAAAATTCTTTTTTTTTTTTTTTTTTTTTTTTTTTTTTTGAGGCCGAGTTTTGTTCTTGTTACCCAGGCTGGAGTGCAATGGCGCATTCTCGGCTCACTGCAACCTCCGCCTCCGGGGTTCAGGCAATTCTCCTGCCTCAGCCTCCTGAGTAGCTGGGATTACAGGCACGCGCCACCATGCCCAGCTAATGTTTTGTATTTTTACTAGAGACGGGGTTTCATCATGTTGACCAGGATGGTCTTGATCTCTTGACCTCGTGATCTACCCGCCTCGGCCTCCCAAAGTGCTGGGATTACAGGCTTGAGCCACCGCGTCCGGCCTTTTTTTCTTTCTTTTTTTTTTTTGGGAAAATTCTTGAATAGACCAAAAAAAAAAAAAAGCTGACGAATAAAATTTTGCAAGTGTATTTTCGTCTAACTTAATATCCTCAGAGACCCTTCCTTTCATAAGCCTCAAAACAGCTTTAGTGATGGCTTATGCAAAACTAAGTTAATGTATACATACAATTTTACTTGTAAAATTGATTTATTTTATTGAAAATAAATCAGTATATATATTTTTTCTTTTTGAGACAGGATATTACTCTGTCACTCAGACTGGAGTGCAGTAGTGTGATCACAGCTCACTGTAGCCTCAATCTTTCAGGCTCAAGTGATCCTCCCACTTCAGCCTCCTGAGTAACTGAGATCACAGGCATGTGCCACCACACCTGACTAATTTTTTTTATTTTTAGTAGAGACAAAGTCTCGCTATGTTGCCCAGGCTGGTTTCCAACTCCTGGGCTCAAGCAATCCTCCTGCCTTGGCCCCCCCGCAAAGTGGGATTACAGGTATTAGGTACCATGCCCAGCTAAATGATTTTCTTTACAATTGTACAAAGGTAGCAGCTGGATCCCCAGAAGCTACTGGTGATACTAAGATTTCTCTCCCAAAGTCCAAGGTAGTCCTGGCTACTTTGCTTAAGTAGTAGAGTTTCATTGCTATTTTAATCCCTCATGAATCTTTTTAAAAACACAAATCAAATTAGGAGTTTCATATTGAAATTATTTAAGAGAAGATTTTTTTCTCATGTACTGTTATACACTTTAAGAGTATGTATGCAATTTATTGATTTATAAATGTAAATGATTTGCATCTTATGAGAGCAAGTTCTATAAATCTCTCAGTTACAGCTTTTAGCAGTTTTATTTTTAAGTAAACTTATCTACCTGAAAGAATGAAAAGGACAGTTTTGAATCTTAGTGATATTTCTGGAAAGAGAACTCATTAACCTGAAGAACTCAAGCATATAATTAATTTAAAAACCATTTGTTTTTCACCTTAAGCTAATCTAATCAACTTTCACTTTCATCAGACATTTAAGACCTAACAGGGACAGTTCTGGTATCACAAAAACTTTCCCAGGGATTACTCTTCTCATGGCTCATCTTAGGACATAGGCTCTAGAACTATGTCCTAGAACTGGACCATTGACAAGTAAGTCACCTTTTCATGCCATGTTTCTTCTATCTGTCAAGTGGAGATGCAGGCACTTATCACCCGTCAATGGGAAAAAATACTGTGTATCAGTCTTTTTTATATCAGTGATAAGGAGGAAGGAGAGTGATGACTATGGCTTGTGGAGGATGTAGGAAAGGCTCTATGGTAGAGGAGAGACTTGAATAAGGCTTAAAAGAATATATAGGATGTTAGTCAATGATTGTTTTTTGAGACTATTGATAAAACAACATTTGAGATATGTTGCCTGCTTCTGATTTGAATTGGCATAGAGAAGGCATGAAGGCAACATCAGAAAGGGAGTAAAAGCGGAGGGGTGTTGAAGCGCACACAGGCTCATCTGGGAGATATTGAGGGATCGGTTCCAGACCACCACAATAAAGTGCATATGGAGAAAAAGCGAATATTTTAATAAAGCTACTCACACAACTTTTTTCAGTTTCCTAGTGCATATCAAAGTTATGTTAATGCTATACTGTAGACTCTGGTATGCAGTACTATTATGTCTAAAAAAACCAATGTATATACTTTAATTAAAAATAATTTATTGCTAAAAATTGCTAATAATTATCTGAGCCTTCAGCGAGTCATGATCTTTTGCTGGTGGAGTGTCTTGCCTGGATATTAATGGCTGTTGACTAATCACAGTGGTGGTTATTGAAGGTTGGAGTGGGTGTGACAGTTTCTCAAAACAAGTAAACAGTGAAGTTCACCTGCATCGATGGACTCTTCCTTTCATGAAAGATTGCTCTGTAGCATGTCATGCTGTTTGCTAGCATTAACCCATAGTAGAAATTTCAAAATTTGAGTCAGTCCTCTCAAACCCTGCTGTTGCTTTATCAACCATGTTTATGTAATATTCAAATCTTTTGTTGTCATGTCAACAGTGTTCACAGCACCTTCACCAGGTTTAGATCCCATCTCAAGAAACTGCTTTCTTTTTTCATCCATATGAAGCAACTTTTCAAAAGATTTTTTCAGGAGATTATAGGAATTCCGCCACAGCTTTAGGCTCTACTTCTAATTCTGGTTCTTTTACTATTTCCATCACATCTGCAGTGACTTCATCCAGTCTTAAACCCTTTGGAGTCATCCTCCGGGATGAGTTGGAATCAGCTTCTTCCAGACTCCTGTTTATGCTGATATTTTGACCCCCTCTCATGAATCATGAATGTTCTTAATGGCACCTAGAATTGTGAATCATTTTCAGAAGGTTTTCAATCTATATATTTTGTGAAGATCCATCAGAGGACTCTGTGGCAGCTATACCCTTACACAATAATTTATTTCTTAAATTATAAGACTGGAATGTTGAAATTTTTCCCTGATCCATGGGATACAGAATCAGGCATGATACAACAATTAATCTTATGTATCTCCATCAGAGCTCTTGGGTAACCAGGTACATTGTCAATGTGCAGTACTATTTTGAAAGAAATTTTTTTTTCCTGAGCAGTAGGTCTCAACAGTGGGCTTAAAATACAGTAAGACATATTGTAAACAGATGTGCTGTCATCCAGGCTTTGCCATTCCATTTCTAGAGCACAGGCAGAGTAGTTTTTCCATAATTCTTAGGGATCCTAGATTTTCAGAATGGTAAATGAGCATTGGCTTCAAGTTAAAGTTATCAGCTGCATTAACCCTTCCAAGAGAGTCAGTCTGTCTTTTGAAGCTCTGAAGCTAGGCATTGACTTCTGCTTTTGAGCTTTGACAATCTGAGATGGCACCTTCTTCCAATATGAGACTATTTTTGTCTATGTGAAAAATCTGTTTTTCAGTGAAGCCACCGTCACCAATGATCTTAGCTAGATCTTCTGGATAAATTTCTGCAGCTTCTACATCAGCACTTGCTGCTTCACTCTGTATTTTTATGTTACGGAGGTGGCTTCTTTCCTTAAACATCATGAAGCAACCCCTGCTAACTTCCAGCTTTTCATCCATAGCTTTCTGACCTCTTTCAGTCTTCATAGAATTGAAGAGAGTTAAGCCTTTGCTCTGGATTAGGCTTTGGCTTAAGGGAATGTTGAGGCTGGTTTAGTCAAATAGCTAAACAACTAAAACTCTCCCTATTAGCAATGAAGTTGTTTTGCCTTCTTATCATTCATGTGTTCATTGGAGTAACACTTTTAATTTCCTTCATGAACTTTAGCTTTACATTCATAATTTGGCCAACTGTTTGGCACAAGAGGCCTAGCTTCCTGCCTGATTTGTCTTTTTACATTCCTCCCTCACTAAGCTTAATTATTTCTAACGTTTGATTTAAAATGAGAGAAGTGTGATTCTTTCTTTCACTTGAATGGTTAGAGGCTAATGTAAGGTTATTAACTGAACTACTTTCATTATGGTATTGTCTCAGGGAATAGAGAGGCCCAAGGAAAGGGAAAAAGATGGGAAATGGCTGGTCAGTGGAGCAGTCAGAATACACATATTTATCAATTAAATTTGCTATCATATATGGGTGTAGTTCATGGCACCCATAAACAATTACAAGAGTAACATAAAAGATCACTGATCACAGGTCATCATAGTAATATAATCATACATTCAAAAGTTAGAAATATTGTGAGAATCACTAAATATCACAGAGACATGCATGAGCACATGCTATTGGAAAAATGGCACCATTAGACTTGTTTGATGCAGGGCTGCCACAACCTTCAATTTGTAAAAGTTGCAGTATCTGTGACGCACGATAAAGTGGAGTATAATAAAGTAAGGTATGTCTCTAGCATGTTTGCATACATTAAGTGGAGGAAGATGTGATTTAATTTTTTTAAAAACAGCCGTTTGGGACCAGCCTGGCCAGCATGGTGAAACCCCCATCTCTACTAAAAATACAAAATGTAGCTGGGTGTGGTGGCATGTGCCTGTAATCCCAGCTACCCAGGAGGCTGAGGCAGGAGAATCGCTGCAACCCTGGGGGCAGAGGCTGCAGTGAGCTGAGCTTGCACCACTGCACTCCAGTCTGGGCAATGGAGCAAGACTCCATCTAAAAAAAAAAAAAAGGGCATTTATGGCTGGGTGTGGTGGCTCATGCCTGTAATCTCAGCACTTTGGGAGGCCAAGGCAGGCAGATCACGAGGTCAAGAGATCAAGACGATCCTGGCCAACATGGTTAAACCCCATATCTACTAAAAATATATAAAAATTAGCTGGATGTGGTGGTGCATGCCTGTAGTGTCAGCTATTTGGGAGATTGAGGCAGGAGAATCACTTGAACCCAGGAGATGGAGGTTGCAGTGAGCCGAGATTGCACCATTGCACTCCAGCCTGGCAACAGAGAGAGACTCTGTCTCAAACAAACAAACAACAACAAAATAGCCATTTACTGGAGGTAAATTATTAAGACATGAGTACAAATATGTGTCTACAAATTATTTTTGCTTGTGCTCTTTGTAAGAATTAAAAATTGAAAAACTTCCAAATAATTTAGAAATTATACTACAAGTATACACTGTGTTGCTGTATCAATATTAAAAATCATATTGTATAAAAATATTTATTCAAATGGGGAAATATGATACAGGAAGAATTGGAAAAAGGTAGGTTATGAAACAGAATGTATAGTATGGTCCCCATGTTGTAAAGTATATTTACACTTATGATAATGAAAAAAATCAAGGAAGATACATAACAAGTCATTAGCAGTGGTTATATATACTCTGAGACCATGAGCTATTTTGATTTTTGAGAGGCAAGTGTGCTCTTTGGTGTTTTCAAGTTTTTCCTACCAAAAACTGTATTATTTCACTATTTTTTTTTTAAGTTCTAAGAAGGTGGGCACTTACTTATTTTAGGTGTTATACAGTCAATAGTGAAAATCTGAGATGAATGACAGAATGAAAATAATATGGTTGCAGACAAATCTGATCAATATGTGTAAGACGTTTTCAAATAGACATAGCCTATTTTAGGAGTGATAAATTGTAGTAACAATTTTTTGCAAAATGATAGATGTTTGAAATAGGGTGGTAGTGGCAAGAATTCAAAGGAAGGGATAGATGTGAAACGTTATGAAGGAGGAAAAGGCAGTAGGTGGTGAAATGGCTCTGAGAGGTGAGAGAGAGAGAAGACTCTTTAAGAACAAGGACAATATTTCAACCTACTTAGGAGAATAAAGCCAAGAAAAGATACAGACAGCTTGTTTGGGCACTGGGATAAAAGGTTTCAATCCAGGCTTTTTGGATTGGTTTTTGTGGGTTTTTTTTTGTTTTTTTTTTTTTTTTTCATTTTTATTTTTTAACTTTTTATCTGGAAGTAAGAAAAGTTATCAAGAATAAAAACAGTACACATAACAGTCAAATACTTTTACCCATATTCACCTATTGCTAATATTTTAACACATTTGCTTTATAATTTATACTATCTATATATGCATATGTATGTATAATATTTTTCTGAGACATTTGAGGCTAAATTACATTCATCATGATTCTTTACCCCTAAACACTTCGATGTGGTATTTCCAAGACAGGGGATATTCTGTTATATAACCTTAGTAGAGCTATAAACTTTAGTAAATTTGGTTAAATACTTCTATCTAATCTACCATTTATATCCTAGTTTCATCAGTTGGCTCAAAGATACAATAGTGTTGTTTATAGCACTTTTCCCTCCAGGGCAGGATCCAGCCTAGGCTTAGGTATTGCCATAAGTTGTCATATTTAGTTGTCATGTCCCTTTAGTCTCCTTTAATCTGGAACATGTCTACAGCCTTTCTTTATCTTTTATGACATTGACATTTTTGAAGAATGTAAGCCCCCCCCCGCTTGGCTTTTTAAAAATTTGTATGTTGTTTCCTAATGATTAGAATCAGGTTATGCCTTGTCATCCAGGGGATGTTTTGTCCTCAAGTTATCCTATCTGCAGGCACATAGTGTCCATCTCCCACTCATTGGTGATGTAAATTTCAATCACCAGGTCCAGGCAGTGTCTAATTTTTCCTTTGCATAGTTACTGTTTTTCCTTTGCAAGCACTGAGTAATCAGTGGGAAACAAATAGCTTGCTCTTAATCACTACCCCTAGATTTATTATCTATTGATGATTCTTGTGCAGCCCAAACGTTATAAGATGACTGAAAAATCATGATTTTCCAACTCTGACATTCCTTCCACATTTGCCTATCAACAGTAGACATTTTCTAATAAGCATGAGCTTTTTCTTTTCTCCATCTATACATGCATCTCTTACCTGTTTGTACTGATGATGGAATCCTCTGTTCTTTTCAGTGGTTGATACTGTACCAAATCATTTTGGTAATTAAACTGTCTTAGATTTAGCCCATATGATCTTGTGTCATATCTCCATCATCTTTGATCCACTTCCTTGATTTTTGGCATAAGTTATCCTAGGCATATCTTGTACCTATCCTGCCTAAGCTTTCAAATTACCCATTTTCCCAAGAAACCCCAGTTCTATTTTAGTGGAAATAGTATTAAAGACCATGTTCTGGGCATAGGTGTGCTCATTACTATTGAGGTATCTTGGCTCTTGGCTCTTTTGTTCAACTGAACTGGGAGAGAATTCACAGACACACAGACACACACACACACACACACACACACACCCCTACATATAGACATATACACATATTTTAGAAATCATGAATGTATTCATCCAATTTTAATTCATTCCCACAGGTTTCTTACTTGCTCAGTCAGTTTTATATGGCTTCTGATTTTGAAATAGTACGGCAAAATGGTAGAGATGTTCAGCAGGCAGTGGGGGAAGATAGAAAATTGAAATTCACAGGACAAGGTGAAGTGTAGTGATTAAGATTAGGAAGTCATCCACACAGAGTTCGGAGTAAATACAACTAGAGTTTGCCAAATCCAAAGGCAAGACTGTAAGAAAAAAATACAAAAAGAGAAAAGAGCAAATTATGGCTCTGCATTTTCTGATACATTAAAAAGTTATGGTAGAAGAAGAAGGTGATAAATTAAGAATAGCCTGGGGAAAGAGATGTAGAGAATGAAGTCAAAGAAGGAGGGGAGCTAATGCTAGGTAGAGTCGTGGTGGTCAGGATTAGAAAAAATTCCAGCAGTCCACTACTGCAGAGTGGTCAGAGAAGACTGAAGACTGAGACTGGGCCTTTGGATTTGATATTTGGTTACCAAAGGTTTTTAAATCTGGATTTAAGAATTCATTTGGGTTGTTTTTGTTTGTTTGTTTTTTTGTTTTTAAGAATATAACTTTAAAGTAACAACTCAGCTCACATTAATTAATGTTTAATGCTTTGGGACATTTACATTTAGCTTTTCTTAACCTTTTAAATGTGTTCACTAAATATTATTTTATTTCTAACCACATGCTAAGCAAGTTATACTATGTATATAAAGTGCCCAAGTCTAAGAGGAATGGTAGACAGACTATTTTTAGGGGAACTTATATTTTTCTTTAAAAGTTCAGCTAGCATTTGGAATCGATATACAGTATAATATTTAAAAGAAAAACAACATATTTCCTCATCCCCCAAGAGGTTTCTTAAAATAGCATGTAATCTTACCTACAGTGGGAAAAGCCTCAAATTTCATAAATTGGGTTGGATCTAATCCAGATTAAAGAACAACAAGGTGTGGTGAAGGTTATGGTAATGGTAATTAAGAAATTTGTGTTGTGCCTGCTGGGCCTCACTAAAAGCAATGACCTAGCTTGCGGCTACTGGCGTCACCACTGCTGAGACATGCTGTCTTTTGGAGAGAAGTCCAAACCAAATCTTTGCCCACTTTGAAAGCCAAGATATTCTCATTCCTTTCAGCCAGAAAAAGGGCTGAGCTTTTCTAATAGGATCATGTCTGTGTGACCTTTTGATGTATCGACCTGTTTTCTATGCAATATATAAACAATAAATGTTTAATTTTAGCTGCCTTTCTTTACAAAGTCATGGAGTATTACAAACATTAGAAGCTAGAGAGGATCGTTGAGATTATCCGCTTTAAGTTCGTTATTTTCCGCAGGAAAACAGCAAGGCTCAGAGAGATAAAATAATGTGTCCATGGCCCCACAGCTGGAAAATGGTAGAGCTTGAACTCAGGTTAACTGATCCTCCACACAGGTCTGTAGCTGCACCGTTCATTATGGCATTTCTATTCAACAGTAAAACTCGTTGGGGTTATATATTATACCCTACTGGATGTCATGTCTGTGGGATGACAAGCTGCGTTATAATAGAGTTGCCCTGTGCTCAGCAGCAGTTTAGTAGCCAGCACCCACAGGCAACCTCTGTGGACAATCTGAAAGTAAAATCCTTACTGAACTGAATGGAATCTGTGGGGATCTTTGATAGGCTTCCCTTGAGGTGAAATCTTGTTTGGTTGAATAGTTTGATGTAGCACTTTGCAGAAGTGCTTTCTTCTTTCATGATAGATGACCCAATTTGGGGATCAGGAAGATTCTGTCATCCTTCACATTGCAAGCCTTGAAGACATGTAATTCAAAATAGTATATGTATTTTTTCTTTTCTTCCAATAGAGAACAATTCTACTGTAGCACTCAAGTATCTAATACTTCGGGACATGTTGAACCTGTTTCCATTTCATCTGATTTCATTCAGCAATTATTTATAGAACTCTCTGTGAGGTAGGCACCATGCTAGGTACCATGAGGCTGACGAAGTTTCTAAGTTGAGACAGTGACAGCAGGTACAGCAGCCATTGCTGATGGTTCCTGCTACAGCCTTGTTGGGTGATACCTCTGGCTTCCAGGGCCTCGTATTTTCA
The DNA here is from genome assembly GCF_048565385.1 of Saimiri boliviensis. Classification (NCBI taxonomy): domain Eukaryota; kingdom Metazoa; phylum Chordata; class Mammalia; order Primates; family Cebidae; genus Saimiri; species Saimiri boliviensis. The sequence goes on along the minus strand of NC_133450.1, from coordinate 35,496,201 downwards.
AAGCTTCACTAATAACTTTCTAAGAGGAGTTGTTCCTCCCACTAAGGTTCCCTTCTAGAAGATGAGATTTTCCATGCTCAGCCTCACTAAAAGCATTTAAAAATTGTCTTTGTTGCCTTGTTCACTTTATTATTATTTTTCTCCAACATTTGAAAGAGCTGAAGTGAGGGCGAGGAGAAAGGAGAATATTTAGATCTGAAAAATGCACTAGTCCACTTTAAGTCTACTTTTGGGAAGGTGATTTTAAGATACTCTGTACCCACTTAGGGATTTCCTGCCCTTTGGATATACATGCCTTAACTACCATCTTGCTAGAATAGAAGGTACTGTGTTTAGGCATCAAAGAAAGGAATTACACTGAGGAATTTTAGTAATAGTTATTTTATTGTAACCTTGATTTTCTTCCTCCTGCTAATCTTTTTAAGTGGTATTAAAGGCAGCTTCTTGCCAGGCAGAAATATTCCTCCATGAGCACACAATCTTTTTCATTATTTGGCACTGGAATTTCATCAGACTGTATTAATCCGAGTGAAACACACTTTAGAAATATCTTCTTCTTCTTCTTCTTTTTTTTTTGAAATGGGTTCTCACTCTGTCACCCAGGCTGCAGTGCAGTGGGGTGATCTCGGCTCACTGCAACCTCTGCTTCCCGGGTTCAAGTGATTCTCCTGCCTCAGCCTCCTGAGTAGCTGGGACCACAGGCATGTGCTATCATGCCTGGCTAAATTTTGTATTTTAGTAGAGATGGGGCTTCACCATGTTGGCCAGGCTGGTCTCAAACTCCTGACCTGAGGTGATCCACCTGCCTTGGCCTCCCAGAGTGCTGGGATTACAGGCGTGAGCCACGACACCTAGCCAGGAATATCTTTAGAATAGTGCTATAGTCAGGAATGTTGAGACCAGGTAACAAGGGATTTATTCAATGGGACTGCAATTTTTATATACCATGCTTGAAGCAAAAAAGGTGATTAGTATTTATGTTGCAGTACTCAAATACTCTGGAGCCAAATAGATAGGACTACCTTAAACATGTTCTTGTACATGTGGATTTGATCTTAAAGATGTTAGGGAAGACAACATACCCTTCTATGTATATACATGACAAAGGCCGGGCGGGCAGTCATGGTGGCTCACTCCTGTAATCCCAGCACTTTGGGAGGCCAAGGAGGGCAGATCACCTTAGGTCGGTAGTTTGAGACCAGCCTGACCAACATGGAGAAAGCCTGTCTCTACAAAAAATACAAAATTAGCCGGATGTACGCATGCCCGTAACCCCAGCTACATGGGAGGCTGAGGCAGGAGAATCACTTGAACCGGAGAGGCAGAGCTTCCTGTGAGCTGAAACTGCGTCATTGCACTCCAGCCTGGGCAACAAGAGCGAAATTCGGTCTTAAATAAATAAATAAATGACCAGGCCTTGGGCTACTTAAGGGTAGTGGAATGACCATTGTGTATGTCTTGGTGGCCTTCAGTGAAGTCTGGGTGAGCTGTAGTAGTAACTGCCTCTGCTGTAGTATCATGGAAAAAACACTGAACTTAAAACAGTTTCCTTACCCATAACAAAATGGACAACTATCTTGCAGAGTTTGTGTGAGAATTAAAGGAGAAAATACTTGGGAAAGTGCTTTGAAGTCTCCATAGCACTCTACAAAAGCAAGGAAATGCACTTGTGATCAGTATCATGATGGCATGGAGTGAGTTACTCCCTAGTTGTTCATGATAACGTTGCCCACAAAGAGCAAGTAGGTCACTTCACCAAACAGAATTCTGTATATATTACAAAAACTCCCAGGTTGAGTCATCAAGCAAAATGAAAAGCAATGTGTTCAATTTAAAATGTTCATTTCATTTTCACATTCCATTCTTTACTAACAGAATGGTTTCACTTCATTTCCAGTCACTTTCATTTTCAAGTCCTCAAGCTTCACTTAGTGTCAGTTGTGTTCCCATACTTAAACATGTGCTTTGTCTTCCTTGATCCTCTCTCTGAGAATGTTTCCCTGACTAATGTGCTGTGGTCAGAACGAGAGCATTGCCACATGGTGCATTTCCTAGGTAGGCATGTCTGAAATCAGAAAGTGGCCTAGCTCAGAACATTCCTTATGACCCTTTACCCTCCCCACCCAATGCCTAGTGACTGATTTATTTGAATATAAGGCTACTTCCACTTTTAGTTCAAGTGCCTTGCTCCCTCTGTGTAAGAATTTCTCTAATGACATTGCTCTCCCTGTACCCGCTTTCCCCATTGAAACCAATGTTTGGAAAAGATAGAAGAATGAAAAGAACATCTCAGGTCCTGTTTTCATACCACCCTTGCTCTTGTAGTACCTCTTTTGTATTGCCAACTGAATTTGGTACACGTGACTTTAAGGTTGAAAAAAGAAATAACATAAAGTAGGAGAGCTCCTAGCTGTCTTAAATGAATTAAAAGCCTTAGGCCAGAGTTAATTATATTGTAGATTGTAGACTAAATACGGGGAGGGGGGAGGTTACTCAACAACTTGGTTGGGAAATAAATTAATATATAAAACCATCAGAGAATATATCAGAGCAGAGTTGTGGAAAGTCACCTAAGGAAAGTCATTGTCTCTAGGCCAAAGACTGGCCTGGACATAAGTAATACACCATTGTGTCAGAAAGGGTGTTGGTCAACATCAGAAGCGCTCAGAGGTAAACGCTGGTTGTGTACTCTGCCCACAGTAACTGTCCATAGAAATGCGAATGCTGGTAGTCTTCAAAGTTTCAGCGTCACTGGCAAAAATCCTTTGTTGGAGATTCAATTTAACATTCAAGTTCTGTAGCAAATTCCTCCTTTTCTGATGTCTTGTGTTTACAGTTTGCCTCTGTAAGTAGAACCATCCAAAGGGAAAAATGCTCTGGTCAGACTGTTATGAGTATCTGGTTTGTGTGATAGATACATAACTTTTGTAAGTCAACACATTGGCATTCTTGGTGGCTCCACCAGTTTATTGTGAACTTTGTCAGGGGGAGGCATCATGCCTAGGTCTGTTCAGCTCTGGGACGCTGACAAGGTCAAGTTTCTGTGCCTACAAGGCTGGTTCTGGACCCAAGCTGTACAGTTTGTATAGCCAAATAGTGCCATTTAGTAAAAAAGGGAGATAATATGGCATTTGGTTGGAAGTTTGGGCTCTAGAAACTGATTGAACAGTATTTGAATACTAGATCAGCCACTTAACCTGCTGTATGACACCTAAGCCTACTTTCCTTTCTAAAAAGGATGTTATCATAACACTGACCTCAAGGGTTGTTTTGATAATTAAATTAAATAATCCATGTAAAATACTTGGCTCAGAGCCTTCCATAGAGCTGTTAACAGCAGCAGCAGCAGCAGCATTAGTGCAAGGTAAATACTGCCCTGTGTGTCCTTTAGGTGGTCAGCAAATTTGGACTGGTTTAGAACTCTGACCAGTCTGACCAATTTGGACTGGTTTAGAACTCTCCTAACTCACTACTGAGGCCTTTCCGTTGGACCCACAGCATTGGGTAGTGACAGAATTTGCCATTGTAGCATCATTTATGAGAAATGATAGCCATGGTTTGGTGCCATAGTAATGGAAAATGGCACTAGTCACTGTCCTAATTTTGAAAAAAATTGAGTGAAGAAGACATGTTCTAGAATGTGCAGGATGTTGATCTTCAGCAGAATTTTAGAGTGGATTACTAAATGATTGCTTGTGAGAAAAATATGATTATCAGAAGTCAATATGAGCTCATTGAAAACAAAACTTTTTCCTATTTCTAGTGTCCTTAAAGTCTTTCACATTTCATCTTATTGGTTATGGGAATGTCAAGGGGTAGATTTTTATTTCTGGGAGGAGTTTGGCTAAGATTTTTATGATACTGTTCTTGTCTTGTTGAAGCTGAGTAGATTCATAGCTGGTTGCACAAATGTCCACTGGCAGTTTTGAGCTGATGGATGTAGTCCTTCTGAAGAGGGGTCCTCAGGGTAAGCCTCAGGAACCTGTCTACTGATGCTATTCTGTCCAAGTTTCTCATTAAAAATTTCTGACGAAAGTACAAATAATGTGCTTTTGCAGTGAGTGAGATAGGATTTTTTAAAGATCTGTGTAGGTTGATGGGTGGATTTGCTAATAACAACCAAATGTAGCATTTATTGAGTACTTACTGTGTGCTAGGCAAAATGTTAAATGTGTGTTATATGAATTACCTCATTTAATCCTCACAGTGACCCTTTGAGGTATATACTAATAATATTCCATTCTATAGGTAGAAGTAGAGGCACAGAAATGTTAAGTCATTTACTCGAGTCCCACAGCCAGTAAGAGGCACAGACGGCACAGGAACCATTTGTCTATCACCAAAGCCCATACTCTTAACCACTGAATTATGCTACTAGAACCAGTGAGTCAGAATTTTACATGGATTAATGTAAAGTCCTAAGCTAAGGTTAGCAAAGTAGTATGTTAAGTCTTGAAGGAGGGAGCTTCAGTTGATAGCAAGTAACAAGGAAAAGATTTAGGGATATTAGTTGATGGGAAACAGTGTGATTCAATACTAACATACCTACTTTTTAAAAAGAGCAACTATATGAGGATGCGTTATTAGAATATAGCATCATGGATCATGGGTGGCAATAGTTCTTCTCTAAGAGTCCATGTCCAGAGTACTAGGTCAGGTCAGTCATTAAGGAGGTCTTGACCATTATAATCAGGAGAATAAGAGATCTAGATTTACATCCTAAGAGGAAAAATGGTGAACGAATGTCAGCCTGGAAAAGAGAAAAACTAAAGAGGAATACGAGGACAACCTCGAAATATTAACAACCTAGTTATATGATGAGAGAGAGTAGATGCCATTGGTGACTAAGAGAGACAAAAATCACTTCTCATTCCCTGTTGAGAAAGGGACTCTGGTATCAGATTGATGGAGAACAAAGTGTCAGCTTTATTCCAGTCAAACCATATTAGAAAACATGGCCTGATCTGTAGTTACAATCAGGCTTTTTATACCCTTCCCCAGTTAAACACACTCTGAGTCAGGCAAGGCCCTGGGCAACTGTTCTTCGTAGAGGCAGGGCAGTTCTTGTGTGAAGGAGAAGGTGTGCATCCTGAGACAGGGGTGCACCTGACTTCTCAACCCTGAATAAGACAGGATGGAACCTAGCTCCTATCTGCACAAAAATTCTTCTTGGAATCCTTGAAGAGGGCTGCAAAGAAAAAAAGTCAAAATGTTACTCTAGCAGGAGGCCACTCATGAAAACCTTAGGCAGGAAAATTGTGTTACCCCTGGTTCTTATCAACCTTAATTTTAGTAGGGCAGCCAAGCCAATGGGGCACTCTTATTCCTGAAATGTTTGGCCTCTGTACAGAATGATGTGAAAAAGAGTCTTAAAAAGTTGGGAGGTTGGGGGAGGGATGTCTAGATTACTTCTTTGGCCCCCCACTCTCTAAGATTCTTTTGAAATCAGTTAAGACGTGCATTAGAAAATAACAGAAACTCCAAGTAAAGTACACCAGTAGTTTAAAGGCTTAATTTGTTGGAGCAGTGAGAGACTATCAGTGTTCTAAGTGCTATGGCTCATCATGTTCTGGAGGTGGCTTTGTTCCAACTGTTAGTTCACCAGTGTTTTGAGTTAAAGGGAATTACAATCTACAAATATATGCACATGGCACTTCACAGAATGGAAAAGCCCAACTTCTGGCCTCTTATATCCACATGCAACAAATATAGCTGTGTTCTTCCCCCAGGACTCAATTTGTAAACCTCTTTATTGCGTTGTGCTGTAGTAAAAAATTCCCAGTTTTGTGGGCAGTCTGTGAAACCAGCCTTCCTTTATTTCAACTTTGTTGTTTTGCCTTTATACTGTGAATTAAATGAATCCTTGGGGGTTCTAATTATATTATGGAAAAAAGAACTTGATGTTCTGAGAAGCTGCAGAACAATTTGTTTTCCTCAGCTAGGTATTTAGGACTTATAGGATTTTATTATCATTTTCAAAAAACTTGAAGAAGATTAATTATCCCCATTGTCTCAAATAGCAAAAATAGTATATTCAATTATCTCCTGAGTTATCATCACAATAACCCTATATTCTTAATATGGCCTTTTATATTTTTTGAAGTTTCTCAATAGGGAATGAGAAGAAAGTAATTTTTGACCCTCTTAGACACCAGTAGTGTCTACTCTCTCTCATCATATAACTCTGTTAATATTTAAAGGTTGTCTTTACCTTCCTTGTTGGTTTTTGTCTTTTGTTTTTTTACACACAATAATCATCACAAATAATCCTGTTTGGAAGGTAGGGAAGAGGAGGCAAGACAAATATTATTGTACCCATTTCAGAAACAAGGAGAATAGAACTGAGAGTGATGGTGGGAACAATGAACAGATGTTCTCTGAGCACCAGTCTGTTCCAACTACCTGCGGTAGTACATTTAATCCTTATAATAATTCCAGGAGTTAGGTGCTATTATCCCCATTTTGAGATGGGGAAGCTGTGGCTCAAAGTGTTATTTGCCCAAGGTCACACAGTAATAACTAGAACGACCGAAATTGGAACCGGGCTTTCTGTTTCTGAAATCCATACTCTTAATCACTAGGTTATTAACACTGGAGAGGTTATGAACCTGCCCAAAGCCACTGGCTGCCCAGTAGCTGAGGCAGGGCCAGAACCTATGTCTTTAGACTGCTTAAGCACGTCTTCTAGATCCTGTAGCTGCTTCACTCGTTTTCATTAACTTTGGGGTTTTTCAGTACAAAAAGAGGAAACAAATGAAAGCTAAGCCAAATTTTGCCTTTATAACATAGAGGAACTTACTCAGTACCAAGGATAATCTGAGCTCTTATGGGATTTTGTTAAGTGCCCAATGTTCTTTCATATTCTGTTTATTCTTTACCATCAGTAAATGCAGGTGATTCTTGTCTGATAGTGATTCACATGTGGGCTTATGCCAGGTACACCTATTTTACTACTTTTACCATTTATAAGGGCAATATGTTTCTCATCTAATTTGGAGAAAATAAGTCCTCCTATTAACTGCAGCAGAAAAACAAATGGGAAAGTCAGTGAGGTTCAATGGAAGGAGCTCAGACCAATCTTCGGCATCAGCCCAAGCAGAGTTAGAAACCCCAACTCCGTCTCTTCCTAAAAGAGGGACTTTAAATGAGTTACTGAATCTCTCTAAAAACCTATTTCTACATTTTAAACTAGAGGTAACACTTGACTCATGGGTTTATTTGAGGGGACAAACGAAAAAGGTTGTTAAGTGTTTACTGGCAATGAACTGTATGGTAGATGCTGTGCTTGTGTTTGCTTCACTCAATCCTCATGACAGCCCTAGGAGATAGGTATTATTATCCCCTCCTGACAGATAAGGAAATTGAATCTTAAGGACGTGTGATAACTTTCCTAAAGGGAACTCTACCTTGAAGTGTTGGAAAAGGTAAGAGGATAACAAATCAAATATGTCATTTCAGTTTCTCCAAAGCCATGAAATATCCTTAAGTTTCCCCGAAAGATTTCTGAAATAAGGCTGTCAAGGTCTTCTTAAAGAATCCCATTTAAGTTCTGTTATCCCAGTGGTTCCTTTATCTTTTTATTTCATGCTATAAAATTAAGTCTAGAATTATAAAGAAGTATTTCAAAGTGTATATACTATTCCTCTGTTTTGTGGATTTACATATCATCTCTTCCATCAGCAGAGATTAAGAGGGGTGTAAATACTTGGATAAGTCACCATATCCTTGGACTTCCTCACCTCCATCAACAGGGGTCAAGAGGAGCCTGGACAGTAATGCCTCTTTGACTCATTTATCAGCGTAATCACCACTGTTTGCCTCAAACAATCCCATCTCATGAGGTCTTTGATCAATGTTTAGATTAGTCACTCTCGGATGTCTGACTTGTAGGAAAGCTTTTACCGCCCAAACTCTAATTGTTCTATTCCGTTGCTCCCCAAGTCCTGTGTCCCCTGAGATTCCGAGCCTGCCATTGGCAAAACCTCCTATGTCTTAACCCCTTCTCAGAACAGTCCTTTCACCTTCCCACTCTAGACTAAACTGTAGCTGTCACCTAAACATGCATCCTCCCCTGCTGACTTCCTAAGTGGTGGCAATGTTATCTTCCCCAGTCTCCTATGACAAGGCCTTGGAGGTGGGCTAAGCATCCTCTTTGTTGTTCCCCACTGCTGTTTTCAGACCTTTCTTCATCTCCCCATCTCTAAATCCAGCTGCCCCCGCCCCACTTCAAATCTCATGTTATCAGTTATGTATAGACCTCTATGAGCCTAATCCCACACAGTGTAAAGGTATATCTTTCTGGCCAATCAATATGGAGTTTATGGTTCTTTTATAAAGAAAGTGGATAATGGCCTCTTGATCAAGAACATAAATTGCTATTTTCATTAGTCAATACTATATGATGAGGGGTGCAGTCCTTGGTAAGTGGGATCAGCCCCATCAGGCTGACTGAGAGTTGAGGTCTTCACCCACTCAGAGTCAAGAACTGTGGAGAAAAAAAAAAAAAAAGAGGTTCTGAACACTGAAAATGTAAAGTCTCTGCCCTAAAGTGGCATTCTCAAGATTTTTTTCCTGATGGGACTTGTGTGGCTATGGGCCAAATGAAATTTAATATAACCCTGACTTTCATAGTCTTTGTAGAAGAATGAAACCAGAAGAATTTGGAGCAGCGAGTTGCGTACTCATGTAGAATATTTTCCCAAAACAGAGAAAGTCATGGAAGACTCAAGGTCTAGAGTATGAAGTGTTTGTTAGTTTACTTTGAAAGGACAACCTTAGCAAAACCTTCTTGTTTAAGATTAGTTTCTAATAAGTAAGAGGGCCTCGTTGGATTTCTTCATAATTCTCAGTAGTTACAGAGGTCAGAATTATTCCTTATCTTCAAGTAACAGGTCTTTAGATTATAGACCTAGTGGGGATATAACTTTAATGTTATACAGTTAAATCAACTTCACACTATTTACAAGACATGTCATACAACACTGAAAACAAGAAATTAGAGTATGTGGAAACTATGCTACTAAAATTAAGCAGCATAAGGAAAATTAATGTAAGCCTATAAGTCACAGCTTGACTTCTGTTTCAGCAGCTGACCCAGAGGCAATGAAGCCAAAAACAATTTTAAGACCTGTTATGTTCTGACTTGTAAAGATTGTTTGATGTTAACCTCCTACTCCTATCCCCCTTCCAAGTGAGTACCAGGGGTTAGGAAAAAGAGGTAATATTGCCTGGCTCATTTCTGGTCTAACTTTAATTCTGGCTTCAGCAGTGTGAGATGCCTACTTTTTGTTAAGTATCATTGGCAGTTGGCACTACATTTCATTAACAGTTTATGTGGCTGTCAGTAACATTTTTGATACTCTGAGGATGGGCACTAGAGATGATTACTTGTTGAAAAGCCTGCTAATGTCTATGTGATGACTTAATTTTGCTATTACCTGAATGTGAATGTTATTGATGTGGCATTAACATTGATTTTACATTTATTTAATCAAAAGACAGAAACTTCAAATGCATAATTATGATAGCAATATCTGTGTATTTCTTTAGAGATGAAAAACATCTAGTTAAAAACTGTGAAGAACTGCCCTGATTATATCAGAAAACTTACACATCTCTGCTGAAAAAATAGGCAATTAAGATAATTTTACAACATAATCTACAACATAAAACGCTTCTAGACATTGACTTAGGCAAAGACTTCAAGACCAAGAACCCAAAAGGAAATGCAACAAAAACAAAGATAAATAGATGGCTTCTGCACAGCAAAAGAAATAATCATCAGAATAACAACCCACTGAGTGGGAGAAAATCTTTACAATCTATACATCTGACAGTGGAGTAATATCTGGAATCTAAAATTTTTAAAATTTGTGAAATTTTCAGTATGAATGGAAGGTATGCTGTGTTAGACAGTGGGAAGTGTATATCTGTATTATTAAGGCATAATATTGCAACCTGACACTATTAGATATTATAGATTATGCAGCCAAAAATGTTGTCATGGACAGTGATATGGGAGCAGGAATGGTTTGGTAAAATACCAAGTCTGGTGACAACAGGGCAATTGGAAAATTTCTGCAACCTGATGGACTGGGTAGATGGATATAAGTCTGACAGCAGAGATACATTCAGATTTAGAGAAAACCTGAAAAATACTGAAAAGATTAATAAAGAGAAAGGGAACTTCTAACTAACTACAACTCCCAGCAGAGGAGTGTTGCAGACAGAGCGCCATGATCTTGTGTATCAAAGCTTCTCAGTTCCTTTGGAGCAGGAAAATTTGATAATTTTTTTCTCCCATGAGGACCGTCTATGAAGGAAACCACTAGGAAACTGGAATTATTTTAAAGAGATTTACTTTAACATTAACCTGATAGACTTCATCTATTTTCATAGTCAATACTATTTTCATTAGTATTTCTTTTCTTTTATCCCATTCAATTGCATCCTCCCTATAGGAGTAATGTACTCTTCAAAGTGCCACCTCCTGGCCAGTGGCCAACCAACACAAAACCAGTGCATTAAACAAAAGCATAACCAAGGATCCTGAGAGCCCATTTAACTCCCTTGCCACCTTCACCAGACCAGGTGCTGGTATCCTTGGCTGCAAGATAGATAGAAGATAGATCACATCACAGGACCCTGCCGACACTCCCCAGTACCAGCTCAGAACCGGGGAGCTGCACTAGGTGGCTAGGCCCAGAAGAGCCAAAACAATCACTAGAATTTGGCTCTCAGGAAGCCCCATTCGTAGGGGAACACCAGATCAAGGGGCACTCCATGTGACCAAGGAATCTGAACAGCAGCCCTTGAATCCCAGATCTTACCTCTGACACCGTCTACCCAAATGAGAAGGAATTAGAGAAACAACTCTGGTACACATGACAAATATGAGAAAACAAGGTTCTTCAGCACCCCCAAAAGATCATACCAGCTCACCAGCAATTGATTCAAACCAAAATGAAATCTTTGAATTGCCAAAATAATAATAATAATAATAATTCAGAAAGTGAATTACTAAGTTAATCAACAAGGAGGCACCAAAGAGAGGTAAAGTCCAACTTAAAGAAATCAAAAGCAGCTGAGTGCGGTGGCTCACGCCTGTAATCCCAGCACTTTGGGAGGCTGAGATGGGTGGATCATGGTCAAGAGATCGAGCCTATCCTGGCCAACATGGTGAAACCTCATCTCTACTAAAAATACAAAAATTAGCCAGGCATTTGGCACGCGCCTGTAGTCCCAGATACTTGGGAGGCTGAAGCAGAAGAATTGCTTGAACCCGGGAGGTGGAGGTTGCAGTGAGCCAGTACTGCGCCACTGTGCTCCAGTCTGGCAACAGAACAAGACTCCGTCCAAAAATAAATAAATAAATAAATAAATAAATAAATAAATAAATAAAAGAAATTAAAAGCATGATGCAGGATTTGAAAGTAGTAGAATTCTTCTCTGAAATAGATAGCATAAATTTTTAAAAAACACAACATCTGGAAATCAAGGACACACTTAAAGAAATGCAAAATGCACTGGAAAGTCTCAGCAGTAGAATCAAAGAAGCAGAAAAAAGATTCTAGAAGATGACATCAGAAAAACGCTTCTAGACATTGACTTAGGCAAAGACTTCAAGACCAAGAACCCAAAAGGAAATGCAACAAAAACAAAGATAAATAGATGGCTTCTGCACAGCAAAAGAAATAATCATCAGAATAACAACCCACTGAGTGGGAGAAAATCTTTACAATCTATACATCTGACAGTGGAGTAATATCTGGAATCTAAAAGTACTCAAACAAATCATCAAGGAAAAACAAACAGTCCCATCAAAAAGTGGGCTAAGGTCATGAATAGACAATTATGAAAGGAAGATCTACAAATGGCCAACAAGCATATGGGAAAATGCTCCACATCACTAATCATCAGGGAAATGCAAATTAAAACCACAACGCAATGCCACCTCACTTCTGCAAGAATGACCATCATCAGAGAATCAAAAAATAATAGCTGTCGGCATGGATGTGGTGAAAAGGGAACACTTTTACACTGCTGGTGGGAATGTAAAATAGTACAACCACTATGGAAAACAATGTGGAGATTCCTTAAAGAACTAAAAGTAGATCTACCATTTCATCCAGCAATTCCAGTACTAGGTATCTAATATGTGGTATGTATGTAGATATACACCATGGAGTACTACTCAGCCATAAAAAGGAATGAAATAATGGCATTCACAGCAACCTCAATCAAATTGGAGATTATTATTTTAAGTGAAATAACTCAGGAATGGAAAACCAAACAGTGAATGTTCTCACTCATATATGTGAGCTAAGATATGAGGACACAAAGCCATAGGAATGATACTTGAGACTTTGGGGACTCATAGGAAAGGGCTGGGGTGGCAAGAGGTAGAAGAGTTCACATTAGGCTGGGTGCAGTGGCTCACGCCTGTAATACCAGCACTTTGGGAGGCCGAGGTGGGTGGATCACGAGGTCAAGAGATTGACCATCCTGGCCAACTTGGTGAAACCCTGTCTCTACTAAAAATACAAAAATTAGCTGGGTGTGGTGATGCACGCCTGTAGTCCCACCTACTCAGGAGGCTGAGGCAGGAAAATCGCTTAAAAAACTCAGGAGGTAGAGGTTGCAGTGAGCCAAGATCGCGCCATGGCACTCCAGCTTGGCAACAGAACGAGACTTTTTCTCAATAAAAAAGTTCACATTAGGTACAGTGTACACTGCTTTGGTGATGGGCACACCAAAATTTCAGAAATCACCACGAAAGAACTTATTCATGTAACCAAATACTGCTGTTCCACAAAAACCTATTGAAATAAAAAATAAAAATAAATAAATGCTTATTTTTTAATTTATTATTAAATAAATAATAAATACCCATAGGCGAAGTAATCTTCTTGAGATTGGAACTCCATTTTCTTCACCTCTCTATGCCTGGAAATACCTCACAAAATGACTTTAACAGAGTGGTTACTCAAGATGTATTTGTTGAATAGTTATCTCTTACAGAATTTTAGATAGCATCTATACTTCTTTTCTTATTGTATATTTTCCCTGGGTGAGCTCTCATTCCTTCCTGTGGAAAGCACAATACCCTGACCAGTTGCAGATCTCTGCCTCCAAGCGCAGGCTCTTCTCCTGAGCTGCAGCCCCACGTGTCCCAAAGTGTCTGCTGAGAATCTCCTACTAGATGTTGTATGCTAACTCCAACTCAGAATGCCCAAGTCTAAACTGTTAGTATTTCTTTCCAAAATGGCTGTCTCTTGCACTTCCCCTACCTTGGCTAATAGGAAAATCATTATCTACACAGTTGCCTAAATGACAGTTTTGAGGCATAAAAACGTTCCCTCTTCCTTTCCTCCCATTTTTAATCAAACATGCTTACATTCCTCTTTCTCCTTCTGGTTTCAGAACTCCTTCAAGACTGTTTCTGTCTCATTACTTATTAGCCTTGCCTAGGCCAAGCCTTGATTTAGAATATGTTTGTTTTTAGTAAATGTCTAATGAGTAGGAATTTTTGTAGATTTAAATTTTCTGTTGAGAAACACACACATAGACATACTCACAAACACATGTGTGCCTGGAAGCACATATATGTAGTATTCATCCAACTCGTCCAAGGTCACTGAGTCCTTTCACTGTCTGTTTATTTGTGAGATTGTTGTATGGCACAAGCTACAGTCATATGTAATTGTTAAGGGGATGTGGATTGAGAATTCTGTCATGAAAACTCATTGCTCCTTCTGGCGAGTTAAGCCACATATCCCATTCTGCCAAACCCTTCTCAGACATTTCTCAACTATTTTCTTTCTCCTTTCTTAACAGATTTTTTAAAATATTTTTTAAAAGGAAGGAAAATAAAAACCTACCTTATGAAATTAGCTTGGCCTTGACGAGAATCTTGGCCTTGTTGAGTTTAGATTCCCAGCTGACCATTTTCCATTCTGTCACTAAGATGCATTTGGAAAACAACAACAAATAACCCCTGAGACCTGCTATTGTTTCTTTATGGTTTATGTTTCATGCTCTACTGCTTAGCCGGCAGGGAGGGAGGCTTAACTGACAAACCCAATTTCTGTAGCTGTGCAGATATCACCCACAATTGAAAGCCACAGTGAAAACTTACAAATCCACCTCAGCCACATTTTTGTTGTTGTTCTTCTTCTGAGAAACACACATGCACAAAGAAGTTCCACGTTTGCGGAGTGGGACCAAACAATCTTGGTGTAGAATGAAGGAAAAAATGGTGAAACTGTGGAAGGTGAAATTATTTAAACTATAAAAAGTAAATGACGGCCAGACATGGCAGCTCACGCCTGTAATCCCAGTGCTTTGGGAGGCTGAGGCAGGCTGATCACAAAGTCAGGAAGTTGAGACTGGCCTGTCCAATATGGTGGAACCCCATCTCTACTAAAAACACAAAAATTAGCCAGGTGTGGTGGCAGGCGCCTGTAATCCCAGCTAATCGGGAGGCTGAGGCAGGAGAATTGCCTGAACCTCGGAAGTGAAGGTTCCAGTTAGCCAAAATCATGCCATTGTACTCCAACCTGGGCAACAGAGCAAGACTCTATCTGAAAAAAAAAAAAAGCAAATGACTTTGTTTCCTGAATCTTTATACCACCTCCTTTGATGCAGTCTCCGTTCTGCATGAAGCCTGTTTTGTTATTTGTTTTCTGGTCCTGAGATTGCACTGAAATTGCATGACTCTTAGAATTCTTGGATAACTTTTCAAGAACCACTTTGGAAAAATTATTGTACAACAGTATCTCTCTGGAATCCACTTTTATTCTCTCCCTGTCGCTTGCTTTGCCAGTGGTCCATTAGCTGTGTAAGTGATGTAGCTCTGCCTTCTTTTCACTCATGTATTACTTCTGATTGGCATATCTTCTTTACCTTAAGTGGCAGTCAAAATTTTACTTAGTTTTCAGTATTCACCTTAAACATTACCTTCTGTGAAAGGCCTTTCAGTTCATATTATTAATGATCTATTCATATTTATTAAGTTTTCTAGTATGTATAGTATCCATAGTAGATGTCTGCTAAATATTAAATTGATGTTAATATATGGCTTAAGAAATTGCTAATTTTATAGTACAATGAATTTTTAATGTAAACAACAAAAGACATCTTAAAAAGCTAGTTTATTTTTATGCCTCAACAGCACATATTAGAAAATACAAGAGAAAAAATATTGTTAAGAAAAAATTTAGACATACCAGATATTAAAATTTAGACATAAAGTTCAATTCAGAGAAATTTTTTCCTAAAATATTGTAAATTTGGAAAAATTTTGCAAAGAGTCAGAAAACACTGTAGGGACAATATATGATAAGTAAATTGTACTTCAGCAACTCATTGCTTCTTAGATACCATTGAATTATTTGCACCAATCGAGGAACACTGTTACACAAATCTATTTATATTTATATTTGATACACATTTTAGGATTCCTGTTCAGTGTATTTACTTTCTTACTTATGTCTTATCTGGATTCTTATTAAAGTTAGTTCTTTGCTATGCTTGGAGGAGAGGTCATTAGAAACATGCTGAGAACTGGGAGGTGTAGGCACTTCAAGTTTAAATTTGCTGTGAAGAAGCTACAAATAATCTACTTTCAGTCTAAATTCGGGTGGCCTATAGTTTTACAAACCAAAGCATGATCATGGGCTGCTAATTTAGGGAACTATACTGCAGAAACCATGACACAATCAGCTTGCTAGTCAACATTTAGAACCATATTTGGAAATTGTGCTCAGGTCTGCAATTTGTAATTAACAGGTAGGGGTTGAATCCAGAGGTGGCTGAGAGTTCAGCCACAGAGGTGATAAAAAGAGTGGGAAAGAACTATGAGGGAATTTAAAGAAACTGGGATTAGTCAGCTTGGAAAGAAAGGAAGATAAAGAGCAATTTAATAGCAGTCTTTATGTACACAGAGAAGCTTAGCGGAACATAGTGACCAGTGTTTTCCATCTCACCCGAGGACAACACAAGAGGCTTAAACTGCAATATGAAGGATTTGGGATAGGCATAAGAAAGTATCTACTAACAAGCAAAATTGGAGTGGACTACTGAGAAATATGGTAGAATTTTCATCTCTGAGGATTGAAAATGTATATTTTCTATTCCCTTTGAGTGTTTTAACATGAATCTTGCTCAAAGACATTGGCCTAGAGTTGATGGCTTGCTGGAAATACATTCATTGTGTGATATCACTATTTTTAGAAGCTTCTTCATAGATAGCAGAGAGGAGCAAGTACACCAATCAAGTTACGGGCAGTGTGATGTGGAGAAAAGGGCTCTAGGCTGAGAGGCAAAGGAACTTGATTGCTGTCTCTGGTGTACTGCAGTTAGTTGAGTGTTCTTGTCACTTAACTCCTCTCTGCTTCAGTTTTCTAATCTGTAAAATGAGGGAGCCAATCTAAATGGCTCAAAATGGAGTTTAAAAGTAAGAAAGTGTAATATTCAGTAAACATAAGCTAAAAGCCTTTCCTGGGACAGGCACAGAGCAAGACTTCTTCACATATTATCTTATAGAGCATCTCATTTGATATGGTTTGATTCTGTCCCCACCCAAATCTCATCTTGAATTGTAGCCCTCATAATTCCCTTGTGTTGTGGGAGGGATCTGTTGGGAGGTAATTGAATCATGGGGTGGGTCTTTCCCATGCTGTTCTCTTGATAGTGAATAAGTTTCACAAGTTCTGATGTTTTTTGTTGTTGTTGTTGTTGTTTTTTGAGACGGAGTCTCTCTCTGTCGCTCAGGCTGGAGTGCAGTGGTGTGATCTTGGCTCACTGCAACCTCTGCATGCCGTGTTCAAATGATTCTCCTGCCTCAGCCTCCTGAGTAGCTGGGATTATAGGCACATACCACCATGCCTGACTAATTTTTGTATTTTTGTTAGAGACTGAGTTTCACCATGTTAGTCAGGATGGTCTTACCACTGGGTTGGGGGGTAGAGATCATAATGGTTTTCTGGCCTTACTAGTATGATTAGCTTAGTGAAAATATGATTCACTTAGTGAAAATATTTATTAGCTTAATGAAATTTTATTAGCTTAATGAAACTTTCATTAGCTTAATGAAAATATTTTCTCTTGCTGGCAAAATAATTCACATTCTGCTTAATAAATGTTGAATCAGCCGGGCGCGGCGGCTCAAGCCTGTAATCCCAGCACTTTGGGAGGCCGAGGCGGGTGGATCACGAGGTTGAGAGATCGAGACCATCCTGGTCAACATAGTGAAACCCCGTCTCCACTAAAAATACAAAAAATTAGCTGGGCATGGTGGCACATGCCTGTAATCCCAGCTACTCAGGAGGCTGAGGCAGGAGAATTGCTTGAACCCAGGAGGCAGAGGTTGCAGTGAGCCGAGATCGTGCCATTGCACTCCAGCCTGGGTAACAAGAGCGAAACTCCGTCTAAATAAATAAATAAATAAATAAATAAATAAATAAATAAATAAATGTTGAATCATTATTCTTACTAGATTTATACAACCTATTTCATTGTCTTGCCTTTAACACAGTATGAAAATTTGCTGAAAAACTGAGAGATGCCATTTTTAGAAACCAACTTCTTTGATATTTTTTTTTAAAAAAGAACTTAGTGCTATTCATCATTTTGTGTGCATACCTAAAACAGCTCTTGGTATGTAAGACATGCTTTATAAATTTGTGTTGAACAACATGAATGAATGAGAATTCATTATTGGTTAAAAACAGTTTTACTTAAAGCACTTGATATAGTGAAATAAGCCAGGGACACAAGTCAAGATTTAGCCTGGCACTGACCAACTATGTGACTTACATCAAGTCAAGTCTCTACTCCTTTTGACTGGCCCTCACATGCAATATATCCTTTGCAGAATGATGGGGTTTAATCTAAATGATTCCTAAGGTTCCTTTCAGGTCCCAGCTTTTGCAGCTTCCTGTAGACTGTGAACATGGGAATAAAGTCTGATTTTCTCAGTGACTCATCTGGGACCCAGAAATTGGCAGATTTGGAAAGAAAACCTAATATTCTCTAAAAATGAAGCTCTTAACTTACAGATTCTAAAAGAAGGTCCAAAAGGCAGTATTCATGAAACTGTTATTATTACCTTTTGCTGGTGGGTAAAGTTAACATTTTGCCCACCAGCAAAAAGACCTAGCTCTATATTTATGAAAATTCATAAGTTGAAAGTTTTTTGAAAGTTCATTTGGAAACAAGTTTCTCTCGACAGCTGAGAAGTGATTGTTCTATCTTGCATTAAGTTGTGTATATTTTAATCTTTTGTGTTGACCTGTAGTCATCTTGCTGGTCAAGCTAACATGTTTTGATAGCCCGGAGTTGGAAAACCTGGTCACTATTGACCTAACTGTATTCTTGGACCACCTATGGAACTCTTGGCAATTAGGTTTTCTCATAAAACTCTTTTCTGGAGGGCCTCTGTGGATAAGATGAGTAGCACATTACATTTTAGAATAGTATGTGCTAGGAACCAGTGCAAGTGAAACTGTGACATTATAGAAGATGCCTCTGGCTTACTCATCTTCATTATGACAGGAATTTGCCATTGTCAATGTCTTATATGTTGTAGAATGAGAAGGACGTGCTCGCAGTTTTGGAGTAGGCAGTCTCCAAGGCACCGGGAGTGACTAGACCCTGGTCTCTAGGCCTAGGCTTAGCTACATTCCCTACAAGGCCCTTGGCGTGTACTGAACAGTGCTACCTGTTCAGTTGGTCAGTCATTCTGTTTCCAGACAAAAGGCATGTCACCCTGTTTCCAGGCAAAGGGCATGGCCCTGAAAATGGTCAACAACAGGGCAAGATCCTGGCTCTAGTTTGGGATTTGTCCTGTCCTTTTAGTTAGGCAAGCCCTCAATTTAGGGGACAGGATCAGAGCTGTGTCATAGATCGATTGTATTTTTGTACCCTATGTAGCCCTCAAGACTGCCTCATGTCTTTGATTATTTACTGATGCCATCATGGGCTAGGCTGCCTTCTTCATCGCATACTAAAATTTTCACTTTAACTAGATTGAAGCAATTCATATCATTTCTAGCATGTCACTGAATTCTACTCCTGCTCTTCAGAATCATTTACACTTTTTCAGCTAGGTATCCAGCACTGAGAAGGCACAGAGGAGACCCGGCCTGTAGCCAGCTGAGAGGTTACGAAAAGTATCAAATTGTAGGACAATCATATGCAGGTGACTTTCTCATTCAGTGTAATGTGGATTATATTAGTTGATGCTTTTTGATTGCCAGCAATATAAATTAATTTGACTAACTGAAAGGGAAAGAAGTAATTTTTGGATATATATAGAGTATGTTATAAAATTGAAGGAAAAGTAGAACAAGCATTTCCAGAATAGGACAGCTTTGGGAGTACAGGAAACAGAAACTAATAGTCACATCAAGGCACCACCACGGATGAGTTCACTCCAGACATATTCTGTTAAACATCTTTATTGTTTGATTAATCATTCAGATTCCCAGCAGAGAATTCAACTGGCTGGTTTGGATTATAAGCCAAGCCAGGGAAGGCCCTGTGCCTTAGATGACAGTCCTACCAGCACTGTCCATAATGAAGGTCGGGGTGGTTACCCAAAGCCAAGCACTTTTAGTGTTACTACCAAAAAAAGATATTCAAAGGCAACAGATGTCTACTACAAAATCTGTTCTATGGAATCTACAGTGAGAGAATAGATTCAACCTTACAGCTAAAGAATCGGACTGCTATGCAGAGATTTCTGATTCTTAGCAGTTGCCAAAAAGACCCTTATCCGGCTTAGGAGTTCTTAGCTGTGATTTTAGTATCCTTTTGTTTCCTAAGTACTTTTAAAATGTAAATCAGTAACTAGCAAGAAGTATCTTTGGTCATTGTAGTTGCCTGAAGTAGAATACATTTTAAAAATTATTTGATGTGAGAAAAATTACCATCATTATTATCACACATGGAAGGTCAACATTAGGGCCAGTCAGTGGAGGTAAACTGTCAGAAGGATATCCCAGTTACTTTCTCACTTACGAGTTGTGTAGATTGAGGGGATTTGAGTCTTTGAGGGCTTTGACTAGAGTAACTGACTTCAAACGAATTAGCAAGAGGGATATTTCTGCTTCTATCCACTGAGGGATTTGTAGCAAGAAGCCATATTGTTGATAGTATATTATAATAACAAAGGGGATTTTAAAAGGAGGATGACACATTGATTTGGAATGTTTTCTCATCTGTATTTACTTATTCTTAAATATTTTCCTTCATGCTTTCTTTTTCAAGTGGATGACCAGCTGGTTGCCACCTTTTTCTTCTCTCTTTGCCTCTGTTTCTAATTTCTTTCTTATCCTTAACCACTCCACTTTCCTTCCTCCAATCTTGTTTTCTCTCTAAATCTTTCCTCCAACCTTATTGAATCTCTCCCCTTCTTTTTGCTATCTGGTCGTTGGATCTATAATTTCTATTCCTTTTCCTGAAATTCCCTCCTTTTTCCTTTTCTCCTGAACCATCGTTCTAGTCCTCCCCAACCCCAAGCTTCTTATCTCTTCACTGTTAATCTCCAATGTGTTTACTGACTTGTGTGCCAAAAGGCAAAATCCCCAGCACCCTCCCAACCATGCCAGTGCATTGAAAAGCAGCAGCTGTCATTGCTCAACAAGTCCCTTGTGATCTACGAATCAATGGATAAGAATTCTCACAGTGAAAGTTTACATGTATATGTTTGTATATATATATGAGACATATGACCATGTTTACTGAATGGAGGACTTGGATCTTTTCTAGTAGAGAAGAAAAGCAGAAAGCCTAAACCTATTTCTTTATTAAGTCAGTGGAAAAGTCATATAGGGAACATAAGTGATGTTAAAGAGAGAAACAGGGACAGGAGACCAATAAACAGGCATTAGACTATCTTGCTGAACTTATTATTGATGATAGACACAGGAATGTATTATAAATGCAGTGGTGGAACAGAATAAGACCCAGGAAAGAAAGAGATGGTAATAAATGGTAATATAATCCAAGTGATTCGTATGCTCAAGTGAAAGAAAGAAGAAAGAGGACAGTGTACACAAAGTAAAAGGGCAAGGAAACGGAAGTAGAGGCATAACTGATAGAGATAAATAGTTGGGAAATATGAGAAGCCTTCCTGGCATCAGTAAAATATTACATGTTAAACAGCAAACAAAGGACAACAACAGTGGGTTGTAGTACTTTTGGAATATACAAGTTAGATAATACAAGAGTAGTTTCTTTAAAATAAGCAACTTTGGAAATCAGGTCTCCAGTAAAGGGAATTGGAAGAATTTGAATAGATGAAATAAGGAGCAGTGGCAAGCGATACAAACCTTAAGCAGGAAAAGTGATTTTAAATGGTACTGGCAGGTTAACAACTGGCAAAAAAAAAAAAAAAGGAAGATGGTGCTATATCCCCTGGGTGCTGGGAAATCAACCTGGCCTAAAAAGGAGCAGACCCACCTAACTCTTTTGCCAAGCACTGTGCTAGGTGCATTGCATACACTTTTAATTTAAGCCTTGCTATACGTAAAAGTGAAGCCAAGGTCTGAGAATTATATCCATTGGGAGGAAAAAACAGGAAAATTTTCTGAGCCAGTTCCAAAGTCATAAGGCTCAGGGGGGAATGACTTTGATTTTGTCGAGTCAGAGTGAACAGCCAAAGGCAGCAGACATAGGATATTGTCAGAGGTAAATCACCAGCTCGGTCTGGTCTGTCTTATTGCAAGGTCAGAGGACCACAGCAAGCCAGCCAAATGTTTTCAACCATGGAAATCCCCTAACTTTCCAACTGCTAAAGTCCCACAGCTCTGAGCTTTTACTCACAGGATGGCTCCCTTCCAGCTTTCAAATCTCTCCAAGTTGGTTAATCATTTTCTTGTTCTGACTCATTCAGGCCTCTAGAAAAATAGCTGTAGGTACTGGAAGGCCTATGTAGATCAAGGAGTTCAGATAAATTGGCTTGATATTGGTCTATAGAAAAATCTAGAAGATATTGCCAAAAGCTTTTAAGCATACCGTCTTCAGATACTGGGATGTGGGCTAGAGCCACAGGCCATTGGCTCATTCATGTATTTGAAGCAGAATATTTTTGTGTGTGTTAGGAGACCTAGGTATGTTCATTTCTTAATGTAATGTTAGATATCGTAGGCTGGTTGTTTAGGTGATAGAATTTTATTGTGATCACTTATTTTTATATCTATTCAGATGGAGTACGGGCCAGATTATAACCTCCTAACAAGAACAACAGTAAACACACAGATAGTGCTTATTACTAGTTAAGCATGAAGAGGCCACATTGACAGAACTGAAATGTCAGTTCTGGTTGTCCGAGCCAAAGCCATATATGCTGATTACATTATTTTGTTTGGCTAATATGCCTTATCATGAAGCTTATTTTAGAGGAATTGTTCATTTTTAGATTTTTAAAAATACTTTTAAGTCATACTAGAAGGTCCATTCTCCTGCTTTTATAGTAATTTAGTCTCCTGGTTTATTGATTTGGTTCATGGACATTCATTAAGTACCTGAGTATGCTAGTCACTGGAGATGCAGTTTTAACTAAGGCGTTACCCCAGACCTGAAGTTGTATATTGCATTTTGTGCTTAGTGATTGGTATAAGTAAAATACTTGAGGAAACACAGAAGTAGCAGCAAATATTTCTGCAAAGGAGAAGAGAAAATATTTGAGTTGAAACTTCAAGAATATATCAACATTTTCCAGATTCAACAAGGATGGGAGGAGGCCTATTAATACAGGGAACAGCATGTGGAAATACAAAGAGGTGTGAAAGAGCATAGTATATTTGGGGCAAAAAAGGACATTTTTTATGAGTTGTAGTAGAAAATGAGCCTAAATAGGTTAAATTGTGTTAAGATTGTGATGGGTCTCATAGCATACAAGGCATTATTGTGTAAGTAATAGGGCTTATGGAGGTTTGAAGGAAAGAGAGTAACTTCATTTGATTTGTTTTTTCAGGAAGAGAATTCTGATGATAGTGTAGGGTGGGAAAGGTGGTAACAAACGAACCAGTGGGAAAGCTGCTGTATAGTCTGGAAGTGGTAGCAGTAGGAGAAGAGGTGAAGGGACAGATTTGAGATGCATATCGGAAGTCAGTTGAGCAGACTGCAGTGACTGGTTGGATACAGGGGTGGGTGTTTGAGAGGGACCTCCAGTTAGGAACTCAGATGTCTGGATGTGTCATGCTGCCTTCAACAAGAAATGAGGAGGAAAAGCAGCCTTGGGGGAATGATGAAGTCATTTTTTAACACGTTAAGTTTAAATTAAGGCACTAATGAGCAGCAGAGACATTCAGGTGGAGAAGTCCAATGAATGACAATAGTATGGGTCAAGAAAGAAAGCTGAGAAGTATGTGAATTACAGTTATGCATCACTTAATGATGGGGATGTGTTCTGAGAAATGAGTTATTAGGTGATTTCAAATTTTTTTTTTTTTTTTTTTTTTTGAGACGGAGTTTCGCTCTTGTTACCCAGGCTGGAGTGCAATGGCGTGATCTCGGCTCACCGCAACCTCCACCTCCTGGGTTCAGGCAATTCTCCTGTCTCAGCCTCCTGAGTAGCTGGGATTACAGGCACGCACCACCATGCTCAGCTAACTTTTTGTATTTTTAGTAGAGACGGGGTTTCACTTTGTTGACCAGGATGGTCTTGATCTCTTGACCTCGTGATCCACCCGCCTCGGCCTCCCAAAGTGCTGGGATTACAGGCTTGAGCCACCGCACCCAGCCAGGTGATTTCAATATTATGCAGACGTCGTAGAGTGCACTCACACAAACCTAGATGGTATAGCCTGCTGTACACCTTGGTTGTGTGGTACAGCCTATTGTTCGTAGGGAGTGAACCTGTAGAGCATGTTACTGTACTGAATACTATGGCCAATTAGAACGCAATGCCAAGTGTTTGTATATCTGAACATAGAAGTTAAACAGTAAAAAAATGGTATAAGAGATAAAAAAAAATGGCACACCTTTAAAGGGTACTTACCATGAAGAGAGCTTGCAGGACTGAAAGTTGCTCTGGGTGAGTCAGTGAGTGCATGGTGAGTAAATTTAAAGGCCTAGGATATTACTGTATACTACTGTAGACTTTATAAATACTAAGGCTATACTAAGTTTATTTTACAAATTTTCAATAATAAACTTAATTACTGTAACTATTTTACTTTATAAACTTTTAATTATTTTTAACTTTTTGACTTTTTTGTAATAAAACAAATCAAGCACAAGAGAAAATTATATATAATCAAGAGGTAAACAGGAGATGTTTGAGCTGTGCTGGCATTGCACAGAATACTGTTTTACAATAAAATATTTTTAATATGGGCCAGGCATGGTGGCTCAAGCCTGTAATCCCAGCACTTTGGGAGGCCTAGGCGGGTGGATCACGAGGTCAAGAGATCGAGACCATCCTGGTCAACATGGTGAAACCCCGTCTCTACTAAAAATACTAAAAATTAGCTGGGCATGGTGGCATGTGCCTGTAATCCCAGCTACTCAGGAGGCTGAGGCAGGAGAATTGCCTGAACCCAGGAGGCGGAGGTTGCAGTGAGCCGAGATCGTGCCATTGCACTCCAGCCTGGGTAACAAGAGCGAAACTCCGTCTCAAAAAAAAAAAAAAAAAACCAACAACAACAAAAAACAAGAGTGAAACTCCGTCTCAAAAAAAAAATTTTTTTTTAATATGTAAGAAGAGTATACTGTAAAATAATGATAAAAGTATAGCATAGTAAAAACAAACCAGCAACATAGTCATTTATTATCATTATCAAGTATTCTGTGCTGTACATTATTGTATATGCTGTGCTTTTATATGACTAACAATACAGTAGGTTTGTTTACACTAGAATCACCACAACTGCATGAGTAATATCTTGTACTATGTCGTCAGGACAGCTACAGTGTCACTACATGATAGGAATTTTTCAGCTCCATTATATTGTTGACCATGCAGCACATAACTATACTTGAAGCTAAGACAGCCGATTAGATTAATCAAGCAGAAGAGGAGGGGACAAAGGACAGTATAGAGCAGGCGTCCCCAAACTTTTTACACAGGGGGCCAGTTCACTGTCCCTCAGACCGTTGGAGGGCCACCACATACTGTGCTCCTCTCACTGACCACCAATGAAAGAGGTGCCCCTTCCTGAAGTGCAGCGGGGGACCGGATAAATGGCCTCAGGGGGCCACATGCGGCCCGCAGGCTGTAGTTTGGGGACGCCTGGTATAGAGAGTGTATTCTGTTTTGGTTTTGTTCCTTTAAGAGGTGAGGTCTTACAGGCATGTGTATGTTCATTGGAGCACTATTCACAATAGCAATGACAATGAATCAACCTAAATGTTCATCAATGGTAGACTGGATAAAGAAAATGTGATACATATACACCGTAGAATACTACACAGCCATATAAAAACAATGACATCATGTCCTTTGCAGCAACATGGATGAAGCTGGAGGCCATTATCCTAAGTGAACTAACACATGAATAGAAAACCAAACCATGTGTTATTTCTTATAAGTGAGAGCTAAGCATGGAGTACATATTGACACAAAGAAGGGAGTAATGGACACCAGGGCCTACTTGGGGGTGGAAGGGAGGGAGGAGGGTAAATGATAGAAAAACTACCTATTAGATACTATGCATTTTACCTGGGTGGCAAAATAATCTGTGCACCAAACCCCATGACAGGCAATTTACCTATATAACAAACTGGGATATGTACCCCGGAACCTAAAATAAAAGTTTAAAAAATTAATTAATTAAATAAGAGATAGGGTTTTGATGTGTTGCCCAGGCTGGAGTGTAGTGGATATTCACAGGTGTGGTTCCACTACTGATCAGCATGGGAGTTTGACCTGCTCTGTTGCCAGCTTGGGCCAGTTCAACCCTTCTTAGGCAACCTAGTGGTCCCTTTCTACCATAAGGTCACCATATTGATGTCAAATTTAGTGGGGATACCTGATCAGCATTGTGCTCTACAGCCCAGACTCCTGGGCTCAAGCCTCCTGCCTCAGCCTCTCTGGGAGCTGGACCTATAGGTGCTAGCACCATGCCTGATGACTGTGTATTCTGTCCTGATTGTGTATCAAGTAATCTATTCGTGCTATATAGAGAGAGTTTTAGGAGTTCACTAACAGGGTTTTACAACATGTTTGTTGTTTTTATGACAGAACACACTTTGGATTCTGTTCTTCTTCTACATATGACTAAACAGACTTTTTAATGAGGTTTGATACCTCAGTCAAAGGCTAGTAAGACACTGGCCACTTCTAGGCCATTATCTTTGTGTGTACTTTGAGGAGGAATTGGGGAGTTGTTCTCTGAAACACAAACACGTGCTCCTGCTCAGCTTTCCCTGGCTGACCTGGATTCTAAATTGACTGCTGGCTCCTCTATATAGATTTGCAGACATCCACACAAAGGAGTGTCATTTGTATGCAGCCCCTTAACTAATAGTAACAGTCTGTTCCTTAAGCCTCTGAGAAAGTACAAAATTGATTCCCCAGCACTTGCCTATTTTCAAGGACACCTGTATGACCCTTCATCAAACCAGCTGACACACTCTGCCTGCCTTTATGCACCTGCTATTTCAATTATGTAAGCAATAATGTATGCCTCAAAAATCTCTGTCCTGGGAAATTTCTTCAGAAGAGAATTATTGGAAAAAATTTTTTTTGCTGTGGAGCCAACTCAGGGATTTGAATCTTTTCCAGCCTACAGAGCACCTGGATTCAAGTGTCTATTCCCTCCTGACTCTGGAAGAATGAGTTGCATCTTGAATTGAGGATCATAAGCACATTGAGAAACCATGAGTTTATTTCTTCCTGCTGTTAACTGAAGCAATGAAAAATAAACAAATCCAGATAGTCCAGAGACAGTTTTAAGTATCACAAGATGAGGCCTAGCGATGTACTAGAACTTAGGAGCCTTGGTTTCAAAATAGTTTTAAAAACTTTATTGAAACGTAATTTACAGACCATCAAATTCACCTATTTAAAATGTCCCATTTAGTAATTTTTGTTTATTCCCTGAGTTGTGTGACTATTGTCATTGTCAAGTTTGAGAACATTTTTACCCCCAAAAGAAATCTTGTACCCATTAGCAGTCACTCTGCACTTCTCCTCCTTACTCCCCATCCCAACCCTAGGCAAACACTGCTTTCTGTCTCTATGGATTTGAGTTTTTTCCTTCTGTTGTTTAGCTATTATAAATAATGCTGCTATGAATATTTACAAGGTTTTGCATGGACATGTGTTTTCATTTCTCTTATGAATATATCTATGAGTAGAATTGCTGGGTCATATGTTAACTCTTTTTTTTTTAACGTTTTGGGGAGCTGCCGAATCATTTTCCAAAGTGACCGCACTATTTTACATCCCAGCGTCAATATATTGAGGGTTCTAGTTTCTCCACTTCCTTGCCAAAACTTTTTATTGTCAGTCTTATAGCCATCCTAGTAGTTGTGAAGTGGTATTTCATGGTGGTTTTGATCAGAAACATTTTTCACAAAATAGAATTCCTTAGTTGTTTTTTTTTCTTTTAAGATGAGATCTTGCTCTGTTACCCCAGCTGGAATACAGTGGCACAATCATAGCTCACTGCAGCCTTGAACTTTTGGACTCAAGCAGTTCTCTCACCTCAGTCTCCCAAGTAGCTGGGACTACAGTTTTGTTTTTTTTTTTTGTAGAGACAAAGATCTCACTGTGTTTCCCAGGCTGGTCTCAAATTCCTAGCCTCAAGCAGTTCCTTCTGTGTTGGCCCCCCAAAATCCTGGGATTACAGGCATGATCCACTGTGCCCAACAACATTCCTTTTTTTTTTTTTTTTTTTTACAAGGAAAAGTTATGGCTGGGCATGGTGGCTCACACCTGTAATTCCAGCACTTTGGGAGGCCAAGGTGGATGGATCACAAGATCAGGAGTTCAAGACCAGCCTGGCCAGCATGGTGAAATCCCATCCCTACTAAAAATACAAATATTAGCCAGGTGTGGTTATGCGCACCCTGTAATCCCAGCTACTCGGGAGGCTGAGGGAGGAGCATCACTTGAACCTGGGAGGGGGAGGTTGCAGTGAGTCAAGATTGTGCCATTGCACTCCAGCCTGGGCAATAGAGTGAGACTCCATCTCAAAAAAAAAAGAAAAAAAAAAAAGAAAAGTTGTTGATAGAGTATGCTAACCCTTATTTGTCACTGTGACACTCAGCTTGGTCTCAACTCTTAAAACCAGGCCATATAATGTAATGAAATGTATCCCTGGGTTGTGGTCTGCAGAACACCTGCACTTAATTCTGTAAATTTAGGGTTGATGTGATGCTTTTTAACAGATTCCTGCATTCTACCAGGTATCAGACTATCAGGGGATAGAGTGTGACCTTGGGCGAGATGTATTGCTCCTCTTAGCCTGTTTCTGGATCTACATTAGAGAACTCGACATGGTGATATTTGTGTCCTTTTCAGCTGTGATGTTCTATAGTAGCATTCTGTGAACCACTCTCAGAAGACACTAGTTCTGCAGAAACCTTGGCACCTTAACAACAACAACATCAACAACAAAATCACAAATATTTATCAAATAGTCACAGCATATAAGGCACGATGCTGGTTACTAAGGTCACATAGATAACTAAGCTGTGGTCCTTGTCCTTGTAGAAATAACAGCCTCCTGGGGCAGACTTGTTGAAGATAAGACACAACTGTTATCCGAGGAAAATGCCTCTGCACTTCCCTCATGGGCACCTGGGGGGTGTGGGTGGACACATGGCCTTCCTGTGGCTTTTTCCATACTCATTTGCCCCTTCTCTGACTCCCTTTCTCAAAGTGTCACCAATAGCACCACAGCCACTCTTGGAGGTACTCAGTGTGTCAAGTCAGCCCAAGAACACTTACTACCCTGCTTTCTGCCTGACATGGAGGTCACAACAGTGTTCTCATCACACGCTGATCCTCCAGAGAGGGAAGCAGTCATCCTGCTCCAGCCTCAGCGCCTGCTTCCCAAGAAGCTGCCCTTCTGTACAGTCTTTTTTTCTTTTTCTTTTTTTAACTGGGCACCGGGACTCTACTCTAGTGCCTGACTTTGATATGTTTTCTTCAACTCACAGCCCTCTTCTTTTGTTCATTGTTCTCTGTCATCTTTCACTCACCCATCTCATCAGCCCAGCCCTGTGGTACTGCCTCAGTTCTGAGACCCTGGAGTTTCCTTTATCATCTCTACCAGCCAAAAGAACTATATGAGGCCTCTTTATCTAGCATGCTCTGATAGAACTATCAAATGTTCCAACAATCTCATTTCAGGTACTTTCTATTGTCCCTTTAAATATACATTGCTGCCGGGCGCGGTGGCTCAAGCCTGTAATCCCAGCACTTTGGGAGGCTGAGGCGGGTGGATCATGAGGTCGAGAGATCGAGACCATCCTGGTCAACATGGTGAAACCCCGTCTCTACTAAAAATACAAAAATTAGCTGGACATGGTGGCGCGTGCCTGTAATCCCAGCTGCTTAGGAGGCTGAGGCAGGAGAATTGCCTGAGCCCAGGAGGCGGAGGTTGCGGTGAGCCGAGATCGCGCCATTGCACTCCAGCCTGGGTAACAAGAGCGAAACTCCGTCTCAAAAAAATATATATATATACATTGCTGACAAGGGCCCTGGTTTTTAGTTGAGAAAATTTGGCCAGTATAACTATAATTTGATATCTGAATTAAAAAGTGAAAGGTCTTAGCTTGGATGTGAAAAAGCTACATTAGTCACATTGTTTTGGCCCACAATATTCTTTATTTTTACACAGTCTATCCACCCAGAAGGCCACATTCTGTCCATGAGAACATCCATGAAGGCATCAGAGCCAAGAGACCTTCTCACTAAGTGTGACACTGACACTGACACTGTCCAGGAGCCACAGCCCCGGTCTGTCAGCAGCTGAGGTTTTTATAGGGCGTCCCTATTACCCTGGGTGTTATATCTACAATAATAGAGACTGCCTCGGATCTGCCTCAGATCATCTCAGAACAGACCTCATTGTGACCATTTGGAGCCACAGCCCATGCCTGTTGTGTATGTAATGACTGCAGTGACTTAGAACAGCGCCTTTCACCCCAGGAGCTGGAAACCTTTAACAGCCTTAACTCCACTTCCTTATACAGCCACTTAGGGGAAAACAGACAATAAACAGGAACTTCTGGGGATTGTCTGTTCAGGAAAAGCAGAGAGAAAACGAAGATGGTGTCCACAAGTAGCGTGGGCTTTCTTTTCCTCGTGCCAATATAACCTGAAGCTCATCTGAATGGCCACAGTACTTTTTCTACTATATAGATATATTCTTTTCTCTCTCTACTCAACGTATACTTTTATATATGCCTAATTTATTCCATCTCAGTAACAATATTTCCCACATCTAATAGTACTAAAGTGACAATTCAAAAGCACAAAACCCATACTACTCCTCCCTCTACTTGTTACTTTTTCCACCCTCCTCTTACCCATATCTCCATTAATACTCACTCATAGGTAATGCCAGACTCAAGGATGTTAAGCCAAGGAAATCTGCCTTGATGTTTGTCTTCTTGAACTATTGGACTATTTTATATTTCTCCAAGTTATGCTATCAAAGAAAGAAAAATTATCTTACCCTTCTGTTGGGTAGATAGGGAAGAAGTTGAGAAAGAAAAGGAAAGGAGCTAGCATATTCTTTGCCTCAGGTGGTAGGGAAGGCACTTTACATATATTATCTTATTAAGCTAAAATAAAACCAAATTCACATGTGACAAGTCTACAAAGAAAAGCAATTCCAGCGAGCCTGCCATCTGTACTTGTTTATCATTTGTTAGCCAGCAGCTGTTTGGATGTTATCATAGCTTTCACCCCAGTCTACCTGGGTCTAGTCAATTACTTTTTCTTGTCTTTCCCTTTAAAATATGGCTCTGGTATGCTGAAAAACCCAAAGTGCATATTCTTTCCTCTTGGAAGAAGTGTTTGGAGCCTAGAATCAAAAAACTTCTTCTCTTTCCTTATTTTTCTTCTTTCTTTCTTTCTTGTGAGAAAAACCTATTCACTTTTAAATTGTCAATCATGGTTTCATGATAAAATATTTGGCTTCATCATTTTGGCTAAGTCTAATTAATATAGGTTCCATCTAAATTTAAAATTTTTTAGTTCTCAGATTTTATATTTTTTAAATACTTAAAAAGTAGTTTCTGCCCATCTCCCCGCAGTCTCCCTACAAGCAGTCCAGCTCATGTATGTTTTTTCTACCACTCCCAAGACCATTCAAATGACTCCCCTGCCCAGTCATTTCTCCCTTCATGAATTTTAGTGCCACACTGAGGTTCGGTCCCACTCCAGTCTCTTCTGAGCTGTGTGACCTTGGGCCTACACTGTCTCGGCTTCCCCATCTGAGGATACTTACTGGGTTGTTATGAGGATTAAGTGACTCTGGCAGTGTCTGCCTGGTCTCCAGACTTCCCCTGCTCATGTTGACCCTGTACACAGCTGCCAGATCAGTTTGTCTCAGCCTGGCTGTACCTCAGTCTGAAGCGTCTCTGGTTTCTGCCACCTGTGCCTTGCTATCTGAGCCCCTTCCAGGCTACTCCACACTACCCTTTCCAGACCTGTCTCTCGCTAATCTTCAGCATCAACCCTTGTCCTCCAGCCAGCCTGGAGTAGTAGGATTTCCATAAAGATGCATTTGTTTTCTTCACTTTAGACCTGGCTCAGTCCATCCTGTTGGCCCAGAATGAATTCTTTTCTCATCATACTTCAAGGTACCCTTCTCCCTAGCTGTCCTACCCGGGGAGTGCTTGGAGGTGACTGCCAACCTCTGAACCCCTAGGTAGTCTATGCTTGGACAGCACTTATAACAGACTGCCTGGAAATAGAAGATATTAGCACATCTTGTTTCCTGCTACAGGTTGTAGGCCCCTTGAAGGTAGAAAGTCTAGTTTTTCTTACATGTCAGCGCATAATAAATATTTGTTGAACAAATGCATAAGAAAGCTCCTTTTTATCTCCTCATTTTGAATTCAGTAGTTCCTCTAAGTTCAAACAGAAGAAAGTAGAGTATATAGCAGGACTTTGCCTTACTTCATCAACATATACTTTTCAAGTACCTGCTTGCTAATTGCTGGGGTTAAGAATAATACTATAGCTACAATTTACTGAGCCCTTCCTAGGTACTAAACACCATGCTAAATAAGTACTTTTCATATGTTATCTCATTTAATGTTCATGACAACCACATGAAGAAAATATTATTATTATCAGTATGTTATTATCCAAGCTCTAGGTCAGAGAAGTCAGTAACTTACTTGAGATCACCTACCTAGTAAGTGGTGGAGCCTCTTAGTTTTGGGATATGATCTGCTCCTGGAAGGACATAACCTCAGGCATGGAGGCCCTTAGAAAGCTTAAGCTCACCGTAAAGGAGCTGATGCTAGAGGCTGTCTGCTGATCATACTCCCATAGCTGGACAGCAAGTCCTTCCTTGAAAGAGACTCTTGGCAGAACATTTTAATGTATACGCTACTAATAATACCAAAAGCATCATGTATTACTTATTACTATTATTAAGATATGCTCTCCAGAGTTAATTGACATCTAAAACCTGGGACTATTTATAACAGAAATTTTAAGAGAAATAAGTACTTGTTGCCTTCAGATCACTCACTGTTTTGCTTCACATATGATAATCAATGATATTTCTCTCCTTTTTTTAGATAGGGAAATATTTTCAAGATGATTAAAATTTTTAAACTTGCAAAGGTTAAAAAATAAAGCATTCATATTTTTTCCTTTTGTAAACTTTTTTATATTGTGCATACTTTTAGGCAGAAACAACTTTCTACACGGTAATGCTTCTAATAGTTTATCTTTTTGGTTAAGTCATCTAGCATGTAAGAATTATTGAGTAACATCACTATTTAAATTGTCATGGTCAATGTTATTTTGTATTTTCTGAGGTTTAGACCTTGCTTATTTTTTTGATCCAGGCTTTTCCTTCCTTGGGGAATTCAGTTTCCCTTTGTTCACTTATTTATAGCTCTGCTGTGGGTATGGTTTGGAGCCTTGGTTTTTATTGCTTTAATTGCTTGGTAGCAACTGACACACTGTACACATTCCAGGCCCCATGTTCCCTTTACATATGAACTCACACTACTTGATGACTCAAATAGACTATAATGAATCCCCTTTATTCTGGGATTCTTTGAGATTCTGGGTTACTGTGTTGGTCTGTTTCCTTTAAACACGGTTCTGACAGCATCACCCTACTGGAAACAACTGATCTTTCATTTCTGCTGGTATCTCATCATCATGGATGTATCCCAATCTAATTATATGTTGATTTGTAATGAAAAGAGGTTTCCTCTCATATAATTTTCTGTTGACTTTATATTCCCTCTGTTTGGAAACCTCCAAGACTATTGTATCGATTTCAATTTTGTTAAACTGTTCTCTTTTCATTCACGATGACCTGCTTCCAATGTATTACTTTTCTATTCAGTGACTCTGTCAACCAATGTTATGTGTTAAAAAACAAACAACCACTGATAAGTTGGTGGGCTCTATGCTGCCATCTAAAATGTTACAGAAAGATCTATTTGTATTGTTACTGTTGCTGTGAATTAGTCCAACAGCCTACCTACTATATAAGATGTTTTGACCATAGGAGTTAAAAAAAAAAAAAAATCTTAACCAGAGTCCTCACTGAAGTCTGATTTGGGTACAATAAGAATTCATTAAAAACATAGAAGCTGCATTTCCTAGGAAATCGAGGCTTTTTCCTGTATTTGGGAGTGGTGAAGGATACGCCCAAGAAGTTGGAACAGATACAGCATTGGCAGACAAACAAAAGATCTGTAGGGCAGGACTTCCTTTTTATTCTCCTGAGCTCTCTCTCCCATTGTTTCAGAGAAGATGGAGCAAACACTCAGACAGAAGCTGCTTCAGTATTGTCTTCTATTGATAGGCTGCTTGTGTTCAGCGATTCCTCTGGCCCATAGTGTCTGCTGGACGGTTGGAGGCTTTTTGAAGCCACTGTATTGTTAGAGAATAATTAGAGTGAATGAAGCAGTGGGTAGGGGTTAACAGCAATTCTTTGTTGCAAGCAATTGGTAGTCTTGGCATCAGTGTTGGTAACAAGGCCAATCTACTGGAAGGAGTCGAAACAAAAGATGGAAAAGTTGTGGTTGGTTTGTCTGATCCATCCAGCAAATCCACCCATGCATGGCCATTGTGTCCTGTGAGCTCTCTGGAAATGCCTTTGGTCACACTGCATTCCAAGCCACTGGGTGGGTAATATCTGGGTAGTCTCATACATGGATTCCCTAGACTATTTCCCTTAACACAAATGGCAAGGCACAGGTGTTGTCTTGGCAATTAATCATACACTTCATAAAGAAAACTATGTCCTAACATTTGGGTAGATGAATGGCATGGTGGGAAAGGCCCATGATGTTTCCCTTAGAAGGAGTGTTAAAGAATGCCCTAACACTAAATAGCTCAGATGTGTCATTGATACCAAGGTGAAAATGTCTACGCAAAACCATGACCTCGGTCTTCATTGTCTCCTCCATCTGCTTCAGACCAGTTAGGCCCTGTCCTGGTCCTAGGAGTCTTAATCCCATTTGTATTGTAATCTAGAAGAGGCCCAGCCAGGGTGGGGTCCAACAAATTGGGGTGGCTATAAATTTAGTACTTCAAAGATAGTGGTTCTCATTGGAAAGATTTATAAGCTGAATGCCTGCCTCTTCCTCGCTAATTTGGGGAACTGGAGCTGCTGCTAAATTCTGAATCAAATACACTTGCACCTGTGGTTGATCAGATTTGTGATGTATTGGTAATACATGGAAGTGGTGCCTCATGTAAGGGCCCTGAGTTCCTACTGGAAGCCCCTCGCTTAGATTTTTATGATATTGGTATGATCTGCTAGTGTGTGATGCTTTACCCTCCTTTAAGTCAGCTTTCTACCAGAGCTTCCCAAGCACCAAGAGGCCTGCCTCAAATATTTGGTTCAAATCATGCAACATAAGTTACCTTATATCTCTTTCCTGTTACTTATCTAAAAGGACTGAGACTCACAGGCAGTTTAGAAGTGGAGGTGGGCAAGTCTCCAAGGCGATTTATGACTTTAGACACATATCCCTAAAAGGCGAATTCCTGCTCTCACAAGTTGAATAGGGCTCTAATCCCACAATCTGATTTAGGCCAAGAATGACTTACATTTGAAATCCCAAACCAAGACTGTTCAAGATCGGTATTAAAGTCTGAGCAATGAGGTGGAGGTAGTGTTCATCTTCACATTATTTTGAGAACGGGGCTGACCCTCATGGGTCTGTGTGTGTGAGGAGAGGTGGTTGTCAGGGGCAGGGGAAGGTATTGCGGGGAGTGAAGGAGAGACAGCAGTGTGCTTATTTTCAGTTTGTCAGCTGCTCTGGAAAATGGCCAGAATGAATGAGATACGGCAAGCCTTCAGGGCTGCTGTAAGCCAAGGAGAGACATGGCCCCTCCTTTTAAAAAGCTCTCTGGAATTTAGACTTAAAGTTTTATATGTTATTTTGTTTAGGGTAAATGTGAAATCCCTGAACATTCCCCAGCAAATGTTAGCTCCCAGGAACACACAGTGGGCCCTAACTCCCTGGACAGAAGTATGTCTTGAGGGAGAAAAAAGAATTCAGCACCATTCCTGGCTCTGTTTGGCCAGTGGAGAAAGATTAATGAGAACCGTGATTAGATCTGTCTCTGTGGCCTCCAGCAGATTATTGGAAAGACTTGAAAAAAAATCTCTTTGACAAAAGAGAGTAGAACTTCCAGTAGGCAGGGGAAAGAAAAGGGCTAAGTCTTCTAGGCCAAAATACGCCAGGGTTGGTACAAATGAGGGAGCTAGAGCAAAGCTGAGCACTTTCATGAGAAGAGGCACTGGCATCAACCTAAAGGAGAGAGATTCCGGGACGTTTAAGAAAAGGGGGCTTCCATATGGGAAGAAAGGCTTGTGAACCCAGTGTGGTTGTGAACTCTGTAACAGAAGTCACCAGCTGGGCTTTTTCTAGGCATGAGTTATAGTCTTTACTGGCAATCATGTTCCAAGTTTAATCTCTCCACAGAGTGACTTTGGTCTGACGTTCACATCATGAAAACTCCAGGCTGTTTTTTGCTTTACTCCTGAGTAATGTTGACATTTCTAAGGAGAGAGGAAATCTGGATAAATAAAATTCTTTTCTTGGCATTGTTAAAAATATTACTAAAAAGAGCAAAGGGTGTTTTCAGAGCTAAGTGGAAGTAAAGTCTTTCTTTGCAATTTGGAAAGGCCAGGTAGGTGGCTGGGTAAGCACTTTCCTGCAGACTGTTTGTTTTAGCCCACAGTGGTTTCTGAGCAGCTCTAAGTTCTGATAAAGGACACAAACACACCCGTGCCTCAGTGGCCATCTCACCTAATGCTGTCTTTTCTATCCTGTGACTAAAAATTTTTATCACTTGTAGGACCCTTCTGAAAATTACATTATAGCTAGTCTATCATGGATTTTGAGTTTTCTTTAAAGTTTGCTATCAAAAGCAGAACAACAACTTGTCATCATAGAACTGGAAGGCATGATTATTTTGTTTACCTCTTAACTTTTTGCCCATTTGGAAACTGAAATTGAGAGCAGTAAGTGACTTGCTTAAAGTTATATAGCTAGTTAGTGCAGGAACAGAAATGAAAAACTATTTTATGATGCCTGGTTTATCACAATGGAAGGCTCTGCCCACAAGAAGGAAAGTTCAGTTGAGATACCCTATAATTTTAAGAACTTTCATGAATGTACTAATTTTAGTAGAAACAACTAATCAAGATTGCTTATCATTCTCAAGGGAACATAATTTTAAGGAGAAACACTTGGAACAATCTAATTTTAAACTGTAATGCTAATTCTTTATTAGTCTTTTGGGGGGATGTTTTTTCACATGTTGCGTGACATATATGCACATTTTCTTATTTAATACTTCTTTTGACCCTGAAAGCATTTATTTGAGAATGAACACTAGCAGTCTAGGACAAGTTCAATACTGAAAGCCACATACATATAAATGGCAGCCATAACCCAAAAAAGAGAATAATATAGTGAGGGAAATGGTCTTCAGGGTGCTGCAGAGTGCTTTATAGTTACAAAATGCCTTCATGTATGTTCCTAATTGATCCTCAGGGCAGTACTGTAAAAGGAGGAATGGGTGTAGGCACAGCTGTTTTCCAGAACACCAAATCGAAGCTCAGAGATACTGCACAGCTCACCAGCATAGCGAGGAAGCTACTGCATTGGGACTCACATTCAGACTTTCACTCTAAGCCTGTAGCTCATTTTCTTACTTCATAATGTGCAAGTTGCAGAAGTAATAATGCTTTAAAAAGCAATCCTCATTTTTTTATGTTTACTTTTTCCTCTCCAGGGCAGAAACTGTAGCTTTCCTTGTCCTGTTCCAGTTTGTATTATTGTATTCATGGCATTTGCCTTACCTGGAGGGAACAGACCTTTTAAATATCATTCAGATGGGTTTTTGAGGTTATGTTCTTTTCTCCTTCACATCCTAAACTTCAGACCTTATGCTCTTTGGCCTTCCATTCAAGTGAGAAGGGCTGTTGCAGTTTCTGACAATATCTCCCCAGGCCACCAGTGTAAGTGAAGAATCTTCATGTTTGGAAAGAAAAAAAAATGCAATTTAGTGAGTGAAGTTCATGATTCTACTTTTACTCTTTAACACAGCCTGTATTTTTTAAAAAATGTTATTTGTTTGTTTTTACACATAACACTAGGTGGCAGAATAACTACACCACAAAGCACCACATCCTTTGTTTCTCACTACCCTGGGGAGTAGGGACCTGAATAGTGAGGCATAAACCATCTGTGGCTACATGAGATTGGACCAACCAACATGGCCAATATTTTCTTGACAGGGAACTGGCTGCTGTGATTCTAAAACATATGCTTCCAAGATACTGTCTGAAGAGTTCCATCTTTCTTTTTTCCCCAGCTCCCTTGGATTTTAATTGGTCTGCCCCATTGCACTCTGCTAGCAGAGGGTGGACACAGCCTGCAGGCAGCTGCTTTGAAATGGCAGATTGGGATGCACGTGTCCATTGGTGCTGGCTTTCTTGCCTTTGTGTGCCAGTGGGTCATGAAGGGTCTGGGGGGAAGGGGGTAAGGCACCTGAGCCCTTGTCCAAATGGCACCAGCCCCTCTGGCAGACAGGCAGCAGTGGCTGGTCTGGAGTCAGCTGGAAAATGCTGCCCTCACCAACTCAGGTTTACAGAGCAGGTGTTTTTAAAGAGCAGTCTGATCCTGGTTCAGGTCTTTGCCGCACGGTCGGTGGGACATTGCCTCTCAGTTTCTTCCTAACAATTTCCTGGTGTCTACTACCCTGGATGCCTCACATGCCACAGGACACACTAAGCTAAATAAAGCAGAGCAAATTCTGTCTTTCATGTTGTGAAGAGTATCAACTTGAGTTATGGAAATACTTCTTTGGATTTTTGCTGAAAAAGAAAAGAACAGTGTTAAAGTAAAACGATACCAACTAGTAATAATACTCTAAGTATATGCTACACCCCAGTAAAACCAAGTCTGAATGTATAAAATTGATCAAACAAAAAGATTTTATTTTAATTACAAAAGCATCCTCTACTTTATAACTGAAACCACAATCAGATCTCATTAGTGAGTTTCTGATGTGAATTGTAAATGATTTCATCTACCAAAAAAAAGTATTTAAATCTTGACTTTTCAGGAACCCACTTGTTATATAAAACAAAAACCAACTGTCCTGTAGTTTTACACATACACTTACATCACACCTCATACCACTTTCCGACTGAGAATCCTAGGGGATCTTTTAGGTTTCAGCTGGAGGTTCAGGTAGTATCCTAATTTTGAACACACAGCCCAGGTGACATGAAAGGGCATTGTTGAAATGACCAAGGTGAGTCACGGTAATCAGGGCAATCTGTAGGTTAGGGATATGGGGATCTTGTTTTGTTTGTTTGCCTGCTAGAGCTGCAGTGCTTTTATAAAGTACATGACTTTTGAAAATACCTCAAACCACATATATAAATCAGACTAAGGATATTAATCACAGGCTACCACCATAGTGAGGCTTTGAAGCCAGGAGAAGGTGGTGAGACCTTCTTGTTTGTTAAGGAAGAAATGTCATAAAAATTCCAAAGCAGGACTCAAATTTCCAGGGGAGAGGGCCTCTTTATTGTTTCCTCTAATAGCTGCTTTGGCGCTTTAGTGAATAAATATGTTGCGCAAAGTAACCCTAGATGCATCTGAACTTTACCCCGTCTTGGCTCCCACTTTTGTATTTAGCATTCATTCTGAATTATTTATTTATGATATTTTTGCTGTTGTTTGTCACTTCTTCCTCTCTCCTTACCAGCCCCTCTCATTTGTCCTGTCTTGATTTTCACACTTCTCTAATTAATTGCTATCTTCTGCTCTTAGCAGTGCAGCAAATGTGTCTGCATTTTTTTGTGGATCTTCACTATGCAGGCTATGCTTTTAAGTTTCTGGAGTAGAATGATGGTAAAAATGAGTCACAGCTTGTTTCTATATTTGTTTCTGAGTCAAGAAGCTCAATTTTCTTACTATAATGCCTGAGATATCAAGCTGTATAGTTTACTTTTAAGGGAGACAATTACAATTTAGTCAATTCCTTTAAGTAGACATTTTCAAGTATTATAGAATTCTTTGGATTTGTATTTCCAAAATGAACAACATGGTGGGAGTGGTATTATTATTGTTTTGGCTTCCCCTAGATTCCCTGGGAACAGGCCTGCTCACGGCCCCAGGACAACCAGGATTAATTCAGTGAGGGCCTCATTTGTACGTCTCAATGACTACTCAAACCAGAGACCTGAGGGTCTGGGGTCTAACAGAAATAAATAGGAAAGAAGAGCTGAGGGTTAGGGAGCATTCCCAGGAAGGGAGAGAATATCAGCAAACAGTGACTGCCCCAGAGCAGCAGCAGTGATGTAGCCAGGGCTTACCGGAAGTTCCAGCACCTCTACCCTCACGGACACAAGCTGTATGTATCAGCTTACCATGGTTTTTAGTATAAAAAAGCCAACTAATGTCCTTGAGTGTCAGTTTATTGAGCTCTTCAGTACAGCCTCATAACTTATATTAATTGCAAGGAAAATATTTCCAGAGAAAGGAGAGATGTTGGACAAAACAACTTTGTCTTTGACTAGTTGTCAAGGCCCTGCTGTTTGGAGTCATTGACAAGTCCTTGATTCTTGTATGACAGATCCAGGAGAAAAAAAGAAGTGATTCATCTTCTTCTGTTACACCTTTCAAAGAGGAATTAAAAAAAAAATAGATTTTGTTTATGGACTTAACATCACTGGCAGCAAGGAGTGGGCTCTGACTCTTTGCAAGGTATAATTTACCATTGTGCTCCTCCCTCCTGAGTTTATGCACCTCGATGAGCCCTGGCCCATTAAAATTCCTTCTTAAAAGCATGAGGTGAAAAGAGCCAAGCATGTGTTTTTTTTAAAGGGGAGTGTGTAGCTATACAAGGAAAGAGGTCCCAGTCCTTTTTCTATTTTAAATGCTGGTAAACAACTTGAAACCTGTTAAAGCTTTTGAAAGAATGTGGAGGAGTTGTCCTTTGACTCTTAACGTTGAAGAAAACAAAATAAAGGAAATAATTTTAAGAAAAGAGACTTTCCCATGATAAGCTTTAGTCTGAAGCATCCTGCAGGTGTCACAGCTCTTCCTCTGGGTGAACAGCCTGATTTCAGTTGCTTCCATGTCTGCTTGGGTCCAACATCTTTGCTCATTGCTCTACTGAACTTTTTCCAACTTTAGTGCTGTACTTTTCCAGCTCAGCCCTTGGCAAAGCGTGAAATACCATTTGTTTGATGGTGAGAGAGAATAGTGTTGTTTAGAAATGACATGCTAATACAGTTATGTAAAAATGCTCCATTTTTTAATGTAGGGAAAAACAACAGTGTCTGTTATGACTGAACACAGTTATCACTCAGCCGTGTTATCTCAGTCATGCACATCAGGATTGACCTGTCTGCCATCTGGGGAAGCCTTGATAACCTGTAAGGTGCAGGAAGGAACTGGCCTTAATTGAGATTTAAGAGGAATGTCTTTCAGAACCAATAGCCTTTCTTTTTGAGTCCCTTATTTCTAAAGGATCTTTCGCAATTTCTACAAAAGAGAATGAACCCACATGCCTCTTTTAATCCTACAGCCTTCAGGAGTTGAGTATACGTACAGCCAGGCAGCTAAACTTGGAAAACAGCAAGGTGGTGAATTTTTAAATTACACTTTAGCTGTGGAAATTTGAGCTTTAAAGAATGATTAGGCTCTGGTTTTCCTGGAAATACTCTCTGTATAGAGACTCAAATGTGGGTCTTCCCTGTTGCTTATGCCAACTGCTTCAGAAATTATGTGAATGGAAGAGGGAGAAATAAGAGCCATCTAAAATTATGTAAATCTGGCTGGGATGTGTATTTTTGAACTTACATTTAAATATGGTCCTAGCTTATGTTCTAGAAATTCAGTACACTCCTCCAAGCCTCCCTACTTCTTCACCACCCTTCCTTCCATCACTCATGCATACATGGATGTGCACAAGTGTCTTTTGCCATATAATGGAGAAATGCATATGGCATTTTAATAGGGTCATACTTATACAAACTGTTTTGCAACTTGTTTCTTTTTATGTAACAACATTGCAGGAAAAAGTATACTTTATTCTTTTTTAACAGTAGCCTATTAAGTCATACTGAATATATATATATATACAAACCCATTTATTACTGATGGATATTTAGGTGGCTTCTAATGTTTCACTGTTTCAAGCAATGTTATAGTGTTATGTTCTTTTTTTCTACTAAAAATGAATGTTCCTCATTTTAAATTTGGTCAAATTCTTCATTCCAAAAGGCAGAAAAACATAAAGAAGAAAATAAAAATCACTGAGTCATATTGTCTCTCCAGAGATACCTTTAATATTGTAGTATTGTATTTCCAGATTTTTTTCAGTATATTTCAGTGTATTAACAAAATTGATATCATGCTATTTGTATCATTTTTTTCATTTAATATTATACTTTAGGTATTTTCTCACATCCTTAAAACAGTCTTTCGGAAAAATTTTTCTGCATGTTGCAGTTTGTCTTTTGTGAATGTTTCTTTAGTTTTTTGTTCACTTTCCTATTGGAATGTTAATGTGTGTTTTTATATTGACTTACATAGTAAGGCTGTTAACCTTTTGTCTCACATTTGTTTCAGTTATTTTTCCCAGTTTCTCATTTGCCTTTTAATTTTGTTTATGCAGTCATTTATATGCAAAAGTCTTACTTTTTTGTAATCAAATATGTCAGTATTTTTCTTTATAATTTATTTTGAGCAAAATACATTTCTGTAAAACACATAAAATCGTAGCTAATAAGTGATTTTTTAAAAGTTTCCGTTATTACTACTACAGCTTATAAATCTATATTTATTTATGCTTTACAGTAACCACCCCCCCACCCCCTCCCCGTGGGGAAGGTTATGTCACAGATAGAAGTGACATAAATGAGATTCAAGGTCGGGATTGTGGACAATACTCTTACTCAATATATTGCTCTATATTTTACTGTTATTATTGTTTGGCCTCAAGTATTATCCTACTCTGTCTTAGCAACCACTAAAAACAAGAAAAATTGTATCATTTCTTCTAGTTTTTTTCAAATAGCTTTATATTTAACTCTATTTTGTCTGGATCTTATCTTGATATGTGGTGTGAGGTGTGAAGCTCATATTTAATTTTTCAGTTTGTCAGTGTTCCCAATGTATTAGCACATCTTTAGGAACTTGGAAAGGACTTGCCTTCTCGAAGAAGCCTTTGTAATGAGTGCCACTTCATGTTACTTGTTTCTGC
Source organism: Saimiri boliviensis (assembly GCF_048565385.1). Classification (NCBI taxonomy): domain Eukaryota; kingdom Metazoa; phylum Chordata; class Mammalia; order Primates; family Cebidae; genus Saimiri; species Saimiri boliviensis. The sequence goes on along the minus strand of NC_133450.1, from coordinate 35,453,282 downwards.
AATTATTTATTTCTTCAGAGTTGTTGGTTTCTTTGATCTGAATGATTTTATGGAATCTCATGTTGCTCCTAGATTAAAAGATTCATTTTAAAAAAAGATGCACTATCTCTTCAAGTTGTTTTATTCTTTCCATAAGAATAGGGCAGGAGGTTCTGATCCTAGCATCAGCATCTCTCTCCCAACCCTCCAAATTCAGGGGATCCATGAACTTGGATGAGAAGAAAGCTATATCTCCATTTTCACTAACCTTTTTTTTTTTTTGAGACGGAGTTTCGCTCTTGTTACCCAGGCTGGAGTGCAATGGTGTGACCTCGGCTTACTGCAACCTCCGCCTCCTGGGTTCAAGCAATTCTCCTGCCTCAGCCTCCCGAGTAGCTGGGACTACAGGCGTGCGCCACCATGCCCAGCTAATTTTTTTTTTGTATTATTAATAGAGACGGAGTTTTACCATGTGGACCAGGATGGTCTCAGTCTCAATCTCTTGACCTCGTGATCCACCCGCCTCGGCTTCCCAAAGTGCTGAGACAACAAGCGTGAGCCACTGAGCCTGGCCCATTTTCACTAACCTTTAACTGAAATGGATTATTTCCTTCAATTTTGATTGTGGGCAAAAAACCACAGTAGTGGTTTAGCTAGCTGTACCTGGGACTTTAAACCACAGATTCTTCATATTATAGATAGTTAATCTTGCATTTCAGTTGTTCCAGGTACCTGGAAATATTTTTTTATACTCATCAATACGTTGACAATATAGAAGTTGATCCACCACTAGGTTTTGCTATTCATGCATTAAGAATCACATTCATTAATATTTCAAATATTCAAAGTTTTTTTGGAAACTGTGTTTCTATAAAATTGGTTTTTTGTAATCCTGTGTTTTATATACTTAAAAGTGTATATATTTTATACACTTAGAAACATTTTTCTGAGAAGGGCTCATAGGTTTCACCAAATCACCAAAGGGATCCATGATCAGCATTGTGAAGAGTCCTTGTCTATTTGAATGCAAGGTGTACCATTGGGCCTTGTAAGTTACTCACTGGGTACTGAGTAATCAAGAGGCAGTTTAGGAGGAGCTGGAAAATAGTCCAGTATATTCCTCTCTAATGGTTTGATTCTTTCACTTCTGGAATAATTCTCTTTAAAGTCCTAAAGAGAACTACGTATTCTCTTTTTCTCCATCTCCTTCGCCTTTCATCCTTCCCTCTTCCCCTTTTTCACGAGTATTTTCTTTCTTTCACACTCTCCCTTTTTTATTTTTCTCACTCTTCTTCCTTCAGTTTGTTCTTTTTCCCTTTTCTTCCTCTTCCTTTTTCCCTCTCCAACTATAAAACATTATTAACTTAAGGAGTTTTTGTGTTTCAACTATTTTCAAAAAACCTTTTTCTCTTTCTGGTCTAAGAAAATTCAAAGACAGAAACAAAAAGTTGACAGAAAGTTAATAATATCAGCAAGAAGTTGAAAGCAAGATTTGTCAAAGATAAATATAAAGTAATTACCTGGAAATAGTTACTAATTGACCTTAGAGGTCACCTGCCTGGTTTGCTGGTCTGGCCCCTGGGAAAGCTCTTGTATCCTGGTTCTGGTCCCATAATTCCAAGTCCTACGTTCATAACTTAGTTGTCTAATTCCTTTTGTAAGACAGTCATTGACACTAATTTTCAAAGTTCTACAGGGAAGGACTTGTTTTGAGACAATTACACTGTATTGTTGAGTTACAGTCATTTCTTTGGAATTAGTTCAAAAAAATACATATTTATGGACAAAAGTTACCACATAATTATCTCACCTACAGTGGAACTTTTGATACCCGTAATAAATTAGTAGTTTCTCAACTGCTGGTACCATAGTCTCACCTATCTGCCACAGTGTAATAGTCATTGTTCTTGGATGCCTATTTATACAATCTGTGTTGCTACATAGCTTTTCCTTCTTAAAGTAATTTCTATGTCTGGGATGATGCCATTTTTCTACACTGAAAACATTAGCTCGTCTTACAGCTAATATAAGCTGAAAATTAGAGGTGCCTGGGGGAGGGAAATGAGGCAGATGGATTGTTTACATGAGTGCTATAGTTTCACTTTTTATGCACCAGTCACCTTGGAAGAATTAATGCCCTGTACATTTGCCAATCAGATTGCTCTAGTCATCTCTAAACATTCCATTTGGTTTATTAGAATAATAAATACTGCACACACAAAAATCCATCTGAATACAGGATATTACACTGTGGTCAGCAGAAGAAATATGTGCTGCACCTTAACTCTGACTAGATTTGGTCAGGTGACACAGTGAGCTTGACAAGGGGATACAGATTTACCCAATTTGGGTGTTGAATCTGAAGACTAGTCACCATAGTTATATCCCTTAGAAATCATTGTCACCTCTCCAGGGCTGGTGCTGGGTGGCCCCTTCACTGGTCATTTTTGTTATGCAGCTGACCATCTGATGTCTGCTCAGTGGTCTATTAAGAAAGGATTAAAGGATCTGTCTTCATCCTTCCAGGTAGACTTGGGTGTTTGTAGCACCCAGAAAAGACTTACCAGAAAGTTCATTAAAGGTGTCATCTAATTTGATGACTATGACTCTGAATTAGTTGCAGTTGGGAAAGCTTCCATTTTTAACTCTGGCTTTCCGGTCCTTCCATGGTATGTTCCTTCTTGTCTCATCAGGCTCATTCTAGTGGTTCCCCAGGAACAGCCTTACTGTTCTCAGTGAAAGAGGCCTGAAGTCACACTGATTGGTCAGTCATGACTCCCTAGTATTTTTTCTCAAGCTGTTTTCCTTCTGTGTAAAATTTGCTTTCCTTCTGAGGCCTAACCTACTGTATTTCCAAGGCCCCAGGTTAAATACCACCTTTCATGAGCCTTTCCTGTTGTTTTATTCACTTCACCAATCTCTCTTGCCCCTAAACTTTTGCAGATCTGACACCTGATGCAAAAGGAAAAACTTTTGGCACAGGAAGCAATAGAATAGAATCAGATAAATACTAAAGTCATAAACATAAAATCTGGATTTATTCATATAAGGGATAATAAAGTTAAAGAGATCATATATAAGTATATTTCAAGAGCAAGTTCATATTTTAACATTTTAAGTCTGGAGTTAGGTTCCAGGAAAAAGGAATAAAATTTAAATTTTAAAAAAGGCAAGTACAAAATGGCCACTGCACTAATCAAATTAATTGCAACATTAAAATATGGATGGACTTTGAAAACATGCTAAGTGAAATAAATGAGACATAGAAGGATAAATGTTGTATGATTCTACTTATGTGGTTATCTTGAATAGGCAAATTCATAGATACTGAAAGTAGAATAGAGGTTTCCAGGAGCTTGGGGAAGGATGAATGGGGAGCTGTTTTTTAATGAGTACAGAATTTATGTTAGGAATAATAAAATATTTTGAGCAGATAATCGTAATAGTTATATAACGTTATGAATTAATTTAATGTCACTAAACTCAGAAATGGTTAAAATTATAAGCATTTTGCTATATATTTTACCACAATTTAAAAAATTAATGGAACCAAAAATTAAAAATAAAAATAAAATTAATTGCAGCATTATTTGTAAAGGGAAAAATTCCTTCAATGTCTAATAATGGAAGAATTAAACTAAGACATATATAATATACTGGTTTTGCTTACATTAATTGATAATTTAAAAATAAATGATTATTTTATATATTAAGAATGTTTACATAATGTTAAGCAATAAAAACAAAACATAAAATTATAAAAATGTGTATCTGTGGAGCAAGGTGAGAAGGGAACATGAATAAGTGAAAAGAGTTGACTTGCTAAGGTAGCAGGATTGAGAAATTCTTTAATGGAAAGATTTCTACCTTAACAGTATTATAAAACTCTGTAGTTTATTATATAAATATGTTAGGTTTTATAGTGTTGTTCTCTGTAATTGTTTTTGACATCTTTTTTTTTTTTTTTTTTTTTTTTTTTTTTGAGACGGAGTTTCGCTCTTGTTACCCAGGCTGGAGTGCAATGGCGCAATCTCGGCTCACCGCAACCTCCGCCTCCTGGGCTCAGGCAATTCTCCTGCCTCAGCCTCCTAAGTAGCTGGGATTACAGGCACGCACCACCATGCCCAGCTAACTTTTTGTATTTTTAGTAGAGACGGGGTTTCACCTTGTTGACCAGGATGGTCTCGATCTCTCGACCTCGTGATCCACCCGCCTCGGCCTCCCAAAGTGCTGGGATTACAGGCTTGAGCCACCGCGCCCGGCCCGTTTTTGACATCTTAACTCAATTGTAAGCTTTATAGAAGTGGAGTCCATATCATTTATTTCTTCCATAACCCATGCTTTTAAAATGGTAGAGAACCATAAGCAGATAATTCATGTTTTTAATTAATGGATAGGTTTATTAGTTATGGAGAAGGTAAGTCAAACCAGAGCATGGGAACTGACATTTTTGAACACTTACTAAGAGATAGACATTATGATGTTTAGTTTGTTTCATTTGAATATTTATAAAACCCCAAGAGAAACTTCTTACTACTCACCTTCTAATGACGAGGTATCTGTGATTCAGAAACATAAGTAAGCTGTGTGAGGTGATGTGATTAGTCAGATTTGAGGCCAGGTGAGTAATCCCAGCACTTTGGGAGGCCAAGGTGGGAGGATCACTTGAGGCCAGGAGTTCGAGACCAGCCTGGGAAACATAGTGAGACCCTGTCTCTATGAACAGTAAAACATTAGCTGGGCATGGTGATGTGTACCTGTAGCCCCCGCTACCCAAGAGGCTGAGGCCAGAGGATCTCTTGAGCCTAGAAGGTCCAGGTTGTAGTGAACTGTGATCATATGTGCTGGTGCACTCCAGCCTGGAAGACCCTGTCTCTACACACACACACACACACACACACACACACACACACAGGATTTGAAACCAAGTTTTTATTGTTTTTGTTTGATTTTTCTTTTTCCAGAAACATCTATCTTTAACCATTAATATGTTAGTATAACCTAAGAACGTTGTGATGGGCTTTGTGTCTTAATAAAATTTGAAGTTGCTGGGTTCATGACTAATAAAGTGGGCGCTGTGTGTGTGTGTGTGTGTGTGTGTGTGTGTGGTATCAAACAATGAACACTGCACCTTTTCCAACATACTGTCGCTCAAGGATTTCCCAGAGACTGCTTGTTGTTTGGGGGCAGGTCATGACCATCCCCATGAGATAGGTTACTAGAGAGCATTATTCTTCCTCTGTCACACACTTGTATTGTTCAACTTAGACTTTTGAGGTCTTAAGGGATAAAAACCCATTCAAGCCAACTCAGATGACAAGAAAGTTTACTGCAAAGAAAGAAGAATCTTCTGGAAAATCAAGAGCAGGAGGTTTCCTATGTAAAAATTCTGGAGCCTCCACTGCCAGTGACCTAAGTAGTCATTTTTCAGACCAGAGTGACGTGTCCCCAGTCAAGGTTAACTAGACTAGAATTAAGCAACTGAGTCAAGGGCAGAAAGTAAGGGGAGAATTTGCCAGTGGCAGGTGGGCCTGAAAGAAGCTGCTTAGACATATTTGTGAGACATGTCAGTGAATGAGGCTCTGCAAATTCCTGGGGCAGAAGTCCAGCCTCCAGTGCCAGCTTCCACAGAGCTCTGCCCCTTCATGGCTCCTGTTCTTCAACCAAATGCGAAGCAAAGGAGGATGATTTAAAAGCTCTCAGTGCATAAATAGAGCACTCAGAAGCTTTTGCCTAGGTTATCATGTGTGATTTAACAAGATGGCATTTATCTTTTTCAGGGGCTGAAGAAGAATTAGACAAGGTTAACTGTGTAAAACCAGTTGTAATCTGCAACATGTGGTTATAAACAGCCATAATTTCCTAAGATCCCAAAGCAAGATAGACAGCAGATCAAAGGTCAACACAGATCTGCAAGTTGAGCTTGTAATGCTTTATTTCCCTTCCTAGCCCCTTTTCTAGTGCTTAGGTAGCAGGTACCAGGTAAGCATGGTGTCTTGACCATGATGCTATGGACCAAGCAGGAGGCTTACAACCACGTGACTATGGCTGTATCACTATTTTGCCTGAGAGTCATTTATTCCCTCATATGTTTATTGGGCATCTACTCTGGGCCAGGAATGTGTTGGGCATTGAGAAAGTGTTGAAAAAGACAGAGGTCCTGTCCTCAAGGAGCTTTCATTTCAGTGGAAAAAATCAGATAATAAACAAAATAACAAATATATAAGGTATTTTGGGGCAGCAATATATTTGACCAGGGAAGTAAAGCTAGAGAAAGTGGTAATGGAAGGTGTGGAGATTGGCTGCTATCAAATGGGTGGTCGGAGGAGACCTCTATGAGGAGGACTTGCATTAGCTGAGGCCTAAGTCAGGAGAAGCATCCCATGGGTCATGGGAAAACTGAGGAAAACATATTCAAATAGAAATAAATTGCTGGTGCAAAGGCTCTGGGATAGGAGAAAGCTTAGTGTATTCTAGAACAAAAAGAAGGCCAGTGTGGCTGAGAGACCATGTATGTACCTATGTGGGGAGGGGGGACGATAGTGGGGTAGAGGTCGTAGGGGAGTGACGTCTTCACTTCACAGTTTTCATGGCTGACACCTCTATAACAAAGGACATTAACAAGAGAAAAGCATAACACATTGATTTACCCAAAGTTTTGCACAATGCAGGAGCCTTCTGAAATCAAGATTCAGACCCAAGGAAAGCTGTATTTCTATGGTTAGGTTTGATGAAGAGTGGATAGTCATGTAGAAGTATAGCTGGATAAAAAGCACGTGTGACCTAATGATAATAAACTGGGGGGATCTCAGCCAAGCCTGTTGGTTCAGATTCTTCTCGGCCTCTCTGTTTAACATTCCTTCCCTCTGGGTAGAGTATAAGACACCTGTCTCATGAGGATCATCAAGAGACAAGGTCAGAGAGACCTTTTCGCTTCTGCAGCTTTCTTAACTTCCTTCAGCTTAATACTCAGTATGCCAAGGTTCCGTATTTGGGGGTAGCATTTTCTGTACTCCATCATGCTGATTTTCTCACATTTAGAGGAACATTGAACAGCTAACGTAAACAATTACCTGATACTATATTTGAAGACATACTTAGATAATAAGTTCTTAAAAAACAGTAAGTACATTCAGAACAATTGTTACTCTTCCATTAATTCTGAAAGGCTTAATCTAACCTTTGTTTTACCTCAGATTTCAGCTAGAATGCACCTTTTAATTCATTCTGCATGATTTCACAGACTCCGTTTTTTCTTAAGGCCTCATATCCTTCAAAGATTTTAGGCCAGTTGGTCACGAAGACCCTTGCACCTCCTCGAGGCTGTGTGCTGTGGATGTTGCAGCTTAAGGAAGCATTTTGAAACAGGGCATCTTTCACAGCCTAGTGTAGAAGTTACTGGCCTGCAGTTTTTACCGGCTTTCTCTTTCAGAAACCTTCTTTTGTCCTGCCACAAGGCAAAAACAGGAAAAGAGATCTGTGTGAAAGAATGCTCTCCCTCTTCCTTTTGTGGTGATTGTGTATCTTAAGAGAAGGCCTCAAAGGTTCCCGGAGCTGTCTGTCTTTTCATGTAAATGGAGCCCTTAAGCCTATTTAGAAGTGTGCGAAAAGACTGTGGGAGTTGAGGTGAAAGATACAGAAGAGTAGCATCAGCGCCCCATTTAATGTATTCAAGTTCAACTATGTACTCTCTCTTTCTTTTATTTAATTAAAAATACTGCAGAATTGTATTTTGCACTTGTACTTTTAATTATATGCTATGCATATTACTATATACCCAGATACTGTGCAGCGTTGCAACTACAAAACCAGGTATTTTGTATTGGGAGGTTTAAGGGATTTTCCAGGGTAATTTTGACTATGTAAAATTTGCCTTACATGCCAACTCTAGAATACAATCCCCCTGTAAAATGTAATCCTCTATATTCGGTATTTTTAAATCCCTGCTATCCCAAAGTGAGCAGAACCTGCCCTCATATTCACCCCTTGCTCCCAAACCAGTAACAGGTATAAGGTTGTGATTGGATTTTGTGAGAAGAAAAGAGGTGAGACAGAAGGAGCTTATGAGGTTTGACAGAGGAGCAAGGAGATCTGCAGCAGGACGCAGTAGGCTGGAGACTCCAGGTCAGGCAGGGAAGGACGCTGAGAGAGAGTCCTTGGGTGAGACTGGTTTAGTAAATGCAGGACTCAGGGCATGCTAGCCATGGAGCTGGTAGAGTTTGTAAATAGGAGTAACCCCCGCTGGATGGATAGTAGCCCTGTTTCCCTAGAGTCTCTTTACCTTGTAGAAATGTTTACTGTGTGTTGTTCCATGTGAATACTGTGGCATGTGTGTATACGTGTGTGCACACATGTGTATTTGTGATGTAGACAGAATAGGAGGAAAGAGTAGCAGTGTGGAAAGAGGAGAAGGCATGAAGATTTAGCATCCAAGGTTTTAAGAGCAAGGTCTCTCTTTTGTTTTGTGGCTGGGGCAGTATCATTAAATGGATGAGGGGACCTGAGATATTGACGTGAGAGAAGGAAGGTCACCCTTGTAGCCCCTGTCACCTGCTACCTTGGGGAGGCACTCCCTTGTGCTCTTCTCACCCATTCTATCACCCCAAGGCAGAGTTTATTTAATCAGATGCAGAAAATGTTCTGATTTGGTGATAAAGAAAGGTAAACAACACATCCCCATGCCACACTTAAGGTTTTTACCAGGTGCAATTGAAATTTTTGTATTCATGGATGTGGGATTTTTCACTTGCCATCTAACCCAGTTTATTTAGGAGGCTAATAGAACTCTAAGTCACATCTGCCTGGGTTGGCATTCTCTCCACAACTCTTGGTAGTGATGGGGCTCAGGACAAGCTACCCCACAATATGAAACCTTGGCATTTGTGAAAACTGCAGAAGCAGGAAGGTCACTTTCCCCTTGCCCTGCTCTCTTGAAGCTAAGGAGTGTCTTTATCTCTGAAGACACAGGAACTCAGAGAGGAGTTTGAACAAACAGACCTTGCTAAATTCCCTCTTGTTAACTGCCGTTAGATTATACCCCCTTTTCCCAATCATACTTCTCTACAACTATCCATATCTTCATCAAACCTAAGCACAAAAATACTTAATCTTTACTTGTTTCTTTGGATCTTCATTTCTGAAGCCGCCTGTGTCACATAAAATTTATAAATAAATTTGTTATGCTTTTCTCTTGGTAATCTGGCTTTTGTTATGGAGGCTCAGCCGCGGAAAAATAAATCTTTTCCTCTCCCACAGTAGCTGTTTGTTTTTTGAGCAAGTGTCTTAGCCTCAGTTTCCTCCTTTGCATCAGAAATAATACCTACCACACTGATGCATTGGGAGGGCTGAAAGGAACAGGATTCCTGCAAACATTTTCCCACAACTTTTGCAAATTACCTGTCAACAAACTGCAAACGATCAAGAGAGTTTGAATATAAAAAAATTCTAATACTTAGTACAACATTTTACTCAAGACTCTGTTACAAATGACAAAAACTCTATTCTAAGAAGCTGATGTAAAAAGCAGAATTTCTTGTTTTATAGAAGCCAAGGAAGACCTAAGGAGTGAAAAGGAAAATCACCACATAGAAGGGACAAGGCAGGTGAGGGCTCACGGGACAGACAGTCCCAGTGATGTTAGCAACATATTTTCAACAAAAAAATTAAACAAAGTCTTAGAACTTAAATCTTATTTCATAATTATATTCATTATCAGTACTTAATTGTAATTTCACATTTTTAGATTTATGTAATTAACATTAGTTGCATATGCAGTAAAGATAAGTATATTTTACAATGCTTTTTTTCTGACACTAGTCTTGTTTGAACACACAAAGCTACACTTTTCTGTAAGTAAAAATGAATATGTCAGACTTTCGATCCGGAAACTTGAGTCAAATCAGCAGTCTCTGGGAAGAGGAAAATTGTAAGGCCTATGTTCTTTCATAATGGTCTAGCCCTTCCCCCTCATCTGACATTTTCTTGTGGAAAACATCTGGTTTAAATAAGCACTAATGGCAGCCTTGATCATCAGAAACTAGAATGCAAAAATCACAAACAATGTATAGTAGGTTGAAGGGATGCCAAATAGCAATATACAAAGAGGAGTCAACAACAAATTTATGTTATAGGTAAATTTCACCAGTGTTGGTGCTTGTCTTCTAACTGCCTTACACTTTTCTCTTCTGGGAACAGCCAAGGCCCCCAAAACACAGAAGTGAGCTATCATCCCACTTTGCCAGACTCTTGAGCTGCCTCTGTAAACACACCCTCTAGTCCATGGTCCTTCCTTGCCACTTCCTCGAATTCACTGAGAACAGAGGAGCTCTAGCAAATCCTATTGCTTCAGACAGGGGCGAGGATCGGGTTTATGCAGGACTGTGGCTCTTAAATTAGTAGGACTGTTTTAATTAAGCTGGTAGTCAGGGGTGGGGCTGTCATGTTGGTCAACATGCCTATCCCATTTGGGACTATCCTAAAGGAAATAGGAATACCTAAGAAGTTTCTAGATTTCTAAGATTTCGATGGCTGGGGTTAAGGATGACTTACAGGCAGGAATGGAGCCAGACTCCTGGCAGTATCCAAGGTTTATAGGCTTGGTGATAGAATTTACCAGAGTAGAAGAGACGGTTTTCTGAGTAGGTAGTATTTTGGATGGCCGGGGGTTTGTGACAATATTTGGGGTAAGCCAGTGAGAGTTGCTTTGGTGTATCTGGGACCTCATTTATTTTGGGGGAATGCTTGAAGTACAGGAGGCATCTCCTAGGGTATTTAGTTTTCTGGAGGCTAGGAAAGGTAGTAAAGGTGAAGTAGATACAAATTTGTTACTACGACTTTTATGGAGCCTTGAGATAGTTATAAGGAGCAGGAGGTTGTGCAAGGATTATTTTAATCAGAGAAGAGATTAGTAGAAACTCATTTAGGGGATTAGAGGGTGCTGAATGAGATGTCAGAAGCTTTTAGGATCCAAGAAAAGTAGACAGCAGAGAGTGAGAGAGCGGGGTAAGCATTGTGTTCTGATTTCCTTCTTTACCATGTCTCATCTGCCTTGCCTGGATATTACCTATTCCAAACTAAAGGAATATGCATAGAGGTGGCACTGGGTAGTAGAAAAACATGGAATAGGGAGTCTTTATCTCCATATTCTGGGAACTGTCTCTTTTTCTCTTAGAACTGTACTGCTAAAATAGCTTATAATACTTCCCACAGGGTTTGATGTGAAATAAATGTGATAGTACATGTCAAGTGGCTTAGGTAGAATACTGGCCAAGTGACCAGACGTCTTGGAATGAGTAGGATAATCTTAGATTTCACCTTCCTATCCCATATCCAATTCACTTTACCATTAGAGCTTCCTATTACCTTGATGTCTGAAGTGAATAGACACTTATGAACCTATGATAATATTTATCAGTAGTACAAGCAGAATTCTTAAACCAAATTCAGAGGTAGAATTATAATAGCAGAGTTACTGTATGTTTCAGATGGTGGTCTGGCCTTAGTAATGTTTGGTCTCTTAAGATTTATCACTCATTTATGGCTAAGTATATGACAAATAAACGTGTTAGTCCCCTACTCAGTAGGTCCCCTAGTGAGTATTCAGCAATCATTTCCTCAGGATCTAAGGTATACCAGGTGCTATGCTGGCAATGAATGGGACATGGTTCTTGTTTTTAAGATGCTCCCAGACCAGTAGGGCAGACTGGTGTAAAAATAACTAACTGCCAGCTGGGTGTGGTATCTCACACTTGTAATCTCAGCACATTGGAAGGCTGAGGCAGGTGGATCACTTAAGGTCAGGAGTTCAAGACCAGACTAGCCAATATGGTAAAACCCCATCTCTACTAAAAATACAAAAACTAGCTGGGCGTGGTGGCATGCGCCTGTAATCCCAGCTACTCGAGGGCTGAAGCAGGAGAATCACTTGAACCCAGAAGGTGGAGGTTGCAGTGAGCCGAGATCGCGCACCACTGCACTCCCACCTGGGTGACAGAGCAAGACTGTGTTTCAAAAAAATACAAATGAAGTAACTGTTTAATATAATAATATGATAAATGCTATTAACTGGTATGAATCAAGTACCACAGAGAAAAAAACAATTCACTCTAGTAGATGGTTGGCATTTTGAGAGATGAATATAATTGTGCTCATTTGTAATGTGAATTATAAATGTAGCAGTGTAGGAAATGCACATTTAATAAGATGTGACACTACTAAATTGGATTAAGTATATGCACTGGATTTATAGATGGACATTCCCATCACATTTGTTCTTTATTTATATCCCTCTCCTGAGCAGTCTTTGCCTGGCAAAGTGATTGGTCTTTGCACAATTGGGGCTAGGCTTTAGGTTCCTGTCTGGGCACCAGAAACTGTATGGTTAGAAGAAGTAATGTCTTTTTCTCACCCTTTGCGAGCTTCATTACTGAACTCTAGAGCAAAGGCAGATTAACAAGCAAAAAGCATAACAAATTTATTTAACAGAGTTGTATGTGACACTGGGGCCCTTAGAAATGACCCAAAGGCCCAAGAAAAAATGTGTGTTTCTACGGATAATCATACAGAAGTGTGATTATGATTATGTATGATAATCATACAGAAGTGTGACTGATGGACCACAGAGTACGATCTAATGGTAAGAAACTAGGGAGAACTTTGCAAGGCCTGTTTGTTCAGATTCTTCTTGGCTTCCAGGTATAGGGTAGGACTGCTCTGGAATGATGGTCTTAAGGCCTCCTTTTAGGGAAGGTAGGTCAGAAAATTATTTTATGGTCTGCTTCAGAAGGAAAGGCAGGAGAAGGTCAGAGAGTGACCTTCCTGCTTCTGTGGTTTTCTAATGTCCTTTAGCTTAAAATACTTGATATGCCAGGGTGCCATATTTTGGGGTATCCTGTTCTGAGCCCCAACTTTTCCCTGGAAGGGCAATGGCTTTTTTATCTAAGCAAAGTTATCAGAGGGAATGAGGTACAAATGAATAGAAGACAGACTATGAGACCAAATTCTGACTCTACTACTTAAGAGCTGAGTGTCTTTTGACAAATTACATATATTCCTGGTGACTCTGATATTTCTATAAAACAAGAATAATAGTAGTACCAACCTTACAAGGCTGTGCCTCAAATGTGTAATAAATATGAAAACATTTTGTAAAGTGTCATAAAAATATGTTATTATTTTATCAAAAACATCAGCACACCATTTATTTTTGTAGTTCTATACATTGCACAAAAAGTCACAGAGATGTTGGGCTCATCTTCTCGGAAAACAGAATCAGAATTCTGAATCAGGTCTAAAGTCAGAGGTCGAACCTTGAGCTCTCTCTAGGTGCTGTTTCTCCTGAAAAGTTGACTTGTAAGTCTAACCCAGTGCACTGCCTCTGATGGCCTGTTGGTCTTTAGATAGGTAAAAAGCAATTTGAAAAGGGGAAGAGTATTGTGCTTTCCATAAAGACGTTACTTCTTTTGCTCTTTGGAAATTCTTGCTCTTTTGGTTGTGAGCTCTGAAGGTGAACAATCCAGCTGATTCAGATCCCCAGAGTAGCCCTAATAATAGGAAAACTGTGACAACCATAGATAGTAAAAACATACCTCAATTTGTACAACTGGGATAAGACAAATACATACGGTATTATATGAAAAAAATTCCTTTATGCAAATCTAGAAACATAGTCTGATGTCATTGCATTTAACGTCAAAGGGATGATGTCAAAGAGAACGTGTTTACCACTGGGAGAGTCAAATGAAAGAAGTAGTCTTCTAGAATCCTTTCAAATGAAAGAATTTGTGTGTAGAGTTTGATTGATTATTCGGCAAACTTTAACATTAGTGAAAAGAACAGTACTTCTAGATATGGACCGTTTTGTAGAGGGATTATGTCAGAACTCCTGTGGTATGTATAAGACCACTGAAGGAGAGTCCTCAAACATGTAAGGGAACTTATTTTAAGAATATTTTGCTTAAGGGCCCATAATTCAGTTTGATGTCTATCTAGCTCACAATAGAGGATTATAATCTATTGGACTGATATATCTGAATTAACATCAGATCAGTCGTATCACTTTCTGTATGAATATCATATAAAAATGTTAGTGGCTGCTATTTTCACCATGCTTTGTCATAATTAAGCAATTGATTTCACGCTGAAGCTCCCCTGTTCTGATTCTGGGATTGTCAGTTTTATGGTTCTTATTTTACACAGATAAAGCTGAACTTTTCAGATGTCAAGTAATGTGCTGCAGATTCCATGCAGTTCCCAGCTGCAGTTATAAATCATTGTTGTTTTAAGTAAGTGACCTAAATGCCATTTTTATTAGAAATTGAGTGGATAGGAGAGACTAACATAAAGCCTCTGGAGTTCTAACATTTCTCCTTGAGCAGCAAGAAGAGAATTGCATTTCCTGCTGACTAGAGAAGCCACGTCAATTTTGTCCTACCATTCTGGGCAATATCACTTTGGACACGCTGTAGACACACCTAACATATCCAAGTCCTGCTTATTTTTCTTGGATTAGCTATTAAAATGTATATATGTATGCACATACACACATACGTATACATCACACAGCCATTTACCTCTGTGTATACATATATATCATTGTGTAGATTGCACTTTTACAGAAAAGACAACTGATCACCAGCACGTCACTCTCACTTCCTCCCATGTACATTTTGTATCTTTCCCACAGGGAAGTGAAACTCATGGTGGGTTGGAAGAGATTGAATTTGCTGAAGTGGATTCTGCCAAGTGGCTGTTTGTGGATGACCTTTGTCTTATTGGGGGTAATAGTGGGAGTTACAGATTCCTGACAGAATGTATGTTCACATCTCATCACAATTAGAATCATAAACTATGGGCTTTGTGGATTTGTTTACCTGAGATAGTGAACTAGGAATCAAAAGATCTGGATTTTAGCTCTGTGTCTAAATATCTACGTATATGTGAAGATAGTTCTGTGTACCACTGGATATTTTCCCTCTTTTGTCTTCTCTTCTCCATGAGACTTTCAAATCCTCAAAGTCACAGAGCATCTTTAATTTACACAGCATTCACTTTTTCATCTTTGTTTGTTCCTATACTGCATTTAGTAGAGATGTAATAAGTACTTACCGACTGATAGAATGAGACCACATCCTGCCCTGGATGAAATGGAATTCTATTTGAAAGTGTTTCCAACTAGAAATATTCTGCTTTGGTGCCACTGTTACTGTTAAGATTCAACTATAGCAGCCACAGTGTGATCAGACACCTTCTCCCCTCAGGCATCAGCCTTGGCCACCCTGAGAAGGTGGGGGGTGGCCCACCAGCATGTCTTCTGGGCCCAGTGTTTCTGTCTCTCTACTTCTCCCAACACTCAGTGGCCTGGAGAAGAAGAGCTTTGGTGGATAATTTTTTTTTTTTCCCCCAGCCAAGAGGGATTGAGCACTCATGAATATTTTAAGCGTATTACAAAGAACACAAAAGCTGTGCCTTCGTGGAAGGATTAAATGTTGGCTCTTGACTCCTCACAATCAGCACATTTTAAAACATAAACCAGATCATGTCAGTCTCCTGCTTCAGTCCACCAGTGGCCTCCCACCGCTCTTGCAACCAAGCCCTAGGCCGGGTGCCAGCCTCCAAGGCACGGCCTGGCTCAGCCCTGCCCACTGCTCTGACCACCTCTTGTAGTAACTCCAGCCATGCTGGTCTTGCTGGATTCCCCGGGCATCTTAAGCATCTTTAGGACCTTTCTACTCATCTCTCCTGCCTGGGACTCTACCCTGAACTCTGTGCTACCCTAGGATCATCACTCAGATCTCAGCCTAAATGTCCTGTCTCAGATAGGCCTCCCCTGACTGTCCTATCAGTATCTACACCC
The DNA here is from genome assembly GCF_048565385.1 of Saimiri boliviensis. Classification (NCBI taxonomy): domain Eukaryota; kingdom Metazoa; phylum Chordata; class Mammalia; order Primates; family Cebidae; genus Saimiri; species Saimiri boliviensis. The sequence continues at coordinate 35,437,450 of NC_133450.1, read as the reverse complement.
AATATTTTATTTCCTCATATAACTCATCAGACCTGAAATTGCCTGGTTTTCTTGTTTACTGTTGGGCCCTAACTAGGGGGTCTCACTTCACAGGCAGTGCGAAGTCATCTTCACAGGCAGACAGAAGTCATCTTAGTCCTGTTCTCTGTTGCTACCCAGAAGCGGGGACGATGCCTGTCCTCCAATAGTTGCTCAGTAAACCTATGTGGACTCAATGAGGGATTGAACTGGAAGTTATCACCTCTCTTCTGGCTTTTCCTTCCCTCTCTTCCTTTGTCTCTCTTTTGTGAAACCTGTACCATGAAAAGGGCTGTGGTCCAGTCGTGGAACACAGGCCTTGGATCAAGGTCCTGGTTGACTCACTTGATCTGAAGCTTTTGGTCATACACAACTGCCAACTGGAAACATCTTCTGTAGAACCACCCTCTTTCCAAAGGGTCAACAAGGAAATCAAAAATAGAAATAAATTTCATAGTCATGTAATACTTTACTAATATTAACCGTAGGAATAGCTTTGCAACCTCAACTTCCATTGCTCACTAGACAGTTTTCCTTCTTTAGTTCCTCTACTGTGTTATATGCCTTGCAATCCAGCCCGATACAGGAGAAGCCCTATAGAATATATGTTGTTGTATCCTCAGATATGGCCAAGAAAACTTGTTTGTGACCTGTAAGGAGAAGATGGTTCATTGAAGGCCATTCACAGAGGAGATAAAGCACCAAAATTCAGTGTCTAGCCTTAACTTTTCCTTATTAGAAAGTCTGGAATAGAAGGATGTATTCTCCGGATCTTTCCTAATAAAGGAAGTCTTTTTTTATTTGGATGAAGAGATGATTTCTGTAATTTCCCACAGTCTTAGGCTGAACTCTCCATGTAATGAACTTTTACTCAGAATAGTCTAGGCTTTGTGTACTCGTGGAAAGCGTAATATAGCTTGCCTTGTTGGTTTTTCAGGAGATATCACGTTTGGGTCACAGGGGTTCAGCCAGTCTTTGGCTGTTAAGCAGTGCAATTTTATGGGAATAGTTTTATAATGTTAACATCTGTAGACTGAGAGCTTGATGAAGATATCACCCAGATTGCCTGGGAAAGACCACTGACTTTGGGAGCTAATTCTTGATAGGTAAAATATTTAGCTCTCTCTCTTTTTTTTTTCTTTGTCTAGACACAGCTACAAACCTTACCATTTCCATCTTTTATAGCAGATGAGCTGTGTGCGTATTTTCTTATCTTCTTGCAGTATGCATTTTTGCAAGTTAGGGGACAAAGCCTAGGGCCTTGGCTTTTTAACTTTTCTGCTTCCTTGGTATTTATACATGAGATAAGATGTTAAAGGATTTCTCTTTACAGATTTCTGTTGAAAGGATATAAAACTGACTGGATATTCATATGTGTGCTGTCCTCTGCTCTGTTAACTCTATGTTCATATTTCTTTTTTCCCATGAAACCTCTGTCGCCCACTTTAAAATTGCAACCTATTAAAATTGCAACCTATTCCCACACCTTGAACTATATCTCCCTTACCCCTAGTTTGTTTCCCATAGCAATGATCACTTTCTAACATACTGTATCATTTGTCATTTATTATGTTTATTGTCTGTCTCCTACCACTAGAATGTAAACCCTACAGGGAAGGATTTCTATCTGTTTTATTCACATTGTATCCCAAGTACCTATAGCAGTGCTTGATGCAGAGTAAGCCTTTGATAAATGTGTATTAAGTGAACACACTGACATCCCAATGAAAAGACAGACACTGTAGTGTACTGATGAAGAGCTTGGGGTTTGGAGTGAAACAAGCCTGGGTTGGAATCCCAGCTGTGCTGCTTACCAGCTGTGTGTCTTTAGACAGTGATTTAACCTCTTTGAGACTCATTTTTCTCGTCTGTAAAATGAACATTAAAGCACCCTGAAAATGTGTTGTGAATATTAAAAAAAAAAGTAAATAGGTAATACAGCATGGTAGATAAGAAGCAAGGCTTTATATTCCAATGGATATGGGTTCTGGGCTTTTTAGCTTCAAGTTATGGCTCTCGCATTACCTTGTACAATTATTATAAACCCTCTACGCTCATATTATTATTATTATTATTTTTTTTTTTTGAGATGGAGTTTCACTCTTGTTACCCAGGCTGGAGTGCAATGGCACGATCTCGGCTCATCGCAACCTCCGCCTCTTGGGTTCAGGCAATTCTCCTGCCTCAGCCTCCCGAGTAGCTGGGACTACAGGTATGTGCCACCATGCCCAGCTAATTTTTGCATTTTTAGTAGAGACAGGGTTTCACCATGTTGACCAGAATGGTCTCGATCTCTTGACCTCGTGAGCCACCCGCCTCGGCCTCCCAAAGTGCTGGGATTACAGGCGTGAGCCACCGCACCCAGCCTATGCTCATATTCTTTACCTGTCAAATGGATGTAAAATACTATGGCCTGCCTCACAGGAGAGTGGCCAGGATTAAAGGAGGTAATCTTTGCATAGTGTTTAGCAGACTGATCAACTCATAGCAAGGGACTAACTAATTGAAGACAACGATGATGATAATGTTTGAAAGGTGCTTAGCTTTATCGTTCACACATCATAGTAATTGCTCAATAAACGGTAGCCTTGATTAAAAATGAAGGACAAGCTTGCTAGAACTCTGGGAACCTCCTAAATTTGCCATTTTCTTTGTGTTCTCCTTTCTCCAGGGTGAAGTAAGGCAATTGCTTGGCGTTATCTTTGTGAGATACTTGTTTCAACTCGAATATGAAACAGCAAGCAATTTTTAAGTGCCATACTTTTTTCTTTGCCCTGTCACCAACAGTTCTGTTATGATTTCAGAACTTAATTTCTAATTTTTGGATTCAGTTGCACAGAGGCACTTCTTCAGGCAATCACTGTGGGGGCTTAATATAACTCAGGTATTTACTCAGCTGGTTTGGAGCTAATGGAACTGGCTGCAGTGGCTATAGTTAGGGGAGATGATAATGTCTCAAGGGTTTCATTGGCTTCCACTTCCTTCTGCTGACTTGTAGCAAAAGACAAGAGCTACTTCTTCCTGGCTCTACTTCTCACTTGCTGCGTGAGTCTCAGTAAGACTCACTGCTGCTGAGAACCACACCCGCTAAGCGGACAACCCAGGTGTGAGTCCTTGCTCCATCTTGCTGTGTGACCCTGGCTAAATTATTCAGTGTTGCCATATCTTATTTTCCTTCTCCATAAATAAATAAATAAATATATATGACAAATAGAATGTTCCTATACTATAGGGTTTTGTGAAGATTAAATGAAATACTGCATGTAAAGAGCACGTTGGAAGTACTCAATACTTATTATTATGTTTTCTTTATTTAAAAAAAACCTTACACATTCTATTACCATGATATTTTAAACATTTGAACTCTTTATTTTAAAAGTTCTAGAACCGTAGCTTCTGCCCGTGATGTCCTGTGGGGTCCTGAAAGCACCTGTTAAAGAATATCTTTGCTTGAAAAGAGCCACGAGAGACTACTGTGTCTTCCTTAAAGTGCTCAGATACAATTGTCTCTCCGTTATTTAGTGTAATGTAGGGAAATAACCAAGATTAACTGGTGGTTTTGATTTTACTTAAGGCAACATGGTGAGGACACTAAGGTTAGGGCAGCTCCTGAGCAGGAAGAGGCTGCTATTTAGAGTCAGGAGGTCTCCCAAGGTGGTTTTTGCCTGGTGATCAGCTTTTGGCCAAAAGCCTATCATTCTCAGATGAACCTGGCCCTGTTCTTGGTCCCAAAGCTCCAGATCAGGCTGAGCTATAAAAACAGAATGCCAAATTATTAATTCTATAGTGCAAAATTAAGTTTTTCTGAGCACTGGATAAGCTTGCCTAAGTTCTCCTTTAAAGTAAATTAAGACAAATCAAATTATTGGACAGTTGTCACATTATTGACAGTTACCAAGGTAAGTACAGAATCGATGAGAGGGGAGTTAAGTGATTCAGTGCTTATGTTATCAGGCCCTGTTAGCCTGCTGTTCCCCTCCACATGCAGATATGTGTGTCAGGTGACCACTGGAGTGGGCACACTGGGCTTCCTGGCCACTCTAGTCAGGTTTGGAACAAGCACGGGTATAATTTTTCTTTCTTCTTAGAGACGGGCTCTCACTCTGTCATTTATAGCTGGAGTACAGTAGTGCAGTTATAGCTCACTGCAGCCTCGAACTCCTGGGCTCAAGTGATCCTCCCCCGTCAGCATCCTGAGTAGTTGGGATTACAGGTGTGAGCCTCCATACTAAGCTATCCTTTATGTATAATTTTTTACTCCTCATATCCTGTTATACATATTATTTTTAATTTAAATTTTATTTTTCATCAGAGTAAAACCTGTATATTGTTTTACAAATCTAATAGTAGTATAGATTTTTACTGAAAAACAATGGTTTCTTGCCCCAATTTCCCCACTCTCCTTTGCTTCTTATGCTTTGGAAGCAGCCACTTCAAATCTCTTATTGTTGATTCTACTAGTTACCGCCACATTTCTAACTGATATGTTTGAATTGCTATTTCTTAATTTTTCAATTTTAAACATTATCTCCTGTTTTCTGTGGATGATGACCATAGAGTTATTTACACCATTCTCTCCTCCTGTTTCACTCTTCCCCTGGTTTCTTCCAGTATGATTAGATCAAGCATCCCCAAACTACAGCCCACGGGCCACATGCGGCCCCCTGAGGCCATTTATCCAGCCCCTGCCGCACTTCAGGAAGGGGCACCTCTTTCACTGGTGGTCAGTGAGAGGAGTACAGTATGTGGCGGCCCTCCAAGGGTCTGAGGGACAGTGAACTGGCCCCCTGTGTAAAAAGTTTGGGGACGCCTGGATTGGATCATAATATTCAGTTAATAATTGCTTTACTGTGACAATGTAAGCATTCATGGCAGAGCTACAGAATGTACCATGATTACATTTCCTTCCTTCCTTCCTTCTTTCCTTTTCTACCTCCTTCCCTCCCTTTCTTCCTTCCTTCTTTTTCCCCTCCCTCCCTCTCTCCTTCCCTCCCTCCCTCCCTCCCTCCTTCCCTCCTTCCCTCCTTCCCTCCTTCCCTCCTTCCTTCCTTTCCTCCTTGTATTTTTTTTTTTTTTTTTTTGAGACGGAGTTTCGCTCTTGTTACCCAGGCTGGAGTGCAATGGCGTGATCTTGGCTCACCGCAACCTCCGCCTCCTGGGTTCAAGCAATTCTCCTGCCTCAGCCTCCCGAGTAGCTGGGATTACAGGCACGCACCACCATGCCCAGCTAATTTTTGTGTTTTTAGTAGAGACGGGGTTTCACCATGTTGACCAGGATGGTCTCGATCTCTTGACCTCGTGATCCACCCACCTCGGCCTCCCAAAGTGCTGGGATTACAGGCTTGAGCCACCGCGTCCGGCCCACCTCCTTGTATTTTTAAGTTTCTCTCGGGAACACACATTTCTCCACCTACATCCCCATCTTTAAATCACTAAGGCCATATGAAACCATAATCTCTTGCCTTCACCACACCTAACAAAATTAACAATTCATTAATATCATCTAATACTCGGCCCATAATCAAATTTCCCTGATTGTCTCAAAGATATCATTTTACAGTTGGTTAGTTTAAATAAGGACCTAAATAAGGTCCATAAATTGTATTTGGTTGTTATATCCTTTTACTTTCTTTTATTCTGGAGTACTTCCCAGAATGTCATAAATAAATAATGTCACAAATAATTAATAATTAATGTCACAATAATTACTTCCTTACCCTCCCTTTATTTGTGACATTAATTATTTGGAGAAATTGGATGTTGAATGCCCCACATTCTAGATTTGGCTGATAGCTTCTTCACCATGTCCTTTAACTTGTTATTCTAGATTTTATATTTCCTATAAACTGGGGGTTACTGCTGAGGTTTTATTAGATTAGGATTTAGAGGGTTTTTTGTTTGTTTTTCTTTTTAGGCAAAAATACTCGATAGGTGGTGTTAGTACTTCCTATCTTATCATGTCACAAGGCAATAATGTCTGACTATATCACCTTTAATGGCAATTAAATTGATCAGTGGTTCAGGATGGTGGCAATTTGATCTTCCTATCGCCAAGAGTTATGTCAACTTCTCACCTAATTCTTTTGGCACCCATTGATGATCATTGCCTTGATCTATTGCTTAATGAGGCACATATTCTGTCCTTTCATTCCGCAGTTCTGTCCTGAGCCAGTGAGTGCTAATTATGCAGTTTAACTCCGTAAGGCCATCTTATTTTCATTTCCAAGTCTCTGTTAGAGTCAGGGGGCTTCTCTGTGACCCTCATGTACTACCTAATAACTGACTAAATGTATATGAAAGTCACTTTCTTATAGTCGTATTGATTAACATTTTTATCTGAACTTCTAGTTGAGCTTTGCTGTTGGTTTTGAAAACATAATGGAAAAATGGAAAGCATTCTTGTCAATCATGTTGAAAAGTAACTGGCAGAAAATGTGGTCTTTTAAAAAAAAGTAGTGGAACAAGTAAAGGGACTCTGCTTTGGTTTATAATGCCTCCTTTCTCTAGGGTAGGAAAATTCTGAAGTCCAGTGGGGTCTCTCCTGCCTGTGAGGGAATTAGCAAGAAGCTATCAGGATACGCATTGATGACACCCACTCACACAGTCATTTGAGGACTTTTTGGTTGCTGTTTTGTTTTAGTTTTTTACCACCTTAGAGAAGTCTTTCACAAAAATTTTTCCTAAACCCTGTTGCATGTGAATTAGGGCTTTTCCTTTCGTCTGTAATGGGGCCTAATACTCTTTGATGTGTTTTAGCAGAATTTAGCTTCTAAATACAGTTTGAAACTCAGCTCTCTCTCTCTCTCTCTCTCTCTCTCTCTCTCTGTCTCTCTTTCTCTCTTCCCCCCCCACACACGCACACACACACACTCTTACCCTTGAACTCTGAGCTAACATGTTATTTCTATTTTTTTTTCTCCTTACTGCAAGAACCTGTCCTGTAGGAACCAAGTTCAGTGGTAGGAGGAGATTATGCAGACATCTTGCCTCTACTTCCTGGAAAGTTGGGTCATGTGACATAAATGCAGGTGAACAGGAGAAGGAAGTCATCTTCAGTGTCTCCCAGCTGGGTGCCTGTTTTCATGCTTTTCAAAGAGCTCCTTTTTTGAGACAGATGAATCCCTGGTATAATACCTGTGCTATTTTTAATAGAAAGACAAAGATTGGTCACCTTGTTAATGACTTCCAGTATTCCAGAGTTCCTCCTCTGAAATAGTCTGCAGATCCAAATTCTTATAATACAGGGCCTCCTCTGCCATTTAGATTGACCTTCCCCATAGCTCTTAATGTCCAAATTGGGCCCTTCTTTCGAGACCCAGATCAAAAGATGCTTTCCCTGAGTCCCCCAGTGAGAAGTCATACCTTCCCATCTCTTAATTTCCCATGCATCCCTCTTTTCACCGGTTATTTGCTACTCATTATAGCTCATTTGCATACTCATTTTACTTCTTTTTTTGGTAACAGAAAAGTATCAGTCTTTTTGTAATCATGATTAAAAAAGACATATTGGCTGGGTGCGGTGGCTCACGCCTGTAATTCCAGCACTTTGGGAGGCCGAGGCGGATGGATCATGAGGTCAACAGTTCGAAACCATTCTGGTCAACATAGTGAAACCCCGTCTCTACTAAAAATACAAAACATTAGCTGGGCATGGTGGCACATGCCTGTAATCCCAGCTACTCAGGAGGCTGAGGCAGGAGAATTGCCTGAACCCAGGAGGAGGAGGTTGCGGTGAGCCGAGACCGTGCCATTGCACTCCAGCCTGGGTAGCAAGAGCAAAACTCCGTCTCAAAAAAAAAAAAAAAGACATATTGTGTTCTATTGGCTCTTTTGCTTACCAGTGCCAGAAATTTCCTACACTTCTTGGCATCTTGCTTTTCTCCCCTGTGAAATAGACAATACTGATTCCCTAGAGAAGAAACTTATCTAGAGAGAACAATGTGCAAGATAGACACAGCTGGTGAGTTACCCTTAGGCTCTTTCCAATACTGCCAATTTCATTTCTTCCGGAGGGATTTAGAATGCCACATGGCAGTTTTCCTGGTGCCATGCTTGAAATGGTGACTCTATTTGAAAGAAGTGATTTTGTAGTCACATTGATATTGCTGCCTGCTGCAAGCCAGGCAAATCACTCAGTATCTTTATCCTTAAAAGAGGAGTCATGTCACATACTTTATAGGGCCATGATGAGGATGAAAGGAGGTAAGTAAGGCACTGAGCATGGTGTTTGATACTCACTGGGTACCCAGTAGATGTCAGTTTTCTTTGTCTAGACTGTATAGTGCTTTTCAGTTTTCACCCTGATCAAATTGCATTTGTTAAAAATTCTAAGTGAGACATGGCACTGGGTACTTTAAATAAAGAGGAGCTCAGGGAAGGTCAGCAGGAGATAGAGGGCTGAAAGAGCCAGTTACATTTGTTTGTCTGTTTTGTTTTGTAATAAACAGTGGCTTCTCATCTCCTTTTTCTGGTCCTGGGCCTGCTGAGTCACTGTTCCAGCCCTTGGGCCACATGATCTTTGGCTGTGTCTATGGAATACAGCAAAACCCACAAAAAACCAGCACTAATAAATGGCAGGTCATTTTGAGGGATTTTTGTTTGCGTTCCTCTGCTTGCTCTCCTGGTGAGATAGGAAACCTTTAATAAGACTTTTCCTAAATGATGTTACATGTGAAATGCAGATTTTTTCTCTGTCCTCCTAACAAATGACCATTTCATGAGGTTTCTTTTCATTTTTTCTTCTTTCCTGCTTCTTGGTACATTCCACAAAGAGCTTATTCCTCTGCTGGTTACTGATTGATGGTTCTACTCTGTGTGCCCTTTAATTTTGCAATAAACCAACAAGGAGTTGAGACCACAAACTTAAAGAGAATTGACTTATTTGACTGGATTCACTGGAGCCAACAGGCAGATTTAGTCATTTCAGTGTGGTCCTGGGGAGGGCAGGAGGAGTCCATGAGAAGGAACACCATGTTGTCAATAACCAGACAGAAAAAGCTTGCTTGTCCTCTCATTCCTAAGCACCTGGGCATCTGTTCTCAGCAGTGACCCCTTTCCAGGCCATGATGGAAGCGGGACGGCTTCCATGATGCTTGCTCAGAATCCAGGATTCTGAATTCAGTGGGACTTTAGGTATATAGGATTGGTAGTCAGCGTTTCCAGGTTCTGTGTCCCTTTTTTCAAAGGGATCATGGTATACCTTGAAGGACTGCAGGAACAGTCAGAAACCCTCCTCGGTTACCTGTTGTTAAACAGCCTGGCCTCTTGGCTAGGTGACTTCAAAGACCAAAGACAAACCCCTCGCCCTACGACCTCCATCCTAGCTCTGTCTTTACCATAAGGCCAGGGCCTCCATCACGTTACAGACGCACTAATACACTTCATGAGCTGGTTCCCAAATATATTAAGAATGAATCATTTTTTCTTATTTAGCACTACTATTGTACAGAGTAACCAATCTGAAAAATAAATACAAATATCATTTCAAATAGGAAAAGCAAGAAAACATTTATTAAGCTGAAGACCTTTAGTTTTAGAGACATGCATCTGAAAACACAGAGACTACTATCATTTATATTTAAGGTTTGTTCCAGACCCAGTGGTGCTGCTCTCTGTGCGTTGAAGTGAAACTGAGAAGACAAATGGATTTTTTCCCACCTGTGAACCCCTAATACAGATCCCAGTGTTGTTTGTGTCTCTACCACATTTAACCAGCTAACTGCTTGTTCTTATTCTGTTCTTATGTGACAAATTCTCTTCTGAAACTCTCGTCATCACATTTCAGCAGAAGTGAAAACATTAGCAGAGTGGTTGGTGGCCAAGACAGAAATAGAACCCAGGAGTCTGTGTCCTTTCCCTTGCTGTGCCTATTGGAGCGTGGTTCCTCCTGCCTGAAGACTCAGTGTTTCCAATTCTAACAAACAGAATTCTAACAGTTGACTGGTTTCTTCTTGCTACTGAAAATTTGTTTTATACTTAAACATTTTATACAGTTTTTTCTTTATGAATGATTTTGCCTTAAACACATGGGACTTGGTTAATCCAATATCAGTAAATGCCTTATGCTGAGGAAATTAATCCACAAATATCCATGGAACCGTGAGTTTTCATGTTGGGAATCTTTTTATGTGATGGAACCTGTGGAGCCTAGAGAGCCAGGCAACCTGGTCTGAGTCTGGCTCTCCCATGTGCCAGCTATCGGATCTCAGAAAACTTCTCTGAACCTGTTTCCTCATCTTCAAAACCAGGATGATAATGTTTACCTCCTAAGTTGTAAGGATGAAATAAGCCAACATATCTCAAGCAGTTGATGAAGGTCTAACACGTAGGAAACGCTTAGTGAACATGAGTTTCTTTTTTTCCTCCTATCCTTTAGAATGGGGTCAGAGATGAAGAAATACATAAAAATCTCATGAAATGTATACTACTGCAAATGATATAAAATGTCTTGTACTAAATTACTTGGTATTGAATCTAAAGTCAGAGTATTAGCTAGGGCAAGGTGGCTCATGCCTGTAATTCCAGCACTTTTGGAGGCCAAGGCAGGCGGATCACTTGACCCTTGGAGTTTGAGACCAGACTGGGTAACACAGGGAAACTTCGTCTCTACAGAAAAATAAAACATTAGCCAGGTGTGGTAGTACATATGTGCCTCTGGGGGCTGAGGCGGGAGGAATGCTTGAGCTCAGGAGTTTAAGTCTGTGGTGAGCCCCGATTGCACCACTGGACTTCAACTTGGGTGGCAGAGCAAGAGCCTGTCTCAAAAATATTTGAAAAAAATAAAAATAAATAAAGTATGAGTATTAAGAAGTGAGAGAAAAATTAGAGCTAGAATAGTTAGCAAAGATTTCATGGAAGAGATGGGATTTGAACTGGCCCCTCAAAGATGGAAACTTACAGAGTAAAGGAGGCTATTTCCAACTGGGACATTTGGGATGGGTAAACTGTGAGAAGTAGAGAAATTGGAATGAGAATGTTACAACTCTTGGTTTTCCTACTGGAAGAATTGAATTCATAGAATAGTAAGTAAAAGGATAATATTAATATTTGTTAGGCACCTATTTGGTGTTAGGCACTGTCTTAAATGCTTCATATGCTAACTCATTTATCCTTAAATAGGTAGGATTGCTATGCCAATTATACAGTTGAAGAAAGTGAGGCACAGAGAGATTAAATAATATACCTAAGTAGATGTGAAGTAAATAATCTACAACTAGTAGGCAGTGGAGCTGAGATGGAAACCCAGGGGATCTGACTCTGGAGGCCACCCTCCTAACCCAGGACAGCTGCTTTGGTCACTTCCCAGCTTCCCTCATTCTGCACTGAGGATCAGCTAAGACCATTCTGTGAACATACCCTGGGAAGTAAAATGTATGTGTAAAATGACATGGTTATTCTTATTAAAGACGTCAGATGAGAGACGACAAATAGCTACCTGAAAATGAGGGAGAAAAATTACAGTGTGGCCCCCACAGGCCGTTGTACTGGGCAGGTTCAGGCAACGCGCAGCATTTGTGCCTCACCATCATCTTTAGCGACTCTGAGTCCTGAAAGCCTCACATTTCCCATTTGGAGAGTATTCAAGGAGGCCATTTCCAAGCCACCAGAGTGAGTATCCGAGACTAAAATCTTGTTTGGCTTCTGGCAGTAGGGCTTGTGCCTCAAGTGTTATCTGTCTTTGACCAGGACATACTCTTTTTTTTTGAGACGGAGTTTTGCTCTTGTTGCCCAGGCTGGAGTGCAATGGCATGATCTTAGCTAACTGTAACCTTCACCTCCTGGGTTCAAGCCAATCTTCTGCCTCAGCCTCCTGAGTAGCTGGGATTACAGGCACCCGCCACCATGCCCAGCTAATTTTTTGTATTTTTAATAGAGACAGGGTTTCACCGTATTGGCCAGGCTGGTCTCAAACTCCTGACCTCAGGTGATCCACCTGTCTCGGCCTCCCAAAGTGCTGGTATTACAGGCATGAGCCACTGCACCTGACCTCAGGACATCCTTTTTAATGGGCTCGTACCACATGATTGGGAGTTTGAATGTTGGTAACCATAATTGAAGATCTCCACTCCAAGGGCATCACCATGGGAGGAAGCCTGCCCGTACTCACCGTGTAAATATTTAGCCATTTCAATGTATTTGTTCTGGACCTAGTCTTCTTTTGTCTCTCCTGTGTTGACTCTGCTGAATTGTAGGTTATTATTGTGTGTCCATATTGATGTCATTTATTTAAGTACAGACACAGATAGCATTGCTTCAGCTGCCCCCACTCCCCTTTTAAAAATAAAACCTTACACAATATCCCTTCCTTGAGGAAATCAAATAATTAACTTTTATTCAATGATGAGGTAGCTAACTTGGAAATTTGTTCCTAGGCAGACCTGTTAACCTCTGTTTGAACACACAGCGAGTGGCCTTTGCTCCCATTTTATGCTATAGAATAACTCTGGAAGTAGAATTGGTTGCACCTCTCCCAACACTGAGTTTGGAGAGCCCTTGGTGGTTAGGATGCCATTTGTGCTGGTGGCACAGAGATACAAGGAGTCAGCCCAGAGGTGCCCAGCCTCTGCTGGAGGTTTGTCAGAGGCCGGGTGGGACCCAAGGCTCCTCTGCTTCAACTCTGCTCTACTGTAAGCCACTGGAAGTGTAGCTGAGGCTGAAGGTTATCCATGTTGGTATTTATCAGGTTGGACCCCCCAAGTGCCATGTTTTCATACCTGCAAGGAGCAAGTGACTCAACAGAATGGTTTTCTTGGTTTCAAATTAGTCTAAAGAGGGGAAATCACTTAATACCAGTCGTCTGTGATAGACCGATCACAAAGCTGTGTCTTTCTATTCCTCCTTGCAAATCAAAGGGAGGGGAATCCCCAGAGCCCAGGCGTACACATGAATAGAAAGCACCATCAAGTAATAAGAACACCTAAAAAGGTCAGTAGAAATTTGGTGGGGGGGCACTGGAAATTCACCTCCTCTGCCTTTCTGTGGGACTCAGTGGGCAGTGATCAGGTAGCAGAAAATGATACTCACTACGTGCCAATGCAGATTGGCCACGGGACATGTACAGTGTGGCGGAAGGCTGGTAGGATAGTTTCTTTCACATCCATATGAACCTCAGAGTCAGCTGACTGTTGGCCTTGTTCTCTTCCAGGTTCTGGCTGGCCAGAGACTTTTTTGGCCTCATACTAATTGCAGAATTGCACACAGTTGGTGAATGCACCATTGGATGCCACTGTGGCTGCATTGTCACAGTTCACCAATTGTGCATGTTACTTCCTGCAGTGGGCCCAAGATCACTGACAGGATGCCGCCGAGGTTGTGCCGAAGGTGGAAACAGCACGTTAGCTTACTGTTTGTGGCCTCTTTACAACTGCTGGCCCCATCTGAGATCCGGAACCAACACATGCTAACCTCAGCCCACTGGGGCCAGTGGAGCAGCCGGCAGTGGAACCAGCTCTCCACACCTATGTCTATGGCATGGTAGCTGCCCGCCCACAGTTTCCACTGCATCCCCTTGTGTGTGCACCCCAAGAGAAATAGGCCAAAGAGAAAGCTGCCCTAGGGAGCCACATGCTTATCTTGTGTGTTTACCAAGTGGCAGACGTAATTCTTTTGCCAAACGGCAGACGTAATTCTGCTTCAACGCATTTTTTTCTGAACTCAGTGGTCAAAAGTAGGGTGGAAGCACTGCTTGCGTAAGCTCCCTCTGTGATTGAGTGTGTGCTTGTGCAGAACTGAGGAGTTTTTTTTCACCTCCTCCATCTGCATTTCCTCAGATTGAGCCACTCTCTTCTTTAGGGACTCCCCTACTAGGCAGAGGGTTTCTCTAGCTTTGCCTATGGATTTCACAGTGAAATCGACAGAAGAGCATTTTCCTCAGGGCTGATGATAAGAGGTGTGAATTTATTAAGATTGAAAGTATTCTCACCATAAACACAAATTAGTTCAGATTGTTCCTTCATCCCTTTTTCTACCCCCTTTTCCTTGGCTGCTGCCAATTCGTTCTGTGTGGGACGAGTTTCTTAAGGTTGAAGATAAGAAGCAATGCAAAGATGGAATTTTTAGTACAGCACTCATCCTAATGTGAGTGAAATATATGAAACATTTATTCTAAACAGACACATTAACAGTTGTAATACATTCATTCTCTGCATATCTTTTAGGTACAGAGAGGTTAGGAGAATTTCCCAGAATTGCACAGGTTAGTGACAGAGCCAGAAATAAACGGCTGCCTGACTCCCACACCCATGTTTTCTTCAAGCAAAATTGAAGTTTGGCTTCTTCTCTACAATTTCACAAGAAAAATTCCCCGCAGCCTCTCAGATTTTCCCAGAAAACAATTGTTGTGCAGTCCTTCAAGATGGAAATGGCAGGCTGGAATATTGAAACCTTATCAGTTTTTTATTCTAGAACTGACAGTTGATATTTTCTGAGCCGAAGCTAAGATAAAAGTTGTTTTTTTTTTTAAATTGTGGAATGATTTTTTATTTTCTAGAGTTTGGCAAAACTAAGCTAGCAAATAGTAAAACCAGATTTGTTTTTGTGATGCTCAAATTCCAAAATATTTTATGTGACTTTTCTTCATAACAGCTATTGGGTATCTCTTTCCAAAGCTGAAAATGGACGGGTAGGGCTTGGGGTGGGGAAAGGCATGTGTCTGGGAGCGTGGGTTTTCTAGACCTACCCTGTTCCCACTTTTTTCCTTCTGGCTCTTGCCCTCATTGCTTTCCTTATTCTCTTTCTTCCTCCTGTCTCCATCTCACCTCCAGCTCCTACCACAGCAGACAGGTTTGGGCAGACACCGTCATGGTTGGGGAGCAGGAGGATGGCATGGGGAAACCACTCCAGGCCTTTCTCTCAAACCTTGGTGATGAAAGGACTCAATGGACCTGAACAATTTCTCACAGGAAAGTTCCGGTCTCTGTCTCCTTAAAAGCAAGGTATTCAGTAACCCTTAACAGAGCCAGGATTAAAATGTGAATTTCTGACTGTTCCAGGCAGATAGAAGGATAGAAAGGCTAGGTCACTGTCATATATGGCAATTAGGATCACTTCAGATACAAAAGTAACATTTTTAAAGCTGTACATTAAGCAGAGAGACCATTTTTAGTACAAAAAGGAAAAAAAAAGATTAACTATGCCTTCAGAATTATGATAGGTGGTGGCTTGTCACTTTGAAAGCATTGGATTTAGTGCCAGGCAGGTTGGTGAGTAAGAGTCAGCACCCACATTCTCTTTTTGCCTCTCTCTCTCTCTCGCTCTCTCGCTCTCGCTCTCGCTCTCGCTCTCTCTCAATCTATCTCTCTCTCGCCGCCCAGATTATCCAGGGGCTGCTGTTTACTTGAGAGCTGGAAGTACCAGGATGGACTCTCACTGCAACTCGCTCTCCTGGCCCAGTTAAAGTGATTTTGAAACTTCCTGATGTGTATTAAATTGTGGCAGGTTTCTGCCAGTGAGTGGACGGGAGGAGGAAGCAGGTGTTTTATGGGCTAGAAATGCCCCTGAGATGCCTGAGGTTTCTTCATGAATCCCCTAACCCAGCCTACCCTTTCAACTCTGTTGTACAGAGACATGAGTTCCATGAAAAACTTTAGTTTCAAAACTTCCATGGGCCTCGGAAATGATAACCACATGTTATCAAGGGCCACTGAAAACCACCAAAAATTTGTCAGAATTCATATAAGATTGCCTCACGTGCTTGACTTTCATAGAAACGGAAGCTAATGACCTGCTTGATTTATATTTATTAGCAAAGTCTGAAAAGAGTCTTATCACAAGATTGGTCTTGTTACAGTATAGCATCTTGATCATCTTTTAGTGTATTTCTGGACATTATTACTTTTTTTTTTTTTTCGAGACGGAGTTTCGCTCTTGTTGCCCAGGCTGGAGTGCAATGGCGCAATCTCGGCTCACCGCAACCTCCGCCTCCTGGGTTCAGGCAATTCTCCTGCCTCAGCCTCCTGAGTAGCTGGGATTACAGGCACGTGCCACCATGCCCAGCTAATTTTTAGTATTTTTAGTAGAGACGGGGTTTCACCATGTTGACCAGGATGGTCTCGATCTCTTGACCTTGTGATCCACCCGCCTCGGCCTCCCAAAGTGCTGGGATTACAGGCTTGAGCCACCGCGCCCGGCCACATTATTACTTTTATAGATGGAATTCTCTAGAGCAGGATTAAGTCTTGGAGAAGTCACCTGTCAGTAGGTCTGAACTGAGAGTTTCTCTCTTCTCCTCTGTCCCATGTTGCCTTTAGGAAGAAGAGCAGGCAGAGAGGCCTGCATGCCCTCCTCTCATCTGTACTATTGGCATTAGACAGAGGACACCAGTTCACTTGGTGGAAAATGGGTATTACAAAATTTGCTTCTCAGCTGCCCCCACAGAAAGCTCGATGATGGCATTTGGCAAATTCTTAGGTCCTTTAAAAATCTGACTTTAATCAATAATTATATTGCTGATCATGAATATCTCTTCTGCTGACCAAACAGGGCCAGATATCACATTCCCACCTGTCCTATCCCTGGCTGATCACAGACTTCCTCTTTGTCACCCACCAAGAGTCAGGTAAAATGAGCTGCTTCCATCAAGGGCTGTGCCTTCAGGCCTGGCAGTTTCCCACTCAGGCCTCCAGGGCTATCTCATTTTCTCTCCACCAATGCATTCTAGTACTCACGGAAGGCTCCAATATGCAAAACGGCTATTCATGGAGGCCCCCGCAAAGATATTTCTAACCTTCGATGTAGAGTAGGTCAATATAGACATGTACAGTGGCCCCTTAAGACCAGGAACAGTAAGCCTGAGCAGAAGGTAGGTGTAGTCTGGGTATAGTCTAGTCATAGCATAGCTAAAGAAAGATGGGTCAACTAAAGGCAGAGGGTCTGCATTGGGCACACAGACTAGCAGAGAATTAGGCTCAATTGGCCCAGTCCCCTGACCAATGACCAGCTCATTCTGCTTATTCTCTCTTAATTACTGCCTTAAGCTACCTTTTTAAATACTTAGTGGAAATAAATCATGTACTTTTGTTTATGTGTGTTTGGGTTGGTTTTTCATGGCCAGGAACCTCTGCCTTCTGACCAAAATGACACCGATTTCGTAGCCTTCTGCCTTACCAATTCATCTCATTGTTAACTGGTCCTCTCTTTCTCTCTTTTCTCTAGCTTATACATCCTGCTGTCTGTGAAAGAAGGACCTGCTGGGTTGTTTATGAATCTATAACCTGTATTTCTTTTTTAAAGATCTTAAATTTTTCTCTTAAACTAAGTGTAGACAGTTGACTGAAGTACACAGAAGGGTTAAGTAAGATGTATTTAGAGAAGCTACATAATGCAGAGGAAAACTGGAAACCTCGGGGCATGGCTTTTGAAGGGAGAAATCTCTCCCCATCTTCCCTTGTGGGAAAGTATTAAAAATGGGACTCAAGGTCTATGTGACACCATATGAAAGGCCATTTCATATACACGTACACACCTCTGTAAGCAACCAGTGTTTAAGAGGGCAATGCAAAGAAGCTTAGGAGTAAGTAGTCTCTCATAGATAAAGTTGAGTTGAGACAGAAGTTACTTTATATAACTTTTAGAGTTTCTTGTTCCTTCTAGTCGGTGGATAGTATCCTTCCTCAAGAGAAGCTGATTAAGTTGGATTCTGTCTGTTCCTGGCTTCAGACCTAATCATGACCATTAAAAATATATATCTTTTCCTTTGTCCAAAAATCCCACTCTAGTCTTGCATTGTAGTTGCTGGTGTGTCGTTGGGGGTGTGTTGTATGTTTTCAATAAGCCATATTTTAGGGAAATAGCAAAAATAGCATATGTACTTCCAATTAAATTTGTATTGTTTTTGAACATATTGACAGCAAATGTTTGTTATTTGTCAGCAGTGGGCTATATGCTGTATAAAATGGAATCAGGCATGGGTTTCATATCTAAACAAGCAAGGTGTAAATCAGCAAAGGATAACTAATGACAATGATGGAGTAACATTTGCCATAGGCCAGGTACTGTGCTAAGGACTTTCTATGCATTATCCAGCTGAATCCTCAGAACCATGTGAGCTAAGTATTATCATACCCAGAGAGATTATGAAGCTTGCTCCATATCACACAGCTAGTAAATGGTAGATCCCAGGATCTAAGTTCAGGTCTGATTCCAAAGCCCTTGTCCTAAACACTGTGCAAATTACTCTTACACAAATTTAGTACTGAGCATCAGAAGCCTCAGTCTTTCCCATGGAGCAAAGCAACAGGAAAACCCCCTGAAGTGTCTGTTAGAATTCACTTTTAGAAACCAGATCTTGGTAAGACTCTGTTTATAATTTGTAATAGGATTTCATGTTATTTTAAGAGTAGAGTTTTCAAGTGTCCTAATTGCCTCAGAGGAAAATATACCTATAGTCTTCTGCTCAAGTTGTGATGATTGTAATCATTGTTTTGGGAAATGTTTTCATTCTGTCCTTTTTGCTGAAAATATTTAGAAAGCCACAACAATTCAGTAAGATGGCATGATTAGCAAAGCCTTGAGTTTGGTTGCTATGTATCCCTTTGGCGATTTGGCTTTAAGACTCATAATTAAAAGGGAGAGGATTATTAGCAAAATCAGTTAGGAGCTTGTTCTTTTGCCATTGGGGAGTGAAAATATTTTCTTCCCTGTCTACTGTTTCACCAGAAGCGGAAATTATGCTGGGTATCTTTTGAAGTACATCTGTAGTTCAGTTTTATGTTCTGTAGGGTATCATTTCATTAGTTCTGTACAATAAAACCATCATCTCAGTGCAAGTTTCCATTACAGAACCAGTGAATTGAGAAAGAGTGGTCTAAATATTTTAGTCAATGCCTCATCATTGAATTTGTAAGTTTCTAGAGACATGCAGTACCTTTATATCTTGATTTCCCCCATGTATATGGTGACATGCTTTACATGGTAGGTATTAAGTAAGAAATTTTTTCTCATTACTATTAATCATAACATTGGAGTCCCAGTCATTTTCACCAAGCCATCATTTAAGAAGAATCACAAAAATACTAGAGCTAACATATTTAGATCTCTCAGAAGTTCCACATTTTTTTTTTTTTTTTTTTTTTACTAAGATAGACAAATATATTATTTAGTTCATTGGTAGGTAAAGCACATAGCATTTTTCAGAGCAATGTTAGTATCGTATTGGCCTTGATTTAAATAATGAATATATTTTTCTTACTAAGATTTTTACACAAATTCTTTGCAGTTAAATCAAACCTAGGGCCGGGCGTGGTGGCTCACGCCTGTAATCCAAGCACTTTGGAGGCCAAGGTGGTTGGATCACCTGAGGTCGGGAGTTCAAGACCAGCCTGACCAACTTGGTGAAACCCTGTCTTTAAAAAAAAAAGAAAAAAAAAAGATAAAGATAAAAAATAAAAGAAGTCAAACTTAGGAAGGACTAAAATAGGTACAAATGATCAGGTACCAAAGTGTATCCTGATAGAGAAAATTGTGATTTAGTGTTCTTTTGTTAGAACCAACTGTCGGAAGCCTATGACATATACTAATTTATTAACCTGTATATCCTCATTCTGAAGGAAATAATAATAGCAGTTGCTTCTATTTATTGAATATTTGCTATGTGCCAGATACTTTAAGTACCTTACATTGATTATCTCATTTAATTCTCATAAAAATTCTAAAAGATAGATATTATTTGACCTATAAACAAATGAAGCTCAAAGGTACACAGGGTCAGAATCAAAATTTGAACCCAGTTTTACTGAACTCCAAAGCTCTTACCCTATATTATAAAAGAGAAATGGCTGGGCATGGTGGCTCATGCCTGTAAGCTCAGCACTCTGGGAGGCCAAGGTGGGGTGGATCACTTGAGGTCAGGAGTTTAAGACCAGTCTGGCCAACATGATGAAACCCCATGTCTACTAAAAATACAAAATTAGCCGGGTATGGTGGCATAGGCCTGTAGTCCTAGCTACTTGGGAGGCTGAGGCAGGAGAATCACTTGAACCCAGGAGGTGGAGGTTGCAGTGAGTCAAGATTGTGCCATTACACTCCAGCCTGGGCAACAGAGTGAGACCCTGTCTGAGAGAGAGAGAGAGAGAGAGAGAGAGAGAGAGAGAGAGAGAAATGAACACAAGTCCTTCTTTATACTCATATAGTTGAATAGTTGTTTAAAGTGAATAGTTGTTTCACGGAGGCTACTTGACCATTTCCAGCCATTTTAACTGAAGACATAGGTGATTCTCACCGGTTGATGGAAAGTAGCAATAAAAAAGAATATGAGAGATAAGATTAGCAAATACTGAGTGGAATCCTGCAATATCTGATTATTACTGTCAAGTGACTGGAGGCTCACAAGCCCAGTGGGCACGCAGACCTTAAAAGGTTGTCTTCGCTATTCGAGTACTTCATTTCTTTACCTGACCTTGCTGTCCTGCTCCCTCTCAGCCCTCTATTAAGCTGCCATTGATACAGGATTTATAATGTGTCACTGGTCCATTCAGGATACAGTGACAGAGGTGTGACTGAAAAGCTGGATAATAAAGAATGGAGGTGATTTCCATTTCTGCTCAAATCAGGGTGGCAATAACCATAGCTGACCCTTGGTTCAGACCAGCACAGTCCAGCTAGACAAATATTCCCAGCACTGAATTGTGTACGAACTGCCCAGTGCCCTTTTCAGAAGGGACACTGCCTCTGAGTGACCAAGATGCTCATAGTTTCTTCCCATGATGAGAACATCTAAACCTTGGAAAATGATTGTGGTATTCATTATGTTATAATTTTCCAAGAAAGAATCTGTATTTATTTTTCCTCTAGGCTTCTAAACAATAAGGTAGATTTTACAAATGAGGATTTTTTAGGAATAGTTTCTTGACTATAACAAATTTGAAAATATTGTGTGGCACTGGATCACATTAATTAGGTAATTTTAAAGTCCTTTCCAGGAATTTTAAATGTTGTGAACTTTTTTTTTGTACAGGTAGGATTATGTTAATTTGCGTATTAAATACATAGTGAGACTTTGAACTTCTTTTGTTAGAATTCAACTATTTAGCCGGGCGCGGTGGCTCAAACCTGTAATCCCAGTGCTTTGGGAGGCTGAGGCGGGTGGATCACGAGGTCAAGAGATCGAGACCATCCTGGTCAACATGGTGAAACCCCATCTCTACTAAAAAATACAAAAAATTAGCTGGGCATGGTGGCGCGTGCCTGTAATCCCAGCTACTCAGGAGGCTGAGGCAGGAGAATTGCCTGAACCCAGGAGGTGGAGGTTGCAGTGAGCCGAGATCGCACCATTGCACTCCAGCCTGGGTAACAAGAGCAAAACTCCATCTCAAAAAGAAAAAAAAAAAAAAAAAAGAATTCAACTATTTAAAAGAGGAGTGTTATTTCTTTAGAGTCAAACTCATTCCTGTTTCACAAATTTGCAAATAAAACCCTGACTTTCTTTTTCTTTTTTTTCTTTTTGAGACAGAGTTTCGCTCTTGTTGCCCAGGCTGGAATGCAATGGTGCGATCCTGTCTCACCGCAACCTCCACCTCCTGGGTTCAAGCGATTCTCCTGCCTCAGCCTTTCAAGTAGCTGAGATTACAGGCACGCACCACCACACTTAGCTAATTTTGTATTTTTAGTAGAGACGAGGTTTTTCCATGTTGGTCAGGCTGGTCTCGAACTCCCAACTTCAGGTGATCCGCCCACCTCAGCCTCCCTAAGTGCTAGGATTACAGGCATGACCCACCGTGCCTGGCAGATATAATTTTAAAAATTAAAGTCTGATAAAATGTGTACATGTGAATTTAATTGTGGTTAGCTGTCTATTATTTAACTGATAGGATAACACGCCTTAGTCCCAACTTACACAGCATTTAGAATGAATTGATAGAGGCTTTACTCTGAAAAAAGTCATTCTATTTCCTCAGTTTTCTGGGTTTTGAATAACTGCTAGGCCTTGCCAGATATTCTGGTCTAAAGATAAAGCTGGTGAAAGTCAGAGCTGGGGTTTTCCTACCTCTGTATTTATCAGTCTTCTCCTAAACCACAGTCTACCTTTTGATAGTTCTAATAATTAATTTGGTCTTTTCTGTCTTTATTCTCCCTTACCCCTCCCTTCTCCCTGTCTGTTCACAGGTTATCTTGACGAATCAGATTACAACCCATCTGAGTGGAGCCCTGGCTTCTCAGGCAGACCTGGTGTCTCCAGCTGATGATTTGTCCCTGTCTGAAGGTAAGGAATCTGTCCTAGAGAGGCTGAAACTTGACACTGACATACAGCCCTACTGCTTCTCCACCTCCTGTTGAGAGCTGGGAGATATGGCTAATAGGCCCTGGCTGGTGAACCCAGCCAGAGCCTGTTGATTTAGGTTTGGCCACCTTTCCTGGCATCTGATCTTATGTTTGGGGAGTCTCTTGCCCTGCCTCTATAAGTGAGATCCAGTTGGAGGCCAATCACTCCTCTGTGAGCTACTTCAGGTCCTCAGAATAAGGGCTGATGAATTGCTAAATGATTTTGTTTCTGAGACTGATGCTCAAAGGTTGGCTTTACCAGTGATCCCATAGCAATTTAGCCTTTTCTTTGTGCTGAGCTCCTTTTGACTAAAAAGTATACATCAGCTTCATGTGCCAGAGATATGACATTCCTGATCAGCTTTACAGAAGATTAAGAAAAAAATCTCCACGTTGGTAAATCTGCAAAATTTTCTCCACCCCCTGCTAGCAAAGGTCAGGCTGGCTATGGTTTCGATGGCAATAAGCTTTACGTAGCTGGGGAAATAACATCAGTAAACCAGAGGGTGGTTTCTAGTTTTATTGAAAGTGCTTACTTGACATTTCTGAGTTGTTCTCCTTATACTCTAGTATCTTTCATGCAGATTTCTGCAGGCCTGAGTAGATGTGCATAACTCTTCCAGACCCCTTCTGCCTTTCCACTTCCTGAGAATTGTTCACGATGGAATACAGGAGACTTTTAGGTCTAGCAAGGCTCCTGACTGACTGCCCAGGTGGTCTTCTGCCCATCAACTTTGCTTGATGGTCTTAGAAATTGCAAGAACCACACCTCTGCTTCTTAGTGGTGACCTTAGGGGTGAAAACTAATGGCTTATTTATGAAGACTGTACAACATGTTGTGTACCTCCTTCTAAATTCAAGGATATGTCATCATAACCCCAATCAACAGGGCTGAAAACCTGAATCATCAAATATCCCTCCCTCCTGAAACTTTTGTAATCAAATCTGCTTAGTACTTCTTTCCATGTATGTCTTTCCTTGGTCCCCTCTTTTTTGTAATGTGTGTTGTGATCAGCTGGTTTACTAAACTCCCAAGTGGATTATTTTAATAACATCCAGATTGACCTTCCCAATATAGCCTCTACCATTTCCATTCTGCCACGACCAAATTGAACTTCCCCATCTGGCGTTGTTCTACTATGTTGCTCTCCTATTCAGAAATCTTAGAATTTTTTTTTTTCCCTGAGAATGAACTAAAATCAGTAAGCTGTTTTTAAAATATTTAGGGATTTGGGGTTTGTTAGCTTGAAATCAGCCATGGTAAAAGTATTTATACCATGGAAATCAGCAAATGCTAAAAATCAGGTGGTTTTGTTTTGTTTTGTTTTGTTTCTCCTTTGGGTAGACTGGTTTCCAGAACACCACTAAATAAAGTTAATGCTTTTAACCCTTCATAATCTGTCATTTCCTTTCTATTCAAATTTAGTTCCTGCCAGTATCCTAGGTGAAGCTCCTATGCCAAGCGTGCTGCTCTTTGCCTGCCCCTCCCCACTCCCAGGTCCATGCCTGTGTATAGACAGCTCTCCCTCTCCAGATCAGCACTTCCCTTTTTCACTTCCACTGCCTCTTCTCATCCCACATCCACTCCTTCAAGGCTTATTTAAAGACTGCCTCTTTCACGGAACCCCCTTGCCTGTGGTCTCACTCTCTGTTTTTCCTCTCTGGGCGCTCTATCTGCTGAACTATATAAAGAAAAGAAAATTAATGTAACTTTTTATGTTTTTCCGTCTGATTGGCAGATTTTTTTTTTTTTTTTTTTTTTTTTTGAGACGGAGTTTCGCTCTCGTTACCCAGGCTGGAGTGCAATGGCACGATCTCAGCTCACCGCAACCTCCACCTCCTGGGTTCAGGCAATTCTCCTGCCTCAGCCTCCTGAGTAGCTGGGATTACAGGCACGCGCCACCATGCCCAGCTAATTTTTTGTATTTGTAGTAGAGACGGGGTTTCACTATGTTGACCGGGATGGTCTCGATCTCTTGACCTCGTGATCCACCCGTCTCGGCCTCCCAAAGTGCTGGGATTACAGGCTTGAGCCACCGCGCCCGGCGATTGGCAGATTTTAAAGATACAACCATGTTGTATTCTTTTGTATCCATGTTGTTATCCAGTGACTAGCAAAATTCTAAGCACATACTAGGCAGTAAGTAAGTGCCAAATGAGTATCACAGTAAATACTTCGGAAGAACAGTGATCATGAGAATCATGTAAAGCACCTATGAACATTGTTAAAAATTGTTATAATTATTACACACACACACACACACACACACACGCACACACACACACACACACACACACACATTTATTCAGCTCTGAGGAGGAGACCAGAATAAACTTCTTCCTTATTTGAAAACCAGTAAGTACTTTTCTTTGGGGTGCCTTCCTGGTTTACCTTAAGCAAAGAAGAAGAGCAAATCACATAGAAAAGAAATTACTTTGAGGCTGCAGTATAACTGCCGCGAGAAACTCCTGACATCGTGTTCACGGCGAAGGAAGAGTTACCAGCTTATCCTCCCAGAAATCCAAGGAGGAATGGAAACAATTGGTTTTTCTAGATTTTTTTTTTTTTTGTATAGCTGAGCAGATAAAGAGGCTATGGAAATATATTCCTAAAGTCTGTAATGAAGGTTTTTATTAGTGGATTAAAATGGACACTGTCTTAGAACATTTATACCCATACAAATATATTGCAATGGTTGTTAACTTCCTATGATTTACATACACACACACACACATGCACACACATATATAAATTGTTCTGTTTTGTTTCAAGCATTCATTGTATCAGCTTTGCCACAGAGTTATTAACTGTGATGTTGGGCAGGCCTTTCGATCACTTGGGGCTCAGTTTCTTCTTCTGCTACATGACACGTTGGATGAATAGAAGACTGCTAAAGCCTTTTTTCCAGCTCTAACATCTAAGATCATGAGGTAGGTCTGAAGGTCAGGAGCATTCACCCACTGATGGGGTTTTAATTCTGATTTACAGAGTAGGAAGATTCGCCATGTTACTGATGTTGCCCTAGGTTAACACAATCAAAAGGATCTTTCCAAAATCTTAGCCCTGATAACTTTGGCATACCATGCAGCAGCCTTCCCTTCATGTGTGCTTTGTTTCTTACTCTGTGTACACTTCGGATCTTATCTGCCTGTCTCTTGTTCTGTCTGCCTCTCTCCACACAAAGGCATACAAAGTCAGAAGTGTGTGCAAACCAGTGAGAATGAGAAACACACTGGGATGGGGTGACTTTGTAACTCTGGTCAATTTGCATAAGTCCCAAAAGTTCCATTCTCTAATTTGTGAATGGAATAGTTTGTGAAAGGCAGGCTGCAGACTGACAAGCACACTGCACGTATGAGGAAGTATTTTAAGTAAATAGAGAAAATTCGGTGTGTCCTCTCATTCCTTCTCAAGGCACAAAGCTCAGGGCAGGAGCAGTGCCGGGGAAGTCCTTGGCCTTTGGGGTGTACTTCTCCCTTCTTCAACTCTCCCACCTGGGAGCTGGATAACTCAACAGTGGAATGAAACCTCAATGAAGGGAATTATACCATGATGTCAAGCAGTGAACATGAGTCTACTTAATCCAAGCCAACAACTCGGCCACACATTTAATAAGGTGGGGGCGGGGAGACCCAGCAACACAAAAACAAAGAACTCTCAACTTTACAAACACTGGGAGGGCAACAGCTGGTCAGCCGAGATTAAAGGAGCGTGAGAGAGCACCTCCCATCTCCTGACTTCTCCTCCCCCATAGACGTCCCTGCAGCCAGCCAGGGCTCGCTTTTTACAGCCCTGTGCGGATGACCTTGTTCCAGCCAAGATAGGAGCTCTTTTGATCTCAGCAGGGGGATGCTCTGGGCCTGCAGCTGGCAGATATTAATAGTACAGGATCTGTTGGGGTGGAAGAGATCTCTCAGTTGGGCCAGGTCACTTGTATTCCCTCCTCTGCATCAGAGCAGAAGGGACTTCATTTCCCTGGATCAGCCCCTGCTGGGTACTACTCCTCTCAGGTCAACTCAGATCATTTTATCACTGGCGCTCTTGGCTGCTTGTTCTCACCCCACAACTGTTTTCAAGGGAGCACTGTTTAAGCAGTGCACTGTGCACTGCAGCTGGAATCTGTTACAGGACAGGGTAGACCTCGGGCCCACCCATCCCAGTGTGTTTCTCGTGCTCACTGGTTTGCACACACTTCTGATTTTGTATACCTTTGTGTGGAGAGAGGCAGAGAGAGCAAGAGGCAAGACGTGAAGTGTATACAGAGTGAGAAAGAGACAGCAATATAGGAAGGGGAGACTGTTGCAGGTATGCCAAAGTACCAATGCGAAGATTTCTGAAGGTCCTTTTTATTGTGTTTAATCTAGGGTAACATCAGCAACACACTCATTCTTCCCACTCTGTAAATCAGAATTAAACCCTATCATTGGGTGAATGTTCCTGATCTTCAGACCCACCTTATGATCTTAATTGTTAGCGCTGGAAAAGACGGTAGCAATCTTCTAGTCATCCAATCTGTCATTTAACAGAAGAGATGGGGGTAGAAATAAGGATTTTTTTGGTTGTATATTCTATATTGTTCTAGACTAGGCACTTTGAATCACAGTATTTTCTTCTTTACATTTCATGTTGTTGACAGAAATTCAGATGTAGAGTTTATTGTAGAGTTCTGTGCTTAGTTATTGACACTGTTCTGTGGCCAAGGACATGTTTCTTAGTCCTTGCGAATTCTTCCTTATGGTCATTGGAGATACTAAGGATTGTTGGACCTTAGTCCTAGGGGATATCTCTTTTCCCCATAGTGATTAATAGTGAAGGGATCTAACAGTCCAAATGGCCTAAGATGCCATACCCTATTCTGAAGTCACCTGGGATTTGAGCAGAACTGGGTGAGTGCCCACCTAGTGTGACACAGTGGTAGGTGAGATTTGACGGATGGTAACAGTGAGCCCTGTGCAAGACTGAAGCTGAAGACCATTGGCTTGCTCTCTTCTGATGATTTAACAGAGTAGCAGTTACTTCACTATGGCGACGTGGCCCACTTCGGAGTTCCACATGGCTTTATGGAAAAGAAGACATTATTAGGCTGCCATCTTGGTATTCTCAGCATCTGGCATGTTGTGTCCTTTTAACTGCCGTTACTTGTTTTCGATAGATCATAGCACATGAAAACTGAAAATGTAAAATGTGTGGATAGGTCAAGGAAAGAACACAAGAGAAATAGCAGTACTTCCTAGAACCAAGAGTGGTTTCTAGTTTTTTTGTTGGGAGGCTTTCTATTCTGGTTGGAGTCAGGGAACTGATGGCTGATTTCATGTGCAAAAGAAAGTATTTGGGGATTCATATTCCCTACCAACCCATCCCTGCAAAAAGCTAGAGTCCATTTGAAAGATTATATGCAAGTTTGTGGCTTGTGTTCTTTTTTAAAGTAAGTTCAGCAAGCAAGAGCAGCTCAGAATGGTTGGGAGAAATCAGAGACGCATGGTTGTGAAAGAAGCAAACTTCAAAGCATGGTATGAATTTTTAAGTCTTATTTCTTGCTTTCCAGCTGGATCTGCTCTTTTACTGCAGGATGTTTGAAAATGTGGCTCCCTGCTAATCTCAGACAGTTGCTATGATCAATGGTTTCTTTCATTTCCGATAAAAAACACTGGTGTTTCTATTTAAATTGTGTGTACTTTCAGCTTTATTATTATAGTTGTGATTTATTGTCCTTCATTACCCAAATTTGTAATCCATTAACCACAGACTTTGGGGTGGGTTGGTCAAGTTAGCAGAAATCTCTACACGCTTTAGTTCCAAGGCGTTCCACAGCCCAATCTCAAACTTAATGTTCATTGGTTTGTGTAGGGCCATGTACCAATGCATATGAGTGGAACAGTTTTAAAAATCCGCTCCTTGGAGATATGGTGCAAGTTGACTATAATTAGTTCTTTGAAAGCCTAAGGTGTCACCATGTGACTGCAAAGTTAATATTAACAACTGTGATCAACATTATTAACATTAGCGTTTCCATAGTATTTTTAATTGTCTTAAAATGATGAATTTCTTAATCTACCTCAAGCAACTGAAGCATGAAGGAGGGAAGGGAATTGCTGAATGGCCACACAGAGCAAGGTTGTGTGCTGGGAACAGAAGTCAGAGCCGCTTCTGTGAAGTTTTAGATTTGGTTTACTGCTGCCTCTTAGGAGTGGATTTTGGATAAAAATGTTTAAGTGTCCTGGTGACCTTTCGGTTTTTGTTTCCAAAGCCACAGACTCTATCAACACACACGATTTTATATGGTTCTATTCACAAGGGCACATGCCGACCAGTGCTCTACTTCCCTGGTATTCAGGAGACCATGGCACTTGACTGGGCATATGTCTTCCAGCAGCTGTTCAGATGCCATGAAAGGCCTGATTTATAGAAAAAGATTAAAAGCACCAAAAAAAATGTGTGGTATTTGGCTAAAGAAAGCCTAAATATTATGCGAGGGAGGGGAGGCTAGAGTTGAGAGGAGATGGGCACAGCCTACAAATGTCAGAAAAGCTGTAAATCTCTAAAGGGAGAGGAATGTGTTGAGGATTTTCAGCCTGGAGGCCAGGGGGCAATATAGCCTCAACTGGGAGATCAAAAGGAGAAAGGGAGCATTAAAGTCAACCACCAGGAAGTGCTTCTTGTCAGGAGCTTTGTTTTGCTGGTAGTAGTTTGCCAAAAGGAGGCACGTTTGACGCACGAGATGCATTACAATCAAGTTAGATGAGAGCCAGCGAGGTTTCTTTGGGCCACAGTCCTTGAGGTAGTTTGTGTGAGAGCTCGGCTAGCTTTGAAAGTACGTTCCCCTCACCCTCAAGTCTTTTTACCGTCTAGGATTTACTGTCTGATTTCTCAAATCTGCACTGTTTGTGTTAAGCTCTCGACGTCAAGAAGGCTGGAGGGACAAAAACACCAAGGCGTGTTTGTCAGCGCCTCAGCCTGAGAGGTGACGCCAGGGCCAAGAGCCGAGAGAATGGGATGCCAACAGGTGGTGTGATCCCAGAGGCCTTCAAGTTAGGACTCTCTGAGAAGAGATCCCTGTTCTCCATCACTGCAGAGAATGCTCTATGAAGGGCAAGAGGCCTCTTGAGTCACAGATTGTAAAGAGGAAAAGAATGGCTGGTTTTTAGGGGTGATGCCCAATGATGTTTAGTTTGTGTTGTAATGTGGCATGAAGTCTCTTCAGATCTGTGATGTTTACTAGGATTTGGAGAAGGATTGTAACAAGGTCTAGCAAGGCAGTCTAGCCCAAGGAGGGCCCAGTTGAGGTCCGACCTGGTTTCTGATATCTATCCCTTCCAAAGCTGCATGTTTGATCAAAGAAGATGGATGATCTTCCCCAGACAGAGGAGGACTGTTCTTCAGTCAAAGATATGGAGTGGTTGTATTTCTCCACCAAAACCTTTATTCCATTTTCTCAAACTTCAGTACGCATCAGAATCACCTGGAGGGCATATTAATACACACATGATGGACCATATATTGCGTGCCTGGCATTGTATGCTTATTATCACATTTAGTCCTCACAGCCACCCGCTGAGGATAGCACAGTTGGCCCTCCTTATCCATGGGTTCTGCAACCATAGATTCAACCAACAGTGAATCAAAAAAATAGTAAGTATGGAAAAATTCGATGGCTGTGTCTGTGCTGAACACATACAGACTTTTTTCCTTGTCATTATTCCCTAAATAATACAGTATAACAACTATCTACATAGCATTTATACTGTATTAGGTATTGTAAATAAGAGATGATTTAAAATATCCAGGAGGATGTGTATAGGTTATGTGCAAATACAGTGCTGTTTTACATTAAGGACTTGAACATCCCTGGATTTTGATATCTGCAGGGGGTCCTGGAATTAATCCTCCACAGATTGTGAAGGATAACTATATTAATTATCCAATTTTGTAGATGAAGAAACTGGGGCTTAGAAGGCAACACAGTTAGTGGCAGAGTCAGGATTTCAACCCAGGGAGACTGCCTCCAGAGGTACGTTTTTATCCACTAAGCTCTTTTGTAAGGATACAATTGAGATTATCATGACTATGTATAAATAGGAACTAAAATACTGCCAGATCACATGGGAATTGGGAAGGTTGAAACTTAGGTTATTCTCTTCGTTTATCTCATCTCTGCCGTGCCTTTCCATGACACTGACAGTTGACTTTATGATCTAATTGACCCATTTTATCTTTCATATCTGGTAAATTCTGTTCATGGGTTGTCCTTTCATCCATTCGGCCATAATAGTAATATCCTTCCAGCAGGGTCCATTGATGGGGGGCATTTTCCCCTTATAAGGGGCTGTATATGAAGGACAGATTCTTTTCGAAGGGAGGTAAGTACCCAAACATAACATCTAATAGAAGCACTTTGTTCAGCTGAGCAGACATTGTAAGTTTATTAAGCAGGACCGTGTAGCTCTGTTGATCCCTTTAGTCATTTTCATTCTAAGCATCTTCTCCTTCTTCCATTTGTCTGTCTGTTTGTTTGTTTATTTATTTAGAGACAGGGTTTCACTCTGTTACCTTCATTATAGCCTTGGCCTCCCAGGCTCAGGCTCAAGTGATCCTTCCACCTCAGCCTCCCAAGTAGCTGGGACTACAGGCAAGCACCACCATGCCTGGCTAATTTTTTTAGTTTCATTTTGTAGAGACAGGGTCTCACTATCTTGCCCAGGCTGCTCTGAAACTCCTAGCTTCAAGCGGTCATCCCGCCTCTGCCTCCCAAAGTGCTGGGATTACAGGTATGAGCCACCATGCCCAGCCCTCTCCTTTCAGATCAAAATTTTGCTAGAAGTTACCTATCACTAGTCCATGCCATCAAGGCAATATACTGTTTTAAAAATGAAATTTAAAAACATTTTCTTTTTAGCCCCAGATAACCTGGCTCCTCCTCGATCTAATTTTCTTTATACCAATAATCAGCCCTTGAATTTGTCTTTAGGAAGGGAGAGATGTCTATTCCATTTATCCCAAATCCACTGTCTTCTCTAAACTATTACTATCGGGTGAGATATGAGGCCTAAATTTAACCATGTATAAATTACCTCATATTCAGGGACATATAATAGAGGCGCATTAGCACAGGCTGTAGCCCATGGTCAGCCATCATCTATCCACTGCTTGAGCAAGGGAAGCTAGAGAAGCTAAGAGGGCAGCTGGATAACTAAAATATGTGCAGTGGAGAACTCTGTGTCTGTTAGTTACATCCTTTCCGTGATTTACAATATGCTAGAGCAGAATTACTCTCTACCCTCAGGGGAGTGTCTGAGTTTTATGGGTTAAATGCAGATGTGTCTGTGTATATATGCCGTGTTTGCGTGTGTGTTGAGGGTGGAGGCTCCTGTGTTTAATAGAAGGTCTTTTTAGGTTATGATGTTGATTTTTTTTTTAGCCATACTTCCATCTAATAGGCTCATCAGAGCAGCTAAGATAATCACATTTCCTGGCTAAGATAATCATATTTCATCTCCAGCTATAGATGATGAATGAAATCCCAGTGGACAGGGCTAAGGAGACAAAGTTTGTTTTGTTTTAAAATATGATATTTAGGTAAATGAAGCTAGAAAAGTATCAAAATAAATTCCTTCTGAGTAGAAATCTAGACCAGAGATAGAATAAGCAATTGAAAGCTTTAAATGTAGATCCCAGAAAACGAACAACAGTGAATAAGTGGCTGCCAGAGACCAAGGGTTGGGTCCAAGGCCAGCCAGAAAGAAGGTTTTTGCTCCTTCAGGGACCAAACTAGAACTGCGAGAAATAGTTTGCCCTTTGACTGGATAATACAAAACTAAGGAAAATCAGCAGAAAGTCCTGTCTTCGGGTCATTAGAATGTAAGTTCTTTTTTTCTTTTTCTCCACTCACTGCAACCTCTGCCTTCCTCATTCAAGCAATTCTCGTGCCTCAGCCTCCCAAGTAGCTGGGATTACAGGCACACACCACCATGCCTGGCTAATTTTTTTGTATTTTTAGTAGAGATGGGGTTTCACCATGCTGGCTAGGGTAGTCTCAAACTCCTGACCTCAAGTGATCCACCTGCCTCAGCCTCCCAAAGTGCTGGGATTACAGGAGTGAGCCACCCTGCCCAGCCAGAATGTAAATGCTTACAGGCAGGAATTTTTGTCACTTTTGTTCAGTGCTGGATCCCCACATCTTAGACAAGTGCTTGACAATAACAGTTAATAAATACTTGATGATAATAAATACTGTATGATGAATGGCAATAGGCAATACAGGGAACCATGTCAGAAAGGAAAGAACAGAAGCGGAACAGTTCAACTTTTGAAGGCGTAATCTCCCACATTCACACAAGGGTCGTGACTGAGTAGCACAGTGTGATATACTATAATGATATTTATTAGGCACCTACTGTCTACTAGATCATGTGTTAGGCAGGTGCTGCAGACACAGAGACAAAAGCCACAGTTCCTGCTCTTTGGGAAGCTCACGGTCAGGGAAGGGGAAGCGGCGTGGCACATGATGGGCGAGTAAGCAGATGACACTTGGTGTCATGATGGCACTAGGTTTGGAATATTTCTGGAGGAACAGATAGGAGTCCTGGCTTGGGGATGGAGGCTGTCTTGGAAATTTACAACAAGGAGGAATTTGAGCTGGATCTTGAAGAATTAACAGTAGTTCCTAAGAGGACGGAGAGAAGGGGAATGCGCACCTGGCAGAGGGAAAAGCCCATGTCATGGAATCGAGGCAGGGCATAGAGCCAGGCAGGGGCCTGACTGTGAAAGGTCTTATTCCTCGTGCTAATCAGTTTGAATTTTTTCCTGAGGGTGATAGGAAACCATTGAAATAGGGAAGTGACAGAATCATTTTGTAGCTGGAAGCACATAAAAATGCAACAACTTTGTGGAGTTCAATTACTACCCTCAATTTAGAAACAAAGAGACTGAAGTGCAGAGTATTTCCATAACTTGCTGATGCTCACAGAACTAGTAATTAGTTGGCATTCAAAACCTAGAATCTGGCTGTAGCTTATGATCACATATTTCTGTTGAGAGGTTTCCATGCATCAGTATAATTGTGGCTGTTTTTTCATATGTGCCCTGAAATCTCTATACTGATAGTCAGTAGAAAAGCAATGTATTTTAACAGACACTAAAGCACTGCATTTGGAATCGGGAGACCTGTGTTCAAGGGCCAGCTTTGCCACAAACCCTCTGTACTATTTTGAGCAAGGCACTTTACTTCTCTGGACCTCAGTTCCCTCAGCTATCCTGCAAGCATTAGGGGAAGGTTGCAGGCCTTTCAGTTTGCTCCTTCTGTCACCTTCTGTTTTCAGTGAGCAAATTCGTATGTTCTTTTTCAAGCCTCAAACAGGCTTCTCTGTTCACTTCTTAAAGAAGGCTAAAGCAACCCATCTATGAGCATTTTGGCACATTCCTTCTGACACTGTTATGCTATTGGGGATCTAGAGCAGCAATCTTTGACTATAATCTATTATTTTTTTTTACCATATTACCCCAAAATATGGCAAGTTGCTGCTGTTGTATAAAACATACCAGAATTAGAATTTTAAAAATATGAGGTAGGTTCTAATATTTTTTCCCCACATCCCACTGAATCATTGTGATGTATTCCCACCACTTGGTATAGTTCAAATTTCTCCCTTCCTTGTTTTTACTGCAGAGCTCTTTACTGTCTCAAGTAGAGTGAGACTGAAAACAAAATTTGAGCACTGGGCCCATTCATTCAATTCTTCATTCGTTTGCACATTAAGTATGAGGCACCTATAATGTGAAATGCTTGCTGAATTTTCAGGAGGCCATAAGAACAATACCAGGCTTGGTCCCTGCCCTCTCAAATATAAAGGCTAATTCCATCTAGTGTTTGTCAGCTTCATCTGGTTGGAACCCTAGAATTCTTGCATATTGTAATGAAGCTAAACTTGAAACTGGCTATATGTCTTGCAATACAGTGGATAAGACAAAAAAAAGTCACAAAAATGAGGAAAATCCAGAACATGAAACCCACACACATGAAACACTGAAAGTCATACTGTAGTACAGCATCTAATGAATTGCCAGGATAAGAGAAGCAGATTTTTAATATCAGAGGCATTCATAGAAAGGAGAGATCATTGTGATCTTTGTGATGGAGGCTTGGACCATTGCCTTAGGATGTCAGGGCAGAACTAAGGTGGACCACCTGGTTGGTCTGTCCTGATTCACTGTGTCTACAGTCCCTGGATATCAGCCAGCAGACCACCTCCATCACTGAGTTAGACCCACTTACAAAGTGGCAGGCTATTAACCAGCCCTCTGTTCCACTGAGAACTCACCAGGCTGGCCATGGTAGCATGGTATAGGTTGGAGTGGCTTAGTACCTGTGGTGGGTGACTGTTTTTCTTGGCTAGCTGTTTAATGAGCAGCCAATCAGGTAAATTGCTGCTTGGTTTCTCTCCTCTCTTCAGACAAACAATTCAGCACATCCCAGTGGAATGGTCGTGTTAGGGAACTGGCTTTCTTGTGATGATCATCTTGGTTCCCACGTTCTTCCCTCACCACTAGGCCAGAGTTTGGAGGAGCTATTGAAGAACCTTGAGAAAACTGTTAACCTTCAAAGTTTAGCTATTCATCATCAAATATATTAAAAAATGTTTGTAGCCAAAGGTTTACTGTCTGTGGCAGTTTTAAATATCATTAATTTTCCCCTCTGTTTAGGGTTGGCTTAGAGAAGTAGGAGACTGCATTTCACAAGACCTTTCTGGTCTTGTAACCAACTTGCACTTTCAAGTTCAGGTAATCACCTCGTTCTTTTCTGTTTATTTACCCATGACTTAGGCTATAAAGTTGCCCATGCCTCTGGTGAAATTCACAAATGAAACTTCACCTATCTGGGTTTCATATTTGTGAGAAATCATTTTTTTCTCCATGAGAATGTGCAGTGCAGCTGAGACAAGCATGATTAATTCTACACATGAATTAAAACAAACCCAAGCTGAACGGCTCTCAGAGGAAGTCATCTGAAATTGTTCTGTGTGACCCAACATATCTTTTGACCAGTTTGCATTGGAAACCACAATGAGCATGGAAGAAATATAACCTTGATCCTTTGGCCTGATAAACATCCTTGCAGTTCTAAATGTATCTAGAGTTTGTGACAAGTGTGTGTTGGAAAACTCATTGAAAACACATCAGTTAGTAATGTTCTCTTTTAGAAGATGAACTGGCATGGCCGAAGTGAGATTCCAGTGGGAAGGACCTGGTAGAGAAAGAGTGGGAGAATGTGTGTTGACCTCTGGAGGGCAGATTATGGCATGCCAGGGAACATGTTGTGCCATCAGGGAAGTAATCTAGAAAGACAAGGAGACTCATGAGAAAGGAGATGACTTCTGTTGACAGGTCATCGTTGTTCAGACTCAGTGCAGATGAAAAAGGAAGTCCAGAAACCTACATGACAGCGCTTCTTGGATTGGATGAAAATATTGATTTTTTTTCCTAGCTGGAATTTGACAGGGTCAGTTCATGTCTGGGTTTTCGGCACTTAATACAGGGCCCTTTTGTCTTGGGAGGCGGCTGGACTGGTTTTTCCTCCAGGCAGGTGCACAGAGGGCGTTTATTGTAGCCTGAAACACAAACACCAAGCCCCTAGGCCCCGATCCACACACTCTCCAGTGTGGCTCAAGGAAATAAAGTGAACAATGTCTCTTGCAACAGGCAAGCACTGTAAATGCCACTCCTGAATGAAATATTTCTTAAAACTTTGCATCCGTAACCTGATCGTCTCTTAAAACTTAATTATATGTCAGAGAAAAGGAAGCTATTGGCTCCTCCAGCTGTCCAGGTTGAACGAGAGCACACAATGGAGCATATCCGATTTGCAGCCTTACTTAGGTAATCAGATTAATATCTCCTGAATCGAATTTACTCTTTTGATATGGAGTCTTTCAGCTGCCTTGTTTCACATCTCAAATTCTGACAAAGCTGTGTAGCCTTTGAGTAATTTTCCTGAAATCTATATGCGGGAAGCCTGTGCTCTTTCGAGCAGTTTTTGGGACTTGTACCAATTAAATCTGTCTCTGGCACACTTTTAATGGCATGCTTTCCCCTGAGTCAACAACTGCTCCAAAATCTGAAGTCATTTGTTTAATTTAAAAGCAAAGGTTATGGAACAACCATTTCAAGCTTCACCAGCCAAGCTCCTGTGGCTTTGAAGAGGGAGATGAGGCAGAGGAAAGGCTAATAAACTGAATTTCTTGTACACAAAATAAATTAATTACTGTGTTTCTATAAGTTAGTATCAAATCAAGTTTGTCTACACCCTCCCTGCCAACCTAGCTCGCCCTTTCTCTTCAAACTCACTCTCTCTGGGCTTTCACACTCATGATTGAGGCTCACCCTCTTACTGTTGCTCTTGCAACATAAACATCTGGACTGGATTTTTGTCAGCTGGAGTCAAGAGAGAACTGTAAATGATGCAGTGATTTTTTTCCCGTCCCTATTAAATTTATTTATAGCCAGTCTGAAGCCAGGAAATGTGCTAGAGCCTTTGATTGGAGGTTCTCGAGGAATGTACAGTGGATGGTGTTTTCCCCTGTTGTTTTCTAAATAATATCAAGGATAGAATTACATAACTTCCAACTTGAGTATTTTTTACCCTGAAGGACACTTTTTTAGGACATTTTGTGCGTCAGAATTCTTCCATTGTATTTACTTATCCAATATGCTTTCCTTTCTGTCAGTGAGAGAAAAGGAAATGTACATGACAGGTTATTTCTGAAAAATTATAAAGATGGAGAGTGAGTTCTGGTTGTTTGAGACATGAACCAGTGGCATGAGTATTTTCTTTTGCCAAAGGAACACAGCATGGATCCTATTTCTACCTCTTAACAACCTATACAACCTTAAAACTGCCAAATCTCAAGAATTTCATTCATTTAGTCATTATTTAAGATAATAAAAGGTCCTACCAGCATCTTACTAAAATAATTTATAAAATACTTTTCTCTGCCCTTATACCTTGTTAAATAACAATGTCTTGATGTTTATAAAATTATTTAAGAAACAAAACTTTCTAGAGGAGGCTGAATCAAATGATAATTTCTTGAGGTCCCTTCCCAGTTCTATGATTTGAGTTGATTCTTTAATTTTCCTTAACTGTCTTTTATATGTCTTTTTTTTTTTAAAGGAGGCTGTTTGAGAATGAGATTTGCTATACCCATAGGCATTTTCTTCTTCAAAAAAGAGACTGTTTAGCTTTCTGCCACCCAAGTCATTCGTCCTTAGCCTGAACAATGGAGCTTAATGTTCTCCATCTTCCTAAGGGTTAGTGTCTGTTGTTATGAAAGTGAATTGAAACCAAATGTACTTTCTATTGGAAAGGCTGCCCTTGCTCTCAGCTCATGGACAATACGGAGAGAGAAGGCTTTTATAAAACAGAGGGAAAAGTCCTTGCTGTTATGTCGTAATGCCAGTTATTTCAGTATTAGACCTATGAACGTTAGCCTTGATGCAACACCACGCTATTTGATGATGTTTCTGTGTCACTTAAAGATGGGTGTTTCATATTTAGCTCTTAGAAATGTTAGCAGATTTTTTCATGAGTTACTTCCTTATGGACTGGAAAAGCCATTCTTACAGTAAGACCCTTCATTAACTAAGAAGGCATAAAAGATAGCTCATGTTCTCTACCAAGAAAGGAGGCTCTGTTTCTATCTGTCTGATGGGAAGCATTTGAGACAGAGCAGCCTCATGAAGTGTGGGTATCTGTTTCCTACTTCCCAGTTTTTAAAGTAAAAACCAAGTCAATGGCACTGGTATTGGCAGTGGAATGATCCACAGAGGATCACAACTCAAGTATCAGCAAATGAGAGGCCTGAAGGTAAAGAATGTTTATTTTCAAGTAGAGAAGAAACAAAAATCACAGAGAGGTAGAGAAAGGTGAAGGGCCAAGGATGAATCCAGCAGACATTAAGCAACACTGTATCTTCTGAGACGCTGTATCTTCTGAGACGCTAAAGCCAAACAGTTCCTGCTAGATTTAACTTTTATTATTTTGGGAGATGAAAATTACTGGGGCATGGAGTTCTCATTCTGTACTTGGAAACTTCCAAAATATTTTAATAATAACAATAATAATAATAATGCTAATCACTTTAATTAAATCTCCCTAATAAGCATCTTTAAATGCAGCGTTGTTTGCTGTAAAACGTCCCAACTAATGGTAGAGGCTGGATGTCTGCCAAAGACATGATGAAGGAACCACCACAGAGCTGCTGGTGTTGGACCCTGGGAGAGCTGGTTCCTCTAGACAAAGGAAGTGAATAATCATGGGGAAGTGGTTATTCCAGCTGTGACACTTAGGCAATTTCAGTAGAATGCAATGGCCTTATACATGAAATATTCTTAGACATATTCGGTGATACATATAAATTGTCATGTGAACCATAATTTGAGGAATACAGAAGATTATAAGGTGTTATTTGATTCTGCTTTTTTATGTTAGTTTGCAGCCATTTTCAGGCATGGGAGTACTTTCATTGATATTCCTGTCTTCTGTAGTTCAAGGCCTTAATAATAAATTGGTTTTGAATCAATCAGTTGTCTGATAGACGGCTCCTAGGAAGACTGGAGAGCCTTACGAGGGTGCCCACCTCTCTCCTGTGTAAAAGGCCCTTTACTCTGGCAGCTTCACTCTTGGGTGGTGTTGGGTAGAAGTAAGATCAGATACCCTGCTCACTGTAGGATGGAAGGGATCACATCAAAGCTCTGTGGCCTGTATTCTCCTCAGGCACCCAAACCTGATTTCCTCTTATCACCTGATGAATTTTCAACTGTTCTACCATTTCATTCTTTGTGCTTGTGTTTTTTACAAAACCATGGAGCCTGTAAACCACACCACAGATACGATCACAACAATATTAGTGGAGAACCTTATGCTGTTGTCAGAATCACCATCATAGATATGAGTGCTTGATGCAGGATATGAGGGGTAAGGCGGCAGTCTTTTTAAAAAGCAGGTCATGGCTGGACATGGTGGCTCACTCCTGTAATCCCAGCACTTTGGGAGGCTAAGGTGGGCAGATCACTTGAGGTTAGGAGTTCGAGACCAGCCTGGCCAACATGGTGAAATACCATCTCTACTAAAAATACAAAAATTAGCCTGGTGTGCTGGTGCACACCTGTAATCCCGGGTACTCAGGAGGCTGAGTCAGGAGAATTGCTTGAACTTGGGAAGCGGAGGTTGCAATAAACAGAGATCACCCTACTGCACTCCATTTATTTTTTGAGACGGAGAACAAGACTCCGTCTCAAATAATAAATAAATAAACAAATAAAATAAAAATAAAAAATAAAAAGCAGATCACCTTTGAACCTGTTTAGATGGTGGTCCTTCATCCACTGCCTCTCACCTCCTCAGCTCCCATTTTCCAAACCCCACACACCTCATCTTTGCGAGGATGAAGTGCAGTCTCTCCAGAACGTTTCTGTAAGTGGAGGGTGCAGAGTAGATTGTGGGTGCCATGTCTATGTCGTTAACTGCAGTCCAACATGTAATCTAGTTAAAAAAAGAAAAGAAAAGCCAATAAAATCAATTTAATAGACTACCCCTAGGCAACTTTGTCTGAAGAGGAAATCATTGCAAGAGAATGAGACTTACTAAATAGGCCATTTGGGAAGCAGGCAACGGCTATTTTAAAGGCTTGAAGTTTTAATACATGTATATGCCTTCCCCCCCCGCCCCCTAATCTCTTGCAAATAAATAACGGTTTACATGGGGAGAAAATTCAGGAAAAAAGCCTTTAAAAAATTTCCAGGAAATCTGGCCACCATATTTCTGCAGCTAGTGATAAATGACAATGCCACCAGCAGTGACCTAGAACATCTGAATTCCTGTTCTTCTGAAGAGCTTGCATTCTCTTTTCAAAGGGAATCCTGTTCCTATTGCAATCTTTAAGCTATCTCAGCTCAAGATCATCTTTTTTCCTTCTGTTGTCATACTTGAAACAGCACTAGTGCCGTTAAGAAGACTCTACCCATAGATCTTGATGTGATTTGTAAGGAGGACAAGATTTAAATAAAAGGTAACTGGATATTGAAACTGAGCACTGTTATTTCAATTCATGTTGTACAAATCAACTAAATAAAAATTTCCCCTTTTTCAGGGATAACTGAGTATTCCCCTTCTACAAAGGCCCAAGTGGGATAGTAGCATATGGGATAGTAGCACAACGGAGGAGAGATGTGTTTTTGTTTCATTTTGTTTTTTAGGGCTGATGAAAGGTATTGTATCCAAGGTTAACTTATAAATATAGAAGCTGTTCCTGATTATGAAGATTGACTCAGTTAGCCTGCACTGACACTTCCGAAAAGGTGGAAAGAGCAAAAATGAGCTCCCTGGAGTCTCTCAGTTGTGTGATATCCACGCATGTTCAGAGCAGAATGTAGAATAATCCACTCTTCTGCTGCCCTGCTGTCCTCTAGTTTAAAACATGTTGCAGACTGAAATGCAGAGGGAGAAGATGCTATTGCTTTACCTATCTAGCTATTAAGGCAAGGGTGGGATGAAGGCTCAATCTTCACAGACCTGCAGATTCCCTCCAGTATTAACCCTGTTGTCATCTGAGGGCAGCTGGGTCAACAGGTATAACCTCCCTTTTTTTCACTGAACAAAGGCAGCTAGGCTTTCAAGGGAAAAAAAACAGACCAGCCCTGGTAATCATACAAATAGTTCTCAAAGCCCAATTAAACTAAAGTGTCCCAACTCAGTTTTTTCCCACAGTTTATGGATTTTGCCAGCATAATTATCAAACTTTAATTGTTTCTCTTTTCTACTGTCTTGTTCTTTCTGGTTCACCTGGTGATGTTATAGCCTTTCTATTTGAAGAACTAGTGGAAGATAAAATGTTGTTAAGAGCAATTTGGTTAGTATTGAAAATATTAGGAAAGAAATAGAGGGAGCAGCCATTATTAGCAAAATAACCTGGTTTTATGTATTTAGCTTGGAAAAGAAGAATTAAGCCTATTTGGGCTATTGATGCAAAATATCTTCATTTTCCTAACCACAGAAAAAGCCCTTGGTTGGGTTGTCTTGAGTAGTTAGAACTAGGGGTGGCCAAGATGACTGGTTGCTGATTTCCAGCACTGTGCGTCAACAACCAAATGATTATAACTTTCAGAGTTTATGGGGAAAGGGTATGATATGAATTTTGAGGTTTTTGCTACTTCTTATGCAAAACGTTATTTCGGTTTCAAGCAGCTGATCACAATTGCAACTGCTTATACATGGTGAATTATAATATTCTGTATGGGAACTGTACTGCATGTCTGTGGGGGCCGTCCCATCTGCCTCCTTTGTGAATCTCTTCTCCTTTCAGTGCCTCCAAACTTGGGCCCCAAAGAGGGGTACAGCAGCTGAATGTCATTCTCTTGGGCTGTGGCCCAGGCATGCATCTTTCTGGAAGGATGACTGAATCCCATTCTTAAGTCTGAAGTTCCTCTTGATTAGCGGCTCCTTTTGTTTGTTGTTTTTAACGGCATCTCTGTCTTTCATGGGTAGCTTACAGGGATGTGTTTGAGAGCCCCTTCCAGCTGGGAAGCCGCCCAACTCCCACCAGCTGAGTAGGGGGATGGCTTCCTTTAGTTCCGCTGCTGTCTGTGGACGACAAGAACTCCACTTCCAGCCCCAGCCACAGTGGTCCTTGTCTGCTGTGCAAACTTGGCTCTCTTCTCTGGGTTTTCATTCTCCAGCCATCTGGGCATTTTGGGCAACCCTCTTATCTTAGTACCTTGGCACTCAGGACCACATGTCACCCTATCACAGACATGCAAACAAAGGCATCCTTCACCTCTGGCTTGCAGTTCCCCTGGAACTGTCATAGGTTGAGCGGCAGTCAGGGAGATTGGGGGTTGGGCATCGGTCTTGAATGATATAAATGGTTTTTCTGATAGAACACATTTGGAATGGGGGGACAATAGCTACGATTGTTCAGTACTAGGCTTCTTGTGCCTAGCTTCCTCTTTTTTCTCTGACTATTTTGAAATCTAGGAGGAAGGAGCATAAAGACCCCTGTGGCTTCTGATTGCTATAGCCTCTATAGGCCTGGAAGCTTCAGCTTAGGGGCTAGAAAAGTGCTGTGTGCCAGAGCAGTTCATCTAGCTTCCTATTAAGAATTCTATGTGCATTACCCACTTTTAAAATTCCTCCTCCTGCTTCCTCAACTTCTGGCTTGGGGAGGATTTGATCAGAGTCATTCTGTCTTCAGAGAAGTATCTGGAAAAATTGGTCCAAGAGTGCCGATAGCAAGTTCACTATAATTGCCCTGCCTCAAGGAAAATAAGCATTTGATCAAAGGGCACTTCCACTGCCCAGTTCACTCCTGCTCTACTGTGTCCTCTCCCGTCCCTCTCTGCACCCCTCTGACCCCGGCACTCATTCTGATCCCTCATTCTGCCCAAATGTCTCTCAGTGATCAACAAGGCATGAGCCAGCTAAAGAAAATGCAGCCAAACAGTGTTAACCACTTCCATTTAGAACTCAGTAGTCAGGTGGGGCTGCAGGTCTTTGAAAGGCAGACTTAAAATGCTTGCCTCTTTTCAGCAAATCTGATTTCACATTTGGCTGCTGATCATTCAGCCCCTGGTATTTGTTCATACATTGGAAGCCCAAAGCTTCCACACAGTTGAGTCTATGGAGCAGAGTCATATTAACTGGACATATCTTGGTTATGATGCCCAAACGGTGGTGCCACTTCATTCACACCAAAGTGGACGGGTCTTATTTATTTATTTTTAAGAGTTGAGGCAGCACAGAGAAGCTCAGACATTCATTCAGGATCATCCACTGAGTCCAAGTTTTGATCTTCTGGCTCCTATGACCATCAGTGATGGTTCAGAATATAGACTGGCTTCTGTATGGAGCCTGAGACCAATTTAACTGGAACCATAGGTTCTTAATTATGACTTCCCCTCCCACCCACTGCCACCACCATCCAGTTGCCAGAACCCAGTTGGTTTTCTGTGAAAAGGCAGCTAGTGACACTTTGCGTGGGTTCACCAGAAGACCTTTCAGTCTTTGTCTCATTTTAATTGTATATCTCAACCAAGAAGATCAGCTCTCTACATGTAAAATTAACTCCCTTCAGTTTTCAAAGTTTCTTTCCGAGAACTACCTATTGTCAGTCTCTCATCCTGTGTCTGGCAAACTTAGAAGAAACAATGAAGTTCAGAGTACAGACTGAGCTCCCAAAGCACTGACCTTTTACGTATCCAAATGAGGGAAGGAGGAGTGCATATTCTCTGGCATGAGCTGGCTCTACCACATGATTTGAAGTCAATGGCCATTTTGTTTCACATTAGGAGGAGCGACTTGGAGCAGTTTGGCAGCAGATGTGTAGCTGGGTAATTAATCTAAGAACTATAGTTTTCTTCCACATAGGAGATTAAATACCCATCTTTGGTCAGATGAAAGTGCCTCTTGGACTATCTAATCTTTACGGAAGGCCCCACGATGGGCCAGCACAACAGTCTTTGCATGTATTGCTCTCTATGTTAAAAACAACAACAACATTATCATTTTAGTGTGTGTAAATAATAAGGTCTGCCAGCGTTTGCAGCTTCTTAGGCCCAAAATAAAACTTTAGTTTCACTTGAACTGACTTTATATCAATTTTCTACTACTAAAACAAATTACTGTCTCCCAGAGTTTGAAGAAATGTGACTATTAACTAGGGCTTGTCTGAATGAGAACAGCAGCATTGCTTTTTTGGTAGTGTTGTAATAAATATCATCTTAGACTTACATGGCATTTTCTTTATAGAGCATTAATAGAGTTTATATATCCTATTATTCATTTACTTGATAGCTCACCGAGATAGTTTGGGTATTGCTGCTATATTCTCCATCTGTAAAATGGAAAGAATCAAATATTAAGCTCAATTTAAGTGGGTTACAAGAAAGAATACAGACATTTGTACGATATGTATTGCCAAGATGCTGCCTGGAGCTTTTAAACTTTGCAAGTTCTGCATTTCACCTACCCAAGGGAGTCTGGGAGTGTGTAATTTGGGCCAGGGTACAATAGGCCCTTGGCCAGGTTGAAGTAGACAAACAAATGGAATTGGTTCCAGTTTACCAACCTGGCACAAATTATGTGCTGGTCAAGGAAGTGTTTTTCAAATCATGGGGAGCCACTAGTGAAAATCTACTGGTGCTTTGATGGTGGCCTTTGGAGATACTTTTATAATTTGAAACCATTCCCATGGCAGGCCCAGGGAGAGGTCTTACTTTAGCCAACATGCAACATTAGGTAGAAGAAATGGGGCCTTTCTGGCTGATTTGACCTGTGGGTGGGCCCTCTTCCACATGTTTCTAATTAGGATGCAAGAAAGAGCAGATATTCTGTGGCGACTCTCCTTTCCTTCTCGGCTGTGAGACAGAACAACAGCGCCTTTGTGATGACCTTTACAGAGCTGTTTACTTTTGGTGACCCGCCTGAACACTCCTGCCAGAGTGGACGCACCTCTTGGTTAATGAGGAA
Source organism: Saimiri boliviensis (assembly GCF_048565385.1). Classification (NCBI taxonomy): domain Eukaryota; kingdom Metazoa; phylum Chordata; class Mammalia; order Primates; family Cebidae; genus Saimiri; species Saimiri boliviensis. The sequence goes on along the minus strand of NC_133450.1, from coordinate 35,392,664 downwards.
CAGCCATGCTATCTTTTACTATGGTAGACCTTGGAGGTTAAAGTGAAAAATAAGAGGATTCTCTGTTGATGACTAGTCGAAGCTAATTTTCTTTACAGATTTATTGAGGTATAATTTACATACCATAAAATTCACCCATTGTAAATATACAATTCCATGATTTTTAGTATCATAAATTTATAAAGTCATGTCATTGTATAATCCAGTTTTAGAACTTCAGTTGGAGTTATTTTGAAAATACCAAATAATGATCATAATTGGAATGTAGGTCATGCTGAAGTGAAAAAGAAATTTGTGACGCTATCTTGGGTTAAGGAAGAGGCGCACTCAGGAAGCCATTGGAGACAATTAAATCTCAAGCTTCTCAAAATACATGAAACTTTGAGATTAGCATTTATATTTCAGAACATATTCTATATTTTTGCTCACCAAATGGTATAACCTACTTGAAAAAATGAGAAGCTGCTGCAGAACCTACCTCATGTGTCAGCATCAATTAATGTTTCTTGGTTATAAAGAGAAGGAGAAGATCGGAATCTAAGCTCCCCTCAAAGAGCTTATAGTTCACTTTGAAGATCTCATCACATACTTATTTAAGTGCCCTCTCATTTTCAAGTACTGTGTTAAGTACTGCAGACACATGGATAGTGAGACGATGTCTCTACTCTTAAGAACTAATAGTCCAGTGGTTTATAAGAAATTTCAATATGATGTCATAAATTCTGTGGTAAAGTGCTGTGTGTGATATCAGGAAGGTCATCAGTAAAGACTTTCTAGAGGTGATGTTACTAAGAAATCAATGGCATGGTTAATAAGCTCACGAGTCCTGCTGACATTGACTGAGTACCTATCCTCTGCTCTGTTTGGATGAGGCTCTGTGATATCTAGTCCTTGCCTCAGGGGGCTTTATCATTCATGAGAGAAACAAGTCCATCACACCTTCCAGTTAGGTATCTGTGAAAAGATGGAAAAAGCAAAGAATGCTTGGAATTTGGAAAAGAAAGAGAGAACATTTCAGGGAAGAATTGCATTTGAGCTGAGTTTTTAAAAACTCAGATAGGCTTTTGCCTGGCATGGGTAAGAGTGGGAAGCAGTCTAGAAGAAAGATGTGAGCAAAGGCTCAGGGACAGGAAAACTTGGGATGTGTTCTGAGAACAGTGAGTAATCCAAAATTGATTGACACGTGTCTCACATAGTTTAGCTATTTTTATATAGTTAAGTCAGAAACAAGGGAATTAGGGGAATCACAAGCTCTGCTTTACCTTTATCAATGAAGGCTTCCTAGAGACACAGTTAATTTCACCCTGTTTATTATGCATGCTTTACACCAAGGTGACGTGATTAGTTTTCTTCTTCAGTTTCTTCTTTCTGAATCATGTGGTCACACCTGCTGGGCCACATAAAGCACCAGTGGATTGTCACTAGTGATTCCTGTGATTAAAAAGCATTTTTGACCAGCACATAATTTGTGCCAGATTGGTAAACTGGAGTGAATTCTATTTTTGTCCAGTTCAACCTGGCCATAGGCTGCTGTAACCTGACCCAAAAGCTTAATGTAATACTTTCAGGAAGATTAAAAATCCAGCAACTCCTTGAAACATTGGTTGCTAACCTTTGAAAAAGTAGTCACTGCACCTGAGTATCCTTAGGAAATGAATACAAGTTCTGAGAAGAAAGAAAAAAAAAAAAAGAGGAAGAAGAGTGGTACTATTTGCTTAAAATCCCTAGGGCCTTATCGGTTAAACCTGTTTCTAAATATAAGTTGCTAAAGACCCTGAACCTGGGGTTGTTTGGAGATATTTTGGAAAGTAAGGAATATTACTGACTGTCCATCAGAAAGGAAAGAACTCAGTTGGTTTTGATATTACCAAGAAACAGGGAGTTTTGCATTTATTTGTTTGCATGGACAGTTTACCTACCATGTGGCATTGTTCACGACATGGTGGACCTCCCTCTCTGGAGTCAGTGTGAATAGCTGGGCTGCAGCTGTAGCTAGAGACAATGGCCAGCACTGTTGGGCCTTGCCCCTTAAGCCCGAAGGTTAATTTCGTAGTATTTAGTGGCATTGAACCTGCCAAAGAAAATGCTGTTTCATTTGGGAGAACATAATTTCTGTATGTGTATTTTTTTCATGAAGAATAAAAGAAGAGACATTTTTGGAAGAACATAACTTAACCTATTGGCCTTGGCTAGAAAAGCTAAAAAAGCAAGGGGTCAGTACTCTCACAAGTATCATGCCTAATCGTCAGCCAACCAGTAATCATTTAGATGCCATCAGAGGGGAAGTCCCATCCCATTGTTATTTTTTTCTCTAGACTGAGATGCTTAAAAAAAAAAAAAAAAAAACCCTCTCTGTACAGAAATGATCTTTAAAAAGCAAACAAACAAAAAGTCTGAGAATCTAGTGCTGCATTTGTTGAGAAGTAACGGCCCTGGAAACGGAGGAGTTTTTGTTGTTTTGGTGACTGTTTTGCCTCCCTGCATGTTAGAAAGGGCAAGTTCTTGGTCACTGTTTAGGGTTCCCAAAAACATCCAGGATGTCCAGTTAAATTAGAATTTCAGATAAATAACAATTTTTGTCCAAGTACACCTGAAATATTGTACTGGGATACTTAAAAATGTAAAGTACTGGCTACTTTAAAATTATTCATTGTTTGCCTGAAATTTAAATTTAACTGGGCCCTGTGTTTCTTTTTGCTAAAGCTGGCAATGCTTTGTTACTTCAAATTAAAAAAAAACTATCCAAAGGGACTGGGGTCTTTTATGATTACTGAAAATCACTATCCATTTTAAACCTAAAAAAACCCCAACAATCTATGAGATAAAGCTTTGAAAATAGAATCAAGTCCAGTCATACCAAGGTGAAGGGAATCCTTTCCCATTCCTTTATCTTCTTGTAGCCAGCTCTGGGGACCCAATTCTACTGGGAATGGCGCAGCTAGGTCTACTATAGCTCAGAGGTATACCTTGTAGATCACCTGGACGCTTCTGTATTCCAGCTTTAACTCAGAAGATCAGGTCAGAACTGAGGTTCCCTTTGAAAGCTAAAGTGCTTAGCTGCTTTAGAGTCACTCTGCACCCTCTTGAATTCCTCTGTAAGACATCTTCCTAGCCTAGAGAAGTGGAATCTCACTAGACATGACTCTGAGAATAATAGCTAGCATTTACTGAGTGCCTAATACGTGCCAGTGCCTTTCCGGCATTACCAACATGAGTTCATACCGCATTCTAACAACCCTATGAGACAGATACTGTTATCTCCATTTTACAGATGAGGAAATAAAGACCCAGAGAGGTTTAATAACTTTCTGCAGGTCACAGAACCATTGAAAGGTAGAGGTGGGATAAGCATTCCAATCACTCTGACTCCAAAACCCTTTCAGTAACCACTTTACTACTGCATGTAGTGCCCTCAGATTCTCCACTTTTCCTCTCCCTCCCCAAGCCCCCAGTTTGGCTTGATATTGGAATCATCCCTTTCTCTCCTTGTTCTTTACTGACTAGAATTTATAGAGTACTTTTGGTCTGAACTGGCCTTAAAGAATCGTTGTTCATGATCTGTATCACACAGCAATGCAGTAGACGCAGAAATCTGGGCACTAGAAGATGTTAACTTTGGATGCCTCCTGTTTTATATGCATATGATTAAACCAATGGGGAAAGAAAGCCCTGAAACTTTATTACAACATTTTTGTAATATTAAATTTGACATATTAAAATGTGTCATCATTTTAATATCTTTAAAGAGCCTGAGGAGACTCTCAAGCCTTAGACCGTAAATAGCTAACAGCTTTGAGATGAGCTTACATAGCTCGTGTTCCAAGATGGCTGTTCTAATTCTGCAGAGCTGCTGTAGTGCTCAGACCGCTGCCTGCCAAAGGCAAGGAGCCTTGCTCCTCTCTTCCTCCTCCCTGCTTTCCTCTCGGTTAGTGATGAAAATATACTGCCAACACCGTTTTCTTTTAGAAGCAACACATATTCTTCCTGGTTCACTCCCTCTATAAAATGATTTGTCAGTGTTTCAATCTCATTAAATAAAAAGTTTTACTTCGTCCAAACGGGAAAGTTCACGAAGTTAAGCCCTTCCATCCCATCATCTGCTGTGGCCACAGTTGTTAAGTATGAACTATCTCTATGGGTGTGATCTACCAAGTATCCCAATAGCATATCTTAAACTGTGGGTTATAGACCCAAAGGTCTGGAAAAATTGCTTTCATAGGGTCACACTAGAACACTGCCTCCTTCTGGTTAAAAGCTTTCCCAGTCTTTCTCTTCCAACTCTCAACGCACTTCTCATGTTTCTTTCCTCCCTGCAGAAGTACCGAAAATCTCTTTTCTTTTCCTCAGCGCTCTCCTCATCTGTCTCCAAGTCCCCATTGGGCCACATTTCTCCTTACTTCCTGTTTCCTTTAACCACTCACTTCTCACAGTTTTAAAAATGAAGTCTATCCAATTCGAAAAGGAAATTTAACTGCCCCCCCCCCCCACACACACACAAAAGTAAAACTAGGGGGAAAAAGCCACAGTAGGAGGTATAATGTTATAATCTTCTCTCTTAGCTCTATACATCTGAAAAAAAGTAATCTTGCTCTGTTCTCCAAGACTAGAGTGCCCACTCCCCTTTTATTCTCCCTCCGTACATTCCCCTGTTCTTTTCCAACTCATCTCCCCACTTCAGGTCTACTTTACCCAATTTATACACTTGGCAAGCTTGCAAAGGTTTTGTTTCCCTCCCTTTGGGTGTGGAATGCTGGTGCCACAGGGGCTTTTAGAAACAATTTAGTAAGTGATAGACTTGAAAGATTTCAGAAGCTCTGGGAAGACATCATTGATGAGTGTCTGCTCTTAGCATTTTGTGGTGTCTTAGAGACTTAGCAAATAGCAGCATTTGATCCGTAATCTGCTCTTTCTTGGTACCCAGAGAGGCAGCACAAGGGTGGAACTTGAGCAAGTTACTTAAACTCAGTGCTTCTGTTGCCCTTTCCGTAAAAAAGGCAAAATAATAATTCTGACTTCACATTGTTGCTGTGAGGATTCAATGAGTTAATTTTTTAATTAAAAAAATAAATTTGAGCCGGGCGCAGTGGCTCACGCCTGTAATCCCAGCTTTTTGGGAGGCTGAGGCGGGTGGATCATGAGGTCAAGAGATCGAGACCATCCTGGTCAACATGGTGAAACCCCGTCTCTACTAAAAATACAAAAAATTAGCTGGGCATGGTGGCGTGTGCCTGTAATCCCAGCTACTCAGGAGGCTGAGGCAGGAGAATCGCGTGAACCCAGGAGGCGGAGGTTGCGGTGAGCCGAGATCGCGCCATTGCACTCCAGCCTGGGTAACAAGAGTGAAACTCCGTCTCAAAAATAAATAAATAAATAAATTAATTAATTTATTTATTTATTAGGCCAGACGTGGTGGCACACGCCTGTGATCCCAGCACTTTGGGAGGCTGAGGCAGGCGGATCACGAGGTCGGGAGATCGAGACCATCCTACCAGCATGGTGAAACCCTGTCTCTACTAAAAAAAATACAAAAATTAGCTGGGTGTGGTAGCGCACGTCTGTAATCCCAGCTATTTGGGAGGCTGAGGCAGGAGAACTGCTTGAACCTGGGAGGCAGAGGTTGCAGTAAGCCGAGATTGTGCCACTGCGCTCCAGCCTGGCAACAGAGTGAGACTCCATCTCAAAAAAAATTATTTATCTGAGACAAGGTCTTGCTCTGTCACCCGGGCTAGAGTGCAGTGGTGTGATCACAGCTCACTGCAGCCTCAATTGCCCAGGCTCCAGTGATCTTCCCACTTCAGCTTCCTGAGAAGCTGGGACCACATGCATGCCCCACCATACCCAGCTAATATTTGTGTTTTTGGTAGAGGCGGGGTTTCATCACGTTGCCCAGGCTGGTCTCAAACTCCTGAGCTCAAGCAATCCACCCGCCCTGGCCTCCAAAATTTTGTGCTAATATTAACAGGCATAGCCGCCACGCCCATCACAGTGACTTAATATTTATAATACACTTAGAGCAGTGCTTAACATGTAGTAAGCACTAGATTTAATTAATGTATAAAATGAAGAAATAATAATAGTGTCTTTCTTTTAATTCATGCAGGAAGAACTGTTTGATTTCTATATGATATCTTGAAGGGTTCCAAAATAAATCCAACTGGAAGTTTGAAGGACCATAAGATAGCATATTCCGTAATTTTACTCCGGGATTTTGATAATTAGTCGAGCTTGATGGAACTCTTCTTACCTGTATTTTGGCCAGACTGCCCAATTATTTCCCCTTCCAACAGCCATCCAAATTTCTTTCCCCATCCCCTCCACATGTATCAATTGCTTTTGCCGCCTCTACTTCATGTTGGCTGTCAGCATGTATGGCCTGTAATGCTGGGTTTTTAAGTAAACCTTTCTCTCATTCATAAGCTGCTTTTGAGGAACGAGGCCTGTGGTTCTGATGGTTGTGTATCATTCCCATGCCCCGTACATAAGTGGTACTCTATCCATGTGTTTTGATTGGCTGATTTGAGGCTTTGCAGATTAGGACATAGTTGGCCTAGAGCTAAGTGGCATCTGATAGAATCTTGCCTTCCAGGCCTCATAGATGCACTGTGCAGAAAGGCCATTGTCTCTTGTCATTATTACGAGCCTAAAAGCTAGGACGGCCTGAGTAGAGATAGCCACCTTTAAGTTAGGGGAATGTGGGGGAGTCTACTGGGATTTGACTGTGAGGTGAAAAGAGGGTTGCCTACAAGCAGAAAGGTTAAGGCATTGAATTCACAAAATTACCAGGAATGCTTTTAGCTAGCACCTTAAACGGTTGGTTAAGAAGGGACAGTTAGATGTTAGTTAGATGCATGGTGTTAATAACCTGGACTAGGACCAGGCGCGGTGGCTCACACCTATAATCCCAGCACTTTGGGAGGCCGAGGCGGGTGGATCACGAGGTCAAGAGATCGAGACCATCCTGGTCAACATGGTGAAACCCATCTCTACTAAAAATACAAAAAATCAGCTGGGCATGGTGGTGCGTGCCTGTAATCCCAGCTACTCAGGAGGCTGAGGCAGGAGAATTGCTTGAACCCAGGAGGCGGAGGTTGCGGTGAGCTGAGATCGCGCCATTGCACGCCAGCCTGGGTAACAAGAACGAAACTCCATCTCCAAAATAAAATAATAATAATAATAATAATAATAATAATAACCTTGACTAGTAGATTTGTGACTATGAGAATTCAAAATGGGATGCAAGAAGATACACAGAGGAAAACATCTCGTTTCTAGGGGCAGCCTTCCCAGCGCACTCAGCCCAGAACTGTTTTTCTCCCAAAAAGAACACAGGGTCAAATTATATATGCCTTCCTGACCCAAAGACAGGAGCACCCAGGGAGGCCCTGGGATCTGGGAGTGAGAGCAGATTGTAAGGATGAAGTATCCAGGATGAGACTGATATTAGCTACAGGCTGGACAGTCAGTCAGTCAGTCTGTGGCAGCTGGGCACTGCTGCTAGCAGCCGAGGGCAGAGTTTCTTAGAGACCTGAAGATGTGAGCGTTCATTTATTTGTTCCTTCATCATTCAGAAAAACTTTTACTGAGTGCTTATTATGTACCAGATACTGGGCTGAGCCTCCACTTGTGACCTCACTGGGCATTGAGTCTGAGGCCTTAGCAGCTAAGGGTGGTGTTCCTTAGGGCTGGGAGGCCATCCAGACAGGAGGTACAGTACAAACAAGAAAGAACTGGGGGCCGGGTGCGGTGGCTTAGGCTTGTAATCCTAGCACTTTGGGAGGCCGAGGCAGGTGGATCATTTGAGGTCAGAAGTTCAAAACCAGCCCGACCAACATGGTGAAACCCTATCTCTAATAAAAGTACAAAAAAATTAGCCAGGTGTGGTGGCAGGCGCCTGTAATCCCAGCTACTCATGAAGCTGAGGCAGGAGAATTGCATGAACCTGGTAGGCGGAGGTTGCGGTGAGCTGAGATCATGCCACTGTACTCCAGCCTGGATGACAAAGTGAGACTCCTGGGGAGACCCAGCCCTGCGTCAGAGAAAGTGATGCACAGATGCTTGACACACAGAATGGAAGTGGGAATGGAGGCATTTTTTGGGTTTCAAGCTTCACCTTCAAATGTGATATTCAGGTTCCAAGAGGGTGTGTAAAAGAGCCCAGAGGACATGTTAAACAGGGCATACCATTGTGAGGCCTTAGAAGCTGCAAAATGTTCAAGAAAGCAGGAAAAGAAGCTGAAAATAAAAGCTAGGGCAGGTACCTCCAGTTACTAGTGGCTAGAAGGGTAAATCTCTTAGAGGATCATAAATAAAGCCACACTCACAGGTATACATGCCATAATTTATAAGTGGCTGGCATTATCAGTAAATGGCATGTAGTTTACTTACAGTTGGGTGGTTATCTAGTAATCTCTTGTTTTACATTCTAAGGCCCACTCAATAATGGACCATTCGAGCCCAGGTAGATTCAACAAACCATCTACGCCCAACCTGCACATCTGGGCAAGGATGACACTTGCTGAGCAATTCAGGCCTCCTCTCATAGACTCTATTCGTCTCCTGTTGTCATGGGCACCACAACATTTTATAGTAAATTGCATAGCAGTTTGTCTGTCCCAATAAACTGCATGCTTCTTGAGGGTAGGTCTCCTATCTTGTTCATCTCTTTATCTCTGACTCCTGGCTTACGGGATCAAGAACCAGGACTGTCCCGGGGCTCAGTCCTCACGTGCCCTGGCTTTCAGTCGGCACTTTCTAATGACATGAAAGACCTCTCTAGAACGTTTTGCCTTTTATGTTATATAAATAATATACTTAAGAGATAAACTTTTGTGTTTCATGTTGTATATTAATGTTTAATATAAAGGTTTTTTTCTAGGGTGTGACTATTTTTTCTCCTAGTTTTTTCAAATTTTCATTGGTACCATTAGTTTTTCAAAGTCTCTGGATTCCTGTTCAAGTTTCCTTTCATCTGGAGATTGATAGCACCTCCCAGGCTGCTTTCGACCGATCTACTCGTGCTTTAGTTCAGTAGTCCTGATGCTCTGCCCCAGCTGTTCCGCACCTGTACCATGTGGCATTATTAATACAAATGAGGCTTTACCTGCCTATCCCCTCCCCTAGCATTTGTGCCTTCTTCAGGGAAAACTCTGTTGTATATGTCTCTGGGTTTCCCATGGCAACTAACGCAGTGCCTTACGCTCCGTTAGCTACTCAACCCTCATGTTCTAATAAATTCCATTAGTGGAGTGAGGTAGTTAGGAGCAGGTATGAGCTCAAGTCTTTTGAGTGAGACAACCTGGGTTTAATGCTGGCTCCTTCACTAACTACTTTTATGATCTTGAGCCGTCTGCTAGTTCTCCTTGGGTCCAACCTCTTCATATTTAAAATGAAGATAATAATAGTACCTACCTAGTAAGGATTAAATGAATGAACATATGTTTCTGAGGGTTAAATGAGTTAAAATATATAAAACACTTAGCACAATGCCTGGCCTGTAGTGAGAGCTACCATCAACGACCACCATCATAGGTACCCATTATTAGAAGTTGGGGGTTTTGGGCCGGGCACAGTGGCTCAAGCCTGTAGTCCCAGCACTTTGGGAGGCCAAGGCGGGTGGATCACGAGGTCAAGAGATCGAGACCATCCTGGTCAACATGGTGAAACCCCGTCTCTACTAAAAATACAAAAAATTAGCTGGGCATGGTGGTGCGTGCCTGTAATCCCAGCTACTCAGGAGGCTGAGGCTGGAGAATTGCCTGAACCCAGGAGGCGGAGGTTGTAGTGAGCCGAGATTGCGCCATTGCACTCCAGCCTGGGTAACAAGAGCGAAACTCCGTCTCAAAAAAAAAAAAAAAAAAAAAAAAAAAAAAAAAAAAGGAGCTGGGGGTTTTGATATAGAAAGTTAAGTTTCTCTAGGTTATACTCCTGTGAAGTCCAGACTGGAATGAACTTCTTCAGATTCCTCATAGAGTGCTGCGTGCCCTGCCCTTTTTCTACACAGGGACTCTGTCTCCTTCAGTATTATGTCAAACATCTTGATTAAGCGTCTTTTTTAAATCTTTAGTTCTTGACCTATATTTGTCTTTTGGTGTGTAGGTATATTGTTTCATCAGATTCTCAGTGGGAAAGTCCATGACCCAAAATAGGCTAAAAAACGTGCCAAGGGAGACATCAGTGATGTTCTATTAAGACGAGTTAAAGGGAACCCAGGCACACGGTATAAATGTACACTCAGTATACACAACTGTGGCCACCCATAGTACTTACCATCCTACTCTACCTTAGAATTTAACACTGTAATTTATCTGAATGTTTTTTAATGGCTCCCTACTAAGTGTCAAGTACTGTGCTATGTCTGGGGAATAGAAAAATGATTGAGACAAGGTTCTTGCTGTTGAGGTGCTGAGTTGTAACAATTTATTTTCATCTTGTATTAAATACTAATTGAATAATTTTATTATTCTTTAAGTAAAACATGTCTCCCCAAGTGAACTTACGGTGTGTTTAGCACCATCCAAGATACTCCTACTACAGTGCTATTTGCCCCACTACTACCCAGTGAAAAGAAAAGGTGACAGGTTGTCAGGACGTGTAGGGATTTGAGGAAAGTGGAGAGGAGACACAGGCTATGTCAATGTGATAAAAGCCAAGTAGTTCTTGTTCCAGCCCAGTCTGTATCTATGACTAGATCATGAACAGAGAACTAAAGCCTTTTTGATTGTAAACCTTTTTATGCCTATGCTTGGCCCACACTCAACTCTAATCAAAAACAGCAGTAAATGTTAGGAGTAGACATAAAATGAGCACAGGTTGCCACTAGAACTTTCTCTATAGCCTAACGACATTTTTTTTCAACCTGAAACATTACATATTGTATCAGCCAGGATGCCATCAGGAAAGAGATGGCACACTTTAGTGTTCCGAGGCTAATTGCAGTGGGGCTCCATTAGTGCCCCTAGACTGAGAAGGTGAGGGAACAGGCTGGTTTCTGGAAGCAGGAGACAGAGGGGGCTGTGTGGACAAGACTGCCTAGCAGGATCCAAGACCTTCCATCAAGAGGCACAGCCAGGCTGTAGCCAAACGTCACTCTGCTCCTTCCAGTCTCCTGCTGGTACACCACAGTGGCCCAACCCAGGAGAGTCCTGTTGATGTGACACACACAGGCCAGGTCCCAGGGCAGAGAGCAGGTGAAGAATGATTGCAAGTAAATCTAGAGGGACACACAGGAAGAAAACATGTTTCACACTTGATTTTAGAGGTAAGGGTGTGTATTTTAATTTTACCTGTTTTAGAAAGCTAAAATTTTAATAGATTTAAAGTATTTCTGCCATAGTTCTTAAACCATTAATTTGATGATGTCAGATATTTTCTCAGTGTCTTTAGTTTGACCGCCTGACACTTTTTTTTTTAGGTGGGGAGGGTTGAGAAATTGTGTATAAATTTCCTCCAGGGCATACAGAGAATAAAAATGCTATTCTTCAGAGATTATTTTTCTTTCTTTCTTTCTTTTTTTTTTTTTTGTTTACAAAGAGTTGTTCCATTTCCCTTTTTCTGTCTACTGCTTTCTCCTTCTATGCTTAGGCCAAGAGTATATTACGCTTGGAGGCATCTAACTAGCATGGTGCTTCCCAAACCTTTCTCAGCCAAAAACTCCTCTGGGAATCCAAAGAAATTTCCTGGTTCTCTTTTGCTTTTAATACCAATGCCCATATTACCCAATGAGGTTATTTTTATTACTTACAAATATTTTTATAATTAACTTAAGATTCAACAAGGAACCAAAGATAAACAGACTGTAATTATTTCAAGTTCTGACCACTATGAGTAGGTATTAATCTTTGAGAATGTATTATTAAAACACAGTATAAAATATTCATAAATTAAAGTTGACTTATAAGTATAAAGGAATATCTGCAACTATAAAAGGAAAAATAAACTAGAATTTAAAATTTAATCACTGTGCCTTATTAAACATGGTCCTGGCACATTTCAACACAGTATTTGTGTTTCAGAATAGGATTTTGTCTTCTAATTATTCACTAATATGTATTTATTTTACTATCATTCAGCAAGAAACCCTTTAAATCATTGTCAAAAGGTAGGTAATTTACTGGACCAGCTAACCTACCTCTGCCGGGAGCCCCATGGGCACTCACTCCCCTGTTGACCCCTCTTTTCTTATATAACTCATGCACCTTTATGCAGCCTTACTCTGTGGCCACTCTGCTTGTTTGAGTAAGCTCCTTAAAGTCACTGCAAAATTTCAATTAGAACATTACTGAACCAGGGGACAAAGCAATGCTTATTACAGATTTTAAATATATACTTTTTCTAAGATCTATGGGAACAATTTCTCTAATTCTTGGGTTTTGCTCCCTGAAATTACACCGAGAGTACTGTATCTTCTTAACCCTTTCTCCACCTCTCCTTCCATCTCTACCCAACTTTTCTCCTGTGCATTGCTACGCAGTGCTTCTGTGGTCCTTAAGTGTTTGAGGTCCTGTGCCGGTAATGAGCCAGTGGTCACAAAGCTAGCCAGTGAATCTGTTCTTCAAGCCTTTACAGGTTCCATACTCCGTATCACGGACTATACCATTTGTGGATTCCATGGCAGCCATGAGGAGACGTTGACAGAGCTGGGAATAGAGGAGCTCTGTGTTCTCCCCTGTTCAGCTCCCCTGGCTTTTGGAAACAGAACTTCAATTTGCTTCTCCATCTCTGTGGTTCACATGGAGCTGATACCATCCTCCAGCTCTAGAGGTTGGCTCTGAACCTGGATCAGACCAAACAAGTCTCAGTGCTTGGTTTAGAAATGAATATGCAACCCAAGCTGAGCATGTAAGAATCCAACCATAAGAATTTGGCTGAGACTGCTGGGGAAGCGGAGCCTTTGTAACCTAGGGTCACTAAATTGGTACAGTATAAGCCTGTAGCCACCACTTTGGAGAAGCCTGCCTAAGACTGCAGGCAATGAACACACTCCAACGAAGAGCTGAAAGATGGAAAGAGACTGATTGGTCATATGACGCATTAAATCTACCCCCAGCCCTTCCAATTATTTTGTTTATTATGTCACTTTTTATTTTTATTTATGTGTGTATTTTTTGAGACAGGTGTTTTGCTGTTGCCCAGGTTGGAGTGCACTGACATGATCATAGCACATTATAACTTTACACTTCTATGCTCAAGTGATCTTCCCTCCTTAGTTTCCCAAGTAGCTAGGAAAAGAGGTATGTGCTACCACACACAGCTAATTTTTTTTATTTTTTTGTAGTGATGGGGCCTCACTATGTTGCCCAGTCTGGTCTCAGACTCCTGGCCTCAAGCCATCTGCCTGCCCAGCCTCCCAAAGTGCTGGGATTACAGGCATGAGCCACCACACCCAGGCTTATTATGTCAACTTGAACGTGCACTCTGTCACTTACAACCCCAACTCCTGAGTAAAATACTAACACATCTGAGAATTCAACAACTTCTGGGATCCACAGCCCGTGGAGGCTACAAGCTACTAAAATGATACTAATGTCAGCTTTAGCTGAGAATTCCAGAAATCTACAGAAGGTACCTTTCCTTTTCTTTGGTTCCAGAGAGCATGATGTATACATAAAGAATTCCAGAATTATGTATGTGTAAAGGAAGAAACATCGTACTGATAACAGGGTATATTACCAACTGTGTCTGGCATCTGTGATTAAATATTGCTAAAACCCTATGGAGGATGGTTTTTACCTTTAAAAAGATCATTCTAGGCTGTGTGTGGTAGCTAATGCCTATAAACCCAGCATTTTGGGAGGCCAAGGCCAGCACATCACGAGGTCAGGAGTTCGAGACCAGTCTGGCAAACATAGTGAAACCCCGTCTCTACTGAAAATACAAAAAATTAGCTGGGTGTGGATGTGCACGCCTGTAATCCTAGCTACTCAGGAGGATGTGGCAGGAGAATCTCATGAACCCGGAAGGTAGAGGTTGCAATGAGCCAAGATTGCACCATTGCATTCCAGTCTGGACAACAGTGCGAGACTCCATCTCAAAAAAAAAAAAAAAAATCCCATTACTGGGTATATACCCAAAGGATTATAAATTGCTCTATTATAAAGACACATGCACATGTATGTTCATAGCAGAACTGTTTACAATAGCAAAGACCTGGAACCAACCCAAATGTCTATCGACGATAGATTAGACAAAGAAAATGTGGCACATACACACCATGGAATACTATGCAGCCATAAAAAATGATGAATTTGTGTCCTATGTAGAGACATGGATGAATCTGGAAACCATCATTCTCGATAAACTGACACAAGAACAGAAAATCAAACACTGCATGTTCTCACTCATAGGTGGGTGTTGAACAATGAGAACACATGGGCACAGGGAGGGAAGCATCACACACTGGGGTCTATTGGCGGGGGCAAGGAGGGACAATGGGGTAGGGTGGGGAGATCAGGGAGGGATAACATGGGGAGAAATGCCAGATGTAGGTGACATGGGGATGGAGGCAGCAAACCACATTGCCAGGTGTGTACCTATGCAATAATCCTGCACAATCTGCACAGGTACCTCAGAACCTAAAGTACAATTAAAAAAACAATCATTCTAGGTAATCTGAGGATTTTTCTTTTAAGCAGGTTAATGTTAAAAATATTCTTTTGGTAACAGAAATTTTGAAGTAAGGAATCAACTAAATTGCCGGGCGTGGTGGCGTGTGTCTGTAGTCCCAGCTACTCCAGAGGCTGAGATGGGAAGATCACTTGAGCCCAGGAGTTCTGAGCTGTAGTGCACTATGCTGATCGGGTGTCCGCACTAAGTTTGGCATCAATATGGTGACCTCCTGGGAGCAGGGGACCACAGGTTGCCTAAGGAGGGGTGCACTGGCCCAGGTCAGAAACGGAGCAGATCAAAACTGCCATGCTGATCAGTGGTGGGATCATGCCTGTGAATCACCACTGCACTCCAGCCTGGGCAACATCGCAAGACCCTGTCTCTTAAAAAAAAAAAAAAAAAAAAAAAAAAAATCAACTACATTAAAGAAAAAAAAAAAACTTTAAAATCTAACATGATGCTAGGCTATGTTAACAAGAGCCTGGCATTAAAAACTGAGTCACCATAATCAGCATTAGTAAAACAGTAGCAAAGCAATCATTCAGCTGCCATGCCCAGGTTGAGCTTCTGCGTGTTCAGAGGATGTGGAAAGCAACTGAAATGATTAAAAGCATGGAAAATCCGATCTCTAAAGAGCGATGAAAGTAGGCTATTTAACTAAAAGAAAAGAAGATTAAAGGGAGAAAATAAATGATGTTTTAGTATGGGAAGAGTTCTTATAAAGAAAAAGGTGGCCAGATGTTTCCTTCTTCCACTGAGTATATTAAGAGAAAATTGCTTTAGACATTTCATTTATACAAAAGAAGAATTTTTTCAAGCAGATAGGATTCTTGTACTGGGTGTGATGTTGGACTAGATGGACGTTTAAGACTTTTCTTCACTAAGATTCTGTGATTACCCGATAGAGGATGTACTTATCAAAAGAGCTGCTAACCACTTGCTGTACATTGTAAAAGGTAAGATGAGAAACACTGGCTGGTTTGATTTAAGTGCAATTCTGCCCAGGAGTTACTTCCAACGTTCATAACATGCCTTTGAAGAAGTAACTATTGTATATAGACAAACAGCATATCAGAAAAAAAATCAAAACAAAACAAAGGAATACTAGTGTTAAAGTAATGATAAAATAGAGGATTTCTATTTTCTACTCTTTCAGTTTAGCTATTAGCAATTTATAATTAGTTTCTTCATTAACTAGATATGATAAGTGAGCCAGATCATGGGACAGCTTAGTATTGGTGGCAGTGTGTTTGGACGGGTAGGATTAAGTATTCCATAATGAGTCAGGAGCATTTAATGTCAACTCTAGTATAGATCTGGCGTATTTCCTACTACAACTTGATTGGTATAATTTTGGATCCAGAGACTACAAACCAAGACTCAAAGGGCTATATTTTACTTTTAAAATATAGTTTTAAAAACAATTCTGGTTTTATACATGGAAAAGTTATTCTTTTTTTTTTTTTTTTTTTTTTTTGAGACAGAGTTTGCTCTTGTTACCCAGGCTGGAGTGCAATGGCACGATCTCGGCTCACCGCAACCTCCGCCTCCTGGGTTCAGGCAATTCTCCTGCCTCAGCCTCCTGAGTAGCTGGGATTACAGGCACGTGCCACCATGCCCAGCTAATTTTTTTGTATTTTTAGTAGAGACGGGGTTTCACTATGTTGACCAGGATGGTCTTGATCTCTTGACCTCGTGATCCACCCGCCTCGGCCTCCCAAAGTGCTGGGATTACAGGCTTGAGCCACCGCGCCCGGCGGAAAAGCTATTCTAAAGAACAATAGCTTTGGCATGATTGTGGTTTCAACAGATCTATACTTATTTAAAACTTAAAGTTTAAAAAACAACCTAAAGCCCATACGTTGCTCCACATCTTTCTTGGGCCATTTCATTGAGTTCTGCTATGTGGTGAGTCAGGATGTTTTGTGTAAGTACAAGCTCCTGTGACTGTAGTGCTCATGCATCCACATATCTACTAATTAGCTCCACAACTGGGTTCTGCAATTTCCTGGGCCACATTGCTGAGACAGATTCCGCATGTTCTGCTCAAGCAGTCATTTCCCCTTCATGGAGCCCACATGGTCACTTAAAAGTAATTTATCCAGAAGGCTTTCCAGCTTTTAAGTGAGCCTGCTAATAACAGAGGTTGTCTGACTTCACAATCAGTTATCCTGCATAGATTCTAGAGATAATTTATATATTTGTAGTTTTGAAGTTACAGGGAAAAACTGGGACGGGAGAAGAATATCAATTCTGCAAACTGGTTATTGAAAGTATTGGGGGCCGGGCAAGGTGACTCAAGCCTGTAATCCCAGCACTTTGGGAGGCCGAGGCGGGTGGATCACGAGGTCGAGAGATCGAGACCATCCTGGTCAACATGGTGAAACCCCGTCTCTACTAAAAATACAAAAAAAATTAGCCGGGCATGGTGGCGCGTGCCTGTAATCCCAGCTACTCAGGAGGCTGAGGCAGGAGAATTGCCTGAACCCAGGAGGTGGAGGTTGTGGTGAGCTGAGGTCGCGCCATTGCACTCCAGCCTGGGTAACAAGAGCGAAACTCCGTCTCAAAAAAAAAAAAGAAAGTATTGGGGGAGTTTGCTGAAGATGGTGATTTTGACAGAAAGGAATCTTAACAATATCCCATTCATACGCATTTTCCAATTGAATCATGCAAGAAAAATTAACTTAGAAACAAAACCAAGCAAGCAGGCAAACAAAAATCCCCAAACAACAGCAGCAGAACCCTGACTTCCAAAGAGTTCACATTATAGGCTTACTTTTAAAAACTGATCTGGAAACAAGAAGCTGGTTTCTAAGTTTATTTCCACACTTGCCCTCTGAACCCTGTCTTGTTGAAAGATTCAGGATATCAGATTCTCTCCCATAATTTCCTTTCAACAGAACTTACTGTATTACCCACCCATCCCCCAAATATAAATGGCTAAAACAGCTGGCTCTTTCACTCTTGGTATATACACATAAACACAAATGAGATACACACACACACACATATATTATACATCTCTGCATATATAAACACATACTTTGGTCATTTATTTTTTTTTAACAGAATAAAGGTAATTAATCAAAATACAATTCATTTTAACAGTTGAAGCTTGACAGAGATCATTATTTCAAGAAAAGCCAAGGAGAATAAGCTCCCATTCATAGTATTGTTTTCTTTCTAAACCTCTATAGGGTGCACGGCTCTTAACTACTGAGAAAGTTTGGGGCAGCACCATGGAGCAGCCTCCTGGCCTACATGTTAAAAGATCTAAGTTCTCTTGGGGAAGGAGCTTATAACTATATATTCACTCACCCCATACAAGAGAAGATTTTGAATCTGTTGTATTTCTAATTCTAGGCTGTCTCTAGTTAGCCATGGGGCAAAACAAAACAAAACTATTTCCCTCTCTTTCCCAGAAGAAAAAACTGAAGTGCAGAGAGAGAAATAAAGATAGATATCTTTCTTTTTCCAGTTCAGTTTAGTTTCATCTGTTCTTTTCTTTAATATTTTGTGAGCTAAGAAGAAACATCTTTAAATCAGCTCATCTATGTGAAACCTTGTTTTAGAGAGTCTACACTTTTTCTTCATTCTGTGATTCCATCAGTGATGCTGAAATGGCTGATTCATATTTCTCCTTCCTACTGACTAGAAAATAGAGTTGTAGAGTAGCAGAGGGGCCAGGACAATGGATAGGTAGATGAAAGAGAACAAGAGAACCCTGTCCACAACCCACCCACCCAGCTAGGACTCAGTTAGCTGGTCCCTGTATAAAGTGCTCTCACCCTTTCTGCGTCTACGTTTAGTCTCTGCTATGGAGCCACTCATCAGATCGGTGTCCCCTTGACACAACTGGGGCCATCCCGGGACTCCTATAATCTAGGACCTTCTAACCTTAAGAAGTTAGGAATCTTCATGTCATCATCATATGTAAAGAATGCCTACAAATCAATAAGAAAAAAAAGAAAAACAGACAAAGGATATAAACTGGTGATTTTTAGAAGAAACCTGGGCATTCAACTTCACAAGTCATTAAGAAAATAAAAATTAATACAAAAATGAGATACCACTCTTAACCATCAGTTTGGCAAAAGAAAGCAAAAACCCTAAATGTTGGTGAGCATATAAGAAAACAGGAACTCAAACTGCTAATGGGAGAGGAATTGGTACAGTCACTTTGAAGAACTATCTGGTAGCCTCTAGTCTGATGTGAACAGGCCCAAGCACTGTGACCTGATACCTACACTTCTAGCTGTGAGCCTTAGAGATGCCTTTTGCTTCACAGATAAAATGACCAAAAAAGGCTATATTTATTTTTAAAAAGGCCAGGAGGATGAGCACCAATTTTTTTCTTTTTAAAATTATTAGATAACATTGTATTTTATAATCATATGCAACTTTTTTTTTTTTTTAAATGGGGTCTTGCTCTGTTTCTCAGGCTGGAGTTTCTCAGGCTGCCTCCCTGATTCAAATGATTCTCCTACCTCAACCTCCCGAGTAGCTGGGACCACAGGTGCATGCCACCACACCTGGCTAATTTTTGTATTTTTAGTAGAGATGGGGTTTCACCTTGTTGGCCAGGCTGGTTTCAAACTCCTGACCTCATGATCCACCTGCCTCAGCCTCCCAAAGTGCTGGGATTACAGGCATGAGCCACTGTGCCCAGCCTACAACATGATGTTTTAAAGTATACATACATTGCAGAATGGTTAAATCTAGCTAATTAAACAAATGTGTTATCTCACATAGTTACCATTTTGTGCTAAGAGCATATCCACTCTCCATGTTTTTCAAAAATGCAATATATCCTTAACTGTAGTCACCTTGCTGTACAATAGGTCTCTTGAAATTTATTCCTCCTGTCTTATTGCAATTGTGTATCCTTTGACCAACATCTTCCCATCCCCCTCTCTACCACACCCCAGCCTCTGGTAACCACCATTCTATTCTCTGCTTCTATGTAATCAACTTTTTTAGATTCCTCATAGAAGTGAAATCATGTGGCATTTTGTTTTCTGCATCTGGCTGATTTCATTTAATATAATGTCTTCCAGGTTCATCCATATTGTCACAAATGGTGGGATTTCATTCTTTTTTTATGGCTGAATAAATAATAAAGTTGACCCTGGAAAAATGCAGGGACGAGGGGTGCTAACCCTACACAGTCAAAAATCCACCAATACCTTTTGACTTCTCCAAAACTTTACTAATAGCCTACTGTTGACTGAAAGCCTTACTGATAACATTACCAGTCAACACATACTTTGTATATTATACATATTATATACTGTATTCTTACAGTAAGTAAGCTAGAGAAAAGAAAATGTTATTAAGGAATTCATAAGGAAGAGAAAACATATTTACCATTCATTAAATGAAAGTGGATCATCGTAAAAGTCTTCACCCACATTATCTACACACTGAGTAGGCTGAGGAACAGGAGGAGCTGGTCTTGCTGTCTCAGAGGTGGCAGAGGTAGAGGAGGTGGAATGGGAGGTAGGAGAGGCAGGTTGGAATAACTTTATCGAAAAAATCCACATGTAAATGGACCTTGCAGTTCAAACCTGTGTTGTTCAAGCATCAGCTGTATTTCATTATGAATATAGGTCACATTTTCTTTATCCATTCATCTGTTGATAGGCCTTTAAGTTGATTCCATATCTTGATATCTTGGCTATTGTGAATAGTGCTTCCATAACATGGTAATACATATAATCTCTCCAAATTCCTGAATATATATATATATATATATATATGACGAGCTGAAGAAAATAAAGAAAATATGTTGGCCAGACACGGTTGTTCATGCCTGTAATCCCAGCTCTTTGAGAGGCTGAGGCAGGCGGATCACTTGAGATCAGGAGTTTGAGACCAGCCTGGCCAACATGGTAAAAAAACCTCATCTCTACTAAAAATACAAAAATTAGCCAGGCATGGTGGTGCATTCCTATAGTCACAGCTACTTGGGACGCCAAGGCGGGAGAATCCCATGAACCCGGGAGGCAGAGGTTGTAGTTAGCCGAGATCGTGCCACTGCACTCCAGCCTGGGTGACAGAGTGAGACCCTGTCTCAAAAAAAAAAAAAACAACAAAACAAAACAAAAAAAAAACAGAAAATATGTTATTTTTTTCTCCGTACTTTTCTGCATTTACGTTTTTCTCAAAATTAAAAAAGAAGATAGCCACTCTTTCAGTTCATTAGTATGATCAGCATACTTTAGTCTCTCAGTAATTTTCTTATTTGCTTCTTTGCTGTCCCTAAACAGGCTTTCCTCTATGATACTAATAAGTTTCATTGCAACCAATTCGCCTTCCTGGATCTAAGCTCGGTGAAGGCAGTGCTGGTAAGGTCTGACAATGTGGGGAATGGTAGAAGAGGCTTGAAATCTTTTACTTTTTTTAATAGCATTTTACAGTTGGAAAATAGCTTCAGGGATCATCTAATATAATTTCTTTATTTAAATGAAGAAATTGGGGCCTTGAGAGGCTTGTTCAGATGCACCAAGCTAAATAAAGGTAGCGTTAGAATCTGTAGCTACTGATTTTTTTAGTAATAAGAGCAGAAAGTTCTGCAGAGCCTTCCCAATGGACAATCAGGCACCCACTATGGATTTGGTATAATGGAAATAGTCATTAGGTTAGCAATACTTTAAGAGAGAAGGAAAGGTTAAAAGTCTGTGTGGAGTCAGGTGGCCTTTGGGAGGCTGAGGCAAGCAGATCACGAGGTGAGGTGTTCGAGACCAGCCTGACCAACATGGTGAAACCCTGTCTCTACTTAAAAATACAAAAATTAGACAGGTGTGGTGGCGCGTACCTGTGATCCCAGCTACTTGGGAGGCTGAGACAGGAGAATTGCTTGAACCCAAGAGGCGGAGGTTGCAGTGAGCCGAGAGTGTGCCATTGCACTGCAGCCTGAATGACAGAGCGAGAATCTGTCTCAAAAAAAAAAAAAAGAAAGAAAAATCTGTGTGGTCACTACATTCAAGAAGTGGTAATGCATAAAGGCTGAGAGAAAGTTTATCAGAAAGTTTATACACACTTGCATTGGTGTATATCTTGGCTCTGCCACTTCCGGCTCTTTTATCTTAGATAAGTTACTTAACCTCTCTGTGCCACAGTTTCTTTAATTATAAAAGTGAGAATAATAATAGTGCCTATTTCAGGGGTTATTCTGAGAGTTAAAAGAGTTAAAAAAGTTAAATATGTGAGAATGATGTCTAATATATAATGTGTTGAGGAAATGTTAGCTGTTACTATATCATTTGGAGAAGAAACTATTAAGGAAACTGAATGTTTAATTATGGTTCTGCCGTCTTTTGCTTTAAACTACTTAGCTCTCAAAATTGTCATATCTTCCTTTGTATTTAACGTGGATGAATCTTGGTTTTACAGTAAAGAAAGCAGAATTCAAAATGGTAAGATCATTTACTTGCCTAGAATGATGTCATAAATGTGTAATAATGATTATATTTCCTTTTCATTATATTTCACTCAACACTTATTCATTCCTTTTGGTATACATGGGGGCTACCCGTTTGAGTTGTAAAGCAATCTAGTTGACCAAAGAAGTCACTCAGTCCCCGGGGGTCTTGCTGTCCAGTACATAGATTGTTATTATGAGGTACTCCAATCAATTACCAGCAAATTCTTCAAGTTTTTAAACAAATTACACTCCAAATTCCTACATTTTGACAAAAGTACTTTGAACCTTAATATAAAACGATGACAGAATTCTACTTGCCATCAATGCATCTATTAAATAGTGGAGTTTTCTAAGGCCCAAATCATATTTTCTGTCTCTGTATCAGTTTCTTGAAACTAATGCTATTGTATGTTAAATCTGATGTGACTTTTAGACACCAACCCATTCAGTGGTGGAGAATTCATTCCCAGGGTTTGCAGGGGAGCTAACCATTTTTAAAAAATTTGTTCCCAATACTTTTAACCAAATAATGTAGTTCTTAAAAGATGCATTTATATAGAGTAGGATACTATACATTTCCTTTTTATGGTTGTTTACAAAATTTTTAACAAATATTACAGTAATTTTTGTCATCTACCTCAGAAAAGTTCCATGTTCTAACTGTGATGAATTCCTTTGTCAAACTAGTAAGAGAATGATTTCATTTGTAGTTTGCTTACTAATTTATTCCATAATTTGAGTGTTAATCTTGCTGTCAGATGAATACAATCAGCTTTTGGACTCAATTTCTTCCTGTGCAGGGGAGAATTTCTGTGTACCAAATTCCCACATAATTACCTCTTTTGCACACACCCACGTCTTATTTTCATTGGTGCCTATCCTAGCCCGTTGCAACCTATAATTGTCCAGCTAAATAATTTTTAAAAAAATATTTGATTCTTCCAGTTACCAAAATGATTCAGATTTAAAGCTGCAGTGGATAGTTTATTGATACATGAATTAAACTTGAAATACCCCCTCAGAACTTTACATCTCTTTTCAAGACAGATGTCTAAAGTTGACCACAATTTTGCAGTGTGAAAGTAGATGCTAAAATTAGCCATTGTAGCATGCAGCTTTGTGGTAGTGGCTGTGCTCTTGAATCCTGTGGTTCTTTCTTCCCTATTGGCACTGTTATCTTGATCCGAAATGTCCTTTTTCCTTTGCTGTCTAGCTTTCTGCTATGTACCTATTGCCATTCCATGGGTCATAATTCTTAGGTAGAGGTTTTAAAAATTTTCACTTGCCTAGGCTATATCCCAGACCTACTGAATTAGAATCCCTGGGGACAGAGCAGGGTTTTTTTGTGTTTTTAAACCCTCTTCAAGGCATTCTGATATTCAACCCAAATTAAGAACCACTCGCTTATTTCCTATGTTAGAAATTTTTATTTGTTTTGTTTTGAGATAGGATCTCACTCTGTCCCCCAGACTGGAGTGTAGTGGCGTGATCACACCTCACTGCAGCCTCGACCTCCTCAGCTCAGGCAATCCTCCCACCTCAGCCTCCTTAGTAGCTGGGACTACAGGCATGTATCACCACACTCAGCTAATTTTTTTGTTTTTGTGTTTTGTTTTGTGTGTGTGTGTTTTTTTTTTTTTTAGCGATGAGGTCTCACTATA
Organism: Saimiri boliviensis; assembly: GCF_048565385.1. Classification (NCBI taxonomy): domain Eukaryota; kingdom Metazoa; phylum Chordata; class Mammalia; order Primates; family Cebidae; genus Saimiri; species Saimiri boliviensis. Next base: position 35,368,973 of record NC_133450.1, on the reverse strand, counting down.
TTGTCCAGGCTGGTCTTGAACTCCTGGGTTAAAGCAATCCTCTTGCCCCATTCTCTCAAAGTGCTGGGATTATGGGCATGAGCCACCATGCCAGGCCTAGAAATCTTTTATTTGAAAATAACTGAAACCCACTCAAACTCTCTTAACAGCAACAAAAAAATGTACCATAAGAAATCAGGACACCCAGAGAACCCAACAGCATGAAATATACCTGGGATTCATAAGAGACCAGAGCCTGAAACTGGAGCATTTGCAAGGACCGAGGCTACTGGTCTTTGTGGCCCGGTTCTATCTCTGTGTCTGCCTGGCTCCCTTTAGGGTCTTGTGAATTCAGATCTCTGCTTCTCTCTGTATATCTGCCTTCTTTCTTTTCTCTTTCTCAGCTAGCCACTGTTACTGCTTGGTGAGCACATGGCCAAACGTGGTGCATCCTTAGTACCTACGTTTGTATGTCCTTAGATTTCCCAACCCAGGAAGACCCGCATCAATGAGTCTAAATTCCTGTTAGAGGATCTGACCAGTCTGGCACAGGTGATATGTCTGCCCGTAATCCAGCCAAACAACATGGCTGCCAAGGGTCCACCCATGTGTGGGTTAAGATTGGAGGCTATTTAGCTATCTCAAAGTGTATCTTTATGCTTGCAATATTTTTCTTTTTTCTTTTCGAAGGAAAGTTAATTATTTTTATGTACAGAAAACCCAACAGTGTACATTTAACCCAGTTTAGTGGCAAGTTCTTTAGCCTTTGCCATTTTGAGTTCGGTAGTGTGGGCTACAGACTTGAGACCCAGGACATTGCCTCTCCAGTGACAGCAGATCTCGCTGTATCTGTCTTTGTAATTGGTCCTGATAGCTTCCACCAGCTTAGCCAAAGCTCCTTTGTCTTCTGAGTTAACCTGTGTGAAGGCAATAGTGGTGCAGGTCTTTCTGTGAACTAGCTGTCCCAGTCTTACTTTCCTCTTGGTAATGCAGTAAGGGACCCCCATTTTACAACACAGGGAAGGCAGGAAGACAACCAGCTCCATGGGATCCACATCATGTGCGATCACGACCAGCTGAGCTTTCTTGTTCTCCACCAAGGTGGTGACTGTGTTAACTCCTGCTCAAAGGTCAGGTGGTCTCTTAGTGGGGACATCCCCTTTGCTGGCAGCTTTCTTCTTGGCTGGGGCCCACAGCCTCTGCTTCTTCTCTTGCTTTGTCTCTGGTCTGTACTTTTGGGCCAGCAGAAGCAGCTGAGTAGCTGTTTGGCAGTCCAGGGCCTGGGTGAACCGGTTAATGGCAGATGGTAGGAGACACTTTCAGCCACTTACAGAGGACAGCTTTCTGCTGCTGCCACCTCACAAAGCAGATGAGGTCTCTTTGGGCCTGGATATCTGTCCAGTGCCAGAATTCTTAGGCCTTTTATCAGCCAAGGGATTCACCACTTTCTTGGCCTCCTGCTTCTGCACGACAGCAGGAGCCAGAGCCACCTTCTTTCCCTTGGCCTGATCTTTTCTTTCGGCATCTTGGGTGGCGGGAGGAGAGAGCTGTGCTTGCCATATTTTTCATCTAGCATTATACCAAATAACTTTGTTTCTGATTTCAGTTTTATTGATGATTATTTTGCTGCTAAAGAAGGTGAAAAGCAACAATTTTCATATGTCAGGAGTGATTTAACCTTATGGATTCCACTAAGATGAACACTGAATGTACTGTTCTCTCTCTATGCCTAGTTCTTCCTCTTATAAATATGAATCAGTCTAAATGTTGAGAAAATTAGAGGCTAGGGAAAACTGCCTCTCCTAAGTAATACAAGTTGAAAAGTAGTACAGTAAGATAGCATTCTAATGGCACAGTCATTTTCTACAGTGTATATAATTTAATCATCACAATAAAGTATGTTTAAAGAAATTGTGGTAATTTAATCATAGACAGTGCTGAGATGGGACTGTCTAATAGTCTTTTAGAGAGAAGGCTGCTACTTTTTCTTTTGTCTACACAAGGGTTAAAAGAAAGAAGAAATGTTTTTAGGAGGAATATAACATAGTGCCTGGCACATGGTTAGTATTCAATAATATTTTACTTATAGTGTTTACTTAGAAGTATTTATCAGAAATAACTTTCAGGTGGCTTTGGACCAATAGCATGAATTACCAAGGAAGGTAAATAAATTTTTCCTCTTTCCTTTTTTTACCATTAAAGGAAACCAAAATATTTCACACTCAAATCTACTTCTTTGACATATTTGAGATGGCTATTCAGAGGGCCTGCAAACAGGAATAGCCCTGTAAATCTGCCTTTTGTGGAGGAGATTTGCATCTGTAGAGAAAATCTACATTGCTGAAATAAACAGCCAGCCTTTCTGTGCTGCGACTTGTCTGGATCTAGGACAGATGGGCTCCTGGGAGAGAGAAACTGAGAGTTTGACACCTTTAGGGATCTAACAGAAAACTTACTCTTTTGGAGGGCTGTTACCTGTGAGGTTTCATCTGCATTACAAGACTGCCTTTGCTAGCCATGCTTTTCTTCTCTCTCACCCATAACTGGTCTTGCCAGGCCCTACGCTCCTATTCCTTCTGTAACCCCGGGATGAAAACTTCAACTATCTGACCCTTTCTTTGAGTTTTTCTTATTTTTTATGACTCCTATACACATGCATGCAAGTTAGTTATGTTTGTATGCCTCTTCTCCTATTAATCTGTCTTTTGTCAGTTGATTTTCAGTAAACATTCAGCAGGTCAAGGGGAGATTTTCCCTAGTCTCCCATACCATCCTGCATATTTGAGATATCCCAAGACATCATGACACTTCGCTCTCTAAGAGATTGAAATCTGGTTAGAGAAGTAAAATATGAAAGCAACGGGGAGCAGTCTGCCTTTGGCGCTTAGCGATCTCATGTTTTCACTTGTCCTGTTTCATCCTTACAGGTTAAGAAGCTGGGAAATAGAGTTCTTTACAATTTAAACAATTTAAAATTATAATTTTGCTGATATTTTCCCCTTCAGGGAAGGTGAGAAGCAAGAATTTTCACATATCAAAGTTGATTTTACCTTGAAGATGCCACTAAGATGAGCTTGGCAGAGAGAATGTTAAGGCAAAGCACTGTGTTAATAACTAAGTTAGAACTGAAAATGAATTTAATCTCTTTAAAGGACAAGAATCAAGGTAACTGTATTTCAGTTATGTGTAATGTAAAAAAAAAATGCATGATGAATAAAATAAATCATAGAAATATGAAGGGTTAAGTTATATGCAAGTATATTATAGGAAAAATTCACACTAAAATGATGGTTGATCTGATGCTGTATCAGAGTAGCTTCATCATTAAATAACACTATGTCGTTTATGGAATCATTGGCAATTCCCAGGATTAAAGTGGTCAGGGTTTTCATAAAGTTTTTTGGAAGTCTGAACCTTAATTTCTTATGTCAGAGGTATGGTAAAAGCAATTTATAAGTAATATTTTATTAATAAAGTGATTTCTAAGTTTATGATAAATACAAGTGACAGATCCAGTGGAATTTATTGGCCAATGTAATTGCGAAGTCTAAGGAGTGGATCGAACTGGGTTTCCAACGTCATCATCGTTTCTGCTGTAATTCCATCTCTCTGCTCTGCTTTCCTCCTGTTGGGTTTTATTTGCAGCAGGTTTTGCCATATGGTAGGTAGCAAAGCAGCAGTCTCTGGTCCTTATCGCTTAGGATCTCATAAGGCATAAGGGCCTTTTTCTTTACAACTTTGTCAGTACCCTCAAAAGGAGCCCTGTTGGCCCACTAGATCGTTTGTCTACCCCAGTGGCAGGAAGACAGGCCTCAGAGATGGGGCAGGAACAGTTCTCCAAAGGAAAGGAAGGCTTCAATTATTAGAAAAGGGGTGGAAATAATATATGTCCACCAATATATCACACAACTGCATCTAATTCACTTTCACATCCTGTGGCAAACAAAAATCCTTCACTAATGAAAAGGAAATGATGGCTTGAAATATTGTATACAGTGTAAGAAAAAAAGCCTAAATGCTTTTTAATATTCACTCTAATTCTCTAGGTTACAACGAATTAGTACTTCCTATTTGCCCCCCATGTAATTTGCTTACGGCTTGACACTGTCTGTGTTTGTCTTCCTTCTAGAGGCCTATCTTGCAAAAATAGGATGAAAACACTTGAAGATAGAACTTTGTCTTTTTTTTTTTTTTTTGAGATGGAGTTTCGCGCTTGTTACCCAGGCTGGAGTGCAATGGCACGATCTCAGCTCACTGCAACCTCCGCCTCTTGAGTTCAAGCAATTCTCCTACCTCAGCCTCCCGAGTAGCTGGGATTACAGGCATGCGCCACCATGCCCAGCTAATTTTTATACTTTTAGTAGAGATGGGGTTTCACCTTGTTGACCAGGATGGTCTCGATCTCTTGACCTGGTGATCCGCCTGCCTCGGCCTCCCAAAGTGCTGGGACTATAGGCATGAGCCACCGCACCCGGCCCAGAACTTTGTCTTTTATCTTTTTATTTCCAGTGCCTAGTCCAGTCCCTGGAAGACAGAAGCCACTTAATGCTTACTGTCTTACTGACTTCTATCCTATCTACTGCTTAAGTTAGGAAAGAAAAAATCCCCTACTCATCAAGGGCTTTAGGGGGAAAGTCTTTGTTCTCTAGGAGGAAGGGTTTCCCCTCAGCCACTCTTGGCCTTTGTACTTCTTCATTGCTCTTAGGGAAAGTGGAATGGCTTATCTAACTGGTGAGTCTGAGATAAGGAAGAACTTCTCACATTCAGATATTGTCCTCCTCCAGACATAGAGGGACAGGATAGGGACAGTGCCTAACCCAGTTTTGGGGAAGCTCACTGTTGCCGTGCACCCATGCCTTCTCTCATTCTCTCTCTCTCTCTCTCTCTCTCTCTCTCTCTCTCTCTCTCTCTGTGTGTGTGTGTGTGTGTGTGTGTGTGTGTGTGTGTCTTTCTAATGAAGAGTTTAGCTTTGGAGTTAATGAGCAAAAGATTTCCTTACCATAAAGTAAAGCCCGTCAAGTGAAAGCCAGTAGAAAGGCACAGAAAGGCTTATCCTCGTCACCATGTGGAAGGACACTTAGAGGAGCAGATCATTTGGTAACTGTTGGTACTTGTGGTTTCTACATCTTGTAAATTCACACGTATCCATGGTTGACCTAATTATATTTGTAGAACTTTTTGAAATTTTCAGTTTGAGGTGAATAGCAATGAGTAACCCGGTTTTCTGTTTTTGTTGTCCTCTGGATATCGGCCCCAAATCCACTCAGGCAACAAATCCTGGAGAGTTACCTGCTCCTTATCTTTAAAGTATATGTAGCCCTTGGTCTCCATTTCTGTTGCCTTTTTATTTACTTATTTTTTAATTTTAAATTGACAAATATACTTGTATGTATTTATGGGCATAATGTAATGTTATAATTAATGAATACAATGTAGAATAATTAAATCAAACTAATGAAGATATCCATCACCACAAACACATACTAGTTTTGTGGTAGGCACATTTGAAATGTACTCTCTTAGCAATTTTGAAATGCACAGTACATAATTTTTCACTATACTCACCACACGATATATCTCAAAGAAAAAAAAAACAACTTTCATCCTATTGAAGTTGACCATCATATCTCTTTGACCATCCTATCTCTTTGACCATCATATCCTCTTTTTTTTTTTTTTTTTGAGACAGAGTTTCACTCTGTCACCAGACACCAGGCTGGAGTGCAGTGGCACAATCTTGGCTCACTGCAACCTTTGCCTCCTGGGTTCAAGCAATTCTCCTACCTCAACCTTCGGAGTAGCTGGGACTACAGGTGTGTGCCACCACACCCAGCAAATTTTTGTATTTTTTAGTAGACATGGGGTCTCACCATGTTGGCCAGGATGGTCTCAATCTCTTGACCTCGTGATCCGCCGCCTCGGCCTCCCAAAGTGCTGGAATTACAGGCTTGAGCCACCGCACCCGGCCATTGTCTCCTTTTTCTTCCTACTCTCCAGCTTCTTGTGGCCACCATTCTGTTCTCTGCTTCTTTGAGATCAATTGTTTTATACAATTCTACATTTTAATGAGAATATGCTCTATTTGTCTCACTGTACCTGACTTATTTTACTTAGCATAATGTTCTCCAATTCCATCCATGTTGTTGAAAATGGCAAAATTTCCTTTTTTCAGGTCTGTATGGTATTACATTGTGTGTATACACCACATTTTTAAAATCCATTCAGTTGTTGATGGACACTTAGGTTGATTCTATAACAGTGCTATTATGAATATTGCTACAATGAGCCTGGGAGTACAGACATCTCAACATACTGATTTTACATCTCTTGGGTAAATACCCAGAAATGGGATTGCTGGATCATATGGTAATTTTATTTTTAGTTTTTTGAGGAAACTCCATGCGGTTTTCCATAATGACCGTACTAATGTACAGAGATTTTTCTTCCCCACATCCATTGCCAACCCTTTTCTTTCATCTTTTTATCAATAGCCATCCTAACTAACAGGTGTTAGGTGATATCGCATTGTAGTTTTAAGTTGTACTTCCCTAATGATTAGTGATATTGAGCATTTTTTCGTGTATCTTTCATATAAGAAGACCCATTTCTGTATCTTCTTTTGAGAAATGTCTGTTCAGTTTGCATTTTTTAATAAGATAACATATTACCCGTCTATAGAGTTGCTTGAGCTCCTTATAAATTTTGGATATTAAACCTTAATTGCATGTATGGCTTGAAAATATTTTGTCCCCATCCACAGGTTGTTGCTTTATGCTGCTGTTGTTTCCCTTGTGGTACAGGGGCTTTTTATTTTGATGTAATCCCACTTTTCTATTTTTGCTTTTGTTGCGTGAACTTTTAGGGTCAGTTCTAAAAAATAATTGCCCAGAATAATGTTGTATACTTTCCCCCATCTCTTTTGACAGCCTACAATCAGATATAGGAGCCAAGAAATGATTTAAAATTGGAACTTATATTTAAAAGGGAAGCAGAGTGTAAAATTTTGGAAAATTTGCAGCCTGGCCATGTGGCAGAGAAAGAAAAAAAAAAAGCATTTTTAGGAGAGGAATAAAAGCAGGTTGTGGAACAACAACTTACTAGAGAGATTAGCATGACTAAAAGGGAGCCAAATTCTCATTTGCAAGACAATGGGGGAAAGGCCTCAGAAGCATACCAGAGATCTTGGAGACAGACTCTGCTATCACGGACCCAGAGCCCTATAAGGAAAGAATGGTTTCAGGGTCCTGGCCTGGGTCATTGCCCTGCTCAGACTTGAGACGCTGCTCCAGCTGCAGTTCAAAGGGCCCCAGGGACAGTTTGGGCTGCTGCCCTGAAGGGTACAAGCTGCGAGCTTTAGGGGCTTCCATGGGATCCTACGCCTGCAGATGCACCCAGTGCAAAAGTGAAGGGAACTTTGCAGTTACCCTCTAGATTTCAGAAGATGTATTGGAAATCCTGGGTGCTCAGGCAGTAGCCTGCTGCAGAGGTAAAGCCCTTACAGAGAAACTCTGCTAGAGCAGCGTGGAGAGGAAATGTGGAGTTAGAGCCCCCCACATAGAATCCATACCAGGACACTGCCTGTGGAGTTGTGGGAAGGCAGCCGCCACCCCCCACATCCCAGAATGGTAGAGCCATGGGCAACTTGTATCCTGAGCTTGGAAAAGCTGCAGGCACTCAACTCCAACCCATGAGAGCCGTCATGGGGGCTGCATCCTGCAAAGCCACAGGGCTGCCCATACACCAGTGTGCCCTGGATGAGGGATATGGAGTCAAAGACGATTTTTTTTTTTTTTTTTTGAGACGGAGTTTCGCTCTTGTTACCCAGGCTGGAGTGCAATGGCACGATCTCGGCTCACCGCAACCTCCGCTTCCTGGATTCAAGCAATTCTCCTGCCTCAGCCTCCTGAGTAGCTGGGATTACAGGCACGTGCCACCATGCCCAGCTAATTTTTTGTATTTTTAGTAGAGACGGGGTTTCACCATGTTGACCAGGATGGTCTCGATCTCTCGACCTCATGATCCACCCGCCTCAGCCTCCCAAAGTGCTGGGATTACAGGCTTGAGCCACCGCACCCGGCCAAAGAGGATTATTTTGGAGCTTTAAGTTTTTTTTTTTTTTTGAGACGGAGCTTCGCTCTTGTTACCCAGGCTGGAGTGCAATGGCGCGATCTCGGCTCACCGCAACCTCTGCCTCCTGGATTCAGACAATTCTCCTGCCTCAGCCTCCTGAGTAGCTGGGATTACAGGCACGCGCCACCATGCCCAGATAATTTTTTTGTATTTTTAGTAGAGACAGGGTTTCACCATGTTGACCAGGATGGTCTCGATCTCTTGACCTCGTGATCCACCCTCCTCAGCCTCCCAAAGTGCTGGGATTACAGGCTTGAGCCACCGCGCCCGGCCGAGCTTTAAGATTTAATGACTGCCCTGCTGGGTTTCAGACCTGCATGGGACCTGTAGCCCCTTTCTTTTGGCCAGTTTTCACTTTGAAATGGGAATGTTTACCCAACGCCCTTATTACCATTGTATCTCAGAAGTAAATAATTTATTTTTGATCTCATAAGCTAATAGGTGGAAGGAACTCATCTCCAGATGGAACTTTGGACTTTAGACTTGGGACTTCGGACTTTGGATCGAGTTGGTATTGGAACAAATTAAGACTTTGGAGAACTATTAAGAAAGGATGATTGTATTTTGCAATGTGAGAGGGACATGAAATTTGGGGATCTAGAGCAATAATGATATAGTTTAGATGTCTGTCCCCTCCACATCTCATGTTAAAATTCCCAGTGTTGGAGGTGGGGCCTAGTGAGAGGTGTTCTGATTATGGGGGATCTGTAGATCCCTCATGAATGGCTTAGTGCCATCCCATTGGTCATAAGTGAATTCTTGCTCTGATAGTTCACATGAAATGTAGTTATTTAAAGAGTGTGGCACCTCCCCCTCCTCTTGTTCCCACTCTCAACTTGTGACATGCTAGCTTCCCTTTGCCTCCCATTATGACTGTAAGCTTCCTGAGGCCTTACCATGCTTTCTCTAGACCCTGCAGAACTGTGAGCCAATTAAACCTCTTTTTTTTTTTTTTTTTTTTTTTTTTTTTTTTTTTTTTTTTTGAGACAGAGTTTCGCTCTCGTTACCCAGGCTGGAGTGCAATGGCACGATCTCGGCTCACCACAACCTCCGCCTCCTGGGCTCAGGCAATTCTCCTGCCTCAGCCTCCTGAGTAGCTGGGATTACAGGCACGTGCCACCATGCCCAGCTAATTTTTTGCACTTTTTAGTAGAGACGGGGTTTCACCATGTTGACCAGGATGGTCTCGATCTCTCGACCTCGTGATCCACCCGCCTCGGCCTCCCAAAGTGCTGGGATTACAGGCTTGAGCCACCGTGCCCGGCTAAACCTCTTTTCTTTATAAATTACTCAGCCTCAGGTATTTCTTTTCTTTTCTCTTTTTTTTTTTTTTTTTTTTTTTTTTTGAGACACGGTATTGCCCTGTTACCCAGGCTGGAATGCAGTGGCATGATCTCAGCTCACTGCAATCTCCACCTGCCGATTCCAAGTGATTTTCATGTTTTAGCCACCCAAGTAGCTGGGATTACAGGCATGTGTCACCACACCAAGCTAATTTTTGTATTTTAGTGGAGATGGGGTTTCACCATGTTGGCCAGGCTGGTCTCGAACTCCTGACCTCAAGTGATCCACCCACCTTGGCCCCCCAAAGTGCATGAGGTGTGAGCCACTGCATCTGGGCAGTTATTTCTTTACAGCAAGGCAAGAACAGACTAACACAAATGGGTTCAGAATTCAGTTGTGGAAAAGGTATATAATTTAATAGTCCCCTCAAATCTCACAGAAGAATTTCAAAAAGATCCTATATTTGTCTTTGGATACGTGCAGAGAACAGATTAAAATATAAATATCTTGATGTTTTCTATATTACATATTTATATCCCTTCTTTTTCCAAAACAGATTTAAAGTGGCTTCATCTTTGACATAGTAATCCAACCCATGACATTCAAAAGCCACAAGGACAGAAAAAGAATTTTCTGAGGCTGCCTGAAGCACAACCTCATTTGATATGATTTCCTAGCCTAGAGTATAATCAGGAAGGCCCTGATTTCTTTCTGTTACTGTTGTTTTTAAGCAAAAAAATATGTTATTCCTCCTCTTCTATTTCTTTGCACATGACGAATAGCTAGTCACCCAGCCACCAAACAACAAGCTGGAAATCAACTTTCCCTCTGTTCCGTTGTCCCTCCAAACAACCACTGAATCATCAAGATTTCTTCCTTGATAACTTGCATATCCACCCTGCATCTGGGATCTCAGTTCACACCGTGGATTGCTGCTGCCTGGACTAGCCCAGCAGTCCCACTCTGTAGTCCTTTCGTCCCTCTTCTATACCATGTCCAAAGTGTACTTCCTAGCAGAACAATGTGATTGTGTTACTCTCGTACTTGAAATCCCTCAGTGTCTTTTTCACTGTCTCTGGGATTTATTCCAGACTCCTTAGCACACACACAGGGACCTCAAGGGTCTGGCAGCTGCTCAGTTCTCCAGCCGTATCTCTCTGAATGGTTTCTCTCTTGGTCTTATTTCTCCATCACCCCTCCTCCCCTAAAACACATACACTAGAACCATTGTTTATTACTCAGAGTACTTCTTATGGTCTAGGATAGTTCATATTTTTCTGTTCCTTTTGCTGCTCCTCTGCCTATAATTTATCCTTTCCCCACTTGCTTTCCCTCTACCCCCCAAAGCTGGCCCAGCTTTTAAGACTCAATCAAAGTACCACCTCTCTGAAGCCTTTCTCATGGTTCACCCTCAGGAAGAATGAAACATTCTCTTCCTTGTCTTCCCTTCCATGTCTGTAATCCTCAACACTTTTTTTTTAATGAATTGTTTGCAACACTGTTTGCCTTCACTAGACTGAAAAATCATAGGGACAAAGTCCAAGTCATGTTCCTTCTGTTGTCTCTAATATCTATTACCGTTGCTGACACTTTAGCAGTATTTCATAAATGTTTATTGACTAAATGCATATTTATCTGTGCATGAAAGACTAACAGTTTCAGAGTGTTTGTTAGCTGCATTCCTTTACTTCCTATCAGCATGGGGAAATAGATTTAGCACCCACAAAATGATTGGGGTCCCCTGTACTGCAAAGATTTGACTTTAAGAAGTAGGCGACTGGGTATGATAGTTCATGTCTATAATACCAACATATTGGGAGGCCAAGGCAGAAGGATCACTTAAGCCCAGGAATTTGAGACCAGCCTGAGCGATGTGCTAGGACCCAGTCTCTATGAAAAACCATGTATATTAGCTACCTATGGTGGCATGCGCCTCCTGAGTTGGATGAGGCAGGAGGATTGCTTGAGCCTGGGAGGTCAAGGCTGTAGTGAGCCATGATTGTGCCACTGCACTCCAGCCCGGATGACAGAGTGAGACCCTGTTTCAAAAAATAAACAAACAAATATATAATAATAAATAAAGAAGCAGGCTCATGAACAGCATCAGCAGTTTCGGCTACTACTACTAGCCATCTTTGTTCCTCATAGAGTGCAGAGGGCTGCTGGTCACTTTTGATCTTTATTGAAACACCCACACACGGTAAGATTGCTTGGGAATCCAAGGCAGAAAATATCTGTGTGGTTTGAGAGGACTTTAAAATGATAGAGAAGGCTGGGCGCAGTGGCTCATGTCGGTAATCCCAGCACTTTGGGAGGCTCAGGCAGGCAGATCTCAAGACCAGCCTGACCAACATGGAGAAACCTTGTCTCTACTAAAAATACAAAAAATTAGCCGGACGTAGTGGCACATACCTGTAATCTCAGCTACTTGGGAGGCTGAGACAGGAGAATTGCTTGAACCTGAGGCGGAGGTTACAGTAGCCGAGATCACGCCATTGCACTCCAGCCTGGGCAACCAGAGCAAAACTCCCATCTCTAAATAAATAAATAGTGATAGTCTCATCTTTTTAAAGTAGTTTAAATATGCACTACCCCAGGGCAGGGATGAAGTAATGAATTTTCTGAATATTCCTTGTGGGCCCTGAACATCAACAGGGCAAGAGAGAAGTCAAGAAATGAAAGATGCTGGTAAGGTCAGCACATACCTATCTTGGCACCAGTGGTACCAACTGACCATTGTATGGACCATGTTCTGGGAGGGCATGAGAAAAATTAAATGCAAAGGACATTCCCTCAAAGAGTTTGCAGTTCAAAGCTTTAATGTCACTGAAAGTAATACATCTTCTGTGATAAGCTTTGATGATAAATGTAGACTAATTTTTAAAAAATGACATAAACATTTAAAAAAATGTTGGTACTTTTCAAAGCACCAACAAATTCCTTAGGTGTGCCCTGGTAGCAAGAACAGTTTGTAATGACTGAAAAGTGAAGAATCTATGGTATATTCGTGGACTAAATTACATATTGTAAGCTGGTGCCCTCTGGGGTGGAGTCATACAGTATTTTCAAATTTGGGAAATTTTAAATAAAAAATTAAGATTTCTTATTTGTGCTTTCCTTGTGCTCTCAGGTCAAAACGGTTCATGCAAGACTTGATGGTTTGAAAGAAAATTGTACAAACGCATTCAACTTTGGCAAAATGGATTCTGGTATAAATGCAAAGGATATTTAACTCACTTGGGAGCTCATGGGCATAATGCATATGTTTGTTTAAACACAAAAAAAAGCAATTGAAGATTAACATTGACTTTGTCTCATAGTTTAGATCTGGGATAAACAAACCTTTTCTGTAAAGGGCCAGAATAGTTTAGGCCTTTATTTATTTTAGGTTTTGCAGGTTATGTGGTCTGTGTCGCAGCTAAACAGCTCTGCCACTCTAGTGCAAAAGTAGCCAGAGACAACACGTGGGCAAATGAGCGCAGCTGTGTTCTAATAAAACTTTGTTTATGAACACTGAAATTTGAAATTTATATAATTTCTACATGTCACAAAATATTATTTTTCAACCATTTAAAACCGTAAAATCTATTCTGAATTCATGGGCCATATAAAAATAAGAGACAGACCTCATTTGACATATAGGTCAAATGGACATTGGCTGATTGTCATTATAAAATCTTGGTCTTTGGCCTTTTAGACTTGATTTGCCTAAAAGGAATAAACTAGGATGTTCTGTTTTCTTTATACGGCAAATGAATTCTCCTTTCCCTACTTTTTTATTTTATTTTTTATTTTTATGTATTTATTATTTTTTTTTTATGGAGTCTCACTCTGTCGCCCAGGCTGGAGTGCAGTGGCACCATCTCGGCTCACTGCAACCTCTGTCTCCCAAGTTCAAGCAATTCTCCTGCCTCAGCCTCCCTAAAAGCTGGGATTACAGGCGTGTGCCCCATGCCCAGCTAATTTCTGTATTTTTAGTAGAGACGGGGTTTCACCATGTTGGCCAGCCTGGTCTTGAACTGTAGACCATAGGTGATCCACCCACCTCAGCCCCCCAAAGTTCTGGTATTACAGGTGTCAGCCACTGTGCCTGGCTTTCCTACTTTTTTATATTCGTGGGGAGCTTGGTTGAGATCCTGCTTGAACATGGAAGAGCCAAGCTGCTTACCCTGTGTTTTCCAAAGCCTTAAAGGCTAGTTTGTGTTTCAGACAGCCCAGGTGATGAGGGAGCCTTGTGTTTTCTATGAGGAACCGTATGCCTTAAGCATCTGTATCCCAGTCATACTTATGCATGGAAAGGCTAAGTAAAATCTATTAATATCCTAGCTAGAAAGAAAACTATAAAATTATACATAGATGCAAGCTTGTGTGTATTCTGCAGTTCAAAGTGTAGTCAGCAAAAAAAGCATACATGCTATCGCACTGGGAGGAAATCGGTGTCTTTGAAATCAAATACCCTGCCATTGGCATATCCAGGCTTGAAACTCGGCTGCAGCTTTTAGCTTCCACCACATGTTTACATTGGAAATCTCTCTGTGCGCATATAGAGTTTGTTCTCTTATGAAATCATGTCTCTAGGGAAGGATAATTTAAAGCCATTTCCGTTTGTTATGTCTGAGCTGAACTAGACTATTAGGGCTTGTTAACGCTGGATAAACTTGAGCCCTATAACTGCCTTCATCTGCAGATTATAGAATCTGTCCAACAAATTGCATTCTGATGTTTTCAGAATGATGGCTGAGCAAGCAAGGGCCTTTTAATTTATATTCTATCACCATGGTTGTCAGGAATCACAGTTTTGACTTTCACGCTTACTTGGTATAGCAGAGATGATATGGCTCTGGAATGGACCAAATCCAGAAGTAATTGAGACACTAAACTGCATCTGCATGTTACTATAGCAGAGCAAGCAAAGGCTGACAGTCAGAATATTGCTGTTGAAGCATCTTTCTTCAGAGTGCCTCCCTTCCCCCAGTCTTAGCATAAATCAGTGTTAGGTCCACTGAAGTATCGTGTGTGGTCTGCATTTAGAAATTTCATTTGAAAATGAGACAGATGGATAAATGAAAACAAGTTTTCTTTAGGGTAGTGTTAAGTAAATAGAATTAAGTGAAGATAGACAGTTTCCCTGATTTAGTGAAGGGGAGATGGTGGCTGCCCCAGGATATCTAACTCCCTCTACCTCTATTCATCAAACCCACTGAACACATTTGCCTTCACTTTGCCTTAATATCATTCTTCATTTTAGATAGTGGGATACTGGAAGGTAGCAATTGCATCTGTTTGACTTCTTTTGTGAACCAGTCTAGCAGAACTACCGGTACAACTCCAGTAAAGTCAACAAATAGGATGGTACCAGGCAATAGTGTGACTATTCAACATGGTATCCCCTAACTGGGAAAGGAATCCTTCCCTCATGGCTTTAGCCTTATTGTCAGTGGCTCCACTGAATTCACTTCTTTTCAATAAACTTGTAGAAGGTACTGCCCTAAACCCTGCGGTTGGGAACAGTGGTGGTGGTAGGATACAGAGACAAATAAGACATAGACTCTGCCCAAAAGGTGACTGTGTACATAAAGCACACTAATCCAGACCAGACTCAAAGAATGCCAGAAATGAAGGGCAGACATAGGACAGTGGCATTTTGAATAAGAAATAGGGTTTCAACTAGTGGGAGAGAGAAGGATCTGCTAGACTAAGGGAACAGCATGAACTAAAGACCAGAAGTAGAAAAGCACTGCTTTTTTTTTTACTAAAAGTAGAAAAGACCCAAAGTGTTGAGAGAACAGGAATCATTCCTCTCTCTCCTTCCTTTTCTCCCTTTATTCTTTATTCAATAATTATTTGATGATTGCTTACGGTAAACCAAACAGACACGGCTCCTGCCCACACAAAGCCTGCAGTCTAGAGGAGGAACAGCCATGAATCAAAGAAGCCCAAAGTAAGTAACAAATTACAGGCCTGATCCTTACCTCAAAGGAGAGGGGTACATTGACTAAGAGAGTACATTACTGCAGAATGGAACATACTTCACAAGCCTTTACTGAAGAGATGTCCTGCAACCTGAAGAGGGAGGAGGCATTGATTAGAGGAGAGCGCCCCATGGAGAGGAGTCATTGTGGACATAGCACGTGCAAGAGGCTGCAAGAGTGAGGGAATGTGCAGGATTAGACCACAGCCAGGGAGCAGAACACAGTAGGGGTTTTGGTCTTTATTCTAAGAGCAAAGAAAAGCCATTGACCTGTTTCTAGCAAAAGACAGGGTAAGGTAATGAGGTTTGCTAGTTGGAAACATCCCACTGGCCGCTGTGTAGAGAATGAATTAGATGGGTGAAGAGGGACCCCTGCCAGAAAGTGGATGAAATTGACCAGGGGAAATATTCTGGTTTCTTTGCACTGGAGTAGTGAGGATGGGGATGAAAAGGGAATATGTTTAAGAGCTGTTAATGAACTTGGCCTTGGAGACACTAAGTTTGATGAACTAAGAAGATAGGTGATAATTGAATCATAAATGTGGATAAATAAATATTAGTTGAATGAATGAAAGAATTAATGAATGGATGATATTGGGTGAGGAAAGAGCAGAAAGTAACAAGAGGGCTTAAACAGCTTTGTGGTACTGTATTTCTGTAACTGTTACTTATCAGTTGTGAGAATGGACAACGTGATTTCCCTCTGGCCAGCTCTGATGCCTCCTATGGACACATTCAGAAAACCAGCAGGAACCTAGGAAGTGACCAGGCCACCCCCTTGCCCACATAGAAACATGTCTCCTGACTCTTCCACCTTACCAGTGGGTAGGCTCTAAGAGTTCACATAGAAGGTGGTTGTTTGGATTGTAGAACTCTCTTCCCAAAAGAAGCTCCTACTTTACTAGGGAGATGCCACCATAGACCCGAATTGACCAAAGTCCTTTCTGTGAGCCATTGTGTTCAATACGACCTTGAGATGTTACAACCTATTTGCCCACTGATGCCTAGGACATAGGCCTGGACTCTTCCCTAGACTCCTCCCATCCCACTTGCCAGGCACTGGAAAGCAGGAATCATCACTTTGTTATCATTGGCAAGGGCTTCACGACTTCAGAGAGGGAGTCCAGGGGTTTCTGGGACATTTACCAGTATAAATTCCCTGAGGTTCTTCTAGGTCTGTGTTTGAATTCATTTATTCCCTTCTTATATTTTCTGAGAACCCCAAGAATTGGCCTGTCTGTGTCCCTTGCTTTTACTTTCAGCAGATAGGAGTCTGGCATGGTGATGGGGGGTAGTTTGATGGGGAAAGTGATGCTGGTACTATTTTTCCTCCCATATTTAGCCTACAGAGTATAGTCATAAAATGTTTCCTCAGCATTCTGACTCCTGAACCAAGCACACAGCCCATTGTAAGTTTCTAAGGATTTTTATTATTAGCGATGTCAAAAAGCAAGTTAAAAGCAAAACAGCCCCCTCTTGGCCCGTTCCCTAGCCTTTTCTTATATTGTGTTGTTTTCCTCATGCCCGGGATGAACACATATCCCAATTTCCGAGGACAGTCCTGGTTTGCAACTGTCATCTTGTCACAACTGCCAATAGTACCACCTTTAAAAAGTTTAGACATTGAGTTATGCTCATGCTACGTAACCCCATAAAGAAAAACAAAGTAATGCACTGGTGGTAATAGTGGATTTACAAAAGACTGCAATAATCTCAATCTGCCTTTTAACAAGAAGATATGAGCCAGCAAGGGACTTCTTTGGTGTTCTGTCCCAACAGCTGGACTGGGCGTCTATGTGTGCAGGTGTTAGGGATGGGGTAGCAGAGGGGAGGACTTATGGGAAGTGCTGGAATATTGGGGCTAGAGGATTGCCACAGAGCTATGTCTATCTTTCTTTCTCAGTAACGAGATCTACCATGTAAGTCTCAGACTGGCACTTTGGCATTTGCAGGCACTGTGGCATCCACAGCAGAGTATAAAAACACGGAGGCGGAGGTGCATTTGAGTCATAACAGCACAGAGCGGGGTGTTGGGGTTGGGGCCTGAGCCATGGTTGTCTAGCTGTCGCAGTAGGGGGAAGGGGGCACAGAAGTATCAACATTTCATTTAGAAGTTTTCTTTTTTTTTTTTTTAGGTGAATCGTTCAATATTTAGTAAAGTGGCCATGAAATATAATTGTATAATTTTTTTTTTTTTTTTTTAGAAAGAGAAAAAGAATAATAAGAAAAAGAATAAAGAAGAGAAGGAGGAAGAGGGAGAGAGAATGGGGGTATTGCTTTGTTGCCCGGGCTAGAATGCAGTCTAAATATGGGTATGCCTATAATTGTCCTTAATAATGGAGACATGAAAGAAAATGAGGGAAGAGAGTAACAAACAAGGAGCCAACCAACATTTCGTTTAAACTTCTAAGTTGATATGATGTGGTACTGATTAGAGTGTATATTTTGTGTAAAGTGGAGAGTTCTATAAATGTTAATTACGTTTACTTGTTCCAGATCTGAGTTCAAGTCCTGGATATCGTTGTTAATTTTCTGTCTCATTGATCTGTCTAATATTAATGTTGAAGTCTCCCACTATTATTGAGTGGGAGTCTAAGTCTCTTTATAAGTCTTGTGTGTCTGGGTATTCCTGTATTGGGTGCATATATATTTAGGACCTTTAACTCTTCTTGTTGTTGCATTGATTCTTTTATCATTATATAATGTCCTTCTTTGCTTCTTTTGATCTTTG
This sequence comes from Saimiri boliviensis, assembly GCF_048565385.1. Classification (NCBI taxonomy): domain Eukaryota; kingdom Metazoa; phylum Chordata; class Mammalia; order Primates; family Cebidae; genus Saimiri; species Saimiri boliviensis. The sequence goes on along the minus strand of NC_133450.1, from coordinate 35,350,878 downwards.
TTGCTTTAAATACTATTTTATCAGAGGCAAAAATTGTAACTTCTGCTTTTTATTTATTTATTTTTGCTCTCTGGTTAGTTGGTAAGTCTCTCTCCATCCTTTGTTTTGAGTCTTTGTGTATCCTTGAATGTGAGATGGGTCTGGATGCAGCATACAGTTTTAGTTTTTTGTCCAAATTGGCTGGCTGTCTTTGAATTGGGGAATTTAGTCAATTTAAATTTAGAATTAATAATGATATATGTGAGTTTAATACTGCCATTTGCCCATTAGTTGATGTAAATTCTTCATTATATTGATGTTCTTTACTTTTTGGTATTTTTTAGAAAGGCTGATACTGTTTGTTCCTTTCTATGTGTAGTGGTTTTTTCAGAAGCTCTTGTAAAGCAGGCCTGGTGGTTGCTTGTTCACAAAAAACTTTATTTTTCCTTCACTTAGGAAGCTTAGTTTGGCTGGATGTGAAATTCTTGGTTGAAAGTTCTTTTCTTTAAGGATGTTGAATATTGGTCCCCACTCTCTTCTGGCTTGTAGGGTTTCTGCTGAGAGATCTGCTGTAAGTCTGATAGGCTTCCCTTTGTGGGTAACCTGACCTTTCTCTCTGGCTGCCCTTAGTATTTTCTCCTTCATTTCAACCCTGGTGAATCTGACGATTCTGTGCCTTGGAGTTGCTCTTCTTGAGGAATATCTTTGTGGTGTTCTCTGTATTACCTGGAGTTGAATATTATCCTGCCTTACTAAGTTGGGAAAATTTTCCTGAATAATATTCTGAAGCATATTTTCCAGCTTGGATTCATTCTCTTCGTCACATTCAGGTACACCTATCAAGCGTAGATTAGGTCTTTTCACATAGTCCCATATTTCTTGGAGACTTTGCTCATTCCTTTTTATCCTTTTTTCTCTAATCTTGTCTTCTAGTTTTTTTTCATTAAATTGGTCTTCAACCTCTGATATCCTTTCTTCTGCTTGATCAATTCGGCTGTTAAAACTTGTGCATACTTCACGTAGTTCTCGTATTGTGTTTTTCAGCTCCATCAATTCACTTATTTTCCTCTCTAAATTTTGTATTCTTGTTGACATTTCGTCAAACCTTTTTTCAAAGTTCTTAGTTTCTTTAGATTGTGTTAGAACAAGTTCTTTTAATTCACAGAAGTTTCTTATTATCCACGTTTTGAAGCCTGCTTCTGTAATTGGAACACACTCGTTCTCCATCAAGCCTTGTTTCGTTGCTGATGAGGAACTGGGATCCCCTGCTGAGGAAGAGGCGTTCTGATCTTGGGTATTCTCAGCCTTTTTTGACTGTTTTCTTCCCTTCGTTGTAGATGTATCCATCTGTGGTCTTTATAATTACCGTCTCTGTAATTGGGTTTCTGAGTGGACGTCCAACTTATTGATTCTCAGTGCCGAAATCTGAGCAACCCACTGCACCAACTAAATCAGCGGCGTTAAGATTGGTGGTGCTTTTCTGACTCTGCACCGAGAACCGACGCCCTGAGGCGCCCGCCGGCAAAACTGCCTCGCCGGTCACAAAAGTCGCGCTGGCGACCCGTGGGGCTCCTCCGCTGGGAATCTCCTGGTGCGTGAGCAACAAGAATTCATGTGAAGGTGTGGCGTCCTCTCGTTCTTTGCGTTTTCACTGGGAGCTACACTCCCGAGCTGCTAGTGATCAGCCATCTTGGATCTCTCTCCCTCATTTAGAAGTTTTCTAAAAAGTTGCCACTTTGGGCAAAGGGCTCAGTAAGACCTCCCCCTCCACGTAACTCTGCTTCTATTAGAGGTTTCTGAGCAATTCAGGCTAACCAAGTGGTGGAACCCTGTGGGGTAGGTACCCTCAAGCCCATGAGTCTCTAATGGTTGTGCCTAAATCACATGTACGTGTTCCACCTGTGATGTTAGGCAAACAAATATGATCCTTTCTCATCACCACTTCCACGAAACAAAGATATTTTAGAACTGTTGATGATAGCAGCAATGTTTTCTTGATAAAGAGATTACTTATAAAGTAGTAAAGCACATTAGAAAAAGGAGCTGTAGTCACTACTCTTTGTGGTGCTGCATAGGTAGTGTGCCAATTATAAGAAATTTGTGTCTTTCAATAATGTTTTAGACTAGTAAAATGAAGTTTGTCACTTTCAAAGCGTAAACATTGAAAGAGTTGGCCAGGTATGGTGGCTCACATCAGTAATCCTAGCACTTTAGGAGACCAAGTTAGGAGGATCACTTGAGCCTGGGGTTCGAGACCAGCCTGGGCAACAAAGCAAGACCCTGTCTCTACAAAATATATATATTTTTAATTTTAAGAATCCAAAGAGTTTATACTTTTAGGTAGGGAAGGTAACCCTTGGGAAACTATGACTTACTCATGATTTAAGTAGCAAAAAGAAAAATAGTGGACTCAGGACAGAATTTTGACATAGGAGCCCCATTTCAAGCTCTGAGGTCTGAAATGCCAAATTTAAGCCTCTTGGCTGCATTGTGACTCAATTTCCCTTTCTGTGAAATGAGAAGGTAATTCTAGTATTGGAGTACTATCTGAGCACCTTCAGGCTTTTTAGGAATAATTCTAGTGAGTAAGCTTTCTAGCTGTAGACGGCACCGTGAAGCACAGTAAAGAGGATCCCATCTTGTCACTGGAGGGGTGTAGGCAGCCACCCAGTGGGAGCTCCCAAACTGTAGAGATGGCACTCTTGTTTTGGTGGGACTAGTACAGATGTATTTTTCATGTCCCATTCCTTATGTTGCCTATTTTTGGAGACATATTTTTTTGTTAATTCTTTGAGTTTCAAAAAGAAAACATCAATACAAATTTTATTGGGTGGTAGATTAGCTCCAATATTCTCAAAATAGGTTGAGCATTTTAAAATTCACCTTAATGTTACCTGGAACCCAAAAGGATTTGCCTAGAGAAGGTTTAGCTCCTCATTTTGTTACTGGCTTCATTCTGGTTTTGGAAACCAAAGACAGTAAAGTGGAACGGGGGCTTGCGGGTCTATTAGATTCTCTAATTTAGTCTCTCCCATCTATTCCTGATATTAATAAACTCTTTCTAACTATCCATTGGCCATGGTTGTCATTCTGGCAAATACCTCTCTGGAACCAGACTGAATAAAATTCATGAGACTTGCTGGTCACAGTTGGAGATGGGTTCAGTGGTTTGGGTTTTTTTCCCCCACCAAAATGAAAATAGAATTATTGTTATTGTTGTTTTCTAATTTTAAAATGATTAAAAGTACAAAGGAAAAATGGAAAAGTTAATTTAAATCATACTTCTGGGAGAAATAACATTTTGGTGAGCCACTGTCCAGATCACTCTCAGAATGTGCATATTATACTGCCCTGCGCCATTATTAGAAAACAAGATCATCCTGTATTTTCTCGTTGTGGACAACTCTATGTCCATAAATAATGGCACCATTAATTATAGTGATGATATGTAATATTCCATTAAACAGCTATGCTGTTTATCTATTTATACATTTCCCAATTATTATTCATTTTGGTGTTTTTTATTGCTTACTCTCATTTAAAAATTGCAATAAACATCCTTTTATATCCAGATTTCGAAATTTGTCTAATTATCTCCTTAGGCTTTATAGCCATATCTTGAGGGTATTGTAGGCATGGTTCCAGACCATTGCAATAAGGCAAGACATACACATTCATTGGTTTCCCAGTGTGTATGAAAGTTATGTTTACACTATACTGTACTCTATTAAAAGTGTGCAATAATATTATATTTTTTCAAAACAATATCGATTTCCTAAATTTTTTTTTTTTTTTTGAGACGGAGTTTCGCTTTTGTTACCCAGACTGGAGTGCAATGGCACGATCTCGGCTCACCGCAACCTCCGCCTCCTGGGTTCAGGCAATTCTCCTGCCTCAGCCTCCTGAGTAGCTGGGATTACAGGCACACGCCACCATGCCCAGCTAATTTTTTTTTGTATTTTTAGTAGAGACGGGGTTTCACCATGTTGACCAGGATGGTCTCGATCTCTTGACCTTGTGATTCAACGGCCTCGGCCTCCCAAAGTGCTGGGATTACAGGCTTGAGCCACCGCGCCCGGCCGAATTCCTAAATTTAAAATATTTAATTGCTAAAAAAAAAAGAATACTAGTGATCATTAGAGCCTTCGTTAACTTATAATCTTGCGGTGAAGGGTCTTGCCTCTGTTGAAGGTTGCTGACTGATCGGGGGTGGTTGCTGATGGTTGGGGTGGCTGTAGCAATTTCTTAAAAAGTGACAATAATGAAGTTTGCCACATGGATTGACTCATGAAAGATTGCTTTGTAGCATGCCATGCTGTTTGATAGCGTTTTATCCACAGTAGAACTTCTTTCAAAATTGGAGTCAGTTCTTTCAAACCTTGCCACTGCTTTGTCAACTTTGTGTGATATTCTAAATCTTTTGTTGTCATTTCAACATTGTTCATAGCATCCTGATCAGTAGATTCCATCTCAAGAGAGATCATTTTCTTTGCTCATCCGTAAGAAGCAAGTCCTCATCAAGTTTTGTGATGACATTGCAGCAATTCAGTCACATCTTCAGGCTCCACTTCTCATTCTAATTCTGTGGCTATTTCTGCCACATCTCCAGTAACGGCGTCCACTGAAGCCTTGAACACCTCAGAGTCATCCATGAGGGTTAGAATCTTATTCCAAACTCCTATTAAGGATGATGTTTTGACCTCTTCCTAGGAATCACAAATCTTCTGAATGGCGTATAGAATGCTGAATCCTTTCCAGAAGCTTTTCAGCTTACTTGGCCCACATCCGTCAGAGGAATCACTATCTATGGCAGCTATAGCCTTACAAATTGTATTTCTTAAATAATAAGACTTCAAAGTTGAAATTACTCCTTGATCCATGGGCCACAGCAGGCATGAAAAATTAACCTTGTATATCTTCATCAGAGTTCTTTGGTGACCAGCTACATCGTCAATGAGTAGTACGATTTTGAAAGAATGAAAGAATTTTTTTTTCTGAGGACTAGGTCTCAATGGTGGGCTTAAAATATTCAGTAAACCATGCTACAAACAGATGTGCTGCCATCCATACTTTGTCGTTCCATTTCTAGAACACAGACAGGCATCTTTCAACATCTTAGTGAGCCTTCCTTACGAAGCTTAATCATTTGTAGCTTTAAAGTAAGAAATACGTGACTCTTCCTTTCACTGGAATACTCAGAGGCCATTGTAGGGTTATTAATTGGCCTAATTTCAATGTTGTTGTGTCTCAGGAAATAGAGAGGCCTGAGGAGAGGAAAAGATGGGGAAGGGCTGGCTGGTGGAATGTCAGAATACACACACTAAGTTACTGTCTTACAGAGGTGTGGTTGATGGTGCCCAAAACAATTACAAGAGTAACATAAAAGATCACTGATCGTAGATCACCGTAACAGATATAATTATAATGGAAAAGTTTGAAATAGTGTGAGAATTACCAAAATGTGACACAGACATGAAGTGAGCACGTGCTGTTGGAAAAATGGTACCGAAAGACTTGTCAACGTGTTTGCCACAAACGTTCAATTTGTAAAAGACATAGGATCTGCCAAGTGCAATACAGTGACATACAATAAAACTAGGCATGCCTGTACTACTGAAGTGATGTTAATGATCGACAGGTCCTAGGCATTTCTCAGTTTTCATATGTATTGCCAAACTACCTGTCAGGAATGTATCCATTTGCATGCCCATCAGTAGTGTTTGTGAATTCTTGATCCCCCACACTATTCCCTACACTGCAGTTAATTTTTTTCCTCAGTCTTCATGAATCTCTTGAGTGAAACGATGTCTTATTGTCATTTATGTTTGCTTTACTTTGATTACTAGAGAGATGAAGCGCCTTTTTGTATTTTTATTGCCCACTTGTATAATATTTCTCCTATTGTGAAATACAATAGGTCCTGTCTGAAAACTCTTGGAAGGTTATGGTCTGGTTGGTCCATGGAATGCAGGATCTGGACTGTAAATTATTCTTCAGTCAGATCGTATGATATAAAAGCCTATGGTAAACAAATTATTAAAAATTATTTGAAAAATGTTTTTAAAATATCCTATTTTATGATTAACTATACCATGGAGTTTGAGTATCCTTAACAAAAGAAGAAATTCACCATGCTAACTGAAGAGAAGGTAGGACTGAGCCATGCCCCTCTGCTTCAGTCCCAGCACAGAATGACAGAATTGTTGGAAACTTCTCCTAATTCATACCACCCTACAGAGGAGCAGCTGCCACAGTGGAGCACACCCCACCTGCTTGGAGCTGCCACAGGCCAGCCTCTCTGAATTTTATGATGCATCTGAAATGGAGTTTTACTGCATCCTCCCACCACCTTACGAAAAACCACGAGGGAGGAAAGAAAAACAGAACCCACCAAGAGGAACAAGCAGACCTGTCCAACAGTGGGGAATTGGCTACTCCATAAGGCAGCAGGAGAGTAAACTACAAAAGACATAAAGCACACCTTGCTTTAATCCCTTCCATCCGCCCAGAACCCCAGAAAGCTCATAAAGTCTCCCTTTCTGGGTGATTGGATTCCTTTAGCTCAGGGGCAAGTAGGGTGTTTTTTTGGTTTTGTTTTGGGAGAGAGCTGGGAAAAGAAGTATGGTAATCACGGGGGTAGGGAGAGGGAGAATGGAAAGGGGGGCAACCACTGGGGTTGGGGGGCGTCCCTTCTCTTCTTGCTTCAAGGTAGTGAGCGGTAGACGCAAACAGCTGCTGCCTGAAATCATGGTTGCAGGATGCTGGGCAGCCACACCAGGTCAGCAGCCATTAGGCAGGGCCCACAGGTCTTATGGCCGTTACCTCTCTCTGAAGCCGGGCAGAGCTGTGGGATCTTTCACCTTTTGAGGGCTCCTCTTGGCTACCTCAAAAGAATCATTTGGAATGCTCCTGGCAAAAAACGTTGCTGAAAGTTGTGTGTCATGGCGGGGGGGTGTTTTTTCTCTCTCCAAAAAGAGTGGTGGCAGTTCTCTGCCAGGATTTAGAAGCTGGAACTGTCTGTTCTTTTTGTTTGACATAGAGACTTTAGAGACTAGTCTTTTCAAATACTGAATCAAGGAGAAAGAAAGGAAAAAAATTTCGTCTACTTTGCTTTTGGTCTGGGTACTTTTCACTTTGCTTTTAACCTTTCTCAGTGTTTGCAGGGAAACGGCCTAGTCAGCCTGGGCTGGGCTCCTTGAGTCTTGAACAACAAACACTTAAATAATCAAAATGATATATTTGGCAGTTAAAAGAAGAATCTCCTAAAACTGTGTCTAGTCTTCCTCATTTCTGAACTCCTGGTGAAGGCCGGGAGACCATGTTCTCCATTCTGCGGCCCAGCCACTCTTCCAGCCTTCCCTTGTACTTCCTCTTCCCCAGATGTACTAGGCTGCGCTGCTTCCCAGCGCAGAGCCCACCACGTGCCTTTGCAGCTTCTGTGTCTTTGCAGCTGCCGCTCCCTCTCCTGGAATGCCTTCTCCCCACCCTTCCCTGGCTGAAGTCCTCCTTGCCATAAAAGGCTGCCCTAAATGCACTGACCTTCCTCGCTAGGCACATCTTATCATCATTATTTCTGTAATTCTTCCTTTCACTGGCTGACATCCGTGACAGCAGGGCCCAACCTTAAGTGGCTAACACAGTGCCCGTGGCAGTAGTGGCGGCAGTAGTGTTAGTATTGCCAGCAGCAGTAATAATAACTCTTACTGGGCATGTGCCGTGTACTAGGTCTTCTTCATACTTGTCTCTAATCCTCCCAACAACTCTATATCATATATGATATTACCTGTTTTTCATATAGAATAGGAAATTGGGACTTACTTAGGGTGGAAAGATGTGATACCTTTCCTCGCGCATCATGAGGGTCACAGCTGACAGTCCTTTAGCAAAAGACAGGTTGATGAGAAAAGCAAAACAAATGTATTTGATCAAAATTTTACATGACAGGGGAGTCTTCAGAAATGTAGACTCAAAGGCCCAGGGAAGATGGTCCGTTTCTGTGCTTTGGTTTGATGAAGAATGGGCAGCTGTGTGGAAATGTGACTGGCCAACAGAGGGTATGGTCTAAGGGTGTAGACTGAAGGGGTAGACACAGCAAAGCCTGTCTGTTCAGATTCTTCTTGGCCTCTCTGTAAGCGTTCCTTCCTCCAGGTAGGGGGCAGGACCCTCCTGGAATGAGGGTTTTTAGGGAGAAAGGAGAGAATGACCTTTCTATGTTTTATGGATTGCTTTGGGGGAGAGGGGTTCTAGTTTCTATGACCTGTCTTGAGGAAGAGGAATTCTGGTTTCTGTGACTCCCTTCAACGGAAATGGGAGACAAGGAGGGCAGGAGAAGGTCAGAGAGAGACTTTGCTTCTGAGGCGGCTCTGAGGCTACCTAATTTCCTTTAGTTCGGAATAATCACCTTGCCAAAGCACCATAGTTTGGGATATTGTTTTCTGAGCCCTGGCACTTACAAGTTTAGAAACTCACCGAGGGTCATATAGCTAGCAAATGGCTGGACCAAAGTCAGAATCCAGGTCTTACTCATTTCCACCCTGTTTCAAGGACTCTGATTAGATGCTCAATAAGTACCTACTGAGTGATGAAGGGCATTGAAATTGTTTTCTAAGGCCGAGGAACTGTTGCCAGGAATTTCAAGAGCCAGTGCTTTTACACTTCCCCCCTTCCTCCCTGGAGGGTTAGTTTCTCTTCTTCCGCACTCAGTATCATTATGTCGACTGCATTCTTCCTGAATCATATCCTCTCATCATGTTTTAGCTATGGGGGGTAAGGATGGAGAAAGAGGAGAATCTCCTAGTGCTTGTTCCATGTATCTTCTTCCCTGGGCCTGGTCCTTGTTTCCTTGAAGTCTTTTGATCATCTGTTTGTTTTTGAGACAGAGTCTCACTCTGTCTCCCAGGCTGGAGTGCAGTGGCACGATCTCAGCTCACTGCAGCCTCCACATTCCAGGTTCAAGTGATTCTCCTGCCTCAGCCTCCTGAGTAGCTGGGATTACAGGTGCTCACCACCATGTTCAGCTAGTTTTTGTATTTTTAGTAGAGACGGGGTTCACCACATCAGCCAGGCTATCTCAAACTCCTGATCTCAAGAGATACACCTGCCTTGACCTCCCAAAGTGCTGGGTTTACAGGCATGAGCCATCATACCTGGCCCCTTGAAGTCTTTATAATTGCCCCAAAGAAATTAGGCTAAACTAAAGAAGTCACTGCTTCTATAGATCTAAGGTGGCTAAATATCAGCCATAGCATATGGTTCAAACTAATGCAGTACCTCTATTAAAGGTTATACAAAGATACCTACAAACTTCCCTCACAGGATTATTGTGAGAATTAAATACGTATGATACATATAAAGGACCTCTAGTGCCTAACTCACAAAAAATAAAAATATTAGCTCTTGTCGTTATTGTTACTAATTTTTTTTGACTGGGGTACTAAAATTCCTAAATGAGAGTGAGCCAAGAAAAATGTTAATTATTACAGCAACCAATATTTATTACTATGGCCAAGCCATTGTTTTAAGGATTTTTCATAGATTAATTCATTATTAACTGATTTTCCTAGCAATCTGATGATGTGAGTCTTATCAGCCCCATTTTACAGATAAGGAGGCAAAAACAGAGAGGTGGAGTTGGGGAGCTTGGCATCAAGTTTCTGGTTCTAGAGCCTACATTCCTTCATAATCATCACTACTCTGAAAAGAGTAAGCACCAGGCCTAAAAGAAACATAACGCAATGCTGTGTATTTAGTTCTTTCTCACTCTTATCTCTAGTTTGAATGAGTGTGTTTGTGAAACGCAAATGCCTCTGGGGTTCTTGCAAGGTCCTGGGCACCACTGGGAGGAGAGGGAGCAGCCTAGAGACATTGGTGTTCCTGGGAAACAACTGAAAATAGACAGAGCCTTTGTGCCCTGAACCCAACTACTTTCAAACTGCAGTACTTCCCAGTTGCAAACTTGGTGCAAAAATCTGCATTGCCACAGCTGAGACTTTCATGAAGAACAATTTGGGGTACAAGATAGTTTTTCATATGCAGCAAACTTTCTCCTTGCTTTATAGAAGCCAAAACAAATTCTATGGATCAACAGAATTTTTGAAACTCTGATAGTTTCAGAAGTTTGTCCTGTGCATAAAGTAATTGATGAATTAACGTAAGTGGTTAAACAATAAAAAGAGATGCATACCTGTTTCCATAAAAAATATATGCATATATAAAAGGAAGTTTAGAGATAAACTGGATGATATATATGTATATACTTGTGAATATGTCATGTTTTATTTTCAGTGTGTTCTCAATGTCTCCCGCTATGGAGGTAGGCTCATCTTTAGGTGTGCAGCCTCATCGACTGTGCTGTGCTCTCCCGCGGCGCCCACTCTGTCCTCCTTCGCCGTTTTGGTTTGCCACCTTGTGGTTAACATAGCTCTGTGGCTCGAGGAGGAGGGCGGGGCCGGTATCGTCTTTGAATGCAAAATGCACACATGCGGTGCTGTACAGTCTTTCTCCCGGCTTGGAGTGGGAGTGTGTGCGCACGCGTGTGCGGGTGCAGTGAAGGTGGTGGTGCCCACTTCGTGAGACTCAGAGTCCGCCCCCAGCCACTGTGCTTCTGTGCGCCCCTGCGTGGGCCGGAAGTCACATCAGCCACTCCATTTCACAGAGATCGCGGAGAAGGGGCCGCATCGGTCGGTGTTGGCGTCCGCAGGAGGAAGTTGTGTGGTGGGAAGGCCGCTTCTGGCTGGACTGCAGGCTTGTTTTCTCACACGCACCCCAGTGAGAGCGAGGCCACACGGGCTTCCTTCTCCCGGGCGGGCAGTGGGTGGCCACGGAAGGGTCTGCTGCCGAGTGTTTCTCTCGGCTTTGCCTCGCCATCTTCCCTCCTGGTCCGCTCATCCCAACCCTCTCTCCTCCCGCCCCCATCCCCCCTGCTCTCCGATGGCCCCTGTTTGTGTCCCCTCCCCCAGCCACCCCTGTCATCCCCGGCCGCCCTCTTCTCCCTCCCTCCCTCTGCGCCCACTCTTCGTGGGCCTCGGGGGAGCCCTCTCTCCACTCAAGACACCCATGAAACAGAGGCAGACACTAGCAGTCAGCGGGCACTTTGTGGGGAGGGCCAATTAGAGGACACATTGACCAGGGTGAGCAGCAGGACATCTAGAAAGACGCTTTGCTTCTAGGGAGCGGGAGCCTAATCCCGTTACAGGCTGGAGGGAGACTCCTGGGGCCGGCCAGCCTCCTTCCCGCTGTGCCTGGAGGGATATCATTGGAGGACGGCCGCGCGGTGGAGGGCTCCGCTCGCCAGCAGCCCCCTCCCCCAGCCCCTTCCACTCTCTTTTTCTTTTGCAGTGACACATACTGCAGTGCCTCTGAGGTCATTTGTTTCCCACAGCCTCACAGGGCGCTGTGGCAACAAGGGGGACAATGATCTCTCACAGGAATGATGGGAGGCCTTGTTTTGCCTTAAATAAGCCCCTTCAAGGGAGCAGTAAGGTCTGTTGTGTGTGTGGTTTGTTTTTTCAGAAAATCCTCTTGCACGTAGTTCCAGTGTGAAGTACTCTGGCAACTTCAATGGAAGACATAAAGAATCTTATGTGTGTGTGTGAGGGTTTAATTTTATTTTTACTGCTGCTTTGAGGCCAGGATTGTGTTTTCCCTTCTGCGAGTTACCCTTTTCCCGCTCAAGCTCCCTGGATCCCAGCATTCTTTCAATCGTTTTCAGGCAGGAATTGGCAGGCGTTAGGGACAGAGAGGTGCCCGTGTCTGGGTGCTGGCCTCTACTGCCCTCAGCTTTGGTGAGGGAGCTAAGGTTAGCGTGGCAGGAATTTGGTCCTCCCGCACATTTCCCATCCTGTCCTGGGTCTGAGGAGAGCACAGGGCACTGGTGGCTAGGGCTGGGATTCACAGCAAAGTGACAGTGGAGGCTGAGGGAGAAGTACTTTGTGGCCCACCTTGAAATAGACTATCGGCTTTAATGCCAGAGCTTCATGGGCATGAGCAGAAAGAAAAAGGCCTATAAGTAGAATAAAGAGGAGTCAGGTTCTGTGTCTGATGCAACTGCCCAGAGAGGAAAGATGTGAAGTGATCTCTACTTACCACTGATAACACTGCTGGAAGCAAAGAACTGTCCTGTTTGTCTTATTGCTCTGTCCTGTTTTTAAAGTCTTCAAGCTGCTGAAGGCAGTCCAACCTTAGAGCTTACATGCGCAAACATTATCTGTAAGGGCTTCCTATTTGATGAATCATACTGTATCATACAATCTAGATATTTCATCTGGAGAAACTGAGATGAGGCAGATTAAAGTGTTTTCCAAAACCAGATGATGAATTAATTTCAAAGCTTGCGATTAAAACCCAGATCTCCTAGTTTCAGATTATTAACTAAGCAGTGCGATCTACAAGTTCTTTCTCCATGTTCTAAGAAACAAAATTTTAAGGCAATCAAGACATTTTCATTCTCTCATCTGAACAGTATGTGTCAGAAGAATTCATCTGTATAAAATGTATGACTGTCTGTATTTTTAACCTGTCTTTTTTTACTTTTTATAAATCGTATCTTTCACTGTTTACAAACTTTGTTATCTCTTTCGTGTATCAGACTCAAAAAGTGTTGGCTTTATGATTGGGCCACTAGAAGAAATATAATATGTTTTCACTTACCTTTTCATTTCCTGACTTTTTTTCGGTGATAATCTGAATATATTTGTGAAATATTTAGGCAGGAAGGTGAGTTTTCCAGATGTTTCTGTTGATGATTGCAAACATAGAACAATTCAAAGACTAGTGTCACTTTTTGATAAAGATACTTTTTTTGATAACTAGTTATTCTTGACTTTAATAAACATTCCTAAGATTAACTCTTCTCTTAACAATCTTAGTTTAATTTTAAATTGTTCACAAATTCTGAAGTGGGAGTACTGGAATTTTGGAGAAATGAATTAACATTTTGCCTTATTTCTCGGGACCATCTGTTAATGCTTATTCTCAGCTAAAGTACTGTTCATCAGCTTCAAGTAATAAACATACCATAGTCAATTTTAACAGATAGCCTATGTCTCTGACAGTGATAAAACACTGGCCAAACCATCCTTTCTCTGACCATGATAAAAGTGTACCAGTCTTAGCTAGAGCAAGACTAACTCTATTTAGTATTCATTGTAAAGGAAACAACAACATAATAACTAATAAAGGTCTGAGACAGATGATGGATGGCAAAAGAAACTCCCTATGGCCGTAAATAAGCTAACTTTGGACTATGCCTACTCTGCCTCGTGTCCCTGGAATAAGTAGCCTTTGAAGGCTTATCTCAACATTTCCCTAGAGATTTCTTGCCTATTGACAAATCCCACCACATATTCCAGATGCACAGAGGAGAATTCCGTTAAATCCAAAATGGTAACCAAAAAGTTGAATAGCAAGAAACTGGCAGGGGTGGCTTTGGGAACTGGTAAATAAATAACAGGCTTGTTGTCCCACACCCTAGTTTAATGCTCTCAAGAGGTTCTTATGTTGCTCGCATTAGTGGGCATGTAAATGAAACCCCTGTTGGCCCTGGCAGATACTGGCCTCTTCTGTGACCTTGTTTGACTGAAACAAAAAGTCATTGGTGGAACAAAAATTCAGAGCTCTGAACTTGGTTGAAAGAAAAGGGCAATTCTCTGAATTGGGTAATTGGATCACCCTCCCAAGTGCCCTAGGGCTTATATCAAACATATAAGAAGGGGATTAATAACTTCAGTGTATAAATGAGCTTCAGGCGGCTTCCAACTGTAACGTTTCACTCTCAGGAGCTTCAGGACATAACAGATTTTTTTCAGAGCATTTTGAAGTGCTCTTTATAAAATGCAGGAAGGGACGGCAGACTACTGTGGAATCCTTATAATTGTGCATGGTCCAGTCTGACAGGCAGGCAACCTGAAAGCCTCTGCAAAATGGCCACTTAATAAAACTGTTCATGAAATATACCATTTGGGGACCAAAAGATGATGACAATGATATGTTTTCAAATTGTACTTGATATTCACTTCCTTAGTAATAATTTTATGTACCTATAAACTTGAAAGTTCACCATCTTCCTGTTTCTTACAGTTGAGTATGAGGATTCCAAGACTTGAGACAGAGTAACATATTTATGTGTGAGTGGTAAGGGGCCTTTGGAAAAGCTGAGAATTTTAAATTCATTTATATTAATTTGCTCACTCAGTATTTATTCAATGCCTACTATATATCAGACTTGAGGATATAAAAATGTATAAAGTAGAGCAAGGCTGACAGACATTTGAAATGCAGGTTCATGAGGACTGAAACACATAGGAAGGGAACCATGACTTCTTAGGAGTGGGGAAAATCCAGAGGAGACTAAAGGAGGTAATGAGAAATGAGTTGACAGCGCAGAAAAATAGAGAAGAGTATTCTCTATAGAGAAGGAGGATACAATACTTGAAAAAGTTACCCAGAAAAGCTAGCCTGGTGATTAATCAGCCCAGATAAAAGTGGTAGGTTAACATTGTTTTTCTTCTTTTAAAGAAGAAGGGTCAAGAAGCAGTTCTGTTGGGTCCTGAGGAAGTGGGATTATTAGTGATGGACAGAAAGTGCTGGTGTCACAGCTGTGGTAGAAACAGGGAGGGAAACAAGAGAAAGCTTCTGAAAAAAATGTTTTGACAAGTATTTTTATGGCTATGGACATTCTGAGACCTCTGACAGTCACTTAGAAAAGGGAGCCTGTGGGGAACATTTTAGAATTGATTCTTATCTTAATAGCTATAGGCCTGTCTGGATGCCAAAAAGAATTCATAGAATTCTGCTGTTTATTTATTGCTGAATCAGCTTACAGGTGACATTTTATTACTAGGGAACTATTACTAAAGCTAGGTAGAGGTGCATCTAAGAACTAAAACACCAGAAAGCTAAATGGGAAAGGAATTAACTTTAGTCATTTACATATTTTTATTTTTCTCCTTTAATTTTTATATTAATATAAACCCTGTGAGGCACGTGTTTTTCCTCCATTTTTACAAATGAGCACACAGCCTCAAAGAAGTTAATTGCTCAGAATCCCACAGCCAGTGCATGGTAAGGCCCAAGTCCCTTTCATCCTCCATTCTCCCCCTATCATAGCTAAGTCTTCAAGCTAATGTTCACCTGCCATAGTAAAGGCAGAATATTTGAATTGTGTTGTATTTGTTTTAGTTTAGTTATTGACTGTGTTTTTCTTCCTATAAAGTAGATGTACTTCGTTCTTTTTGTGGTGGTTTTCCTATAATGCCTGGATGCTTCTAGCCAGAAAGGGCAAATAGATTTCATCTTCCATTCAACTCCAGATGGTCTGCAGTGGCTGCTAGGACTGCTGTCATGTAATTGCTCAGCAGCCACTCCCATATGCTCTGTGATGGGGCAGTGGTGGTACAAGTGCTGCATCCCTGCTACCAAGGCTGCCGCTTTAGTATCTTACTTCACTCTTAAAGTGGTGAATGAGGGAAATTATCTAAAGTCCTAACACCAGAAAGCCATGCCTACTTCCCAAAGTAGTAAGCACTCTGCTGCTGTATATAGAAAGAAATAGAGCAGCGAAATTCTAAGAGAGATTTGCAGTCTAATAATTAGGAGGGAAAATGAAGTATAAGACTAAATGAAGTAGACTGCAAACACCTGAGGCATGACTACAAAATTAAGTTGACATTTTGTGGCTCATTTTCAGGGTAGCTGCCGGAACCTGGTCATGGTTGTTTTTATTATTTAGGGTTTTCCCCCATCTGCGCAGTGAGATAGCAACCACAAAAAAACGAACAGCCTTCCTGAATCTCTTGGCTATAGAGTACCCAGCTCTTTTCCCTGAAGCTTGTCCTGAAGAGGCCTGGTGATACATCCCTCTTGGGAGATGTGACATGGTTCCATATTGACATTACCCACTGGGCTCACTGCTTGCTCACTGCTTGAGTCTCCAGTTGTTTATGTGTTTGATGTTTCATTTAAAAATAAAGATTACTTAAGGCAAATAGCCTAGTGGCTGTAAGTTTGGCCATTTGTAAAACCTAGAAAACCATTTAGGAAACCATCGTCAGGATCTTGTTAGTGCTATATTCGCTTGGGCATATTGCCCTTCAGCACACCAGCTCTTGCACAGATTATGTCCACTGAGTTGAGTTTGGAAACCTTCCATAAGAAAATGAGAGCACTCTGGAAGTAGTATTGGTGATCCACAAAGCACTGCTGTGTCCTCTAAGGTTCTGTCCTGGTCTTATACCATGGTTTCTTCTTGGGTAAAATGTGAAACTGGGGTTTTACCTTTCTCAAGGGACAAAGTGTTTGCTGCTTGGCTTTGGAATTTTGTTGCAACTCAGTCAATGACATTTCTCTTTCACAAACTCCTCCTATTCTTTATAATAGGTGCCACATCTTTCATTTTCCCTATCAATACATCATACGTTATGTCTGACTGCTAGGTTTTATTCCAGAGCCTCTTGTGTTTAAGTGATGAATGGAATAATCATAATGACTAGCTCAATACAATTGCTGAGTTGGAGACCATGGCTTAGTCATTTTTCAGATTGCACAGAGGTCATTTCTGGACAAAAAGTACTACATACTATATGTCTATATCTGTATATATATATATATATTTTTTTTTTCTTTGATCTTCTATTTTGTGCTAAAAAAAAAAAAACAAAACTTAGAGGGGATGATTCTCTCACAGGATATGGAAATGGCCTTGGACAATATCCAGGGTTAGTGGCACAGCTGCTGTTTCCTGCAAGGAACATCTCACATCCAGAAGGGAAAAAATACAAAATTAATATATGGTAGGAGGATAATGACTGAACCTATTAACCCATTTATGCCTAGTGTTCCATTATTGGAACACTAAGCTTGTGGGAGTTATTTATATCCTACTGCTCAAGGTCATCACCAAGTTCTGATTTTTCATACACAAAAATTGCAACCTCTGGCATAAATGGGTTAACAAGAAAGGAAAGGATTTTCCTGTTACAAGATCTGTCTGTAGTGATGTGTAACCATTGGCAGAAGTTACAGTTTACATTTAGAAGACAAGTTTAAAACTCTTTACCAAGAGGCAACTGATCCAATAATAATGATAGCAACAACAATAACATCTACTTATGGCACCTAATAATTTTAAATTTCCTTTGTGTATGTAGTTTTGTATTCACAACAACCTAGTAAGGCCTGTAAGTTGACTGGAGAGGTCAAGGGTATGTCAGACTAGGTAAAGAGCTTGGATTTTATCCTAAGCATAGTGCAGAGTTTTCAGCCAGCGATGGCCATGCTTGATGAACATTTTAGAAAGATTATTTGGCCTGCTCTATAGGAGCATAGGCTCTAAGGGGGCCACATGAAAGCCTAGAGACAAGTCAGGAAGCATAACAGTAATCCAGGAGAGAGATTATGGTGGCTCAGACTGGGGGGTGTGGCATAGGGGATGGCAAGTGGTCAGATTCAAGGTAAATTTGAAGACATTCCTTACAAGATCTGCAAGTAGATTGAATATGCAGTGCATTAAAAAAAAAATGAAGAATTGGCCGGGTGCAGTGGCTCAAGTCTGTAATCCCAGCACTTTGAGAGGCTGAGGCAGACAGATCATGAGGTCAGGAGTTCGAGACCAGCCTTCCCAGTATGGTGAAACCCCATCTCTACTAAAAATACCAAATAACTTAGCCAGACATGGTGGCACATGCCTGTAGTCCCAGCTACTCGGGAGGCTGAGGCAGGAGAATCACTTGAACCCAGGAGGCAGTGAGCTAAGATTGTGCCACTGCACACCAGCCTGGGCAACAGAGTGAGATTCTGTCTCAAAAAAAAAAAAAAAAAAAAAAGAAAAAGAAAAAAAGAAAAGAAAATTTAAAACAAAAATGAAGAATTGTGTATTTTTTATCTTGAATAA
Source organism: Saimiri boliviensis (assembly GCF_048565385.1). Classification (NCBI taxonomy): domain Eukaryota; kingdom Metazoa; phylum Chordata; class Mammalia; order Primates; family Cebidae; genus Saimiri; species Saimiri boliviensis. The sequence goes on along the minus strand of NC_133450.1, from coordinate 35,333,012 downwards.
TTGAGAATGGCATCATTTTTTCCATTCCTAGAGTTATTTGCCAAAAAAATCTAGGAATGTTGAAGAGAACAGATTGGGGTGGGAGGAGCAGGGTAAGGATTAAGAGTTCTGTTCTAGAAAAGTTGCATTTGAGATATGCGAGTGACTGGGTGTAGTGGCTCCCAGCACTTTAGGAGGCCGAGGCAGGAGGATTGCTTGAGCCTAGGCATTCAAGACTAGTTACCTGGGCAACACAGTGAGACCCTGTCTCTATTAAAAAATAAACATAATTAACCAGGCCTGGTGGTGTGCACCCGTAGTCCCAGCTACTTTGGGGGCTTGAGGTGGGAGGATGGCTTGGGCCTGGAAAATCAAGGCTGCAGTGAGCCCTGATTGTGCCACTGTACTCCAACCTGGGCAACAGAGTGAGACCCTGTCTCAAAAAATACATAATTGAAAAGAGAAAGATAAGCAAGTGGGCAATGACAAAGCAGCTGAATAAATGAGTCTTTGTTTAGTGCTCAGGAGAATGGGCTGAGCTGTAGGTGAGAATATAGCAGAGGATTGATCCTAGATCTGCATCAACATTTAGAATAGGAGAAACCTGCAAAGGAGACCGGCAGAGAGGAGAGGATAAGGTGGGAAGAAATCCATGAGTGCGTGATTTTCTGGAAGCCAAGTGAAGCAAACATTTCAAGAAACAAGGAGCTAGGTCCAGTGCTGCTAAGGGGTCAAGTAAGATGAGGACTGAGACTTGACCTTGGGTTTGGCAGATACAGTCAATGGTGACCTTGACAAGAGTGATTTCAGTGGTGTGGAAGGCATATAAGCCTGCCTGGGGTACGTTAAAGAGAGAAACAGGGTATTCAGCTCTTTAAGGTTTTTTACTACATATGGAAACAGTGAAGCGGAGTGGTGGCTGGGGAAGTCAAAGGAGGTTGTATTTTTTTAAGGTGAGTGTTTTTTATTTCACATTTTGATATTGATGTACATAATGCAGTACAAACAGAACATGTAGTAATGCCGGAGAGGAAGAGGATAGGTAACCATTGGTAAAAGATCTCAAAGGTAAAGGAAGGGATTGAGATGCTGCTCCAAGTGTAAGGGCTGGCCTTAGGCTGAAGGAAGACTGCATGAAGAGATACAAAAGCAAATTCATTACCCTAAGAATGGAGTACATCACAGCAGGATTCCTGGAGAGAAACAGAAAAGAGGTTGTTAAAAACTTATGTCACCACCTTAAAGAGGGAAGAAAGTTCTCTTTAGCTCTCTCAGGGACTCCAGAAGAAAAGTTAAGGTATACTCATAAACCCAACTTTTTAACTTTCTAGTTACCAGAATACCAAAATGTGATAGAATATCACATTTTCAATTAACCACAGAAAAGTAACAGCATTTGAGTAGAATCCAGATACATGTGAGGGAACATAATACATAAATACCATCTGGGAAGTTCTCTAATCAACATTCTTCTTCCCTAGCTCTCACTGTTGGGTCTGTAGTACATGCATGTGTGAGTCAAGAGCTCTTTCACAAATACGAAAGAAGCATAGTGTGGATGTAGGGTGATGATTTACTTAGTGTGGTAAGTGTCTCTAAGCACCACAATAAGGGACAGAAAAAGCTGGGTCAGCCTGCCCCTGGGAGAGCTAGGAGATATGCCTAGCTTTTATATCTCTGTGAATCTCACAAGTAAATGAAAGTAAGTGCAGGTAGTACTATAGTAATTAAACTAGCTCCTTTGAGAGTGGCTCTGTGCGTGTGTCCTCGTTATTGGCTAATCACCCAGCTATTTCCCACTGCTTACTGATTATCCTAGGTATGTTGCATTGATGATCTTATTTAATCCTCAAAACTGCTCAGTCATTGACGTTTTACAGATGAGAACGTAGAGGCCAGAGAGGTTGAAATGGCTTGTTCAAGGCCACAGATCTAGTACGTGGGAGAGTCAAGATTCCAAGTTCAATGCCCATCAATGATAGACTTGATAAAGAAAATGTGACACATGTACTCCATGGAATGCTGTGCAGCCATAAAATGAATGAGTTCCTGTCCTTTGCAGGGACATGGATGAAGCTGGAAACCATCATTCTCAGCGAACTAACACAGGAACGGAAAATCAAACACCGCATGTTCTCACTCATGAGTGGGATTTGAACAGTGAGAACACGTGGACACAGGGAAGGGAACATCACATACACCTGTCAGGGGGTGGGGAACAAGGGCAAGGAGAGCATTAGGACAAATACCTAATAAAAAACCTGGATGATGGCTTGATGGGTTCAGCAAACCGCCATGGTGCAAGTATACCTATGTAACAAACCTGCATGTTCTGCACGTGTCCCACAACTTAAAGCAAAATAAGATAATTTTAAAAAGATTCTAAGTTCAGTCTTTGTTTCCAAAGCCAGAGATCTTTTCACTATACCACACTGCCTCTTATGATAATGGCTTGGTCTTTTGCATTTGTGAAGCACCTTTTATTTGAAGAGCTGAAACTCTGTAAGATTTAACTTTGTAATCTGGAGAGAGGAAGAAAACCAACATTTGTTGGGTTCCTTATATTTGCGTGTGATGTAATTTTAGGCACTTTCATACCAGACAGGTTTTATTATCTTCATTTTACAGATGAGGAAATGAAACTCAACAAAGAAATTAAGTAAATTGCCCAATACCACACAGCTCACAAAGGAGTTAATAGTCAATCCTGGCACTTTCCCTCAACAAATTCTAAGCACTGTTGGGGCAGAGTGCAAGTCTGTTTTTAATTCTAATATTCCTAGTCCCTAGTACAGGGTCTCAAACAGGCACATAATAGATACTCAGAAAAAAATTATTGAATGAATAATGAGCAAATGTGCTGTAAGCTGAACTTGAATGCCTTGAGCCTTGTGTTCTACTTTCTGATGTCTTCCAATGGATGTCAACGTGATATAATGAGAACGAATCAGTGAATGCATGCATGTTCCTGACTGTAAAACTTTTGCCCTTCTCACAGCTATGCACCATAGGTGATAGACTTCCTTTTCTTTCATTGGGCAAACTGAGGCAAAGTTTCCTTGTCAAAGGTTTTGCAAGTCAGTGGACAATTTGTGGCACAACTGAAATCTTGAGATTCTCACCTTTATAGCACTAACCACTTAACAACCCTGTAGTCCTGGTGGGGTTACAGCTTTCCATAAATCTGGTACTTAATCATTTAAAGAGATGGCAATTTATCTTAAATACACGCCTCATTATAGTTGTGACACACTTAGCACAGATGGTCTCAGAAGTTTTTCCTGGCTTCCCATACCCTAACAGTATCTAGTATGTTAATGTCAATATTAGCTTTACTGTTTTAGGTAACTTTGGTATGTTTCTCATTAGCTCAAACCATAAAGAGCTCAGTTTTACCTGCACTGAGGGATCGCTAAATTCCTATTGGCATCTGAATGCACAGTCCCATGTCGAAAGTGAGGTCATGTTTCTCCTGGATTGTGCCTGTATCTGATGAGCCTGGGCTGGCGTGAATCCGAGACAATGAAATAATCACACCCATTAGCTCACCAGGGCCCTATTAAGATGTGGCCTGGCTTTCCATCCATTTCTCCTGCTTGGAAAAACTGACACAGTCATGGTTCGTAAAGGTTAGTGCGGATGGAATTGCTTCAACAACCAAAACTTAGCACTACCCTATTTAAACTTGGGAAGGGTCTGCCGCTTGATCTCAAGAAACAGAGCTTCAGGAGCCAGGGTGCAAGGATGTCCTTTAATCTCTTTGTATGTAATGGTAAAGTTGAATTTTCCTAACACCCTCCTTCCGGACTCTCAGCTTCAGTGGCTGGGGTGCCTGAGGCGGTGGGGGGTGGGGGGGGCGCTCTGGAGCTGTGGCTTCCATACTTTTTACTTTTCCTTCTGTTTTTCTTTAGAGATCCCGCGTTTTGAAGGCTTGAGCCTACTAAACAAACTGTGATGGTTAAATCACGATTTTATTATTTTCTCATTGATACCTAGGATGTGTCATTATGCTGCATCCTCTGCCTCATGTCTTCCTCCAGAGGTGCTTTCTCGGGGCTGCCTTCCCAGACCCTGTGCCTGCTCGTGGGTTGTGGCTGACAGTTAAACTTCCAGAGTATGCTGCACCTCACCCACAGAGCTCTTTTCACAACTATAACTAACTGATTATTTGTGTAACCGTTTGCATGTTTAGGCTGTGAGGATGGAGGCCATGTCTGTCTTGTTCATGGCTGTTTCTCTAGTGCCTAAGTCTTTGCTTGATACACAGTGGGCACTTGATACGCATTTGGTGAATGAATTAATAAAGTCATTTTTTAATGAAATGAAAATTGATTTTCATTCTGATTTAATTCTAGTGAAAATTAGATTAAGCTGATTAATTCTAGTGAAAAATATAAAGAAATACGGCCCTTATATTGGCTTGGGGAGCCTTATTCTGGGTACATTTGATAGGATTTTTGAAACATTGACAACAGCTTGAATGAAAATCACCAAGTTTAAAATAAAGGTTCATGCTGGGTAGGAGAGACTATGATGCTGTTGGAGAAGGATTACACAAGAGGCTTCCAGAATATTGATAACATTCTATTTATTAAGCTGGAGGACTCCTAGGGACCCAGTGGCCTCAGACTGACTCCTGAATTGGAGGGACATGCCAAACAAGCCACTTGCTATTTATTTCATGTACACCCAAGGCAAAGCTGTTGGGGCTACTTAAGGATTTTGTAAAATGTAAGGGTGTTATTAAAGTAGGCTTATTACTTTACAGCTCTTATGATTGTTCACCTAACTACCTTGAACAATACTGTATTTTTCTTTGCTCACCTATTTGGAGACATGCAGAGCCACTTTGAACAAACCATCCTGGCTTCCCATTTGTATCTACGACCTCTCGAACCCATTTCTCCCCCTAAACCACACGTTGAAACTATGCCAAATTAAAAACAGAAAACAGCCCTCCACCCAGCAGTGCTTAAGTGAGCACCTACTGTTTGCTTTATATTATAAACTGTAATTAGAATACCTTGAGTCTTGTCCTTAGCTTCCTGAGATCTCCCAGTGGATGTCATCATGTAAGAATGAAAAAGTTATCGAAGAATGAATGGCCTGATGTCAAGGAAGCTTTTCAGTCTTTCCTAATGGTCTCATGCCCTCTGTGTGGGTTACAATCTTTGGAAGTATAAGATTTCTTGTAAAAGTCACAGCACCTGTCGACAGAGTTGGGCAAGGACCCAAGTGGGGTGATTTGTGCCACATTCCTCCCTGGTATTCAGAGACCACGTAGTACCTGAAGCTTGCTGGGCCCAGCTCCTGGGGAGTGTCAAAGGAACAGGCCCAGGCAGTCCTCTCCTCAGATTGCAATCAAAAGTTGCTTGATAAATCAGTAAGACTGAAAATATTCTTGGCAGCTTACACAGGCAATGGTAAGAACATGTTTTTTGTAGTTACAATGAATCCATTATACAAGGGCCGGAAGTGACCAAAATCATTGATTGGCTAATTATACATAACTCAAGGGTCATAATGCTTCAATCATTATGTGGGAATATTCATAAAGCACTTGAGTTCAGCTCCAATAAAGAGGGCAAATGTACCCAGGGAAATTGCAGGGTAAAAGTCCTGGAATGTAGATAGTATAGGATGTTACAGGTCTGAAATAGAAGGGTTTAATATATTACTGAGTTTTGCAAACAGATTCTTGGAAAACAGATTCCTCAAGTCTTTCCCAGCTTTCAGATGGGATGTGAAACTAGAGGTTTTAGCCTTTACTTGTGGTTGTCTAAAAATCTACCCTATTTTTCTTAGGAAGGGAAGCAGTTGCCTTAACACCCTGGCCAGATTCCCAACATGTACAGGGTGGCCCATTTAAAACAGGCCTGTGGATGCTTCAGAGTGAGGGAAGGGTTTGTTGTAAAGCACCATGTGTATGTGGGTGTTTAATGAATATGAGCTGATTAAATTGGCCACCCTGAATTATAACCTCATACCTTCTCTAGTTCCTCTCCAGTTTTTAGCTCAGGACCATATTCTTCCTACTTTCTGCCCAAACTTGTTAGGGAGAAATGTGCCCGCTATTAAAACTGTTTCCTGTCCAATGTTTCTTTGTTTCAATGATGAGCAGAAGAATCCAGCCTTGGAAATACCTTTCTTTCAAATAGCTCATCCAGCTGCATGACGTTCTGCATCAGCCACACCCACATCACTTCCCCTTCAAACCTTCTCGCCTCCATCTGCTTCCCTGTCTCTGGTGTAGGACAATACCAGTATCTGTCTGGAGCAGATCGTGAGCTCTGCCACAAACAGAGAAGGCCTTGTCTGAAGAAGGGAAAAGCTCTGCTCACAAAATCAAGCAGCCTGGGCTTATGCGCCCTTTTTGCTAATAGCCATCTGTGGCTTAGGGAGTCACTGTCTTCACAGGCCCGAGTTCCTTCATCTATAAAGGGAGGGAGTGAGACAAAATCAATACTTCTCAAATTGGGAGCTGTAGATTCTTGAGGTCTGCAAGTTCAATGAGATTTTAAACTTTTAATGAAGATTGTTTTAAATCATAAAGACAATACTTTGCAATTAAAAGTCATTTTCAAAAAATAAGTCCTAAGTTTCTTAAGCTGGTGATTCTGAAACTTAATCTAAGGTCTCCTAGAGATTTTTTAACAGTTTTGCAAGTCTCAATTTGTCCCTTTAAAAAGACTCCACGTATCTTCCGGTTTGAGTGGTATGTGGAGTCTTTTTAAAGACACCAGTAGGTGAAAACAGTTCAGTTTTCATCTACTCAGAAATTGAATGTAGAGGTAGGATAAAACATTAGCTTTAACTTTCTTATCCTTACCCTACTCAACCTAATTACTTTTGGACTACTTCAATATGTTTAAGTCTTTTAGCACATGAGCTTCTTTTGTTTTCATTAATATATAGTGATTCCTGTTTTCAATCACTGTATATTAAATTATAAAAAGCATGTTTGTCCCAATAGCTCTTTCCCTTTCCCTTTAAGACTCAAATCATTGCATGTATTAGTGGCCAACCTGGTTAATTGAGATCACCTTCCTCTATTAAGGTTTCTTTGTTGGTCGAAGTGAGGAGATACGTGGTCCATTCCTAAGTATCCATGAGGGATTGGTTCAAGGACTCAGCCCCATACTAAAATCCTCAAATGCCCAAGTCCCTTATATAAAATTGTATAGTATTTGCATGTAACCTATGCACATCCTTCCACATACTTTAAATAATCTCTAGATTACTTATAATACTTTATACAATGTAAATGCTATATAAATAGTTGTACTATATTTTAAAATTTGTATTATTTTTATTGTTACAGTGTTATTTTTTCTTCTTCTTCTTCTTTTTTTTTTTTTTTTTTTTGATGGAGTTTCGCTCTTGTTGCCCAGTCTGGAGTGCAGTGGCGCAATCTTGGCTCACCATAACCTCCGACTCCCCGGTTCAAGCGATTCTCCTGCCTCAGCCTCCCGAGTAGCTGGGATTACAGGCATGCACCATCACACTCAGCTAATTTTGTATTTTTATTAGAGATGAAGTTTCTCCATGTTGGTCAGACCAGTCTTGAACTCCCGACCTCAGGTGATCTAACCGCCTCGGCCTCCCAAAGTGCTGAGATTACAGGTGTGAACCACCACGTCTGGCTTATATTGTTATTTTTCATTGCTTTTTTTTTCCCAAATATTTTCAATCCATGTTGATTGAATCGGCAGATGGGGAACCCCTAGATACAGAGGGTTGACTATACTTTTTTTTTTTTTTTTTTTTTTTTTTGAGACGGAGTTCCGCTCTTGTTACCCAGGCTGGAGTGCAATGGCGCGATCTCGGCTCACCGCAACCTCCGCCTCCTGGGTTCAGGCAATTCTCCTGCCTCAGCCTCCTGAGTAGCTGGGATTACAGGCACGCGCCACCATGCCCAGCTAATTTTTTGTATTTTTAGTAGAGACGGGGTTTCACCATGTTGACCAGGATGGTCTCGATCTCTCGACCTCGTGATCCACCCGCCTCGGCCTCCCAAAGTGCTGGGATTACAGGCTTGAGCCACCGTGCCCGGCCTCGACTATACTACTTTTATCTGTAATCTCGAGATAGAAGAATCACAGTAGTTTATGTATGCATTCTACTTTCATAATTTACAGAGTGCTTTCATATACATTATCTCATTTGATTTTCACTACAGTCTTGTCTAATAAATGATGTAGGTAGCATGATCCCCATTTTACAGATGAGATACTCAGGCCCAGGAATTTTGCTTTGTGTCTTCTGATTTGGCCTACTTGTTCTTCCCAACAATGCTTCTTCATCCAGTTACAGCAGCAAATGTACACTAGGTGCCTGTTATTTGCCATATGTGCTGCTTCATTGTAATTTGTTCCGGGAAATAGCAAGCGGAGCTTCTAATTCAAGGATAAACTGATATTGCCAGGCCTTGCTCAGCCTGACATAAGTCTCATGTCATTATTTGCTAAAATACTTACCCAGTCTAGTTCCTGGTACATAAAGGAACTCAATAAATATTTATTGGATGATTGAGTGAATAAATAAATCTAAAATAAATTATCTCTCTAATTAAAATTTATATATCAGAGATAATTTTTGCTAATAGATTTTTACCAGAAATTTTTCAGCTTCCAAGTCAGCAGGATTTGCTCAGCGACTGCCAAGTGCTTTGAGGCAAAAAATAGGGAAACTGCTGGGAGAGGGGGGTGACTGCAGACCAGAAGAAGAAATCCCCTTTCTGGCTTCATCCATCTTCCTATCTATGATCGGTATCCTAGGCCTCAGAGTGGACATGGGGAATGGTAACACTTTGTCTGCCTACAGTTAACCAAAATACCTACTCCCACTGTAGAGAAGAGAGGAATGACAGAGGTGTATGAAGATTAAGTAGAAAGGCAGACAAATGTAATCACATTGGAAGGTAGGACGGAGAGCAGAAAAGTTGGTGGGAAGACAATTTCTGTGGTCAGGATATGTCTGAATGGAAAGGGGAGAGAGATTTGTCTGCTCCTCCCGTAGTATGGTTTGGCTAGTTTCCCTTTATTTCTCAAGAGACCTATTAGTGACCAGGGACATCACATTTTAATCAAGGCAACTCTTGCTGGGCTGGTAAGCAAGGCTCCCATGGGTGTGGTGAAGTTAGCAGGGTAAAGAGTGAGGCTGCTAGTCACAAAGGAATCCGCTCACCCTCTGTTGTTGGCGGCTGCTGTGGTATCTATAAACATAGAGCGTGTACTCACATACTCATAAATGCTAGTTATTGTCATACAATTGCTTTGTGTATGAAAGTAGATTGCCTGGAAAAAGTGATTTTACTTCATTTTTATATACACATTGTTCCTTTAACCACTTCCTGAAATTCCAGGCTTTTATTTTGCTGTCATTCTCTTAAATTGCCTCTTTCTCAAAGCATCCGGGTTCTAGAGATGTTCTTTTGCTTAAAGTGTGTTCCTAAGTACCTTCTGGGAACCATGTAAAATTATCTGACTCCACTTGACCAACGAGGAGCTTACTTTTCCTCCAAATTATTCCTCTCTGACAGAGGTCGTTGGTCATCTTGAATAGCTAAGAATGTTTGATGAACCAAAGTAAAATTGCAGAGCCTGCTCATCCAGCCAAACTGAAACACACCTGGTTAACTGACCACACACATGGTCTCAGAATGACATCTCACTTGGGGAGTAAAAGCCAATGGTTGTGGTTAGTGCCCCAGCAGGCCCCAGATGGTTAGAGTTAATATACACCTATGTTTTCTGCCAGGTAGTTTTCATCAGTTTCCTCAAGATGTCAGAGTGTGTGTATAATTAGGAGTATTTAATCATATTATAATTCCCCACAGAGAGATGGAGTGGGGGAATGAAGGATCGCTGGCTTTTACAGTCTCAGCAAGAGTCATCAGTTGAAAAAAAATAGAAACCGAAAAATGCCAAGTCTCTGGGCTGTGTCTGTGCCATAACTCACTCAGAAGTTTGGCTGGCACCATCACCTCAGTGTCATTTCAGTGAAAATGTAATCCCAATCTTTTGTTGCAATCTCAGGGTTCTCACTATTTTGGTATTAGCTTAGACCATGTGGATTGCAAAGGACAACTGTTGAATACAATTCCATGTTCATCAAGGCTGTGATTTGCGTACAGCCACATAAAACAACCTTCAGTTTAAAAGAGTGATGACTTCAGTCCTGTAAAAATAGATGAGGTGGGCACTTCAAATATTTTAAGTTAGATCAATCAGTAGGGTGAGCACAGTTTAATTGGCATCTATTGATAGGTTTCTAAATTAAAAGAGCAGAATATAGAGCCATCAGTCTTAGCCATGAAATCATGTTCACATTTATTCCAAATCCATCATTCTTTCCCATTTCCCCACATATCCTGTTTTCTTTATCCTGTCGATTGTCAAATTTAGCTTCTGGAAATGATCTCTTATTTTGGATTAGGAAACCAAGTCCTAATGACCGTAAGTGACTTTACAGAGTTACACAGCTAGTTAGCTAGTTAGAATCTGACTCACCAGATTTCCAGTCTTTCTACTTTGCCAGAGAGTCTTTCCTGGGAAATGTATTTTTACCTATTTCTTAGGAGAATTTACTTACGTGAGCTTCACTTAAAGCAGTATTGGTCTATTTCCTAATTCCCTTAAATTGATCATGGTGCAAAGCCATAGAGTTTCTTTATAATTATGTTTTTTTTTTTTTTTTTTTTTTGAGACGGAGTTTCACTCTTGTCACCCAGGCTGGAGTGCAATGGCGCGATCTTGACTCACCGCAACCTCCGCCTCCTGGGTTCAGGCAATTCTCCTGCCTCAGCCTCCCAGCTAATTCTTTGTATATTTAGTAGAGACGGGGTTTCACCGTGTTGACCAGGATATGGTCTCGATCTCTTGACCTGGTGATCCACCCGCCTCGGCCTCCCAAAGTGCTGGGATTACAGGCTTGAGCCACCGCGCCCGGCCTCTATAATGATGTTCTAACACTACTTCTTCCTTTTTGTCAGTAACAGTGCCACAATAAGTGGACTGGCTTAAAATGAAAATCATCGGTTGCGTTTCCACCCCAAACCCTTTCCGGTTGTTCTTATTTAGGAGGAAACACCTTTTGCTCTGTTTCTGTCCGCTCCAGACCTCTCCTGCGTGGAACTCTCCATCTTTCCTTACTTCAGATTATCTCTGAAACAATCAGGTGTAATGGCCAGTGGATGCAAAATACATATAAAGTAAGATTTGGGATTAGGAGGCTCAAGGGGGATGGATATACAGAGAAAGGACTGAGGAAGCACAAAACAGGGACTGGCAGAAAACACATTCTGAGACAAAGTCTATCTGGCTCTGGCCAGTTGGTTTATCTAGCCTGACATTTCTCAACCTGGGCACCACTGGCATTTTGTATCACTCTTGATTGTAGAGACCTATCCTGTGCATTATAGTACGCTTAGTATCGTTCCTACCTCTTCCCACTGGGTAGATGCTAAAGGCATCCCTCCATTTGTGACAACCAAAAATGTCTCCAGACATTAACAGATACCCTGGGGCCAGGGGAGGGGAGAGAAAGGAAGAATTGTCTCTGGATGAGAATCACTGATCTCACTCAATCACTGATCTTTGACATCAGCACCGTAAGATATTCTGTGAGAGGACAGAGTGGACTTTCTAATTCTTAACCTAAAAAGTTAGGGCCTACTCCAGATATTCCTTATCTACTGCACATACAAATTATTTATTTATTTGTTCATTCATTCAAATAGCAGTTATTACAGATGACACTATGTCAGGCACTCAGCTAAGTCTAGATGAAAAGACAGAACCTTCCCACAAAGACTTAGAACTTAATACTCTTAAAAATTCTACTCAATATAGTTGACTTGTTCACCAATGCTAATGAAGTTAAGACTTGGAGGTGGTATTCCCTTACCTGGTTTTAACTCAGACCAACTATTTCACTGATTGGACCAGCACAGATATATCCTGGCTACTCTAAAAATCACTTTAAAAACATATCCTACTGATGGTATGTTGATAGTTTCCTGGGATATGAAGGTGAGCATGGTTGAAGCTGAAAGGACTCTTAGAGACAAGTGAAAAAAAAAAAAAAAACTTTTTGGTAAATCACTAGCATAGTATTACATGGCTTTTTCTTTGTCCCAGCTGCGTGCAGCCCCCTGTAGACTCAAACCACCGTACTGCCTGGTAACACATGGCCTTGTTTATGTTCATTGTAGTTACTTAGCTTATCTTGATTCTTCTTTCTACAAGAGAAACCACAACTGGAAAAATCAATTAATTCTTAATTTGCTCATAAATTTCCCCCCATTAGAAGGTACCAATACCTCTTGTAATTTGGTGCGAATTTCCTTTCAGTATTTTTAATCTCTTTGGATATGTGTCAGTTGAATTCTCATTAAACAACATAAAAATATAGAAGCTAATTATATAACTTGTAAAAGTATCAAACAGAAGATTGTAACATCCCTCACTGAGGCTTTTTCAGAATTTACTGTGTGTACCAGTGTACCGGTTGTTCTCAACCCAGGGCAGTATTGCCCCCAGAGGACTTTTGACAATGAAGTCATTTTGGTTGTCACAGATGTCGGGGGATGCTACTGGTGTCTACCCAGGGCAATGCTAAGCATCCTACAATGGACAGGACAGTCCCTCTAACCAAGACTTACCCAGCCCAAATTGGCAGGGTGCTAAAGTTGAGAAACCACGTGGTGTATAACACAGTTGTACATGCTGGCGGAAGCGTAACTGAAGTAGATGCTGATCACTTACCAGTTTCACGTCTTCAGGATATCCTCTTCTTTTAACAAGGAGATTGTGACTAGTTACTTCCCATGAAAGTCAGCTAAGCCTTAGAGTTGGAAAGTGTGTTCATTCCCAAAGCAGCTAGTAAAAAAAAAAAAACATAATGAATTTCTACTTCCAAGAATGTCATATGTGGTTTTCCCCAAGTGTTGCTGTCAGCACTCAGTATTCAGGGCCTTTTTCACCTGTGCATTCTGCTGTCCTGCAATATCAGAGTTAGAATCAGGGTGGAATATCAATATGTCCCCAGGCATCGTTGAGTCCAAAGCTGATACTGCCAGCTAGTAAGCTGCGGAGTCTGATCACATTTTACGATGTGTCAATCCCAAGGAGCTATTCAAGGAAGATAGAAGTGAGCAGGTAGCCCCTGAGAGGGTCACTGGGTAGGGGAGCTTGGGAGTGTGGTTGCAAGTGGGGAGTACACTTTCCACTTACAGGCTTCTTTGTCAAGGTACATGTTCTGTTCTATTGAGTAATTCAGTAACCACTGAAGTTTCTTCTCAAATCAGCTTTTCATTTTGTGAAAGTGAAATCCATTTGCATCAATGAAGTTTATTTTAATTTTTTTCTTATGACCTCAGAATGAAATAATAAGAAAGAATGAGGGGAAACATAAACCTTTTAACAAAATGCATAAATCAGGAATTTTTTTTAACCTTCATTTCTTCTGGAAAATCTTGTTGTTTACGTGGTTGGAACTTTATTATCACAGAGATTGTTATAAAAATGAACCAACATTCAAAAGTACAAGGCAGGATTTCCCCACATGCCTATGTTCCTGGCTGGCCTTGTTGCTAGCTGGCACAGTAATGCCACCTGGAAGCAATGACCGTTGGAAAAGAAGCCAGGAAAAAACCTTACAGGAGGCACAGTGCAGTAGATAATTTGTGAAGCAGCCATTTGCCTCCCGAAGTGGCAAGGCTGGTGTGTCTGGCCTGAGTGTCCACTCACGTCATTTATCATACCCTCTGGTAGCAGCATCTCTCTCTGCTGCCTGTGAAGGAAACTGTTGCACAATCCTGAAGATCTGACTGAAGGAAACTTGTCTTGGGATCAGAATTAAGGTTCCTTTTTCTTGTTTTCATTTCCAGGTTGCAAGTTATACCCCTTTTTAGCATTCCCATACACAGCTGTCTACATTTTAAGCAATCGTCATATGAATTGTATCTTAAATATAAAATAACAAGAATTCCTTTAAAATAACTGCTTTTTCTCCAGAACCAGAGGTATCTCACCAAGGGTATCTGAAAGACCTCCTCCCCACCAGCATACCCCCATTTTGGGTGACAGTTGTGTTTAGAAAGTAATGTTATAGCTTCTTTTATGTAGGATGATTACTCTATGGTCATGATCTTCTGGGATGAACAGAAAGAGCTGGGCAGAGTTACACTGCACGAGGACAGAGGAGAAGCTTATGGAAGTGCATTGCAAACAGAGATGGGCGAGTTAAGTTACTCAATTGCCATCTGTCTCTGTTTTGCTAACTCATTAGTTCGGACACCACATTGTGTTAATCCCCACTTCCCCTGGCTCTGAGCTTGGTCCAGGTCCCGGGGGAACAGTGAGACTGCTCAGCTCAACCCTCCCGTCAGCTGGGCCGCAGCTTCTCTGCATCGACAACATGGCAGGCCTGCCACCTTCGCTGCCACATCACATCAAGGTGAAGTTGAAGTCTTCTCCCCAGCCCCTGGCAACAGAAATTGAAGCCTTTGGACTTAGCTCATTCTTCCAAAAGACTTTTCTAGGCAGTGGGATAGATTTTCGCCTTTCACCCCCCAGCACTCCCTTCCCTTCCAGTACCCCTTCAAGGCAACTGGCAATTTCAGGCTGACCTTCATGGAAGTTTGATGGTACTGAGTACCACCAGCCAAATGCTGTCACATTTTCTGTGTCTCTCAGAGGAAGAGCCCATCTGGCAGCTAAGAACCGATGAGTGAGGCCTAATTTGTCCCCCAAGACTAGACCAGAAGGACAGTCTTACTTCTGGACCTAATCTAGCATTAAGAGCATCCAGTGATGACCCTCATGGTGCTTTCTGAGAATAGTTGTTCATAAACATCATTGTCTGTGCTGGTGAGCAGACTGGGATATGCAAATTGTTTCTATCAATTTATTTTGATCTCTCTGGCCTTCAGCTTTCTCATTTGTGAAAGGGTATTTTCTGAGAAAGATTAGATACTTTGTGATGTCTTTTTCAGCTTTAAGTATGAAAATGATTTGCTAATTTTATATGTTGCCAGATACTGCTTTAGGCATTTAACATATGCAAAACCATTTAATGGTACGTAGGAAGCAGATACTGTTACTATCTCTGATTTGCAGATGAAAAACTCCCGCACTAAGAGGTTGTTTGTTCAAGGGCAAAGGCAGTAAGTGGCAGCCCAGAGACTGGCTCCAGAGTTTGTGCTCTTAGCCACCTGTCACTTTAGATGGTCCCTTAATCACTTCATTGCTGTATTTACCGTCTCTTTTCCAGAGTCTGCAGGTTCTTAAATGTGATCTCATCAACATTTTGGGCAGTATTCTTTGGAGGTTATTGTTGCCCCCTCCTTTTTTTTTTTTTTTTTTTTTACAAATGGGCACTTTAAGATAAAAGCAGGGACTTAGAAAGGCCACATACAAGCTATTGGCAGAACCCAGGAGTCCAGCTTTTGTGCTGGGGGTTCCATCTGCTGTGTGTCATAATTAGGATGAGTAGAAAATTCAGATATGACCTGCTTACCCCTTTCAACCAAGGCAAATCGAAACAGCTCCATAGACAATTGGGTTAAGTTTCCAACTCAAATGTTAAATGATCTATGCCCACTATAAAGGCATTACAAACCAATGATTCATACAAATGTAGCAATAACATACCTTTCCCCAGTCCTCTCTGTGCTGTCAGGCACCTGCTGAATATCTTACACCTCTCTCAGTAGCAGGAGTTACAGCAAATTCTGCAAATGCCCTCCCACATGTAGCACATGCAGGGCTTACCCAAGAATTTTAGCAGCAGGAGATGACAGAGAGTTTGTTCTCTGGTTCTCTCTGTCTCTGCCCTGATACTGCCTAGTACCCAAGTGGCCCTTCCTCTCTCCTCTAATCTCACTGAATTGCATGTGCCTTTTGCACTGGAGTTTCGGAAAGCCAAGCAAGAACTTCTCCTAATGGCATTGAGTATCTTTCTTCCCAGTCCCAGGAAGGGTTTTCCGTCAAGCAGAAGGAAGATGATTGTTTCTGCCTCTTATTTAGTCTTGCCAACTTATTGATGGCACACCACTGCAAAGCTATCGCAGAAACAGGGGTAGCAGATGAAATTCAGGATGCCCAAATACTGGTTTGTGACATAGAAAAATTGGAATTGAGATGAAACTGTACATTCATTGATAGCACCTCTGCTGTACAGTCTGGTCCTAATAGAGTGGAATGAACAACAATACTGAAATACCAAACTTATTTATGTATTTAAGTCACCAAGTGATTTGGGTTTTTAGATCAGGGATGGCTGTTGCTTTCCCCTCAGCAAAGTCAAACCACTGAACCATTTCCTCTCAAATTCCAGTTCCATGTTTAACTGAAGACACACGGAAATAAATGTGTGTTGGCAGAAAGACAAACCCTGAGATGAAGCAGGAGGTATGTTGGCTGATAGAAAGGCTGTTATTTTAATTTCTTTTACATTGCAGCAGTCTCAGATGGATAGTATCCAGGTAACTTGTAGCGCCTGCATCTTATTAAACTCCTGTTTGATTCAGAATTTACCGCTAAAATGCACCTGGAATACTTAAAGTAAGAACTAGACTTTGGTTCATTTGTTCTCAAAAGGGATGTACAAATTGACTGCGCAACCTACAGCAGGTGGCATAAAACCTTCAGTAATAAGATGGTGGCACAATTTTGTTAATAACTGTATTTCTTGATTGACAAATTCAACAATGCTAATTTAGTGTTTACTGTTTGACAGGCATTGCGCCTCTAAAGCAGGATGCACCCACTGGCATGTTTTCTGTACATCTGTCTCTTTATTGCATGTGACAGAAACCATACTCAAAGTAGCTGAAGCAGAAAGTAAAATTATCACAAGGATACTGGCATATCTAAAAAAAGGACTGGGATGCAGCTGACTCCAGGAACAGATGGAACCAGCGTTAAATACCATCAACTGTCTTACACACACAAACACAAACACACGCACACACACACACTACAACCACCAGGTAACTGTCCTAGATCTGCACTGTCACTACATAGCCACCAGCCACATGCAGCTACTCAGCACATAAAAGGTGCCGTAAGATACGCACTTCAAGGACAGTATGAGGGACAATAACATAAAATGTCTTAATTTTCTTATTGATTACACATTGAAATGATAATGTTTTGGATGTATTGTGTTAACTAAAATATATTTGACATTTGTTTTACCAATTTCTATTTTTTTATGTGCCTACTAGAAAATGTTAACTTAGCTTTGCACAGTGGCAGTATCGTAGCCAATGAAGTTTATCTAAGACACGATTATTGCTAATTGAAAACTTTTCCCAATACCCCGCCATGACGACTTGAAATACAGTCGGCATTGGCAATTTTTGACAGTCTCTAAGAAGACTGAATTATTTTTAAAAAAATGTTAACTTACATATGTGACTTGTATTTCTTTCAGACAGTGTTCTTATTTTTTCAACTGAGGCTAAGTCTTTCTCTGTTATCCAGGCTGGAGTGCAGTGGCACAATCTCAGCTCACTGCAACCTCTGCCTCCCCAGTTCAGGTGATTCTCCCACATCAGCCTCCCGAGTAGCTGAGATTGCAGGCGTACACCACCATGTCCAGGTAATTTTTGTGTTTTTACTAAAGGGAGTTTCACCATGTTGGCCAGGTTGGTCTCGAACTCCTGACCTCAAGTGATTTGCCTACCTTGGCCTCCCAAAGTGCTGGGATTACAGGGGTGAGCTACCATACCCAGCCTGGACACTGTTGTTTTTCTAGCTTGTTTTACTAAACATCTATAGCAACATAAATCTCCCCATGCCTTAGTTAGCCTAACTTAGTTGAGGAACACTGAAGGGACAATCAGAGATATATATCACCAAGCAAATATATACCATTCTACTTCATCTTCTTCTCTCTTCTGTAGTGTCCATCATAATTTTTACATGAGCTGAACACACACACTTCTTCTTTTTGAAAGTGAAAATACTGTATTTGCTCACTTCAAAAATACTTATTGAACCCCAATTCTATGCTAGATCTTACATCAGGAAGTGGGGATACAAAGACCCTGCCCTCACAGAGCTTCTGTTCCAGCAGATTCAGGCCCTTTCAGCTTGTTTTCATTAATGGAGCCCTGATATGGGAAGTGCACCCCTCAGTGTGGCTGCATGTGGTCCAGGCTGAATGACTGACCTTTATCATGAGTCTGAGTTGAACGAAAACTTGGATTTTCAGAGTCACCATGTTGTCTGAGACCAATATGTTGTCAAGGGAGATGGCAAAGGATGCTGATATTCACAACTCAGGAGCCTTCAACGATGTAAATTTGTATTCCTCTTCCCATTTCTGTGGAGCCGTATCCCAGAATCCAGAAATGGAGCTATGGAAATATGGCTCTCCCCACCCCCCAAAAAGAGCCCTTCCTCTAGACTTTCTGACAATGTGTGAGGAAGCCTCTGGATTCAGTTGTTGTTTTGTTTTTTAAGTAACTTTTTAAATGAAGTATAATATGTAAACAAAAAAGTGTGTACATCATAGTGTATAGCTCCATGAACTTTCTCACTGAGCGCACGTGTAACCAGCACCCAGATTAAGAAACGGAACATTAATAGCACCCCCATGACGCTCCCCCTTCCTGTCATGATCCCTACCCCACCACTCCACCCTCATCCCAAAGGTAACTACTATCTGGACTTCTACAACCATGGATTCGTTTTGCCTGATTTTGAACTTTATATAAATGGAGTCATATAGCAGGTTCTCTTTGGTACTGTTTTTGTTTTGTTTTGTTTTGTTTTGTTTTGTTTTACTCACTATTATGTTTATGAAGTTTATTCATGTTGTTTTATTAGTCAATAGAAAATACAGATGGCTTCTAAAAAGGAAAATAAAAATTATAATCATACTACATTAAGATAATATGTCAGCCAGGTATGGTGGCTTACGCCTGTAATCCCAGCACTTTGAGAGGCTGAGGTGCGCGGATCACCTGAGGTCAGGAGTTCAAGACCAGCCCGACCAACATCGTGAAACTCCATTTCTACTAAAAATACAAAATTAGCCAGGCGTGGTGGCGCATGCCTGTAATCCCACTACTCAGGAGGCTGAAGCAGGAGAATTACTTGAACCCAGGAGGTGGAGGTTTGCAGTCAGCTGAAATTATGCACTCCAGCTTGGGCAACAAAAGCAGCAACAACAACAAAAACTCCACCTCAAAAATGTGTGTGCGTGTGTGTGTGTGTGTGTGTCAGTCAGTGTTTGTCATTCTAGCCACTTTTCTATGTGTATACCTATATTAATTATTTTTTCAAAAATTAGACAGTTGTGCACATACTACTTTGTGATTTGCTGTGTTGTTCAATATATCAGATCTACCAGTGTGTTCTAAATGTTGGTCTGTCACAAGGCTATATTCTGAATTGACCAATAGGTAATATAGAAAAGTAGAAAATTATTTTTTAAACACACGTTAGTATTTATATTAATCATTTTGTCAGATGTAGATTTGTTCTAACTCAGTCAGACTTCCAAGACTTCCAAATAAAGGTAGCAAACAAATGGATCACTGATTGCTAGGGAAATCTGGTAATCGAGACCAAGTTGGGACCCTTGTTTCTCAATGAATCGTCTGAATTACTCTACTATTTTAAACCTAGGTATTCTGCTGCTATGTAACAGATTAGGAACTGAATAGTTCTGAGAATGGCTTGTTAGAATCTCTGTTCAACTCGTTCAACTCCTAGCTTACTCTATAATCTGAGATAAGTCTGTAAACAATGTTCCTTATTTCTCAGATGAAGAGCCTTATCTCTACCTCGGTTTGGGATCATAAGAAATAATACTTACATAACATTTTTGAGTCCTTGAATGAAAAGTTTTTTTGGAATTGCTGACTGGTCCTAAAATTTCCTCAACTAACATTGTGGAAATCCATTGCTGTGGATATAGTTGCTGAGCTAGGTCATAACCAGATTGTAAATCTTGAGTAGTGGAAAAATCTACGCCTTGAAATTCTGGTCATTTATATTAAAACCTATTCATTTACTCCTAGGTGTTTGTACTGTAAGCTTAGCCTGTTATCATTTTCGTTTACTTGCTAAATCTTCACATGTGGGGTCTTCATCCTTACCCATTTTGGATTGTATCTATTGGCATATGCCATTTGGTTTTCCTGAGTGAGGTCACCTGGAACACTAGTATTCTCACATTGAGTTTATACTGCAGGGGTGAGAGAAATAAATATTCCTATTGGCCGGTAAAGCTTGAATTTATAGCGTGAGACTCTAGACACTTACTGTCTGGGACCCTTGGAGACGTAGACCGGCACCGAATGAAACTAAAAGGTAGAGAATATACTGTGGCTAGGAAAAGTGCTGGAGCCAGTCCATGCAGAGTTACAAGAGTAGGATATATTAGAGTTGGAAGGGCTATCAGAAACCCAGTGGTCATACTTTATTTTTCAGTTGGGGAAACCAAGGCTTAAGGAGGTCACAGAATGAGTTAGTCACAGAGCTGGGTTAGAAGCTTACTTTAGTGTTTCACCAAGTACTCAGATGTCTGCACTACTAAGAAATATAGAGAAAGAGTATCAGAGGAAGGATTAGGGTGTCCTCTAGACCCCATTACACTAATACAGTCCCTCATGGGATCTAAAGACCTACTTGTCTCCACAATACCTGACAAGCTGAGCGTATTGATTCATTCTTCCCCAACTTGGGATTGCAATGGTGAGAGGAATTTGGCATTTGATCTAATTAGCACTGGAAACTTGGCCTTCTTTTGGAGAACTCAAAAGTTCAGTTCAGGATATGTTCACAAGATATCTTCCTCTAGAATTAGGTGGGAGATAAATTGTTGTTAAATTTATGAGGCTTGTCATTCTTTCTTTTTCTTTCTTTTCTTTCTCTCTCTCTCTTTCCTTCTTCTTTCTTTTCATGTAGTATTTCTTTTTAAACTTGTTTCTGATGACCTCTTAACCCCTGCTTTTTAAGTTCTGTTTCATTTGCATTGTCACAGATGTATCAGTTGTTGAGTCTTTAGTATGCAGAGATGCTGAGCTTGCTCTTCCAAGATGTTAGAAGGTCAACTCACATTATGGTCTAGGTCCAGGAAATGAGAATATTTCCAAATCACTGGGGACCATCTTGGCCTTGAGCAGAAATGGGATCTGAATTATTACCTAAGAGACCTTTGTAGATTGTCACAGTTGGCAGCCTCAGCACTTGAGCTAATCCTGGAAATTCTTTAACTTCCCAGAAAGAAGGTTCCACAAGGGCAGGCTGAGGTGCTCAGAGAGAGCAGATGAAATAGAGCTTACGACCAGTTGCTTTACAGCTGGACTTGGAGAAAAATAACATTATACCCATTTTTTTTTTATCATGAAGCCTTTGCCTTTCAGGGTATATCTATTCTTTATTCCTTTTACCCTGTATGTGGGAAAGAAAATGCTCTGTATGAAAGAAAAGCAAGCAAACTTGTTGACTCAGTTCCCATGGTGAATGCAAGGCAGATCAGGCCAACAGAAACAACTCAGATATTACAAAAATGTGTTTCTTTCTGGCGGCTGCACAGTCAGTCCTTTATATCCAGTCACTGCAATCGCCCCGTCACACAAAACTGTTTCCAAGGCCATTATTCTGGTTGCGGGGGCTGCTTCCCCTACGAATAAATGTTGATTTTACTAAATGTCCTCTCTCTTCAACTCTTTTGCGGCAAACGAGGAGTAGTAAAGCATCATTTAGGAAAAGAAAGTGTAGAAAATCAGAGAGATGAAATACTGCACATTTTCTAAAGACTCCGGTTTATCTGGCTCAAGCAATACACACTATCAACTATGGAACCACGTGTGTAATCTGGTTTTAATTAACTTGAGGAAGGTACATCAATGCTATTTCATTAAAATCAAATTCTGTTTAAATGGAAAACCACCACTACAGGGTACATTGGGGCATTGTTCACATGGGTTTGGGGGTTGGCAAGTAAATCCTGTGTTTAGAAAAACCCAAGCAAACCCTGTTTCTTTGGGACCTTCTTACGCTTTGGAAGGCTTGTCATAGGTTCCTTGGAATGTAGGGAGTGCCCTGGCGAGGATCAAGGCACAGCTCAAGATGTTGTTCGCCAATTCTTCCTTTTATGACCCTTCCAGTCTTCTGTCTTCCTGCTCCCTGCCTGTCTCCATATCTCTTTAGTGCTTGGCCTTGATGCCCTACAGGACTGTCTCTCTCATTTGCCACTTTGAACTGAATGATTTGATCTCCACTGGGTGGACAGTAGATGACACAGAGCCCTCTATAAACAAAGACGCTATTTCAGGCTTAGAAGAGGAATGAGGCCCAGATGGTCACAAGGGGCTGGTGAAAAATAGAACCCTCTTTTGAAACTCTCACTTCACCAATTACCTAAGAGCTGGGAGGAACCTGAAAGATCCTATAATCTACACATCTTCTTTTCCGAGGAGGAGGCTGGGATTCAGAGGTGAAGAAACTGGTCCACACTAGTGAGGGCCATTGACTGGGGCCTCCTATTTCAACTCATGCCCTTTCCCCTCCAACCTGGTGCCCCAGTTCTGTGGACCTGTTGACTACAACACAGCCCACGAGGAGAAAATCCTGCCCTGTCAGCAGAACAGCTTTACACGCTGACATAGGACATGTGTGCATTTGGAGTCAGGAGAATGGCTGAGTTTTAGTTCCAGTTCTGCCTCTGCTTTGTTGGCTTCAGCGAGTCACTTCTCCTTCCTTTGTCTATTTCCCCTATTGGGAAAGGAGAAGATAATGAACCTTTCCACCTATCAGGCTCACTTGAGTGTTATAAAGAATAATGAGGTGATATTTGTAAAGTGCTTTGAGCCGCTGGGAAAGAGGAGGGGGTGAGCTCAGTAGAAAGCATTATTAGCTGGAAGCACTTATCAATTGAGCTGTTTAACAATAGTGGAGAGCAAGGATACTCAGAAATGAATTCCAGGGACTAGCCCTCCTTTGAATTTAGGAGGAGGATTAGTGGGGACCTAATAGGTATTCCGCTTCTCCAATTTCTTCAGTGCACCGTCAAACTAGGAAAGGTAATTACATTCTTCTATGTCGGATTCAGCCCAGAGTTTCAATTGGGATGTCAAAGTGTGCTTGTCTTCTATTCTTATACTGAGGCTGTGTTGTGTTATGATTGTTAAAGCCTTGGGCATCTTCTATCCCCTGGGGTAATTTTGCTTAGGAGCTATACAAAGTAATTTCTATGCAGTGGCTGGGCAGCTGTTTATAAGGTTGATTAGTAGAGCTGCTAAATCTAAAGCGCCTGGGAAACAATTTGGATGAAGCAGGGAAATAAAAGGCAAGGTCTTTATCATGGTTGATCTTTTTTTATTGAGCCGCTCCATGGGAATTTTCTCAGTGACTCTGATGCATGTACAGTGCAGAACGTGGGGCTTGGTGGCTCTTTGACGTGGCAAGTGAGGCCTAGCCCCAGGTAAAGGTGAACATGCCAGGTCCCTAAATATATTTAGGGCTCCTTTTTAACTTCCTTGACTCTCATAGAGGGTTAGATAAGAGATGTTTATGGGGGCCGGAAATGTGTGGAAATGTTTCCAAAAGATTGTTCTGATGAGGGATCTGTCTCTGCAAACTGCTGCTCCACTGTTAGAAAGACTATCTGCCTCAAATTCAGGTGTCTCTCATTTTTAGGGCCAGGGGAGAAGAGAGAGGAAGATAAGAACCGGAGGAATTTTGTTTTGAACTTGTGCAGTCTTTGTAGGCTGACTGAACAGTGAGCCAGGCGGAATGTGGCTCCCTCTGTAGTGGGCAGGAGCAGGGCTGAATTTTATCGACATCTTCTGCAGGTGTAGGGAGAGGTCAAGATGTCATTTGGAACGATCATTTTTGTGATCAAAGTTAAGTTAAGGAAATTACACTGATTACATCTTTGTTCCCTAAAGTTTATGGGCCTCTTTGTAATCGCTGCTTCTGCAAACCTTTCCCTGCTTTCCCCAGTTCTCAGGCCTGAATCTGCAGGGGGCTGCTGGGCTTTTCCCTCTTGGAATAATGGGCTCACCAGCTGGCCAGAGGTTCCTGTATTAGTGCTGCTCTGTACTGACTTGTGAGTCTCCAGTAACAATCCTCCAGTATGGCACAGCTATGAGCAGTGACCGGGCAGGCCCACCTTGAACCCTACACCTCTTTGGGGGCTGACTCAGTCCTCTGAAACTGACTCTTGGATTCCTTCCTGGGTCTGCCACCTACTCATTTTTGTTTTTCTCAGCAAATCACTTCTCTGCCTTGAGACTCCATGAAATAATGTAAGCTTTACTTGGCAGGATTCTCTGACCTTTTCAGAGACCCAGATTTCTTGTTTATTGTAATTTGAATGTCTCAATCCTCTGAAAGCATTTGGAATATTTTCTTTATTTCCCTCTCCCAAGGTATCTGCTTTATCCTAGACAGGCCTCCCCCAGTGGGTTTTGAGGGGGAGGATGCTGAGGCCTTGGGCCCTGGGTCCTGTCCTTTCCTTCACCTCTGCCAGGGCAGAGACCAGCACTGGGCTGACCTCCCTGGGCCGGGCCAGAAGAGAAGGCGGTGGAAGCCGCACGTCCCTACTGCTGCCCACTGCCCTTTCCCTCTGCGGCCACAGCTGCTTCCCAGCCCCCTCACCCCCGCCTGCTCTTTTTCTCAGTGAGCCTCAGCGCCAGTGCCCCAGTGAGCTGCTGGGAACAGAGGTCCGTCCCCTGCACTGGCCTCGGCTCCCCACACCAGAACATTCAGGCATCAATGGGAAACAGCAAGATCTGTCGGCATCGCCCCTTTCTTCAGGCTTTGAGGGCCACATTCTCCACGGCCATCTGTTCCCTTTCACCTCTCTGGACAATGTTGCTTTTTAAAGCCAGCGATTCTTCCTCCTTTATCCCCTCCTCTCCCGCCTCCCCTTCTTCTGTGCTCCCGCCCTTTCTACCTCTCCTCTCTTTGCCCAGTCCTATGAAATTAGCCTCTCTTAAGATAAAATTTGCCCTTCCTCCATACAAAACTGTTTTGCAAACACTATGGGTTTTTGAATTTTTATTTTTACATTTGTTTGAAGTGAGGGCCTGCTACTTTTAAAGTTTGTGATTGTCTTGGCGGGGGGGGGGGGGGCGGTATTCTTTTGATAGGGCTAGGAAGGGGAGGACAGAAAAACTTTTTAGTCATGAAAAAAGAAAATACAGCATAATAATGAGTTTAGGTTTCTGCTGGCAGGCACTTGCCTCTTTAAAGAAGGAGCCCTCCCTTTCCCTTCCTTGATGATCGGTTTAAGGAAATTTTTATGCTCTGGAGGACTTTTCACCTTTTATTTTATTATTCTGTTGTTGTTGCTACAGTGTTGTTGTTGTGCTGTTTTTAATTTAGAGCCAGGGCTGCTATGGAGCTGGTACAGCGGCTTCCTTTGTCTTGGACAGAGCCATATACAACTCCAGAGGTTCCTGGATTCAGGCAGAGTGTCCATGGTGCCTTCTAGGGGAAGCAATAGTCTTGACTTAAGGGCTGGACATCAAGGGGTGTTTGTCCCAGGACTGACCCAGTGACTAAGTGTGTGACCTTGGGCACATCACTTTCTTTAAGGACAATGATGACAGAATCTTTTACTTCAAAAAATTTTTAACACATGATACTTATGTTTGTACTACTACTTGGTTTCACAAGCAAGATGAGTCCATGGTAATGTCATGAAAACTTATGGGCCATCCTTGGGTAAGGGTGTACTACACATCCACTGTTAGGGTCTAGTTCAGTGGCAGACATGGGAAATATCTAAAACAAGGACTCCTGGCAGTGGCTGCCTATCAGGATCACAGGTCAGGGACATCCCGGAGTCCAGCTGACAGTTTGAATCCTGTCTGTCCTGCTTACTAGCTATAGATATCGGTAAGGTTTTGTCATCTATAAAATGGAGGCAACGCTAGTATCTACTTCATGTGGTTGTTGAGACAATTAAGAGATTTTTATCATGTAAAGCACTTGGAACAGTTTCTGGTACCTGGTCGGCACTATGTGGTTTTTCCCTCTTCCCATCCCACAACCACATTACAGAAGAAAACAATGGGCTAATGGGCATTCTGCAGGACTCTTCTTCTTTCACATCCACCTTCTGCCGCTTTATATTTTCATTGTAGAATGAACACTGATAAAAGAAATAATGTAATTATCAGATTATAATGATGATTAACACAGCAATTCTACCTGTAAATGTCATAAGGTAGAGAAACATCCTAAGATAGCAGAAGATATATGATCATGCACTTCTGGCAAAGAAGGTGAACCAGATGTGGAGATTATCGTCATAGAAGGAAAGCCAGTTACGATTTTGGCAACTAGGATCACGTTACATATTTTCAGTTGGAGAAAACCTGGAGAGTTATTTTTCTTTTGGTATCAATTTCTAGAAACCTTTCATATGACTGAGAGTTTCCCAACAATAGGGAGAAAACATTATTAAAATATGCTTTTCTAGAAAGGCCCAGATGACTCCGAATAAGAAACTGAACATTCTAATTGAATGAGGAAAAGAAAATGAATGAGATGTCCAGAAAACTGGGGGGAGGGTGGTTTCCATGCGTTTTCCCTCCTAGAAAGGGAGATTAATGGTCATTCTCATAATACTTTCTAAATGGCCAAAAGAAACAATGAGAAGAAAAATAATGAGTCAGACTCTAGGGTTTAAATCCTGACTGTGCCAGTTGCCAGGTGGCCTTGGGCAAATCACTTTCTTTGTAGCCCCGCTCCTTTCACTAGAAAATTGGTATGATAATGGTACCTCCCTCACAGAGATAATGCATGTACGGTGTTTAGCCTGGAACACAATAATTATCCCAAAATGTTACCTCATAATTCTTTACTGTAATGTCTTATATCAACTGACATCTGAGATGTGGGACTCATTACCCAAAGTTGATGGTCTTGATCACTTCCCTGATGCTGGTCATTTGCAGGAAACCCATAGTTCTGTCCCGTTTCTGGATAAGCATTGGCCTTCGAAGAAGAAGGAAATTGCTTTGCTTAAGAATTCATATTTTGCAGATGTGAACTGACTGTCTACTGCCACCAAAACCAGTTCCCCCAATTAAAATAACCCTGAAAGCCTCAGCACATTTTGTTCATGAGTTCCCTGTCCTGCCATGAGGCGGCTGGCTGAAAGTACTTGACTCCCCTACCCCACCCTCCTCCGGGATTGGGACATGCTGGTGACAGAGATCCTTGAGGAAGTTAAAGCGAGGTCATCTCCATTGCCTAAGCCCCACACCCTGGTAATCTGCACATTGTTTGGACCTGGAAACTTGTGAGCCGAGAATTCCCGTCACAAATGGAGTTTTCCTCCCTCCTGTGGCCCCAGTTTGTGGTGAGCCTTGTGTTGGCATGGTGGCGTGGGGACACCCCTCGTGCGTGCGTGTGTGTGTGTATGTGTGTGTGTGCAGGCCCCCAAAAGGAGAAGTGTGGCGGCTTCTCTCCGCCTTGCCTCAGAAAGCCCTGTTCCAGATGGTCAAGGAAGTACAAGCTGCATTGAAGGAACTCGGCAGCCAAAGTGAATTCACCAGTGTGGGAAACGAAAACCCTCCGGGTTCTTGCTCTGGGAGCAAAGGACACTGGGATTGCCTTCACCAAACGTCAACATTTTCCTTCTTCCCCCACCCCCTTCTCAGAGCCTCGGGGGCAGCAAACATATGTGAGGCCAGCATTCCATTCCCTCCCACGCAGGAACATATGCTGATTCCTATCAGGATCCTCTGCTTCCCAAAGAGGCTGAGGGAGATGGGGAGGGGGAGGAAAGCATAACCATAAATCCTCACACTCTGGGTAAGGTGATAATTGAAAGCATTCTCCACCATGATGTGCTCCCTAGTGCCAGGGCAGCAGGCAGCTGGGACAGCTAAAGCTGGAGAAGGCCTGGGCCTGGGTCCAGCTTTCCGCTGACCTGGTGGATTTTGGTGGTCAAGTCACTTCTTTGCCTATGAAATGGTAATAAGGATTGTATCCATGTTGTGGGATCAAAGGAAGCACTTTAAGTGGAATCCATCAGGTGCGCCTAGGCACTCTGGAGCTTTCAGAGCACCTCGGCACTTCTGTCTCCTGTCCCACTTGATTCTTTTTGTCCCCCTACTTGCATTCTGCTCCTGCTGAATTTCACTGAGGAAACAAAGGAGTGTGTGAACCCTGAAAGCTGAGCCATGCTTGGTGTCTTGAAGCAATGCAGGTCAGGGAGCATGACTGAGGAGGGGCCTTAACGAGGGTCTCTGAGTGAGGACCTGGGTCCGGTCACCAGCCCTGGCCTGTTTCATGCCCAGGCTGTCAGCTGCCCCTCCTACCAAGCCTCTCCGAATTAGTTTTGGGTGTCTCCTTGGACAACAACTCCAAGCAGATGAATTATGGCAGTTCTAAAGGGTATTTACATCTCTTCTCTCTGTTCCTCTTGGGAAGTAGGGTGGGGGATTAAGTCAGTCTTAAAAACTGGGCCAAAGGGCATTCTCCAGAATGATGTCTTCCAGATTAAAAGGACACAGAGTCACATCACAAGATACTACTAGGTGGAGATTTTCTAATAGAAATGCATGCGTGATGGGACATGGACCATCTGCAGGATCTGAGGAGTCTGTAATTGCAAGCGAAACAGCAGATAACATATATTAGGATCATCTGGGGCGGGGGTGGGCGGTTTGAAAATAGGGACTCCTGGGCATCACCTCCAGAGAAGAGAGTCTGATTCATTAGGTTCAGGATGGGGCCTAGGATTCTGCATTTTTAAAAGCTAACAGATGATTATGTTGCATAGAAACATATGAATGCCCTAGTAATTTCTCCAGGGATCCAATCCCATGTCTTGATTTTACATCAGTGACCAAGTAATCTCTCAGAGAAGGCCAATCTACATTTTCACACTAATTTTTTTTTGGTGGGGGAAGGAGAGTTGAAACCTACAGAAAAGTTCCAAGAAAAATACATTGAACTCCCCATATACCCTTTACCTGATTCTTCACATTTTGCCTCATTTGTTTTTATCTCTTGTATATTAGTTACCAATTTATTTTATAATATTAACCTATTGTAATTTGCTGAACCATTTGACAGTAAATTACAGATAGCATATCCCTTCATCCCCAAATACTTCAGCATTTATCTCTTAAGAACAAGAACTTCTCATACATAACCACAGTATGGTGATCTCACCCAGGAAATTAGTATTGATACAGTACTATTATCTAATATGCTGGCAATATGCAAACTTTGCCAGGTGTCCCAATGATGTACTCTACGGCAATTTTTTCCAGGATGCAGTCCAAGATTAGACATGGCATTTAGTTGAAATGTCTTTTTGCATTAATGGTTTTTAAAGCCATTGATGTTCTTCCATAAATATTTTTCTTCAAGAGCATTATTTCCTAATAAACAAACCACATTTCTTTTTCTCTTCGGTCCTCACTGCTTGCAAAGAGCTAGTGATTCTATGTGGGCCTGAAGCAAGAGCAGGCTTACCCAGGCACGATTCTCCACCAGCTAAGGCCTGGGCAAAGGACCCTCTCCCAGTCCTGGGTTTGCCCTGTGAGCCCTTTTCCTGAAGGCAAACCACATGACTGCTAGTGTGTCCCCTTGCTTTTCAGTCAGGTGGGTGGTCACCTAGATTTCTCTTTATCCCAAAGCACTTCATTAGATATGTAAAGCTATCAAATGTTACTTCACTGTAGTTTGAATCTTCACCAGAAAGAGTGACTGGTAAAGGACATGCCACTTTGCACTCTCCCCAGCTCTCTCCAAAGGTAGCTGGCTGAATGCACACTTCCGAGGGTGTTGTTTTTTTCCCTCGCTCAGAGCTATACCCAGTGTGAGATCAGAATAAGCAGCTGTATTCCTTCCACCTCAGCCAGTACCACATGAAACAAACATCAAGTGGTCAAAAAATAAGATGGTAACCATTTATAATACAAAAGTCTTACGAGGATCCAAATCTGGTATCTTCCTTCTGCCTCTGATTCTAGCAGAAAAGCAAAGCTCATACCAGGACTGCTGAAAGATGTGGTCTGCAGATAGAACACATTCTGGGGGAAAAAAAATCTCATATTTTATGCAAGCATCTTTCTGGCTTGTCTTGAATGAAGCCTAAATTTAAAGAGAAAGTGACACAGATTTCTTTAAATGGTTGGGGTTTTGTTTTCTTTATTATGCTAGTATTTACTTAAGGGTAATATGTATTTTCTGTGATGAGTGAATTTATTTTTAATTAAAAACTTCTTTGCAAAGGGTCAGGAGATTTAACTACAGGTCACCATTCAGGATTTTTTTTTTTTTTTCCTTAAGTAGAAGGTAGCAAGAGGAAAGCTGTATTATTGGAGAAGAAAAGGCTCAGGGGCGTGGCCTCCTAGAGAATTTGGAAGTTGAGCTGATGGGAGGAGATTGCTTCTTTTTATTCAGACAATCTAGTTCTGTTCTTCTTATGCCTACTATTGTTTTCCTAGCCATCTTGAGACCTTGATGATCAACACTGCAGACACAGCAGACAAGCCAAGTACAGCATCCCCCGCTTCCAGACTGAAGCTTTTCTTAGAAAGTGAGCATTCTCACTTGATTCTGTACAGTTCCTACATGGTATCTCTGTAGGATAACATATGTCTTGGTTTTCTCAGAGCAATCTCAGTTTATCTCTGTTATTCCAGTATAACTATTAAAATGTCCTCATTTCATTTTCAGAAATGTCCTGGTTGGATGAGAACTTAAAGTATTTTGTTAGACTCTGGGAAACTGAAGGTATTTTCTCCCTATCCATGCGCCAGTGGAGCTGTTGAGTGATTTGTGCTGGTGCATACCAGTCGCTAGCCTAGTGGATGGCTCACCCCTGCCTCGGCCCTACCTTTTGCTATGGAGGATCCATCCCTAACTTTTCCATTCCAGATGCTCTGATTGCCCCCACTTCTTCCTGTTTTCTGCTTCACATTTCTTACCTTTCTCAGTAACGAGTTTTACTGAGGCTTGGATCAGCGTAGGTATGTTGTGCAAGTCAAGCCTCTGGACTACATTCACTCCTTTCACCTCCAGCCAAGAGACATTCAGGAATGAAACTTTCTGCTTTACTGAAGTGAAGCAGCCCATTCTTTACCAGCCAAATGCCTTCCTCGGTGGGCAGATGGTATTGGTTAAAGCAGTTATTTCATAGTTTTATGCCACAGATCCTTTATATTATAAATCTGAATAGCAACTAATAATTTTGAGAATCTCAAAGCTCTGGAGATTATAAATAACAAAAGATATTTTTTTTCTTGTCTAAAATGGCAGCACAAATACTGTGGTTACTTACTTAATAGATAGTGTGTGATCCCTGAGCCATTGCAGCTGATGGGTTTTTTCCAGTGCTCTATTTATAGAGCTAGGTCAGAAATATCACTTCCGTTGGAACTTGACCTATAGACCATTGTCAGTTTTAGAGACCAAAGGAAGTAGAATGCGCCCTAAAGACAGCTGGTTTACAGGTTCAGTTAGTTGAACCACAAGCCCCCAAGGAAATTAATTTTGCTGGAGGATAAATGTCTGATCCTATCCCATTCTCTTTTCTTTGACACCTTTGTCTTGTGGTCTCATAGAGCTTGTAGGTCATCTTGAATCTTTATTCTAAAAATAGCCTATTATAGGCAGTTTCCCTACTTTAAAAACTCATTCACCCTCTTCACCTTCTGTTGCTGAAACTCTGCATTGTACGGGACAAGAACTGATGACCTGACAAGAGTGGTAACCCAGGTTCTCAGTCACTTCCCCGTTTCAAATGAACGATCCAATAAAGAACCATGCTGAAGCTCAGCAAGTGCCAGGGCCTTGTTTTAAACAGGAGAAGCTGAACTGAATGGATGATAACCCTCTTCTGATCCCTAGTCTTGCACTCAGACTCCCGTCTTTAAGCTTTGTAACAATGAAGTTGTGTTTGCTGGGACTTGGCCACTGGTTGGTATATGTTTACCCATCATAAAGTTTTACTAAGTAGGGTAGACTAAGAATATCTCTCATCTGGAGAGAAATCTGCTAACAGCAAAAGAACCCATGTGTGTGCTGTCTTCAAGTGTAAATGGGTGCCAGGTAGGGCACAGCAATTCGAAGACAGCTTATGAAGGGGAGAATTCTCGGACTTCCTGGAACAAGTGAGGTTCTCAATGAGGAGCTCATTCATGTCATCAAAATACAGTAGAACTCAAAGTTTTTTTAATAAGGCAGGAAGTTTTGAAGTCATTTACCCCTTCTTGTCACAGATGAGGAAACTGAGGCTTAATGAGGTTATGTAACTACTCATTACCGAGGTCTGCTCTGAGGTTCTTTGTGACACTACTCTCCTTCTCCCACCTGGTCTCATCAAAAGCCCACAATGGAGTCAGAAGTAGAGGGTCC
Organism: Saimiri boliviensis; assembly: GCF_048565385.1. NCBI lineage: Eukaryota > Metazoa > Chordata > Mammalia > Primates > Cebidae > Saimiri > Saimiri boliviensis. The sequence continues at coordinate 35,300,670 of NC_133450.1, read as the reverse complement.
TGCCTCCGAGCCAGCAGCTGGCCACAGGCTGTCATGCATTACATAGAATGTGCTTCAGGATGTGAGGACAAGAGATAAGAAGGGGAGAATGCAGTTCCAGTGGTAACATACCATCTTTTTCCCTGGATTTATTTTAGTCCTGAAAACATTTGTAGGTATTGTTATTCCTTTGTTTTTTTTAATTTCCTCTTTCTAGTCTAAATAAGTGGGCTTTCATCTGCAGGGACTAGAGGGACCACATATCCAGAATATCCAGTCCTCTAAGGCCGTGAACCTTTCCTTCCTCTCTCTTCCTATTCTGGGAGTCATTGCTTTGTTTTTTGACTTTTTTTTTTTAAACGCGGAAAAGTATTCTTTTAAACTTGACCCTTTTGCTACAGGGCAGACGCTTTTCTGTTATGCACTAGAGATTCAGTTTGATCTCCCAGAAATGCTTAGCATAGGAGTCATAAATTGAAATGTTTTCAGAGAAGGAGCTACCTCATTAAGAGCTTTCCAACAGGCCTCTTCTAAATACTGACACGGATTGGTACCAGAAGCCCATCACCTTTTTGGAAATCAAGGCTACATAGCAACCTGGTTATCCTCCTCCAGTCTGATTGCACAAGGGCCACACCCCATGTATACCGAGCAGAGAGCTCCTTGCCTTGCGAGAAATTCATCTTCATAGCCAACTCCCACACCAAATGAGTAAGGAATTGGATCCAAAAGATAGTTATGAAGGATATTCCAGAATCCAAATCATGTTGTTTTAACCACTTCGCAACCAAGATTTACTATCTTGCCTCATTGTTAACAGGATGAAAAATGTGGGAGATAATGATTAAACTTCTTTCCTCCCTAGAATTTCATCTTCGGTGTTTGATCATCATTGTTCCTGTCACTTACACATATCAAATATCTTCATCTAAGGGTCACCAAGAACCTCTGGTTGCCTGGAGGCAAGAATTATTATTCACATTTTACAGATGGGTTAGCAATCACAGAAAGAGAACATGCTTTGACTTACCTAAAAGAGTCTCTGAGAGAGTGGAGAATGAATGTTCCCACAGTCTTTTATAGAGAGCCCTGACTTCAGTGTGAATAAATTAGATTCGCTCTATGTAGCTTACCAAGAGACTTCTACAGGCTCAATCCCATAACAATGAAAATCCTCAAAAATGAAAATATTTTCAAAGCTCAGTTCATGTATTTAATTTTTGTATTTGTATTGGAATGAACCAAATTCCAGACAATGAAGTCATACTGCTTTGGCAGGTCTCAGTATCACAATCATCAAAAAGGAGAGAGGGAGCAAGCACCTCAATTTTTAGAACTGCCTCTTAAAGTGAACACAGAGAAGGTTCACTTATCTGTTTCTTGCCCAATTAGGTCATGTAGCAGGAAATCACCTTTTCTTAAAAGCCAATAGCAGATTCCTCCTACTTTAAATTTCCCGTCACAGCATTAACAATCATTTATGCCAGCTCTCTCACAGGAATGCTAGAAAGTTCAAAGACGTAAGAGACCACTCAGTTTTCCAGCTTAAAATAAGGTTACAAATTTATAGTCACTAACAGTTTTCCTACTGCCCTCTCTCAAGTGATCCTATTACTGCAGTCACCCTTCAATTGCTTTCCTATACTCAAGGCCCTATTAAGTGAACTATCTTTCCAATCCTGACCAGATTTTTAATCCTACAACCAGAGAGGGTCAGTTCCAGGCCACCCAACTTGGGTGAATTCAGCTGCTGGACCAGTTGAGTGAGGTGAAGTAACTTGCTGAGCCAGAGCCTGTGCTGTGTTTCTGGAAACCCCTTGCCCTGGGTTATCACTGTACATCAGAACAGAGGAAGCCGAGTATGGAGCCTGAGTGACATGCAGAGCTCAGATGAGTGATAAGATCCTCATGACACACCTCCATCAGTGTCCTCCCAGAGATGGGCCTTTGAGCTCTCAAGGCCGTTGTGGGCTAGCAGAATAACACATTACTTGACACGAGAGACGTGACAAACCCAGAGAAAGCTAATTGGAGTAGTGGTTAAGACTCACTTGGCCTGGTTTCGATCACTGGCTGTGTCAATAACTAACCGTGTGATCTGGAGTGACTTAGTTTCTCATAGCCTCATTCTGTCAGTAGGGATGTTAATATTACTTACTTCATAGATTGTTGAAAGGATCAAAAAAGATATAACTAAGATACGAAGCTCAACCAGATTTAAGTTTACATAATGTCTATCATATAGTACCTTAAAAAATACTGCCTTTCCACCTTGGGCAACATAATGAGACTGCATCTCTACAAAAATAAAAATAAAAAAATTAGCCAATTGTAATGGCATGTGCCTGTGGTCCCAGCTAGTCAGTAGGCTGAGGTGGGAGGATTGCTTGAGCGTGGGAATTCAAGGTTACAGTGAGCTATGATCATGCTATTGCATTCCAGTCTGAGCAACAGAGGGAGAATCTGTCTAAACAAAAACAAAAACAAAAACAAAAACAAAAACCTTTAATTGCCTTTCATTATCATTAACTTTCCAGGCCTTGCTGTTATTACTTTTATGGTAGATTAATGTTTATAAGCCCTCCTAAAAATGCAAATGGAGATTTTTAAAGTCTGTAGTAGACTGCAGTCAAGCTTGCTCACTCAGGGTTTCCTCTGGAAAACCAAATACATGGGAACTTTTTTGTACTGTTCTTATTGGTTTGGCAACGTGGAGTCCTTTAAATAGTTGCTACTGGTCCAAATGTGGCTCTGACCTCTGTAGACACCCTGTGTCTTCCTTTAGACCTGAGAAACTCCTGCAGTTTATCACCAAAAAAAAAAAAACAAAAAAAAAAAAACAAAACTTTGAGTGCTTAACTAGCAACTCCCAATTATTCACGTGGACCTTTTTCTTGACAAACTTCAGAGCTCAGCCTCACTTCATCCCATCACTTAGAAGGCATAAGCAGCTAACTTTTAGAGTTTACTTGAAAAATGTAAACCTCTTAATTTTAGCTAAGCAAGATAGAATTAAGGATGTACATTTACTGCCAAAACAAGGGTATAATATGATTCAAAATTTAGTGGAAATAACTTTTTAATTAGTCATGTGGTCAGTATTTATAAGCATCCTCTGTGTCTCAGACCTTGTGTTAAGTGACTCAGGCATGTTGGCATACATCAGACGTGGGTTTGGCCTCTTTATAATATACAGTCATGTGTCACTTAATAATAGAGATAGGTTCTGAGAAATGCATCATTAGGCAATTTTGACATTGTCTGGACATCATAGAATGTATTTACACAAACTTAGATGGTATAGCCTACTACAAACCTAGGCTATACGGTACAACACATTCCTCCTAGTCTACAAACCCATTCAGCATGTTGCTGTTCTGAGTACTTCAGGCAATTGGAACACAGTGGTAAGTATTTCACATGCTAAACACATCTAAACAGAAGAGATAAAGTAAAAAGATTAAAAATGGTACACCTGTGTAGGGCACTTACCGTGATTGGAGCTTACAGGACTGGAGTTGCTCTGGGTCAGTCGGTGAGTGCACCTAATGATGAGTGAACGTGAAGGCCTAGGACATTGCTGTACACTACTGTAGACTTCATAAACCCTGCATCCTTAGGCTACACTAATTGATACAGACATTTTACTTTCTTCAATCATAAAATTAACCTTTGATTACTATAACATTTTTACTTTATAATTTTTTTAACTTTTTGATCTTGCAGTAACATAAAACACAAACATTGTATAGCTGTTCAAGAACATTTTCTTTATATCCTTATTCTGTAAGCTTGTTTCTATTTTTGAGAATATTTCTTTTTTTTTTTTTTTTTGGAGACGGAGTTTCGCTCTTGTTACCCAGGCTGGAATGCAATGGCGCGATCTTGGCTCACCGCAACCTCCGCCTCCTGGGTTCAGGCAATTCTCCTGCCTCAGCCTCCTGAGTAGCTGGGATTACAGGCACGCGCCACCATGCCCAGCTAATTTTTTGTATTTTTAGTAGAGACGGGGTTTCACCATGTTGACCAGGATGGTCTCGATCTCTCGACCTTGTGATCCACCCACCTCAGCCTCCCAAAGTGCTGGGATTACAGGCTTGAGCCACCGCGCCCAGCCGAGAATATTTCTATTCTCAAAATAGAAATGTTTCTCTTTTCTTTTTTTAACTTTTTTTTTTTTTTTTTGAGATGAAGTTTTGCTCCTGTTGCCCAGGCTGGAGTGCAATGGCGCGATCTTGGCTCACCGCAACCTCCGCCTCCTGGGTTCAGGCAGTTCTCCTGCCTCAGCCTCCTGAGTAGCTGGGATTACAGGCACGCGCCACCATGCCCAGCTAATTTTTTGTATTTTTAGTAGAGACGGGGTTTCACTATGTTGACCAGGATGGTCTCGATCTCTCGACCTCGTGATCCACCCACCTCAGCCTCCCAAAGTGCTGGGATTACAGGCTTGAGCCACCGTGCCTGGCTGAGAATATTTCTATTCTCAAAATAGAAATGTTTCTATTTTCTTCTTTTAACTTTTTTTTTTTTTGAGCTGAAGTTTTGCTCCTGTTGCCCAGGCTGGAGTGCAATGGCGTGATCTTGGCTCACTGCAGCCTCTGCCTCCCAGGTTCAAGTGATTCTTCTGCCTCAGCCTCCTGAGTAGCTGGGATTACAGGCATGCACCACCATGCCCAGCTAACTTTGTATTTTTAGTAGAGATGGGCTTTCTCCATGTTGGTCAGGTTGGTCTCAAACTCCCGACCTCAGGTGATCCGCTCACCTCAGCTTCCCAAAGTGCTGGGATTACAGGTGTGAGCCACCGTGCCTGGCTTCGGGTGCGGTGGCTCAAGCCTGTAATCCCAGCAGTTTGGGAGGCCGAGGCAGGTGGATCACGAGGTCGAGAGATCGAGACCATCCTGGTCAACATGGTGAAACCCCATCTCTACTAAAAATACAAAACATTAGCTGGGCATGGTGGCACACGCCTGTAATCCCAGCTACTCAGGAGGCTGAGGCAGGAGAATTGCCTGAACCCAGGAGGCGGAGGTTGCGGTGAGCCGAGATCGTGCCATTGCACTCCAGCCTGGGTAACAAGAGCGAAACTCCGTCTCAAAAAAAAAAAAAACTTTTTAAACTTTTTTGTTAAAAGTTAAGACACAGACACACACATTAGCCTAGGACTACACAGGATCAATATCATCAATGTCATCAATATCATTGTCTTCCACCACCACATCCTGTCCCACTGGAAAGTCTTCAGGGGCAATATCAGACATGGAGCTACCATCTCCTATGATAACAACGCCTTCTGCAATACCTCCTGAAGGATCTGCCTGAGGATGTTTCACAGTTAACTTTTAAAAATAAGTAGAATATACTCTAAAATAATGATTAAAAGTATAGTAAATACATAGTACATAAAAGTATAGTAAATACATAAACTGGTTTTTGTATTTACTAAACTGGTTATTATAAGTAGACTACAAAATAATGATAAAAATTATAGTAAAATAATGATAAAAAGTATAGTAAATACATATAATAAGATCAAGTGTTACGTACTATACATAATTGTATGTGCTATAATTTTAAAAAAATTTTTATTATACTTTAAGTTCTGAGATACATGTACAGAACATGCAGGTTTGTTACATAGGTATACACGTGTCATGGTGATTTGCTGCAGCCGTGAACTCATCATTTACATTAGATATTTCTCCTAATGCTATTCCGCTATCCCTCCCCTTGCTCCCCACCCTCCGACAGGCCCTCGTGTGTGATGCTCCCCTCCCTGTGTCCGTGTGTTTTCATTGTTCAGCTTCCACTTATGAGTCAGAACATGCAGTGTTTGGTTTTCTGTTCTTATGTTAGTTTGCTGAGAATGATGGTTTCCAGCTTCATCCATGTCCCTTCAAAGGACGTGAACTCATCTTTTTTATGGCTGCATAGTATTCCATGGTATATATGTGCCACATTTTCTCTATCCAGTCTATCCTTGATGGGCATTTGGGTTGGTTTCAAGTCTTAGCTATTATGAATAGTGCTGCAATAAACGTATGTGTGTATGTGTCTTTATAGTAGAATGATTTATAATCCTTTGAGTATATACCCAGTAATGGGACTGCTGAGTCAAATGGCATTTCTGGTTCTAGATCCTTGAGGAATCCCTACACTGTGTTCCATAATGGTTGAACTAATTTACACTCCCACCAACAGCATCTGTTGTTTCCTGACTTTTTAATGATCACCATTCTAACTGGCATGAGATGGTATCTCATTGCGGTTTTGATTTGCATCTCTCTATACGGGCACTTTTATACAACTGACAGCACAGTGGGTTTATTTACCCTGCATCACCACATGCATGTGAGTATGCATTGCGCTGTGATGTTACCACTGCTATGACATCACTAGGGGATAGGAATTTATCATCTGCATAATAACGTTATGGGGTCACTGTCGTATATGCAGTCTGCCATTTGCTGAAACATCATTATGCAGAGCATGGCTCTGTATTAAAGGTGATAAGAAAAGCACACAAATAATTTACCACAGTAGAAAATGATTGTTATATGAGACCGTAAAATAAGGTATTCTAGAAGTTTACAGGAGGAAGACATTATTTCTGTGAAGATTAGAGAAACTGGCACGTAGGGAGTAGCATTAAAGGCAGGGTATATTTGAAACATGTGGACATAAGGGAATTCCAGATGAGGGAGGGACAAGGGGAATAAGTGATTAAGTAGGAACACAGATGTGGGAAATGGAGTGGGGGAAAGAAGTATGGAAAGGCAGGTGGGCACAGGGTAGAAAGTCCTTGAATGCCAGTGTTAGGAATTTAGAATTCTCTGAAGGCAATTGGGAGCCACTGAAAGTTTTTGAGCATGCTGGTTGTAAATGGGAGGGAGGTGTGCTTAGGTGTGTGCTTGGAGGAGGTTAATCAGGTAGTAAAATAGAGGATGGCTTTAACAGGGAGAAAGTGACAGTAGCGTGGACAACAGGCAACTAAAGCAGTCACACCAGGTGAAGGCTAACGTGGGTCTAAGGCCGAGTTAGGAAGAATGGGGGATTGGGAATGGGTCTAAGGGTGAAGTAGGAGAAATGAATGGATGGGTATAGGTAGGATTTTACAGTTAAATCAATAAGACCTTTCAATTTATTGCAAGTGAGAAGCATGAGAGAAGGAGACATTTTAAAATGGAGCTGAGGTTTTAAACCAGCTTAACTGGAGGATCAAAGGAAGGAACAGAGATAGAGAAGTAGATTTATATGGGAAAATACGAGCTTGCTTTGATGATACCGAATTTGCAGTGCTAAAATTTATGATGTAGGCTTGCAGTTCTTGTGGTTAAAAGTGGAAGACAGGTGTTGAGACAAGCCAGAGGTTGAGACAAAGGCTTAGAAACCATCCACCTTGTCGAAGGAGCTCTCATCCTTTTCAGAGTGTAGCCATGCTGTGTAGAGCAGACACCGTAAGCTTGATAGGAATGAAGCATATCTGGCTCAAAAGCATGTTTATTTGTGTTTTTAAAAGTATAAATATTAAACCAACATTTTAAAATCAGGAAATGATACTTAAAGCATTGATTTCTGGCTTCCCTTTTAAAAATCAAAATTGTACTTTGATGTTAGCGCAATTAAAAATCGTAACATTGAAATATGCGATTATGAAAGTTTTTAAATTTTTTTAAATAAATAAATAAATACGATTTGACTAACTGTGAACTCACGTTGCCACATAACAACAACAGCCGGAGCTAAACAGACACTGCCCCCTTGAGATCCTGGATGAATTCTTGAACTCACCACAGTACTCACCACTTCCCCTCATCTCATAAGGCTTTAATTGAAAGTCAGTTACTAAATATATAGAGAAAAAAAATAGGTTAATGGTTGCCAAGTGCTGGAGGTGGGCAGGGAATGGGACCTTGAGGACTGATGAGCAGTGGGTGTGGGATTTCTTTTTGGGGTGATGAAGTCTTCTAAAGTTAATTGCGGTGATGGTTGAACATCTCTGTGAATATAGCAAAAGCCACTGAACTAGACACTTGAAATAGGAGGATGTATGATAGGTAAATTATCTCAATAGAGCCGCTTTTCTAAAATGCAGCTGTAGTTGCTATTGCCCTTGCAGTGTCGGTTTTCTTATAGTAGAAAATACTTTTCTGTAAATCTATTTCTATAAAGGGAAAATGTTAGACTGAGAGGGTTGTGAATTTCAAGAAAAATGGTAAAGACTGTTTCTCTTAGTTGGGGTAAATAATTTCTGCATGTTAATATGCAAGCACCTGGCCTCTTTACTAATGTACGTTATTTTCCTGGACACTGAAAGCATCTGGTATTACACAAGAAAAAAATGTGGTCACGCCCCACTCCCTAAGGTCGACCCACAACTAAGAAGAAAGAGAAAACAAAGGCAGAGAAAGGAAAGGAATAATCAACATGGTAAAAGGAGAAGCAGAAGAGGCCAGTAGATTAGATGCCAAAGAAGGGAGAAGCTTTATCAACTGCTGACAAGAGGTCAAGGAGGATGGGGCCAGGGCAGTCAGGAGGTCATGGGAGACCATCCAGTGAGAGAGCTCAGAGAAGTGAAGCCAGAGAGAGATGCAGAGGCAGCTGACAAAGTGCTCAGAGAGCGTTGTTCAGGAGATAGTGTTTAATCTCAGGCATGAAGGACTATTGAAGGCATTTAAGTAAGGGAATGATATGGCCAGATCAGAGCAATCTAGATTATTTGTTTTCACATTAATTTGTGCATATTTTGAATTATGTGCCTGATGAACTGACGTAACCCCAAATTTTATTCTTTCTTACACAAAATTTCCTTCAATCTGAAATCTCCAGGCTTGTTGAGACCTTGGTTATTGATGTCCATCTCATTCATTCCTGTTCCTGCTTGAACCAAGAAATATATATATATATGGTTGGTGTTATCTGACTCAGCGGTTTTCAGCTTTAGCACTGTTATATTTTGAGCTGGTTATTTTTTTGTTGGTGTTATAGGATGCTGTCCTGTGCGTTATAAAATGGTTAGCAGCATCACCAGCCTCTCCCCTCGAGATGCCAGTAACACTGTGAATTAGACTTTACCAATAAAATCACCCTTCAGCCAAGAACCACTGAACTGCATTTGTCTGTCGTAGCATTTGGACCCAGGTGCTTTAGGCCATGTACAGTTAGTAGACCACCCTGAAAGGTGTCTGCCCTGGAAAACAAGACCCATTCCTACTCCAAACTGAGGCATACAAATCAGATAATGTCATAAGGGGGCAACAGATGAGACACTCAAGGCCTTACTGTGTTTTGGCTAATTCAGTGGACTCCAACCTGTATGTAGTCTCCTCATTGAAAAATGATCCTATCTGGAGGCTACAAGGCACAGTAAATGTCCAACTGTGCCCTCCTAAGGTTAGGATTCCTGTCATGGCCCACAGCCAAAGTGGGTACAGAGGTGGCCTCAGGCACAGGCCGTAGGCGTTCAGAGGAGGCCTCGGGATGTGCTAGACGTGATTGCGGGAGCTGGCTTCTATGCGGCAGGATTTGTTGGCTCGCCTTCAACTGGGAAGAAGGGGGTAGGGAGCAGAAAGGTTTTCTCCTGGTGATATCAAGAAGGGTCAGTAAAGCTTTGGAGACGTAAGATGCAACTTGGAGGAGACTAGGGACTCAGATAAAGTTTACTTCAGACCCTCCTCCTTAAAGGAAAGTCTTAGAAGGTAAAGGAATGTTTCTCTTGGAACAGGGATGTCTAAAACAGATTACATATGAAATGTTGAGATCTCCAGATTCCTTTTTTTTGGGTGTGTGTATATGGGGAGGGAGGTGGGAGGACAAGGGAATTTTATATGTATATGCCACTATTTCTATATTGATAAGGAAAATTGAGTTGAGACTCTTGTCAAGCTAAAAATGTCTAACAACTCTATTAAACTAAGACTATTTCATAACTGGTTCTGTGGAGTAGCATTATGCCTTGGATATTGAATGGCTAGATGTATTATTAGCAATGGCTCTGAGCTGTCTTGCAATGCAACCTCTTTTTGAGATGTAACTCTGTTATTGTTTGGCCCAGTGGTAGTTACTTTCACTGAGGCTGAAGGAAACCCATGCTGGTTTTTATTCTGATATTCATCTTATATTCATTCTCCTACTTCATCAACTTCTGTGTTAAGGAACTCAGCTGCCAAGTATTCTCTGAGCAATGAGTGGTGACTGGACTTCATGTGAAATGCCATCTCAAGAAAGGGCATCTGAAAGCATGCTTTTACCATTTCATTTCAGGCACTTCTGGATCCAGCTGTGTGACAGCTGCACTAGGAAATACCTGGAGTCACTGTGTGAATACCCGGCTGATCCTCCAGTACCTTGATTCAGAGAGAAGACAGGTGAGTGCTTTGACAGTATTCTCTGACTGTGAAGGTCAGGAAACGAGGTGTACACAGCAACCTGAGCATCTTCTGAAAATCCTGGCCACATGGTCTGTGCTGGGCCAGCCAAACTAGTCAGGCATAAAGATACCAGCATTTCTGCTTGTCTCAACAACAGTTATAATAAAGTGGGGAGACAAATCACACACAGGAAAAACATAAGAATTGATCCCACAGAGTAAGCATTTCTCTGATATTTGTACGCGACCAAGGACCACACTTCTAAGGATATCCAATTCTCTGTCTCTAAATGATCATTTCACTTAGATTGTATTTTGTTGAGGACTAGATAATTTGCATATGAATTAAATAATGATGGCGCTTTTTCTTGGAGTATGTGTACTTTGAAAATCTTAGGCCAGACAGATGCTGCCAAGTGAATAAACAATTCAGCAGATACTCGGTACTTTTACATTAACGCATACACCTATAGTGTAAAGTACTGAATGATACTAGAGAGACCTCCAAATGGTTGGTCACTTTCTCAGAGTTCCCTATTTATGGTTTCTATACTGGTCCCAGTGAGAATCCTTCCCTTACATCCAGAAAGGTTACTTTCTACCTCCTTTTAAGCCTTCTCTCTTGATTCCAAAGAAAAGGACACCACTGTCTGACCTCTTTGGTAAAATGTTTCATAAGACAAAATTTCTGAGTGTCGAACCTCAGTTTTATCCTACTGTAGGACCAGATTCAATCACAGTTTCTCCTAAAAGCAGGAAGAAGAAGAAGACGAGTGATTATTTTGATTTTTTGGAGAGGACAGAATTCAGAAGCCAGATTTGCCCACCTTGCTAAATATAAATCACCTCCAGGCTATTTAGATACAGAGGCATGAAATATCACACTGGTTATCCTTTCTGGAGGAGATGGCAGAAAAGGTGTTGTTGCCTTTACCTGCATGAGGTAAACTGGCTCTTTTTCAAGGAAGCAGGAATCATCAAACACAGGCATGAGCTATCGCCTGTTCTAGATATAATTTTTCACATGCCCTTGGTTACAGACCAGCGAGTTCTTCTTGGTTCGCTTTGGACTGTGTAAATAGCATTCCAGCTTGGTGGTCAAGTCAGCCATGTCCTGAGAAGATGGAGCTGCGTGTTTCCGCTCAGGGAAACATTCTTGAGTTTTCAGGCCCTGGACTGCCTCAATGGTACTTTTTCCCTGATGAGTCAGGTATCCTAGGTTCTGAAGCTATTATTTCTCTTTTTAGTGGAATACATTCCAGAATATTCCTGGAGAACCTAATGATCTTTGGTAGTAAATCATGTTAAATAGCTGTACTGCAGCTTTCAGGGATATCGTTAAGGGTTGTCAAACACGCCTACATAAACTTTATCAGAGGAAGCAAAATTCCTTGTGAATCAGATCCCACTCCTTGAAAACTTGTAGTTTGTCTCTGTTTTAGGTTTTAGATTTTAGAAGCCATTCTTACTGTTACACATGGAATTTATGATTTCATCTATTATATATGGTATCATGGATTCAAAGCTCCCAAATCCTAGTTTTACTAATTCCAGTTAGAATTTATAAGTGAATAAAGAAGTCAGAGCCGTATTTTTATTTTCCTTTTGTTTTAATAAATTAACCAGTCAGTGTCAACAGGAAGTAGCTGGTGAGACAAACCTATTTTTTTTTTAATGTCTCTTTGGTGACTGAAGGATGTTGGTGGCTCTTGGCTTTTGGCTAGTATGGTAAAATGCAGCCCAGATGTGGCAAGGAGAATGAGGAGCAGAGTGTGGGTGGACCAGTGACAGTTCATCAACTCACATCCCATTAGATGGGTCAGTCATGTTATCTTAATTTACAAAAGACAACTTGTTACTGTCATTACTAATCAATAAGGAGTAGACTTAAATGCCTTGGAATCATGTTAATCAAACAATAATTAAAAATTAATGTAAAATATGGCCAGTGTTAAAATGGCCAACCCAGGCAAAGAACATACATTCAATTAATCTATAGAAATGTGCATACCCTTTGGGACCAGTTGTGAAATTTGTAACTTAATAACTAGAATAAAGTTTGATGTAAAAAACATGTCTCTGTCTGGTGACCTTATCTTGCCTTAGCAGAGGGTGTGCTTTAGTGATTCCCTGAGTCTTTCCTGTGGTCCTTATTTTGTAACAAACTATAGAAGCCATATGAAGCTAAGTCTTTTCTGGGATATGTGCACAAAACAATACTTTAAAGCTAATCTTTAAGGTAACTGCACCAAATAGTACTTTCTTATAACACCACGTAGTAGCAGAACATGTCTGGATCATTCTAGGGTAGTGACACCTCTGGGACACCAGCCACCTGGAGAAGATAACAGGTATAGTTTTTTGTGTTTTAGGGTTTTCCAATGCCCAAGCAGGGGCCACTACACCCAGGGATCCAGGCTATGGGATGAAGATTATGTTTCATCCTGTTTCTATGACATTGAGCTCTACACCAGGGCTCTTGAATGTGAGGCTTAGATTGAGATCACAAGCCTGGAAGGGGGTCAGGTCAAGCTGAGCAGACCTTAAAGCCGATTAACCCAAGAGCTGAATTGTGTTGTCCGAGAGAAGGAGTCCTCCCTGGCTGATCATTTTCTTTACACTCTGGAAACTTTACAAAATTTTATAACCAAGAAAGAAATCTCCTTATCAGGGCACAAGCCAAGTTAATTCTCTTGCTTATTCTGCTTCAATGTTTGAAAAACCCTCTTAAGAAGCTGGAAAACATTTTCTTTTGGACTAATTTAGCTTTTTTTCCATTTGACTTTTATTTATTCTTTTCCTACTCTGCTTCAATCCTGCCCCACCCTTTTTGCAACATTTTAATTCTTACCAAAGACATGTTCTTAGAGTAGAATTCAAATGGCCTCGCCTACTTGTTGTTGTTGTTGTTTAAAACCATCAAAAATATATTTTGGTCTACCCTGTGGAAGGCATGGGGATATAAAGAAGAAGAGTAGTTCCTGCCCTCGAGGTCCTAACAAACTAATACTGAGGTACTGTCACAAGGCGGTGTTTGATTGGTTGTCTAATGAGTGCTTAAAACAGTAACTGCTTTGAATCCAAAGGAAGGTAACATCATCGGAGGCATATTAAGTCTTTTCAGGAAAAGGTGACACTTGAGTATTACCTTAAAATCAGTGGTTCTCAGCTGGGCACAGTGGCTCACGCCTATAATCCCAGCACTTTTGGGAGGCCAAGGCGGGTGGATTGTTTGAGGTCAGGAGTTCAAGACCAGCTTGGCCAACGTGGTAAAACCTCATCCCACTAAAAATACAAAAAAAAAAAAAAAAAAAAAAAGCCAGGTATGGTGGTGCCCACCTGCAGTCCCAGCTACTCAGGAGGTGGAGGCAGGAGAACTGCTTGAACCCAGGAGGCAAAGATGACAGTGAGTCCAGATTGCACTACTGCACTCGAGCCTGGGCAGCAAAGCAAGACTCTGTCTCAAAAAAAAAAAAAAAAAGAAAAGAAAAAAAGTGGTTCTCAAACCTGGCTGCACTTAAGACTCATTACAGGAGCATTTATACCAACGCCAGTGCCCCAGCCTGGCCAGTAAACTCAGAATCTCCACCAGTAGAGCTGAGCATCAGTGTTGATTTGTAAAGTGCCCCCATGTGATTCTAATGTTCAGCCAAGGGTGGGAACCTCTGCCTTAAATAAGAGATAAAATTCAGGTACTCAGAAAGGGGAGGTGCAGGGCTGGAGTGAGCAGCAGCTGAAGAACAGGAGGATAGGCTGCATTGTCAGAGGGCACGGGCTAGGTTTTGCCTTGTAACAAGAGCAGAGGTTTTGAGCTCTTAGTCATTTGACAAACTTTATTTAATCACCTCTTCTCTGCTAGTCACTGTGTAACTACTTGCTGGAGATTCAGAAAAACAGGTAAGAGATGGTTGGTACCCTGTGGTTGTTCACAGTCTACTTGAGGAAACATAGGCATGGAAACAGGACTTGCAGTAAGAGCACAGTGAATGAAGTAAGTGTAGGTGACGTGGGGGCCTGCCACCAAGGAAGGTTCTTTAGCGATTAATGAGGCAGAGCACGCCGAGGAGTGGCCGAGGCCTTAACTTGGGAATCCAAGTGCTGTCTAGCGAGGGCTGGTTATACTTGAAAGAAGGATGGAAAGCTCGACAAAAACATTCACATTTATACAGTTTCTCCTCAAATCCTCATGAAGTCTGGTCTTACAAACCACAAATGGGATTATATAAATTTTCAAGTGCCCTGGAAGGAGTAATGAAGTAAATGAATCCTGACTTAAGCCTCACGCCCCCTTGATGAAATAAATATTATGACTCTCTTATTTCAACAAATTGGAAAGAGGTCATTTTTTTTTTCCATAAAGGAGGTTTATTTAAATGAACTCTCTAATAATATTTTCATTTCTATTTAGGAGGCACTTTGAAATTATGGGACACTTGAGGCACCAGTCTAAAATACCTAGTAAATTGTTGACAGAACCAATATCACTCAAGCTGCTGATCCACGCTTGAATCCACAGGCTTTTCTCAAAGCCCCAGGTTGTTTTGCATCTTGGTAGTATTCAGTATTTCCTTTCTGGTGATGGGATTCTCAGTGTCCATTTTATATTTTCAAAGACTCAAATATCATCACTTCGAAGACTTCCCTGACACCAGCGGTGATCCATCCCTCTTCCCTCTGGCCCACACTTGCACCTGGCCCTTGTCTCTCTTCTTATACTTCTGAGCCCTGAATTATGAGCCCCTTGAGGTTTATGACTGAATTTATCTGTGTACCCTCAAATGTAAGGGCAGTGCTTGACACTTACCCAGTAAATACATTTATTTTGAAAGAGAGAGAAATCAAGAAGAAGAAACATACTCCTGTAGCTATTCATGAACCCAGTCTTAAGGATGAAGGACTGCTTATTTAAAATCATTCTTCCTCATAGAAATTGAGTTTTACAGTTTAACCATTCCTTTAAAATGTTAGTAATTGTCGGTTTAAAGGGTTAGCATCAAACCTTGAGAATTATAAGCAGATACCTAAATAGAAATACTGAATATAGGAATACTTCTTGAAGACCAGCCTGCTGGAGTCTATGGGAGGATGGGAGTCAGGCTTCCATTGGAATCTTATGGGATAGCCTTTGTGTAAGTAAGCCAGAGCCCTAAACACAGACCCAGGCTGAGGGAGCAAAGGATTCTGCAGCTGCTTTCAGGGACCAGACAGCATGAGGACTTCAGTCGGAGGGTAGGAAATCTTTGTTGCTGTCTTCTACAAGTCTTAACTTTTCTCTCTGGTTAGACAGGCTTAATGAAAGACTGAATAACTAAAGAAAAGTTGGTACATTTTTTTCCTCAGATAAGCTGAAGGGTAGATTTGGGGCAGCATGTCAGGCTTACATTCATATTCACCCAAAGAAAGATATTGAGGATGATGTTTTACCTGATGTAAGTCATAGTTGTATATCTCCCTACTTTTAGATTCCTCCAAAGAAGGATTCAGGCTTAGTTGCCCTAACTCAAAAGGAAATCCTCTGTTGAGAAATGTTCAGTTTGTAAATATTGAGAAATACCGAGTATATGATAAAATACATTATTTGCTAGGAAGAACAATGGCCGGGAAAACCTAGCTGCATCCCCCTCCCAACCCCCGCAAGTAGAAAACTACTTGGGGCATTCCAAAGTGGCGGGACAATGTATAAATGTCATATACCAGATAAAACAATTCTTTAAGATATCTGGCCCTGCCCCTGTGGCTCCCTTGTGGAGAGTACTTTTTAGTTTTTCTGTGATCAGTGGTAAGCAGGCATCAGCTACCTACTTGGCATATTTTGTGTTATGAGAAAATATGGAACATCTGTTTGTTAATAATGATCACCTGTTCAAAGATAATAAATGTGTGGATCAGTGTCTGCTCGAGGCCTTCAGCCTGGAATGCTGTCTTCCCCCTGAGGCTCTCAGCTTGGAAGGCTGCTGGCCCCTCAGGTAGACCCACTTTGTTGTTCTATCTGAGTGTCTGCCTCTCAGTTCCTTTAGTGCCACCTGGGCGAGGATCTCTGCAGCCGAGCTGACTCTCGGTACCCCTCTCCTTGGTGGCATGGTTCCAGGTCATTGTACTTGTTCTCTTGTTTTCTACTCCAGCTCATCGGCTGTTTTTAGGCAAGGAGAATTACGTGAGTGTGTGTGTGTGACTAGATCCCACCAGAGAAGTTTGACTGTGCTTTAGGGGTCGGTAAAAACCCTTTTTAAGCATAAATATCTGCAGAAATAGCAAAGGGAACATAAAATCTAGTCAAGTACATTGCCTTGGGTATAAACGTTCCCTCGCTTTCCAGAGCTGCTCAAGTGTGAAATCCACGCCCCTGCCCACATTCTTCCAATAGACGTGCTCTAGCAGGTATTGAGTGGACTGGGGAAATGAATAAAAGGGGAACCCAGAATGGTGACTTTAAAATGATCCCCTTTTTCAGGGCACTAGGCGAATGTATTAAAATCTGAGGAGATCCTACTGAAAGTGTGCAGTCCCAGTGAATGATTAGTAAGCTGGTACTCGCAGTGCAGGGACTGAGAAAGGACAACACAGATACCCAAGTGGACATCTCCTACTTCCATCTCCACATTCGAGATAAGAATACCTGTACCTTTCCTACCACCTGCAAACAAACAAACAAGCAAACCCATGGGGTTTCCTTTGAAAATAGTCAGTGTATCCAAGAAATCACTATTTCTGAATGAGCTCAAGTAGAGAGAACTTTCTTTTAAGAGGGTTCCATTGGAAATTGCCAGTTGAAAATAGGTACAATGGCTCCCACACTGCAGGTGGAGGGCCCTCTTTTGCATGCTTTGACCATGGTAGACCATGCACCTTTGCTGAGGGGGAGAGTCAGTCTTTCCTAGGAGATTTTGAGGCAAATAAAATAAAAACAAAATAAGGATGAGAGAACCACCATGATGTTTTAAACATTATTTTTAATCGAATAGAGTTATAAAGTTAACTGTTACCACCATTTCAAAAAGGTAAAGGTACTTTAACCTCAAAAAGTAGAAAGGACCTATCTATGAATAAAGAATACATGTATTAATGTATTTAAACTGAAAACATTTATTTTTATGGCAGACTTAGCACATGTCCTTCCTTCTCTCTTTGAGGAGCATGAGCTCTGAGCATCCCGGGACAAATGACCGGTCCTCCTACAGAGCACCTAGGTGGTTTACGTTTTAATGAGCCACTCATTTCACCAGCATTTTATCATCTCTTGTTCTCCTCCAGCTCTGACTTGTTTTATTTTTATAGACTGTTTGTCTGGTATCAAATCCCTTTGTGCAGGGACCCTCCCTGCTCTAACTTGCTAAGTAAACTAGGCCAAATACCTGGGCAAGAGATTTCTAGAGAAATCTGAGCAGTTGCAGGAAGCAGAAGAGACACAGGGCTTTGGAACCAAATTGAAGACTCTGTTGTCTGGCTTGGGAAGGAAAATATTTTCAGCTGGGAAACAATATCGGAAACAGCTATGAGATCTCTTGGACAAGGTGCTGGCCTGAGAGTCAAGGACCTTGAAATTTATTTTGCTCATTTGAGAATGAAGATTGGACAGGATGTTGTATTTTAGCCTTAGTTGGTTAGCTGTGAGTGACAAGAAAATGGGCAACCTCATTGGCTAGGGAAACTGAAAAGGAAAGAAGGGTTCAATACCTGCCTAAACTATGAACTGGTTTACAAATGAATCAGCACTTTCACTAGAACAAAAAGCATTTAGAATATGACAGTGCCCATCTGAGATACAGTCTAGAGATCATCTTCTCCAGTGAGTCCCAAGTACAGTGAATATAAAAATCCCAGGTATTTGTGAACAACGAATATCCCAGGCCCCATCCCCAGTGCTGGATTCAGGCCAAGCCTAGAATCTGCAATTTTTAGCAAGCTCTTCAGATGATTCCTACATAGGTGATCTTCAGTCTCCTACTCCATTCTAACCCCTTTGTTTGACAGATGGGGGTAAGCAATTGAGATTCAGTGATTTATTCAGGGTTACGCAACTAGGAAATAGCAGAAATCCAATTCTTTCAATTCTGAATTTGTTGCTATTTTCACTTTACTCTGGTAACTTTTAGTAGAAAGACTGTAGGCAAAAAAGTCTCCAAACCCAATCAAATTATTGGGTTTGCAGGTGATATATTTATGTCTCCCATGACTTACAGTGGTTCATAAAAAGATCCTAAAGAACTCTGCAGGAAAAGAAAAAAAAAAGGTAAGCACCATCTCCCCCACATGCATTGAATTACAAGATAAAAATCATCTTTTAAATTCTTGAACCCAAATGTGAATATATGAGTTTTTCCAAGTTGAACTTCACAGTGAGCATGAACTCCCCAGTCAAGTGACTTTCCTTAGAGACAACATCTTGTCACGGGGCTAGCTGTGCTACTGTTCTCCTACAGATGGCCTTTGTGCTCATGGATAGCCCCCTTAAATCCTGGCTTCCTCGTGCCCATCTTCATAGGCTAAAGGTGTGCAATAGGAGAACCAACTACGTCTGATATTGTGAGCATGGGAGAAGCTTTTTGGTTATCACGTTTTTGAGTAAATGAATTTTTATTTTGAAAAAGCAGGGCAGGACAGAGAGAGGAAGAGAGGCTGAGGGCAGGAAGCAGCCTGTGTGGGAACCCATTTCCTGCCATCCCAGGGTCCCATAGTTGATAATGGACAGCACCCTTCCTTGGTTCCTGTGCACCAGGTGATACTAATTTAAACTCCCCTCTTTATTTTCTAGTGATGAAAGGGAGTTAGCCTTTACTGAGTACCTATGAGTTGGCAGGCATCATTTTTTACCCTCGTTACTTTGTTTCTATCCATTCCTCCCATAATCCTTCAGCATAGATCTGATCATCTCTATTTTTACAAATAGAGGAACTTAGCTAATAACACATAACTTGTGTTCAGTGATAGCATCAGTATTTGAAACCAAGTTTGTATGGTTCCAGACCCTCAGTTCTGTTTCCTGTACCATGTTCTCTGAGATCTAAGGTGGTGGTTGTGTTATCGAAAAGGGATCCCAATCCAGACCCCAAGAGAGGGTTCTTGGAACT
Organism: Saimiri boliviensis; assembly: GCF_048565385.1. Classification (NCBI taxonomy): domain Eukaryota; kingdom Metazoa; phylum Chordata; class Mammalia; order Primates; family Cebidae; genus Saimiri; species Saimiri boliviensis. Next base: position 35,281,257 of record NC_133450.1, on the reverse strand, counting down.
CAAGCAAGAAAGAATTCAGGGTGAGTCCACAGAATAAAGTAAAAGCAAGTTTATTAAGAAAGTAAAGGAATAAAGTATGGCTACTCCATGGCAGAGCAACCTCAAGGGGCTGGTTCGCCATTTTTATGATTATTTTTTTATTATATGCTAAATAAGAGGTGTATTATTTAATTAGTTTTCGTGTAAAGAGGTGGGCAGTTCCCAGAACTGGGGGTTCTTCCCCTTTTTAGACCGTATACGGTAACTTCCTGATGTTGCCATGGCATTTGTAAACTGCCATGGCATTGGTGGGAGTGTCTTTTAACATGCTAATGCATTATAATTAGTGTATAATGAGCAGTGAGGACACCAGAGATCACGTTCATCTTGGATTTTGTGGGCCTTGGCCAACTTCTTTACTGCAGCCTGCTTTATCAGCAAGGTCTTTGTGACCTGTATCTTGTTCTGACCTCCTGTCTCAGTGACTTAGAATGCTTAACCTCCTGGGAATACAGCCCTGACTTAGTGATGATTCTGCTGGGTTGCAACAAATGGTCCTTATTATCTTCCTTTCTTTTTCCCAACACGACTAGACCTAGAGTGTCATTTGGTTTACCTGTAAAACTTACTGAGTTACATATTAGAATAACTCCACCCACTCTGGGGCAGGAACATGAAAGCAAGGAGATGATGGGCTGCTTCTTGCTTTTTTTCTCTTGCTGTAGGCGTTATTTGACTTAGAAATACTCCTGGCATATGCCTGTGATTCTGAAATGCCCCTTCCTCTTCCTGTGTGTGTGATTTGAAAGCTTGTCACACATGTGGCCAACGCAGGTCCAGCTTGGAGCACTAGTGATCTGGCTGCTGTTGCTGGGGGAGTATCCCTGCTGTGAGGTGCTGCCCCACCTGGGCCTGTGGCCTCTGCTTCTCTGCTAGGGTAGTTGTGGCTGTGAGGTACACAGCATGATACAATGCTGGTTTGTATTTCAAGTCCTTTCTTGATGTCACTGATGGGTGCAGTGAATAGAGTGGGGAGCCTCAGGCCCTTCCAAATTCTTAATAGCTTCTAAAATTAGGGGTGTTGGAATGGAAGCAGACAAAAGGCTTACATTATGGAGGTTTCAGGAGAAATGAATCAAATAAGTCTCTAACATTCTGTTTGAATTTATGTTAGTCCGATTGTGTTACCATAACATTTTATGATATGCTACACATTATCTGATGGATGATTAATTTTCAAATGTAATATAAATCATTGAGCTTTTCTGATTTCTGCCACTCTAAATAATTTGGAATTTTTAGTTACTGCAAAGCTGACATAGTCACTCCTTCCTTCCCTTAACCTTCACCTTCTTGTCCCCTCCCTGCCACCAAGCTTCCCTAGATCAGCCAGTGGCTCCTGGCAACTGTCTTAGAATGCTTGAAGCAGAGGGGTTTTTTGTTGTTTTTTTTTTTAGCTGAGGATCTCTTTCTGGAAGGTCCTCTTCTTACCTTGGCAGAACTTAAGAGTTCTTGCCTCTCAGACAAAAACTGTGTGTGCTTGACTGTTGGACTCTCATTTTACTGTTACCGAAGGGACTGTGATTTTGAGAACACTTTGGAAAGCCAAGCTGCCATGGTTGTATCACACGGCCCATTTTCTGAATCTTCAATTCAGATTTGGCAATGAAAGATCGAGCTGGGATTATGATCTGTGATTCTCCAACAGAATTCTCTGAGAGTCAAACTCCAGAAAGAGGCACATCTTTACAAACCTTAGAAAATCAGAGCGGAGGCACCTGGTATATCTGGGAGGGACTGAAGACAATCCACCCAAAGCCCCCGCAGCCCTGTCTCTCTGGTTGCTTTGCTGAGTCTATTCATCCATTTATTGAGAGTCTACTTTGGGCCAGTTATTCTGCCAAGTGCTTTGTGGGCATTTTCTTTTTCAAGCCTCACGACAACTCTGTGAGGTGGGTACTACTAGATACACTTGATAGTTGGAGTACCCTGAAGTTTATGGAGTTTTAAAGTTTTACTCTAAATCACATGGCTTGTAAGGGCAAAGCCAGAACTTCCCTTTTCCTTTGCCTCTACCTCCCCATCACGTACATGCACTCTCTTACATCCCTAAGTTCTTAACCTTGACTCTACAACGAATACCATGTTCATCTAAGATTATTCATGCACGTTACTTGGAATTAATGGCAGAAAAAATTTTTTTCAACCCGTGTGGTGTGGTCACCTTCAGTGCTTATACTGAGTGGAATACTTCCTTCAAAGAGTGGAATGATCCATTGCCTTGGGAGAACTATTTCCATCTCAGTTATTAAGTAATGATTCGTTATTTCTTATAACTGTGTAGCTCTGTGTGGCAACTGAACACATTTGAGGAAGAATGAGCTCTACAGGACATGGTCTTCTGAATCTCACCATTCAGTCAGGGGAAGTTCTGGCCCTTGCTCTCTGTTCCAAGTACTGGCCTTTCCAGCAAGCACCTTTTCTGTGTTCTGCATTTGATTTCAGTGTTCTGGCATTTATTGTCAAAGAAGAAAGAGAGGTCTCTGTGGCATCTTGCCCATAGTGGGGACGGACCTGTGTTCATCTCTCTCCTCCAGTGAGAACTTAAGGGCCCGGGAGGCATAGTGGTGCATCCCGTAGATACATCCCTTCCCTCATGGGTGATACAGAATGACATTTAAATGATATCTATTTCTTCATTTTTTCCTTGCAAAGTCACTTTTCCATACAGTAATCCACTTCACAGTTTATCTTTAAATCCTTTCTCAGTTGTCTATTCTTCTCTGAAAGTATTATCCCAGCATCCTAATGAAGATTCAATGTCTAATAAAATGGGAAAACTCTCTAGCAGTACTATGTTTTGTGGTTTTTTTTTTTTTTTTTTGATTGTTGTTGTTATTTTGTTTGTTTTGTTTTGTTTTTACTGGTGCCTCTTGATAATAAAAAGATTTTATTATAAAGATCCAGCATGGCTTCTGACCCTTCAAAAGCTGTGCCTATGCCAAGCTGTTCTCTCTTATTTGTAACTATTTATACAGTTTTCTCTCCAGATACACTGTTCCATCCTGACCTGCCTTGAAATGTTAGGTTCCTCTTTGTGACTGATCTCTATTTCCTACTTGTGACTCCATTCTGACACTAGCTTTTCCTTTTTATACCATGCTTTCTCATCTCTGCTTTTCTCATGTAGATTTGCTCAAAGAATCCCTTGACTCCAAGATCCTTGTAACTGGCTCTTCTGACTGTGTCAGCATTTGATCCCATTGACTTGAGGAGGCCAGTCCTTCTCAGGAACCACTGTAATCTCTTTTTTTACTTAGAGACAGGGTCTTGCTGTGCTGCCCAGGCTACAGTGCAATGGCATGGTCATAGCTCACTGAAGCCTTAAGTCTTGAGCTCAAGCAATTCTTCCACCTCAGCCTCCCAAGTAGCTGAGACTACAGGCACATATCACTACACCTGGCTAATTCTTAAATTTTATGTAGAGACAGGGTCTTACTGTGTTGCCCAGGCTGGGCTTGAACTCCTGGCTTCAAGCAATTCTCCTACCTTGGTCACCCAAAGGGCTGAGATTACAGGCATGAGCCATAGCACCTGACTATACCTATAATCTCAGTTTGAATTAAACAATAGTCTCTAAGACCCCTCTGTGTAGGGAATCTTGTTACATGTTGTGGTTGTTCAAAGGCCAAGTATTTTCAAAGAAAACCCACTGAGATCAGCTGGATGAGTAACTACCATAGCAGTCACTATGACACCTTGGTCACTGTTTTTCATATCCTAATAATCTAATATTTTTCCTCATGAAAAGGTATATGCTGTGGTTTGAATGTGTCCCCAAAAAAGCATATGTTAAGTAGTAGTTTACTTAATGGCCACTGTAAACTATTAAAAGGTAGGACCTTTGAGAGGTGATCAGCCTATGAGGGCTCTGCCATCATGAATGAATTAATGTCATTATCGAGAAGTAAATTTGTTATTTCAGGAGTAGGTTCTTTATAAGAAAAGTTCAGCCCCCTTTTCTCTCTTTGTCACCTTCTTTTTGCCCTTCTACCGTGCAATGATGCAGCAAGAAGACCCTCATTAGATGCTGGCCCTTGATTTTGGACTTCTCAGCCTCTAGAAATGTAAAGAATAAATTTATGTTTATTATAAATTATCTAGTCTGTGGTATTCCATTATAGCAGCACAAAATGGATTAAGACAGAAAATTGGTACAAGGAGTGGGGTGGTTGTTATAATAAATACCTGAAAATATGGAAGTGGGCCAGGTGTAGTGGATTACGCCTGTAATCCCAACACTTTGGGAGGCCAAGGAGGGTGGATCATGAGATCAGGAGTTCAAGACCAACTTGGCCAAGATGGTGAAACTCTGTCTCTACTAAAAATACAATCATTAGCCAGATAAAATCATTAGCCAGGCATGGTGGCAGGGACCTGTAATCCCAGCTACTCAGGAGACTAAGGCAGAGAACCACTTGAACTCAGGAGGTGGAGTGAGCTGAGATCATGCCACTGCACTCCAGCCTGGGCAACAGAGCGAGACTCCATCGCAAAAAAAAAAAAAGAAAAAAAAAAAAGGCAGAAGTGGCTTTGGTATTGGGTGATGGGTAAAGGCTGGAAGAATTTGGAGTAGCAGTAACAAAAGCCTAGATTGCTATAAATATAGGAGCATTAACCAATTCTGAGGAGGACTCAGAAGAAGAGAATTGGAAACTTCTTAGAGATTACATAAGTGATTGTGATCAGAATGTTGGTAGAAATAGAGACAGTAAAGGCCATTCTGATGAGGTCTCAGAAAAGATGACTATCCCTTATTGGAAACTGGAGTGAAGGCCATGATTATGATGAAGTGGCAAACAACTTGGCTGAATTGCATCCATGCCTGAGGCCTTGCAAAAATCAGAATTTAAGAGCAATGAACTAGGATATCTGGGAGAAGAAATTTTTAAGCAAAACATCAAAGAACCTGTGTGGCTTATTTTAACTGCATGCAGTTAAATGAGAGAAGAGAAAAATAAAGATGGGATTTATAATTAAAAAGGATCTGAAGGATTTTTAGCCTGGTTGTGTGGTAGAGAAAGAAACAGCATTTTCTGGAGAGGAAATGTATGGCTAAGCAACCATTTGATAAGGAGATTAGTATGAATAGAGGAAAGCCAGATGCTATTCATCCAGACAATGGGAGAATGACCCTGAAGGGATTTTAGAGATTTTTTGAGGCTACCCCTCCCATCACAAACCCAGAGCTTTAGGAGGGCAGATGGTTTCCGGGGACAGACCCAGGGTACCATCCACAGGCTGACTTTCCAGTGCCACCTCAGTACTCTGCCTTCTACATCCCCGGAGGAGCATTTTTCTGCCACTCAGTCATAGCTCAAGCAGGCCCACATGTGACTCATGCTGCCACTCTGGAGGATATAAGTGGTAAGGCTTGGTGGTTCCCACATGGTGCTAATTCTGCAGGCATGCAGAATGTATGAGCACTTAGGCCATGGTGGCCTCCACCGAGATTTCAAAGAATATGTTGGATAGCCTGGGCACCCAGGCAGAAACTTATCACAGGGGCAGAGCCATGGCAGAGACCCCCAACTATGGCAATGCTCACTGGAACTGTGGGGTTGGAGCCACCACAAAGAGTCTCCTCTACACCTAGTATAGCTGTCATGGCAGAGCCACCTGAGACTCTAGAACTGTAGAGCGACCAATGTGCAGCCCCAGCCTGGGACAGCTGCAGGAGCAAGACTAATCATAAGAGCTGCTGTGAGGTCTGAGACTAGCAAAGCCATGGGATTGGAGCTGCCCAAGGTCTTCTGGGTGCAACCCTTTCCCTAGTGTATACAGAAAGTGGAAACAGTAAAAGGAGGTTATTTTGGAGCCTTAAGATTTCAGGTTGTTTTCCCTGTTGGATTTTGGACTAACTTGGGATCAGCTACTCCATCTTCCTTTTTATTTCTCCCTTTTGGAATGGGAATGTCTATCCTATGCCTGTCCTATCATTGTATTTTGGAGGAACATAACTTGTTTAATTTTATAGGCTCACAACCAAAGGGGAATTTGCTTCAGGATGAATCATGCCTTGAGTCTCACTCATATATGATTTAGGTAAGACTCTGGAGTTTCGAATTTTAAGTTGGTGCTAGAATGAGTTAACACTTTGGGGCTATTGGGATGGAATAAATGTATTTATATGTGAGAAGGACATGAATTTTGGGGACCAGGGCCAGAATGCTATGGTTTGAATGTGTCCCAAAAAATACATGTGTTGGAAACTTAATGGCTATTGTGATAGTATTAAGAGGTAGGACCTTTAAGAATTGATTTAGGTCATAAGAGCTCATCCGTCATGAATGGATTAATGCCATTATTGTGAAAGTGAGTTTATTATCATGGGAGTGAGTTCCTTATGAAAAGATGAGTTTGGCCCCCTTTTGTCTCTTTCACCCTCCTTTTGCCCTTCCATCATGGGATAATGTAGCAGAAAGGCCCTGGCAATGTGATGGCCTCTCAATCTTGGACTTTCCCGCATATAGGACTATGAGAAATAAATTTTATGTTTATTATAAATTACCCAGTCTATGGTATTCAGTTACAGCATCACAAAATGAACTAAGATAGTATGCATTAAAATCTTAAAATTAAGATTTTAATTAAAAGCTTAAAATCTTTAGTAATAAATCTTCTAGAGACTGTTATAGCAGTCCTTTGCATGTACTCTAACCACAGACACAATCCTCTTGTAACTCTTCCAGTTTTTTTGCATTTTTAATTTTTTTTAATTTTTATTTTTTGTGGCAAGATCATTTAACATGAGATCTATCCTCTTGACAAATAGTATAAGAACACCATGTCATATTAACTGTATGCACACACACTGTCATGCAGCAGATGTCTGGAACTTAGTCACATTGCAACAGTAATGGTAGATCCTTTGAAACGGAACTCCCCATTTTCCGCTTCTCACAATCACTGGAAATCATCATTCTATTCTGTTTCTATCTTTTGGACTATTTTAGATACTTCATAAGTGGACTCATACAATATTTGTTTTTCTATGACTGACTTATGTCATTTAGCATAATGTCCCCCAGGTTCATCCTTGTTGCATATGGCGGGATTTTCTTGTCTTTTAAGATTGAAAAATATTCCATTGTATGTCTATACCACATTTTCTTTATCCATTTCTTTGTTGATACACCTTTAGATTGTTTCCATATTTTGGCTATTGTATATAATGCTACAATGAACATGGGAGTGCAGATATCTCTTTGAGATAAGTTTGCAATTTTAAAAATACAATTTCAACTTTTATTTTAGATTCAGGAACATATGTTCAGGTTTGATACATGGGTATGTTATGAGATGCTGAAGTTTGAATTATGAATAATCCTATCACCCAGGTAGTAAGCGTACTACTCCATAGGTATTGTTTTAAACCCTTTCACCCATTCTTCTCTTCCCTATCTAGTTCCCAGTGTCTGTTCTTCTTATCTTTATGTCCATGGGTACCCTGTGCTTGTAAGCAAGAACATGCAATATTTGGTTTTCTCTTCCTATGTTAATTCATTTAGGATAATAGCCTCCAGCTGCATCCAAGTTGCTGCAAAGGATATGATTTCATTCTTTTTTATGGCTGTGTATATACCACATTTTCTTTATCCAGTCCACCATTGATGGGCACCTAGGTTGATTCCGTATCTTTACTACTGTGAATAGTGCTGCAGTGAACATACAGATACGTGTGTGTGGTTTTGGTGTGTGTGTGTGTGTGTGTTTATTTTTTTTGGTAGAACAATTTCTTTTCTCCACAGCCTCAACAGCATCTGTTTTTAACTTTTTAATAAAGCCATTCTGACTGGCGTAAGATGGTATCTCATTGTGGCTTTGATTTGCGTTTCTCTGATGGTTAGTAATGTTGAGCATTTTTTTATATGTTTGTTGGCTACTTGTTTGTCTTCTTTGGGGAATGGTCTGTTCATGTATTTTGCCCATTTTTTAATGGGGTTATTTATTTTTTGCTTGTTGAATTGTTTAAGTTCCTTGTCGATTCTGGATATTAGACCTTCGTCAGATGCACAGTTTGTAAGCATTTTCTTCAGTTTTGTAGGTTGTCTGTTTGCTCTGCTGATAGTTTCTTTTGCTGTGCAGACGCTCTTTAATTAGGTTTTGTTTATCAGTTTTTGTTTTTGTTCCCATTGCTTTTGAGGACTTAGTCATAAATTCTTTCTCAAGGCCAACATCAGAATGGTATTTCCTAGATTTTTCTCTAGGATTCTTATAGTTTGAGGGCCCACATTTAAGTATTTAATTCACCTTGAGTTAATATTTTTATGTGGTAAAATATAGGGGTCTAGTTTTATTCATCTGCATATAGCTAGCCAGCTATCTATCCTGGCACCATGTATTGACTAGGAAGTCTTTTCCCCATTCCTATTTTTCTCAACTCTTTTGAAGATCAGATGACTGTAGGTGTGCACCTTTATTTCTGGGTTTTCTATGCTGTTCCATTGATTTGTGTGTCTATTTTTGTGGCAGTACCATGGCATTTGGGTTACTGTAGCATTATAGTATAGTTTGAAGTCAGGTAATGTGATGCTTCTGGCTTTTTGTTTCCATGTGAATTTTAGAACTTTTTTTGTAACTCTGTGAAGAATGATCTTGGTAGTTTGATAGGATTAGTGTTGAATTTGCAGGTTTCTTTGCACAGTATGGCTGTTTTAACAATATTGATTATTCTAATCCATGAACATGGAATGTTTTTGGAGGGGTTCTCTCTGATTTCTTTCAGCAGTTACTTGTGGTTCTCCTGGTTGAGATATTTCACTTTCTTAGTTTGCTGTACTCCTAGGTATTTTTTGTTGTTGTGACTATTGTACATGGGATTGTATTCTTGATTTGGCTCTGAGCTTGAACATTACTGATGTACAGGAATGCTGCTAACTTTCTGTATATTGATTTTATATCCTGAAACTTACTGAAGTCATTTATCAGTTCAAGGAGGCTTTTAGTGGAGTCTTTAGGGTTTTCTCAGTATATCATATTGTCAGTAAAGAGAGATAATTTGAGTTATTGTTTTCTTATTTGGATGTTTTTTATTTCTTTCTCTTGCCTGACTGCTCAGGCTAGGACTTCCAGTACTATGTTGAATAGGAGTGGTGAGAGTGAGCATCCTTGTCTTATTCCTGTTCTTAAGGAGAATGCTTCTAGCTTTTGCCCATTCAGTATGATGTTGGCTGTGGGTTTGTCATAGATGACTCTGATTATTTTGAGTTATGTTACTTTTATGCCTAATTTATTGAGGATTTTTTTTCATGTGGGAATATGGATTTTATTAGGAGCGTCTTCTGCATCTGTTGAGATGATCATATGGTTCTTCTTTTTAATTCTGTTTATGTGGTGAATCAAATTTATTGATTTGCATATGTTGAACCAACCTTGCACCTCAGGAATGAAGCTTACTGGATCGTGGTGAATTAACTTTTCTATGTACTACTGGATTTGGTTTGCTAATATTTTGTTGAGAATTTTTACATATATTTCCATCAGGGCCTGAAGTTTTCTTTTTTCGTTGTATCTTTGCCAAGTTTTTGTTTCACACTGATGCTGGCTTTGTAGAGTGTAACTCTTCTATTTTTATCTAGACAAGACAGCTAAGTGTTATTTATGTTGAACACCTCCCCTTTCCCTTCATTCCTGCCTCATTTTCTTATCCTTCATATCTTTTCTGGGTACATATGTGTTGCAAATGCCTGGAAAATTAAGTCAAATGAAGCTCAGTTTCCTGCTCTGAAAAGCCATAGTAGTAGAATAGAATACCTAGTGTTAATATGAGGGAAGGAGACAGGTAAATAAATTCAAGAAGGAATTGAGGGAATTGTGGAAAAGGACAGTGTAGCCATCACTACTGAGATGGTCAGAACACTCACAGGGAAGTGATGGCCGGAGAAAGATTCAGAAGAGGGTGTGATACTAGAAACAAAACTTGAAAAGTGCATTGGTATTTGTAGGTAGATGAGGTAGGAGACCAAGGAAGACGTTTGAACAAAGGCTCTGAGGTAGGAACTGCAAATGGTCCTTCTTTTTTTTTTTTTTTTTTTTTTTTGAGGCGGAGTTTTGCTCTGGTTACCCAGTCTGGAGTGCAATGGCGCAATCTCGGCTCACCGCAACCTCTGCCTCCGGGGTTCAGGCAATTCTCCTGCCTCAGCTTCCTGAGTAGCTGGGATTACAGGCACGTGCCACCATGCCCGGCTAATTTTTTTTTTTTTTTTTGTATTTTTAGTAGAGACAGGGTTTCACCATGTTGACCAGGATGGTCTCGATCTCTCGACCTCGTGATCCACCTGCCTCCGCCTCCCAAAGTGCTGGGATTACAGGCGTGAGCCACCGCGCCCGGCCTGCAAATGGTCCTTCTTTAGTGCTACAGGGGAGAGTATGTGTCTGTACAATGGGTGGGGATGGGGGAGGATGGGGCCTGTATGTAGTTAAAGATAAAGCAAGGAAAGGAGGGACACACCAGATGCAGTCCTGCTGGCTTTCAGAAGCCCCACTAAAGAACTCCCAGCAAGGCTGTGACATCAGATTTGTACCTTACAGGTCTCCCTTTGACAAGAGTTTTCCGTATAGATTTGGAGCGATTTCAAATAAGATGCAAATAAATGAGGGCCTGAGCCAAGACAGTGGATATGGAGAGGGAAAAGAGGGAAGAGTTTTGAGATGGTAAGGAGGCAGGATCCACAGCATTTCAACACAGAGAGGAGATCTGTAAGGGTGTGGGAAGGGGGTTGTTACTGAGGCAAAGGAGTGAGTGGATGAGGTTTTACTCACTGAAACAGGCTGGTACAAGAGAAGAAGGAGGCCTGGGAGGGAGGCAGGAGCTGGCCCTGCTTGGAACATGCGGTTTCCTGCTTATGTGGACATTCTATGGCTTCTTCCATTCTTCTATCCAGGCCTCATGACTGCCATCAGGAATTAGGTTGGGGATCAGAAAGGATTTATAATTGCACAGAATCTTGAGTCAAACTTTTCTCTTCCCTTGCCTCCTGCCACTGCTTACAGCTCATCACCCCATCTCCACTCTCAGTGCCCTTTCCTTATTTTGGATCCCTGGCTTCTGTATAGAGACAGTGGTTATCAGAATGTGCGGAAAATGAAAAGTTAAGAGACTCCTTCTGCAGAAAGGGAAGGTGCAAACTATTTTCAGTAAAGCCCCTGAGCTCAAGGAGGAGAGGACCCTATGAAGAGCTGTGTCTCCCTCTTGACTGAATTCTAGCAAATGTAAAGTCCTGGGGTGTGGCAGCAGTAGCTAATTTGCAGAAATACCAGTTCAGCCTTCAAAGTTTTCTGAAAGACCCACATCTACAAAATGGGAATCAGGAATCCTTGCCTTAGTGGGTCATGTCAGCCAGCAGATTGTTTGCCTTCAGATCCACTCCCTGCCCTTCCCCTGCTCTACTTGATACCACAGAGAACTGACCCTACAATTTGCATTTTCTATTCTCCCGTTCCATTGAGTCCAGTTGGTTTGGAGAGGAAGGATGAAGAGCAGAAATATGAGAGAAGCCATGTATTTTTGTATACACACACACACACACACACACACACATACTCTCTCTCTCTCTCTCTCTCTCTCTCTCTCTCCCCCTCTCTCTCTCTGTCTCTCTCCCCTGCCCCCCCTCACTCTCTCTCTCTCTCTCATGCCTCTGCCCTGCTTCCAGTGGTATCCCAGGCAGTGACATTAGTTCCTCTCCAAGATCCCTTTGTTCTCCCAACTCTAGTTGAGCAGCTCCAGCCCCTGGGCTCTAGTAACAGCACCTCTTCCTTGATTCCTCCAGCCCTGGGGATGGTGGTAGCTTCTCGTCGTTGCTAATCTCTGGGTTGACTCACTGTCCCCTATTTTTATTTATTTATTTATTTATTTATTTATTTATTTTTTTGAGACGGAGTTTCACTCTTGTTACCCAGGCTGGAGTGCAATGGCGCGATCTCGGCTCACTGCAACCTCTGCCTCCTGGGTTCAGGCAATTCTCCTGCCTCAGCCTCCTGAGTAGCTGGGATTACAGGCACGCACCACCATGCCCAGCTAATTTTTTTGTATTTTTAGTAGAGACGGGGTTTCACCATGTTGACCAGGATGGTCTCGATCTCTTGACCTTGTGATCCACCCACCTCGGCCTCCCAAAGTGCTGGGATTACAGGCTTGAGCCACCGCGCCCAGCGCTGTCCCCTATTTTCATTTCAACTCTTCCAACACATTTGTAACTAACTCCCCAAATGAAATGCTCTGTCTTGAACTACTGAGCTAAGTCCTGTTTTACTAATGGACCTTGACAGATACGGGTCTACCTAAGTTCCCTGGTTGGTACATGGTTAATATAAGACCCCCGCAATCTGTTCTCCATTGGCCCGGTTCCCCCAAAAGACTCTTCTGTCTACTCTGGTTCTCCGTCCCTGAGAGTTGGGCTACTGGCCTGGACTGTCTTGAAGGGCAAACATTTGTGCTGTGCTTCCTGAGTGGCATGAGAAAAGGAGCTCTTTTGGCCTAGCCTCCTTCCTGTAGGATTTTCCAAAACTTTCCAGATGTATCTAAGCTCAGGAAACATTTTAATGGCTGGAAACAATGTCTCATGGGAGTTGGGGGTTTGAAACCAACAGAACCTTCTCTAAAAGAGGTGTGTTGAAATATTCCAGAGTCTGTATGCACACATCCAAGCCTGCCCTTCCCTTATTGAAAGCATGGCAGGCTCCCACCCTTTAATTGGTTCATGTCATAGAAGAGGAGTTGGCATTCTCTGAATGCCCTAATGACATGGAGCAGAGGAACAGCTCCAAAGGCCAGAACTCTCTCCAGGAGGGAAAGGATTATTACGTGGTTAGTGATGTATTTGGATTCTAATTCACATTCCACCTCAGATTCTGTAAAGAGACTTCCATAACCCCCTTCTTTTGGCCTTATTTGGCTGATAATAATGGTTGTAAGATTGATCTAAATCATAATAAATCTTGTCTAAGGTTACTTACTGACTTCATGAATTGAGGCATTCTGAGGTTTTTGTGAGGATAGGCATTTATCAAACTGCGGAATGCACTATTGATTCTTTATCAAGCAGGTCGTAGCTTTTACTTTGCGATGTTGCCCACATTTCATGACAACTTTCAGAACAAACTGTATTGAGGGATGGAGATTATTGCTATCTGAAAGCATTCATCAAAGAATAGTAGAAGTAGAAGAACTATGCTTGTGCCTTCTCAGATTCTTCAGCATTGGGCCAAGAGTAGAAAGTAACCATCATTTCGGCCAGGTGCAGTGGCTCACGCCTGTAATCCCAGCACTTTGGGAGGCCGAGGCAGGTGGATCACTTGAGGTCAGCCATTCGAGACCAGCCTAGCCAACATGATGAAACACCATCTCTACTAAAAATATAAAAATTAGCCAGGCGTGGTGGCGGGCACCTATAATCCCAGCTACTTGGAAGTCTGAGGTGAAAGAATCGCTTGGACCCGGGAGGTGAAGATTGCGGTGAGTCAAGATCTCACCATTTTACTCCAGCCTAGGCAACAAAAGCGAAACTCCATATGAAAAAGGAAAGAAAGAAAGAGAGAAAGGAAGAAAGGAAAGTAACCATAATTTCTGGTCTGTGGGGAATCAAACTCCAGGAATTGCTAAGAAATTATTACATGTTCTAATACTATAGGGAACAGCTGAAACCTCATCCTTTTGAGAATTGGACTTGAATCTAAGCCAGTATTGATTTGTTTGGTATGTGTCTTGGAAGTCCGCAAATGCTTTAACACAGTAATCACTAACCAGGATACTTACGTGATTGTTTGATGACTCACATAACTTTATAGACCTTGGGATCAGATATATGTTTTATATAAAAAGAGCAGGATTTTCATGAAGAGCAAGTAGGTTATGTGCAACAATGTAACTATAGTTTCTGTGTCTCTGAAGTGTTCAGCTTTGTATGACATTGTCAGTTCTTTCTTCCGACCAAGCTTCCTTCATTAGCCTATAAGGGAGCCTATGAAGTGAATCACAGCACCAGAAATAACATGAGAAGACTTTGCATTTGAGTGTATAAAAAAGCTGTCATGATTTTTTAATTCTTTCAGAGGTTAAGATTAATTTAAGGATTCTAGTATATAACATACATACATAAACTACTATCTTCATATCTGGGTACCTGAAAAAATTTTTCCGTTGCAAAAAAGCTAATGTTATTCTAGAATAAAGTTCTAGCTCTGCCTAATTAGGTATATGATCCTGGACAAATGACTTTGAATCATAGATTCCTCTTCTATAAGAGAATTACATGATCTAGAAGATGATTTCACTTTCTGGTTCTATGAAGAAGAAACAATGCCATGCTATATCTCACTTACTATTTTGTACAAAGGGAAAAGCCTCATTATCAGTGGGGGCTGGCCACATTGTTAGTGCTAAACCTTGGGATACAAACCTAGCATTCTGCCCAGTTATTTATTTGGCTGATGACTTCCTCTTGTAATACTTTTTGACAGGTGGTCAGAGACTACCTCTTGGAATCCACTTACAGAGCTTGTTAAAAATTTAGATACCTGGACTTCCCAGACTAAATCCGCAGCTCTCGGGGGCGGGACTAGAAATCTGCATTTCTATATTGCGGGGCGGTTATGGAGACACAAAGCCTGATATCCACGGCCAGTCAACAGCACATAGCATTAAAATATTCTATGATATGAATTACCTTAACTCTCTTTACTCTTTGCGTCTAGTCTGCAGGGTCCTAGCCCAGGGCCTACTACCGACTGGAAGATTTGGTCACAACGTTTCTCTCTCTGGGACTGTTTTCTTATTTATGAAATATGGGGTCTGGAGTGTTAATCTCTAAGGAATCTTTGTTTTCTTACAGGTCATGAAAATAGGTTCCTAGCAACCTGTGAAAACCTCCTTAACAAATTAAGGTAGTTTACTGAAAGTACCTTAACAAATCCTATTTCCTGAGAGCCTACTATGTAGTAGGCATTGCACAGCTTTTTTCTTTTCTTTTCTTTTCTTTTTTTTTTTTTGAGATGGAGTCTCACTCTATCACCAGGCTGGAGTGCAGTGGTACATTCTCAGCTCACTGCAACCTCCGCCTCCTGGGTTCAAGTGATTCTCCTGCCTCAGCCTCCCAAGTCTGGGTCTATAGGCTCACGCCACCATGCCCATCTAATTTTTGTATTTTTAGTAGAGATGGAGTTTCACTATGTTGGCCAGGATGGTCTTGATCTCTTGACCTCATGATCTGCCCATCTTGGGCTCCCAAAGTGTTGGGATTACAGGCGTGAGCTACCACACCTGGCCTGTGCAGCTTTTACGTATGTTTCACTTATTCTTTTTTTTTTTTTTTTTTTTTTTGATGGAGTCTCCTTTGTCGCCCAGGCTGGAATGTATGGCGCGATTTCGACTCACTGCAACCTCTGCCTCCCTGATTCAAGTGATTCTCCTGCCTCAGGTTCCCAAGTAGCTGGGACTACAGGCACCCACCATCATGCCTGGCTAATTTTTTGTATTTTTAGTAAAGATGGAGGTTCACCATGTTAGCCAGGATGGTCTCGATCTCCTGACCTTGTGATCTGCCCTCCTCAGCCTCTCAAAGTGCTGGGATTACAGGCGTGAGCCACTGCGCTCAGCCACTTCATTTATTCTTTATGCTAACCTGTGATATTATTGTTATTATTATTTACACTTAACACTTAAGAAAATGGAGGCTCAGAAAACTTAAGTTGCCCAGGCCCACTGAGTCAATAAGTGGAGCTGCAGTGAAATAGGATGAAACTGGGGCCATGAACACATAAAGAATTGCCTGGGTCATTGCTCCCCTCAAGCTTCACAAGGCCTGGGCCATATCCAGCACACTGCTCATTCACCCTGTGTTCCACTCTTTCAGCAAAGGAGCCCTGGTTTTGGTTTCTTTCGATGTTTACTTGGCCTCTTGCTTAAGCATTTGCCTTTCCTCCTCAATAACAGTGAAAGGACTGAAAAAATAAATAAAGAAAGAAAGAAAAGAAAATCCCAGGGCTGGAAACATTTTGTTTCCTACAAAAAGAATATTTTGTGGCCAGCTCTGTGGTCGAAAGTATTTTTCCTGTGGTCTAGGGATGGGTTGGATCCCATCTCTTCTTGGCCAGTGTCTGAGAACTTAGCCTGTGGCTTCCCATCAAGTCAGCACATAGCATGCTGTTTTTTGAACGAGTGTCTGATGATGTTGAATTGTTCGTAAGTGGACAAATAGGTCTGTTTGGGTGTATAAGAAATGTGTACATGTGCCTCTGGCTCTTCCAGGGCAGAGTGAACCTGGGAGTGGTTTTCCACATGCTCTACATATCACTGTAGCTTTTAAGTTTTCATCACTCACATGATGACCAAAAAATTCAGATGCTGACAAAATGAGAGGAGGGTGATATGTGAGCCTTACGTGGATTTGCAAGTAATCAGAAAGCCAGGGAATCTAAGATTTCCTGTCACATTTCTTTCCATTTTCAAATGGAAAATGTCACATTTCTCTCCATTTTTCAAATGCCCAAAACCAAGACGTGGGCTTGGTTTTATTATGGCAGGGTGGTCTGATGGTAATGTAGAAGATGGGAATTGTGAGAGCTGCCCCAGCTTGGCCACCTTCAGCCTTCGGGACACTGAGCTTTGCCTAGTCTTGGATAAGTGCCTTTTTCTCAAGGACTGCATTTTCCTATATAAAAACAGAAATTTGTCTTAAAGAAAAAAAAACTGTGCTTTCAAGAATAAAAGCTCTACTGAGGAACGAATTTTGAGTATTCAAACAGAATTCATGGATAAGAAATATTAGTGCTAGGTACCTTTTTTTTTTTAACTCTTAAAGCATTATGTACTCATATTTGTATGCTTCCAGTATGTCTTTGCAGTGTGTATTAATGCCTAGAACTTTTCAGCATGTTCTCCATGGCATGGCCTTGGTGATTCCCTCTCTTACATTCTTGTCAGCCACCGTGAAGAACTGGCGTTCTCTGGACTCTCACTGCACATGGTTTTAAGTTCAGTTACCTGCTGACTACCTCCCTTTTATGCCAGCTGCAAGTTGTAGCACAGTGCCTGGCACAGAGCAGATGCCCAGCTTGCATCTGTTGACTTAAATGAAATAAACTCCAAAGATGACAAGCTACTATTTGTAACTTCAGGATTCTCTTGTGCAAAGTCCTCTACATAGCTCTTCATTCAGGGACATTTCTAGAACTCAAATTATCATGACTTCCAGGGAGAAAAGTTGTAGCCACTGGATTTGGGGGCATTGTTTGAGGAAATAAGCAAATCCCACAGGTGGAAAGAATTGTGAGTTGTGTGTATGTGTGTGTGTATCTGTGTGTGTGGAGGTGAAAGATGTTTAGGAAAAATCTGAAAAGCTATTGCAGTGGAATTAAACCATGAAAAGTGTTTTAGAGGGAGAGGAATTACGGTAGACTCAGCAGTGGTGGCACTGGCGATAGGCCTGCACCTACCCTGGGGTGCAGAAACTGGCCCATCCAAGTCAGCTCCATGGGAAAGAATGACCACAAAGTGATCAGGGGTCACCAGTGGGAAAAACTGGCATTTGCTACATTTTGTCACACAAGACAGTAGAGTTGTTCTCACAGTAGGGGCTGGGATGGGGCGGAGGTAG
Source organism: Saimiri boliviensis (assembly GCF_048565385.1). NCBI lineage: Eukaryota > Metazoa > Chordata > Mammalia > Primates > Cebidae > Saimiri > Saimiri boliviensis. The sequence continues at coordinate 35,263,624 of NC_133450.1, read as the reverse complement.
TGGTGGTGATTTTAGTAAACCAGTTTTCTGGTGAGGGGGGCATGTTTCTGTTTTTACCGCTTAACAATGAGACGCAGCCCAAATAACAGATCCCTCAGTACACTGAAATGCCAAGGCCAAATGAACTGGTAGAACTTTGTGGCTTTGGCTCTTGGCTCACAGGCATATCCGTGCATTAGGGCCATGGCTTGGCAGTAGACAAAGCAGCTGTGTGGGTCCTCAGGGAGCTCTCTGGCTCTGTGGCTTTCTTTGATATACAACTCAACTTTGGCAAATTTTTCCTCCCACGGCGCTGTTTATGAGGTCCAGAGGTAGGCAGAGACCTTCATTATGGAACCCAAAGCCAACAGCAAACTAAAACTACAGGATGTCTTCCCACATTCACACTCTGCTTGCAGGCTGAAGAGCTAACCCACAAGGCTTTCAACAAAGGGACAATTTAGGGGAAGAGACTGCAGAATTCTCTTCTCAGCTTCCCATGTCTATAAATCTGTAGGATTGGCCAGACCTCTTAAACTTTATTTCCTTCAGAAGGAAAAAATCTCTTACTTAAAAAGGATTCTGTGTAAGATTACTAATGTACTGGTTTCCAATTCAATAGTATTTAAAAACAACAGTAGTAACAACAACAGCTAACATTTATCAAGTACTTAACCATTTGCCAAGTACTAAAATGCTATGCATATATTATTAATTATGTACTTATTATCACATCTTTGTAAGGTAAGTTCTATTATCCCCATTTTATATGTAAAGGAACTCAATCCCAAAGAGGTTACTTGTTAGTTATTGTTGATCTTAATAATTATTTACCAATTTAAGGTGTAATTTTACAGATATATCTTATAATTGACTGGTTTTTCTGAACGCCACCTTCCTCAGTTTATGACACTGGGCCACAGATAATAAAATAATTAAAATCAGCACATTCTTAATTGTTAACCCACCTCAAACTATAACTGAGTCTTGGCCAGTTTTAAGTAATATCATCCTTTTATCAGGAAATCTAAAATTAAGACTTTTCTAAAGTCATGAGCAGGTATACAGAAAGTGATTGACTTGGCTGGGCATGGTGGCTCACGCCTGTAATCCCAACACTTTGGGAAGCCAAGGCGGGTGGATCACGAGGTCAAGAGATTGAGACCGTCAAGAGATTGAGACCGTCCTGGCTAACATGGTGAAACCCTATCTCTACTAAAAATACAAAAAATTAGCTGGATGTGGTGGTGTGCACCTGTAGTCCCAGCTACTCGGGAGGTTAATGCAGGAGAACCTATTAAACCCGGGAGGCAGAGGTTGCAGTGAGCCAAGATCATGCCACTGCACTCCAGCCTGGTGACAGTGAGACTCTGTCTCAAAAAAAGAAAGAAAGAAAGTGATTGACTTGGTGAATGAATGGGATCAACTGTCCTACAGCACTTGTGCAGTAGAGTGGAAACGAACATGGTGTTGGACTGAGAACGGTTTAAGGTATTGGAGGCAATGATTCTGTTCAAGTGCCAAGAATAAACCAATAGACTCTAGAGGGGCTGCATGTCATGGTTTAACATCTAGGTTATAGCGATGCAACTTTCTTTCTTTACCAGTTTCTGTATCCTCTGTGCTTTCTATAGCAGCTGCTCCAGGGAATGCTGATGATAATATTATCAGTTGCCATTTTTGTGCCAGGCACATGGTAAGAGCTATACAAACATTATCTTTACAATATGCTGTGAGGTGGGTTTTTACAATAACACTATGAAGTGGGTATTATTACCCTGTATTTACAGATGGAAGAAATGGGTTATGGAGATTATGAAGTACTCTGAAGTTAAAACAACTAGTAAATGGTGGAAAAGAGACTCTAAAGTGAGGTACAGCTGCTAGGTTGTCTTGCCTCATAAACGGTGTGATAGATATCTGGTATTTCTGTTCATCTTTTCTCTCATACCTACACCATGATTTTCCTGTAAGGAAACATGCCTCTTCAATTTTTTTCAGCCTATGTTGTCTAGTTAGGGCTGATTATACCCACTGGCTTCATGTCTGACCAATGGAAGGATCGCTTTTCCTGTCTACAGAGATTGGTTTGCAATAGTTGGTTAACCCAAGCTAACCTGAATAGAGTAAGCCCAGAATTTTGCTGAACAATAAGAGTTGCTAATTTGGTGGTATATAGGCCTAGAGCTCTTTGTAGCTGTCTTTGCCACTATATGAAGGAACCCACTTGGGAATGACAATAAATCAACCTAGAATAAAACAAAAGAGATTGAGAGAATGTTCCAGGTGAAAGGAGGGGAGATTATGAGGTCCTCATCTGAGGCCCTAGATCCAACTATGCCTAAGGTCAGTTGCTCCTGAACATTCCAGTTAAGTGAGCCAATCAGTTCCCTTTGTGTTTGGTCTCAATCACATCTCTGTTACTTGTAACAGAAAGAATACTAAATAATACACATATTGGATACTCATCGTTACATACAAATGTGAGCCGGATAATTCTAATAATGAGAACCTGTATTGCTAAGTTAAAGAGTTTCTTCTCCCATTAAGTAGAGATAATTCCTGATTATTCAGGGTCTACTTTCCTGGTTCCTATATGATTCCATCTGTTTCTTTTCCTCTTCCTTCTTAGGCATTTGCCCTTTGTCTTACTGGTTTCCTTTTGGCCTTTTCATTATTCACCTCCATCACAGTACAGAGAGAGAAAAAAAAGCCTGACACTTACATTAAACAGCTTTTCTGGCTTATAAAGCTCTTGAAAAAGTTTCAGATGAAGAGTAAGTTAAAAATATTGACTTAAAAGCAATTACAAAATCATTTTGGGGTTTTATTTAGCCATTCTATGCATGGCCTTTTTTTAAAAAAAAAGAAAACCACATATTAAGCTTTGATGTCATTGCTTCCACGACAAAAATGCAACCTTTTCTGGGTTAGTTGCACTTAATCATTAATGATGAGCTGTAAAATATTCTTTCCACTTCAAAAGTGGCATCAAACAAGTAACTAAGATGAAATTAGTAATAATTTTGGAAATGTGGTCATTCAGCAAGCTGATTTTTACTGAACATCTACTGTATACTAGGTTAGGCTCTGGAAAAAGCAAAGATGAATAAAACATAATTTTCAAAATCTAGCTGGATCAGCAAGTCTGAATTGTGAGTGAGCAGGAGGGGCAGAGGTGAGGGTGGAGACTGCAGCAGCCAGTGGCCCATATTGAGAAGGACCTACTGAAGGCTTTGGAAAGTAGATACTATAGGGAGCTGAGGATGGTCTTCAGGAAGTGAAAAATGTGCTAATCCACTGGTGTGGCCTTGTGGATCATATACAAAGGTCTTAGTTGTCTGACGGAGAAAACTCACTTTAAGATACGTGAATATATGATCCATACAGTCTACCAGGACATCCCTTTGATACACTGACCATATACATATAACATAATATATTATATTCTCATATACACTGGGAATATAATATATTATCTTCTAGGCTTGGTATATAATCAGAAAGCTGGAAGTACAGGCATTTCAGTCACCGAAGCTGTAGACTACAGTTCACCCTAAGCAAGGAAGCGAGTGTTTTTTATCATGTCATCTCCTGGATTCCTGGGTCTTTTTGAGTTACCTCAAACCTGGGCCATTTAGCTTCTTATGGGCAGGAACCTCATTGTGTTCATCTTTGTTTTACCTAATGTCTAACTCAGTACTTAGAATATAGGAGGTACTCGGTAAATATTTGTTGAATTAATATAACATTAAATAAATCATTCAGTTCTGAGTAGTCATTGTTTATACTTGTTGTAAATATGGTTTATATAATTTCCAAGTATGTCTGCCCTTTTTAGGTCTTGTGTTTCCATTTTGGTGTAGTCTGCTTTCAGTGGCACCCAGCTAGAATTTGCCTGCTCAACAGAAAATCTCTGGGAGTACCGAATTGCATATCCTGGCTTGATTGCTGTCAGAGAATGGCAGAGCACATACTCTGTCTTTAACTGGAATTTCCATGTATAAGAGAGGGGATGTTTTTGTTTGTTTATTCTGAAATGGAAAACAAAAAAGTAATGCATGCTAGTTGTGAAAAAAAATCAAGTGATATAGTAGGAGGGAATATAATATATTATCTTCTATGCTTAGTATATAATCTTCTTGGCTTTTTCTATGCATATATCAAAAGATTTATGTACTCACCATATACAATGTCATATAACCTACTTTAAAAATGATCTACACATTATGGATAATTTTTCATGTAAATATACATATTACTGATCCTTTTTCATAGCAGCATAGTATTCATGGTATGGCTATACAGCATTGTAGTTAAGAGCATAACACAAAAATGAATGAAATTTTGTGTTTCTTAAAAACTTTCATTTTTAATTACTTAAAAAACAGCCAGTCATGGTGGCTCTTGCCTATAATCTCAGCACTTTGGGAAGCCAAAGCGGGTGGATCAGGAGATCAGGAGATCGAGACCATCCTGGCCAACATGGCTGGTGAAATCCCATGTCTACTAAAATACAAAAATTAGCCAGACATGGTGGTGCGTGCCTGTAGTCCCAGCTACTTGGGAGCTGAGGCGGGAGGCTCGCTTGAACCTGGGAGGCAGAGGTTGCAGTGAGCCGAGATTGCACCACTGTACTCCACAGCCTGGTGACAGAGTGAGACTCTGTCTAAAATTTAAAAAAAAAAAAAAAAATTAGCCAGGCGTGGTGGCACATGCCTGCGAGACTCTATCTCAAAAAAAAAAAAAAAAATTGATTTAAACGAAAGAACCAAAGAGGTAGCAATATAGCTTCGTTTTAGAAATAGCTAACTTAGTGCATGAATATTATAGCCATGCTTTGCTTTGTCATTAACTTTGTCTAATCCTTCTACCTAGGGACACCAAAGAGCATGGTAAACATTTTACAAAGACTCCTCAAAGCGTATTCTGTGCTGATCTGGACTGAATGGATCTTTAAATCTAGTTGTTTTTAAATGTCTTTTAGTAAGGCCCACCTTCATTGAGCCTTTCTCTTAAGATCCTGATTTGAAAGGGGTAGATGGCTCAGAAAACCGCTCCAGATCACCAAATAAAATATCAAGTTCTGAACAATGAGACACCTTAAGGCCATCCCCCTAGCTATCCCCAAGATCACCCTCCCTCCTCCTGCGTCTCCCTCCTCGAGCTGGAGATCCTGCCGCTGTGCCTGAGGAGGAGTGAGGCCTCCAGGCTCTCGTATTGCTAAAGCTAGTTTTTGTTTTTGTTTTTGTTTCCATTCTCTTTTCTCTTGCTTCTTCAGCGTCTCATTTCTCCTAGAGTTCTGGCTGACTCCCCTGGGGATGAATCTGCCTGCTTGTGCATACTGGAATCCGCAGTGTCATTAGGGTAGTTATCTCTAATTTATTCTTCCTCCTTGTGATTAGAAGAACTAGGGCTGAGTATTGAAGAAAACTCATGTGGACTCTTGTCTTTGTGATAAAAGCTTCTGTTCCATAGTAATTAGGCAGAGCTCTAGTTTACTTCTAAAACATGATTAACTCCTTGGAAAGGAGGGGAGAAAACGGAAAGTTATTTAAGATGGGTACCCTAGGGGAACAAAGAAGAGGATTTTCCCATTGTTAGGCCTCCTAATTAGACTAAGCCCAAGGTTGCTGTGTGTCATTCCAGGAGGCAGTTGCCTGCCTGGTAGGAGGACAGGAGCAGAGGGGTGACAGAATGAAGCTGACATCAGAAAGGCCCCAAAAGAGCTTAGGACTTTTTCGGGGGGGTGGGGAGAGACGGAGTTTCACTCTTGTTGCCCAGGCTGGAGCGCAATGGCGCGATCTCAGCTCACTGCAACCTCCGCCTCCCGGATTCAAATGATTCTCCTGCCTCAGCCTCCCGAATAGTACAGTTGGGATTACAGGCACATGCCTCCACACCTGGCTAGTTTTTATATTTTTTAGTAGAGACAGGGTTTCACTATTTTGACCAGGCTGGTCTCAAACTCCCGACCTCAGGCAATCTGCCTGCCTCGGCCTCCCAAAGTGCTGGGATTCCAGGCGTGAGCCACTGTGCCCAGCCAGGACTATTTTAAAGACTGTGTCTTCTGGACTTACCTCCTGTTTCACCTCTGAAGGGCCCTCAGGGAGAGAGGGAGCTTAGACCCCACACTCTGTTCTGTAGTTCCTCACATAGTTTTTCTCACTCAGAACCACTGAAGGAGGTTGGGTTTCTTTATTCCTCATGACTCTGTTTTGCTTGACTTGTTTATGGTGAACCTGTGGTATTACCAGAAAAACATAAAGCCATATTCATAGTGTACCAATGGGGAAAGAGAGAAAAATCAATTGTTTGTTGAGACTGGCAAATAGTCTCGCAGTGTAGTCAAGTCAGCATTAACAGTAAGAAGGGAATATGGGATTATGATACTGTAAAAGGCCCGGGAGGATTCTGAGCAGACTTCATTTTTAGCATGACTGTGGGGTCTCAGTGCCAGGCCATGCTGCACCCCACAAAGGCCCTATCCAGACTTCTCAGCCCAGGGAACGCCTTATATTGGACAGTTTTTGACTCCTTTGATGGTCAGTATTCATCTGCATTCTCAGCTTCAGGGTCCTGTGTTTCGGGCAAGATAACCTATTCACTCCTTCTGTAGAATGCTCAGCCTGGTGGTATGTGTGTTAAGTAGGTAGACTGCCTGAAGACACAGATTGAGCACAAACAGGTGATTCTAATGAGACTTTTAGAATTTTAAACTCTTTACATATCCAATCTGGTTGCTGTCAGGCTCTTCTTACCAAGTTCTTTCTGAGATCCTTCTGGTGCATATACGTACCTGTTTCCTGAATTATTTCAGTCTGTGAGCCTATTTCTGTGAATTAAAGATGCCTTAATTCCCCTATAATAGTTGATAAGTGAGTCATTCGATGGTTATATATAGTGTAAGATTTAGACACAGTCACATTAAAAACATTGAAAATACAAAAGACAAAGCTGGCAGGTTCCTGGTTGTACCCTGACAGCACTGGAGAGAGTTACTGTATAAAGTTCCAGCTCTCCTCCATCTTTCTGAAACTAGATTTAGTTTGTGCTTAAAGGAAAAGCTGGGAAGGGTGCCCTGCTGTCTCTCTGTTACACCCTTCAACTCCTCTGAAATCCTGTCTTGTGTTTTCTTTTTGTCCTTTGCCCTTGCATTTGCTGGAGGAGGACTTCAGGGAAATAGTAAGAATGCCGCAGTAACAGAGAGAATTAATTTGACCATGCTCTGAAGAAAGAGCATGCTGATTTCTCACTAGCATTGGTTCCTCCACCCATCAGAGCAGCGCCAGGGATGTGGTACATTAAACAAACCAGTCCCATTTGACCAGCTGTTTTTGAATGTGTCAAGCCCACATTTTAGCCTCTTTACACAGAAACATGTTGCCTTCCTTGAATCGGTTCCTGTGAGACTAAAGAAAGTCCCGTGTGGCCCAAGCATGATGTAACAGGGATGTGTGCTTCAGAATTCAAGACACACCCTCCGTGTTCCTGGCATCTTTTTGCTGTAATAATCACATAGCCACAGTCTTCCTTCTGTGACCCTTGAAAGCCAGAGTTGCCTCGCTTCGGCTGCATTTTCTAGCAGGCCTGAACAGGAGGACCCAACTCTTGTTTCTTAAGGGTCTGTGGAAGGTGCTGGGAAGTCAGACTTGCCTAACCGGATATCCAGAGAGCTTAGGATTTACAGCTGGACAGAGCTCTTGTGCATCTTGGTTTTTTGGTTATTTATATACTCCTGATTTAGGGTAGAGAAAGGGAATGGATTCCTGTTGCTTGAAATTGCCTGACAGTATTCGTTTGCTTTAATTGGCATTAGATTTAAGTTTCCAAATTCAGATCATGATGAAACCAGTTTATACTTACTTGAAAGTTGAAGTTGGTGATACTTACATTAACATTTTATTTTTAAAAAACCAGTAAAAATAAAATTTAAATGTAGTATTTGATGGCGATGAACTTACTAGCAATAAAGTTAGTTCTTACTTCCTTCAGAGTACCCAATGGTAACATTAACAAATGGTAACATTAACAATTTTAGTAATGGTTAGAAATATCATTTTAAACCTAAATGTACAGTTCGATAGCCTGTGTATGAAGTTGTACTTTAGCCTTACACACATAGGCACTCTCACATGGACAGCAAGGAAAGGCAATTAGACCATTCAGCTAACTCTTTAGCCTTAAAATGGAGCAAGTGACCAACTTTTCTGCATTTTTTTTATCCCCATAAGATTCTCTCATCATAGTGCAAAGAAAGTATTATTTCTCAGGTTCCTATGATGTGCCACATTTTTCACTAATTTCATCTCTTTAATCCTCACAATAAGCCTATGAGATTAGTGATATTGTATTCATTTTAGAGATGAGGAAAATAAGGCTTAAAGAGTTTAGAGTACCCAACATTATATAGCCAAGATTTGAAGACATGTTTGGCAAAATCTAAGATGTGTTACATTTTGTAATAATGTTGATTGTACTTGGCCCCAAGCCACCTTTTTTAGTGCTCTATAAGCATGATTTGATAATAGCTAAAAAATAGTATTGAGCAGCCTTAAGAGGAGCTATTTGGTACATATGTACAGTAGGATGTGTGTTGTGTGCACACTTGTGTGCACGTGCGTAACTCTCAAACTGCTATTATGACAGTACTACTAAATCACTACCTAATTGAAGATAGAAAAACTAAAGTTCACAAAGAGTGCCTTCACTTTAATGTGGAGATTTGACCACATGTTCATTCTTTCTCATGATTCATTTGAAATTATTTCCATGTGATAAAATAGTAAAGTTAATCCAAAAAGACAAAGAGAGTGTGAATCTTTTTAAGACATCAACAGATTTCAGCAAATAATAGAATACAGGAAATGATACAAAATTGGCAAGAAAGAACAGAGACATTTTGGTGCCTTCAAAATAGTGTAGGAGTAGAACACTTGCGAGAGTTCTTCAGGACTTAGAAGTACCAGATATCAAAGAATACAGAAAAGACAAAAACAGCAGATTGGTTTAAAATTTTACATGAAATATATAAAGTAGCTGAACCTCCTTTTTCATGCAAGAAAGGCAAGTGACAAATCTCCAACCCAGGATAAAAGCCAAAATTTATCTTTGGAGACAGACTTGGGACTCTAGACAAAGCAAAGGACAAAAATGGGCATTTTGTTAAAACAGAGGATTATGCCTGCCAAATGGTGAGTCTATAGCCTCTTTCTCTGCCCTGCTTCTAGAATGTAGCAACCAAACAAGAGAGTGAAGAGCTCATTTTTTAAATATCAGTCCACTTCTAAGAAGGTGTCTCCATTTATTGACTCTACAGTGGATCCCACCAGTTTACAAATGCTGTATGTATACACAGTGCTTTTAATTGTATTTTTAGTATAAAAATATTTGATGCTTTAAATATGATTGAAAACCAAGGAATACCAGACTTTGGAAAATGCCTGTCATATCAAGGAGAGAAGAAAACAGAATAAAAGAGCTGTGAGGATTTAGAGATAATGTAAGATTCAGAAGAAAACTTAAAGTGTAATTAATTTCTCAGAGTTAAAAATGTCATAAGAACAAAAATAGGAAGCAGTGAATTAGAAATGGTCGGAAGACAAGGAAGAGTACCTGGAAATTAATAATATGATAGGTGACAGATTCAACTAAAGAGCTGAAAGATAATTTTAAAAGTGGCATTATTTGCTATTTTAAATTATGTGTAAACATTAAGTTGATTTAAAAATGTCAGTTGTCTAGTGCTGTGAAAACTTTTAAAACAGAAAAAGGATGAGTCAGAATTAAAAGGGGAGATAACCAAGATAGATACTGAATAAATCAGGATGTTTAAATTTTGACTTAGGAGATTCTGTTTTCAGCATGGTGAACCAACGCACTCCCAAAATCTACACCTCCATAAAAGTAACAAGAACATTGACAAAAACTGTCAAAATAAACTTCTTCAGAATTCTTGAAATTAAATAAAGGCTCACAACAGTCTAAGGAGTGTTTATGTGAGGAAAAAACAAACAAACAAAACAAGTGATTCTCAGGAAGAACAGCAAGACTTGTGGAATTTTAACCGCCCTAATTCTGTTCTCTTTTCATCAGTGCTATAGTAACCTTGAACATCAATAGTCTTTATTTGTAGCATCTTTGAAAGCCAGCATGGTAGCAGCCACTGGATAGGATAAAACAGGTTTGGAGCACCTCAAAAACCCCATCCCAGAGACTTGCTATTATTTGACCTAACAGCTTGCTAAAAAGCTCCATTCTCAGGGCTTGTCTTTATTTGATCTAGATTCGGAACTTGGTCAGTGTGAACAGCACTACCCACAGAGCATTTGTTGAAAACAATCAGTGGTAATTGCTTACCATCATGGCTGCCCAAGGCTCCATTACCAGGTAGGGCCAATAAGAGGCTGACCAAAAAAATGTAAAATCAATCTGGGGGAATAAGATGGCTACAGGGGGTTTTGTAAAGCTTTTACATATACCAAAGAATCTAGAGGGCCACATACATACCCAGCGCTTTGTAAGAGCTGAGAAAACCTGAAGCTCTCACTTCTGGCTGCACTTGAGGCTGTGTGCAAGAAGGAATTAAACAAAACAGAGGTATATGGCTTGATGGGGTATTGAATGCATGACCCAACACATACACACACACACACACACACACACACACACACACACACACAGAGAGAGAGAGAGAGAGAGAGAGAGAGAGAGAGAGAGACAGACAGACAGACAGACAGACTGAAAGATTTACTGATTCACAAAGGAAATCTGTTGTGTGATTAGTGGACCACTAAGTCACTTCATGTATAAGGGATCTTCAGTAAAATTAACTGACTGACTTCTCATCAGAAACCACAGAAGCAAAGGTAATAGAATAACATATTTAAACTGTTGAAAGAAAAAGATTGTCAATCCAGAATTCTATACCCAGCAATACTATCCTTCAAAAATGAAGGAAAAATTAAGACATTCCCAGAAAAACAAAATCTAAAAGAATTTGTCACTAGTACACCTACCATATAGAAAATACTAAAAAGAATTCTTTAGGCTGAAATGAAAGGACACTAGAGAGTAACTCGAGTCCATATGAAAAACTAAAGTGTGTTAGTAAAGATAAATATATAAGTAAATATAAGGCAATATATGTATTTTTGTTTGTAAGTCTGTTCCTCTACTATCTTATTTGAAAGATAACTGCAAAAAGCAGTTATAAAACTGTGTAGATGGGCTTATAATGTATAACAATGTAATCTGTATGACAACGGTACAAGGGAGGGAAAGAGAATAGAGCTATATTGATGCAAAATTTTTGGAAACAATTGAAATTAAGGTGGTATCAATCTGAACTAGTTTTAAATTAAAGTATGAATGACAGTATTAGGGGAGCCTCTAAGAAAATAACTCAAAAATGCATAGTGAAAAAAATAACAAGAGAGTTAAAATTGTATACTAGAAAAATATCTAACACAATGCAGTAATAGCAGAAAACCGTAATGGCAAAACAGAGGAACAAAAAGGAGTTACACACAGAAAACGAATACTGAAATGGCAGGCATATATTCTACTTCATCAATAATTACATTAAACATGAGTTGATTAAATGCTCTAACCAAAAGGCAGAGATTGGCAAAATAATTTTTTTTTAAAAACAATATGATTCAACTATATGCTGTCTACAGGAGACACACTTTGAGTGAGACACTGATAGGTTGAAAGTAAAAAGATGGAAAAATGTATGTCATGCAAACAGTAAAGAAAGCTGGAATGGCTATGCTAATATCAGACAGAATAGACTGTAAGACAAAAATCATTACTGGAAACAAAAAGACATTTTATAATTATAAAAGGATCGCTCCATCAAGAAGACATAACTATAAACATATGTGCACCTAACAAGTGAGCCCCAAAAAACATGAAGCAAAAACTAATAGAATTTAAGGGAGAAATAGAAATTCAGTGATAATAGCTGGAGGCTTCAATACCCCACTTTCAATAATGGATATAACAACTAGATAGAAATTCAACAAAGAAATAGAAGACTCCTCAAGCCTGTAATCCCAGCACTTTGGGAGGCCGAGGCGGGTGGATCACAAGGTCAAGAGATCGAGACCGTCCTGGTCAACGTGGTGAAACCCCGTCTCTACTAAAAATACAAAAAAAAATTAGCTGGGCATGGTGGCACATGCCTGTAATCACAGCTACTCAGGAGGCTGAGGCAGGAGAATTGCCTGAACCCAGTAGGCGGAGGTTGTGGAGAGCCGAGACCGTGCCATTGCACTCCAGCCTGGGTAACAAGAGCGAAACTCAGTCTCAAAAAAAAGAAAAGAAAAGAAATAGAAGGCTCAAATAGCACTCTACACTAAGTAGACCTCTGGCCTATTTAAAATTATATTTTTTAGGGATTCAGATGAGCTTACTTTATGCCCCCTAATTTCTGTAGAAAAAGTTGTGAAGTAGGCCGTGTGTGGACAAATTAATAAATATTTTCCACCCTGCCATTTCCAGCAGAACACTCTACACAACAACAACAGATATATGTTCTTCTCAAGTATAAATTAGGCCACAAAGTGAGCCTCAATAAATTTAAAATATTGAAATCATACAAACTTCTCCAATCACAATGAAATGAATTTTTTTTTCTTTTTTTTGAGACAGAGTCTCACTCTGTCACCCAGACTGGATTGCAGTGACACCATCTCGGCTCACTGCAACCTCCACTTCCCAGGTTCAAGTGATTTGTGTGTCTCAGCCAACTGAATAGCTGAGCTTACAGGCATGCACCACCACATCCAACTAATTTTTGTATGCTTAGTAGAGGCAGGGTTTTGCCATGTTGGCCAGACTGGGCTTGAACTCCTGGTCTCAAGTGATCTGCCCACCTCAGCCTCCCAAAATGCTGGTATTATATGTGGGAGCCAACATACCCAGTCCTGGAGTGAAATTAATAATAAGTAACAAAAGAAAAATTTGGAGGCCAGGTGTGGTGCCTCATGCCTGTAATCCCAGCAATTTCCGAGGCCGAGGCGGGCAGATCACGAGGTCAAGAGATCGAGACCATCCTGGCCTACCTGGGGAAACCCCATCTCTACTAAAAATACAAAAAATTAGCTGGGTGTGGTCATGCATACCTGTAGTCCCAGCTACTCGGGAGGCTGAGGCAGGAGAATTGCTTGATACCAGAAAACGGAAGTTGCAGTGAGTGGGGATCGAGCCACTGCACTCCACCCTGTCTCAAAAAAAAAAAAAAATTGGAAATTCTCAAATGTGTACAGATTTAAATAACACACTCACACAGACACACCCTAAATAAGCAATAGATCAAAGATTAAATCGCAAGAGAAATTAGAAGTGAATGAAGATGAAAACAGAAATACAACATACCAAAACTTATGTGATGTAGTTAAAGCAGTGGTTATAGGGAAATAGATAGTTTAAATGCTTATGTTAAAAAAATAACTTGATTGCATGTAAATTATACCTAAATAAAGCTGACATAAATGTAGAATTGGTGGCCCATATTTTTGACTGTATAAATTTGCATACTACCATGTATTTATAGTCAATAAATTTTCTCTGATTGTGGCATAATTCAGGAAGAATTACTAACATTTTCAAACCACATGTAAAGTTCACTGGAAAAAAAAACCAACCTGGTTTTTAAATTGTATTAATAAATATTAAGCTTGTAGTTAATTACATGCCTGCTAAAATAGTTAGAGAAAAATGTACTGATGTTTGCAATTTACTTTGACATGTAGTAACACCAGAACAAAAAATAAGATGGATTGATGGATAAATATATATGTGATAAAAACAAGTGTATTAAAATGATTTTGGTTTTTGTTTCTGTTTTTTGAGACAAGGCCTTGCTGTGTCATCCAGGCTGGAGAACTAATCATAGTTCATTAAAACCTCAAATTCCTGGGTTCAAGCAATAAAACGTTAATGGTAGAACCGATTGATATATTTATGGATAGTCACAATAAAATTCTTATACTTTTGTTGTATGTTTGAAAAGTTTCATAATAAAATGTTGGGAGAAAAACAGTAAACTCAAAATGTCATTCCGACCCTCAACTATTTGCTATTCCATCATTTACTAAGTTAATATCCTACTGATCAGAAGAAATTAATGTTTTCTTTAAGGAGCTTGCTCTTCTCTAGGCAATACTTTCTTATACTTTGGGAACCTGATGTATATTTATATTATAGGTAAACATTTTGAAAACAGTCACCAGAGAGATATTATACAAGAGCATAATGATATTCTGTGAGGGAATAAGATCCTATAATCCCAGGGGCAAACTTCCTAAGAAACTCTTCCCAGAGACCAGAATTATATTTTTAGGGATTCAGATGAGCTTATTTTATGCCCCCTAATTTCTGTAGAAAAAGTTGTGAAGTAGGCCATGTGTGGACAAATTAATAAATGCATTTTCCACCCTGCCATTTTCCAGCACTATATTACTTCTACAGATCTTGCTCTTCTATTTTGAGAAGGCAGTTTAGATGCCACTAAACTCATTCTCTGCTCTCTCCTTATAATCCTGCAAGGCTGCTGGTGTTGAGGCTTCAGTGTTCCATGCAAAGTGATTTTCCAAGTGATGAAGCAGATTCTAATCAGTCTAAGATCCAAATACAGACTGAGAGTTGGACCTCTGCCACCTTTCCCTCCAGCTCTCGCAACACAATGGGGAATTCCTGTGAGGATCACTGGGTACACTTCAAGCTCCCCTGATCCTATGGCCTCGCTCCAGTCACAGATCTTCCTGTCTGGAGCATTTCCGGCCCTTCTGTCCTTTGGCTTGGAGAGTTCAGCTCAACCTGGGAAGGGACAGAAGACTTGGGGTTATCAAGAGCCTGTTGAATTATCTGATGCAAGACTAACTGGTTTGTTTGCCTCCCTGGCTCTCTTCCTGAGCTTCAAAGCAGCTGAGAAAACAATTTTTTCTAAGTCTTGGACAAGGAGGAAAACCCTGGCATGAAGGATTTCTGTCGCAGACACTTGGCATAGCTAGAGGAAAGGTTTGTTTAACTTAGCAATGGGTTTTATTAGCCCAGGTCTCCAGCCGAAGTCAGAGAATAGGGTCCCTGTAGAAGGACATTTCAGTGAGTGGGTTTCCTCCCTAATTTCTCGGCAGGACCCTTGCATGAAGATAAAAGTATCAGACACATTCAACAAGGAAATCCCCACTGAATTTATCAACAACCACATAATCTTGCTGATCATGAGGGAGACTGAGACAGGATTAAAAAACTAGCAGCACAGGAAATTGTGGATGGATGCAAAGTCATGTTTCTGAGCTGTCTATTTCAGTTGCTTCTTGCTGTACTTTTCTTTGCTGAGCATATTACACTGTCTCTGGGCCCCACATTTTATAGCAGATAGTAGGGATAGAAAGAAAGCCAGTCCTACCACCTGCCCTTACAGGAAGAAACTCTTCTGCTTATACTTTTCCTCTGCCAGATCATTTTACTCTTCCTTTCACCTCCAACTAATGTGAGATTTGGGGTTGTGGGTGGGAAGGGGAAGGAAATAGAAGAGAGAAAGGATTCCTTACTGCTGTCAAAGGAAGCCTTCCTGGCACAGGAATTAGAGAAGAGAAAGTGCCAGCTTACCCTCAGCTCATGGCTGCCCATTCATGTCTGCTTTCCTGGGCCACAAAGGCAAAACTCACTTTTTCCTAAGGTTGGGGCTATATTGCAGGAACTCATGTAAACTGCCAGGACCAGAACTCTATAAAAGCAGCCTCCAGGCTGGGCACAGTGGCTCACGCCTGTAATCCCAGCACTTTGGGAGGCCAAAGCGGGTAGATCACCTGAGGTCAGGAGTTTGAGACCAGCCTGGCCAACATGGTGAAACCCCATTTCTACTAAAAATAGAAAAAATCAGCTGGGCATGGTGGCAGGTGCCTATAATCCCAGCAACTCAGGAGGCTGAGACAGGAGAATCGGCTGAACCCAGAAGGCAGAGGTTGCAGTGAGCTGAGATTGTACCATTGCACTCTAGCCTGGGTAGCAAGAGCAAGACGCTGTCTCAAAAAGAAAAAGCAGCCTCCAGGATAGCCTGTGCCCAAGGTTCCTGACATCTCTGTGCTGTCTGCTCCACACTGGCCTTCCTAGCCACCCATGGAGAAGGGGTGGGCTTGGTTGCCTCAGATGAGGGCCACACCTATACTTTAAAAGGAGGACCCAGACACTATCCCTAGAAGGTGTCACCATCCTGGAGAAGGCCTGAGGTTCCTATGCCCAGCACTTTCTGTTCTGTGGCTCCTTTTCCACTTACTGAGCCTCTTGGAAGTGGGATCAGGCCAGGAAAAACATGTGATGCTATAGCAAGCTGAAACCAAAGACTTGACTTTGGGCCTGGCCAATGTGAGAGTCTTGGCAGTGATTGACTGGGAACCCTGCCGTTTTCTATGGCATTTTCTGAGTTCCCTAACTTTGGGAAGAGAGAGCCAGATAAGTCCTAAAAATGGGTATGAATCAGTAGAGCTTCTGTGGTTCATCAACTTGTGCATTTATTCCCTCATTCATTCTTGCATTTCCTAATGAAGGTTCCATTACGTATATAGCACCACACTAGAGGTTTTTGGGACCAGAAGCAGCAGCAACAACGAGAGTGGTCAAATAGATTATAGTTAATTCAGGTAACATGAACCGTCAAGCAGTCAAGAAAACTAGTAATTAGAGAATACGGATAAAGTGCGGGGGGATGAGAGAGAGATGACTTTAGGCTGGAGAAATCGGCAGAAGCTTCTGGAATAGGTGACATTTGTATTTGGATTTTCAGAGAGGAAAGGTAGAAGGCAGACTGCCCGCGTGGAAGCTTGCGAACAGCTGAGGCAACTGGCATGGATACCCTGTCCGGCCCCCTTCTTTGTCTTGAGTCATGCAATATCCATGCCGAAAAGAAAGTGTCCTTATTTGCTGTTCTGTATGCTGCCTCATGTGATGTATAATCCCAGAAAAGTGGGTGGAGTTGTATGTGACAGATTGGGAGCTGCCATCGTGGTGGTTACAAGCAAAGACCAGGTAGTACAGAACCAGATAGTCTTGGTTGGAACCCAGCTTCAGCACCTACCTTCGAGGATGACTGTGAAGATGAATGTCTGCTGGTTGTTGTTGTTCTCATGAGCAGTATTAGTGTAGGAACTCTGGAAGTCCCCCTTACCCACTGCAGTTCGATTGCACTTTCTATCATTACAGAACTGTTTCTCTTTTTGAGAGTCTTGTATTACAATGTAGACACACCTGAGAAGGGTGACGTGGGAAGGTTTACCAGCCCTCACTTTAGGGGTAGAGAGAATTAGCTGACAGCTTATTTACAGAGAGCAAAACAGAAGCCTGGGGGGAGGGACATAAAAGGAGGAGAGAGTTTGCAGGGAGAAGCCCATGGGCCCCAAAGGCCAATTTTCCTTCCACGGTTTACTTAGAGTACCACCTAGGCCTCTGTGTTTCCACTTGTAAATGGAGAGAAACCTCCACATACCAGCACAGGGGTGAAATGAAGAACAGTGAGGAAGGTGCCTGCCCATCATTCTAGTAGCCCGCAGCTGAAAAGCACCACACTGGGCCCTGCAGAAGGGAACAGAGTGAGATTACAGAAAATGCCCAGATCTTCTGAGTTCCACTGAGAATTCAGAGTTTGTCTCTAAGAAATAAACTGAGTTAGAAACAGGTGGTAGTATTTTAATAAGTGCAAATTTATAGAGTATAAATTCAATCTACCTGGTCCAGAGTGTGGTACTCAATAAATGTTTGTTGATGGACGGATTGAATGCCCTAGAGTGAGGAGCACATTGTAGAATGTCACAGTGGAAAAAGCCCAAAGGCTTCCCTGTATTGTCTGCCTTCTGCCACCAGAATGTCAGCTCTGTAAGATCAGCGACCTCTTTGTCTCATTCCCTGCTCTATCTCCTGCACCTAGATCAGTGCTGAACACAGAGGAAAAGACCCAGTACATATTTGTGTATTGAAAAGTACATGGATGGGTGGGTGGATGGTACAAATAAGAATTATTTCCAGATGGTAGTGGGATTGGGGATTCAGCATTGAACATATTTGATATACCTTAAATGTTCCTCCAAAGAATTGATGGATGGATGGATCAATGGATTGATTAATCGAAACAGGGTCTCACTATGTTGCCCAGGCTCATCTCACACTCCTGGCCTCAAGCAGTCCTCCTGCCTCAAACTCCCAAATTGCTGAGATTACAGGGCCAACCCCTCCAAAGAATTTTAAAATGTGAGTGACCACTTTCCTTGCAAGGATAGGTAAAAAGAGGAGAAAGTATATTCATTAGAATGCAGTTAAAGCTGCGCTGGTCTGATATGAAGGAAATATTCAAGAAGAAATAGTCTGGCTATTTGTGGGAGATGGGATTAACCACTCACAATACCACATACCTACCACATGAAGCCCAGGCTTTCTGAGCCACATATGTCTACACTCACTCTTGCTCAGTTACATATTTCTGTGAACCCTCAGAGTTCCAAAGCCAACTTTCACACACTGCACACAGGTTTGAGTGTGATCAGAATTTTTCACTAGGGCCCTGGTGTTTTATTAGGCAGCTAGGCCTCCCTGCAGGGCATCATGTGTTGGAAAAGACTGAATGATACTTGAAAACCGCCTAAGTCAGACAATGATTAGAACATCCCAGATTTATGGGATGGCTGAACATCTGAACTAGCACAGCCTAAATTATCTGCTGGGGGGTTGTCTGCTTTAGAAGAGGATAGTTTATAGTTTGCATGGCAGAAGGTCATGGGGCATTAATTTGGATTTTAAAAAGGGAGGAATCTATATATATCCACAAAGATACATGGAAAGCATCACTTTTTTTTCCTGAAATATATTGAAATATAATTTACAATTCCCCTCACTAGTGTATAATAGTACAGAATCTTCAGGTTATAAAACTCAAAGTAAAAGCAATATGCATCTTCACATAGTATATAATAGCATATAATACTAGTATATAACATCACAGAAATCTTCAGATTAGAAAACTCAAAAGCAATATGCATCTTCGCATAGTATGTAATAGTATGTAATACTAGTATATAACATTACAGAATCTTCAGATTAGAAAACTCAAAAGCAATATGTATCTTCACATAGTATGTAATAGTATATAATACTAGTATATAACATTACAGAATCTTCAGATTAGAAAACTCAAAAGCAATATGCATCTTCACCTCAGTCCTCTTACCATGATGTTGGCACTGAAGTGTTTGTGGGCATGGATTGCTTTGGGCATCCAACTACCTTCTTTTTTGTCATTTTTTTCTTTTGGAATTTGGGCCCCAGTCCAAACACATTGCATCAGGCATGGTTTGCTGGATAAGGAGGAAAGCAGGACTATCCCCTCCCTTGTTCCACATACTGTATCTCCATTGATATAACCTGAGAACATGCTAGATTCTTGAGAATTTACATCTCACAGCTGACTAATATTGAACTATAGTTAACCAACACTCCATTTTCTGAATACTAAGTCTTATTTCTCCTGTTCCATAATGAATCATTGGTGCTCTGTTCTCAAGGACAAGACCTTTCATTTTTTTTTAATAAAATTGCATCCCAAACAATGAGTATGGTTAGTTCCAACATTCCAACCAAATTGAGATTTGTTTTGATATCATGATTATCTAATCTAATATATGAACTCTTTCTCTAAACTCCTTGTCTTCTGTTACCTTCCCATCAATTCAGCATTCCATCAGTGGGTTTAGTTACGTGATTCATAAGTCCAAATGTCACCTCTTCAGTGAGATCTCATGATACTCTATTCAAAATTGACACCCCCACCTTCAATCCAGTACACTTTCTATATTCTTTATCTTCTCATCCATTGCATGTATACTCATCGAACATAATATAATTGTATTTATTTTATACTTCTTGTCTTTCTTTAGAATATAAGCTCTATTAGAGCAACAGTTTTTGTCAGTTCCATTTCCTGCTGGATTTCATATTTGTTGTATGAATGTATTTGAATACATCAGCAATCTTATTCAAGTCAGTAAGACCAAGGCTAGAATTCAGTACATTCTGCTAGAGATTGCTGTCCCCCACCAGGTTACTATTGACCTTTTGGTCACTCACAAGTCCACTTAGTAACATTAGTATCCAACTCAACTTATCTTCACTTTATCCAGAAGACTATCAAGAGAGTTTGTCACATTTTTTGCTGAAGTCAGATATTTTGTGTTGGTGATAGCCGTCTGATCTATCAATCTGGAAGTTCTTTTCCAAAGAAAGGAAATGGAATTCATCTGACATAACTTATCACTTCCTTTTTCTAACTGCACACGGATCATCCTTTTGATGACTCATTTTAAACTCTGCTCTAGAAGGACAGTGCATTAATCAGTGACCTGTCCAAACTCTCTGATTTCCTGCAGGGAGGCCCCTCCAGGTGTGAGATCCTCTTAGCTGGGGTTCACAGAGTGGCTATTAGAAGGTGGAGTTAGCACCACAGAGTCAGAAGGCTTCGGCTCAGATGGCATTCTTTTTTTCTGAGTCTCAGCTTCTGCAGTCCATAAAATAAAAATGGTAATATTTTTAAAAATATGGCATAATACTTTATTTATTGCTAGTTATTTATGCCCTTTTGGTTTCATGTCTAGTTGCTACATACAGACAACAAAGATCTGAGATTTGGGATATGTTTAGTTTATTTTTACTGCTATTTGATCTGAAGGATTTACGTTTCTCTTATCTATTTCCTTTTCCCCCCTCATTCTGACCCAGCTGTAGTTTATGCCCTTATCATCTCATCACTGATTTATTGGAGTCACCCCCTAACTGGCCCCACAGCTCCCATCTCTCGCCTCTCTGTCTTAGACTCTTCAATCAGGCTCATTGCCTAGAATCTGGCTACTCAAAATGTAGTCTGTGAACCACAGCATGAGTGTCTCTTGGGAGCCTGTTAGAAATGCAGACTCTCCCAGGCTCCACTCAAAACCTACAGAATCGGAATGTGTAGGTCAGCAGACCCACCGGTGAGGCAAACTCACATTAAAACCAAGAACCAAGTCTTTTCTTCTACCATGCCATTCCCCTTCTAAGGGGTATTCTTAAAATTCACATTGAACTGTCTCCAAACTATCTCAGGCAGAAAGGGATCCAGGATCCACCTTAATTTTCAAATAAGATATTTTTGACATGAAAGTGTAAGTGCCCACCTATACTTCCTTCTCATTGGTTCTGAGAATGTTGAACTAGTTTATCCAAATAACTTTAGAACACTTGTAAAAATTACTGAAATTCAACTGGAGACTTCCTTCTGGTAGAAGCCAAGTATATTGTTGTTTGGTGAGTGAGGGTGAAGGGGTACTTGGGAAGCATATGTGATGGGTTAGTTGAAAATGTTCCTATTATTTATTAGGAACTTATTTTGTGTTTGATACAGTGACAGGCGTTTTGTATACTTAATTTAATCCTTATAATAATCCCACTTAGGAAGGTATTTTTGTTACCATTTTACATGTGGGGAAACTGAGACTTAAATAGTTTAGGTTGTCCAGGGTCACAGTTTTGGTTTTAGAGTTCAGGCTGCACTGTAGTAACAAAGATACCAAAATACAGTGGTAGAGACAAGTGGCTCTGTCCTGAGAGGACTGTGACCCCGGGTAGGAGACACTAATGTTCTCTGAAGCCACCCAGCTTCCCTCTCTCATTCTGCTTTGTCATCCCCAGGGTGTTGTCCACACCCCTGTGCTTGGAGCTGGGTCCTGTCTTGGGAAGGGTGAAAGGGAAAGTGAAGGGCGCTCCACCTTAAGTAAATGCTCTCCACCTTAAGTAAGAGAAAATGTAGTCACATAGTAAAGGATTTGGTGAAGGACCAGGGCTAACAAAGAAACCTTCGATTGCTTTGCCTTTAGCAAGTTATTTATTTAGCAGTTTTCTCATGAAAATGTAATCCAGAAGTTCTACCTGTGATTTGTACTCACATTCTGCTAGTCAAAGCTTAGTCCCATAGCCACACCTAGTTGCAAAAGAAGCAGAGAAATGTGGAAAGTTGGGGAGCTCTTTACTAAAGGGAAGAAGGGGAATGGCTACCAGAGGAAAATTGTGGGCTTTGCCGTAGGCTCCTAGCTGATGAGTGCAAGAGCTGGATGCCAAGCCTATCACTAAAACCTGCGATCTTTTCATCACATTTCCCCACCACTTCTCATAGTTGACAGTACATATTTGTTGAATTGAGACAGTCAAGATATTATAGTTACGCCCTTCGATTATTTGAAATTGTTTCTTCCTTCTCTCTTGCCTCCCTGATTACCTACATGGTTCAGAGTTCAAACTGTCCCTGTTTCTGATAATGTTTTCATGTGTAAAACAGGAAACTGATGTTAATCTTCCTTCAGTAGAAATACTATAATAAAACAATCCACCAATTGTTAGAGGTTCTGTAGAGCCATGTGAGATATGATAATGGCCTAATTATACTGGTTTTTAAATGACCAAATAACCATCTCCTTTAAAATAGGTGTCCTCTTAGCAGAATGCCATTGCTGAAAACATTTTTGAAATTTTGGCTGGTATATCAGTTAACTCTTGCTGTAATAATGCTTCATGACACCACCACCAAAATCTCAGAGGCATACAGCAATATTTAACTTGTGTATATGTGGGTCTCTGGGGGTCAACTCCTTAGCCTGAGCCTTCCTGGCCAGCTGTTTCAGGTATCTATTGTCTTCCTTCTGAGGTAGCAGACTAGCATGGACATATTTTTCTCTGATGATGGCACAAACATTAAGAGAACAACTAGAAATACTTGAGGCTTTTTGAGGCCTTGACTGGGAACCGGCACAACCTGTGTCGTGCAACCTGGCAAGTCACGTGCCCAAATCCACAGTCAAGGGCTGTGGAAAATGCTCTCCACCTTAAGTAAGAGAAAATGTAGTCACATAGTAAAGGATTTGGTGAAGGACCAGGGCCGAAAAAGAAACCTTTTATTGCTTTGTCTTTAGCAAGTTATTTTGAATATTTGCAGTGATAGTAAATCTTTTAAATGTAGCTTTGAATATTTTTTAGTAAAACAGCTAAATTTATAAATAAAAGTAGAGCATCAAGTTAGGTTTATTTTGGGGCAGAAAGGCAGCAATTTAAGCATGTGTTATAAAATAATGAGACTTATTTCTAAAAGAATTAATTCAAGAATGGTATTTGATGGCAGAAAAGTTGGAATAAATGTGTAGCCTTTTAAGATGACCTCTTTGAAAGGATAACACTCATTTAAACATTGGGTTATAAATTTTTTTTTAAATAAGACTTGTGACTTACAGTCATATGTTACCACTTTGTCTCAAAGTGGGACGGAGAGTGAATAGAGGCCCATCCCTGATCCTTTGACTAACCCTAGAAAAATGTGCTTTATGTGCAGATTCTCATTGCCAAGTCCCCACTGGCTCCCTTCACCTCATTTGTCTACACCATCAAGGAGGAAGGCCTGGTTCTTCAAGGTAAGATCCTTAGATTAAGCTATTTCTTTAAGCTGATTATGCGCAGTGCCACCCATTGCTAGTGGTAATTACTACTATGGTTCTGACAGAAGCTGGCTCTGGATGGAATCAAAAGCCAACATGCATTGGCCAGTGATATTTACCCTAAAGAGAGCAAGAGATCAGCAGTTGTGGCAAGAATTTAACAGAGAAAATTGAGGTAGGGCTGAGGGAGACCTACAGAATTTCATAACAGAATGAGACGATCAAAACATGAGGATCAAACCGAGAAGGCTCGGAATTGCTACCACCCCATTCCTCTTTGCAGATCCTATGGCGTGGTAGGCAATGGATATGACACCAGTGTGGAGGTGAGGAGCCAGTGCTACCCCAGAGTCTTCTTGCTTAACAAGCTGAAGAGCCACCTGGGCTGGCAGCCTCTGGGGTGCAGTGTCATGGCTCCTTGAGCCCTGCCTCCCTCACTCCTTCTGGTTTTCTTGTTTCGTTTTCTTGTGCTTAAGCCCTGACACGGTCTTCCTGCGGAGGACCTGACCTTTAGAACCTGCACCTTGTGACCTGAACCCAGGACTTGGAGCTGAGTTCTTGCTTAGGGTCGAGCACCCTGAGGCTAGAACTCACTGATCTATAATGGTAGTTCATTCCCAGATGCCAGATACCAGATACACTGGTGGTTAGGAAAGGCACCCAGTTACAGGTCTTTCCAGAAAACAATTCACATGAAGGGGTAAATTCAAGTGCTGTTAAAAGAGTCAGCCCACAAAATCAGATATCCAAAACTGCTTTGTGGATGAGGAAGGATCCCCACAGAAGTGCTCGGGATACATATCTTTCCCCTACTGTCAGGCAGGAGACCGCACCCACAGAGATGCTTAGGTGAACATCTGGCCTGAGCCCTAGAGGAGCATATTGTCACTGCTGTCCATGGGAGAAGTCCTATCCTGAAGGATTTTATAAGTTAAGCATCTTTCCCAGGTTTGTGAAACAGGGCAGTTCCTGTGATTTCCCTGTAGAGACACATTGCATTGCAAAGATGTAGCAGGGATTATGTGGGGCAGGCTAGGCAGCCCATGCTTCTAACTGAGGAATGGGCTGCAGCCTTCCCCTTTCCTTCCCCTTCTAAAATGTCTGCTTCTTAATGGACTCACAAAGCTGCATGTTTGTTTGGTGTAGCTGAGCTCCACAGCAGGAACTCTCAGGTCCACAAAATTTGGGGTGAGAACTACTGACCTTTGGCTCTTAGCCTTTGACTTATGCTATCCAAGTTCCTTGGTAAATATTTTTTTTTACAATTGCAAATAGTGTTTTCTGACAAAGGAACAGAGATTTTAAGACCAGATTAAGCAAAGCAAACAGCAGGCCTCTTTGTTACATACTCTCTAAGGGTGTATAGCTAATAAGCAATCAGAAAGCTGGACTTTTATTTACCCAGTGCACAGTGTGGAATTCAGCTCTTCAATTTTGAAGGCTTTCCTGAAAGATTAGAAGTAGAGTAAGTAGCAAATTTAGATGAAGATTTCAAGAAATTCTATGGAAGATTACAAGATAATTTCAGGAGGAAAAGAGTTGGTTTTACTCAGATGACCTGTATCAAGAGTCTTGATGTGATACACATACCCTGATCACTGGGCATTTTGTTAAATAGCATTTGTAAGCCTGGTCAAATTTGGATAACTTTTGGGATAACATCTGTGGGAACAAGATTCCCTGAGTTGTCTCTCTGATGCTCATTGCTAGGATCATGATTTTAACAGGGAAGACAGTTATTTACAGAAAGTAGAGACTGAAAATACAATGAATTGGTAGAGGTTAAAAAACTGCAAGGAATGACTTTTCAAAAAAGTTGGATAACGGGGGAGAAAGTGGATCACTAAAGGAGGCTGACCTGGAGCTGTGTCTAGGAAAGAGAGAGAGAAATTCAGGAAAATGTCTTATGCTTCAAAAACAACAACCGGTAAGTAAAATGCTTGGTTAAGAGACCTCAGAACCTCACCTGGTTGCTTTCTACGTTGTTTTCTCTGTTCCACTCCCCAAGCGACACAGCCCCCTCAGAGGTTTCCCAGCAGCAGTGGAACACCTCTGCTTTTACCAGCAGAGCCCCTGAAACAAACCTCTTGGTATGCCGTGCTTTCTTGCTGTGTGCTCCCAAAGACTTTGGGAAAACAAAAAATGCAGGTCCCCAGAAAACACAGGTCCCTCCTTTATTAGAAAGAACCTTTGGATTTTACTTCCAGCTTTGGTATCATTTTGAGAAAATCTCTGGGCCTTGATTTTGTCAGCTGGAAAATGAAAATATTAACCTTGATTCAAGGCTTTGAATACTGTCGCAACCCACTGGTGGGTCGTGAAGTGAAATTGATGAGTCACAAGCAGCATTTGAAGACAGAGAGAGAGAGAGAGAGAAGACAGAAGAAATAGAGAGTAAAAAGTGTCAGGTTGCATCACACGTATTGTTATCATTTCATGAAATATTTGCTGTGTGATTGTGTGTGAATGTGCGCACACATTATGAGTTTGTCTGGGGCTGCAGTGTAAAACGTTTTTCTGATGTGGATCGTTGTAACCAGCCTGCAGGATCTGTAACAGCCTTGTCACGTCACTTTGTCCCATCCTCCTAGGAGAGGATGTACTCATCATTCCCTTAGCTCAGCCCAGTTGTACCCTTGAGATCTCCACATACTGCAACATCAAAACGAATCCCCCCCCACATTCTTGCCAGATGACTGAGCTAAAAGACACCTGCACAATTCCCCAGGTTTAAAGCAAAGAAACCCTTGGTCCCTGAGTGGAAAACTTGGAAAGGTACCACCAGTCAAGGCCAAGTAACTTTCCTTACATGAGGAGTTGCACTGGCCGGTTAGTCCCAAGTTGGCATGGAAGTTGGAGCTCTGGGTGGGATGTACAGCCCATGTCCAGGGACTTGGAACAGACAGGGCAGCCCCTGTGCTGCCAACTAGAAGGAGGCTGCCAGCCACTGTGGCTGACATTCGGTCTTCAATAGAGCCGCCTGGATGGTGGGAACAAGCCAACCACACAGGCTACCCGTGGGGGTAGGGGATGATCCCTCAGGGCCTTTTATCCCTTAGCGAGCCCCCAGATGCCTACTGGCCTGCTAGCCAGGAGACTTTATAATACCTGAAGAACTCCGGAGTGCACAGGCAGAGGGAGGGAATAAAAGGTGAGGGCAGAATTCGATTTACCAGCTCCGCAGGCCATTTCTCTCACCGTTTCTCAAGGATTAGGACGCTGAGAACAGTCAACAACTGGGGGCCTTCTACCCTTCCCTCCGCTTTGTTCCCTGGGATGGGAAGGACAATAAAGCGGCAGGCTGGAGAGACTGAGGGGCTGGTTAGAGATTTCTCAGGCTGCTTTTTAAACACTTGAAGGAGCCGGTCCATGCTATTGTTGTAGTAAAATAGAAAGCAGAACTATTCTCCTTTTGCAAAAAAAAGAAGAAGAAGAAAAAGAAAGAAAGAAAGGAAAAAGTAAATGAAAGAACCCCCTTCTCCCAGCATCTTCAGGAGGCCTCAACTTGGGCCATTAACATGGTAATACCGTCCTGTTTGCATCTTCTTTGTCTGTCCAGCATTTGTCTGGGATCCTGATCCTGGCCTCTGGATGCTGGGCCCTGGATGCTGGAAATACTTAGACCTCAAAGGAGAGGGAGCTCACAGCCACCAGTTTCCTGAGGGTTTGGACTCTGAGAGGGGGCTAGATCCCAGGCAGTGAGAGAGTTGAGCCTCTTTGTGCAATGAAGTGGGAAACGTGGGGGTGGGAGGGGATCTCATGAGTCTATTTTTTTCTTTGGTCTCCCAGAGTTCACCATGCAAGTCTCGGTGCCTGCCAAGTGAAAAAGCTCAGAGGATTAGCTAGCCTCTTAGAGTGATGCTCAGGTGCACTGGGGCCCAGTGGAGAGGGAAAAGTAGGAGTTGATTCTGGGAATCAGCTTTAATGGGGTGTACCCGCAGAAGCAGCTGGCAGCAGAAAGGAAAGGGAGAGTTTCCAGTGAACTCCAGCTTGACCCACGGCTTTTCTGGTCCTGTCCTCTGTTCCCTTAGCAAGCTGCAAATGTGTCACCCAGAACACAGCTGGGACTGAAGGCCAGGAATAAAGATTCTGTCGTTGAAAGCAGCCGGGCTGTATTGCTGGTGCTGCAGGAGGCCTAGAGGAAAACTCAGGTCCTGGTCTGGGAGCCCTCCTAGTTTTCACGGTCTCATAGGCACAAACACCTGCAGACTTGGTGAAGTAGAACGTAAGCAAGCGGAGGTCGGGGGGATGAAGGGTTGATCCAGCACAGCCTCCCCTTTACTCCCTTCCTCAGGAATCTGGGGAGGATTTGAAAAAGAAAAGCCAGGTTGTTTTGAGGACAGAAGATAGTGGCTTAGTTCCTCAAGAAGACAGAAGTGTGTTTTTTATATCATATTTGCAAAATCAAGGTCAGGTATGACAGGTTGAATTTGGATCCTGGTGCTGTCATCTGTTAGTGTAGGTTTGAGTGAGCAGCATAAAACGTGGAGTGAGAGCTGGGGAGTCCAGGGCACCCTGAGACAGGTCCAGAGAAGGTGCTAGAGATGAAATTAGTTTCCCCTATCTCCAACCACTTGGCATAGGGTGGCACAAGAAAACAGAAAAAGCAACAGCGATCTTTTTTGGAGCTGGAAAGTGTTGTGCCTCATCTTTATTGCTTTGCTTTTGCAATCAAGAATGGTTTGATCACCTTTTGAAGCGTATCGGGAAAGGCATTAATCTCTTCTGTTTGTTCCCTTGTCATAAACTTGCATTAAGTTCTTCCACCCCATTTTCTTAGTCACTGAGCCAACTGGATGATTTATTGAAAAAAAATTTCCCCCAAATACCACCTTCTGAGTTCACCAGATTTCAGTTTAAATCAGTAACCTATCAAAATGTTTTATGCTGCTGGACTCCAAGTGACCCAGAAGATTCTCAGTTTATTTCCATCCAGGTACAGAGGTGTCTCTGGTAAATACCACCTCCACACCTGGCACGGCCTGGCATTCTTGTGGCAGGGCAAAGAGCCCTGGAACTCAATGGAGCAAAGAGAGTGAACTCGTCTCCCAGAGGTCATGGAGAAGAAGGCAGAGCAGGTCTGTCACATTGTCTCCAGCCTGCCAGGTGCCACTGCAGCCTCGGAAAGTTTGTCTAGGCCAAGGCACTGCCCTTTGCTGCTTCTGCCTGCCTCTTAGTGTGGGACCTCCCGGGAAGATGAGGAAGGAGAGGAAGGACTCCCATCTGCCCAGTGCTGTTCTCCTCTGTCCACATTCACTGTACATCGCCTCCTTCTGTGACATCTTCTCACATAGGCGCTCTGCTTTGTTTCCTTTTTTTCCTCTGGCCACTAGCCTTGAAGAGGGATTTTACAAAATTTGGAAATATTTTATAATATATGAAAGACATTCTAAATACAAAACATTACAGAAAATCATAAAAGAAAACATGTGAATCTAACATCCCAAATAAACAATTAGTAAAATTTTGTTCCATTTTTTAAAATTACAGGAACAAAATTGGCAAACTTTAGAACTCCTTTACACCTATCCCTGGTCCATTCCCTCCTTACCACATTCCTCCACAAAAGTGAAAACTCTCAGAGATTGGTCTATATCTTTCCTCTCCATTCTTAAAAACTTTTCTACATACATGTGAATCCACACATAGGATGATGATTGATTTTGAGTGCATTCTGAAATTTGTGTAAATGGCTTATTGTACACAATTTCACAACTTGCTTTTGTTGCTTAACATTGTTTTTGTAATGTAGCCATGTGATACACAGGTCACGTGGTACACAGGTCACATGATACACAGGTCATGTTGTTTCACTTTAGGTATCCACATCCATTCAGTGTATGAATATGCCACATGCTACCCACTCCCCTACTTACGGAAATTTTGATTGTTTGTACAATTTTATTACGTGTGTTTCTTGATATTTAGGTATGAGGGTTTCTCTAGGTATGTATAAAAAAATGAATGGCTGGTCAGAGTCTCTGCATATTTTCATTTTTACTATATCTTCCCAAATTGCTCTCCAAAGACTTTTACCAATTTATACTTGTTCTGGAGATAGTGGACCCGTTTCTCTGCAGCCTCACATAATCATAAGTTTGTTGTCATCTTGCCACAGGCAGTCTTCTCATGCGTTCTTAGGAATGCACTGCAGTCTGAGTGACAGAGCAAAACTCCATCTCTCTCTCTGAAAAAAATGTCTTCATTTCCCTAAAGCTAACTACATAATACTTCCCAGAAAGTGAACTTTTAGTCTCATCCATCACCCTGATTCTCACTTGAGGAAACTGAGTTCCAGAAAGGCGAAGTGATGTTCACTACCTCAAAATTCAGTTTGTAACCCCTTCTAAGCCCTCAGCCTGGGCTCCTAAGAGTTTAGAAAATCAGAAATGTGTTTTGGTCCTCTCACCTTCCATCATGGCAGCCCCTACGGCAACTTACCTCTCAGGCTTCATGAGCCTCTGTTGAGACATTGAATCTGGAAATCCTAAGCCAAAATGGATGGGTCACACTGATACAACAATCCTTCAAGGAACTCCTTGACTGCAGGTTGATTATAAGTTTGGCCAGGTGTAACTACAACTTAAACTAACAGTGGTATACATGATAGAGATGTACTGCTTCCTCATGTAGCACCAAGGAGGAATGCAGTCCAGAGCTGGTATAGCAGCTCAGCTCTACGGGTCTTTCCAAGAGGCCAGGCCATTGGCTTTTTGTTCCATCACACCTGGGAGGTTGCTATTGCCATGTTCCAGAATGGTTCAGCATCAGGCTCTCCATCTCTGCACGTAGCAGGATGTGCGTGAGATAGAGAATGGTGGTGGGAGGGAAAGCATCCCCCTTCCCTTAAGGACATTAACCACAAGTTATATACATTATTTCTGCTTATACAATGTTGGCAAGTCTGTAAATATATGACAAAAAAGCCTAAAAATGTAGTCCTTAATCTGGGTGGCCTTATACCCAGCTAAGTTTTGGGAGTTCTGTTATCATGAGAAAAGAAAAGATGATGAATATTTGGTGACACAGCCCTTTCAGAGGAGCCCAGTTGCAGAGATAAGATGCAATAGTACAGAGACCTAAGGGCTGGGCTTGTTGCATAATAGAGTTATACTTTTAAAATGCAGCATAAATATCTTATGTATTAAAAAGTGCCATCAGGACCCTCTTTGGTTCCAGACTCTAAAATAGAAGAGAAAGATTATCACTTCACCAAGGATGAGCACCCAAAAATCTTGTTCTGCTCACCCAAAACAGAATCTCCTTCAGGCAGGATCTTCAGTATGTTTTGCTAGTAGGCAGTATGCAAGAAAGAAACGTCAATGAGAGAGCTACTAGTGCTTATGGCACAAGGCAGGACGTGAACTTGAGTCCAAAGTCATAGACCAAACACTTTTTTTTGGAAAATGTTTTTTCATGTCTCTACTTAAAAAAAAAATATGTGCATATATATATATGGAACAAAACATTTGTTGGAATAACATTATAGAGAAAAACTTTGTTCCACGGCCTGGACTATAGTTAGGCTGGATTTACATTCTTCTTTTAGAACCTGGAAGCCACTGGGCTATCTTTGCCAAGTTAACAATTTGCATTTGCAAAAATGGCCAGGTAACAGCACCAAAATATGTTCAGTCAATTCAGGTTGTTGATTTTCTTTGAAAGTCTCCCAAAGAACTTCATGTTCTTTCTGGAATATGATTTAAGCTGCATTTCAGTGAGTTCGGTTCAGCAAATATTTGTTGAGCATCTATTGTTTACAAAGCATAGTGTTCAGGGGCCAAGGGATATAAGGCTGAAAAAAAAAAAAGTTCCTTCCTTTTACTAGCCCTGAATCTAGTTAGGAGAGATGCAGTTAAATAAGTTTAATCAAAAGCAAACTGTGGTACCTATTGCCAAGGTTCAAACAGTGGAATATGGAAGGATAAAGAGGGTAGGCTCATTTCAACTAGGATGACTGAGGAAGGAAGGTTCCTGAGAGTATGTGGGACTTGGACTGGACGTCAGCATGTGAATACTGACAAAAACCGCATTCCATTGTCTCTTGACAGAAGCCAATTTCTTTTGCTATTTGAGGATGGACTCGGGGACACTGGGGAATGCTGATTAGTTCCATCACTAATGCTGATTAGTGGTGAATGTTGAATCATGCTGACTAATGTGTTCTAAATGGATTGAGTCAACAATAAAGGGAACGTTGAGAGTCAAGAGTTCAGATCCTGGATTTCACCGATGAAGTGTAAATCACTTCACCACTTACTGCTTAATTTTTTTTGTCAATTAAAATGTGCTCGTGGACGAGAATCCAGTAAGTCATCTTGACTCGTGAGGGCTTTACAAACTTCAAGGATAGTAGACACACTTAACAGCAACCTACCAGGACAGGCTTATACAACCTTGGGTTATTCGTAGTGCACACAGAGTCAGAACATCCATCACATGCTGCTGGCCAGCCATGCGAAACTTCTGTTTCCTCACACATACCCTGAGAACTGACAAACAGTGCACTGAACTCACAAAACCCAACAAATAGAGGAGCTTTTGAAAAATCTTCCGATTTACCTACTGGGGTGTCTGTGTCTTTCTACAACAAATGTCGCCACAGAACTAAGGGCTTGCATTGCAGACACAGCTCTTTCTCTCTTTTGACATCTCCCCCGCTAGACTGCTTGAGAACCTGGCCTTCCATGTCCAGATGTTTACTGAATTCTGAAGGCCCCCCAAAGAGCCCAAGTTCCTTTGTCGCTCTCCAAATCATTTCCCACAGAGACTGACCGATGTCCTGAAGGAGCCCTTCAATAGGGAGGATAAATGAAGGCAGATGAAGACATGACCCCCTGAGGCTTGCCCACATCCACTAACAAAGGCTCTGAGGCACAACCTTGTAAGGAGTGTTTTGGTCAGCAGTGTCCCTATGAGAGGCCAAGTCTCCCGCACAGGACTACTTTCAATGGCTGCCATCATAGTGGAAGTATTGGGCATTTGTTAAGGGCTGTGGTGTGCTAGGTGTAGCACAAAACATCTAAATCATGGTCCCCTGCCTTTGTGAGGGCTTCCCAGCTACAGATGGCAGCTGGCTCTCTCAGGGGAAACTTGGGGGTCACAGACAAAGCTGAAGAGGGGTGCTTGCTTCTGTGGATGACCTCTCACCCAGCGCAGCAACACCTTTTGTCTACAGCTTTCCTTAGTCAAGCCAGGGCTGCGGGACCCTAACCTGCACTTTCGCTGTGTTTTTGGATCTCTGGTTTTCGAGGCCAATGGCGCTGTGGGCAGTAGGTGTGGAAGAGGACCAGTGTTGGAAGAAAGTTCCATTTAGGCTGCTGGTGGGAAGTTAGTGCATTTCATAACAATTTCTTTTTTCAAACTTACTTTCTCTCCTTTTTTTTTTCTTTGAGGCCAGCAGAGGCCATAGGGATACTGCGACCTTTGTCTAGAGTTGATGGGGGCATGATTTGTGAAATAAAACAGGACCGTACTGCTTGGAAGAAGGAAACGGAAGCTGACATAATGGGGATTAATTAGTTGATTGCTGTTGAGATGGTAACAGATTTGCCCCTAAACCATTGAGCTTGCGATTTCAGACCTAGCAGGGAAGGTGAAGATGAAGAAGCCTTTGTTCAGGTCTCTAGATGTGTAGGGCTGAGAGCTTTGCCGCCATGGGATGTCAACAGCCATAATAATAATAATTTGCACTTATATAGCACCTTTCAACCAGGCACCTCAAAGGGGTTTAACCACATTAATTAATTAAAGCCCACAATCCCCCTGGGGAGAGGAGGAGGATGACTAACAAGATTTGTAATTACAGGAGGGAACATTTCCGAATAAAGTATTGTCTACCAAATAAAAAGAGTAGGTGTAAAGGAATTGGAGTCTCCAAATAGTAACCGATTCAGAAATGAAATTGTGGAATGATGGGGGAGGCTGGGGGCGGGTATGGGCCTGGGGGTCGGCTCTGTGTCAGAGGGAGGTCGATGGGCTCAGAATTCACTGACAGGTTCAGATCCAGCTGAGAAGTGGAGCATGTATGGTATTAGTGGCATTTGTAGGTCATTAGTGGCATAACTATTGTAGTGTAAATTCAAGTTTCCTTGGTATATTGTGTATAGCCCTGCTGAACAAAGAGTGAGACTCATGCAGTATTTAATAAAGGATGAAATGATTTCTTTAGATTTAAAGCCCAAAGCTGCGCCAGTCAATTAGCAAATAAATCAGTTGGTGACCCGTAGGATAATTTAGTCGTTTCCAGTAGAACACCCAGCCTACTCGCTCTTACTGCCATGAGGCTCTGATTGAAGCATCAGGCTGGGTTCAGGGCAAGGTCTGGGGGCTTCAGCCCCTTCAAAGCCAGGCATTAAATCTTTCCAGTCTTTGGCCTTGCCACCCGCCTTACCCAGGTTGTTAGTGACCTCAGGCTGTGCTGTGTAGAATCACTTTGTACCTGCTCCTCCATCAGAGATTTTTAGTGCATTGAGGGCTAGAATCAAGTCTCGTCCTGTTTCACGTGTCCTGTGAGAGCCCAACAGAGTGCAGTATACCAAGTAGGTGCAGACTGATGAAGAATGGTTGAACGACTGAGTCCTTTAACAATTCAGTGTTTGTTGAGCGCATACCGAGTGCTCAGGTAAAGCTTGAAAACAAAGCTCAATGTGTGCCTGCCCTCCAAAAATGTACTCCAAGGAATGGGAAAAGACTCACAAACGATTGACTATAATATAAAGCAGAAGCACATCCAAGCCCCGGGCAGCAAGGGCGAAAGGAAGCGCATCTTACTCAGCTGGAGTGAATCAGGGAAGGTGTTGGTGTGCTGAGCATCAGAAGGCAAGAAGGATTTGGGTAGACCCGGAAGAGGCAGAGCAGACAGATATCCCAGGCTGTGACCACGTGTCTCTCTCTGAGTGAGGTACATTTTGAGAACTTGGGATATGCAATAGAACGTTGGTGAAAACCAAGGTAATTCGCAATCAGTTTAATCAGAAAATATACATTTCCTGTGGATTCTTATGACATGAATTGGCTAATTTCAAACATCAAGGGACTATTTGAGAAGTTGGTGGTGGGGTTCAGGATACGCTACTCCAAAATCTGGCACCTTGGCACCTGAAAAAACAGCAGAGGCAGGAAGGCCACTGTCACCTTCCTCTCTCCTCTCCTCTCCTGAAACAGGTTGTAAAATGTTCATTCCTAAAGTGTTCACTCTCTATCCAGAGGAAAGGAATATCCTTATCTCTGAAGACACGGGGACAGAGAATAATCTGAACAAACAGGCCTCGCTAAATTTCCGCCAGTTTATTCCCCCAGATCATACTCATTAGTCTTCCAACCATACTTCTGCATGACTATCTACTCTTCATCAAACTTAAGCATAAAAATACAGATTTCCCTGGTTTGCAGGGGTCTTTCTTCCTTCTCCTTATCCTCTTCCTCCTCCTCTTCTACTTCTCCTTCTTCTCCTTTTTTTTTTTTGGCCAGGGTCTCACTCTGTCTCCCAGTCTGGAGCGCAGCAGTACAATCACAGCTCACTGCAGCCTCAACTTCCCAGGCTTAAGTGATCCTCCCACCTCAGCCTCCCAAGTAGCTGAGACCACAGACTAGAACTGCCACACTCAGCTAATTTTTTATTTTTTGTAGAGACTGTCTCACTGTGCTGCACAGGCAAGTCTTGAACTCCTGGGCTCAAGTGATCCTCCAGGCTCAGCCTCCCAAAGTGCTGGGATTACAGGCATGACCCACCATGCCCAGCCAGTTCTTCATTTCACATGGTTCTCATGTCACATAAAATTTACATTAAATAAAGTTTATGCTTTTCTTGTAAATGTTTTTGTTGTTGTTGTTTTTTGAGATGGAGTCTTACTCTGTCGCCTAAGCTGGAGTACAGTGGCGTGATCTCGGCTCACTGCAACCTCTGCATCAGAGGTTCAAGTGATTCTCCTGCCACAGCTTCCCATGTAGCCAAGATTACAGGCATGCACCACCACACCTGGCTAATTTTTCTATTTTTTTTTTAGTAGAGACAGAGTTTCGCCATGCTGACCAGGCTGGGCTTGAACTCCTGTCTGTTGGGGATCCGCCTGCCTCAGCCTCCCAAAGTGCTGGGATTACAGGTGTGAGCTTGGCCTTCTCTTGTAAATCTGTCTTTTGTTATAGGGGTCTTGGCCATGAACCTTGCCATAGGTAAGGAAAAGATACTATTTTTCTCCCCTACAGCTTCTGGTGCCCAATATGGGGTGGCTGAGACACCCCACTCATTCTGGATCTTGCAGATGCAATCTGGGGGCAACAACAAGAGAGCTGGAAAAATAAGAATTCTTATCAAGATCAGCTCTCCCCCATCTCTGTAGTGCTTGGTCGAGAGAGAAGGTAAAAATTTCTCCTTGAACCTTCCTTCCCAAATTCAGATTAGCAGGAAACACACACACACACACACACACACACACACACACACACACACACACCCCCTGTATTGTGACTCTCTGGCTAAATCTGGCTTTAAGTTACCCATTTGTTATTGATCCCTTCCCTCTCAGGAACTGCTGTCTCTCTGTTTGTTTGTCTCAATTTCTTTCCTGATAACTTGGTTTGATTTTCTCCCTGTTGGGACATACACGCTGTCTTGAGTTCCCCAACCAACTTCAGGGGAGGGGCACTCAAGAATATGGCTGGAGAGAAATGTGGGTTGCACCCTGTTTGTGGCTATCGTACCAACTATCGCCAGCTCTTGGGAGGTTTATTTGTATCTCTGACTGTCTTTGGGGGTGGTTCTGGATTTGGGAGGGCTGCTTCTTTTTGCACTCTCTTTTGAGAACCCTTCTTAGTCCATGGTGAAGTCATGGTTTTGATTTTGGTTCTGAATCACTTAGTAGGTACTTTCCATTTCAAAGAAGAAAAAGGTAAATGTATATGTTTTTCTCTTGTTAATCGGTATTTTGTTATAGAGATCTCAGCCATGAACCTTGAGATAGATGAGGAAAATATATTCCTTTTTCTCATTTACATTGGGAAAGATGTCTGTTCTCTGCAACTCTTAATTTGTTCTCTCTTTGCTTTCACTGTCTGCCAAGAAAAAAAAGCCAAATTGTTCACACTTAAAAAGGATCATTCAAATGCATCTGAAAAAAGTAAGAGGAAGACATATCCCAATCCCAAATGTCAAAAATTAAGTGGCTCCTCCTTGACACTATGTTTTTGACCCCAAGAAACAGTAAGAGAGTGCCCTGTATGCAGTGATTGAGCAACCAGTGCCGTACTCTCCTACCCAAGGCCGTCCAGGCCTTCGCCACGCACCATGCTGCAGGGACAGGCCCTAAGCACTGCCTCTGATACGGAGCACTTCCTGCGTGTCTGACACACACTTTACATACACAGACTTCTCTAATGCCTCTAGTCATCTTACAAGGTAGAACTTTGTATTATTCCTTCTTTACAGATGAGGCACTGAAACAAGAGAGGTTCATCTGTCACCGGGAAGGATGAAATGTGGATGTGAACTCAGGCAGTTCCACTCTCTTTTGTCTCTCATCCCTTGCCCATGTAAGATTTCTGATCACAACTCTCAGCCTCAATTCACTCAAGTACTCAGCACAATACTACACTCACAGCAGTGAAGAACTCGGTGAGTAGTTTCTAAATAAAAGAAGCACCAGGAACAATGCTAGTGGTTTGATCTTGGACTCTGGGCAGTGATGCTCAGAATATAGTAGAGGCTCCATCACCGCCTTCTCTTGGCATCATTACTAACGATTAGAAGGCATGCACAGGAAACTTGACCCAGGAAGTGTTCATGAGAAAGAAGGACACAGGTAGCATTCTTCCCTGTGAGCTGAAAATCTGCCAAGCTGGTACCACCCACGAGATGCTAGTGAGGCATCTTGTATCATTAATTACTTTTATTGAAAGTAATTAGTGATGTAGTTCAGAGACTTTTTAGGGGTGTGTGTGTGTGTGTGTGTGTGCGCGCGCGTGCGTCTCCCAGTCGGGAGTGCAGCAGTGCAGTCACAGCTG
Organism: Saimiri boliviensis; assembly: GCF_048565385.1. Classification (NCBI taxonomy): domain Eukaryota; kingdom Metazoa; phylum Chordata; class Mammalia; order Primates; family Cebidae; genus Saimiri; species Saimiri boliviensis. The sequence continues at coordinate 35,226,137 of NC_133450.1, read as the reverse complement.
ACTGCAGCTCACTGTGTCAGAGTTCAACTTTGTCTCCCTAATTATGTTAGCCTTCCAGCTAGCCTATGAAGGTATTGCAGTCCTGGTGAAGACTCAGAAATGTGTGGTCCCTGTCAGCCCACAGGGGGAACGTTTTGGATTAATCCAGAGAGCCTTGAACTCTGTGCATAATGTCTTTTAGGTTGTGTGTTGTGAACAAAGCAAAATTACTGCTCAGAGACAGGGCTGTGAAAGTTTGTCCAGCAAAACCAGGACTGCCAAAGGAGAATTCTGGAAAGGGAGGACAAGGATTAGGTAATGGGAGAGAAGTAAGCGAAGGCAAGGAGAAGTGCAAAAGATCTGATTCTGGCCTCGAAACTGTGGTCTTGGAACCATTTGGAAGGGTCATTTTTTCCAAGTTTTGGTTTCAATATCATCACCATCACTTTGCTCCTGTGGCTGTGAAAGGGCTTTCTTTATTCCACTCCAGAATTCAAAGAGGCTTCTTTTGCACAAATGGAGGGAAGGCACTCATCACACTTCTCAGCCAAACATCCGAAGTGTGAGAGAAAACACACTGCCTACTTCTGAATTTCAGTGAGGGCAGGGTTCAGATGGAACACAAATTTTCCAAAACTCCAAATCGATCTGGGAGGAGAGAAAACCAATAAATCACTAGACGTAAGTCAGGACACACTTGGTTTTGTTGCCTATCAAACAGTCCCCCCAAATCTCAGTGACTTGCAAAATCCATGTATGTCTGAGCCTCTCCAGATAAGCCCCCCTCCGTATAGGACTCAGTATTGCACTTCAGTGGTAGCATGCACTGCCACAATCCACAGTAGGGGAAGGGAGAGGTGGCTAGGAGGAGAGAGAACTTGAGTACTGGTAATTAAGTTCTTCCCTCCAAAAATGATATACATTACTTCTACTCTCATGGCCATGCAGCCATGCAGCTACTCCTAACTTCCAGGAGGCAAGAAGGTACCACCTACTCTGTACTCAGAAGGGAAGGGGAACTGGATACTGATAAACACCTGCAATGTTTGTCATGCACAGCTATACCCACTGGGCTTGCAAATGTTTCCTTCTCCCATATTCACGCTTATATACTTTTCCCTCAGATTACGTGGCATACATCAAAGATTTATGGGGTAGTGTAAGGAAAACCGAACAGTTTTGCAGCCCATTTTAGTCCACAGGTGACCTTTTGAAATAGAGAGGTAGCCAGGAAAGACCAGTTAACTTTAATTAACTCTGGGTACTTTTCCTCTAGAGCAGGCGTCCCCAAACTTTTTACACAGGGGGCCAGTTCACTGTCCCTCAGACTGTTGAAGGGTCGCCACATACTGTGTTCCTCTCACTGACCACCAATGAGAGAGGTGGCCCTTCCTGAAGTGCGGCGGGGGCCGGGTAAATGGCCTCAGGGGGCCGCATGCGGCCGGCAGGCCATAGTTTGGGGACGCCTGCTCTAGAGCTTTCAGACACAAATAACTCTGGGAAGGTAGAGTGGGTTAAAGGGAGTCATGGCCAGATTTCAATAACACATTTAAGATAGAACAACTAGTTTTGAGTGACCCCAGACCATCACGCCCTGTGTGAAGAGGCTTTTGGAAATGTGCCCTTTCATTTCCATTCTGCCCCTTGTTACCAGACATGATGCACGTTCCTTCAAAGCCCTGTGACTTTTCCAGAAAGCAGCTCTCCTTGCAAGAGAGAGAGAGAAAAACTTTCCCTTATTATTCTTTCAATAATGAATTCCTGATCTGAATGGGCTGCCTGCATGTGTTTTTGGTCAAGTGCTGATGGCAGCCTTGCCTGGGGACGTTTCCAAGGCTGTGGACATGAGAGACGAGGGAGGTCTCATATTGACAAGAGCTGCTTTTGGTTTTCCTTCCGGTTTAGCCCTCCTGAGCCTTGAAATGGGAGAGAACAAATGATTCATCAGGTCTTGTTGGTGAACCAACATGACCACCACACCTCTTTGCTCCTTTCAACCAGTGAAAAAATCACGGGTTTAAAGCTTTTCTCAGAGAGGTTTGTGGACCTGGATTTTGGTGACTTAACAGGGATTTAACTTTCTCAGACCAAACTAATATTTTGTAGATTCCAAGACTTCCTTTCTTCAGATGTCAAACATAGACTTGGCATAACCTGACATGATGTAGAACAAGGGAGAAATTAGGTCACACTATTTCCTGCCTAAAACCTAATCTCAAGTACACAAGCTGCTTCCAAGTAAGCTACGGTGGTAGGCCGTGTTTGCTGAGAGCCAGCCTACTCCAGTTAACTCCAGATGGGGAGATCCTCTTGCTTCTGCTGATGTCTTCAGATAATAATTCGGTTTTCAACCTACCTACATGGAACATATACAAACTTCTATTACAGTTGGGCTGTTTTCACTGGGAAGAAGAGTATCAGTTGTCTCCGGTAAAAGGGGACACATACTGGTAAGGACATAGGTGGAATTGGAAAGCCTTCCAGAGGGGAGGCAGCCCTGGAAATTCATGAGCCTGGGGTCTCTGCTTTTCTCTGTGTGTCTGCCCAGGGCTGTTCTCCCTCTCGCCCCAGATTTGTCCTGCATGCTGTATAGTTCTGTTTACTCAAAACTTCAGTTTGCACATGGTTTATCCTCGTGTTTCTCCCTACCCGTTAGCCTTTCAACTTCAGTTCCCATTGGCTTTTTTCCTTGGTTACAATTCTGAAGAGAGAATCTCATTATCTAGGGCTTATCTTAGTGTTTTGTCTCAGACAACATCATTGGTCACTAGCTAACCAATCCCTGAAACCATGGCTGCCCAAACAGCAGGAAGTGTGGGCCGGCATTTTCTCATAGAGGGGCTGTGGGAGGGCAAGACAGTGATGAACTCCAGGGCAGGCTGTATACCCTCCAACTGGACTGCCGCAAGCATACCCATTCTCTCTTGCTTCTTGCTCATAACTGTAGACGTGGTCCCCTTATACTGTCACAGAGTAGACATCTCCTATCATTGCTCACCTCCAGCCCCTGACTCCAAAATTTTACTTCTCACCCTGTTGAAGTGCCCATATCACAGAGGTATAGGACTCGTGAGTGGGAAGGAAGCGCTGTTGAGATTTATTTAAGAATATAAAGAAGATTGGAGAAGGTATGTAATGAAAAAAGGAATGGAAATAAAATCCTCTCTTAGCTAAGGAAAATTGTGTTCCCACCATGGGACCCAGCTACCTTTTCTCCTTCCCCCAGTTTTTGGAGTTACTTCCTTTTCCCAAAAAACAGGTATCAGCAGAAGTCAGAGGAACATCCATTGAGGAACCCCAACCAAGCAAGTGGGAAGATATTCCTTCTTCATCAACCCCCAAGGTCTTCTCTGGCCCCTGCAAAGATCCCTCGCCCCGATCCCTGATCCTTACCTTTCTTTAGCCCCCACCCTCAGGTCTCATAAAGCCCAGATTCTTGATTAACAATTCCCAAATAACTTTCAAACTAAGATTTTAGAACACAAGGGAAGGATTCGGTTTGGATAAAGTTTTTGCCAATTGTGTTCTCAGTGCTCAAAGCTCTTTATTGGAAGTTATTCACAAATCTTCATGATGGTTTTTGGAAGACTAGTCATGTGTGGTTTTTCCCTATTTCAACTGAGTCGAGAAATTGTGCTTTATATGAAATTCATGCATCAACCAGAGGCTTAGGGGAAAACCTGAATTGTGATAGTATGTTTTACCATTTATTCATGAAATACCATTACCTTTGTAACCCATCAGATGGCTAAAAGCCAAACCCAAACCATCTGCATTCAAATTTCAGTCTGCCCACATTATTTTTAGTGGACATGAGTCTAGGAGTGAGGCTAGTCTAAATGTCTGTGTTTCCTTGCCCTTTCCTGACCTCCGAGTATGTCAATGGTGATTAAATCATCAAACTTTGTCTTGTGACTGACATTTTTATCTAGTGACTAAAATTGCAGCATTTTCCTAGGAGCCTATGATAGCAAAGAAGGTAATTCTGACAGTGTTTCCAGAGCTGCTACTATGGGGTTCCTCCAGAGCACCTCCAGATCCCTGCCCATTCTATTTAGAATGGGAGGTTGAAGTGTATTGCCATTGGCTGACCAGGAACCCACAGGGGGTTTGTCCAGCCTGTCATGCCACCACCATTGTCCAAACCCCAAAGTCATTACCAATCTAACAGCTTGAAAGTGGATGCAGAGATAAAGCAGAGCCAGTTTGGCTTTCTCCCAGTTTTCTGTGCCCCTCTGGAGTTAATCAACAACCACCTACCTTTGTGTCAATTCCATGAGCCTCTTTAACTAGAACACCTGTTGGAAAGCCGGAGGAAGGCTTAAAATGAAGCAAATTTTGCAGTGATTATTCTGATCATCACTGTTTAAGCTGGATTCAGGATCTCCAGACAAAACCTGCTTGCTAAACCCAACCAACTAGCTGGCTGAACCTATACCTCTCAGTGTTCCTTGAGCTACCTTGGGTTTTGCTAATATTTTTCATGCCCATACCCCAACTCCAAAGTCTGTACACATTAAGCAACAACTCTCCATTTCAAGCACACAGGGTTTAGTGAAATGGCCTGAGTTCATCTCGCTGGTAGAATTCTTCAGTGGCATCTCCCCAGCCCTTTCCCACCCTCAAAGCCCATCTTGATGGTGGTGCAGTCACACCCCTGGAGAAACCATAGACCTTTTTAACTGGGATTATCAACACCTTCTCTTTGTAGCTATTCATATGGCCTTGGATGTTAGGTGACTGCTTGTTCAGGGAAAGTGGAGAGGGTGAGAGGGATTGAAAAGGCAGAGGGCACCTGGACAGTAGTTCCTTGCCATATGCACCTGCTCAGGCTGCATAAGAGAATACCACAGACTGCATGGCTTAAATATCAGAAATTTATTTTCTCCCTGTTCTAGAGGCTGGAAGTTCAAGATCAAGGTTCCAGCAGGTTTGGTTTCTCTGAAGGCCTCTTTCCTTGGCTTGCAGATGGACATCATCTCTCTGCGTCCATATATGGCTTGTTCTGTGTGTGTGAGCTCCTAGCATCTTGTCCACTTCTTATAAAGACACTAGTTCCATTGTATGGAACCTCATCTTCTTGGTTTTTATTTTCTGTGTGTCCATTCTATGTTTATTGGTTTGAGATCACCATGAGGCTAGGACTTCATATTTATGACCTTGTTTAACCTTAATTACATCCTTTTATTTTATTTTCTGTTGCTGACCATGATGTACAATTCATTATCTTTTCTTTCTTTCCTTTTCTGAGACGGAGTCTCGCTCTGTTGCCCAGTCTGGGGTGCAGTGGCACAATCTTGACTCACTGCAATCTCCACTTCCCTGGTTCAAGCAGTTCTCCTGCCTCAGCCTCCTAAGTAGCTGGGACTACAGGCACACAACACCACACCTGGCTAATTTTTGTATTTTTAATAGAGATGGGACTTCGCCATGTTAGTCAGGCTGGTCTTGAACTCCTGACACCAGGTAATATGCCCCACTGGGCTTCCCAAAGTGCTGGGATTACAGGTGTGAGCCACTATGCCTGGCCACTGATTACCTTCTTTTAAAGGCTCTATCTCCAAACACAGTCTCATTGGAGGTTAGCACTTCACATATGAATTTTGAAGGGACATAGCTCAGTTCATAACACCTACCATAACTGTTTTCCTTACCCTTTGATCTTGCCCTTCTTATCCGATTTGGAGAAAAGTAGATATTGGCCAAGAAATTCAGGTATGACTGTTCAGTTTAACAATTGCTAAGCTAGGGTGCATGAGACAAGAAGAATGAAAAGGTGGATGGATGGATACATGAATGGATGGTTATTACATGGAAAGACAAATGAATGAATAAATGACTTAGGCAGTGTGTTGATGGTACCAGGACAGAAATTACATTCTGCTTCATTAGGGTTTGTCTTTTTTTAAATAGTACAGGGGTTACAAACTCAAATGCTCATGCTAGATGGGTAAAAAGAGTTGCAAAAAGAGTCCAGGTGCAATAATAGGGAGTTGTAGGGACTGATGGATTAGAGAGAACATACCCTATGTAAAGGGGCAGCAGTTACTGACAGACTCTTCCTTGATCAAACTTGAGTCAGGCTCCTCTGAGTCCTCTTTCTGACTAAACCCCGACTTTGGGCTCTGTCCTTGGCTTGCTTAGTCCAATTTTAGCAAGAATCCTGCTAAGTCACTTGAGTGAAAATTCTTCACCCTTGGTATTTGATCACTCTCAATAGCTTATCAAATTCCTCAGCCCCCTCCCTTTATGTCCTGTCACCCTTGTCTGCCTTCAGTAAGAATCCTGCCATGGCGGTTTAGCCAGAATCCCCCAGCCTTGGTGTTTCTTAGTCATCCACTGACATCCACCCTGCTCCTTGGCTATCAATTCCCACTTTTCCTCGATGTATTCTGAGTTAAGCCCATCTCTCCAGCACTGCAAAACCCCATTGCAGTATACTTTCTTGAATAAAGTCTTCCTCAAAGTCTTTAACAAGTTTCGTGAAAATTTTTCTTTCACAGTCTCAGCTCCAATCACTTGTTATCTTGTGGGATGCTGGCCTCACGTTGCCAGAACGTCTGATTTTACAAGGGAAGCCAGAAATCTGGATTTTCAGATAAAATCTCTTTAAATACATCTTGAAATTCAAAAATTATAAAATACTGTGTAAGCCAAATAAATGCTTTTATAGTCTGAATGCACCCTGAAGGCTGCCAGATTTCCACTCTTGGGATGCTAGAAAGACATCTGTAATGTTATCACATGAGGACATAGGTGCTTGTGAGTTTAGACTCATGAGTAGACTGCCTGAGTTCATACTGCAATCCACCACTTACTAGCTTTGTGATCTCAGGCAATTATGCACATACTTCTTAAAATTATTGTAAGGTTAAAATTATTCAGTGCACATAAGTAGCTAGAACAGTGCCCGCGGTCTAGTAAGAAAGCAGTAACTATGAGCTGGTATTATTAGCTAGTATCATGAAACCTCTTGGTTTCCAATAATATCATTTCCGTCAAATAGGGGAAACCCACTTGCCTTTTTTACCCCCAAAGGCTTGTTGTGCAAGTAAAAGAAGAACAAGTATGAAAGAGCTTGAAAAAGCAGCCAGTTTTACTAAGAAAAACACCAGGCATTTCTATGTTTCTATTCCCACAGGTGAGGCACAGCCTTTCCCAGTGCAGGGCTGGGGCTCTCCAGGAAGAGGGAAACAGTGGTAACTAGAACCTGGTCCTTTCTTCTTCCCGGGGTCATTTGCTGTTTTGTTGTTCTTAGAATTTTGTGAGTTTTTCCTCTTTCTTTCTTTTTTCATTATGAAAATTTTCAATATTCGGAAAAGTAGAGAAAATAATATAATGAACACCCAAGTGCCCTCATCTAGATTTCCGAATTATTCACATTTGCCAGATGTGCTTCACCAGGTGAGATTTCCTGGCAGATACATGCATATGGAGCATGCAGAGATGTGGTAAGGCAGTGGGGAGAACTGAGGAATGAAGATATTGACTGGGAAGCTGAGAGCTGTGACTCCCTCATCCACTACTTTTTAAATGTGTAGGATCCAATCAAGTGTGGAGAGTTGCCTTTTGGGTAGGACCCTGGAGAAGGGATTTTTGTGCAGAATGCTTTGTTATAGAGAATACATTGTTACCACCTTAAAGAAAGTAATATAAATGGGATAACCGAAAATGATTTTATTTATGTGATTTTAATTTGTTCCTTTTAAGGTATTAATTTTTTGCAGGAATATATTAATGCATTGCTTATGTCATTGAAAATTAAAAATTTCTAGAGAGACTTTCAATGTGGAAATGTCTCTGCCATGAAGAACTCGGGAGTTGAAACTTGTGGATCTGAGAGAAGTCTGGTAAAAATCAGTGATTCTAAAGATGTTGGTCACTAAAAATGAAAGGTTTTCAACACAGAAACACTCTGATTCAAAGAAAGTGTATGCTAATTATAAGCAATGCGTTTCTGGTAAATTATTGAAAAGATTCTTTAAGACATATTGCCCCGTTTCTCAACATCAACTCTTACTGCATTTAAATGCTAACTCTTCTCTCTGGAAAGGATGTCTTAACGTGAAAGCAACTAAACTTTGCTTTAAAATTCTATTATTCAGACTCCTCATTAATTTCAGCTGACATTCCTTCTCAATTGGGGCAAATCATCAAAGCTTTATTGTATTGAGAACCTTGAATCCAGCAACAAAGAGCGTGGGGTATGGAGGGTTGGGAGGGGAAGGGTGGAGAGCTCCCAAGGCCAAAAGAAGTGGGGTGGGGAGGAATGCTGCAGGAAGGACAGCAGAGAGAAAGAGGGACCGACCACGGAGAGCCCGAGGGGAGGGCGGGGAGTTAGGAAAAGCCTGAGGTAAGCAATGGGAGGCCTCCTCGGAGGGGCCTTACACTGTCAAACTGCCCCTTGAGCCTCTGCTCATCAACATGGTAGAAGCAAAACCAACCTACAACTTTGTAGTCACAAATTTTTCTCCAGAGTTAAGGCTAAAAAGGGAGGTAGCAGATAAGGAAAGGGAAAACATTCCCTTTCTCCCTTCATTCAGGCGCCTCTTCAGTCACCTCCCTAGGCACCCTGCCCTGCGACCAGTGACTGCCAGTAAGCCCACCCCACAGACCCTGAGGCCAGGAGCCCGAGCCCCGGTCATGGATTAGTGCCTGGCCAAGTTGCACCCCGACCCTGGGCCCCCAGCAGTGACCCCTCCTCCTTCCTGGTGTGATTGACTCTGAGATGTATGACATGGGATGTACTAGGTGCAACGCATCGTGTTTGTTATTGAGGCATAAGGTAAGGAAGGATCTTTTGAAATGTGGGGATATCATCTACAAACTCTCATTGACCATCTGTGATTTATAACTAGAATGTAATAAGATTTATAAGATGAACTTTAAAGCCTAAAAGAAAACTGAGTTGTTTCCATGTGTAACTTTTCAAAAACCAAAGTAGCCCCAGATGGTCTTTTCTCTCCACTGAAACAATCCTCAAGGATGCATAAAACCCCCATGAACACTGTGAAGCAGACAGCTCGCTGTGTCCAGAAACCCATCTTAGTCCAAGTCGGGGGGCACTGCAAGAATTCAGTCCCCAGCCTATCACCATCCAGCCCTGGATCCTCAGAGAACGTGCGTAGCCTTCCCACTTCCCCAGTTTGTAAAATGGGACTAGAAATAATCTGCCTAATCTTTATGCCAGGGGGCCTGTGAAGATGAGGAGGTAGATAAATGGATGGTTTTCCAACCTTCATGGAAGGCCTGAGCCTAACTTTGTGATCTCCTCTCCAATTTTAAGACATAAATCATGCCATTCCTCTGCTCGAAACTCTCAAGTGACCCTTTCGCACTCGGACTGAAAGCAAAGTCCTTCCATAAGTCTAGAAAGCTCCCTCTATCCCACCAGCCCTGGTTCCAGTGGCACCTGCTTCCCAGCCTCTCACTGCTCCTCACTTGCTCACCTGTTGCAGCCACACTGTCTCCTTGCTGACCCCTGTCACAGGCATGCTTTCACCTTAGGGCCTTTGCACTTCTGAACCCTTTGCTGGAACCCTTTTCCCCAAAGTACCATAGCTGACTCCCTCCCCTCCTTTCTTCACACAGTAGGTGACTCCCTCACATGTAAGTTTTTGCTGAGATATCACCTTCTCTGTGAGACTTACCCCACTTAATTAAAATTGCAGCCTGCTCTGCTTACCTCCATCTGCTCAACTTATATTTTCCCAAAGCACTTATCTCCATACAAGGTAATAAATAATCAACAGCTCACAATGTTTACCCTTCGTTCTGTGTCTTCTCTGCTACCATATAAGCTCTGTAGGGCAGGCATCTTTGATTTATTCATTGAGTTTTTTCTTAAGCACCTAGAGCAGTGTCAGATATATTAATGACCATCAATAAGTAGGTTGGATCTTTCTAAGAAGTCCAGGATATAACATCAATTAAAGGAGGGCTGCTACAACTAAAGGGATTTGTGAGCTCCAAACCCCTCCTGCTATCTCTCCATGAGCAAAGGCAAAAACCACTGACATTTGTTCTCATATGTAAAACCAGTTTTGAAGCTACAAATTGCTACTTGATGCCAGGTCCAAGGGCCTACACAATAGCTCACACATAGCAGGTCCCCACGGGTACAGATTGTAAGGAGAAGGGAAGTAACATCTGTTGAGTAGCTGCAAATGATAGGCAGTGTGTGTGCCTAGTGCACTGTAGAAGTGCTTTCATGAAACTCTCAGCTCTTCTACCACCGTCTCCCCAGAACCTCCTGCCAAGCCTGGCGTGTATTAGGTACTCAGTAAATGCTTGCTTATTTTCCTAACAACCCTCTGAGGCAGGCACTATTATCCCCGTCTTGGAAGGGCCCAAGGTTCAGATTTAGATAGCTTGCTTAATGCCATACAGCTTGCGAGTACTGGGGCCAGGATGTAAATTCTTCTCAGACCAGCTGCAGCCTCTCTGATTCTTTGCGAGAATGTACATTAGACCATCCCTCTGAGCTTTCCTGAAGTAGAGCTGTCTGCCGACCACACCAGCGATGAGGGGAGGGGTCTCTTTTTCCACATGGACTCACTTCCTCCCTTTGTGCATTTGGCTCACCTGGAGGGGTCTCCTGCTACCTTTTGATTAATGGGGCTGCCCTTCCCATCCCCACTGGCTGAATGACCCCAGAGTTAACAGCAGTTCATCTTGCATCATAAATCAAGTTCTCAAAGACATTGCAGCTTTGTGCTCAAAATCTCCCTAGAATTCAAATTCTTTGTGAAAGGCATTGGCTTATGAGTACAATGATGGATTCATCAAGTCTCTCCTTTTAAGAAAAATCTGAATGATATCTGCTGGTTTCCCCCTGCCTACTCCAAGGGAAAAAAAACCAACCAAACAAACAAAAACCCAGCCCTACTTAGTCAACTTCATGTAGTTAGAATGCCCCCAAGGACCTCATACTCAGCTTCCACCCTGGTCATGCTACAGAAGAGCCGCAATCATGTTGCCATTTTACATAGATAGAAATCGTTTGCAACTTGCACTCGTTGTGCTTTCCATAAACCCATGAGTAGCTGGGACTTTATTTTTTAGCAATTGCTGAAGTGTCACGTGCCAGCTATTTACACTGTATAGGGACAAAACCACCTAATGTATGTGCCAGATCTATTTTATAGAAGCCAAGAGGCAGCCTCCGAGTCTCCGGTTCCCAAAAGTCTATCCCTGAAGAAAGCATCTCCATAAATCTCTCAATGCTTTATGCCAGGTTAGAATTTCTCTTGGGAACTTTTGAGTTTGTGTAAGAGTTTCCTTTAAGGGCAATTGATGAACTATAGATGTCAGGCAGGTTTTCATTTTCTGTGTGCTTTTTATTTCATCTAGAAACAACAGTGGCCTTTAGAATTGGATTCTTTGTTCAGAGACTCGCTATAGGTTTCATGTTCAAAGGCTCCAGGTTGGAGGAGCTCAGGGTTCCTCTGAGTGTCAGAAATGACCAATTCTGGCCAGGCGCAGTGGCTCACACCTGTAATCTCAGCCCTATGGGAGGCCGGGGTGGGCAGATCACTTGAAGTCAGGAGTTCGAGACCAGCCTGGCCAACATGGTAAAACCCCTGTCTCTACTAAAAATACAAAAAAAAAAAAAATTATCTGGGCATGGTGGCATGTGCCTGTAATCCCAGCTACTTGAGAGACTGAGAAAGGAAAATCCCTTGAGCCTGGGAGGTGGAGGTTGTAGTGAGCCAAGGTCACGCCATTGAATTCCAGCCTGGGCAACACAGTGAGACTCATCTCAAAAAAAGAAAGAAAAGAAATGACCAATTTCATCAGTACTGCTCTATTAGAAAAAGATCAGGGTAGTTCTTTGGTTGTGTGAGACTGTCCTGTGTACTGGAGGACATTTGTCCTTATCCAGAAAATGCCGGGAGCATTCCCCCCAGGCGCTGTAACAGCCAGAGGTGCCTGTGGCCAGTACTCCAAGCACTCCTGGTTAAAAGCACCAGCAAGGCTATCTCTGAAAGATGGTGAACTGGGGCAAACACCACTGAATTTCACAATCAGTGAGGGGTCAGTCTAGATGGGCACCCCCTTCCCACTGTAAGCTGCTTCCTAGTTTTGTTGCCTTTGATGATCTTTGTTTGCCTTCAAGTTAGGCGTGATACAACATTTTTTTAAATCTCTGATTCCTGCCATATAAAAATGGGGACAATGGGAAGCAGAAAGGAAATACTGAAATTTCCCCTCAGCTCATAGCCTTCCAATAAGGGCACTGTTCTCTGGAATGACTTTCAACTTTTTATCCAATTAATGATCAGGAGAGTTTACTAGATATAAGTTCCCAAGCCCAACAAGCAGAGTATGGGATAAGAGATGGAAACAGGGACAGAAATAAATGGATCTACCAGGACCCAGACATTGGGGTGCAACTGGTGGGTCTTCTCCACCTTCACAATGCATCAGTTCTGACTTGCTTGCAGATTCCTAAGTACTACTCATCTGCCCTACAAGGCATAGTGGGTTTTCTCTGATTTCTAGAAATGTCAGCATTCTCTGCAAAGTGAACGGCCAGAGTTGGGTTCTAACCGGGTGGGGATTATATGACTCTCTGGGCCCTGGAAGAGCATGACTGTCTATCAGGAACCCTCCAGATAGGCTGTCAGATGAATCAGCATCTGGTCATGCCCTGCCTTGCTTCTCTTGGGCACGACTGCATCGCATGCCAACACCCAGGCTTACAGGCCAACTATTCCCAGCCTGCATCCCGCCTGCCCCACTTGGGGAGTGCTCTCCACAGCTCTCAGTGCATCCTGTTTGTTCAGACCCCTTTGTCTTCCACTGGCGCAACTGAGAGAGAGGATTCCTCCAAGTCCCTTTACTTTTGGCTTTGAAATCAGATCCTGGCACACCTGATTACACTCAATAGCTGGAAGTGGTAAGGATGTCTGATGGCAGAGAGCTCTTGTTTTAAGCTCTGCATGCCAGGAAGGCAGGGGGCTGGGTCTCCTTCTCAGGGCTACGCTGGAGGGGGCAGGATGCTCTGGCAGAGGAAGCAAACAGTGTTAACTAAAGGGAAATGCGCTTGAAAAGGAACTTGGAGCACAGGCAGTTAAGCCGTGTAGAAGCGGTAACTGAGGACTCACTGTGGAGCTGAGACCCCTTCCTTTCTGCTCATAAGCCCCTAGATGGGAAACTTTCAGTTCCTGCCCAAGGGAACCAGGAGGGTCAAACCTGTCTGTCCTGCCTTTTCTGTAGAAGTGTCAGCTCTGTGGCCTCAACTAGGTGAAATAAATAGTGACTTGCCTCTTACCACAGTGAAAAACCCGTAAAGCATTTGGACACTAAGGGCAGCCCCTGTGTTCTCAAGGGACCCTCAGCCTCAGACACTGCCTCCTTTCAAGCAAAGATGCTACCCTAATGCACGAGTCCAGTGGCTTGAAGAATCATTATGAAAATTTGACACAAACAAAAAGGCACAAAGAACATCCATGTACCCATACCCAGCTTAAGAAATGAAATGTTACTGATGCAGTTAAAGCCGCCTTTGTCCTTCTGGCCCATCCTTCCATCCGGGCTTCCCCAGCAGCAACCACTCAGTCATTGACAAGCAGTGTTCCGGCGATGGGGGCATCCCTCTTTAGAATTACTTTAGCTTTTGGAACTTCAGTGTATTCATTGGTAAAGGGGGGCTATTGAGAAAATGAAGGAAAATGATGTATGACAAATATTTGGCTATCGTTCCTATGAAAAGAAAAAAGTCAGCAGAAAAAAATGGGTCAAATGGAAGGCCTTTCCCAGCCTGGCCCCAACTTGCCTGGACAGCTTCCCGTCTACCCTCTACAGCAATGTTCACCAGATATGCCACCTGTGTCCATGCCTCTGGGCTGATGTAGATGCTCTGCTTACTTGCCTGCAACGCTGATCTCCTGTCACCATCTTCCTTTAATGCTGGGGTCCACTGTCCCCAACTCTGACAGGGCCCAGAGGCAGTGACTCCTTGGTGCTCCCATGGCCTGATACCTCTGTCTGAGCACCTGCCATATGGTTGTGATGTTCCTGGTGTGTCTGCCACACTTTTTCACTGAGGTGCTTATGCAGCAAGGTAGGGGCAGGGTCTTCTCCCGCTGGTGGCCTGGCCCATTGCCTGCTGGCACATGGCAGGACCATATGCAGTGAATGAATGAATTCCATTAAGAATATTCATGATCCATGGAAGGAGATCAAAATATCAACATAAACAGGAGTTCGGAAGAAGTTGATTTCAACCGTCATGAATGACTTCAAGGGTTCGAGTGAACGAGCGAATGACAGTTCCATCAACAGACTGTAACTTTCCACCCTAGTTAATGTAGGGTGTCTCCACGTCCTCAGTTCTCCCTTTGGGCATTTTTCTTTTTGAAGTTCCAAATCTTCTCTGTTCTGGAAACACAGAACTACGAGTTCTGTCTCAACTGTTCAAATGAGGTTGGAACAAATAGAATGGGGGCATGAACATTTTTCCCCCGATAACTTTGATAAACAGCAATTTTAGTCTCAGTGGGTTTTATGCAAGCCTTGAACATCTTTTTCTAGGTATCATGACTCTTGTGTTCTTTTTCTTCTTGCAGCCTGTGGAAATTCCTAGAGACAGAGAAATGTGCAAACCTGTTCATCTTGCTGAGAAAAATCCGCTTTACCGCCACAGAGCAAAATGTTGGGAAACAGTCTGGTGGTGAAGGTCTTCTCACCCACACCCATTGTTCTCTGCTAAAACGTTTGGTTGCTACTATGTAGACTCAGCTTTAGTCATGGAATTTTAGAGGATGTGTCTCAGAAGAGGGATCAAGACAAGCCCAACAGTAATCTGCACCGTACGCTGATCTGAAACCATGGCACCAACAATGGCACACAGGTCTAACCAGGAAGGGAACAGGAAATGGGAACGAGAGCAGGGGTTGGGTTGTGTGCGTGGAACACACAGGTATGTTTTTTCTTTTAACTCTGTCTTTTTAAAACATTTCATTTTTGTGGAGGTGAAATTTATATAAGACGAAATTAACCACTTTAAAGGAAGCAATTCCATGGCAAGTAGATTTCATCATGATGTGCAACCAGCAGCTCTGTCTAGTCCCAAATGTTTTCATCATCCCAAAAGCAAGACCCATAACCATTACGCAAATATTCCCCATTTCCCCCTCCTCCCAGCTCCTGGAAACCCACCAATCTGCCTTGTCACTGGATTTACCTATTCTGGATATTTCATATAAATGGAGTCATATAGTATGTGACCTTTTGTGTCTGGCTTCTTTCACTAGTATGTTTTCAAGGCTCCTCCATGTTGTAGCATGCATTCCTTTTTAATGGCTGAATAATATTCCATCGTCAGGATATACTGCATTTTATTCATTCATCCATCAGTGGTCATTTGGGCTGGTTCCACCCTTCAACTATTGTGAATACTGTGCTGCTATGAACTTGTGTACACACGTATTTATTTGATTACCTGTTTTCAATGTTTTTAGGTATGTACCTAGGAGCAGATTTACTAGTCATATGGTGATTCTATGTTTAGCTTTTTGAAGAACTGCAATGCTATTCTCCACAAGGCTGAACCATTTTGTATTTCCATCAGCAATGTATGAGCACAGGTCAGATTTTTGGGGAGTCACGTTTCAAAGTGGCACAAGACCCTTCTGGAGGGCTGTGTTCCATGCCCACAAAACTCATAGTCTCCATGTGAAGACCCAAATTTTGTACAAACCTGTAGGCAGAGAAAGGGGAGACAATGGAGCCCTCAGCATGTAAGTTGAAGGCTGGTTCAGAGAGCAGCGGACGTCACCCTTCGCCTTGCTGCGCTCTCTGTAGCTAAGCGAGAGGCAGACCGGAATTCCACTGGCTGCTTTGTCTTATTTTCACTTCTTTCCAGTTAGTCCCCACTACTCTACCCTCTCCACAGGACTGTAGGGTTATGGTGACTTCCCCACCCCTAGCCAGGTTCCAGTGGTGAAGGACTCTGTGAATATGTGATCTAGTGTTCAGAATCCCAGATTTGTGTTCAGAATCCCAGACTGAACTCTACACGTGTTACCCGTCAACATCTGTGAGCCAGAAATAGGAGGAACACCTTTAAAAAGAAACCTACAAACACAAAGTTATTCATAGACGCTGTTGAGGGGTAAAGCAGGGCCACCACCTGAGCCCCATGCAATTAGACTCAGCACAGGGAAAGGGCACAACACTGGCTTTTTTTCTTAAAACCACCTGGAAGGAGCTGAGCCCTATACTAAATTTATATGTAAGTATGATTTGATTGGAAGGACAAAACACACTGTATTCGGATCTGTCTTCCCTTGCAGTCTGGTAGTGTATCTGTCAGCAATTTTGGAGGAAAGGCCTTCCTGACAGGGGACTGAGAACCCCTGGGAAATGTCTTTCCTATTAGACATGGATCTTTATGGTTGAATAAGGGGCTGAAGGAGGAAACAGACAACAAGGGTCAGAGAGCAAGGCCAGGGGAGGCCTTTGAGACAAGACAGGAGCTGTGCCCCCTTTTCAGTGAGTCTGGGGCGTCTGGAGGTTGACAAGAAGAGGAGAAGGTGAAGGGTTTGAGCACTGAGAGAATGAATGCTTCCTGTGGGACTTTGCCAGAGGGAGCTTATCACACATGAGTTTTTGCACTTATAAGCCTAAGGGTCACAATGGGCTTGGAAATCCCAACATTTCCAGCTAAGGACAGGAAGCCCTGGGACTCAGCTTGAATTTGAGTACCCCATTGGATGTAGTGGGTACGTGTTTTTCACTAAGTGGAAAGAACTTATTTTCACTCGCTGCCAGTGAGCAAAAACTGAAGAGCTAGATTTTTCTTTTCTTTGAAGGTGTTAGTTCATAACCCCTCCTTGAGACTAAGCAGAGAACCAGTGATATTACCATGGAGAGGAGTGAGCCCTTCACCCGCCCCAGGTCATAATCCAACGAGCTATTTTGCAGGGTTAGTGGATGCAGTAGGTTGAATAGTGGCTCCCAAAAATCTATGTCCATGTCCCAACACCCAGAATGTGTAAATGTGGCCTTATTTGTATAAAGGGTCTTTGCAGAGGTAATTAAGGATGGTGAGATAAGATCACCCTGGACTACCCAGGTGGGCCCTAAATCTAATGACAAGGGTCCTGGAGAGACACGGAGGGGGAAAGACCCAAAGAGGAGGAGGCAGTGTGACCGTGGAGAGGCAGAGACTGGAGTTAAGCAGCCCCAAGCCCAGGAACACCTGGAGCCACCGGAAGCTGGAAGAGGCGAGGAAGAAGTCTCCCTGGGAGCCTTCATAGGGACAATGGCCCTGCAGACATCTTGATGTGGGGCTTCCGGCCACTAGGACTATAGAGAATAAATGTCTGTGGTTTTAGGCCACTCTGTTTGTGACAGATTGTTGCTGCAGCCCTAGAAAACTAATGCAGTGAGGTTGCCCAGTGAGAAGAAATGACTGGAGAAAGAGAATCTGGTCATTTAGAAAACAGAATTCATCCCCTGGGTTTGCTGCCAGGGTCTGCGGTGAACTAAACGTTATACTGCGGAGCTTCGTTCCTCTTGCATTCCTCACGCGTTAACTGCTCATGGCAGAGATGGGGCTCACAGTTCGCCTGAGGACACTACTCAGGACCAAGGGAGTTCGATCAGATCCTCACATCGATTTGAAATGGTGGCAATAATAATGAGCACACTCTATAGAATGTTTAACATGTGCTAAGTCTGTCACATACATTATCTTATTTAATCCTCTCAACAATCCGATGTGGTTGCTATACTCATCCTCCTCTTACAGATGAGGAGGAAACTGAGGCTCTAGGAGGTCATGTAATCTGCTCAAGGTCATTTGGCAAATGCTAGTGGAACCAGATCTTGACCCCAGGTTTGCCTGTGCGTGATCCACACTATTAGAAAAGGCTCTAGCTCCACAGAGATGGTCAGGCCAGCATCCTGTAGCACTCAGCTGTTGGATGAGAAAGGATGTATTTATTTATGTATGCATTTTACTAGCAGCACTGACATTAGAGTTTCTCTTTGTCAGTGAGGGTTGGAGTTATGGGGTCGATTGAGGTGAAGGTTGCTGAGATGACCTGGTGGATCCTGCTAACAGCAGATGGATGTCAAAACATTTGCATTCAGGGGGAGATAAAGTCAAAACTGGGGCCAGTCAACTTTCTCTCAGCACCAAGGCTCTGAGGCCCTTTCTTGGCTGTCAGCCCCGTTGGGGAAAGAGAACCCCCTTCCACATGATCTCTCTGGTGTGAGAAGCTCACAGTCCACTGCTGAGGTTTCTCCGCTTTGCCACAAACAGAGGGCACCTCCCAACACAACTCCCTCTCCTGCTGGAATCGGAAGAGAGGACACGGGCTGTTAAGAAAACTCATGAGTGCCTCTTCTGGGGCAAACTCACAGTTTCTGGAGTCTCCTCTTACAGGGCTAAACCCAGGTGGGCTCTGACTGTTTAGGGTCCCTGTGCCTCTCACAGTCATGTTTTCAGACTTTTGGGAGATCTGCGCTGGTCTCCCTTTTGCTGTGGTTCACCCTGGGGTGTGGCCAACATGGCAGCGTCTCCTCTGTCCTCCCAGATTCCAGGTTGGAGGGAGTTCAGCTTCAGGGAGACAATCCACAGGCCTGCAGATTTCCTCCCATGCAGACCTCAGTGCAAGATAAAGTCAGGCAAGGCTCTGCCACAGCACAACAGCATAATAAATCCCCCTCTGGCTCCTCCCAGACTTATTGTTCTGTTGAAGTTGTTTTGAGTATGATCAAAAGGAAGGAAGAGACTGTGCTATCAGACCGAGGAAGAAGGATGCTCTCCTGACCGCTCCTGTTGCCCTTGGCCACCCTTATTTTAAATATGAGGAAACCGAAGGGCAACATGCAGCCTAACCCCATCCACATCATGGGGAGCGACGTGCCGAGGCCGAAGCCCCGTGAACCTTGGGTGAGGCAGCAGCCCCTGCACAAACCCGCCGACGGCTACTTTGGATGTGCAGCCCTGTCCTTTTACACACATCGTGGAGGCTGGAAGGCCCAAGCACCGGGTCAGCAGCGCTTTGGGGCCAGAGCCGGAAGTAGGCCCTGGAGCAACTGAGGTTGCTGTTGTTAGCCCCTTGGCCTGAGAACTAAGGCTGTCAGGCCACAACTGTTGGAAATAATGGGCCAGACCAGGGACTCCCCAAGCTCAGCTGGCCGGGTGCCCACTTCTGAAGACAGTGAATGGCTCAAGCCCTTGGGAAATGTTGTCAACATCGGGGCTTTTGGCCTCGCCTGTGTCCAGTCCAGGTTCGGGCACAGGCATAGGGTGATGTGTGACATCGGCCACCACGGCTGGATTCCTGCAAGGAACTAGAGCAGAAAGCACTGGGCTGCCTCAGGCTTCAAAGGTAGAAAGGGCGGAGCCAAATGTTCCTCTTCACAGACTTGCGGGCTCACGGAAAGACATCTGTCCTGCTCAACGCCCAGTCTCTGATTCGCCAGGTGCCTGGCTGCTGCAGCCTGGTCACCTTTGTTTGGGCTGGAAGGCCATGTCTGAGCCATCAAAGGAGCCTCAATGGGAGAGGACGTCAATGTGCTTCCTCAACCAGAAAGGTGGTTTGAGTTTGGCCAAAGCAGCCCAACCAAATAAGCAAAAGCCTGTCAATGGGAAGATGTGGGCTGCTGGGAGATCAGACAACAAAATGAGAGCCATTATCAGTCTCATCCCAGCCTGAAGGAGGGAGGGCCTTTGAAGCCACAGACAGGCTGAACAGAACTTTCCACCTGAGAGACGCTGGAGATGGGAGGTCAGGCTGCACGCAGCCGCCACGAAAACTGATCAAAGCCTACTGCAGAAGGGAGGGGGCACACAGCTGCAGCTCCAACTACCCCCCCGGGCTGCCGGGGACTTTCTGAAGGCAACAGGGCTGCCTTTGCAGGGGCCTGTGGGAAAACCCAGCACAGATGCGCATCGCAGCCAAACCCCTGAGCACTGCTGGGAGAGGGAAAAATAAACCCCTCAATAGTCCTGAAAAGAAAAGGGAGGGAATCAAAGCACACAAAAAATGCAAAGACCACCCACCTGATGAGCGCCTACCTTTCGGAAACAAATAACTCCTGGCTTCCAAGGCACACTTCTGAAAGAACAAACGGACTGAACACTCTGCCTCAAAGCTCCGTGCACCAGGGGATTTGGGGAAGCTGTGGCCCCTTCTAAGCATCGGAAGCTTAATTTAAAGTGTGTTGGCCTCTGCGGTGCCTATTCAAGGGCCCCTTTGCATCCGCTCTCCTCCCTGGGAACCCGGGAGAAAAGAATCTCATTTAGAAAAGGAGAGGATCCTGTATGGATTCCTTTATCATGGTTCTCTCCGACAGGACAGCCATTATCTGCCAGGGACCATTCTAGGGGGCATCTTTCAGGCTAGATCCAGGGTGAGGTGGGCCCCTGCGAGGGCACCTTGGAAGGCAGTGTTGGTTCTGCCTGGACGGGTCCCTCTGGGACAGCCTCAGCCCACCCTGCCTGGGCTCACCCCTCCTCCCTGTGGCCTGAAGCCTCCTTTGGAGGACTGACACTTCATGGACCCTGCAGTTTTATCTTTTCTGAAGTGGAGACAGACAGCAAAGCCACTTCCACTGCACTGCTCGCTGTCTCAAAAGAATAGGAAAGCTCTTCTCTCTTCCTTGGGAATGGGTTTGGAGGGAGGGTGGAGGATGTAATGATGGAGAGGCCTTGCAGGTACTTTGGTGGAAGAGGGTGTGTATGAAGGAAATGGGTCGCCCAGAGCACAGGGGAAATTGACATGAGCACATTTCAGAACCACTGGTTTAACCGGCTAACATTCTTTCCAAAATGATGGACAAGTCTTTAAGAGTAGACAGAGGGCCTCAGGGAGGAGAAACATTGCTGAGGAAGAGGCATCTCCCTTCACCCTCCTCCAGAGGCTGATGCTAGAGAGCAGGCGGCAAGGCCTCACTGAGCACCTACCCACCACTCAATAGATTTCTGTCTCTTTATTACTTTACCCTGGGAGATAAATGGGGTTATCTCCATTTTACAGTTGACAAACAGATTCAGAGAGGTGACTGAGCCTCTTCATATGGAAGTGGACCCATGCAGAAGTGTCGAGCTGGAATTCAACCCTCAGGCAGCCTGGCTCCAAAGTTCACAACCTTTCCTACTCATTTCAGCCCTTCCCTGCCTCTCAGGGCTAAGAAGATGTTAGTAGATGTTCCATAAACGTTTATTAAATTGAACTGAACTCAGCAGCTGAACACAGGCAGGCCTCTTCCACCCTGACCAAGAGGAATCCTTTGAGGGTCTGGGATATGGAAAGAAATTCTCTGAGGTGCTAAATAAAATCATGCTCTGAGGTACCAGGAGACCTTTTTTTTTTTTTTTTTTAAATTAATAGCTAATAAAGTTTATGCAGACCCCAAAAGGAAAAACAGAAAGGAATTGGAACCATTTTAAAAACAGTGTCGGTAGATAATAAAACTTCATGGTGGTGGTGTTATCTTTCATCAGGAAGCACAAAGTCTTCACAGGCTTTAATTATATCTTCATCCCTACAGTCCCTTCTGAAGTTGGTAGATGCACGTTAATAGCACCTTTCACTTTAGGTATGGACACGTTCCAGTACCAAAAGCTTCAGGAGTTCCCCCCAAGGCAAGCAGAGTACAGAGCTGGATCAGGAGCAATGACTCTCCAAGCCAGCATTCCATGCTACCTCCAGTTGTATGTCTTGACTCCACAGCTGAAACCAAGGACTTCATTGAGATATTTGGGGGCAGGGAGATCTGAAGGTCCAGGAAAGAAGATAGGCAAAACCAAGGAATAAGGTCTCCATTTTGGCCTGCACACCATATAAATTCCCGCTTTGTTCACCCATCTGCACATTCTTTAATTTAGGCATGTGTTCATTTGCGTACGTCAGTGAGTTTGCTCAGTCACAAGGGTGCCAAAGCCTGAGCTTGGCCACTCACTTTAGGTAAGGCCACACCAGACCATTGGTGCCTCCGATCGTGAAGACTGGAGAAAGGCATCTGGGCTGGGCCCACTGTGACTCTCAGGAGGGAAACTCTCCCAGTGCGCTCTGCGGCCGGGATATGGAGGCTCAGACAGCTAGAGATGGGAAAGGGAACTTAAATTGCAAAGGAGTCATCTTCTGTTTTGCTAGTTCATTTTCAATCGTTTCCCGGCCTAAAAAAGAATTAATAGTAATAATAGCATATGGCTTTTAAATGGCTCTCCATCGCAAAATACTATTTAAGCACTAATTTCTTCACTAGACGCTGGAGCTCAGTCTCCACACTTGGCTCCATCTGGGACTCCAGTCTCATTTCTTATTCTTAATTTCTGTACAGTTATCCCCAGTTTTTGAACTGCAGACCTGCTAGAGAACAGGGAGTTTCAGCAAGGGGTCCATAACTCTGAATGCCACGCCAAACATGGGCAGCAGCTGAAATCAATAGTATATAAAACTCTGGCTAATTTGAAAGGCTGTCAAATTTCTAGCAGCTCCTTGTCATTATGTGCTTTCCTGGGTACAAAGTTTGACAACTGTTAAAAGGAAAGGCCTGCATTGTAATCACGGTTTTCAACCTGGGATCCAAGGACCCCCTCAGAGATTCCCTGAAGTATAGATGGGGGAGCACGAGGATGGAGCAGGAGCAGATGGTGACACCCCATCCCTGCACACACACAGCTAACTTATCCCTGTAACCAGAGAGACTGTTTTGATCAACTCTGTACACTGGGCTTTCTAGTCAGATTTTATTTGAAGAAAGGACCAGGGAGGTGAGTAGGATGGAGTTTGCAAGTAACGGCTGCAGACAAACTACATGTATTTCTAGCCAGTCCCTTGCTACAGTTCCGTGGGGCACGACGAGAAATCTGTCACACACCACAGTTCCCTCATAGTGTACATCGCCCCGGGGTATACACTATGAGGGAACTGTGGTGTGTGAGTGATGCAACAGAGACATTCTCTTGGTCCAGATCCACATGGTAAGAACCCTGGGTTTGTTAGTATCTTAGATGGCATTAAGTCCCATCTCGCTCTTAGAAATAGCAAATGAGCTTGCAGATTAGCCACTCTTATTGTCAATGCAAAGATAGTGTTCACTTTGCGTATGCACTGCTGAGGGAATCTTGAGAGCATTCGCTGCTGTTGAGGGTTGGGTGGGGAATTCTTTATATACCAGCTTTTATTGTGGGCCAAAATTCCTAGAGGAATAGTGGCCCACTTAGGGTCCATTTTTATCTCCTTCAGTTTCTACCCAAATTTGTCTTTGCTTATGTGGCTGGGGCTTCCCATTCTGGCTCTCAGGACACAGTTTGTCCCCAGGCAGGCTGGGCCTAGAACAACTGTAGTAATAAGAGGTGACAAAGCAGAGCTTTGAGACAGAACTTGCAGAGATTCTTTAGCTGAGCCTCCGTTCTCCCAGCCAGGTTTCAGACAGGGTGACACAGAAAGCAAGCTCCAAACAATCCCGAACAGTGCACATCACCGAGTGAAGCTCAGGCAGGAGATGGGAAGGAATGCCTTTTTCTCTGCTTTCCACCCTGCCGCCCATACCTCATTCTCAAAAGCCACCTCCCCAGCACTCAGGCTTGAGGTAAATGCTTATAAAATGGGGTGGAAACCTCTCATGACCCCCTCTCTGTTGCATGAATGCCTGTTAGAAGCAAAGGAAAACAATGGCAAACAGACCCAGGCCTGTCACAGCTGTGCTGGGCTCAGCTGGAATGTGGCTGTGAGTGTGCGTGTGTGCGTGCACGCTGGCGCACACATGGGAATATAAACATCCTTGGCTCCCCAGCTCCTGTGTGCCGGACTGTGCTGAGCAGGCACAAGTTCTGCGCGGATCCAAGGCGGGGAGACGCAGCCCCAGCACACTTAGGTGCTCTTGTTTATATATCGAAATGTGGGTGGGGAGACAAAAAGAAGGTTTGGGAACAGCTGTGTGCCTGTGTATGTATGGGCAAATCTCACTGCTGATGTGTCTTGGGGAAAACTGAGGGAAATTTTGTGCTTGGGTATGTGTGCATGCATGGCAGGTGCCCACACTCCGGTGTGCAGAGGTGGAAGCCGAAAGAAAGTTTCGAGATTCTGTGAACAATCTCAGAAAAAAATCTGGCAACTCCCCATACCACAGGTGGGTACACATTCAGTGCTTGTGAAGTTCATTTCCTGTGCTAGTTACCGGGCCTTGTTTATACAGGACACAAAATGTGATTGGCAGCAAAAGCTCCAGGTCTCCGGGGTGAGTTGAGGGCGAGTGCGTTTGCAGAGGGGCTGGGGAAGGAGTGTGGGCATCACGCCGAGGTGCCCTTGAAGTACAAAGGAAATCGATTTTCAACAGTAATCCATAATTCCGCCCATATATGCTCAGAGGGGAGACAAAGCAGAGCTCTAATTTTAGAATGACGCCGCCCTTCATTGCTGCGGTGCCGTTTCAGCACCCAATCTGCACGGGCCAGTGGCAGCTCGGGTGTCCTTGTGTGTGTTCATGGGTTTGAAACGCATCTAGCTGGCTCTGCTTTGAGCTTTAATTTGTAAGCCCAGCCCCAGGAAGTGTTTATGAGCTTTTTCACTTTGCTTTATTCTGACTCAGCTTTGTTTGGTAGCGCAGAAGGGTAGAGTTTGACATAAATCCTCTGTTCTTTGTGTGAGGGCTTCCGATTGCAGAGGGTCCTAGGAGTGGCATTCCATAGGAAAGTTGAGGAGTTTGACCCAACCTCGTGATCACACACCTGCAAGTGAAAATTCTGCACACCTCAATATGGGAAGAAACTGCACTCTCTAAACAGACTCCTGGGCACGTGACCACCTCAGAGTCTCCTTGCCAGTTTGTTCATCCAAATGGTGAGCAGCTCACAATAGACACTCAGTGACTGCTAATTCACCATGGTACGTTTCATTCCACTGCATTACAAAGTGCCAGCGTCACTCCTCAGCATAGCTTGGGACCTTGTCCAATCAGCTGTCCTGAACACCCACTTTGGTCCACGGTTCACATTTGTGGGATAGTCATGAGCCTCTGCTCTTCTTCCAGTCTTGACTCAAGGAAGCAATAGCAGAAATCTCCTAGCTCTTGGGTTCCATGGAATAGAGAGCCTGAATCCACCTGGAAACCAAATCTAGACACAACAGAGCTTTGAGGTTTATACCCGCAAGCCTGTGCTGCCAGCAGCAGAGGGTACCAGGGGATGCACTGGAGGCTCCCTGGGAGGCAGAAGCCAGAGGTGCCCTGCCATGTTCTCCATCTGGCCAAGGGCTTAACCCTGCTGAAGACTATTTCTGAGCAGAGTCCCCATGATGAGGGGACCCAAAGATGCTGATGGGGTCATTTCCCAGGCTTTGCCTTGGTCCAGTGCAGTGCTTCAGTTGCTGAGGGTGATGGAAGTTTGCTTTATACTTGGTCCCTGCTCAGTCAGAGTCCTCTGCTACCCTCTGGCAATTCACAACCTCTAGTCATTTGGAGACCTCTGAACAAAGCAAAACTCTAAAAACTGGGACCCATGGCTCCTCGATGAATTCTGAAACTGTTTTGAGGTGCTGCCTAAAATTCGAGGAGAAACTTACCAAGGAAAGGGGATTTCAGGGCAGCAGTGGAAATAGAGACAGTGAGGTACAGGCCACTCACTATCCTTTATAGGCACTTTCAGCTCCTGTTAGCTAGAGACCTTTTCAGAGTCAACATTCTATGTAAGCCAGCACGGCATGCTACTGGTCTGCGATTCTGTTCAAGGCCCAGACATAACCAGCCTTCTGGGGGGGATCCAGACCACTGAGATTGCAGCCTGGGGTGACATCCTATCTTGGCTGGAAAGGTCTCCACCCCAGGCCTGGTCCTCTGGGAAATGGTTCCCGTAGGGAGAGCTCCTACTGCTTCAAGACAGCAGCTTCCTTGGTGCATCAGTTTACCTGCCAGTCTTGTCCCTCGGAGGGTACCAGTTTCTCTGGCTTCCCTGCCTGTCCCCAGAATGACCCCAACGTTTCTTTAGCCCCTGAAAGCCTTGGAAATGAGGGTGCCTGCTTACGTTTCTAGTGAATAGCATTTGCATTGGAGGCTCTTCACCCAGGGTTCCCTACAAAGGTTGGCTTTTAGGGAAGGGCAAGGTGACCCTGCTTTGTCTTCCTAAAGCACCACATGTGCCTCTGTATGACTGTGCCTGTCATGCGGTCACCATCCTCCCCTTCCTTGTCTCTGCCCCACTAGCCTAGAAGCGCCTGAAAGGCAAGAGCTGTCTTAGAGGTACACTGGGAGAAGAGGGGGCCCCGGGTCCTGATTGAGTGGGGGCCTGCCTAGGGCCAGAAGGCCTGGGCTCACCAGCCACTGGGCCTGGATAAAGGGATTTTCAAGGGGTGAGTGTAGTCTGGCCTCTCTGATTCTCATCCCTACTCCCTGATAGTACTATGTTTTTCACCTTGAAAATGAAGACACACTGCCCTGAGCCCCTCACTGGGTTGTCAAGTGGCCGTGTGGCACACGTAAGGGAGCCTTGCTGTGTTAAAGCTCCCCAGCTCCCTTCGTTACATCCCATGGACAGAGGACCATGCCATGACTCAGAGGCTCAGGTCTTCCTAACTGTGCTGTTCCGTGAGAGAACTTCAGTGAGTTGCTTTATCTCAGTGACTCTGTTTATTCATCCGTGAAATGGGAGTGTAGGGCTGTCAGGGCCAGTACTTGGAAGCTTAGCTGAGTGGCATGGTGTGGGCATTCCGTTTTATTGTCATTGCTCAAATAAGCATGAAGATACTTCCCTGAAGAGTGATGTTTGGAAGGAAGAAACCTAGACTTTGCTATGGGGTGGGCATGGAGTAAATCCGAAATCCATCCCGTGTTAACAGGCTTGTAAGTCGAATTCCTGCCTAGTAAGATTTCAGATAGTTCTCTAGCCCAGGAGTCAGCAAACATTTACTGAAAAGGGGCAGATAGTGACTATTTTTGGCTTTACAGGCCACAGGGTCTCTACAACTGCAAGACAGCCACAGACAATACGTAAACAAATGAACATGGCCTTGTTCCAGGAAGACTTTATTTACATCAGGCTGCAGGCCGGATTTGACCAGTTCAGCCATGGTTTGCTTCCCCCTGCTTTAGCTTGTGGGGGGTGCCCAACAAGCACTTGGGAAATTAATTTGTTGAAGATAGGTGAGTAGAGGCCTCTGCCAGTCCAGATCCTCGATTTTAACTCTGTTTATGCAGGACCAGATTCTGTGTTCTTGCCACTGAGTCACAGCTGCAAAAACCTCCCCTCCCCTCAGCCCCCCTCCCCCAGCTTTGAGTGATCCCCGGCTCCTTCAAGCCCGCTGCTGAGTGGGGAGCAATTTCTGTGCCTTCCAGGATCTTCCGCCTCCCCCACCCTGCACACCCCACCCAGGTCCTTCCCCTCCATCCTGAGTTTGCGGGACACACAATTTGTAATCTCCTTAAAACTAAAGCAGCGAAGTCTCTGATTCATGTAGATTAAAATCAGCTGCAACCTATTAATGGCCCAGGGCCCAAGACAGATTTTAGGAAACAAAAACACTGGACCAAATTAGACTGAGCCGGCCTCTGTCTCCAGGGGAGGGAGGTAGAGTAGGAGGCTGGGGGCGGGGGAGTGGCCATGTGGTTTTCATTACTTTGGATTCTCTTCCTGAAGCAAAGTCACCCAACACAAAGCGTGTGCAGCGCCAAGGCAGCGGCCAGCCTCTGGAGCCCGGCTCTCCCTGGTAGAAGCCCTGGGTCCTGTTGGGGGGCTAGGGCTGGTTGTGTGTCTGTAATTAACAGGTTTCAAAGTGGTTATTCAGGAAAAGAGAATTTCAGTGGCGCGTTAAAATCCTTTCATCAGCCATCAGCTGGCGTCCGGAGGCCTTCAGCAAGGCCTGAGCCACTTAAAGCTTCTGAGAGCTTTAAATTCCCAGGGTCTTGTTTGAGAATGTGGAGGCTTTTGCCATGGTTTTATTGGGCTGATGGTTGCCATGATTTTCATTATGTTGTTTGGTTCCTGGGATCATAAAAATGTTTGTCTCTTCCTAGAGTACCTCGGATCATTAAAAACAAAAGGAAAAAAATGCCCCTGCATTTGTAGCCGCTACGTCACATACAAACCATGGCTTTCTTGTTGGAGAGGGGCCAGCTCCGGCTCTGGGCTGGGGAAAATCATAAAGCTGGAACGGGCAGGACAAGCAGCCACACCCAGTCCCCACGTGTCGCCCATCCGAGGACACTGAGGCCCAGAGAGATGCTCATCTAAAGCCGGTCTGGAATCCTGGTCCCACTCTCGGTCAGATGCTCTTTCTCTTCCTGGTGAGTCGAGGCTGTGAGTAGAGTTGGGAAAGGGAAAGGAGTCTGAATTCTGCTGGACTAGTGCTTTGGGACACCTCTAGGAGTGGAAGAAATGCTCAGATATTCAGACAGCATAAAGTGAAATGTGAAGTAGATAGGAATGATATGGGCCCGCATGGGCATTCCCACGGCCTACAGGACGGAACGCTGCTCTGAGACTGGAAGGGCTGCCCTGAGACCCCAGGAGGAAGAGATGGGTTATTGGAGCCTTCACTTGGCACCCACAGCCCTGAGCCCTGGAAAGAAGGGAAACAGGTATCAAATCCCACAAGCCACAGAGATGATTTCTCACCACTTTGAATAGGAAACCTCTGAAATCTGGTCAAGCTCCCAGAATCACCATAGGGGGTGACAGGAATTTTGGTTAAGCCCGTATTATCTGATAAATGGCACGCCAACCTGGCGTTACTTCCTATTTTGATGATGGCTGCCTTCCAGAACCTTCTTTCATGGAAGACATGAAAAATATTCTGAGAGAATTGCTATTAAATAACCTCTGGTTCTTAAAAACAAGGCCAGACCAGCGGGCCTTGCTCTCAGCAGGACACGTGTAAGAACTAGTCTACAATAAAGAAGCTCTGAAGGCGTGTTCAGAGAATGAGAGAGTGTCAGAGCTGGGAGGGAAATTGGAGTTCAGCGAGGCCAGGCTTTCATTTCATAAATAGGGAAACTGAGGCCTCAGGGCATATCCAAAGTGATCTAGCAGGCATAGGGAGCCCAGGATTTGCTTGACTATCCCATTCTTCATGAGACCACTGTTCCCCTTTTGGGTTGATACCATCATTCATTCATTCAGTTTTTACTGCCTCCTATGTGTCAGATGCTTCTAGGCACTGCTAATTTAGTTTCTTTGAAGTTTTTAGTGGTGGAATAAAAGAGACACATTTCTGTCATTAAAGAAGGAAAGGACTTCCCTCCAAAATCTAGGTTTGGGGAAAGTCTGGTGACTTTTGTGGGCCTGGGGCATCTTTGGGAAACGCCTGCCCTCTTGGGTGTGCCTTTAAGATGAGTGCAAAATATCATTGTCAGGTAGAGAGGTGACTTGCAGTGACCCCTGCGCCCAATTGCCACCTGGCCGTGTGGCCCAGAGGAATCTGGAAGTGAACATCAGCAGAGATTCTCTGGATCGAAATTTGAGTGAGAGCTGGCGGGAACCCAGGCTAGCTGAAGGCTGCAGATTGCATGGGTCTCTCCGTCTGTTTCTCATCATTCTCCTCCTACAGTTTGCTTGTCAGTCCTTTGCTCTTGTTTACCTCTGTGTGGATAATTCCTCGATTATAAATCAGAGAACTTGGCACTGAGTTCTGGATTATCTGTGATCTTTAACTTTCCCAGGGCAAAAGAAATTACACTGGCAAATCTCTTTGTTTCTCATGGTTTGGCGTCCAAATCATGGAAGTGCGGGTCTGTGTAGAGGGAGACAGCCTGAGCCTGCCTCTGCCCCTGGCCCCCACACTCTGTGTAGGCAGTCATGCATGCATGCATTCACTTATTCACTCAACAAATATTCAGTGAGCACACATGTGGCAGACTCTATTCTAGAAACTGGAGATACAGGGTGAAAAAAGAACACTGTTCCTTCTTACCCTGTTTGCATCTTAGTATGGGTGATAGGAAGCAAACAAATCAACAAACATACATACTAGTGATAAGTGCCTTGAAAAAAGTAAGCAGGGTAAGAGATGGCAGCGAGGGGTGCACTATTTTACGCAAGAAGACCTCTCTGAAGAGGTGACATTTGAGCAGAGATTGGATGAAGGGAGAGTAAGCAGTGTTCAACCCAGAAGATTTCAAGCAGAAGGAGTAGCAAGTGCAAAGCCCTGCGACAGGGACAAGTGTGATGTGTTTGGGAACGGTAAGGAAGCCAGGGACTGGAGTAGAGTGAACAAAGGGGACAACTGTGGTACATGAGGTCAGAGCAGGGGGCAGGGGCCAGCCATGGAAGTGGTGACTTTGGATTTTGTTCTGAGCTTCACAGGATGTCCTTGGAGGCTTTGGAGGAGAGTGATGCAGCAAAGACGAACATTCGGAGGCTGTAGAGAGGCTCACGGAAAAACAGGGGGCCAGCTTGGGCTAAGCACTGGCATTTAGACACGTGGCAATGGTAGCCATGCCTCATGGGTGGTGCCTCCAGTAGGAACGTTTGAGAGCTACATGTTTTGACAGGGTGAGGCTGGGCCTGGGAGCGCACCACCTCTCTACCAATTAGTGTTAAGCCCAGAAAAAGGAAATACTACTGTTTAAATTGCAGGGTTGGAATCTGTGAGTCACAGAACCCTCAGCCAAACGGGCCATGGTGGGCTCTGGGAGGTTACTGGTGCAGGGTCTCAAGCCCCCAGCTGGGTTGTTTGGCCACCCATGGGGGCTTCCAGACATATTCAGAAGAAGGCTCAAATACGGACTCCACCTTTAGAGGGTCTGGCTTAATTTTTGGCTGCTTACTGTTTGGTCAGTTTCCTTCCAGGGTCTTTCACTTTGGAAAAGGCAGGCCACCTCACAGGGGAGCAGAGAGAAAAGGGGAAATGCATGGATTTGGGGCTCAATCAGCCCCACAACAGTACCCTCACCCCATCACTTAGCTGGCTTTTGGAAAAGCTACTGAACCTCCTAGAGCTTGCCGGTCAGTGCAGTAGCTGCCAGCCACGTGTGGCTGTTTACATTTAAATCAATTTAAGTGAAATAAAATTTAAAAATCTGGTCCCTCAGTTTCACTCACCACATTTCAAGGGCTCAATAGCAACATGGGGCTGGTGGTCACCTATTGGACAGTGAGATGAAGAAGATTTCCCTTGCAGCAGGAAGCTCCGTTGAACAGTTTCACTTCTTTAAAATAGGAAGCAATCCATGAGAACTGAACAAGTTAACACACACAAAGCACAAGGTGCTTTGCCTGTCTCATGACAGGTGCTCAGCAAAGGGTAGTCACCGTGATTGACAGTGTGAATCTCCATCCTTGCTCTGCTGCTGACTAACTTTGTGACAAGTTATTCAAGCTCTCTGAGCCTCCATTTTCTGATACGTCAAATGGGAATCAAAAGTACTGCGGAGCACATTCCCACAACATGATCCTTGTTTTTCTCAGTTCTGTCTGGACACATGAGAACTTCCTTACCAGCCCTCAGCTGACTTATCTAGACCAGGGTTCAGAAACTCTAGTCTTGCAGCACTTAGCGGGAAGCAGGACATACTGTAGCTCAATCATGCAACCTGGAGATTTTGGCCATTTTCAAGGGTCTGACCAGGGTTAGCGGTATGAAGTTCTAATGAAACAAGTGGACAAATCTGATCAAGAAAAATAATCATTTGATTCAAGTCAGATATTTACCCTGCTCTGATGCTCTGAAAGACACCATGCCTTGGGTCCCTCGGCTCCAGGCCCTGGCTTCCCTGGCTAAACTTTCCTCCTGTGGGCGTGGCTCTCAGAGAGGGGCTCTCAAGCAGCCCTTCTAGTATCTCTGCCTCCAGTCAGTCTTCCTTTTTCCACGAGGGGTTTTTGTTGTTGTTTAAACGTTTATTAACTGCAGGCTTTTGGAGGGTGGAAGTTGGGGTTTGCCTGGGGCTAGAAGGAAGTTATTTGCCAGGCCAGGATAAGGTGTGGTTTAAGAGTTGAAACTGGAATCCCCTTCACCTGCTTAATGCATTTCAGGGGAGATTTGTTTTCAACTCCCAAATTACCTGCTAGGAATTCTAGACCTGAGATCCTATCTCCACTGGCTGTTTTCTTTCATTTCCGATAAGAAATACAAAGAAAAAAGAGTGAAAGGCTCAAATACGACATTCTTGCACTCTCTTAAATAAAATTACAGACAGTGAGTAATTTTCTTCCCTGTCTTCTATAAAGCAGGTAATGGAGGGGGGCCTGACCTAGCCCGGGAAACCTCTGTTCCTGGGGAGGTGTGGCTGGAATCTGCAGAGAGCAAGTTTAACTAAAGATAGTTCTTATGTGTTTGCCGGTTATTTGTGTATCTTATTGAAATATAATTTATTTTCAAATATTTTATGTCCAGTAATCTTACTGACCTTTAGTTTAATAATTTATTTGTAATTTTGGAGATGTTTTTCTATGTACAAATCAGACAAAGGTTATGGGGAGTGTTAAAACCCATAAAGGAGTCTCCAGCAAACTCAAGTTCAGAAGAAACAGAGCTAGAAGGACCTATGTCCAAGCTTGTGGAGGGTGAGTGGGCAAGAAGTTGTCTAAATGATGGTATAACTGTGAGAAACAGGACAAAGATAGACAGCAAAGGCGTTTTAGAGATATGGACCAATAATTTTTTTTTTTTTTTTTTTTTAGAGAGAGACAGGGTCTCCGTTTATCATCCCGGCTGGATTGCAGTGATGCAATCACAACTCACTTGTAGCCTCAACCTCCTGGGATTAAGGGATCCTTCAGCCTCAGCCTCTCAAGTAGCTGGGACTACGGGTGTGCACCATCATGCCTAATTTTTTTTTTTCTTTTTTCTTTTTTTTTTTTTTAGAGATGGGGTCTCACTCACCTCTAAAACAAGGCTCGTCTCAAACTTCTGGCCTCAAGTGATCGTCCCATCTCTGCCTCCCAAAGTGATGGGATTACAGGTATGAGCTACCACACCCAATTTCTTTAGGCTGGCAACTTTAAATTATTTTGGCTTTAAGGACCTCTGTATATCCTTAACAGTTAATGATGATCCTGAAGAGCCTTGGTTTATGTGGGTTGTATCTATTGATAGATCCCGTGGTAGCCAGCTTCTAGAACAGCCTCCAAAGATCTTATCTCCTAGTATTCATGGCCTTGTGTAGTCTCTTCCCACATTGACTCAGGGCTGGTCTGTGTGACAAGTAGAAAATGGCAGAAGTCATGGTAAATGATTTCAGGGGCTAGGCTTTAAAAGAGACTGCTTGTTCCTACTTGGCCTCTCTTGTTCACTCCAGAGAAAAGCAGTTCCTGTGTTTTGAGTACACCGGGGAAAGACCTACATGGGGAAGGACCAAGGCCTCCTGTTCACAGCCAGCAACACTGGCCTGACTTGGAGGCAGATCCTCCAGCCTCAGTTCAGCCTTCAGATGACTGCAACCTCATGAGAGACTGCCTGCCCCGAACTGCCTAGCCAAGCCACCCCTGACTTGCTTAACCACAGCAACCATAGAGATAACACGTGATTACTGTTGCCTGAGGCCACTGTTGTTTTAGGGCACTTTGCTATACAGCAATAGATAATTAAATAATTTACCATATTAAAAACTAAAACCGAAAAATAATATTTGTTCATTTAATATTTATTTATGATTAATGAATAAATTAACATTTAGTAATTTATTAAAATGCCTATATTTATTAATTCATTTAAACATTAAAAATAGCATTTTGTTATATAATAACTGTGTTTTTAAAAAAAACCCAAGTGAGAAGAGTGACAGTGTTTTACATTTTTGCAAATCTCTCGAATGTCTGGCTTAATAGAAGACAGCTGGTTTCTCATATCGGCTTCTGCATTCAATCAGCTGTGATAGTGTTGTTTTGGTTGAAGTATGTGAAGGAAACCCAGCCTCACATGATATGTTGTTGGAAAAGGGAGGAGTATTTTAATAGTCTTTTCAGATAATTGTGAATATTCTTTAACATTATACCAAAACCCAACTAATAGTAGATTACTAAGGTTAGTTGCAATGTGGAATCTGAAACTATATCAATGAACTTTTTATGCTGTTATGTTAAAATTCATTTGTCTGGCTTGTACTCTGAATAGATCTTTGCCTATGCATGATTTTGTAATACTATGCATGGGTCATTTGGAAAATATTGCTTCACTAAGTCATGCAAATTTTTCTAATTTGATATATTTCATGATGAAAACTAAAAGTTCTTCTTTGTTAATATCACCACTGATCTCATCAAAAACCTCTATAAGTGTTGGGAAGGTGTTACATTCACTATGGCAGAGACAGGTTTTTAAAACTTCTAATTTCTGCTTCATATTTCTATTTTGGCAGAAAATACTGTCAATTACTGTATTTCTTGAAGTCATGAGCTCAGTTTGTTCATTTTTGAGAAAATGCCTGTCAAGTAACCAAATCTGAATAACCATGGGTTATTTGGTCCTTTTGGGTAAACGCTGTGTTCCATGCAGGTGGCTGGTGCCGCTCACAGCTCGGGACACTGACCAAGTGCTTTTCCTCCCGATGACCATCATACTTCAGGATGCACCAGAAATACTTGATACTTTCTTTCCAAGTCATCACACAGAAGAAAGAGAAAGAGAAACAGGGAGAGAGGGAGGGGGGAGGAAGAAAAAAAGCGAGGAAGGAGTACACTTTTGGGCAAGATTTCATAAAAGTAATAATTTTTACTGTCTAATTTACACAATCAGACATGATTTTGTAAAGCAAAAACCTTTCATTTTATTCTTCAGTGAAACTGGCTTTTTTTCTCCCCTGTAAGTTTGTAGCAGTGAAGAATACCATGACGCCAGTATAGTCCAGCGCCAGCAATGTTAACCAGACGGCAACACAGAGAAGAAGGCAAGTAACATCTTGGTATTATTATGAAAATAGTTTTGCGCTTGCAGACACCTGTGATAGGGTCTTGGGGATCTCTGGGGACTGCACACCTCACTTGGAGAATCAGTGCTTTAGGAGATGGCTGCCATTCTACTACTTGTAGCATTTACAGGTCAATGTGCTCTATGCTAAGATGTGTATGTACCGGGTCTTCATGCAAAATTGTAATCACCACTGTTCATTGCATAAACTAGAAAACATGTCGTTAGGTATCAGCTTATTCTTGTAGATGGACTAGATATGAGACAGGTATTTCATTTAAGGGATATATGTTTATGCTTTTATTTGTCCCACTTGTCAAAGGTATATGCATGGTGAGGAAGCTAGGCTCTAAGCCATTTCTGAAACTGTCAGTGTTGAGTAATTAAGGTACATAGGGAAGCCAACACTTACACCCCTTCCTTTGTAACTCTTCTACCGCCTTGATCCAGTGAGCCCCGAAAGTTCAGTGGGCTGAGGAAAACGCTTTTTAGAGGAGCAGGGTTCCCTCAACTCCAGTCTAGAAGTGATCAAAGTTCTCATGTTAGCAGTACCTGCAATATGGGTTAAGAGAAGCCGTTGGCCCAGAAGGCTGCGTTTGTTCAGATGGTCACGGCACCTGTGAGCATTGGATTGCCGTGAAGAGCTCAAGCCATTGCCTCTGCTAAAGTGCCTCCAAATTCCTACACAGTGGACTTGGAGCAAGACAGGGCGGGGGCATGATTGTTTTCCATTCTTGTTCAGTTAGGCTTACACATCCTCACTCCCAACAGGCAGAGTAGGCTTGTGCCCACACCTGACTGGGCTCAGCTCTTCAGCGAGTGATTGCGTAGCTGCTCCGCCTGTGACTGCTGGCCTCGGTCTGCAGGCGGGAAACAACAGGCAGTTGTGTCCTGAGCCCTGGGAACTGGAGAGCTTTCCACATCTGTTCGCCTAGTCGGGGGCGGGAGGAAATCACCAGAACCTTCAAACATGGGGCCAGAGCCGGGAGACAAAGGGGAAGCCTTAAGCTGATGGCGACCCTGGGTCATATGAGCGCCCCCCCAGGCTTCCCCCATCCCCTTTCATCCCCTCAGGTCCCCGACACTCAGCCTTTTCATCCTTCTCCAGGTCAGCAGGATCAGGTTAATGTGAGTTGACCAGAAAGCTTATCAAATGAAGGCAGAGGCAGGTGTTTGAAACCCCTTCCCTGCTGAAAGCTGGGTTGAACAAGGTTAGCAGTGTAATTCGGGCCAACATCCTACACTAATTGCATTTTCTTTCCTGGAGCTCCTCTTCCCCCTTCCTCGGTCTCTGGGAGCCAGTAAGCAAAACAAACTGTTCAAAAAATGAAGGATTTAGGGGAAAAACTTCGGAGATGTGACATTCTGGACTGGACAGTGGCCCTTCTATGCCAGAGCCTAGGAACTAGCATTTGAAGGCATCCGGCCACTTCCACTCAGTGGGTGTGCTGATTGCACAAAACCTTTTCCCGATTTCACAATCATGATGTCCTATTTGTAGCTTGAGTTGACCAAGGTGGGAATATTTATACCACAGAAACCAGCAAGCTATAAACCATGCTTTTCCACCTCCAGAGCCGGTTGTTAAACATTTATGGGCACACCAATGCTTCCACTGTAGCTATTGTCACTCAAAGTATGATTCTCAGACCAATTACTTAGGAATTTCCTAGAGATCAGAAATAAGGTGGGGCAGGAGGGTTGTTATTTAACATGCAGATTTCCTGGCCAACCTGAATTAACTGAATCAGATTCTCTGGAGGTAGAGCCTGGGGGAAATGCTTTTTAGCAAGTCCCTAAGGTTATTAATAAATTCAATAAAGTTTGAGACTTCAGCCTTAGGGAGTAGGAGAAAAGAGTGGGTGTGCATCTGACTCTTGGCATCTGGAAGGAACAGCCGGCTTCAGTCCCAGTTGGCCTGAGAATGGACAGCTGTTTTCCCTCGAGATATAAACTTCATGACAGGAAAAAGAGGTGGGAATTCTGGGGTCTCAGCTACCCACTGACAACACGACTGGTTCTGCCTTGGAACTCAGGATGAATCCATTTTCCAACTTGAGACTTTGACCCAAGACAGCATGAGCAAATGTCCAGATGTATGTACTACGTGGAGAAAGTCACCATCGTTTGCACCATTGGTGGGGCCAGTGGAGCCCAGGGAAAGGACAGAGTCCGTTTTCCATATTCGATTGCCCAGGACAGTGTTTTTCTTGCAGATTTGTCTAGACATTATCAGCTTTCACAACCAGGCATGACTCTGTAAAACAAACACCTTGCTGACTTCATCCCTCTGAACTGGAAGAGAAGGTTTTTTAAGGCAGAAAGGAAAAGAGAGGAAAAGGAGAAGAGAGAAAGTTTCTTTGCCTAGATGTAAAACAGAAATCTCATAAGGAGCTTAACTCTGTTTTTGACTTGTTCTGCACCTGCCTGAGGGAGTGGTTTAGACTGGGACAGGTAGTGTGAAAACAGAGCTAGTAAGTGCAAGAGCTGGGGTTTGGACCCCAATTTTTATGTCCAAAAAAAAAAAAACAATGAGGCTGGGTGTGGTGGCTCACACCTGTAATCCCCACATTTTGGGAGGCCAAGGCGAGCAGATCATAAGGTCGGGAGTTCAAGACCATCCTGGCCAACATGGAACCCCCATCTCTACAAAAATATGAAAAAATTAGCCAGATGTGGTGGCATGCGCCTGTAATCCCAGCTACTCAGGAGGCTGAGGCAGAATAATTGCTTGAGGAAGACAGAGGTTGCAGTGAGCCAGGATCATGCCATTACATTCCAGCCTGGGCGACAGAGCGAGGTTCCGTCTCCAAAACAAAATTAAAAAACAAAAACCGATGTACTTTCCTCCCAAGTATAATACGGTATTTTTTCTACATGCAGTTGGAACACAGAGGAATCCTTAATGGCCAACTAGGGTAGTGACATTGGACATATATATGCTCCAAGTACTGTGAATTCCTAAACCATCAGAGCCCCCTATATTCTGATACAAATTCAGAAACATAATCCAAAGCCACATGTAAAACTTATGGAGTTATAGGCAAGTAAATTATAAATGATTAGATTATTGGCTATTAGATTATCCACTGGAATGGATAATTGAGAGGCAACCATATTGATCCATGTAATTTAGGCACTCCTCATATTAGACACTTATGCTTGAAGAAGTTTGCTAAATTCATGATCATGTGGTCATTTCCTATACATTTGTTCCAACTGTTCAGGGCTTTAGTTAAACATAAAACTTCATCGGATGGGAGGAGGAAGAAGCCAAATGACCCTTTAAGAAAACAAGATATGAGCTCACATATTTTTTGCCAGGTTTCATGGCCTTTCTTTGTGCCCAGAAACTCTTCTTTACCCCAGG
The DNA here is from genome assembly GCF_048565385.1 of Saimiri boliviensis. Classification (NCBI taxonomy): domain Eukaryota; kingdom Metazoa; phylum Chordata; class Mammalia; order Primates; family Cebidae; genus Saimiri; species Saimiri boliviensis. The sequence goes on along the minus strand of NC_133450.1, from coordinate 35,187,986 downwards.
ACCCATCTCCACTTTAACACTGTTCATTCAGCAAATACATAGTGAGGACTTACTATGTGCTACTTAGGGTGTGGGGAAGAACAGGAGACTAACCATCTGGTCTCATGAATTTTATAGTCTATTGGGAAACAGGTATTACACAAGTCAGCATGAAAATAAGTAAGTGATTATGCATTGTCTTAAGGGCGGTGAAAAAAAAGCACAAGGTACAGGGAGAAATGTCAATAGCCCTGAAAGGTTGACTGCATCAAGAACATGTCCATGGAGACCGTGCTGATGGGGTTTTTGTTTGGATTGTTTTGGGTGGCATGGGGTAGGGGTAAGGGGACATGGAGAGTTCTGGGTGACGTACTTGAAAGGGAGCTGTCAAGTAGGCCACTGAATAGCCAAATCAAGAGAGTCTGGAGTGGAGAGGTGACTCAAACCCTGCACCTGGATGAGGTCATAGGGATGGAATGTCTGAGGAGAGGCAGCAGCTGGGGCCTGCTCCCTGGGCCACCCATCTGCAGAGCTCAGGAAGGAGGCACTCCCAAAAAAGAGGGAGTCCCGGAAACCATTTGCAAAGGATATTGTACAAGTGGGCAACGTGAAAGTACCAACATCAGAAAAGCAACTCAGGCCCTCCAGGACATATCTGACCTCCCCCTCCTCTCTTCTCATGAGCCAGGCAGGCTGTCTGCAGGCCAAACAGTGATTTGAACTGGGGCTCTAGAATCTGAACAGCTGGCTATGTCTTGGACAGTGCTTCGTGACTCCACGTTATTACTCTCTGTTCCTTTCCTAGTCCCTAACTCAGACCCAAGCTCTTTGCTCTCTCGAGCTTTTAAGTGTGTAGGTATTGGGCAGAGAGCAAATAAACCAGTTCACACAGATGTATGAATAATGTCTAACCAGCCAGTTCTCTTTGAGATATATTATTGTGAAGAAGCAAAACTAAATCTCTAATCTGTGGAATTGCAGGCAACCTAATACGTTTCAGGTGTGCCCTTGAGAGGGCAGCCCTTTTGAGCTGGGGCTGCCACCCTGTTCCCTTCTAGCTTCCCTGCTCTGTTGCTGCAGCAGCTTCTTTTCTTCCTCCCTTTCTGAATCTCCAGAGTCTTGAAAATGTCCAGAATTTTCAGAGTGGTTCCATTGGCACCAGTGGCCATGTCTCTGACAATTGCAGTAGCTAACATTTATATGGAATTGTTACATGTAATTGTTAGCCCCTCATATTAAACCTGTGCTAACCCTATGTTAAATGAAGTTAACCTTAACATAGTTTAACACAGAGTTGCTGTGAGGTCAACCCTTCTACTCTGGGTGAGGCTGCGGCAGGATGAGAGATGGGTGTTAGCTGCCTGTGGACCCACAGCTGGCAGGCTGAAATTTGAAGCGGAGTCTTGCTCCCAGTCCACACTGAGGACCGCGTGAGTGGGATGTCTGTCTGAGTCTGCCCCCACTTGGGTTTGCTGTCCTGAGAGAACAAAAGCAAATCCATGTTCTGGTTCTCTGAGGCAGCTCTTACTAGACCCGGCTCAGTTTGACCCCTTTCTGAGGCTGGAAAGGAGGACAGCCCAGGTCAAAGCCCTGGTTGCTGATTACAGACAAGATGGGAGTCATGTGGGGTGTCAGCTTCCATCTCCTGGGAGAGAAAACCAAAAAAATGCTACCTGAATTTCCAGGATGAGGTTGAAGGCACAATCTTTTCAGGCCAAATCTCTCAGGCAGACTTGAAGAGACTGCAAAAGAATCTGGAAGTTTCCCTCACTGTTTCTGGGATGTCTGAATTCCTCCCTCTCTGGAATGGAGCTGTTGGAAGGCTCCATAATCCTCCCTCTCCTGGCTCAGAGGCCCAGCTACACTTTCTAAAACGACCCAGAGCCATCTGATTTGAAGCATGTACCAGCTCGTGTGTGGAAGATGGTAATTACCTCCATTCCAGTTAGGAAAGCCGAAACCTGCCTTTTTCATGCCTCAAACAATTATCGAAGTGCCTTTTGAAGCTCTGGATAGAAGAGAAAAGCAAAACAAACCAGAGCCAATTAGAGCCTGGGATTTGAGGGTGGCTTAGTTTTGTGCAGTGGGACTTGGGCGGAACTGTGGGAGAGGGTCAGAGGTCACCCCAAACCCCCAACTGCCAACCAACTTTGCCTGTGCCAAAAGACCATTATTTTGCGTTTAAAATCAAGCCCCCTCTCCCTGACTCAGGAACAGTTTGCAGGAACACCCTCTGCGCCAGCTGTGAAGAGGGCTCCCTGATTAGATAAGGCCTGGAATGCATCGCTGTTGAACAGAACAGTTCTCTGACAGCTTTTCATACTCACCATTACAATGTTTCCCCCTCAGCCGAAACTTGGTAAGATAAAGTGAATCCCCGGGGACCCTTTTGTTTTTGGGGTACATATTTGAGGAATTTTTGTGGCCTGTGTTCCATTTGGAGTTAAGGTTCTTGGTCCCTGAAGTTCTTCCAGCCTGGGTGGGAGAATCTGGCCATTCAGAGGCAGGCTGTGATGAGAGCGGAACGCACATTCCAGGCTTGAGGGCAGAGGCCAGCAAGCGGTCCTGCCGTGGGATGGGAAGCCTGAAGGCTTCTTAACAGACCCCCAAGGACAGTTCCATAATATTCAACACTGCCACAAAGCACAGAGCGGAAAGTGGAGTTGGGGCACGGGAGGTTGAAGCTGGATTAGAATGGACTTGGCCAAGATCTGTTCATTATGTCCGAAGCGGCCTTTTGGATGAACAGGAGTTGATTGACTGTCAGGGTAACATAACACTGTCTGGGAGGTTCCCTTTTGGGTTTGGGTTGGGTCAGGAAGACAGCAAGCACCAAAGAGCCCTGGGAGAACCCACTCTGCCTTATTTATGTCCCTAACCCAAGCTGGATAGAGGAGCTTTCTCTTGGCCCTGGCGTAAGTGCCCAGCTTTCCATCTGCCTGTCATTTACCCACTCAACAGTGGGCCTTGATGTCTACAAGAAACCACCTTTGTGGGAATACCCCTTAGCGTAAGTGGGGGACTGTTCCTTTGTATAGGAAAAGTTGCCCTTCATACACACAGGTTCGGATCCGGCAAGTGCTGTATTTTCAATCCGTGTTTGATTGGAAAAAAAAACCAACCAAACAAACAAAAATCTGCTCCTGACTGACAGGGAGAGCTGCTGTTGCAATCCCCACATGAGCTACACATCTCAAAAGTTTACAAAACATAAAAAGATGCATAAAATTCAAAAATTAAACCGTTTCAGGCTAGACAGTAGACCCAGACAGTTTAAACCCATGTTGTTCGAGGGTCAACTATATTCCTGTAAAGCAAAATGAAGAAGCATATTGCTTAAGAATGCATCTGCCAGGCTCAAAATGGAGTGAATGTGAATGTTCTGGTGGCATCAAAATGGCCAGTTCTGTGACAGTAAGAGAAGAGGTTCACGTCTTATTTAATCTTTTTATAATAATAACAGCTATGGGGTATTACAGCTTTACCAAGTACCAGATACTGTTCTAAGGACTTTGCATGGTTCACTCACTCCTTACTTCAGCCCTAGGGGGTAGGTGCTGTAATTATTCTCACATTGCAGACAAGGACACTGAGACAGAGAGAGGTCAAGCAACGTTCCCAAGGGTGCGCATGGCGTGTGCACTGCTCCTGACTGACCGACAGGGAGAGCTGCTGTTGCGATCCCCACGTGAGCTACACACGTCAAAAGTTTAAAAAACATAAAAAGATGCATAAAAATTTAAAAATTAAACTGTTTCAGGCTGGACAGACTAAAACTGAGAGATGGCCAGAGCAGAGTATGACAGATAAATCTATGGACAGAGTAAACCCTGACAGGGTTGAATCACGGGCCTTACTCCTCCACACTCCTGACAGGTTGCTTCAAGACCAAGAAATAGAAACACAACACATTGTGAGTTCTACGTGTGCTGCCGTCGTACACACAGGCTAAACACACCCACAGGCTTGAAATGGCTTTGAAGCTGTGCCTAACAGATCCAAGGTGCACAATGAAGGCATGTTCTGGAAGCGTTCTTCTGGGATTTTAGAACTGAGTTAACTCACGTTCTCCTACAAACTCTCCCTTGTGGTCACTGTTCAGAAGGATTCCAGGCTGCCTGTGTCAATGATTTGACCCCACAGGATGGTTCTTTTTTAGGTTCTGACAGGGAGCAGAAATGAGTTTTTTGACTTTGGGTTTTCTCCAGAAGATGGACATATCTGTAGTTCTTTAAAAGGCGTTTGTGTGATTTCCCAGTCTTTTCTCTGAGCCAGGTCCCCAGGGATTTCTCTCCAGCATGTGGCAGAGACCACCAGCTGCTTATCAGGCCCTCAACTGGGCCAAGAATGTTCATTATAGGGGTTTCCACCCTTTGCATCTGTGGCTTGTGATAGGCAGAGTAATGGCCTCCCAAAGATGTCCAAGTCTTGATCCTTGGAACCTGTGCATATGTTACATAGTGAGGGTGAATTAAGGAAGCAAAAAAGATTGCTAATCAGTTGACTTTAGGATAGGCAGCTTGTCCTTGGCCCAGTGTAATCACAAGGGTCCCAAAATGTGGAAGAGAGAGACAGAAAAGTCAATGTCAGTAAAGCAGTGTAAGAAAGACTCAGTGGGCCAGTATCAGCTTTGGAGATGGAAGGGGCCATGAACCAAGTACCGAGGGCCACGTCTAGAAGTTGGAAAAGGCCAGCAAATAGATATTCCACTAGAGCCTCTAGAAAGGAACATTGCCCTGCAGATGTCTTAATTTTAGCCCAGTGAGACCCATGTGAGACATTTGTTCTCCAGAATTATAAGATAAATTGTCATTGCTTTAAGCCACTCTGTTAGTGGTAACTTGTTACAACAGCAACAAGAAAGTCATTCAAAGTTACCATGGTTTTCAATCCCCAGGTCGTAGGATCTGGAGGACATTGGACCGTGAGCTGAAAAGTGAAAAACCTGGTGGCCACCTTAGCATCCTCCCACTGACCATGTGGAAATTCTCATGGTTCTCCAGGCTAAGCCACATCTGCAGTGGGGTCTCTTCTTGACAAATGGTGTTTCATTTCTGAGCAGTGTTGCCAAATCCCCTCCTCAGAGTGGTCCAGACATCCTCTAGCATTACAACAGGCTGCTTTTCACACCCTGACTCTCCCAAAATGCCAAACATTTCCAGCTAGCATAGGGTCTGGGGTATTTTTCTCCCCTTCCAGATAGCCAGCCACAACTTCTGTGAGCTCTGGAACATGGAATTTGCATGATGGAACCATGACATGCCGAGTGCCAAGAGCCAACCTGAGCCCTCCTCAGGTTTGAGAGGTTATCAGCTGGGAAATACGTGTGATTTACAATTTTCTTCCATCCCCCTCTATTTCATAACATGAGCATCCAAGTCAAACTTCTGAGCTGGGTTAAGAAACTGGAATTCCTGGGCTCTGGTTCAGGCTCTTACTAGCTCTGTGACGTTGGAAAAGTTGGTTAAGACCATTGTGCCTCAGTTTTCTTATCTGTAAAATGGGGAAAATATACGAGCTAATATCAATCAAGTGCTTAGTGAGCTGTCTGCCACATGTCCAGTGCTATACAAGTACTTGTCATTGTTGCTGTTGTTCCTGTTGTTATTATTAAATGGGTCCCACATCTTGAGGCAAGTCATTTGGAAAACCACCTTGTTCATGGTTTGCTACATACGGTCATGTGCCACGTAACAGTATTTTGGTCAACAACCGACCACATATAGGACAGTACAGCCTAGGGGTGTAGTGGGCTATACCATCTGGGTTGGGTAAGTATACTCTAAGATAGACAGTGACAAACCCACCTATTGATATATTTCTCAGAACGTGTCCTGGTTGTTAAGTGACAAGTGATTGTATTATACTTCCAGCAATTGAGATGAATTACCGTTGCACACAGTACTGAAGCTCAGGTGTGGACACCCTCTTTTAAAATATTTTTCCCATGAACATGTCCTTCAGGAAGTAGCCTCTGGTGTACCACAGCCAGATGAGTGATTGTTAGGGAAGACAAAGCCTATGTTTAGAGTTATGCAAGTGTAGTGGGGAGAGGGCATCTTATTGCTGACTCACGCCCACTGGCAACCCAGCCTGATTCATCCAGACTGCTGCAGAGCTCTCTGCATGGGAGACCTCTGCTCGAAGGATCTTAGCCCACTGCATGGCCCACCGACAGCCTCTGAGATTCAGGCCTCTTCTTGGTTCTTCTGGACTTAGTTCTTACGTCCCCAAAAGTGATAAAGGAGAGGGGTAGCTCATTTTCAGCCAGGAGTGGCCCCTGGCACATTGGACACTGCTTGCATTGGAGAAAGGCCACTCACAACAGGCTGCCCCTTCTGGGTATGGCAGCCAGCCTGCCCTGACAACAGTGTGGCCTGGATCTGTGACTCTTAGTGGCTGCTTGGGACTGCTGCAAGACTGTGGTCTGTGACTTGCCCAAGAGAGAAGTTTCTGGGCAGAACAGGGAGCTCAGGAGAGAAGAAAGTTACATCCGCACTAAGTTTCAATTATAAACCACAGTAATAACGATGGCCAAAGCAAAACAAAAACGGAAACAAAATAAAACAATAACAACAAAAGGCCTACATGCCCTTTGGTAACATTGGGACTGAAAACAATGGAACTGGGTTTCTTGACTTTTTCTTAACCTTATCCCCATGAAAGAGGTTTAAGTTGCAATATTTTATCAAAGCAAAAACCATCTGAACAGCTGCCTGAGCTAACCTGGGAACCTAGACAGTTTAGCTTCTTGACCTCTGGCCTGTGGGGGAGGGGGACAAAAGGAGAGAGTGAGAGGGGAGGAGTGAGCTCCTTCTGTTTTCTGGACTGGCCATTTGAGGCCCGTGAACCAACTGAGCTGATGTCAGACTCCTGCACTCCCACTTCCAGGAGTCACAAAAAGTGGCAGGGATCAGGGACACTCCTGCGTCTCAGAGAAGTCACACATTGTAGGAGAAAGAGAATACGCTGCACAGATACACCCAGATTTGTGTTTTACTGTTCCTTTCATTCCATGTGATTTAGACAAATTACATAACCTCTCTGCAAATAGGGAAAACTTCCTTGGAAGGACTGGAACGACGTAATGCACCAATAGAGTATCTGGAGCACATCAGATGTATGATATATGAGCAGTAGCTATTTGCATTATTAAATAAAACAAAGGCCACCTAACTTGTAGAATCATCGAGCCAGAAAGAACTTCAACAAGTCAGCTAATAAAGTATGCATAGAAAGAAGCCTGGAAGGAAGTTTACTAAATATTAACAATGATTATTTCTGAGCACTGGAATTGTAAGGATATTTGTGTTTTCTCCTTTATATTCTTTTAAAGTTTCCAAATCTTTAGTAAATGTGTATTTTTTATACCCAAAATTTTTTAAACTTTATTTTTTTTTTTAAGTTTTCAATCTCAGTTTGCAGGCGCCAGTCCTATTGCACTAAGCCATCTAAAACCACAGTCGTCCAACCTGTTGCTAAAGCCATGAGAAAAAACTGACACCAACCAGTAAAGAATCCCTTCTGCTCTTTTGCATCGTACATCCTGAATGGAGCATAACCCTGCATGGTTTCTAGCCCATCATAACCTTGCTACACGATTTCATAGAAAAACGTCAGCCATTGAGAATGATGTCACTCGTCACACTTCCTCTTCCTTTCCCTTTAGCTGCCAGGAAACCTTAAACAAATGTAATGCTCAATTACAGTAACAACAATTAACTCAGATTTTGGGCATAATTATTTTCCCTCCTTCCTCTATGGTTTAATTTTCTCTTTCTTATTCAACTAATTTATTGAATATGTGACTTTCATTGTAAACTACCTCAAGTACACTTTAAAAGTTGGACATAAATCATAAAGTATAAATAAATGAAGATGTATTTTGTTGTAAAAACCCATGATCAGCCTGTTAAAATTCATATACTAAACATCTTGACTAGTAAATGTCAGGAGGGAGGCATGAAATGCAAGGAGAAGGCTTCTGAGTCAAGCTCCATATTTAGGGGGTAAAAAATCCTGGAAAATATGGATTTGTTCAGAACATGATTTACCTTTTAAAATGATTACTATTAATACTTACTCTAATTGTGTCCTGTGAGCATCTGTTGGGTGTCAGGCACAGTTTAAAATTTTATCCCCTTAATTTTGTGAGGTAGGCATTATCATTTCTAGTTGAAGAATAAGAAAACTAAGACTCAAACAAGTTAGATAGCTTGCTCCCAATCTCCCAGCTAGTAAGTGATAAGTCTGCAAAAGAAACCCTGGTCTATCCAACTCCGCGGCATTCATAACCCTATTCTGTTTCATCACATACAGGTTTTCCTTTTCTAGGTAGATTATGTTGAAATGGTGAACCAGGCTGAAGCTACAGGTTGGCTGTGTTCCAAATCCAGAAGCACAGCTAGAGGCTCCTGTGGAGTGACAGGGACTAAAATTGCTTCAAGTGCAGTGTATTACTGAGGTGAGGCTCACTTCTTAAAACGAAACACTGGGCCGGGCACAGTGGCTCACAACTGTAATCCTAGCACTTTGGGAGGCTGAGGTGGGCAGATCACCCGAGGTCAAGAGTTCCAGACCAGCCTGACCAACATGGAGAAATCCCATCTCTACTAAAAATACAAAATTAGCCAGGCATGGTGGCTCATGCTTGTAATCCCAGCTACTAGGGAGGCTGAGGCAAGAGAATCACTTGAACCTAGGAAGTGGAGGTTGTGGTGAGCCGAGATTGCGCCATTGCACTCCAGCCTGGGCAACAAGAGCAAAACTCCATCTCAAAAAAAAAATTAGAAACATTGAAGTGGGGCTTCCTTCCTCTCCCACTTCCTCCTTCCCTCCCTCCCGTCCTCCCTCCCTCCCCTCTCCTTTCCCTCCCCTCCCTCCCCCCTTCTTCCCCTCCCCTCCCTCCCTCCTTCTCTCTCTCTCTCTCTCTCTCTCTCTCTCTCTCTTTCTCTCTCTTTCTTGGCTCACTGCAACCTCCCCCTCCTGAGTTCAAAAGATTCTTTTACATCAGCCTCAGCAGTAGCTGGGACTACAGACGCGTGCCACCACACCAGGGTAATTTTTATATTTTTTGGTAGAGATGGGGTTTTACCATGTTAGCCAGGCTGGTCTCAAACATTTGACCTCAGGTAATCTGTAAGGTAAAGCTTTATTACTAGGAAAGAACGTTGAAAAACAGCTGCTGATGATCATACCTGAGACTATCGCTTATAGGAAACTGTAGGCCTATGGAGGCAGGAGAAATAATCACAGCCCAGCAAACAGAGACTAGGATGCTCTTACTATTGAGGGAGAGATCACTAACACCATGGCTGGGAAAGATCTCAAATCATCACTTGATTCTGAACTAGAGACCTCTACAAAACCTCTAGGATGGAAGAAAATGAGAAGATACTCATTCTCAAAATTAGTATCCAAGCAAAAATATTCAACAGTAAGAAAACCAGTCAACAAAATCAACATTCACTAGATTAATTTTGTCCAAAGAAATTTAAATAACAGAACAATCTGACTAAAACTTTAAACTGAATTTGTCTAAATACTCAAAGAGAAATAACATCTACTTTAAAAAGGATATTGTGAAATAAAGCAGACAGAAATAAGAACTGGCAAATACAAAAAAGAACAAATTGAAAAGGTAAAATATATAGATAAGATAAATTCTAGACATGAAATAGGTGAAGAGAGGATTAGTGAATAGGAAGATAGTACTTAAGAAGCCACCAAAATGTAGCAAAGTCAGAATAGGCAGGAACTTCCTTAACTTGATAAAGAATATATAATCAATACCTTTATAGACAACACACTCAATGGTAAAACTTTATATGTATTCTCATTAAAATCAGAAAAAAGATGATACCTACTGTCACCCTATTATTCGATAGTCCTACCAGTGCAATGAAAAAAGAAAGAGAAATGAGGTATAAGAATTGAAAGCAGACAAAGCCATCTTTCTTTAAAAATAGTAAGATTATTTACACAGAAAATCCATTGGATAGGAAGATTATTATAAATAATAAGAGATTTCATTGAGTTTGCTGAATACAACGTCAATATACAAAAGTTAACAGCACTAGGTAAAACTAATTGGGAGGGAGACGGAGACTGAGATTGTAGCTGGAGGGGAATGTATCAAAGTAGGATTTTAAAAGATGGGAGGTTCCTGAGCACTTCGTTTGCTGTTGAGAATTATTCAGTAGAGTGAAAGAAGTTGATTGTGCAGAAAAGAGAGGTGGATGACCTTAGGAATCAGTCCTGGAGACGTTGAGAGAGGATGGGATCCAAAGCACAAGTAGAGGTGTTTGCCTTTAGGAGGAACAGAGCTGCTTCTTCCACTGCAGTGGGAAGGAAGACAATTCCTATGCCAATAGTTTTACAGATGTTGCAGCGGAAGGATGAGGAAGTTTCTGTCTGATTATTTCTGTTTTTCTCAGTGAGACATGAACTGAGATCATCAGTTGAGAAGGGATGATCATTGGAGGTCTGAGGGGAGAAGAGATAAACAGTGACCTTAGAAAAGTTAAACTTACTAGGGAAAAAAAAAACGTAGCATTTCTGAGCAATGTTGAGTACTCATTTGAGGACTGCAGTCATGGATTTAAAGTGTAATCAGTCAACTCAGTGGAATTACTTTCAGCTTTAGTCTTAAATTGCCTCAGGACTATTTCAGCCTAAGCCAACAGTTGGATTTAACCAGATTTGAAGATTTTTCTTGGAGAGTTTGGCATGAGGACAGAGGGCAAAGGGGTATACGGCAGTGATAATAGTGGACCATGGAATTGATCATGGGTAAAGGGAAAACAAGGACATGAGAGGAGGTGATAAATAGAACAAAACAAAGCAAAGTAAAACAACAATAAAAAACAGACAAGCAAGTGAGCTTAATTGATTGTTGAGGTCAAAAAAATTATTGGAGTAGAAATACTACAGAAGATTGGCTGGAAGGGTGAAAATGGTGGTCAGCATATGACAGTTGAAATCTCAGCTTGAAAGGTGGTGATGACAAGGCTAGGCGATGGCTATTTTTAACATCGCTGAAGAAAGGGGAAGAATAGATCATTGGAAGTGAGAAGGTCAAGGAACTCAGAGACCAAGGATACTTAAATCCCCAAGAACGATGGCAAAAATAGGATTGAAACAGAAGAGTTATGTGCTCAGGTGTTTAATAAATGAATAATAGGTCGTTGATGACAGCCATTCAGTGGGAGAAGAGTTAGATAATGTGAAGGAATGAGCATCCAAATGGCTGTGTTTTTTAGAGGAGAAAGGGTTTGGAAGTAGCAGTGGAAAGAAAGGAAGCCCATTTTCCTATGTACAGGCTCTGGGATATGGGACAGTGAGATAAAAAAGCAACCACACTTTTCGGTGCTATGGGGAAAACCACGTCTTCAAGGCGAATCAGGTTTCAGTGAAGGCACAAGGATGAACAGAATGTTCAAAGAAGAAGGTAAAGATTTAGAGGATTTCCAGAAAGCTGAGTGGAGTGCGTGGATATTGGGTCAGATATTACTAACACTACCAAGTTACTTTATCATCTGTCCTCCCACTGCCACCCCCACCAGATTGTAAATTCCACAAGGGTAGAGGTCTTTGCCTATTTTGTTCATTGATATATCCCAAGGACTAAAACAGTGCCTGGAACATTGTGGATGTTCAATACATATTTTTCAATTGATTAATAGTAGCTAATATTTATAGAGCACTAACGTGCCAGGGTTACTACTAGGTGCTTTATGTGTGTTATTATTATTACTGCCCCCATTTTATAGATGAGAACATTGAGGCACAGAAGGGTTAAATAGCTTGCCCAAGTCCATAGGACTAACAAGTTGTAGAGCTAAAGTTCAAACATATTCCAGCTGTGGTTTGGTTCTACAGCCTCTGTATTCTTAAATTCCAAATTACCCCACCTTCCTATGGTTAGTGGACGTACAGAAAAATCTCAAGGTAGAAGCCCAGGTAATGGCAAAAGACCAAAGAGGTTTGACCTCTGGTGATGAGTGAAAGTTAAACAATAAATATAATTGTTTATAATATTTCTGATTTCAAAAGTTAGTCTAAAAGCTAGCTTAGGGCATTTGCTGCCTCTAATGTCCTATACCCTTGTTTATCTCTTACTGTGATTGTGACCCGGCACTTGCTACTATCAGTTCCCAGATCTTTTTAATCCCCCCCTCCGCCCTGCATATTGCTCTTCTTTGTTATTTTCAGTTCCTGCATATCCCCATCCCGACACCTGGCACATCCGCCAGTCTTTTCCACTGACTTCTCTTAAAGGCAGTCTGGGGCATTGGGACCTCATTTCGAAGCATGTGATACTGACACATCGATCTTACAGGACGCCTTAGGAGCACCAAGCTGACTCACTATCGTACGCATTCCAACTACAAAGTCATTCTGGGAGTGCCCTTCAAAGTGCTAGGATTATGCTGGCTGTTTTATGAACAGCTCATACTATCAAGTGGAAAAGTAAAGGAACATTCCAACATTTCAGGAAAACCAAGGCAAAAAAATGAACATGTATAACTGGATGGAGGAAGCCTGGGATAGTACCCCTATTTCTGTGTGAAGCCTCTCATTCCCTCAGTGAGACACATGCTCGCTAGGGTCAGGCACACAAAAGGCCTCCAGGAGCACTTGGTGATTTGGACCACAGTGCACTGTAGCTTTTGTCTGTGCTAAGGTTCTTAGGTGCATGCCGCAGAAATCCCTCTGGCTAACATAAGCCAGAGATTAAAAGAAGGATGAAGGGGGTCCCACAGAATTAAGGAAAGGCTGAAGAACCAGTCTTAGAAATGGTTAAGAAGCAGGCAAATTCCAGAAACTAAGAAGCAGGAACCACAAGGGTCACAAGAGTCCCACAGGTCTGGTCAGAACACTCCACTTGGATGGGATGAAACTTCTGACATCTCCATTCTCTTTGTCCCTCTGTTCAAAATTCACTTTCCATTGAAGGGAACATCTGATTGGCCCAACTTGGGTCAAAAACCTCCTGACTGCCAGCAATATCCACAGACTATATTCTACTGGGAAAAGAAAATCCTCCAACAGGAAATGAGATTGTTATTAGGAGGGAGATGAGTGCTAGGCATTCTGACAGCCGCCATTCCCAACCCCTCCCTAGGTGTTTAAGAATACAGAAAACATTTCAACCTGAGAAAGCTGATTGCATTTTTTTAAACAATATATAGAACTGTATTTCTTCTCCAGCTGTACTTTCAGAGCCCTAGACTGGTCTAAATGGAAGGATGTCTTTCAGTATGAGGCCAGTCATGCCTTTGCATGATATCTATATCAGACTGTCTTTCTTTAGAAAGAACTCTTAAATTTACTGTCACACACATGTTTCCTGGTGGCTCAAGTTATCCTTTGTAAAATTTTGTCTACTCTGCGGCTTAAAGTTAATTTTCCTTCAGTCTTTAAAAATAAAATTCGGTCTTGTTATTGATTTAGATCCTTGTGGAATTTCTATAGTATTTCATTACTCTTTTAAATAGTCTTTTTTCCCTTTTGCTATTTTTCATATTGGTTTGATTTCATTAAAAATTGTGACCCAGCCAGTTGCAAGATCAACTGCAACTGGCTTATACCTATAATCTCAGCACTTTGGGATGCCATGGTGGAGGATCACTTGAGCCCAGGAATTTAGGACCAGCCTGAAAACAGAGATTCTGTCTCTACAAATCAATTGAAAAAATTAGCTGGGTGTGGTGGTGAGCATCTGTGTCCCTGCTACTCAGGAGGCTGAGGTAGGAGGATCACTTGAACCTGGGAGGTAGAAGCTGCAGTGAGCTGTGACTGCACCACTGCACTCCAGCCTGGGTGACAGACTGAAATGCTTTCTCAAAAAAATAAAATAAAATAAATGGCACCCAACATTTTTAGAATGACTGCCACAATAATAGCACATGTCCCTAAACAGAGATACTACCTTCATGATGTTTAAAGGGGGTTGCTCTTAAAAAGGAGCCATGAATTACTGAAACAGGTTTTGCTTTTGTTTTTATTTACCTCTGCAGTATCCTTTTAAGATTAGTGTGATAGGAGACCCATCCTAAGGGACTGTTAATAAAGAGAAAAAACGCTTAATGAAAAGTACTATCATTTTAGTCCTTCTAGACTTAGCCCATATCTTGAGATTTAAAAGACTCTTTTTTTTTTTTTTTTGAGACAGAGTTTGACTCTTGTTACCCAGGCTGGAGTGCAATGGTGCGATCTCCGCTCACCGCAACCTCCGCCTCCTGGGTTCAGGCAATTCTCCTGTCTCAGCCTCCTGAGTAGCTGGGACTACAGGCACGCGCCACCATGCCCAGCTAATTTTTTGCATTTTTAGTAGAGACAGGGTTTCACCATGTTGACCGGGATGGTCTCGATCTCTTGACCTCGTGATCCACCCGCCTTGGCCTCCCAAAGTGCTGGGATTACAGGCTTGAGCCACCGCGCCCGGCCAAAAAGACTCTTAATAGGATATTTTGAGTGAGACCTTCACATATATGCTCCCTTTGATAAAATTTATGTCTGTGGCAGTCTTTCTCTTAATCAGCCTTTTAATTTCTTTCTTTCATTATTACTTCAAAATATTTTCATGTGTAATCTCATTTTAGTTTTCAAATGAATTGGTTAGAAGAGATTTTATCCCCATTTGTGTAAGAACTGGTTCATGAAAAGATTATGATTTTCCCAAGGTCATGTAGCTAATTGGTCAACAAACCAGGCTAAGCATCAAGACGTCTTCATTTCTGGGTGTTTGATTATTTAAGTCAGTGATCTCAAACTGGGGCCAGTAACACATTTAGGTCTTGCTAGGAGGGGACCTAACTTGGACCCCACACTTTAAAGAGCCTAACTCCGGCTCTTTCCAGTCCCATGGGCCAAAATGCCAAGACATCTCACATTCTGGGTCCCAGATCCCCAGAGTCCTGTCAAATGTCCCCACATCCATTTGAGTCTGGCCTCCTATGGGCAGTCTGTACCTTTGATGTGAGTAGCATTAAGTCAGGGGGGCAGCGAAGGGGAGGCTGTTTGAGGTGTCGGGGTTTAGGCAGAGCTTGACTCCCACAGGTGTGCAGGCTGGAGCTGGGGTGGGAAGGGGAGGGCTGGGGGTCAGGAGCCAGCTCTTCTCTGTTGCCTTGTGTCTGCGTGCAACCCCAAGGTGTCCCAGAACTCTGAATTCTCACACCTGGCTTCCAAGTCTTTAGGAAGGCATATTTTTTGTCATTGTAGGCAGACAGAATATATTTGGTTTAACAGTTAGCAGGATTGATTTATACCTTTGAAATATTTAGACATATGATATGGGGGCCACTGTTTGTCCTGCTGCCCCAGGCCCTGCAAACGTTAGGGGTAGGTTTGCAGTATGCCAACACGTGGTTTGTTTGGCTAGCACGCTGCTTTTCTTTTTTACATCTCAAATTAGTTTCTAACATCAACAATTGGGAGATTTTGTATAAGAATAGAGATTTCTGATTTCTCTTTTTTTAAAATTACAGAAAATCGTGGGCCTGCCTGATTGTATGGCAAAAAAGAGCTGGGCTGAGCAGCATCAGCCTGCCCTGGGTGGCGCTGGGCCAGCATTTTCTAATTGGCCACAGTTCCCACCTGTCTCCCTTCTCTCATTTCGGTGACCTCTGATCTCTCTGGCCCCTGAGGGCATTTGAGTTTGTCACCCCTGATTTAAGTTCTTCTTTAGCTATGTCCTTTCTATATAAAGCCACCATGCCATCACATTTAACACATTGTTTTTGCCTCTTTTCTATGACTTCCCTCAAAGAAAGGGTTTTTTTCCCATTAGCTAAGTGAAAATCCTTACATTTTAATAAGGATAAATGCCTATAATTTTGCCATCTTATTCCCTAACTTCTGAATCTTGGGAAATCATTAAAACAGCAGCTAGGAACTTCAAGAGAGCAGTCTCTCTCCACAGGGATGCCCCCTTTCTCCATGCCATGCGAACTGGAAACCTAGTGCAATGGATTTTCTCACTTTGACCCCAGTGAGGGAGGGAGATTTTTGATAACTGACAAAGAGCTTTTGTTCAGGTTTGCGACAAGATGGCTCAGTCAGCCTCACCTCATGGCCTCATGCTTCTTCCAGGTTCATCTTCCCCTTCTGCCCCAGAAAAGCCCCCAGCCACAGCCTCCTCGCCTCCAAGTCACCAGCCCTCTACCCCTCCTCCGCCCGCCTCTCAGTCTGGAAAACAGCTTTGCACGTTAACCTCCAGGGGCATTCACTGAGTTTCCAGAGGGGTTTCCTGCCCCACAGGCTGCCAAAATAGGCCCTTTACACTCCATAGATGGGAGAGAAAAATCTGCTTGTTCGGTTGCAACTGTCAAGCAAAGGACGTGCTGAGCTCAGATAGAAATAGCAGCAGGGTCAGGGCAGGGCAAGGCCCCAGCATTTCATTAGCTCGGCCCAGCTAAGGGTGATTAAATGCACACAGTGGCCCATGAATGAGGCCATGGAGGGCAGCCACACAGTGCTGCACAGAAAAATCATTCTTTGGCCGCTGTCAGCTGGCTGAATGGGACTTAATTATCGGGATAATGAGAACTGATTTTCATTGTTTTAATTTTGGGGAAGGGGTGAGAAAGGAGGGACTTTTCTTCCTCCTCTGGGTGAAAGGATGCTAAACTATGGCCTCTCATGGGCAGCATCCTCCAGGCTGCTGTTGGCTCCTGTGTTTGCTGTTCTTTATTGATGCTATAAGAGTGTTAGGATTCTCTTCTGTGTCAGTGTCTCCTTTAGGGCCTGTCATCCTGGCAGGATGTGTCTTCAGAAGAGCATGTCTGTGCTGGCATCCACTGTGAGCAGCTGTACCAAAGCAACAGAGGGACAGAGAGAAGCCACTAGACAGAGCTGCCCATGCTCAGCCCCTTTCCAGATGCCTCCAGGACATGAGGGAATCCTACCCTGCTCCTTAAAAACATACAGGATCTAGAGAATTCAGATGATCTGCTTGAGGCAAACATAGGCTCATCCGCGTTCCTTGCACCCCATTCAAGGCTCAAGAGCCTAGGACTCTACTGCAGACCACTCCGCAGCACTGTTGGACCATTAGACCTCTTCTAGCTAGAAACCCTTGACAATTGAGATAAGGTCCACTTACATGAACCATGGAAGTCATTACATATGACTTATTCAGCCCTCCCTTACTCAATTTGATTTACCTGCCACCCTCCCAAGGTCTGACTCTTCACGTGGAAATGACTTATTTATTGCTACTAGTGGGATTGTCAAACAATAAGTATTTGCAAAACTGGGCTTAGCATGTTCTAGGTGCTATGCAAATATATAATGACACCCCCAACCCAAAGAAAGTCAGCTGGGGAGATTGGAAACAATTAGAGAAACACACAAGGGGACCCTAATTGGATGTGAATCTCTCTAGCCAAGCAGATGAGAGAGAGGGTGGGTTTAGGGGTAGTGAGGGACACTTTGTGAAGAAATGACAGCTCGTGAGGGCCCCAAGGTTGAGTATAATTTCAACAAAGATCAAAGAATGGATTGGGATGGTATATTCGAGAGAAGGAAACAGACTTGATTGTAATGAAGGCTCCATGTGGGGAAGAAGGTTGAGTGAAGAGTAGGGCCAGATGATGTGATGTTTACAAAAACAGGCAGGACATGCTTTTTTCACTCACAACTGTACTGCATCTTGGACCATAAAAAGTGGTGGTTGTTGCTGTCATTTGTTTTTGTTTTCACTCTTCCCCTTCAAGTTCTTTTTTTTTTTTGGAGACGGAGTTTCGCTCTTGTTACCCAGGCTGGAGTGCAATGGCGCGATCTTGGCTCACCGCAGCCTCTGCCTCCCGGGTTCAGGCAATTCTCCTGCCTCAGCCTCCTGAGTAGCTGGGATTACAGGCACGCGCCACCATGCCCAGCTAATTTTTTGTATTTTTAGTAGAGATGGAGTTTCACCATGTTGACCAGGATGGTCTCGATCTCTTGACCTCGTGATCCACCCGCCTCGGCCTCCCAAAGTGCTGGGATTACAGGCGTGAGCCACCGTGCCCGGGCCCCCTCTTCAAGTTCTTGAAGAAGACAGGCAGAAAAGAAGAGGGTATGCCCTCATTCATGGAGCACAGAGAAAGAAGCTGTCTGTGATGTTTCCTAAACCTACACAGACAGTTCCCAAAGAAGCTGTCTGTGTAGGTTTTGGCTCTAGACCAGTGCTGGTACCTTCCTGGGACTGCCCAAGCTACATCCCCAGGGAGAGGCTGCAAATCCTTTCTCGGCTTCGCTCAGGTCAGGCTCCTCTTTTCTTGAAGATTTGACAGGATATTGGTTAATAAGTTCTTCAAGTCTGACCACTGGGTTCTTTGTGGCAAAGAATAGGTGACTAAGGAGAACTGGCTATAACAGGCTAATGGCCTACCTGGCCCCTTTCCAGAGGAGAATTGTCATGGTCCTTCCCAGAAGCCACATCTTATATGCACAGTCCTCACAGAGTGTGTCTGTGTGTCAGAATCAATTAATCATGCCTGTCAGGAGGAGGAATGGCCCCTGTGGCTGAAACACTGGCTATAGCCCTCGTGACTGAAGACCCCTTTGCCTTGGAAACTCATGCATGTCGGAGGGGAAAGTTGAGTCTAGATGGCACGCGGTATTCCTTGGGTATGTTTCCTCATCCCGGAAATTTGCCCATGCCACCCAGCTAACTGCTTGTAGCAAAGCGGTATTGTCCGTGCTGTCCTCTGGGGCCTTGTGTGAGCCTGAAGGAGCCATTCATTTCTTAAAGAAGAAAGAGCTGGCAAAGTGGAATTTGCAATCACAGTTCTTAGTATTTACAACTTTTTTTCCAAGATCTTCGGCCACTTAAAAAAGGATTTAAGCGGCCACCCTGCAGGAGTCTATCTTTTACGTGGCAGCCTGTGAGATAAACAAACCTCATCTCATTATTTATTGAGATCCCCATTGGTCCTCTATTTTGGATGGAAGTGGTTCCCAAACTTTTGTGATTTAACACCTTATCAGTAAAAAATTTTGAATCAGTACTCCCAATATGCATATATTTCTTTTTAAATTATACACATGTATTACTTTACTAATGTATTATGTATGTTATAAAACAGACACAAAATTAATTTTTTAAAGGCTGAGATAAAGATGAAGTAAGCAGTAGCTTAAAATGTCAATTTTGAAGGCTTTGTATTGTCATTAGCTAATATCTCAAAGCACAATGTATATGTCAGGGAGAGCCATCACAAATGATGTAAATCCTTATATCTAATAGTTTTTATGAAAATTTCTAATTGTTTTGGCTTGACTTCTTGTCACATGCGAATATTTGGTCGTTCTCTTCACCTTGTAATATAGCTGAAGAAAACTTGTTCTAAGGGCAGTGTCAATGCTATCATTCTTATTATTTGCTTATACTTATGCTACTGATATCACCTTTGACCTATTGTTTCCATGTGGGAATATTTTAATCCACTTGTCCATTTTGTGTATGTTAGGTTAAATTTGATAATATCCATAACCCAATGAGTCAGGAACATGCAAGCTGTAGTGATTCCTATATCGTTGAAAACCCCAGGGGAGTGAGGACTGAGGCCACCCTTTGCCCTCTCTGCAATGTGCAGATCCTCATCGTGCCACAGGATATCTCATGAACAATTCATGACACATGACAATGGATGTGAGGACCCCATTGTCAATATTTATGTCAGATATTAGAAGACCGTGTTTTTTATTTCCTAGGGAAAAAAAAAAGTTAAAATTCTAGTACTTCCTGACTACTAAATTCTAGTGGATCATCTTGTGGAACTCTGGGGCATGCATCCCATTTGGAGACCAAAGGTCTACAGGATGAATTTCCAACGCATTAGCCTTGACTTACGGGGTCTTTCTCCACCCAAAATCAGCCCATCTTTCCAGCCTCATCTCCCATTGCTCCCTGTCTTATACCAATGAGACTTCCCATTGCTTTTTAATTATGAAATTTTTTTTTTTTTTTTGAGACAGAGTTTTGCTCTTGTTACCCAGGCTGGATTGCAATGGTGCGATCTGGGCTCACCACAACCTCCACCTTCTGGGTTCAGGCAATTCTCCTGCCTCAGCCTCTTGAGTAGCTGGGATTACAGGCACGCGCCACCATGCCCAGCTAATTTTTTGTATTTTTAGTAGAGACGGGGTTTCGCTATGTTGACCCAGGATGGTCTCGATCTCTTGACCTCATGATCCACCCACCTCAGCCTCCCAAAGTGCTGGGATCACAGGCGTGAGCCACCGCACCCGGCCCATGAAATATTTTTTAATAACTCCATTCCTTTGTGTTTACTATTCCAGCCAACTGGAATGCCCTTCTCCCATTCTCTAACTCAGGGTAAATCTTTGTAAGATTCCTGATTCCTTTAGAGCAGAGGTCAGCAAACTTTCTATAAAAGGCTAGATAGTAAATATTTCAAGCTTTGGAAGCCATATTATCTCTGCCAACTACTCAGTTTTATCATTATAGTGCAAAGACAGCCATAGGTGATAGGTAAACAAATAAGCATGGTTGTGTTCTAAAAAAATGTCTTTACAAAAATAGGCAGTGGACTGGATTTGGCCTTTGGGCTGTAGTTTACCAACCCCTGCCTTAGAGAACCTGTCACTCTTACTACTGCCATTCTGGCATTTCTTCATGATTGTCTATTTACAAGCACATCCTGCCAAAAGACTAAATTCTTTGAGGTCAAACGTTTTTATTCCTGTTCCCTAGAAGCTAGAAATCTGGGACTAGAAGTGATTCAATAAAGGAATATTATTGAATATCAAGAATTATCATTATGTTCCTGGTGGAAAAAATGATGAAAAATTCTTCTGTTGGGTACTTCTAAAATTTATCTAATACAAAAGATTATATAAGAATACAAATTAATGAGATGGAAGGATTTGTCTTGAGTTGGAACTAGGTCCTTTAAAAGGGCAGTCAGTGTCCTGCTCACCTGACCACCCATGTTCATATTCCTGCCACACTGATTTGGCCCACAGCTTCAGTGGGACCAGGAGAATCACTGCCTTTTCAACCACACAACCACCGCTGGGGCCAACTGTTCCCTACATTTGTATGATGCTTTATGGTTTTCAAAGTAAGTAGCACAGTTCCTATTTTGTAGATAAGGCAACTGAGGTACATTCAATGGCTTGCCTGTGAATGATATAACCAGGAGTTCTGATTCCTAATCTAGGACTCTTTTTGTTACACCAGACAGCCTCTCAGGTAATTAGAACAATATCGACACATTGAAAAATTAAGTTAAAGAATAAATTAACCCCATTTGAAAGTCCAAGAAGACCTTCGGACAAATGTGTATCAGAATTTCAATGGTATTTGGTGGAGTTGGCCTAATGGAAGTGTGGACACCCTGCCAACTTTGTATGAGATACATGTCTCGAAATCAATTTAACTAACCTTCATTTATCTTGGAAACACAAAAATTTAGACTAGAACTTGGCAAGAATAAGGAGATTTACACTAAGCCTGCATCCCCACTACTCTTGTAAACTGTTTCATGAACCCCAGTGTTGAAGACCTCACTGTTTTGTTTGACTGCGAAGGCTGCCTACGCATCCTTGCTGCTGGAGGAAGGTTAAAACTGACCCAGAAGCAAGAAGACCACTGACTGAATCACCACCATTAACTACAGTCCTGTGCTCTGTATTCCTTGGAAATCTCTTGCCTCAGCTTGGGCTTAACCCAACCCACTTAGAAGGAGAGAACAATTTTACAGCCCCGCATGGAGTGACTCCAAGCCAATTGTGTCTGTTTCCAAGTGATCTGACGCAGCAAGCAGATCGGATTTCCTTTGGAGGCATGGCTGAGAATTACTGGGTTGGCGACACTGAACCAGAGTGAATAAAATAAGACTGTCAAGAAATCTTAAATGGCCCCTAAAGAGATAGGACTAATGAAATGCTCAGGTCAGCAGTGGGGTGCTTTCTGGTGAGACTGGAAAAAGAAAGGAGGACTAGGTGACCATGTGTGAAATTCAAGAGTCAACAATGACCTAGGGGAGCCAGGAAGATTGGCACGTGCCCAGTACTTTTCAGAGAGCAGGCACCAAGCCTAAAAAAATTCACAAAATCTACCTCTTATTTTTATTCTTACCTTAATCAGATTTTTTAGTCGAAGTTTTTTCACGGTTGGGTACCTGTCTACCTTCCTCCCCTCCTGCCAAAGAAGGCAGGGACTCCGAATGTGTTTGCCAAAAACCAGCAGACCCCTGTGTTCAATTATTCTGGACTTAGAGAATAATGATTAAGGAGTTTTCAGGGATGGGATGTGGGAGCAGCAAAGGAATTATGTTTCACTTAAGGTCCTTGGGAATAAATAAATATTCTGTCACTAGGATGAATGGGGTTAGTTCTTCACAGATGATGTGAAGAAATAAGGTTAGCCCCAGAACCAACTCTTAATCCACATGAGTTTCTGTTCAGATGGATAAGGGCATATCTTTGAGCACCAGATTCCATGGGCATATATCCCATTCATTATTCTCCTCTTTTGCTTGTGCAAAAGTATGTTTGAAGGCAGACACAAAGGTGGGCTCTTTGAGGCTGTTCAGGTGTATGCCTCTGTCTGCCCACTTGGCACTGGATATCTTCGCATTTCTTTTTTCCACCCAAGTATGATGGCCACTGTAGTATTTGTAGGAAACAGTCTTAAAAAAAAGAAAGACAATACTCACTTCTCCTTGCTTCAGACTCTTCACAGTCAACTCCACTGGCATGTTTCAGGCACCTGCTGTGTGCCAGGCATTTTTTCTAGAATGGAACAATATTGCCCTTGTCCTTAATGCCTTAACTGTCTAGCAGGAAAGACATTATTATGAGTACCTGGGGCAGAAACAGTGAGAGAAACATTTTGGAGACCCAAAGGAAGGGGCCGTTGTAAAGAAGTTTCACCAGAGTAGATGTAAGAAGGGGGAGAGGGCGTGCCTATAGACACCTATCCATCACCCACTTGTCCATGCATTGATTTCCCTAAATATTCATTATCTGCTTGTTATTTGCCAAGAGTGAAGGGCTTGGGATTCAGAGATGAACAGAATATGGAACACAGAGTAGGGAGTTCGGGGGAAGAAGGTAGGGGTGGGAGAGGGAGTTGAAGAATAGATTGGGCCATACTAAGACTTTTGCTTCCCGGTTGAGTCTGAACTTTGTTCTGTAGGTAATAAGGAGCCTCGAGGTCTTTCTGCAAGGGGTGGCACAGATAGCCACTCCACCCCATTATTTCCTACCCTGCAACTCAGAAGTATTTTATTCATGTATCTGTTTTTGAACTTGTTTCTTTGGTTTCTAACTGGGATGTGAGTTCCATGAGGATGGCGACCCTACTAGTCATATCCACCGCTGTATTCCCAGTTCTCGGCACAAAGTCTGGCACACAGTGGGTCACCAGCAAATATTTTACTTACTGAATAATCAGATCTGTGTTTAGACAGTTGTCTCCAGTTTGTAGAACGGAGGGAGATCCGAGGCTGGGAGATCCTGGAGGAAGGACTGGTGGCAGCAGAGAGGGACTGAGAGCCTAAATGGGGGCTACGGTGGAACAGATGGAAAGGGGAGAGATTTAGAGGATTCATCAGAGGTAACATTGTCAGGCCCTGGTGAGGGAGAGGGAGGGCCTAGAGGCTTCCATTTGGATGTCTGAGTAGCTGGTGATTTCAGTGACTGAGAGAGAGGAGATAGGGTAGGAACCTTCAGGTGAAGAGGGGCTTGTCATGGGAAGCAAGAGAGCATAGACAAGGAGACCGGTCTCGGACATGTGTGACTTGAGACAACCATAGAATGTTCAACTGGAGATGTCCAGTAGACAGTCGGAAATATATATGTGGGCAGTTCTGGAAGATGGCCGGGGCCAAGGTCACAGGTTTTCAGTGATAAACGAAGCCAACCAAGAGTAAAGTCACTCAAGGAGAGCAGCTAGAGTTGGAATTAAAAATAGAAGCCCCAAACTGGAGGACTACCATTTGAGGATGGGAAAGCGGAGCCGGGGGAGGAGGCCGAGGTGTGCTCTGAAAGGCGGCAGGGAAGAGAGGTGGACTTCTGGCTACTATGGAACAGCATGAGCGCTACCCAGGACAGGACAGAGGTCAGTGGGAGTGGGAGCTGCCATCTCGGGTGACCAACTCCACTCAGTTTTTACCATCTTAATGTTAATGGCAAACTCTTGGCAAATTTCTGGGAAAGTAAGAAGAGCAGAAACACCTCTGTGTAGTTTATCAGGACACTCTTCTTCTAGGACACCCTGAGGGTGAGGCCAGAATTAAGTCATGGACTGAATGGTCTGCCTATTTCAGGATGTCCTCAGCTTGGAAACATTTTTTTAACGCAGCTCCAGGCGTCAGCAAATCTAGACTCTCCTCACCTCCTATCACAAATGGCTGTCATGGATTAGATCGGTGCTTAACAAAGAGCCCACACTTTAGGGTCTGGGTTCGGGTCCCAGCAGGATTAGTGCAGGTGGCTTCTGGCTGTCAATCTCTCAGGGGAGACGATTTCTTCTGGGGGCTGGTTCACACGTGAGTGCTGATCGTGACCTTGTGTCGGGATTAACCTCCTTTCTCGGCATCCCTGCTGCATTCCAGCTGTTTCTAAAGATACTTCATTCTGCCTTCCTTCCAGCCACCCACTGTCACCTTCCACTTCCCGTCGGCTCATACAGGTCAGTGACTTTACTTCAGTGTAGTCACTGAACATTTTGGGGAAATGAAATGAAAACATAAAGAGAAGCCCAGTCCACAAAACAGCTCAAAGCAGAGATGCTATGGCTGAAGGAAGGAGTGTTGGGGTCCAGGAGCCCTGCTCACTCCTCAGCACCCAGGAGCATCACAGACTCTATGGTGAACCACCAGGGCAGGGGTCACAGCACTGGCCTTAGCCTCCGCAAGCCCCGTTCCTTGGCCCTGTCTCTTTCCCTCTCTCTGTTGTCTGTAACTCCCTCCTAGCTCTGAAACTCCAAGGGCAAGTGAGCAGGTCATGAGTCACCAGCCTCTTTTCCTGGGCGTATTTCCTCCAGGGGAGAGAACAGCCAGGGCGGGACGAAAGTGTTGGGACACCCTGAAGCAGAACATTCCCCGTTGTTCCTGGCCTCAGTCTCCTCCAGAATGAAAGCACCCAGACCTGCAGGCCCTTTTTAGGAATAAAGTCACTGGTCTGTGTAGGTTGACAGAGCGTCCTTGGACAAGGCTGCTTGGGAAGAGAACTCACAAGGCACGCATGGGTGTCCCCACTGGAAGAATTCAGAGTAAAACCCTGCTGGAAGTGCCCCACCCCACATCCACACAAGGAAACTCCATGGAAGGCATCCCATCTAGGAGGCCTCAGTGGGTTCCTCCTGGAGAGTTAAGGAGAGGGAGGCAGAGGAGGAAGTCAGCAGTGTATTCTCATGTTCTCCCTCTTTTAGGTCTCCTCTCTTCTTTTTCCAGAAGGCTGAGATACCAAGGCTTCCTCACCCACCACCCCCTTCTCCCTCCCCTTAGCGCTGGGTGAGTTCACCCTTCAGGACCCCTGCCTGGGACTGTCCTCACTCTCTCCCTCTGTGGCTCACTCGCCCCAAGGGCCCAGCCCAGCCCAGCCCAGCCCTGCCCAACCCTGCCCAGCCGGCTGCATGCTTCTACCCAGGCTCCCCACTCAGGCCGGTGCGTCACCACTATTCATCTTGTTTAGTGCTTGGCTTGGCTGCAGATGCTGTAAATATGGTAATTTTAGACTCCCTGATTGGAAAGGATTGCAGAGTGGGTTGTTGGGGAGGAGGGCAGTTTGATTTACTCTGCAGGAGCTGGTTCCAAAATGGCTCTCCACCCTCTGTGCATGCCTCTTCTCCAAGCTGTGCCCCATCAGGCCCCACTCTTGGCATTGAGTCCTGACTTCTTGGGGTCTTGGTGAAATGAGAGGGACAGAGTGGATGTCTCTGGGTCCCGGGCCTGGAGAACTGCTGCTTAGCACAGAGCGTCACAGGCGAGGAGGCCGGAAGTGTAGTCAGTGAAGCACAGGGTGGGGGTCCTGACCCTGCTGAGACAATGCCCAGGGCTGATGACCCAGCGTTAGCTCCCCACCTAGGGCCCACTGGGGACTAAGTAGGGGGCTGCCCAAGGCCTCTGACCCCTTCTGAGATCTCTCCCTTTTCTCTTCTTTCTTTCCTGACCTCCCTCCATGGGGGGCCATCAGTCCCCAGGGCCTTCTGCCAGGCACTCCCAGGGTTGTCAGCTAATCCCTCCTCCCACCCTTTTGTTGCATAAAGACCTAATTTGCATTTGATTACAGGACCCCTGAGTGGGCAGGGGTGTGTTCGGATCCCCAGGGGGTGACTGTAAGGCTAGCATTTCAGGCCCTGGGAGTCAGAATGGGAGCTGAGGGTTTTGAGCACCAGGAGTAGGTCAGGTTCTTCAAAAGCCACCAGATAGGCTCCCCGCTGTCTGTCCCATCTCCTCAGGACAACCCTAATTCCAAGGCTGGTGACTGAGCCAGACTTGGAACATCTCCATTTTTGAGCCACTGTCTGTAGTCACAGAATGTTCCAGGGGGAGGGATGGGGGAGGAAAAGGGCTGGGGGCCGCAACTCACATTTCTTTGAGCCTCGGACTTCATTTGACCAATGAGGAGTGGCTTGTATCAAATCATGGGTCCAGCTAACCACAAGAATGTTAGCTCTTATCTGGTGTTTCATCTCTGCCCTGGACACATTTTTATAGAAAGATCCAGAAGAAGGGAAAAAAAAAAAAAAAGTCTACTAGGTATTTCTTTCTACGAAGTCCTGCAGGAAGCTACAGCGAAATCCTGTCACTCTCCCTGCTGAGTGATGGTGAACTTGGCGTTTGGTTGCCTTTGGTGACAGGAAACTTGCCATCTACAAGGCAGCCTTTTAAAGCTTCGGTCAGCTCTGACCATTGTCTAGAAATTCTTCACTGCTGCAGGTTTCCCAGCTGTCCCCCAACATCTGTTTTAGCAGTGGAGGAGGGGACTGGGGGGCTCAGAAGGAGAGCATAGGTTGTCCCGCTACAGAATAAGAACTAGCAGGACTCTTCTGGAGGAGCAGCAGGGAGAGACTTTCTCGCCCCCCTGCAGACAGGCTCTGCCCCCTTTCCCTCACTGGAGTGCTCACTTCCTGTGCACACGCTGCGCCCGCTCCCGCCTGGCCCTGAGGTGCCAGTCACTGCACACTTGTATTCGTTTACTTTTCCTTCTGGAAATGTGGACATGAGGGTATTATACTGACTTTCAAAGCAAAGGCTTCCTTCCTGGAGGAGTTCATAGTCCTTCGGTGTAGGTACCCTCCAGTGCTTGTATAGCAGTTGTCTGCTGGGAGGGCTTAGGTGATTGTTCATGGGATCTTTCATGCTAAAGATGCAGCGCAGCGAAACTTCACTGGTTTGGACCAATTCTGCTTATGGTCTGAAGAATCTCAGGTATGGGACATCCCCAGCAAAACAGTCGTTGTTACTCTTTATCCTGCAGAATCCATCAGAGTCACAGCTTACGGAATCTTCCCTAGGAGAGGTGTGCCTGGTCTACTTTTAAAAATAGATGCGTCTCTTGTGTAAACAGCATTTTGCCTGTTGGAATGTAAATGAATGCTGTTGGGGTGCTTGGAGACAGTTTGTTCTTTTAGTGGATTAGCAATTTCCCCTGCAAATGTTGTTTCACAGTCTTTGCTAAGCACATCGTTCCTTTGGATGCAATATGGGATTCCTTATCAGTCAGCCTAGATGGGGGAAAACTCTGGAAGTTCTGCTGTACCCAATCCATCAATAACCCTAGCTGTGTTCTGTGTTCTAGAGAGGCAGGCGTGGGGGATGAGTCCAGATTTTCTAGAGATTGGGAAATAACAGCACATTTTCCAGAGAAGGAGTTCCTTCCAAAAATTTAAAAAATAGTTAAAGAGAGGCATTTATAACCATGAGGAGTAGTCGACAGAGCAAACAAACGTGCCGCTGAATGGACATGCTGGCAGAGGGTGGAGAAAGCAAGCCAGAATAGCATGGAGGGGTTCAAGAGACTAAAATCATTTTCCCTGTATAAAATCCCCATGATCCTCCAGGCAGTCAGTTTTAACAGCTTACCCCACCACCCCCAAATGCCCTTCTCCCAGAGGCCTGGGGAAGCCCCTCCTCACTACTCCCTACCCAGTCCCAGGCCTCATGCTTGCTCTCCCTGTAAGGCCACTGTCCCCATCTCTACTTCCACGTTATCCTTGGACCCTAGATCACTGTCCCTACAGCTCACTTCCTTGTTTCCACTCCCTGTCCACAAGTAAATATCCATGCTCTAGCCTGGCTGTCAGCAGCCCCTTGACCTGGCTCCAGGGCCCCTTCCAGCCCCATGTCACATCCCTCACAGGTTTGATGCCCAAGCAGCAGATGTATCCCCCACGTAGGACTCAGAGCGTGCCTGGCTGTGATAAGCACGCAGTTACTATGATCTTGTCATCTGTCTCCCTGCTTTTGCTTAGGCTATTCCCCTGCCTCCCTCTCTGCTTGGCCGGATTCCCTCTTCCCAAGAAGTGCCTGCCTCTGGTCGCAAGTGTCTGACATCAGTCATATTCTTACATCTGACCAGCCCACAATATTTACACCCAGGGTTTCTCTCTTTTTCTAGAACGGAGACACCTCAGGTCAAGGGCTTTCTCTCACACTTATTTACAACCCCTCAGCACCTAACACAGAATGCTGTACATAGCAGATGCTTATTTTAGACTGTGATGTCCTTAATAATAAGAATATCTCTGCTTTATTAATCATTTTCCATGTGCAGGCTCTCGGGGTCTCTCCCCAAATTCGTCTTCAGCACAAACCAAAGAGTGTTACCACCAGTTCCATTCTACGGGGTAGGAAAGCAGGGTTCAGTGGACCTCCCTTGCCAAGATCATAGGTAGTAAATGACAGAGCTGCGATTTGAACCCATCTTTGTCCCCTCTAGGACTTGAATTTGAACGCATAAGGGTTCTGTTCTGTTCCTCTCACGAAGACAGGGACTATGCCTTTCCCTAAGGCAGGGCTGCAAGTGGACACCTGAAGGTCAAATCTGGCCCATAGATATGTTTTGTTTGTCCCGTTCTGTGTTTGTTTGTTTGTTTTTAATCAGGAAAATTTACATCTACATCTACATTTCTGACTTTGCTGGGAAGGCTGGGAGATACAGTAATGCTGGATGTGCACGTAGGGATGCTGGCCACTGCTTGAAACAGCTGTCCTCACTGCACCACCAGCCTCTGCTTACCTGGCCTGGGGGTAGGGGAGCATTGGAGTGTGCATCCTCCGCACTCTACTGTCCAGGTCTGTGTTTCACCTCCCAGGCACCGGCGTTTGGGGTGGGTCCATTCTTAGTTATACAGGACTGCCCCATGTATTGCAGAGTGTGTAGCAACCCTGGCCCCCACCCACTAAATCAACAGCACCTTTCCTTCAGTCATATTGACAGTCGGAAACTCCCCCAAACATCTGCAAAGCCCCCCAGTGAGGGGTGCTGCACCATTCCCTTTCAAGACCCACTGGCAGATAATCCCTTGTCTCACCAGTGCTGGCACATAGTAGGGCCTCCCTTAAATAGATGTAAAAGACCTAAAATGCAACATCCATTACCAAATCGTTCCCATGTTGAAAGTTCCCATGAAAGGAGAAGCAGAACAATGCAATAATCATAGTATTTTTAAAATATAAATTATCTGAAGCAAATTTCGTGCATTCCCTTTAACACCTGTCCCATGATAGAAAAAAAAAGTTAGTAATAACATGTTCCTGTGGAGGCATTTCCATTCTCCACGCCTCAGTTCCCGCTGTAATGTTAATTGGTTATGGTTTTCTTTGCTTCCAGTCCTTACATGTGCAGCTGTCAGCCAGGCACCACCCCAGGAAACACTACATTTAAAAGGATAAGTAAGAGGAACTGAGTCACATGCAGCTTGTCTAAGGAGAAATAGTGTTGTTAATATATTTGCTTTTTGTTCTAAGTATAAAAATACTATGTGCTTAAAGGAGAAATTTCAGAGTACGGTAAAGTGCTAAGAATAAGTAAAAGTCCCTCATACTCTTCTCTGAAGATAATCACTATTTCTATTTTTGTATATTTCCTTCCAGTCTTTTTCCCCAATCACACATATTTGCGTTTATTGTTGCTGATTTCGTTTTGCTTCTAAGAACATCGGGGTCGTACTATGGATAAAGCCCTCCTTGCCATTGCGTGGCTGTACCATGATCGGTTTAACCAGTCCCCTTTTGCTGAACACATGGTGGCTTCCCAGTTGATACTATGACCAATAGGACAGCAATCACTTTCTTTATTCATAAACCTTTTGGCATCACTCAGATGATTTCTATAGAAAGAATAATATGGTAGCCAGTGTAGGGTGAAACCATCCTCTCCACAGGGGAGATGTTATTAGTCCTGGTCCTAGGAGAGATGGGCAGAGTCAAGGGTAGACTGAGGTCTGGTTAAGGCATTTCCAGGCAGGAAGAGATTCACACTGTTGAGCTGGCTCCTCTAGTGCCGCTGAAGACAAGCCATCTGCTGCGAGCAGAAGGAGGGGAGGTAGGGCTGGGGATTTGGGGAGGGTGGAGTCGTTTGGAGCTCCCAGCACCGGAAGCAAACAAGGGCTTAACCAAAGGATGAAAATTGTTTGGCAGCATTGAGCGCCTAGGTCATGCTGTATGATTTAGTAATAGAAGCCATTAGCACAGACGTGCAGCTCTCTCAAGTGAGGCTGAGAGTCAAAAGCAGAGGTGGAGAGGGGGTGACCGGGAAGGCTGGGGATAGTAAGATCATCGCAGGTTCGGGAAGTGGCCTGACAGATCCAGGCAAAGGTCAGAGGGGCTGGTGAGAGCCTCATGAAATCTTTTCCCACCCAAAATAATAATATTTACTATAACACATAAGTAAAAATCATCTCTGCAACCTAGCAAACAGAACTAAGAAATGAGCTTTGTCTATTAAAATGGCTTTACAGACCCAACATGAGCTGGACATAGACTCTGAGTTACTTCCATGGTATAATAATGTCAACAATGAACACTTTCTACAGCAGATCACAGTTACAAGGTGCTTTCTACAATACATGAGTCCAATCTCATAGGGTATTGCCAAGTGGGTCCCCCATTTTGCAAAGGAGAAAACTGAGGTTCAGAAAGGGTGATGATATGTATAAGTGTAAATAGGTAGTCGGCTGTGGAGTCAGGCTCCAGACCAGCTCCAAGGACAGATTTGTGATAATTAATCTATTAATGTGACCATCTCTTCTGTCCTTGCAAGATGACTTTTGTTGGAAAACAAAAGTCACAAAACAAAGATCACACCTGTGACCTCGACCTCCTAAAAAAGAGAATTAACCAAGCTAGCTAACGGGAAAAGCCAGTTCTTCCTAGATGTAAAGAGTGGTCTCAAGCTGGGTATGGTAGCTCAGGCCTGTAATCCCAGCACTTTGGGAGGCTGAGGCAGGTGGGTCATGAGATCAGGAAATTGAGATCAGCCTGGCCAACATGGTGAAACCCCGTCTCTACTAAAAATACAAAAATTAGCCAACATAGTGGCACGCACCGGAAGTCCCAGCTATTCGGGAGGCTGAGGCAGAAGAATCACTTGAACCCAGAAGGCGGAGATTGCAATGAGCCGATCGCACTATTGCACTCCAGCCTGGGTGACAGAGCGAGACTCCATCTCAAAAAAAAAAAAAAAAAAAAAAAGAGAAAAGAGTGATCTCAGTGTCCTACTGCCAGGCTGGTCTCCTTGCTGTTCTCTGAAATCTTCACAATCCTCCTGCTGGAGCTTTCCCTTGGTAAGTGGTTTCTACACCTGGACTCTTTCCCTCCATGTGCCAACACAACTTATTCTTTAACCTCTTCAAGTCTTTGCTTCAAAGTCACCTTCCCAGTGGTGCTTTCCCTGGCCCCCTTACCTTAATGGCATCCCCCCACACACCCCGCAACAGCCAACTCCCTCCTCCAGCACTTCCTGTCTTCCTTTCCTGCTCTTTATTTTCTTCCATGGCATTTATCACCTTCTAATATATTAGTATTTCATTCATTATCTTGTTTCTGTTTTCTCCACCAGAATGTCAGTGTGACAGTATAGAATTTTTGTCTGTTTGTTCCCTGCTGTTTTCCCATGCCTAGAAGATGTCCAGAATATAATAGGTACCTGAGCAATTGTTGAATGAATAGCAGCCGAGGTATTCGAAGAAACTAAGAAGTTTTTTTGTTTGTTTGTTTCATTGTTTTGTTTTGAGACGAAGTCTCACTCTGTTGCCCAGGCTAGAGTGCAGTGGTGTAATCTCGGCTCATTGCAACTCAACCTCTCAGGCTCAAGCAATTCTCCTGCCTCAGCCTCCTGGGTAGCTGGGACTATAGGCACCTGCCACCACGCCCAGCTGTTTTTATATTTTTGTATTTTTAGTAGAGACGAGGTTCCACTATGTTGGCCAGGCTGGTCTCAAACTCCTGAGCTTGTGATCTGCCTGCCTCAGCCTCCCAAAGTGCTCGGATTACAGGCGTGAGCCACCGTGCTTGGCCAAAAAGTGTTCTTTTTTTTTTTTTTTTTTTTTTTTTTTTTGAGACGGAGTTTCGCTCTTGTTACCCAGGCTGGAGTGCAATGGCGCGATCTCGGCTCACCGCAACCTCCGCCTCCTGGGTTCAGGCAATTCTCCTGCCTCAGCCTCCTGAGTAGCTGGGATTACAGGCACGTGCCACCATGCCCAGCTAATTTTTTGTATCTTTAGTAGAGATGGGGTTTCACCATGTTGACCAGGATGGTCTCGATCTCTCGACCTCGTGATCCACCCGCCTCGGCCTCCCAAAGTGCTGGGATTACAGGCTTGAGCCACCGCGCCCGGCACAAAAAGTGTTCTTAAGAAGAACACTAGCACAGTAACTGACTCATAATAGGACATTTGTATGTGCTGGTTCCTTTTCTCTTGTCCCTTCTTCTGTGTTAAATGTTATGTGCTCAGCACAGCCCTCTTTGGAATTAAAGTATTTTTGGGAAAGGTAACACATTAAGCCTTAACATTCAGTCCATGAAGCAGGTATCACAGGGGAAAAAACCCACACTGGCTCTCAAGGAAGTGGGTGAGTTGTACATAAAACAAGCCAGGGTGTCCCTGTCTGTCTAAAGGAGTGGGACACGTGATCTTGGAGGGTATTTCCAGCTGTGAATCAGGGTAGGCAGAAACTGGAAACAGGCATGAGGGACCCAGGTGGATCGTAGTCTCCCCTCTTCCACCTGCTGGTGTTCCTGCCTTTGGGGACAGCAGGGTAGGTGAACCCTGGGCTGTCTGCTCATTGACAGCCATGCGGTTGCAAAGGATCCCTTCTCTTCAGCCAGGACACTGCTAAGTTACTCACTCATCCATCCCAGCATTCATTTCTTCAGTAGAAACGTATTAGATGTCCCGGTGTGCTCAGTGCTGAGCTGGGTAAGACAGACATGACCCTGATTGACAGCTGGGTGAAATCAAAGACAGCACTGGAAATACCCTCCAAGACCATGCATCCCATTCCCCCCTTAGACACACAGGGAGACTCTGGCTTGTTCTGTGTACAACTCACCCACTTCCTTGGGAGCCAGTGTGGGTTTTTTCCGCTGTGATACCTGCTTCATGGACTAGATGTGAGGGCTTAGAGTGCTGTCTTTTCTGAAAACAATTCTAAAGATGGATGTGCTGAGCACAAAACATTTAACACAGAAGGGAAGAGAGAAAGCGAATTGGCACATTGGTTTCCTATTATGAGCCAAGTCACTGTACTAGTGTTCTTCTTAAAAATGCTTTTTTATTTCTTCTAATACCTCAGCTGCTATTTACTTAGCAGTTACTTTTTGAGTACCTGCTATGTTCTAGACATCTTCTAGGCATGGGGAAACAGCAGAGAACAACACATGGCCCCACAGTCAGGCAAGGGGGACAGACCTCAAACGTGAAAGCCCACCCAGACCAGATCCAACCTTGGGCACCCCGACTTGCCTGTCCTATCTTGGGGCTCTCTTCCTTCCCAGGGCCTTGCTCAGGCCTCTCTATAGAACCAACAGCCTCCAGCTTCTCACCTTGTCTGCAGCCGCCTCAGCATGCCCTTCCTCCCTGCCGATCCCTCCCAGATGGCTCCTAAAACCATCAGGTGGAGTACAGCTTAGGCTGCCCAGAGGACAAGTGAGGAGACCCCTGGGGGATGGGGATAGGATGGCCTGAGAAGAGGAGGTGGCTAGAAAGAGAAAGGGAAGAAGAACAAGACAGAGGGATCTTTTTAACGGTGTGAAACCTGAGGAGCAAACGTCCCAGAAGGTTTGAGGAAAGGTTCACTGGGAAATGCACTGCAGGAAACCCCTGTGTGGCCCCTCAAGAAACCCTACCATGGAGATCACATTAGGCCTGAAAGTGTTTGCAGTTACATATGTTTCTGTGAATGGAAGACCAAGTGGAGGCCATCTTCCAGGGAGGGCTGGCCCCATTCACCCGACCGCACGCACAGTTTTAATCTGTCATCCGCAAAACATCCCAGAGGATGGCTCCCGCATACCCTTCCCGCCTTGTCTCCTACCACCCTGCCCCACCTTCTCCACACACCCTGAGTTTCTCAGTGTTCTCTGAATAAGCCTCCTCACACCCCATTCCGTGGTGTCCCTCAGGAGTCCCCGGCACTGGAGCCCTACCTAGACTTCAAGCCTCAGCCCAGAGCCTTTGCCTCTTCCGAGGAGCTTTGGCTGGCCACCCGGACGCACTTTTGCTCCTTTCTACATTTTGAGGGGAACACTTTTTATAAACTTCCTTGTCTGGGGTCATTATTTGATGTACATGAATTAGCTGTCTCACCAACTAAAGATGCATCTCCACTCACGACAAGGTTAAGTTCCAATAAACCCATCGAACGTTGAAAATATTGTGAGTTGAATATGCATTTAATACACCCAACCTACCAAACCTCGTAGCTTAGCCTCCCTACCAGACACGTGCTCAGAGCACTTACATTAGCCTACAATGGGCAAAATCATCTAATAGAAAGCCTACTTTATAATAAAGTAGTGAATAGCTCATGTTTATTGAATACTATACGTTGTGTCAAAATTGCAAGTTTCACACCATCATCAAGTCAAGAAATCATTTAGTTGAATCATTGTAAGTCCAGGACTGTCTGTAGATGTACATTCCTTAAAAATTAGGATTCAAGAGTAGAATTCCTTTAATCCTGCATAAACTTCCAATGCTGCTGCACACATGGAGCTCCTAAATCATGGCTGACTGAGTAATTTCCCAGGGCAAGCCCAAGAAGTTACTCTTAGAAGTGGCTGGAGGGGGAAACAGCCAGCATGCCGCATGCCTGCCCACTTTGGGTCTGGTCCCTAGAAACAAACTCCAGTGGCCTTGAAAACTTAATATTGCTGTCAGAAGGGCCTCCGCTTCAAAGGAACGGGTCCTGATAGCTCTTGTTATATGCAAAGTGGAAAGGTAGCATGACTGTTCTCTGCATTTCCTGCCTTTCAATTGAGTGAGGACAGACAGATGATTTATTGGGCATTTCCTAGCCTCCCCTTCACCATAGGAAACTAGACTGAAAAAAAGGTGCAAATTTTAAAAAGATGTGTGAGTGTTTTGAGGGGGCTGGGGGAGAATTCCTGTGTACCATTAAAGTACAAAAAGAAAACTCTCTAACAGCAGGACCTCTGATCCAGAGGCATACTGACCGTAAATTTACGCCACCCCATGAGAGCTCAAAGGCTGTGCCGTTCTCGCCCTCTCTCAGTCCCCATTTCCAGGTGATCAAGCGTGGGCTTAGGGTAGTGGCAGGGTGGCTTTAGCTGTCAGCCATCACTATGGAAGAGCAGGAGGTTTAAGGGCCTTCATAACCTTCCAAGTGTTGGTTTCAGTTGGAAATAGTTGAATATCTCCACCCCACCCCTGCCCGGGGAGGGAGCTGGGAAGAGGGGCCACCATCTAGGGGGCTCAGCAGCTGCAAACCCAACGCTGACCTGAAGGCTGCACTTTGTCCCATTTGGCTACGAGAGCTGTAGTCACTTCCTAAGGGCTGCCCTAGCCAAGTGGGTACTTTACTGAGTGGCTCAAAACAACGGAAATTGATTACATCATCGTTCTAGAGGCTAGAAGTGTGAAATCGGGGTTTTAGCAGGGCCATGTTCCTCCCAAAGGCTGGGGGTAAAGGTCCTTCCTTGCCTCTTCCCAGCTTCTGGTGGTGGCTGGCACTCCTCTGCATTCGTTGGCTCGTGGCTGCCCTGCTCCCTTCACTGCTGCCGTCTTCACTCGGCCCTTCCCTGTGCACCTGCGTCTTCACGCGATGGTCTTGTGGATGACAGTCTCTGTCTCTGTTCCTTTCGCTTCTTCTTATAAGGACATGAGTCATATTAGATTGAGGGCCCACCCTACTCCAGAATAACCTCATCTCCACCTACATTGTAATTACACTTGCAATTATATTTTTATTTCAAAAATAAGGTCATATTCACAGGTACTAGGGTACTAGGGTTAGGATTTCAGTCTGTCTTTTGGGGGTGACACAATTCAGGTCACTATAGGAGTCAAATGCTTATTGTCCATGGCCTTACAGGAGAGCCTTGGGTTACTCTGTATCTGCGCGTAAATATATACCTGTGGTTTGTATTTATATAGTGTCATATACACGCAAATACCTATATATTTACATGTGTATATAATATAAATACCTATGACACTTACTAATACATATCTCTAATAAGTATTTGTAATATGTCTACAAATACCTGTGATTTGTACTGATATAGTTATACATATGTGTGCATATATATATACACACAAAAAAACCTGTACATATATGTATCTATAGAAACAAATGCCTATAAAATAGTAGGTAATTACCTATGTATACTTATAATACTTATTTGTAATAAATACATAATTATCTTTACAAACACCTGTAATTTGTATTCACATAGTGTCATACCTGTGACATAAATATATCTAAATATAATCTGTCATACATATGACACTATATGAATGTGTCAGTCATTAATACCTGTGATTAATACACATCCCAGGAGTTTTTTGTTTTTTGTTTTTTGTTGGTTTTTTTTTTTTGAGAAGGAGGCTTGCTCTGTTGTCCAGGCTGGAGTACAGTGTCATGATCTTGGCTAACTACAGTCTCCGCCTCCCAGGTTCAAGTGATTCTCCTGCCTCAGCCTCCCACGTAGCTGGGATTCCAGGTCCCCACCACCACACCTGGCTAATTTTTGCATTTTTAGTACAGATAAGGCGTTACCATGCTGGCCAGGCTGGTCTCAAACTCGTGACCCCAGGTGATCCGCCTGCCTTGGCCTCCCAGAGGGCTGGGATTACATGTGTGAGCCAGTATGCCTTGCCCCAGGAACAATGCTGAGTAATGCCCCGATTTCATTCATCAGCAGGGAAGACTGCAGAGCTGCTTATAGCCCTTTTTCTGCTATTTTTCCACTAAAGCGATGGCAGGATGTCTTTACCACAGACACCCGCGCTTGCCAGGCTGTACCCCAAGGAGGACTCCAGTGTGGAATGGGCAGAAGGCAGAAGCCCCGTATCTGCCCCGGGGTCTCCAGTGCTGAAGGCAGCAGCTCTGCTGACTGTGCGGCTCTTCCCTACCTCGTTTTGGATGAAAAGACCCAGACCCAGAGTCCTGAAGTGGCCTGTCCAAGTCCACATAGACAGTTCTAGAAGTCACACTGCCACACACCCAGCAGAGCCACTTCCTTCTCTATCCCCTTCTTGCCCCATTTTTCCAACTAATAATCGGATTCTTCCTTGGAGTGACTTCTGCTGAACATACCCAGATGTTATAGGTAGTCACAAAAATAGCACTCTTTTCCCATCAAATGGGCTGAGAAACGATTTTTTGTGGAGATCTTGTCACACGCCAGGGTTAAAGTACTTTGTGTTCAGTTGTTTTGGAGTTGTTGGTGAGGCGGGGAAAAAATATTTCTTTTTCATTTGTATAAAGGATTTTTGTTTTCATTTTCTGAGACTCCAAACTGACTCACCAAAAGGTTCATCTCATATTCGGCACACGGTGGCCCACCTGGGAGGTCTTTTATTAATGAGTCTGGGGGTTGGGGGCTGCTGCTCCCCTAAATCTACTTGAAAATAACCTTTAGAAGCAATGAACTGGCCTCATACCCCATTCCCCCCAACTCTGCTGCCCTCCTCTCTCAGTGTCCACCCTGATCTCTCCACACTACAAGGCTACTTGACTTCACTTCTGGAAGCCCTAGGGCCCGATTCTCTCTCCCTCCTGCTCACTGGGATCATCCAGCAGGGAACACAGGAATACTGCTTCCCAGCAGGAAATAGGCCAGATTCAGGAATGCCTGAAATAGGGCTCTAGAAACCTTCTGCTTGGAACTTTTTTGGAGAATATTTTTGCCAGGGCCTTCACCCATCCGGGAGTTCCAAACAGTTTGGCGGAAATACTGCCGAGCCTCCTACACCTTCCTCTGCCGCTCCCATCTTCCCTTCACCCCCAGCCTCCTCACTTGAGAACTGCCCTGCTGATACCAAATACACAATGAGCTCTTTGCACAGTGCCCATTTCCACAGCATCTGGTGATCAACATATCCTCATTCATTGGAATGCCTTAATTGTGGACCTCAAACTTAAGGATCATTTAGGGGGCTTACGAAAAATAGTGATTTCTATTCCCACCACTGAAAGTCTTATTGAGGTCTGTGGCAGAGTCTGGGAATCTGCATTCTTGGAGCACCCCCAGGGGATTCTGATGCTAGGCATCTAGAGGGCCCCCTTGGAGAAATACAGCTTAATTCTTCATCGGGCATGCTCACCTGGGGCTTCTGCTCTGCAAAGCACTGCTGGGGACCCTTAAGGGAGGTGACTAGGAAGAAGAAAAGACTAGCAATGTGAGGATTCAGGCCGAGGTATAAATATAAACCAGGTACGCCTGGGAGCAGGACAGAGGAAGGCAAGTTCCCAGTGTGGCTTCTCAGGGACCAGCAGTGGGAGGGTTCCATGTGGCAACGCTCCTGGAGAGACGTTTATATCTGGACACTGGCAGAGCCTTCTGGACAGGTCATCAGGCTAGAGGGAGCAGGCCCTCGAGCTAAATGGCATCATTCTGAGACTGGAGCCCCTTCAGCTTTGTCCTCAAAGGCACTGCAGCTTGGTGAATGAACATACAGGCTTTGGAGTCACACTGGTGGGTCTGGGGCCCAACTTGTCTGGTCTCTGTACTTTCCTCCCCCGGAAAAGGAGAACAGTCTTCCACGCAGAGGGCGAGTGAGAGGATGAAATGAGGTGATGTGTGCAAAGTTCTCAGCCTGGTCCTCGTGACAGCAATGTACACGAGCTGTTGTCTCTATCCTCAGAGCTGCTCCTGTCTGCCTCACAGCACATCTCTGGGGCTGTCTTTGCAGAATTAGACCACATGAATAATTTGAAGAGCCCATAATTATCCTAGAAAGCTTTTGGTGTGTCCTTTTTCACCCTAAGAAAGCCTTTGTCACCCTGGAAGTGCCAGTTCTGAACAGGCAACGCTCACAACAGCATCCGTTTTCCTCTCCAAGTGACCTGGCCTCACGAGACATTTGTGGCTCTTCCAGCAATACTGAAAGAACCACTCAAGAGATGGGGACCAGATCTTTGCAACTGAAAATGCTGCTTTTGAACTCCAAACCTCTGCCTGACGAAGGCTGTGTGATCTACGGGGTGAGACAGGGAGTCCAAGGTGGGACCCAAAGGCTCTTGAGCAAATCTAGGAAGGAAATGGACATATGCAGAGGCCCAGACTGCACCCAGTCAGTCCTGCCTTTGCCAAGTCAGCTGTGGGGGCTTTTGTGCTCGTCTCAGCCTCTGAGTGCTCTCTGCCTCAGTTTCCCTCTGCAGGGTGGAACCAGCACTCACAGCCATGTTTTGGCACGTGGCAAACTACCTTCGTGTGCTGTGCAGTCTTAGGAGCAACGAGGCAGCAATATTATTGTTGATTCTCCCTTCTAGCGATCAGCCGTGAGCACCTGAGCAAAGGAGAGTTGTTATAGCGTTAGGGAGAAAGACACTGACTTGTTAGAGTTCCCCCACCTGGTGCCCTCATCACTAGGGCATATCTAAAAGATGCCCTGCTAGATACCCATCCAGTGCATGGTACAGACATCACAAGGCAAGTATTCTAAGGCCGGAGAAGTGAAGTTCTCCATTGCAGCTCTGGGAAAGAGGAACTCAGAAACCTCCAGGCATCTTCTGGACGGAGCCCATTGCCTCCCCATCCAAACACAGACCACGTATTGCTACAAAGGAAGATCCTACTCCTGTGCTCCACGGAAGTTCCGCGCTGCTGCCAGTCCCTCCAGAGTTCACGGCTGGGCATGAAGAGACCAACCTCTCTCACCCTGGCTGCTACCCTAGCCAGTGGGAGGGCAGAAGCTGGCAGAAAAGCCTCAGTCTGCCTTGTTGACTCTGCCGGGTTCAGAGAGGGCTTCACATTTGACTTGGCGAAGGAGAGAAGTTCTTTATTTCCCCGAGCCTCAGGTCTGCCAAGCCCAGTTTTTGGGGCTGAGGCGAGCAGTTTTCTCCTCCGTCTCTGATTCCCACATCATTACCTGCAGAGTTCAATGAAAAGCCCCATCCAGCGTGGGCCAAGCTGAGCCTGCAATGGGCCTGTTCTCTCCTCCAGGCATGCTCCTTCTTCCCCTCCAGCTCAGGCAGCCAGGCCTTCCCAGTGATACTCCAAGCTGGGTTTTTCTTTCTTCCCCCCGCCGCTTGCAAGTCCAGAGCCCAGTTATTTACCCAAAGAAAACAGGGAAGTGACAAGGTAACAGAGTACACATGTTGTGAAAATATGCAGGCTGGGGCTGAAGAAAAGAAAACATTCTTCCATAAGTAGCTGCCTTGTTAATTCATTTTTTTCTCCAGATTAGAACCAGCCATTTCTTGTGTGCCTTCAAGCACCTTCTGTGGTTTCCTGACAGCTGCCTGCAAGGGGTGAGATTTGGCTTGAAAAATGGGCCATCGGTCATGCTTCGGGGGAAGGGCAGAAACCAAAATTCCCAGATTGCTCAAATTCACTGCTCCTTTTCTAAATGGGAGCAAAAGAGGGAAAGGTGGTGGGGAGAGGACTGTGTCAACTCTGAGGCGTAACCTGATTTTCCATAAGAAACGGCAGCCCGGTAATGAGCAGTGCTTGGAACGCGCTTTTTCACCTCCTCTTGAAGTTGGTTTCTGATCCCTGGCAAGCCTGTGCTCTGCAGCCTTGAGTAACGGCCACAGGCTGATTCTCGGCAATTAAAAATAATATTGGCCCTGATAGAGAACTCTTGGGTGCTCCCCTACACATACACACCCTTTTCATTATGTGCCAAGGAGCACTTTCCCAAACCTGTTTCGGAACAGCTGGCCGCACTAGAGGGCCTGCATGGGCCGGGGAGAGGCTGGGGTTATTAATAGCATTTGCTCTGCCTGGTGTTTGGGGCAGGAAAGGGGTGATTTGTGTCTTTTTGGAAGGCTAGGCCCTAATCAGTTTGGGGCCTGATTTTTCTGCACTGGATCCTTTAAACCTCAGGGCCTACCGAGAATGGCTGAGAAAGCCCGAGGAGAGGCTCTCTGCGGCCAATATGCCTTCAGCACAAATCTTCCCGCTTCTCATTTTTTCCCTCGTCAACAGTCCCCGTCTCCTTTTCAGCCTGTGGGTGTTGGCCCGCAGCTTGGCTGGGCTCCTTTTGGGAGAGGTCACGCCGCAGAGGCCTGGCCGGCCCCTGTTAGCACTGCTGTGCTGCTTTCTGGTAATGAGAGGCCCCTGAAGCTGGGCGATGCATCCCAGCAGGGGACAGGCCGGTGACAAGGAGCTGCTTGTGTTCCTCTTCCCCAGAGAGGAGGCCGGGTGCAGTCCTGAGCGGGCAGCTCGGGCTGGAGGAGCTTCCCTGTCCCTCACTTATGGCCACAGAGTTCGTCAGCTTCCCATGACCAGCACCCACAGCCTGAACCTTGGGATGGGTGGAAAAGCTGCTGTCACCTCACGGGGCTTTCCACCAGCCCAAGGGCACCTTCCCAAGAGCCCAGGAGAGGACTGGGTTTCAGGCCTGGCATGGTGTTGAAGATCAGGTTGGGTTGAAGCTGAAATGGAAAAACCTTGAGAGTGAGGCAGATGATGGGCCTGAGGATGAGGTCTGGCCTCCAGGCTGGCGTCTCCCACTGAGAGAGCTGGGGCACAGAGATACCCTCAGCAAGTGCCCGTGGCCTGGCTGGCTGAGGGGACCTCAGAGCACCAGTGTTTGGGGCGGGGGCTGGGAAGGCCCTGCCATCCACCCTACTGACATTCTTCACGTGGGCCACCAGGTTCCCACTGGGTGAACACGGCCTCTCCCATCACTGGGCCAGACTCCAGCCTCTGACCATAGGTGAAAGACAATTTCCGATCATTGTTTTCAAACATTCTCCATCCAGTGCATAAAAACACAATAGTGACAGGAAAAATACACACACATACACACACACACACACACACACACACACACACCCACATGCACACAACACAAAGGTTTAAGCACTCACTATAAGAAGGTCAGAGGACCCTTTTCTCATTCCAATCCTTGATGTAGATCCAAGGGAAGTGGTGCTTTGAAGTCGGCAGCAACCGCAGCAGGCCCAGCTGTGAGGGTGTGGACAGGGAGGCAGACAGGATGCGCTGCCTTATCAGGGCCCGATCTAAGGCCCTCCTGCAAGGACCAAGCTTCCTCCAGCAAAAGGTGACTTAGAGGTGTTTGTTCAGTAATGCGAGGGGCTCATTCTAACCCTGGGGCGCTTGGGATCTGGCTCACTCAGAGCCAAGCCTTTCTGTTTGAGTTTTGTACAGCCCTTTGAGAAGAGACCTCAATATGTCTAATTTCCACACAAGTCTCTCCTTTAGACCAGGCCCTTCACTGTCTCACATCTCAGTTGCAGTAATCTTTGAAATGTCTCTATATGGTGAATAATGGTGCA
Organism: Saimiri boliviensis; assembly: GCF_048565385.1. Classification (NCBI taxonomy): domain Eukaryota; kingdom Metazoa; phylum Chordata; class Mammalia; order Primates; family Cebidae; genus Saimiri; species Saimiri boliviensis. The sequence goes on along the minus strand of NC_133450.1, from coordinate 35,145,102 downwards.
GGGAATGGCCCTAGTTGAAGATGCAGCAGGGAATTCTGTTGACATTCAGTTTTAAGAATTCGATTTGGGGCTCCTATGACTGTCATTGAAAGGTGTTTCTCTGGGCTCTGGTTAAGGCTGGCCCTCAGATTCCTCCTGTTTCTCTTCGAACTTCTGCCTTCTATTACCAGAGGGCTCTGGTTGCTCACGGAGTCTAATATCTCTGCCAGTACAGGATGTTCAAACAGATGACCATCCTGGGTTTTGCATTCTTCCAGGATGGGTGCTCACTGCCTTATAAGATATCTGAGCCACTCCTTGAAATTTTTCATCCTCAAGAAATTCTTTCTTGCTTGGGCATGGTGGCTTACCCCTGTAATCACAGCACTTTGAGAAGCCAAGGCGATTGGATCACCTGAGGTCAGGAGTTCAAGACTAGTCTGGTCAACATGGTAAAACCCTGTCTCTACTTAAAATGCAAAAAATTAGCCTGGCGTGGTGGTGTACGTCTGTAATCCCAGCTACTCAGGAGGGTGAGGCAGGAGAATTGCTTGAACCTGGGAGGTGGAGGTTGCAGTGAGCCAAGATGGTGCCATTGCACTCCAGCCTGGATAACAGAGTGAGACTCTGTCTCAAAAAAGAAAAGGCCTAACATTGAGGTGGAATCTGCTACTCAATGACTTTAATTCATTGATGCAGTTTGTAATAATTCTCCAGAGCTGGACAGTAGTATAGCCAGGTTCCAATACCAGGGAGAGCAGGCACAGAAAGGGAGTTAACCTCCCTTACCCAACCCTTGCTGCTGTCTGTGTCTCATGCCTGATCATTAATACATTGATTACATGTAGAACAGACCGACTCTTGTTTTCTCCCTAATGTGTTTTCATGAGAGACTTAACATCTTCATGTCGATACTATCTTATAAAACACTGCCGAAAAAAGATGCATTTTGGAGAATGGTGTCTCACTCCATCAGGTTGTTTCAGTGCAACTGGGGAGGGTATCTGGATCTTTTCCCTGGAGGTATCTGGCCACTCTCGTTTCTCCCTGGCTCCAGTATGGCCACAAGCCACACTGAAGGAAGCGTGTCTGCTTATATTCCTTGGGGATGTTGGAGTAGAAAGTTTGAGGACCATTCTTCTAGAATAAGGTAAACTTGCTCCCTCTTCTTGGTGCCAAGCCACCTCACTTCCCTGGGCCTTGTCACCCTTCACCCTCACTCCTGATCTCTCCAGGTGAAGCGGTTCTGGGACTCATCCTTCTATATACCTGATAAGAAACCAACGTTACATGTTTTTTTACTAAAATGTTAGCTCTGTGAGGGCGGGGAGTGTGTCTGTTTTCTTTGCTGCCCTGTCCTCAGAGTCTATATTTGATGAATGACTGCTGACTGGTTTCCCAGATGTAGCTGATAAAACCCCATCTTCAGCTCTCACACTCTGTGATAAAAATCTGGAGAATTAATAAGGTGAACCTGGCCTATTTCCCATAGAACTGTCTGATTCATCACCTTTGTTAGTAATTAGAAGAACATCAAGGTCAAATTTCTAACAGCAAGTCAGCAGCAAATCCAGGCAAACCCCTCAAGCCTGAGCACTGCTTGTCTTGTATGCCCTGTTACGCCAGCTTCACTCAAATTGTGACCTTGATCCAATGGCTGAAGCTGTACTCAGGAAGCACTGTAGGAGCTCATCACCACTGCCAGATTGACCATTGTCTTCCACAGCTCTGTTCATAGCTAGTCCAGGGCTCACAGCATGGACCTACCAAGTTGGGAGAAACTCGCCGGTGCCTCAATGACTGGGGGCATGTTTGGATCGCTTTAGTCTCTGAAGTCTCATCAGATCCCACTTTCATTATGTCACTTCTCAGCCCTAGAAGCTACAAGACCTCCTTGTGTTCTCCAATACCAAATCCCAGCTTCTCTGCCTGGCTTTCAAGAGTCTTCATTATCTGGCACCAACTTGCCTATCGAACCTTCTTTCTTGCTACTCTTCAGTGTATTCTCCCTTCAGCCAGCAATGGCCAGGCCATGGTTTACTGCCTTCCCTATATATTTCGCTGGCTTCTTTTTTAAATATGCTTGTTTTTGTTAATATCCCCAATAGGCTTATACCTTCTTTTTTAAAAATTTGACTTTATTTATTTATTTTGAGATGGAGTTTCACTCTTGTTGCCCAGGTTGGAGTGCAATAGTGTGATCTCAGCTCACTGCAACCTCCACCTCCCAGGTTCAAGCAATTCTCTTGCCTCAGGCCCCCAAGTAGCTGGGATTACAGGCATGCGCCACCACACCCAGCTAATTTTTTGAATTTTTAGTAGAGACGGGGTTTCACCATGTTGGCCAGGCTGGTCTCAAACTCCTGACCTCAGGTGATCCATGCACCTCAACCTCCCAAAGTGCTGGGATTACAAGCATGTGCCACCATGCCGGGCCCGACTTAATTTTTTAGAATAGTTTTAGGTTCATAGCAAAATAGAGCAGAAAGTACAGAGAGTGCTCATATACCCCTGTCCCCCGACATGCACAGCCTTTCGCACTATCAACACCCCACACCGCAGTGGTACATTTGTTACAACTGATCAACCTCCATTGACATCATTATCATCCAATGTCCATGGTTTATGTTGGGGTTCACACTTGGTGTTGTACATTCTATGGGTTTGGAGAAACATGGTAATGCCACGAATCCACCACTGTAGTATCATACAGGGTAGTTTTTCACTGCCCTAAAAATCCTCTGTGCTCTTGTATACCCACTTCTTATCATCTGTTTTCTACCCTAGTCACCATGGACAATATAAATTCTACCTCCCTCATGAAGTCTTTCCCAATGACTGTAGTCTGCATAGACCGCCCCCTTCCCAGGATCCCTGCTGTACCCACAGGAAGAACTCCCTTGGCGGTGCCGTTATTGTCTCCTCCTTTCATATTAGCCCTGCCTCTGTAACTAGATTTCTAGCTCCTGGACTTGGATGGTACCATGCTGCCTGGCCTATGGCAAGGGTTCATGTGCAGAGCTGCCATATTGCATAGTTCCAGAGATCCTGTTCACACGATATGAATGGGGCCCCTGGAGTTACAGAAGTTATAACCCTGTTCACAAGTCGTTGGTGATTAATTAAAACTCATTCCAGGACCTGAAAAAGAAACAATTCTTGTGATCATGATTCAGTTCAATTCTTCAGGTGATTATTGAACAGCTACTGTGTACTAACCACCAATGATAACAAAAATGAATGAAATGGTTATTCTTACCCTCTAAGAAACTAGTCTTATGACACAGAAAAGTAAGCAAACAGTCCACCGTAACTCAATGTGAAAAGTGCCAAGATAGAAACATGGGTAAAGGAGATGGCACTGGATACACAGCCTGAAGGATCCACAGGAATTTGCCAGGTAGATGAGTGGGTGGAGGGCATTCCAGCAAGAAGGGACATCATCGGCAAAGTGAAAGTACATGGTACCTTCAGAGAGCTGCAAGTGATAACAGCTTATTTTCTGATGATAAAACCAGAAGCCCAATGGTTAAATTCCCCGTGATCCCAAAGCAAACCTGTATCCGATCATTGGCACCACAGGATTGTATGTATCACCTGCACTTACTGCTTCTGGAATCAAAAGGAAAGAATAGAGCCCGATCTTTCCTGGCCATCCCTTGCTCTTCCAAAGGCTGGGTGGAGTTAAGACACAGATCTTCCTTGCATTTTTTTCATGTACACTACCCTGTGTTGCTCTGTGCACAATAGGATGTACCATTCAAGTAGGGGCGCTGGGTCCCTCTAGAACCCTCACTGGGCAACCTCAGGAATGGGCAGCCATTTTCAACGGGCTTTCCTTCAAAGCTTGCACTGTTTTTGGCCTACCGCATCAATTCTTCTTCTTCCTCATCCTCCCTTTCTTCTTCCTCTGCCTTCTCTTTGTCTTTCTTTCTCTGGATGTAAGAAGTCTAGTTAATTAGATAAAATCCAGTGTGGGCAAAAACAGAGTTGTTCTTCCCCCTCCATGGCTTCCTCTCCCCAACCCAGTTGCTAAGTGGTCCTTGGCCACCATGTTGGAATGTAGGTGTGGCTGGGCTTCCACAATGCATGGCCCAGCCTCAGAGTGTGTAAAGGGCTTTGAGGTCTGGTTGAATAAAGCAGCTGAGGCCCAATGTTGTGGTTCTGGGCACCTCTCGTTTCCCCTTTCTGTATTTTCCTTCTGCGTCATCAGCAGGATTTTGTTTAAGGCTTCTGGAGCTTGTCTTTGTTTCACCTGGGAAAGTCCCTGCAGGGAGAGCTAGGATCTCCCCAGAGGAATGGGCCAGAGCCCTGACCTCTGTCACCCAAATTGTTTAGGAGAAGCAGCCCCCATAGGGGTTAGGAGGGTGATCAGTTGGCAACTTAAGGAGTAAAGGCCTCTCTCTCCCTCTCCTCCCTCTGCTTATTGTGCTCAGAAGGGCAACAGGGTCAGCGGCAGCAAACCGAAGGGCCAACGCACCACGCCTTGAAAGAGGCTCGTTTTGTGTTTCAGTAATGAGCACTCTTTCTCCCCTTGGATGCACTCAAATTTCACAAGTTACAGGGAACCTGTCAACTGCTGTTTTCATTGTATGGGGCTCACAGGGAACTTGGATATAGGGCAAGCTTGTTTCAAAGAAAGCAGGGGAAAGACAAGTCCTGAATAGCTGCAATGTGCTGTCATATGCAGATCACAGCCCCAGTTGCTATGGGACACCTCTGCCCGCAGAGAGGGCAAGATGCCGAACGTCCCTTATTGATGTGATTGCCTCCTTGGAGATGGGAATGCCTCTCTAAAAGGGCCCAGCTAGTAGCCGACAGCACCATGGGCTCTTGGGTTTGCCATGGAGCCAGGCCTCACAGCAGCCTGCATCCCAGCAGCCTCTGCCTCCCCACTGGCTGTTCAGTAGGGAGCGCCCCCCCTCAACCCAGGGGTTAAGGAAGTAAGCCAAGCTAACCCTGCAGAAGTGAGGAGAGGCAGGTAGGAAGGGTCCCTCTTTGTGGGCCTTTGCTCATAGAAAGGCTGCTGGAGGGCATGGCTGTGAGCCGGGCCTGATGTTAAAGACAGGTTTCACCTTCTTTGTTTGTCTTGCCCTCTGAGAACACTTGGCAATAACATTCCTTTCCTGACGGGCTCATTTTGTAGCTGACACACATTGTTTTCTTTCCCCTGTTTACCTAATGTGGTCCAGAGTAACAGGACAGGCTGTGCCAGCGAGAGGGAAGAATGAGCCTCCCCGGTGGCCCCTGGGTCCCCATACCCTGGGTCCCTCTGCCCTGAGCGCCTTGTCTTGCATCTGTTTGCCCCACCTGTGGGAACAGGACTACCCAGAGGGCTGTCCCGCCTGGACCTAAGCACTGGCTGGACCTGGCGGTGCGGGGAGCCTGCGATGAGGAGAGGGCCCAGAATTAGGACTCTCTCCCAGGGGTCCTTGGACTGCAAGGTTGGAAGGTCTGAAATCAAACAAGGCAATGAGAAATCCGCCTTGTCACTTTGCATAGGATAGGCCAGTGGCAGCCAAGATTGGAGGCATCTGAAGGTCACTGTAGGACCTTAAAAATACCAGGGGAGGGTACTGTGAGAAACAGTCCCTTCAACTGTTTACTAAATGCCCTACGCTATTTAAAGGGACAGAAGCATGGCCAGGTCCTAGCATCAGGGAGTCTTAAGTCTGGGAGCTGCAGCTGAGCCTGGAGCGCGGCCCAGCGCCCTCGGCAGCCTGCTGTCACCTTTTGACCCTCTTGTTTTCAGCCCCTATCCTCATTTTTACCTCCAGCTAAGCTTCTCCCTATGGGGGCTACCAGGGTAAACACTGAAGACCAGAGCCCTGCCCTCAGAGAAGCTGCAAATCTAGTAAGAGAATAACATGTGCATATGTGAAATGATAATTGAAGACACTGTGATCAGTAACCTAAAGGAAAAGGCCCTGAGGACATTCAGGGGCCTTGGACTCAAAGGCTGGAGAGCCACACACTTAGACATCAGATCAAATCACATACCAGCTCACGTCTTCATGAGCTTTCCAGTTTGCAGACCGCTCCCATGCACAGCATTTCCTTTAAACTTCAATCAGTGAAGGGGCTTTGCAAGCCTGACATGTAAGTTCTAACAACCCTCCCAGAAAGAGAGCATTGGCAGAGGGGAGAGGCCGGAACTGTCAGCCCACAGTAAGTTTTCTGATTGGCTGGAACACGTGTCAGGAGACCCTGTGAGCTAAGACGACACAACCAGGCTCAAGGCCTTGCCTGCTGCAGCACCGGACTCAACCATGTCAGCTCAAACCAGATCCAGTGTGGTCGGTTAATGTGTCCATTTCCTGTTGCTGCTGCACAAACTTAGTAGCCTCGATAGTGCAAATCAATTAGCTTTATAATCCTGGAGATCCGAAGTCCAACATGGGTCTCACTGAGCTAAAATCCGTGTTATCGGGGCAGCGTTCCCTCTGCAAGGTGCAGGAGAGAATCTGTTCTCTTGCTTTGTCCAGCTTCTAGGGGCCATCCGCATTCCTTGACTCATGGCCACCTTTCTCCATCTTCAACACCAGCAACATCTCAGCTCTCCGGCCATTCTTCCATTGCCACTCCTCCCTCTGACTCGGATTCCTCTTCATCCTCCCTCTTCTTGTTAGGACCCCCTTGTGATTTCATTGGCCGGGACAATGTGCCTGCTTTAAGGTTAGTTAATTAACAGCCTTAATACCTTTTTCCCTGTCAGGGAACATATTTATAGGCTTCAGGAATTAGGCTGTGGACACCTTTGAGGGGCTGTTATTCTCCCTACCATGTATAGTTAATTGGTTGATTGTTAGTTCAGTTATTGGTTGGTTGGTGTTGGCAGATTGTTGTTGTTGTTGTTGTTGTTTTTTGAGAATCTCTTTGGCTCAGGTTCTTATCTGAGAGCCAGATGATCAAGTTTGTTAAAAGAAGAGATAAATGAGAGTGAGCAGCCTCTACGGGGAAGAAGGAGCTGCAAGAGGCGGCACAGAAAGTGGGCATCGATTTTATTTCACCGTCCAACATTAGCAATCTGTAAAGCACAATCCCCAGAGTCAGAGCATACGCCATTCTGGGAAAAGCATTAGCTCATGGACCCCCACAGATCCCAGTGCATGGCTGTTTCACACTCCGTGCAAGTAAGTCCTTGTTCTCTGTCTCTTGTCCTCTGGCTTAGAAGTAAGGATGTTGGTAATCTACAGACTAAAGGTTGTCTGGCCGACCTTTTGAGATGTAATCTCTAATCCAGATACACTATTGGGTTCTGCTAAGTGTCCATGGGTCCCCTAGTGTCTCTCAAACCCACGGTGGGCTTCAGTCTCTCCCAGGCATCAGCCCCAACCCTGTGTCATGGGCCCTTCCCAGCCGCCTCCCAGACGTCACATCTTACAGGCTGGACTGTTCAGCAACTGCCTTGCTTCCTATCTTGCTAGAAACCTAAACTTGCTTTTTAAGGAGCCCATGAAATCGCTTGAAATAAGATGTTCACATTGCTTACTTGTCCTGAGCCGCTCCTACAGCTGGGGGCTCCTTGGTTTGCTTTCTTGGCAAAGCCCCTTGTTTTTACTCTGCCTGAGGCCCAACTCCTTCTTTCTTTTTTTTTTTTTTTTTTTTTTTTTTTTTTGCCTGGGGCTTCTGATTCCAGTCAGCCACCACAATAACTTCTGGGGTGCCCCACAGATCACTGGCGAGGGCCACTCCCACCTGATCCTGGACTGTCCACGTCTCCCTGGCCCCTGGCTTGTCCTGACCTCTCAGTGTATCCTGGCTTCTATCACTGACCTTCCAGGTGGTGACTTCAATCTTGATATCCTCTGCCCCTGCCGATCTTGACTTTCCATCTCCAAATTGCCAGTGTTGTATCAACAGCATCACAGCAAAATGGCTACTGTTTCTTGAGCTCTTACTACACCTCAGGCACTGTACACGTATTCGCTCATTTAATCCTCATCAGTCCTAGAAAGAACCCTATGAAGAATGGGTAAGAGCCCATCTTACACATGAGGAGACAGAAGCACAGAGAGATGAAACAGCCTGCCCATGGTGCCACAGGTCGTGTGTGATGGAGTCGGGATTCAAACCCAGGCCGGGGAGTGTCATCATCCCTCACACCTGGATTTCTGCTACGGTCACCTCATACTACTCTGTCCTATTTCCAGTCACCTCCCAGCAGCCAGGGTGAACTGCGTACAATGGATTAGTCCTCCACTGCTCAGAGCCTTCCAGCAGCTCTCACCTCATTCAGTAAAAGCCAGAGGCTGATGTGGCCCGCAGGCCCACGTGGTCGAGTCCTGCTGCTTCTGTGCCCAAACTCCTGCTGTGCCCCCTCGCGCTCCCCTCCGCTTGGCCACACTGGACTCCTTACTGATTCTCAGAGAAACCTGGCTCGCCCCTGCCTTCATGTCCCTGTACTTGCTATGCCTTCCACCTGGATGGCTCCCTGCCCCCTCACTGCCCATACTTGACCCGTTCTTTTCTTAGCGGGATCTTTGCTGATGCTCTACATTTGAGAAACTTAACACCTGCCTTTGCTGACATCCCTTCCCAAAGTCTCCCTATCCCCCTTACCTGGCTTTATTTTTCTCCATATATTTGTCACCAAATAACACACAAGAGCTGCCTGTGTTGTTTATGACCTGTTTCTCCCACGGGGAATAAAGCTTCAGGAGGGCAGCACCCTTGCCCCCTGATCTGTGTCCAGTACTTTGTAGAGTGCCTAGCAGGTGTTTGTTCAATGAGTGAGTGGATGAAGCCCCAGGACTCCCCTCAGGAGCCTATGGTTCTGGGAGGCTCCAGGCCACCATCCAACCTATATCTGTTCCTGGGCCTCCCAAGGAGGCAGACCTTCCATTCAGCCCACAGATTAAAACTTGAGCGTCACCTTGGTGCTCAGTTCCCTCTACAGAGCTTAGCAAACAAGAACATGCAGCACATGTGTTTGGGCTCCGCTTGAATTTTGTTCTCATTGACTGCTGTGTGTGGGGGTGTAGGGGTGTGTGGGGGGGTGTGGAGGGGTGTAGGGGTGTGGGGGGGGTGTGGGGGGGATGTGGGCTGTAGGGGTGTGTGGGGGGGGGCGTGCACACTCACGTGTTGAAGGAACTGATGCTCTACCCTCCACCCCCACCCCAACTCCAGCAGGCTGAGGGTGAGAAATAGCTACTTCGTTTTGTTTTGTTTTGTTTTGAGACAGGGTCTCACTGTCACCCAGGCTGGAGTGCAGTGGCACAACTTTGGCTCCCTGCAACCTCAAACTCCCAGCCTCAAACAATACTGCTGCCTCAGCCTCCGGAGCAGCTGGAACTACAGGCATGTGCCAGCGTCTCACTGTGTTCCCCAGCTGGTCTTGAGCTCCTGAGCTCAAGCAGAACTCCTGCCTTGGCCTCCCAAAGTGCTGGGATCATAGGCATGAGCCACTGCACCCAGCCACAGCCGTTTCATCACTAACAGCTTTATGCAACGAACACAGAGGTCTTAATTCTCAGCCCTTAAAACCCTGTCCAGCCCAACATACATTATTTAAACATAATCCAACTGAGACATCTTTGTGGATCTCTCCCAAAAAGATAGCTCTGTCCTCCCACCCACTGCTCTAGCAGCCTGTGTAGGGGCACCCAGAGGGCCAGCACCACATCTGGAGCCCCCATGCCTCCACTTTGAATCTACCAGGCCCACTCTAATGGGACAGGGACCTTGGTCCAGCAAAGCAGAAATGTATTACTGCAACAGCCCTGTGGTTTGAGATCTTTGCAGTAGCAGTTCTGGGCATGTGTCCCCCATCACACTTCTCCAACAGAGAATAGTTTACTTTTATTTTTTCATGGCTGGCAGCAAGGCAGCGCCTGTGGGAACCTCGTTAGTCAATTCCAAGAGCTCCTGACAAGGGGGAAAGCCTGCCAATTTAGCAAGGATTTTTTTTGTCTCAAGTAACTATGGAGGGTGTAGGGGGATTGGGGAAATAGGCCCAGGAGCAAGAGAGGTTGGGGGTGAGCAGTCTTCTCATCCGAGTCCACTCTGAGGTTAGAGAAAAGGAAAGCACGTCATTGACTGGTTTTCTGATTGCCTTCATACATCCAAGGAACTTCTCCACAATGACTGTTTCTCTAGCAGGAAGCCATGGAGATGGACTTAGATAATACCAAGTCCCATTTCCTGCACGTCTTTGGCAGGCCAGGCACTGTGCCAAGCCCTTCAGATGGCACTCCTCAATGAGGGCTCCTCAGTCAGGATTTTCTGTCAAAAATACTGACTTTGCAATACTAGAGGATATGGAGTTTCTTTATTCCCAATTGGAAAATGAGGGACTTGAGTCTCTGAGTGGTTAGGTGACTTTTCCCCAGTTCTCATAGCTTCTAAAGGGTAGGGCCAGAATTCAAACTCTTTCTGATGCCGGGGCTTACATAACGAGCTCCCTTGCTGCTCCCTGCTCCCCCTGCCTCTCATTTCTCTATATGTATATAGGTATGTATGTGTGTCTGTGTATGTATTTATGTATATGTATGTTTGTATGTGTATGTATGTGTTTTTGGTACAGACAGGGTTTCACCATGTTGCTCAGGCTGGTCTTAAACTTCTGAGCTCAAGAGATCCACCTGCCTTGGCCTCAAAGTGCTGAGATGACTGGCATGAGCCATCAGGCCTGGCCAAAGCTCCTTATTTATGGTATGATTTAGTCACTTGCTGAAGGAGTGAGGCCAAGTCTGTCTGATTAAAAAGCCCACTGTGTTAACCACCACATCGAAAGGGTCCTTTCTGCCTTCTCTTATTTCATCTGCCTATACCCTTCCCTACCTCACTGAAGCATTCGGCCTCTTGGGACCCACTTCATTAGACATTGCTTGGCCCACCCCTCACCTCGGGTTCACAAGGCCCCAGGGTCAGTCACCAGCACACAATCAGCTCCTCATGTGGCGATGCCCACAGACTCCCGCCCATGCAGCCTGGCTTTCTGGTATGCAGAGGGAGTCTCACCACCCGCTTCTCTGGGTGAAACCTTGGCTATAGGGTCTGAATTGTTTTTACTCACAACACTTCTAACATCAAATATGTGAGTTTTCTTCTTCTACCAATCAGTTCTCCAACTCTGGACACTAACTGTGTCCTACAGTTCCATTCAATTCTGACACTCACTGCCCAGAGTTAGGGCCAGATCCCATAGGTTTTGGGGCACAGTCCCACGGATTGCCACCACTTCAGATACTAGCCACAGTCCCACGTTGCCCCCTCCACTGACCAGCCAGCTATAAATTTGGCGGTTTCTACAACCACCTCGTTAAGTTCGATAATTTGCTACAAAGACTCACAGAACTCAGGACACTTTACTATTTCTGGTTTCTTATAAATAATGCAATTCAGGGACAGCCAAATGGAAGAGATTCCTACAGAAATGTGTAGGAGAAGGGGCCCAGAACTTCTATGGCCTCTCCAGCACCTTGATGTTTTCACCAACCAGGGATCTCTCAGAGCCCTATTGTTGTTTAGGGTTTATATGGAAATGTTGCTGTGTCAACACTATTGATTAAAACATGAACCATCGGTGATCAGCTCAATCTTTAGCCCCTCTCCTCTCCCTGGAGCTCAGGGGTGAGGCTGAAAGTCCCAACCCTCTAATCACACCTTGGTCTTTCTGGCTACCGGCTTGCATCCTAAAGCTATTCAGGGGCCACCAGGCATCTCATTCACATACAAAAGACACTCATAACTCTGGAGATCCTAAGGTTTTTAGGAGCTGTGTACCAGTAACCAGATAAAGACTAAATACATATTTTTTATTGGTTCGCAGAGACACTAAGATCTGCCCATCTCCCTTACTGCCTTGTTCAGGGACGTGAACAGGTGTACAATTCATCTTAGAGATTATTTTGGAGCCTATTCTTGATTTTAAAAGTCGCACCCAGAAGGTGCTGTAGGTGGCCTGCACCGAAAAGGCAGTAGCTGTTGCTGTGGGTGAGCTGGCTCGCCACCGAACCCTGAGCATGGCTCTGCAGTATTGCTGGTGAGTGAGTGGCAGAGGAGCTCGTGGCTCCATCCTCAGACCTCATCTCTTCTCTGTCTTCATTCACTTCCTACAGGGTTTCATGCCATCATGTAGCTTTATATGACATCTGTCTGCTGGCTCCCAAATTGGGTCTCTGGCCCGGACCTCTCCCTTAAGTTCCAAAATTGTATGCCTAACTGCCTGTTTGACATCTCCACTGGAATAGCTACCAGGCATGTCCACATGAACATATCCAGAATCAAACTCCTGATTCCCATCCTCCCCACAACACGTTCCTCCCTCAGTCTCCCCATGTCTGTAAATGGCAGCTCCATCCTTCCAAATTTTAGGCCAAAAGTCTTGGAGTCATCCTTACTTCCTCTAGGAATTTCATATTCCATACCAAAGCCATCAGCAAATCCTGTTGGCAGCTCCTTCAAAATAAATCCAGAATCCAGCAACCTCTCACCACCCCTATCATGACCTCACTGGCCAAAGCCAGCCACGTTCCTTGCTTAGATTATTGCAAGACCCCCCAGCTGGTCTTAGCTTCCAGTCTTCCCATGCCCGCCTTTCAGTCGATTCTCAACACCGCAGCCAGAGCAATTATTTAAAAACAGAAGCCAGTCGTATCCACTTCTGCTCAAAGCTCTCCAAGGGCTTCCAACCACACCTGGAGTCAAGGCCAATGTCTTTACAACGGCTACAAGGCCCTGCATAATGTGACCCTACTCCTCCTCCACCTCTTCTCCCTTTGCATGTGCTAGGCACACTGTTCCCCCAACGAGATGGGCATGGTCCTGCCTCAGGGCCCTTGTCCTTGCTGAGCCCTCTGCCTATCTGCAGTAGAATGCTCTACCTCCTAACCCTCATGTCTAACTTCCTCACTTAGGATCTCCAAAAACATCACCTTATCAGAAAAGCCTTCTCTCACCTCTATATAAGACAGACCTTTTGCCTTATATAGGGCAACCCAAGCACTTGCCATCTCTTGTTCCCTGCTTTAGTTTTCTATATAGCACTTATTGTTACCAGATACACTTGTGTTGATCACCTCGTTCATCACACACACACACACACACACACACACACACACACACACAGTTAAAGGCAGGGACTTGGTCTGTTTTCCCTAAGTTGTATCCCCAGCACTTCGAATCCTACCTGCCATGGTGTGGGTGTTCAATAACTACCCATTAAATGAATGAATGAAATCAGACATGTCCCCAAGGGTAGGTTCATATCAAGGAGAATGGTGGGTGTACATAGTACTGCTTTGTAGAACTTCAGGCTGGCCCCAGACTTGAGTCATTTCCATCAGGCAACTCCTGAAAGACTTACTGGTCTTCCTGATTCCATGGTATGTGCTTGTCAATGGCACATTGTCAAACAGGTTGCTGCCTACACAATGCTATGTGGCAATGGCTGTTGGAACTCATTGCTAACAGAAGTGAAAGCAAAGCAAAGATAAAGTTAACTTTCCCTCCATGGGTGATATGACATGGCAGCTTTCATGGAGGTTTCCGAATCTGCCAGCCCACCTCATACATGACCTGCTATGCAATTAGCGTAAAAGAAACAAACAACAGAACACACCTCACGGCTGAGGCCCAGGTCCTGAGTGTCCCTGGATAACCTCTCTCTGAAGCATATGTTGATTCACAGGCAAAGGGCCCTTATAATGATATAAAGGAGGCCAAGTTGGAAGGAATAGATCAGAGGAGGATGGAGCCCAAAATCCAGAATGGAATTTCAGGGAAGGTGGTCTGGACTCAGGCACCCTGCCCAGATCCATGCGCCTTCTAACACGTGGCAGACAGAGAGGTGACGAGACAGAGGAGGAGAGCATGCTCAAGGGTAGCTAATGGGTGTGCCATTCAACCTTCCCAAGACCTAGCTCTCTGGAAGTATTCAAGGGTTCAAGGGGCTGGGTCATAGGCTTGCTTTCCCTCTAGCCTACTCTGTGGGCCTAGATAAGTTGCTTGGCCTTACCCATCCACTCTGAGTGGCTTCTTCTCTGATCCCTTCCATGGTTCTGTGCAGAGTAAAGAGGTAGGGCACACCTTAGGGTCCAGAAGGGTCTCCTGGCAGTCACTGATGCTGAATTCAGCCCTCTTGACTCTCCGTGATGGTGAGGTCACCACCAATTTCCCCTTGCACACATGGCCTCACTCACCTTGAAAATTCCAGGGTCTAAAGGCAGGTCACTTCTGCTTCTAGAGACCTCCCAGAAGCACCTAGTATGCTGTTTCAACTCCATCAAAAAGTAGGTGAAGGACATGACAGACACTTCTCAAAAGAAGACATTTATGCGGCCAAAAAACAAATGAAAAAAAGCTCATCCTCACTGGTTATTAGAGAAATGCAAATCAAAACCGCAATGAGATACCATCTCATGCCAGTTAGAATGGTGATCACTAAAAAGTCAGGAAAAAACAGATGCTAGAGAGGATATGGAGAAATAGGAACGTTTTTACACTGTTGGGATTGTAAATTAGTTCAATCATTGTGGAAGACAGTGTGGCAATTTCTCAAGGATCTAGAACCAGAAATACCATTTGCCCCCAGCAATCCCATTACTGAGTATATACCCAAAGGATTATAAATAATTCTACTATAAAGGTACATACACATGTATGTTTATTGCAGCACTGTTTACAATAGCAAAGACTTGGAACCCACTAAAATGCTCATCAATGATAGACTGGATAAAGAAAATGTGGCACATATACAACATAGAGTACTATGTAGCCATAAAAAAGGATGTCCATATCTTTTGCAGGGACATGGATGAAGCTGGAAACCATCATTCTCAGCAAACATAAGAACAGAAAACCAAATACCACATGTTCTCACTCATAAGCAGGAGTTGAACAATGAAAACTCATGGACACAGAGAGAGGAACATCACACACCCAGGCCTGTTGGGGTCGGGGGGGCGGTGAGGGACTAGGGGAGTGATAGCATTAGGAAAATACCTAATGTAGATGACATGTTGCTGGGTGCAGCAAACCACCATGGCACATATATGCCTGTGTAACAAACTTGCACGTTCTGCATATGTATCCCAGAACTTAAAGTATAATAAAAAAGAAAAAAATGTCCGGCCTCAGCTGGTGGTGGCAGGTGCTATGGCTCGCTGAGGCCTCAGGTCCATTGGCTTTACCTGATAGGGTTGTCTGCAGCACCTGCAGACCTGCCAGGAGTAGGTGACGCTCTTCGGAGACAGGGCGATCCCTTAATAGTGACGTACATGGGTGGAGAAGCTGTAGAATGAGTTTAGGATATAGAGACTCCCCATAAACTTGGGGGTCCAGGTAAGAGTATAGTGTAGACCACTTTCATATGTCCAAATATTTGAAAGTTACAGATCAAGCTAACAGACTATTACTATGTAACAAACTATTACATAGAATGTTCTCTCCTTTTGCCTTGACAAACGCACCTTCCTGATATGGTGAAGGCCAAGCTTGAATTTAGAACCCATGGATCCCTCAGAGTTCCGCGCTGGAATTTGGTGGGCTAGGAGGAGCCCACCTGGGCTGGCTTCAGACACTGGCTTCATTTAGCACTAGGAAGGGCCATGAGCACACATGTGTGAGCACTCAGCTCACATGTCCAAGCTCCGCAGTGCCTCCAAGTCATCCCTGGTCACCTCCTGAGACCTACGGGTGTGCATACCAGTGACATGGTCCGCCCGCACCATGGCCTTGGGCTTAGGCTCAGGGAACTGACCAGGGAACTCCAGGATCAGAATGCACAAAGCATGGTCCAACGTCCAGCAGCAGGGCATGTGTGGGGCTCAGGGGCCATGTTCCTTTAACCTGTGGACACGTCATCACAGCTGGAGGTGAGCCAGAGCAGACTCCCTAACGTGTAGGCCACAGCACTGGCCACTCCAGACACCAGTTGAGGGACCTGGTGGGGTGAGCTTAGCCAGTAAAAACTGGAGGGAGTCGCTTTGGCAGTTTCCTAGAAGAGCCCTCCAGATGCCCAGGCACCTCCCCCATGCTGGAGCTGGGTGTCTGTCTAACACCTCATGCCTCAGGGTCATTCAGGTGTCACCGTCTCATGCTCCCGACACAGTGCAGAGTTTGTTTTCCTCCTCTTACGTTCCCCGACTCTAATCCCCACCAGCCTGTGCCACTTGGCTGGCCTCCTTGGCAGAAAGGTGTCAAAAGGACATGTCTCTGGAGAGTCATATCCCTCAGCTGCAGGAACCCAGGCCACGTGAGCCAGCAGCTGAGGGTCTTTATCTTGTTATTGATATGGTTTCCTTCCACCTCTTAAGCCAGGGTATTGGTGGGAGTCACTCAAAGCAGACTCATTCATCGTAATCTTAATACTCATTAAGCAGGAGCTATTACACTCGATCAAGCCTCTTTGCTTCTAATGCTCATGCTCATGTAGCACCGCCCCCCTGCCCTGATCAGCCTTCCCTAGAGAACCTTACCTTCCAATGCTTCCTCACCTCCAGCCAGCTCACCTTCTCCACTGTGCTCCTTACCTGCTCCCAACATCTGCTCATCTGCACCTACCCAACTGTTTTTTGGAGGCAGTCTTGCTCTATTCCCCCAGGCTGGAGTGTAGTAGCACAATCTCAGCTCACTGCAACTTCCACCTCCTGGGTTCAAGTGATTTTCCTGTCTCAGGCTCCTGAATAGCTGAGATTACAGGTGTCTGTCATCACACCTGGCTAATTTTTGTATTTTTAGCAGAGATGAGGGTTTCGTCTTGTTGGCCAGGCTGGCCTCAAACTCCTGACTTTGGATGATCCACCTACCTTGGCCTCCCAAAGTGCTGGGATTACAGGCTGAGCCTCCGCACCCAGCCAACTGTTCTTATTTCTGTCCAAATCCCTTTCATCCTTCAAGGTGACTTGAGGTTTCACCTCCACAAAAGGTTCCCAACACTTTCATCAATTCTTCTGCTGCTTTATCACCTGTATTATTTACCAACTGGACCCCACATTTGGCCCATGATTTCTGTCCATGTTAGTGCTTCATACCACAGGGCATTTTTATTCTTCCATTGTTACATAAAAATCATAGAACTAGAAGAGATCCTAAAGACGACCTACTCCCATCCTCATTTTCTGAAGATGAGGAAACAGAGAGGGGAACGTTTTGTAACTTGCCAGGCTGAGCCCTTGGGGTTTGGCAGAGCTGGGCGTTACACTCAAATTACACTCAACCCTCTTAGCCCAATCCAGGACTTACCCACAAGCCCCGGCTGCCTTTCTACGTAGAAGTCTGTGTCGCCCATAGGATGCAGTGGTCAGGAAAGGGCAGTCTCGGGACATACTCAGCTGGGCAAATGGAGTCTTCCCATTTTCTGGCAGGACAAAGCCCAGAGAGGTGCATCCATCTCTGTATGCTCTGTTTTTCACGTTCTTTGCATTTTAGTAACCAGCAGGCAAAAAAAGGCGATGGTCACCTAGATTTTCTCAGACCAGCCTCGATTCCCTGCTGTCTCCCCATGGTGAATTTCAGGAACTCCCTTTTCTTTAGAGGAAATAAGCCCAATTCCTGGTTCACCATGGCAGGGAGGCTGGCTCCTTTTGCTGCCAATCCCCATCATCCCTGGCATTTCCATTGTGGAAGTGCAGAGAGCTTCTTAGTGAGTTTCCCCTCAGACTTTCCCAGGGGCTGATGAGGAGCCCCAGGCAGGAGGCTGATGGACTAAACAAGCAACCAAGGAATAGCCCAGCAGGCTGTAAGTCAGAGCCCATCTTTAACAAAGGTGAGATAAAGTGAAAACAAACTAGAGGGCAGAAAGGTAGGGAGGGGCTGGGGATGACCTGTCCCAGGTAAGGCCCCTGAATGCTAATTCCCCAAGTCAAAATCAGCTGGAACAGGGCAAAGCAAACATTTTTTTTTCTTCAGGTCCCCTCCCCGCCCCCTACTCTCCACCCCCCTACCCCCCACCCCCCTACCGCCCCCCCACCCCACCCCGGGTTGTCCTGCTCACTGCAAGGATGAAAAACAGAATAATGAGACACGTTGGAGAGTGTCACCCGAGCAGCTCCGGAAAGACGTGGGCAGACGCCTGGCTGGGCGGCTGACTTTCTCTGTTTCTGGTAGAGATTTTATAAATATTCGGGGAGTTTGATCTGAGGCTGTTGGTGGGGAGGCAAGGAGAGCTGCAAAGGGGGGAGATAACTCAGCCCGCAGGGGTGCTTGGACCTTTCTGAGGCCTGCTTTTCATTAGCGTCGCCAAGGCAACGGCTCATCTGCTGCAGATCTCATCAAGGCCCTGCAGAGCATCCATGGCACGCTACGCTTTTCGTTTCACTGTGAATCGGCTGCAATCAGTCTTCCTCCAACTCCCCTTACCCCCATTACCTCCCAGCCTATGGAAGAGAAGATAATTAAAGATGGGGGAGGGGGGTGTGAAAAACTGCAATCAGAACTCCCCGAGTCTGTCGTGGAGAGGCAGAGCTGTGATAGTCCTGTTCCGGGGGCAGTGATTCGCCCTGAGGACTGTTCAGAGCTGGGCAGTCCTGAGCCCCGAGTAACCAGATGGACCTGTGGCAACTCCCCAGCTCGGTCTTCTCCCATGGTGCACACCCAGCCTCCATTCTTGTCACCTCCCTGCCTGACCTGACCTTTCCCCTCCACACACCTTTATTTTTGACCAAGGCAAACATTTGCACAGCTCCCAAGGAACAACCTCACCAGCCCTTGTGCCGATCGGTTCCAGATGCCCATGGAAGTACAAGCCCATGCGTTTCTCTGGTTTTAACCAAGGTGTCCAGTGGGTTCTAAAGGGTGATGTCAGGGGAGGTGGGGGCAGGCCAGGGAGTAAGGGAGACCTATGTTGGGCCCAAACAGGAGGGCCAGGTGTCATGATCAACACAGCCAGGTAGGGAATATGCACAGAACACATAACTCGGCTTCACGGACACTCCCATTCTCAGCATGTACCTAATGGAAATCCAGTTACCCCTTTAAAAGTTGACTTTTTCCATGGCTGGGGCGCGGTGGTGGTGGTTCATGCCTGTCATCCCAGCACTTTGGGAGGCCGAGGCAGGTGGATCACTTGAGGTCAGGAATTTGAGGCCAGCCTGGCCAACGTGGTGAAACCTCATCTCCACTAAAACTACAAAAGTTAGCCGGGCATGGTGGTGGGCGCCTGTAATCCCAGCTACTTGGGAGGCTGAGGCAGGAGAATCACTTGAACCGAGGAGGCGGAGCTTGCAGTGAGCCAAGATCACACCATTACACTCCTGCCTAGGCAACAAGAGCAAAACTTCGTCTCAAAAAAAAAAAAAAGTCGGCTCCTTCCAGCTTTTGAGCTGTGGGGGCCAGAAGCCAGTGATCCTGCACTCTGCTCTATGTCAGTATCCAGCACAGCGCCTGCACATGAGGTGCCCTCAGTAGTGTCTTGAAAGAAGGAACCCCTCTGTCAACACAAAGGACAGGGAGAGTGGTCAGGGCACTGCAGAGGTTGGGGTCGGGTTTTCTGGTTGTCTTTCTAGCTTGCCTTTGTGCTGGAAAGCAAACCTGAGCCCCAGCCTTTCCCAGCCCCTCGTTACTGTGGAATGCAGATCACCCCAGCCCTCCTGAAAGATTTGTACTCAGAACCTTTGAGCAAGCCCTGGGAAAATGCAGAATCTCAGGTTGTAACTATGAGCTGGAGAAGATCCTTCCCCCAGCTATAAATGGAGCAGAACCAGGAACCCAAGACAGCTGGGCTCACACAAAGCCAGCCCCTTGCTTTCTTGCTTGTTCCTACTTTTCCCACTGAGCATGGCCCTGGAGGAGCAAACCCCTAATTTCTCTGGTCTGAGCAGGAAATTCCTATCAGCTTGTGGGAGAGGCCATATGAGAGAGATTTCATCACGTCCATCCCCCTCCTCCCTCCGAGATCCAGAACCATATTGAGTCCCACCCCAGCCCCATAGAGCAGCGTCCTCCTCCATAGCTTCTGAGCAGCACTGAGGCAGGCCTCCACCAGCCTTTGTTACCCAAGGCTAATGTTGGGTCTTTAACACTCAGCCAAGTCCTAGGGAAGAGTAAGAGTTACAAGAATTGGGCACATAGCAGAGCTGACTGGGCTGCAGAGTGTGGTTTTTGGTCAGTTCTGGCATTCTGGTGGGAAAGCTGCATTGAAGGGGCAGAGAAATGCCAGCCCAAATGGCAGACAGGGTGCATTTAAAAAGGCAGTGTGGTATAGATCCTCGCCCCTCAAGGTGCGGGCCTGGAACCTGCAGCAGGAGTGGGACCTTGTTACAGAAGCAGAATCTCAGGCCCGACTGAATCAGAGATTAGGTTTTAACAAGATGGCCAGCGGACACAGGCACATTAGAGTTTGAGGCAGAGTGGAGCACAGGAAAGAACGTGTGGGTGCTTTCATCTCCAGCCTTGTGGATTCTTTTCTTTTCTTTTCTTTTGAGACGGAGTCTTGCTCTGTCACCCAGGCTGGAGTGCAGTGGCTTGATCTCGGCTCACTGCAACCTCTGCCTCCCAGGTTCAAGCAATTCTCCTTCTCAGCCTCCTGAGTACCTAGTATTACAGGTTCCCGCCACCACGCTCAGCTAATTTTTGTATTTTTAGTAGAGATGGGGTTTCACCATGTTGGCCAGGCTGGTCTCGAACTTCTGACCTCAGGTGATCCACCCACCTCAGCCTCCAAAGTGCTGGGATTACAGGCATAAGCCACCGCACCCAGCCCAGCCTTGTGGATTCTAATGCCAGCTTTGTCACTCAGTAATACGTGACTTTAGGTAACTTAAGCTCCCTCTCTGAGCTTCAGTTTCCTCCCCTTTACAGCAGAGATAATGTAACCTATTATAAAGGGCTGATGTGAGGCTTGGCCTGGTACCAGCAGGCTCCTACCCCAGTCAATGTTAGAGGCACAGAGATGATTGCTCAGGGAACATCAAAATCCTTTATTTCCCAGGAGATGCAGCTTCAGTCAGTCCTCTTGCCATTTCACTTTTTTATTTTCTGGGGGACTTATAGTCCCCTGACCATGAACCCCAGAGCCAACAGTGGTAGCTTTTCATTCCAGCTACCCCCATGTGAAATTAAGATCCAGAGTGCCCCTAGAGGGACCCAGCAGTCTCGTGTAGAACAGATCACTGTGGGTGAAGGAACTGAATGAATGTGGTCTGGCAGGGTCAGGTCTGGGGACAGGGGTGTTCCAGGAAGAGGAGATACAACATCTAACTTTCATAATGGATAAATAGCCCCTTGGCGGTTCCCCGCAAGCAAGTAGTATCGAGTCTGGATTTCATTTCTTTCACTGTGTGAGTTTCCTTGAGAGACAGTAGGATTCTCTCGTTGTCCTGGGGGTTGGAGTTTTAACTGGCTTTCCTTTGTTTGGGGTTGGTGTATTCTGTCACTACAGTCCCTCCTGCTTTCCAAGCTAATGGAAGGGAACACAGGGATGGACAAACCACGAGGGTCTGCAGAGACCTTGACATCTCCATAAATGCTGCGCTGATTTTGCAAAGCTGCTTTCCAGCGGGGCTTGGCTAAAGCTGCTTTTCAAGTTTTGTAGAGGAAAGGAGGGAGGGTGAGCTCCCGGGTACTGACTGGGTGGCCTGGGGTGAGTCCCTTAACCTCTCTAAACCTGTTTCCTCCTGGGATGATAATGCTAAGGTGAGATTCTCCTTGAAGACAGCCATGCATGTCTCCACCCATTCTGGGGATGACAGAATTACTGGCAGATGTGAAGTGATACAAGGAACGTGGTACAGAGAGTGGAATATGGTAGCTGCCATTTTTGTGGTCTTTAGAAGAGGTGAGCCTTGAACAGCTGGCCTCTGCTGAAAATTACAAACAAGAGAGTGGCCTACATTTGCAAACAGCAAGCATAGCCACCCATTCCTGTGCAGGTCAGCAACTGACCCTCCCCTCCCCCATCTTCACTTTTTTTTTCTTTAGCTACAGGAGTGGAGACATGTGGCTCACCAGGCTGCCTCGGTGAGTTAAAGCTTTAAATAAATACACACTGAAAACTGCTATCACATCCCCGCCTCCTTGACTGCCACAGGCCCCTCCTGACCTGGGGACGTCTCTTCCTCCCTCTCCCTTTCTCTGCTGCTGGAAGCCAGGCCTTGGCTGAGCCCTGGAGAAGGTATCTCCTCTGCACGTATGCTGGTCCCAGGGGCCCTGCACAGGGCAGATGAGGGTACTCCTGATCCCGTACAGACTCTCCTCTTCCTGGGTTTGTTAGAAGCCTGACCAGGCCCCTAGTCTTATGACTTCAACAGATGTTTCTGCTTAAGGAGCCCTGGCATCTTTATAGCCTGTTTTTTCCATTCTTGCCTCTCTCTTCCTCTGTCCCAGCAGCCCTGAACGCAATTTGGACTTTATTTTCTTTCTAATGGTTAGAGGGATAGAAAGGGCTTTTTTCCGCCCCCTTTTTCAGTTTTTGGCTTTTTTGTTTGCTCATCAAGCTGGGTATGTCTGCGTGAGCTCACACAGACATATACACACACCACACACACATTCCATATGCATTCAGGTCTGTACCTGTGGTGTGTATTTCTTAATGTTGCACTGACATTTATTGCCACTTCAGACCCAGCCCATTTCAAAGCCTTCCCCCCCACACCTCACATTCATCCTCTGCCTAGCCTCACGCAGGTCACCCTGAGCAGCCGATTGGGGTGTCACCCAAATGCTGATTCTAAAAATTAGTGCTGGCCTCGGTCTCCAGCAAGATGTGAAGAGCCTTACTAACTCACCAGTCCAGCTCTGTGCTTCCAAGGAGGTCTGGGCTGACGGATGGAGCGAGTGCTGAGACTCCAATTACCACACATCTCCTCGAGCTCTGCCTGGCCAGCCAGTCTACCCAGGCTCAGGGGGCCAAGTTGACAGTTGTTAAAAAAATAGAACCAGTTCTTCATGAGCAGGCTTGAAACCAGTCTGGCCACGTCTTGGATCTACATCTATAACTCCCCCCAGCTTGCCAGCATGGCAGGGTGTTCCAGTCACCTCCCCAGCAGCGTTGGGGGTTGCCTGTCCCATCATCAGTCTGGTTCTCAGAGTAAAGAAAACCCGGCGGGGCGATGTCAGGTTTTCAGCTTTTAGTCTATCTACAGCAAAGGTGCCTGGGGCGGGGGCCTCTTTATTACCTCCTAAGCCTGAGGACTGGAACTGAACTTCTCACTGAGGGTATAAATAGATCTGGAATCTTAAATGTTGACACCACCTGGCTGTCTTATCTGGGGTTAGACCCATTACCCACAAGGGGCCATCCAACCTCAAATTCTCTGTGTCTCTGCAGCCCTTCTTCCTAGGAGGGTGATGCTGCTGACTCGCCTCTTATGGCATTTTCATAATTCAGCCAACTGTCCACTACTCTATCTGCCCATCATCCTCCCAATGCTGACCATGAGTGGCGGGGCAGAGTGGCATCTCTAGAATGTCCCTCTTCAATACCCTCACCCTGGAGAGGCCTTTCTAGATGGCCCCATGAAGTTCTCACTAGGCGACTGCCCCTACCTGAGATGGGTCAGGCAGCCAAGTTTCCCCCACTCCCCACCCAGCTCAGATTCATTATGATGGTTTGGCCTTGTGAGTTTCACCAGTGACCGGTCTCTTGCCTCTTCCTATTTAAACAAAACTCCGGTTCTTCTTAGTTCAGGTTTTGGGTGGCTGAGGTGGAGCATCTTTCCCATAGTGGGCTAAGGGAGGCTGGCTGGAGAAGACAGCAACAGCAGAGTGAGTTGGGTCCCCAGTGGCATAGTGACACACACAAGGACAGTGGGAAATGGAAGCTGGAAGAAGTCCCAGAAGTAGGAGCAAGAAGAATGATGTCCTCCATGCCGAGTTCTGCCAGGGACGCTGGACACGCTGAACAACAGCCATGCTAGAGACATGAGGACACCTCTTGTTTGCTATACTTGTCACATGTTCGTTAATAAAGACAAAGAGGGGAGCCACCTCACTGGCTTTTCCATCTGTAAATAAATCCCTCTGAATATACACCCCCAACATGGATGCTCTGGATGTTTCTCAAGAAACAACCATATGATGATATAATAAATTGATATCCTTCCAATGATTAAAATGAAATCAACTTGAGGAGCCCTGTGTGTCTGATGTCTTCTTCCCTGGGCATTTGCACCTTGCCAGAGCCAGGGCCCCTGTGTGTGTGTGTGGCGGGTCGGGTGGGGGAGTTGCTTCTTTTCATTTAAGTCAGTGAAAATGAAAGGTTCCCCACAACCAGCTGCAACAAGGATCTCTCACCCCGTTGCTAAGGAGTGGTGGGGTCCTGCTACCATGTGGTGCTCTGGCAGGCCTGGAGAGATCTCTAGGGATCTGGAGCAGCCGCTGGACTTGCAGTCCTGAGCCCCTGGGATGTGGAAGTGATTGGCCAGCCTGGATGGGCCACACAGTCCTGCTGTCACTCCTCTTCTCTCCTTTCACTTCTGGATCCTGCTGGAGGAATGGAGAGCTGGGAAACTGCCTCACCACCTAGGACTGTGTGGAGCTGGGCATGCTCAGGAGGCAGGTGGCTTCCAGGTGGTCAAAGAGAAGCTCGCACTCCCTGTCCTCTGATGGTCCTAGTCCCTGAAGGATCTGGTGAAGCCATTCCTTCCTGATGGCTGTGATATTGTGTCCCCTCAGTATCAGAAGGGAGAGAATGGATGCTTTCCATGGATACAAGCTCCTAAACCTCCTCCCCTGCAGCAAGAGGCCTGCTTTCATGGGCTGATGGGGAATGGCTAAACCCCGGGTGTCTTACTTGCACCATAAATGTGAGCAGGGAAGTGCAAAGGTGTATATAATGATATGTGTGTGTGTGTGTGTGTGTGTGTGTGTGTGTGTGTGTGTGTATCAAAGAGAGGAGTCTGTCATGGGAATACTGAGTAGCCCCAAATGTTGTAAGCATATGCACCCTGGTTTTAAGATAACAATCATAATACTAGTAACTTTTGCTATCATTTGTTGAGATCTTTTTCTGTGCCAGGCACCCTACGTCACACATACTATCTCATAATTCTCAAAATCTCTGTGAGGTACAAGTATCACTATGCAACTTTTCAAATGGGAAAACATGCATGGGAAAAAAGTTGGTTCAATTGCCAAACATCATAGATCTGAGAAGTGGCGGGGCCAGGATTAGAATCCTAGAGCTCAAAGTTCTTCTGCCCATAAATAATGAAAGTGACCGCTACATCAATAATGGTAACCGCCAACCCTCACTGTTCACTGGCCACATGATAAACACAGATTCACTTAATCCATTCTCACAAAACTCTGGATTTATTCTTATTGCCTCATTGTATAGATAGGGAAACTGAAGCCCAGAGCATTTTGGCATTGATTTCCTTCAGCAAAGGTGATTTGAACAGCTCCTGTGGGTGTGCAGGGTACCATGCTCTCGGCTCTGCGTGGGATACAGGACTGAGTGAGATGTCATTCTTATTGTCTACGCTCTATCAGCAAGGTCCATAGCCATGGCTATCAGAATGGACTCAAGGTGGGATTCCAGAACTTGAAACGAGGGATGGTAGGAATCCTGCATCCTAGGGTATCCTAGAAAGAGGAACACACCAGGTCTCTAGAGAAGGAATCTAGGCACAGAAGCAAGACAGAGTCCTGTGGTCAGACTGAGGCCCCAGGTCAGAACTGGGCCAGCAGCAAGGGCTGGCAGAACTGGAACCATTTTATTCCCATCCACAGCATAGCCTTGAGGGCAGGACTTCAGAGCTATGCTGTTAAGTTCAGATTTTCTATTCTTTAGCTGTGGGACCTTGGGCAAGTTAATGAACCTCTCTGGGTTTCAGGAATCTCATCTAGAAAACTGGGATAGTAACTGTTCACTTCGTGGAATTGTTCTAAGGACTAAATGAGTTAATACGTGAGAGGCCCTTGGAACAGGGCTGGGCCTACAGAGGGCTCTCTAGCTCTCACCAGCTGATGATCACTGGGCCCTTTGATGCTGAGGGGGCAGAAGCTGCAGCTAGGGGCCAAGTTGCCCTCGTGGCAGAGAGAAGAAAATAGTAGTAGTAGCCGATTAGGGCCTGTCTCTATAGGTTTGATGGGGAGGGAGAGACGAAATCCAATGGGACAAGAGGGAATTCACATCATTAGTATAAAAGGTTGGCAAATGGGCATGGGGCCCTTCCTTCTTAGTTTCCAGAGGCCAAGATGCAGGTGCCTGGCACCTGGGCTGGCTAGAAGTGGAGAATGTATCAGAGCTGGCATTTATAGTGATGCCACTATTGTCTCATTATGGGCATGAAGAGAGGCTCTCCCTGTCTGTGCAGCTCCTCAACCACCCAAGGAAGAAATATTGATCTCTTCCCAGCATTCCGTCTGTCAGCTTCCCCAGCCTCAGTCTCTGGCTTGGAAGAAAGATGACTGGGGAGGGGCTGGAAGGCAGCCGTGCTCTGCTGCAGTAAATCTTTCCTAGAAGAGGAGACAGCTGAGCTCATCAGCCAGAGCCGGAGCAGCTCAGAAAGAATCCTTTCCAACTCCCAGAAGACCCCTCAGCGGCTTGGGAAAGGAAAGGCTCACGGGGGCACTTGGTTTGTGTATGTGGGCCTGTCAGGCTGGGCAGGGGTGTCTGATGACACATTAGCGCAGCTGAAAAGAGAGGTGGGACAGAAATGTTTGCCTAAGGGCAATCTTGTGATTCCTCCTGCTCCCCACCCCCACGGGCTTTTGAGAGCTTGTTGCAGGACTTTTCATACACATTTAAGACGGCAGTTTCCTCTCCCAGAAACCCCATTAAACTATGAGTGAGTGAGGCGGTCGGGGAGAGAGAGAGAGAAAGGAAAAGAGAGAGCAAGAGAGTCTGTGTGTGCGCACATGAGTATTTGTTCCCCACCCATACTTTTTTGCACATGTCTACCATTATGCACATTCCTACGCCATACCCCTTTCTTTCTTTTTTTTCTCCTGTAGAGACATCTTGCTCTATCACCCAAGCTGAACTGGCTGGACTCCTGGGCTCCAGCAATCCCCCCACCTCAGCTTTCGGAGCAGCTAGGACTCCAGGTGTGCCACCATGCCCAGCTAATTTTTAAATTTTTTGTAGAGGTGGGGTCTCATGACTTTGCCCAGGCTGATCTCAAACTCCTGGCCTCAAGCAATCCACCCACCTCAGCCTCCCAAAGCACTCGGGTCACAGGCATAAGATTCTGGCAGTCCAATGAGAATGTTGTCCTTAGCAGTCTCATCCAGTGACTGCTGGAGATGTGTATACGGCTACAAGAATGAGAAAGGGGGCAATGAAGTGACAGATGACCTGCTCAGATGCCCCTCCCCAGACCAGATGTCCCAGGCACAGGGCCCGTGCCCCTCCACGGTGGAGTACATTTTCTCCCTGGCTTGCTGCTGGGCTAAAGGACCAGGGATGCCGAAACAGGAGGTGAACTAAGGCACCCCCCAACACACCCTCTGTAGCAGCTTGAGTTTCTTGAGGCTGAGACAAACTAGGACCCAGCAGCCTAGATTTTGCCCCCGTTTCTCCGCTGAGTACTTGCTCAGCGCATCTGAGCCGATGCCTTCCCCTTTGCCTAGACGAACCACAGCGTTTCGGTAAACACCTCAGTATACTAGGAGCGCTGGGACTTTTATTCTCTTCCCCTCCCAATCATCTGCTCCAATGGAGCAGAACATTTACATGGAAAATCCTGAACATGGAAGATGATTTTAAAATGATTCACCCTAGAAGACATGTTTCCAGTTGCTTCTACAGGTTTACCATGCTAAAGACGTTTCGCTTCCTTTGCTGTTACAATAAGCTTGCCTCTCTTGTAGAAAAGATGGCCAGGGCCAAAGGGAAATCAGTCAAGGGAGCCTGTTTTGTCTGAAATGAGGCATCAATGAATAAATGAATTGAGTATAACTGTCTTTTTACAACAGTGTTTCTGCGGAATTAAAGGAACATCCAAAGCCACTCCTGGCTCGAATAGATTAAATTTGTCCTTGTGTTCAGAGCAAGGCTTGTGAAGTTTATCTGGCCCATCAAATGGCCAATGACTATTAAGGAAGGACTAAGTGACTTATGACCAGAACAAGGGAGCAGGCTGAGTCAGTCTCCCCAGTGTCTGCATCGTGCTATTTATAGTAGCAAAAATGGACACGACCTAAATGTTCAACCATATGGTATTAGTTAAATTAACATCTATATGATGGAATACTAGGTAGTGATTAAAATTATGTGTCAGGAGAAGGTTTAGTCTCATGGGAAAATGATCACACCACATCATTAAAGAGAAAAAACAGATTATAAAGCAATATGCATACAATGTAGCAGTTCTGTAAGAAAAAAAGTATTATGTACATTTTAACTGGAAAAATATGTATCAAAATGTCAACAGTGCTATCTCTGGGCAATAAGATTATACTGGACTTTTATTTCTTTTGTGGAATCATCTTTTTTTTTTTTTTTTCAAGTTTCCTGTCGTCAACATGCATTTTCCAAAATCAGGGGAAAAAATACATTAAGAAAAAAAGATGATCTGAGAGACCAGCAGCTGTGTTTCCTGTTTCTTATCCCATGTCTATTCTCCATTTTATTTTGGAGATTCAAATTCTTCAGCCCTTTCCACAACAGATACTTATGGGGCAAGAGGCATAGAGTATCTGATATCCTAAATGTCACCACCAGGGTGAATTTCTCACCAACAGTAACAGCATCGGAAAGGTTTCGTTTCTACCTGGCACTGAGAATCCATCATACCAAAACTTTTTTTACCAATCGGTAATGAGCATCTCCAAGGGGTCCTAGAAGGTTTCCAGGGGTTCCTGGAGGACAATTATAAACTTTGACAGCTGTTCAGTGGGTTTTCAACCACGGGGGCGATTCGTCCCTTCTCCTAGGCCTTTTCACACTATCCTAAGCTCAGAGTTTTGAAAATGGGATGAGAAAGAAAGGGGCTAGGGAGAACAATGGCCCCATGAAGGGAATTGGGAAGAACAAAACTAAGAGACTAAGACAATTCAGCTTTGTTTTTCTGGGTCATAGGACCGTGTTCCCTGTAGAGTAGGGCCCAATGAGTGGACCAAGGGAGTAATAAATGAGTTCATAGAAGGAAACAGCTGGGCTGCTGTAAAAGCTCCGACACAACAGATAATCCTGGTGTGTGCCATTTCTGCCACAGGTTTTAAAGAACCCATCTAGCTTTCAGCTACTCCTCATTACCACCTCCTACAGAAGTAGAATCAAGATATGTCTCTTCCCACCATTAGGAAACTGCGAATGTTCCAGCTGTCCTGAAGTCACTAATCCGGTCAGTGGCAGACCTTGGCAACACACCCAGAAGGTGGTGGGGAGTGCAGCTGTCCTCCTGGCTGACTGTTCCAGCCGGTCACCTCTGCTGCTCCAAGGGTGCCACATTACCCAATTCTGGTTCATGGTCAGATGGCGGCTATTCTCGGCCAGGCTGTCCTTAGAAAATTCATTCCCATCTTGTATTGGAAAATTCCTCTTGTGCCTGTCATTGCACACATCAGGAGACCAAGGTTTCCATTTTCTCAGAAGAAATTAACCAACTACTGCCATTGAGATGAAGCCTGTTCCTGGAATTTTTTACTCCTCTTAAAGCTATAATCTGGAAGAGGCAATCTGAGGATGGGGCCTGTGCTCTTCCACAGCAGAAAAATGAGCTGAGGCTAGGCCAGGAGCTGTGCATTGTCTGGGGAACCATACCCAGCGGGGCGTGGCCAACTCAGTCCCAACACTGAAATTGTTTACTGTCATCCACTCCTGGTTGTTAGGGGACATTGAGGATGACAGAATGAAGAGTTGGGAAGGAAGGACCAGCCAAGGAACATTTTCCCTATGAAATGAGACTCCCACTGCCCCTGTCTTTGATAAGACTTCATACACTGTGGAATACTATGCAGCCATAAAAAAGAGCAAGATCATGTTTCTTGCAGGAACATGGATGGAGCCAAAGGCCATTATCCTTACAAAACTAACTCAAGAACAGAATACCAAATACCACATGTTCTCACTTATAAGTGGGAGTTAAATGATAGGAACTTATAAATACAAAGAAGGAAACATCAAACACTGGGATCTACTCAGGGGTGGACGGTGGGAGGAGGGAGAGGAAGAGCAAAAAGAGCAGAAAAGATAACTATTTGGTACTGGGCTTAATACCTGGGTGATGAAATAATCTGTTCAGCAAACTCCTGTAACACAAGTTTGCTTATGTAACAGACCTTCACATGTACCCTCCAAACCTAAAAGTTAAAAAAAAAAAAAAAAAAAAAAAAAGGACACAGATGTAAATTGACCCTGATGGAGAGAAGTCTACCCTATTCTTGCCAGGTCACAAGAAGGCGAGGTGTTTACTTTTCAAATGATTGATGCTGAAATGGAAAGGACTGTATCTCGGGGGCACAAACCTAACAGAGTAAATGAAGATCCTTCTGCTTTCACTCCTGGGATTTGCTAAAGTGGGGACTAGCTTAGAAAAATTGATGAGTGTCCTAGAGACCCAGGCGGTCTCGGTCTGACTTTAAATCTAAATTCTCAAGTACAAGTGGCTTCCAAGAAGAGAAATCTACTTCTACATAAAGAGGTGGTATCAGTAAGAATTCCTTAAGCTAAGCCTTACCATTTTATTATTGATGATGAAGCAAAGCCTCCTGTTGATATCATGGTCAAACCAAGCACAGTACACAGACTCAAACCTCATTCATTCATTCATTTATGTGTCCATTTAACAGATGTCTACTGGACACCTTGTATGTCCATGAACCAAATACCATGCTTAAGACCAAGAATTTAGAAATGTGTTAGGTGTCATTCCCTATCCAGGAACTCAGCTAGGAGGCGGCGTACCCAGGGAAAAGGAGAAATCACAGGTGACATGACAGTTAGAGCCTGAGTCAAGGTTAGAAGAACGAGCCACAGGAGCACAAGGGGGGAGTGCTGCTAACTCTGCCCACAGCTTCTGGGGATACTTCGCAGTTAAGGAGACTTGTAAGTGGGGGTTGGAGGTGAGTAGGCATTTTCCAGGCAACTGAACTGGTTTTCCATTGCAGACATGAATTGTTGCACTGTGCATTTGCGCTCCAATGAGTCAGGAACACAGTAGGTGACAACTTATTGGAGAACACAAGCAACGGCACCCATTCGGAGCCATGGCTATGCTCTTTGGCATGAGTCCAGAGGGTCGTGGCCCAAAGCAGATCTTAATGTCTGATGTCATTAACATCTGGGACCGGAGTCCTGAAGCCAGTAGCATGTTCATCGGGGTCTGCTCCTCCTAAGGAAATTGAAGGTCCAGCTCTTACCCAAGCATGGAGGCAAAAACGCCTGGGAGGGCTTGCACAATGGCAGGTCCCAGCTTACCATGGCCTTCATCCCTCGGTTATGCCCCCTCTCCCTCAATCTGCCCTAGACATGAACATCTACTCATGGTTCAAGACTCAGCTCAAACGCAATCTCCTCCAAGAGGACATTTCCAGCGCTCCCCAGCCAGATGGCCACCCTCTTCTTGCTGTACCCACACCCTTAGCGCACGTCCATGTTACTTGTATGGGAAATCACCATGCTCATTTATGTGCAGGTCTGTCTCCCCGAAGGCAGGAAGAGGGCCTTTCTCATCTCTGTCACCCCAGTGCCTAACTAAGTGCCTGGTGAAACGTTTAGTAAATGGATTCAGGCCGCACTCGCATGCTCAGTTTGCCCCCCCATCCTTTACAGAGTAGGAAGATATTACCATTGTAAAGTCCTTTCTGATAAAATCACGGAGTGTCTAATACCCTGATCCACATACATATAACGTAACTAAAGGGTGGAGAAGGGACACAAGTCTCAAATTTAGAGTGTGGCAGATCCAGGAGTGCAACAACCATTCCTCTGTCTATGGTAAATCCCACCAGACTATGTTGAGACCCAAATTCCTCAGAGTCCACGGGCCCCTCCAAGTCAGATGAAATTCTTAACGAGCCAGAGCCTAGCTGAAGAGTTCCACGGTGCTGGGTTCCAGTGTGTTCTGGAAGGTTCTCGTGGGCTGTGCCTCCAGAAGGCAGAGGCAGGGAGGCGCCCCACAGGCCCAGGGCGTCAGGTTCCCCTTTTCTGTCAGCAGGCATGGAAGAGCCTTTAAGAAAATGGAGTATTATTATTGTTTGTTTGTTTTTACAGTGACTCAGTCTGTAGTAACTGGGTTAAAGTCCACTTTGAGAAAAGGAGAACAAAGGACCTCCTGTTAGTGCTGGAAGTTTGCCTCTTAAGATATCACTGAGAGGAACTGGGAAGGGGAAAAAAAAAAAACCAGCAGGGCAGAGGAAGCGGCAGGCCTTCAGGAACACGGCGGCACTTTAGAAAGGAAAACACGGCTGGCTTTCATCTCCTGCGCCCTATCTGAGCTGGCTGCTCCCTTTGCTGCTGCTTTATGGCCCACTGTGGTGCTGACCGTCGGACATCGGCCCGTACCCTATTCCCACACTCTATGAACATGGGGGCTGCCAGGAGTTGTGGCAGTGTGGGCAAATCTCCATAGCCAACCAACCCCCCCACTGAAGAGGGGGAAAGGATGCTGCCATACAAAACATACTATGTGACGGACGTTATTCTAACGTATCAGAACTCATTTCATGAACACCAAGGAGGCTCAAATGCTCCTTCTCCAGCTACAGCAGAAGTTGCACAAGGTAGGAATCTGGCCATGCCCTGTTTAGGAAACTCATTGCTAGCAGAGGAATGACGGGGTGAGTAAGTAGGCGCCCAAACGGGTAAGACCAGATGGCCAGGTGGTCTCCTCCAGGCTGCAGACTCCAGCCATGTGACTCCAAGACCTGAGAACTTAATCCTGCTCCCTTCAAATGAAAACAAAGTCGGAGAAAGACAAGAAAGGTTTTCTTCTCACGACCTTCCTTCAGATCAGCCCCACCTACGTTAAACTTGTACCCATGTCCTTCATCAATCAGTTCTGTGGAAATGTTATTCTCACCCATGCCCACCCAGATCATGAAATGGGCCTGGGCCTTGAGTGACATGTTGGTGCTGGCCCTCTTCAGCAGAATTTTAAGAAGCTGGAATGCTCCCCTCCGGGGCTCCGAAAGAAGGGTAGAGACAGGAAGGAAAAGACAGAGGTTCTTTGAAATTCTCAGGTCCTTCCTCCTTTCAGAACCACTTCATACAACCCTTTTCCTCCCCAGGGGCTCCCAAAAAGATTAGGCTTCACTTGCAGGTACCAGGCCCCGGCTTTGCAGAGCGATTGGGCTTTTGGGGTCTCCCAAAGAGCCTAATCATTCTGTTTTCTGAGCAAGTCATAGTTTTGCTGACTTCTGACCAAACACCCATGGAAACCCAAGAATGGAAGTGTGATTGTGCTCGTCTGTCCCCTGTCCCCTGCAGGACTCCTGGTTCCACGGGATGCAGCAGGCAGGTGTGGGAAACAGCCTACCTGAGGAGACGGCTGAGATCGTTAGGCAGTGGCCCTCTGATTTTCCGTACAGCTACTCAGTGACTCGGAAGGGATTCTTTGCACTAACAAGCAACGTCTCAGCAAACAATGAGTTGAGGGGCAAGACTCAAAGGCGGCCGATGCAGTGCTGTTTGGGATGCTTCTCTCTGTGGCTGGCTCAGGGGATTGGGCCCCTAGTGTAATCACTGGAGATTTAGGGCCTAATTAAACTTTGGCATTGGGCCAGCATGCTGGTGGCCCTTGAGTTTCCCATGTCCACCCATGTCTAGGGTATTAAACTCTAGACTGGGAATATGTACTGCTTAATTGATCCCATGGGAGCCAGTCCTCATTATCCAACAGCCTGGGTATCGGCAGCCCACAGGGCTCGGCAGGCATTGGCAGGTGCAGTCTCAGGGAGGACTGCATGCTTTAGGTTAACGGTCCCTACATCTGAACCCTCCGGGGCCACAGTAGAGGGCTTTGCAGATCACCTCCGCCACTGGGACCCCTGGCATTCCCTTTCTTTCTTGGCCTGATAAAACCCAAGCTCTGAGAGTTAGCAAACTGATACCCTTAATCATGCCTTATGTTTATAAAGGCCTTTGTCCAAAGAACTCCAAGTGCTCAAAAATATCAATTAATTCACTCTCTTTGCCTTCTTTAGGGAAAAGTTGGTGGCAGATGTCATCATTACCACCAGAGGTGACCAAAATATCTTCTTAGTGGGCTGTCCTGGATATTCTTTGCATTTAGAGAGCATTTTGCTTCTGAGCACATGGTTTGGGTTTGCACAGTCTGAAGCATAAGGATTGGGGTATTTCCTTATTTTACAGTGCTAGAGAATTCTTGTGTGCAGGTACCTGTGAAACACAAACTGAGTGACTGCATGCTTTCTTGAGTTTGGAAATGTTATTGTTTGGTTTCAGCATTCGCTGCTAGTAAATAAGTAAGCAGAAGTAAGCTACTTAGGTTCCCATGTAGTCCAAGATGGAGCAGACAAAAGACCTGGTCCCCAAGCCCCACATCTGGCCCCAGGATCCCTCTGGGATTATCCTGAGGCCCCTCTCTGAAGCCTCAGACCCTGTAGTTTGTCTCATAGCCAAGTCTCACCAGTAATTTGCGGGGGGTGGGGGAGGAGGGTCCTGGCAAGATGTGGGTGATGTGGGATGGCCTAGCTGCAGAAGGAGGAGGGCCAGGTAGGAAACCTCCCTGAATTTCTTCCTTTCCGGCCACAGACTAGCTTTGTGACCTTGCTTGGCAGCGTCATTCTCATGCCTGCCAGTTTCCATGCCTACAAACATAGTGATGATACCTGCCACCAACTTTTCCCTAAAGCAGATTGGGAGAGTGCATTAATGAATGTCTCTGAGCACTTGGAGCCCTTTGGAGAAAGGCCTTTATAAATAGAAGGCATGATTAAAGGATATCAGTTTGCCAAGTCTCAGAGGAAGTTCTTAATGGGATCAGGCCTGAATGTGTTGACGACCGAGTTTCATTCTTCCTTCAGATCCGCACAGGGCTCCCGTCATTCAGCTCTGCCGCCATTCATGTGGTATTCTCCTGTTCTTGCGTTTCTATATATTCATAGTAGGGGCCCACAAATGCTGCCCTCCACATGGAGGCCCACTGCCTCCCCTCCCTCTTGTCAAAGCCAATAGATTCTTCTCACTCTGCATTTTCCTTGTCCTTTCTGGAACATGACGCTGGTCACTACCCCTCGTCCCTCTTGAAAGTCCTATTCTGTGGTTCCCACAAGCCCAACAGCTCTAAAACTGAAGTCATCATTGACTTGAAACCAATTCCCACCCTGACTGCCCTATTTCTCTTCATCATTCTCACGGGCCTCGACTCCAGGTCTTTTTCACTGCCACCCACTCTGTGCAAGACTTCTTGTCCCAACCTGCTTGGTCCTTTGAAAAACCCATCCCTGGGCATGAATGGCATGGGCATGTCCCTAAACTGCCCCCCAAAGACCTCTGTGCACTACATGTGACCTCTGACCCTCCTGTCCCCTCAGCTGCCTGAGTCTTCTGCTCCCTTCCGTGGACTGCTTTAGCTCTGCCCACCATGTGACCTGCCTTCCTGCTTGTCCACCTTCCTGTCTGGTCCCCAGACCCAGCTTGTACCCTCCCTCCCAGTAAGCCGTCTCAACTGTCTGCATCCCCCACCGGACACAGACAGTCATGTAGATAAACACATACACTGACACATAGACTCATGTAGACATGCACCAATACACACTCAGATACAGACATACTCGTGAATATGCAGACAGGCACACACAGATATAACACAAAGACATACAGACAGGTACAGATATACACACGGGCACAGACACATATATGCTAGCATAAGCATCCACACACTGACACACAAATGTACAAACATACACACACAGTTATGATGTTCACACAAACATAGACATTCACAAACCCCTCCCAGCATCTTGACTGGCTCAGCTGACCTCCCTCCTCCTGACTTTGCCCATTCCCATCTCTATGATTCAGGGTTCTCCAGAGAAACAGAACCAACAGGGTATGGATGTTGATAGATTGGTGGATGGGTGGGTGGCGGGGTGGATGGATGGATGGATGGGTGGATAGATGAAACATAATAGACTGATATCAGATGATAGACAGGCAAATAGATTTTAAGAAATCGGTTTATGCAGTTGTGGAAGCTGGCAAATCTGAAATCTGACCACAGTCTTTTTTCTTCAGGACTTTGATTGGACAAGGCTCACTCACATTATGGAAGGTAATCTGGTTACAAAGTCCACTGATGTAGTCTACTGATGAAATGTTAATGTCATCTAAAAAATACTTTCACAGCAACACTTAGCCTAGTATTTGACTGAATATCTGGGTACTATGACCTAGGCAAGTCAACACGTAATATTACCCATCATGCCTTTCCATCTGGTCAGCAGTGCTCATACAAATCTCCTGAAACGCTGCTCTCACCACAGTCCTTCCCTGTTCCAAAACCAAAACACCCATACACCTGACACGCAGTAGGCACAGGTACATATTTGTTGAGTGAAGAAATAACGAGGAACCTTTGGGATGGGCTGCATTCTGCTTAATGCAGCAAACCATTTTGAGGGCCCAATGTCTGGAGCCGAGGATGTGACTATCAGTGCTGTTCTTACTGTTCCTCCCCCGTCCCTCTAGTGTGTCAAGGCCAGGGTCTGAACGTCAGACATCTCTAATCCAGCATACTACCTAATGGAGTGCCTAATGGATTAGGCCCTGAATTGCTTGTAGGTTAATTTTATTCTCTTTATTGATCCCTATATCAAATTTACCTGAAATATTACAGGTTTTTAGACTCTCACGTGTGAAATAAAAAACTGTAGTGTCAAATCTGCTTCCATTTTTGTTTTTAAGGCACACATACAAAGACATATTTTCACAGTCAGCAAGGGTAGATATAGCCCAGAACACTGACGGTTGTCTGTAGGGATGGGTGGCTTCTACTTTATTTTTTATACTTATATGTGTCTTCCAAATTGTCCCCTGTGACCACATGTTGCTTTTACAAACATAAAACAGGTTATCTGCTTTTTTCATTTACCTTTTTGATTTGGGGTCTGCTCTCAGCTCTTTCTCGGGGTCCCCATCATACCTGCTGGCTTCCCTTTGAAAATAAGGCGACCCAAGACTTCCTCATAAAAGTCTGTGAGGTCATAAAAGGCCAAGTTAACTGCAAGCGGTTGTTGTGCTTTAATTCTGTTTAAATGTCAGTCAACATGGACTTATAGTGAAAGCAAGTTGCGGAGCTAATGATTACTGCTGCTGTCAGGCTGTCCCGAAGACTGAGAGGGAGCCCATGGCACACGCGTCTTGCCTCCGGCTGCTCCTTCAGTGTGTCCAGCCCTGCGGCCACCCTGGGCCGCCTGTCCCCATGCTGTCAGGCTGCATCCATGCCAGACAAAGAATACCCTGCCATGGAGGAAACAACCGTTCCTGCAACTTTCTTCAGCCCCTGCCTGCTGGGGTCTCTGGAGGGAAGCGTTCACCTCTAGCCCAAATGAAATGGAGCTCCAGAAAAACCACAGTAGAGGCCGTAGTGGCCTCAGGCCCTGAACTTTGTATTTCTTAGTCCGCCAGGATCGCTGGCTGCTGGGTGTCATGTAACTCCCAAAAATGTGAAGGGAAAATCAAAGAGCCTCAGAAGCAGAGACGTCTCCTGGCTGGGGAGTCTGTCTAGAATAGGCATCCCCAGACTTTTTACACAGGGGGCCAGTTCACTGTCCCTCAGACCATTGGAGGGCCGCCACATACTGTGCTCCTCTCACTGACCACCAATGAAAGAGGCGCCCCTTCCTGAAGTGCGGCGGGGGGCGGATAAATGGCCTCAGGGGGCCGCATGCGGCCCGCGGCAGGCCGTAGTTTGGGGACGCCTGGTCTAGAAAGTCACCTTTCATGGTGAGACCAGGTGCACGCGAGAGTGGCTGGAGGTGGGGTGAGCCCAGAACAGGAAGCCCGGCCCACTTGCAGGCTGAAACTCCAAGAAACTCCCCCTGCACACAGGTGAAGTTCCCTTCCTTCTGGAAAGGGTCTTGCACAACTTGCCAGTGTTTCCAGTGTGATGTTTGATAAGTGCAAAGGACTGGAAATATTCTAGAGATTTTCAGTTTTGTACAATTATCGGTGACCGCTGAGCTCATCTCACCTCCTGCAGTGTCCTGCCAGTGGCCTCACCAGCCAGGTGGGCCGCTTTTTGTCACTGATCCCCCCAGCTCTCTGGTAAAGTGTGCTTTACCAAATGTCCCAGGAGAGCAGGGGGCCGGCTCCACATCCTCATGGGAGTGCAGCCCCTCAGCCCTTCCTTGGCCCTGCCTCTTAACAGCTGTGACCACGGAAAATGCCCTAGTGGCAGCACCATGGTCCCTGGGGCTGCCCTTCTGCCTCCCTCTAAGTCACTGAATGTCCGGGTTGGAGAAATCTTAGCGCCCATGGGCCTGCTTCCTCATTGATGAGCAGAGCACCAGCTCAGGCTCCCTGAGGACAGGGCCAGGCTGCTCTGGTCTCGTGTACTTGTATGTTCTGGGAATGCATGGTAGGGCTCTGTGAGGGGATGGTCAGTGAGTGAGTGAATGAATGAATGAATGGGTACATGAACTGGCTCCTGTGTTCTTGTCTTTTCTTCAGAGAGTGATGCTTTGGACAGGTCATGTTTACTCTGTCCCTCAGCTTTTCAGCAAAATGAGCCCACCAATGTTCATTTCCTTCATAGAACCACTGGCATCAAGCCAGCGACATTGTGGTTCCCCAGATGCCCATCAGTGCAGCCAGGAAGGTGCTGAGCCCCTCCCCCTCCAGCCCCTTAAGGGAGGACTCACTGACATTAGCCTCTCTGTTCATTTCCCATAGGGCTGTCTTGGTCACGTTTTACTTAAAATAACAGAAATTCATTATTTCCCATTTCTGGAGCCGAGAAGTCTGAAATCAAAGGTGTTGTGGCCGGGCAGTTCTTTCTGGGTGCGCTGAGGGAGAGAGAGCCTATCCCAGGCCTCCTCCAGCTCCTGCTCTGCCTGGGCCTGCACCTCTGTCTGCACATGTGCTCTCTCCCTCTTCTCATCAGGACAGCAGTCAGATCGGAGGAAGGGCCCACCCCACTCTTGTGTCTTAACTAATTCTACCTACAGCTACCCTATTTCCAAATAAGGCCACATTCTGAGGTTCTGGGAAGGACATGAATTTGGGGGGACGCTATCCAACACAGTATAGCCTTCCTGCCCCCTACAAAGTTTCGTATTGTTCTCCACCCGCCCCCTAATCTCCGCACCCTTTTTTAGCTAGGGGTGGAATGCAGTCTCATTTGCCCACTAGTCTAAGAGTGGTTGGTAGGTAGGGGTAGAAAGCAGGCTATCTGTGCCACTGCGTCCCACCAGAGACAGAGCCGCTCTTGGGATCCCTGAACTCTGAGGTCTAAACTGTCAGTGTCAGCAGCAGAAGCTGCACTTTAGAATCACCTGGGAGGTTTGAAAACACAGGGTGCTCTAACCACTCCCAGGAACTCTGGTGCACCTGGGCCAGCATAGGGGGGACTCTGGCATGAGTCTGGCTTGAAAGCTCATCCGGTGATTCTAATGCACAGCCTAAGACCAGAACACTTGTGTAAGATGCTATGAAAACAGCTCCATCTCGCCTTCACCAGGAATATGGGCAGCTCACTGCCTACTGGGGCTTGAATACCCATTAGAAAGAGCCAAGCCAGGCTTCTCAGGGTGGGTCCCCTGGCAGTACTTCCCAAACTCTCCCACCAAGCTCCCAGGAGGCAGGAGAAAACAAACATCCTCTGCAGAACCGACACAGACTGCAGCAAGCACTGTGTGTCCTTGACGTTTTCTGTTTTGCTTTTAAAATTGGAATTTTTGCATCTTCTTCCACAATATAACCATCTTGTTTTATAATCTAAAAAAATGTTTCATTATGTTGGCTATTTTCCCTCCCAAAATATCTGAGTGTAGAAATGAGGCTCCGGAAAGATGTGCCATGTTTAAATCAGTTTTGTATGGTCCTCGACACATGACTGGGTTCCCTGGGGTTCCTGACTTTGAAAAACCCAGCCACAAAGAGTCAAAGATGGTGGCAGCCAATCTGTTTAACCTTTGAAAGGAATCACCTTAGACCAAAGCCTAGGCCCAGAGAGGTTAAGCAGCTCATTCAAGATGACACTGTTTGTTATTAACCGAGTCAGAACTGTACCTCAGGACCCACCTTTCCCACGGCACTCATCTGGAACAACTGCTAATTTGCTGTGTGACCTTGGCAAGGTCTCTATCTCTCTGTGTCAGTTTTCCTGCCCCTGAGATGATGATATTATCTGTTCCACCCAACTCCTCAAGTCGTTGAGGAGGGTCAGGTATATGGAGGCACATTGAAATTAGGGAGTATCACATGTCAACTATGGAGTGTCATATATAAAGTGTCACATGTAAAGACAAGGTGCCGTAATTTAAGTCCAGCCTCACCCTTCCAGGTGAGGCACAGTGATTGCAGCAAGAGTGACCTTTCCAGGGTCATGCCGGGCAGGCCACTCAGGGAAGCCCATTGTGGTGCCCCTAGCCTCTCTGAGCTGGTGGAGAGGCTTCAGTGCGCCCCGGTGTTCCAGTTCCAGGGAGGGCTGAGGCCCGAAGCTCAGGGCAGCACTTCTGTTTGCTCTCCATTAGACCCAGCTTTATCTGCCCAGCGCGTCTGAAAACAACCTTCTTGTCCCAATCCTGAGAGTATCCTTTCGAAAGGGTAAGTCATGGAAAAATGCCTGGCAAACAACAGCCATGCCAGCACCTTCTTTCTCCTTTCACAAGGCCACAGAGACCCTCCCCCACAGCCCATCTCTTCCAGAGGAAGTCTGCGGCCAGGCCCGCTCCAGACCCCTCCCTCGCCAGCCCAGGCCCAAGAGGCTCCTCAGCCCACGTCCGCCCTTTTCTGTTTACACTGGGAGATGAGCTTCTGCTGAGCTTAAGTGCAGTTCTGGCCCTTTTGTTTGTTTTTAAGTCAAGTTACAACTTTGCTCCTGGATTTATTGCAAATTCCATTTATCTTCTTCTGCCCGGGGTCTCTGCACAAAGCCTTGGCGTCTGCCTCCTCTGCTGAGGACAAATACCATGGCCCCCGGGGAGGTGCACTCTAAGGAGGGCCAGGGCCATCCTGTGGGGTGCTGGGGAGAAAGAGGGGGGCTGGCAATGCAGGAGGATGGGGTGTCGATCGCCCAGGAGAACAGGCCCAGCCTACCACCTGGCCCTTCTCACACAGGCCTCTAGAGCAGGCGTCCCCAAACTTTACACAGGGGGCCAGTTCACTGTCCCTCAGCCCGTTGGAGGGCCGCCACATACTGTGCTCCTCTCACTGACCACCAATGAAAGAGGTGCCCCTTCCTGAAGTGCGGCGGGGGGCCGGATAAATGGCCTCAGGGGGCCGCATGCGGCCCGCGGGCCATAGTTTGGGGACGCCTGGTCTAGAGGAAAGAAGAGCCAGGCCGAAAGGCAAAGAAAGCTCGGACCCCGGAAGGAATCAAGAAAGGAAGGGTCTGGTTTGGGTGGAAGGAGCCCATGGCAGTTTCTAGCCGGGGGTGGGGTGAGGCCAAAGGTCCTGAGAGGCCTAAGGGCGGACACCTGGGTCTGATGAGGGCGGCAGGCCTGAGGGTCGGGCACGGCACATGCCCATAGGAGATCACCCCAGGCATGGCTGGGCACCGGCACAGCCTCTCAGGGTTCCCTTCCCTTCTCTTTGGCCTCCCCAACCCTCTCCGAACACCGTATTTCCAGAAACTGCTGATGAAGAGCAAACAACTCCAAACTGAAGCTCACCAGGGAGAGAAAGAGAATCCAACTGCGCCGAACACACTGAGAGTGGGGCGTGCAGCTGTGCTGTTGGCTTGTCTCCCTAGGAGGGGAAGTGCCGAGGGCCTGCCCGCGCCGCCGGAGTCCTTCCCTGGGCCAGGTAGTTCCCTGGCTCCTGGCGTGGGAGCACGCATGCTCCCCGCTTCAGAGGCACCCGCTTGCGCCCGATGACGGAGTGGAGTCCCGGGGCTGTGAAAGAGGAACGGCTGGACTCTCCATGCCCAAGGGCCTGACCTAAAATGGGGCTTTAACCTCCCTGGAACAGGAGAGCAGCTGCAGGTAGCCGGCGGCCGCGCGGAGTGCTCCTGGGCGGGGCAGTGGGTCAGCAGCTGAGGGAGTCACCTTTGATGCCCTCCCCTCGGCATCACAGTCCCCAAGCATGAAACTCAAGCCTCAGCACCTCAGCCCAGGCCCTCAAGGCATTGGGTTCAGTGAGCATGAACGGGACAGGCCCCCCTCTGCCTCTGGGAGCTGACCTGGCCTCCCAACAGGTGCAGTTGCTTCATCAAGAGGAGGGCTGTGCGCAGCGGTTTCCCCCCGCCAAGGCTCTGGGCCCCAGCCCTGCCGCGGCCTCTCTCTCAGTCGCTCCTCAGCCCTGCAGCCGGCCCAGCTGCTCCCTTCTCCATGCTGCGGCCCCTCCTCTGGGGCCCCGACTTCTCAGCCCCAGCACTATCTTCCACTTACCTGCCTGGCTCCCTCAGAACCTCCAGCCACTCACCCTGAGAAGTCAGCTACTGATGTCCACCGTCTGGCCGCAGCTTCCTCCCGTCACCTGTCCTTTCTCCTGTTCTCACTTTGGCTCTTGCGCCCCCGCCTCTCCCCCTAGGAGCTTCCCTGGGCTCCCTTGCCCACCTGATCTCAGGCTTTCAGCTCCCTCACGCTCAGCTCTCCCCAGGCCTGCCCTGAGGGCCCCGCATGGCCATCCACCCCATTCATTCCACACCTGAGGCTGTGGGGGCCCCAGAGAAGGTACAGCTGCAGGCCCAGCACTGGCTGAGTCCCCGGCTCTCCCCTCAGGCCACAGTCAGCTGGTCACTGCCACTCTCAGATGTTCCAGAACGCTCCCTCTACCTTCTACCTGCAGAATCCCTCCGTGAGGCCCAGGCCTTCCCACAGGGCCCCTGGAGTCTCCTTTCATACCCCTCGTACCACTACCCTTCCCTCCCTCGAGAACAGAGGATAGCCTCACCTCCTTTACAAAAGTAACTTCCATACCTGGGTCCAAATGCAACAGCTCCTGTGTCTTCCGCACCAGGTGGCCGCCATCCTCAGCCTGGACCGTAAGTTATGTGGCAGCATCTCCGGCTTCCGGTGCACAGCCACAAGCATGGCGTCCTCTTCCTCATCCTACAAGGGCTTCCCTTAGACGGCTTTCTCTCAGCATGCCAGCTCTGCTCTTGTCCCCTTTATCACACACTTCTCACAGGGTCCTTTCACCTTCCTCTTCTCCAGGTCTGGCCATCGGCTACTGCTAGGGCCACAAACAGTTATTATTCAACGTTGTGTCCTACACATCTTTATTAAAACTTTGTTGCGGCCGGGCGCGGTGGCTCAAGCCTGTAATCCCAGCACTTTGGGAGGCCGAGGCGGGTGGATCACGAGGTCAAGAGATCGAGACCATCCTGGTCAACATGGTGAAACCCCGTCTCTACTAAAAATACAAAAAATTAGCTGGGCATGGTGGTGCGTGCCTGTAATCCCAGTTACTCAGGAGGCTGGGGCAGGAGAATTGCCTGAACCCAGGAGGTGGAGGTTGTGGTGAGCCGAGATCGCGCCATTGCACTCCAGCCTGGGTAACAAGAGCGAAACTCCGTCTCAAAAAAAAAAAACAAAACTTTATTGCATTTGAATCAGATCTTATTCTCTCATCTCACAGGTGTTAGAACTGTGGCCAGGGTGAGCCCCAGGTCAGAATGCTGGTCAGCAGCAGACTCGCATCCCAGCTCCACCTTCCTGATACCTGATGTGGTACTCAGAAAAACAAGGAATCCCGGGTTGTTATCCAGTGTCTCTGTATGCCCTCCCCAGATGCACTCAACTGTCCTCTCTTCTGCTCTTCCTCCTAGAAACTGGCCACCGGAATCAGAACGGAGACTTTGAGTGAGCCTCCAGTGTTACCCAGCCTAGTTTTCCACCACAACTTCCAGAGCTACACTTAACATCCAACAGCAAGTATAATTCTTTCTGAACCTCCAGGGGAATTGCTTCCTTGTCTCTTTCAGCAAAGGGTGTCATTGTTTTACAATGTCTCCAGTGAAAAACCTTTCCTTCTCTAAATCTTCCTCCCACTCCTACAACCCTTGATGCCCACACTAGATGTCATTTCCTCCAGCTGGGTCTTCTGCAGAGTGATTAGAGCGTCTGCCCTTCTTGCAGCCTATCTGTTGTAAAAGGAGTGCTGAAGCTTGTTAAGCCTCTCCGCTCCTAGGAGGAAAGGTACCATATAGAAATAAAACAGATCAATAAATTAGTGCGTTTCGTAGACGTTGAACAGGACCCTACCTATTTGCATGACTGTGCACACTGTGTAGTCACACAGGCAGTCT
This sequence comes from Saimiri boliviensis, assembly GCF_048565385.1. Taxonomy (NCBI): domain Eukaryota; kingdom Metazoa; phylum Chordata; class Mammalia; order Primates; family Cebidae; genus Saimiri; species Saimiri boliviensis. Next base: position 35,100,913 of record NC_133450.1, on the reverse strand, counting down.
CAAATGGGAATTTGGAGAAAACAAAGCTTTCTCACTTGCGAAAGGTTTACCTATTCTTCGCAGCTGGGCACACACAGCACGGACTGTTCTCGGGACTCCCAACAGATTACACCTGGGACATCACAGAGCCGGTTAGGTCCACATTTGTTTTCTTTTTTCGTTTTTTTTGAGATGGAGTTTTGCTCTTGTTGCCCAGGCTGGAGTGCAATGGCGTAATCTCAGCTCACTGCAACCTCCGCCTCCCGGGTTCAAGCGATTCCCCTGCCTCAGCCTCCCAAGCAGCTGGGATTGTAGGCATGCGCCACCACGCCCAGCTAATTTTGTATTTTTAGGAGAGACAGGGTTTCTCCATGTTGGTCAGGCTGGTCTCAAACTCCCAACCTCAGGTGATCCGCCCACCTTGGCCTTCCAAAGTGCTGGGATTACAGGTGTGAGCCACCGTGCCCAGCCCACATTTGTTTTCTAGTCTCCTTGCTTCCAGTCTAGCTGTGGCCTGAGTCCAAGTCCAGTGAAAGAATTTTTTTTTTTCAGCAATAAGGAATTGCTTCATTCACCTTCACAAAAGCCAATGGGAGGATCAAGCACGAGGCTTATATCCTTGCTGTGAATTTCAAAGGACTGGCTAAGTAAATACAATTATCATGCCAACCTGGGATGGCACAGATTGCATTGATTGCTACTAATAGCAGAAATGGGCATTTTAAAAGTGCTCCACACTGCATTCTACACGACTTGGGACAGAAAAATAGCCGTTGCTCTTAAGGAGCTGATGGTCTCCTTCAAGGGAAAGCTGGCACAGGCTGACCCGGGAAAAGGCACTCCCAGTTGAATGCTTTTGCTTGCGTGGGAAGTCCAGCTGTCTCAATGGGGCCCAGGAGACAGACTGAGGAGGGATGAATTCCTGTGTTTGGGATTGGGCTTGAAAAGTCTCCTGTTTGTAACACTCAACTTGTAGAAGAGCAGAAAGAATTGCCAGCTGTTGACAGGGTGAGGGGAGCCCTCCTGGTTCTGTCTGGGGATGTGCTTGCTCTCCAGACTCTGCTATCCTTCCTCTTGCTGTCCTTCCTGGCTACCACATCAAACACCTGGTCTCATGGGCCAGCACTGGAACAAAGTTGACTCTTGGCCCTCAAGGAATACAGGTGGCCAAAGGACAGATATGGTGTGATTCCACTTACATGAGATACCTAGAGGAGTTCAGTTCATAGAGACAGAAGGTTGAGTGGTGATTACCAGAGGCTGGGGTGGAGAAAAGGGGAAGGGGTAGTTAATGTTTTATGGGTACAAAGTTTCTGTTTTTCAAGAGGAAGAAGTTCTGGAGATGGATAACAGTGAGGGCCGATCAGTGAGAATGCACTTAACACCACTAAACAGTACAGTTAAAGATGGTTACAGTGATAAATGTTATGTATGTTTGACCATAATTGTTTTAAAAAAAGGAAAAAAAAACGTAGGGAGGGAGGAGAGGGGAGGAAGAGAGGGAGGAAGGGGGAAGAAGGAAGGGAGAGAGAAAGGGAAGAAGGGAGGGAGGGAGGGAGAGGAGGAGGGAAAGAGGGAGGAAGGAAATATAAGTGGAAACTCAGCCCTGGTCATGGCACTGCTGGGAAAAGATAGACAGGTGACCCAATATCCTGCTGTAAAGAGAGGCAGGGGGGTGTGTGTGTCCCTGAAGGAGTGAAAACGGACCCACAAACAGCATAGTTAATGATGTGAGCATACTGGACCAAGCCATGTAATATCTGGGCCCACCCCATGACTAATAGTCGAGGTCATTCTGCATAATGCAGACCAATATAAGATTGTCAGCCGAGGCCGGGCGCCGTGGCTCATGCCTATAACCCCAACACTTTGGGAGGCTGAGGCAGGCGGATTACCTGAGGTCAGGCAAGACCAGCCTGGCCAACATGGCGAAACCCCCATATCTACTACTAATAAAAAAAATTAGCCAGGCGTGGTAGCGCACGCCTGTAACCCCAACTACTTGGGAGGCTGAGGCAGGAGAATTGCCTGAACCTGGGAGGCAGAAGTTGCAGTGAGCTGAGATTTCACCATTGCACTCTAGCCCAGGCAACAAGAGCAAAACTCCAACTCAAAAGAAAAAAAAAGATTGTCAGAGGAAGTTGTTCTTTAAATGGCCAAGAGCTTTCATAATATTCTTGGGAGGGCGAGTGGGAGGCCATTTCCCCATAACTTGCTCAGAAGCACATTTTAGTTGTTCTAACTCGATTTTTGGAGTCAGAGAAGTTGGGGCTCGAGTTTAGGGGCTGCTATTGTGCGGCCATTCAGAATGCCCAATTTCAATCTAAATGCTAAGATCAGAAGGGTGGTGAATGTGAACATGCTTTTTTATAAACTGTAAAGTGCTTCACTATGATCTTTTATTCTTTCAATTCAGCCTGTGAGTGCAAGTTAGCAATAGGCTTTAAAGAACTCGTACTGCAGGAAAGTAAGCATAGATACTAAAATAAAAAAAATCAACCTCTACTGCCTGTTACAGGATTTTCCAGGCTTCAGAGGCAGCCTGGTAGCAACCACAGCTAAGAACAAAGGCCCCAAGAGCTGGAACTTTCATTTGAAAAAATAGATTCTGTCGCCTTTGTGGAGAGGAGTTAGTCTGAGTTGAACTATACTGCTGAGAAGAGCCTCTCATTAAGCCTGTATCAGTTATCCGCACTGGGGCATAAACTCATTTGTACCAAATACTTATTTTTAAAAAATTGAGATATAATTGACATACCATAAAATCCACCCTCTTAAACTGTACAATTTGATGATTTCTAGTATATTCACAAAATTGTGCAACTGTCACCATTATCTAGTTCAGAATATTCATCATCCCCAAAAGAGACTCCATATGCATTGGCAGTCACCCCCCACTCCTCCTTCCCCTTTCCTCTGGCAACCACTATTCTACTGTCCGTCTCTATGGATTTGCTTATTCTGGACATTTCATATAAATGAAATTATACCATATGTGACCTTTTCTGTTTGGCTTCTTTCAACAAGCATAGTGTTTCAAAGGTTCATCTATGTTGCAACATGTACTGGAATTTCATTTGTTTTTAGAGCTGAGTAATATTCCATAGACCACATTTTGTTTATCTTTTTATCAGTTGATGCACATTTGAGCTGTTTCCACTTTCTGGCTAATATGAATAATGCTGCTATGAGCATTCATAAACAGTGTGTGTGGACATGTATTTTCAATACTCTTGGGTATGTATCTAGGAGTAGAATTGCTAGTCACATGAGCAATTGACCTATCTCATATGTTTAACTTTTTGAGAAAACAAGTTTTCTAAAACAGCTGTACCACTTTATATTCTAACCAGTAACATACGAGGCTTCCAATCTCTCTACATTCTTGAAACAGTTATTATTGTCTCTTTTTAAAAAATTATTGCCATCTTAGTGAGTGTGAAATAGTATATGTATCTCTTCAGGTTCTTATTGGCCATTTGTGTGTCTTCTTTGGAGAAATATCTATTCAAATAATCTGCCTATTTTTAAAAAATGGTTGTCTTTTTATTGTTGGCAGTGTACGAGTTCTTCATATATTCTTGATATGTCACTTATCATACATGTGATTTGCAAATATTTTCCCATGTCACGGGTTTTATTTTCACTTCATTTTTAATTTTAATGAATTTCAATTTATCTTCTTGAATATTTCTTTTTTTTTAATGTCACAGCCAACATACCATGACCTAATTCAAGGTCACAAAGACTTACACCTATACTTCTTCTAAAAGTTTTACAGTTTTAGCTCTTACATTTAAGTGTTTGATCCATTTTGAGTTAATTTTTGTATATGGTGTGAGGTAAGATTCCAACTTCATTCTTTTACTTATGACCATCTATGTGTTCCAGCACATGGATGTTTGCTGAGAGTACTGTTCTATACCTATTGAATTATGTTGGTAATCAAGTCAAAAATGGGCCTTTCTTCTTTTCTAATGTAAGCATTTAAAACTTTAAAATTCCTTCTGCCACTCATATGAACCATACAAAATTGGCAAATATGTAAAAACAGAAAATAGATTCATAATTTACAGGTGATACAGGGAGGAGAGAGTTGAGACTGGCTGCTAATAGGTATAGGATTTCTTTCTGAGTGATGAAAATTTTCTGGAATTAGGTAGTGGTGATTATTGTATAACATCGTGACTACAGTAAAAACCACTGAATTGTACACTTTAAATTGGTGATGTCCTCGTTTTCATTCAGTTCAAAATAATTTTAAATTATCTTCGTATTTTCTTCTTTGACCGATAGAACATGTAAAATATAATGTTTAACTTCCAAATATTTGTGTATGTTTCTGAACATTTTTCTGTGTTTTACTTCTAATTTAATTATTCTGTGGTGAGATTTCAAATTTTAAAAATTGGCTTAGTTGTTTTTATGGCCCAAATTACGGTCTATTTTGGTGACTGTTCCATGGAACTTAAAATAAATAGGTGTTCTGCTATTGTTAGGTGGAGTCTTCTGTAGGTGTCAGGTCAAATGGATTGATACTTGTGTTCATCTCTTTTATATCCTTACCAATTTGCTGATTTTTCTGCCTATTATTTGTTTTATTAATTCCTGAGAGAGGAATGATGAAATGTATATATTCAAACTATGATTATGGATTTATCTATTTCTTCTTTACATTTTGTCAGTTTTTGTTTCATATATTATGAACCTCTGCCAGCAGGTGCACAAACATTTAGAGTTGTTAAATCTTCTTCAATTTTTCATTTTGTCACTATGAAATTGTCTCTCTTTACCTCTGGTGCTATTCCTTTTCTTAAAGTCTTCTTTTTCTATTATTAATATAACTACTCCAGCTCTCTTATGATAAGCATTGTACAATATATATTTTTTCATTCTTTCACTTTTAAACTATTTGTGTTTTGATATTTACAATTTCCTCCTCCTTCGTGAAGAAGGAAAATAATGCTTGGATCTACACAAAAGAATGAAGAGCACCAGAAATGGTAAACCTGAGGATAAATATATGTTATGTTAACCTTTCTTTAATGTATATCTGCTGATGGTGAATTCTCTAAGCTTTCATTTAACTCAAAAAGTCTTCCATTATGCTTTCATTTTTAAGAGGTATTTTCACTGGATACAGAATTTGAGTTTGTTGGTTATTCAGTACATCAAATATAGCCTTCCATTGTCTCCTGGTTTGCATAGCTTAGATTAGAAGTCTGCAGTATACCCTATCTCTGTAATACTATAAAATATATTGTTTTCCAGACTACTTTTACAATTTTCTCTTTATCACTAATTTTAGTAATTTTATTATGATATACTTTGGTATGATGGTATGATTTTCTTTGTTTATTCTGATTGGAGTTTATTGTGATTCCTGGATCTGTGGTTTTTATAGTTTTTATCAAATTTGGTAAATTTTCAGCTTCGATTTTGTCAAATATTTGTTCTCCCTTTTTTCTCTTTTTAAATTACACATATGTTAGACCACTTGATATTGGGTTAATGGGACTTTGTTCATTTCTTTCTGTTTATTTTTTTAAGGCTTCTTCCTCTTGGTGCTTCATTTTGGATAGTTCCTGTTGCTGTTTTCAGTTTTACTTTTCTCCTCATAGCATCCAATTTGCTTTGAATTTCAGCCACTGACCTTTCATTTCAGATATTGTCTTTTTCACCACTAGAGGTGCATTCCTTCCTCATTTTATGTGTGTTTTTCTTAAAATCCTGGAGTATATTTTGCATACTTAAACAGTTTTAATGTGCCTGTCTGTTCATTCCTGTCTGTTCAACTCTGTCATTTTCAGGCATGTTTCTATTAATTGACTTTTTTCTTGATATTAGTCACATTTTTCTGCTACCTGGTGAGTCTAGTAATTTTTGCTTAGATGTTGGATATTTTAAAGGTTACACTGTTGAATGTCTGTATATTTTTAAATCTTCCTTTAAAGAGTATTGAGTTTTTATCTGGCAGGTAGTTACTTATGAATAAGATTATTCCTTTAGAGGCTTGTTTTCAGCTTTGTTAGAATGAGCCTAAAGTTTCTTTTATTCTAGAGATAGTTCAGTCCTACTATATGCATATGATCCTTATTGGATCTCCACTGAATGCCTCAGGTGATGAAGCTGGTTGATATTTATATATCTCAGAATCTCATATGAACTCTCCAAATTCTTCAGCTTATAGCTCCTGGTCATTCTTTGCCCAGACTTATAAAGCTTCACTCTGGGTATGAACATCTTGGTATTAATCACTCAATAGAGCACTTGTGCAGATTTCTGGAGTTTTTTTTTTTTTTTTTAAACATAGTCCCCTTTTTTCTGGAACACTGTCCCACAGCTTCAATCTACAGTCTCCTTGAGCTTCATTTCTATATTTTAACTCAGCAAGACTACTATATTCTGCTTGGGATATTTTTTCCCCTGCTGTAAAGTCCAGAATGTGCCTCCAATCAGAAACTGTGGTGATCACTCACCACGTGTATTTTCTGTATCTCATGGGTCATAGTTTTGCACTGTGTGCTGTATGGTCTCTGAAGCCATCAGTACATTTATTTTGTTGTTTTCTAGTTGTGTACAGGGGGAGGGTAAATCTGGATCCTGTTGCTTTGTCATGGCCAGAAGCAAAAATCTTAAGCACAGGTATTGATAAAGAAATGGAATGATAGCAGGCAGGTCCAGAAACTAGACACTGATAACCTGGCTGGGGGTTCCAGGATATAAGGAAGCAACAGATAAACTCTACCATCTGCAAGCCATGCAGGAACAGGTATGGCAATGGAGAAGGAAGCAAACAGTTTTTAAAGTTACTACAAACAAATCTCATCTGTGTTCCCGGAAGGCTGGCTATCTTACATTTGCTCTCCAGATTCACCCTTTGTGCTGTCGGCCTGTCTAGACTCATCAATGGATGCCTTTGACCTCTAGTTTCTAGTTGTGCCCAGGGAAAGAGAGATACAAACAGGAAACTACATGACAGAAGACACGTTTATTCCCCTAGTTCCTCTTGTCAAATCACTGTGGATTAGTTTTTCCCCTCTGCCAAAAGTTGCACTGTCACCATCTTATGAGGAAGCCCCCTCCTTATAGGTACTCTCTGTGGATTCTCCTAACTCTTCCTTCCTCTTGATTATTTGGATTTAGGGATGGTAATGCTTCCTCAATGTTATTAAGTTTAAAGTATTGCACCTTCCTTTGTTACTTCCCCTAAACCCTGCCCATAGCTTGATAAACAGTCCCTTCATTAAATTCTCCTCTTTTTTTCCACCAGAATTCTGACGGATGCTACAGGGTTGTTGATGCTGCCTCTAAATGTAAAACATCTAGTGCCCAGTAATTGTAAGGCATTAGGCAGATCACTTTACTAACTGTAGCCTCAGTTTGCCCTTAGCCTAGCCCTGACTACTTGAGAAACTCAAATTCAGGAGGCTGTACCGTAGTAGCAGACCTGGGGAAAGAAGTGCCCCCTCCACTTTCCCTACCTGTTGTTTCTTTTGTCCCTCGTTCTTAGAATTCCTAGCTTAGCTGCTCTGCTTCACAGGCTAACCCAAGGCTCTTCCTCTAGGTCTTAGCAACAGCTATAGCCTGGTCAGGGCTATGAGAGCAAGAGACCAGATAAAAACCACTCACATGAAGACAAGTGTCATTTGGGGAGCATGCTCAAGGTCAAGTTCACACAAGCAACTCAGCTTTTAGCCCTAGCCAGTAGGGACTATTTTCCCTTCTGATACATGCTCCCTGGAGAAGATTTATTTTTGTTTTTTTAACTAGAAAGATAGATCAATAAAATGAGTTAATGAAAATGTTAAAAGATAGAGATTTTAAATAAAGAAGGAAAAGTCATGAGTTTATAAAAAGGTTAGTCCTGAAGTCAAGGAAGCAAGTTAGACAGTCAGGTACTGTAGTTCCCTCCAATCCCCCACCCTCAGGCTGAAGCACATTTACAAATGGAAGCCAAAGGTCTGGTGGAAGGAATCCACAAGCAGGAGGAGTCAGAGTTAGTGACACTCTACTCTGAAAGACATTAGGCCACAGTGAACATATAACCTCTCGGGCAAGCATCCCCAGATGCCTGTCCTAAGAAAGGGAAAATGAAACGGTCTCCCACCCTTCTGTGAAAACCCATTAAACCTACTTGCCTTCCTGAGGAGGTTATTTTCTGCGTGGGGCATCTTTTTTGTCTACTCCTTGATCAGAGGGACACTTAAGACCCTTTTCGAGGCTTCTAATGTGGCAAGCCTATTCAGTCTCCAAGGTTGATGTTTTTCCTAGACTTCATTTGATCCTCGCCCCAAATATAATGCACCTTTCTCCTACCCATGTTGGGACTCAGTACCAAAGCTTCCAGGGCCACTACTCCAGGGTCAGCCCCTCTCTCTCCCTTTCCCTCCAGGAGTCCTTCTAAGATCTAGGGTAAGACTGATGCTTCTCTGAGAATCAGACTTCCTCACCTTAAGTCTTGCATTGGCTTAAAAATTATATTGCATCTTTCTTTTAGAGAAAAAGTCCATATTGTCTTATTATTTATTAGCATTAAAGGCAATCCAGGCTTACCCAAGAACTAGGCAAGTTGTTGGACTGGATCTACCCAGGAGTCCAGAGATTCCCAAGTGAGTCAGCAGACCCCTGAGGTAGTAGAGGCCTAAGAATAGCAATCTTACCTACAGCCTCTACGTGACCCCTTCTGACCCATCCCCACCATGGGTAGCTGTTGTAATCTGACTCACTGTGGCCCTCTAGACAGCTCTGGTTTCTGATAAGAACCTTCCATGAAAGAAGAGGCTTGCTCACTTCTGTACTAGCTGCTCACACTATTGGTTCAAGGCTTAGAGAGTATAGTCCTTTGACCCCTAACCCTTGACCCTGGCCCCAGCGAACTATTCCTACTGGTCCTTCCCTGGGGAAAGGCCGGTACTTAACATTTTTTACTGAAGGGAGAGCAGAGACAATCTACCCAATGATATGCTATTGTTAATTAATACCCCAAATCCTTAAGTAGGAGTGACTGAAAGGCTTAAGGTTCCTTAACTCTTCCTATTCTCAACTGAATCTAAAGTTTATTTTCCCAATGTCCTCCAATCATGTTTCAGGCCCTCACCTGTCTGTCCATAGCCCGAATACAATTGGTCTGGGATGGGATTTGGAGAAAGCAGACACAATGCCTAGCAGTTGATGAGTGGCAGCTCAGGGGTTTCTGTAAAGGAGAGCCTATGGATGGAATGCTGGGCAATGCAGGAACTAGGGGGCCTTCATCAGGCTGTTTTGTATAGTAAACACTCTATTTTTCACTTAGATTGCATGTTTATTTATTTAGAATGACTTTAGGGGAAGCCAATGAAGACTGGAGGGGAGGGGGGCAAGGCCCTTCCCAACCACTCCTTGACAATCCCTACCTAAGATAATTTAACCACCTCATTGTATTTCCTCACTTCTTACTTATTTTTTTCTTCCTTTGTCACTCATTCAGTCCCTGGAAAATCCCATCCCATGCTCATTATTTCATTCATTCACCCACCCACCCACCTGTCCATGCATCCATCCATCCATTCATGATGGCAGCTCCTTCTCAATGGGAAGTAAAAGCCCCTTGCCAGAGAGAACCCCTATATTTTTCATCCACACCTGTGGGGTAATCCTCTTTGTCTTCACATCCCAAGTGATGCCCAAGGGAGCTGATGATGTCACTGCACTTCTCCATAGCCACCTTTCTTCTCTTGCCATTCAGCCACCATGGATATTTTGTAACTATTCAAAACTAAAGAGGGCAGCTGAGCCCAGTTCCAGGACAGCTGATAGCTCCTGGCTCCTGGCTCCTGGCTCCTCCATGACCCTAGCCACCCCGTTTGCCTGGGGCAGAGCTAAACTGGCCTTCTCCTTACGGTCCCCCAGGGCATCAAGTCTTCAGGCTGGGGCCCTGGGCTGTTTACAGCCCATCCTACAGGAGGAAAAATAAGCTCTCAAAGTAGAAAAAGTTGCCTTTCCTCCTGTTGCTATTGGAAACATAACAACAGAGCCAAGATGTAGTGGCTTAGCAAGAATAAAACAATGCTGTCAGCAATCAGGACCCAGCTGATCTCCCCAGTGGTGACGCAGGTTCTGTGCACCGTAACAGTGAGTGTAATCAAACCCAGAGCTTTGGGGTGCAGGAGGCAGGCCAAGCAGCCCCCATGCCACTCCCCTTTCCCATGTCACTCATGCCTCTGGCAGACCAGGGGGTTGAGGTGGCTGATAGGTCAGCACAGGCTCACAGAGGGTTACTGTTCATGTCTTTACTTCTTTCCTAAAAGAGGGGTCAGCCTGGAACCTGGGTACCTGGAATGGAAGGGAGAGCATGCCTCTAACCTGGCCTGCATCCCTGAGCTCCAGTTACCCCTTTACCATCCAGGCCTCCAGTGTCCCATCTGTCCTAGAGTCACTGCCTTAAGGCACTGCCTTTAGTCACTGTCCCACCTGTCCTAGAGTCACTGCCTTTAGGAGAGACCTTGTCTGGTCCTGGCCCTCTCAGGAGCAGAATCCTCACTTGGGATTAGACCCTCCACAGGGGACAGATGGCTTAAGCCCAGGGGCATCACAGAGGAAGAAGAGCCATTCTGACTTCCAGGACACTCGATGGGGAACAACTAATTCAGTCAACACATATCATCCTGGGCCAGGATTGGTGCTGATTCATTTTGATTCCTACAGGCACCGTCTCTCTCCTCCTGAGGTTGAGTCTAGTGGGGAAGACAAAAACGGATCAAGTAATTAAAGCGGGAGTCTATTTACCAAAAGGGAGTGTTCACAGGAGGTCCCAAGTCTGGGAAGAGGGTGGTCATGGAAGGCCTTTCTGAGAAGATGGCATTTAAATGAAAGGCAAAAGTGCATTTCTCTTACTCACCTCCTTGCCCCCAGAGCCTAACACTGGGCTGGCACATAGTAGACACTCAGTAGTTTGATGAATGAATGAATGAATAGGAAATGGACAAATATCTCTGCATTTCCTGATAGCCCTTGGTTACTTACAGGATTATGTTGGGTCTATTAATGTATCCATTTACCAAAACAAACAAACAAACAACAACAAAAAAAAAACAACTAGATGTTATGATTCCTCCCGAGGTCTATTCATGTTAGGGACATGCTATGTGCAATTCATTCAATTTTAGAGGTGTTTATGCTGGTTTACAGCTGGGGAAGATGATACCCCTGAGATCTCACAGGGAGTCTTCTGGACTTGCTTCCTCCTGACACCCCCAGACCACACCATGGAGAACTCGGTAAATTAATTCATCAAAGTGAGGAAGGCAAGCCCCTTGACAGGTGATTGGATTTAGATCTGAAAGCAGAGACGGGTTAATACTTCCTGTGCCCAGATGTCCTAACCACAGACCAAATCTCCATGGGAGGCAAGGGGAGAATAGCGCCATGGACCTACCTTCTTTTTCTCAGAAGAGGGTGAAGGGTTCTTGGAAATTCCCTTAAAGCATTCAAATGAGCAAATCCAGGGCTGTTTGCTGTCAGGTTTCTGGGCAGGATTATGGGCAGACTGACCAGCTGTTCCCTCCCCCAGGACTGCCTTAATTTCTAAGCCCTACTTCTCAGTCCCAGGCAAAGTGGGCCCAGCTGTAAAATGCCCTGAAACTCTCCCAGACCTCAAAACATGCCCACAGCACAGTGTCACTCTTGGGGAACCTGTCCGTAATGTACAGCAACAAACATCTTCTTTCCCTTCCCTCTCCAACACCCACCTTTCCCACAGGAGAAATGAGAGCTAGTAACACTGAGTATAGACAAGGCCACCATGTACGGTTGTGCAGGCTGTTCACTGCAAAAGGCCAACCTGCACAGAAGGCAGATGGGGGCTGAAATTCAGCGTGCACTCAGCCTGCCAAGCTGTGCCCTGGCATGGCTGTATCCACAAAGAGGAAGGGGTGCCTTTTTCTAATTCAGACATAGGTGCCATATGGGCTAGTAGTGACCCTGGGTGGAGAGCCCAAAGAATTACATCTGAGGAGGAAAATAAGCGAATCACTTCCTTGCTACCATCTAAACATTCCAGCCAGGTGTTCCTCAAGTGATCAGATATGCTAATAAGGCAGACTTCTTAGAAGGTAATGGAATATGATGGATAAACCAGAAGGACAAATAGGGCTTCGTGATTTGTTTTTCTGTGTCTAGAATTCAGATGACAGTGAAAATCTAACTATTGAGATGTACTAAGGAAGGATCAAATGTCTTCTTTCTGTTAAAGTACTTTAAAGGAGAGTAAAGATTTGCAGTGAGTATAAGCCCCCTGGGTTGGAAACACCTGGAGTCTGGAATGTAGCCCAAACACTGGGCTCCAGATTTGCCTACCTTGAGCTTTTTGGTCAGGAAGGGGGTCCCTGAAAGATGAGAAGAAGTGGGCATTTTCCCAAGAGAATGACCTTCCCGTGGAGGTCCAGGCATCTCACCAGAGAACACATCTCATGCTCAGGATGATTAGCTCTTGGTTGGTGTCGTCTGAATGGTGGCATAACGTGGATGTGTTGCTAGGAAAAGAATCTGATTTCAGCACGTTTGATGGGTGTAGAACAAAGGACCGTGGTCCCCTTTGCCGATCACTTTATACTGCAGGGATATTTGGCAAAGGCAACTCATACTTATGGGCAAGGGCAGTCGCCCCCCCCCCTCAGAAATGCGTCCCCAGCATGATATCCTGTGTTATCTGCCCATATGCCCAGGCTGAAGGGGGCTATGGTTCTGGGGAAGCTAAGAGGGAAGATGGGCAGGGAGCAAGACCTGCCAATCACAGCTCTCCTAGCACTTCTGGCACCTCCCTATGCCAGACCATGAAGTGGGGTCAAGAGATGGAACCAAAATGCTTCCTGAGACTCTGGGACCCCCCTAAGTGCAGTTCCCTACCCTCATAATTCTAAGTCCTCTATGGCTCTTGTATCTACCAGGCAATTACCTGGGAGCCATCTCTGGTCTTGCGGGAGGGAAGCCCAAGCTTCTGAGTTTCAGGAAGAGCAGCCTAGGATCTCGGTGCTGTTGAAACTCAGCATGCGTGGGCGGGCAGTTCCTGGTGGTGGGGCACAGGCAAGCACCCTGGCCAGGAAAGTCAGACCAATGTCATATGACTCCTGTGTGATCTTCTCAAGAAACAGGGCCCTGGGCAATTTCACTCCTAAGTGAGACTTCCTCTTCTTCCCTCATCATCCCTTTTGTTTTTTCTAAGCAAAAGTTACTTGGATCTTGCAGATAATTTCACATCCAGAGCCTTCCGATGCCTTGTGGGAAGTACATAGGATAGAAGCAGGTGGCTCCGGAGTGCCTGCCATGCTGCACGTGGAGCTAAGGGGTCACTTTGCCAGGAGGATCGTATGAAATCCTCAGACCACCCTGAGATGAAGCACTGTTACTGTTATTATAAAGGAGTTTAAGTAGCTTGCCCGAGGTGACACAGCCAACAGTGATGCAGCTGGGAACTGGACTAGACCATGTGGCTCTAGTGCCCACATTCATCACCACCTCATAGCATAGGAGTCCCAGGTCTTTCACAAAGCCAAAAGACTGGGATACTGGGATACGATGAGGAGGAAAGACCACAGCTCCCTCATACCCATGGTCAGCTAAGCTCTGCCTATGTCTTGAGATGTGTATCGGAGCTACAACTCCTTTCGGTATTTTATCTGAGACAGGGACTTTATCTGCCTTGCTCTTTTCTGCCTACCCTGTGCCTCAAGCCAGACCTGATTTACAAAAGAACGTTTATTGGCAGAATGAAGGGCCGCCTCCCGAGCCACCTTTGTCCTGCCTTCTCTTCTCTCTCTCTCTCCCAAGCCCTTAATACACACTGGGCTCCCCCGACTTTTTATTTTTATGAAACAGGGCCTTACTCTGTTGCCTAGGCTGTAGTGCAGTGACACAAACATGGCTCACTGCAGCCTCGACCTCCCAGACTCAAGCCATCCTCCCTCCTTGGCCTCCCAATTAGCCCACAGAAGGCAGGGTTCCTGCACAGGTACCAGGTTCTACTCAAGCGAACCTATGTTCCCACTTCTGACCCTAGCATGTCTTAAACATCCATATCCCTAGATGGGCAGCTGGGGGAGATCTTGACCCTGTGTCCTTCCTACAATAGGGTCTCAGCTTCTCCTGGGTTCTCCTATCCACACAGTTTTAGCTCTTCTTTAGGTTTCCAGGGCTGCCCCCGAAGAGGCAAATCTAAGAAGGAGGTTAGCAACTGCATTCTTGGCCCTGGTCTCCTTCCCCTGAGCAGCCACAGTGTGGGTGAGGTTCAGACTCCCCCATGGTGTGGCTGGCTCCCGGGTGGGCACAAATAGCATGTTCATCAGCTATCAAATGTCAAAGATCAGAAGCCAAGCCACATAAGCACCTCAAGATGCTTTTCCAGCAGCCATCCTCTGTATTTATCCACTGGAACAGCTTGACAAATCTGTCAGTGCTAAGGAGGGTAGGAATCAAACCAAATAGGTCCCTACTTTCAAGGTGTCCACCATCGACCTGAGGAGACCAATATACATGGAACAGTTAGTAAGCAGTGCAAGGTTTATGTGGTGCCATGTGCCAGACACAGCTCAGTAAGCGGGAATAGTGCTGAGGGAATGCAGGGGCAAAAAATCCTGAGAAATAAAGCCTTTCAAAGTGGCTATCAGGAGGTCCTCTCCTATATTCCCCAATCTACCTAGCATGTCATTCCTCTTTAATTACCTATTGCTGCATGACAGATACCCTAAAACTTAGTGTCTCGGAACAGTGCATTATTATCTCTCACATCTCTGTTGAATGGGCTCAGCTAACTGGTTCTCGCTCAGGATATTTTGCAGTTGGAATGGCTAGGACTGAAGTCATCTGAAGGTTCTACTGAGCTGGACGTCCAAGGTCAGCATCACTGGCAGTGATGCTGAATGTTGGCTGAGAGCTCAACTAGGGCTCTTAAATGCAGCAACTATTTCTGGCCTCTCTCTGTGGCTTGGACTTCTCACAGGATGGCGGCCGATTTCTAGAGCAAGTGTTCAGTACTGAAGGTTCTAAGAGATCCAGGCATATATTGCAAGGCTTCTTACAACCAAGACTTAGAAGTTCCAGAATGTCGCTCCTACCATATTCTGTTGGTCAGGTAGACCAGATTTAAGGGGTGAGAAGCAGCCCGTGAATCTGAGGAAGGAAAGAACTAAAGTCTGCCATCTTGGAGGCTATTATAGCTTCCTTTAAATAAAGATAACATACATTTGTTGAACCAAGACAGAAAATGAACTCTCACCTGGGAAAGGAAGATAATTTGTCCTTGTATCTAGAAGGTGCTTCTTCAAGTCCTACCCCAGCCTGTTTTCTTACCTCATACCCCAAGGTACATTCTTTGACTATGTCCTAGGCCTAGAATTCTGGAGCTAGAATGTGGAAGAGAGTGGGAAAAAACCACTTATATCATCCTAATAAACAGCCCACATTTAAGAATGAGTTTGCTATGTGACTGTTGCCACGAAATTGTTTATCTGCCCTTGCTGCTGCGTGGCCTTTAAGGGACATGATCTGGTGCCAATGATGTCCCAGCAGCATTTGCCATGGACACCTGGAGGTCAAGGTTGGTAAGGGAGCTTCTTGCCAAAATGAAGTCACATAAAAATCCCTTTGCTTTCTTGTGACCACCAGCTAATTGAGCTATGAAGGAAAAGAAAGCCATAAATTCCTCAGATGTGTGTCCACAGTTGGAGCAGGGTGGGCTACTACAGAGACCTAGCCTACAAGCCATGAGACCCCGTTTGAGTCCTTGAGTGCCCCCGACTTGTTTGATGGGGGAGGTCCATCTAACCTCACTGAACATGCTCCAGGAGCTGCATTTGGAAGGCTATGAAATCATCTGGCTGGGACTGCCTTTCTCACCCATCTGAATAATTCAAGCACAATAACTCACTTCTAAGCCAGCCACTGGCTTCCCCCAGCCTCTGTCTGCTAGTGCCCATTACTTATGGGGTGCAAACACTGTCAATATAAAGCAGAATGGGGGTACTTTGCATATGCCACCTCCCACCAACTCACTCCTAGTCTATCCTACTTGAAAAAACTTTCAATCTCCTTCCCCAACAACATGTATTTAATAGCTACTCTTTTTCCCTTTCTTTCTTCTGCATAAAATTTCATTAATCATACATTTCTCGGTTCATGACACACTCATCTTTGTACCATGCATACTTGTATTTAGCTATTTAGTTACTTTTTTTAAAAAAAAATAAACACCGTCCAGTCAGCCCACAACTTAAAACAAAAGCCCGGCCCTTGACAACAACCAACACGTCTTCCAAATTCCAAATGACGGCGACAGAAAAATGAAAGAGCCGGTCTTCCAGCCTAAACAACCCGGAAGAAGCCTGTGCCTATCAAAAGGTTCCACTTCTAGCATCCGAAAATGGCTTATTTTCCAAATGTCTTGATTTTTACATGACCCAAGTGTCCTATTATTTCCAGTCATTTAAAATCTGGCTTCTCAAGTGGTGTATCAGTTTATCTTGATCTGTGCGTCCTACAGAAACATGGAAGATGACTATTTCTTGTTTTCAGTTAAACACGCAGCCGCCTGCGGACTAGAGCCAGCGTCTGCTTCCGGCCGCCGGGGGCGCAGGGCGGGAAGGGGCCAACGCAGCGCCCCGCTTACCTGGGGTAGGAGCTCGCGGGTCGCTGCGCGCATGCGCATTCGTCTTGCCCAGCCCTGCGCTCGGCGGACGTGGGCGGGGGCGGGGGGCCCGGCTCCCAGCTCCCGGGCCGCCTCGCTGCACAAAGGCCTGCTTTGTTCTCTCGGCTCTGTTTTAAATATCTGACGAATATTCCCCCCATCCCTGGGCCAAATCCCCGGCCTGACTGCAGGCGAGGCACAAGGGCGCATTGTGGGGCCAAGCGAGGGGCGAAGGGGGCTGGGGGTGGCCGGCGCGATGGGGACGCTTCGGTTGCACCAAGTTGACTCAGCCGTTTGGGTCACCTGGGCTGAGTCGCGGGCAGGATGCAGGAGATGGGGGTGGGGTGGTGTCTCTTGTCGTGTTCTTCCAGTCCCAGAAGTAAACATTGGAAAATGGCAACCCCAGCAGTGAACCGGACTGTTTCCAAGCCTGGCCTGTAAGGAGGAGCTGAGGTTGGAGCTGAGGTTTCAGCGGAGCCCCCAACTCTCCCCTAGCCGCACGGCCTCGGGGCATGAACCCACGAAGCCAGACGCTGAGTTGCTTATCAGACCATCGCTGTACATATTTAGAAAGTGCCTATCACTCAGACACTTTGAAAAGCGTGCCATTCCAGCGCAAACCAACCCGAACGGGCTGGAAGTGGGGAGTACTTTCTTCCCGCAGGTTTTGGGCTAGAGAGAGGCTGCGGGAAGGGCATCAGCCCTGGCTTCCTGCAGCCACAGCTTCTAGCCCCACACGATGCCCAACTTCATTTTAGCAATGACCCCTCGGGAAAATCACACCCTTCTTGGTTTGCTCCCTCCCTTCTTCCCTCCCGAGGGGAGACAGGGGGTGGTTGGGACCTGGTTCAAACAAAAGTAAGCTTTCAGCTGGTAGGGGAGCTGCCCCGCCTCTTCCCTGCCCTTGTCTTTCTGGTATTCATTGGGACTACCAGGTAGCTTTCCTTCCCAGCTCAGGTGTTTACCTGCTGCTGCAGAGGAGGAGTTTTTGCATTGTCTCCAGGGAGGTTTGCTAAATAAGAATCCCCAAACCCACCTCTCTTTCCCCTTTTCTTCTTTATAGGTAGAGACAACACTGCCTTTCAGACTGGGTCTTGGGAACTCAAAGCTAAACACAAAATGTCGGCCTTAGCAGCTCTGAAAAGTGTGCTTGGTCTTAGGTTTAATCTTAAAAAGGAGGTGTTCATACCCCAGCTTGCAAACAAAGCTTTCATACCCTCAGCATCTTGAAGGGAAATTGCCGCCCTTCCATCCAGGGCAGATGAAGGAAGAACCAGCTTGGGAGGGTTGGATTCAGGACTAACTATCTTTATCCTTTTGTGATGCCTGTTTGAGGTCTGACTGGGAGCCCAAAAGTCCTCCTGTGGTGGTTTGTTATAAATCCCAAGGTTGAACTTACAATTCCCAGCTGCAAAAAGCATATGTACCTCCTAAGATCTTTATTTTTAATCATAGTTTATGATTTTCACATTTCACATACTGTCATATTTCACCAATACTCTAATAACTCGAATATTAAAGCTAATCCATCATAGACCAACAGTCTTATTTTGCAAATGAAGGAACTTGTCCAGAGCCGTTCAGAAAGACAGCACGGAGTCGAGCCTCGAGGCCAAGTCTCCTGCCCTCATGACCGGGTTCAGTCCCTTCTAACATGCTAGTCGTGAACTAAAAGACCAGGTTTCCACCTACCACTTCTTGCAAAATTCTTACCACTTCAGGGAGGATTCTGAATCCAGAGTAAGAAGCTTTGAGGAAAGATTTTTGATATTCAGGTAGCTTTGAGGAGAGGGACTCTCTTCTCAGTTTAGCCCCTAGAAAGCCTGAGCTTGGCCAGGACCACACTCACTGCAAGCTTAGAGACATAAGTCACGTTCCACTGCCTGGGTTGCTAAGTGGCAGAGAAATCCTGGGTGTTTGTTTCCAGGCACTCTTGAGCCTCCTGAGGAATTTCTTCAAGCAACACTAAGTGTTCTTTCACCACTCTGTTGGCCAGTAAGTCCCCTATCTCTGCAGATGATAGCAGCTTGTTCTTTCTCCCCCACTATTTCCCCCTGCCACAGGCCAGCCTGGAGCCACGTGTGGGAAGGTGTGACCTAGAACTTCACCTCCCTTCCTGATGAGTGTGCAGAATCTCCCCAGCTATAAAATAGCCTGGCAGTTTCTACCCCACCCCCCATGCACCTCCAGACTAGGAGATGTTGGAAGGTTTACTCGAGCACATTTGAGATGCAAACACAAGCTGCTTGGAGAGAAGCCTTCACCAGCAGCCTCAACCTATAGCAGTGCTTGGCCATCTGGGCAGTAGGTGCCAGGATTTATAACCCCCTGAGCTTCAGATGGTGTGATCGTTCTAGACAACATTCAGCCTATAACTTTTTTTGTTTGTTTTTTTGCTTTTTTGTTTTTTTTTTTTTTTTTTTGAGACGGGGTTTCGCTCTTGTTACCCAGGCTGGAGTGCAATGGCGCGATCTCGGCTCACCGCAACCTCCACCTCCTGGGTTCAGGCAATTCTCCTGCCTCAGCCTCCTGAGTAGCTGGGATTACAGGCACGTGCCACCATGCCCAGCTGATTTTTTGTATCTTTAGTAGAGACGGGGTTTCACCATGTTGACCAGGATGGTCTCGATCTCTTGACCTCGTGATCCACCCGCCTCGGCCTCCCAAAGTGCTGGGATTACAGGCTTGAGCCACCGCACCCGGCCAGCCTATAACTTTTACTGGCACATCCTTTTTTTCATTCTACATTGACCCATACCACCACCACCACCACCACTACCCCAACCCCTTGAACCAGCCCCTGGTCTCAAGAACTCCCAGGCTGGCAGATGAAGGAACATTTCAAAGCCATCACATGGTAGTGCTGCCTGCTGGCCAACAGCTCCATTTCAGCAGCGTCGCCTTTGGACTGTTCAGCAGTGTTTGTGCAAGTATTTGAATATTTTCTTGTATTTTAGCCCTATTATTGTATAAGAATAAGTGGAAATGGAAAAATGAAGTGCTGATGCTAGTGATAAGAAGGGCAGGTCTCACAGATTTCATATAATTGAGACCAAGATGGGAATCATTAGGCGTGCTGAACATGGGGTTATTCAGCCTCAATCAGATGCTCACTGGAGTTAAGCCAGTCAACTATGTGTCCAATTGTGAAGAAAAAGAATACAATTAGAGTTCTAACATATATGAAATTCTGAATGTATATGGTCAAAGATTGTGTCTAAAAGGTAGGTGTAGTTGGGATTTACCGGATTCTCTCAATTCTAAAGCTGCATTGATTTAATAGCAGTTTTTCAGGACTGGGCTGGGGAGATGCTATGAGACCGGAAATCAGGAAAATACAGTGATAATATTGTTTTGCTTCCTGGGAACAGACCCTTCCCTCATAACATGCAAGTGTACTGCTTGCATCTGGCATGATGGACCAGAGGGTTTTCAGGAAAGCATTAGGTATGGGAGGGGGGAGTAGCCTGGAGACCGATCCCTGTGGGAGTCACTACAGCACGGAAGCCAGGGACAGGCCTTTAGTTAATGTACCAGAAGGGATGGAACTTGACTTGAGAGAGGTCCTCCTGCCACAAGGTTTTGAAGCTCCTGTGTGCCAGGTGTATAGAAAATCAAGGGAGTTGGCCGAGTGTGGTGGCTCATGCCTGTAATCCCAACACTTTGGGAAGCCAAGGCGGGCGGACCACCTGAGGTCAAGAATTCGAGATCAGCCTGGCAAACATGGTGAAACCCCATCTCTACTAAAAATACAAAAATTAGCCGGGCCTGGTGGTGCACGCCTGTAATCCCAGCTACTTGGGAGGCTAGAGCAGGAAAATTGCTGGAACCTGGGAGGCGGAGGTTGCAGTGAGCCAAGATCATGCCATTGTACTCCAGCCTGGGCGACAGAGTGGGACTCTGTCTCAAAACAAAATAAAACAAAACAAAACAAAAAAGAAATTCAAGGGAGTTAAAAGCAGAGAGTATAAGGTATACCTTTTCCTCTTTAGGCACCTGTCACTTTATCACTGTCCAAGCTCTGCCTGTGGGCCATGCTGTCACTGGGAGGCTTTGCACAGTCTGTTCCCTCTGCTGAGAATATCTAGCCTCCCTCCTTGGCTGCCTGGCCAGCCTTGGCTTGCCCTTGAAGACTCCGCTCAGGCTCCTGCATCCCCACGCTCCAGCGTCTGTGTGCGCTGGGTGCTGGCTGCCCACCTCCTATTCTTGCCCTGTCCACACTGTGTAACCGTCAGTGTGGACAGAGGGCTGGCCTGGGAGAGTTTGAAGGTGAGCTTTCTTGTTCGTCTTTCAATCTTGTGCATCCCAGGAGTCCTCAGTCAGGGTTTGCTAAGTGAAGTAGGGCAGGAAGGACTGCTGAGCTCTCAGGAAGGCCTCTTCAACAAAACACTCCTGACCTTTGCCTTTGGATCATGCTCCAGGCATGGCCTAGCACAGCCTTTTGAAACCTCTTAGACACTAAGAAACCCTTTCCTTCTTCTCCAGAAGCCAAACCATTTGTTTCTCAATTCCTCTCACTTTGCCCCAAAGGCCCCTCATCTAGGGCCTTCTTACCCACCTAGTGTGTGGTGCTTCACATCCTCTCGGGGGGTTCTTTACTAAAACTTTCAGCAAGGAAAGCCACTGACTTTTCTTGCAACTGTGGGGTGCTCACTGGATTCTTACTGCTTCCTTCAGGCCAAAACAACCTAGCAGTACTCTCTGATCCAAAGCGCTTCTCAGGGAGAGCGGCCAAGGGAGCACAGGAGCCACTTGACCGTCTGGGACTGTGATGTGATGTCTGAACAGCCTCTTTAGAAACACTGTGGCCTTTTCCAGGGATGCCACCCAGACAGGGACATCCCTCACAAGTTGTCTGGGGTCTGGGGGATGGAGGCTGGGAGCACGGGATGGAGGGATTTAGCCTGACAGGGCCTGGTGGGCACCACCCAACCAGCTGTGAATGAGGAGGGGGGTCTGAGCTCTGTTTTGCACCCCTCCACCCACCAACTTGTTCTTGACCTAACACACCCTGCCCCTGCTGCCCTTGTCTGTGACGATGGGCAGCAACTGTCCAAAAACCCTGAGGGGAGCCAGCAGCAAGAAGTCCACCATTGGCCCACATGCCCACCCTACTCAGCGCAATAACCAGTGGGCCCTTTTTTCTTTTTTCAGGAGACAGGGTCTTGCTCTGTTATCCAAGCTGGAGTGCAGTTGTACGATCTCGGCTCACTGCAGCCTTGACCTCTAAGGCTGAAGTGATCCTCCCATCTCAGCCTCCTGAGTAACTGATACTATAGGTATGTACCACCATACCCAGCTAACTTTTACTTTTACTTTTCTTCTTCTTCTTCTTCTTCTTTTTTTTTTTTTTTTGGAGAGAGAGGTTCTCACCATCTTGCCCAGGCTGGTCTTAAACACATGGGCTCAAGTGATCTTCCTGTCTCAGCCTCCCAAAGCGCTGAGATTACAGGCATGAGCGACCACACCCAGCCCTGAGCCTCTTTTTGAGGACACAAATGCCATTGCCTCCTCGCCAAATTGCTCTCCACACAAGTTAGTTCCACATACTCTCCAGGTCCTTGGGACCCCATCAGACTCTCTGCGGCTATGCCCAGAGTCCACTTGAAAGAAACCTGATTCTTTTCCTATGAGGCAAACAGCTGTGATCAGGACATGTCCATCAGAGGAGGATTTGGCACAGCTACAGCGCCAAGGCTCGGATGCATATTTTTTGTGTGATTTCCTAAAATTCAAGCAGGAGACTACGCCTTCCTCCTGAACAGCTGGCTCCCCCACAGCATTTGCATTCCCCCCACGATGTATAACAGAAGCCCACAGCCTGCCCCCTGAGAGGACAAGGCTGTAATTCAGCAAGGCTCCGGTGACATCCTGACCGTGAGAGTGCAGCTGGGGCAGTTTATGAACAGTGCTCTAGTCCCTGGGGGAAGTTAGCCCTGTTCTCCAGCCCACAAGCGTCTATTGTTCGCTTTCTTGTTTTTCTCCAAATGTTTAGATGTGCTCAGAGCACAGAAAATCCCGAAACCGAGGCCACCAGCCAGGGCGATCCTGAAGCAGGGAAGCCTGTGGGCTGGAGCTCTGTGGGGCTACCCCCACCAACATACACCCTTTGTTGTTCCCACCTCGCCCTAAGATGTGGCCATGCTGGAGGTCAGGGGTAAAGGAGTGGCCTCTTCTTGGCCAGGGCTGTTGGGACAACAGTGGGCTTGGATTGTTCCAGCAAGAGAGGTATGAGACCACAGCTCAGGCTCGCTTGGTTGGTATCCAGGGGCAAGTGCCCACGTTACCTTGGGCCCATCCGAAATGTGCACAGAGAGAGTCCGGCTACTGTCTTCCAGTTGCTTGTCACTGACCAAGACTGCGGAGGTTTGACAGGAATAAGCGCATTCTGGCCTCCTTGTCTGCATCAATAACCGGAGTTGGATTCCTGCCTTCAGCGCTTCTTAACTGTGCAATCTTGGACAAATTACTTAGCCTCTCTGAGCCTCAGTTTACTCCTGGGTAAAATAGAACCTACCTCATAAGCTATTTTATCATAGAGCTTGCTTATCAACAAGATCATCAAGTTAAGTGCTGGCACAGAGTAAGCCCTCAATACATACTGGCTATTCTTTGTATTATTACTATTATCAACCATTACTAGTACATCATCCCGAAGCCACTCACTCTGCTTAAAGCATCCACTTTTGTACCTAAACCAATTGCCTTCAACAATCTCCAGTTGTGGGTCAGAGAACAGCTGTGCAAGAACAGCCATGCCAGAGGAATGAAGGATGAAGTGCCTTGTGACGTGGGGAGGAGAGAACGTGCTCAAAAGCCCGTCGCCTTCGCCTCCCACTCCCCTTAGCCCCAGATCCCTTTCTCCAGGGCTCATATTACCTGCCCTGCCCCCATGGCTGGGATTCTCAGCCTGCCACTGGCTCCATAGTCCCTGCAGACCCACCGAAACCTTCCCACTCCTGCCTGGAAAATGCCTCTCCCCTGGATACCACCTTGGCGACCACCGCTGGTCAGCCAGGAATGGGATGAGGGTGAGACAGAGGTGGAGCCTCTGGCAATGGTGCTACATCAAGGAGGAGGGAGATCCAGGACCCTAACTTTGCAGGCCTGGGATGCTGAGTACAGTTTAGAGATTGGGGGTCCATTTACACCAGCTTGGGGGGCTTTGGTGTGAAGAGAGATGAACAGAGTATGAGGGAGGAAGAAAAGGTAAGCATGGGGGAATGCATCCTGAGTCCTAGCCCCTTCTGCCTGAGACAGTTCATATCCCTAAATGAGGTGCCAGGACCTCTGCCTCAAGAAACAGAACTATGATGATCCCCCTTTGGATGCATTAATCCTTTCAAAAATAAGACTCTGGGAGCCTCCGGTGACAAGGCCATATGGTTTCCTTATCTCCCTTGTCTTCTAGCACTCACCTTCCATTTGGAATGTTTATTCCAAGATAATGATCAGATTCCACTTAGGGTGATTGAATGGGGGCCTCTGAGTATCCCCCCTCAATTTCAAATGAATGGGTGATCCGATCCAATAATAGATGACCCTAACAGTCTTCTGCTAATGGATGGAGCTCCTCAGCTCCGTGCCATGCACCTCCAACTTTCTTTTCCTGCAAATATCCACCCCCTTCAACCTGGGAAGCTCCACTTTTACCTGCTTTAGATAGTGGAGGGTGCTCTGTGTAAAATTTCTAGTGAGCAAAATGGAACTGCTTTAAACTATGTTTTAAAAACCAGAGATCTGATGCTAACTCAGGGATTTTTCATTGAAATGTAATGCAAGCCACAAATGCAAAATTATATGTGTAATTTTAAATTTTCCGATAGCCACCCTAAAGGGGTAAAAATCAACAAATGAAATTAATTTGAAGGATACATTTTATTTGAAATCTAATTTATATCATAGTGATTTAATATAATTAAGATATACTATATTTTCTTAGACCCCAAAATACCGTTTAAATTGTTACCAGTATAAAAATTATTTGTGAGATATTTCACCTTCACTTCTTTGTACTTAGTCTTCAATATCCAGAGTGTATTGTTTACTTCCAGCATATGCTGATTCCGACTAGCTGCGTTTCAAATGCTCAATTGCCCCTGTGCTAGTGGCTATTGTATTAGGCAGGGCAGATTTAAACAGACCACACTAAGAACCTAGGGCAAGGACAAACTGGGATGGGCACAATGGCTGCCACTCTTGAGCTGGCTGCCACAGAGAGACCCTTTGAAAAGAAGAGCAATTTACAACTTTGCTTTGAGTCTAAGTGGAGATCTAGTCTTCATCTTGATACCTCTCCTTGCCTTTCCCCTCCCAGAAAGGAAAACCCATATGACACAGCATTCTTTTTAGTGATAGCAATTTTCGTTCTACTAATTTAATGGTAGTCAATTCGCCTGCTAATAAAACTGTCCATTGAGGCCTCCAGCCATGGGAGCTTTTTTCCATGGGCTGTTTAAAAGTGAAGCTAATGCACATTGTCACCAAGCATCTATTCCATGGATCCACTGTACTTTGTCTGAAGAAGGGGAGGCCTGGCTGGGGAAGACAGTCAGCTTTGGGTGACCACTGCCAGTAGATATCCCCTGATTCCGGGGAAGTGGAGACACAATTCAGACTTTGACAGGACACTCAGATAGATGTTCACTAGTCAATCAAATACCATTTTTAAGGCCTAGAGTGGCGGCTCATGCCTGTAATCTCAGTACATTGGGAGGCTGAGGTGGATGGATCATTTGAGGTCAGGAGTTCGAGACCAGCCTGGCCACCATGGTGAAACTCCATCTCCACTAAGAATACAAAAATTAGCCAGGTGTGGTGGCAGGCACCTGTAATCCCAGCTACTCAGGAGGCTGAGACGGGAGAGTCACTTGAACCTAGGAGGCAGAGGTTGCACTCCAGCCTGGGCAACAGAGTGATTCTCAGTCTCAAAAAATAAATAAATAAATAAAATAAAATAAAATCCATATTTAAATGGCCCTTTGTGTTCTGGACCAGGAATTGGAAAAGAACAGAGTTTGTGTTTGGGGATTTGTATATGTGCTTGATGTCTCCAGTCCTAGTGAGTCTTGAATGAGTTAATGATTTAACAGTTGTCCTGCTGAATCAGACATGCCCAGTGCCTCCCAGATCTTCAAATCAAGATAAACACGTACAAGAGCGGGCTGGGAGGGGAGTCCTCTGACAAAGCAGGAGGATGGCAGCCCCAAGCCCCACATGAGGGAAGGTGGGGAGCGGGTTCCAGCCTCCTGGGAGAGGCCTTCCTCGACCACCTTGTGGAATAGTCTCTATCCCCTTTCTCTGCTTTGATTTCTTCAGAGCACTTATAATGCTTGATATTCTATTTCACTTTTATATTATTGACTGCTGTTCTCAGTTTTGTTTCTTGCTATCTCCCCAGTGCCTAGAAAGACTGTCTGCCACTCTTAAAAAACATTTTTTTTTTTTTTTTTCAGACAGGGTCTGGCTCCATTGCCCAGGCTAGAGTGCAGTGGTGTAATCATAGTTTACTGTCATCTCAAACTCCTGGCCTCAAGTGATCCTCCCACCTCAGCCTCCAGAGTAGCCAGGACCATAACCATGGCCATCATGCCTGGCTAATTTTTAAATTTTGTGTAGAGATGGGGTCTTGCTATGCTGTCCAGGCTGGTCTTGAACTCCTGGCCTCAAGCAATCCTTTCACTTTAGCTTTCCCAAGTTCTAGGATTACAGACCTCAGCCAACTCACTCGGCCTTCATCAACATTTGCTGACTGAATAAATAGTACAAGGAGTTTGTTCCAGGCATCCTGCGCAGGCCCGAAAGATCTGTGAGCTTAGGAACAGCCAGAGGATGAGAACAAGCTGGTAGGAGAGGCAGAGTGAGATGGTGGTCTGTGCGTGATTCCCCTAGTAATGGGGAGACAGAGAAGAATTTGCAGAAGTGGAAGAATGTGATTGCAGCACAAAGGCAGTGAGATTATTTTGTCAGCAACATTTGGATCCCATTGGTGATGAGAGACATGTGGGCCCGGCGAGGAGACAATTGTGGTAGTCAAGACAGGATGTGAATAAGACATAAAGAAGCATTTCATCAGTGGGGATGGAAAAGAACCAGGGCTGTGGTGGCCGAGTTCAGGAGTTGGAAGGGACGGCCCGGCATTCACGAGGACCTCTTCTCACACACACACACGGGTGAACACACACACACACACACACACACACACACACACTCTCACACACACACTTGCATGCATAGGCAGCCTGCTGGGAGCATTCATTTAGAGGCCCCCACAGCACATTTTAGCACAACTGCAAACCTCTCTTTCTGCATCAGGCTTTGGTCTTCGTCTTCTCTTTGCTTCTTACCACAGCCGGGACGTTGCCCCGTGGAGAGCAAGAAGGGTAGGGCCCAGAGACTTTGGAGGAGACAGTGTCTTCAGTCACAGGTTTTCCCCTGGCTAGTTTGCAGAGGGAAGAGGCCTCAAAGTCACAAGGTCCCTCGGGACAGAAAGGAGAGAAGGCCAGTGAAGGCAGGCCTGGAAGAGGAGATAAATCCTTTTTTGAACTGGGTCAGAGAGGGCAACTGTGAGCTGACATCCTAACTCACACGTTCAGACATGTGTAGGCCACGTGAAGGGTCTGTAATTGAGACTGGGGGCCTGGAGGAGGCGAATGAGCTTCTTATTAGGAGTGGGTAGGACATTCTTGGGGATCCAGCTGAAACAGAACTTTAAAGAGCTTTCGATTGATGTCTCTGCTAGCTTAAATAAAACTGAGCAGCCAACTTCTTCCCAGCCAGGCCAGGCTCCTGAGCAAGCTCCAAGACCCTGTTTTTAAGAGAGGAAAAAAAGAGAGAGGGAGAGAAATCTGCAGATGGAAAAGGTCACACAGTTAGCCTCTGCATGTGCTGGGAGGAGGGAGATGGATGAGCTGGTTGTGTACACTCCGCAGTCCCCTGGCCTCACCATCAAGGAAGAAAGATGAAGGATTGCTGGGTGATGGGGGAGGGGAGCTGGCATCTACTTTGTACCTGGGATCTGCTGGGCCCAGTCAGGGACAAGTAAGGCCCAGGCTGTGCTCAGAGAGTTGAGAGTCCAGTGGGAAGAAAAAGGTGCCAAGCAAACCTGTGTAGCACTGTAGGAAAATGCAAATGATCGATCCCATGTCACATATAAGCAGAGGGCTGTGAGCTCTCAGAGGGGCCATTCAGTGTCGCTGGGACACTTGAACAGCCCATGTCAGCGAAGGAAGGGTTTTTTGTGGAGATGGAGAGAAAACAGGAAGCAGAGACAGGAGTGGACGGGATGCATGGGGGGGACTCAGGCTTGTCAGATCTGACAGCAGTGCAAGAACGTGAGAGCGAGAGAATTGCTGCTTGGAGCCTGAGGGCTTGTCCCTGAGTCTGTAGGTAAAGGGAAGCCATTGAAGAGCCAAAGGAAGACGGGGAAGGCGGCAACCCCGGGTAGACTGAAGGAAAGCAAGGACGCTAACTTGGCAGTGAGATGTAGGGTGGAACTTCCTTGGGGGAGGGGAGCGCCGAAGAACACAAGGTTCAGCAAGGGTCTGAGTTCGGTAAGGCGATGCTAGCTGCTGTAACAGACTCCAAAACCTTAGCCATGTGACACAATAGAGGTTGTTTCTTGCTCACTTAAAGCTAATTTGGCACAGGGCTGAGGAGTAGGGCTTTGCTTCTGAAGTAATTCAAGAATCCTGAGTGAGGGGGGCTCTGCTGTCTTCAACATGTGGCTCCAGGGCAGCCTGGAATTGACATTCATGACATTCATGTGGCTCGGGAGAATATGGATGACCTGGCAGGAGGCTTTATCAGCTAGGCCTTCCACCGGCCAGAACTCAGTCACCTGGCCCTGCCTACATGCAAGAGTGACTGATGGGTAGTCCCTAGTGGGCTACACATATCTGGTGGTCATCTCTGTCACAGGACAGGGACAGGGACTGCAGAAGGAATATGTCAGCAATACGAATAAAAAGTGGGAAAGCAGGGAGAGCATCTATATTTAGGAATTAGGAAGAAAAGCCAGAGATCCAAAGCAAAAGAAGACAGCTTGAGGGGACAGAGAGAAAAGGATGCCCCAGGTGGTTTTCTTTTCTGAGACTGTCTCGCTTTGCCACCCAGGCTGGAGTGCAGTGGTGTGATCTCAGCTCGCTGCTGATTCTGCCTCCTGGGTTTATGCAATTCTCCTTCCTGAGCCTCCTGAGTAGCTGGGATTACAGGTACGCACCACCACACCTGGCTAATTTTTGTATTTTTAGTAGAAATAGGGTTTCACTAAGTTGGCCAGGCTGGTCTCGAGCTCCCGACCTCAAGTGATCCACCTGCCTCGGCCTCCCACAGTGCTGGGATTATAAGAGTGAGCCACCACGCCTGGCCTAGGTTTTAAAGCTTTGGGAAGCAGCCAGCAATGAGTACCTAGTATTTTCGGTAAGCACATCCATGCATTAGACATGTGTGATGATATTACCTTTACCTTCAAACACCCAAGGTATCCCCAAAAGGGACCCCTTTCCAGGGACTCTCTGTGGTACAGCAACATGAATATGGGCTTTGGAGTGAGATCTGGAATTCAGGAGCAACTACTTCAAACTCCAGCAAACACCTTAATCTCTGGGAGCCTTGGTTTCCTCATCTATTAAATGGACAGATTGGTAGCTACTTTTCCATTTCATTGAAAGAGTTAGAAGTAATCTGCTTTGTCAAGTGCTTACCTCAGTGCCTGTACATAGTAATTCACCTAAGAAACATTTATTGTACACCTACTGAGGGCCAGCTGCCTTACTAGGTGTTGGGGATTCAACGGAATCAAAACTCCTGCTCTCAAGAATCTTATGCTCTGGTAGGGCTGAAGACACAGAAGAAGCACACCCTTAAAGCATAGCATGATAAATGCAATGATAGTGGTATTTTTAGGAGAGGGAGACTCAGCCCTAGTTTGTTGGAGGAGGTGACTTATAATGGAGAAGGGTTCACCAAGAGATGGGCTGAAGTATTCCACAACTAAGGAACTACCGGAGCAAAGAAGCAGCGATGTGTAGCAATGAATAGCAACTGGACTTCTTGTGAGTTTTGCCAGATTGCATCCTTTAAGGAATTGGTCCATTTCATCTAGGTGTATGTTGGGGTAGGTACTAGGAAATGATTGAACTGGGAGTCTCACAGTTTAATGTCTCTGACCATAAAGTTAAAACAGAAGTGGCAGGAGATGCAATGGAAAAGGTAGCCAGGATCCTGAACTTTGAGACCTTATTCATTGTGTTAATGGTCTTTACCCTGTAGGCAATGAGGAGCCCATATGTGAACTCATATTTTTAATGAGTTCATCATGGTTGCTATTTGGATAATTATTTAAGGAAAGAATAGAGGAAAGGAGGCCCAAGACACAGTTCAGATAAAAGATGATGAAGGTCTGCAGAGACTGTACTCGTGTCTACCATGTATTGCATGTGTGTCATATGCCAGCCCTGTGCTAAAGGATTTAATTTTAAATTCCACTTGTTCACTGTTGGTATATAGGAAAGCAATTGACATTTTGTACTAACCTTATATCCTGCAACCCTACTATAAATGTTTGAAATTCCAGGAGCTTAAGAAGTTAATTCTTTTGGATTTTCTACATGGATGTCCATGTCATTGACAACAAAGTTTTCTTTCTTCCTTCCCAATCTGAACACTCTTTATTTCCTTTTCTTGTCTTATTGCATTATTTAGGACTTCTAGTATGATGCTGAAAAACTATAACAGAGGAAATCCTTGCTTTCTTCCCAATCTTAGTGGAAAAGTTTTGCGTTTCTCATCATTAAGATGTTAGTGTAGATTTTTTGTAGATGTTCTTTATCATGTTGAGGAAATTCCCCTCTACTAGTTAACCGAGAATTTTTATCATGAATGAATGTTGGATTTTGTCAAACGTCTTTTCTTGATCCACTCAATAGATCATATCTATTAATATGATTATGTGATTTAAAAAAAAATATGGAGACAGGGTTTCACTATGTTGCCCAAGCTGGTCTCCAGCTCCTGGGTTCAAGTGATCCTTCTGCATTGGCTTCCCAAAGTGCCGGGATGAGAGATGTGAGCCACCATGCCTGGCTGTGATTTTTTTTTTTTAAAGCCTGTTACTGTGATAGATTACATTACTTGATTTTGGAATTTTGCACCAGTATTGCATACCTAAGGTAAATCCCACTTGATCATAGTGTATACTTCTTTTTATACATTGTTGGATTCAATTTGCTAATATTTTGTTGAGGATTTTTATGTCTATATTTGTAAGAGATAATTGATGTGTAATTTTCTT
Organism: Saimiri boliviensis; assembly: GCF_048565385.1. Classification (NCBI taxonomy): domain Eukaryota; kingdom Metazoa; phylum Chordata; class Mammalia; order Primates; family Cebidae; genus Saimiri; species Saimiri boliviensis. The sequence continues at coordinate 35,069,984 of NC_133450.1, read as the reverse complement.
TTCTTGTAATGTCATTATCCAGTTTTATTAGGGTAATGCTGGCTTCGTAGAATGAATTAGGAGATATGCCCTCTGCTTCTATCTTCTGAAATAGATTATAGCAAATTAGTATAATTTCTTCCTTAAATATTTGATAGACTTCACCAGTGAGCCCATCTGGACCTGGTGCTTTTTATTTTGGGGGGCTATTAATTACTGATTCAATTTCTTTAATATATATAGACCTATTTAGATTGTCTATTTCTTCTTGTGTGAATTTTGCCAGATTGTATCCTTTAAGGAATTAGTCCATTTCATCTAGGTTTAAAAAATTTGTGGGCATGGAGTTGTTCATAGTACTATTTCATTATCTTTTTAATGTCCATGGGATCTGTAGTGATGTTCCCTCTTTCATTTCTATTATTGGTAACTTAGATATTAGTCCTCTCTCTTTTTTAGCCTGATAAAAGGTTTATTGATCTTACTGATTTTTTCAAAGAACCAGCTTTTGATTTTATTCATTTCTTTATTGATTTCCTGTTTACAATTTCATTTATTTTTCCTTTGATTTTTATTATTTCATTTCTTCTGCTTACTTGGGATTTAATTTGCTCTTCTTTTTTCTAGTTTCCCAAATGGAAGCTTTGGTGATTGATTTTAGGTCCTTCTTCTAATGTATGCACTCAGTACTATAAATTTCCCTTAAGCTCTGCTTTTACTGCATTCCACAAATTTATTTAAGTTATATTTTCATTTTCACTTATATCCAAATATTTTAAAATTTCTCCTAAGGTTTCTTCTTTGACCCATGTGTTATTTATAAGTGTGTGGTTTAATCTCCACATTTTTGGGGAATTTTCCAGCTATCAGACTATTTCTAGATTAATTCCATTGTAGTTTGAGAGAAGACATTGTATGATTTCTATTCTTTCAAATACGTTTAGGTATGTTTCATGATCCAGAATATGGTCTATCTTGGTGAATGTTCCATATGACCTTGAGAAGAATGTGTATTCTGTTATTGGATAGTCTTTAGATTATATTTAGTTGATGGATGGTATTGTTGAGTTCAATTATGTCATTACTAATTTTCTGCCTGCTGGATCTGTCCATTTCTGATGGAAGGGTATTGAAGTCTTTAACTGTAACAATGGATTCGTCTGTTTCTCCTTGAAGTTCTACCAGTTTTTGCCTCACACATTTGGACACTATTGTTAGGTGCATACAAGTTAAGAGCTGTTTTATGTTCTTGGAGGACTGGCCCTTAAGTCATTATGGGGTGCCCGTCTTTATCCTGATGACTTTCCTTGGTCTGAAGCCTGCTCTTTCTAAATTTAATATAGCTACTCCTGTTTTCTTTTGATTAGTGTTAGCATGGTATGTCTTTATCCATTCATTTACTTTTAATCTATGTGTGTTTTTATATTTAAAGTAGGTTTCCACTCAGTCATTTAAGGGGAGACCAAAGGAGGATGGGAGTGGTGGGAGGATAAAGATCCAGATACCTCTAAAATAAGCAAGTGTTTTAGCCAAACCATTCTACTCCTCATTTCAGAGAGGAGAAAAGAGCAGTCACAGATCCAAGATAAAATTCCTCTTCCCTGCTTTTTATTACTTCGTTTTATCCTACTCCTCTGATATAATGGATAGATGTGTTCAGAACATATAACTCACTTAAAATAATATTAATGCTAAGCATGTGCCAGGAAATCAGAGCATTTCCTTGTGTTTTCTCCTTTTTAGGAGGTCTGGGAGGATCGTCCACCCCTCCTGGAAGGCCCTGACTCAAACACTACAACATCAAGTCCCAGCTTCCCCTTTGACAGAGTTTTGCAGGTTCCCAGGAGAGGAGCAGTCATGAAAAGGGGGTGGGGCCTCTCTCTGGGAGGGAGAAGGCACTGGAGCCAGTAGGCCATCATCTCTCAAAGTCCACTTTGGGCTTCGCCTTCCCTGGTGGCTGTCACCTGTGTTTCCTTTGTTGTAGGGGTACTCTGCTACACTCTGCCTCATGCTCCCCACTTACTGCCTCCATCATTTCCCTCCCACTCTGTGGAGTAATTCCCTCTCCTTCCTTCTTCCTCCAGGGGCCTTGTTTTTGGCTTGACCTAGGCATTTCTGGCATCCTAATTCCTGCAACAAGCATTTACTTGTTCATCTAATTCATGCAATGAGCACCTACTGAGTGTTCAGACATGAAACTGCTCCTATGACCTCAGGGATCAAGGAGGGCTGTGTAGGGCCACGGTGTCTGCCCCCTTTCTGGTACCCAGGCAGTGGCCCCTGACTCTTGCCGTAAGTCCTCTTCCTAGTCACATGGCCACAGGATCTACCTCCTTCTGCCACTCCTCTGTCCCTCTGAGAGACCCTGGAATCCATCAGAGGCTTTCAAGCCCCCCTAGGCACACAGGACTCTGTGAGACCATCTAAGGACCATCTGTAGCAACCTTTCTCAAAGGCCTGAATGCCTTCCTGGGGCCTGCCTAGAAACAGGGCCCAGATTCCCATTGCTGCTTTTTAAAGCCCCAAAACCACACTGGACCATTATTCTCCTTCCTGAATCTCTGCCTCAAGATCAGAAATAGGTGAGAAGAAGTGGCATCTCTGCTCCATTTTCAGTCTCACCTCACAGATTAGTCTGCACTCTCCTATGTATGTCATCAAATGTCAATAGTGTAGTTTTGATCAGGCACTGATTTGTCATTTGCTTTTTATTTTTAATTAACTTCATCCCCACGAAAGTCTTACACACTCATCACAGGGAATTTAGATAATACAGAACCATGTAGAGGAGAGAATAAAAATAACCTATAATGTCAGTACTCAAGGAGACCCACTGTTAGCATTTTATAGGTTACTCTCCTGCATATTGTTTTATATACTTGAGATTGTAGCTTTGAGTCTGCTCAGTTTGTTGGTTTGTTTGTTTCATTTTTTATTGTAGTAAAATACTCATAACATAAAATTTGCCATCTAAACTATTTTTAAGTGTAGTCTTCAGTGGTACTAAGTATATTCATATTACTCTGCAACCATCACCACCATCCATCACTAGATTATTTTTATCTTTCCAATCAGAAATCCTGTACCCATTAAATACTAACTCCCCATTCTCACCTTCCCCAAGCCCCTGGCAACCACCATTCTATTTTCTGTCTCTGTGATTTTGACTACTCTAAGTATTTCATGAGTGAAATCATATAGCATTTGTCTTTTAGTGATTGGCTTATTTTACTTAGAGTAATGTCCTTAAAGTTCAACCATGTCGTAGTGTGTACCAGAATTTCCTTCATTTTTAAGGGTGAATAATATTCTATTGTATGTATATACCACATCACGTCTATCCATTCATCAATGGACAATGGGTTGCTTCCACATTTTAGCTATTATGACTAATGTTGCTGTGAACATGAGTATACAAATATCTCAAGACCTTGCTTTCAGTTATTTTGGGTATGTACCCTGAAGTGGAATTGCTGGATTATAATGCAGTAACTCTACTTTTAGTGTTTTGGAAAACTGCCATACTGTTTTCCACAATGGCTGTATCATTTTACATTCCCACCAACAGTGTACAACAGTTCATTACTCTACATTCTTACCAACACTTGTTATTTTCTCCTTTTTTTTTTTTTTTAAATGATAGTCATCCTAATGGGTGTAAGATGCTTGCTTGGGTTTTTAAGTTTACATTTTATTGTAAACACTGTCATTAAAAACTATCCAGACACACATCCCTCCTCCAATTCCTCTATTGTTGGAAATTTAGGAATTTTCTTTCAGTATTTTTGCTATTATAAGTAAAATTGCAACAAAGATTATGCATAAATTTCTGCTACATTTTAGGTTTTTACATAGGCAAGGATTGCTAGATAAAACACAGGTTGTCCAGTTAAATTTAAATTTCAAATAAACAATGAATACTTTTTTACTGTAAGCATGCTCAAAATATTCACTGGGACAAATTTATTCTAAAACAGTACTCATCATATATATACCTGAAACTTAAAGTTTGCTAGGCATCTTATTATTATTATTTTTAAATTTGCTAAATCTAGCAGTCCAACCATAGGCACTCTTCCCAGGAGTGAAATTAATGGGTTAAAGTTGATGAACATTTTCAAGGTTCTGGATGCCTGTGGCCAAAGGGCTTTTCAGTAAACTCGGGCCAGTTTCTCTCTACTAACAGTGAGTGAGAATGCCTGCTTCCCACAAAAGTGGCAGCTTTGAGTTATTTAAGAATAAACAAAAGTTTGCTTCTTTGATGGGTGGGAAGTGATCATTTATAAAGTTTTGACTATGAATGAAACTGACCTTGCCTTGCGAAGTTTGGTCTTTTGCACTTCCTTTTATGTAAACTATGTGTCCCTGTCCTTGGCTCATTTATCTTTTGTGTTTCTTGTCAAGCCATACAAACTCTTAAAGGATATTAGCTTTGTGTCTCTCACATTTTGTTTCAAGTGTTTCTCTCAGCTTGTTGTCTGCCTTTTAATTTGGCTTATATTATTTGCCAGAGTAAAGGCATTTGATCATCTCATGTATGATAATCTCTAGGTCTTTCATGATTCTTCCATTGCTTTTAGCCCCTTCTTATTTAGAGATTAGATATATCTATTCACCTGTATTTGCTTTAAGAAATCTGTGTGGATTTTTTTTAGTGTTTTCTACATTTAACTCTCTAAACATTATGGAGTGTCTTTGGAAATGGTGTTCAATGAGTTTCTAAATTATTTCTTTTCCTCAGATCTCTAATTTGTTTCAGTCCTAGTTGATCAATAAAATCTCTTCCTTCACAATGACTTGTGATACCACTTTAGCCTTATACATAAAGAAAAATCCATTTTCCTTTAAAGTTACCTTGTTTGTCATTTAATCTCTCTGGGCCTTGTTATATTAACCATACAATGAGGCTATTTTATAATTCATTCATACATTCAACAAATATTTATTGAACATCTTCTGTAGGTCAGTTATTTATATATATATATATATATATGTATATATATATATATATATATATATGATTTCTTAGCAGGCTTAGCTGAGATTAAAGAAAAAATAAAAATAAAAATAAAGATTTCTTCCAGGATTAAAATTCTAAATGTAAAAGAACTTCATTTATCCTTCCATCATTGGAGGAAACTGACATAATTTGCTTCACCTGTTCATTTTTTTGGTCTTATATTAATCTGTTCTACTGAAGCTTAATTTTATTCATATCCTTTCCAGAACTTTTACCTCTTATTGCTACAGCATGTCTTAGTGCATTGGCAAAAACTTCAAACTAATTATTACATCATAAAACGATATAATAAAAGTGATAGCTGATACCCTTGTTTTATCTCTAAAGAGAATGCCTCCCATTTTGTGCCATTAAGAATGCCTTGGCTTTTGATTTAAGGTAGAGGTATTTTGCGTTTATCTTATTTTTCTAAGAGGTTTTTTTTTTAAAAAAAAGTCAGGAATACTTCATTAATTTTATTAAATATAGTTTGTGGAGCCTATTGACATTATTATTGTATCATTTTTTTCTCTCTGAGTTTTGCATTTTGAAGTAAAGTACTACTAACACAGTCTTCACCACATTATATTATATGGTGCTTTTGTGAACAGCAATTCTAAACTTGAAGTACATGTTAAAACCTTGATTACACACTCTGATTATTATTATTATTATTATTTTGAAACAGTTTCACTCTTGTTGCCTAGGCTGAAGTGCAATGGTACGATCTTGGTTGACTGTAACCTCCACCTCCCAGGTTCAAGCAATTCTCCTGCCTCAGTCTCCTGAGTAGCTGGGATTACAAGTGTGCGCCACCATGCCCAGCTAATTTTGTATTTTGGGTAGAGACAGGATTTCTCTGTGTTTGTCAAGCTGGTCTCGAACTGCCGACCTCAGGTAATCCGCCTGCCTTAGCCTCCCAAAGTACTGGGATTACAGGCCTGAGGCACTGAGCCCAGCCACTCTGATTAATTTTAAAAATTGAGCACCTCTAAATACATATATAGATGTGAGAATGAGAAATTTGGGCACATGTGTGTTTGAGAAATGAGTGTGCAGATATTGCACGAAACTCTGTATATGCTCTAAGTAGAATGAACCCACAAATATCCCACTAATACTTAGCTTTTATATGATTGGTCTCCAAAGTAGGAGCAAGTTGATTTATTAGGGTAGGAGGAAGAGATTAGAATGTCTATTTTTATCTCATCCTTTAAACTTTTCATTTGTTATGATAAAACAGACATTCTAATCTTTTCCCCTTACCCCAATAAATCAACTTGCACATACCCTATTTTGGAGACCACTCATATAAAAGATAAATATTAGTGGGATATTTTCGGGTTCATTCTACCTTGAGCATATACAGAATTCTGTGCAACATCTGCATACTCAATTCAAAATGCCCTCTGAAGCTTAAAGAAGAATTTTAAAACTAGTAGGACAAAACCCAATAATGGTAAAAGCACACAAACCTATACACACACACACACACACACACACACAGAGAGAGAGAGAGAGAGAGAGAGAGAGAAAGAAACAAGTTATTCAACTTTGCCTGACTTGGGGTAAGTTGTGTTGCCTCCTTGGGACTCAGTTTCCTCATTACTAAAATGACAGGGTTGGGCCAGATGCTCTACAAGCCCCTTCCTGCACTGACATTTTGTGATGGCGAAGACCCTGTGGGGAGTATCAGGTTATGGGAGAAGCAGACCTACGTGTCAGTCAGCAGGGCAGCTCTGTTATTAGAAATCAAGCAGAGTGCAGTCCTAGGATTGATGACCAGGAGTCCAGTGTGCACTAAAATCAATCCTGGCTGTCTCCAGAGGCAACCCTGGCATGTCATAGCAATGGAACTTGAAGAGGTGGAGGTCTTCTGGAGTGATCAGAGAAAGACAACATAAGAATTAAAACCTTTTAAAATGGGTCCTCTGAGGAAAAGTTACAGAATTGGGATTCCTTGGACACATTAGGACACATTAAGATGGATCGAGCTCTGAGCTCCTCACGGTTTAGCAGCTGGCTTTATAGTGATTGTGACAGTCTTGGGCAGAGTTCTTTTTGTTGCAGGGAACAGAGACCTATCCAAGCTAGCTCACAGAAGTTAATAGCTGGGAACACAGGAGTAACTGGGACTTGCAAGAGTAGACACACTATCAGGAACTTGGGCATCCCCTAGGAGCTTTATGTTCTAAGCATTCTCTCTCTGAGCCTCTGCTCCGTCCTCTGCTCTCCACTTGGTACTCTCAGATTCCACTTCTCTGTAATATCAGCTCACAGATGGACATCATGGCCCCACTCCATACTTTGCGTGACTTTTCAGGCAAAGTGTCCATTGGCCATTAGCCCGTTCTCTCCATTTTCAAGTCTAGATTCCCCTGAAATGATGTATTTATCTTAACCTTATCTTTTTGTGCCAAGTAACCTCCATCATTAGTTATCACTGGTTAGCCAATGGATAGGTCACCCTTGGGTCAAGTGCCCACCCCTGGTCCAGTCATGTGTGAAGTGGGGAAGTGGGTCACATGCTCTCAGACAGGGCTGTATGGGGCAGATTTCCTCCAGTCATTGGGAGAGCAGATTGGCCATGATGAACACCTTCAGCAAAGAGGCCGACTGTCTTTTAACCCGATAGTGATGAGAACAAAATCAATCCAACCCTGAGCCTTTATACAGGAGTAAGATGTAATAACCCTTCTCAAGACTCACCCTTTGAAATAAGGTGAGACTCCTGCCTTAAGACAGGCTGACCAAGGGCTGCCTCGCTGTGGCAACAGCCTGGGCTGCAGGGCTTCTGAGAGCCACCTCTTGGCCCATGGGTCTGGGAGACTAAAGTCACTCCCCCAACAGAGCCTAATTTCTCCATCAGAAATGTCTGATCTTTGCTGATGGGTGGTTAGCTATTTGTGGGCTTTACAAAGTACTAATTCTGACTAAGCACAGAAAGATTTTCCCAGCTTAAAAAGATGATACTAAAATCTGCCCAAGGACCTCTGTACCCTCCTAGACTGGCTTGACCTATTTTCATCCATTTTGAATATCCAACTTCTACCTGCCTCACTGAACCAACTCACAGCCCAGTGCCTCTGAGTGACGGACTTTTCATTTCTTGATCCTACATGTGACTCTTCTGCTCAGCATCCTGCCTGCAATCCCCAGCATCTCACAGGACACAGAAAATGGGACATTAATGAACAAGTGGGCAGGGTGATTGTCCATGGTCTTTTACCTGTGCTGGGTTTAATCACAGTTCACACATAGGTAGGCAAAAAACTCAACTGCCTCAAATGCAAGGGCTTTGAGAACTTAGACTTCAAATTAGAGTGAGACTCTATCTACCCCCAAACAAAGCTACTCAGACACCTCACTATCTAAAATCAGACCAGAACCTGGAGATGAGCCAAGAGGTGTCTAAGCAGCCAACATTATCTACAGAGCCCCATATTGTTGTGTTGAAAGTAGCATATAATTCAAAACAACTGGGTTCTCAGAGGGCTGGATGGCCCATCACCCTTTAAGAAAGCCTGGATGAATCCTCTGAAAATAGGAAAAGCTAGATTTCTTAGAACCTATTTACTTTGTTTACACAGAATTTTAGCACATTTGCATATCTGGTTTCTCAACCCAGAAGAGAATAAAAGATGAGTCCTGAGGTTGCTACAGGTATTAGAATAAAATAGCATTCTCACCAGGTGCAGTGGCTCACACCTATAATCCTAGCACTTTGGGAGGCCAAGGTGGGCAGATTGACTGAGCCCAGGAGTTCAAGACCAGCCTGGGCAATATGGTCAAACCCGTATATACGAAAATGCAAAAATTAGGCATGTACCTGTAGACCCAGCTACTCAGGAGGCTGAGGCAGGAGAATTGCTTGAATCCAGGAGGTGGAGGTTGCAGTGAGCCAAGATTGTACCACTGCACTCCTGCCTGGGTGACAGAGCTAAGACTCTGTCTCTAAAAAATAAATAAAATAATAAAGTAGCACTTTCCCTCACAACATGGAAAAGTGACCACTGCCACAGGAAGAGATCAGAAAATGATGCAAAATAGACCCAAGAACCCCCAAAGCATGGCAATATGAAGAGATACAAGTGGCCACACAAATCTCAAAGGTTTGGGCACTACTGGGTTAACAGTATAGTAACCGAAGTTTCTAAAAATGACCCTAAGCAAAACAGAAATGTGAAATTAAGATCAGTATATTCTATTTTAAAACCTGGTAAGCATATGACTATTTTTAAGAAAAACTTCCATCCAAAATGATGAAATGTTTACATGTGATGTTTATTTTATGTTATTTTGAAATAAGGTCTCACTCTGTCGCCCATGCTGGAGTGCAGTGGAGCGATCATGGTTCACTGCAACCTCCGCCTCCCAGGGCTCAGGTGGTTCCCCCACCTCAGCCTCCCAAGTAGCTGGTACTACAGGCATGTGCCGCCATGCCTACTCATTTTTGTATTTTTATATAAAGACAGGGTTTCTCCATGTTGCTCAGGCTGGTCTCAAACTCAAGTAATCTGCCTGCCTTGGCCTCCTAAAGTGCTGGGATTACAGCATGAGCCCCCACACCCAGTGACATGTGATGTTTAAAAGAACAGCCCTTAAGCTAGCTGGAAAGCTCCACTATCCAGAATGATGTGTTTTGTTATGGATAACTGAGGTTTTGCTATATAGCTGAAGTTGAACCCTCTAGACCACTTTTTTTTTTTTTTTTTTTTGAGACGGAGTTTCGCTCTTGTTACCCAGGCTGGAGTGCAATGGCGCGATCTCGGCTCACCGCAACCTCTGCTTCCTGGGTTCAGGCAATTCTCCTGCCTCAGCCTCCTGAGTAGCTGGGATTACAGGCACGCGCCACCATGCCCAGCTAATTTTTTGTATTTTTAGTAGAGACGGGGTTTCACCATGTTGACCAGGATGGTCTCGATCTCTTGACCTCGTGATCCACCCGCCTCGGCCTCCCAAAGTGCTGGGATTACAGGCTTGAGCCACCACACCCGGCCTAGACCACTTCTTAAAGGACATCATGGTGCCTGGTCTGCCAGGGAAATACCGTTGCTGTGACTTATATGCTATTTGGATGAAGTCAACAGGGGCTGAAGAAGGTTTGACTGTATTTGGTTTCAGGCTTTGCTTGGCACCATCTCTTTAAAAGGCTGCCTGCCTTTGAACTAATCCTCTATTTATAATCCAGCTGGAGAGAGGCCTCGGCAATGTATACAAATTCCTAGAATTTACAGAGTGCTGCTCACGTAAGCCCTGAGGCCCCCTCCAGAGCTTCTGCCTGGGCCCTTGCTTCTCCAGCAAGGACCCTGAATCATCCCAGAACCGTCTTGGTGCTGCAGTAGACAGGCCGCCTGGCACACCCAGCACCCCACATTCTTGGTGAGGAGCACCGGGTGCATCTGGGAATGGCGGCATGAGTTGGATTAGGCTCAGTAAACACCATCATTCACTCCTGACGGCCCGCACTGCTCAGATGCTCTTTCCTAGAGGCCAAGGGTTGGGGCCTCAGGCACAGCTTGCCTCTATTGGCTGTTCCTTTCTTATAATTCATTCCCTCCCCAACACAACGCCAACTTCACATTTTCCTTTCTTCCCCCCTTGCACAAATTATTGCAAGTCATGGCAGTCTAAATATAGCCCGCAGTCTGCACTCCAGATGCCGAGGCCATGCAACCCTGACGTTCCCCTGCTGTCTTTCCAGCCGCCTCTAGCTCTTGCTGTCCTTCTCCTTTCTTACCGTTGCTTTCTCCCTGATCCTCCTACCCCCTGCCTCCCAGGCTCCCCTGGTCTTTCCGGTCTTTCCAGTTCAAAGGAAAGTTCCAAAAGCAAGTCCTGAAGCCTGGACAGCCGTCTCCCCAGCCCTTCAACAGCACTAGCAGTGGGAAAGGGGTCTCCTCTAGGGAAGAGGCAGAGGGGCGGCGTCCTCTGGGATCCTCTGTCATGTGCACTGTGCGTTCTTGCCCAAACTTTACTTACTCAACTTTGTCCAGAAGCCATTTATCCTCCTTCCTCCTCATCTGTTTCTTCTTCTTGGGTCCTGGATGCCAAAGAATGACTGGCCACTCCTTGCATTTAATAACCTCCTGTGTTACTGGAAAATGCCTGTTAGGACACTCTCCAAGCCATCTCCTTCTTGAAGTTAAATAATATCAATTCCTTTGCCTTCCTTCCATGGGCCTAGGTGTCCAGAGCTTTAATCATCTGCATGGATTTTCTCCGTACCGTCTCCAAGTTGGCCATATCCCCTGTAGGAAGTAGGGCTGCACCTTGAGTCCTCTGTCCTGCTGAGAGTTCGGCATCTGCTTTGTAAGCACATCGAAGGAATTTACTGATACTTCTTAGTCACAGGTCCCTAATTTAAAAAGAAGTGCTACAGTGATTTTATGTGTTCTTGCCTAACTTGAGGTTCACTCTGATAACAGGCTGGTCCTTTTCTTCACTGAAAGTGAAGCATTTGCTTCACATGCATATTTTACTCCATCCTTGCCAATATGCTTGCTCACTTATTATTCATCAAGCTTTTTAAGCTCTAACTTGGTGGGCTCATGATGACCCACGTCCCACAGGTGGGGAGTATGTAACTATTAAGTCAGTCTGTTCATTTATTTATTCAAAAAACAGTTATGAAAGCTGGGTGCCCTGGTGCATGCCTTTCGTTTCAGCTACTCAGGAGGCTGAGACTGGAGGATGCCTTGAGGCCAGGAGGCTGTGGTGTGCTATGAGCATACCTGGGAATAGCGTACTATGAGCATGGCACCCCAGCCTGGGCAACATAGCAAGACCCTGTCTTTTGAAAAAACAAAACAAAAAACAGTGATGGGATACCTCTTTAGGCCTAGCACTGGATATACAAGTAAGAATTGCCTCAAGAGACACACAGACTAGTCCAGGACTTTTCAACCTCAGTACAACTCACATCTGGGGCCACATAATTGTGTGGACTGCCCTGTACTGTAGGATGTCTAGCAGCATCCCTGGCCTCCACCCACAAGGTGCCAGTAGCACCGCCCCCCACACACATTGTGACAACCAAAAGTGTCTCCAACCATGGCCAAATGTCTCCTGGAGCCAAAACCGCCCCAGTTTGAGAACCACTGGTCTGATGGAACAGACAGATATGCAGATGATCATTACAGATCAAAGAAGCCCTACCTGGAGACAGGCCCACGCATGGAGCACCCTGGAGTTGAATTCTGAAGGATGGGTGCAACTTTTCGACGCAGAGACTATGCTGGAGAGAGGATATTCTGGGCAGAGAAACAGCATGTGCAAAGGCACAGGGGCATCACTAAGTAATTCAGTTGCCTGATGTGACAACTACTGGGTAGGAACGAAAGGATGAGAATGAATTGGGACTGGCCCCAGTGTCCAGAGGGCCTTTTGTGACTTGGATGTTTGCACTTGATCCTGAGGGTTAGGGAAAGCGGGAAGGTTTGTAAGCTGGGAGCATGATGGTTGGCATGATGGCATGATGAAAGCGGGAGCTTTGATAACACTCCAGGAAGAGATGATGTGGGCTTGAATGAAGGCAATGGTGCTTGGGAAGGGAACAGAAGGAGCAGGATTTGAAAGCTCCTTCTGAGGCAGAACGTGCAGGATGTCTGAGTGGGGATGAAGACAGAGGATAAGCCCAGCACTACAGAGCTGGTGGAATCCTGGTAGGTCGGTCTTGGCTTTAAGGCTTTTTTCTCTCCTGGAAGCATTCTGGAGTTTGGGCTATGCCCGCCTTGTCTGAGAAGATGAGGCTGTGGGGACAGTTTTAAGTGTTTCTGCTTATCCTTCCTCATTTGCTTTTAGATCAGACTCATGGGAGGTGTCTGGTAGACAGAATTCCGCCCCCTCCCTTTTTAGGAATTGCTAAAGAAATGGGCTTCTAATTTTTGTCGCTGTCACTGCCTGGCAGGCAGGTGGCCCTGAGCCTCAGTTTCTCCATTTGTGATGGGAAGAGAACTCCCCGCCCCATCTCCCAGATGTGGTGCGTGTGAACAGGGCTGTTTCTGTGGGTGGTTTAGACCCCCATGGGTGCTTGGCACTTCCTGCCTGCAGTTGGTGAGGATCGTGAGTGGTTGTAATCAGGCCTAATGGGAAGGCCCCCGACTCCACCGCGGCCTTGAATGGCTGCCAGCTCCATGAGCAGGCCTGCTTCAAAACTTGCCTGCAAGTTATTTTTTTCAGGGTGTCTGGTTCCTGTAAACAGACTTCCCCAAACCCTCTCAGGCTCTGGCTATGCATCCCACTGCCCTTCACGCCCCCCAGCCCAGTGGAAAACCTCAAGACAGTCCCACACCATTTAGGTTCATGCAAGCCCTCCCCTCCAGCTCCCTCCATAACTTGCCTTCCCAGCAAGTTAGAGTGGAAGGAGAGAGTAGGAGGCTGGGATGGAGGCACCTTAGAGAGAGGCTGGCCCCACCAGGCAGTCATGATGGTCTCAGGCCTGCTATGTGACACCTTTCCCCAGCACTTACTCTGGGTGGGCTAGGTGAGTGGGTTGTTCCAGGAGGCAAATGGTGAGTGTGTGTGTGTTTGCGTGTGTGTGTGAGCTTGCTGCCCCCACTCCCAGGAGCCCGGTGCTGATGGCGATCTCTCTCTCAATGCAGGAACAAGGGGCTGCATTGTTAGCTTGCCTATCTCTTGGTTTCTGATTCACCCTGGGCCACGGCAGCCTGAGCAGGTTCACAGCTGCTCAGGGATATACTTTCCAGCACATTTAGGACTTGGAACAGCCCCAGGTTTCAGGAACACATGGTGATGGGGGAGGGGAGGGGCTCAAATAGACGGGTGTGGGAGAAGCGAGCTACTTCTTTCTTTCTTCAAGACGAATCTCCATTTTCATCATCTGATAGCGGGAACAGCATCTGAGGATGGCGGATGAATTGCAAACCTGCACAGGTTGGGGGAGAGGGCAGGCGCGTGGGGGAGATGGGCAGATTTGCTTCACCCTGGCTGAGGTCTTCCTGTGCAGCCGTGTCCCCTCTGACACACAGCTCTTGCTCCCGTTACAGCCTCCACCCAGCCAGGGCCTGCCAGGGACACCCACCCGTGGGGCACTCTGGCACACATCTCGGCAGTCAGCCCCCAGAGTGGGCCTCTAGCTCCCAGAAGCCATGGCCAAGAGGGCAGGGAGGAGCTGGAGACCAGCCCTAAGAGGTGGGACCTGAGGAGCACCAGCTTCCATCTTCCAGACCAGTGAGGTCCTTTGTCTTTGTTGCTAGTGGCTAAGGAGGAAATCGAGACTGTAATTTCCCAGTCTTTGCCATCTCCCCATTTTCTCCGAGACAGGTAACTGCCTCACAGCAGACAGAGGCCAGTTGACACTGCTATCCCAAGCATTCTGCCCACATTCAACCACGGCCGTTCATCCATCCATCTGATCTTTGCTGAGGGTCTTCTAAGAGCCAGGCATGGTCCAGGTGCTGGCTTTTAGCAAGGAGCAGAACACAGTCCCTGTCCTCCAGGAGCTGGAGAACCCGCAGGAATGGCAGGCATTGACAGCAGCATGTGCAAGGGGCTCAGGCCAGGCAAAACCAGATCTGAGCACTGTCGGTGACTGAGAAGCCTGGCCCCTGCTCACCTGGCAGCAGGCAGCCCCCTCCTCTGCTGCCGTCTAGCTGGGCCATCTGGGGCAGGGTTCTCTTTGAGCCTGGTTATCTGAGCGTACCCACAGACACGACTACAGGTACCCCACCTACCTCCCAGGACAGCTGAGAAACTCAAGTAAGGTTCGTGCATGGAACCCTAAAGTATAGAACCTCCGTCCAGCTCTCAGTCTTCTCCCCTTTTCTCAGTGGGGTAACTGAGGGTCAAGGCCCATCATCCAGAAGCTGGTATCGGAACAGGGAGGCAGCTGTGTGCTGCCAGAGCTTGCCACCCTCCCGGCCTCTCTGGGCAATGCTGCATAGAGCTGGCCTCTGTCTGTGCAGGGTGCAGAGCAGCTCTGGGACTCCCACACAGAGCCCCTTTCTCCTGCGCTCTGGCCCAGAGCTTGCTCTCAGGGTCCAGTTTAGAGGGTCAGGTGATTGAAAAGGCGACCACAGGCTGGCAGTGTGACCTTTGGGCCTGCCTGGGTGGGTGACTGAGTTAGGCCCCAAGGCCCCCCTCCCCTGAGGGGACATGCCAAGCTCCAATTCTGCACAGACACAGCAAAGAAAGTGCAGCATGGCAGGGAGGACTGGGCTGAGCTCCTGGCTCCCAGCCCCCAGAGGTCACTTGTCCCCTCTGCTCCCCACCGTTCCCATTCACTATGCAGGGTGAAGAACTACCACCCTGTCTTTGAGGATAGACGGGGGGAGGGGACAGGGTATATGTCAGAGACTAGATGAGTTTGTAGCTGAATAAAAGGGTCTAAACAGCCTAGTTAAAATAGGAAAGAACCTCAGTGCAACCTAGTCACAGTGCTACCTGCTAGAACTTTCTACAAAGATGGAATGTTCTGGAGCTGCACTGTCCAATAGGATAGCCACTAGCCACATACGGCTACTGAGCACTGAAATGTAGCTGGTGTGACTGAGAAACAGAACGATTTAACCTTTGCCTGAGTTTAAATAGCCACATGTGGCTAGCAATAGCCATATCGGTCATTGCAGGTCTAGGGATTGGAGGGGCAGAATGCTGAGGCTTTGGAGCCACACAGATCCAGGTTCAAATCCTGACGCTGCAGCCAAAACTTAGCACAGCATGGCTGGGGCATGCTGCTTGACTTCTTGGGACTCAGTTTCCCCAGTTAATTTTTTTTTTTTTTTTTTTTTTTTTTTTTTTTTTTTTTTTTTTTTTTGTGGAGACAGGATCTCACTATATTGCCCAAGTTTGGTCTCAACCTCCTGGCTTAAAGCAATCCTCCCGCCTTGGCTTCCCAAAGTGCTGGGATTATAGGTGTGAGCCACCGCACCGGCCTCCCCAGCATTAAATGTAGAGTTGAATAATACACTAAGTGAGCCTGATAGGGGGCCAGGCCCCAGGGTCCAGCTCATAGGAGTCAATAGTTCATCTATTAGGACCGCTGCCTTGGCCCTGCAGAGATCAGTCTTGGGCCTTCAGGCATCTGTGTCTGGGAGGGGATTGATCCAGGCTTTTTCTTCCTATGTGTGTCCTGAAAGAAGCCTGCAGGCAGGAAAAGGTTGTTTCTTCTTAGTGTGTGGAGGATTTCACAGAGCAGGTCCAGAAGTGCGGGATTGGGACAGGTTGTGGCTCTTCTGCTCGGAGCTCACCAGCTTCATGCTTCATAAACAGACATCCCTGGATTCATTGAGTGAGCGGGTGGACCCAGGCTGGACAATGATGGGCTATGAGGATGTCTCCTGCCCTGGAGCTCAGCCACCAGCTATTTTCCTCCTAAGCTGCTGCCCATGAGCTGACTTTCTTCCTCCTACACCCAAATCAGAACACCTGTCCCACCTGGTAAGAATCTGTTCATTATTTTTCTAAGTGACAGTTGCCTTGCCTTGGTCTGGGCACTGAGGTCTTTCTAAGATCTGGCTGTGCCCTTGCCAAGAAGCGCATGGCCACTGCATGACTCTAACAGGAGCACCAGGGACCATGAAAAAGGGAGGCTCTGCGCTGGGCTGGCAGGTGAGATGGGGTGGGAAGAGCTCCCCAGCTGCTCTCTGAGGACAGCAACATCCCTAGCCTGGCTCTGTGGGAGCCTCTGAGCCAGCCACCCTGGAAACCTTGGTGCCACCAGTGCCATGTCAGTACAGGCTGCCTGGACTGAGAATCTGGGGCCCAGGATAATCAGCCTTGGCCAGCCTTAACAGACCTATCCTCATGGTGCATGGTGCCAGGGGCTCATCTAGATGAGGGCCACTGGCCCCTGCCCCCTGGTGACAATGGCCAGGCAGGAGAGCTGGCAAGTGTCAGGGCAGCCAAGAGTTGCAGAGGAAAACGGACCTCACAGTGCCGAGGATATTGAAGCCTGGTTTCCACCTCACCCCTTCATCTCATCTGCACCAAGTGTAATCACTCAGCCCTACTTCACAATCCCTCTACAATGACGAGGAGGGAATGAACTCCATTCCATCCACAGAGGGAAAGATGGGAGGTTCGGTCACCTAGAGAGGGACTCTGCTAGGGTTCTCCCTGCCTCCCACCCCACACCCCACCGGATCAGCAGCATCTTCATCCTCCTCCTCGTCACCACCACCATTATCATCGCCATTTATTAAGTGCCTGGTTTTGTGGGGAGCACGCGTTGTTACATCATTTCATCCTCACTGCAACTCTGTGAAGCAGGTATCTTTATCCCCATTTTACAGAGGGAGAAACTGACGACCAGAGACGTGATTAACTTTTCTAAAGCCACATAGCTCCCTGGAGTTAGGGAGAGGCTGTGCAGCCCAGGATGTCACTCCCCGCGCAGCACAACCACTCAGGAGAGAGGAGCAGAAAGGAGGAAAGGCTGGTGGGGTGGTCTCTCCTCATAACATGCCACCAAGCGCAGGACAAAGGTCTGCTGCTGGCGGGGGTGGCCGTGTGCCCTGGAGGGAGGGCAGAGGGTGGGCAGCGCTAGGGGAAAGCACTGCAGAAGCATGCTATCCACACTCCCTCCTCTCCACCCAGTGAGCCTTTTCCTCCAGGCCAGCCCGTTCCACTGGAAAAACAATCTCCCCTGCCTAGGGACTTGAGGCCTTGGGGCCGGCTGGGCCACCTTCTGGTCTGTCTTCATTCAGATCCTGTTTCTCTCCTCTCTGGAAGCTGGGAGAGGGAGTCATGCTGGGGAAGGCGAGGATGAGGCTAAAGTCTTCATCTGTCCCCCTTTAAGCCAAGCAAAGAAAAATAGGCCTTTGCCAAGATCTTTCATCTCAGTCATTTACTCTCGCAGATGTTTTCTGCAATATAAACAAGAAGCAAAGAATGTTGGGGAGGAGAAGAGGGCGGGAGGCAGGCAGGAGGGAACGGAGGAGTGAACTGACAGCTTTGAAATCTGGGCCTGCAGAGGGCAGGAAGCAGCACCTCAGGAGGGTCCCGCCTGCTCTGAGAGCCTGGGCAACCTCAGGACACTGCACCAGGGCAAGCCGAGGGTCGCTTCCCGGGGTGTCTTTGAAAGGAGATTCTGGAGAGGCAGCCCAGCCCTTGAGTGGGTGGTCTCTCCAGATGCCCTCCCTCTGCCTGGGAAGTGACACATGGACAACAGCTGCTGGGGCCCTCTGGGCCCAACCTGGAGCCATGCCCTGCCAGGGAACACACCTGCCCACCTTAGCACTCCCTGAAAGTTCTGGGGCAAGGACGCTCAGCCTGCTGCCAATGGAGCTGCCCGCAGGACTGAGAGGAGATGCAGATGCCTGCAATGGGCATTAGGATTTGGTTGCCCCCCAGATGGTGGGGGTAGGGGAGAAAGAATCTTGAGCTGGTGGGGATTGGAGGAGCATATCCTACAGTGGGTCACGAAATAAACCCAGGAAATCGGGTATCTCTGAGCTCATCATTCTGTGAGATTCCTCTTGACGTCAGTAGTTTTTAAACGAATAAGCCATGGATTACGAACTCAGATGCTGATGGGGGCTGGCAGTAACCCACCGAGCAAAGCTGGGTGAGCACTGCCCAGACTTGAAGAAGACCGGGCTGTCTAAAGGGGGCAGCACCACCCAGTTTTGGCTGGGTATTTCAGACAGCCTAGAAATCCAGAGATCTGTATAAAGTATCCTGTTTTTAAAAATATTTGCACTAATTAAAAACAAAAACAGAAAAATACTGGGCTGGCCACGTGAGACGTTATGCTGAGTGGCTTTTCGTTTGTGAATCATGGATTTGAGATTTTTGTGAAATATGCTGGTTGAATGAATAAACGCTTACCCTTCCTGCTCTTGACTTTAAAAAGGGATTTGTGAGAAGCTTGGAAAAGAATTCAATAGCAAGCTTTTACTGGGCATCCGCCATCTCCCCAAAATGGAGCTAAACATTCGGCTAGATTCAGAGGACTTGGTCTCACCCTTGAGGATTTACACTGTAGCTGAGAGACAGAATCAGCTCCTGGTGCACAGCCTGGGCAGGCACAGGGTTCCAGAGCACATGGCAACAGATACTGCTCCTGCCCTCAGAGAGCCACTGTTCTGATCTGCCCCCTGTTCTGTAAAATGGGAACACACAAGAAATGAGACCGATCTTTGATGGTCCTTGGTTTTGTGGCACAGAATGTTTAGGGGAAGGGGAAAAACGAGGCAATGCTCCCAGAGTAGATGGTGTTTGGGCTGACCTTGAAAGACGGGTAGGAAGAGCTACTTGTTTCTGGCTAATAGGTGCATTCTGAAACTGGACGGCTTCTCACCCTGCTGAGACATTGAGAACACTACAGGATCCAGACCAAGAGCACAGAAATGAGGGAGTCCTGCTTGCTAAGAAAGAGTGGCCATCACACATCTGCCATCAACATTTCACCAAATTGTGTACAGCGTCTCCAGGGGAGTCTGGAGTCTTCAGGGAAAGTCAGTGAATGGGTGGCCTGAGCAGAGTTGCAGCCACAGAGGAAGCCATTCAGGAAGCAGCGAGCGGCAGGCCTGATGTTCAGCAACCTTTTGAAAGGAAAGAGGGGTACAGATTTCACACAAAGGCCCATCAGGGTTTCTGAGTGTCCATGGTTTCCTGTGAATGGCTATAGTTTTGAGCTCCTCGCAAGGAAGAGAATGGAAAGGGAACCGCCTCTGGGATTACTACATATTCCTCAAACACACTGCAGGACAGTGGAATTATTTCTGCTTTACAGAACATGAGACAGTAAGCCCCCTGAGGGCAGGAACCATGTCTGTTGCTGCGCGCTCTACAATCCCTGGTTCCTGCCCGGGGTCTGCACCAGGAGCTGATGATGCTGAATGTGACTTGTCTGATATCTTACAGCCAGAAGTGGCCAAGGGGAAATTCAAACCCAGATCTGCTATACCCCAAAGCTCCTGCTCCTTCCATGATGCTGGGGAAATCTGTGTCTCCAGAGATTCCCAAATGTTACTTAAAGGAGAGTGGCGGATGCTTTAAAGTTTGAAAATGTTTGTGGGTGTGCTCCATCACGGGTCGCCACGCCTGAGGAAGTGTGAGCATGCTGGGGATGTGGCGTGTGAACATACTCATGTGCCCAGGCATTCGAATTCAACAGAGATCCTTTGAGACAACAGCCCTCCTTTTCATGCCAGGTGGAGGTCTCTTCTCCAACAGCCCTGGGCGAGAACATCTCTAGGGGAAGCCGACTCACCACCTCACGCCCCACTGTGACTGCCAGCAGCCTGAGCTCCAGGCTGGCCCTGTTAGCCATCACGCAGTGGTCTTTGCATTCTCTTTCTGTCCTCCACCAACAAGGCTCTTCAACATGACCACCTCCCAGGCAATTGAGGACCTCTCTTTTATTTGCCGGCTCTCTTATTTATCTCTTCTGCTTTTCCTTCACACATTCTCATGTGACACACTCTCAGGCCCCCTCCCCCATCCCCATGGCTGTCAGCAAATGCAATCTGTTTCATTTGGCTTCTCCTTTAAAAGTAGTGCAGTGGCATTTGAGGTGGGACAGACCAGTAAAGAGGCCAGCGGGAGAAATACCTCCCTCATCCTCAACAGTCTTGTTCCGTTAATGTCACCTAAGATGACACCAATTTTCTTGGTAATTGTTCAGGTTGACTCACATCAACTTTACTGTCAACACACGCCCCTGAGTCTTTCATACCTGCCTCATTCCAGGCATGTATAAAAATCCATTTGTTTAGCCCCAAGCTTCCAGATATATATTAATGCTATTATAGTTCATCTTGTTACGTTCATCCACCATGAATCCAAACTGTTGGGATCTTAGGAGATTCTGATTCTGTTATCCAAGGTGTGAGCTGCCTCTGAGAGTTCTTCCTAGTCTCTGATAGAATTGTTGAAATGGAAGGGCCATGGGAGATTCTGGGATGTGGATGGTATCTCCTGTCCAGGCTGACATCCCTCTGTTTGTCTGCAGCTTTAGGGCTGGTCACTCAGCACAACCCCTCAGCTGTCCCAGTGACAGTCTCCAGCCTCCTTGTTCTCAAGAGAGCCAAGACACGTGTGCTCTGCTGCCTACCACAATGCCACGAGCTACCAACTTAGGAATCCCATCTCCTCCCCACAAAAAGGTGCAGTGAGTAGGTCATCTTTTTTCTTGGTGAATCCATGCTGATTCCTAACGATCATCACTTTCTTCCCTAAGCCTTCATAAGCCATCCCTTTCCTTGTAGATGAAAGAAATTAACCCTCAGTCCAAAGCAGAAACCTTCAGACAGCTGGACGTGTTAACTCATTATGCTGGCATCTCAATTTTCCCCTCTACAGACACTGCATCCTCTTCCCCGCTGCTCTGTGCCCCAGGAAGCTGACCTTGTGGACCACATTGCTGGGCACCCTTGCCCTCTGGCTTCAGTTGGGTTCTGCCAGTGGGAGGCACCAGCAAAAGATAGGAGGGTGGGGCTGGGCACAGTGGCTCACGCCTGTAATCCCAGCACTTTGGAAGGCCAAGGTGGGTGGATCACCTGCGGTCAGGAGTTTGAGACCAGCCTGGCCAACATGGCGAAACCCTGTCTCTACTAAAGATACAAAAACTTAGCCAGGTGTGGTGGTGTGCACTTGTAATCCCAGCTACTCGGGAGAGTGAGGCAGGAGAATCACTTGAACCCAGTGGGGTTGGAGGTTGCAGTGAGTCGAGATCGAGCCACTGTACTCCAGCCTGGGCAACAGTGAGACTTCGTCTCAAAAACAAAAACAAACAACAAACGGAGAGAGAGAGAGAGAGAGGAGGGTGGGACAAGGTCAGGATATTTATTTATCCTCCTGGCTCTACTGCAATGGGCCCTTGCTTGGCTGTGTCTCTCCACCGCCCCTCTGTCTAAGGTCATAGCCCCTGATGGGTGGATCTCTCCAGATCTCCAGATACTTTCTCTTACGCCTCTTTCCCTTTACCCTTCAGGCTTCCCACCCCTGCTAACCCTGGAGGGCTTCACTTTGCCTTGTTAGCTTCCTTTAGCCTTATGCATAACTTACAAGTAGTTGTATTTCTAAATTCTGCTTACTGACCCCATTTGAGTGTGCCATCTCTCTCCTACCAGTACACTGATTGATACACTCATATTCTGAGTCATTGCCTTAAGACTTTAGGCCTAACAGTGCTAGATGTGGGAGGGAGTATAGGTGTTGGTGAGAACAGCGTGAGTTAAAGGCACACAATTTGTGGTCTAACCGATCAGGACTGAATTTGATTTTCACTGCTTTTCAGCTATGGTTATTGAACTTCTCTGGGCTTCTGCTTTCTCTTCTGTAAAATGAGAGCAGTGATCCCTTCTGACAAATTCATTGTCAGGATTTGATGAGAGTATATTTCTGAAACATAAAGTTTAGTGTCAGGTGCGTTATAAGCACTTGATAAACGTGTTATTCTAGATCATCATGAAGACAGACTCTAACCATTGAGGGTACTGCTTTGGTGCTAGAATTCACTAGCAATAAGCTTCAAGGTTTTCGTATTCATGGCCTCCAGGGAATTTGGACCTCAGGTAATCTGCCCTCACCCTACGCGGAGTAAGAAAAAATAAGCATTGTTGTCGCTGTTATTTTATTAGCTAGAGAGGCAGTCAATTCTGTTACTTAATTTCAAGATAATTTTTTAGCCAAGAACACTCTAGGAGGCTGTGGTTATGTTCTTTCTGACATCTTTCCCCTATCTCTCTTCTAAATAATCTTAAAGTCCCCCTACTTATTTAAACTAAGAAAATGTGGCTTTTAGCCTGCCCTTACAGAGTTTTTCCCCACTCCATCCGCCCCCACCCACAATGACGTTCTTACCAAAATAAGGCTCAGAAGACTCTTAACTTTGTCCAAAAGCTAAATCTGAAAGAGGTTAAAGGTTCTCTGGTCAGTCACATTTCAACCGACTCTTTTTAGCTGATACAGGGCAAAACAAGGTTCCCCAAAGATCTGGGCCCTGTCAAAGTTGGATGTTCTGCCAAGATGGAGGAATACAGCCCTCCCTGTTGGAAAAGAGAGCACAGTTCCCTCCTTCATCACCCCGGGGTATCTCTCTGCTGCCAGTGAATCTCCCACCTGTCTGTCATGCTAGCATTTGCTCACATTGGGTTCGTATGTGCTTATTTGCTGCTCCAACCCTGATCCTTACTCCTGAGCCTTTACCACTGAAAATCAATGTGTCAACTCATCCTCTGGGCCATCTTGTGCCCTCTTATCCTCTACCTCCTGGGTCAGAAGCTTGGCAGTTTCCTGGATGTGACTCCTCATGGAAATGCATGATAAAAATGCCCTGGATTCTCAACCAGTGAGACAAACTCCTCAGCCTATTCTGCCAATGTCCCTCACTCCTATTTCTCTCTCCTGAGAGCCCTAAGCCCTGCCATGCTCCTTCTGCCCTTTCAGCCCCTTTCTTCCTCTACTCACATGATGCACCAAGGATAAGCATCTTCCTGCCCAGATATATCTGCCCTTCCACATACTCCCATGTGATTCTTTGACCTCTGTTGCTGGAATCTCTTGAGTTAGAAAACCAGAGATGTTTCCAAGACTTTTAAGGCTTTTCTTGGCAAGGTAGCAAGGGGAATGGAGTGAGGGGCCAAGCTCAGTCTTTCTGCCTGGTCCCAGAGAGCAATGCCATGGGAAGGTGACCTCCTCACAGGCCTGGGGGCTATCCCAATGGGATGACGCTGTTGGGTACTAGATGTCAGGCTCCTCTGTTGCTCTGTCCTTCAGGCAGGATGTTGAGTTTTTAGTTAAAAGACAGGGATCAAGCTTTAATCCATAATTTATGGTCTAGGCCAGGGTTTCCAAAACTGTATAAAGAGTTATTCCTGGCCAAGTTCCCTATTAGTCATATGTGTGAAGTGGAAACATCACTTTGTCAGAAATATATTTCCCCCAACCCATCCCAAACTGTGTCTATAATCAGGCTCTAGAGGGAAGACAGTGGGATTAGAGCGGGTGTTGGGAGAGAAACTCAAGGGAAGAATGCTTTACTAACAGGACTGTCTGGCCCTGGCAGTGGTGATTATACAAAACACATATGGAAAGGGATCCTGGGGCAGTCAAAAGAAGGATGAGCCAACTTCACATTGGTCCTGCCCCCAGAGATGCTTTTTCACAGATGAACAGATTATGAATGTTTAAGCTTTCTTATTTGTCATTTTAATGAATCAGCATTCATCCGATCTCTTCTGGTACCCATGTCCCTGTTCCTTCTTGGGGGATCACACACCATGCCCTAGTCTTCTCAGTCCATGAGATTTCAGGGCAGCCACCTTTACCCCTAACTCAAGGTGAAGCATAGGACCCAGGCCTAAGCCAATCAGAGCATTATATTCCCTTGGGCATAGTGATTGGTTTAGGAATGAACATCTGATCAATCAGAGCCAATGAGATACCTTGAGGTCTTCCCTAGGACTTCTGGGAAGGGAATTCCTCTTTCCCCTTGAACCCGAAATCTGAGAGGTATAGAGCCTGGAATTGCTGTCATTTTCTGTCACATGAAACCTGACTCTGAAGCCAGCATAGCAAAGTTGAGAGATGAAGAGTAACCAAGTCCTGATGACACATTATTTTAGCCCTGAATCCATGTGTCTGATGCTGGCCCTAATTCTGGATCTTTCTGTTGCATGAGCCATTGGATTTCCCCTTTGCTAAAACAATTTGAGACAGACTTTCTGTCCCTGGCAACCAAAGAGCCCTAGTTTACAGCTGTTGTTTAAAAATACATGCGTAAGTGTAAATAGAATGAAGAGAAAGGAGACAGGGCCAGCAATAGATTTGTACTGTGCAAACACAATCTGTTGCTCAGGGGCACTGCCAGAGGCATATCACACACTTAAATGTGAGGAGAGCAGTACCAGGAGGTCCTCAGGAAGAGGGTGAACCCCAGACAGGAAGTTCTACAAGCAAACATCATCTTTTTGGAAATGAAATTACTAAACAGCCGGACCATTTCTATTGAGTTTAGTTTTCGTTACACCCCACTTTGTATGCTTAACATAATAATAAGTATTACTGCTATAGTGAAACTCCCTTATTTATACCACCACAATTTCTATTTCCTTATATTTACCCCCTTTTCCTATGAACTAATAAAAATATCTACTCATGATGGAATTAGTTGCTCTAATTTAATCTGCTTTTCCCCCAGTGTATTATCAAGGTTCCCCAGAGAAACAGAACCAATAGGATCTCTCTATATAGAGACATATAGATTAGATATGGATATACACAGGTGGATGTGGACAGAAGTGATATCTGCCTTTTTCAGGGTTGGCCTTTTGAAGAAACTCAGCAACCGTCCAGCTCTCTCCTCCCTGATGACAGCAGTCTTGAAGTCACATGTTTCAGACGGTATAACCACTGAGATGCAGGGATTTACTTGTCACAGCAGCATAACCTTTCCCATTCTGACTAATGTAGATGTATCTAGAGAGATGTAGCTATAGATGAGATAGAGACAGATGGATTTAAGGGAATTGACGCATGTGACAGGAGTGGAGAGAGGTGGCAAATCTGAAATTCTGCAGGACATCAGGTAGACTGGCGAGCAAGTAGGAGTCGATGCTTCAGCCTTGAGTCCAAAGGCTGGAAACTCAGGCAGAATTTCCTGTTGCAGTCTAGAGGCAGAATTCCTTCTTCTTCAGGAAACCTCAGCCTTTGCTGAGGTGCCAAAATAGTCCACACCTATTTTGGCAGTTACTCTGCTTCACTTAAGATTGTCAATGTTGACTTTATTATAGATCATATCTAAAAAAATACCTTCACAGAAACATCTAGACTGGTATTTGGCCGAATAGCTGGGCACCATAGCCTAGCCAAGTTGACATATAAAATGTAACCATTGCACCCAGTTTGAGCCCGTATTCCCCCGTGCTTCTCCATCTGTTAGTGAGGGTTCGGCTTTGAATTCCCAAGCCAATACAAAAGTAGACACTGCAAATAATGAACCCTTGACAAAGCTCTGTTAGTTCCCAGATGGAAGAAAATTCATGATGATTGTTCAATTCAGTCTGGACAGAATGCTTCACTATTTCTGTTGAGGTTAAAATATGTAAATCAGCTCTTTATCATATCTCCTTTGGTTTACTTTTCACTGTTTGCAGAATTCTCCTCCCAGCTACCATCCCAGAAAAGCACTTACGCTCTGCCCCATGGACCCCCAAAAGCTAAGGATGTATCCACAGCCCTAACTAAAGGCCGAGGAGCCTTCAATAAGGAAACTCCAGCAGTAGAAAGCATTTCCCCATTGTGAGGCCTGAGGGAGATCCTCATCTGAGACAGATGTAAAGATGCATTTCCCTGGCCTGGGTCTGCTGGGAACAAGTGATTGCCAGCCCCTGTGCTGTCCGTGAAAGGGCCTCACCCCTTCCTGCTGAGGGTCTGGGACAGATCTGCTTCTATTAATAACCCAGGGGCTCATTTTTATTCTCCCTTGTTACTTGCTAAAGGCTCCATCTTGACATCAAGCCTGGGGTCACCCTCCAGGATACTTCCTCAAAGCAGCCGCATTCCTGTGAGCATCTGTGCCAGGAGGAAATGGTGGGTTGGCAAATCAGCAAGTCCTGTCAGTCTTCAGCACTACTCTGTCCACAGCCTCATGAGAGTTTTGTCTGAACACCTTCTTTAGGCTTCAGGGCCTGTGGCTGATGACTCCAGGTCCAAGCCTGATGATACCTCTCATCAAAAACCACGTGTTCCACTCCACTTCCCGGCCTCCTCTGCAGTTAGGTGGAGGCCATATGACTAGATACTGGCCAAAGGGATATGGACAGAGTCACGTCAGACACTTTCAAGGTTGGCCCTTAAAAGCATCGCAGCAGCCCTCCAGCTCTGGCTTCCCTGATGACAGCAGTCCTGAAGTCCCATTTCAGGTGGTATAACCACTGAGACATGGGGATCTATTTGTCACTACAGTGGTAGCCGTTCCCATTCTGACTAAGGCAGAGTCTAAAGGGATGATGATCCACAACTCCCTTCTGTCCCCTGAGTCATCTCACAGACGGGGGAGCTGTTCCTCCTGCACCCTCAGGCACGCAGATCAGTGACATCTCTCCCAAGCTCTGGTGAAATGACCTCAGATACCTGCTGTGCTGAGGGTGACAGGTAAGGAGCAGCACCTGCATGTCTGAGGTGGCCCGGGATCTTCTCTGTGCCCAAATCCCCAAGAAAAGGCTAAAACTGGTAAAGTAATTGAACCAAGATGGGTTTTCCCGAAAGACCGTTTATGGCTTTGAGCTCTTTAAGTAAAGAAAGAGAATTTCAAGACCTAAACAGAGCTGGATCCCTTCTGTTTTAGTTGAAGCCGAAAAGAAGATATCTTTGCTAGAGTTCAGAAAGAGTCTTATCTGTCAAAAACTCGTGCAACTTAAAGTTTCTTCATCACAGAGAGCCTACCAGGCCTGCCACGTGGCATGACCCATGAATGTGGGTGGGACTGCTTGGTATTTTCAGACTGTTGGAAACAGTGGCCTGTTGATCTCAGAGAGAGCCAAATTAAGCTGATTTCACTATTTATAATCTCTCCGGAAATAAGCAAAGAAGAGAAGTCTAATTGCAAACAGACTGAACTTTACATAGGAAATATGTAGGTCCCCTGAGGCACCTAGAAAGTGTCTAAAACCCTAACTGCCTCCCTGTCTCCCCTGTGTCCCTCTCCAGAGCACGTAGGCCACATCTAGAGAGGCCTGAGGCTGCAGGATGGCCTTGGACTGGCCAAACCGGCCCAGCCAGCCCCTTGGGCCTAGAGGCAGGGACTTTTGGATGAGAAACAGGAAGACATTTGCCCACAGCTTGAAACACGGCTTTGGGAAGACTCTTTGTTCTCTCGCCCACATTATTTTCGGTTTTCTAGTCTTTCTCTATTCTGTGCTTGTCAAATTCCAGGCATGGAAGGCTTTCAAACACAGTATCAAACCTGCCACTTACACACACACACACACACACACACACACACACACACACTCACTCCCCACCCCTATTGCATTCCCACCACAATCCCGTTTGTAGCAGAGCCCTGGGATTTGTAGCCAAGTGGGGCCCAGTAAGAGCTTTGTAACATTTCACATGGCCCCTGGCCTTCTGTAACAACTCCAGAGCTGAAGTCCCAGCCAGAACCCTGGGCCTTGCTGGCAGCTGTGCTGCTGGGTCACTGTGGGAGATGAGACAAGGCCCTGCGACCTGCTGTGCC
The DNA here is from genome assembly GCF_048565385.1 of Saimiri boliviensis. Taxonomy (NCBI): domain Eukaryota; kingdom Metazoa; phylum Chordata; class Mammalia; order Primates; family Cebidae; genus Saimiri; species Saimiri boliviensis. The sequence continues at coordinate 35,041,860 of NC_133450.1, read as the reverse complement.
TCAGTTTCCCTGCCTGTCAGTTTGGACAACCATGACTGCAGCTAATTCTGAATTGTCTGCCTGCTGGTGGGACCAGGCCCTGGTGGTGGTGGTGCAGGGGGGTGGAGGCTCAGATGTATGGCACGGAAGTCCCAGAATGAGTCAAAGAAGAGAGAGACCAAAATAGATCAGGAGCCAAGTGCCCAGAATGGCAGCCAGAGAAGATTAGACACGCTGCCGCAAGAACCGTCCCGATGTCTTTATGGAGGGCTCTTGCTCATAAACAGCCACGATGTTATCGTAACTTCCACAGACCAGGCCGACCCTTCCTTGTGACGGGAAGTTTGAGACTGGAACCGTCCATAGGCTCTGCTGTTGCTGAGGGCGCCCTGGGAGCTGGGGCTCTTCCAAAGGAAATCAGCATGGGTCTTCAGGGCTTGGCGGAACAGTGGACAGATGGACAGTTTTTGAGTGAGAAAGTCATGGTTAGGAGGCAGGGAAGAGTGGCAAGTGCCCCCCACTGCAGCTCGGCTGGTGGTACTAAGTCTTTCTTTGTGGGCATCTCTGCTGAAAAGCCCTTCCTTCCTTACATTTGCTTCTTGGTCTCATGAATCTAAGGAGAGGGCACGAGGCCAGGACGACAGATGTGGAAAGAGCCCAGAACTGCTGCTACAGTTCCCATTCCCGGGAGCTCCCAGGCCCCAGCCGTGCCCAGTGATGGCTTTTCCTCTCACATCCTGACCCCTTACATCTTCTGTCTCATTACAGAGTCCACCCTTGCCCTCCTGGCCACTGGCTACGTTGAGTCCTCCTCCCGTGGAGAGCAGCCTGGAGGGTCCATGCAACCTCATCTTCCACTGGAGCGCTTCAGGCAACAATGGAAAAGCTTGTCTTCCAGCAATGTGGTTGAAGGCCAGAGCTTGTCCATTTTAAGACAGAGACACAAATATCCCATTTCAGTACCAAAGACCCTTTCTTTCTTATCACTGCCAGCTCTCAACCACCCATCCATCTTCTGCTCATCTCTGCTGGAAATGCTACTAGCCAAGCTGAGCCAAGCCAAACAGCCGTTTGTGGGCTCACAGACCCTCCAAGGATAAGGGTCTCTTCTGTGGCTACCAGATTGCACCCTGATGCCAGCCAGCTCCTGGCATCTGCTGCTGGCCCTCCCAAGATGGTAGCCTGGGGAGACACAGCCCAAACGCTTGATCTAATCTCTTCCCAGTTTAGCTCTGATGGCAAAAATGAAACTCCCTGCCAAGGAAAAGCCAGTTTGGCCTGTCCAAAGGGGCACCCATGATAACTGGGCAAACCATCCATCCTGAGTCGGTCCATGTGCTTTGAGACTTACACTAGGTGGGCCAGTTGAGGAAGGAGACAGGAGGAAGAAGTCCAAGGCAAGTGTCAGATTTTTGGACAAGCCATTGCTGGCAACATGTCTTTATTTGGAAAATATTGCACAGGAACTTACAGTGAAAAAGCAGCTTTCAAAGCCCTCCGTAATGTAACCCTATCCTACCACCTCTCCAGTCTGCTCTGCCATGCCCTCTCCCATGTGAATTCCCCTTGGCCAGACCTACAAACCCACCCCATATCCTCCTCCGTCCCTGCTCTTTGTCCTTGCTCATTCCATTTCCTTCGCTCGAAATATCTGTCTAGAGCAGGCGTCCCCAAACTACGGCCCACGGGCCGCATGCGGCCCCCTGAGGCCATTTATCCGCCCCCCCGCCGCACTTCAGGAAGGGGCACCTCTTTCATTGGTGGTCAGTGAGAGGAGCACAGTATGTGGCGGCCCTCCAACGGTCTGAGGGACAGGGAACTGGCCTCCTGTGTAAAAAGTTTGGGGGCGCCTGGTCTAGATTGTGCCCATCTTCTGAGTGGTCCAGCTTCAACTCTGCTCTCTGCCCCAACACCCCCGCCCCGACAAACCTCTGGGGAGCCTGTAGTTGCCATTTTCTCTCTTGTTCTCACTGCACTTTTTGCCTACCCTACACAGTTTAATTATTGAAAACCACCCTATACGTTCTATTTCCAATGTGTTGGCTTTAATGAATCTCTATGTCCCCCAGCCTTGTCCCAGAATTCTTTATATGTCCCAAGGATGCCTCCACAGTGCTCTGAACATTGTAGGGCTTAGGAAATACTGACGGCTTTGATTGGTTATCAAAAAAAAAAAAAAAAAAATGTAAGTGACCAAAAAGATGCATAACCAGGAAGACCTGTAGAAATATTCAGCAAAAACCGTGAGAGTGGTTCCAGGTGGTCCCTTCTTGGAGGCAGTGGTATAATGGGTTTTCCTTTCCAGACAGTCCCCTGATAGTCCTGGAATCCCACGGAGGCCCATGGAAGGTGGCGTTGGGTGGACAGTGTCCAGCAGGCAAACAAGACCATAAATGCAAAGCCAGAGAAGCCAAACAATGTTCACTTTACAACTCCAGGTGATGAGAATGGTATTTATAGACTCAGTGACATGTTTGAAGCTGTGAGTCCCAGAGGCTAATATTTTAAGCTGGATATCCTGAGACCCAGACGTTCTGTTTTTGTTCTCCTCCCCATCCTTCCCTCCTGTAACCCCTGGAACTTTCCATGCAATCTGGACAAAAGCATGAAACCTCTATTGTTTCTCAATCCTTACTAGTGCTAGGCAAGGATTTAAGCACGGCTTTGTGGAAGGGTGATTTGTAATGAGTGGAAAACACTCTGAGGCCTCAAGATGACATTTGCCGTGACATCAAAACTTCCATCAGAGAATTTCAAAATTTTAGGCAGAGACAAGGGCCTTTCTACCGTCAGAGAACTCCAAGGGTAAAGGGGCTGGCGGTTGGAAGAGCGAGGCCTTATTTATAGATGAACCCATCTCAGCCCAGAGGTTCTGGAGAGTCTAGGCCCACCTATTTAAGAACTTTCTTTCTCTTAGGTCCATTCTTATATTGGGTAATAACTCCTGAGGCAAATCTATAAATAAAGGGTGGGAACCTGAAACTTTGCTACTTACATAGCCCCGAATAAAATGAGGAAATCAGTGTTTTCCTTCAAAGCAATCTAGAAAGTACTAGCCAAAGAACAAATTGCGAACAGCTACACAAGCATCAGGGAAATCCCATCGATCATAAGAGATGAAAAATAACCATGAGATCATCATGCTTATCTCCCCTGGGGCCTGGACATCCAGGATGCAGCTTCACAGTGCCCCTTCGGAGGGTGTGGCGGGCATTGCCTCTCTCTTGCTTTGCACTGTGAATGTGCTTCCGATTAGCCGCCATACATCCCCTGAAGACAGACAGCAACCACAGAACACAGTACCTCATGCATGAAAATTAAGTCCGGAACATTCTCTACCTGGTGGGGTTTTTGCTGTTTGTAAACAACTCTAGATGTTCACAGTTGACTCAACCGTGCTGGCTGGTTTCATGCACTAGCCAGACCTGGTGAAACTGAAACATGCACTAAATCCTGTAGTCACTTTAGGCCCAATTCCAACATTTCGAAGCTATCAACACAGGAAAAATGGTGTACCTGTTTTCATGCTGAGAAAAGCAGATAGCTAATCTGTATCAGGAAAACAAACAAGAATAATGATCTGAAAATAACTTGGAAGTTTTTGTTTTCACCAAAGGAAGCATAGTAAAACACATACACATTAGACATCCATGTATGCACATACATATACATGCACATACATATACACACGTATGCACACACATGTACATATACATACACATATGCAAATGTGTGTGCATGCACACATACACACGCTATGTACACACATGTATACATGCACACATGTATACATGCACACACATGCACATGCACTGTATGCACACATAGGTATACATGCACACATGCACACTGTTCACATACGCAAACATACTGTACATGTGTATACATACACATACTGTATACTTACACACATATATGCACATACACATGCGGTGTACACATATACGTGCATGTACACACATACACATACTATATGCACACATGTATGCATACACACATTCTGGTACTCATATGTACATGTACACACGTACACATACTGTACACACATGTATACATGCACATACACATTCTGTATGCACACGTGTATATATGCACACATACACATACTGTGCACATGCATGCACATATATACACATATACAGGCATACACATACTGTATGCACACTTATATACATGCACATGAATACACATACACATACAGTATGCATATATATACACATACACTGTACACACACATCTATACATGCACATTCAGATACACACATATGCTGTACACATGGGTACATATACATCTGCACACATGCACACATATATGCACACACATATACACACATACTGTACACACAAACATGCATGCACATACATATACACATAACATGCACACATAACATGCACACACATACATACATGTACACATGCACATAAATACCCATTTGCATGTATACATGCATATACACATTTTTCCTCCTAATTACTAAAATAAATGCTCAATGCAAAAACCAAAAAAATACAGAAAAACACAACTAGAAAACTTGATATTTTGTCGTGTTCCTTCCAGAAATTTTCTATGAATAGTCACCCGTATTCTAATGTATCATACATATTATAGGTGACATTATGTACTATGTAATATATAAATGAGGAGGTATATAGAGGTCTTTTTAGATATGCTTAATGAATATATATTTGTAGATTTTAATTAAAATATCACATAAAATATGATACTAATTTATTTTTATCCTAAGGTAACATATTAGTTGTAGAAAGTTAGAAAATGTGCATGAGCAAAAATCATGAAAATCATGTATAGTCTCATCATTCAGAAAAGAGTACTTTCATTTGCTGTATGCCCCCCTCACTTATTTAAATATGCATCCGTAAGTATAAAATGATAAGTCCCATTACACAGGAGCATATGTGTGATGGAGTATATGTTCCACACATAGGCTAGGGGTATCACCAATGAGAGTCTGAAACCACTGTTTCCTCTTTCCCTTGTGGCTTCCCAGCCACAGACCCACTTCTCACTGTGGAAGGGGACACCACCTGGACAATGGGCCACTGCTCAGCCTTGGGGGTCCATGATGACTCTCTTGAGTTGCTAGAGGCTTTGTGGAAAGATTTCTACATTTTAAAATCTTTCTTTAAAGTGCCAAGTCAGATGGTCCGCTAATGGGACTTTACCAGAAGCTATAGTTCAGAAAAGACAGTCGATAGCCTAAGAAAATGTCCCCTCAGATAGGAAGGGAAAGTGGACAGCTCTGCCCGGCCAGGAGGAGAAGCAGAGGACAGATGGGACAAATTAGCAGCTAGACAAGCAAGGCTTGCCTGCCTCCCTTCCTTGGGATAATATCTCAGGGACTAGAGTGTCAGTAAAAAACAGAGGGACTGGGGAGGGGTCTAAAACCACCTGGGTTAGGGCCCTGCTTTTCTGAGACGTAGTTTGAGGAGCGTCCAAGTCTCGAATAGCAGGCACAGATCCAGCATGGTGCCATGGGATGGGTTAGGAATGAAGGAGGGATTCAGTGTCTAGGCAAATGGGCATGATGACAGCCCTCCTATTCTCACAACTCGCTTAGGCGTCTAGTATATGCCTGATTCCTTTATGGCCCCCGCACAGTAATGCAAAGTGCTAAGAAAGGGCTTGGGGTGGAAGAAGCCACAGTTTTTCTCAACCTTCCATTCTAAGTCAAAGGAGAAGAAATATGACTAATAGACCCACTGTATAATGCTGTTCAATTCCATTCAATGGAGTTCCCACCCAGCTTGAGGAATATGCTCTCTTTCAAGTTTAATTCATTCTATTCTATTGTGGTACACACATTATACATGTCGGATCAAGCTACATACTGGGGGACCCCAGCACAGACACTGTGCCACTGCCTTGGGCCTTCAGAGCTCTGAGAGGGTTAGCCCAGCCATCGTTCTGTTATCCTATTTCTGATGAAATTATCTTCGCCCTGCTCCTCCAGACCCAGCACATCCTCTTCTCAATCCTCCATCTCCACCTGCTTCTCACAACCTCTCCTCCATGCCCTGCTTCTGTGAGTCTTGGAGTGCTCATGGTAGTAGCCAACCTATGCCAGATAGAGCCAGGCCTTAAGGCTATGGTGAGAAAGTCAGAAAAGTGGAACAGGAATGATCATTGGAGTGGAAAACGAGTAATAATACCCACTATCATTGTTACTATGATTTCACTTATAATTATTCTTACTATGTGCCAGGCACTGGTTTACGCATTTTACATGTATAGTATGAGCTCATACACCTGGCTAACTCATATAATTAACTCAAATGCATGAGTTCATACTGCATATGTTACAGCCTATGGGGTAAATGCATCTAGATCCCACTTTAGAGATGAGGAAACCTAGGCACAGCGAGGTTAAATGACTTGCCCTGAGTCACTCAGCTAGTACATGGAAGCTAGAACCCCACCACAGCAGGCTGGCTGTGGACCCTCATAATAAGCCACAGTTAGGGGACACCAAATGAGCTAGACCAAGGCAAGTGGCTGCATTTAGTTTGGGAATGCAAGCTAACCCATAGCGGTCCCACAGAATCAAAAACAATCCTCAGTAACTTTGGGGAGATTTGCTAGAAGGCAGGGAGTTTAGAGTGCCTATGGCTCCTGCTTTGTAGCTCTGGAAAGAAGCCGGGGAATAAGGGCTACGTGACATGCCTGCAGTTGCAAGAGGTAGCTGCAAGAGAGTGGAATTTGCATCTGCATTGCACACCGGGTGGGGCAGAGCTAGCGTTCAGGAAGGTGTACATGTCTGCACCTGCACAGGCACTTCTGGAGCAGGCAGGCGTGGCGAGCCCCCTGCTGAGGAATCCAGCCAGGGAAGTCATCCTTTGTCTCGCTCTGGTGGCTTTCAAGCAAAGGGCCCAGAGTGTTTTGCAGGCATCCATTTATGCACTTAGCGCCTGAGCTGCACTGACTGAATGACAGGCGTTCCCGCCCTGCGTCCAGGGACTGTGTCTCCACATGCAGGCAGGGCCAGGGTGAGGTCAGGATTAACCAGAGAAGCTGTGCTCTTCTTGCAGGGCCACACTAGGCCAGGGAGGTGGCGGGGCGGTGGGGGGAGGGTGTCCTGCTGAAGTGAGTGGTCCTTGAAAGCACAAAGTGTGGAGCTCCTGCAGCCAAAGGCCCCAGAGGTTCATTGCCAGGGGCCTGTGAGGGGACTATGCTCCTCCCTGTCACAGATGAGGAAACTGAGCCTCAAAATTAAACCTGGAAAATGATTTCTGGAACTTCAAATCAAGTCTACTGGCCCCTATTCCAGGTCTGTCTTCCAATACACCATGTTGTTTTGAGTACCTGTGCCATTTAAAATATCAAGCAAAATGGGGACTTGTTGAGTCTAAATCAGGCTCACCCTGGGAACAAGCTCAGAGGAGCCCCTTGGTATCCAGATCAGACTATTCGTTTGCCCAGTGATGGATGCATCCGAGCCCTGCCTGGAGGCAGGAGAGCATCCCTGTGCACCCTGCAATTGCCCTGCTGCTCCCGCCGCGGCTCTTCACATCAGACATGACATTTTCGGACATGCACCTCCCAGTGCGTAGTGTCTCTTTTCCTCCAACCCCCTCTCCTTTCGATGCCCCCTGAAAGCCCATCTCCTGTAATGAAACCACAGCTATCTTCCTGGGAGGAAAATTGCACCACCTCACCCATTCGCCCTTTTGCTCCTCCTTGGTTCTAAACCCTGTAGTTCTCAACTCAGGGCATCTTGTAAGTCCCTGTGTCCTTTATTCTTGGGCATGGCTTCAGCGTGGGTGTCCTGCCCTGTATATACTGTCTTACGTGTTGAGGCGTGTCTGTGGTTATTTTGCCCAAAGGAAGACACCATCCATACAGTAAGGCATTGGCATCATTCCAGCGGCTCTCTGGATCTAGCTAGGGCCGTGACCGTCAGTCCCCACGACACAGCCAGGTCCTCTTGGGTAGGTGTTACTGCTGTAGGGCTCTTTGCAGGGCCCCATTGCAGGCTGATAAGATGCCATCTGGGTACACAGAGGTCTTTGCAGTTCGGCTCTTTCCCAGCTCTTCGAGCTGTGTTCTTCCCCCTCCCAAATGCTCCACCTCCACCTCCACCTTCACAGGGCCGTGAATACTGGCTCCCTTTCCCGTGCCAGGCTCTGTGCTAAGCACTCGCCATGCTTTATCTCGTTAACCCACACTACAACTTTAAGAGGTGGATATTTTTATCCACATTTAACAGATAAGAAAAATGAGACTCAGAGATAAAATAACTTGCCCAAGGTTACATAGCTAATAAATGGCAGGGCCTGGATTTGAACCACCACGTTCTTAACCACTGAACTCCACTGCCTCGCCTCGTCCAGTCCATGTCGGCTGGTCGATGGCCCAACCTCAGAGATGCCTGTTTCTGCAGTGAGCACCCCCCTCAAGCCTTTGACAACACCCTCACCTCCTCAGTTTACACCCGTGAGCCCTGAGCCAAATCTGAACCTGTTGAGCTTGATCAAAGAATGGATTGTTATTTGAAAGAGAAAACAAAAGATGAAGATGATTCATTTTACTCTCTTCTTTGAGCCACTATGTACTGAGAGCCTTCTGTTTCTCTAGCACTGTTCTAGGTCCCACATGAAATAAACAAAACCCCCTGCCCTCACAGAGCTTACCGTCTAGTGAATTAAGAGCATGCCACGTGCTGACAAGCTCTAAGGAGAAAGACCCATCTAGAAGGAGGAGTGAGAACCCTGGGAAGTAGGGGGGCAGCTGCCTCCCTGCCCTGGCAATTGAGGGATGGCCTGAGGCCTCAGCTTTTCCTAGGGAATGGGTCATGTTCCAAGGCCAAGAGTGCTGGAGAGGCTGTGAGGGTTTCAGGGGCCCAGAGGTCTCTGAGCCTTCTCATTTGTGCTGGTGGTGATGTGGAGGCCAGGTGTAGGCAGAGGCAGTCCGTCTGGAACTCCAGCTTCTGTTGCACGGAATGGCCTTGTTGAACATGATAGTATATACAGATTCTCTCCCATTATCAGTGAGTGAAGGATCCCTTTACAAAATTTCAATTCTTCCCCCCTGCCCAAATGCTCCACCTCCATCTCCACCTTCACAGGAATCATAACCAGATTTCCTCTCTGACCCACCTCTTCCCTTCTCCCTCCTCCCTGCCCCTGCCCCCACCCCCCAAAATTGGGTTGGCCTAAGGCCATGCAGAGTAATTTACCTAAACCCAACAAGTATAATTAGAAAAGGACATATGTAAGCCAAAAGAGTCTTATACTATATTTTAAAATCAAATGTAAATAATTTATAACACCACGGTGGGAGGTGCAAAGCCTTTCCAAGCACCGCGTCCTTTGCACCTATCACTCCTTAAACTAACCCTCACTGCAAACTTGTGATCTAGGCTTTATCATCCCCATTTTGTAAGTTAAAAAGCAAACAAATGGAAAAAAAAGGAAACCAAAAAAAAAAACCCCGCAAGACTTAAAAAGGTAAAGTAACATTACCAAAGTTACATCAATGTCAAGGTTGAGTTTTTAACCAAGGTGTGTCTGACCCCCAAGTCTGTGATAGTTCTGACCTGCTCTAGTCCCAGGGTAGCCATTTATGCAGAAAGAGTAACTGTGGGCAAACTGCTTTACCTTCCACTGCCTCAGTTTTCCATCTGTAAAATGGGGCCAACGCTGATAGCTAACTTTCCCCTGAACCTCAGTTCTGTTCTGGTGGTCACATAAACTGGCGTATAAGAAAGGCCACAGAACTTTCAGATACTGCAAAAATACAGTATTAATCCTACCCTTGAATTTAGAAATGATTATGGCTTTTCTACCCTTTAACCTTGTTGATATCCAGTGGTAGATTTCAGTTTAGAATATCTGGTTGATTTTTTCACATTCCTGTTCTGAGAGTAGTCTCTGGCTGCTGACTGTAAAATCTGTGTTGCTCTCTTCCCAGCAATTAGCATCTCCTCTTCCACAGCTGTACTTCAGCTGCACCTCAGGCCCTGATTGCCAAGTTGTATAGATGTTCTACAGCGTTCTTTCTTCTGGAATCCCAAGGGAGCAGTCTGTATACACTCCTTTCCAGTAGTGTGCTGGTAAATGTTTAACAGCTGGCTTTTCGATCGTGAATCTGATGTGAATGTTGGTTAATAATTATGTCTACAATAATAAGTAAGATAAAAGGGAACCAACAAAGATGCATTTCAGAACTTCAATGGTTTTTTTTTCCATATGAGCCACTTTTTTGCTGAATCAGGTAGTAGTTTTCAAAAACTAGAAAAATATTACCTTAATATTTTCTGTTATTCGCAATGTCACTGCTACAGAGAGTGCACTTTTACATCTAATCCTACCGTATTAACATTTTCTCTGTCACTGCCTTAAGTCTACATGATCAACACAACAATAGATCAAGGCCTGAGTGTAGAGTGTGCCAATTTCTGTGGTGTAAATATTCTCACCACAGCCAATTTCAAGCTACCAATGTGATGTTACTGACTGTGGAACTGGGAATAGAGTCACAGTAGCATACCACTCTATAGTATTCCCACCATATGTATAATAGACATAACCCAAGCACATAGATGATAGTAAACTGTAGTTTAAAAAAATTAGGATCTGATCTGATCTATTGTATTATCTTTTTAAAATATAATTAATGAATTATATATCATTTAATTTTTAACAATGGCTCTGTTCAACAACCGTCTTGCAAAATTCCTGAAAATTTACCCATCAGCTTTCACAAGTCAGTGCAAGCTTCAGCACACCACTGTCCCCATTCCTCTTCCCGATAGCCCTGATGGGCCCTGTGCCATCTGATGGCCACACCCTTCGTTAAATAGCTCCAGTTAGTCCCGATCCACGCAAATCAAGAGAACATGAGTCAATGCTCAGCTTCTCCAAATAAACAACGTCAACAGCTTCAGTCCAGTGGAGTGACTTAATGATCTGTTTCCTTCAATAAACTGTGATTTCTGAACTCAGTTCAGATACCTGAGCATCGCAGTAAGCCGAGAGTGAGGCTTGGAGGCGTTCATAATGTAATGTACTAAGTTTAAACTTGGCAAGCAGATGACATTGTGAGAAATGGATTTTCTTAGGCTGATTCTGGGAGTTTGGGGTATTTTTTTAAGAGTTAAGCCAAGGCAAAAAAATAAAAAATAACCCTTGCAATACATCACTTCACAGCTGGTTAGCCCGGGAGAGGCTATTCTGGGATAGTCAAGCTAAAGAACCTCTTTTTAAACTCCAGGCAAACTGGAATCAGGATGCGGCATTTTTATTTCTGTCTGTCATGGATCTAGTGTGTAATCTCTGTCCCGTTAGTTCCCTGGGTGGGCCTCAGTTTATCTTCTGGAGAAGTCAAGTCAATTGTCTTTGCCTAGGGCATTATTAGATTTTTGAATTGTGGAGACTGGAAAAAGATAGTTGATAGGGTTTATCAGAGGGTTTGAAGTGTCCACTTGAGGCGTTCTAATCAGTGGAGAGTCAGGGAGGGGCGAAGCTGAAGTAGGATCCTATAAGAAATGACAAAGGAGCAAGATGTAGCAGAGAGGAGGAGGAAGAGGTATAGGAGGGTGAGGGCGGGGTGAGGGCCTCCAAGCAACGTCCCGTGAAAATGTCAGCCAAGTAGCTAGAGTAAACTGCGTCCAGTGTTCACTTTGCCAACACGGAGAGTGTGGGCATAAGATGACTTAGTTACACAGTTTTCGAAAAGGCAGGCAAGATGGAGCAGGCAGGTGCCTTTTGTCCGGGTTTGACAAGAGAGTTTCCTGGGTAGGGAAGGAATGTGACCAAAGTTAGGGTTCTGAGGCCTGCCTGGAAGATGACCAGGGTGTAAGCAAACTTGGACGCAAAACCAGCCTCCCAAACACCCGTGTAATATCGTGTCCTGAGCCACCGTGTAAATAACCTCCCTTCTGTTCATCAGTAGTCTTTGTAGTTCTCAGGGTCACAAGCCTCTCTCCTCTGTTGAAAGTGTGAGCCCGCCCTTTGCATGAAGAAGCCTTAGAAGGGATCACTGCATACGTCTTCAGTTGTCAGGAATACGCATGTGTCATGGATACAAATAATACAGTGGATTTTGGGGATTGGGGGGAGGGGAAGGTTGGGAGAGGATAAGGGATAAAAGAGTACACATTGGGCACCGTGTACACTACTCAGGTGACAGGAGTACCGAAATCTCAGAAATCACCACTGAAGAACTTATCCATGTAACTGAAAACCACGTGTTCTCCAAACACTATTGCCATTTTTTAAAATTCCCACCATGCCTTAAATTTATGTCATCTTTCTTGATGAGCCTAGAGGGAAGGGGGCAGAACCCCAATTTTAGCATCAGAGCCACTGAAACCGACAGAGATTAAATGACTTGCTCCAGATTACAGCTGAGACTCAAACCCATTGCCTGGCCACAAATCTTGTGCCCTATCTACACCAGTCAGTCTCTGGTAAATCTAACTAGTTAGTCAACTTTTCCCATTCATAGCCAGGTACATTTTGAAATAACAAACCATCTGATCGCTAGAAAAACTGAAAGGCCAGTTCCAGTTGTCAGACACGCCAAGCTCCAGAGAGTCTTTCCCAAACGTTCTCTGGAAAGCCCAGGGATTCCAAATTCCAAAGCCAACCAAATTTGAATTTCCTCTATAAAGAGATAGTCCCTCCTGGTTTAGAACATAACCTTCCTCATTAGGCTAGTTCCATGTTTTGTAATAACTTTTGCTTACACCACAAAATTGTCATAGATTATGAAAACACAAAGGCCTTGGAAAAAAAGGCCCAGAGCCCCCTGGAAGTCATTATTTCTTCCTCTAGCAATTGCTGAGTTAAGCACCATAAATATGGTTCCCATCCTGCTCCCCTTCCCCCGCCCTCCCCGCCCCCCACGATCTGCTGGACACATGTTCAGAAGAAAGCAGGGACGTGGGGGTGGAAGAAGATTCACATGTTGTGAATCTTGAGCACTGAAAAGAAAACGTGGGGAGAGGGTGGGGAGTTTGCAGCCCTGGAAATGGAATCTCTGAAGGATTTATTGCCTCTGAGTATCTCACAAGGCTTTTTTTTTTTTTTTTTAATAAAAATCTGTAGCTTATGGCATTTTTTTTTTTTTTTTTTTTTTTTTGTATAGGGCAGTAAACAAGAGCTCTGAAAGGGGAAGGAAGCCAGGAGAAAGCCAGCTCCATTAGTCACGCAGCAGCATATCCTGTCACAAAGGACCCCAGTTGAGTAATCGCCCAAAATATGCCTGTTATTTTTTTTTCTGTCAGAAAAAAAAAAAAAAAAATGGAGCCTGCCAAATGTACTGTAAAAAAGAAAAAAAAAAAAAAAAAAATCTGGTCTCTCAGGCCCAGAGAGGGAAAGGAAAATAAAGAAGAAACAGGCATAACGGAACCCTCTCCCCAACTTACCTGGAAAAGAAAAAGCCTTCAGACTTTTTCACTGTAGCAGAGCCCGGCAGCCTTGAAGAAAGCTACAGCCTTGGGATGGTCCAGGTCTCAGAATCTTCACAGCTACTTGGGGCCAAGAGCTTAGAAAGAGGAGGGGTGGTCGGGGAGGGTGGAAAGAGGACAGCACAGGGCGGGGAAGAGGAAAAATGAACAGAAAGTGGTCCAGGATAGTGGACCAGTCCTTTGATGAGCTTCAAATGGGTGAGGCCATTGCTCGTAGGAACGTACAGGAGCCCACACAGGTTCCGTGAATATTGCATGATTGGCCCCAGCAGGGGCCAATGATTTCCAGCCAATGGCCAAGCCTGCTCCGTAAGCTTTTTTGATGACCTCAGCAAAACCTGCGCTGTCTCGGGGCTCCACCATGCCCTGCGGGTGCTTGGGCCACAGACCGGCCAACAAGGACTCGTGCGGAAGGACACCAGACTCTGGAGAGGTCTGAAACAAGGGGTGGGGAGAGACAGCTGGTCAAAGCTGCCTGCAACCTCCCATGTTCTCCTGGATTGGCGGACAGGCTTCTGGTGGGAAAACTGAGGCCCAGCAAACAAAGGTGTTCTCAAGCCCAGTTCACTCACTGCCTCTGTCCCATGCTCTCAGTCTCACGGCTCTCAGGACCAGGACACAAGAGAAGGTACGTCCCAGCACAGAACACTCTTGGAAAGCCGTCATTTCCCCGCTGCTGACATTCTGAGCCACTCCAGAGTTGTCCATGGGGAACAGGCTTTCTCTACCCAATTGACCAAGAAATAGCAGAAACCTTCTCCTTAAGAGAGTAGACCAGACACAGTGGCTGATGCCTATAACCCCAGCATTTTGGGAGGCCGAGGCAAGAGGATTGCTTAAGCATAGGAATTCAAGACCAGCCTGGGCAACACAATGAGACCTCGTCTCTACAAAAAATTTAAAAATTAGCTAGGCTTGGTCTCAGTTACTCAGGAAGCTGAGGTGGGAGGATTGCTTGAGCCCAGGAGGTTGAGACTGCAGTGAACTGTGATCACACCACTGCACTGTGGCCTAGGCAATAAAGCAGAAGATCCTGTCTCAAAAAAGAAGAAAGAGAACAGAGCTCTACAGAGGAGGGAGAAGGTGGGCACACTGTCACTTTTTCTCCCAAGCTCCCTGAATCTCTCCTAGTGGAAACACCTCAAACCTGCCTCCACTCTGCAGGAGCAGGCTGGGGAAGACCCTTTCCAGGCACACCTCCAGGGACCTGGCTCTAACATTTGGCTGCTTGGCCATTCTGCGCCAAGAAGACTCCTTCCCTAGCCCAGGACTATGTGTCTCCCTGATGATTGCTGCAGAAAGGCCCAATTTTCAGGGCCCTGCCCAGTCCTTCCATAACTTCGAGCCATACGTGCTGTCTGAGTCACAGTCCAAAGGCAGTCCTGAGCTTCGAGGCCCGTGCTTGCCTGGCCACTGCTTCCCCTGGGAGAGCTGACTGGCTTCCTGCAGAGCTGGCCTGCAAGTTGGAAGGGCAGATTCTCCTCCCAGCCTCCTGGCTAAATTGCTATGGAATTTCAGGCCACTCAAGTGAACTTTCTGTGACTATCTTTTCCTCCCTTCAAGATTTATCAAATATTAATTGGAGTTTCTATATGCCTGCAATATGGAGGTCCCGAGAATTCAACAGGGAATAATACAGATACAGTTCTTCACGTGAAGCCTGGGCAACCTTTTTCCTTCCTTCCTTCCTTCCTTCCTTTCTTTCTTGAGTTTCCTGATGCAAGCCCCTGGGATGGTGAGCCAGGGGTGGGAAGGTAGTGGTGGGGGTGGTTATAAATACAGTAAAAAATAAACCCACACAGTGCAAAAACCCTATGTTAATACTATTAATAGCATTTCCAAATTGCTTACAGGTAGAAGACAGTTCCTTAGCAACATGATTGTAATGAGAATTCCACAAGGGCATCTGGAATTTACTCTGTCAGACATTCCAGCTTATCAGGAAATGAAAGGGACCAAGACCACCATATAATGCACAAACTATGCTAATGCCTATCACTAGCGTATATCAGACCCCAGTTACAGGACTGACCCGTGGAGACTCCCCTTTTCTCGGCATTAATCGCATCAAGTACCTGAGGCCTGTTGTCCTCCTCAGGGCTCAACGCCTTCTGGCAGCCGGGTCCTTCATATAATCTAAGAGTTGAAATCACTGTCAACACAACTCATTGACCAATGTTCCAGGGTGACAGGCCTGGCACGTGAACACACGAGTGATGCTATTATTCCTCGAATCGCAGGTGAATGAGGTCTCTGGAGGTGCCCACCCCCACACAAATTTCCCTTTGTGATAGCAGTGGGGCCACAATCTGAGCATGGGGCCACAATTTAGGCTCACCCCCTCCCCTTCCTGTGCCCCAGAAGGGGGCTGAAGGCGGGTCCTCACAGCAGAAAAAGCTCCACTTCCTCCGCGCTCCAAACAGCACATCTCAGCTGTGTTGGGCCTTACAAGGCTGCAGTCAACAGGCACCCAGGTGATGAGGTCTTTCTCGGCCTGTTGTTCTCGTTAGCCTTTTGATGTTTCAGAGCTGACAAGGTCAGCATCTTCCAGGCTGCAGGAAACATGCCTGCCAGTTACACCTTTCAAGCAGCTGATTAATATGTGGTCTCTGGTCAGAGGAGAGTGTAAGGGCTGCTGAAATGACTCACCAGCTCAGCTCCCGTGTCTTTGGGAAATGCTTCCCTCTCAGCAAGAGGCCTCCAGGTGAAGAGTAAAGACATCGACCTGAAAGGGTAAAGTTCTAGCATCCAACAAACTATTCTACATCCTGAATGAAGTTAGAAATGGTAGGCTCTTCACCTGCCAGGGCCTGGGGGGCCTATGTCCCAGGCCGCTTAAGAATCCAAGCCCAGCATTGTTGGTCTGTGATGCTGATGAGAAGCCAGTGAGACAGGGAGCCTCACTGGGCCTCCAAAGTCCACTCTCTGGCCTGTTACTTGGCACCATCAGACCTACACTAGGGATGGTGTAACTAGAGCCTTTGAGCACATGAGGAGTTTCTGGCCTGACAAAGCACTTACTGACCAAGGAAAATCAACTTCAGGTGCAGCAGGAAAGGTCTGCTACCAAGAATGTCTGGGGTTTTGAGACACTGGAAAAGATTGTCTAATAATGTCACAGGCTCCCTTCCCTGGAAATATCTGAAAATAGACTAAGTTCTCTTCAATCTTGGATGGGTCAACCTCATCTTGAGGTAAAGAGATGGTTACATCAACCCATGTAGAGGGCTCATCAGCAACTTTGAGTCTATAAGAGGGTATATTTTCGTACAAATAAAACTCTTTATTATGGTAAAATATACATAACTTAAAAGATACCATTTTAACCATGTTTGAGTATACATTTTAATGGCATTAAGTACATTCACATCGTTGTATAACCCTTGCCATCATGTCTCTACAGAACTTTTTCATCGCCCAAACTGAAACTCAGTGCCCATGAAACACTAACTTCTCTTTCCTCTCCTCCCAGCCCCTGGCAACTACCATTCTACTTTTTATCTTTATGATTTTGACTACTCTAGGTACCTCACATAAGTGGAGTCATGCAGTGTTCTTGAGTGACTGGCTTATTTCACCTAGTATAATGTCCCCAGGTTTCATCCATTTTGTAGCATGTGTCAAAATTTCGTTCCTCTTGAAGGCTGAATATTATTCTGTTGTGTGTGTGTGTGTGTGTGTGTGTGCGCCTGTGTATGTGTGTGCACATGCCTGTGTGTGTGTGCATGTGCCTGTATGTGTGCACGTGCCTGTATGTATGCATGTGCCTGTATGTGTGTGTGTGCATGTGCCTGTGTGTGTGTGCATGGGCCTGTATGTGTGTGTGCACGTGCCTGTGTGTGCATGTGCCTCTGTGTGTGCATGTGACTGTATGTGTGTGTGTGCACTTGCCTCTGTGTGTGCACGTGCCTGTGTGTGTGCATGTGCCTGTATGTGTGTGTGTGCATGTGCCTGTGTGTGTGTGTGCACGTGCCTGTGTGTGTGTGCACGTGCCTGTGTGTGTGCATGTGCCTGTGTGTGTGCACATGTGCCTGTGTGTGTGCACGTGCCTGTGTGTGTGCATGTGCCTGTATGTATGCATGTGCCTGTGTGTGTGTGCGCATGTGCCTGTGTGTGTGTGCACATGCCTGAGTGTGTGTGCATGTGCCTCTGTGTGTGCATGTGCCTGTATGTGTGTGTGTGCATGTGCCTGTGTGTGTGTGTGTACGTGCCTGTGTGTGTGTGCACGTGCCTGTGTGTGTGCATTTGCCTGTGTGTGTGTGCATGTGCCTGTGTGTGCACGTGCGTGTGTGTGTGCATGTGCCTGTATGTATGCATGTGCCTGTGTGTGTGTGCGCATGTGCCTGTGTGTGTGTGCACATGCCTGAGTGTGTGTGCATGTGCCTCTGTGTGTGCATGTGCCTGTATGTGTGTGTGTGCACTTGCCTCTGTGTGTGCACGTGCCTGTGTGTGTGCATGTGCCTGTATGTGTGTGTGCATGTGCCTATGTGTGTGCATGTGCCTGTACGTGTGTGTGTGCATGTGCCTGTGTGTGTGTGCATGTGCCTGTATGTGTGTGTGCACGTGCCTGTGTGTGTGCACGTGCTTGTGTGTGCATGTGCCTGTATGTGTGTGTGTGCATGTGCCTGTGTGTGCGCGCATGTGCCTGTGTGTGTGTGCACGTGCCTGAGTGTGTGTGCATGTGCCTGTGTGTGTGTGCACATGTGCCTGTGTGTGTGTGCATGTGCCTGTGTGTGTGTGTGCATGTGCCTGTGTGTGTGTGTGCATGTGCCTGTGTGTGTGTGTGCATGTAGCACATTTTGTTCATTTATCTATGATGGACACTTGGGTCGTTTTCACCTTTTGGCTATTGTGAGTAATGCTGCCATGTACTTGGGGGTAAAAATGTCTGTTTCTCCTTTCAGTTCTATACCCAGAAGTGGAATTGCACAAAGAAAAATATAAAGACAAAATTGTTGTGCCCCCAGAAGAAAACATGTCAATGTCCTCACATCATGACCCCATGTGGAGAGGAAACACCTACAGAAATTGGGCCACAGTAAGACCAGGTAAGAGGGACTAAGGAAGCATGGAAGAAGGAGCTGATTGGTTCCTGGAGCAACCAGAGAAGTCTTCGCAGAGATGAAACTGGAGCTGGATTCTGAGGGGTAAGTAGGAGTTTGCCTGGTAGAAAAAAAATAGAGAAAGGCAGGAAAAGAAACAACCCTTTCCAAAAAAGAGGAGACAAAATATTACATGTGCATGTCCTTTGACTCGGCAGCTGCACTGGCAGGAATTCTGCTGTTATCCTCACACACTTATGCTCAAGGCATATGTCTGAGGATCATCATAGCAGCAATATCTGCAAGACTTAGGCACTGGGAGCAGACTGTGGCCCCTTACTAGGACACTGGTGAAATACACCATGGTACAGTCACACTGTGAATTCCCACACAACCATTAAAAAGAATGAAGGAGGGCCAGGCGCAGTGGCTCATGCCTATAATCCCAGCACTTTGGAAGGCTAAGGCGGGTGAATCACCTGAAGTCAGGAGTCTGAGACCAGCACGGCCAACATGGTGAAACCCTGTCTCTACTGAAACTACAAAAAATTAGCCAGGTGTGGTAGCATGTGCCTGTAGTCCTAGCTACTGGGGAGGCTGAGGCAGGAGAACTGCTTGAACCCTGGAGATGGAGGTTGTAGTGAGCCGAGATCACGCCATTGTGCCCCAGCCTGGGTGACAAGAATGACTCCATCTCGAAAAGAATGAAGGAGATCTCCAAGTGCTGATAGGACAAGAATTCCAGACTTGTTTTTAATTAAGAAAAGAAGGGCCGGGTGCGGTGGCTCAAGCCTGTAATCCCAGCACTTTGGGAGGCCGAGGCGGATGGATCATGAGGTCAAGAGATCGAGACCATCCTGGTCAACAAGGTGAAACCCCGTCTCTACTAAAAACCCAAAAAATTAGCTGGGCATGGTGGTGCGTGCCTATGATCCCAGCTACTCAGGAGGCTGAGGCAGAAGAATTGCCTGAACCCGGGAGGCGGAGGTTGCGGTGAGCCGAGATCGCGCCATTGCACTCCAGCCTGGGTAAGGAGCGAATTTTCCGCCTAAAAAAAAAAAAAAAAAGAAAAAAAAAGAAAATATCACTATATGCCCAACTTCTTTTCCTGGAAGGACACACAAGAAACTCTTAGTAGTCATTACCTTTGAGAGGAGCAACTGTAAATTGAGGGGAGAGAAATTAAATGTCCATGTTATGCTTTCTAATGTGTATGTATTGCATTTAAAAACAAAGTGAACAAAGCTGCGGGGGTGATGAGATTACAGGCTACTTTTATATTCTTTGTGCTTTTTTGAATTTAAAATATTTCTTAAAGAAAAGCAGCTATTTTTTCTGGAATTGTTTAGTCCCAGTGGCTCCTAAAGGCAGAGAGATGGAGGAGCTGTTTAAAGGGCCATCCTTTAGAGGTTTCTCTTAGAGCTTTGCAAGGATTCCTTTCAAGTCAGAATGGTATCCTCATCTCCTCAACAGAAAAACTTCAGGGCCAAACGAGAATTAGGCCAAAAGCTCGGGGCCAGGCATGTGTGGTGCCGGTGGGTGGGGGGGGTTCCCACAATGCCTGGCCAGTCATCCCAGGGACAGGACCCCTGTACCTCTTTTGCACTTCTCTGTAGCCCTCGTGGGGACCACATCTCTGGGACAAAAACCCAGCTACACAGGGTTAACCCCTGTGCTTTGCTTCACTGAGCATGGCTGAGGAGGAGGGGGTGTGGTGAGAGCAGGGGGGGCTCCATCCAGCCCCAGCTCCAGGCAGCATTAATAAAATGCAGGTGTTTTGTGTATGTATAGCCGCTTGAGGGAGGAGGGAAAAAGAGCATTGACTGCAGAGAGCGCTTAGAAACAAGAGCCGAGTGCGGTCGAGAAAAATGTGCCTGCAAATAATGAGAAAGCGTTTTGCAGAGAGCCTTGGCTTTAGGGTTAAGAAGAATGCAGCAGTTGCTGGCACAGGCCTACCCTGTAGCTCCCCCTGGGTGTGTGTGTGTGTGTGTGTGTGTGTGTGTGCATGCGTGTGGACGTGTGTGTGTGTGTGTGCGCGCATGTGTGTGGACACAGGCTCCTATGCATGCATGTTCACACACACACACACACACCCCCCACCACCACCACAGATCTTTTCCCAGCCAACACCTCAGACAACCTAAGCTTGGCCTTCACTCACTTTGACCAGGAATTGGTTCTGATATTCCCTTCCCTCCTGCTGGTCGCCCTCCGTCTTTTCTCTCCTGTCTTCCTCTCTCTGGACCCCATGCCCTGCAACTCCTCCTTTCTACCGTCACTTCCTTCTCTCTGGGGCGCTGGGGGAGATGATGGGATCTCCCCTTGACCAGCCCCCTTTTCTTAATGCCCTGTGGCTCTGCTTTCAAGCATGTGCCTTGTGAGCGTGACTCCCACCCTCCTTTCTCAAGCCGGCCTCCCTTGTAGTTGGAAATGGAGCTCAGGGGGTTGGCCAGCCCCTGCTGCTTTAGCTGAAGGACATGCTCCAGCACCATGGAGGTTCAAGGTGAGGGGGGAGTAAAACACAGGGAAAGCCCCCTCCTCTGGCCACCCCAAGGGCAGGAAAGCAAGGAGGAGGCATCAGAGATGACCTGCAAGGTGGGCAGCAGCTCTGAGGGATGCTGAGCCCTGCTGAGGGTCCTCTGTCCCCCCATATCCCCCAGGGAGGTGGGAAGTGACAGTCCCCACCTTCTAGAGGGTTGCCCCCCATTAGTCCAAGCTAAAGGATCCTAAAAGTAAGTGATTTCTGTGACTTATTTAGTTTGCCTCCTTGCCCAAGACCTACTGAGGAGTGCAATTGTAGGTGAGTTGTCCTGACACAGGAAAGTCTTCAGGAAATGAGGTGGGGGGGCCCCGAGGCCCTGCTCGGCTCCAGGCAGGTTGGAGTCTGAGTGGGAGTCACAAGTGGAGGTGAAGCTCCTCCAGAGGTACATGGGCTCCTGATTCCAGGGGAAGGGTTGGGGAGACGTGCTGGAAGGCTCAGGAAGGGCCCCTGTCACTGGCTACCAAGCTGATCCTGGTATCTGAAACCATCGAGCCAGAACCCATGCCAAGCAGAGGCCACCCAACAGCATGGTAAATACGTTCCCCAGAATTTAGCACTCCCGGGCCAGACGAGAGCAGGGGCTGGCAAGAGCCTTGTCCTCCAGCCTGTCCGAAATAGGAGGCCCAAGCTCTAGAGGATCAAGTTTTTACTTTCTCAACTCCCATCCTCTACCCACTACCTGCCTCTTCATCCTCCTTAAAACAAACAAACAAACAAACAAAACAAAACAAAAACAGACTGAGCAGGGGTGGACAGGCAGCAGCCCCACCGTCCCCCCGACCCACCCACTCATCCCTGCCCACAGCCCACAGGCTGGCTGGCAGCGGCTGTGTCAGGAAGCAGGACTGGCCCTCAGTGCTGGAACCACATTCTAGAACTGAGGCATCTCCCTGGAGAGTAGTTAATGTGGCTGCTTGTCCCAGACCCTGACTTGGAACACCCAAGACTGGGACTTGTCACTCGTGGGAGTAACAGTGGGAACCACCCTGGAAAATCCAGGGTGCAGGGCCCCCTTAGCAGCACAAAGCAGCCTTGGAGTCCCTGTGTCCCCACACCCATTTCTTCCTCCCTTCTGGGAGTGGAACGGGGGAGAAAGCCTTGCATCCTCAGCGGGCCCCCACTCTCTGAAAGGTGCCTGGTGCCCTCAAGGCCTTATTCCCCACTCCACTCTGTTATGCAGAGGCTACGAGGAGCAGATGTTTCTAATGAAGGGCCCAGGCCAGGCTCTGGATGTAACAGGCACGCTGTAGAGCGCTGGCTCCCATGGAGGGGCCACAGCCCCCAGACCTCTGAAAGCACAAGCCGCCCAGTGAATGGGACACACACTCTCTTGAATTCTCAGCTCCTTTCAGGAAATTGCCAAGTTAGCCCTTGGCTTTCTCCTTCCCAGTGCCCGCCCCGTTTCCATAGCAACCGCCTCCCCATCCTCCAGAGCCTCTCTCCGGTCCTGCCCGCCCCCTCCTCTCCACCACCTTCAGCGTCTCATCTGTCTGGGTGGGAACCGGGATTAGAGTTCATCGGGCCGGCCGGGATGCTTTTCCCAGGGCCGCTTTGCCTTCGTGATCCCTTTGCTGCGGCCCGGCCCCTGCCCCAGGCTTTTCAAGTCCCCCAGACTTAATGACCAGCCCTGGGTTTCCTCCTCTTCTCTTTCTCTGCCTCCAATAAAGCCGGAGAATTAACCCAGGTTTTAAGTGCCCCGGTTCCAAGCTGAATATCAAAGGGGGCTTCCCCAAGCTGCTTCTGCATTTCAAAGGGGCTGATTTATCACTTTCACTTAAACCGGCACATTTTGGGGAAAGAGTTTTACCCAGAGGTCAAACTCTGGAAAAACAAATGGATCCCCATTCACCCCCTCCTGGGGTGCTGTGGGCTATTAGTGTATAAACTGCTGGTGGGTAGGTGGGAAACAGGCTGCCAGCACTCCTCAGCAGCCTGGGTCCAAACCCCCAAGAGTGAGGGCGGTGTCGAGGAAGGAGAAATGCATGGAACTATGGCAGAGAAGTTCCCACGCTGCTCTTCCTGGTGTCTGTGCCTGGCACGGGCCGAGTCCTCAGGTCTGTTTCTGCTTCCTGGGCCTCTTGTGGAGGCCCTAACCTGAGCCTGCGTTAGCACTTCCAAGCTAAGGGTGCTCCCTGCCCCAGGGACTCTGCCCTTCCAATACAGCCTGGGCCTGGGCCTCCAATTCTGCCTTTTCTCCCATTCTGCCTGCGAAGCCTTTGCAGGCACTTACTTTTCAGGGACTGCAGAACTGGGCCTCACCCTCACTCCCCAGCTCACTCCTGTCCTCACAGTCAGGCCTCATCCACACCCTTCCTTCCCACATTCCCTCCCCACAAAACATGCACATACACATTCTCTTACTGTCTCCCAGACCCCTGCCACCATCTCGAGGCCCCCTCTCATCCAACCTCAACCCAATACATTATGATTGCCCCTTCCTCAAGGACCTCCTCATACCCCCACAAAGAACACGGAAACCCTGGGCTCTGGAAACTTTTCTATCTAGCTGCCCCCAAGCAGACTCCAGTCCCACGGCAGGGCTTGAGGTCCTTCCTGTGACTTAGCGCAGATCTGATTGATTCCCAAGCTTTCTTAGGCATTAAGCGTGAACCATGTGTACACATCCCACCTTGAACTGATCAGAAAAGCCAGGGCCAGCATCCAATGAACAATCCTTGGAAGAGGCCAGGCAGATGGCACAGCATCATTGAGGAACCTCTTACTTAGCACCAAGAGGCGAAAGTGGGAGAAGCAGCACCCCAAAGCCAACTTCCGGAAAGGGCATCCTGAATGAGGTCTTGAAAGGCACCAATCCCAAGGCAGGTTTTCCTTTAATGGACACATCTGTTTCCTTTTCTCACCCTACCAGCAGCTCATTCATTCATTCACTCATAGGACCATGTACTGAGTGCCAATCTCATGTCCGGGACATTAGAGAATAGGGCCACGTTGATTACAGTGCAATGAGATAAACCCTCTTTCCCATAACGTAGCCGGCAATGTGCATGTTCTTTGCCTAAACCTCTCCGTGGGGATCTGGGAAATATTCTATACAGGAGGATTTGATTTCAGCTTGAAAAGATGGGCAGGAGTTAAGCAGAGACAAACATATTCCAGGCAGAGGGAGCAGCCGGTCCAGAAGCACCCAAACCCCTCATAGGTGGTGATGATAGGCAGATCAGATGTCCAGCACATGCGAATGTGGAGGGAGGTGCGAGGAGATGAGCCTGGAAGGGCATGTGAATGAGGTTGTGAATGGCAGGTCAAGAAACCCACTGCCTCTGACATGCTACCCAAGTTCAGCCCCAACGAGATCAAAGTTGTATACCTGAGGGGCACGAGTGGGGAAGTCAGGACTACGTCTGCTCTGGCTCCGAAGATCAGCCCCCTGGGTCTGTCTCCAAAAAAGGCCGATGAGGACGTCACCAAGACAATTGACTGGAAGGGCCAGAGGATCCCAGTGAAACTGACAGTGCAGAAGACACAGGCCAGATTCAAGTGGCATCTTCTTCCTCTGTGGTGATCATCAAAGCCCTCAAGAAACCACCAAGAGACAGAAACAAGCAGAAAAGCACAGTGGAAATATCATTTGTGGTGAGATCATCAACACTGCCAAACACATGCAGCACTGATCCTTGGCCGGACAACTCTTTGGAACCATTACAGAGATGGTGAGGACCGCTCAGCCTCATAGGCTGTAGTGTTGATGGCGCCACCCTCACGACATCATAGACGGCTTTGACAGTGGAGTGGTGGCGTGACCAGCTAGTTAAAGGCTACATATGGAAATATTTCAATAGAAGATCATTTGACAACCAAGAAAAACTTAAAGAGCAAACTGAACCGAAGAAGGTAGGGAATGACAGAGGGAGCCAGTCTGGGCCGGGGAACAAGAGCAAGTCAAAGGTTGTATTCTAGCCCAGGTCCCCTGCTGACCTTCACCACGAGCTGCTTTGCCGCATGTGTTCAGATTCTGCCTCTGTTTTCCCTTTCCACCTGGGGAAGCATGGAGCGGACTGACTCTTCCGCAGGAGCCCTTGCTGAAGAAATCATCTGTCATTCCATCTATCCTCTTTGATTAGCTGGGAAGGTCAGTAGAACCTGCAGTTAGAAGCTTCTCTCTCCCTGGAGGGAGGCAAGGGACACAGGGGAACTGTGGGACGACTATACAGGGCCTGGAGACGTTTGCAGACAAGGGGACAGGGGGGAGCAGAGGTGGCAAGAGTGACGGTGATGCTCCCCAGGCTCCACACCAGCCACAATGCAGCCTTTGGAGTTTTGGAGAAGGAGCTCCCATGGGAGAGTTGGATTAGAGTTTCAGAGTCTCTTTCAGTGCCCACATTTTGTGATGCCAGTGCTGATGCCCCAAAGCAGAGATGTCTGTCCCATTGCATTTTTAGGCTGTTGCAACACAGTGAACTTCCCTGGTTGAGCCTTGGCAAACCATCTGTAGCAGGATGCCCATTTCTTCCCGGCTGTCCGCAGAGCAGATTGTCCTGGGTATGGGACTTTCAAAGCCACAGAAGGAAAGGGAGGACAAAATAAAGAGCAGGGCAGGGAGCCAGTGGCCCCTCGAATCTTCATGTTTAGGATGCTCCTTCAGACCAAGGAGTTCAATAACCTGCCATCCACATACTTCACTCAATACAGTTGACTCCGTGCGATAGATGTGTTCCCAGAAGCTGTCTGGGAACAGCTAAAATGTGAGTGATAACTTTAGATGTCTCAAGGAGGGTCAATCTTTGCGTGGTGTTTTCATACAATGGATAATCTGGATAATTGTTCCATATTGTGGTTTGGCTTAGAGCCAGGGTGACCCCTAACAATAACAGAGTGCTGGCTGCTTGGGGCCGAGCACCTCCCACTTGGACCTGCGGATTGTGAAGGGCTCCTCCTGGATCTTGATCCCCTACTTGTCTTCCCTGGAGTCTTCCGTCCTGGTCATCCTCACAGCATCTTTCTCCACACCCTCTTTTGAACACCCAAAGCTCAGGATGTGCAGCAGGAAGCAGGGAGAGAAGACTCCACCCTGCCTTCAAGGCGCTTCCGCAGGAGCTGGGTCTGCATTTTTGTGGATGTCTGTTAAGCCCATAGCTGGGCAGCCCTGACCACCCCACACAGGAGGCGCTGAGCTCACCAGCTAAGGGTGGGAGCTCCGCCTGGTCAGATCTTGCTCCTGGTCACTCTTAAGGTTGCAGTACAGGCACTAGGCACTGGCCTGCCCAAGGCCTGCCTCATCTAGAGACTCATTTTCTGGCTTTGCTTCTCCTCCACCCAGCTTATGAGAGGAGAACTGGGAGAGGGAGGAAAACAGAAATCTAACCTTGCTCAGGGATCCTATTTTGTATATTCCCTCTGAGCTTCTTTGGCTTCCACCAAAGCATAGCCCCCCTCTTTTCTGTGGACTGAGAACCCATGCTCCTCACTTGGACCAGGTGTTCCTCTTCCCGCTTTGTCCACCAGCCTCAAGTCCCATGATAGGATCTCCTGAATAGTGTTTCTCCAGCTGGGCTTGGGCCCTGCAGTAAAGGCTCGATCCTCCACCGGCCAGAGCCCACACTGATTCAGCAACGGGGGCAGGTGTTCAGGGCAATCTGGGTTAGGTCCACTGACAACCAGAGGAAATAACATTGGTCTGATTCAAGGCCTTCAGAAATGAGTCAGCCCCCCAGTCCAGCCCATCAACCATTGCTGTTACCCAACATCACACCCACATTATTCATGAAGTATTGTCTTCGGCTTACTAGACAACGGAGCCCTGCCAGACTCTGGGAGCCTGAGGATGACTTACTGGTCTTCTGTGGCTCAACATCAAGCACATGCCTTTCCTCTGTCCAAAAACTGGAGTGGAAGAGTGCTGAGTCAGGAAGGCTTGTGCCCCGAGGCATCTTCCCACAAGCCTCTGGTCACCCTGAACAGTCTGTTGTGGATTTCACACCTTGGAAAAATGTCCCCTATGAGTACAATGAGTGGAAAGAGTCCTGGAGGAAGAGTCAGGGCCGGGTGGCCAGGTATGTACAGCACGTCTGCCCAGCCCTCCTTTGCCCACAGTCTTGGCTGGCCCCTCTGGCCATAGCCTGCATCCTATGCAACAGCCAGTATTTTTCTTGTTTTTCATTCCTTCTAAATGATCCAGCTGAGGACCTGCCAAGTTGAAGTTGGATGTGACTTTCCTTCCTATGGCAGAGGGGGACTTTTCTGGGTGTAGTGGGAAAATGCTACAGCCAAACACATGACTCTGGAGTCCCAGAGGCTTGGACTCAAGTTCCAGCCCTGCCAGGTACCAGCTCAGCAAGTGACTTACCCTCTCTCGGCCTGTTTCCTCTTTGATAAAATGGGAATCGTAACACTGTCCATCTGGAGGACTGTCGTGAGTTTTGAATGTCATAGTGCACGTTAATGCCTGGCGCCTCGGGAGTGTTCCCTCAATGGCCCTGGCAGTGTTCTTGCCGCTGTTATTATTGCTATAGTTAGTACCGCTCTCACCACCATTCTCCCTAGGCCTGAGTCTTCTTTCACATGAGAACCTTTGTCTTACTGATTCCGGCATCCTCAGCAAACAGGCACAGTCAGGCACAGTGTGTGGTAGTCCAGCAGAACCTCAGAAGGGGAGGAGCCCCAGAGGGAGGGAGTGGCATGTTCAAAAGTCCTACGGTGGGAAGGTGCATGGAAAATTTGAAGAAAATGTATAGAAAAAAGCACAATGATTAGCTGTAGGCTCCCAGCAGCTGCTCCAGCCAATCCTCCGACCTCCTCATTGGCATGGCAAGACCGTGGAAGCCCACAGCCCTGATGCCTACTCGGGCCCTTCTACCCCTCTCACTCGCCAGGAAACTGCCCTTAGGACAGAAGCCCGAAGGTCGTCTGACCCCCACAAGACCCAGGGAAGCAGAAATATACCAAATGAAGATCCTGAGGCCTTTGTGTTTAGTTACCATAAAGAAATAATTCCTCAAACCTGGCTGGGCTATTTGTACTTGGCATTGGATAATTCAAAGGTGGTTGAGGAAGGTACCGGGGAAGGAAGCCTAGGCAGGGGCTGTGGTTGCCAGGTGGGGAGGGAAGACTTTGTAAACTAAGCCAAAAGCAAGCATGGGGTGCGCCCCTGTCTTCCATGTAGCTCCTCACCCCGGCCCACAACATGCCCATGATGTATGGGAGCAGCCCAGTGCCAACAGCCACACTGAAGGCTCATCCTCCACCCCGTCCCACTCTTCTCCAGCCTCCTGGAAAACTGTGTCCGTTCCCATCCTTCCTCTCTCTCTTACTCTGTCAGAGCCTCCCTCAACTTAAGCTATTAGCCCTCCAAGGAGCGCTTGTATTTAATAAAAACAAGGACCTTACCACTCCAGAGAAGGGGCTCGTTAATGGTTCCCTTTGTGGCTCTTGGAAACTGCAGGAAGCAAGGTTTCTGTAGGAGTTGGCTGAGGCTCCAGGGATTGGAAGACAGGGCCTGAGGAGGCAGAATGCCAATTAGGAACCAGGCCAAGGCGGGTCTCCTCAACTCTGTCTTATGCCCTGTAACCTAGCTACCCTCTGTTGGTGGTGGTGGTGGTCAGCTTTGTTGAAATTAAATTTATATACACAGAAATTCATCCATTTTAAAATACAGTTCTTTGAGTTTTCACAGATGCATGCAGTTGTGTAACCATCACCATAATCAAGATACAGAAGAGTTCCATCACCCCAGAGTTCTCCAGGGCTTCTTTATACTCAACCCCTTCCTCCGGCCCCAGCCATTAAAACTACTCATCAGGTCTTTTGTCCCTTTAGTTTTGCCTTTTCCAAGAGGCCATATAAATGGAATCATAAGGTGCATAGCATGGAATCTGCCTTCTCTCATTTAGCCAAAGGCACTTGAGATTTGTCCATGCTAGATGTATCAGAAGTTTGTTTTTATCAACCCCTTTAAACAGTGGGCAAAGGACATGAACAGACACTTCTCCAAAGAAGTGTCTGCAGCCGACAAGCATATGAAAAAAAGCTCAACATCACTGATCATTAGAGAAACACATATAAAAACCACAATGAGATATCGTCTCATGCCCATCAGAACAGCGATTAAAAAGTCAAAAACAACAGCTTCTGACAAGGTTGTGGAGGAAAAGGAACGCTTTTACACTGTTGGTGGGAGTGTAAATTTGTTCAACCATTGTGAAAGACAGTGTGGCAATTTCTCAAAGACCTAGAGGCAGAAATACCATTTGACCCAGCAATCCCATTACTGGGTATATACCAAAAGGAATATAAATTATTCTATGGTAAAGACACAGGCACACATATGTTCATTGCAGCACTATTCACAATAGCAAAGACACAGAATTAACCTAAATGCCCATCATTGATAGACTGGTTAAAGAAAATGTAGTACATATACACCATGGAATCCTATGCAGTCATAACAAGGAATGAGATAACATCCTCTGCAGGGACATGGATGAAGTTGGAAGCTATTATTCTCAGCAAACTAATGCAGGAACAGAAGTCCTAACACCGTATGTTCTCACTTGTAAGTGGGAGCTAACAATGAGAACACACACTGGCATCAGAGGTGGAGTTGGGGGAGGGAGAACATCAGGAAGAATAGCTAATAGATGCTGGGTTTAATATCTAGGTGACAGGATGATCTGTACCCAACCACCATGGCACACGTTTACCTACACAACAGACCTGCACATCCTGCACATGTAGTCCTGAACTTAAAAGCTGAAGAAAAAAAAAATTTTGGCTAGGTGCAGTAGCTCATGCCTGTAATCCCCACACTTTGGGAGGCTGTGGTGGGCCGACTGCCTGAGGTCGGAAGTTCGAGACCAGTCTGGCCAACATGGTGAAACTCTCTCTACTAAAAATACAAAAAAAAATTAGCCAGAGATGGCGCACCTGTAATTCTAGCTACTCGGGAGGCTAAGGCAGGGAAATTGCTTGAACCAGGGAGGTGGAGATTGTAGTGAGCCGAGATAGCACCACGGCCCTCCAGCCTGGGCGACAGAGTGAGACTCTGTCTCAAAAAAAAAAAGGATGTTCATTTTCATTGCTAAATGTGTTACAATACATAGATGTATAACAGTTTATTTATTCAGTAATCGAAGGACATTTGAGTTGTTCCCAGTTCTGAGCCATCATGAATAAAGCCACTATAAATATTTGTGTACAGGTTTTTGTGTGTGGACAGACATTTTTGTTTCTCCAGGTAGATATCTACAAGTGATATTGCTGACTTATATAATAAGTATATGCTTAACTTTATATCAGACTGCCAAACTGTCTTCCAGCATGGTTTTTTTGCATTCTCACCAGCATTGTCTGAGAGTTCCAGCTGCTCCACATCCTGGTGCCAGTACTTAATATTGTCAGGTTTTTGTTTTGAGTGTTTTTTTTTATTTTAGCCATTCCAAAATAATAACAGTGGTTTCTCATTATAATTTAAATTTAGTGATTAGTTACGTTAAACACCTTACATTTGTTTATTTGCTATTCATATTTCTTTTCTGGTGAAGCCTATGTTCAAATATTTTGAACATTTTTGTAAACTGCATTGTTTTCTTCTTCTTGAGTTTTGAGAATTTTCAACATATTCTAGATACAAGTCCTCTGTCAGATACAGATTTTGCAATATTTCTCCCAGCCTGCATAGAAGATTTGCCTTCTTATTTTGTGATCAGTGCCTTTCTAAAAACAGAAGGTTTTAATTTTGATGAAATCTAATTGATAAATTTTTCTTTTCTGGATTGTGTTTTCAATGTCCTATCCAAGAAATCTTTGCCTAACTCAAATCAAAAAGACTTTCCTATCTTCTTCTTTTATGCTTTTGCCCTTTTTGTTTTGTATGTTCACTTACGTTTCTGTATTTTACATTTTAACATTTTGCATTTAGGTCTATGATCCTTTTGAGTTATAGGTCAACATTCTTTATTTTTTCCTCTCTCCTCTCTCTCTTTTTTCTTTTCTTTTTTTGCATGGATGTCTACATGCTCTAGCATTCCTTTTTAGAGAGACTCTCTGCTGTTCTCTGACTGTATCCCCACAGCATTCATATGTTGAAACTTTCTTTGGTCTTTTAGGCCAGGAGGCAGAGGCTGGACAAAGCTCAGGGCCCTAGCATGGCCTCGCAGGCCCTTGTGATGCAAACCTCACCAGCTCATCTTCTGTCACACCTGCCCCCTAGGAATACTGATGTGCTGATAGTTCTCTGCTTTTGTCTAGCACCGTCAGGCCTTTAAGCCTTTGCCTACACTGTCACCTCTGCCTGGAAGGCCCTGTCTGGCCCCACACCACCTCATGTTAGCTTGGATCATTCTTCAAGTCTCTACAGAATAGAGGCCTCATGAAGGACATTGAGGGGAACCCTTATGACCTTCCCAAAGGTGTTTGTACCCAGGCAATATAGTATAGTGACCAGAGAGTAGACCTGGGAACCAGCTGCCCAGGCTTGAGTTCAGAGTACCAGAACCCACTACTACTAGGGCAACTTATTTACCCTCTCTGAGCCTCCGTTTTGCATCTATAAGACAGGCATCATCAAGGTACCTCATCTTTGGGGTGTGGTAGGGATCAAATGAGTCAATATATGTGTAAATAAATACATGTACTTAAACATAAACTTACTACATACGAAGGGAATAAAGACCCAATAAACTCGGGTTGTTATCATTATTTAAGGATCGAGATCCCTTTTGATGTTTGCTGCTGTCAAGAAAATGTGTGAACATAGCTTCTTCCCCAGATTTGTCACCACCACCCCCGCCCCCACTCAAGCAGGGGTCAAGGCCACCTGAGCAGCTAGATGCAGCCACCAAGGCCCTAGGCCCCACTCTAGTGCTGCCGCTTCTAGGAGCCAAATGCTAGGGAGCAAGTGGCAGCCCGCACTGGAACAGGCTATCGCAGCCTCAGTCTCTGTGAGTACCACTCAGGTGCCCAGTACTTTGGGAATCCCTGCCTGAGTCAGCCTGGGTTGGGAGTTCATACTTTGATGCCCCAGGGTCCTTGGATAGTGATGTATCAGTAACACTTCAAGCAACTTTATGATCTCCTCTGCAGGGAAGAAGCCTGCTTGCAAGGGAGCTGGGTGTCCCTCCAGCCCTGGGAAACAGTTCTGCTTGCTGTTCAGCTTAGGTCCCCATGAGAAGGGGGTCAAGAGTAGACCAAGAGCATCACAGGTTTTTTGTGGAGCAGAGGAGAGCCCCTCAAGCAAAGAGACCTAACTGCAAGTGAGAGCCACTGAAGTGCGTAAGGAAGGCCAGGGGAGGGGCATGGAGGCAGAGACCAGGGTTCAAGCCCCAGCTCCCCTTCATTGTGAGTTATTTAACTTTCCTGAACTTCAGACTCCTCCTGTCTCCTAAGAGGATAATGTCACCTCCTTTAAGGAGTACTTGCCGCTGAACAGAGCAATGGGAGAGCCAAGAAGGGACCCCAGTGCATCCAGCCTTCCTTCCAAGATGGAAGCCACAAACCCAGCCTGGTGGGCCGGGGTGGGCCAGCACATTCCTGAGAGTCCAAGTCAATGCGAACAAAGGGCTCTCTAGGGAACAAAGAACCAGAGAGAGGAAAACCACCTCTGGTTATTGGTTTGCCCACCCACCTCCTGCAGCCCCTCATAGCCCAGGGTCCCTGGAGGTAGGCCTGACTCACAGCCCTGGCACCAGAGAAACTCACTCCTCCTTGCCCCATTGGTCCCCATTTCCTGTTTCCTTGGGCCCCTCTTCTTCTAGCCCGGCAGAGCTGAGGAGGGCAGTGGGGGTTCGGGCCGCTGCCAGGCTGGGGAGCTCCCTGCAGGGCTGGGAGAATAGGGTAGACAGCGTTTTGCAAGAGCCTCAGGGAGCTTTCTTTCAGGCAGCTGAAACCAGTTCAGGGATAGGGAGCACTGATGAGGCTTTCCCCAGGGTTGGGTCATTGTCCTGGGAAGAGGATGAGGACGTTTCCCGGCCTCGGCTGACTCATGGTAGTGAGTATTAGTCACCCTTCACAAGAATCAGCCCACGTGCTCTAGTAGCCTCTTATCTCCCAGAGGCCCCTGCCCGTGTTTACCTGCCTGAAGCTCCTCTCCCGGCCACTCCGACCCACACCCACACAGTTCAGGCAGACTTTTCACTCTAGACTCTTCTGTGAGCAGTGAGACCCGGGACAGTCTGGGGATCTGTGGCTTCACGGAGGAGCCCAGAAGGAGCAGAGGCTACAGAGGTGCACTGAGGATAGCTAGCCACTCAAATCAGGGAAGCCCACTTGAGCCCACCTCTCAAACATGAGGCCCCCATCCTGGCCGGCCCCACCTCTTCTCACTGAAGAAGGGTTCCTCTGCCCCAGCACTGCTGACACGTTGGATCAGGTATTTTTTGTTGAGGGGCTGTCTGGCCGTTGTAGGCTGGCAAGCAGCATCCTCAGCCTCTAGATACCTGGAGGCTCCTTCCCCTGCCAGGTGTGACAACCAGAGATGTCTCTGGACCTTGCCAAATGTCTCACCCTACACCCTCATCGTTAAGAACCACTGCTATGGACAGCAGGCTGGTCCCTTGGTCCCCCCAGCTGCACCCCCACCACTCCTGGGCCTTCTCCCCACCTCACCCCAGCCCCAGGCCTGGCTGAGATGTCTCCCCAACACACACTGGAGGAGGCAGCGCCAACCAGCCCCTGCATCTCGGGCAGGCGGCCTGGCCCAGTTGCTGGCAATCAGAACGGAGAGGCTGGCTCTGCAAGCCAGGCCAGTGCTTAGCCAGGGAGCGGTCAGTGGAGGAGTCTGGCGGGTGAAGGAGGAATCACTGCCTCAGAGAGGAGCCAGGAAAGGCGGAGTAAGTCTGGGACAAGACCGCAGGTGGTGGTGTGTGGGTCCCGACCTGGGGAGGCCACCTGGAGCTGAAAGGGAGCTCAGAGCCCTAGCGACGCGGCTCTGTCTCCCAGCAGTCCTGAAAAGTCCAGGCCCAGGCTCGGCCACAAGCATTCAGGAGGCCCAGGCTGGATCAGGAAGGTGGCAGGGACGGAGTTCAGAGCCTCCTGTGGGGCTGGGGCCTCGGGGCATGAAGCTCTCAGTGCAGTGGGTTACGTAAGTGCTCTCTCTCCAGCAAAGATACGGAAGAGAGCCCTGAGAAGAACGCATCGAAGGAGGAAACTGGCAAGCTTCACAGGGGAAGGAGGCTTCGGAGCCAGTTTTGTCAGATGACAGGAGTTCATCAGACAGAGAGGCAGGTGGAGGAAGGGCATTCCCGGGAAAGGGCACTCACAGTCCCCGTACAGGCAAAAGATGCCCCCCAAACAAAGAAAGGCCAGCAGGTCCGCGTGGCTGCTTCAGGAACCCTGGTTCAGCCCTTGCGTGATGGGGAGTAAGGGGGAAGTGGGTCTGTTTTCCATAGGCAAGCGGCTGGCAGGGAGTGTGAGAACAAACGGCCAGTTCATGCAATGTCTGCCCTCCCTGTTCTCATCAGTGAAGTTCAGGTCACCTTGATGCAAGGTCAGCGTGTGCTGGTGTGAGCTAGCTAGCCATAGTTCCTGCAGGAGACCTCAGTCCAAGCATGCCTTGGCCTTGGTCAATTTCTCAGGGAAGACACTGAAACTCCTCTGCCTGTACAGTGACACTTGGGAGCAGTCACTTGGCCCAAGACCTGTAGTCAAGAGGCCCGCAGTCGTGTGTTTGAAATAGGGTGTGATTGCACTTGCTGGCCACTGAGTACCCATCACCCTGCTGGGGGTTAATGTCTTTGCTTCTCACAATGCACTGCCCACTGGCCCCACACCTTTCCTCTAGGTCACCCTGGAAAGCCACATTGCTGTGAGCCCAGCCCTCAATCACCTTAGGGCAGGGAGAAGATCAGATCAAGCCAGAGTACCCAGGGCCAGCCCTGGCTGGAGGAGACTCCGCCCCCTGCCCTGCCCCTGTGGGTCTGTCCCGTCCCACCCAGTCCCAGGAAAGGGCTGGGACTGTTTCCATTTCCAACCTGTCTGGGCTGCTCCTTTCTTGCCCAGGTGGCTGTGCTGGGAAAACCTGTAACAGCTGAGCAGGCTTTTCAGGATTGGCTCGATGCCAGGGCCAGGGCCAGGGCAAGGGATGAGCTGGCCACATAGCAGTAATTGCCAGTGTTGCCCAAGTGCTTTTCTTTAGAGGATCTCAAAATGTTTTTACCAGAAATAGGAGTTGTCCCAGCTGTGAAAGGACCCAGGGAAGAAGGGTCACTCGCTAAGCTGGTAACAGCTTTGGCAGTAGAATGAAAGCGTCAAAAGACTGGCTCCAAGGGAAGTAAACAAGGGAATCTAAGGCTAAAATTGTATCCTTCCTAAATACTATCTGAAGTTAAAACAGGAGGTCACTTTTTATGGAAATCTACATAAACCTAATAAGCACAGAGAGAGAGAGAGAGAGAGAAAGTGTGTGTGTGTGTGTGTGTGTGTGTGTGTGTATTCAGGGAGGGAGTGGAATTGAATAAGATGTGGCACTCACTCTCTGCCTCCCTGTGCCTTCCTGTGGCCCAGACTTCCCAGTGAGCTCCTCACGTGAGAGTCTTCCCTCTGAGATTCTCTACCCAAGGTTACCTTCTCTTCGTCGAGGCCAGCAGGGCCCAGGTCTCCCACTTGAGAGGAGACAGGCACTGTAGGCCACCTGTCCTCTCACAAGATGAGACCATGCCTTTTTAGAATGTCCTCTTGGTCACCTTCCTCTCCCACTGCCGCCGGCCCTCACCCCCCTCGCCCTCAGTGCCCCACACCTCTCTCTCATGCACTCTTCCTGCCAGTCTTATGTGCCATCGCCAGATTCACCTTCCTAAAATCCTGCCAAAATTAGCCCCTCATCCTTGTCCAGAGGACATTGTCCGGATTCCCTAGCAGAACATTCGAGACTCTCCCCAGACTTATCTTCCTGCTCTGGTCCTCCCTAGCATGAAGTCTCCTCGAGATATTTCATTGTCTGCTTGCTGGTCCCACATGTGCCTTGAGCCTTCCGCCCTCTCTACCCTTCCAGATCCTTCCCACCATCCTTAGGAAGCAGCCCCGACAGGAAGCCTTTGTATCACAAGGCCCCTTCCAGAGTCTGTTACTCAGGAGATCGTGTTACCTCCTTGGATTCAAATCCAGAGCTTCTCCTTCTCGAAAGGCCTCATTGTCTTACTACTTACTCTGCCTTTATGAACACGCTTCTGGGTTATGAGCTGTCTTCCCAAAGAAATTGGGTTGCCAGATTTAACAAATAGAAATCCAGTCAAACTTAAATTTCAAATAGATAACAACAAAAATTGGTGTTAGTCTATGCTATGTAATATTTGGAACCTATTTATATTAAGAATTGTTTATCTGAAACTCGAATTTAACTGGGGAGCCTATATATTCTCTGGCAACCTTACAAAGAAAGCATAAGCATGAAGCTTTCCATCTCCCTCAGGGTCCGACACGCAGAGGATTTCTCAGGACCTGTATCGTTGATTGATTATTTTTTTTAATTCAGCAGAGAATCCTTGGCTTTTATCTGCTCTTGGTCTCAAGACCCAGAGCCCACTTAAATCCCTTCGGTCCAGTTGAGTCATCTGCAGCAAACTCCTAACAGGCCATCTAGGAGACTATCTCTTCCTTTGGTACTTCATGTTCTCCTTAAACATTCATCCTCCAGACCACACTAGCCGCAGATGGGTTTCAGGCAATAAAACTTTGAATGTTTCTTGCGAACCAAAGGAGGAAGGAGCTCTAGGGCCAGGATGCTTGGTTTCAAATCCCAAGTCAACCGCATGTGATCCTGAGGCCTCAAGCAAGAAATTTACATCTCTAGGTCTCAATTTCGCCATCTGTAAACTGGCAATCATAGCAGGACCTACCTGGCAAACTGTTGTGATAATTAAATGAGATAGAACAAGGAAATTGAAGAATACACTGACTCTTACGTGGAAAGCACTCAATACATGGTACTGACATTGGCAGTAATTGCCTAAGACTGTCAGTGGCTGCTGGTGTGGGCACAGTCTCTTTTTGGGGTCTCTTTTGCTAGCTGCTCACCCAAGTAGTGATCATGTATGAATCTCCATATGCAACAGAGTTACGGCAGAGTTACAGAGGAGGGTTCCCCAGTGAAGGTTCTTCGTGGGGAACTCCCACCTCTAGGTGAGGCAAAGCAAGACATGCAGGGACTTCCTCTAAAAATGTGGTTTGTCCCTACTTCTCCGATTAAACTCCAAATCATTGCCCTCCCTTTTCAAGCTCACGTCTTTGAAAGACTGGTAAGAGCTACTCTCCTTGATGAAATGGGTGACCAGTTTCAGACCCAATTGGATGTGGGCATATGTTCTTTGGAAAATATATGTATATGTTTTTTTGAGACGGAGTTTCGCTTTTGTAACCCAGGCTGGAGTGCAATGGTGTGATCTCGGCTCACCGTAACCTCCGCCTCCTGAGTTTAGGCAATTCTCCTGCCTCAGCCTCCTTTGAATATATTTTTAATGTGTCATTTCATTAAAATATTTCTTTTTCTTATTAATATATATGTAAGAAATATATTCATGAAGAATATAGTGACTCGAATAAGACTATATTCCTGATACATAGTTACTGACACATTCAGGCAGAACACAACCAGATGTTGAGGGAGAACATAGTCATTGAATGTGTTTCAGAAAATCGTTGTTTCCAAACAAGATTTTGGCATATTGGCAAATTCAAAGAACTGGTGAAATGACTCCCAAGTAAGTTGATTTGCAGAGAATTGGCTGCTTCTCATGAGAGAAAATCAATTTCTGCCTCTTGTTGTCATCTGTTTACAATTTGATTCTGAGAACTTCAAGAACAGTGGTTCTCAAACATGAACATGTGTTAGAATCACTGAAAAGCTTGGCTGAACTGCTGATTCTCAGATGGTGCCCCAAAGGATTCTGGTTCTAGGTGGGGCCAAGCCCAGGAATCAGTGTGTTGAGTGGAATTCCAAGGTCACTCAGACACCTGCGGATCCCACACCTCACTTGGAGAACAAGTTGAGTGTGATGAGGAAAATGAGATGTTACTATAATATTCATATATATTCATCAATATAATAATCATGAGATGTTACTATAATATTCTAAGGCAGGATTTTTTTTCCTTCTCTTAGTGTGCTTGAAAATTACATCCAGCTTTAACACTAATATTGTAAGATAACAAAATTGCCTACATCTCACCATTCTTTTCTTTGGTTTGAGACAGGACCTCTCTCTACCATCCAGGCTGGAGTTCAGTAGCACAATCATAGCTCACTGCAGCCTCAAACTCCTGGGCTCAAGCAATCCTCCCACCTCAGCCTCCTGAGTAGCTAGGACTACAGGCATGTACCACCAATCCCACCTACTTTTTGTAGAGACAGATCTTGCTGTATGGCCCAGGCTGGTCTCTAGCTTTTGGCCTCAAGTGATCCTCTTGCCTTGGCTTCCCAATGTGCTGGATTATAGGTGTGAGCCACCTTGCCTGGCACCTATATCCCATTATTCTAACATAATTATCTTTTTTGCAAACAGCCTTCAATATGCATGGCAACTGATTGCCAAAGGTACACACTGATTTATATTCTATGTTTTCTATTTCCTACTATATAAGAAATATCTTCCACCATGTGGCAAAGGCATTCTCATTATCATGTCTAATGGTTATATAATACACCACACATGTTTCCTGTAACGTTTTTAATTAGTTCTCTAATATTTTGTATCTTCTGTGTGCTGTATCATTTCAAATTTGTAAGCACCGTGAACATCTTCAAACATGTAGTTTTTTGCTTCTGTTGAATGATTTTCATAGAATTCATTTCCAGAACTGGCATTAGTGCTGTGGTAGGAATCTGCAGTGGTTCCCTATAGTGAGAACACAGTAGAATAAGGAGCAAAGACCATCCCTGGGATGACGTGAAACATGAATATTGTAATCCCCGATTAAGCCACTTGTTTGAAGCTCTAGGATAAGGGTCTACAGATCAATTTAAGGTCAGGCCATTGAAGAAGTTAGACAAGCAGGGGTTATGAACTTCTTATACAATCGTTATCTTAATGTAGCATGTAGGGCTGGCCTGAGACACTGTAGGTGTAATGCCTTTCAGTATTTGATGCATATTAAAGATACCGTACTTAGTTCATTAACACACTGGCGTAATTGAATTGCATCATTAAATCATTAACACTCCTTGCCACACCACCCAGCACGTCTGGGCACTATCCAGAGGCATCCCATTGAGTCCCAAGACCTTGGGAAGAGTAGAACCAACTCCCCCAATTCCCACCCTGCCCTTCCCCAGCTGCTCCACCAGTAGAAGAGGGAAGCAGAGGTCTGGATGTGAGGAAGACCATTAGCCAAGCCTCACTGCCTACCTAGGGCTGAAGTTGTGACAGTGTGCTGACAAATCACGGAAAACCGGGAGGAAGAAAACTGGTTGCTCTCCAGGTGTGTAGTGTGAGGAAGTTATTCTGATCTCACTTTCTCGAAGATGGGATCTTTGTCTTATTGACACCCCAGTAGGTGCTCCACAAATGGTTGTCCAGGGAGTGAATGGATGGATGGCCTTTGCCTAGGCTCATGCTGATACCCCAGGCTGCCTCTCCCTGATGTACTCTGTAGGGGGCACTCTCACTACTACCTTCACTGTAGCCACCACCTGGGATGAAGGCACCTGTGTCTCCATCCTGAGCAGCGCTGATCTTAGCTTTACTTATCTTCTGGATCTGGTTTTTTTGAACCTGACAAAAGGCAGGCATGCGGGTACCTTAAAGCACAAACAATGTGCGGTATGTTTATTTGTTTATTTGCTGGATGACCATTCCAGCAGTTGCAAAGTCCTACTTGAGTGGGGCATTCCAGGAACATGCTCTGTCTGGAAATCTGAGCCCTGGTTCTTCTTCCTCAGCTGTCTTCTCCATCTCATTCCAACCTGCTTGAGTTCCCCCTCCTGGCTGTGCAAGCAGCCTCTCCCTTCAGACCTCCACCTCCTCTTCTGAGATCCAGCTACCCCAGCTAGGAAGCCCGTTGTAAACCCAGAACCAAGGATGTTTTCCCTTTCCCCGTTTCCTGCTTCCCAACATGCATAAAACCTCTTTGAGCCTCAGATGGGATTGCCCAAGACCCACCTCCTACAGCACCTAAATCTTCAGCAATAAGAAATCAGTTCAATATATGTGAAGAGCTTTGGTCCCATCAACCTCAGATACTATGTTCAGGTGGGGACAGCAGGTGGGAAGCCACCTGCCTTCCCCCTTCCACTTGCCCTGCCTGGGATACCGAATCGCAGGTAAGAAGTAGAGGCATCTTCCTGTCCCAGCCCAGCTGCTGAGAGATGAGCTAGAGAGGGTGGCCTCCTTCCAGTCCGCCCAGATTGAGGCCTAGACTCAGACACCTCCTGGTTCCCACGCTCAGGCAGCAAGCCTGAAGCAGGACTGGTTTCATAATCTCACCTCTGCC
This sequence comes from Saimiri boliviensis, assembly GCF_048565385.1. NCBI lineage: Eukaryota > Metazoa > Chordata > Mammalia > Primates > Cebidae > Saimiri > Saimiri boliviensis. The sequence continues at coordinate 35,001,493 of NC_133450.1, read as the reverse complement.
CAGTGCTTTTTGCAAAATGATCTGCCATTTGGTTCCCACATCACAATCATAGTATTTATCTATGCAAAACAGCACCTCATTAAAAAAAGAAGAAACACATCACCATTGGCCCAACCCCTCATTAAAGTATAACGCACAGGCCCTGGGCACACCCAGGGTGGAACCAGCACCCAGACTGGCCTGGGTGTTAGGCCCATGTCACTAGCTCTGTCCCCACCCTCACCCCATTCCTCTTAAGTGAGCTGTGCTGCTCCTCAAATCTCCGTTGGAGATGACACAGAAGGAGTCCTTTGAAACTGAGATGGGTTCACTGGGGGAGTCCCTCCTCCAATGGGCCTTCTCCCCTCCACTATTATCGCTACTTAAATCCCTTCCTCTTGCCTTCAGCCCAGCTTCTACCATGATATTTGCTGACTACGGACATATTTGTACCTTTGTTTCTCTCCAGAATGGAAGGCCCTGAGCACATGAACCATATTACGTTTTTCCGGGCCTAAGCCAGTGTTTGGCACATAGTACATGTTCATAAATATTTGCAAAATGCCCAATTTAATTTTTGACTTCATGATAAGGAATTCCGTGATTCTTTTTTGGCCAGATGGTTCCCCTCCCATTCTCCCTGGAAAGACACCACCCCTTTGATTGTCTTAAGCAATGCTTTCTATTCCTGACAGCCAGGGTCTCAGCAATAAAAGTTGAAATGCTTTCATTATGAATAATAATCTTATGCTTTTTGTATTATCTGAATGACTTTAATGTACTGTGCAACATTTAAGACATACAGAAAATAAATAAGAAAAGTATCAGAGCCCTGTACTCACCACCCAACTTGAAGACACCCAAAGCATCGTCACTGCAATGGAAGCCCCCAGGCAATTCTGACGCCAGGCACCTGTTCCCCTTCCTCTCCTTCAGAGGAACTTACATCCCAAGTGCAATGGCCATCTGAAGTTTTTACAGTTAATTTTTTCATGTGATAGGTATGAGGTTTCCCATCGGTGTGTCCTGCAGGCTGAGGTCAGACTGTGTTCTTGCTGGGCCCGCCCGCACACCACGCCTGCTCTGTGCCCCAGTTTCTCTATCTGTAAAGTGGTGATAATAATACCCGTCTCTTCCCCAGTTCTCTGAGTGTGCAGATGAGTGAGATAAATGTAAAGTGCTTGGAGCATCAAGAGAGAGAGAGGCTCTAGATAACGCCAAGCGGGTAGATAGTGCAGGAAGCGCCAGCAGGCCTCCACCAGGGGTTTCTGCTTGCGGAGAAGGGTGTGCTGAGCTGGTCACCTTCCTGCGCCCTGACCCCTGAAGCCAGCTCATTCACACAAGCTAGCCAGCTCCGCCTCCTCTCTATGGGTAGCCTTCCTTCTGTGCTTGTGAGATCTTGGAGCTGAGACAGCCAGCAGCCCTCTCTGACCACAAAGGACCCATTTCAGCCACAGACTCGGCAGCCTCTCGCTGTACTGTAGCAGGGTCCCTCCTCTCTCCTTTCCAGGCTTTCTGTGTGCCGAAGCTGTGCTGTCTACACAGCAAGCGCCTAAGCAATGGTGGTGATCGGGCTATCCATACTCCTGAAGAAACAGGGAAGAAGTCTGTGTGCTGAAGTCCTCAGCAGCACCACCCGGCTCAGCAGCCCTGTGTGAGGCTGGTGTAAATGCACTGAGTAAATAGGCCAGCGAGGTCTACGAAATTTAAGACTTCCTGCTCCCAGGGCCCAAAGAGACAAACAAGGTTGAAAAGCACAAACTCAACATTTTTAAAAACCATAAAAATGAGATAATTCCCACCTAAGGCCATCTCCCCCATAGTCACACCAGAGGGCTTCAAGTGTGGGAACTGTGTCGTGAGGAGCAGAGCAAGAGCTGGCTAGCTGGTCCACCAGCCTCAAAGCCTCAAGACGGGGGATGACGGGGGTAGCATAGTCAATGGACTATCCAAGGGTCATTCGAGGTGTTTTGGCGGCTGAGGGTCATCCAAGACACCATCACTTGACTCAACCAGCAGAGACTTCTGAAGCAGTACAACGGCGGGGGTCAAAGAAAGTGGCAAGCTTGGTAGGTAAAAGAGTTTGCTGACACAGGCGTCATCCCCAGTGGAGAAGTCACTGTCATTAGAAAATATTCTCCCATTTGCTAAGTGCTTTCGGCACTCCAGCCTGAGAGGCGATTCAGAACGCTGATACTGCAGATAAGAGAGATGGAAAGAGCCGCGGCTCTCGTCCTTCAGTCTCAAGAATTCTGCCAATTCCAGGCGCCTGTGCTGTGTCTATGCTTCAGGACAGCCCTTGAGGAAGACGGTGCTCCAAGAAAAATCCGGAAGAGGTGGTCCAGAAAGCTGGCCACCAATAAGGGGAGCTGACGGGAGAATGGAGGCTTGGATCTCTGACCTAGGATGGCACAGACAGGAACTGAGAGAGTCAGGGCTGGAAAGCAGGGCCATTACTGGGAACTTTCCAATAGAAGAGAAAGAATCTTGGGCTAGTGGCTGAGAGAATTAAATTCTAGACCTAGATCTGTGTGACCTTGAGTGAGTCATTTCATCTCTCTGGGCCTCAGTTTCCTCATTTGTAACATGAGGGGGTTGGGTTGGATTATGTCTAAGGTTCTATCACATGAACATCCAATGGATGGCATCAAAGAACAGAGAACGGACCAACACTGGAACGTCCCTAAATGTAATGCATTGGGCCACCAAAGCAGAATGGAGTGCAGAGTTAAAACTCATATTTGGAGCTGGGCACAGTGGCTCACACCTGTAATCCTTGTCCTTTGGGAGGTCAAGGCAGGAGGATCACTTGAGGTCAGGAGTTCAAGACTAGCCTGGACAGCATAGTGAGACCCTATCTCTACAAAAATTTTTAAAAAATTATCCAGGTTTGGTAGTGCACACCTGTACTCCTAGCTACTCAGGGAGCTAAAGAGGGAGGATCACTTGAGCCCAGGAGTTTGAGGCTGCAGTAAACTATGAGTTCATCACTGCACTTCTGACTGGGCAACAGCGCAAGACCTCACCTCAAAAATATATTTTTAAAATAACAATAATTTAAAAATAAAAGACCTTGTATTTGGGAAGCATCAGAACAAGCTGTAACGCTTTCCTAACCCTGCTTCCCACAGTCACACACAGCATCCTGACCTCCTTGCCCCATGGTCAGAGTATGAGCCAATGGGCTCCAACCTGGGCAGCCCAGTTCTGGATCCAGTGCTCGTGCTGGCCGTGTGACTTCAGGCAAGGCAGTGCTCTTTTCGCCTTGCCTGTTTCCTCATCTCTAAGAGTCTTCACCTCCTCCCTGCCCCATGAGGAGGCTGAGAGAATTCACTGAGTAATGTACACTTAGCACTTGCAAAGGGGAAAGAATCCCACATAAATAGAAGATGATGAGGGTTGTTGCGACAGTTGCTTGATTCCCTGAGCTCTTCCCCAGCCCTTCCTTTGCTGCTGTTGGAAACTAACCTGCTATGAGTCACTATTGTCTTGTTCTCAAAGTTCAGTTCAGAGAATTCCCCTCGAGCATCATGTTCCTATCTAGCCTCACAGCCAAATGAGGAGACATCAGAGAACAAGGCTAGGAAAATATGACGCCGCCACTTCCCTAACACCTGAGTCCACTTTGCTTTTTACCCCCTAGACTGTACATTTCATAAGGCCGGGGACATCTGGGAAACCATGTTGCACAACTGCAGGGGACACCATCTGCCAGCATTTAGTTGACACCCAATGAGCGTTTGTTGAATGAATGACACAAACTGCCCAGCTAATATTTGGGTGCAAAGAAGAAAACTAATATTTCTGAAGGCCCAGCAATGCCAAAGACACTTTATATTTTATTTATTCCTCTTAGCAGTCTTATGGAATCAAAACTATTCTCCCATTTTATGGTTGGGTAAACTGAGACTCAAGAATTAAGTCATCACCAAGGTCTCACACGATGTAAGCAGTAGATGTAGAATTTGAACCCATGCCTGTTTGACTGGATTCCAGCCACATTGCCATGAATGTAGGTAGGGGAAGGAGCCAAATACCTTAAACCAAGATAAGCTGAGACACCGTCTTCAACAAAGGTTCTGGCTGGACCAACAAGGTAATAGTGCCAGAAGGGTACGGCCTGAGAGCTAAAGAAATGCCCCCTTAAACCAAGCCTTTAAATAGCAAGTGCTGGCTGAGAAAAAGCCCAAGTTTCGATAGGTTCTCAAACCTTCCAGGAGAGCCAAGGGAATCTGGGCCATCCCTTCTCCCTTCCTTTCTGCCTGTTTTTACCTCCACTACCTCACCCTCGCCACACTCATGCACACGCAATCCCTGCTACAAGGTCTTCCAACAAATATAAACACAGAGACACACAGTGTCTATTCTCCTTTCCCTGCAAAACCCCTGAGTTCCTAGAAGAGCTGACGAGCAGGAATGTGGACAACATGAAGTACAGAAAGAACAAGAAAAGACCAGGCACAGTGACTCACGCCTGAACCCCAGCGCTTTGGGAGGCCGGGGCGGGTGAATCACTTGAGGTCAGGAGTTTGAGAACAGCCTGGCCAACATGGTGAAACCATGTCTCTACTAAAAATACAAAAATTAGCCAGGCATGGTGGCACATGCCTGTAATCCCAGCTACTCGGGAGGCTGAGGCAGGAGAACCCCTTGAACCTGGGAGGCAGAGGTTGAAGTGAGCTGCTATCACACCACCGTACTCCAGCCTGGGCAGCAGAGTGAGACTCCATCTCAAAACAAACAAACAAACAAACAAACAAACAAACAAAAAGCAAAGAACAAGAGGATTTCTTTGCCTCAACACTGCTAAAATTCAAGAGTAGAGGAAGTAGCCTTTGTCCTCCAGCACCTGCCTGGGACATTTTCCTAGCATGAACAGTGTGGGCATGGCTCCCCCAGCACCACAGAAGAACCCAGGCTCAATCCCTCCGTTCCTGAGCTTTGTTGACCTTTGTAAATTCTTTGATACGGCAACCATCATCTCTGGCCTAATATCAAGGAACTGTGCTTTCAAACACCGCAATGGGCCTTGTTTAAGAAGCAGTTGCTAGGAGAGCCCACAGGGAGAAGTACATATTTACTCAGGACTATGGCACTTGCAAAGGAATTATTGACAGTTGAGAGACACTTCCAGCTGAATGTATCCCAAGGCGCGGTGGCTCCCCTCACCTGGGGCCTGATAACTGCTGGGTGCTCTGTCAACTGGCTGACAACTCATGGCTTCCCCACCTGCTGCCCATGTAAAGCAATGGGATTGAGCGAGCTCATGGAATCCCTCTTATTCTTTCCAGAGATCCACCTTGCTCAGCGCTTTTTTATTTTTATTTTTTAATAAAATAGAGACAGGGATCTTGCTATGTTCCCCAGGCTGGTCTTGAACTCCTGGCCTCAAGGGATCCTCCTGCCTTGGCCTCCCAAAGTGTTGGAATTACAGGTGTGACCCACCGTGCCCAGCCCTTACTCAGCTCTTTCAACCCTCGAAAGGTGAGAGTATCTAACAGGAAAGTGACCACAGCTTCACTCGCTAGAAGATAATGTCACTAAACAGGGAACCCAGAACTAAAGACTGGTTGTTGCACCTGTGAGCCTAAATCCCAGCTCTGCCTATACCTGTTGTATTTGCGTACGAGGGCTACCATAACAAAATCCCACACATGGGTGGCTTAAACAATATATCTTTTTTGGAAACGTATTATCTATCTCAGAAACATATTTTCTCACAGTTCTGGAGACCAGAGGTCCAAGACCCATGTATAATGAATGTCAAGGATAGAGCAGCAACTAGTAAAGAGGCATTTCAGGCCATCCTTGGACAGCTGGCTGCATTGACAGCACATACTTGGACAGTGCCCAGCTAGAGACCTTCCTCTCTTTGCAGTTCTCTCTGCTTACTTCCAAAAAAGTTGTATCTAGATTTTGATTCAGACGCTCTCAGTTGCACTCAGGCCTCTGTCAGTTAGATAAAGAAAACAGGGCCGGGTGCAGTGGCTCATGCCTGTAATCCCAGCACTTTGGGAGGCCAAGGTGGGTGAATCATCTGAGGCCAGGAGTTCGAGACCAGGCTGACCAATATGGTGAGACCCTATCTCTACTAAAAATACAAAAATTAGCCGGGCATGGCGGAGTGCACCTGTAGTCCCAGCTACTCGGGAGGCTGGGACAAGAGAATTACTCGAACCTGGGAGGCAGAGGTTGCAGTAAGCCGAGATTGCATCACTGCACTCCTGCCTGGGTGACAGAGTGAGACTCCATCACAAAAAGAAAAGAAGAAAAGGAAGAAAACAGATTTCTGTCTCCATAAAATATCTGATGCTGCTATTTTTTTTATTCACTTTCTTCTGGGCCTCAGGGCTAGGAAGTGAGTTAATCGTCCTGTTTGATTTATGGCATCATCACACTCACAGCATTCCCCTCACTCCAGCAGCGGCTGTACTCATGTGTTTCAAGGGATCCTTTGATAAGGATATATCCTTGTGAAACACATGGTATCATTTTGTAGGGGGATTGTATTTTTAATTCATAAATGGTATACTGTAAATAGCATTTGGTTTCCTGCTTTATTTTCCAGTTCTAAAGTATCACCATGTGACAGTGTGTGTGTGTGATTCCCTGTGTCTAAGAGCCATGCGTATTCCACAGTGTGCCCACCAGTTAACCTGTCCACACACATGGTGATGGACAACTCAGTTGCCACAAACAAGGCAGTGAAAGGGCCCGGTGGCCAGCACAAGAACTGCTCTGAGGATCCCCAAAGGTTTCTGTGCCCCAGGTGGACACATCCGCACTGCACTGAACCCTTACAGACTGCTCTCTGACCAAGCAGATCTATGTCATAAGGTGCTTGGTGTGGTGCTATTACCTTATCAGCTATTAACCAAATAATCCTACACTGGGGCATCAGAGTTTAATCCAGCTCTGCCACGGGGTGGCTGTGGAATGTTATGTAAGTTACATCATGTCTCTGGGTCTCAGGATCCTCTTCCACCAAATGCGTGTGCCAGACAAGGTCAACTCAAAGCCAATCCTAACCCCACTGGAAGTGCATCTGAGAGGCAGAGCAAGATAATAGAGCAGAGAGAGCTTCGGACCCCAAGTCCTGGCTTTGGCCACCTTAGTGAATTGCAGAAGCAGCCCATTGGGAATATACGTGTTATAGGAGTCATTTGACAGAGAAATGAAATAATGGACATGAAGCATCTGGCACTTGGCGAAGCTATTCAACAGATATCCGTTCTTTATTCCCAACCCACGTCCTTTCCCTGTTTTGTCATTTGCCATTAAAGAATTCTGAACTTTTTTGGAATTCTAAATTCTGACAATTTACTCTTCTTTCTCTCTTTTCTTAATAAGGTGTAAATACATACAGCAAGGGCCAACAATCTTCTTTTAATAACAGCTTTATTGAAGTATTCACATACCATAAAATTCACCCTTTAAAAGTTTACAATACAGCCAGGCGTGGTGGCTCAGGCCTGTAATCCCAGCTTGGGAGGCCAAGGTGGGCAGATCACAACGTTAGGAGTTCAAGACTAGTCTGGCCAATATGATGAAACCCCGTCTCTGCTAGAAATACAAAAATTAGCGAGGTGTGGTGGCGTACACTTGTAGTCCCAGCTACTTGGGAGGCTTGAAGCAGAAGAATTGCTTGACTCCAGGAGGCAGAGGTTTCAGTGAGCCAAGGTCGTGCCACCGCACTCCAGCCTGGACAACAGAGTGAGATTCCACATCGAAACTCTAAATAAATAAAGTATACAACACAATTCAGTGGTTTTTATAATGCTCTATCCACAGAGAAATCTCATCACTACTTAATTTAAGAACATTTTCATCACCACCCACACCCTCCCAGAAAAAAATCCTCACTCTCCATTTCATCCTCTCCAGCCCCTGGCAACCATTAATCTACTTTATGTCACTATTCTGAACATCTCATGCAAATGGAATCATTCACTCTATGGCCTTTTGTGACTGGCTTCTTTCACTTACCTAACACGTTCAAGGTTCATCCGGATTGTAGCATGTGTCAATACTTCATTTTTATTGTCAAATAATATGCCACTATATAGACACAGCACATTTTGTGTATTCATTCATCAATTGATGAACACTTGAATTGTTACCACTTTTTGGCTATTGTGAATAAAGCTTCCATGAATATTCATGTACAGATTTTTGTGTGGTCGTGTTTTCAATTATCTAGGGTATATGCCTCAGAATGGAATTCCCGACCATACAGCATCTTTATGCTTCACTTTTAAGGAAGTACCAAATGTTTTCTGAAAAAAACACTTTTCAGTCCCACAGCCATATATGAGGGCTCCAATTTCTCTACATCCTCATCAGCTCTTATTATTGTCTTGTCTCTTTTGTTTTAGCCACCCTCATGGATGTGAAATGGTATCACTTTGTGGTTTTGAAGTGCACTAATCTTACATTAGCAGCTTGGTTTTTGCAAATGTGTACACCTAAGGTACACACACACAGATTTAAATACAGAACATTGCCCTCCTTTGGCCTCCAGGTCACTATCCTCCACCCAAGGTAACTACTGTTCTGTAGCAACATTGACTAGTTTTCCTATTTTTTAACTTTATGTAAATGAAATCATAGTATATATGCTCTTATGTTTGGCTTTCTTCACTCAAAAAAATGTTATGGTATCAGTGGTTTCACGTGCTTGTTCTTTTTGCTCCTATGTAGTATTTCATTATATGAGTATACTGCAATCTATTTATTCGTTCTTTTATGAGTGGACAATTGTGTTGGTTCCAGCTTGGGGTTATTATGAATAAAACTGCAAAACCACTCTTGTACCTTTCTTTTGAAAGAAATATGAACTCATTCTCTTAGGTCTGTACCTAGGAATGGCATTGCTGTATCACAGAGTTGCTTTGACTTTAGTAGAGGCTGCCAAATAGTTTTCCAAAGTGGTTGTACCAATTTACATGCCCATAAGTAGTGTATGAGCATTCTAAGTTGCTCTGTATCTTCTTCAGCACTTGAATAAATCAGTCTTTCTGTTTTTGCTTTTTAATTGAGGCACGATCTCACTCTTACCCAGACTTGAGTGCAGTGGTACAAACATGGCTCGCTACAGCCTCAACCTTCTGGGCTCAAGTGATCCCACCATCTCAGCCTCCTGAGTAGCTGGGATTATAGGCATGCACGACCATGCCTGGCTAATTTTTAAATTTTTTAGAAATGGGGTCTCACTATCTTGCTCAGGCTAGTCTTGAACTCCTATCCTCAAACATTCCTCCTACCTCGGCCTCCCAAAGTGCTGGGATTTCAGGTATGAGCCACCATGCTCAGCCTAAGTTTTTAAAGTTTTTAAGGTAAGTTTCAGCTTTGGTGTATAGTGGTATCTCACCGTGGTTTTAATTTGTGTTCCTCTGGCAACGAATCATGTTGAGCACCTTTGTTCATTGCCTTCAGTCTGAAACTTAGCTGACAAATAATAGTCAACTCTCCTTGGTGGTTACAGGAAGAGCTAAGGATTAGGGTGCTCCAGGGGACCACATCAAGGGTGAGGTCTTTTATACAAGCCCCTTGATCACACTCTACTCATCGAACACTAATAAGAAATCCATTGCTGTGAGCATATTTATTCATTTTTGAATTAACAGTATTTTGCTTTCAACTCCTAGAGCTCTTCTTGCTTATCCTTAACCCAATAAACAAAGAGATGGAGTATTAGTAAAGTCAGCATAAAAAAAATTAACCAGTTAATTATCAAGGCCAAGAATTGACTATATTAAACACAGAACTTTTCATTTAAAAGTTAAAGTCGGCCGGGCGCGGTGGCTCAAGCCTGTAATCCCAGCACTTTGGGAGGCCGAGGCGGGTAGATCACGAGGTCAAGAGATCGAGACCAATGTGGTCAACATGGTGAAACCCCGTCTCTACTAAAAATACAAAACATTAGCTGGGCATGGTGGCGCGTGCCTGTAATCCCAGCTACTCAGGAGGCTGAGGCAGGAGAATTGCCTGAACCCAGGAGGCGGAGGTTGCGGTGAGCCAAGATCACGCCATTGCACTCCAGCCTGGGTAACAAGAGCGAAACTCTGTCTCAAAAAAAAAAAAAAAGTTAAAGTCAGGTGAAATTCTATTCTAGTATTTAAGGGATGTTTAAGTTCACATTACTCTTTTTGCTTTTTGAGACAGAGTCTCTGTCTGTCACCCAGGCTGGAATGCATCGGCGCGATCTCGGCTCACTGCAACCTCCACCTCCCAGGTTCAAGAGATTCTCCTGTCTCAGCCTCGCAAGTAGCTGGGACTACAGGTGCGTGCCACTAAGACTGGCTAATTTTTGTATTTTCTGTAGAGACAAGGTTTCACCATGTTGGCCAGGCTGGTCTCAGACTTCCGGCCTCTAGTGATCTGCCTGCTGTGACCTCTCAAAGTGCTGGGATTACAGATGTGAGCCACCACACCTGACCTTTCTCTTTACTTTTTTAATAGAAAGTTTAAGCCGGGCGCGGTGCCTCAAGCCTGTAATCCCAGCACTTTGGGAGGCCGAGGCGGGTGGATCACGAGGTCGAGAGATCGAGACCATCCTGGTCAACATGGTGAAACCCCGTCTCTACTAAAAGTGCAAAAAATTAGCTGGGCATGGTGGCACGTGCCTGTAATCCCAGCTACTCAGGAGGCTGAGGCAGGAGAATTGCCTGAGCCCAGGAGGCGGAGGTTGCGGTGAGCCGAGATCGCGCCATTGCACTCCAGCCTGGGTAACAAGGGCGAAACTCCGTCTCAAAAAAAAAAAAAAAAAAAAATAGAAAGTTTATATTCTTTATGATAGCTTAATGGAAGGAGCTTTTGAAAGAGGGTCAGTTATTTTCAAAGAAAGAATACTCTGTCCTCAAGTTGGGAGAGATGATGAGAGAGGTAGGAGTTTCAGAAGGTTCCTTAGGGTAATCACATTATGCAGGGCTCTGTGCAGTGGCCATGGAACTGTAGGGGATTGGGAGGATGCTATGAGAACTACCAAGCGATTGATGAAAGGTCAGCCAGGCTCCAGACACCTCTGCTGTACCCACTAGGCAGGATGGGGTAAAATGCCCAGGTTCTTGGGGTAGAGGAATTTTGGAGACAATGTGAGGCAAGATTTGGAGTTTCCAACCCCTCCATGACAGTCTCCATGTAAGCAGGACTTTCCCACCCAACAATAAACTTCTCTCTCCCCTGCCCAATAAATATCACTGATGTGTTTATGTCTTGTTAACCTACTGGGGCAAAGGAGTAAGCCCCCGGTTAAAGTCAACAAAGCAAATATCATCCCACAGCTTTCATCAAATATTAAAACAATTTTCAATGTGGAAAATTTCTTCTTAATAGGGAAATGGAAAATTACAGATATAGAATCATCCAATCTTAGAGCTGGAAGGAACCTTGGAGGTCATCAGTTGAACCTCGAGCCCACTGCTGGAATTCTTATTACAACATCCCTGCTGTCCTCTGCTTGAGCGGTCCTAAGGCCAGGCCCTTTCTCAGCACCTCTAAGGAAGTTTTCCACCCATTGTTGGGTGGTTGTTAGACAGTTGCTCTTACGTTTAACCAAAATAGTCCTGGAAACGTCACCCTTCGGGCACAGTTTGAACAAGTCTGTTTCCTCTCCTCTGTGAGAGCCCTTTGAGTATTTTAAGACTTTGTAAGGCTGATGTCCTCTGAGTCTTTTGTCCCCAGACTAAGCATCCCAGGTCCTCCAAATATGTAATAATCCATTCTAAAACCTGGCCATGGACAGGCTCGTCACTGGTGTGTGGTCTTCCTAATGCTTCTTTCCCTCGTCTTGAAAATCAGATCCACAGCAGGGATTGGGGCAGCACACCCACTCTCAGGGATTTCCCAAAGGTACAGATGATGCTTCTGCGACACCTTTGCAAGTTCAGTGCATGAGGGATGCAAGCCGTACACTAGCAGATAAGAGGATTTGTAAAACGTTTTTAACAAGAGTGGGTATTTTTAGAAAATAAAAGTGACACCTTTGACACCAATTTGGAATGAGCCCAAGCAGTTTGCCCAGGAGAGAGGTGGGTTCTTGCTAATCTAGTTGCATACTCTAAGTATTTTCCAGGCACCCATAAGTATCGTACAGTATTATGTTCAGAAAACTGCTAGAGCTTCCTTAGTCCTGGTCTAATCCACCTGGGCAAAGTGGCCCAAGCAGGGCGGTGAGGATGAGTGCATGGATACTATTCATGTACAATTCATGTTCAAGCCCTACCTGCTATGCCGGGGAACTAACTGCTTCACCATCCCACCCTCCACAGCCCAGGCCCCAGTGGGAAGTAGTCAACTTGTGAGTAGGTGCACACGTGTGTACAGACACACGTACAACCCTCCCAAGCACACGCACATTTTCTATCAATACCCCGCTTGTATTCAGCTATCTATCAGGGGCAAAAAGAAAGAAATCAGGTCTTCACTAGAAGAATCCTGGTCTCTCCCTGAAGGCGCAATGATTTTATGGTAGAGGTGCTTCTGAGCTGCCAGCAAAACAAGACAAAGGTCTTATTTGGTTTATGAAGCCCAGGTTACACCCATTGTTCATTAGGCCAGGCAGCGTTAATCAGTACCCAGACCTTTGAATAAAATCTTTGCCAAATAGATCTGTATAGATATTCTTGCTAAACAATAATGAAAGCACTACCTCTGGTAGGGAGGCAAAATCACTAAGATTTTAGGCAATAATCTTTCCTTGCTTACAAAACAGGGAGTGACGCCTCCCCCAGAGATATAAACAGCTTTTAATTCTTTGAAGGGGAATCTGTAACTTATGCTAAAACCAATTGCTAAAATAATGCTAACTGGGGCTTTCTGGAAAGAAGGCATTGTGAGAAAAAGACCCAGAAGAAACCCTTCACTCCAATTTCTTCATACATTCCTATGCAAACCCACAAAGGAGGGAATTGCATGATTTTAAGACCAAAGTCTCCTGTTTTAAAAAATCATGTATCGCCCGGGTGCAGTGGCTCACGCCTATAATCCCAGCACTTTGGGAGGCCAAGGTGGGTGGATCACGAGGTCAGTAGTTTGAGACCAGCCTGACCAATATGGTGAAACTCTGTCTCTACTAAAAAATACAAAAAATTAGCTGGGCATGGTGGCATGCACCTGTAGTCCCAGCTGCTTGGGAGGCTGAGGCAGGAGAATTGTGTGAACCTGGGAGGTGGAGGTTGCAATGAGCCGAGATCGCACCACTGCACTCCAGCCTGGGCAACAGAGCAAGACTCCATCTCAAAAAAAAAAAAAAAAAAATTCATATATCAAAACTTGAGAAAGCAAAAGAGTTCCGATTACAACACCCAGGGGATGGTTATGAAATACCAATAATGGTTGATAAATGCTCCATCTATTCAATGAAACACATACACAAACCTTTGACCAGAAGCACAAACTTAGAAGTAACAATCAGCATGATGAAAGCCTGGGAACACGCCTCTGACAAGCAAGAAGGGCATTAGAGACCCAGGTGTTTCCCCTTTGATTAATGCTGTCTCTGAGAAGCCCAGATTGAGAGGGAACTAGAAATGATCGATCTTTGCTTTGGAAAGGGCTTTCCTTGATCTTCTTGGGTTATTGTGCAGCCCATTCTATAAGCCTCCTCCCATCCTCCCTCCTGGTTGTCAAAACAAGTCTGTGGGAGAGGCATTCTCAGGAATATATGATGCCCTGTTTAATATGGAAAATGATCCTTCCAAGTTAGGGAAGAAACGGAGAAGCAGATTTCCTCCACAGCCTTCATAATACAAACCCTCAGGGACACTGAGCGATGGGTGGTTTCACAAGTACCTGAGGAAGATTTGGAAGTTGTGGCTCTTACAGAAAGTTGCTTCCCAAGTTTGATTGCAGGCATCTAAAGGGTTAGGTCAACTCTAAGGATGATTCAGTTCAACTATTCCCTCTCATTTTCTTCACTTCTTTTTGAGACGGAATTTCACTCTTGTGGCTGAGGCTGGAATGCAATGGCACAATCTCAGCTCACCGCAATTTCTCCCTTCTGGGTTCAAGCATTCTCCAGCCTCAGCCTCCCGAGTAGCTGGGATTACAGGCACACACCACCATGCCCAGCTAATTTTGTATTTTTAGTAGAGATAGGGTTTCTCCATGTTGGTCAGGCTGGTCTCAAACTCCCAACCTCAGGTAATCTGCCTGCCTCAGCCTCTCAAAGTGCTGTGATTACAGGCATGAGCCACCACGTCTGGCCTCATTTTCTTCTTTCAAGGTTCTTAGAAAGAAAGTGAGAGGCCAGGCACGGTGGTTCACACCTGCAATCACAGCACTTTGGGAGGCCAAGGTGGGTGGATCGCTTGAGGCTGGGAGTTCAAGACCAAGCTGGACAACATGGTGAAACCCTGTCTCTAAAAAATAAATAAATAAAATAATAATAGCCAGACAGAGGTGGTGTGTACCTATGGTCTCAGCTACTCAGGAAGCTGAGGTGAGAGGAACACTTGAACCCAGGAGGCGGAGATTGCAGTGGGCCACGAGGGCGCCACTGCACTCCAGCCTGGGCACAGAGCTTGCGACCATGACCCTGTCTCAAAACAAACACACACAAAAAGGTGAGAACTGCCGGGCGCGGTGGCTCAAGCCTGTAATCCCAGCACTTTGGGAGGCTGAGGCGGGTGGATCACGAGGTCAAGAGATCAAGACCATCCTGGTCAACATGGTGAAACCCCGTCTCTACTAAAAATACAAAAAATTAGCTGGGCATGGTGGCGCGTGCCTGTAATCCCAGCTACTCGGGAGGCTGAGGCAGGAGAATTGCCTGAACCCAGGAGGTGGAGGTTGCGGTGAGCCGAGATCGCACCATTGCACTCCAGCCTGGGTAACAAGAGCGAAACTCCATCTCAAAAAAAAAAAAAAAAAGTGAGAACTGTTTACCCCCTGCTTAGAGAAGGATGGTTACTACTCTCAACAGGGATGGTTGAATTTGTCAAAGATCAGCATATGATAAAACAAGTTGTACCGAATTAGGATTTTCTGAATCTCAGTCTGTAAACTTACTAACTAGGTGATCTTAATATCTCTGAATCTCTATTTCCTCATCTATAAAATGGGCCTGAACTCTTCCTCGGAATTGTTGCAAGGATTAACTTAGGTAAATGACATTCAGATTTAATTATGGTACCTGGCCCATGGCATCCAGGAAACAGTAGCTATTATGTAATTGACTATTCGTTGCTGATTCATTCACAGACTGCAGGGATTTTGTGCATAAGAATCAATATTATGAAAATAATTATTGTGTAGATAGGCAGTGCTAGACAACCAAGTGCAAACAATTTAGTAATAAACTGCTGAAATCCATGTGACTCTGTTGAACAGATAACACTTCCACGAGCTCCAACTGGTACCTATCTGCTGTGATATAATGAGAAGGGCCTGGGTTTTAAGCCTGGCATACCTGACTTCTGCTCCAGCAATGCTACCATGCAGGATGGAACCACAGAACCATGGGAAAGTTACTCAGAAAACGGCATATAAAGTTTATCATGCATCTACATGCTTTGATTATTTTACAGTGCAATATTTTCTTTTTACGGTCAGTTTTCATTGTGAGGCCTTGTATTTTTTTTAATGAAAATTTAAGCACTCTCTCAAATTCTTTGTTTTAAGTTAGAGAACTATATTATACAAAGTTTGGAAAACACAAAAGAGAGAATAAAAGTCATAATTCCGCCCTCCAAACACAACCAACCCATCCACCATCTTCCTTGTGTATTCTCTTGCGCTGAAAGCATCTGGAAGACCACACTGTGATCCTTCTCACCTGCTGTATTAGTCTGTTTCCATGCACCTGATAAAGATACACCCGAAATTGGGAAGAAAAAGAGGTTTAATTGGATTTGTAGTTCCATGTGGCTGGGGAGGCCTCAGAATTCATGGCAGGAGGTGAAAGGCAGTTCTTACATGGCAGCGGCAAGAGAAAAATGAGGGAGATGCGAAAGCGGAAACCCCTGATAAAACCAAAAAACATAACACACAGATCTCATGAGACTTATTCACTACCATGAGAACAGTATGGGGGAAACCACCCCCGTGATTCAAATTATCTCCCATTGGGTCCCTCCCAAAACATATGGGAATTATTGGAGTACAATTCAAGATGAGATTTGGGTGGGGACACAGAACCAAATTGTACCATCTGCCTTCCCTCCACCATCCTCTCAATTGTTTTACTAGATTGTTATCAGGCTAACAAAAGCAAACAGGCACAAAACAAAAACTACAACACACACACACACACACACACACACACACACACACACACACACATCCATCACATCGCATGAAACAGAAAAAGGCAAAATTTAGACTCCATATAGCAAATGGATTTATGCTACAGTATGGCTTTTATCCATTATGAATGTGCTTACTAAACACTTGGTTCTTGACTAATTTGAGTGTTATCAGGACAGGACCCTCAGTGAATTTTCCCCCACCGGTACTGAATCCCCTTGAGCCATCACATCTGGATTGGTGCTCTGTTAGATGTTACTCACTCAGGAGTTTCTAACAAGAGACCTGAAAAAAGGCAACCATAAAGAAGGGAGGGAGGGATGAGTTAGCCAAGGAAAAGTTGTCTGATGTGTTGTTGGGAATAGATGCTCGGGCCCATTTGTTGGGAATAGATGCTCGGTGTTGCAAAGAAAAATGAGCGCTGAGACAAAGGATCTTTCAGCAATGAAATTTTTACTTCATGGACTGCAGGAAGGGTACCCTCGCTAGCCACTGTAACACAAGAGTACAATGAACAAAGGAAAACACACAGATTTATCCCTTACACATTTGGGGTTGTCATTACTGCTGTGTCTGATCTCCGTTGGCTGGAGTCAGACCTCACAATCTAAACTAAAACACGATTGGCTAACAACTTTAAACTTTTCTAAACAGGTAAAAGCAATGGAGAGCTGGGACGTGCCTGTGAGCACATCCAGCACAGATATCTTGGTTAAAGTACAAGGACATAGAATGTACTATGTGCCTGTAAGCATGACATGTTTAACAGCTACGTAGGATAGGGCTTAACAAAGAGTTATTAGCACAATTATGATTTAACAAGAAAGGAAAATTTAAAAAGGAACTTTGCTACTTCCCACATGTGTCTAGAATATTTCTGTTTGGGAAGCCCAGTGCTGAGCATGGACCTCCTAGAATTAAGGAGAAAACAAGCCCAGCAGAAATGCACCCATTTCTGAAATACGTGGGAAGGGGATACTTAGGAGAAGTGAAGACAAAGCATAACACTTCTTCACAAAGAGGATAATAAGCCTTGAAGCTCTTTGCCCTAAGAGATATTTCGTATGGACAGAAAATAAAAACAAATTCAAAGAGCTTTGGGTGCGGAGGGCTGGGGAGGTAGGGGTGCCAGATAAAACATAGGAGATCCAGTTAAATTTTAATTTCAGATAAATAATAAGTAATTTCTTTTTAGTTTAAGTGTGTCCCATCTATTCTTTGTGTACCATATCCTATATTTTTTAAATGTGTGAGGTTTGGGGTATCTATTTTAAAAAAATATCTTTATTGAGTTATAATTCACAAATTTAAAAACATACTCATTTAAAGTGTGATTATGCCACTGCACTTCAGCCTGAGATGATCTATTCCCTTCAAAAGTCTGTCTGTGACATTCCTTTGTCATCTTCATTTTCCTTATAATGAAAATGCCATAGCTATCTGGATGTGGTAGCTCACACTTGTAGCCTTAGCTATTTGGGAGGCTGAAACGGGAGGATCATTTGAGCTCAGGAGTTTGAGGCCAGCCCGGGCAATATAGTGAGGCCCCATCTCAAAAACAAAACAAAACAAAACTTCTTAGCTTCCCTTTTCTCCTCTCTCCACCCTCTTCCCCTTCCCTAACACCTTGACCTGCATGACTTACTGATGAATGATGAACGGAGAGAGATGGAAATTTTGTTCATCAGCTTTCCCAACACTGCACGCTCTTCCAGGGCAAATTACCTTGCTCCCTTGTTTTTAAGTGCTTTTTGCCTCCTTGTACATATTCTGGCAACTTCTGTCTCTTTGGGGGGTGAGGTTTTCCCCATGGAAGTTCTGTGCGAGAAATCATCGTTAATGTGTGATCCTGTACAGTTGGTTGTGTAGGAAATACGACCAGCGTACGCACTGACGTTGACCCATACAAGTCTAGGCATCTGATAAGTGTTTGGCTCTGTCCAGGAAGTAGCTGGGCCATGAAATCAGATATGGGGAGGAAGCTTGACCATGGGAGGGGCCCCTTCACAATATTGTCTACAGGGACGGTGCAGGGAAGACAGGAATGCTAGATAGGCTGAGCGGCTGAGCAAATGTGGACAGCTGAAGGGGAGCCTTGACCAAAACTGTTTTTCCTCTGTCTCCGGGAATTGGAAGTGTCCCACTGAGGCATCACTGTGAGTCCATCCAAACCTTCCTGAATTACTACCTCCATTTTAAGGTGTAAGGTGTTCAGAGAATGTTTGTGATTCAATCATTCTTAATATTTTAATTCCTCAGTTGTAAGTGTATCGGCTTATGAAATAAAACACATCGATTAGCACATTGATTTTGGAAAATTTCTACTGATAGCTGTGAAGGCAGACATGACAGTGAGACTATAAGACTCCCTTTATTCACAGGGACTTCTTAAAAATCTTAAAAACACTAAAAATAGTGTTTTCTATTCCCCTTGATGCCTTGCTCATGACAGGTTCTTGGCAAATAGTAGTTGAATGGCCAAATAAATATATGTATGAGTGAATGGCAGACATCAAAATCTTCCTAGAGCCAGGTGCAGTGGCACATGTCTGTAATCCCAGCACTTTGGGAGGCTGAGGCAGGCAGATCACAAGGTCGGGAGTTCAAGACCAGCCTGGCCAACATGGTGAAACCCTGTCTCTACTAAAAATACAAAAATTACCTGGGGGTGGTGGCGGGAACCTATAATCCCAGCTACTCGGGAGACTGAGGCAGAAATGCTTGAACCTGGGAGGCGGAGGTTGCTGTGAGCCTAGATCATACCACTACACTCCAGCCTGAGTGATAGAGCGAGACTCCAACTCAAAAAACAGATAAATAAATAAAAATCTTCCTCGGTGAGATTAAGACCAGCCTGGGTAATGTAGCAAGACCCTGTCTCCACGAAAAATTTTAAAAGGCATACCTGTGGTCCTAGCTTGCCTGTGGAGGCTGAGGCTGGAGATTGCTGAAGCCTGGGAGGTTGAGAGACTGCAGTGAGCTGCGATTGCACCAATGGACTCCAGCCTGGGCAGCAGAGTGAGACCCTATCTCAACAAACAAACAAACAAACCAGAAAAATGTTCCCAAACATCTGAGAATGGAATCTGAGATGAAGAAACAGGCCATTGTGGGAAAAGTCCCAGAGCAGTCATGGCTTTGCCCATAGAGTCTTGTGATTGGAACATGTCACTTAAACTCCATGAACTTCAGCTTCTATGGCTCTAAATGCAAATCACCTCCTGCCATAAGTGGTTCTGAGAATCAATCAAGATTTCCGATCCAAAAATGCTTTTCTGACTATAGGCTGCTGTATAGATAGAGGATAATCTGATAGCATTCAAAACCCAGTGATCACCACCTCCAACCCTGTGATCTTACTCAAGTTAGTTAAGCTACCCAAATCTCATTTTTTTTTCATCTACAGAATGAGAATAATAATCACACCAACCTCACTGAATGGTCTTGAAACTTACATGAAATTATACGCACGTGAGCGTGTAGAGGTGAGCGCACATGAGTTTCTCTTCCCTGGGTTGCCATTCTCTGCGTATTTTCTAAATGGCTTCTTATTCCGCATTGCCCAGACTTGTTTCTCTGCCAACCCACCAGTCAGTAAGTAAATTAATCAGGTGATAAGTGATTCCTTGATCTTTTTATTATTACTATTTGGTTATGATGATTAAAGCAGATGGTCGTTTGGCCATAGGTCATGCATGCAAAGCAGCTGCAGTGGTATCTCAGGATTGTTTCTTTATCAGAGACCTGCCATCCAGGTGTTTCCTCATTTTAGAGCCGCCCTCTAGGTTTCCTCAAATTGTGTCTTTCAGATGAGACTCACCCATTGGAGCCAGGCTTTGAAGGCACTGACCCCAGCGTGCATGAGGAAGTACTTCACAGTGATGGCCCTCGCCACCCGCCCAGGAAAACACTGACCTCTCCCCCAAACATCCCCTTCCCACTCCCAGGTCCTCCGGCAAAAGCAGAAGAATCAAGCAAGCCCTCCACCAAAGCAGCCATGAACCCCATTTTCACCATCTCCAAGAACTCCCTGCTATACCAGATAGGGATTTGGGGTTCTGTTTTTCATTTTTTAAAAAAATCATTTTAAGACTCCAAAACAGTGTGTCGGATTACACTATTCTCTCTTCTTAAGCCACCGTATCAACGTATCCACTCTGCTTCCTTTCCCTTCATTTGGCAGATGCCACACTTTTCCTGGCAGCATAAAAGGTGCTTCTGTCCATGGCAGGCAGCCCTGACCATCTAAAGCCTCGGAGAGGGTTACAGCAAGTCTCCCGTATACCTCCGTGCTAGTGATGACATGTGGGGACCTCTCATCCCAAAGTTTTGGGACAAAGTCTCCAGTCCCTTATCACTTGTTTTCACTGAAGCTAAATGTATCTGTTCAGTATGTGGATAAATTTTTAAGCTCCTCTCACAAAGTCTTGTTGTGCTTGAGACAAAATCAGCCCAGGTTCTGCACTTTGTATTTCAGCAACTCTCCCACTTGATATTAAAAATAGCCTTATCTAGTTCATCGAGATCAGACCCAGGAGACAGGCGCCTGCTATTCTAATCTCTACTTCACAAATAGCTCTCTATGGGCTCAAGCATCTATCAACACTTCCAGGGGTCTCCAGTTATAAAACAGGGCCAGGCCTAATCACCCATAAAGGTAGGCTCTGCTCAACCCTCCCGAGCTGTCCATGAGGTTAGCATGAGGCCTACAACAATCACGTTTCCACCATGGACCAGAGGCCTCCAATGGTGACTCAAAACTGAGAAGCAGTTAAGAGCATCGCCCACCCTCAGGGTACCCTGCATTTCCCAGGCCAGAACCTATGAAAGTTTCCCTTGAGACTCAAACTCAAACAGCACTGGCAAACAGGCTGCCCCTCCCTGCTCCTTCCCTCCTCCCCCAAACCACCCCCCATCCCTCACTTTCACCTCCCTTCCTCCCCAAGCCCATCTTGTACTCTGTGAAAAACTGTAGATCCCTCAGTTGCCAAGGGAACCAAGCCTTTTATTCCATCCCAGTGACTGGCTGGCTGGGCTGAGGAGGGGGGCAACAACTGGTACCCAGGCCTTTGGAAGCCCAAGCCCTCCCTTTTTCCCAAAGGGGGAGGGGTGGGCTGCACCCCCGTTGCCTTTTCACCCAAACCCAGCTGGGTGGGACCGAGCCCTTGGGCTCTCAGGAGCTCCCTGGCTCTGGGCTCGGGAGATCAGTGCTCCCCAGGCCCTCCTCTGGCCCTGGCCCTTTCCAGAGGACAATAGCCTTCATGCAAGGGAAAATTCCATCGCCCAGGGTTCAAGTCTCCAAGGAGTTGCTGGGGCCTCTGTTTAGCCTGGAGTGGGCTCTGAGGAGCCGCTGCAGCTGCCTGTCTTGTTTTCCCCCTCGCTGTGTTTTATTTTTAACCCCTGAGCTGCCAAGGATTGTTTTTCTCCAGCCAGTGCCTGGGAACTAAGGGAGGGAAGAAATAAGGCTTTGTTCCCTTTGGGGAACTAATTGGGAAAGACAGGCAGTGTGGCCGGCTTGGCTCTATTAGGGTGTGAGGCTCCCACCCCTCACTGCACAACATCTTCACCCGAACCCATGCCCAGGAGGCTGGGAGCGCAGAGACGCTCCCCAGGCTGCAACCAGAGGCCCAGGGGGCTGGTGGGAACGCAAGTGCGGCTTCAAGACGGCAAAGGCAGCTCAGAGCCATTTTCTCGGGCTCGGAAGATATTCAGGAAATAAGATGTTGGGAGCTGGAAATGTCTACTTTTTCCCGTTTCAAACCCCCAAACTAACCCCTGCTTTTCTTCTGCTGTTCTGTTGTTGTTTTCCAGATCCGCTTAATGAACTCTGGAAGAAAAGTGAGGGAACTCAAAAGAAGTGAGAAACCAGAAAATCAAGTCATTACGCTTTTGAACACTTTTGAACACTTCCCGTCGATTAGGGGAAAGCACCTGCAACCCCACCTCTAAGTTTACTCCCTAAAACATGTTCTTTATACTCAGACATTTAATTTCATTGCGAATCAGCTAGAAATCAATGAAAAAGATGTTCCACTGCCATTTTATTTTAAGATCAAATGGATTCCAGGTAGGGACTCCTTAAGAATCTAAAGATTATTTTAATCCCGTCTAGGAACAGAGCAGATTTCTAAGAAATCATCCGCTTGCAGCAAGCCGGTACATTCAAGTTAGGGCTGTGGCATATGACACCCAGTGCGTTCAAATAAGGACTGCTCATCTATTTACCAAGAATAGTTGAGAAAAGAAAATGGTCCTCCCTGGCGGACAATAGCACAGAGTATTTCTCTGTACCTGGGCACATCTGCTTCACTCGATAGAAGAGGACCCTGACCCAGGTGCAGAGGCAGCTGGAGAAGAGGACAGCTATGAACCGATACAAAGGCAAACGGTTCCCGGTAGCCTCGGAAGAACACAGATTGGTGCATAACGCACGGCATGTGCAATAAAAATAAGTTTTATTAAAACTTCAACCTTGTTAATGACTACAAAAAAGAAGAGTTAGAAAGAATGAATAAGATCTTGGCCAGGTGTGGTGGTTCACGCCTGTAATCCCAGCACTTTGGGAGGCCGAGGCAGGCAGATGACCTGAGGTCAGGAATTCGAGACCAGCCTGGCCAACATGGTGAAACCCCGTCTCTACTAAAATTACAAAAAAATTAGCCAGCCGTGATGGCATGCACCTGTAATCTCAGCTATTCGGGAGGCTGAGGCAGAATTGCTTGGACCTGGGAGGCAGAGGTTGCAGTGAGCCGAGATCAAGCCACTGCACTCCAGCCTGGGCGGCAAGAGCAAAACTCTGTCTCAAAAACAAAAGAATGAATAAGATCGGGTATTTGATAGCCCAACGAGGTGACTATAGTCAGTAATAATTAAATTGTACATTTAAAAATACCTAAGAGAGTATAATTGGATTGTTTGTAACACAAAGGAAAAAAGCTTAAAGTGATGGATACCCCATTTACCCTTATGCAATTACTACGCATTGTATGCACGTATCAAAATATCTCCTGTGCCCCATAAATATACACGCCTACTATGTATCCACAAACATTTTAAATATTTTTTAATTTTTAAAAATTTTTGGAAAACCGTCAGCCCCACAAAGTTGCTCACATGTGCTGCTGCAGCGCCAGCTCACCCCATAGTATAAATCCTGCTGACACAGGGTCCCCCACAGCTATGGGTCTATCCTTCCTCTAGTGTGGCAAGACTACATTTTCAGGAAGCTGCTGGGCAGAATGAAGCAACTCAAAGCTCAGAAGTGTCTACGTGCCTTTTCGGGTTGGGGTTTAACCCGGCACCCAGATATTTCCCAGCATGCAGACAAAGGCACTGAGAGCAGAAGCTGGAAGGTTGAGTCAGGCCAGGACTCGGCACCCTTGAACCCGGCCACAGCTCCCACTCACATCATCCCACACTCCTGCTCCACATTTACTCCAAGCATCTGGAGCCCCAGGCTCCTGTGCCTCAACTCCTGCCCTCAGTTAACAGAATCCATTGCCAAGCCAGAACTGACCCTGAGCCCACCATGGCGCTCACTCAGAGTCTATGACGAGTGGGCACCCCATGCAACCCGAAAACAGGCCAACTCAGAGGTGGGCTCCCCACTACAGGTCCTGTATGAAAAGACACCCCACAGCCCCATCAGTGCTGACTTTGCATCGCACCATTCGATTATTTCTTTCAGCGCTTCTTAAGACAAATGGCTGGCTGTTGGGAGACTGGCCAGGGTTAAGGTGGAGACTCAATGTGGCCATTTTCACAGCCCTGGCAAAGCCCGCGGTTGATGCCAACCTCTCATTGAACTGAATAGAATGGAGGAAAGCTAACCAACCCACCAGAATAATAATCACTGATGCTTATGGAGTGATCACACACGAAGACTGCTCTAAGTGTTTCATGTGTATTCATTTATTTTTACCTCATGATAAGTACTATTAGTTTTCTATGTTACAGATGAGAAAACTGAGACAAGGTCGCAAACCAGATGATCTAAAGGGTAAGCCACTACTGCCTACTAAAGAACCCCAATCAGGAAGCCCAGATTAATTTGCCCGGCATCCTGTCTTGGAGACCACATGTCCACCCTGCAACTGAACCTGGCTTGTGTCCCAGAAGGAGAAAGATGCGGGGGCCTCCGGAAGCTGAGGAGGAAGACATGGAGTTTACTTGGGTTAATGTGGCGGGGGACTCAGGAGACCTTCATTCCCGTTCTGGCTCTGCCCCTATCTACATGAGCATGGCCAGCTGTTCCAACCATGGGTTCCACTCTCTTCATTGTTCAGCCACCAGGTTTCCAGGTCTCTCAGGCCCCTGCACTTCCTCTGAAGAACAGTGATTGCTGTGACGACAGGGCCCCTTGACAGAGCAAATCTCACAAAGAACTACTCAACATACACATGAGCCTTAGAACGCACGTGCCAGTGTTTTGGGAAATCCGTGCTCTTTTGAAATGTGCCTGTTTGGGCCATGAGTAAGTCTGCGGGGAGAGGGGATGGGAGCTTTTCTTCCAGTTAATGAAGTGAGGCTTCGTGAAGGAAGAAGATTTTCTTAGTCACATTTCCGGTTTCACACTGACCTTTTAAAAGGAAACCCACAAGTGAACCTGTGCTTGGGCCTGCTTACAAAATCTACCCACAGGTATAATAAAGATGATCTAATAAAGCCCACAGTAGGCCGAGCTTAACCTGAATCAGTGGAAATAATAAGATCACTAAGAAGGGCTGATGGCCTGAGATAAGGGACATGGTGGTGCTCCATAAACTGCAAATAGAAGTGACACGTGAGAGATTTAACGATTATTAAAAGGAATCTAAGCAGAGAGGCAGAGATAAACCATACTGCAATCTTTTCATCAGTCTCTATGTACTCAGGGCTTAGCCACTTGTTATAAAACGGAGGCTCTAAAAAATTAAGGGTCAGGGGTGCAGCGATTTCAAAAGTTGTGATGATTGGGTTAAAAAGTTAATTCTGGGAATTAAGATTACTTGGCCTGCAGAGGAAAAGACCAAGAAGTAACTGAAGAACTTAAAGTTGGTAACAGGCCAGGCTCAGTGGCTCATGCCTATAATCCCAACACCTTGGGAGCCTGAGGCAAGAGAACCACTTGAGCCCAGTAGTTCAAGGCTGGCCTGGGCAGCATAGCAAGACCCTACATCTACAAAAAAAATTTTTTTGTCCCCATATGTGGTGGTATGTGCTTGTAGTCCCAGCTACTCGGGTGGCTAAGACAGGAGGATCCCTTGAGCCTGGGAGGTTGAGGCTACTATGTGCTGTGATCACACCACTTCACTCCAGCCTGGGTGAAGTAGCTAAAGCCCATCTCAGAAAAAAACCAAAAAGCTGGTAAGGGATCAATTATTGATGACACGTTGCCACATCTACTGAGCACAGAATGACAGGCCCAAACAGCAGCAGACAGATGTGGGATGCTCAAGGATGTCCCAGAGATGACCAGGCACGTGGTGGCTCATGCCTGTAATCCCAACACTTTGGGAGGCCAAAGCAGGCAGATCACTTGAGGTCAGGAGTTCAAGACCAGCCTGGCCAACAAGGTGAAATCCTGTCTCTACTGAAAATACAAAAATTTGCTGGGCATCGTGGCATGCTCCTGTAGTCCCAGCTACTCTGGAGGCTGAGGGAGGGGAATCACTTGAACCTGGGAGGCAGAGGTTGCAGTGAGCTGAGATGGCATCACTGCACTCCAGCCTGGGCAATAGAGCTCAGAACCCCTCTCCTCAGGGGGACGATTCTCAGCGCTGACCCACCTCACCTGCTCCCTCAGTCAGTCAAGCCCTCCATCCTCTGTCACAGCCTGGCTCTGTCCCCTCCCATGCCCCAAGCCCCAACCTCCCAGGACTGAGTGTCTCAGGGTTCCTGCCCTCCTCCAGCCCTGACTAGCCTGGAAGGCAAGTGGCAAGGATGTGGTCAGCAAGGTAAGCCCTGAGAGCCGGCAGAATGGTGTCCACGATGCAGGGAACCAGAGTGGGGGAGTAGGGAAGGCGGAGGGTGCAGGGGTGCCTCTTCCAGGCCACCACTCCCAACTCATTCTCCTCTGAGGTTATTCCCTGACCCATACTCCTCTGGACCCCACCCCAGCTGCTTCCTCTTCCCAGGGGTCTCTACCTGCTGTTCTGTGTCCCCCCTGCAAATTATCTTTGGAAAGGCAGCCTGCGTGGTGATTGTGAGCGTGGGTTTAGGGTCAGGAAGCAACCCCGCAGCCATACTCGATTCCCCTCCCAATCCTTTTTCGTGCCTCCATCCAGGGCTGCAGAAACAGCTTTCCATGGGCTGGCTAAGCAGGCCCCTCTGCAGCTGCCATCTGTGCTTGTGGGTTTGTTTTTCCAGCGTTAGGAAGGGAAGGTGATCCGGGAGACACCAAGCAAAGAGCAGGAGGACCTTTTCTGTCCCCGGAAGTTGAGGAGGGAGATGACCACACAGAGGCTGGGCCTTCCAGCTCCACCGGCGCCTGATGCCCTCCCTCGCCTGTGACTGCCACCCTGGGAGGCTCTTTAAGGCTCTGTGCACAGCCCCCCTCACAGAGGGGAGGGCGCCTGCCTGTCATGAACGCCAGGTGCTGGACTCCCCAGGACAGGTAGAACAGAGATGACTGTGGCCACTCAGCAAGCACCTGTCCGCTTGTGCCAGACACCCTTTTCACAGAATCACCTACATCCAGTCCCCACCGTCATCTCTTGAAATAGGTACTATTCTCATTCTGTAGACAAGGAAACAGACTCCAAGAGGGAAGGCGTGTATGCAGATCATACAACTTATTAGCGACAGAAGCAGGACACGACCCCACAAACACAGGGGGTAGCTGCAAGGGGCCTCTCTTCCCATATAAGCCACTGCTTGCTTACCCACCCAATTTCTAGCGATTTCTACAGCCCTGGGATTGAGGCACGAAAAAGGATTGAGTCTACTATGGTGTTACTTCCTGACAAACTCTGAGAGGGAGTGAGAATGCCAGGTGGGGGCCTGCACCAGGCACTCCCAGCACCCAGGGAGCCCCTCCTCCCACTCAGCCACCCAGAGGCCGGATGCTGGTAAGGTCCTCCCGCTTCACAGACCCTGCACCCCAGGCCAGACGCCGCATAAAAAGAAGCACCCACAGTGCTCTTATCACACCAGGCTCAGACATGGTAGCCCCAGGAAGTCACATCCATCTGGGATCTTCCCACCTCAGCCTTTTCTGGAACATCTTGTTATGCGCACCCACAACAATATCAGCCATGAGCACTGCCAGGGTCACTGTTCATAAGGAGGCAGGAGGATCCCCAGTGCAAGGCCTTTCTGTGGGCTCACCTGGCATGCTGCATGCCCGGCACTGTCGGTGGACTGGATGGTTGGGGAGGCCCCGGTGGAAGCCAAACAGAATGAATTTTCAGGAAACTCCACCACTCTGGTCCTGGCGTCCCTGGGTTTTATGTTTCAAAGCTGTCTTGGCCTAAACTAGTTCTGTCTCATTTCAGGATCTTCCAAAAGAATTTGTCAAGCAAGGTGCTAAACAGCCAGATCCATTCAGCTCCTGCGCTCTGGAGGGCTAGGATGCAGGGTGAATGGACCCCGGGTCCCAGCACCTTTTACCAGCTTCCCTAGCCTGGCCCTTGGGACCCTGCTTGACAGGATCCTGTCCACTGACCAGCCTGTCTTGAGTTACCCTGCTTCTCCCTCTGTGCCCTACCTTCAGCACCTCCAAGGTCCATCTCACCCACATGTGCCCTCTTGCCTGAGGGTCAACCCCTTCCTTCCCCCAGCTAACCCCTGCTTCACGTAGCACTTTTCCATGTGAATTTCAAAAGCTAAGTGCAAGGATTCAGTTCCTCTGAATTAGTTGAGATCTTTCAGGATTCCTATCCATCCCCCAGTGTCCTGCCTGTTTATCTCAATTTATGATGCCCACACTTTTCCCCAATAATCCTGTTGTCTTTCTTGGTGCGGTTGTTGCTGCCTGTAAATTGTCATTAAAGAGGTTGGGTAGGAATGAGCCTGCAGCCCACTACTAGAGACTTCTCTCCTAGAGGCTGACGTTGATCTACCCAATGCTAATGGCAGAAGGATTAGGTGGTTTTCTAGTTATTGATTACTATGGAACAAATTACTTCCAACATGGTGATTAAAAATGCCAACCATTTTCTTCTGCTCACAGTTTCCTGAGTCCGGTTTCTGGACAGAGCACAGCTGAAATGGCTCTTCTCTAGTCCATGTTTAGAGCTTCTGCTGGGCAAAGTAGACAACAGGGATGGGAGAAGGAACTGAGGAGTTAGGGGCTGGAATTATCTAGAGGCTTCTTCACTCCGTATCTGGTCCTACGAAGGACTCAAAGACTGAGCTGAGTGGGAACTGTCACGTGCAGAATGACATGTGGCCTCTCCATAAGGCTTGGGTTTCTCACAGCAGGGCAGCTGGGTCCCAAGAGCGAGAATTCCAGGAGAACCAGATAAAAGCTGTGGGGTCTTTTATGGCCAAGCCTCAGAAGTCACGAAACATTACTTTCTCCATACTCTATTGATCAAAGCAGTCACGAGACTGTCCTGATTCAAGAGGAGGAGCATAGGCCCCACCTCTGGATGGAAGGAATGTCTGACAACAGCCACAGCAGCATTGGATGCCTGTACCCAGATGCAGAACCACTTAGGAGTCCCCTTGAGTCAGGGCATGGGCCCTACCTGGCAGGCTACTCAATGGCGATAAGTAATCAAGAATAAGCAGTGCTGAGAGGCCTCTGACATTCCTACAGAGAGGCTGGGGTGTAGGCCAGGCTACCATGATAAGGATTGTCTAACAGAATGAAGGCTCAAAGTGGATACTAGGCCTCCTGAAAAAGGCAGAAGCCCTATTATCACAACTGGAGCATGCAGATATCAGACCAGCAGTATGTGACAAGATGCCATCACACAAGTTAGCTGAGCACCTTCGGTCCCTCCTCCTGAGATCACAGGAGAGCTTGTCAAATGCCCATGCTGATGCACATTCCTGATGCCACAACTTAGCCTTTCAAATGCCTTTTTTTTTTTTTTTTTTTTTTTGAGATGGAGTTTTGCTTTTGTTGCCCAGGCTGTACTGCAATCATGCAATCTTGGCTCACCACAACCTCTGCCTCCCCAGTTCATGAGATCCTTCTCAGCCTCCTGAGTAGCTGGGATTACAGACATGCACCACCATGCCTGGCTAACATTTTTGTAGAGATGGGGTTTCTCCATGTTGGTCAGGCTGGTCTCAAACTCCCAACCTCAGGTGATCCGCCCACCTTGGCCTCCCAAAGTGCTCAGATTACAGACATGAGCCACCTCACCTGGTCTCAAATGTGCATCTTTAATCATCTCAGCAGAAATGTTTCCAGTGATCAACGTGGATCTTACCAAACTGGGAAAGGGATAGGAAATACACAAATCAAGAGAGAAACAGGAGAAAGCAAATGGGGGCAGTCATTAGAATTATTCCTGAGTTCCTCTAGAGCTGCTGCGAGAAGGGAGGTGGGATTCCAGGGCCAAGTGGTTCCAGGTGGTCCCAGCCTACCAGCTTTCAGCTCTTCATTAGTGTGTCCCCTTCAAGGCAAGCCCCACCTCTTTTAGAAGGCAAACACTTAACACTGATCTAGGGTCGCTGGAGGCCATTTTACCTTGGAAGTATCCAGGAGCTGGGAGTTGATATAGGGGCAGTACAGGGCGGAAAGCTCAGAGATGGTCTGGGAAAGAGTGAAAAAAGTAAAACTGTTATTTGGGTGAAGAGTGCAGCTTTCCCTGTGGAAGTGGAGTGCAGTAACCCAGGGCACTATCACTGCCGTTGAGTCATCAACTTCTGGGTCTCTGGCTCAGACAATCCTAGAAGGCCGGAGCTGGGGGACGCCTGTGTCGAGGTCATCTAGTCCAGCCGCATTTGAGCCCAATCACATGTGAGAGATGTGGAAATCGTTGCGGAGTCCATTTGTGCCCACTGAACATCCATGTACTTCCCTGAATTTCCCAGCCTTCCCTGCAGTTAGGTAATTAATTCTAGCCAATGACATATATCACTTCCAGGCCCAAAACAGTGAAGACAGGGTGTGCCTCCTCCATCCCTCTCATCCCCTGCCACTGTGACCAGACTGTTCACGTACCCCAGACAGCATAGCTACAAGAAGGAAGAGGATCTGCCCATCCTCATCAGAGCAGGAAACACAAAGCTTCATTGTGCGAAGCCACTGAAAACTGGGGGCTTATTTGTCACTGCAGCATGGCCTGGCTTAGCCTG
Organism: Saimiri boliviensis; assembly: GCF_048565385.1. Lineage (NCBI taxonomy): Eukaryota > Metazoa > Chordata > Mammalia > Primates > Cebidae > Saimiri > Saimiri boliviensis. The sequence continues at coordinate 34,971,034 of NC_133450.1, read as the reverse complement.
ACTGCTGTGGAAATTGAGGCCTAGAGAGGAAAGGTGTGGATGTGAGTAGCCCTGATTATATCAAATCCCTGCTCCATCAGGAAAGCAGAACAAAGCAAGTAACATGGTAGGATTTTCTGCTGTAGGGTGATGATCATGTAGCATTGACCCTCTTGCTGTCATACTTTATAACTTACAAAATCTACTCATGCCCAAAGTCACCCAGTAAGGGGACAAGGGAGTCAAAACTAAAATCCAGGGCTTTTCCCATGCACTGCCTGATCGTCTATGCTTTTAGAATACTGATATCTTTTTAAAAGGTTCTAACTCTCTTTTATCCTCCCGTCTCCCAAACAAAACGAAACAAAAAACAACTGATTGGCATAGGCTTATTTTTTCCCACAGATTTATTTTCGTAGAATATTTATTTAAATATTTAAATTTTGTCTCGAGAAGGTTCCAGTAGGCTGTAGATCATTGGAGGTACCTGAGGAGTCAAGAAACCCGCTGGGAAACTCCACCCCTTGGGGGATCTCTGGCTGAGAGAATCCCCTTGGTCGGTCCCCACAGAGGTACAGCGCCCATAGTCCCGCTCAGGCCAGCAAATGAAGAAGTTGGATTAGACCACATCAAAGCAAGATTTCTTCAAAAAATCCAAATCAGATCCGGGTTCCTCTTCTTTAGACCACAGAGAGTGGGTGAAGGGGGCCTTCTGGGACTGCTTCCCCTTTCAACAAAAAGGGGAATGGCTGTAGGCTTGAGGGTGGCCATTTATGTCTGGGAGAAGGTGACAAGTTAAAGGCCAGCACTGGGGACTCAGGCTCTCTGGGGCTCTGTGATGTACAAATTGCAGCCTCTACCACAGGGAGCCCCAGCTCCCCTGAGAGGCCCAACCCCTCTGTAGCCCCAACCCTAGCTGCCCAGCCAGGCCCACCTGATCTGGGATGTCACCTCTGACCCTCACCTGCCCTCCCCTCCCTGTCAACACTCAGATGGGGAACCCATCCCTCAGATTCCAGTCCCCATCTGGCTCCTTCCTCCTTGGGCCTCCAAGGTCTGACTTCCATCTTTACCTTGATTCTAAAACTATTCCAAGGATGTCACTGAGATGCTATTGCCCAAACAGACCTTACGTACCCATCCCTGATCAGTTTGTAGCCTTCGACAAGTTATTTTCCTTCTAGGGTCTCGGTTTCCTCACCTGAGAGGAATGAGAATGATAATAATAGGATCTGCCTCTTGGGTTAGTTTAAGGACTAAACGAGGTAATGAGAGTGAAGAGCTTGGCAAAAGCCTGCTTCACATAGTCTGTGATGTGATGAATATAAGTTAACAATACTTCATCTAAAATCCTTGGGGCCAGAAGCCAGCATATGTATTTTTTTAATTTTAGGAGGTAATATGGTGCATAGGCCATCTTTAGTATATGTCCCCAGTAGGTGCCAAGGCAGGGCCTCACAGACACATTCATGACAGAGCAGTGACCATGTCAACTTTTACTTGGTGGGACTTCAGACTGCAAATAACCTCTCCAGTTCAGGTCATATTTCACTGCCAAACGAGACTTGGCACCAAATTGACAAAAATAAGAAACAAACAAACAACAGCAAAAAACTCTTTTTGTTCCTGAGATCTTTGGGTTTCAGGCTTGCAGATAGGGAACTGTGAGTTTATGTTAGTATTATTCCCTATTTACCCGACTAGATTTTTCTGTCACCTAGAACATAGAATGGACTCAATGACTCCTTCCTAGGAAGCCCTGACTCCAGAAGTCATCCAGACTCTCTTACACTCTCTCCCTTTGGATCCTACAGCCCTGGAGCTGTTGTGATGCAATCAGAGATAGTTTGCTGCCCTGTATTCCCTGCCAGAGCCAGCCTTCCTTCGAAGTTTGACAAAAGCTGGATTTGTTTATCCAAGCATGTGAAACCCCAAATCACGTTGTTTTGTGAAGCCTTTCAAGATGAATCCCCTGAAGTTTCGGGTACTCCCCGTTTCACAAAATCAATTTGGTTTTAACAGATTTCTGTTTGTGAATCCTCACCTGATGTGAATCCTACCTCTGATTACCAGGATAAATTGGAAGGGTTTGAAAGAAAATGAGCTCCTCGCCAGGTGCGGTGGCTCAAGCCTGTAATCCCAGCACTTTGGGAGGCCGAGGCGAGTGGATCACGAGGTCAAGAGATCGAGACCATCCTGGTCAACATGGTGAAACCTTGTCTCTACTAAAAATACAAAAAATTAGCTGGGCATGGTGGCGCTTGCCTATAATCCCAGCTACTCCGGAGGCTGAGGCAGGAGAATTGCCTGAACCCAGGAGACGGAGGTTGCGGTGAGCTGAGATCGCGCCATTGCACTCTAGCCTGGGTAACAAGAGCGAAACTCCGTCTCAAAAAAAAAAAAAAAAAGCAAACAAAACAAAACAAAAAACAACAAGAAAATGAGCTCCTGGAAGGCCTCCCAGCGTTCTGCTGGGGCAGCCGCTCCACAGTGTTCCATGAAGCTCCGTGGCCTTGTGCCCTGGCCCTGTGCAGCCCTCTTTCTGCAGGGGTGTGCAGTAGGGGTCTGCTCAGCCTCCCAGAGGTGAGGAGCCAAGCCCCTGCCAGCAAAGCGCTTTCCCTTCTTAAACTCTGTGGTGGAGAAACGTTCCTGATGCTCCGCTGCTCTCAGCCCTTGTGAGGCCTACCTGCGTCTGGTGTCCCCTGAAGGCCTCCTGCTCACAGTCAGACCCCATGGTCTCCTAAATCCTAGTCTTCCCCAGCCACAACAATGGGGAGCTTTTGTCTTCCCTTCTCCTCACCCCCGCCCCTCCAGTTCTCACAGCTTCCTCAAAGCCCCTCAACCCAGAACTGTTTGGGAATTCAGGCTTGGCCAACCGGAAACATTAGCATACCTAAAACCCACATTTACATTTTATTACTTTGTAGGAAAACAATTTACAATACAGCCTACAATACATTCGGGGGAAAGAGAAATTGACAGAAGTTCTCTTTGGTGGGACCAGTAGCGGATGCTACTGACACACTATTTTTTACACTTTCTTTTCATGAGAAAGTGGCTGATGAAGTAAACCAGGCCTGTGGGATGCTAGCTGTCTTATACCTCTGGTGCGTCTGCCTCATTTACCCAAATCCTTTTTTTCAACCAGAGGAATGTTTCCCCGATGGGAAATCCCCTGATTTTGCATTCAGAGCTCTCCCAGTTTTGTTCCCCCCACCGTTTTGTTTCTGTGTTTCTCTCTCAAAGACAGCCAGGCTGAAAAGGTGCACTTGGGAGCGCCAGGGTGAAACAGGTGCCTACTGTGGGCTGTGTATTTCTTAGGTTCAAACCTTGAAAAAGTATCAATCACCCCCAAGGCCCTAATTGGCCAGTTCTGTGCATCAGAAATTCTGTGAGGAGTCTGGGAAACACTGCAAGACCCCTATCTCTACCAAAAAAAAAAAAAAAAAAAAAAAAAAAATTTAAATTAGCTGGGTATAGTGGTGGTCCCAGCTACGCAGGAGGCTGAGGCAAGAGGTTTCCTTGAGCCCAGTAGTTCGAGGCTGCAGTGAGCCGTGATCATGCCACTGCACTCCAGCCTGGGCCACAGGACAAGAACCTGTCTCTAAAAAAGAAAAAGAACAGGGGCCGGGCGTGGTGGCTCAAGCCTGTAATCCCAGCACTTTGGGAGGCCGAGGCGAGTGGATCACGAGGTCAAGAGATCGAGACCATCTTGGTCAACAAGGTGAAACCCCGTCTCTACTAAAAATACAAAAAATTAGCTGGGCATGGTGGCGCGTGCCTATAGTCCCAGCTACTCAGGAGGCTGAGGCAGGAGAATTGCCTGAACCCAGGAGGCGGAGGTTGCGGTGAGCCAAGATCGTGCCATTGCACACTCCAGCCTGGGTAACAGAGCGAAACTCCGTCTCAAAAAAAAAAAAAAAAAAAAAAGAAAAGAAAAAAAGAACTTCTGTGAGGTAAGTTTGCATAAACTTGCTAGAACTGGATTCATAGGCATTTTGTATATCAAGTGGGTGGATACTATGTCTGTCACATGACAGCAGGATCCCTTGGCCCGTTTCCTCAAATCCCCAGGGCTCCTGAAGAGCAAGTCCCAGGCAAGCCTTTGAGAAAACGACCATCAGTGGATGTAGCTAACTCTTCCTCGCGCTCAGCTCACAGCTTCACCAGGAACGCAGCCGAGGCTCAACCTCGCCGCCAGCGCCCCTCCCCTCAGCCGGCACCATTGGCAAAGGCTGGTGACACCTGGGGAACAGAATGCCCAGGGATGCCCTCCAGCCCTTGCAGCATCCAGAGAAGAAGGTTGCCTCCCTCTCTTTGTGGCTCTGCTAAGATCTCAGAGAGAACGAGGGGAAAATCAAACCAGCAGGCTCTGGAGGAGATGCTGTTCAGGGACCTACCACTGAAAGCCTGCGTACAACCAGGCCTGTGCCCAGGTGGCTGCGTACAACCGGGCCCATCTGCTGTCAGCCCACCTGCAGTCGCGCACCTGTCTAAGGCCACCTTCTCTCAACCTTGGATCCAGCCCCTGGTGTAGCCCAAGGCCCTCACTCTGTGCTGGGTGCTGTCTCTGCCTGACTGGCCTCTCCTCTGCTGAGGCATTCCTCCCTGTGCACAAACGTGCTTTACTACCTCCATCTCAAAAGAGGAATCCCTTGAGCTAGATCACCCTTCGGCTATTACCCTATTTAGTATCTTTCTTTCAGAGTCAAATTCCTCAAAAGAAGTATTATCACAGTCACAACCTCCTCTTGTCCTATCTCTTCTTGAACCATTTGTTGATAACTAAGCTTTGCACCCCGCTATCCCCACTAAAATGGCTCTTGTCAAGCGTCCCGATGATACCAGGAGTCAGCCCTCAGTCAGTCCTCATCCTCCCCCATCAGTCTGCGGCGTTTGGCCAGCTGCTCGCTCCCTCCTAGAAACAGTTTCTTCTGTTGACTCTCTACCTCTCTAATTCCCGTTTTCATTCTGCTGGACTCGGCCCCCTCGACACAGGAGCTTGCCCAGGCTGCGCCGAGGGCTCTTCTTTTCCCTGCCTGCACTCAGGCAGAGGCGATCCCTTCCCCTCCCTGCTTTAAATACTGTCCATAGGCTGATACGTTTGGCTCCTGGCTAAGGCTGTGCCTAGCATGGTGATTTTAGATGGGTCCTTTCACTCCTTCAGTGTAAAATGAGGTTTCTAATAGTACCTCGTCATAGAGTTGTTAGGAGGACTAAATGAGTGTGTATCTGTAAAGCATTAAAGCAGTGGCTGCTGGGTTTATTAAATAGATGCTCTTTGCCACGTTTCCCCTAGCCAGCTTCAGCTCCCCCATAGACCTTGGTGTGCCTGTTTCTTCTAGACGTCCGCAGCACCTTCTCCTCGGTTACCCTGAGAAGACTGTGGTCAATGTGTTAGTACCTCTGTGGCTGCCGACTTTCTCTCTCCACCATGCATATGCTCCTGGAGAGCAAGGATGAGGTCTCCCTTCAATCCTGCTCTGTACCCCGCACCCAGCGTGATGGGGGCAGGGTAGCACCTCCATGAGTATTCACTGGATGAATGAACGACCAAACACCTGAGTGGACGGGCTCTGCAGTGACTGCTGCATGCTGGGGACTTCACGAAGGGCATGGGCCTCTCCCAAAGAAGAAGCCGAAGAAGGGTCTTGGTAAGGACACGCAGCAGAGCCTGGGCCATGGAGGATGCTGAGAAACATGTCACCCATGACCACAGCAGAGGCCGCTTTGTCCCTCTGTCCCTCCGAGCCAGCTCCTGTGTCCTGGATGATGTGACTTTATCCCACAGGAATGACTGGCATGCCTGAGACACCTGACACTTAGTGGCTGAACAGAGCCCCAAGCTAGACTGCAAGGGACAGGACCGGAGGTTACTGTTTATACTCAGATCTGGAACTCAGTAATGAGCTGGTGTTCCTTTCTGAAATGACCGACTCCAGGAAGCTTATGCCATGGAGGCAGCGAGTGGGACCAGAGCAAGGTGCGTCATCAGGCCAGCCTGGGTTTGAATTCTGACCCCACCCCTTGTCACCTGTGACCTCAGGAAGACATGATTATAACTCTGATTCTTCAGCTGTAAAATAATAATATTCCTAGCGCTGCTGGGAAGGTAAAATGAGGCACTGTGCTTAGTACATAGTAGAAATGCAAATTTTTACTTCCCTGTCTCTAACATGGACTGGAATTTTTCCCTAGGTAATGAAAATGGCCGAATTCAGAAGCTCAAGGAAGGAGTAAAGCTTTTACCTTTTGTCCTATTGGGAATTACATGTTTGACCTTGGATAGTGTGAATACAAACATGATTCAATTCATTTCAACTCAACTCAAGGAAAAACTAGTTACAGTTGTATATATGTATGTATAGTTATACATATTTACAGTTACTGCAGGCACAGATGTGTGCTACAATGCAAGAAGACGGTGAAATTCCAATTTCATACCTCTCTCTTCTTACTTTTCTAGAACTTTGTATATAAAGCAACAAAGCACTTCTTGAAGTCTTTAGAGTCCTTCCCTGCTAATCCTATGATTCAGATGGAACCAGCTTGTAGTGGGGAGAGTAATCTTGCTTGAGCACCACACTGCTGGTGCCTTCACGTGCTTTCTGATGAAATCTCCACCACCAGCCTGTAATCCTGGTCTTCTGACCATGGAAATGAAGCCCCATCTCTAGAATCACAGCAGACAGGGCCTCCATGAAGGACTGGAAAATTCCAGAGCCTCAGAGAACACTTAACCTGACATGACTGCGGTTGAAGGGATGAGAGGGGATACTGGCAGACCTGTAGAAGTTCTCAGCTGTAAAGATAGAGCACTGCCCGCCATGTGAGTCAAGAGAAAAACAAAACAGACTCATCAAGTGCAAAACTTACATGTAGGCCAAAATTAAAATGGCTTCTTCTGGATATTTCTGAACACAAAATTCTAAATAATTTTGTCAAAGGTGCATTTTTTCATAGCTCTGGAACCTCTGCTTTGCTGCTCCCTAATGAAGCCCTTGTTCTTCCCACTGGACTAGGCAGCAGCCAACGTCTGCTGTGTTCATGAGACTTCGGGGTAAGTGAGCTTAGGCAGGGCCAGCTACTTCCACAGTCTCTCCGCTCCCCACCAGCAGATAAGGGAGTTGTTTTTTTTTTTTTAAGCATTTCATACGGGCACCCCATATAAGCACTATTTACAGGACATTCAAAGAATCAGAAAAACTGATGAGGCCCAGGAAATAACTAGATAGATAGATAACTAGAGAACTGTTTCAAGGATACCGGGTGTGATTGCATGTTCAAACCTGTCTTTGTTTATTTTTTCCCCCTCTCGCATGAAAAGAAAGACAGATATGTAGCTTCTCTCTGAGTTGGTGCAACGTCTGGGTTCACGTAGAAAATCCTAGGCCCCCTTGAATACGCTCCCAGAGCTCAGTGAGTTCCTTGGAAAATCTGTTGACAATTTCCTGTGATCTTGGACCCAAATGCTATTTTCCAAAAGGCCTTGTGATCGTGATTTAAAGCGTCTCTGGAAAGATATAGAAAGAACACACTCTCAGAGTAATATTCAGCCTCAACATCTTAACAAATTCAAGGTACAACGGCATAGTGCTCATTCTTGGCAAGGATGTGAGGAAATAGGAATTCTCATAAACTGTCGGAGGGAGGGTAGATTGATAGCTTTCTTTTATAGAGCAACTTATAAAATCTATCAAAATTTTAAATATAAGCCACTAGGACACTGGTGAAAAAAACTATGGTACAGCCATACTGTGAATTCCCACACAACCATTAAAAAGAATGGAGGAGGGCCAGGCATGGTGGCTCACCTCTATAATCCCAGCACTTTGGGAGGCCAAGGCGAGTGGATCACCTGAGGTCAGGAGTTCAAGACCAGCCTGGCCAACTTGGTGAAACCCCATCTGTACTAAAAATAAAAAAAAAAACTAGCCAGCATGGTGGCATGCACCTGTAATCTCAGCTACTCAGTAGGCTGAGGGAGGGAAATTGCCTAAACCTGGAAGGCGGAGGTTGCATTGAGTCAAGATCATGCCATTGCACTCCAGCATGGGCAACAGAGTGAGACTCCATCTCAAAAACAAATTTTTTTTTCAAATGTGTAAATATCACCTTAGGTTATTGCATGCTTAGAAATGTATCCTACAGAGATGGATTCACACAAGGGCTCAAAGATACATAAGCAATGATATTCATTTGTAATCATGTTTATCACATTTTTTAGAACTGGAAATAACCAAAATGTCCTCTAATGAGTTAAATAGTATATGGTTTATCTATTCTGTGGTATGCTATTCAACAGTTTAAAAAAGTAACATGAAAACCCGTGTACATGAACTGACGAGAAAAGAAGCCCACAGTCATTCATTAAGTTAGAAACACAAGTTTCCAAACAGTATGACCTAAATCATGAGTGTGCTGGTTTTTTAAGTATTTACATGTAAGTTTGTCTAAGCATCGGAGACATCCGAAAGAGATCATTCACTGGGGCAGGGGATTTTGGTGATGGAAAAGAGAGAGAGGGTTGGAGAATGGGAACTTCTACTTTTTATTCTTCTATATCAAAGTTATAAATTTTCATGTATGAAGCATATGTCAATTCCAAAATAGAGGTGTTTTTTGTTTGTTTGTTTGAGTCGAAGTCTTGCTCTGTCACCTGGGCTGGAGTGAGTCTCAGCTCACTGCAACCTCTGCCTAATGGATTCAAGCAATTCTCCTGCCTCAGCCTCCCGAGTAGCTGGGACCACAGGCATGCACGACCATGTCTGCCTAATTTTTGTATTTTCAATGGAAATGGAATTTCACTGTGTTGCCCAGGCTGGTCTTGAACTCCTGATCTCAGGTGATCCGCCCACCTCAGCCTCCCAAAGTGCTGGGATTATGGGTGTGACCTATTGTGCCTGGCTGTTTTATTTTTTTAAGAATATATGGAGGCCCTTGGTGATGAACCTTCTGAAGGTCTTCTATCACCACCACATATGCCACAACTATTAGGATGGTGCAAAAGTAATTGCGGTTTTTTCCATCAATGTCAAAACTGCAATTACCTTTGCACCAACCTACTAGTCACTACCACCACTCCTCCCTGAATACTGTTTCAACTTCCAGACTCCTCTGAGTATAATTGAACCTGCAGCCTTCAGAGACACCATCATGATTGCCTGCCACAGGTGAGTGAGGATGTTCAAAGCTCTCTCAGCTTGCTGGGGACAGAAAAGGCTTGGCAGTTTACCAAGCATCTTCACAATCTTGCCAGTCCTGCCTTCAGGACTGGCAGGACAATCTGGCAGGGAATTCCTACTCCCATTTCTCCAGGGAAGGCTTGCACAGATTACTGACCTTGGCCCCAGTCATGGCTGGAAAGTCAGAGAGCCACAGGTGGACGTAGTTAGAAACAAGTTAAGCTGATGAGTTTTACTCTACCACAGGGGCACCTGCCTTTCCCCAGGACCAGCCAGGTGGCAGTTCTCAGCCCAGGCTCTCCCTCCTTGATCGGATCCCAATGGAAACAGCCCACATTGCCTCTCACTTTTACTTTGCAAGCTATCTGATGGCTAAGCAAGACGTGTCAGGGACCCATTCCAGCTTTCTAAGCGTCTGCACAGCTGTGTCCTACTGTCGGTCGCTTAGCAATGCATCGTTATAGGGTAACTGGCATCATCCAAAAAGTCACATGTTGAAGTCCTAAGCCCTAGTATCTCAGAATATGACCTTATTTGGAGATAGGGTCTTTAAAGAGGTAATTAAGTTGAAATGAAGTCACTGGGGTGACTAGGGCAGTGTGACTGGTGTCTTTTATAAGAAGAGGAAATTTGGACACAGACAGATACAGAAGGAAGCCCAGGTGAAGACACAGGGAGAAGACAGCCCTCTACAAGCTAGGAGGGGGCCTGGAGCAGGTCCTACCTCACAGCCCTCAGAAGGAACCAGCCCTGACCACACCGTCATCTCGGGCTTCTACCCTCCAGAACTGCAAGACGATGAATTTCCGGTTTTTAAGCCACCCAGGCTCAGAACTTTGTTTTGATAGACCTAGCAAACTAATACACGCAGCTCTCAGCAGACAACTTTGTTTTCCTTCTTTCCAACTTCTTGATACAAGGCCTCACTCTCCTGTACAAACTGTAGTATCTAAAAAAAAAAAAAAAGAAAAAGAAAAAAAAGAAATCTTCCAGAGAATGGCATTAAGATAGTTCAGTTCTACAAAATAAAGTGCTTTTCCAGGCTAAGTATTCTTTCTATCTTAACGATCACTAACAGGACTGACTATGCCTTCAGTAACTCCAGAAGCTTATCAAAGGTCTGCAGGTAAAGCCGGAGTGTGAAAGCGCTTCCAAAGGGGGTTTGTCCCATCTGAAGGCGAAGAGATGAGCATCACTCTGCTTCAGGGTCCTTTAGCCTCTTCAGAGAGAAAATGTAACCTTTCAGTATAGAAATCCCAGGAAAGAGGGTGAACAAGAGAAAGCCCTTTCATTTGTTCCAAAGAGGATACTGTCTGTTTCAAAATGATGAGTCTATGGGTATTTTGTTTGTTTTTGTTTTTGAGATAGAGTCTCACTCTGTCACCCAGGCTAAAGTACAGTGGCACAATCTCGCCTCACTGCAGCCTCTGCTTTCTGGGCTCAAGCAGTCCTTCCACCTCAGCCTCCCCAGTAGCTGGGACTAAAGGCATGAGCCACCATGCCCAGCTAATTTTTGCATTTTTTATAGAGACGAGGTTTCACCATGTTGCCTAGGCTGGTATCTAACTCTTGGGGTCAAGTGACCCACCCACCTCAGCCTCCCAAAGTGTTAGGATTACAGGCATACGAATTTTTATGATAAAAATAATGCTTGCTTTTAGAAATTTTAGAGCATACAAAACATCAGAAAAAAGAAAATTGTCATAACTCTACCATGCTGAGACCACCTGTGTTTATATTTTTGTATATTTTTGCTTTGCTCTATATAGTTGTATTTCATAATTGGATGCAGTTATATACACAATTTTCATACTTTCTTAGTTATAAAGAATTCCTCCATGTTATTATAATCCCTCTGCAAACATCATTTTAAATGACTGCAAAATATCCCATCAAGTTGATCAGTTTTCTCAAATGCGAACTGTAGAACATCTGCGTCAGAATTCTATGTGGTATGTTAAAAATGTAGGTTTCTGGATCTCACCCCAGATCCATTAAATCAAAATCTCTAGGGCTGGGGGCTGGGAATCTTTATCTTACTAAGTTTCTCAAGCAACTCATAAACTTACAAAAGGTTGAAAACCCACTAAAATTAGTGTCTACCGTGGTTGTACATAACCTTATGTGAAATGCTGGATATTTCAGTTGTTTCCAGTGTTTTCTTTTGTAAATAATTGTGTGTAGAACATCTCTGTGCATAAAGCATCTAGCAAATTTTATAGCATTCCTTTAGGATGGTTTCCCAGAAGTTACTTATTTTTTTTTTGAGACGGAGTCTCGCTTTGTCACCCATGCTGGAGTGCAGTGATGCGATCTCGGCTCACTGCAACCTCCACCTCCCAGGTTCAAACAATTCTCTGCCTCAGCCTCTCGAGTAGCTGGGATTACAGGCACCCGTCTCCACACCTGGCTAAATTTTTTTGTATTTTTAGTAGAGATAGGGTTTCACCATCTTGGCCAGGCTGGTCTTGAACTCCTGATCTCCACCTGCCTCGGCCTCCTGAAGTGCTGGGATTACAGGGGTGAGCCACTGCGCCTGGCCTCTGAAGTGATATTATGATGTCAAAGGTGTGAACCTGTTAAAGATGCTTGATAAACACACAACACACCTGCACACGCATTTAAACACAGGGTCTGCTGAGGTTCCAGGGAGAAGTGTGTTGCCAATTACTTATCTGTATAGCTCTTATTTTCCAGCTCTCTTCAACAGTGTTCTCTCTTTATGGCTGAAAATAATGAGTCTGGTCATAATAAAGTAGGTAAGGAATGAGCAGACAGTCAATAAAATGTCCTTTATTGATGCAAGAAGACTCTGGCCTAACCCATGCAAAACCAGAGCAGCAGACAGCCCTGGGGACTCCAAGGACGCCAGACATCCAACAGAACTCCAGGGACACAGTGGCACCCCATCACACTACATGCCACCAGGACAGTCCTCTCCTCAGTTCAAGGGCATGACCAATATTTGGATCCAGCTGCACAGCAAGGATTCATGTGTAGGTAGGGGCTGGGCTCACCCTGCCCAGCGTAAAGGAATTTTTTTTTTTTTTTTTTTTTTTTTTTAAGATGGAGTCTCACTCTGTCGCCCTGGTTGGAGTGCAGTAGTGTGATCTCTACTCACTGCAACGTCTGCCTCCTGGGTTCAAGCAATTCTCCTGTCTCAGCCTCCCCCAAGTAGCTAGGATTACAGGTGCCCACCACCATGCCCGGCTAATTTTTATATTTTGAGTAGATGTGGGTTTTACCATGTTGGCCTCAAATAACAAAGATCACAGCAGCAGACAGAACTTGAGGGCCCCAGTGAGGAAAATGGGCTCACAGAACCCCAATGTGCTCAGGGGAGGGCAGCTTCTAGATACGGGGAGAGCTGCGAAATGGAATGTGAAGTGCATTGCAAGCACACTGTTCCTACTGTGTGTTCAAATGGTTCAGGGGAGAGATAATGATACAGAGACAAGGGCAGCCAGTCGGCTTAGGGCACCCAGAGCTCATCCATTCAATCAGCATTGCTAAGAATGTATTACGCCCTAGCAGTGGTCTAAAAGCTTTGTAAATGTTATCTTATTTCATTCCCACAACTAACCTATAAAGTATCATTACTCCCATTCTACAGACAAAGAAACGGAGACAGAGAGGTTAAGTAACTTGTCCAAAGTTGCACAGCCTGCCTGGGCGCTGTGGCTCATGCCTGTAGTTTCAGCACCTTGTGAGGCCAAGGCAGGTGGATCACTTGAGGTCAGGAGTTGCAGACCAGCCTGGACAATATGGAAAAAAAAGCCCATCTCCACAAAAAAATGCAAAAATTAGCTGGATGTGGCAGCGCATGCCTGTAATCCCAGCTACTCTGGAGGCTGAGGCACAAGAATTGCCTGAACCCAGGAGGCAGAGGTTGCAGTGAGCCGAGATCGCACCACTGCACTCCAGCCTGGCTGACAGAGTGGGACTGTCTCAAAACAAAACGAAAAAACAACCAAAGCTGCACAGCTAGTAAGTGGTGGAGCCGATATTCAAATCCAAGTCGCCTAGCTCCAGAGTCCATGACTTTAGCCTTGGAAGGAAAGACTGAGAAGCATGAGAAACCAATATATACATAGCAAGAAAGGTCAGTGGGTGACCCCTGGATGGACGTCATCAGCCATGTCATTGAGTCTATCCTTGGGGGACCTTCACCTCATGCTATTTTCAGGTCATGCATCCCAAGATTAGGACAGTTGATGAAACCAAAGTGGGTAAAGCTGAAGCCACAGAGTCAATTAAAGTGTCATTTAGAGCAGAGACCCTACCTGCTGACCCTCACACGCCAGCACATATTTAAAAAATGAAGTTGTTCATTCCAAGCCATCCTCTGGACACCGGTCTCCACCCACCCCCACCCCAGCTGAGTGTACATTAGTGTAACTGGCGCACGCAGCCGGGTCAGCTGAGCATCTGGTATCTTCCGGAGCAGCATGGTAGATCTGCCTGTGAGATAGCCCCGGGCCCCAGGAATACATGTATACATGCATGGCCTATGTGCCACACTCTCCACGTCTCCCCAACCATCTGGGACAGCAGGGGAGAACCCCTTGGACACCCTGCCTGCTGGCTTCAGACTGTGGTGCCTAAGGCCCTGGGGTGTCCTCTCCCTAGTAGAAAAACTCCTCCCTTAGAGGACACCTCTGCATTTTATGTGAAGGACTGCAAAATCCATCATCAGAATCCATCATCCCTCGCCTCCAAGGCCTTCCACCACTGTAACTAATTATTTGTGTTGTAAACTCCCATGTGGAAACAATCTACAGGATTTCTCATCAGACCTGGCCAGCAGGCTGGCAGCTCACACGCCTGCCCGTAGACTGGAGCAAGCCAGCCTCCCCCTTTTAAACAAACACATTAAGTTAATAATAACACCGACCAAGTTTGACAGCCGCGTTTACTAATTAATTCTCATTTGTTCCTTCTGTGAAGAAGGGGGTTCGGACTTGCCTGATTTACTGACAGGCTAAGGCTCTAAACGGATTTCTCTTAAGGTGGCACCAAAAAGTTTAGCCTGGAGCCTAGTAAGCCTTCTCCATTCCCCTACCCCTAGGGTGGTTCACTTTACCTAAGCTCCCCGGGGCAGTATCTGGGATAGAGAAGATCCTAGCATCTCCTCCTGCCCTCGCCAGGTGGTGACCAGTCCCTGCCCCTTGACAGAGGTGTAGGCGGCTTCTCACAGCACCCCCTTTATTCACCTGGCCGTCTGGATACAGGTGGGGACCTCAGCCTTTGAATCATTCCATTCTCACAACCGTCCTCCTCCAGGAGAGTTAATCCCCATCTCCCCGAGGGGTAGTAACTACAGCTGAAAGGTCAAACGGCACATCAAGATCAGAGGGCTCAGAAGCAGAAGGCCACAAGCCCAGTGTCTGCCGCCTTCCCCTTCTTTACCTGGGGATGACTGGTTAGGAAATTTGTTCCAGGTGACATAATAGGCAGCTTCAGGAAAACAGAAGTCTCCATGCCCAGCCCTGGGCTCTGACCACAGAACCCGCTCTCTCCTCACACCTATCTAGCAAGGCCTTTGAGCTGTGGGCGTTAAGGAGCTGACCTATTTGTGGGCTTCAGTGGAAGGAGGGTGGATCCTTCTGGGAACCTGCTTCTACTCTGCAACTTCTATTCCCTTAATCCAAATAAGTTCATCCAAGGAATGCTGCTGCCTAGGCTGGACAGCTCTGGAATGATGTCATCAGCCATGCCATGGAGTCTGTGCTTGGAGGACCTGCATCCCACGCTATTTTCAGTTCATGTATTCCAAGATTAGGACAGCTCGTTGAGATGTTCTCTGTCCACATATCTTAAACTCGCATCCTCGCTTCTCTCCCTTCTGTTTCACTTATTGAGCATTTTCTGCGCACCAAATGTTCTACTAGGACCATCCATTAACATTGTAGATTATGTTTTGCTCATGCAACAACCCTACAAAGCATGTACTGTTCTTTTAGTGCTGGTTTTACAGATGGGGAAACAAAGGCACAGAGAGATTTCATTCCTCCTGAGGATTATGTGGCTGGTGCGCAGCAGAAACGCAATCTGCCTTAGGACTCTGAGTTTAAGGCTCTCGTCTCCAGCTGATAGGAGGCACCTTTCGTAAGCCCTCTAGCTTTTACCCGCCCACTGCAGAGGGTGCTGAACTCTCGGGGCTAACGGCCCCACAGTCACATTTTTTTCAACGAGTAATGGCCTGTACAGCTGGTGACAGCATGCGTCATTTCCCGAGAATACTCAGGGGCCCACATGCAGAAACTGACACCCCCACCTGGGTTACCCTGGCTCCTGGGCAAGGGGCATCAGCTGACTCTGAGGGCTGAGAGTACCAGGTTTCTGAGATTGTACTAAAAAAAGAAGCAGAAAAGGAAGTTCACTTGGCTTCCTGCTCAGTCTGGGCCTGGCTAACCACGTCCCGCCTGGGATCAGCATGGTGGCCAGGACTTCATGAATAATAAATAACACCATGGGGCTCTTCTTGAACCTTAGACCCCCATAACCAACAAGAGCAGCTGGTGTTTTCTGAGGGCCTTCCTAAAGACCCACAGCTCTGTGATAGACAAGTCCTCATGCATCCCCGTAAGTCCTCTTGAGCCAGGGGGAGAGGGTGGCCAAAGGGACCCTCTTCCTTATTTTAAAGATGGAGACCCTGAATCACAGGGGAGACAGGGCTTGCCAGGAGTGAGTAGCAAGGACTAATACCGGCCTCATCATCTGCCAGGATACTCAAGACCTCTCCGCTCCTCACTCCTCCACGAAAGAAAGAATACATTTCTAGGTCTCCCAGAGCAGCTGGACCGGAGCTAGCTCCACAGCAAGTGTTTGAAGAAAAAGCAGTGGCCCTCACGGGAAGGAGCCCGACGGCCAGAGTGAGCACAGTGTGGGCATGACCGGCAGGCCTGGTTGCGTCCCCTCCCTGTGACTGCCTGCACTGAGGTGACACAGCAGGCTGCCCTGCACTGGACTGGATGCAACTGGTGGCCTGTGGACTCCGCCTTTCCCCCACGCTGACTTCCAAACCTGAGACAGCAAAGACACTGTTTGCCCAGAGAGCCTAGAGTTAACCCCATGCCGGCTATGGCAAGGCCCTGTTGGGGGATTTCCCCACCTGAGGCAGGGAAGCTCCACCGAGCAGAGAGCTTGCCAGGTGAGCCTGCCAGGTGAGAAGGCTCATCTCCCTAAGCAGGGGTACAACTGACTCCAGCCTCCTCTGAGGGTCTCCCCAGGTAGGACCTCTCCCCAGGTAAGCCCTTAGGAACCTCTTTGGAGACCGCCCAGATAGATGGGCAAGGTCCTGACAGGTTAGCCAGGCATCTTGATTCCCTCTTCCCTAGCCTCAACTCCTCACTTCCAGGCCCCGTCCCTGACCCTTCCCCTCCCCTGGCTTCTATCACCCCCAGCTCACCCACAGGGTCCCCTCATTCAGACCCATGCAGGCAGGCCCAGAGGCCTCACTCCCAGCCCAGGCGTGGTGACTGGCTTCCGTAAAGAATGTTAGAGCTGAAAGGACCCTAAAGAGCCACCCCTCTGCATTTTACAGATGCAGAAACCATGACCCAGCGGGACCAAGTGACAGATCCAGGGCTACCGTTTGGTAATGGCAGAGAAGGACTGGTTTGCAGGTATTCCTGAAATGTTTGCTCCACCAGCCTGCACACTGAAAACAAATCAAGGTAATTGCAATGGCAGATGGGGGTGGGTGGAAAACAAGTTTTATCCACTTTCAGATGAGCAAACGAATGCCCAGAGAGGTAAGAGGGCCTTCCCAAGGCCCCACGTTCACCCTGTTTGTTAGTGTGATCTCTTAGATACAGACTAAATGGAGAGGCCCCGATCCTATTGGTGACAGCTGATGTGCCGCCAGCGTGATTTTGTAACCTCACTTAGTCGCCCATTAGCAAGCAGCGCTGAAAATCCTTCCGCAGGGGCTGCCTTAAGTCCCTCCCATCTGCAGGATGCTGTTGCTCCTCGGAGGGGCACTGCCCCCAGGAGAGCTCCTCTGCATGGAGACTCAGTGCCCAAGTCAGAAAAGAAGCTGATGCATCTGGAAAAGAAAGAGGGCCAGGTAGTCTATTTTAACATTTTTTTAAATGCAGGAGATTCTAAATTATTCTAATACCCAAATCACTAGTTACCTGGAAAATGCCTACTGATCCTTCAGTTGCAGATTCCTTGGTACTAGAAGGCCAGGTTTGTGCTCCAGCTCAGTAGCTGTATGCCTGTGGTCAAGTTTCTTAGTCCCTTTGAACCTGGCGTTTTCTCATTTGTCCAATAGGAATATTACCTCCCTTTCTCTGCCTCTTGGTGAGGGTGAAATTAGAAAATGTATGTAAAAGAATGCTCTGATTTCAAAATGTTCTGAAGACATATGTGATGACTTGTTACGAATACAATATTCTCCTTTCTCTATTTGAGAAAGGGCTTTTGTTAGCTGGGGGTAGCGGGGGTTAGGTAACTCAGCCAGGTTGCTCCCACCAGCCTGATTTAATGAACTCCTCTCTTAATCACCACAGCCTCTCTCTCCTTGTGCCTGGCTTTTTCTGAGCTTTCTGAACTTTGCAACCCCTGACTCACCCCACCCACACGTCCCATGGTCCTTCTCCCCAACAGTTACCAGACCACCCTGGCCATAAACAGGTAGAACCCACAAGGGCTCCCAGGAAATGGCTTCATCCTTGCCTCCTCCCAGTCCCAGATCCCCTCCGACCCTGGGGAAGTTCACACGGCCCCTCCGTTCCCCGTAGTGGTGTCGGCAAAGTAAACTGGAAGCTGGTTGACCCCCAGTCTTTAAAGTAGGCCAGAGCCCCAATGGTCTCAGGCGAACTCCAGGGCTTGCCATGGGAAGGCGGGAGGGGGGCTGGGGCCAGTCTGGTGGTACCAACCATCCTCTGAACCCCATACTGAATCAGAGGGAGAGGCTGCGAGCTGGCAGTTATGAATCCTCTATTCTATGTTGGGCACTTTGCCCATATTAGAACTACTTTTCATAGCCCGTGGAGAGGGCTAGTATCTTTAACAGGTGAGGAGAAACAGGTTCCAAGATGCTGAGAAATGTACCCACAGTCACACAAGACTTAAGGATGGAACAGGAATACAATCCAGGGTTCTCACCTCCAGGCATGGGCATGGGCGTGGATCCCACACCCGCAGTCATTTCCTGAGTCTCTCTATATATAGCAGCTTTACTGGAGTAGATCAAAAGAAAAGAAAGCATACAATTCCCTAGACTTCTGGATTTTTTTTTATTATGATCTCAAAATAAGTACCGGAAGTGAATATTCAGAATAGTTGCTGTTAAGGTAGATATCTTTAATAGTATCGCGTTACTTTCTCAAAAAAGATTCTGAACAATTTCCTTTTTTCAAAGTGAACAGCTGATGTATATAAACAGTGGCCACTAATATTAGTTGACCACTCATGATGCACAAAGCTTTCTATGGGAATGCTCTCATTTAATCTGCCAACAGCCTATAGGTAGTACTATTATCTGTTTGCAGATGAGGAAAGGGAGGTGTAAAGATATGGAGAGATTTGCCCCAGATCTCTGAGTTAGAGACTTTCAGCCCCAGCAGTCTGCTGTTAGAGCCTGTGGCCTAACCCGTTAAACTTATTATTCCCAGCTCTGGGATTTCCTGGACCAAGGTACACAGCCTAACCCAATGAAGGTACCTACTGTGTGCTAGTGCCAGAGACTCAATACGCCTCAGTTAACTATTGAGTGGAACGGAGTGAAGGAAGGAATGAGTAACGGATGACTTGCTGGGGGTCTTGGAAGTGACTCAGGCACTTGGAAGTGGGGCTGGGAGAGGGGGTTGGCCTTAAGCAAGGAGCTCTGAATCCCTCTCACTGCCACCTATGAGGGCGCAATGGGGACAGGGGCAGATGAAGACAGCTTCAAGGGAGTCAGGCCCTCCCTGGACAAGCTCTAGCACAGCCTCAACCCTCATCCCACCCATCCCGCCTCGGAGACACTGACCTCCCAGGACAACCAACCAATGGGGGCTGGGAAACCAGATGCACCTCCCACACGTGGGGCTGGGACCAAGAGGACACCCATGGGAGTTTCAACACAGAAGGCAGCCAGGTGAGGCTGGCAAGCTTCTGCTCCAGGAGTTACCATCTAAGAATACCTCAGGAAGGACTGTGGTTCCCACTTTCCTGCAGAGGAAAGTCTCCTGGAGTCCTCCCACCTCCCGTCTCCACCAGTCTGCCCATTCTTCTCCTCCCTCCAAGTCCCCTTTCTGCCTTCCAGCCCTACCCCCCACCACGACCTAGCGTCTGCCCACCTTCGCTCCCTTCCTCCTCAGGGTCCCACTAAACACTGCCACTTTTTCCCCCAAACACCCCATCTCTTTTGCTTCCAAAATGCTTTGCTTTCGCCTGCAGTGTTTTCTCTGCGTGGGATGCTCTTTCTTCATCTCTGCATGGGATGCTCTTTCTCTATGTGTCTCTTGCGACTCTACTCAATCCTGCTTGTCTGTCAATCCTCTGGGGTTTTATTTGCAGGGGGAGCAGAGTTTCACTCCTGTTGCCCAGGCTGGAGTGCAGTGGTGTGATCCCAGCTCACCGCAGCCTCTGCCTCCCGGGTTCAAGCAGAATTCTTCTGCCTCAGCCTCCCAAGTAGCTGGGATTACAGGCACCCACCACCACGCCTGGCTAATATTCGTATTTTCAATCGAGGTGAAACCTCTATAAGGTTTCCCCATGTTGGCCAGGCTGGTCTCGAACTCCTGACCTCAAGTGATCCACCCGCCTCAGGATTCCAAAGTGCTGGGATGACAGGCATGAGCCACTGCAGCTGGCCCAATCCTCTATTTAGATGTCATCCCTCCAAAAAGCCTTTCCCAACCACCTGAGAGATTGAATCCCTTGCCACATTTCAGAGCATATGCTCCCTTGGCCACGATGTTTAGACTCAGTTACCTGCTTTTACTGTCCACTGGGGCATAGACTGTATCTCTTTGGTTCATGAGTCAATCCCTAGTCCCTAGCACAGGACCTGGCACGTGGCACTGGCTCTTCCACAGCTTCCAGGCCCTCAGACACAGCACAAGGCTGACCCAATTTGTTGCAGGGAGGCTGAGGAATGGAGTGCAGGGGATTCTTGAATTCTCTCGAGTATATGACTAGAAGGCTCTGTCAGAACTAGAAATCCTTTGTCAGATGCCCAGAGCCCCAGAGGCTAAGTGAGAGGCAGCGTTCGCACATCCACTGCTTTTCAGGTAAAAGGCCCCCCGACTCCCAAGTGTGGAAAGCCTTGCGTTTCAGCTCAGGCCTCCACTCAGCCAGCTTCTTGCAGGAAATCTGGGGGTGGGGATGGGGTGGGAGGTAAGGCAAAGATCTCTAAGCCAAGCAGGCCTTGGCCAGCTGAAAGTAAGTTTTGGTCCAGAAACCTACGCTGCCCTCCGCCCACATAGCTCCTCCACCCCCACCCCCACCCCCAGGGACCAGCTGGCAAGAACGTAAGCTCGTATAAACAAGGCCACAGGAAAGCAAGCCCCTTATCTCTTATCAGTTCTTTCTCCAGCTCAGCCCCTTGGCTGGAACAGCAGCCGGGAGGTGGGAGCTGGCCAGACTCCTCCTCCTTCTCCTTTATCTTTCCTCCTAGCCAGCTTCTCCTCCCCGGGAGGTGGCTCGGGCTCCCTGGGTCACTGCTTCCCGCCAGCTGGAGAAGGGAGGCAGCAGCTATCTCAACAACCCAAGTCAAGGCCGAGTCTCTCTGATTGTCTGTACTGGGGAGGCTCCCTCCTCCATCCCTCCCTCCCTCCCTCCCTGGCTCCCCTGGGATGGGGTCACAGATGCGTTTATCTTGTTGGAGGAGGTGGGGAGGGACGGTGAGCTGCAGTCGGTAAGTCAGTTGAAGGGTGCATAGTGCCCACTGGGGTCCTACGCTTTAACTTAGACACCTAGGACAGGAGGGCTGCATTTTGGTCCTCGATGTTCAGCTCTTTAGTTGGAACAAGATGTGTGAGAGTTCATTAGGCGCAAGGTCTCTTCCTGCTCAAAAATTCTGTGATGACCAGATAGAAGGCCACGGGGGAAAGTTATTGGCTGGGTGAGTCTGACTGTCTAACTCGTCTCCACTTAGGACTTCTGATTACATAAGCCTGGTACGACCCAGAAAGACGGGGCAGCTGCCTAATACTCCCCAAAATGTCACGTTGCACCAGAGGCATTCCAGCTTGAAGGAGACCTGTGAGTCAAAGACATCAGTTTTAAAAAAATGAAAATATTTGAGCCATATCCTAAGAAAGTAGATTCCTGTACTTCTCAGGTCAACTGAACTGTGAAGATGGCGGGAGAGGCGAGTCTTCCTCCTCTCCCAGCCACGTGTGCTTCCCTTCTCCTACCATATTCTAAGAGGTCCTTGGAGAAGGCAGAGTGGACTCCACTGTCACTGTCCCAAAGCAACACAAATAAGGGTACTGAGGGGGTGGAGTACCTGGGATTTACAACAATACAGCAAGATTCAAAACCTGGCCCAGGCCTGGCACGGTGGCTCATGTCTATCATCCCAGCGCTTCAGGAGGCCAAAGCCAGTGAATTGCCTGAAGTCAGGAACTCAAGACTAGCCTAGCCAACATGGTGAAACCCTGTCTCTACTAAAAATACAAAAATTAGCCAGGCGTGCTGGTGGGCGCCTGTAATCCCAGTTATTCTTTTCAAGACTTTTCCCTTGTGAAGCTTGTATTGTATTTTGGGTTTTTCTGTTTGTTTTTTATTTGAGAGACAGGGTCTTGCTCTGTCGCCCAGGTTGGAGTGCAGCACTTTGATCAGATCGTAGTTCACTGTAGCCTCCACTTCCTGGGCTCAAGTGATCCTCCCACCTCAGCCTCCTGAGTAGCTGGGACTATAGTCATGCACCACCATGCCTAGCTAATTTTTTAGAAAATGTTTTGTAGAGACAGGGTCTCATTATGTTTTCCAGGCTAGTCTCTAATTCCTGGCTCAAGCAATCTTCCCAACTCAGCTTCTCAAAGTGTGAGCCACCATGCCCAGCCATTATATTTTATTCTTATATTTGTTTATAATTCCATCTCAAGACAATTGTTCACCACCTGAATTTTGAGGTCCCTGTATATCCCAAGAATTTAGGACCCCCTAGCCTAAAGCAGGGCTGACTTACGGACCCTTTGTGTGGTATAGCTTACATTACACCTCCCTGCCCCAGGAGAGTTTAGGTTTGGCCATATGTCTTGCTTTGGCCAGTGAAGTGTGAGCAGCAATGACAGGCGTCACTTCTAGACAGAAGTTTTAAGAAATTAGTGAGTAATTCCGTATGTCAATCTTTTTTCCCTCTGCTATGAAACCATGAGTGTCCCAGATCCAGGAGTCCCAGTGTCACTCAATCAGCCCAGGAGTGAAATCAACAGAGCAGTCCATGACCAACTTGCAGTGGACGTGTACTAGAAATGAAAAATAACCCTTCTTTCTTTCTTTTTTTTTTTTGAGACGGAGTTTCGCTCTTGTTGCCCAGGCTGGAGTGCAATGACGCGATCTCGGCTCACCACAGTCTCTGCCTCCTAGGGTCAGACAATTCTCCTGCCTCAGCCTCCTGAGTAGCTGGGATTACAGGCACGCGCCACCATGCCCAGCTAATTTTTTGTATTTTTAGTAGAGACGGGGTTTCACCATGTTGACCAGGATGGTCTCGATCTCTTGACCTCGTGATCCGCCCGCCTCGACCTCCCAAAGTGCTGGGATGACAGGCGTGAGCCACTGCGCCCGGCCGAAAAATAACCTTTCTTGCTGGATGCGATGGCTCACGCCTGTCATCCCAGCACTTTGGGAGGCTGAGGCAGGCGGATCGCCTGAAATCAGGAGTTCGAGATCAGCCTGTGAAACCCTGTCTCTATTAAAAATACATAATTAGCCAGGTGTGGTGGCACATACCTATAATCCTAGCTAACTTGGTAGGCTAAGCCGAAGAATCGCTTGAACCCTGGAGGTGGAGGTTGTGGTGAGCTGAGATCATGCCATTGCACTCCAGCCTGGGCAACAAGAGTGAAACTATAAGTCCAAAAAAAAAAAAAGAAAGAAAGAAAGAAAAGAAAAAAAAAGAAAAAGAAAAAGAAAAATAACCTTTCTTTTTGTGAACCACAAGATTTTGTGATTGTTATCACAGTACCTTGATGTTTTTGTACACTAGATGTGTCCAGTAAAGCTGATTAGACAGGTTGTTCCCTACTGACTTTTTTTTTTTTTAAGATAGGGCCTTGCTTCACGGCCCAGGCTGGGGAGCAATGGCACGGTCCCAGCTCACTGCGGTCTCAACCTTCTGGGCTTAAGCCATCTGCCCACCTCAGCCTTTCAAGTAGCTGGGACCACAGGTGCACACCACCATGCCCAGCTAATTTTTTATATATATATATTTTTTTTTTGGCGGGATGAGGTTTCACCATGTTGCCCAGGCTGGTCTCGAACTCCTGAGCTCAGGTGATCTGCCTGCCTCGGCCTCACAAAGTACTGAGATTACGAGCACGAGCCACTGCGCCTGGCCTCCCTACTGACTTTTCGCTGGGAAATGATCAACTGATTCCAATAAATGACACTAAACCCTCCGTAGACTACATGGAGCTTCATTTGTTATATTCACAGCTCCCCCACATTGTTCTTCCTGAGACTCCTAAAGGACAGGTCTTTCTTAGTCTGGGTTGTAATGTTCCATTTTTTTAATTGGTGGGACCCTCTAATTCACACTGAAGTATCCTAGCCTGAACATTCGAGGTGAGTCGACCGGTTGTATCGGCGATAGACACATCCTCATCCTCTTCCCCCACTTTGAATTCAAAGCGTTCTGCATTGGCCCTCTTTGTCCCATGGCCCCATGGCAGCACCTTCCCCTGCTGCCAACTGTCCTGCTCTCTGTTACTTCCTGGCCAGCCTGGGGCAGGCTGCCGATGTTGGTCGAAGTTTCTGGTTTGGAGAGATAGTATGCTTATAGAGAAATATTGAGTGTTGGCTGGGCACAGTAACTCACACCTGTAATCCCAGCATTTTGGGAGGCCGAGGCAGGTGGATCGCCTGAGGGCAAGAGTTCAAGACCAGCCTGGCCAACATGGCGAAACCCCGTCTCTACTAAAAATTTTTAAAAAAATTAGCCAGGCATGGTGGCGGTTGCCTGTAATCCCAGCTACTCGGGAGGCTGAGGTAGGAGAATTGCTAGAATCCTGGGGACCGAAGTTACAGTGAGCCGAGATTGTGCCACTGCACTGTAGCCTAGGCAACAAAGCGAGACTCCATCTCAAAAAAAAAAAAGAAAAAGGAAAAAGAAATATTGAGTGTTTATCCAGACAGCAATTGAGACTGCCATCTGTGCCATTTGGTAGGAAGGAGGTTGAGACCTGAGTCAATGTGGGAGACGTTTACTGACCTTTGCCTCTCAGGGCAGATGGATCTGCAAAGCAAGAAAGCCAGGGTAGAGACAGCAGGTAGGACACAGGAGGAAAGAAACGGGTTATTGTGATGCCAACAAAGTGCCAGGAGCTCTGGTCCATCCCTCTTCTAGCCCAGAGCTCCTCCCTTCCAGGAGACACAGGAAGGGAATTTCTGTTTTCCTTGACTTCTCGGAAACCCAGGTAAGCCAGGTATGGGTACACGTGTCTGAGAAGGAGAGGGGCACAGGACCAAGGAGAGGAAGGGGGCTGCAGGGAGGAGTGCCCTTCCGGAGCCTTAGCCTCTCCTCTCACCCTGCTCCAAGGCTGCACACGGCAGCAGATCCCGGTACGAGTTCTCAGTCCTGGAAAGGGGGAGGAGAGAGACGAAGGGTCAAGGTTAAGGCCTTGGGAGTATATGTGGGTGGAGGCAACTGAAATTCCTCAGCCCTCTCCCTTTTCACGAGCTGACAAATGTGAAAGCCCTTTGTAAACTGTGAAACATCACTGAAATGTAAAGTAGTGCTGTGGTTGTTGTGATGATGATGATGATGATGATGATGATGATGATGATGATGATGTAATTCCATGAGAGTCTCAGAGTGACCCTGGCACCTAACGTGAGTCAAACCTGGAGCTCGATTTCTCTTAAGGGTACAGGGCCTGGTCACATCTCCCAGCTTGCAGGGAGCTCTGTGTTCTGTGGCATTTTGGGTGCCCTGTCTCCCCCTGCCCTCCTGGCCAGGGACTCATCCTCTGGTTCCACCCACCCAAGCCCCCATCTCTCCCGAAGCCACATCCCATTCACACTTCCCCTGCACCCCCTCCCATCCAGCTGGAGTTAGCAGAGGCCTGCCTGTTCTGAACCCCTCACTGATACAAAGGCCGGGGCATCTGGAGGGCTCTAGGGCTGGCTCTCAGCTCTGGAGGAAGCCAATGGCCTCCCTTGCCCAATACCTTCATGCCCCAGCCCTTTCTGCCCATGCTACTACAGTCCCCTGGCTGCCCCAGCATGGAGCCCCACTGCCCTATCCCCACTGTGGAGCCTGCCTTAGGCAGCATCCCAAATTCCAGGCCTTTCATGGCTTCTTCAGCACCTCCCAGTCCAGTGACCCATCCTCCCAAGCTCTGCTTTCCCCTTAAAAGTCGTCACCCTGTTACTGTAAGGCCTCAGCAGATGTTTAGGAAGCACCCGGCACTGTGGTAAGAGATGGAGGGATATCAGTTTGGACAGGCTTCTCACCTTCAGGGGAGTTAGAGAAATAACATGAGTACCTGGAAGAAGAAACACATTCAAGGAGCCAAGGCCCCGAGCAGTGCTCTATGTTCAATGGAGTTCAATGAGTTTGGGGTTCTATGGAGTCCTGAAGTGGGACCCACTGCTTCATGGAAGACGAGCTTTGTCTATTCAGAGAGGACAGGCTAGACCTTGCTGCCCTAAGACATTCCAGAGAGATGAAGCTCTGTCCTGTTTGGAGAAGACGTACAGGGCTGGCGGCTTTGCTGCAGCCGGAACAATCCAGGCAGGTGGCTTTTCCCCTTCGGCCTCTGTCAGACACAGTGTGTGCACTGTGGCCTGAGCGCCTGCTTGTCCCCGGAAGATGGACAAGAGCTTGTCACCAGCCTCACTGCTACCACCCTGAGTAGGCCAGAAAGAACGGCTGCTGCTGAGAGACAAGAAAACCAGCCAAGAGGGGCCTTTTGAGAAAGGACTGAGCAGGCAACAGGCATGAGGCACCCACTACCAGTCACTGGTCTCTGACTTCCAGACATATAGTTAGCTACCAATACAACAAGGGAACAGACAGGAGATGTCTGGGGCTCTGCGAGAGACAAGAAAATCCCAACTTTTCTGTGTAGTGGGGATGGCCCAGTTTGCAAGAGGAGGTGGCCTCATAATCCCAGCGCCAGGGAGCATGACCAAGGCCAGTTCCTCTCCCACCCTGTCCTCCCTCTCGAAAAGGATCTCACTGAGCATCTACGCTCCCTCTCTCTGCATGTCCACAGCACACCTCATCAATATGACTAGGGATGCTGTGGCAAGTCAGGGCTCCGGCTTGGCTGCAGGGTCCCATGGAGACAGGTACAGCCGTGCTTCAGCCCTGGGCTCAAGCCATGGCAGGGAGAGACGCGATCCAGGGGCAGGGACGGGAAGAGCTGCTGGACACTCAAAGCGTCATCACCACAGCAGAAGGCAAACGCCAGCCCTGCCCCCACCTCCACTTTGCTAAAACAAGCCGGAGAAGAACTGCAGGCCTTCCCGGAGGACCCTCACCTGCCGGCCTCTCTAGCGGGTCTGAACAGAGGCCCCTCCCTGCCTACCTACTGCTCTCCTCACTCTGTAATTTCTTCGACCTCGAATTTTAAGCACTTTCTTGCCTGTGTGATCATTTCATCTTTCATGCCTGTTAGTGCTGTTTCTGAGAGATAAGGGACTGGGTCATAGTCATAGCTGCACCCCTGGGAATGTCCACAGACACACAGTAAGTCTCAGGAAATGCTTGTTCCGAGAGTGCCTGGGCCGGGTGAGTTAGAACACACTCCTGTGCTCCCAGCTCTTTCCCCACGCTGCTACCAAAGCACCAGATCCTTCCACCATCACCTTTTCTCTCTGTTTCCCTGCCTCTCTGCACTGAGAGTCCTGGAGACGGGACCCCTGTCCACCCACATTGGAATCCTCCTGCCTAGTACTGTGGCTGGCACATAACTGCTATTAGTATTCATTCATTTAATGTGTATTCCACGCCTTCCATCATGTATGTCTTAGAATGCTTTCTACACGATGTCTTTGATTTTTCAACCACAATTCCGTAAGAGTCCGTAAGGTGAGTATTCTCCTGTTTTACAGCTGAAAAACTGAGGCAAGGATAAGTTAAATGCCTTGACACAGGCCACCCAGTGTATAAGAGGCAGAGGCAAGATTCAAACCCAGGCCTCTCAGGTACCCAAAGCCAAGCTCTCTCCTACAGACCGGCTTCTTCTCCAGCCTCAGGGTAAAAGCTTCTCTCATCCAGACATTCAGCCTTGGG
Organism: Saimiri boliviensis; assembly: GCF_048565385.1. Taxonomy (NCBI): domain Eukaryota; kingdom Metazoa; phylum Chordata; class Mammalia; order Primates; family Cebidae; genus Saimiri; species Saimiri boliviensis. The sequence goes on along the minus strand of NC_133450.1, from coordinate 34,943,461 downwards.
CTACAGTGTGTGTCACCTCAGGGGAAAGTCCATGTCTCCTGGAAGCCGGGGAGAGGTCTCAGGGCGATCCAGCCTGGAGCTTTCTGTCACCCTTGTTGGGAGCATGGGAAGAGAGTGTTTTTCTTCCTTGCAGCCTTGGTGACAGTTTCCTACAGTATATCCGCACTGGAGAATGACAGGAAGAAGGCGCTTCCGGCTGGTGCAGGGAGGAGCCTGCCTCTGCCTGCCCTACAGAGAAGGGATTTTTATTTTTTTTCTTTTTGCTCCAAAGTAGCAGCCACTCTGCCTTGCCATTGGACAGGGAACACGGGAGAATTAGGAAATGATGAGTTTGGAGTAGTATTACATTTGTTTTTTAATACAATTGATTAAGTTGATATAATTTTGTATTTAACAATGGCTGTGTTTAACCGCTGATTTCCAAAATGCCTAAAAATTGAGCAATCAGTGCTCGTGAACCAGTATTATGTAGGACCAATTACTTCTCAGGGCTGTTGTAAATCCAAATACGATAATGTCAGTGTTCACCAGCAGGTTGGTGGAAGCAGCTGTGTGACCTTGGGCAAGCTTCTTAACCAGTATAAATGGTCTCGCACATCTGTAAAATGAGACTATTGTGAAGATAATAGGATTTATATAGGTAAAGAACCCAGCCAGGGTAGGATGGGTGGGGTGGCTCATGCCTGTCATCCCAGCACTTTGGGAGAACAAGGTGGGTGGATCACTTGGGCCCAGGAGTTTGAGACCAGCCCTGGCAACATAGGGAGACCCTGTCTCAAAAAAATAATAATAAAATGGAAAAGAACCTAGCTAGGGTGGGACGAGGGTTTCAACGACACTCACAACGGACCAGGCACTCAGTCTCAGGGTCAGCAGCTGAATGCCTCCTTAAATTTTATACACGAGGCCCCTCACTTGCCTGACACTTGTCTGAGCTCCACTCTTGGCACATAGTAGGTGTGTGCTATTATTTACTACAAGAGCTTCAAGGAGGGTGTAACCTAACAGTAACATAAAGATGAGAGAAGTTATCTATCAACACATGAGAAAAACACCAGTGCAGTACATTATCCTGGGGCATATGGTAGATACCCAGTGAGCCTTTCAGGTAATGAGGGTTGTATTTCAGCAATAACCCCCACAGCCTGCCGAGGAGACATCTCTAGAAGATTCAGGGCTGTCTCTGGAAACACCTGAGGCAAGCAATAATTTCTTTGCATTATTTTGAAAGATAAAAAATACTAATCTTCAAAATGTACTTCCTGCGGCACAGCAGGTAGATATCCACTGTAAGATTGTTCTCCCCTGACAATGCTTCTAGTGAAATTGACAGCGGGGAAAGCTGGGCCTGTTGACTCTGTGGCTTCCCTAGTTTCCTGACACAACACTGGGCAACTACCGCCCAGAGTCTCCAACAGGGAGAGGAAGATGCTAAGACGCTGGCCCTATGCAGGGAGGGGAGATTTCACTCATGGAGGATGTACAGAAGGGGAATTGGGGTTTATGCTTTGAAAAGGATAGCTGGAAAATTCTAAAAGTACACGGTTCAAAGGAGACAACTCTCAAACCTCTTCCCTAAATCACTTGCTTTTAATGCGATCCTTGGGCGGATTCAGGATTCATCGTGAGGGATTGTGATAAGAGCTTTGAATTTGGAACTAAAAGGCTTGGTTTCCACCCCTTACTACTTCCATAACCTTGGGCAAATCATCTGACCTTCAGAAGCTTCACTTCTCTATTTGTAAAGGAGGGACCATTGTGAGAAAAAGACGAAATGAAGGGTTTTCATGTAAATGTTCCCAATGGCTGTGAACTGGTTGACCGTTTGAAGATTCCCAGTCAATGGTGCCAAGAGCCAGGAAGAAAATTCCTTTGGCCTCCAAGATGCATCAGGAGCACCGCAGGTGAGGGTCATTCATGCAGCTCAACCTTGCCCAGGAATATTTCAGCTCTGCACGCTTAGTTCACATTCAGCTTCCCATGTACTACTGCAAGAACATTTCTGCTTCCTGGACTGGAAGGAGGGGCTTCCATTACAATCACTGCAGACTTGAAGTCTGACTGTCAAGGATGATCCAAGCCTTTCAGCAAGTCCACACCACCAGGGAGGAAGGGTAGAGGCCAGAGGCTTGAAGCCTTTCTTCACCTAGAAGTCTGGCTCCCAAGTCTGGAGGATCCCCTCCCTCTGAAGGGGAGCTGGCCTTGGATCTCATTCCTCCCTACCTTATCTGGTTTTTTAGATCCAGCCTTGGGAGAACCCTTGGACTTGCTCTCTTCCAAGCCTGATGGTGCCGCAGGAACACATTGGGGTTTTACACAGCAGCAGGTTAACTAAGAGAAGTGAAGTGAAGGAGAAAAGACCAGAGACCTTTGGAAGACTGGCAGATTCAACTGAACATAAGCTGTGGGGCAGTGGGGAGGTGAGCGACCCAAAGGTGGAAGTATCCCTTGGGCAGCCCAAGGGACAGACCATGGCTGGACATCTCTCTTCCTCCCCGCGTCTCCACCTGAGCTATCACTGCACCCAAGGTAAACAGCAGAGCCATATTGTCCACTGTTTTAAAGCTCTTTTACTTGGCTCTTTGTAAGTGTATTTCTTCCATGTTTTATGTGGGGAGGGAAATTAATACCTCCTGGTGTTTCCACCTGCATTTGAAATAGCTGTTATTTTCTTATGCTTGAAAGTAAACTTCCTTTAAAGATTGATAAACCAAGGAAAGTAGTAATATCTATGTTATACACACCTGGTTCTTTCCACAAAAATAAGTACAAATCTTTTGGAAAAGAATAAACTGCTAAATTCCAATTACATGTCTTTGACTCAATCTAACTCTCAGATTGGCTCTTTTCAGCAATCCCACCCACACAGAAGCCTCAATACGTAGAGGCATAATGTGTTATCTCCCAGAGGTCACTGCTTTCTTAAGATGACCAAGGCATGGTAGCGCACACCTGTAATCCCAGCACTTTAAGAGGCCAAGACGGGTGGATCACTTGAGGTCAGGAGTTCAAGACAACCCTGGCCAACATGGAGAAACCCTGATTCTACTAAAAATACAAAAATTAGCCAGGCATGGTGGCAGATGCGTGTAATTCCAGCTACTCAGGAGGCTGAGGCAGGAGAATCACTTGAACCTGGTAGGCGGAGGTTGCGGTGAGCAGAGATGGCACCACTGTACTCCAGCCTGGGCAACAGAGCCAGATTCCATCTCCAAAAATAAAAAATAAAAAATAAAGACCAAAGCGAAGGACAACGTTTAACAGAAAGCGTCAGTGGAGAAGGTGCTGTAGAACAGAGTTTCCCACACTCCAGCCAACAGCTTCTGACTCCTCCTGTGCCTAAAATAGTAGAATAAACACTGGTTTTGATTGTCCAGCAGATCACAAGACGCCTAAGGGCATGCGCATGTGGTACACTGTTTGCAAAAATGACTACAAGTGTTCCTCTTCCTGTATTTATCCTCCTAAATATGACTTTGTAGTTTCTCCCACTACAGAGGGCGAGGTGGAGTCTATTCTTGAATCGGAACTGGCCTTGTGATTTGCTTTGGCCAATGGAATGTAATGGAAGTCATGCGCCAGTTCCAAGTCTAGCTCTCCGAGCCTTACCTGCCCACATTCATTCTCTTGGAGTGCTGCTGCCGCCGTCAGAACAAGCCCCACCTAGGGCTGGAGGATGAGAGACCACGTGGAGCACCGATAAGCTGTCCCAGCCAAGGCCATTTTGGACCACCAGCCCCAAGCCCACCTGCCAGGTGACTGCAGATATACAAGTAAGCCCTGATGAGGCCAGAAGAACCACCTACCTAAGCCCAGCTCAAATTTCCCACCCACCAAAGTGTGAGCTAAATAAGTGGTTGTCACTTTAAGCATTACATTTTGGGGGGGTGGTCTATTATGCGGCAAAAGCTAATGGACACAGGGCAGATACAGCACCTCTGTCAAGCATCTTGGGCTCCAGGTGTGATCCTTAGCCCATATGAAGAGCAGATGCTGTTGGTGGCCCACCACTTCCCTTCACCCTCAGCATTTCAGCACATGTCCGTCCAATTCCAACTGTCATTCCCTGTACCTATGCCTGCCAGCTCTCTCTAGCCACCCTCACAGAAGGCCAGAAGTGTCAAGTAGCCCTCAACCCAGAACTGAGACAGCTGGTGTATAAATACCCCAGCTCCCTCACCCCTTGGATGTGCTGTCTCTGAAGCATGTGTCCTTCACTGGCTCCCATATCTTCCCAGCAGCATCAAGGCCAGACACCCAGGGTGATAACTAACTAGACACAAACCCTTTACTAGCTGCCTTCTCTTTCTGACTCACTTTCCCTGTCACCTAGTGGTGCTTCTTGAAATCACCTGTCAAACTACTTCCACTCAAATCCTTATCTTGGGGTTTGCTTCTCAGCAACTAAAACAGATGGGCATCAGAGATGGGGCCACCACTTGAAGCCATTGCTGTCATCAAGCCCCTTACCACTGGGTTTTGCGACTTCTTCCATTCTTCCACCTCACTCAGGAAGCAGCTGCCCACTAACCCATTCCCACTGCCCCTGGGCACAAGCACCCCGGGACAGCCCAGCACGCGGTCTGCAGGACTACTTCCTCCACCATCTGTCTTTGTAAACAGTTAATGCTTTGTCCTTCACTTTCCAACCCCCAGCTGTCTCATTTCATGCTCTGGAGGATGGAGAAGGAAAAACTTAGAAAAGAGGAAGAGCCAGACTTGGAACGAAAAGGTGTGGAGCAATCTGGGCTATCCCCACCTGTCCCTTTCAGCCTACCCAGATCTGGCAAAAAAGCTCAACCTAAGCTCCCATCATGATGTAGTACTCAGAGAAGAAAGTTCAGCAAATACAGCCCCAGCCACCCAGGGATCAGGGGTTGTTTGCCCAGCACATACATTCAGAGATACTTACTGAGTGCCTGTTACCTGCCAAGCACTGCTCTGGCTGCTGGGGGACAGCAAGGAATGAAACAGACCAAAACCATTGTTCTCATGTAGCATATGTTCTACTGCAGAGACACAATACACACACACACACACACACACACACACACACACACACACACTACATGTATGTATCAGCCCAGGCCAGGGGCATGTGTCTTACAGACTCATAGCACAGAGGGAACAAAAGTGAGCATGAATTCTCAGGTCAGGCAGGCCTGCATTCAAAACCTGTCTCTGTCCTCAAGTAGCTGTGTGACCTTGGGCATGTTGGTCAACCTCTCTGCACCTGTTTTCTCCTCCGTGAGGCCAGGAATAATAGCAGTACCTACCTCACAGTGATGTTGGAAAGATTAATGAGGTAACACATGGCACATATCAACCCTTATTGCATCTCAACTATGAGGGCAATTCTTGAGGTGGTGCCTCTGTTATGTAACCTGCCATGTTTCCCTCAGACTCAGCTGGCACAGGAGCCCAGCAGGGAAGGACAGGAGTGAGGCTGGTGGGCTCCATTCCTTCAACATGGACACCCTTTGCTTGCAATGCATGAAAAAATAGGCTTTCCTATTGTCTGTTTTAAAAAAGAAAACCACATAGCCTTCTTGAGCTTTCATTTTTTCCATCTTTTTGACAGAGATATGAGTACAGAGAAAAATATCTCTAACACTGGAGGGGGGGTAAGTTCAGGAGGTCCTGGGGACACATATGGAGTAGCGGGGACTGGGGCAAACTGGAGAGCAGAAGCCCTCTTTATTTAAAAAAAAAAAAAAACAACAACAGATACTATTGATATCCATATGGCTGATGCCAAATGGGAATATGAACCCTCTGGCCAAATACCCCAGTTTTCCCAGAGACACCAGAAATCTGAATCATTATTATTTTTAAATCTTTTTATTTTTTAATGTTGGCTCAAAGTATTTAGAAGCATTGTGCAGAGCACAGTGCATTTTAATGGGTCCGTAGGCTGGCTCCACCCCTGGGAAGTGACCTTGAGACCGCTCTCCTTTGTCCTGTCTGCTAGGAGCAGTCTGAGTTCTTCTGATGCAGAAACACCAAGATACACAGCTCCAGGGAGTGACATTTACATTTAATTCCTTGAGTCTTTGTGACTCAGGGAAGTAAGCAGGGTTCCTCTGACACTCCGAGCCAGGCTAATGTAGAGCTGTAAGAGAACTTCTCTCCAGACCAGACGCAGCCCTGGGTCTCCTCGGGCTCCCTGGCATTCAGTGTGTCCCCCAATTAGCAGAATATGGCAAGTTGTACTATCCTCTAATTATTTGCTCTCAACTCAGTCTTTTATTGTATACCTATTTGTACGGATTGTACAAATTCATATGGATTGCATTGTATTGTATCCATTATTTGTATCCACAGGACAAAATCTGATGCACCATCTTCATTGCGTTGGTACCCAATACCCATCTACATATAGACCGACTCATCACAGAGGTCATTCTGAATTGGTTGCTATTTTGTGTGGCATTTGAGTAACGCTTCAGGACTCAGAAGAGAAGAGCTCTTCCAGGGGCATGCAGAAAGAGGAAAATATATTTCAAAACAAAATTTACTTCACAACAAAAAAATTAGCCATCTCTGTGCCTTCTGCTTCAACACATCCACCATTCTGTGCCATCCTTTGCAAGGGTTGTTTTAATGCCGTTATTAAGAATAGCTTACGGCTGGGCACGGTGGCTCATGCCTATAATCCCAGCACTTTGGGAGGTGGAGGCAGGTGGATCACAAGGTCAGGAGTTCAAGACCAACCTAATCAACATTATGAAACCCTGTCTCCATTTAAAAAAAAAAAAATTGAAAGAATAGCTTATTTTGCATTTTCTCACCAGTAAAATGGAATCATCCAGGCTTACTAGCTGTCTCCTAGAGAGACCACAGAAAGAAGAAAGTATTAACTGATCCCATTTATAAAGTATATTTAAAATCAGACAAAAGTAGGTATGTTGTAGCTGAGTTCACTATTAGGTGGCTAAAGCCTATCAGGAAAGAAATCCTCAATTGCTAATTTGTGCCAGGGTTGAATCATCTATATTTAACCTGATGATTATTTAATTAAATAGTCAGTTCCCTTGGAGTCTCTCTGTACTCCTTATAATTTGTTATACAGAATACAATAGTAATTCATTTGCACTTGCATAATATTTACTCTTTGCTTCCCAGGGCTACTCTTTTTTTTTTAAGTTTCAACAGGCCTAGAACCCCTAATAAAAGAGAGTTGAACAAACAGTTTGAGAACAAAGGAGTGAGTACAAACACAGAGTACTTGAATCACAAGATAGTCCAGCTGGAAGGAGCCTTGAAGATAACTTAATCCAACTCTCTCCTTTTACAAATGATGCAACTAAGCAACTGAGACCCAAAAAGGTCAGGTGACTCACCCCAGGACAAACAGCCAGCGAGGGCCGCATGTCCAATTCCTAATACTCACTCCACCACTCATTAACCTCAGGACACCACGGCTCCCTCAAACACCCACAGTCAGCTTTTAAAGGGCTAATCCCTTAGAATGGTGGGCTCTTAGAAGCTATGATGCCTGCACCAATAGCAAAATCATCCATTCAATAGGTAAGTGCCTGCTGAGCGCCAGGCATCAGTGTTGACAAGAAATAGAACAGTGAAGACCGGGTGCGGTGGCTCAAGCCTGTAATCCCAGCACTTTGGGAGGCCGAGGCAGGTGGATCACAAGGTCAAGAGATCGAGACCATCCTGGTCAACATGGTGAAACGCCGTCTCTACTAAAAATACAAAACATTAGCTGGGCATGGTGGCGCGTGCCTGTAATCCCAGCTACCCAGGAGGCTGAGGCAGGAGAATTGCCTGAACCCAGGAGGCGGAGGTTGCGGTGAGCCGAGATCGCGCCATTGCACTCCAGCCTGGGTAACAAGAGCGAAACTCCGTCTCAAAAAAAAAAAAAAGAAATAGAACAGTGAACAGGAGACCAGGCACAGTGGCTCACACCTGTAATCCCAGGACTTGGGGATGTCGAGACAGGCGGATCACTTGAGGTCAGGAGTTCAAGACCAGCCTGGCCAACAAAGAGTGAGACTCTGCTTCAGAATCCCCCCCCAAAAAAAAAGAAGATGAAGAAGAAGAAGAATTAACAAGAGCCCAGGCACCTGCCACACCAGATTTACCTTCAAACTGGGTAAGATAATGACAGACGAGTCAAGAATTAAATGAACTTGGCAGGTTCTGGGAGTAATAAATGTTGAAATATGAAACTAGAATGAAACTAGATAGAGAGTGAGGAGGAGGTCGCTGCTTTGGATAGGATGTCAGAATCACTCTGCAATGTCCCTGACCCAGGAGAGGGAGAGTCAAGTAGGGGGACACCTAGCTTTTGTTTGAACATTATTAACGATAGGAAGTCCACCACCTCCAATGGCCAGCTCAGTTTCTTAAAAACGTCTTCCCGGGAATGAGCCAAAATCTGCCTCCTGTGACCTCAAACTTCAGTAAGTCATTCTCGAGCGTCACGGAAACCAGTCAGCTAATAGACGTTAAGCAGCAAATGCAAAGCGCATCCTAAATGAAGACAGTTGTTGCAATGTTTCAGTTTGAATTAACATGTTTGGGGAAATACAACATACCAAGAGAATGACTTACATGTTCTCATTCAGCCTACAGTTCATAAAAGTGTTTAACACCACCACTTCAAAGGATGTTCATACCGCCAGCTTCTAGAGTCCCAAACCCATCTGTGTGAGCCACCTGACATCAGTGGCAAGACACACCAACTCCCCTTCCGTCTGTAACTCGAGTTGGGGTTTTATGGCGTCAACACTGCCAGTTCTGTTGCCCTGTCATTCGGCATGGCAAAGGAAATTTGGCTCTGTGCATTTTCCTTTCTAAGATATTCATGGAATCATGCAACAAACTACTCTTTGGCCCCACCCTCTATTCCACAGAGAAGAAAATGGAAGCCTGGAGATAGGAAGTGACTATCAAGGTTCATCAGCAAGTGATGGCCAGGGTGGAACTTTTTCCCTTCAGCCTCCAAACTGGAGGTAGTTGCAGCATTGTGTAACCCCCAGGTTTGCTTGTATGTGGGGATGAACTTCCAAGCCTCCAGGGATATTGAGTGCATGCTTAGGAAGAGAAAGTTCAGCTCCCTAATCCCCTTTCACGTGACCCTGCACTCCAGAAATCTTCCCAGAATGTCCGACCACATGCCGCCAAAGGGGTTTCCCTTCGAGTGTGGGCGCATTGGGTTGCAGGTGTCATCTATTGTGTGGCAAGATGCAGCTCCCGCTCTAAAACGACCCAAAAGCTACAGGATGCACAGAGAGAAGCAGGGGTCAGGGACAACGCCAAAGCCGACACTATCGCAGCTTTTACCCAAGTCTAGTAGTCTGACTGAACCAACTGCCTGGCTGCCCCTAATGCCTCAGAGCCCTCTAAGCTGCCTCAGTAAAATGGTTAGTAACAAAGGAAGAAAAACTCCTTAGGAGACAGGCCTTCCTGAGCCAATGAAGGAAGCCTGAGAGCCCTGCCTCCTTGTGGGGGGCGGGGCAGGGAAGGATCTGAGCACTGGCTGTGCTGATCTGGCCATCCCTCCTTTCTCCTCCCTTGCTGGCTTCTGCTGCTAGCTGGAGCTCTGAGAATCCACCATTTCTCCCCTCTGACCCCTATACTTCCTTGAATGGAGAGGAACTGCTAGAATGCAGTTTAATCATAATGGAGAGTATCTCCCCGAAAACAAGGCACCAAAAGAGGGAACACCAATGCCAGCCGCCATCCTGGTGCCTTCTACAGCCAGCCCCAAGGTCACAAGTTTCAAGTGGACTATAAAGCTGGAAACTGATTAGAAAGTAATCAGCTTAGCCCTTAGAAGGCTCCCTCTTGATCACACATCACACCCCTCAGAGTGATAAAATACGGTTTCCTCCAACCGTAACTGTGCAGCAGCACCGTCGAGACCAGGGGTGGTTTCAAAGCCACTGCTGCACCCGAAGGTGAGCCCAGCACAGTTTCCAACTCCACGTTGCACCTGACCGCTTCCGTGTGTAAAGCAGGCAGAAAGTGAGCCCAACCTCTGCTCACTACCCCAGGCCCCTGGGCTGCAGAGAGGGTGACCGGATGGCATGGAGACATCTCAGGAAAGGATGGACTATGAGGAGAAATTCTCCTCCATGACTATCAGTCCCCAGGGAAGGGTGAATATCAGAACCTGGACCTGTGAAACGACCCATGCCATTTGACATCTGCCTCCTTTATAAGTGGAGGCTGAGCGCATGGGTGTTGCAGTCCAACAGACCTGGGTCCTGGCTCAGTGGTATACAGCTATGTCATTGGGAATAGTGACTTGTCCCCGAGCCCAACTTTTCCCATCTGTAAAATGGGGCTAATGATGGCACTGACTCGCAGGTACCATCAAATGTAACCATGTGACAGAGGCCCAGTGCCCAGTGTGCATGATAAGTCTTCACAAATGCTGGTTCATATTATTATTTTTACTATGGAAATTTGAGACAACCACCTGTAACACTCATACCACATGTGAGTTGAGGCAGAAAATCGAGAGGTTGAGCCGAGGTGGCAAAGCACCACGTTTTGATACTCAAACCTCTCCAGAGAAGGGCTCTGTCATTCTGAGGATGGCAAGCTGCTCCCACACTCTCAATATGACCTTTGTCTAGGGTCTTATCATTTCCAGAGCTCCTTCCTCTCCATCTCATCTGATCCTCGCCACAGCCCTATAATGTGGGCAGGGTGAGTGTGCTTCCTGTACCCCACGCATAGAGGAGAAAAACAAGTCTCAGAGAGGTTAAGCAACTTGCCCAAAGTCAAACAGCTTGAAAGTGCCTGAGCAGGATCACAAATCCAGGGCTGCCTGACAGGGCTGGAATGAGGGTCAAGCAGGTCAGATGCCTCGTGTGCAAAACTTCAGGAGACACTCACTTGTAAGACCCTGAGAATTTGAGTGACTGCCTCCTCAAATTCTGCCCTGCTGTCTGACCCCAAGCCTTGGGCCCTTCCCAGAGCACTGAGGCTGAGCCAACTTAAGGAGTTCAGCCCAGCAAGAACTCACTCCCAGCTCCTTGGGGTGGCTGGAACTACTGACTGAGCTGAGCATCTCCCTGTGGAGCGCCAAGAAGAACCACTTTTCAAAAGAGTGAAATGGAACAGAGGGTGGAAGTGGTACCGTGACAGCCATATAAGGCTTCCATGCCCCCTTGAGCTTCAAGGCCAGGGAAGAGGGGCTGGGCCAGACAGTCCTTCCCCAAGGCTCCTCTAAGCCAGTCAGGCCCCTCAGAGGCCTCGCAGCCCTCATCAGCCCAGGGGAGGGATGGGCCGGGACAGGCAGGCAAGCAGCCCACAGGGGTGACTCCCAGGACGGTGGCCTTTGGACGCTGGCCCACCAGACAGTCAAGGCTTTCCTCTCTCCAGCTGCTCAGAGCCCAGCTAACCCCCAGCTCGGCCTCCGTTTACCTCCCACACTCTGTGGGAGGTACCAGCTAGAAAGGAAGCTGATTTTAAATTTGCAAAAAGAAAAACTTCTTTTCTTTCTCTTTGTTGTTGTTTTTTTTTTTTTTTTTTTTTTTTTTTGAGACAGAGTTTCCCTCTTGTTGCCCAGGCTGGAGTGCAATGGCCCAATCTCGGCTCACTGCAACCTCCACCTCCCAGGTTCAAGTGTTTCTCCTGCTTCAGCCTCCCAGGTAGCTGGGACCTGGGTTGGAGTTACGGGAACCTCGGTTACAGGCACACGCCACCACACCCAGCTAGTTTTGTATTTTTAGTAGAGAGGGGGTTTCTCCACGTTGGTCATGCTGGCCTCAGACTCCTGACCTCAGGTGATCCGCCTGCCTCGGCCTCCCGAAGTACTGGCACCACAGGCGCGATCCACCAAGCACGGCCAAAAGAAAAACATTTCTAATGTAGATGATTACATTGACTAATTAGTCAACTTGCTTATGCTTGGATTACTATGAATTTAGCTTTCCTGCAGAAACAGCACCTGTTCATGAGGGTCAGTACAAGGTAATAGGGAGCTGTGCACACTTGAGAGCCTTTAGTGTGGGATTCAAATCCCACGTCCCCTGCGCAAGTGACTCACCTGCTCTGAGACCGTGTCCTCCTTCTATAAAAGGGGACTAGAATAGTACCTGCATTATCCAGTAGTTGCTATTACAAAAACCAGCCGCAATGTATTAAGTGCCTATAATGGGCCAGGTATCGAGTTTCTTTTTCTTTTCCCTACATGCATTGCTTAACACTCATGACAACTGTATAGGTTTGTGTTTTTGAAGTGTAACTTACAGTGAAGTGCTCAAATCTTCAGTGCACAGTTCAATGAACTTTCACGTGTATACTCTGTCTTCTCATCAAATCTCATCATAGATCAGCTTTGCCTGTTTATGAACTTCATACCCATGGGCTTATATGGTATGTGCTCTTTTGTGGCTGGTTTCTTTCACTCAACTTTGTTTTTGCAACCATCCACATTGTTGTGTATCAGTTATTTGTCCTTTTACATAGCTGCATAGTATCCCATGGTGTGACAATGCCACCGTTTGTTTATCCATTGAACTTGTTACCATCGTCTTCATCGTCACCATCATCCTATTTTGCGAATGATGAAATTGGGATCTGAACTTCTTACTGTTTAGCTTAAAGTCACAGAGTGACCTTGAAGCCAAACAGGGACTTGAACCCAGGTCCCTGTAACTCCAAAACCAGCTCCTTACCCTGGACAATAGAGCCTCGCATAGCCCTGGAATACTGGAATTGGCAGAAATGAAAGCTGACCTGTGTGATCACGAGCTCCTTCTCCTAGAGGTGCATTTGGAGTCGGGGGCAGCTACCTGTCTGGCTCCAGGTGCTGAGAAAATTACCTTAGTTTTGGCCATTGCCCATATTTATTTTCATTGCAACCCAAGCTCAGGTGAAGTCATCACTCACAGCCCTGTACTTTGAAACCAGGGTTTTGCCAGCATTTCAAAACAACTGCAAACAGCCTCAATGTGGAGGAGGCATCCTTGTCCACTGACCAGCAGCTGGCCCTCATGGGCAGCCCTGCCCAGGCTCCTCAGAGTCTAGTTTCCTATGACAGTAACTCAGCTGTGTTGGAGTCCCATCTGTGACTCCCACAGAAAGCACTGTAGGCCACGTTTCTCAACACAAGGCTTACCTCTCACAAGGTGAGACCCTCAGTGCTGACCTAACCTCAAGAAAAGGCTCAGGTTTTGCCTCGCTTTCCAACCTTCAGTGTATCTGCCTGCTGCCCAGCAGGCTAACGGCAGGCCTTAGAAGGGCCACCTGCAAGGAAGCAAGGGGGTGACCAGGGGCCTGGCTAACCTCCTCCCCCTCTGAACTCAGGTAGCCTCCAATCAGTCCAGCCAGACATGATTAAATGGTTGGCTACACACAGGGATGGAAGACCCCGGGGGAAGAAGGGCATGGAGCCAACTCCCCGAGGCAGCCCCAGGGCACCCTTTGGTCTGTTGATCATTAACAGAAGCCACCTCATGGCAGGCAGAGAAGGGGAAAGTCCAAGGGGATGGCCTACCTCCTCCTCCCAGACTCCATCTCCAAATGTGCCAATGCAGGGCCTCAAGGGAGGTGAGGTCATGGCACTCAACAGAGGGGGTGTGTGTAGAGGCATCTAATCCAACTGGTTGCCTCCTGTGTTCATGCAGAATCTCCACAAAAGGCCAAGGGAGAGGGCAACTAACACTGATCGATTTGTAGTTACTGTGTGCCAGGAGCTGTGCCAGCGTCCCAGCCTACAACACTCTAGCATAGTGGTGAAACGCAGTGATGGAGAGTGATGGAGCTCGCCTGCCTGAGTTCAAATCCTGACATTGTCTCCCCTTGTGACAAATTAGTGAACTTCTCTGCACCCCAATTTCTCCATCTGTATAAAGGGAGTAGTATAGAGCTTCCTCCACGGGGTCATTATGGTCATTCAATGAGTTAATACACAGGAAGTTCTTCGAGGACTACCTGGCACTTACGAAAAGTTGTCATGACTAATGGCTCACTTGATCTCACAGTAACCCCTTGAGATACAGCTGAAAAATCCAAGGTTGAGTCATTTACCCAAAGCACAAGCTGGTAGATGGGGAGCTGGGATTTGAATCCTGGTCCAAAGGCTCCATTCAACACTTCTTCCTTCATGCCCTGGATCCTTCCCCTGCCATGACCCACTCAGCCTCTTCAGTACCCAGAGTTTTGTGATCCATTTGACTGTAAAACCCATCTTTGAACTGACCCCCAATCTCAGTTGGCCCTCAATGCCCTCCTTTCACGAGTGTCACTGAACTATAGCAGGCTCCTAGCCTTCCTCCTGACAGTGAGGCCTCCAGGCCAGAAAAGGTATTGCTCAGTGGCCAACATAGCTCATTTCTTTGAGCTGCTCCAAGGAAGACCTTCATTCAACAGCCAGAGAGTGTGTTGCAGGACCAGCAACCACAGAGACCCTGCCCATCCATGGCAGACCTGGTGCAGCCCCCTAAACCCAGCCTTCAAGATGCCCTATCCTCCAGGGTAAGGGGTGGAGAAGAAGGCCTTGTGCCCAGGATTGGCCTGGCCTTTCCTGACCCACTTCCCTTGTGAAGACCTTCCCTTCAGCTCCCTCGGCATGGTTCCTATCCTTCCCAGATGCAGAGGAGCTCAGAGATGGGGGTTTCTTGCCAGCTCTGGGTTCACACCTCCCTGGCCTCCCTGCCAGACTAGACTACAGGGCTGCTGCTGAGGCCCCTTCTAATATCCTGGAGAAATAATGGGCCTGAAAGAGTCTGCTGTTCCCTTTCCCAAGGGCCATCTTCTCTAACTCCAAGGACTCGATGGTGCACAATCAGACTCTCGTGGCTACCACATATGGGCCTGGGTGACCTAAATCCCAGCTTGAATGAGTTCCCCAGGAAGACACTTAGGTGGGGTAAAGGGTTAAGGCCCAGGGACATGGAGCTTCCCCACAAGATAAGGAGTTTCCCCTGAGCTTCACAGTCAACCCCCACCCTCCAGGGCCTCCAGTGGTCAACGTCTCTATCTTGGTTATCTAAGTCAAAGGACTGATTCCCATAGAGGAAACTGAGGGGTGGACAGGAGGTACACCTGGGCCTCTAGGAACCTAACCAGGATCGCCGTTGAGAGGGGAAGTGAGAAAGGTGTCTGCCACATGCTCAGGTGTGCCTGCAGGGAATGAGCTCAAGGCGAATGATGTTTTGCTTTTACTCCAAGAGGAAGATCACGTGCCACCACCAACCACCACCACCACCACCAGCTCCACCCACACACAGAGTCATTTCCTCCTTAAGGGACAAGAGGCCTCGGTTTACTCCAGTCCCAAGAAGAGCTGCTTTTCCCCTCCCTATACCACCAACCCCTGCCCTGGAACAGGTAATAGTCTACTTTTCTACTTCATCCCACTGACCCCCAGTAGCTATCTGCTGACTAGGGAAATGAGTTGTGAGTAGAGGTAGGTCTTTGAGGCTCAGGGACGTCCCTGGCCTACCCAGTGTTCTGCTGCAGACCTTCAGAAGAGGTCTGGTGGAATCACGGTGGAAATTCAGCTGAACTCCCCGAAACTTACTGGGTGTAAGGAACCAAAGGCAAGTGAGCCTCAAATAGCAATCTGTCTTTCCCAAAGAAGCCCTCCCTAGGCTCAGACTCATGATTTTTAGAAAGTTCCAACTCCTCTGGCAGGTGAAATGCTACCTCTAAGTGGTCATCTGGCCTTGGTGGGGGTGCTTCTAGCCAAGGAGACCCCACCCTTCCCGAGATGACAACACACCTGACTTTGCACAGCATCTGAGATTGTAACTCAGGTGGGGGGAACCCTTGGTGACTTGCTGTGTTGTTGGCCAGCGTTAGTACTCACTTCCCCTAAACTGCCCTCCAAACACAGATGCATGTCAAATCTAGCCCCAGTCCTCAGTTCTTGTGACTGAGCCCCTCACCCCGCTGGCTGTTCCTCTCCAAGCAGCCAGTGCTTCCTTACACCCACCCCAGGTGGTAGGTGCTGAGAGGCTAGGACCGAGGTAAATTTCCTGTAGGAAGAATGAGCCCAAGGCACCCCAAAAAAGAACTCACTCGAATCCAAGCCTGCGTTGTGTGCCATGTGGTGCTAGGTCCTCCTTAATCATTTTGGCAATCGAAACACCAGCCCACCAGCGCGAAGGAATGAAGAGTACAGGCTGGGTGGGGCAGACATTCAAAAGGTTTTGAACGTCAAGACAGGTTCCCCCCAAAACTCTGAGCCTTGGCTCCCCAGAACCGCTGAGGCCACACAGGTGTTGGCAGGGCTGGGCCGGGCCTGCTGTTATTCAGCCAACAAACACACTGGGCAGTCTTTTCAGAAGGAATACGGCAGGAAGTACAGGCTCCTTTGCAGAAAACACACACACACACACACACACACACACACACACACACACACCCCATCCCCTCCACCCCACCCCCAACCTCAGCTCAGCAAACTGCCAGCATCAAGGAAGGGAGCTAAGGCTTAGCTGTAGGGATCAGATTCAGACAACCACAGCCTCCTCTCCCCCTCCCCAGGACCTGCAAGGGAAGAACCTTACTGGCAAAGTCAAGCCAAAACCAAGTAAAACCAGCTCCACCATCCATGTTTCTTGAAAAAACGGGGTTTATTGATTTTTAAACTGCAAATAGTCGTTACAAAAAGTTTTTTTTTCTTTTAAATAAATTCACACAAAGAAAGAGAAATAGAAAGCGACGGTAGTGACCAGCAAGAGGAATAATAATTACATTCATCTTAATGTGTGTGTGCCAGTTCTGTTTACATTAACATTGGAAAACTCCAGACCTGGAATCCAGAACCTCAAATCTGTGAGTGGAATGTCTTGAGATGGGCACGTGGAAGTCAAAGGGTTTCTCTCTTTTTTTTTTTTTTTTTTCCCTTTTAGAAGCTATACATAAAAAGTTGTTTTCCTTCTGTACTGTCACAGAACTTTTACATACATTCTCAGTCCTAGTCATGAAAGGCCTAAAGAGAAAGAAACTCAATTTGCAGTCCAACACAAAGGGGGGAATTTCTAAAATAAATAATCCAACAGTTTTTTGCATTTTTTTAAATTAATTTTTCATTTTTTTAAAATAAAATAACCAAAAAAGTGTAAAGTTACAAAAAAATGTCGTTGAAGAATAATATATTAAAACTGTGGAAAAAAAGGAAAAAGACACGTCACAAAATTTTAAGATTAATATGAAGATCATAATTTAACATAAAAGAATATATTCTATGGATTTGTCATCCCGATAAATATGAACAAAATTAACAAAAAAAAGCATAGTTTGGCAATAAATACGTTTTGATAAGTTAAATAAGCTTTTTTATATTGATGTGCAGTGACAAGCAAAATTTTTGCTCTCCAATTTCTGAAAGTTATATGAAGTTTAAAACCCAGGGAAGAAAGCATGGCGTGAGTGCTCTAAGGATAGACCTACGGTATTCTAGAGCAAAAACCATTAAAGCTACTTCTACAGGAAATCGTTTTACACAGATATTGTATGTGGAATGAATACCATTAACTGCTCACCCCTTACATTTTTTTTTTTAGCTTTTCTCTCATTTTTTTTTGTTGTTATTTTTTTTTTAAAGATGTCACATATGAACTGGGGAACTTTAGCACCAAAATCAAGTCTCTTATAGTCCATCTAGCTTCCCCTTCCTCCCCACTTAAAAAAAGAAAAAAAATTAAATCACAAAGTCCCACTTAAGTCAAAATCTTCATCCGCTTTTTCAGCCTTCCTTCCTGCAGACCTACACAAACCCAGGCAAGATTAGTCAACAGGGGTTCAGATAGGGAAGAAAAAGGTTTTGAATGTCAAGATAGGTTTCCCCAAAAACCCTAGTCTGGCAACAACTCTCCCAAGGGGCTGGGGGGGGGGGGGTCAGGCGGAGAGGTGACACCGGGAAGAGGGGAAGAGTAAGTGAAATCAGGGAAGGTGCAGTTGTGTCGCCAGTGGAGGGGGCTGCTGGTTCCGGGTCTCCACCTCCCCCATGGGCAGAGGCTCCGGGAGGCCCACGGGTGCCCTCTGGCGCTGAAGAGGTAATGTAGTCACAGTGACAAAGTTAGATTACAAGGCACTAAGTTGCTTCTGTAAACTGTTACTGCTTTTTCTTTTGTGATTTGGCACTTAAGGCTTAAGCCAGAAAAAAAAAAAAGAGGCATCTACTGACAAAATATGGGACTTGTCTGTTATGCGTGGTAAGTGGGCTATAAACCAGGGAGGGGGTTTCAAGCCAGAAGAAGCTACTGACAAATTGACTTGTCCTTATGTTAGGTGGGGTAATGACGGGGAGAGGGAGGGGACATTCTGAGGTGCTGGGGGAAAGGGGTTGAGCTTAACTTTGTTAATGTAGGGCTTGTGGGGAATCAGATGGGTAAGGAGAAGAGGGTATGGGGTTTGGGTGCAGGGTAGGGGTTGGAGTAGGCAGGAGGTCCCTCCCTACCCTGGCTTAGTCATCTGAGATGGAAAGTCTGCTGAAGATGGGCAGGCGTCTTGAGTTGTCCAAGGTCGGGGAGTCTGAGCCACTGTGGCTGCTGCTGGAGCTGCTCAGGTAGCCCTCCTGGTCCGAGAGAGAATCCTGAGGGCTGGGGGGAGAGTCAAACATGTGAGGGGACTCGGACATGGGCCGGAAGAGAAAGGTGGTCGGGGAGCCACCCCCGGGGAGCCCCATGCTAGGGGCAAAGAGGCTTGCCAGCTCCTGGCTGGAGAAGGCAAAAGGGTTATTGGTGCCATCGGGCAGGGTAGGTGAGCTCAGGAGGTCATCGGCGCTCAGGATGGGGGGTGGGGTGATGGACGTGGGGCTGTCCAGCAGCCCGGTGGCAGCGGCGGTGGCAGCGGCACTGGGAAACCCAGCAAAGCTAAAGCTATGCTGGAGGCGGGGACGGTCAGCGGAGAGGTCCCGGGCCCCGGCCAGGGCACGGCGCTCTTCTGCGTTGTGGATGAAGTGGCAGCGGGGCCCATAGGGGCAAAAGCCGATGGTGTGGAAGGTGCGGCACAGCTCCGTCTTGTACTTGGGGTGGCGGGTCAGGCTGCGGAGCTCGTGGATGCCGTGTGCGAACTGGCACTTGTCCCCGTACTTACAGGCACCGTTTTCCTCGAAGGGGCGGCACAGCTCCGTCTTGTAGCGGCTGGAGTTGACCTGGCCGCTCCCGGGCTGCTTCTGGGTAGGGAGCAGCCGCTCGCCCCCTTCCGAGAAGGAGCGGTCTCGGAAGCGGCTGTCCCGAGAGCTCAGAGCTGGGGCTGGCTCACCCTTGAGGCTGCTGAGGAGCTGGTTCTGGTGGAACTTGGAGCTGGGCAGGGTGACCGAGTGCCTCCGAGGGAAGCCCCCACCGGCAGGGGTGCCCACGGCCTTTCTGTCCAGCAGGCAGCCCCCCGCACTGGGTGCACTGTAGTTGAGCATCTTGTTACCCTGGAAAGAGAAGAGAAAGGATGATAAGGACGGAAGAAGACATCTACCAGGATGTCCACAGCCCTCTCCACAATCACGAACGCCGTCTGTCTCCAAGAGCTCATCTCCACCTCTGCTCTAGCAAGCCCCCTTCCCTCTCTCCCTCCCATAGACCATTCACCTGGGTTTATTTTGGCCCCATGAATAAGAAACCACAAAATCCAGACTGTGTGACAAGCACCCTGCTCCATACCTGCAATGCCTCCTGCAATGCCACCCCCATATCCTCTGTCCCCAAAGCCACCACTTTAATCTGTAAAGTTCAACTTCCTTACTGCCCAAATAGTTTCGTCAACTCAAAATATCTCCAACAACCCAGACCTCTCCAGATTACCCTCCCCTAACAAAACAGGTAAATCTCAGAGAGACTATTATAGGCCAGGTTAGGTCCCCTTCTAATCAGTCCCTGCTTAATTGATACCCCCTCCCTCAAGACCCGGCCTAAGAAGACTCTCAACTTCCTCCTTCCTTTGGCAACAGGTTTTCAGACTGCCTTTGCTTTTTCTTGTGGGGAGGAGCTTGGGAGCCTGGTCTGAGGTTGGGAGAGACAGGGAAGTGATTCCTGAAAATAAAACTCATTGCCCTAAGTTCCCGGAAGAGGTATTTTCCACAATGATCTCTCTCACCATTCCCACTCAGGCCCAGCCCATCCCGTCCCCCTTCACTGCGAAGATGCCTTTGCAATTAGTCTTCTGGCTGCAAGAGCAGGCTTGGATAAGAGCGCCAGTGTTTAATCTTTAAGCAAAGCTGCAGATGGAAAGGAAAAGGAAAGCACCAACCCCCCTAACCCATCTTCCAGTGAATAGCAGATTGGGGTTGGTGGCGTTGGGGGCAGAGCCACCAATGGCAGGTTTCTGGTCCAATGCGATCCTGGTCACCTGCCCAAATTGTACCCAAGATTTGGAAAGGGTGCAGGTCGGGGACCTAGGAGTTAGTTTCCAGCCCATGTGGGTGTCATTTTGCAAATTCTAATGTTGGTCCCTTAGGCTCAGCAAGGGGGGATCGCGAATCTGTAACTGCAACCACCCCACCGAGAGGATTACAGGAACCCAGTCGAGAGCTGGTTCCCAACAATGAGGTTCATTTAAAACCCTCATTCATTTAAAAACCTCCCCTGAGGGGGGGAGGGGGCCAAAGAAAGAAACAGATCAAAGAGCGGGAGAGTCGGAAAAAGAAGGTAGAAGTGTTGGGTAGCTCTGGCAGCCGGGCCGGCAAGTGGAGTTTGGGAATATGCAGGGAGGAAAAGGAAGCTGAAAAATTCAAACTTTTAAAATGTTACTCTTCAGCTCCTCGGCGTCCCTGCACCCCAACCCTGCAGCCCTGGGGCCTTGGCAGCTGCACCAACAGGAGCAGCAAGCTGGGAAAACAGCAACATGACCCGACGTGTTAAGAGAAGGCAAAACACTTCAGCAATTAAAAGCAGCCCAGCAGCTTCGCCCTTTCAAATTGGGAGGAGGAGGCTGGAAAGAAATTTAACAACATCCACTGGCTTTTGCTATGTACGTTTAAACCGCAGTCCTGGAACACTCCGACTTTAGAACTTGCTTTTTCAACACTGGCTGGCAAGCAACATGTTTCAAGGAGGCCCCCCCCATTAAATCCTTACTCGCGGGACTCTAGAGTTCAAGCCAGCATTTTGCTGCCCTCCTCCCTGCCACCCGCCACCAAAAATCGACCAGCCGCAACGACTCGGTAACACAGGTAAGCAGGTCAACTCCAATGCCTCGTTCACCCCAAAGTTTGCTGCACGATCGGCTATCGCGGGAAGAAGCCCAGCGGAGCTAGGGCGGACTCCAGCACCACTGCAAACTTGTTCTGCAACATCTTTTTGAATCACAACTTGGCCTCCTTCTTCCTCGCATATCCCCAGCTCCCCCAAAAGGGGAGGAAAACATCCCAGAGACTCACTTCCCCGAGGGATCTCCCACTCCCAATCCCACGGGTCAGCAATGCTGCTGGACAGATCTAGGGCGCACACTGGGAACCCATCAGACCAACAGCAAGTTACGTAAAAAAGAATCGCCCAAAACTTGTCCCAATCCCAGCCCTCCTCCCAAGGCCCCCGGGCTGCCCCGCCAGGCAAACTTCGCCCCTCAAAACTCTAGCCTCCAGATTTGCACGTAATCCCCGCCAGGAACAGTTGAAACTCAAAGGGTGGGAAGAACGGGGCCAAATTCCTTCAAACTTGGAAGAAAAGAATCATCTTGCTGCACCACCTTCCCCACTGCCTTCCAAGACCCAAACTTTTGTGGGTTCTTTTTTGAGGCAAAAGATAAAGAGTTTTTGGAAAGCAAATGCTCCGCCCCACTTTACCTTGCATAAAACTTCGCTCAAGTCGAAGATGGTGGCAGACACTAGGGTGGTGGTCATCCTGTGCGCTCGCGCGGGCCAGCGGCGAGAATCTGGTGTGTCTCGAAGGTCCCGGTGAGGGAAAGGCGCAGCCTCTCGGGTCTGGAGTCCCACACGCCAGTTCCCAGCGCCCCTCGCCTTTCTGACTCCGGGGCTGCGGCGCGCAAAGCCCGATTTATAAAGTTTCAGATTTGGTGGGCCGGGAAAGGAGGAGCTTTAAACTTATTTAAATGAGGAAGAGGAGGAAAAAGAAGTTGATTGACACTGGAGTTGAATCAGCCATGCGGTCAGGCGGGGCGGGGGAGGGGAGGAGAAGAAACTTTCAAAAGGAAGAAGGGGGAGGGGAGACGAGAAAAGAAGGCGGAAAAAAAAAAAACCCCACTCCGAGCCGCGCACAACTTTTTTTTTTCTTAAAGAGGAAAAGTTTCGAGTCGGCTGACTTCGCTACCCAGCGCTTCAGGCGCCCCTCTTCGGGCCCGCGCGGGCGCAGAGCGGGAGGGGCGCGCCCCCTCCTTTGTCAGCCTCCGAGCGCGGCTGTGACGTCACTCATTCCACTCCCTCCGGGGTTCTTGTTGTGGTGTTGTTGTTTTTTGTTGGGCAGGAAGGCGGGCTCGACTTTCTCTTTTTGCCAGCAGGAGCTGAAGCCCGTCCTTAGCGCCCGGGCTGCGGTTTCCATGTTGAGCCGGTGGTCCCCTTGAAACTTCCAAAGTGTCTGCACAACTTACCTTTTCCCGACTTCTCTTACGCACTCGGCTTCCCTCCGCAAACCCGGCTGGCCGAGGACAGTAGAAATTTGGGACGCACAAAACGTTCAAGTCTAGGGTTTTATGTTTTTTTTTTTTTTCCAGCGGGGCGTAGGGTGGGGCGCTGTGCGGGGGGGACTAGGGAAACTTTTTCCCCAAGAGGACACGGCCTGGCGGGCGCGAGCGCGGCAGTTTAGCGCGCCGCACGCGTCCACACTCGCGCTCGCTTTGCAGCCGGCGCTCTCCGGGTGTGGGCGGGTGGGGGGCGTCGCAAAAAAAGATTACAGCCCGGGCCGATTGTTTGTTTTACCAGGCCTAGGCGTGGCGTTTCTTTTCACGCATCCAATCTTTAAACTTTTAGTAAAGAAAACCCTAATCCTTCCTGAATGCCCCTTCCTCCCAGAAAAAGCCCACCAAGCAACTCACAACTTTCCACGCGCGCCCTCAATTCTGGGCGGCGCCACAACCCTCCTTCCTCCTCCATCCTCCCCCCAACACACCTCCAGACTCTAGAACAATGAAAAAAGTTTACTTTGATAAGAAAGAAGGTAAAAAGGTGGACGGAGGCGGCACTTTTAACTTATTGTTGCTTCTCTCGCCCCCACGGGAAAGTGGAACATATGGCTTGTCACGCTGCGCCGTTTTGGCGGGAGGTGGGGAGGGGGGCATGGGAGCCAGGAAAGCGAAGGGCCCGCAATGGAGCATGACTCCCTTGAAAATGACAAAATACATATTTACTGTTATGTTTGGATGCCACCCACCCAAATACAAAGTTAAGGTGTCCCCTATCCGCCCTCTGCGCCTTTGCCCCGGTGCCGGCGTGGTGACCCAGGCGGAAGTCGCAGGGCCGCGCTTCTTTCCGATTTCCACGCGGGCCTCGCCGCCCCCTAGGCCCTCGCACGTTTCTTCGCTGCACTCTAGGCCGCCGAGTCTGTTATGAAATCCGGTGCTGCCGAGTGGCTAAGATTGAGTTCCATTGCGATGTAATTGGGTCACCCCATTATGAGCACGTTTCTTTGGAAAGGACGGGGCGGGCCAAAGAGAGCGCTCGAGTCACACTCTCACCACCCCCAACACACATTTTTTTTTTTAACTGCATTTTTTATTTATTCGTCAACCTCTGGGCAAACCCAGCGAAACCTTCCAAATCACAACTGTTTGAGAAACCGGTTGTTTTCAACTTTGCGAAACACAACTTATGCTGCAGCCACGAACCTACGTGATCCCAGCGGGATCGGCTTTCATTTGTCTCCTCTGCCTGAAATTGATGGCCCCCACTTTAACACGGCTGCTGCCCCTCGCCTGTTCTGCTGCTGCTCTCCAGCCGCCTGTTGCTTCTCTCCCCCTGCTCCCATTTTTCAGCTTTTCTGGCAAGCGCCAGAAAGGGAATAACTTCCATCCACCTTAATTTCAATCACTCAAGTGTAGGTTTCTTTCTTAGAGGGATGTTTGCTCGTTCCTTTCCCAGCCCCAAGTGGGTGTTGGGGCGTGGGGGGGGGGGACGATTTCGTGCAGTTTCTTGGTGATGAGGTAATGAGTTCCAGATTTCGGGACAGAGCAGGGTGCACGCTGAAACCACAAGGTTAGTCTGAGTTCTGATGTGAAACTATTTCGGTTTTTTTATTCCCCCGGCCTCCACCCATTCCCGCTCCCCCAAACCGCCGCCCCAAAGGGGGCCGGCTGGTCTTTAACTCCCGAGGGTTGGCGAAGCTCGGCTGAGGGGACCAGAGGAGGGGCTGGAAGCAGGCAAAGGGGAAGGGGACTGGGAGCGGAAGGGGCCCCCTTCCCGGCCCAGGGCTGTCCCCCTGCTCCGGGCAGCGCCGCTTTCCCTCCAAGTCTGCGGGACCGGCCAGGAGCACCATCGGGCGTCCCAGAATGGCCACAAAGTGGGTTTTTCCAAAGAAAGCTGATTCCTCGAATTTCTTAGGCTTTTCCAACTCCCAGCGGCCCTCCCCTCCCCCTCTCCCCGGGGGCGCGGGGTCCTCAAGGCTGCGGCTGGCCCGGACCGCTCGCTCCCGAGTTGTTTACCGGCCCCGCCGGCCGAGGGTTTGTTCCAGCTCCCAGAGTCTGCCTCTATAATTAAACTCTTTTTTTAATTGTCGGGTTGAAACGTCATTTCGGGGACTTTCCAAGGGTGAGGGAACGGAGGGGAGGGAGCGAGTTCCTTAACCCTTCGCTGACCCGGTGTCCCCGCCGCGGCTGGCCGGGGCGGGGTGAGGGTCCGAGGGCGGGAGCCGCCCCCCGCCCAGACGTGCTCCGCCGGTGTCCCGAGCGGCGAGCCCCGACGGGGCAGGAAGGCCGAGGCGAGGCGAGGCGGCGCGGCCGGCCCCCACCGCCTCCCCGGCGCAGGCCGCCCTCCGCTCCTTACCCCGCCGTGCCCAGGGCGGCCGCCGCCTCACCTGCACTGCCGCCTCCGGCCGGGAGGCGGTGGGCCGGCTCCTCAGTCCCGGGCCGACTTCCGGGCCCTCCCAGTTCGCCGGGAGCGCGGCCCTTCCCGGGGAGGGGCGGCCCAGGTATTTCAGCTTGGGGGTGGGGTGGGATGTTCGGTTTTGTGCCGGGGGGAAGGAGAAAGTCCTCGGAGTAAAGGAGGCGCTGCGGATGTGCATATTCATCGGCCTGTCTGGACCCCGAGCGCACCTCCAGGCAGGTGAGAGTGTGGAGCGCCGGGCCGCGGAACCCCCCATCGTTCGGCCTAGTCACAGGCGTCAGCAGGGGACCCCCCTCCCGGGAGCCCCGCAGTGCTGCGCTTCCTCTCAGGCTTCAGGTCTTACCCCTGGAGTCCCCCGGTTTAAAGTTTGGAATGCCGATTCTTCGCCCCAGGTGGGGCCGGGAAACTGCGTTTTTGGTAAATTTCCATCTCACGACCCCGTACACGAATGTTTGAGAATCAGTGAGCCAGGACATTGAAGTCAAACAGTCCTGGATCCAAATCTTGGCCATTTTCTAGTTATGGGACTTTTCGAGTCACTGACCAAGGCCTCAGTTTCTTCATCTCTGAAATGGGAATTATGATACCTGCCTAAATTTGGCTCATAAAGTGCCTAGAGTCATGCCTCACTGAAACCCTGTATACACCATGTTGTTGTATGTTAACTAAGCCATTTGGCAACCGTTATTACACCACAAAACAAATTCTGAGGCTCTTCACTTGGCGAAGGATTATTCAGTGAAGACTTACATTATATTAAATGGTCAACTGACAACTTTTAAGTTTAATCTGTGTCACTCTCTAGCCTCCACCCCCAGCCCTGGACAAGGCAGGCCCTGATGCCTGGAAATGGGGAATCTCTCAAAGTCCTCAAGCCCCTGGAAGAGCTTAGTGGATATTACTGAGCTGTCAGTATTCTCCTGAACAAGGCACAGTTCTCAGGAGATGGCACTTCAGCGGCACTGCAGGGCATCTGGAATTTTTGGGTTTGGGAGCAGGCTGCCTCCTACTAGGACTACTGAGAATTCAACCCCAGGACTAACATTGCCCTGGGGAGTCTAATTGCCTAGGTCTCTGCAAGACGTTCCAACTGTCAGTTATCAGGCTAGCCCACAGCTACATCTCGCCGCTTGCCTTAACCTGGGCCCCACCTAGAACAGTCCAGCAGAATCTGACTCTCTTACTCCAGCTTAGAATTTTTGCACTCCCCATCACCACTTCTCCCATCCTCCAGGGTACTCCCCAGGCACTAGTCCCATTTAGATGAAAATGAGCCATCTTCCTCCTTCTCCAGGGCCTTTGCACATGCAAATCCCTCTGTCTGAATCAACCTTCCTTTAGCCCAAGTAAATTCTAAATCGTTCTTTAGGACGCAGCTCAAACCTCGCTTCCTCTGGGAAAACGTTCTTGATGCTTTCCTTCCTCACAAAACAGCGTCTCTCCTCTCTGTTAGGCTCTTACAGAATGTTCATTTCCTTCAAAGTAGTTATTTCAGTTTGTCAGTATACATTCATTCCTGTAACTTTTTTTTTTTTTTTTACTTTTCAATTTAACATACAGTAAAATTGATCTTTATTTGGTGTACAGTTCTATGAATTTTAACTAATGAATTGATTCATGTAACTACCACAATCAGGAAAGAGAACAGTTCCATCACCCCTCAAAAACTCCCTCCTACTATCCCTTTGCTAATTCAGACCTTCCTCCATCTCTTTTGTCCTTTGTTTTTTTGTTTTGTTTTTTTTTTATTCTGTTTTGCTTTCCTCCATCTCTAATCCCTGGCAACCACTGATCTGTTTTCTGTCACTGTACTTTTGTCTTTCCCAGAATGCCATATAAATGGAATCATATTATATGTTTGATTTCACACAGCATATACCATGTTGTTGCATGTATCAATAGTTTACTCCTTTTTATTGATAAATAGTATTTCAATGTGTGCTTATACAATTGTTTATCCATTCTCCTGTGTGCTTATTACAATAGTTTATCTGTTTTCCTGTTGAAGGACATTGGATTATTTCCAGTTTTGGGCCATTATGAATAGAGTTTCAATAAACACTCATGTACAGGTTTTCGTGTGAACACAAGTTCTTATTTCTCTAGGGTAAATGGAGCGAGATTGCTGGGTCATATGGTAACTGTATGCTGAAATTTATACATAACTGCCAAATCATTTTCCAGAGTGGCTATACTGTTTTGCATTTCCAACAACAATATATGAGAGTTTCCAGTTGCTCCAAATCCTCACCAGCACTTAACAGTATTACTATTTTTTGTTTCAGTCATTCTAATAGGTATGTGATGGTATCTCATTGTGGTTTCAGTTTGCATTCCTCTAATGCTATTGAACATCTTTATGTATGCTTATTTGCCATCTGCATGTACTTTTTGGTGAAGCATCTGTTCAAACTTTTTGCCTATTTTTTAGTTGGGTCATTTAGTTGGGTGTTTTCTTTTCTCTCTCTCTCTCTCTCATTTTTTTTTTTTTTTTTTTTTTTTTTTTAAGAGACAGGGTTTCAGCATGTTGGCCAGGATAGTCTCCAACTCCTGACTTCACAATCCACCAGCCTCAGCCTCCCAAAGTGCTGGGATTGCAGGCATGAGGCCCCACACCCGGCCAGTTGGTCGTTTTCTTACTGTTGAGTTTTGAGAGTTCTTTATATATTCTAGATATATAAAGTTCCTTTGTTGCTTATATGACGTGCAAATATCTTCTCATGTCTTTACCTTATCTTTTCATTCTCCAAACAAAGGCTCTTTCACAGAACAAAAGTTTTTCATTTTAATGAAGTCTTAATTTATCAGTTTTACCTTTTGTGGCTCAGGCTTTTGATGTCAGAGCTAAGAAATCTTTGCCTTAACCCCAGGTCAGTAAGATTTTTTTGTTTTCTTCTGAAAGAAAATCAAATATGTTACATATTTTGATGGTCTGTTAGGTGCCTAACTGTATGTAATTGTTCTATCTTCTTGCTATATTAAACATTTTATTAATATATAATGTCCTTGTCTCTTGTAACCTTCTTTGACTTAAAGTCGATTTTGTCTGATATTAGTATAGCCATTCCTGCTCTCTTTTGGTTACTGTTTGCTTGAAGTATCTTTTTCTGTCCTATTGCTTTCAATCTATTTGTGTCTTTAGATCTAAAGTGAGTCTTTTGTAGACAGCATTTAGTTGGATCAGGTTTTCTTTTTTTTTTTCTTTTTCTTTTTCTTTTTCTTTTCTTTTTTTTTTTTTTTTTTTTTTCTTTTTTTTGAGACAGAGTTTCGCTCTTGTTACCCAGGCTGGAGTGCAATGGCGCGATCTCGGCTCACCGCAACCTCCGCCTCCTGGGTTCAGGCAATTCTCCTGCCTCAGCCTCCTGAGTAGCTGGGATTACAGGCACGTGCCACCATGCCCAGCTAATTTTTTGTATTTTTAGTAGAGACGGGGTTTCACCATGTTGACCGGGATGGTCTCGATCTCTCGACCTCGTGATCCACCCGCCTCGGTCTCCCAAAGTGCTGGGATTACAGGCTTGAGCCACCGCGCCCGACTTCTTTTTCTTTTTTTAAGATGAGGTTTGACCATAATGGCCAGGCTGGTCTTGAACTCCTGACCTCAGGTGATCCACCCACCTCGGCCCCCCAAAGTACTAGGATTACATGCTTGAGCCACTGAGCCCGGCCAGGTTTTCTGTTCATCCATTCCGCCAATCTCTATCTTTTGAATGGAGCACTTAAATTAACATTTAAAGTAATTACTGATGAGAAGTGACTTAATTCTGTCATTTTGTTATTTGTTTTCTAGATGCCTTAGAGTTGTATTGTTCAATTTTTTTTTGCATTACTATTTTCTTTTGCCTTAGTGGAGTTTCCATAGTGAAACATTTAAATTCCTTTCCCATTTTGTTTGGGGTATATACTACAACTACAGTAGTCCTTCCTTTATCCACACAGGATATGTTCCAAGACCCCCAGTAGATGCTAGAAACCAGGGATAGTACTGAGCACTACATATACTATGAAAATTTTTTTTCCTTCAGAATTTCATGGATAGAAGATTCATTCTTACTATAGATCTGAGCAATATAAGCATATGATTCTTCTTCCTTGTTGAGAATTTTCACCTTTTCACTTAAAGGAAGCCCTTTACTGCTCTTCCTTTGCCTCTCCAAATTGCCAGCATCACTACTCTTACATTTTGGGGCCATTATTAAGTAAAAGAAAGATTACTTGAACACAGGCACTGTGATAACACAGCAGTCAATTAGATAACCGAGATGGCTTCCAAGTGACTGACGGGCAGGTAATGGATACGGTGTGGATACACTGGACGAAGAGCTGATTCATGTCCCAGGCAGGATGGGGCAGGACAGCACGAGATTTCATCATATTACTCAGAATGGCATGCAATTTAAAACTTATGAATTGTTTATTTCTGGAATTTTCCATTTAATATTTTCAGACTGTGGTCGACTGTGGGTGACTGAAACTACAGAAAGTGAAACCACAGATAAGGGGGGACTACTGTGTTTTCTTTGTGGTTACCATGGGAATTACATTTAACGTCCTAAAGTTAAAACACTCTAATTTATAGCAGCTTAACTTCAAAAACATACAAAAATTCTGCTCCTTTACAGCTGCATCTGTATCCCTTTTTTTTTTTTTTTTTGAGACGGAGTTTCGCTCTTGTTACCCAGGCTGGAGTGCAATGGCGCGATCTCGGCTCACTGCAACCTCCGCCTCCTGGGTTCAGGCAATTCTCCTGCCTCAGCCTCCTGAGTAGCTGGGATTACAGGCACGTGCCACCATGCCCAGCTAATTTTTTGTATTTTTGGTAGAGACGGGGTTTCACCATGTTGACCAGGATGATCTCGATCTCTTGACCTCATGATCCACCCGCCTCAGCCTCCCAAAGTGCTGGGATTACAGGCTTGAGCCACCGCGCCCGGCCTCTGTATCCCTTTTATCAGTGTCACATAATTATGTCTTTATACATTGTGTACCCCAAAATATAAACTAATAATTATTTTAAATGTGTTAGTCTTTCAAATTATGTAGAAAACAAATGTGGAGTTACAATCCAAAGTTATATTAATTTTAGCTGACTAATAATTGTTTTTTAAAGTAGTCCCTTAAGTTATATCACAAAGTGGAGTTACAAACCATTGTTTCAATAATACTAACTCTTATAATTGCCTTTATTGAGATCTTCATGTAGAATTCTTGTTTGATTTTTTTTTGCTTTAAACATTTTGAATATATTGGCCCACTGCCTCTAGTCTTTAAAATTTCTAATGAGAAATCTGCCAATAATTTCATTAAGGATTCCTCTAGGGAGGCAGTGGCTCACACCTGAAATCTATCTACCATTGACGGGCATTTGGGTTGGTTCCAGGTCTTTGCTGTTGTAAACAGTGCCACAATGAACATACGTGTGCATGTGTCTTTATAATAGAAGGATTTATAATCCTTTGGATATATACCCAGTAAGAGGATTGCTGGGTCAAATGGAATTTCTATTTATAGGTCCTTGAGGAATTGCCACACTGTCTTCCAAAATGGTTGAACTAATTTACACTCCCACCAACAGTGCCTTTGGGAGGCCAAGGCAGGAGGATTGCTTGAGACCTGGAGTTGAAGATCAGCCTGGACAACAAAGGAAGAACCTATGTCTTTAATTAAAAAAAAAAAATCTGTCGTATGTGAGTCACTTCTCTTTTGCTACATCAAGATTCTCTTTTTGTCTTTGACTTTTGAGAGTTTGATTATAACATATCCTGGTGTGGGCTTCTTTATTTTGCTTGGAGTTCATTGAACTTCTTGAATGTTCACATTCATGTCTTTCATCAAATTTGGGGCATTTTTAGCCATAGTTTCAGATATTCTCATTGTTCTTTTCTCTCTCTTCTTCTGGGACTCCCAGTATGCATATAATGGTGTTCCACAGGTCCTTTAGGCTCTGTTCACTTTCCTCTATTTTTTTCCTTTCTGTTCTTCAGACTTGATAATTTCCATTGTCCTATCTTCAAATTTGCTGATTCTTTTTCCTGCCTGCTCAAAACTGTCTTTGAATCCTAAAGTGAATGTTTTGTTTTAGTTACTGTACTTTTCAGCTCTAGAATTTCTTTTTATTTTCACTTTAGGCTTACTGTCTCTTTATTGTTATTCCCATTTTGTTCATACATCTTTTTCTTGACTATGTCTGTATCTTTATTTAGTTCTTTCAGTATCTTTAAGACAGTTGTTTTATTTTTTATTTTTTATATTTTACTGCACTTTAGGTTCTGGGGAACATGTGCAGAACATGCAGGATTGTTGCATAGGTACATACATGGCAATGTGGTTTGCTGCCTCCATCCCCATCACTTATATCTGGCATTTCTCCCTATGTTATCCCTCCCTAACTCCCTACCCCCCGCTGTCCCTCTGCTAGTACCCCCCAACAGTCCCCAGTGTGTGATGCTCCCCTCCCTGTGTCCATGTGTTCTCATTGTTCAGTACCCGCCTATGAGTGAGAACATGCGATGTTTGATTTTCTGTTCTTGTGTCAGTTTGCTGAGAATGATGGTTTCCAGATTCATCCATGTTCCTACAAAGGACACAAACTCATCATTTTTTATTGCTGCATAGTATTCCATGGTGTTATGTACCACATTTTCCTTATCTAGTCTATCATTGATGGGCATTTGGGTTGGTTCCAGGTCTTTGCTGTTGTAAACAGTGCCACAGTACACATACGTGTGCATGTGTCTTTATAATGATTTATAATCCTTTGGATACATACCCAGTAATGGGATTGCTGGGTCAAACAGAATTTCTATTTCTAGGTCCTCGAGGAATTGCCACACTGTCTTCCACAATGGTTGAACTAATTTACACTCCCACCAATGGTGAAAAGTGTTCCTGTTTCTCCACATCCTCTCCAGCATCTGTTGTCTCCAGATTTTTTAATGATCACCATTCTAACTGGCATGAGATGGTATCTCAATGTGGTTTTGGTTTGCATTTCTCTAATGACCAGTGATGATGAGCATTTTTTCATATGTTTGTTGGCCTCATATATTTCTTCTTTTGAAAAGTGTCTGTTCATGTCCTTCACCCACTTTCGAGTGGGTTTGTTTGTTTTTTTCTTGTAAATCTGTTTTAGTTCTTTGTAGATTCTGGATAGTAGCCCTTTGTCAGATGGGTAGATTGCAAAAAATTTTTCCCATTCTGTTGGATGCCAGTTCACTCTAATGACTCTTTTGCTGTGCAGAAGCTCTGGAGTTTAATTAGATCCCATTTGTCTATTTTGGCTTTTGTTGCCAATGCCTTTGGTGTTTTAGTCATGAAGTCCTTGCCTGCGCCTATGTCCTGAATGGTTTTGCCTAGGTTTTCTTCTAGGGCTTTTATGGTGTTAGGTCTTATGTTTAAGTCTTTAATCCATCCGGAGTTAATTTTAGTGTAAGGTGTCAGAAAGGGGCCCAGTTTCTGCTTTCTGCCCATGGCTAGCCAGTTTTCCCAATACCATTTATTTAACAGGGACTCCTTTCCCCATTGCTTGTTTTTGTCAGGTTTGTCAAAAATCAGATGGTTGTAGATGTGTGGCATTGCCTCCGAGGCCTCTGTTCTATTCCATTGGCCTATATCTCTGTTTTGGTACCAGTACCATGCTGTTTTGATGACTGTAACCTTGTAGTATAGTTTCAAGTCAAGTAGCGTGTTGCCTCCAGCTTTGTTCTTTTTGCTTAGAATTGACTTGGCTATGTGGGCTCTTTTTGGTTCCATATGAAGTTTAAGGTGGTTTTTTCCAGTTCTGTGAAGAGGGTCATAGGTAGCTTGTTGGGGATAGTGTTTATAAATTACTTGGGGCAGTATGGCCATTTTTGCAATACTGATTCTTCCTAACCATGAGCATGGAATGTTTTTTCCATCTGTTTGTGTTCTCTGTTATTTCCTTGAGCAGTGGTTTATAGTTCTCCTTGAAGAGGTCCTTTACATCCTTGGTTAGTTGTATTCCTAGGTATTTTGTTCTCTTTGTAGCAATTGTGAATGGCAGTCCATTCTTGATTTGGCTCTCTTTACGTCTGTTATTGGTGTATAGAATGCCTGTGATTTCTGCGCATTGATTTTGTATCCTGAGACTGCTGAAGTTGCTTATCAGTTTAAGGAGATTTTGGGCTGAGATGATGGGATCTTCTAAATATACAACCATGTCGTCTGCAAATAGAGACAATTTGACTTCCTCCTTTCCTAATTGGATACCCTTTATTTCTTTTTCTTGCCTGATTGCTCTGGCTAGAACTTCCAATACTATATTGAATAGGAGTAGTGAGAGAGGGCATCCTTGTTTAGTGCCAGATTTCAAAGGGAATGCTTCCAGCTTTTGCCCATTCAGTATGATACTGGCTGTGGGTTTGTCATAAATAGCATTTATTATTTTGAGATACATTCCATCGATACCTACTTTATTGAGAGTTTTTAGCATAAAGTGCTGTTGAATTTTGTCGAAGGTCTTC
This sequence comes from Saimiri boliviensis, assembly GCF_048565385.1. Classification (NCBI taxonomy): domain Eukaryota; kingdom Metazoa; phylum Chordata; class Mammalia; order Primates; family Cebidae; genus Saimiri; species Saimiri boliviensis. Next base: position 34,910,065 of record NC_133450.1, on the reverse strand, counting down.
TCTGCATCTATTGAGATAATCGTGTGGTTTTTGTCTTTGGTTCTGTTTATGTGGTGAATTATGTTTGTAGACTTGCATATGTTGAATGAGCTTTGCATCCCTGGGATGAAGCCTAGTTGATTGTGACGGATAAGCTTTTTGATGTGCCGTTGCAATCAGTTTGCCAGTATTTTATTGAAGATTTTTGCATCTATGTTCATCATGGATATTGGCCTGAAGTTTTCTTTTCTTTTTGAGTCTCTGACGGGTTTTGGTATCAGGATGGTGTTGGCCTCATAAAATTATTTGGGAAGGATTCCCTCTTTTGGATTGTTGGAATAGTTTCAGAAGGAATGGTACCAGCTCTCTTTGTATGTCTGGTAGAACTCAGCTGTGAATCCATCTGGATCTGGGCTTTTTTTTTTTTTTTTTTGGTTAGTAGGTTATTAATTGCTGCCTCAACTTGAGCCCTCGTTATTGGTGTATATAAGGTTTTGACTTCTTCCTGGTTTAGGCTTGGGAGGGTGCAAGTGTCCAGGAATTTATTCATTTCTTCCAAGGTTTTATTGGTTTATGTGCATAGAGTTTGTTTTCAGTAATCTCTGATGGCAGTTTGCATTTCTGTGGAATCTGTGGTGATAGTCCCTTTATCATTTTTTATCGCATCTATTTGATTCTTTTTTTTTTTTTTTTTTTTTGAGACGGAGTTTCGCTCTTGTTACCCAGGCTGGAGTGCAATGGCGCAATCTCGGCTCACCACAACCTCTGCCTCCTGGGTTCAGGCAATTCTCCTGCCTCAGCCTCCCGAGTAGCTGGGATTACAGGCATGCACCACCATGCCCAGCTAATTTTTTGTATTTTTAGTAGAGACGGGGTTTCACCAGGATGGTCTGGATCTCTTGACCTCATGATCCACCCGCCTCGGCCTCCCAAAGTGCTGGGATTACAGGCGTGAGCCACCACGCCCGGCCTATTTGATTCTTTTATCTTTTCTTTTTTATTAATCTGGCTAGTGGTCTATTTCATTGATCTTTTCAAAACACCAACTCCTGGATTTATTAATTTTTTGAAGGGTTTTTTGTGTCTCTATCTCCTTTAGTTCTACTCTTATTTGTCTTCTGCTAGCTTTTGAGTTTTTTTGATCTTGCTCCCCTAGCTCTTTCAATTTTGATGATAGGGTGTCCATTTTAGATCCTTCCTTGCTTCTCATGTGGGCATTTATTGCTGTAAGTTTTCCTCTAGACACTGCTTTAAATGTGTCCCAGAGATTCTTTGTTCTCATTGGTTTCAAAGAATATCTTTATTTCTGCCTTCATTTTATTGATTATCCAGTCAACACTTAAGAGCCAGTTGTTCAGTTTCCATGAAGTTGTATAGTTCTGAGTTAGTTTCTTAATCCTGAGTTCCAATTTGATTGCACTATGGTCTGAGAGACTGTTTGATATGATTTCCATTCTTTGCATTTGCTGAGGAGTGATTTACTTCCAATTATGTGGTCAATTTTAGACTAGGTGTGATGTGGTGCTGAGAAGAATGTATATTCTGTGTATTTGGGGTGGAGAGTTCTGTAAAGGTCTATTAGGTTTGCTTGGTCCAGATCTGAGTTAAAGTCCTGGATATCCTTGTTAATTTTCTGTCTTGTCGATCTGTCTAATATTGACAGTGGAGTGTTAAAGTCTCCCACTATTATTGTGTGGGAGTCTAAGTCTCTTTGTAGGTTGTGAAGAACTTGCTTTATGTATCTGGGTGCTCCTGTATTGGGTGTGTATATATTTAGGATCATTAGCTCTTCTTGTTGCATTGATCCTTTTAACCATTATGTAATGCCCTGCTTTGTCTCTTTTGATCTTTGTTGGTTTAAAGTCTAGTTTATCAGAGATTAGGATTGCAACTCCTGCTTTTTTTTTTTTTTTTTGCTGTCCATTTGCTTGGCAAATCTTCCTCCATCCCTTTATTTTGAGCCTATGTGTATCCTTGCATGTGAGATGGGTTTCCTGGATACAGCACACTGATGGGTTTTGACTTTTTATCCAATTTGCCAGTCTGTGTCTTTTGATTGGAGCATTTAGCCCATTTACATTTAGGGTTAATATTATTATATGTGAATTTGATCCTGCCATTTTGATGCTAGCTGGTTGTTTTGCCCATTAGTTGACGCAGTTTCTTCATTGTGTCTCTGCTCTTTACCATTTGGTACGTTTTTCGAGTGGCTGGTACTGGTTGTTCCTTTCTGTGTTTAGTGTTTCTTTCAGGAGCTCTTGTAAGGCAGGCCTGGTGGTGATGAAATCTCTGAGTAATTGATTGCTGGTAAAGGATTTTATTTCTCCTTCACTTATGAAGCTTAGTTTGGCTGGATATGAAATTCTAGGTTGAAAGTTCTTTTCTTTAAGGATATTGAATTTGGCCCCCACTCTCTTCTGGCTTATAGGGTTTTTGCTGAGAGTTCCACTGTGAGTCTGATGGGCTTCCCTTTGTGGGTAACCCGACCTTTCTCTCTGGCTGCCCTTAGCATTTTTTTCCTTCATTTCAACCCTTGTGAATCTGACGATTATTTGCCTTGGGGATACTCTTCTTGAGGAGTATCTTTGTGGTGTTCACTGTATTTCCTGGACTTGAATATTGGCCTGCCTTGCTAGGTTGGGGAAGTTCTTCTGGATAATAAAACCTGAAGAGTGTTTTCCAGCTTGGATTCATTCTCTCCATCACATTCAGGTACACCTGTCAAATGTAGATTAGGTCTTTTCACATAATCCCATATTTCTTGGAGGCTTTGTTTGTTTGTTTACTCTTTTTTCTCTAATTTTGCCTTATTGTTTTATTTCATTGAGTTGATCTTCAATCTCTGATATCCTTTCTTCCACTTGGTCGATTCGGCTATTGAAACTTGTGTATGCTTCACCAAGTTCTCCTGTTGTGTTTTTCAGCTCCATCAATTCATTTACATTCTTCTCTAAGCTGTTTATTCTCGTTATCATTTTGTCAAACCTTTTTCAAGGTTCTTACTTTCTTTGCATTGTGTTAGAACATATTTATGTGAGTTTTTGTGTTGAGACCCGCTGTGCCAGCTGCAACAGCCATGCTGGAGACATCGTCACACTTTTCTGCCCAGGAATCTCTTGGTCTGTGGGCAGTAAAAACTCGTTTGGAAATGCAGAGATCACTCACCCTCTATGTTCTCGCTGGGAACTGCACTCCAGAGCCGTTCCTATTCAGCCATCTTGGATCGTCTCCAAGACAGTTGTGTTAAAGTCTTCGTCTAGTAGATCTGCCATCAGTTCTTTTTTCAGGAACAGTTTCTGTTGATTTATTTTTTGGATGGGCCATGCTTTCCTGTTTCTTTGTATGCTTTGTGATTTTTGTTGTTGTTGAAAACTGGACATTTCAGTCTAATGATGTGGTTATTCTGGAAATCAGATTCTCCCCTTTCACCAGGGTTTGCTAGGTTTGGTAATTTTTTAAAAAATTATTGTTGTAGGCTGTCTCTGTGCCAACAATCAGCCTGAAGTATAAAATGCAAGGTCTTCTGAGGTCTATTCTGTGCCTATGCCTTTCACTAAGCATGCATTTCAAGTTTTCCCTGTGTATGCAATTGTTTTTGGATGTCCTAGTCTTTAATGTCTGGTTATGAAAAGGAGAAAAAGAGAGAAATGAAGAGTTGATTTTTTTTAAAGGGGGCCTTCATCTCTTTAAATTCCCCATAAGTTAGTTCAGCAGATGGGGAGGCTCATGCAACAATGGGAGAAGGTTCAACAGTAATGGCCACCTGCATCATTGTCGACTCCTCTGTTGTCAGAAGCAGTAATCAGAGCACAACTCCCTGATATTTGGAGGACAGGGTTCTTTTGGCCCACCCTGGCTCCTGTAAGCTATGTATAAGCTACCCAGGAACACACGCACACCTGTCAACCACAGGGTGGCAGGTGGGGGATAGAAAGATGCTACTGTTCTAAGAGCTGATATGAACCAAAATTAAACACAAATTACTGTTCAAGCCTCTCCCTGGAATTTGCAAACCCTCCAAAGACTCCAGAGTTCCAAAATAGTTATATCAGATTCTGCCAGTGCAATTGTTTCTAAGAGGGGAAACATTCCTGGTGCTTCCTACTCTGCCATCTTCCTAGAATCCTCCCCTAAAAATAGTTACTTCAGCTCTATAATCCATTTAGAGTTAGTTTTTATATATGATGTAAAATTTAGGTTGAGGTTTTTTGTTTTGTTTGCTGTAGATTTTCACTCCGAACACTATTTGTTGAAAAGATGATCATTTCACCATTGAATTGCCTTTATACCTTTCCAAAAATTTAATAGCCATATTTGTAAGGCCTCTTTATTTTGTTCCACTGATCTGTATCCATCTCTTCACCAATACTACACCATCAATTATTGTAGCTTTATACTAAGTCTTAAGATGGCATAATTCCTCCAAATTTTCAATTTTTTGAAATTGTTTTAGCTATTCTAGTTTCTTTGCCTTTGCATATAAACTTCAGAATCAGCTTGTCTATAGGTAGGGGGGAAAAAAAAGCCCTACTGAGATTTTTACTGTAAATGCATTAAATCTATAGATCACTACAGGGAGAATTACTATGTTGAGTCTTCTAATTCATGCACGTAGTATGTCTATTTAGGACTTATTTGATTTCTTTAATCAGTGTTTTATAGTTTTAATCTTTTTTTGAAATGGGGTTTTGCTATGTTGTCCAGGCTAGCCTCAAACTCCTGGGCTCAAATGATACTTCCGCCTCAGCCTCTCAAGTGGCTGGGACCTCAGACACATGCCACCATGCCCAGCTGTTTTATAGTTTTTTTTAGCACATGGATTCTATATATGTTTTATTAGATTTATACCTAATATTTCCTATTTTTGGAACTACTGTAATTTTTAAAAATCTTGGTTTCCACTTGTTCATTAGTTTATAGAAATTTAGTTGATTTTTGTGTTTTGACCTTGTCTCCTGTGATCTAACAATGTCACTTTAGTTTTAAGAGGATTTTTTTGATAGATTACTTGGGGTATTTTTGTTTACTTACTTTTGTTTTGCTTTTGTTTTGAGATAGAGTCTCACTTTGTTGCCCAGGCTGGAGTGCAGTGGCACAATCATAGGTCACTGAAGCCTCAAATTCCTGAGCTCAAGCAATCCTCCCACCTCAGCCTCCCAAGTAGCTGGAACTATAAGTACATGCCACCATCCCAGCTAGTTTTTAAAATTTTTTGTAGAGATAGGATCTCACTATGTTTTTCAGACTGGTCTCCAACTTCTGCCGTCAAGCAGTCCTCCTGCCTGGGCATCCCAAAGTGATGAGATTACAGACATGAGCCCCTGTACGAGGCCTGTTTTTGTTTTTAAACATGTTGTCTATAAATAGGAATAACTTAATTTCTTCCTAACTTATGCATTATATTTAATTTTCTTGCCTGATTTCCCTATCCAGGATTTGCAATATGATGTTGACTAGGTACGGTAAGAGTAGATGTCCTGACCTCGTTCCTGATTTTAGGGGGAAAGCATTCGGTCTTTCATTTTAACGTACAACATTAGTTACCAGTTTTGGGTAGCCATTTAACTTTTTAACATTCCCTTCCCACTAGCATGTACCCTCTATCAAAGCAGGCTCTCTCTGCTCTCAGCTCAACCGCTAGTGCTTAGTGGCTAGCAGACAGTAGGCTCTCAATAACTATTCGTGGGGGAAAAAAATGAAGATTTAGCGCTTCCCTACTTTGTCAGCTTAGCCAGCCACAATCACCGTCCTGTATGACAGACAACAGGGGGACTTGGCTGAATATGCAAAGACGTTAGAAGAATAATCTTACATTAAACACCCCAACAAATCCAGCTAGGCATTTGCCCCATAGAATTACAATCTTAAGCTGCAGAGCGTTTGTAGATCAGCTTTTCGGCAAAGCATACTGTGTCAAAGCATTTATCTATGAGGAATAGGTGACTGCAGCATAATAGTTTTTTAGATTGAGAGCGTTCCATTCCCAAAAGGAATTTAAACAAAAAGCTCTCAGATATGAAAAACAGGGGTTTTCATGGTAGAGAATCCCACTGCTCTGAAATCTTAGGCCCTCAGACGGGTGGGGTTGTTTCGCTAAATTTATTTCAGCCACTTATAGAAACAGAAGGGGGAAGAAGGAGGTGGCTGCACACCAGCCCTGGCTCTGTAGTATTAATATCTACCAAGTCAGGCTTTTATTTTATTCTGGAGGGCTGGAGAGACAGGCAGACAGCAAGAATATCTCACAAATGCATGGCTTTTGCATTGCAGTTTCCTACCTTTCTCCGTATGTATCATCCACTGAGAGAGAGAGAGAGAGAGAGAGAGAGAGAGAGAGAGAGAGACAGACAGACAGAGAGAGAGGGAGATGGGATCTGTCTGCTTTCTTTTCAGCACATGTGTGCGTGCAGGGAAACTGGGGTCTTTGTCCCTGGCCCCCATCAGAACCCCTACCCAATCCCACACATATCTCCAATGGCTCTATTACTTGAATGTTAGGGGTTGTTGGATATAAAATCCAGGCCTTTTAAACCCTGTTTACCTCCTCCCCAGCTTCCCCAAAGCACTGAACGCACCTTCTTCTTAGTCCCTGATACCCAAACAATCTCTTCTGCCACGCCCACCCCCATAACTAGAAAAAGGATTTGAAATGATGTTGCTTTTTCAAACTTGTTTTTTGCTAAATTTGAAATGCTTTACAAAGCACAGGTTAATGATCTCCCACAGACTGAAGGGAAAATGAGGCACAGGAGCAAGAGGTGGCAGCAGGTGACCTGCACCTGCTGTGAGTGACTGTGATTGATGTCCAGTCCTTGACTGGCTCTCAGAGGTTCCCTGCTGAACTCAGGACTAGAGAAAGCCTGGGCTCGGTATCTAGGGGGTTGCTGCCACGTGGCTGCTGCTGTTTGCTGGCAGAAAGAGGAGACATGCATGAGGAAACTAAGAAATCTGCTGTGCCCAAGACTTGAGAAACTACATGAGAACATGAGGAAGTACCGTGCACGGTGCCCAGCCCATGGGAACCCAAGTGCCAGTTTGCTTCCTTGCCTGGGTCACCAAGGAAGGTGGGAGAAGGAGCGTCTGTCCTCTCCTCTCTCTACCCCTGGGGTGGAAAGATGGGCAGGGACTGGTGGGAGGGAGGGTGAACTGGGGCAGATGCTGGGGAGAGGCCCGATATGCAGATTCTCCATGGGAGTCTTGCTCTAAACTGTGGGGTCATCTTCAGGGCAGATCAAGGGACTCACACTAGAAAGCTGTAAAGTGTTCAATAGAAATAAAATATAAAATGTAAGCAAAGATTTCTCTCAAGCCTTTATATAACCAACAGTCCATCCCTCAAGTGACAGGGAACACTGTGCATTGGCGAAGATGATGAAGAACATATTGGACCCAGAAAGAGGGCAAGGTGTGCCTATGGAAACGGTAAACCAAGGTGCTGTTTTGTCCTAGCATCAGCAAGTTTGCTTTGGAATTATCCTCCACTACTCCCTAGCAAGACCCCAGTATGGCCGACTCCACCCTGGGGAGCTGTTCTTTTGAGAAACAGGAACCTCCCCAGCCAGAGCAGGGATCAGGCAGCTCTTGGAGGGTCGCCATGTGGACAGCCGGCAGGGGAGAGAGAGAGGACAGATCTTTGCCACAGTCCTCTGACTTCTTTAGTGCTGAGTGTCTCCTGCCAACTGCACCCTCCACCCTGGGGTACTGTGGGCCCCCCAAACCAGGGCCTGCTCTTGTCTGACCAAAGGCAACCAGATCTGCTGCAGCTGCTGGGTGAGGAAACAAGCTCTCCCAGAGACCAGGGAAGCAGCTGGAGAAAGATTCCTGCCAGCCCGGGGGTGTAAATATTTATACGACATGGTGCTGGTGCGTGGGAAGAGAAGGCAGAGGGAGGTGGCAGGAATGAGGCACTGACATGGACAGATTTAAGAGGGCTGCGCTTGAGGCCCAGCTAGGAGTGAGGTGGCCTGAGAGGAAGGAGCAGGAGGCTGCTGGGATCCTAATCCCCACCTGAATTCCTATGTCAAAGAGGCTGGGTCTTTGCCCCCAACTCTCCTGCCAGAGTCAAGGGGAGCAACTTGGAAGAACATTCATCAGCCATCACCTAGTCATTCCTTCTGTTGACTACAGCCCTCTATATAGAGCAGGAGGTGCTGCCTGGAATCAGAGATAAACCAAGTCCTAGGAGTAAGGGCCTTTGGCCTCCTGAAGTTTATGCTTTTCAGACTTTAAAGGATGCTGGACCCTGAGAGTTGGGACTCCAGAGTGGAAGGCTTAGAAAATATAAATAAAATATAAAATGTAAGCAAAGATTTCCCTCAAGCCTTTATATAACCAACAGCCCTTCCCTCAAGTGACAGGGAACACTGTGCATTGGTGAAGATGATGAAGAACAGATTGGACCCAGAAAGAGAGCAAGGTGTGCCTATGGAAACGGTTCTCAACCGCACTCGCCAGAGAAGGAGGTGGCCACCATCACCACAGGGCCTAGAGAAGATAAGTCAGTCCAGTGGGTATCTACCTGGAGCTCTTCAGCCCCTTCACCGCAGGCTGCCACCCAGCTCCGGGTGTGCCCAAGCAGAGCACTGATCGAGCCGCCCCTCAGCCGTACCCACTGAGGACTGAGGCCCTAGGATGGGAAGCGTGCCTGGACCCGTGGGGACAGCCAGATGGACTCCAGTTGATTTGCCTCTGACAGCTGGGGACCAGGGCCCAAGATGCTCCCACCCCACCCCACCACTCCAGACAGGGAGGGGCGTGGTTGCAACTTCTAGGATTTTTCTGCTACCACGCCCATCAAGAAGTGCAACCTGCTTCATCAGTACCAGGGCTGACCCTGAGAGCCTCCCACGGGTGGGTTTGTGTTGCTTCCCAGTGGCCAAGAGTCTTTAATACACCCTACAGTTATCGGCCTCTTTTAGCATTCCCCCTGCACCCTAAAAATGCCCACTCGCTAAGGGCAGGGACAGTGGGAAGAAAGGACCTTCCACTGGAAAAGTGCCTCTGTCTCCCCAGTAGACATCTCTGGATGCCCAGGTCAACTTTAGCCACTGAGTGAGAATCAAAGGAAACCCAGACTCTCCCAAGAGGCAGACGCTATGCTGCAAATTCTTCAAACACAGGACCGAATTTTGCAAGGAATACATTCCCAATGGGTGCAACTCCGTGGAGCTCCAGCCTCTCCTGGTCTAACCTGGTTAATCCTCCAATCCACAGCCCAAAGAATGGATTCCATTGCCTCCCCGAGCCATGGAGTCCCAGGCCCACACACTGTGGAGGAGACACCATCTGCCCCAACCCTCAGCCCAGGCCTGGCAGACAACATCAGCCCTAACAGGGAGAGTAGCACTGTCCCCATCCCCCTCCCCAGAAGGACACCATGGCTGAGAGGAGAATCTTCAGGCGCCCAAGACCTCTTCTGCCTCTGTGGCTCTGCCTGCCGGCTGTGGCCTCTTCCTTGCCAGCTCTGCTTAAACAGATGAACAAGAATAAAAGCTGTGTGGCTCAAGGAAAGCTTTAGGGAAAAGAACTGAAGCTGAAAGGGGGAAAAAAACCCAAAAAACTTTTAAGAAATGGGAGAGGATGAGGATTCAAGAAACAGACAAAATAAATCATCCAGGAATTCAGATGTAAAACAAGGCAGTCCAAAAGAAAAGAAAAATTATGCTAAGAAGGCAGAGTGAGGTGGGGAAGGAAGCTGAGAATGATAAAGAATAGGGGGCCAGTTACAAATATTCTGAAAAGAGAGAAGAATATCAAAGCAAACAACACCCAAAAAAAATTTTTCAAAAGACCCAGGAGAGAAAAGGAGGCAGCAGTGAATTGAAAACAACTGCCCTGATCCCCAATCAAATCCACTCAGTAATGTTCTGGGTGGCAACAACTGAGTCTTAGGGCTTTTGTGTGGGTTTCAGACTTTTCCTAACATTGAACAAGGACAGTCATAGAAGAGCAAGCTTTCCTTCTTGTCTTTGTTTCCTACAATTTTCCCACCTCACCCGCACTGTTAGTCTTTTGCAGAGAAAAGGCTAGTCTTCTGCGACAAGGCCAAAAACCAGTCCAACCCACCCCAGAGTAGGGTGGCTACCATCATGGTGTCCTGTGGCTGGCTCACTGGAGAATGTGAGCAGGAACCCTGTGCCAGGAGAAGAGTATTAGGTATGAGTAGAGCTGCATGATCAGCTTTTCATCTTCTGGAGCGAGCTCTGGCCCAGCCACCTCTCTGTGGATACGGGCTCATCTAACCCGCAGACACACCATTCCTGGAAAACACAGAGGTTCATGGCACACTGACATACCTACCTCCATGCAAAGCCAGAGAAATCCCAGCAAATGCAACTTTTGTTAACAAGTTAGATTATTTAAATTAATTTCCATGTCTTCTCCAGGGAGCCTAAAGATAGCCACAACCATTGTTCTGGTTGGCAAACAGCTTCTTGAAGTTCAGTGCCTCAATGCCTTGTGTCCATAAACCCCATGAAAACTTGTGGAAGATGCTGGTCCCTTGTCAGCTTGGCTTCTTTCAGTCTTCTAATTGCTCTCTGTCTTCTGCGATTCTGTCAGTGCCTCCCTTCTCTGCGACTGCTTTGGGTTTTCCAGTTTCCTTACTTAAACCTCTACACTCTTCATTTCCCTAAGGGAGCAGGAGTTGGGAGAAAGCTGAAGCAAACCCAGGCAAAACTGAGAAGCAGAGAAAGTAACAACGTGGGTGTTGGGTTCAGTGCCCAGCTATGCAGTGCCCAGGCTGTCCTCAGTGGGTCAGGCAGGCTCCCTGTGGGCAGGCAGCTCACCAAGCATGTTCTACTGCACCTCCGAAGTTCAGCCATGGTCTGAGCTCTGGTCAGCTGGGACAAGGAAAATGGTACTCATGCCAGCCCATTTCCCTTCAAAAATTCTTACCTACTTGACCCTGATACTTCTGTACATTCCAAAAGTAACATTTCTTTTCTATCAAAAACTGAGGGGTGATGAAAAGTGCGGAAGGATGAATGCCTAGGTTGTGGCCTTACACACTCAGCTTCTTGCCATCCCTTCTAACCATCAACCTGTCACAGTCATATAATCTATGACTCACACTATTCTTTAACCATGAAAAAAGACAAACCAGGGAATTACAAGCTGAAATACCTAAAATGTAGTCCATTCAACTGAACTAATCTCCTAATAAGTGTGTGTATATTGAGAAGTCATGCTCTATCTGTTTTGAAAGATGTGGAAATTTCAGGAAAAGTGCAAGGTGACAGCAGATCCCAGCTTGTCGAGATTTGTCCCCAAAAGGATAAATGCCTCCTGGTCTTGGGCCAAGCTGCCCAGCAGTTTGTTAAAGGAGTCTTAAGAGCTGGGAACCAATATGTTGGCGTGGAGCACACCAACTCAATGTTCAGGCTGACCATGTTCAAAGTCTGGCACTGCCCCCACCTAGGCAAGTGGAGGACTCACCTGCCTCCCTCAGTCTCCTCCTTTGTGAAATGGCAATGACAACAATCCCCATCTCCTGGGGTTGCTGTGAGGACGGATGAGCAAGGCACTTGGCACACTCTTGATGTGTATGAGCTCCCCCTCCAAAAAAAAAGGAACCCAGTCAACTTTCATTGTATATTAAGCAGTAATTGGCAAGACCAAGAGGAGCCCTGGAGGCCCCACAAAGTGGGATTCCATAGAGCCACTGGACCATAGTCAAGTATCCCAAGCAAGAGCGAGGAGCGCATCCCAGAGGAGGCCCAAGCAGCTGGCGGGTGGAGCGCTGGCGGGGAAAACCAAGGACAGCACTTGCAGCCAGGGCGGCTGTGTGGGTGGGAGGACGCAGGGGGCTGCACTCCAGTCTCCCTGAATTAGCTCAAGCTGGTTGCATCCCCACCCTTGCATGTGCTCATCCTTCTGTGAAACGGAGCCCACACTGACCTAGCACCCAGTATGTGCAAGGTGCTGGCTGAACAGGGAGCTGCAGTGGGAGACTTCAGCGTGATCACTGCCTCAGAGACTTAATAACCGGGTGTTTCTACCCAGATTCAGAAATCTGGCCTTTTATGAGCTGGATTGAAAGGAGATGACCAAACGCTGAGAAATTCTTATTTGGGGGCTGGTGTTTTTTCTTTCAGTAAGTGGAAAATCAAAGAGTTTAAAAGTGTTTTTAGACATCTGAACACCAACTGAATCTTGGTAATGTTTAGGGAGTAATATTAATTTTTAGGTGGAATAATGATAATGTAGCTAAATTTTACAAGAGTCTATTCTTTGGAGATACTGAATGAACTTTTTTTTTTTTTTGAGACAGAGAGTCTTGCTTTGTCCCCCAGGCTGGGGTTCAGTGGTGTGATCTTGGCTCACTGCAACCTCCATCCTAAAACAATTCAGCTGTCTCCTGGTAGCTGGGACTACAGGTGCATTCCACCATGGCTAATTTTCATATTTTTAGTAGAGACAAGGTTTCACCATATTGGCCAGGCTGGTCTCAAACTCCTGACCTCAAGTGATCCACCCAACTCAGCCTCCCAAAGTACTGGGATTACAGGCATGAGCCACCACACCCGGCCCAGAATGAACTGACAGATGAAATAATATGATGTGATATATAGGATTTGTACAGGCGGTAGGGAGGTGCATGGTGGCACTAATGAGCGCGTTTGGCCATGAGTTGGTGATGTTGAGACTGGGTGGCTACATGGGGTCCATCAAATTACTCTGTCTCCTTCTGCATAGAAATTTTCCATAATAAAATGTTTTCAGTTCATAAAAACGAAAAAAGTTTTAACTCAATGATTCTTGTATTACTAGCTTTTGCAATACAATGTTTACTTCCTATAGACACGTGTCCTTGGACAAGAAATGCAGCTATGGAAAAACCCGTTGGGAGCGGGGGAGGGCTGGAGAGCAGATGGACACCCCACCCGAGGGCAGCCCTCCCCACACTTCTGTGGGGACCAAGAGTGAGGTCCTCCCCCGCGGGGCCTCTTGGGCTGCAAGAGCCCAGGCAGAGGGACTGATGTCCATTTTGACACTGCTTTTGAGCTCAGTAAAAATTACTTTAAATTTACTTTCAATGTACTTTTAAAGCACAATGAGCTTTTTTTTTTCCTCAGCAGAAAGCCATTATAGCAGGGTGGGCAAGCTACTCCACCTTTCTAACCTCACTTTTCACAACAGGAAAATGGGGACATTTACACATACCCCAATTCCCAGGGCGTGAGGCTGAATTAGATCAGTGTGTCAAGTGCCTCACATGGTAAGAACTAACAGGGTGGGTCTGATACGTGGTTTTTTGAGAGGACCACAGTAGAGCCACCCCAGTGGGAGCACCCCATTTGAATCTGAATCTGAATGTTTTTTTTAAACATTTAAGTTAAATAAAAATCAAGGCACATATCCTCTGAAACCCCTTTGGGCCAAGTACCCTGCTGGGTGTCAACCCCTTCGGGTGTCACAGAAGCCATGGCTGTGCTCAGCGCCCCCAGCCAGAGGAGCTGCCCAGGCTTTGGGAAGAACAGGGCAGTTGGGATGGAGCCACCACAGCTCTCTCTAGTTGAAGAATTAGTTGGAAAATGAAGAGAAGGGGATTGTCCACTCCTGTCCATGGCTTTGAATGTCAAAATGCACCCCCAGAAAGTAGACCTGCAGACCAACCCTTCCCAAAGATGGGGTTCAGGGTGCTCTTGACAGACAGCAGGCAACATCTCCCAAAAAGGAGCTGAGTCTCAGACAAACGGCCCATGGAGGCCTCCAGACACCAGGAGCAGCACAACATCCCTTCACCAGTGCGAAGGCCCTGCCAAGTGGCTGTGCAGAGGTGGCTGGGCAAGAGATACAGTTCTGAGAAGAAATCAAGGAGCCATGGCACGCAGAAGACTCCCAGGGGAGGCAAGTGGCCTGCACAGCCAGTTCATGCCCCCAGACTGCTGGGTGGATGGCTTCCTGCAGACATGCTTCAGCCAGAAGAGGGTGTCTGTGACTGGGTGACAAGACTGGAGGAGACCTAAGCAGGTGGTCCTCCAGCCTACTGTCAGAGCAGCCACACCGAGTCTTTGGGTTCTTGCTCCAAGTCTCTTGCCAGCCAGATGAAGGGATGGAGGATTCACATCCAACCACATCTTGACACCACTGATCCTGGAGGAGGAAGGATGGAGCACAGCACCTACACCTGCTCCCTGTTCTTGCCTAGGAGGAAACAAGAAAGGAGGCCGGAGAACTCAAGACAAAGTTCGAGTATGTTCTCAAAAGGTCCTTGGGCTTTGGGACCTTCACGATGCATTCATGAGATTATCCTAAGCTTCCGAATGCCCCCTGGCTCCAGAGAAGAGGGCAGTCTCTGGCTACTAAACGTTGAGTGCAGAGGCTAATGGCACACTAGAGCCAGAATGCCTGGGTTCAAATCCTAGCTCTGCTATATATTAGCTCTGTAACGTTGGGCAAGGTACTTGACCTGTTTCCTCCTCTGTAAAATGAGGATAACTATGGCCCTACAGGGCAGAGTTGTTGCTTAGATCAGTAGAAAACCCTCAATTAATTTAGCAAGGGGCCGTCCTCTGCCCAATGGGATGTGCTACTACTGACCCCATGGGGTTCTGGAAGAAATCAACATGCTACTACCACGTGGGAAGGCATCTGAAGGAAGTGGAAAGTTTTCACAGAAAGTAGCCCGGAGACTTGCACAGAGTGCTGCTCTCAGCACAGACCAGAAACCCCAAAGATCTGTGCCTCTGTCAGAATGCAGCTTTCTGGAGTCTACCGGGCTACAGAGCTCCATGGAGTCTGGAATGGGAATGGGTTTACCTAGTCTTTCCCTGGAGGGGTGGAGAGGAAAGGTGATACTTTGAGGCTTTGTGCAGGACAAGCAGGGAGTATTGCTCAAATCCAAGCTGGCTGCCCTGTGGGGGACACAGGCCCACACCGGCAGGCCTGGGGAGAGCCACTGCCTGCTGAGGTGAGGCCACCACCAGTCGGTGTGAGGAGCCCACCTCTGTCTCATAGCTGGACTGGGCTTCCCGGGATGGGGAGGAAAGGGTTAAGCCGGCTCCGGCTCTGGAGGGAAAGCACTCGCAGCTATAAACAGAAAGCCCGGGTTGGGGGGGGAAGGGCTGACACAGGATGTGGCCGGGGCTCGAGCTGTCTGATTATTAACTTCACTTTTATTTGGAGGGGGATTCGATTCTCTGTTTTACTTCCCATCAAGGAAGTGAAAGCCCAGGTCTCAGAGGGGCCTGGTTTCAAATTGTTTTGTCACAGCTCATTTATTTTTCCTTTTAAATAAATAAACAAAACCACCTCTTTGTTTTCCCCTTAATGAGCATTCAGCAGATCATCGGTGGGTGAGGCATGAACGGGGTTTTCTGGAGTCCTTCATGGGAGAAGTTTAGCTTATTATTTTAAAAGGAAACAGCGAGGATCCCACCTTTAGCTCCAGGCGTCTCGAAGGCTGTCAAGGCACTTTTTCTTTTGCCTCCTCAGAGATACCCACTTAGACCAGGGAGGAGTCCGAAATCGTAGCCTCGCGCCAGGCCGAGGCCCCAGGAGCTTCCTTGGCTGGCCCCACAGCCTGCCATCCCACCTGACAGGCCCCGACACTAGACCACGCAGAGGAAGGAAGCACGCGGCACCGGCTCAGTGTTGGTCTTCTTGCTTGGGCGCAGACCCACGGCTCTGTTCCTACAGCACCGTGACATGTCTACTAAAAATAACCTCAAGCACTTAAACACACAAAAGGATTCCATTACAGGTTTAAGAAAACACCATTGTATGTTCCTTTTGCCCAGGGTTCAAAACATTCGGGAACTTGATTTCAACATAAAATTCGTTATCAAAAGCCATTCAATCCCATGATCCCCTTGCAACCACCTTTTCCTGAAAGACCTGCACGTGGGACCCCAGGGCCAGTCTCACAGGGTCCCGACCCTCACGGGGTCTCACAATTCAATAATTGAGGGAGGATGCAGCGACAAAGACTGTAAGGGAAAAAACAGGATAGTTTACAGCAGCAGCTACTGCTACTCAAGGTGGGCAGAGAAGGGAGGGAGCGGATTTTGCTGGAAACTAAAAGGAGAAATCCAGGAAGGCTTCCTGGTGGAGCTGATCTTTAAGCTGAACCTTGAAGGACTGACACGATGAACGGATGCTCTGGAACCTGAGAAGTAACCAAGTGCCAGAGAGACAGCGCCCATGTATGAACTGAGCTAGACAGAGGCAACAGTGGGGCCTGGGGCTCCTCAGAATGGCACCTCAAGTCCCCATGGTGGACAGGGACTGGAATGCTTCGGCCGCCTGGAGCCAGCTCCGTGGTGCCAGTCCCTGGCCTCTGGCTTGGAGACTGGTGTGCCTCTTGAGCAAGCAGATCCTACGCCTGGTCTTGGACCCCGTCACTTGCCTGCCCCGCAAAAACCTGCTGACCGCTGTGATCTACTTTAACGGCCTCTGACTTTCCGCCCTTAGAATATGGGGCAAGAAGGAGGAGGCCGACGGAGGCCACTCGGTACACTGGAGGCTCCGAGGCTCAGGCCTTCTTCGCAGCGGCTGCTGGAGTGGCGGCTCCCAGCGCCCGGGGGCAGCTGCCGGGGTCAAGGGCGCTCCTGCGCTCCTGCGCTGCCCCCGCACTCCCGCTCCCCCGCCGCCCGCTGCGCGGCGAGCCAGCCCCTAGCCGGGCCGGGCGCGGGGCCCGGGCGGGGCCGCCAAGATGGCCGACGCGCTCCGCAGCGCGCGGATCACGCGGGAGGGCTGCCCTCGGCCTCCGGGACGCAGCCGAGGTCCCGCCGCCCTCCCTGGCGCGCCGCCCCGGCCGGCCTGCTGGGATCTCCTTCCCGGCGCGCCCTTCGGCTCCCGGGGCCTCGCGAACCTTCCAGGCCCGAGGCCGTCCGGACGCGCGCAACCAGGCCCGAGCCGGGAGCGGAAGGCGCGACGCGGCCCCGGGGAGAGACAGGGCCCGCGGCTGCTGGGCGGCTCGGAACGCGAGGGGCGCGTGACCCGAGGCTGCTGCGGGAGGCTGCGGCGTGGGGCGACGTGCTCGCCGCGGCCGCTCTCTCCCGGAAGCCCTCGGAAGCGGCGCGGTGCACGTGGCCACACTGCCCTCCAGTGGCCAGCCCGCCGAACGACACGCCTGGGCCCCGTTTGGGGGTCGGGGTGACGTGTCCACGCTCTGCCTGTTTCTGCGTTTGAAGGTGAGCTTTGCTCCTCCGTGGTTCCTCTTACAGGCCGCCAAAGCGGCCCTCTGCCGCCGTGCACACTGACCCGACAGCAGGCTTGCCGCCTTCGGTGGTTCTCAAACTTCAGTGTGCGCGGGAGCCCCCTGCCCCGGCCCCCGTCCTCCTCTTGACAGGTCTTTCAGACCCGGATCGCGGGGTTCCCCAGTTAAGTCCCAGAATTTGCATTTCTAGCAAGTCCTCAGGTGATGCTGAGCTGCTGGCCCGCTGGAGCCACATTTCGGGAACCACTGGCGCGGCTCACTCCGTCCTGGGGTTTCTGTCGTCCACTCCTTCAATGCAGAACGTGACCTGAACAACTTTCCCGCCCCCGTGGAGCTTAGTCTAACTGAGGAGATAAACTTGTTTCAACAAATCACCTGTAAAGAGATACAGGATTCCGTTTGAAAAGGCTTTCAAATTCCTGTGAAGGAAAAGAATAAGGTGCTCAGAGAACGTACGTAAATGGGGCATTAATTTAGTTCTGGAATGGGAAGGTTCTCAGGGAACACCTCTCTGAGGGGAATGGGGACAGGCTGGAGCTGGCAGGCCCAGCAGGTGAGGTGCAGACCCTGGCTGTAGAAGCAGAGACTGGCAGCGGCAGGCATGGGGTCAGAGCCTCCTAGGCCCATGCCTCTGGTCCCCACAGAGCTGCCTCCACAGAAGGGCAGCTTCCAGGGGAGGAGAGGGCCTGGCTGCTCAGACTGTAGCCACCCCCTCAGCACCAAGAAGGGTGCTCCACCTTCAGGAGCCCCAGCCAGGTGCCCACAGCCTGAACAGATTTACATAGGTCCCCTCCGTAAGGCCTGCAGGACAGTCCCATTTGATGGAACCAGGTCTGCTGAGTAATGATGAGTGAACATGATATCACCATCGACCCATCAGTGCCCTCAGTGTGCCATCTCCTCCCTCCTGCAGGTCCAGGATCCATTGAGCATTCGTAAGCACGTACCATGTGCTCTGCATCAGGATCACTGCAGTGCTGTGTGAGACATGGAACAAAGGGGCCAGCCGGCCCTCAGAGGCTCCAAGCACCCTGGAGGGCAGGTAGGTGGAGTCCACCCTCCTGGCCCCAGTCTCAGCTCCAGCCTGCTGTGTGCGCTCCTACCCTGCCCAAACGTCCCTGGGGCCGCTCTTTGCAGGTGGGCCAGGTCGACAAATGGCAGCCGGGAACTCTAGTGTGCAAATGCGTCTTACTTGGTATCAACACCAGCTTGATGGCAGGGGGTGGGATAAGCACCAACCACTGCTCTTTATCCCTCGTGCTCCAACAAGGAGGTATCATCTCATTAGTCCTGTCCCCCTGCTCAGTCCCTTCTGTCCCGTTTCCACATCTGAGAAGTATGGAGCGGGGAAGAGTTGTGTTAGATGATCTCCGAGGGTTTTTGGACCATGTCTAGCCCACCAGTGCTCTGTGAGAGAGATGGATGAGAACAGCCCTGCCCACTGACCCCATGACCCTAGCGTTATGCAAAGCAAGGCCTTTGGCGTTAACAGACTCCAGGTTGGGGGACGGGAGAGGGAGACAGCTGAAAAACGATGTGCAACTTTAGAATCAAATCAGTCCAACTCTGCTCCTGACTCTGATCACCGGCAAGTGGTTTTTAATCTTTCTGAGCCTCAGTTTCCTCATCTGAGAAATGGGAATCCCATGATACCTACCTCATGGGGCTGTTGTGAAGATTCCTGATAACAGCTACCACTTAGCAAGTGCTTGATCCGTGCCAGTCACCACACTGAGGGCTTCCCGTCCACTCCATGAGGGCATGTGCAGAAGCACTGGCCCTGTGCCAGCAAGAAGTAGGGCTCCACATGGTTGTTATTCCATGACAGCCCTCCTGCTCTGCACAAATATATTTAACAGGCAAAGGCTTCGTAAGCCCTTGGCACATAATAAGCACTCAATAAACAGTGGGCTTTATTACTAGCCAGAGAGAAGGGACTCTTGTGAGGAGGTGCTACAGAAGGAGAAATATGGAGGAGTGGCTGACCCAAGATGTTGGCTCACACACCTCTCCCAGGAGGGTCAGCCCCATGCCTAGCTAGGCAGTTCCCCGGCTAGGACTAGGATGGCATCTCTTACTCACTCTTCCCAGAGAGTAGCTAATTAGCCTCCCAGCAGCCAGGAGCTCCCCAGATGAAAGGTGCTTAATACAAGCTCAAGGCGTAACCCCCATATTTATAACTAAGGTTCCCTGGGGTGAGGAAGGCCCCAGGGCAGAGAGACAGGCCAGATCAGGGCCTTGCCTTGTTTATGACGGAGGTTCCCAGGGAAGAGAGCCGGCTGGGGTGGCTGTGAGCCTGAGAAAGGGCTCTGGGTGGTGGGTGTGGGGCTGCAGAGGGAGCCCCTCCCTAGGAGTAGGCGGGGCCCAGTGGCAGAGGAGGCAGAGTGAATGCTTCAGGGCCCAAGCTGTCTCCCAGAGTGGGAGCTCCAAGGTCAGGAGACAGCCTAGGACAGGGTAGATGAATGGGAGGCTCTGCTGCTGGGCTGCCAGGTCAGAATCCCAGTTTTGCTATGGCCATTCCATGTCCCAGAGCCTCAGCTTCCTCATCGGTAAAACAGGGATAATGATAACATTGACCTCACAGCTATTTGCTGACAGCACTTAGTACAGACAAGACCTGGCACCCACTATGTAAAGAATGAGGATTCATGCATTTGTTCATTCAACAGATATTTATCGAGCACCTGCTGTGTGCCAGGCACTGGGTGTTAGAAATACAGTGATGAATGAAACAGATCCAGTATTCCCTTGATTCTGTAGGGAAGATAGACGACAGACACAAGAACTAAGAGCTAGGAAATACACTGCCTGGCAGTGACTGCGCTGCGGGAATCGGGTATGAGGATGGGGTCAGGTGTCCGATACAGTGGTCGAAGAGCAGGTACCTAGGCAGATATGCGGAGATTCAGAAACAGTGGGGTTGAAGGGCCAACCCGAAGTGCGCAGCAAACCAGATGCAGGAGGCTGGGCCTGAAGCACAGGACTCTTCACCCACAGCTGCCACAGCAGCCCCTGCAGCTCCCTCTGCCTCTAAGGGGTGTGCCCAGTGAAGCCACCCGCCCTCACCTCCCCCTTGGCTCCGGCACCTGACTCCTGCAGTCTGGAGTCCAGCAAGGCAAGTAACTGACACAGCTCCCGCGTCCTGACAGCTTCCATTCTTTGACATTCACCAGCGTCACTGGCTGAGCTTGGGCTACACGGCCATCTTGTCTCTGAATCCTCCCAACCAACTGTTGAGGTCCGTAGCAACCCTGTGTTTTTGTTTTGTTTTTTTGTTTTGTTTTGTTTTTGAGACGGAGTCTCACTCTTCTCACCCAGGCTGGAGTGCAGTGATGTGATCTTGGCTCACTGCAATCTCCGCCTCTCAGGTTCAATTGATTCTCCTGCCTCAGCCTCCTGAGTAGCTGGGACTATAGGCGCCTGCCCCACCACGCCCGGCTAATTTTTTGTGTTTTTCGTAGAGACGGGGTTTCACTGTGTTAGCCAGGGTGGTCCTGATCTCCTGACTTTGTGATCCACTGTCTTGGCCTCCCAAAGTGCTGGGATTACAGGCATGTGCCCCCGCACCTGGCCAACTCTGTTTTGTTGTCGTTGTTGTTGTTGTTGTTGTTTGTCAAGGTGAGATTCACGTAATATAAAATGAAGTATTATAAAGTGACTACTTCAGTGGAATTTAGTGCGTTTGCAGTGTGGTGGAACCTCCACCTCTGTCTAGTTCCAAAACATTTTTATCACCCCAAAAGGAAACCCATACCCACGAAGCGGTTGCTCTCCCTTCCCTCCTCCCTCAGCCCCTGGAAACCACCTTCTACTTCCTGTCACTATGGGGTTGCCTGTTCTGGATACTTCACCTATCCAGAGCTTTGGGTCTGACCTCTGTCACTTAACGTCATGTTTTCGAGGTTTATCCGCATTGTACTATGCGTTGGTATTGCATCTCCGTCTATGGCTAAATAATGTTCCATTGTCTGTAAGCACCCCCATCTTATAGATGAGGAGACAGGCCCGAGGTGCTGAGACTCCCAGCCCAAGTCCACACTGGAGAGACGTGGTCTGTGCAAGCCTGCTGCCCAGATGGCCCCATCCTGGCACTGCCATCTGGGAGGAGGCTGCCACTGGGGGTGATGCTGGTCCTGGAGTGGTGACCTGACCCCGTCTGAGGTTCACTGCTCAGCGCAGGTTCACAGGTATGGGTGCTCTGGCCTCCCAGGCACCCTGCTCCAGGCAAGACCACAGTGTGGCCACAGGAGCCACCTCCTTGGGGGAATTCCAGCCCCTGGCCAACTACAGACCATGGCACTCCCAGGGGTTCAGCCCTTTCTCACAACTGGGTTGTGACAGCTGGAAGGTGTTCAGCCCTGGGGCAGCCTGGCGGGCAGGCCAGGTTGGGAACGCTGTCCCCAGCCACCTTCCCAAGGCAACACGGCCAGACCTGTTGGGCAAGTGGACCACTCAGGCGGCAGGCATGTACTGAGCGCCCACTCTATACCAGCCAGACACCACCAGGCCTCCAAGGAGCTCCCTTTCTGATGAGGATGAGCTACCCCAGAACAGAAACTGGGTGCTGGGGCCAGGGCCAGGACAGAGGGGCTCTCCCAAGAACAAGCACCAGCACTGAGCACAGGGAGCTCCCCGCCAGCAGCTCCTGACATGGCGCACACTGGGGATCCCTGGCCTCAGGAAAGTGGGGCTGCCACATCAAGAAGGCCACGACACAAGGGGCCCTGCCAACGTGCAGCCTCAGGTGGGAGGCACGGATGCCGCAGTACACAGGACCCTAGCATGCCTGCCTGGGGATGCCCACCTCAGCCCACTTGATGGCCAGTCGAGACTCAGTGTGCACTGTCCATGCACCCTGTTCTGACACTGCCTAGTGTCCAGTTATTCATTCCTTTCACTGATTCATTTGGGGCCACGCTACTGAGCAATGAGGATATAAAGTCGTAAAAACAAAACAAACGTGTTTCTCTCCTCTAGAAGCTTAAAATACAGCTGAGAAGGAAACTAATAATGACCACCTGGCTAGGGGCAAGGAGACCAGAGTCAGGGCCCTAGCCCATGGACAGCTGCAGCTGGAGTGTGTGTGTGTGTGTGTGTGTGTGTGTGTGTGTGTCTGTGTGTGATGTGTGTGTGAGAGTGTGTGCGAGAGTGTGTGAGTGTGTGTGTGAGAGTGGGAGAGTGTGTGAGTGTGTGTGCTCATGTGTCCACAGCTGAGCTCACCTCCAGACAATTATGCACACATACCCGCTCACCCCATCCAACCTCATCCCCACCAAGGCAGGTCTACTCAGTAAGTCAGGCTGAAAATATGAGCCTGGGAGGCTGGGGCTCCTTAACTGCCACCCCCACCTGCACCTCATCCAGGATGAAGGAGGCGTTATTCAGCAAGGACATGGCCACTGAAAGTGCCACGGAGGACGGGCCAAGGGGAGGGGAAGGGCTCCCTACAGCCCTTTCCCTGCTGGGCTGAGTTGAATGGCCGTGGACTTACCCAGGCTGGTACAAAGCCACTGGCCCCAGGGCCATCCCCTGATGACACAGCACTTCCTGGGTGCCAGTGCATGCTGAGTATGTCACATGCATTCCTTAAACCACTAACGTTTTATCAGTGATTTACCCAAGGTCACCGGGCCAGTGTGTAGAAAATTTGCATTCTCGTGTGAGCCACTCCAAAGTCCACACTCACAGTTCTAACCCAACCAAGCCAAGGGGTCCACCACAACGCTCCCCTGTACACCTTCCACAGCTGCCTGTCTAGGGGAAAGAAGGAAATCCCTTCACACGGAGCCCCTGCCCCAGCCGTGCTCCAGTCCCTCTCTCTTCCCCTGCCCTAGCTGACCCCCTAGCTAAGCCCACCTTTTGGCATTCAGGGTGCACCTCCTGTCCCAGGGAGCTCCCAGAGGAGCCGGAGGGAACAGTCTGCACTGGGGCTGTGGGTGGAAGGGACGAGGGCGGGGCTCACTAGGTCCTGGGCACATAGGGCCTTACATGGGAAGGAAAACGCTCCCTCAAAGGGCCAGATGCTCTCAGCCAGTTCCCACCCCCTGCTGCTGTCACAAAGAACTTCCTTGCAGAGAGGTGAGAGAGCAAGCTAGATCTTCCACCAGGTGTCTTGGCTGACCTGAAAACCCCAGGGTGCCCTGAAAAAAAGAAGGCCAGGGCAGGGATGCGTGGGAAGGTGGGTGATTGTTGCCCTCCATTCCAGGGTCGGGTGTGGGGGCCACCTGCCCAGGGAGCATAGCCTAGCTGAGGGGCAGGAGTGGGCCCCTGCCTGTCCCAGGGGCAGCCCAGGGCCAGATGGAGCCAACTACAGTCCCCACGGCCAGGACATGGCTACTGAGAGGCCCAGTGACCACAGCTGTGTTCTCTGGGCTCTAGTTGAAGCACTTTGCATGCATTAATCCTAAAGCCAATCTTTACAACCTCCCTGAAAGGAAGGTGCATGAGGCCCCCGTTTTATACACAAAGAAACTAAGGCTCAGAGATTGGAGAAATGTGCCCATAGCCAGATGACCAGGAGACAGTAGTCAGGATTCACATCCTTCTGATTCCAAAGGCTTTGCCCTTGACAACTGCTTAGAGCTTTTCTGCTGGCTGTGCCCCACGCCAGGCTGGCACCTAAGATGTTCAGGTATTCACTGGGATGAGGAGGGAGTAGACAGGTAAGGGGATGTGTGAGAGGATATGGGGATGAGTGAGAGGGCAAGTGAGTGCCTAAGTGAGTGCGCGAGTGAGTGGTTGGGCAGTGAACAAGTCCGTGGACAAGCAGGCCAGTAAGTGAATGGTGCGGTGATGAAAGGGCTGAGTGACAGAGAAGAGCAATCACTGCTCTGACAAATGACCTCTGGGAGTGAAGAGGGAATGTGGCTTCTGAGAAATTGGGTGGCCCACTGGAATCTGGCTTACCATGAAGAATAGCCCCCAGGTGGTCTCCCTCCCTGGAAAGAAGCTCACCCACAAAGGGACTCTGAAGGCCACAGGGCTTCTGCCTGCCAGACACACGCACATTCCATGACCAAGTAATGGGCTGACCAGGTCAATCATCTCTAGGGCTTTGGGAGCCCCATTGCTTAAGAGGAACCTGGGCCAGGTATCGATCGGCCCACCCCTGCTGGGAGGAAAAGAGGAAAAGGAGATCCATTGGTTCTGCCCAAGGTGGAGGTGGGGGTGGGTGGCCAAGAGGCCCCAACTGCTGTCCTGGGAGGGCAGGTAGGCCTGGCCAGGACGGAGCTCCTTTGCTCTGGCTGTTGGGCCCTAGGGGTCAGTGCCCAGGCCCTGTTTGCCTAAGGGGGTGGATGCAAGGTGGTGAAGATGTGCCTCAGCAAGGGGTCACTGCCACAGACAGGGAAGGCCAACGGGGTAAGGGCAGGCTGGACTGGACTCAGGAGCCAGGATAACATGGCATAAAGGGGCTGTGGATCTTAGGGCTGGAGGCAGGGAAACTTAGGGTCTCTAGCCCACCGACACCTTCTATGAGGCTCAAGGGGAAGGTAACTGGACCGAGTCAGGGTAACTCTGTGAGTTAAAGGGCACACAGAGGAACTCTCCCATCCAGCCCTCAGCCAGCTCTCCAAGGAAGACTGGAGCAAGCCAGGGGCAGGTGCTGGCCAACGTGCTTCTGGAGAACAGGTCCCAGATGCTGCTCAACTTGGGGTCAGAGGAATCCAAGAGGGGACCCCAGAGCCATGCCTGGTCAGGCACAGCCCCTCCTCAGTCGTGAGTTTTTACCCACTGCTCACTTCAGGACTGGGGGCTTGGCATGACATACAATGAGCTGACAGAGGGTATGAGTGGGTGGGGTGCACAGAAAACCGCTCAGCACCTTGGTGTCCTCCCCTGTGCACTCGGGCCTTGTGTGAGCTGCCTGTGCTGGAGGACAGACAGCATGCAGCTCCGTCCCTGTTCTGTGTAGGGTTCCAGGAACCTGAGCAGGGCAAATGCTTTCACCACCTTGTTTTAAGAACGAACTGAGTAGGCCCGTTAGCCCCATATCTCCACATGGGGTCCTGGGGACTATACTCCATCCTGGAAAATGCCATGGAGGTCACTTTGGGCACAGGCACAGCGGCTGTCCGAGGGGGTGTGTTTAGGGCCGGACACTTTCCCGTCCAGCACAGGCTGTGCGGACCAGGCAAGTGCCCTCTAGTGGCCTCTCCCGACACAGGTTGCATAGAGCCCCGAAAGACAGCTTGCCTGGGAGCACAGGGACAACCCCAGCTTCCTATAGGGTCTGGAAGTGCTGTGCAACTAACACTCAATTTTTTCAAAAGAAAAGAAGAAAGTGATAGCTCTACGTCAGAAGGTCATTGCAAGATGGCAGAACAACATATGTAGCCCTTTAGCATGGCTTTCTGTAAGTATTAGTGATAATGACAACACCAACAAGAGTAAAAGTTATCTTAATCCTCACAATGACCCATGAGGTAGGCATTATTTCTAGTTTACAAATGAAAAAGGGACTGCCAGGCGCGGTGGCTCCTGCCGGTAACCCCAGCACTTTGGGAGGCTGAGGCAGAAGCATCACTTCAGGCCAGGAATTTGAGACCAGCCTGGTCAAAATGGTGAAACCCTGTTTCTACTAAAAATGCAAAAATTAACCAGGCATGGTGGCGGGTACCTGTAATCCCAGCTACTCCGAAGGCTGAGGCATGAAAATAACTTGAACCCACGAGCCAGAGGTTGCAGTGAACCGAGATCATGCCACTGCACTCCAGCCTGGGCAACAGAGCAAGACTCTGTCTCAAATAGAAACAAAACAAAAAACATAAATGAAAAAGATACAGAACTTGGGTTTCAACTCAGCTGTGATGGCAAACTTGTCCACTTTAACTCTTCCGATGTTAACAAGAGGCTATTTCCAACCAAAAGCGTAGCCTTTTCTCTCCTGTCTCCTGCTCCCAAGAGAGACTGCACTGTTGAGGAGAAAGCACGGAAATGGCTCTTTCTCCTCTCTGTGGTAAAAAGGATCAATGATAAACTTTTTCTTCTCTTGTTATACTTCACAGAGGACTTTCACCTGTGTTATCTCATTTGCACGTCAGCCCTGTGAGGGAGGAAGTATTAACCCCATCCCACATGTAACTGCAAAGATAGCTGTCCACTCAGCTTCCAGCCCTGCATCTATATAAGCCCCATGGGGCCAAACTCAGGTAAAGTCTCAATAAATTTAAAAAGATAACTGTCATATAAAGTATCTCCTCGGACCACAACAGGACCAAGTTAAAAATTAATAACAGAAATGTAACTGGAGGCTAGTCATGGTGGCTCACATCTGCAAACCCAGCAACTTGGGAGGCTGAGGTGGGCAGATCACTTGAGCCCAGGGTTTGAGACCAGCCTGGGCAACATGCTGAAACCATGTCTCCACAAAAAAAAAAAAAAAAAAAAAAAAAAAAGCCAGGCATAGTGGCACAGACCTGTAGTCCCAGCTACTCTTGGGGGCTGAGGTGGGAGGATCACCTGAGCCTGGGAAGGTTGGGGCTACAGTGAGCTGTGATCACACCACTGTACTCTAGCTTGGGTGACAGAGTGAGACCCTGTCTACAAAAAAAAGGAAAGAAAAGAAAAAGAAATTTAACTGGAAAATTCACAAATTTGTGAAAGTTAAACAATGCACTCTTAACCAATGGCTCAAAGAAGAAATCACAAAGGAAACTAGAAAATACCTAGAAATAAAAGGAAATTAAATCACAACATAGCAAAACTTATGAGATACAATAAAAGCTATACTAAGTTTGAAATTTATAGCTACAAGTGTTTACAGTAAAAAACAAGAAAGATCAATAAATCAACAACCTAACTTTACAACTTAAGGAAGTATAAAGAGAAGAACAAACAACCCAATGCTAGCAAGAAGTAAGAAAATAACTATTAGAGCAGCAGTAAATGAAACTGAGAATAGAAAAACAATAGAGAAGGCTGGGTGCAGTGGTTCATGCCTGTAATCCCAGCACTCTGGGAGGCCAAGGCAGGCAGATCACCTGAGCTCAGGAGTCCAAGACTAGCATGAGCAACATGGCGAAACCCACCTCTACCAAAAATACAAAAAGTTCTCTGGGCAGGGTGGTGTGTGTAGCTGTAGTCCCAGCTACTCAGAGGCTAAGATGGGAGGATCCCTTGAACCTAGGAAGCAGAAGTTGCAGTGAGCCTAGATCATGCCACTGCACTCCAGCCTGGGTGACAGAGCAAGACCTTGTCTAAACAAACAAACAAACAAAACAAAAGAAAAAGAAAAATAGAGAAAAACCAGCAAAACCAAAAGTTGGTTTTTTGAAATGATCAACAAAATTGAAAAACCTTTAGCTAGTGGACTAATAAAAGAGAAAGAAGCCTCAAATTACTGAAATCAGAAATGAAAGTGGGAACATTTATTTCTGATTCTATGGAAATAAAAAGGATTATAAGAGAGTACTGTGGACAAGTGTACACCAACAAATTGGATAGCTTAAATGAAATAGACATCTTCATAAAACCTACCAAGACTAAATCAAGAAGATATTGAAAATCTGAATAAACCTATAACTAGTAAGGGGATTGACTCAGTAATCAAAAACCTTCCACCAAAAAAATGCTCTAGACTTGATGGATTCACTGGTGAAAACTATCAAATATCTAAAGAACTAACACCCATCTTTTCAAACGTTTTTAAAAATTGAAAAGGAGGGGTTGAGAACAGTGGTTCATACCTGTAGTCTTAGGACTTTGGGAAGCTGAGACAGCAGATCGCTTGAGAGTTTGAGACCAGCCTGGGAAACATAGCGAGACCTTGTCTCTACAAGAAATGCAAAAATTAGTTGGGCATCATGGTGCACACCTGTGATCCCAGCTACTCTGGAAGCTGAAGTGAGAGAATCACTTGAGCCCAAGAGATTGAGGCTGCAGTTAGCCACGATCATGCTACTGCACTCCAGCCTGGGCAACAAGCAAGATCCTATCTGGAAAAAAAAAAAAAAAAAAAAAAGGAGAAAACACTTCCTAATTCATTCTATGAGGCCAGTATTACCCTGAAGGCAATGCGAGACAGACATGCCAAGAAAACAATAGACCAATATCCCTTAAGAACATTGATGCAAAAACCTCAACAAAATGTTGGCAAACCAAATTCAGCAGCATATTAAAAGGATTACACACATGACCAAGTGAGATTTATTCCTGGAATACAAGGATGATTCAACATACAAAAAATGATCACTATAATGTACCACATTAACAGACAGAAAGGAAAAATGATAATCTCAATTGATGCAGCAAAAGCATTTGTCAAAAATTCAATACCATTTCATGATAAAAACACTCAACAAATTAGGAATACAATTCTAGGTGTTCAACAATGGATGAATGGATAAAGAAAATGTGGTATGCATACACAGTGTAATAGTCTTTAGCTATTTAAAAAAGAATGAAATTGCTTCAAACCAGGAAGCAGAGGTTGCAGTGAGCCAAGACTGCGCCGCTGCACTCCAGCCTGGGCACCAGAGTGAGACTCTGTCTCAAAAAAAAAATTGATTCTTAGGTATCTTATATTATTTGTAGCTATTATAAATGGGATTGCTTTCTTGATTTCTTTTTCGGATAGTTTGCTGTTGATGTATGTAAATGCTACTAATTTTTATACGTTGATTTTGCAACTTTACTGAATTCGTTTATAGTTCTAATAGTTTTTTTTGTGTGTGTGGAATCTATAGCTTTTTCTAAGTATAAAATTATGTGATCTGTGAACAGAGCTAATTTGATTTCTTTCATTTCAATTTGGATGCTTTTTATTTCTTTCTCTTGAGTGCTTGCTCTGGCCAGTACTTCCAATATTATGTTAAATAAAAGGTTGAGAGTGGGCATTCTCATCATGTTCCACATCTTAAGAAAGGGCTTTCCATTTTTCCTTATTCAGTATGATGTTAGCTGACAGTTTGCCAGATATGGCCTGTATTATTTTGAGATATGTTCCTTCTCGACTCAATTTGTTGAGAGTTTTTATCGTAAAGGGATGTTGAATTTTATTGAATGCTTTTTCAGCTTCTATTCAAATAGTCATATGGTTCTATTAATGTGATGTATCACATTTATTGATTTGCAAATGTTGAACCATCCTCACATCTCTAGGATGAATCCCACTTGGTCATGGCAAACGGTCTTTTTAATGTGTTACTGAATTAAGTTTGCTAGTATTTTGTTGAGGGGTTTTGCATCACTTTTATCAGTAATAGTAGCCTGTTGTTTCTTTTCTTGTCATATCCTTGTCTAGTTTTGGTATCAGGGTAATGATGGGGCTTATGGAACACGTTTGGAAGTATTCCCTCTTTTTCAGTTTTTTTGAAGAGTTCGCATGGAATTGCTATTAGTTCTTCGTTAAATGTTTGGTAGAATTCAGCAGTGAAGCTGTCATGTCCTAGGCTTTTCTTGATGGGAGACTCTTTGTTACAGCTTCAGTTTCATTAGTCATTACTGGCTTGTTCAGGTTTTCTGTTTTCTTCATGATTCAGCCTTGATAGGTGTGTATGTTCAGGAGTTTATCCATTTCTTCTAGGTTTTCTAATTTGTTGGCACATAGTTGTTTGTAATGGTCTCTAATGATTCTTTGAATTTCTGTAGTCTCACTTATGTCTCCTTTTCAGTTTCTGATCTTGTTTATTTGGGTTTTTCCTCTTTTTTCTTAGTCTGGTTAAATGTTTGTTGATTTTATTTTTATTTTATTTTATTTTTTAAGAACCAACTTTTTGTTCTATTGATCTTCTGTATTATTTCAAATCTCAATTTCATTTACTTCTGCTCTAATCTTTATTATTTACTTCCTTCTACTAATTTAGGGTTTGGTTTGTTCTTGCTTTTCTAGTTTCTTGAGGTACATCGCTAGGTTATTTATTTGAGGTCTTTCTACTGTTTTGATATGGCTGTTTATTGCTATAAGCTTCTTTCTTACTATTGCCTTTGCTGCCTCCCACAAATTCTGGTATATTTCCTTTTCATTTGTTTTGAGAGACTTTTTACATTTCTTTCTTAATTTATTCATTGACTCATTCATCATTCAGGAGCATGTTGCTTAGTTTCTATGTATTTGTGTAGTTTCTGAGGTTCTTCTTATTACTGATTTCTAGTTTTTATTCCACCGTAGCCAGAAAAGATACTTGATATTATTTCTTCTTTCCTGAATTTGTTGAGACTTGTTTTGCAGCCTAAGACATGGTCTACTCTGGAGAATATTTCATATGCTGATGAAAAGAATGTGTATTCTGGTGAGGGGCCGCATCTCGCAGCAGCTGCCCCGGCCGGGCATGGTGTTGGGCGCCGGGCCCGCCTCGCCTGTCTCGGGGAGCCCGGGGCAAAGGCAGCAGTAATGCTAATGCTAGCAAGCAAACTGAAGCGTGATGATGGTCTCAAAGGGTCCCGGACGGCAGCCACAGCATCGGACTCCACTAGGAGGGTTTCCGAAAGAGACAAATTGCTTGTTAAAGAGGTTGCAGAACTTGAAGCTAATTTACCTTGTACATGTAAAGTGCATTTTCCTGATCCAAACAAGCTTCATTGTTTTCAGCTAACAGTAACCCCAGATGAGGGTTACTCCCAGGGTGGAAAATTTCAGTTTGAAACTGAAGTTCCCCATGCTTACAACATGGTGCTTCCCAAAGTGAAATGCCTGACCAAGATCTGGCACCCCAACATCACAGAGACAGGGGAAATATGTCCGAGTTTACTAACAGAACATTCAATTGACGGCACTGACTGGCCTCCCACAAGAACATTAAAGGATGTTGTTTGGGGATTAAACTCTTTGTTTACTGATCTTTAGAATTTTGATGATCCACTGAATATTGAAGCTGCAGAACATCATTTTTGGGACAAGGAGGACTTCCGGAATAAAGTGGACGACTACATCAAGCGTTATGCCAGATGATAAAAAGGGATGATTGCAGGCCCATGGACTGTGTTACAGTTTGTCTCTCACGTGAAACAGCAGGAGGTAGCCCCCTCTCCCGTCCTCACGCTCCCTCAGTCCCCTGGATTGCCCCAGTCCTGTGACCATGTTGCCCTGAAGAAGACCATCTTCATGACTGCTCATTGTAGATGGAGAATTCAACATAAATACAGCAAGAAAATGTGTTTGGGCTTCTGAAGAGTTGTCTGCTTACCTTAACATGTTTACTTTTTTGAACTTGTACTGTATAGGCCATTGGTGAAATTCTTAAGAAGTTGTAATGAACTCAAAATTGAGGCCAGAGCTTGCTTTCCCTTTTCCCCAACAAAATTGGTTTTCTGCACAAGCAATGCTAATGATGTGTTCCGTGTAACTTGCAGATTGGCAATAAGATACCTGCTACAAACTGTGATTGGATGCAAAATCTCTTAGCTTCTTTCACGAATGCTGGCCCTGCCTAGATGTTGTGAAGCTTCCCAGAATGCATAGTCATTCACTGTAGATCTCTTATTGAAATGCATATTTTATTTAATGTAAGTATATTTTTGGAACAGAAAAAAAAGTGTATTCCACAGCAGTTGGGTGAAATAGTCTGTAAATATTAGTTAGGTCTACTTTGTCTAGTGTGTAGTTTAACTCGAATGTTTCTTTGTTGATATTCTGTCTGGATGTTCTGTGCTTTACTGAGAGTCGAGTGTTGACATTCCTACTATTGTTATATTGTAGTCTATCTCTCGCTTTAGATCAATTTATGTTTGATTTATATATTTGGCAGCTCTAGTAGTTACTCTATAGATATTTATAATTGTTTTATCATCTTGCTGAATTGACCCCTTTATCATCATATAGTGACCTTGTCTCTTTTTATAGTCTTTGACTTGTAGTCTATTTTGGCGGATATAAGCATATCTACTTCTCCTCTTTTTTGGTTTCCAGTTGCATAGCATATTTTATTTTCACTCAACACACTTCCAGTCTATGTGTATCTTAAAAAAAAAAAAAAAAAAAAAAAAGGATCATTCTGTCTTCTAAGCTGGAGTGCAGTGATACGATCATAGCTCAGAGCAGCCTCAATATCCTGGGCTCTATGTGTGTCTTTATAGGTGAAATGGGTTTCTTTTTGTAGGCAGCATATAGTTAGGTATTGTTTCTTATCCGTTTAGCCATTCTATGCCTTTTAATTGGAGAATATAATCCATTTATATTCAGTGTTATTTTGATAAGTAAGAACTTACTATGCCATTTTGTTGCTTGTTTTTTGGTTGTTTTGTAACTCCTCTTTTCCTTTCTCTCTTTCTTACTGTCTTCCTTTATGGTTAAGTGATTTTCTCTGGTAGTATGTTTTAATTCATTGCTTTTTATTTTCAGTAAATCTGTTATAGGTTTTTGCACTGTGGTTACTATGAGGCTTATAGAAAACATCTTATAAATATAACAAGTCATTTTACAGAGGTGGCAACTTATCACAGTTCTAGATCACAAAAAAAAAATAATAGAAACAAAAACTGAAAAAATCTCTACACTTGAAATCCATGCTCCCCCCACATTTGGTCTTTTTATTGTCTCAATTTACATACTTGTATACTGCCTATCTCTTAAGAGACTGCTGTAGCTATTATTGTTTTTGATAGATTTGCTCTTTAGGTTTCAAACTAGACTTATGCATGGATTGCACACCACATTTACAATGTTAGAGCGTTTTGGGTTTGTCCGTGTATTTAATTTTACCAGTGGATTTTATACCTTCAAATGTTTTCTTTTTGCATGTTAGTGGGCAGGTTTTTTCCTTCTGGTTGAAGACCTCTCTTTAGCATTTCTTGTAAGATGAGTCTGGTGGTGATGAATTCTCTCGGTTTTGTTTGAGAAGGATTCTATCTCCTTAATATTTGAAGGACAACTTTGCTGGATACAGTATTCTTGGATAGCAGGGTTGTTTTGTTTTGTTTTATTTTCCAGCACTTTGAAAATGTCATCCTACTCCCTCCTGGCCAATGTGGTTTTCATTGAACAGTCTATTGCCAGACAAATTGGTGCTCCTTTATATGGTATTTGCTTTTATCTTGCTGCTTTTAGGATCCTTTCTTTATCTTAGACTTTTGAGAGAAAATTATATGCCTTGGGGTGCTCTTATTTGGACAGAATCTATATGGTGTTCTCTGACCTTCATGCACTGGATATTTGTATCTTTCTCAAATTTTGGAAAGTTTTCTGTTATTATTTCTTTGAATAGGGTTTCTGCCGCTTGCTCTTGCATATATGCCTCTTGAATACCAATAATTCTTAGATTTGGTGTTTAGAGGTAATTTTCTATGTCTTGTAAACAATCTTCATTCCTTTTCATTCTTCTTTTTTCTCCTATGGCTATATTTTCGATTAGACTGTCTTCAAGCTCGCTAATTATTTCCTCTACTTAATCCATTCTCCTGTTAAGCACCTCTAATGCCTTTTTCCATTTGGCAAATGTATTTCTCAGTTCCAAAATTTCTGTTTGTTTGATTTTTTTTTTAATCATTTCAATCTCTTTGTTAAATTTTCTCAGCTGGGCACGGTGGCTCATGCCTGTAATCTCAGCACTTTGGGAGGCCAAGACAGGTGGATTGTCTGAGGTCAGGAGTTCAAGACCAGCCTGACCAAAATGGTGAAACCCTGTCTGTACTAAAAATACAAAAATTAGTTGGGCATGGTGGCAGGTGCATGTAATCCTAGCTACTTGGGAGGCTGAGGCAGAAGAATTGCTTGAACCTGGGAGGCAGATTTTGCAGTGAGCCAAGATTGCACCATTGCACTCCAGCCTGGACAACAAGATCAAAACTCCATCTAAAAAAAAAAAATTCTCACAAATTACTGAATTGATTTTATGTGTTATCTTGGAGATCAATGAGTTTTCTTAAAACTGCTATTTTAAGCTGTTGGTCAAAGGGCTCATGTATCACTGTCCCATTAGAGTCAGTCTCTGGTTCCTTGCTTTATCCATTACAGGAGGTCATGGTTCCCTGTTTGCTGTTGTTTCTTGTGGATGTCTCCTTTGTCTTTGCATTGAAGGATCAGTTATTTATTCTAGTCTTCTAAGTTGGAAGGGTTTGGAGAGCTCAGAAGAAGATAGGAAGATGAGGGAAAATTTGGAACTTTTTAGATACTGGTTAAATGGTTGTGACCAAAATACTAATAGAGATATATCCAGTGAAGGCCAGGCTGACGAGGTCTCAGATGGAAATGAGTAAGTTATTGAGAACTGGATTAAAGTCACTTGTGTTATCCCCTAGCATAGAACTTGGCTGCATTGTTTTCATGTCCTCAGAATTTGTGGAAGTTTGAACATAAGTGTGATGACCTAGGGTATCATATGGAAGAAATTTTTAAGCAGCAAAGCATTCAACAAGTGTCATGTAGCCAGGCATGACAGCTCAAACCTGCAATACCAGCACTTTGGGAGGCCAAAGCTGAAGGATTGCTTGAGCCCAGGAGTTCAGCCTGGGTAAATAGTGAGACCCCCATCTCTACAAAAGATTTAAAAACTAGCCAGACATGGCAGTGCATTCCTGTGGTCCCAGCCACTCAGGAGACTGAGACAGGAGAATCACTTGAGCCTGGGAGGTCAAGGCTGAAGTGAGCCCTGATCGTTCTACTGCTCTCCAAACTGGGTGACAGAGAAAGACCATGTCTCCAAAAAATTATTATTTTTAGGAAAAAAATAAATATAGGAGTGATGTGGCCGCTTCTAGCAGTCTACAATCAGATGCAGGAAAAAAGAAATGACTTAAAGTTGGAACTTACATTTAAAAGGGGAGCAGAGCATGTAAGTTTGGAAAATTTGCAACCTGGCCCTATGGCAGAGAAAGAAAAATTATTTTCAGGGAAAAAATACCAGCAGGTTGCAGAACAACCACTTGATAGAGTGGCACAACTAAAAGGGAGCCAAGTGCTAATATCGAAGACATCGGGGAAAAGTCCTTGAAGGTATTGCAGAAATCTTGGAGACAGCCCCTCCCATTACAGACCCAGAGGCATTGGAGGAAAGAATGGTTTTAGGGGCCAGGCCCAGAATGCAGCTGCCCTGCTCAGCCTCAGGAGGCTGCCCCCGACATTCCAGCCACTTCAGCTCCAGCCTCAACTCAGAGGAGCCCAGGTACAGCTTGGGCTACCACTCCAGAGAGTGCAAGCTACAAGCCTTGGTGGCTTCCATCTGGTGTTAAGCCTGCAGGCTCACAGAGTGCAAAAGTAAAGGGAGCTGCCAGCTTCCTGCTTGATTTCAAAGGATGTATCAGAAAGCCTGAGTGTCCAGGCAAAAGCCTCTTGCAGGGGTAGAGCCCTTATGGAGAACCTCTACTAG
This sequence comes from Saimiri boliviensis, assembly GCF_048565385.1. Taxonomy (NCBI): domain Eukaryota; kingdom Metazoa; phylum Chordata; class Mammalia; order Primates; family Cebidae; genus Saimiri; species Saimiri boliviensis. The sequence goes on along the minus strand of NC_133450.1, from coordinate 34,874,683 downwards.
GGCAGCACCAAGGGGAAAGGTAGGGTTGGAGCCCCACATAGAGTCCCTACCAGGGAACTGGCTAGTGGAGCTGTGGGAAGGGGTCTACTGCCCTGCAGACCCCAGGATGGTAGAGCCATGGGCAGCTTGCATCCTGAGTCTGGGAAAGCCACAGGCACTCATCCTCAATCTGTGCAGACACAGAGGCTGCACCCTGCGAAGCCACAGAGGCAAGGCTGCTTGAGGCCTTGGGAGCCCACCCCTTGCACCAGTGTGTTCTGGATACAGGACATGGAGTTAAGGATTATTTGTGAGCTTTGAGGTTTAATGTCTGCCCTATTGAGTTTCAGACATGCATGGAGCCTTTAGTCTCTTTTGACCAGTTTCTCCCTTTTGGAATGACAATGTTTACCCAATGCCTGTACTGCCATTTTATCTTGGGAGTAAATAACTTGATTTGATTGTATGGGCAGAGAGATGGAAGGAGATGAGACTCAGATGAGAAAGGACTTTGGACTTGAAGCTGGAATGAGTTAAGACTTTTGGTGACTACTGGCAGGGAATGATTGTATTTTGCAATGTGAGAAGGACATGACATTCAGGGGGCCAGGGGTGGAATAATATGGCTTGGATGTCTGTTTCCTCTAAATCTCATGTGGAAATGTAATCCCCAGTGTTAGAGGTGGGCCTGATGGGAGGTCGCACCACTGGGTGGGGGCAGATCCCTCCTAAGTGGCTTAGTGCCGTCTCCTTGGTGATAAGTGAGTTCTCGCTCTGAGTTCATGAGAGAGCTGGTTGTTTGAAAGTGTGTGACACCTCCACCCTCTCTCTCTTGCTCCACTTTAACCATGTAACCTGTCTGCTGCCCCTTTACCTTCCACCATGGTTGAAAGCTTCCCGAGGCATCACTAGAAGCTGAGCAGTTGCCAGTGCCATGCTTCCTGTATGGCCTGCAGAACAGTGAGCCAATTAAACTGCTTTCCTTTAGAAATTGCCCAGGCTCAGGGATTCCTTTACAGCAATGCAAGGACAGATGAACACACTATAGGGACATGCAAATCAAAACTGTAATGAGATACCACTCACACACATTAGGATGGTCACTATTTAAAAAACCAGAAAATAACAAGTGTTGCTGAAAATGTGGAGAAATTGGAACCTTTGTGCAATGTTGGTGGGAATGCAAAATCATGTATCTACTGTTTCTCAAAAAATTAAAAATAGAATTATATGATCCAGCAACTTCATTTCTGGGTATATACCCAGAAGAATTGAAAGAAGGGTCTCAGATATTTGTACACCATGTTGATAGCATCATTATTCACAATAGCTAAAATGTGAAGGCACCCTGAGTGTCCATCAGTGAATGAATGGAGAAGCATAATATGGTATATACATGTAAAAGAATATTACTTAGCCTTTAAAAAACCCTCTGACATATGCCACAACATGAATGAGCCTTGAGGACATTCTGCTTTGTGAAATAGGCCAGTCACAGAAGGACAAATGATGTATGAGTCCACTTACATGAAGTACCTGCAGTAGTCAAAACCATGGAGACAGAAAGTAGAATGTTGGTTTCCAGGGCTAGGACAGGGAGGTATGGGGAATTACTGTTTAGGGAGTATAGCGTTTGTTTTATGAGATAAAAAGTGTTATAGAGACAGATGGTGGTGATTGGTTGCCCAACATTATGAATGCCCTTAATACCACTAACTGTACACTTAAAATGGTTAAGATGAGGCTGGGCATGATCGTCTCAACTTAACCTGTGATCCCAACACTTTGAGAGGCTGAGGCATGAGGATCAGTTGAGCTGGGAGTCCAAGACTAGCCTGGGCAACACAGGGAGACCCTGCATCTACAAAAATAAAAATAACAGTAATTAGCCACAGTAAATTGTGTCTACCATAATAAATTGTGGGAGTGAGCAGCTGTGTCCCAGCTGCTCAGCTATTTGGGAGGCTGGGCAGGAGGATTGCTTGAGCCCTGGAGGTTGAGGCTGCAGTGAGTCATGATCATCCCACTGTACTCCAGCCTGGGCAACAGAGTGAGATCCTGTTTAAAAAAAAAAAAAAAAAAAAGGTTAAGTTGGTAAATTTTATGTTATGTGTATATTACCACAATTTTTAAAATGGAAAAAATAAGATCATCAGTATTATTAGTCATCAGGGAACTGTAAAATAAAACCACGATGAAATATCCTGTACACCCACAGGAATGGCTAAAATTAAAATACCTGACAAAACGGGAACTTTCACACATTGTTGGTGTTACAGACTGATTGTGTCCCTCCAGATCTCAGATGTCGGAAACCTCCAGTGTGACTGTATTTGGTGATAGGACCATTAAGGTTAAGATTAAGGTTAAATAAAGTCATAAAGGCTGGGGGCCCTGATTCAACAGGATTAATGTCCTTGTAAGAAAAGGCACTGAAGAGCATGCTCTCTCTCTCTCTCTCTTTCTGTCTCTCTGTCTCTCTCTCTCTCTCTCCCTCTCTCTCCTCTCCCTCCTCTCTCTCTCTCTCTCTCTCTCTCTCTCTCTCTCTCTCTCTCTCTGTCTCTCTCCCCGCACTCACACAGTAAAAAAAGGTCATGTAAGCACAGAGCAAGATGGCAGCGACCTTCTTGGCTGGAAGAAAGCCCTCACCCTGGCACCCTGACCTGGGGCTTCCTGCCTCCAGAACTGTGGGAAAGTAAATGTCTGTTGTTTGAGCCATCCTGCCTATGGTATTTTGTTATGGCAGCTTGAGCTCATTAATACAGTTGGTAAAAGCATAAAGTAGCACAGCCACTCTGTAATAGGGCTGGTGGTTTCTTATAAAACTAAACATAACCTACCCTATGACCTAGCAATCCCACTTCTAAGTATTTATCCAAGAGAAATGTAAATGTGTGTTCACAAAAAGACATACAGGAATTTTCCTAGCAGCCTAATTTGCAATAACCAAAAAATCAGAAACAGTGTAGTGGCTGAACAAAGTGCGACACACCCGTACAATGGAATACCACACAGCAATACAAAGGGCCAGATGACTGGCACACACAGTGACACAGCTGTGTCTAAAAGCATTATGCTGCATAAATGAAGGGTTGCACAAGAGTACCTATCATATGATTCCATGGATACGGAGTTCTAAAACTGGCAAAGTAATTTATGTTGCGGAAAATAAGTCAAAACAACTGCTGCCTCTAGGGACTGGAGCAGGGATCGATTAGGAAGAGGTATGAGGAAACTTTCTGGGTGGCTGGTTAGGCTTTATATCTTGACTGGAGTCCAGGTTTACATTGGTAGATGTGCACTTGTTAAAACTCAGAGGTACAGTTCGTATACATATTTCATTGTATATATTTTACCTCAAAGGGGAAAGAATTGTAATGAAGATTGAATCCTGGGCAGTAACTTGCATATGGAACTATGTCAGGGACAGGTACCGACTGGTTCCCATCCCTCTCTAGGCTTCTCTCTGCTGCTCCGTCTGTGGCAGCAGCATGGTTCACTCCCACGAGTTATGGCGGAGACGGCTGCGAGTTGTGCTGCTTAAACTCCCCCACGCAAACGAATCACCTGAACAGCTTGAAAAGATGCAGATTCCGAGTGGGTAGACCTAGGCAGGGGCCTGAGATTCTGCACTTCTAACAAGTGCCCAGGTGCTGCTGCTGCTGCTGCTGGTAAGTCTTCAGACCACACTTTGAGTTGCAGCGACTTAGAATCTCACCCTTCTACCTCTTCACCTTTGTTCCCACGAGCTCTGTCTGCTCCAGCTTGGGTTGCTTTCCCCATCCCGTGCACTTGTCCTGGCTGTGCCCATCCATATCCCACCTTTTCTTATCCCTCCTCTTCCAGTAGATGACAACTGATATTAATGATCAGGATGAGTAACAACAATAACAATCACTCGTGAGGCCTTACTACTGCCAGGGACTACGCTGCATGCTCCGCAAGCATTAACTGTGTTTAATCCTCTTAACAGCCCTCTGTGGTCAATACTAGTATTGCTCCCAGTTTACAGATGAAACCTTCGGGAGGGTAAGTATTTGCCGTGGTCACATAGGATTAGCCATCTGGATGCTTCCCTTTGCTCCAGTTGCTGACAACCTTAAGGTAACAGTGTGTGTGTGTGTGTGTGTGTGTGCGCACGCGCGCGCACTTGTACACTGGCATGTTTTCACTTTCCACCTAGATGACATTGTTCCTGAGGGTAGAGACCAAATAATTCTCTTTATCTCTTCCCTTTCTCTCTCCCTTCTTCTTTCTCTCTCTCTCTCTCTCTCTTCCCAATTATAGCCTTTGCCAAAGCAAGGCCTCTTCTTCAAAATAGGACACACCCCTCCCAGGCTCATCTGTGACCACGGCACAGGGCGCCACTCTCCTCTCCCACAGGCTCAGGGCATCCCCCATCTCGGAACTCCCTGCCCTTGCTCCGTGACCCCCAGCAGCGCTGTCTCCCCCTGCCCTGGTTCAGCTTATCCCTACTCCGATGGCTCTTTCCAGTCTAGTCTCCCCATCCCAGGGCGTCTGGAGTCTGGGCAGTGGCCTGGCCCCCTTGACTTGGAGGAGACCCCTGAGAGCTGCCCAACTCCCACCCCAAACACACCTCAACAACCCGCTTAGATTCCAGTCGCTGCTATTCCCCCCCTCGCGCTGCAGGCTCTGTAGGTCAGGGACCAGGCCCGTCTTGTCACGGCTGTGTCACCAGTGCCTTGCATTTAGCCACAGTAGGTAGGCGAGGGAGGGGTCTCCCAGCCTGGCCTGGGCTGGGCGGAGCATCTTCAGCACACCCAAGTAATCTTGCACCCATTCTGTCTCTCTGTTACCCTCCAGCCTAAGCCCGGAAGCCCACAGGCTCAGGCTGTCCTCAGACCTAGGATATTTCCCACCCCAAGCCCCAAATCCTACGCTGCAGTTCCCAGCCCTTCCTTCTCCAGCACCCCTTCCTCTTCCCACAGGCTGCCCCGCGGTTTCTCTCTGCCCTCCCCAAGACTGCTCTTGGGAGGGCATGTTACTTTCCCAGACAAGCTCAGAGATGCAATTTCTCCTCCTAAGAGGTTAGGCTAATTGCTCTTCCCAGAAGAAAATCCTCGGAGGTTTTCCTTGTGGTGGACTGGAAGGGTTGAAAATTACATGTTCAGAGCCACATCGGGTTACTATATTAAATCCAGTTTCACGGATCGCGGCCACGGGGAGTACGGGCGCCACCTGCTGGCCCACCGCGGAATTCCAAGGGAGGACGAGAGCTGAACACAGTGGGCTCAGGACGCGCAGTCCTCGGTCACTATCCAAGTGTACCGTCCTCCATTTCGCTTTGGTTTTTCTCATTGTTGGAGTATTTTTTTATTGATACATTATAGCTGTACATATATTGGGGGTACATGTGTTTTTTTAAATTTAATTCATTTTTTATTCTTTCTCCGTCCCCCCCCCCCCCCCCGCCCCTCCCCGACCTCTCTTCTTTTGGGACAGGATCTCCCTCTGTGGCCCAAGCTGGTCTCAAATTCAGCCTCAAGCTCTCCTTCCACTTCCGCCTCCCGGAGTGCTGGGATCACAGGCGTGAGCCCCATGCCCAGCCTCAGGTGATATTTTTACTGCATGTATACATGTAAAGAGAAAATCAGGGCCATTAGACTACACATCACCCCAACCATTTATCTTATAATGTTGGGTACATTATAAGTCTTCTAGCTATTTTGAAATACGCAATAAGTTACTGTTAATTCTAATTCCCCTGTAGTATTATCAACTACTAGATATTCCCTCTGTGTAGCTGTATGTTTGTACCCATTAGGCAACCTCTCTCATCTTCGCCAGCCTCCCTTCCCAGCCTCTGTTAACTATCATTGAGTCTAGCTCCATGAGATCCACCTTTGTTTTTAGCTTCCACGTGAGTGAAATTATGTGGCGTTTGTCTTTCTGTGCCTGGCTTATTTCACGTAACATGTTGATCTCCATTCCATCCATGTTGCTGCAAATGACAGGATTTTATCATTTTTTATAGCTGAATAATATTCCATTGTGTATATATGTCACGTTTTCTTTCTTTATTCACCCATTGATGGCACTTCATTGATTCCATATCTTGGCCATCATGGATATTGCTGCAATAAACAGGAGTGCAAATATCTCTTCAATTTACTGATTTCCTTTCTTTTGGATAGATATAGATATAGATATATCCATATAAATGATGGTCCATCTGTGTGATGGAAAAACCAGCAAACCACTGAAAACAATGAGAGAGATCCACACCCACTTATGCAGAGCCATCTTCAGGAAGCAATGTTGGGTGAGAAAGCACCATGGTGAGTGTCTGGACTGTGGTGATAGTTGTACAACTCTATAAATTTACCTTAAAAATCGCTGAACTGAACTGGGCATGGCAGCTCACACCTGTAATCCCAGCGCTTTGGGAGGCTGAGGCAAGCAGATTGCTTGAGCCCAAGAGTTTGAGACCAGCCCAGGAAACATGGTGAGACTCATCTCTACAAAAAATACAAAAATTAGCCAGGCGTGGTGGCGCATGGCTGTAGTCCCAGCTACTAGGGAGGCTGAGGTGGGAGGATTGCTTGAACTTGGGAGGTCGAGGCTCCAGTGAGCTGAGGTCATGCCACAACATTTGAGCCTGGGCAACAGAGTGAGACCTCTGTGGCCATCTCACACACACATAAAAAGAAAAACAAAAGTCACTGAACTGTACTCTTTAAATGAGAAATCACTGAATTGTACTTTTTAAATGAGGGAATTGTATCATATGTGAATTATACATTAATAAAATGTTTTTTAAAGATTATAAATATAAGGCCGGGCATGGTGGCTCAAGCCTGTAATCCCAGCACTTTGGGAGGCCGAGGCGGGTGGATCACGAGGTCAAGAGATCGAGAACAACCTGGTCATCATCGTGAAACCCCGTCTCTAGTAAAAATACAAAAAATTAGCTGGGCATGGTGGCGCGTGCCTGTAATCCCAGCTACTCAGGAGGCTGAGGCAGGAGAATTGCCTGAACCCAGGAGGTGGAGGTTGCGGTGAGCCGAGATCGCGCCATTGCACTCCAGCCTGGGTAACAAGAGCAAAACTCTGTCTCAAAAAAAAAAAATTATAAATATATAACTTATATAACTTATTCTCTTCTATAAAACTAAATAAAAATACACATATAGGTTGGTGTATGTATGGTAACCTTCTGGAAGAATATATAAGAAATTTAATGATTATTTCTTGGGGAGCGGAGAGGTTTATTACGTATACTGTACAATATATATATTTTTTTACCATAGCATGTACATTCAGTAATTTTTAATAGTTGCATTTATCCTTTTATAGATTATCCATTACAATAGTTTCCACAGCAGCAATTGACCCAGGAATTTAAATAGAATAAAAAATGCCTTTAATATTTTAACAACTTGAAGAAACGAATTTTTTTCTTCACCAAAAGGCATAGTTTTTATACACAAGGAACTTACCTCCTTATAAATAGAATTTAAAGAAAACATTTCTTTTCTTTTCTTTTTTTTTTTTTTTTTTTTTGACGTCTGAACTTTTTATTGGCCTCCTGCTCCCCAAAGGGTCCCATGCTTCTGCTGGCCTAGTGTCTCAGAACTTTGGTGTCGTTGGTCTCAGACACCACTTTGCCATCCACTATCCGGTGGGTGGTGGTCTTTTGGACGGTTTGCCTGGAATTGCTCCTGTCCAGGGCATCACCAATACTGAAGTTCTCGCCATCTTCCAGCAGGCGGCGATAGGTGGCGATCTCAGCCTCCAGCTTGACCTTGATGTTCAGCAGAGCCTTGTACTCCTGAGCCTGGCGCTATCCCTCTGCCCCATTCTGTGCCAGCTCTGACTCCAGGTGCAGAAGGATCCCACCGAGCTGCTCCATCTGCAGGGTGTAGCGGGCCTCCACCTCCCTCAGGCTGTTCTCTAAGCTGATCTTTGTATTTCTCATGGAGTCCAGGTCGATCTCCAAGGACTGCCCTGAACGTCTCAGCTCTGTGAGCGTCATCTCAGCAACTTCAACCTCAGTGGACTGTGTGGTGACCACTGTGGTGCTCTCCTCAATCAGCTGAGTCCAGTACTTGTCCAGCTCCTCTTGGTTCTTCTGAGCCAGCTCATCATATTGGGCCTAGATGTCTGCCATGATCTTGGCGAGGTCCTGAGATTGGGGGGCATCTACCTCCATGGTCAACCCAGAGCTGGCAGTCTGGGCTTGTAGGCCGTTTACTTACTCTTCATGGTTCTTCTTCATGAAGAGCAGCTCCTCCTTGAGAGCCTCGATCTCTGTCTCTAGCTGCAGCCCAGTGACATTGGTGTCATCAGTGACCTTGTGGAGCCCATGGATGTCGCTCTCCACAGACTGGTGCATGGCCAGCTCTGTCTCATACTTGACTCTGAAGTCATCAGCAGCAAGACGGGCATTGTCAATCTGCAGAATGATGCGGGCATTGTCCACAGTATTTGCGAAGATCTGAGCCCTCAGGTCCTCGATGGTCTTGAAGTAATGGCCCCAGTCTCTGACCTGGGGTCCCTTCTTCTCCAGGTGCTCTTGGATTTTGTTCTCCAGCTTCCGGTTCTCAGTCTCCAAGCTCCTGACTCTGTCAAGGTAGGAGGCCAGGCGGTCGTTCAGGATTTGCATGGTCTCCTTCTCGTTCTGGATGCCTCCCATTCCTGCCAGACCCCTGGCCATCCCCGCGGCCAGGCCCCCTTCCTGTTGCTCCGGAAGCTGGTGCTGTGCATCACGGAGATGCGGGAACCAGAGCCCCCGGCGCCTGCATAGACGCTGGCCACGCTGCTGACCGGCTGGGCGCCATAGCTGGGCACCCAGACGGAGCCCATGGACCGGTAGTTGGTGGAGAAGCTGGAGCGAGTGGTGAAGCTCATGCTGCCCCGGGAGGAGAGCGAGAGGACAGGACTCGGGCTTTGTCGACCAGAAAACATTTCTTCCATGATGATAAGACCTGGAATAAACACACACACACAGTGGTTTTTTTTTTACTGCTGATAAAAATAATAACTGTTTGTTATAGAAATTTTAAAATAGAGAAAATCATTAAAAAGAAGGAAACAACAATCACCTGTAACCTCACCCAGTTACAGCAACTGCTAACATGTTGGTGTGTTTTCAGCCAATTCCTGTGTTCACAGTTTTCTGGTTTACAATGCTATGAACCCACTACAAATAACTGTGTATTCTCTTTTTTTTCCCATCAATTCCCATATCATGCAAACTCTCCCATGTCCTTAAAATATTACTCAAGAACATGATAGTACATCTTATTGCCATTTTCTAATTTATTTAATGAATCTCTCTTGTTGGTTGCTTCCTGAGATTTACTTTATAAGTCGTGCTACAGACACCCTGAAACATGTCTTTGTGCCCATCTCTGACAGCTTTCCTGGAGTTGCTTCTTGAGCTGGACTATCGGACAGATACATCTCAACACTCTGGAAGCAGGTTGCCAATGCCGTCTCCATAAAGGTCAGACCAGTTGGACGGATTGTGGCCCAAGCTGGTCTCAAACTCCCATACCTCAGGTATAAGAGGTACGGCCAATACTCATGCAAAGGAGGCGACATTCTTGGAGTCATAGAAACAGCAGCCTCTGTAGTCATATTTATTTATTTACTTTTATTTTTTTGAGACAGATTCTCACTCTGTCACCCAGGCTGGAGTGCAGTGGCATAATCTCAGCTCACTACAACCTCCATCTCTTGGGCTCAAGTAATTCTCCTGCCTCAGCCTCCTGAGTAGCTGGGATTACAGACACCCGCCACCACAACCAGCTAATTTTTATGTTTTTAGTAGAGACAGGGTTTCGTCATGTTGACCAGGCTGGTCTCGAACTCCTGACCTCAGGTGATCCACCTGCCTCGGCGTCCCAAAGTGCTGGGATTACAGGTGTGAGCCACCACACCTGGCCTGTGTCACATTTATTGAATACAATACCTGCTAAGCTCAAAGCATGCTACTGGGCACTTTATACATAATATTTCACTTCATGCTCACAATGAGAGAGACACGTTCTCCCTTTTACCTACAAGAAACTGAGGCTAGGACACTTGCTCATCGACTGTCTCCCAAAGAGTTAGTGCCAAAGCCAGAGCTGAAAATCAGGTCTGTCGGATTCCAAAACCCATATTCTTCCATTAACAGGGAGAAAAGACGGCCTATGGTACATTTGCCAAAGAAAACCACTTTTCTAGTTGTCCGGGTGCCAAGGGCCACAGTCAGGGTTTCACAGTAAACTGGGAGTCCTTGAATGGATCAATAGGTTTTGAAATGCAAATATAACTCTTTCTTTAAACTTTTTATTTTTTAGAGACAGGGTCTCACTTTGTCACTCAGGCTGGACTGCAGTGTGCAGTTATGGCTCACAGTAGTCTTGACCTCCTGGGCTCCAGGGATCCTCTCACCTGAGCCTCCCAAGTAGCTGGGGCTATAGGTGCTGCCACCATGCCAGGCTAATTTTCATTTTTGGTAGAGATAAGGTCTCACTATGTTGACCAGACTGGTCTCAAACTCCTGGCTTCAGGCAGTCCTCTTACTTCAGCCTAACAAAGTGCTGAGATTGCAGGCATGAGCCACTGCACCCAATCTGAAATGTAAATATAACTTTCATACAGAAAAAAAAAAAAAAAAAAAAAAAAAAACCACAACTATCAACCATTTAGCCAGGATATCTCAAAACAACAGCAACAACAAATTTTTGGAAACAAATCTGATTCATAGCCACCAGCCTTACTTTAAAAGTGTCACAAAAAGTACATTCATGTGTTGTATATTAAAGGAAAATACAGCTGGGCACAGTGGCTCACGCCTATAATCCCAGCACTTTGGGAAGCTGAGGTAGGAGGGCCACTTGAGGCCAGGAGTTTGAGACCAGCCTGGAAAACATACGACGATCCCCATCTCTACAGAAATTTTTTTGTAGTGGTGGCTTGCATCTATAGTGCCAGCTATTGGAGAGGCTGAGACAAGACGCTCTTTTGAGCCCAAGAGGTCAAGGCTGCAGTGAGCTGTGATCATCACTGCATTCTAGCCTAGGCAACAGAGTGAGACCCTGTCTCAAAACAAAACACAAACAAAATAAAATAAAGGAAAACACTGGATAGGACAAAACTGATGGGAAAGCCCAAGCACAGGCCGTAGCTGGGTGGACAAAGAGCTCAGAGACCACCCCCCACCCCCGCCATGCCTTAACTAGTGCCTGGGGCACACATGGTCAGGACTGCAGCTCTACCATGGCAGAGGGAGCCCACTTCAGTCTATCCTGACCTCTACAGGCAGTAGCCAGGGGAAGTCAAATAGGCCCACAGGCCTCTGGAGAGCTGGGAGACTCCGGGAGGCCAGTAGCCATGGCCCAGAGCTCCCAGAAGCACTCGGGCACCCAAGCCACGGCAGATCCAGACTTTCCCAGGGCCCCACAGCCACTGTGGAAAGCAGCCAACAGGCTGTCACTCCACTGTTTAGGGACAGGGAGTTCTCAGAAAGACTGAGGCTGGAGAAAAGCAGGGGATGGGGTGGTGGGGGACATTGTGGAGGCAGAAATTTATATACTGCAAGGTACATATATAGTTTGGAATTTTCTAGTAACATCGAATGAGGAAAAAGAAATAAGTGAAAAAAAAATTTTTTTTTGAGGCGGGGTCTCACTCTGGAGTACAGAGTGCTGAACTGCAGTGGTGCCGTTTTGGCTCACTGCAACCTCCACCTCCTGGGTTCAAGTGGTTCTCCTGCCTCAGCCTCCCTAGTAGCCGGGATTACAGGCACACACCACCATGCCTGGCTAATTTTTGTATTTTTAGTAGAGATGGGGGTTTTGCTGTGTTGGCTTGCCTGGTCTCGAACTCTTGACCTCAAGTGATCCACGTGCCTTGGCCTCCCAAAGTGCTGAGATTGCAGGCGTGAGCTACCACACCTAGCCAGGTGAAATTAAGTTTGAAATACGTTATTCAACACAATATATCAAAGATTTAATTTATTTTACAAATTTAAATATATATATATACACTAGCGCAGGTCTAGGCTTTGGCCCAGCCTGTCAGCATCCCCGGAACATGCCCAGCACTGTGTTCCAGTCCCTGCCTCACCTGCACAGCATCACCATGTCTTTCTTACATCCATCAGCTGCTCACTAAACAGGAAAGGCAGCTCCTAAGATACACCTGGGATCTCGCCAGGCACTTATGAGGAAGGTGATGCTCTCAAATCAGCCTCTGCTAACTCTGTTTCCCCATCCACAGCAGAGGGAGCCCAAGGGTTTCCCTGCTTTTCTCCCAGGTCCTGGGGTGGAGAGAATTCACTTGGAAAGCTGCCAGCGTGTATCAAACAGGCCTCATGACAAGGTAAGGAATGGGCACATTTGTCCTCATGCATGGCCTGTTCATTTTCACTTCCTCCCTTCTAAGAGCAGAGGGCTAGTGGCAGACTCTGCACATCATAGTTGCTCTGCTCTGCCTGCAGGAACTGGGTGCAGTGACTCAGGCCTATAATCCCAGCACTTTGGGAGGTTGAGGCAGGCAGATCACTTGAGGTCAGGAGTTTGAGACCAGCCTGGCCAACATGGCAAAACCCCATCTCTACTAAAAATACAAAAATTAGCCAGGTATGGCGGTGTGCGCCTGTAGTCCCAGCTACTGGGGATGCTGAGGCAGGAGAATTGCTTGAACCCAGGAAGCGGAGGTTGCAGTGAGCTGAGATCATACCACTACACTCCAGCCTGGGCAACAAGCAAGACTCCATCTCAAACAAACAAACAAACAAACACAAAAGAAAGAAAATGGCTTCCCTGTCCTCAGAAAGGCTTGTGGACTCAGACAGACCTTGAGAGAAGCTGGAAACCACAGGCAAAGCCGAGACCCTCAAGCACAAGCTACCCAGAGGCAGCATCATGTGCCAAAGGACCAAGCGGCAGTGCCAGAGCAGAGGCGACTTCTGGAGTGGGGCCGCCTCAGTCAGTCATTGTACCCTGCTATCTTCCAGAGGCAGAAGCCCCAGAAGCATAAAAACCACGAATCAGAAAAAAGAGCATTACTGCATTTCATCTGTCCTAAGACGTACTTCTTTTGGTAATACGTTTTGTTATCTCTGAAATCTGGGTGCATCTTACGACTGACGGCAGGTCAGTTTATTCGGCAGCCGTTTTCCTTTCTTAGAAGAACTAAAGTAAAGGTACCTCTTCACTTGAGTGACGGGTCAGATTCAATGAAATACAGGATGACTTAACGGAGTCCTAATTATGCTGCAGGCATCATTTTGGCCAGTTAGCACACACTGTCATGCCCCTCCAAGAGGGAAGCAGCTCAGAGGGGTTCAGAGACCTTCCCAGAGTCACACAGCTAGCAAACAGCAGAAGCAACCTTCGAACCTAAGTGTGCTGGGGCCCAGTGCGTCTGTCCTTCTCACTATATTGTTCTAGTCTCCTTTCCTTCTAGGTGAAGGGAGGGGGGATGAGGCCAAAGTCAGTTTGTCATTTGTCATTTTGGTCCTCAGGTCAGTGGGTCCTGGATAATTCTCCAGGGTAGGTCACTCCTCTGCCACCTCTGTTTGGGCCCTTATTACAATAGACCAAATGTTTGTGTCCCCCCAAAACTCATATGTGGAAACCTAATCCCCAGTGTGATGGTATTGGAGATGGAGCCTTTAGGGTTGATTCGGTGATGGGATTTGTGTCCTTTATTTGCTTGTTAATTGATACATATATATTTTTTGAGATAGGATTTCACACTGTCGCCCAGGCTGGAGTGCAGTGGCCTGATCTCGGCTCATTGCAGTCTCTGCCTCCTGGGCTCAAGTGATCTTCCCATCTCAGCCTTCTGAGTTGCTGGGGACTAGAGGTGTGTGCCACCACATCCAGCTCCTTTTTGTATTTTTTGTAGAGATGGGGTTGGTCTCAAACTCCTGGGCTCAATCTTCCACCTGCCTTGGCCTCCCAAAATTCTGGGATTATAGGTGTGAGCCACTGTGCCCCACCCAAGTGTCCTTTTAAAAGAGAATTTAGAGAACTCCCTTATCCCTTCCACCCTAGGAGGGCACAGTGAGAAAGCAGCCCTCTGTGGACCAGGAAGTGAGCCTTCGTCACACCGCATCTGCCAGTGCCCTGATCTTCAACTTTCCAGGCTCTGGCACTGGGAGAAATAAATGTGTGTTGTTTAAGCCACACAGTCTACGGTCTTCTCTTGCAGTCGCCTGAACAGTCTAAGGCACTTACTGTTCAGCTCCACACTCAGAAGCTTCCAGAGAGCCCTGGTTCTCTGCTCACATCTCACCTGGGTCTGGGCAGCTCTGTAAACCTGGCCTCCCGTGCCTGCCTCCACCCCCGACACTGCCCAGCTCTAGCTGTGGGTTTCCTGTGGCTTTCCCAGGCCCACTGGGCTCTTTACTGGCCAAACCGGCTCCTCCATCCACACCTGGCCCTGGGTAAAGAGGCCGAAGTTTCTCCTCCAGGTGGCAGCTTTGGGAAGGACACTAATTGCAAGCTCTCCAGTCAGGCTGGAACTGGCAGGCTCCATGGCCAGCCCAGGACTCCCACTTTCACGCCAGCACTGACCTAAGGGACCACTGGGAAGGCCTGCCTGGGTTCTGGTCTCGGGAGCACCAGGGGACAGCAGGCCAAACCAGGGTCACTGTCCCCCACAGAGGCAGAGTCACCTTTCTCTTCCTCTATGCTGCAGCCCTCTCGACCCTGAGGACCCAATATTCTCCATGGGCACCCTCCCTGGCTCTGGCTTTGCCCTTGCAGACCTCTGCATGTTCAGTTTCTCCCTGCCAAGGCTGGAGGACCCCCAAGCTGATGCTTCCAGTCTCAGCTGGGAGGTGGCCTCTTGGCAGCCCTCCGTGCCCCCAGGCCCTCCCCACCTCTCCCCCAGCCCGGGACGCGCTTCCGACAGGCTCTTTCCAACACCACTGTGGCTTTACTTACTCCTGGCTCCATAAGCATTTGTATCCATGATGAGTGGACACTGGGACGGTGCTAGAGTCTCCTTATAGAGGGGACACAGAAGAGTACTAGACAGACAGTTACATTAAAGTAGTGCCCCCAGCTGGAGCCAGCCCCCACCACTCTGTGAGACCAACAGTACGCGCCGCTCCTCAGCTCTGTGGTCAGTGACGTCAACTCCATAGATGGAAACGAGCCATGCGAGGAGTATTTACACCATGGAAATCAGCAAACTGCAAACTGGAGCTTCTTCCCCATTCGGCACGTTGTTCGACGTTTCCTAGCACCCCACTGCAGAAGCAGCATTACCGGGGACTGTGAGCCCCGAGAAGGCTGCTGGCTTCATTTAGGTTCTCCCTAAAAACAGACCCTGAGACAAGGACTTGAGAGAAAGTAGTTTTTTTGGAAGGTGACTCGGGGGAGAGAAAGTGATGCCTTTTCCTCACCCATCGCAAGGCTCATGGGTGGTCAGCCATGAACCCCACAACTAAAGACAGATTTACAAAAGAAAAGCATACACATATACGTTTTACATGACACAGGAGGCTTTACAAAATGAAGACCCAAAGAAACAGGACATTTATACATTCTTTTTTTTTTTTTTGAGATAGAGTCTTGCACTGTTGCCTGAGCTGGAGTGCAATGGTGCAATCTCAGCTCACTGCAACCTCCACCTTCCTGGTTCAAGCAATTCTCCTGCCTCAGCCTCCTGAGTAGCTGGAACTACAGGCATGTGCCGCCACACCCAGCTAATTTTTTGTATTATTAGTAGAGATGGGGTTTCACTATATTGGCCAGGCTGGTTCGAACTTCTGATCTCATGATCCACCCACGCTGGCCTCTCTGAGTGCTGGGATTACAGGCGCGAGCCCCCTCGGCTGGCTGAAATTTGTACATTCTTTTTTTTTTTTTTTTTTTGAGACGGAGTTTCGCTCTTGTTACCCAGGCTGGAGTGCAATGGCGCGATCTCGGCTCACCGCAACCTCCGCCTCCTGGGTTCAGGCAATTCTCCTGCCTCAGCCTCCTGAGTAGCTGGGATTATAGGCACGCGCCACCATGCCCAGCTAATTTTTTGTATTTTTAGTAGAGACGGGGTTTCACCATGTTGACCAGGTTGGTCTCGATCTCTCGACCTTGTGATCCACCCGCCTCGGCCTCCCAAAGTGCTGGGATTACAGGCTTGAGCCACCGCGCCCGGCCTCAATTTGTACATTCTTAAGGACAATCGTGAAAAAGTATGCTTGGACCAAGGGTGTATAATCTAATGGTAAAAATCTTGGGGAACTTAGCAAACAGAACAACAAACTGAACAAACAAAAGTCCTGTTTGTTCAGGTTCTTCCTGGCCTCTCTGTACTTCGGAGATAAGGACATTCACGACGATGACCTACTTCGGGGTAGAAGGGAATGAGGTCAGAAAGTGACCCTCTTGCTTCTGTGGTTTTCTCAGTTTCCTGCATCTTCAAATACTGTGCCAAGGTGCCTTATCTGGGGATATCTGAACCCCGTCAGTGACCACAGAGAGCAACAACAGTGAGGCAGGGGAGGGAAGGGGCTTCTTTAGACAGGGATTATTAAGACATTTGCCAGTGTGGCCAGTTGGAACTCCATCCTACCAGGCATGGCAGGCAGTAGAGCAGATCTCAGCAGCTGCACGGTGCCATGAGCAAGTTTACTAACCAACCCCGCCACCATTTGACCTGCATTGACTTCCTGGTGCTTCCAGCGGGCTCTGTGCTTGGACCCAGCTTGCTCCTGCTTCCAGGAAAAATGCTGTGCCTGAGGTGCTCAGTGCAGGCAGCCGCCTGCAGACAGAGGTGACCTGGGTGGGGCACCACCATGTCTGGTAAGGGAGCCCACTTAGACTGGAGGCTCAGCATCCCTAGACTATACATTTCCTGCCTGCGGAGACTGCTGTTCTGCCCTTGGGCTTCCTTGAGACGGGTCAGGAAAGTCATGATTGTTGTGGCTTAGAAATGCTACCCAAGCCAGGTGAGGTGGCTCATACCTGTAATCCCAGCACTTTGGGAGGCTGAGGCAGGTGGATCACTTGAGGTCAGGAGTTCGAGACCAGCCTGGCCAATGTGGCAAAACCCCATCGCTACTAAAAATACAAAAATAAAAAAACTAGCGGAGTGTGGTTGTGGGCCGTTGTAATCCCAGCTACTTGGGAGGCTGAGGCAGAAGGATCACTTGAACCCGGGAGGCAGAGGTGGCAGTGAACTGAGATCGTGCTATCGCACTCCAGCCTGGGCCACAGAGTGAGACTCCATCTTGAAAGAAAGAAAGAAAGAAAGAAAGAAAGAAAGAAAGAAAGAAAGAAAAAGAAATGCTACCCCAAAATATGGCACTTGGGCATTTGAGAAAACAGCAAAACATAGAAAGGTCATTCTCTGACCTTTTCCCTCCCTTCTCCCCAAAGACCCTCATGTGAGAGGCATCCCGCGCCATACACAGAGAAAAGAAATGTCACATGGGAACGCCAAGAACGACCTGAGCAAACAGGCTTTGCTGAGTTCCCCGGTGTTTACATTTTAGATCCTCTCCTCCCGTGCTCCAATCCTACTTCTGCACGACTGTCCACAAAAGCACAGGTTTCCCGAGGTCTGTGAGTCTTCATTTTCCGAAGGCTCCTGAGTCACGTAAAACTGATATTGAATACATTTGTTACGCTTTCCTCTTATTAATCTGTCTTTTGTTATAGGAGTGTTAGCCATGAACCTCGTGCCGGGTGAGGAAAAGATATTACTTTTCTCCCCCACGAGATCAAAACTATTTTTATGACAATACTAAGACATTAGTATTTTGCCCTCTCATTCTCGTGTAAGGGTACAGAATTTTCCAGAGGCTGAATGACATGTGATATTGCAGTAGATTGAATACAGAAGCAAATATGTGTGTCCAGCTGGTTTCTGTTAGGCCAGACATTAAAAAGTTTTGAAAAAAAAAATGTATTAAAAAGACTGATTTGGGGCCAGGCACAGCAGTGGCTCATGCCTATAATCCCAACACTTTGGGAGGTGGAGGTGGGTGGATCACCTGAGGTCAGGAGTTTGAGACTATCCTGGCCAACATGGTGAAACTCCATGTCTACTGAAAATACAAAAATTAGCCAGGTGTGGTGGCACCAAAAAAAACGAACAACAACAACTGATTGGAGACGGTGCCCAGAGGCTGTGGAGGGTGGTAAGAGGGTGGGAGGAGGTGGGGGCCACCAATGAGTACAAAAAATAAATAGAAATAATGGATAAGTTGTAATATTGGACAGCACCACAGGTGACCATCATCAATAATTTAATTGTACATTCTAAAATAATTATAAGAGTAGAATTAGATTCTTTGTAATACAAAGGGCAAATGCCTGAGGGGCTGGATACCCTGTTCTCCATGGTGTGATTCTTATGCATTGCATCTGCACCAAGACATCTCATATTCCTCTTAAATATATACACCCACTGTGTACCCACAAAAATTAAAAATTACTTAAAAAATAATACTGATTTTCTCACTTATTTTTTGTTTGGGAAGATATAATTTAAAAAATTATTATAAATATAACAATATTTGCATTCATTATTTATTTATTTATTTATTTTGAGACGGAGTTTCGCTCTTGTTACCCAGGCTGGAGTGCAATGGCGCGATCTCGGCTCACCACAACCTCCGCCTCCTGGGTTCAGGCAATTCTCCTGCCTCAGCCTCCTGAGTAGCTGGGATTACAGGCACGCGCCACCATGCCCAGCTAGTTTTTCGTATGTTTAGTAGAGACAGGGTTTCACCATGTTGACCAGGATGGTCTCGATCTCTTGACCTCGTGATCCACCCGCCTCGGCCTCCCAAAGTGCTGGGATTACAGGCGTGAGCCACCGCGCCCGGCCGCATTCATTATTTTTAATTAATAAATACTACTTTAACTTTTTCTTAATTTTCATTTCTAACGTGGTAAACACTGACAGTGTCGGGGCTCAGAAAACGATACTCTGCAGTCTGGAGCTTGGGCGGGCTGAGTGCTTTGAACTAAACGAGATCAGAAGGCCTCAGACGAAAAGTCTGTCTCTGACATTCTCCCACCCTCATTTCTCCTTTTCCTGTTTCTCCCCCAAGCAGGTCATAGCAGGTCATAGAAACTAGAATTTCTCTTCCCCAAGGCATGTCAATTAAAACTAGAACTCCTCATCCGCAAAGCAAGCCATAAAACCCAGAGAGATCCCTCTGACAAGCCTCCCCTCGAGGCTGCCATAAGACCCTCATTCCAGAAGGATCCCACCCCATACCTGGGGCGAGAACATGCCTCAGAGAGAGGCCAAGAAGAATCTGAACAAACAGGCCTTGCCCA
This sequence comes from Saimiri boliviensis, assembly GCF_048565385.1. Classification (NCBI taxonomy): domain Eukaryota; kingdom Metazoa; phylum Chordata; class Mammalia; order Primates; family Cebidae; genus Saimiri; species Saimiri boliviensis. The sequence continues at coordinate 34,855,439 of NC_133450.1, read as the reverse complement.
GATCCCCTGGGTTCATTATCACTGGGTCATCCTCCCAGCTCTTTGTGTCTTCATTTCTGAAGCCTCCCGTGTCGTGTAAAACTTACACTGAATACCCTTGTTATGCCTCTCTCTGGTTAATCTGTCTTTTGCAATAAGGGCATCAGGGTGGACCTTGCGATGGGTGAGGACGAGGTGTATTACAGAAGGCTTGCTACAGGCGGAGGTGCCGGTATTCTAGAAAAAAGCTTTGCCATTTTCGCCCTCATTCAACCCTCCAAAGAGGCTTAAAACAGAGGTCGTTTTGAACTCCATGAGGAAATCAAGGTTTAGAGAATTAAGTTGCTTAAGGACACAAAGTTGGCAAGGGATAGAGCTAGGATTTGAACACAAGCGATCAGACCCTGGGGCCTGAACCTTCAAGCCCACAATTTCCTTTATGTCCTACTGTGGCCTTCATTTCTCAGTGCTCCTCCACACCATCACACACGCTTCGGCTGCGCCTGCGTGGTAATACATGGGGGCCATGGGGGAGTCTTAGCGTCAACTTGACATCTGTGTGTGTCGCACTTAAGTGTATCTCAGTTGGAGCACTGAGACCCGCCCGTGTTCAGGAACTAAAATTCTATGAGCATTTTTTAAGTTTTCGGTTTATTTTAATAAATAATCTTAAGATTTTTGACAAGTTTTTTTTTCAGCAATCTGCATATTTTATTTTTTAATTTGAGACAGTGTCTCCATCTGTCCTCAGGCTGGAGTGCAGTGACACGTTCTCTGCTCACTGTAGCCTCAACCTCCTGGCCTCAAGCAAGCCTCCTCTTCTGAGAGCAGCTAGGACCACAGGCACATGCCACCATGCCTGGTTCGTTTTATTATTATTATTATTTGTAGAAATGGGGTCTCTGTATTTTGCCCAGGATGGTCTTGAACTTCGGAGCTCAAATGATCCTCCTACATTGGTGATGAGCTTACAGTGGGATTACAGGTATGACCCACTGTGCCTGGCCAGCCTGCATTTTTTTTGTTTTGTTTTGTTTTTTGAGACAGGGTTTTGCTCTGTCATCCAGGTTGGAGTGCAGTGGTGCAATCTCAGCTCACTGTAATCTCCCGGGCTCAAGTAATCCATCTACCCCAGCCACCTGAGCAGGTGGGACTCCAGGCATACAGAGACAGGTTTTTCCGCATTTCCCAGGCTGGTCTTGCACTCCTGAGCTCAAGTGATTCACCTGCCTCTGCTTCCCAAAGCACTGGGATTACAGGTGTGAGCCACCACACCTGGCCTGCATTTTAAATAAGCAGCCCAGCTGCTGTGCAGATGAGGCAGAACCTCAGATCACAGTCAGAAAACCTGGCTCCCGGACAGTGGTTCTCAAAATACAGCCCCTAGACCAGCAATACCACATCACCTGGAAACGTGTTAGAAATGTGAAGGTTCTTGGTCTCCCCCAAGACCTATAGAACCAGAACCCCTGAGACAAGATGTGGCAATCTGATCTGATGAGCCCTCCAGGTGATTCTGATTCATGTTAAAGTCTGTGAATCACCTGCCTGAGAAAAGGTTCAATTTAAAATCGGCAGTAAAGGGCGAAAGTTCTTCCAGATCCTACAGACTGGTCTCCAGTTCCCATCCACACAACGGCACTGGATCCAGCTCCTGCTGAGGGCAGTGCATGTTGGCACTGCAGGGAGGAAAAGGCCCCGGGAAGGAAGGTAGGCACCATGGCTGCTTCTTTCTTTATTGGGCGCTTTGTAGAAGTCACACAGGTTTAAAAGTTACGCTGCTAAATAATTATTTAAAAACTGACCAGGATGAAGGTCTTGGTCCAGAGCTCCAAACCAGAAGCAAAAAGGAATGGGGGTGGTGGGCTGGGGGTATTCCTCTAACATCACCAAACCCCAAATAACGAAGATTCTTAGCTCCTCTGTGGGCCAAATCCAGGGCTTGGGCCCTTGGGCTAACCGGCAGGTGGGCCTGACTCCATCACACTGAGAGTAAGGTAACCAGCGAGGGCTGGAGGGAATGGCCAGCGGAGTCCAGACGGGATGGACATAACTGGAAGGAGGACAGGAAATGGACAGGCACTGTCCTGTTAGATGTGGCGCTCGAGTGAAGAGACTACCAGGCAGGCTTGGTGTGGGCAACCAGGCTGTTTTATTTCGCGCTTGGGTGCAAGGGGGCCAAGTCTGGGAAAAGAGGCGAGGGGCGTAGGAATGAGGACTGGTTATATAGGTGGGGGCAATTAGTCAGTTAAAGGTGGTAATTTACTTTAGGGAGGGAAGGGCGTCACGGGATGCCTGGTCACAAGGGCAGGGGTCATCTATTACGAACAGGCGTGGTCATAAGGGTGGGGGTTATCAGTTGCAAGCAGAGGGGAGGATGCAGTAAGTTACGCAGTTACGGGGTGAGGGGTCTTGAGACACCTAATGTCGAGAGCGGAAGCTTCGCAAGGCTGAGCAGGAGCAATGGTCGGATGTTGCAGGGGGAGAGCAAGTGGTTGAGGCAGGAGCTGGTTGTTCACTTCTTTGTGGCCTTCCGGTTATCTCAGACTTTCTGGCTCCTGGAGACCATTAGGTGTATGGGCCGGTCACCAAGGCTATAATGGCTGGCCTTGGACTTGGAGGCCTGACTTTCCCATCTTCTTATATATGTATAAAGAAAAAAGAGAAGGGAGTAGGTGATGTCTCTCGAGGCCTCTTCAAGCGTGACGGGGCTGCGCGGACACCTGCAAGAAAAGTGTGAAACGACTGGGGATGAGACAGAGAAATGAAGGGGAGGGTTGGCAAGGCGTCTTGTCTTAAGCTGCTGAGAGGTCCTGGGACAGGGGTGACATTGTGGGGTTGTTAAAAGCAGCATTTGCCACATAGAGTGACTAGTGATGGTCTGGATACGGTTTTGTAGGAATTGAGAGACTAATCGGAAAATGCAACGTCTGAATAAGAGAAGGAGGAAGACGGATGTTAGGGAGTAAGGATTGGAAAAAGCCATGTCATCCAGCTGGAAAACAGCCAGGTGAAGGCCGTAAAGTTATTTGCCTGGTTAGCAGATTTCTGGGCCCTGTCTTTGAGCCCTTTGATATTATCATAAACTAGACTGGACTGATTTAAGTAAAAGCAGCATTCCTCATTTAGAAAGAGACAGAGTCCTCCCTTTTCTACAGCTAGAAGTCGAGGCCATGACGGTTCTCAAGGACAGCTGCAGCTAAAGAGTCGATTTGAGCCTGAGGCCGGACAAGGTATCGTCTAAGTCTGTGATGCTAGCAGAGAAATCGGGAGACAGACGAAGGGAAAAGAATACTGCCCGCTGGCGGGGATATTGGTACATTTGCTGCCTCCTTGGCTGTCTCATTGGCAGAAACGTTTCCTTGGGCAATGGGACTTAAAGTTTTTTGATGTCCTTTACAGTGGACGACTCCAGCCTTGGCTGGGAGAAGGGAGGCTTTAAGGAGATCTTTTATTAAAGAAGCATTGATAATGGAGGATCCTTGTGTAGTGAGAGAGCCCCTTTTTTCCAGATGACAGAGCAGTGATGGAGGATGTGGAAAGCATATTTGGAATCGGTGTAGATGTTGGCTTTTAGTCCGTTTGCTAGGGTGAGAGCATGTGTGGTGCTATCAATTGAGCTTGTTGAGAAGCAGTGGATGGAGGGAGGGTGGCAGCTTCTATGATAGAGTGTGGGGACAACAGCAGAGCCAGCTTTTCCTGGAGAGGACTGCTTAGGTTTTGAAGAGCTGCCATCAATAAACCGTGTGTGATCAGAGTCGGGAAGAGGGGAAAGAGGGGTGGAGAAAGGGGAGACGGCAGTGTGGGTTAGGAAGACACAGCCCTGCGGTGCGGGACTTGCATTTGTTTGGTGTTAGGTGGGAGGCCGGATTAAAATCGGGGCCGTGTGCAATAGCCACAGCGGGAGTTTCAACAAAGAGCCAATCGTGTTGGATAAGACATGGGGCAGATGACAGATGTGGACGATGCGCAGAGGACAGTGAAGCCTGAAGACTGTGAGAGCTGTGTAGAGTGAGTGAGGCACAGCCTGTGGTTTTGAAAGCCTCAAGACAGAGTAGAGCAGCGGCGGGTGCCACATGTAGGCGTGAGGACCAGCGTAGGACAGTGAGGTCAAGTCGTTTAGAGAGGAAGGCAACAGGACGCGGACCCGGCTCTTAGTAAGAACTCTACCTGCACGACCCTGAATTTCAGCAGTGTATAAGGAAAAGGGTTGGGTTGAACTGGTATCACAAAGAATGGGTTAAGGGTTTTGTACAGGTGGTTGGAAATAACAGGTGCAATTATGTGGGGCAGCCAAGGGAGCAGGAGGAACGGGCAGAGAACTTACATGGGGTACCTTGGAAAAGAAGGTTATTTATTTACTTTAGAAGACAGTTGCTGGGGGTGGAACCAGCAACTCTTTTGGCACACGGAATGGAGGAAGAGGGTGAAGCGGCAAGATGGATGGGAGCAGGGCATTTAAGTTTCTTTAGGAATTTGGGTGAGCTTTAGAGAAATTGGGGAGAGTATGGGGGTTTGGCGCTACAGGATGGATGGGGAGGTGGTGTTCCATACCCTAGGGTTAAGGTATCGGGACATAAGGGGAGCTATTGAGGGAGGTACGGGTTGGGGAGCAGGGCGGTAATGAAGTGTGGCTGTAGCCCGGGAATAGTGAAGGAGGCAGATGGTTTTGTTAGGATATCTTGGCCTAACAGGGACTGGACAAGTGGGGAAGATTAGGAAAGGAATGCTGGCCTAATTGACACTAGGCTTGGGGAGTTTTGAGAGGACCGGAGGCCTTGCCATCAATTTCATCAACAGTTATGGAGGCCAAGGAGACAAATTAGTGTGGAGTGATTAAGAAGGGGATGGACTTACTCCACCGTAAGTTACCTGAAGCTTGGCGTCTGTGATAGTCCAGAGGGTCTCCAGGATGTTTGAGCAGTGTCAGTCTTCAGCCGCCAAATCGAGGGTCAGGGATGTGAGTCGGACAGCCTGACTTCCAGTGGGGTCCCGCACAGGCAGGGCAGGGCTCAGGAGGAATCCTGGGCTGCGGGCATTCCTTGCCCAGTGGTCAGGCTTCCCATACTTGAAGCAAGGTCTGGAAGAGGGGGCTGGACGCTGCAGTCTGGGCACTTTGAAGCCTTTGTGCGCCGGTAGTGTGGCTGGGGTTTGTCTTAGGCAGAGGCAAGCATTTGTAATTCTGAGACGCATGCCGCCGGGCAGCTTCTTCCCTATTATTGAACACCTTTAAGATGAGGTTGATTAATTCCTGTTGTGGGGTTTGAGGGCCAGATCTTTATTTCTGCAGCTTTTTTTTTTTTTTTTTTTTTTTTTTTTTGAGACAGAGTATCGCTCTCATTACCCAGGCTGGAGTGCAATGGCGCGATCTCGGCTCACTGCAACCTCCGCCTCCTGGGTTCAGGCAATTCTCCTGCCTCAGCCTCCTGAGTAGCTGGGATTACAGGCACGCGCCACCATGCCCAGCTAATTTTTTGTATTTTTGGTAGAGACGGGGTTTCACCATGTTGACCAGGAGGGTCTTGATCTTTTGACCTCGTGATCCACCCGCCTCAGCCTCCCAAAGTGCTGGGATTACAGGCTTGAGCCACCGCGCCCGGCCTTCTGCAGCTTTTTTAATGTTAGGGAATGATTGGGTGATAAGCGTTTTTCAGGGGTGAGTAAGGATGACATTTAAGTCACTCCAGGTGAGATTGTAGGACTGGGTTAAGTATTGGAGGATCTGATGAAAAGGAGCCTAATCATTGGCCAATTTGGGAAAGGTTGGATAAAGAGAAAGGAACGTGCACCCTAACTGTGCCTTTGGCTCCAGCCACCTCTTGAAGCGGGAATGGTTGGGCAGGGGCGGAGGAGGCAGCTGCGGGACTACACTGCAAGCCTGACCGGGTATGAGGTGGGGAGGTGACGGGAGGTGCTTAAGGAGGTGGAATGTGGGCAGAGGAGGAGGAGGGAGGCTCTGGGAGGGAGGTTTGGGCCTGGATTAGGGTCTGGTTCAGACAGGTGGGGAGAAGAAAGGTCAGAAGGATCAATGGACAAGGAGGATTCTGAATCACTGGCAGAGGCAGGAGGAGCGGATGGAAGGGAGAGAAGGAAAATTTGGGATGGGTGGCATCAAAAGCGGAGAGTAGGGAGGGATTGGAGTGTAAAAAAAAAAAAAATGCCTGCACATGTGACACCTCAGACCATTTGCCCATTTGTTGACAAAAATTGTCTAGGTCTCGCAGAATAGAAGAACGCCACCATCTTGATCTCTGGCAGCATTTCATTAGGTTCTCCAAGGCGGAGATCTCAGCCCAGCTGCTCGTGGAAATGCTGATGGTAACGGCCTGTCTTGACACGAGAGTGTTTTCAGATTATGCCATCTGTGGGTAGCAGCTCTCCAGTTAGCAGCTTCGGAATAGTGGACTTCTCTGCTCCATTGGGTCCTACCAGAGCCACTCGTGTGTCAAGGCCAATTCCAAATTCTAGAATACTGTAGGTGCAAGGCCCGCCTTCTGTAAACTTGAAGCTGGCCTGCTGGGCCAGGTTGGCACTCCAGGACCAAGCTTCGCAAGGTAGTTCTCCATGTGCGCAATCTGATCTTGCTCCCAGTGACACCTCTTCATCTGGTTCTCCTCCAGCTCTAGCCACTTTCACAGGCTCAGGGTCCTCTGCGCATCGTCCACATCTGTCATCTGCCCCATGTCTTATCCAACACGATTCGCTCTTTGTTGAAACTCCCGCTGTGGCTATTGCACACGGCCCCGATTTTAATCTGGCCTCCCACCTAACACCAAACAAATACAAGTCCCGCACCGCAAGGCTGTGTCTTCCTAACCCACACTGCCGTCTCCCCTTTCCCCACCCTTCTTTCTCCTCTTCCTGACTCTGATCACACACGGTTTATTGATGGCAGCTCTTCAAAACCTAAACAGTCCTCTCCAGGAAAAGCTGGCTCTGCTGTTGTCTCCACATTCCTATCATAGAAGCTGCCACCCTCCCTGCATCTACTACTCTCAACAAGCTGAATTGCAAGTAGCTAGGATTATAGGCTCCTGCCACCACACCCAGCTTATTTTTGTGTTTTAGTAGAGACAGGGTTTCACCATGTTGGTCAGGCTGGTCTCAAACTCCTGACCTCGGGTGATCCGCCTGCTTTGGGCTCCCAAAGTGCTGGGATTACAGGTGTGAGCCATCTTGCCCGGCCCCAGCTCTCTTTCCAACAGGGAGAACAAGGTTAGCCACTTAAGACAGCTTTAGACCCTGTCGGCCTGGAGATGGTACCAGAGGAATCTACATTAACAAGCGTTACTGACTAGCCTTTGTCTGCCATTTTTTACCTTCCCCACAAGCTGCTGCTCCTAGAGACTCAAAGCCCTTTTCCTTTGTCTTACCACCACTCTAAAAATGGACTGTTCTTTCTTGAAGACGCTACATAACCTAGAATTCAAAGCTACCTCTTTAAGAACTATTCATTCTCTGAGTGTTCCCCATGTGTACATAAAATATACATTTAACAAACTTCTGTTGTTCTCTTGTTCATCTGGGGCTCTTTCTAACTACATACCCATGGTGGCTATTATTTTCCCCTGCAATACCCCAAAGCATGGTGCCTTGGCATGCCCAGGATTTTTTTTTTTTTTTTTGAGACGGGGCCTCACTCTGTTGCTTAGGCTGGGGTGCAGTGGTGCGATCCTAGCTCACAGCAGCCTCGAACTCCTGGGCTCAAGCGATCCTCCCACCTTGGCTTCCTGAGTTTCTGGGATTATAGGCATGCGCCACCACTCCCGCCAGCTGAGGATTTTGAGCTGTAGGGTATTGGAGGGTGCCACAGAAACAAAGATCTCTCTGATATTTTTTCCTCTAAAGCAGGTCATGGAAACTAGAATTTCTCTCCCCCAAAGCAAGCCATAAAACTTAGGAAGGTCACTCTTTAACCTCCTCCCTTTTCCTCTGAAGACCCTTATGTGACAGGTGTCCTGTCCCATACCTGAAGGCCAAGGAAGATCTGAAGAAAAAGGTCTCTCTAAGCTTCCCCCAGTTTAGTACTATTAGGTCATACCTGCTTTTTGTCCAACCGCAATTCTGCACAACTGCCCGTTCTTCATCAAACCTAAGTACAAAAATGCCGTTTCCCTGGGCCTTTATTTCTAAAGGCTCCCGTGTGACATAAAACTGGTTAAATACATTTGTTAAGCTTTCCTCTTGATCTCTTTTGTTATAGGGGTGTCTGCCATGAACCTCTCAGTGGGTGAAGGAAAGATCTTACTTTTTCTCCCCTACAGCCTGCTTTACTAGAGATCATTCCATTTGTAGTTTTCTCCAAATTAAACTTTTTTATATATGATTATAAAAGTGATACTTGATTCATGCAAAAAAAAAAAAAATCAGCCAGTACAACATGGTATAAAGAGGAAAGTGTGAGGGAAAGAAGGTGAAGAGAGGAGCACCTTCAGGGGTGGAAGTGAAGGCCGCCCACCGATCCCGGCGAGGAACTGGGCCCAAACTGTGAAATAGCTGGCCTCACCCTGCTCCCAGCCTTTCCCAGAGCGTTCATGCTGCCTGGGTTCCTGGGACCCTGTGACAACCCTGGGCTTGTCTTCATGGGATCTCTTGCCTGTGGAGGATGTGTTCTGATTTAATAGCATTTGGCAGGTTTCCCTGAGAAGCAGCCCCAAGGTGACCAGGATTCGGCTCCCAAATGTCCAGTTAGAGCACTTTCTCTCCCCCACAGGCTGTTTCCCTAGGGATTAACAGTTCCAGACACCAGGATTGATGTCACTTTAGTGACAGCTGGGGCAGCTGCTCCATGGGTCCCCCGGTTCCTCATCGCATAAGCCAGCTCTCAGCAGATAGGGCATTTCAGCTCCACAGATATGATCTGTGACCTTCACCAGATGACACTCAAAGACCCTCAATGACATAAAGGTGCACACTTGCCATGGGGAGACCCACGGTAAGCACGTAATGGAATGCCGAATGAAGCAGGTGCGGGGCCGCAAGTTAGAGAAAAGCAGAGAGATTCGTTCTCTCTTGAAGGTATCAGAGCCTGGTATCTTCATCTGCAAACTGGTGGTGCCTACTCAAAGAGCCACCAAGAGGAGATGAGACTGTGGCTATGAAAGCATTGATCCAAATGCTGGCAGGCAGCATAAGTTGGATCAGAATATAGATAGGACTATTAGAAAGTTCTCTCTGTGCATACGAAATCTCCCTCTTGGTAATGATGAGGTTTTAATCTAGTACTTCTCAAATGTGCTTCATGAACTTGTTTCCATTCCTGGACCCCACTCAGAATGTCCTAGTGACAAATTCCCAGTTGTCTTTGCTCTTCTTAGAAATAACCAGAATTGGGTCAGGTGTGGTGGCTCACACTTGTAATCCCAGCACTTTGGGAGGCCAAGGTGGGCAGATCACGAGGTCAGGAGATCGAGACCATCCTGGCCAACATGGCAAAACTTCATCTCTACTAAAAATACAAAAATTGCTGGGTGTGGTAGTGTGTTCCTGTAATCTCAGCTGCTCAGGAGGCTGAGGCAGAAGAATCGCTTGAACCCAGGAGGTGGAGGTTGCAGTGAGCCAAGATCGAGCCACTGTACTCCGGCTTGGCAACAGAGCAAGTCTCCATCTTTTAAAAAAAAAAAAAATCAGAATATCTGGGGACAGAGTCCTACATGCTGCCTCTTTACCAATCTCCCTAAACAATTCTTGGGCATCGCAAAGTTTGAGAACCACTGGTGAAGTGGTTAAAACATTGCTTCTGGGGATGGGAGAAATAGTTTCAAGTCCTAGCTCTGTCATTCACTGGTGATCTCAGGCCATGGCTTCCTGTTTTTGTTTTTTGAGACAGGGTCTCTCTCTGTGACCCAGGCAGGAATACAGTGGTGTGATCATAGCTTACTGCAGCCTTAACCTACTGGGCTCAGGGGATCTCCCCTCTCAGCCTCCCAAGTAGCAGCTGGGACTACAGACATGCGCCACCATGCCTGGCTACTTTTTTTTTTTTTTTTTTTTTTTTTTGTAGAGACAGGGGTCTCACTATATTGCCCAGGCTGGTCTTGAACTCCCAGACTCAAGCAATCTGCCCACCTCAGCCTCCCAAAGTGCTAGGATTACAGGCATGAGCCACATAGCCTGGCCTTGTTTTTTAAAGTTGGGATAATAATGGTATATGTGATGATTAAAGGGATGTCAACTGCTTGATGTTTAGGCCAATCTGAAGAAAGTGCCCGGTAAATGTTAGTTATTGTTTTTCTCCTGCTAAATGCACCTGATTACTTCAGCTGTCCCTTTGTGACACAGATCCAAGCCCCTTCAGCCCCCCCCCCCAGGAATACCCCAGCCACGTTCGCACTAGGAGCAGTTCCAGGAGCCCTGGGAGGAAGCTGGGGGAAGGGTTTGACTTTGCTTCCTGACTTTAATGGCACACTTGGCCACTGGAGGGCAGCATCCACTCACTCTTTTTTCAGGAAGTTCCTTCTAAACAACCATTTTCCAGCTGTAGAGGTGCAAAAGATAGAAGGAAGCCTTCGTGGGGCCTTACTGGACTCTGGGTTAGTTGCTTTATCCTAATGGTTCATTTTATGCATCCTATTCCAGGCAGCCCTTAGTAAACAGATACAACCTATCACAGAATATAGGTTCTATAATTTTATTTTTGAGACGGAACATCACTCTGTCACCCAGGCTGGAGTGCAGTGGTGCAATCTCAGCTCACTGCAACCTCTGCCTCCTGGGTTCAAGCAGTTGTCCTGTCTCAGCCTCCTGAGGACCTGGGACTTCAGGTGCCTGCCACCCCTCCCAGCTAATTTTTATATTTTTAATAGAGACAGGGTTTCACCATATTGATCAAGCTGGTCTCAAACTCCTGACCTCAGGTGATCCACCCACCTCAGCCTCCCAAAGTGCTGGGATTACAGGCGTGAGTCACCGCGCACCTGACCTAAGTTCTATAAAATATTAATGCAAACTCTGAAATATGACCTATAGAGGGATGTTTTTCTTAAGCTACTCTTTTCTCATTGTCTTGAATCATAAAAGGAGAATTTTGTTTCTAAACCTGGGGTCTCCTACAGGCATCCAGGCCTCCACGTGCAACCCCTGCTGTGCCATATGCCTGCATGCCTGGACCCCCACTCCTCCGGCAGGCACACAGGACCTTCCTATTCTCCCAGCCTGTCCATGGGGGCTGCCCTTGAACATGGGGCAGCTGAAGGAAAGGTGGTGGCTCCTTCCCAAGTCCTTGGTGCCTCTCCTTTTCTGCAGCAGCAGGGATGGTTTCTCCACCTGTCTAAGTGTTCCATTGCTGTTTGAGGACCTGCTGTGGGGCTCCTTCCCAGCCCATCTCAAGGGCCCAGAGCGGCACTTCCAGGTGAAGTTGCTGTCCCCAAGCAGGTCCTAGAGAGTAGCTGTGTCCTCGTTGGGTCACCCCCAAAGCATTCACTAGATGAGGGATCTAGCACCAACGGTTTATGTGGGAGGTGCCGGGGGTGGAAATTAGGAAGAGACTCAGGGAAGGGAGGCTGCCAGTGAGGCTGTGCTATGAGCTCAGAACTGTGGGGGCATCTGCACTGAATCCCGTGCGGGAAAGAAGCGCCGAGAAAGTCTAAAACACGTGCCTCAGAATCATCCCATCCAAGCGGCGAGGAAGCTGCAGACACCCACCCTGAGGGCTGAGGGCTGCTCTTGGTGGCTGCTTTCTCAGTAGCCTGCTCCGTCCACAGGCTGAGTGGCCTTCTGCAGTTCTGCGGGGGACGCCCCAGGCACACAGGTGCAGGCACACACAGGGGGACGTTTGCTGGTGCAAACTGAAAGGTGAGACAGGCACTGGTGGGGTGGTGATGGCAGCCGTGAGAGGAGAGGCTGCCTTCTGCTCTGACTCAGGTGCCGGCTGCCCAGTGTCCCAACAGCACTTCTGGATCCGGGCTGGGAGCCCACTTCTCCCCATGCTCACGGATGTCGGTCCTGCCTGTTGGCCGGCACCTGCGTCTGGAGAAGCCCTCGCCCTATGTGAGTCTTGGAGGCAGGCAGAATGGGTTTCTGTTCCTGTGATAAGAAGCCCTGATGCCCATTCTGAATCCAGGTGGCCTGGGTGGGGCTGCACCCTCCACCCTAGGGTGAGCAATAACCCGAGCTAGGCCTCAAACAATAAGCAAATCCCACTGTCCTGGCTGGGGCTACCATGTCACCTACCTCCAGCTGGGGCCACTCTTTTTTCAAGAGTGTCTCTCTGCTAGACTCACAATCACAAGGTGGGGAAGCTGGAGCTGCTGGAAGTCATTTTGCTACCTGGGAGAGAGACAATTTTGAGAATGGGGTCCAGACAGAGAAGCCAGGGCCTGCTGGCATTTGAGCCTCTGCCTCAGCCACCTAGAAAGCCAGCATTACCCCTGGAAACTTCAGTTATTTGAGCAAGTAACTTATCCTGTTTTTCTTTTTTCTTTTTCTTTTTTTTCTTCTTCTTTTTTTTTTTTTTTTTTTTTTGAGACAGTCTTACTCTTGCCCAGGCTGGAGTGCAGTTGTGGGATTTCAGCTCACTGCAGCCTCCCAGCTCAAGCAATTCTCATGCCTCAGCCTCCCTGGGTAGCTGGGACTACAGGCATGCACCACCACGCCCAGCTAATTTTTTGTATTTTAGTAGAGATGGGGTTGCCCAGGCTGGTCTCGAACTCCTGAGCTCAGGCAAGCCACCCACCTTGGCCTCTCAAAGTGCTGGGATTACAGATGTGAGCCACGGAGCCTGGCTTATCTTTCTGCCTTTACCAGCTTAGATTGGGTTTTGTGTTTCCTGCACCCAGAAGCGTCCTAACCACTACACAATCTAATGGTTACTGTCACCCACAAATGACACTGGGTTGGGTACATTGGTGAGTTATTACATTTATTATCTCATGCTGACTGTACATGAAACCAAATTATTCCCACCTGCATTATCTTTCCTCCCACCCATCACGGCCCCAAACTTTGCTGTCCTGTACAGAACACTGGGCTCCGAGTCAGGAGACAAAGACCTTAGCTCTGCCTCAGCACCTGTGACCTACAGCAAGACAACCCATGCTCCCAGGCCTTGGTTTTCTCCTACAGTGAATGGGAAGGTTAGACTCCATGACCTGAAAGGTGTTTCCAACACTAACATTCTATGCACATTTGTCTCCTTCAACCGTATTTAGTCAGTCACTGAGGACCACAGACATTCCCTTGGAAATCTTTAACCCATTCCTTCTGCATTCCACACGTCCATTATCTATATGGTAAGAATGGGTTTCTCACTTTTTTTTTTTTTTTTTTAGACGGAGTCTCGCTCTGTTGCCCAGGCTAGAGTGCAGTGGCCAATCTCGACTCACTGCAACTTCCACCTCCCGGCTCCAAGCAAGTCTCCTGCCTCAGCCTCCCGAGTAGCTGAGATTACAGGTACATGCCACCACACCCAGCTAGTTTTTGTATTTTTAGTAGAGATGGGGTTTCACCATGTTAACCAGGCTGATCTCAATCTCTTGACCTTGTGATCTGCCTACGTCGGCCTCCCAAAGTGCTGGGATTACAGGCGTGAGCCACCATGCCCGACCCTTTCTTTTTTAAATACTGCTTTCACCATGGGGTGAAAATTTAGGAATAAAAAGAATCTTGGAGTGAGTAGAGCCCCGGAGGTCTCCTCACTCTCCCCCACCCCTCCCACCAGAAGATTCTGGAAGAGCAAGAGGAGATCTCCATTCATTCTGATCCTCAGTGTATGTCACAAATGAGCCTCAACCACTTGATCTTACTAGACCACTCGCTGTCAGTGGTCCTGTCCTGCCCATCTCTCACAGTCCTTACAACATGTGCTTTGAGTAGGACTTGGGTTATGAATCCAATCCCAAATCCACCTGAGCTAACTCGAATTAGAGAAGGGAAATAGATGCACCTGTAATCCCAGCTATTCAGGAGGCTGAGTCTGTAAGATCTCTTGAGCCCAGGAGGTCGAGGCTGCAGTGAGCTATGATTGCACCACTGCACTCCAGCCTGGGTGACAGAGTGACACCCTATCTCTTAAAAAAAATCAAGTTTTGCTTAAAAAAAAAGAAAAATGTGACACAAGGTACTAGGATACAATTCATGTCACTCACTCACAGGCTCGGGCTGACACGTGGCAGGGTCCCTTCTCCACCGTGGGCGTTGCTTCATTCATCTCTCATCAGGGACCAGCTTTCTGTGCTTCACAGCTACACTGGGAGAAAACATAGGCACCACCAGCCTCTGAGCTCCTAAGCTGCCACTCCTGCCCGAGATTGAAGTAACTCTTTTCAACTGCTTAACCACACCGTTGACTTATATTTAGAGTCTTCTCAGCCTCTTTTCCATGTGATCCCACCATATCTTCCCACCTTGGAGATAGGTTTTGTTTTTCTAGATTGAATTTCAGGGTTTTATGTTTATTACAATGAAATGTAATAAGATTGCTCCCATCATTATTGTCTATTAAGGTCTTTTTGAACCCCAAATCTCCCATTTACCTTATTGGCTTCGTAATGGCCATGGGTTTGATGAGTCCAGGTCATTAGGAAAAATGACTGTCTGGGAATAACTGCCGGTCCTTACAGCATGGAGAAATATCCCTGCAAGTTGTTAGATGCAGAAGCCAGCACATTCTGCTCATGTTCCTTTCCACTGCCACTTAGTCCTCTAGTGGAACTCTCCATCCACTCCCCTTTCCCCATCATTCCCAAGATTAGAGGAGATGCTGCTTGTCTGAATTTCAGCAAGGACAGAGATATCTTGTATTTTTTGCAATACTTTAAGTTCTGGGGTACATGTGCAGAGCGTGCAGGTTTGTTACAGTTATACATGTGCCATGGTGATTTGCTGCATCCATCACCTCGTCATCTGCATTACGTATTTCTCCTAATGTTGTCCCTCCCCTAGCCTCCCACCCTGACAGGCCCTGGTGTGGGATGTTCCCTTCCCTGTGTCCATGTGTTCTCATTGTTCAACTCCCCCTTATGAATGAGAACGTGTGGTGTTTGATTTTTCTGTTCTTGTGTCAGTTTGCTGAAAATAATGGTTTCCAGATTCATCCATGTCCCTGCAAAGGACATGAACTCATCATTTTTTATAGCTGCATAGTATTCCATGGTGTATACATGCCACATTTTTTTTATCCAGTCTATCATTGATGGGCATTTGGGTTGGTTTCAAGTCTTTGCTATTGTGAACAGTGCTGCAGTAAACATAAATGTACATGTATCTTTATAACAGAATGATTTATAATCCTTTGGGTACATAGCCAATAATGAGATGACGAGTCAAATGGTATTTCTAGGTCTAGATCCTTGAGAAATCGCCACACTGTCTTCTACAATGATTAAACTAGTTTACACCCCCACCAGCAGTATAAAAGCATTCCAATTTCTCCATATGCTCTCCAGCACCTTTTGTCTCCTGATTTGTTAGCAATCCCCATTCTACCTGACGTGAGATGGTATCTCCATGTGGTTTTGATGGTCATTTCTCTAATGACCAGTGATGGTGAGCTTTTTTTCCCCTATGTTTGTTGGCTGCATAAACGTCTTATTTTGAGAATTGTTTGTTCATATCATATGCTTCACCCACTTTTTGATAGGGTTTTTTTTTTCTTGTAAATTAAGTTCCTTGTAGATTCTGGATATTAGCCCTTTGTCAGATGGGTCGATTGCAAGAATTTTCTCCCATTCTGTAGGTTGCCAGTTCACTCTAATGAGAGTTTCTTTTGCTCTGCAGAAGCTCTTTAGCTTTTGTCAGGTTGTCAAATATCAGATAGTTAGAGATGTATGGCATTATTTCTGAGGCCTCTGTTCTGTTCCTTTGGTCTATATCTCTGTTTTGGTGCCAGTACCATGCTGTTTTGATTACTATAGACTTGTAGTATAGTTTGAAGTCAGGTAGCGTGATGACTCCAGCTTTTTAAATTTATTTATTTTTTCCTTAAGATTGTTTTGGCTATGTGGGCTCTTTTTTGGTTCCATATGAAATTTAAGGTTTTTTTGTTTTGTTTTGTTTTGTTTTTCCAATTCTGTGAAGAAAGTCAATGCTAACTTGATGGGACGGCACCAAACCTATAAATTACTTTGGGCAGTATGGCCATTTTCATGATATTGAGTCTTCCTAACCATGAGCATGGCATGTTCTTCCATTTGTTTGTGTACTCTGATTGCCTTGAGCAGTGGTTTGTAGTTCTCCTTGAAGAGGTCCTTCACATCCCTTGTTAGTTGTATTCCGAGGTATTTTATCGTCTTTGTAGCAATTGTGAATGAGAGTTCACTCATGATTTGACTGTTTGTCTGTTATTGGTGTATAGAAATGCTTGTAACTTTTGCACATTGATTTTGTATCCTGAGACTTTGCTGAAGTTGCTTATCAGCTTAAGGAAATTTTGGGCTGAGACAATGGGGTTTCCTAAATATACAATCATGTCATCTGCAAATAGAGACCATTTGACTTCCTCTTTTCCTAATTGAATACTCTTTATTTCTTTTTCTTGCCTGATTGCCCTGGCCAGAACTTCCCATACTATGTTAAATGGGAGTGGTGAGAGAGAGCATCCTTGTCTTGTGCCGGTTTTCAAAGGGAATGTGTCCAGTTTTTGCCCATTCAGTATGATACTGGCTGTGGGTTTGTCGTAAGTAGCTCTTATTATTTTGAAATACATTCCATCAATACCTAGTTGATTGAGAGTTTTTAGCTTAAAAGGCTGTTGGATTTTGTCAATCAGGCACACCACCTGCCTCCCAAAGCACTGGGATTACAGGTGTGAGCCACTGCGCCTGCCCCCCCCCCCATCCTTTTGCAAGTGTTCACAAGCATCTTTTAAATAGCTTGTTTCCAGAAGCCAGCTTGCACAGGTGTTGGAGTTTGCAAAATCTCCCTTGCATTGGTGATTGGAAAAGTAGGACTCAAAGATATTTCTAGACAAGAAAGCATGATTAGAAATGGACACTAAAGAGTGCAATTGGGAAGTATATGTTAAGGTAAACTGCGATAAGAGGGGATGTTTTACATTGCCTTTGTTTTTTTTTAAGTTGACATGAAAATATGTTATTATTTGGCCAGATATGTCTTTGGAAGACTTCTCTCCTGATAGGCACTTCTGCAACAAATTTGTATGATTTGACAGAAATATTTTGTGATTATTCTTAAAGGCCAATGAATGGGCATTTATGATGGCTCATCATAAATATACAATAGTATATTTATATATTAATTGATGGGTTGCATTTTTTTCTGTGAGCTTATACAATGTTTTAGAAACAGTCTACCTTTTACAAATATCAAGTTGGATATTAAGTGTTGCATTTGCTAAAAAGAGTCAATAGTTAAGAATCTGTTTCTTTTATATACGACAGATTGTATCCATACAGGATATAGAATCCCTTGCATAAAACTAGTATGTTTTGCTGAAGTATTCATTAATTTGGCTCTAAAATAGTTATTCTTTTCCTAATATATAGCATTTATGTTAAAAAGATTAATCCCTTCACCCATTTCTGCAAGGCTCTTTTGTACCTGAAAAAATTACCAGAAAAGGAAAGATAGTCCTCCCGCCCTCTACTACAATGACTTTAGAGTGGGGGTCAGAAAACTTTTTCTGTAATGGCTCAAACAGTAAATACTGTAGGCTTTGCAAGTCATACAAGCCCTGCTGCATCTACTCAGCTCTATAGCTATAGTACAAAAACAACCTAGACAATAGTGAATGAATGGGTGTGGCCATATTTGACTCATGGTTGTAGTTTGCCTACCCTTGCTTTAGTGTACCTAAATTAACACTGTTCATATAAAATATCCAGTAAGATAAACAATACTTTAGTGCTTAAAAGAAAGTTATATAATTTTTTTCTTTCAGAGTCCTTTAGGAAAAGCATCATGTATTTCTTGGAAAGCATTCTCTATTTTAAATATATCTATTCAGTTTCATTGTTTTCTTACCCTGAGACATTTATTAAGAAGGGGTATTGCTGGGTGCGGTGGCTCACGCCTGTAATCCCAGCACTTTGGGATGCTGATGTGAGTGGATCACAAGGTCAGGAGATCGAGATCATCCTGGCCATGGTGAAACTCCATCTCTACTAAAACACAAAAAATTAGCCAGGTGTGATAGCACGCACTCAGAGTCTCAGCTACTCAGGAGGCTGAGGCAGGGGAACTACTTGAACCCAGGAGACAGCAGTTGCAGTGAGCCGAGATCGCGCCACTGCACTCCAGCCTAGTGACAGAGCAAGACTCTTAATAATAATAAAAAAAAAAGGTGGTATTGTGGAGTCTAGTACATAAAAGATCTTTGGGTATATACCTTATGTAAATAGGAAGTGATATTACTTCTAGCATTGTAAGAACTCCAGCTCCCAAATAACGATGACTCCTGGGTAATAAGCAAGTACCTGTAGCACCTGTAGCATGCCTCCAGTATATTGACTGCTAAAGGGCAATGATTTCTCCCTGGCAGTGACTGCAGCAATTGAAAGTTATATTTTCATATCTACCATCGGGATAAAATCATCCAAATGTTTTCTTTGTAGCAAGTAAGATGGTTGGTGAAAACTCAAAACATGTATTATCAGGGGAGCTCTCTGTACGGGTAATTGGATCTAAAATTCGTAGAACGGTTTCAGCCATTTTCTCAGTTGTGGTGCTGCAGAATTCAACTGTGGATGGAATCTTTTTTTAAGTGTTTATGCCAGCATAAACAGAAGATGAGAATTTACTGCTTTTGCCAACTGGTGATTTGTTAATGCCAGCTCTGCTGTGCCATGGACTTGTCCACTAGGGGAGTAAGGTTGCCCTCTTCCCCACGGTAAGGAGACTAAGAGCTCCTCCAGTAATTTCTGGGTAGCTATCATTTCCTCATGAAACTGTTCCTGTTCACTTAGGAGATCTTGTATGGCCCTGCATGCATCACGTTTTTGGTGCCATAAAAGTGCTCTTGAGGCTGGGCACAGTGGCTCACGTCTGTCATCCCCGTACTTTGGGAGGCTGAAGCAGGATCACTTGAGGCCAGGATTTGAGACCAGCCTGGCCAATGTTGCAAAACCCCGACTCTCCTAAAAATACAAAAATTGGCCAGGTGTGATGATGGGTGCCTGTAATCCCAGCTACTTGGGAGTCTGAGGCACAAGAATCACTTGAACCCGGGAGGCAGAGGTTGCAGTGAGCCAAGATCGCACCACTGCATTCTAGCCTGGGCAACAGAGGGAGACTCTGCCTCAAAAAACTAACTAACTAACTAACTAACTAACTAACTAACTAACTAACTAACTAAATTGCTATTGATGCTCTTGAGTTGGTTAACTCATCTGCAATTACCCTGCTTGCAAGGAATTTACTTGGCCATACATCACACTGTATTGACATACATTCTATTCTGTTAGGAAAGCTGAGCTGTTTCAATCTAGGGCTTCATTTTCTAAAATAACTTGATTTTTCTCATGGGATAGACATTCAGAATGATACTGAAGATCATATCCAACAGAAGCAACTTTTTAAACTCACGATTTACCTGTCTGTACACTGAGCTGGTTTGAAAGACCTTCTTTGTCCTGTAATAACCTTCTTTCACAATGGTTGAGCCTTTCCAACATATTCCTTTTTTTTTTTTTTTTTTTTTGAGATGGAGTCTCACTCTGTCACCCAGGCTGGAGTGCAGTGGTGCTATCTCTGCTCACCGCAACCTCTGCCTCCCGGGTTCAAGCAGTTCTCCTGCCTCAGCCTCTGAGTAGCTGGGACTACAGGCATGCACCACCATGCCCAGCTCACTTTGTTGTTGTTTTTTGGAGATAGCATCTTGCTCTGTCCCCCAGGCTGGAGTGCAGTGGCATGATCTCGGCTCACTGCAATCTCTACCTCCCAGGTTCAAGTGATTCTCCTGCCTCAGACTTCTGAGTAGCTGATATTACAGGTGAGTGCCACCATGCCAGGCTAATTTTTTATATATTTAGCAGAGTCGGGGTTTCACTGTGTTAGCCAGGTGACCTCGTAATCCTCCTGCCTTGGCCTCCCAATGTGGTGGGATTATAGGTGTGAGCCACCGTGCCCAGCTAATTTTTGTATTTTTAGTAGAGACAGGATTTCATCATATTGACCAGGCTAGTCTCAAACTCCTGACCTCAGGTGATCCATCTGCTTCCGCCTCCCAAAGTGCTGGGATTCCAGGTGTGAACCACTGCGCCCAGCCTCCAATATATTCTTTACCTCTGAGAGTTCCTTAGGAGATTCTACAACTCCCTTTGACATCAAGGAATTCTCCTTTATGATGTCCCAGAGATTTAACCTTTGTATTTTTGTTGGCACTACCATGAGTTATAGCAGCTTTGGGACCTAAGATGATGATATTACTTGAAATGAAAGGTCTCACATATTTATTACTGAAACCAGCCAACCAACGCGTTCACAACAGACCCAGACAGGAAACGGTTCAAAATTCTCCATATAGTGTTGCCATTTTCAGCTTGATTTGGTAACATGATTGTGACCTTCAGACAGCAGGTCTGTGCCATCTCGTGCAATTCCTTATAGACCCAGCTTGGTTCTTCTCCAACGTCTCCTTCTGGAGTTGTACTTGATTTTATTACCAATGTTCATCTGAATCCACTGGGGAATGGGACGATTTTGCTTTTGTTTCTTGGCCAGGAATCACTTAGTCCTGAAAGTCTTGTAAGAAGACATGGCAAAAAGTGGAGTAAAGCACACACCACGATGGTGGAGTAAGAAAGAGAGGGGACAGGATCTAATATTCTTACAGCTTCGACTTCCACTGCTTTTCAGTGAGCATTTTCCCTGGGTGAACGCCTGGGCTCTCTGTGATGAAACCGCTTTCTTCCATGGACTCTGAAGGCGATGATGCCTTCTGGATTGGACCCTAGAGGGAACTTCAACTTTAGAGATTTAGGTGGTTCCCCAGTTTCCATTCCATTTCCTGCTCCTCTGATTGAGGATGAAGTAAGGGTGACTTTGGTTTCTAGACTTTCAAGAGGGGTCATTTTTTCCCTTACCACTGAAAATGCACCCCAAGACTTCTACTGAACAACCCCTAAGATTCCTATTCTCCCCATTTCATGGGCTTCACTTGACAGGCTCTTGGAATCAGTATCACCAGGTTAACTTCTCACAGACCTCTTCCATTCCGAAGCCGACCTGCCATGGCCCTCCAGATATCCCTTACGTTGCCTTTGGATTAAGTTTAGAATGTAGCTTCCTTTGCCTCTTCCATCAAAAATAGAATCCAGATTTGGGGAATTTGACAGGCAATAGGGCCATAGGTCATATTTCACTCAATCTAAGATAGGATCAGATTTATACATGCTCCATTATTTTACGAGCTATCAAGAAAAAGTATAACCAATTAAACAATAACATGCTTTCTTTATAATTTTATGTGCTTTATGTACTCATGTATATACATTATTACATACTTATTGAAAGAGCTCAGACTTTTTAGACATGTATCACGTAAAATATGATGAAAACAAATTTGCTAAAACTTCACCAACTCTTCTGAATCCCTTGTCAGAGTCTTTAAGTGCCTGTTTTTTCACACACCATTTTCTGCTGTGCCATCAGCAGAACTGAAAATGCATTTTCCCTCCCTCCCTCCCGCCCGCCCCTTCTGCACAATCTCAGCTCACTGCAACCTCCATCTCCCAGGTTCAAGTGATTCTTCTGCCTCAGCCACCGAAGTAGCTGGGATTACAGGCATGCACCACCATACCCGGCTATTGTGTTTTTAGTAGAGTCAGGGTTTCACCATGTTGCTCAGACTGGTCTTGAACTTCTGGGCTTGAGCGATCCAACCACCTCAGCCTGCCAAAGTGCTAGGATTACAGGTGTGAGCCACTGCGCCCTGCCTAGCATTTCTTAAGCCAGTACTATACCTTGATTATCAGCATTTTCTTTCTGGGTACCCATTCTCCAAGTTTTGATACTGGAGTTGATCTTACCAGGTGTTAATGGAAGTTTCTGAGGCAATAGACAGGATTCACATTCCTATCTCAAATAGGCAGGAAATGACACTAAGTCATGACTGCTACCTGGCCAATAGCAATTCTAAGACACCATTCATCCTGAAGTGAGATTGATTGTATGTTCTATCTCAGTATCAGAGATGCTAAAATGTGAAAAATGATGAATTAAGGCAGTCCTTATGAGGCTACCTTTTGGGTTATCCTGAAGGTAATACCCAATCTAGCCCATGTGCAATGGCCCCACCTCATCCATCAGGCATTGCTGTATCAGACCAGGCCAGACTGGGCCAAGTGGATCCTGGACATTTGGAATTGGGACTAGTCTCTTGTGTCAAGAAAATGCCAACACTAGGCACTGTGGAATCGGCCTCTGCCACCACAGGGAGGTTGGCACCCAAAGATGGGCTGCAGGGAGAAGAGGGAGGCTGACACACAGACAGGGACCAAGAGAAGCTGGAGAGAAGGCAGGACCTCAGCCTCCCAAGGGCTTTCCAGTTCTGTGGCTGGTGCCTACCTGGAGCTGGGCTGCTCTCTGCCTCCTGCATCTGAGGCAACCGGAAGCCTTACAGTCATTTCCCCTGTGTCTTTAAGCTGCCTGGTTGGCCCATGGTGCCGCCAAAGGGCCCCACCGCATCACCTTCACTGTGCTTGCTCAGGTCTCACCTGCACTTCAGACAGCAGCTTCTCCACACTTCTTGGGGCTGTGAAAGCCACGACAGCCACAAAACAACCCACAAAGCAACTTCTAGAGCTACTGCTCAACTGAGGATCCTATCAGGCAGTGTTTGAGTGTCCTGTAAAGCTGAGGCCCAGCTACTGCCCAGTGACCTATGTTCTATCCCCCTAAGCTTGGCTTCATTTGTAGAGGGGTGAGGGAGGGGCAGCCTATAACCTTGGACAGCTCCAAATGAGGTCACTTGCCCCATTCAGGGATTAAGCCTACAGCTGTCAGCCTCAGCCCTTTGCCACTAACCATTTGAGCTAAGCAGCCCACCCATCTCCTGCTGGACCCAGCTATTCTGGCTTTTTTGGGGGTCAGAGCTTAAAAGCTTCCTTCTCCCCTCTCTGTGAATGGCACTTTTAAGGCTTAGGAGCTCAGGTCCAGCAGCTAAGGCAGCCTCCCAAAGGCCAATATTGCACATCAGGTCTTTGAAGCTAGGGCAGTTTCTCCAGCAAGTCATGCTTATGCCATAGGTCACTGACGTCAGGGAGGCAGCCAGCTTCCCAGGGCATGAACAATGGAGCACAATTAGCTACCTATGGCTGCTGTAACAAATTGTCACAAATGAAGTGGCTTAAAATAACGCAAACTTGTATCTCACAGTTCTGGAGAAGAGAGACCCAAAATGAGTCTGTAGGCCTGCATTCTATCTGGAGGCTCCCGGGAAGAATCTGTTTTCTTATCTTTTCTAGCTTCTAGAAGCTGCCCACATTCATTGGCTTGTGGCCTCACATCATTCCAACTTCTGCTTCTGTTGTCACATGCTGACATGCCTGCTCCCTAAGAACCCACTCAGATAATCCATAACAATTTACTCATCTCAAGATTCTTAATCACATCTGCAAAGTTGTATTTGTCATAGAAATTAACAATCATGGGTTCCAGGGATTAGGACATGGACATCTTGGGGGACCATTACTCAGCCTACGACAGAGCACAGAGACTGAAAGAGGGTTCCCCTTAATGTTTTTTTTTTCTTTCTATAATCAGGCCTTTTTCTTTAAGAATATTTAAAACAGCATTACGAAGCACAACTGATGTTCCCACCTCGCCCCGCCTTTTACAGACGGTCTTGCTGCTTTGCTCAGGCTGAACTTAAAACTTCTGGGCTCGAGTGATCCTCATCTCAGCCTCCCAAGTAGCTGGCACTACAGACATGTACTACCACGTTCTGCTACAGCTGTTTTTTTAATACAACTCTAGGGATGATACCCATTGCCACTTATTAAATGTCTACTGTGTGCCAGGGAGATAAGGAAACAGCATTATCGACCCCATTTAAGGAGGTCACTTGCCCAGGGTAACCCAACTGGTCTGTGGCAGGCAGACTTGAGCTCACATCTGCCTCCCTTGCCAGGCACTGATGTTGAGGTTGTATTTCTTCCCTTGGCATCTATAATGCAGACCCTGGTCTAAAGTCTTCTTTGCGTTGGAGAGCTTTGGAGCCTTACATTCAGGGGTGCTAAGGCTCATGCCACCTGCAGAAGTATTAGAGGCCCTGGCACAGGCCAAAGAATTGGCAAAGCCTTCAGTTTCTCCTCACCACCTCAAAAAATCAAATCTGTTCTCCATCCTACTAACTCACTCAGCCCAATGACCACACTTGTCGGGCACTGACCCCACGTCCAAGGGACAGCTATGGGCTGGTCCAGTGATGGAGGAAGTAGGTGGCAGCTAGGTCACACTCTTGCCACAGGCTTGGTGCCCAGAACAGTCATTAGGGTTTTGTTAAGGGATGGCCAGGCCAGAGAGAGGAGAGACTGGCCTTCATGAGGCTATCAGCAAAGTCCCTACAAAAGTCAGAGGTAGATAAAAAAGGTACGAGCTGCACACCCACACAGGCAGGAAAGGGATGCGATGGATTCATCCCACTGACACACGAACAATCAGCTGCCACCTGTCAGCTGTCAATGGGGAGAATTCCATCTACCCATTTAAAGCAAGCTGGAACGGGTTACAATGAAAACTGGCCAAGGATGAAATTTAAAGGATGCATGGCGGAAAGTGATGCAGTGGGTTGCAAAACAAATGTCAGATAAAAGGCATGGGCTCAGGGGCCCTGGTGCCAGAGCACATGACGTCCTATAGAGACTATCGTTTACTCTGGAGAAGCTAGAGTGGTACACACAGTATTCGGAATTCAGGGATGGGGCCTAAGATGCTGTATTTCCAATGCGCTCCCAGGTGATGCTGAACAGCTGCTATCTGTGGGGCATCTTGAATAGCAAGGGATGTGATGACTCTTAGAGACAACTCAAGCTGTTCCCTGCAGTACAAATAAAACGAGAGGAGGGCATGCAGATGTCACAGAGCTGTTTGAGGCTGTGGAAAAATGAAGGTGGGGCTTATCACCAAGAAGTCCTTTACACATCTATGACTTTTCTGTCCAGCTCCTAGGAGACTGCGAAGAAATTGTTTCCCTTTTTAAAATCGAAGAAACCGAAGTGTAGGAAGATTGATCATAGCAGAGTCAAAAACATTATTGGGGTAGATACTGGCGCCCCACACCATCCTTGACCCCACACACATTTCCAGAAAACGTCAAGCAAGGAGCAGGCAAAGAGCTGTCATGGGAGAGTGGTTTTAATACCGTCTGTGTCAAGCAATATCAAAGTTGTCCATACTCTCCCAAGTTTGTCCTATTTTGAACAGACAATATTAAAATTTTTTTAAGTGTGTGCTGATAAAGAGACTAGTCAAACCTCAGAGGATTTAAAAATGAGAAGCCACATAAATTCTCTTCCTTAAAAAACAGCCATTTCAAAAGATTTTCTTTAATATCATAAAATATTTTCATGGACAAGTGAGCTAGCAAACACACATGCACCAATGTGCCTTTTGACAAGAGAACCCCCTACCCCGACTCCCACACCAAAGTGGACATGAGATTGGAGAAATGAATACAGCAGATGGAACAGATAGAGAAGAAAAAAACTCAGTAAAAAGGATGGAATATAACTTTGTGCTTGGTTATTTTCCTATGCCACAACAAAACAAGACATTTCGGTGCAAATAGTTAATCTTTCCTCTTTTTTTCTTGTCTGGTGGAGAAAAAAATACTTTTTCTATAATAAAATATGTAGTTTTTTGGTTTTTAACGTAACTTTTTTTTTTTTCTTTTTTTGCAGAAAATAATTTTGTAAACTGTCACTTCGCGGGCAGGGAGGCTCGATGCCACGTGGGCCCCAGCTCGCCACGGTGGAGGCTGAGAGCTGAAACCGAACACCGGCAGGAGACGGGCGACGGCGGAGGTGCAAGGTAGGGCATGGCGCACGGGACGAGGGCGGCCGGGCGGGGCGGATTAGAGGTCACTCTCGCCATACAGTGCCGTGGAGAAGGACATGTAGTCCAGGGCACCCGGCACAGAGTCGGGGCCGGTGTAGGGGGCCATCCGCGCGATGCAGTACTCGGCCTGGTCGGGTGGTAGCTCGCGGCGCAGCTCCTCCATGGTAATGTAGTTCTGCGGGGAGAGAGGGGTCAGGGTGGCCGCAAAGTCCGGCGGCCGTAAAGCAGCACGGCTGGATACAGCCGCAAAGCCCGGTGGCGTGCAGGCAGCGTGTGCCCGCTGCATTTTGCCTCCGTCCTGAAACTACAGGAGGTATGCATACAAATACCCGTGTATGGATACAGGAGGTACGCATACAAATATGTACATGGCACCTACACAACGTGTACTTTTTAAATTGTCTCAGGTTTTCCACTTCAGTACCTACTTTTTAAGCCTCTTTCCAATCTAATTCCATGTACCAGTTACACCTATCATCATCTCCTGAATCACACTAGTCTGCAATAATTGCGTGCTGGAGCAGTATCTGCAGATATTCTGGAGGAGTGTATAGGTTCCTGGGGGGGCCACCCTGCATGTCCTCAGCTGAGCTCTCTGGAGGCCTCAGACAGAGAGTCTAATTTTAATGAGCCCTCCAGCAGATTAAGAACACCATGTTTGGGCATTACTGCTTCTTAAATATGGCCAGGCTATCTTAAGCTCCTTTGCAGAAATGTGGGCCTTGCCCCATGCAAGCAGCTCCAGCCTGGGTCTATGCCTTCTCCCAGATTTGCCCATGATAGGTCTACTTGGAAGCTGCTGCTTTTAGGAGCTTGAAGATCGAGGAGATCTCATTTGGGGGCAGTGACCCACAAGGTAGTCTCCCTGCACCATGCCCTACCTCTGCCCCTGGGAACCAGTTTGACGGAAGGTGGAGCTGCCTCTGTCAATCCAAAAGTTGGGAGACCAGGCCCCTATCTGGGCCCCAGTTTTCCTCTTCTACAAAATTAGTCACTATAACTAGATGGTTTGATGATCCTTCTATAATATTCAAGGGACCCGTGGCTTCTACAGTCCCTGGGCTGGAGATGGCTGTGGTTCTGAGTGACATCCAGGTCTACCAATGACCATCACAGCAGAGACTTGGACTGCGCCTCTGGCATCCATGGAGGCAGCCCCTTCACTGCCAAGTGGAGTGCTGTAGGGTATTTGGGAGATTTGGAAACCCAGAGTGGATCACTGCTCAGGGTAGAAAACACCGGAGACATGCTTCCTTCCTGCGTCCTGCAGTCCCTTTTCCTGCTCCCACTATAGTTCATGCCGATGCTCAGGATGATACCAAGGGTGAAGTCCCAGGGGTTGTCAGATGGACTCCAAGAGTCCAATCACACATCCACACCACTCTACTCCCTTCTGCTGCTTGTCATTTCTTCACAGCTATGGAGTCCCACACTGGCATGCAGTGATGCTGGAGGGTCACTTATGCTAATCCTGTGTCCTGACACCTTAGCTGAGCCCAAGGCATTATGACAAACAAGGAGAGACCCAAGGGGCCCTGGAAGAAGGGGTGGTTGAGGAGTTCACGTTCCAGCTCTCGCCCCTCTAGATCGCAGTCCACCCTGTGCCTGCCACCCCAGCACAGTGCCCATGCCATAGGACACCAACCTTGTCCCCAGCCAGGATCTTGAAGGAAGCCATGACTTGGTCTGCTGTATCTGTATCGGCTGTCTCACGGGACATGAAGTCGATGAAGGCCTGGAACGTCACTACCCCCAGGCGGTTGGGATCCACAATGCTCATGATGCGGGCAAATTCTGCTTCTCCCTGGAGGGAACAGCCAGCCCCAGGCCTTTCAGGGAATATCTCACATGGACTGAAGACCCTGGGGGCTCAGAGCAGCCTGTGGCTGGAAGAGGAGGGCACAGCAGCCCCCTAACCTAACCTGGGTTGTCCTGAAGGCATGATGGGGACATAACACCCAAGAGTAGAGACCCAGCTTAGGGTTTCTCATGCCCTGCAAATGCCTGGGTTCCCCTTAGAGCAAATAATCACGCAGATAATAACTATAATGACAATGATTTATAGTGGCTGGCACCCACATAGCATATATTATATGCCCAGTATTAACCTAAAAGCTTTACTTCAATATATTTAATCATCACTACAGCCATAAAGGTAGGTATTTTGTGATCTTCATTGTACAGATGAGAAATCTGAAGCCCAGACAGGCTAAGTGACTTGGCCAGGGTCACACAGCCAGGAGGCAGCAGAACTGGGATTTGAACTCAGGCAGTCTGGTTCTAGAATCCGTTCTCTCCTTACCACACTGTATTTTTTACATGCCAGATATATGCACAGACTTAAATTCCCTCATTTAACCCTTGCAATAGTCCTGTAGGGTTCCCCACTTCACCTGAGGCTACACGCTAATGACGGCAGGGCTGGGATCTACCCCCAGGTTCACTGCTCCTCGTCCCATGCCCATAGGGGGCTGGGCAGCCTGGCACCAGGGCTCAGAAGTCACCTGACTGCCTTGCTCAGAATATCTGCGTGACGGGGGACAGACTAAGAAGGTTAGGGGCAGCCTAAGAAGGACGGCTTGGGACAATCCAAAGGGGGCAGGACTGACGGGAGCCACCGCCAGGACAGAGGTGGAAGTCTGTTTGTATGCTCTGTGTGAGGCAACGCTGAGCCAACCCCAAACCCGGGATGTTCCATACGCCCAGTCCTTCCTGCCGGCCTCAGGGTCAGCCCAGCCGTCCACAGTGGGAGTGAGGAAGTACCAGAAGATAAAGTAGCACAGAGATGGAGGCTAGGAGGCCAAGCCTCTTGGATACACAAGGCCCGTAGCCAGGCGGGCTTTCAGGGAGCCATCTTCCCCAAGGACAGGGGCAGCCCCTAGCCTCAGGGCCTCCAGCCTGCCCCGGCTGGGACTTGGCTGCTCCAGCCAGCTGGCTGCCGCCTCACCAGAGCAGACAGGGTGGGGTTTACATTACCATGTTGTAACCCATGGAGATCAGGCAGGCGCGGAAATCATCCGTGTCCATCATGCCTGTCTTCTTCTGTGGGGGGTAGTAGTACCGAGACACAAGGAGGGTCAGGAAGGCAGGAAGAGGAAGGGCCGGCCCAGGGCCAGGAAGACAGGGACAGATGGCCAGAGCGGGGATGAGGTTATGGTTTCGGGAGTCAGGACAGGGAAAGGAACACAGGAGAAGATGCAAACACATATAGGTGGAAATGTCCACAGGCAGGAGGAAGACAACAGGGAGACGCCACAATCCACCCATGGGATGAAGAGGGGCGAGGATGAAGGACAGCGGGCACCCGCAGGTTGCCACAAAAGACAGGAGAATGGAGCAGTGACAGGGCAGGGAGAGACGGGAGGACAGGACGAGCCCCACGGCCCACAGGAGGGGACAGGAGATCCAGACAGAGAGAAGAGAAAAAGGAAAAACGCATTATTTCTCGCCCCAGATGCCACCCCTGAGTGTGCTCCATGCAGGAGGCAAGTACCTGGGGGTCGTTGCCAATATCATAACCCAAGCTGATGAGGCAGGCTTTGAACTCCTCGGGACCCAGTGTGCCGGAGTGATCCTGGGGCCGCGGTGCGCCAGGCAGCGAGCCATGCGGTGTCAGGGAGGTGGAGCCGTGAGGGGGGCATGCCCCAGGGGAGGGTGGCGTGTGTGGGGAGACACAGGGACAGGCATGCGGAGGGAGGGTGGGGGAGGAGGGGAAATAAAAGTGCACACGGTTAGACACACGAACGAGGTTCCAGGGGGTGCCCTCCCCCAACACAGGCAGCCCTGCTCCAGGGAGCAGGACCAGAGTGGGGTGTGATGAGCCACAAGGGTGAGAAGCTCCCCCAGAAGTGACCCGGCCCTCTGGCTTCCCCAGGGGCTTCCCCTCAGGTGCCTAGAGAGCCATGAAGCAGGCAGGGGTAGTGGGAAGCACCAAGCCCCTCCCACCCCTTTGAATCGCCCTCAAGCCCCAGGGCTCTGGGAAGGGGCAGCCCACTAAAACCCCGGACTGACCCAGAGCTGGGATAGGAACCCTGGACCAAGGCCTCTGACATCCCCGGCAGAGTCCCAGAGGCCGAGCTAGGGGTGGGGGCCGGCAAGGCAGGAGCAGTCTCTCTTCTGCTCCTCTGTCTCCACAGCCCGAGAGCAGCAAACCTTCTCTGAGGGTGACTCCTCAAGGTAGGAGAGCAAGGGTCAGGGGTCAAAGGTCCTCTTTCTAAACACAGTATGAACATTCTCTCCCAAAAGCAGGGAAGCTTATGGGGCACCAAGACGAGCTTTCTAAGGCTGGCTTTGTGGGACGCACCAGTCAGGGCAGGCTGAGTTTCCCCTTTCTCTCCCTCCTCACTTGCATGGCAGCCCACACCCTGGGCAGCACCCTCCAGGGCCCTGGGGCGGGGGCTGCACTAACAAAGCACAAGGGTGGGGCTCTCACCCGGTCAAAGTGGTTGAAGGAGGCCCGGAACTCATTCATCTGCTCCTGGCTGATGCCCTTGGCATCCCGGGTCAGGATCTGATTCTCCACCTCGTTGATGGTCCTGGCGATGGTGGTGAGCAGCTGCTCCCAGCCCACACGGATGTGCTACAGGCAGGTGAGGGGCCTGTCAGCAAAGGGGTCCCAGGCCTGGGCTCCTGGCGCTCCCTGCCCACCCTACTCCCCAACCATCAAAATGGCCAAATCCATCAAACTTGGCCTTCCATGTGGCTGAGTGTCACCAGAGGGAGGAGAACCAGGACAGGGACACTAGATGACCAAGGGGGCAGGGTGGTGGCCTCTGCCTGGGAGAGCAAAGAAACCAGGACTTGCCAATGGGAGTCAGGTCAGGAAGGAGGGCAGATTTGGGGGTAGGAGAGATTGACCCCAAAAAATGCTTGATTCCCTGAACCACCAACTCCCCCCACAAACACACACACAGTCTTTCACAGTTAAAACAAGCAGTCATTTTAAAAGCAGGTGCCTGAGCCGTTTTAGAGCCCAGCAGCACCCAGATTCTGAACTCCACCCCAGAACTAGTGAAGCAAACTCCAGAGATGGGGCCTAGAAATGTGCATTCTCAACACATTCCTCAGGAAAGCAGAAGATACTAAAAATTGAAGATGTGAAGCTTCAGGGTGAAGTGAGTTCATCCTCCAACTATGACCTGTTTCCTTGGAAACTTCCCCACCCAGGAGGAAGAGCAAAAGGGGAAACAGACTCCCCGAGAAGAACCAGGCCAGCCCCACCCACCTCCATGGTGTAGTTGGTGTGCTTGTTGTCGAAGATGAGCGCCTCCTGGATGAGCTGGTGGTCGCCCTCCAGCTGGTCAATCTTTGGCTTGTAGTTGACAATGCTCTTCTCATACTGCCGCAGGTGGCTGAGCTGGTCCTCCAGGGTCCCGTGCATCTCAATGGAGATCCTCCCGATCTCCTGCTCACCGGGAAGGAGGAACCTTGTCAGACCACCTCACTCTGCTCCCATAGGGTGGGATGGGAGCCTCCAAAATTTTTCCCTTGTTAAGCCCTCAGATGATGCTCAGTTCCTACCCCAGCCCGAAGGAGGCCATCACTAGTAATTAGTAAGACACTTTTTTTAAAAAAAAGATGGGGTTTCACCATGTTGGTCAGGCTGGTCTTGAACTCCCGACCTCAGGTGATCCACCCGCCTTGGCCTCCAAAGTGCTTGGATTACAGGTGCGAGCCACTTTTTAGCATGGGTGCTCCGAGGTATGGAAGCAGCACCACAGAGGTGTATAACAAGTGCTGTTAGCATTGGGTGAAGTACCTACCAGCTCTCAGGTACCTGTCAGCCTCAGGAGAGGGATACAGGGTCAGTCCTAACCTAAACATTCACTCCTCTGCTTGCTATTCAAACCCCTCTTCCCAAGTCTTGTCCATCTCAGGGACCCACTGAGCCAGGATCCTCGTAGCCTTGGTACAGCTCACTCACCTCAGTGCCCATGCTCGTGCTGTTCCACCTCCACCTTGCTGCCCTGGCCCACCTGAATCCCATCCGTCCCTGCAGGCCAGGCCTAATGCCTATTTCTGTCTGTTATTCATCCATGTAAACAACTCTTGTTTGTGAAAACACTTTCTCTCCACTCAATTCAATCCAGTAGGTATTTCCTGCCTGTCTACTAAGAACAATGTGCTGGCTGGCAGGGGTGCAGGGGCGGGGCGGGGGCGGGGGGCGACACACACAAATGTTAACTCGACATGGTCTCTGCCCTTAAACTCAGAGGCCATACTCAAGCCCAGTGGGGCCCTTTCCTGATCTGCTAAAAGCACCCACTATCTACCCCACACAATTCAGCAAAAAAATTTCTGTCCTCCACTGGGGTTCAGTTCTATTCCTGGGACGATCTACCAGGACAGATCATCTTTGGCCAAGCCCATTGCTCAGGAGGAGAAGGAAAGGAAGGGGAGGCCTGGTCAGTAAGAGACACGCAAGGGATTAGGCTGGATCAGGCACTCAGGAGCTGACCTTCCCAGGGGACTTTCATAGGCAGCAGCTGTGTTTTGTTTTGTTTTGTTTTGTTTTGTTTTTTTGAGACGAAGTCTAGCTCTGTCACCCAGGCTGGAGTGCAGTGGTATAATCTCAGCTCACTGTAACTTCCACCTCCCGGGTTCAAGTGATTCTCCTGCCTCAGCCTCCCAAATAGCTGGGATTACAGGCACACGCCACCACACCCAGCTGATTTTTTTATTTTTAGTAGAGACGAGGTTTTATCATGTTGGCCAGGCTGGTCTTGAACTCCTGACCTCAGTTGATCCACCCTCCTCAGCCTCCCACAGTACTGGGATTACAGGCATGGGCCACTCTGCCTGGCCCATAGGCAGCTTCTTAGTGGTGTCCTCATATACCTTTGCTCTCAAATTGGATATTGCCATCAGGGCCTCCTCACACAGGCCCCCACAGCCTTCTACGGGACAGCAGACCCCTGGTGGGCTCAAGGCCTCAGTCCTCCATGGGTCCCACCCAGGAAGACAGGCAGCCTGGCTGGCTGGGATAGTGTGGGGAGGGGTGGGAACCCTAGCACTGCTTCCCAGCATGGGACCCACCTCCATCTTGGTCTGGATCCAGGGCCCGATGACATTGGCCTGGGCCCCAAACTGCTTGCGTAGCCTCTCATTGTGCTGCTGGCGGGCGTGCTCCTCTGTCAGAGCCTGGTCCCTCCGAGGCACCAGCTGCCGCACCTGGGGCAGGAACAACAAGGCGATTCTGGGGATGGGTCAGCCATCTGTCCATGTGCCAGATGAGGAAATGGAGGACCCAGGAGGGGAAGGGCCGGTCAGTAACAACAGGAGTGAAGGTGTCAACCTGTTCTGGAAATCCAGTCATTGGCCAAACAATGAGTATTTACTATATGAGGATTTTAAATGAAATCGACAAAAATCAATTAAAATGGACAAAACTCCCTGCCTTTATGAAACTTACGATGGCTCGGCCCATGCCCTTCAACTCACGTGGTCCCATTTGCCATTGATCTCCTGAGGCGTGATGGTTGTGTAGGGATTGGTGCCC
The DNA here is from genome assembly GCF_048565385.1 of Saimiri boliviensis. NCBI lineage: Eukaryota > Metazoa > Chordata > Mammalia > Primates > Cebidae > Saimiri > Saimiri boliviensis. The sequence continues at coordinate 34,822,009 of NC_133450.1, read as the reverse complement.
GCCATATTGACATGGTAGGTCTGGACAATCTTGGACACCTCGTTGTGGATGCCCAGGATGGCCAGGCGTTCCTTGTCGGCATCGGGGAGGGTAGCCTTGAATTGCTCATGGGCTGTGGTCAGTCCCTGGATAGAGATGGGGATATATGAGCAAGAAGAACAAAGGAGGAAGCCCCAGAAGTGGGTGGAAGGGCCTCAGAGATTGGGTTCCACACCAACTGGGAGACCAGGAGGCATCAATTCAAAGAGTCCTGTGGCTGAGAACTGGGATGGCAGGTATGGCCACAGGAAGCTGAAGCCACAGTCACCAAAAGCAGCAGCTTCATCCATGGAGGTGGTGAAATTGGCATCCATGGAGGTTGTGAAATTGGTGAACGCCCTCTGACCTGTTCACCACCTCACAGATCAGAGAGAAGGGCTGCTCCAGAGGCTCACTTCCCAGATGATCCCCCGAAACATGGGCTTCTTTAGCTTCTGGAAAAATCTTTTAAATCCAGTACTCTGCAGCCGCATGAAAGGTTGAGGAAGCTGCTAACTGATATGAAATGAGCTCCAAATAGACATTACATTAAAAATCAAAGTTCACAGCTGAGCACCGTGACTCATGCCTGTAATCCCAGCACATTGGGAGGCTGAAGGAGGAGGATCTCTTGAAGCCAGGAGTTTGAGACCAGCCTGGGCAACAAGGAAAAAACCCCCATTTCCACAAAAATGAAAATTTAAAAACTAGCCAGGAGTGATGACGTGAGCCTCTAGCCCCAGCTACTAGGGAAGCTGCAGCAGGAGGATCTCTTGAGCCCAGGAGTTGGAGGCTGTAGTGAGCCATGAGCCCACCACTGCACTCCAGCCTTGGTGACAAGGCGAGACCCTGTCTCTAAATGAAATAAATAAAAATCAAAGTTCAGAATAGGGCATACAGTAAAAGCTACTTTTTGTTTTATGCAAAAAGGGTACAAAGCATGGAAACAATCATATTTGCTTGTGTGTGGAGACTGTAATCAAATTCTTACCTTTGGGGAGAAAACTAGGGGCTGGAGGATGAGGAGTCAGAGGGAGACCCTATTGTATAACCTTTTAAAATTTTTTGATTTTAGACCATGCACATATATTATCTTGTCTAAATAAGTCAAATGCAAAGGTTTTGGGTCTATAAAATCCGGGATGCTCTTCCTAAATCCCCTACCTTACAGGGGCAGTCCTGCAAACGTGACCTGTAGAGCGTGGGCCAGAGACCCTGGGGAAGCCAGCCTCTGGGGAGTGGGGTGGGGCTCACCTGGATCTCCTCGATGGTATGCACAATGAAGGTGTCCTGCAGGTCCTCCATGGCCCCCTCCATCCAGTTGTTGAAGGGTGCGGCCCGCTTGGCATACTCCAAGTACAGCTGGTCAATGGTCTCCAGCAGCTTCTCAGTCCGCTGGGAGTGCCAAATAAAGTGGGGTTTAGTAGAGTGATGTCCAGAATCATTCCCCACTCCTATCGAGATCCTCCTGGTGAGCCCCAGGTCTAGAAGCACTGACTGAATCAGGCAGAAAGAACAGGCTCTTCGGGCCAGGTGTATGAACCATCTCACACTGCAGCCACCGGGCCTGGCTCCTAGAGTGTCTGGTGTACAGAATAGGAGGATTCTCAAATGGCTGGGGTTGGGCTGTGAAGCACACTGAACTGGGAGGATGAGACATGTGAGGGCAAGAGAGGAGGCATCGCCATCAGGGCAAAGTCCAAGACCTGTGCCAAGGTGCGTCTTCCACATTTGGGCCAGGACTAGGGGAGGTCTGGGGAACCCATACGGTCTTTTAGCCCAAAGCAAAGAGAGTCAAGAAGCAGGAAGGGGCACCACAGGGCTGCCGGATGCGGGCCTAGATCTCCCTCTGGGACCCCTCACCTCCAGAGCTTCCCTTCGCTTCTGAGTTAGGGCCCCCAGATTGTCCCACTGGTCACAGATCTTTTGGCAACGGGCGTTGACACTGGGTGAGTCATAATAGTCCAGCTCACTGGGGAGGGAAGAGACAAGGAAGTTGGGGATCCAGGTTAATTTCATGGCCCGTCTCCCTCTCCCTGGGGCTGCCAGTGGGGTGGCTGGTGGTGCTGGGAAGAGCCAGGGGCACTCCCTTCAGGAGACCTTCCAGGCACTCCTTCCACCCTTCCCCTCTTTCAGGAGACTGGCAGGGAAGAGACTAAAGAAGTCCCCTTCCCCAGTCATGGCTGAAGTGACCAGCCTTCACCCCAACGGCCAATGGCAGGGAGCCCTCGAGGCCCAATGAGAAAGCTCAGAACCAAGGCTTGCTCACCCTCTGCTCCTGTACTGGCTACAGGCAAGAACTGGTGGCCTTTCACAGGACAGCAGTGTCCTGGGCTCATTCCCCACCGGGAGAGATGTTCTTTGTTTCTGCATTGACTCCCTTCCCACCTGGGCACCCACCTGTGCCCACCCTCCCCACCTTTCAGGCCACACCCCCATGTCCCCCAGCATTTGAGAAAGCCCAGCCTCAGCCCCTCACCAGGGCACCACCGGGTGGGGGTGTCTGGGGCCACCTACTTGAGCTCCTGTGCGATGGCAGCGATCTGCTCCACGCGGTCCTGGTGGGCAGCCAGGTCACTCTCAAAGGCCTCATGCTTCTTGAGCAGGGCCTTGATCTCCGAGAGCGTGGCCGTCTCATAGTCCTTCTGTCGCAGCATGGCCTCTTTGCCTGGGTTGAGAGAGGGCCACATGGCTGAGCGAGAGTGAGAAGCATCTCCCCACCCCTCAGGGCCCCAGGAGCTTCTAGGGGTGCTTCCCCAGGAGATGCCCACTGTGCAGCGGTCTGCAGTGTGCAAAAGCAGATGTGCTGCTGGAACATCCAATTACGGCATGATGGAGAAAAGCACTGCTCCCCTCAGAGCACCTCCAAGGCCATGAAAGTGGCAACACAGGACAGCTGTGCAGGGTCTGTGGGAACGCGCAGGGCGCGGTGCCGCATACACAGCTGGAAACAGCCATCCACACCCTCTGGTACAACCACGAAAAAAGTGACCCAAGCACCTCAGGGGTTCCCAGCCTTTCGAATGTCCCCAGTTATTGTCGCTGGCTGCCAGCAGCCCTGCAGGGGCCCCTTCCCCTGGTCAGTGTGTCTGGTGCACTCTGCACCGAATCCGATGGTGCCTAGAGCCTTCTCTGACCCTCAGACACACTGCCCTCTCTCTGCAGGGCGCGAGCGGGTCTTGCTTTTCTTAAATTTGTTTCCACAGGGGGAAAGCAGGAACAAGAAATGACCTCCCAGGGCCGTTGTTAGAGGACGCTCACCAGCTGCCTCGCGAAGTTGACAGGCACAGGACCGGGGCTGGCCTGGCCTCCCTCCCTCACACACCCAACCCCCCGCTGCTGGGGTGCTCAGCCCCTCTCAGTGAATAAGGCTGGGCTGGGAGCCAAGGCTGTGTCCCCATGATTTCTTTCCTTCCCTCTACTCTTTATCAAGTTCAGAAAAAAGTTAGAGCTAAGCCTACTTAGCCACTTCTATTCAGTCTTTCCTTATGTGGTTATTCTGTGAAAGCTGTGGACATATATAAATTATGTTTTCTGCTTTTAAAATATGTAGCAGCACATTATTGGAATTTCTACCTTGGTTCCATAGTCTTCTCATGTAGACGTCTGCTGAGAGGCTGCATACCCACTGCCCTAACCCTTCACTGGCCTACTGTGGAGTGCTGGCTCCTCGGCTTGCCCTACTGTGGATGTCTCCACGTTGAGAGTGGATTCTTTTTCTTTCTTTTTGGGAGAGAGTCTCACCCTGTTGTCCAGGCTGAAGTACAATGGCGTGATCTCGGCTCATTGCAACCTCCACCTTCTGAGTTCAAGTGATTCTCCTGCCTCAGCCTCCCGAGTAGTTGGGATTACAGGTGCATGCCACCACACCCGACTAAATTTTTGTATCTTTAGTAGAGACGGGGTTTCACCATGTTAGCCAGGCTGGTCTCAAACTCTTGACCTTGTGATCTGCCTGCCTCGGCCTCCCAAAGTGCTGGGATTACAGGCGTGAGCCACCGCACCCAGCCCACGGTAGATTCCTTAGATAGTCTCAAGAAATGGTTAGAGTATGGTAAAATTGATAGGTGTGAATATATGTGGCCAAACTGCTTTCCCCAGAGGCTGTGCCAGCATGCCAGCACTTCTCTTGCCCCAGCTGGTGGCTGGCAAGCTGATGAGGTCAATCTTTGCTCCGTACTTTGGCTGTGAGCTGGATCCAATAGAAGCATGTGATGAATCAGTGCAATCCCCATGTTCCCTCTTCCACTCTGTCCCATCAACACCTGGATAAATAACTCCATACACTCGCAGTGAAAGTGGAGGCAGCAACCTCGTACCATTGTGTGCAAAGCCCAGCATTTGTACTTACAAAGGGGAGCTAGACCTAACCCACCTTAGCCAGTCTAGCACAGCTCCCAGCCCCTACACCACAGGTCCCCAACCCCTGGACCATAGACTGGTACCGGGGTCTGTGGCCTGTTAGGAACTGGGCCAAACAGCAGGAGGTGAGCCAGCAGGTGAGTGGGCATTACCACCTGAGCTCAGCCTCCTGTTGGGTCGGTGCGGTGTTAGATTCTCACAGGAGCTCAAACCCTGTTGTGAACTGCACATGAGAGGGATCTAGGTTGTGTGTTTCTTAGGAGAATCTAACTAATGCCTGATGATCTGGGGTGGAACAGTCATCCTGAAACCATCTGCCTCCTCCCTTCTCCATGGAAAAAATTATCTTCCACAAAACTTGTCCCTGGTGCCAAAGAGGCTGGGGACTGCTGTCCTACACCAAGCCAAGCCACTCTCAAGTGGCCTTGGGGTACGGCTCCTCCTTCTCATCTCCAGCCTAAGGTCTGAGGAGTACAAAACAGGGCTGAATGGGGGTGTCTTAAGGCCCTGAGCTCTGCCGGCCAATGGGTCTGCCCCAGACTCCAGCTGAAACGGCCAGAGGGGCCCCAGCAGATGGGCAGTCTATTCCCTACCTCCAGCCCTGGCCCAGGTTCTGGGGAAAATACTGTCCTAGGTATGATCCTCTCTCTTCAGAGTTAACGCTAGCTGCCAATAAGACCACACCAGACGTGGCCCCAAGAGCCTCAAGGTGGGAGTAACAGGGACACACATATGCCAAGGCAAACGCTCTGATTCACTGTAACTGGAGAATAGGAAATAGAGGAAAGGGAACTGAACAGACAAAAAACATAAGCATGTAATCTACTAGAATACAAGCCTCACAACAACCCTATGAGGAGGCTTGTTCGGCTGAATTAGGTCGAATGGGGTCTCCTAGAAAACTCATGTCAACCCAGAACCTCAAAATGCGACCTTATTTGGAAATAGGGTCTTTGCAGACAAATTCCTAAAGATGACATTATACGGCTGGGCGCAGGGGCTCACACCTGGAATCCCAGCACTTTGGGAGGCCAAAGGCGGGTAGATCTCCTGAGGTCAGGAGTTTGAGACCAGCCTGACCAACATGGTGAAACTAAAAATACAAAAATTAGCTGGGCCTGGTGGTGGGCGCCTGTAATTCCAGCTACTTGGGAGGCTGAGGTAGGAGAATCACTTGAACATGGGAGATGGAGGTTGCAGTGAGCTGAGATCGTACCACTGCACTCCAGCCTGGGGGACAGAGTGAGATTGTGAGACTGCCTCAAAAAACAAAAAAGTTGACATTATACTGGAGTAGGGTGCACCCTAAATTCAATGATCAAGAAAATGAGATTCCGTTACAGAGACACAGAGAGAAGCAGCCACGTGAAGAAGGAAGAGGCTGGAGAGGTGCAGCTACCAGTCACCGAACACCAGGAGCCGCTAGGAGGCAGCACGGAACGGTCCCTCCCTTAGCGCCACAGGAGCCTATCCTGCCGACACCTCAGTTCAGGACTTCCGGCCTCCGAACTGTGAAGAATACACTTCCGTTGTTTCAAGCCACCATGTTTGTGGTAACTTGTTTCAGAAGCCCTAGAAACACAGGAGGGCATAGCATCCTCCGCACTTGACAGATGAGGAGACTGAGGCCTGGGGTGAGGTCATCAGTCCACATCACACTGCTCCTAAGGGGCACAGTCAGGGCTCCAACCCAACCTGACTCACTCCAGGAGGAAGACTCAATTAAGGTGAAAAGAACAATTCAATGTCAACACCCAGGGCCAGACACAGTGGCTCACGTCTGTAATCCTAGCGCTTTGGGAGGCCAAGGTGGGCGGATCACCTAAGGTCAGGAGTTTGAGACCAGCCTGGCCAACGTGGTGAAACCCCATCTCTAGGGGCATAATGGCATGTATCTGTAGTCCCAGCTACTAGGGAGGCTGGGGCAGGAGAATCTCTTGAACCCAGGAAGCAGAGGTTGCAGTGAGCCGACATCTCACCAACTGCATTCTAGCCTGGGCAATAAGAGCAAAACTCTGTCTCAAAACTGCCCCCCTCAAAAAAAAAAAAACAAAGTGACAGTCTGGGGGTATAGCCCGGGGGTAGAGCATTTGACGGAAATGTGAACACTTACACAGCACTGTGCTGTGCAGGAACTCTCCTCGGAACTTCATATGTGTTCACTGATTCAATTCCTATAAGCCTGTGAGGTTGGTACTATTGTTATCCCCACTTTACAGATGAGGAAGCTGAGGCGACCAGAAGGCTAATGAATTTGTCTAACGCCACAGAACTAGTAAGAGGCCAAATGAAACAAACAAAAAGCAAAGAAGAATGGTGTAGCGGCTGCTGGCTAGGCTGGGGAGTAGGAAAGTGAAGCCCTGGGGAGCCAGGAGGCTGGGCTGGCCTCACCGTCCGTCCAGGCCTCGTGGATGGAGGCCTTCTGCCGGAACTTCTCTGCCAGGTGGTCCAGCCGCTCCAGCCTCCGGATCTCGTTCAGCAGCCACTCCTCGTAGCCCTTCTCCACCTGCTCCAGGCAGCCCCAGGCATTGTTGATATCCTGTGGGGACGTGAGGTACAGGATCAGGCGCTGGCTCGGGCCTAGCTTCAGCTCCCCTGACCCCCTGAACCCCTGAAGGTGCCCCATGGCTTCCAGGAAGAGCCTCTTCCCTATCTCTGCCCCATATCCACCAGCCAGGCTGCCCCACCCTCCCTCCCATTGGTATTTTCTGGGCTCCCAGGTGGCAGGCCTCCTGGCAATGCATGGGACTTGCATCTACATTGGTCACCTAGCCATGGAACTTTGAGAATAGAGCCTGTGGGAAGAGTCCCAGGCTCTCCCTGACTAGGACTGGTTTCCGACAGGACTCTAACCGATCACAGGGGTCACACATGTGCCAAGGCAAAGGGCCCCCCAGGTAAACAGAGCAACACTGAATGAGGCAAGCAGGCACTGGAGCTGCCCAGCCTCCCCAGGGTCCTGGATCCATTCATGGACTTAGGCCTCTGGGCAGTAGCCTGGAGCCTGCTTGGACCCCAGCCAGGGCGAGCCGGCCAGAATTCTGGGAGGACAGATGCTGAGTGCAAACCCATACGCCCCTTCAGACAGGGCCACACCTCCAGTTTGTGCAAGGGTGCTCGGCTGGGCAGTCACTGGGGCTGCACCCTGCAAGCCACCATCTCCTCCACATGCCCCCAGGCCAAGCCACATCCCCAGGAAGGGCACTTTGTCCAATGCTCATAGAGCACCGTTAGGCTAGCAGTGGCTCTGGCCACCTAAAATCTACTGGTTCAGCCTTTGAGCCCAAAAGTGACTGCAATTTCCCAAACTGTATATACACTTGCAATGTTTTCTCCCTCGACCCCCTGGGCTGCTCTCTCCCCGCAATGCTGTCTGGCTTTCACCCTCCCTTCTAGACCTGCTGTGTGCCCAGGACGCTCCTATTACTCTTCACCTAAGGTCAAATGCTCTGTCATGGCAAATTTGTTACATTTTCTTATGTGTGTTTCTCCGGCTTATGAAATTTTTCCCTAAATTGTGGGGACAGGGTAAAAAGGGATGAATTTTTAAAAATAACCTAGAAGAAGAGTATTGGCCCGGTGCAGTGGCTCACGCCTGTAATCCCTGCACTTTGGGAGGCTGAGGCGGGCGGATCACAAGGTCAGGAGATCGAGGCCATCCTGACCAACATGATGAAACCTCATCTCTACCAAAAATACAAAAATTAGCTGGGCGTGGTGGTGTGCGCCTGTAGTCCCAGCTACTTGGGAGGCTGAGGCAGGAGAATCACTTGAACCCAAGAGGCAGAGATTGCAGGGAGCAGAGATTGCACCACTGTGCTCCAGCCTGTCGTCAGTGAGACTCCATCTTAAAAAAAGAAAAAAAAAAAAAAATGGAAGGGCATTTTATGACATGGAAAGCTGGTCATAATATAATCTTAGGTTTGGTTAGCTTATTATATATAAAACATGATTTAGTTAAATTTAACAGATGAGTACAAAAATGGGGAAATGGACACTTGAGTATAAAAATGGAAAAAAATGTTTAATTTCAAATATGTATGCTTTAGGATTCCCTCAAATATTTACACAAAAAAACCCAAAAAGATTAAAATTGTTTTTCAAAATTGATACTGGGTAAGATTTTCAGTAATTTCCATGTTTCCTATTTTGCTTATTTGTATCTTCGAAATACACTACCCCCCCAAACCCACAAAACTATTACTTAAGTAATAATTTTCTTAACTACTTAAGATTCCACGAAAGTAGAAATCACCTTTTCTGTGATTCAATTATGCCGTTTGGATCAGGGTGTCAAAAGGCATTGTGTTTACAGGGATGGTTTTTTTTGCGAGAGGGGGTCTGGTGGTTCTGGGGTGGTTTGGGGTAGATGTTCAGGGGTCTGTCTAGAAGGGCCAGCCTGGCCCAGAGCAATCTGGTCAGAGGGGGCTGCCCTACATGGTTGAGTTTGGGCTTGAGCCTGAGTGGTAACTGGAAGGGGGAAGTGACTTCTGGAGCAGTGTATGTAGGTGGAAGCAAACACATCATCCCCCCCCCCCGCCATGATGCTGCATTTGACCACGACTAGGAGCAGCTCAGAGGTGGAGGCCGTCCAGTCTGGGGGCCCAGGATCACCCCCAGTACTCACCGAGACCATCCTGCCCTCGGAGGGCATGAAGGCGGGCCGGTTGCTCAGCCGCAGCTTGGTCTGCAGTGTGTTGAAGTTGATCTCCAGCTGGCACTTCTCTTGCACCTTGGGAGGCTTGTGCAGGCGCCGGTAGTCCCGGAAGTCCTCCAGCTTCTGCTGCATGGCGTGCATGGTGTTCTCGGGCACCCGGTTCTCTAGCCATGGGATGGTGCGGCGGATCCACTCTAACAGCTAGGGAGGGGAGGCGGTGGGGGCTGGGGGTGAGGCTGCAGGGAGGGAGAGTGCTCGGGCCAGCTTCCCTCTCCTCCCAGCAGCCCTTCCCACATGGAGAAGGGGTCTCTCCAGATGGCACACTCCTTCCCAGCTACCGTCCTACAGCATTCCCAGGCCGTGAAGCCAGGCTGCCGGGTGTTCCCTCTGAGAATCATAGGCTTTGTGAAGCCTGGCTGCTAGGGTACATCAGCTCACAGTCACGCCCCTCAACCTCCCTGCTTTGCTAAGGGAAGACCCACAGACCTGGTGGGAAGACAGTGCCTCTAAAAGGTGGGAAGGAGACCTGGATTTTGGTACCAGATCCTAAATGGCTGGGCCTCAGTTTCTATACCAGGGAGGGGGCTAACAGCTGTTTCCAGAGGTCCTTGCCATCTGACTTCCTAGGAATCTAGAATGTGGGTCTCTGACTTAAAAGGGAACAGGCTGGCTTCTGGGCAGAGAGCTGGCCTGAAGCACGAGCAGGCATGGCCTGGACTGTTTTCCTTGAGCCAAGATGATGGTGGTGGAGAAGGTGGAGGAGTACACATGGCAACAGGAAATACACTGAACCTGTGGGGGCCAGCACACCACACACATGGACTCCTCTGAGTCATCACAGAAACACTACGGGGCTAAGGGCTGTGATCACCCGCATGTTACAGAGGAGGCAACCAAGGCACTACCAGGTCCTGTAACTTGCCAAGATGACCCAACTGGAATGGCAAAGCAAAGCAGAAATTGAAACCCAGGCACTTGGGCTCCAGAACCTGGGTTCTTACTATGCTGGGCAGCAGACCCACCAAGAGGCTGGGCAGAGCAGCTCAAAGGGCCGAATTCTTTCAAGAAGAGGAGGCTTCGCCCAAATGTAGCCAATAGCAGAATAGGAAACCCAGAACTGTGCGATCCTGTCCCTTGAAAAGTAGGGGACAGCCACTACCTTTTGGTAGCTGCTATGCTAGCCTGAGCCAGCACTAATTTACCACAAACCCTTCCCTCTCAGAACCAGATGTGTTCCTTTTCTTACTGAAGCAAAAACTCACAGACTAAGAGTAAACCAGGCTGGAGAGAGTTTTAACATCCCCTGGCTCAGCTCTCACTTGACAAGTGGGGGAAAAAAAGAAAAAAAAAAAAAAGACCCTGAAAGGTGAAGGGCTATCCTAGGCTCACTATAGCCCAGGGACTGGCTTCTGCCCCCACCTCACTGCTTTCTGAGAGCACAGCAGAGCTCAGGCTGCCCGGGACAAGCTATATTGGGATCACAGACTGTGCCAGGCTGGGATTATGCTCCAAGGAAAGAATTGGAGGTACAAGTTCTGGAGGACCGACTCTTGCTAGAGTCAGGCCAGGTGAACCCAGGGGTACCCACATCACTGGCCAGCTTCTCGTAGTCTTCCATAAGCTGCTCGTTCTCCTGGTTGACGGCCAACACCTTGCAGATGCGATTGGCTGCTGTCTCCGCCTGGCAACAAGACAGACAGAGTCACAACCAGCCAGCCCCAGCAGCAGGGGACCTGGTGCACACCTGTGCTGACAAAGCCCCTCCTGCCCCTGCAGCTCCTGGTGGTTGGAAGGGAATTCCGAAGGCTGTGAGGTCACATTTCTCCTCTCTCCTTACCATTTCCTTGCCAGCCCATGGCCAGGTCCCACATGTCAGGTGAGCCTGGTCAGAGGTCTTGGTGGCTGAACTGGGCCCCTGGAGAACAGCCTGAGTTTAAGGCCCATCGTGCATGTTGAGAAGAAGCTAATCCAATGACTGATATAATCAAAACACTCAGGTCAGGTGGAGAGGTGAGGAAATTCATGCCCATCCTGGAATTCCAAGCGGAGGCACTGGAATTGCAAGGCTTAGGACCTCAGTCTGGATTTTCCAGGATCTTAGAGATGTGGGAATTCAAATCTAGGAGTCCTGGGATAAAGTGCTGACTGAGAAGTTGTGGGGCCCCTCAGGATCTCTGCAGAATATCCCAAGGGCCTTGGCCCGAAGCCTGAAGCACTTTAAAGAAAACTGACAGACCCTCTACTGCACCAAAGTCCAGACTTCAGGATCAACCAAGTACGGGCACAATGCCCAGCGCCCAGCACAGGCCCCATCTGGGACAGCGAAGCACACATCGTGCACTGTGTTCTGGGCTAGCAGGAACCCACGATGGGCCTCAGCAGCAAAGGAACCAATGAGGACTGAATGGCAATCCAAGGCAAAGACCAAGAAACCCTAGGGGAGAGCGCCTTCTGCAGCTGTGGGGGCTACTGTACCCCCAACACCAGCAGGGACCCAGCACTCCTAAGTCCACTTCGATGGGTGGTTTTCAAATCCAGCTGTGTTCTTGCGCACATTCCAACTCTACACCAAGGGAAGTGAACTCAAAGCCTTTTGGGGGCCACAGGGCAGAACGGAAGAAAGCCTGGGGTTTGGAGAAGATGGTACCTGTGAGAAGACAGACTGGCATCCTGGGACCCTGGAGAAGGGTGCCCTGTAGATGAAAAATGATCCCTGGATTAAGGGGTCGAAAGACAGGACCTCACAACTGGTTGATGAACAAGACAAACTAGGTTTCAGCTGCAGCACAATGAACTGATGCTGGTCATAAGGAAGAGCTTCCTGAGGATGAACATGCTTAGAATTGGAAGGAATTACTAAGATGGGAGATGTAAATGTTTTTTCCTTGAAGAACTTCTCAAATAAGACATGCGCCCACCAAATCATGTGCTTTGTGGATGACTGTGCTGGGTGCGTGGGGGCAGGGGGCAAAGGGCAGAATGAGATCATCCCAAGGGCCCTGTCAGAAACACAGTCAAGGTCAAGGGAGGCATGCCCTGCAGAGCGAGGTGTCATAGTGGGTGGGAGAACCAATAACGAGAAGGTGGGAATGGCTAGAGGGTGGTCTAAGAGTCCCCTGAGGTAGGGACTTTGAGTCCCAAGTCCCAAGAAACTGAGACATCCTGGCAGGGCACAGTGGCTCATGCTTATAATCCCAGCACTTTGGGAGGCTGAGGTGAGCAAATCACAAGGTCAGGAGTTCAAGACCAACCTGACCAACATGGTGAAAGCCCATCTCTATTAAAAATACAAAAATTAGCCAGCATGGTAGCGCGCACCTATAATCCCAGCTACTCAGGAGGCTGAGGCAGGAAAATCGCTTGATCCTGGGAGGCAGAGATTGCAGTGAGCCAAGATCATGCCACTGCATTCCAGACTGATAGACCGAGACCCTGTCTCAAAAAGAAAAAAAAAAAAAAAAAAAGAAACTGAGACATCCTTAGGCCCTCATCCCTTGCCCCCAACTCAACCCTGTTCTAGAGATCTCATGGTTGCTTCTCACCCACAAGTCCTGACTGACTGCCATTTCTCTCGAGAACCAACAGGCACCCACGGGGAGTCCAAAGAAGCAATGAAAAGGGAAATGCTTCTCCTGGAGCCTGTCCAGCAGACGTGGAGCCCCAGAAAGCTAGCAGGGCCATGGGAACCGCGGGGCCATGGGATCCGGGCCAGCAGCCTCACGGGGCTGGCTGGGGAGCAACTTGCTGGAAGCCCCAGCCTACTTCCCTTGAGGGCTGAGGCAGGGGGCTGCAGAGAGACCTCGTGTCCTCCTCCAGGCTGACGTTTTTGTGAGGATGTGCCACCGCTGAGGACTATACCAGAGACGTGCCACTCAAACAGCTGAAACTCCTTGGCAGTGACTCGTCATGGCACGAAGCAGCTGCAGCTGTGATGTTCATGGATGAATCTCCCTTCACCTTGTTACTCTCTGGATCCATCAGCTCAGTGATCATAAACTCTGATGTTGCCAATTTATCAAACTGGTGGACCGAGGTCTGCGTTGGTGGGATTTTACGTGTGTCCTGTGGGGCTTCGAGAGCCTTGCCCATCCCCAAGAGCCTGCTACTTCAGGGTCAAAAGGGCTCCCTTCTGGATGAAGTCTGGGGGAGATTCCGGGTAGGTTTCCTGGGGACTTTCCGTAAAGATCCAACCGCCTTCCCAAGCTTGAGTCTCAACCACCTGCTCCTAGGCTGGCCTCCCCAGAAGGAGAGTGACTGAGAATACCATCTATATACAGCAGACCAGCCTTCAGAAATCACACCCAAGTACCATGGGAGGCCCTAGAGTGCTTTCTGTATGGCAAGCTAGCCTGCAGACGCCACTGGGGGTCCCTTGAGGGACAGCCCAGCTCCCACAGTCCCTCTGGCCAGCAGGTTCCTGGAGTCCAGATTTGAGTTTTCTATAACAAACCACAGCAGAATTTTCAGAACCTCGTCACCCTCTTTCTCTCGCAGCCTGACTTGCCCTGACAAGCAGGCTGCACCCTGGAAGAAGCCCATTGGGTGGTGGGGTTGGACCTGCTTCCACAGCGGTCCCTTGATGAAGGTGGCTTCATCACCCATCAGCCTCAGCCCGAGAAGTAAGATGAGGTCAGGTGGGAAGGCCAGGCTTAGTCAGGCCCGCGGGACGTAATCCCAGGAGTGGAAGGAAAGACTGTTGGGGGTGACAGATGGGCCTTCCCCATCACCCCAAATTCCTGGTTTTCTAGCTGTTTCCTCTCATGGCTACAAGAACCCCATGAACTCTGAAGCATCTGGGAGAGAGGCACCCAGAACTGCCGAGTACATAAAGAATCTCAAAGACACTGCTTTAGTGCAGAAGTTTAAAGGAGAGATTTATTCTAGGGGAGGAAATATTCCTTCCCCGAGAACCTCAGGGAAGAACTGAAACAGCTTCAGAAGCAACTTCAGAAGAGAAGCCTGGGAGAGCCCTGGCTTCAGGCTGTTCCTGAAGAGGAGATGGGCCGCTCTGGACCCCAGCAAGAAGAATCAGATGCCCTGACATGAGATACTGTGACAGATGCAACAGATAATTGATGGGTGGAGAAAATATTCTCTGGAAATGAGCAAAATGTTACTTCCAAGGGCAAAGGAGAAGACTACTAGAAATCTGTGTTTCCTGTCCCTTTATATTTTCATGGCTTTTGTTTCTTTCTTTTTTGAGACAGAGTCTCATTCTGCCATCCAGGCTGGAGTGCGATTGTGCGATCTCAGCTCACTGCAACCTCCACCTCCCAGGTTCAAGCGATTCTCCTGCATCAGCCTCCCAAGTAGCTGGGATTATAGGTGTGCACCACCACATCTGGCTAATTTCTGTATTTTTTAGTAGCGATGACATTTCACTGTGTTGGCCAGCTGGTCTCCTGACCTCAGGTAATCCACCAGCCTCGGCCTCCCAAAGTGCTGGGATTATAGGCATAGCCACTGCACCCAGCGCAAATTTTCATGTTTTTTATGACCTACTTTAAGCTGCACTATTATACAACTTAATGTACAATACGCTTTGTTGTATATCAAGAGTTATTTTCAGATATGAACTATTATTATGCCTGGAGTACTTAGCTATCCCAGGTCAAACTGTTACCCTAATAATCAGCATCCAATTGCCCAGTACCGGCACCATCTAGAGAGGAACTGTCCCCAAGGTAACATCAAAACACTCAAATGTGGCCAGATGACATGCTGTGACTCCACTACCCACAACCCACAGATTCACGTGAATGCCACAAGGATCTCCTCTATGTCTTCTTTAGCCAAAAACGTTCCCAAATCCAGCTGGACCTGCTCATTTTCTTCTTCCCACAGCTGTCCACTGCCCAGTCTTCCCCTCTGTCCTGAGTTAGCCATCAAGCCCAGGGTTCCTGCTAAGAGAGCCCCAAATCATCAGGGATCTCAGACCAGCCAGCCGAGCTTTCTCATGGTGGGCGGGCAGGGGTGGGTGGCCAGGCAGAGGGGAACGGGCCCCTCTCCTCAGACAGCTCACACCTTGCCAACTTCCTCTCCTACCGCAGGCGCAAGCTGCGGCCGCCTCCCTCCACAACACTGTCTGCCCCTTCCCAAGCCTTTGCTAAGCCCTCCTCCCATGGACCCTCTTGTCAGGTTTCTGCTGCTCGAGAAAACCTTGGTGGCCTGTAGTCCTGTGGCGGCACCCGCCCTGCTCAGGTCTGGGGCAGGCAGAGCAGCGCACAGGTCAGACTGAAGCCACTGCCGGCTCCTTGATTTACAGTTTGCCCAGATGGCTCATGACATTGTCTCAGATCGAGTCCATGCCATCAAGTATTATTTCTCAGAAACAGCAGACCATCAACTCTAAAACATGAGCTACATACACAAAATCTTCATGCTCTCCACCCATTCTAAGTCCCTGTAAGGGAAGAGGAAGGGAGAGGAAAGCAGAGGAAGCATTAGAACCAAAACCCACCTGTCAAACAGCGGCTGGTCCTCATCGAATGAGGGCAATCAGTACACAGACTCACACAGCATGTACCTGCACAGGCCCAGGAGCTGTGCACCACGTGCACACGCATTAGGCGCCGCAGCCTTTCTGTTCCACCGCACGAGGTTGGGTGACAGAAAGACAGGAGAGGATGGAGGGCACCGTGCGTGGGTTTTGGAAGATTCCCCATCAGTGCCAGCCCGGAGACAGACAAGACAGGAGTGTGAGTCAGGAGGAGTCCTCCTCTTCCATCCGCCCCACCACACAAGGCGAGACGGGGGCTCCCCAAATCCTGCTCAGCTCCAGGCAATTGCCTTAGACATGGTGGGGGCAACTCTGGGTCAGACCCCTGACCAGGACATGAGAGGACGACCACCACCACCACCACCAACCCAGCTGTGACCTTGCCCTCAGGTGTGGACAAAAGCAGCGTGAAATGGTTGCAACAGGGATGAGTGAAAGGGAGGAGGGCATGGGAAGGAGGGGCATGAGATTTGGGAGGGGGAGCCGGCTGTCACCCACACCCCACATACAACCCTCACGCACACCACTCCCCTTCACACCACACACACACCACACGCCACATCTCACACCACACACACCCCACTCTACACCTCACACCCACAGCACACCACACACACCCCACTCTACAGTTCACACCCACAGCACACCACACCCCCCACACTCTATACCTCACACCCACAGCACACCACACACACACCCTACTCTACACTTCACACCCACAGCACACCACACACACTCCCCACACTCTATACCTCACACCCACAGCACACCACACACACTCCCCACACTCTATACCTCACACCCACAGCACACCACACACACACTCTACTCTACACTTCACACCCACAGCACACCACACACACACCCCACTCTACAGTTCACACCCACAGCACACCAAACACACCCCCACTCTACAGTTCACACCCACAGCACACCACACCCCCCACACTCTATACCTCACACCCACAGCACACCACACACACACCCTACTCTACACTTCACACCCACAGCACACCACACACACACCCCACTCTACACTTCACACCCACAGCACACCACACACACACCCCACTCTACACTTCACACTCACAGCACACCACACACACCCCCACTCTATAGCTCACACCCACAGCACACCACACACCCCCACTCTACACCTCACACCCACAGCACACCACACACACTCCCCACACTCTATACCTCACACCCACAGCACACCACACACACACCCCACTCTACACTTCACACCCACAGCACACCACACACTCTCCACACTCTATACCTCACACCCACAGCACACCACACACACACCCCACTCTACACCTCACACCCACAGCACACCACACACACCCCACTCTACACCTCACACCCACAGCACACCACACACACACCCCACTCTACACCTCACACCCACAGCACACCACACACACACCCCACTCTACACCTCACACCCACAGCACACCACACACACCCCACACTCTATAGCTCACACCCACAGCACACCACACACACACCCCACTCTACACCTCACACCCACACCCCACTCTACACTTCACACCCACAGCACACCACACACACACCCCACACTCTATAGCTCACACCCACAGCACACCACACACACACCCCACTCTACACCTCACACCCACAGCATACCACACACACACCCCACTCTACACCTCACACCCACAGTACACCACACACACACCCCACACTCTATACCTCACACCCACAGCATACCACACACACCCCACACTCTACACTTCACACCCACAGCATACCACACACACCCCACACTCCACACCTCACACTCACAGCACACCACACCCCTCATACTCCACACACCCCACACGACACACCCACAGCACTCCCCCTCACAGCACACACACCACACGCCACACCTCACACCCACAGCACACCACACACACACCCCACACTCTACACCTCACACCCACAGCGCACCACACCCTCCACACCACACACACCACACACAACTCACACCACACCTCACACTCTATACCTCACACCCACAGCACACCCCTCCACACCACACACACGTACCACACACACAACTCACATCATTCATGACACACCAGTTCCCAGACCCCACACACCTCATATACACATACCCCACACACCACAACCTTCCACACCATTCCCAAACCTCATGCATGCACACCTCCTACACAACACACACACAACAGAGTCCACACAACCATACTCCCTTCACACACACACCACCACATCCAACCATACACACACCACACCTCACACATCCACCCCATACCCACATACCCACACCCCCATACCAGGCATCTCACCCACCACACCCTCCACCCCACACTTACCTCAAACCATACATGCCTCAGAACCCCAGACCCATACACGCCATGCACACCCTCACACCCATTTCACCCACACACATCTCACACTCCCTTCCAAGCTTTGTCACCAGCCAGGACACAGAGAAGGCTTCAGAGACAGGGAAGGCCAGCGTGGTTGGGCATGAAGCCCAGGACAGATCCCTGAAGAGAAGGAGAGAGGGTGGAAGAGGAGGAAGGGGCTTTGGGAAGAGGGAGAGCCCACAGCAGAGCTCAGCCTCGCCGTGGACACCGGCAGGTGCTTGCCTGTGGCTATCAGGCTGGAGGCCAATCAAGGCAAGGGAGAGAAGCTGCTCACGCTCAGCTGCGAGGGGCCAGGGAGGCCACAGGAAGAGCAGCCGGAGAGGTGGGAAGGACAAAGAGGACATGGAAGGAAGGCCAGAGGAGGGGCTGAGAGGGGCTGGCAGGCTGGGGGCACACCTATGAGAAGAAGCCTCCAGACGGGTCTGCTCTCCTGTCTCTGGCCCGCACCAGTGAGCCCTGGAAGGAAGGTCAGGAGGGTCTTGGGCATCCAACCAGGCAGGGAACAGGGCTGCTGCCAGCCCATATGGTGTCTCTGGATCATTTTTAGCCTCTTCCCCAGGGCACTTCTACTGGGAATATGTCCTACTGATTTTGTTAGAAGACATTGTCACTGCCATCTACAGGATCGATTAGTAATCAATATTCAAATCTCCATCGACCACCGCACACACGTGGCACTCGTGTGCAGTCTGCAACCTGCACAACTATCCATGGCAGCTTGGATGGGAAGCATCAGGCAGGGCTCTGGCCTGGACACCCTGGAGAAGGCAGGAAGACTTCTCCCTGCTCTGGCTGCTGGCTCAATTTGCGAGGATGGCCTTGCTCAAGCAGGAAGGAGGGAGAGAGAGGGTGTGAAGAGATCCTGGATTTTTAAGGAAATAGCACCGCCAAGATCTGTGCTGCCTGGAATAAGGACTCTGGATGCGGGGTGCAGGGAAGAAGCTGAGACCACAAGCTTCTTTCCCGCTTGTGGTATCCGCTATGCCCAGGGCATAGGGACAGAGACATGGGAGGTCATTCAGAGGCTGGGGTTCTCTGGCGTCTTCAAGGGTCCTGGCCAAAGTTCAGAATCCTGTCCCCCTGCAAGAGGAGGAGGGGCTTCTCTAGTCCCTCCTTCCGTCCCAGGGCCTGCTGCTGGGGTGTCCAGGGAGGACGGAAGAGGCGGGCAAGAGCGGAGAGTGGAGGAGGCCGAGGGAGAGCTCACCTTCTGCGCACCCGAGAAGGCGTGGCCGTGACATGAAACATTAGGTCACACGGCCTTCCCATCCGGCCTTAGCGTGCCTACACATCTGCACAGAGAAGGAGAAGAGGTTGAGAGGACAAAGTAGGCAGCGGCAGCAGCACAGCATAAACCCAAACAGCCACAGTGGACGGAGAGGACATAGACAGACACACAGACAGAAAAAGAGGGAATGAGCGGAAAGAGAACAAATGAGACAGTCGGGGAGGAAGGGAGGGGGTGGGAGGTGAGCGGAGTCTGAGGCAGGGACGGCACAGGGGAGGGAGGAGAGGGCGGGGCTCCCATCATGCATTTGTTTTGTTTTGTTTTGTTTTTGAGACAGTCTCATGCTGTCACCCAGGCTGGAGTGCAGTGACACAATCTCCGCTCGCTGCAACCTCCACCTCCTGGGTTCAAGCGATTCTCCAGCCTCAGCCTCCCAAGTAGCTGGGATTACAGGCATGCACCACCACGCCCAGCTGATTTTTGTATTTTTAGTAGAGACGGGTTTTCACCATGTTGGCCAGGCTGGTCTCGAACTCCTGACCTCAAGTGATCTGCCCGCCTCGGCCTCCCAAAGTGCTGAGATTACAGACGTGAGGCACCACGCTCGGCCCCATCAAGTATCTTAAGACAGTCACTCAGACGCTATGCAGAAGGCAGGAGATCTACATGAGACGTGAAGGTTCTGTGTTCATGGCGCGGTTGTGCTGCTTCTGGGGTCCTGCCTGCCAGGGAAGTCTGGGGGAGGGGTGTCTGCTGCCTAAGGCTGGTGATGAAAATGTTCAAATCTTCAATGTCCGCAGCATCAACAGTGCCCTGTAGTCGTGGTACCCTTGTGTGGTGCGGAACCTGCACTTTAACCTCAGGCCTCCCGGAGCAAAACTGGGCCAGGACACTTGCAGGGGCTCCCAGCTGCCCACCCACTCTCCCTTCCACAGGTGCTGCTTATGTCTGAGAAGAGAGCGCAGCATGACCGCAGGTGAGTCCCCGGCAGGATACAGGAGAAGGCACCGGAGCCCAAAGGTGCTGAGGACAGATCTAAGTCATGCTCGTGAGCAGGAGAAAGGTGGGGCTTTGTGATGCCTTTGCCAAGTGGGTAAGTGAAAACAGGAGGTGGCCTCCAGCATTGGCTCTCTAAGATAACCCCAGCTGCTCTGTCAAGCCAGGGGCTTCAACAGAGGTGGGCACAGAAGGGCTGCTCCTGCTCACCTTCCAGTAGCCCAGAACCACCCGGGCTGCCGCATGCACACAGCCCTTCCTGCTTAAGCCAGTCATCTGGGTCCTAGAAGGGGAGCTGCTGCCCAATTTTCTTGTTCCCAGTAGAAGATGAGAGAGGGAGATGGGTGGGAGAGGAGCCGGGTAAGAACAACACGCCACTTCAGAACCAGGGGCTGCCTCTGTCCAAGAGACCAGACCATCCAGGTACCTGTCACCAGGAGAGGCGGAGCAGGCAGGAGGGCATGGTTTGGGGTCCAGCAGGAGGTGTGCTGGGCATGGAAGGAGCAGGGGGCCCCGGGTACCTTCTGGGCTCCAGAGAAGGCGTGGTAGAAGCTAGACACGTAAGTCATGATGGCTTTCTCATCCGGTCGGGCAGTTCCAACGATGTCTGTCAAGAAAAATGTAGAGTTAAAGCCAGCTGGTTCCAAGAACACCACACACCCCCAATGTGATGTAGAAAGCAGCTCACAGCACCACCAAGTCTTCTTGCCAAAATGTTGAGCCCGAATCTAACCAGCCTCTGGTGTCAGCTTCCACTTATGGAAATGTAAGTAGAGGAACACGTGTGTGAAATGCAGCCCCAGTGAGGCAGACAAACCCAGGGTAAGGAATTTTCTACAGGATAGCAGGCCCGTTCCTGCCGCCAAGTTCAATGGCAGGAATAAAAGGGGTCAAAGGGAAGACAGAGGTGCTATGGACCGGAGAAGATGTCGGAAACACAGCTGAACGCCAGGACAGAGCTAGTTTGGATTCTGATGGAAACAAACCAACCCTCCAAGAAATGTCTTAGGGAATTAGGGAAATTTGATTATGAACTGGGTATCAAAAGGAATGATCAATTTGCTAAAAGCAAAAACTTTGCTGTTGCCTAAGAAAACAACTCTATTTTTAAGGTATGTATTCAGAAGTATGCAGTGGTAAAACGACGTGAGATCTCAGAATTGCTTTAAGATACTTCAACATAGAAAACAACAAAAATATAAAGGGTGACAAGACTTCCAGACCATTTTATCTGGGTGATGGAAATAGAAAAGCTCATTATGCTATTCTTTTTTGCTTTTGCCTGGGTTTTTAGTGTGTGAAAATTTTCCTAATGACATTTTGAGATTTTAAAAGCCACTGGTGGCTTTGGGAGGCCCAGGCAGATCACTCGAGATCAGGAGTTCGATACCAGCCTGGCCAACACGGCGTAACCCTATCTCTACTAAAAATACAAAAATTAGCCAGGTGTGGTGGCGGGCACCTGTAATCCCAGCTACTCAGGAGGCTGAGGCAGGAGAATCACTTGAACCCAGGAGGCGGAGGTTGTGCTCAGCTGAGATCACACCATTGAACTTTAGCCTGGGTGACAGAGCGAGACCACGTCTCAGGGGAAAAAAAAAAAAAAAAAAAAAAAAAGAGAAAGAAAAACCACGGGTGGGGCAGAGGGGCAGGGAGCAATTCTGGACCCCACCATTGTCTTTTCCTGTCCCCAAACCTCTTTCTAGCCCCCAACACTGAGCAGCTGGGGCCAAGGAGAACTCACGGGGGAGCGACTGTGGAGAGTCAGGCTCCTTCCAGGGAGCAAGCCCAGAGGCAGGACAAGAAGACCCAGCCTGACCCCAGCCTGGAGCTGCCAGCCCTGGCTTCATGAGCCCACAGGCCCCTCTGTGCTCAGATGCTTCCCTTCCCCCCACAGCCCCTCTCACCCCATCGGAACTCCTCTGCACGGCGCTGGCGGGGCTAGTAGCCAGAAAGAGCTGGGTTTCCAGCCCCAGGCCCAATCTTTGATGAGGATGTTATAGCATCAAACCCTGAACCTGTACCCATCCAGGTGTCCTGGCTAGCAGCATCTGGGACATTAAGGCCTCAGTGGGGAACAGAAAAGTCAATACTCAACTTGGGCCCCCTCCTTCCCTACATGGAAGCCACTTCCTCTGGCTAGGATCTGCCCAGCAAGGTCAGAACTGGACACTTCCACCACTGAGAAAGTCCAGGCCATGGCTCTCTAGCACCCTCCTCAGAAGGCACTAGAAGGTTACAGATGTAAGCAAGCACCATGCCCATCCAGGCCTAGTCAGTGCTGGGGCATAGAGCTTAGGCTCAGTGTCCGGAGACTAGCCAGGGCTCAGAAGGTTAGGACAGTGTACCTCTCAGCTAGAGGAACTTATCCCAAACTGCTGGACAGCAAGGACACACTCTCCCACATCCCAGCACCCACTACCCTGACTCCGAGGCACAGACGAGAACCATCCTCAGGCAGTCGACGCAAGAACAGCCCCTAAGCCCTTTGTAGGATCAGCTGACACCTCTCCCTCCGAAGCTCAGGGAATGATGGAAGAATCCCCAAGAGGCTGTGATCCTCATGCTCCTCCAATGTGGTCCCAGAAGACTAGGCCTCCTCCCGTCCAGCCCTGGATTGCTGGGGTCCACCCCTTCTTAGCCACTGGGCATAGGCAAGAGACACAGAAGAAGAGTGCCTTTCACCTTCGGCATCCAGCATCTTGGGGATGTCCAGGTATTTCTCTGCCACGTCAAAAGCCGTGTTCAGATTTGTGAGTGGATCGTCCTAGAGGGAGAAAAGGAGGGAGGGATGTTAAAGTGAGAGCCATGACAAGTCACTGGCTACTCTCAATTGTGTGGTCACCCAAACTGGAGAACAGAGGGGACTTTCTCCCAGTCCCAGCTCAGTCCTCAGGGGGCAGCTCCGGATGGAGAAGGCTGGTCTCACTAATGGGGCTCACTAGCTGGGGGTTTAAAGCATTCTCTTTCACCCTTCAAGCTTCCGATTGTTAAGTAAATGGGGCAAAGGATATTGGTCTGCAGCCTGAGTCAAGGGTAGGAAAAAGCTGCTGCGGAATGTGTGCTAGGGGCCAGGCGTGGTGGCTCTCAACTGTAATCCCAGCACTTTGGGAGGCTGAGGCGGGCAAATCACCGGAGGTTGGGAGTTCAAGACCAGCCTGACCAACATGGAGAAACCCCATCTCTACTAAAAAGACAAAATTAGCTGGGCATGGTGGTGCATGCCTCTAATCCCAGCTACTTGGGAGGCTGAGACAGGAGAATCGCTTGAACTTGGGAGGCAGAGGTTGTGGTGATCTGAATGGCGCCACTGCACTCCAGCCTGGGCAACAAGAGTGAAACTCCATCTCAAAAACAAAAAATACGTGCTAGGAGCAGGGCACTGGCCTAGTCACCAAACATCCTGGCTTCTGGTTTCAGCTCTGCCTCCAGCCAGTGGGATTCGTAGGCAGGTAACCTGACCTCAGCTTCTATATCCGTTAACTCAAGAGTTGGACTAGGGAGCTCTAAACTCTGAACTAGTCAAGGTTTGGAACAGGAGCCCCTTTGGTGCTCACATTCCATGAAATTTGGGGGCTCCTTTAAATAGCCACAGCGTTGGACTGTTCTGGCTTCTGCTACCTTCTCAAGAACACTTAGCGGGGATTGGCAAGGATGTTGAGAAGCTGTAATCCTTGTGCAATGAATGCACCATAAACGTAGGTGGAATGTCAAATGGTACAGCTGCTGTGAGAACAGGATAGCGGTTCCTCAAAAAATTAAACATGGGATTAGATGGTCCCACAATTCCACTTGTGAGGAGATACTCAAAATAATTGAAAGCAAGTTCTCAAAGAGATAGTCACACGTCCACTGTTCACGGCAGCCAAGAGGTGGAAGCAACGAAAGTGGCCCTCAGCGGATGAACAGACAGCAGACGTGGCAACACGTACGATGGAGTCTTTCCAGCCTTAACGAGGTGGGAAATTCTGACACATGCTGCAACGTGGATGAACTTTGAGAATGTTATGTTAAGTGAAATAAGCTGGACACAAGGGGATACCGGCTGGGCAAGGTGGCTGATGCCTGTAATCCCAGCACTTTAGGAGGCCGAGGCAGGTGGATTACCTGAGGTCAGGAGTTCAAGACCAGCCTGGCCAACACGATGACACCCCATCTCTACTAAAAATACAAAAATTAGCTGGGTGTGGTGGTGTGTCCCAGGCTACTCAGGAGGCTGAGTGGGAGACCTGCCTGAATCTGGGAGGCGGAGGTTGCAGTGAGCCGAGATTGTGCCATTGCACTGCAGCCTGGGTGACAGAGCAAGACCCCATCTCAAAACAAACAAACAAACAAAAAACAACAAACAATTACAGAACCTGTTCTGTGATAGTTATACCTGTTTACTAAGGGCTGCTAGAAGCAACATTAAACCTCTCCTGGCCACCAAGAAGCAAGAAGCCCTTCCTGGAGGCCGAGGCAAGGCAGGAGCTGCCCTGGACACTGTGCTCTCTAGTGTCAAGGTGAAGTACACACACACAAGTCCAGCCACTCCTTCAAGTCCCCCGTGCCAAGAGGTTTGAGCAAAGACAAGCAACGTTCCAACCCCAACTCCAGGTCACCAACTGGGGACATGGGAAGGGCCTTTCCCTGGATGGCTGTGCCACACAGCCTCTTGGCACCAAGATGGACCAAGAGAAATCCTGGAGAATGTGGTCGGAGGGAACCTGGAGAGGGTGGTCAGAGGGAATCTGGAGAGTGTGGTCACAGGGTCCGGGAGGGAACCTGAAGAGTGTGGTCAGAGGGTCCAGGACAGGCTTCTTCAAGGTCCAGGGCAGTGTGTTCCAACCACCTCAGACACCGAGAACCACCACGAGGCTAGAAGCACAGCTCCCACCTCCTCATCTGTCCCCGCTCCTCACACCCACTCAAGAAAATCACTAGCTGAAGGTGGGAGTGAAACCAAAAGAACCCCCCCACCCAGCCAAACTTGAGCGATAAAGGGAAGCAACCCACGGGGCGGGGCGGGGGGTGTGGGACAAGCTGCCCAGGACTGCACAGCAGCTCAAGGACGAGGCGAGGATGAAACGTCTCTTAGAATATGCGATGTTTTAAATCATGAAAATAGTGTCTCCCCCTTACAAATCCAAGAAAAACAGAAGGGAGAAACACCACGTATCATTCCATCCCTCTGACCAAGCTGCTGCCACAGCTGTGCTATTTTTCCTGGTGGGCTGTGTATGTGTTCAGGTACACACACACCACGCACAAGGGTACGGTAGCTGCCCTAACGGGGAAGGTGCTTTTCTCGTCACTTTGAATTGGGGCTCCGTCGTAGTCTAAGGGGCCAACACTGCTCAGGTTGGACCCTGGATGTCACAGAAGGATCCCAGTCCTGCTCTTTTCCACTCTGCCCACCAGGGACGAAGCGGGAGGTCAGGTCGGCACACGTACCTTCCGCAGCTTCCCGTAGTCAATCAGTTCAGGCCGGTGTCGGTGGATCAAGGCACAGAAGCCAAGGCCGTCCTTCCAGCTGCCCGGGGAGAGGGAAGGGGCAGGCTGGTCAGTGGGGCGAGCAAATGGGCAGCCAAGCACTAACCGGGGCAAAGCAGGAGTCTCCTGGACCCCAGAGAGATGGACACACAGAGCTCTCTGGGGCAGGAGTTAGATGACAGGACGGGAAGGGCCATTTCTTCCTGCCACAATCCCAGGCACTGGGCTCGGGACTTTGTGGGGAGGTTGCCAAGTTGAGATAAACCTGCCACATCCAACCCTCCCCCACCATCAAGGCCTATGGCCTTAGTCTGCTGTTCCAGAGCCCTGGGCTGGGACTTCCTGGAATTTTCCTTGGGGGCACTCCCAGGAGCAAAAGCGTCAACCAACGGTACATCAGGCAACGGCTCTGTCTTAGACACTGCAGGGAGAGGGATGGGGGATTCAGAGGAACGGCCACATCCCCTTCCCAAAGAAAGCTGCTTCTTCCCCCAATGCACTCCACTTTGTTCTAAGCTGAGACTGACCCAGCCAAGGGGGTCTGGGAGCTCCTGGGGGAGGTGGCCAGGTTCTGCGAGAGCCCCTCGGCCCCCAGCACTCACCTTATGTGGAAGTTCTGGATGTTGACATTTTTGTAAGGAGCTGTCTTTCTCTGACACCACAAGAGCAGCCCTTCCTTGGCTGAAGTCTCTGTGGGGAAGGGGATGGGCAGTGAGGTCAGAGAGCTGACTCAGTGTGGGGAGGGAAGGGCGCCAGCTCATGGGAGGCCTCATGGTGACCCCTAGATGCCAACCCCGAAGCCACTGAAGGAGGACCCCTGGCCAACAAGTTTTTCCCTTGACAAAGTTTGAGAAGTTCTTTGAGAAACAGAAAAAGCAAGCTGAGAAGCTTTTCAGAGCTAGTCGTGTGACACATGTAAATTTTGAGACAACAGCTTTTCAAACTTCGAGAATTATCTCCCCCTACTTTCTTTTATTCAAAGAAATGGTAATGATACAAAATAAGTCAGCAACCTCTATCAGGTTGGGGAGGAAGATTTGATTGGTCTGGGAAAGGGACAAATCCAGGGGTCTCCAGACAGGGATCCTACAGCCTAAGGGATGCACACAGCTGAGTGAGAAGAAAGCACTGGGGCTCCTATATAGAGTCTGTTTTGATCTAAAAAATGAGGTTTCCTTATATTTACTACCTGGATCAATACTGCTGCCATCTGTGGGTGAAGCAGCCATGTGTCTGTGAGGTTAGGCAGGCAACTGGGGGGCTCACGGAGCTCCCAGCACAGAAGAGAGATTGCAAACCACATTCCCCGCTGCTACGCTTTGGCTGTGTCCCTGTCCAGTTCTCATCTTGAATTGTAGCTCCTATAATTCCCACACGTTGTGGGAGGGAGTTGGTGGGAGATGATTGAATCGTGGGGGCTGTTTCCCCTACACTGTTCTCACGGCAGTGGATAACTCTTAGGAGATCTGCTGGTTTTACAAGGGACTTCCTTGTGCTCTTGGCTCTCATCTTCTCTTTGCCTGCCATCCTGTGAGAGGTCCCTTCACGCTCTCCTGCTCCTTCACCATGATTGTGAGGTCTCTCCAGCCACGTGGAACTGTGAGTCCATTAAACCTCTTTTTCTTTATAAGTTACCCAGGCTTGGGTATGACTTTACCAGCAGCATGAAAATGGACTAATCCACCCCTGCGTTCATGCCTGTGAACTAGAGGTTAAGGTACCCAGTGGACTGGATTCATGAATGATCTCAATTATTTTCAATGCACAAAACGGACTTTAAAATGACATTCAAGGGTTCCTACAAATACCGTTAACTACCTAAGCAAAAGCAGACAATGTAAAAATTGCCAAAGCTAGTGCTTCTACTTAGCCTAAGCTCTTCGTCAGCTAAATCACAAGATTAACACAATGATGACTTCAGAGCTGACAGGAAGTCCACCCAAAAGAATCAAAATCATCAAGAAGGCTATTTGAGAAATGGATTTACATCCATTATCATTAACAAAAACCACACCAGTTGACTACTATGGCCCTCTTTCAACCCTAAATACCAAGTACCTATAACCCATACCCTCTGCATTGCTGTATCACAGTGTCAAACCAGGATCTCCATCACAAAGCAGCTGAATTGAACCTACATGGTTTTCATTAAGAAATTCATTTGATTAAAAACATTTATGATTTCTATGACATTGAAACATAGTATTTTTAAAATTTCTCCATCTCATCTTGCAGAAGTTTGTTTCAGTATGTGTGTTTTATCACATGCAAAGAAATACACAAATATTATTATGCAAGATAAATACATGCATAGCAGACGTAAAACTCAAAAACTACCCTAAGTGTGGAATCAAGTTTAGAGATCACTTCTCCAGACCGTGACGGACCTGGCAGATCTAGGAAGTGACCACTAGAGGGTGCTATGGAAGCAAAGTAGAGGACGGGGTTAGCACCCCTCCTGGCACTTCCTCCTGGCAGCTGGCAGCTATTTCCCCGAACAACCCAAGAGCCAGGTGGGATTTCCAATATACTTCCCCATGGCAGCCTTGGGCTTTTCCAAAGTGGGGAGTTTCCCTGGGGCCAACATGCCTGTGAGAATCAGAATGGCAAATACTTCTTTTTTCTACATTGACTGGAGATGAGGGCTGATGCCCAATACCAGAGCAAGAAGCCCAGGACATGGCCCCTGATCAACATCCATTGCGCTGGGTGTGAGAGTTCTCCAGGCTAACCCCAGGGAGGAAGATGAGATGGTGATGGCAGAATGGAACAAAGCAGAAACCTACCTTCCACAGAGATGTCCTGGATGGCAAAGCGCAGGATGATGGTCCAGATCATGCCCAGGGTCATCTTCACATTCCCATCTACGATTTCTACAGAAACAGCAGAATCATGCATCAGGAATGGCCTTGGCAGGGACAGAATTGACACTCCCTCAGCACCCACAGCACCCCATGCCCCATGCTAGGAATCAAAGACTCCAGAGCTCTACTTCTAGAGGGTACACCAGGGTTTCGGCTTGTTTTTGAGACAGGGTTTCCCTCTGTCACCCAAGCTGGAGGAGAGTGGGGCAATCATGGCTCGCCACAGCCTCCAAATCCTGGGTTCAAGCAATCCTCCCGTCTCACCTTCTTGGGTAGCTAGGACTACAGATAGGCCACCACACCCAGCTAATTTTCTTTTAATTTTTTGTAGAGACAGGGTCTTACTATATTGCCCAGGCTGGTCTCAAACTCCTGGGTTCAAATGATCCTCCTACCTTGGCCTCCCAAAGTGCTGGAATTACAGACATGAGCTACCATGCCTAGCCTGGATGTTTCTTAATGCAATAACTGTGACAGGTGCCAGAAGAAAAGTCTATTTGGGGCATAAAAAAAGGTGTGATCAATACTACTTGGAGACAGTGGGCACATCAGGAAAGGCCACAGAGAAGGAGGTATTTGAAATCTTGATCTGTGTCCCCAGCATGATAAAGAAAAGGGGGAGGATTTTTTTTTTTTTTTTGAGACGGAGTTTCGCTCTCGTTACCCAGGCTGGAGTGCAATGGCGCGATCTCGGCTCACTGCAACCTCCGCCTCCTGGGTTCAGGCAATCCTCCTGCCTCAGCCTCCCAAAGTAGCTGGGACTACAGGTGCACGCTACCACGCCCAGCTAATTTTTGTATTTTAGTAGAGATGGGGTTTCACCATGTTGGCCAGGATGGTCTTGATCTCTTGACCTTTTGATCTGCCTGCCTTGGCCTCCCAAAGTGCTGGGATTACAGGCGTTAACCATTGTGCCCAGCCAGAAAAGGGGGAGGATTTTGTAGGGCTGAAGGCCCCCACAGATTTGTGAGGTGTCCCTTATGCTGTGCTGAGGTGCAGGATCCGAGAAATAAAGAGATAGGACACAGAAGTACAAGGAAAACGCAGCTGGACTTGAGGGGATTTCTAAGCAGTCACAAATGTTCTGGCAATTCCGTGAGCTGGGGCTCTCTGGGCAATCACAGCTCTCAAAATAGCCACCCACACGTGGAAAAACAGTGGAAGCAAGAGAAAGTCACAAACTTCAAGTTTTATAAATTGCCATCTCGAACCATCCACTGACTCAAACTCACAATGCCATTAGTTTGGGTATTAAAACAGATTTTTTTTAAAAAAAAAATCAAACAGCTTCAAGATCAAACTACGAGATAACTCACTATATTTAGTCTAAGCAGTACTTTTTAGACTTTCAGATGCTACAAGTTCTATGAAGTAGATTTTCTCTTTTTTCCTTTTTTTTTCTGTATGAGGCCTAAAAACAGGGAATGCAACATAAATAAGTCCTACTTTAAGGAGCCCAATACATGGAGCAATTTATGGTCTTGTGGTTGAACAAGAGATACTCAAATGTAGATTCCTTCTCCCTTCATCACCTGCCTCCAGACCAAGAGATGGTAATCTGATCCATGGTAAGGCACATTTAGTTAAGAGTAAGGTACCCAAAGAATATCTTATTTTTTCCTACCTGCAACATTAATTTTAGGGGAGACCCAACAGAACCCTGAGAAGGATCAATTTCTAGGGAGTCCTGACTCTACTAGGATTTGCATCCCACAAACCCTGAAACAAGAGTGGATTTCCATTAAGGACGTTATGTTAACTTCTTAGCCCCTTTCCCCAAATTGAGGGCAACACTGTACACTGCTCCACGACCAGCAGGGTGTAGTCCATGGAGCGGTGTTTGGCCATAGCCACCTTCCATGGGGGCAGGTAACCCACTGAGTCTGCGTGGGATGCTGAGCAAAGGAAGGGTCCTCTTTGGACACGGAATAGGATGTAACTCTTCTTGCAAACAGGGAAGTAAAAATGCCCCTCTTAGAGCCCCAGACACCAGGGGGCACAGTCCCACATCCAAGGGCTTGGATGGGAGAGAATCAGAGAGCTGTAGCAGCATGCAACCCCTTTTGCAACCAAGCAACACAGCCAGCCAGCATTTTGCAGAGCACATCGTGGGGAGGTAGAACTACTTGTTAAGGATCAACTCATAGACCTGGCACAGTGGCTCAGGCCTGTATTCCCAACACTTTGAGAGGCCAAGACAGGTGTACTGCTTGAACTCAGGCATTCAAGACCAGCCTGGGCAACATGACAAAACCCCATCTCTACAAAAATACAAAAAGGAAACAACTGTGATAGTGTGTGCCTATAGTCCCAGCTACTCAGGAGGCAGAAGTGGGAGGACTGCTTGAGACAAGGGAGAGGCTGCAGTGAGCTGTGATTGTGGCACTGTACTCCATCCTGGGCAACAAAGTGAGACCCTCTCTCTAAAAAAGAAAAATCAGCTCATAAAGCTTTAATATTTTTAAACATGTATTTCCATTTGTTACTTCCAGTGGTTTAAAGAGTTCACCTAAATTGAAAAGACAAAAAGACTAAACTCTCAATAAATAGGCAAAAGACTAAAATCATAAAACATGAAATACAAATCACCAATTCATAAGAATGTTCAATCTCACTTGTAGTTAAAGAAATAAGATCATCTTCCCAGCTATTAGTAAAGTGAAAAAGCAAAGTGAAGCTGGGTGCAGCAGCTCATGTCTATAACCCTAGCACCTTGGTTGGCCAAGGTTGGAGGATCGCTTGAGCCCTGGAGTTCAAGACCAGCCTGGAGACCTTAGCCAGGTGCAGTGGTGCACACCTGTGGTCCTAGCTTCTCGGGAGGCTGAGGCAGGAGAACTGGGGGCTGAGCTCAGGAGTCCCAGGTTGCAGTGGGCTGTGAAAGCGCTGCTGCACTCCAACCTGCAAAAAAGGGCGAGGCCCTCTCTCTTAAAAACAAAACACAAAACCCAGAGTTGAACAACCGCACACCTTGATGCCAGCAAGCCTACCACACTAGCAGTATAAATTGGTTTAAAAAACAATAATAATAATTTCTGGGAAATTAATCAATTAATCTTCCGGGAAATAATTTGGCCACAAGGAGCACGCATTTTAAGGTTGCTCAACTTTTTGGCAGCAGAATTCTACCTCTAGGAATTTCTCCCTAGCCAATGAAAGGAAATGCAGAGTAGGGTTCCTGTATGAATGCACTTGGTGCGAGGCTATTTATCGCAGCCCGCACTGGAAACCAAGCACATGTACACGGTACACAGAACGACCAAGTAAATCCCAGACCCATCGTCCTCTGAGAAAACTTCCACAGCTTCCCACCCCGCTGAGAGTCAAAGCTGGTGGCCAGCAAGGCCTTCGTGGTCTGGTGCCTGAGCCTCTGGTCCTCTCCTCCTCCACCTCCTCCTCCTCCCCGCTGCTCGGGCCTCCCTGAAGCTGCCCCTCCCTAGATACCCACGTGGCTTGTCCTTGCCTCCCGCCAGTTTCACTCACACACCCCATTCTAATGGACTCCTCCCCTGACCACCCAAATTCCTCCTTGCTTTGGTTTTCTCCATCTGACAGGTGTACACATGTATTTTCTCCCTTTCCCCTCTAGAATGGAAGCCCCTTGAGAGTAAGAATATTTCCTGTTTTGCATCACTGCTTCAGAGTCCAGTATAAAGCCTGGCACAGGGAAAGCCCTCCACCAGCAGCTGCTGAGTGAATGCATGAGTGAATAAGCACTGACCACGAGCAGGGAAATGGGCAGAGCTAACACAGGCCTGCCACTGGGCCCCTGAGAACATAATGGCCCTCAGTTTCTTCCAGGGCAGGGCCCAGACATGGGACGAAGTACGACAAGCAGATAATGAGGCCAAGCATAGTGGCTCAAGTCTGTAACCCCGGCACTTTGGGAGGCCAAGGTAGAGTGGATCACTTAAGGTCAGGAGTTAAAGACCAGCCTGGCCAACATGGCGAAACCCCATCTCTACTAAAAATATGAAAATCAGGCAGACGTGGTAGCATGCGCCTGTAATCCCAACTACTCAGGAGGCTGAGGCAGGAGAATCACTTGAATCTGGGAGGCAGAGGTTGCAGTGAGCTGAGATTGTGCCACTGCACTCCAGCCTGGGCAACAGAGTGAGACTTGTCTCAAACACAAAGCAAAACAAAAAACAAAACAAAACAAAAAAGACAATGAATGTAGCCATTAACAATTACATCATGAGCGCTTAATGACTTAGAAAAACGTTTTAACATGGAAAGTGGGAAAAGCAGGTGAAAAAATTCATAAACAGTGTTTCAAATATAAGGGAAAATTTTGTTAAGCCTAGAAAAATGCTCCAAGCAGTAATCCCGTGGCTTGGCCTTCCTAGGGGTAGGGCTGCAATGCTAGCCCCACATGCTGCCCCACTCTGTGACTGCCAGACTCCAGGGCCTCCCGCTGGCCCTGAGCTCAGTGCCTGCAGACCTGCCCTCTTGGAGCCCTTCCAGGACTGGGAGAGGCAGGTGGCTTCTTTTGGGGGTCTTGCCTACTTATTCCTCTTCTCCTTCTCCAGAAACCCCCCAGATAATTTTGTTTATTGTATTCTCATTCACACCAAAGGCATAGTTTCACTCCAGACAATAGAGGCACCAAGCAGGAGCAGAGAGAGTTAGGTGTGCTTAACTAGCAGCCCAGGCACACCCAGCCCCAGTTCCCACCTGACTCCCCTCCCATCCACTCTCCTTCCCATTCCCTGGCATGGTAGGTCCTGTATTCCCGGCCTCCCGCTTCTCAACATTTGCAGCAGGGACGCCCTGTCTCACAGGCAGCTTTATGTCGGGGGCTGCTTGGAAGACTAGGCCCAAAGGGAGGGTTCCAAGGCCTCAACTGGCTTCACGGGAAAAACCCTGATGACAGATTAACACTGTCTGCCCTTCCTGGTCGACAGCAAGCTATGAAGCTGCTCGTATCCCCTGTTTACTGAGAACCTGTTTCTCCTTCCTCCTCCCTCCAGAGACACGGTCATCTGCTCAGTATTCAGATGGCAGGATGAATACTGCAGAAATTCCATGCAACAGAAACTAGAATCCCAGGCGCCACCACCTCCCAGACCAATGCTGTGGTACAGCACCCACTGCCCCTCCATCCTAAGGATACATGCTACCTCACTGAGACCACCTCCACGCTCACAGCACTCAAACCCGCGGGCTCTACCTGCCCAAAGATCTTAAATACAAAATCTTTTCAAGTTCTCTCTCCTAGTTAACTAAGTTGCAACCACTCAACCAGGCCACGTCCCAATTCCATGGAGTCCAGGCATTCTAGAACCGAGTATTGTAGCGGAGGCCGTCAGGAGCTGCTCTAACCTCTCCCTGATGCGTGCAAGTTCCTTGCCTCCAGCCCCCATGTGCACACCTTCAGGGAAAGGGAACTCATGACCTTCCCAGAGCCCTGCTTCCATTTCCCAAGGCTCTGCATGTTATCCAGAGCCAACCTACCCATGGGGTCTCTCTTCTGGGCCTGGTTCTGCCCTTCAGAGTCAGCCAGAAGTCTTAGTCTTTGCACTGCATAATAATCCTTCAAAGACCTTGGCAGGGGGTGAGGCGGTGTGCCCTGCTGGGCCTGGTCTCCATGGCCACAGCCTTCATCAGCCCAGGAGAGACCACCTACAATGTGCCCCGGCTTGCTTCCAGGAGAGCTCATTTCAGGCGCTCCGCCCATTGCCTTTTATTTTATAACCTACATCGAGAAACTCCATTTCAATTTTAAAAGCTCGCAAAACACCATTTTCAGCCTCATCTAGTTTCTTGGCTCAACAGAGCGGCCATCGTGGCATGATCTAGGTGCTCAGCCTGATAGGGGTGGATGATTTCAGACCTGAAAGCCACAGCTGAAAACACTGGCTCCTCAGGGCAGGGAGAAGGTAAAGAATATCTCATTTTAAAGGAGGCTTTTCGGCCAGGCACAGTGGCTCATGCCTGTAATCCCAGCGCTTTGGGAGGCCGAAGTGGGTGGATCACTTGAGGTCAGGAGTTCAAGACCAGCCTGGCCAACATGGGGAAAACCTGTCTCTACTAAAAATATAAAAATAAGCCAGGCGTGGTGGCATGCACCTATAATCCCAGCTACTTGGGAAGCTGAAGCAAGAGAATCGCTTGAGCCTGGGAGGTGGCAGTTACAGTGAGCTGAGATCACGCCACTGTACGTAATCTAGTCTGGGCAATGAAGTGAAACCCTGTCTCAAAAATAAAAAATGAAGGATTCTTTGCAAAATCTTTAGAGAAGCTAGGCCTGTGTCAAAGGAAACAGGAAAACTGAGGCTGCCAGGTGAACGGCCTTCCCAGCACAGCAGCGGCAGTGAGATGAGCAGGGGCAGGCTTGATCTGCCATCTCATTACTGAAGACAATTTGACGTGCAAGTTCTTTCCTGGGTCCCCACCCGGGAGGCAGCGCTGCCGACAGTGACAGGAAGAGAGACACCTCAGCTCTGGAGCCTGAACACCTGGGTTTAATCCTGGCTCTGCCCCATAGAAGCAGTCTGGTTCAGAGCCTGGGCTCTGCTGACGACGACACTCTTCCATTCTAGCAACCTTCCCAAGCCTGAGTTTCGTTAAGTATAAAACGTGGCTAGTGGCACCCATCCCATGAGCCCTCGTGAGGGTAGGAGGAGACGGCCCGTGTAAAGCATCCTGTCTAACCAACACAGAGCTGGTGCCGGGTGAGTGCTACTCTCTCCCGCCTTCCCCTTCCCTGCCCTCCTCCCCTTTGGTAGAGGCTTTACAAAAAAAAGAAAAGAAAGTTGTTTTAATTTAGTTGCCAAATATTGCTTTTCAAAAAATCTGGATTTTCTGGCTTCTTTAGAAAAACTGGTAAATCTAGCAGCAATGGACCCACACAGCAACTTGTGACATCCACAAGGCCCCATCCCGCCACAGACACGATTCTCCAGTTCGCCACAGTCCCTACCCACCCCTGCCGCTCACCCCCGAGCCACTTCACAAATTCACTGCCCTTCCCTGCCCTCGTGGGCATCTGAGCCTGCACCAACCACCTGAGTGACTTTCTTTGGCTTCCCACACCTGCTTAGTTATAATTTTTTCTGCCAAGTCTTGACTGCTCCCTAATAAAACCAATTGTTCTTTTCTTATTATAAGGCAAAGAACATCCTCCTAATCACAAAGCAGGGTATACTGCTATAGGTAAGTCCTTTGAACATTTATCGAGCACCTAGTGTGTGCATCACGCTACTGGGAGCTGGGGCCACAGGATGTAGAAACCATGGTTTCTGCCTTTGAGAGGCTCACAGCCAGTGGAGGAGATGCTAGAATCCACAAGGCGCCCCCCATGACCACCGTGGGCACTGGCCCGAGTTCCAGCTTAGGCAGAGGTGAGGGAAGTTTTTTGTAGAGAGCCTGGCAAGAAATGTTTCTGGCTCTGTGGGCCATATAAGCTCTGTAGCAACTACTCGACTCTGCCATTGCAGCACAAAAGCCACTGATGATACGTTGACACAGTGTGCTGTGTTCCAGTACTTCCAAAAATCTGAGTCAGCTGGACTTTGCTGAGCCTGTGTTAAAGTCCTCAATTTGCTGTATCAACATAATACCACTCCACTTCTAGAAGAGAGGGGACTGTGAGCTTCAACCAGAGAGGAGACCTGCTCCCGTGGACTTTCCAGGAGCAAGACCCCTACCCCTCCAAGGAAAGGCCACTCTCTGGGGGCATTTTTCTGGTGTAATGAAGATCTGCGTTTGAGTTTTGGCTTTGCCACTTAACGGCAGAACTTTGAGCAAGCAATGTAATCTCTTTAAGCATCTGTTTTCTTATTACAAAATGGAGAAAATTAATTATTAGAGTGACCTCACAGGGTTATCGTGAGGATTAAGTATATGCCATGGAGTGAGCAATCCATTCTCACAGCCGCCGTGTGTCTTGAATGAATGAAAGAGATTTGTTCATCTTTAGGTCTCTGGCATCATGCAGCAGGTGCTCCATAAATACTTGCTAAATCCATGATCACAGGACTGACGGGGCCTGGATAGATTTTCTGCCCACTCTAAATGACCCACTCTCAATTTTTCAGAGCCACTACCATGCACACAAGAAATTACACTACCTTCTTTTAATCATTAAGAACATGCTAATATAGCTTTCTTTGGGAGTGTTTCTAAGTAAAAGTTAAGGAGTTAGGAAGCCACACTGCAGGGAAATGCTATTAAAAATGTGCCTAGAGACTTCTGGACTTGAGTCTTCGCAGGGCCCCGGGGAGCCTCAGGGAGGCCTCCAGCCTCCACCAGCCTGCATCTGCACATCCTTTGCAGCCCACACACAAATCCTCCACTCCAGGCAGCACGGTGCGGTCAGCTCTCCGGATGGAAGAGGTAGCCCGCCGCATATGCACAGGACTCCACAGAGCAAGGACGTGGCTAAGTGGGTGCAGGCACAGAATAGGGGTCTGAGTCCTTGGTGTTGGGCAGGGCTGAGACTAGAAGAAATGTGCTGTTGCAATATGAGGCATCCACAGGCGACCAGATGGAGGTGTTGGGGGCCCCACTGCCCAATGCCCCCTAGCGATGCATGGGCTCAGGAGACGGTGCAAAAAAAGGCCAAGAGAACCAGGAGGGCAGAGAAAATCAGACTCCTGGGGCCACCAGAGGCAGGCCTTACTCACCTTCAGCTCCAATGGACACCAGTTTGACGCCTTTGCTTGCTATGAAATCCAGGGCCTTGTTGACGTTGGAGATCTTGTGCACCCTCATCTTGCCTCGCTCTGGCTTGGCCAAGCGTTCGCCTGTTTGGATCAAGAGGGAGGAAAAGGAAAGTGAGAGGCTGTGACCCAGGCGCCAGGGCTCCTCTCACTACACCCTCATCCAAGGCACAGCTTAGCTAGGCAGGAGTGTGTGCACGTGTGTGTGTGCCCACACGCCACTCAGGTGCTGGAGAATGTCACCCTGGCAAGGGGTGAGAGGGAGAATCTATGCTGCCTCTTCTTTCTTCCACTTCTCAGATCCAAATCTGCTTACATCCACTCAACATTTATTCATCAAGCCCCTAGTGCATGCCAGGGATTTGGCTGGGTGCTAGGAATAGGGGGGTGAACAAAACAGTTTCTTGCCTTTATGTAATTATAGTCCAGTAGGAGAGACAGACCTTAAATAGAGAAACACAAATAAATATAGACAATGAACAAACACAAAGAAAGATCCATGCTCTTCAAAAGAGGAGGAGGAAGAGGAAGGAGGAACCGAGGTGTGGTCAGGAAAGGTCTGAGTTTCTGAGGCCAGGCAAAGACTGCAGGGAATGGTGATCGAGGCAGAAGGAACAGTAAATGCAAAGGCCCTGAACTCTTT
This sequence comes from Saimiri boliviensis, assembly GCF_048565385.1. NCBI lineage: Eukaryota > Metazoa > Chordata > Mammalia > Primates > Cebidae > Saimiri > Saimiri boliviensis. The sequence goes on along the minus strand of NC_133450.1, from coordinate 34,784,208 downwards.
CCAGCCTTCCCTTCGCCCTGGGAGGAGGGTATAGGTCACTCAAGTATTGTGGATGTCCCTGGTGTTTAAATGGAGTTGCCTATAGCAGCCTGTCCCCAGTTGAGAACCACAGTTCTTGTCCTGTTATGCCACCTCCTGTGGGCACCCAGGGCTCAGCTCCGGGTCAACCCTCCACCCCTACCTCCAGATTCCACACGAGAGCTTCTGCTGCTCAGGTTTCGAGCTCAGAACCTTCGAGAAAATAGAAGTAAAGGGCCGGGCGTGGCTCACGCCTGTAATCCCAGGATTTTGGGAGGCTGAGGCAGGGGGATCACGAGGTCAAGAGTTCGAGATCAGCCTGGCCAATATGGTGAAACCCAGTCTCTACTAAAAACACAAAAATTATCCAGGCATGGTGGTGCGTGCCCGTAGTCCCCGCTACTAGGGCGGCTGAAGCAGGAGAATCGTTTGAACCCAAGGATGGAGTTTGCAGTGAGCCAAGATTGCGCCACTGCACTCCAGTCTGGGCAACAGAGCAAGATTGTTTAAAAAAAAAAAAAAAAAAAAAAAAGAGGAAAGAAAGAAAAGAAAATAGAGGTAGAGGAGGAGCTGGCTCTCCAAATATCCCATTTTATCCCAGAACAAAGAGCATCCAGGGACCTCCTGAAATGATCTAGAATTTTCTAAGTGTGACATGTGGCCATACCTAGGGAAGGGGTACATAGCTTTCAGGATCTCTAAGGAGCCAAGGACCCCAAAAGGCTGAGAGCCACCATTGCAGAGCCTGGAACTCAGGCCCCTTGTGCCTGCCCTGATCTCCCAACCAGTTTCTCTGTCTCTCCAGCAGGCCAACAGTCTGGCTGCAAGGGCTCCAGGGACCAGACACTGGGATTCTGGGCCAGGCCCACCCTGTCAGAGCAGCACCTCTCCAGGTGGCCTCCCAGCAGCCCGATAGCTTCTGGAAGACAGCAGACTTCCTGCCACAGATGGGATCTGGCTGTCAGCTCCTAGGGAAGCACAGCTGTTTTTTAAATTAAATCAAGACTTTCCCCTCGGGGCCCACCCAAGGCTCTGGCTGCAGTCTAGCAAGGTACACCAGCATTTCCTGTCCAGGGGAGATGGCACAGGGGCTCCTTCCCCACAGGATGGATGCAGGCAGCACCACTCCCCTCCCTGGAGGGCTGCTCCTGCTACAGCCCCAGCCCTTGGGGCCTGTCCGGCTAAGCGGAGCTCCCCAGCCATTCAGCAGCTGTGCACACTGGCTAGAATGGGACTTCTACAAAAGAGAGTGGACAAGGCAAGGGTTAAACACGGGAGAATGGGAAAAGCTTCCCAGGCCTGGGCCAGTAGCTCTTAAACACTGGTCAGCACAAAATCACCTGGAGAACTTGCTAAACTGTGGCCGTCTGGTCCCTTTCCCCTCTCACTAAGTTTGTGACTGGGAGGTCTGGGGTATGGTTTGGAAATCTGCATTTTGAAAAGCAATCCTGCTGATTCTGGTGTGGGTGGTCCAGGGACCACACTTCAAGAACCTCTGTAGGCAGCATCCCCTCCTTCTCCTCATCCTGGGGCACGCTACCCATCTCCAAAGATGATCAGGAGAAAAAGGTAACATTTCACAGAACAGATCTTCCAGCCCTGGGAAAGAGACATGTGACTTACAGAAGTGCACAGGCTCCCCTCGGCATAGGTCAGACCCATGCAGCAGGAACACACTGAGTATCGTGGGGACAAGCCCAGCTCTGGGCACTCAATCGTTCTCATGTTCCCGGAGCACCACCTATGTGCCTGGTGCCATTCTAAGCACCTGGCACACAGAGAAGATGGCCTGCCCTAAGAGCTCAGTGTGGAGCAGAGAAGAAAACAAGCGAACCAAAAATGATTATGCTTTGTGGTAAAAGAGAGCAGAGGAATTAACAGGGTATTACCAGTGCTGGGGAGCAGGGTTAGGGAGGGAGGCAGGGCACAGTCCACTCAGATTCGGCAAGAGGGGAGGGGTGAAGCCTTCTTGAAGGACACCCTCAAGCTGAGTTTTGAAGAATGATAACAGTAAGGCCAGACTTGTTTACAACTGGGGGAGGCTGGCAGAGGAGGTAGGAAGCAGGGACATTCTAAAAGGCAGTTAGAGGCCAGGTGCAGTGGTTTACACATGTAATCCCAGCACTTTGGGGGGCGCTGAGTCCTGACCCGAGGCCAGGAGTTCAAGACCAGCCTGGACAACATGGTGGAACCTCATCTCAAAGAATAAAAGGAAAAAGAAAAGAAATAAAAATAAATAAAGGCAGTTAGAGAAAAATAGTATGGTGGCTCCTCAAAAAATTAAACAGGGAATTCCCATGTGACCTAGCAATTTCACTTTGGGGAATATACAAAAAAAAGGACTGAAAGAGGGATTTTAAAAATATTTATTTGTACACCCATGTCCCAGCATTATTCACAAGAGCCAAAAGGTAGAAACAACCCACGTGTCCACCCTCAGATGAATGAACAAAATGTGGGGAGCCATTAAATATTTGTCAGTCATACATACAATGGAATATGATTCAGCCCTACAAATGAAAGGGTAACAGGCGGGGCGAGTTGAGTCACGCCCATAATCCCAATATTTTGGGAGGCCAAGGTGGGCAGATCACCTGAGGTCAGGAGTTCGAAACCAGCCTGACCAACATGGTGAAACCCCGCCTCTACTAAAAATAGAAAAAAAAAAAATATTCGGTCGTGGTGGCACATGAACATGCCTGTAATCTCAGCTACTTGGGCGGCTGAGGCAGGGAGGCAGAGGCTGCAGTGAGCCGAGATCGCGCCATTGCACTCCAGCCTGGGCAACAAGAGCGAAACTTCATCTCAAAAAAAATAATTAAAAAACAAAAATAAGGGCAGTTAGAGTTTGTGCAAAGGCACAGGGAACAAAAAGAGCATATCATCTGGGGAGAACCGCACGTCTCCCCTGGCAGAGGATCTGAGGTCTGATACCTTTTTGGGAATAGTTAGTTAAAAACAAAGCAGGTGCCAGCTCCTGCAGGATCCCTCAAGCTATGCTAAGGAATGTGGACTGCAGGCTCAAAGCCCTGGAGAGGCACTGGGGGCTGAGGGCTGTGAGCAGGGAACAGCGTGACCATATTTGGACTGACTGTCGGGTGAGCCCTCTGGCTACAGCGACGGGGGTGGACTGCCAGGAGGAGCTGGGGCAAAGGCCTTTGTGGCATCGTCTAGGTGAGAGTTCACACAGGCCACACTGACGCCACAGCAGCAGGGGTTAAAAGAAGGATCAGGAAAAAGGAATCAGAATGAACAGAACATCAGTAACAAGTTACAAAGAAGAGCTGTCTATGATCCCAGCTTGGGTGCAGAAGAACAAGACTCTGGGAGGGAAAAGAGGTTTGCTAGGGCAGGAGTGACAGAAGCACAGAATTTTGGACATGCTGAGAGGATCGTGCGGGACATCGGGGTGGAGACGCCCAGCAAGGTTCGGTATTTGAGACGCAGCTCGATAGGTCTAGGGCTCATTGGCATCGAGGTGAAGAGAAAGTGAAGAGAGTAGCTATGATGGCCCAGTGTATCAACCAAGGCTAGACTCACGGGACCCCCACTCTTTAAGGCAGGCGTCCCCAAACTATGGCCCACGGGCCGCATGTGGCCCCCTGAGGCCATTTATCCGGCCCCCCGCCGCACTTCAGGAAGGGGCACCTCTTTCATTGGTGGTCAGTGAGAGGAGCACAGTATGTGGTGGCCCTCCAACGGTCTGAGGGACAGTGAACTGGCCCCCTGTGTAAAAAGTTTGGGGATGCCTGCTTTAAGGGTTGGTGGCAGAAAGGCATTCATAAGCAGGCTGAGATGTGTGTGTCAGGAGAGCTGTCCCTCTAGACATCTGGACAAACCAGGTGCTAGGGAATGGCCTGGGTCACCTGGATACAGGTAGATAGGTAGTAATGGAGCCAAGGTTTGGAGACAGTCACCCACAGTTAACATTATTGGCCACAGAATCCTAGTACTGGGGAGAAGGAACCTCAGTTCCTTCAAACTGCCCCTGACCTTTTTCTTTTCTTTTTTTTTTTTTAAACAAATGAGGATGCTGAAACAGAAAAGGCAAAGCAACTTATCCAAAGCAACTGGATGGCTAGCAGCAGAACCAGGACTCAGACCAGACCCAGGCTCCTAGTATGAATTCAAACATATCATCTCCAACTTGTTTCAAACAGACCCAGAACCAGCTGTGCTCATGGGCAGAGCAGACGTCAAGGTGTCAGGCAGAACCCACAGGCAGCACCTCGTCCTGGGCCAGGGTCCGCCTCACCTGAGATGACCTCCAGCAGCAGCATGAGCTTCAGGCCATCCCGGAAATCCTCTTCGATGTTCTCGATCTGTGTCCCTGCCTTCCGGAGGTGGGAGTTGCACCATGCCGTGAATGTCTGGGCAGAGAGAAGAAAGGCAAGTTGTCAGGGGGCTGGTGTTGTCATCCTCACTGGACAAGCCATTTAACGGGGTCAGGGGGTTGGCAGTGGACACCCAGTCAGCAGAGCCTCTCAACACAGTTGTCCCACCATGGTCTCATTCACTGCATCAACCAAGTGCTGAGCTCTCCACAGGGCAGCAGCCTAGGGGCTCTATACAGAGCCCGCTGCATGGATGGGAGCCAGCAGGAGCGATGAAGCAGCAAATTCCCTTAACATCTACCTCCCAGCCCTCCCTCAAAGACATCATGGCCACCTACATTTGAAAATGCCACAATTCCATTCTTACGAGTTACCTCTTAGATTATTAACACTTGGTTTCAATCTTCACAGTTTTAAGACGGAGTAACCCAGAAGTAACATATTAAGCCCTGTTGATACCTTAGGGTAAATTAGTGTATTAAATCCTTTCTAACTTGGCAGCCAACTAAGAGAAAGGAGTAATAAGTTTCACTGAGGGCAGAATTCAGACACAGGGTGTCAGGATAAGGGGGAAGAAGAGTAAGCACCCAAATGTCTATCTGTGTGTGTTTTAGGTGGGGATAGGGGCACCTTAAGCTGCAAAAGCATGAAGAGTTCCAGAAAGGGAATGTAAGAAGGTTAAATCAAAGACAATCAGCTTCATAGTTACTTCTCTATTAAGCAGATCATGATCAGGTGAGGCAGCAACCAAGCCATCCTGTGCCAACAGCACCACCTGGTGGCTCAAACAGGAACATGGTGTCTCAACAAACATGAGAAACAAAAGCATGCATCTCAATTTCACGTGTCCATCTAAAACAGTGTCTCTCCCCAGCTGTCACAGTCTGTGCCCATCAGAGAGAAGGGCTCCCTTGCTTTAGATCTAAACCATTCATTTGCAACTCTAGATTTCTCTGCATCAAATGACACTACCAATTACATGGGGCTCTCCCAATGCCAGAGCCATTCAGCTCTCTTCCCACCTGCCCTGCAAAGTTCAAAGGGTAAGCAGCGTATCATTCATGTGATAGTAGGAGCCACACTAGAAATACTCTTCCTCCTAGGGAAGGTCACAGCCTCAGAATTCGCACCACCCCTTCCTCCTGCCTTGGGGAACTCCAAAGTGAAGTGGCAATGAGTGGTCAGGAAGAGGGAAGAACATTACACCAATGAGTATGGGGGAAAAGAAATGCCTGCTTAGATTTAGAAGCAAAGGTTGTAGAGCCTGGGAGCAAGAAAGGGAGCAGGGGGATGGAAGCTATCACTCCACGCAGGTGGAAAGAAAGGGACAGCATTATGACAGCCTGTGACTTTGGGCTCAATCTTTCAATCATGTCTCATTAGTAACTTACCAATACAGAATACCTCTCCCGCTGCAAACGTATCTCCACTCTGCAGGCCAATCTACTCCCACGATGAAGAGAAAAGGGATATTGTGCTACCTCGGAGCTTTGGGAAGACTGGCACACAGATCAGGGGTGGACAGTGGAATACAATGACTTCCAATGTCTTCTCTCTCTTGCTTGGCTAACTCACTCATGTTTTAAGACTGGGTAGAGATATCACCTCCTCCAGGGAGCCTTCCTGATGAACACAACCACAGCACCCTGCATTCACCCATTATTGCCTAGCCACTTGTCAGCTCCACACCTGGGAGCTTCAGGAGGTAGAAACTCAATGTTCACCTTTATATCCCAGAGACCCAGGGCACAGAGTCAGGGACATAGCAGTGAGCTAAAGAGCAAAAATCCCTGCCTCTGAGCAGCAGACATTCTAGTGGGTGTTAAGAATCGGGCAGCCAGCTGAAGGCAAAGGGGGGAACTGGATGCAAAGCTGAGAGACTCCTGGGAGATCCAACTGCACCTTGTGGGTGGGGCTGAATGCTCTCCAGGCAGGGGGTGATGGGACGAACAGTGCTCTTAGGGACCCTCTGGACCCAGAAGACAGCTCAAAGGAAACTGGACGCAGCAGGGGAGGGAAGCATATGTACGGGGCATCCTTCCTCCGGTGCCGGCACTGCAGGAGGTGAGAGGCTCTTTAGCCTTTACCCTTATTTCTTTTAACTTCCTTTTTATTGGTAGAAAAAAAAATTAAAGGATTTTTAACTCTTTAAAACAAATATAATTCATTTTGGTTTTGCACATTCTCTCCCAGCTATCATCTGTCCACACTGTGGGTCTGCCCGGCGTCTTCACGTCGCACATTCACCCTGGGGTGGGCGGTCTTTTCTCATTCATCACCGTCTTGGCCCTCCCCAGCACCCACTCCCAGGCCCACAGCGCTGAGCCTTCAGCCTAAGGTTTTCTACTCCCTCGAGGGGAACCACGTCAGCCCGAGCAACTCGAAGGGACGCTTTCAGGTCCCACGTGGCCTGAAACACCTAGGGTCCCAGCAGGCACTGCCCTGTGCCCGCCCAGCTGAGGGCTGTAAATTCTCACTGTTTACTACCCAGTTGTGGAGGGGGTTGGGGTGAGATAAAGGAGGAAGAGGCTGCTGTTGTAAAAAGACACTGCTTTTGAAAGAGGAAAAGCACTGCTGAAAGCAGCCTGCCCCCTTTCCTGGGGAAGCCAGGCTCAGCCCTGGGAAACAAAACACACCTGTGTTTGCTCTTGGGTCTCCTGGACAAAGCCCTGGAGCACAGCTTTAGTAAAACCCCCAGGCCCCAGAAGCCCCACAGATTACTGCCTTGAAGGGGGCTCTGAGCACCTCTCAAACTGGAAAGTTTCCCCAACAAGCAGCACCCACCGGAAAGTTTAGGCAAGAGGAGAAAATGGTGGCAGTAAGTCAGTGATTAACAACGTGCACTTCGGGACGTCTCAGCTGGGATCAGTTCTCAGATCCACCATTTACTGGCTGTGTGACCTTCAGATCAACCTTCCTAAACTTCAGCTCCCTTCGCAGTAAAATAGGGAGAGGAACAGCACGTCATCAAAGTTAAAAAGATTAACTCAAAAATATCCATAAAGAACTTGCCATTTAGGAAATGCTCAGTGAACAGTGGGGAGGAGGAAGAGGACTAGCTCCCGGAATTCTTCCTGGGGCCAGGTATCAGAGGACTCACTCCTCTGTGCTCCCACCCCACATCCTCTGCCCCCAGCCCCCAAACTCTCCTGTTGTGGGTCCCACCCCTCCACGTGATGTACTGTTTCCAAGATGGCAACATGCAAGCTTTTTTATTGTTTTGAGACAGAGTCTCTGTCACCCAGGCTGGAGTGCAGTGGCGTAATCTCAGCTCACTGCAACCTCCACCTCCTGGATTCAGGGCATTCTCCTGCCTCAGCCTCCAGAGTAGCTGGGACTACAGGTGCATGCCACCACGCCCAGCTAATTTTTTTGTACTTACAGTAGAGATGAGGTTTCATCATGTTAGCCAGGATGGTCTTGATCTCCTGACCTCGTGACCCACCCGCCTGGGCCTCCCAAAGTGCTGAGATTACAGGCATGAGCCACTGCGCCCGGCCCTGAGCTCTTTTTTGAACCAGTGCTAGTGCATTCACGGGAGAGGGCTAGAAGTGCGGCATGGGTGCAGGAAACCAGGGATTTCCACAGTGACCTCATGCACCCCTGCAGAGGAGGTCTGACAGCCTCTCCTCCAGCCCCGGACTGCCTTGGTCTTGAGGCTCAAGCTCCAGTATGAGGGGGCGGCATCTGCTCCTTAGCAGTGCTCCACGGGTCCAGCAAGGAGGAAAAGGCCAAAGCCACAGGAGAGGCGCACGCTAGAGACCCACAGCCCCAAGACCTCCAGCCTGGACGCCTAGCGAGGTGGACAGTGCTTCCCAGCAGGTTTATGCCCCAGCCCACATTCAAACACAGGGAACGGGGCCATTTTCCTGCCTCAGCCCCACCAGGCCCTGCCCTACCTGACCTCCCCTCACCCCAAGAGCCATCTTCAAGTCACCACCTTGGGCCATGCCCGGGCTCACAGCCTGCAAAGGAGAACTGGGACGGCAGTCTTCAGTGGAGCCGCTCCACTCCAGAAATGGCCTCAGGGATGCCGAGAGGTCCCAGGAAGAGTCTTGGGACCAAGGACCGCATTGGGACGTTCCTGCAGAGCAGCAGCAACGGCCTCCTCCCCTCTCGGCAGCCCCGTGTGCATTCCACCCGCCCCTGCCCCGCACAGCCTCAAAGAGCCCAGGACAGAGGGAGGGGCTGCAAAACAGCCTGGACCCCTGCTCAGCCTCTCATGGACCTTGAAGCCGCTACCCACGTCTAACATGGTTTACAGGTGGTTTCAGGAGGTGGAGTGTCCAGCCCTGTAGTTCAGGGTTGTAAAGAGGGCCCCAGGCCAGGCTAGCGGCCATGGAGCTGGCCGTGGAAACCTGCAGCACAGGTCTCACAGCCCTGCTCTCACCGATTCCGCTAACATCTTTCCAGCGTATCTTTCCCAAGTATCAAGTTGATATGCTTCCTTTAAAATGTGTTGGAAAGGAATATGGCTTTTGAGAATGTGCCTTCCCTGCCCCCCAGCTCAGACACACTGCAATGTGACTTTAGCCACACAGGCCTCTTTGAGCCTCAGTTTTTATATCTGTAAAATGGGGGACAATAGCATCTCCCAGGCATGACTGAGAGGAAGTTCCCTTATTCAGTAAATGATATTAACATAGGAATGTTGGTAATTTACGTGGATAATAATAAAGTATCAACGTGTCTGAAATACAATGAGTGTGCACAAAGTGGTGGTGCCTACCGTCATCATCACTGCCTAAATCTTAGCTTCTAAAAGGATGTCTAAATCATCACGCTCAGCAGGCATCTGCAGTACAGAGGATTACCCCGGAAGCATGAGTTGGGGGATGAGCTTTTGCAGGCAAGCATTCTTCACCCCCTTGGTCATGGGATTTGCTGGGATCACTCTGCAGACAGGTGTCCATGGGAATGCAAGGATTTAGTCACTCTAAAGAAGACACTGCAAATCCAGGCCTATCAACTTCTAGCAAGTGGTCAACCCTGGACAAGTGACCTGACGTGCCTCTGCCTTAAGGCACCATCTGTGAAACGGGGGTAGTAACAGCACCTACCCAGGGGATTATTGCAGGAGTCAATGAGACAGTCCACTTAAAACACTGAAAATGTTATAGCACCTGCAATAATTATCCACTGTTACTATTGTCACCACCATTAAGGGTATAATTATTATAAGTTTATGCTGTTAACACACCTCATCAAGGACTGTTAGAACTACAAGAGGTGTTAGGCACTACCCAGCTCAAACCTTGACTTTACAACTAAGGACACACACCAGAGAGGGTGAGCAGCTTTCCCCAGGCCACACAGCTGGGTATATCCACAACCCAACCTCCCAACTCCTCCACCCCCTCACGCTTTCTGCTCCACCCGAATGACGTGGATTTCAGGTGCAGGTGTGGGTGGGTGCCGGAAGGGAGCAGCAGAACCAAGGCTGAGATTCTCAACAGCCAAACAGGTGAGCTGAATCTCATGGGGTGTCACTGAAAATGGGTCACTGTGAAGTGAAAACACCAACCAGATGAAATCCCGGGGACTGCGGCCAGCATAGGCACAGAGAGTCCGAGTTGATGGAACATCAGCAGAGTTGGCAGAAGATGGGGAGCCTCTCTGGGGCAGCCTGGCAGAGAGAGGCTGAGAGGCAGAGCCCAGCAACAGGCAGGTGGCTGTCAAGAGGCAAGAATGATCATTCTAGATGGTAAGCAGACCAGACAGCCCTTTGGGGGAAACTTTGGGAATTGGGGCTCTTCGACCAGGAGGAGAGATGAGATGGCCGCGGGATTCACTTATCTAAAGACTCTCCCATGAATGAGTGAAGAAACTTGCTGAATACAGACAACAGGCCAGTGGTGCGGAATGGTGAGGAATGTGGATCCTAGAGCAAGACGGACCTAGATCCACTGAGTGACCTTGTGCAGGTGACCTGGCTTCTCCAAGCCTCCATCTCCACATCCGTAGAATGGGGATAATAATAGAACCTACCTCACGGGGTGGGGAAGATCGTTGCTGCAATGCGTGGAAAATGCTAAACACCATCACCCACACATAAGGCTCCATAAATGGGAGCTACTATTATTAGAATGAAGGACAAAGTTTCAGGGAACATTAGAGTTCAACATAACAAAGTTAACAGACCATAAGCTGGCTGTACAGTGTGCTACCTGCGGCTGAAGGTAGGGCTCGGCAAGGGCACTGGGAAGGGATTCCAGCAGCCCCTCTGGCTGAGCTAAGGCAGGCTCCTTATCATTCTGACTCTATGAGAGCCTGAGGCAGCCCTTGAAAGGCAGCCCTTGAAAATGCTGGTTTAGAGGACATATTTTTTCAGCCTCCCGAGTAGATGGGACTAACGGTGCACGCAACCATGCCCAGTGTGACGGTTAACACTGAGTGTCAACTTGATTGGATTGGAGGATGCAAAGTATTGTTTCTGGATGTATCCGTGAGAGTGATACCAAAGGAGATTACCATTTGAGTGAGTGGGCCGGGAAAGGCAGGCTCACCCTCAATCTCGGTGGGCACCATCTAATCAGCTGCCAGCGAGGCCAGGGTAAGGGCAAGCAGAAGAACGTGGAAGGACTAGACTGGTGGAGTCCCCCAGCCTCCCTCTTTCTCCCGTGCTGGATGCCTCCCACCCTCAGACATCAGGCTCCAAGTTCTTCAGCTGTGGGACTCAGACTGGCTTCCTTGCTCCTCAGCTTGCAGACAGCTGAGTGGGGGACCATACCTTGTGATCCTGTGAGTCAATACTCCTTAACAAACTCCCCTTTATATATATACATCTATCCTATTAGTTCTGTCCCTCTAGTGAGCCTTAATACACTCAGCGATTTTATTATTTTTAATTTTTCATAGAGACTGGGTCTCCCTCTGTTGCCCAGGCTGATCTCAAACTTCAGGCTTCAAGCGATCCTCTCACCTCATCCTCCCAAAGTGCTGGTTACCTGTGTGAGCCACTGCCTCCAGCCTATACCTGTTGAGAGAGTTCGGTCAGACCAAGGGTCACACACTCCAAGGTCTAAGTAAGGTTTCTCAACCTCCGTAGTACTGATATTTGGGGTCTGACAACTTTCTGGTGGGGACAGGAAGCTGCTGGATGTATCATAGGATGTTCAGCAGCACCCCTGAACCGCACCCTAGCTGCTGGAAACATCCCCCAACCCCAAGCTATAACAACCAATATTCACCCCTCAGCTCCTCATCTGGAAGAGACAAACACAGATGCCACAGATCATAACAGCAGCAGCTAATAAGTACTGAGCACGTGCTACACGCCAGACCCTGTCCTGAGTGCCCTGCTTCCTTTAACTCATTTCGTCATCACAATGACACTGTAAGACAAGTGTTATTCTCTCCACTTTAGAGATGAGGAAACTAAGGCACCAGGAGGGCCAAGTGTAGGAAAAGTCGGGCAAGTTAGTCCTCATCTCCCTGTATTTTTTTTTTTTTTTTTTTGAGACAAATCTTGCTCTATTGCCCAGGCTGGAGTGCAGTGGCGCAACCTCAGCTCACTGCAACCTCTGCCTCCCACGTTCAAATGATTCTCCTGCCTAAGCCTCCTAAGTAGCTGGCATTACAGGTGCACGCCACCACACCCGGCTAATTTTTGTATTTTTAGTAGAGATAGGGGTTTCACCATGTTGGCCAGGCTGGTCTCAAACTCCTGACCTCAAGTGATCTGCCTGCCTCAGCCTCCCAAAGTGCTGGGATTACAGGCGTGAGCCACCGTGCCTGGCCATGTCCCTGTATTCTTATGCATTTTTCTTGAAACGGTGGCCCTCTTGGGCTATCCTTTGTTTTTCTACCCAGAAGAAAACATCCTTATCCTGAAATACAAGTGTACCAGGATGCATGTGCACTGCTCCATGGCAACTAGAATGCAGCCTCTGTATCACGGCCGGAGTGGCCCGGGGTAGAAGCAGCTCCTCTGTGCTCATATGGGAACATGGGCCCTTGGTCGCCACACTTCCAATGAAGAGGAGACAGAAATCTGAACTTCTGCTGGGTGTAGTGGTTTATGCCCGTAATCCCAGCACTTTGGGAGGCCAAGGTAGAAGGATCACTTGTGTCCAGGAGTTCGACACAGTGAGACCTCTTCTCTACAAAAAAATCAAACGAAATATAGTCAAGTGTTGTGGTGTGCACCTGTAGTCCCAGCTCCTCAGGAGGCCGAGGCAGGAAGATTGCTTGAGGTTGGGAGGTGGTGGCTACAGACAGCCATGATTGTGCCACTACAGTCTAAACTGGGTGACAGAGTGAGACCCTGACTCAAAAAAAAAAAAAAAAAAAAAAGTCTGGATTTTTATGTGACCTCCCTTAATTTTGAAATTTTACCACAATGTGAAAATAAGATATCCCACAGGCCCCCCTAAAAATGTCAGCAGGCTAAATCTGAATGAAGACCCATTGGGTCTTTGGTTTCACAATGGGAAAACATGAAAGCTTTCTAAGTCTCCTAACAAAGTTACACACGTAATAATATATGACACGTTCAAACAGGCACGCAACAGACAGCTGTGCCTACCACAGTTAACACTCCTGACAGCCTGGGGACATCAGCCATCTGGGGAGTCAGCAAAAGCTGGCAAGACTTCCTGTGAGGGTCAGTGGGCACGCCTCTCCTAGGGCTGAATCAATGAGCAATACATGTCAATAACTGTCACAAGGGCCTGTGGTTAGACATGTCACGCACATGCAGCCGTGCCTTGTAAATATAAAAAAGGTACACTTGTCATTTACTACATGTGCAGAGTACGTTTCTGATCACTGCCACTGTTGGTGCGTACAGTGACAAAGGCACGTCACTGTGAGCAGGCGATTGGTACAACTCTGATGGAAAGCAACTCACCAAGGTGAACTAAAATGGGCACCAGCCCTTAGCCCAACTCTGGACCACCATCCTGAATCGAGATTAATAATTCTAAATAAAGCAAATGCCATAAGCATACAAATGTTCTTGCCAGCATTCCTGAAGAGAAAAACGAGAAAGAGCCAGAAATTATATTAATAAGGTATGAGGTTAAGTATACCATGCTTCATCATCCACTTAATGAAATATTCTGTGGCCAAAATGATGGGCTCTGAAATTATGTTACTATGGAAAAAAAACTGCTTACATAAAATTAACCGAAAAAAGCAGGATGCAAGCCTGTATGTACTGCAAGGTTAAAACTATGGGAGCAATCACATGAACATGAAAAAAATGACTAAAAACAAAACACATCAAAATGCTAACACGGCTAGTGCTCCAGCAAAGATTTTTTGCTGTTTTACAGCTGTTTGTAAATGCAGTTGTTTTTTTATGATGATCTGTTCCTTCTCCCTTCTCCTGTCAGAGAGCTCTCTGGTTTTTTTTTTTTGTTTTTTTTTTTTTTTTTTTTTTTTTGTTGTTGTTGTTGTTGTTTTGAGACAGAGTCTCCTTCTGTTGCCCAGGCTGGAGTACAGTGGTGCAATCTTGGCTCACTGCAACCTCTACCTCTCGGGTTCCAGCAATTCTCCTGCCTTAGCCTCCCAAGTAGCTGAGACTACGGGTACGTGCCACCATACCCAGTTAATTTTTCTATTTCTAGTAGAGACTGGGTTTCGCCATGTTGGTCAGGCTGGTCTCAAACTCCTGACATCAAGTGATCTGCCTGCCTCGGCCTCCCAAAGTGCTGAGATTACAGGTATGAGCCACTGCATCTGGCCAGAGCCCTCTGTTCTGATGTTTCAGCCTCAACACACAACTCACGACATCCACTCTGGCTGACCTCTCCAGAGAAGCCTCCACTGACAAAGGTGCTTTTTCCATTTGTTGCACAGTGCAATAAACAAGATAACCTACCTGCAGCCAAACAAGACCGGCTGGGCAGTAGGGGGACAGCACAGGCTGCAGCCTCACGTGCTGGCCACACCTCTTCCAAGCACATCCTCCCACTCTCCCGGAATCGAAAATACCAGCCACCATTCAGGCCAGGGAAGTTCAGCATTCAGAGGATGGGGTCAGGAAGCTTGGGTCCTGCCCTGGCTCGGCCAGGCGTGTGACCTCAGAGAAGTCACTTCAGTCTCTTCCAGCTCTGTAACCCCAAACAAGTCCCTCCTACCTTGCAGGCTAGAGCCCAGCAACTTTTTCCATCATAACATGCCCAATGAAAAGACACAACCCAAAAGCACCCAGCAACAATCTTTCATTCCTGTGAAGGGTTTATTCCGATTAGTGGGCTCTCCCCCTTGCCAAAGAAAGCCAAAAAATTCCCTAGGGACAATTTCATCTCAATGAACCCAAAGCATGTTCAGCATTTCCGTCTCAGGACAGCCAGCTCCTAACCCTCCTCACCAAGCAGACCCCTGATATTAGTTTCCTGGACAGCATCTAAAAGCTTCATGCTAGAATGTTGCTGGCAGGACACAGAAGGACCGGGATCATCACTGCCTCCAGGGAGGGAAATGGGAAGGCAGGGGGTGGGGGACACTTGCTTTTCACAGAATATGCTTTTGTTTCTTTTGAGTTTTCTACCAAAACCATTTGTACCAAAATGTGTTGTCATTTCCTATCTTAAAAAAAAAAACAACTTTGCAAATATAAGAAAAGTCTGTCTAGGGGGTGGCGGGGGGAACCGTTATGGGAACTGAAACCTGATCAAGATGTCAATCTCCCAAAAGCACCAAGACTCCATGGCAGAGCCCATGGTGGAAAAGCCGGTGGGGAGGCTGGCCAGGACTGATGAAGTCCTGGGCAAGAAGCTGGAGGAAAGGGGCTTTGACAAGGCCTATGTCATCCTTGGCCAGTTTCTGGTGCTAAAGAAAGATGAAGATGGACAGGCACGGTGGCTCACGCCTGTAATCCCGGCACTTTGGGAGGCCAAGGCAGGAGGATCAAGATCGAGACCATCCTGGCCAATATGGTGAAACCCCGTCTCTACTAAAAGTACAAACATTAGCTGGGTATGGTGGTGTGTGCCTGTAATCCCAGCTACTCAGGAGGCTGAAGCAGGAAAACTGCTGGAACCAGGGAGTTGGAGGTTACAGTGAGCCAAGATTGTGCCACTGCACTCCAGCCTGGCAACAAAGCAAGACTGTCTCACAAAAAGAAAAAGAAAAAAAAAAAAAAAAGATGAAGACCTCTTCCAGGAATGGCTGAAGGACGCTTATGTCGCCAACGCCAAGCAGTCCCAGGTCTGTGAGAGTGGTACGATGCCTCCCTGTGATGCTCTCCGGAAGTCCTCAATCCTAGCCCTCATTCAGAGTTTGCAGCCAAGGAGGGGGTCCTCCCCTGTCCTCCACAAAAGAAAAGACTGCCATTGTGGTACTCACCTCGGATGTACGCCAGGCTCTTTTGGGAGTTTTCTGCCCTGTCCTCCATTGCAACTGTTTTGGCTTCTATGCTCTTGCATGCCTCCCCCTTCCTTTTTCCCTTGCCAATTCCCTGGGGACAGTTACCAGCTTTCCTGAATGGATTCCTGGCCCCGACCCTCACCCCCACTCTCACTTTCAGTCCCTTTGACACCATTTGGCTTTTTGGCAGAACAGTCACTGTCTTTGTAAAGTTTTTTAGATCAATAGTCAGTGGCTTTCCCAAAAAAAAAAAAAAAAAGTCTATCTGGGAACATATACATTTAATTGTGATGTCAGACATCTAGGATAGGGTAGAGGGGACTTCCCATTTCTCTGGGATTATTTGGCAAGGGTGAGACAAGGCTCAGATGTTATCAAGGAGGAAAAAGGATGTTTCCAAAATAAAGATAACAAATGAAAACATTATCCCATCTGTTTAAAAGAATTAGTTTGAGAATCAAATAAGGTACAATATAGGGACAAGGCTCTGAAGAACTTTAAAGTGTCCTATCAATGGAAAATCTTAAAGAAAGTAGTAATTCAGGAGCACGACATGAGGATAAACCAGCCGACACACACAAACATCTCCCCAAGAGTGAAGATGGCAAACTGTTAACTGTGGGTAAGATGAAGGGCTGTGCTCCAGCCAAGTGACCCCAGGAAATCACCCAAATGAGCTTCTGCACCTCCTGAAAATGGTGCACAGCTTCCTATACCAGCCAGCTTCTCCTCCGATGGTCCTTCTCCCTGACTAGAGCAGCCAGGACCCTCTAGGACTGCTCTGGGCTCATCAAGTCAAAAACCAACTCACCAGTCTCCCACAGCCCCTAGGCCTCCAGAGGCAAGCACCCTGCCAGCCTAAGCCAGCCCCTGCTGTGTGGGGTGGGGTGGGGGTGTATGAACTGCCCAGGGTCCTTTGAGGGGGCCAGGCCAGCACCTGTGCTCAGGGTTGAGTCCCCTGCAGCACCCACTGATGCTGAAGAGGTCACTGAGGTGCAGCCAGGGGGCGTGCTGGAATCCCTCTGACCCCCATACAAGCGTAGCCAGTCTGGCCAGGGCGTTGGCCCTGGGTGTTTTGTCTAAGCAAAGAGCTGCCCAGAAGTGATCTCAGATGCCCAGTGTTCTCGCAAAGTAAATAGGAGTATCTGGCTAACTTATCAGGGGCTGACTGCCAGCCCTTCAAAGCCAGTCATCAGCTGGTTCACGCGCTGAGGAAAGCAGAGTCTTCGGGAACATCTCCACCCAGATCTGTCTACTTTCCACCCACCTGGGAGTGGCTGCTGAAAAAGCTGACAACCTCCAGGCCTCTGCTGGAACCAGGCACTGCTCCAACAGCCTGTCCCCAAGACATGTGAGTGCTAGAGTCCTAGGGGACTGGGGGTGCCCTAGGACCTGGACTCTGGAGCAAGATAGACCTAGGCTCCAGTCCCAGCCCACACCTCTCACTAGATCTGCCTGCTTGGACAGGACTCTTCATCTCAGTCTCAAGATCCCCACCTGTAAAATGGGGATAACAAGGCCTACAATGGCACAGAATGAAAGAGGACTAAATTACACCCTGTGTCCTGAAAGACAGCCTGGTGCGGTGTCCACAACAGACACTTAAACAACGTTAACCCGGCAGGTCCTTGCCACTCACTGGCTGTGTGGCTTTAGTTCAACTGTCTAGGCCTCAGTTGCCTCACCTTATGCATGGGGACAAAGAACGTCACCACTCTGTGAAGATGATGACAATGGAAGCAAAACAGCCAGCAAGATACCCCAGACACAGTCAAAGTCTGCGGCCAGCATGCTCTCATCCCTCTTCCCATCTGCTGTCTATTTAATCAAAGTTAATCATTCACAGAGCAAGAAAGAAGTCCTGTTGTTTTTTCCCCATTGATGAGAGAATTCTGAAACTGGCCACTAGCCAGACCGGGATGGGGAGTGGAGGCTGCATTTCCTGGTTTACACCCATCTACAGCCCATTTCAAAAGACATAGCACCAGACACCCAGAGGGTCACCAGGGTCAAGAGGCAGGGGGCCCGCAGCTTTTTCTGAGAGGCTGTTTGACCTAACAAAGGCACCCCGCTTGATAGGGCTCCCAGGCCACCATGAGACACCACTGTGGCCTTCCTGCCACCCAAGGGCCCCTGGAAGGCAGGCTGCCCAGCTCCTTTTTGTCTGGTACAGGTGGAACCTATGGGTCCCCATGAGAAATCAGAGCCACTTTAAAACAGGTGGGCGCATGATCCTAGCAAAGAAACAAGTCTGTCCTCTTAGCTCCTGGCCAATGAGAGTCAACTGCCTCTGCCAATCTGTCACCATCCACATCCTCACCTCTCCCAGGGACCCAAGAGCCCACCACAACTGCCAGCCATCAGCAAGCTCTGTCCAGTACGGGCTTTATCATCCTGGACTCGAGACTGGGCCTCCCACAGCCTTGATTCTCACATCAATAAAGACTTCTGTAGGCCAGAATGATGATGGTAAGATAGCAATAATAAATTAAGGTCAAAAATGAGCCTGTAGTCCATAAGGTAGTCATGAGGGAGGGTTGCGCGAGCTAGTGCAAAGGGCTTAGTCCACTGCCAGATGCAGACCAAGCGCCCACTGATGCGAAGACGCGAAAGCATCCACGAAGACACAGAGCAGCTTGATTAGTAGTTTCTTAGGGCTGGGAACGGAGGAGTTGGGGGGGGAGGTGATAGCTAAGGGGTACAGAATACCTTTCTAAGGTGATAAAAACATTCAGAACTGATGGCAAAAACAGATGCCCATTTATGTGACTATCCTAAAAACCATGAAGTTGTATAAATGGGTGAACTGTATGGGTATGTGAATTACATCTCAATAAAGCTGTTATTTCTCTTTTAAACTAAAACGTTCCAGGACTCCACTAAGTCTTTTACATCAAGATGTGGTTTTGTTTTTAACCCATTTAGCCCATTGGCAACAAACCAGGCTCAAAGGCAGGCCCTGGACTAGAGCCCTCTCCGGGGACTGATGTAATTGAGCTAGTTCAGCTACTGAACGGTGGCTGGTAAGCCTGCTGAGATGAGATTACTAAGTGGGAGGAGCTGGTCTTCTGGAAGCAGAGTGGCATCCACTCCGGGAGGCCGGTGTGAGAACAGCCTCCTCCCCACTGCTCGCTCCAGGGTTACAGTGTGGTCCTGCTTGTAACCCCTCCCCCATGTCTGGAGTCTGATTCTGGCCCTTGCAGGTCTGACAGCACACAGGCCTCAGCAGGCCAGCACATTCCTTCCCCAAAGAAGGAAAAGCTACCAAAAGTGAGGTCATTTGGTTTTTCTGGCGCAAATGCCGAGAGCTATGGGTCACTCATTCCATAGAGAATTCCCCCAGCTGACAGAGATTTGGCCCAGCCTGCTATTCATACAATATGGGAACCTGGGGTCTGGCAGACTCTGGCCCCTAATTTGACCCCTCCATGTAGTTGAGGTATGACTTTCAACTTTACAGCTTGCAACCTCCATGGTCTTATCTGTGAAATGGGATGACTGAATCCACCCCCTCCTGGGGCTCGGCTAAGAATTAAACCACAAAACTAGGCTTAGGTGGGAGCTCAAAAATAAAATAAGGCTGGCTCTGGTATCTCACACCTGCAATCCCAGTACTTTGGGAGGCTGAGGCAGGAGGACTGCCTGAAGCCAGGAGGTCAAGACCAGTCTGGGCAATATAGCAAGACCCTGTCTCCACTAAAAATAAAATAAATACATAAATTAGCTTCTGTCCTCTCTCCAGGGTCATTTCTCCTGAATGTGCCTTGCTGTCCGGAAACAAGGAGCCTGCTGAGCACCTGTGTGGGAAGCTCCTCTCCAAAGATCAAACCACTTATTATTACAAATTTGCAAGAAAGAAAAAGATCCTACTTGGACAAGGAAGTTTTCCAAGTCTCCTTTCTGTGCCCCTAAAATAACCTCCAAGCTGGAGCCTCTGTCCTGGTATGTCCCACAGTCCACCCCTGGTCACTTGGACCCCTCAAGGTGCCTCCTTTGGCACAGTGCCTGGGCACTCTGACCCCCATGGTGGTCCCTGTCACCAGGCTGTCAGCTGGAGGCAGTTGGGGCATCAGCTCTGTCAACTGCTTTTGGGGACTTGGGAGAGGTTCCTGGAGGCCCCAGAGGACAGATTACTGCACCTCTTTAAACTGGGCATGAAGCCCCCGAAGAGCAGCCAGGGCCAAAGTCTGGGCTCACAGTGATGGGCCCAATGACAAGGGGAGAAGCCAGGCAGAAAAAAATATATCAAAGGACAGCAGAATGATTCAATGCAATGCCTCTCCAACTTGAACATGTACCAGCATCACCTGGAGGGCTTGTTAAAAGGCAGACTGCGGGGCCCCACCACCAGAGTTTGATTCCAAAGTTCTGGGCAGGCAGAGAAACTGCATTTCTAGCAAGCATCCAGGTGATGCTGATGCTGCCAGTCCAGAGACCACACTCTGGGGAATAAGGCTGAGTGGCTAAGAATGGGTTTGGGCACGGAATTGCTGGGTTCACTATGGGTCTGCCACTTACTAACCTTGGAACTTGAGCAAGTTCCTGACCTTTCTGAGCCTCCGTTTCCTCATCTGTAAAACAGGGATAATACCTTTCTCAACTGG
Source organism: Saimiri boliviensis (assembly GCF_048565385.1). NCBI lineage: Eukaryota > Metazoa > Chordata > Mammalia > Primates > Cebidae > Saimiri > Saimiri boliviensis. The sequence continues at coordinate 34,763,936 of NC_133450.1, read as the reverse complement.
GTTGGTAAGGAGTTTCACAATGAGATAATCTATGCAAAGAACCCAGCACACAAGTTCCTGACCTTTCTGAGCCTCCGTTTCCTCATCTGTAAAACAGGGATAATACCTTTCTCAACTGGGTTGGTAAGGAGTTTCACAATGAGATAATCTATGCAAAGAACCCAGCACACAATAAGTAGTTAATAGTGTCTTGAGTTCATTACTAAAGTACAAGACAGATAAGAAAAAGGGTGCTCATGGAAAGGTCTAAGACAAAAAGAATGACTCCAGGACACATAGAATTGCCCTTGTCTACTAAATGGTCCCAGGTAGCATCAAGGAACCATGGGGGACGCCTTGATGCCCAGTGAGTTCCTGCATCTGGACCAGCAGGATCCAGCAGGCACTGTGCCTCAACCTCCCTGACTCAGTCAAGATGTGATCAGTAGGACCTCAGTTGAGAGACTGAGGTCTCCAAGCCAATGCCACAGTGACACCCACCTCCTCCCTGAGGGACAACCATGCAAGCAGCAGCAGCCACATGACTTCGCAAAGGAATTCTCAAAGCTCCAGGGCACCTGAGCCCTCAGGATGCCAGAGATACCAGGGGATAAGGGAACAAGTTCAGCAACTATGGAAGAATCACAACCCACCACAAGTCACGCCAGCGATTTGCACCCTGGGGGTGGGACTGGAGCAGGTAGTCCCAGGGAGCAGAACTTCCTGCAGGAACCTATGCAACAGGCAAAACTCTGTCTCTACAAAAAATTAAGAAACACTGGCCGGGCATAATGGTGCACTCTATAGTCCCAGCTTCCCAGGAAGCTGAGGTGGGAGGATCACCCAGGCCCAGAGAGGTCAAAGCTGCAGTGAGCCATCATCACGCCACTGGGATGACCTCACACCTGGGAGACAAAAAAAAAAAAAAAAAAAAGAACTTTATTATTTTTTTTGAAAAAGAACTTTTTCAAAAAAAAAAAAAAAAAGGTCAGGCTTCCTGACCCCATCCTCTGAACACTGAAATTCCCTGGCCCAAATGGTGGCTGGTATTTTCGATTCCGGGAGAGTGGGAGGATGTGCTTGGAAGAGGTGTGGCCAGCACGTGAGGCTACAGCCTGTGCTGTCCCCTCACTGCCCAGCCGGTCTTGTTTGGCTGCAGGTGGGTTATCTCGTTTATTGCACTATGCAACAAATGGAAAAAGCACCTTTGTCAGTGGAGGCTTCTCTGGAGAGGTCAGCCAGAGTGGATGGCCTGGGTATGTGTTGAGGCTGAAACATCAGAACAGAGGGCTCTGGCCAGGCGCTGTGGCTCACGCCTGTAATCCCAGCACTTTGGGAGGCCGAGGCAGGCGGATCACTTAATGTCAGGAGTTTGAGACCAGCCTGACCAACATGGCGAAATCCCTTCTCTAGTAAAATACAAAAATTAGCTGGGTGTGGTGGTGGGCGCCTATAGTCCCAGCTACTCAGGAGGCCGAGGCAGGAGAATCACTTGAACCCCATTTTCTTTTTTTTTAAAAAAAAAGAACTTTCTGCAAGGACTGAGGCATTAACGGGTTGTATCTATAAACCGCCACTCCCTACAGAGGAGAGGCTTTCTGCATCACCATGCTTCTCAACACCACCCAGGAGGAAGTTTCTGGTTCTAAGAGAGCTGACTGGAGGAGGGGAACAGTCTGGGCCCTTGAAGAGTTCCTCTTCAGCTGCAGCTCAAAACCAAAATGCATCTCTTTACTCTAATAGACTGGCAACCAATTAGAAAGGTGATTATGCCAAATGTTGGTGGGGTTGAGGGATCCGGGAGATCCTCCTGCCTAGTGGTGGAGAGTAGACTGCACAGCCACTCTAGAAGCAACCCAGCCCTGTATCAGGACATTCCCTACAACCCGGCAATTCCCTGCTCAATGCAATCCTCATGCAGCTGCACTGGGAAGTATGGGAGAATGTTCACCGTGGCCTCATTTGTGTCAGCATGAGAGCAGCTGGGGACAATCTGCACGTCCATCACGGGAGATTGTAGGATAAGATGTGATGGGCGTACAGTGGCCTTGCGTGGACCAAGATGACACTGGGTCGTGACTGAGGAGCCTAACTACCTCAATTCTTTTCACCTGAGGGTCAGCAACATAAAGTTTCTTCTCCCAAAACACAAACGCACAGATCAGCACATTAAAAAGCAGCACAGAGGCTGGCCAAGGTGGCTCACACCTGTAATCCTAAAACTGGGAGGCTGAGACGGGCGGATCGCAAGGTCAAGAGATAGAGACCATCCTGGTCAACACAGTAAAACCTCGTCTACTAAAAATACAAAAATTAGCTGGGCATGGTGGCACGTGCCTGTAGTCCCAGCTACTCAGGAGGCCGAGGCAGGAGAATCACTTGAACCTGGAACGTGGAGGTTTCAGTGAGCCAGGATCCCGCAACTGCACTCCAGCCTGGAGACAGATTGAGACTCCATCTCAAAAAAAAAAAGCAGCCCAGAAACCCTGTCCCAGGCCCACGACAATATGGTCCAATGCCATCCCTGCCCTCCTGGCCTGTTCACTAGGCCGGTGGTGGTCTGGGGTGTCAGCAGCCCAGCAGGCCGAGCAGCTCACCAACACCTGAGCATGGCCAGCCAGCCCAGCTCGAGGGACAGAGTGGCAAGGTATCAGCAGTAGGGAGCAGCAGGCTGAGGAACAGGGAAGTGTTTGTGGAAATGTCCCCATTTCCAGAAGGGTGGGAGGCAGCACAGCTGCAGGCAGCTGTCCACCTCTGCTGAGGAGCCCAGGGAACTGTGGATGGCGCAGGATGGGACGAGGGGCTTCTGCCTGTGTTCAGTGTATTCACAGTCCTCTTCAAAGATCAAAGAGAGCCACCCTGCTGTTCCCCACCAGCACTAGGGCTCCTCGGCTTCACCCTGGACACTGCAGCAAGGGCAGCCCCAGGCGTGCTTTCCGCTCCCCTGCCTCCCCCAGACGTTGAGAGGAAAGTTCAGTGTTACACCCTCAATTTCAAGATGGGGATGCTGATGGCGACGTAGACTTCTGGGAGTCCCAAGGGGAGGTGAGGGAAGGAGATGGAATCCCCCTCTATCTTAGGGTTGCTCAAAGATGTTGGCTGTCATTATATTATAACCACTCGGTGAGTGCCCACTCACGGCTGTCATTACCCACAAGGCATGTGCCATCTCAGCAAATCAACTCAACAATCTGAGGTTAAAGGAACAAACGAACAGGACACCAAGGACCAGTTCCCCACAGTCACACAGCTAGTAAGAGGCAGAACTGGGGTGTGAACTGGGTCTCTAGGACGTCAAAGCCTGTGCCTGCTCCACTCTGCTGAGAGGCGAAGCTCTTCCAGGCCAGCCTTCGGCCTCTGCTCAGGCTGGGGAAAGATGGGGACTCATCCAGCTCTGCCTACCAGCCTGCACCAGTCCCGCCTCAGTCCCGAGCCACACGGGCACCTGCTCAGCTGTGCCCAGGCAGTCCCTGGGCCTGGACTGGGGAGGGGAGCCACAGCGCAGCCCAGGACACTTTAACACTCAAATCCAGCCATGAGAGGAGGCCGTGGACCTGCTGGCCCCCTGGGGATGCAGAATGGGCCAGGCAGGTTTTTCTTCTAGGTCTGTTTTAGGGAGATGGAAAGGGGGTTTGAAATCTTCTCTCTGAACATAAAGGCCATTGAGAGAGACCAGGACTAATTAAAGGGGCAGCCAAGCCAGTGGTGTGTGCCAGAGTGTGGGCAACTGGCTTGCTAGGGCTTGAACTGGCCTGATGTTGGCAGCCTCCCTCCCACAGGCCACTGCAGATTCTACAGACTCATCCAGGCTCCAGGATTCCCCTGCCAGACAGCTGCAGCCAGATTCCTTCCTTCCATAAATTCTTACTGAGCACTGATTCTGCATCAGGCACTGGGATTACATCATGGGCAAATACAGGCACTGTCCTAAGTCACGGAGCCTGCAGTCTAATGGAGGAGGCAAACAGTAAGCAAAGATTATATCAATGAGCGTGTTTTAGTACACTAAGTTCCAGTGCCTGTAGGAAAAGTCCTGGAAGGCATGAGGCTAAAACAGGACCCTGAACTGGTTATTGGGGGGCTGTAGTGGGGGGCAGTGTGTCCGATCACTGCCCCAAGGAAGTCAGTGAATTTATATGGCTAGGAAGACTTAGATGAAAAGTTTGTAAATGTGAAGTGGGCCCATATAATCTGTCATCCGAACCAAGTCACCAGGGGATCTACTAACAATTACACCAGCACAACAGGTACAGGCAAAGCTGTAGGTCACCCTATGCATATGTGGGGCAGGTAGCAGCGTGGTCAGGAGGGTGATGCCGCCCAAGCCAAGGAAACAAAATAGCAAAGGCCCAGGCCAGGCACAGTGGCTCACGCCAGTAATCCCAGCACTTAGGGAGGCCGAGGTGGGTAGATTACCTGAGGTTAGGGGTTCAAGACCAGCCTGGGCAACATGGTGAAACCCCATCTCTACTAAAAATACAGAATTAGTTGGGCATGGTGGCACGTACCTGTAATCCCAGCTACTCAGAAGGCTGAGGCAGGAGAATCGCTTGAACCCAGGAGGCAGAGGTTGCAGTGAGCTGATTGCACCCATCCTGCCTGGGCAACACAGCAAGACTCCAGCTCAAAATAATACAACACAATATAAACAGCAAAGTCCCCAGAGAAAAGAAAAGCAAGGTCTGTTCAAAAAAACTGGAAAAAAAAAAAAAAAAAAAAAAGGTCACAGGAGCTACTGCAGGAGGGAAGGAGCGGGTGCCAGAGACTGGAGATCAGCCAGTCACAGGGGTGTTCAGGTGCCTGCAGCTGGCATTTCTCCTGAGAGCAGTGAAAGTGACCGAAGACATGTTATTTTAGCTGAAATGAATGAGGCTGGGGCGGACTGAGCTGGGGGTGCAAATCAGACAGTGGTTACATAACTCCACCTGCATCTTGGCAAGAGACCTCTAAATGCCATGGGAAGAGGAGATCAGAGATAGACAAGAGTGGCTGAAAAGAGACCAACCATGGGCTCACGGAAAGGTCCCAGACAGAGACAAAGGTAGACAGACCAGGGTGGCAGCGGAGGAGACAGAGAAGCAGGCGGGTGCGAGATATCCAGGAGAGACGGGGCAGAGGGGCAGAGGCCACACCCAGATTTTCAGACCTGAGCCAACAGAAGGAGCAACAGGCAGAGGCCACAGCTTTCCACCCATCGCCCCTCTGCCTGCCCAGACACCTAGAGCAGCTCGCTCAGGGCAGTCTCCAAAGGTCCAAAGTCCTCAGGCCGCAGATCTGATTGAAAGGTCAGAGCAGAAGAGCTTCGGAGATGAGATCCTTCCCAACTCACTGCCCTGCGAACTCTACCAACGTCAACTCGGTGAATCCTCCTAAGCACCCCAGAAGCCACCTCATTTGACAGATGAGAAAACCAAGGCAGCACACAGTAGAGGGAGGAGCCACAGTGCCACCCGCAGTGGCAGTCGCACACTTTCAGCCACAGGCTCAGTCAACCTGACTCTCCCCAGGGCCTGGCAGCAGGTCACCAAGCTCTGGCCACACTCCCACAACCCGCATGTAGCAGGGCCCCTCCCCCTCACAGCCCAGCAGCCCACCTCACCCCCATCAGTCACCCTCTGGGGGCGGGGCCCAGCAGAGGCTGAAATCCTCCTTCAGGGCTTCTTAAGGGTAAAATGGACAGGAGAATGGCACAGCGAGGACCCAAAAGGGGTTTTTCTTGAATGGACCAGGCCAACCTCAAGAAGGAAGCGGCAGACAAGGCAGCGGAACCCCAATGCTGGCATCATCAACTGACCCTGGAAATACCTATTCCTCAACTCCCCTTTCTCAACAAGGGAGCCAGCCCTGCCTGTGCTTCTAGAAAACTTCCCAGCCCAACAAAAAAGGCAGAGGGAGAGGGGAAAAGTGGGAGAAGTCCTACCCACAGGATCTCAGGGCTGCACCAGCAGCCCTGACCGCCGGGTCCGCGCTGCCTGAGACCGCACCTTCCTAACGTCCTTATACTCCGACACCTGTGGATTCCCAGCGGCTCTGAGAAGCCCAAGGCCCCGCATGCTCACTGGGGCCCTGGCTTTCGGAAGGCACACCTGGGGAAGAGTCCAGCGGGGTTCAGGGCTCTGTCTCACCATCCAACCCCCACTTAGTCTCTGCGGGTCCCCAAGGCCGTCACGGAGGCCCTCAGCCCTTGCCTCCTTCCTGTCGCTCCCTCTCTGTCCATCCCCATCTTCACCGTTTCCATGCTTTAGTGGAACGTTTGCAGGTACGAGGGGCACACAGCTCTGGGAGATCTCAATTCTAAATCTGTTTCCACCACAATGAGCTCGTGGTCTCAAGCCAGCCTTCAAGCTTCAGTCTCACCTGCAAAGTCTCTCACTTTCCAAGGGCCCATACCTGCCTCATTCCAATGGGACCCCGTGAAGATGGAAGGACACAGCCGCTGGCAGAGCAATCTGAGGGAGGCGGCATTTCCCAAACAGGCCCGATTATAAAAAAGGTTAAAAGTTGAGACCCCACCCCCACCCCAACAACCAGCATTCTGGTTCAGGAGTTCTGGGATGGGACTCACAAATTGGTATTTTAACAAGTAACAAGTACTCCAGGTGAATCCTATAATCAGGCAAGTTTGGGCAACTGTGGGCTAGAGAAAGGTAGAGGAAGTCTGTATCTCCTGACCTCTGTGTGGAGGAGAACGGTTCGCTCAAAGCACTCCTTGGTCCATCCACACACAAAATCACAACACCTGCCCACACTTAGGTACCGGGTACCAGATGCCAACCTGGATGGTTTACATCCATCATCTCATTTGGTCTCAGCAACAACTGTGCAAGACAGATTGTCTTTTTACAGAGGAAGAAACTGAGGCTCAGAATAAGGACCAGCTCAAGGATGCGGCAAGTGAGACGGCAGGACTCGCCTCCACGCCAGTGCTGCTGGCTCCAGAGCCGGGTTCTCCCCAACACCCCGCAGCCTCTGCAAGGTGAACTCTTCTGCAGGGAGGGGCTGAACACACAATGCAGCTCCAAGCAGGGGTCCCGCTCCAATTCCCTCCCCCAAGCCTGGACAAGGTGGTCCCAATCATCCCACAGGAGAGAGGGGTATCCTACTGTATGGAAAGAGAAGTCCCTATTTTCTGTCCCTAAGTATGAGGAATACAGGGGTCCTGGCGCCTATAATCTAGAAAGGGAAGCAGGACCCACCTATAAAACAGTCAAATAGCAATCCAGAGCAGTGGGAGTTCTGAGCCAAAATGCCTGGTGCTGGAGTAAGGGGCTCCGAGAGGGTCTGGCAAGGAAGGGAGGCCGAGGTCAGAGAACGTGGTGCATCTGGAATGAAACCCAAGGCACCGCCCTCCCCACACACGTACATAATCCCCGCTTAGAGCACACGGCCAGCCCAAGCCAGAGTTTAGCAACTTCCATCTCCCTGGGGAGGAAGCAGTTTCCTTCTGCAGGGGAAGCTGCTGCCACCCAACCAGACAACCCCCCACGCAGCCTCTCCTGGGGGAGGAGAGCGGGGACGGAGAGAAAGCACGCGGAGGTCCTAGGAAGCTGGCCTTGTGCAGGGGGTCCTCCCAGGCCCTTCCACTCAGGAGAGGCACAACGGTGACAAAAGCTGACATTCACTGACACTTATTTACCATGCACTTTATAACAACAACCCCATTTACTCTTCACCACAAGCTTATTAAGAAGTAGGGTTAGCTGGGCGCAGTGGCTCACGCCTGTAATCCTAGCACTTTGGGATGCTGAGGTGGCTGGATCACCTGAGGTCAGGAGTTCAAAACCAGCCTGGCCATCATGGTGAAACCCCATCTTTAAAAAAAAATTAAAAAAAGAAGTAGGGTTTTTTGGCTGGGTGCAGTGGCTCATGCCTATAATCCCAGCACTTTGGGAGACCAAGGTGGGTGGATCACCTGAGGTCAGGAGTTCAAGACCAGCCTGGCCAATATGGTGGAACCCCTGTCTCTACTAAAAATACTAGCCGGACATGGTGGCATGCACCTGTAATCCAGCTACCTCAGAGGCTGAGGCACAAGAATGGCTTGAACCCAGGAGGCAGAGGTTGCAGTGAGCCAAGATTGTACCACTGCACTCCAGCCACTTACGGAGTAAGACTCTCACCACTTATACTTACAAAGTAAGACTCCGTCTTAAAAAAAAGTAGGGTTTTTCTGGTCACCATTTTAGAGATGGAAAAACAGGCTCGAGAGGGTTAAGTCAGCCGGCTAGCAAAGAGCAGGCCCCAAACCAAAAGCCAGGAGTTCTCCAACACCGAATCCCAAATTTTTTTCATGGCCTCTCTTTCTAATAGAACATCCAGGAAGTACAGGCTACCAGATCAGCCACTACCAGGCCACAGAGAAAAACCACCAGCACACACTGCCTCCTGAGGAGCATGGCACCAAGAGACAACCATGTGCAGATCTCTGCTGGGGGTCAGGCAGCTCATAACGAAGCTCACACCAGTGAGCACACAGAGCCCAGTTGGCTGTGCACAGGGCTCTGGAGAGGGCCGCTCTGGGGGCCCAATTCGGTGAAAGCAGCAATCACAGCAGCAGATCCTGCTCTGTTAACAAGAAATAGAATTTTCCTCCAAAGGAAGCTAGGAAGTTTTGCATTAGTCTCTGTAACTCACTGGCCAAAAATCTTTTACACACTAACCCTCTGGGAAAGCCTCGGAGAGGAAAAACAGCCTAGGACAGGAAGAACTGGGGGCAGGGGGAGGGGAAGGTCATAGGGAGAATGGGGCTCTGGGGTCCCACAGTAAGCTCGGGGTCCCCGTGCCTCCCCAGGGTTCCCAGAAGGCTGCATCCTCCTTCCCTGAGTCCAAAGCAGGAGGAGGTCAAGAAGAAGGAAGGGCGGGGTGGGGACCTGGCCCAAAAAGGCCCTTCTGCACCACAAGATTCCAGAACTTTTCATTAGCTCTGCAGCTCCACAGCGTGCCCTAGGGAACCCAAATGGCCAGGCCAGCCCAACCTCTGCAGACAGCTAGTGTGGCAGGCCTGGCGCTGGCAGGGAGGAGAGGTGGTGGTCAAAGCCTTCTGCTGACCTGCCAGCACTGCCCCAGGGGCCCAAGGTGCCGGCACAACCAGTCAGTGCATAAAATATAGCGATACTACTTCTGAGCCTATACACAAAAAATCAAATGCGGGGACTAGAACAGGTATTTGTATACCCACATTCACACAGCACTGTTCACAATGGCCACAAGGTGGAAACAACCCAAAGGTCCATCAGCAGACGAACAGATCAACAAAATATGGTCATACGTACAATGGAATATGATTCAGCCTTCAAAAGGGAGGAAATTCTGCCACATGCTACAACACGGCCCAACCTTCAAGACATTCTGCTAAGCAAAATAAGCCAGACACAGAACAGCAAATACTGTATGATTCTGCTTCCATGGGGCCCCAACAGTAGTCATGTTCAGAGAGACAGAAAGAAGAATGTGGTTGTCAGGGCTGGGAGTCAGGGGGATTGTTGATGGGCACAGAGTTTCAGTTTTACAAGATGAAAAGCGTTCAGGAGATGGACGATGGTGATGGCTACACACTGCACACTGTACACAACAGTGTACACGTACTTAACGTGCTGAACTGTGTGTACGCTTATAAGTGGTAAAAATGGTCAATTTCATATTATGTATCTTTTACCATTACGTGTATGGAATGTATATGTATGTTATATGTAATATATATGTATGTTATATGTAAATTTCATAGTATGTTATCTTTTACCATAATATATGTAATATTTATGTTTGATTATATATACATATAAAATCAAACCTAAAATCTTATCTGTGGCATAGAAAAATAACAGTGTCACCTGTGGGGAGTTGTTTTTTATTTTTCCATAAGCATGTCAAATTTTATCATCAAACAAAACAGATACCGAAGACTTGTAAATCAAAAACATTTCAAAACATGATTCAGGAGAGTGTTTAAGACCTCCAGGTAGAGTGGGGCAATGTTATCACCTGCCTGCTCTCCTTGCCACCGGCACCAGCCTGCCTGCAGAAGGCCAAGAAACCCTCCCAGCAGGGCAGCTGTACGGCACGGGCCTTCCCTGCCCACCCCCAACCGGCCTTTGAGAAACAGTGGGAGGGAAGCGTCCCCCATGGCCACAGACAACAGTGTGATGTGCAGCCTCCTCCTCCCTGTGCCCTGACTTCAGGGTGACTCAGGCGCTGGTTTCCCCGGAAGGAGTGAGCCAGCCGACTCTCTTTTTCCCTTTCTAGGAAGACCCGAGGGCATGACTTGGCCCAATCCCAGGGGCCCAGCCTTTTTACTCAGACTGTTATGGAGAAACCACCCCACCATGCTCCACTGCAGGAGAGGAAGCCAGAGTGAAGAGGGAGAAAAAGAGGAAAGCCAACGGAGGAAGACACAGAAAGGGGGAGACACGGTGGACAAGATGGGACCTCCCTCTTTCTAACCTCAACTCCCAACATGAACACCCAGGGAGAGAAGCATGGAAGCTCTGCAACCCGGCAGACTTGAGCTCTGGTCCTGATGTTCCCGCTGACTAGCTGTGTGCCCTTGACTCAGTTTCCCCATCTCTAACTTGAAGGGGATGGAACATTGGATATCCAAGGCCTCTTTCAACACTGAAACGCCAGGCTTCTGTAAGAGCTGGGTAACGGGCTGGGGCTGAGGAAGACCTGAAGAAAACTGGGCAGAGTCTTGGAACAGGGAGAGCTTTGGGTATGGAGACTCATGCCCGGTAGCCCTCCCAGAAGCAATGGCCCTAAGTGGAGCACCAGCATCCCCACCCTCAGGCCAAGCAACCCCATCATTCATTCATTCATTCATTCATTCATTCAAGATTTTCTAAACTCTTACCCTGGCCAGGTACTATACTAATGCTGGCAAACGGCAGTAAACAAGCGCAGCCTTGTGAACTTCCCATTGGGTTTGAAGATCTTTCACCCTACTCCCCGTCCCCAGGGCAGGCCCTTTGACGGAGCAGAGCATAGAAGAGCAATACAAACTGGCGAAAAGTGAGCCGCGTGGAGTCGGGAAAAGAGCGGTGAACTAGGCTGAGAGCTGGGGAGGTCTGGTTCAGTCTCCAGCTCTGTGGGCCTCAGTTTATCTGATGGGAGCGGGGGCTGGATCTGGTTTCTGACGGAGCTTCCAGCGCTGGCAGTCTAGACATCTTAGGGACTGACTCAACTTCTCAATCCTGGGATCACCAGAGGGAGGCCTGCTGGAGCCCAGCCCCGGGCAGCTTCTGACAGGCCCCAGCTTGGACTCAGCAGCAGCACTGACCCACCCAGGACCCTGCAAGCTGCAGACAGACCGAGGTGGCAGGCGGCCGACAGCGGACAGTGCTGGGGCAGAAAGGATACAGCTTCAGTCTGGCCGAGTCCAGCTGCTGGAGGCTGCTTGAAAGCAAACATCTGGCTTTAACTGCAGAGATAAAATGGATCTTATACGCAGTTTTCTCCAAGTTGTAACTGTCGGGCTTGGAATGGGGTCAAAGAAGGAGAGGGAAGGTAGGTGTGTGCCCTGTCCCTGTGCCGCAATGCCTAGTAGGGGAAAGCGGCATCCCACCCACCCCCCATCCCTGCTGGGTTTTAACCATAAACACAGCCCTTTTCTGAAGGCACGGGCTTAACACAAACCAGATGCAGTTGGGACTTTCCCCCACCCCCTACCTTGGCCCTAAAATTAAACGTTCAGTATCTCCTCTGCCAAACCTCACTTGAAGGCCGAGCCTTAAAGAGCCAGAGCCTCCGGTTCTCACCCTCACACACTCTCAATCACATCCCTGCTTAAACAAAATGTCAAAGTCCCCCAAATGGAAAGTGTTGATGGGGCGGCCCCCAGGAGGGCCTGACACCCAAGCAGGCAGGGCACGGGCAGATTTGAAAGGAGAGGTCTGGAGAAGGAGCGCTGATGCTCCAGCACCGGCGATGCCCCCAGAAAGGACCGAAAGGGTTTCCTGAGGGGGTAGGGGGGATGATTACCCATCCCTAGGGGGATTTGCCACTGGAACGAAGCCAACCCACAGGAAGCCAGCCTGCGCACCCACCCCTGTCCCCAGGGGACTCTGGAGATTCCTGGAAGAGCTTATTTCCTGGACTTCAGTTTCCAATCTCTAGAAAACAGGGTGAATAATGGACATCTTATTTAACTCTGATCTCACCCACAGCTGTGACGATCTAAAAATCCCTCTTAGGCGAACTCAACTCTGCTTGTCTTCCTAGGTTTCCCCAATGCCGGGTTGGTTGCCTCTCTGTCCTGAAAGTTTTCCTGGTCCTCCTTCCGACACCAGCTAAAGGCCCAAGCCACTCCAACCACTCCCCACCCTCAGCCTCCATGTCCCCGACTCGGTGCCTTAGCGATGCCTCAGTCTCAGCACTGATCAGCGTGCTCAGCATAGGGACCTCTTATCTCCCAGGCAGACACACATCCTCTGCTCTTAAGCTCAGAGGACCACATCTTATGTTGCGTGTACTCCACAGAGCCTAGCACAACACACACTAAAGTGGGTGACTCAATCTCACCCAGTTGCCATGACTCCTTAAGAGACAAGTGATAGTAGAAAAATATTTGAAGAGGAATGATGCTTCAGATAGAAATTCTCTGACTTGTCCTAAAATTTACATACTAATTTTTAAAATAATGAATCCTCTAGCCTTCACACAGCCATTTGTATTTTTGTATATTATGTTCCTTGTTTACACTACTTACTATACTATCTTCCTTATTTACAGTGCAATCAATTATAATGTATTACTCTTTAGAGTTCTCTGACTTTCAACAGTCTGTTGAATATTTTATTCCTGTATAATCTTCCTAATTATCATTTTTAAAGGCTGCAAAAATATTGCACCATCATGATGTATCAGGATGGATAGTTTGTTAAATTCCTTCCCCAGGGTTAGTTAGATGTGGAAGCACTTTTTTCCCCAGTTTTGCTCTTACACACGAGTATTTTTTTTTTTTTTTTAAGGCAGAGTTTTGCTCGGTTGTCCAGGCTGGAGTACAGTGGCAAGATCTCAGCTCCTTGCAACCTCCGCCTTCCGGGTTCAAGCGACTCTCCTGCATCAGCCTCACGAGTAGCTGGGATTACAGACGTGCACCAACACGCTGGGCTAATTTTTGTATTTTTAGTAGACATGGGGTTTCACCATGTTGGGCAGGCTGGTCTTGAACTCCTGACCTCGTGATCTGTCCACCTCAGCCTCCCAAAGTGCTGGGATTACAGGCGTGAGCCACTGCGCCTGGCCCATACGAAGAATATTCGTAAGCACGTCTTTCTTTCAGTTGGACAGTTTCCTTAGGACACATCCTGGGGGGTGAAATTACAGGGCTAGAGGGTCTGATCATTTTCACAGCTTTTGCTGCATCAAGAGCCATGATGCTATCCCAAAGGCTGTGCCAATGTGAAACACCTTAAGAAATGAACATATCACTCGCTCTATTAGAAACTTGCCCTGGTCACACTCTTTCTTTTTAAAAATTGTTGCTCAGCTAAGTTGCTTTGACTGAAAGATTTCACCTTCTCTGGGCCTCCAGATGAAGTGTCCTGGAGATCCTTTTTCCTAAATCTTAGCTTCAAGTCCCAGCTTTACTAAGCCTTCTTGTACTCCTAGTCCACTCTGATGCCAGCAGATCTGTAACCGCTCCCCTGGTGCCCTCCATGCGGCACTCAATTCCACTCCCCCATCGTCAGCCTCCCTCTGTTTCCGAGCTTCCCGGTCCTTGTATGTACTGTGGCCTCCACATCTCGCCTATGAAGCCCCCACAGGGAAAAGGAGGGAAGCAGAGAAGCAGCCAGAGTGTTTCTTGACCTAGAGCCTCCAAAATGAACCCCAGAGTATGGAGTCATTAGGGGGTCACCTGGAAACTGAGTCCGGCTGGCCTCCCAGGCTTCCCATTGCCCGGGAATGTCTCGAGGAAGCTGTCTGAGTCTATCCCAGCAAAACACAACTGCTGACAGACCCAGGCCGAACTGATCCAGTCTCATGACAATGACAAGGCACTCACGGTGTCCAGGGCCAACCCAAACCCCTACAGTCATGTGGTTTGGAAGAAAGCTAGAACCCAGACAACAGTCCACAGTCAGAATTTGGCTCAACTGAGACTAGAGGATCAGAGGTCACTCCGGTGGGCAACCAGGGAAGCAGGGCGAGGCAGGAAGCAGAAAGTTAAAAAGCCTCTCTCCACAGGAAACCGAACAGCAGGGCAGGGCAAGTCACAGAAGGACACAGATGTTTGCGCTCGGTGGCAGGGGAGGACCTGCTGAGCTGGGTGAGAGGGATCAGTGGGAAGGGTGGGCCACCTGCCTGATACGGACGGCCCCTCAGAATCCCTGGGATGCATCACTCATCGGCAGGGCCTCCGCTGCTAGCACTGAAGGGTTGCTTTAAAGCCGCATTACAGAGAGCCAGCCGGACCACGTGCTTCAAATCCAAAAGCCTTTTACAACCAGGAAAGCCGTAACAGATTTCCTTTCCTTTCTCCACTTTTGCTGTAAGTCATGGGGGTTTGGTATCCAGAAGAAATACTTGATTCACATTTGGGGTGGCAAGTGAATGTATGGTCTAAGTCACAAGGAGACAAAGCTTAATTAAGAACATCCTGGAAGAAGAGTAAATGAGAGTGAAGGAGTTGAAGCCAGGCACCGTGATACCCACTGTAGTCCCAGCAACTTGAGAGTCTGAAGCAGGAAAACTGCTTGAGATGAGGGGTCCAAAGCTGTAGTGAGCTGTGATCATGCCACTGCACTCCAGCCCGGGTGACAGAATAATGAAGACCCTGTCTCAAAAAAAAAAAAAAAAAAGAAAAAAAGAAGAAAAAAAAAAACATGGAGAGGGGTACTGCACAGTGGGTTACTTCTGTATTCCTGGCACTCTGAGAAGCAGAGGTGGGGGGATCACTTGAGCCCAGGAGTTTGAGACCCTCCTGGGCAACACGGTGACACCCTGTCTCCATTTTCATAAAAACTGAAAAACATTAAAAAGAAAAAAAAAGTAAAGGAATTGAGTTTGTTTCGCTAAACTCTTCCCATTCAGTCTGAAGCAATAAATACTCCTCCACATAATCCTTCATAGAGTTCTCTAGCTTTATGTAAAAATTAAGTAGGGCGCCTGCTGGAAATGCAGATTTCTGGGCTCTAACTACAGTATCTGGTTCAGAAGGCCTAGACAAGGCCCACGAAGCTACAGTTTTTTATTGCTTTTTTTTTTTAATGGAGTCTTGCTCTGTAGCCAGGCTGGAGTACAGTGGTGCAATCTCGGCTCACTGCAACATCCGCCTCTTGGGTTCAAGTGATTCTTCCACCTCAGCCTCCCAAGTAGCTGGGACCACAGGCGCATGCCACCAGGCCTGGCTAATTTTTGTATTTTTAGTAGGATGGGGTTTCACCATGTTGGCCAGGATGGTCTTGATCTCTTGACCTCATGATCCACCCGCCTCGGCCTCCCAGAGTGCTGGGATTACAGGCATGAGTCATTGTACCTGGCCAAAGCCACAGTTTTTACACAAACCCAAGTGGTCCACAGACCACCCTAAAAGGAATACAGCCTTGAAGTGAACCTCTCCATTTGGGTAGCAGAGGGTGGACATACCCATGGGAGCTAGAATACCTATGAGGAAGTTGTGGCCGCCTGCAGTGGGTAATTACCGAATACAGCTTAGGCAGGAGGCCCCTGATTGCATGACCCGCCTCCAATCCTCATCGCTTTGTGAAGGAACCTCTCCTTCACAGACCAAAGCACAAGTCAGTCTTGTCTCCTCAAGGCCCTCTCTCTCTCCCCCAATTACCATGAATCGTACTTGGACCAGCCTTTAGAGTTCATTGTGCTTTTCTGGGTGGAGGGGAGACAAAGCGGGTAGAATGTCTAACAAACCAGACAGAACAAATCAATCCCAGCCCATGCACATGGCCACAAGCTGCAGTCATCATGAGATCCCAACAGGGAGCTCTTTACCCAAACAACATAAACAGCAGCTAAGACATTCCAGTGGCTTCCCCCTTGTCTGCCCCCAAGGAAACGTCCCAAAACCAAGATTCTCTCTGGTGAATCCCATGGTTCCAACGTTCTAATCATCCACAGCCCCTGGAAATTGGAAAACTGAAAACTGTTTGCTACTGTGTGTCAGATGGGCTGGTTGGAGGATACACAGCTCTAGAGACATCAAGCATCTTCAAGGCACATCTCCAACAGAGTCTGCCTGAGAGTTCCATGAGGGTAAGAGGGGTTTGGATAAGATGCCATCATTTAAGCATTCGTCCCCTCTTCCCCCAAGAGACACCTGTGACCTCCACCTGTGGTCCCTGCCCAGAACCCACCCAACTCAATGAAACCGCCAGAGTGGCAGGAGAGGGGGCCTTCTGTGTATCAGCTCCTGTATACTAACAATGACTCAGCCATCCAGGTGTGCCACCGCTGTGTGCACCATGCCCAGCACACCCACCATGCCCATTCTGGCATTTAAGGCCACCCAGGAACTCTTTGGTCAGTTCTTACAATTCCTAAGGACTGAAGCCTTACTCTCTATTTGAGGTCAAGCAATTCCATGAATGGACCATCTTCTTCCTGCCCCACATTCTGGGAAATTCAGTCTGACATGTAACTGCTTGGGTGATGGTGGGGTTACCCAGTAACAGAAGCACCTCTGTGGGTTGCAGGGAATCAGGAACCCTCAGCCCACAACCAGCACCCTGGTCAAGAGTTCAGCAAGGCATCTGGCCAGCACGGGAAGGGGTCTTCCTGCCCTGGAAGCTTCCGCCTCGTGACTGGGGAGGAGAGGGGCGTGTCTACCTGGCCCAGAGAATGTCTGGTTCAGGGAAGTGAAGAGAGGGAAGTGAGAGACGGCAGGTTTGGGTTCTCATTTATGACCGCTCCCGCTTCCCTTCTGTTTCACCAAACACCCTGGCTCTCCAGACAAGCCTCAGAGCCAGACAGGAACTTGAGGAACGTGGTCAGGAGCCAGGTCTGGGCAACATTTTTCCAGGCGATCCCACCACTTCTCACACCGAGGCCCATCAGCCCGGAGCCCTGACCTCTCAGGTGTCATGTCTGGCAGGTGGTGGCTGCTGAGGACTCTGCTAAGAAGCTAGTCCCTGAACACTTAACATTGCCTCCCAAACATTCAAACATTTCAGAGGTTTCTAAACCACTTTCTATGATTGCTAGATTCATAGGTTAACAGGACCTTCAAAACCTTAGAAATGTACGCTCAGAGCCAGACAGATTAGTGACTGAGATCGTTTGGGGCAGAGGAAAATCAGATGCCCCACACACCTAGGCAGACTACTGGCAGGGGACCGTCCAAGCTCAAACCCCTGCCTGCCGAGAGACGAGCTGACTGCAGCGGTGAACCAGGCCACGCACCTCCGTGCTCTCGGGGTGGGAGAATTTCTCCTCATTCTTATTTTCTTCTTTGTACTTTGTGTAGTTTCCAAATTTTCCACAATAAATACCACTTTTTTTTAATTAAGAGAAAAAACAGGTGGCACATGAAGCTGGTCAGTCTTTGCAAAGCAACTGATTCACATGGAAAAGAACTCCTAGAAACGATCCTTTCCGAGTACGGTAAAAACCCCAGCTCTGGATATTATCCTAAAATACAGGAAAACGTCCACATGAAAGGAATATTTATAGAGGCATTATCTATGATAGGCCAAAACTGGAAACCACGAATGTGTCCAATAATGGGAGAATGATTAGGAGAGGCCATGTCGGCAGCTGAGACGGGAGGCAGCTGGGAAGGCGGACGGCCCAGGCCCAGCCCTGAGTGACCACACGGTTTCCTTCCTGAAGGGAAGTGGGCAGATCCCAAACTGCTTCTAGAAGGCAGTTTTGGCCTCAGCAGCCACCCTTCTGGAAAGGGACAGTGGGCCAGGCTCTCATTTGCATAATAAAATGGGAACTTTGCCCATCACATGCTGAGCACCCAAAGCAAATATTCAGGTTGGTACAAAATTGCCATTACTTTTGCACCAACCTCACAGTTCCCTTTTCCGTGAAGACCTGAGAAAACCCCTGAACTCGGAGCCAGGAGTCCCCACAGCCTGCTTTCCAGCTCCTGTCAAACTACTGCCACGAGAGAGTCTCCAAGACGTGCTCAAGGGCGTCTCAAAGGACCTGTGCCTCTCTGAGGTTAAACTTCTGGGAAGAGTGGAGCTCGAGCTCATCACCTCAGCTCCCTGTGGAAATGACTGCCTACAAGTGTGATTTAACACCGTATCTGTGGCGTTCACTGGGAGTTGACTTCAGAGACAAGTATACGAAAAGCGTCTGTGTGTTCCATGAAACTAACACAGCACTGTCTACTGAACCACTCTCCTATTAGTGCTTGCCAAAAGTGCCCCTTTCTCATGAATTGGCATACTTTCTTTTACTAAAAAATAAACACTCTGGTACTTCCAAGTTATCTTTTTGCTTTGGCTGCCAGGAAGCTCATAACCAGGGTCAGTGCTGACTTACAAAAACTAACCCTTTTTTTTAATATTAGGCTAGGCAAAATATGCCATACATAGCAAATACTGCATAATCTGACTTGTACATGGAATCTAAAAAAATATCAAACTCAGAAGCAGAGAGTAGAATGGTGGCTACTAGAGCTGGGGGGTTGGGGAGAAATGGGAAGTTGTTGGTCAAAGGGTACAAACTTTCAGTCAGGATGGTTATTATTGCTAATAATACTACAGTTGAGCTACCAGAATAACACATGGGTAAGAGGCAACGACCCCCACACTCCCACCATGTAGTAGAAAATCCACGTATAATCCACTCTCTAAAAACTTAACTGTTGTAGCCTACTGTTGACCAGAAGCCTTACCTATAACATACACAGCTGATTATAAATACATCAACATCCATGTTGTATGTTATATACTGTATTCTTACAATAAAGTGACCTAAAGAAAAGAATGTTAAGAAAATCATAAGAAAGAGAAACCATATTTGCTATTCATTGAGTAGAAGTGGATCATGAAGGTCTTCATCCTGGTTGTCTTCACATTGAGTGGGCTGAGGAGGAGCAGGAGGAGGAAGAGGAGGAGGAGGAGGAAGAGGAGGGGGAGAAGGAAGAGGAGCAGAAGGAGGAAGAGGAGGAGGAGGAAGAGGAGGAGGAGGAGGAGGAGGAAGATGAGGAAAAGGAGGAGGAGGAGGAAGACGAGGAGGAGGAGGAAGAGGAGGAGGAGAAGAGGAGGAGGAGGAGGAAGAGGAGGAGGAGGAGGAGGAAGATGAGGAAAAGGAGGAGGAGGAGGAAGAGGAGGAGGAGGAGGAAGAGGAGGAGGAGGAGGAAGAGGAGGAGGAGAAGAGGAGGAGGAGGAGGAAGAGGAGGAGGAGGAGGAGGAGGAAGAGGAGGAGGAGGAGGAAGAGGAGGAAGAGGAGGAGGAAGAGGAGGAGGAGGAAGAGGAGGAGGAGGAAGAGGAGGAGGAGGAAGAGGAGGAGGAAGAGGAGGAGGAGGAAGAGGAGGAGGAGGAAGAGGAGGAGGAGGAGGAAGAGGAGGAAGAGGAGGAGGAGGAGGAAGAGGAGGAGGAAGAGGAGGAGGAGGAGGAAGAGGAGGAGGAGGAAGAGGAGGAGGAGGAAGAGGAGGAGGAGGAGGAGGAGGAGGAAGAGGAGGAGGAAGAGGAGGAGGAGGAGGAAGAGGAGGAGGAGGAAGAGGAGGAGGAGGAAGAGGAGGAGGAAGAGGAGGAGGAGGAGAAAGAGGAGGAGGAGGAAGAGGAGGAGGAGGAAGAGGAGGAGGAGGAGGAGAAGGAGGAGGAGGAAGAGGAGGAGGAGGAGAAGGAGGATAAAAAGAGGAGGAGGAGGAGGTGTTGGTCTTGCTGTCTCAGGGGTGGCAGAGGCAGAAGAGCTGGAGGAGGTGGACGGGGAGGCAGGGGAGGCAGGCACACTCAATATAATTTTTATGAAAAAATAAATCTGCTTCTAAGTGAACCTGCACAGTTCAAACCTGGGATGTTCAAGGGTCAGTTGTATACTGTTTATTTGAAATTTGCTAAGACAGCAGATCTTAATGTCCTTATCTCTCTCTCTCTCTCTCTCTCTCTCTCTCTCTCACACACACACACACACACACACACACACACAATGACAACTATGTGAGGTGATGGACGTGTTCATTAACTTAATTGTGATAATCATCTCACAGTGTACATGTCTATCAAATCATCATATTGTATAACTGAAATATGTATAACTTTAAATTTTCAATTATATCTCAACAAAGCTGGGGGATTACATTAAAATTTTTTTAAAAACTAACCTCTTTTAACATTGTTTCCTTAACAATTGTCTTCTTAACAATTGTCTCATTCCCACTATGACATAGCTCTGGATCTTCTAACTTTAATTTTAAACTCTGGCCCAGGCACAGTGGCTCACGCCTGTAATCCCAGCATTCTGGGAAGCCGAGGTGAGAGGATCACTTAAGGCCAGCAGTTTGAAAGCAGCTCTAACGACTTGACAAGACCCCACCTCTATTTAAAAAATTAATAAATAAAACAACAAAGAACTTCTGCAGGCTGGGTGTCATGGCTCACACTGGTAATCATGGCACTTTAGAAGGCCGAGGTAGGATGACCTCTTGAGACCAGGAGTTTGAGACCAGCCTGGTAAACATAGCCAGACCTTGTCTCTACAAAAAAATGTAAAAATTAGCCAGGCATGGTGGCATGCACCTGTAGTCCCAGCTACTCAGAGGAGGCTGAGGTGGGAGGATCCCTTGAGGCCAGGAGTTTGAAGGGGCAGAGAGCTCTGACTACACCACTGCACACCAGCCTGGGTGACAGAGTGAGACCCTGTCTCTCAAACAAAATAACAAAAACACTCTCTGTTATACACAAGCCTTTTAATACATCCACCTCAAATGCTTTTTGGAAAGAGGCAGGAAAGTACAAATAAACAGCTATTTATGAAACAATCTCTGTACTTGGATCTCACTTGCTCCAGGGAAGGAACATAAAGGCTGTGTAGCTACATAAGAAAAAGTGTTTTTGATAAAATGCCAAGTGGGGAAATAAAAAAGCAGAGCTCAATATTATATACACTATGATTACTGCTATCAGAATAACGCAGGCATGAAGATTAAAAATAAAAATAGGTTTCTGAAAATATAAATGGTTGTGTTTAAGAGAAAGGGTCTAAGATGATCATTTTTCTCCCCTAACTTATTTATCTTCTCAAATGGAAACAGAGGCTCATGTGGGTGAAGCAAGTAAGGCAGGCAGAGGCTAGAAACACAGCGTTCCCCTGGGTGTTCTGATGCATCTCACAGGACGAGGGGGTGGGCTACAGGCCCTGTGTGAACCCTGAGGGACCAGCCCCCAGTGGGTGGTGCCATGGATTTCAGGGCCTTGGATAAAAATGACTTGTTCATTCAAGTCACAGCTGTTTGAGATCCCTGCAATACCCCTGACATGTTCTGATCCCTCCCTCACAACTGGGCACCTGGGGAGGGGCACAGAAGGAGGAGCCAGGAGCCATGACCCCAGACCCAGATGCCTAGGACTTGGTGGGCAAACCACTGTTCCTCATCCTCCAGCACCAGATCAGAAGCCACTCCCTGCAGGAAGCATTCCTCATCCACCTCCAGAAAATACCCCCACGCCCAACCGACAGGCATTCACACCCACCCAGCCTGTACTTCTCCTTCACAAGGCACCCCAAGAGCTTACCCTTGACATTCTTCTACCCCGTGGACCACAAGCTCTGGCCCCGTATGGCTCTGGCTGGTGTGCAGCCCACATCAGCGGAGTGGCCGCCAGAGAGAATGGTTCACCCTCTGCACACAGCCAAGGCTTGGCCAACTGGGCTAGCAGCTTCCCCGAGTCGGGATCCCGTGATGCCAGAATGGCTGGCAGCTGCCTTTATTGCCCTACATCTCTTACTATAAGAGCCCACATCCAGGGAAGGGGCACCCAGGTGGTCTGAGGAGGGGGGAGAGGCAGGGTCTGCTGCTCAAATTCCCACCTAGCCTTGGCGAGTGAGCGGGAGAGGCAGGGCTGACTCACCAGCTCGCAGGTGGAGTGAGCTCATTCCCTTCCAGGGCACCCTTGGAATTGAAAACCCACGGCAGTGATGGTTCCCATGGCAACGGGCCAGCACCTCCTCCACAGCCGCCTTCCGTGGAGTACCATTTGCCTGTGCCCACGGGTCACTTACCCTCCCTCCCCAGCCTAAATCTCAGAATGCAGAGTAAGGCGAGGCCTTGAAGGCTGGGCAATGCACAGCCCCTTCCCTCTACACCCCAGCCCTGCCTGCTTCCAACCTGAGACTGCTTCAACACATTCAAGACCATGAAATGCTCGCCCAGCCATGCATCCCTTCTTTGGAAGGCTGTTAGGAATTCTATTCTGAGCTAGATTCCATCTCCACACAACGCTCACCAAGTCCTACTTCTCCCCATTGGGTCTACCCAACACATCCCCTCTTCCAAATGACAGCCTGGAGCCTGCTCTAAGCAGCCCAGGTCAATCAAATAGTCCCAACACAGTTTCCACCCTTCTGCACCCGCTGTGTGGGTTTCTCTCCCTGGGATTACATTGGTCTATAATCCTCTCAATGTGTGGAGTCTAATTTAGACAGCCACACACTGAGCAAGTCTCAGGACATGCCTGGTACCTGCTACTGCCCCCAAGATGCCCGGAGCCTGTCCCTCGCTGACTCACCAGTCCTCACTGCTGCCCATGCCCAAACATCTTTCACTCCAGCTGCACCCAGCCCACTCCTCACTCGCCTCCTCCCCTTCCCTCTGCAGAACTTTGCACTCCCTTTTTCTTGCCTTTGGTCACACTCGTTGCAGGCCCACCTCCCCTTGACCCAGCCCCACCACCAGCTTGGCCTGACTTACAGAGCCCAGATTTGATTTTTAGCTCACATGATCACCTCCTCCAGGAAGTCCTATCTGTCTCCTCCAGGATGGGCTGGAGCCTTCCTTGAAACTCCATTCGCTATACCAGATGTGGTACCTTTTTTTTTTTTTTTTTTTTGAGACGGAGTTTCGCTCTTGTTACCCAGGCTGGAGTGCAATGGCGCGATCTCAGCTCACTGCAACCTCCGCCTCCTGGGTTCAAGCAATTCTCCTGCCTCAGCCTCCCGAGTAGCTGGGAGTATAGGTGTGCGCCACCATGCCCAGCTAATTTTTGTATATTTAGTAGAGACTGGGTTTCACCATGTTGACCAGGATAGTCTCGATCTCTTGACCTCGTGATCCACCCGCCTCGGCCTCCCAAAGTGCTGGGATTACAGGCATGAGCCACCGCGCCTGGCCTAGATGTGGTATCTTTGTATATGACAAGGAAATTGCCCGTCTCTGGGTCTCTCACCCATGGGCCCCCTTAGAGACAATAGACCATGCCTCTGCTGCTTATCTGGAAAGAATGTCTGCTTTATGTTTGTTAAGTCTGGGCGGCAAGCAGGTAGATACTCACGTTATTATTCTCAATGCTTTTTCTTATGTTTGAAATGACAACTTTAAACAAAGATGACCCACAAAAACTTGAATTGAGTAGATGAGCTGGGGCTGGCTGCAGCGCCTTCTGCCCCAATGTGTGTTTGAGAATCTCATGTATCCAGCTGAACTCACCCTTCAGAAACTTTCCTCCCACCTGGGGCTGGAACCCAACACCACCTGGCCAGTTATCCAGAGCAATTAGTTCACACCCTGAGGTAAGCACCTGCAGCTTGCCTAGCACAGCAGCACCACCAAGATGAGTTTTTACTCACACTGTATCATTTCTTCTCCGCTTGTTCTTCCTCACTTAAGAAGTTCCCAGTAGTTCACACTAGCACACTAATCTCAGTGCCAATAAAATAGCCCAGATAGTTAAATATTACCGGCAATTCTGTTACTAATGGCTGAAGCTGAGTAATGGGTACACGGGAAATCACTATACTATTCTCTCTACTCCTGTGTGTGAATTCTCCATAATAAATTTTTAACAATTCATTCATTTATTCATACAACTAACATGCATCATGGATAAAGAGAGAAATAAGAATCACCTCCCTATGAACTGGTTATTTATTAAATTCTAAATTGCGTGCTACCTTATCCCACCCCAGGAATTAAACATCTATCTGCATAAAGGTTATGCTAACCTAACCTACCCAAGGATGAACAGCAAGTAAGGAGCTCCAGCACTGCCTCTCCTGACTGTAGGGAGCAAGGAGCCTTTCCAGCCCCGCCTACTCCACCTATGCTTGAAGGCTCCCACACACACGGGCATCACTGAAAGGCAGCAAGGGGCTGCAGGAAGCCCACAGCATCCCTCCAACTTAAAGGCAACTTTCCCTCAAAGGACAGGATTCAAGCACCCTCCATTCTACCATTACGACTTTTCCATAAAGCCCCCGCCCAACCCTGAGCCACCCCCACCTCTACCGTTTAACACAGCACTGGGCCTTCAGTCTCCATGACCAGAGAGGGGCCACTTCCCTGGTGCACAGGAATGCTCAGGTCAGGAGAGAAGCGTATGGGGCCCGGGGAGGGTGGAGACTCAGCTCCATCTATCATGAGGCACGTCCCTTCTCCAGGCAGGGCTGACGGCTGTTGATTGCCACCAGAAGGAATGCCCTGGCAGAGGGGAAGCAACCAGGACAGGGATTAGCAGTGTGAGCTCTGGCCAGGCAGCCCTGAAATCAAAGCCCAGCTGCCCTACTAAAAGCTGTGAGTTGGGGAAAATCATTTAAACTCTCTAAGCCTCAGTTCCTTCTGCAAAGTGGGACTAAAAATGTTAAAGTACCTTTTCTTCATAGGGCGGCTATGATGATTCCTTGGCAAAAAGCACGTAAAGGACTTAGCACAGGGCTGGACAGGCAGTATTAAGTGCTGGCTATTAATACCAAGATTGCCACCGCCACCAGGCTGCCTCTGTCCTGCAGGCTCATTTCTCCATTCCCTCCTCAACTGCAAACTCAAGAGCCAGTCCCAGGAACATCGGAGTATAAGGGCCTGCATGTGGATCACTACCTCCAACTTGGCAGGGTACACCTGCCTGCATGTGTGGAATTCATCTGAAATTGACCACCCACACACTAGCCAGAACCCCGGCAGCTTCATCTGCCTTCAGAATACAGAGTCCTGCCCCATGTGCATCTATCTGAAGGTGTTCTGGAGCCCACCTACAAGGATGACTTCAGAAGATGGCGTACGTGTACCCAGAATAAAGAATCCTTACCAAATCTAGCCCCACAAGGAATGAACTCATGGCAGAGTGCCCTTGAACAAATCAGATCACCACTATGGACCTCGTCGTCCCTTTATCTTAGGAAGGAAAGGGGTAAGTAACAGTGCAGGTCCCTTCTGGCTTAGGCATTCTATTGATTTCTTCAAACTGCTGCAAACGAGAGAAGGGCCAGAGCTAGGCTCTGGAAATAAACAAGTGAAAGACAAGGCCACCTATTGACACCAGTCCCTTGGGCAGATTCCAGGCTAAAAGCCTTGCTCCCTGGCTCCAGACAGTGTTTCAGACCCACTGAGCCCACAGGCAAGCAGCCTCCTCTCACCGGGCCTGTGGGTCAGCCACACCTACACAAAGGACCAATTATCATCAGTCCACCTTGCAGTCCTTCTGAGCCACCTCCAGCATCCCCACCCCCAGACACACCTGGAGCACCCAGGCTAGAAGGCAGAGCTAAGGTACCCTTTACCAACCCCAAACAAGGGAGAATGCCTCCCCAATTTCACCTTCCCAGGCACCTGGCCTCCCACTCAGGACCACACCCTAAGCAGGTATTTCCAGAGCCAGAGCCCAGGACACACACAGCACTGGCTTCTGGGTCTGTCTATAAAGGAAACACATTCACCTGGTCCCACTTGCGCCCTCCCTAGAGGGTGAGAACAAATTCCTCAAAGCTGAGGACACAGAGGGCTCCTCAAGAAGCTGTGTTTGCAGAATAGTTAATTTCAGGGCCAGGCTAAGAAGCCCAGGAGTCAACTGCAAGGTCACCTTTAGAAGTGCCTGACTTGGATGAGAGTGGTGGCTCATGCCTGTAATCCCAGCACTTCGGGAGGCTGAGGCAGGAGATGGGTTAAGCCCAGGAATTTGAGACCAGCCTGAGTAACACAGCAAGACCTGTCCCTACAAAAAAATAAACAAAATTATCTGGGCATGATGACACACTCCTGTGGTCCCTTGCTACTTGGGAGACTGAGGTGGAAGACTCACTTGAGCCCAGGAGGTAGAGGCTGCAGTGAGCTGAGATTATGCCACAGCACTCCAGCCTAGGTGACAGAGTGAGACCCTATCTCAAAAAATAAAAACATAATAATTTTGTTTTAAAAAAGAAAAAAGAAGTGCTCGACTCTGCTGAGTGTCCCCCAAGAGGGCAGAAACACAGAATGTTGGCATCACCCCAGACCCTAGAGATCATCTGCCATGAGATGATCCAAGCACAGCCTTCACACCAGTGCCTCACCGCCATCCTACCACCCAATTTCTTTATTTATAGGTGGGTTCGGGTGTGACTTACCAGCATCACAAAGTGACCACAGGCAGCACTAAGACAAGACCTCGGGTCTCCTGAGGCCCTGGTACCTAATACACAACCATTCTTCCTGTTCCTGAGGGACAAGGTAGGTTTCTGCCAAGCAGCTCTCTGGCCTAATAAGTCAAAAAAGACAGTCTTTTCACACCTATCCACTGTCCCAAAGTCCCAACAGAAAGGGAGCAGGAGGCAGGTGAAAGGTTTGCTAAACCCCACATCCTGTCAAGCTGGAGGCCCCACAGTTATCTAGATCCACATCCCTTGGGACACTTGGCTAAAGACAGCGGGCTGGTGATATCCAACACTCAAGAGAGAACCCTCAGTGGAGGGGTTGAAAGGAGAAGGAAAACCAAGGCCTAGGTTTTACTTCCTTTGAGGTCCTCAAACGCACACAAAAGGACCAGAAATTCCCTGTGATTTTCTGAAGCACGGCCTAGCCAAATGCAATAACCCCACCCTCCGGAGAGGAAGGGGCAGGGTGCAGAGGGACGTGTCAACATGGCCAGTACCTTGGGAGAGGAATCTGATGGGTAGCTAGCCAAAGGAAAAATGCAGCTGGGCTGGCTGGTAGAGGGCTGGGAGGTCTGTGCCAGCTCCAACCAGCCCACCATCAGAGGCACCAGCTCAGAGAGGGGCGCTGAGCAGCGTGGCAGGGGCTGAGGTCATCCTAGGCTATGACCCCCTCCCAATGACAAGACCAGCTTCTCTGGCCTCCTTTGATTCCAGGACACACTTCTGAGTACCGAGGAGCCAACTGGGCCTCTGCCCGGGTCCCAGGAATCAACCTCATCTCTGGGGTGCTCCTTGGTGACTCAGAGCACCGCCACCCAGGCCCTCAGCATCTGTCAGTTGTCTCCTGCTGGACTACAGCTGCCACACTCCAGTCCAGAGGCCCTCACCATCACCGTTCATCAACATTGGATACTCGGTGAATACCTAGTATGTGCAAGCGTGGCTCCTGCTTACCTGCTCTTTGGGGAGCTGGGATGACTGATCAAAGAGCTCCTGAGAATCAGTTCCCAGGGGACCCCCAGAGACTCACAAACCCACCTTTGATCATACAAGGAGCCTCAGATCAGTCACAGATCAGTGACATCCCCTGGGAATCCTCTAAATGTCTTTAGAGAGGAGAGTTTCACAACAGTGCCCAAAGAAAGTGTAATGAAGGCAGACAGGCTGCCACACATCTGTCCTTTCTGACTTTCTCTAGCCCAAGTACTAACTGGGCAAGGCAATGGCTAAGTGGCTGAGAGCAAGAAGATAAGGAGAAGGCAAGAGCAGGGAAGTCAGGCAGGGACAAGGGCCTCTCAACTGGGACCCCACTTGCTGTCCTTGGAGCCTAGGAATGGGCCTGACAGACTGGGGCTCCCCACATCTAGCCTCTTCCAAAACTCTACATGCAGCCCAAGCCTCATGTCCAGAGCACAGTCTCTTGTCTTGCAGAGAACAACCAGCTTCCAAATGATGCAAGAGGCTGCTGTGAGCCATAAAATATAAACTCATTTAGAAGCATCCCCAAATTCACTGTAGCTTTTCTTCAGGACACATTTGCTTCATCAAGAAGTAATAAAAGCACAACTGCTACCCTGGGAGGAGGAAAAAAAATGGTAATGTGGTACAGGTCCCTAAGAGCCTGAATCTCAAGCCCAGAAAAAGGGCAGCAGGCAAGGGACCAGGGACCCATAGGGACAGGTACCAGATGCCACACACACATGGGTGGAAAGAGAGTAAGACGCTGAGACTGACATCTCATGCCGTCCCTCTTCAAACGTCAAAAAGTCTTTGAACTCTGGCAGGGTGTGGGGCGGCAGGTGTAAATAAGAAAGCCACCACAGAGGCAGGACGCCAGGTTCCAGTCCCACCCGCTGCCTACAAGGAGCTATGTGACCTGGGCGAGGGCTTTGGAACTCAGCAGTCTCAGCCACAAAACAGGGATGGTAGAGCTCCCACCAAGTCTACCTTTACAGCTCCAGGGCACAGGGGAGGTGGGAGCAAAAGGAGCAATGAACAGAGTGATGCACTGGGCATGACCTCCTCTATGCAAAGTCTTGAAACAGGCACAAAGATACAGACAGCAACGTAGGCAAGAAATGTATAGGAACAAAAATACCAAACTTGGAACAGTGGTTAACTCCGGTGAGGGAAGGTTATGAGATCAGGGAGAACACTGGGCTGCAACTCTACAAGGTACCCTTTCCTGAAAACAGAAATCTGAAGCCAACATGGTCTCTGTGAGCTGGCCTCAAGAGCAGAAAATCTAGAAATACTTGCCGTAACCACCTGAGCCTTTCAGGTCTTTCCAAATACCCTCAAATCCCTTTTGCCTCCCACTAAGCCATCTCATATGGGTATTGTGAGGATTACATTAATATCTGTAAAACACTTAGAAACGTGCCTGACCCAAAGCACAGTACCAGGGCTGGCTGATGCTGGGGGCAGGGCAGGGGGATGCACGGATGCTCAGCTCCATATTCCCAGAACAGTCCCGGTGCTAGCAAGGGATCCTATGCTGAGCTTGCTTCAGAACCAGTTCTGGGGAAAAGGCATCAGGTACAGGTCCCCCAGCCAGGCACCTCTGGGTGCTACTGTGGCCTCCTTGCCTGTACCAAGCAGGCTCACAGAGACGGTGGCACACGGGCCCACTGGATACATAAACTTCTATAAGAAAAGAGGGCAAAAAGGAGAGAGAAAATAAAAAGAGAAAGAGAAAACTACAAAGCAAAGCTTCATTTGGAGCTAAAGTTTGGAAAAATATTCAGATTTCTAATAAGAGGCCTCAGGGCTTCGTGCATGCAAAGACACCTCCATGCGGCCCCAGCCACCAGTATCCAAGATGAAGAGCAGGAAACCAGGGGTCTGGCCCCATTTCCCTGCCTCCAGGAAAACACAATTCATAAGCCACCTCCTGCTTCTCTGAGCTCCCAGGGGCGAGTCTGGAAAAGCACTTTGGGTTCCTGGAAAGAAAGGCCCTTCCAAAATATCGGGAACTCGACTAAAGAGTGCCATTATCTATTATCTGGAGGATGTCTGCGGTGTTTAAAAGGGAGCCACTCCTCTGCCAAGGTCAAGGAGGTGGCCAAAAACAACTGGGGGGCTTCTTGGGGCCAGAAAGACACACACTCCATGCTCACAGACCCGACAGACACAAGCATCAAGACAGAGGACCTCGGTGGAGGCTGACCTCCTTTTCCTGGACCAAGCCCTCGTATTCGGGGTGTCGAGACTTAGAAGAATTAAAAGCTCCACTTCTCTCTCTAGCCCCAAACCACAGACTGTTATGCACGAACATCTCCATATCAGACATAAGGAGGAAAGATAGAGTCTGATTTCAGCAACCCCCTGCCGCCCACATGCAAGGCTTGGTGCCTCCTCCAGCCTGGAAAGCCAGGTTCCATTAGGGGACCGGCCTGAAGGAGCCCACCCACCTTGAAGGTGCCTCTCCTCCTGTCATTTCACCTACAGATGATTTGAAAATAGAGCTCAGATGCTGTCTCACTCCCATCAATTATAATCAGCTTTGCAAACGGCTTTTAAAAAATAAATCTTCAGGCCCATAAGAATGCTCCCCTACAAGCCCTGGCCTGGCCTCAAATCACAGGCCTTGTGACCACACTCGCAACAGCCCACGATCACCCACCACCAAGAAACAGGAAGAACAAGGTAATGGAGAGGCGGCTCCCTTCCCACAGCCGACTGCTCTTCTGCCTTGAGCTGAACACTTAGGGCCTCTGATTTAGGCCTGGAAGGTTCAAAGCTGGGGGTCAGGAAAGGGCGCTGCCCCCCCCCCCACACGACTTAGTGCCGTCCTCTGGACTGGCTCAAACACTCCCCAACCCTACAGTGCCAAAAGCTAACCCAAGCCCCCCACTCCACTCCCTCATCAACTTTCTAAAGCATCTCAAGGCTTAAACAAGAACCTCAAACATTACGGGTTTCACGTGCACAGGCTTTTAGTATCAAAATAAACCTGAGCCTCAGCTGCCTGGTTCAAAGCCCGTTTGGTTCCTGTGGTGACCGCAAAGGAAGACTCTCTGAACAAAAAGGACAGGCAGAACAGGTGAAACTGAAGGAACCAAAACAAGAGAGAGAAGGGGAGGGTGCTGCTGAATGTGAAAGCAGGGAGGCTTCCCTGCTGGGGTCAGCACCAGAGCTGGGGAGGCCTCCACGTTCACGGGACTTAAAATCTATTCCTGACAGTTACTGCTTCAACTGAAAAACGCAGAGAAATACAACATGCATCCTTCACTACCTTTAAAACCGAGAAAAGTACCCACTGAGACCTATGTCCATCCTCTTAACCTCACAGACCCTCCTGTCAAAGACCTGGATTGAAAACCAGCTCTACTTCCAGGCTTCAGAAGGCCTGGTGAAGTCGCTTCACCTCTCTGAGACTTACTTTCCCTGTATGTGAAATGGGGATAAGACCTCACAAGTTTGCTCACCACGATTACTGGAGAGAAAGCTACACATGAAAGCACAAATGTTAAAAAATACGACATGTTGAGTTGTTCTCTTATTTCAATTCTATATAAGCCTTGCCTCCCAATTAAAACATAAACTTCTTAATAGCAAAGAGTGCATCTGTACTTCTGGTTAAGAGCTGAGTTCTGAGGTCAATCTCCCTAATCTCGGGCAAGTTACTTAACCTCCCTTAGCTTCAATTTCCCTGTCTGTACCAAGAAAATTAACAGTCCCTTCCCCAAAGAGTTGTTTGACATATGGAGGTAATCCAAACCATTCAACCTCCAATCAGTGTGAACTATTAGTCGGTGTGCTTATTTGGAAAACCAAGACCTGGCTAATAAATCCCGGTTGGTTGATTGGTTGGTTGATATAAAACAGATAACACACCTGTCCAGCCTTCCTCCTCTCATCTTCTCTTCTTTCCTTCCCAGGAGGTGGATGACATTTACATTTACCTCCCAGTACCCTGGGCTTGTGAAATGCTTTGAACCAAAACGAATGGTTCCCTTTAAAGGCCAGGGGTACCAGCACCTTCATTTATAGGCCTCTCTCGCTGTGTGGCTGTGAGCATGTTATTCGCTATCTCCAACCTCAGGATCTTCACCTATGAAGTGTGATCATCCCACATCCCTTACAAGGCTGTTGTCAACGTTAAATGAAGCCACCGACAGAACGCATCTGACATACACTCCATGTGCAAGAAGGGTTTCCCTAGATTCCCCAGCCCCGACCTGTGGGTGACAGGCCTAGGGAGAACCCCACTCTCTTTCAATGGAGAACAGCTCTCCACCCCAGAAGTAGCCTGCTGTAGCCAAGGACCAAGGAGGCAGTTTCCAGGGGAACAGCATCCTCTGCATCTACGCCCGATTTCCATCCTTGGCTGCCTTTTATTCTCCTCCCGCCTCTGGAGTGGGCTAAGTCACCTTTCCCCACCATTGCTAGGCAACCTCCAAGAGTGGGGCAGCTGCCTCCTTCGGGGGGCACCCTGGCCCTGCCCTCCCCTTCCCCTGCCTAGGACCCTAAGGGAAGCTTCCCCACTTGGACTCCCACCCTGCCAACCCTGGGGAGAGCAGAGAGAAGCAATCCCAGGCCAACAGAGTTTATAGACAGAGGTCGAGGAGGAATTTTCCCCAAAGACTGAGACTTGGAATTATGAAGGCCACCCGCTCCCCACCCCACCAGTCTTCTGTTTGCCTGTGCTTATGTGTTATGTATTCCAGGTCAGTTTCCAAGGAAAGAGCCACATCCTTCATCCCGCTTTCTACAAAAGCTCCCGCCCTTATCTTTCTTTTCTAGACTCCTTTCATTCACCATGAATCCAGACCCCAACTCCAAACAGTGGGCATGACAGAGAAGGGGACACACAAATGCGGGAAGAAGGACAAGGATGGCAGGAGCCATCAGAAATCCAGTGAGTGTTTGTTTAACTCTGGGAGGTAGGATGACAGGCAGTTGTCATTTTCTTCTTTATATTAGTTAATTTCTTAGGTTTTTGAAAATTGAGATAAAATTCCAAGCCATAAAAGTCACCATTTGAAAACATACAATCCAACGCTTTTGGGTATATTTGTGAGGTTGTGAAATCACCACTAACTATCCAATTCCAGAGCATTTCCATCACCAGGAAATGTATATGTTTATCTTGGGTTAAGTGTTCTACCCACGCAAGCATTTGTTGTATAAGCAGCAGAGCAAAGTTGAGGAGTGCAAATGCTGGAGCCTGACTGCCCGGCTTCAGATCCCAGCTCCACCACTTGCTGGCAGCGTGAGCCGGGAAGAGTTCTGCAGCTGCTCAGAGCCAGTTTTCTCATCTGTAAAATGGGATAACAGGAAGACCCAGCTCACAGGGTTAGATGTGCTCATGCATGTAGAGTTCTTAGGACTGTTGCTGATAATTAGCATGTGCTCAGAAACAGCGAGCCACTATAATTATTATAAGAAGATAAACTTTGTTAACTTTTATGGCAGAATGGTGCATGCAGAAAGGGCAAGTTAAGGTCATGAATGTTGCCCCACATAGCTTTGAGGCCTGCCCATCACCAGACCAGACTCACTGTGCCCAGATAACCAGACTCACCCACCGTATAACCCCCCCAAGATAACATGACACAGGGGAAAGCAGGTGAGGCAGGGACGGGGGAGCCTGAGCGACCCTCTCCATGCATTCCCCCACCCGCTGAGAAGGAAGGATTCCAGGGAGTTTGAACTTGATGCACAGCCTGAGGATAGGTGAGAAAGTGATAAGGTTTGGTTGTGTCCCCACCCAAATCTCATCTTGAATTGTAGTTCCCATAATCTCGTGTCGTAGAAGGGGCCCGGTGGGAGGTGATTTAATCACGGGGGTGGTTACCCCTTTGCTGTTCTTGTGATGGTGGGTGAGTTCTCATAGGAGATGATGGTTTTTACATGGGCTCTTCACCACCTTCGCTCCTCTACACTTCTCCCTCCTGCAGCCATGTGAAGGACAGGTTTGCTTCCCCTTCCGCCATGATTGTAAGTTTCCTGAGGCCTCCCCAGCCAGCTGAACTGAGTCCATTAAACATCTTTGCTTTATAAATTACCCAGTCTTGGGTATGTCTTTATTAGAAGTGTGAGAATGGACAAATACAGACACCTTGCTCGTGTCTGAAGAGAGAGGAAGGAGGGGTTCCAGAGTGGCTCTAAGCCCTGGCTTGCTGTGTCTCTTGCCCCCACCACTCCTAAGACTCCTCACCCCAGTCGGATCCAAGTTTGAGCAAACAGTACTTAGGAGGCCACTGGCACTGGCACCTCAGGAGATGGAGCCAGAACCCTGGGCTGAATTGAGTCCTGAGTCCAGTGAGGGCTGACCCCACCTGCCAGAACTAAGGGAGCAGACTCTGGGGGTTTCCTCTGCCAGTGGCCTCTCCGCCATGACCTCTGTGGGGAGGTGCAGACTAGAACTTTCCAAACCGTCTCAGCTGGTGGGCTCCAGGATCCCACCAGTGTCTGTGGTGAATAACTCAGCCCAACCCATGGGCACCCCTTGCAGAGACATGGGCCTCTATGCACTCTAAAGAGGGCATAAAAGCAAGGCTGGTGAAGAAGGTGCCCTCTGGCTCCACACCAGGTCCAGGAAAACTACAGGTGGGTTACACATAGGGGCAGCTCAGGCAGAGCTAACTGGCTGGAAGATCCCAACAATACCTATACAGAGGTGTGGCCTTAAGAGTCCGGTCTGTGACCTGTCCAGGCGGCCTGGCCAACTCTCACAGAAAGGTAAGAGGTCAGCTCTGGGAGGGGCAAAACAAATGGAAAAGAACAATGAAGCTGGGCATAGTGGCTCACGCCTGTAATCACAGAACTTTGGAAGGCTGTGGCAGGAGGATCACTTGAGGCCAAGAACTCAAGATCAGCCTGGGCAACATAGTGAGAACCCCCCCATTTCCATAAAACATAAATTTAAACATTTAAAACTATAATAGAAGAATGATAAAGGAGAATAATGGGAGGGGGGTGTTCCCCAGCATGGATACATCGTGCTCTGCTCTGCCCTTTCAGCATCTCCCTTCTCCCCACCTCTGTCCTACAACATCATACACACACACACACACACACACACACACACACACACACACACAGCCTAAGGCTCCCTAGAAGAACCGCCTTCCTTTGAGATGCAGCTCCAATTCCACCAGTTCCTGCCAATGGCCATTATTGGCAGAGCCTGTTGTGATTCGGCCTCTTTCTGGTTCCCTCTCTACCTAAACCACCATTTCTACATGCCACACAGCAAGCAGAGCATCTGACACCTAGCAGGGGTTTAATGAACATCTACTGACTCCCTCCACAAGGAGGAACCATCTACATTCTCACCCTATTAAGGGCTGGGCTTTTTCCTAGAGACCCACCATGCATATCTGTGAGGAGGCCACATCGCAAGCTCCGGCTGCCCCACCCTAGCTCCAGGCCCCCAGGTCTTGTGTGACAGGTCTTCAAGCCAAATTGATGGTTTGTGGCCCCCAGCCAGGCGCCCAGCCCCAGGCTTTCCTCGAGAAGATGAAAAGGGGGGTCCAAGTCCAACACAGCCTGCACAGCCTTGCAGTACCTCCCCAGAAAGTCGGACTGGAGGAAAGGGGGTTCCTCCTCTTCCCCTCGAGGAGGTGGTAGACACGAATCCTGCAGAAGCCTGCTAGCCTCATTCTCCTGCAAACCAAACTCCAGTGTCCAGCGACTCCAATGGCCCCTTGAGGTCCCACCATTTCTCAAAACTGGAAAGTCTGGTTCTCAAGCCTCACCAGGCTACAGCTGCTCAGAGCCAGCTCTCTCCTCACACCTGCCTGTCTTAAGGCAGCCTGAATGGCAGCCAGAAGCAGCCCCCACCTGCTTGGTCTGAGGCCAACTGGCCTCTGCAACCCTCCTCCCCGGTCCACCTCTCCTCAGGCTTTGTCAATCACTTCGCCAACCAGTGGAGCAAGGTTTGGAGAAGAAGGAGCTGCATCAGATGCTCGGATAAAGCAGGGCTGGATTTGCTGCTTGGAGGGATGGGTGGGCCCAAAGCATGCCTCAGCCTGGGCCAGGAGCAGTGGCTCACACCTGTAATCCCAATACTTTGGGAGGCTGAAGCGGGTGGATCACCTGAGGTCAGGAGTTCGAGACCATCCTGGCCAACAGGTGAAACCCTGTCTCTACTAAAAATACAAAATTTAGCTGGATGGGGCGGTGCACATCTGTAATCCCAGCTACTAGGGAGGTTGAGGCTGGAGAATTGCTTGAACCTGGGAGGCAGAGGTTGCAGTGACTCAAGATCATACCATTGCACTCCAGCCTGGGTGAAAGCAAGACTCCATCTCAAAAAAAAAAAAAAAAAAAAAAAAAAAAGAATGCCTCAGCCTGAAGACATCCAGGGTTAAATTGCTTACAGAGAATTCCTACTGTGTGGCCATCTTCCCTGTACAAGCTGACATGGTGTTTTTGTTTTATGTTTTAAGTGCTTTAACATCCACCCTTCATTGCCATACCCAGGGAGTATGGTAGGCAAGGAAGGCTGCCTTATTCCACAGGTGAAGAGACTGAGCAATCAGAGAAGTTAAGGTCAGACATCAAGGATAACACAACTCCCTACACCCATAGACAACCTTGGCTTTTCCTGCAAAGATGGGTTTATATTCTATGTCTTATCTCAAAGCCTATTGGGTAAAGAACATGGAAATTCCAGTTCTTACAAATAGTTAACATTTACTGAGCAGTCACTACATGCTAGGTGCTAAGCTAGATCCTTAAATAGATTGCTTCATTTAAACCTCCGCACAACTCTATCAGGCAAGAAATATTATTATCATCATTTCCCCATTGATACCATCAGGCACACAGCAGGTAAGCTGACTCATCAAGATCTCAACAGTAAACAGAGGGACCAAGATTTGGACTCGTGGTACACCCAGCACACACTTACCTGCAGAGGCTGGGCCAGGTACAACCCAGGATAAGTGGTAATCCGAACATAAAGCATTTCATCACCTTCCCCACCCCCAAGCCTGAAGTTGGGAGCCATGCATGATGCCATTTAGCCCATTTTTTCAGAGACAGTTCTAGATCAGGCCACGTACAACAGGCCCGTCCCTGTGCTCTGCACTGGGATTCAACAGAGAACAGGACAGGCCAGGTCCCTGCCTCCAGGGACACTGGCATGGGGCGAAGCTGGAAGGAGTGCAGAACAGCGAGGAGTCTGAGAATGAGGAGGAAAGCCAATCCTCTCCCCTTTCCAGTTTTATTTCTACCAGGCATCACCCTGGCTTCAGATGTCCCATCTCTCCCCAGGTAAACTCTTCTACAGCAGGTGCTTCCCTCTCTGTAGTCCTCCATGCTGAGTGGTGGCCTTGGCTAGCTCCTGCAATGGCCTCGCTGTCCAGAAGCAAGTGCAAACCACGTGGCCCCTCTTCCTGTGACCTAGCCTCACCTGCCTGCAGAATCGAGATGTGGGCCTTATTCAGAACCACCTCTATTCACCTGCCAACGCTGCTGCTCTGTTTCAACATCCATTTGCTCAACAAATATTAAGTTCCTACATGTAAAAGGCCCCAGGCTGGCACCTGTGGACACACACATTAAACCAGAATCTCCAGGACTTCAGAGGGAAGAGACAAAATAAAATTTAACAGCAGAAGCTATCATTTTACATATCCGCTCACATCAAGCCAGCAAGGTGGGTATTAGTTCTTTTTTATAAGTCAGGAATTGGAGACTCGGAGAGGAACTTGCCCAAGGTCACAAGCCTGAAAATGCAGAGCCAGGATCCCACTCCAAGTTGATGCTCTCTCGGACTTGACCTATACCAGGTACACACATACACCCAAGAACATGAGTGAAATAACATAAAGGAGAAAACTGGGGGCCACGGTCACCCTGAAAATAACAGCAACCCCTAGGAAAAGTGACTTCGGAGCCCAGCCTCAAAGATCAGGAAGATTATGAAGGCTGGAAAAGTACAGGAGATGCCTCTAATCCACATGCTCCATCTGGAAGATAACTGCATTTTATGTCTGGAGGCATGGCGACCAGCCCATGAACTCTGTATGGAAGCATTCTTTGAAAGAGGGACAAGCCTTGGCCAAGCCAGAGCAGCTTCTTGAGTCATGCCGCCTGCCTGCACAGACTTCTCCCTGCATCAACATCAGGCCATACCTTCACCAAGGAAGCATTTCTCAATGCGTCACTTAATCCGATTCCCTGGAAGAGTCCTGAGGGCTCTGAGGTGCGGAAATGTGTCCCGTTTACAGAGGAGGAAACCTAATGGAAGCCGCACGCGCACGAGAATGGGAACTTGGTCTGTCTTGCTCAGTGCCTGACCCCTGATACCTGGAATCGTGTCTGGCCCAGAATGAGAGCTCACAAAGTATTTGCTGAATGATCTAACAAAAGTTCCACAAAATGGAAAGACCTGCCCAAAGTCTCACAAATAGCCACGGCTGCACCAAAGCTAAAAAGAGGGTCTTCTCCCTCCTACCCAGTGACCTTTGTATCCCTCTGTACTGTGTCCTCCTCTTCCCCTCCTCACTCACTCCCCTGCCTCCCTTTGGAGCCATCAGCCTCTGTCCACTTGTGGGCTCTGGTCCCACACAAACCCCACCTCCCACTGTCAGTAGAGAGCGTGTCAAAAACAACATGTTTACCTTAAGTCTTATCCCCACCTGTGATATCACCTCCTTAATACCACCCTGCTGAGAACTAGACAGAACAGAAATTCTGCAGACTGAGGCCCACAAAAAATAATCTAGAGAATTAAACGGGAAAAAAATGTGGATCTGAATCTTCAGAGTCAGGCCCAGAGCTCCTTCTGCTGTGGTTCCTCCACTAACCCTCGCCCAAAGCACGTGTCTGCTCTCCTGGTTCTGAGATTCTCTGGCTCTGGATGCCAGGCCCAGCTTTCCTGCCTCCCGCACCAAGGAGGGATAACTGAGAGGAAGCTGCCAGTCCCAAACATGGCTGCACCTCAGCCCCACCAAACACCAGCCTGGACTTGGAGCTGGTTACATCCCCTCTCTGCCCTGATTTCCTCGTCCTCGTGCGTGCCTGGCACACATCGGCAAATGCCAGCTCTTGGCACTGTTGAGTTTGCCTCCAGGATAACCCAGTTTCCCAGATCACCTCTTCCTACCTGGCTACCCAAAGGCCTGGGGCACACTCACGGCCACCCAAGTCAGAGTCCTGGGAATCTGTATTCTTCTCCCCAACTATATAACATATTCATTCATTCAGAAATAGTAAGTACTATGTGCAGGCTGGTGCTCAATGTCTGTCCCCAGGAACTTGGTCTCACAGTCCTGTCAGGTGTCCAGTTCCTGGGCAGCTCTGTTACCCCTGTCCCTCCCAGGCACAAAGCAGGTGCTCCCCAAACAGGGATTTCTTTTTCGCTTCTAACCTTCAAGGAAGACCTCAAGGCATCTATCGCCTTAATCTCACTTCAGTCTAATTTAAAATCCATTCTCAAGAAGGCTTCACCCTGAAATTATTAAAGCGCCTTCTGCCTGGTGCCCCATAGGGATCTCCAAATTACCCACTCACTTTTCAGCTCCACCCACAGCACCCACGGTCCCAGGAAATAAGCCAAGTGAGTGGCGGTCTGTCTGCAGCTCCCCCAGTCCTCAGTTCTTACTAGGAAGATGACAGGAAGAGGGGGAGTTTAAGCAACTGGCACATTACAAAGAAGTCAGTTCCAAGTCAGGGAACCTTCCCGTGTCCGACGTAGATGACCGATGTCGCCGTATAGGGCCCGGCCCTCCACAGGCCTTGGGCAGCGGGGCCCAGGTCGCCCCGCTTTGAGGAAGCCCATTGTGTGTGTTTTAGATTACTTCTGCCTGTCTGATGAAGTGAGTAAAAGGGCTCCGTTTCAGGGCCTAGGATTCCTGAGTGAGCTAATACAGGATGCCTTTGGCTGAAAAAAAACTTCAGTCGGCTCTATAAACTACCCCCCTTTTAAGTTTAAAAAAGGGAATGAATGTTACCATTTTTGGACATGAGCGTTCTCCCTCAAGCCCAGCCCTAACCGCACTATCCAGAGGGACGCGCCATCCTGTCCACCCCCACCCCCCCACCAACCCCACTCCCAGATCAGCCTGGGGGTGGGGAGGGTATGAAACGGGGAGGGACCGGATGGAAGCGGGCAGCCGAGAGAAGGGGGAGGGAAGGGGTATTCAGGGTACGTGGCCGCCTGGGGGCAAGGGCTCACCGCGCAGGCAGGAAGCGGCGGTAGGGTAGAGACGCCCTCCCCCCACCATCACGAGTGGTTTCGGACCTCTTCCTGCCACTGGCCACGGTACCCGGGTCCCATCGCCAGCTCCGAGCCCACCCGCACAACGCGCCTGTCTGGGATGCAGCTCCCTGGCTAAGTAGAGATCCCCAGTGACTGGCCCCAAATATCCCCTAAGACAGACCCTCGTTCTAGAGCCCCTCAACTCGAACCGAGCTGCCCACCTTTGCTGGGGGTCGGAGGGGCAAGACGTAGACGCAAGCCCATGTGGGACTTACAGCTACCAACCCACTGAGTTAAGCAATAAAACGGTCTGCCGTCCTGACCCCGCCCCCACTGGGCCCGCGGGAGAGCCAGCGTACGCCCCCCAGTTTTCTCGGCCACAGCCGCACTCCAGCTGGTCCTTCTCTAGGCAGATCCGGAGGCGGCCGCCGATCTCCCCGGCGCTCTCCCCTCTGCCTGGGGGACCGCAGGGTCCCGGGCGGCCCACAGCTCAGGTACTGAACCCAGGGCGGCCCAGGAAGCGGCGCTGCCACCGCACGCCATATGGAGAGGTGGCCAGGGGCGGAAGGAAAGGGAAAATCGATCCTGAGCAAGCAGCCCGGAGCCGGGGTCTCAGCCCCAGCCTGCTGAGCACCGCCCCCGCGCACAGCCCACGCGGGGATGGCTGCGGCAGCCGCAGGGTGGCCTGGACCACCGACCCCCAGGGAGACCTGCCCGCCGGCGGCACCACCTCTCCGTGCTCCGGCCCGGCGTTCGCGGGCTCCGGGACACGGGCGCTCCCGCTTCCGCCAGGCGCCTGTAACCCAACACCCCACCTCGCAGGGGCCGCGCCGCCCCCGCCCCCTCCCGTGAGCGCCCGGAACCGGTTCAGAGCCCGGGGGCCGAAAGCCCGGCCGACAGAAGGGGTCGCGGCTGGGGGCTGCGGCGGGCGGGGGCGGCTGCTGACCTTTCTCTGCTGCTTCTCCCAGGCCGGGTCCAGGAGCAGGTCCCGGTCCCAGTCCTCTTCGGGCTGCATGTAGTCGTTGGTTTGCTGAGAATCATAATGGTCCATGATGGTGCGCGCGTGCGAGGGGCTGGATTTCTTCCTCCACCTTCTCTCCGAGCTACGGCGGCTGCCCTGGCGTGGGAAGGGAGCAGGGCTGGGCTGGGCTGGGCTGGGCTGGGCTGGGCTGGGCTGGCAGGGCCGGGCTCGCTCCCCTGCGCCCGGTTCCGCCGCGGCGCTGCTGGCGAAAGCTGCTAGTGGCGGCGACAGCGGCGGGTGGGCTCCGAGGACTGCCTATCTCTGGGCGGGCGCTCGGACCTAATCTCCACGCACACTAAGCAAGGCGGACACACTCGCGCTGCGGGAACCGAGGCGGGCGGGGGCGGGGGGAAGGGGCAGAGCCCTCCCGAGGCTCTCCATTGGCCAGGCCGAGTTGCCCAAACTTCCCCCCATCGCTTCTCATTGGGAATTCCTGGCATCCGTCAGCCGGGCTGCGGCGCATATAGGTGGACTGGGCGGCCCCCCTCCCAGCGCGCACACCCCCGCCCACTCCCGCGGTGCCCACTCCCCCGCGACTCATGTGACGCCAGCTTAAGCTGAACGGGACCGAAGCCGGGAGACGCCTCCCGAGCCCGGGGACCGAGTGGCAGCACGCTCGGGAGCGCCAGGAGCCGCCGGGATTGGACCCGTTCCTCGCCACCGTTATTGCGCTCCCACGCGCGCTCCAAATCCTGGGGTGGGCGGGGGCTGGAGAAGGGACGCGAGGAAACCCGAAGAGCATTCATTTTCTCTTTCCCAGTAAACCTGGGTTTGGGCAGGTCAGCACCCTAGGAAAGGGGGCGGGGTGGGGCAATGGAAAGGAATTTCCTGGGAATTTCACGACTCCACCGTACCACCCCCCACCCCGGCCCAGCCACACTCCACCCCACCCCACCCCACCC
This sequence comes from Saimiri boliviensis, assembly GCF_048565385.1. Classification (NCBI taxonomy): domain Eukaryota; kingdom Metazoa; phylum Chordata; class Mammalia; order Primates; family Cebidae; genus Saimiri; species Saimiri boliviensis. Next base: position 34,722,403 of record NC_133450.1, on the reverse strand, counting down.
CACCCTACAAAGGCGCGACCTGGCTGATCCCTGCCCTGCAGAAGCCCGATTTCTCGCCAGCAAACTGCTCTCCGAGGCTACCGAGCGTTCCCGCCACGCCACAGGAACCGTTTCAGCTCGCCCTCGAGCTCTAGGGACCCCTCCACAGCGGGGCCTCCTGGAATTCCCCGCCGGTCTCCGCGAGCACACTCGGCGGGCTGGTGCAGCCAAAACTACCTTCACCTGGCGGTGTCCTCCTCCCTCAGAGACATCCAGACATTACCCTCAAAACTGGAAGGGAGGACTCTGAGTGATCTAGGTAAATCGACTCGGTGCCTCCCTCCCGCATGCACACACCTGACAGATGGGGAAACTGAGGCTCAAAGAGCCGAGCGCGGAAAAGAGCTTGACTCCGCAGGCCAATACTGTAACCTTATGCCTGACAAACAAAACCTTATTGTCATTGGAGGAGGACGGAGGGCGGGAGTTACTAAACAGCTCTAACTTCTGCCTGCCACCTGCCAGGACTCCCCTCCCCGGGCTTAGTAAGAGGAGAGTCAAATGCGCTGATGCCCGTAAGGAGCAGAGCAGGCCTCGCGTTCTGGTGAGCAACTCTATGGGACCCCGGGATCCGAAGAACAGTGGCAAACAAACCTCTCCTAGGTTATGCACTCTATTGTGAACAACAGATGAGCCAGTCTTGCACGCCAGCACCCAGCGCCTAGTAGAGCTTAGTTTATGCATTTGAGGCTGGCCGCAGTGGCGGTGGCCCAGGCCTGTAATCCCAGCACTTTGAGAGGCTGAGGGGGGTGGATCGCTTGAGCCCAGGAGTTGGAGACCACCCTGACCAACTTGGCAAAACCCCGTCTTTACTAAAAATACAAAAATTAGCTGGTTGTGGTGGCACACACCTGTAGTCCCAGCTACTTGGGAGGCTGAGGTGGGAGGATCCCTTAAGCCTGGGAGGTGGAGGTTTCAGTGAGGCTGTTTTCATCAGTGCACTCCAGCCTGAACAACAGAACAAGACTCTCAAAATATATACATACATATCTGCATTTGGCCCTTTATAGCCACAGGTTTCAGAATCTGCAGATACCTGGGCTGACTGTGAGGGGCTTGAGCATCCTCAGATTTTGGTATCTGTGGGATTACTGAAACCACTACCCTGCCAATATCAAGGGAGGACTATATTTGTAGAAGGAATGGCTGCAAGGAGGCTGAAGCAGGAGAATTGCCTGAACCCAGGAGGCGGAGGTTGCGGTGAGCCGAGATCGCGCCATTGCACTCCAGCCTGGGTAACAAGAGCGAAACTCCATCTCAAAAAAAAAAAAAAAAAAAAAAAAAAAAAGAAGGAATGGCTGCATCAACTGCAAGAATTAAAATTAAAAATTAAAAATGCAAACATGTCAATTCAGAGGTGAGTGAAGGATTTGGAGGAAGAAGCTCACTGACAGGAAGGGCCCTGAATTAGGGGCTGGACTTTGTCCTCTACCTTCTCTCCAGGCGATGAGGGATACCTGAAAGGCCACCCATGGAAAAGGGGAAGAAAGAGAAGAGCCATCGCTGCTGTTGTAAGCAGATATCAGGTGGTGTCGCTGGTTGCATCATTCATCAACCACACACATTTGTGTGAGTGTTACCCTTCAGCACTGTGCCTTCCAGAAGCCCCTGGCTGAGGAAACACTGCTTCTGAGCCACAGAGACAGCTGATTTATGGACTATTTTATCACTGCTTCTAAACTGTGGCATTAAACCTAACACAGAGGGTAATGGTAGTGCTGCATCCATTCATTCACTCAATAAATATTTGCTGAGCACCATCTGCATGTCAGGGAATGTACTAGATGTTATGTATATAGAGATGAAAAAGCCATAGTCCCTGTCCCACACAGCCCACCAGACAGGCACAGAAACAAAAATATGATGTCATGAGTTAGATGGAAGGAGAGATATCTGACAAGGGTATTGTTGGAACACAGAGAAGGAGCACTGAACCCCGTGGGAAAGGAGGCTCCAGGCTTAACTTTTTGGAGGAGGCGAAACTTAAGTGAACCTTAAAGAATGAGAGTCAGCCAGATAGAGTGTGGGAAGTTATTCCAGGGAGAAGGACCAGCCTGAGCTAACGCACAGGGACAGGAAACTGCATGGTATACAAAGGAATGTCTAGCATCTCAATGTGGCTGGACTAGAAATCCAAGGCTGGGAGGGGCAAGAGATGGGGCTAGAGAGGTGCACAGCAGCCAGACTGTGAAGGTCTCATGTGGATCTAAGGGGAGCAAGGCTGGCTGGAAGCTTTGACACCAGTTGCAATAATCCATGTCAAAATGGAGCAGCATGGATAGACCACAAATACTTAGGGGATAAAACTGAGAGACCTAGGAGTTTGACTGAGGAGACAGAAGTGTTTTTGTTGAGAGATCCCATGTACTTTACCTCCTATATTAAGTTCCTCCTGTGAGGTGAGAGTTGTGTCTGTCTTACAGAGAAAACAAACTGAAGCTCGGAGAGGTAGTAACTAGTCCAAAATGGACCAGTATGTGTGACTCCCAGACCCATGGCTTTAACTCCAGTGGTTCTCAACCCTAGGATATTTTAACAGCTCCCCCTCACAAGGAATATTTGTTGATGTCGAGTCATTTTGGGTTATGACAGCTGGTGGGTTCCTACTGGCATCCAGTGGATGCAGGCTGGGGATGATGCTAAACATTCTGCAATGGACAGGACAGCAACTCCACAACAAAGAATTATCCAGGCTGGGCACGATGGCTCACACCTGGAATCCCAGCACTTTGAGAAGCTGAGGGTGATGGATCACTTGAGGTCAGGAGTTCGAGATCAGCCTGGGCAATGTGGCAAAAACCCATCTTTACCAGAAATACAAAAAATTAGCCAGCCATGGTGATGTGAATCTGTATTCTCAGCTACCTGCAGGGCTGAGGCAGGAGGATTGCTTGAGCCTGGGAGGTCAGTACTGCAGTGAGCCATGATTGCACCATTGCACTACAGCCTGGGTTACAGAGCAATGCCTTGTCCAGAAAAGAAAGAAAGAAAGAGAAAGCAAAGGGAGAAAGAAGAAAGAAAGAAAGAGAAAGAAAAGAAGGAAAGAAAGAAAGAAAAGAAAGAACCAGCTCAAAATATCAAGAGTGCTGAGGTTGAAATCCTGCTTTAATCATCAGTTTATAGTTTAGATAATCTGGTGAATGGAGGCACTGTGACCAGTGGAGATAGTACAGAAGAGGAAAATATTTGGGAACAGAATCACGGATTGAGTTTGAATACACTGAATCTGGAGTGCTCTTAGAATGTCCAGATTCTGTTGTCCAGCAAGCAGTTTGACTGCATAGCCCTGACCTCAGGCAAAACAAGAGCTGAGAGTCATCTGCATATGGATGATATTAACGCCATGAGACCACCCATGAAGAATGCCCAGATGGAGATGAGAAGAGGGCAGAACACTGAAGAGCAACACTTAGGGACAGCAAAGAACAAGAATCCCTGCAGGAAACAAAGAAAATGGTCATCCAGGAACAAGGAAAGCCTGGAGTATATGGTGTTGCGGAGGTCAAAGGAGTAAGGTTTCAAAGTAAGAGGAATTGGCAATGTCAGATATACTCAAAAAGTCTGGAAAGTAAAGCCTAAACAGTGTTCTTGAATATGACAGTTGAAAATTCATTGGTGACCTTGGCCAATGGAATTTTGGCAGAGTAGCAAAAGCTGTAAGTTTAAAGGGACATTAGGAGTGAATAAATGGAGACAGTGAATATAGAAGGGAAAAGAAGTAGCTAGAGGGGTAATAGCTAGAGGTAGGTACTGAGATCAAAGGAGGACTTCTCTTAAAACTGGAAAATGTGAGCTGTTTGTTGTTTGAGAAGAAGAATTCAGTTAAGTAAGAGGAAAAAGTTGAAAATGTAAGCAAAAGGAAGTTGAGGGAGCCAGGTGCAGTAGCTCATGCCTGTAATCCCAGAACTTTGGAAGGCCAATGCAGGTGGATCACTTGAGCTCAGGAGTTCGAGACTATCCTGGACAAAATGGTAAAAACCCATCTTTACCAAAAATACAAAAAATTAGTCAGGCGTGGTGGAGTGTACCTGTGGTCCCAGCTACTTGGGAGGCTGAGATGGGAGGATCACAAGAGCTTGGGAAGCTGAGGCTGCATTGAGCCACTGCACTCCAGCCTGGGTGACAGAGTCAGACTCCATCTACAAAAAAAAAGGAAAGCATTTGAGGGACAGCACAAGTTCTTGAGGAGATAGGACCATATGGGTGCAAGGACACAGGCTAAGGGATGAGCCATTGAACAAGAAGAAAGCCCCTTATCTGGCTGGGTATGGTGGCTCATGCCTATAATCCCAACACTTTGGAAGGCCGAAGCAAGTGGATTACTTGAGCCGAGAAGTTCAAAACTAGCCTGACCAACATGGTGAAACCCTGTCTCTACTAAAAATACAAATATTAGCTGGATATGGTGGTTTATACCTATAGTCTCAGCTACTTGGGAGGCTGAGGTGGGAGGGTCCCTTGAGCCCGGGAGGCAGAGGTTACAATAAGTGGAGATCGCATCACTGCCCCGCAGCCTGGGTGACAAGAGTGAGACCTGGTCTCAAAAAAAAAAAAAAAAGAAAGAAAGAAAGAAAGAAAGAAAAGAAAAAGACCCTCATCTGAGAAGAGAGGATGCCCACAGTGTGTGGGAAGATGGTCAGGAAGTGCATTGAAACAATAACTGATTAACTTATCTTCTCAATAAGGGAGGCCTTAAGGATGGACCAAGGTAATGAACTGACCCGTCTTCTCATTCATGGCCATCACACTGTGAAACGATACTGGGGACTTTCAGTCTCAGTAGAACACAAGCTTTTTTAGAGAGAACAAAGTTGCTAAAAGTGTTGAATCTTTAGGGATGCTAAAGTATATGCATATTTATAACATCCATTCTTTTTTTTAAATTGGATGTAACAGTGTCAAAAATGCACTAATCAAGTACACTAATCTTACACATCACTTGGTAAAATTTTAGATGTCTACACCCATATAACCTCTTTTCTGGTCAGGATATAAAACATTTCTGGCACCTCAGTTTTTCTCATGCCTCTTCCACTCTATACTTCCAATTGATGGAGGTGCCCACTCTTCTGACTTCCTATCACCAACGATCATTTTTGTTTATGAGCTTTTTGTAAACACAGTATGTATACTTTGGTTTCTGGATTTTTTTCCCCTCAGTTTAATGTCTATAACATTCATTTATATTGTGGCTTGTATCAGTAGTTAATTTGTTTTTGTTGTTTAGCATTCTATTTTATGAGTAGATCCTAAGAAATTTATCTGTTCTCCCATTGATGGGTATTGTTTCCAATTTAGAATGTTTATTTAAAAAACTACTATGAACATTTTTATGTGTGCTTTCTGCAAACATACACATGCATTTCTCCTGGATATATACCTAAGAATGGAATTGTTGGTCAGGTGTGATGGTTCACACCTGTAATCACAACATTTTGGGAGGCCAAGGCAGGAGGATCACTTGAGTCCAGGAGTTCAAGACAAGCTTGGGCAACATAATGAGACCCCATCTCTATAAAAAATACAAATAAAAATAATAATTAAAAAGTAGAGGCTGGGTGTGGTGGCTTAAGCCTGTAATCCCAGCACTTTGGAAGGCCAAGGTGGATGGATCAAAAGGTCAGGAGTTCAAGACAAGCCTGGCCAACATGGTGAAAACCTGTCTTTACTAAAAATACAAAAAAATTAACCAGGAGTGGTGGCAGGCACCTATAATCTCAGCTATTCAGAAGGCTGAGGCAGGAGAATTGCTTGAACCTGGATGGTGGAGGTTGCAGTGAGCTGAGATTGTGCCATTGCACTCTAGCCCAAGCAACAGTGTGAGACTCTGTCTCAAAAAAAAAAAAAAAAAAAAAGAATAGGATTGCTGGGTCATAGGGTAGACATATGTTTCACTTTAGTAAATATTGGCAAAGACTTTTTCAAATTGGATGTAAGAATTTACTCTCCACGAAGCAGGATGGGAGAATTTCAGTTGCTCCACATCCTCCTAACACCTGGTATTGTCCTTTTTTTTTCTTCAAAGTTTACCATGTGGTGGATGAGTAGTGATCTCTTTTTATGGATTTAATCTTTTCATATGCATATTGATAATCTGAATTTAAAACACCCATTCCTGATACCATTGATTCTAATAGCAATTAATTCTCAATTTATTAGCTGCTTAAGGTAAGGAACAATGGCACACATATTTTGTTAATTCCCCAAATTTCATTCATTCATTCAACAAATACTCATCATGCAGGTGTTCTGTGCCTAGCACTGTGCTGGAAATAAAGGTACAAGAGTGGACAAGACAGAGGTAGCCCTGTCTATCTTAGAATAGACAGTTAATGCTCTATAGTCAGTGAATGATTGTTTAGGGAGGAGGCTGTTAAGTCCTGTGTAGAAGCTGTTTTGTTTTGGTTTGCTTTGGTGAGAAGCTGAAAAAGGTCTACTTTATATGACTTTTCAATTAAGAGTTTAATAGAAACAGTTCTTACAAAAGGCCAGGTGTGGTGGCTCACGCCTGTAATCCCAGAACTTTGGGAGGACCAGGCAGGCAGATCACTTAAGATCAGGAGTTCAAGACCAGCCTGGCCAACATGGTGAAACCCCTTCTCTACTAAAAATACAAAAATTAGCTGGGTATGGGGTTGCACGCCTATAATCCCGCTACTTGGGAGGCTGAGGCAGGAGAATTGCTTGAACCTCAGAGGTGGAAGTTGCAGTGAGCCAAGATAGCGCCACTGCACTCTCCAGCCTGGGTGATGGAGCAAGACTCTGTCGAAAGAAAGAAAGAAAGAAAGAAAGAGAGAGAGAGAGAGAGAGAGAGAGAAAGAGAGAGAGAGAGAGAGAGAGAGAGAGAGAGAGAGAGAGAAAGAAAGAAAGAAAGAAAGAAAGGAAGGAAGGAAGGAAGGAAGAAAATCCCTGGGATTACATGTTCAGCCAGAGCAGAGTGAGGTTAGACTGTGAAGGAAAATGGGCAAAGTAGAGAGATTCATCTGGGAAACAATACAACTCTTTTCTTCTCAGAGGCTCAGCCTGTATTGTCCTTTTTTCATCCATCCTTGGCATCTCTCTGCGTGCAATGACAAAGGAACGGAGATTGTGGGCAGTTCTTGCCAGAGTTCTTGTTACACCAGTGGGTGTGAACTGAGACTCAAGAAGCTTGCTCAAGTCAGTGACAAGGAGAATTGAAATTCCTTCTACCAGTCAGAGTCCTTCTGCAGAGCTGCTCAAGGAACAGGAAACTCCCCACTAAGCAGCAGCAGCAGCTGAGACCGCAGCCTAATTCATCACCAGCCCTCCAGGCAGCTGTGCCGCCACAGGCCAGCTGGCAACGAGTCACTCAGAGAGCCATAGATACTTTGCTGTTGAAAGAACCTACTCTGGAGTAGATGACCCGGCTTCCCATGGAAAGGAGGAATGATTATGTCTATGGGTTCTGGGAAGACTCATCGAACACCCACTCTGGGCCAGGCAGAATGCCAGGAGATTCAAAGGAGTCTCTCAAACCTCATCATTCCCCTGGTACAAAGCCATAGGCTTCCTCCCCGAGAAGTCATCCATCCAACAGATAGTCACCAACAGACATAGTCTGAGAGGATCAAAATGAACTGGATTAGGCTGGGTGCAGAGGCTCATGCCTATAGTCCCAGCATTTTGGGAGGCCCAGGCGGGTGGATCACCTGACGTCGGGAGTTTGAGACCAGCCTGACCAACATGGAGAAATCCAGCTACTCAGGAGGCTAAGGCAGGAAATCACTTGAACCCAGAAGGTGGAGGTTTCGGTGAGCCGAGATCGCGCCATTGCATTCCAGTCTGGGCAACAAGAGCGAAACGCCACTCCCCCACCCCCCAAAAAAAGCTGGATTGACACGTGAGGTGACATAAAGAAGGGAGAGTGCCAGCCCCATGCCTGGGATGCGGCAGGCCACCTCAATGCGCATGAGTTTCTCTTCCACCCTGTTGTGGGTGACTTACTATGCAAGGTCCTGTGCAGAAACATAGGCAAGTAGGGTGTGCGAGATTCTGGAAACTAAAAGCACTATGGACCTCCCGCCCAGAGATTTAGCTATTGTCTTCCTTGTGTCCTGAGTTCTTCCCTAACCTTACAGCCTAAGGGTAATAGGCTCCTATGAGCTGTTCCTAAGAGCTCAGGGCGTGGTAGTCATTAAGAGTGTTTGTAGAATGCTAGAAGGAGGTACGAAATAAATCACTATGGTTTTTTTGGTTTGGGGCTTGGGAAACCAGAAACCTCCATTTTGTCCCCAGTCCCAGTAGCAATATAATTAATGGACTTGCCTTCCCTGAACGCCCACAGCATACCATTTGTAACTAAGAGAGTGTATGTTGCTTTTAGTCCTTTGTCCATATTTTCTCTCACACTGTCTCCATGAAGCCTCACCCCTCTTCTTTCTCCCACTCAGTCTAACACGGGTCCTAGGACACCGTAGGTGCTCCAGTTCAATATTCCCGGAACGAAAAATGGCATTGGTCAAATTCCATCTTACTGCCCGTTTCCCCGTCAATTCATGGGAGGCCTGGGTAGGCCAGTCCTTCACCATAGTCCACGCAACCACTTCCTAAGTTCCTGGGCCTCCTGAGAAATTAGTGGCAGTGAAATTGAACTGGCTGTTCCCCTTCCCAGGCCCCAGCCAGCAGCACTCAGCCGTCAGCCATAAGGATGAATTCCTCTGCACCAGCTTCTGCTTCATTGGAACTGTCTGCTGTAGGGCCAATTCCTCTCCCTCCCACCAGAAATCAGTGGGGCAGGGAGGGAGACACACAGCAGCTTCCCTCAGGTGGGATCTCTAATAAGAGGCTGGCAGAAAAGTTCCTGTTCTTCCCATACTCTGCCTAGCCCTCAGGTCTCAGGTGAGAGAATATCTGGCCTATCTGGTCCACTCTTTTCCCTAGTGATCAGGCATATATTTATATCCCCCAGATGCCAGGGATAAACCAACCTGGACCCTCAGTAATCTCTACCTTAGATAGCTACCTTGAGGTCAGCTCTGGGAGCAGAGCTAGTCAGGCTTGAGAGCTGCTTAGCCTGGGCCCTCCAAGGAGGGCTGGGAGCTCTTCCCCAACTACCTCTTGTTCCCAGCAAAAATCAGAGCAATGCACCCAAATCACAGCTGAGAAAATAAAGACCTAAGTAAATGGAAAGATTATTCATTATGTTCATAGATTGGAAGAATCAATAACCCCGACTTTAGTGCCTAACCTGCAACACAGCATTGGCTTTATAAGCTACATGTTCAGCCACTAGCTGAAAAGTCACTCTGTCCAGATCACTTCCATGGAAATGATGGCATAGCTTTTAGGGGCAGATATTGTTATGTGGGAAGCAGGATAAGGCCAGGAGACCTGAGCTCACTGGGCTTCAGCTTACTCATCTGCAGAATGACAGGGCTGGATTCCGGAGACAGTCTTTAAGCTCCTGGTGATAAAGTTCTGAACGCTGTTCTAAGAACATCTTTCTCCAACTCCTCCTTTATATCTCCAGTGACAAGAGGATTTGAATCTTCTGAAACAGTGTTTCTCTACCTTGAATACTAAGCAAGATCCTTTAGAAAGGATACAAACCCTCACAAAGTTACTTAGTTTTCATTTTAATGTTCCTTAAATGTGGATGAACATAAAACTAGGCACAAAACCTCTTAAGGTTTGGGGCTTACAATCAACTATAAAATGAAAACAAGCTTACAAATTCTATTTAAAAGAAATTATAAAACCAGTAAGATTCAAATTAGCCACATTAATTTAAATGTAACTGTTGCTATTTGCTGAAACAAAATTGCTACTCCCAGCATGATTTAGTTCTGACTGTGATCAAGCAGGTGGTTCTTTCTGCCTTGGGGATGCCGGTATCACCACGTGCCAGGCAATGACTCAATTCTCCTACCACTTTCTCTATTTGAACTACTGCATCAGGGCATCATTTAACCTCCACTTAATGAGAACACACTGTAATGCATCAAGTTCCCTCTGCTGTTTTCTCATTAGCACTGAACAATTAAAGTTAAAAAATTTTTTTTAATCTTTGTACCAACAGGATCCTCCTCTCAAATTTCAATGTTCTTATCTATAACACAGAGAGAATCACTTCCATTCCACCTACCTCACAGGATGGCTGTGCTATTCATTCAACTATTTTTTTATTGAGTACTTGCTATGTGCCAAACACTGTTTTGGCACAGTGGATGTAGCAGTGACCAGAATGGACACAAGTCCCCACCCCATGGAGCTTACATTTCAATTGGGAGAGCCTGGTAAGAAAATAAAGAAGTAAAATAATGTGATAGTGTTAAGCTCTAAGAAAAAAAAAATATATATATATATATATATATATATATATATATATATGGCAGAGAAGGGGAATTGAGAGTTTGGGGAGACACAGAGGGAGGTTACATATTTTAAACGGGGTGTTCAGGGAACGTTTGTTGAGTAGGTAGCATTTAAGAGCTAAATGAGGTGAGAAAACACCTCATTTAGGTCTTAAATGAGGAGCAGCCAAAAGATCACAGTAGCTAGCAAGAAATAATGCACATGAGACACACACGGAAAACTACAATGGAGATGTGGGTATAATAGATACCTGTTGTTTTGCTGCCCAGCAACCATTTTCCCCTCCTGGCAACCATAACTTGATACTCCTCTGGGAGTGCAACTCCCCTGCTCCAATCCCTGGGCTTCAAGTAGAGTTGACCCCACACCTAGTCGACAAGGCTGGGCAAATGAAAGGTCTAGCCAATCAGAGCACAATGATTGGGTTAGGGCATGGGACCCAATCAGAATGAAGGATGCATAATGAAACCTTCTTTTTTTTTTTTCTTTGAGGCAGTGTCTTGCTCTGTCACCCAAGAGGTAGTGCAGTGGTGCTATCACGGCTCACTGCAGCCTTGACTTCCTGGGCTCAAACAATCCTACCACCTTAGCCTCCCAAGTAGCTGGGATCACAGGCATGCATCACCATGCCCAGCTTATTTATTTATTTACTTACTTATTTATTTAGAGACAGAGTCTCATTCTGACACCTAGGCTGGAGTGTAGTGACATGATCTCGGCTCACTGCAACCTCCACCTCCCAGGTTCAAGTGATTCTCGAGCCTCAACTTCCCAGGTAGCTGGGATTACAGGCATGTGCCACGATGTCCAGCTAATTTTTGTATTTTTAGTAGAGACAGGGTTTCATCATGTTGGCCAAGCTGGTCTCAAACTCCTGACCTCAAGTGATCCACCCACCTCGACCTCCCAAAGTGCTGGGATTACAAGTATGAGCCATCGTTCCCAGCCCCACTTATTCATATATTTTGTAGAGATCAGGTCCTTATGTTGCCCAGGCTGGTCTCAAGCAATCCTCTTGCCTCAGCCTCCCAAAGGACTTGCTGGCCTTTCCCCTGAGGAGCCACAGTGGAGACATTCCCAGCCCATCCTTGTCATGGTCTCATGCAGGAAAGTGCCAGGGCCGGGGGGTCATCCATCGCCTCATGTCCCCTCAAGCTAAAGGTTATGGGTATAATGGGTATACAGACAGACAGACAGACAGACAGACAGACAGACACACACACACACACACACACACACACACACACTCTCTCTCTCTCTCTCTCTCTCTCTCTCTCTCTCTCTCTCTCTCTTTCTCTCCCTATAAAGCTAGATTAAATTAAACAAGGATTCAAAATCTTATCAGAAGCAAGGCAAGGCTGGCTGGGTGTGGTAGCTCATGCCTGTAATCCAGAACTTTGGGATGCGGAGGCGGGCAGATTGCCTGAGCTCAGGAGTTCAAGACCAACCTGGCCAACATGGCGAAACCCTGTCTCTACTAAAAATACAAAAATTAGCCAGGTGTGGTGATGTGCACCTGTAATCCCAGCTACTCAGGAGGCTGAGGCAGGAGAATTGCTTGAGTCTGGAAGGTGGAGGTTGCAATGAGCTGAGATTGCGCCGCTGCACTCCAGCCTGGGTGACAGAGGGAGACTCTGTCTCAAATAAAACAAGGAAGAATCAGCAGCAAGGCAGGAATACAGGCAATACCACCCCTGGGCTTCCTTTGGCTCTCAGGATTATGGAGGAGGCAGGAGCAGTCACCTGCCTCAATCCCTGGCAAATAGGATCTCACTGGAAAGCTGGATTTACTCTTGTGGCACCATCCCATTACAGTAGGGTTTACATCATGGTTCCAGAAGGATTTACTTTTAGCAATCTACCTGCAAGTCAAGAGAATGTTCATAAACATGGCCTCTCCTGGTTCTGGATCTGTCTTGACACATCCCCAGGGTCACATCCTGATGATGTAGCTAAGTGGAATCAGTGCTCCGGAGTCCCTGAATGGCATGTGTGCCCAGCCTTCCAGCAAGCACATGCCCCGCACATGCCCTGAAAACGGAGTCATGGCAGGAGGGAGGAGCAGCACCTTCAGGACCAGGCAGGCTGCTGGGACTCCACACTCAGGACCACACCCAGATCAAGGAGGGTGGTGTGTCAGGAGGAAGTGAGGGGCGTTCCCACCTGCCAGTCAGCAAGCATTTACTGAGCACTCCCTTGGTCTGAAGGGTCAGGTGGACTGTGGCTTAGAACCCAGTTCTGGTGTTCACTTCCTGTGACACCTTGGGCTAGTCTAAATTCTCTCTTCTTAACACTGCATTTCTCAACTCTGGCTAAAATTACTTGGTGAACTTCAAAAATAACAGCTATACCTGGGCCCCAAAGCTGACCAACAAAAACACTCTCTGCGAGGGACACAGACATTGGTAGGTTAGAAACTTCCCAGGTGATTCAACTCAAATATGCATCTCTGTATTCTCTTTTCTTTCTTTCTTTCTTTCTTTCTTTTTTTTTTTTGAGACAAGAGTCTGGCTCCGTTGCCCAGGTTGGAGTGTAGTGGCATGATCTCAGCTCACGGCAACCTCTGCCTCCTGGGTTCAAGCAATTCTCATGCCTCAGCCTTCTGAGTAACTGAGGTTACAGGTGCACACCACCATGCCTGGCTAATGTTTTGTATTTTTAGTAGAGACAGGGTTTCACCACATTGCCCAGGCTGGTCTTGAACTCCTGAGCTCAGGTAATCCACCCGCCTCGCCTCCCAAAGTGCAGGGATTACAGGCGTGGGCCGCTGCGCCTGGCAATCTCTGCATTTTCTGATTTGCTGCTTCTAGTCTGCCTGGTTTGGTAACCAGATAACCAGGCTTGTGAGGGAAACGTGGAAGGCGAGGAGAGGTATTAAATCGACCAATTCCATGTACCTCCAAATTCAAATTGGAGCCCTGGAGGCAAATACAAGGAGGCAGATTTTGGTTCAGGCCAAGGTCGTGTCTTCATGACCAGCCTAGGTACCACGCACGGTGAGCAGTTTGTGTAAATTTTTTTTTTTTTTTTGAGACGGAGTTTCGCTCTTGTTACCCAGGCTGGAGTGCAATGGCGCGATCTCAGCTCACCGCAACCTCCGCCTCCTGGGTTCAGGCAATTCTCCTGCCTCAGCCTCCTGAGTAGCTGGGATTACAGGCATGCGCCACCATGCCCAGCTAATTTTTTGTATTTTTAGTAGAGACGGGGTTTCACCATGTTGACCAGGTTGGTCTCGATCTCTCGACCTCGTGATCCACCCACCTCGGCCTCCCAAAGTGCTGGGATTACAGGCTTGAGCCACCGCGCCCGGCCCAGTTTGTGTAAATTTTTATTGAGTATGCCTAATTTTGCCCACCTTGAGGACTTACCTAGTTTAGTTGACTTTGCTTCAGATAGTTGTTGGCTGTTTCCAGAAGTCAAATCCATTCCCAAGAGTTATCTCAGTGTCACTTCCTATAATAGCAAGTTCCCAGACCTCTCTGAGTTTACCAGCTTCCTCCCTGCGAAGGTCATGGTGATCACCCACATGCCATGCTGTGGAGAGATTTCAATGAAATAATGAAGAGTGTGACGGCTCTGGATTGCACTGGCTGAACCTGATCAAAGGCAGAACCTCAAGCCAGCAGTGAGGTCTTAAAGGACTGCATGCATTCCCGGCTCTGAAAGTCATTCTGACCCTGGTTTTGAAGTCAGATGACCTGAGTTCAGCCTTATCACCCAGTAGTGATGTGACTCTCTAAACCTCAGTTTCCTCATCTGTTATTGAGGCTGTGATGGTCAAATGGGCAAATACCCAGCGGCCTCTTAGCACAGAGCCTAACATTTGGCAGATGCTCCATAGATGTTGATACCTTGAATTACCCTTGAAGCCTAGAGCTTGCCTAGGTGATTTTGAAGGGAATGCTTATTTAGATATATAAGTCCAGAGCATTTGTTATGAAATCAGCCCACCAGTCTGTGGCCATAGCTCACCCATAGGTTCTTTAGCTTCCATTCAAGTCCAGGTCCAAGTCTCTGGAAGTTCCGCTCCTGCAGAGCTTGTTTGGACGTGAGAACAGAAGCCAAGGGAAGTATTTGCTTTGGAACAAAAAATAAAAAGGGGACAAGGATGGATTTCTGGAGGCGCTCACCATTTTACGGAAAGGAGTCATCTGTTTCTCATAAGATGGGGTGTGGGAAGTGGAATCTATTTTCCTGGTCTGTCTGGAGTAGCTTCTTACTAGTGTGGCCACAGCTCCTGCAGTTCAGGACTAGGCCCTACTGCAGCCAGGGCTACACTTTGAAAATGGACTTGAATTTATTTTGAGTCTTCAAAGGTTAGGCTGGAAGTCTCTCCAGTTGCTCCCACCCTCGCCTCCACAACTGAATGGGTGTGTGTGCGCCTGGATGTGTGAGAGCACAGAAGACTGGAAGGACTGTGTGGGGGAAGGTGTCCAGGTGAGCAGGCCTCAGTTCCCGGCTCTGGAAGAGACTGCAGTCACCCTCAGCTGACTTTGTAAAGGCTTAAGCTCTCCATTTCCTCTCTGTGGGATTCAAGAAATCACTTTCCTGATTCAGCTAAAAGAACCAGCCTGGTTGCAAAAGCCCCCATACATAACCACATCTTGGACCATTATTAAAAAGGAAACAGTGGCGGGGCATGGTGGCTCACACCTGTAACCTCAGCACTTTGGGGGGCTGAGGCAGGTAGACTGCCTGAGCTCAGGAGTTCATGATCAGTCTGGGTGACATAGCAAAACCCCGTCTCTAAAAAAATTAGCTGGGCATGGTGGTGCACACCTGTAGTCCCAGCTACTCAGGAGACTGAGGTAGGAGGATGGCTTGAGCCCAGGAGGCAGAGGTTGCAGTGAGCTGTGATCACATCATTGCATCCCAGCCTGAGTGACAGAGCAAGACCCTGCCTCAAAAAAAGAAAAAGGTGGGGAAAGGTGCTTTTCCATAGAAGTTTTGTTCCTACCTTTTGAGGCTTCGAGTTCATGGATTGTTCCTAGCACACTACCATTTCATCCAACTTCGCTTCAAAAAACAAAAAAGGCACCAACAGCTTAGAGTATTTATTTTATTTTTTTATTTTTTATTATTTTGCATTTATTTTGTCTTCATTGAGTTAAGACGTGGCCTAAACAAGGTTCAGAAGCCCTACTGAATGCTGATACTCCCAAATGTTTCCCTTGGGCTTCTTGACACTGAGGGGGTCCGATCACGGTGAGGCAGGAAGGCCCACTCCCCACCCGCACCCGCTCCCTAGCCATTCAGTCCCCACCTCTCCCCCCAGCAGAAGGGAGGCCAGTTGGTAGAGGTGGGGTGGGGAAAGTGGAGTTGCCACAGCTTGTTGCAAATGGAAGATGGGTGTCAGTACCACATCTCTCAGCAGCCTCAAATTACTGCCCCAGGACTTATATGAAAAGAGATGGGAAGTGTGGAGAGACAGAATTCATAATACTTGCAGCTTAATATGTATTGTGCATCTGCTTCCATGAGGAACTCTTGACGTCACTGTTATGCCTCAGAGGGCCACGGGAAGGTCTGATCAGGTGGGCTTCTTTGCCTTTGCCAAGAATGCACTACCTTGCCAGAAGAGGACAGGAATCTCACATTTCATGAGCTCATCTCATGAGCCAACATGAGCTAAGAGCTTCACACATTCCCTCGTTAAATCTTCACCACAAATATGTTCAATAAGTGTTATTATCCCAGAGGAGGGGCCCTGAGACTCAGGCTGTACGCTGGACAGGACAAGTTAGGTTGTGCCACAGTAACAAACAGTTCTAGGCCAGGTGCAGTAGCTCACACCTGTAATCCCAGCACTTTGGGAGGCCAAGGTGGGTGGATCATGAGGTCAGGAGTTCAGGATCAGCCTGACCAACATGGTGAAACCCCGTCTCTACTAAAAAATACATTAGCCAGGTGTGGTGTCACACACCTGTAATCCCAGCTACTGGGAAGGGTGAGGCAGGAGAATTGCTTGAAACCAGGAGGTGGAGGTTGCAGTGTGCAGTGAGCCACGAACATGCCACTGCACTCTAGCCTGGGCAACAGAGCAAGACCCCATCTAAAAAAAAAAAAAAAGTTCTAAGAATCTCAGTAGTTTCACACAACTGGTATGTATTTCCCCTTCACACAGCCACCTTCCAAGCAGGGACTCAGTGATCCTGGCTGCTGTGATCTTTGGGTCCCCCAATATCAATACAAGGCCTCCTCTAAATTGCCGTGAGAGGGGAAGAGAGAGACTGGAGAATCGTGCATGAGTATTTCACTAGCCTGGAAGTGAACTTCCTCCATCATTTCATTGGTCAGAACTAGTCCCCATGGCTCTACCCAACAGCAAGGGAGCTGAGATGTCCAATCTCTCGTGTGCTGGGAAGGGAAGGAGGTCTATTGGTGAACCAAGTTCTATCTAAAGCCAAAGTCCCAGCTCTGTCCGTGATACTCAGGGCCAGTGAGAGGAATCCCTTTCCTCCAGCCTCAGCTGCAAGCGTTGTGTGAGTGTGTCCCTTGTGTGGCTTTGCTGGGCACACTTGAAATCATCACTTTACAGCACTAGGCCCGTGTTGTTCCACAAAACCCCACCATCTTCAAAGCTTTTAAATGTGCCTTGGTTTACCAAATCCACAAAACGCTATGAGGAAGTGGCCAGGGCAGTTATTCATAGCCCCCCTTTTCTAGCTCAAGAACTGAAATCAGGAAGGTTACAAGACTTGACACGCTCAGGGTGAATAACTGAAGCACCTAGACTACGACCTATGCTTTCAAAAGCTTAATCTGAAGCTCCCCTCAATACACCAAATTTCTGTAATTTTAGAATCTGAAAAGGCCACTCTTTCCCCCGCAAATATCTCTTTGACCTGCTCCCTAATGCCTAAAATTCCACTGCTAAAATGCCATACCTTCAGTGGGCCCTCCTCTAGAGGACATGAAAGTAAGAGGGAAGTCATCATCAATGCACATTAAACCACCAAAGTATCCAGTCATGCAACCTTAAGTTAAAAAACATTTGAGATTGAATTGAGAGAATGTGCTGTATCACGACAATCTCAAAAAGAAAATAAAAAAAAAGAAAGACTTTAGAGGCCAGGCGCAGTGGCCTCCCAGCACTTTGGGAGGCCAAGGCGGGCAGATCATGAGGTCTAGAGATCGAGACCATCCTGGCCAATATGGTGAAACCTTGTCTCTACTAAAAATACAAAAATTAGTCAGGCATGGTGGTGGCACCTGTAGTCCCAGCTACTCAGGAGGCTGAGGCAGGAGAATCACTTGAACCTGGGAGGCAGAGGTTGCCGTGAGCCGAGACCATTCCACTGCACTCCAGGCTAGCAACAGAGAGAGACTCTATCTCAAAAAAAAAAAAAAAAAAAAAAATAGAAAGAAAGAAAGAAAGAAAAGAGAGAGACGTCAGTGAATGGTAGAGTCAAGGAAGGCTCCATGAGAAGCTGCTGGCCCTGGTAAGATGTGGAAGGAAGAGAGAAACATTATAGTCCCTTTTCTCATCCTATTGACCCTTGCATCCCACTCCCCAGGGATAATGACTGCTAACAGTTGGTCACATGATATATATTCATTTTGGAAAGTGAAACTCCATTCCAGATGACAATTCCCTCCCAGTTCTCTTTCTTCTATTCAAAAATCTACAGAGTGCCTTTACATTTACCATATTATTTAATTCTGTGAGCAATTCTGTTAGGAAATTGAGAGGTTGGATGGATCTCTCTTCCTGTTTGACAAAAAACTGAAACCTACTGAGGCTAAAGTGACTTATCTAATATCAGAGCAAACCAGTGACTAAACTTGAATAAAGAAGTAAAAATGTTAAAGAGTAATAATTATCAATCCTCGAGAGTGTGGTGAAGCTGCCACATTTATAGCTACCTAGTAGTATATAAACTAGTACATTTTGTAAAACCCGAAGCTGGCCAAGTATGGTGGCTCATGCCTGTAATCCTAGCATTTTGGGAGGCTGAATCGAGAGGATCGCTTGATCCCAAGAGTTCCAGGCCAGCCTGGACAATATGACAAGATGTCTCTACAAAAAATACAAAAATTAGCCATGTGAGGTGGTGCGCATCTGTGGTCCCAGCTACTCAGGAGGCTGAGGTGGGAGAATCACCTGAACCTGGGAGGTCGAGGCTACAGGGAGAGTGTACCACTGCACTCCAGCTTGGGTGACAGAGGGAGACCCTATCTCATTCTCTCTTTCTCTCTCTCTCTCTCTCTCTCTCTCTCTCTTTCACACACACACACACACACACAGACACTCACACACACAGACACACGCGCGTGCACACACACACACACATGCACAACCCAAGGCTTTATTATAAAATATTTAATATAGATAACAGCATTTATGTAATGCATATATGTTTAGAATAATAACACAACATATTTACCACCTTGCTTATTACCAATGTCCTAAAACAATGATTCTTTAAGTTATAAAAATAATATGTGGCCAAACCCTCTGGCTCACGCCTGTAATCCCAGCATTTTGGGAGGCTGGGGGTGGTGGGGTTGGTGGGGTGGATCACTTGAGGTCAGGAGTTTAAGACTAGCCTGGCCAACACGGCAAAACCCCATCTCTACTAAAAATACAAAAATTACCTGGACATGGTGGTGCACATCTGTAATCCCAGCTACTCAGGAGGCTGAGGTTGGGAGAATTGCTTGAACCCAGGAGGTGGCAGTTTCAGTAAGCCAAGATCACACCACCACACTCCAGTCTGAGCAACAGAGCAAGACTTCATCTAAAAAAAAAAAAAAAAAAAAAAAAAAAAAAAAGACATGACCTAGGTTAAAAAAAAATTCAAGTACTTTAAAAAAATTATTTATTTATTTGTTTTAGAAACTGGTTCTCTCTCTGTCATCGAGGCTGGCGTGCAGTGGTGCAATCATAGCTCACTGCAGCCTAGACCTCTTGGGCTCAAGCAATGTTCCCTCCCACCTCAGCCTCCCAAGTAGCTGGGACTGCAGGTGTGAGCCACCCTACCTGGCTCAGAAAATAGAAACTTTAAAATCACTTTTCCCATGCCATTGACCCCTGCATCCCACTCCCCAGGAAAAATGACTACTACCAGTTTGCTACATCATACATATTCATTTTGGAAAGCAATCCACCAACATATATTGGAAGTCATAAATATGTTTGTAACTTCCGGTCCTATTACCTACTCTGGGAATTTATTCCAAGAAAAGACCTCCCTGTCTTCCTTCCTTTCCTATAAAAATGGCCAAGTTCATTCCTACACATCTCTCCCTTTGCTGTTTTCTGTCTGGAAACCTGTTCCTGTGGATTTGCTCATGATCTGATGTCCGGTGAGGTCTCAGCTCAAATGCCACCACCTCTGAGAGGCCACCCATGGTCACATGTCTACACTTGTTCCCTTCCCACTACATCACTGCCTTTTATTGTACCCTGCACTACTTTCTCCCTTGCACCTACCATTCTCTGAGGTCACCTTGTTTAGTTGCCAGCTCACTAATTTGTTCTATCTCCTCTCCTACCCCCTCATAAGGCCCTTGAGAGAGGGCCTTTGTAGGCTCCCTTGTTGTCTGCTGCACCCCCAGTACCTGGCATACAGTAAGAATGTAGGTCTTAGTTGAAAGGATATGTCTGTTCGTGAAGCTACTCAGGTAAGAGATGTTATTTCACTCACCTTGAAACCCAGGCAGCTACTTCTGCAGCGAAATAGTTCTTGCCAGCTTTCAAGACTCTAAGGAACCACTGTGTGGGATGTCGGGCAGGCCTAATGGCCATGCCGTCATTTCTCCCAGCAGAATGGGTGCCTTTCAGATATAGACACAGCAAAGCCAACAGTCTGTCCTCTCTCTAAACCCTTTTCATTCTTGGCTTCTAAAACAAAGAAGAGGTAAAGAAAATCCACTGGGCCAAGTGCTCTGTCAAAGAACACCCAGGCTGCACTTAATTAAGATGAATAATTTAAAGACTCTCAAGTCAGACAATGGAAACATTAAGAGTTTCCACCAAAACATAAACTTGGCCAAGTGGGCCAGGTCTCTGGAAGCCTCCAAGGACATTCTCAGAAATGGAGGGATGGTGTCTGCTTAGCCTGGGGGTGGGGAGGGGTTTTGGGTGGAGAGAAGGTCGGAGAAAGGGAAACCTGAGTTCCCATCTGAGCTGCACAGACACATGCTAGGTTGTTTAGGCTGCGTGACTCTACATAACTTGTTTCTTTAGAATGAAATAAAATATATTACTTAATCAAAAGAAAAGGCAAAACTTCACGTAATCCTACCATCCAGAAAGGCAGTCTTTTTGTTGTGTCTCCTTGTAGTGTTTTCTCCTAGCATAAATATACTTTAACACAATAAAAATGTGATTTACTATATATTGCCTTACATACTGCTTTTTGTTTTTGTTTTTGAGACAAAGTCTCACTGTGTTGCCCAGGCTGGAGTGCAGTGGCATGATGTTGGCTCACTCCAACTTTTGCCTCCCGGATTCAAGCTATTCTCCTGCCTCAGCCTCCCAAGTAGCTGGGATCATAGGCGCCTACCACCATGCCTGGCTAATTTTTGTATTTTCAGTAGAGACAGGGTTTTACCATATTGATCAGGCTGGTCTCAAACTCCTGACCTCAGGTTATCTGCCCAACTCAGCCTCCCAAGATGCTGGGATTATAGGCATGAGCCGCTGCTCCCAGTCGCTTTTTTCACCTAATAATATATTGTGAACATGTTCTCATGCCATTAAATACTATTTGACATGTTTCTGTTGTTTTTTTGTTTTGTTTTGTTTTCAGACAGAATCTCGCTCTGTCACCCAGGCTGGAGTGCACTGGCGCGATTCCGGCTTACTGCGAGCTTCGCCTCCCGCGTAGCAATTCTTATGCCTCAGCCACCCAAGTAGCTGAGACAACGAGCGCATACCACTATGCCCAGCTAATTTTGTATTTTTGTCTTACTCTATTCTGGCGTCTCTCTACTCAATGCGGTCTCCTTGGGGGACTGCGAGGAACCTTCCACCCCAGTTACTCCCTCTCCGAGACCTGCTTCATGCTTCTTCTCCACACTCACCGCCCGACTTGGTCACATCAGAGATTGGATTGTTTCTTGTCCTGTCTGCTGCCTGCTCCTATGTAAGCTCCCTGAGAGCAGGGCCTTGTCTGCTTCATGCACAGCTGACCTGCAGAGCCCAACACAGTGCCTGGCACATAGCAAGTGTTAAATGAAGAAATGAATGAATGAATGAACACGTGTTGCCTGGGACACATGCTGTGGGGAAGGTAGCTGGGCTCAGGCTGATCTGCCTAAGAGGCTGCAGTGCCCCTCAGAGCTGCTTCCGGGGAAGCTCCTAGTCACCTGGGCCATGGCTGCTGTCCTTGGGTCCGGCTCCCAGAGATCCCCAGGCCAGCCCTGTGTGCTATTTGGAGCTTCATCTCCTTTATTCCTATACCTGGGTCTTCAGAGGCCTAGTCACAGGAAGGCTTCCTCCACCCCCAACCCCAGGTCAGTCTACGAACTAGGAGCACGAGGAGGACTGAACCATCACCCATGCCCTTTCCCACTTGGTCCATCTCCCTGGAGGATGGTGTGAGTTCCAGCACAGTCCTTTGAGCAAGCTGAGAAGTGAGAGAAGCCACTGCCACAGACTGAGTTGTGTTGCCAAAGTTCCTACCTTCAAGCCTTAACCCTCCATGTGACTGTATTTGGAGACGGGTTCTTCAGAGAGGTGATTATGGCTAAATGAAGTTATAAGGGTGGGGCTCTGGGCCAACAGGATTAGTAAGAGGTAGGAGAGAGTGAGCACACCCTGTCTCTGACTCTGTCTCCTTCTCTTCCTTTCCCTTCTTTTCCCTTCCTCCTCCCTCTTCCTCCAGCTCTCCCTGCCCTCTCCCCATCTTCTCCTCCTGAACCACTCTCTCCCTCACAGAAGAGCTCATGTGGGCACACAGGAAGATGGCAGCCACTACGAGCCAAGAGGAGAGGCTTCAGAATGAAACTGCCATGCTGGTGTCTTAAACTTCCAGCCTCCAGAACTATGAGAAATAGATTTCTGGTGTTCAAGTCATCCAGCCTGTGGCATCTTGTATGGAAACCCGAGCGGTCTAACACACCTAGCTCTAGAGGCTCCTGCTGCTGCAGGGCGAGTTGGCTAACCTGGGAGAGGATTGGGGGGAAGATGATAGATAGATAGATAGATAGATAGATAGATAGATAGATAGATAGATGATTGATAGACAGATAGATGATACATAGGTAATAGACGATACATAGATGATAGATAATAGATAAATGGTAGATAGATAGATCGATGATAGATACATACTCCTTCTGCCCTTTCCATCTGCCTCCTTGAAATTCCACCCTCAGAAATTCACCCTTAAGGAATGAGAGGAATGTAGCTGCCTCCTCCAAGAGGCCTCCCAGCCCTCACCTTCCCTAGCCCAGATGGGTCTCTCCCTCAGCTGAGGTTCCTCTCCGTCCTCCCAGCTCGAAGCCCTTGCCTCCTCCAGCTCCTGGCCATCCGTTGATCTCAAGGGTACGTCCTTGGTCAGCTGGGCTTGTTCATTCCTCACACTGGCTTCCTCAACTAGAGAAGTTTCTAAACCTTCCTGTGAAAAAAGAAAGAAATCCTGCAGGGAAAGGGGTTCAAGGCATAAGTTGTGCCACCCATCCCCAGAGTCTGAGTCGCCTGGTTTGGGTCTGTGCCTGAACTCTGTATTTTAAGCAATCACCCTGGTCTTAAGACCCTCTGCTGAGCTTATGAAAGAGACTGTGTAAGAAAAGCGGATGCCTGGGGCTCACCCCAGAGATCCTGATTCCACTGCCACTTCCTTGCCTCGTTGCTTCACCCATTTCTGAACCCCAGTTCTGGTGTGCAGCCAGGGATGAGAGCCATGGACTTACGAGGTGCTTGGGGAACAAGCATTGACCTGAATGAAGCTGCGGGTTGACATGGGCATCCTTCCGGGAGGGGTGAGTCATTTGGCCATGCTGCCAGCTGTGAACAATTCAGTCTGGGGAAATACAAAGAGACATGGTCCCTCTCAGAGTTTCCATTTCGCATGGAAAGCTGGTGCTGGGAAGTGGCTGGGCAGTCAGGCTGGGCACTGGGAGGAGGGCAGGGTGAGGATGAGGGAAGGGCTGTGCCCACACTATGCCAGGCCGGCTCCAGGCACTGTCTGTGTCCAGCTGGTTCCATCTTTCCAGAAAATCTGCAAGGAAGGAATGTCGTAGTGAGAATGCTAGGTCCGCAGAGTTGAGATGTCTGGCCAGGCGTGTCCTAACTATGATATGGTCCTCCTCCAGGAACTGTGCGGGGGCAGAAAGAGGGCTCGGTGCTCCAAGCTAATCTCTCATTCACAGGAAAGAAAACCCTTTGGCAGGAGACTGGGCTTGAGAGTCAGAGGGGTTTAGCTCTTGACCTATCAGCTACAAAACCCTGGGTAAGTTACTTTATGATCACTCAGATTGTTTCCTCATTTGTAAAGTAGGGGATGGTACCCATCTAGCAGTTAGTGAATAGCATTAAACTAAAAAGGGTGTCTGACACAATAGGCATTTAATATAAATTAGTATTATAGTCCTTGATGCGGTATCTTTCCAACACATCCAAGGAGATATTACAGCACACACACACACACACACACACACACACGCACACACACATGCACACACAATCAATGTTCAAATTCTGTTTCCAGGCTAGGTGCAGTTGCTCACGCCTATAACTCTAGCACTTCGGGAGGCAGCCAAAGTGGGCGGATCACCTGAGGTCAGGAGTTCCACAGCAGCCTGGCCAACATGGCAAAACCCTTTCTCTACTAGAAATACAAAAATTAGCCGGGCGTGGTGGCAGGTGCCTGTAGTCCCAGCTACTTGGGAGGCTGAGGCAGGAGAATTGCTTGAACCCGGGAGGCGGAGGTGCAGTAAGCTGAGATGGCGCCACTGCACTCCAGCTGGGGCGATAGAGTGAGACTCCGTCTCAAGAAACCAACCAACCAACCAACCAACCAACAAACCGAACACTAATTCTGTTTCCCGAGGCACCTAAATCCCACTGTGAGCCTTGTCAGTTCCCCTCTTGCCTCCCATCATTGACAACTAGTTTCTTGGGCTGGCAATGTTTATAAGGTGGTCCGTTTTGTGTCATCCTTGGATCCAATTCGTATGGCCCTGCTGCCACTGGAGGATTCTGTGGGGCAGATCTTTCTCATACAGAGTCTTTAAATCACTGGATTAGGAATGGGCGAGGGTCCCTAGTGCATTCACCCAGCCAAAGTTGCATAGCCTGATTAAAATGTTATGTTTCCTTCTTGCTTTGGGCTAAAATCATCTCGCCTCATGCTGATTGGAAGCTATGGCAGCTGAATTCCATTGGTTAATTCAAATGCAAAAATCAGTTATTATTTACCAAGTGCATTTTTTCCCCTCAACAAAATTCTCAAATTTCTAGAAAAAAAATCCTGGCAATACAAGGGATCATTGGAAATGACATAGTTGGGGACACCAGACTGGACAGGATCAATCAGGAAGTGGTGGGCGCCGTGGCTCACACCTGTAATTCCTGAACTTTGGGAGGCCAAGGTGGGTGGATCCCCTGAGGTCAGGAATTCGAAATCAGTCTGGCCAACATGGCAAAACTCTGTCTCTACTAAAAATACAAAAATTAGCCAGGCATGGTGATGGGTACCTGTAATCCCAGCTACTCTGGAGGCTGAAGCAGGAGAATCATTTAAACCCAGGAGTTGGAGGTTGCAGTGAGCCAAGAACAAGCCACTGTACTCCAGCCTAGGTGACAGAGAAAAACTCCAATTTCAAAGAATAAATAAATAAATAAATAAATAAATAAATAAATAAACAAAACCACCATGTTGTGGCTGTTCTGGTGGAAGGGCTGACATTGTACTCTGGGAAGTAGCAAAAGGCCACACCCATAAAACCTGCCTGCCAGCCTGGGCCAGGACTACTGTCTCAGGTGAGGGTGGGAGCTGAATTGCAGGGAAGCCATCATTCAAGTTTTGCCTTAATAGACAAGATTATGATGATGGATAACTTTCCTGAGTTGCCACCATATACCAAGCATATTACATATTCTCTTGCTCAATTCTCCCAGCAGCCCTAAGATTTAGGTATTAATGTCCCTAGAGAGAGTATTTTTGTTCATTAATTCAAAAATATTTATTGAGGGGCCAGGTGCAATGGCTCACACCTGCAATCCCAGCACTTTGGAAGGCCAAGGCAAGAGGATCACTTGAGCCCAGCCAGCAGCTGTAGACAAGCTTGGGCAACATAGTGAGACACTGTCTTTAAATATATATATATATTTATTGAGCCCTTGCCATGTGGCTTGGTCCTTTTTAGAAGTGGGCATCTGGCAAAGTCAACGTAGTCCCTGCCTCATGGAGTTTACAGTCTAGTGGAGAGGACTATATTCCTTGAATAATCACAGGTCAATGCAGCAGAACGCTTCTGGCAACATGCCAGATTGCACTGTTTCAAACAGCCCCTCTCTCATTACTACAAAACTGCTCCATACAATACAAGAAAAACACTTGAAAATATACAGCTAAGCTCAAGAGAAAGGAAAACTCCAGATTCCAGAAATGGTTCCAAGAACCAGAAAGTGGAGTGAGGACTAAGCCTACAGTTTGTGAGGTTTTGACTAGATACAGGCCCTGAGGCCTAGAGCCCAGAGTTCTACGGCCTCTTCAAAAACAGGAGGCAGCCCCACACTGTTTGAGGCAGGAGAGTTGGAACTGATCCATCTGAATATAACTTGGAGCCCTGAGGAGTATCCCAAGAAAAGAAAGGTTGGAAAAACTACCAAGTGGGCCTGCAGAAGGAGCAAGTTTTCTCACTGTAGAAGTCTTGGGTGGGAGAAAAGTTCATGTGAAAGATGGAAAGGCAGGCCTGCTCCCACCTCATCCGCTGCTTTGGCATGCCCCTGGTCCCAGGATTCCTATGTCAAAAAGTTAATCAAAAAGCTAGTCCACAGGCCAGGTGCAGTGGTTCACACCTGTAATCCCAGCACTTTGGGAAGCTGAGGCAAGCAGATCACTTAAGGCCAGAAGTTTGAGATCAGTCTGGCCAACATGGTGAAACCCCTTCACCTGTAGCCTCTGCACCTGTAGTCTCAGTTACTTGGGAGGCTGAGGCAAGGAAAATCACTTGAACCCAGGAGGCAGAGGCTGCAGTGAGCCAAGATCATGCCACTGTACTCCAGCCTGGGTGACTGGAGACTCTGTCTCAAAAAAAAGTCCAGAGCCTAAGGCCCTGACAGAAGCAAAACCCAAAGTACTCTGGACATTTTCACAACCCAGGCTCACAGGCATCCAACAGCAAAACAACCCTCCATGGGAGATACGCTCCCAACCAAAAATCACAAGCCACAGGGAAACAAACCACCGTTAGAGATAATCAGCAAATACAAAACCAAGCCAAACCAAAACAGTCAGAATCCATGCCCCAAGAAGCAGAAGTAGTAGAGAAACCTGAAGATATAAAACCATTTAAATAATTATAGAGAAATTTTATTTTATTTTATTTTGAGATGTAGTCTTGCTCTGTCACCCAGGCTGGAGTGCAGTGGTGCGATCTCAGCTCACAGCAACCTCCGCCACCCAGGTTCAAGCGAGTCTCCTGCCTCAGCCTCCTGAGTAACTGGGATTACAGGTGTGTGCCAGCACACTCGGCTGATTTTTTGGATTTTCAGTAGAGATGGATTTTTAACCATGTTAGCCAGGATGATCTCAGTCTCCTGACCTCGTGATCTGCCTGCCTCGGCCTCCTAAAGTGCTGGGTTACAGGTGTGAGCCACTGTGACTGGCCAAGGAGGGAACACAGCCCCAGAATAGCATGTGAGGACAGGGGAACAAATCTTCCCCAGAAGCCAGGGAAGGTGTGATGGTTAATTTTACGTGTCACCTTGGCTAGACTGTGGTATCTAGTGGTTTGGTCAAATACTAGTCTAGATGCTGCTATGAAGGTATTCTTTATATGTGGTCAACTTTATTTATTTATTTATTTATTGAGAAGGAGTCTAGCTCTGTCACCCAGGCTGAGTGCAATGGCAGAAGTTTTACTCACTGCAACTTCTGCCTCCCAGGTTCAGGTGACCCTCCTGCCTCAGCCTGCCTAGTAGCTGGGATTACAGGTGCACACCACCACACACAGCTAATTTTTTAGTAGAGACAGGGTTTCGCCATGTTGGCCAGGCTGGTCTTGATCTCCTGACCTCAAGTGATCCAGTGCTGGTGTGCTGGTGTGCTGTTTTCCCATCTCCTGGGAAAACAGGCCCGAGCTCCTTTGGGGCAGGCAGGGCTCTGGGTTTTATTATCTTCTTACCTTCAGTGTTGTGCCTGGCATTAAGGGACCCAGTTCATATAATGCAAAAGAGGGAGGGACAGAGGAAGGGACAGAGAGAGGAACTTCCTCATCTTCTGCCTCTGAGAAGAGTGAACATACAGGAGCCCTCTTGGGCAAGGCCGGCATGCAGCCATGGTGTGCTGGTGTGCCAATATGGATTATTTACATATGCAAATGCTTCCTTCCTGGTTGGTCAGTAGCCACAGTCCTGAGCCTCCACAAGTGTCCCCAATGCACTGGCTGCTGTGGTGCCTCCCCAGGGAACCCCCCCTCCCCGCACCTCCAGGACTCTGCCCCCATCCCTCAAGCTGAAGTTAGTTCTGTTCAGTCGGTGCCCTTGCAAGCCAGGTCCTATACGGAACATCACCCCTGCTCAGGGATCTCCCAGGCCAGCCGTTCCTGGCTGAAGGGTTTGTCATGGGGATGGGCGCAAGAACCACTTAGCTGAGACCACTGAGGTAGACCCATACGAGAAGAACCTATGAAATTAGGCGGCACTTGGAGCGCCTTCCTGGGTTCTCACACCCAGGCAGCAGGTGGCACAGTGCTTTTGGGAGGTACCGTACTATTTTGCTATATTAGAAAAGCCCTTGACCTTAGAGCCAGAAGGCCTGAGTTCTCCTCTAACTCCGAATGTCCTAGCTGTGTGACCTTGAACAACTTTCCTAGCTTCTCTGAGCTCCTGTAAAAATATTCCTTGCACAAGGTTGCCGGGGGAAGAACTTATTGAAACTTTGGATCTCAGTCCCTCGCCTCAAGGTCCTGTGCTAAATCCAGACCTGTAAATATAGCAATGAAGGATCTGCCCCCGCCTGCTGTTCCCAGAAGTACTCCCAGTCCCTGGTGATGGTTACCAGGCTGCCGGGCCGTAACCAGGCGCTCCCTTGGCCACTGATGGAGCCTTCTCTCCTCTGAGGGACTGTGGACAATGAGCAGAAAAGGGGGTGGGGGCCTCTGCCCCACACGCCTTTCCTCTGCCCTTCTGGTTCCCGGTGAGTGTGGCTCATTGCCAGGAAGTGTGGGTCACCCCCGTTAGGACTCATCATTATGTTGTCAGCCTAGACTTCCTCCAGCCCCATCCCACGCTACACTCACACACCACACACTCAGGCACATACACTTGCACATTCACAGACACACATACATGCTCACTACTCACACCCCAACACCCACACCACACCCACACATACATGCTCACACACATTCACACAGAAGAACATGGGAAAACCCAAAGTGCAGTACATGAAAGCATTTCAGGTTGTTCACACATATTTAAAATGTACCCGTTACAATTTATTCTAATATGTAATGGAGAAAAATGACAAACCTATCAAACTAGGAATTTCATAGTGATTAGGACAAATAGCTAGGACAAGATGTAAGTGAAAAGGAGATGCTTTACACTTTGGGAGGCTGAGGCAGGTAGATCGCCTGAGGTCAGGAGTTCGAGACCAGCCCAACCAGCATGGTGACACCCCATCTCTATTAAAAATACAAAAATTAGCTGGGTGGGGTGGTGGGCACCTGTAATCTCAGCTATTTGGGAGGCTGAGGCCGGAGCATTGCTTGAACCTGGGAGGCAGAGGTTGCAGTGAGCTGAGATCACGCCATTGCACTCCAGCCTGGGCAACAAGAGCAAAACTGCATCTCAAAAATAAATAAATAGGAGATGATTTAAAGAGAAATGTTGGGTAAATGTTACCCAAAGACCCTCAGCTTTCAGAAGCCTATGGTGATGGGGGTGCAGGGCTGGCGGCTCTGCATGGAGCATTGGAGGTGAGTGTTAGCACCCAGAGGTGCAGGAGGGGCTGCCAGCCCAGAGGGAGACTCTGGGAGGAGAGGGAAATTTCCTTTCGTGCTTATTTAGCTTTCTGTGCCTACCTTAACAATCTTTGCTACTCCAAGTTTGTGAAGATAGTCTCTAATGTTTTCTTTTAGAGGATTTAGAGTTTTTGCTTTCATGTGTAGGTGTATAAAAAAGTTGAATTAATTTTTGTGTAGGGTATGAGATGAAAGTCAAGATTCATTGCTTCTATATGAATAACTAGTTGTTCCATCACAATTTATTGATGTAACTGCCCTTTATCCATTCAATTGCCTTGATGTCTTCATCAGAATCAGTGGATTGTATTTTATGTGGCTGTTTTTAAACTCTCCTGTCTCATTGATGTTATTGTTTATCCTTTGCCAATACCACACTGTCTTGATTATCATAGTGTTATTGTCTTGAAATCAGGTAGTATAAGTCCTAACATGTTTTCTTCTTTTTCAAGATTATTTTGGCTACCCATATCCTTTTTTTTTTTCCAAGACAGGGTCTAACTCTGTTGTGCAGGCTGGAGCGGAGAGGAGTGTGATCATGGCTCACTGCAGCCTCAACCTCGCAGCCTCAAAGTATCCTCCCTTCTCAGCCTACCAAGTAGCTATGTAGCTCAGACCACAGGCACATACCATTATGCTCGGCTTTTTTTTTTCTTTTTTTGTATTTTTTATAGAGACAGGGTTTTGCCATGTTGCCCAGGCTGATCTTGAACTCCTGGGCTTACATGATCTACTCACCTTGGCCTCCCAAAGTGTTGGGATTACAGATGTTGAGCCACCATACACAGTCCCTTTGCATTTCTATACACATTTTAGAATTAGCTTGTTTTGATGGGATTTTGATTAGGGATTGCATTGAACTTATTGCATTGAATTTAAGAAATATTGACTTTTTTTTTTTTGAGATAGAGTTTTACTCTTGTCACCCAGGCTGTAGGGCAATGGTGTTCAGCTCACCGCAGCCTCTGCCTCCTGGGTTGAAGCGATTCTCCTGCCTCAGCCACCGAGTAGCTGGGATTACAGGCGTGTGCCATCACACCTGTCTAATTTTGTATTTTTAGTAGAGACGGGGTTTCTCCATGTTGGTCAGGCTGGTTTCAAACTCCTGACCTCAGGTGATTCACCTGCCTTGGCCTCCCAAAGTGCTGGGATGACAGGCGTGAGCCACCGCGCCCAGTCCACATTGATGTATTTATGATACTGATTCTTTCAATCTATTGAAAATAGCATAAAGTGCCTAGGAATTATTTATATGAAAGATAAGTAAGACCTGTATGCACATTTCCAAGAGAAATTAAAGACCTAAGTAAATGGACAGATGATACAGCATGTTCATAGAATGAAAGAATCAGTAGTCCCCACTCTGGTGCCTAACCCTCCCCTGCTTTTTCACATCACCACCTTACCCCCGCCCCCCACCTACAGCATTGACCTTACAACTGAAAAGTCAGGCAGTCTCAAACATTCAGCATCTTTTATGTACAAAATAGAATTTGGCACATTTGCCTTGACTAGCTCATATATTCATTTAAATACACTGGATACTAGGCAGGCTTCTGGTTATGAATACATGCCCTTCTTTTGAGAAGCTCAGAGAAAAGTATAAGCCAGTCAGGTTCATTCTACAAAGGCAGTTTGGGCTCGATGTGGTGAACACATAGAAGTCACTGGGAAATAAAATATGTGAAATCACTTTGAAGAATAGAGTTGCTAGAACTTATTAAGCACTTAGAAAGTTCCAGGCACCATGCCAACTGCTTTACGTACATTGTTTAATCTAATTCTCACAGTAAAAATCTATAGGCAGTGATTCTTGAAGTACAGATTACTGACCCCTAATGGTCCCCAAGATCCTTTCGGGGTATCCACAAGGCTGAAACTAGTTTCATTATAATACTATGATTCATTTACCTTTTTCACTGCACTGACATTTGCACTAATGGTGCAAGAGCAATGGTGGGTGCCATGGTTTGAACCTGTCCTCCAAAACTCACGTTGACATTGAATTGCTGCTGTGACAGTATTAAGAGTTGGGATCCAGGCTGGGCACAGTGGGTCACACTTGTAATCTCAGCACTTTGGGAGGCCGAGGTGGGCAGATCATCTGAGATCAGGAGTTCGAGACCAGCCTGGTCCACATGGCAAAAACCATCTGTACTGAAAATACAAAAATTAGCCAGGCGTAGTGGCATGTGCCTGTAATCCCAGCTACTCGGGAGCCTGAGGCAGGAGAATCGCTGGAATCCAGGAGGTGGATGCTGCAGTGAGCCGAGATTGTGCCACTGCACTCCACCCTGGGTGGCAGGCGCAGCAAGACTCCGTCTCGAAAATAAATAAATAAATAAGGCCGGGCGCGGTGGCTCAAGCCTGTAATCCCAGCACTCTGGGAGGCCGAGGCGGGTGGATCATGAGGTCAAGAGATCGAGACCATCCTGGTCAACATGGTGAAACCCCGTCTCTACTAAAAGTACAAAAAATTAGCTGGGCATGATGGCGCGTGCCTGTAATCCCAGCTACTCAGGAGGCGGAGGCAGGAGAATGGCCTGAACCCAGGAGGCGGAGGTTGCGGTGAGCCGAGATCGCGCCATTGCACTCCAGCCTGGGTAACAAGAGCGAAACTCCGTCTCAAAAATAAATAAATAAATAAATAAATAAATAAATAAATAAATAAATAAATGAGTTGGGATCCTTAAGAGGTTATGGGAAGGGTGGGTTGTCACGGTGGGAGTGGCTCCTCACAAAGGGATGAGTCCAGCAGTCTTCCTGTGTCTCACGCGCTTTGCTGCTGTCCACCTTCTGCCGTGGGGTGATGCAGCAAGAAGGTCCTTAGCAGACTTGAGTCTCTCAACCTTGAGCTCCCAGCCTCCAGAATTGTAAGAAATGAATTTCTTTTCTTTATACATTACTCAGACTCAGGTATTCTTTTATGGCAACAAAAAATGGACTAAGCCCGTGTGTAGGACTGCTGGTGACTGAGCACAAATCAAGGCAGTGGCATCTAACTGTACTAACGGCCACTGTGTTCTTCACCACATTTGCAGGAAGAATATTCATTTCACTAAGAATGTCATTGAGAAAGCAGTAAAAATTACTAATCCAATTAAATCTCTACCTGAGTCCATGTCTTTTTACCATTCTGTGTGAAAAAGTGAGAAATAGAAAGCACTTCTAGCAAATTCCAAAGTGCAATAGTTGTCACAAGAAAAAGTACTTGTGAGCTGGGTGCAGTAACTCATGCCTGAAACCCCAGCACTTTGGGAGGCCAAGGTGGGCAGATCACTTTAGTCCAGGAGCTGGAGAATGGCCTGGGCAACATGGTGAAACCCCATCTCTACAAAAAAAACCCAAAAAACAAAAAGTAACCAGGCATGGTGGCACATGACTGTTGTCCCAGCTACTCTGGAGGCTGAGGTGGGAGGATCACTTGAGCCCGAGAGGCAGAAGTTGCAATAAGCCAAGATCCCACCATTGCACCCCATTTGGGTGGTGACCGAGTGAGACCCAGTCTGAAAAAAAGAAAGAGGAAAAGAAAGAAAGAGGAAAAGAAAGAGAGAAAGAGAGAGAAAGGGAAAGGAAGAAGAAAGGGGATGGATGGAAGGAAGGGAAGGAGGGAGCGGGGAAGGAAGGGGAAAGAGAGGAAGGCAGGCAGGCAAGGAAAGAAAAGAAAAGAGAAAAAGTACTTGTAGTTTTGCATGATGTATGACTGTTTGACTTGTAAGCTAAATCAGCCACTTTTCTCATGGAAGATCATTTTTACTTGAAAGAATGCCAGCAGACAAACTATGGTTAATCAGATTTGAATACTGGATAGACATTTTCTCAAAAATAAACAAATGAGCCTGCCACTTCAGGGAAAACAACTGACAGTATTTATTGCCAATAATAAAATTTGAGTTTTCTTTTTCTCTGCTTTTGTATCCAGCTGAGATATTTGAGTTTTCAAGTGAAAATTAGAATTCGGGGAAACTTATGTCTACCATGGTGAGCCTGACAGCTTCCTGGTACTTACAGACTTTTCTGATGACACTGGCGATAATATTAGCCATATGATTTTTCTATGTTAATAAAATGTATCCACTTTTAGAAAATTGACATATTCAGTAAATCAGTACTTTCCAAACGCCTAATGTAAAAATTTACAAAATCATGCATAGGTAAAAGATTCACTTAAAGTGTTAGACCCGTGGATTTTATTTTTATTTTTATTTTTTATTTGTTTTTAAGATGTTGCCCAGGCTGGAGTACAGTGGCACAATCTCGGCTCACTGCAACCTCCACCTCCTGGGTTCAAGCAATTCTCCTGCCTTAGCCTCCCAAGCAGCTGAGATTACAGGAGCATGCCACCATATTCAACTTTTTTTTTTAAAATTTTTTAGTAGAGATGGGGTTTCACCATGTTCGTCAGGTTGGTCTCAAACCCCTGACCTCAAGTGATTCACCGACCTCGGCTTCCCAAAGTGCTGGGATTACTAAGGTATGAGTTACCGTGCCTGGCCAGACCCATGGAATTTAACAGAGTATGGAAAATTTATTGACATAGGTGCAGATTTCACATGGCAACTGACCCTAAAAAACTGCCACTTACTGACTTTTGGTGTAGGGCCAAAGAATATCTATAACAATTTGAGAAGGCTATTAAAATACTCTTCCCTTTTCCAACTGTAAATTTGCATGGGTTTGGATTTTCTTCAGGTACTTCGATTAAAAGTACATATCTCAACAAACAAGGTAGAACGAATGTGAGAATCCAGCTATCTCCCGTTTTAAAAATTTGCAACAATGTAAAAGAATATTCTTCTTGGTAAACATTTTTGTTTTGGAAAATATAAATAACACTTTAAAAGTTAAAAATTGGCCAGGTATGGTGGCTCGTACCTGTAATCCTAGCACTTTGGGAGGCTGAGGTAGGAGGATTGCTTGTGGCCAGGAGTTCAAGACCAGCCTGGACAACATAGTGAGACTCCATCTCTAAAAAAAAAAAAAAAAAAAAAAGATAAGAAGTTAAAAATAACTATGCTGCTGGGCATGATGGCTCATGCCTCTAATCCACCCATTTGGGAGGATGAAATGGGTGGATCACTTGAGTTCAGGAGTTCAAGTCCAGCCTGGGCAATATGGTGAAATACCATCTCTACAAAAAATACAAAAAGTAGCCAGGTGTGGTGGCATGTGCCTGTAGTCCCAGCTGCTTGGGAGGCTGAAGTGGGAGGATCACATGAGCCCGGGAAACAGAGGTTGCAGTGAGCCAAGATCATGCCACTGCATCCCAGCCTGGGCAACAGAGTAAGACCCTGCCTCTAACAAACAAACAACAATGTTAACATGTAATGGGTTTTCTACTGTTATTTTTAAACAAATAAAGAAACATGTTTTAATGTCTCAGTTTTTGTTTCTAATATAGTAAATGTATGGATAATATATGGATATAACCTGCATAAACAAAAACTCTTTGTGGTCTTTAATCATTCAGAGTATAAAGGGGTCCTAAGGGATAGATGTTATTAACTAAAATCTGTGGATGGGAAAACTGAGGTCTAGAGAGGTTTAATGACTTATGAAAGTCACGTAGCCAGTGGGTAGGGAAGTCACAGTTCAAGCCTTGATCACTCTACCACAGGAGGCCACCTTACAACAGGTCAGCAAGCAGGGAAAGCCCTCCTGAAGCATAGGGAGGTCTAAACAGGACATGCTGGAGGCCCTGAAGAGGCCAAGAACACATCTGGGGTGGGGTAGGGGGTCTGCACAGGGAAAGGAACCAGGGAGAGCCTCTCTGAACAGGTGACACCCATGCTGGGGTTGGAAAGGCAGGTAGGATTTTGACTGTTCAGAAATCATGAGAGACTCCACAAATCACTATGCTTTCTCTCAACCACATCCAGACCTGGGACCAACGAGGACACTCTGATTGACTCTGTTTTGTTTTGTTTTGAGACAGAATTTCACTCTTGTCACCCAGGCTGGAGTGCAGTAGCGTGATTTCAGCTCACCGCAACCTCCGCCTCCTGGGTTAAGTGATTCTCCTGCCTCAGCCTCCTGAGTAGCTGGGATTACAGGCATGTGCCACCACACCTGGCTAATTTTTTGTATTTTTAGTGGAGACAAGGTTTCACCATGTTGGCCAGGCTGGTCTTGAACTCCTGACCTTGTGATCTGATCCCCTCAGGCTCCCAAAGTGCTGGGATTACAGGCGTGAGCTACTGCGCCTGGCCCACCCTGATTGACTCTACTTACTTAAAGGTATGACATGCTCCAGCCAACGTGAAAGTTCCAGAGTTCTGTCCCCTGCTCGCATAGACTATCTTTCCATTAGCATGGGCTCTGCAATTCACAAGTTTAATTTGAACTTTATAAAAGCCTTGGATGGGAGGCTGAGCAAGTGTCATTTTTCGTATTCTACAGAAGAGAACTTTGGCGGTGGGAGTTGGGTTTTTGTTTTGATTTTTTGAATGTACAAAGAGCTAGCATGGTTTCTTTCATTTCTTTCATGGTGGATGTCTTGGATAACCTATTCAAGCAACATCACGTAATCTGACTTAATGAAACCTATATCCTTTGTGGACTGACAGAAGCACTGGTGGCCCACATGGAGACTGTATTTCCAAAACAGGCTGATCCAGTCTGAGCCAACTCAAGAGAACTCTGACCCAATTTTTGAGGCCGGCCTCAGTAGAGCCGCTGGTGCCCCATCTTGAGGTACACTTTCAGGAGTGCAACGAGGCAAAAGAGTTCCAGAAGAGAAAATGGAGACTCCAAAAGGTTAGGTAAGAAACTGATCACTGCAGGCTGGGTGCGGTGGCTCACGCCTGTAATCTCAGCACTTTGGGAAGCTGAGGTGGGAGGATCACCTGAGGTCAGGAGTTCAAGACCAGCCTGGGCAACATGGTGAAACCCCATCTCTACTGAAAATATAAAAATTAGCCAGGTGTGGTGGTGGGCGCCTGTAATCTCAGCTGCTCGGGAGGCTGAGGGAGGAGAATTGCTTGAACCCAGGAGGCAGAGGTTGCAGTGAGCAGAGATTGCACCATTGCACTCCACCCTGGGCAATGAGAGCGAAACTCTGTCTCAAAAAAAAAAAAAAAAAAAAAAAAAATTGTTTCAGTTAATTCTGGTGTGGGGAGTGACGACTTAGAAGACAGGGATGGGAAGATAATTATTTTTGCTGTGTATCCCTTTGTACCTTTTGGATTTTATATGTGTGCATGGATTAACTATTTACACAAACATATTAAATGATGTTTGTAATGAGGTCAAGGTACTTTCTCATGTGGTAGAACTGGGGTTCCAGCTCCAATCATTGGGTTCCAGAAGCACATCCTAACCATAATACTTTTCAGCCTCCTAGAATATGCCATTTTCTAGCTTTAAAAGCAGTGAAGCCTGGATATCAATGTAAAACATTTTCTTCATTATTCATAATGCCACTAGATAGAAGGCCTTTCAAGAGGCCATGATTTGGGCTTATTAGGAGCTGCTTTTATCTAATTAATGGTGGTGCATCGGGCCACATCAAAGCAGAGGGGACAGCATCTTAGGACACTGGAGACGACAGCTCCTTTCTATCCCAGCTCCTTTTCAGCCTGGGGTGGGGTGAGGGGTCTGCACAGAGAAAGGAACCAGGGAGAGCATCTCAGACCAGGTGACACCCATGCTGAGATTGGAAAGACAGGCAGGATTTTGATTGTTCAGAAATCATGAGAGACTCCACAAATTAGTGTCCTTTATCTCAACCACATCCAGACCTGGGACCAATGAGGACACCCTGATTGACTCTGGTTAAAGGTGTTCTGTGCTTGATTTAGGCAAATACAGCCAGCCCACAGAGACAGCAGGTGAGAAATGACTGACAGATGAATCCTATGGAAGTGGAGTTTTACCCAAACTCAAATTCCCTTCTGTCCTATTAACCACCACCTAGATCAGACTTTTTTTTTTTTTTGAGACAGAGTCTTGTTCTGTTACCCAGTCTGGAATGCAGTGGTGTGATCTCAGGGCTCACTGCAACCTCTGCCTCCTGGGTTCAAGCAATTCTCCTGTCTCAGCCTCCCAAGTAACTGGGATTACAGGCAGGCATCACCACACCTGGCTAATTTTTGTGTTTTTAGCAGAGACGGAGTTTTGCCATGTTGGCTAGGCTGGTCTCGAACTCCCGACCTCAGGTAAGCCACCTGCCTCGGCCTCCCAAAGTGCTGGGAATACAGGTGTGAGCCACCACACCTTGCCAGGTTTATGCTTTCTGTTCCTGGAAATGCAGCCAGCCCGGACCGAGTCCATGCATTAGGCATCTGCTGGGCAGTGTACTTGCTCTCGCGCTGGGTGAGCTTCTACGGCTGGGGTGATTGCAGCAGCCCCCAGCTGGTCTCCCTCTGCCAGACTTTTGCCCCTCCTTGTTTACTCTCCATGTAACAGCCAGGGGATTCTGCTAAAATGTCAGGCAGAGCATGTCATTCCTTTGCACAAAACACTCCAGTGGCCCCATCTCACTCAGAGCAAACCCCCAAGTCCTTCCCACAGCCTGCAAGACCCCAAACAATCCAGGTCTTGACTCCTCTTATCTGACCTCATCTCCGACCACTTTTTCCCCTCAACTACAGCTCTGTGGGCCTCTTTATTCCTTGAAAAACATCAGTTCTTTCTTGCTTCAAGGCGTTTGCATTTGCTGTTCTCTCCGGCTGGAACCTTCTCATCCCAGAGACCTGTGTGCCTCCCTCCCTCACCTCCCTCCATCTTGCCTAAAGGATCACCTTTTCACCGAGGCCTTCTATTCACATACTGTTTGAAAATTGAACCGTGTTTTAGTCTGTTCAGGCTGCTACAACAAAATGCCATAGACTGGGCGGCTTATTAACAACAGACACTCATTTCTTACCATTCTAAGGCCGAGATCAAGCTGCTGGCAGATCTGGTGCCTGGGGAGGGCCCACTTCCTGGCTCCTTGGTGGCCATCTCCTTACTATGTCCTCACATGGTAGGAGGGACAAGGGAGCTCTCTGGGGCCTCTTTTCTGAGGATGCTAATCCTGTTCATGATGCTGTCCTCGTGACCTAATCACGTCTTGAAGGCTCCACCTCCTAATACGATCACCTTGGTGGGCAGGATTTCAACAGAGGAATTTTATAGGAACACAAACATTCAGTATACAGCATCCCCCAACATTCCTGGTCTCCTTATTTGTTTTATTTTTAATTTTATTTTATTTTTAAACAGTCTCATCTCACTCTGTTGCCCAGGCTGGAACATAGCGGTGTGATCTCAGCTCACTGCAACCTCCACCTCCCAGGCTTAAGTGATGTTCCCATCTCAGCCTCCCAAGTAGCTGGGACTACAGGCCTGCACCACCACACCCGGCTAATTTTTGTATTTTTTGTAGAGATGGGGTTGTGCCATCTTGCTGTTCTCAAACTCATGGCCTCAAACTCCTGAGCTTAAACTCTGGGGCTCCAATGATCTGCCTGCCTTGGCCTCCCAAAGTGCTGGGATACAAGTGTGAGCCACTGTGCCTGGCCTGCCTTGTTTTATTTTTTTAATGTAGCATGTAACACCATGTAATGTACTATGTATTTCACTTAGCATTATGTATTCTTTGCCTTCCTCTACTAGCCTATAATCTCTATGAAACCGGAAACTTTTGTCTGTTTCATTCTTTGTTGTGCCCTAGGTACCTAGAACAATGGCTGGTACATAGTGTGTGATCAATAAATACATCCTGAATTAATACACTAACTCATTCATCTTTACGACAACCTGGAGAGACAGGTCCTGTCACTCCCAACAACCAACCCACGGTTAAGGTTGTGACATTATTGAATTTGCCCAAACAATTTGATTTGCCAGTTTTACCCCTTCCCTACTGATCACCTCAGAAAGGGGTGAAAATATGTCTCAAATGCTTGTATGTTTCTCAGACAGGTCATCATCAACATATTATCAGTCATCCACACCTTGGCAAGTATTTACTTATGAAGTGTAATCCACCTATTGGAACTTTTTTATGCTTCTCCCATATGGATGAGCTAAGAGCTGTGGGAAACCACAAAAAATGAGCAGGATGTGGGTCCTGCCTGCAAGCATCTTACAGTCTTTGCAAATCAGACAAGTGCAGCTTGCCCTAGCTGGGATACACACCTAATCTCTCCGAGCTCAAAGCCTATGCACTTTACCGGTACCCTGCTGTCTCCATCACAGTGTGGAGAATGGGGTATTGCCAAAGATCAAGGATGGTAGCACAGCTCCTTAAGTATTTTGATCCTGTGTCTTAAAGGATAAGAATACCCATCTTTTTTTTTTTTTTAGATGAGTTTTGGTCTTGTTGACCAAGCTGGAGTGCAATGGCACAATCTCGGCTCACTGCAACCTCCGCTTCCCAGGTTCAAGAGATTCTCCTGCCTCAGTCTCCCAAGTAGCTGGGATTACAGGCATGTGCCACCAAGCCCAGCTAATTTTGTATTTTTAATAGAGATGGGGTTTCTCCATGTTGGTCAGGCTGGTCTTGAACTCCCGATCTCAGGTGATCTGCCTGCCTCAGCCTCCCAAAGTGCTAGGATTATAGGTGTGAGCCACCACACCCAGCTAATAGAACATCCATCTTGAACTTTCTTGTTCCCTGGGTTTGGGCTAGTTACTCCCTCCAGATATGTTCAGTCCCCCACTCCAAATTCCCAGAGTTTCATTTCTATTAATTTTTAGAGTTAATGAAGGTGGTTTTTTTTGGTTTTTTTGAGACTGAGTCTCACTCTGTCGCCTAGGCTGGAGTGCAGTGGCGGGATCTTGGCTCACTGCAACCAACGCCTTCTGCGTTCAAGTGATTCTCCTGCCTCAGTGCCCTGAGCAGCTGGGACTACAGGCACACACCACCATGCCTGGCTAATTTTTGTATTTTTAGTAGAGACATGGTTTCACCATGTTGGTCAGGCTGGTCTCCAGCTCCTGACCTCGTGATCTGCCTGCCTCAGCCTCCCAAAGTGCTGGGATCACAGGCGTGAGCCACTGTGCCCAGCCTGAAGGTGGGTTTTATTGTATTACATATCTTATGTTGTATGAAGTTAACATATATGGAAAAATAGAATAAATGCATATCTACATGGCAAAAATAGTGAGGCAAGTATAGATTATTAAATATAATACAGTTGGGTTTTTTTCTGTGGTAAAATTAATAGGAAGTTTTGCTTCTGTCCATGAAGGATTAACAGTTATGGGACTTGCCCTTCAACCACAAACTGGACAAAATATATGAAAATGCTTATTTTCAGACATTGGCTAAGAGGCTGACTGTGACCCCTGGGAGCAGGGAAGCAGAGGAGGTGAGCCTGTGACTGCCTCTGCCGGCTTCCTGGAGGCAGTTTCCAGGCTGCCGCATAAATGGGGGAGTCTGGGGAGCTTAGTCGTACTGAGCTAAGGAGAGTGTCAGGCAGCTAAAATTGCAGGGCAGTGTTCAAGAGACAGGGAGTTACACAGAGGAAGAGTCCCACAAATCCACACAGGGTCCCCCAGAGTCTTTGAGTAAACACCAATCTGCACATACTTAGGACAAAACCTATGAGGTAGAACAAAAGCAATTTCTGGGGAAAAAACACTATTATTAGGTAGCTGTAAATAGAACAATTCCTAGAGCCGATACAAAGCCTGGAATGGCTAAACAGCTCTCTAACCAGAGTGGAGAAGCTGTGTCAAACACACAGCGGTTCAATGGACGCTCCAGAAGAGCTGAGTCTTTGAAGTGGACCTAAATTAGTCCTGGAATAAAGAAAGGCTCTTCCGGTCCATCTCTAAAAGAGCTCTATTTATTTATTATTTATTTATTTGAGACAGCGTATTGTTCTGTTACCCAGGTGAGAGTGCAGTGGTATAAACTTAGCTCACTGCAGCCTTGAACTCCTGGGCTCAAGAGATTCTCCCATCTCAGCCTCTGGAGTAGCTGGGACTATAGGTATGGGCCATCACACTTAGCTAATTAAACGTTTTTTCTTTCTTTTTTTTTTTTTTGTAGAAATGGGCTGTTGAACAGGCTGGTCTCAGACTCCAGGCCTTAAGCGATCCACCCACCTTGGTCTCCCAAGTGCTGGGATTTAAAGTAAGTTTTGACACTTCCATGGTGACTGCAGCACTATTCACAACAGCTAAAACATGGAATCAACCCAGGTGTCCATCAACAAATGAATGTATAAAGAAAATATGGTGCATATGTGCAATGGAATATTATTCAGAAAAGAATGGAATTAAAAAGAATGGAATAAAAAGAATGGAATCCTGTCATTTGCAGCAACATGAACTGGAAGTCATTATGTTAAGTGAAATAAGCCAAGCACAGAAAGACAAATATCACTTGTTCTCACTTATATGTGGGAGTTAAAAAAGGAGTTTCATGAAGATGGAAAATAGATTGGTTTTTCAACCTATTGAAGGGTAGGGGGAGAGAGGGATGAAGAGAAATTGATTAATGGGTACAAATATATGGTTTAATAGATCAATATCGTGTTTAATAGATCAGCAGAGTGACTAAAGTTTTCATAATCTGTTGTACATTTCAAAATAGCTAGAAGAGAATAACTTGAATGTTTCTTGCATAAAGAAAAGACAAATATTTAAGGTGATGGATATCCTAAGTACATTGATTTGATCTTTTTTTTTTTCTTTTAAAAACAAGATCTTGCTCTGTCATCCAGGCTGGTATGCAGTGGCTCAATCATAGCTCACTGCAGCCTCAAACTCCTGGGCTCAACAGATCTTCCCACCTCAGCCTCCTGAGTAGCCAGGACTACAGGCGTACACTACCACATGCAGCTAATTATTCTATTTTTTTTGTGGAGATAGGGTCTCACTATGTTGCTCAGGCTGGTCTCAAGCAGTCTGCCTGCCCTGGCCTTCTGAAGTGCTAGGATTACAAACATGAGCCACTGTGTCAGGCCTCTGATTTGGTCTTTACAAATTATTTAAATGTTATAAATTATCACATGTGCTCCAGAAGTAAGTATGTACATCTATTATGCATCAATTTAACAGTTTTGGGTTTTTTTTGTTTGTTTGTTTTTTTGTTTTTTTGAGACAGACTCTCACTCTGTCATCCAAACTCAAGTACAGTGGTGTCATCTTGGCTCACTGCCACCTCTACCACCTGGGTTCAAGCAATTCTCCTGTCTCAGCCTCCTCAGTAGCTGGGATTACAAGTGCCCACCAGCACATCCAGCTAATGTTTGTATTTTTAGTAAAGATGGGGTTTCACCCTTTTGGCCAGGCTGGTCTCGAACTACTGACCTCAAGTGATACTCCCACCTCAGCCTTCCAAAATGCTGGGATTACAGGCATAAGCCACCATGCCCAACTTGAATCCACCAAGGAAAAGACTGAACTAATCTGCATATAACATAACTGTTTGCCAGACGGAGTTCATCACTCTTTAGAGGAATAAAATAAAATCCAGCACTCAACAATGTAAAATTCACAATATGTAGAATCTAATTTAAATATTGACATATAGGGGTCAGGCATGGTGGCTCACACATGTAATCTCAACCCTTTGGGAGGTCAAGGGTGGAGGATCACTTGAGGCTAGAAGTTCAGGTCCAGTCTGGGCAACATAATGAAACCCCATATCCACAAAAAATTTAAAACTAGGCTGAGCATGGTGGTGCGCACCTATAGTGCCAGCTACTCCAGAGGCTGAGGTAAGAGGAACACTTGAGTTCATGAGTTCAAGGTTACAGCAAGCTAAGATCACACCGCTGCACTCCAGACTGGGTGACAGAGCAAGATTCTGTCTCAATAAATAAGCAAACATACATACATACATACATACATACTTAGAAGCAAGAAAAAGTGGCCCATAATGAGAAGAAGCCATAAAAACATATCCAGAAATGATAGACTTGGCAGGCAAAGACATTCAAACGGCTTTTATAAATATGCTCAATATGCTCAAAACATAAAGGAAAACATGAACTCCAGGAAGTGAGGAATGAAAAGTGCATATTTCAAAATACACAAATCAGGCTTCAGGACATGAAAATACAATGCTAAAAATAAAAATTACATTGGATGGGATTAACAGCCATTTAGACTCTGCGGAAAAGATTGCAACAATCAACTGTGAAGTACAGCAAGAAAAATAAGGACTAAAAATTGATGGAAGCTCAGTAACCTACAGAGCCATATCAAGAGGACTAGCACACACGTAACTGGAGCTCCAGATGGAGGAGGGGGAGCCAAAAAGAATCTGAAAATCCAAAAACTAGTGACAATAAAAAAATCTTTTTATTTTTTATTTTTAGTGACAGGGTCTCACTCCATTAACCAGGCTGGAGGGCAGTAGTGCAATCATAGCTCACTGCAGCCTTGAACTCCTGCACTCAGGTGATCCTCCCACCTCAGTCTCCCGAGTAGCTAAAACTACACGTGCATATCACCATGTCTAGCTAATTAAAAATTTTATTTTGTAGAGATAGGGTTTCACTCTGTTGCCCAGACTGTTCTCAAACTGCTGGCTTCAAATGATCCTCCCACTTCGGCCTCCAAAGCACTGGGATTACAGACATGAGCCACCACTCCTGATTTAAAAAAAAAAAAAATCTTAAAACTCGCTGTTAGGGCTGGGGACTGTAGTACACACGCCTGTAATCCCAGCACTTTGGGAGGCCAAGGTGGGTGGATCACTTGAGGTCAGGAGTTTTGAGACCAGCCTGACTAACATGGTGAAACTCCGTCTCTACCAAATACAAAAAACTAGCCAGGCATGGTGGCGCATATCTGTAATCCCAGCTACTTGGGATGCTGAGGCAGGAGAATCGCTTAAACCCAGGAGGCAGAGGTTGCAGTGAGCTGAGATCATGCCATTGCACTCCAGCCTGGGCAACAAGAGCAAAACTCCATCTCAAAAAAAAAAAAAAAAAAAGTCACTGTTAGAAGGTAGCCCAAAAAAATTTTTTAATAGAAAAAATGTATGATTTAGAGCAGTGTATTACTCCGTTCTCATGTTGCTATGAGGAAACACCAGAGACTGGGTAATTTATAAAGAAAAGGAGTTTAGTTGACTCACAGTTTCACATGGCTGGGGAGGCCTCAGGAAACTTATAATCATGGCCGAAGACATCTCCTCACAACGCTGCAAAGGAGAGAATGAGTGCAAGCAGAGGAAATGCCAGACGCTTATGAAGCCATCAGATCTCGTGAGAACTCACTCACTATCACGAGAACAGTATGGGGAAACCACCCCCATGATCCAATCACTTCCCACCAGGTGCCTCCTGCAGCATGTGGGGATTATGGGAACTACAATTCAAGATGAGATTAAGATGGGGACACAGTCAAGCTATATCAAGCAGAT
Organism: Saimiri boliviensis; assembly: GCF_048565385.1. Taxonomy (NCBI): domain Eukaryota; kingdom Metazoa; phylum Chordata; class Mammalia; order Primates; family Cebidae; genus Saimiri; species Saimiri boliviensis. The sequence goes on along the minus strand of NC_133450.1, from coordinate 34,677,570 downwards.
TAGGCAAGCCAGAAGACAACGGAATGATATTTTTCAGAGTGCTGAAGGAAAAGCAGTGACAACCCAAAAGTCTATGCTCAGTGAAAATACTTTTTGAAAATGAAGGTGAAATAAAGACTTTTTGGACAAACAAAAACTGAAGGTGGATTCATTGCCAGCAAACCATTACTGTAAAAACTGTTAAGGGAAATTCTTCAGGCAGAAGGAAAATGATACCAGATGGATATCTGGATTTACACAAAGGAATAAAAAGCATGTAAAATATTTCAAATGTGGGTAAATACAACCTGCATTTTTCTTTTTTTCCATCTCTTTAAAAAAAATTAATTGATCATTAAAAGAAAAATGGTGGGGTATATGTCCTTTGTAGACTGGGGATCAGGAGAAAATGAAAGTGCACTATCTTAAAGTTCTTATATATGAAGTTATACAGAATTACTTGAAGGTAGATGGTGGTAAATCAAAGACATATATTCTGAAATCTAGAGCAACTGTTTAAAAATTATACATGCTAGAAAACAATGGAATAATATTTTTCAGAGTGCTGAGGGAAAAACAATCTAAAGAGTCTATGCTCAGTGAAAATACCTTTTAAAAATGAAACTGAAGGCTGGGCGCAGTGGCTCATACCTGTAATCTCAGCACTTTGGGAGGCTGACATGGGCCAATCACTTGAGTTCAGGAGTTCAAGACCAGCCTCGCCAACATGGTGAAACCCTGTCTTTACCAAAAAATACAAAAATTATCCAGGCATGGTGGGTGCACACCTGTAGCCCCAGCTACTCAGAGGCTGAATTGGGAGAATCACTTGAACCTGGGAGACAGACGTTGCAGTGAGCTGAGATGGCACCACTGTACTCCAATCTGGGCAACAGTGAGACCCTGTCTCAAAAATAAATAAAATAAAATAAATAAAATGGAAAATCCAAGTGTTGGCAAGCATGTGGAGAAACTGGAACCTTCATTCATTGCTGATGGGAATGTAAAATAGTGCAGCTGCTTTGGAAAACAGTTTGGCAGTTTCTCAAATATTAAACAGAATTACCATATGACCTAGCTATTCTGCTCCTAGTTACGTACCCAAGAGACTTGAAAACATATATTTACATGGAAACTTGTACATGAAGGTTCATAGCAACATTATTTAAAATAGCCAAAAAATGGAAACAACTTAAGTTTTCATCAACTGGTGACGGAATAAACAGCATGTGGTATATCCATACAATGAAAGGTTAGTCAGCAATAAAGGGAATGAAGTACTGACACACGGCACACATAGATGAACCTTGAAAATATTATGCCAAGTGAAAGAAGCCAGACACAAAGGCCATGTCTGTGCTATTTCATTTATTTGAAAATGTCCAGAATAGGCTAATCTGTACAGACAGAGGTAGATCAGTGGTTAACAGGGAAGGAGAGAAAAGGGAACTTGAGGGTTAGGGAATTTCTTTTTGTGTTGATAAAAATGTTCTGGAGCTAGACACCATGGCTCATGCCTGTAATCCCAGAACTTTGGGAGGCCAAGGTGAGTGAATCACCTGAGGTCAGGAGTTCAAGACCAACCTTTCGAACATGGTGAAACCCTGTCTCTACTGAAAATACAAAAATTAGCCAGGCATGGTGGTGCATACCTGTAGTCTCAGCTACTCGGAGGCTGAGGCAGGAGAACTGCTTGAACCCAGGAGGCGGAGGTTGCAGTGAGCAGAGATCGCACCACTGCACTCCAGCCTGGGTGACAGAGCAAGACTCCACTTCAAAAAAAAAAAAAAAAAAGTTCTGGAATAAGTGATGGTGACTGCACAATATTGTGAATATAGTAAAAAACAAACAAACAAACAAAAAAAAACACTGAACTGTACACATTAAAATGGTTAATTTTGTATTATGTGGAATTTATCTTAAAAATAATATTTTAAGTTAATCAGATTTGAAGAATCTTCCCACGGAGAAAACACCAGGTCTCAATGGCTTCCGTGGTAAATTCTACCTGATGTTTAAGAAGAAAGATCAATTCTACACAAACTTCTTTAGAAGATGAGAGAAAAAGGGACACTTTTCAGCTCATTTTTTTAGGCCAGCACTACCCTGACACCCAAATCTGAAAAAAGATTTGGTTATAAGATTACAAGAAAAGAAATGAATCCTTAATGAGCATAGGCACATAGATGCTTAACCAAATTTTTGCAAATCAAATCTAGCAATAGCTAGAAGGGGAAATGAGGCATGTCTAAATCAGGTTTGTCCTAGGAATAAAAGGTTTGTTTACCATTAGAAAATCAGTCAATGTAATTCACCATACTAATGCAATTTTTTAAAAATTATATGATTATCTCATTAGAGATATAAAAAAAAATTGGCAAAATTTAAAAGCCTTTCAGCAAACTAGAAATAGAAGGAAATTTTCTTGGTGAAGAATGCCCATGAAAAATCTTTAGTTAACATAATACCTAATGGCAAAAGACTGAATACTTTGCCCCAAAGATGGGGAAAGGGGCAGAAATATCTGTCACTTCTTTTCAGGATTTTACTGAAGGCCCTAGACGGTGCAATAAGGCAAGTAATAGAAATAAAAGGCATCCAGATTGGAAAGAAAACTATCCTTATTAAAGACAATTTGGGATGGGTGCGGTGGCTCGCAGCTGTAATCCCAGCACTTTGGGAGTCCAAGGAGAGCAGATCACTTGAAGTCAGGAGTTCAAGACCAGCCTGGCCAACATGGTGAAACCCTGTCTCTACTAAAAATACAAAAATTATCTGGGCATGGTAGCAGGCACCTGTAATCCCAGCTACTTGGGGACGATGAGGCAGGAGAATTGCTTGAACCTGGGAGGGGGAGGTTGCAGTGAGGAGAGATCACAACACTGCACTCCAGTCTGGGTGACAGAGTGAGACTCTGCTCTGAATTTAAAAAACAAAAAGAAATAAAAACAAAAAACATTGCTATGAAAATTTCAGTCCATGTGTGGTGGCTCACTCCTATAATCCCAGCACTCTGGGAGGCCGAAGGAAGTGGATTCCTTGAGCCCAGGAGTTTGAGACCAGCCTGGGCAACATGGTGAAACCTCATATCTACAAAAAAATACAAATAAATAAATAAATAAATAAAAAACAATTAGCCAGGTATGGTTGTGTGCACCCGTAATCCCAGCTATTTAGGAGGCTGAAGTGGGAGGATTGCTTGAGCTGGGGATATCAAGGCCACTGTGAGCCATAATTGCACCACTGCACTCCAACCTGGGCAACAGAGTGAGACCCTGTCTCCAAAAAAAAAATTTTTTTTTCAAGAAGATCCAACTAAATGTACAGATATACCATGTTTATGGATTAAAAGACTCAATATTGTTAAGATGACAACTCTTCTCAAATTAAAATTAAGCTCTTCATTCAAAGCAATTCCAATAAAAATGCTACTTGGCTTTTGTGTTTTCTATTTAGAAATGACAAGTTGACTGTAAAATGTATGTGGAACTAGAGATAACCTAGAGTAGCCAAAACAATTTTGTAAGGGAAAAATAAAGTTGGAGAACTTATATTTTCTGATTTCAAGATTTATTACAAAGCTAAGTAAGCAAGACAATTTAGTGACAGTGTAAAGATAGACATATGGATCAATGAACCATTATAGACAGTCCAGAAATAAATTAATATATAAATATCATCAGTCAAGGCTTTTTATAAAAGTGCCAAGGTCATTTAATAGAGATACATGGTGCTGGAACAACTTGGTTTCCATGTGAAAAAAAGAAACTTCAACTCTTGGCCAGGTGTGGTGGCTCACATCTGTAATCCCAGCACTTTGAGGGGCCAAGGTGGGCTGTTCACGTGGGGCCAGGAATTCAAAACCAGCCTGGCTAACATGGTGAAACCCCACCTCTACTAAAAATATAAAAATTAGCTGAGCATGGTGTTGGGTGCCTATAATCCCAGCTATTTGGGAGACTGAGGCAGGAGGATCAGTTGAACCTGGGAGGTGGAGGTTGCAGTAAGCCGAGATAATGCCACTGCAATCCAGCTTGTGTGACAGAATGAGACTCTGTCTGAAAAACAAAAAACAACAAAAAACAAACAAACAAAAAAAAAACCGCAGAGATCAAAAGGTAAGATCTTAAATTCTAAAACTACTGGCATAAAAACACAGGAGAAAAATCTTTATCATCTTGGGTTTAGCAAAGATTTCACAGATGAGACACAAAAGGCACAGATCAAAAATGGAAAGAAAAAAAGAAAAGGCCAGGCACATTGGCCCACTCCTATAATCTCTGCACTTTGGGAGACCAAGGCGGATGAATTACGAGGTCAAGAGATCGAGACCATCCTGGCCAACATGGTGAAACCCTGTCTCTACTAAAAATACAAAAATTAGCTGGTCATGGTGGCACACACCTGTAGTTCCAGCTACTCGGAAGGCTGAGACCGGAGAATTGCTTAAACCTGGGAGGTGGAGGTTGCAGTGAGCCAAGATTGCACCACTGCACTCCAGCCTGATGACAGAGTGAGACTCCATCTCCCTCCCCCCCCCAAAAAAAACAACAACAACACACAAAACCTAAACTTAATCAAAACTTAAAGTTTTTGTTTGTTTATTTGTTTGTTTTTGAGACATATTCAAAAACCTGTGTCAACCAGGTTGAAGTTCAGTGGTGAGATTTTGGCTCACTGCAATCTCCGTCTCCTGGGTTTAAGTGATTCTCCTGCCTCAGCCTCCTGAGTAGCTGGATTATAGGCACATGCCACTACGTCCAGCTAATTTTTTATTTTTAGTCGAGACAGGGTTTTGCCATATTGGCCAGGCTGGTTTTGAACCCCTGAACTCAGGTGATTTGCCCACCTTAGTCTCCCAAAGTGCTAGGATTACGGAAGTGAGCCACTGAGCCCAACCAAAACATAAAATTTTATTATTTGAAAGAGACTTAAGAAAATGAAAAGACCAGCTATAGACTGGGAGAAAATATTTGGAATTCATATATCTGAAAAAGGACTTATATCCAGAATATATAAAGAACTTTTACATCACAAAAACAAGAAGGCAAACTACTTGATTGTTTTAAAAAGGTAAGGGCTTAAGCAGGCATCACCGTGAAGAGGCACAGCAAAGAAGCATATGACAAGATGTTCAGCATCACTGGTCATCAGGGAGGCAGAGGCTATCCACAACGAGGTACCACACTGTTCACCCGCTAGAATGGCTATAATTACAAATACTGACAATTACACAGATTATCCTGGGTTTGGAAAGAAAAAATAATAATATAATAAAAATACTGACAACACTCAAGTATTGTCAAGGTTACAAATCTGGCAGGCATGTTGAGTGGCACAACCCTTTGGAAAACGACTTGGCAGTTTCTTATAAAGTCAAACAAACATCTATACGATTCAGCGATTCCACTCAGGTATTTGCCTAAGAGAAATGAAAACGTATATCCACACAAAAACTTGTACACAGATTTTGAGCTTTGTTCATAATAGCCCATTAACCCAACTGCCCATCAACAGATGAATTAATAAATACATCTGGCATATCCATAAAAAGGAGTACTATTCAGCAATAAAAAGGAATGAATGGAACAGCATGGATGAATCTGAAAAATAATACACTGAGAGAAAGAACACAGACACAAGAGCATACATACTACGTGATTCAAAGAATTGAAGCCGCAGAAAAGACAAATCTGATCTAGAGGGAAGGAAGGTCATCAGCGGCTGCTTGGACAGATGAACCGAGATGGGGCACAAGGGAACATTTTGGGGGTGACGGAAATGTTCTATATTTAGATTGCAGTGGTGATCACACAGGTGTATAAATGTGTAAAAAATCATTAGACATTTAAAATTGGTATAATAAATTTGATCCAAATTCTATTGACTCCCCCAAATGTAGTACATTATTATTATACAGAATGTGACATTATAAAACGTGAGAAGAAAGGGAAAAAAGTATTTTATGGTACCTCCCAAATGCATTGGATATTATAAATTATTCTGTAGAAATTTTAATTACAATCACTATTTACTGATGGTTTATATAGCTAAGCCCAGTAAAGTGCTAAGGGTTTTAAAAACATGCTTTCATTTACTTCCCTTGGCAATTGTTTTGTTTGTTTGAGACACGGTCTTGCTCCATCACCCAGGTTGGAGTGCAGTGGCAGGAACATGGCTCACTGCAGCCTCAACCTCCTGGGCTCAAGCAGTCCTGCTGCCTCAGCCTCCCAACCAGCTGAGATTACAGGTGCACACCACCACACTCACACTCAGCTAATTTTTAAATTTAATTTTTTTTTTTTTTTTTTTTTTTTTTTCAGAGACAGGGGTCTCACTTTTTTGCCCAGGCTGGTCTTGAACTCCTGGGCTCAAGTGACTCTTCTGCCTCAGCCTCTCAAAGTGATAGGATTACAGGTATGAACCACCATGCCAAGCCTGGCAAATCTTTGATAATGCTATATGGTTCATTATCATCAGCAGTACATGAAAGACATTGTAGATATTAGTAAATATGTACCCCCTGCGAATGTATCCAATGCACACATGATGTGAAAGGAAACTAACATTTATTATGTACTACAGTATATGCCAAGCCCTTCTCATGTATTATTTGTCTTTCATGATAAGAAATTTAAGTATTGGCCGGGCGCGGTGGCTCATGCCTTTAATCCCAGCACTTTGGGAGGCTGAGGAGGATGGATCATGAGGTCAAGAGTTTGAGACCAGCCTGGCCAATATGGTGAAACCCCGTCTCTACTTAAAAAAAAAAAAATACAAAAATACAAAAATTAGCCGGGCATGGTGGCATGCGCCTGTAGTCCCAGCTACTGGGGAGGCTGAGGCAGGAGAATCACTTGAACCCAGGAGGCGGAGGTTACAGTGAATCGAGATTGCACCACTGCACTCCAGCCTGAGCAACAGTGAGACTCCATTTCAAAAAAAAATGTAAGTATTGCAGAGGTTGAGGCACTCTGAGAAAGGCAGGTAAGACAGCAGTTTCTAGAATCATAATTTCTGTTTCAAATTTCAGCTCTCTCATTGGCTACATGACTTTGGGCATGTCACTTAAACTCCTGGAGTCTGTTTCTTTGTCTGTATAATTGAACAAAGCCAGTATCTACGCAAAGATTTGCTGAGAGAAATGAATGAGAGCATGTGTGTAAAATTCCTAGCACTGAACTAAGTGCACAATAAACAAAAAAAATAATAGTTGTAATTAAACTGCTGGAGAGGATAGGCCAAAGCCTTCCAGAGGTTCCCATCTGACTGCAAGGTTCTGTCTTGAAGAGGGGCTGAGATGCCATAGGGTCTGTGCCCAGTAAGGTCATCTGTAACCTGCACAGGGTAGCCTTTGAGATCATGCCCATTACAGGATTCGAGGATCTGCCATCATAACAGCAAGGATTCCTTATGCTTTTTATGGCACTTGATAGTTATATCCATTATCTTGTGAAGAAAGTATCATGACAATATCCATTTTACAGACGAAGAAACTGGGGAGGTTACAAGCTAGAGAAGAAGGACTAAAACCCGGGGTGCTGGACTCCTGTTCCACACGACTTTGAGCCTTCCTGGCAGAGGTAAGTTTGTCCTGTCTCATCACACTTGCTCTTCTCCTGAATGCCTGGTGGTCAGCCACCACCTGACCAAGAGCAGGGTGGCTGGGGACAGGCCCTGGTCTCACTGGGTTGTGTCTTCATCAAGCCAGCTGTCTGCTCAACTGGTCTACCTGGGGTCATCCAGTATAGAGATCAGGGAAAGTCAGAGCCACGTCCCGCAGCAGGTGACATCCATATTAAAAAGTTAAAGCATAGGCAAAAGAAACTTGTGATGATAGGAGTTAGAGGAGTGGTTTCCTAGCAGGCTGGGGGTGAAGGGGATGGATGGTGGTTAGGACCGGAAAGGGTATGGAGGGGGGGTCGGAGTGCCCCACATCTTGATTTGGGTTACACAGGTATATGAATATGTAAAAATTCATTGACATTTTCACTGGAATTCATCACTGAAGTTAGTGCATTTTATATATAACTCAATTTCTTTCATTATGCAATATCCATGTAATGTAACTTAATTTTGTTGTTGTTGTTTTTGAGACAGAGTCTCACTCTGTTGTCCAGGCTGGAGTGCAGTGGCATGATCTCGGCTCACTGCAACCTCCGCATCCCGGGTTCAAGCGATTCTCCTGCCTCAGCCTCCCGAGTAGCTGGGATTACAAGTGCATGCCACCACACTTGGCTAACTTTTGTATTTTTAGTAGAGACAGGGTTTCACCATGTTAGCCAAGATGGTCTCGACCTCCTGACCTCATGATCCACCCTCCTTGGCCTCCTAAAGTGTTGGCATTACAGGCAAGAGTCACAGCGCTAGGCTGTGTAACTCAATTTTTAAAGTTTTCAAAATGAAAAAAAAAAATTTAGTATTGTTATCAAAAAGAGAAAAAGACCAGCCCTCAAAAAAAAAAAAAAAAAAAAAAAAAAGCATTCCTTTATCCCTTAACCCTGAAGGAAGAAATTTAACTAACACTGAAGGTAGGAATTTAAATTTGAAAGGAGGGTAACAGCCCCATGGGTCTAGAAGTCTCCAGGCGTCTCTAACCCTCTCTCCTGGCCCATGGGGCCCGCAAAGCCTCAAGAACCATGACTTTCGAGGGAGTTCTGTGGATCCTGAAAGCTGCAGGGAACCTTTTCTGGTGACGTTAGCTTCCTCAGACATAGTTTAATTGTTGTCAGTCCCGGAATCCGGACAGAGAGTTTTGGCATTTAATTCTTTTCCGTTAGGGCTGAAGTAGTATTTCCATTCCCCACTCTCATTTTCAAGGTCTGGTAATTTTCTGAGACCATCACCATTTGGGCTGAGATGTTCTCATTCTAGATGCAAATAGGATGAGGAACTTTTCATCAGCAGGCCTGAGAGCAGAATGGGTCTCTAGACCCATTTTTAACCTAAGTGCTCAATAAATACCAGCCTGTGAATAGCCATAAGCCTGTGTGCGCCAAACAAATAGCTGCTAATTATAGATAGCAAAAACTATTAGAAATGCAAGGAGGAGTTTATAAAAATTGAAGTGGGGTGTTTTCGTATACCACTTCCATAATTAGCCAGAACTAATCATTAAAAAGAATTAGGCCGGGTGCAGTGGCTCACACTTATAATCCCAGCACTTCAGGAGGCTGAGGTAGGAGCCAGGTCAGGAGTTTGAGACCACCCTGGGCAACATGGTGAGATCCAGACTCTTCAAAAATAAATCTGAATTACCTGGGAGTGGTGGCATGATTCTCTGTTCCCAGCTCCTTATGAGGCTGAGGTGGGAGGATCACTTGAGCCCAGGAGTTGAGGCTCCAGTGAGCTATGATCATGCCACTGCACTCCAGCCTGGGTGATAGAGTGAGATCTCATTTTTTTTTTTTTTTCAAAATAGAGTTTCACTCTTGTTGCCCAGGCTGGAGTGCAATGGTGCGATCTTGACTCACTGCAACCTCTGCCTCCTGGGTTCAAGCAATTCTCCAGCCTCAGTCTCCTGAGTAGCTGGGATTACAGGCATGCACCGCCACACCTGGCTAATTTTGTATTTTTAGTGGAGACGGGTTTCTCCATGTTGGTCAGGCTGGTCTTGAACTCCCGACCTCAGGTGATCCACCCTCCTTGGCCTCCCAAAGTGTGCTGGGATTTTGTGAGCCACTGTGCCCGGCCCCATCTTCTTCTTTTTTTTTTTTTTTTGAGACGGAGTCTTGCTCTGTAGCCCAGGCCAGAGTGCAGTGGCACAACATCAGCTCACTGTAGTCTCTGCTTCCCAGAGACCCCATCTTAAAAAAACATTAATTACAACAGGTTTAAATAATGCAGTTAAAACACTCAATTGAATACATACACATATATCATTTTTAATCTATTCAATAGAATGCATTTTTCCCCTGTGACCATGAGACATTTTTAACAAAATCGATCCTGTTGGAGATTTGTTTCAAAACAATAGAAAGGGTATTTATGAAGGCCATGAGTTGACAATCATGGGAGCTGGGTGACAGAGACATTAAACTTCATCCAATATTCTCTCTTTTTTTCCCCTTAGGGTAAATTTCTAGAGAATTGTCTCTATTTTTGTGCATATTTGAATGTTTTTAATATAAAATGCTTTAAAATAATCCATCATATATGTAGGTACAAATAAAACTTTTGTAAAACCTTAAAAATAGAAGTTTTTTAAATTTTTAACTTTTATCTTTGTTTTTTAAAGAGATGAGTCTTGCCATGTTGCCTAGGCTGGTCTCAAACTCCTGGGCTCAAGTAATACTTCTGCCTTGGCCTCCCAAAGTACTGGGATTGTAGGCGAGAGCCACCACATCTGGCCTCAAAAATAGAGATTTAAGTGGGCCATATTCTCTGATCCTAATTCAATAAAATTAGGCACAAAAATGATCCCCCAAATTTTAATTGTATAAAAGTTAAGAAACACATGTAAATAACTCTTGGAAAGGAGAGAAAATCAAAACTAAAATTAAGTTATCTACAAATGGTAACAAATAATCTTTTCATTTATTCATGTATTCAGTATGCACTGAGTGCCCCCTGTGTGCTTGGGACTGCTCCAGACACAGGGACAGAGCAGTGAACAAGAGATCCAAGGCCCTCCCCCCTGGAGCGCACATTCTCATGACACGGATGGACAAACGAATGAGTGAACACACCATGCAGTGGTGCGTGCTCTGCAGACAAAGCAGTCGGGAGCAGGAAAGCGGAGTGGGGGCCGTGTGTGGGGCTGGCTAACCTAGATCAGGTGGTTAGGGAAGCCCTGCTGGGAAAGGTGACATTTGGGCAGGTTTGAATGAGGTGGGGCAGCGAGTCCAGGAGAGAGAAGCCTGTCGTGCTCTCGGAATGTGAGACAGTATCTTGTTTCCAAACCAGTCCCCAGGGCCGGCCAGCTCCTGTGCTCACAAGAGTGCTGGCAGCTGCAGCCAGAGGCTACGGAAACAGCCTGAGAGAAGGGGCTTCCCAGGGCAGAGGGTCATGCAGGCTGCAGCTGTGGGCGCCCAGACTCATTCTGGCAGTAGGCTGGCTAGCCGCCTAAGAGAAGGTGTGGGCCGTCTGGGTGAGTAGGCATGGGAGTAGCAGCCTCCCTCACAGCTACTGGGACAGAGCATGTGTCACTGCATGGCACTTTACACCTTTACTCCTTTCTTTGTTACCTGTTTGAATCTGTGTCATGAGAACACGGGAGCTCCACGTTCTATAGGGTAGATTATACTGTTCCAGATGAGGAAGCCCCAGCTCAGAGTTTAGGTCACAGAGCCAATGAGGATAGAGCTTTCTCGCTGCCCTGCTGCATGCCCTCCAGGACGCCTGGCAGGCTGGGCTTTAGAATTGGGGTCTACAGAGGCCGTTGTCATGGCAATGGGGCGGGATGGCGGAGGTGAGCTCCAGCGGTTGGAGTGGCTACTGGCCCCTGTTAGACACAAGGAGTCCTGGGGTGGGAGAGATTTGGGTCAGATCCTACTTCACACTTGACACTTCACACAGGGCAGTCATCTAGCCCTGGAAACAAGGCTGCTCTTAAGGATCACACAAGAACGGGCTGAAGTCCTCCTGCGCAAGGGCGAATCCATTCCAGCAGAGAGAGGATGGCCTGACAAAGCGGGTGAGTAGCCAAGCGTGGACAGTCCCAGGCCTCGCCGGCAGCACCTGTGGACTCCCAAGTGTGACATCATACCTAATGAGTCATTAGATCCACAGCACCCAGCACTGACTGACACAGAGTAGGTGCTTAATCGCTGGTTGCTGTTATGATAATGAAGCCTTAACTTCCCTATGCAGAAATTGAATTGGAAGCTGAATTTCCTTTTGGGCTGAGACCAGGAGAGCTCTCCAGGGCCAGGGCTTGGTAACCAGATGAAATTGGTTCCTAATAGGGGCTCTGTGGAAGCTCAGCAAGTGGCTCTATCAAATTAGCAGGCTCAATGAACACGAGGGAGCAGAACTCTTCCTGAGCCTGGACCCTGCCATCCCTCGTCCCTCTGAAATCAGATTATGGAGAGGGCAGGGCCACGAAGGAAACTGAGCTAACACAATTACCAGCCCTGGCTGGTCCATCTCAGCCTGGGAATAGGGCAGGGAGGAGGAGAGGGCAGAGGGGAAGCCAGAGTTTCCCTCAGGAAATTACAAATCCAAGAAACTGGACAGATAAGCTCATCCTCGCCTTGCTGTGGGGCCCCATCCTGGGATTAGTGAGCTAATCTCCCTGCTGTTCTTACAAAGCATCAATTCCTCCTCCCTTGGAGATCAGGGTGGTCATTCCTTTTATAGCTCTGACGCCATCAGCCCCAGCTTGAACCTCCCTAGTGAGGGGTGTTTGTTACCCATCAAGGCCTTCTGTTCCATGACTGATTCAAAAGCAACTGACTGGACTGTAGCCAAGACTGCTGCTATCCGGTCCTGGATCTGTCATCAACTAGATGTTGAACCTTGGGAGGTCTTCGGCCCATTTCCCATCTGTAAATGAGATTTATGACCCCACAGTAGGCATTGTGCTCCTGTTCTCAGCATCCATCCACCCCTTTCCCATTGTGAGGCAAGCTGCAACCTTCCAGCTGGGTTCTGATTTTAAAGCCCCATACCACACCTCTTGCCCTCTTGGCCTCAGGAGTTGTGGGCATTGCCCTGGCCATGGTGGTCCAGGCAGAGCCACCCCTCAGACTTCCCTTTCTGCAGGAAGATGTCCTTGCCCTGTCCCCAGATGACGGCGAGGCAGTGTGCTGTCCTGGCTGAGGATGATAGCTGCCTTAACTCCTCAGAGGAAGCCAAAAAGGCAGATACACATGGAGGGTAGAGCCAAGAGAACAGCAGAGGAAGAGATAGAACCCTGATACATTTTAAGGTCACTCTATCATGGAATGTTCCAGTTATGTTTGCAGCTAAAAAAATCACCCTTCTGGCCGGGCGCGGTGGCTCACGCCTGTAATCCCAGCACTCTGGGAGGCCGAGGCGGGTGGATCACGAGGTCAAGAGATCGAGACCATCCTGGTCAACATGGTGAAACCCTGTCTCTACTAAAAAAAAAATACAAAAAAATTGGCTGGGCATGGTGGCGCATGCCTGTAATCCCAGCTACTCAGGAAGCTGAGGCAGGAGAATTGCCTGAACCCAGGAGGCGGAGGTTGCGGTGAGCCGAGATCGCGCCATTGCACTCCAGCCTGGGTAACAAGAGTGAAACTCCGTCTAAAAAAAAAAAAAAAAAAAAAAAAAAAAAAAAATCCTTCTTCCATGTATTTTGAGCTGCATTTTCTGATACTTGCCATCACCCATCTTCTAATAGGCAGAAACTTCTTTTAGGGTTCAAAGTGCTGGGATTCCCGGTCAGAGATTGATTTCTTTGTCATTTCTGCCCGAAGACCGCAGTCCCACCCTGTGTGGCTCACCACACACCCACTGTGTTTCCACGAGAAGGGAGACTGGGAGTCTGTTTGAAGAGTCCCCTCATTTCCCACCCATGTCTGTAAGCTAAGAGGAGTAGGAATTTTTCTAGGCTGTACAGCAGAAGCCAATGCACAGAAAATGGTGCAAAAGAAGACAAGAGCAAGTTCCAGCCACTCAGCTCAGTGAACCATACACTCCCTTTCCGGCTGCTGCCAGTTTACGTTGGGTTTCTGTCACTTGCACCCAAGATAGCTGACTCAGAAAATCATTTTGTTCATCTTTGCTTCCCCAGCACCCAACACTGACTGATACATAACAGAATTCCGTTTAAGATGAATAATTTACTTCCCGTTACCTGGACCATTCTACCAATTTTCCCAAACTCAAGATTATGTTGGTATTTTTAGTTGTCTGTTTGGAGGAGCAGGTTAGGTTTTGGAAAGGTAGATTCAGCAAACACCTACCAGGTACCATCTATGAGTTAGATAAGATACACTGCTAGGTGTGTTCATGTATATTACTTCATTTACTATCCCAAACTGCTCTAGTTAATTTTATGCCCACTTTCCAGAGAAAGAAACTGAGGCTCAGAGAAGTTAGGTAGAATTTTAAAGTCGCTGAAGCTAGCCAGGTTCAGTGGTATATGACTACAGTCCGAGCAACTTGGGAGGCTGGGGTAGAAGGATCACTTTAGCCCAGGAGTTCAAGGCTGTAATGAGCCATGATCACATCTGTTAATAGCCACTGCACTCCAGCCTGGGCAACATAGCAAACTCTGTCTCAAAAATAAAGTCACAGCTAGTATATTGGCCAAGTCAGAAAGGAAACAATTATCTTCTTATACTCACACTACTGATAACAAACTTATGTTCAGTTAGCAGAATACCAAAGGCCCTGAATGTCCCTTCCAACTTCCATTGTGAGAAAAGCCTCCACCACAGTCTAGCTATGAGTGTCTTTAGGCAGAGGAGGAAGTGGTCTGGTAGCTGGTAGTTGGCAGAGGCCATCAGTCAGTCCTCCCCTGGAGTCAGCTTTGAGTCAGTTTCAGGAAGCCCTTGGCCAGTGCTGGGTGTTCAAGCCTGAAGAGCCAGAGTTAAGTGTGCACCATTTGAGGGCAATGGCCATGGTCAGGGTTAAGGTAGGTGAAACTCACCAGTTCCCATATGAAACCAGAAGCACAAAGAAGAATTATCCAAGGGCAACTCACATGAGCATCCTATCTCATTCTTCTCGATTTTTCTTTTTAGACATCTTAATTTTTTTTTTCTTTTTTTAAATACAGAAGGAATCTCACTATGTTGCTCAGGCTGGTCTCAAACTAAAGCCCAGGAGGCACAATTCTTCTGCCTTAACTTCCTGAGTAACTGGGGCAACAGGCCCATACCACTGCAGCCAGCTTTAAGTATCTTAATTGGAATATAATTTATAACTTATACACCATAAAATCTACTCATCTAAAGTGTACAATTTAATGGTTTTTAGTTTATTTACTAAGTAGCTGTTACACCAATGCTACAATCTGAGTTGAGAACATTTTCATCACCCCAAAAAGAGAACCCCATATATTAGCAGTCACTTCCAAATTCCCCCTAAATTCCTCCTCTTACCTTTGGCAAAGCTAATCTATTTCCTGTCTCTATAGATTTGCCTATTATGGACATTTCATTTGAATGGAATCATACAGTATGTGCCCTTTTGTGACTGGCTTTTTTGCCTGGGTGTGATGTTTTCTTTCTTTCTTTCTTTTTTTTTTTTTAGATGCAGTCTTGCTCTGCGGCCTGGCTAGTGTAGAGTGGTGTGATCTCCACTCACTGCAACCTCTGCCTCCTGGGTTCAAGCAATTCTCCTTCCTCAGCCTCCCGAATAGTTGGGATTACAGGCACCCAACACCATGCCTGGCTGACTTTTTTGTATTTTTAGTAGAGACAGCGTTTCACCATGTTGGCCAGGCTGGTTTCGAGCTCCTGACCTCAAGAGATTCTCGAGTCTTGGTCTCCCAAAGTGCTAGGATTACAGGCGTGGGCCACCACGCCCACCCGCCCAGCATAATGTTTTCAAACGCTCATGTGAGCATTTATTCATGTTGTAGCATCAATCAGTACTTCATTCCTTTTTATGGCAAAATATAATATCCCCTTGTATAGATAAACCACCTTTTGCTTATCCATTCATCAGGTGATGGACAGTTGGGTTGTTTCCACTTTCTGGTATTATGAATAATTCTGCTATGAACAGAGTGTACAAGGTTGTGTGTGGTAGCCTCTTCTCTTATTTATGTATAATAAATAACTCCCTATTCCCAATCCTCATTTTCCTCCCCACATAGGTCACAGCTCTAGTGTGTGTAGAGTATATCTTTATTTTATGGCATTTATCAAAAATGCCATAAAATTTTTCTGCCTGAAGCTTGGCCCTTTAGGCTTGAACACCCAGCACTGGCCAAGGGCTTCCTGAAACTGACTCAAAGCTGACTCCAGGGGAGGACTGACTGATGGCCTCCGCCAGCTACCAGCTACCAGACCACTTCCTCCTCTGCCTAAAGACACTCATAGCTAGACTGTGGTGGAGGCTTTTCTCACAATAGTTAAGTTGGAAGGGACATTCAGGGCCTTTGGTATTCTGCTAACTGAACGTAAGTTTGTTATCAACAGCATGAGTATAAGAATATAATTGTTCCCTTTCTGACTTTTGCCTGCGTGCATTTTACATTTCACATACATGCTATTGTGTTTTAGCTATTATTCTTACTCTCTCGACTCAACACAGTGTTTTTAGGATCTATCCATGTTGCCGTGAGTACGCCTGATCCATTACTTCTGGCAGTCCCGTGGTCCCCAGTGGGTGGGCTGCTAGCACGCGAGCACATCCACTCCCACAGGGGTGAATGCCTTGTTCCCCCCAGCTCCCTGCCACCACACACCAACCGTCAATGGCCATCCCGGCATATGTCCCCTTCAGGACCTGGGGGAGCATATCTAGAACTTATTATGTTCAGGAGTGGATACTTACTTTGAGTTGTGCTGGATTATGAAGAGTCTTTCCCCTGCCAGCTGGCAACAAGATTAGGGACACATGGAGGAGATGGAATTGTTGTTTTCTTGCGTTTTACCACGCAGATATAATAGCTGAAATGCACTCACCATCTAGGTTGGCAAAGCTTCAGGACATCAGTGCCGAGGTGCACAGTGCCTACTGAAAGACAGAGGTGACTCCTCTTTTCATTTGCCTCACATCGCTTTGCTGTTTCTAGAGCACTGATTCCCTTTAAACATTCTGGTCTCATGAAGTGAGGCTGTTCTTTATCCCTTATGGATAAAGATTTTAAAGGGAAACTACTTCCCAAGAACTTTCCTTTGTTCTTAGGGTGCAAAGCCCTTTGACCTGTAATGACCATTTCTGTGTCTTATGACTGGGGAGGACATGCTGGGAAATAATTGGTTCCTAAAACCTTTGCCGGCACCCAGGATCAGCAAGGAGAGGAAAGGAATGGGAGAATTCAAATGATTGGCTAGGAATTTTTACCTCTGACTTCTGGTTGTTTCCTAGAGAAAATAAAATCCTCATAAACAGAAGAGCCTGAGACATGTCTTCCCTGTGGAAAGTTCCTATATTTGGGGACAATCAATCACGCCAGCAAACCTTTGGATTATCACATCACTGTGAGTCTACTGAAGAGAAGTGGTTTCTTTTTAAAGGACTCACTCAGAGTTTACCCAGATCCCTACACCCAAGGGTGCCTCTTTTTACATGACAGATGGGCATCATCAGAAGTCTTTTGCAAAGAACCCATTTATATGTCATGTGAATCCCTTTGTCCTCATTTTGGTTTCCTAAGTTTGGATTTCTCATAATTGGCCTTTCTTAAAGTGAAACCCATACTCCTGCTCGACAGGCTAGAGGTGAGAGTGAATTGGGCAGTGTTGGGACAGTCTCAGCAGGTCACTGCGAGGGCCTGGCTGGCAGCTGGAAAGGGAAGCAGGGCTGGGAGCGCCCTGGGCTCCCTCCAGCTGCTGCCACTCCGTTCCCCTCACCATCTTCTGGTTTTCGAATCCCAGCACTGTGGCAGGGCTCCTGTGGCTAGCTTTATTCGGAAGTATTTAGGGCAAAAAAGGAACCCTGAATTTCACAGCACTGAGCTTCATTTCCATTTATGTTCTCATAAATGCAGACAGGGAGGAAGAGATGACATTTTTGGAGAAGTCACCAGGACTTTCTACCTCTATTTGTCCCCAACATTTTGCTTAAGAGCAGTATCATGGCAGTGGAGCCAAAGTCAACAAGTCATTGGACCTGAAAAAAGACTATGATGACAATAGCAGCAGCTCTTTCTACCCAGTTCCTACTGGGCATGGTGCTAGGTGCTTTGTGCATGTTTTCACTAATCCACAGAAGAGCATTGCAAGGTAGGCACTGTCGCAACTTTGTGTATGAAGAAATTCAGGTTCAGAAGAGGTAAGTGACTGGGCCCGTGTCACAAAGCAGAGAGTTTACCCTAAGTCTCTCTGCCTTTAAACATCACATTCTTCCTACTACCACATGCTATCTGGGACCCCCACTTTCCACCCCAGTGAGGCCCTTGTCTTTCCCCGACTTCCTACTTCTGCTCTTTTAAGACAACCGAGCTGTGACTCAGAGCACAAGGGGAGGAGGTTTCTTGGCACCAGGAAGGGACTCGGGGCTCAGGGAGTCAGTTTAGAGACGGAGCAAGCTCATTAGGTCACGAGAGCGCAGGGATGATGGGAAGACACTGCTCATTCCTGCCCTTTGATCCTACTGCCCCTGGCAGAGTGTGGCACCCGCACCCCCACAATGCTTCATCAGGGGAGTATGTTTGAAGCAGTCTGGGAAACTGGGCAGCTGAACCGTTCCTGACCCTGAAAGTCACAGTAGGGGCTGAGAAGAAGAAAGACCTTCTAACTGTGGGCTCAGCAAGGGTCCAGGTACGTGTGCTGGGCTCAGGTTTTCCCTCCACCCCAGCTTTGCAAACAACCTGGGCTCTTGCTCCTGCTGTTTGGGGCTAGTTGGCCTGAGGGGAAGAGGTGAAAGAGGGTGGCCACACAGGGGAGCGTGCAAGCCTGCCAGGAGGGCCCAGTGCCCTCAGCATGGGCAGCAGGGAGTGAATGAAGGGAAGGAGAGATGCAGGGCTCAAGGACCTCCCTTTCCTGGACTGGCTGCTCCACTGGATGGAGCTCTGTAGGATGGTGGCACACAGGTGAGAAGGCCTCATTCCTGTGGGCCACAGTGTGATAGCAACAGGCCTCTACAGACTGCAGAAGCACAGAGCAGCCTTGTCCTTGGTGCCTATAGATCATGTTACAGCTTCCTGTTATTCTAAACATTGAAGGTGGGAACCCTGGAGCTTGAGGAAAGTGGGGACCTGGCACTAGGAATTCCAGGAATCGAAGAGGCTGTCACCTGCCATGAGGTCAGGTGCTTGCGGTAAGTGCCTGGCCAAGAGATCTTCCTTCTGCCTATCAAGGACTTGTCCCTGGCCCTGTAGGCACCCACAGCTGAAGTGCACAGTCCTTGATCTATTACTGGATTAGCAATCACAAGAATCAATTCCAATTAGAACAGAGAGTCTACATTATCTGATTTGACACAAATGAGTTAATCCTCTTGAATGAAGACCTAGCTTGGCCTCTTAGACCTGCTGTTCTGGCAATTGCAGTTTATCCAGTAAGTTTGACTTCTGTTCCAAGGAGACCCTAAAGGCACCTCGGGCCTCACCTTTGGTCCTCCATCTTTTCAGGGCCCCCAGCCTTTCTCCTGGCTCCCCTTCTCCCTAGTGCACCAGCATTAGAATCAGTCCAGCCAACTCTTTCCTTCAGAGTGAAATCCAAGAACTCACCTTTTCCTGAATTCTTCAAGCCATCCATATTAACCCAAGGGATGAAGGGGCAGAAACAGTGTAGTCTGTAGCAGACAGAGGGTCCATACTCCTACACCTCAGGGATCCCTCAAGCATGCCTGCTGGTCTCAGCAGGGAAGTGAGATTGCCTACTGGACCCCAAGTCAGGAGAGGAGAGGAGAGGAGAGGGAGAGTCTGTAGATCAAATATAACTGCTGACTCAGCCAGCCTCATGAGAAATACGCCACACACCTTGGTTCAGCAGGGCCCCAAGCCTGGGACATCTCCTCGGGTCTCTCCAAAGAAGGACAAGCTGGGGGAGCTGGAGGATTTGGACACCAGCCTGAGCAGAAGGATAAATTCCTCTTTGTGCCAACTCTCGCCCCCACAGTCAGCCAGACCTGGAATGAGACAGTCTGGGCCAGCTGTTCCACCTATTGGCGCTGACCAGCTTTTCCTACTGAGGCTAAACTTGGCAGCTCCAGCCCATAGAATTCCAACCTAGGCAGCTGCTTGAGAAACAGAGTGCTTGAGTTTGCTTTGAGCAGGGATGTTTAAAACTAGGATAAAGATAACAGGATATGAGCTATAAGCTGCTTATCACAGCTAGTTTAGGAAAAAGACCTTACCAGGCCCAACAAGCAAAAAGAGAACAGCAATTTGAGCCAGTCTTCTTGGGCCTGCAACTGGGCATATTCCATTTAAAACTTGTCCTTTCCTCTTCTGGCCCCTGCGCGCTTACAACTTGAAAGGTCTTCTCCCATTCTAAAGCCTCTGCATACCTAAAACCTAATGATTCAGCTCCCACCTCAGGTCCCTTGGTCTTTTCTTCCAGCAACGCAACATGTTTATTGCTCTTCCCTAAAAGTCATCCAAGGGATTCATTTACATCTCCAGGGGGTTGAAACGCTAGGACAGCATTCAGCAACCCGGGAGTGGTTGGAGTTGCTAAGTGAGGGGCAGGGACAAGTCACATGTTAGTCTGAATGATGATTTTCTAGGGGTGAGGGTGATTCAAGCGCAGCTGACCCTGTTTTTTCCTTTGCCAAAGGCTCCACCCTCACCCTACCTCCTCACAGGTCATATTCAATTCCTTGCTACTGCTGCGTGTTGTCTTCAGAGTCCCTACTGGAGTCATGCTGGGTGAGGGTGGGGAGGTCAAGGGAAGCACTTCCCTAGCCGAGAACCACATCTTGATGAAGGAAGCAGCAAGAGGCGGGGAGAGCATAGCCTCAGAGGCCAAGTCCAGCCGCTAACTGGCCTTGCCTCTCCACCTCTAAAATAAGGGAGCTGAACTGGATGAGGCCACTAACCACACCCTCTCCTTCAGGATAAGCTCAGAAATGCTTATTTCAGCCTGGACTCTTCTCTGCCCTCCCCATCTCCCCACCTTTGCTCTGGCTTCTCTTCTGGCAGATGTGTCTCATTTGAAAAGCTTTTTTCCCTAAGTATAATTCCATTGCCTCTTTTCCAGCAGCAATTCAAACCTTCCTCTCTCATAGCACTGCCTCTCCAAGTGTCGTGCATGTGCTTGCGGGGTCCCTGCTCCATCTAGATCCATCCTGAGGGTTTAGTGGGCCAGGATTGCACTCTAACCCTCCTTTTCCTTGGCCAAGTTAGACTTCTCTGTTTTTGTTTCAGGGTTTGGCTTCTTCTTGAATCAGATGTTACCGAACGCATGGGTGTACATGCACACCCACACACCAATCCTGCATGGAAAACTCTGGTCAAAACTTTTCTTTGGCACAGACACAGAGCATTTCCATGGCTTGCCTCTTTCCTGATTCTCTTAGGCCTGGCCCAATGCCAGATAGGAAACTTTTAGCTCTGAAGGCCGGAGAGAAGTTTGCTGTCCCAGCTCCCAAGGCCTGTCATCTTCAGCACCACCATATTCAGACAATAGTTTAATATAATCTGCCATTTCTCACTCCAACCCCTGCAGACATGCAGAAAGTGGAGGGCTGGCACCAAATTCCAGGAAACAATGAGGCTGTCATTTGTCATGAGGTCAGGCACTCATGGTAAGGGTCATCATAAGCAAAGAGCTGTGAGGCCTCTGTCAGCCAGGCCTGGCTTTGTTTTAAGCTACCAGCCTTCAGTTGGAGCATCTAGACAATTGGCTCCCCAAGTCAGAGGCGGTGTCCGAGGCCCCAAACTCTGCTTTAGTCAGGTCCATTATAATGGGAATAATTTACTCTTTTTTTTTTTTCTTTTTTTTTTTTTTGAGACGGAGTTTCGCTCTTGTTACCCAGGCTGGAGTGCAATGGCACGATCTCGGCTCATCGCAACCTCCGCCTCCTGGGTTCAGGCAATTCTCCCGCCTCAGCCTCCTGAGTAGCTGGAATTACAGGCACGTGCCACCATGCCCAGCTAATTTTTTGTATCTTTAGTAGAGACTGGGTTTCACCATGTTGACCAGGATGGTCTCGATCTCTTGACCTTGTGATCCACCTGCCTCGGCCTCCCAAAGTGCTGGGATTACAGGCGTGAGCCACCGCGCCCGGCCCAATAATTTACTCGTTTCTTGTGTTTTCAGATTCAGACTTACTGAGGTACAGTACATTCTTTCTCGGAAGGAGAACTTACTTTATCAGCAAACCCCATCCAAAAACGTCATCTACATGGTGTGCACACTGGCATCAACAAGCAATGAAAGCAAAAAAGAGAGAATGCACTAATGATAGCAAACGTTTCAGTGCTTTCTAAACAGGCATTGTTCCAAGCTATGAATATATAGCTTATATATACTATATAATTATTATACAATCATTACATATTATTCTGTCATAGTGTGTATGTTATTATATAACATATATATAGCATGTATATACATATATGCTCATTTGATCTGTTGACAATGTGTTGAACCCATTTTACAGAGGTAAGGCTTGAGGCTTTGAGCAGCTGTACACTTGCCAAAGATCTTGGTTCACTGGTTCTGGTGGGCACTACAGAGATGTCTTAAGAATGAAAGCTCATCAGAGTGAGATCTAGAGAGCCCTCTGATCCCTGGGAGGGACACATAGAGGAGCTGGAATAGAAGGAGTTGGATTGAGTTGAGAGGGATTTGTTTCACAGTTCCCAAGAGTCTGAGTGACTTGCCCAAGTCTCATGCATCAACTCCATGGGAGAACCTGTATAGAATCCACTTCTCTTGCTAATTCAATGCTATTTCCACCTCACTGACAGGTCTCTCTTAGGGAGGAAGAGAAAGGAACAGAAGTCAGCCTTAACTATTCAAGGTGAGGTCTTGGAGAGATAAGAGAAAAAACTGACGTGAGAAATGAAAATAAGGTAAGTTACAAAAAGAAAAAAAAAAAAAAAGTGGTAGGGGTAGGACTCGAATATTGTCACTAATGAGTCTAGGAATAGACAAGCAGGTAGATGTTATGTTACCCTATGAAAGCCTATGCCAGTCACCAACAACTACACATTCTACTGTTTTAGGAGCATGTTTAAGCAGATATGCTGGTGTTAGGGTTATAATACAACCCTTTTTTAAATGGTATTTATGCATTCTAGCAAAGAGGTCTGCAAAGAGAATTTCTCCCAAACCAATCCTGCATTTCTTTTTCCTTCTTTTTGAGACGGAGTCTCACTCTGTCACCCAGGTAGAATGCAGTGGCAAGATCTTGGCTCACTGCAACTTCCATCTCCCGGGTTCAAGCGATTCTTGTGCTTCAGCCTCCCGAGTAGTTGGGATTACAGGCATGTGCCACCACATCCATCTAATTTTTGTAGAGACAGAGTTTCACCATGTTGCCCAGGCTGCCTCAGGTGATCCACCCTCCTCGGCCTCCTAAAGTACTTGGATTACAGGCACAAGCACCCAGCCTCAATCCTGCATTTTTTGACTTCTATTGTTATTATACAGTCCATGATTCATGATCCAATTTTTTGACTTTATCATGGTGTAGAAGTGATATGCATTCAGTAGAAACAGTATTTCGAATTTTGATCTTTTCCCAGGCTAGCCACATGTGCATTAAGATACTTGCTCCTGATGCTGGGCTGTGGCAGCAAGTTTTGGCTCCCAGCCAGCCACATGATCACAAGGGTAAACCAGCAATACTCTGCAGTGTACTGTGTTGCTAGGTGATTTTGCCGAGCTGTAGGCTAGGTGTTCTTAGCACGTTTCATGTAGGCTAGGCTAAGCTATGACATTCAGTAAGTTAAGTGCTTTTTTTTTTTTTTTTGAGACAGTCTAGCTCTATCACCCAGGCTAGAGTGCAGTGGCACTATATCGGCTCACTGCAACCTCTGCCACCCAGGTTCAAGTGATTCTTGTGTGTTAGCCTCCCAAGTAGCTGGTATTACAGGCACGCATCAACGTGCCCGTCTAATATTTGTGTTTTTAGCAGAGACCAGTTTTGCCATGTTGGCCAGTCTGGTTTTGAATTACTTGCCTCAAGGGATCTGCGTGCTTTGGCCTCCCAAAGTGCTGGAATTACAGGCATGAGCCACCAATAGGGTTAGGTGTTTTAAATGCATTAAAAATAATTTTTTTTGAGACAGGGTCTTACTCTGTTACCCAGGCTGGAGTGACTTGGAGCAATCACAGCTCACGGCAGTCTTCACCTCCCCAGGCTCAGGTGATCCTCCCACCTTAGCCTCCCAAGCAGCTGGCACTACAGGTGTGTACCACCACTCCTGGCTATTCTTTTTATTTTTTTAAGAGATGGAATTTTGCCGTATTTCCCAGGTTGGTCTCGAACTCCTGAGCTCAAGCAATCCACCCGCCCTGGCCTTCCAAAATGGCAGGATTACAGGTGTGAACTACCATGCCTGGCCTAAGTGCATTTTTGACTTACAACATTTTCAATTTATGATGGGTTTATCAGACATAACCTCATCGTAAGTCAAGAAGTACATGTACTGGAGGATTTTGGTTAGAGAATCTTGATGACCAAGTGTTTTAGAGGCCAGTCCCGTGGCACATTAAATGATAGTTCTGTGGATCCAGGAAGTTATTGGACCCATCTAGCACTTTACTTCTTCCCTTGTAGTCTTCCTCATTCCCTTTCCCCAATGTCTTTACTCCCAGGTTCCCTAGACAACAAACACTTCTCTTACGCCTAAAGAGTCTGGGGGAGCCCCTGGATATCTTAGTGTTTTACTGTCTTTCCTATCTTAGTATGGGAACTAACAAAGGCAGGTTGGCTTCTAAGCTAGCATTCTGTCCTTGGGATGGAATATTCCACAAGCTTATGGCTTTGGGCCATAAGACCAAAGGAGTCAGTTCCCAACTTCAGTATTTGAAACTTTAGATATCCTATTTCCTTACAACGTGACTGTGTTGCAGATAAGGACTGCTGGATCCTCTGCACATTCGAGTAAATCCTGTTGTGAACTGAAGGCAGTAATTCCTCTTGCTTATCTGGGCCATGTTAGTGCAGGGGCCAGGGAAATTTAGCTTTGCCTGTAAGCCTCCATTCTGAGAAGCATCTTACCACCATTGTTCTAACAATGAAAATGCAATTAGGATGGAGACAGGTTTTCAATGCTCTACTGCATGTGAGAAGCATCATTAATTGAGAAATTCAAAATTACTTTCAACTGTTTGAATTCATGTAATTGCATGCCAGTATGAGTGCTCAAGGACAAATGAGTGCTCAAACCGGAATATCCCACCTGAGAACCACACAGTTTGTTCAAAACCACCATCCTGCTGCTGCTGTAGGCAAGGCTGGGACTCACTGAGCCTTACTTCACCTTGGTGTTTCAACTGTGGCACGTTGCCTTGCTTAGGTCACGGGGGAAGGACAGTCTTCCTTTGGACGTGTCTGTTTTCCTGACACCAAGAAATTTTTCAGTTAACTGTTGCAGGCAGCTTTACAGGCAAGAGATATGAGTTTTGCTTTTTTATATAGAAAAAAGTTTGCAGTGCATGCCTGGGGCAAGGCAGGAAATGCAATTTGGTATTTGGAAACATCAGAATATATTTCTTTGGGAGCTGTTTGTAATGTCGCTTCACTGCATTGTTCCCTCAGTTCCAACTCATAAAAGTGTCAGTTCCAGCATCTGGCTATCCTAAGACCCTTTAAACCTGATAAAGGAAACCCAAATAAATACCTCCTCCTACCCTGCATTTTGTTGTCCAGATGTGACCTTTGTCCCAATACCTAAAAGTGACAATGACCATTGTCATGGATGTGGAATACAGCAGTTTTTCTTCTAGTTCTCAATATTGCTTTCAATCAAGCTTCCACCTAGGCAAGAATTAAAACAGAAAAGAAATAAAGGAGAGGTGTCTAAGCAACCAAGTCTTCCCTGGAAGAGAAGAGGAAGACGTGAGAAGTGAATAACAGGTTTATTTGCATATACACAAGAGAAGAGTTAACCGTTGCTGGGTGAGAAGGAGGTAAGGCTTCAGCAGAGGAAGGCACCTTGACAGACAAACAAGAGACTCTCAGCTTATTAAATCAAGCATAGTTGCAAACTTCACTTGCCCCAAGCCAACAACTTATTTAACTCATTTACCTGCTGTCCTAGAGAATCATTAACAAAACCAGCTGGAAAATAGAAATGATTTTACGTATCTGGACCTGCCACTTAAAACGTTATGTACAGGATGCAGAAAAAAAAAAAAAAAAAAAACATAACAGGCACTTACAAATAGTTCCTTATCTAATCAGTGCCATCTGTCCTGCTAGTAAAAATATCTATTATGGAAGAAATTAGGTATTAAATGAGCCATCAAAGTTGGGGCCTCAATTCTATAAGAGTTTAGGCAAAGGTTCTCTAGAAGTGGTTTTTGCCAGGTTTCCAGACCCACAACCATAGACACAGAATCTCTGGAAATGAGGGTGGAGCAGCTCTAACGCAAGCATTTCTCACCCTGCTCCTGTGTGTGTCTTTATGGGGCCTATCACCTGGTGAGCTGAGCCAAGGATGCTGGGAAGCCTCTGCCAAGGATGGAAGGCATTCTTGCTAAAAATGATCTTTCTTGGCTTCTAAAGTTAACCAGAATGAACTCTGACTTCTCTTTCGAGTACCCAAATGAGATTAAGGCTTTTAACATGAAAAGACCAAGTTCTGCATTTGGGAATTGTAACTACTAAGTAGCTAGTTCACAAGGGAACTTTAACTACTTTTCTCCAGGAAGATATGAGGATTGTCCTTAGAGAAGTCAGAAGAGGCTATGTGCTGATTAAAATAAAATAGAATAAAAGAAAGGACTGGTGTGCTGACTAAGAAGGGGAAGAGAAACACACACTGAGTGATAGTATCTTTTTTTTTTTTTTGTATATAAAGGATTAAAAAAATTCCAATTTAATACATTTTGGAAAAGCAAATGTAAAATGACTTGGGCTTATAAAACCAGCATTTACAATTATCTGTAAATAGTCAAAGACAAATCATAGAACCATTTTGATTACAAATCCAAAGTAATTCTAACGTTGGTTACAGAATCACTTTCTTACTCCCCCAGTAAGAGTCCAGGTGTTAAGTTGTACACACCCCCATGCTACACACACTCCTTCTCCTTCTCAGTGTTTTCATACCCAGCCGCAGCACACATACCAGGCACATCTTTTCTTTCACAGAGCTTATCAGGATAGTATCTCCTTCTGGCTTAAACCAATCACCGTTTATAAATTAACCCCCCCCACTCCCAGTGCCTGAATTCATCCACGTCTTCTGCCTTCATAGGCAGCCTCCCCTTGGCAGGCCTTCCAGCAGGGTAGGCCTTCCTCTAAAAGGAAGGCTGGAGTGGTGAGGCCACACCAGTCAGCATTCGGCCCTCCCTCCACCAATCCCAGCTGGGTTCCTAGTTGTCTAGCACCTTTGCGCTCAAGAAAATCGTATCGTTCTTCTCTCTCTTATTCCTCTTTCTTGCCAGTATTCTGCCTTTTCATAATATTTATGCCAACAAGATACCTAGTTGTTCCTAGATCTTCCTGTTTTGCACAACCCTTCATAGA
Source organism: Saimiri boliviensis (assembly GCF_048565385.1). NCBI lineage: Eukaryota > Metazoa > Chordata > Mammalia > Primates > Cebidae > Saimiri > Saimiri boliviensis. The sequence goes on along the minus strand of NC_133450.1, from coordinate 34,650,405 downwards.
TAACCGAGTGACTGCAACGCTGAAAATCTGTTGGTCTTTTCCCTTTGAAACCTGTATTTACCTCAATAAAACTGAGTCTCTTGTGGTAATCAGAAGACCTAAGACTCATGGGAACCAGGAGTCGTAAGCCGGAGACTCCTCCCCAACACCCTCTGACTCCTAATAGACCTACTCAATAAGAATTTGTTACCTTGAGATGCCTACTGCTCTGTGAAGTCTAGTCAGAACACCACAGCTTCTATCAACTGCAAGTCTGAGGGAAGAGGCCAGTCCCACCAATTCTGACCAACGGTTCCGGGTTGAGTTAAACGAATATAGTACCACATTCTGCTCCTCACTAAGCTTTTCATTAACACACCTATAACAACTATTTTAGTAGTCTGAGCACAAAGCTCTGGAGAGCTGTCTTTGCCCTTCTTTCACTATGCTTCGATCCATCACGGGAGCCAAGGAAGCACCTGCTGGCCTTGTGAGTGCCTCTTAGGATCTAGCACCTAACTGGTTAAAGTCTGTTATCCATGACTAGTTCTATTTTATGGCCTTCATACAGTACATGTTGCAGCATTGCTCAATTTGCAAACAGTGAAATTTATCAGGAATCTATATTCTCTTGAATCCGATCTTAAGTGCCAAACTCATTAGAATCAAAAATGCTTTTTTTTTTTTTTTTTTTTAGCATGTCCACATTAAATGCTCAATAAAGAAGTGTTACTTAGAGAAAACATGGAAGATTTCTTTAAGAAAGGAACCATGCTTTCCTCTATAGCACAGCCAATGGGCTGAAGGCCTGTTTCCATCTCCATTCTTCCAGCATAAATCTACAACTCACTGGCAGCACAACCTGATTTAACAGGCACCCATCATCCAGACCAGAATACCTATGGCATGTAAACAGGGTGAGATGGCAAAAAGTACAAATTCATAGGTCCTTTCTGACGGAGAACTAAAAGAAAGGTCTTGTGAGACAATGACCTCTCGCGTGCCAGTGTGCGTACACAAGAACAGGTTGAATGTCTCAACAAGGATTTACTTCCACAGAGCCTTGCGCAGCACACTACGCTCACGTCTCACTAGAAAGGAGTCACTTGGTTTTTTTTTTTTTTTCCCTTTCTTAACATAGCACAAGCCAACGGCCAGCTAGACATTCAGACCCATTGTTGAATGTTGGATAGAAGGGAGCAGCATCAGACACAAAATTTCAGGCCCTGGTTTCATGTGCCTTTAATACTTGTTTTCCTTTCCTCTGTATTCACTAAACAGATTGTTTTTTTTTGTTTGTTTTTTTTGTTTGTTTGTTTTGTTTTTTTGGTAAGGCTACTTTTGTAGCTTTTTGTTTTCCCTTTGTATTTATCATGTTTTTAATTTCTTCTCTGAGGAGGAATTCTCTGAATCTGTATCTTCCAATTCAATTCGGTGCCTTTTGAGGCCACTGTGGCCATGAACAGCCCTGCTGCTATCTGTGGCTGGGGTGTCAGTGGGGTCCTCTCTTGTTCCAGTACTGGGGGTCTCACAGGCCATTTCAGACCCGCAACAATCTTTGTGTAGGAGTGTCCCTGTCAGGGACGAGTTATCACGGTCAGTGTCTGAGTGTCCAGGGGAAGAGTAGGCCACCGCCTCCAGCTCCCCCAAGTTCTGCCCGTTATTGTGGGGGTGAGAGGGACGAGGGTGTAAGCGTCCATTGTTGTGGTTGGCACAGATGGTTTCGAGGCTCCTCTCCTCACTGTCATCAGACTGGGTCCTGGGACAGCTGCCAGACCCGCTGTTGAGAGTAGAGCCAGATGCCTTGGGGACAGGAGGAGAAGGCGGCTCCTCAGCCCGACTGCTCAGGGCCTTTCCATTGAGCTTCTTGGTTTCAAAAGGGTGCTCTACAGAGCCGCTATTGCCAGTGTCCTGAGAGGTACCCTCTGGCACCTCTGCCCAAGTGTGGCTGCTGTGCTCATGGCCTGGGCCATTGCTGGGATTTCTAGGAGTCTCTTCTTTAAAAGCGTCCGTGCTGCAGCCTTCAGGGGGCAGGTCCTGGTTCCTCTGGGCCGCTGCTATGTTTAGACAGGCTTCCTTACTGGAAGAAGGGGCTGGGTTGTCTTTGTGGCTGGTTCCTGCTCTCCCTTCATCTGCCTCGCTGGTCACCAGGGAGGTCTCTCCATCTTTATTATTTGAGTAGGATATATAAGAGTAGCGGAGCCACTTGTAAGCTTTATAAATTTTTCGCTCAACTGATTCTATGTCAGAAGTTGGTGATGCCCGGCTTGGCTGAATCTCTAGAGTGGAAGTGCTCCGCTCAGGGGAGGAGGTGGGGGAGGAGGAAAGGTCATCCACTTTGATCTGGGGGTAATCATAGTTGTCTTCTCCGATGTAGGTGCTGGTGGGCTTGATTGGGGCGCTGGGCCTCTCTTCTCGGGTTGTCTTCTGTCGGCGCCGCATGGCATTCCGCTGCCAGGTACAGGCTCGGCGTTCATTCAGCTCCTCCTCATCCTCGGAGCTGCTAGAGCTGCTGGAACTGCTGGATTCATCTTCAGGGCTGGGCGACCGTGGCCGGGGAAAGAGATCTGTGTCTAGTTCTACCTCGCAGACATTCTCCTCAGAATCGGACTCATTGGAAAGGGCCAGGAGGCGTTTGTCTTGATAGCGCCGCAGAGCAGACAGACGCTGCTGGCGAGAGGCTGCGTCCTCACACGTGGGTGTTGGTGGAGTTGAGGCCACTACGTTTGTGGTGGTGACCCGCAGGGGCCCCAGGTGGAAGGCGCTGTCGGCAGACTCATCTACTGTGGGAGGCGGGGAGCGAGGCAGTGAGGCCGAGGACTCTGAGTCAGTGTAGCCTGAGCGCTCGCTGACCCCTGCATGCAGTTGGAGGATAGTACTCTCACTGAGGTCACTGTCTGAGTCAGAGCTCCAGCCCTCAATCTCTCGACGTACCAGGGAGTCAAAGAAGGCCATCATCCGAGGGTCCTCCTGGACCGACTGGTTGGCATAATCATGCGACAGGCCACTCCCACTGTTCAGCACGAGGCTGATGTACTCTTCATGGGTATAGAGGCAGCGGGAATCATCCTCAATCCGACCATCAAGGTCTCCAGTACATCCTGGCTGCTTGTATGGGCTCCAGATCTGCAAAGGCAACAAGGAGTCACTGGAAAGTATTCTTTGACTGGTGATGATAAAGAACACCAAGGCAGAGCTTCCCCAGACGCTCCCTGTAATTTAGCTGGGACTTACTAACCAACTTAAAAATATGTTCTTTACCAGACAGGGTCACGTAGGCTATGTATGAAAACCGAGGCTTTTAGAATCAGATGTGGGAAAATGCAGAATACAGTATTAGCCTAGTGTCAAGAGACCTAAGTCCTGTCGCTAGGCCCAGGGTAATCACATACTTTCTCCACCAGAATCTTCTTCCCTTTTTGTTTCATCTATTAGTAGTTGGACATTATAATAATAATCCCAGAGGATAGATGATGACCTGAAGAATGGCCAAGGTGTTAACGACTTTCAGAAGACCGAAGCTGTACACAGATACCACTTTTCCCAAATGAAAACAGACCCAGCACTCAGCCCTCTATGGCAATTAAATATCTGAGCCTATAGCTCCGCGTCTGGCCAACTGCAACATTCCTATTTTTAACTAATGGGAATTGCTCACTGGAGCTTGATAAGAATAGCCAACTGCCTACACTGCAGTTCCCTCTTGGACATACAGGCATCAGTTGCCCAGGAAACTGGGTTCTCTTAACCAGGGAGCTGCTGGCTTGCTCTCCAACAAGTATGTTAGCTATAGGAGTAGGTAGGACACATGCCTCAAGGACAGGTAACTGCAGCCCTACTCCTAACGGCCCTCTACTCCATGGTCAGGGACATGGACTCATAGCTGAAAGGCAGCAGAGCTAGGACCCAAACTCAAGTCTGCCAGACTTAAAGGCTCAGCTTTACTGTTATGCAAAATCAAGTGCAAGGTAATTAAGCTGTCACCGCAAATGAGAACGATTAGCTCCACTTGACAGCCAGACTAGTTCACAGCAGCTCAGAGCAGCCCAGTTACATCAGCCTGTAGTCATGGCAACTCAGATGAAATCCCAGGCAATCTTCTTGCCTGACAGGCTGGTGTCTATCTTTAGATGGCATCCAACCCAGAAAACAGTGGCCCCTCTTTCCCCATCCTCCATCAAGACCAGGACTGCTTCCCCAAAGCTCTCTGAGGACAAATGCACGTCACCTCTCTGTGGGAATTCTCCTGAGTTCCATTCCTGCCATACTTTACTTGGCAATTCCTGGGAGGTGGTGTCTCTGCAGAGGACCCCCCAGTTCCAAAGAGGCTGAAGAAACCTTCTAGATGAGCCTCTCCACCAGTTCCCAACTCAGATTCATTCCTCTTTCAACTTTGTTCCCTACCCGTAACTCTAGACGTTGCTCAGAAGTTCTCCCCTCTCCAGCTTCATAATCTTACTCAGAAGAGTTTTAAGGGATTGGTTTTCAAACTTTGGACTGCACAAGAATCACCAGAAGAGCAATTATAATGTTGATTCCTGAGTCCCACTCTTAGAGGTTCTGATTCAGTAAGTCATGGACACTCAGTAAGCCCATGAATTTTTAACTACTCAAGGGATGAGTGAGTAGGTAGACCAACTTTTCAAACACTAGACTACAGTTACCATAAAGTAAGTAGAATAAAATAATGGATTTATCTGAAGGTTTACACATGGTCTCCAGCATGTAGCTTAAGCTATAAATTACCATCTCTGCAAACAGATGTCTAAGAGCTTGATGGCTTAGAAAGGAAGCTGAGGGGTCTAAAACGGAAAGCCCTTAGGATGTTTTTTTGTAACTTATTCGTAATTCTGAGCCAAATTTCTCACCTCTCCAGTTTAAAAGTGGTAAAACGTCATTAACTATGTTCTCTAATATGAAGATTTTCACAGAAACTCAGAATTTGTTAACAAAAGTGCAAAATAACAATGGCGAGATGTTGGCTTAACTCCTCACCAAGCCCGTTTTTAGGTTCCAGTGTATTACTACCCAGCTCCCACATTTTCCCTTCAGGAATGAAAGTCATAACATTGAAAGTTAGTTTGCATTTGGGCTCTGGAATGTATTAAGCTGAGGTAGACTGTTCATTCCTGAAGCCTGGAGTCATGGAATAAAACACAGGATTAAGAGGCAGGAGTCCTGAATGTGGGTTCCCACTCACTCCTAGTTAGCGGGTGATACTCAGCTCCTTCCTCTAAACAGTAGATTAGATGGGTCTCATCCAATCCTAAGATTCAGAGCAAAGCAAAACCTTCACTCCAGACTGCCAGCCTTCAATCCTCAAGGGACTCACGGTACAGTGCTTCAGGAGCAGGTAGGAACTCTAGCCCTGTCGTTTCCTGTGGCTCTGAGCAAATGACCTCACCCTTAAAAGCCTGTTTCTTGTATGTATAAATGAGAATGATACCAAAGCCTATACCCAACACCAATAAATGTGATGTTTTCTCAATTGACTGCCTCAACCAGAATGTTAAAACTCACCCTCAGAGATTTCAGAACAGTAGAAGTACTGACTGTCCTCATCCTTAAAATTAATGTATCAATTTCAACCATTTGTGAAATTGGCGATTTCTTTATACTGAAAGTTAACAACTCAGAAGGGAATCAGTGAAAAACCAACTTCTGGTTACATGTTAAATGTGGCTAGACATGCCTCATCATGGGGCAAAATTCATCGGAAAGAGCTAGGTGTGGTGGCTCACACCTGTAATCTCAGCACTTTGGAAGGCCAAGGCAGAAAGATTGCTGGAGCCCTGGAATTTGAGACCAGCCTGGGCAACACGGCAAAACCCCATCTCTACAAAATAACACAAAAATTGGCCAGGAGTGGTGGTGTGCACCTGTAGTCCCAGCTACTCAGAAGGCTGAGGTGGGAGGACAACCTAAGCCTGGGGAGGTTGAGGCTGCAGTGAGCCATGATCATACCACCTAGCCTGTCCAAAAAAAATAAATAAATAAAGGGAAGGAAGAAAGAAAGGAAGGGAGGAAGGAAGAAAGAAAGAAAGGGAAAAGAAAAGAAAAAAGAAGTGAAGAGATGAGAGATGAGACAAATATTTTCCTCTCCATAGGCAGTGAAGTTTAGCTCAAGGGGCTGCTGAGAAAAAGGATGTAGTTCAATTCTTATTTAAACATTATAAAAATGGAAAGCAATTAAGTGACAAGTGTTTGAGTTACACATGCGATCATGATATGCTTTTATTTTTGAGAAAGGGTCTTGCTCTGTCACCCATGCTGGAGTGCAGTGACATGAACACAGCTTACTGCAGTGTCCACCTCCTGGGCTCAAGTGCTTCTCTCACTTCAGCCTCCCGAGTAGCTGGGACCACAGGCAGGCATCACCATGCCTGGCCAATTTTTACATTTTTTGTAGAGATGGGGTCTCCCTGTGTTGTCCCTGACAACAGGGAGTTTCTTCCAGCCAGGAAGATGGAAGTAAAGGACAAGGACAGAGAGAAGGAGGGAGTAGAGGTAGAGAGAAAAAAGCAGGTCTCAGGCTCGACCAGAACATGGTGGCTAATGCTCTTTGAGTCACTGATAATCTCAGAAATAGGAGGCAGGAAAGTGACATTTATTAAAATAGGAGTTAGGCACAGGTAGTTCACAAGGCACTCCTGGGTGGCAAGTCACTGTCCGCACCTTTACTTTATAGACGGGAGACAGAACCAAGGGTTGAGACTCAGTGCCCTTTAGTGCAGGCTGAGGCAGTAATTCCAGCAGAGACGAGGCCAGCATGGCCCTTGGTCTCATCCTTCTCCTTACCACTGCCCTTCCTGCAATGCTTAGTGCCATGCCATTCCCAACTAGATTGTGAATGGGGATGACACCTGCAAGACAGCAAAGCTGAGAACTCCAGGGCTTTTTGCTTTCCCTCTCACTATGGTCATCTGTACATACTTAACATTTCAAAGGGTTAAACATGCCTCCTGGCGGAACAGGGTTCAGATTCCATGCGAAACAGGTAGCAGTGAGCTCCATAGTTCAGTCTGGATAACCTCACAGAGAAAACATTTTTTTCTTCTTTTCCTCTGAGAACTTGGCTATTTTGCAACCTATGACATAGTTGACTAAACAATAAATAGGGAGACTTATCACAGAAGCATCCCAGAGTACACAGCCAAGAAGGAATTTCTCTTGTAAAGGAGGTCCCTAAGCAGAAAGCTCTCCGAGAAAGAATGACGTCAGCAGGCCCAGAGAGGACACATTACAGAGCCAACCCATTAGTCATCAGCCAAAGGCGAAGGGAAAGCAATGCAAGGGACTGGGCCATTTCAATGACTGCCCTACTGAGAGGCTCAAATCCAGCAGGGGAATGGGGCTGCTTGCTGCCTTCCCACCAGCATGGCAAATGTGGTAGTATGTTGGGAAGAACAAAGGGTAGGGCTCTATTCTAGCTTTGCCACTAATTAGCTGTGTGACCTTGGGCAGTTAATTTATAATTTAAATCTCATCATCTGTAAAAAGAAAAAGTCAGTAAAAATGAGTTCCTCATTCTAGCCCCACGGGGAAATGTGTGCCACCGTGAAAGTCAGCCCTGATCCATAGGATTAGCAAAGTAAATCAGGGAAGTTGGACTAAGGGCAAAAAAAATATTGACCTACACACCAATATTACATTTCTTTTTTCTTTCTGAGACAGAGTCTCGCTTTGTCACTCAGGCTGGAGTGCAGTGGTGCAATCTTGCCTCACTCCAACCTCTGCCTCCTGGGTTCAAGCGATTCTCCTGCCTCAGCCTCCTGAGTAGCTGAGATTATAGGCACATACCACCACACCCAGCTAAGTTTTGTATTTTTAGTAGAGACAGGGTTTCACTATTTTGGCCAGGCTGGTCTCAAACTCCTGACCTCAGGTGATCCACCTGCCTCAGCCTCCCGAAGTGCTGGGATTACAGGCGTGAGCCACCGCTCCCGGCCTCAATATTATATTTCTGTCAGCTGCCCCCTGCCCTCAAGTACAACTTGATTTAGCTCTGGATAGTTACTTTAAGAACAAAAGAAAATGAACATTATGAAATGAAATAATCACAAACCAATTTTAATTTTTTCTCTGAAAACTCTCAGGTTTTTAAAGTCATTTTAAGAAAAAAATTGAGGAATTTTTTTTTTTTTTTAAAGGGTGTCACTCTGTTGCCTAAGGTGGAGTGCAGTGGTGGGAATATGGCTCATTGCAGCCTCAGCCTCAGCCTCCTGGGTAACTGGGACCACAGGTATACACTAATTTTTAAATTTTTTTGTAGAGACTGGGTCCTGCCATGTTGCTCAGGCTGGTCTCCTGGGCTCAAGAGATCCTCCTGCCTAAGCCTCCCAAAGTACTGGGATTACAGGTGTGAGCCTCCACACCCAGCCAAAATCGAGGTATTTTAGCTTTTAGCAGGTACATCACTTATCCTTACTTAAAAGTCATTCTCTCAGGAACCTCAAGAATTAATTATTTACCCTGAATTCTCATTTTCTCAGATGTGGAGAAACTGGTACTACGCATCGGAATACAAGTGAGGGGCAGTGGGTCAACCTTCTGAAGACATGGGCCAGGCTGAAACCCTCTCTTGCAGCTATAAAAGCATTTATTGGCAGAGGTGAGTTTATTCAGCCAATGTGCAAATGATGCAAGTATTTAGTATTCATACCCAAGTAGCCTCAATTACAACCACATGCAGTAGTTTTTTTGATATATCCTGAGACAATTTAACTATGATTCTGGCAATCATTAGTTTTATCCATGCCATATTAGGACAGCAATTAATGCAAAGTACATACAAAGTAACTGAGGGGATAGTGGCTCTCCTAACCTCCAGATGAGGTTTGAAAGCAAAATTCATTATACTCAAGACCAAAGGCCTTTGAAAATGTTGCAGCATACAAAACAGTGTTAAGAAGATACCCTCTGTTTCAAAGCTTAACGACTAGTTTAAAAAAATGGTTCCAAGCCAGGTACAGTGATGCATGCCTGTAGTTTCAGCTACCTGGGGGGCTCAGGCAGAAAGAGCACTTGAACCCAGAAGTTCAAGTCCAGCCTGGGCAACATAGCAACACCCTGTCTCTAAACAAATTTGTTTAATGAAAAACTAAATGGTTCTGAAAGGAGCATTTTAAATCACCTTTCTTTTTTCTTCTTCTTCCTCCTCCTCGTCTTCTTTCTTCTTCTTTCTTCTTCTTCCTTTTTTTTTTTTTTTTTTTTAAGATGGTGTCTTGCTATGTTGCCCAGGCTAGCCTCAAATTCCTGGGCTAAAGTGATTCTCCTGCCTCAGCCTCCTAGGTAGCTGGGACTATAGGTACTGTCATTATGCCTGGCATCACTTTTTAATATCAGCTTTCCAATATTTTATAATATGTCAAAATCTGAGACTTTTGATAGACCTTTAGTATGTTTAGATATGAGGTCCTACATATATTATTCTAGTTTCTTCTAATTATAAATTGTAAGAATTTCTCTAAAAGGACAGAAGGGGAAGGTGCCTCACCTTGATAATCTTTTCTACACCAGAAGAGCAGATCATGTAGGTATGAGGATTAAAACGGACCTGGTTAACAATAGATCGATGCCCTTTCAGCACCATGAAGGCTCCGTTGACCACCCTACCAATGCCACCTGGGAAAACAGAAGGAAACAAAAATCAAACGATGAAAAGGATGAAAGTAAATAGGTTCCAGTAATGGCAAAGAAACAGCTCTGAATTGGAGCTAAGATGTTATTAACTATACCACCAGCAGAATGCTTAATCTTACAGATAAGTTGCTATGGAAAGAGAGAAGATGAAGCACCTCTCAGCATATGTGCTCTTATGAAGAGCCTTTATTTAGCCTTTAAGCATTGCCCACACCCACCCACTGCAATTCCATTGTCAATGAAACTAAAGCCACTTAAAACATTTCTCAAATTTTTGATCCCCAAGATAGAATCCAAGTGTTACCTTAGAAAAGGCTAATCATGAGCAAAATGAGACTGAACTGCTTGGGAATAATTAGGCAGCTGAACCAGGGATATGTAGAACCAGAAGCATATAATGACTTAAATGTACAAAAAACATCTCTAATCCATTTGCCCTCAGTTTCTATGATGAAGACAGCAAACAACAACAACAACAACAACAAAAAAAAACAAAAACAAAACAAAACAAAAAACCCCACAAAATCCAAAACCACTGGGGGAATAATAGAGAGAATAATTCCCTGCCCGCTACCCCAATAGCAGGCAGAACTAAGGATAAAGAAAGAAAGAAGATTTGGATTACATTCTTAATAAGCAGGGTCCAAGTATTGAGAATTATAATTAGAGAGTGGGCCTTAAAGATACCATGTATAGATTAAAGTCAAGAGGACATCGATAGCAAGCTGTATTTTAAGGACCATCCTGTAGGCTTCCTTCTTCAGTGACTGAGAAAAGTGCCAGAGGCCTGGAACTTACAACATAAAGATGTTATCATTTATGAACTTGGGATAAATTCAAAGGTTCTGTTTCACTGATAATGGTATCACACCCATCCAGCACACATGCACATTAAGTTCTGATCAAGTTCCTTCTGAGCAATCAGACAACTCAGTACACACAGAGAAACATGTGCCCTTGGCTAACTGGCAAAATGTGATGCATCCAGACACAAACAAATGAGCGTTCATTTATCTACTCAAGGGATCCCCTCTTAGTCCCTACCACGAGCATGGCGCCACTAGTCACAAATATCATTAGACAGTCTCTGCTCCAAGGGCTTTCCTCCACTCCCAACTCCACCTTATTCAAACATTCATTCCAAATATTTCTCAAAGTCTGTGTTTGGAGGGAAAATGACTAGAATAATGTCCCTTCCCTAGAAATAACATGGCTCTAGAGGTATCTTCTGCTTTTGGCCCCCTAACACAACTCTTCTTTTGTCTCATGGAAGACATATGTACTTAATAGCATGTACATATCTTTTGTATGACAGCAAAAGGTTCCAGACTGCACCCATATGCTCACACAGCCAGCTCAGTCTATTTTGTGGGTGACGAAATTTTTCTCCATATTTGACATTAGTAATATTTGAATTGTTCAGGATGGAAAATATATTTATCATATTCATATCTCAGCCCAACATCAAGTTTGCTAATAAACTATAAAGGAAAAGAGAGGGACCAGGACACAAGACTAGTGGATTTTTCATGGAGAAAGAGGATGAGGAAAGTCTACTGACGTAGACCGCCACGGTGGGAACCCCTAGGCAGTCTGAGTGCACTGGGTTCTAACGTGGGATGAAAGGGAAGCTGGGTCTAGTCAAAATGAAAATAAACTAGAGAAAATGGGGGAAGAGGGATAAATAGGAATCTAAAGAACCCAAAATAGTTGTCTGAGAGATTCTACCATCCCCCAAAAGTTCCTTTGGGTCTATTTTTTTCTAGGTAAGGTTAATTACGACAAGTAGCATTTCTGCTCATGGGTCTCCTCTGAATTTTACTTTTTTAATGTCTTACTTCTGCCTCTACTCCCGCTAGGGTGGTTAGCAAAGAAACTTTGATTTAAATCTAGTAACAGTCTCTTGTTTAATCCTTCTGCCTCAAAAAAAGGGAGGTGGGGGGATTTAAGTGACTTATCCTAAGCTAGAAAACGGCAGAACGAAGATTTGAACCAGAATCTTGCTTTCCACCATATCAGCTGCCTTTGGAAGATAGAAGAGTTTGAATAGGAATGGAGTCAGAAGATTTAGATTTCTCAATCTTTCTGGCAGTTATCAGATAGGCTGGTTTTCTTCCGAAGTCCTAATTAAAAGGAAGGACACTGTATTCAATGGTACCCCGAGTGCAAGCTCTATAGCTTTATCCTAAGACATTTCATCACATTGCTGACACTGAGTACATGATGAGAGTAGAACTGGATCTGTCTGTCTTACTCTTGCATACCTAGAACCTAAAGTGCAATGTCCAAAGTCCACCAGGTGCATAAATACTTGCTGAATGGATAGTGTTTGAAAAGAGAGGAATTTTAGAATAAATATGTCAAAAAAGGACAGATGGAAGTTCTCACAATAATCAGCTATCATAGAACTAAATTGTATCAACCAAAGCAAACTTTCTGACTTGGAACACAATTACAATAACTTTCAGATCTAAAGAATAACTGAAAGGTATCAATGCCTGAAAAACTGTTTGTATTGCTCTTTCATGCAATCTGACCTCATCTGATTTCTCTCTTTTTTTTTTTTTTTTGAGACGGAGTCTCACTCTGTCACCCAGGCTGGAGTGCAGTAATGCGATCTCGGCTCACTGTAACCTCCGCTTCCCGGGTACAAGTAATTCTCTGCCTCAGCCTCCTGAGATGCTGAGATTATAGGTGCCCACCACTATGCCCAGCTAATGTTTGTATTTTTAGTAGAGACGGGGTTTCACCATCTTGGCCAGGCTGGTCTTGAACTCCTGACCTTGTGATCCACCCGCCTCGGCCTCCCAAAGTGCTGGGATTACAGGCGTGAGCCACTGCGCCCGGCCCTGATCTCTCTTCTTGGTAGCAATTTTAACACGACGTCTTTTTTTTCCTTCTTTCCACCCATGCTGGTACCTAGGAAATCTGAAAAAGAGGAGGAAATCAATAAACCCAGAGATTGAGGTGAAAACAGGTACAGGCAGAATTATGGTGGCCATTTGTTTAAGGTAACCAAGACTGTACAATCATAGCAATAAATGGCTTCAGAGAGGTTCTTTACAGTTTCTTTCCTGGTTCACAGGTTTCAGATGATTGAATACAGCTGCTACTCTACAATTTACAAAGAATAATTTTTTTTTTAAAGATTATTAGTCCTGGAAATTTGTATAAGCCAGACAGCTTCTCCTGTAATGCGAAAGAGCTAAAGTCAAAATGGCAATATCAGAAAGAATAGAGAGTCTCCTTTCCTCTGTCGTCCAGCCAGACTGTGCTGGTCCATAACAGGGTCAAATTGGAAGGGGTTAGGAAGAGCGTATTTTTATCCAAGAACTATATAAACCACATAATATCCCTTCAGGGTCATCTCTAAGACTGTGGGTAAGGACTCAGGTAAGAATCAACCTCACCCCCTGACTGTTGAACGGAGTCCTGACTCAATTGCTAACAATGGGTACCAATAAATAAAATAGAGCATACCCAGGAAAAAGATTTGACTCATTCTTGAGCTGCCATTTGTTCATGAAATTCTGTATAAACCAACAGTCATTTCTCTGGGCCATCTGCTATGGCTGGCTTAGCCAAATGTGATGACAATCTTTTTTTTTTTTTTTGAGATAGAGTCTTGCTCTGCCACCCAGGCTGGGGTGCAGTGGTCCTATCTCAGTTCACTGCAATCTCCACCTCCCGGGTTCAAGTGATTCTCTTGCCTCAGCCTCCTGAGTAGCTGGGATTACAGGTGTGTGCCACCACCTAATTGTTTTGCATTTTTACTATTTTTTTTTTGTATTTTTAGTAGAGGCAGGGTTTCACCATGTTGGTCAGGTTGGTCTTAAACTCCTGACCTTGTGATCCACCTGCCTCAGCCTCCCAAAGTGCTGGGAGTACAGGTGTGAGCCACTGTGCCCAGCCAGCTGACAATCCTTTTTAAGTTTTTTGAGGCTGAAGTCCCCATATATTAATCTTTCTTTGATTGAGAAGAGATGGTAGGGAAGACTATAACCTCATCTATTGCAAGATCTCAGAGAAGTAAATGAGAACAAAGTATCTCACAGAATTTCAGTATCAGTGATCCACTTACTACCTTAGAGGACCCAAGGATCCCACAAGAAAACACCTTGCTCCAAATTCAGATAAAGATCTTTCTAAATGCCAAGGCCAAATGTCACCCTAGAGAAGACAAAGGGAAATGTATATGTCCTAATTTCCCTCCCTCCTCTATCCACTTTCATAATAACATTCAGCCGAGGTTTATTCCATCAGGCCTTTGAAGCGTCAGAATACTATTCCCATTTCTAGCCAGTATCAGTTGCTTTTGTTTAGTGTCAAGTTCATTTGCTTCATGAAGTCCTCCAAGAATGAGTATGTTTTTGACTCAAAAGCCGAAAGCAATATGGTCAAGATTTCTTGATGTGCAACTTATCAATCATGCTGAGAAGTTGTCTTCAATGGCACTTTGGGCTATACAAGAGACCACTTAAGTATTCTGTACTGAAATCAATCCCAAATGCAAAACACCAGGATTGATTTTCTTGCCAGAGTCTTTGGAGTTTTTGCCTGTTCCCTGCAACCCATTACGGTCATGTGCTGCATAACGATGTTTCAGTCAGTGACAGTGGTCCCATAAGATTATAATACTGTATTTTGGCCAGGAGCAGTGGCTCACACCTGTAATCCCAGCACTTTGGGAGGCCAAAGTGGGCAGATCACATTAGGCCAGGAGTTTGAGCCTGGTCAACATGGCGAAACCCTGTCTTTATTAAATATACAAAAATTATCCAGGCATGGTGATGCATGTCTGTAATCCCAGCTGCTTGGGAGGCAGAGGCATGATAATCACTTGAATCTGAGAGATAGAGGCTGCAGTGAGGTTAGATCACACCACTGTTCCTGCCTAGGTGACAGAGTGAGACTGTCTCAATAAAAACAACAACAACAACAACAAAAAACAACAACAAAAAAAACCACCCTGTATTTTCACTGTCTTTTCTACGTTTAGCTACACAAACACTTACCATTGTGTTCAACTGCCTACAGTATTCAGTACAGTCACATGCTATACATGCACACCTCTTCTTGCCTCACTCACCACTGACTTCATCTTCCACTATTATCCCATTCCCCACTCTACCTTAACACCCTGACATCCTTGCTGTTTATGAAATACGCCAGGTACACTCTTACTTCGGGATTTTCATGCTGGCTATCCCTGAAATGGTCTTCCACCAAATTTCTGCATGGCTAGCCCCTCAAGCACTTTGAGGATTTTACTCAGATATGACCTTCTCAATAAGGCCTAGACTCAACATTCTGTGTACAGCTGCAACCCCCTCGACCCCACAATACCACTTCCTATCTTCCTTACTCTGTTCTACTTTTTCTACAGCACTTCTAACCTTTTAAACATACTACATAATTTACTATGTTTATTGTTCATTGTTTCCCCTACTAGAACGTAAGCTCCATGATAGCAGGGGTTCTGTCTCCACTGTATCCCAAGTCTCTAGAACTGTGCCTAGCACATAGTAAGGTTTTTAATAAATGTATGATGAATTAATGAAAAGATGTGAGTGTATTAGATGGTGGAGCACAATTATCCATGAAAAAAAATCTCCACTTATGGGTTCTATCACTGAATACGTGTTTCTTTTTTTCCATCTTCCTGCAGCCAATTTGTCATATCTTTTTTTTTTAAGACAGGGTCTCACTCTGTTGCCCAGACTGGAGTGCAGTAGCACGATTTCGGCTCACTGCAACCCCCATCTCCCAGGCTCAAGCAATCCTCCTATCTCAGCCTACCTAGTAGCTGTGACTAAAGGCACATGGTGCCACACCTGGCTAATTTTTTGTACAGATGGGGTTTCACCATGTTGCCCAGGCTGGTCTCAAACTCTTGGGCTCAGGCAATCCTCCTGCTTTGGCCTCCCGACATGCTGGGATTATAGGTGTGAGCCACCTAATCTGGTCCAGATATTCCTTTTTATTTTTATTTTTTTGAGACAGGGTCTTGCTTTGTCGCCAGGCTGAAGTGCAGTGGCGTGATTACGGCTCACTGCAACTTCTGCCTCTCAGGTTCAAGCGATTCTCCTGCCTCAGCCTCCTGAATAGCTGGGACTACAGTTGTGCACTACCACATCCAGCTAATTTTTGTATTTTTAGTAGAGACGAGGTTCTACCATGTTGACCAGGATGGTGTCAATCTCCTGACCTTGTGATCTGCCCACCTTGGCCTCCCAAAGTGCTGCGGTTACAGGCGTGAGCCACCATGCCCAGTCCAGATATTCTTTTATAGCATTTTTACTATAATGTAGTAAGTAGGAGCAGAGAAATAAAGGGGTTGAAATCCTACCGATCCTTCAGGGTCCTTTGAAATGCTAATTGCATGACAACTTTACCAGTCTTCCCAAATCTCTTCAAGACTTCCTTAATTACCTTTTTTATGGGCCTCAGAAGCTACTTTTGCCTTGAGTGCATGGGCCTGTGTGTGTGCTCATGCACATCCTTTTTGTCATCTCTGTCATACAGGTAGCTCTTTGAAGGCAAAACAGTATTAATTTTTCAGTGGCCCTTACAGCTTTACATGATGTCTTACCTGATGATACTCAATAAGTGAACAAATTGAAGTTAAAACCTTCATCATATTCTCTGGAATGAAATTGAAGCTTAAAGCTATCTGCTAAAATAAGGTTTGGTAAGTAGCTTTAAGACAATTTGACTCCACTGATAGAATTGAGAGTTTACTGCAAGGGCTGGATGTGGTGGCTCACACCTGAAATCCCAGTACTTTGGGAGGCCAAGGTGAGTGGATTATCTGAGGTTGGGAGTTCAAGACAAGCCTGACCAACATGGAGAAACCCCATTTCTACTAAATATACAAAATTAGCCAGGTGTGATGGCACGTGCCTGTAAGCCCAGCTGCTCGGGAGGCTGAGACAGAAGAATTGCCTGAAACCGGGACTGTGGTGAGCCGAGATCACGCCACTGAACTTCAGTCTGGGCAACAAGAACGAAACTCCATTTCAAAAAAAAAAAAAGAGTTTACTGCAAGGCAAGAGACTACTTCTTTTCCTGGTACATCTAAAAAAATGTATCCAAGCCTCTTAACATTTTTAAAAGGCCCAAGTGAAAAGTCGCAGGGTCTTCAAGTTTCTAACCATAAAGAGAAAGATAATCAAAGATACTGACAATACAGACAGAACAGTGACTGCCTCCTGGAGACCACATAACCACTTAAGAGCTGAGAAAAGCCAGATGGGCACAGCCAATGCTGTCAGTACAGCTCAAAGAGCTCCACAGGCATCAATGCTTAGTTGCACAGAAAAGTCAGTTATACCAAGTTCTTCTTTCATCATAAGTGCCTCACATTTGTTTATAACCAACTACTTGCAACCAATTAAAAACAGCTGTTTTTTCCAAGTCCATGGGAAGAAAAAGCAAATACCTAGGCCTAAGTGACTGAGAGCAAATACACATCTAGAAAAAGAAGACGGACAGAGCACACAGACATATGCAGGCCCATAAAAATGCATTTACAGCTGTTTCCAGCCTACTTCATCAGCCTACCTCCAGTGGGGGGTGGCTGCAGTGAGTTGGCAGTAAAAATGCATGTTTTTCCCTTCCATTCAGGGAAAAAATTGTCACATAAGATAACCCTCTTGAACTACTGATGAGTCAAGGCCAGTTTTCACACAAGAACAACTCAGTCAGCCATTCCAGGAGGGTAGCAAGGAAGGACAATGTCTTGATCTCTAAGGATATATTAAAAGGTGAGTTTAAAAAGGGAGAAGGCTTTCTTTTTCTTCTCTTGTAGACACGGAGTCTCATTCTGTTGCTAAAGTGTGTAGCCTCAAACTCCTGAGTTCTAAGCAGCACTCCTGCCTCAGCCTCCTGAGTAAGTGGGACTATAGGCATATGCTACCATGCCCAGCTTCCTTTCCTTCTTTCCTTCCCCTTCCCGTTTCTTTTCCTTTCCTTCTCTTTCTTTCATTCTTTCTCTCTTTCTTTCTTTTTCTTTTCTCTTTCTTTCTTTCTTTCTTTCTATACAGTCTTGCAGTGTTGCTCAGGCTGGTCAATCGATATTCCTGCCTCAGCATTCCAAAGTGCTGGGATTACAGGTATGAGCCATTGTGTCCAGCAACAGTTACTTCAAAAACATTTTTCTGTGAAGACAGGGACCCTTTATGTTGCTCTGGGTGGTCTCAAACTCCTGAGGCATCAAGCAATCCTTCCATCTCAGCCTCCCAATGTGCTGGGATTATAGGCATGTGTCACTTTGCCCAGCCAGGAAAGCTTTCTTAATTAGGAGTAACAGTCATTGAGTAGCTTCTAAGTACTCTCACAATAATCTTAAGAAGGTATTATTGTTGGTGGTGGTGTTATTATCCTTATTTCACAGGAGTTTGGTAAGATTAGGACATTTTTCCAAAGCCCCCAGTTGGAAGATAAATAGATCAGGATTTTTTTTTTCTTTTTTTGAGTCTCTCTCTGTTGCCCAGCCTGGATTGCAGTGGTGCAATCTTGGCTCACTGCAACCTCTGCCTCCAGGATTCAAGGGATTTCTTTGCCTCAGCCTCCTAAGTACCTGGGACTACGGGCACACACCACCACACCCAGCTAATTTTTTGTATTTTTAGTAGAGACAGGTTTCAGCATGTTGGTCAGGATGGTCTTGATCTCCTGACCTCGTGATCTGCCTGTCTCAGCCTCCCAAAGTGCTAGGATTACAGGCGTGAGCCGCTGCACCAGGCCTGGATCAGGAATTTAAAGCCAGTCCTAACAACGCTATCGTATTATGCTTCTTTCCATAAATAAGAAGGTCTTAGAGTAACATGTAGCTCAGGAAAAGCAACTCAACCTGTGAAAACCCTAAAGCCCTTTCTAACAAGAATTTGGGGAAACAGAAGGGAAAGGCAATATAAATATTTTCAATAGACACCTACCAACCTTCCCCACACATTGCCAAATCCATTACTTCCATACTTAACTTACTGGGGAGAAAATGCTTTGGAAATGATGGATCTACACTGATCTTACTATACATAGCAGTAATAACGTCTTCTATTTGAATACGCATTGTTTTCAGAAAGCTTCCAAGATTATTCAATCATCACACAATATAAGACAGGGGTGGGGGACATTTTACATAAGAAACTGAGGCTCAGACAAATCACTATTATGTAACTTGCTTAGAATCATGTAGTTAGTGGTAGTTAAATTCAAGTTAGGGGATTCGAATCCAGGTATGATTTTAAGTCTAATGCTCCTTTCAATATGTAACACTGGCTCTATATGTAACTGCTGGTCTATTTGTTTTATTTTCAGAATTACCATATAAAAACAGATGCCCTTCCTATCTTCTTTAGAAGTGTAAGACATACTTTGATGGACTTTTTCTTTGCCACAGCAAAGTTCTCAGTTCTAGTTCTATTCCTTCCTCTAATTTTCATTTTTGTTTTTTATTTATTTTTATTTTCTGAGACAGAGTCTTCTCTGTTGCCCAGGCTGGAGTGCAGTGGTGCAATCTCAGCTCATTGCAACCTCTGCCTCCCAGGTTGAAGTGATTCTCCTGCCTCAGCCTCCTGAGTAGCTCGGCTGATGGGTGTGCACCACCATGCCCAGCTAATTTTAATTTTTAGTAAAGACAGTGTTTCACTATGTTGGCCAGATTAGTCTCAAACTCCTGACCTCAAGTGATCCACCCTGCTCAGCCTCCCAAAGTGCTGGGATTACAGGCATGAACCACTGCACCAGGCTTCTTCCTCTAATTTTAAATGGATTTTTAGAATGAGTTATTTGAAATCAACTTAAAAAATTGGACCTGATCTTCCTTGGTAGCAAGTTTTATAGTGGATATAGGTCTTACATCTTGAAATGATCTCCTCAGCCCACTAGGAAGTCCTATTGGAAAGACTTATGTAGTACTGTTTATACAGTAAATAAATTTCATCTCTTTGGAGTTTGTGTAACAAAAAAAACAAAGACTGAATAACAGTCTTCCTGAGCAGGAGTGTGCAGAAGGAAAAGATGGCCCTGACTTTGGCTAACACTCAGGACTGCTCTTCATCTCATTCTCTCGGCACTCGGCAGGCATGTGAAACACACAGCAGGCATCAAGCAAATGTTGACTCTTATCACCTAGAGTCCAGTTCTGATTATGCCATTAGGTGTACTACAGCAAGTCAGCTTTCCTTTACTAGCCTGCCTTAGAATCATATATTCAATGGGGGGGGGGGGGTGGAGAGAGAGAGAGAGAGAGAGAGAGAGAGAGAGAGAGAGAGAAAGAGAGAGGAGAGAGAGATTGAGAATGCGTATGCACTTATCCTTGGCTCGTAATTATTTAAGTCAAAGAGATATTAGGTTGGATTAAGAGTTTCCTGAGAAGATTTTTCTCATCTAAGCATTCAGAGTTAGAACTCAAGGGATACAAACAGCCCACAGATATCTTGTTAGGCTTGCTGAAACTTGCTAAATATTTTTTATAACTATGCATTAATTGCCAACATTTAAAAATTGAGATATTACATATAAAAAGGACAGGTACCAAGTATTCTTGAAGCCAGGTTGAAGAGCAGGGCTGAAAACAGGAGTTGAAACCATATATAAAGCATGGTTAATACTCTTACCCTGAGTCCCCATGGCCAGAAAACCATCCTTTCTCCACATAAGTAGAGGTCTAAGGGTTATCAGTTGACACTGACCCAAAGAAGTTTTACAATGGGGACACAAGGCATAGCTGGGGATGCGATTAAACAAAATTCTTCATATAGATCTACAAGACCCACAGGCCTATTTCCCTTTTTGGCTCTCAGAGACATAGTTTAATTACCAGGCAAATACTCTCCAGAGAGGAGAACGAAGATTCCTCTTTTGGGAAGCTGACTGATTTCAATAGTAGAAAGTCAACAGAGAATGTCTAATACTGAAAATCAAAAAATATTATGAGCATGTTATAGGCAGAGGTAGAGAAAGGAACTGTTGTGCTTTTAAAAAATAAGCTTTTTAATATTATTCGATTTAAAAATTATATAGCTTATTGCTTTGACAAAAAGAAGTACTTAATTATAAAAATTGTAGAGGTAATAAAAAAACAAGAAGGAAGAATAGAATGAAAAACAGAAGATTCATGAATAAGAAAAAATAAGCAGGGCGCGGTGGCTCAAGCCTGTAATCCCAGAACTTTGGGAGGCCGAGGCGGGTGGATCACGAGGTCGAGAGATCGAGACCATCCTGGTCAATATGGTGAAACCCCGTCTCTACTAAAAATACAAAAAATTAGCTGGGCATGGTGGCATGTGCCTGTAATCCCAGCTACTCAGGAGGCTGAGGCAGGAGAATTGCCTGAACCCAGGAGGCGGAGGTTGCTGTGAGCCAAGATCGCGCCATTGCACTCCAGCCTGGGTAACAAGAGCGAAAACTCCGTCTCAAAAAAAAAAAAAAAAAAAAGAAAAAAGAAAAGAGGCCAGGCACAGTGATACTATCTATAGTCCCAGATACTCAGGAGGCTCAGGCAGGAGGATCACTTCAGCCTAGGAGCTCAAGGCTGTATGTAGTATGCCATAATTGTGCCTGTGAATAGCCACTGCCATCCAGCCTGGGCAACATAGCAAGACCCTGACTTTTTTTTTATTTGAGACAGAGTTTCGCTCTTGTTACCCAGGCTGGAGTGCAATGGCACGATCTCGGCTCACCGCAACCTCTGACTCCTGGGTTCAGGCAATTCTCCTGCCTCAGCCTCCTGAATAGCTGGGATTACAGGCACGCACCACCATGCCCAGCTAATTTTTTGTATTTTTAGTAGAGACGGGGTTTCACCATGTTGACCAGGATGGTCTCGATCTCTTGACCTTGTGATCCACCCGCCTCGGCCTCCCAAAGTGCTGGGATTACAGGCTTGAGCCACCGCGCCCGGCTGCAAGACCCTGACTTTAAAAAAGAGAGAGAGAAAAGAAAAAATATGTGCATGGGATCTGTCAGAATATTGGCAGAAAGGCTGAATCCCCAAATTAAACAAGACTTGCTAAAAGTAATCTAAAAAGGTACTTTTGTTACATATAGAGCAAGATGATGATCGAAGGGACAGACTTACAGTGATTGATGATGTAATGCTGAAGAATAACACAGAGAAAACAAACCCTCAATTATGGTTAGTGAATCCAACAACAAGGAGAGTCATAAAGTCCTGTCCTTGTGCACTAAGAAGCCCAAGTATCAAGTAAAGGATAGGGATGCAGAACCAACCACAACCCACGTGGAAAGTATTAACAGAGCATGGGTTCTGTGGCCTCTAAAAAAACCTTATGTGACGCTGGATGTAAAGGAGCCAAAGATTTTTATCTGGCCTGGTCAGACCAAATCTGCTAGATGTATTCAGTTAATCCATAAACAGAGGTAGAACAAATTCAGCAGAGAAAATCAGTACGGCAGAGGAACTGACATAATTTTTTTAGGAACTACTAAATAAACTTAGGGGTACTATCTCTGGAGAAGATCTAGAAGGTGACATGAGAACTTCCTTAAAAGAGGGGAAAGGGACACTAGGGATGCATGTGCACAGAGAACAGTGAGAAGGTGGCCAAGGAGAGAGATGTTGAGAGAAACCAAACCTGCCAGCAAATTAATCTTGGACTTCTAGCCTCCAGAACAGTAAGAAAATTAATTTCTGTTGTTTAAGCCACCCAGTCGGCGATACTTTGTACTGCAGCTCTGGCAGACTAGATGGTCCGTATCCTAAATCAGTAAAGAAAGCAGCAGGGGGCTGGGCACAGTGGCTCATGCCTATAATCCCAGCACTTTGGGAGGCCAACGTGGGACAACCACTTGAGCCCAGAGTTTGAGGCTACAGTGAACCAAGTTCATGCCACTCCACTCTAGCCTGGACAAGAGAATGAGACTCTGTCTCTTACGAAAAAAACAAAAAAGAAGAAAGAAGAAAGAAGAAAGAAGAAGAAGGAGGAGGAGGAGGAGGAGGAGAAGAAGAAGAAAGAAGAAGAAAGAAAGCAGCAGGGAGAAAAAAAAAAAACTATGATACTGTTGCTAATTCTTTCCTATTCTCTCTATTCAAACCTTCCGGAGAACAGTCCTGGGGAGAAGGAGGATTATCCACTTTCTATTTTTAAAGTCACATTAACTTAATAATTAAAAGCTTTTCAAGATGAGGTAAAAGATACAATTAAACCCAAAGATTACTTCTCAACTAATCAAGCTACAATTTACAGGGCTGGAAGACTTGCATCCACAACGACCTCAAGTGCTACAACATCACTTTCTGTTCAGGTAGACTGCTGCTGTTCCATTTGATTGTGCTTCAGAGGTAAGGTGTTTCACTCATGCTTTCTAAATTCTAGAAGGGAAAAAGCCCTTTTGTAACTTGTTTAGTAACTAGACCACAGCAAATGTTCATTATGCCAAAAGTGGGCCTCAGCAGGTTTTGAAAAGCAGATGTTTGGTAAGAATATTGTTAATTCAGCAACAGCCAAAAACTACCCTAAACTCTGAGCACTACTGTAGACACATTTTGTGTAATATACTTGGCATAGTCCTTTAATTTTCCTAAAGGCCATTTTCCAGCTTAATGTCATGTATCACCTGGAACAGATGGTTTTATTGAGCTGTCTGAGTATTAAAAACAGACATTTTTCTACCATTAGGTAACACACATTGAGCACATGAAGATGCTATTATCAAGAATGAAGAAGATTAAGAAACAAACCATCCTAAGGAAAAAAAAAAAACAGTAAGTAGAAAGAATAAAAAGGTATGTATGATCCACACTGTTTGAAAGACCAGGTGGCTTAAATACAAATTTATGGGAAGCTGCAGTCTTTTTTCAGAATACAACTAGAGCAAATGTAGAAATATTTCTTACTAATTTCTTTGATGTCCTGGGTCAACAAAGCCCCAGGAAACATACCTGTCCATCAACAGAGAAAGCTTCCCTTTAGTTAACATGACCAGGGAGGACAAAGGAAAGAAACAGCCCTACCAACTGTTTGTAAAGTAATAAGCAAGAATATGGAGATGGATGATAAAAGCAAAGTGTGTAAAAGCAAGATAAAAATATTCCAGATGTGAAATAGGAGATTTGAAATAAAGGAGTTATATGAAGTCTGAAGAAAGGCTCTTAGGAGGAGAAAAAAATCTAGGCATCATTTATATCAGATAGGTTATGTCTGAGGAATACAGTTTAATCTGGTTTCTAATTTTTATTTTTAAATTTCCTTTGGTCACAGCTTATGTTAGAAAAGAAATGCTGTCCCCTACTGCTGAAGATCCATCCCCTCAGGGCACAGCATGCCAAAGGTCAACAGAGCCAGCAATAGCAGTACGTTCAAGCAAAAGATATACTCACCTGCTTCTGGATCTGCAGGAATTCTCCACATGTACAGGTTGAAGTCATCAGAGCCTGAAAGGATATACTGTTGGAACAAAATATATGTATATATATATATAACATTATATATTATAATCTATAATAATAAATACAATATTTAATATAACAAACATATTGTTTGTTTTGAGACAGAGTCTTGCTCTGTCATCCAGGCTGGAATGCAGCGGCATGACCTCAGCTCACTGCAACCTTTGACTCCTGGGCTCAACTGATTTGCCTGCCTTAACCTCCTGAGTAGATGGGACTACTGGGACTACAGGCACATGCCACCACGCCCAGCTAATTTTTTTGTATTTTTCAGTAGGAATGGGGTTTGACCACGTTGGCCAGGCTGGTCTCAAACTCCTGACCTCAGGTGATCCGCCTGCCTTGGCCTCCCAAAGTGCTAGGATCACAGGTGTGAGCCACCACAACCAGGCTAAACATATTGATTTTTAATATATCTATCTGTACAGAGATTTCTTTTAAATAAACAAGATAAATAGGCATATAAGGAACCACACAGCAAGCACTCTTAAAAATATCTGCCTATCAAAAGACTTGTTAGCTAAAACCCAGCAACAACAACAACAAAATGACCCAATTCAAAAAGGGGCAAATTTGACAGTTCTCCAAAGAAATATACAAATGGCTAACAAGTACATGAAAAGATGCTCAACATTACTAATAATCTGAAAAATGCAAATTGAAACCATAATGAAATACTATTTCACACCCATTAGGATGACTATTATAAAAAAATGACAAATATTGGCAAGGATGTGGAGAAAAAGTGGGAACCCTTGTGCATTGCTGGTGGGAATGAATAACAGAGCAGCTACTATGGAAAGGAGTATGGCAGTAACTCAACAAGTTACACACAGAATTACCATATGATGCAGGAATTACAATCCTAGGTAAATATCCAAGAATTAAAAGCAGGACTCTAACAGATATCTGTATATCCATTTTCATAGCAGCATTATTCACAATAGCCAAAAGGTGGAAACAACCCAATGGTCTACTGACAGATGAATGAATAAACAAAATGTGGTAATATACACAATGGAATATTATTCAGCCTTTAAAAGGAAGAAAGTTCTGACATGTGCTACAACATGAATAAACCATGATATTATGTTAAATGAAATAAGGCAGAAACAGACAGATACTGTATGACTCCATTATATGAGGCACTTAGAGTAATGAAATTCACAGAAACAGAAAGCGGTTGCCAGGAGCTGGGAGGAGGGAGAATGAAGAGTTAGTGTTTAGTGAGTACAGAGTTTCAGTATGGGATGATGATGAAGTTCTGAAGATAGATACTGGTGATGGCTACATAGTAATGTGACTGTACTTAATGCCACTGAATTGTGTATTTTTAAATGGTTAAAATGGTAAATCTCATGTTATGCATATTTTACCACAATTAAACAAACTTTTTTAATGCAGAATGTAAAATCTAGGAGCTTCCCAGAGATCTTTTATGCAAGGCCAAGTATCCTGAACTTCCCTACTGCCAGCTTATATCTTTGAGCAGGAAGCCATCACCAACATGGCCATGAATTAGTGTCTTGGCATAAGCAATGATCTTTTATGTGGCAGCTCCAAACTGCTTGCTCTTAAAAAGACAGGACATTGTGCCAGACCTACTCTAATTTGAACTCATAAAAGCATTTTCTAACATTATCTAATAATAACCAGAGAGTAATTCTGAGAGTTCATTTATTTCCAAAGATTAACATAAGTGTTTTACTTTGAGTTGAGGTCAGCATTACTTCTTCCTGCCTTTTATCCCCATTTGCTCATTTCCCTGAAAAGAAAGGCATACTGTTTTCCTTTTGTGTGTGTGTATGTGACAGGGTCTTGCTGTGTTGTCCATGCTAGAGTACAGTGGCATAATCTGGCTTATTGCAGTCTCGACCTCCTGGCTCCTGGGCTCAAGTGATCCTCCTGCCTCAGCCTCCCAAGTAGATGGATTACAGGCATGCACCACACCACCCAGCCTATTTATTTATTTATGAGACAGAGTCTCACTCTGTCGCTCAAGTGATCACCCTGCCTTAGCCTCCCAAGTAGCTTGGACTACAGGCGGGCACCACCACATAGCTAATTTTTTTGTAGAGACAGAGGCCTCACTTTCATTGCCCAGGCTGGTCTCAAATTTGAGCTCGAGTGACCCTTCTGCCTCAGCCTCCCAATGTGTTGGGATTATAAGCATAGGCTACAGCACCTGGCCAGGCCTAGAGTTTTCTAAAGACATCATACTTGAAAATGACATCAAACAATCCCCAAAAAGTATAAGTCCAATATACACACAACCTCCTGCCTAACATAAATTACTAAATACTGTGCAACCACTTAAAATCAATTTCCTAGTCTTCAAAACACTTAAGTGAACATAAGAAAAAATGTAAACGGAGGTAAGTTTAAATGCTATACATAAGGGCTAGGTAATCTTCCCAGGGCACAGTGGAAAAAGCAGTGAGTTCAGTTTCTTTATCTGAAAAATAAGAGAACTGGACTGATGACTCTGTGAGGCTCATTTAATTCTAAGATTCTATGATTACTCTGAAGGAATGGTGGAAGCTGAATTAGACCTCAAAAGTCTCTAAGCTGCCAGCCCAAGTGATTTGATAAGTCACTCCACAAACATGCTCAAGACAAGGACACTCATAAGACTAATCTTGTTAAACTTTAATCAATAACAACAAAAAACATAATTTAAAAAATGAGCAAAGAACTTGAATAGACATTTCTCCTAAGAAGTATAACATGGCCGTACACAAATGGCCAATAGGCACATCAAAAGATGTTCAACACCACTGATTATTAGGGAAATGCAAATCAAAACAATGAGATACCACCTCATGCTCATTAGCATGGTTACTATCAAAAAAACAAAAACCCAGAAAATAGTTTCTCAAAAAATTAATGACAGAATTATCATATGATCCAGCAATTCCAATTCTGGGTATATATTTAAAAGTACTGAAAACAGGATCAGAGATACGTGCAGCCTATGTTCATAACAGCACTGTTTACAATGGCCAAGAGGTGGAATCAATCCCCCATGTGTCCATCAACATCAGCCTTAACAAGGAAGGAAATTCTGACATATGACATAACATGGGTCAACTCTGAGGGCATCACATCATGCTAACTGAAATAAGCCAGTCACAAAAGGACAAATACTGTATGATGCTACTAGAGTAGTCATGAAAATTCAGACACAAAGTAGAATGGTGGTTGCCAGGGCCTAGTGGGAGGGAAAATGGGGAGTTGGTGTTTAGTGGGCACAGAGTTTCAGTTTGAAATGAAGTTCTAGAGATGGATGGTGGTGGTTATACAACAATGTAAATGTATGTATTTAATACACTAAAATGTACACTTTTTTTTTTTTTTTTGAGACAGAGTTTCTCTCTGTTGCCCAGGCTGGAGTATAGTAGTACAATCTCAGCTCACTGCAACCTCCATCTCCCTGATTCAAGCGATTCTCATGCTTCATCATCCCCAGCAGCTGGGACTACAGGTGGGTGCCAACATTTCCTGTTATATGTTTAAAATGGGCTATAAACTTCATGTGGAATTCCTGCTACCCTGCCCCCAATACCACTGCAAAATAAACAAACAAAAAAATGGAAAAAGAGTGAGCCCAGTGGGCTTATAAGGGGTTTTACTATTTCATCGTGAAGCATAAGTGCTTTCCTATTTCTTTAGCTACGGCAAAGTCATGAGAAGGGAAAACGAGATTCCCAGACAGAATGCTGACTCAGAAGACTGCCTCAGAAGGAAGAAAACTCTCCGAGAGTTAAGGCCTTTTGGGTTTAATATGACAGCTCTGAAAATATGCAGAAAGTGCATAGAATGTACAGGCTTCCTCTTGGGGATAAAGGCAACTCCTGACCTCTCTTCCTCTTGGAACTGTTCTTCCACCCACCAAAAGAGAACAACTTGGGATAATTTTCAGGGAGGGCATCTTGCCTCGCTGCCATCTAGTGAGGGCATTTAAGTGTTCTCACACTCTGGAATCACAAAACTGTCCTGTGGAATTCATTATGGCATTTCACAGTTGTCTGCTGGATGCCTTCTAGCATTAAAAGTTGGCTGCCTAGGGTACTGCTGACTGTGAAGAATAGAAATAAAAGTGAGGTCATTTCTTTATTCATTAAACAAATATTTATTGAATGTATGATCTGTGTTGGGCATTGTTCCAGGGAAGGGAAGGCAGAGTTGATCAAAAGAGATACCGTCTCTGTCCTCACGAAGCTTATATTCTATTGGACAGGAGGGGAAAATATTATATACATATATAATGTGGGTAGAGAGCAGAAAGAACAAAAAAAGTTAAACATAAAAATATATACATATAATGTGTCCAGTGGTGACAAGTGTTATAGAAAAAAGTTAAACAGCAGGTAAGGGCATATAGGGAGTACTGGGGGTTGGGGTGTTAGTTTTTGTTTTACAGAGGGTGGTCACAGAAGGCTTCTTTGATAAAATGGTATTTTGAATACAGTCCTGAAGGAAATAAGGGAGCAAATTATGTGGGTATCTGGGAGAAAAGTATTTCAGGAGAGCAGACAGAGTTCTAGCTATTTAAAATATAAGGTAGCCATTAAGAGCTCTTTTATCTTTTTTAAGCTTTGCAGAAATAAAAATAATTTCAAGCGAGCTGAGTACAGAGATACATTTACTATCATAAGAGCAGCTGGAAAGATTCCTCTCTTCTAAAGCTTTGTTGAAAGGGTCATCCCCTCCTGGACTTGGGCTGGTTGGGGCCACCGAGTGGGGCCCTGCTGATGGTTAGTGCTTAAGAGGACCACCAGGGCACTGCAGGTCTAGGTGGGCCATCTCACAAATATTTGCTGTGGGGTACACAGAAAAATAAGGAAGAAAACAAAGACCAAACAGTACCAATGGCACTGTTTCACTACCTGAAGAAATAAACCCAAAGTACTTCATTATATTACAACGTAAGAAACACAGTAATTAATTCAATTAACCAGAAAACTGAACTTCACCTCAGTGGTGAAATTGGAGGCATAGGTTTTTCTCTCTGACTTTTCTTTTTTATCTTAATGATCTAATTTCAAATAGTACCTGCTCATTCTCACCAGGAAATCTGGTATTTGGGGTCTGAAGCTGACTTGGAGTAAAGTGTTTCTGGCCTAGATAACAGAAAGGCTCAGCAGCAGATACTCCTATATGAATAGGCAAGCTATAGAAACATAATAGAAAAATTGGTAACCCAAAATTCCTATGTTTCATATTTTTATTCCCTTTTATAATGTATGACTTCACAACCAACATTCACATTTAATACACTACTGCGGAAAAAAACTAAAAATTACTATTCAACTTTAGAAAGGGAAAAACTAAGTAAGGTGGTATGAAGTTTGTGGTCAAATGGGGACATGAACATGAAGAATTCATTGCCTTCTCTAAGTTTTATTTTTTTTACCTCATTCTAAATATTGAGGGGTAAACCACAAATTAAAAACTACTTCGGCTGGGCGCAGTGGCTCAAGCCTGTAATCCCAGCACTTTGGGAGGCCGAGGCGGGTGGATCACAAGGTCAAGAGATTGAGACCATCCTGGTCAACATGGTGAAACCCCATCTCTACTAAAAATACAAAAAATTAGCTGGGCATGGTGGCGCGTGCCTGTAATCCCAGCTACTCAGGAGGCTGAGGCAGGAGAATTGCCTGAACCCAGGAGGCGGAGGTTGTGGTGAGCCAAGATTGTGCCATTGCACTCCAGCCTGGGTAACAAGAGCAAAACTCCGTCTCAAAAACAAAACAAAACAAAAAAAAACTCACTTCATGTTCTGCTTTTGTGCTAAAAAAAAAAAAAAAAAAAAAAAAGCAATAACAAATATGAGGAAAAAATAAATAAGAAGATATAAAAGAATATAAGAAAAAAAAAGAAAAAATCTCACTTCACAGAGCCTTTTATCTTATATTCTACTGAGAAGAACAGGGCGGGGCTCCAAGAGGAAGAAAGAATGTTTTAGATACTTCATTATCTAGGCAATAAAGTCCGTATTTCCCAAAACACCCTGAGCTGAGGGGCAGGTAGGAGATCCATAAACTACAATGAGATCAGAGTGGAAGATATATTTAATTTTTGTTTGGTTTTGTGGGTAAGGTGGGAAATACCAATACTAAATGAACATGAGTTGTTGTGTGGATATACATTATCCATAATCCCTCCCAGCTGGCCACAAAGGTTAAAAGTTGGCCACACACTGAGTCACCTTGCTGTGAGTCTCCTGGCTCAGAAAGTTCATGCATTCTGTGGTCCAAGAGGGAAAACTATTTACTGATCTGAATGTTTACTGATTCTAGATATTTTAAGTAGCATTAACCTGAATCCAGTGCATGTGGGGTTTCATCCAATCCACTGTCAGTATGGAGATACTAATTTGCTCAAGCATTGTTGATCTCTTAAGAGATCAACAATTCCCTCTCAATAGATTTCAAGAAGGAACCACCAACATGACCACCACCAAGAACAACATTGAAAAAGATTACTGACTGATATCTGTCACTGTCTTACTGGCCCAAATGTCCTCTGTCAATCTATTGACCTTTATAGAAAATGTTTTGTGTGTGTGTGTGTGTGTGTGTGTGTGTGTGTGTGTGTGTGTTGCATGCTTACATAGCATTTGATATTCTCCAACATCTGTCGATGAAGAAGGAAACATTATCAATCAGTTACTATTCAATGAGTACTGATCAACTTACCCAGCTCTCTCCAAAGGTTCTTTCCATAGTAATTGATTAATTATTCTCTAGTAAATGGCATGACTCTCTAATTAGCTGTATTGACCAGGACAGAAAAACCAGATGGCTCTCTAGCCTGGATCAGTAACAGCAGAAAGACTGCTATTTAAATTTAAATCAAACACAGCTCTTATTTTCCCCTGACCTTCTATCAGAAGGGGAAAAACAATGTGATTGAAAACTTTGTGATATGCTCCCTAGATGGCTATTTCCAGAAAAAGGTTTGCTAAATGGCATATAATACATCTTTGATCATACCATTTATAACCAGTGCTTGACAGAAATACCATCCTTATAACCAGTGTTTGCCACAAAGCAATCAGAGCAAATTTTCTTTGGAAACCGGCAAAGCCATAGATTTTATTTGTGGTAAGAGAAATTTCATTGCCTCCCAATAAAAGCGTACAAATATGCATTACCCATAAGATAAACACTATTTTTGCATGTGAAGTTACATTATTCTTGCTTCTTTGAGCCATTTGCCAGTTCAGCTCCATGAGGCTTCCGGAATCCTTCAGTTTATTAAAATAACCAACTTTTATGGGTTCTGTGTAGAAAAAATTCTATTAATAAATGAATATTCCATAAAATCAGCCAGTAACGGTCAAGTAATCAGTAGAAAAGAGAAAAAAAATGCTGTAAATTACCATCAGCTGCTTAAAGCAAAGTGGCCAGCTGAATCTTATTTGGCAACCTTTTTGGAAACCTGAGCAAGATGAGGGGCCATTAACCATTAGCCCCTCCAAGGGTGTCAGTTTTTTTATGTGAGGACTGGGGAGTGAGAAGATGGCAGCACTCACTTCAGTCCATATATGAGTATTTATACTCTTCATTCAAGCAAAGGTGTCCCAGCATTCTGAGGAATTAATACTGTTTTCTTTTGTCTCCAAAGCTTAAGATATCTCAAAAAGAGGCAAAGCTCTTATACTAAAAGTAAAATCCCTAAGGAGGATGAGACAGGTTATATTCTGTTCCCCTTCACTGACATCTACCAGGGATTTCCTAGTGGGTCCCAGACTCTCAGCCAGGAGGCATGCATTAAAGAACTGTCATGTCCTGTCACCAGATCACATCAATTCCACTTGTTCCTAAAAAGAATCCAGGTCACCTTGTGTTCCTTTATAGCTGAACAATTATAAACTAGACCATATCTAGCAGGCCTACACATACTCCAAAACCTTTTAAGCTTCTAAGTTCTAAAATTGCATCAGTAAATAGACTAAAAGACAACATAATCCAAAGGTAAAATCTTAATCCAGGATTAATATTAGTGAGCCTTTATGTTTCAAGAGTTCCACAAACCCTTTATTATTACATGTAAAACATAGATGTGTACATTTTTCTGAGATGACTGTTTATAGCTTTTAGACTTTCAAAAAGATCCAGGTTTCAAGAAGAGTTATAAATGGCTGATTTAATAACATTATATTCCCTCTATCTTCTCTTTGTAAAACAGAAAGTCTGCCCTCTTCCTCAAAAAAAGTCTCCTAAAACATTCACTCCCTAAACAAGACATGCAAGGAATTCCTCTGCTACAACATTCTGTGTTCAGCTCTTCCTCACCAGCCCATACCACTGCGTGATCTCTATAACACAGGGGGCAGCATGCCTATGAGCAAGAGGCTACAACCATAAACAAGAGACTGGGTTTAGTCCTGGTTTTACTAACAATTTGATCTGCCATTTAAGACTACTATCGGCCTCAGTTTCACATGAGGGTGAAACCTGTCCAGCTGCACCCAAAGGTTGCTGGGAGCATTCAGATATAATAGTGAGCCAGGCATAGCAGTTCATGCCTATAATCCCAGCACTTTGGGAGGCTGAGGCGGGTGGATCACTTGAGGTCAGGAGTTCAAGATCAGCCTGGCCAACATGGTGAAACCTCATCTCTACTAAAAACACAAAAAATTAGCTGGGTGTGGTGGTGTGCACCTGAAATTCCAGCTACTCTGGAGGCTGAGGCACAAGAATTGCTTGAACCTGGGAGGCAGAGGTTGCAGTGACCTGAAACCGCACCACTGCACTCCAGCCTTCGTGACAGAGCGAGACACTGTCTTAGAACAAACAAATAACATCGACAAAAAAATATAATAGTGGATATGAAAGTGCTTTAGAAGTTAAAGGGCTAAAAATACATAAGATATAAATGGTAAGGAGATGAAAAAAAGCCAGTAGTCTAAAATCACAAAACAAGTCAAAGGATAGAAACTAAGGGTTGAATTTCCTTCATTAAAAGTACATCTTTATCTCAGATAAAGGAGAACGTATAGCATGCCAGGCCCCAAGGTGGGCTTAATCAGGGGTTCATGGGGTTATTAAGAAAAGAAAAAGAAAAGTTATAACTTTAGAGGGCACTTCTCTAGCCTAGAGAGTACTTACTGGTGCATTCCACACCTCAGCTCTACCCATATAATATCAACACAGAGAGGTTGAGTGATGATGTAATGTCTGAGGCAGGCCATTTATTCAAGGCCATTTTGTTGGATTCATAGGGTACAAGTCAGCTCTTTCCTCCTGGGGATGGGACAGGATGATTTCATGATCACAATTTTTTGGGCCTTGCCATCTATCAAGTTCAAAACATCAGTATAAGAGATCTCAGTGCTCAGGTACTCCAGGGCTCAGCCTTTTCAAGAAAATCTTATTATACTTTCTCCTTTCATATACATCCTGCTTTCAGCAAGATGTAGAGGACTATTAGGCCAGGCATCATATGAGACTAAAGCAAAAAATACTTTAATCAGATTGTCCATTTCCAGGCACACATGCCTGCTACCTTGAAAGACTTACTTCCCAGAAGCCTGAACCATTCTACTGGACTCACAATCTAGGACAAGAACCATTTAAGGAATTGTGAAAGAGAAGGAACAAAAGCCAAGTGCTGTCTTATACGTGCATGCCAGAAAAGCCAGCAGGTAGAACACTGGCATTCTTTTTTAACCCTATTAAGAGACTGGCTGACTGAGTTTGTAGAGAAGAGTGTGAAGCTTAGAAGACAGAATGTACCCAGTCAGGCTTCAGGGAGAAAACAATGCAAAAATCCAAGTAGGAAGTGAAAGCAAGAAGAACCTTTGGGCTCAGGCAGCCTCCAAGGAAAGGCATGCTGTTTTACTTCAAGAGTCTCCACTATATTGCAAGACTAGAAGGTAGGCTTGCTTTAACCCCGCTCCCTGCCAAAAAAAAAAAAAAAAGTGTAAGCCTTTAGTTAGGGCTAATTGCTTCTGTTGATACTCAGCCAGCCTGATGTCACTTCTGTCACCTGATCTGATGCTAGAAGTTATGAAACTTGAATAATTAAACAAACTATGTATTTGTAGCCAAAAGGGGGAAGATATTATATACAGGGCTTTGAGTGCAAATCTCAAAGAGGGTACGACCTGGCAATGTTATGTGACGGTATCCACCACAGCATCAGGCACACAGTAAATGCTCAGTAAATATATGCTTTCTTATTTTAAAAGATGAAGTGGGAAAAAAAAACCATGAAGTTGGGAAGTATTCAGTAGGAAGCAGGAAAAAGGAACTTGTCTCCACTCACCCACAAGTTAGTGACAGACCATGACACTAAACATGAGAAAAAACATCTTGCTGAGTGAAGCACAGAGGTTTCAAACTGGTGGATGGATCTAAAGCAGAATAGGTATGGTGTAGAGATTTGTTTTATACATACAATTAAGTATGAATTTGTTGTGATATTTTAAAACCAAGAGGCTTCACATAAAAAACTTTATTTCTGTCTTCTCTTGAAAAAAAAACCAGAGGCTCTGGTAACAATGGGCTAAAGCTGTGTAGAAGCTGACTCATTTAGACGGGATGGGGGCTCTCCACAGTCCCCGCCACTCCTTAATGTTTACTCCCAGCCAATCCGCTTAGTTTTGCTGCCAATCTTGCTTCTGTCCACAACAAGTTGTGATCATTTGCACAGTGAAAAAAAGGTCTCTACTGAGAGCCCAAAACTCTGGGTTCTAGCCTTGGTTTGCCTACAAACTTGTATGTGTTGTGACTTGTGACCACTCTGAGATTCAGTTTACTCATCTGTAAAAGAAAAGGTTTGTACAAAATGATCTCTAATAGCTCTATAATTAGAATTCATCTACAGTGGTGGCTATGAGCATGAGGGAGACACAAAGGAGGCTCAGATGTTTCACACTTTATTCTCCAAGTCCAATTTCTTGAAATGTTCATTTTATTTTGAGGCTAATGAATTACCTACTGAACCTAGGATAGTTTACAAAGAAAGACAGGTACTCCGAACAGTATCTGGGTCCATCTGCGCAGACTGAATAATTTCATAGTTAAAAGCCAGGTGACTGTCTCAGATAAATAGGATCTCTTACAGCTTTTCTTATCCATGTTCATTCCTATTATGGAAATTCTCAGATTCCTGTCTGGGATGGTTACCCAGCCTATGACTAAATGAAGAGTTCCAGAACCCAGAGCCTCAGGCAGTGGGTGTTCTCAGAGCATACAGGAATGAGGTCAAATATAAAGCCCAATATAAGGAAAAGGCAGGCTTTGGAAATTGAAAGCAGAAAAAAAGATTCTGTCTAGACTCGTCCAAGAATATACATGTCAGTCCTGCAGGTCATACTGTAACCGTGAAAACTGCTGCCTTATCCCTGAGTGTGCAAAGTCAGAGCCTATAAATCACTTTTAAGACATGTTCTAGGACTGGGACAGTAAGTCTGACCTCTTGTGCAAGACTTAAAAAAAACTGTAAGTTCAGTAGATTAGTTTCACTATAAATCCATTATTTAATTCATCCTCCTAAAGGCCCCTGGAAGTTAAACAGGAAAAATGATACTTTTCAATCCTGATTTACAGTTAAAGAAGACTTAGGCCCACAAATCTAAATACCACACATTGACCAAAGTACTCAAGATTTACTTCTATAAGTTTTCATTGTGTTCTCACTGTGTGCCAGGATTTGGAGACAAGACAATAATAAATTAGCTACATTTCTTAGTCCCTAAGGAGTCAACAAAAAAGCCAAACATAAATCTCTGTGTTTCCTATACCCTAAGTTATATATCTCTAACTACTTCAGGAATATGAACAGACTTTTAAGACTTTAACTCTGTTAACGGATCCAAAGTTAGATTCAATGACTTTGCATCCTCCTTCAAGAAAAAACACTTACCTCAACCAAAAAGTCGTCTTGTCTGTCAGAGAGAATAAAATACCCCTAAACTCTTCCCATAGGACAAAAGTCACAAATAATAAATTAGTCAAATCTAAATAGAGAAAATCAAAAGCCATTCAATACTTATATATAAACTAAAAGGCAGAAACAATGATAACTTTTATATGTATACCTAGGACTATCACAAAACACCTTCTGCGACTCTGCCTGTGACAATACCTGCCCCAGTGCATCTGAGCAAAATGGGCAATTGTAATCCAGATCACAGGTTCTCAATCAGGGGCAATTTTTCCCCCAGGGGACAATGTCTGGAGACATTTTTGGTTGTTTGGTGGATTAATTAGGTTGGTACTACTGGCATCTAGTAGGGAGAGGCCTAGGGATACTGCTAACCATCTTACAATGCATAGGACAGCCCCTCACAACAAAGAACTATCTAGCCAAAATGTCAACAGTGATAAGAATGGGAAACCATGGTCTAGGTGCTTACATGTTGGCTAGAGGTCTTTGTTCTGGGTCTTCTAAGGTCCATGAAGACAGGCTTTGGTTGCTAAATACAACCTGAAGAAAATCACCTCTTTCACCTTTACCTCAGCCTCTGGTTTCTGGAAATAAAGCCTAATAAACTATTAATATCACCTTCACTGCATTATTCAACAAAACAAGCATTACATGCATAAGAAATTGATAAAAGATAGAAAATCAACAAAGGCAAAGAAGGAAAGAGAGGGAGAGACTTGATTGTCATTTCCACAGCCAGACGAAGCTAAATTAACCATTCTGCCTATCTGTTCTATTGTGAGTCTGATCACCTCTAGAAACTTTCTTCCCTTCCAAGAAACAAGTTCCCTGCAGTACCATATAGGCATATACAAATTCAGTCATTCCGGCACTGTGGCCCCCCCAAGGAGACACCACTGAGGCCACCTAGTGGTCTCCAGTATGGATCTCAGCTAAGTGGGTCAGAAGACTCCAACATGAGTATAAATTCTGAATTTGGATGTATAGTCTCTGTTTATAAGAGGGGAAATCCCTAGTTCAGAAAACTTAAAAAAACATTCTCATCTATCACAAGCAAGTCAATTCAACAGGCATTTATTCGGTTCCTACTAAACCTATTAATCCTTAAACTATGACATTAGGAGGCCTCTAGCAACCCCCATCTAGGGAGAAAAATCCTAGCTTTTACTTCAGAAGGCAAGGTCCTGCCAGTTTCTCAAAGAAATTTTTCTTTTATGCCTCTTTTATATTTCTTTTATGCCAAAAATAACTCTAAGATGGGGTACAGCATATGAGAATTGTACGTCAAAAGTTGTCATAGCTGATTGGCCCAAAGATAAGAACACTAAGCACTACCAAGAGACTAAGGTTTCTCTTTTTCTCAATCTGTATGTGAAGTATCAATAAGATTTGCTGTGCTTGAGAATATTTGCTTATCTGATCAAGCTTTCCTTAGATTTGTCTTTCCTCGGCTTGGTTACCCAGAGCAGCCTAACTGGTCACTGACACTTCAGAACTTCTATGGCCAAGACAGAAAGGTGCAAGAATGCCAAGAGTATTCTTAAACTGCCAGCTTGAAGTCAACATCAGCATCTCCATTCCTAGTGAGACCGAGAAAAGGCTGGAAACTCACAGCTTGGGCTCTCCATTTCCAGTTGTGATGCTGGCAGTAAAAAGAAAAAGAGTCAGCATCTGGCTCCCTCTCAGACAAAGCTGCTTAGCCCACTTCATCCAAGAAAAAGATGCCATCCCAAGAGGCCATTCAAGATACATGTCTCTTGGATGGTACTTAGGGTGTTTCATTCATCATTGTGTTTTACCGATTTCTTTTTTTT
This sequence comes from Saimiri boliviensis, assembly GCF_048565385.1. Lineage (NCBI taxonomy): Eukaryota > Metazoa > Chordata > Mammalia > Primates > Cebidae > Saimiri > Saimiri boliviensis. The sequence goes on along the minus strand of NC_133450.1, from coordinate 34,612,650 downwards.
TTTTTTTAATGTCTCTCTCACCAGCAGGCTAATTTTCCATGGATTCCCTCCTTTCTCTGAAATGGCACATTCTTAGAATCTTAAAATCTGTTCACAAACTTGGCAGAGCTAGGTGGCTCAGAACCATATCGTGGCCAGCCTTGGTTTATGGTGTGTGTCTTGTATATACCCATTGGCAGCCTTGATGAAAAAACTCACTATTATTAAGCCAGAACATATCCAGGCACTCACTGTTTCCCCTTAATTGTTTCTACCTGACATGAAGCTAATGAGAAATAAAGACCAGTATAGAAAGAACAATCACGGAGAAAAGCCTGAGTGTGAGACGCAGGAGGCAGAAAGCACTTACCTGGTCACGATCTCCTGCAAAACAGCAGCTTTTCATAGTGCACGAGTTGAAGTAACCCTGATTGTCAAACTGAAACACAGGCAGGCGTGAGTGGATGTCATAGAGCACAGGGGGCAGGCGCCGCCTCAGGGCCAGGAGCTGGGTCCCATTGCTGTTGAATCGTACACTCATGGCACTTTGTAGGGACAGGTTTCCACCATAGCGCAGGAGAGAACTGGAAGGCACAAGGCACAGGAATCAGACGTGAGATAGGCTAGACAAGAGTATGAAAAACACGTTTGCCTGGGACCTCCTGTTAAGTTTGTAGAGCTGAATTTCAGCAAAGGGATATTTCTATACGGTGGCTAGAATAATGAGGGTAGCAATGTCTCCTTGGTTACTTTAAAGCAAGTTACTTAAATTATCAGCTCTCTTTCACAGTCTCCAAAAGGTGAATTACCAGTAAATTTACAAGAAACGGATAACAAAAACATGTTGAAAGAAGAGACATATTAAAATAATGATTCTGTTTACCCAAACTAACTGTACAACCAAAAACATACTCATTAAGACCCTGAGAAGTGGGTTGTATCCACTCTAACTGGGTAGTCATGGATGGTGTTTAAGCAATATATTCGTCCTTCATATCAGCAAAAGCAATAGTGGATGAGTTGAAGTAACCCTGGGTGCAACAGTTCATGCCCATAATCCCAGCACTTTGGGAGTCTGAGGCAGGAGGATCACTTGAGCCCAAGAGTTTGAGACCAGCCCTGGCAATGAGACTTTGTCTCTACAAAAAAATTAAAAAATTAGCTAGGCATGGTGACATGTGCCTGTAGGTCCCAGCTACTCAGGAGGCTGAGGAGGGAGGATCACTTGGGCCTAGGAGGTTGAGGCTACAGTGAGCCATGGTTGCACCACTGCACTCCAGCCTGGGTGACAGAACAAGACTGTCTCAAAAAAGGAACAATTAAAAACTTTATTGTTTATAATAAATAATTTTTCAATAATTTTATTACTTAGTTTTGAATTTTTAATCTGTTCACAGAGAATTTTTATATTATACATAGCATGATTAGAGAATAAGGTTTTTTGTGGGTTTTTTTTTTTTTTTTGAGATGGAGTTTGGCTCTTGTTGCCCAGGCTGGAGTATAATGGTGCAATCTCAGCTCACTGCATCTCCCCCCATCCAGGTTCAAGCAATTCTCCCACCTCAGCCTCCCGAGTAGCTAGGATTACAGGCATGCGCCACCTAATTTTGTAGTTTTAGTAGAGACAGGGTTTCTACTAAAATACAAGTGATCTACCCACCTCAGCCTCCCAAAGTTCTGGGATTACAGGCGTGAGCCACCATGGCCGGCTTGAGAATAATTATTAAAGACAATTCTTAAATTTAACTGCAGAGCAAGTAGTGCAACAATTAGAAAAGAATAATGACTTGTTTTCCTTTACAATTCCCCACAAGTTTATATGTAGCTTTAAAATATACTTTGGGTAATACATAGAACTTCATTTATCTAGCTTCACTATAGAGTACTATGTTCTGGTTCACCTAATATTCTTCTGCAGTTTCATAAGATTCTCATTTTTTTTAAAAAGTCACACAGTATGGTTCTAAATAATTTCTTTGGATGACTCAAAAGGTAATTTCAATATTAGAGTGAACCAAGCTGGCCATGAGCATTGATAAGTATATATAATACTAATTTTTAAAGGGTATAGAGGGTGGTGAGTGTGATCTTTCAGGCAGTCAGGATCATTATTTTATTACAAAGGGATGACTGCTCACAGTCCATGTTAAAACCAAGTTTTCTTTTGTATTTTGGATTAATTTTTGGAGCACTGAATTACTGGTAGGAAAGTGAAGTTAAATATATATGTTGGAGACACTGTAGAAATAAATGCCACATCAGAACTACTAACTCTCTCTGTCTCATGCAGACATTATTGTCACGGAAAGGTAGTGACCCCAGTCGTTTTAGAGAAAAAAGTTTGTAAATTTTAGAGAATCACAGACCTGAAAAGGGCCTCAAGACACTTAAATTACATTTATTTGAAACATTTTAAAGAAGTTTTAATGCATTGTATCAAGTGAAAAAAGAGCTATACATTACCAGAAGAGAGTTAATATCAAATGAAGATAACGCATTTTCTTTTTTTTGCCAAGACTGGTAGGGAAAATTGAGCAGACAAGAAAAGAGCTATCCTACAGGAAGAGAAGCCCTGAAACCACAGTACAGCGGTAGCTGCCAACCTAGCTTGGTCATAAAAACAGCCTGGACCAACGCCAGCCCCAGGGGGTCTGGTGTTTCTCAGCAGGGGTCTGCAGCTGGCCACTCCTGGTAAGAATGATAAGGATGATCCAGTTTGCTAAGAAGAGAAGGCTTGGAAGCAGTTTGCCCTCACAGACAAGATATAAAGATGATGTCAAAGATTCTAGCTCTGAGTGTAAGATGCATGAAAAATCATCTAGGACTTTTAAAAATGTAGATTCTCAGGATTCCCACCTTCTGCCCCCCCAACAATATTCTAATTCAATCTGGGAGGTGGGCCCAGGTATCTGAATTTAGCCAGCAACATCAGTTAATTGGGATACAGGTGACTTTCAAACCACACTGTGAGAAACATGATTCCATTTTGGAATTTGTGGGTTGGGGGTGGAGAGAGAGACCCAGTAGGTCCTGTATCCCCCAAAGCAGTCTTCTCACCAAAGGAAGGAATGCTCTGGTACTGCAGCTCTGTGTAGAAACAAGGCGTGGGGAAAACAACCTGTAATCCTTTTAGGACTGTAATGAAAAAGGGAAGACTTTAGAAAACCATCCCTAGAATTCCAGACATCAAGTTGGGGGCTGGCATCCCTGCAGGCCCCAACTAGTAATCTCTGCAGAGAAATGCCCTTATAATGGTCCTAAACACAGACCACATTCACTCACATACACAGAATGAATGACAGGACTGTTAGAGACCAGGCATTTCCTTTACAGGGTGCTCTGGCTGCTACAGTCAGGTGGTGTTATCTAAACACCGAACTCAAAAACAATGAGAAGCTTTCAATCCAAGATCAGCATAGAGTGTGCAAATAAACCAGCATCTGTAGGACTGAAGAGGCGTTGGGGGGTGGGGGGGATGGAAACAAGAGTCAACAGAAAGAGACTTGGCCAGCCTCACCAGCCATAGCAGCAGGGGTTTACAGCAGCTCAGGCATCCTTGAGGAAAGCTAGAGCCTCTGGTAAACACCCTTTCCATCTGTTAACAGGAACTTCTGCTGCCCATTCTAGTCAGGGCTATACAGGAGTCTGCCCAGGACAAGCATGTGGGCCATCCCAACCCCACCCAAGCTCCCTGACCTGCCATCTGCAGTTGGATTACACTACAGGAATTTGGTTGTGGGCTCCAGGACAGTAACTAACTTTCCTCTTGCCTATGCTTCTGGGCAGGGAACTCTGACCTCTCACACAAAGAAAGTATAGAGGAATCTTGCTCCTAGAAGTTTAGGGGTGCTATTTAAAGAGCAGTTGCCACCAACGCTGAAAACTTCATGTTTTGGTACAAAATTCGATTCCTTCTAGAAGGATGGAATGACACCAGAAATCTAGAAAGTTGTGGTAACTGTAATTTCTCAGCAGGGGTCTGCAGCTGGCCACTGCTGGTGAGAATGATAAGGATGATCCAGTTTGTCAAGAAGAGAAGGCTTGGAAGCAGTTTGCCCTCATAGTCAAGATATAAAGACGATGTCAAAGATTCTGGCTCCAAGTGTAAAATGCATGAAAAATCATCTAGGACTTTAAAGAATGTAGATTCTCAGGACTCCCACCTTCTGCCCCCCCTCCAGCAATATTCTAATTCAGTCTGGGAGGTGGGCCCAGGTATCTGAATTAAACCAGCAATGCCAGTTAATTGGGACACAGGTGACTTTCTAACCACACTGAGAAACGTGATTCCATTTTGGAATTTGTGGTTTAGGGGTAGAGAGAAAACAAGGTGAGAAAAGAGAATTATCAAAGTCAATGAAAAGCTAACCATACAATATGGCACTTTGTATAGCCTCATGTCTGTTAGCAGAAGGATCTCCAATTCCTCTTCAGATCGGAGTTCTACTCCATCAATGCCTGAAATGTTTTCTTCCCGTCCTCAACACATTCCCTGAAGAAGAAATTTCTCATTTCCTCTTGAAGAACTAGGGGTGCCTCTATACAAACAAGAATGCCTCAATCTTGACTTGCTTTCTTGGACACTTATCTTGATAATGAAAATGCCACTGTCTCTACTCCTTCAGAGAAGAGGCTACCAATACACTCAAATGAGATAAGCAGTACCTTGAAAGAACTAGCAAAACATGTTAACAATGAGTTCAAATAAAAATATCCCTATAAGAAAAATTAATGAAATACATCTATCCCAACCTATCTTCATCCAAGGATTTGCTATAAAACACAACAAGAACGGGTAGAAGGTGATCCAAAAGACTTAGGGTAAAAAGCAAGAACACCTCAGAACATCAGGAGAACATTCCTCACAAGTGCAGTCTCCTGCCGTTTTTTTTTTTTAATTTAGTTTTATTTTTTATTTTTTTAAGTGCAAAAAAACCCCCACACAATTGAACTTCTTTATTGCTCTGGTGGGGTAAAAAGAACATTTAAAAAAGTACTTGGCCAAGGCTAAAGCCTTGCCATGCAAGAGAAACAGGCCAAGGCTGTTTCCAGAGAAAGTGATTAGGAGTGTCATTTCCAGCACAACATAGGGAATTGAAAAAGCTTCCAAGATCAGGCTCCATGGACCTAGATTACTATAAATCTATGATTAACTCATCTATCTGATGCATCTGGTGGTGCCAACAGATTTTCCAAAGACCACTGGCATGAATTTCCTCATTATTTCCATGTAAAAGTCGTATAAGACCTGTGGAATGCTTGGAGTCAAGATACTACTCTCCTAACTCACAAACATCAGAGCTGGTGTCGTACCACAAGCAGAGAGGGAAAAGCAACATCCTTTGGATAGGGGAAAGTCTCTCCCCACCATAGTTTCTGATTTAAGACAGGATGACCTATAAGGAATATGGGACGTTTTGTATTTCCTGTAACACAACTCATAGAATAACAAATCCTAGAAGATACTAGAAATAAGTAAAAAGTGAGCAAGTTCAGGGAGTCACAGTCTATACTAGTCCCATTCAAGAGTATTCAGAGTCCCCAAAATCCCTAACCATTTATTTTATGTGAGTTGGAAGTGGGATGAAGAACCTGGCTTTCTCTTTTGTTTTCCTAATACAATCCTCAGTCCCAAGACTGAAACTTCTCTAGAGGGAACCAGAACTGTTGGACAAGCAGCCCAAGAAAGATACATTGCGATCTGTGAATGAACACATTTATTTTCCCCAGAATATGATTCACTGCCAAGCTTCTCTGGCTTGACATATAGATGAATTCAGTATCCTTTTTGAATATCCAGAAATTTAGGTTTGACTGAAGTTGGAAGAAAGGCTTGACTAAATTTCTGATAAAAAAAAAATCTTTATATATAATCAAATGGCATATTCAGCCCTTTCATGAAGCACATATGGATGGCAGGCATTGCAGTGTTTCTAATTATCATCTTCCAGAACAGGAACATGCCCAGAATGGAACTGTTCTAGAGCCCAGAACACTTCAACTTTTTTGGCTCACAGGTTCCAAAAGCCCCACAGAACAAACCAAGATCTCAAAGCGAATTAAGAGGTAATATAATAACAGATTTACTATCATGACTTTCCCACAGAATAAAGGACTCAACATTTAGTCATTTGAGTTTATCAGATGGCTTAGTTTATTCAAAACCACCTCTACCCAAAAGCTGGTGAAATAACAATTTTCATAAATAGCCATTTAATCTTCATCTTATATAGTATCAGCCCTGACCTCACAGTGCATAAAACTGGGGAGGACGAGTTCAATGAACAGTGGTTGGCAAGAAGGAAGAAAGCAAGGAGAAGGAGGGAGTCTTAGATGGCAGTTGCTATAGCAACAGTAACAGTGGAGAAGGAGGGGGTGGGAGGATATGCAGGTAAACAAGCAGTCTCTGATGGCAAGACGAGAAGTTGGGGTGGGTGTGCTGAGTATTAGGTGACAAGGCCACAAAGCTAGAGGAATGCTGAAGAGGAAAGAAGAAAAGTCTGGAAAAACAATCCTAAGCAGAAGAGGGTCCGAAAACAAAAATCATAATTTGGTACTTTCTAAAAAGAACTCTTATACAAACAATTGAAAACAAGAGAAGAGAGAAAGGTCAAGGAAAGAATCCTTCCTTCCAACTGCTGACTGATAAAACACGATTACAGGAAAACAGCTTGTTTCATACAGGAGCTACTCACTGAGAACATATTCAAAAACCAAAATCACCTCTAGCTGGCAATAATATGAATGCCTCAGAACAATAGTATTAAAACGTTTTTATAGTAACCCTTTGTAATAAGTACATTTTACACTGCATCCTAGTATACCCACATTAATTTAGCATAAATTCATTAAATAATACTTAGCTCCACCAACTGTATGTAATGCACGCACTTTCCATTCCTATTTAAGAAATACTTGTTACCATCTAAATTGATTTCATCACCCACTGAATGATAATGATGATGATGATGATGATGATGATGATGATGATTGAGACAGAGTCTCACTTTGTCACACAGGCTGGAGTGCAGTGGTGCAATCTCCACTCACTGCAAACTCCACCTCCCAGGTTCAAGCAATTCTCCTGCCTCAATCTCCTGAGTAGCTGGGATTATAGGCATGTGCCACCATGCCTGGCTAATTTTTGTATTTTTAGTAGAAACTGGGTTTTGCCAGGTTGACCAGGCTAGTCTTGAACTCCTGACCTCAAGTGATCCGCCCACCTCAGCCTCCCAAAATGCTGGGATTACAGGCATGAGCCACCAAGCCTGGCCACCCACTGGATTATTGAAAGAGCTTCCTAGCTTATCTCTTGCTTTCATTGTTGGCTTCAGTTTATCCTTAACAAAGCAGCCAGAGGAAATGCTGAACCATGAATCTAATCCTATCACTCCTTTGTGGAAAACCCTCCAGTGGCTCCCCATTTTCAACAAGAGTAAAAACCAAATTCCTTACAATGCCGGGAAAGCCCTAAAGAATCACCCTTACTCACATCCTTTATGTCTCCGACCCCACCTCCTAGGACTCTCTTCTTATTTTATTCAACTTCAACCACATGGTGCCTCTTCACTGTTCCTAGAACATGTCAGGCATGCTTCTGCTGCAGAGCTGTAACACTTACAGATCCTGCAGCCTAGAATGTTCCTCCCTCAGCCTGAGCATGGTTCATTCATTTGCTTCTTTATTCAAATATTCTCCCCGATTAGGCCTTTCCTGACACCTTATGCAGAAATACAATTCCTCCAATGCTTCTTCCCTGGCCCACTTCATTTTCCTCTACTGCATCAATCATCATGTTACATACATTTTTAATATATTTTTACATATTTATTTTGTTTCTTTTTGTTTTTCCTCACTAGACGATTAGCTTTTATATCTTTTCTTTGTGTACTCCATGCTTAAATGGTACCAGGCAATAGGCATTTGATAATCAGCTGTTGAATGTACAATCTAATCAATCATAAGCAGCAGTTTGAAAAACACTTACTTAGAACATTTAAACAAACTAACAAAAAACAGGCCTCATCAAGATTCACACGGCTCTTGGCATTTGTCCACCCATGAAACCTGATCTCAGGAAGCAAGCAGCAAACAGCATAAAATCAGATAAATAGCAGGAAGCTTGGAGAGCATCTGAGTCAAAGTCCTCTTACACAGGTGCAGATCTGTGGTCCATAGTGATTTGTCAAACCATCCAGGTCCCTACATCTCACATGAAGTCATGACACCACCACACATCCTGTAAGTGAGTTAAAATTCATCCATGTGCTACTCATGTAAACAGCCAACAAGAAGTAAGAATTTAACAGGTAAACAAGTATCTTAATTATATGTTAGACTTTGAAGCAAGTTCCTGGCTGGGCATGGTGGCTCATCCCTGTAATCCCAAGTCTTTGGGAGGCCCAAGCAAGAGGACTGCTCGAGCTCAGGGGTTCGAGGGGAGCCTGGGCAACAAAGTGAAACACTGTTTCTACAAAAAAGAATATAAAAACTTGCCAAGCACGGTGGCATGTGCCTGTAGTCCCAGCTACTTAGGAGACTAAGGTGGGAGGATCAATTGAGCCTCGGTACTGCAGCCTGGGTGACAGAACAAGACACTGTCTCAAAGAATAAAATAAAATAAAATAAAAAGTTTCTGATATTTGCAGAGAAGAAGTTCAAAATGAAAATTAATAATTAAGCTTTAAAAAGAAGTCAATTACAAATTAAAAGAAAGTAGATTAATCATATTTCAGAAAGTGACCAGTGAATTCAGCAGGTATTAAATATATGTCCTACCCAATTATGTTCAAAAACAGTGATATACATATTGATGGATATACAGAGATCAATAAGAAGATACATTAACAAGACTATAGAACTTGGGTCATTTTTATTTTCTTTATAGCTTTCGTTTTATTTTCCAAATTTTTCTACAATGAACATAAACTTCTATAATTAAATGTCTTCTCATATGTACTTCCTCTTTTAAAAAAGGTCCATGGAAGAAAGCTTTGAGAAACACATGAGAATAGGGAATTTAGAGAGCCTTTTAATGGAATCTTCACATAATAAACTGACCCATAGGATTCTGGTACAAATGCTAAATTTGAAATTCAGTCTTTATTTTAAATCCATATAATAACAGTCGAAAAAAAATTTTCAAAGGACTCTGAAAATCTTAGTGGTCCGTACCATCCTTCTCAATGAGGGCAAATAATATCCCTCCTCTGGTAGGTTTCTAGATCCTAAACAAGTTTCCTTTGGTTAGCACTGGACATAGTCACTAGGTTAGATCTGAAACTACATACAGTTTTATTTCTTTCTACAGATACACTATCCCACTTCCAAAGTATCCATAAATAAATGGCAAAGTTATGTGATCAGAATAGAAAACAGATTCAAAACACAAAAGTATTTTATGCAGAATCCAGAAACATTAGCAATGTTCTTGGAAAGTCTTCCATATATGGGCAAATTCATGGTTAAAGGAAGCCAAGATTATTATTGAGAGTATACTAAGAAGTCCCTATCTAAAATATGTGACTTGCAACACATAAAACATAAGGTCAAATCTGGAATCACAAAATAAAAAGTTCAAACTATGAATAATTCACTGAAGGGATTGTATCAAGACAGATGTCCCTGAAGAAGCAACGAGTTCTTCATTAAATTTAACTTCCAAAATGTTTTCCTGCATATCATATCATCTAATCCTCATAATAATCCTAAAAAATAGAAAGTATGGGTAACATCAACCTCACATTATACTGGAGGAGACCAAGGTCCTGAGTAATTACAGGACTTGGCCCTGACCACACAATCAAGCAGCCGAAATAGGAGAAGCAAGATTTTTCTGCTTCTTGGTTCAACAAGATTTCACAGAATACACTGTGGAGATGTATTATTCCTCCTATTAAAAAGAATAGCATCAGACTGCAATGCATCAGGGCCAGAGGAATTCATTTAAGTCATTCACTTCACACCCTTTCCTATAATTCAGTAATTTATTCATGCATACATTCATTTAACTATTTATTGAATACCTGCTGACTATCTTAGGCACTGTGCCAGGCACATGGATTCAAAGATGTTATAGTTTCCACGAACAGTGCAGTAATAAGCGAAGATGTGCCCTGAGAGGACAGAGGAAGAATAGCTGCCCTCTACTGGGGAGACAGGAGTGGGGGTAGTCACAAAAGACTTCCTGGAAGGAAAACCTAAGCAGACACAACAGAGAGCCAGAGTTGACTCCAATTCTTAACTGGCAAAAGAAACAAGATAAATCTGGATATGTTAATACAGTCATGCATTGCTTAAATGACAGAAATATGTTCTACGAAATGTGTTGTTAGGCAATTTTGTTGTGTGAACATCACAGAGTGTATTTACACAAATCTAGATGGTATAGCCTACTACACACGCCAGCTATGTGGTATAACCTTGGCTACAAACCCATACAGCATGTTACTTATATTATTATATGGAACACTGAACACCATACACAATTATAACACAATGGTTAAGTATTTTTGTATCTAAACATACCTAAATATTTAAAAGGCACTGTAAAAATTCAGTATAAAAGATAAAAAATGGTAAAGCTGTATAGGGTATCCACCATGAATAGAGCTTGCCGGACTGGAAGTTGCTCTGGGTGAGTCTGTGAGTGAGGAATAAGTGAATGTGAGGGCATAGGACATTACTGTACACTACCACCATAGACTATATAAATAGTATACACTTAGGCTACACTACATTTATTTAAAAATATTTTTCTTTCTGCAATAATTAACTTTAGTTTGCCAGAACTTTTTTGTTGTTGTTGTTGTTGTTGTTGAGATAAAGTCTCACTCTGTCACCTAGACTGGAGTACGGTGGTGTGATCTTGGCTCATTGCAACCTCCACCTCCTGAGTTCAAGTGAGTCTCCTGCCTCAGCCTCCTTAATAGCTGGGATTACAGGCACGTACCACCACGCCTGGCTAATATTGGTATTTTTAGTAGAGACAGTGTTTCACCATGTTGGCCAGGCTGCTCTCAAACTCCCGACCTCAGGTGATCCGCCGCCTCAGCCTCCCAAAGTGCTGTGATTACAGGCATGAGCCACCACGCCTGGCTATTAGTTTACTATAACTTTTTTACTTCATAAACTTTTTTACTGTTGCAACTTTTGACTCTTGTTACAATACTTAGCTTAAAACAGGCACATTGTACAGCTGTACAAAAACATTTTCTTTCTTTATATCCTTATTCTATAAGCTTTTTTCTTTCTTTCTTTTTTACTTTTTAAACTTTTGTTAAAAACGAAGACACACACACATACATTAGCCTAGACCTACACAGGGTCAGGATCATCAATATCGCTATCTTCTACCTCCACATCTGTCCTACTTGAAGGTCTTTAGGGTCGATAATACGACATGGAGCTGTCATCACTTACGATAACGCTGTTTTCTGGAATACCTCCTGAAGGACCTGCCTGAGGCTGCTTTAGAGTTAACTTTTTTTAATAAGTAGGAAAATATGCTAAAATAACTATAAGAAGTATAGTATAGTAAATATGTAAAACAGTAACATAGCTGTTTATTATCAAGTGTTATGCACTGTACCTAACTGTATGTACTACACTTTTATATGACTGGCAGCACAGTATGTTACACCAGCATCACCCAAACACATGAATAATGTGTTATACTACAATGTTATAACCACTACATCACTAGGTGACAGGAATTTTTCAGCTCCATTATAATCTTATGGGACTTCCGTCATATATGTGGGTCCACTGTTGACTGAAACATCACTATGCAGAACACACATGTATATGGACAAATTCTCAAAACATATCAATGAGCAAAAAAGTCCAGTTGTAGAATGATTATATAGTAGCATATTTGTGTGAAAAACATACAGGCTACAAGCATATGGAGATAATGCCATATATTTTTCTACAGGTACATGTACAAGCATATAATAACCAAGAAAAAGTTCCGGAAGCATGTATTATAAACTCGTAATACTCACTACCCCCAGGAGAAAACATGAAGGACCAGGACTAGAAGAGGTAGTCAGAGGGGGCTTTAGCCTGTGGACAGTTTTAGAAGGAGAACATTATTACCTGTTACTTGTATTTGTTTTCTTTTTCTTTTGAAATAATTATAGACACAAGAAATGTACAAGGAGGTCCTGTGCATCCTTCACCCAGCCTCTTCCAATGTTATCACCATCTTGCATAGCCATGGTACAGTATCACAACCAGGAAAATTACATTGGTGCAATTCACAGAATTCATTCAAATTTTATCATTTATACATGCATTAATTTGTGTTAGGTGAATGTGATAACCATTATGCTATGGAAACTTGGTTGTACAGCTTATGTATGTACATCATACATAGCTTTATGTAACAATCACTGCAATTAAGATATTTATCTATACCATCACCACAAGACTCCCTCGTGCAACCTTGTCCTCTACTCTCATCCCTAACTCCTGGCAACCAATAATCTGTACTTATTTTGGTAATTATATCATTAATGAGGATTACATAAATGGAATTATACAGCATGTATTCTTTTGAGATTGGCTTTTTCAGTCAGCAAAATTTCCTTAAAGTTCATCCAAGTTGTATCAACAGTTAGTTCCTTTGTAACACTGTGTAGCAGTCCGTGATATGAAGGTACCACGTTCACCTAATGAAGGACATATGGGTAGTTTCCAGCTTTTGGTTATACAGAATAAAGCCGCTATGAACATTCATGTACAAGTTTCTCTGCAGAAATAAATTTCATCTCTTAGATATATATCCAAGAAGGAAATTGCTGGGTCATATGGTAAGCTCATCTTTAATTTATAAAGGAACTACAAACTGTTTCCTAGAGTGGCTGTACCATTATATATTCCCACCAGCAATACATGAGTGATGCTAGCATTGCTTGTATTTTAAAAAGCTAAACTAAGAAGTCTGTTGAAGTATTTCAAATCAAATGGAGAGATAACTAGGCATTTTTAACTTCTTTATGAATACAAACATTACCAATGAAATATTTCTGTACCCATTTAAAAAACTCAAACCTGAATTTGTTCAAGCTCCTAGACCTAATATCAATTTATGGGAAAAACCAGAGTCAGAGAAACATGCTAAATTGCAGTATAAGAATGCAATCAGCCTAAGCTAGAACATAAGAAATTCCTAAGACAAATAATCCAATTTCTTCAACATGTAAGTTGCAAGCAAAAGATGTGAGAGACGGCTGGGCACGGTGGCTCACACCTGCAATCCCAGCACTTTGGAAGGCCAAGGTGGGCGGGTCACCTGATGTCAGGAGTTTGAGACCAGCCTGGCCTACATGGTGAAACCCCGTTCCTACTAAAAACACCAAAAATTAGCTGGGCATAATGGAAGGTGCCTGTAATCCCAGCTACTCAGGAGGCTGAGACAGGATAATCACTTGAATCTGGGAGGCGGAGGTTGCAGTGAGCCGAGATCACGCCATTGCACTCCAGCCTGGGCAACAAGAACTAAACTCTGTGTCAAAAAAAAGTGAGACAGGGGTACATACCTACAGACTGAAAAAGACTTAGAAGTCAAATCATCCAATTGCTTTGGAAGGATTTTGAGTCCTACTTCATAAAAACCATTGTAACAACTAAATATGAGATGGTATTAAGGAATTACCGTTACTTTTTTAAGTAGAATAATCCTGTGGTTATGTTTTTTTAAATCGTCTTTTTATAGAAAGCAGTTTGGTAGTTCCTCAAAAATTTTAACATAGAATTACCATATGACCTAGTAATTCCACTCCTACGTGTAATATACCCAAAATAATTGAAAACAGGTTCTCAAAAATATATTTGTTCACAAATGTTAACGACAGATATCATTCACAATAGCCAGAAGATGGGACAATCCAAATGGCCACCATTAGATGAATGGATAAATAAAATGTATATATTACTATCTGCATAATGTGTATATAATAGAATATGATTTAGCCATAAAAAGGAATGAGGCACTAATACATGTGGATGAATCTCAAAAACATGATGCAAAATGAAAGAGGCCAGACAGAAGGTCACATATTGTGACGGCCAATGTTAGGTGACAACTTGACTGGATTCAGGCATGTCTACGTGGCTGCCGAAGCACTGTTGCTGGCTGTGTCTGTGAGGCTGTTTTCAGAGGAGATTGAGATGTGAGTCAGTGGGCAGGGAGAGGATGACCCACCTTCAGTGTGGGCAGGCACTGTTCCGGTGTGACCAGAACAAAGCAAACAGAAAAAGGGGGCTTTTCACCTTGCTGATGCTCCTCCGCTCTCTTTCCATACCTACGCTTTGTTTCCTCTCCTCATGCCCCAAGTTCTTCTGCCTTTGGACTCTGGGACCTGCATCAGTGGTCTCCTGGGGGCTCTTGGGCCTTTGGCCTCAGACTGAAGCCTGTACTGTTGGCTTCTCTGGTTTTGAGGCTTTCAGACTTGAATTGACCATTTTACTGGCTTTTCTCATTCTCCAGCTTGCAGACAGCCTATCATTCACCTTTGTAATGGTATGAGCCAATTCTCCCTAATAAATTCCCTTTTATATATACAAATATCCTATTGGTTCTGTTCCTCTGGTGAACCCTGAATAATTATACATAGTGTGAAATACCCAGAATAGGTAAATCTTATTTTTACTATTCTACTTTTATGTTTTTTGTTTGTTTGTTTGTTTGCTTCTGTTTTTGTTTTTGAGACAGAGTTTCACTCTTTTTGCCCAGGCTGGAATGCAACGGTGTGGTCTCGGCTCACTGCAACCTCTGCCTCCTGGGTTCAAGTGATACTCCTGCCTTAGTCTCCACAGCAGCTAGAATTACAGGTACCCACCACCACACCTGGCTAATTTTGTATTTTTAGTAGAGATGGGGTTTCACCATGTTGGCCAGGCTGGTCTTCAGCTCCTGACCTCAGGTGATCCAACCCACCTTGGCCTCCCAAAGTGTTGGGATTACAGGTGTGAGCCACCATACCCAGGCTTATCTGTGTTTTAAATTTTTATTTCTTTTTAGTGATAGCGTCTCATTCTGTCACACAGATTGGAGTGCAGTGGCACGATCATGGCTCACTGCAGACTCAACCTCTTGGGCCCAAGCGATCCTCCTGTCTCAGCCTCCCCAGTGTCTAGGACTGCAGGCTCTACCACTACCCAACCTGGATAATTTTTTTAAACATTTTGTAAAGATAGGGTGTATGTTGCCCAGGCTTGTCTTGAACGCCTACCCTAAAGCAATCCTCTTGCCTGGGACTTCCAAAGTGCTGGGATTACAGGCGTGAGCCACTACATCCAGCCTACTTTTACATATATTTGAAAAACAAGTCTTACCATAAAAATTTTTAAGAAGAAAAAGTCAGTATTTGATTTTAAAATAAGAAATTTGGCTGGTCGTGGTGGCTCATGCCTATAATCCCAGTACTTTGAGAGGCTGAGACAGGTGGACATTTGAAGTCACATGCTTGTAGTCCCAGCTACTCAGGAGGCTGAGGCAGAGAATTGCCTGAACCTAGGAAGTGGAAGCTGCAGTGAGCTGAGATTGTGCCACTGCACACCAGCCTGAGCGATAGTGAGACTTCGTCTCAAAAAATAAATAAATAAATAAAAGAAAGCCCATTTGATTTAAGTTTTTATATCATCTATTTCCGAATAACTGGGCTTGGGGAATATTAAAGGAATAACGTGAAATGATACATGTTTGCAGAGCTCCCCTCCACTTACCAGGCATACCCCAGATGCTCTGGCCTGAAGTGAAGTCTCTTGTTATAAAAGACATTTGTGTTTGGTGAGAAGGAATGGACACAAGGACTCTCTGGCCTAAACTCCTTGAGCTAATCAACACAGATCTCTCTGATTAACCACAGCTTCCATTTTGCAAGATCAGCAAAGTTGCTAAATCACCTTGGATATTTGCTAAATAATGGCAGAATCACACTTCCAGAATCCCACCCTGGACCAACAATTCAACCTCTAGGTATGGGCTCTAGGAAGGAGAGCCTCAACAAGCTCCTCTGATGATGATTCTGATGCCCCTTAAAGTTTGAGAATCACTGGGTTAGTATATACCAGCGGCCTGGTGTCTTCCAGTGGGCAAAACTGATTCTACAGCTCCACCTTGTGGCCTAAAAGCTACAAAGCAACTTCACCAGAATACCTGGCTCTCTGCCACATAACAAATTGATGGAGGAATTCAAAGCCCAGCCTTACAACCTCCTCTAAGGATTTATTCCTTAGATACAACATTTGGATCCATGTCATTATACTCAGGGATTAACAGGTTCATAAACATTATAGAAAATTAGCTTTGAAAATATTTTGTAAAAGTTAGCTTTGACTATTTGGGGATGAATATAACACTATATATTCATTCAATATTTACTGTTTCCATTAATATTCCAAGCACTGTGCTAAGCACTAGAAATTAAAGATGAATAAAACATACACCTGCCCTTAAAAATTCATAGAAAAACACAATAATAGTGTACATTAGGACAAATGCCTCCTTTCTGTGAAGCAGCTCCTGGGCACTGGGAAGGAAATAGAAGACATAAATACTGGCCTAGCCAGAGATAAGACATAGCATATGAATAACTAATGATGGCAAAAGCAGCGACTGAGGTGTGCAACATGAATGCCACAAACCATAAGTACTTTACAGAGATTCTGAATGGAAAAGGGACAGCTGCATTAATTCAACATACACTGTGCCAAAATAGTGCTAGATGCTGGGGACATGTGAGTAAAAGCATCTTTAAGACTATGTAACAGGGAGATCTAGCAAAGAATTTTCCCCTGATGGGTTATCATTTGTCCTTGATTCAAAGAAAATTCAAGAAAAAAGGAGAAAGTATCCTCTATGTGTATGTGTTTTGGGGAGTGGTGCAAAGGGAGAAGGGATGCAAGCTAAGGGGCCAGTGCAGTCTCAGTACCTTATGGAGAGAGGGAAATGGGTCTGAAATGGAGTACGGGTTTAAGGAGTGAAGAGTGGCCAAGCACTAAAACAGTGCAAAGATGTTTATGGCAGAAACAGAAGAGGCAAATAGACTTTGAGATTTTAGCCAGGATGATTATAAGAGAGATACTGACATTAATAAAAAACGAAGTTTAAGAAAGGAATACAGTGCTTGGGAGAAAACAAGCTTTTTATTAAGGAGCTCAGAGGATGGAACACTTGCATGAGTATTATAAACCTATGTATGGTAAAGATGGGTGAGTGGGAGAAGACAGAAAGGAAGGAGTAGCTTAATAACCAGAAGGCATGCCCCCAGACTCAAGCTAATCATTGTGACAAACAAACCCCCATGATCTCCAGCTTTTCTGTTGCAGTTTTCTATACCATCAAAATTGCTAGGCCCGCCTGACTCTTCTCTCGCTCTCTCTTTTGTCCCTTTAAAAGCCAGCTCTGTAAACAGCCAGGGTTGTTGCTACAGCCACTGGAATTGCCGGGAAGAAGATAAATACCCACTCGAAGACAACAGTGGCCTTGGATTCTTTTTTTAAATTTTAAGATACAACATAATAAAGTGTACTAATTCTAAGAGTATTGCTCAATACAATTTTATATAGGTATATAACCATGAATTGCCACCCAGATCAAGATAGAGAACCCCAAAAGTTTCCCTCATGCCTTCCTCAGGTACCTCTGGGTTACCTTACCCAGAGGTAACCACTATTCTGATTTCCATAACCTGTCATTCTTGAGCATCATGCAAATGGAATCACACAGTAGAGACTTGTTTGTATTTGGATTATTTTATTCAACATTATGACCATGAGATTCATCCATGTCAATGTGTATATTGGTAGTTAATTGTTTATTTATGTTTGTGTAATATTCTATGGTACAGCTATTCCACAGTTTATCCATTTTCCATTTTCCTTTGATGGATATTATATGGCTATTATATTATATTATATTATATTATATATTATATTATATATATTATATTATATTATATTATATTATATGGCTATATTATATTATATATATGGCATATTATATATGGCTATTATAAATAAAGCATCTGTAAGGCTGGGTTCGGTGGCTCAAGCCTGTAATCCCAGCACTTTGGGAGGCCGAGGCGGGTGGATCACGAGGTCAAGAGATCAAGACCATCCTGGTCAACATGGTGAAACCTCGTCTCTACTAAAAATACAAAAAATTAGCTGGGCATGGTGGCGCGCGTCTATAATTCCAGCTACTCAGGAGGCTGAGGCAGGAGAATTGCCTGAACCCAGGAGGCGGAGGTTGCGGTGAGCCGAGATCACACCATTGCATTCCAGCCTGGCTAACAAGAGTGAAACTCCATCTCAAATAAATAAATAAATAAATAAATAAATAAATAAAGCAAGCAAGCATCCGTAAATGTTCTTGTATGTGTCTCTGGTAGAAGTATGCATTCATTTCTCTTAGGTATACTTAAGAGTGAGATTGCTGGGTCATGGAGTTACGGTGTTTAGCTTTAGTAGATACCGACAAATACGTTTCCCTACTGATTGTACCAATTTATACTCACCTAAAATGTATGCACATTTTTCAATTGGTCCACACCTTTGTTAACACCTGGTACCATAAGTCTTTTTAATTTTAAACACTCTAGGTGAATACTAACACTCATTGTGGTTTTACTTGCATTGCTCTCATGAGTGATAAAGTTCAGTACCTTTCAAATGCTTATTGGGTATTTGTTTATTTTCTTTGGTAAAGTACCTGTTCAACATTTTTGCTCATTTTTTAAATTGATTTTTTTTGTTTTTTACTTACTGATTTGTACTTTTTGATAAATTCTGGATAGTAATTCTTACTCAATATATGTATTCTGCATTTTTTTTCCAGATGTGTTCTTGACTCATCTTTTCACTTACTTTTTTATTTATTTATTTTTTTTTTGAGACAGAGTCTTGCTATGTCTCAGGTTGGAGTGCAGTGATACAATCTTGGCTCACTGGAACCTCTGCCTCCCATGTTCAAGCTACTCTGCTTCAGCCTCCCAAGTAGCTGGGATTACAGGCACACCACAGCATGCCCCATTAATTTTTTTTTTTTTTTTTTTTTTTTAGTAGAGACGGGTTTCACCATGTTGGCCAGGCTGGTCTTGAACTCCTGACCTCGTGATCCACACACCTTGGCCTCCCAAAGTGCTGGGATTACATGCATGAGCCACTGTGCCCGAGCCTTTTCACTTACTTAATGATGTCTTGGCCAGGCGTGGTGACTCACATCTGTAATCCTGGGAATTCGGTAGGATGAGGCAGGAGGATTGCTTGAGCCCAGCAGTTTGAGATCAGCCTGGGTAACACAAAGAGACCCTGTCTCTACCCAAAAAAAAATTAAATATTAGCCAGGCATGATAGCATGAGCCTGTGGTCCCAGGTAGTTGGGAGGCTGAAGTGAGAGGACTGCTTGAGCCTTGGAGGTCAAGGCTGCAGTGAGCCATGATCATGCCACTGCACTCCAGCCTAGGCAAGAGACCAAGACTCTGTCTCAAAAAAAAAGTGGTGTCTGCTGAACAAAAGTTCTTAATTTTAATGAAATCCAATTTGTTCATTTTTTCTCTGATGTCCAGGGCTTCTGAGGTTTTGTTTAAGAAATCTTTGTCTACCCTGATGGCCTTGCATTCTGAAAAGAAGAAGGCTAAATTCAGGACAGCCTCATTTGTTAAAGTTTCAACAAACATCAGAGCATGAGTGCCTTTTCCAGCCTTTGACATTAAGCCCCTGGGCTTTATTTTCCCATATTGGTATGAGCAACCCTCAAATGCAGTATGGCAGAGATTGGCTTGTTCAGGAGGCAAAGAGTTTCATTTAATCTGGTCTCTATGGAAGTAAGATTGGCACAGCTCCCCCCCGCCAAAACAGACATTTAACTGAGGTCCCCAAAGCCAGAGAGGACCTCTAAGAGCAGTTCTCCTGATTGTAGGAACTTGTGCTCATTGCCCATCTTCAGATGCATCATTTACACAACATGTGAAAGCACCGTCTCATAAGGTAAGTCTTCTTACGGATTCTTGGCTTGCCCCAGTTTTATTATTCAGTGGGAAAAAAACACTCTCTTTATTATCCTTGTCAAAGGAGGACATTGTTATCTGTCACAGAAATAACAGTTCCTGACAGAAACTAAAGAGATTAGAAGGGAGAGAGGTGGTAAGCAAGCAGACAGCTAAAACAGGCAATGAAAAGGGCGGGACAGCAGACTGAGAGCAGGGGAAACTTGCTTTTCCTGAGTTCTCTAGACATTAAAGGATCTCAGTTCTGAAAACTGTTCAGAGGACACTGCAATAGCCCAAGAAAGATATAACTGGGATATTGGCAGTGAGAAAGGAGGTTGGTTGTGGAAAAAAACAGCAGAAATCATCTAAATGAAATAAATGAAACCTTGTCAGAACATGCAATGTATGCTTGTACGTGTGAAATTTTCTCTTATCTAGTCACTTACACTCAAGTCTCCTCCCTGGTGCCCACTCACCACCACTAAAATCCCTAAAGCAGAACTTTCCAACTCCAATGTCTACAGGGCCAGGTAAGTATGTAAATGAGGGATACACCTGTATTAAGACATCAAGAAGTGGTGGGACCCTTAACACATCATAAAGACTTTGGCTGACTATTGCCATATGAGAATAAAGGTCCAATAATATCAGATCTTTTGACTTTTTCAAGAGATAGAAGAAACTGCAATTTTACTTTGTAATTTTTCTAACTTTAGTATATCAGGTAGACCAAAATATCTCTGTGAGTTGAATCTGGCCTATGGGCAGCTAGTTGACAACCTCTGTTTTAAAGTGTTGCAGCAAAATAAATAGTATATGCAGATTTCCAGGGTTATAAAAGGTAAGAAGTTTGAACAGGTTCTAGGCCGTAAGACAGGAAAAAAGGATTAACTTTCACGGACAGAAAGTCTAATGGACTCAGAAACTATAAAACCTTACCCACAATTGAAGAACTCAGAACAAGGTATCATTTTCCCCCCATAATACTTCAATAGTTCAAGTGTTGGTAAAGGTTTGGAGACACATGCAATCTCATACAGAGTTGGTAGATTTGTAAGTCACTGCAGCCTTTGGTGGTGGGAGTCAAACAATTTGACAGCTTTTATCAAAAATTTAAAAATATACACCCTTTGATGCAGCAATCCCGTACAGATATTTTTGCAAAAGTAGGCCAAGATAGATGTACAATCAGTTTCAATGCAACATTGTTTATAATGACCAGAAACTGGAGACAAGAAGTCCTCGTTGTTGAAGACATACAAATTGAATGCTGTATAGTCATTAAAAGAAGGGGCTAGGTCTGCAAATGTTGGTATGAAAAAAAGCTCCAAAACATATTACTAATTAAAAAAAATAGTATTACTATATGCTTCCTTCTGTCTCAGTTTTTTTAAAGGATGCATATACACAGTAATATGCACATTACATTAAGGTCTGGAGAGATAAGACACTGTTCGCTGTAGTTACCTCTGGAGTGACTACAGACACTGGAAAGGAGAAGAACTGTACTGATGGACACACATTGTAAAAGACATACAAGTAACAGAGATGTAATTTTTTTCTTTTTTGTTTCCATTACATTTTTCTGCATGAAAACCCCAAAACCAATAAATATTACTGTAAAAATAAAATAATCATCACTTGGAATTATTTTTAAAAGAAAGAAACTATATTTATTAGTGAGAAGACAAGTGGAAAGGAGAGGAGGGCTCATATAGCACACAGTAAGAAACCAGTAGAAGAGACTGGGAGAGAACTGGGAGAAATAAAATATCCATACTCCCATCTTCTCTCAAGACCCTGCAGACACCATGAATTACTCAAGCTTTCCACTGGAGATGAACAGCTCAGTGCCCCACTCCAGTTGCCAGCTATTACAATGAATAGCTGGCAACTGGAGTGGGGGAGATAGCAGGTTGGGGGAAGGCTGGTGCAGTTAATCCAAACCCTGCCTTTTGTAGTATGGATGAGGCAGAATAGTTGTTCCTAAAGAGCCTGAAGTGGCAAAGAACACTGCAGCTGAACACAATTGTCTTCTCGGCAGACAGCAAGCCTCCTAAAGTACACAGTGTAAAGGCACATCAGGGGTTCTGCTACTATACACATTTCAATAGACTATAAAAGCAAGAGCCAGGTGCCTATGCAACAGAGGGGCAGGAGAAATCCCTGCTGCCCTGAGGAAACTGAGGGAACCCTGCTCAATGCCAGGGACACCCCTCTAGGCTACACAGATCTGCTATAATAGTTCCAACTATCTTTTACTGCCCCATGGAGAGAATCAGCTAGGAGTAAAAATCATCAAGGAAGATAATCTTCTGTACTTAACTACTTCTTTCATCTGAGGCCCATGAAATAAATTATAACATCACTTAGTTTGCATGATATTCTTTTGCAACATTGCTTTATGAAATGGGAAACTACCTCCATGCAGAATTTCCAGAGGAGCTAGCCGGCAATGCACAGAGGTTTTTAAATAAATAAAGCATGGCCAGTTTTATGTACAGGTACCATAAAAAGTAGTCCCTCCCCCATGGGACTTAAGGAACGTAAAACAGCCTGCTACCCACCCGTATTCCCACATTCTTTAATGACGTCTGAGATTCCCCCATTAGTGATTCATACCATCATTCAGGATTGTCTTAGGTATGCTCTTTTCATAGTGCCATGAGGAGAAACACATGAGGTCCTGAACACCATGAGGCAATGGCTCTTAACCTTTTGTTGTTGTCACTACAAAAGTCACTAGCCCTTTTGATAAACAGAAAATGCACTTATTTGAATACACAATATATAATTTTCATATATTTTTTGCAGTTCAGTTTTTTTTTGAAGCCCCCTTAGGGATCCCCTCCCTATTGATGCTTAAGAACCCCTGGCTCAGTAGCAACAAGTGGCAAATCTCCACCTCCACTTCCTCCCCTACACCCACTCGAGCCCAAGAGCTCCTATGCATCTGGGGAACACTGGGCCTGAAAAGAGAAGGCAATACTAAAGGGATGCTCTGACTACTTCAGATAATTGCCTAGAATTGACCCTGTCTAAAGTCCAGATTACTATTTATGATGCCTCCTCTGCAAGGAGTGTGGATTTCTCACTGTCTATTCCTTAGAAACAAGCTCTCCTGGCTTAGAGACACTATACATCTTAAGAAATGCCCAGCAGAGATAACTGCCAAAGAGGTCTTCACAACAGTTACCTCAGAAATGAGGTAAGGGAAAGTTTTAACACCGTGTGAATAAAAGGGACTCACCTCTGAGGTTTTCGAATGTCCCAGAGTCCCACTCCTTCCTTTGAATTGGCTGTGGCCAACAACCTGGGCTCCACAGGGTTAAACATGACACTGTGAAAAGCTGATGGATAGTTTGCCAGGCAGAAGGGCTCTGTGGAAAGAAAACTTATAATCAGTTCGTTATCGGTACCTTTGGGTCACTGGCAGGCAGATAGGCAGGAATGTGAATACAGGTAGGAGCACTCTTTAATAACCACTCCAACGGCCTGGAGCCCCAGAACAGCACATACTCCCACCAGTCACCCCTACTTGCAAGGTCTCTATGAATCCTATACATAGCAATGTGAACACATTTAGACAAATTTGATGCTGTAACACCCAGAAATATATATGTAGCAGCTATCAGATCCTGAGACAAAACAGAAATGGTCACTAAAAATGGGAAAATAAGCCATTTTACAGTAAGTAAAACTGAATGCCACATAAGCAGAAAAAACTGACAACCCATCACTGGTAGGATTATTATGTTTTTAATCCAATGGTATCAGTTTTAGAAATTAAAAGTTTTAAAACCACACACAGATTTGATGAAGATAAAATAAAACAATGAAAAAAATCAAGATATGGTAAAACAATAGCGTAGTTTTTCCCTTCTGGTTCACAATGCTCCCTAATATCTAGCCAGTATGTAATCGACTTCACCTAGAAACTCTGCATCATTTTACAAAAATCAGCAGGTTCCAAGTGAGGAAGAAACCACTTAGTTACCTAGCAGGATATACTCCTATGTTAGAGTAATACAAAGAAAGCCCTTCTCAGTCTGTCTTCCATACACAACAATTCACAGGCCTCTGAGCAGATAAAGCACTCAGTCATCTCCACCATCAGGCAGTTCAGACAAAGGAGAATTTCACCTACCAAGACCACAGTGACTCGACCATAGCTGCTACTTCCTGCTACCTTACCTGCCTAACCCTAAAAACAAGCTTCTTTTATAGCCTGAACCTCAATAATAAGCACAACCCAGAATTTAAAATGTTTAGCGGCATTGTTTACAATAGCAAAGACTTGGAACCAACCCAAATGCCCATCAATGATAGACTGAATAAAGAAAATGTGGCACATACATACCATGGAATACTATGTAGCCACAAAAAAGGATGAGTTCATGTCCTTTACAGGGACACAGATGAAACTGGAAACTCTCATTCTCAGCAAACTCACACAAGAACAGAAAACCAAACACCGCATGTTCTCGCTCATAAGTGGGTGTTGAACAACAAAAACACATGGACACAGGGAGGGGAACATCAAACAACGGAGCCTGTTGGGGGGTGGGGGGACTAGGGGAGGGTTAGCAGGGGGTTGGGGGATTGGAGAGGGATAACATTAGGAGAAATATCTAATGTAGATGACAGGGGGATGGATGCAGCAAACCATCACGGTACGTGTATACCTATGTAACAAATCTGCATGTTCTGCACATATACCCTAGAACTTAAAGTATAATAATAATAATAAAGAACTTCAAAAACTCTTCCAAGACTTTTAAGATCCTTTTGTAACTTTTTTCCATGGCACATTTTCAACATATAATGCTTTGTATATTCTATAGGCATTATCAAGTTTGATTTCTACAACTATTATTCATCTGAAATCTATGAGCTACAGATACAGTGCACATTTATCACAGCATTGTTTATTGTGTACTACTTCTTTTCTGCACTAATTTGTGATCTTTATCATATATTAAACTCATGTATAATAAAAAAAAAATTAAAAGACCCAGATCCTGCCAGACAAAGCAGGCAGGATAGTAAATTTAGGTACACAGGTGTGATCGTTACAATGTGCACTAAAGGCCAGGGTGGGTATGGCAGGGGCACTAAGGCTGGTACTAGAGGAAGGGGTCTTTTGAAGACAGGTACAATTACAGAAATTCCTCTGTAGGAAATCAGCTGGGAATATGCATTTCCTGAAGAACTTCAGAGAAAGCCAGCAAAACAACTTCTTCATTTTACACATCAGAGAGTCAAAGGCACATTCAGAGGAGGCACTCACACAGACAATCCCCTTTAAATAGAGTTCATTTGCTATCATTTTAAGATGTACACACAGCTAATTTGAGGTTCTGTGGTTCTTACAACAAAATAACACACCTGAAAATAGGATGCAGGAAAGTGCATAACACCCCCATTTTCTGTAAACAATCAAGAATTACATGTTAGCACCACAACTTCTGCTCCTTGGGGCACTAAATACCAAGGTACAAGGGTTTGTGTAGAGTCACAGGACGGTGGAGAAGGACTGGTGAAGGTGCCTCACTCCTGAGTACTTAGGTGCAGGATAAGACCTCCAAAGACCTCTTATGCCTCCATGTGAGAGTTTCACATTTCCTTTCCCTTGAAATCACTTGCACATAGATACTTAGGTCATAAATTGAATCTGTAATGAATCTGACATCAATCTGTTCAATACAGTCCAACAGCCTTTTGTGCAGTGACCCTACCTCCATGGGGAGATTCCCGGATGTCCCAAATGAGAACCCGGCCATCATCTGAGGAACTGGCAAAAATGTTGTCATTCACTGGGCTCACAGACAAGCCATATACTGCATCTTCATGAGCAAACACGTCCAGTGTCTCACTGCTGGGAGATAGAGAGCAAGACAGAGGCACACACATACACACAAACATAGTGCACAGTCCCAGCCCTTCGGTACCGAGGACGCCATCTTTTCATTTCTAGAAAGTCAATCTAGCTGAGCCCCCAAAAATATCATATTTCCTAAAAGGTCAGTAGTCAACTTTCAGGTATAAAAAAAGGTACTATTAAGGAGCCTTTTTAGAGATTTTATAATTTTTGTGCTAATTAAGCATATTTAAAAGTGACTCAATAGCTGAGTTTTGTGTTTGCATTTATGACAGAATGCATCTGCTTGTGTACAGATTTGGGGGTTGTACTTGATTTTCGAAAAGTAAGGAAAAGCTTTAAAGCAGCCAAGTCGGCTGCCAACAGGGTGAAAGAGGGGTCTCCTAGCAGTCTGGCATGGGATGAGGAGCATGGCTCTGAGGCCAGTCTAAGTTCAGGTTTTAGCACCGCTTGACCATCCCTATCAACATGTCTGTGCCTCCGTTTCATCATCTATAATGGAGATCACAGTAGTATCTCCTTAGAAAATGAGTGTGAGGATTATATGAATTAATATGTACAAAGCATTTAGAATGGTTCCTGGCACTTAGTAAGAACTCAATCAATATTAGCTATTACTGTTCTTAAATTTATCCTTCCTTCTCTTCTAAACTCTTCTTTTAAATTTTCACCTAAAAAGTATACTTTCATATCAACTTTCAAATCACTTTTTCCTTTTTAAATCAAAACTTTATTTCAAACTATTGTAGGAATCTTTTTTAGAAAAGAATAGCTGGTTTCAATGCTGTTAAAATTTGATGATGGTGATTCTAAATGATGGGGAATTTTTAATCTTGTATTTTTCCTTATTCAGTCAAAGGATATAAATGATTCATGATATGTGTAGTCCTGCCTTCAAATGGGTTATAGAGCAAAAAAATTAAAACCTGAATATGAAAAGACAAAACATAAAAAAAGTCCCACTCTATGCTAAAATGCACAACCAACAGTCCCTTAACTAGAACGCAAAAGTAGCAGTAAAGAGATGGCTCAGGCCATCTTCAAAAAACAAAAACTATTTTCTTCTAAAGAGATATTTGCCTCTTCACATGAAAAACAAAGTCAGTCACCTTTACACACCACCAATCTATTTACCTTTCAACATCATGGAGGATAACTTGCTCATCATTTCCTGCAAAAGAAAAAAGCAGACATTTGATCATTCCTGCAAGGTGGTCCCTGTCCACATTACAAGTTAATATTATTAAGTTTATTCATATTTTTCCAGAAAAAAATGAAAAATATGAATAAAGCCAATGCTAATACAAATCAGAAGTGTTAACTAGAAAAAAAATTTATAGAAGTAATTTAAGAATAGTACATTCTTACAGAGAATTTTTTTAAAAATAATACCAACTAAGTATAACATAGGAACAGTTCCCAACTGTATTATACAGTGGATGATGTAAAAAACAAAACAAAACAAAACAAAAAAAACTCTGTGGCTACAGCCTGGGCAACGTAGTTAGATCTCATCTCTACAAAAATTAAAATTAAAAAATTAGCCAGGTGCTGGTACACCCTCGAAGTCCCAGCTACTTGGGAGGCTGAGGTGAAAGAATCACTTAAGGCCAGGAGTTCAAGGCTGCAGTGAGCTATGATTGCATTCCAGCCTGGGCAACAGAGAGAGACTGTCTCAAAAAAAAAAAAGGAAAGAAAGAAAAAGGGGGGAAACAACACAAAACAACACTGTGGCCATCAAGGAAAACAGTAAATGATCATGAGAAAATCAATTCACTACCTTTTCTTTTACTTTTTCAGCAAAATACTCATTAATTATGAGAAGTGCAATAAAATCTTTAACATTTCTATGACTCAACTTTTTACCTACAGAATAGGGATGATAATTTCATAGGGTAATTGTGAGCATAAGAGTACATCTGTAAAAGCATTCAGGAATAGGGCTGAGCACTTAATAAGCCCAAATTAAATGTTTGCTAATATTTCTATCCTCATGGTCTTTTAAAAATTTTTATTTCTTTAAGACAAGATTTTGCTCTGCTGCCAAGGCTGGAGTGCAGTGGTGCAATCACGGTTCATGCAGCCTCGACTTCCTTGGCTCAAGCAACCTTCCCACATTAGCCTCCTTAATAGCTGAAACTACATGCATGTATCATTATGGCTAATTTTAAAAAATGATTTTTGTAGAGATCTATCATGTTGGGTCTAACTATGGGGTTCTAACTATGTTGCTCAGGCTGGTCTCAATCTCCTGGGCTCAAGCGATCCTCCTGCCTTGACCTCTCAAAATGCTGGGATTATTACAAGTGTGAGCCACCCTGCCCAGCCTCATCATCTTTTATAGCATTAAAATTTGATGATGGTGATTCTAAATGATGGGGAAGTTTTAGTCTGGTATTTCTCCTTATTCAGTCAAAGGACATAAATGATTCATGATATGTGTAGTCCTGCCTTCAAATGGTTTATAGAGCAAAAAAATTAAAACCTGAATATGAAAAGACAAAATATAAAAAATGTCCCGCTCTATGCTAAAATGCACAACCAACAGTCCCTTAAATAGAACGCAAAAGTAGCAGTAAAGATATGGCTCAGGCCATCTTAAACAAAGGCCTGGCTATAAACTGTGGGTGCAAACCAATTAAATCAGTAAACCCATACTAATGCCTTCCAGGTATCAGGCACAGTGATAGGTCCTGGGTATACAAAAAGAGTAAGATTCTACTCCGTCCTTGAGAACTCACAGTCCAATTGCACAAACAACTAATAGCAACAAGAGGGTTTCCCTTGTAGCAATACGATCTAGCTATGGGTTCAATTATTTCCTTCATAAGCAGGGCGAAAGTACATGGAGAAGGAGACATTTGAAGAGAAACTCAAATAACTCAAAACTCTTACCAATGAAAGGCTTAAGGGAATTGGTGAGGACTGGACAATTAAGGTGGAAGAACAGCAAGAACAAAAGGCATAAGAGCAAAACAGTACGATGCAGTACATTCTTAAAACAGCAAATAGTTTGGTGGGCTAGAGCGTATAACTCAGGGAAAGGAGGTAAGGCCAGACAGACAGATTGGGGTTCACACTTTATTCTTCAGGCACTGTAGGGTCAACGGTTCACATGGTCCAGTCTTTATTTTTAAAATTAAACTTGTGTATTCAACTAATTCAAAGAACTTTTAGACAGTGGTAACAGAAATCACAGAAGGCCATTGCAAAACTCCAGGCCAAACTAAAGGATGAATCTGAGAGGCTTTCGAGATAGACCTGACAGGACCTGGTGACTGACTAGGTAAATGTAAGAAAGGCAGGTTTGAGGATGACTCCAAGATCACGGGTAGAATGAACCATGTGAAACTGCCACTTTTGTAAGTTGAAAATGGTTAACCATCAGCAATTTCTTAACGTTAAACCTAATAGCTTATCTAATTGGGTGAATGGTAATAACTGAGAAAGGAAATCCAGCAGACAAGAGGAAAATTTTCACTCAAGAAAGGACTAATGATCTTGGTTTTGGATGGATCTACTGTATTTAAGTTGCTTTTGGAACACAGGTAGAGATCCAGTGGGAAAATCTGCAGCTCAGAAAAGAGGTCAGAACTAGAAATGTGGTGGTCAGAAGGAGTATGGTTGACGGAAGCCATCACCAAGAGGTTGGTGTGAGCACCAGCCATTCCAATTGTACCCTAACATAACACTTCAAACAGGAGCCATCCATAGGTCATGACATCCATTTGAGTTATGGCCAGCATAATCTTTAAAAATGAAATTTAATAGAATAAAAAACAAAATCAGAGTGTGTCACATATAGGAAGGTTAAGTGTTGTTTGTGTGTGTGTGTGTGTGTGTGTGTGTGTGTGTGTGTGTGTGTTTCTGTGTACCAGACCGCAATGTGAAAAGTTTTCTGCCAAAGAGAAAGAAAAAGACAGGTGAAGAAAAGAAAAAAAAGAGAAGAGAAAAAAGACACATACTATCCTAATATGTAATACTGCTGTGTTGAAAAGACAAGCAGAAAAAAACAAGCTATGAGAAACCAGCAATTCCACAGCTCAGTGAAAAATAGGAGTTATTTTCACACTCTTTTCTCTAAAATCCCAACCACAGGGAAGATCCCAAGGTAGAATCTCCCTTTTTACCTCCAGAGAACACTTTAGTGTTCCCACTGTTGAAAGCCAGACAAAAAATGTTGGAATGGTGCTCTCCTTTCAACTGTATGGGCTTGACCCTGGAGTGGATGGCTTGCTCCATGTGCCACAGCAGAACCCGGCGGTCGTCTCCTCCTTAAGAAGAGAGTAAGAATCTATGGTTAAAACAGCTGACATTGCAAGGCTGACAGTTGGTTTTGCCAGCCTCAAATCCCATCCTTTCTGAAACTACACCCCCGCCAACTCCATAAAATTCACATGGAGAACAAAAACCCAGGACTCTCCCTGCTTCGCCATCAATAGTCATATGTTCTCTAGGCCATTCATCTTCTCCCAGGAATTAAATCTTAAGCAGACATAGAAAATGAAAGGGATAAGCACTGACATTGAGACTCCTAAAGCCACCCTGTTTCTGTCTTTCCAGAGCCCAGCCGTTTAAATATTTCTTCATTTGCTACCTAGAATTCTTTCATGGAAGCCCCTTTTTGTTTGTTTAACAGAACCTGAGATGACTGCCATTGCTTGCAACCAAAGAACTCCAAAGTAATAGTTCTAGCATAATGGTTTTTAAAGCAATCTCCTTGATGTGATCTCATTGACTATGGGACACAATACAAATGATAACTAAGAAATCACCTGACTTTTATAGTAATAGGATCTAGACAATACAGAATACAGCTCAACCCAGCTCTTACCTCTGTGTAACTTGAGGTCTGGGTTTTTTTTCCCCACTTTCACTTTTTACTTATAATTTTTTTGCATTGACTTTGTGTAACAAGGCCATACTATTTTCCTAATAAAAATTTTATTTACAACAGCAGCAAACCATAGCAAGCTCTGTACCTCCGTCTCCCCTCCTCCATTCAATGAAAAATGTAGCCACAAATGATAGCACATCCATACAAGGGCATACTATGAAGCCATTAAGTTGTCAGATCTATGTAAGAGCTAATGTGGAAAGATGTCCAAAGATATTCATTAAGGGGGAAAATGAGGTATAAAACAGTATGCATATCATTATCTATTTGCATAAAACAACATTTTTGAAAGCTCCATGATGGCAGAAACTTTGCCAGTTTTGTTCACTGGGAAATACCCAGCACCTAAATGAGTGCTCCAAAGGATGAGCATTGAGAGTATGCTTATGCTTACATATCTATGCTTGTATTTGCATAGCCCTATCCTGATGGCTATAGAAGAAGTTGTTTATAGTGCCAACTATAACTGGTAGGCTGGTGTTGAACACTTTTTTATTGTGGTAAAATATGCATGTAACTTACCATTTTACCCGCTTTTAAGTGTACAATTCAGAGGCGTTAAGTACTTTTGTGTTGTACAGCCATTGCCATTATTCACCTTCAGAACTTTTTCATCATCCCGAACTGAAACTCTGTACCCAATAAACAATAACTCCTCCTGGTGCCTAGTAATCACGATTCTACTTTCTGCGTCTGCGGATTTGTCTGCTATAAGAACCTCGTATAAGTAGAATCATACAATATTTTCCCTTGTAGGTCTGGCTCACTCCCTTAGCATAATGTCTTCAAGGTGCATCCACGTCATAGCATGTATCAGAATTTCCTTGCTTACTAAGGCTGAATAGTATTCCATCATATATATTTTTTGTATGCATATTTTGTTTATCCACTAATCCATGAATGAATATTTAGGTTATTTCCATATTTTACCTATTGTGAATAATGTTGCTATGAACACGAGTGTACAAATAACTTTTTGAGTCTCTCCTTTCAATTTGGGTATATACGACTGGAACACTTTTATGTTTCAATTTTTACTTTATACTTTCCTGTACTGCTTGACTTTTTGCCATAGCAGATTTCCTTTTATAATAAAAAATAAAAGATACAGAAGCCAAATCATACTTATTTGCCTGCTCCTGGAAAATGTCTCTGCTACTTGAATTGTTTGTTTTTTGAGTTTCTTCTTCCTTCCATTGTCAGTCCAAATCAAGTTGTCCACCAGACTGATCTCTGAAGTGTGGCCCTCAGTGTTCTCTTTATGATTGGCCTATTTCAACTGTGAGTTCTCTGGCCTGGGATAGTATCTAAATTCTGTATTTATTACAGATTTACCACTCTGTAGAACATCAAGCTAAGGTCATGAAAATCATGGTTTGGGTTTTCGTTGCTTTATTTTAATGAAAAATGACACAAATGGCTTTCCACACCACAAACAGACTGAGGCATGGGCACTTTAGTTCTCTATAGTCTCCACTCCTACGGTTTTCCCCCAGCACTGAGGCCGTGGGTCAGGGACTTATCACTGCTTCTGCTACTATATTTTTTTTAATTAGATAAGTATTTCTCTATATTCATGTCTCCAGCAAAGGCGAAAAGTTAAAAGAGAGGAGCACATGTTTCTTCTACTTGCTCATGTTTCTGACCTAATCTCCCTTTGACTCAGTTTCATCAAATATGAAATGGTCATCATAATAGTTCTTCTACCCTCATTGGTTTTATAGATAAAGCCAAGTGCAAAAGAGTAATTTGCCAACATCACACAATAAGTCGTGAGCTAAGATTCAAAAGCAAGCAGTAAAGACTCTATAGCCCACTATTCTATACTTGCCTTATTGAACAAAAAATGAACCATAACTGACAAAGCAAATTATTTTGATGGACAGTTGAGGGGATTGTCTGCCTTAGAAGCTTAACTCAAAAATGTTAAGTAAGAATAAAGGGAGCCCAGGAGTAAAAACAGAAGCTGATTTAACTCTAGCAAATTGGCCCCTGGAATAAACTGAAGACCCAGGACTGGACTGCCTGAATTTATAAGAATTCTTTCAGTGCATATAACTAGTAATAGTTTTATATCTAGAAGATGCAGAGAATTTCTACAAACAATTCTTAAAACTCTAATAGGAAAAGAGGCAAAGAATATAACCATTCAGAAAAGGAAACCCAAATACCAAACAGATATTATAGAGGATCTCAAATTCTATATAGTAATCAGGAAAATGAACATTATAATTTAGACACATTCTCACAAAGTGGCAAGGGGAATGCACAGAAAGTTCACTGCAGCTTTGGTCATAATATCAAGAAAACCTACATACAACACAAATATCTTTCAGTTCAGGAATGGATAAATTCCACTGGAATACAAAATAGGTGGAGTCTAAACACAATGGAACACCATCCAGCAGTTAAAATGAACAAGAAACATTTATACAAACATAAATGAATCTTGAAAACCTAATGATGGTAATAAAAGCAAGTTTCAAATAAAATATATGAAAAAGATAAAATTTAAGGATATATTTTTAAATATACAAAACAATACTTCATATTGTTTATGGATGAACACACGTGGTAAGAGGCTTTTAAGTCTATAGTGTTTCTTTGAAAAACAGGTAAATGATTTTAGCAAGATTGCGAGATATAAGTTTAATATACAAAAGTCTATCACTTTCCTAAATCCCAGCAATGAACAAGTGGAATTTGAAATATAAAATAAAATATTTAGGTATAAATTTAACAAAATATGTACAAGCTCTATATAAGAAACATTATAAAGCTCTATAAAACAAAATCAAAGAACTAAATAAATGGCAAGATCTTCCTTTTTTTTTTTTTTTTAAGACAGAGGTTCACTTTTTTTTTTTTTTTTTTTGCCCAGGCTGGAGTGCAATGGTGCGATCTCAGCTCACCGCCACCTCTGCCTCCCAGGTTCAAGCAATTCTCATGTCTCAGCCTCACGAATAGCTAGGACTATAGGTATGTGCCACCACGCCTGGCTAATTTTGTATTTTTAGTACAGATGGGGTTTCACCATGTTGGCCAGGCTGGTCTTGATCTTCTGACCTCAGGTGATCCACCTGCCTCAGCCTCCCAAAGTACTGGCATTACAGGCTTGAGCCAATGTACCCGGCCAAGACTCAGTATTTTTAAGATATCAGTTCTCCTCAACTTCATCTATGGATTCAATGTAATTCCACTCAAATTCTCAGCAAGTCATTTTATGCATATAAACAAAAGGACTAACATTTATAGGAGAGTCAAAAGGCCCATAACAGTCAACATAATTTTTAAGAACAAAGTTGGAGGACTGACATTACCTGACTTCAGGTTACTAAAAAGATATACTAATCAAGACAGTTTAATACTGGCAACAAATAGACAAATGGATCAATGCAACAAAATAGGCCAAAAATAGACCCACATAAGTATAATAAACTGATCTTTGACAAAGGAGCAAAGGCAAAACAATGGAGCAAAAATGATCTTTTCAACAAATGGTGCTGAACCATCTCAACATCCACATGAATAAAAATGAATTTAGATATAGACTGTATACACTTCATAAAAATTAACTCAATTGATCATAAATCTAAATGTAAAACACAAAACTATAAAATTCCTAGAAGATAACAGGAGAAAACCTGGACGACACCAAATGCTGGTCATGATGTAGAGCCACAGGCAATCTCATTCACTGCTGGTGGGACTGCAAAATGGTACAGGCACCTTGGAAGATAGTTTGGCAGTTTCATACAAAACTAGACATACTCTTATCATGCAATCCAGCAATCAGCTCCTTGGTATTTACCCAAAGGAGCTGAAACTTATATCTACACAAAGACCTGTACATGGATTTATTTTACAACAGCTTTATTCACAATTGCCAAAACCTGAAAGCAACCAAGATGTCCTTCAGTAGGTAAATGGATAAATCAACTGTGGTATAACCAGACAACAGAATCTCATTCAGTGATAAAAAGAAATGAAATATCAAGCAGTAAAAAGACATGGAGAAACCCTAAGTGCATATTACCGAATGAAAAAAGCCAATCTGCAAAGGCTACATACTATATGATTTCAACTACATGATACTTTGGAAAAGACAAAACCTTGGAGACCACAAAAAGATCAGTAATTGCCAGGGTTTGGAGGCAGGGGTTGAACAGATGGAATAGAGATTTCTAGGGCAGTGAAACCTCTGTATGATATATTTTTTTATTGAAAATATCTTAATTTATTTAAGCAATATGAACTAACTCCAATGTGCTCTAACCTTTTTATATTAACAGAAAATAGAGATGGGTATTGTTTTTTATTTATTTACTTATTTATTATCATTATTTTTATTGTACTTTAGGTTCTAGGGTACACATGCAGATCATGCAGGATTGTTGCATAGGTACACACAAGGCAGTGTGGTTTGCTGCCTCCATCCCCCCATCCCCTACATCTGGCATTTCTCCCCATGTTAGCCCTCCCTGACCTCCCCACCCCTCCTCATTGTCCCTCCCAACAGACCCCAGTGTGTGATGCTCCCCTCCCTGTGTCCATATGTTCTCATTGCTCAACACTTGCCTATGAGTGAGAACATGCGGTGTTTGATTTTCTGTTCTTGTGTCAGTTTGCTGAGAATGATGGTTTCCAGATTCATCCATGTCCCTACGAAGGACAGAAACTCATTTTTTAATGGCTGCATAGTATTCCATGGTGTATGTGTGCCACATTTTCCTCTGCCTAGTCTATCGTCGATGGGCCTTTGAGATGGTTCCAGGTCTTTGCTATTGTAAGCAGTGCCACTATGAACATACATGTGCATGTGTCTTTATAACAGAATGATTTATAATCCTTTGGGTATATATCCAGTAATGAGATTGCTGGGTCAAATGGAATTTCTATTTCTAGGTCCTTGAGTAAGCGCCACACTGTACTCCACAATGGTTGAACTAGTTTACAGTCCCACCAACAGTGTAATAGTGTTCCTATTCCTCCACATCCTCTCCAGCATCTGTTGTCTCCAAATTTTTTAATGATTGCCTTTCTAATTGGTGGTATCGCAATGTGGTTTTGATTTGCATTTCTCTAATAATCAGTGATGATAGTCATTTTTTCATATGTTTGTTAGCCTCATATATGTCTTCTTTTGAAAAGTGTCTGTTCATATCCTTCTCCCACTTTTGGACGGGTTTGTTTGTTTTTTCTTGTAAATCTGTTTTAGTTCTTTGTAGATTCTGGATATTAGTTCTTTGTAGATTCTGGATATTAGCCCTTTGTAAGATGGGTGGATTGCAAAAATTTTTGCCCATTCTGTTGGTTGCTGGTTCACTCTAATGATGGTTTCTTTTGCTGTACAGAAGCTCTGGAGTTTAATTAGGTCCCATTTGTGTATTTTGGCTTTTGTTGCCAATGCTTTGGGTGTTCTCTGTATGATATTGCAATGATGGATGCATGTCATTACATTTGTCCAAACCCACAGGATATACAATACCAAACATGAACCCCTAATGTTCACTTTTGAACACTGGGACTCTGGGTGATTATGGTGTGTCAGTGTATGTTTATCTATTTTAACATACAACTCTGGTGGAAGATGCTGACAATGGGGGAGGCTATGCAGGTGTGGGAATAAGGGGTACATGGGAAACCTCCGTATCTTTCTCTTGATTTTGCTGTGAACCTGAAACTTCTCTAAAACAAATAAAGTCTTAAAAACAAAACTTCATAAGTAAATCCTTCTACCACTATATTAGTAATAATAATAGATTAGAAGTAAATTTAACAAATCATCAACATTTTGTCAAATCCGATTGGTGTCTCTCTACTTTGTTTAAATATTTCATGAAATTAAGGAAGTATTGTTACATCTCTTAGGTATAATAACGGTATTGTGGTTATGTTAAAAAAAGAAAAAAATACTTATCAATTAGGGATGCATACTGAGGTAGGTGAAAAGGAGCATGTCTGGAATTACCTCTAAAATGTTCCAGAAAAAAAAGTAGAAGGACGGATGATTAATAAAATGTGGACAATTGCAATAGATGCATACACTATACTATTCTACTTCCGTGTATGCTTGAAAAATTTTTCTTTTCTTTTTGAGAGTCTCACTCTGTTGCCCAGGCTGGAGTGCAGTGGCACGATCTCGGCTCACTGCAGCCTCTGCCTTCCTGGTTCAACTGATTTTCCTGCCTCAGCCACCTGAGTAGCTGGGACTACAGGCGTGCACCACCACACCCATCTAATTTTTTGTATTTTTTTGAGAGACGAGATTTCACCATGTTGCCGAGGCTGGTCTCCAACTCTGACTTCAAGCGGTCTGCCGGCCTTGGCCTCCCAAAGTGCTGGGATTACAGGTCTGAGCCCAGGCGAACATTTCTGTATTAGTTTTGGGTGAAGAGCGACAGTGCAACACGATGCCGCACAGCTTTTGCTTGCCTTTCCCCATTACTGGGCGAGAGGTGTCTATGGGGCATCTGCTGCCACCACCGCTACCGCCACTGGGTGCTGTCTCTATGGCGAGGAGGAGGAGGAGGAGTACAAGCTCAGTGACACAAGTACATAAATAAAGAATACAATATTTTATGAAACAAATCTTCAATCAAGTATAACATTTTGATGCTTGGCATCTAGACTCCCTTGTGCCCTCACTACGCCAGCAGCAACTGTAGATCATAGCCAAAGAATTTGTGAAGTTTGGGCTTGCAGCTTGGATGAAGAGATGAAGAAAGCTCGTCAAGTTATCCGAAAATATAATTACGTTGCTGTGGACACTGAATTTCCAGGTGTGGTTGCAAGACCCATTGGGGAATTCAGGAGCAATGCTGACTATCAGTAACAACTACTGCGATGTAATGTAGACTTGCTAAAGATAATTCAGCTAGGACTGACATTTATGAATGAGCAAGAAGAATAACCTCCAGGAACTCCAACGTGGCAGTTGAATTTTAAATTTAATTCGATGAAGACATGTATGCCCAGGACTCTACGGAGCTACTAACAACATCTGATATCCAGTTTAAAAAACATGAGGAGGAAGGAATTGAGACCCAGTACTTCGCAGAACTTCTTATGACTTCAGGAGCGGTCCTCTGTGAAGGGGTCAAATGGTTGTCATTTCATAGCGGTTACAACTTTGGCTATTTAATCAAAATCCTGACCAACTCTAACTTGCCTGAAGAAGAACTTGACTTAAGATCCTTCAATTGTTTTTTCCCTGTCATTTATGATGTGAAGTACCTCATGAAGAGCTGCAAAAATCTCAAAGGTGTATTACAGAAGTGGCAGAATAGTTAGAGCTGGAACGGATAGGACCACAACATCAGGCAGGATCTGATGCATTGCTCATAGGAGTGGCCTTTTTCAAAATGAGAGAAATGTTCTTTGAAGATCATATTAATGATGCCAAATATTATGATCATTTGTACAGCCTTGGTTCTGGTTCATCCTAGGTACAGAATGGCACAGGGAATGCATATGAAGAGGAAGTCAACAAGCAGTCATGACATGAAATAGTCCTTTTATTTTTATTTTATTTCAAGCTACACACATGCTTGTATATAGGTTTTTTCTCTGGTTGAATCACTAACAATAGACAGTGCCTTTCCCCTCCCCCTTTCATGGACCATTTTATTGTCTCTCTTTCAGTACTAAGTATGACCATTCCTATCTCAGATCTTAACAAAAAAAAATGCATTCAGGTTAAATTTGGCCTTAATATACTTGTTAGCAAGCATGTGTGACAGAGAGTGGGGAAAGCTACATCACTGAATATTTTGATAAACTTTACCTACTTGAGTTTGGTTTATTTTTCCCTTTTCCTAAATTAACTGGCATTGACTGTAATTTATTTCCCTGTTTCATGTCTCTCCCTTCCATTCTGCAGGAGTTTTAGCTATTTGAGATTGTGGACCATCAATCTGCCACTTTAGAGATTGATTCTAACTCTGTTTTATCAGAAATTTTGTTTTTTCTTGATCTTAGCTGGAAAAATGACCATCTGTCAATTTTACACAGTATTTACTTGGTTTTGACCCACAGAATATAGCACATTCATTGTGCTGTCAATTCAGCAAAACTAAAAAAAAAAAAAAAAAAGACAAGAAACTACTGAGGAGCTTAGTAACTGCTGTTTCTGTATATAGTGTTTAATCTTCTAAGCATACCTAATGTCTGTCAGTTTCTAATTGGCATGTGTAGGCTGCTCTGTGACTGAAGAATTTTCAAACCAGCTTTACACCCTTCAGGAAAAATCCGTTGTGATTGGATGTTTAGTATCTGCCAGGAAACTGGTACTCAAGATGTTGAAGCTACAGTTATTTTATGCTAGCACACTTCCCTTGATCTGCTTATTTTTATTCCATCACTGTTTACCCTTGTTTTTATTTATTTTGTAGCCATACTTATGATGCTATTGATTTGTTGGTTACACAAATCAACTTTATTAAAATCCAAAGATAACAAGTCTTTAAGTATACTTTGAACCAAATTAAATTAGAAAATAAAAATTGTGCTTTTGTAGTTGCTACAAAAGTAAATAATGGAGAGATTTGGTACAAAACAACAAAATTATATATATATATACACACACATATATACATTCTTATATACTCATATATTCTTATATATTCTCATATATATATATACACACACACATATATGTATATACACATATATATATATACATATATATAATAAAATTACCTCAGGAGTGTAATGCTTGTTTTTTTGTGTGCATATCTTAGCAATCTATTTTATATACATTGACAAAAGGGACCGTGAAATATTTAGCCATGCATAATATGTGACCAGACCAGAGCATGTGTAGGAAGACTTTTTGGTAATCATTAACTCTACCTTGAAATGATGGACTACAAGTTCTAATGTGTGTTACCTACACTTACAATCAGTAAATGTTACATTGGTTTGTCTCCCTTGTACATTCTTTATTCATGATATTACAGTGCTGTAACTGGGTGGTCCTTTTTAAATAAAACATTATTTGCAAAACAGAGGGTATTATTTGTTTGTAAAGCTTTTGTAAATAAAGACTTCAAAAATGTTTTCCTATAAAAAAAAGTTTTGGATTATGTTTAATGTCCATGATAGAAAAGGAAAAAAGAAAACAAGACTCTGCAGAATGGGCTGGGATGCTCACGGCTCACTGAGACCTATGCCGGGAAGCACAGTCTCTCCTGAAATGAAGCACCTTAAGTAAAGACAGAATATTGTGTGTCTGTAGTCCCAGCTACTGGGGAGGATGAGGCAGGAGAATCACTTGAACCCTGGAGGCAGAGGCTGCAATGAGCAGAGATG
This sequence comes from Saimiri boliviensis, assembly GCF_048565385.1. Lineage (NCBI taxonomy): Eukaryota > Metazoa > Chordata > Mammalia > Primates > Cebidae > Saimiri > Saimiri boliviensis. Next base: position 34,572,581 of record NC_133450.1, on the reverse strand, counting down.
GTGCCACTACACTCCGACCTGGGTGACAGAGCAAGACTCTGTCTCAAAACAAACAGCAAAAGCAACAACAAAAACAGAGTATCTCCCAGGTCCAGTGGCTCACGCCAGAACTTTGGGAGGTTGAGGTGGGAGGATGTGTAATCTTAACACTTTGGGAAGTCAAGGTGGGAGAATCACTTGAGCTCAAGAGTTGGGGACCAGCCTGAGAAACATAGTAAGACCCTGTCTCTACTAAAAGAAAAAAAAAAAAGAAACCAGAATATATATACTTTTGTGCCCAACTCATAACCATTCTCAGCCTAAGGTTACTCTTATCACCCAGAAAGCAATTATCTTTAATGTTCATTCTAGGCATTTATAGGATGATTTCATTTTGCCAAGTACTCAGTAATTCAAAATTCATGGCTACTTGTTAAATGCCTTGGGATCATTTTAAATGATGTGTCCTTAGTAACTAACATGATGATGACAGCCCAAGTCCATGGGAGACTGGAATCACTGAGGCAAAAATTATCGCTGTGATGGAGCCTGCTTCTTGACTTTGCCCTCAAGGTTAGCATCAGAAGATGTAAGCTAAACACACCTGCTTCCTCCACTCAAACCCTCATTCCTTTAGGCAAGGTATCAAGAGCCTTATGCAAAGACAGCAATTTTCTTTTTTTTTTCTTTTTTTATTTTTTCATTGCATTTTAGGTTTTGGGGTACATGTGAAGAACATGCAAGATTGTTGCATAGGTACACACATGGCAGTGTGATTTGCTGCCTTCCTTCCCCTCAGCTATATCTGTCATTTCTCCCCATGCTATCTCTCCCCACCGCCCCAGCGCCCCGCCCCTCCCCCATTTCCCCCCAACGGACCCCAGTGTGTAGTGCTCCCCTCCCTATGTCCATGTGTTCTCATTGTTCAACACCCACCTATGAGCGAGAACATGCGGTATTTGATTTTCTGTTCTTGTGTCAGTTTGCTGAGAATGATGGTTTCCAGGTTCATCCATGTCCCCACAAAGGACACAAACTCGTTTTTGATGGCTGCGTAATATTAAATGGAATATTACGCAGCCATCATTGTTCAACACCCACCTATGAGCGAGAACATGCGGTATTTGATTTTCTGTTCTTGTGTCAGTTTGCTGAGAATGATGGTTTCCAGGTTCATCCATGTCCCCACAAAGGACACAAACTCGTTTTTGATGGCTGCGTAATATTAAATGGAATATTACGCAGCCATCTAAAACGATGAGTTCACGTCCTTTGTAGGGACATGGATAAACCTGGAAACCATCATTCTCAGCAAACTGACACAAGAGCAGAGAATCAAACACCGTATATTCTCGCTCATAGGCGGGTGTTGAACAATGAGAACACATGGACACAGGGAGGGGAGCACTACACACTGGGGTCCGTTGGGGGGAAATGGGGGAGGGGCGGGGGGGTGGGGAGGTGGGAAGAGATAGCATGGGGAGAAATGACAGATACAGGTGAGGGGACGGAAGGCAGCAAACCACACTGCCATGTGTGTACCTATGCAACAATCCTGGATGTTCATCACATGTACCCCAAAACCTAAAATGCAATAAAAAAATAAAATAAAAAAATAAAAAAAAATATTCCATGGTGTATATGTACATTTTCCCTGTCCAGTCTATCATCGATGGGCATTTGGGTTGGTTCCAGGTCTTTGCTATATTGTAAACAGTGCTGCTATGAACATTCGTGTGCATGTGTCCTTATAGTAGAATGATTTATAATCCTTTGGATATATACCCAGTAATGGGATCGCTGGGTCAAATGGGATTTCTATTTTTAGGTCCTTGAGGAGTCGCCACACTGTCTTCCACAACGGTTGAACTAATTTACACTCCCACCAACAGTGTAAAAGTGTTCCTATTTCTCCACATCCTCTCCAGCATCTGTTGTCTCCAGATTTTTTAACGATCGCCATTCTAACTGGCGTGAGATCGTATCTCAATGTAGTTTTGATTTGCATTTCTCTAATGACCAGTGATGATGAGCATTTTTTCAAATGTTTGTTGGCCTCCTGTATGTCTTCTTTTGTAAAGTGTCTGTTCATATCCTTTGCCCACTTTTGAATGGGTTTGTTTTTTTCTTGTATATCTGTTTTAGTTCTTTGTAAATTCTGGATATCAGCCCCTTGTCAGATGGGTAGACTGCAAAAATTTTTTCCCATTCTGTTGGTTGCCGATTCACTCTAATGACTGTTTCTTTTGCTGTGCAGAAGCTGTGGAGTTTGACTAGGTCCCATTTGTCTATTTTGGCTTTTGTTGCCAATGCTTTTGGCGTTTTGGTCATGAAGTCCTTGCCTACGCCTATGTCCTGAATGGTTTGCCTAGATTTTCTTCTAGGATTTTTATGGTGTTAGGTCTGATGTTTAAGTCTTTAATCCATCTGGAGTTAATTTTGGTGTAAGGTGTCAGGAAGGGGTCCAGTTTCTGCTTTCTGCACATGGCTAGCCAGTTTTCCCAACATCATTTATTAAACAGGGAATCCTTTCCCCATTGCTTGTTTTTGTCAGGTTTGTCAAAGATCGGATGGTTGTAGATATGTTGTGTTTCCTCTGAGGCCTCTGTTCTGTTCCATTGGTCCATATCTCTGTTTTGGACAGAGACAGCAATTTTCAAGTATGCCTCGGCAGAAAACCATCAGTACAAACTGAGGTGTAATCTGAAACCGTTACGCTGCTTTTCAGCCAGGAGAGGGAGCTAAACAGCCGTCCCGAAGCCTCTGACTCAACAAAGCAAAGGAGGGCTGGTGAAGCCAGGGAAAGTCAGTTCAGACGCAAAAGCTCTACAGTTGTCTCCCTTAATCACCTAGTCAGTTCAGAAAGGTAGAGTTTTATTGTTTAGTTCCACACCTGCAAATAATCCAAGTGAAGAATATTTAGGATCATTTCAGATCCTTTAAGCCAGCCCTATGGGCCTGGCAGTTGGATGAGAATGGGGTTGGCCTCAGGAGAGGGAGCCTAACCCCAGCCTCTCTGGGGCATCTGAGGTAGAGCACAGGGACTTCGAGGGAAGGCTAGGCCTTTCTGCCCAGTGCCAGGCAAAGACAAGCAGAGGCCAGGACTTCTAAGCCTGGTTTCCTCACCAACAATTGCTTACCTTTAACTCATCTGAAAACCCCAAGAGAACACAACTATATACTTTGATTTTAGTTTTTGGGGTTGGTTTCATTCTGCACTAAAAATGACTAATTCATCAAAATATGCACTATAATCACATTGTGGCAGCAGCTTTGTAGTTACAGAAAACCTTTATACTTAAAGAGTACCTTTCCCAAAGGGCCCCAAGCTGCAAGCAGAAACCATGTAAGCCCTTATAACACACTATAACAAAAGTAATTATTTAACATTCTTCTTATTTTATTGCTCAGAAAAGCTGGCATAAGGATTTGCTTTGGGTTTCCTCAAAAGTCAGCCAAGCAAAGGACTGAGAAAGCAGTCTGAAATTCTGGATTGAATGCTCCTAGAACTTACCATTGTTTGAAAGTGAAAGAATGATAATAATTTAAATGTCCATCAATAGAAGTCCGGTTAAAGTTATTGTTTAATAAAATAAGCCAGACACAAAAAGACAAATATTGTACGATTTCCCTTACATGAGGAATGGTCAAATCAGAGGCAAAGTAGAATGGCAGTTGCCAGGGGCTGGGGGAAAAGATGAATGGGGAGTTATCGTTTAATGGTTAGTTTCTGTTTTGCAAGTTAAATTCCAAAGATGGATGTGGTGATGGTTGCACAACATAAATGTAATTAATAGCACTGAACAGTAAGTACACTTAAAATGGTTAAAATAGTAAATTTTACGTTTTATTTATTTCACAATAAAAAATGCAAGGAAGTTTACTATTTATACATGCATGATGCAGCCTCAATAAATAAATAAAAGCATGAGGCAGCTCTGTCTATACTGACATGGGATAATTTCTAAAATATAAAGCATTAGTGACTGTACTAATTGTTCAAAACATTCTTTTAACAAATAGCACAATGGGATTAGATACAGAGCTTGGGGTTTCATCTTTGAGAAGCAGCAAAGATGGAGTTATAGAAGGGTACTATAAGTGCAAGCTTGGGAATAAAAGTATCTGGATTCAAATTCTGGTTGCACCATTCATGTGTCCTGGTTATTCTATTCCTCTACCCTAATTTTTTATTGTAAAATGGAGAAAATACCAACTATTTCCCAGTTGGTATTTTCTCCATGTGTTGTGTAAGTGGGATAATGTTTGTAAAAGCACTTAGCCTGGTGTGATATATATTAAGTGCACACAGCTCTCAAAATGTCCTTGTGTCCCTGAAGTATCATCCATGAACTTGTCCTAATTTTTCAAACCTTATTTAGGTAGCATTAAAAGTATGAATAGTATGATACAGTTACACAAAAACATATACAAACTTATACATACAAAGACAGATGCAAAATGGTTAGCGGAGGTCATCTCTTGCAGATGGCAATTTTACTTAATATCCTTTTATATTGGTAAAGTTGGTTTTTTTTTTAACTGTGAAGACTAAAGGAAAATCATTCAGCCTGGCTTTCTTCTCAGCCCACTTACTCCTTTTCAGTGACTGTACTGTGTAAGGCCTTATCTTTTGTGTTAACCATACCTCTCCTAAGTTCCAAGAAGCTGTAGCGCATTACAGAGGCACAGTCTGTGTGCCATACTGCCCAGCTACACCAGTGGATGGAAAATAAGTCTGTTTTATTATTTTTCAAAGTGGAAAATAATTGACATTTGTATAGAAATTCAATCACATACACATCTCATTTTATCCTCACTTGTAAGGTAAGGATTATTAGGCCCTTTTTCTAGACACGTATCAGAGAGATAAAATGACTTGCTAATAATCCAAGGAGCTGGGCCTGGAGCCTAAAACTAAGTTGTATCCATTCTACCAACATGCAGAGGACAGAACAGCACCTAGCATTCCAAATGAGGATGTTCTGGAACTTTACACAAGGAATAAAAGCATTTTCTAGGACATTTTTTCATTTTAATGATTTTACCTATGTTTAAGTGTAGAGTTTTGTGGCATTAACTACATTCACATTTTCACACTGCTGTGCAACCATCACCACACCGTATCTCCAGAACTACCCCTTCCCCCTGACAACTCTCATTCTCCCTCTAGTAACAGCATTCACTTAGCACAATGTGGTCAAGGTTCATCCATGTTGTAGTGCGTGTCAGAATTTCATTCCTTTTTAAGGTTGATTAATAACATTTCATCATCTGTATAGACTACATTTTGTTTATTCATCCACTGATGGACCCTTGGGTTGCTTCTACCTTTCAGCTATTGTGAATAATGCCACGATGAACATTAGTGTACGAATATCTGTTGGAGTCCCTACTTTCAATTATTTTGGGCATATAACCAGAACTGAAATTGCTGGATCCATATGGTAATTCTATTTTTAAATTTTTGAGGAACTGCCATACTATTTTCTACAGTGGCTGCCCCATTTTATATTCTCACCAACAACATACAAGAGTTCTAATTTCTCCATATCCTTGCCAACTCTTGTTATTCTTTTTTTTTTTTTTTTTGGATAATAGTCATCCTAATGGTATAAAATGCTTGCTGGCCTTTTTAATCTTCAAATAATAGCCTAAAATAACTCACGAGTCCTTATTAAATATCTCAGAGCACATCATTCTACAAATAGTTTGAGTTTTCTTTATGTGTACCCATCCTGAAATTCAGTTACCATTTTTTTTATCTGTGGTTTTCTTTTTAATTATCTTAAGTCTTATGATCACACATCATTTTTAAATTTCTGTATATCTCCTCTGCTTTAATCCTTTTAAGTTGGCAAAATCACCATTCCCAATCACAAATACACAGCAGTTGTACAGTTTTTTTTCTGAATGGCTGTTTAAAGACAATCCTAAATTATAACTTAGTTTGACTTAGATAGTAAAGAACCCGAGAGGGAAGTTTAATTGGCAACTATTTTATTTTATTTTTATTTTTATTTTTATTTTTTTTTGAGACGGAGTTTCGCTCTTGTTACCCAGGCTGGAGTGCAATGGCGCGATCTCGGCTCACCGCAACCTCCGCCTCCCGGGTTCAGGCAATTCTCCTGCCTCAGCCTCCTGAGTAGCTGGGATTAAAGGCACACGCCACCATGCCCAGCTGATTTTTTGTATTTTTAGTAGAGACGGGGTTTCACCATGTCGACCAGGATGGTCTCGAACTCTCGACCTCGTGATCCACCCACCTCGGCCTCCCAAAGTGCTGGGATTACAGGCTTGAGCCACCGCGCCCGGCTACTGGCAACTATTTTAAAAGCATGTGACCTTATAGATCATCTATAAAATGTGTGACGTGTTAAATAATTTTTGATATTACACATAAACCACACAAAATGCCTCTCAATAAGTAAAAGGAACCATTTTAAGTAAGGGAATTCTAATTAGATTGGCATAGTTAAGGCCAAAAATATAAACTAGCCATTGCTACCCATTTATCTTCAACCCTTGCCTTTAAGAGGCAAATGAACACAAAACACAGGTGAATCTTGCTTGGTTCTGAGACAGTAAAGGAATTCCCCCCATATTTAAATATATTCACATAACCAGTTATATAAATCTAAATATAAAACCAATCTCCAGTAAGTTTTAAGATGGCACTCACCATCTTTGCGAAAAATTTAGCATTACTAAGGAAGTCTAATCATATCTTTAGAAGGGGTAAACAGTGATAGAATTTACTAAATTGGAATTACTATTAAAATCCAAAAACTGAACATACTCATTTAACCACAAGCCAGTCTTAGTTTTAAATCAGGACTGCCCAACAAATATTCATGATGTAAATTCTGGTGTATGAGATCTATTAAAGTATGATACACATAAAAAAGTCATGAGACATTTGTTTTGTAATAAATAAGGCAGTGGCCAATTATTACTCATTAGTAGCTTTTTTGAGATAAGCTATTAAGTGTTCCCTTTCTCCCTTCTTCTTAATGCCGACAAAGATCATTTTTGTTCCAGGGATATACTTCTTGGGATTCTCCAAATATTCCATCAGTGTATCCTCTCCCCAGATGATGCCTTTGTTCTTACTGGCTTCAGTGTAAGTGAATCCAGCGGCCTGACCTGTCTTCCGCCCAAAGAGACCATGGAGATTAGGTCCAGTCTTGTGCTTGCCTCCCTTTTCCATGGTGTGACATTGGGAACACTTCTGAATAAAAATCCTCTTGCCTTTCTCAACATTACCCATATTTAATTCTTTTTCGTCGTTAGCGCAACAAGGGTTACCTCTCAGAAGTCGGACGTCCCGCTCTCTCCAGTTACCATTTTTCTATTCATTCACCCCACCCAGACCAAAAGAGTTGTCTGTAGTTTATTTAACCCCTACTGTTTTGCATTTCACTCCCTGAAGAAATTAATATCACATATAAATTTGGAGATTTTATATTCATTCTTTCCTCAAATCACTTTCAAAAACATTAAAAGTGCTAAGCTCTATTTACCCAAGCCAGCCACTTCTGTGATTAGACATATGTTAGAAGTGGATATAATGTGGGGCAGCACAGCACAGCACAGCATTCAAAACCATAGGCTTAGTCTCCATGCAGTAAAAGACAGGAAAAAACCCACAGAATTAGGATACACGGACACAGGTTCAACTCTCAATGTCGTCGGCACTTACTAGCTGTGTGCATTCAGACAGGTTACTTAACCTCTCTAAACTGTATTCTGTAAAACTGAGAAAACAACATTACCTATTTCATAGTATTACTGTTAGGATTAATGAGATAGATCTGTGTAAAAGACTTGGACCATTGCCTGATACATATTAAGAGCTAGATAAATGTCAGCTAATTATTATGCGATTTGAACTCAACAGCTAACATCAGTTAAGTTTACTGTGGGTCTAGGACTGTCCTAAGCAGTGGCTCTTCCAATCCTTTTAACAACCCCATGAAGTAGGAGCTGTTGGTAGCCTTATTATTCACATGAAACTATAGACATGCTACATAATATGAAGGGGTACACAGCTACCACGAGTCATTGTTGGGATCTGAACCTAGGAAATCTAGTTCCAGAAACTGTGCTCCTTACCATGATGTAATCCAGCCTCACAAATATAAGAGGCCAGGCAACAAAGTAAATGAATCAGACTTGCCAGATTAAGTGGAAGAATATATCTATATTTTTAAAAGATAAAAATATAAAAGAATATATCTGTATTTTTAAATGATAAGTCATCATTCAGCTCTAGCCAGTTGCTGCCATAGAGAAATACAAAGGCAAAGTTGCCAGATCTCCCAATTTTTAGCCCATGGATAAGTTAAGGTTGAGTGATTTGCCCAAGGTCACAAAACTACTGTTCAATGGCACTTCCTGAAACCAGGAGGCAGGGGAAAAGGGTTAGCTCTGGACAAATAGGAGAGGTAGTGTCATACAAATTTTGCTCTTCACTACAGAAGTAGCTATAGGAGGGATAACATCTACAGGCATTACTTCTGCTGACACCGTCTTTACCTAGTACCCTTCTGCTGAAAGCTGAGTCCACTTAACTATCTATGATCTCATTTTCCATGTTTCTAATGAGGTAAGTAGAACAGAAACATTATCCCCATTTTAAACATGTTAAAAATGAGGTCCTGGCTTGCCTTAGCTCCAAGCCTGAAGCACTTTACATTAAATAGGAATCAAGTATTAAAGCAGCAGCAACACCCTAACTAGGTAGATAGCCAGGGCCCCATAAAATGAAACGGTTTCTCCAAAATCAGATGAATAGTAGCAGTGGAGTTTAACAAAGCTAGGGTTTTGAAATACTAACCCTAGACAATGTCTCTATTTCCTGAGCGGAAACAGAGAAAGAAATCCACAAATATTCAAATATCCCTTTCTTCTTACACCAGAGTCACAGAGTAGAAATCTAAGGTACATAAGAGTTCATCTTCTAACATCCCTATTTTGCCAGTGAGGAAACTGAGGCACAAAGAGGTTAAACTCACCTTTCCAAGAGCACACCACCAGTTAGAGGCAGAGTGGAATTCAAATCCAAGATGTCTGAGTCCAAAGCCCCTGCTCTTCCTAATGTGTGGTAAACATAGGCCACTGGATGACTTTAGACAGTAGAGAAATGATTTTAATAATTACGTATTTTAAGGTGTACTAGAAAAAAACAACTAGCACATAAAACTCATGACCTACTAGACATTAAAGTAATATAAAGTTTCCTTTCAAATACTGTTTACAAGGAAAGTCAACTTGGAACAAATGTTAAAAGCACAGGTGATACTCCTTAAATATAACAAAAGTCAAAAAGGTGGGACTCAAACTGCTGAAATTTGGAGACTAGGCACATTCACTACCTCCTTACGAAAGGGACTCTAAATCGGAGGCTGCAATCTGACATACACCCAAATGCAAACAGGGTAACTAGGGAATAATCTCAAAAGGAATTAGGAGAATGTCACTATTTTAACAAAGAAAGTTACAACATCATCAGTTGCACTGTAATCAGTCTAAAGGAAGACTACAAAATGGTCGAAACTTTAAAATATTCAGACTCACTAGTAATCAAGACTAGTTGTATGAGAAGTCATAAGACCCTTTTTAGACAATGCCAATATTCTGACTGAATTGGTTAAGATAAAATAATGCCCAGCAATAGCCATGATGCAGCCTCATAATAAATTGGCACAAGTGTAAATAAGTTGATTTAATCATCTTGGAGGACAATTGGGTAATATATATCAAATGTATCTTAAAAATACAAAAATATTCATACTCATTGACTCATAATTCCATTTCTAAAGATTTTATTCTAAGGGAAATTTTTTTTCCACAAAGATTTAGCTACCAAGATTGTGATAAAAGCAAAAATAAATAGAAGAAACAAGACAGAATTTGTAAAATTCAGATGTAGACACTTGAAAGGATATGATGTCATAACATCATGCATTGGAACAGCTATTATCAAAGTGTGTTCCACAGATCCCAGAAGGTCTGCAAAGTCAAAACTCTTTTCACAATAACACTGCAAGTTATTTGCCTTTTTCACTGTGTTGTAACTGTACTGATAACTGTATACCACTGCAAAAGCAATGGTGAGTAAAACTACTGGTGCTTTGGTGCTAGGGCACGGACAGCAGATTGTACTATTTATCAGTGTATTCTTAACTGCCACTCATTCACAATAAGACACAAATGCCACATTCACTTAGGAGTGCCTTGATGAAGCAGTAAAAATAATTTTATCAAATTTCAACCAGAGTACATATCTAAATACTCTGTACGACAAAATAGAAAGTACATATAAAACACTTTTACTGCACACTGGAAAACAATACCCATTATGTGAAAATGTATGTATGCAATGGTTTCTATTGTGAGTTGAACTGGCATTTTTCACGAAATACCATTTTTACTTGAAATTACTGAAAAACTATGGTTATTCAGACTTGGGAATTTGGCAATATTTTCTCAAAAATGAATAGGATGAGTCTGTCACTTCAAGGAAAATAACTGGCAGTATTTGTAGCCAATGACAAAGTTCAAGCTTTCAAGTAAAAATAAGAATTTTGGAAAAATTGTATTCACCATGGTGAACATAGCCACTTCCCAATATAGAGACTTTTCTGATGAGACTGGTGGTGGTGTCAACAAATATGACTTTTTAAAATATACAATGAAATGTGTCAAGATTTGGAAAACCTGAAAAACTCAGTGAACCAGTATTTTCCAAATTATCACTGTGTGATGTTATAAAACAATGCATGGGGAAAAAGACCCAAAGTTTAAGACAGATTAACAGATTTTAATGTAACCAGCTATGACAAATTATTTGATATGGTTTTAGATTCTACATTGCAACTATTCTTTAAGAAACCTTGTTGAGTTTTGATACAGCATTAAAGAAGAACATACAGTTATCTAAGATATTAACATACTCTTCCCTTTTATAAATACCTATGTGTAAAGCTTTTTTTTTTTTTTTTCTGATACAGGGTCCCAGTCTGCCACCCAGGCTGGAGTGCAGTGGGGCAATCATGGCTCACTGCAGCCTCAACCTCCCAGGCTTAAGTGATCCTCCTACCTCAGCCTCCAGAGTAGTTGAGACTACAGGTACACATCATCATGCCTGGCTATTTTTTTCTTTTTTGTAGAGACAGGGTCTTCTTATATTGCCCAAGCTGGTCTTAAACTCTTGGACCAGAGCAATCCTCCTGCCTCAGCTTCCCAAATTGCTAGGATTACAGGCATGACCCACAGCACCAAGCCTATAATTTTCTTTATGTACCTCAGCTAAACCAGTATTTTGCAACAGATTAAATGTGAATGCCTTTTATTATGACAGATACACAGAGATTTGGAAAGATCTAACAATGATGCTCTTCTCACTATTTTTTTAATTTTGGAAAATATACTGTTTTTACTATGTAATGTTTTTTCACTTATGAAAACTGAATTTTTTTCAGTTTGAGAACTGTTATTTTAGAACAGTAGTTTTCAACCCAGGTGATTTTTTTCCCCTCAGGGAAAATCACCCTTGACAATATGTGACATTTTTGGTTGTCACAACTGGAAAGATGCTAATGGCATATACTGGGTAAAGGGCAGGTACGTTTCTAACTATCCTATAGAGCACAGGACAGCTCCTCATAACAAAGACTTATCCAGCCCAAAATGTTAATAATGTTCAGGTTGAGAAATCTTCCTTTAAAAGAATGTGCAATGATATATGAAAAAATATTGTTTTCAAATATTAATCTTAATATTACAAAATAACAGAGTTGACTGCTTTCAATTATATTTTTAATATATGTATACTAAATACATATCAAAAAAGGCTACAGGCTACGATATGTTCCAAATATTAACAATGGTCATCTTGAGTAAGTGGAATTATTTTTTTTCTTTAAATATGTATTTTCTAAATTTCCTATACTTAATACATAATAGTTGTTTAAATTATGAATGGGTGGGAGGTCTATCTTTTAAGTGTCATATGCTGATGACTTGCATGATTCAACAGGCAATTCTCCATAGTAAAGTATGGAATTAGTGACATGTCAAAGAATAAAAGTTCCTCAAATAGAGCTGGAGATACTAAAAATGGGTTCTTAGGCCCTCAACACCAGCAAGGGAAGTTATTAAGATAGTGGACGATGCATTGCTAGTACTTCCAGATCACTGATTGTCTTCATCTCCAGGCTTACCTCTTCTGCCGTGGAAACTAACCTGAACAATATGCTCTCCTAATTATATCACAAATATTCTTCATCCATTCTATAAGCAATTTGTTTTTTGTTTGTTTGTTTGTTTGTTTGTTTAGTTTTGTACATAAGAACACTGCCTGCCTGGACTTTTGCAAAATTCCTTCTATACACAAAATTAACAACATGATAAAGCTTTCTTGTCTCTTCTTTGGCAATTCTAAAAAGACTGAACCAGTGAAGGCCCTAATACTATCATAGTCCTTCTAGGAATGCACACTACACCCTAGCCACCTACCAGCAGATATAAACAGAGAAGTCAACTCTGAGACTAAATCAGGGGCTAGCTGCCAAACACTCAAACTTTAGTTGTTTCTCACCAGTACCAGTAGCCCCCTTTGCCCATGATTTCATTTTCTAGTTTCAGTTACCAGAAGTCAACCGGGGTCCAAAAATATTACATTCAAGATATTTTGAAACAGAGAGACCATATTCACATAACTTTTATTACAGTATAATTGTTCTACTTTATTACTATTGTTATTAATCTACTACTGTACCTAATTTGGCGAACCACCTGAGGTCGGGAGTTCAAGACCAGCCTGACCAATATGGAGAAACCCCGTCTCTACTAAAAATACAAAATTAGCCGGGTGTGGTGGTGCATGCCTGTAATCCCAGCTACTCAGGAGGCTGAGGCAGGAGAATCCCTTGAACCTGCGAGGTGAGTGGAGATCGCACCATTGCACTCCAGCCTGGGCAACAAGAGTGAAACTCCATCTCAAAGAAAAAAAGAATTATTATAGGTATGTATACATAAGCAAAAACATAGTATACATGGAACTCAGTACTACCTGCAGCTGCAGGCATCCACTGCGGGGCCTGAAACTCATCCCCACAGATAAGGGGAGACTACTGTATGTCTAAGGCAAAGCACATGCTTGAGTTATCTGTGGCAGCAAGTGATATAAATAAGGTATCTGCACTAAGTCATCAACATAGTCAAGACACCTATTAAAGAAAAAGAACATAGCAATCTCAAAGGTTTCAATTAGTCACTTAGCTTTAACTTGTAATACCAAGATACAACTGGAATTTAGACACAAGACTTGAATGGAAATTCAGAATGGGGGAAGTTGCGTAACAAGATTTTGACAGGCATCTGGATTTGCAAAGAATTCCTCCTCCTGAGTAATGTAAGGAAGTATAGCTCAGCAGGCTAAGAATTAAAACTAGAGACTCAACCAGAGTGACAGTTGGCCTCCACCCTGGAAAATCTCTACCTACTCATCTGTAAAATAATAAGGCATAACCAATTTAATCAAAACCATGTTCAGGGACAATGAAATTGCAGACAGAATATACTGGCAGAGTAAGCCACTTAGGAGTTTAACACTTTACTTGAGCAAGTCCTTCATAAATGCAGAACCTCATGACTTTCCCTATTGAGGGAAAAGGTGAGAAGGCCTAGAGTTTAATCCTAATTGTACTACTAACTAGTTGTAACCTACTAAGCAAATCATTTTACTTCTTTGCTCCTTTGTTTACTTAGATGCAAAATTAAAGACTTCTATTAGATGATCATTAGTCCTTTCCAGCAACAAGACTCTGTGATTCTGCAGAGATATCAGAAGCAAAAGATCACAAATGAGAGTGGTGAAAACAGGACTCCAACCAGATCACTTAAATATTTCACAGCATGAAAGACATTCTGGGGCCAGGCACAGTGGCTCACAGCTATAATCTTAGCACTCTGGGAGGCTGAGGTGGGTGGATTGTTTGAGCCCAAGAGTTCAAAATCAGCCTGGGCAACATGGTGAGACCCGTCTTTAGAAATAATAAATTTAAGAAATTAGTCAGGTGTGGTGGCACATACTTGTAGTCCCAGCTACTTCAGAGGTTGAGGTGGGAGAATCACTTGAGCCAGGGAGATAGAGGCTGCAGTGAGCTGTGATCATACCACTGCACTCCAGCCTGGGCAACAGAGCACAACCCTGTCTCAAAAAGAGAAACAGAGAGAGAGAGAAAAGAAAAAAAGAAAGACATTCTGGCCAGGTGCAGTGTTCACACTTGTAATCCCAACACTTTAGGAGGCAGGATGTGAAGATCACTCGAGGACGGGAGTTCAAGACCAGCATGGACAACATAGAGAGATCTTGTCTGTACAAAAATTTAAAAATTAGCTGGACATGGTGATGTACACCTATAGTCCTAGCTACTTGGGAGACTGAGGAAGAAGGATCACTTGAGCCCAGGAGGTCGAAGCTGCAGTTAGCTATGATCATGCCACTGCACTTTAGCCTGGGCAACAGAGCAAGACTCTGTCTCAAAAGACATAAAAGAAAAAAAGAGAAAAGGAGGCTTGGGGACGGTGGCTCATGCCTGTAATCCAGAACTTTGGGAGGCTGAAGCAGGTGGATCACTTGAGGCCGGGAGTCTGAGACCAGCCTGACCATCGTGGTGAAACCCCATCTCTACTAAAAATAGGAAAAAATTAGCTGGGTGTGATGGCACACACCTGTAATCCCAGCTACCCAAGAGGCTGAGGCAGGAGAATGGCTTGAGCCTGGGAGGTGGAGGTTGCAGTGAGCTGAGATCATGCCACTACACTCTAGCCTATCAGCATCACTGAGAGAGTAAATAAGACTCTGTCTCAAAAAAAAAAAAAAAAAAGACAGAAAAGGAGAGGGAGGGGAAAGATGGAGAGGGGAAGAAAAAGAAGAGGGAGGGGAAGGGGAAGCGGATGGGAAAGAGAAGGGGAAGGAAAGGAGAAAGAGAGAGAAGGAAGAGAGAAAGAGAGAGAAGGAAGGAAAGAAGGAAGGGACGGAGGGAGGGAGGGAGGGAAAAAGGAAGGAAGGAAGAAGAAAGAAAGGAAGGAAAGGAAAGAAAGAGAAAGGGAAAGAGGGAGGGAAGAGAGAAGAGGAGGGGAGAGGAGGGGAGAGAAGGGAAGGAGAGGGGAGGGGAGGGAAGGGGAGAAATGAAAGAAGAAAAGAGAAGACAGAGAGGCCGGGCATGGTGGCTCACACCTGTAATCCTAGCACACTGGGAGACCAAGGTGGGTGGATTGCCTGAGCTCAGGAGTTCCAGATCAGCCTGGGCAATGTGGAGAAACCCCATCTCTACTAAAAATACAAAAAATTAGCCAGGCGTGGTGGTGCATGCCTATAATCTCAGCTACTCGAGAAGCTGAAGCATAAGAATTACTTGAACCCGGGAGGCAGAGGCTGCAATGAGCCACCATCACACCATGGCACTCCAGCCTGGGTAACAGAATGAGACTCTGTCTCAAAAAAAAAAAAAAAAAAAAAAAAAAAAGAGAGAGAGAGAGAAGACAGAGAAAGACATTCTATAGCCATATACCTGAAAAAAAAAACTACAATTCCTGAAAATTCTTCTCAGAGCTAACCAAACACTTGAGGGACTCAACTTTTACTTCAAATATAGTCTGGTGCTGAATAGCTATCCCACAAAATAAGCCTATAAAATTTTTTTCCTGCTTATTTCTTATTTTTTTATCATTCACATTTTACAGATGACTGTAACATGGTTTTAATATCAATATCAAATCCACTTTTAAATACTCCTCAGAAAAAATTTCAACTCAGTGGAGAATCATCCTTCAAAATGTTTTCTCAAAATCAACTCTGCAAAGAGCAACAACCCATAAAAAGACTATAAAAAAGTACAAGTAAACAAGATAGTAAGAATTATAAGATGATGTATATAGAAAGGATGGAGTAACATTAGCCTCTTGACCTGGCATGTTCATAATGGTTTTAGCCCTTTTTCCCCTCCGTCTAATGAAAAGACAAGTGACTAACTAACCACTCTGCTTCTCAGTCTCTATCTGGTATCTTAAAAGTGGCAGTTAAGGCTGGGCATGGTGGCTTATGCCTGTAATCCCAGCACTCTGGGAGGCCCAGGTGGGCAGATCACTTTAGGTCAGGAGTTCGAGACCAGCGTGGCCAACATGATGAAACCCCGTCTCTACTAAAAGTACAAAAATTAGCCAGGCGTGGTGGTGGGCGCCTGTAATCCCAGCTACTCGAGGCTGAGGCAGGAGAATTGCTTGAATCTGGGAGGTGGAGGCTGCAGTGAGCCGAGATCACACCACTGCACTCCAGACTGGGTGACAGAGTGAGTTTCCGTCTCAAAAAAAAAAAAAAGTGGAAGCTGAAAGATGTGGAGTAGGGAGAATAGATGCTTTAAAGGCTTTTCTACTAGAGGCATCCCATGGTGAATGTGAGGAGCTGAAAGACTGGGGCTTTGCTTTTACTTGCGTACCAGACAGTTCAATGATTATAAGCAGGTGACCATATAACTTATCCTTTAAACTAGGACCTTTTTAAGAATTAAAGGAACACTAATAATTGCACTGGGACAATGGAGGAGCTTCAGGTGGTCTCAAGTAAATCAGGATATATGATCAGCTTGATTATAAAGGATCCCAACAGGACCTAGAGTTACCTAATAAACCTTATAAGGTAATCTTGCCTCATCTTATCAACCGGCAAAAGCCCCAGCAGAGGCAGAAGGGAATACAAGAATCAGTCCTCCTGCCAACATTATCTCTGCTATGTGGATCCATTATAAATCTGTCAATTTCCTCAGATGCCATTTTCTCAATGACTCCTACATAATCCCAACCCTCTGGAATATAACTTTCATTTTTTAAATTGGCCCTAATAGGAAAACAGTACTAGAACACACAAACTTGATCTCCTATGAATTATCAACTCTGAATCCCAAGAGGTATAAGACAGAATCTCTGGTATTCTGGCAGGGGATGGTGGCTCATATCTGAATCCCAGCACATTGGGAGGCCAAGGCAGGAGGATCACTTGGGCCCAGGAGTTCAGGACCAGCCTCGGCAACATAGTGAGACTCTGTCTCTACAAAAAAATTTAAAAATTAGCTGGGCATGATGGTATATGCCAGCAGTCCCAGCTACTCGGGAGGCTGTAGTGGGAGGACCACTTGAGCATGGGAGGCTGAAGCTGCAGTGAGCCGTAACTGCCACTGCACTCTAGGCTGGGCAACAGAGCATGATCCTGTCCCCCCTCCAAAAAAAAAAAAAAAAATGCTGGTATTCAACACTGCAAGGAATGAATCAAGTGGCAGGGAAAGGGCCAGGCGCAGTGGCTCACACCTGTAATCCCAGCACTTTGAGAGGCAGAGGCTGTCAGGAGACGGAGATCATCCTGGACAACATGGTGAAACCCCGCCTCTACTAATTAGCTGGATGTGGTGACTCACACCTGTAATCCAGGAGAACCGCTTGAACCCAGGAGGCAGAGGTTGCAGTGAGCCGATATCGTGCCATTGTACTCCAGCCTGGGCAACAAAGCAAGACTTAGCTTAAAAAAAAAAAAAAAAAAAAAAAAAAAAGTGGCAGAGAAAGTGAACATGAAGGGATAGGAAGAGCAGAGCAGGTAACTAAAGTGACAAACTTCTATTGTCAGATCTTTCCCTAATTCTCTGATTTAAGAAAACATCAAGGAAGAGCAAATTGAGTCCAAGACCAGAACCAATAGAGCAAACTTCCTTTTTACCTATTCAATGAATGACCTGAAAGTGAAATGCCACCGCCTTCACAGAGGCAGAGTGAAGTGTGGTGACAGAAGTAAATTTCACTTACAAGAACACTATACTTCAAGTTCATTAAGGATTAAACAGGCTTATCATCTGGTCTAACAGTTACACCTTCCTGTATGATACTGTGTGCGTGAAAATGTGCTTCCAAATGACTTACTAGCACTCTCCGGGCAAATTAGCCCATATTACAAGCTTACACTTTCTTCCAAAAAGCACTTTATTCCAAAGCACAGTATTCACCCGTGCCCCAGACAGATATATTCTCCCTATGTATAACTATATGAGGAAAGACACCTATTTGTTAACTGAAATTCAACCAAATGTAATCATTCAGCATGGTTTGGGCAGATATTAAATTCAAATTACAGGCTCACTAAACACACATATATTGTTTTTGCTTTTAGTTGGGCTAATGGATAAGAGAAACCAACTTCATAACGAGAGTATACCTACTCCTAATTAGACTAAAGTTGAGAGTTAAACCCAGCCTGAGTTAGTCACATGGTTTATGAGAGCTAAGTATGGAATACACAGTGTGTGAGAAAGGAGACTTTAGATGACTGCAAACACCAGAATCTAGGTGAGGTGAGGCTAGCACCAAGAGAGATCTGCTTGAAGAGTAAGTACTGTGGCAGTGATAAGACTCATGCTAACTGGCTCCAAGTCCACTCCCATCTTTTCAATCCCACTCATCTTCCTCCATTTATATATAAAAGCGAAAATTGCAGATAGCAAAATTAAGAGTGACAGCATCAAGAGAGGAGAAGGAAAGAGGAAAAAAATCAGATCCTTTAAAAATGTATATAACATTGTAAAAATTTCAAAGCATTTAGCATGTCTCAGAAAACATTCAGACCATCCTAGAAATCTAGCTCCACCATAAAACATAGGAGCTTTCATAAGTTACCTAACTTCTGTAAGCCTCAGTTCCCTCATATGTAATATAAAGATATTAATACTACCCTAATTTACAAAAGATTCTTTCAAGTATTACATATGCCTGGCACATGAAATGCCCCCAATAATATTTGATAAATAAATGACATAAAATACTAGCTATTTCAAAAATCTGTTAAACTTTATTTTATTTTTTTTAACAAACAGCAATGTCTCATTGAACGTTGGGTGAGGCATTCCTTCTTAATTTGGTAGGCACTGGGGAGTGCTGCAAATCAGCAGGGGATGGGAAACAATGAGAGTTATGTTTTGGGAAGCTTATATTATAATGGCAATGGTGACCAAGAAATATTAAAACTGAAAAGAACAAAAACTTGAAAAGCAGTTATTGGAACCAAATTTTCTATAAAGTAATGGATCATGGTAATAAAAATCTTTTTCACCCCTAGAATTATGTTTCACTTCACTTTTTTATGACCAGTCAAGTGAAGCAATAGTACTGGAGAAGGAACAAAGAAATCTGTAACTGGTTGAGATCAATTAGTTGTAAGCACCATTGTGTTCCAACCAGCCATATTTCACTTCCTTTTAACCACAAATAATGAATTCTAATATCTACTTTTCCACTAATGCATTGCCTGTTCTCTGGATTATAGAACCCTCAGCAGTAACTTATCAATGTCCTTTCTTGATGCTTTAGCATTCACTTACGACAACTAATACAAAACCTTCAAATCTCCTTGCCTTTCTACACTACAGGTAATGCTGGCTATTTTCCAAGTGGCAAATAAGACACGTAAAGTGCTTAGCAGAAGGCCTGGCATATGCTACAAGCTAAGAAAAAGAAAAAAGTTAAATAATAATTTTCATAGTTATTAAGATTAAAGGGGCACACAATGGGTACTCAATAAACATTTTAACTAGTAAATAAACATACTTGAGTAAAACAAGTTAACCTTATTTACAGCAAAACACAGAGATATAATTTATAATTTAAGAGAAGCAACCAGAGTTGTACATGTGCTCCAGAAACTGCTAACATTCAGTTTTCGATTCTTTAGGACAGATCCAGAAAATGTGACCTGCCTACAAAAGGAAAAGAGAGAAACAGCACCTGCCTGGGAGCAAGGAGCCCTACTTAGAGCCCTGACAGCCAGAGACTACATAAGCAGCTCTGGGCAACTCACCTGTCTAGATCTCAGCTCCCCTTCCTGTAAAATGAAAATCCTTCCATTTCTCTGATTCCATGAGGAAAAGGGAAGATCTAAAGGGTTATTTAATGCAGTATTTTACAAGCTTCAATTTTGATCATCTTTTGATTTTTGCCATATCCACATAACACCTTTATTGTTTTTCTTTAAATTGACTTTTTTTTTTTTTTTTTT
The DNA here is from genome assembly GCF_048565385.1 of Saimiri boliviensis. NCBI lineage: Eukaryota > Metazoa > Chordata > Mammalia > Primates > Cebidae > Saimiri > Saimiri boliviensis. The sequence goes on along the minus strand of NC_133450.1, from coordinate 34,552,501 downwards.
TTTTTTGAGACAGGGTCTCACTCTGTTGCCCAGGCTGCAGTGCAGTGGCATGATCATGACTCACTGCCGATTTGACCTTCCAGGCTCAAACAGTCCTCCCACCTCAGCCTCCTGAGTAGCTGGGACTAAAGGTGCATGCCACCACACTCGGCTAGTTTTAAAATTTTTGGTAGAGATAGGGTCTCGCTATGTTGACAAGGCTGATCTCAAACTCCTGGGCTCAAGTGATCCTCCTGCCTCTGCCTCCCAAAGTGCTAGAATTACAGGTGTGAGCTACTGCACCTGGTCTTAATTTACCTAAAAATTTAGCCTCACTTTAAGTAATAAAACAATTAAAAATATTTTATTCATGTTAATTTTTCTTATGTGTCTAAAGATAAATTAACTACCAAACCTTAAATATTCATTCAAAGATTACCTAAATTCATCTTACATACCCAAACTTTGGCAAATGGTAAACTAACTTTTATTTTTATTTATTTTTATGTATATATATATATATTTTTTGAGATGTTGTTTCACTCTTGTTGCCCAGGCTGGAGTGGAATGGCACGATCTTGGCTCACTGCAACCTCCACCTCCCAGATTTAAGAGATTCTCCTGCCTCAGCCTCCCAAGTAGCTAGGAGGCATGTGCCAAAATGCCCCGCTATTTTTGTATTTTTAATAGAGACAGGGTTTCTCCATGCTGGTCAGGCTGGTCTCGAACTCCCAATCTCAGGTGATCCACCCACCTCAGTCTCCCAAAGTGCTGGGATTATAGGTGTGAGCCACTGTGCCCAGCCAACAAATGGTAACCTAATTTTTATAACTGAAAATTAAAAAAAAAATTTTAATTACCCATACTATAGCAACATAATAAAATCAAAAAAATTAAAGGAGACGTGAGTAGAAAGGAAATGGAATTTCATGTTCCCACAATAATCTAAGTTAATTCAAATGAATTAATATTCAGTTATAAGTAAGAATATTTTTATAATAATGTGAGGCAACAAAAATTGAAAACAGAATTGATTCCTTCTTAACCTAGATAATCTTCATCTGAATTAGGATTGTATTTCCTTTAACTTTAAAAGACTTTCATTCCACCCTTGAGTATCTACATTCAGACTAAAATAATAAGAAAAGCAATTAGTTTCCTCTTTCTTAAGACCATGAAACGAAAACAAATTAAAATTAAGTGCCATTCTTATTAGCAATGGAAGTGCTCTTATAAACTTATGCTCTCTCTGCCTTGGTCAATGCATGAGAAAATAAATGCACCTACTTCTTAACTTGGAATTCAGATGGCAGAATGCATTTGTGTGACAAGTTTAACTGGTCAATAAAGCTTCCCTGATCTAAATGATTTCAATTGTACTTTACAACCAAATCCATCAATAATCAGTGAATAAACACATGCTTGTACCTGGGCTGACACTTCATTTCAATGTGATGGCCAGAATACATAACTGAGGACTACTGCTCTCTTTAGGAAATCTTAACAATCAAAAATACATTGGCATAAATCAAATTAAAAATGATCCTTTGAACAATACTGAACACAAGGACAACTTTTTGATGTGTTAATAATAATGTCCAATGTGACTAATGATCATCAGCCAAACCTCACTAGGTTATTTTAAAGCAGAAGTGACAAACCCAGGTATAAATCTAAATTTGCCAACCTTTGATAGGTATCAATTAGCTGACTGAAGAACAAGCAGGACAAATAATGTGTATCTATAAATAGCCAAATTACTTTATCCTTATGACAGATCTTTATAATTTATCATAGCAAAGTTCCTTAGGATCATCTCTACAGGCCTTTCTTTCCCACCAAATCTCACAGGAAAGAGCATTTTTGCTGCATTAAGTATAGCAAACCAGAGAAAAAACAAATATCTATTAAAGTATCATAAGGTAAAGCAAATAAATTTTAAAAGGTCATGAATGGTTACAAATGAGAACTGAACACTCCTAAAATGCCAGCTTTTTGAAAACATAATTTATATCTGATTCATCATCCCTGTTCTCATAGCTCCTGTCTTACAAATAGTATGGACTCAAAAACTATTTATTGAACTAATAAACAGACCAAATAATAAAATTTAATACCTTCACAGCAATGGATTATCAGTAAATAGAAAAGCCAGAAGAAAATCTGAAAATTGATTCCTCAATTATCTTGTTAAAAAGTCTACACCATGAAAGCTTTTCAAAGTCAGAAACCTGCTCTACCACTAGCCATATTTCTCCTGATAAGTAACCACTGAACCAAGAAATTCATTCTAATTAAATGAACAGCTTTAATAAAGTCAGACTTTATTTAACTGGCTAAAGCCAAACACCTTACCTGCAGATAATGTGCTTTTAGACTAATTTATTTACAAAACACTGATTTCACAAAATGTGATATAATCTAGTGACTGGGAAACAGGAAATGACCATTAATTAATCAGTTCAAATTAAGCATACAGGTATAATCACAGCTATTATCCAATGCTTAAAAATGTCTTTGATGACTATACTGGTTAAGCTTATTCACAAGGCATTTTGAACAGTTCACCTCATGGAGATCATTCTCAATTTTTCCTGCTGTACTGTGCCATGTGCAGTATGTGTTAATGTTGAAGGTACTAATCTCCTAAAAGCCTTTTGTGACGTTCAAGGGAAACAACAACAGTTGCAGCAGCAGTAGCAACAGCCTGGGTTAGGCCCTTGTGCTAAGAACTTTACAAATGTTATTTTATTCAATGCTTACCACAACCCTGTAGAGTATCATTATCCTTATTACATGGGTGAGGAAACAGACAGAGAGGGTAAGTGACCTGTTGAAGGTAACCCAGGTAGCAAGTAGCTAGGTTGGTAGTCACCCCAGGCAGTCTGACTTCAGAGTTCATACTCTAAAATCCCTCTATATATATATATATATATATATATATATATATATATATACTATGAATCCTTATAATGATCAGTATGGTCAGAGACCCATCTGAACTAGAAATAGACTAAATAGTTATCCCCATTTATAAATATTATGACCAAGCAACTAAATGCCTCTCCCCATTCACAACTCCTACATAATTAATACTTTGAAACATCATAGTTGCTCATGCTATTTGAAAAACTTCTGAAGGTACTTTTCCTATATTTAGTCATAAGAACCCAAAAAAGATCATAATCTCTCACATAACTCAAAACTTCATACTTATGGGTTATTCTGCTAGATCTCCAAGTTCCAATGCCTTAAACCTCAATTCAGGGGAAATAATATTATAGCCACTCCCATTCCAAAGAGCCAAATCTTTGTTTTTGTTTACTGCTAAGATGATTTGCACAAACCCTTTACAAGATATAAGAAGGCAGAATAACAATCCAAGTCAAATGCACATAGAGATACATTCTGATGGGTCTTCCAATCAAATCCCTGAAAGATATTCATCTTCTTCCCAGAAAAAAAAAGAAAAAAACTTTAAACATATAAAAGACACTATTCTAAGGAAAAGGAAAAGCATAAGAGGAGGCAATGAGAGCAATTTAAAGTACTAGATATAATCAAAGACCTGAAAGGTAAACTCAGGATATCCCCCTAAATACGTGTAGTTCTGTTACCTCCTTGATGTTGTTAGGATCTCTTGTAGGTGACACTTCAATATACAGTGTTGCTCCTCATTCCTCAAAGGACTAACACACACAAATATTCTAAGAGACTACAATCATCAAGTATAAGCTAGTCTTGGGAGGGGCAGGGGGGTTGCAAAACAACAACAACAACAACAACAACAACAACAAAGCTAGTCTTTATAAAAAGTAATGTCACAAGCCAGGTGTCGTGGGTCATGCCTGTAGTCTCAGCACATTGGGAGGTCGAGGTGGGTGAATCATGATGTCAGGAGTTGGAGACCAGCCTGGCCAAAATGGCGAAAACCCATCTCACTAAAAATGCAAAATTAGCTGGGAGTGGTGGCATGAACCTGTAATCCCAGCTACTCAAGAAGCTGAGGTAGGAGAATTGCTTGAACCCGGGAGGCAGAGGTTGTAGTGAGCCAAGATCATACCGCTGCACTCCAGCGTGGGTAACAGAACAAGACTCCATCTCAAAAAAAAAAAAAAAACAACGTAATGTTCACTCAAAACCAAGTTCATAAAACACTTTCACATGTAACATTTCACTGACCATTCACTACCTCCATTTAACTACCAGTGAGGGCAATCTGTTACCCTCATTTTACAGATGAGTAGTGGAGGGACTTACCTAAATTCATACACTTTGTGACTGGTGGAGCCTCCAACTCAAATGACATGACATCAAATCCCAAGTACTTTCCACACCACATTGTGCCTCCACATTCCACATGAAAAAGTCACAAAACTATCCTGCCTGCCCAATCTGCACTGGTCTATTACCAATACTATAAAAACAAATGTCTGCTGTTAATGACACCATGTGTTATGAGTACAAAAGAGAAAGAAAACAAACTCGGTATTTTCTCTGAGAGGCCTGGCACTCTGATCAGCACCCAACCTATACTTTGACTAACACAGTTTTCACAACAAGTGCTTCAGGTAGGTGCCGATATTCCAAATGTATACCTCAGAAAACACAGAGGCCTATTAACTTGACTAAAGTCACGTATTAAACAAATGACACAGCAATGATGTTAGCCACATATCTGCTATACCACACTGCCTAAAATGGTATCATATCGATGCCCTTTTCTGGTCATCAACAAGAAAAATAAAGTACTTTTTAGGTTAAAATATCTTCATGTGTCAAGTAACCATTTCTCCACTTGTTGCTGTCATAATTTCACTTCCAAGCACAGCACCTTTCTCCTTCCTGATTTTCTCTGGTTTACTCAGTATCTGCTGGCCTCACTGTGCCCTGGAAAAGGGGATAGCTGTTGGAACAGAAAAGTGATGTATCATTAACTAACAGTACTTTACACAGCCACAGGAATCATGCAAATATTATTTCTGCCCTGGGTCTAAGTTAATTCTGTCAAATAGTATGTGTCAGTTATGAGAAATATGAGCCTGACCAAACAATTATGAAATGAAAACAATGAACAAACTATGAACAATCTATCATTTTAATCACAACACTCTAAGGGCGTTCCAATCCAGACAAGACACAAGAACAACAAAATGGCATAAAAGTAATCTCATTATCATCCCAGAGTCTGGCATCCCACCACATTACAACACTGAGGGCACATGGCATTAGTCTCAGAATACTGTACTCCCTCCCTCAGGTGTTGACTGCTAAAGAGAGACAAAGATAGATAAGAAAAAATATAAACATGACTCTAGTTTTAAACTTGGGAAAATTACTGAAAGACTTCCCAGAACAAAATTTAATTAGCTTTAACAGGTTAAGGTATCATTAGGAATCTCAAAGGGGGCTTCCTTAACTGAAGCAAACAGGAGAAACTTTCTGTTAATACAGCTGTATACTCAGAATGGAAGGTAAACAACTAAAAAGGCTTTAAACCAAAACTCTATGTTCGAGGAACAAATAGGAAAAGCTAGGTGTATCTGAGCCAAACTGGAGGAGTTGTGGAAAAGTCTGCTGATAGGCTAAGAACAGGAACAGGAGCAGATAAAAAGGAAACAGGAAGAACTGAGCTAGAGGGAGTATGGGGGGAAGGAGGAGGAGCAAGGGACAAAGAAGGCTGGAACCCAGGAAGTACTGATGGATATGGGCAACATAAGCCTAGAAAAGGAAAGAAATACCCAGAATTGAAAGGTCTGCCAGAGCTTCCCCTGTGGAAAGGACCCTCCTCTTCTACAGGCTAAAATAAAGATAAAGGAAATGACCTGGCCAAGCCTAGAGAAAACAGGGTTCATTTAAGACATAGGGGAGAGTCCTGCCCAAGGATTCTATAAGATAGAATGGAGGGAAATTTTCAGTGCTTTTAAAAATGTAACTTCAAATAGATAAATTATATGGCATGTAAATTATCTCAATAAATTTGTTATTTTTTAAAAAGTGTGGGCTGGGCATGGTGGCTCATGCCTGTAATCTCAGCATTTTGTAGGGTGAGGCAGGAGAATCACTTGAGGCCAAGAGTTCAAGACTAGCCGGGGCAACATAGGGAGACTCCACCTCTACCAAAAAAAAAAAAAAAAAAAAACCTTAAAAATTAGCCAGGCATGATGGCACTTGCCTGTAGTCCCAGCTACTTCGGAGGCTGAGGTGGGAGGTTAGCTTGAGCCTGGGAGGTCAAGGCTGCAGTGAGCAGTGAGAGCCCACTGCACGTCAGTCTGGGAAACAGAGCGAGACCCTGTCTCAAATAAATGCATAAATAAAGGTGTGTCAAGCTGGGCAATGTGTGACTACTTCGAATTCTGTTAACATAGTTAGTTCAGTTATCGCCAGAAAAGTACCCCCAAATCCCCTCACTCAGTAGGTAAAGTTTACTTGTGTCTGGGAACTTCTCTGTTGGAATACATCAGGAGTTTTATGAATACATGAAAACCAGTAGGGGAGAATACCGGGAGCCAGGTCTTTAAAGAAGTCCCCCATTTTTGCTCTTAGAATTTATTTGACAAAATTTTATATGATGGTATAGGGAAAGGAAGCATTTGCCCAGAGGATCAGGTTTCTTCAGAGGATGATCTAGGGCCAAATCCACCTAGTCAAAGAGAAAACGATCTGAGTTTTGTAAAAAGTCAAGTCAGTTCTGAACAGACCTCAGAACGTTAATCATAAAATGATCGCAGAAGACTTTCTCTTTGCTACCCCCGCATTGGGCTGTACGCCCCGTGTCACTTCCGACGGTTACTACTGAAGGCGGATGCTTTGCCATGATCCCAGAAGTTTCTGGCGAGCTGCCCAATGACACAAATTATAAAGCCATTCGGGGACCGACCTGGGTGAAGCTAAGCGCCACGTCCAGCGCTTGACTCCCCCTTCATCCCTCCCAATATAGAAAAAGGGACAGAAGAGGGCAGCAGGCAAGCAGGAACGCCCAATCAGCCGTCTTCACCCCCCTCCCCTGAGCCAGGTTTCGGGGAGCCGCCCCCTAGCCCTCGCGTAGGCCCATTCCCACCGGCCGCAGCCCTGGGCCAGCGACCCCGAGGAGGAGGGGACAACGGCAGCGAGCGCCCCCACCGGCAGCAAGCGCACCTCCCCGGGGGCAGCGGCCCCCGCGGCCCGTGGGGCCCGAGCCTCCCCGGGAGCAATAGGCTATCGATTCAGCTGCCTGTCGCTAGGAGCCCCGGGAGAGCGAGGCCTACACCGCCCGGCCGGAGCCCCGGCCTCGATTTCGCCACTTTCCCCAAACCAGAGGGAGAGCCCGAGGGCAAGCAGGCCCGTCTGGGCGAGAGGGAGGAGATGCAGAGACCACTTGCAACGGCGGCCGCGGGAAACCGGGTGCGGGACGCCGGGATCCCGCCAACAAGTCTCCCGGGGGTCGCCCACCTACCCCCTGCCTCGCAAGTTGCGCATTCAAGTTAAGGCTGGTGCCCTTTAGCCTCCACTGCCCTCATCACTCTCGAAATCGTATTAAAAACAAGACGAAGAGGAGGCCACCACATCAGGAAAGGCCATGGTGCTGGGGCCCTGAGAGCGCCGAGGGGGGCGGCCCATGGCGACCCCACCGCCAGTCACCTCCCTTCCGCAGACCCCGCCAGCCCCCGGGTCGCCGACCCCGGCCCCTCGGCGTCCGGTGTGTCACCGCCCGCTTCCCAGCCCCAAGACCCCTTCTACTTGACACCGGCGACGGGGGCTCCAGCTCCCCCTTGCCTCCGGCGCGCCTCGGCCTCCTCCCCCTCCACATCCCCAAAATGCCCCCAGCACCTTTTAAAGTACGCGGAGGAAGAGTTTGTCGTCAAACTTTGCCGAGCGGTAACCTCGCCCCCCTCCCCGACCCACACTTTCAGGGCAGGCATCAGGAGAGATCACTTTGCACTTGGGATAAAGCGAATTAAGGAGCTGTCAACCATTTTAGGTCTTTTTTATAGAAGACATCCTCTCCTTCCCCTCCCCCTGCAATGGTTTTAATTTGACACCAAACCTTCCCACCGCAGAAGGGGGATGAGACACGGAGGGGGTGGGGACGGAGGGCAGGAGGAGGGTGACCGGGGAGAGCCAGAGGGGGAGGCTGGGAGGGGGCCGGGAGGCGCGGGGAGGGAAAGGGGGTTGATTTACCTGAGACCAGCCACTGGCCTCCATTGTTGGAGAATTCAATGGCATTGACACAGCCGAAGTGGCCGAGGAGGTCCTTCTTGTAGAGGTTTCTGCAGCCCCGCAGGCGTCTCCTCTGAAAGTCCTGAGTGAGCAGGGGGTCCCCATGCAAGCCCCGCTGGGACAAGAAGCCCACCACTGACCTCATGCTGCCCCCCAGGCCAGCTCTCCTCTTCATGCTGGAACCGCCGCCGCCGCCGCCGCTCGCGCCGCCGCCCCTCCCTCGGCCTCACGCGCGGCCGCCGCTCCCCCCACCCGGCCCTCCCCCCGCGCTGCGATCCGGATGGTTCTTTAACCAGCCATGGCAGGCAGAGCGAGGTGTGCAGACACTCGGCGGCGTTCGCGGCTTCCTGACGGTCCCCTCCCTCTCCTTCCCCCCGAGGCTCCTCCCTCTCCCTCTCCGCCTCCTCCAGCAGCTGATCTTCAGCTGCCGCCGAGCTTCCGCGATGCGCGGCCCTTCCGCCGGCTGCGGGGCCCCGAGAACGCGGCGTCGGCGCCCCTCCCCCCCGGCGGGGGGCTGGCCGGAAGAACGCGGGCGTCCGGCCGGGAGACCGCGGGCGCCGGCTGCCTTCCCGGTTGAGCCGCTTCCCGCGCGGGGACCCGGGTGGCGCCGGGCGGAGACCCCGCTGCACCCTATCGCACGGCACTCCGCGAAGTTGAACGCGCGTAACAATCCGAGTGGCCTCCGGGCTTCGGCTCGCCCTCCTCCCTCGGGGATCCGCGGGCCGGCTGCCGCCCGGAGGCCAGCGCCCGGGCGAGTTCGGGGCAGATGCAGCTGGGGTGGGGGAAGGTGCGGACCGGGACTCCGGTCCTCCTCCCTCTGCCGGCCTCTGCCTGAGGCCGTCCAGCCCTGCGCGAGGCGGGGGAACCGGGAGTTAGGACCGCACGCTTGGAGGGAGGTTGCCTGGGGGTTTTGTTCGCGCACCCGCCCCTTCCCCTCTCCTGGTAAATGTTTTAACACCGCCCCTCCTCCCCGAGTCCAGTTCTCTAACTCTCCCTTCCTCCGGTCCTTCAGTTTAGAAACGCTAAATTGTTCCATCTAGCAGATAATAGAGTGGTACATGGTGGGGAAAAGAGAAAGGGAGAAAAGGATAAAGACGTGGGAAGAAAACAGCCAAAACCGAGTTGATGAAGTCCCGAGAAGCACGAGGTACTTCTCTCCGTTCCAGATAAATTGGCAGGACACAAGAAGCGTGATTTGAAACTAGCGATATATGTTACTGGGTGCGGTGAGCTCCTCTCGAAGGTCTCGAGTGGGGAGCGCTGAGGTTGGACAGCTGTTGACCAGCAGCTGCGCTCCAGGCCAGACGTAGCTGCACTTCAGTAAGATGGGAGTCACCGCGTTGACCCTAGAGAGTGTTAAGTGCTTTGGAATTCTACCAGATACAGTTAAAAGTCCCCTTTTCGATGTATTATGGTACTTTTCCTGGAAGCTATCCTCTGTAATTAAGTGGTAATACGCTGCTGAAATAGGCACTTAGCAGTTTTGCCCTTTCAAGTTAGCAGGAATTACACCCTCTTGACCAGAGATGGCACAGGAGCAGTTGAGTAGAATCACCATTGAAAGATGGGCTGTACATCTCTGAACTGGAAAAGATTAAAAAAAAAAAAAAAAAAAAAAAAGATAGGCTGAACATGGAAGAGGTTTACCCATCAAACAAAATTATTTACTTGTACTTTTTGTTCAGTGATGATAAGATTAATCATACTAATAACACATATGCAAGTGTTTCATATAAAAGTACATATTCTAGCAAACATTACTTAAACAGAAACCAAATTCCATCAGAACTTGTGGAAAAAGGCCAAAAAAATAAATAAATTTTAAAAGAAATTCCAAAAATGTGAATTTTAATGGAACATTGTTCCTCTAAATAGGAAACTATGTGGTACTTTCTTTTAAAAGATTTTATTCTCAAGATGCCTTGTAATAATCCTTTGTGTTTATTCATTATAATTACCACCTGAAAATAGCAGCAGCACACCGGCTTTATTAAAGATGTATAGCATCAAACATCCTAAACATCCTTCTGTCATAGTAATGTCAAAATGTTTAATCATTTATTTTTGTGAGGATATGTGTCTCCCCCACTCTACTGTAAGTTCTCTGAGAGCAGGGACCACGTCTGTTCTGCTCAAGGGTGTCTGTCTGTCTGGAGCCAGGACTTGCTGGCACTAGTGGCCATTTAAATACTTGCTGAATTCCTGAATGAACTTAGGGAGTGGGGAGGAGTTTGGAGGGAAAGGTCGTGCTTTCCGGTTTGGATATGTTGGGTTTGACCTGTGTTTCATTCCAGTGTAATCCACTTATTCCAAGGCCGGTTTTCCTACCCACCGTTCCTTTGCTTGGCATACTCAATCCACACATTCAAAACCCCGTCTGACTTCTTCCAGTTAATAGGCCATTATTTATAACTACCCTATTTGCCTGGAGTGGGGGAGATATGTTTGAAGTGGACTTTACTGTGGCAGTGTATAATACGAACATTCCTCTGCCCTCTTAAGCACATACTCCCTTCTCTACAATTTATACTGAATCCCTGGAAAAATTGTCCCATTTACCTCAGCATAAAAATAGACCAGTATCTGGTCACATGCCAGCCCAAATCTGGGACTTTGCTGGAAACTTCCTTAACTGTTCAGTGACCAACCATGACAGAAAGGTAGGACCACCTAGCCTGTTTATATCCTACTGCTAGTCTGGCCGGCTTTTTATAAGCCTGAATGAAACAGCTTCCCATTCCTCTAATTAGAGTTGTCGGATAAAATGGAGGATACCCAATTTGATATGAATTTCAGATAAACAATGAATGTTTAAGTATATCCCGTGAAATATTTGAGATATGCTCATTATTACTTATTTGAAATTTGAATTGGGCATCCTGAATTTTTATTTGCCCAATCTGGTCACCTACTTATAACCAGCTTCAAAAGATCAAACTTTGTATCAATTTGCTTTTATTAAGAATTTAACTGGCCAGGTGCAGTGGCTCAAGCCTATAATCCCAGCACTTTGGGAGGCTGAGGTGGGTGGACCACCAGGTCTGGAGTTCAAGACCAGCCTGACCAAGATGGTGAAACCCCGTATCTATTAAAAATAAAAAAATTAGCCAGGCGTGGTGGTGGGCACCTGTAATCTCAGCTACTTGGGAGGCTGGGGCAGAGAACTGCTTGAACCCAGGAGGCGGAGGTTGCAGTGAGGCAAGATTGTCCCATTGCACTCGAGACTGGGCCACAGAGCAAGACTCCATCTCAAACAAAGAATTTAAGAATTTAACATAGTCACTAATAACGTTGTAAATAACTACATACAACAAACAGTTTTTTCACTACACTTGTAACAAAACTGCAATACCACCAACATTTAATCAACTTTGATGACCACATGAGCTTTGTCTTTTTCATATAGGCATTTATGGTGAAAAATTCAGTGTACTTAGCTTTAAAATAGCAAATGAAATTTCTTCTGAGTAAACTGATCCATTGCAGAGAATGGAAGAGGGAGAGGAGTAAAAAACTCATATTTTTCTTCCCTAAACCCAGAAACTTATGTGTATTAATATTCATACTCAGAAAGCCTTGCAACACTGATTTGGAAATCCATTCTGGAAAAACTAAGATATGGAAATTGCTTAACCCAAGAACTCTTAATTGCTTCACCATGGATCGAATACTACTCAAATGTAGAATTCTGAGAAATGTATTTACTTTTTGACTTCTATTTCGTTTGACTACAATATCACTGTAAAAAGAGTAAGTATCTTTAAAAACTGAATGCTAAGGAAATGCTCAAACATTAGAAACTGTGTTTTTGAAAATTATTTATTTATTTATTTAGAGGGTCTGGCTCTGTCACCCAGGCTGGAGTGCAGTGGTGTGATCTTTGCTCCCTGCAGTCTCAACCTCCCAGGCTCCAGTGATTCTCCTACCTCAGCCTCCTGAGTATCTGGAACTACAGGCTCATACAACCACACTCAGCTAATTTTTGTCTTTTTTGTAGATGGAGTTTCTCCATGTTGCCCAGGCGGCTCTCAAACTCCTGGGCTCAAGTGATCATCCAGCCTCCACCTCCCAAAGTACTGGGATTACAGGCATGAGCCACCTAGCCTGGCTGTGTTTTTTGTTTATTGTTTTGTTTGGTTTGAGAAAATAATAAGCCATTCTCAAACTTTTATTAAATCTTACCATATTAAGTACTACATATGGATACTAATACGCTCAGAAAAGTTTTTTTCAAAATATTTTCAAATTTAAGCCACTATTCATAATGAGATGTTAATTCATGCAGAGATCAATGCCTCAAATATACATATAATTTAACTGTAACATTTATTTTTAACTTTTTAAAGAGAGGGTCTCTCTGTTGCCCAGGCTGGAGTGCAGTGGGGCAATCATAGCTCACAGCAGCTTGGCACTCCTGGACTCAAGTGATCCTCCCACCTCAGCCTCCTGAGTGATTAGGACTACAGATGCATGCCACCATACCTGGCTAATTTTTTAAAAAATGTTTTGCCATTTTGCTGCCCAGGCTGATCTTGAACTCCTGGCTTCAAACTATCCTTCTTGTCCTCCCGAAGTGCTGTCACTACAGGCATGAGCCACCTCGGCCTGCCAACATTTAAATTTTAAAAGGTAAGTTTTTTATTGGTCATCTCAGATAGACAACAGTCACTTTTGACGTTGAGGAGAAAAGAAACTGATTTATTTAAATTCATATTCTTCCAACAAGACCCATTGGACATGTATATTTTCATTTTTAATAACAACTTTATTGATACATAATTGACATAGCATAAAATTCACCCTTATAAAGTATACAATTCAGTGGTGGTTATTATATGCACAAAGTGGTATAACTATCACCATCTAATTCCAGAACATTTCACTATCCCAAAAAAGAAACCTCATATACATTAGCAGTTGCTCACAATTTCTCCCTCCCCTCAGCTGCTGACAACTACTGATCTAATTGCTATGTCAATGGATTTGCCTATTCTGCATATTTCTTTTTTCTTTTTTGAGATGGAGTCTGGCTCTGTCACCCAGGCTGGAGTGCAGTGACACGATCTCGGCTCACTGCAACCTCCGCCTCCCAGATTGAAGTGATTCTCCTTCCTCAGACTCCCCAGTAACTGGTATTACAGGTGTGCACCACCACACCCAGCTAATTTTTTATATTTTTGGTAGAGACAGGGTTTCACCATGTTGCCAGGCTGCTCTCAAACTCCTGACCTCAAGTGATCCAACTGCCTCAGCCTCCCAAAGTGCTGGGATTACAAGAATGAGTCACCACACCTGGCCTATTCTGCATATTTCGTAGAAGTGAAATCATACAATATGTATGGTCTTTGTATCTGGTTTCTTTCACTTAGCATAATATTTTCAAGGTTCATCCATGTCGTAGCATGTAACAGTACTCCATTATATTTTTAGACCAAATAATATTCCACTGTATGGATATACAGCATTTTGTTTATCTGTTCATGAGTTGATGGGCATTCGGGCTGCTTCCACTTTTTGCCTATTATGAATAATAATATCACTATTGAAAAAATAAAATAAAAATAATAAATGATAAAAAATAATACCACTAATAACAACTTTTTTGTGGGCATATGTTTCTATTTCTCTTGGGCATTTTACATAGTAGGGCAATGTTGGGGTTATATGGTGACTTTATGTTTAATTTTGTGAGAAAGTACCAAACTGTTTTGCATATCAGCTGACCATTTTACATTCCACAGGTCATGTATGAGGGTTCCAATTTTTTTACATCCTTGCCAACTCTAGTTATTGTCCAACTTTTCTATTATAACCATACTAGTAAGTGAAGTAGTTTCTCATTATTGTTTTGATTTGCAATTCCCTGATGTCTATTGATGTTGAGCATCTTTTCTTATGCTTATTGGCCATTTGTTTTTGTTTGTTTGTTTGTTTGTTTGTTTGTTTGTTTGTTTGAGTCAGTCTCTCTCTGTCACTCAGACTGGAGTGCAGTGGTGCAATTTTGGCTCACTGCAACCTCCACTTCCTGGGTTCAAGCGATTCTTGTGCCTCAGCCTCCCAAGTAGCTGGGATTATAGGTGTGTGCCACCATACCCAGCTAATTTTTATATTTTTAGTACAGACAGGGTTTCACCAGCCCAGGCTGGTTTGGAACTCCTAGGCTCAAGTTATCCACTTGCCTTGACCTCTCAGAGTGCTGGGATTATAGGCTTGAGCCGCTGATCCCAGCCTTCTTAGCCATTTGTATATCTTCTTTGGAGAAATTTCTCTCTAGACCTTTTGCCCATGTTAAAAATTGAAATATTTGTCTTTTTATTACTGAGTTGTAAGAGTCCTTTACACGTTCTAGATGTAAGTCCTTTATCAGGTATTTGATTTGCAAATACATTTTCCCATTGTTTGGGTTGTCTTTTCACTTTCTTGATTGTATTCATTGAAGCACAAAAGTTTTTACTTTTGATAAGCTCCAGTTATCTATTGTTGTGTGTGTGTGTGTGTGTGTGTGTGTGTGTGTGTGTGTGTGTTTTGTCATGTGAGATTTTGGTATCATATGCCTAATCCATGGTCAATTTTTTAAGAAAAAACCACTGCCTAATCCAAGGTCACAAATATTTACTTCTATATTTCTTCTAAGAGTTTCATAGTTTTTAGATTTTATTGTTATGTCTACGATCCCATCAGTTTTATATATGGTGTGAGCTAGAGGTCCAACTTCATTATTTTGCATGTGGACATCCAACCATCCCAGCACCAGTTGTTAAGAAGAAGATTCTTTCCTCCACTGAATTGCTAAATGTATAGAAATACAACAAATTTTTGTATATTGATCTTGTACCCTGCAAACTTGCTTAACCCATTTATTAATCTTAGTTGATTATAAGAATTTGTTAAATTTCCTATATACCAGATCATGTCTTCTGTTAATAGAATTCGTTTTACTTCTTCATTTTCAATCTAGATGTCTTCTACTTCTTTTTATTACCTAACTGGCTTGGCTAGAAACTCTAGTACAATGTTGAACAGAAGTAGTAAGAGCAGACATCTTGTCTTGTTTCTGATATTAAGGAGGAAAGTTTTAGTCTTCTAGCTACCATTAAATATTATGTTAGGCCGGGTGTGGTGGCTCAAGCCTGTAATCCCAGCACTTTGGGAGGCCAAGGTGGGTGGATCATGAGGTCAAGAGATCAAGACCATCCTGGTCAACATGGTGAAACCCCATCTCTACTAAAAATACAAAAAATTAGCTGGGCATGGTGGTGCGTGCCTGTAATCCCAGCTACTCAGGAGGCTGAGGCAGAATTGCCTGAACCCAGGAGGCGGAGGTTGCGAAGAGCCAAGATCACGCCATTGCACTCCAGCCTGGGTAACAAGAGCGAAACTCCATCTCAAATATATATATAGGCTGTGTATTTTACATAGATGCCATTTACTAAGTTGCAGCAGTTTTCTTCGATTCCTATAGAATATTTTTTATCATGCAAAGATGTTGGATTTTGTCAAGTGTTTTTGTGTATTGAAATGAGATGATCATATGGTTTTTATCCTTTATTCTATTAATATGGTTTATTATACGGATTGATTTTCATATATTTAGCTAATCTTTCATTCCTGAAATAACCCTTTTGGTCATGGTGTATAATCCTTTTTGCATGTTGCTGGATTCAGTTTGCTAGTGTTTTATTGAGGACTTTTTGTGACTATATTTATAAGGAATTTTGGTCTGTAGTTTTTGTATCTTGTGATATCTTTGTCTGGTTTTGGTACTAGGGTAATACTGACCTCATAGAATGAGTTGGGAAGCCCATCCTCCTCTATTTTTTGCATAGGTTTGTGACAGATTAATGCTAATTCTTTTTTAAACATCTGGTAAAATTCACAAAGGAAGCTATCTGCCCTGGGCTTTTGTTTGTGGGAAGATTTTTAATTACTGATTCAATCTCTTGTTATACTTTTGTTCAGATTTTTAATTTCTTTTTATTCTGTTTTGGTAGTTTGTGTGTTTCTAGGAATTTCTCCATTTTATCCAGGTTATCTAATTTGTTTTCATGTTCACAGTGTTCCCTTATAATCCTTTTCATTTCTGTAAGGTCAGTGGTGGTGTCACTTCTTTTATTCCTAATTTTGGAAACCTGACCCTTCTCTCTTTTCTTGGACAGTATAGGTAAAAGCTTGTCAATTTTGTAGATATTTTGAAAGAACCTAGTTTTGGTTTTATTTATTCTATTGGTTTTCTCTTCTCTATTTCATTTATTTCTGCCCTGGCCTTTGCTATTTCCCTCCTCCTGCTTGCTTTGGTATTAGTCTTCTTTCTCTAATTACTTAAATTGGAATATTATGTCTTCCCTAGAATAGTAAAACCATGGAAAATATCCTTCAAACATGAAGGAGAAATACTTTCCCAGACAAACAAAAGCTGAGGGATTTCATAACACCAGACCTGTCCTACAAGAAGTGCTAAAGGGGGCCAGGTGCAGTGGCTCATGCCTGTAATCCCAGCACTTTGGGAGGCTGAGACAGGCAGATTGCCTGAGGTCAGGAGTTTGAGACCAGCCTAGCCAATGTGGTGAAACCCTGTCTACTAAAAATTAGCTGGGTGTGGTGGTGGGCACCTGTAATCCCAGGTACTCGAGAGGTTGAGGTAGGAGAATTGCTTGAATCCAGGACACAGAGGTTACAGTGAGCCAAGATTGCACCATTGCGCTCCAGCCTGGGTGACAGAGCAAGACTCCATCTCAAAAAAAAGAAAAGAAAAGAAAAAAGAAAAAAAGAAATGCTAAAGTGCTAAAGGGGGTACTTCAAACAGAGAAAAAAGGATGATAATGAGCAACAAGTAATCTCCTGAATGTAGAAAACTCACTGGTAATGGAAAGTAGACAGAAAAACACAGAATATTATAACATTGTAACTGTGTTGTGTAAACTACCTTTATCCTAAGTAAAAAGATTAAACAATGAAAATAATAACTGCAATGACTTTTCAAGACATATATAGTATAAGATAAAAAATAAAAATAATAACCATAATGACTTTTCAAGACGTGTAGTATAATAAGATATTAATAGAAACAAAATGTTAAAAAATGGGGGGATGAAATTAAGACATAGGGTTTTAATAGTTTTCTTTTTGCTTGTTTGCTTAAACAAACAATGTTATGTTGTTATCAGGTTAAAATAATGGGTTGTAAGGTAGTTTTTGCAAGTCTCCTGGTAACCTGAAACCAAAAAGCATACAATGCATACACACAAAAAATAAAAACGACCAGAAAACAAATATCAAAATGGCAGTCATATGTCCTTACTTATCAATGATAACCTTGAATATTAATGGAGTAAACTTTCCAATGAAAAGACACAGAGTGGCTGAATGGATGAAAAAATAAGACCCATTGATCTGTTGCCTACAAGAAACACACTTCGCATGTAAAGATACACTAGGGATGGAAAAAGATATTCCATGCCAATAGAAACCAAAAAAGAGCAGGAGTAGCCAAACTTACAGCAGACAAAATAGATTTCAAGACAGCAACTATAAGAAAAGACAAAGAAGGTCACTATATAATGATAAAGGGAATGATTCAGCTTGAGGATATAACAAATTTAAATATAAATGAACCCAACGCTGGAGCACCTGGAAACATAAATAAATATTATTAGATCTAAAGAGAGAGATAAGACTTAAGACAGTAATAGCTGGAGACTTCAACACCCCATTTTTGGCATTTGACAGATCTTCCAGACAGAACATCAATAGAGAAATTTTGGACTTAATCTGCACTATACACCAAATAAATCTAATAGATATTTATGGAACATTTCATCCAACATCTTCAAAATACACATTATTTTCCTCAGCACATGTATTATTCTTGAGGATAGACCATACGTTAGATCACAAAACAAGTCTTAAAACATTCAGAAAAATTTAAATAAGATCAAACACCTTCTCTGACCACAATGGAATAAAATTAGAACTTAATAACGAGGAATTTTGGGCCGGGCGCGGTGGCTCAAGCCTGTAATCCCAGCACTTTGGGAGGCCGAGGCGGGTGGATCACGAGGTCAAGAGCTCGAGACCATCCTGGTCAACATTGTGAAACCCCGTCTCTACTAAAGGTGCAAAAAATTAGCTGGGCATGGTGGCGTGTGCCTGTAATCACAGCTACTCCGGAGGCTGAGGCAGGAGAATTGCCTGAACCCAGGAGGCGGAGGTTGCGGTGAGCCGAGATCGTGCCATTGCACTCCAGCCTGGGTAACAAGAGCGAAACTCAGTCTCAAAAATAATAATAATAATAATAATAAAATAACGAGGAATTTTGGAAACTACACAAATACATGAAAATTAAATAACTTGCTCCTGAATTACTGTGAGTCAATGAAGAAATTAAGAAGGAAATTTTAAAAATTCTTGGAACTGGGCCGGGCATGATATCTCATGCCTATAATCCCAGCACTTTGAGAGGCCAAGGCAAGCAGATCATTTGAGGTCAGAAGTTTGAGATCAGCCTGGTCAATGTGGTGAAAACTGATTTCTACTAAAAAATACAAAAATTAGCCGGGCATGGTGGCAGGCATCTGTAATCTCAGCTACTTGGGAGGCTGAGGTGGGAGGATTGCTTGAACCTGTGCGGTAGAGGTTGCAGTGAGCTGAGATCAAGCCACTGCACTCCAGCCTGGGTGATGTAGCAAGACCCTGTCTCAAAAAATAAAAAATAAAAAAATTTTAAAACAAGTGATAATGGAAACACAACATACCCAAACCTTTGGGATACAGTAAAAACAGTACTAAGAGGGAATTTAATAGCTATAAGTTCCTACATCAAAGAAGAGGATAAACTTAAACAATCTAATGATGCATCTTAAAGAACTAGAAAGGCAAGAATGAAAAATTAATAGAAGAAAAATCAGAGCAGAAATAAATGAAATTGAAGAAAACAATAATGAAACAAAACATTGTTTTTTTTTTTGAAAAGTTGAACAAAATTGACAAACATTTAGACAGACAAAAAAAAGACAATACAAATAAATAAAATCAGAAATGAAAAAGGAGACATTGCAAATATTACTACAGAAATTCAAAGGATCATTAGTGGCTACTATGCGCAACTATATGCCAATAAATTGGAAAATCTAGAAGAAATGGATGGATTCCTTGATACACACAACCTACCAAATCTGAACCATGAAGAAATCCAAAATCTGAACAGACCAGTATCAAGTAATGAGATTAAAGTCATAATAAAAAGTCTCCCAATAAAGAAAAGCCCAGGACCCAATGGCTTCACTGCTGAATTCTACCAAATATTTCAAGAAAAAATAATGCTAATCCTACTTAAACTATTCCAGAAAATATAGGAAGGAATACTTCCAAACTCATTCTGCAAAGCCAGTATTGCCCTGATACCAACACAAGACAAAGACACATTAAAAAAGAAAAACTACAGGGCAATATCACCAATGAATATTGATGCAAAAATTCTCAGCAAAATACTAGCAAACTGAATTCAACAATACATTAGAAAGATCATTCGTTATGACCAAGTGGGATTTATCCCTGGGATGCAAGGATGGTTCAACATAGGCAAATCAATCAGTGTGATACATCATATCAACCGAATGAAGGATAAAAGCCATATGATCATTTCAATTGATGCTGAAAAAGCATTTGATAAAATTCAACCTTGAACTCCCGGGCTCAAGCAATCCTCCTGCCTCAACCTCCCGAGAAGCTGAGACTGCAGGAGCATATACTGTGCCCAGCTGTTTTTATTTTTAATTTTAGGGCTCCACATATAACCCCTGGTGAATGGCATAAGGAATTGTTAAAAAGAGGTATTGATTATTGTACCAGGCATATTGTCATTTACCCAAGATTTCTTTTCCAGATATGGTCCCATGGATATATAATATTTATTAAGCATCTTCTGCATGTTAAACACCACTAAAATAATGAAGTTGGGGAATATGTCTCTCTAAAGTAAAATATGACCAAAGAGAAGTAGAAAGACTATGGTATTGAGACAAATTTGTACATAGGTAAATTTATGTTACCTTTATGGATACAGTAATAAGGCTGAGATTTGCATTTCAGTTGTTGATAGAGAGCTGGTGGGTGGCATGGATAAGAATATTCAGGGAAAGTCTCAAGTGGAAAAAAAAAAAAAAAGAGGGCCTAGGACTGAGCTTTTAGGGATGCTTAGGGTCGATGCTTGGGTTCAGGAAGGTAACTTACCAAGGAGTCAGAAGACGTGACCAGAAGTATAAGAAAAAATTGGGAGAGCCTTGTATCCCAGAAGCTGGGACAAATGAGCATTTCGAGAAAGAGGGAATAGTTGATTATGTCAGTTATTGCTAAAAGTTAACAAGATGACTGAAAAATATTGGATTTGTTATACCAAAATCTCACCAGTGAGATACCAATGATATCAACCAAAGCCCCTTCAGGAGTGTGGTAGGGCAGGAACCCCAGGGGGAACTGGCTGAGCAGTGAGGAGAAGGATAGGAGATTGAAGAGGATCCAAGAAGCATTTTGTTTTGTATAATAGAAGAAAATGAGACTTTATATGTATATATGTGTATATATATAATTGCACTTTAGATTCTGGGGTACATGTGAAGAACACGCAGGATTGTTGCATAGCTACCTACACAGCAATGTGATTTGCTGCCTCCACCCGCCCCCCATCACCTATATCTGGCATTTCTCCCCATGTATCCCTCCCCAACCTCTCTATCCCCTGCTGTCCTCCCCATTCCCCCCAACAGACCCCAGTGTGTGATGCTTCCTTCCCTGTGTCCATGTGTTCAAAAATGAAACTATTTTAAAACCATTGAGAAGGACCTCATTCAGAGGGAAAAGTTGAAAATACATAGATGAAGCCAAATCATATACACTTGGCCCTCCATACCCATGGGTTCCACATTCATGTATTTAATCAATGTAGATCAAAAATAATTGAAAGAAAAAAAAGGATGCTTTTATCTGTACTGAACACGTACAAAGTATTTTTTCTTGTCATTATTCCCTATAGCAACTATTTCCATAGCACTTGTATTACATTAGGTATTATAAGTAACCTAAAAATGATTTAAAATATTTAGGAAGATGTGTTTACATTATATACGAATACTATACCATGTTATATAAGGGATTTATTTGAGGGGGTCCTGGAATTAGTCCCCCATGAATACTGAAGGATGACTGTCGTCTACGTGGAGGAATTCTGAGAAGACAAAGCAGATGGGATCCGAAGCACAGGAAAATACTTTGGCCTCAGTTAGGAGAAGGGCAGCTCCTCCATTAAAACAGGAGGGGAGGAGGACAGGATGGCTCAGGTAAAGGTAAGGCATCAAGAACATGGGAGCTGGGCGTGGTGGCTCATGCCTGTAATCCCAGCACTTTGGGTGGCCAAGGCAGCCAGATCACTTGAGGTCAGGAGTTTGAGACCAGCCTGGGCAACATACTGAAACCCTGTCTCTACTAAAAGCACAAAAATTTAGCCAGGTGTGGTGGCAGCCGCCTGTAGTCCCAGCTACTCAAGTGGCTGAGGCAGGAGAATTACTTGAATCTGGGAGGCAGAGGTTGTAGTGAGCCAAGATAGCGCCATTGCCCTCCAGCCTGGATAACAGAGTGAGACTCCATTTCAAAACAAAGAACAGGAGGGAGGGAGGACAGGATGGCACAGGTAAAGGTAAGGTATTAAAAGCATGAGGACTGCCATGTGATAGTTTCTATTTTGTCTGTGAAGAAGGAAAGCAACATACTCTATTGAGGGTGTGGGTTGAGGGGGAACCACAGTTGGTGAGAGATGGAAGGTTTGAATAAATGGTGAAAACTAGGGAAATGAGATGATCTAGCTTGGGTGATTTAAGGGCTCATTTGGAGTTTCTCTGGAACAAATCTGCCCTGTTCTACGTACGACATAACAGTGCACAAAATCAGGGCCATAGAGGAAGCAGATAATTAAGTTCATTTGGAGTTTGGGAGTTTCCGGGTGGATTAAATGGGAAAAAAAAAATTGAGGAACAATAGAGTTTAGGGTCTTGGCAAAATAGTGAAATTATAGATTATAGGATCTAAGCTAGATGAGGAGGGAAAATAAGAAAGGAGTGGAAAGAGCTGATCAGGGTCAATGAATGAGGGTCCCAATGAGGTCAAAGGAAGTTGTCGTAGGAGTAGTTAACAGATGAAGGGAAGGAAAAAATATCTTTCTCTCACCCATTCTAGGTTCATGGCTGAGGCTCCTGTAACAAAAGACAGATGAACAAGAGAAAAGCACACATAAGGAAATGAAGACACAAAGAAACAGTTAAACTTGCATATTTTTATGCTAAATTTGATGAAAAATAGTCATGGAGAAATGTAATTAGAAAAAGGAAGTATCATTTAATGGTAATAAACTAGGAGAGGATTTAGAAAGGCCTATTTGTTCAGTTTCTTCTCTGTGACCCTGTATCTTTGGAGATAAAAATTCTCCTTTCCTCCAGGTTAGAGTATCTACCTCTCCAAAGAAGATCTTATGACTTGCCTTGAAGGACAATCAGAAAATCCTTTCCAGGTGTTAGGGCCTGCCTGCCTCATGGGGAGAAGGGGTAGTGGGGGAGTGAGAGTGACTTTCTTGCTTCTGCCATTTTCTCAAACTCCATCAGCTTAAAATAGTCAATATGCCATGGTGCCATATTTTGGGGTAGTGTGTCCTGAACCCCATCACAGACAAGTTGAAGGGAGAGCAGTTTGTGGTCAAAGATGCTGGAATTAGAGATTCTGGAAGTGGCACCGTTACAGATGATGATGAAAGCCAAGGGTGATGAAAGGGGCGGGCTGCTCCAGTGGGGTGAATGAGAAAGATGTTGAGGAGATCAAGGGAATGAGCCACCCGGGTGCTGGTGGATGGATCATCCTTTTGATTTTTGAAGTCACCCAGGATAATGGCAGGGTTTGTGGTGGAAAGGAATCATGGGCCACCATCTTTGCTTGACTGAGCAGAGAGTTACAGGGAGGGCCATAGATAAAAGCAATGAGATGAGGAAGAGAGAGGGGTAGGTGAGTGGCACAGACCTCAGAGAAGTTGGCTTTTCCTTTTCTTTCAAAGAACAGAGAATGAGAGTCTGGAAATAGTAATGGGAAGCAAAAAAATAACAATCGCACCACTGTTTAAAAGTCTTTTAAGGTAAAATTATGATTCTCGTTAACCTGTAAAATGAAATGTGTTAGAAGTTTTAGTTAACTCATTATTAATGAGGGAAACAGTTAGATGTCCAAGGGTGAATCCACATTTATAAATCAGGCATATGGAAATGAACTGGAAAATGTAGGTAAAACTGGCGTCATCCCACTGTAGGAGAGGCAAGTCAATTCAGCTGCCGCTGGACAGAATTTACTTGCATGTCTATAGATAAGAATTATTTTGCACTGCTGTCAGGTATTTGTAATTTTCAGAGTTGTAAAATACCTCACAAGCAATAAAAGACTAGAATCAGATACCTTCGAAAAAGTGCTCTAAAGAATGTACAGTTTTCCACTGGAAATACCAGTTACATTTTTGCTTATTCAAAATTTTCTTACACTTCTCATCCCTGAGGTACGTGAAAACTGAGAGCATAAAACGCTATCATTTAGGTGGGCAAAAGGGAAAATGTCTTTAAGAGAGTGTCAGATTTTAATAAAGATAAGAATCTGGGGGAAATGTTTGAGAATGGCAGGTGATTTTGCAGGTTATAGATCATTAGTTCCAGAGAACACAGTGGTAGAATTTGGAAGGGGACTGAAGAGAAGGTAGGATGAGGCTGAGAGAGAAGTAATGTTGTAGGGAATATTATAGGCATAATAATACATTCAGATGGCAGTTCTTAAGCCAGATGTGGTGGTACATGCCTGTAGCTCCAGCTACTAGGGAGGTTGAGGCAGGAGGACTGTGAGCCCAGGAGTCCAAGACTGCAATGCATTATAACCACACCTGTGAATAGTCATTGTTTTTCAACCTGGGCAACATAGTGAGACTTCACCGCTTTAAAAAAAGAAAAAAGAATAGCGCTTCTCAATTGGGGAAGGATGTTGCCCCTCTTCCTCTCTCCTTTAAGGTATCAGATAAGACATAAACCAACCAGCTACAATGGAATAAAGAAGTTTTTCGTGGGTGCAGTGGCTCACACCTGTAATCCCAACACTTTGGGAGGCCAAGGTGGGCGGATCATTTGAGGTCAGGAGTTCAAGACTAGCCTGTCCAATGTGGTGAAACTTCATCTCAACTAAAAATACAAAAATTAGCTGGGTGTGGTGGCAGGCACCTGTAATTCCAGTTATTTGGTAGGCTGAGGCAGGAGAATCACTTGAACCCGGGAGGTAGAGGTTGCAGTGAGCCAAGATTGGACCATTGCACTTCAGCCTGGGTGACAAGAGTGAAACTCCATCTCAAAAAAAAAAAAAAAAACAAAACAATTTTTTGTAAGTGTGTTCTGGGTTTTCTGTTTGTTTTCACTTTTTTGTTTTGCTAAATCTGGCATTCCTAACCTAAGGGAACACTGGTCAATGTCTGGAGACATTTTTGATTGTCAAAACTGTGTATAACAGTGGGTGCTGCTACTGGTATCTAGTGGGTTGAGGCCTGGGATGCTGCTAAATATCTTTTTTTTTTTTTTTTTTTTGAGACGGAGTTTCGCTCTTGTTACCCAGGCTGGAGTGCAATGGCCCGATATCGGCTCACCGCAACCTCCGCCTCCTGGGTTCAGGCAATTCTCCTGCCTCAGCCTCCTGAGTAGCTGGGATTACAGGCACGTGCCACTATGCCCAGCTAATTTTTTGTATTTTTAGTAGAGACAGGGTTTCACCATGTTGACCAGGATGGTCTCGATCTCTTGACTTCATGATCCACCTGCCTCGGCCTCCCAAAGTGCTGGGATTACAGGCTTGAGCCACTGCGCCCGGCCGCTGCTAAATATCTTACAATGCACTGAAAAGCTCCCCACAAGAAAAGATTCTCCAGCCCAAAGTGTACATAGTGCCCAGGCTGAGAAACCCTGCGTTCAAACAATGATCTCTACATTATTGAATCACAAACTTTCCTTTAAATATTTTTCAACATGCACCCTAAGTTATTCACACATTAGAAGCATGTAATACAGTCCTAATATGTTGTGTACCTTCTAAAATTACAAAAATGTTTAAAAGGACAAGAAGATGTGATGCCGAAATTAACGCAATATTTTAAAATATAACATTTTGTTTATGATGGCCCTATCTTGCCCTACAAGCCAGGCTCTACTTTGGGAATAGGCATCATCCATTCACTTGGGATGGCAGGACCCAATGGTCTGCCTCTAGCTAGATTCCTTTGTCTGACACCTACTTTGGAGTCCATATGTGTTTGTCAAGCCAAATAATTGTTTTCCATGCTTCTCAAACCTGTGAAAGAGGCCTCAGGCACCTATCTCCTCAGGTATCTCTAATCCAGGTATTCTTTAGCCCTGCTGAAGCCCTGGAGGGTCCTCTAGATCCAGCTGGAACTGGCCAGAATAGGCTTACTGAGGACTATGTAGCCTTCAGTGTCAGGGGTTCATTTTCTGGCCCCCAAAATCCTCTAGTGGCTGTCAGTGCAGTCTAACCATTTTACCCTACCCACACTCACTTTGCCCCAGTAAATTCTGAGTGCTCATACCTAAGCTTTCTTCCTCTCTAGAGAAAGCCTCTTCTCTACCCACCCGAACTGGAACATCGTTGTATGGAACCACTTGAAGTGTTCCAAAGAAGACCACCTGTACTGATGGACAGATCTGAGAGAAACGAACAGCTTTCCCACTGGAGGGTGATGCTTTGGGCTGGTTCTAGTTAAAAGGTGGTGGCCTCATGTTTGCTAGCAGCATGGAGTCACATGGAACTGGCAGAGAAAGACTCCCATGGCCATTTTGGCCCCCTTCAGTGCCAGTACATGGCAAGAGGGCCCCTAGTATAAATGTAAGTGCATCTACATGTGTGTTCGTGTATGTGTTGCATTATATTTATTTTATTTACTTATTTATTTATTTTTTAAGAGACAGGGTCTTGCTGTGTTGCTTAGGCTGTTGCAGAACTCCTGGCCTCAAGCTGTTCTTCTCTCTCAGCCTCTTGAGTAGCTGGTATTACAGGTGCCAGCCACCCGCCTGGCTATATTTTATACATGTATTTGCATTTATGCATATTACTTTATATATACATGTACATAATTACATAGTATACATATTTTCATGTGTGTGTGTGTGAATATAGAGATAGATATATGTGTGAAACATATATATGTATGTATATATGTTTCCTTCTTGCCTGCATGGAGAAACACCACCACTGACTGGCAGACAGTGCCACAACATTGTATGTAAAATCATTTATATTTTAATTTTAATTTATTTCTCTTTTGATGCATATATTTATGTTACCTGTTTCTTTATATACTTAAAAATATACACATTTATGTATGCATATAAAAATTATGTTTATTATCTGTACCAAAAAAATCCTTTTTTTTTTTTTTTTGAGATAGAGTCTCACTCTGTCACCTAGGCTGGAGTTCAGTGGTGCAATCTTGGCTCACTGTAACCTCTATCTCCTGGGTTCAAGCAATTCTCCTGCTTCAGCCTCCTGCGCAACTGGGATTACAGGTATGTACCACGATGCCCGGCTACTTTTTGTATTTTTAGTAGAGACAGGGCTTCACCATGTTGCCCAGGCTGGTCTTGAACTCCGGGTCTCAGGTGATCTGCCTGCCTCAGTCTCCTTAAGTTCTGGGGTTACAAGCATGAGTCACCTGCCCAGCTAAAAAAAATCTTTTTTTTTTTTTTTTTTTTTTTTTTTCTCTAACTACTTTATTTTTAAGAGCAACTTTATGACCCTGCTTTATTTCTGAAATTCTGGTTTAGCACATTACAATATTATAATTTGAGGCCTGGTGCGGTGGCTCACACCTATAATCCCAGCACTTTGGGAAGTTGAGGCAGGTGGATCACTTGAGTTCAGGAATTCAAGAACAGCCTGGGCGACATGGTGAAATCTTGTCTCTACCAAAAATACAAAAAATAGCTGGCCTGGTGGTGGATGCATATAATCCCAGCTTCTCGGGAGGCTGAGATAGAAGAATTGCTGGAACCTGGGAGGTGGCTGTTGCCATGAGCCATGATCACACCACTGCACTCCAGCCTGGACAACAGAGTCAGACTCAATTTCAATAATAAAAATAACAATAATTTAAAAGTCTTGTTTCTATGCTCTGTTTAGCTTATTATTTAGTTTTGATGGAAACAAACCTGACAAAAATACGAAGAATTTAAATGGAGGAATTATTGTCTGGGCTTACTCAATAATTAAATTAATTTTTCAGTTTCATTCACCAATTTGTGAAGGTTTTTACTGAAATTCAGCTAATTTTTATCTCCTATGATATCAGTCAGCTGCCTTTGAAATTAATCAGAAAACACTATATTTTTATATATGAGCATTTCTATGTTACATACTTATATAATTTTTAGCAAAAAAAGTCACACCAAAATGGAAATGCTTCCAAATATAATTTTTCAAAATACTCTTTTGGAATAGCTTTCCAAAAAGCAGTTGCTTTCCCACTTGTCAAAATATCAACCCTACCTCAAAGAAATGGAGTTTTAAAATATTGTTTATTAGTATCTGTAAATAGCATACTACTGACAGCCACCTTATTATCATTGAAAAAGTCAGCACAGTTTGAATGCTTGTCTTTTTGCAAAAGAAAAGTGCAAGTTATTTATAGATTCTGTTTTTAATACTCTGACAAGAAAGACCAAGCAAACCTCTGGGTGAAGTCTAACATCGTCATCATCAATCACCATTTCATCATAGGCTACTGTATTATAAAGATTCTGCTATGTAAAAGTCTTATTTCTACAAAAATTAACATATTGATGTCATCCCCAGGCACAAAAAAATATGATATGGGGAAGCACCACTATCATTCCATCTGTGCTGTGGAACTCCTATATCTCTCTCAAGATATCAAAATGACTCATAACCAGCTGGCATCCAGACCAAATAAGGATGCCAGAGTCTATCTGCATGTTAAATACTAGCAAAGCTGAACTTCTTTTAGATTTAAAAAATATAAATAGACATCTAACATTGCCTTCCAACGCCCTAATGAATCATCATGCATACCCTCGACATGCCCATCCCACTCCACCAGGGGACCCTTGTGTTAGAAAATGGGGTTGCTTGGACTATTTGTATTTCATTGTGGAGGAACATGAGGCCTAAATGAGGTCAGTAAATTGAAGTCAAAGAGGCCTGCGTTAGAACTTCCTAAAATGGCTCCATTATTCATCAGCTGAGTAGTCTTATACAAATTGTATAATCACTGTGCTTCCATTTTTACATTTGTAGAGCAGGATAATATTGTAAAGTAGAGATAATGACACCTTATGGAACTAAACAAGGATTAAATAAAATAATTTTGTTAATAGGACCATAACACCTTTTCTAGACCCTCAGAAATTGAGCATACTACCCAAGCCCTTGCCCTTAGCCTTGATCTCTCTGTCTGTTTCACAAGGATCATGGAAGCCATCAGCTGAGGACTCCAACCAGGTCTCTCTGAGGCAGGAGGTGGGACTTGATTCCAGAGATAGGGCTTAGACACTGGACTAGATTGAGGATTAGCTGAAATGGGGCCAGGTTGAAAGCAGTTTTCGATCATACACACCTGCCAGTATGCCATGTCAATTTACTGTTGCCATGGCAACATCCTGGCATTACTACTCCTTTCCATGGCAATGACCCAATGACACAAAAATTACTACCCTTCCCTAGAAATTTCTGCATAAACCGCCCCTTAATCTCCATGCAACAGAAAGTAGGTACAGGCCAGGCATGGGTGGCTTATGCCTGTAATCTCAGCACTTTGGGAGGCTGAGGTGGGCAGATCACCTGAGGTCAGGAGTTCAAGACCAGCCCGGACAACATGACAAAACCCTGTCTCTACTAAAAATACAAAAATTAGCTGGCTTTGGTGGTGGGTGCCTGTAATCCCAGCTACTCGGGAGGCTTAGGTAGGAGAATCACTTGAACCTGGGAGGCAGAGGTTGCAGTGAGTCGAGATTGCCCCACTACACTCCAGCCTGGATGACAGAGTGAGACTTCAGAAAAAAAAAAAAGTGGGTGTAAATATGACTGAAAAACTTGTCCTGAGCTGCTCCCCTGCCTACACAGGTAGCCTTGCTTGGAAGGAGCAGTCACACAACTGTAACACTGCCTCTTCAATAAAGCTGTTTCCTCTGTCTCTGGCTTGCCCTTGAATTATTTCCTGAGCAAAGCCAAGAACCCTTGCTGGCTAAGCTTCACTTTGAGGCTCACCTGCCCCACGTCATCTCCACTGCAAAACTCCTTATCCAAGCACCATCTTATCCAAGAACGATCTCACATTGTTTTCTCACTTTAACTCATTCCATCAGTTATCCCCACTTTCTCCTCTGCGTTAATCCACTCCAGTGCTACTGACCTTTCTCCTTAAGTTGTTAAGTATGTCAGGTGTCTCCCAACATTGAAAAAAAATTTTTAACTTAGGTAATAAGTTAAAATTCATATTTACCCCTTTTCCCAATTCCATTTACCCTCTGAGAGAAAACCATGATTAACAACTTATTTAGCATTTA
Source organism: Saimiri boliviensis (assembly GCF_048565385.1). Taxonomy (NCBI): domain Eukaryota; kingdom Metazoa; phylum Chordata; class Mammalia; order Primates; family Cebidae; genus Saimiri; species Saimiri boliviensis. The sequence continues at coordinate 34,522,682 of NC_133450.1, read as the reverse complement.
TAAATTATATTAGTCAGTTTTTACACTGCTATAAAAAGACACCGAGGACTGGGCAATTTATAAAGAAAAGAGGTTTAATTTACTCACAGTTCCACGTGGCTGGAGAGGCCTCAAGAAACTCACAATCATGGCGGAAGGGGAAGCAGGCACATATTAAATGGAGGCAGGTGAGAGAAAGTGTGTGAAGGAGGAACTGTCAAATACTTACAAAACCATCAAATCTTATGAGAACTCACTCACTACCATGAGAACAGCATGAAGCAAACCACCCCCGATCCAGTCACCTCCTACTATTTCCCTCCGTCAACACGTAAAGATTCTAGGTATTACAATCGGAAATGAGATTTGGGTGGGGACACAGAGGAAACCATCTAAATCTACTTTATTATTTTAAATTCCTTCATAGCATAGTGTCCCATAGTCAATACATATTTCTTGAGTACACTATTGTATGCTCTAATGATATGGCTGTGAACAAAATGGATAATATTTCCTGCCCTTAAGAAGCTTATATTCTAAAGGCAGTGGGACACAGAAAATAACTAAGGGAAACAAGTAAAATATAAAAAATATATATTTTTTGAGATGGGGGTCTCACTCTGGTGCCCATGCTGGAGTGCAATGGCGCAGTCTTGGCTCACTGCAACCTTTGCCTTCCAGGTTCAACGGATTTTCCTGCTTCAGCCTCTTGAGTAGCTGAGATTACAGGTGTGCCCCACTATGCCTGGCTAATTTTGTATTTTTAGTCGAGATGGGATTTTACCGTGTTGGCCAGGCTTGCCTCAAACTCCTGACCTCAAGTGATTTACCCGCCTCAGCCTCCCAAAGTGCTGGGATTACAAGCCTGAGCCACTGCACCGGGTGTATAATATGCTTTTTCTCAGTCTCCCGAGTAGCTAGGATTAGAGGCCTGCACCACCATACCAAGCTGTCTTTTGTATTTTTAGTGGAGATAAGGTTTCACCATGTTGGCCAGCCTAGTCTGGAACTCCTGGGCTTTAGCAATCTGCCTGCCTCGGCCTCCCAAAGTGCTGGTATTACAGATGTGCACCACTGTGCCTGCCCGGCCTATAATATGTTAGATGGTGATAAGTACTGTGGAATTTAAATAGGGTGGTTAGGGAATATGTCACTGAGAAAAGTGACATTTGAATAAAGATTTAAGGGAGGTGAGGGAGAAGCCCTCATGGATATCTAGGGAAGAACCTTCCAAGCAGAAGAAACATCAAGTGCAAATGTCCTGAGGCAGGAGAATTCTTGCCATTGAGTCACAGCTGCAGTATCCATATATGAGCAATGTTAATACTTTTCAAATTCAGTTGGGCCAGGCATGGTGGCTCATGCCTATAATCCCAGCACTCTGGGAGGCTGAGGTCAGGAGTTTGAGACCAGCCTAGCCAATGTGGTGAAACCCCATCTTTACTAAAAATACAAAAATTAGCTGGATGTGGTGGCGTGAGCCTGTAGTCCCAGCTACTTGGGAGGCTAAGGTGGGAGAATCGCTTGAACCTGGAAGGCAGAGGTTGCAGTGAGCTGAAATTGTGCCACTGCATTCCAGCCTGGGTGACAGAGCGAGACTCCGTCTCCAAAAAAAAAGAAAAAAGAAAAAAAAAAAAAGAAATTCAGTCAAGGTCTTACCTGAATATACTGAAATTCAGTCAAGGTCTTACCTGAATATACTGAAACCTAAAGGCAAACTGTCAAGTGACCCACCACTAGCAATCATTTCTATAAAACAATAAGGGAAATCGGAAGGGAGATTATGTACACACATAAAAAGTTAGAAGAATGTATGTGTAGCTGTTACTGTGCTCATTTCTTTAAGTGGTCATGATGTCATAGTTGACATTTATAACTGTTGTTTTCCACTATGCATTCATTATTTTCTTTTTCTTTCTTTTTGTGAAATGAGGTTTCATTCCTGTCACCCAGACTGGAGTACAATGGTACAACCTCGGCTCACTGCAGCCTTCACCTCTACGACCCACGCAATTATCCTTCCTCGGCTTCCAAGTAGCCCATGCCCAGCTAGTGTGTGTATGTGTGTGTGTGTGTGCGTGCGTGCGTGCGTGCGTGTGTACAGTAGAGACAGGGTTTTGCTGTGTTGCCTAGGTTGGTCTCCAACTCCTGAGCTCACGTGGGGCACCCAACTTGGCCTCCCAGTGTGCTGCGATTACAGGCACAAGCCACCATGTCCATTCTGCACTCATTATTTTCTTTACCCTCCACAAGAACCTCTTTTTCTGGTCTAGGTTCTTTACCTGAGGAGGGAGCCAAAACTTCATTCCTGAAGGATCTAAATTTTCTTCAGCATTCTGCCTTTTACTGGTTGCTTTAATTTTCCATTAATCTTTCCTGTTAAACATGGAAGTGCTCAGAGGCTCCCCAGAGAATCTCTTAGATTCAAGAGAAACTCTTGGGTGCATGTCTTCATTGAGTAAGAGACTCAATTCCTTCTTGGTTATTGGATCAATCACTTCAGCCAGTTAAGCAATATCTTCTTGGCTGTTGGTTCAGTGGCTCCTCAGAGCCCAAAATGATCAGGTGGAATCTCAGCTTCTCATTCAATGGAACTATTGTTGTGTTTCATAATAGAAGCATTTCTCTGTGGAAACAAAGTTCTCCAAACCTCCAGAACTCCAAGTTGCAGAGGTGGGAAGTAAAAATCCCAGAAGTTGGTTATTAGGTGTAAGAATGAGAAAAGTCACTTACATGTCTAACCGTTTATTCCTGGACCCATGCATTCTGGCTGTGGGAGAAACAGCATGATATACGGGGAAATAGATGGCATTTTGTAAGATAGAATCTCAGTCTTTCAGGATGCTATCCCTCAACAGGTGCTGGTGCTGAAAACAAGCGATGAGTAGGCTAATCCAGCATTCCACCAGGCTAGCTGCTTCTGGGTAATGAGGTATGTGGAAAGATCATTTTTTCCTTTACATCATGAATGTAGTTGCAATACCTGCTTTGAAATCTTGACAATTGCAGCATTTGTGTCATATCAGTGTCAGTCTGTTAATCATCTTTTCTCTTGAGATGTGCTACATAGTTGTGTTTCTTCATATGTCAAATGATTTTGTTTGTTTCTGAGACAGGGTCTCCCTCTGTCGCCCAGGCTAGAATGCAGTGGTGCAATCATGGCTCACTGCAACTCCAGACTCCGGGGCTCAAGTGATCATCCCACCTCAGCCTCCTGAGTAGCTGGGATTACAGGTGTGTGCTGCCATACTTGGTTAATCTAAAAAGAGACAAGTTCTTTCTATGTTTCCCAGGTTGGTCTCAAACTCCTGGACTCAAGCCATCCTCCTGCCTTAGCCTCCCAAAACTGTATGATTACAGGTATAAATCACTACACTCAGCCATTTGTCAAATAATTGAGTTGTTTTCTGAACATTGTAAATATTAAGTTGTGAACATAGATACTGTTATGTTTCTTAAAGAGTTGAAAGCCAGGTTCAGTGGCACATGCCTGTAGTCCAGGCTACTTGGGAAGCTGAGGCAGGATGATCGCTTTAGCCAAGGGGTGTAGTGTAGTACACTATTATCATGCTTGTTAATAACCACTGTACTCCAGCCTGGGCAACATAGTGAGACCCTGTCTCTTAAAAAAAAGTGTTGATTTTGTTGTTATGTGTTTGTTTTAGCATGCCATTAATTTGGTTGGACTCAGATTGCAAACTCTGACTCTGGGCAGAAGAGTGAATCTCAGTTCAGTTGTTTTATCTTTGGTTGGGTTACTTGCAGTGTACCCAAAGCATGTATGGCTCAGGGGTTCTCTAGAAGGTTGAACAGTTTTTTTTATTGTTGTATTGAGACAGAGTCTCGCTCTGTCACCCAGGCTGGACTGCAGTGGTATGATCTCGGCTCACTACAACCTCTGCCTCCCAGGTTCAAGCGATTCTCCTGCCTCAGCTTCCCAAGTAGCTGGGATTACAGGCTTGTGCCACCACACCCAGCTAATTTTGTCTTTTTTTAGTAGAGACAGGGTTTCACCATGTTGGTCAGGCTGGTCTCAAACTCCGGACCTCAGGTGGTCCACCCGCCTCAGCCTCTCAAAGTGCTGGGATTACAAATGTGAGCCACTGCACCTGGCCTGTTGTCTGTGTGTGTGTGTGTGTGTGTGTGTGTGTGTGTGTGGTTTTGTTGTTGTTGTTTCTGGTTTTGTTTTTTTAGCATACCATTATTTATGGATGGATTCAAATTGCAAACTCTGACTCTGGGCTGCACAGCTAATCTCAGTTCAGTTCTTTAATTTTTGGTTGGGTTACTTGCAGTGTACCCAAAACATGTATGGCTCAGGGGTTCTCCAGAAAGTTGAACAGCATTAAAATGCAAATAATATGGCTCCCCTTCTCTGGTTCTCTCCTTTCTTGAATTCCCTCTCACTGTCCGGCAGCTGTATTTCCCCCCAACTCTTTCCCTCTGTTTTTTTCTGGCCAGAAATACTGTGAATTTGTTTTAATCAGTATTTTAGCACCACAAGTAGCAGTGACTGAAGCCTGTCCTCAAGCTAAAGATGGAAAAATTCACCCCATGCTATTGCTTTCTTTTAGATGTTAACCCCCTGTCAGAATCTATCTACTTTTACTCATTCTCCAGTGCATTCAGAGAGTTTAGTTTTTGGTGTTTTTGTCCAGTTTGTATTTGGTCAAGCAGGGGCCTATTAGGACATAAGTGAATGCCAGTAACATTTTCTCAAGCTGTCCATTTAACTACGGACACCAGGATCAACCAACACTGCCAAATAGTTTCATATATTAGAAGTTTCTAAATGCCACTTCATTCCTTTTGCTCATTATGATGCCCACATTGTGTTTTTAATTTTTATACACAATTTTTATTTGAGAATAGATTTAGATTTCCAGAAGACTTGCACTGAGAGTATAGAAAGCTTCCATATACCCCACACCGAATTTCCTTTATTTTATTTTATTTTTTGAGATGGAGTCTCAATCTGTTGCCCAGGCTGGTGTGATCTTGGCTCACTGCAACCTCCACCTTCCAGGTTGAAGCAATTCTCCGCCTCAGCCTCCCCAGTAACTGGCATTATAGGCACCTGCCACCATGCCCGGCTAATTTTTGTATTTTTGTAGAGATGGGGTTTCACCATGTTGGCCAGGCTGGTCCCAACCTCAAGTGATCCGCCTGTTTCAGCCTCCCAGAGTGTTAGGATTACTAGGCCACCACACCTGGCTTCCTCTATTATTAATATCTTATCTTAGTATGGCACATTTGTCACAACTAACGAACCAATATTGATACATTATTACCTAAAGTTCATATTTACTCAGATTACTTTATCTCTTACAGAATGTCCTTTTTCTGTTCCAGGATCTAATCAAGGACACCACATTACATGTCTTCTTAGGTTCTTCTTGGCTGTGACTGGTTCCCAGACTTTCCTTGTTTTTGATAACTTCGATGGTTTTGAAGAGTGCTCGTCAAGTGTTTGGTAGCATGTCAGTCAACTGGGATTTTTTGTTTGTTTGTTTTTGAGGCAGGGTCTCACTCTGTCATCCAGGTTGGAGGGCAGTGGCATGATCTTGGCTCACTGCAACCTCCTCTTCCTCCTCCCAGGTTCAAGTTGATCCTCCTACCTGAGGTTTCCAAGTAGCTGGGACTACAGGCACATACCACCATGCCCAGCTAATTGTTTTAAAATTTTTTTTATAGAGACGAGGGCTCACTGTGTTGCCCAGGCTGGCCTTGAACTCCTGGCTTCAAGTGATCCACCCACCTTTGGTCTTCCAAAGTGCTGGGATTACAGGTGCAAGACATACCCCACCTCAACTGAGTTTTGATTGATATTTATCTCCTTATTAGGCTAAGGTTATGTGCATTTGGGAGTAAAGCCATAGAGGTGAAATGCCAATCTCATCAAATGTATTAATTAATGCCATTGCTCTAGAATTTTGGAAGGAGGTGGGTTGTGTGTGGTTCAATTTATCAGCTTTAACTGGAGATCTCTTTCTGTGCTCTGTGCTCTGTGACTAGATGTCAGCTGTCCATCCTCTACCCTCCACCTCCAGCAGGCCCACAATTCACCTTTGTGACTTGTGGATACAAAATCCAACACGTATTCAGATTCCTCCAAAGAATCCGCTGGATCAAAAGGATTAGAGAATGACGTAGACTTTGCTGAACCTTACCTGTGGAAGAGAGAAGATGAAGTTATATAACGTTCACAAACTCCATAGCAAAGAACTTAAATTCACCTCCCCAAACATTTTAAACATTTCTTTCTCCCCTAAACTCTCTTCTCAATAGATATCTTCTTTACAATAATTTTGGAACCTTGCTGATTCCTTTCTCAATCTTTGAATGACTCATTGAGCCTTCTAATTCTCTATCCTTTTACCCTACAAAGCAATTCAGCTCAGCCCCTCATTCTGCCCCAAATACACCACTTATTGCAGAATGAAAGGCATGCTGATTCACCAGTCTTTCAGCTCTCATTTTGGTGAACTTGCCCATGGTGGGTGCGTGTGTGTGTGTGTGTGTGCACGCGTGTGTGTGTGTAAGGGTGACTCACCTTTATTCTAAGAGGCTTTAGTGAATTTCCTCTAAATTAATGCCTCCCAATTTCTTCTAACTCTCTACCTCCCAAGAGGTAGAGATGTATATGCCTTAGGAGAAAAAAAAAGTTCTCTAAACCACCGAAAACCTTCCTCACTTGCTAACAAACATTCTTTTTTGTGTTTTCAACTAGCTCCAGAGCTTCTTGAGTGCACAGACAATAGCTATACATTTTATAATCTGTATAGTACCTAATAATATGACCCAAATTTATAGAGGAAAGGAATCACTGGGTAGAGAGGATGGACAGAATGTCATCAGAAGAGGCCAAGCATAGTGGCTCACACCTGTAATTCCAGCACTTTGGGAGGCTGAGACAGGAGGATTGCTTGAGGCCAGGAGTTTGAGACTAGCCTTGGCTGCACAGCAAGACCTTGTCTGTAATAAAAATTTTAAAAATTAGTTGGGTGTGGTGGTGCACTCTGTAGTCCTAACTACTTGAGAGGCTGAGGCGGTAGGATTGCTTGAGCCCAGCAGTTTGACGTTGCATTGAGCTATGATCATGCCACTATACTTCATCTGGCCTGGGCAACAGAGCAAGACTATTTCTTAAAAAAAGAAAAAAAAAATCAATGGAAGGAAAGATTTTTCAGAAAGAGTTTATCAGGCAGCGATTCCTCTAAGTTTTGACCTCCATCTTCATCTTCTACCTTTTTTGAGTATCTTCAGTGCTGGGCATTGTATTAAATAGGTTTTAGCTGACTGAAGTGGCATGCATTTATTACTAATATCTTTTGTTTCTCATATCAGTTAGGGATTGGATTCTACCACTAGTAACATTGACTGCAGTAGCTTAAGAAAATTAGAGGTTTGTTTTCCCATGTAAAAGTTCAGGCCAGGTATGGTGGCTCACGCCTGTAATCCCAGCACTTTGGGAGGCTGAGGCGGGCAGATCACGAGGTCGAGACCAGCCTGGCCCATATGATGAAACCCCATCTCTACTAAAAATATAAAAAGTTAGCCAGGTGTGGTGGTGCGTGCCTGTAGTCCTAGCAACTCAGGATGCTGCTTGAGCCTGGGAGGTGGAGGTTGCAGTGAGCTGAGATCATGTCACTGCACTTCAGCCTGGGTGACAGAATGAGACTCCGTCTCAAAAAAAAAAAAAGAAGTTCAGAGGTAGGTTGCTCAGGGTTAGTATGCAAACTGCAGAAGGCATCAGGGATCCAGGCTACATCTAATTCTACATTCCATTTTTCTAAGTACCTGGCTTCCATGTTTAAATTGCCTCTGTGATGGCAGAGAACTGCTGGAGCTTCCGCTATCAGGCCCTAGTCTAAGTAAGGAAGAAGTGGGAGAGCAATAACAAAAGGCAAAGGAGGCCTGTGGGAGTTATCTGTCCCCTCTTTAGTTATTTGACAGAATTTCACTCTGTCTGCCAGGCTAGAGCGCAGTGGTGCAGTCATGACTCACTGGCAGTCTTGCCCTCCCTGGCTCAAGCAATTTTTCCGCCTTGGCCTTCCAAGTAGCTGGGATTACAGGCACACAGTACCATGCCCAGCTAATTTTTCACTCCTTTATAGAAACTGTTTCTCCCTATGTTGTCCAGCCTGGTCTTGAACTCCTGGGCTCAAGTGATCTTCCCGTCTTGGCCTCTCAAAGTGCTGGGATGACAGGCGTGGGCCACCATACCTGGCTTGTCCTCTTCGTCCCCTTTTACTTTCTTTCTTTTTTGAGACAAAGTCTCTCACTCTGTCACTCAGACTGGAGGGCAGTGGTGCGATCTCAGTTCACTGCAACCTGTGTCTACCGGGTTCAAGCGATTCTCATGCTCCAGCTCCTGAGTAGGTTAGATTATAGGTATGTGCCACCACATCTGGCTAATTTTTGTATTTTTAGTAGAGATGGGGGTTTCACCATGTTGACCAGGCTGGTCTTGAACTCCTGACCTCAAGTGATTCACCCGCCTTGGCCTTTCAAAGGGCTGGGATTACAGACGTGAGCCACTGTGCCCAGCCTGTCCCCTTTTTAGAAACATTACCAAAAGTCTCATGCAAAAACTTTTGCTTATAACTCATTGGCCAGAACTTAGTCACATGGCCATACCTACTCCTAATGAAGACAGCAAGTTGTATTTTTTAAATGCAATTTTTTAATGCCCCTGACTTTCATTGCTGAGTGGAAAGGGAGAATGGATACTAGGTGGGCAACTAGCACTTCCTGCCACAGTTCCCCTTGAATTTTCTGCACGTGATGTTCCATGAATCCCCAGCCCAGTGCTTGACATTAAGCTGTCCTTGGAATGAATAAACAAATGAAGAAAGCATTTTAGATAAATCAAGCAGTTCACACAATGACCATTTTTCAAAAAAAAAAAAAAAAATTGACTTTGTTTCTAGAACAGTTTTAGGTTTACAGAAAATTTGAACAGAATGTGTAGAGAGCTCCCACATACCTCCCCTCACTACCTACAATTTCATCTATTATTGACATCTTGCATGAGTATTGTACCTTTGCTACAAAATTATATTGACACATTATTAGCCAAAGTTTATAGTTTACATTAGAGTTCACTCTTCATGTTGCACAGTTCCATAGGTTTTCACAAACGCATAATGTCATGTATCCACCACTGCAGTATCACACAGAATAGTTTCACTGCTGTAAAAATCCCCTTGCTCCAGCTATTCTGCCCTTCCTCCTCTCCTGGAAGCTCTGGCAACCATTGATCTTTTTACTATCTCTGTAGCTCTGCCTTTTCCAGAATGTCATATTGTTGGAACCATACAGTATGTAGCCATTTGAGACTGACTTCTTTCACTTAGCAGTATACATTTAAGCTTACTCCATATTTTGTGTGTGTGTGTGTGTGTGTGTGTGTGTGTGTGTGTCTTGGTATCTTCTTCCTTTTTAGTTCTGAATAATATTTCATTGTAAGGATGTACCAGTTTGGTTATTCTTGTACCTACTGAAAGACATCTTGATTGTTTCCAGCTTATAAATAAACCTGCTATCAACATTCATGTGCAAGTTTATGTGTAGTCCTAAGTTTTTAACTCATTTGGGTAAATAACCAAGGGGGTGACTGCTGGATTGCATGCTGAGACCATCTATCTTTACCTTTATAAGAAACTGCCAAACTGTCTTCAGAAGTGGCTGTACCATTTTCCATTCCTAACAGCAATGAATGAGTGTTCCTGTTACTCCACATCCTTGGCAGAATTTGGGGCTGACAGTGTTTTCTGGAGGCTGAGGTGGGTGGAGTCAAGGTCCATCTGGTCAGACGTTCAAGACTAGCCTGGCCAAGATGGTGAAACTCCATCTCTACTAAAAATACAAAAATTAGTCGGGTCTGGTGGCGGGCGCCTGTAATTCCAGCTACCTGGGAGGCTGAGGCAGGGAACTGCTTGAACCTGGGAGGTGGAGGTTGCAGCAAGCCAAGATCATGCCACTGCACTCCAGGCTGGGCGTGGTGGCTCAAGCCTGTAATCCCAGCACTTTGGGAGGCCGAGGCGGGTGGATCACGAGGTCAAGAGATCGAGACCATCCTGGTCAACATGGTGAAACCCTGTCTCTACTAAAAAAAAAAAAAAAAAAAAAAAAAAATTGGCTGGGCATGGTGGTACATGCCTGTAATCCCAGCTACTCAGGAGGCTGAGGCAGGAGAATTGCCTGAAGGCTGGGAGATAGAGTAGACTGGGTCTCAAAAAAAAAAAAAAAAAAGAAAAGACAGAAGGAAATAGAATATTACCAGCACTTTGTGAGCCTCCTCATGTTCCCTTCCAGTTATTACTCCCCTAAGATTAGTCACTATATACAATGACTTCTAACAGCAGGGACATTTGGCTAGTTTCCAGTTTGGGGCTGTTAAAAGTATGCATATGAGCTTTCTTTTGTACATGTCCTTTTGGTGAATATATGCAGACGTTTCAGTTGCATATACATAACTAGGAGTGAAATTATTTTTTGTTGTGTTTGTTTTTGAGACAGGGTCTAGCTCTGTCACCTATGCTGGACTGCAGTAGTGTGATCACAACTCACTGCAGCCTCAAACTCCAGGTTTTAAGAGATCTTCTTGCCTTAGCCTCTGGAGTAGGTGGGACTAGAGGTGCATACCACCATGCCCAGCACTTTGGGAGGCCGAGGTGGGAGGACTGCTTGAGGCCAGGGGTACAAGACCAGCCTGGGCAACCCAGCTAAACTTCCTAAAGTGCTGAGATTACACCTTGAGGCACTGTGCCCCACCTAGGGGTGAAATTGTTGGAACAAAGTGTTTTTATATATTCAGCTTCAGTTGACACCACTAGTTTAACAAAGCAATTGCATCAATTTTTGTTCCCTTCAGGAGCATATCAGAGTTGCGGTTGCTCCACATTCTTGCCAGGTATATGATGGTATCTCATTGTGGTTTTAATTTGCATTTCTTCTTTATCTTTTATTTTTTAAGTGTTTCGAGATGGAGCAGATAAAAATTCAGGGAGTTTATCCTCTATGACAGCTGCAAATTTCTCCCATGGGTACTTATTCAATGGAGTTTAAAACATTTGCCCCTGAATTGGAGACAATATAATATACAGAATGAGGGCCACATGCTTTGCAATCAGACGCATGAGGTTTGATTTCTAACTCCAGTGCTTACTCGCTGAATTACCTTGAGGAAGTTATTTAACCTTTTTCTATTTTATGTAAAGTGGCACTAATAATAGTACTGCATCATAGGGTTGTTAGGGGATTAAAAGAGAAAAAGTAAAATGCATTGCAAAGCTCCTAGCAACAGGTGAACACGAAGTCAACAAATGGCAGCTATTATTATACCTTATATTGGTTATTTATGCACATCTAATTTCTCCTTCTGCTTTACACATTACATGAGAAAGGAAGAGCATGCATGTACATGCACACATTAACTGCCTCACATATAATTAATTGCTAGTAAAGACTGATAGGATGAATGATTTAATTTATAAACAGAAGGTTCTGTGGTTATTACTATAAAAGATGGTGTAGGTTGGGCATTTTGTAATACCAGCACTTTGGGAGGCCGAGTCGTGACAATCGCTTGAGACCAGGAGTTCGAGGCCAGCCTGGGCAATGTAGGGAGGGAGACAGTTTCTAAGAAAAAAAAAAAAGAGGGGGACATAAAATTATTATAGTGACTATAGGATAATGAGTACTGGTAATAAGGACTACATTACTTAAATACAGTGGTTTTTCTTTCTATTTACCGTCATCGTTGAACAGAAAAACAGTACTCAGGATACTAAAGAATGAAAAGTAGATGTCCCAGATAGCATTTGTGAGGGTCCTGCAGGGTTCTCCCTTCAAAGCCAAAACCAGAACACAAAAATACCATCCCAAAACAAATGTGTCACTTTTCTGAAGACGACATTAAGCCCTTCCAATTTTAACAGATCCTTTGTTCAACAGAGGAGAGAGACTGGGTAGGCAACACTTACCCCGGTAGCTTCCGTACAAGATGGCGTCGCCCGTTCGCACACCCCAACTGGGATTCCGCCCTCCAGGCCGGCCGCAGGAACGGAAGTGGTTACGGCCCTAGTGAATCCGGGTGGGTTCGCGCAGGCGACCGCACAGGTTCCATCTCTTTAACGTGAGCCCGCGGCAGGTGTGCGGGCCGGTCCGAGACCGCAGGTAAGTGAGGCTGAGGGGTCGGAGAGGCCTCCAGCCGGGATTGTGCTCGGGGCAGAGACGCTTCCAGTGCAGACCAAGAGGGGTCGTGGAGTGGGGGATATTACCGTGTGCGGGGGTGACATTGCGGGGACCCAGCTGTCCCGGAGCGAGTTGGCCCTGCCCCTCTCCCCGCCCCTCGACGTGACCCTCCTCACCCTCGTCGCCCACGCGGGGCGATTGAGCACCCAGGTGCGCAAGGAGGGCCTCACCCCTGCCCGCGGCCTCCCACGCCCTCTTGGGCCCCTTTTTCCGACCCCCTTACCCTGTTTCTGGGAGTCCCTACCAGACCTTTCAGGCTGCGTGTCCCAATCAGCTAAAAAGGAGGCCCCGCCCGCGGCACCTGGTAGCTCCTCGGGCGCTGCGGGTTCGAGGCGGCCACAGCTGGTGTTTTCTCCCCTGGATTCGTGGGAGCCGCCACCTCCCCGCTACCATTCCTGTCCTCCCGACCACACCCTGCTCTGGGCCTGGTCGGGAGCCACCTCTTTCGCTTTTCACATCCCTGGGATGGATCAAAACTTAAGAAACTTAATCATTGTTTATTACAAAATTGGCACCTGCTCCTTAAAATACAAACAAGCATCCCTCGATAAGTTTTTGATATGCTTTTGATATGAATACAACATTCAGACTCCTCTATATACCCTCTCCTCAAAAACACAAAATTATACCTTTTTTTTTTTTTTTTTTTTTTTGTTCTGTTACAAGGATAGAAGGAATTGCCATGAAAGGTTTTTTTAATCATAGGAGTTAGGAAGTGGGAGTTGGGGCACAAGGGGGAAGATGGATTAAATTTGGTCAAGTTGAGCTTGATTTAAAAATGTGTTTTTAAAATATTCCAGTTATAGTCCGTGCATAAAGTCTTGTAACAAAATTATGTAAAAATGTTAAACAAGACAGATTCTTCTTAGCTTGCTGTGCTCCTTGGTGGTGAGGGTGGGGAGTGAGGAAGACAGATCCTCTTTGATTTTTTTTTTTTCCATCTCCACCTTTTCTTCTTTACCAGTCCCTTTCCCACAAAATAAGAACTGTTGTCAGTTTGGGTGTGTTTTTCTTTGCATTTATTGACAAGTATGTGTACGTGTAAGATATATGTTTGTAAGCTTTCATGTTAAGCTTTTACAAATATGTATGTTTTATGCATTCTGCAATTGACATTTTATGCTTAAAAATGGGTCTTAGAAATTTTTCTTTGTCAGTACCTGGAGATCTACCTATTCTTTCTGCTTGCTCTGTAAGTTTCGTGCTTATGTAAGATTCCATAGATTGTTTCCAGTTTTTCAATGTTAGACACAGTGTGGCAGAGAACATCCTTCCACACGCCTCTGTGCCCATGTGAGCATTTCTCAAGGATGGGTACCTGCAGGTGGAATTGCTGAGTGGGCGAGTATGGACATACAGGAATGCCAAACTGCCACCCCCAGTGTATAAAATAATTTCCTTCATGCTTTTTTTTTTTTCTTTTTTGAGATATTGTCTTGCTCTGTTCCCCAGGCTGGAGTACAGTGATGCGATCTCGGCTCACTGTAGCCTCCGCTTCCTGGGTTCAAGAAATTCTCCTGCCTCAGCCTCTCAAGTAGCTGAGATTACAGGTGCCTGCCACCATGCCCTGCTAATTTTTGTATTTTTAGTAGAGACAGAGTTTCACCCCGTGTTGGCCAGGCTAGTCTCGAACTCCTGACCTCCAGTGATCCACTGGCCTTGGCTCACTGTAACCTCTGCCTCCCAGGCTCAAGCGATTCTCCTGCCTCAGCCTCCCAAGTAGCTGGGATTACAGGAGTGAGCCACTGTACCTACTCCTCCATGCTCTTTTGAACATTTAATGGCATGAATCTTTTCTATTTTGCCAATCTGATTGATGGAAAAGTGATTTCTCATTGCTGTTTTAATTTGCATTCACCTAATTACTATTGAGATTGGCCATCTTTTCTTGATTGATGGCCATTTGTATTTCCTCTTTTAAGAAACATCTCTATTGGATTTTCTTTTCCTTATTGACTTATAGTAGTATTTTATATGTTCTGGATTTTGATCTTTTGTTATTCATATCTATTTATAATATTTAGTCCTTATTGCTTTTTTAAAGTTGTTGCTTGTCTTTTAACTATATGGCATCTTTGTTGAAACAAGGTTTAAAATTTTAGGTTTTAATTTATCAGTCTGTTTTGTGTGTGTTTGTATTTCATGGCTATCATTCCCAATCTGAGTGGTTGTTAAATGGGAGAGATTTTTGCTCTCAGGGTTATTTGGCAATGTCTGTAGACATTTTTTGTTTGTTCTGCTGGGGTGGTGCTGCTATTGGTTGTCTGGTGAGTAGAAGCCAGGGGTGCTGCTAAACATCCTACAGCTCATGGGAAAGCTTCCCACAACAAAGAATTTCACCAGCCAAAAATGTCAGTTATGCTGAGGTTGAAAAATCCTCCTCTACTCTTTTTTTTTTTTGAGATGGAGTTTTGCTCTTGTTGCCCAGGCTGGAGTGCAATGGCATGGTCTCGGCTCACTGACACTTCTGCCTCCAGGGCTCAAGCAGTTTTCTTGCCTCAGCCTTCCGAGTAGCTGGGATTACAGGCATGTGCCATCACACCCGGCTACTTTTTATATTTTTAGTAGAGATGGGGTTTCACAATGTTGACCAGGCTGGTCTCAAACTCTTGACCTCAGATGATCTGCCTGCCTTGGCCTCCCAAAGTGCTAGGAGCCATTGTGCCTGGCCCCTCCTCTACTGTTAGAAAGAGCAGAGTTTTCTTCTAAAGCTCGGTTTTCTCCTCAAAGTTCTTGTGGGAATAGTTTGAGTTTTTCTTTAGTTCCTCTGGAATTGTGTGTGTGTGATTGTTGTTTTCCAAACACTGTCACTTCGAGTAGTTGGTCCATTCTTGAGCCATGAATCTGAAATGTCACACTTATCATGTGCTAATTTCTTTTTTTTTTCTTTTTAATTTTTATATGTCGAGATAGAGATGAGGTCTTGCTATGTTGCTCAGGCTAGCTTCAAACTCCCAGCCTCAGGAGACTCTCCCACCTCGGCCTTCCAAAGTGCTGGGATTACAGACATAAGCCACCTTGCCTGGCCTCATGTACTCATTTCTCATACAGGGTCTGTTTCTAGATTTACTTCCGTTCTATGGCTTACTTTTCTATTTTGCTGGACCAATACCACAACATCCTCTATTAAACTGTATGTTATATGTTGACATCTAATAGGTTAAATACTCCATCATAATAATTTTATTGGAAGTCATATACTATATCAGCTCACGTCCTCTATTATTTAAAAAACAATATTTTGGCTATTATTAGTTTCTTTTCCAGATTAATTTTAGAGTCAACTTGTCAATTTTCTTTTTCTTTTAAGAGGTGGAGTCTCATTCAGTCACCCAGCTGGAATGCAGTGGCAGCCTTGACCTTCTGGGCTCAAGTGATCCTCTTGCCTCAGCCCCCCAAGTAGCTGGAACTGCAGGTATGTATCACCATGCCTGACTAATTTTTGTATTTTTTATAGAGATGAGGTTTCGCCATGTTGCCCAGGCTGGTCTTGAACTCCTGGGCTCAAGTGATCCACCCACCTTGGACTTCCAAAATGCTAAGATTATAGGCATGAACCACTCCGGCCCCAAATCATTTTTTGATGGCCTTATTGAGATGTAATTCACACACCATACAATTCATTATTCAATGTGTACAATTTGATGATTTTAGTATATTCATAGACTTGTACAACCAACTCCATAATTAATTTTAGAGCATTTTTACCACCCAAGTCACTCCCTCAGGGAGTGACTTCAGGAGATAGGGATAGGGAGTCACTCCCTGAGGACAGGGAAGAGTCACTCCCTATCCCTGACTCCCCTAAGACCCCAGCCCTAGGCAACCACTAATATTTCTGTCTTTCTAGATCTTGGTGTTTTGTATAAATGGAATCATACAGTGTGTGGCTCTTTTTTTTTTTTTTTTGAGACAGAGTTTTGCTCTTGTTGCCCAGGCTGGAGTGCAGTGGCACGATCTCGGCTCACTGCAACCTCCACCTCCCGGGTTCAAGCTATTCTCCTGCCTCAGCCTCCCGAGAAGCTGGGATTACAGGCATGCGTGACCACACCCAGCCAATTTTGTATTTTTAGTAGAGATGGGGTTTCTCCACGTTAGGCTGCTCTAGAACTCCCGACCTCAGGTGATCTGCCCGCCTCGGCCTCCCAAAGTGGGGTTACAGGCATGAGCCAACGCGCCCAGCCATCAATGTGTGGTCTTTTGTGACTGGCTGCTTTAACTTCAGATAATGTATTCAAGATTCATCCATGCTACAGCATGTATCAGTTCTTCGTTCCTTTATATTACTGAATGAAATTTCATCCTATGGTATGTTTGTTTTGTAGGGCTGTGGTCAAAGTAACACTAACTGGTCGCGTAAAACAACAGAGGTTTATTCTCTTGCAGTTAAGGAAGCTAGAAGTTCAAAATTAAGGTATCAGCAGGGTCGTGCTCTTCCTGAAGGCTGTAGGGGAGAATCCCACCCTGTCTCTTCCTAGTTTCTGGTGGTTGTAGGCAATCCTTGGCATTTCTCAGTTGGCAGTTACATAATTCCAGTCTCTGCCTCTGTCTTCAAATAGTCACCTTCCCTGTGTGTCTGTCTCCATGTTGGATTCTCTTGGAGTACGTCTGTTTCTTTTCCTCCTCCTGTAAGGACACCAGTCATAGTGGATTAAGGGCCCACCCTACTTTAGTATGACCTCGTTTTAACTTGATTACATCTGCAAAAACCCTGTTTCCAAAGAAGGTCACAGGTACTGGGGGTTAGACCTTCAACATAACTTTTTGGGAAATACAGTTCAACTCATAACATACAGATATACTGTATTTTAATTATCTATTCATCAACTAATTGATATTTGGGTTATTTCCACTTTTGGGCAATTATGAATAGCTATGAACTTTAGTGTGGGTATGTGTTTTCATTTCCCTTGGGTAGATACCTCCCAGTGGAATTGCTAGGTCATATAACTGCCAGACTGTTTTTCCCAGAGAAGCTGTACCATTTGACATTCCCACCAACGATGGATGGGATTTCTAATTTCTCCACATTATTGCCAGTTTATTTGTTTTTTTTTTTGTTTTGTTTTTTTTTTTTTTTTTTTTTTTGAGAGACAAGGTCTTACTCTATTGACCAGGCTGGAGTGCAGTGGGGTGATCAAAGCTTACTGAAGCCTCAAACTCCTGAGCTCAAACCATCTTCCTCCCTCAGTCTCCCAAGAAGCTAAGTCTATAGGCACGCTACTACTCCTGGCTAATTTAATTTTTTTTTTTTTTATAGAGGTGGGGTCTCACTATGTTTCCCAGTCTTGTCTCAAACTCCTGGCCTCAAGTGATCTTCCCACCTTGGCTTCTCAAAGTGCTAGAATTACATGTGTGAGCCACCATACCTGGCTTTATTTGTTTTTTGAATAGAACCATCCTGCTGGGTGTAAAGTGGTATCTGATTGTGATTTGGATTTGCATTTCCCTAACAACTAATGATATCGAACATCTTTTCATGTACTTATTGGCCATTTGTATTACCTTCTATCAGGAAATGTCTATTCAGTTAGCTGGACATGTCTCTTCAGTTAGCACAACTGTAGCAAGAGGCTGAGGCAGAAGGATCACTTGAGCCCAGGAGTTTGAGGCTGTCTTGAGCTATGATTGCATCACTGCACTGTAGCCTGGGCAACAGAACCAGACCTTGTCTCTAAAAAATATATTAAAAAACAAATTGAAGAAGAAAAATACCTAATCAGATCCTTAGCCAGTTTTTAAAATTTTTAAAATTATTATTTGATTGTAAGCAATTTATATATATTCTGGATATACACCGTTTCCAGATATATGATTTGTAAATATTTTTTCCCATTCTGTGTGTTGTCATTCTACTTTCTCAATGGTTGATTCATTCTTTTTATATGTATATGTAATTTCAACTTCTATTTTAAATTCGGGGGTACATGTACAGGTTTGTTACATGAGTATATTATGTTATGCTGGGGTTTGGGGTATGGATGAGTCCTTCACTCAGGCACTGAGCATAGGTAGTTTTTCAGCCCACGGCCCCCTTCACTGTCTTCTCCTCCCCACCAGTAGCCCCCGATGTCTGTTGTTTCCATCTTTATGTCCATGTGCACATGTAAGTGAGAACACGCAGTATTGGGTCTTCTGTTCTTGCATTAATTCACTCAGGTCATTAAAAATTTTTTTTTAACTTTTTAAGCTTTTTCGTTAAAAACTAAGACACAAATACACACATTCATGTTAGCTTAGACTATACACAGAGTCAGAATCATCAATATCACTGTCTTCTACCTCTACATCTCATCCCACTGGAAAATCTTCAGAGTCAATAACAGGCATGGAGCTGCCATCTCCTATGATAACAATGCCTGCTGGAATAACTCCTGAAGGACCTGCCTGAGGCTGCTTTACAATTAATATTTTTATAAGTAGCAGGAGTACACTGTAAAGTAAAAAATACAGTAAATATATAAACCAGTAACGTCATTTATTGTCATTATCAAGTATATACTGTACATAATTGCATGTGTTGTACTTTTATACGACTGGCTGTGCTGTGGGTTTGTTAACTCCAGCATAATTACACACATTGGTGAATAATGCATTGTGCAGTGACGTTAGGACGGTTAGGATGGCTATGAAGTCACTAGGCAATAAGAATTTTTCAGCTCCATTGTAATCTTATAATTTTGTAGAACTATTGTGTGTGTGGTCTGTTGTTGACCGAAACATTGTTATGTGGCACATGGCTATATTTAACCCAGTATATTCCAAACATTATTTCAACATATGTATTAAAAAATTAATATGGAATTCATAGAGATAGTATAATAGGAATTATCAGGGGTTAGAAGAAGAAGAGAGTAGGGAATTCTTGTTGAGTTATAGTTTCTGTTTGCAAGGATGAAATTTTTCTGGAAATGGGTGATGGTGATGGTTGCATAGCAGTGTGAATGTGCTTATTGTCACTGAATCGTACACTTAAAAATGGCTAAAATGGGCCAGCTATGTTGGCTCATGCCTGTAATCCCAGCACTTTGTAATCCCGCACTTTGTAATCCCGCCGCGGGAGGATCCCTTGAGCTTACAAGTTTGAGACCAGCCTGGGCAATATGGTGAAACCCGTCTCTACAAAAAAAATTTAAAAAAAAATTTAGCTGGGCATTGTCGGGGGAGTACCTATAGTCCCAGCTACTTCGAAGGCTGAGATAGGAGGATGACTTGAGCTTGGGAGATGGAAGTTGCAGGGAGCTGAGATTGCACCATTGCACTCCAGCCTCTGTTATAGAGCCAGACCTTGTCTCAAAAAAAAAAAAAAAAAAAAAAGGCTAAAATCGTAAATGTTATGTTATATATATTTTACCACAATAAAGAAATCACCTTAAAAATCAATATGGAAATTATCAAAAAAATTTACATTTTTTTGTAGTAAGTATTCAAAAATTTGGTGTGTATTTTACACGTATAGTACAGATTACATTCTTTCGTTTGTTTGTTTTTGTTTTTGTGATAGAGTCTTACTCTGTTCCTCAGGCTGGAGTACAGTGGTACAATTTTGGCTCACTGCAACCTCTGCTCCCAGGTTCAAGCGATTCTTGTGTCCCGGCCTCCTGAGTGGCTGGGACTACAAGCACATGACCACCACACCTGGCTAATTTTTGAATCTTTATTAAAGATGAGTTTTTACTATGTTGGTAGAAATGGAGTTTTGCCAGGTTGCCTAGGCCAGTCTCAAACTCCTGACCTCAGGTGATCCTCCCACTTTGGCCTCCCGAAGTGCTGAGATTACAGCCGTGAGCCACTGTACCCGCCTGTATTTTACATTTGTTTAAATGTGTCGCCTACCCTGTTGTGTTTCCTGCCCTTTCATTTGTATACAAGCTATCCTTCCACCTGGGGTGCCCTCCTCCTATCTGCCTTGTGTAACTGGAGAACTCTCACTCCTGTTTGAATGCCAGTCTCAGATACCATCTCTCTCAGCAAGTGTTTTCTCTTATAATACCCCAACTCGGCCAGATGTGGTGGTTCATGCCTGTAATCTTAGCACTTTCTTGAGGTCAATGTGGGCAGATTGCTTGAGCTCAGGAATTTGAGCAACCTCGCAAAACCCCGTTTCTACCAAAAATACAAAATATTAGCTGGGGCATTGGAGCTCAGGAGTTCGAGGCCAGCCTGGGCAACCTGGCAAAACCCCGTTTCTACCAAAAATACAAAATATTAGTTGGGATGCTGGCATGCATCTGTGGTCAGTCCTAGCTACTTGGGGGATTGAGATGGGAGAATCACTTGAACCCAGGAGGTCAAGGCTGCAGTGAGCTGAGATTGTGCCATGGCACTCCAGCCTGGGTGACAAAGTGAGAGGCCCTGTCTCAAAAAAAATAAATAAAATAAAAACAATATCCCCACTCTTCCCTCAAGTACAGGCCATTTGCGTAGTTGTATGTGCTTCACTTGTTGGTCTTATCTCACTCTTTGCAACTTGTTCATCATGTGTCTTTTTCCTTGGCTAAACTGTGAATTTTTTTGAAGGCAAATTGTGCCTTTCAGACTCTTTTTACCCAGGGTCTATTACGGTGTCTGGCTTATTATATATACATAGGTTTGCTGAATGATCCTTTGGCTTAAAAAGGAAGAAAAATACGCAGCTTACAAAACCTCTCCAAATTAAAATGAATTAATAAAAGCTTATGTTAGAATATGTTATTTTCTCTGAAAACAAGTACTCAGTTTTGTATATAAAATTATGTTTAAGTTGAGAGGGAAACATAATCAAGATGCAAATTGGTCTCAATAGATGAAACATTTGGCTGAAACAGACAAGGTGAAATTTAGAAGAAGCATTTTTGATTTAAATGCAAAATATAAATTACAAATATATAAAATGGAGAACTTGATTTGGTGTCAGTGAATTTTAATTTCCTATAGGCTTTATATGACCCAACAATGAGATTCTGTTACTAAAAATATATATAATTTCATACAGCATTAATAAAATATAGGGTCCAGCTACTGGGAAGTAATAGTGTCACTGTAGGCGGCATCAGTTAGACTGTATCTCAAGTTTGTTGTTTGTTTGTTTTAGATAGGGTCTCACTCCTGTCACGTAGGCTTGACTGTAGTGGCGTGATCATGGCTTACTGCAGCCTTGACTTCCCAGGCTCAGGTGATTCTCCCACCTCAGCCTCCCGAGTAGCTGAGGCTATAGGTGTGTGCTACCACACCTGCCTAATTTTTTGTAAATTTTTTTGTTTGTTTTATTAGGTAGAGATGGGATTTTGCCATGTTTCCCTGGGTGGTCTTGAATTCCTGAGCTCAAACAATCTGCCCACCTCAGCCTCCCAAAGTGCTGGAATTATAGACGTGAACCATCATGCTCGGCCTTAAATATTGTATATAGATCTGAATGCCACATTTGAAGAGATACATTGACAAACTTGGAACTGTGCAGAAGGCCTTGGTCAGGATGATAAGTCTATAAGCCAGGTCACGGGAAGACTGTAAAGTGGAGTCTCAGAGCTCTCTCCACCTATTTAACAGGCTCTAAGGAGGGAATAAACACTTGTCATTGCAGAGGCTATCAAAGAGGGCAATTTGTTAGTAGACAGCTTTACAGAATGCAAGAAGTTCAACAAAAACTGCCTCTGAAGGTCGTTTTTGTCCTCTTTTATTAGATATTACTGTTGCACTTTTACTGTTATTTTAATAGTACAGAAATAGCGCTGTGTACTCATTTCCTTCCCACACAGGGAGGAAGCCACATGTTACAGAAAAATGAAAAAGGGACAATTTTGTGGCTTCATTTATTTACATTAAGTGCCTGGCGCTGTGGACACTTCAGTTTGTAACCTCTTTCTGTGCATCTTGGATATTTCTCTAAGTTCTACCTTTTTCTTTTTCTTTTTTTGATCCTTTCCTTTTTCTACCACTTTGCCGTACCCTACAATAACCAAATCAGTTTCTGTGGAAAATCGACTGAGACTTCTGGAGCAACAGAAAGTGTTGACTCCAGCCTGTTTCCGCCACTGCCTCACTGCTACACCTTCCAGAGAGTGAAAAAAAAAAAAAATCCCCACCAACTGACTGAGGCTTATGATTTTTTTTTTTTTAATTAAGAAGCACAAGTTTTCCTTCAACTGTTAGGTGACCAAAGGTTTAAAATGCAAAATACTTTGAAGAAGCTCCATTAACTAAAAAATTCATTCATTAATCAGCAGTTGGAGGTGAGGGTTTAGTTTATTGTTGTTTTATTTTTTTCCCTAGATCACATTTCATTGTGCAGATAGCCTGTTGTTTTGATTAATATGTTTTTATATCATTAAGAGAGCCCTGGGGAACTATCAGAGGGCAGGGAGATTTCCTGGGGTATGGATGGAGATAGAGATGGAATACAGAGTTTATGAAGATGAAGAAATCAAACTGTTGCTACTATTTCACGTAGAAATTTATAGCAGTTGTTTTAGTTTGTGGGCACAGAGATTATAAATGAGACATTTTTTAGGGGGAAAACTTGTTTACATGAAGGTTTATATTCTGTATATAAATATCTTTTTGCCATTTGTTTTGCAGATTGTGGGATTAGTGATATGCTTTTCTAAAGAGTAGAAAAGTCGAAGATGTCTAGACAGAACTTAGTGGCTTTGACAGTGACTACCCTTCTGGGTGTGGCTGTAGGGGGGTTTGTCCTGTGGAAAGGCATCCAGCGCCGCCGAAGGAGTAAAACAAGCCCTGTGACCCAGCAGCCGCAGCAGAAAGTGCTGGGCAGTGGAGAGCTGCCCCCTCCGGAAGATGACCAGCTGCACTCCAGTGCCCCCAGATCTTCGTGGGAGGAACGGATCCTTAAAGCAAAGGTGGTGACGGTGTCTCAGGAGGCAGAGTGGGATCAAATCCAGCCCTTGCTTAGAAGTGAATTACAGGATTTTCCAGTACTTGGAATTGACTGTGAGTGGGTAAGTTAAAAAGCAAAAGTTTAAAAAGACAAAAACAAAACAGAAAAACCTCCTGCTTTTCCAACTGGGACCTTGGATGATCAAGTACAAAATAAGGTTAAAGGAAAATGAATTCTCTTGTTCTCAACTTGCTTATAAGCAGATTTTAGCAGCAGCAGAAGCGGATGCTCCTCTCAGGGTAGAGGAGTGCTTACAATTATGGATTCTAGAGTGAAACCTGTATGAATTCTATTTTCCCCACTTAACATTCTGTGAACTTGGACAAGCTGTTTAGCCTCTCTGAGTGTTTGTTAGTAATAGGAATGTCATGACACCTACCTCCAGTGGCTTTTCTAAGGATTCAAATTCTCCGTAAAGAATTCAGCAGTGTTAACATATAGTAGTAAGTGTTCATGAAATATTGGCCACTGTTAATATTTGTAGTAGCATTTTCTTTTCTTGAGACGGAGTCTTGCTCTTGTTGCCCAGGCTGGAGTGCAATGGTGTGATCTCAGCTCACCGAAACCTCTGCTTCCCGAGTTCAAGTGATTCTCCTACCTCAGCCTCCCGAGTAGCTAGGATTACAGGTTTGCACCACCTTGCCTGGCTAATTTTGTAATTTTAGTAGAGATGGTGTTTCTCCTTGTTGATCAGGCTGGTCTCGAACTCCCAACCTCAGGTGATCCACCTGCCTTGGTCTCCCAAAGTGTTGAGATTACAGGCGTGAGCCCCTGTGCCTGGCCTGTAGTAGCATTTTTATAAGGATACCATGTAGAAAACAGTTAAGGAAGTCTATTTAAATGGAAATTATTACTTAGGATTTTACAAGATAACAGTTAACATTTGAAACACCGTTTAAACCATGCACTCTATGTTTTGATCTCATCATCTCATTTAATTTTCACAGTATGGGCATAACTTGGAGATATTGCAGGTTTGGTGTTAGACCATGGCAATAAAGCAAAGGTTGCAATAAAGTGAGTCACATGGGTTTTTTGGTTTCCCAGTGCATATAAAAGTTATGCTGAGTGTGCTGGTGGCTCATGCCTGTAATCCAAGCACTTTGGTAGGCTAAGGTGGGGAAGATCAGTTGAGGCCAGGAGTTTGATACCAGTCAACTGGCTCAACATAGCAAGACCCCATCTCTACAAAAAGAGAAATTAGCCAGGTGTGGTGATACCCACCTGTAGTGCCACCAACTTGGGACGCTGAGGCAGAAGGATGCTTGAGCCCAGGAAGTTAAAGCTGTAGTGAGCTATGAACATAGCACCGCACTTCAGCCTGAGGGGCAGAGGGAGATCCTGTCTCAGGAAAAAAAAAAGTTATGTTTATACTATAGTTTATTAAGTGTGAAATAGCATTATATCTTTAAAAAGTACGTATTTTAGTTAAGTAGTTTATTGCTAAAAATTGCTAATAATTATCTGAGCCTTCAGCAAGTTGTAATCTTTTTGCTGATGAAGGGTCTTGCCTTGATATTAATGGCTACTGACTGATCAGGGTAGTGGTTACTGAAGGTTGGAGTCCCTGTGGCAGTTTCCTAAAATAAGACAACAAAGAAGTTTGCCATGTTGATGGACTCTTCTTTTCATGAAAGATTTGTCTCTACTATGTGATGCTGTTCGATAGCATTTTACCCACAGTAGAACTTCTTTCAAAATTGGAGTCCTCTGAAACCATGCCATTGCTTTATCAACTAAATTTATGCAATATTCTAAATCTTTTGTTGTCATTTCAACAGTGTTCACAGGAGTAGATTCCATCTCAAGAAACCACTTTCTTTGCTCCTCCCTAAAATGCAACTCTTCAGCTGTTAAAGTTTTATCATGAGATTGCAGCAATTCAATAACATTTTCAGGCTCCACCCCTAATTCTATTTCTCTTGCTATATCCAGGAAATGTAATCAAAAGAGGCCCTAAGCAGAATAGCTCCACAAAATCAGTTCACAGGTTGGTAGAAGAGGCCACTAGATGCCAACACTGTGATGACCAAGAAGAGAATAC
This sequence comes from Saimiri boliviensis, assembly GCF_048565385.1. Lineage (NCBI taxonomy): Eukaryota > Metazoa > Chordata > Mammalia > Primates > Cebidae > Saimiri > Saimiri boliviensis. The sequence continues at coordinate 34,497,522 of NC_133450.1, read as the reverse complement.
CTGACAGTGTGGCAGTCACAAAAGCCCTTACACCACAGATACTGAGGGTGTTTCTTTATATCAGCAATAGTAGTAGTAGTTTATACCAATGACCATGGGCTATCAAGAAAGGATCAGTGATTTTTTTCTATTCTATATGAAAATTTATATCATTTTAGAACTATTTACATCAGCAACAATAAAAGAAAACAGAATTTAAGTGGTAAGGCTTAGCAGATTAGGAAAATTCACATGTGCCAAGCACCTAGATTATTCCAACTAAATGAAGTATAACTTGAGCAACAACAGGGTAGACTGAAGTGAACAGTAATTGATCTAATAATAATACACTTTAATTACTATAGCAGAGGCACAGATAAAGTGGCAGATAATCTAACACCCACATCATTTTGACTTTTGATATGTATTAAACTCAGGTTAGATGCCACATTTCCCTTCAGGCATGACTGTGTTTTCCTGATTGCTTTTATAAAAAACTTAATGAAAAAGTCATTTATGGCTTCTTTTCTTGTAAAAAGAAGAATAAATTTAAGAGATGAATAAAGAAAACAAAAATAGGCTAGGCATGGTGGCCCACACCTGTAATCCTAGCGCTTCAAGAGGCTCAGGTGGGTGGATCACTTGAGGTCAGGAGTTCGAGACCAGCCTGGCCAACATGGTGAAACCCCCACTCTCTGCTAAAAATACAAAAATTAGCTGGGTTCAGTGGTAGGTGTCTGTAATCCCAGCTACTTGGGAGACTGAGGCAGGAGACTCATTTGAGCCCAGGAGGTGGAGGTTGCAGTGAGCTAAGATCACGCCGTTGCACTCCAGCCTGGGCAACAGAGTGAGCGAGACCTTGACTCAAAACAAATAAAAAACAAAACAAAAATGAAAGTAAAAATCATCCGTTCTTGCCCTCTTTATTTCTCCATTTCTGTTTGCTTTCTTTTTCATTCACTTTTATGTAAATGCATATTCAATTTTATTTTTGTTTTTCTTTCTTTCTCTCTCTCTCTCTCTCTCTCTCTCTCTCTCTCTCTCTCTCTCTCTCTCTCTTTCTTTCTTTTTCTTTTAAGAGACAGGGTGGTGTCACTGTTTCCCAGGCTGGAGTGCAGTGGTGCTATCATAGCTCACTGTAACCTCAAACTCTTGGGCTCAAGTGCTCCTTCTGTCTCAGCCTCCCAAGTAGCTAAGACTACAGGTATGCGTCACCACTGGCTAATGTTCTTGATTTTTTTTTTTTTTTTTTTTTTTTCCTGAGACAAGATCTTATTCTGTCACCCAGGTTGGAGTACGATGGTGGGATTTTGGCTCACTTTAGCCTAGATCTCCCAGGGTTCAGGTGATCGTCCCACCTCAATCTCCTGAATAGCTGGAACTACAGATGTGTGCCACCACACCTGGCTGATTTTTTGCATTTTTAGTAGAGATGGATTTTTACCGTGTTGCCCAGGCTGATCTCAAACTCCTGGATTCAAGAAATCTACCTGTCTCGGTCCCACAAAGTGCTGAAATTACAGGCGTGAATAACCATGCCCGGCCTGTGTTCTTGCTTTTATAGTCAATATTTGTTTAGATTTACCACAGTGTTTACCTTCCTCTATTCTTCTTTCTTTTTTTTATTTTTTATTTTTTTTTAGATGGGGTCTCACTCTTTTTCCCAGGCTGGAATGCAGTCAGTGGTGTGATTACAGCTAACTGCAGCCTTAACTTCCCAGGTCCAAGTGATCCTCCCACCTTAGCCTCCTGAGTAGCTTGGATTACAGGCGTGAGCCACCACACCCTGTCTCTTTTTTATAGAGACAGGGTTTTGTTGTGTTGTCCAGGCTGGTCTCAAACTCTTAGGCTCAAGTGGTCCTCCTGCCTTGGCCTCCCCAAGTGCTGGGGTTACAGGTATGCGTAAGCTACCATGCTGGGCCTTTTTTTTTTTTTTTTTTAAGAGATGAGGTCTTGCTCTGTTGTGCAGTTGTATGATCATGACTCACTGCAGCCTCAAACTCCTGGGCTCAAGTGATCTTCCTGCCTCAGCCTCCTGAGTAACTGGGACTACAGGCATGTGCCACTGCACCTGGCTAATTTTGTTTTTTGTAGAAATGGGGTCTTGCTGTGTTGCCTTGGCTGGTCTTCAATGCCCGGCCTCAAGTGAGCCTCTCGTTTGGTCCTCCTACAAGCAGAAGCCACTGCACCCAGCTGTATTTACCTTTTTCTTCGCTTACCATTTCTTATATCTCTGACCTTCTTTGGGGGATCATTTTCCTTAAAATCATTCTTTAGCAGTTTAGGGCCCATTAATAATGAACTTTGTCATTCTGAAAATGTCTTTATTTTGATTTTAATCTTAAAGAGATTTTCTCTGAGTATCAAGTTCTGGCTTGGCAGTGTATCATTTTCAAGACAGCATTCCATTGCCTTCTGGCTTCCATTATTACTGTTGAATATAACTGTCAGTCTATATCTTGATTCTTTGTAAGTAATGTAATTTTTCCATATCTCTTCTTAAGATCTTTTGTTTGAGTTTATGGTTCTGAAGATTCACTATGATGAGTCTAGGTGTTTTATTTCTGGCTTGGGATTCAGAAAAATATTTGGATAATAGGACTGATATATTTTATCAATTTAAAATTTCTCTTTGAAGATTCTTTATCTTTTCTTGCTGGAATGTAACATTTAACATATCTTAGTCTCTCTAGATTCATTCATTAGTACAATTTCGTCTCTTTTATAGTTCCCTTTTTCTTTATTTGGCTTTGCCTAATCTGTTTAATCTGCCCCCTGAGTCTTTTTTTGGCTTCTTTATTGTGAAATATAACTCATCAAGAAAAGTGCCTGGAACAAAAATAAACACTGAATGATTTATGTAAAGAGAACAGCTGTGTAAATAGAAACTAGGTCAAGAAACAAGATTCCTAGGACTCCAGAAGCTCCTGTTGTGTCCCCTTGCAATCTTTGGCCCCTCACTACCGTCTAAGGTTACCATTATCCTGTCTCATGATATTTACTTTCTTGTTTTCTTTATGCTTTTACTACTTAGGCATGCCTCCCTAAGCACTGTCATTTAATTTTACCTGTTTTTAAAATGTAGTATAAATTAATCATCTAGTATGTGCTCTTTTTTTTTGGTCTGGCTTCTTTTTCCAAACGTTGTGAGATTTACCTGTGGTGTGTGTGACTGTGATTTGTTGCCATATAGTATTCCATGGTATAAATGGAATATACCATGATTTATTTATCCATTCTATTATTGATGGCTATTTATATATATAGTGTATGAATATAATACAATGTAGGCCAGGTGGGGTGGCTCACGCCTGTAATCCCAGCACTTTGGCAGGCTGAGGCTGGTGGATCACCTGAACCTGAGGTCAGGAGTTCAAGACCAGCCTGGCCAATGTGGTGAAACCCATCTCTACTAAAAATACAAAAATTAACCAGGCATGGTGGCACATGCCTGTAATCCCAGTTCTTCTCAGTTACTCAGGGCGCTGAGGCAGGAGAATCACTGGAACTGGAACCTGGGAAGCAGAGGTTGCAGTGAACCGAGATCGTGCCTCTGCACTCCAGCCTGGGTGACAGAGCAAGACTCCATCTAAAATATATATATGTATACACACACACACACACACACACACAAATATGTGTATATATACATATATAGCATCACTTACATTTGGGAGCACTTACAAAGAATGCAGCAGCCGAACATTTACACTCGTTATTGGGCATATGTGTCTATGAGTGGAGTTCTGGGTCATGGAGTTTATGTGTGTGTGCCCATGCATGTGCAACTTTAACTTTTATAGATGATGCCAAACTGTTTACCAAGATTGTTTTCATGAATGTACCTTCCCATCAGTAGCATATGAATGATCTCATTGTTTCCAGCTGTTTTCAGAAGTGATTACACTAATTTAACCTCCCTCTATATGAAAATTGCCTGTATGAAAATTGACTTTGTTTTACATCCTTGTCAACATTTTGGTACTGTCATATTTAAAAATTTTATCTATTCTGTTTGGCTTATAGTAATAGTACATTATGATTTTAATTTGCATATCCCTAATCACTAATGAAATTGAACATCTTTTTGTATTTTATTGATCATTTAGATATTTTCTTTGATGGAGTGTCCGTTCAAGTCTCTGGCCTCATTTTCTTTTTTTTTCTTGCCTCATTTTCTATCAAGTTATCTTTATAGGCATTCTTTATATAGTTTGCCTATGAACCCTCTGGGAGTTAAATTTATGTTGTAAATTTTTCTCCTATTCTGTGAATCACCTTTACATTCTTTTAGTGTTTTCTTTTGATAAACAGATCTGTCTAGTACAGTTTATCTAGTCTTTCCCTACACACAGTCATGAACATATTCTCACTAGGTTATTTTCTTGGAGTTTTATGGTTTTAACCTTGGCCATTCAGATTTACAATCCCCCCGAAATTGATTTTTTAGGTGTGTTTATATATGAAGTACAGTAGGGTTAAGTTCCATTTTTTGTCCCAAAGGGATAGCCAATCTGCCTAGAACAGATTGAAAAGATAAACCCTTCCTCATTGCTCTGCGATACCACTTTATCACAAAACAAGTGTCTGTATATGTCTAGATCTGTTCTTATCCTCTTTGTCTATTTTTCTATTCTTACACCAATTATTAGAAACTCCTTATTCACTGTTGTTTTGGAATAACTCTGGATATCTGGGACAGCAAGACCTGCCATCTTTTTCTACAATATCATTGATATTCTTGAAGCTCTACATTTTCTCGTCTTTTTTTTTTTTTTTCTTTTTTTTTTTTTGAGATGGAATCTCACTCTATCACCTGAACTGGAGTGTGGTGGCACGATCTCGGCTCACTGCAGCCTCCACCTCCCGGATTCAAACCATTCTCCTGCCTCAGCCACCAAGTAGCAGGGACTACAGGTGCCCGCCACCATGCCTAGCTTACATTTTCTTACAAGTTTTAGAATCAGATTTTCAGGTTCTATAAAACTTTCTTGAGATTTTGATTGAGATTGTATTTCGTAGATCAGTTTTTAGGGAACTGACTTCTTTATATTATTGAAGGGTTTGAAAAAACTGACATGAAATTGTATGTATTATGTAAAAGATAACGTTGTATGCATATATGCATTGTAGAATAATTAAATCTAGCTAATTAGCAAATGCATTACTTTACATAGTTATTGTTTTTTAATGATGAAAACACTTAACATACACTATCTTTGCATTTTCCAGTAATATATCATCATTAACTATAGTCACCATGCTGTACACTACATCTCTTGAACTCATTCCTCCTATATAACTGTAATTATATATTCTTTGATCAACATTTTCTCATCCTCTCCTCCTCCCAACCATCCTAGCCTGTGGTAACCACTATTCTACTCTCTTACTTCTATGAGATGAACTCTTTTATTTTTTATTTTTATTTTTTAGAGACATGCTCTTTCTCTCTCACCCAGGCTAGAATGCAGTGGTATGATCATAACTCAATATAGCCTTGAGGTCCTAGGCTCAATCAATCCTCCTACCTTACCCTCCCAAATAACTAGGACTACAGGCACACACTACCACGTCTGCCTAATTTTTAATTTTTTTTTAGAGATGAGGTCTCACTATGATTCTTAGGCTGGTCTCAAATTCCTGGTCTCAAGCTATCCTTCCACCTCAGCCTCCCAAGTAGCTGCGATTACAGGAGGGAGCTACCATGCCCACCAAGATCAACTTTTTTAGATTCCCACATGTGAGTGAGTTCATGCAGTATTTATCTTTCTGTGCCTGGCTTGTTTCACTTAACATAATGTCTTCCAGGTTTATCCATGTGGTTGCAAATAACAAGATTTTATTATTTTTTATGGACAAATAGTATTCCATTTTAGAAATATATATATATATATATATATTCATTTTATATATATATGTCTTTCATAATAGCATATGTGAAATTTTTCCATTTGTCTGTTGATGAACACTTAGGTTGATTCTATATCTTGGCTATTGTGAATAGTGCTGCTATAAACATGGGCGTGCAGATGCAGATATCTCTTTGAAATACTAATTTTATTTCAGTTGGGTGTATATCCAGTAGCGGAATTGCTAGGCCACAATATTGAGTTTTTGAATCTTAAGTATTTATTTAGACCTTTAGTTTCTCTTAATAATATATGTATAGTTTTCTGTGATTTTTAAATTTAAGTATAAATGGAGATTTTAAACATTTTTTCTGTTTCTTTCTGGTACATGAAAATGCAGTTGAGTTCTATATAATTCTCTTGTATTAAGGAAGCTTCCTAAACTCATTTATTCTAATTCCTTGTAGATTCTTTTGGATTTCTATACGGACTGTTACCTTTGAAAATGACAATTTTCTTTCCTTCCCGTCCTTTCTGTTGTTTCTCTCTTTCCTTCCTGTGGTCTACCCGGCTAGGATCATGGTACAGTGTTCGGTATACGTGGTGATAGTGGGCAGCTTGACTGATTCTCGGTCTCAAAATGACAACTTTCAACATCTCGTATCTCCAGTGGGCTTGTAGATCCCTTTATCAGATTAATATGTTCATTTCTATTCTTGGTTTACTAAGAGTTTTTTTTTTTTTAAAATCATGAATGGTTGTTGAATTTAATCAGATGTTTTCTGCATTTCTTGAGATAATTATGTGTATTTTCTCCTTTATTTTGTTATTGTATTGAAATACATTGATTTTTGAATTCCTGGGATAAGTCCAACTTGACCATGATGTCTTATTCTTTTTATAGATTGCTAAGTTCATTTTCCTAATACGTTTTAGAGGATTTAAAACAAGATCTGTTTATGAGTCATATTGGCCTATAATTTATCTTTCTTAAAATGGTCTTCTCAGGCAATTTATTTATTTATTTATTTTGGAAACAAAGTCTCACTCTGTCACCCATGCTGGAGTGCAGCGACACAATCTTGGCTCACTGCAACCTCTGCCTCCTAGGTTCAAGAGATTCTCCTGCCTCAGCCTCCCGAGTAGCTATGATTACAGGTATATACCACCACACCCAGCTAATTTTTGTATTTTTATTAGAGACAGGGTTTCACCATGTTGGCCAGGCTGATCTTGAACTCTCGACCTCAGGTGATCCACCTGCTTCAGCCTCCCAAAGTGTTGGGTTACAGGCGTGAGCCACTGCACCCAACATTTTTTTTTTTTTTTAAGGAGACAGAATTGTCTTTTCACCCAGGCTGGAGTGCAGTGGCTCAGTCATAGCTCACTGCAGCCTCAAATTCCTGGGGTCAAGCAGTCCTCCGACCTCAGCCTCCCAAGTAGCTGGGACTACAGGTGCACACCACCACACCTGGATAATTTTGAAAATTTTTTTTGTGGAGATGGGGGTCTTGCCGTGTTGCCCAGGCTGGTCTCAAACTCCTGAGTTCAAATCCTGCCTCAGCCTCCAAAGTACTGGGATTACAGGTGTAAGCCACTGTGCTTGGATATTGTCAGGCTTTGATTTTAAAAAGTCAGGCTAGCTTCATACAACAGGTTAAGGTGTTTCCTATTTTTATGTTCTCTGGAAGAGTTTGTATAAGATTGTCATTGTTTTTTTCCTTAAATGTTTAGTTAGAATCTACTGGCGAAGCCATCTGGAGTTTTCTTTTAAGGGAAGTTTTTGAATTATGGATATAATTTTTAGAATTGTTATAGAGCTATTTGTGTATTCTATTTCTTAATATCTCAGTTTTGTAAATTATATATTTCATCTATTATCTAAATATATCATCTTTCAAAATTTTTAATTGTTGACATGAGCCAGTTATAGTGGCTCGTGCCTATAATCCCAGCACTATGGAAGTCTGGGGTGGGAGGATCGCTTCATGCTAGGAGTTTCAGACCAGCCTGAGCCACACAATGAGAATCTGTCTCTACAAAAAAATTTAAAAATTAGCCTGGCAAGGTGGCATGAGTCTGGAATCCCAGATACTCATGAGGCTAAGGTGGTAGGATGGCTTGGGCCCAGGAGTTCAAGGCTGCAGTGAGCTATGATGATGCCACTGCACTACAGCCTGGAAAACAGAATGAGACCCTGTCTCCCCCTCCAAAAAAAAATTTATTGTCATATACTTGTTTATGACATCCTCTGACAATTTGTTTCCTGTTTGGTAGATAACTAGGAAACGTCTGTTTTTTCATTCCTTCCTTTGCTTACTTGTGTTTCTCTCTTTCTTTCTGATCATTCCTTCCGTGGGTTTATCAATTTTATTAGTCTTTTCAAATAACCAACTTGTGGCTTTGTTGATATTCTTTATATATGTGTTCTATTTCATAGATTTCTGCTCTTATTTCTATTGTTTATTTCCCTGTTTTCTTGGGTATAATTTCTTATTCTTCATTATTCTTCAACCAACTTTAATCTGACATCTTTTCGTGTGACAACACTGAAACTGATCAAGTTGGTAGCTTTCTTGTTTTCCAGTCCAGCGGACACTTATTTGGACTCATTATTCTAGCTCTCAAAAGCATCACACTCATATTCTTCTATCTCCTATTTTATTATCCTTTCTACTTTTTCCTTTTCTGATTCCTGTTTTACCTGATATCTAAATATTGGAATGGCTCAGGCTTGGTCTCTTCTGTATCCACCCCAGATATTGCAAACTCAGATGCCTACAAGAGCCAAACAGATGATATAAATGAATGATATAGAGTGATTGTTTGCATTTTCTAATACATAGGAATGTTCTTAAATTCATAAGGAAATATATCCCCTCTCATTTTTTCTTTAAACATAATGCTTCTAGGGTCTGTCTTTCATTTTTGTAGTTTTATTAGCAACATGGATCCTGAGAAATATTTCTTTGTATTAGAAAAATAGTGGCATACAAATATGATGGTAAGTGAAAGATAACAGTTGGCTTCAGTTGAAAAGACATTATGGTGAATTCGAGAATTCATGCCTCATATAAATGAAAAAGCTGCCATATAGTTCAAGCCAACTGTTACTGGATTGTCCAGTTCTTTAAAAGGAAACTTGGAGTATAGATTTTTAAAAAATGTGAACTCTACTAATTTAAAAATTCTGGCATAAGTTTTTAAATACATGGAGACCAAAAATAATATTATAATAAAAGCATGTCTGTGAGTCAGCAGATGGATCCGTGGGCTGCTAATTTATGTCTTCTAATTTACATTCTTTTCCTGTATTCTCATCTAATTGTATGACTTTAAATACCATTGATATGGTGATTGCTCTCAAAATCAGAATGCCAGCCTTTAATATCCACCTGCCTACTTGACATCTCTCCTTGAATGTCTAGTAGTCATCTCAAACTTAACATGTTTCTAACAGAACTCATTCTTGATTTTTCTTCCCAAACTTGTTATATCTAGTTTTCCCCACCTTTAAGATTAAAATCAGCGAGACAGTGTTCTCCCTAAGAATTGTCTAACCGGATGGTGATATGATTGAAAGTCAGAAATAAACAGGCAGTTATAACATGTTACATTTCTTTAATGGCAAAATCTATGCAAATTCAAATAAGTTGTCATACAAAGCAGGAAATAACACAGCATGCTATCACAAAGAGGTATAGGTTTCTTTGAGGTATCCATAGTGATGTGTAACTGTGGATAAATCACCTGTACAAAATGAATATTCTGCCATGTTTTAGAAGCTATCATTGCCCTTCTCCTGAGGCAGGTGGAGACATTAAATACCTTTTTGGTCCCCTGACTCCTGCCTGGTCCTTTCTGGAGACTCTGGCTAAATAATTCCTTGCATAACAGGAATAAATAATTGGTGCAATAAAGGTTGAGCTAGGGATGTTTCCAACACGGTCATCCTATAGATCCCATGTATTAGTACATTTTTTCCCTGCTATTAAAAAACAAACCCTGAGACTGGGTAATTTATAAAGAAAAAAGGTTTAATTGGCTTGTGGTTCTACAGGCTGTACAGGAAGCATGGCAGCATCTGCTGCTGGTGAGGCCTCTGGCAGCTTTTACTCATGGTGGAAGGCATAGTGGGAGCAGGTGTCTTATATGGTAGGAGCAGGAACAAGAAGAAGGGGAGGTGCCACACACTTTTTTTTTTTTTTTTTTTTTTTGATATAGAGTCTCTGTCGCACAGGTTGGAGTGCAGTGGTGTGATCTTGGCTCACTGCACTCTCCAATTCCCAGGTTCAAGTGATCCTCCTACTGCAACCTCTGGAGTAGCTGGGACTACAGGTGCGCAACACCATACCTGTCTAATTTTTGCTTTATTTATTTATTTGTTTGAGATGGAGTTTCGCTCTTGTTGCCCAGGCTGGAGGGCAGTGGTGTGATCTTGGTTCACTGCAACCTCTGCCTTCCCAGTTTAAGCGATTCTCCTGCCTCAGCCTCCCAAGTAGCTGGGACTACATGCATGCACCGCCATGCCTGGCTAATTTTGTAATTTTTTTTAGTAGAGATGGGGGTTTCACCATGGTGGTCAGGCCGGTCTCAAACTCCTGACCTCAGGTGATCCACCTGCCTTGGCCTTCCAAAGTGCTGGGATTACAACAGGCGTTATCCACCGCACCCAGCCTTTCTTTCTTTCTTTCTTTCTTTTTTTTTTTTTTTTTTTTTGTAAAGATGGGGTTTCCCCACGTTGTCTAGGCTGGTATCAAACTCCTAGACTGAAGTGATTTACCCACCTTGGCCTCCCAAAGTGCTGGGATTACAGGAATGAGCCACCACACACTTTTAAACAACCATATCTCGTGAGAACTCACTCAGTATGCAGTACCAAGGGAGAAAGGTACTAAAGCATTTATAAGAACTCTGCCCTCATGATTCAGTCATCTCCCACCAGGCCCTACCTCCAACATTGGGGATTGGAATTCAACATGAGATTTGGGTGGGGACACAGATCTGAACTATGTTACACCTCTACTACCTCCTTAGTCCAAGCCTCAGGAATCTCTCATCTGGACTATTGCAAATCTTCTTCTGACTAGCCTCCCTGCTTTGATTCTTTCACACGTCCAATCCTTTCTCCATACAGTAACCAAAATATTTTTTTAAATGCAAATCATATTTTGTCAGTCGTCTGCCTAAAACCCTTCCATTGCTTAGAATGAAACGCAGATGTCTCAATTACCTACATGTTCTTAAGGACTTACTTGCTGTAGCTTCTTTCAGTATCTCTGATTTTGTCTTCTACTCTCTTCCCATCCTACTCTTATCAGTGTCTAGCCACATTGGACCATAATTCTGTTGCTTGAACAGGGTAAACTCATTCCTATCTCAAAACCCTGGCCTAAATTTAACTGGTACATAAACTTCACAGACTAGGGGTGCTCATTAGTTAACCTGTTCCAGCCCAAAAGATGGCCCCTTGTCATTCTTTACTCTCTGCTGCCTTCGTGAGGTCATTTAGAGAATCACAGGCCATTCCAGAAACTAGTTTTTAAGAATACTGTTTTGTTGTTGTAGTTTTTTTTAAAAAAATACTGAAGCCAAAATGGATTATCTCCTGGCTCCTAGAAGGAGGACCTCTAACCCGACATTCTCTAAATGAGTCACTGAAACAGCAAAGAGTGTTAGAAATTTTATCTATAATGATTGTTGGTATTATTCAGTTAAACTTTGTGCTTTTGTGTATATATGATATAACACATTAATACAGTATATGTGTGTAATTTATAAATATATACAGTATGTGTCTCAAACACTTTTAGATATGTTGACTAATTTTAAAAACCCTAGATTAAATAATGCTAAAAAGACCACTGGATTAAATAATGCTAATGAAATTAAAGCATGTCACTTTTTAAGAATGTTGATAGGACAGGGTTTTCATGTTTTCCATGGGTAGTGATGTCAAAGCAAAAAAAAAAAAAAACCATTAAAAAGCAAAAGGGAAAATATGAGAAATAAAGACTAGGTATCTCATTCTTTAAGCCAAATTGACTCTCCTGGAAACATTATTCCTTCAATTATCTATTCAATATAAGTTATGTACCTAGTGGAATCATAAACATTTGGATTCCTAGTTGAGAAGACTTTGATTATAGTGTATTGGATCTTAAGCACAATCCAGAAACATTAAAGACAACTCGGTTTACCTATCTGTCTATTTATTTAACGTATTTTATCTTTGTCTTTTCTTTTTACTCACCAGCATATTAACAAGGAAATTAATGTATGGTAGACAATGGGACCTGACTGTAAAGAGTTACAAATATCCAGCCTTAGGAATCTGTAGTGAATTTTATGTCCAATTAGCAGTACTACCTATTAGAAGTAGAGATTTATAACTTTTTCTTGGAGAAAGTTGATATTATAGAGGGAAGGAAGTACTCATTAATTTTTAAAAAGGTGATTTGGTCACATCAAGATGAATGATTAGAGAACAGAAACCCCAGTAGTCAAATTTTTTATAGGTCTTTTTAACCTTGGCTGAGCTCCAAGAAATAGACGACGAGTTCAAACTGGCATGCTTTCATGTAAGGATACGGAAATAGCCCTCATTGGTAAACCAGTGCCTAAGAAGGAAACCTAAAATTTTTGCAAATTAGATCATGGTTTTACTCAGCATTACAGAAGAAGCTGAGGGCTAGAGGGCCGGGCATGGTGGCTCACACCTGTAATCCCAGCACTTGGGAGGCTGAGGTGGGCAGATCACTCGAGGTCAGGAGTTTGAGATCAGCCTGTCCAACATGGTGAAAACCTTTCCCTACTAAAAATGCAAAAATTAGCTGGGTTTGGTGGCAGGCACCTATAATCCCAGCTACTTGGGAGGCTGAGGCAAGAGAATCACTTGAACCCTGGAGGCAGAGGTTGCAGTGAGCCGAGATTGCACTGCTATGCTCCAGCCTGGGCAACAGAGCAAGACTCGGGGAAAAAAAGTTGAGGGCCAGAGCCCTCCCCATTTTTTTTTAACAGCAGTTCTTTTTTGATCTTGACTATTTCCTCTGTGTGATTTTGGTCAGTTTAACTATGCAATGTCCCTCGTCTGATTACTTCTGACACTTTGCTTGAAACATTCCTTTGACGTTTACCGTGTCATCTTCTGTGTGTGTGTGAGGTTGTATATGTGTATATCCATCCTACTCCTCCTGTAAGATGATAAATTCCTTAAATCAGCATGCTCTCTTCCATTACTTTGTATCCAACTGTGGCACTGCAGGCCTAGCAGGCAGGTAGTACAGCAGGGAGAGGACCACACTGCCCTAGAGCAGAGTTTCTCAGTCTCCTTGCTATTGACTTTTTGGGCAGATGATTCTTTTGTTTTAAGGGGCTATTTTGTACCTTGTAGGATGTTTAGCAGCTTCTGGCCTCTACTTTCTAGATGCCTGTGTTTCCTCCCCACTTGTTCTGACAACCAAAAATTTCCCCAGATATTGCCAAATGTCTCTTGGGGTGCAGAATTACCCTCAGTTGAGATTGGGAAATTTAGGTGATAGTCCTAGCTTTGCCATGATCTCACCATATTTGGTCAAACTGATTCACCTATATTCCTCTCCTAACAAGTGAGAAGGACTAGAATTTACTGGGTGCTTAATCTGGGTTTTGTGGGTAGCTTTAGGAAAATAATCCCTTGAAAATGTATGTGAGGTTTGTGTGTACATTTTTCTAGGAATTACATTCTTAGCTTTCAACATTGTCTCAAGCTTATCTATGACTCTAAAAAGATTAAACCTCAGCCAGGTGCAGTGGCTCATGCCTGTAATCCCAGCACCTTGGAAAGCCAAGGCAGGAGAATCACTTGAGGTCAGGAGTTCAAGAGCAGCCTAGACAACATGGTGAAACCTCATCTCTACAAAAAATACAAAAAGTAGCTGGGTGTGGCTGCCTGTGCCTGTAATCCCAGCTACTCGGGAGGCTGAGGCAGAGGAATCACTTGAACGAAGGAGACGGAGGTTGCAGTGAGCCAAGATCATGCCACTGCACTCCAGCCTGGGCAACAGACCCAGACTCCGTCTTAAAAAAATAAAGAGAAAAGATTAAACCTCAATCACTGATTACATAAAGTTTTTTGTATCTTTTACGATTTAAAGCCCCAACTTAGGCTCAGTATACATTTTTTTTTTCTTTCTGTGAATATGTGACTATAAATGCTGAGAAAGCACTTTGTGCTACCAGGATTTGTTATATTATCAGGTACCACTTATTTATACTACTGTATCTCCTACCCCTTTTTAAAAAATTGGATCTTGAGTTAGTGATGATAAAGTAAATGACTAGAGTTACCTGCATGTACATTAGGGAGACTGGAAAATGAGAAGAGGATGTTTATCATTTTGCATTCTACAGCCTTTTTTTTTTTTTTGAGACAGAGTTTCACTCTTGTTGCCCAGGCTGGAGTGTAGTGGTGCAATCTCGGCTCACTGCAACCTCCACCTCCGGGTTTCAAACGATTTTCCTGCCTCAGCCACCCAAGTAGCTGGGATTACAGGCATGTGCCACCACTCCCAGATAATTTTTGTATTTTTCGTAGAAATGGGGTTTCGCCATGTTGGCCAAGCTGGTCTCAAACTCCTGACCTCAAGTGATCCACCCACCTCGGCCTCCCAAAGTCCTGGGATTACAGACGTGAACCACCGTGACCCGGCCTCCTTAGCCTTTTAAAATCAGCATGTTCTTTTGCTGTGCAGAAGCTCTGGAGTTTAATTAGATCCCATTTGCAAAAGAAACAATCATTAGAGTGAACTGGCAACCAACAGAATGGGAAAATTTTTTTGCAGTCTACCCATCTGACAAAGGGCTAATATCCAGAATCTACAAAGAAGTAAAACAGATTTATAAGAAAAACAAACAAACAAACCCACCCAAAAGTGGGAGAAGGATATGAACAGACACTTTTCAAAAGAAGACATATATGAGGCCAACAAACATATGAAAAAATGCTCATCATCACTGGTCATTAGAGAAATGCAAATCAAAACCACTTTGAGATACCATCTCACGCCAGTTAGAATGGTGATCATTAAAAAATCTGGAGACAACAGATGCTGGAGAGGATATGGAGAAATAGGAACACTTTTACATTGTTAGTGGGAATGTAAATTAGTTCAACCATTGTGGAAGACAGTGTGGAGATTCCTCAAGGACCTAGAAATAGAAATTCCATTTGACCCAGCAATCCCATTACTGGGTATATTACCCAAAGGATTATAAATCATTCTATTATAAAGACACATGCACATGTATGTTCACTGTGGCACTGTCTACAATAGCAAAGACCTGGAACCAACCCAAATGCCCATCAGTGATACACTGGACAGGGAAAATATGGCACATATACACCATGGAATACTATGCTGCCATAAAAAATGATGAGTTTGTGTCCTTTGTGGGGACATGGATGAACCTGGAAACCATCATTCTCAGCAAACTGACACAGGAATAGAAAATCAAACACTGCATGTTCTCACTCATAGGCAGGTGTTGAACAATAAGAACACATGGACACAGGGAGGGGAGCATCACACACTCGGGTCTGTTGAGGAGGACTGGGGAGAGACAGCAGGGGTTAGGGAGTTGGGGAGGGATAACATGGGGAGAAATGCCAGATATAGGTGACAGGGATGGAGGCAGCAAACCACATTGCCGTGTATATACCTGTGCAAGAATCCTGCAGGTTCTTCACATGTACCCCAGAACCTAAAGTGCAATAAAATATATATATATATATGTAAAATCGGCATGTTCCATATGACTGCCACTGTATGTCCCAGAGCTTCCCTGTGTCGGCTGGTCACTGGTTATGGCTTTTGGGGTTCTCAGTAACCTTTGTTTAGGCTGCTGCTTTACAAAGTCCATTGCATTTGTTACTGTAGGCTTATCTGTAAATGTAAACCAAAACCTGGTCAGATGCTCCCTTTGGGAAGTTAACGATGTACCTCTTAGACTTTTTTTTGTCACATTTATATGTTTTGCTCGCTGCTGTGCTAAAGTGTGAACCACAATCCTGTCTTCTTCTGTTGCAGGTAAATTTGGAAGGCAAAGCCAGCCCTCTGTCACTTCTACAAATGGCTTCCCCAAGTGGCCTGTGTGTCTTGATTCGCTTGCCCAAGCTAATCTGTGGAGGAAAAACACTACCAAGAACGTTACTGGATATTTTGGCAGATGGCACCATTTTGAAAGTTGGAGTGGGATGCTCTGAAGATGCCAGCAAGCTTCTGCAGGATTATGGCCTCGTTGTTAGGGGGTGCCTGGACCTCCGATACCTTGCCATGTGGCAGAGGTGTGGTTTGTATGAATCCTGGGATTCCTGTAGCTGCAGGACAAATATTTTAGCAAGATTTATAGATGACTGGGAATCAACAGTAAAACATGTGAAATTGTATAGAAGCCTAGAGGCTTCTGAGATGCCTATTGAATTTGTGGAGAGACATTCCGACTTCTGTGAAACTTCAGTTGACTAGAATTGGTCTCTTTAGATTAAACATTAATGAGGTATCTCTGTAAGCTACAGGCTAAAAGCTGGTGGTCCCACTGGCTAAATTATGGCTGCAAAGGTTTTTTTGTTTTTCGTTTTTCCTGAATGATACTGTAGGAAATTTTTACTTAAAGCAAGAAGATTAAATGTAAAAATCTGTATTTCGGGCTTCTCTTGAAAAATTAGGTGATCTGACTACACTGAGTCTACAGTTCTAGATGGCAGCATTTGGCTGGGTAGCATTTGTGCTACCAGATGAACATACTTTAGATGAACATACTCTGTTCAGTTTACCAGAGTCCCTTTCGCTACCATTGTAACCCTGGCTCCTCCTGATAAACCTCTGAGTTTGTATACCTTGCTTTAGGGCAAAAATGATGGTAGACCAGTCCTTATTTGAGAGGAAGAGCGATTTCCTTTTCCTTTAGAATTTTATTCCTGTGGAAATTTGATTTCAGCTTGGCTTTTATGGGCGGGGCCTCATAATTACCTCCTCATGTTTATGTACAAATCCTCGCTTAAAACAACATGGACTGAAACAGCCTCTTGCCTTGCCTGAAGTGACACAGTCACTAAAAGGTCGGAGATTTGGTAAACTAAGAGAAGTCCGGATTAATATCTTTGTTTATCACAGTTCCCACCCTCCCCCGCCCCCGACGTATATCCTGAATATCCCAGTTTTTTAGTATAAAATGAAATTTTATTTTAGTTTATTAGTTTGGCTTATATAAAGCTCTTATACGTGAAGTATAATTTTTAAAGTAATACATTAAGATACTGCTATAAAAATCAAAACTCTCTGAAAGTCTGTGGAGTATAACAGTAAAAGCCTCGCTTCATCAGCTTTCTTTGGCATCAGCTCCCCAGAGGTACCACTGTCCCTGTGTGCTGTTAGAGGCAGTGTGGATAGAGGCTAAAAGTTGACCTGGGAGCAGACTGCATGGGTAGGAGTCCCAGTGCTGCCACTTTCCAACCGTATGACCTTTGGCACAGTACTAAGCCTCTCTGTTCCCCAGTTTCCTCATCCACGGAGATTGTAATGTGGCCACCCCATAGGGTTGGTGTTGAGTATTAAATGAATTAAACTACGTAAAGGCTTTATAAATAGTGTTTCACAAATAGATGACAGATTGTCATTTTATTTGATGTCTAGTGAGACTGAGTATCTGGTATCTCTGTCTATTGGCTATTTATATGCCTTTTTAAATTTTTCTTGTTCATGTCCTTTGCCCATTTTTGATGCATGGTTTTATTTATTTCTTCCTTTTAGAAACAATTTACTCAGTAATGGGCTTAGCCTGAAATCCCTCGCTGAGACTGTTTTGAACTTTCCCCTTGACAAGTCCCTTCTACTTCGTTGCAGCAACTGGGATGCTGAAACTCTTACAGAGGACCAGGTACTTCTTATCGGGTAGATGAAGAATGGAAAGTTATTGCTTCTGAAGTATAACTTTTTAAAATTCAAATTCTCAAATATAGTATAAGTATTGGATGGAGATGCCTTAAAATAGATTCATCATGTGGTGATAGTCCAGCTAACTGGTCTACAGTAATCACTTAAATAAAAGATAAGAGTCCTGTTGTTGTTTTATTTTTGAGATGGAGTCTCACTCTGTTGCCCAGGCTGGAGTGCAGTGGTATGATTTTGGCTCACTGCAACCTCTGCCTCCCAGTTTCAAGCAATTCTCCTGCCTCAGCCTCCTGAGTAGCTGAGATTACAGATGTGTGCCACCACATCCGGCTAATATTTTTTGTATTTTTAGTAGAGATGGGGTTTTACCGTGTTGGTCAGGCTGGTCTCGAACTCCTGACCTCAAATCATCCACCCACCTCAGCCTCCAGGTGTGAGCCACCAAGCCCAGTCAAGAGTTCTGATTTTTTTGAGCATTCCTATGTTGGGCATTTTGGAAAAAGGAATTTTTTTTTTATGAATACAAATGCATAATTTTAAAAAATCATAGTGTTATAAATGAGTAGGAGTTATAACTTATTTTAAGAAGCAGTAAGTTGTTCCCTGCATTATCTTTCCCCATTCCTAATCCTCCTTCTTCTCAGAAGCAACCACTTTCATTTCTTTCTGGTAATTACCATTATACTTCTAAATTACATGCATGCATTATTCTGTCTTATTTATATATATATTGTCTTTTGGCATTGTACTATGGAATATATGGTTTAGTACTCTTGCAACTCCCCTGCCTTCAGACAAATACTTCTTTTTCCAATCCTCCCAATTTAGGTAAATCATTATTTTTATCAGGTTAATATCTAGTATTTATATTATTTATAGCTGAGTCACATAGTAAACTGCAGTTACTTTTGTTTCCCAGGATCAATAATTAGCATTTTGTTTGCATAGTGTTCTATGTACCTGTTGTTTCCACCTGAGACTCCTTACGTGGGTAAGGAAATAAGGATCTCCTCTGGGCTGGTTCAGACTCATTTCAGGTCACTTAACTTGGTTCATTTTCCCTTGGAGCCTTCCCTTCTAGAGCCCTCTATCATCTGGCTCCTCTCAGGACAGACTGCACTCTAGGCCTGCTGCCGAATTCTCATCCTGGAATTTGCATTTATCATCAGCCTGGGAATTCCCTTCACCTCTGTCTTCCATAGTAGATATTTGTTTTTTAAATTCCATGTCTTTTTCCTTCCTCGTCTTGGCAGAGTACATTCATAACAGCTTCTTGAGAAAGGGAGCATGAGAAGTAAAAAAAAAAAGTCAGTAACTATGTCTTTTCTCTCAGGTGACTTAGTTTCTCTGGAGATGAATCATCTAGTCTTCTATTCAAGAAGTATAAGCCCCACTGCCTATATTCCAGTTTCTGAGTACGGGAAAGGTGCTGGTGATCTTAACATTCAGTGTGTAGTCTCTCCCTTAATCCCCCTTTCTTCAGGTGACATTTTGTCCCTCCCTTCAGTTGTGCCTGGTATTACCAGGTCCAGATCCGCTGTGGTTTAACCATTATATGATTTAAACTTGTCCTGTCTTTTGGACTAGGGAAGGGATAGTTGTCTGGCCCTGTGCTGTAAAGGAGGAGATCAGGGTGTAAGTGTTCTCTATGGAGATTTCACCTTATCCTTCTGTTTTCACTCTTGCTTTCACAGATACCTGGTGCCTCCATTCCTCATGCTTTCCTGGTCTCTGTGGCTCAAACCCATTTGAACTTTGGCTTTTTGCCATACCACTTCCATAGGCCTAGTTTCAACCTTGTTTGCCGAGTCAGTTACCACATGTTCATCCTTGAGAAATGTTAACTGGTTTCCAAAGTAGCTGGACCGTTTTGTATTCCCACCAGCAGTGTGTGAGGGTACCGGTGTTCCGCATCCTTGCTGACATCTGTTATTGTCAGTCTTTTTTATTAGAGCCATCCTAGTAGGTATGAAGTGGTATTTCATGGTGGTTTTGATTTTTACATTTCCCTTGTGACTAATGATGCTGGGCATCTATTCATGTGCCTGTTGGCCATTTGTATATCTTCCGTGGAGAAATATCTATTCATATCCTTTGCCCATGTTTTAATTGAGTCATTTGTTATTTTATTTTTGAGTTTTAGGAATTCTTTGTATATTTTAGATCCTTTTCAGATACATGATCTATAAAGTATTTTCTCCCATTCTGTGGGTTGTCTCTTCACTTTCTTGATGGGGTTGTTTGAAGCACAATAGGTTTTAATTTTGATGAACTCCAGTTATCAGTTTCTTTTTTAAAATTTCTTCTTTTAATTGCTTATGCTTTTGGTGTCATATTCAAGCAATCATTGCCTCACCCAAGGTCATGATGATCGACTTCTATGTTTTCTTCTAAAAGTCATATAGTTTTAGCTCTTGCATTTAAGTCTGTAATCCATTTTAAATTGGTTTTTGTGTGTCACGTGAGGTAGGAGTCCACATTCACTCTTTTGCATGTGGACCTCCAGCCCTAGTACCATTTGTTTCTTTATCATTAGAAAATAATGTGTTAAAGAGTACTCTGAAGTCTTCGCATTCAAGGACACATTCTTCTATGGGAAACAGTGTGCTAATAGATATGTAGATTGTTGGATCTAGGTGGAAAATTTTATCAAAACTTGTTTTATTCTAAAAGTATAAATGATCCTTACAAATAGAATTATTCACTGCCTTGGTTATTAAAGGTGAACTAATAGAATTTTTTTAGAGTCCTTACACTTTTTGCTGGGGACAGCTATTAATTTTAGTTTTTTATGTGAGAGGGAATCTCACTCTGTCGCCCAGGCTGGAGTGCAGGGATGTGATCTCAGCTCACTGCAACCTTCGCCTCCCAGGTTTAAGTGGTTCTCCTGCCTCACCCTTTGGAGTAGATGGGATTACAGGTGTGCACCGCCATGCCCAGCTAATTTTTCATATTTTTAGTAGAGATGGGGTTTCACCATGTTGGCCACGCTGGTCTCGAACTCCTGGCCTCAATTATCTGCCCACCTCAGCCTCCCAGAGTGCTGGGATTACAGGCGTGAGCACTATGCCTGGCCTAATTTTAGTTTTGACCACAGTACTTTTCTCTTTTTTTTTTGAGATGGAGTCTTGCTCTGTCTCCCAGGCTGGAGTGCAGTGGCACAGTCTCAGCTCACTGCAACCTTCGCCACTTTTATTCAAGCGATCCTTCTACCTCAGCCTCCCAAGTAACTGGGATTACAGGTGTGCACCACCATACCCAGGTAATTTTTGTATTTTTCATAGAGGCAGGGTTTCACCGTGTTGGCCAGGCTGGTCTTGAACTCCCGATATCAGATGATCCACTCGCCTCAGCCTCCCAGAGTGCTGGGATTACAGGGATAAGCCACTGCACCTGGCCCACAGTACTTTTCTTTATGACTAGCTTGCCTATCACCAGTTGCTTAGGAGGATGACTTCCCACTATTAAATAAATAAATTCTAGGAATGAGCCCGGTGACTTTGATTTGAGGTCCATGTTTGAAACTTATTTGTTTTCTTTGTTTTCAATAGACATGGCAGGTCATTTCTGATTGACAGTCACACAAGCCTCTTAATAAATCATGGTTTCAACTATCCCAGAGGATGACTGCCTCCAAAGTGAATTTCATGTACTAATTGTCAGGCGTTTGTTAACTACCCTTCCCCCAAACTTGACAGAAATCTGTCCAGCACTTTGGTAGCAGATAGAAACTTCACTAATTTATATAGGTGAGGATTTTCTAGCGTTTAGAGTAAGTCATTATTTTAGCTATTTGAGTTAAAAACATAGGGAATATGAGATTTAATCATACTATTCAATTGACTTTTGTATAGTTTGAAAATTTTTATAATAAAAAGTGTTAAGGAAGTATATGGTATCTAGGTTGTCATACATTTTGAATTAGGACCCTAAGAGTTACCTATTTCTTTGTGGTTGACTTTGAAGTTGCTCTCTCTGGTTTGCCTTCCGGATTCCACTGATTCTGACTTTTCTCTTCAGGTAATTTATGCTGCCAGGGATGCCCAGATTTCAGTGGCTCTCTTTCTTCATCTTCTTGGATACCCTTTCTCTAGGAATTCACCTGGAGAAAAAAACGATGACCACTGTGGCTGGAGGAAAGTCTTGGAAAAATGCCAGGGTGTGGTAGACATCCCATTTCGAAGCAAAGGAATAAGCAGATTGGGAGAAGAGGTTAACAGGGAAGCAACAGAATCTCAGCAGAAGCCAAGAAATAAGAAGTCTAAGATGGATGGGATGGTGCCAGGCAACCACCAAGGGAGAGACCCCAGAAAACATAAAAGAAAGCCCCTGGGGGTGGGCTATTCTGCCAGGTAACCAAGTCACTCCCTGTTTAGTAAAGAATCAGTGGCCCAGCCTTAGCAAAGGGTGTGATGCTTCCCTTGGGTCTGGGGAGAAGGCTTGTAGTTGGGGAGCAGCAGCTCTCCAGGGGTTAATCTTGCTTTTTCTTTCCATCAGAGACGTTTGGACTCTCCTTTGCTTTTTTTGTGTATTTCTCTCCCTTTTCCCTTATTTTACTTTTTTATCTTTTAACAGTTGGAGTGAAAATGAGGAAAGCTTAGCTTAGTTCTGTCATTGACTCCGATGTCACCTTAGGCCTTAACTTCTCCAACTGTAAATGGGGGTATAGTTATTCCTTCCTCGTCTCAGGATAGCTGTGAAAATAAATAACATGTAGTGCCTCATACTTTTCGGGAGAAATGCATCATCTGATTTCTTGTTCATATGTTATTTGATTATTTAGAGTGACATCCAGCTCCAAGAAAATGTTATTCTCTAGCAAATGAAAGATTTCCTGTATACCTCATTCCTCTATTGTAGGAAGACGACTAAGTACTTTGGAGCAGAAATTTGGTCCCTGTAGCAAAGTGCCTTTAGGAATTAATTGGATGATTAAATTGAAGGAAGTGTTATTGCATGCGAGTCATAAGTAAATCCGCATGGCCCTCATTACTTTGGCTTGAGCTTCAAAATGTTTAATTTACTTTGTTTAACCCAGTGATTTGGCAGTTTTCTTGTTGCTCCGTTCTTGTTTGCATTCACAGCAGAGCTGTGTGTAAACCACCCGACTCACTCCCTAATGTCCCAGTCTGTAAGTGTAAAAACTAGAGGCAGAAACGAATTCATTTTTAGTTCTGTTTCCTATCCCAATGCAGGTGGAGGCTTAAACATGGTTTCTTGCTGTTTGTTTTTTTCCATAGTGGTGAGTTTGACCTTAGCGTTGAGAATAGTTTGAGTTACTCAGAAGAGAGCATGGGAAGGCAACAGACATTTTGACCCACAATTAGCTTTCAGTTTGAGATTTCTCATTCCCTTCCCTGCAGAAAATCACCTCTTTATGATAACTGCTTTCTCCATGCTCCTGATGGACAGCCCCTCTGCACTTGTGATAGAAGAAAAGCTCAGTGGTACCTGGACAAAGGCATTGGTGGTATGAGATTCAGCTGTCCTTGCTTATCACTTAATTAGGTGCATTGGATGCTGGGAGGATTGGGGAGTGAGATAAGGAAGAGGGACAGATAGAAGAAGGCAGGGAGACCTTGAGATGCGTAGGACTGGGTAGGCACAACCCAGAAATTGTGTTCTCTGCCAGGACACAGCAGAGAACAGTGAAGGTAGTGCTGCTTCTTGTGGGGCGGCTGGCAGGGGCGGGGAGGGGGTGGAGGGGTGGGAGGGAGGGGAACAGGGGGAATAGTCAAACACTGATGTCTCTTCTCTTAAGAGCTGGTGAGTGAAGAGCCCTTTGTGGTGAAGCTACGGTTCGAACCTGCAGGAAGGCCCGAATCTCCTGGAGACTATTATTTGATGGTTAAAGAGAACCTGTGTGTAGTGTGTGGCAAGAGAGACTCCTACATTCGGTGAGTGTGGCATTGGGCCACCCTGGTTGTCTGTGGCAGATGGAAATTGCCTTTGTAGCCATATGTAGATCCCTTGGGGGCTGTGGCTGAGTCTGTCCACTTTGGCTGAGAGGCTTGTCCCTAGGGGGCATCCGGCTTCTCCAAGAGCTCTGGTACTCTGCTGCCCTTGCTATGGTGGCCCTAATCTATCCAGAGCCATTTCTCAGTTTCTGGAATGAAACACCATGCTCAATAGTGGTCTGTCATGGAGAAAGTGGTTCCCTTTTGCTCATGAAAGACTGAAGACCAGTTCCTTCGGAAACCGTGTCCTTCTTATCCTCACTTGACTGGTTCACCAGCTTTCTAAGCTGCGGTTTTATTCATGGAGTATCCAGATGTCCTGAAGCCTGCTCTGTGCTGTAATACTGTTTCACGTCAGGGTCGCTGCACCATGGGGGTGAGGCTGCCGACTATGCCTGAGTGCCAAGACACTTGGGCTTTCTCCCTGGCTTCTGTGGAGTCACTCACTTTCCTCCTTTCTCCCCTGCAAAGGGAGACAAAGTCATTGCTGCCAAGAATTTTTCCTGAAAGTATAGTTCTCCTTAGAAAATAATGAGGGACTCTGGTAAAGCAGGGAAATAGAGTAAGGGATTCCTCAGATGAAGGAAATTGGCTTTATCAGGTTCCTAGGCTTTCTTGAGAGAGTTGTTTGTCAGGTGTCAAAGCCCATTAGAGTATCTTTTCAGTTTTCTGAGATTTTCCCTTCTGGGAGCACAGCCTTCTCAGAGGTTGTTATTAACCTCTCACTACGCTGGCCCTCCACCGAAGCCCACAGCAGGTGGTCTGTACTTACTTGCAGGAGGGAGAAAGCTGAGACACAGGATGGGCTTGAGTGGAATAGGTGACAGTGCCTTTCTGTGATCTCTGTTGGGCAGTGGTGCCCAAGGCTTCCCAGTCATACGTAGGCCCTGATTAGAACCCCAGTAGGCTGTTTACTCTCTTCCCATGTGCTCGATCAAACGCTCATGAGCACTGCTTTCTGGCTGGGCTTGTTACAGGAAGAACGTGATTCCGCATGAGTACCGGAAGCACTTCCCCATCGAGATGAAGGACCACAACTCCCATGATGTGCTGCTGCTCTGCACCTCCTGCCATGCCATTTCCAACTACTATGACAACCATCTGAAGCAGCAGCTGGCCAAGGAGTTCCAGGCCCCCATCGGCTCTGAGGAGGGCTTGCGCCTGCTGGAAGATCCAGAGCGCCGGCAGGTGCGTTCTGGGGCCAGGGCCCTGCTCAACGCGGAGAGCCTGCCTGCTCATCGAAAGGAGGAGCTGCTGCAAGCACTCAGAGAGTTTTACAACACAGACATGGTCACAGAGGAGATGCTTCAAGAGGCTGCCAGCCTGGAGACTAGGTACAACGCACAGTTCTGCCCAGAGAAGGGATTGTGGGATGTACCAGGGACATTAACCCTCACTGCTTAGTAAGATTGCTTGCCAGGGAGGGGGCATCAGCTGCTTAGGTGCAGTGCCTAGCCTCATGCTTCGCCTAGTAGGTGTCTAGCAGTTGAAGATGCCTTGGGAGTGGAATAGAACAATCTGCTTGACGATTTCCTTTTTATAGGAAACTTGCTTTTTGTGAGGTGCCTCTTTGACCTTTTTTAAGGTCATACGCTTAAGTTCGGTCATTTTCGTGATTAGCATGAGAGTGCAGTTGTGATGGAGCTGCATCTTACTGTGCAGACGTAAATCCTCATGCCAGCACATGCGATGAAAAAATAGTTCAATAATACTCTCAAAGCTCTGAAGTTCCCCTCAGTATCCCTGGGGTTATCCATGGTTCCAGGACCTCCCTTGAATACCAAAATCTACCAGTGCTTAAGTGCCTGATGTACAATGGCATAGCATTTACATATATCCTGCACATATTCTCCTGTATACTTAAATCACCTATAAATTACTTATAATACCTAATACAGTGCAAATGCTATGTAAGTAGTTTTTGTAAATTGTTTATGAAGTGATGATTAGAAAAAAGTTTGTATATGTTCAGTACAGATAGTACAGATATATTTTTTTCTGAATAGGTTTTCTTTTGACATAGTATATGGCTCTGTCACCCAGCTGGAGTGCAGTGTCACTAGCCTGGCTCGCTGTAACTTCTGCCTCCCAGGCTCAACTGATCCTCTCACCTCAGCCTCCTAAGTAGGTGGAACTACAAGCATGCAGCACCACACCCAGCTAATCTTTGTATGTTTTGTAGAGATGGGGTTTCACCAGGCTGCCCAGGCTGGTCTTGAATTCCTGACCTCAAGCAATCCACCTGCCTTCGCCTCCCAAAGAACAGGGATTACAGGCATGAACCACTGTGCCTGGCCCCAAATCATTTTGATCTGAGGCTGTTTGAATCCACAGATGCAGGACCCACAAAGACGGAGGGCCAACTATATAAGTGGTTCTGTGGCTCTGACATTATACAGGTCTGTGAGAACTGTGACTAACGAATTCATAGTTCTAATCTCACCTGTAACCCAGGGTATTGGCCCACTAAATGGAATGTTGAGCAGAATTGCTGTTACTATTTAAATTACTTTCCTCTTTTTTCCTTCATTCCTTTCTCCCTCCTTCTCCATGAGTACATAGTTGAATTCATATGACATAATGCAGTGTTCTGAAATGAGAAGTGAATGGCCACATGGCTCAGATATAAGAACTCTAGGCTACCGTACACGGTTCTGCCTCCCAGCTGTCACTTTTTCCAACAGGACTAGAAGTTGAAATAAGGAAACTGGTAAGTTCACAAACCATGAAAGTGATGCTGGTTGCCTATGGGATTTTTGTTAACTAAAAAATAAAAAAGTAATTATAACAGCCAATATTTAATTTTTTTTGAAAACGAAAATTTTTTTCACTCATGCTACTGATCCATTACAGACACTGCAAATATTTATTGAACAGACACTTATAGATGTACTAGATCTTGCAGCAAGCAAGCTAATAAACTTCACATAAATTGCCTTAATTGTTTCTCATGACAACTTGACAAAGTAGGATTTAGATTTCTTACTGGTTAACTGCTACTATTATATCTTACATTAAAAAAAATCTTTCAGAGTTTTAAAAGAATTACTGAATTTTATCCCCATAACTGTTTTGTGAGGTTGTAGAGTAGGTGTTGTTTTGTACATTTTTTAATTGGATGCCCTGAAGTTAGAATTAAGTTACTTGCCAAGATCATATATGTTACAAATTAGACATGGCTACTTTGACCCATTTCCAAATATGTTTTTTTTTTTTGAGACACGGTCTCACTCTGTTGACGCCTAGGCTGGATGGAGTGCAATAGCATGATGTTGGCTCACTGCAACCTCCACTTCCTGGATTCAAACAATTCTCCTGCCTCAGCCACCCAAATAGCTGGGATTACAGATGTGCGCCACCACGCCCAGCTAATATTCATATTTTTAGTGGAGACAGGGTTTTACCTCATTGGCCAGGCTGGTCTCGAACTTCTGACCTCAAGTGGTCTTCCCACCTTGGCCTCCCAAAGTGTTCGCATTACAGGTGTGAGCCACCATGCCCGGCTGCCGATATATTTTCTGAAGTAGCTAAACCTATCCTTTCAGCCATAGACTTTTCTAACAAATTCATCTTGCTGAATTGGATAGATAAATACTGGACTTGTGACTGAGAACAGCTGTTTGGAGGCAGGAAGTGCATGAACTAAGTATTAATAATAAAGTGTCTGCAGATGCCCAGAGGCACCAACACTACTGGGTGGTGGGCGTCTTGGGAGGGAGGATTGAAAGTGGGGTATGGATGTAGGGAGAGGAGAGCGTAGCCAGGGTGCTTCCTTGAGGAAGGTCATCTTTATTCACAGGAGGTGAAAGCACCATTCACATGGTATCACAGCAGTTTTTAAGGACTCTCTGCTTAGGAGGGAGGGAGGGATTTGTCTTGTCGTTTCATGGCACCATTTGCACTACTGAGCAACCATGGTAGCATTTAACTGTGACTGAAACACTTCTCACCACTGTGGCTTGGCATCTTTTTGTGAGAAAGACGGCTCTAAAGAAATACGCTACCTTGCATTTTGCATTCAGTTATTAAATTGTGTTGTGAAAAAGTGAAACGTGGGCCAGTTTAACAGCCTTATATAAATACTGTGTCTCAGAATGAACAACTTAAAAGAGGGGTTAGCTGGTCACTGAGTTGTCCTGGAGGAAATGGAAGATCAGCATTATCATCCATTATCATCAGCTGGACGGTAGGGCCGCTCTAGTTGGGGCTGAACTTTATGCAGTGGCCTTCTCTCAGTAGAGCTCAGAACCCTCAAATACCTTCTTTTGGGATTGAGAGTCCTGTGTTAGGACTATACACAAGGGCAGAGATAAGAAAGATGATGTTTCGCTGGGTGTGGTGGCTCACTCCTGTAATCCCAGCACTTTGGGAAGCTAGGTGGGCAGACCACCTGAGGTCAGAAATTTCAGACCAGCCTGGCTAACATGGTAAAACCCTCTCTCTACTAAAAATAAAAATAAAAAAAAATTAGCCAGACATCATGCACCTGTAATCCCAGCTACTCGGAGGCTGAGGCAGGAGAATCTCTTGAACCTGAAAGGTGGAGGTTGCAGTGAGCCAAGAACATTGCACTCCAGCCTGGGCAGCTGAGTGAGACTCCATCTCAAACAACAACAGAAGAATGTTTCGAAAACACCAAAGTAACGAAGCCTTTAGGAGTCCTTCAGCCTCCTTGTTTACCCTTGGCCTGCAGCATTTGAAGCTTTCCGTGAGACCATCCTGTGCTTGTTTCCCTCAGACTCTTTGTTTTTCATGTCTTGGCAGAATCTCCAACGAAAACTATGTTCCTCACGGGCTGAAGGTGGTGCAGTGTCACAGCCAGGGTGGGCTGCGCGCCCTCATGCAGCTGGAGAGCCGCTGGCGTCAGCACTTCCTGGACTCTATGCAGCCCAAGCACCTGCCCCAGCAGTGGTCAGTGGACCACAACCATCAGAAGCTGCTTCGGAAATTCGGGGAAGATCTTCCCATTAAGCTGTCGTGATAGCTGCTTTCCTCCCAGTTAGGACAGGTGGGAAGCTGGAGCCAAGGTTGAAGAGTCGCCTCTTCCCATTTTAATACACCATTAATTGTCAGAGCCTGCGTGACACAACTCAGAATACTAACCTAGAATAATCCCAGGATGCTCCTGGTGGAGCAGGTGTTTGAAGGAGAGCTTATGATTTTGGATTTTAAATGGGCAGGGTCTTTTTTCCTCTCTTACTTTTGTGGACAAGAGAGGCCTTTGCCTTTATTTTTACTCTCCCTCTTCTGATTTCCCTGTGCAGAGGAAAAATGAAGAAATCTTCCAGAATTGACTTGTCAGGACTTTCAAAAAATGTTTTTAATGCATTTCTTCCTTGTCTAGTGCCTCGTTTATCTCTAACAGGGGCTGTCCAGTATATTGGTCCTGTCAGGAGGGGAGAAAGTTCTTCCACAGGCTGGGGAAGTAAACAGGAAGTCAAATTTATTTTCCCAATTCAACCTCATAATTATCAGTTCTTTGGCTTCATGCTCTCCCGTAACTCATGTAGTTGGGATCCATCCCATCTGCGTCACTTCAGTCTACTTCACATACTTGAAAAGGCTTCCCTTTACACATCCAGGACCAAACAGCCACTTCCTGCCATGTGCTTCCACCCTATAACTGGGAGAAATCCTTTTCTGGAAATGAGCCTTTGATGGGTGGAGCAGAAAGAACCACAGACTCCAGTAGAACTTTGAAATCTGCCCATTTTTCCTTTCATGCTGTTTGTTGCCTGCTTGTTGCACTCCCCCTGCCCTCAAACTGCAAGATTTAGCTTCATCCCTTTCTGAGAGGAATGTTTTCTTTTATCTGAGTCGGTATCAGTTCCCCTGTATTTTGTTCCATTAAATTTGCCAGATCGGCCTCTTTTAAGCATTTAATTCACTCCCAGAGTCATCTAGTCAGGTTGCAATATGAGGACTTCTCTGTCTCCTCGGTAGCCTGGGACACTGAGATTACTTAATATATTAGGTGTTCAAAAGAGGAGTGTTGTTTTATCTTTCAAAATGTTAGGCTATCACTTTGAGTATAAAATCAACTTACTAATTAGTATTTTTTTCTAAAATATTAGGACAACTTTCTTATTTTATAAGATCTTAACAAGCTTAAAAAATAATTTTGTGACCAGAATCCAACAAGAGCTCTATTTTGGAATTGTGCCCAAGTTGGCGATGTTTGCTCTAAAATTGATAAATAAAACTACTTGTAAGCATAAGGCTCACTGCATGTAAATGTAAAACTTCATGACTTGATAAAATTAGTAAGCGTTCCTGGGGGAGGGGATATTTATCCTGCAGGTCCCTGCCTCCTGGTAGTGCCATGGTATGTGTGCGTGGACATACCAGACACAGTCACCATCGGCCATCGGTAATAGCAGCCCATGAACCCATGGGCACATCCCACATCTTACTCCTCTGACCCTTCATTCCCACTTGTTTTCAAGCGGGCACTTCTGGGATCGAAACTAGAAATCCTTGAAAACAAATAGTACCAGCCACATTCACTGTAGTGGGTTATGATGGGGCTCTGCCTCCTGGCTGTGTTACGCAGAGCCCAGGAGTGGAGAGGAGAGCCATGGAAATAGATGGCGAGAGGCTGGTACTGGGCTTGTGGTAATAGTTAGGCTTGCCACAGGAGGGCACTCATAGATTTGTTTTTATATTCATTCTTGAGAAAAACGTGACTGGTTACTGAACATAACTCATGACTTCTGTTTCAAATTTTGCATACCTGATTTTGAGTCATTTTGATAGCTTTGCAAGAAAAAAAATTTTCTTTGAATCGAGAGTAGGGCTGTTTAATTTTCTTTCCTTCTAATCCTCATGCTAAGAGACGATAAACACTTAAGGTCATTTAAAGTGCAGTGGAAGAGAGAATGGCTTCTCTCATTGAGCTTTCTACAAGGCACAGTAAAATAGAGCCAGCAGCAAAGCAGAGGAAAAAACCAGATTGTATCACACTAGATTTCACATCCTTTTCAGAAGAGAGTTACTGTGTAGATTTGAATCTTTTTTGAGTCTGCCTTGAACTTTAACAGGCTTTTCCTAAGAATGACAATTGTCATCTTAAATGAGAGATTTTAGGGTAGACTTATTTTATGGTAAATGTCTATTTTTCTGATATAAAAGTAACAATGCTCATTACAGAAGAGTCTAAACAAAGAGAAAAAATCAGCCATCTTCTCTCTATCTAGAACAGAGCTAAACTTTGCTGATATATTTATGAATTTCCTTTCAGCATTCAAAAATGCATATAAGGTATATAATATTTAAACAAAATTGAAGGTCATACATATATACAGATCAGTATCCTAATTTTACCCTCTCACTGATTAACGTGGTGTCATAAGTAACTTCCTATATCTTTAAATCTTTGAAAATAGATTTCTAGTGGTTATGCCTCACCCATCCCCACACTGTTGAAAATCTTGGTTGTTTCAGATCTTTTATTATCAATAATGATATGATAAAGTTTCTAGTGGATATCTCTTTGGCTGCATCTTTGGTAATTTCTTTAGAAGCTTAGAATTGGATTGTGAAGAGGGGGACTCAACGTTGCTGGCGTTAAGTACGAATTGACATCATCTTTCTTAGGAATGGAATGCTTCCTTTGACCCATCAGCTCCAGTGTCCTGGCATAGTCACTGAGCTTCCTGTGAGTAGCAGTGAGAGGACAGCGTCACAGCAAGGGCCTCTCTGCGTGCTCCCTGGTCATTGTGTTTGCAAGTTCAGCATCAATTCTTGAGTCCTTCCCATCTTCCATCCTTACTGCCTCATTTTCCCCTTGTAGTCAATGTTTTTTGGAAACACTGTTTATTTTAAAATAAAAATGTAAAAAAAAAAGGTAAAAAAATAAAATTTTAATCTTTAAAATAAAGGCTATAGGCAGATGTTTTTTCCATGCTACATAAACAATTAGTGATTGCCATCCCAAAGTGAATGAGGCTCAATATTCAGGGATTTGTTACTGCTTAAGAGCACGGCCAGAAGTTACTTATTTTTATCCATGTCACAAATAGAGATCAGATGACAAAATGTGTTCTGTTAAAATAAAGCCATTTTAATCCTGCATTTTAGACTCTTAAGAATCCAGCAGGCAGAAAGAGGTTTTGTTCACCTTCCTATTCTGCCTGTTAGTTTGGGGCTCTAGCATTTGACTGTAAGTTCTTACTTTACCCTGCCACTCAGTTTCTCATTTGTTTATTTATCCTTTCTTCCTTTTCCCCCCTTCCTTATGTCTCAGCCTTAAAAGAAGTATCATTTTTTTCTTTTAAAGGAGACATTTTCTCAGTTTGCTAGTTTACCAATTATTATATACTTTAAATCTTTTTTTTTCTGGTCTTTTATGTTTATTATAAGATGGTTATTTTTCGAGAGTACCTAATCCCTTCAGGAATACAGTGAGTTTTTGTTGGAAGAGGTAAACTAAAAGCGGGTATAAGAATGATTCTTGTTTTGATTAACTAATGATTGGTCTGAATAACATAAAAATAATACATAATACCTCCAGTACTTTTTTTTGACAGGGTCTCACTCCAGACTGGGGTACAATGGTGCAGTCATGGCTTACCGCTGCTTCCACCTCCAGGGCTCAAGCAGTCTCCCATGTGAGCTTCCCAAGTAGCTGGGACTACAGGCTTACAGCACCGTGCCCTGCTAAATTACTTATTTATTTATTTAGAGACAGAGTCTCACTCTGTCTGCCAGGCTGGAGTGCAGTGGCACGATCTCAGCTCACTGCAACCTCCATCTCCCTGGTTCAAGCAATTCACCTGCCTCAGCCTCCCAAGTAACTGTGACTACAGGCTCACACCACCACACCTGGCTAATTTTTTTGGTATTTTTAGTAGAGACAGGATTTCACCATGTTGACCAGACTGGTCTCGAAATCCTGACCTCAGGCAATCCACCCTCCTCAGCCTCCCAAAGTGCTGGGATTACAGGCATGAGCCACTGCACCCGGCCTAATTTTTTAAAATTTTTTTGTTGAGATAGGGTCTTGCTTTGTTGCACAGGCTGGTCTCAAACTCCTGGCCTCAAACAGTTCTCTCACCTTAGCCTCCCAAAGTACTGGTTTTACAGTTAGGAGCCACTGTGCCCAGTCTCCCAAATACTTTTGTTTTGGAATTCAGCTGTAATTTCAGGCCTTCACCAAGATGCCCTTCATGCAAGAGCCCAGCACCTTCTGCCGGTCCCAGTCCTGGAGCAGTTTTGCGTCAGGCGGTGGAGCAAGGATGATGTGCGGCCACACAGCCCATGTGTTCCAAGGTACCTATTCCACCAGCCCGTTAGGAGATGTGTTAGTGGCTCCCTTTGTTTGAGAACCCAAGGCCTTGCTTAAATGCTAACGTGTTATTTGGAAAGGTGAGAAGTACATTAGGCCATTGATTTTTTTCCTAACCAGCTTTGTCTGTGGCCAACTCTCGTTGGAGGCCCCTGAAAACTGGGTAACTGGTCGTTCTGTGCCGTGACCGAATGGAGATAATGTCATACCCTCCAGACTGAACTCAAAGCATTTTCCCTCCCTCTAGCCTCCTTATTTGTTATTCTCAAATTTTTCTCTCTTGCTGGATGGGTAGCCTGTTGTCTTTCTCCCAGCATAATCTTTAAAAGCTGCTGCGTTTATAGGTAGCATTATTATAAGCATGATGTATGGATTCAGAATATTCCTGAGTTGAAATATTTCGAGTCTACTTCTCCTGCCTTTTTTTTTTTTTTTTTTTTTTTTTTTTTGAGGGGGAGTTTTGCTCATGTCTCCCAGGCTGGAATGCAATGGTACAATCTTGGCTCACTGCAACCTCTGCCTCCTCCTGGGTTTAAGTGATTCTCCTGCCTCAGCCTCCCGAGGAGCAGGGATTACAGGCGTATGCTCCCAGGCCTGGCTAATTTTGGTATTTTTAGTAGAGACGGGGTTTCACCATGCTGGTCTCGAACTCCTGACTTCAAGTGATCCACCCACCTCAGCCTCCCAGAGTGCTGGAATTACAGGCATGAGCCACCACGCCTGGCCCCTACTTCTGCTTCCTGAAGATCTCCCTTCTCAGTCTGCAACATGCCAGGGCAGAGTTGAGATTCTGGCCACTCAGGCCACAAGAGTATCTAGTAAGTCCTGGGTAAGAAACAGAATTTTGAGCTTAGCAAGCTAAAGGGGGCTGAAAAGGAATGAGACTGAAACATGGATAATTTTAAAGGAGGTATGTTTATTTGTTTAGTGTGGGTGAGGCGGGCTGGGGTTTGTTCACAAACTGAATTCTGAATTTTGCTCTTTCCTATACCTAGTTCTGTCATGTATTGGAGGATCAGAGAAAAGTGTGCTGTTGACTCAGGTTCTGGTTTCAGCCACCAGCTGTGTGCCTTTGGACACATCACTTTTCTGGGCTCCTTTCTGTATCTGTAGAGGTTTGAATTAGATGTGCCATAAGGGCCCTCCTAGCTGTAGCATTCTGTAATCCACCCCACTGTTTCTTTATGTGGCTCTTTCCCTTGAGTACTGTGTACTTTCTGCTTTGTTGCACACTCTTGTCCCACGCCCAGCGCTGGGAATGGAGACTGCGTGGAAAGAAGGGTAATGAGGGAAGCAGGATGCCACGGCATGGCCTCACTCACTAGTGAGAAGCCTGCTCTCTTCATCTGTTGTCAGAATACCTGTCTCACCGGAGATGTCTGTGTGTGGCTCTAGGGAACTCTCATTTCCCTATCACCCACTTCACTATATAATCAGAAAGAAGGAAAATCTGTATGTTAACCACATTGCCAGTGCTGTAGGATTTAATAGGAGATAAGTGTAAAAGGGAAATGAGGCAAGTGTGCCAGGTGTTGTAGATGGGAGGATATTGAGGAACAAAAGACTGTTTCTCATTTTAAGGGTAACAAAATTAAGGACATACATACATACACACACACACACACACACACACACACACACGTGTGTGTGTGTGTGTGTGTGTGTATGTATGTATATATATATGTATGTAATAGAGCATTGAATTGGAGACTTTAAAAAAAAAGCCTTAAACCAATAAGTAAAAATACTTTCTCTTTTTTGTGTGTGATGTTGTGACAGTCCGGGAATATTGGAGGCATCCATGTTGTTAACACGTTCTTACCCATGCATGAGTCCTAAGACATGAAGAACTCACAGGGAGACTGCGGAGAGTCTCTGGAGCCTGTCTTGTATAATCCTGACTTGCCTTGGACTCTGTCTTGCCTGCCTTTGCCTTTGCCTGGGCATCAGCTAGACAGACATGTGCAAAATGTAAAGCTTGCATTTTATAAGCTGCTGAAGACATTTCTCTCTATATATCCATCCCCTATGACCCGAAAGAAAATATACATTTTTTGGGGGGCGGGGACAGTTTCACTCTTGTTGCCCAGGCTGGAGTGCAATGGTGTAATCTCGGCTCACTACAACTTCTGCCTCTCAGGTTCAAGCGATTCTCCTGCTTCAGCCTTCTGAGTATCTGGGATTACAGGTGCCTGCTGCCATGCCCAGCTAATTTTTGTATTTTTAGTAGAGATTGGGTTTCACCATGTTGACCAGGTTGGTCTTGAACTCCTGACATCAGGTAAACCTCCCACCTCAGCCTCCCAAAGTGCTGGGATTACAGGTGTGAGCCACCGTGCCTGGCCAAAAACAAACTTTCTAGTCCATCTTTGTGCTTAATTTCAGTCCCAACATGGATAGGCTTTTCATTGTGTAACACAAATTTGTACCAAGTGTGTTCATCTTGGAGCTCTTTTCACAATAATCACTTAGACCTAGACAGAGTCCCTGCTTTCTACTAAGTTGGGGTCCTTTTGTTGTTTATTTTAGAAAAAGTGGGCAGCTAGCCAAAAAGGAAGCTTAATGACATTTCTCTGCCCTCTCCTTGATGGACCCTAACTTTATCTAAAATCCTGAAATTTCTTCTTATATCCCGTGGAATCAACTAAAAGCCCTGTCAGCTGGCTTAGTTTCTTTTTAATCAAGATATGTATGTTTGGCCCCGGAGGATTGGTAAGTCTGAGCTGTTGCACATATGGCTCCTCTGAGTTCTTGGACACCATGAGCAGGACTAAAGTTGGCTAAGAAAAGGAACAGAAGATGACTTGGGGTTAGTTTTTCTTTTTTAAATGTTATACAAGTGCAGAGCTCTTGGCTGTCATCCCCCTCTCAAACCATCAGCAGAGCTTGACCTTGGCCAGAATCTTGCCTCATCCTCTTGGCATTTCAGCACAGAGTTGTGTTTCAGCCATGGAATGCTTAACTAAAAGCACATGCTGTAGTGGCGATTTCCAAAGAGTTAAGTTTTTGCAAAAAGTCCGCATAATGTTTCCTCATAATAGTAGCTTTCTCTGGACCACCAACCCAACAAACCTCTAAGTGGTGATTTTTTTTGGCTTATTTGTACACAAGGACTGAGATTTTTTTTTTTTTTTAGCAATACTTTATTGAAGTACAGTCTAATTAACATATAATAAAGTGCACAAATCTTAAGAATACAATTCAATGAATTTTGACAAATGTGTATATCCATATAACAATCAGGGGCTGGGGTTTTTAATATGTGAAACACCTATTCTAATGATGTACATTTTGGGATTGGAAGGTTGTGCATTCATCTAGCTGAGATAATTACTATAAAACACAAATCTAGATCAAGATGTGATGAAGATCCACCTGCCACGGAGAAAGTATTAATAGAATATAAGGCTAGGGTCTAGGAGAAGTGGCCAAGAAAAGCCATCTATACAAATTTTGTTTCCTTCCTGCTTAAGAGCGTTGGGGATGAGAGGTCCTTCCTTTCCTGGCTTGTGAGCCCATGGGTTGTGTAAAACACTGTTCAACAAGGCAGAGGATAAGCCCTCTTATATATTAAGTCCAGGCAGTTTTCCCTTTTGTCACATCTAGTGGATTTGGTTATTGCAAAGCTTCATGTTTGTTATTAATAAGTTAATTTTAAAAAATAGATAACATGTACATGTAGTATGAAGTTTTTAAAAAACATATAATGAGGCAGGGTGCGGTGACTCATGCCTGTAATCCCAGCATTTTGGGAGGCCTAGGCGAGTGGATCACCTGAGGTCAGCAGTTTGAGACCAGCCTAGCTAACATGGTAAAACCCCATCTCTACTAAAAATACAAAAATTAGCCAGGCATGGTGGCGGGTGCCTGTAATTCTTGCTACTCAGGAGGCGGAGGCACGAGAATTGCTTGTACCTGGGAGGCAGAAGTTGCAGTGAGCCATGATTGCACCACTGTACTCCAACCTGGGTGACAGAGTGAGACTTTGTTTCAAAAAAAAAAAAAAAAAAAAAGGGACCAGAAATTGCTTCAGTCCTTTTGCCCTCCTTGAAAGCAACCAGTGTTACTCTTACTATTAATTTGCATCCTTCAGAGAGACTGTGTGTGCGTGTGTGTGTGTGTGTGTGTGTGTGTGTGTGTGGTTTTGTTTTGTGTTTTGATTCCCAGGTTTCTTCCTTGGTTGCTAACTAAGAATATTCTCCACCCCTTCATGTCATACTTTAGGCTCTAGTTTAGGGCATTTATGCAGAAACCTTTTGGATACTGCAGCCTCAGTAGGACTAATTATTATTTTTGTTCCGTACCATGAAGTTTATCCTCTGTATCTGTTAGCTGGTTCAAAAGTCCACATTTCTCACATATTGGCCATGGATTTAGAATCATTGAAGCTGTGTGTTTATTATATTGGGCCCTCTAATTTATATATTTATATTTGAAATTTTCCATTAAAAATGTTTCTTAAAAATTGTCTTTTGTTTGTTTTTCAGAGTAATGCTTATTTGCAACCTAAAAGCCCACCGTAGATGAATCTCTAGACAGAACCCCCTGCCCCATCCTCCAAGTCAGACATTCAGAGTTCCCAATTTGCAAATGTGAACTGGGATGGTTATTCACCTTCACAGGCTATCCTTTTGTATAAACATAGGATTGACTTCAAATTTATTTTGAAAAACCAGCTTCTCTGGCAGGTAAAATTTGATTTATATGCTAAGTCTTTCAAGAATATGAATCTCATGCAGAACAGAGGGCTTATATTCTGCCTTCTCGGACAGTGTTTCATGCAACTCATGTGCTTACGAGCCAGAGAAGGAAGGACCTTTCGTCCCCAGCCCTCCAAGTAGGAAGGAAGCAAAATTTGCATGGATGGCCTTCCTGGGCCACTTCTCCTAGACCCTAGCCTTATATTTTATTAATACTTTACCTGTGGCAGGTGGATAAGGAGTCAGTTCTTCTCCAAATTAGAACTTAGTGAAGATATACAATCCAGGGGAAAGAGTGAGGCTCTTAGTGCTTTCCAATTCAAGTCCCATGTGGTTTCCCTAGGGCCGTTTTATCCTTGATGCCCTTTCATGCTCGTGTCTTTGTCTTCCCATAGTCCTATCACCCAAGGCCTCTCAGTTATCAAGAAGAATATTCCCACTGGTCAGGAAGCACCCTTTCAGCGTGCCCTTAGAGCAGCTGTTAGATTTGAGCAGCATCTGCTTGCTGACAAGTTTGAAGACAGGATGAAGGAAGCCATTGAGTCTTTCCCAGCGGAAGTGGATACCACAAGCTGCCTTAGGGACTGTGTTCAATATGCGAGGAGCTGAGTGGCCTGGCAGCTTTGGTGGGGGTGGGGGATGTACCTGGGGGTCATTCAGGATGGAGCAGGGATCTTCGTGGTCTCAGCCAAGTCATCCATGCAGGGTCCTGATTCTGGAATCCTTCCCTCAGCCTTTGGCTCTAGCCTTTCCTGGGCAGAGAAACAGAATGAGGCAAAATGCCTGGTGTGTTTTAAATAGACCGCTGTGGCAGCCAATGAGTCCAACAGCTTGCAAGGTGAGTGACCCTTCCCTCCCCTTCTGCCAAGAGAAATGGTGCTTACGTTGTGCCGTTTCTCTGGCCCCCAGCCCCTGGAATGCCCCCTTGCCCCTCCGGCCGTCCTCCCCTCTGACCTAACTCCAGTGATGTTAGCCATCCTGCCGTTGCTCCCTGGATGGACTCTCTTCAGGCTTTTCTGGTTTTAGTATTTATTACAGTTTCCACTTGGCTTTTTCTGTCCCCCGAAGCTGATTTTCCTCGTGCTGTTTGTCCACTCCACCCAGCGCACATCCCCGTCTGCTGCTGCTTGGCTGACTTGCATGGCTTCTTGATTATCTTTTTGCCTCCCCCTTCCTGTGGCCTGCGAGGGGACAGCCCAACCCCACCTGGGCCTGTGTGCAGTTGGGGTTAGCAATCTGAGGTCAGCAGTCAGTGCTTCAGCACAGCCAGGGCACCCCAGATTGAGCATGGGCAGTGTGCAGAACCGTTTTCAGAAGAGTATCTTTTAGCAGAGTTAGGACTTCAGAGGACTCATGTGGCCTCTTCCCACCCTATCTGTGGAGACCACTTACCAAACCTAAGCACTATGGTCTCTGGATTCCCAGTAAGGCGTTATACAAAGGAAGGACATGAGTATTTTTTACTTGCTAAGAGGAGATTGGCTGTGTTGATTCTGGAAAGAGGTAGCGGGTGGGGAATGTGAATGGAGGAACAATCTTGGTTGTTGGGCAACGAGAGCTGCAGATGGGAAGCAGACCTCAGTGATGACAGCTGTTTCTTGGCAGTGTGGGAGTGCCATAAGTAGGCCAAATAGGTAATGAGGGGCATCGGGAAGTAGGACACACAAGGGATGGGCCAGCACCCCTTCAGGGTTATAATCAGAAGGGGAAGGTCAGGCGGAGGCTGGGTGTCATCGGGGAAAGCTGATGAGGAGCCGGCACTGGGGAGACCAGGCAGCAGGACCCCGCCAGGGATGCGGCAGCCCAGCTCTGCCACGTGGAGGCAAGCACTTTGGGGGTGCGGCCAGGAGCAACGGGATCTGTGAGGACCCTGTCTCCCACTCATCTTTCTCCGTTTTATTCTTTTTTATGAGCCTTTCCTCATGTCATATTAGGAGTAGAAAACAAACAAAGGCAGTCTGCCTTTGAAACGGGTTGGCACGGCCTGGAGAATTTAAGGCTGGATGCACTTTCCCCTTTGCTGAATTCTTAGGCCTCTTTGCCCATCTGGTTGCTGGAGCTATAGGGCCAGCCCCCTACTGGAGCACCCTGAATGGGGTCCCTACGCAGCTTGACAGCTCAGATGCATGCCAGTGACAAGGGCAGCCAGCAGCGGGTGCGTACCCACAGAACCCCTCCAGGAGCATGGGGCAGCCAGGGGAGCAGGGCTGTTGGCCAGCCCCGATGGAGAGGGGCGTTTGCCTCAGGGAGGGCCTGGTCTGAAGACAGCTTCCAGGGTGTGACTCCAGCTGAGTCACTGGGCTCCTCTTCCCCTAGGCACTGAGCTGCAGAGAGGCCTGTGATAGAAGAAAGAGGAAGGAAAACTTTTCTCTTGCTGGAAGAAAATTTTAGGTAAAGTGGTAAAAAAAAAACCTGAAAGGCACAAAAGGGTACATACAGTGAAGGTCTCTCTCGTACTCCTATTCTCTTCAAATTCCCCTCCTTAGAGGCATCCCTGGATGTACCAATTTCTTGTACATTCTTCCAATTTCTCCTTTTTCAAGTCTGCTGTAATCCAGAAGTTTCCAGATTCTTGATCAAATGGACTATTTTAAGTTGTTGGGATGTGTTTGTGTGTAAGATGTAGAGAGGAGAATCAAATGATAATAAAGAAAATTGTATCCTAA
Source organism: Saimiri boliviensis (assembly GCF_048565385.1). Classification (NCBI taxonomy): domain Eukaryota; kingdom Metazoa; phylum Chordata; class Mammalia; order Primates; family Cebidae; genus Saimiri; species Saimiri boliviensis. The sequence continues at coordinate 34,457,152 of NC_133450.1, read as the reverse complement.
TTGATTGCCCATCATTCTTGCTGAGGCAGGGGATGGTTTAAAACATTAAAACAAGAAAATAGGCCAGGCAGGGTGGCTCATGCCTGTAATCCCAGCACTTTGGGAGACCGAGGCAGGTGGATCACGAAGTCAGGAGTTCGAGACCAGTCTGGCCAACATAGTGAAACCCCATTTCTACTAAGAATACAAAAAATAAGCCAGGTGTGGTGGTGTACATCTGTAATACCAGCTACTCAGGAGGCTGAGGCAGGAGAATTGCATGAACCTAGGAGGTAGAGACTGCAGTGAGCCAAGATTGTGCCACTGCACTCCAGCCTGGGCAACAGTGTGAGACTCCGTCTCAAAAAAAAAAAAAAAAAAAATTAAATAGAATTCTAAAATGCTAGCACTTGAAAGGAGCTTCCAAGTTCACGCCTGCCTGCCTGCCTTCCTGCCCTCCCTTCCTCCTTTCCTTCCTTCCTTTCTCTTTGTCTCTGTTTTTTTTTTTTTTTTTTTTTTTGAGTCTCACTCTGTCACCCAGGCTGGAGTGCAGTGGCATGATCTCAGCTCACTGCAACCTCTGCCTCCCGGGTTCAAGCGATTCTCCTGCCTCAGCCTCCTGAGTAGCTGGGACTACAGGTGTGCACCACCATGCCTGGCTAATTTTTTTGTATTTTTAGTAGAGATGTTGGCCAGGATGGTTTCCATCTCTTGACCTTGTGATCTACCTGCCTTGGCTTCCCAAAGTGCTGGGATTACAGGTGTGAGCCACTGTACCCACCCACCTTTTTTTTTTTCCAAAGCCCTCCCTGTAAACATGCGAAAGAGGCCCTAGATAAGAGACTTTTCCAGGGTTGCCATGCTGGTTGTTAGCATATTAGCTACTAAGTGGATATTAAAGTAATGTTCCTGGGATTGGTTTATAGCCCAGTATATCCTACTAGGCTGAAGATATCCATCGATATATTCTGAAGTGTAATTTCTAAAACTCAGGTTTCCCATCTCCCAATTGTCCCAGTTGCCCAAGAACATATTGAGTGCTCCATCTTTAGGTAATGGTCTTTGTAAAAATGAGTGATTCAGAGGTGGAATGAAAGACAAATGATCAAACATGGATTTAGAAATTTCCTCCAGTGGACACAAATAGGAGGAAAGAAATTAGCCATTCCAGGAAAAGCCTGAAGTCAAATTCCAATAGAAAACAGAGCATGCGCACACATGCACCCGCCCGCCCACCCATACACAAGTATTGGCAGAAGACAGAAGATGACTGCCGGCAAAGCTATTGTCTGTCTATCCTGCCGGGCTCCAGGCTGAGATTCAGGGGCCAGGCAAAGGCTGTGAGAGACAGCATAGCACCATCCCTCCGCCAAAAAACCTGCAGCCCCCTGGCTTACTGTCCCCGGGCAGGTATTTTCTTGTTGGGCAAAAGGGAGAAATGTCAACTTAGACTAGACAACTAAGAAGACAAGCTGTGCGTGGGAAGGATGTGCCTGGCCATGCCACCATGGAGCTCTGCCACCACTGGCTCCATGAGCACTGACAGGCAGCCCCAGCTGTTTCCTACCACCTACCAGGAGGAAACTCCCCACGATTTACATGCTGATAAAATGGCAGGATGATATTTTAAAACCCTCCCTGTTTTGGCAACAGCTCCAGACACTGTGAGCAATTTCAGCGTCCAAGCCAGACTGATGGGCCTTTTGATGGCTTCAGAGGGTGGCTTCAGTGAGAAGGGGACACGTAGGACTGTAAACATGGGCTGTAAATGCCTTCAATTGCTTTGAAATGGTAAATTTCCAGGCAATGTGGATCTGATGTTATATGCTTCCTGCATTAACAGCTTTTTCTTCCCGTTCAATTATTTTGACTGGTAAGGGAGTAGAAATTACACTTCAAAATATATCGATGGGTATTTTCAGCCTTGCTGAGAGCTTCAAGATATATACCAATCCCAGGAATATTACTTTAATTTCTGCTTCCCAGTTCTACAAGGAAAACGGAGATATCAATTGTAAGCACCATTAGACTGAGGGAAATGCAGGGCCAGGACTAGGGATCTCTCTCCAATTCTCTTTGGTCTTGTCACCTGACCTTTTTGATATTGAGCCAAATTTTATTCAAACCCTAGGTCAAGGGGTCCATCCTGATATGTACCAGATGGTAAGGTTTCTGATAAAGCAATGAATATTCCCCAAGAGCCTGAGTCCAGGGACTTGAATTAAGGCATTTGACAGAGGCAGAAAAAAAAAAAATGTCAGTTTTCTTTCCATCACCACACGAGGCATCCAGAAGCCCTCATCTCCGACAACATGGCTTTTCTGTTGTGCCTAGGTGCTGGGTACATAGGCAGCCACCCAGCAACATATTAGCCCTTGTTGTGTTTCTGGCTTTCTCATCTCTACCTGACTGGCACCATCCATTCTCTCTGAGCTCCAGATCTGGGTTTACAGATACCTTCCTGGACTGACCACAGAGAGCTCAGGTTCACTGAACACACCTCCCCAAATTGGCTCCTCCTCCTGTCTTCCCCACTTCAGTTAATGGTTCCATTACACCAAAGCACTAGTCTCCTAAGCAAGAAATTTACATGCTGTTCTCAAATCCTTTCTCTCACACCCACCTCCAACTGACCACCGAATTCTACCCTCTTTCTTTCCTGCTTCAGTGTTACTGTTAGGACAGTGTTCTGTGGAGCTCTATTAAGTCATCTTGTGATTTTTTTTTCTTTTGAGGCAGGGTCTTGCTCTGTCACCCAGGTTGGAGTGGAGTGCCATGGTCATAGCTCACTGCAACCTCGAACTCCTAGGCTCAAGCTATCCTCTCCACTCAGCCTCGTGAGGAGCTAAGACTACAGGCAATCACCATGAGGCCCAGATAATTTTTAAATTTTTAGTGAAGACGAGGGATCGCTATGTCACCCAGGCTGGTCTCAAACTCCTGGCCTCAGGCAACCCTCCTGCCTTGGCCTCCCAAAGTGCTGGGATTATAGGGATGAGCCATTATACCTGGACTCATCCTGTTATCATCTATGTGTATTTCCCCATTGTCAGTTACTGGACTCTTCAGAGGCTACAACCAGATTCTATTAATTTTTGTATCCCCAGTACCTAGAAGTGCCTGGCATGGTAGGTGTTCAAGAAGGAAAGGTAAGGAAGAGACTGGAAATTCCACCCCAATGGGCAATCAGGCACTGGCTTTACAGTCTGAGTGTGCTATTTGGCATTTTCATGGGACAGAATGGGGAGTAGCAGCAGCTGCCATCCTCAATATTCATTCATTTACTCTGCCTAGATATTTAGTGAGTGCTGCCAAGATGCCCAACACTGCTAGAAACTCATGATACACAAAAAGAGGCTGCCAGGCTCGGCTCAGAGGAGCTCCCATCCAAGGGAGAAACAGGCACATAGTAGGCACTAACCTGGCATCTTGGGCCATCTAGTCTGGTCTGAGGACCTTGGTCACTCAGCTCTGCAGAGGCCACAGAGAATGAGAAGGGGCTCAGAAGTTAGTGGAGATGGGAATGTCAGAGAGCCCTTGGAAAGGGCTCTGCCTCTGGGACCAGTTCTATTGAGGAGTGGTTTTATTTATGTATTTCTCCTTTGTACAAATTCCTTGCTTGTTAATGAAAAGCATTTGACACATTTCTAATTAGCCTGCAGCCTCTGCAATCCTATTATTCCCTAATGCAACACCTGGGTTATTTCATGATCCATATTAACGTTTATGATTCTTGTAGCTGTCCACCAGAATTGGAGTCATTCCTTCTGCTACTTCTGGCGAGACCACAGAGGACTTTCTCTCCCCCTCATCCTGGGGCAGGAGGGTTTGGCCCCTGGCTCCATGACTGTGGAAGGAAGCACTGGCAGGGGACTCACTGCACTGGCCCTTCCTGATCCTAGACAAGTCACCCCCTTTGTCTGTGCTCTAGTCCTGTACCCATTTCTCAAGTGCTTGGCTGAAAAGAGTAGTCCATGTTTCATAGAGTACCCTGTCTTTTTTTCCTCCATCCCTCTTTCTCTCCTTTCCTTCCATCAACAAATACCTATGGGATCGCATTCCAAGGGGTTTAAACAAACAAACAAAAAACTAAATAGTACGCACTAACAAGCATGTACTATCTGCCACTACTATAAGCACCGGGGAAACAGTGCTAAACAAACTATACAAGAACCCCAGTCCTCTTGGAACTGATACTCCAGTGGCAGAAACTAATAAGTAATAAACCAAGGTTATCAGACAAATGGGGGTGGAGGATTGACAATAAGAAAACTGCCAAGTTCCTTTTAAAGAGCTAAGTCCTTTCCTTCATCTATGATGGTTTATAGAAACTCACCTTATAAATATCTTTTCCTCAGAGACAATTGGAGCATTGAGTGTTCTCAGCTGGCAGTGGGCAGCGCATGCTCCACTTGATGCTGGCACCTCCTCGGGCATCAGTCTCCTCCCCTGTGGAAGAGGGATGATTGCGTCTTCCTAACAGGGTCGTTGTGAGTATTCTGAGATCGTGTATCAGCACATTGCCTGTTGCATGGTAACATACATTCTTTCTACCATCCTTGCCTTCTTTCCTGCTTAGAGCAGACACAGGCTGGTGACGGTGTCCAATCAGGTCTGCTCCTTACCTTCTGGGCCCTGCTGCTGCAGACAGAACAAGAGCTTCTGAGCTGGCCCAGCATCTTAAACAAAGGTAATGAATGGGAGGCTGGGGCCCTGCTCGGTGCCTCTCCCCTGCCTTGCCTCCAGCTGCTCAGCAGAGGCTCTGGAAGGGGCAGCCACCCACCCACAGACGGAACAGTCTACAACTGCTGGACATTAGCCATGGCCAGAGAGGCTTTCCTCAGATCTGTTCTTGGCAGCAATAGTCAGCAAGCCCTTTCAGGAGGCCCCTTTCACCTCCAGCAGCCAGCAACAGCCTGCAGGAGAGAGCCCCCCACTGTCCGGGGTACTGGGGTGCTTACTAGGCACTGGATTTTACAACACTGTATTTCATCCTGTCTTTCCCAACAAGGCTGTGAAGTAAGGGCTATCAGTGCCCCATTTTGCAGTTGAGGAAACTGAGGTTAAGAGTTTGCCCAAGTCACTTTCTTCGTTTGTGACAGGATCAGCATTCAAGTTCAGGTTGTCCATCTCTACAGCCAGGGCCTTACACTGAGCTCTACCCTCTCCTCCTCGGTTATCCACTCCTCTGCAACCCCACACCAAAGGCACGGGAGGCAGAGCAGCACTCCCTGGGGGATCTGGGAGTCCCAGGGGCATGTGGCACTTTGCCCAGCTTACCATGAGTGCTGGCTTTAACAGCTTTAAAACAATGTGAACTGTGCCTAAGAGAAATGCGGAAAGGAAGGAAATGCAAGTTCGAAGTGGCACAGTTGGTGGGACCCCCCCACCCTCCGCATCTCGTATCCCTCCTTTTATAGAGGAGAAAATGGAGAACTGAGGACAGGGGAAGTGATGCTCCTGCATACAGAGATTTTGACCACATTGCAGATATCCCGGCGGCCTCCGAAGCCCTGCACTCGTACCCAGACACAAGCGTTGAAAACGGCACAGGACTTAACCTGAGCTTCACCACTTACTTGCTGTAGGTTCCAGGCAAGTTGAGCGGCCTCTGAGCTTCGGCATCGTCATCTGCAGTTGGGGATATGATCGTCCTTAGCTCAGGGTTGTAGGGGCTTTAGAGACAGTATATGTGACGTGGTGGCACGGTGGCTGGCACCTGGTAGGTACTGAGTAAACTGTAGCTATTATGATGACTTTTGTTTTCAAAGTTCAGCATATGTGAAGAAACGGTGACTCCCTTAGATGTTGCTGGGATTCTGTGGTGCTGCTGGAATCTATTCCTAGCACCAGAGAGGAAACAACACTCATGGTCATTTCTGAGCATTGAAACCTATCCCAGGGAGGGCCAGTTCTGCACCCACTTCAGGGATTAGAATCGGAAACAAAGACCACAGACTGTAGCCAAGGTGGTGATTCCTGGTCTCTGGCTCTGCCAGAGTGCCTGTGGCTTCAGGCACGTTACCCCACCTCTGTCTATGTGGAATTCCTGTCAGCCAAATGAGCAGGGTCATTACCCCCACCCCATCCCCATCATGCCCCAGGGAGGTGCCCATCTAAGGAAGAGCTGTGGTGAGGTCATCTAGAGAGGCTACACTCCACTTCTGTGCAGTCTTTCTGGTAGTGGAGGCCAAGGAAGCCTTCCTTCTCTTGGGAACAGAACTACCAGGGAGTGACCATTTGGGGCAGATAGATAGCATCCTCACCACTGAGCCCTGGGCAGTAACTGGTGAGACGTTAGAAACCCTGCCACATTCCAGCCCATCCCACCCTCCCTCCTTCCCCCCATGGAGCCTTCCTTTTGGAGTTACCAGAAGCCCCATCAGCCTGGGTTCAGTCAGCATGGTCCAGCTTCATCCCTGTGATGAGGGTGAGTTTGGAGCTTTTCACCAGGAGGCGATGTGATGTCTCCAGATCCCACATCCAAAGACAACTAGATATGCACAGACCAGGCTGGGATGAGGGGAGCAGCCTGTGACAACAGGGCTACTCCCCAAGTCTTTCACCAGGCTCATCTGAGAGATGCGTGAAAATGGGGGCATCAGGAGGGGAGTTCCCTTACACTTTCTTGGTTGACCTGAGAGGTCTGTGGAGCCTGATTCCTAAGCAGCGAGGTCTTTCCTGGCCTCCCACAGATGGCATGACCACTGGATCTGCCCTTTGATTCCTGTGGAAACAGACGGTGGTTTCACACTGGTTTTCTCCATCTATGCAAACCAGCCCTGGCCCCTAGTGCATTAATCTCCCCAAGCAAGAGAGACCTGGGAGAGCATCTGGCATCTCCACGCCCTTGCCCCTGCCACACCTTGTTCCTGAAACTCTCTGCTACTTGGGTAGACCCTTTGTGAGGCCCTCTTTTGTGCATTCTCTTCTTTTGAGGTCCCATTCCTGCTTGGGTCACTTTTGAACTAGTCTAAGTGTCCTCATGATAGGCTTCTGAGTGAGGGTATCAAAGTTACAGTGATGATCCTGGGTTTTCTGCAGCAAAAACCCAACTAGGGGTTTCTTCACTTTAACAGAAATGTATTGATTATGTGTGTGGTTCAGTCTCAAGTGCTGGAGAAATGGAGAAACACCAACTGATTTTACTTCTGTTTCTCAGGATGGTGCTCATGGAACCCTTGTTGGGGGCATGATGCTGTGACCTCAGTTTGCCTGATTTCCCAGGTGGCTTCATTTGGAGGCTGGACCCTATGTGGGTGTTTGGAGGAGTCATGATGTCCAGCAGTGCCAGCAGGAAGCAGACTCCTCACCAGCTCTATCTCTGGCATTCAGGAACCTTCTGAGTCCAGATTCACCCAGGATGGCCAACCTCAAGTCCCATCAAATCCTAGGGCCCCTGCAACGCCAGGAAGCTTTGAACACATCAAGCACTTCCATCCTCTGGATCTTTGCAAGGCCTATTCCTGCCGTCCCTCCCCTGCCCTCACCTCCCACTTCCTTGCTTCTTAAGTGATTCGTCCACCCTCTCTGAAGGCTTTCCCAAAGATCACCTTACAATAAATTATTTCTTCCTCTTTTGGATCCCTACTTTGTCGTTACACATTTATTCATTGAGCACTCTGTGCCCGACCCTGTGCTGGTCTCCTAAAAACTCGTCTAAGCCACTTGCCTTCCACCTGGAGTGAGAGTAGTTCGTGGCTGATTCTCAGCGCCTCCAGGGCTGGGGCGGAATCTGAACGTCTGTGTCCTCTCACCACTGCGTTTTGCACTTCGTCAAAAGGGGTCAGATGGAGAGATGGCTTGTAGACTGGGCTCTGCCCACTAATTAGCTGTGTGGCCTCCGGAGAATCATCCGGGCTCTCTGGCTTCCCTTCTTTCCGATGAAATAATGCTGACGATGATATTTCAGGGTTGTCCAGGGGTCCGTGAGGCGGGATGGAGGGAAGCATCATGACATCTGAGAGCCCCAGGCCAGTGAAAAATGTGGAATGGCTGTACCCCCACTCTCCTAGCACTGGGTGTGAGGCAGCATCGTTTCCCCTTCGCTCTCTTCGAATGTCAAGTGCACCAGCTTCCAATCCCTCCGCTGGGCGGGCCTTGTCTGGGCTAATCTCGGCTGCAGATTCCAGTACAAACTCAGGACTCTCCCCCACCCAGCCGCCCCTACCCAAGGACTCGCCAAACACACCTTGAATCCCGCGCCAGAGCGCAGCCCGGAACTGCAGCTCCGCGGCGCGGGCCCAGATCGGGGGTCGCGCGTCTCCAGTCGGTGACTCAGGGCCGCTCGGTCTGGGGGTGGGTGTGGGTAGGCGGGACCGACCAGGGCCGCGCGGGGGCAGCTGCCGGGCGTTCGATCACCTAGCGGTGGGAGCCGAGGCTGGCTCTGGCCAGTCGCCATTCTGCCGCGGGCGTCTGTCTCGCCAGGCTCCCGGGCGCGGGAGGAAGGCCCGCGCCGCTTCCCACCCGGCGCGCTTCTCTTCCCGTGCGCAGTGGCCGGGTGGGTCGGCCGGCGGTGACTGGAGCGCGGGGCTGGCCCTGCGCGCGAATGAATGGGCGCCTGGGGGACGCGCGCGCTCGGGGCTGAAGGGCATTAGGACCGTGAGGATCGCTCTGAGCTCCGTCTCTCCCTAACAGCCGCCCCCCCCACTCGCCCGCCCCATCTCTCTCCTTTTTCTGCTCTGCAGGACTGAGCAGCTAGGCGCGAGCGAAAACAAACAGCTGGGGCTGCGAGCGTCCCCGCCCCGGCCCCGAGAGCACGCCGGCCCCGGCCCCCATCCGGGGGGCCCGTCTGTCCACCATGAGGAAGATCCGCGCCAATGCCATCGCCATCCTGACCGTAGCCTGGATCCTGGGCACTTTCTACTACTTATGGCAGGACAACCGAGCCCACGCAGCATCATCCAGCGGCCGGGGCGCTCAGAGGGCCGGCGGGAGGCCAGAGCAGCTCCGCGAGGACCGCACCATCCCGCTCATTGTGAGTATGCCCCGAGCGCAGGGCTGCCGGCTAGGGAGCAGCTGCGCGCGTCCAGCCCATGCGCGGCGGCCGAGGGCGCGGGGCCCGGCCAGGGGCTGAGTACCCGCTGCGCCGGGCCGGCTCGGTATCTGTTGGAGCATTCCTGCCCGTTGTTATGGCAACCTCTGCCTGGCGCTAGGGCCGGGGCGCACCGACTAAGGGAGGGTGACAGCGGGTGGGGGCTGGGAGAAAGTGCTGCAAGTTTGGTGGGCCCGGCGTGCGCGCGCGACTGGGAACGTGGCGGCTCTCCTCGCTCTGCGCTGCCCGGGCCGGGGGCCGGTGGGCTGCAGGAGCCTTGTGTGCCCCGGAAGGCTGCCGGACCCAGCGCGCGGCCAGCGGGGGGTGGCAGCCACTCGCAGCCGAGCGTGTAGGTGGCAGTGCGCAGCCCCTCTCCTTTCTGGGGGCAAAGGACATCGGGTGGGGGGCGTGGGTAGGGAAGGCTCTCTGGGCGCTGCGCCTGGCTTCGCGCCCCCTTCTGAGCCCGGGTCAACTTGAACCTGCTTCTTCGGCGCGAACACCCAGCTCCCCTAGAGTTCTCCGGGTTGGGGAGAGGTCTCGTCCTGTACCGGTCCATCACTCCCAACATTAGGGTCCGCTACCTCGGGAAGGCGGGCGGTATCGGCGCCCGGGCTTGGCGACGCCCTTGCGTGAAATCAGCCTCGCGACATCTAAACGGGCGGAGAAACAAAGGCGGCGTGGCACAGCGGGGGCGGCGGCGGGGCTGTGGGGGCCCTTGGCACTCTGGGGACCCGGGCGGGGGAGTGCGGAGCCGCAGCCGCCCTGCAGGGGGCGATCCTGCTGCCGTCTCTGTCCGAGTCTCAGGTGACTGAGCTGCGTGTGGCCGGGCAGGAGCACCTGTTGAGGCGGGAGGCTTCGGCACCCGCCGAGAGCGCGCTCGGGCAGGCGCGTTCTTCCAGACTGGGCGGTTGGTGGTCCGGAGCCTCGGGCGACCCTCGGCACCCACCAGGGCGGGGCAGCCTGGCCGGATGAGGACCAGGAAGAGGAGAGCCGAGTGGGGCGGGGGAAAGGGAATGAGGGAGCGTGGCGATTCCAAGGAAAGCTCTGGGCTTGGGGGAGAAGGCGTGAGGAGCTCCTCGGGGAGGTGCAAGGTCCGGAGGGCTGAGGCTTGTGTGGAGACGGATCTGAGAAACGCGTCCAGAGGCAGAGCTGAACCCGGGCATATCGAGAAGTTCATTGGAGAGCGTCCCCTCATATTCCCATCCCGCCCCAGATTCCGAGTCCCCTGTAAAGGAACCATTATTTCAGGCTTTGCCGGAGGAGACTGGCGGGGTGGGGTTGTGGGTTTTGTCCTAGATCCCGGTCTGGGCTAACTCTCTGAGGGCAAGCCCGATTAGGTGCAGTGTTCCCTTCTGGGCAGTTCTCCCAGGATAGTTTCCAAAGCACTTGTCGCCGTTTGGACAGAAAGCTGATGAGGAAAAGCCTCCTGTGCCTAGATCCCAGAGTGTTATGATCTGAGCACAGGGACAGGTTGGAGCTGGAACTGTCCAAACCAGTAGTGGCCTCCAGACCCCAGGGAGCTTCCTCCCCAGGAGCCCAAGCTGCCAATTCATACTCTGTGAGAGGAACAGCCCTGGTCTCAGGCAAGGCAGGTTGGCCAGATGCTGTGTCCCTCTTTCCAGTGAGACGATGGGAGGAGGGAGTTGGAAGGGGAGGAGAAAGAGGTCGGGCAGGGAGGAGAGGAGGGAAGATTGCTGAGGGGACTGCTGCTTTGGAACCCTGAACCCGGAACGGAACCTGGCCTATGCACCTCTCTCCTGCTCCTTCCAGAGTCCTGCAGATCCACTGGGAGGGCCGCTCACATTTCTCAGGAGTCCCAGAATGGCGTAGGGGACCGTGCTGGCAGGATTCAGCACTCATTTTGAGGGGTGGGAATCGGAGGTCATGAGAGTCACCAGTAAACATCCTCTTGGCCCTGCTTATTCCCACAGGGTTTGACTTGCTGCAGGTGAGACGAGGGCTCATAGCGGGAAGCTAAGCTTAAAGTATGAAGGAGTATCAGGGAGATACCTGGGAGCTGGGAAGTGAAGGTGCAGAATAAAGGGAGGTTGGAAGTCCCTGGGAGTGGGAGAGCCTTCTGTGGCCACTTAGGGGCACAGCCAGCTCCATCTTTGTTCTTCAGCTTTAGCCCTCATGCCTGTTCCACCAGCACTGGCCCCCAGTCACACACCACCTTTGACACTGCCTTGCATTGTATCATTGTAGTTCTCTCTTTCAATTGCTTCACTTCCATGTGATTTGCAGCCGAATGTAAGTGATGCATACAGGAACTATGCTGGAAGCTTCTTGCAACCCCACACTGATGCACACAGCAAGACTTTTTGTTTTTTTTTTTGAGATGGAGTCTCACTCTATCTCCCATGCTGGAGTAAGGTGGCATGATCTCAGCTCACTGCAACCTCCAACTGCCTGATTCAAGCGATTCTCATGCCTCGGACTCTCGAGCAACTGGGACTACAGGCGTTCGTCATCACTCCCAGCTAATTTTTGTTATCTTTAGTAGAGACAGGGTTCCACTGTTGCCCAGGCTGGTCTCCAACTCCTGAATTCATGTGATCTGCCCACCTTGGCCTCCCAAAGTACACAGACTTCTTAAAGGAGTGAAATAAGATTCTCACTCATTTCTGAGAGCCGTCAATGCTTCGCATCCCTTTAAAATTATTATATTATATTCATATCACCTTAATATTTTATTCCCAGTTGTAACCTGGCTCTAAGTAAGGAGGTAGGGGGATGCATGTTCAAGCTTCTGCAGACTTTAAACCCTTTGTTCAACTTAAAAGGGGCAGGTGCAGCTGAAGATTTACTTTTTCCCTGCGATTTGTGGTAACCACTTATTCAGAAACATTTTTCTGTCTAGTTGGGCCAGGACACTGCATGTGGATTTTCAGATTCCTAGAGAATGATGTGGCTAGCCCTGCTGTCCTAGGCTGGCAAATTCAGACAGGCGTCATCATCACTCCCCTGGGGAATCAGAGAGCTGAGCTGGGAAAGGGAGGGTCTGCAGAAGTGCCTGGACCTGGACGCAGCTCTGCTTTCACAATGTCTGGGCTATTTGAAGCCGGCCAAGTTGCTTCTGGACCTTGGAGATGCTTGTTTGGCATTATAGGGTGTTGGCATGGCAACCGTGTGGCCAGATTTCTCGAGGAGGTCCTGATTTTTAATATTCTGTCCTGCTGTCGGCCCATGTGTCACCAATTTTGATGTGAACAATTTGGTTATGGAATCTGTAAAGCTAAAGGGAGATATTGATTCCATCCCTATATGGCTGCTTACGATGCAGCAAGGTTTGTGATTTTTCTGTGCTGTACTTGACAGGCAAGACAGTAGATTTGGGGACATCTCCTTGAGTCTACACAGATGCATGCTGGCACAGGACAGCAGCCAAACTGGGAGGCAGGGCAGCCACAGCCGGCCTTGAATCTTCGGTCCTCACAGCTGGGGAGAACATTTGTGGTTGTTTTGGTCTGGGACTCAGGTTTTCCATATGCCCGTTCGCTAACAGGCATGGGTGGGAGGCTAAGGTGTTACATGGAATATCACTTTACGTTTTTTAAAAAGACTATTCATTATGGGTATTTTCAGTATAGGTGTACTCATTTGCGTCAACAGTCTCCTATTTAGAACTGTGAAAGATTTTGGCAAGAGTTTTCCTAAACAGGAGTTTCTTAGCCTGAAATTGGAATGCCGCTGAATGGCCATAGACAAAATACTTAACATTTCTGGACCTCTGTTATTTTGTGGGCTGAAGTTGAGTTCAAAGATTTGCAAGGTTTGTTGATCCTGAGATAAGCAGATGACAGCTCCGTTTCTAGGAGTAAGTACATGGCTTCAAGGGAGTTCTCCCAAAGAGTGTTACGAAGCTTCTGCTTATGGAGGGACATGTTGCTGTCAGGGGAAGGTCCCGCAGGAACACTTAAGGCCTTGCAGGGAGCCCCACTTACCTAGCAGAAGCGGATGCAAATGATGGCTTTTCTGGTAGTGTTCTCAGACAGCAGATGCTTTAATAAGATCTAGGGGAATTTATATTTTATTTATAATGTGTGCATTTTGGAACTATGGGAATATGATTTGCCTAAATATAATAACAGAAAGTGATTTTGTATTTAATTGGTTTAGGTACCACACTCGAGAAAGCGAGTAAGGAGGAAGAAGCACAAACACCCACAAGTCCCTTTGCCAAAATGTTTGGATTTTTTTCTTTTCTTTTGTTTTTCTTTCTTTCTTTTCTTTCTTTCTTTCTTTTTTTTTTTTTTTTTTTTTTTCCTGGACACAAGCTCTCTGTTACCCAGGCTGGTGTTCAGTGGCACAGTCATGATTCACTGCAACCTTCACCTCTTGGGCTCAAGCGATTGATTCTCCTGCCTCAGCCTCCTGAGTAGCTAGGACTACAAGTGTACACCACCGTACCTGGCTAATTTTTATAATTTTTTGTAGAGATAGGGTCTTGCCATGATGCCCAGGCTGGTCTCGAACTTCTGAACTTAAGGGATCCTCCCACCTTGGAGGATTTGGGGACAAATCCTCCCCAAACTGCTGGGATTACAAGTGTGAGCCACTATGCCTGGCCAAAAATGTTCCGATATAAAGGGCCTGATTTCCTGTCAATGGGTTCTGTTCCCGGGCCATTTTGAGACCTACCTTGGGGACATGGGGTCAGCCCAGAGGCAACCAAGACTGGGGGTGGGGAGGTGAGCTGGCAGCCTGAGAGTCACCTTCCTGGAAGGTCAGAAGTCCAAGGGCACAGGACTAGTTTTAGGGTGCTGTTCATTCTTCTGCAGATCTTTTATTTCTGTGCTGTAACAGCAGTTCTTCTCACCCCCCAGCTACTCTGAGAGCTTTGGGAGCATGACTTTCTTCCCTGGTGGCTGTGTTTGCCCTTTCTGCAGGCAGAGGAAACCCTTGAGTCTGGAAATGCCATTTAAGATAGAGGTAGGGGTCCACTGCAGACCAGGGCCAGGCTGAGATGCCCATGGGACTGTCTCACTGTAATGGAGGAAGCTTCCCTGAGGTCAAAGGGGAGCCTGCAGCCAAGCCATCATTACAGTTACAAGATTGAAGATTTATACCCTGTCTGCTTCTTGAGGAGACCTTAAGCACTTTCCCTATGAACAGCAGGGCAAAGATACAGGAGGCTAAACAGACATGGAAAGGAGCAGAGGAGCCGAGCTTTCAGACATGAGTGAACTGCTGATTGCACTCGGGCAGTAAATTCAGTTCAGTTAGTCAGTGTGCTTGCCTGGGACAGTCACCGACTGTGTGTAGCTCACTCTGAAAATGGTGGCAAGTGGTTTAGTCCCTCTGCTCTGAAAGCTTGTGGTCTTTGATTCATACCTGTCTAGCCTCCGTAATCGTTGTGTACTCTGTTATGTTGATGGTAATGACATTCATTGGAGACCTGGATGCTGTGTGTTTTACAAGTTTACCTCTCTGAATCCCCTCAACAATCTAGTGAGATAGGTACCCCTGTTAGGTTCTCCTATGAGCAAACAGACTTACTCTTGCTCTGACAACTAGTAAGTCCACTTGACACTAGGTGTTTCTGACTGCAAAGCCCAAGTTCATGTCCTCCTTCCCCTGGAGCATCTTCTAGGCAAGATCCGACTCTGGTGTATCAGTACCTGTTTTCTGGGGCACCCGAATCAGCACCTTGCTTCGTATTCACTCCACAAACGTTTGTTGGGGGAACAAATGCAAAAACCATACAGAACAAAATGTTAGCGTTGAGGAGGTAGGATTATGGGCAATCTCTCCTTCCATCCTTTGGGTTTTCCCCCTGCGTTTTCTGTAATAAGCATCCATTGGTATGATAGTGTAAAACCAGTAAGGATAATCATTTTTAAAACATATTTGATTACTGGTTAAGATCACTCGTTAACTCCAAAATCAAAGTATAACCTTCTTAACCACATCTCACGCTTCTGAATCCCCATCGAAACTTAGCATTGAGCCAACTTTCAGAAAAGGCAAGAGACTTATTTGAATTATTCTGTAGGATTCCAAGGAATAGAACTGGGGCCAGTAGGTGAAAGATGCAGTGGGGGAGAAATTTCTTTGCAGCAGAAGGAAAACATTCTCACAGAACCATCCAGTATTGGAACTGTCCAAAGGCCAGCCAGGGTTTCTCTCCACACTCTCCGTTGGCCCATAAGTGCTCCCAACAGCATTGGGAAAGGGAGAAAAAAAGACTCTCTGTCGTGAAATAGGGCCCAGTTACTGCACTGCAAGAGCCCTGCACCCTGGGAAGTAGGCGGGTCCCATGCACTGAGGCCAGCCCAGGAGGGGATAACGACCAGCAATCCATAACTGCTTCTGTGCTCCTCCCCGCCCTGTTCCTTTGGAGCTGCCAAGCAAGGACAGGGAGAGGAAGCCAAGGCTGGTCAGAGGCAAAACTGCAAAGTCAGAGGTGCTGGTCTTTAGGGTCTTTCCTCTCCCAGGACTGAGGCCTGCATAGGTGTTTCTGCCTGGTGGAGGCGCCTTGAGTCTGACCTTCCCATATTCCCCTTCTTCTACTTTCCCAATCCAACCCAGGTGTGATTTCCAGGTTACCTGTCCTGTCCCCCAGAGCCCTGACTGTTGCTGCCTGGGGTGGTGCTGGCTGGCAGTGCCCCTGAGCTGTGTGCTTATGGAGGAGCCACGCCCTGGCCTGCCTGTCTCTCCACACCCCCAAACTTCAGCTGTGCCCTTGAACTACATCTGGCTAGAGACAGCATGATCACCCAGGGGACTTTGGTGAACATTTCAGACTAGATAGGAATAGCAGGCCAGACGTACTATGGGAAAGAGGGGGTGACTGGGAGAAGCTTGTCCATCATACTATGTAGACAAGATAAGGCTCGGGCAACATTGGAGGAGGCATTGAGGCAAGTTTGCCCAGGTAGAGCCTTTCCACTTTCCCAGACCCATTAGGAACAACTTCACATTTCGTGGAAGAGCACCAGCTCCTCTCTCTTGCTATTTCATAAAGTGAGGTGTGGCTCTGTGTAGAGCAGGGACAGCATTGTCTCAGAGTTCAGAGGTGGGTGACATCCGCTAATGTGAATTGTGCTGTTGCAGGGTTTTCCTGGCCCCTAGGTGGGCCAGGCAGAATGGAGTGGTCCAGGATGGAAACAGATGCTGGCTGTCAGCAGGGGATGGAGAGAGGATGGGGATGAAGTCCAAGTGATCCCACTTCTAGACTCAGCCCTGTCCTCAAGGGACTGTGTTTCCTTGGGTGAGTCACTTCCACTCTCTGGACCTTAGTTTCCTCATCTGTTAGGTGAGGGTTGAACTATAGGATCTCGGAGGTCCCTATCAGCTGAATCATCTTGGACTTTGTTGAACTTCTCTCGCAAAAGTGAGGTGGCCTTCAGCCAGGGCTCAGGGCCTGATAGTGCTTGAATTAAGGAGAATAAGACCAGAGGGTAAGGTGTACTGAGACCTAGACCATGTGTGTTAAGAATGGCTGTAACCTTTAAATTCTCATAAGGAACAAACCGGCCCTCCTCCTTCCCCTTTCTCTTCTCTTGAAATGCTGTCTGATGGAGCTATGCAGCTCCCTTCCTGCTGTACTAAAAGCCTAAGATATTTGTGAGTGTGTCTGAGAATGCACACATGCATGTATGCAGAAGTGTCTATAGGTGGACTTCAGACATCTCAACAATCTAGGAAGACCAGAGGAAGCTACAGAGACCCCTTTGCTGAGCAAGAATCACAATACCTGTGGACTTTACTCGGAAGACCACAGTCTGGGAATTGACATTGTTTATAAAAATTGGTTTCAGTAGGTCAAGGGGTTGGTTATCTCCTGGCAACCTTCAGTTTTCCTAGGTTGGGAATATAGTAGATTAGATGAAGCAAGATGAGGGAATTGCTAGGAGCTCTGACACACTGAGAAATGACTCAGGAAGGGCCATGCGAGGTAGGAGTGACCCCTCCTGCCTCCACACACAGGATCAGAATGCTGAAGGCAGCATCTATTCATTCTCTTGATAATTACTTACTGAGCACGTACTATGTGCCAGGACTGTTACAGGCCTGGAAATAACAAACCAGGTAAAATCCAAGCTCTCAAGGGGCTCATATTCTAGTGGAGAGAGGCAGAAGGTAAACAGAGAAAGATATATTAGGGGGTGGCAACTACTATGAAAATATAGCAGCATAAGGAGGCAGAAAGATGGAAAAAGGATGGCCAGGGAAGGCCTCTGGTAAGACAGCATTGGAGATGGCATTCCATGGAAAGAGAGAGTGAGCTATGCAGACATCTCAGGAGACAGTGTTCCAGACAGCCTAGGCCGGAGCACCATCCCCAGAGGGTGTGTGCTTGGAGGGGCAGCCTCAGCAGGAGGAAAACTGCCCACAGCAGAGGCCAGACGGTTAGGCCTCACAGGCTGTGGTAAAGATAGGCTCAGAAATGCGTCCCTGAATCATCAGGAAGTGATAAATTACACTCGGTGCACAGGCTTGGTAAGTCAGGGAACTGTGTCATTCATTTCAGAACATTTTCCAGCAAGATGGTCAAATTTAGTTGTTAGTGTTGGTTCTTTTTTCTTTTTTTAAGATTCTTTTCCCTCCCGGGATATATGTGTGTATGAAAGTGTTGGTTCTTAAAGAGGTAAGTGTAGGTTCTTTGGAAAATGTTCTGTGTCTTAGAACACTTCATTTCCTTATAATGTGGGATTGATGTGTGTTGTGTGTGGTATGTGTGGTGTGTGGTGTTTGTGGTATGTGTACATGTAGTGTGTGTGTGCTGTGTGTATGGGTATGCGTGGCATGTGTAATGCGTGTGTGATAATTGGGGTTTAAGTGTGTGTGGTGTAGTGTGTGTTGTGTGTGATATGTGTATGTGTGGTATGTCTGGTGTGTATGATGTGTTGGGTTTGTGTATGTGTGTGTCTGTGGTATGTATGTGGTATTTGTGTGTATGTGAGATGTGTGAGGTTTATATATGTGTGTGTGATATGTGTGATGTGGAGTTTGTGTGTATGCAGTGTGTGTGTGTGATGCAAGGAGTTTGTATGTATGTGTGTTATATGTTGTGTCTGGGGTGTGTGGTGTGTGTGGTATGTGTGATGTGGATATGATGTGTGGAGTTTGTGTGCGTGGTGTGTGTGATGTGGAGTTTGTGTGTATGTAGTGTGTGTGTGATGTGTGGGGTTTGTGTATGTGTGTGGTGTATGTGTGATGTGGGGTTTGTGTGTATGTAGTGTGTGTGTGTGAAACATGGGGTTTATATGTATGTGTTATATGTTGTGTGTGGGGTGTAGGGGGTGTGTATGATATGTGTGGTGTGTATATGATGTGTGGGGTTTGTGTGTATGTAGTGTGTGTGTGATGTGTCAGGCTTGTGTATGTGTGTGTGGTGTGTGTGATGTGGGGTTTGTGTGTATGTAGTGTGTGTGTGATGTGTGGGGTTTGTGCATGTGTGTGGTGCGTGTGATGTGGGGACTGTGTGTATGTAGTATGTGTGTGATGTGTGGGGTTTGTGCATGTGTGTGTGGTGTGTGTGATGTGGGGTTTGTGTGTTTGCAGTGTGTGTGTGATGTGTAGGGTTTGTGCATGTGTGTGTTTGTGTGGTGTGTGTGATGTGGGGTTTGTGTATATGGAGTGTGTGTGTGTGATGTGGGGTTTGTGTGTATGTAGTGTGTGTGTGAGATGTGTGGGGTTTGTGTGTATGTAGTGTGTGTGTGTGATGTATGGGGTTTGTGTGTATGTAGTATGTGTGTGATGTGTGGGGTTTGTGTATGTGTGTGTGGTGTGTGTGATGTGGGGTTTGTGTGTGTGTAGTGTGTGCGTGTGATGTGTGGGGTTTGTGTATGTGTGTGATATGGGGTTTGTGTGTATGTAGTGTGTGTGTATGTGCGTGTATGATGTGTATGTGGGGGGTACTGTGCGATGTGAGGTTGGTGGAGGGTGCTGGTGCCCAAATCGATGTAAAACGGAAAAGATAATGGGGCCCTTGTTGTTGTTGAAATAGGGGAGTGGGGCAGGCTGGGAAGGACGCTGTCTGGAGGGAGGGTTTTGTGTGGGATAGAGAATTCCTCCAAGTGGTGGTACCTGATCAAGTCCGCCTTTGTCTCCTTGCCTGGTTCGTGGTGTTCTCTTCTGGTACAGCTGGGACTCTGGAAATGATGTTTTCTGGCCATGCAAGAACTTAGAATCCCTGCTCCCCTGCCACAGCTTCTCTTCTGTTCAAGCAGACCCCCTGGTGGCTGAAGCCTTCCAGAGCCTTCCCTGAGACACAGAGCAGGCACTTGTGGGGGCGGGGGGCAGCCACTGTGGGGCAGGAGGGCACCGCACAGCTGTTTTTCCTGCAGGCAGGGGATGAAGGGGGCTGCCCTCAGGAGGCAGATGGCTCTGCCCGGCACATATGAGGTGTGACCTCTGAGGTTCAACGGCTCCCCCAGTGCCCAGGCGACTGGTACGACATGGCGTCGTGTGTCCTCGGCCAGCTGCAGGCACTTTTTCCCTGTGGTTTAAGTCACACACATGCAATTCCAACCCCCTGGCAGCCATGCCCTGTGAGATGCTGCTTGTCAAAGTTCAGATTTTCATCCCTTCATCTTCTCACGGCAGCTCTGCCTTTAGCTCCTTTAAGCAAACTGTAGGGGAGGGCTTCTGATACGGCGAGGACCTTCATATCACTGGAAGCTGGCCTTGGGCTACCATAGCCCCCTGAGGCAAACCATGTTGCCTTCCAAAGTTGCCAGGTCAGCGGTCTGTTCCAGGGGGGTTTGCTTCTGACGCTGTGCCTGATTATTTGCTCGGAGTCATCCTTTCCCCTCCCTGTGGAGGTTCTCGCTGGGTAGGGAGATGCGAGGAGTGTGGGAGGCCCGGGGCATTATCCCAGGGATCCGGGGAGGCACAGCCTGGGGCTCAGGGAGAAAGAACATGTGATCGCCTAGTGATGTCTTGCTGGGGATCTGATGGTTTAAAGGGGTGAAGGGCTCGGGACTGAGCATAACCCCCAAATACCACACCAGTGTGGAGGCCAGATGAAGAAAGAGAGCCAAAGTTCAGGGCAAACACACTGCAGGGGCCAGGAAAGGCGAGGGAGCAGCAGGCCAGAAGTGCTTCTCCAAGCGGAAAGCAGAGGCTACCCATGGTGATGTGTTAGTGCAGTCTTGGTAGTGCCTTGCAGGGGCATGAACATGGCAAGGGTCTTCTCCCAAAACAACAGCAGGAAATGGCATATCACCAAATGCACCCCAAGATTGCCAGCTCCAGTTTTTTTTTTTGTATAGCAGAGGACACAGCATCCCCCAACTACCTCTTCCAGATGATGCAGGGTCCCTGAACCACACGGAGGCCAGGGCTGCGGGGCTAGGACTCACGGCAGGGTGAGGATGGGCTAGCTCAAGGCCTATGGAGCTTGGGAGATCCGAAGGCCAGCGCTGGGGCAAAGCTGAGGGCTGGCCAAGCAGAGAGTCCAAGAAAGGGCCCTGGCAGAGAGGGAAACTGGGCATTAGGTGACAGGTCTGAGTGAGAGTGCTCAGGGGAGCCAGCCCCTGGGATCCCTGAAGCCAAGCCGAGTCTCAGGAGCTCTGGTGGGAAGCTGGCATCTGCCCAAGGCAGGGGAGAGCCCTCCCCATCACAGGGTCCAGACCTGCACTCACCAATGCAGTGGTTGCTGGTCACAGGTGGCCCCCAAGTGCTTGGAATGTGGTTAATGCAAGTGAGGAACGGAATTTTTCATTTGATTTGATTTTCATTGATTTAAGTTGTGAAACAACACTCATTTTAGTTGTGGGAAAATGTTTGGGAATGTTTAGAAGAACTTGGATATGTGGAATCTATATTTTCAACTGTAAATTTTTGTGAAATCTCAATACAGATCAAGTATCTGTGTTGAAAATTTGGTATCTGAATTGAGATCTTTAAAGTATATATTGGATTTCAAAGACATAGCCAAAGAATTAAAATATCTTGCTAATATTTTTTACATGTTGAAATGATAATATTTGGATATATTAGGTAAAATAGCATATTATTAAAGTTAATTTCATCTGTTTCTTTTTATTTAATGTGGCTACTTTAAATGTTATTTATTTAATGTGGCTACTTAAAAATGTTAACTTGCATACACAACTCGCAGCCTATTTCCACTGGTGCTCACATTCATTCATATCACCTCTCTAAAGTGCTAGGAGGGGCCTGGCGTGGTGGCTCACACCTGTAATTCCAACACTTTGGGAGGCCAAGGAGGGCAAATCACTTGAGGTCAGGAGTTCAAGACCAGCCTGGCTAACATGGTGAAACCCTATCTCTATTAAAAATACAAAAAAAGTTAACCAGGCCTGGTGACACATGCTTGTAATCCGCGATACTCAGGAAGGGGAGGCAAGAGAATCACTTGAACCTGGGAGGTGGAGGTTGCAGTGAGCCGAGATTGCGCCACTGCACTCCAGCCTGGTAACAGAGCGAGACTCTGTCTCAAATAAATAAATAAGTAAATAAATAAATAAAAAGTGCTAGGAGGTTGTCCGAGGAAGGTTATACAGTCACGTCTGCAACAATGTTTTAGTCAGTGATAGACCACATATCCGACAGTGGTCCCATGAGATTATAAAGGAACTGAAATATTCCTATTACCTACTGACCCTGTAGCCATTGTAATGTTGCAGCACAATTACGTTATTTAAAAAAATAAATGTAGCGTAGACTACATGAGCAGCGTTCCTAAAGCCTACAGTCATGTAATGTCCTAGGCCTTCCCATTCACTCGTCACGCACTCACTGACTCACCTGGAGCCATTCCAGCCCTGTAAGCTCCTTGCATGGTATGCGCCCTATACAAGTCTACCATTTTTTATCTTCTATACTGTATTTTTACTCTACCTTTTCTATGTTTAGATACATACAGATATGTGAATACTTACTGTGTTACCATTGCCTGCCATTCAGGGCAGTGACGTGCTGTACAGGGTTACAGCCTAGGAGCATAGGCTCTCCCATAGAGCCTCGTTGTGCCGTAGGTTATGCCACCTAGGTTTGTGTAAGTGCACTCTGACGTTTGCACAGTGATGAGCTTGCCTAATGACGCCCTTCTCAGAATGCATAAGGAATGCATGCCTGCATAGAAAGTGAAGACTCTGGCTATGCATCCTAGTCTACTTTGACTTCAGCATCAGTTCTTCCCAGTCCAGCTGCTGCTGAGCCATTGGTTCCTAATTCACCACTATCTGTGAGCATGGGCCACCTCCCAGCATGGGTCCTAGTCCTCATAACGTTATTAAAAGCAAGGCCAATATTTTTTGCAGTGTCTTCTCATGTAGAAATCCCTTCTAAGTGCTTGCTGGGATTCAAATGGGTTTTGGAGGAGGGGTAGGAGCAGTGGAGGTGAGAAGCCTTTTACCCCCCGGAAGGTAGAGGGATTAGTTTCAGTCTGTTGCTTTTGGTGTTTCATCTTTGTCCTGTTAGAGCCAGAATGACAAGTAGGTCTCAGCTCTAATGCCAACTCAGAACCTGTGGAAGTGGCAGCCTGGAGCACTGTGATGATGGTTCTGGAGCTGCCTCCAGGCTGAGTGGGAAAGAGGCTATGATCGATTAGCCAGGTCTGTAAAGGGCTGGGAAAGGGACCCTAGGACGTGCACCTTGTATTTGCTAACGCTGTATTAGATGAGGTTGTCTTCTTGGAGTGATTTTTTTCCACTTTAGAGATCTGATATGCTTTAAGATGTTAGCCACTTTGAAGAAGCTCAGGAGGCTTACATTGAGCCAGAACGTGTGCAAAAGAGACATTGCTCATCTCCTCGGGTCAGAATCCTAGCTAAGGAGCTGTGTGACATTTTAGTAGGCACTCCTGTCAGGAAAATCTCAATACCCCCTTCACATACTTGGTGGAAGTAAGCTTGGCTCTGGTCTGGAGCCAGCCTACTAGCAACATAGGAGACGGTTAGAGCCGTAAACCCAAGAAGAGTAGGAACCTGCAGGGGGAAGCGGGAGGGGTTGGCTTTTTCTCTCTTTCCTCTTCTTTGCTTAAAAACGGGCACTATGGATTTGAGAACATATCTTGCTTCTTGGCGCTAAATTTTTGATTATGGCTTTGCTCAAGAGGCAGCATAGCTTCGTGGTTATGGGCACAGACACTGGAGCCAGAGTGTCAGGGCCAGATTCTAGTTCTGCCACTTACTAGCAAGTTACTTAAGCATTCATGCCTCTGGTTTCTCAACTGTAAAATGGGGATACTTGTAGTCTACATTTTAGAGAGTTGCTGTGAAGATCGTATTAATTCACATCAAGAGTTTAGAATTGTGCCTAGCTCATAGTAGATGCTATACAAGCATTAGTATACAAATTGTTACACAAATTAGTATACAGATTTGTAATATGAGTTATTTGTTAATGTGTATATTACTTATCTAATTCTGCATAACAAATCACCCCAAAAATTAATGACTTAAAACCAATAATTATTTTATTCTCTCTCATTGGGTCAAGGAATTTGGGAGTGGCTTGGCTACATGGTTCTGGGTTTTCTCATGTGGTTGCAAACAGACATCAGCCAGGGCTGTCCTTATGTAAAGGATTGAAGGTGTTTCATACGGTTGGCAAGTTGGCGTTGGCTGTTGGCAGAAGGCCTCAGTTCTCCACGTGGGTCTCCACAGGCCTGCTTGTGTGTCTTCATAGTATGGTGGTTGGCTTCCCTCAGAGCAAGCAATCCGGGAGACCGAGGCAAATATTGCAAAGCTTTGGATATGTGTGATGCAGCCTTGGAAATCACATAAACAGAAGAGTAATATGATTTTGAGAGACTGAGGCAGCTGCTGGTTTGAGAATAGACTGGAGGACAGCAGGGACAGAAGCACTTTTTGACTGTCTGGTTTGTTCTGATACTTTCCCCCTTGACCAGCATAGCAGGCCTCGAGCTGATTATTGTTGTCCTCATTTTAAAGTCAGGAACCTGACTCAGAAATGGCAGGTTACTTGCCTACAGAGCCAGGATTCCACCAGGGCTGCTGGCTTCAAAGCCCATGGACACACCTACTTCTCAGGATACCCACTACCTGATGTTACAGCTTACAAGGGGAAAACAGTTTCTGTGAAGGATCTTAGTTCCCTTATCTCTTCAAGTCAGATTGGGGAGCCTCAGACAGTAGAGAGGTACTCATGGGTCAGACAAAGGACTGGAATGAGGAAGCGGTGACCGTAGCAGGTGCCATAGCTGTGGGAAGATAGAGGGACTGGGGCAGGGTTTGGAAGGTCTTAGGGATAGAAGGATGCAGCCTGGGGAGAGCTCCTGCTATTGGCTTAAGCTCTCCAATTAGAACCCCTGAGGTCAGGGAAAGTCTTGATGTTACTTATATGCAAAGGAAGTGGGCCCACCCACTTGGGATGTAGCACCTTGCAGGAGTAAAAGAAATGAAATTTGTTGATACATATATCAGTATGAATGGAGCTGAAAAGTATGATGTCAGAGGGGAAAAGAAGTGCAATGAAAAATTAATGATTTAGTATGGTACCATTAATGTATATTAAAATAATACAAAACAATTCCATATATTGTCCTTGGGTGTGTCTCTGTGTGTGTGCATATGCATATATATACCTCAAAGCATAAAAGTGGAACTGGCCAGGCATGGTTGTAATCTCAGCACTTGGGGAGACTGAGGTAGGAGGATTGCTTGAGCCCGGGAGTTTGAGACCAGCTTGGGTAACATAGTAAGCCTCTGCCTCTACAAAAAAAAATTTTTTTTTAATTAGCTAGGCATGGTGGTATGCACCAGAGTAGTCCCTGCTACTCTGCTTTGATAACAGACTGGTGGATGGCAGGGATAGAAGCACTTTTTTGACTGTCTGGAGGCTACTCTGGAGGTTGAAGTGGAAAGATTGCTTAAGTCTGGGAGGTCACAAGGCTGCAGTGAGCTGTGATCGTGCCACTGCACTGCAGACTGGGCTATAAAGTGAGACCTGTTGTATTAGTCTGTTTTCACACTGCTGATAAAGACATATCCAAGACTGGGCAATTTACAAAAGAAAGAGGTTTAATTGGACTTACAGTTCTTACATGGCAGTGGCAAGAGAGAATGAGTAAGAAGCAAAAGCGGAGACCACTGATAAGCACATCAGATCTCGTGAAACTTACTATCACAAGAATGGCACCGGAAAGACCGGCCCCCATGATTCAATTACCTCCCATTGGGTCCCTCCCACAACATGTGGGAGTTCTGGGAGATACAATTGAAGATGAGATTTGGGTGGGGACACAGCCAAGCCATATCACCTCTTTCCAAAACAAGAAAAAAAAAGAAGACCAAAGAAGATACAGGGCATGCTTATGACAGTGATGGAGATAGGAGAGAGATGGGAGAGAGGATCAAAAGAGAGTGTGACTTTATTTGTAATGTTTTGTTTCTGTTATTTTTGTGGTTTCCTTTGTTTTGGTTTTTTATAAGAAAGAAGCTTGAAGCAAATCTAACAAAATATAAGCAGGTGTTAATCCTGGTGGCAGTGCAAGTAACCGTATTCTTTGTCTTTGTCCTTTTTGGAATTAAAAAATCTCTAATTTTAAAACATGTTTAAAATAAAAGGGAATAAAGAGCTTATGACTTAAGATTGCTGGATCTCAGCTGTGTGAAGATTGAGAAGGAGGGTGCAGTGGAGGACCGGAGGCAAGATGCCTGTTCCCCCAAGCCTGTCACCCACGTGGCACTGTGGTCACCTGCCTGGGGGACAATCAAAGCGATTCTTGATGCTTCTGAACCTGAAGATCAACCCTGATGGGCTAGCATCGAAGGCACTGATCATGGAGAAAGAACTTCCCTGCTGGGAGCCAAGGCAAGAAAGACGAGATCCCAGGACCCGAAGGCCAATCTGTAAAAGGGCTGAATAGTCAAAATGGGTGTGACTTCACAAAGGACAAATGATAAATTCTTTTGATAGAAAGGAATGAGATCAAAAACAAAAAGGCTTCACTTTATCGTTATATTCTCTCCCCCCATTTTTTTACTCTTTTTTAAGAGGCAAGGACTCTCTCTGTCACCCAGGCTGGAGTGCTGTGGTGCTATCAAAGCTCACTGTAACCTCCAACTCCTGGGCTTAAGCACTCCTCCCACCTCAGCCTCAGCCTGTAGATAGGACTACAGGCACACACCATGCCCAGCTGATTTTTAAATTTTTTCTAGAGACCAGGTCTCACTATGTTGCCCAGGCTGGTCTTGAACGCATGGGCTCAAGCCTTCCACTTTGTCCTCCCAAAGTGCTAGGATTACAGGCCTGAATGACCACACTGGTCATATTCTGTCCCTTTAGACATAATATGTATTTAATATACAAGACAGGAAATCAAAAGGAAGGAAATAAAAATCACCCCAAATCCTGCCATTCAGGGTTACTGCTATTAACATTTTGGCAAATAATTGGTTCAGCTCTTTTTTGACTGTTTTTTTTTTTTTTTAAAGGAAATCATAGGTTCTATACTGTGTGTAACCTGTTTTTTTGCCTGACACTATTTCATGAACACTCTTCTGTGTCATAGTCTTCTTCCAAACATTTTTAAATGGCTGTCTAGGATTTCACTGTTGTCTACTCTTCCGTAGACTACATAATCACAGTTCATAAATGATGAACGTTTAGATTAGGTTGGACTATATGATGTTGTATTTTAGGTAAAAATTGGTCAAATTGGCAGTTTCATATGGTCTAACCAAATATGTTATCCAGTGTTTTATTGTTATAAACAGTACAGTGAGCACTCCTGTAGGGAAATCTTTGCAAATAGCCTTGATTAATTCCTTAGATAAATACCCAGAAATGAGTTGTTGAACAAAAGATCAAGTTTCAAATAAAGGGAGGATCTGACAGGGCTGGAATTATGGTGAGGCAAATTATCTACACACACAGCCAGATCCTGTCTTTATCTTAATTTTTTGTTTTCTTTTGAGATGGAGTCTTAGTCTTGCCACCCAGGCTGGACTTTGAGGCTCAATCTCGGCTCACCACAACCTCCACCTCCCGGATTCAAGCAATTCTCCTGCCTTAGCCTGCTGGGTAGCTGGGATTACAGGCACCTGCCACCACACCCAGCCATTTATCTTAAATTTTAGTATTTTATTCATTAAGAATTTTTTGTATTAATTTTGATTTTTAAAAAATACTTCGTTAAATATTATGTACCTTGATTACTGAGTTTTTGGGGATCCCTCACTTGCTTTGCCCTGAAGGTAACGATAGCACTACCTTTTAGAGTTGTTAAGATGAGCTAATCTCTTGTAAATCTCAGAACCGTGTCCTTAGTAAGAGTGTTCAATAAATGTTATGTCCATCTCCACTGAAAAAGCACTGGTTTTCTTGTGTGCAACAAGCACTAAACCAGAAGCTGGGGTACAAGAATAAATAAGACCCAGTTCCTGCCCTCAAGTTGCTGGGGCCTGTAAGGGACCGAGCGAGTGTGGGAAGGGCTGTCAGGGCCGTGGCAGGGTGTATGCCGAGTATATAGCACAGTCTTGGTCAGCTTCACTGAGGGCTGAATCTTTGAAGACGAGCACTTGCTTGGTGGACACAGGAAGGAACATCAGGTGGGGGGGTGTGGCATAAGCAAAGGCTTGGCGTAGTAACCCCAATTCCGTCTTATAGGGTCATCTCGTGGAGTCGTTGCCTGAACAGAGGGGGACTAGGCTGAGAAATAAGACTGGGCTATAGGGGGAAGAGACTGCAATTTCACCCTGAAGCTGGTATTTATTCTATTCCCAAGCCACACAGACTACAGGAGAGCCCAGCCTAGAAAAGCTTACTCATTATTCCCGGGGCGCCCCCCTCCCTATGCAACAGAAATAATAGTGCCTAGTGTTGAATTGTTATTTTTTTATTTTTTAAATTTTGTATTGTAGTAAAATACATATAAGATAAACTTTCCCATCTTCACCATGTTTAAATGTACAGTTCCGTGGCATTAAAGTCTCTGAACTGTGACTTTAATTGTTGTGTTACCATCCCTAGCATTCATCTGCAGAGCTTTCATCTTCCCAAACTCAAACTCTGTGTCCATTAAACACTAACTCCCCACTTCCCCTCTCCCCAGTTTTGGAGGCCACTATCCTCCTTTCTGTCTCTATGACTGTGACTACTCTAGGAACCTCATGTAAGTGGAATCCTGTATGCGGCATCTTTCCGCGATGGCTCGTTTCATTTAGCATAGTGCCCTCAGTGTTCATCTGTGTTGTAGCATGTGTCAGCTGAATAATAAATTCGCCTATTTGTGTCTGAATAATAAATACTCCTATGTGCGTCTCAATAATAAATACTCCTATGTATGCCTATACCACATTTTGTTTATCCATTTATCTATCAGTGAACCTCCTGGGCTGCCTCCACCTTTTGGCTAATATAAATAATGGTGCTGCAAACATGGTGTACGGATATCTGTGCAAGGCCCTGCTTTCCGTTCTTTTGGGTCTATATGCAGAAGTGGAATTCCTGGATCGTATGGTAATTCTATTTTTAATTTTTTGAGGAATCACCATACGTTTTTCTTACCATTTTTACTGGATAAGAGAGCTGAGGCATCCAGCACAGGGCCTGCCCCTAGAAAGTGTGCAATGAATGTTGTTGACTGGATGAGGTTTATGGAGATTGAGTCACTTGCCCAAGGTCCCAGAGTTGGTGGCAGATTCGGGGAACAGCCAGATTCAAATCCAGAAACCAACTCCAGGGCCCAAAGGCGCTTTACCTCCAGGTTGTACAGCTCCATCAGTTTCATGATGTCTTCTCTTCCCTTTCCTCCCTTTGGGGCAGAAGCTGAAGTTACATACAGCCCTACTACTTTCACTGCAGTGGGTTGCAAAGGTGGCCAGACTGCTTATGGCTAATAGAAACACAGAGTCTTTGCTACATGCCCACACCAATCCCCAAGACCAGGGCAGCAGCTGCTGTGCACCAACCTAGCTGTGCTACAGATTGCTTTTCCTTAGCTGTTCCTTGTATACCCAGCGGACAGAGTCCATGATTGTACTTGACCTCCACAGTGTCTGGTCTATGGTGAGCACTTGGGGACTCTGAAATGATTGAACCTACAGGGCCTACTGTGTGTCACACCCAGAGCAAAAAGCTTGACACATTTTCTGATTTAATACTGTGAACTAGGGACTGTTAGTTTCCTCATTTTGCAGATGAAAAAAGTGAGACTCAGAGAGGGCGTGACAGCTAATTAGTCATAGTGCTGGGATATAGAGCAGGCATCTGGCCTCCTAACCACGTAGGCCTATAAAGACAAGGAGAACCTAATTCAGCTCCAGACTTCATTAGGTGTGCAGGATCCCACTCAGAGCCCACCAAAGAACCCCCGGAGTGGGATGAAGGAAAAGGCTGAGAGGAAAAGAGGGACAGTCGCAAAGCTGGTGGACCCAGCACTCTGCTTGTCTGCCCTCCCCGCCTTCAGTGTTCTGGGAGCCTGGCGGGGGAAATCTCTCCTCTGTGGCCAGCAGCGCTGGAGGCTGCATCCCTGTGTAGTCGTGGCACCAGCTGAACCCTCCACTGCTGGGCTCCATGTGTTCACATGACCCCGAGGAGAAGTGGCTTGCTCAAGAACTCTGATGTCACCATCTCTCCATCCCAGCACACAGGCATGGGCCATTTCTGAGACCTGATATTTTACAAGCCTGTAGCGAAGAACCCAATACAGTTCTCATTACTCTAGACACAGTTCTCTGCCGAAGGGTGGGTGCTGGGTAGAAGCTGAGTCTGTCCCCAGGGCCTGTCTAAACCCAAGTAACCATGATGGCCATTAAAGAAACAGCAGTCATTCTGAAATTGCCTCCTGCTGGTAAGCACTTGTGTGCACAGAGCACTTCAAAGACTAAGTGTTGTGATTATGAATTTTCATATGTTACATCATGGGGTTTGTCCCAAAGAACCTATGAGAGATGTCAGACTTGACAAAGATGACGTCTGCATGAGCTGGACTTCTTCTTTATGTGAAGACAACTCAAGTTGCATGGCGAGGTTTCATCGTTTTTGGAGGGGCTTGTAACCTGGAACCACCCGTGTCCTCTGGAGGCGATTCCTTGTGTAGTTCCCTTGCATGCTGCCTGCCTGGACACAGTGTTACATGGCATTGGAGTGCATGGGCCTGGAGTCAAGCAGACCTGGATTGAGTCCCCGACTTTCCTCATCTGTTGTTCCCTCTGCTCACTGTGCTCCTGCCACACTGCGCTCCTTTCTTCCACCAGCGCCTCAGGTTGCCCTGCCCTGGGCCCTCCGCACAGGCCAGCCTCTCTGCCTGGAACACCCCCAGCTCCCCAGATCTGACCATGGTTAGCTCCTCTCCTCAACACTCTCCGGCTTGTTCCTTGCTTTGTTGCCTTCCCCATGGTAATCACCCTTGGAAATGATTTTTTTAGGGTTCCCTTTTATGAGGATAATGCGAAAGTGTGCCCTGTATCTGCTCTAAGTGTAGGCTGAAGAATGTGTCCTCTTTTATTTATTACCTATTTATTTATTTGAGACACAGTCTCCCTCTGTTGCTCAGGCCGGAGTGCAGTGGCAGCATCTTAACTCACTGCAACCTCCGCCTCCCGAGTTCAAGCGATTCTCCTGCCTCAGCCTCCTGAGAAGCTAGGATTACAGGTGCACACCACCACACCCAGCTAATTTTTATATTTTTGGTAGAGACAGGGTTTCACCATGTTGGCCAGGCTGGTCTCAAACTCCCGACCTCAACTGATCCGTCCACCTTTGCCTCCCAAAGTGCTGGGATCACAGGCGTAGCCACCGTGCCCGCTGAAATGATTTTTTATGTGTTTTTTACTACTCTCCATCCCATCCCTCTTCCACTAGCATTACAGCCCACGAGGGGCAAGGCCATCTGTGGCATTCACTTCTGTACCACCAGAACAGCACCTGCCATGCAGATACCTGTAAATGTGTGCAGTTACCATGGAGCAAGTGATCTCACCTTTCTCAGACTCAGTTTCTTCCTCAATAAAATGGGCATGATTATGGTCACAGAGTTATATGAAAAGAGACACTGTGCACACATTAGTACATCTTGGCACAGAACAAGCACATCACAAATGATGGATCATTAATGTCATTCACTTGGGTTCCCTGAGGGCATCAGAGAGTGCATCCGTTTAGTTGCAGCAGGGCCTGGACAGTGCCTAGCACTTGGTGGGCACCCAGTAAATACTGACTGAATCAGAGGGAGGCTGCCAGTATTGATATGGCTGCAGTTTCTTTGCTCATGTGGCCCATCACAGTCTGCATCACCCATATCATTGTTGCCAGGATGTTGGTTTGTCTGCCAGGGTCACACTTGGCCTCTTACAGGTCCTGACTCTTGGGCTCAGGCTGGCGAGGAGTGTTGTGTGATGTTCCAGGGAGCTTTTCCAAGGTAGGAAAGACAGGATGGTAGTCATCACGGGGTGAAGACCACCGATGCTGGAATCTAACTGTCTGGGTTCAAATTTAGATCTACCACTTACTAGCTGGGTGACCTCAGGCAAGTTACTTTACCTCTCTGTGCCTCATACCTACATCACAGGGTAGCTAAGAAGACTTGATTATTTACTATGAGTGGTGCTGTTAGAATGGTGCCCAACACTAAGTAAGGGCTCCTTCATTTTGTTTTTATTATTGTCCCTCTGCTTTCTCAGCTTCCCTGAGGCATGTTTTCATTCATTTAAGACGTATTCATTATGCACCTACTATGTGTCAAGAGCTGTACAGGGGCCTGGCAAATCAAAGATGAACAAGACATTCCGGCCCCTGTCTTCAAGTTACTTACAGTAAGGTGGGAATCAGTGATAACAGATGGGTGGATAAATACCAAGGGAGGGTGTGCTTAAGAATGATTTGACTCAGCCTTACCCTTCCCGGTTTGGAAAAATGGATTCCTGCCTTTTGGTGCTGACACCCGCCCTGCTATACAATCTTTGACCCTCTTCTGAGACTGGATTCAATTTCTCAGGGCTGGACCTCCTCCTCATCTTCCCCCAAACGCCTGCTGCAGTTCCTTGAGAAAGGGATGCCTGCTCTTCAGGCACCGGGAAGCAGAGCCACCACCACCTCAACGTCAGCAGCCATCCTGCTGCGCTCCAGACTCCAGAGGCCGGTGGGCCCATCAGCAGCAGCAAGGAGAGAGGGATCAGTGCAGCTGTCTCAGGAGCTGCACACACATGGATATAAGGAGGTGCTCCCAGCAGCGGGTCAGCTCCGGGGCTGTAACTTCCAGTTAACTCACCTGGGGTGGCGTGTGCAGACGAAGGTGGCACTGGGGAGCCAGAGCCAGGAGGCTCCTTACACGTGGCTGCTCGCTCATGACAAATAATGCCCCCAGGTGGAAAACTTGCGGCCCACCCTGGCTGGGACTCCGGGGCCTCCACTGAGCACCTGCTCAGGTACAGGAGCCTCTCATTCAGCAAAATGTTGTGACTTGTGGCTTCATAATATGGTGAATTCTGGTTCCACAACTTACTAGCTATGTGAACTTGGGTAAGATATTCCTCTGCTCTGTTTCCTCAGTCACGAAATAGGCACTGATACGGTTTGGCTGTATCCCCCCCCAAATCTCATCTTGAACTGTAGTTCCCATAATCCCCATAGGTCATGGGAGGAACCCGGTGGGAGATAATTGAATTAAGGTGGCGGTTCCTCCCTGCTGTTTTCTTGATAGTGAATGAGTTCTCATGAGAGCCGATGGTTTTATAAGGGGCTTTTAAATCCCTCTGCTTGGGCACTTCTCTCCCCTGCTACCATGTGAAGAAGGACATATTTACTTCCCCTTTCGCCATGATTCTAAGTTTCCTGAGGCCTTCCCAGCCATGCAGAACTGTGAGTCAATTAAACTTCTTTCCTTTATAAATTGTCCAGTCTTGGGCAGTTCTTTATAGCAGCATGAGAATAGACCAATACAGGGACTATCAATAAAAGTGCCTGCTGTGTGAATAGGATTGTCAGGAGGATCAAATGAGATTACGCCTCTAAAATGTGTAGTATCATATGTGGCTTTCTCATCATTACTGTTGTCATTATCGTTACCATCTTCCAGGAGCAGTGAGGTTGTGCTGATAGCCCATCACACACAGAAATAGGATGACTCCCATTTAAAAAAGATCCTTTAATTTTCATGCCATGCAGTCAGTTTTGCACCTGCACAATGTACCATCATCTGCATTTCCACTGTGGCTGTGGATGGGGCAGTCATGTGGAGGAAAGGCCTGTTTAACCTCGGAGAAAGATGGTTTTGTGAGGACACGCGAGAACTGGACTGCAGTTGAAAGGGAAGGAAGCTGAGCCCCTCTGTCCGTCTCTCCCCCAGGGACAGTGCCATCTCTCACACGGAGTCTGTTCGTCTTCTGTGTGCGCACCCCCTACCCCTCACTAGCCCTGGCTTTTCCACACTTCTGCTGGCACACGGCCTGCAGCCAAGTGACCCCAGCCCTAGATCTGCCTCATGGCTCCTCAGCTCAGCATCCTTGTCTGACTCTGCCTCCCGCCCCAGTGCAACCAGTTTCCCACTTCTCACAAGAGCCTCTGGTGGGTGTGGCCCACCCTGCCAAGCCAGACCACAGAGGTTAAAGATCACTCTTTAACCAGCAGCTGGCTTGGTTGCCTTTGGGCCGGGTGCCCAGCCTGGGCAACTCGCTGTGACCAGGTGCTCAGAAACACAGGGTACGGAACGCATAGGCTAGGATGGCAAAGGGTAGGGTGTGGGGGACAAAGTCAGACTCCTGTAAAAAGGGATAGATGAGGGAACTTTCTGGAGTGATATTACTGCTGTATTTCATGGTAGGGATTTGGACTACGCACTTACCAAAATTCATCCAAAGGCACTCTTAAGATTTGTGCATTTTACACACTCATAACTCCTAGTTAATGATATGCATGCAAAGTGTTTAAGTGAAACATACTGAGGTCTACAGCTTCCTCTGAAGTGCACCAAAAAATCAAGATGGGTTGATTGACAGATGAAAGGATGGATAGAGGAGAGGTGTATGATCAAGCAAATACAGCAAAATGTTAACAGTGGAATCCAGGTGGGTGTTCACGATACAACTCTTTCCACTTCTCAGAATGTTTGCAAATTTTTATAATAAAGTGTAAATGTTTTAATAAAAAAAGAAAGGGAGTGTAAGCAGGCAGGTCCTGACTGGCATCTTCACGCAGTTTGCTCTTTTACCGGTCAAAAACACAGGACCCTTCTGCCCCGGGCCTGCCACAGAACACTCGGCATCTTCTTGACCAGTGTAACTGTCGGTGACTCAAGAGACTTCCCAGGACATATGAGTCACTCACCGTTCCTGGTTTTCCAGATCAAGTCCCCACACACTGCACCATGGTTTGTGGCTCTGCCCACTGTTGTTCCATCTGCGCAATTACAACTCTGCAGCATACCCTTCACTTTCACAGGGCCCTTTGAGTCTCTGTTGTACAACTGCCATTGACATCCTTGTATGTCTGCTGTGTGAAATACATCCCGGAGATAAGATCCCTGTTGGTTCCCTGGGGGCAAGAGTCTCAGGTCTGGTTGCTATTGTAGGTCCAGCACAGTGGCTGCCTAGCCAAATGCTCAGTGAGTGTTTATTGGCTAAATGCAAGGACGAGTGAATTGTAGAATTCAGTGTAAGAAAGCAGCATTTCTCTCCTGGCTGATGGGTAATCTTTCTTTTTATCAAACAGAATTGAGCAGTGCACAGCGCTTCGCTTTTGGTGCAATATGGCAATTACAACTGCTCCAGTAGCCTAAGCTCCCTCACTGGAAGTGGGAGGGGTACCTGCTCCCTCCCTTACACGACTCAGGATTTTTTATCTCCCTGTGACTAATGCTCCAGGGAACACACAATAAATAAGTGAACAGAAATCAAGTCCAACTGGCTCGGCGTGGGTGACTCACGCCTGTAATCCAAACACTTTGGGGGGCCAAGGCAGGTGGATCACCTGAGGTCTGGAGTTCAAGACCAGCCTGGCCAACGTAGTGAAACCCTGTCTCTACTAAAAACACAAAAAATTAGCCAGGTATGGTGGCGGGTGCCTGTAATCACAGCTACTCTGCAGTCTGAGGCAGGAGAATCTCTTGAACACAGAGGGTGGAGGTTGCAGTGAGCTGGGATTGTACCATTGCACTCCAGCCTGGGCAACAAGAGTGACACTCCATCTCATAAAAAAAAAAAAAAATCAAGTCCATCCTCCAGAAAGGTTAAGTGACTTGTTCAAAGACAAACAGCCATCTGTTGGGCAGCACAGCCAACGCAGAGCCCGCCTTTCTGACCCGCACTTCTTCCTCCTGGACCCCACTGCCTCTTGTATTCAGATTTGAGGTGAAACACAGCTTGGAAGTGATGCAGCTGCCTCTGAGTGAGACATGCTAACCAAAAATCCTAACTGCAGGGCCCAAATCCTGTAGAAAAGTCTCCACCTGATCCTCATCTGGGTATTTGGTGACTAATTCTGAGGATTCAGAGAAAAGCATCCATAGCACCACAAGCTCTGAATTCTCCCTGAAGTTTCTCAAGTCCGCAAAGACTGAAGTGCTAAGAACCCAAGGTGTTTCTTGGGATCAGTGACCCTCTGAATCCAAAGCAAACTAACGGTGCCTGCTACTGCTTAGCTCAATTCTTTGTACACTGCTTTCCAGCAGGGACTAAAGGAAGGGCCAGTCGCATCTAGGAAGTGACCTGGACAGCCGCCTAGTGGCCTAATTTACAGGGGAGGAAATGAAGGTCAGGAGAGAGTATCATTTGTTTAAAGTTGCACAGCTTGTTTTGACAGACTAGGGCTGGAATCCAGGCCTCCTGGCTTCCAGCATCCCAGCAGGACTCTTCCCACTGCACCCTGCTGCCTCTTTAAAAAGCCACAGGGCACTTGTTCTCCATTAAGGCAAACCAGAAGGCAGCTGGAACAGGTTGACAGGCTGCTGCAAAGCAGCCTCTGATGCAGTCGGTGGTGAATGAATTCTAGTGGGGATGCTCCCAAACCCGAGCCCCGCTGCCACGGGAGGCCCATGTGAAACAGCGGCTCTCCCACCCGTAACCCTGGCCCCCATGCTTCCCCAACCCCAGCAGGCTGGCCGCGTTTCCTCCATTCATTTTGCATCGAGTGAGCGCCCAGCCAGGCCTGGCGAGCTGCAGCCCCAGACCTCGCTCGTTTACCACCTGGAATTACTCAGAGAAAATGAGATTAATGGGCCCTTCCTAGCATGCCTCTTCAAGGATCAGAACTTCCGGTCAGTTTTGATCAACCCAGAACGTAGATTGGAAAATAGCTTCCACAGCATCAGAAACTTCAAAAATTCAGTATGAGGAAAAATCAACACTTGGAGAAGGAGCGAACCCTCATGTGGACCAGGGCCATATTTGGGTCTGATGTTGGCATGGGCTGTCATCCTAGCCGGTGGATAGAGGTCTTCTCTTCTTCTTTTTTTTTTTTAGAGATGAGGTCTCACTCTGCCACCCCTGCTGGAGTGCAATTGTGCGATCACAGCTCACTGTAGCCCCAACCTCTTGGACTCAAATGATCCTCCTGCTTCAGCCTCTGGAGTAGCAAGGACTATAGGCATGTGCCCCCATGCCTGGCTAATTTTTAAATTTTTTGTAGAGACAGGGTATCGCCATGTTGCCCAGGCTAGTCTGGAACGCCTGGCCTGAAGCAATCCTCCTACCTCGGCCTCCCAGGATTACAGGCATGGGTCACTACACCCAGCCAAATAGAGTCTCATTGTTTTGCCTTTTGGGCCCTCTGAGGGATGCTGAGGTGCTGGAGAGTCTTGAGACTGGCTGAGTCCGTGTGGAAGTCATCACGTAATACTTGAATTTGTATGAGGCCCAGTGAATCCATTTTGAAATATCTGGTTTTAAGTTTGTACAACTAACTTAAGTCATCAGGGAATGTGTTGCTAGGATGCAGGGGAGACTGGAAACCAGGATGCTTTAGAAGGTCTCTGTGGTCAAAACCTCTGAAGGCTTCAGCTCGCTGGAAGACTCAGATTCTACAAATTCTCAGTTGCTAGTCTCAGGCCTAAGGCCTGAGAGGGCCTTGTTGGCTCGGCCTAAGTCCTGTGGTTGCCCTTTGGTGGGAAGAAGTGGGCTGTCTCCACCAGGGCCTGCAAGGATTGCCCTGGCTTCCATGGTAGTGACAGTGGTTAGGGGCAGACTCTTGGATTTACCCTCCTGATGAGGTTGCCCTCAGAAACAGAAGCAATTCCCTGGAAGAAACCCGGGTGCACTTAGGAAGAGGAAATGGATACTAGGCTTCCCAAAACAAATGCTGTCCCACGAACTCAGCGTAGACATTGTTCTGAGTTATTTATTTATTTGAAGACGGAGTCTCACTCTGTCGCCCAGGCTGGAGTGCAGTGGCACGGTCTTACTGCAACCTCTGCCTCCCAGTTTCAAGCAATTCTCTTGCCGCAGTTTCCCAAATAGCTAGGACTACAGGCACCTGCCACCAGGTCCAGCTAATTTTTTTTTTTTTTTTTTTTTTTTTTTTTTGTGTGTGTTTTAATAGAGACAGGGTTTCACTGTGTTGCCCAGGGTAGCCTCGTGCTCCTGAGCTCAAGCAATCCACTCGCCTCGGCCTCCCGAAGTGCTAGAATTACAGGCATGAGCCACCATGCCTGGCCTGTTCTGAGTTATTTTTGTTAATGAATTTCATATGAACACATGCTTTGTTGGTCAGTATCAACAATCTAATGTGTAAGAGACAGTGCCACAGTGGTAGTTATGGTTGCAGGCCATGTGTGCATCTTTCTCGCCAGAACTGCTGTTTGGAGATGCTCTCAAGTTTGCACTTTGACCCACACAATCTTGCCTAATCTTTGCAAGGGTCCTGGGAGGCAGCTGTTGTTTTACTGAATATAGTGTTCCCAGGAGAAGGACCCTTTGCCTCAGGAAACCAACATCTTGGATGGCCTTATAAGCAAACAGGAAGGCGGGGGAAGAAAAAGCTGTCCCAAGACATCAGAATTGAACCCAGGCTGCCTGCAGCTGGGAACAGCAGGGCAGGGACAGACTCCCAGAATCATCTGTTTTTGGTGCCTCTGCAGAGGAGCTGAGACAAGATGTTGGCAGGGGCTTTGCCCTTCAGTTTCATTGTTGATGGTTTTAAACTGACAAAAGCAAATGAAAACATTGTCAAAATAGTAAGGCTCTCATTGACCCCAAGATGCTATAGCAGAGAGTGATTGAAAGATTTACATTAAGAATGTGACTCTTGAAAGTGCCTCCCAGCTTTCAGACTGGCTTAGGAAAATGCCTCATGTGCTTTACCTTTGGGCTTGGAATCATCTCAGCCCAAATGGTAATGGTCTCGGAAAATTACTAGCCCTCGAAAATGAGGGTGGAGAATGGAAATGCTATTTCAGCCTTAAATGGAAAGAATGAAGTGCCAAAACCTTCCATCCAGGTTCCTGACTGACAAGAGTTAAACTGTGTTAGAGGAAGCTAACATCACCAGGGAAGGTTCCCTGAAGCTTCAGGACTCACAGATCTCCCTTGAGAGACCTGGTTCTGGGGTGCGACAGCCCACTGGCCAGGAGACAGGTTAGAAGCTCAAGTGTCAAGGACACGTCCAGGCTGGGCGTGGTGATTCATGCTTATAATCCCAACAGTGGGAGGCCAAGGCAGGAGAATTGCTTGAAGCCAGGAGTTCGAGACCAGCCTGGACAACATAGTAAGACCCCATTTCTATAATAAATTTTAAAAAGTTAACTGGGCATAGTGGCATATGCCTGTAGTCTCAGCTACTTGGGAGGCTTAGGCAGGAGGATTGGTTGAACCCAGGAGGCAGAGGTTGCAGTGGGCAGAGATCATGCCACTGTACTCCAGCCTGGGTGACTGAGACCCTGTCTCAAAAAAATAAGTAAAATAAAATAAAATTGTATGTAGGAATATTGGAAATTTATCCCCAAAATTCTTATCTAAAAAGCCCCCCTTCCTGGCTTGTTAGATAAGAGGGTGGCTCGGCTCTGACTTTCCGAGTCTTTAGGCTCGGCGGCTCCCAGTACACCAGCTCTTCATACAGCTGCCTTGACAAGGATACAACCCAGGGAGGCCAGGGTCTGTCCCCACCCACCCTGGTCAGAACAGTGGGAAGGGCATCTTCTTCCACAGACACGCGCCAAGCCCTGACCTTGAGCCAGACTGCCAGGCCTCCCTCCTGCACTCACCGACCACCAGGCACAGGCACTCAAGCTGAGTGAGTGCGATGGGAAAAGGCAATCCCAGCTCTGGCAGGAAGGCTTGAAGTCACGTGGAACAGGAGCTCGACCCCCTGGGCTTCAGTCCTTCTTCACTAGTTGTGTTACCTCTCTTGACTTTCCCCATTTCTTCATTTGTAAAATGGCTACTATGGGCAGGGCATGGTGGCTCATGCTTGTAATCCCAGCACTTTGGGAGGCCAAGGAGGGCAGATCACGAGGTCAGTGACCAACATGGGGAAACCCCACCTCTATTAAAAATACAAAAATTATCCAGGCATGGTGGTGGGTGCCTGTAATCCTAGCTACTCAAGAGGCTGAGGCAGGAGAATTGGTTGAACCCGGGAGGCAGAGGTTGCAGGGAGCCAAGATCACGGCCACTGCCTTCCAGCCTGGGCAATAGAGCGAGACTCCATCTCAAAGCAAAAAAAAAAAAAAAACTGCTATGAGCACAGGCTTATTAGAGAAGAGCTCAACTGAGATAACTTGTGTGAAATTGCTCTGCAAACTGTTCAGTGCCATGAAAGCAGAAGGAACCATGGTCATTACTATAGTAGGCACCCCAAGTCCTGTAATGGGTGTGACCCCACAGGCACTGCTAACTTGGGAGGGGTTCAGATACCCCTCCTGGGTGCAGACCGGATGGCATCCTGGGTCTCTCCTCAAGACAAGAACCTCAGGTGGGAAAGGGGACTTGTGGATGGCTTTGTCTTAGCCTCTACACAAGTTTAACAGTAGCTGCTAATTATGGAGCGTTAACTCTGTCCCCAGGCATGCTAAGCATTTTCTGCTCTCGGTATCCACGCAGCGTAGGAGCGGGGGCACAGAGGAAGTTGGCACAGAGAGGTGAAGTACTTTGTGCAAGGCCACACAGCTAGTGAGTGGCAGCGCCGGGACTCCCATCCAGATTGTGTCGTTCCTGAGTAAGTGCTCCTCGCTGGCGTGTTGGACCACATCTTTGTTCCCCATTATGACCTCTGTCCTGAGACACATGGAAGAAGATGGGTCAGCTGCTTAAGGGTGCTGCCCCTGCTGAGCCCTGCTCCTCCTAGGAGAGGAGACTGAGGCCAAGGCAGGCAGGGCAGGGAACGGGAGTGCCACCCCGGAGCCCAGGGGAAGGAGAACGCCTGTCTGCTCCAGAGCGCATCTCCGTCCTGATGACATCACGGCGGGTCTCCTGTATCCTTGGCCAGTTTAACGGCCCGTGGAAAGTCCTTCTTCAAGCCTAGCCTAGCCAGCCTCCTGCCCCAGCCTAGCCTAGACCCAGTGGCTTTTTCTCTGTTTTCTGGAGAGATGGAAAATTACTCCCTCCTACCCATAATAACCTTTCTTATGCCAAACTCACAGATCTACTTAAAGCCCCTCATCCTTTTCTCATTAGTCTAATGATGGTGGTTTCCCCAACCAGCTTGGTTTGCAGGACACCCTGTGGAGGGACTGGCAGATGCTTGCTAGAGACAGTGGCTAAAGTTCCCGTCGTCCCTCCAGGGTGATGACAGGGTTGGCCCATTGGGCAGCCTTTTCCCAGTGTGGAGAGTAGGATCACACTGCTGAGAGCACAAGGCCTTTTGTTAACCTTCCTCTACAAAGTGCTATGCTTCCTTAATGAGCTGTAATGAGAAATGCATCTGTGGCTGACAAGAACATTGACTGAACTTATTAATCCCTCAATTATGTGCAATGACCTATGCTGAGTGACCGGCACACATTCCAATGTGTCATCCTTGCAACCTCCATGGAGGGTTTTTTTTTTTTTCAACCCATTTTACAGACGAGGAAGCTGAGACTGAACAGAAGTGAAGTATCTTGTTACTGATCAGATGGCCATATTGGTAGAGGGGCCAGGACCAAACCCTGTTGTGTTCTGTCCCAAAGCCTGGGCTCTAAACCCCTCAGCACACAGCCTCACTGCTGCAAAGAAACCCCAGGCATGGTAGGAACTGCACTGACTTCTTGCTTCATCCCTTAATGTCTAAACCAGATAGAAAAGGAATTTCTTTATGGCAGCTCTGTAGAGTTAAGCACTTTTCTTTCAGACAGACTACTTTTTACAAAGGCTTGGCTTCTCTCTCCCCAAACACTTCAAAATACAATTGGACAAATTCAAGCCATTTGAGTCAATTAAGCAGTAGTTTCTTCCCTAACTAGCATTTATTGAGCACTTACTGTATGTCAAGTACTTTGCATTCACTGTTTTTATTTAATTCTCCTAACAACCTGAAATAGTGATGTCACTGTGAGGTGGTACAGTATGGTGGTTAAGCGTTTGGTCCCTAAGATCTGGCTACTGCTTGCCGTGCTGCCTGCAAACTGTGTGGCTGCAGGGAAGTCACTTAACCTCTCTGTGCCCAGTTTTCTTATTTGTAAAATGACGATGATCATAGAAGAGTTGTGGGGCTTAAGTGCATTAATATATGTAAGTTGCTAAAACCAATGTTGGGCTTTATAGTAAGCATTAGTTATTCCCAGGACCACGTTACTGATAAGGGAACAGGAAGATAAAGGAGAAGCTACACTGGTATTTTCACTCAATGAGGCCAATGCCAGAAACTAACACTTTTTTGTGAGACAGAGTCTTGCTCTGTTGCCCATGCTGGAGTGCAATGGTGCAATCTCGGCTCACTGCAACCTCCACCTCCCAGGTTCAAGTGATTCTTGTGCCTCAGCCTCCCAAGTAGCTGGGATTACAGGTGCACACCATCATGCCTGGCTAGTTTTTGTATTTTTAGTAGAGACGTGGTTTTACCATGTTGGCCAGGCAAGTCTTGAACTCCTGACCTCAAACGATCCACCTGCATCAGCCTCCCAAAATGCTGGGATTACAGATGGGAGTGAGGTGAGCTACCGCACCCAGCCCCCTTTTACCTTTTTAAAAAGCCACTTTACGGAGGTATCATTTACATACCAAAAAATTCCCTAGTTCTAGCTGCAATTCAAGGACTTTCACTAAATTTACACTTGTGCAACTATCACCATAATCAAGTTTAGAATGTCTCTGTTATTCCAAAAGGATCCCTCATGCCCATGTACAGTCACTTCGCCTTCCCACCCCCAGCCCTAGGGAACCACTAACTTATTCTCTGTCTCTATGGATTTGCTTTTGAGGGGAGACATATATAAATAGAACCTACAACATGCAGTCTTTTGTGATTAGCTTCTTTCACTTTACCTGATTTTTTAAAATTTTTATTTGTTTTTAGAGATGGGGGTCTCCTCATGTTGCCCAGACTGGATTCGAACTCCTAGATTCAAGGGATCCTCCTGCCTTAGCTTCCCAAGGAGCTGGGATTTCAGGCACAGGACCCCGAGCTGGCTCACATGATATTTTTGAGGTTCACCCATGTTATAGTTTATAGTAGTAGTTTGTGGGTTTTTACTGATGAATAATATTCCACGGTATGGATATGCCTCATATTTTTTTCATTCACTGGATAGACATTTGGATTATTTCCACCTTTTGATCTTTATGAATACCTTTTAAAATTTTAATAACCTATTATGAAAAAATTTAAACATACAATGAACCCCCATGGGCCCATCAACCACCTCAATGTTTAACACTGGCCGGGTACCATGGCTTACACCTGTAATCCTAGCACTTTGGGAGGCTGAGGCAGGCAGATTGCTTGAGCTCAGGAGTTCGAGACCAGCCTGGGCAACATGGTGAAACCTTGTCTCTATGAAAAATACAAAAAATTAGTGGACGTGGTGGCACGTGCCTGTAGTGCCGGCTACTTAGGAGGCTGAGTTGGGAGGA
This sequence comes from Saimiri boliviensis, assembly GCF_048565385.1. Lineage (NCBI taxonomy): Eukaryota > Metazoa > Chordata > Mammalia > Primates > Cebidae > Saimiri > Saimiri boliviensis. The sequence goes on along the minus strand of NC_133450.1, from coordinate 34,414,276 downwards.
TCGCTTGAGCTGGGGAGGTTGAGCCTGCAGTGAGCTGAGATTGCACCACTGCACTTCAGCCTGAGGGACAAAGTGAGACCCTGTCTCAAAAAAAAAAAAAAAAATAGCCTGGGTGTGGTGGCTCATGACTGTAATCCTGGCACTTTGGGAGGCTGAAGCAAGGAGATCACTTGAGGTCAGAAGTTCCAGACCAGCCTGGCCAACATGGCAAAAGCCTGTCTCTACTAAAAATACAAAAATTAGCCAGGCACGATGGCACATGCCTGTAGTCCCAGCCTCATGGGAGACTGAGGCAGGAAAATTGTTTCAATCAAAGAGGCAGAACTTGCAGTGAGCTAAGATCACACTACTGCACTTCAGCCTGGTCAATAGAGCGAGACTAAGTTTCAAAAAGAAAAAAAAAAGTAACATTAACATTTTGCCATTGTTCTTTCATCAAAACCACTCGCAATATATTTTTTTTCTGGAGTATTTAATTTCTCATAGGTAATATGTTAATCGGGTTCTAAGACCAAGGAGTATCAGAATGTATGCATTTCACTCTGGAAAGTCCTATCCCCCATCTACTCAGTTCTCAGTTCCCTCCGATCACTGTTTTGTTCATATACACTTCTAGAATTTCCTTATGCATATCTTTATCAGTCTGTCCTTGCATTGCTGTAAAGAAATACCTGACACTGGGTAATTTATAAAGAAAAGAGGTTTAATTGGAGGCTGTACAGGAAGTTCTGCAGGCTGTACAGGAAGCGTAAAGGCTTCTGCTTCTGGAGAGGCCTCAGGAGCATCCAATCATGGCAGAAGACAAAGGGGGAGTGAGCCACTTCGCATGGCCAATGTGCGTGGAAGAGAGAAGAGGGAGGAGGTGCTACACACTTTTTTTTTTTCAAACGGAGTTTCGCTCTTGTTACCCAGGCTGGAGTGCAATGGCGCGATCTCGGCTCACTGCAACCTCCACCTCCCGGGTTCAGGCAATTCTCCTGCCTCAGCCTCCTGAGTAGCTGGGATTACAGGCACGCGTCACCATGCCCAGCTAATGTTTTGTGTTTTTAGTAGAGACGGGGTTTCACCATGTTGACCATTATGGTCTCGATCTCTTGACCTCATGATCCACCCGCCTCGGCCTCCCAAAGTGCTGGGATTACAGGCTTGAGCCACCGTGCCCGACCACTACACACTTTTTTTTTTTTTCCTTTTTTTTTTTTGAGACGGAGTTTCGCTCTTGTTACTCAGGCTGGAGTGCAATGGCGTGGTCTCGGCTCACCGCAACCTCCGCCTCCTGGGTTCAGGCAATTCTCCTGCCTCAGCCTCCTGAGTAGCTGGGATTACAGGCACGCGCCACCATGCCCAGCTAATTTTTTGTATTTTTAGTAGAGACGAGGTTTCACCATGTTGACCAGGATGGTCTCGATCTCTTGACCTCGTGATCCACCCGCCTCGGCCTCCCAAAGTGCTGGGATTACAGGCTTGAGCCACCGCACCCGGCCCTCGCTACACACTTTTAAACAACCAGATCTCATGAGAACTCACTGCTGTGAGAACAGCACCAAGGGGGATGGTGTTTAAATTATTAGTAAGAAATTTCCCCATGATCCAGTCACCTCCCTCCTGGCCCCATCTCCAACACTGGGGGTTACAATTCAACCTGAGATTTGAGTGGGAACACAGATTCAAACCATATCACATATGCAAGAAAATATAAATGTATAGTCTTGGCTGGGTGTGTTGACTCATGCCTGTAATCTCAGCACTTTGGGAAGCCGAGGTAGGCAGATCACTTAAGTTCAGTACTTCAAGACCAGCCTGGGGAACATGAAGAAACACCATCTCTACAAAAAGTACAAAGATTAGCCTGGCATGTTGGCATATGCTTGCAGTCCCAGCTACTTAGGAGGCTGAGATGAGAGGATTGCTTGGCCCTGGGAGGCAGAAGCTGCAGTGAGCCAAGATCACACCACTGCACTCCAGCCTGTGTGGCAGAGCCAGACCTGTCTCAACACAAAATGAAACAAAATATATACAGAGAGAGATAGATAGATAGATAGATGCCTTTTCTCACCTTTTACACAAAAGGTAGCCTATTACATATACTGTTTTGTACCTTGATTTCTTTTTCACTTAATAATATAGCTTGAAAACCTTTATCAGAAGATAGTTTCTTCATTCTTTTATTTACATTTTTATAGCTACATATTATTTCAGTTGTATGGGTACCATAACTTATTCAATCAGCCACCTACTGATGAACATTTGGACTATCTCCAGTCTTTGGCTCTTAACAGGCATTGCTGTGGTTTGTTACCCTGTATATATGTCTACAGGATAAATTTCCTAAGAAGGAATTGCTGGGTCAGAGGGTATGTCCATTTGTAGCATTTGTAGTTTTCACTGATTTGCCCTCCTTGGCAGCTGTATCCACTGACACTCCCAGCAGCCATACACACGTGCAGGGTCCTGATTTCCCACTGCCTCACCAACACAGTGAGTGATCCAACCTTTTAACTTGTGCATAATAGTTCTGTTTTTCATCTCTTGCCTCATTTTCTTTCTTTCGTTTACTTTTTTTGCTTTCGTTTATACATTTTTGTGTTACGAATTTTTGAATGGGCTATTCTTGTACACCTTGACTCATGTTTTAAGGCTTTTTAAAATAACAGCTTTAATGAGGCATGATTCACATACTATACAATTCACCCATTAAAGTGTACCATTTCATTAGCTCACTTTCAATGCTCATCCTCAACCTTTAAGAGTATTTTTTCTAATCACTAAGTATCATGTGTTCAGAAAAGCTGAAAAAACAAAGCACAAAGAAAAACATAACACTGTCACTTAGAGATATCCACTGTTAACATTTTTTAAAAAAACAAAAATAATACCATATTGTAGATCGTATGCTGAGGTTTGCTTTTATCATTCTCAGTTCTTTTAAATCTCTCAATTATGTGTTCAGTGTCTAGGTCTGCTAGTGACATAATCATCGATGAGGACAACAAGAGCAACAATAACGATAATACTCCCGACTTCCTGAGAGCTTGCTCTATGTCCGGCACCGTGTCTTACATACTTTATGTGCTAGATCTCAATTAATCCTCGAAACAGTTTGTTGATCGGTACTATATTCATCCCTATTTTACAGCTACAAAAACAGAAGCTCAGAGAGGTTAGGTAATTTGCCTCGTGTTAAACAGGTAGCAAGCGAAAGAACTAAGGTTTGAACTCTCATCTGTGCAACTTTGAAATCTCTAGTCACTTAGCTGTAAGTTCAGACTAGAGACAGTTAAGACTGGTCAAAAAAAAAAACAGCTCCTAGGCCAGGCGTGGTGGCTCACGCCTGTAATTCAAGCACTTTGGAGGCCAAGGCGGGTGGATCACCTGAGGTGGGGAGTTCAAGACCAGCCTGACCAACATGGTGAAACCCCGTCTTTAAAAAAAAAAAAAAAAGGAAAAAAAAAGAAAAAAAAAGAGAAACCAGCTACTATCTCAGGAAGAGTCAGGAGGGCACAGGGGTTACAGTCTCAGGGCTGGTGAGCGCCCAGGGCCCTTTACCTGCATTGGCAGGATTCTGTCCTAGCTGTGTGGCCCTCTCTCTGCCGCTGGAGGGCCCGCCCTCCTTCAGCTTGCAGATGAGGAGTGGAGTGGGTAAGGAGGTGTTGCTGGAGAAGTGGCCTGCATCGCAAGAAGGTGTGGGAACCCCTCTGGCGGAAGTCATCTCATAGCGCTTCCAACCTGTTGGTGGGGAATCATAGAACAATTACAAAAGCACTGAGTTCTGCCCTTTGCAGTCAGCCTCCCATTCCTGCTCCCTCACTTCCCACGCCCTCCACCATGTTCCAGCCTCACAGACACTTGGGGGCATCTTCCTCTGACGTTGCCCAAGCCAAGTAGCCAGCAGGAGGCTCATGGCTGTTAGCTGGAGCAGAAGGCTGGCTGCCTGGTTGCCACAGCAACAGCTGTATTAAGTAAGTGGTCCTTGTGACAGAAGACAATTTAATAAGCCAGAGCTGGGGGCCCAGTGGGAAGGTTGGTGGTGGCTTTATTGGGTATCTTCTGTGGTGCTGGAGCTATAGGCAGGGGGTTGTGACTGAGGAGAGTTGGAGTCGGGGAGGCTACGCATCTGTCTTTACCCGAGGGTTGGAGACTTTTGTCCTGCCGAGGTTGGCACAGCCAAGGGAGAGCTGCCTCCTGTGTCTTCAGAGATCCCGACACTCAGCTCTGGACAGCACCCAAGGCTGAGGCCTTGCTCTTCTGCTTCCAGCTGCAATGAACTAGCTCGTATCGGAGCAGTTCTGCTGAGAACAACTGGACAATTTGGACAAACATAAGAAACAGCTGCCTGAAGCTGAGACCGAGGCAGACAGGACAGGTGTCCATATCTAAGGCCGGCTGTCAGCACGTGCGGCAGCCCCAGGGAATGGCATGCTGCTTCTGCGTCTCTGTGCTCCCAGTAACACAGCAAAACTCTTGGAAAGAGTTGCCTCTGCTTGCTGTGCTCTTTCTCTCCTTTTGTTCTTTCTTGAATGTACGCTATTCAGGTTTTCGTGCCTACCATTCCTCCAAAATTGCTTGTCAAGGCTGTTCTCACTTCATTTGCTCCTAAGGGATCTCACCTCAGGTCTTAGGCTCTCAGAAAGCTGACTCTGAGATGGAGATTTGCATGCAGCACGTTTATCCGGCAGCACTTTGGGAAGCAGTTTTGTTGTTGTTTTGAGGCAGAGTCAGAGTCTTCCTAATATCCTTAAGGCAGAGGCTCTGTCTCTGTCCCCATTTTGCAGGGGCAGAGGTGGAGGCTGAATGAATGATACATCTTGCCCACCGTGGGGAGCTGAGACTTAGACCCAGTCTTCCTGCCTCCCAGAACTGTAGCCACGCTTCTGCTTCATAGAGCCTCTAAAGAAGCGTGTGGAGGAGACTCCTTGGCCAGGTCTCTGGGAGGCCTGTGACTGTCACTCCCCTGGGCTGGCTGCTGGGAGCCCCATCTTCACCATGGAACTGTCAGGCTACAGTGGGGGCTTCCCACAGGCTCTCTTCCTATCTCCTCCTAAGACTCGGAGGCTTCCGTGTTACAGGGTCTGATGGAGTAGCTCTGAGATGTGGCAAGAATTCCAGAAGCCTCAGAGGCAGGATGGAGGGAGGAGGCCCCAGAAAGACAGGCCTCTCTTCCCCAGTCCCTCAGCGGCTGCTTTTAGCACATGTGTGTGCACATTTTAGGAAGGGATGTTTCCTAGGGTACTGCCTGCTTTCCCCACAAATAGCTCTGAAACTTGAAAAACAAGTCAATTCCAAAATAAGCGAATCTCTAACCATTGGGTGAACCCCTCTGTGCCTCCTTGAAGAGCTTTTGTATTTAAAGTATGTGTGTGCCACACTCGCAGACACACATATGCTCTGATCCACACAGATATGTCCCTGTCCACAGCAAAGCTTGTGCCTGTGTACACACATAAGCACACGCACATATTCACACAGCTATGCAGACCCGGAAATGGACGCACTGAGCAGCATCGGCACTGGGGTGATGCCACTCCTGCCCTTGCTGTCACTGGGGCTGTGGCTAGCGATGCTTCTGCTGCTGCCAGGGCCGCTACTGAGAGCCGCTACTCCCTAGGGAGTCCAGGCAGCGTTCTCTGATCTCAGAAAACCATGCTTGCTTTTGCCATCAGGATCTGGAGTGATGTTTGAAGCCTGTAGGAATGGTTTTAAATATTGATATGAGTCATCTGCAGAACCTTCCATTTCACTGGGGGTGTGCGCATTTAACCTCTGGAGAGCTACTGCCAAATCGCCTGCCCCTCCTGCAGGCCCTCCTCCCAGGCCCCAGCGGCCCTCTTTGCCGTGGCAGTTGGTAGAGGTCTTGGGGTTTGGTTCTCAGTACAGCTGCTTGAGAGATCTTTCAAAGCAAGAGGACATCCAACTCAGTATTAAAACAATACTCCTGTCCCTCCCTACCCCTACACTCCCTGCCCCATCCCATCCCAAAGGCATGGGACTAGGAAGTAAGAGGTACCAACTTGGGATTTCCCTTCTGTTGCTTCTTACTGTTTGTGAAGCCCTCCCAAATGGAATGCTTTTCAGCAGTACTCAGAGTACAAGAAATTCTTCCTCTGCATCATACTCTCTCGCACACACTTTAAAAGTGCTTGCTGTGAGGCAGCCCCCTGGGAGTGCTGAGCTAATTCTATCCCTGGCTTTGTTCCGTTTTTCAAAAGCCATGTTTAACCAGTTTGGCTCAAAAGGAACTTGGGCATTTCAGGACTCCAGGGAGTGCCAAAGGCTTGGGATGGCACCAGGGATCCTGAATCTGGACTCCAAGAATGGATCTGAGGGGTCTGTGAGCCTCTGAAACCACGTGCAGCTGCGTGTGAGTTTATGTGTGCTTTTTTCCCGAGGAAAGAGTCCATAGCTTTTAACTGGGTCTCAGAGCAGGTGTGGGATCCCTCTTCCCTACATCCCCAGAATAGGTTAAGAACCATTGTCTCAGGGACAGAGTATGTAGCTGTATATTTTTTTAAATTATTATTTGAGATGGAGTCTCACGCTGTTCCCCAGGCTGGAGTACAGTGGTGTGATCTCTGCTCACTGCAACCTCCACCTCCTGGGTTTAAGTGATTATCCTGCCTCAGCCTCCCTAATAGCTGAGATTGCAGATGTAAACCACCGCACCCGGCCAATTTTTGTATTATCAGTAGAGACAGGGTTTCACCATGTTGGCCAGGCTGGTCTGAGAGACTCGCCTGCCTCAGCCTCCTGAAGTGCTGGGATTACAGGCATGAACTACTACACACAGCCCAGATTATACAGCTTTATAAATAGGCAGAGTTAAGTCACTGCATTCTAGAATCAAGAATCTAGGGAGGGGTGGGTGTGGTGGCTCACTCCTGTGAGTGAGCCAGCACTTGGGGAGGCCAAGGCAGGCAGATCGTTTGAGCTCAGGAATTTGAGACCAGCCTGGGCAACATGGTGAAACCCAGTCTCTCCAAAAAGTACAAAAATTAGCTGGGTGTGGTGGTGTGTGCCTGTAGTTCCAGCTACTCAGGAAGCTGAGGTGGAAGAATCACTTGAACCCAGGAGGCAGAGGTTGCATGAGCCAAGATCGCTCTAGCTTGGGTGACAGTGAGACCTCGTTTTAAAACCAGCCAACCTACCAACAAACACTGAAACAGAATCTTGAGAGGGATTCTTAACAAGAAGTTGGGGCGGGGGGGGATGGATGCTATATGCAAAGTTTTGTGTGAATCAATAAGATACAGATTTCATCAGATCCCCAGAGAGTTCATAACTCCCAGATTTAATAATCACAGATACAGAGAGTTAATGATGTTAAAGCATTAATGTCATCAGAGAAGACAGGTATTTTTAATAGTGATTCTTTTTCAAAATGTAAACACATTTATCCATTGAAGAAAATTTGAAAAAAATCTTCTGGAAATCTTCCAAAAATCACCTATAATCCCAATACCCAGAAATAACTGTTTTTAAACAATATTTTTCCAGTGTATCTGATGTCTGTCTGTCTCTCTCATTCTCTCTTTCTGTGTATGTGCATGTACTCACAAACCTAGAATCATATTGATTTCAACATGATTTTTGTCTATGTAATTTTTTTTTTTTTTTTTTTTTGAGACGGAGTTTTGCTCTTGTTACCCAGGCTGCAGTGCAATGGCACGACCTCGGCTCACTGCAATCTCCTCCTCCTGGGTTCAGGCAATTCTCCTGCCTCAGCCTCCTGAGTAGCTGGGATTACAGGCACGCGCCACCATGCCCAGCTAATGTTTTGTATTTTTAGAAGAGACGGGGTTTCACCATGTTGACCAGGATGGTCTCGATCTCTTGACCTCGTGATCCACCCACCTCAGCCTCCCAAAGTGCTGGGATTACAGGCTTGAGCCACTGTGCCTGGCCCAATTTTTTTTTTTTAGACAGAGTCTTGCTCTGTCACCTAGGCTAGAGTACAGCGGCGTGATCTCGGCTCACTGCAACCTCTGCCTCCTGGGTTCAAGCAATTCTTCTGCCTCAGCCTCCCAGGTAGCTGGGATTACAGGCACCTGCCATTGTGCCCAGCTAATTTTTGTATTTTTAGTAGAGACGGGGTTTCACCATCTTGGCCAGGCTGGTCTTAAACTCCTGACCTCGTGACCCACCTGCCTCGACCTCCCAAAGTGCTGGGATTATAGGCGTGAGCCACCATGCTGGGGCTGTAATACCTATTTTTTGAGCGCTCTCTCCTGTTTTTAGTTTTCTAAAACAGTGTTTTTCAAGCTTTGTTTAGTAATGAGACCCTTATTTTCAAACCAAATCTCACATAGAAGTCTGAAATGTAAAAGAAATAAAAGGTGAGATGTTCTAGTTAAAGCACAGGAAGAGAAGAAATACAATTTGAAAGCAACTGTGCTAAAAATATGAATTTTAATGGCTAGGTAGTATTCTATCATATGGACGTATAGGGTGATCAGATTTAGCAAATGAAAACATAAGACATCCAGATAAATTAGAATTTGAGATAAACAATGATAATTTTTTTTAGTATAACTATGTTCAAATTTGAACTTTAGATAAACAATGAATACTTTTTAAGAATAAGTGTATCTTATAGCAATATTCGAGACATACTTCTACCAAAAAAATTATGTGTTGCTTAATTGAAATTTTAATGTAACTTAGTATCCTGTATTTTACATGGCAACCTTATGATATAACACAATTTAACCACTCTCCCATTATTGGACATTTAGATTATTTCTAATGTCTTACCATTATAAAAAAAATTAAGTGTGTATCTTTGTACCTACATGTTTATTGCTTATTTTATAACACCCTAGGATCAAAAGGCTTTTGATGCATTTGCCAAGTTGTTTTCTACAAAGAAATGCACCTTCCACAGCTGTGTGTGCGGGTGCCCTGATCCGTTGCTAGTGGTTCACATTTGCTGTCATTCTGCCCTAGCAAGGTCCTGAGCCTTCAGCGGGATCCAAGATAGCCAAAATGGGTGGGGCCTGAAGGTGCTAAAGAACCCAAAGGGAGGAACTGTTTAGCCCAACAGCATCTGCTGCTTGGGGTCAGGGGTCAGGAGTCAGGGGTCAGGGGTCAGGGGTCAGAGCTGATAAGAAATATGTTAGAGATGGTAGAGACTTCACCCAGGAGAAGTCAGCTCCGACCATATGTTTTAGAGACCGTCCTTTCTCCATTAAAGTAGCAGTAAGCTGTAGACTAGACCCATGCAATGCGTTATTTTTAGTAAGCAGCATAAAGACAGCCATTCCAAGGAGGGGAGAGGTTACAGAGGAAAAAATCTGAAAAGATTTTTTTCCAGTTAAAAAATAACAATTACATAAACATAGTAACAACTGAAAGGACGGAAAATCACCCATAATCTCCCCATCCTAACAAATCACGGTTTTTTAGTTTTCGGTATACCCTTCTTGTTAGGGTCTGTAATTTTTACATAACTGCAATCACAGAGTATCTACAATTTTATCCTGCCCTTTCCTCCCTTTATTGTGCAAGCATTTTTTTGTACTGCTACAGAGCTTTTATAGCTAATATTATTATTGTTATTTTTTCCTGATTTCAGAGGTATAATTATTCAGTAGGATAAATGAGAACATCCAGATAAACAAAAATGGAATCAAAGTGTGCATATTAATTTGTAGCCCATTTTTTCTATTTAACTGTGTATAGTGAACATTTTTCTATGTTAAAAAAATGTTGGTGTTCTGCATCATTTTTATAATTGCAATATGTTCTATTTAAGGAATCTTCCATCACTTTATTCCCAGGCTCTTTTTGAGGGAGGACGAGGGACCAGCTCACGTTTAATGGTGACATTTTAAAATTGTACAAGTATTTTTACATTTGCCCGCTACAAATTTAGTCTCTTAGAATGACAGGAGAACACCAATCAATCACAGGATTAATAAGTTTACCCCTTCAGTTCCAATTTGCAACACCTAATATTCTTTTGAAATATGAAACAAACCGATGAAGGCCAGCAGTAAATTTCTGCCCTCTCAACAGAGTTGGAGAGTTCAGTCCAGGTTCTATTACGGTTTAATCTTATAAATGAAGAGATGGAGATTCAGAAAATTTAAGTAACTACTAGTGGATCACATGTCAATGAGTGAGAAAATGTAGGTCTTTTAATTCCATATGTAGTTTTTTCTTTTTTCTTTTATATTATTGCAGTAAGAACACATAACATGAGACCTACCTTCTTAGCAAATTTTGAAGTGTACAAATCCAGTATCATTGAGTACAGCAGACTCTAGAACTCATTCATTTTATCTGGCTGAAACTTCATATCTGATTAGTAATTCCCCGTTTCCTCTACACCTCCCCCAAGAGCCCCTGGCCACCATGAAACTGACATTTTGATGTCTATGAATTTGACATCATCATGTTTTAGATACTTCATGTAAGTGGAATCATGCAGTATGGTCTTTCTGGGACTGGCTTATTTCACTTGGCGTAATGTCCTCAAGGTTCAGCCATGTTGTTGCAAATCACAGGATTTCCTTCTTTCTGAAGGCTGAGTAGTTTCACTGTATGCATATACCACATTTTCTTGATCTGTTCATCTGTCGTGGTTATTTGGATTGTTCCCACATCTTGGCTATTGTGAATAATGCTGCATTGAACATAGGAGTGCTAATGTCCCTTCAAAGTCTTGAGTTCAATTCTTTTGGAAAAATACCCTGAGTGGGCTTGCTGGATGTTATGGAAATTCTATTCTTAATTTTAAAAAGAACTTCCATACTGTTTTATATAGTAGCTGCACCATTTCAAATTCCCACCAATAGCATGCAGGAGTTCCAATTTCTCCACATCCTCACCAACACTTGCTTTTTTTTTTTTTTTTTTTTTTTTTTTTGAGACAGAGTATCACTCTATTGCCCAGGCTGGAATGCAGTGGTGCGATCTTGGCTTACTGCAACCTACGCCTCCCAGGTTCAAGCAATTCTTCTTCCTCAGCCTCCTAAGTAGCTGCAACTATAGACATGTGCCACCACACCCAGCTAATTTTGTATTTCTAGTAGAGACGAGGTTTCACCGTGTTGGCCAGATGGGTCTGAACTCCTGACCTCAGGTGATCCACCTGCCTCGGCCTCCCAAAGTGCTGGGATTACAGGTGTGAGCCACTGCGCCCAGCCCTGACAAGTATTTTATTGTGGTTTTCACATGCATTTTCCAATGATTAGTGATATTGAGCATTTTTTCATATACCTGTTGGCTGTTTGTATATATTCTTTGGAGAAATGTCTATTCAATTTCTTAGACCATTTTTAAAATCAGGTTACTAGTTTTTTGTTTTTTTAAAAAAATGTTAAGTTGTAGGAGTTGCCTATATTTTTTGGAAATTAACCTCTTATCAGAAATAAGATTTGCAAATATTTTGTTTCAGTCTTTTCACTCTGTTGACTGTGTCCTTTGCTGTGCAAAAACTTTTTTAGTTTGATTTAGTCCAGCTTGTTTATTTTTGTTTTGTTTACTGTGTTTTTGGTGGCATGTTCATGAAATCATTGCAAAACGAATGGCATGAAGATTTTCCCCTATGTTTTCTTCTAGGAGTTTCACAGTTTCAGATTTTGTTTGTTTTGAATCCATTTTGAGTTGATTTTTGTGTATGGTATAAGAGAGGAGTCCAATTTCATTCTTTTGCATGTGGATATCATGTTTTCCCAACACTATTTGTAGAAGAGACTGTCCTTTCTTCATTGTGTATTCTTGGCACCCTCGCTGAACATCAATTGACTACATATGGATGAGTTTACTGGGATATGTATTCTGTTCCAGTGGTCTCTGTGTCTATGCCAGGTCCATACTGTTGTTTGATGACTGTAGCTTTGTAATATACTTTGAAATAAAAAGGTATGATGCCTCCAGCTGTGTTTTTTCTTTTCGAAATTAATTTGGCTGTTTGTTGTTATATAATAACTTACTGAGCCAATTCCCTACGGTTGAAACTAGGGTTTTTTCCACAATTTTTTGCTATTATAAGTGAAACCAAATTTTGATCATTTCCTTAGGAAAAATCTCTAAAATTGAATAACACATACATTTTTTTTTAACTTTTGATTAATGCTGTTAAATTTACCTCTAAAAGATTTATACTGGTTTATGCTACTACTAATAATACATTAAAGACTACTTAGTTCCCCACAACCTGTATCAAATATTGTAAATTGTTGCTGAATATTCTATTCAGTTGAGAGAACATAATTTACTTACTCTTTTTTATTGCTGTTAACATTTAGATTATTCTCAAATTTTCATTCTTAAAAGAACTTCATGAACATCTTTCTGCCTAATGTTTGTCTGTAAGTTGAATCATGATTAAAATAGGAATCCTGGGTGAGAGGGCATATTCACTTGTACTTTCCAAAGGTTAAATTGAAATCTTCTGGGCTGATAGAAGATTAGGGGCACCCTGCCATGTCTAGGGGAAGATAATGGACAGAATGAAATCGAAAAGGCCATGTGCCAAAGGATAAAGCCCTAGAAATGTACTGCCAGACTGTTTTCCAAAAGGGTACTAATTTAATAACTATTCCGGTGGCTTAAAAACAATTTAATGTAGTATTCAAAGATATTAGGTAACGAAGAAAAGCACTATCCACCATTAACCTGCAATAATGTCATTCCTCACAGAGGACTCTTCAACCACAATAAAACACAGGCCTCTGTCCCTCCTGGACCCGAAGCTAGCATGCGCATGGGCCTAGCTCATGCACTTGGCAGGAACCACCTGTGGGACTCACAGGGTAGCTCATCTCCTGGGGCTCCCTCTATTCTAGACTCCTTTGTATTTTTATTTCCTGTCCAAAGCTCGAGATCCCCAAAGGAGCAAGTCCCATTTTAGTGACCCCTAATCAGAGATGCTGATACTCCTTCAGCTCCTGTGGAACCTGTGTCTCTGGGGCACAATGGACACACTTTTTCACATGACAAACATACCTCGAGCAGCTACTGTGTGCCAGGCAAAGCAACAGGTCACAAAGAAGCTCTCAGCTCTTCAACAGCCTTGTCCAGACACCTAGTCCTCACTGTTCTGGCATTTGCTCCATGATCTGCAATAAATATGTATTGAACAATGATAGGATGAGTGAATATTGTTCAGGCTCATTTGATATCTGAGGTGGAAGAAGACTCAGAGATCATCTTGCTGAACCCCCTCCTTTTATACAGTCATTTAGTGATGGCCTCCCATGACCCGATGTGCTTGACACCCCAAGGCAGTACCATTATTACCTCCTTTCCGCAGCTATGAAAACTGCTTCACTCAGAGGTTGACTTGACCGCTGCAGTGGAGTGGCTGTGGTCTACCTGGAGGGACTTGACTAACATCCCTTTTGAGCTCTCCTTGCCCTGCCTGCCCCTTCAACTAAGTGACCAAGTTAAGCACTCAACATTAGGCACTTTTGTTAAGATGTTTTTTAATGGACAAAACAGAAAAGAAAACGGCACCAATCACCCATGTGCCTAAGTACCTAAGGACCAGCCTCTTTGGAGAGGTCCGTGGTTGGTGTCTGCAGTACAGGTGAGGAAAGGCTTGGCTCCTTGGCCCCACCCGCAGTCCCACCTGTTTTCAGTTGTTAGGCTTGTGCTTTGGGGAGAAATCAGGCAAAGTCAAGTTGAGTTGCCAACCATCACATGAATGATGAGTTCACCCGCAAAAGCACCTCCCACCCTCACACTGCAGGTCAGCTTCCACTTACTACTCCCTTCCCTCCTCCACTTCCCTTTCCTTCCTGCCCACCAGGACTAAGCTACTCCAGACTGGTTCCTCAGCCCTCAGCTGTTATAGCTGACGAGGGGCTTACTTTTCATCAATTTATTTATCCCTTGAGTTTCACGCTGAGGATAACGATGATAATAATTAGTTCAATCCTTTTATCTTAGGTAGAGAAGAATTAAGATTCACCTGTTTTAAAAAATTCTTATTACAAAAAAATAAATGTTTACTTATATTTTTAAAACCTGATATATATGAAGGAAAAGGTAAAATTCGTCGGTTGCTATCTCACCCCCACGCCATTTTCCAGAGGTGACCACCGTTGAGTGGTGTGCTATGTATTTTTCCAGGTATACCTATGCATTTACACATGCATGTGTTTATAAACTATTTATATAAAATGAATCACAATGTATATACTTAACTTATTCCTTCTAACACTCCTTTAGAATTCTAGTATAAGGATAAACCATAGTTTAATCAATTAGTTGTCTACTGGCAGACATTGATTTCTACCATTTTTTCAAAAATAATGCAGTAATTAATGTATTCGTACATTTCACATATTTACGTGAGTTTAATTGTAGGGTTAATGCCTAGCAATACAAGGTGATCATATAATCTATCACCTAAAATAGGACAAGTGCTCATTCAGAGGGGCTCCAGAGAGCATAGGAATGTACACTGGAATTGTCTCAGGAAATCGAGTGTGTTTTTACCTAAAAACGAAACTTCTGCTAAGTCAAAGAGTTATATATATGTACATATATATATATATATATATATATATATATAGAGAGAGAGAGAGAGAGAGAGAGAGAGAGAGAGACAGAGTCTCACTCTGTTGCCAGGCTGGAGTGCTTAGTCATGTGCGGTGGCACTATCGCACATGATCTCAGCTCACTGCAACCTCCTCATCCTGGGTTCAAACGAATCTCCTGCCTCAGCTTCCCAAGTAGCTGGGTCTACAGGGGCACACCACTACACCCAGCTAATTTTTGTATTTTTAGTAGAGATGGAGTTTCACCATGTTGGCCAAGATGGTCTCGATCTCTTGACCTCATGATCCACCTGCCTTGGCCTCCCAAAGTGCTGGGATTACAGGTGTGAGCCATCGTGCTCAGCCTCAAAGAGTTGTATTTTTAGATGCTAATATTGACAAATAGCCTTCAATCATGGTTATACCAATGCATCATTCACCAATGTATAAAAGCTTCTATTTCTTCAAACTGTCAAAATACTGAGCATTAATAATTATTCTTGAACTTTGCCAAATGAATTAGCAAGACATTATGTCTCATTTTATTTTTGACTTTTGTTTTCTGTATTTTTTTTTAGTATATGTGCTGCCAAAGCGAGCACATTTTCTGTATTTTTTTTTATTACTGGCAGAATCAACCAGATATGTCTTGCTTTAATTTGCATTTTTATTTTAGTAATTAATGAAGTTGACATCCTTTCATGCATTAGTGGCCATTTGCATTATCTTTTTCTTTCCCTTTCCTTTTTTTAACATTTACTTATGTTTATTATAAAAGGATGTAACTCAGGAAAAGCCAGATGGAAGAAATGTATAAGGCAAGATATGGGGAAAGGGGCACAAAGCTTTCATGACCTCTTGAGATGTGCCACCTGCATCTCATCCACCTCACCTTTTCCCTCCCCTCCACTGCCCTCCCTTTCTCTTCCCTTTTTTCCTTCTTTTTGGAGACAGGGTCTCACTCTGTTACCCAAGCTGGAGTGCAGTGGTCTGATCAGAGCTCCCTGCAGCCTGGAACTGCTGGGTTCCAGTGATCCTCCCGCTTCAACCTCCTGAGTACCTGGGACTACAGCATGCACCATTATAGCTGAATTCTTTTTCTTTCTCTTTTTCTTTTGTAGAGATGATGTCTTGCTATGTTGCTCAAACTAGTCTTGAACTCCTGGCCTTGGCCTCCCAAAATGCTGGGATTATGGGCATGAGCCACTACCCAGCCACGCATTTCATTTTTCTATGAACTTCTTCATATTCTTTATGCTTATATTTCTTTTAAATTATTGGTTCATTTTGTATTGATTAATAAGAGCTTTTTGTGTATTAAAGAAGTTAGTCCTTTGTCATATATTTGGTTAATATTTTTTCCCAATGTGATGTTTGTATTTTGACTTTATGACATTTTTGACATATAAAAATGTTAAGTGTTTCTATAGTGTTTTCATTTATACATATGGGCTTTATGGCCAAGATTGAAAATAGATAAAAAGTGACCATTTTTTTCTTTATACTTTTCTTTTTCAATTTAAATATCTGAGCTATCTGAAATTTATTTTTGTTGAACTTTGTTGATTTCCACATTGTCTAGTCACTTTTCGTAACATCCTTCACTGAATGTCATAGCTCTCCCTCCCCACTGCCCTTTGAAGTACAAATGTATCTTATGCCAGTCCTCCACATCTATTTCTGATCTCTCCTCTATTGATCTGTTTGTCCTTACACTAGTAAGACATACTACAAGACTACATGTACTACCAGTATAGTAGTATTCTACTATATACTATTCTATAGGATACATATCTATATCCTACAGATATAGGATACTATTATATGAATAGAAGAATAGCATCTGTAGTCTTATAGTATGTCTTAAAATCTGGCAGGTAGTTTTTTTCAGATTTTCTCTGATTGTTCTCTCATGTTTAAACTCTTCCAGCTGAATCTCCCTTCCCCCAACACAGTTGTTATTTGATCAGAGTTGCATTAAATTCATAGATTAAGTCAAGGAGAATTTATATCTTTACATCACTGAATCTTTTTCAAGCATGAGCTGTGTCTTCCCTTTAAGATCTGTTTACAGGGTGGGTGGCCATAAAGGAAAACATGGAAAAACATACCTAATCAGTGGTTTATTTAGATTACATTACAATACACAAAACTGTTTTTACTAACAATGTGTTGTTCAGTGCACTGTGCAAAATTGCAATGAATGCCACATTTTTATTGATGCCTGCACATGCATCTAAAATGTGCTATGATCGGAAAATTTGTGTCTTTGTTTTCTAATGTAATAAACTGCCTTTATTGTAACCCAGAATTAATCAAAACGGTTTTATCTGTATAAAGAAAAATTAGGGCTGGTTGGGTGGCTGACATCTGTAACCCCAAGACTTTGAGAGGCTGAGGCAGGAGGATCACTTGAGCCCAGGAGGCTGAGGCTGTGGTGACCTCTGATGGCACCACTGCACTCTAGCCTGGTAAAGTGAGACCTCAGCTCAATAAATAAATAAAATTTTTAAAAATAATGTTATCCCTCTTTCCAAAATTTGTGGCCACTTTGTGCCTTGATAAAATGCTGGGCTACAGGGGTATAGGCAGTCCAGGGGCAGGGTCCTGTGGGGACAGGTGACACCTGCTCCAGCAGTGGCTCTGTCTTTGTGCTGCTGTAACAGAGTATCATAGACGGGGCAGCTTATAAACAACAGAAATTGATTTCTCACAGTTTCGGGCTGAAAATCCGAGATCAAGGCACCAGCAGGTTTAGCGTCTGCTGAAGGCTGCTCTCTCTGTTTCCAAGATGGTACCTTCTTGCTTTGTATTCCGGAGGGGACGAATGCTGTGTCCTCTCATGGCAGAAGGTGAAAGGGTATAAAGGTGTAAACTCTCCCTGAAGTCTCTTTTATAAAGGGATTATCCCATTCATGAGAGCGGAGCCTTTCTGACTTAATCACTTCCCTAAAGGCCTTACTTCTTCATACCACCACAATAGGAATTAAGTTGCAACAGGAATTTTGGAGGGGACACATTCAAACCACAGCAGAGCCCCAAAGAAAGTCACGTATGTGGCAGGCTGCTTTTTCCCAGCTCCTCCTTCCCCTCTCCCTTTTTCTTTTTCTCTTTCTTTTTTTTGAGACGGAGTTTCGCTCTTGTTACCCAGGCTGGAGTGCAATGGCGCGATCTCGGCTCACCGCAACCTCCGCCTCCTGGGTTCAGGCAATTCTCCTGCCTCAGCCTCCTGAGTAGCTGGGATTACAGGCACGTGTCACCATGCCCAGCTAATTTTTTGTATTTTTAGTAGAGATGGGGTTTCACCATGTTGGCCAGGTTGGTCTCGATCTCTTGACCTCGTGATCCACCCGCCTCGGCCTCCCAAAGTGCTGGGATTACAGGCTTGAGCCACCGCGCCCAGCCTCCCTCTCCCTTTTTCTTATGTTGAATCTGATTCAAAAATTCTGCCTTTGTCATGCTCTGTCCTATTGGTGGACATTATTGTGAGAGTATAGCCTAACCCATTAATTATTAGTCACAAACCACAGGTAATGTACTTCTAAATTTGGTCCACTGTGCCAATAATGCCAGTGTGCCACATCGGCCACTACTCTGTTTCTGGCTCTCCCTTCTGAAAAGTCTTATAAACCAAGATGCCCAGCTGGCAATCAAAGCCTTGCTGAGTTCTAAAGTGTTGAGTGAGATCCTGGCCCCACTGGTCCCGACCTCAGTTGGTGGGGCAGAAGGCTGCCATTATCTTTGCCATAGTCACACTGTAAGTGTTCTATGTGTTATATGGCCCATTACTGCTTTTATTTTTTCACTTAATATGTTGGGGTGGGCGTGGTGGCTCACACCTATAATCCCAGCACTTTGGGAGGCCAAAGCAGTAGGATGGCTTGAGGTCAGGAATTTGAGACCAGCCTGGAGTAACACACTAAACTCCTGTTTCCGACCCTATCCCCACCCTAGGTGCACAGCCCGTTAAAATAAA
Source organism: Saimiri boliviensis (assembly GCF_048565385.1). Taxonomy (NCBI): domain Eukaryota; kingdom Metazoa; phylum Chordata; class Mammalia; order Primates; family Cebidae; genus Saimiri; species Saimiri boliviensis. The sequence goes on along the minus strand of NC_133450.1, from coordinate 34,395,814 downwards.
TAAATAAAAGACAAAAAAAGATCCTGTTTCCAAAAAAAAATATATATATATATGTCTTAAAATTAGCTGAGCATGGTGGCATGCACCTGTAGTCCCACCTACTCGAGAAACTGAGGTGGGAAGATCACCTGAGCCCAGGAGTTTGAGGCTGCAATGAGCTATAATCATGTCACTGCACTCCAGGTTGGGCAACAGAGCAAGACCTTATCTCTAAAAAATTTTTTTGTAATTAAAGTGTTATCAGTCCAAGTTTGATAGATACTGACTGTGAAATACCTGAAGTGCAATGACGGCATGCAGACCTTGACACTTTACGCTTGTGACTGCAGCGGAAGTGGTGCCCACCTGAACCCCATGTCGGCCCAGAGGGTGTCTCTTGGGGCCTCGGTTGCCCTGAGGTTGTCCTGTCTCAGCATTCTGCTCGTGTCCTTTTCTTCAGCCACAGAGCAGGACCCAGTTGTTTGTGGGATTGGTGCCCTGAGCAAGAATGACTTTGTCTCCCGTTAGATGTGACTGCTGCTGAGGGTCACCAGGACCTTGAGGGTGTCACTGGCTGAGAGGACCCAGGAAATCTGGTGGTGTGCTGATTTGGTCTGAGTACACAAACTCTTGTATTTTTCTGTTTTTCCATGTTCTTTTGAGCCATAGTCAAGAAGTATTTCCCAGCACACGTCCAGGCCAGTAAGTGGCAGCTTTGGGCAAGTCCCTATCTGAGCCACGAGCTGATGCCCTGATCCTTGAGCCAAGGAGGAGAATGACCTCCAGCCTGTGCTTGTCAGGACCCAGCTGTGTGCTGGGCACCAGAGGACAGCCTGCTTTGGAGCTGAGGACTCAGAATTGGCAAGGGGGTTTTGCCAAGGACATCTGGGCCCAGGACTAGTCTGAAGACACACAGAGAAGGCTTTGTGCTTAGGCTCTGTGGCCAGACAGCCTCAATTTCCATCCCAGCTCGGCCACTCAGCCAGCTATGTGACCTTGGGCATACTATTGTACCTCTCTAGGCCTCAATTTCCACCTCTGTAAAATAAGGAAAAGAAGAGCAGCTATTTTACAGGTGTATTTGGAGATCGAACTAAGCCCTTGGCATGGCACCCAGTGCACAGTAAACCCTCAGTGAGCCGTCAGCATCAGCTCATTCCTGTTGAAGTTGTCCAGTCTTTCCTCATACCCTGGACTACTGCAGCTGTGGCTGGAAGGATCAGGCAGGGCTCTTGTACTCTTCACAGACCCAGGAATGCTCGATTTGCACAGGTGAAACTGATAAGCAGGAGGAAGCTGAGCTATCACATCACATATCTCTGGCCTGGACCAGCCTCACACTCCCTCCATCCCCAGATGGCCTCTGGGCTGGGCAGAGCAGGGGAATGGAGACCTGGGGAGCCTGGTGGACCTGAAAGGGACCCTTGGATCTGAGGTGAAACTGTCTGGAATGGCGGGCCTAATGCCTTGGCCCAGCCTTAGGTAGAGGAACCTGGTTGGCTCAGATCCCTAGGGGAAGGGCAAGGGGCCTCCCTCTACTTTTTTGGTGAGATCACTAGAACAAGCAGCATTCTTAAGGCCATAGTCACTCTTTCTCAGTGAAACCTCCATTATCGTAAAGCTGTGCAGTCATCAGTACTCCTGGAGGAGTCATATTAGGATATGTTGGGAAATCTGACTAGAGGACTAGGTGGGTTTCCCCAGGCAGCTGCTATCTCCTGTGCTTGATATGTGATTAAACTAGGGCCTCCCAGGCCTGTGGGACAGAAGTGTTGCAAGGTAGTGGATTTCCGTAGTAACCATGCGGCTCTAGCTGAGTTTCAGCTGGCTCTGCTGATGGTGAAGTTCCGGTCAATACAAACAGAGGCCAAAAACTAGACTTGCGATGAGGCTCCCTGGGAAGCAGGTCAGAGGAGACAGCCTCTAAGGTCCCTCGTAGTTCTAAGATCCTATGATTTCACCAACCCATGACTAGTAGCCCCTCACCATCATGAGTTTGTACAAAGCAGCAGCTCTCAACTTGGTAGCACGTTGGAGCTGCCTGGAGAGCTTTAAGAACATCTGATGCTTTTGTCCCACCTCCAGAGATTCTGGTTTAATTGATCTTGGGTATGGCCTGGACATCAGCCTTTTTACCATCTTCCCACATGATTCTAATGTGTGGCCAAGGTTGAGAACTACCAATAAAAAGGCAGGCAATGTAATATTGTAATAGCAGTTAATAATAATTTGTTAATTAATCATAGTTAATAATCACAATTTATGTGCCAGGCACCGTGCAAAGCACATTATATACATTGCATCCTTGATAATTTCATTTTTCCAGATGAAGAAGAAACATGCTCAGAAAGGGTAAGTGACTCTTCAAGGCCAGAGAGCAGTAAGAACTGCCATACTATTCCAGGGCCATGAGAGTTCAGAGCCCCGGCCAGTCACCACTATCATTGCCACTTTGGAGGCAATGTGCAGCAGAAGAGGGAGACATGTCTGGGGCAGGTTCCTGCGGGACCTCTGATACTCTACTCAGACCTCCCTGTACCCAGCCTGAGATTCCTGGCCCTGTTTAGCCCGCAGCACCTTGTCTGGTGGGATGAGACCACTGGCAGCCCAGTGGGGTTGGCTACCTCCTGAGGCAGGCTCAGGGAGGCCCTGTGGGATCCTCTTTTTCATTTGGAAGGGCTGGAACCTGAGACCTTGAGATCAGAGATGTCAAATTATGTGCTTGGCTTCCCGGCTTTCATAATGAATGTCAATCTTTCAACTTGGGACAGAGAATTAGGTAAGATTTTACACCCAGGGGAGTGGGAAGTGGTTGAAAATCACATTTTATTCACCAGGTGTTTTTGGTTTATAGCGGACTCAGGAAGAAAGTCAGGGGCCATCCATAAAGTAGGGCCAGAGCCTTTTTACTTGCAGTTTCACCGAAATTTAGTGAAAGGCAAACCCAGCAGGTACCTGTTTTACTGGCAGTAAAAGAAAATTGGGCAACAATTATTTAAGAGGAGGTGGAGCTGTTTAAATCTAAAATGTAAGGGTGTGTATATGTTTTAAAAGAAAGTTTACAAGGCTTGGGGATTTGGGTTGAACTGTTTTTGATGAAAATGATATGGAAAATATTTTCCTTTCTTATTTTAACCGTCTCCTTTGCTGTTTGTTTCCTAAATTTAGCAGGAAGCACTAAGCAAGTCTAGCTGGAAAAACAAACTGAAACAAGTCAGGCAAGTTTCAAGGTCTAATCGAAATGATAGACTGAAAATAAAGCTGTCCAAGGTGAGACAGTAATTCTTCCCATTTTATGGAACAAAGTCATTATTTCAACTTAAATCATTTTCAGATGTGATTGACCTACTGGACACGGAAGTGCTGGATTTGGCACTCCCTAAAAGTACAAAGACTGGGGAGGGAGGCAACTGTCTAAACATCAGCCAAGAACTCTCAGCAGGAGGCTGGAAGGATGTGGGAGGCTCGTCAGCCTGTCACTCACCATCTCTCCAACCTTCATTCCTCACCATGGCAACGTAAGGGCTTCTGGAGCCATGGTCCAGATGGAACCCTCAGTCTCAAAGCCTGAACACAGCCCTGCCTGCTGGGGAAGGCTGGGAATGCCCCACCCAACTCTGGACTTAAGCCACTGGCCAAATGCCAAAGATGGGCCTGATATTTTGGAATGGAGCATTGCCACCAATGACTGTCATTGTTGTTGGTGACTCACTTGTTGGGTTTTGGGTTTGATTTTGTTTTTTACTTGTGGAGAATGATTTTCTATTTATTGAAAGAACTGAAGGACTGATATCTCTGAAGTTTTGGTCACTGGAGAAGAATACCACCCAACTCAAATTAGTTTTCAAAAAATATGTATGTATGTAGGTAGGTAGGTGGATATTTTCCATCTCTTAGCTCTGATTGTTTCTTATTGGTTCATTTTTCAGACGAGATTTCTCCATCTGATGGACAAGAATATTCTCATTTTGCACGCTTGGCAGTAAAAAAAGTTCATTGCATAGAAAAGTCTCAGGGAAGATTCCGATTGGCCCAGATCAAACCAAATGACCTTTCCTGAACCAGTCACTGTGTCTAGAGGTGCATTAATGAGATTGGCCTAGCCAGGGTCTTCTGCTCACCCTTGTGGTGGTGCTTAGGGTATTGGTGGGACAGGAGACAGTGAATGACAGTCCTGCCAGGAGCCTATGAGTGGGGAAGAAGATCTCTAAGACAGGCAAAAACTACTCTACACCAGCTTGGTCCACCTCAGTCTCCAATGTTGTATTTGGCCAAGGGTGCAGGGATGGTGGAGAAAGGAGGGAGGGGAAGGGGAGGCTTGAGATCAAACATGTATTCAATAGCTATTGTTTTTGATTGCCTACAATCACCAAGGTTCTGCTCTGGGCTTTGCTATTCAGCATTGGACAAAACAGAAAACCCCTGCCCTGGTGAAGCTTATAATCTTGTTTGGAGAAGTAGCCAAAAACATAAAATAAATAAAATACACATGGACTGTCAGATTGTGATGAGTGCCATAGAAGAAGTAAAACAGTACAGGAGGACAGGGAATGCAAGGGTTGGGTTGGGGTCACAAAATTACAGATGATGGTTGGGGAAGGTTCACAGAGGAGGTGAGCTTTGCGGAGGGCCCTGCAGGAGATGAAGGAGAGAGCCACACAGAACAGCCTTCCACAGAAAGAAGCCTATGGGGAAGGGTGCCTGGCAGGCTGAAGGAACAGAAGGGACGCCAGTGTGGCTGGAGCAGAGTGTGTAAGGGGCAACAGGGGAAGCAAGTTCAGCAAGGTGACACCTGCCCAGAGAGCACCTCAGGCCATTGTGAGCTTGGGGCTTGTAGTCTGTGAGAGAGAGGGAGGCACTGAAGGTCACGTGATGTGTCAGAGGGTCCCATTTGTTTGCTGTTGTTTTCTCACCAATTGATTATAGGCCATTTGAGAGCAGGGACAATATGTAGGTATTCATTCATGTACTCATCTGTTCCTTGATTCACCAACCACTTGTTGAGTACCTATGATGTGCCAGGAGGGGGGAACCCCATGAGGAAGAGCTCACCATCTAGTGGAAAAGAAAGAGCAGTAAAGCACAAATGTCAGTGTCATGTAACATGTGCCCCTGCCTGACATAAGAATTCCATCAACAGCCCAAAATACTCTCACCACCCCCTCCAGAGAGGGCAGCCAAGCCAGTCCCATCCAGTGGCTCCAAGCCCAGGATCTCTAGTCTCTTGAGCTGGTCCAGATATAGCTCCTCATGGTCCTGCAGCCAAATGCCAAATGATGCATTTACTCCCTTGCCGATACACTTAGTGAGCAACGTGCATGGAATGCAGGACAGCAGCAGCACAGTGTCCCTTTAGAAGAGGGGAGGAGGGAAACAGCATCCACTGGTCACACGACATCTGCAGACTCCCGCTCCAGAGGGAGTCGGGGTTGGGGCGAGGTTCTGTGGTCAGTTCTCTGGCTGCCCCTGCTCTGAGCTTGGGTTGGAGGTTTCTTCTTCCTGATCTTCCGTGGCCACGCCTGGCATGAGATGGGGCATGTAAGGGACCAGATGCTTAGATTCCTGTTCTAGGGGTCCCATGTTGCCTTTTGTATATTTCCTCATTCCCTGCCTCTTACCCAGTGTATGTACATAGAAGGTTTTCCATCAATATTTGTTTAGTTAATGCCAGGGGTATTAAGTACTCTGTCTATGAATATACAGGGCAGACATTGAATCAGCCTGTGGAGCATGGGAGGGCATCAAGGGCAATTTTGTGAATTCATGACTTGGGTGAACTGCCCATCTCTGCAACAGAGAAGCAGGAGAAGCAGCAGCTTTGGGGTAAGTGGGGAATTTGTTTTGAAATGCCAAGTTAGAGGCACCCACGGGACATTCAAAGACCTGAAGTCTCAAGATCAAAGAATGGGACTAAAGGCAAAAGGAGGAGTTCAGGAGCTTGGACGAAATGATTATGGTCTGGGCATAGGAACTGGGGTTAGGTATCAGAAGTAGAACAGCTGTGGGTGGTGACTGGGGCGAGGCCAGAAAGAGCTGAGGAGAGAGGAGGTGGAAGCCCTGAAGAGCTCAGGGAATTGCCAGGAGCCACACCTACCCTTCCTCCGTATCCCCTCCACTTGGCTGGCTCAGGGCCAACTGATGTTTCAGCTCCAACCCCAAGGGTCAGCAGGGTCATCCTGAAAGGAGAGCTAAGACCTCTGGGAAGAGTGCACCTGCTGTTTCCATGGCACCTGTCTCACAAGTTGTCCCAGAGGTGAAGAGTCAGACCCCAAACCCTGATACCACCCAGATGGGGGTTGGACCACCCAGGGACTATGTCTTTGCGGAAGGGAACAGCAGACTTTTCCCAGTAGCATCTTTGAGGATATCTAACTCAATTTCAAGGCCTTGGGAGGAACTTCTCTAGAGAGCCTGAACCTGAGCAGACATTCTTCTGCAACATTCTCCATGGCCCTGAGGAAGCCTTGAATGAGGTGGGGAAGGCAGCAGGGTGGGGCAGGGGAACAGTCTCAGAAACCTTACTTCTGCTTCCTGGCACATAGGAGGCGCTTGGTGGAACTTGGTTGAATGAATGAATGGATGAGTGAATGCGAGTGTTCATAAATGAATGCATGTTCAGGTGATCCAGAAGGGTGCCCCAGTGCCTGGTAGATGAGTGACTGTCAGTCAGTGTTCACTGGGCAATGAATGAGTGTGAGATGAGGACTCAGAGGTTTGCTGAGCCCACAAAGTGGCTATAAGTCCTAAAGAAACAAACATAGCTATTTCCCGTAGCTGACCTGGAGGATAATGAAATGCACACTCTCCCTTTGGGAGCTTCAGCAAATCATTCGTCTGCAGTTTTGCTTCAATATTAGCTCCTCTGCCATCAACTGGAGGCTGTGTTTCATTTCCCTGACCCGGAGCTAAGAGGGCATCCATCACTTTCCCAGGTGGGAAGGACACAAAGGATCACTCTCTCCCTTTCACTCTCACTTTAAGAGTTGGACGGCTTGGATCCTTGTAGAAATCCAGGGCTCAAGCCAGAACATTGATTTTCTCCCTCTTTCCCTCCTTCCATCCTTCCGTCTTTCATGAAATGGATTTTGAGTTCACTGGGGGCTCTACCACATCTGTTCCGTCTCTGCCATGGGACCACCTCAGTGTTCCAGCACAGCAGCCACAGCCATGTTACCATCATGAGCATCTGTGTCTGGCACAGGGTGGGCACAATGGACACAAAGACATCTCCCTCACTGTTCTGCCCTCAGGGAACCAACAACTGGCTCCTAGAACAGGAGGCAGCCAGAGAAGGTAGCATCGCTACAGAGTGGCAGCAGTTCCAGAGATAAGAGCTCCCTGGACCCTGGGCATGCCTGTCCAGTGAGGTTGGGGGCTAGGCTCTTAGGGGAACATGGAGGCCCCGAGCTGCTGGTGGACAGTTCCAGTGTCATTTCACACAGCGGTCCACTCCCCACAGGTCCAGCCAGGACCATCCCTCTAGGACTAGGCTGTACTAGCATCCATCCTCATGCAAGAGTTTTGTGAGTGGTCAATTCTCACCCTCCTTTCTGTTTCTTCTGCGACCACAGCTTCAGCTCAGGGCTGATGGTTGGGTGGAAAGTTGGAGTTGGGATGTACCCACAGCTGATGATATTTCATGGCACTCTGGAGAATATCCAGCCAGCAGCTGAGTTCAAGTAATGAGATGTCAGGATGCATGCATCCATCTGTTCATTTTAGATGTGTCCTTCCCCAGTGTCTGTTGTTGGAGACTCTGGGAGTACAGGGGAGGGTGTGGCCATGAAGGAAGGGGACGGGTGATGACATCTGCCATCCATCACTGCCCAGCACTTAGTGCCTGGGGACCAGTGGATCTTACAGGAGCCATTTCAGGAGCAAGCAAAAGTCCCAGAGAAGATGCATCACTGTCTATGCACTTGAGTTCTGGCAGCTCTGGCATCAGCCTGCGAGGGTTTGCGGTCCTTACACGTGGTTCTTTCTGCAGCAGCTTGTCCAAGCTCTGGTGTTTTACTGATGGGGTGCCTCTTATAATGCCTAGCCCAGGGCTAGGTCTGGGTTTCTCCCTCGGAGACTGTCAATCTGCAGAGGCTTGGCAGTCCTGCTCTGGTTAGTAGTTCCCTCAGGACGGCTTGCCTTAGAGGTCTGGTGCACTCCAGCACTACCCTCCCCATATCCCGAAAAAAGCATTGGTCAGTGCGGGCTTTGGGGTTGGAATGAACAGTTTAAATCCAGCTTTTAAAAAGCTTTTAAAAAAGCATCCAAGGTCAGAACTAGTAAGTCACTTTGGGAGGCTGAGGTGGGTGGATCACTTGAGGTCAGGAGTTTAAGGCCAGCCTAGCCAACACGGCAAAACCCCATCTCTACCAAACTATGAAAATTAGCCAGGCATGGGGGTGCATGCCTGTAATCCCAGCTACTCAGGAGGCTGAGACAGGAGACTCGCTTGAACTCAAGAGGAGGAGGTTGCAGTGAGCCAAGATGGTGCCACTGCACTCCAGCCTGGGTGACAGAACGAGAGCCCCTGTGTCCAAAAAAAAAAAAAAAAGCCTCTCGAGCCTCAGTTTTCTCATCTGTATAATGGGGAAGATAATGGTGTCCTTCTCACAGACTGGGTAGTTGGCATAAGGCCCAAATGAGGCCGTGCAGCTGGCTCCTGCCTGGTGTGTGCTGAGCGCTCACCACGTGGTGGGGTCCTCCTGCCTGTGGTCCTCTCTGATGCTGACCTTTGTCTCAGGTGACAGGAACTCCCTCGAAAGGCTTTGATGAGAAGGCCTACTTGTCGGCCAAGCAGCTGAAGGCCGGAGAGGACCCCTACAGGCAGCATGCCTTTAACCAGCTAGAGAGTGACAAGCTGAGCCCGGACCGGCCCATCCGGGACACCCGCCATTACAGGTATGGCCTCCATCACGTCGGCGGAGGAAGAAAGGTTGAGAAAAGGCCAACATTGTTTAGTTCGTCTTCTTTTACGTGTATCTAAGAAATGAGGATGATTTCCTTAGACTGCGTCCGGTGATTTAGTCATTCAAAACCCCTCACCCTCCATTGATTTTTCACCTGACCTACTGAGGGCCTGCCAAGGCCAAGGAAACCACTCAGCTGAGGCCCAGGAGGCCCCAAGGCAGGTCAGTCTGGCGTCCCAGCAAGAGTGACCTGGGAGGGGGTCAAAGGAGGACCGTCGGGGGTGGTGAGCCAGGCGCTCTTGGGGCCTTACTGGTGGTGCCTAAAGGGGAGAGGGGCACAGCCCTGCCCACTGCAAACAGTGGGGTGCTGTGCCCCACCCCACTGACATCCTTTTCCTCCCTTTCCTCCTGCTCCACAGCCCCACCTGCTCAGCAGCTCCCAGAAATGCTTCCCAGTCTTGTTCTTGGTTCTTGCAGTGAGGTGAGGTGGGAGAAGCCTCCACTCTCATCCCAGCTCACTGTGAGTGACCGGCCTTAAGCAGGTCATTAGCCCTGCTTGGGGTCTAGGCCCTCATGTTCTGTCTAGAGCATAAAAGTCACCATCTCCAGTCTTTCCTCTTCCTGCCGTCACCTGCAGGAACAGTCTGACTTCCTGATGCTGAAGCACCAGGCTCCCCTTGCCGCACCTCACCTGCCTTTCCCCCAGCACTCGACGGTCCTGCAGTCCTGGACTCCTCCCTCCTTCCTTCCTTGCTTTCACAGGGGCTGTTTCCTCTGCCCAAACGCACCTCCCCCACCCAGCCTTCCAGACTTGGCTCAGCGTGTTCTCCTCCAGGGAAGGCTCCTTGCCAACCCCGGCTAGGTCGGGCCCCTCGTCTGTGCTCTGTGCAGACATCTCACAGAATGGCCAGGACACTGTTGGAGCTGACCCACAGTGGAGCCTGCAGCTGTGTTCTCAGAGCCAGCCTGGGCCTCCGTCGGGTCCGGTCCTGGCTGGAGAGTAGCAACAATGACTTGGATCAAGGTTGCTTTTACTTCTGAAGCAGCTACTCCACAGCACAAACGGTGGAGGTGAGACGAGGGTGCAAGGGGACCTTCTTTGCTACTCACAGACGCGTGGCTGAAGTCCAGGGTGCTTGGTGGCCTGTGCAAGGTGAGATGAACACAGGGCTGGGGCAGCCCCAGACCTCGGCCTCGCTGTTCGGTAATGCCAGCACGGTCAGCCTCCAGAAACCACTCATGCAGCCAAGTGAGGCAGTCCGCCTGCTACGTGGCAAGGCCCCCACCAGGTCTGCTGGGCATTTCTGGGCCTCAGAAGTTCTTTCTCACTCAGTCCTCGGCGGTGTCGCCTCCTGTCTGCCTGCGCTGCAGAAGGTTACATCCACATAGCTCCACCTGAAGACCTTTTGCAGGCAGCCCTAGCCATGGCTGACCTAGTCCCAGGGCCTGGAGGATCTGCAGGCCCAGATCCGTGAACCGAGGGCTCCGCCTGGATAATCTCTGTTCACCACCCTCCCAGCCCACCCGACTCTGAACATTCTCAGGTGCTCACTGAGAAACTTAAAGGGGGAATTGCCGCGAGGCTATGTACATTTTTAAATGAGACTCTAAATCTAAGGTAATGGTGGGTTGATGAGGTGCCACATGCTATTGCAGGGCCCACTCAGAAGGCTGCGGTAGGCCAGGCATAGTGGCTCACACCTGTAATCCCAGCACTCTGGGAGGCTGAGGAGGGTGGATCATTTGAGGTCAGGAGTTCAAGACCAGCCTGACCAACATGGTGAAATCCCATCTCTAAAAATATAAAAATTAGCTGGGTGTTGAGGTGGGCGCCTGTAATCTCAGCTACTCTGGAGCTGGGGCAGGAGAATCTCTTGAACTCAGGAGGCAGAGGTTGCAGTGAGCCAAGATTGCGCCACTGCACTTCAGCCTGAGTGACAGAGTGTGACTGTTTCAAAAAAGGAAAAAAAAAAAAAAAGAAAGCTGAGGTGGCCCACGGTGTGTGTGTGTGTGTGTGTGTGTGTGTGTGTGTGTGTGTGTGTCTAGGGGAGCAAAGGACGTGCTGGCTTTGGTGGGCAGGCCTCCCACCATGGTGGGGGCCAGTGCGTGCGTGTGAGCTGCTCTTCCCTGCAGCCCCACAGGCTGTAACGTCCGCTAACTCCAAATTGTCAGGCTCATTTCTGGTCCAGCCCTCAATTTAGGGAGACCCTTCAAGGGGACCAAAGGGACATAAACCACATAAGACATCCCTAGGAGGATCACAGAGAAAACCCCACCAACCCCAAACTCAAAACGCAGGCTTGGGACAAACCCCTGTAGGAACTCCCGGCCCCTGGGAGCCAGATAAACCCCATCCTCAGTAATATCAATCTCAGAGGCACGCATGGTGGAGAGGGTTAGGGGGGCAGTGGGGAGTTCAAGTTCATTCTTCAGATGGGCTATGGGTGGGTTTGCCCACTTCAGGGAGACGTCACTGCCTCGATTCCCTCCTTCCTGGGCACCACATGGTTGGGAGGCAAGGGCAGAGGACTGGGGCCCTGGAAGTCAGCACTGGGAGGCTGCACATTTAGCGGGTATCTGCTGCTCCCAGCACACCCCACCTCAGCCTCCAAGCTCACTCCTGCCCCACTCCCCTGATTTGTATTCCCTTGAACAACATGATTTCTCAAGGAGCAGAAGGCAAATTTCTTTCCGTCACCGCTACCCCACACCTCCTCTCAACGAGAATTATTACACAGCCTCTCAAGATTTCCCCCAGGGGGTCCCAGGCTAGTGGGACTCCTGCCTGTCTGACCCAGTCTGCTCTGCAGGGCAGGAAACAGGCCTGGGAATTCGGGTTGTAAGCTGCTGTCAGTGGAATGACTGACATAATGAAAAAATAGTCACTGCTGGAATAGTCAGAGAGCAATTGTAATAAGATTACTATGAAAACCAGCAACGGAGGCCGCCTTCCAGTGCCCCAGGATCCCAAATAAATGCATGCGCAGGAACAGCAGGGATGAATGTGGCAGGAATGGCTTGCTTTCGCTCCCTTTCTAGAGGAGGGGGAGCCAGTAGGCCAAAAAATGTGGTGTCTGTGGATGGCTGAGGGTGGCAGGATAAGCCTTTAGTGTCTTATCAGAGGCTTGTTTCCTCCAGGGGACCCAGGACGCCGGGAGGAGCGAGACTGCTCCCAGCCTGTTGTCTGCAGCAAGGCTGTCAGTGCTGGGCATTGAGGGGGAGGAATTCCCTGGCAGCCAGGGTAGGGGCAATTCCTCTGCAGATGCTACAAATGTCCTAAGCTCGGAGGAGAGAAGGAAGAAGCTCCAGGGTGTCAGGACAAACAAAGAGGTGGTTTTCCCTCTTGCGTATCCCCCGCACCATAGGACAGAGTTCTGCCTGTGTGGTCAGGGCTGTACCTGGGCCCTGGTGCAGTACCTGCACATAATAGGGAGCCCTACTCAACATGCCAGTGGATATGGGGGCTCTGGGGGCTCTGGATCTCTGGTAAAGAGCCCTCGGGCCTTGGAAGGTCCCCCAGCCTGCTGCTTCCCTCCCAGGACCCCAGGATGGGTGGCATTTGGGTTCTGGGCCAGTGTGGGATACAGCATGGGGGTGGGGGTGGGGGCCTCTGGCCTGGCTTTGGGTGTGCCTTCTCTGCCTCACAGAATTATTCTCCAGCGCAATAGACTGGAAAAAGAAAAACCTTGACCTGCCCTGAGGATGCCCTCACGGCTGGCCTCTGACCTCCTTTCTCAGCTGCCCGTCTATGTCTTACTCCTTGGACCTGCCGGCCACCAGCGTCATCATCACCTTCCACAATGAGGCTCGCTCCACCCTGCTGCGCACGGTGAAGAGGTAAGTCCAGCCGCAGGATGCTCACCTCAGTGGTGTTGGCAGGGGAGGACACTGGGATCGGGTGCTGTGGCCAGACAGCATGAAGCCCAGCAGGTGCCGGAAGGCTGAGCCCTGTCCTTCTGAGAAGCTGACACTGGTGAGCGAGGGCCAGAAAGACCCCATAGGTCCAACTGTCAGAGGAATGCGACAGTCAAAGACCAGGTTAGGCGTCCAGGACAAGGGCAGAAATGCAGGCTTCAGGAGCTGAGGGAGGCAGGGCTACACCGGAGGCCTCAGGAGGGTGATGGAAGCCCAGCGGGGCCTGTCAGTGAGTCGGAGAGAGCTGGATTGGAGGTGGATTCTTCCTGTGAAGCCTGGGCTTGTGGTCAAGTTAAACTCCCATCTCCCCATTTCCTCAATGAACTTAGACAAGAATGGGATTCAGGTAGGAGTGCCCAGCATGAGTGCCCCCTGGAGCTGGGTGGCGGGGGAGTCCCACGGCCCAGGGAGCAGTAAACATGGGAGGTGGTTCCTAAATTCAGACTCCTTTTCTTTTTCCACGGCTACTGTAGTGTCCTGAACCGAACTCCTGCCAGCTTGATCCAGGAGATCATTTTAGTGGATGACTTCAGTTCAGATCGTGAGTAGTCACCTTCAGATCATGAACGCAGCCTTCCATTCTACCCTCGTCCCCCTTTCTCCAGAAAGCTAAGGCAGGCACCTTTGAGGTTGTCCTGGCCATCACAGACTGACTTCTGTGCCCCCCGTGGGGATCCTGTCTTTCCTAGGACCCTTCCCGGGTCCTGTTCCCTGGTGTCAAAGGAGGGGAAAGAAGGGTGGGTGTTGCTTTGGATGGGACATTAGTGAGATGATCTTTAAGAAAAAGTAAAGAAAATCAACAGCATCCTTCATTATCACCACTGCCAAATGCAGATGATAGCTGGGCTGGGAGCCACCCCCAAGCGTGCTCTCTGATGCGCCCTGGGGTGGAGTGGAGTACTGCCACAGGCACAGGCACTCTTCAGTCTGGTCTGAGAGTGGGGAGGGCAGCCCTTTAGCCAACAATGGTGACCATATCCCTTCCCCATGCCCATCCCCAGCCCTTTACTGGGCTTAGTATAGGGCAATTTTCATGGCAGCCAACCGCTTGTGGTCTGACGCCCGTGTCTAAATGAGCTTGCCTTCCTCTCTACATCCCCAGCGGAAGACTGTCTGCTCCTGACCAGGATCCCCAAGGTCAAGTGCCTGCGAAATGACCGGCGGGAAGGTGAGTCCTTGCAGCCTGGGTCCCACGGAGGGCCCGTCTTGGTGTCATGCTCTGCACCTCCCCACTCTCTCTTGGTGCCGTGGCTCACCAAGCTAGCATGGCCGGCTGCATTCCTGATGGCTGGGACCAGGCCCTGCGGAAGACCTTCCTCCTTCCCAGATCAGCCCCATCCAGGCACAACTGTAGGCAAGTTGCTCCATCTCTGACTCCCTTAGCTGCCTCTCCTGAGAAATGGGATAAGACAGCCCCTTTCTGCCTTGCAAGGTGATTGTAAGGATTGCGTGAGACAGGCTGTGTGGAAAGGCTTTGAGAACATCCAGAAGCATAAAGCAGAGGTGACCTCACTGTCAATCCAGATGTGTTTTGGAGTAGCAACTATAGCACAGCTTTGTGCATGGCACTCTAGGGGACACGAAAGAAGCACAAAGGGCGGTCCCTGCCCTCCGAGGGCCTGCTACATGGCCGGGGGGTCAGAATCCACTGCAGCCACATGCTGTTGTGGTTGTGTATGAATAGCATGGAGATTGGAGAGCTGGGGTGAGCAGGGAAGGCTTCCATGGAGGAATGGGCCCCAGCGGGGTGTGGGGGCATCGTGAGACAGGCAAAGGGGAGCAAGGGAGGGCATGCTGGCTTGCGCACTCCACAAGCAAAGGCGCCAGTGAGGAGCATGGGCTTGTGCAATGGAGGGCTTCTCCCCTGCGGGCATCCACTTTGCTCCATTCAATCCTTACACTCATCCCACTGTGCCCGTTGTACAGATAAAGAAACTGGGGTTTAAGGAGCTTCAGCGATTTGCCCAGGGTGATGAATAGAGCAGCCACGGTTCCAACCTGTGGGGCCCACTCCAAAGGTCAGCCTCCTGACCACCCTCTACTCAGACTCCCTTCCTGGGAGACCCCAGGCCTGGTCAGCAGGGGGAATAGAATGGGTATAGTGGTTTGAGATGACAGCCCTTGGAAGCCAGAAGAAAGCATTGACTTCATAAGGCAGAGATAACAGGGAGCCACTGAAGCTTTTAGCGTGAGAGCAGGATGTGAGAGACATATTTAAGATAACCCCAGCACTTTGGGAGGCTGAGGCGGGCAGATCACTTGAGGTCAGGAGCTCAAGACCAGGCTGGCCAACATGTTGAAACCTCGTCTCTACTAAAAATACGAAAATTAGCTGGGCATGGTGGTGCATGCCTGTGATCCCAACTATTTGGGAGGTTGAGGCAGGAGAATCACTTGAATACGTGAACCTGGGACGTGGAAGTTGCAGTGAGTCATTTCACCACCGTGCTCCAGCCTGAGTGACAGAGCAACACTCAGTCCGAAAGAGAAGAGGGAGAGAGGGAAGGAAGGAAGGATGGAATGAAGGAAGAAAGGAAGGCAGGAAGGGAGAAGGGAGAAAGGTAGGAGGAAGGGAGGGAGGGAG
Organism: Saimiri boliviensis; assembly: GCF_048565385.1. Classification (NCBI taxonomy): domain Eukaryota; kingdom Metazoa; phylum Chordata; class Mammalia; order Primates; family Cebidae; genus Saimiri; species Saimiri boliviensis. The sequence goes on along the minus strand of NC_133450.1, from coordinate 34,380,433 downwards.
GGAAGGAAGAAGGGGAGGGAAGGAAGGGAGGAAGGGAATGAATAAGGAAAAGAAAGACCAGTCAGGCCAAGGGGCCACCAGGATATCAGTGAGGGAGACCTTCAAACCGAATGTAAGTGACCAAAGTCAAATGTTTCCCAAGCCACTGGGTTGTAGGTACCGTCAGGTCTGGGGATATGCTGGATTTGCCAAGAGTAAATGTAAATTTATGACTAGATGCTTTGTAGACACTCTGGAGTGGAGACTGACAGGCTTCTGGCTGGCTGGCGGGCTGGTAGACAGCTAGAGGCAGAGTGTGGAGCAGAGGCGTGGAGAAGGAAATGTCTCCAAGGGGCTGCTTGTGCTAAGAACTCTATGAGTGAGGCTCTTCCCTCCCACAGCTCACAGGGCACACATGGCCACTCTGGCAGGGGAAGGAGAAGCTGAGCCTCCTCCCTCTTGACCAGGCAGGTCCCAGCCCAAAGCAGAGAGCTGCCCAAAATAAGGCTGGTGAGGCCATCGGGGAACAGGCATAGAAGAACAGAATCTGACGAGTGTGGGTCTCCCAGGCACCAAGCTCTCCTCCCCCATTGTCTTGTTTGATCCTGACAGTCAGGGATTATTATTTCTCTGAATCTTATAGATAAGAAAACTGAGGCTCGGAGCGGTTAAATAACAGGTTGAAGGGAAAGGAAGGGGCCGCCATACAAAACGAAGCCTGTCTTAGTCTCAAAGATAATCTCCATGCTACACATATGGAGTACGTGTAGGATGGAGGCTCCAGGGCACGGCTGGAGGGGACCCCTCAGAGGTTCCCACGGGAAAAATCTTTGTTTTCTGGTTCTCCTTTAGGATCAAACTGTACTTGATTGCACTTTCCACGCTGTAAACTGTGACTATTCATCAGTGTGTCCCTAGAGCCCAGACAGTGACTGGCACATAGAGGGCATTTGGGGTGTAACCCTGGAGTGACGATGGCTGACGGACGGATAAGAAGAAGAAGGGAGGGAGGCAGGAAGCAAGCAGAAGTGCAAAATCAAGTCTAATCACAACAGCTCTGGAAACCTCAGTCCCTGGAGCTGAGGGGAACCCTGGGACTTTGGGGGACAGGTGGGAAGCCACTTGGCCCAGTCCCAGTGCCACACCCTGTCTACTCCCCTTGCAGGGCTGATCCGGTCCCGAGTGCGTGGGGCGGACGTGGCTGCAGCTACTGTCCTCACCTTTCTGGACAGCCACTGCGAAGTGAACACGGAGTGGCTTCAGCCCATGCTGCAGCGGGTGAAGGAGGTGAGCCACTGTCTCTGGGGAGCTAGGGGTGCTTGGAGACTCAGCCACTATGTTCCCAGCACTGAGATCTATGGGACAGTCATTGAAGCTGGCAGGCATCGTAGGAAGCCCAAATAGTCTGCTTCCCTGTAGGTGACTTCTCCTTATTGAGTTTTCTCATCTGAAAATGGGGAAATTGTAATAATTGTTTTACAACTGGGTTGTTCTGAGAATGAAACTGGATGGAAGCCTGGGTCAGCCACGAAGCTCCTACTACAAATGAGTGTTGTTTTTCTCTTGGGAGGGTTAGGGTCCTGTCCTGGGAGAGCTTCTGTCAGGCTGCGAAGCCCTTGCAGGAGGGAGGAGAGATGCTGTTCTCAAAGAGAGGAGAGGGTAGGAGGGCTCCTGCCACGTGCCTACAGTTCAACAGAACGGGGAGGATTTGGACAGATGGCAGAAAAGGATAAGGAGATTACAACCCAACCACAAAAAGACAAATAACCCAATTTAAAAATTGGCAAAGGGGTAGGCCGGGTGTGGTGGCTCACGCCTGTAATCCTAGCACTTTGGGAGGCTGAGGCGGGTGAATCAAAAGGTCAGGAGTTCAAGATCAGCTTAGTCAGGAGTTCAAGATCAGCAGGTATGGTGAAACCTCGTCTCTACTAAAAATACAAAAATTAGCTGGGCATGGTTGTGCGTGCCTGCAGTCCCAACTACTAGGGAAGCTGAGGCAGGAGAATTGCTTGAACCCAGGAGGTAGAGGTTGCAGTGAGCCGAGAGCACGCCACTGCACGCCAGCCTGGCAACAAAGTGAGACTCCGTTCCCCACCAAAAAAAAAAAATTTGGCAAAGGGGCCGGGAGCGGCAGCTCACACCTATAATCCTAGCACTTTGGGAGGCCGAGGCAGGTGGATCACCTGAGGTCGGGAGTTGGAGACCAGCCTGGCCAACATGGTGAAACCCCATCTCTACATAAATATGAAAAGTAGCCAGGCATGATGGCGGGTGCCTGTGGTCCCAGCTACTTGGGAGGTTGAGGCAGGAGAATCACTTGATCCTGGGAGGAGGAGGTTGCAGTGAGCTGAGATCACACCATTGCACTCCAGCCTGGGCGACTGAGCGAGACTCCATCTCAAAAAATAACTGGTGAAGAATTTGAGTAGACATTTTTTCAAGGAAGGTATAGAAATGGCCAATAAGCCTAGGAAAAGATGCTCAACATCATTAGTCATTAGGGAAATGCACTCAAAACCATAATGAGATGCCACTTCATGCCTACCAGGATGGCTAGAATTAAAAAGATGAACAGTAGCAAGTGCTGGCAAGGACATGGAGAGACAGGAGCTGTATCAGGCCATTCCTGCTATAAAGAAATACCGGAGACTGGATAACTTATAAAACAAGAGGTTTAATTGGCTCACGTTGTACGAGCATGGCACCGGCATCTGCTTGCCTTCTGAGGAGGCCTCAGGGAGCTTTAATCATGGCAGAAGGTGAAGGAGGAGTAGGTACCTCCCATGGCAAGAGTGACAGCAAGAGAGAGTTGGGCGGAGGTACTACATACTTCAAAACTAACCAGATCTCATGAGAAGTCACTCACTATCATGAACACAACACTAAGCTACAAGCGATCCACCCCCATGACCCAAACATTCCCAGCTAGGCCCCCATCCCCAACTTTGGGGATTACATTTCAATGTGAGATCTGGATGGGATAAATACCCAAAACCATATCAGGAGCCTTCATAGATGGCCGGCAGGAATGTAAAACGGGGCAGCCACTTTGGAGGCAATCTGGCAGTTCTAGTTGGACATAAGTTACTTACCATATGACCCAGCAGTGGAACTGCTAGGTGTGTACCCGAGAGAAGTGAGAACATATGTTCACACAATAACTTCGGAGCAGCATTATTCAGAATAATCGAAAGGTTGAAAAGCATCCAAATGCCTATCAACTGATGAATGGGTAAATAAAATGTGATCTATCCATACAACAGAATGATCCAGTCATTTAAAAAAATGAAGAACTGATACATGCTTCAACATTCAACATGGATGAACTTTGAAAATCTACGTGAAGTGAAGGCCAATCACGAAAAGCCACAGGCTATATGACTCCATTCATATGAAATGTCCAGAATAAGCAAATCTATAGAAATAGAAAGTAGATTGGGTTTCTTGTTGGGGTGGTGAGAATGCTCTGGAACAAGATAGTGGTGATGCTTGTACAATCTTGTAAATATATTAAAACCATCAAATTGTGTACTTCACAATTTTATATCTCAGCACAAAAAAGTCCATAAAAAGGCTGAGGCGAGGCCCTCCCCGGAGCACTGAAACCATCAAGGGTCTCCACTGATCAGCTCCAGCCCAGGCTTCCGTTATCCTGATAGAAGGTGGGAACTGAGTGGGCAGAGCTGGATTCCAAGTTCCAGACAGGAGGATCTGGGGGGTGAAAACGGAGTGGAGAAAGGGAAGAAAGAAGAGGCTCTGTTCTGTGTCCCCCATGGAGGGCGAAAGCAGAGAAGGCTCATGAGGGTGCTAAAGTTTTGCATGTGGCATATGATGTAATCTACTACCCAGAAAAAGAGGCCAGCAAAATCAACATTATTCACCAGAGTTTTGGATTTGGATTTGTGTTCTGGGAGACGATTCTGGGAGTGGCAGGACTCACCTTGTAGAGGATGTGGTATGAGAGGGACAGCACGCAGATCATGTGGGGACCAGAGTGCAACCTGCCCTCCAACCGCTAGTGGTCCCATTGGGAAGACTCAAACAACTATTATGCAAAGGTAAATGATATTAGTAAAACAACAGTTCAGACCAGAAATAGAAGATCCACCTCAGGCAGCACAATGAGTCACTGTCCCAGGAATTGTCTAGGCTGTCATGGTGGAAGCAGCTTAAAAGAGGGAAAAAAATCCTTTAGCCTGCAGCAGTCAGGGAAGGCTTCACGGAGGAAGTGACATTCTAGCAGGGTTCAAAATTATGTGTGAGGAAGAGGCACATGGGAGCCAAGCAGGGACATCCAGGAGCCAAGGTGTGGTGATACAGGACAGCTGCCAGGAGCCTGCAAGTGTTGAAGGGTGGTCCTGGGCACACCCTACAGGAAGTACTGAGTGCCCCATGTCTCAGGGAGGCCTTCTCCCCAGAGCAGGCAGCTGGGCCTTTTTCTGCGGGGAATCCGAGGCCTCACACCATCTTGTATCTCTCTCCCAGGACCATACCCGCGTGGTGAGTCCCATCATTGATGTCATCAGTCTGGATAATTTTGCCTACCTTGCAGCGTCTGCTGACCTTCGTGGAGGTGAGTTCTGCCCCCAGGGGAGGGCTCTAGACATGAAAGGAGGGAGGTGAGGCCAGGCAAGCAAAAGCCCTCGCTTGCTGCTCTTTCCAGCTGTGCCAGAGAGTCTCATGACCCCCCTTCCACCACCTCCAAAGAGAAAATGAAGAGGATTGGGTACAGCCCTGGGACTGGGGACAAAGGATCAGAGCTGGCGGTTGCAGGCTTCTGGCGCAACCAGTAGCAGAGCCAGATGAGTCTCTCACCTTTCCCTCCCTCCAAACATCGGCACATTCTTCCCAAATGCTGCCACCCTAGGGATCACGGCCACAAGTCCTGGCAGGAGGCCATGATGTGACAGCTTTCCTGAGGTTGGGGAGTGGGGAGCCCTCAGCCTTGCATGACTTCCTAACATGTGCACCCCAGAGATGGTCAAGACCTGTGCTGTGTATGGAGACTATCGGCTACATTTGGATACTGAGCTCTTGAAATGCGACTAGTCTTGAAAAGCGACTCGTTGGAATTGGGATGTGCTGTAGGCATAGAAAACCCACCAGGTTTCCCAGACTTAGTGTGGAAGAATGTAAAATACCTCATTAGTACTCTTTTATATTGATTGCATGTTGAAATGATGATATTGTTGATATATTACATTAAAAATATTTCATTCAAATTAATTTCATATGTTCTTTTTCTGATGTGATTACTAGAACATTTTGAATTACGTATTTGGTTTACATTTGCGGCTTGTATGATATTTCTTTTGGACTGGGCCGGGCTGTTTAGTATGGTAGACAATAGCCACCTTTGGCTACTTAAACTTAAATTAATTCAACTTAAAAAAAACTTAAAAGGTTGTTCCTTAACTGTACTAGCCGCATCTCAAGGGCTCAGTAGCCACATGAAGTTAGTGCCTACCATATTCGACAATGCAGATACAGAACGTTCCATCGTTACAGAGAGGACTACGGAACTGTGCTGCTCTAGAGAATCTGTTGCTGGGAACTGGTGGGCACGCATTTCATGTGTGGGATCTGGACTCCCACTATATGGACCCAGCCATTAGTTAGATCTTGAGGGTGGGTGGGATTCTGAAGGAAGCCAGGCCCTCAGGGCTTTGGCACGGGCGCTGCCCCTGCCTGGAATTCCCTTTCCCCAGATATCTGCATGGATCCGGCCTTCATTCAGGTCTCCACCCCAAAGTCACCAGAGAGCCTTTCCTGACTATTCTAACTAAAATATTAACAGTATGGGCACTCCTCCCATTTTTTTTTTTTTTTTTTTTTTAGTACTTTGACCCCTAGCTGACATATTCTCCATCGATTTATTTATCTTTGTAGTGTCTGTCTTACCCAGTAGATGGTACACTTCCTGAGAGGAGGGGCTTGCTCATTCCGGTGAAGGAGGGTCTGCATGAAGAGCCCAGCGCTCTGATCAAGGGAGAATCTGAGGCGTGGCAGAGTGAAAGGGCTCAGCAGCCCGCCGCTCTGCCCTGAGCTCTGTCCTCACCTTGCTCTGTCCCTCAGGGTTTGACTGGAGCCTGCATTTCAAGTGGGAGCAGATCCCTCTTGAGCAGAAGATGACCCGGACAGACCCCACCAGGCCCATAAGGTCAGGGCAGCTGTGGGCTCTGGGGGATCCCTTCCTTCCCTGGGTCAGGGGCCTGGGAGGCTCTTGGGAGGCTGTATCAGTGGCTGGGGCTCCTGAGGTGCACTGACTGTGTTGACGCTGTTCTGCGCCCTTGAACCCTGTCTGGAGGGACAAGGAGGACAGAGGCCACGGGAAGAGATGTGGGGGGCCAGGGAGCTGTCTAGCATCCTGCCCAGTGATTGCAGGTTGGGATCTAGAGGCAGGCGGTCTTGAGTCCTGGGGCCTCCTCACATCTCCAGCTCATGTGTTGCTTCTTCCCTCTCCTTGCTCCCAGGACGCCTGTCATAGCTGGAGGAATCTTCGTGATTGACAAGTCCTGGTTTAACCACTTGGGAAAATATGATGCCCAGATGGACATCTGGGGGGGAGAGAATTTTGGTGAGTTGGGAAATAGTGACAGTAAAAATAACAGCAGCAGTAATCATCGTAGTGAACCCTGACTGAGCTCTTTCTATGCGTGAGGACCTGCTCTACAGACTTTACACACGTGAGGTCATTTAATTCTCTCGAGGACCCTCTGAGGTAAGTACCATGATCTCCATTTTACTGATTTAAAGACCCAAAGCACAGAGAAGTTAGGCAATCTGTCCAGAGCCATACAGCTAGTGAACAAAGAGGTTTCGGAGTTCAGGGGGACCTGTGGTCACACGGCTGGACATGGGTGTGGAAGAACACACAACTGTATCACAGACCACAGCTTACACATGTGGCTGCTTCCCTATCAGCGAGGCTGAAGGTGTGCGGTAGAAGGTGGTGGTGAGGACGGTAATGGGCTCAGATGGCCTGGGTGCAAACCTTGGCCCTCCTACCTTCAAGCTCTTTGGCTCCGGGCAAGTCATTGGCTCTGGGCAAGTCAAAGCCTCTTTCCTCATGAGTACTAAACGAGGTGATGAGCTAAAGGCAGGCTGCTGTACTGGTGGCCTCTGTCATTAGGCATGGACCCTCTAGACTCGGCACAGGGAGCTGCCCCTCTCCGCCCTGAAGCAGCAGCGAAGGAGACGGAGGTAGGGGCTAAGTGTTCCAGTAGGGAGCTGGAGGGGGCTGGACCCTCACACACTCGCTTCTCAGCTCACGGTGTTGGTGCCAAAGAGTACCAGGGAAGGGTCACCAAATGGGATCGGAGCCCAAATTCTGGACTTCGGCAAGCCAGTCAACTCTTTGAACCTCAGTGTCTTCATTTGCAAAACAGGGTTGAACGTGAGATGGAGGTTAGAGAAAGGGTGAGCATCAGTTAGGGTCGTGCAGAATACGGAAGGCACACCCGATGGGAGGGTTTATTAAAGGGCTTGTGTACATGGTGTGGGCAGGATAGAGGGAATCGCAGGGACGGTGTAGTCCTGGACAGGGCTGTGACTGCTGGGAGCTACAACCACCCCAAGGCCTGAAAGACAGGGTGAGGGAGCACCCCATGATGGGGCTGTGGTCTTGGGGCACACGCAGCCAGCCCATGGCAGCAGGCCGAAAGTGTCAGGGCCCAACACCCACCCTCACTCTACCCCACCCCACCGTCTCCTGCTGGTGCCTCCCTGTCTGCCTGAGGAAGGAAGCCCAGTGGAGCAGCCCCTGGGGCGCTCACAGACAGAGCAGTGTGGAGTCCTGGACGGTGGTCTCCATTCTGGTGATTTTCCGGAGCAGGGGCAGGCACCTGGTGGCTTACAAAATACAAAGGCCTGTTCTTGCCCTCCGGGTGGACCCAGGCCTTCACAGAGCCTTCTCCCACTGTTTCCTTTTTCTTCCTTGACTAGGTGTTCTATGCAATAACTAGGGCTGGTGGTATCTCACCCATTTCACAGGTAGAAAGACTGAGGTGGATGCTGCCCTCCCGATTTCAGTCCAGAAACTTCACGTCTAACAGGCATATTGCAGCTCCTTTACTGGAGCTACTTAGGTATCCCGGGATGTTGGCAAAGCCATAGTCTATGTCTCTGAGATGTTAGGAGCAGGGATCCTTTAACTCTTTCTCCCTCGTAAGGCAAATGGTGGTGGGGGAGGGACTTGCAGCAGGCCTGATCCCGACTCAAAACCCCCTGGAGTGGGAACGGGCGTGGGATTCCCTGCCGCTTTGCAACTCGCTTTTGGAAGCTGTTTCCAGGCAAGGTTTGGAGGAGTAAATTCTGGGAACTGGGGTTCAGTGACCGCTCCATTCTGACCCCTTTCATGTGTTTTGGGTCCAAGTGAACTGCTTTGTGTCCTGTCTCAGCCTGAAGGGCTCTGGCAAAGCCAATTTCCTGTGAAGACTTAGAAAGCTGGGAAACCCACAGTCTCCTTGCTCTGCATCCAGAGCCTTTTTTCTTCTTCTTTTTTTTTTTTTTTTTTTTTTTTTTCTTGAGGCTAGAGACAGAGAAACAAGTGAATGATCAAATAGCTCACTTCAAACTCTGCCTGAGGCAAGGGCTCCATGGTTGGAGAACTTGAAAGGTGAACCACAGAATGGTTCTGGCAAGGGTTTTGTTTCTTATAGGAAATTCAAAGAAATGTGTAGGCTAGCTGCAGTGCTCAGAGATTCAGCTGCTGGGGCCAGTTTTGAGCTGTGAGCCTCCTGCTGCTGGCCGGGTTGGAGCCTTTCCTTTTATTCCTTTATCGAAGGGAGGGAGGAAGGGAGATGCCTAAACCGAGAGGTATTCTTTGGTTCCCAAAGAATTCCAAACTCAGGAGCCCAGAGGCTACCTTGAGAGGGGCTGGCCGATGTGCAAACTTCAGTATTCACGTTGGGGAGCTGTTGAAAACATGGATTTTGCTGCTTCTCTGCTTAAAACCTTGCGAGGGTTCTAATGTCACTCAGAGGAACACCCAAGCTCCTTACTGGCTTTGAGGCCCTAAGCTGTCTGCCTTTCCATGACAGCTGCATGTTGTTTTCGTAGACATCTATTTTTTGAGACAGTCTCGCTTTTGTGGCTTAGGCTGGAGTGCAGTGGTGTGATTTCAGCTCATCACAACCTCCGCCTCCCAGATTCAGGTGATTCTCCTGCCTCAGCCTCCTAAGGAGCTAGGATTACAGGCGCCCACCACCATGCCAGGCTAATTTTTTTGTAGAGATGGGGTTTCCACCATGTTGGGCAGGCTGGTCTTGAACTACTGACCTCTCAAGTGATCTGCCTGCCTCAGCCTCCCAACGTACTGGGCTTACAGGTATGAGCCACCACGCCTGGCCAGTACAGCCTCCTGCCAACCGCGCTCTTACCTCTAGGGACCTGCCCTTGCTGGCTCCTCTGCCGGAAATGCTCTTCTCCTGCTAGCCACAGGACTCGCTCCCTTGCCTGTTTTGGGTCTTGGCTCAAATGTCCCTTTTGCAATGACAACTCCACTCATCAGCCTAATTTAAAACACAGCCATAGTCCTCACCCACCACCATCCACTGGCCTCTTCAGCTCCCAGCCTGGTTCATCTTTTCCCACAGCCGTAACTACCATCTGATATGCTCCATTTTTATGCATTTTCTTGTTTACTTGTATTTTTTTTTCTTTTTTGCTCCTTATGTTACGGAGCTCCTGTCTCCCCGCTTCCCTGCTAGAGCACAAGGGAATCTAGAGCAATGTCTGACATATAATGAACATTTGCCGAGTGAACTAACGAATCTGACAGTGCAGCTTGCTGTGTGAACCTGACGTTGCATTTCTGCAACTGAATATTTGGGTGACCTTGGAGAGGTTATTTAACATCTTTGAGCTTCAAAGTCCTCATTAAAAAAATAAGGGTAATAATCCTGACTTCACATGGTTGAAATGAGAATTAGATATTGAATAGAAAGAGCATGGCGTGTAGTAAGTACTCAGTAAATGGATGGTTACTGCTATTGTTATTGCCATTGTTGATAATAATCACATTAGTTAATAATACTACAGACCATACAGGCTGGGTGGGATGAGGTGACAGCTAGCATAATGAAGTTAGGATGGCAGAAATAAAACCAGATTGTGGATCTTCTGTCCCCCAGGACTGCCCCAGTTCTAAACCTTAGTTGCTGAGCCCAACACAGATCTCTGAGCAAGAGAAGGGGTGGATGCCTGGCAGTTTATAGGCAGACCTAGGGACGCCCACTGATACAGACAACCTTACGTATGGGTCCAGGTATGCCAAGTGTCCAGTCCTGGCCCTGAACCACATCTGGACATTGCTTGGTGCACACAGGTGGGAGGCCAGAGGGGGGCGCTAGTCCTGCTTTCTCTACTCTCCCCTTTGCTAGTCACTGGGAGGGTCCTGGCCAGCTACAGGTGAGGGTCCCCAGGCCTGGCTGGAGACCATGAGTGTCCTTAGAGCCACCTGAGGAGAGGGAAGAGACGATGGGGCTAATATGAAGGAAAGCAGGAAATGAAAAGAGATTATGTGAGATTCAGCCAGCTGCCAAGGTGGGTCCTTACCGTAAATGGCAACTGGTGGATGGAGCTCAGAGTGGTAACTTTTGAGGTCCCCTTCTGGGCAGCAGGATGGCCACGGCTCTCCTGACACCACTGGGGACCACAGTCATCCACAAAAGCTGGTTCGGCTCCACCACCACGATCAAAATGAAGCGTGGCTCAAGAGGGCCAGTGAAAGCCTGTACAAGGAGGCCAACTGGGCGAAGAGGGAGGCTGGGGCCAGTCCAAGGGGTGCCAGCTGGAGCAGCCTGTGGTTTGGTTGGCGGCTGGTTTTCCGACTGTGCGGGCGCCCAGAGCTGGCTGGTGAGCAGATGTGTTTGTCTTTAGCTCATGTCTGGCCGGGGCTTTTTAGACAGAGCCTGAAAATGATGCTATTTGGTTGTTTCCCTCCTTCTTAGGTTCTTGGTGTTCCTTCAGGCTTTTTCCACTGCTCTTCCCGGACTGGGCCACAGGGAGCATGTGTATATGTGTGTGTGTGTGCCTGTGCACCTGCATGTATGCAGGTACACACGTAGAGTGGGCAGCAGGAACGTGTGCAAGGAGTGCGGGCACTCCATTTGAACAGGCCCAGGAGCCCCGACCCCAGCACGTACCTCCAGTGAGACCCCAGGGGGAAGGGAAGCCAACCCCTTCACACCCTCCCTTGCCAAGGAGCCCCTTCCTCCTCCTGATGGCTGCCATCTCCCACAGAGCTCTCCTTCAGGGTGTGGATGTGCGGTGGCAGTTTGGAGATTGTCCCCTGCAGCCGGGTGGGCCATGTCTTCAGGAAACGGCACCCCTACAACTTCCCTGAGGGTAACGCCCTCACCTACATCAGGTAGGTCACCAAGGAAGGAGCAGGTCACCAAGTCCCAAGCCCCCAGCCCTGCCAGTTATGGCTATGTGACTGGGAAGCCACCTCACTTCTTGGGCCTCAGTTTCTCCATTTGCCCCCTCTGGTAACATCCTGGGATTCCAGGTACCTTCAGGGGTGGAGGGATGAAGTTGTGGGAGTTGTCACCAGGTCTCTCTTGTCTTGACTTCCTTTGTCCATGAGAGTCTCGGAAAATTGGCCAAACCCCCAACTAAGCCATGCTCTCCTCTCACTGAGCCCTGAGTGCTGGTCATGGATGCCAGTGTCCCATCCTGGACTTGATCAACCATCTGTCCATCCCTATCCCCAGCTACAGGGTGTACTGGTCTACAGGTACTAGTCTACAGCTACAGGTGTACCCACTCAAGGGAGAGTGGGTAATGTCCTGGAAGACCTCAATGGTCTGCTGTCCTGAGGAGCTTGGCAGGGGAGGATGGGAGACTTGTCAGGAGCACCCTCTCTACATGTGGACGGTTCTTCACCTTGTTGAGCTCACGCTTATTTGCGCAGGTTTAGAGCAGCAGCTGCCCAAATCTAGCTGCATACCTACAGGGTCGATGGGTATTGACAGACTGTCTTCCAAAAGGGTTGTGCTAATCGATACCATCCAAGTATCGCCTTGCTCCTGAGATTCTCATCACTCTGTATTCATGGATCAATTAATCTTGACCCTGACCGCTAACCCTGTTGCTTCCCTGGTGACCTTATTTTGCCTTTCCTCTCCTTTTAGAAATACCAAGCGCACTGCAGAAGTGTGGATGGATGAATATAAGCAATACTACTATGAGGCCCGACCCTCAGCCATTGGGAAGGCCTTTGGCAGGTGGGCCCCTCCAGCTCCACTGTCTGACTCCCTCTACCCACATTAGCGCAACCCCAGCAAAATACGAAGTGGTGTGTATGCCGGTGAACTGCTCACAACCTCCTCAGCCACTGAGCTCCCACTCTAATGGGCTTCCTTGGGCCCCGGGAGGGAATGAAATGCCGAGACAAGACCTTAAGCTTTGAGGAGCATGAAATCTCACGGGGAGAGAAGGCTCGTTTATGAAAAAGAGTTGTCTGTCCATAGCTGCCCGCAGGCAAACGGGCATCTGTGGGAGTGCTTAGGAAGGGGCTGTCTGCAGAAAGCATTTGGGGTTCTGCCTCCACGTCCTATTCAAAATTGAGATCTGTTAGCCTATTTTCCTGTCACGGACTGTTATGACTACAGTCTAGTTAAGCATTTGCAAAATGCAGATGGGTTGTGCAATCAATTTAGTGGGTCGTGACCAGCATTTAAAAAGAGAGAGAGAAGTAGAACACTATAGATTAGATTAGTATAGAGCAGAATAGAAACTAAGAGTCGATTGCAGTGAAGGGTTAGTATTGTCTTCTGAAACTCTCCTCTCAGTTGTGGGTGTGAGTGTGTGTGTGTGTGCACGCATGTACCTACACAGGGACAGCTGCCCCTCTGCATCCGCAGGGGACTGGTTCTAGGACTCCCATGGATACCAAAATCTAGAGATGCTCAAGTCCCTCATATAAAATAGTGTAGTATTTGCATACCCTATGCATAACCTTGTGAATACTTTAAATCATCTCTAGATTACTTATAATACCTAATACAATGCCTACACATCACTTCATTTGCATAGATTCAATGTAGTACTAGATGCATGGGGAATTCAAGTTTGGCTTTGGAACCTTGTGGATTTTTTTTTTTTTTTTTTTTTTTTTTTTCAGATGGAGTCTTGCTCTGTCACCCAGGCTGGAGCACAGTGGCACTCTAGGCTCACTGCAACCTCTGCCTCCTGGGTTCAAGTGATTCTCCTGCCTCAGCCTCATGAGTAGCTGGGAATTACAGGTGTGTGCCACCATGCCCAGCTGATTTGTTGCATTTTTAGTAGAGATGGGGTTCCACCATGTTGGCCAGGCTGGTCTCGAATTCCTGACCTCCGGCAATCTGCCCACCTTGGCCTCCCAAAGTACTGGAATTATAGGCATGAGCCACTGCGCCTGGCCTGGAATGTTTCCCTGCTTATTTTTGATCCAAGGTTGGTTGAATCCATGGATGCAGAACTCACAGATACTGAGGGTGTATTAGATTACAATGTAAGATACTTATCTCCTACTTAAGCTTGTGGTCAGAAAAGTTTGAAAACACTATGAATGATCATCAGTGAATCTTTTCCCTATTTATTCATATCTATCCCTGTTTTGAAAAAAAAGTTATGTCACTAAATATTTCTTGTAATGAGGAGCTAACATTTACTTAGCACGTACCCCGTGCTAAGTGCTTCATGACCCCTAAATTCACTTGATTCTCACAAAAGCCTTCTGAGATGAGTGATTGTATCCCCAGTTTAACATAGAGGAAACAGGCTCAGATAGCTGATGATGAGGGTGGTCAACCAGTGGCCATTGTGGTTGGTGTAGCTGAGGAAGGTGAGGACGGAGGTGTCGCAAGGACACATCTAATGGTTTTATTTGCCAGCACACCTGAAAGATGTTTGAAGCTTGCTCTTCCTGCTGTTAGACCTTTCTCTTGTACTTCTCGTTAACTCTGCAAAGATAAAGACCAGTTCGGCCGGGTATCGTGGCTCATACCTGTAATCCCAGCACTTTGGGAGGCCGAGGCAGGTGGATCATGAGGTCAGGAGTTCAAGACCAGCCTGGCCAATCTGGTGAAACCCCGTCTCTACTAAAAATACAAAAATTAGCCGGGCGTGGTGGTGCACACCTGTAATCCCACCTACTCGGGAGGCTGAGGCAGGAGAATTGCTTGAACCTGGGAGACAGAGGTTGCAGTGAGCCAAGATCATGCATTCTAACCTGGGCAACAGAGAGACTCCATCTTAGGAAAAAAAAAAAAAAAGAAAAAGAAAAAGAAAAAGAAAAGACCAATTCATGGTCTGCTAACTGAGGTCTCAAGGAGTGAGAAGCCGAGAGAAAGGCATGGTCCCGTATGGTCTGTTCACCCTGAAAGGCGAGCTCCAGGCAGGAATTTGAGGAGTGAGGAATAGCCAGGAGACCTGGGTTGAGCTTGCCGGTCAGAGAATGACATCAGACAAGTGGCCAGGGCTGCACATGGCAGGCTGGAAGGCTCCTCGTCCTTGCTTGTCTGAGACAGGTGGGAAGAGGGGGCTGACTCCTGGGGCTGGGGGAGGGGCCTCTGGCGTCCTCCCTGGGGCTGCCTTCCACAAGGCAGGCCGGAGCCTGAGCCCTGCCTCCTCCTACAGCGTGGCTTCGCGGATAGAGCAGAGGAAGAAGATGAACTGCAAGTCCTTCCGCTGGTACCTGGAGAACGTCTACCCGGAGCTCACGTGAGTGCATCCCCGGGGTTGGGGCCAGCGGCCCGGCCCACCCCACCCTTAGATCCCCTCAACACCGATGCTCTGGCTCTTTCCGGCTGCCGGGTTTTACCTTAACGCGAAGGCTCTTGGGGAACGAAGAGGGCATTACTGGGAGTTATAAATGAGGTGTGGTAGGAACCAAGTTTTTGATGGCCTCAGACCTAGAAATGGACATTATTCCCTTAGGAAACAACACTGTGTCACACAACAAAGGCTGCAGAGACATTTGTCCCCTCTAACCCTGTTCTTTCCCTTCTGGGAGTTTATCCTGAGGAAATCAAGCAAAGCAGCAGCTGTGGACTAGTAGCTCAGCAGCGGCCGTGAACCAACGAGGAACCGCCAGGCACAGTGGGTCATGCCTGTAATTCCAGCCCTTTGGGAGGCCAAGGCAGGAGGATTGCTTGAGTCCAGGAGTTTGAGACCAGCCTGAGCAACAGGCTGGTCTGTTTAGCAGAGACCTTGTCTCTACTAAAAATAAAAAACTTAGCTGGGTGTGGTGGCACACACCTGTGAGTGGGAGGATCACTTGAGCCCGAAAGGTAGGGGCCGCAGTGAGCCTTGATTATGCCACTGCACTCTAGCCGAAGTGTCAGAGAGATAAGGGGAGCAGAGGAGAGGGGAGCAGAGGAGAGGGGAGGGGGAAAGGAAAAAGGAAGAAAGAGAGAAAGAAGAAAGAGAGAGAAAGAAAGAAAAAGAATGAAAAGAAAAGAAGACAGAAGAAAGAAAAGAAAGGAAGGAAGGAAAGAAAAGAAAGAATCACTAATGGGTGGGCTGGGTTCAGTGAATCACCATATGTCGATCTAAACAAATATTATGCACCCATTAATATTATAATCATAGAAACTGTGAAGAAAACACGGGAAATGTTTGCTCTGGCAGATGAGAAAACAAAGTGCAAATGATGTATGCACTCGGGCTGTAGTTACCTAGGAATATGTGTGCGTTCTCAACAGGACTATGGCCAATAAGCTATGATGACCTTTTCAGCGTCTCGGTTACATCCATGTGGTTCATTTCCTCACCTTCCTCAGGTCTGGACTCAAAGGTTCCCTTCCCGAGAGACTGTCCCCTGAACACTCTTGAGTTTGCAGCTCCACCTCCTTCCCCAGCCTCCTCTCCTCCATGCTCCTTGTAGCCGTTATTATCATTTGGCATTATCTGGCCAATTAATTGTGTTGTATCTCCCTGAACTTGCCTGTAAGTTGCATGAGGGTAGAGGCTTTGATCTATTTGTTCACTGCTTTATCTCCAGCTCCTGGAACAGTGCCTGTCATAAAATGGGCACTCAGTAAATATTTGTAACTGAATAAATCGCACAGTCAGTATGCATCAATTGTGTCTGAAAGCCGCATGCTCCCTCTATAGCTGTCACCTTGGGGAACAGGTTTCCCATGGCTGCCAGCTTTCTCTCAAGGATGCTGCTGTGGCTTTCCAGAACACTCTACCCCTCAGAGCTTGCATATCCTTGAACGAGGCAAATCTTTGTCCTTTGAGGACAGGTTTGATTTTTGGCCAACAGCCACCATTAAGTTGTAGCCAAGTGTGGTGAATAAGCTAGATGATTAACCCAGATAATATAATCCCAGGTCCCAAATACAGCATGACTCTAAAGGAAGGAGATTAAACTGACTCCGGGAGCAATTTCTGAGAAATTCTAGAACGATGTGAGCAACGGCACTGTCACTGGAAAAAAGTCCGTGGCCTAGATAACCCTGGCTACCTGGACACTAGCTGTGACGGGAAGAACATTAATTTATGAAAATGCAACTTTCTGAAGTGGTCACTTCTAGGGGACAGTGTTCATTCAGATGCATCATTTCTGAGACCCTGAAGAAAAAAGAACAGTCACTCTTTACACTCTGTCAATGTTCATACAACATTTGGGTGAAGCCCGTGAGTTCCAGGCCTAGGGCAGGAGCTGGGCAGCCTGTGGGAAGAGGTGGGGAGGTCTGGGAATGCCCCTCCTTTCCAACCCCAGTGCCCTGCCACAGGATCTGATGGTACCCCAAGGGCCCAGGGGAAGAAGTGTCTCCTAACTACTAGAAACCTGGTTCCTCACAAGGCAGGAAAGTGGATGAACTAGCCACGTTGATGAGGAGCAGAAGCCATCTTCTGTTTCTTCTTCCACTTGTGTGAAAGTTAAAATAGTATTTTGTTGCTCAGATGGAAACCCCAGATCTCATTCCTATCTGGATTACTCACTGCCAGTTCCCAGGATAAGGGGCCAGGAGTGGATCAATTTGTTGATTAGAAAGGGGACCCACAGGTCTGAATGATACCAACTTCCCTCCAAACAGGGGGTCCCTAAATAGTTGCCCACACTTGGAAACAGTCAGTGGGGAGACTGAGGAGGCTGAAAGAAGAGGCTTCTGCTCTCCTATGCCTGGCACAGCTCTGCCCCTTCTCCAGGTCAGAGCTCCGCAGCTGGCCTCAACAACTGCTAATTTATTACTTGCATTAGGACTGTCAGGAACGGTTGTTCAGGCTGTGCATTGTACAAGCACACCATGTTTGTGAGGGTGCTAGTCACTTAGTAGACATTGCACGTTCACGACAGTAATTCCAAGCAAATGGCAGTAAGCATTCTTCTAACAAAACCAGTATATCATGTCAATTTTCTAACAGAAAGAAGCAGTGTCTTGGGGAGTGGGTATAATGGCAGCCTGCGTACATAGACGAGACCCATAGAGAAGGAATTGGATGCAGACTTTAGAGGGCTGCCTACAAACAGGACAGCTTAGCCTGGCACTGGTGGGGAGCTGGGGAAGGGTGGTGATGACTGCCATACCAAGCTGCTCCAGGAGCTGCTACCACAGCTTAGGAGCTGCATCGGGTTCTGAGATGGCTGCCCAAGCCCAGGGTTTCTTCCGTAAGCATCACTGGGCATTGCCACCTTGGTCAGTGTACACCTCACCTCTGAAAGCTGATCAGCTTGCACAACACCCTAAGCAACAGGGAAGTAGCAGGGTCTGGAACAACCCCTGGCCCTCCATATTCCGCCCTGAGCAGGATATTCCCCATAACCATCAAAGAGCCTCAGTACCCATCTTGTCTCTGTAGAGAAGGGAAATGTAACACGTCGCTCCTGGATGAGGCTGAGAGTGTGGAGCTCCTTCCCTCCAACACGCTTGCACATGGCAGGGGTTGCAAACTCCGATTCTTACAGTGATCAGGCAGGTGATACAAATAAGCCAAATGGGTATGGATGAGACCATAGAGAGTTGTGGGGACTTTGGCAAACTGGGATGTAAAAGCCCCACCCAGAAGGGGCAGCTGCTACTTACCACGATGGATTAGTGCCATGCTGGAAAAGCTCAGTGTGGCCTGATCTTCCAGTTTTTTCAAGGGAAGCTAGATTCAGATTTGAAGGTTTCTGTGTAACCTTCAAATCATTCAATATTTCAAACTAATTAAAAGCCACAGCCACCACGCTATGCAGGTCAGATGGTGTCTGGGGGCCAGATTCAGCCTGGCAGCCAGTGGTTTGCCACCTCTGCTAGAGACCTGCATGGCCTCCCGAAGGAGTCTGGAGAGGCACGGGCTGCTGCTAGGGGTGTGGGAGAGGAACTGAAAGGGGCTCTCTGAGCCTCTTGGGAGCAGATCAGTTCTGGAACTTAGAGGCTTCTAGCCAGCCCTGAGAAAGAAAGACCTGGTTTGGTCTAGAACCTGCAGATGTCCACATCAAAGAATGCCAAAAATATTATGATGGCCCAACCCCCAAGCCTAGATTCTCTCCCCAAAAGAGGTAACAGGAGGCAAAGAAGCAATAGCTAGACTGTAACCCCTCCTGCTTCGCCATAACTCCCAGGCCTGGTGAGTCCTTAATCTAAGAATGAACATAATCTGAACTCAGGTATGCAAGCCTGCATCAGCTGGGGCCAGCAGCTTCCTAAGGTTTATTACCCATAAGGTGTCAGAGAGGGAGAGAGAGAGAGAGAGAGAGAGAGAGAGAGAGAGAGAGTGTGTGTGTGTGTGTGTGTAAGCATATAATTAACTACTCTGAGATAAATATCTTTTACAACATTTATAATGATTTCTGTAGGATAGAGTCCTAGAAATGGCAATGTTGGTCAAAGGTGTGTGTGTTTCTAAGGGCTTTGATAGATAATACGACACTGCCCTCCTGAGAGGCTGTATTAATTTATGCTTTCGCCAGGAAGATGTGAGAAGATTCAATCTCACGGCTGTTGCCAACACTGCGCAGTGTCATTAAATTAAGTGTGTGTGTTTGTGTGTCCAAATACACGTACATGGTAAATACACATTGGTGACTCTGATACGTAGTTCTTTAACCATTACTGAGATTAAACACATTTTCATATTTGTGTTTAATTTGCCTCTTCAAAGCGCCCCCTTCCCTGTCGTTTTGGGGTTATTGAGCCTACATTTTGGCCCCATGTTCTCCTGAGGCTTTCCTCCTTCGGGACTGAGGGGCTCTGTTTTTCTGGCCTGAGCTCCCCCCATGGCTCCCCCATCCTCTATGTCTCAGGCCCGGCCTCCAGGGCAGTCCCAGGGGCTCCCAGATCCCTTGGAAGAACTCCTGGAACCAACGCCCAGTCTTCCCGGAGGCGACTCCTGCTCCTCGTCCAACCCTACTGACCTCCTTTTGCTGGCCAGGCTGCTCCCAGGCCCCTCCCCGCGGAGACCTTGGCGCCCCCAGAGCTGATGGGATGCCGCTCTCTGGGAGAGGGTGTAGGTAAGCCTGATGGGGCAGAGGACGGTCCTGACTGCTGCCTTCTCTCTCAGGGTCCCTGTGAAGGAAGTACTCCCTGGCATCATTAAGCAGGGGATGAACTGCTTAGAATCTCAGGGCCAGAACACAGCTGGTGACTTCCTGCTTGGAATGGGGATCTGCAGAGGGTCTGCCAAGAACCCCCAGCCTGCCCAGGTAAGCTGCTTAGAGCTCGGGTAGGAATGGGAGTGACGGAGCGCTGGGGGCCTTGCTCGGAGTGGGTTAGGGGACTTCCCCTGCTTATTCCGCTCCTCTGCCTACACCTTACACAAACCCACTTTGCCAGGGGCCCCTATACTCTGCTCCCACGCATTCATGTCCTACGCATTTCAATCCGCCTGTCACTTGGGTATCCTGTGTGCACCACTGGCTTTGTCCTTACCGAGGGAGAAGTGCTGCCCAGATAGTGCCCAGTTCTCTCCTGAGATGCATCTGGGCTTGGCTCGGGTGAAAGGCAACGTCCAAGGCTCCCGTGCACACGAGTGTTGCACCCACATCAAAACTAAAGCAGGTCATGGAGACCGCAGTGAGGACCAGCTCCCAGCTGCCCTGGTTCCAAGTCTTGTAATTCTCTCCCATCTCCCACAGTCCCTGGGTACAGCCGTGATTGCCCTCTGGCCAGCTCCGGCTAACTCCCCCACCTCAATATTTTATTATCAAAAAATTCAAACATACAGAAAAAATATGAAGAATTATATAGTGAATACCCATACACCCACGCCAGCTCCTATAATTATTCATAGAAATCTTTCAAAAACATGCCATGTGTTTGCTCTATCCCCTACCTACCCGTCTCTCCATCCATCACTGTACTTTTGACTTGGCCTTTCTGTTCCCTGCCTTGCAGGCCTGGCTGTTCAGTGACCACCTCATCCAGCAGCAGGGGAAGTGCCTGGCTGCCACCTCCACCTTGATGTCCTCTCCCGGATCCCCTGTCACACTGCAGATGTGCAACCCTAGAGAAGGCAAGCAGGTGAGTGTCCTCGCCTCTGGCACAGAGACCCAGCAGCCCCGGGGGACCGTGCCTCAGGGTGGCAGACCCTGGCAGGTGAGACCCCAGTCAACTCAAATAATCCCTGCAGAGCAAGGATCTGGGGCAGAGGGGGAGCAAAGTCTATTATCTACATCAAGCCAGTTATTTTACCCATGAGGAAATACTTCTTTGGGTAATTATTTATTTAGTGCCATCCTGCCAGGCTGTGAGCTCCATGAAGGCAGGGACCACTTGTCATGTTAACGCTGTATCCCTAGCTCCTGACAACCACCATGGTTCAAGTGTTAGCTTTTACAGACAGCCTGTGTTACATGTTTGAAATAGATCATCTCATCTAATCCACCTAGCCACCCAGTGATGTGGGTTCTAGTGCTAGCTTCATTTTATAGGTGAGTAAACTGAGGCTCGCTGAATCTGAAGAACATATGTCAGGTCACACCACTGAGAAGGGGTGGAGCTGAGATTCAAACCCAGGTCACTGTGACTTCTAGGACCACAGTCTTAAGCCAGCACATAGTAGGTGCCCAGTAAGTATTTCTTGACTGCTGGCAGACTGGGGAAACTGAGATCCAGACGCAGTGATGTCCAAGTTGGCATGACCAGCCTCATGTGAGCACTGTCTTTCCCATTCATCCAACGCTATCACCACACTGTCACCACTAATCCTGGGAGACAGGTCAGGGTCAAGGAAGACACGGATGCACAGAGAAGTGAAGTCACTTGCTCAGGGTACACAGCAGCAAGTGACAGTGGAACCAGAAGCTGGATTTCCAGAGCCAGCCAGCATCCTTCTGTGCTGCTCCCTTTCTTGCTTGGAGGGCTCCCTCGCTGCCCAGGGAATGGATGGAACCCAAGGCCGAGAGGCTGCTCCAGCGCTTCCCCTGCTCACCCTCCTCAGAAGCCCTCCCTCTGCCTCCTGCTGGCCAGCCTGCAGCGAGAAGGGTGCCTGGCTGTCTGATTTGGCCTGAAGGGCTTTCCTCTTACTCCCTTTTCTTTGCCTGGGTCAGCATGTTTTTTAAAGGATGAACAGCAGTTTGTTGTGCCATTCTGGAAAGCAGCCATATCCTCTCCGTCCAACCTGTGTGTGTGTCTGAGGGTTCTGCATGCCTAGCCTGCTTGCTGGGCCCGTGGAGCACTTGAAGCCCTTTCGGATGAAGGGGGATGCAGCCCGCCCTCAGCCCTGCCCTCTTGGCTCCCTCTACGTGGTCACGGGCACTCCTGCCTCTAATCAAAGACATGGTGAATGAGAGATGGAAGAGGGAGGTGGTTGCATGGGAGGCAAATAGGAGAGAAACCCAAAATAGACCTGTCTTACTAGTGGTATTCTTCCCTGAGCCTTGAAATCAGAGGCAGAGATCAGGTCTCTGCCTCTCATCCCTTCTCATAAAGCAACACTCTGTCCTCCACCCAGGCACTTCCATAATGTGGTACATTATGGAAGCAGCTCTTCTCCTCCTTGTCAAACGCAGGGACAGGGAGGCACCAGGAGGTGAAGGCACTGACCCAGAGCCCCTACATGACTCTGTGATGTGAGAGCTCCCGTCTCCCGCCACCCCGCTGGCCCCACATAACATCCCTACAAAGAAGGCAGCTCCCACTAGGGGTGTAGATAAGTGGCCTCACAGGTCAGCAGCTTAGGACTGTAGGAAGAAATCATGTGTGCCGAAGTAACAGATTTACCTTGGCTGAGAGGGACAAACTCAAGTGCCTACAGGGAGCTGGTGGGAAAACCCCCACAGGAGAAAAGTTGGGACCAGGCAGGAAGTATGGTGAACTGGGGAACAAGAGCCCATCTAAGGCAGAGGGCAAATCCTCAGCCCCAGCAACTGATGCTGCCAAAGAAACTCTGTGCCCAATAACTAAATAGAAGCTAGAAATGCAGATTTGCATGTGGCAACCAAGCTAAACTGTCAATAAGCACAGGCTACTGCTTTGCCTCCTCTGATCTAAACAGGAACTTCTGCAAACTGCAGAAGCAAGAGGCCACTGGGAAGGGCAGGGCTTAAAGCTTATATTAGGGGTAGGGTGGGGGCAGCCTCTTACGTAGGAACACACAGCCTGGTTTACGAGGGGCATGACTGGGCATGGTAGCTCTTGTCTGTGATCCCAGTGCTTTGGAAGGCCAAGACAGGTGGATCGCTTGAGGTGAGAAGTTTTATCTAGACCAGCCTGGGCAACATAGCGAGACAAGGTTGAATTGAAAAATTAGCTGGGCGTGGTGGTGTGCACGTGAAGTCCTAGCTACTTAGAGGCTGAGGCAAGAGGATTGCATGAGCCCAGGAGTTCAAGGCTGCAGTGAGCTATGGTGGCACCACTGTAAGAGCAAGATCATGTCTAAAAAAAAGGAGGGGGTGTGTCCTAGTTATATACAAGGGTTGCTTACATGCATGTGAAATGAAAGTACATTATTTTTTAAAACCTTTGTTTTCTCCTTCTTCTTTTAACCCATCTCCGTTCCTCCTAGAAATGGAGGAGAAAAGGATCTTTCATCCAGCATTCAGTCAGTGGCCTCTGCCTGGAGACGAAGCCTGCCCAGCTGGTGACCAGCAAGTGTCAGGCTGACGTCCAGGCCCAGCAGTGGCAGCTGTTGCCACACACATGACGGTAGCCCCGGGGCCTCCTGTACCTTTTGCATGAGACTTTGGGGCCGGAAGGGGGTTAGGGTGGGGGAGTGCACAGCGGGCCGTTCCCATCCCCTCACATTTCCGCCGGGACCATCAGCAAACACCCACCATGACACACGTTCTCCAAAGCTTGTTCCAGGAGGGTGCAGGTGGGCACGCCCCATGCCCTCAGCGCTGTCCTGGCCTTGCCCCCGGGAGAGGAGATGGTCAGGGTGCCGGACTGTTGCTGGGTAGAGACTGAGTAGGTGCCCCTGGCCCTTTGTCCTCTCCCTTGGCACTTCTTGGGGCCGAAACTATAGTGTGTGGTCTCTCCCTTGTCGCTTGGGGAGAGCAAGGACAGAAGGCCACATGGGCCTGTTGGGTCATGAGGCCCAGTGGTGTGGGCAGGCAGGGCGAGGAGAAAGTGGGCAGTGTGGATGGAGAGGCTGAAGGCTGGGAAAAGAGGGAAGAAGGGGAGAGGGGCAGCCTGCAGGGGCAGGAAAAGAACAGGAAAGAAGTGAGAAGCCTGGTGACCTGTCAGATGCCAGGCCCAGGGTGCTGCTGGGTTGGGTGGGGGATGGATGGGATCTTGGCAGCAAGAATGGGTAATTTGCAAGGAATGTGGATAGAAGAGCAGCAAAGCCCCAAAAGAACAAGGTCCCTTCCCCAGGACATAGTCCCTGCCACACTTCACCAGCCCCAGGGCCTGAGCCCAATGCTGTGCCTCCGTCCTGTGCCTGCGGGTGCCCACGTTCCTTAGCAAGAGGCTGCAAAGGGATCTCTAGGGGAAGACTCCGGCGTAGTTTATCACGCAGACTCCACTTCTTTTTGGCCGTGTGTCAGGCTGAGACCTCTCTCTCGGGCATTAATGAAGAGCTAGTGCCCTGTCCCTGCCGCCAGGTCCCACTGAAAGGACGGGTGGCTGCACACATCCTTGGGTAGCCCCAGCCTCGTTTGTCATTTTTGACTCCCGCTTTCTCAAAGGTTTTTGCCTCTTTCAATACAGCATCATGGATCAGGGGGGTTGGAAAGAAGGGCCCTCCTTTCTGGACTATGAACAGCCCCTAAGTCATGAGAGGCTAAGCCATCCAGGCTCAACCTCACCCTTATTCCCCTCCCCACTACAGGAGGGATTTTTTTGAAGGATCAGCTATTACACTGGGCTGGGAGGCTGGCTGTGGTTCCTGTTTGTGTAGAGAACTCCCAGTTCCTTTCCACAGCCACTGAGCGCATAGTCACACATCTACCCTGCGGCCTCGCCTTGGAACTGCTCCTGCTATCCCCACGCCCTTCTTCCCTCACCCCACTGGCTCAGGAAGTGTGACCTTGGGCAAATGATTGTTGGCACCAGGACCCTGGGAGTCTTTCTGTAAAGCAGACCAGCCTGGGGCAGATACACCTACTGCAGGAGCCCCCTGTCTTTCATAGGCCAAGGATCCACACACCCATAGAGAATTCATGGATTCCAGAGGGTCTAGGAAATCTCCTGAAATTGTCCCTAAAATATTGCATGTGTGTGCATAAACGCATTTTCCTGGGGAAGGAGTCCATGGCTTCTTAAAGAGGTCCCTGATCCCCAAAGGGCCTGAACCTCTGTTCTGGATTGAAGCCACTGTCTGCCCAAGCTGCCACCTCCCCATCTCCCTCCCTGGTGTGCTCAAACCACCATCGCCTGCTCCCTCCATGCGGCCCTTGAGGTTGGCAGCCAAGTGTCGGTGGTCCGCAGCACCTGCTCTGGAGGGCTCTCCAGCAGTTTCGCCTCCTGACTCTCACCAGCGTCCTCTCAGCAGCGCTCCTGTGCCCAAGTGCAGCCCTCTGGACTTGCCAGCGCAGGGCCCTTCGCCCCAGGGCCATGCTTCACCTGTCCGCTGTCGTGATGTTTCATCCACAGCCAGGTGCAGCCTCAGATCCCCTGTTCATCTGGGAAGACTCCTGCCACAGCTTAGGACTGAACTGGACCCAGGGCAAAGGCCTCTCCCCAGTGGATGGACTAGAAGGCCTGGGCCACACCGGGGTGTGGACCTTTGGGGCTGGGGAGCGGTGGCTGCTTCTGTCGACTGTAAGAGGACTGTTGACCAGAGGGCCTTCGAGAGGGTCTCTCCCTCCTTTGCTGTGGTCAGACCAGGCTCTGCACTTATCGGCCGGTCCTTTGTGGCAACTCAGCTCTATTCTGTTTTTGCTTTTCCTCTTCTTGACCAAAGCATGTGCCACTAGCTGTCCTTGAGGACCTCGTCTTTATGAAACACACACCTGGAATAAAACCACTTCTTACACGTCCACGTGCACCAGCGCCTTCCTTTCTGCCTCCAACCCTAGCCCTTCAGCACCACCCTCCCCCGCCTCGTGGGGGAAGCCAGGGCCTCCTTTCCGTAAAAGTGAAACTGAGCGTGCTCAGGTCTAGCCCTCTCCAGCACCTGGTAGCTTACTCCTCGGCCTCCGTGCCCTGTGGTACCCCAGGAACTCCTGACTACTCTGGCAGGGGCCAACAGGTGGTCCTACTGCAAGGGCAGGCCTGGCACCAAAACTGGGAACCAGCTCAGGTCAGGCTGAGCCCAGGCTCCTGTGGCCTCATCACGGGATCCTACTTGGGGCTTAGAAATGGAACAAATGGCTTCCCCAAATAGGTATGGCCCTGCCACCATGCTCTTCTTCCCCGGGAGCCAGCCCTGTCCCCTTGGAGCTGCTCTCCCCTGTTCTACCATGCAAGAAGGCAGTGGTACAAATTCAGGCAGCACACACTTCCTGGGTTAAAAACAGCAAAATAATTCTGAAAAGTGTCTTAGCAGACTAGCCTTGCTTGATCGGGTAGCAGATGCTTTGCCTAATGTTTCCATGGAAACCAATGGAAAACCCCCACCATGTCTGTGATCAGAAGCTGAACCTACCCAGGTAAAAATAAACACTGCTTCAACACACATAAGAACTGCGGTCGGCAGGCCAGCGCACCACTAGCCTCTCCTGGACGCAGCCATTTCTGCCCTCAGCCCCACTTTGCCGTAGGGCTGCTGATCTGGAGTTACCCGGAACTTCCCACCCCTGGGGCTAAAGAGCCTGGAGCAAAGCCCTAGCTGGCTGCAGAGCATACAACTTGGCTCCAGTGTCCAGCTTGGTCTGGGCTTAGGAGGCAAGTCACTGTAAAAGACCCTGGCTGCAGTCTCTATCCCCTGATCCATCCCTCCGTCCACTCAGGGAGCACAGCCCACCACCCACCGCCTGCTCGGGCCTCCCTCCTGGCGCGCTGGGCCCCATTTCCACTCTCCATCTATTTTCACTCTCAGCCTTGGAGGGCTCTGGTGCTGGCTCCTCGTGAGTCAGGCTCTCTCTCCTCTTGTTTGCTCTCCTCCAAACCTACCTCTCCTGAGGCCCATTTTCTGTACCACCATTTTCCCTGGGAGCTAGGGTTGTCAGCCTTTAGCCAGCCCCTGGAGCAATCAGCAAAAGCCCCAGGTTGGCTATTAACAGTTGCGTCACTGGCAGGAAAGTCTCGCAAGAGCCTACAGGGGAGGGAGTGCGCCAGGAGGGACTTCTGCACCAGGACCAGCCTCCAATTTGTACAGCAGTGAGCAGTTCCTGGATCCCTGGGGCTCTGTGACTTGGCTTCAGTTTTTACAAGGGCTCTTTCCCCGACCCCTCAGGAGGGCTGTCTGCATTTGCAGTTGGGAGAAATAACCTGGACAACATGACTGTCCTCCCAGGGCTCCAGCACCCCAAGGCCTGCGGGAGAGGTCTCCTAGCACTGCATGGGGTGTGGTCCTCTCCCACCAGGGAACAGGAAAGGAAACCTGGAAAGGAAAGGCTGGAGTTTATAACGTCTGCGATTTCACTGCCAACAATGTTCTCAGTGTGTTTGGTATTTGCGTGTCCCTGTGATGGTCCGAGTCAGTGCTCCTCCAGAAGGAGGGGGCGACCCAGCCAGCTTCTCTCGTGGGAAGAGGTCCCCACTACCAGGCACTTGGAAAGACCTGGAGATGGAGCCGGGGAGGCCCTACTCTCTCCTGGCCTGGCAGCTGGGCTGTCTGAGTAGCTGACCCGGACTGAAGCTCCAGAGCCATCTGAGGACACCGTCTCCTGCTGACTTCAGCCCTGTGACGTGTGGAGAAGAGTGTACTAGGGCTGTGGGCTCTAATGACCCATTCAAGCCAGGCGCAGTGGCTCACACCTATAATCCCAGCTATTCAGGAGGCTGAATTGGGAGGGTCCTTTGAACCCAGGAGTTCAAGACCAGCCTGGGCAACATAGGAAGACCCTATCTCTACAAATAAATAAAAATTCCATTAAAATTTTAAAAATACCCAGTCAGCTAGTTCCCTCATTACTCTGCCATTTGCCAGCTGTGAGCTCTTGAATAAGTTATCTCATCTCTCAGCCTCGATTTCTTTACCTGCTAAATGGGGTACTCACAGTCATAAAGGATTTTTTGTGAAGCCTGATTGCAAAGCATCTGGCCCTTTCTAAACGCTTAATCAATTTGTCATTACTATGATTAATAAATATTTTCAGAGTCCCTGCTACATGCCAAGCACTTTGCTAGGGGTGATGACACAAATATAAACAAGATAGAAATGGTCCCTGCCCTCAAGAACACATATTCTAGCAGAGGAGATGGACCATCAGCAGCAGCTGTGGTGCCACACGGTAAAAGCTACAGGGGAAGGCAGGAGCTCCGGGAGCAAGGAGAGGGAACTCTCACCCAGGGTGTCGGTGAGTTCAGAAGACGATGCTTCCAGGACAGCTTAAATGACATTCCAGGCAATGCCTGCCTCAGGCTGGATAAAGATTGGGCAGGATACGGTCTGGCGAAGTCCGCTGGCCACACTAGCAGACTTGGCAATTCAGCTGGCACCTTGCCAGGTGGCCTGGGCTTTTTACCCTGCAGGCAGCATCGTGGTGATGCAGACCAGCCTGCTACAACAGGAGACTTCTAGAAGGAAGCCATGGGAGCCATTTCAACCCCAACAGGCGTGACCTGTGCTTCTTGAGCTAGGGACCATTTCTCCAGGGCTCGGTATTCTTCCGTTCGGAAGGTGGGATTAGTTGGCATGGGAATTTGTGACCCTTGTCTGGAGAGAATAGATACTTATGGTGGAGGCGTTCCAGGAAAGACTCGTCTCTGCCACACTTCCAGGTTGCTTCTGATCCCCTCAAGCCATCTGAAAACAAAGCCTGTCTAACAATTTGTCTTTCAAATATGTATCTCTTAAGATGTGGTCCAGATAACCTGCTCAGTCTCCCTGGAGGGATTGTAGATCTGTATGTTCCTGACTCTGACCCAGACTGGCGGGCTCAGAATTCCCTTGTCTGTATTGAGTGGCCCAAGTGATGTGCTTGCACATTTAAGTCCCGTGCACCAGGAAGGAGAGCTGGGGGCCCCGGGAGGGGAAGATGTGCAGGAGAGAGTCAGGATGAGCTGGGCTCTGGATTGCGTTCCTTGACACTCAGCTCTGGACTCACCGCAAGAGGGAGAAGCCAAGGGGAAAGAAGGCAACCCTTGGACTCCTTACTGTACTTCCCCAGGAGCCAGAAGGATGTAGGTACTGGAGTCTGAGCCCAGTAGTGGTGGAGAAAGTCCCCAGCTGGGAGACCCTCAGTTGGTTGGGAAACCAGGGATGGTAGGAGAATCTTGGCGACTTTCTGGCAGGAGAACCAGAAAGTAAGAGTCTTTAGAGACAGCTGCTCTAGGACCACCCGGACAGGGTCCCTCGAGTCAGAGACGGCTCCCAGCATGACAGGAGGCTTGCTGCTCTCCCCGTGGGTGGACTGCAGGTCCCACGGCCTTGTTAGACAGAGCTCCAAGTTTCTCTGCTCACAAGGGCAGGGACTGCCCCTCGCCCAGGATGACTCTGCCTTCCAGAGCCTTGTTCTCCACGGGAGTGGGAGTGTGGGGGATACTAAGGTTAAATCAGGTCATAGGAAGTTGTGAAGTCAGTAGGTGGAGCATCAGAGTGGCACTAGGGGCTTTCTCTTGGGTGTGCGGGGTGGCCTTGGTCCTGCAGAAATCTGGTGGGGACATGGGGCTGACTTCTCCTTCTGAAGGATGCTGGGAAGGTGAGCTGGCTCTGGCAGTGCTTAGAGCTCCCGGGGGTTCCCCCACCTAGACCATGCAAACTCTCACCCCTGTGCCTCATCATCACGCCCATCATCAAGCCCACAGTGGTGTGCTGGACACCTGCCCCACAAAGGACGTGGAATGCTCTCAGAAGAGCCCCGCGAACCACCGATGGTCACAGCTGTCCAACGCCTGACAGCAGACAGCCAGGCCAACCTCAGCTCCCACTCTGTCTTCCTCACCCTGCAATCAACCAAGCTGACCTGAATCATGTAGTTTGAAGCTGCTTTCTGCTTTCTCTTGTTGGTGCTTTTGCTGTTTTCCCCCATACTTTGTTAACTCCATGGGTTAAATGCTACCCATTTTTCCAGACAAATAAATGACGCCTCCACAAGGAAACCCTTCCTGATCCCCCAACTGTCTGAAAAGAAACTCTCCAGCTTGCTTCTCAAGGGTATTGAGTGTTCCTTCCCAGCCTGTCATCACCTTCCTCCATCTGCCATGATGTGTTCCTGTCTTTGCTACTCTCATCCTCTTTTTCTGTTAGATTGTAGCTCCTTGCTGACAGGAAGCATGCCTGCTCCAGCTTCATACCGCGCACTGCCGCAGCTCAGAGCCTGCTTCTCAGACTTACAGCAAATGTTTGTTTGCTGAATGAATTATTAAAGATAAAGCATTCTATCTGGGTTTGTTTCTGTTTTGCTTTGTCTTCTAATGATAAAGCATTTTGACATTTAGGAATTAGTACATTGCATACAGAAAGCACGCAATATACATTTGTTCCTCTCACTTCTTCCAAGTTTGGTATTGTCACAACTCCACCCTCTCTATTCATTCGTTGTCTCAAAAACAATGTGTCGGTGATGCTGAGGACTGACCCAGACTGAGCACTTTCTGGGTACTCAGAATCTTAGTAAGGCTACCATATGCACTGCAATGAGATAGGTTCCGATACATTCACTTTACAGATGAGGCTTAGTTGAGAGAAGAAATTTGCCCAAGGATAAACAGCGAGGTTTAAACTCACTCCCACAGGAGCACATGTCAATGGTCCCACAGACCAGCCCCTTCAGTTGGGAACTTATTAGAAATGCAAACTCTTGTCCGGGCACAGTGATTCATGACATAATCCCAGAACGTTTGGGAGGCCAAGGTGGGAGGGTCACTTGAGCTCAGGAGTTTGAAACCAGCCTGGGCAAAATAGTGGGACTTCATCTATACTATAAATTTAAAAATTAGCCAGGCATGGTGTTGCATGTCTGTAGTCCCAACTACTTGGAAGGCTGAGGCGGGAGGATCATTTGAGCCCAGGAGATTGAGGTTATAGTGAGTTATGATTGCAGCACTGCACTCCAGCCTAGTCAACAGAGCAAGACCCTATCTCAAAAAGAAAAAAAAAAAAAGAAGAAAAGAGCCCAGTTGTGAGACTGAAGCAAGCGAATCACTTGAGGTCAGGAGTGGGAGACCAGCCTGGCCAACATGGGGAAACTCCATCTCTACTAAAAATACAAAAATTAGTCTGTAGTCCCAGCTACTCGGGAGGCTGAAGTAGGAGAATCCCTTGAACCCAGGAGGCAGAGGTTGCAATGGGCTGAGATGGCGCCACTGCACTCCAGCCTGGTCAACAGAGTGAGACTGTCTCAAAAAAAAAAAAAAAAAAAAAAAGAAGAAGAAAAGAAATAAAGAAAGGCAAACCCTTGGGCCCCACTCAGAACTACTGAATTGGAAACTCTGGGGGTGGGGCCAGCCCTCTGAGTTTAACAAGCCTTCCAGGGGATTCTGATGCATGCTCAGGTTTGAGAGCCACTGTTTTGGTGACTGAGATGGGTTCTGGTCCCCTGACTGGGGGCCAGTACATGTCACCACAAGCACAGAAGGCTCAAAGAGCTGGGTGCTGTGGGTCTTGCCTCTGCTAAGCAAGCTGCCTGCCACAGAGCTCTGGGTAGTGATGGATCCCTCTGGGGTGGAGGGAGGGTGGGCACTGGGCTGGGCTAAGGGTTGCCACTGAACCAGCTACCATATGCCAGCCTCGCTTGGCATGATTTATGAGTTTCTTCCCCAGCACCAGCCACATATGGCTGACTTCATTCTAGAAGAGCTTCTGCTGCAGAAGATCTATTAATCAAGGAATCAGTGCTGCACCCCCAGCCTGCGGGACGGGCATACATTTTACTGTAAGTTACATGACAAAGTCCTTTCTACGAGTACTCCCTTCAATGACATTTATAACTAGTCCTAGTACTCACTGACCCCTGAGACACACAGTTTATCTTTTTGATCCTTACAATCCTATCAGGTAGGTATTTTCAATATCACTCCATTTACAAACTAAGATATTAAAGCTCAGAGAAGTTAACCTACTTGCCCAAGATTACCCAGCTAGCAGGATTTAAAATCATGAGTCTGATCCAGGGTCCATGTTCCTTGCTGCCCCTTATTGCCTTTCATGTATCAGTTCGTATATTCATAGACCCCTGACACGTTTGTGCTGTTATCCCCATGTTGCACTTGAGGACACTGAGACCCCAAGCAAAGCTCTAATGGGCTGAGAGCTCTTCTCCCCGCATCCCATATCCTTACGTGGCTGATTCTTAGAACCCTGGGAGGTAGGGTGGGCCAGGGTTGGTTTCGCCATCATCATTTTGCAGATATAGAAACAGGATGGGAGGCTGAAGCACCTAAAGTCACGGTGGCCCACGCCTATAATCCCAGCTCTTTGGGAGGCCGAGGTGAGTGGATCACCTGAAGCCAGGAGTTCCAGATCAGCCTGGCCAACATGATGAAACCCTGTCTCCCTAAAAATACGAAAATTAGTCAGGTGTGGTGGCTCTTGCCTGTAATCCCAGCTACTCAGGAAGATGAGGCAGGAGAATTGCTTGACCCCGGGAGGTGAAGATTGCAGTGAGCCAAGATCACACCACTGCTCTCCAGCCTGGGCAGTAGAATGAGACTTCATCTCAAAAAAATAAGTAAATAAAAAAATAATAATAAAGTCATAGGGCAGGAAATTGGTACCACAGGACATAATAGACCCAGGAATACAGTGTCCCATGATGCAACTTTGGAGGCGATTGTGAATGATCTGCCTGGGGCCAGGCATCTTCTCTGGGGTTCGGGAGGGTGAGATCCCTGGCGGAGCTGGCCTGAGGGCCCAGGGCTATGTGCAGCACGGCCTGCTTTCTCCCTGCCTCCTGGCCTGGTCTATTTGCTCCAAATGTCCTCCTGGCCTCAAGGTTCTCTGCTCTGCCTTATTTGTCCTCGGACATTCGTTTTGTGCTTGTTCAGACCTGTGTGTACCCTTCCCTGTGGCTTTGTCCACTCAAGGTAGACGCTTCAGGATGCTTTGTGGAGCCCCACAGCTTCTACCAGGTGCCTGGATCTCTGCATGCTCATTCAGCAGTGAGGCTTATTTAAAATGATCACAACCAAGTGTGTCCATCTCAGTTATTTCTTGGCTGCTTTTCTGTGTTGGGCAGCACGGATGGAGAGGAGAGTTCAGCCTTGCAATAAGAGAACAATTGCTGTAGCTCTGGCTCCGCTATTTCTGAGCTGGAAGACTTCCGGCCGGCCACTTGGGCATCCTGAGCCTCAGAGTTCCCAACCGAAAAATGGGAATGATGTGGGGACAGATGAAATGGGAAAATGTCTGTCATCAGGTCTTGTAAACTGGAGAGCATGCACAGCTGTCTGGGAACCATCAGGATATTTTTATGTGACCCTGGGCAGGCCAGAGCTGCTAGACCCTAAAGCTTTGAATTTTCCAGCTGATCAGGACATTCTCCAGCCATCAGGGCAAGACTTTCCAGCTTAGACATGATGTCCTGAAACAGTGGGAAGTTGACCAGAGAAAGAAGAGGTTGGGGAGTCCAGGCACCCTCTTAATTCCTGAGTGGAAGACTGCTGGTCTGGCTTTGAAACCTTGTTTCATGGCACTTGCTTTTACCTTGTGAAGAAAGTTAATTTCAGCAGGGGACTTAATGTTCCAACAAGGCTTTGAAAACCTTCAGAACATTGGGGCCAGGAGGGAAGGCTGTAAGGCGGAAGAATGGTTCCATTTGAGGTCTTCAGAGCACAGCTGTCAAAGCCTTGTCTGCATCCCTGCCTGACATGACCTAGGGCTCCCTGGGCCTGCCTCATGGAGCAGAGAAGAGGCAGGCTGCAGGGATAGTTCTCGGCCAGTGCCCTCTGTTTGTCGGGGCCATACAGCAAGCGCATGGCCTTACTGCCATCACCAGGCCTGAGGGAGGATGGCAGTCACGCTGCTGAGAAGGACCCACAGATATTTATCCACAACACAGAGAAAGCTGCTGACGGGAGGCCCCTTCGCAGCCCAGTATTCAGTGTGCCCAACAGAAGAGAAAGAGAAGAGTCTGGGAGCCTAACCTAGAATTGAAGCCTTTATCTTCCTAGCTGGGCAACCTGCCTAGTTACTTGAACTGTCTGAAACTAGGTCCCCTCACTAGCAAAACAGAGATCATAATATCTACTTCTTCGGGATGCCATAAGATTTAAATGAGATAACACTTGTCAATGAGCTAAAGTAAATGAAGAAAAAGAGGCACGGTGCCCAAAAGAGTGCCCCAGCACCCTGAGGAAGAAGTATTTGTCCTGCTCACGGCTGGACTGCCAGAGCTTGGTACAGAAGAGGTGGTCAGTAAGTGTTTGCTAATGAATGAATGAGGCTCTGTTGAGGCAAGATGAACCTCTCCTGGAAGGTGCTGACTCCAACCCCAGTCCTAGCCCTGGTTCCTGGGCTCTAAAAAGGGGCATGCATTCGGCCGGGCGTGGTGGCTCAAGCCTGTAATCCCAGCACTTTGGGAGGCCGAGGCGGGTGAATCACGAGGTCAAGGGATCGAGACCATCCTGGTCAACATGGTGAAACCCCGTCTCTACTAAAAATACAAAAAAAAAAGTAGCTGGGCATGGTGGCACATGCCTGTAATCCGAGCTACTCAGGAGGCTGAGACAGGAAAATTGCCTGAACCCAGGAGGCGGAGGTTGCAGTGAGCCGAGATCGCGCCATTGCACTCCAGCCTGGGTAACAAGAGCGAAACTCCATCTCAAAAAAAAAAAAAAAAAAAAAAAAAAAAAAGAAAAAGGGGCATGCATTCAAGACAGATGCATGCCAAGCTTGTTAACTTTGCAAAGAGGAATCCTGTCAGGGATGGATAGGATGGACAAATGAATGCAATTCAAGGGCAAGAATGCCAGGAGCTTCCTTGAGATTCTCCACGCCATCCCTAGCCACTGGGTAAGGGCCCCTCCTAGAGATTCCTTGGGTGCCTGTACTTCCCCGCTTTAACCTTGAATCAGAGTTGCATTGGAATGGCCTGTGCTTTTCTGCACTCCAATTGGACTGTAGATTGCATGAAGATGAAGACTTGTCTATTGCACTTAGTATAGTACCTCGTGCATGGTGGGTGCTTGCAGTAGGTGTTTATTGAATGAATGAACAAGTGGCGATGAGTACAATAAAACTACTGTTCTCCCTCAGTTCTAAGAGTCTCAGGGGTTTGGGATGCAGGTTAATTTGTTGTCGGCTTTTTCTTTTAATTTGGCTGTTGACATGCGTTTTCATGAAATTAGGTGAGGTATGACCCACTGAAAAGTCTTTTTCATCAGTCATAGGAGATGTAGCATATGCAAGTGGATGCCAAATCAGTGCCTGATTAAACAGACAATGAATGTGAGAACAAAGATTATACAGCAGAGATGATGTGGTACATACAGATGGGGATGCACCTACCTTGTTAGAAAACTGCCTCCCATACTAATGGATTTGTTGAAAGGCTAAGGCAGTGGAAATTGCAGCTCTGAAATTATCTAAGGTTTTCATTTAAACTGGCAGCAAAGAGAAACTGATGCAGACTTCTCTGTGGTCCAACAATAGTCATCGTCAAGCTTTTGCCTAGGGCCATGTCTCAGCTCAGGATATAGGAGTCTTTAGTTATTTGCATACAAATTGCAAATATCTACAAATTCTTTGCTCAAACAATTTTTAAGCAAAATGTTATTGCTTCCCTGAAGGTCATAATTCCTTGCTTTTTCTCTTCAATATTCTTCTCACTTAGGAGCCACTCACATTGACCCAAATTTTCCATCCCAGGAGATGGTAAGAGAGCAGGGGCCAAAGGAAGGGGAGTGGGTGGCGGGGTGATGGAACCCACTTTTCAGGACACCTACAACCTGACATGTGTAATGGACTAGATCAGGCATCCCCAAACTACGGCCCGCGGGCCGCATGCGGCCCCATGAGGCCATTTATCTGGCCCCCCGCCGCACTTCAGGAAGGGGTACCTCTTTCATTGGTGGTCAGTGAGAGGAGCAAAGTATGTGGCGGCCCTCCAACAGTCTGAGGGACAGTGAACTGGCCCCCTGTGTAAAAAGTTTGGGGATGCCTGGACTAGATGTTTGTGCTCCAGCCCCCAAACTCATATGTTGAAACCTAACTCCCAAAGTGATGGCATTAGAAAGTGGGGGCCCTTGGGAGGTGATTAAGGCATGAGGGTGGCAGCCCTCATGAATGGGATTAATGCCCTTGTAAAAGACACCTAGAGAACTCTCTCACTTTCTTTCCTCCGTGTGAAGGTACAACAAGAAGGTGGCCATCTTGCACCTGGAAGAGTCCTGTTACCAGCGTCTAGCCATCCTGGCACCTGATCTTACACCTGCAGATCTGGAGCGATATATTCCTATGGTTTATCAGCCACCCAGTCTATGGTACTTGGTTGTAACAGACCCAACAAACTAAGAGTGATAGAGAGCTTCAAGAATTCCAAGCTGGGGCTGTGTGGGGCAAAAGAATTCCAAGCAGGAAGGCCAGGTGTGGTAGCTCACACCTATAATCCTAGCACTTTGGGAAGCAGAGGCCGAGGTGGATTGCTTGAGGCCAGGAGCTTCAGACCAATTTGGGCAACACAGGGAGACCCTGTTTCTACCAAACAAAAATTAAATATTAGCCAGTCATGGTGGTGCACAGCATTAGTCCTAGCTACTTGGGAGGCTGAGATGCGAGGATCACTTGAGCCCAGGAGTTCGAGGCTATGGTGACATGTGATTGTGCCACTGCACTCCAGCCTGGGCAATAGAATGGGATCCAGTCTCGAAATAAAGAAAAAAAGAAGAAAAAGAGGAAGAATTGCAAAAAAGTGAAATAATCAGGTTTTCATTATGAAAAACTTCCTCTTCCACAGCACGGAAGAGGACAGACTATTAGAGGGTAGTGATCGATGTCTATTCTTTATCAGCCAAAACTACCTGCTTCCTTTTTCTGGGAAATGCTCTTTCTCTTGTGGGTCGAATAGAAGCTTCCATTTTATAATAGGCTCCATTAGCTGCCTATTGCTGTGTAACAAATTACCCCACGATTTAGTGGCTGGAAACAATGAACATTTATTATCTCACAGTTTCCATGGGTCAGGAATCCAGAAGGGACTTAGCTGAGGGTTCTGGCTCAATGACTCTCATGAGGTTGCAATCGGTGTGTCAAGCCAGGGCTGCAGTCATCTCAAGGCTCCAGCAGAGACAGAGAATCTGCTTCTAAGCTCACTTCCATGGGCTTTCTCCATAGGGCTGTCTCACAACATGGCAGCTGGGCACATTTGGCAGCTTTTTACAAACCAGTATTGGAAAGCTGTCAGAGGTGGGAAATGCTCCCTTTTCTATTGGCATGCCTGTGTCCAGTCAGAAGCAGGCTAGGGAGGTTAAGCAAGGATTGTTAAATTTCACCAGAATTTGGTTTGAAGTGCTGACTCTGTTTACATCCCTGGGTGAGCTCATTAGCATGTGTCAGAAATGCAGCTTCAGTGGCTCCAAACATCCCCCGCTGCTCCCAGGCTTGCAGAATGGTAGCCTGACACGGCAGAGCCACCTTGGCCTCCCTGTAAGCTCCCCCCCCCAAGCAACCACACAAGTCATCCTCAATAAAGGCTTCTTTTGTGGCCCAAACAGGCCCTGATTTGAGAATGCATCACTCCCTCTTCTGCTCAGGCTGAGGGGAGAGGTGGGGCAGTGTATCCAGGTGGAACGGAGCATGAATCTGGCCGGTAAATGGTAAAGCCCTATGGAGGAGTAAGGAACACGGATGCATTGCCAGCCTCAGAAATGTTCCTACTGGCTTTAGCACTATAGCTATGCAGTAGCCAAGACAGAATATAACTTTGTAATCAAATCTTTTCTTTTCTTTTTTACAACTTTTCCTTATGGAAAGTTTCAAGCATATGAAAAAGAAGAGGTGAAAATCCACCACCCAGCTTATCAATTTATGGCTGATCTTGTTTCATCTACACCCTTCCACTGGATTATTTGAAGCACATCTCAGATATGTCATTTCATCTGTAAATATTTCAGTATACACTCTAAAAGAGAACAACTTGACAAAATAACCACAATGGCATTATCAAATCTAAAAGTCACAGTAATTAATACCACTGGAATCTTACACTGGCGGGCAAAGGAGCCTCCTGGTGCTGTCTTCTCCTTTCCCTCCATCTCCAACAGGAACAGTGCGCCAAGTGCAAATCAATGCAAAAGGCAAGGATCAGAGCAAGGCAAGGTCCCACCGATGCTGGGGTCATTACTGCTGGCTGAGCAGCTTTAGAAATTGACAGATATTTGTTGAAATACCTTAACAGATAAAAATATTAAAAACCAAACAAACAGTCCTTATGTTTTTATCAGATCTTTTGGCCCTTACCAAAGGGCCAAGGATAGCCTATTAGAGAATCAAGAAGTGTCAGAAGGTGAACAAGAGTCCTTGCCTGAGCAGCTGGTGACTGGACTGGCCTGGGGTCCTAGGCCTCCACTAAGATACAGGGGTAACTTCACAGTAACATGATTTTCTTAGACTTCTTTCTGGCAGTATCGTATGACAGCAATATTAAATACTGCTGGGGAATATGTTTGATTAAGTATAATGTACATGTAGAAAGTGTACAAAACTCTTAAGAGTTTGTTTCATAATAATAGTTATCATTTACCCAGCTCTGCACTTACCCAAGAATTAAGTTAAACAGTGAAAATGAGATGGAAACAGCATAACTGTTACTAGGACAGCCGGTCACATAAATGCAGAATAACCTTTATAAATAAGCAGGATGATTAGGGCATCCCTGTGCAGGAGTGGCCTGCAGTGAGAAGTTAGAGCCCAAGCAGGAAGAGGAGCTTGTCGAGGCAGAGGGTGGCTGGGGGCCGGAGTGGGTGGCTATCAAAGCTGGTGATGGGCAGGGGGAGAAGGTTGTCCTTGTTGGGAAGCCTGAGTGATCCTCTATCCATGGCCTCTCAGGGCATCGTGCTCCATGCTGGCTGCACACTGACTCACCGACAGGGGCTCTGTTGGTACAGAATCTTATACAGACTGTAGAATCCCAGTAACTAAACTGGTTTGTTGCAGGAATATTGAGTAGGATTCAGAGATGCTCACCACTCACATATAGGTCACAAGGCTCAAATACATAATTGTCTCAGTAGCGATCATTAGCCTTTTACAAGAAGGAAAGAAGTAATTTCTCAACCCAAGTACCTGAAAAGATTCAGAGGGCTTGGCTTAGAGAAGCAAGGGTATCGAGGATATGTTGAGGTATCAAGCAAGACTTTGCTCTCTAATCAACTTCATTCTAATGACCATTTGTCCTCAACAGCCTTTCAGTACATGCATCTTCAAATCTTTTCCCAACACGTTGAAAGAAACATGAAGTTTCCTCCTCCTCTGTCATTTTAACTGCAACCTCCCACTGGGATTTGCAAAATAATTGAGACGAACATTATGGTAATCCTTTCTGGAGGTGCACTGTAGCTGGAAGCTGGTGACCATACTTCTAACAGGTCTCTGAGCTCTCTGACAGTGTCAAAGGAAAGTGATATCTAGAATGGCCAGAGTCATTATGGTCATTGTGGGTAAGGACTTAGAATTGTTGGATACTCTTCAAACTACTCACTATGGAACAGACACTAAGAGACTCAACTATACTCCTTTTCTCCAAGCTAGAGAAGAAATATAGTTGGCCAAGCCCGAGGGGATAAACTAGGTACTCCACAACAAATGCTCATAGGTAAAGGTGGGAGTATTACCATGACAACCCCTCCAACCCTGGGCTTCCAAGAAAGAAACAATAATCTATCCCATTTCTCTTAAATCACAGTCCACACACCTTAACTTCAAACATCTGACAAGAATGCAGGGCCTGTCTCAGTTAAGTGATGTCATCAGTTCTCA
The DNA here is from genome assembly GCF_048565385.1 of Saimiri boliviensis. Taxonomy (NCBI): domain Eukaryota; kingdom Metazoa; phylum Chordata; class Mammalia; order Primates; family Cebidae; genus Saimiri; species Saimiri boliviensis. Next base: position 34,341,127 of record NC_133450.1, on the reverse strand, counting down.
TTAGCCTCTTCATACTCTTTTGAAAAGCATAAAGAAAATTACCTCTGGCACAGAAGAGGCTTTTAAACCAATCTTTTCACAATATGTCTCAAATTGAACATCACTTAAGTGTATAATTACAAAAAAGAGTATGCTAGCTATGTTGACACAGGATCTCTAAATGTAGCCAAAGAGGTTACTATCATCTTCAAAGGCAAAACATCTTTCTTAGGCTTACAAGACAAACTATGTAATGGAGTAGACAGGAAAGCAAGTCACTAATGAATTATCTACCTCTAAGGTTTCTTTCTTTTTTGAGACCGGGTCTCACTCTGTTGCCCAGGCTGGAGTGCAATGGCACAATCTTGGCTCACTGCAGTCACGAACTCCTGGGCTTAAGCGATCCTCCCACCTCAGCCTCATGCATAGCTGGGACTACAGGTATATGCCATCATCACTCAGCTAATGTTTGCATTTTTTGTAGAGATGGGGTTTTGCCATGTTGCCCAGGCTGGTCTCCAATTCCTGAGCTCAAGTGATCTGCCAGCCTCGGCCTCCCAAAGTGCTGGGATTACAGGCATGAGCCACCGCACCTAGCCACCCTGTAAGGTTTCTATCACTGAAATTCCCCTCAGACCATCATCTAGCTTCTTTTAACTTCTCCATCTTCCGAGTGCCCTCATGATTTCAGCCTCTCAGGCCCTCCTATCTCCTAGCCAACCATTCACTTGCCTTAACGTCTAGCCCAGAGTGTGAGTAGTCTTCAATATTACGCTTGTTACTTACCTATGATTCCTTGTCCTCTTAGTACTTCGCCAGCATTCCCTCCCATAAAAATGTTATATTGCTCCATGTACCAAAGTTTATGCTTGTCTCTATCCCTACTGCCTAAGATCATTCTTGCTCATCTTTGTAGCCATTTGTGTGCCTTGCACTGTTTAGCCAGATTCTATCACTATTTACTGTTCACCTACTATCTACCAGGTCCTTTCCTATGCCACCTCATGGAAAACAGTATCGTATAGGAGAGCTTGCTAGTCAAAGTGTGGTCACCTCAAAGTTTGTTAAAAATGTAGCCTGTGAGTCCACCTCAGACCAACCAAATAAAAACCTGCATTTTAACAAGATACTCAGGTGTGCAACATTTTGAACAGTACTGGTATAAATGCACATTAAAATATCCGGAGGTTTTTAATTCATGTATTTTTAAATTCCATTATTGAGTGTTGGGTTAGTTTGTTTTCTGTTGCTGTAATAGAATACTTTCTTACTGGGCAATTTATAAACAATAGACACTTACTTGGCTCACAATTCTGGATCCTGGAAGTCCAAGAGCATGGCACTGGCACCTGGCAAGGGCCTTCATGTCATCCCATGGTGGAAGGCAGAAAGCAAGAAAGAGTGAGAACAAGAAAGACAGCAAGGGGGGGCTGAACTCACTTTTATGTCAAGACCACTCCTGATAACTAACCCACTCCTGTGGAAATGACATTAATCTATTCATAAGGCTCATACCCTCATGACCCAGTCACCTCTTATTAGGCCTTACCTCTAACACTGTTGAATTGGGGATTAAGTTTCCAACACATAAACTTTGGGAGACACATTCAAACCATAGCAGGTCCATATATTTTTAGGACTGTTACGTCTCTTGATGAAGTTAGTTTTATCGTTACAAAGCATCCCTCTTCATCTCTGGTAATATTCCTTGTTATGAAGTCTACTTGATTGATATTAAGTATAGCCACTCCTGCTTCCAATGCTTAATGTTTGCATGGCATATTTTCCCCATCGTTTTTACTTTTATCCTGTGTCCTAACATGTAAAGTGGATTTCTTATAGACCACATGTAGTGCTGTCTTGCTTCATGATACAGTCTGACAATCCTAGTCTTTTCATTGTTTAGACCATTTATATTTAATAAAATTATTAATAAGTGGGTCCAAATTTACCATCCTGCTATTTGTTTTCTGTTTTCCCACCTGTTCTTTGTTCTTGGGTCCTGGCACAGAGTAGATAATCTATAACAAAAGCCTGTAGGTGAAGGTGGGAGTTAGCATTACCATGGCAACTCCTCCAGCCCCAGGTTTCCACCTTATCTTGATATCCTATCTTCTTCCTTTTTTTTTTTTTAAGTGAGTTCTCCAGGGTTTACAAACAGAAATCATTATTTTATTTTGAGACAGATTTTTACTCTGTTGCTCATGCTGGAGTGCGATCATAACTCACTGAAGTCATGAACTTCTGGGCCTGAGTGATACTCCTGCCTCAGTCTCCTGAGTAGTTAGGACAATAGGTACATGCCACCACATCTGGCTAATTTTTTATTTTTATTTCAGAGACAGGGTCTTGCTATGTTGCTTAAGTGTAGCCTAGAATTCCTGGCATCAACTGATCCTCCTGCCTTAGCCTCCCAAAGTGCTAAGATTATTGGCATTAGCCACCATGCCTGGCCCTCAAATATGTATCTTTAACTTTTCAGTCTACCTTTCATGTTAAAAAATATTTCAACCATGTACTTCCATTTTTCCCTACTGTCTTTTGTACTATTGTCATCATACTTTTAATTAATTATTTTTGAGATACCGTCTCACTCTGCCATCCAGGCTAGAATACAGTGGTGTGATCACAGCTCACTGCAGCCTCCAACTCCTGGGCTCAAAATATCCTCCCACCGCAGCATCCTGAGTAACTCAGACTACAGGCATGCACCACCACACCTAGCTAATTTTCTTATTTTTTGTAGGGACAGTCTTGCCATGTCACATGGGCTGGTCTCAAACTCCTGGGCTCAAGTGATCCTCTTGCCTCAGCCTCCCAAAGTGCTAGGATTACAGGTGTGAGCCACTGAGCCTGGCTTGTTGTCTTACATTTTAATTCTATGTTAACCCCATAGTACATCTTTAAACAGTAAATCATCTATTAAAGAAATTTTAAAATGAGAAAAAAAATCCTCATACTTAGCATTTCTGGTACTTCCCATGTATTTGTGTAAATCTTGTTTCTGTCTGCTTTTATTTACCTTTTGCCTAAGGAATTTCCTTTAACATTTCTTTTTCTTTTTTTTTTTTTTGAGACAGTCTCGCTCTGTTGCCTAGGCTGAAGTAGAATGGCTCGATCTCGGCCCACTGTAACCTCCACCTCCTAGATTCAAGCAATTCTTCTGCCTTAGCCTCCCGAGTAGCTGGGACTACAGGCATGCGCCACCATGCCTGGCTAATTTTTTTATATTTTTAGTAGAGATGGGGTTTCACCACGTTGGCCACACTGGTCTTAAAGTCCTGACCTCAAGTGATCCACCCACCTTGGCCCCCCAAAGTGCTGGGATTACAGGTGTGAGCCACCAGACCTAGCTGCTTTAACATTTCTTACAATGTAAGTATGCTAGCAATCAATTATGTCAGATTTTGTTTATCTGAATAATCCTTTGTCTTTTAAAAAATATTTTGTTGGATATAAAATTTTAGATTGACAGTTTCCCCCTCAGCATTTCAAAAAAGGTTATTTCATAGCTTTTTGGCTTGTATGGTTTCCAATGAGAAGTCTGCTGTCATTCTTGTTTGGCCACGTGTGTGAAATGTGTGCTGTTAAGATTTTTCTCTTTATTATGAGTTTATAGAAATTTAATGATATGTGTTGGTGTGCATGCTTTTCTTTGCTGTATTTATTTATCATATTTGGGGTTGGTCTAACTTTGTGAATCTGAGTTTACAGTTTTCATGAAATTGGAAACATTTTTGCCATGAGCTCAACTTTTTTTTTTTTTGGTTCTGTCTTCTACCTCCTTCTTTTTCATGAGACACCAAATTTTAACATGTTAAATGTTAAAAAACATTTCAACCATGTACTTCCATTTCCTCCATTGTCATTTACACTATTGTTGTCATACTTTTTATTTTCGAGATACATGTTTTTGAGATAACATATGTTAGGCCACTTACTATTATCCTACAGGTCACTAAAACTCTGTTCTTTCCTCCCCCCCACCCCTGCGCCAAGTCTTCTTTCTTGGCGCTGTCGTTTTAAACTTTCTATTGTTCTAGCTTTAAGCTTACTGCTTTTTCTGCAATGTGTAATCTGCTAACTCCATTCAGTTAATTTTTGATTTCAGTTATTTTTTCACCTCTAGACATTCTACTCGTTAAAAAAAAAATCTAGCTCTCTCCTAATATATTCAAACTTTCCTTTAAATACTTGTACATATTTATAATCGCTGTTTTAATATCCTTGGTAGTCCCATTGTCCCTGTCATTTCGGGGTTAGCTTTTATTGACTGATTTTAGTCTCTGGTTATGAGTCATATTTTCCTATTTGTTTGCATGTCTAATAATTTAAATGCTGAACTGGGGATGTTACTTAATTCAGTGTTTAGCTATTACCTTCCTTTGAATGTTAAACTTTATTTTGGCATACAACTTGATCCAAGTCATTTTTGTTTTTGTTTTTTGAGACAGAGTCTTGCTCTGTCACCCAGGCTGGAGTGCAATGGTGCAATCTTGGCTCACTAGAACCTCTGCCTCTCGAGTTTAAGATATTCTCCTGCCTCAGCCTCCCACGTAGCTGGGACTATAGGCACCCACTACCACACTCGGCTAATTTTTATATTTTTAGTACAGAGGGGTTTCACTATGTTGGCCAGGCTGGTTTCAAACTCCTGACCTCAAATGATCCACTCACCTCATCCTCCCAAAATGCTGCGATTACAAGTGTGAGCCACCGCACCCGGCGTAAGATCCATTTTTAAACTTCGCTATGGTAAGTCTATAGTAGCTTCATTTAAGGGACCATTATTGGTCTTATTAAAAAAGTATTAAGACTTTTGGACGCTCCAATGGATCCCTTAGTTGGTGACACAGGACTCTAGTGGTCAGAACTTGTATGTTTCCCGACCCTGTATGAGCTCTGAGAATTGTTCTTCTGACTCTGTTCTATGCCCAGCCTCCTTTTCTCCAAGATAACTCATTTTACCTGTTTAATGGGTTAAGACCATTAAACACAAACCCTTTCAACTTTCCGTATCACTTTTTCTTCTGAGGTTAATCATTCCATTGAGTCTCTTGTTTAGTAATACATTGCACCATTATGTTTCCTCAGGAACAGAGCTAGAAAGTTAACCCAAGGTAACCACTTAGGGACCATGCTTCTCATAAGCAACTTGGTCTAGTAATACATTGCACCACTATGTACTACACTGACCCAAGGTCAATTCAGGTTAACTTCACAGCTCTGTTCCTGAAGAAACATAATGGTGCAATGTATTACTAGATAAGATTGCTTATGAGAAACATGGCCCCTATTTGGTAAATTACACCTAGACTGGGAGAAACAGTATACCTGATGGGTAGACATGGCCTTGTGTTTCTCTGAATAAAATGCCTCTTGTAAATGGGATATATTCCTTGCAGGGACCTCGAAACTATGTTCTTGAAGCTATTACAAGAGATAGTGGCTCCTGTTATACATGAAGCTTCTAGGTCAGGGTAGCTCTTGCACTTACTTTTATCTCTTGTATCTGAGCTATTGTGTGTTTCCGTGTGTTCAGAGGATAATTCTTGGATGGCTGTGTGAACCACCAGAGGACTACTCCCACAGAAGAGAAACACTTAATGATGCTGGGCTGGCAAGCTGTTTTCTGTGTCTCATGTGCTTTTAACTAAACTGGTGCCAAGTGTGACCTCTTCAGGTCTTGTGAAACCAAATATCTGATTGAGTCTAAAAAGGACCCTTTGACAAGAGTTAAGAGATCCACTATTTAGCACAGCTATTCATTTTATGGGGTTCCCCTTCAGGATCTTTGAGGTTAAAACCTTGTCTTTTTCATCTAGCACAATTTTGGTATTGCTTTGTGATCTGGGTGAATCACTAAGGCAATCTAATTTTTTTTTAAACCATTAATAGATATATAATTGTTTCCTATCTCAAAGGGTTGCTATGATGAGAAACATGTAGAAATATTTCCTAGGCAGCAAAATACTATGTCTAAGCGGCAATACTAGTATCATTATGCTAACATATAAATTAATATTTCTTCTTTAAGAAGTATCCCTAGGTTGGGTGCAGTGGCCCATGGCTGTAATCCCAACACTTTGGGAAGCCACGATGGGCGGGTCACTTGAGTACAGGATCTCAAGACCAGCCTGGGCAACATAAGGAGACCCCAACTCTACAAAAAATAATTTAAAAATTAGCTGGCCATGGTGGCGAGCCATCTGTAATCCCAGCTACACAGGAGGCTAAGGTGGATTACCTGAGCCTGGGAGGTTGAGCTGCAGTAAGCTGTGATTTACACCACTCCACTATAGCCTGGGTGACAGAGTGAGACTGTCTTTAAAAAAAAAAAAAAATTAAATTAACATAAACATAGAAATATCCCTACAAATACAGTAAGTTATTAAACAATTTATGTATTAATCCTGATTTTCATTCCAACCTTCAAATGATTAGTTAAAACAATTTGATTAAGGAGGACCATCCTGATGTAAAGTTGACATTATACTGAGAAAACTACCTTGTCCTCTCCCCCACAACCCAGGTTGCTTTTAGGACAGTACAAAATTGTTTGCTCATCCCTTAAGTTATTCTTTCATTTTTTTTTTTGAGACGCAGTTTCGCCCTTGTTACTCAGGCTGGAGTGCAATGGCGCTATCTCGGCTCACTGCAACCTCCGCCTCCTGGGTTCAGGCAATTCTCCTGCCTCAGCCTCCTGAGTAGCTGGGATTACAGGCATGCGCCACGATGCTCAGCTAATTTTTTGTATTTTTTTTTTTCAGTAGAGACGGGGTTTCACCATGTTGACCAGGATGGTCTCAATCTCTTGACCTCGTGATCCACCTGCCTCGGCCTCCCAAAGTGCTGGGATTACAGGCTTGAGAACACCGCACCCGGCCCCTCCCTTAAGTTATTCTCTTGCTGAAAGTAAAACAGTCACTACTACTTCTATCCCAAACAATGGGAGTTAAGATACATACTTGTTTGGGCATTTAGTAAGTTGCTAGAAATATTTTAAGCCAGAGAACTAGAGGTGAAGTGAGATCGTTGAATTCTCCCTTTTATACTCCTGGGACCTCTTAAATCAAGCACTAAAGGACAGAAATGGCCATTATCAAGAAATATTTTAGAAATTTTCAGGTATATAAAAGGCACATTAGAGAAGCAGGAATTTTATAATCTGTCTGGTAGGTTTCATCTGCAGGTAGCAGTATAAAATATCATTTAATAAGCAGAAATCAAACCTGTTTTACTTGTGGTTGGGGAAAGGCCAATCAATCAATACTCTAAATCTCTAACATAAGGCCAGTGGTTGTAGCTAGGCCAAACCACCGAAACTTTCATTGCACATTTCACCTTCACAAAGAGCCTACTTTAGGCTCTTTTTCTGTATATTATGGGACATAAACAAATGTCTTTTTCTCTGTATTTATTCCAGTTCTATTCTTCCTTAAAGCTTTTAATGATTCCAAACATGTCTCCACTTTTTTTTGTTCTCATCACCCGACATCTAGGATCCAGAAACTTTCTCACATTCCTTTCTCATATTTTTCTCTGTAAGCCCAACACCAGAAATGGTACTACATTCCATTCTCTTTAGATCTGCTCTATGGTATTTTTCCAAAACCAAAACAAAACAAAAGATGAAGCCAAAGATCCTCTATATTTGTTAAAGAAATAAAACTACTTTAGCAGGACAGTCAGATTACTTTTGGATCTATTTTTTTTTTTTCTGTGAGATGATTTTTAGCTTTATTTATTTATTTATTTATTGAGACAGATTCTCATTCTGTCACCCAGGCTGGAGTGCAGTGGTGCCATCTCAGCTTACTCACTGCAACCTCTGCTTCCCTCGTTCAAGGGATCCTCCTGCCTCAGCCTCCTAAGTAGCTGGGATAGTACAAGCATGTGCCACCATGCCAGACTAAGCTTTGCATTTTTAGTGGAGTTAGAGTTTCACCATGTTGGTCAGGCTGATCTTGAACTCCTGACCTCAAGTGATCTGCCTGCCTCGACCTCCCAAAGTGCTGGGATTACAGACAGGCCTGAGCCACTGCACCTGGCGTATTTTAGCTTTAAAATTTGGTTGGTTTCAGAGTGAAACATTAAGTACAACTATACTTTAGTCAGGACCCTAAAATTTTAATAATCTCTTGGTAGTGATAACATTTCATTACCAGGATTATTCTATGGAAAAACTGAGCACATATGAGTATGTTCTCCGTAGAATTTTGTCTTGCATAAAACAACAACAACAAAAAAATAGTTAAGGCCCTTAATGTCCAAGTAGGGGCAGGAACAGGGGATATTAGACCAATCATGAGCCTTCCAAAAAAACTTTCAATCTTATGCTGTGTCAAGATATCACTGGCTGTTGGTAAAGTGACAATACCAGAATCAGAGAGTGCTCATATACTTGCTGATTTAAAGTACATGATTGACATGATTGGAAGTACACCCCAGCCTGGGTGACAGAGTGAGACCGTCTCAAAAAAAAAAAAAAAACCAAAGAGACAAGACTATCTTATACTTTTTTGGTGGTCTTTCCCTTACCTTAATAGGTAATTAGTATTCAACTGAAGGCTCTGAAAAGGGTACAAAGAACTCTTAGAAGAGTTACTGATTTGGACGGCCAGGCGTGGTGGCTCACACCTGTAATCCCAGCACTTTGGGAGGCTGAGGCAAACAGATTGCCTGAGCTCAGGAGTTTGAGACCAGCCTTGGCAACATGGTGAAACCCCATCTCTACTAAAATACGCAAAAAAAATTAGCAGCATGTGGCGGCATGCGCCTGTAGTCTCAGCTACTCGGGAGGCTGAGGTAGGAGAATTACAAGAACCCAGGAGGCAGAGGTTGCAATGAGCTGAGATCGTGCCACTGCACTCCAGCCTGGGCCACAGAGCGAGACTCCATCTCGAAAAAAAAAAAAAAGTACTTGATTTGTTCAATGCTAAGAAGTTAATCTGTCTGCTACTACTGCAGACAAGCTATATCACTAGAAAGTCATTTATAATGTTTGCATCAATAGTGGGTACAAACCTTGAAGCTATAATTAAGATTCATTTAATTATGCTGGAAAAAGTGATGTAAAAGTATATTAGCTTCACATAAATCACAGCAAAATACGTTACGCATTACTTAAACTTTCTTCAAACTCTTTGTGTAGCAGCCTATTGATTTTTAAACTTACAATGAAAAAATGCTTTGCAAGAAAATTCAATGTTCAAAGACAAAAAAAAAATCACTCAAGGAGAAAATATAACTAAAGGACATTTATTTATTTTTACCAAGACTTTATCTTGAGGACATGGCTAAACTGCATTTCCACCCCCACCCCATCTTGAAGAAGAGTTAGTATAGTGAATGTTATAAAGTAGATACGAACAGCTAGCTGAAGGACTGGAACCAAAATTAACTGACAAAGTACAACTTTCATCTAAATCATCATAAAAATGTTTAAGTAAAAAAAAAAAAAAGAAAAAAAAGAGGCAATGGGGGTTTCTGATTGAACAAATCCTCACATTTCATCTAATACAGTCAATCTTGGCTAGAGTATAACAAAGTGGAAACAGGATTACTATGATACAAAACTTCCACTACAGCACGCTGTACACACCTGTGTTCCAAGCCCACCCCCATCCCCCGTAATGCTTCCAACACAATTATTTCCCAGCCTGTTGGGCCTGCCGACGAAGGAGCACGTAGATCTTCTCTTTAATCCAGTCTTTGTTATAAGGCTGGTATGTCTGGGTATCAGCCCGGTAACTGAGGAGAGAAAGGCAATAAGCAAAGTCACAGTGGTCAATCACTGTCAGGTGTTTAAATTCCCAAATTATAACCGCCCAATGATGGCACAGATGTGTACACTTCCAAAAACGAACTTAATGAGAAAATGAAAGAGCTACTTACACAGCCGTTAAATTTTAAGTGATACGCACTTTATATTACTTCGTACAATCTTATAGTGGAAAAAGAAAGCATGACCTAGAACTTTTAAGTTACATGCTCAATATGTTACTTATTGGATTCTTGACAGAGTATGACCAGAAACCACGTGTTCTTTCTTCTACCTAGTTTCCATTTTTATGGTTCCTTTAGCGATTGAACAACAACAACAAAAAAAAAAAACCGGCTGGATGCGATGGCTCATGCCTGTAAACTCAGTACTTTGGGAGGCCGAGGTGGGTGGATCACCTGAGGTCAGGAGTTCAAGACCAGCCTGGCCAACATGGTGAAACCTTATCTCTACTAAGATACAAAAATTAGGTGGGCATGGTGGTGTGTGCCTGTAGTCTTGGCTAATCAGGAGACTGAGGTAAGAGAATCACTTCAACTGGTGGAGGTTGCAGTGGGCCAAGATCTCACTACTGCACTCCTGCCTGGGAGACAGAGAGAGACTCTGTCTCAAATGAAAGAAAAAAAAAAGAAATCAAAAACACTAGTACAAACTTTAGATTTGCAAAGTTTATTTTGAATTAACTAAGAAAACTTTTAAAAACATGTTACTGGCAACAAAGATTTCTTGCTGACTTCCTTCCTCCTGTAAAGTATTAAGGAAACTGTATAACCTGTACTTCAGGATTTGTTTTTTGAAATAAATAATGCTAGAGGCCTATGGAAAAGAATTATCAGAAGACATAGGAAGCTCCAAAATATCTCTAATCAGAAGGGCAAGGAGTACACAGATTAGCATTGGCAGTAAAACTCCAATGAGACTGTGAGTAGTATCTAATAAGATGTTACGAAGTACTTGGTGTTGCTTTCAATTCTTATCTCAATTAACTCATTTTTACAACCCTGTGACTAGGTACAATTATCCCCCCCTTTTTTTGAGACAGTCTTGCTCTGTCAGTCAGTCTGGAGTGCAGTGGTACCATCTCAGCTCACTGCAACCTCGCCACCCGGGTTCACACGATTCTCCTGTCTCAGCCTCCTGAGTAGCTGGGACTATAGGTGTGCGCCACCATGCCAGGCTAATTTTTCTTGTATTTTTAGTAGAGATGAGGTTTCATTATGTTGGCCAGGCTGGTCTTGGACTCCTAACCTCAAGTGATCCACCCGCCTCGGCCTCCCAAAGTGCTGGGATTACAGGCACCTGGCCCCCTTTTTCATAAATGAGGAAACCAAGGCTTGAAAAAGTAAAGCAACTTAATTAGCTAAGTAACTACTCCTGACTCCAGAGTCCTCACTGTTAATCACTAAGTTAGAAACCTGCACTAAAATTTTTGGCAAGGGAAATAAATTCCAAAGTAGGAATGCTTTAGACAATTAACATCATATTCTTCCTCTGAACAATAAGGTTACAGTCTGGTTTATTAAAAATGTACAAGATTCCCATTTTAAAAATACCTAAACAAATAAAAAGAAACATTCTAAAATGTAAACTAATTTTCTCTGAAAATCCTTTGTCCATGCTTCCTAATTAAATAAGCTCTAAGCTAGTTTACTGCAAAATGTGGCAGAAGAGACTATAACATTTATATTAACACTGGTAAAGAACTTAAAAAGGAAAATTTCTCTCATTATCCTACCTGGGTGGGACTGGCTTTGTTTATACTATTCCCCCCAACAAAAATCACTCTGGTTTGTGAACATTTAGTAATCCATCAACTTGCACGCACATTTCCAGCTCATAAAATAGTAATAATGCCTTCTTCATGGAAAGCTGTGTGTTAATGGCTGTTAACTGGCACTTGAAAATGAGGTAATTAAATGTTAAATACTTTAATAAAATGCCTAGTCGTTGGCACAGATGAATCTTTTAACCTATTGTGATAGTCAATGAATGCAGGTTTATATAACAACAAAAGCTTTGTGTCTGGGCAGTGAAATCAGCAGCATCTTCAGTGATACCAACTTCTCTTACTGATCAGGAATATCCCTCGTCATTACAATAACTGAGGGTGAAAATGTCCTTTATGTCTCTAAGCAAACAAGGAAATCCTGCATAATCAAAAGGATATTATTTTCATCTTACAAAAAGCTTACTTAAAAAACTTACAGATCAGAAGACTGAAAAAATTTATACTCTGACTACCAAAAAAATTGACCCAATCTCTGGTCGTAAGAGTAGCAGCCCAAATCCCAGTTCTTAATGAAAGAGAGTTGAGGACATGCTGTCACAGGATGTGCTGTGGCAGTGGGTGATCTCTTTGAAAGCAATACCTTATTTCTCCTGAATATTCAAATAACAAAAAGGCATAACCAAAGTCACCTGGGAAAAAGAGTTTTAACTCCTAAATTTGATTCTGAAAGTTTTCCAGAGGCCAAAAAATTTTCTTTTTTTTTTTTTTGAATGAATTTCTTATAAACTTTTTTTTAAATTGCATTTTAGGTTTTGGGGTACATGTGAAGAACATGCAAGACTGTTGCAAAGGTACACACATGGCAGTGTGATTTGCTGCCTTTCTCCCCATCACCTACATCTGGCATTTCTCTCCACGCTCGCTCTCCCCAACTCCTCACCCCGCTGATGTCCCTTCCCTATTTCCCCCCGACAGACCCCAGTGTGTGATGCTCCCCTCCCTGTGTCCATGTGTTCTCACTGTTCAACACCCATCTATGAGCGAGAACATGCAGTGTTTGATTTTGTTCTAAAAAATTTTCAACATTAGAAACAACATAAATAGCTACAGGTTTCCAAGCTATTTATAAAAGAGAGATTACTGATAATTTATGATTTTTAACAGTCTCTCTGAAACTATTAAAAACCATAAATTATCATTAATCTTTCTTCTATATTTCTGGAACTACTGTAGGTGGGAAGAATTATCTAGGTAATAATTAAAGCTTTCCCTCTTATTTGGCTTTAAAATAGCAAGTATTATATTAAAAATCAGTTTAGTATGCTAGATATTGTTTCTAGTTTACACTTTAAAGACTATTACAGCCAGGCACAGTTGCTCATGCCTGTAATCTAACCCCTTGGGGAGGCTGAGGCAGGAGGATCACTTGAGCCCAGGAGTTTGAGACCAGCCTGGGTAACAGTGAGATCCTGTCTCTAAAATTTTTTTTATAAAGTCTAGTACAAAGATAGAAAAGTTATGTTGTATCACTAATGACATACTTGTATGTCATTAACATGTCACTTGTAACTGTTTTACTTCGTGCAATTTTCATACTGTTGGAAAAACCTGAATACTTTCTAAATCTCAGTTGAAATTAACAATTTATCTCACTTGTAGAAATTAAAATTCGTATCATTCTACTCCTGGCAAATTTAAGAACATGCTTGTAATTAAAAATAAAACTCCATCCTGACTTCGTCTGTCTAGTTGAAAATGGAGTTGCTGCATAATCTAACACTGCTGTGTTCAGCAAGCACTTGATCCTCACAAGGAGTCTGGTGAACTAGATTTGTCTGAATTTTACAAAAGAGCAAACTCGTTTGTAAAGGCAGCAATACCAAGCTGCCTTGTCAAACGGAGCTAGCAAATGGTAGAGCCAGAATTCAAACCAGCTATGTCTAATTCTGACACTCCAGCTAGCTCTTAAACACAGCCCCCCAAGACGAGTAAAACATGATCCTTGGCTTCCAGTTTACCTCCCACTTACTGGGTGTACGTACAACATCCCAAAAGCATCAGGATTAGATCCTGAATGCTTCAGTAAGGTTCTTTTGTAAAATAATAAAGACACCCATCAATTTTTAATCTCATCAATGCAGAATATAGCTCTGTAATATAAACAAGGGAAACAGAACATTAAAAATTTTAGAAAGCTATGCCTCAAATACACACAGGTGACGTGTATTTATATGACCAATTTTACTCAACACCAATTATGAACCAGAGATGCAGCAGTGAACAAAAGCAAAGCAACTTGTTTTTAAATTCTAGCAATTAATATACACATCAGTAATTTCGTATCGAGTGGATGATTTTGTCAAGACCTAGGCCTCCCAATTCCATGAACTCTTTTCCTCTAATGATCTCACCTTCCCACCTTCTCTTGGTCAGATCCCTAGACCTTGTCATTACCAACAATTTCAATTTCCTAATTTCAAGTATGCCATTCTCTGATCACTACCTTCCTAACACTCTAATCTGAGCAATCCTTGATCCAGTGGGACCTATAATTAACTGACTTACCTCTGTCTCTAGCACCTCTTCCTACGCCCCCAAAGCCCATAGTTAATGCAGTCCCTTGCTGTTATCTTCATATAAGCCTTCAATCTTTAGCTAAATCGTTACTCTCTACCTACTCCTCCCCTGTAACCATATAGGTGAGAGAGATTAGGAAAAAAAATCCCATGATCACAATGACTGATTCCACTTTAAATGATTATCAGGTAGATACTTTGGAGGACACTTAATACATCCTTGAAATAATTAGCTTCCTATTTCTTTCACCTTCCTAGCTTATTTCTTACTTTCCCACAAACCTGTAACACCTCAGCTTCAAATGGTGTCCTTGCTTCCTATCTGAGATAACTGAAGCATATTTCAGATAACTGAAGAATTACTCCAGCCCCCAAATTTGCCTATCCTCCCTTTTTTATGAATGAACTGTCCAAGAGCCAATCCAAGCTATCAATTTCTCCTCTAGTAGACCATCCCATCAGCCTGCAAACTTACCACTATTTTTCCCCACCTTAAAAAAAAGCAATTTCCTTCTCCAGCTACAACCCCATTTCTCTGTTCTTTTAAGCAAAACTCTCCAAAAAAAAAAAAAAAAAAAAAAAAAAAGGCTGTATGGGCCACCTATAAATCCTCTCTTTTCACTCTCTTTTCATTCCCTTCAATTCACTGAATCTGTAAGCATTTCACTCTTGCCACTCTACCACAACTGTTTTGGAAGTCACCAAAGACTTCCACAGTGTCAAATCTAGGGGTCGATTAAATTCTCAGTTCTTACTTCTCTGACCTATCAATAGTATGAAACACTTCTGCATTGGCTTCCAGGATATCGTTCCTCTCTGCCCCTCCAATCTCTTAAGATTCTCTCCTTCACTCGTTCCTCTGCAGCCTCAAAGTCTTCCTTAATGACTTCAAACATGGCAGGCACTCCTACTTCAGGACCTCTACACTAGCTGTCCCCCATTCCCCTGTCTGGTATGTTTTTCCTTTAGATGTCTGCATGGCTTAAAGTACCATGCAACATTCATTTGAATGTTCTGAGTGACCAAAGTGAAATGGTTACAGCTGGAACACAATGAAGAGGTGCAGAAAACCAAACTCAAACATCCCAAGGAAATGCAAGTTTTAGAACTTTTGGGGAGACAGCACAGCGCAGCCACATTCTAGGACTGTTCCAGTGGTGATCCAGGAAGTGCCTAAGAGTAAGACTCGTACATTTCTCATCACTGCTCTTTCAACTTCTAGCACAGCACCTGGCATGTAGTAAGTATTCAAGCATCTGGTGATTGAGCATTGTATCATAAGGAGCCTCCATTTTCATCAGTTAAATGAGCCGTATTTACACTCAGTTTCTATTTGCTAATGTAAAAAAGATTAGGTAAGCCTATAGTAATACTTTATGCTCCTTGTTAATAGTTTTCAGAAGCAGATTATCAATACAAACTGTAACAACTATATTCAACACTCTCATTCTAATATACCAAAATATATGTATTTACACAGGCTAGGATTAAAATTAAGTTCAATTTCAGCCCTACACACATTTAAGGTTTTGAAATGTCATGAAAAAAAGATAATCTTAGTTTTAATCCAAAAACAATGGCTTTAGGACAAAAATTATAAAGGGGAAAAAAATTATTAGGTATAAGGAACAAAGAACAGGGACATGGAACTTCTTAATCAGCATTCTTTCTGGATACTAACTACATCAATTAGCAAAGTTCTTTTTTCTGTGCCTTTGGCTTTATGTTGCCAATCTCTTATTTCTGTAAGAGAAATATTAATTACTATACATTATGCAAATGCAAAGACCAGTGTCAGGCATGTAGTTAGCTCCCAATACTATAAATCACCTCAGACAGAAAAACATTAAAAAATACAAGATAACAGACATGTTTGCTAATACTTACACCAGGCAGCTGAGGTCTGCCAGATCATCGATGAAATCAAACAACTGACTGATGTCGTATGTAATAGAAGGACTGTTGGGATTCATTCTTTTCAGATGTTCTTCATACATTTTACAAACGCCTAAGGAAGGATAGGACAAAAACCAAAATCTTACAATCACATAAACTTCTAGATATGAGTAGTGCTATATGTCAATAACATATTTACTTAAATAAAGTTGGGCTGGGGAAAAGATGACAGATTGATGGCTTTTGACTATTGCCACTAGCAAATAGTTTTTTATAAATTCACCCGGCCAGGTGCAGTAGCTTATGCCTGTAATCGCAGCACTTTGGAAGGCTGCGGCAGGGGATCACTTGAGCCTAGCTGTTTAAGACCAGCCTCCCTGGGCAACAGAGAGAGACCTCATGTCTACAAAAATTTAAAACTTAGCCAGGCATGATGGCATGTGCCTGTGGTCCCAGCTACTTGGGAAGCTGAGGTGGGAGATCACGCGAGCCAGGGAGGTCAAGGCTGCAGTGAGCCATGTCTAAATCACTGCACTCCAGTTTTCATCACAATGGTGGTGTAACTATTTTGTGTCTTAATAATAAAATGATTTCTTCGAACCATTGGAGCCAAGGGTCAGTAATTCCTCCTAAAGCCAAAAAAAACCAAAAAACAAAAACAAAAAAAGCCACATTAGAAATTGGCAAGAAAGAAAGAGATTATCCTAATGTGTTTATTTAATTATCCTATTGTGGCAATGTGGCAATTTAAGTCCAAGTAATCCTGGACTATGGATGCAGACAGACTTGAGTTCCAGCTCTGCTCCTGTCAAACCGTGGACAAATGACTCCATTCCCTGAACCACAACTGTCGAACAGAGTTAAGAGTGCCTCTCCATAGAATTGTGCGGTTTATCTGAAATAATGCATGTAAAGCATCAGCACACAAACAAGCATGTAATTACTCAAAATAATAAAAAAGATAAGCAAAATCATTAATAGCAAGCTTACATTACTAACTATAATTATCTATAGAGTACATTATCTATTTAGTTTTTATTCAGTGATACTCTCCTTTCTTATTCCCACAAAAGGAGAATATATCTTTTCAGTCCCTGCTGTCAACTATTTAAGACTACCACAATGAATGGATAAGTGACATAAATGCTAGTTATCTAGCAAATACATGTCCTATACTGTGTACAAAGGCCCTTTATTAGCTCCAAATTAACTTTTTAAATTTCCTAATAAAAATACTATTCAACCACAGAACTATCAAACAACTATCTTAGCGTTTTTGATGGCTACTGGCATACTACATTGTCATCACAGAGTATCACCCATGAGTTACTGAATGGAAAGAAAAAACTAGGAAAATAAATTCACATGTCTTAAAAAGGCAATGACCCATAGTTACCATCATACTTTCATTTTTTTAAGACAGAATTTTCATTCTTGTCACCCAGGCTGGAGTGCAATGGTGCAATCTTGGCTCATTGCAACCTCTGCCTCCCAGATTCAAGCGACTCTCCTGCCTTAGTCTCCCGAGTAGCTGGGATCACACAGGCGTGTGCCACCATGCCTAGCTGACTTTTGTATTTTTAGTAGAGACAGGGTTTCACCATGTTGGCCAGGCTGGTCTCGAACTCCTGACTGCAGGTGATCTACCCGCCTCAGCCTCCTGAAGTGCTGGGATTACAGGCGTGAGCCACTGCACCTGGCCTCCATCATACTTAATGGTTAAAGACTGGATGCTTTACTGCTAAGATTAGGAAGAATACTAAAATATTTACTGTTGCTACTTGTATTCAAGTAACGTTGTACTAGCAGTTCTAGCCAGGGCAATTAGGCAAGAAAAAGAGAAAACAGGACTTTAGATTGGAAGAAGTACAGCTACCATTATTTGCAGATAATCTACATTATCTTGTAGACAGAAAATCCCAAGGAAACAATAAAAAACCTGTTAGAATTAATGTATCAGTACAGCAAGATTGCAGGATATAGGATCAGTGTATGAAAATAAATTCTATTTCTACACCTTAACAAATCTGAAAATGAAACTAAGAAAACTTCATTTATAACAGCATAAAAAAGAACAAAGTTCTTAGAAATAAATGTAACATAACAAAAGAAACGCACAACTTGTACACGCTACACTATAAAATGTCATGGAACAATCCTTTTTTTTTTTAAATCTTGAGACAGGGTCTCATTCTGTCGCCCAGGCTGGAGTGCAGTGGCCCGATTACAGTTCACTGCAGCCTTGACCTCTCAAGTTCAAGTGATCCTTCCAAGGAGCTGGGACTACAGTTAGCGCCACCATGCCCAGCTAATTTTTATACTTTTTGTAAAGCAGGAATTTCGTCATGTTGCCCAGGCTAGTCTCAAACTCCTGGGCTCAAGCAATCCGCTCACCTTGGCCTCCTAAAGTCCTAGGATGACAGGTGTGAACACGTTCCCACGTTCATGGGTTGGAAGACCCGATGGCAATACTCCCCTAAATCACCTACAGATTCAATGCAATTCTTATAAAAATCCAAGCTGCTTTTGCAGAAACCAACAAGCTAATCCTAAATTTGACACAGAAATGCAGGAGACCCAGGAAACTCAAAATAATCTTGAAGAACAACACCGGAGGATTCAAATTTCCTGATTTCAAAACTTACTAGGAAACTACTATAATCAAGAAAATGTGGTATTGGTGTAAGGATAGGTATAAAGATCAACAGAATGACAGTCTAGAAACAAACCCCCACATTGATGGTCAATGCTTTTTGACAAGCATGCCAAACAATTCAAGAAAGAACAGTCTTTTCAACAAATGGCCCTCTGACAACTGGATAGTCATATACGAAAGAATGAAGTTGGACACATCCCTAAAACAGACCAGAGACCTAAAAGTAGAAGCCCAAACTCTAAGACCCACAGAAAAAAGGAGGCCAGGTGCAGTGGCTCTCACCTGTCACTCCAGCACTTTGGGAGGCCAAAGTGGGTGGATCACCTGTGGTCAGGAGTTCAAGACCAGCCTGGCGAACATGGTGAAATCCAGTCTCTACTAAAAATATAAAAATCAGCTGGGTGTGGTGGCACACACCTGTAATCCCAGCTACTTGGGAGGCTGAGGCAGGAGAATCACTTGAACCTGGGAGGCAGAGGTTGCAGTGAGCCAGGGTTGCGCCACTGCACTCCAGTCTGGGTGACAGAGTGAGACTCCACCTCAAAAAAAAAAAAAAAAAAAAAAAAAAGAAACGGAGAAAATATTTGTGAACTATGCATCCAGAATCTAAGTCACTAAAACAACTCAACCAGAAAAGAACAAATGGTCCCATTCGAAAGTGGCCAAAGGATATAAGCAGACCATTGTTCAAAAAAAGTGGTTAACACACACATGAAAAAATGATCATCAACTAATCATCAGAGAAATGCAAATTAAAACCACAATGAGATACCATCTTTCATCAGTTAGAATAGCTATTACTACAAAGTGGAAAAAAAAAAAGGGCAGGTGCAGTGGCTCACGCCTGTAATCCCAACACTTTGGGAGGCTCAGGTGGGGAGATCACATGAGGCCACAAGTTAGAGACTAGCGTGGCCAACATGGTGAAACCCTGTCATACTAAAAATACAAAAATTAGCTGGGCATGGTGACACACACCTGTAGTCCCAGCTACGCAGGAGGCCGAGGAAGGAAAATCACTTGAACCCAGGAGACAGAAGTTGCAGTGGGCTAAGATTGCACCACTGAACTCCAGCCTGGGCTACAAAGTGAGACTCTGTCTCAAAAAACAAAAACAAAGACATTGGCACTCATATGTTTACTGCAATACTATACACAACAGCAAAGTCATGGACTCAACCTAAGTGTCCATCAGTGGATAACTAAAGGAAATGTGGTGTACATGTGCATATATACACTCACATACCATGGAATACTACTCAGCTATTAAAAAAAGAACAAAACCATGTCTTTTGCAGCAACATAGATGGAACTGGAGGTCACTATCTCAAGTGGGTAACTCAGAAAGTCAAATATCTAACATTCATTTATTAG
This sequence comes from Saimiri boliviensis, assembly GCF_048565385.1. Classification (NCBI taxonomy): domain Eukaryota; kingdom Metazoa; phylum Chordata; class Mammalia; order Primates; family Cebidae; genus Saimiri; species Saimiri boliviensis. The sequence goes on along the minus strand of NC_133450.1, from coordinate 34,321,133 downwards.
TGGGGGCTAAATAATGTGTACATATGGACAAACAGTGGAATAACACACTGGAGACTACAAAAGTGGGAGAATGGGGAGGGATGAGAAATCACCACTGGATACAATGTACACTAAGTGATGGTTACACTAAAAGCTCAGACTTGGTTGGGTGTGGCAGCTCATGCTTGTAATCCCAGAATTTTGGGAGGCTAAGGCAGGAGGACTGCTTGAAGCTAGACATTTCAGACCAACATGTGCAACACAGTAACACCATCTCTTTAAAAAACCAAAAAATTAGCCAGGTGTGGTAGCAGGTGCCTGTAGTCCCAGCCACTTGGGAGGCTGAGGCAAGAGGGCTGCTTGAGCCCAGGAAACTGAGGCTGCAATAAGCCATGATCACCAATGCACCCCAGCCTGGATGGCAGAGTGAGACCCTGTCTCTTAAGGAAAAAAAAAAAAAAAAAAAAAAGGGCCCAGACTTTGCTACTATGCAATGTATCTATATAAGTGCAGAAGTGCAGAAGACTGCACTTGTATTCCTTAAATCTATTAAAACAATGTTAAAAACAAACACACAATTCTACAGTACATGAGTTTAACCAGTATAAGGGATACCTGTAAAATATTTCCATACTATAACAAACTAACATGTGACAAACAATAAGACAATATTTATAAAACAATGAGAAGCTCTGGAAAGTCACTCATTATATACATTAGTTTAATTAAAAAAAAAAAACAACAAAAAAAATCCTAATACTCGCAGCGAGGAGGATAGTATGCACATAATTAATGTTTAAAATGTTCAACAACAAACAGGCCAAGGTGGGTAGATCACTTGAGGTCAGGAGTTCGAGACCAACCTGGCCAACATGGTGAAACCCTGTCTCTACTAAATACGCAAAAAATTAGCTGGGTGTGGTGGCGAGTGACTGTGTAGTCCCAGCTACTTGCGAGGCTGAGGCACAAGAATAGTGTGAACCTGGGGGGTGGAGGTTGCAGTGAGGCGAGATCACATTACTTTACTCCAGACTGGGTGACAGAGCCAGACTCTGTCTCAAATAATAAATAAATAAATAAATAATATGTTCAACAACTATGATCCAGCCTAAATATTTAATTTCCCTCTTAAAATTGGCAATTCAACAAATTTGGAGGTCAGAAATGATGAGGGCAGGGCCTGGGGTGGACTATTAAAAAAAAAAAGAAAGAATGAAATTTGGAGGGGGAAAATGAGACATTTTCTATCCCTTGATTAGTGTTAAACTCACCTTCCATGCATTCATTCACAGATTCGTAGTCTGCATAGGTTCTGCCTTCTGGCCTCTTGGTAGGCTGTACCAGCAAAATAGTGTGAGACTGCAGGGGGAAAACAAGATTTCAATGTAAGTTTCTATTTGAGATATTCATAGTATGATTTAAAAAAAAATCCCCGTTTGTGATGTAATAATGATTGCTAGTTATTCAAATGTAACTAGAGAGGTCAGGCATATTATCTCATGCCTGTAATGCTTGTCCTCTGGGAGGCTGAGGGGGAAAAATCACTGGAGGCCAGGAGTTTTGAGGCCCGCCTGGGCAACAAACAAGACCCTGTCTCTACAAAAAAATAAACACGCTGGGTATAGTAAGCTGGATCTGTCAGCTTTGAGAAAAGGTTCGACAACCCTGGCCCATTGTTCCTACAGCAGGCTACAGCATTTGGAGGGAAAAACAACCATCCTCGGCCGGGCGCAGTGGCTCACGCCTGTAATCCCAGCACTTTGGGAGACCGAGGTGGGGGGACTGCTTGAGGTCAGCAGTTCGAGACCAGCCTGGCTAACATGGTGAAACCCCGTCTCTACTAAAATACAAAAATTAGCAGGGCGATGTGGCGGGCGCGTGTAATCCCAGCTACTAAGGAGGCTGGAGGCAGGAAAACTGCTTGAACCCGAGAGGTGTAGACTGCAGTGAGCTAAGATCGCGCCACTGAACTCCAGTTCGGGGGACAGAGTGAGACTGTCTTTAAAAAAATAAAAAATAAATAAAAGAAAGAAAGAAAGAAAAAAAGCACCATCCCCACGCCTCCCTCTACCGAATAATCAGGAGAGAGCGCATCCCCAGGCCCAAGGCACTCCGGACCCAAGCGAGCAGGCGGGCGCGCAACCGCAGGGCGGACCAAGGTTCCGGGGCCTACAGTCAGGCCTGGCGTTTCCGCGGCGGGAAGAAGGATCGATCCACCCACTAGAGTGGCGGAGAACATCACGCCGCCCTGTATGGGGGTCGTGGGGAAAGGCAAATGTATGGGGCTAGGGTCGCCCTGGAGGCCGGGGACTCGGACTTGGGTAGCCACGGAGGCCTTTCTTACCATCGCGCCAAGCTCTCTTCGCTGCAGCCGCTGCAGACACCGCCGCCGCTACACGAGCTTACCCACGACGCCGCCAACAGCCAATCCCCGCGAGAGAAGCCGCCGGAAGTCGTCGGAAGTGCAACGCAAAAAAATGCCTTTTGGATCATAGAGGCACAGTCACTTCCGGCAGCTAGAGCAGATACTGACTCTGTTTCAGCCATCTTCGATAAAGGCAAAAAGGTAAGTAGGGGAAAGTTTCCTAGCTTTAGAAAGAATTTTTTTTTTCAAGACGCTGTCTTCCGTTCTTTCGTTATTAAACATACGCCTCAAGTGATCACCGGTATAGACAGTGACATCAGTCGTCTTTTATTAGCCCTAGTCAAAAATGGCGGCAGTGTACGTATCCCGGGCTAGAGGTCGGTTGTAACCCGGAAGTTCCCTTGTAAAGGAGGGGGCGGTGAGACAATCCGGAAGTGGATGGAAAGACGAGGTGCCACTTGGCGGCCATGGCAGCTGTAGTATCGGCGACTCCGGGTCAAGGCCCGGCCGAGTGGAGTACCATGGGCAGCACCGGGTATAGGGCAGAGACAGCCTTGTGTCAACTTTGCTGCTGAACCCCTAGGACCCATCGTTAGAGACGTGCAGGACTCCTTTCCTCATCCCAGGCTCGGAGGAGAGTTTGCTGGGACTGGTGGGCTGGTTTCCTGCCCTGGGGGGCGGATCACCTGCGGGGCCGCCTGTTGGGAGACTGGGGCATCTAGGGAACGAAAAGGTTCGCTTTGGTTACTTGCCCGCTGCCGCCTAAGACGTTGTGCCACCCTCATTCCGACAATCGAAGAAATTGATCATTCGCACATTTTCCCCATTGACTTTTCCCATCTCTGTTAACCCACGAGAATCTGTGACTGGCATCTGAGAACCCAGAGCCTGGGACCTTAGGTTGCCGTAAGCTTTCTCTGGTGCTAATATTAGCAAAAAGGATCTGTTTCCAGGTACTTTCAAGAGGAAGGTGCCTCGTGAACACATCTGCTGGTGGGAAGGCCTAAAGAACTGGAAAGCCCACTCTCTTTGCACCACCACACGTGTTTAAAGAACCTAAGCACCTTTTAAAGCCACTGGAAATTTGTTGTCAAGTGGTGGTGGGTGAATAAAGGAGGGCAGAATGGATGATTTCATCTCCATTAGCCTGCTGTCTCTGGCTATGTTGGTGGGATGTTACGTGGCTGGCATCATTCCCTTGGCTGTTAATTTCTCAGAGGTAAGAAACTATCAATTTTCTGTCAGCTGTCAGGATGGCTGTGAGGTAGTAGCAGCTGCAAAGGGAAGCTGCTTCCCTCGATAAATCTCAAAGCTAAAGGTCTCATTAAGGAAGACTATATTTTTAAAAACAAACCTCATCTTCAGCAGTGGAATTCTTAACCTGGGGTAGATAGATATTCCACTGAAGATCCTGGAGTATCCTGAATCCCCTGGAATTGCTTAAAAATTTTGAGGTTCTGTGCATTTTCCTGGAGAGAGGCACCATAACACTTTTTTTGATTCTCAGATGTTTCATAGAATCAAGGTTCCATATTGTTATCAAGAAAATAAATGGAGTGGCTCATGCCTGTAATCTCAGCACTTTGGGAGGCTGAGATGAAAGCCTTACTTGGGCCCAGGAGTTCTAGACCAGCCTGGGCAAAATGGCGAGACCCTATCCCTCAAAAAATTTAAAATTATCCACGTGGTGATGTGCTTCTGTTGTTCCAACTACTAGGGAGGCTGAGGCAGTAGGATCGCTTGAGCCCAGGTGGCTGAAGCAGCAGTGAGCCGTGTTTGGGCCATTGCACTCCATCCTGGATTCCTGGATGGCAGAGTGAGATCCTGTCTCTAGAAAAAAAAAAAAAAAAAAAAAAAAAAAGAAAAAAAAAAGAAAAAAGAAAAGAAATGGAGAATGTTATTTGTCCATATGAATTGAAGTCAGTATGATACTTCTTTTTGAGAAAGTCAAACATACCTTTCTGAGGAAAGCTGTTTTGTCTTGTTTTTTGGATGCTGTACTAGAACCAATGGAAGAAAAATTATTAACTCATGGAATATAATTTTTCTTTTAAATGTGAGCATTGGAATTGATGTTCTGACGTTGTTTCAAATCTATTTGCTTAGCAATGAATTTTTGGTTAATATGTTTTAACATTTTGGTTAATTTGATTGGCATTCCTTGAACAAATGTTAAGCAAGGGTCCCAGGAAGAGGGGTAGATGAACACTGTTCAGTGAACATTCCAATAGGTCCTTTAGGCATAAAGAATTCACGAAGTGCACAGTGTTCAAAGATTTAGGGGAAAAAACTACTACATTCAGAGGGAACAAGATTTCATGAGTTTGTCCTAGAGTTCAGCAGTAAAATAGGCCCTAGTTTAAATGCTGTTCCTGAAAGTACTTTCAAAGGAAAGAGGAGAGTAGAATGGCCTGAAGTAGAAAGGAAAGGTGTAAGTGAAATATTAAGCATACCTTGAAGAAACCTGAGGAAGAGGAGACATTGCAGGTGAAAATAGCCTGTGGGTGGGAAAGAAGGTGGGACAAGGTGCTGTCAATATGAGGAAAAGTAAAGCCCGTAGCCAGATGGAATGGAGGCTTAAATTGTTCCTGCTCTTTTTCTGTTTTCTTTTTTGTCTCTACCCCTCAGCATCTAATGACAACATTTTTAAAAAGTATATACATTACCTAACTTCACTTAAAAAACTCAAGCTGGGTGTGGTGGGGCACACCTGTAGTCCTAGCTACTTGGGAGGATAAGGTGGGAGGAGTGTGACTCCATCTCTCAGAGAGAGAGAGAGAGATCAGTGAGGTACAGACTGGATAGGTTCATGAAGTTTATTAGAATCAGGGGAGAGATATTTTTTCAATCCGGCTTTTCTGACTCAGACCAATTCTTGGCATACATGGTAGCCTGTGTACCAAATCCATCCCACAGGCTGACTGTTAAATTAGCAGGTAGTTTATTACTGTTCTTTACCAGTATTTCCTCAAGGCAACAGTTGGGTTGGGCTGAGAAGCAGCTGATAGTCACAGTCCTCCTTGCCCTTGAAGCCTGTTTCATTTATTCAGGTTACCTGCCTGCCCAGTAGTCTGTGAACCTGCTGTGTTTCCTTTGACATAACCGTATTTTCTTATAACTGTATTAGAATTGAATTGACATTAGTAAGGCTGACGTGTGAGATTTGGGTTGGTTTGTGTATTTTGTAACTTACTGAAGTAACATTATGAATAAGTATAATTCTGATAAGCAACCAGTAAAACTTTTTATTTCTATAAAATGCTTATAACTTTACCAATTTCAGTATTTTTTCAAACTTCCTTGAATGATTATTGCAATATGCAGATATATACTATTTGCTTTTTCACTGGAAGGAAATGTTTACAGGAGTTGTGTTATTATCTGGGACATTAATAAGGATACTTGTCATTTCTGGCTTTCTTAAATTGACGGTCAAGTGGTCTTTTCCAGCTGTAGGTCTTAAAATGCTATAAATTAGCATTCATAATATCTGTTTATTATTAGAGCAGACACAATGCATTTTGAGCTGTTAGAATAAAAATGAAAGTTATATATAACTTAAAGACATTTTAGAATTCACCTAGGATTTCTATCCCCTGGGAACGAAATATTTTTTCTAGGCAAATTATGCCATTATTATGGATCAATGTTATACTGAAACTAGTGAGATGGTAAATTTGTCAAACTAAATTTCATTCATGGGGAACTGGAAAGCACAATTTCTTTCCTTGCAAAATAATTCCCCAAACTCCTATACGGGATAAACGACTTGCCTCTTTAAGGAAGTCTGGCTTTTTTTAGAGATGAGTGTTAATATTTTACAGTTCACTTTTATTTACATCAGGGGTGTCCAATCTTTTGGCTTCCCTGGGCCACATTGGAAGAAGAATTATCTTGAGCCACATAGGAAATACACTAACACTAAGATAGCTGATGAGCTAAAAAAAATAATAATTATAATTATAAAAAAAAAACCTCAATGTTTTAAGAAAGTTTATGAATTTTTGTTAGGCTTCATTCAAAGCTCTCCTGGGTTGCATGCAGCCCAGGAGCCACGGGTTGGACAAACTTGATTTACGTGAAAAGAAATGCCTTTTATTCATGTTTTTAATTTTGCTGCTGCTGCTTTCTCATTCAATACTTTTTCTTCAGAATTTCTCAGAGCAGGAATAAAAGTCAGATGATCAATTATGGAAAGATCAGTATTCAAAAACAAGTTAAAATCAAGTAGTCTGAAATTGCGGTAGTGTGGAGTCTAACTGCCAGATATGACCACCAAGAGGTTTATGTGACGTTGATTTCTCTCAGTTTTTCCTCACCCCAAAACTACCTTTCTTGATACTTTTGTGACCTTCTTCCTTGCCCTTTGACCTGGCAACTGTACCTTCATGCCTTAAAAATTTATAAAACAAAGGAAAAAAAGTCTGACTCTCAAATGCAATTTTAAGTAACTTTGATAATCAGGATGCTGATTTTTTCCGCATACGGGAAACAGAAACAGTTTTAACTTTTAAAGGAAGCCAAAGCATGATTTACACAAATGAAGTCCTGGTTGGTAAGGGACTGAAACACACTAGTTTATAGTTAGCACTGTCTTATGTTTTTTAGATTCAATTGCTAATGAGTAGTTTTCTTTGGCTCTAAATAACAATATTACATAAGTAGGTTAAGAGTCCGTATTACCGACTATAAACTCATTGTGCTCCAGTTGACAAATGGAGCTATGACAGAAAAACCAGGTGGCCAAAGTGGGATTTCAGATTGATTGTCGAAGTGTTGTTACTCACCTGAGTATGTCTCGTTGTCACAGAGCTGGTAACAGAAAGCAAGCTGTTTTTGCCTCAGAGCTCTACCGCGGTATTCCTCAACCTGTCTAGTAAAGGATCCGGTTTTTTGTTTGTTTGTTTTTTGTGGGTTTTTTTTTTTTTTTGAGATAGAGTTTTGTTCTTGTTGCCCAGGCTGGAGTGCACTGGCACGATCTCAGCTCAGGGCAACTTTCGCCTCTTGGATTCAAGCGATTCTCCTGCCTCAACCTCCCGCGTAGCTTGGATTACAGGCATGTGCCACCACACCTGGCTTATTTTGTATTTTTAGTAGAGACAGGGTTTCACTATGTTGGTCAGGCTGGTCTCGATCTCCCAACCTCAGGTGATCCGCCTGCCTTGGCCTCCCAAAGTGCTGGGATTACAGGCACGACCCACCGCATCCAGCCTAGTTTTTGTTTTTAATTTTTATTTCAATCCATACCAATACACTTATAAAAATGAAATAGTAGGAAAATGAAGTGGAAAAAAAAAAACTATAAAAAATACAAGCCCAAATGTATTGTTATTAGATTCAAAAGATAAAAAATTACTACTATAATTGTAGTAATATTGTTTTAAAAATTTCTGAAGACTCTTAGTTTCCATACTTTTCTTATTGCAGACCAGTTTGGGTTATAATGCCACATTTTTCATGTATTAAAACAGCAAAGCTAGGTGTAGTAGCACACACCAGTAGTCCCAACTACTCCAAATGCCAATGAGGGAGGATGACTTGAGCCCAGGAGTTCAGGGTTGCGGTGAGCTATAAGTGTACCTGTGGATAGCCACTGGCAACATAGCGAGACCAGCTCCCTAGAATAACCAGTGGCATAAATTCCGTAAATTGGCAGGTGAAAGAAGTGCTATTCTTAGGATTTTTGTTTTGTTTTGTTTTGTTTTTTTGAGACAGAGTCTCACTCTGTCGCCAGGCTGGAGTGCAGTGGTGTGATCTCAACTCACTGCAACCTCCATCTCCTGGGTTCAAGCAATTGTCCTGCCTCAGCCTCCTGAGTAGCTGGGACTACAGGTGTGTGCCACCATGCCCAGCAAATTTTTGTATTTTTGATAGAGACAGGGTTTCACCATGTTGGCCAGGATGGTCTTGAACTCCTGACCTCTCAAGTGATCCACCCACCTTGGCCTCCCAAAGTGCTGGGATTACAGGCATGAGCCACCCCACCTGGCATCTTAGGATGATTTTAAAGTTTAATATGATAATGCACTGATTTCAAAAGGGACTGTCTGAGACAGTATTATTCAAAATCAGTATCACTACTTGAACAAGCTATTAAAATCCAAGTCTATTCTGTTAAATGACCTTCTGGGATTGTTGTGAGGTTAAAATAATATAAACATAGGCTTAGCACTATGTCTAGAACATAATAAAAACTTTGAAAAATGTTGAGGCAGATTCTCAGTACTGATGAGAAAAAACTTTTAAAGATTTTCATTTTTATAACTTTGTTCTAATTTATAATTTTAAGCCTTTTATTTAGAAACAGACTTACTAATGGGAAAGCTCCTCCCCTTCACCCCCTTCCCAGTCATTGAAACCTCTCGGCAATTTGTTTGGAATCCAAAGGTCTTGTTTTGGGGTTTGCATTACTATTCACCATTAACATTCTATTTGGAGAGGCCGGGGCTTTTCCTCTACGGTCCCTGCTTTATAGTATTTTTCTTAGTATTTAACTTTCTCTTCTTGATTATACTTACTCTCATTTTAAGCTTTGTTTTGTTTTTTCATGTTTTAAAGTTTTGTGTCTGTTTTAGTCTATTCTCACATTGCTAATAGACACATACCTGAGACTGGGTAATTTACAAAGCAAAGATGTTTAATTAATTCATAGTTCAGCATGGCCGGGGATACCTAAGGAAGCTTACAATCTTGGCAGAAGGGGAGGCAAACACATCCTTCTTCATGGGGCGGCAGGATGGAGAAGTGCGGAGCAAAAGGGGGAAAACCCCTTGTAAGGCCATAAGATCTTGTGAGAACTCGCTATCACGAGAACAGCACGAGGCTAACCACCCCCCATGATTAAATTACCTCACTTGTGTCCCTCCCATGACTCATGGAGATTATGGGAACTACAACTCAAGATGAGATTTGGTGGGGACACAACCAAACCATATCAGTGTCTGATTATAATAAGTGACTCATTCATAATAATTATCTTTAGGGGTTTGAGTTCCCCTCAAATCAAAGGTTTATTGTGTCTGAAGAACAAATTTGTTCAGTATGCGGCAATAGATTCTGCAATAGGTTCTCTTTGAAGTAGGTTTAACAAAGTTACATTTTTAAGAACTTTTATGTCGTCTGATACATTGCTCCTACTCTCTTATGGTAATACAAGAGATTTTATACCTGTTTGAAATTTCATTTGAAAATTCTAAGATTTCAGCCGGGCATGGTGGCTCATGCCTGTGACTCTAGTGCTTTAGAAGGCTGAAGCTGGAAGATTGCAGGAGTTTGAGACCAATCTGGGCAACAGAGTGAGACCCTGTCTCAAATGAATGAATGTAAATGACAAGATTTTAAACTTTGCAATCTCAGTAAATTTATCCATATCTGGAAAGAAATAATCAGCTTGTCTTTTCTCAGATTGAACTACAGATTATTGTCTCATAAGGATCTTTGATAAAACTAAGTTTGGATCAAATAAAATCTGGATATAATCTGATTCAATATTATTTTCCTGGAAAACTTTGTTTTCTCCGGGATACTATATTGATAAATGTAATTAAGACTTATCTGCATAATATAATAATGTTTTTTGAGCTCTGTGTACCAGGCACTGATGTGCACTGTCTTCTTAATCCTCAGGATGAGACTATGAGATACTGTTAAACCTCACTTTACGAATGAGCAAACTCAGCCTAGAAGTCACAGTCTGTGGTAGAAGTGGGATTTGGAACTAAGTCATTTAGATTCCCATTGCCAAATCACTTGACTACTAAATGTTGCCTTTCCTGGTAAACACTGTAAAGAAGGAATGAAAATAGGATCTATCTAAATTGGTGCCTTTAGTTCCCAAAATTAGGAACATCTTCCATACCTTCAACAGTGTATCTCATGCTTTCTGCCTAGTCAGTGTAGCAGAACTTGGAACTCCAGAGGTAAACAATCTCCAAATACCATTGAAACCTATAAGAAATATGTTAATATAAATACAAAGAAATTAAAAAAAAAAAGAAATGTGTTAATATGTCTTAGATGCCCTTTAAGCTAACACCTGCCAATTTGGAATTTGAAGTAGTTCGCATTGTGAACTAGCCAAGATTAATTTCACACTTGACATCTTCACAGTTTTGTCAGTCCTAAACTGTGCTGCTTAAGAAGTGACATCCTTTTCAAGAGAAGATGACCTGAAATGGATTCAGAATGTTTCTGTATATGACAGTCTTAACCTCTTGTCTAATTAAAGAATTTAGCGATGAGCCTTTTGTTGAATGATAAAATCCCCTTCAGCTCAGTCTGGAATTCCAGGTAACAGTAGTACTGGCTGGGCACAGTGGCTCATGCCTGTAATCTCAGCTACTTGGGAGGCTGAGGCAGGAGAGTTGTTTGAACCCTGGAGGTGGAGATCACAGTGAGCTGAGATTGCACCGTGGCACTCCAGCTCGGGCAACAGAGCGAGACTTTGTCTCAAAAACAAACAAAACAAAACAAAAAGTAGTAATACTAAGTATGAGTACTGGTATTTCTTAAAACCTATAAAGAAATTATGGAAATCTCAATCCTCCTTGAATACTAATACTCATTTTTAACTTTATTTAAATAAAATGGAAATAAGTATTAGTTGGACTGGAAATTCTTATATGGAAATTCATTTTTAAATGAAAAGGTCTTGAGGGTAACTAATAGATAATTACATCAAACTATCTATTGCAAACCCTGTGTTTATCTGAGGTTAATATTCTTTTTTTTTTTTTTTTCTGAGACGAAGTTTTGCTCTTATTGCCCAGGCTGGAGTGCAATGGCACAATCCTGGCTCACTGCAACCTCCTTCTCTCAGGTTCAAACAATCTCCTGCCCCAGCCTCCCAAGTAGCTGGCACCTGCTACCATGCCCAGCTAATTTTTGTATTTTTAGTAGAGATGGGGTTTCACCATGTTGGCCAGTCTGGTCTGGAACTCCTGACATGAGGTGATACACTTGCCTCAGCCTCCCAAAGTACTGGGATTACAGATATGAGTCATCGAGCCCAGCTTAAGGTTAATTTTCTATAAACTTTTGTACCCTAGCTCCTACACCTTGCTGTGTGCTCCTTTCATTAATTTATGCATTTGACAAAGACAAATTGGGGAAAGAAGACAGATGCTAAAAGCCAAAAACTGAACAAATATGTCTTGTAGAGAAACAATTTAGCATAGTGCTTAAGATTATATATTCTGGAGCTAGACTTGTAGTTTATGGCTCTACCATTTACCGGCTTTGTGAACCTGGGCAAATTGAGTTTTCTGTGTCCCTGTTTCCTTGTATTTAGGTGGAGATAATAGAAGTACCTACCTCATAGGTTTGTTATGAGGATGAAATGAGCTAATATATGTAAAGTGACTCTAATAGGACATGCCTGGCATAATAAATACTTAATAAATGTTACTTACCATAATGATATTGAACGAGAATTTTGGTAGCACCTCCCTGTGTAGAACTTGGCCATCCAGAAACCACATTAATCTAAAGGACCAGAAAAGTCTCTTATTAGCCAAATAGCCTGAGCAAGCATTTTGTTTGCTGTTTACTGTTCTTGGTTCTCATCTGGCTCCTGTGTATCTTTTTTATGTAATTCTGGTAGGCTAGTGAGCTAGTTACCAATTTATTGTCTCTCAGCTTTAAATTCACTCTTCATTGACTACTCTGCAAAAAATGCTTCTGGGCCCCGTAAGTATTTTTTCTCTATCAACTGGCACAATGTTATGCTTTGTCTGGAGAGAAATTGTAAGTGGAAGTGGTTTCCCTTCTTGATTCTGGCACGCTTGTCCAGCACTGACTCCTGTAGCACAGGCAGTCCCCTGGTATTCAATTCCTGTAGGTCACCCAGCTTCTTCAGCGCAGCTTCCTCCAGCACATGTGGCTGTGGCTTTTCCAGCCTCGGGCTAGGGTTCCCTCACACCCAGCTCCAGCACCACCAGTGGCTTCTCCAGCCCCAGGCTCCTGCTGCACACTCAGCTGCTCACACATCCAGCAGTCAGTACTTCCCCCGGCACTCCCCTTGGGCAGTTTTATAGACTTGCCAGTGAGTCACTCTTCCATGAACAGCTTTCCCCAAAACCTAGAGTACAGATTTTCAGCAAGTTCCACCAGCATTGCGCTATAGAAACTTCCCTGCCATTCACTGAGCCCCAGCCATCCCCTTTTCAACAGGGTTTGGATCTCAGCCTTTGTGGGGCCCCTCCTTTGAGCACTCTTATCTCAGTTCTAGAATAGTAGCTGCACCTTATATCTGCTATTATATTCTTAGAGTTCTCTCTTAGGAGTCAAGTCCTCATAATTTCATAATTCTAGTCTCCTTTTTTTTTTTTTTTTTTTTAAATGGAGCCTCTCTCTGTCGCCTAGGCTGGAGTGCAGTGGGACGATCTTGGCTCACCACAGCCTCTGTCTCTTGGGTTCAAGTGATCCTCCTGCTTCAGCCTCCCAAGTAGCTGGGATTGTGGGTGCCTGCCACCACACCTGGCTAATTTTTGTATTTTTAGTAGAGATGGGGTTTTACCATGTTGGCTGTGCTGTTCTCAAACTCCTGACCTCAGGTGATCCACCCACCTTGGCCTCCCAAAGTGATGGGATTACAGGCGTGAGCGACCTCGCCTGGCCCTCTTTTGTAGGTATTCTTTATTTGAAACTTTGTCTCTTCAAATTGCTTTATGCTTTCTCTTTCATGAATGGACTTGACTGATACAGGTAGGTAATGGATCATAAAATCAAATGAGGCTGAGCAGAGAGTTAAGCCTGGAGTGAGATAAGACAGCCCCATTGTCGTGATATATGGCAGCTGACCTTCAGTGTCAGTGCCTGGGAGTTGTTAGGGAAAGGTGAGAACTGGGGGCATCTAAAGAGCGCTTACCATTTGACGACACCAAATTTTCCTATTTTTCCAAAGCTAGAAATCTGGATTTCTATATCAAATCTCCTGACCCTTTGGCTACTTACTCAAATATTACATCGCTGTGTGGACCAAACAACCCATGTCTGTGAGTCAACAAGCCTCTGGACTGCCTGGTTTCTAAGCCTTCTGCAAACTGGAAGGGGTGGGCAGGCAAGTAGAGGAAATAAGTTATAGCATGGCAGTGGGAGTGGGAGAGACTGAAAGACATTTGTAATTATTACACAATGTCTAAGTGCAGTTGTTTAGAAGCACTTAGTAGAGGGGAAAACATCTCTATGATCACATTAAAGACACTATGTTCTCTAATTCAACTATAGTATAATAATTACCACATGTCAACTGGTATGTCAGGTTCTATGTTGATTTTAACAGTTGAGAGGGAAGAATTCTTGTCCTGCTTGTAGATAAGGAAACTGGGCCTCAAGTTTAGTAAGTACAAAGCCCCTGTTTATATAGTGTCTAAATTAACAATTTTTTCAAAGATGCTGTGGAAAATTTAGAAAATATGGTAATGGGTAAAAGGAAAATAGAAGTATTATCCTGTTCAGTTAGAATCACTAATAACAGTTGTTTCTTTTTTTCTATTTGTTTGCATTTTTAACATAGTTGATTATGGTTGATATGTACAATTTACATTCTCCCTTTTATAACCTGATAGCATATCGTAAGCATTTTCCTTTATTCTCAAAAATTTGTTCTAGGCATTTTTTGTTGTTGTTGTTGTTAAGGCAGAGTCTCACTTTGTCACCCAGGCTGGAGTGCAGTGGCATGATTTCGGCTCACTGCAAACTTCGCCTCCTGGGTTCAGGTGGTCCTTCTACCTCAGCCTCCTGAGTAGCTGGGACTCAGGCACGAGCCAGCAGGCCCAGCTAATTTTTGCATTTTTTTGTAGAGGGGAGGTCTCACTATGTTGCCCAGGCTGATCTCAAACTCCTGGGCTCAAGTAATCAATTATCCTGCCTTAGCCTCCCAAAGTGCTGGGATTGTAGGTGGGGGACACTGTGCCCGGCCTTGGGCATTTTTAAAAATGTCCTCATTACTTTGAATTATGTACAGAAATTCTTAATATGCATTTAATTTGTTTTTACATTTTTGTCATGATAATAGTGTTGCATGCATATTTTTGTGTCTACAGCAATGACTATATTTTAGATTGTTTTTTTCAGGGGTAGAATGATAGGGCTAAAGGGCATGAATGTTCTTCAGAAGGTTCTCAATCTATATTACCAGTTATTAGAAATGTATTTTTTCCAACCAAGGCTAATAACACTGTATTCTCACAAACATTATCATTGTTCATTTTAAAAACTCTACTAATTTCTTAGAAGAAAAGGTATATATACTATTTTAGTTGCTCAGTTCAGTTGAACTTATGTGTCAATGATATATTTATTGGAAATATTTTTCCAGGTTCTTTTTCAATGGGTTTTTGTTTGTTTTGGCTTTGTAGTTGTATCAAACAATCTTACGGGATTTATATTAGGTCTTTTATGTTTAGAAAGGAATTTTATGCAAAAAGAAAAATTAATCTTATTTTCCAAGATTGGAGGAAATGACATTAATAAAGTCCTTGCTTGTTATTACTGCCTTAGAAGATGTTAAGTAACCGTGATGTCAAATGAATTCAGAAAAAGGAAGCCTATATGCTTCTGGCAACATGGCAGAATTGTCGCTTTGTTCACTGGAACTTTGGTTATTCTTGCAGTGGAGGGGCTTAGAAGCTTTTTTTTGCATGCTACTGATGATGTTGAAGACAAGTAATAACAACACCTACTCTGCTAAATGCGCTAATATCCTGCTCCTACACAAAAATACTAATAGTAGCAGTAGCCCCTTCTCACACATGACATGAAGCCCAGGAAGGTTAAAGACTTGTCCAGTTTCACACAGCTGCTACTTAGAGCCGGGAAGCTTTGGGCATCTTTTTTCAGCTGTGAGGACTTGAAGAACCAAATCAGATCTGAGTTTTCTTTATTACCTGTTACTAACACTTAGCAGCAGATAATGTAGTGGCTAAACTGACGTTAGGAAATACCTCTTGAAGCAGTTTTGTTTGTAAGAATACGGGGAAAAACTTTGTTACCTGAGCAAGAGTTACCCCATAACCTGTGATATTTTATCTTTTCAGTGCCTAGAACTTTGAAGGGATCAATCTTAGAATAAGAGATGTACCTTTGATTTTTTTGGTTTTTTTTTTTTAGGAAGCTGTAGTTGGTGCTTTGACTACTAAAATGGGCGTGACACAAGGAAGATTGAGATAAAATATTTTCCATATCCAAAGCTTTTTTTTTTTTTTTTTTTTTTTGGAGGCAGAGTTCCGCTCTTGTTACCCAGGCTGGAGTGCAATGGCGCCATCTCAGCTCACCGCAACCTCCACCTCCTGGGTTCAGGCAATTCTCCTGCCTCAGCCTCCTGAGTAGCTGGGATTACAGGCACGCGCCACCATGCCCAGCTAATTTTTGTATTTTTAGTAGAGATGGGGTTTCACCATGTTGACCAGGATGGTCTTGATCTCTTGACCTCGTGATCCACCCGCGTTGGCCTCCCAAAGTGCTGGGATTATACAGGCGTGAGCCACTGCGCCCAGCCTATCCAAAGCTTTTAAAGGCTGCCTGTGGTGGCTCACGCCAGTAATCCCGGCACTGTGGGGAGACTGAGGTGGGTGGATCACTTGAGGTCAGGAGTTCAAGACCAGCCTGGCCAACGTGGTGAAACCCTGTCTCTACTAAAAATACAAAAATTAGCCGGGTGTAGTGGCACATGTGTATAAGCCCAGCTACCCAGGAGGCTGAGGCAGGAGAAACGCTTGAACCCAGGAGGCAGAAGTTGAAGTGAGCCAAGTTTATGCCACTGCACTCCAGCTGGGCCACAGAGTGAGACTCCATCTCAAAAAAAAAAAAAAGAAAAGAAAAAAAGCTTTTAAAATTGTTGGCTTGTATTTAGGTGAACCAAACAATTTGTTGACTGTTTCTGTGAACATAGGAATAAAGACCATTTAACTACCTTGGTGTCTGCCAAGAAATTAAACTGACTTCAAAGCTTATGCTGATGGTTAATGGCATAGAGTGCAAGCTGTTGTTTTAATTAATATATCTGGCAGATCCTTTGGTTCAGTTAGGCTGCAACTGTGAACTTCTAAAATGAGATAACATAAAACCAATGGCATTGCACACAGTTCATGCCTCTCCTGAGCAAATACTTCATTTCACTGACAGAAACTGTTGCTTTGGGAACTCTCTTTTCATCTTGAATGACACTTGGAATTTGTAGTTCTCCATTTAAATAAACCTTTTAGTGGTTTACCATAAGCAAAAGAGAACCTGTCAGCATTTTGTTAACTTTAATATAAACACAACTTGAGATTGAATCCCAAGTTGTGTGAAAGAATACAGCCATACAAATAATGTGAATCCACAATTCTAGTTCTTAAAATAAATCAGATTGTCTAAAATGATCAGATAAATAATTTTTTTTCAATTAGAAATTGCAACCTGTGGCAGTAATGCTTGTTTTTTTGGGCTACTGGTTCTTTTAATCAAAAGTGTTGTCTCTGTAATATTGGTTACCATAAAAAGGCTCATAGACACTTATCAAGCTGATAAAAATTTTGTAGGACAATCTTTACATTGCTTTGCTGAAGATTAAAACAAGGACTGAGGCTCAGCACAGTGGCCTGTAACCCCAGCGCTTTGGGAAGCTGAGGTGGGAGGATCACTTGAGTCTAGGGGTTTGAGACCAGCCTGAGCAACATAGGGAGACCCCATCTCTACAATAATATTTAAAAATTAGCTGGGCATGTTAGTGCACACCAGTGGCTTTAACTACTCAGGAAGCTGGGGTGGGAGGATCACTTGAGCTCAGGAGTTTGAGGCTGCAGTGAGCCATGATCATGTCACTGCACTCAAGACTGGGTGACAGAGTTGTCTCAAAACAAAACAAAGAAAAAAAAGGCTGGGTGCAGTGTCTCATGCCTGTAATCCCAGCACTTTGGGAGGCTAACGTGGGTGGATCACTTAAGTTCAGGAGTTTGAGACCAGCCTGGCCAAAATGGTGAAACCCCATCTCTACAAAAAATTATCCACGTGTGGTGGCATGCACCTGCAATCTCAGCTACTTGGGAGACTGAGACAGGAGAATTGCTTGAACCTGGGAGGTGTTGGCTGCAGTAAACCGAGTTGCGCCCCTGCACTTCAGCCTGGGCTACAGGGCAAGACTTCGTCTCCAATAAATAAATAAATAACAAGAGCTGAGTTTTGAGCTCCTTGGAAGAAATGTATGTCATAGTAGATGTTTGCACTAATAAGGTGAATGATAGCATTGCTTCACATTTATTACGATGAAATTCTGTCATGGTCCTTAATTAAATGTATTTATATGAAATTCTATTATGGCCCTTTATTTATTTATTTATTTATTTATTTAGAAACAGAGTCTTGCTCTGTCATCAGGCTGGAGTGCAGTGGCGCCATCTCAGCTCACTGCAACCTCCACCTCCCAGGTTCAAGTGATTCTTCTGCCTCAGCCTCCCTCGTTGCTGGGACTACAGGCACCCACTACCATGCCCAGTTAAGTTTTGTATTTTTAGTAGATATGAGGTTTCACCATGTTGGCCAGGATGGTCCAGATCTCTTGACCTCATGATCCTCCCACCTTGGCCTCCCAAAGTGTTGGGATTACAGGCATGAGCCACCTTGCCCAGCCTATGGCCCTTTATTAAATGTATTTGCATGTCCCTTGAGTGAAACCATCAATTCTACTGAAAATTATTGCTATAGTTACACTTAAAAGAAATAATTGAGGTCTGTTTCCTGGCACAGATACTATAAAGAGGATCCACTGCATTTGCATATTTGTTTGTATCGGAGCCCAGTGGCTGGTACTAAGTCCCCAGTGCTTTGCATGGTGGTGGGCATTTAATTCGTTCTTTCAATAAATATTTAGGAGAAACTGCTGTGTGCCAGATACTGTCTTATAAATTGTGAATTCAGCAGTAAATTAAAGATCTCTGCCCTGACAGAACTCGTAATTTTGTGGTGAAGGGGTTATAGAAACCAACAGTAAACAGTGTTCAGTGGATATTTAATTTTATTTGGTAAATAAATATACTTAATTTCAAAGTGAACTGAAAACAATACAGTAGTTTCACCTCACGTTGCCTTTCTTCAAAGGAAATTCTACAAAACGAGACGATTCATTCAAATTTACCTTGATAGTCTCTTCCTACACACTCAAATTCTTTGTTTCTGAATGTTTGATGGTGTTATAATTCAATGCTTGTACTTAAATCATGGTTTTCACAGATCATATATTTATCGTTTCAAATAATTGATACAAGATTACCTCCTTTTAATTTTGTTGTGTAAGGACACTGAAAATAAAAACAAAAACTATTGTCACCATCATTTCTTAAAAGAAAGGACATTTTAACCAAACATTAGATAGGACATAATCTCAGAATAAAAAATAGTTCTTTACATTGAAGAAATAAAGCTTTATGATGTGCTCACTATATTGTCCTTATTTTGTTACGGACTGTTAGAAACTTATCAATAGAGAAGAATTATAACTAATTATGATTTTGGTTTTTCTCTTGATGTTGCTGGAGGATTTTGGTGATTCATACTATTTTAAAAGGTTGTGTGAATGTCATCTTTTTTGAAGATACATTTTGGAGATAAATTTCTAAAAGTTTGCATGAATATCTTTTCTGGAGATAAATTTTATACAATGGATTTTATGCATTATGCGATGTGATGAACATTGTCATGGAGTGCAGTGCCAAATGTAATCATCCCTATACTGCTAACTAGCTTAGGCATGTGATCTTGGGCAAATCGCTTCTCATCTTTGGCCCTCAGTTCTCCATCTATATATTGAGAGGAAATCATTTTTTAATTTTTTATATTTTCTTCCAGTTTTGAATTCTGTGATAACTTTGGTAGCTAATATCCCTATTTTTAAAACGTGGGTCTAAAGATTAATGAAAACCTTTTACTGTGGCTTTCTGAAAATTTGCACCAAACTCCTCCTGTTCATATTCTTTTTTTTTTTTTTTTGAGACAGGGTCTTGCTTTGTCACCCAGGCTGGAACACAGTGGCAGTTTCAGCTCGCTGTAACCTTCTCCTCCTGGGTTCAAGCAATTCTCCTGCCTCAGCCTCCCAAGTAGTTGGGACTAGAGTTGGGCACCATCATGCCCAGCTAATTTTTGTATTTTAGTAGAGATGGAGTTTTGGCCTGTTGGCCAGGCTGGTCTTTTCCTGCTTTTAAAACTTATCTTAATGTAGTCTTTTATGTGACCCCTAGAGTAGAGTATTATGAAGCACTTGCTAAGTGCCTAGTGAATTGTGGATTGATCAGAGTTGTGAACACCACTGGTTTCCCCATGATGTTATTGGCATAAAATTGTAGAGAATTACACACACACACACACACACACACACATACATATGTATATATAACACACACACACACACACACACACACACACACATATATATATATATATATATATATATATATATGTTTTTGGTGTTTTTTTTTTTTTTTTTTTTTGAGATGGAGTTTCGCTCTTGTTACCCAGGCTGGAGTGCAATGGCGCGACCTCAGCTCACCGCAACCTCCGCCTCCTAGGTTCAGGCAATTCTCCTGCCTCCGCCTCCTGAGTAGCTGGGATTACAGGCACACGCCACCATGCCCAGCTAATTTTTTGTATTTTTAGTAGAGATGAGATGAGGTTTCACTATGTTGACCAGGATGGTCTTGATCTCTTGACCTCATGATCCACCCGCCTGGGCCTCCCAAAGTGCTGGGATTACAGGCGTGAGCCACCGTGCCCGGCCGTGAAGTATTTTTTAAGAAATATCTGAATGACAGCTCAGATTGTTTAAGGAAAATTTTTGGAAGTGCCTTTTAGTGTTCTAATTAGATCTCTGACCTTGATTTAAGAGAACTGCCGTGAAGAAAGAAGCCTTGTTAAAACTGAATAGTTCTAAAATGAATCCTTTCAGAAATTCTTAGTAAATTACTACCCAGTTAATTTTTTTTATAAATAGATAATTTTATAGAGTGAAAGGTACAGATCTTAATATAGTTTGATGAATTTTAGCAAATGTTTATAAATGTAACACATCCTAATCAAGATTTAGAACATTTCTGTTATTCTAGAAAGTAACCTGATGCCACTTTCCAGTGAATCCCCACTGTGTGGCCACCCCCTCATCCCTGCTCACCAGAGGCAATCACTGTTCTGATTTTAATCATTATAAATTAGATTGGCCTGTTTTTAAACTTCATATACATTGATTCGTATAGTACATAATCCTTTGTGTAAGGCTTCTTTCACTCAAACATCAGGAAAATGTTATGAGATTTATTCATTTATGTGCTATATGTACCCTTAGTTTATTCCTTTTTATTGCCGAGTTGTATTCCATTGTTTAAATATACCACAATTTGTTTATGCATTCTCCTGTCAATAGACATCTGATCCAGATTGTGGATATCCTTGATGAAGCTTCTGTGAATATTCTTGTACAAGTTTTTTGGGGATACACGTTTTCATTTCTTTTGGGTAAATACTCAAAAGGAGAATGCTGGTTTAACTTTATAAGAGACTACTAATTTTCCAAAGTGGTTGTACCATTTTATGCTGCCACCAACAATATGCGAGTTTTCCAGATGCTCTGTATCTTGTAATTATTTAGAGTTGTCAGTCTTTTCAATTTTGGCCATTTTAATGGGTATGAATTGGCATCATGCATAGTTTTGATTTACATTTTTCTGACGACTAAATGATCTTGAGCACCTTTTCATGGGCTTATTAGCCATTCATACATCTTTTGTGAAGTGTCTGTTCAGTGTTTTACCCATTTTTAAATTGGTGGTCTTTTTATTATTGAGTTGTAGAAGTTCTTTCTACTTCAAATACAAGTCCATTGTCAGGGTCTTAGGTGTGTTCCCCAGAAAACTGGCTCTGAGAAGGAGATTTGCATGCAGGAACTTTATAGAAGAGTGCTGTTAGGAATAGCTTGTAAGGGAATGAGCAGGATTAAGGGAGGTTGAAATGTAATTCCATTCAATAGAGGCCTCAACTCACCCTGCAGCAGGCTCTGAATCTGGATGGCCCTTTGGAAATATCCTGACTTGAGGCAAGGGTGTCAGGCTTTATACCTCCTTCCACACAGCCCCAGTGGGCTAGTTATTGGATATGGGCTGCCCACGGGGAGGGGTTATAACTTCAAGCTAGTCATTTGTCTTTGGCTCAGAGGGACAGTCTCAGTCCTGAGCCATCATCATTAGGTAGCACTCCCAGAAGCTGGGAAACAGGTGTCTCTGACCTGAAGGGGTATAGACAGTGTTACCCCAGCATTCACCACATATGCGTGTATTTCCACTACAGATAACTGTATTGGGAACATTTTCTTTCACTATGTATCTTGTCTGTTTTTTTTTTTTTTTTTTTTTTTTTTTTTTTTCTTGTTTGAGACAGGGTCTCACTCTCCATTGCCCAACTGGAGTGCAGTGATGCAATCTCAGCTCACTGCAACCTACACCTCCCAGGATCAAGCAGTTCTCCTGCCCCAGCCTCCCAAGTAGCTGGGACTACAGGCATGTGCTACCACACCCGGCTAAATTTTGTATTTTTAGTAGAGATGGGGTTGCACCATATTGGCCAGGCTGGTCTCGAACTCCTGAACTCAAGTGATCTGCCCACCTCAGCCTCCCAAAGTGTTGGGATTACAGGTGTGAGCCATAGTACCCGGCCTGATCATTTTTTTTAATGGATCAGCAAATGTTTTAAATTTTGATGTTGCATTTCAAAGACATTGCCTACATTTTCTTCTAGGAGCTTTTGAGTTTCAGGTCTTATATTTCGTGTATAAAACACAAAGAATTAATATTTGTGTATGATGTAAGCTACCACCCAAATGATTCTTGAGAGCGGTCAACTCTTTCTCTTTTAAGTACATCTCCTTCATCATTTCTCATTCTCCCTCAATTTGCAAAGCAGGGCTATCTCTCATTTCTGTTTCCTAGAGTAGAGTATACTTAATGCTGACAGGACAGTTTTCTTCCTTAACAATCTGTCCATTAATTTGAATTATGGAATTATGAAACCAAATTCCTGAAAGGAAATAGTATACTCAGTTCAGTTTTCTCCTAATTGTTGTGCTTCCTTAGAATAATACTTTAGATTTATTAATTTTTTTAAAAAAAGGTAAGGGCGATTTTTATGAAGTCAGTTGTTTGAGAGAATGATAAACAGACTCATTAGTTACTATATTACCTTCTACACAAAATAGAACCGGTTTTTCATCTCGTTCTACCTGCTCTGACAGTTTCTTTCAAATGAATGTTGTGATTAGCAGTGTTTGAGGAGTTTAGTACATTGGAAAAGACAAAGAAGCTTAGAATAGGTCAGTGTTAAATAGCGAAATAGGTGAGTCCTGATGCCTGTAAAACAAAATGATAAAGTATAAAGTAGTAGCACCAGTTGTTTGGTGTCATTTTTCCAAAATACTTCCATCACTTTCTTCTCTTGCCTCTTGTATCTTTATAAGACACGTAGAAATATTTTATAGAGGAAAAGTTGAGGTACTGAGTCATTAACTGGAATACTCTCAGTTTACAAGTACCTAATAGCCATTTTGAATGTATAAGGGTTGACCTGGCTGTGTGCTGGGGGCCAGGGGATTCTCCTCTTGCTATATAGCAAGTATTAGTTGGTGTTGACACCGCAGCTTTAGTTCCCCCTTTTTCAATAGACACACATATCCCTTTCCTCCCCTCCCAACAAGGAGAGGGTAGTGTTTCAACCAGCCTTTTAGCTAAGAAACCGTTTTCCCATAGAGATAATGTTTATAAAAGCTAGTTAGACCCCAGTCTCTTGGTCAGAAGTTCAGTAGTGTATCGGAGATATTGTAGCTACTGTTTTTGTGAACCAGGAAACAAACAGATGAAGTACATGATATACCATTAAATTATTGAAACTTTTTCATAAAAAACATACGTAATTATTCCCTTGTGGTTTTGTTTTCAAAAATGGGGTCTCTTTATGTTGACCAGGCTCGAGTATAATTCAGCAAGATCATAGCTCCCTACAGCCTCAGCCTCCCAGTATCTGGGACAACAGGTATGTACTGCCGTGCTCAGCTTCTCGTAATTTGTATTATTTTTGGTTTTTTAAAAAACAGTTCTTGTTATGTTGCCCAGGCTGGAGTGCAGTCAGTAGCTATTCACAGATGTGATTGTAGCACACTACAGCCTTGAACGCCTGGGTTTAAATGATCTTCTGCTTCTACCACCTGAGCAGCTGGAACAGGTGCATACCACTGTGCCTGGCTCCCCTTGTAGTTTTGTTTGTTTGTTTGTTTGTTTTTTTAAGGCAGATTCGCTCTGTAGCACAGGCTGGAGTGCAGTGGCATGATCTTGGCTCACTGCAACCTCTGCCTCCTGGGTTCAAGCAATTCTCTGTCTCAGCCTCCCAAGTAGCTGGGATTACAGGTGCGTACCACCATGCCGAGCAAATTTTTGTAGTTTTAGTGGAGATGGCGTTTTTCCATGTTGGCCAGGTTGGTCTCGAACTCCTGACCTCAGGTGATCCGCCCACCTAATTGTAGTTCTTAAGATCATTTTTCATACTTCTAAGTTCCCAGGAAGTCATATTATGGTATTCTGCTGTTTCAAGAAACTTTGAAATCTAATCTTTTTGTATGACAGGAGGGAGTCTCTCAAACTCGGGTAAAAAGAAAACAATTGGAATTAAGTTGGATTAAAACCATGGAAGAATTTTAGCATTAATGTCTAAATACATTTTTTCATCATGTGAGTAATACATTTTTATTGTAGATAAATTTTAAATGTTTTATAAGTTATATATGTATTGCGATTGTACATTTTAAATAAAAATTTGTTAATGTTTAACGTGTTCTACTTACGTATAAACTTTTTTTATAAATATGAGGTTATCATTACATATTGGTTGCCATCAGACTTTCCTGACTTCCTATATCCATGAACAGATTTATATCATAGTTTTTAATAGCTGAGTGATGTGGTACTCTGATGAAGTTTATAGTTTATTTAGCCAGTCTCTTTTATTGGACATTTATTTTTAGGTTTGCATTCGTAAAAAGTGCAATGGTCATCTTTGCCCAATTCTTTCTTAGGGTGAATTCCTAGAAGTAAAATTTCTGAATTAAAGAGTTCGTGTTTTTGAGGCTTTAAATCTAAATGCCAAATTGTGGTCCAGATAGGTTGTCGCAATTCACATACCTTCTAGTGTTAAAGTGTACACGTTCTCCCTATCATGGATAGTAGATGTTTTCTCAACTCATTGTTAACTTGGTCATTTAAAAAATTTCATCTCAGCCAGACGTGGTGGCTCATGCCTGATCCCAGCACTTTGGGGAGGCTGAGGCAGGTGGATCATGAAGTCAGGAGATCAGGACCAGCCTGGCCAACATGGTAAAACCCCGTCTGTACCCAAAATACAAAAATTAGCCAGGTGTGCTGGCAGGCGCCTGTAATCCCAGCTACTTGGGAGGCTGAGACAGAGAATTGCTTGAACCCAGGAGGCAGAGGTTGTAGTGAGCCAAGATCATGCCACTGCACTCCAGCCTGGGCAACAGAGCAAGACTCTGTCTCAAAAAAAAAAAAAAAAAAAAAAAAAAGTCATCTCAGCTGGGTGTGGTGGCTCATGCTTATAATCCTAGCACTTTGGGAGACCAAGGTGGGCCAATCACCTGAGGTCAAGAGTTTGAGACCAGCCTGGCCAACATGGTAAAACCCCGTCTCTACTCAAAATACAAAATTAGCCAGATGTGGTGGTGTGTGCCTGTAATCCCAGCTACACAGAGGCTGAGGCAGGAGAATCACTAGAACCCGGGAGGTGAAGGTTGCAGTGAGCCAAGACACCCCACTGCACTCCAGCCTGGGCAACAGAGCAAGACTGTCTCAAAAAAAAAAAAAAAAGAAAGAAAATCTCTTTGTTTTAATTGGCATTATTCATGAAATTGATCGTTTTTCATCTTCACTGTCTACTGTAGATGTTGGTCTCATGAATGAGCAGCTCACAGTCTTGATTACAGATACTTCAGAAACTTTTTCCCATTCATTAATCAAAGTTTGCGATGATTTGTTTTGTTTTCTGCCCAGGAGCGACTGAAGCTGGTGACTGTTTTGGGTGCTGGACTTCTCTGTGGAACTGCTCTGGCAGTCATCGTGCCTGAAGGAGTACATGCCCTTTATGAAGACATTCTTGAGGGTGAGAAAGAGAAGAGCCTTATTTGAGATACGTTATTGACTTGGAGGGTTGGCAGGATGAAGCTTAGTGGTGTATTTTCTGAGAAGAGTTCATGTTTACCGTCAATTCTACCCTGAGAAGAATTGTTGCGAGATATCTTGCTGTCTTCGATATTGAACACATCCTTAGCAGTTTGTGAATTGAATGGCCCCATTCATGAATACCACTTAATGTTTATTTGCCATAGTGCATAAATATGAGTCATTTTAAGTTATGACAGTTCTTTAATGCTTACTCAAACACTTCCCAAATCCCACATGACAGTGGTTGCATTTTTTGTTTAATTTAAAAAATATATAGATATAAATATTTAAAGACCCTTTACAGTAAACTTTATAGATAATTGGTGAGGACCCATGCAGTAAAAGATAATTGAAAAATTAGAGAGGCCTTTCCTGACCTTAATAGCAGCAAGCAGAGGGAACAGTATAGTTGTGTGAGAGTAAATGCTTGGGGTCAGCTTGGTTCACTCACCAGCAAAGTAATTTGGTCCTTCACACCGCTGAGAAGCATACTTGATTCACATTTGCGACTCAGCAAAATCAGATTACTGCATGTCATGAAACTTCACAGTTACCTGTGAAGGATTGACACCACAGCTGTTAAATCTGTGAGCTGAATCCTCAAGTACCAAGAGTTTACCAGATGTTAAGAACAGTATAAAGAGGTAGGCACTTCCAAATTTCTTACAAGATACAATATAATATATACTTTTTCAGATCTTTGTAGAGGAAAATAACTGTGTCCTTTATCCAGAATGATGATGCTCTTAGGCCTGGGGTTTCATGGGTGAAGCGTTGTGGCAGATATAAATGAGGATTGCAGGTATAAATGAGGATTGCAAGATAGGACAGGGGCTGAGGAGTGGTCAGCTGTATTGGGAGCCTTAAAGCAATGGTCTCTACTTTTTTTTTTTTTTTTTTTTTTTTTTTTTTTTTTTTAGATGGAGTTTCGCTCTTGTTACCCAGGCTAGAGTGCAATGGCGCGATCTCGGCTCACCGCAACCTCTGCCTCCTGGGTTCAGGCAATTCTCCTGCCTCAGCCTCCTGAGTAGCTGGGATTACAGGCAGGCGCCACCACGCCCAGCTAGTTTTTTGTATTTTTAGTAGAGACGGGGTTTCACCATGTTGACCAGGATGGTCTCGATCTCTCGACCTCGTGATCCACCCGCCTCGGCCTCCCAAAGTGCTGGGATTACAGGCTTGAGCCACCGCGCCCGGCGGTCTCTACTTTTTTATGGTCATACATCCTACAGGGGGAGTGGGGAATGATTTACATGCACTATTGCACTGATTTAATGTTTACATTATAAAGTACACTCCAAAAATAGGAATATTTTTGAGACCTGAGATTTAAAAATATACATAGAAGATCAGTATTTGCTTTCATATCCTAGTGGGCCATCTTGAATTTTTCTGAGATGTGATTCCACTATAGAAATCATTATCCCAATATTTGGCTTTTTATGGGTGGCAGTTGTTTTCTAAACTTGTGTGATAATGATTTCCTTATCATTTCCTCGAGGAAGAGGTGCATTTTAAACGTGTAATTTCCTGACCACTGGCCTAGATTCCTTAATCTCCAGGGAAGGATCCTGGGATATCTATTTTTAACAAATTGTCTACAATTCTTATGAAACAAGTTTTGGAAACACTAGAGTAAAGTAGTGCTTCAAGTATAGTTTCTTTGTGTTATTTTTCATATTAATTTGAGATATGATTCATATACCATGTTTCAGATATAGTTGGGTTTTTCTTTTTTTTTTTTTTGGTATGGTTTTTTAAATTTGTTTTGAGACAGAGTCTCACTCTGTTGCCCAGGCTGTAGTCCGGTTTTGCGATCACAGCTCACTGAAGCCTCAGCTCTCTTGGGTTCAAGCCATCCTCCCACCTCAGCCTCCTGAGTAGCTGGGACTATAGATGCACACTGCTATGCCTGGCTAATTTTTAAATTTTTTTGTAGAGATAGAGTCTCCCTCTGTTGCCTAGGCTGGTCACCAACTCCAGGACTCAAGCAGTCCTCCCAGCTTGGCCTAGCAAAGTGCTGGGATTAAAGATGTGAGCCACCACCCTCAGGCCAGTTATAGTTTAAGACTAAAATCTTTCCTCCATTCCCAACCCCTGGCAAACCACTGATCTATTCTCTGTCTGTATAGTTTTGCCTTTTCAGAATGTCGTATAAATGGAATCATGTAACCTTTGGGTCTGGCTTCTTATTTAGCATAATGCATTTGAATCTCAGTATATGAAGGGAAAATGTGTATTGTGGAAAAACTACGCATGGATTTCAAAAACCTTTTTTGCACTAAAATAAGCTTGCACTGACTTGTTATAACATATCTGAATGGGATCTAGTTAGAGGCACTAAGAAGGTTAAGACAAGGAAAAGAGCCTGTATTGGAGTAACATGAATTCTGCTAAGACTGAAACAAGAACAAACATCAAATTTGTGGGGAAGGTTTGGGTGCAAGAATGGAAAAATCATTGATGGTTTACAAAAAGTTTATGGAGACAGTGTTCCAAAGAATTCAGCAGTTTACAAATGGATAACTTAAGAAGGGACAAGATGATGTTGAAAATGAAGCCTGCAGCTTCAGACCAGCCACACCTATTTTCACAGAAAAAATTAATTTTGTTCATACCGTAATTAAAGAAGACAAAATTAACAGCATAAAAAATAGCCAACCCCATAGCCCTGTACACTGGTTCAGCTTACACAATTCGACTGAAAATTTTAAGTTGAGCAAACTTTCCACTCAACAGATAGCAAAACTGTTGTGCCCAGATCAGCTGCAGACAAGAGCAGAGCTCCAAATGAAAGTGGGATCCAAGTGGGATCAAGATCCTGGAGCATTTTTTCAAAGAACTGTAGCACAAGATGAAGCATGACTTTACCAATACGATCCTGAAGGCAAAGCACATTCAAAGCAATGGCTACCGAACAGTGGAAGTGTCAGTCAAAACAAAGTGGGTCAGTCAAGAGTAAAGCTCACTGACAGTGTTTGGGGATGTGCAAGGCATTTTGCTTGTTGATCCTCTAGAGTGCCAATGAACCATAACGTCTGCATATTATGAGTGGGTTTTAAGAAAGTTGGCCAAAGCATTAGCAGAAAAACGCCCAGGAATGCTTCATCAGAGAGTCCTCCACCATGACAGTGTTTCTTTTCACTGCTCTCATCAGACAAGGGCAATTTTGCGAGATTTTCAATGGGAAGGTTTTAGGCATCTGCTTTATAGTCCTGATTTGACTCCTTCCAACTTCTTTTTGTTTCCTAATCTTAAAATCTACAAAGAGCACCCATTTTTCTTCAGTTAATAATGCAAAAAAGACTGCATTGATTGACATGGTTAAATTTCCGGGACTCTTAGTTTTTTAGAGGTGAACTAAACAGCTGGTATCATTATTTACAAAAGTGTCTCACACTTGATAGAGCTTATGTTGAGAAATAAAGGTTATGTTTTTTAATTTTTTTTAATCTTTTAATTCCATTTTTCAACACGATTTTTGAAGTCCCCTCATATTGTTCTGTATATCAGTAATTTGTACCTTTCCTTCTGAGTAGTATTTCATTGTTTGGATGAACAGTATTCGTCTGTTCCTTCACCAGTTGGAAGACATATATGGGTGGTTTCTGATTTGAGTGACTATGAATAAAGTCACTATGAATATACAGGTTTTTGTATGAACGTGAGTTTTTATTTTTTTTGCAAAAATACTTACAAGTGCCAGCCTGGGCAACATAGCAAAACCCTATCCCTACAAAAAATTAGCCACACGTGGTGCCGCATACCTATAGTCCCAGCTACTCAGGAGACTGAAGTGGGAGGATTGCTTGAGCCTGGGAGACAGAGGTTGCAGTGAGCTAAGATTGTGCCACTGCACTCCAGCCTTGGCAACAGTGCTATACCTTGTCTCAAAAACAAATAAACAAACAAACAACTACAGGTAGGATTGCTGGGTCACATGACAAATATATGTTTAATTTCATAGGAAACTGACAAACTCTAAAGTGGCTGTAATACTTTGCATTCTCATCAATAATAAATGAAAGTTCCAGTTCTCCCCTTCCTTGTCAACACTTGGTTTTGTCTGTTTTGTTTTAGTTTTTTATTTTAGCCATTCTAATAGCAGCGTAGTGATATCTCAGTGTGGTTTTAATTTGCATTTCCTTGTGAGTAATGATGCTGAACATCTTGTCATATGCTTAATTGCCATTTTTATAGCTTCTGTGGTGATATCAAGCCTTTTGCTCATTTTAAAAATTGAGTTTTCTTATTATTGAGTTTTGAGAGTCCTTTGTGTATTCTAGATACAAGTCCTTTATAAGATACATGTTCTGCAAATATTTTCTCCTAGTTTGTGGCTTATCTTTTCATTCTCTTCACAGTATCTTTTAGGGAACAGTTTTTAATTCTGATGAAGTCCAATTTTTCAGTTATTTCTTTTGAGATTGTGCGTTTGGTATCATACCTAAAAACCCCTTGCTGAGCCCAAATACACAACGATATTCTCTTTCATTTTCCTCTAGAATTTTTATAATTTTCAGTTTGACGTTTAGTTCTATGACCTATTTTGATATAATTTTGAATGTAGGTGAAAGTTCATTTTTTGGCATATGGATTGATGTTCAGTAGTTCCAACATCATTTGTTGAAAAAAAAATCATTTCTGTATTGAATTGTCTTTGCACTTTTGTCAAAAATCAATTAACTGTATTTGTGTTGGTCTATGTCTGGATTCTGTATTCTGTTTTATTGATTTGTTTGTTTACCTTTGCAGTACTACTTTGTCTTGATGACTGTAGCTTCATAGCAAATCTTGAAATCAAGTAGTGTAGTCCTTCCTTTTTTTTTTTTTTTATTTTTATTTTTTATTTTGAGACAGGGTCTCACTCTTTCACCTAGGCTGGAGTGTGTAGTGGCATGATGATAGTTCACTGTAACCTCAGGCTCCTGTGCTCAAATGATCCTCCCACCTCAGCCTCTCCAGCAACTAGGACTACAAGTGCATGCCACCATGCCTGGCTTATTATTTAAACTTTTTGTAGAGATAGTCTCAGTCTGTTGCCCAGGCTGGTCTTGAACTCCTGGCCCTAAGCGATCCTCCCACCTTGGCTGGGATTATAGGCATGAGCCACCCCACCCAGCCCACTTTGTTCTTATTTTTCAAAATTGTTTTGGCTTTCCATAAAATTATTTGCCATTCCATAAAAATTTTTAAATCAGCTTGTCATATATCTACAGAATAAATCATGCTGGGATTCTGAGATTAAGTTGAATCCATAAATTTGGGAGAGAATAGACACCTTAAGAATGTTGTATTTTCCAATCCATGAGCCCAGTCTCTCCATTTATTAGATCTTTGATTTATTTCATCAGTGTTGTAATTTTAGCTTATAGAGCTGCAGATATTTTATTGATTTATGCCCAAATATTTCAAGTTTTTAGTAATCGTAAATAATACTTTCAAAATGCTTTCAATTTCTAGTATTCTAATATGTAGAAAGTCCTAGTATAATAAATTTCATTACGCATAGGTGCTTTTTTTATAGATTTCTTGGGATTTGCTACATAGATATGTCATCTACGAATAGGGACAGTTTAATCTTTTCCTTTGCTATCTGCCTTTTTTTCCCTTCCTTGTTGCCCTAACTAGACTCTCCATTCTGAGACTGATTAGGAATGAAAATGAGCATTCTTGCCTTACTTACATTCAGTCTTTCATTATTAAATATGAGGTTAGATACAGGTTTTTTATGGATTCCCTTTATCTCTTTTTTTCCCCGACTTTTATTTTAGATTCAGAGGTACATGTCCAGGTTTGTTACCTGGCTCTATTTCATGATGCTGAGGATAGGGGCACAATGATCTCATCACCCAGGTGCTGAGCATACCAATAGTTTTTCACCTTTTACCTTCCTTCTTTCCTCCCCCTCTAGTAGTCCCCAGTTTCTATTATTGCCATCTTTATGTCCATGAGTACCTGATGTTTAGCTCCTACTTAGAAGTGAGAACATGTGGTGTTTGGTTTTCTGTTCCTGCCTTGATTTACTTAGGATAATAGCCTCCAGCTTCATCTACCTTGCTGCAAAGGATATGATTTCATTCTTTATATGGCTGAATGGTATTCCATGGTGTATAAGTACGACATTTTCTTTATCCAGTCTGTCGTTGATGGGCGACTAGGTAGATTCTACGTCTTTGCTATCGAGAATAGTACTGTGATGAACATAAGAGTACGTGTTTCTTTTTGGTACAGTGATTTGTTTTCTTTTGGATATATATACTCAGTAATGGGATTGCAGGCTTGAATGTTAGCTCTGTTTTAAATTCTTTGAGAAATCTCCAAAACTGCTTTCCATAGTGACTGAACTAATTTACATTCCCACTAACAGTGTGTAACTGTTCCCTTTTCTCCCTAGCCTTGCCAGCATGTTGTTTTTTGACTTTTTAACAATATCCATTTTGACTGGTATAAGATGATATCTCATTGTGGTTTTGATTTGCATTTCTCTGCTGGTTAGTGATTTGGAGCAGTTTTTCATGTTTGTTGGCAGCTCGTATGTCTTTTTGAAGAGTGTCTGTTCATGGCTTTTGCCTGTTTTTTAATGTAGTTGTCTTTTGCTTGTTTAGTTTTTTAAGTTCCAAATAGATTATATGGATACTAAACCTTTGTCAGATGCATAGTTTGTGAATAATTTCTCCCATTCTGTTTTTTCTCTTGGTAGTTTGCTGTGCAGAAGCTATTTAGTTTTATTAGTTCTTACTTGTCAATTTTTGTTTTTATTGTAATTGCTTTTGAGGAGTTAGTCATAAATTCTTTCCTAAGGCTGATGTCCAGAGTGGTTTCCTAGGTTTTCTTCTAGGATTCTTCTAGTTTGAGGTCTTACGTTTAAATCTTTAATCCACCTTGAGTTAGTTTTTGTATTTGGTAAAAGGTAGGGGCCCAGTTTCATTCCTCTGCATATGGCTAGCCAACTATTCCAGCACCATTTATTGACTAGGGAGTCCTCCATGGTGACTTTGCTGAAAATCAGATGGCTGTCAGTGTATGGCTTTTTTTCTGGGTTCTTTGTTCTGCTCCATTGGTTTATGTATCTGTTTTTCTACCAGGACCACACTGTTTTGGTTACTGTAGTCTTATAGTGTAGTTTGAAGTCAGGTAATATGTTGTGTTTGGCTTTGTCCTTTTTGCTTAGGAGTGGTTTGGTTGTTCAGTCTGTTTTTTGGTTCCATATGAATTTTAGAATAATTTTTTTAGTTCTGTAAAAAATGATGTTGGTAATTTGATAGGAATAACATTGAATCTATAGATTGCTTTGGGCAGTATGGCCACTTTAATGTTATAAGTAAGTTCCATTCTGTTCCTAGTGTGCTGAGAGTGTTTATCTTGAATGGATGCTGAATTTCATCAGATGCTTTTTTTAGTCTGTTAGTGGAGTAAATTGCAGTGATTGATTTTCAAATGTTGAACTAGACTTTCATATATCCACCTCCTAGTTATTATATATAATTCTTTTTAGATGCTGCTGGATTCGATTTACTAATATTTTATTAAGGATTTTTGTGTTGTGGTTTATGAAGAATATTGGCCTGAGGTTTTCCTTTCTTACAATGTCTGTGTATGGTTTTATTAGGGCAATGCTGGCCTCTTAGATATGGGAAGTGTTCCCTTCTCTTTTACATCCTAGAAGAGAATATATAAAATCAATAATATTTCTTCCTTAAATATTTGTTAGAATTTACTGGTTGAATTTGCCATGTTGGCCTGGAGTTTTCTATGTTGGAAGGTTTTTAACTATGAATTCAGTTTTTTAAATAGATAGATATAAGACTGTTCAAGTTACCTAGTTCTTCTTGAGTATGTTTTGGAAGTTTCTGTCTTTCAAATAATTGATTTATTTCCTCCTAGTTTTTAAAGTTTCTTTAGGTGAAGCTCATTGATTTGAGGTCTTTATTCTTTTCTTCTCTTCTTTTTTTCTTTCCTTTGAGGCAGGGTCTTGCTCTGTCACCCAGGCTGGGTGCAGTGATACAGTCTCAGCTCACTGCAGCCTTCACCTCCCAGGTTCAAGTGATTGTCATACCTCAGCCTCCCAAGCATCTGGGACTACAGGCACATGCCATCATGCCCAACTAAATGTTATATTTTTAGTAGAGACGAGGTTTCACCATATTGGCCAGGTTGGTATTGAACTCCTGACCTCGTGATCCACCCTCCTTGGTTTCCCGAAGTGCTGGGATTATAGGCGTGAGCCACCATGCCCACCCCCACCACCTGCCTCCATCTTTATTGTAGAGCAAACCAACTTTTCTTCATACTTCAAGAAAGAAGTTTGTATACATGTTACTACAGCCTGTGGTTTTGTTCTTCTGTGGAACTTAGAATTATGAAATATATTGTTTTCAGAACTCAGTATATCATCCTAATTGCTCTGATGCTTTAATAAGCATTGTTAAATACTAATTAACAAAAAAAGGAACCTCTTATCTGCAATTATAACTCTAAAATCACTGGAATTAGATGACTATTATCTTTCATGTGAAAAAAAAAACTGTCTATAGAAACAAGTTTTAAGAACTTCAAGGATTATTGGGTAATGCAGCACTTTACTGTTGAGCCAAAATCTGAAACCATCAAAATTCTTTGGACTGTTAGAATTGGTATGTTTAGGAAGTCTACTTTTGGGTCGAAGATGAAAATACAAATATGGTGTGTTGTCAA
The DNA here is from genome assembly GCF_048565385.1 of Saimiri boliviensis. Lineage (NCBI taxonomy): Eukaryota > Metazoa > Chordata > Mammalia > Primates > Cebidae > Saimiri > Saimiri boliviensis. The sequence goes on along the minus strand of NC_133450.1, from coordinate 34,286,855 downwards.
AACTGCTGTTGTCAAGGATGGCTCAATATAGATTATGCCACTCATTTTTTATCACTTCTGTATCAGATTCTTTGTATCAGATTCTTTGTAGAGGTATGATTATCTGTGGCTTTTTTTTGTCACTTGGCTCTACATTTAAATAAAATGTAGGGGGCCTTAGCCAGAACAGTCAGGCAAACAAAAAAGAAGGCATTCAGATTGGAAAGGAAGAAGTAAAGTTGTCTCTTTTTAAATGAGATGATCTTATATATGAAAATACCTGAAGACTCATCCAAAAAATTATTAGAACTAATAAACAAATGCAGTGAAGTTGCAGGATATAAAATCAGCATACAAAAATCAGTTGCATTTCTGTATACTAACAATGAACTATTTGAAAAAGAAACCATTGAAAACAATTTCATTCATAATAGGATCAGAAAATAAAATACTTAGGCATAAATTTAACCAAGGAGGTAAAAATCTATATGCTGAAAACTATAAAACATTGATTAAGGAAATTGGAGAAGATATAAATAAGATATTCTGTGTACATGAATTGGAAGAATTAATACTATTAAAATATCCATACTCCTCAAAGTGAGCTACAGATTTAATGCAACCCCATCACAGTTTCAGTGGCATTTGCTGTGGTTTGGATATTTGTCCCCTCCACATCTCCTGTTGAAATTTGATCCCAGGGTTGGAGGCGGAGCCTGTGGGAGGTGTTTGGGTCATGAGGGTGTATCCCTCATGCATGTATTGGTGCTGTCCCCTTGCTAATCAGTAAGTTCTCGCTCTATTAGTTCACAGGAGAACTGGTTGTTTAAAAGAGCATGGCACCTCTCCCTTCTCTTGCCATGTGACATGCTGACTCCTCTTCCCCTTCTGCTATGATTGGAAGCTTCCTAAGATCCTCAGATTCATGCTTCTTGGACAGCCTGCAGGACTGTAAGCCAAATAAACCTTAATAGAAACAACGATTCTAAAATTCATATGCAACCATGGAAGCCCCTGAAGTCAAGGCAGTCTTGAACCAGAAGAACAAAACTTGAGGCATACCATTACCTGATTTCTAAATATACTACAAAGCTATAGTAATCAAAATAGCATGGTATTGGGATAAAATAAATATGTAGACCAATACAACAGAAAAGAGACACCAGAAATAAATCCTTTTGTTTACAGTCAAATGATAGTAGACAAAGGTACCAAGAACACATAGTGAGAAAGGGTGGTTTCTTCATAAATGGTTTTGGGGAAACTGCTTTCCTCATGCAGAAGAATAAAACTGGACCCTTAATCTCATACGATATACAAAATTGAACTTAAAATGGATTAAAGACATAAACATATAGTTTCAGGTCTTAAATGTAAGACTATTAGAAGAAAATGTAGGGGAAAGCTTCTTAACATTTTTCTGGGTAATGATGTTTTGGATATGACCCCCAAATCACAGGCAACTAAAGCAAAAATAGACAAATAGGATTCTATCAAACTAGAAAGCTTCTGGACAGCAAAGGAAATAATCAGCGGAGTGAAGAGACAACCAATGGAATGGGAGAAAATATTTTAAACCATGTATCTGGTAAGGGTTTAATATCCAAAATATAAAGGGACTCAAGCAATTCAATAGCAAGAAAACAACTCAAAGGACCTGAATAGACATTAAAAATGGGCAAAGGACCTTAATAGACATTGCTCAAATGAAGATAAACAAATGGTCAACAGGTATGTGAAAAAACACTCAACATCACTTATCATCAGGGAAATGCAAATCAAAAACAGTGAAATATCACCTCACACCCAGTAAAATGGCTGTCATCAAAAAGACAAAGGATAGCTGTTGGCAAGGATGTGGAAAAGAAGGATGCCTTGTACCCTGTTGGTGGAAATGTAAAACAGCCATTATAGAAAACAGTATGGGGATTCCTCAGAAAATTCAAAATATAAATGCCTATGATCCAGCAATCCCACCTCTGGGTATATATCCAAGACAAATGCAGTCAGTATCTCAAAGCAATATCTCTGCTCTTATGTTCACTCTAGCAGTATTCAGGAGAGCCAAGATATGAAATCAATGTGTCTGTCTGTCAGTGGATGCATGGATAAATTGTAATACACATGCATGCACACACAGAATGAAGTATTATCCACTCTTTAAGATTTTCCAGATAATAAATCTGGAAAAATGAATGAATGAATAGGGGTGGGTTAATCTGCTCTTACTAACTCTTGCCCTCACATTTATTCATAAAAATAGAGCTCTTTAAGATTCTTCATTTTAATTGGTGTAAATTTAAGGGGTACAAGTGCAGTTTTGTTACATGGATATATTGGGTAGTGGTAAGATCTAGGCTTTTAGTGAAATCATCACCCAAATAATGTACCTTGTACCCATTAAGTAATTTTTCATTCCTCACCCTCCTCCCACCCATGCTTCCAAGTCTCCAAAGTCTACTATTCCATACGCTGTGTCCATGTGTACGCATTATTTAGGTCTCACTTGTAAGTGAGAACATGCAGTATTTGGCTTTCTCTTTCTGAGTTGTTTTACTTAAGATGACCTCTAGTTTCATCTGCACTGCAGCAAAAAAACATGATTTCATGTATTTTTATGGCTGCATAATATTCCACTATATTTATCTACCACATTTTCTTTATCCATTCATCCATTGATAGACACTTAGTTTGATTCCAGATCTTTTCTATTGTGACTAGTGCTGCAAGAAACATATAAGTTGCAGGTTTCTTTTATATAATGATTTATTTTATTTTATTTTATTTATTTATTTATTTATTTATTTATTTATTTATTTATTTTCCAGAGACAAGGTCTCTCTCTCTGTTGCCCAGGCTGGTGTACAGGGGCACAATCATAGAATCATAGCTCACTGCAGCCTCCAACTCCTGGGCTCCAGCAGTCCTCCCAAGTAGCTAGGGCTGCAAGTGTTCACCACCATGCCCAGTGTATTAGTCCATTTTTATGCTGGTATAATGAAATGCCCAAGACTGGGTAATTTATAAAGGTTAGAAATTTATAAAGAGGTTTAGTTGACTCACAGTTCAGCATGGCCGGGGAGGCCTCAGGAAACTTACAATCATGGTGGAAGACAAAGGGGAAGCAAGTCACCTTCTTCACAAGGCAGTGAGAAGGAGAAGTGCCAAGTGAAGAGGGGAAGAGCCCCTTGTAAAACCATCAGATCTCGCAAGAACTCACTATGTAGTGTATCTGTAAACCCAGCTACTCAGGAGGCTGAAGCACGAGAATCACTTGAACCCTGGAGGCAGAGGTTGCAGTGAGCCAACATCATGCCACTGTACTCCAGCCTGGGTACACAGCAAGACTGTTTCAAAAAAAAAAAAAAATAGTTCCAGGCACATTGGCTCATATAATCCCCACAGTTTGGGAGGCCAAGGTGGTTAGATCACTTGAGCTCAAAAGTTTGAGACCAGCCTGGGCAATATGGCAAAACCTCATCTCCACAAAAACAATATAAAAATTAGCAGGACTTGGTAGCTTGTGTCTGTGGTCCCAGCTTCTTGGGAGACTGAGGTAGGAGGATGACTTGAGTCCAGGAGATGGAGGTTGCTGTGAACTGAGATTGCACCACTGTTGTCCAGTCTGGGTGACAGGGCTATGCCCTGTCTCAAAAAGGAAGAGAGGGAAAGAAAGAAAGAAATAGAAGAGTGTATTGTAACTATTGTAGGGTTGGATATTATTTTGTGAAACTGTTTTGTTTTGTTTTGTTTTTGAGACAGAGCCTCGCTCTGTCACCAGGCTGGAGGGCAGTGGCACGATCTTGGCTCACTGCAACCTCCAACTCCCTGGTTCAGGCGATTCTCCTGCCTCAGCCTCCTGAGTAGCTGGGATTACAGGCACGTGCCACCACACCCAGCTAATTTTTGTATTTTTAGTAGAGACGGGATTTCACCATGTTGGCCAGGATGGTCTCAATCTCCTGACCTCGTGATCCGCCCGCCGTGGCCTCCCAAAGTACTGAGATGACAGGTATGAGCCACTGTGCCCAGCCTGTTTTGGTTTTGTTTTTAAGAGACAGGATCTGTAACTGGGCATGGTGGCTCATACCTGTAATCCCACCACTTTGGGAAGTTGAGGTAGGAGGATCACTTGAGCCCCATATTTCAAGACCAGTTAGGCAACATAGGGAGACCCTGTTTGTACAGAAAAATTTTAAATTAGCTGATTATTGTGATACTTGCCGAGGTTTCCCAGTTACTTAGGAGGCGGAGGTAGGAGGATTGCTTGAGTCCGGGAGGTCGAGGGTGCAGTGAGCCATGATTGCACCACTGCTGCACTCCAGCCTGGGTGAACGATGAGATCTCAGTTTTTTTAAAAAAGGTTAAACTGCTTAATCTGATTATAAATTATAAATGTCTAGTATGTTATTCTCTATTTTTTAAATACGGCAAAGATAAGCATTTTGGCCTTGAAGCATTTATGTTTTAAATGAAAATATGTTACTGTAAACTGGGATTTTCAACTGGCCAGGTGTCATTTACTGCAATTCAGAGTCTCTCAACCTCCATATTTCTAGAAATGAATTTAGATTGAAGGCTGTGCCTCTTAAACTGCTCTGTCCTTTTGGTTTCTTGCTGGTGATTGTCTGCTGATACTTTATAAAACTAAAAATGTTCTACTCAATTTGTTCCTTATTTGAAATGTTTGCATCAACCTAGGTATAAACTAGATGAATTTGTTTGTAATTATTTTTGTTGTTACTGCTTTGCATTTGCCTATTTTCATCAGAATAAAACAGTGTAGTTTCTGATGAGATTGACATGAATTTCTCAGACAGAGGAAGATTTAGGGATGGTGTCCCTTTGGGAATATGATTGCTTTCTTGCATGGTGATTTGCTTCCACTTCCCAGGTTTTGAGAATAATAGGCAGTCAGAAGGTCTGCATGCCAAAGGCAGAAGACATTTGGGAATTTTTTCACCATGAACTTTAAGTTGAAGGAGTTAATGATTGGCTGGATTACAATATAGAAAGTGGATGTCTTTACAGTAAAGTAAGTAGAGCTTGAAATACAAAGAATGGAAACTTCTTCATGAAAATGGTTTTAGGGGAAAAACATTTTTTCTCTTTATGGTTTATTCTGCTCTAGGAAAACACCACCAAGCAAGTGAAACACATAATGTGATTGCATCAGACAAAGCAGCAGAAATGTCAGTTGTCCATGAACATGAGCACAGCCACGACCACACACAGCTACATGCCTACATTGGTGTTTCCCTCGTACTGGGCTTCGTTTTCATGTTGCTGGTGGACCAGATTGGTAACTCCCATGTGCATTCTACTGACGGTGAGTGGCTCCAAGGCTTTCTGGGCAGGGCAATAAATTTGCAGTTTAGAAAGTTACAAATGATCAAATATTTCAGTCTGTATCAGTGGCTGTATTTAGTGCTAAAACTCGTTGTCTTCTCAGATTCTAGTCAACATTTAACTAAGCGGGGAGAGATACTGAGTTGTGGCATGTGGCACAAGGAAGTGTTTAGTGGTTTATTACTTTGCTTGTCTTAAAGCTGTCACATTTGGTTGAAAGTCTAGGGCAGAAGTTCTTAACTTAGTTTTTCGCCATGGATCCCTTAGGCAGTCTAAAGACTGTGGACCTTTTAATGGAATATTGTTTTTAAATATACAAAACATAGTACATAGGATTACAGAAAAAGCCACCTATGTTGAAATATAGTTACTAAAACAGAACAAATTTGTGATATAATTAGGTATGTCTTTATCAGTGCATTAAATAATGAAATAATACATTTAAATCCTAAGCAAACTTAGAGTTGAATTTTATTTTCTAGTACATTAGTATGCTAGCTTTTACATAGTACTATGCTTAGCTTAAGAACATTAAATTATGAGGTAGTCTGTAAGAACACAACATGTATGTCAGGTTGAACATCTAGTTGATTTTGAGTTTTTGTTTTGATGGTTACTGGTGTAGAAAATCTTGATTTACGAAGGTATTTTCTTACAAATGTACTTAAACACATTTGTAGCTTGCTTTTTAAGGAATGATAAGCTTCTGTAAAGGACAACTAGAATTCTCCAAGACTTTTCAAATTTAACTCCAGTCATAGTAACTGTTTTGAGTTAAGGTCAATGAATTCATCTTTGATCCACTGGTAATAGAAATAAATCTGGGAGTTATAAACTTCTCCAAGGATTGATTCATAGATACCTTTTTTCAGATATGTCAGCAGGGAATTTTGCAGATAGGAAGTATTGGAAAGCAGCATAAATATCTTGGTCCCCATTGTGAGAGCCCTGTGACTATCTCTGTTTGGTGGCTGAGTGACTATTAGATGCAGAGCTGCTTGATGGTTGCCCAACTCCATCACGTAAGCGAGCATCTGCAGACAGGAACGCTGTAATCATGCAATGTGGTGGCAGTTCTGTAAGTCCTTAATTTAAAGTAGTGATGAGTGAAAACAATAATTTAAAGATATTCTACAACCATAAAATTGTCTGATTAGTCTGATTTCTACTGGCAGTAAAGTATAGATAGTGCTGATATTACTTATGATATGACACGAATTATATGATATAATTATGAATGTATTTTCTACATTTATAATTAAATGAAATGCCAGGCCAGTCACAGTGACAAAGACCTATAATCCTAGCATTTCGAGAGGCCAAGACGAGTGGATCTTTTTGAGTTCAGGAGTTTGACACCAGCCTAGGCACCATGGCAAAACCCCATCTCTACAAATAAATACAAAAATTAGCTGAGCATGGTGGTGTACACCTGTAGTCCCTGCTACTAGGGGGACTAAGGTGGGAGGAACACTTGAGCCCAGGAGGTTGAGGCTGCAATGAGCCAAGATCATGCCACTGCACTCCAGCCTAGGTGACAGAGTGAGACCCTGTCTCAGAAATAATAGTGATAATAAAAGTAAAGGAAATGCGGCCAGGTGTGGTGGCACCAAAGACCTGTAATCCCAGCACTTTGAGAGGTGGAGGGGAAAGGATCACTTGAGACCTTCAAGTTCAAGACCAGCCTGGGAGATATAGTGAGACCCCATCTCTACAAAAAAATAAATTACCCAGGAACGATGATGCATGCCTGTAGTCCCAGCTACTCAGGAGGTTTAGGTGAGAAGATCACTTGAGCCCAGGAGTTTGAGACTACATTGAGCCATGAATCTCATGAATGGATCGGATCATTCAGTTCAGCCTGAACAAGAGAACAAGATCCCATCTCAAAAAAAAAAAAAAAAAAAGAAAGAAAGATAAAGGAAATGCTAAATTTCAGTTACAGGTTAGTAAAAATAAAAATGCATTTTTTTTTCAAGTTAAAATCACAGACATCCTCTGAATTCTACCTGTTTTCACCTCAGTAGACCCCAGGCTAAGAATATTTAGTTAATAGAAAAATCTGCAGAAAAGCAGGCCAAAGACACGAACAGGTAATCACAATAAGATATTGAAATAGCCCTTAAACATATGAGAAGATGTTCAGTTTCACTTGAATGCAAATCAAAGCTATGCTGAGATAGCATTTCTTACCTGTCAGGCAAAACTTCAGAAGCTTGACAATACAACTGATTGGCAAAGCTGTGATAGAATAGGCACTCATACTGTGGGTGGCAATGCGAAATGATACGATACCTATGGAGAGAAATTTGGCTCTATCTAACAAAACTGCATGTATTTAACTTTTGACCAAAAATCCCACTTCTAGGGATTTTCTTGAATACAGCTCCAATATGAAAATACATAAGCACAAGATTATTCAATGCAGCATTATTTATCATTGAAAAATACTTAAATATCATGGAGATTGGCTGAATGAACTATGGTATGTAACATAATGGAGTACCATGTAGCTGTAGAAAAGAATCAAGATTCAGGCAGGGTGCAGTGGCTCACCGTTTAATCCCAGCATTTTGAGAGGCTGAGGTGGGATGATTACTTGAAACTGGAGTTCAAGGCTGCAGTGAGCTATGATCGCATAACTGCACTCTAGCTTGGGTGACAGTGCGAAACCCTGTTGCTCTAAAAAATAACATAAAAGAATAAAGATGGAGATATCTGTGAACTAATAGGGAGACATTTCCAGGAGATACTGTTAAATGAAAAAAAAAAGCAAAAAATGTAATGATCATTAGCGTATACCATGTTTTATATAAGAAAGAAGGGGAACGAAGAAAAACATACAGTTGACCCTTGAACAATATGGGTTTGAACCGTGTGGATCCATTTATACACAGGTTTTCTTTCAGTAAAAGTTACAGCAAGCATTCCTGCCTCTCCTACCTCCCCTTCCTTCACCTCTTCTACCTCTGCCGCCCCTGACACAGCAAGACCGACCCCTTCTCTTCCTCCTCCCACTCCTCCTCCTCCTCAGCCTACTCAGTGTGAAGATGAGGATGAAGACCTTTATGATGATCCACTTCCACTTAAGAGTAAATATATTTTCTCTTTCTTACAAATTTTAAATAACATTTTCTTTTATCTAGCTTACTTTATTGTAAAAATACAGTATTACTACATATAACATAAAATATGTGTTAGTCAACTTTGTTATCATTAAGACTACTGATCAACAGTAGGCTATTAGTAGTTAAGTTTTTGGGGAGGCAGAAGTTCTATGTGGATTTTTGACTGTGTAGGGGGTCAACACTCCAGCCTCCATATTGTTCAGTGATCAACTGTATCTACTTATCTTCACAAAAAAGAAACGCAAGAAGAACTGGCTAGAAAACCAAAAACATTTATTAACTGCATGGGGTGGGGTGGAGGACATGAGACGGCAGAAGAGTTTTGGGAGCACATGATATTTCCCTGAGCGTGCCTTTTTGGTATAGTTCTGACTTTTGGAAACGTGAATATTCTACATATTCAAAAAATAGAATGAAACCAATAAGGATGGGAGCACTAACGGAAACAGATGACTATTTCAAATCACACCGAAGGGATTTTAAAAAACCTAATTTGCCGGGCGTAGTGGCTCAAGCCTGTAATCCCAGCACTTTGGGAGGCCGAGGCGGGTGGATCACAAGGTCAGGAGATCAAGACCATCCTGGTCAACAAGGTGAAACCCTGTCTCTACCAAAAATACAAAAAGTTAGCTGGGCATGGTGGTGCGTGCCTGTAATCCCAGCTACTCAGGAGGCTGAGACAGGAGAATTGCCTGAACCCAGGAGGCGGAGGCTGCGGTGAGCTGAGATCGCGCCATTGCACTCCAGCCTGGGTAACAAGAGCAAAAAACTCCGTCTCAAAAAAAAAAAAAAAAACCTAATTCAAGTAAATTATGAATGTAGTATTTGACTATACATGGTTAGTCTTAGGTGGAGTTGGGAGGGATACTGTAAACACATACTGAACTCGTTGTCGTTGTTTTGTAATGGAATGGGCAAAACAGTGCTGAAGCTGCTTTAGATGTTTTATAGGATTGAGTAAATGGATCCACGTGTTGATGTTGGTGGAGCCAGGGTTCTAAGTGTAGAAGAAGGAACACACAGTACAGAGTGGGGAAGGCAAGAAAGAACCCCTGTAGGGATGGATTGGAATTGGGGGTATTGCACTCGTGATTTCTAAATATATTTGTTTATGTATATATATTTGTATACACATATATGTACATATATATACATGCTAGCTCTGTCTGCAGATGGGGCCTAGAAATAAAGACATCCCACTAGCATGAGCATGCCAAGACTCTTCAGAGAAGAATCAGGGCTGATTCTAGGACAGGGGCAGGGTAAGAGCAAGTGAGCTTGGAACATCTAGTACTGAAAAAAGCAAAGGAAGGAAGAAGATGGGAGCATGTCACAAGATGTAGGAACCCTCTTAAAAGGGTTCCCACAAGCCACATCTGGGATAAGTTGAGCACCAACATAATTAAGAACAGTAATAAAGCATAATCCATTTTTAAAAATGGCAATCCAGTTGGGCGCAGTGGCTCATGCATGTAATCCCCGCACTTTGGCAGGCTGAGGCAGGTGGATCACTTGAGGTCAGGAGTTTGAGACCAGCCTGGGCAACATGGTGAACCCTATCTCTAACTAAAAATACAAAAATTAGCTGGGTATAGTGGCACACGCCTGTAATCCTAACTACTGGGGAGGCTTAGGAGAATTGCGTGAACCTGGGAGGCGGAAGTTGCAGTGAATTGAGATTGTGCCATTGCACTCCAGCCTGGGAGACAAGAACGAAACTTCATCTCAAAAAGAAAAAGGAAAAATGAGAATCCATGAACCCATTTGTGGGGGGGGGGGTGCATGTGCAGAGAAAAAGAGAGAGAGGGAGAGAGAAGAAGAGAGGGCACTTGCTCATAGAATGCTTAATGCCTGTTGTTAAATATAGAGAGAGTGCTGGAGTTGGAAAAATACTCATTTTTTCAAGCCTCAGTAAAGGCTGACTCAGGTATGTATCATCAATGAATGTTAAATATAGGGGGCAAATTTTTATTTCCTTATTGACTTCAAGGGGAAAGAAGTAACTAAATGAAGAAATCAGGTGATACCTTGATCAGATCGTCAAAATTAAGGTCACCAGCATTCTGCTTTTGACATGGCCAAGTAAGCTCTCAGATCAGCTTCCTCACAGGTAACTAAAAACACTGGACAGAATTCAAAAAAAACACAAACAATGGAGAGTGACCCAAAGCAAGCAACTTCTGGAGGGGAGTCAGCACTTGGAACGGGGTACATTTCCTATTTTTACTGCTTTTAGTAATCAGCCCTCTGTGGGACAGGTAAAACTGATAGAAAACTCAGCCCTTCTGTCTTAAAGGGTCAGAGGACAGAGTTCAGCAGTTTCAGTAGTCACAGCACTGAAAAGAAGGAAGAATCCTAGAAAGGAGAGAAACTCAGTCCCAAATTCTGTATATAAACTGCCTCAGTCTCTAGCTGACCCCTGAACCATGCTTGCATGGGCAGATTTCAGGTAGCTCAACTGAAGATAATTATGAACTAAACTGGGCTGGATGCAGCGGCTCGCGCCTGTAATCCCTGGACTTTGGGAGGCCAAGGTGGGTGGATGGCTTGAACCCAGGAGTTTGAGGCAGCCTAGGCAACATGGCAAAACCTTCTTTCTACAAAAAATACAAAAATTAGCTGGGTGTGTTGACCTGTGCTTGTAGTTCCAGCTACTTAGGAGGCTGAAACTGAAAACTGAGCAGCAACCCAGAAGACAGTTTGCAGTTTTAATCCAACTAAGTTACTTTAAGCAAAACAAACAAAATCACTCTTTGGAGGAATATAACAAAATCCAACTATCCATGAGATAATGTTGGCAATGTCCAGGATATAATTCAAAATTAACACCACAGTGAGCAGCAGATGTATATCCTGCACCTCTAGATGTGACCCTGAGAAGCATGGTTGCCTTTGTAACATTCCATCCAAGGACCCATAGTCTAAGGACATACACACAAAAGTTTTTTATTACTAAAAAAAAACAAGAAAGGAGAATGTATTATCCAAAAATGGCAATGTTGTAAGTCAAAGGTAGAGGAAATGTTCCAGATTAAAAGAGACTAAAGAGTTACAACTAAGTGAAATGTGTGATTCTAGACTGGATCCTTCCTGGAAAGGAAATAAGCCCTGAAATATAATACTGAGCAATCGACAAAATTCTAGTATGCAAGAAAATTAGAAAAAATATCGATGTTGATAACTGTACTATTATTATGTAAGAAAATATCTTTTATCTTAGAAAATACACATTGAAGTATCTGGGGATAAAGGGTTATTGATGTGTGTGTACAATGTTTAAATGTTATAGAAAAAGAATGTGTGTGTGCACAGAGAGCATGAGGATAAATGATGAAGCAAATGGGGCAGAATGTGAGTCAATAGGTCCATCCGAGAAAAAGATGTACGAATTTTTTTAACTATTCTTACAACTTTCCTGAAGGTTTTAAATTATTTCCAAATTACGGTTTTAAAAAATTATGTGGCCGGGCGCGGTGGCTCACGCCTGTAATCCCAGCACTTTGGGAGGCCGAGGCGGGTAGATCACGAGGTCAAGAGATCGAGACAATCCTGTTCAACATGGTGAAACCCTTCTCTACTAAAAATACAAAAATTAGCTGGGCATGGTGGCGCGCGCCTGTAATCCCAGCTACTCAGGAGGCTGAGGCAGGAGAATTGCTTGAACCCAGGAGGCGGAGGTTGTGATGAGCCGAGATCGTGCCTTTGCACTCCAGCCTGGGTAACAAGAGCAAAACTCCATCTCAAAAAAAAAAAAAAAAAAAAAAAAAATGGGATTAAGTTTAAAACAAAACAAAATGCTTTTTGTCTAGAACAGTTTTTAATCTTGTATTACTATATGTTAATTTTTTTTCCATAGAGTTGTTTTTTTCAATAAAATTTTATCTTGGAAAGTTGATTTAGGAATAAATGGTTTTATTCATGTGCCTTATTCCAAACAGCAAATAAGAAGCACCATTGGATGGTATCAGACTCTAGCCGTATTACATAGTTGGCCACATTGGCCTCCAAGACATTTTTCTTGTGATTCTTGTCATTTCAATTTGAAGTAGATTGTGCATGTTGACTCACACCTGTAATCACAAGCGATTTGGGAGGCCAAGATGGGAAGATTGCTTCAGCCCAGGAGTTCGAGACCAGCCTGGGCAACAAAGCAAGACCCCCATCTCCACAAAAGTCTTAAAAATTAACTGGGCACAGTGGCATGTGCCTGTAATCCCAGTTACTTGGGAGGCTAAGGTGGGAGGATTGCTTGAGCCCAGGAATTTGAGACTGCAATGAGCTATGCTTGTATCACTGTACTTCAGCCTTCGTGACAAAGGAGACCCTGTGTCTTAAAAAAAAAAAAAAAAAAAAAAAGGTGGGAAGGAGAGAAATGAAGATGGTCAAATTTCACACTTGTGAACCTGTAGTTCAGGGAGTTGTAAATTTCTCCTACCTGTCCTTATCCATAGTCAGGACAGTGCTGTGAGTTCAAGAACAGAGAGTAGCTGCAGAAAGTAATGATCTTTTCTGTGTTCTCTGGTCCTGGGTAGGGGTGAGTGGCTCTAGTTTCCCTCTGACATCCCATGCTCTCTGTGTTTGTATGTACATGTGTGAGTGTTTGCTTATGCAAGAAAAGAAGGAAGAGGACCGAGCTGATGCAAAGCCAGCCTTCTCTCAGGGTATCTTTCTTCCATACCATGTCTACTTTCTCAAAATCCTTGATCTGCCAAAGAGAAATTTGGAAAGTGCTGAAATGGCCACTGACTTCTATGTCTTTTGAAACATGTATGTAAATGTAAACATGTTAAATATGAAAAATAAAAATTTTCCTCCTCAGTAAGTTGAAAGAAATTTCCATTTAACAAATGATTTAAAAAAAAAAACCTAATTCTAAAGATATGTATGGTGATTGTCAGGCCAGACACAATGGCTCAGGCTTGTAATCCCAGTACTTTGGGAGGCCAGAGTGGGAAGATGGCTTGAGGTCAGAAGTTTGAGACCAGCCTGGACAACATAGCAAGACCCATCTCGACAAAAAATTAATTTAAACATTAGCCAGGCATAGTGGCACGTGCCTGTAGCCACAGCTACTCTGGTGGCTGAGATGGGAAGGAAGATAACGTCAGTTCGAGGCTGAAGTGAGAGTGAGTTGTGATCGGACCACTTTACTCCAGCCTGGGCAACAAAGCAAGACTCTGTCTCTAAAAAAATAAAAATAAAATGTATAGGCCCAGTAGTACTCTGTAATGCTATACAGAGAATTAAATGTAGCTTGTGTTCCTTTATTCTTCCTCCTGTTTTACCTCTGAAGTCATTGTTTTTGCTAGCTTTCATGTGTGTGATGATCTGGTTTTTATTTTCCAGAGTTTTACGTATTATAAAATATCAATAAAAGTATATTAATTTCTGCTAAACTACAGTCTTTTTCTATAGGGTTATAAAAACTTTCTAATTTTAAAGCCTCTAATTTTTTAAGATCCTAAGTGTAGCTGAACCACAAGGCTTTGTACAAAATAAGGCCAGAGCCAGCTTGTACACAGTGTAATTTGACTGTTCTTTCCAATTCAGGGTAACATTTAACTATTTGCTGGCTTTTTAGCTTCCCATCTTTGCAGTATTTTAGTAGGAAAATATCATTTATTAATAAGAGGTAACCTGTTACTTTACTCATATACTTTCCCATTGTAAACCCCTTCCTTTCATGTGCTGGACTCCTAAGAAGATTAAATCCCCTGTAATTTACTTGACTGATATTCATCTGTCATTTTACTTGGCATTCTGATGATCCCATCTTTTAACTTTATTTACTTGTATGTTTCCTATAATAGCAGTAACATCTTAATTTGATACACATAAGTACTCTTTTTCACTCTTCAGCAAGGATTTATTAAGTAACTGTTATGTGCCTAGTGCTATGCTACATTCTGTGAGATATGTTAAAGGAAAAGAGATAGAAGTAGAAAATTTAATGCTTCATCATTTACAGTTCATCTGGGGATATAAAACATTTAAGGAAAAATAGCTTTCTGTATCTGAGGTGGTAATATAGAAGAACCTTTGAAGTCACATGTGGAGACTGTCCACCATAGATCACTAGATGCAGGCAAAGGGAGAGTTGTTTTGAGCCAGAATCAATTTTTTAAATTTATTTTTAATTTTTCTTGAGTCAAGGTCTTGCTCTATCACCTGGGCTAGAGTTCAGTGGCATGAGCACAGCTTGCTGCAGCCTTAAACTGCTAGGTGCAAGTGATCCTCCCACCTTAACCTCCCAGATACCTGGGACTGTAGGCATGCACCACTACCACATTTGGCTAAATTTTTTAAATTTTATAGAGATAGGGTCTCGTTATATTGCCCAGGCTGGTCTCAAACTCCTGGCCTCAAGTGATCCTCCCACCTCGACTCCCAAAGTGCTGCAATTACAGGCATGAGCCACCATGCTTAGTCTTCAATATTTTATTCTTTCTTGAGGGAAGTGGTTCTGTAGTTTCAACGATGTCTAAGTTTTGGGTTAGCAAGCTGAGAAGTTCAGTATGTGCCAAGAATTACAGGTGAGGAGATTTGGGGAAAGGAGAATAAGAAAGTTTTGTTAGATGGTGTTGACAAACTGGTTTAACTAGACCGGACATTGAGAAATAAGTTGGAACTACTTGATAAAGGGCTTAAGAACCTACCTAATATAGCAGTTTGCCCTGAATTTGAAAAGCAGCAGATTCTTACCTGTTAACTGACACATCAGAAGAGTGGTGTTGTTTTGAGATGAAGTTTCACTCTTGTTGCCCAGGCTGGAGTGCAATGACACGATCTCTGCTCATTACAACCTCCACCTCCTGGGTTCAAGTGATTCTCCTGCCTCAGCTCCCAAGTAGCTGAGATTACAGGTGCCTGCCACCACACCCGGCTAATTTTTGAATTTTTTAGTAGAGACAGGGTTTCACCATGTTGGTCATGCTGGTTTCAAACTCCTGACCTCAGGTGATCCACCTGCCTCAGCCTCTCAAAGTGCTGGGATTACAGGCGTGAGCCACCGCACCCTGCTAAGGTGGGTGTTTTTCAAAAGATGGATCTGATGTGGATGTGTAAGATGAATTATATTAGGGAAAAATAAGAGTAGGGAATCTATTGCTACTTCAGGTTTGAGTGATGAAAATCTAGATTAAGGTGATGGCAATAAACGTGTGACACGTATTAGAATGCAGGTAAAGTTACGGGATGCCAAGGAAGAGATAGGCAATGGATTGGTCTGGAAAGAAATGATCAGAGGCCATAGAGCACTTTCCTTGGAGTGGTAGAGGAAGGGGATTAAGGAATAGGAGGAAGTTGGGGTTGTTGGGGGTTACACATTTCAGTGATTTTTCTTAAGGGAAGGCTGGGTCAAATGAAGAGTTCCCTCTTAGCCACCTCTTCAGGATGGCTTCTCTTTGAAGCAGAAAGAAAAAAGATAGTGGCCAGGTGCGGTGGCTCACGGCTGTAATCTTAACATTTTAGGTGGGTGAGGAAGGTAGATCATTGGAGGTCAGGAGTTCCAGACCAGCCTGGCCAACACAGTGAAACCCCATCTCTACTAAAAATACAGAAAAAAAAAAAAAATGAGCTGGGCATGACTGTATTCCCAGCTACTGGGGAGGCCGATGCAGGAGAATCAATGGAGTTGATTCAGGAGGTGGAGGTTGCAGTGAGCTGAGGTCATGCCACTGTATTCCATCCAGCCTGGTGACAGTGAAACTCCATCTCCCAAAAAAA
Source organism: Saimiri boliviensis (assembly GCF_048565385.1). Lineage (NCBI taxonomy): Eukaryota > Metazoa > Chordata > Mammalia > Primates > Cebidae > Saimiri > Saimiri boliviensis. Next base: position 34,270,674 of record NC_133450.1, on the reverse strand, counting down.
AAAAAAAGAGAGAAAGAAAAAGATAGTAGTTAGGAAAATAATCTACTTTAAGAGCTTTCACAAAATTCTTTCACCTCTAGATCATTGTTTGAACAGTTTCTGTCTCACACGTAGCTTAATGCTGTCTTTCTCATTTTCACTTTAGATCCAGAAGCAGCAAGATCTAGCAATTCCAAAATCACCACCACACTGGGTCTGGTCGTCCATGCTGCAGGTAGGGTTGGATTGCAGTGGAACCTCCTTGTTTTCTGTCACACAGGGGAGACCTCAGTGTTTATATTTCAGGGACTGTCTACAGTTGGACTGGCCTTTGATGGAAGGGTTACTTAATGAAGTCCTCCAACACAAGCACAAGCCTGGCATGCTCAGTGTCAGGTGTTTGCGAGCTAAGAATCGTTTTTATACTTTTTTTTTTTTTTCCTACTTCTCTCAGAGTATCCCCAAGATTTCTATTCTTTTTAATGGTTTTTTTTTTTTTCGTTTTAGGTTTTGGGGTATATGTGAAGAACATGCAAGATTGTTGCATAGGTACATACATGGCAGGTTTTTTTTTTCTTTAAAGAGGAACATATTGTAGCACATGAAAATTATATAATTCAAATTAAGGAAGTTTTATTAGAACACAGCCATGACCATGTATGTATGTGTTGTCTGTGTCTATAGCAATGAATTAGATGAGGGGAAAATGGGAGTAGGGAACCTATAGCTAATTTAGGTTTGTTTGAGTGATAAAAATTTAGGTTAGGATGATGGCAATAAAAAATGGAGAAAGGCAAATGACTGATGTTAGAATGAAGATGAAGTTGCAGGAGGCTAAGGAAGAGACAATGACGATGATCCATTTCTTTTGTTTTTGTGCAACAATGGCGGAATTGAATAGTTGCAAGAGACCAAGTAACTGCAAAGCCTGAAATATTTACTGTCAAGCCCTTAAGAAAAACTTTGCTGACCTCTGCTCTAGAATGTCATCTAGAAAAGAGCCTTGGCACTTTTGTCCAGAACAGCCCTGTTACCAGTCTATATGCAAAGCACCAGTTTAAGCAGAAGTGGTACGTGGTGGAATGCAGAGGTCTCAGCATTGCTGACAGGGTACACTTTAGAATCATAAGCCAAACCTAGTCCTAGTAGTAGAATTCTGTCAGTGACAAACAAAGGCATGTGAAAGGTGGTACACTGTTACCTGGTCCTTTCTAAGTATAATACGATTTTCTAACACATTTCATTCATTCAACCAATGTTTACTCATTATATATTCATCATCTATATAGAGTTCTAGTATCTTTTTTTTTTTTTTTTTTTGAGACGGAGTCTTGCTCTGTCACCAGGCTGGAGTGCAGTGGCATGATCTCGGCTCACTGCAACCTCTGCCTCCTGGGTTCAAGCGATCCTCCTGCCTCAGCTTCCCGAGTAGATGGGACTGTTTTGTTTCTTTACCTATTATTAAGAGATGCTTCCTCTGAAATTCCTCTTTGGTATTTCTCTTGTTACAGTTTGATTAATCAATGGATTGTTTGATTAGTTGGAAAATTGAATGTCAGTTTTCCAGTAACAACAACAACCAAAATAACTAACATTGAATAGTCTGGGCCAGATGCTACGCTGTTTATGTAAGTTATCTCATTTAATCCTCAGGAAAACCCTAAGAAATACATACTTTATTGAACACATTTTAAAGATAACAACGCTGGCATCCAGCTGGACCTGACTCTAAAGCTCACACACTCAGCCACTACACTGTTGTTGCTGTCGTCGTTGTTTATAGGATTTTATGTTTCCTCATTTCTAAATATAGCTGATGGTGTTGCTTTGGGAGCAGCAGCTTCTACTTCACAGACTAGTGTCCAGTTAATTGTGTTTGTGGCAATCATGCTACATAAGGTAAGCAAAATTTTGGTGTACGGTTTGGTATTGAGTGTCTTCATAATTAAAATTTCTTGTGGTCCTTAATGTTTTTTCTGGAATTTGGGAAATTTTTCTTAGTTTCATAATTGCTATTCATTTTAGAGAATTGTATAAATCTGTTCAAAGCTTCTAGTTTCATTTTCTTAAGCTTTTGCTTGATGGGTTTCAATTTTTTTGTGTAGTCATATATACAAACTGTCAGATTCTCCTCAGATTTATGTATTTCATAGTAATTTTTGTTCAAAAGTGTTTTTCTTTTCTTGACTGTTTCTCTTTTCTACTGTCCAAGAAACACACACAAATAGGATTTTTTCTTGGCTTAGAACATTAATTCCTAATGGCATAGCTCAGCTTTGGTATTCTGCTTGGTTTTGTTTTTTGTTTTTTGTGGGTTTTGTTTTGTTTTATTTTTGAGACGGAGTCTCGCTCTGTCACCCATGCTGGAGTGCAGTGCACAATCTCAGCTTACCGCAACCTCCACCTCCCAGGTTTAAGCGGTTCTCCTGCCTCAGCCTACCGAGTAGCTGGGACTATACGCAAGTGCCACCACACCCAGCTAATTTATTGTTTTGTATTTTTAGTAGAGACAGGGTTTCAAATGGTAATCCTGCCTCAGCCTCCCAAGTAGTTGGGGTTACAGGCACCCGCCATCACACATTTTTGTATTTTTAGTAGTGATGGGGTTATACCATGTTGGCCAGGCTGGTCTCAAACTCCTGACCTTAGGTAATCTGCCCACCTCGACCTCCCAAAGTGCTAGGACTACAAGTGTGAGTCGCTGTGCCCGGCCTTTTGTGAGTTTTTCTTTGTATGAGAAAACATAGTCAAATGGCATGTACTTCTTGATGTAGAAGGAATCCATACTTCTAGAGTGATAATAAGAGATTATTTTTTATTTCCAGGCACCAGCTGCTTTTGGACTGGTTTCCTTCTTGATGCATGCTGGCTTAGAGCGGAATCGAATCAGAAAGCACTTGCTGGTCTTTGCACTGGCAGCACCAGTTATGTCCATGGTGACATACTTAGGACTGAGTAAGGTAAGCTAATCTATTCCTCGTCATCTAAACAAGTGTCTTGTGATCTCTTAGAACTTACAGTCTCTAGGATTGAATTTTTCCAATAAGTTTCTCTCTCAAACTAATGACAAAATTAGGAGTAAAAATTGTACAGGGTAAATATCTTAGTTCCAATTCATCCTCTTCATAAATTTAGCATTTCCTTATTCATTTAATTTGAAAACTTATTCCCTATCCGTTCCAAGAATATTTGCATAAATGATTGTCCTTCTATGTTTAAAATAGTATAACTTAACCAGCCATGCTAGTTTCATAAGTCAAACCCGTCCATATTTAATGTTGAGGTAGACACATGAAGCATGAGTAACAAGCCATGTGCAGCTTTGAGAACAGCAGCTGAGCAGCTAACTCAGCCTCTTCTCCTCCCAGCTCTCCCGTCACCAAATAGTGACTGTCCAGTTCTTTAATACTGCATACTTTATACTGAACATAGCTTCAGACCTGAGGTAACATGTACTCGTCTGCTTCCAAGCTGGACCTTTCCATGCCTTATAATCCTGTCTGTCTGGGCTGTAGTTCTTAGCAACAACTCTCCTAAATGTCAACCAACAGGCAACTGAAGGAAAATCTTAGAAGCATACTGACTCAGGGCTAGTTGATGGGAACTCTTTTCCCAACGCCCTCTCTAAAGGTCATTGATTCTTCTGAGTGTCAGTCAATTCAATATTTGGCAGTAAAACCTGTATTATAGGAACATATGAAAAATGAGATAAAGAATGGCTAGGTTCCTGTTAAGCAAGGGTTTGTTGATCTTAGTTGCTGACAGTGTGTTATAAAAACCCTTTCTGTTTACCTGAAGAACCTTCTCTTCTTTCAGTGAGCAGTATGTTGTTCCCTTTGAAAGATTACTCTGTCACTTCAGTAATCAGTGCAAGTTTTTTAAACTTTTGACGGGAAGGTACTGATAATTCTAGAGACGTGGAGTTACTTGCGTGTCCTTTTCTTAGCATTTTAATTAATAGTCTTAGTCTACAGGTCCACGTTTTTAATAGAAAAGTTTGAAATGAGTTTTTAAAAGACTAGTTTATGAGATATTTCTAAGCTCTATGAGGGCAGCTGCTGCATCTTGATTACTTTTATCTCAAGCACCTGGCCCAGAGCCTGGTGCATAGATGATGCTTATTAAATATTAGTAGAATCAATAAATGTATGTCTTAAATTTAATATCTGCAATAATATGTTATCAGTTCTTTCTCAAGAATAATACAAGCCAAACCTGTTGAACCAGCACTTAAAGTTAGTTTTAAAAAGCAATTGTGAGCCAGGAGCAGTGGCACACACCTGTAGTCCCAGCTACTGGGGAAGCTGAGACAGGAGGATTGCGTAAACCCAGGAGTTCAAGGTGTAGTGTGTTACGGTTGTGCCTGTCAATAGCCACTGAACTCCAGCCTGGGCAACGTAGCAAGACCTCATCTCTAAAGACAGATACATTAGATGGATGGATGGACAGAATGATGGAACTGTGGTAAATATAGTTAATAATAGTGTGTGGTGCATTTTCAAAATTGCTAAAAGTAAATTTCAGATGTTCCCACCAGAAAAGATGATAAATAATGGTGATGACAGATGTTAATTAGTTTGATTTAATTGTTCCACATTATACTCATGAATCATAATGTCACTTTATACCCTATAAATATATACAATTATATATTGTTGATTTACAATAAGTTTTTTAAAAAATTAATTGCATATATCACTGATATTCTTAAACCCTTATTTGGAAGCTTTCCATGAATAACTTAAAATTGCTCTATTCTTGGCTGGGTTTGGTGGCTCACGCCTGTAATCCTAGCACTTTGGGAGGCCAAGGTGGGCAGATCATGAGGTCAGGAGTTAGAGACCATCCTGGGCAACATGGTGAAACCCCATCTCTACTAAAAATACAAAAAAATCCTAGCTACTTGGGAGACTGAAGCAGGAGAATAGCTTGAATCAGGGAGTCGGAGGTTGCAGTGAGCTGAGGTCGCACCACTGCACTCCAGCCTGGTGACAGAGCAAGACTCTGTCTCAAAAATAAATAAATAAATAAATAAATTGCTGTGTTCTCTAGATGTCCCCAGTATCCTAGACAGCACCAGTTAAGAATAGTTAGTGTTTTTTAATTGGGACTTCTTCCTGACCTTGAATTTTACTTGACTTAGTCTTTCCTTTCTCTCTTCTAATTCACAGAGCAGTAAAGAAGCCCTTTCCGAGGTGAATGCCACGGGAGTGGCCATGCTTTTCTCTGCCGGGACATTTCTTTATGTTGCCACAGTACATGTCCTCCCTGAGGTGGGCGGAACGGGGCACAGCCACAAGCCCGACACCACAGGAGGGAGGGGCCTCAGCCGCCTGGAGGTGGCAGCCCTGGTTCTGGGTTGCCTCATCCCCCTCATCCTGTCAGTAGGACACCAGCATTAAATGTTCACGGTCCAGCCTCGGTCCAAGGCCGTTTGCCATCCAGTGAGAACAGCCGGCGCGGGACAGTGATTCACTTCCTCAGTCTGTTGTCTCGCCTTGCCCATCTCCACATGTATTCCTAGAGTCCGGAGGGAGGTGAGATTAAAACCTGAGTAATGGAAAAGCTTTTAGTAGAAACATGTTGCAGTTAGCTATAGACATCCCATTGTGTTATCTTTTTAAAAGGCCCTTGACATTTTGAGTTTTAATGTTTCTCTTGACCCTATTCTCAGGGAAGATGAAATTTAGTTTTAAGGAAAAGAGGAGAATTTCATACTCGCAATGAAGTAGTAATTATGAAAATAGAGTGTTCTGTAATTCAGCTGTGTCTCTTTCGGCTTAGTTTAGAGGCTCTGCCACTTTATCCATTGATTTTTAACATGGTTCCCACCATGTAAGACTGGTGCTTTAGCATCTATGCCACATGCCTTGATGGAAGGTCATAGCACCCACTCTCTTAGATGCTAAAGGTGAGTGTAGTTAATTTGGGATTAGAGTCAGGAAAATGATGGCAAGACACATTGAAAGCCCACTTTATACTCAAAAGAGATATCCATTGAAAGGGGATGTCTAGAGGGACTTCAGCAGCTCTTTTGCACATGCCTGTCTGAATCCAGCCTGCCATTCCATCAAATGGAGCAGGAGGGGTGGGAGTAGCCTCTGAAGAGGTGACTGGTATTTTGTAGCATTCCTTTTCAAGTTCTCTTTGCAGAATATCTGTCTCCACATTCTTAGAGAGGAGCCAAGTTCTAGTAGCCTAGGCTTTCCTTCAGGAACAGTCAGATCACAAAGTAGCTTTGGAAATTAAGGGATATTAAATTTTAAGTGATTTTTGGATGGTTATTGATATCTTTATGGTAGCCTTCTTTAAAAGTAAGACTACCAAAATATATATGTATAGTTGTCTTTTTTTTCTCTCTCTTACCAGATCAGCAATCCCTCTAGGAACCTAAATACTAGGTCAGCTTAGGGGACACTGTGTCTGCTCACATAACCACCTGTAGCAAGATGGATCATAAATGAGAAGTGTTTGCCTGTTGAGTTAAAGCTTATTGGAATCGTGTCTCTTGTCTCTTCGTCTTTTACATGCTTTTCTCCTAACTTTTCCCTCTAGTCTCTCCTCCCCACAATTTGCTGCTTACTGCTGGTGTTAATATTTGTGTGAGATGAATTCTTATCAGGACAACCACTTCTTGAACTGTGATGATGAAGATAATAATATCTTTATTCTTTATCCCCCTTCAAAGAAGTTACCTTTGTGTCAAATGCCGCTTTGTTAGGCCCCTGTTAAAATATCACCTTCTCATGTGTAAATTGACACAATCACTAATATTCTGGTAATTTAAACAATTGAGATAGCAAAAGTGTTTAACAAATTAAGATCTTTTTTTTTCTTATTTGCCAAAATTTGTGTAAACCCTGTCTTGTCAAATAAGTGTGTAATATTGTATTATTAATTTATTTTTATTTTCTGTACCATTTCAAAACACATTACATTAAGGGCGAACCAAGACTAGTTTCTTCAGGGCAGTGGACGTAGTAGTTTGTAAAAATGTTTTCTATGACACATAAGCCAGCATGCCTATGATTTCTTTATTTCCTTTGTAAATTTGTCACTGGATCAGCAGCTGTGGAAATAAAAGCTTGTCACTGGATCAGCAGCTGTGGAAATAAAGCTCCCTCTGCTGGCCACAGTGAGGAAAGTAGCACAAATAAGAGTTTTATGTAGTCACTGGCAACAATTGCATACAATTTTAAAACCAAGAGAAGGTATAGGATGGAAAGTCCAAATGACTTCCTTGATTGGATGGAAACAGCTGACTTTATGAGAGATTTGAGGTTTCATCTGGTCCTTCAAACTATATGGTTGCCTAGATTCTCTCTGGAAACTGACTTTGTGAAATAAATAGCAGATTGTAGTGTCTGGTTTGGTTTGGACAGTAGTGTTTTCTATCATATTGTCGTGTGCAATGGTCAGTAAATTGTTCTGCTGGCCAAAGCCTCTTTCAGCAGTGCCTTGCCATCATGCTTAAAAGTTTGGCCAGTATATCTTGCTGGATGGAGCCTTGAACTTTGGCAAAGATTGAACCATCTGACTTCCAAATTTGCCTTCCCCTCTGGACCTCACTATTAACAAGCAAACCTTTCACGGCCCTCTCAGCTCTCAGAAGCTGTGAATGGGCTTTCCCAGATTTTAAAGCTGCTGCCTCAGGAACTACTCGTTTTTCTCCTGGTCAGCGGGCAGAAATAGCCATACTAATCTCGCAGGGCTCAAATGCATCTTCAGGCAGCAGGGAACCAAGCAGCATGGCACAGGCCTCCTTCACTGGAAGAAGAGCTCGCTGCCGTGGTGGGCAGTGTTCCAGGAGAGGCCATGTCCATGTTCACTTCTTGGCACATTTCAGTTCCGTTTTCCTCTTGTTTAAAGCTGCCTCTTTAGATGTGGATGCCTTAATGCTGTAACACGTTTGAAAACATTGGCAATACTTAAGTTGCTGCCATGATTACAGATGGCAATATTGGCTACCAAAGAGATGCAATTGATGATGAAAAGCATGATTCTTCCTTCCATATAACCAAAGTTAATCTTAATTGCAATTTGACTCCCTTTCCTTGGTAGGGGTAGACTTTCCTCAGATTCCAAGTGCTCTCTTAAATGGCAAATTAAGCTAAAGAATACTACTGATCCATTCCCCCCACTTCTCCAGTTAATTGCTTGTCAGTTCTTATTTCAGGAAAGCAGTGATGTTCCAAGTTTGATTCCGTTTTCCTGTGCACACTGTTGCCAAATTTTTTTCTTAGGCCAAGATTCTGCACTGGAATGTAGATAGTTGGAGACAGTGCTGTCTACAGAGGCGATGTGTTTTCTCTTTGTCCCCCCCTGCACCTTTTTCTTTCCCAATTCAAAACAGCCAAGTCAGCCCTTTTCTGTTATTTTGAATCATTAGAGAAAAGAAAGGGAGTAGCTGTTTTGAGTTGTCCTTTCTTTGCAGAAAGGAGAAAATGTGATTGTTGTTTTTTTTTTTTTTTTTTTAACCAGCCTACTTCTAAGTGTCACAGCCTGGCTTTTCTCTTTTTCAAGGATTAGAACTAAGAGGACACACCAGCATCGGAGTGTATTAAGCCCCCGAAACACATGGTAGCTAGGGACTGAACACAGGAACTGTATGACAGCAGCACAAACCCCCAAAGAACGTTCCGGCCTTGTGGGTCCCTGAGCCCCTTGGGAGACTGAGAATAATGACCAGATTGATCCAGAACTGCTGCAGCGTTCAGTGAGAATCCTCTGTAGTTGTTCTACAGAGGAACCTTCCTTGCATTAGAAAATTTCTGCTCAATACAGAATGGTCCACATCACTCAAAGTGCACTGTTGGAGATGCTATGAAATTAAAACCAATGATGTAACCTGTTTGTACCTGAGACATCTAGATTCACTCCAGGACACCTGAAGGAAATGTGTGACTGGTGGGAAAGAACTAGACAACCATTTAGGAATTCTCTGTGCTCAGCCTAACCCAGTGGCTTAACACAAGGAACTTGGCTTTGATCTTTTTTTCTTGTGGTATCTGCCAGCAAGTTAGAAATCTCATGGGTTAAGACTGCAGTTCCCCTGGTTCAGTAGCTGGAACAGTGATTTTAAATGTCCCCTCTTTTGGATCCCTTGTAAACATGAAATCATTCCATGGATGGCTGCCTTATAATTTTGTCTCTTTCCACTTTAATTGTGAATGGTTAAAAAATGCTGTTTTCTGATATTAAATTTTTATTAGTGCATACCTTAATCTGAGTAGCTCATTACTTATCCTGTTGGCAGTTTGGTTTTTTGATTGATGATCAGAATTGACTTATATTTGAACATCAGAAAAGGGAATGAAATGTTGTGATGGATGGTAGAAAGCTGTACCTACGACAGGCACATCCTTTAGGGAAGGGAGGGAGACAGGAGAGAGGGGAAATTAAGGATTTGATAGACCAGTCTGCCCTGAAAGACATAAATGCACTAAGTTTTTTTTGCCTTGGTGTTGTTAGGAAATGTTGTTTATGAAGGTAACTCTCTCTACTCTCAGAAAAGAGAAACAGGCAACAGATCTGAACCACGGTGGATTCGTTTCAAAGGGCAGAGTTGTTTATATGAGTAGATAGATTCATGAACAACTGACCCTGGAAATTAAAGAGATTTAATTAGAAGTGTGACTTGTGAATTTGATAAATGTTTTTCTCCCTCTGTGGACTTATCTTTAGTCATTAGATTTCATTAAATACTCCTGGCCCACTTTGTGCTTATTTTCTATATGTATCACATGTATAGTTACAAAGTTTGTGCTCAGGGCGGGCACAGGGGCTCATGCCTATAATCCCAGCACGTTGGGAGGCTGAGTTAGGCGGATCATCTCAGGAGTTCAAGACCACCCTGGCCAACATGGTGAAACCCCATTTCTACTAAAAATACAAAAATTAGCTGGGCGTGGTGGTGGGTACCTGTAATCCCAGCTACTCTGGAGGCTACCCTTAGATCAAAACACATACACAACTGCAACGCCTGGGCCTAGCCAAAATAGCCGCCAATTCTTTTATTTCCTGTTCACATGATCTATTTTTTAATCTGGATGCTGGTTATAGGGTTATAGCAGGTGAAAAAGCAATACACAGGATTTGTGCTTTTTACCTTATGTTATAGCTGGATAAAAAGTCTTTAAAAGTCAATGTCACCAGGCATGGTGGCACACACCTGTAATCCCAGCACTTTGACGGGCTGAGGTGGGAGGATTTCTTGAGCCCAACGAGACCAGCCTGGGCAACATAGGGAGACCCCCATCTCTACAAAAAAAAAAAAAAAAAATTATAAAAAATTAGCTGGGTGTGGTGGCACACACCTGTGATCCCAGCTACTTGGGAGGCTGAAATGGGAGGATTGCTTGATCCCAGGAGGTCAAGGCTGCAGTAAGCTGTGATCACACCACTGTACTCCAGTGTGGGCAACAGAACAAGAGCCTGTCTAAAAAAAAAAGTCACTAATACTGTTTTTTAAAATAATGTTCTAAATTAAGAGAGTCTAAAGAGATGAAATAATCAAATCCAGTGTATGAACCTGGAGTGGAGGTTCCTTTTTGATGAAACCAGATCTGAAATTTGGAAAAGTTCAAAAAGCATGTTGGGTATGATGGCTGCACAATTCTGTGAACCTACCAAAAGCTATTGAATTGTACACTTAGAAAATGGGAACTCAGCATGAAGGGCACATTCCTCCACAAAGCTACCCTCCAGACACCAGCAGCAATTTCAGGGGTCCCCAGGCCATCCTTACCTCTGACTGGTTGGCTACAAATTTGGAGTTCCCATAGCCACTCTCTGTTTCAGTAATTTGCTAGAACAACTCACAGAACTCCAGAAAGCACTGTTATGATTGCAGTTCTATTACAGCAAAAAGACCAGAAACAGAAGAGGTGCCTGGGGCAAAGTCTGGGAGGGTTCCAAATGTGAAGCTTCCCTCATTCTTAGGGACACATTGCCTTCCCAGCATCAAAGCCTGACAATATTCTGATCAGGGATGCTCTCCTGAGCTTTGGTATCCAGAGTTTTTATTGAGGCTTCATTATTTAGGCATGATTAAATCATTGGCTATGTGGCTGAACTCAACCTTTATCCCCATTTTCCTTCCTGGAGGTTGGACTGGTATCACAACTCAAAGCCCCGACACTAATTACATGATTGGCTTTTCCGTGTGGCCAGCCCCGAGCAGGCAGATCACTGGAGGTCAGGAGTTCAAGATTAACCTGGACAACATGGTGAAACCCCATCTCTGCTAAAACTACAAAAAATACCAAGGGTAGTGGTGCATGCCTGTAGTCCCAGCTACTTGGAAGACTGAGGCATGAGAATTGCTTGAACCCAGTAGACAGAGGTTGCAGTGAGCTGAGTTTGTACCACTGCACTCCAGCCTGAGCAGCAGAGCAAGACTGTCAGAAAGAGAGAGAGAGGAAGGAAGGGGGCGAGGGAGGGAGGGAAAGGAAAGAAAGAAGAAAGAAAGAAAAGACAAAACTGTATATTTGAATTCTTACCTGTCCTACTCTAAAGAATGTGTGAAGAAAGAGGTGATGTGGTGGTATATTTCCTGGAAGAAGTATCTTTGGAGAAAGAAAGCATTAGCTTCTTGCACGTGATCATCCTTATCAGAAGCAGCAGTAGCAGCATTACTTTATATTTAGTCCTCCCTAGTAACTCAGTGATCTATGTGCTATAATTCTCTTTCTTCTTTTCTTTTTCTTTCTTTCCTTCCTTCCTTCCCTCCTTCCTTTCTTCCTTTCCTTCTCTCTCTTTCTCTTTCTGTCTTTTTCTTTTTTTTTTCTTTCTGGGTCTTGCTTTGTTGCCCAGGCTGCGAGTGCCATGGTTCCATCACTGCAGCCCCCAACTCCAGCCCTTAAGCAATAATCCCACCTCAGCCTCCCGAATAGCTGGGACCACAGGCGTAAGCCACCACTCCCAGCTACTTTTTTATTTTTTATTTTTGTATAGATGGGGTCTCCCTATGTTGCCTAGGCTGATCTTAAACTCCTGGGCTCAAGGGTTCCTCCCGTTTCAGCCTCCCAAAGTGCTGGGATTATAGGCATGAGTCACCATGCCTGGCTTATCTCCACTTTCAGATGTGGAAACCGAGGCACATCTCTGAAGCTGAAGCTCAGGCGTTCTGTCTCCTGAGTCCACACTCTTTTTGTTGTTGTTGTTGTTTTGTTTTGTTTTGTTTTGTTTTGAGTCCACACTCTTTAACTTCGCTATAGAGGTCACACGGTCTGAGACAAACTGGATCAAACCAAAAGACAGTAGCTCTGGAGTCTGGACCTGGCTCAAGGACAGACTGCCACCTTGAATAGGGAAGATTTTCTCATTGAGGACTGGGCATCACAGGGGCTGGCCGGCATCCAGGACCTCGGACTCCTGATCACTTGGAATCACACTGCCTCCGATGTGTCAGGTCCAGGGCTTCCCACACTTTCCCATGCCAAAGATGCCTAACAGCAAAAGAGAATGAACGAGAGATGTCAACCCATACACGGGAAACTCCTTGAATCTCACTGTTGCTGACTTTGTCTTCTTCATAATCCACATTTATTTTACATAGACATAATGCTTAAAATTAATTACCAGATAAACTCTTAGGCTTCCAAACCTTGAAGTTCCTTGCAAACCTTCTGATAAAATGGCTGCTCCATGGAAATGCTGAGAAAATGTTTCACACACCTTTACACAGTCACACACAAGCGTGTATCCACTTCTAAATGGTCCCAGCCACACACTCAATGACCTGCACTGAATCAGAACCAATCACCACACACAGCAATGGTCACTTGCCCACTCGGTCACTCCCCCACAACCAGAGAGAATCACACACAGACGGCATACCCAACACCACAGCCCTTGCAGCAACCCAGGGAATCCAACACTTGCCTGCCACCAGCCTACACACGTACGTATGTCTGTTTTTAATTCTTCTAAGCTAGAGCTGCATCCTCTGGTATGCTGTTTATAATGTAAGAAATAGCCAGGCTTGGTGGCTCACGCCTGTAATCCTAGCACTTTGGGAGGCCGAGGTGGGTGGATCACGAGGTCAAGAGATCGAGAGCATGGTGAAACCCCGTTTCTACTAAAAAAATACAAAACTTAGCTGGGCTTGGTGGCGCGCGCCTCTAGTCCTAGCTACTCGGGAGGCTGAGGCAGGAAAATTGCTTGAACCTGGGAAGTGGAGGTCGCAGTGAGCCGAGATTGCACCACTGCACTCCAGCCTGGCACCTGGGGACAGAGCGAGACTCTGTCTCAATAAAAAAAATAAAAAATAAGCAACCTTGAGTCTTTGTCCATGTGTCTGGAATGCTTTTCCCCCTCCTTCAGCTCGGGATGCAATATCTCCTTCCATTAGGCTTACGGGACCACCTGAGTTAAAACTGTAATCTGTCCCCACCCTCATGTTCCTTACGCTGCTCTATTTCTTTTTCTGTAGCATTGGTCACCATATAATGTGCTTTATAAAGCAGTCATGCACCACAGAGCTACGTTTTGGTCAATGATGGACTGACCACATTTAAAATGGTGGTCCTATAAGATTGTAATACTGTATTTTTACTGTACCTTTTTCATGGTTAGATACACAAAATACTTACCATTGCATTGCAGTGGTCAGTGCCTAGGTGTGTGGCCTAGGAGCAGTAGGCATACCATACAGCCTAGGTGTGTGGTAGGTGATGCCATCTAGATTTGTGTAAGTGCACTCTATGGCAGGGGTCCCCAACCCCGGGCCACAAACCAGTACTGATCCGTGGCCTGTTAGGAACCGGACCACACAGCAGGAGGTGAGTGGCAGGCTAGCAAGCATTACCACTTGAGTTCTGCCTCCTGTCAGATCAGCAGCGGCATTAGATTCTCATAGGAGCATGAACCCTACTGTGAACAGCACGTGTGAGGGATCTAGGCTGCATGCTCCTTATGAGAATCTAATGCCTGATGATCTGTCACTATCTCCCATCACCCCCAGATGGGACTGTCTAGTTGCAGGAAAACAAGCTCAGGGTTCCCACTGATTCTACATTATGGTGAGTTGTATAATTATTTCATTAGGTATTACAATGTATTAATAGAAATAAAGTGCACAATAAATTTAATGTGCTTAAATCATGCTGAAACCATCTCCCCACTGAACCCCTGTGTGTGAAAAAATTGTCTTCCATGAAACTGGTTCCTGATGCCAAAAAAGTTGGTGACCACTGCTCTATGGTGTCCAAACAAGGACAAACTCACCTAAGGACATGTTTCTCAGAACGTATCCCCACCCCACCCTCCAACCCACCCTCTCCCCCATACCCCAGCTGAAGCCCTGATCCCTGACAGGACCAGCTGCTGACCCTGTGTGTGTATAGCTCCACCTCTGCTTCACGCTTGGTGAGGGTTGCTTGGGAGTTAGCAGTGTCAGAAAGAGCATGGAACTGAGTGTACAGGTGGGAAGTTAACTGGGTTCAGGTTGCTAACTCAGTACTGACCAATCACAGCAAGGCCCTATATGACTGATTTAGGAATCAGAAAACCCAGATCCTATTACTGGCTCAGCCACTGATTTTTGTTACAATGTTAGCTGCTGCCCAATTTTGTAATTTTTGGATAGAAATGTGAGTAAAAGTATGTGTCCCACTCTGGTTGCCACAAATTCAGGAGCCACCAGAGGAGAGAGCCCAGTGGAGAAGGGGATGGAGAGGGAGAGTGGGGCCTTGGAGGAAGCTAGAAGGAACTAGATTGCTTACCCATGCATGGAATGCGCTTGAGGTCAGAATTCCACAACCATCTTCAGATACTTGAACTACTGTCTCACCAAAGCTTCCATACCCCACCTGTTTCCTTCCAGCCCCTATCTAAATTGGGTCTTTGCTGGGATGGGGTCAGAGGGTAGGAAGAGCAGCAGAACTTATGTTGTATTTTCTTCTGTCCCTGCCTTCACTCTGCTCAGTACTTGAGAAACTGAGAGGAGCAGAGACTCTTCTTAGGAGCCTGCCAGGCACCCTCTCCACCCACTCAACATGGAAATAAAGGAAAATCTGAGTTCCCTCAAGGGAAATTCCAGGCACCTAGCTAGACTTAAGAAACAGGTAAGCAACTTGATAAGCAAGAAGGCAAGAGTATCCTTAAACAATAACCAAGGAAGTTAGAGTCTCAAAAAGTTCAGTTCCCTATAGAAACTAAAGACAACGTCTTACCATATTTTCCTGAGTTGTTTTTCAGAAATCCAGACCCTCACCAAATGATCTGCTGGCACATAGACCTCAAGTAAAGGGGAACTGAAGACTGAACTCTGACCACCTATTCGCCACCGTGGGCTAGAGCTGTTATATGTAAATTTTTGGTGCCGCAAAAGAAGTAGCACTTGAATATAAATTTCCTCAGCAAGACAATTTACTTCTATAGAAGTGTGTGGCTGACAGATGGAACAATGGGCAGGGCATACCTGGACAAGGGAGACGAAAGGGTTCTTATTCCTGACTGAGGTAGCCCCTACTGCTGTGTTGTTTCCCTATTGGCTGGGGTTAGACTGCACAGTCTAGGCTGATTCTGATTGGCTGTTTTAAAGAGAGCAGGGGTACAAGCCAGAGTAGCAGGGTGGGTAGTTTGGCAGGAAGTATGGTTACAGGACAGGTCAGAGCAGGTAACCAGGGGTAACTCAGATCAAAGCAGGTGACAAGAGCAGGTGACCAGGATGAGTCAGGATGAAGCAGGGGACCAGGGGAACAGATGTGAACTACTGATTAGAACTGGTGGAAAAGGTTGTTTACTGAAACTGCAAGGAAGTTCAACTTTAAAATGGAGGAAAGAACTGAACATACTGACATACTGATTCTTTGAAAAGAAATTGAGAACTCATTGTATCCAACAGAGCTAACATTCTTTTCTGCTAACTCCAAATTTTTAGACTAATTTTTGCCTCCTTTACCAATTGCAAATCAGAAAACCTTCATGAATTCACCTGTGACCCGTGCCCCACACCTCCCCCTTGAGATGTCCACCTTTTTAGTTCAAGCCAATGTATAGTCTCCATGTGTTAATATATGGTTTATGATTTTGCTTGTAACCTCTGCCTTTAAAAAGTCTTACCTGTAAACTGTCTGGGAGTTCTGGTCTGAAGCATAAGCTGCCAGATTCTCCTTCCTTGGCACCCTGCAATAAATGCCTCACTTTCTTTAACTGCAATCCCCATGTTAGTGTTTGGCTTTGCTCTGCTGGCTGTGTGGATGAAGATTCAGTTTATTAACAAAACCAGAAAGGAACATGCTATTGAACCTGGAAAAAAAATTCCAAGATAATATGATGCAGAGAGTTAGATGTCCTGCCCATCCCCTTCTTTTTTAAAAAAGAGATGGACAATCTCACTCTGTCACCCAGGCTGGAGTGTGGTGGTGTAATCACAGCTCAATGTGACTTCGAATTCTTGGGCTCAGTTGATCCTCCTGCCTCAGCCTCCCAAAGTTCTGGGAGTATAGGTGTGAACCACTGTCCCTGGTTAGCCTCCTTTTGATATATGAAGATGAGAGTGTTTTAAAGTGACTTGCCCAAAGTCTTTTGAGTTAAGATGAAGCTAACCCTGGTGCCCAGCCTCTGGCACCTGATCCTATGAATTGCTTATTATGTTCTAGATCAGGGGCTAGCACCTTGGCTTTCCCTTAGATGGTTCTGGGAGAGTGTGTGAGATCATAACAATAAATGGCTATGGGCTTATTGGCCAGACTCAACACCGCTGCCTCTTACCCTTTCCAAGATATACTTGCTCTTAGAAGCCAAATTAATGCATGTTCTAATCCACACATCACCCACAAGAGGGAGCACTAAATACCTTCAGCATGTCAGCACAGAGTGCTGCCCACAGGCGATGCCAGTGGGTACCAAGTGCCAATGTTAGTGCTGTAGAGTAGCTGAAAGGCTGACAGGGTGGCGTGGTTTTCTAGCCACCCCAGAAACACTTCTGCATTGGCAACATTGGGTGTGAGCGATTACTGGGCACTGAGAGGGTGGGGAGGGTAGAACCCTAGCAAGAGGCTGGCCCTGCTGCTGAGAACAGAGCCCATCTGGTCTAGTGCCAGGGAGCTCAAGTGGAGAGAGACCTTGAATCGGGGGCCTGTTTATGTGGCTTCAGGCTGTGCTTCCCCACAGACAGGCGAGACTTCCCACAGGGCCCTGGGGACCCTGCTCTCCAGCAGCCCCGGAGATGGGTCAACTAGTCTTCTCTGCTCACACGGCCTCCATGGCTCTCCCTCCCCCATAGTTCTTTGGCCTACTGGCTTTGAACCTTTATGTGTGCTTTTTACCCCACCTCACCTCTCTCCTGGGTTGCCCTGGAGGAAACCCAGCCCTGCACAGGTAGAGGAGCCTAAGGCCCATTCTGGTCTTGGGAAATACAATCAAAGTAGGAATATAATTCAACCAAGGGGAGGAGGAAGTGGCACCAGAAAAGGCGTCCCTGCTGGGCGCAGTGGCTCACGCCTGTAATCCCAGCATTTTGGGGGGCTGAGGCAGGCAGATCATTTGAGGTCAGGCATTTGAGACCAGCCTGGCCAACATGGCAAAATCCTTTCTTTACTGAAAATACAAAAATTAGTTGGACGTGGTGGTGTGCACCTGTAATCCTGACTACTCTGGAGGCTGAGGCATGAGAATCACCTGAACCTGGGAGGTGCAGGTTGCAGTGAGCCAAGATCGAGCCATTGCACTCCAGTCTGGGTGACAAAGTGAGACTCTGTCTCAAAAAAAAAGGCATCACTGCTGGGTTCAGTAGCTCATGCCTATAATTCCAGCAACAGGAGGATCTTTTGAGTGCAGTAGTTCAAGGCCAGCCTGGGCAACATAGCAAGACCCCAAGACCCTATTTAAAAAAAAAAAATTAGTCAGATGTTTTGGCATGTACCTGTAATCCCACCTTCTTGGGAGACTGAGGGGAAAGGATTGCTTGAGCTCAGGAGTTTGAGGCTCAGTGAGCTATGATGGGATCACTGCACTCCAGCCAGAGCAACCCTCTCTTAAAATAATCATAAGAAGAATTTTTTAAAAGAAAAGCCATTACAAAAGAAGTTATTTGATAATGAGTACCAGCTCAGCCATAGAGAATCCCACTCAGGTGGCACTGAAGGAACTGAGAGGCAGACACCCAGACAGAACAGCAAAGTGGGTCTATCCGGGAGGCCAGCACCCTTCAGAGCTGAGAGCCTCAGGGGTTGACAGCATTCCAGGCTGAAGGCCCCAGTAGACTCTGACCCATGCATTTATTTTCTCTGAACAAGTGATCATTATTAACAAACAGGTGTTCGGTATTTTCTCATAACACAAAACACTCCAAGTAGGCAGCTGGTGCCTGCTTACCACTGATCACAAACAACCTAAAAAGTGTGAGCCACCACGCCCAGCCTGAAGTATAAGATCAGAGAGACAGAGTGCCAGCCATATTCACACATTTCCTTACCATGGGCTAGTCACTTAAAATGGCCATGCTAATACTTGTTTCATGGAACAATAGTGACTATCAAATCAGCCTGCAGACTATGGAGAAAAGCAACATCATAAAAATGTATGTTCAAGCCTGGGCAAGACAGCGAGACCTCATCTCTTAAAAATAATAATAATTTTAAAAAATAGCAGGATGTGGTGGCATGCATCTGCAGTCCCAGCTAGTCAGGAGGCTGAGATGGAAGGATCACTTGAGGTCAGGAGGTAGAGGCTACAGTGAGCTATAATCACTGCTGCTGTACTCCAGCCTGGGTGGGAGTGAGACCCTGCCCCTAACAACAACAACAAAAAGTATGTTCATTATTAGAAGTCTATCCCTGAGCACAGCTAGAATTTTATAGCACACGTAGGGTTGCATATTCAGTTCTACGGGAAGTAAAGCCCTAGGTGAGTTGACAATTTAGAAAAATTCCTCAAAAAAGAGGGAAGGCTGGAAGTGGTGTAGTATTTCCTAGCCTGCACTTGACTTCACATGACAGTGTGCTGCAAGGTGAAGGGGAAGGGCTTGGCCCTCAGACCAAACTTCAGCCGGCCACTGTCCCTCATTCAACACATATTTAGGACCTAGATCATGTTCTAGGAAATTACTAGTTATGTGACTTAGGTAGACAACTCTTTTGAACTTTTTCTTATCTGGAAAACTAAAAATAATATGTATATACCTCTTAATCTATTGTAAAAATTAAGTAAAATGAGTCCGTTGTAAAGAATGTATTAGAACATCAGCTCTGCATCACCCCTGGCTGTCCTTAGTTCCCGGCAAGATTGGGCAGCCCCGACCCACTTGGTCCGGGGTACTGGATTGGCACCTGGCTTGTTCTGTCTTCTGCAGAACTCAGCCAGGCATTCAGCACTCCTGCCAGCTGGGGTAGAGAACACAATGGAAGCAGAAACAGCTTCTCCAAAGGCTGACCTGGCGAGGTCTGTGCTGGTTAGTCAAGGGGAACAGAAGCCACTTAAGTATCTATTGGTTGATTAAACTCCTGCTGTTTGCCTCAGAGCATTCCTTCCACCCAGCCTTAACTGCTAGTATCTAAGGTCTATCCAGATGTCCTGCATGCAGAGGGAATATGTGAAGATTAGTTTCTCTGTGTCATTGAAGAAACCTGTGCTCCATTTCTCCCATTGAAGAAATCAGCCTTCCCCTGGATTATCTGGGCTCACTGGGCCCTTCTGTGAAGGACTTTTTTCAAATGATTGCAGGTATCCTGCCTTACCCTGGCCCATGGCTCACAAACTCACCACCGGTCCTCATCACCAGCAGCCAAAGCTGCAACTGAACTGATTCAGCAGAAAAGAAATGAATGTACTAAAAGGATATTGGGAGAATCAGGGAGCCAGGCCTGAGGTAAAGCTTGCAGAAACTGTATGTAAGCCCGTGCTGCAGAAGTTGTTGGATGAGAATGCTGCAGCTGCCCACGAGTTCTCGCTGGTGCTGTTTGTGCACTGCTAGGACCCCGCCTCCCCGTAACTGCTGTGGCACCCACCACACATGCTGCTGCCGCCCCAGGAGCACCCAGCTGTTGCCCAAAGCACGTCAGATGTGTGTGCCACCATGTTCCCTTGAAAAGTGCACACCTGTGTATGCTTTGTCCTCATGTTTGTCGCCTGCAACTCAAAAGTCAGGTGCCCCTGACAGGTGAACTCCAGACCACAGGCTCCTGACACAAGTTTTCTAGCTTCCATCTTAGAAAAGCAGGACACCTATAATCCCAATACTTTGGGAGGCCAAGGTGGGAGGATCACTTGTGGCTAGGAGTTCAAGACCAGCCTGGGCAACACAGCAAGATCCCATCAAAAGAAAGAAAGAAAAAAAAAGAAGAAAGGAAGGAAAGAAAGAAAGAAAAGAAAGAAAGGAAAGAAAGAGAAAGAAAAGAAAGAAAAAGGAAGGAAGGTGGGAAGGAAGGAGAAGAAGGAAAGAGGACGAGAGAGAGAAAGAGGAAGAGAAAGAAAAGGAAAGAAAAAAAGAGAAAAGAAAACAGGGTTCCAAAAGTGGAAAAATTTCCAAGCATTAGAACATGCATCAGAAATAGACATATATATATATATATATATATATATATATATATATATATATATATATAAAATGTCCACTTTGTACTCTGGCCTTGAGCTCTCAGTCCCATCTCCTCCCACCTGATGGACCCAGACCTAGGGCCCTCTGCTAAGGCTTGGCCTGAGATGTTCTGCAGGGGGGCCTGAGCCATGAGAGAAGTGAACGGAATTCAGATGGGCATCTCTGGACAGTGAGCAACAGGGTGCTGCCTGGCTTGGGAACCCCAGAGGGAGTTAAGGGAAGGGTGCCAGGGTGATCTAGGATGGCCTTGGGGAACATCTAGTGGGCGTCACACATCCAAATGCCTGCAGATAGGGGCCAGGCAGGTCAGACAACAGGGAATGATGGGACCTGTGGGGATGCCCCTTTAGGCATTACATTCAAAACTTAAGTCTACTGTGCAAAGGTGGTAAGAATGATACAAGTGGTTGTTTGGGGGGGGTGCAGGGGGGCGGGGGCTGATTGACTACAAAGGGGCGTGAAGAAACTGCAGGTGATGGAAATGTTCTGTATGCTGCTTTGAGTGGGGTTACATCTTCATCAAAGAAACAACTTAGATCTGTGCATTCTACCATCAAGTATAACTCAATTTTTAAACTTGGGGCAAGTTCGTAAAGACTGTCTGCAAAGCGATCTGGTTCTTAGGCTAGTCATTTGGAAACTTCCGTTGCAACCCGACTTCCTTTATCTCACAAGTGAAGTCAGAGACCCGGAGAGGGTCTCCTACCTTTTCCCTCTGAGTGGGGCGAGTCCTGACTGCCCAGAGGCGGCCTGGGCTCCTCCGCCTGGAAAAGCGCGACGGCGGCGTGGTCTGGCGGCGGCCGCTCACTGCGCCTTCTGCACGCCTGCCCGGTGGCGCGGAGCAGGCAGCTGTGCCAGCCTAGCATTTCCACCGGCCGGGAGAAGGCGGTCCCCCGGGGCCGGGCCAGCCTCTCGCTGGCCTGAAAGTGAGCCGGTCACTCCAAAGGCCAACTCCGAAAGGAGCGGAAGTGGATGGAACAGCCGGCCCCAGGGAGCGCTGGCCAGGCACGCAGATCAATCACGGACACACAGTGCACAGATCGCTCCAGACTGCCGTTGAGTGCCAAATGCCTACACAGACACGGCTGAGTTCCAGGAAGAGAAAGCCAATCCTATCCGCCCAAAGTGGCGGCGGCGGAGCAAAGGGAAATCCACCTGCGGAGGCGGGAGGGGCACCCAGCTTGATGGAGACCCTCCCCGGGCGGGCACTTCAGGCACTTCCCAAAGTCCTACCGGCCACCCGCCTGCCCGGGGAGGCGCCAGCATCCGGCATCGCCACTTCACGCGGGAAAAGCCGGGCAGCCACAGTTCCCGGGGCACAGGGACTGCGGTGGAATTCCAGGCCGGGTGTGCGACCCCCCCGCCCTCGCTCCGTCCTCTCCTCCAGCCCGAGGCGAGCAGGTGTCTTCAGTAGTGCCTCCGAGCCCCTCCCATGGCGGACCTGGTCCTCGTCTCCAAGTCGGCGCTGCATGCTGAAGGGGACCCCGGGATGGGGTTGGGCGCACGGGGTGGGGCGGGGAAGCTCTGCGGCCGGGTCCCTGGACCCCGCGACCCGCCGAGACCTTCGGGACGCACGAAGCCCGGCCCTCCAGCCGGCGCCCGCCCTGATTGGCGCCCGCGGCAGGCCTCCCGCCGGCTCACCTGCCACTCCCAGCCAATCGCGGCCACCAGAATTGGGGCTGTCGCCGGGGGGAGGGAGAAGTGCCGCGGGCCCAAGGCTGAGCCGCCCTCCCCGCCGAGTTCCCGTCCGGCCCTCGGCAATCCCAAGCCCGAGCCGCCGGCTGCGAGCCCCGCGCCCCCTTCTCGCCACATCTTTCCTCCCTCGCGCTTTGATGCGGCAGCTTCGGGCCGGGGCCGCTCCGCTTCTCCGATCGCTGGGACCCTCCCCGACGGCTCCGCCTTTGCCCCTCGCCCTGCGTCCCTGCCGACCCCGGGGAGGTGGGGTCCGGGCCGGGCACAGCCCCGCTGAGGCAGCATGTTCACGTCCAAGTCCAACTCGGTGTCGCCCTCGCCGTCCCTGGAGCAGGCCGACTCGGACGCGCTGGACATCAGCACCAAAGTGCAGCTCTACGGCGTGCTGTGGAAGCGGCCTTTCGGGAGGCCGTCGGCCAAGTGGTCCCGGCGGTGAGTGCCCCCCCGCACCCTGAGGGGACCGCCAGGAGAGAGCCCCGGGCCTTGGCACCCCTCTCACCCCCTTCAGTAGCCGTCCTGCCTCTGCCTTCCTGTGTGACCTTGACGTCACCCCGTTTCACTCTACACTGGCTCCCGCCGGAAGATGTAGACCTTAGTCTGGGCCAGGACAACGGGGATGGGACCCCTGCCCTGGGGCGGTGGCGAATTGTCTATGGAATGAACCTGAGCCTCGCGTGTGAACGCTGGGTGTGGGCAGAAGAGACCGTGGCCGGGGTGGGATCCCAGCTGGGTCAGGTCAGGCCAGACTGAGGCAAGGGAGAAACTCCATCTCTAGCCAAAGATGACAAAGATGCCCTCCTCGGACCCCCACTGTCAATTCCATTGTCTTCACAACCCCTCGCCCAGGCTGCAAGGACCAGGCCTAGTCTCCCTCCCGCCAACCACCCACCCTTACATGGAGAGGGACCTGGCCCTTCTGAAAGGCTCAGGCCAGGGAGGGAGGAGGGGTTAGGAAGGGTGCTTTTCCCTGGGGAAGTGACCTTGGCAACCCCTCCAGCTGTCCCTTGAAATGATTTTTTTTAAAGTGAGCACAGGGAAAAGAGATTCCAGTGCTTCAGGCAGAAGAGCTGGAAAGGAGGGAGGCAGCTGGAGTGAGGTAGGGGACAGATTGGTCCTGCCAAGGATTGATTCTTTGAAAGGGATGATGGGGAGAGACAGGGTAGTCCCAGACATCTTTCAGCACCAGCCGCCTTGGTCCCCAACTCAGAGGCTATTCCCCAACATTGGTAGCCACTCTCCACTTACAAATGAGCCAGGGAGGTATTGGGAGAAGAGGGGGTTCACAGCCCTGGACTTGCAGGAAGCTCCCAACTGGCTGCAGGTGCTGTGGGCCATTTTCTCAACAGTTTCCACTCTCCAGTCAATTTCAGTTCTGAGATTTACTACCGGTATGGCCTGGAGAACGCAGACCCGGTCCAGCCCTTCCCTGGAGGTGTGACCCTTCTCGGAAACCAGGGGCATCCAGATGCCCCTTCCCCATCCCATACTACGAGTCTGCCCCTGAGCAGAGGGGGGCCTCCAGTGTTCCTAGGACCATAGATCACGTGGATGTGGTAGTAAGGGATGCTGATGTTCTGTTCTGATGAATAATTTAATGTTTCTAGAAGACCGCAGAACAAATGGAGCCATGGACAGTATCTCACATTTTACATCTGTGGTTTCATGTTGTTTTGTTACTTCTGACAGGTTTCTCTCTGGGATTTAATGGAATACAGGCTCCTTGAGTTCCTCCGAAGTTGAGCTTATCTCTGACTCCCTAAATGGAGGCTTGGAGCAGCATGGAGAGTATTTGTGGAGCTTCCAGGGTTATGCTATGTGAGCTATAGCCCCCGGGGGCCAGGAGCAGTCTTGTCTGTGCCACGGCACTCAAGTAGGGGTGGAAAGGCTGTGTGTAGATTCAAGTGCAGAATATCTTCCCCCACTGCCCATCTCTCTTCTGCCTTAGCAGTTCCAGATAGCTAATCTTTCTTTTCCATTGGGTCTGGCTGCTATTCTGGGTCCTGTCAACCAAGATTTCTCTTGCCAGCCATTTTCATCTGACTGCATCCCTAGAAAATGCTAGGTGCCTGGGACCCCCCAGGGTCAGGTGTACAGGCCACAGGACCCCAGCAAAAGCACAGCGGTGGTGCCAAGGAGGCTTGGAGAGGTTTAGTGTTCCCCCGACCCAGAGACTCTCCATCTTCTCCATCCACTACCGTGGTCCCCACAGCCACCCAAAAACTCCCCAATCAGAATCTGAACAGTATGTATGTTCTGCAAATACAGCTTCAGGTCCAGTCCTCTAGTCCCTCTTCTAAGGCAATTCTTACCTGGGTAGAAATTCCTTTGTAGGAATTCTGGAGCTTCCACTGTATAAAGACGACCCCTCACCTGGGGTTCAAGAAAGAACTAACATCCCACCTGCCCACTCTAGGCCTCTATGCTCTCAGTTCTGGGAATACACACACACACACACACACACACACACACATGCTATTTAGCCTTGGTTCAATGACAGCCAGACAGAGAGGCCCTGGGTATGAGGGAGAATGATGCTCAGCCCCTCTCACTTCCCATCAGGGCCCCCTGGGCCCCACCTTCCCCTTTGCAAAGTGGAATCTCAGGTCAGCTAATTAGCAGCCACAGGAAGACTTGGGGACAGAGCAGCTCAGGGCCGCCACTGCAGAGCCTTGCCATTAGGGCGATCGATGGCTGGGGCAGCTGAGGGGAGGGGGCCTGGAAAGCCTTGTTGCTGCATTAATAAAGAATGGGCTGGATAGAACTGGCTGTGGCCGGCTGGGTTCTGTCAAACCTTTTCCACTCAGGGTCGGTCTTAGGACCTGTGCCTCCAGCCTCCACTGCCCAAACAGCTGTGCCTGCCTGGGGTGGGAAGATGCCCTTGAGCTGAAGGGTCAACTTACATCCTGTGGGCAACAAAAGGGGCAGGGAATCAAAAGCATTAATTAGCAGAGATCAGATAATCTGGGAGAGGTGTCTGGAAGGGAAGGCTGTGGACCGTGGCCTCATCTTGGTCTGTCAGCAGTGGAGACAGAAGTGCCAAGACAAAGAGGAAGCGGGTGGGAGGTCTCAGCCTCAACCAGTGCTGTGTTGTGGGGGCTTGGCCTTGGCTAATTCTCTCCTGAGATTGAATGTATTTGCCAGCCTTCTATTCCCCCTCCCAAATCCCTCCTGAACACCTCCCAAGGCCAGAGCCCTTGAGTGAAGGACCTACACACTTCCTTTCCGCAGCAGGAGCGTGTATACTCCTCCTCACCCCTCCTTCTCCCCAGGGGCAAGGTTAGCCAGGAGGTCCTGGGCCCAGCCCAGCAGCAGTTTACTCTTGCAGACATTAGTGGGTCCCTGACTCAGGGAGCTAAGATTTCTGGTGTCCACACAGTGCCAGGAGAGCCGTGGAGACAGTGGCCATGTGTCCCAAATCTCAGGCCACAACCTGCACAGTGTATAAAGATTATCTGCGCAGATGAGGGTCACCATACCAAAAAGACTGGAGGAGACTTTCTTCCCGCAGATATTTGGGGCCCAGGGTTTTGGCTTTGGCACCCAGCACTGCTTTGCAGAGGAGACACCAATGCAGAGCTTTCCCAGAGCAGAGAGAAGAGCCTAGCATGTCCGCACCTTGGCACCAGGCTCAGCCTCACCCTGGTGACACTGGGGTTTGGTCTCACGTTCTGGCACCCCTGGCATCCCCCTAAGCTGGCTGTGTGAGGTGTCCCCAAGCACAGTTGTAACTTTTCTGCTGTGGAGGATGCCGCCAGGACCCTCTTTAAAACATAAACTTCTATTTTTCAAACTTCTACCAGAGTGGCAACATAAGGTGTGGGGAACAGTGACCAGGTGGCAGATGAGGGGCAGGGATGTTCTGCTAATGTGAGTGGTAGGCTGGGGAGGGGACAGAGCAGAGGAGCTCTTTCAGCATTGATGAAGAAAGACTTGGGGAACAGTGTCTCTGCCTCCAGAAAAACAAAATAGTGACCAAATTACTTTCTTCTGAAGATTTCATAGTGTTTTTCACTCTCTGGCTCCTTGTTCCAGAGGAGCTCTCCCAAGCCCCCTGATAGGAAACTGAGGCACAGAGGCAGGGGAAGGTGCCTTTTCTGAGTCTCCTCAGATTCCTCTGCAGGCCACCCTCTCTCCTTTCTGCGGTGGTAGTATCCAGGTTACAAGGAATCCTTGGGTTAGGGAGATGGGCACACTCTAGGGATCACACACCCATAAATGAAATGATATGCATCAAGTCAGGCTTCACTGGGGTCATATGATTATTTACCCAGGCCAGGTCTGTCAAAGTTAAGTGAGTTAATTGTGCAAACAAGTGACACTTTTTTCCCCAACCAGTCCCCAAGGAGCTGCCCTCAGTGGCTATTGATGTCCTATTTGAAAATGAATCTCACCTGTGTGTGGGCCAGACCTCAAGCTTGCAGACAGTTCATCTCCTTTCTCTCCAGGACTTAAAAATAACAAAGTAATTGCTTCTGAGAGCAACTGTGGGTGTGGTAGAAAGTGAATCTAAGGCCGGGCATGGTGCTCACACCTGTAATCCCAGCACTTTGAGAGGCTGAGGTGGGTGAATCACTGGAGGTCAGGAGTGGGAGATCAGCCCGGCCAACATGGTGAAACCCCATCTCCACTAAAAATACAAAAATTAGCCAGGTGTGGTGGTGGGTGCCTGCAATCCCATCTACTCAGGAGGCTGAGGCAGGAGAATCCCTTGAACCTGGGAGGTGGAGTTGCAGTGAGCCAGGATGGAGCCACTGCACTCCAGCCTGTGACACAGCAATACTCATCTCAAGAGAAAGAAAAAGAAGAAAGAAAGAAAGAAAGAAAAAAAGAGGAAAGGAAGGAAAAAAGGAAGGAAGGAAGGAAAGGAGGGAGGGAGGGAGGAAGGAAACAAGCAAGGAAGGAAGGAAGGAAAGAGAGAGAGAGAAAAGAAAAGAGAAAGTGAATCTAGGATTAGAAGCAGCTACTCCAAGTTCCAGCTCCAGCTCTGCCAGCAACCAACTGCATGATACAGGCTGTGGCATTTTACCCCACTGGCCAGCAGTATCTCATCTATAGAGTGGGGGTTGGATGGGCCAAGTTGTGTGCCACAGATAACCCCAGAGGTGCCTTTAGTCTGCTATAAGTGAATGGGGAACAAACAGGGGTACAGCTCCAAGACTCCCTGCCCACTTCAAGCAGTACCTCTGCATTGTTATATGGGTTTGTTGTTGTTGTTGTTGTTTTCTTTTGAGACGGAGTCTCCTGTCACTCAGGCAATGACTTGATCTCAGCTCACTGCAACCTCCACCTTTCAGGTTCAAGTGATTCTCATCCCTCAGCCTCCTGTGTAGCTGGAATTACAGGCATGCACCACCACGCCTGGCTCATTTTTGTATTTTTTAGTAGAGATGGGGTTTTGCCATGTTGGCCAGACTGGTCTCGAACTCCTGACTTCAGGTGATCTGCCCACCTCAACCTCCCAAAGTGCTGGGATTACAGGCGAGAGGCACCTATTGCATGTTTTACACCAGCAGTCCCCAGCCTTTTTGGTACCAGGTGCCATGAATGGTTTCATGGAAGACAATTTTTCCAAGGACAGGGAGTGGGGGGTGGGGTGGTTTCATCAGGTGTTAGATTCTCAGAATAAGTGTGCAACCTAGATCCCTCGCCATGCAGTTTACACTAGGATTTGTGCTCCTATGAGAATCTCATGCTGCTGCTGATCTAACAGGCGGCAGAGCTCAGGCTGCAAAGCCAGCCATGGGGAGAAGCTATAAAAACAGAATAAGCTTCACCTGCTCACCTCCTGCTGTGTCACCCAGTTCCTAACAGGCCTTGGACTGGTACTGGCCCAGGGACCAGGGGTTGAGGACCCTGTTTTACACATTACGGTTGTCTCACTGTTGGAATAGTTTAGCTAAGTTTTTTGAACCCCCTTGGACTTGATAATCTCTCTGAACTTTAATGTGTCATGACTCATGCATTTCACAGATAGGATTCCTGCTGTTTGCCATCTTAGACTGGATGCCAGACGAGACGCACAGGCCAGGATGAGCATTTCCTGAGCACACCAGGCCACCCAGAATGGACACAAGGGGCACATACTGGGGGCTGTGTCATGTCCACCGTCCTTCTGCCAGTTCTGAAAAGATCACTTCTGAGGGCAGTCCTTCTCCAGCTCCACCCCCTATATAGCCATTTGCAGTATCCAGGGGGCTCAGAAAGAAGGGAGACTGGCTGCTGTGCCTGGGGAAGAGGGGGAAGCCAGGCTGCATGTTCGCCTCCTTGGGAAATGTAAATCGTGTGTAACTCACACGTCCACTGGGCTCTTGCTCCCTCCTGAGAGTGAGATAAATTTGGTCCCAAGACCAAATCCCATATCTAAAGGAAGTCTGAAATTCGTACCAGGGTTTCTGTGAATCCCTAGGAGGCTCTAAACTAGTTTCTTTGTTTATGGATTAATTTGCTGACCAACGTACACGGTCCTTGTCACACAATCGGAGGTGGAACTCAGCTTCTCTTCCTCAGTTTTTCCAGCCTTCCACACTGCTGCATCAACACAGCAGCCTCTCATTCAAGGTATTATGAGTCTAGCAGCCTATCCCGAAGGGAAACTGTGGCAAAGAGGAGGGCAGAGGAGGTATTTAAATTACAGAAGCACAAACATCTTCAAATTGAGTGTTAGCTCCCTGGTAGGCAACCCACCTCACTGTCACCAGAGATGGTGACATCACTGTCTTGACTCTAGGATCATCGCTCTCTCGGCTCTTGCACCCTCCCAGGATCCTCCCTCCTCGCACCTTCCCAACACTTCTCCTCCCCATTGTCCTCCAGGGTTTTCCCCAGATTCAAATTTCTTTCACTCTGTTATGCAAGGCCCTTTCTAGCTCCTATTCCTAAACTCAGTGGCATTTGCATCTCCCAACATTAGAGGGCTCAGCAGAGTGGGTAGGCCTTTCTTTAGCAAGATCTGCCCACCATAGAAGATACTTGTGGGTCTAGATAACATTTTCCTTGGCTCCAACTGGACTCATCATGAGGCAGTGGTGACCAGCATACTCTGGTTGAGCCCTTGTTACATTCAGAGCACTGGTGTGGGGGACAGAAGATGGCGACAAAGCTAAAGCTTAAGAAAATCCTTCTTGGGTTCCCTAATTCATGTTGGATGGCACTGGTGCCACTCTGTGACCCAAGCTAGAGTCCTGGTCATTGTGTCATCCCAGCTCTGCTCACCCTGCCCTAATCTAACTATTCAATGAGCCTTGCTGATCTGTATCTCCCAACAACTTTAACTTTCCCTTTGCCTGGTTGTGGACTTCCCCATGTCTAAAACTATAATATGACCTTACAAGTGTACTGTTTGAAACTTGCTGGCAGCTCTCCTTGTCTGCAGGAAGAAGTCCAGCATCTTCACAAGGACTGCACACTCTGCCCTGCTCTGTCTCTGGTCTCTTACCTTAACTCACTCCTTACTGCACCTCCCCTGCACCACTGCCCACCCTTTACACTTTCTGCCAGTAATGATGGATATATTTTTATGATGTTGAACATACTATTCTTTGCCTATGTTCCCTCTGTCTGGAATGGATCTCCCCCCTCCCAAATTCCCAAGATATTCCTATTCATTCTTGAAAGCCCTGCTTAGTGGTCACATCTTGGGGAGCTCCCTTGGCTGGACCCCTAAACCATTGATTCCTCCCTGGTCTTCACTCTTCCTGTACCTTATGTAAAGTTACAATGTCACAATATATTATGGCACATTACAATGTTGCAGTGTACTCTCCTGGTGTGTTGCAAAGTTACAGTGTACCATAGTACGTCACAATGTTGCAATGTACTATCCTGGTGTGTTGCAAAGTTACAGTGTACCATAGTACTTCACAATGTTGCAGTGTACTCTCCTGGTGTGTTGCAAAGTTAGTGTAACATAGAACGTCACAATGTTGCAGTGTACTTTCCTGGTGTGTTGCAAAGTTACAGTGTACCGTAGTACTTCACAATGTTGCAGTGTACTCTCCTGGTGTGTTGCAAAGTTACAGTGTACCGTAGGGCGTCACAATGTTGCAGTGTACTCTCCTGGTGTGTTGCAAAGTTACAGTGTACTGTAGTACATCACAATGTTGCAGTGTACTCTCCTGGAATGTTACAAAGTTAAAGCCTACCCTGGTGCTTTACAATGTTGTGGTGTATGCTTCTGGTGTTTTACAACTATCCTAGCTCCCCCATTCCCAGTTGTGTGATCTGGGACACATTACTCCTCTATGCCCCAGTTTCCTCACCTACCTCATGTGAGGAGTGAAAGAGTTAGCACAGTACTGTTACTAGAGCAGTGTTTAGCACCTAGCACAAAGGAGGAGCTTGATAAACATTATGGTTTTTGTTTTTGTTTTTTGGGGTCTTTTGAGATAGAGTCTTGCTTTGTAGCCTAGGCTGGAGGGTAGTGGCATGATTACGGCTCACTGTAACCTCCACCTCCTGGTCTCAAGCAATATTCCTTCCTCAGCAATACTCCTACCTCAGTATTATGGCTCACTGTAACCTCCATGAGGTAGAGTGAGCCGTAATACTCCTCCCTCAGCAATACTCCTACCTCAGTATTACGGCTCATTGTTGTAACCTCCATGATTATGGCTCACTGTAAGCTCCACCTCCTGGTCTCAAGCAATACTCCTACCTCAAGCAATACTCCTACCTCCCAAGTAGCTGGGACCACAGGCACAAGCTACCATACCCAGCTAATTTTTAAGTTGTTTGTTGAGGCAGTGTCTCCCTATGTTGCCCGGGGTGGTCTGGACCCCTGGGATCAAGTGATCCTTCTGCCTTGGCCCCCCCAAAGTACTGGGATTACAGGCATGAGCCACCATACCCAGCCAATATTAGCTATTTTAAAAATTATTGGTTTCTACACTCTCTCCTTCTTTTGACTATCGGTTACTTGAGGTCAGCAAATCATCAAGCTCCAGGGCCCAGAGTAGCACCCGGCTGTACCAGGGGAATCATTCATTCTCTCTGACCTGAGCTGACCAGCAGCTTGCAGTCACTCTGCAGAGACAGCAGAGATAAGCTCTAGGGAGAGAACAAATTCCAGTCATATGTGACGAGGAGGACCGGGCATCCCGGTGCACGGCAGTAGGAACTCGGGCTTTGTCAGCAGAGGTGACTGTGTTCTGAGCTTGCCACTTACGAGTTGCTTACTCTCTCTGCGCCTCAGTTTCCTCACTGGCGAAATAGAAAAAACAAGCACCTTTACAACTATCCTGGCTCCCCCATTCCCAGCTGTGTGATCTGGGGCATAATATTTAACTTCTCTTAGAGTTGTTATGAGAAATTTAAATAAGATAAAGTCAATAAAACACTTAGCAAAGTGAGTGTCTGGGCACCATGTGAATGCTCTTTAATCTGGAAATGAAAATCCTATTTTTTATGATGGGAGAGAGAGGCAGCCAGAGCTGACACAAGCCCCCTGCCTCACTCACGCTCTGGGCTTCACCCCAACACATGGGGACAGACAAGGGTCACAGCTGATGGGCAAAGCTGCTCCCAGGGCTGATGTTGGGTCTGGAAGGACAAATGGACTTCAGACAGGGGGCAGGGGGAAGCAGCAGATGCAGGGATAAGCCGTGTGTTGGGAGCACAGGGAGTTGGCCAGCTGGGCTGGAGCCAAGAGCTCCCTCCAGTAGCAGCCGTGTGAACGCAAATGGAAAAAGAGGTCAGGAGAGACTGCGGCTTACTGTTACTGAACAATCATCAGCAGCAGCATCATCATGACATTTTATATTTAGATATTTTATAATAATCATCATCATAATTATCTTAAAAGTAATCATTTGTTAAATATTTACCACCATGTTCTAAGTCTTTAGTGGAGCATTATCCTGACAGCCCTGTGAAATATAGGTATTATTATTATTATCCTGAAGTTGCACGGAGGGTGGGGGGGGGACCTGAGGCCTAAAGCTATTGTCACTTGCCCCGGTCACATTGCCGGTCAGTGGCAGAGTTCTAACATTGGTGACCCCAACCTGAAACTCATGGCCTCTGGCCCATCTGTTTCCCCGCCAGGAGCTGGATGGAGCAGCTCCTTAGGCAGTGGCTGTGGGAAGTAGGTGTAGGGACTACAGTCCATGGGTTTCAATCCTGGCTCCACCTCTGCCCTAGGGATGTGGCGTGGCATACACTCTTTTGCCTCTAAGCCTCAGTTTCCTTATTTGTGAAGTGAGAATAATTGAGAATAAAATGCCCAACTCTCCACAGTTGTGTGACATGGATCAAATACATGTGGAGCCCTTAGCACAGGAGCCAATGCATGAGGACAGCTGCAGAAACGGTGGCCATCCCTAGCCCTTGGGCACAGCCAGACCAACTGCACGGGGCCTGGAGAGGGGTGGCCCTTGGCTTCCAGTCAGAATGAGAGTATTGGAGAACAAAAGGGCTTTGGAAGAAGGGGTGGGAAGAGGAAATGTTCCTCGGTGCAGGGAACTGTGGTTCTGGGAACCTGCCTGCTGAGAAGATGCTGAGAAGGGGCAGCTGGAATAGCAGGGCTGTCACTGGGAGATTTGTAAGCAAGGCCAGACCTTTGGGTCCTACTAGTGTGTTTGCCATATGAGCCCCTCGTTGGGCAGAACTCATTCCTGCCAGCCAGGCCATCGTCCTCCTCCTCCAGGTCCATGCTAGCTCCCCTGCCTTGACCCCCACTTCCACCCAAGCCAGCCTGGGGACAGCTGCAGCCAGGCTGGGTGTGGCATGTGTGACATGTGGGCCTTTCACAATCCCTACTGAAGTCTGGCCCGCACAGGACAAAGGCTACCCTGAGCGTCCACCTTCCTTCCCCTGCCTCTCTCTATGCTGTCCTTCAGAAGCATGAGGAGAAGAAGGGACATGACATTAGGGGACACCTTCTGTGTGCCAGGCAAGTGCTGAGGGCTTTACATGCCTCCATCCACGGGATCCTCTCTTGCCCCCTAACGATATGTGGTAATAGCCCCCAATGAATCCCCCCGCCTTTACCCTGACAATCTGCCCTCAACACAGCAGATGAGCCTTTTGCAAGGTTAGCCAGATCCCTCCTGCTCAAAGCCCTCCAGTGGCTGCCCGTCTTACTCTGAGAAAAAACCAGCCTCTACCAGCTAGTGCTGTGACCTTCAGCAAGTCTTGCCACCTCTCTCTGCTTCATTTCTGCTCACATAAAATGCAGGGAACATTTCTCTCATGGCATCATTGTGAGTGGTGTTAAGTGCATTAACAGCAGTAACTGCTCGGAATGAGGTGTGGGTTGTGGTAAGTACTAAATAAATGTTAGCTGGATCATTATTGTCATTACCATAATAGAGCCCTCTGTAAGCTGGCCCCACTGCTGCAGCCTCTCAGTTCCCTGAGAGCTAGGCACACTTCCTGCCTCAGGGCCTTTGCACATGCAGCTCCTCTGGCAGAAACACCTTTCTTCCCCTCAAAGATTATCTTCTTAACGAGGCTCGCCCTGAACACCCTCTTTACTATGGTCCCGTGCCCACTCCCAATCCCCCTTAACCTGCTTTATTTTCCTCCATAGCCTATATCAGCATCTGGCATATGACATCCCTGTGTCTCATTCATTCACCCTCTGACACCTACTACATGCAAGTAGTGTGAGCTCCATGAAGACAGGGACTTTTGTCTGTCCAACACCTAGAGCAGTGCATGGCACAGAGTGGCAACCCAGTTTATTTGTTGAATCAATGGAGGAATCTTTTCAACAGCCCTAAGAGATGGTTTCCATACCCCCATTTTTTAGAGAAAGGGGGCTTAGTAAGGTTGAGAGTTTGCCTGAGGCCACAGCTTGAAGGAGGGGGGTCGATGGACCCCAGAGCCCTGCGCCCTCCTTGTCATGTGTCTAATGATTGCCTACCCACTCCCCAGCCCTGGCACAGTGCTTTGCCCTAAGTGAGAGGGGCTCTGCAAGTGGCAGGAAGGCAGGAAGCTATTTATTTGTTTCAGTCAGCTTGGGCTACTATAACTAAATGCCATAGACTGGGTGGCTTAAACCCTGGCAGTGTATTTGGCCACAGTTCTGGAGGCTGAGAGTCAGATCAAGTTGCCAGCATGCTCAGGTTCTGATGAGGGCTCCTGTTCCTGGCTTGCAGATGGCCACCTTCTCAATATGTCCTCGAATGGTGGAGCAAGAGGAAAAAGAGGGTGAGAGAGATTTGATTTATTTATTTTTACAACAGAGTCTTGGTCTGCCAGCCAGGCTGGAGGCCCGCCTGGAGTACAGTGGTGGTGTCATCACAGCAAACTGCAGCCTTGAACTCCTAGACTCAAGTGATCCTCTCACTCAGCCTCCAGAATAGCTAGAACTACAGGCATGTACCAACATGCCCAGCTAAGTTGTTGTTGTTGTTTTTGTTTTTGTAGAGACAAAGCCTTGCTATGTTGCCCAGGCTGGTCTTGAGCTCCTGGGCTCAAGTAATCCTCCTGCTTCAGCTTCCTAAAGTGTCGTGATTACAGATGTGAGCCACTGCATCCAGCCAGGAAGAAGAGCTCCTCCTTCTCCTCCTCCACCACCTCCTCCTCCTCCTCCTCCTCCTCCACCTCCTCCTCCTCCTCCACCTCCTCCTCCTCCTCCTCCTCCTTCTCCTCCTCCTCCTCCTCCTCCTCCTTCTCCTCCTCCTCCTCCTCCTCCTCCTCCTCCTCCTCCTTCTTCTTCTTAGAGTCTTGCTCTGTCACCAGGCTGCAGTGCAGTGGTGCGATCTTGGCTCACTTGAACCTCTGTCTCCCGGGTTCAAGCAATTCTCCTGCCTCAGCCTCCCAAGTAGCTGGGACTACAGGTGTGTGCCACCATGCCCAGCTAATTTCTGTATTTTAGTAGAGACAGGGTTTCACCATGTTGGCCAGGATGGTCTCGATCTCTTGACCTGGTGATCCACCCACCTGAGCCTCCCAAAGTGCTGGGATTACAGGAGTGAAAGAGAGCTCTTCTTATCAAGGCCACAGTCCTATTGGCCTAAGGCCCTACCCTGATGACCTTTGTTAACATTAATTACATCCTAAAGACCTTATCTCCAAATACAGTCATATGTGGGGTTAGGGCTTGAACATATGAATGTTGAGGAGACATACTGGGTCCATAGCAGTATTTCTAAAGCCACTGAGAGGAGGCTGTAGCCCTGGAGACAGTCCTGTGCTGCCTCCTGCAGTGATTGTATTCAGACCATGGAATACATCACGCAGCCCTGTCCTGAGTCCTCTGCAGACTGTCAGGGTGATGAGCACAATCTCATTTGACCCTCAAAATAACTACATTAGGTAGTTGTTATTGTCCCCATCCTACAGGTAAAGAAACTAAGGCTCAGAAAGGAAAGCTGACTTGCCCAGGGACCCCCAACCCCAGCTGGAAAATTTCAGGTCTCTCTGATGCCAAAGCCTATGTTCTTAACTACTCTGTGAAATTCCCGTGGAACAGCCAGGGGACACCTACCTGGGCCCATAAGGCTGAAGTGGGATGGACCTGCCCTCCAGGAGCCTGATGCCCCGTCGGGATGAGATGCACACATGGCATGGGGCAGTGGGCCTAAGTACCAAGTGCAGGCCCCGCTAGGAAGTGCTGAAGAAGCCCAGACATCAGTGTGGGCTGGGAAGGTCACTGGGGTGAGAAGGGTCGCCCTGGCTGAAGAGTAAGAAGGAGGGCATGCCAGGCCGAGCCGCGCAATCTTCACCTGCAGGACCCCGCAAGTATAGCAGGCAGGGGACGGTGAACTCTGCAGTTGCCTGGAGGGCAGAGAGGCTGAACGGCAGATGTGGCAGGAAAGCTGAGAGGTGAGCAGAGGTGCTGGCAGCCTGGAATGTCACCGAGGTTTTGCAGCAGGCCTTATTCACGTGCTCTTTCTGTACTGGGGCAAGAAAGGCCTGAGGAGAGAGTTGGCATTAGTAGGGTATCAACCCTGAGCAGGGTCCACAGGGCTGTGTTTGTTATATGGCCAGACAGAGAGGGAAGGTTCAGGTAAAGAAAATGGGGCTGGGTGTGGTGGCTCAGACTGTAACCCCAGCATTTTGGGAGGCCGAGGCAGGAGGGTCACTTGAGGCCAAGAGTTCGAGGCCATTCTGGGCAACATAGAAAGGCCCTGTTTCTATTTTATTTTATTTTATTAGACAGTCGCACTCTATTGCCCAGGTTGGAGTGCAGTGACGTGATCTTGGTTCACTGCAACCTCCACTTTCTGGGTTCAAGAGATTCTCCTTCTTGAACCTCAGAGTTCTGCCTCAGCCTCCCCAGTAGCTGGAATTACAGATGCGAGCCACCACATCCAACTGATTTTTGTATTTTTAGTAAAGATGGCATTTCACCATGTTAGCCAGGCTGGTGTCAAACTCCTGACCTCAAGTGGTCCACTCACCTCAGCCTCCCAAAGTCCTGGGATTATAGGTGTGAGCCACCGCACCCAGCCTTCTATTTTTAAAAAAGAAAAGAAAATGGGTTGGCATGAGGCTCACACCAAAGCACAGAGCTGAGCTTCGCCTTCCTCAGATGGCAGCTTCCAGCCGCCCAGGCCTGCCTCACCCAGCAGCGGGGGCCTTAGGAAAGATCATGTGGCTGGGGTTACCTTCAGAGATTCACAGCCGTCACCACACTCACCAGCAAGCTTGCCTCTTTCTTTCTTTCTTTCTTTCTTTCTTTCTTTCTTTCTTTCTTTCTTTCTTTTCTTTCTTTCTTTCTTTCTTTCTTCTTTCTTTCTTTTTTTCTTTCTCTTTCTCTGTCTTTCCTTCCTTCTTTCTTTCTCTCTTTCTCCTTCCTTCCTTCTTTCTCTCTCTCTCTCTTTTATTGAGATGGAGTCTCACTCTTGTTGCCCAGGCTGAAGTGCAGTGGAGCTATCTTGGCTCACTGTAAGTTCCACATCCTGGTTCAAGTGAGTCTCGTGCCTCAGCCCCCTGAGTACTTGGGATCACAGGCATAAACCAACACGCCCACCTCATTTCTGTATTTTCAGTAGAGATGGGCTTTCACCATGTTGACCAGGCTGGTCTCGAACTCCTGACCTCAAGTGATCTACCTGCCTCACCCTCCCAAAGTGCTGGGATTGATTACAGGTGTGAACCACAGAACCCAGCCTCACTAGCAAGTTTTTAAGCCCCTCACAAGAGGGCCCATTCAACCAGTGGTGTGCTGGCAAATGTTTAACAACAGGCTCTTGGAGGAGGGAGCTGAGGCAATTTCGTAGGATTTGACTTGCATGGTATACATACTACCAACATGGCCACTATCAAGCTACCAACACCGTGTGACCAAATGCAGAGCAGGGAAGAGACTGACGTTGTGGGCTCTTGTGAGCCCGTCTGAGCTGGCTTCAACTCTCCCTGCATGTAAACGTTAAACTCTCACATGTGTGCATGCACACACACACACACACACACACACACACACACACTCACACGGCCTTTCAGAATCACCACCACATTCTGCTCACATGCCATCACTACAACAGCACTGATTAGCAGGGGCCCTGGAGGAAGAAGCCAGCCACTCTGGGCGTCACTGAGCCTCCCGGCTTTGAGTCCCAGTTGGACCTGCCCCTAGAGGGTGCTTGGTGGCTCATCATAGCTCCAAACATGAGCCCTGGGAGAGCCCCTGGGGCAGGTCCAAATGCTCCACATGTTGGCATTGAGGACATGGCCTCCCCAACAGTCAAAAAGCACCAAAGTCACAGAGCCCCTCAGTTAGACCTGAGTCCCAGAAGGAGGCTGGGGAGCAGCCCGAGACAAAGGGGATGCCAGTGTCACACTGGGTTGTTCGGGGCTGCAGACCTGGCCTCGCTGGCCTGGTATCCCAATCTCATTTGATTGCCAGCTTTCATGTTACTTGCCAAAGACCCATCTTAGCATTTTGCATCTTCTTTCTTTCCTTCTCCTCCCAGAGGAGACCCTCCGTGACTGGAGGTGAGAACTCAAGGCGCTGAAGGTGCGCAGCGGGGAGGCCCACAGCTGTCCTGCTGTGCGGAGCCAGGGTGGTGCTTCAGCAGGACAGAGGGGGCCTGGAAGCCAGTAGTGGGGGCCCAGCTGCAGCTGCCCCCCGTGTAGGGGTCAAGCTGCCTGTGGGGAGGTCACCGGCCAGCTGAGGCCGTTGTGAGGATGTGGAACTTGAGTTGGTAAGGATGTCTGAACTGGTGTCCCCATGGGCTCCCATGTGAATCCAGGGCCCCCAAGGGTGCTCTTGTTGTCCTAAGAAGCCTCACCCCTTCTCTCCTGGTTGCCCTTCCTTCCCCATGACCACTATAGGTTTTTCATCATCAAAGAGAGCTTTCTGCTTTACTACTCTGAGAGCGAAAAAAAGAGCTTTGAAACCAATAAATACTTCAATATACATCCTAAGGTGAGGCGGCCCCTCCTGGGGCCACAGCAGGGGAGGGCCCAGTGTGGGCATCAGGGCTTGGATGTTGTGAGGGGCGGGGACTCTCTGCTGTCTTGCTCTGGTTTAGCAGAGAGTCTGGAGAGCAAATCCTCTGGGGGCAAAAGACCCCTTGCCCCTGTCCTGGGCTGGACCCCCATGCTCCTGTGCCCCAGCCCCTGCCCCAGCCCTTCCTCCTCTCTGAAAGGCAGTTATGACCTCTGTCCCATGGCCCCAGGATCTAGCTTCCATCCTGGGGCACTTGGCAGGACCTGGCTTTTTCCAGGGACCCCCAGAATCCCTGAGTGACCTAAACTGGGTGGGGTGGGGGCTGCCTATTCTGGTTCTTCCTCAGGGTGTCATCCCTTTGGGGGGCTGCCTGGTGGAGGCCAAAGAAGAGCCCAGCATGCCCTATGCCATGAAGATCTCCCACCAGGACTTCCATGTGAGTAGAGCTCTTCTTTCAGCCTGGGCTCCGCAGGAACAGACCAGCCTCTCAGGCCCCCTTGGGACAGACCCGCCTCTGCCAAGGCCTGGCCTGGGAGATGGGCATCAGCACCCAGGGATGTGGGGTGGGTGGTGACAGGGCAGAGCTGGGCTTTCATCACCCTCAGCGTGGCTGCCTCTCAGGCACACCCATGACTCCTCTTCCTGGCAGGGGAACATCTTGCTTGCTGCTGAGTCGGAGTTTGAGCAGATCCAGTGGCTGGAGATGCTGCAGGAGTCTGGGAAGGTGTAAGTCCTCACAGCCAGGAAGGTGACCTGTGGGTCCAGGAAGGGGTGGGCAGGGCTACCCCTGAACTCCTTGCCTCTCTGTTGGGACCATGGTGGGCACAGGGCCGGGGCTGTGGGAGATGGCTAGGGTAGGTGAGAGGAGACAGGCCAGGTTTCAGAGCATCTGTGAGGGGTCCCCTGAGTGAGCTTGGAAAGTATCTAGAGTTATAGGTGGCAGGGGTGGGCAGTGCTTGTCTCTAACTCTTGGGAAGTGTATTTGATGCCTCCTGACACCCATCTCACCTCCCTAGGCCCATAATTAATTCTAGCAAGGACCAGAGCTGGTGCTTTGTAAATTGGGGTCAAGATCACGGAAACGCTCAGTCAACCCAGTCCATTTGTACATAAACCACTGCCCTGGCACCTGCCTGGTCAGGCTAGGTCATGCTTTCAGTTCAACAAACAACACTGACCGTCTGCTCTGTGGCAGGCCTTGCCCTGGGTGGTAGACATTCAGCAAGGTAAAAAGCCACCCGGGAAGCAATCTCTTCCCTGCTCTAAAAGTGCTGTTGGCTCAGCCCACAGTGGCCCACTTTGCAGCCTGGGCCAGCTTCCAGCTATTG
The DNA here is from genome assembly GCF_048565385.1 of Saimiri boliviensis. NCBI lineage: Eukaryota > Metazoa > Chordata > Mammalia > Primates > Cebidae > Saimiri > Saimiri boliviensis. Next base: position 34,230,788 of record NC_133450.1, on the reverse strand, counting down.
TAACCGATTCGTGCTGGTGGCATGCCCAGAGCCATGGGTGCCAGAGTGAACGCAAGCTGAGATTCTGGAGGAGAAAGGGTGGGCGAGTATAAAACGTATGCCTTCTCTTTGCCCCCCACCCTTCGGCTTTAATGATTTTCTGTTTCTTCCTCTTCTCTCCTCTTTCCCATCTGCCCTCCCTCCCCAGGACCTGGAAGAATGCCCAGCTGGGAGAAGCCATGATCAAAAGCCTGGAGGCCCAGGGGCTGCAGTTAGCTAAGGAAAAGCAGGAGTATTTAGGTTGGCTGGAGGGGTGGTTCCCTAATGGTGGCACTTGGGGACCAGGGGCTATGGCCAGGGGCTTGATAGAGGGCTCAGCAGGGGTGATGGTCTCTCAGGTGGGGCTATGAGGGGACGGAGACCAGTTTAGCACCTGAAGAGCTGCGTCCTATTGGCCAGCATGACCGAAGGCAGGAGTGTCTGGTGGTTAAGCGCCTGGTCTCTGGACCCAGCTTCATCACGTGTCACCCGTCTATCAGCTATGTATATCTGCAGGCAGCTCGGCCTCTCTAAGTCTCAATTTCCTCATCCTTAAAATTGAGTTAAAAATAGTCCCTAGCTTTTAGAGGATTGGGCTAAATGAGAAAATGTCTGTAAGTGTTTGTGCCGGACATGCAGTAAGGGCTCCATAAGTGGAGTTGATGTTGTTATCCTGTCCTGGGTCCCCAGGGTTTGGCTTGTCCCCAGCATCCCTGCCCCAGACCATTTTAAATCTTGTCATGGAGTTCCAGGCCCCTGTGCCCTTGACTGGTTGGTAAATGTGCACTGTTTGAGAGAAGATGATGAAACTGAGGTTTTGCCCTCGGCCTGGGACCCTCTCCCCTCTGCCTGCCTAGGCACTTGAGGCCCCAGCACTGGCTCCCCTATACCTGCTCCAGAACCTCCCCGGCCCCAGGACTCTGCCTTCCCTGCTAGCCAGACATTAGAGCGGGTAGAAGGTGGGTGTGGGACTAGCCCAGATGCAGCTGCCCTGGGGATGCAGAGATCGCTTTGAACTTCCAAAGATAAGGCCCCTCATAATCCTGTGAATGGAAAAAGCAGGAGGATAATGGGGAAGGAGGGTGGCAGCTTCCATCACCACGATCCAGACCACCCTCTGGCTGGCAGGGCGGCAGGACCCTTTCTTGAGAGATGCTGGGGGTGACAGTGACCACCTCAGGCACCAACTCCCTCAGAACCTTAGAGCACTTTTGTGAACGTGTGTGTGCTTGTTTTGGCAGACAAACTGATGGAAGAGACAGAAGAACTCTGCCTTCAGAGGGAACAGAGAGAGGTAGGCTCACACCAAGGGGCACTCAGCAGCTGTGGTGTGATGACTGGGGTTTCTAGCATTAAGGAATGATGCAGGGGAGCTCAGTGCACAGAGGACTTGCTGGAACATCAGATGGGGAAGAGCGGTGAGGCCAAGTGGGATCACAGTGCTTGCTTGGGACTTATCGTAGCTTGTTGGTAAAAAGCGTCTTTCTCCTTACCAACCCCTGGGAGTAAAGTGAAAAGGGTGGGTGATCACCTTCTCGAGAAAGAGCCATCCAAAATGTCATCAGCTGCGTCAGTAGGTAATGAACTGCTTGTCAATGATGTTCACAGGAGGCCATAACGCCCTCTGTTAACCAGAGAGGGGCATCTGGCCCCTGAGGGTTATTAGACTTGATGACCTCAGAAGTTCATTCTCTGAATGTCAAAAGTCCAGAGCAGGCTAAGCACTGGCTTGAGGCAGCCAGGAGGGTAAAGGAAACTCTTGCCTTGTCTGAAGCTGGGGAGCCACCGAAGCCATCTTCTTCATTTAGACTCTCAGTGCAAGCTGGGCACAGTGGCTCACACCTGTAATCTCAGCACTTTCGGAGGCTGAGGTGGGCGGGTCACCTGAGGTCAGGAGTTCAAGACCAGCCTGGCCAAAAATGGTGAAACCCCGTCTCTACCAAAAATACAAAATTAAGCTGGGCATGGTGGCCCATACCTGTAATCCCAGCTACTCAGGAGGCTGAGGCAGGAGAATAACTTGAACCCACGAGGCAGAGGTTGCAGTGAACCAAGATCACACCATTGCACACTCCAGCCTCGGTGACAGAGACTCCTTCTCAAAAAAAAAAAAAAAAAAAGCCCTGGGCTTTGCCTGTTCTGATGAGTCATTACCACATCTGAAAGGCAGGGGACGATAGTGGGTAGCACTGTGGATTTTGGAGCCAGGCTGCCTGTATTTGCATTTGACCTTGACTACTTCTAGCTTTGTGACCTCAGGCAAGTTATTGAACTTTTCTAAATATTCTTATCTGAAAAATACGGATGAATAGAATCCATCTTAGGGATATTATGAGGCTTTGGTGAGATGTTACATATAAAGTGCTTGGCATATAGTACATGCTTAATGAATATCCATGTTTGCTAGCATTATGATAATATTATTAATATAGGCCATCCTGCAAGTGAACGGTCTGAGGCCTGAAGTGGCAGAGTGGCTTGGCCAGAGCCGCCTGCCCAGGGAGGGCCTGATTTAGTCCACTGCTCTTTGCCTAGTCACTTGTCCTTGTCCTCTCCCAGGCAAGTCACAGGGCTGGGGCTATCACCCTTGGCTCAGACCCTCCAACTTGACTCTTGGGAAGTCCTCACCTTTCCCAGTCACCTCCCTGGGCTCTGAAACAGGCATCAAAAAATAGCATGTCCCCTTTGCACCCCAAACATTCTGAGGGCCTGGCACAACTCCTGGCCCAAAATGAGTTCTCGATAAATGTTTGTGGAAGGAATCAGGAAATGAATGGGATTGATTTTTGCAACTTTACATCTTGATTTTAATCCAACAGGACAATCTACCTTCATTTTTCTTCTTCTAAAATTGTATTGGTTATTCTTGCTTATTTATCCTTCCAGCTGGACTTCAGAATCATTTTGTTGATTTAAGAGAAAAAAAAAAAAAGATTGGGGATTTGTATTTGGATGACATGGATTTGAGGACTGGCATCATGATGGTACCGAGTCTTCTTCCACCACCCAGAGGTGGGCCTCTGTGTCTGCAGGCTCTCCTCTAGGTCCTATGTTAGGGTTTTGGCACTTTCTTCATATAATTCTATACATTTTAAGTGAGGCTTTGGTATTGTCAGCAAATTAAAAACAGGTGCCCAGGGATGGGATGGAGTGACAGACACAGCCACTGGCAGGGAGAGAGACAGACTTATCCATCAGAGAGGCTAAATCTGGGGCAGCAGTTGGCTGGAGGAAAATTTAGACACTCTATCTAGGTCTTTAGCCAGGAAATTAGGACAGCGGAGACCCACTGCACACAGGGCTCCCTTAATGCCACAGTACAATGAAGGAGGGAGGCCTGTCAGCTGTGAATTCCTGGCTTTCTGGTATAAAATGTGAATGAGATTCAGGCCCAGCTGGTACCCACCATGAAGGCTGTTCTGGGCAGGAACAGAACTCTGCCTCAGTTCTCATTTTTTGTCAGCTGCATGCTCTAGATCTGGAATAGAGCTCAGGTTCTATTCTTTGCCACTGAGTTATTCGGTCAAAGTTTCTTCTTCCTTAACTTTCTCATGCATAGGATGGGTCTACCTGTCTCCTGCAGAATTCTCCTGGTAGGATTCATCAGTAAGCCCATCTGGGCTTAGTGCTTTTTGTTTTGGAAGGTTATTAATTATTGATTCAATTTATTTAATAAATATAAGCCTATTCAAAATGTCTATTTCTTTTTGTGTAAGTTTTGATAGATTGTGTCTTTCAAGGAGTTGATCCATTTCATCTGAGTTATCAAATTTGTTGGCATGGAGTTATTCACCATAGCTCTTTATTATCCTTTTAATGTCTGTGGTAGCTGTTATGTCCCCTCTTCCCTGCTTTCATTTCTGATATTAACAATTTATGTCTTCTTTCTTTTTACTTAGCCTGACTAGAGTCTTATGAATTTTATTTATCTTTTCAAAGAACTGGCTTTTGATTTTATTGATTTTCTCTGTTGATTTACTGTTTTCAGTTTCATTGATTTCTGCTCTCTTTTTTTTTCTTACCTTTGATTTAATTTTCTCTCTTTTTTTTTTTCTACTTTCCTAATGTGGAAGCTTAGATTATTGATTTTAGATATTTCTTATTTTCTAATATATTAATTTGATGTTATACATTTCTCTCAAAGCACTGCTTTTGTTACTTCAACAAATTTTGGTGGGTTGTATTTTTACTTTCATTTAGTTCAAAATGATTTTAGATTTCTCTTGATATTTTTTCTTTGACACATTTGTTATTTAGAAATAACAGACGTTTTTTAATCTTCAAGTATTTTGTGGATTTTCTAGCTAACTTTCTGTTGTTGATTTCTAGCACAATTCCACTGTGGTTTAGGGGGAGACATTATATGATTTCTATTCTTTCATATTTGTTTTCCGGGCACAGTGGCACATGCCTGTGCTCCCAGCACTTTGGGAAGCCATGGCAGGAGGATTGCTGAGGCCAAGAGTTTGTGGCAAGCATGAGCAACACAGCAAGGCCCAGACTCTACCAAAAAGAAAAAAAAAGGGAGAGAGAGAGAGAAAGAAAAAAGAAAAAAAATTCACCAGGCTTATGTAGTCCTAGGTACTCAGGAGACTGAGGCAGGAGGATCACTTGAACCCAGGAGTTGCAGTGAGCTATGATTGTACCACTGCACTTCAGCCTGGGTGACAGAGCAAGACCTTGTCTCTAAAAAAATTAAAGATTAAAAAGTAAATTTAAAAATGTGTTAAGGTGTGTTTTATGGCCCAGAAAGTGGTCTATTTTGGCAGTTGTTCCAAATGAGCTTGAAAATTATGTAGAATCTGCTGTTGTTGGGTGAAATAGTTCATACATCTCTTAGTCTTGATCTGCCATAGCAAAACGCAGCAGACTGAGTGGCTTAAACAATAGAAATTTATTTCTCACAGTTCTGCAGACCAGAAATTCCTAGACCAAAGGCCAACAAGGCAGGCCTCATTCTGAGGCTTCTGTTGGCTTGTAGGCAGCTGCCATCTCACTGTGTGTTCAAATACCCTCTTCTCGAGCATGCATGGAGAGAAACAGCAAGCTCTCTGATGTCTTTTTCTCATAAGGGCACTAATCCCATCATGAGGGTCTCATCCCTATGATTTCACCTAACACTAATTGTCTCATGAAGGTCCTGTGTCCAAATACTACCACACTGAGGGCTGGGGCTTCAACGTAGGAATTTTGAGGGAATGCCAAAATTCAGTTCATACAGGTGTCAGTTATATCCAGTTGATTAATGGGACTGTTGAATTCAACTACGTCCTTACTGTTTTTTCTGCCTTCTAGATCTGTCAGTTTCTGATAGACAGGTGTCAATGTTTCCATCTATAATGGTGGATTCATCTATTTCTTCCTTGCAGTTCTATCAGGTCTTTGCTTCATGTATTTTGTTGTTCTGTTGTTCGGCAAATGCACATTACAAATTGTTATGTATTCTGGGAGTATTGACCCTTTTATCATTATGTGATGCTCCACTTAATCCCTAACAACTTTCCTTGCTCTGAAGTCTGCTCTGTCTGAAATTAGTACAACTACTTTTGCTTTTTTTTGATTAGTATTACCATGATATATCTTTCTCCATCCCTTTTAGTCTATATCTGTCTTTATATTCAAAGTGGGTTCCTCGCAAGCAGTATATAGCTGGGTCTTGGTTTTTGGTCCACTCTGACAATCTCAGTCTTTTAATTACTGTATTTAGACCATTGACATTTAAAGTGGCTATTGATATAGTTGCATTAGTATTTACCATATTTGTTACTGTTTTTCATTTGCTGTGCTTATTCTTTGTTCTTATTTTTGTCCTCCACATGTTTGTGGGTTTGTTTGTTTGTTTGTTTTGAGATAGGGTCTTGCTTCATTGCTCAGACTGGAGTCCAGTGGCACAGTCATGGCTCACTGCAGCTTTGACCTTCCAAGTTCAAAAATCCTCCTTCCTCAGCCTTCTTGAGTAGCTGGGACTACAGGCATGCACTACCATGCCTGGCTAATTAATTATTATTATTTTTTTTTGTAGAGACTACATCTCGCCGTGTTGCCCAGGCTGGCCTCAAACTCTTGGGCTCAAGCAATTTTCCCACCTTGGCTTCCCAAAGTGCTAGGATTACAGGTGTGAGCCATCATGACTGGCCTTCTGTGTTATTTTCTTTTTAATTTTTAAAATCTTTTTAAAAATCACATTTATTAGAATCCTGAGTGAAAATGATATTTTTTATTTTTTAAGAAATAAAGACAGGGTCTTGCTATATTGCCAAGGCTGGTCCCAAACTCCTGGGTTCAAGCAATCCTCCTACCTTCGCATCCCCAAAGTGCTGGAATTACAGATGTGAGCCACCATGCCTGGCCCCTACTGGGTTTTAATTGTGCATTTCATACAATTCAATTTTCTCTCTTCACTTAGCATATCAGTTATATTTCTTTTTTCTCTCCTTTTTAGTGGCTATCCTGGATTTTGCAATATACATTTACAACTAATCCAAATTCACTTTCAAATAACACTATGCCACTTCACTAATAATACAGGTACCTTATAATAACAAAATATTTCCAATTCTTCCTTCCTGTTTCTTTTAATATTATTGTCATTCATTTCACTTATACATAAGTGTATACAGCAGATAGATAATTATACACAATCAGCTATTCGTTTGCTATTATCTGTTAGAGCAATTACAAATAAGAAAAGTAAAAGTTTTTATTTTACTTTCATTTGATAAAAGAAAACTTCAGCTCAATTACATTTAAAGGAGTTTAATTGGCTGGGCATGGTGGCTCACACCTGTAATACCAGCACTCTGGGAGATTGAGATGGGTGGATTACCTGAGGTCAGGAGTTCAAGACCAGCCTGGCCAATATGGTGAAACCCCCATGTCTACTAAAAATACAACAACAACAAAAAAATAGCTGGGCGTGGTAGTGCGTGCCTGTAATCCCAGCCAGTCAGGAAGCTGAGGCAGGAGAATCACTTGAACCCAGGAGGCAGAGGTTGCAGTGAGCCAAGATCGTACCATGGTCCTCCAGACCCTGGGTGACAGAACAAAACTCCATCTAAATAAATAAATATAAAAAATAAAGGAGTTTGGCTGGGTGCAGTAGCTCACATCTGTAATCCCAGCACTTTGGGAGGTCGAGGTGGGTGGATCATGAGGTCAGGAGATCGAGACCATCCTGGCTGACACGGCGAAACCTCGTCTCTACTAAAAATACAAAAAATTAGTGGGGCATGGTAGCACACACCTGTAATCACAGCTACTCAGGAGGCTGAGTCAGGAGAATGGCTGGAACCCAGGAGGCGGAGGTTGCAGGGAGTGGATCTCGTGTGTATCAGATCTCTTGTGTACTCAGAGCAAGACCTCACTTATCACCAAGGGGGTGACCCAAGCTATTTATGAAGGATCTGCCCCCATGATCCAAATACCTCCCACCAGGCCCCACCTCCAAGATTACAAATTACATTTTCAGCATGAGATTTGGGCAGGAACAAATATCCAAGCTGTATTAATCTGCTCATCTGGCCGGGCGTGGTGGCTCAAGCCTGTAATCCCAGCACTTTGGGAGGCCAAGGCGGGTGGATCACGAGGTCAAGAGATCGAGACCATCCTGGTCAACATGGTGAAACCCCGTCTCTACTAAAAATACAAAAAATTAGCTGGGCATGGTGGCGTGTGCCAGTAATCCCAGCTACTCAGGAGGCTGAGGCAGGAGAATTGCCTGAACCCAGGAGGCGGAGGTTGCGGTGAGCCGAGATCGTGCCATTGCAATCCAGCCTGGGTTAACAAGAGCGAAACTCCGTCTCAAAAAAAAAAAAAAAAAAAAAATCTGCTCATCTTTTCAATTTTGGGAATAGAACTTTGCTCTATGACCTCATTTCTCCGTTGATGTAAGAATACTTGTTGATTTTTCAATTTGTTTGATTTTTAAATTTATATTATTTTATTTAGAGACAGGGTCTCACTGTGTTGCCCAGGCTGTTCTCAAACTCCTGGGCTCAAGCAATCCACCTTGGCCTCCCAAAGTGTTGGAATTACAGGCATGAACTACAGCATCCGGCCTTGTTGAGCTTTTTACTTATTAGAATGGAGTGACGACTTCTAAATTCCTTACATGCTGGACGCGAACTGAAGTTCTTCAATTCTCTTTCTTTCTTCTCCTTAATCTATAACTTTTCCCCTAAAGGTAGAAATAATGCTTTGTGTAGAAAACTTGTAAAACATGAATAAGAAAGTAAAATTTATCCTTAATCCCATAATTGACAGACAACTGTCACTAAACTTTTTGATGTTTTTCATTTTAGTCTTGTTTTCCCGTATAGATTATTCTTAAATACGATATATTTTAAATATAATTATGAGCATATTGGATATTCAGTTTTATGGACTGCCTTTTCATTATACTTTTCATCATACCTTCATTAACATGATACATTTCCCATGTCATTCAACATTCTTTGAAAACATCAGTTTTAATGGCAATATACTGATTCATTGTATGTAATTTTTAAAAATAACCTTCTATTTTTTTAATCTCTCTTCCTGACCAAGAAGAAGCAATGAAGGTTTTGAGTAGAGAGTGAGGAAAAAGGGTGGGTAATATGATTTGATTTCCATTTTTGGCAGGGAGGTTTTCTCCCTCTGTCACTCGGGTTGGAGTGTAATGGCACGATCTTGGCCCACTGCAGCCTCAACCTCCCAGGCTCGAGTGATCCTCCTGCCTCGGCCTCCCAAGCAGCTGGGGCCACAGGTGCACACCACCATGCCCAGCTAATATTTTGTATTTTTTGTAGAGATGGGGTTTTGCCATGTTTCCCAGGCTGGTCTTGAACTCCTGAGCTCAGGCAACCCACATGCCTTGGCCTCCCAAAGTGCTGGGATTACAGTGATTTCTATTTTAAGTAGTTGGCTGCAGTATGGAGAAAAGGATGAAGAGGGGCCAAAAAGAGTGCAAGGAGCCCAGGTGGGAGGTCACTGCATTAGTCCAGGCAAGACCTAACAGCGTGTGAACCAGAGCAGGGCAGTGAGATGAAGACAAGTTGCCTGTCAGGTTCTAGAGCAGGGTTGCAGGGGGTGGCAATACGAACTGGACTTGAAGGGGAAAGAATAGAGGGAGAAGGACAGGGTGAAGCATGACTCCGAAGTTTCTCACCTGCACAGTGAATGGTGGTGCATTCCCCGAGTCAGGGTACACTGGGGAGATTACAAGCTCTGCTGGGAAGATCATGAATTTGTTCCTGAACGTGTATTTGTGATATCTTTGGATATCTGGCTGGAGATGTGGAGTTGGATATAAGGGGATGGAGCTCAACCGGGAGTAGAGACTAGAGGTATCAACATAGGTGTTGTCTGCACATAAATAGCAAATAAAGGGGGAAGGGAGGGGGTGGGAGTGGTCTGGATTGCCTTGGATCTAGCCGACAGAGAGGGCACAGGTAGCACTCTCTGAAATGAGGCAGTACTCCACGGTAGGGGTATTGGGAGGACTACATAGAAACTGCTTGCAACGTCGGAAGTGCTTAATAAATGATAGCCACTGTGAGCCCGTCCAGCTTCCCTCCCGTCACGTTCACTCTCACTCTGTGCCCAGCCATATGGGCCAATCTGGATTATTTTAGAGCAGTAGGTTCCCACAGTGCCCTTGTACGTACCTTTCCTTCTGCCTGGACTGCTCCTTCCTTTTCCTTCTGTTGATTCACCTTCATCCGCCAGCTTAAGAATCACCTGATCTCACCCCACCCCATACTGCTCGACACCCATCAGGGTAGCTTTCCATAGAACATGTCCCTGTCCTGCATATCATGTATCTTGGTTTCTAATGCTACTGTAATGTGTCTGGTTATTTTGGTAATATTTCATGTTTGCATTTGATCTAAAGTCCTGGTTTTATTTTATTTATTTGAGACAGGGCATCATTTTGTTGCCCAGGCTGGAGTGCAGTGGCATGATCTCGGCTCACTGCAACCTCTGCGTCCCAGACTCAAGGGACCTTCCTGCCTTAGCCCTTCAAGTAGCTGGAACTATGGGCTTGTACCACCACACCTGGCTAATTTTTTATATTTTTAGTAGAGATGGTTTTTTGCCACATTAGCCAGGCTGGTCTCAAACTCCTGAGCTCAAGCAATCCACCCACCTTGGCCTCCCATAGGCTAGGATTACAGGCATGAGCCACCTCTCCTGGACCTGGTTTCATTAATAGTTGCACTAGACTGTGAGCTCCCTGAGAGCAGGGATACAACTGTTTTTGTTTATCTTCACGTCCTCAGTGCATAGTTTGGCAGATGCTTGAACCATATTAGGCACTCAACAAACGTGTGGCATGAATGAATAGAATTAGCTAGCAGACAGTTCAGCCGATAAGGAAAGGCTTTTACCAGGGTTGTTCAGGGGTGAACTGGGCTGTCATGAGAGCCAGTCAAGCAGAGCTCGGACCATCTCTTGGCAGGAAAACCAAGAAGGAGATTGAAGCATCTGACAGAGATTTTAATTGCCTTTAAATTTCCTTTGACCCTGGAGTTGCTGATTCATGCGTGCCTGTTTCTTTGACTCTTTCACAGAGCAGTAAATGCTGCCCAGGCACATGTAGCACTGACTCAGGTAGAAAAGCATCTGATCGCATACATCTGGGACCACTGGGGAAGGCGGGGGATTCCGATCATTCCAAGCCAAATGCTTGTCTTGCCATATTATTTTCAGGTGAATCAGATTCACTTTCTGCTTATCAGAGGCATAGCTGGGATCTGCTGGCTTCACGAGGCACTTAAATGCTAGGGAGGGAAAGAGTGGGTTTTAATCATTGACCCTCCCCCCATGTTCAACTACAAAAAGATATCCCAGTGTAATATTAAGTAGTGGGAAATATTTGCAAGTTGGAGTGCTGGAGAAATGGGCTTTCCAGGAGGGAGGTGGAGCCTCCAGGTCAGTCCCAGGTGATCATTTCTGAAGCAGTAGAGACCTCAGACTTGTAAGAGCTGGGTGCCTGTCTGGGCATGGTGGCTCATGCCTATAATCCCAGCACTTTGGGAAGCCAAAGGGGACGGATCACCTGAGGTCAGAAGTTTGAGACTAGCCTGGCCAATATGGTGAAACTCCGTCTCTGCTAAAAATACAAAAATTAGCCGGGCATGGTTGCGTGTACCTGCAATCCCAGCTACTCGGGAAGCTGAGGCAGGAGAATTGCTTGAGCCCAGGAGGTGGAGGTTGCAGTGAGCAGAGATCAGGCCACTGCACTCCAGTCTAGGTGACAAAGTGAGACTCCGTCTCAAAAAAAAAAAAAAAAAAAAAAAGCTGGGTGCCTTTGTGATTTTTCAGATGTAAGCCCTGAGATGCGTACAGCTTGTAATTTCCCAAGGCTTCTAAACAGCTCTGCCCCAGCAGGCAGAGCCCACTGAGGAGAGGAAATGTGTCAGGTTTGTCGAATCTGAGGCTACAAAGGGGTTTATCATCATTAGCATTATCCAATATCACGTGTCAGCTACTGAGAATGAATAAAATAGGGAGTTTCTAACTTTTCTGAAGCTCCAAACTTTTATTTCATTACAGAGGAGTTGGGGTCTATAGGAATAAAATTTTAATTATATTTATATTATGTCTCATATCTAGACACTGATTGCCATGGCAGGGGGAAGGGAACGTAGCATATCACGAATTGCCTCTTAAAGGCATCTGCCTGGAAGTAACACACTTCTGCTCTTATTCCATTGGCCTTAGCTAGTCCCATGGAGCCACTCACCTTTAGCAGGCGCACTGTAGCCATGCAGGGTGCCTGGGAGGAGCATCCGAATAACAGTGAGAGGTGGGCTTGGTGGCTCGAGCCTGTGGTCTCAGCTACTCAGGAGGCTGAGGCAGGAGGATGGCTTGAGCTTGGGAGTCCGAGGCTGCAGTGAGCTATGATCATGCCACTGCACTCCAGCCTGGGTGACAGAGACTCCATCTTTAAAAATAATAATAATAAAACCAGTAAGCAGTGAGCAGCCTTGGTGATGACAACATTTGGCAAACTGAGGTCAGTTTGTAACCAGTGATCCATGCCCAAAGTGCCGATGTACCGATAATGATTAGAAGGGAAAAAAACAGCAACTCTTTGGGTAAGTGGTTTAGAGATGGAGGTCGTAGGGTTTGAACGCAGGCTCCTTCCTCTGCCTCATATTTTATTCCTTCTTGGCATCTCCTCAAAGAGCATGGCAACTTCTTCATTTAGATGGCCTCCCTCCCCGGTGGGCTTTCCGCTAAACTTGGCAACAAAGCCCCCAGGTGAAAATGAAAGTGTAATTTAGAGCTGGAAGATGAGAAAGGAAGGGAATGTGGAAATAATATCCCCCTACAGTGTAAAATGTGGAGGAATAAAGCAGTTGTCACAAAAATGCTTCAAGCCCAACTATGTGAAATGTGCCCCCCAATGCCACCTGCCACTGAACCCCAGGAGAATAGGACTCCTGGAGGACAGATACCTGCTGGGAAAACACTTGGGCTTCCCAGCATTCCTGAAGGGGGAAGTCTGGTCCCCTGGGGCCTGTCCTGCACTTTCTAGTTCTCCTCCACTTTGGGACCTGAGCAAAGGCAAGCTGAAGCCACCTGGAGTCATTGCTTCCCAGGTACCTCAAGAAAAAAAAAGTTCTTATGCTCTGACTTTTGGGTTGGGAATAGCTTTTCCTTGCCACTTCTAACAGACAACATTCCAGGGGTCTTGAATGGAAATACACACTCACCGCTCTCTCCTCTGTGTGTGAGGGACAGCCAACCTGCCTGATGGTGGCAGTGACTGGAGCTGCCCTGCAGAGTAGACGTCTAGCATTATACTTACCTTCAACCACAGGGAATAATGTTGGGAGTGTTCCTAAACCCAGCTTTCAGCATGCAAAACGTGTTTTCAGTAGGCTCAGTTCATCATGGATTTGGGTTTGTCGAGACTATGCATCATTGAGTGGGGCCAGCCATCCTCAGAACTTAACTCCAGGTCTGGCACAGCACATGCCCCAGGCTGTGCTAAATCCCAGAGGGTCCCTTGGTTTAGAGTGGGGGATCCTGATCTCAGGGGTGGTTTGCTGCCTGTGACCCTTCTCTTCCACTCTGGTCTCTTCAGGAACTTGAACGCCTCAACCAGGTGCTGGAGGCCGAGAAGCAGCAGTTCGAGGAAGTGGTGCAGGAGCTGAGAATGGAGCAGGAGCAAATCAAGAGGTGGTGGTAGCTCCTGGGAGCTGGGGGTGCTGCCAAGTTAGGGCATGCAGAGCCCACCTTCCCCATCAGAACTGAGGAGACCTCCACCTCGGAGACGCTATCTTCCCAAGGCTCCAGGCTTGGGTGTTTCCAGAAAAATCTGTAGACTCCTCTGCCCCGGACAAATGAGGTCATTTCTACCCACTAGAGCATAAGGCATTGGAGCATCCCTCCAAGCCACAAGGCCTCCTGCCTTCGTGAAAGCCTCTCTCACCCAGAGTCAGACAGGACACGCTGGCCTAGAGGTGCTGTTGGCCAAGGCCCCCAACATTTGCTGTCTTCCCTGCCCAGTCCTTTCACATTTTTGGGAATGATGTCATTTGGGATCTTTAGTGCCATATATTGTTTATAAACCTAGTTGTACATTATAATCATCTTCTACTGAATTATAATCTCTTAAAGGTAGAGCCTAGAAATCTCTCTGTCTCTGTCGCTCTCTCTCTCTCTGCATATATATATATATATATATATATATATATATATATATATAAATATATATATAAATATATATGACTGTGTATATTTATATACACATACATATGGTTTTTAAAAAATCTATATATATGTGTGTTTTCAGTGGACTGTTATGAATTTTGGAGATGTGTGTGTGTGTGTGTGTGTGTGTGTGTGTGTGTATATATATATATATATAGTTTTGTTTTTAAGACAGAGTCTTACTCTGTCACCCAGGCTGGAGTGCAGTGGCGTGGCTTGGTTCACTGCAGCCCTGCCTCCTGGGTTCAAGCAATTCTTGTGCCTCAGCCTCCCAAGTAGGTGAGATTACAGATGTGTTCCCCCATGCTCAGCTAATTTTTGTAATTTTATTAGAGACAGGGTTTTGCCATGTTGGTCAGTCTGGTCTGGAACACCTGATCTTAATGATCTCCCACCTCAGCCTCCCAAAATATTGGGATTACAGGTGTGAGCCACTGCACCAGGCCAGAAATCTCTCTCTATATATTTTTAAAAACACTCCAAGTGATTCTGAGGCAGCCCCCGGGAATGTAGAGACCACTGCTGTGGGTGGTGGGGGGATGGTGGTGGTCATCATCATCATCCTCATGATTGTTGTCATCACCACACATCATCAGTGACAGCCCAGAAACAGTTTTCTTCTAACAACTTATACAATGGTGTCCATTAAATACGTATTTTGAGGACGGAAAAACCCAGAGGATCTTACTAAGTAAATAGCCAAACACCTACTCAGCTTCCAGAATGTTGCCACATACTAGAAGGAACAGAATGATCTGGCTGGGGAAACCAGACCCGCACCCAGGAAACATTAGTGCAATAATACATAATCAGGTGCCAGAAGGCATGGTGCAGATTTCCTGTGTTACGGGAATTGAGACACATGCATGATCCTGTGGGCTTGAATACAGGGCTGATTGGGCTGGGCCTTGAAAGGTGAGTAGGATTTGAAAAATTGGGCAGGAGAAGGGAAAGATGTTCCAAGTAGGATAAGGGGCAACTAGTGTAAAAGCCTTAGGTGACTGAAGCTTGTGAAGAAGGCAGCAAGGAGCTTGTTACCCTAGAGACGGGCCTTAGCCATGTTCTGTGTCAGGATGACATGGGTTCTAGCAAGTGCTGTCCAGGGAAGATGGGGTGAGGCTGGGGCCCCGTTGTTTCTCCAGCGTTTCCCTCTGCCTGTGGGGTACCCTAGGTTTATTCCAGGTGACAGATGCATGTGTAACTGCAACAAGTAACTCTAACCCCATGTGGCTGGGGCTTCTTTCAGCTCCAGACCCCTACAGCTGCTGTCAGGGCCCAGCTATGCAGAGGGGCTGGCCATTCAAGAGCCCTTCTGAGCCACATCAGGAAGTGAAGGAAAAGCATTTTCATGTGCAGAGGTGATTGGTGGGGCTGGGGAGAGTGGGCACTGCCATACCCAGCCCTCTGTCCCCACAGGGAGCTGGAACTGACTGCAAGATGCCTTAAGGGTGTAGAACAAGAGAAAAAGGAACTGAGGCACCTTACGGAGTCCTTGCAACAGACGCTGGAGGTGAGGGGGCACTGGTGGGTTAGTTGACCAGGTGGCAGGCTGCTTGGCTGGACCACATGACACTGTTTTTTCCAGCAATGTTTCCCCAGGGGGTAATCTGTAAGAGGAATGGGCATGGAGGGGTGCTGATCTAAAGGGTCTCTTCTCTACGGATCATCAGAAACTCCAGCCCATGCGTGGGGCCCACAGCAAGAAGTGGTTGTTCCGAGACCCAGAAGGACAAATTCAGGCTTGTCCTTGGTATTACCATGGCCTCAGGAAATCCACGTCTGATGCTTATATTTTTATACCAGGTGGAGGATTAGTTAAGGTGGGCAGTGGAGCTGCCCACCACTTTCTTCTCATGGCTTGTTCACTTGGCTGCTCCTGGGTGACATTGAACATAAAAGGAAATCAACTGCCAGGTCACCATCACCTGATACCACAGAAACTGGGATGGGGAGGGGAGGTGACATGCCTCAAGGACAAAGTACAAACTCTTTAGCATGGCAAGCAACTGCAAACTCTGGCCCCTGCCTCCCTTTCCCTCTGGGAGAAGGAACGCTCCATAGAGAAGAAGAAACCCTGGAAATGTTGGAGGAGAATGAGAACCACCTGTAGACACTGGCCAATCAGCAGTGTTCTCCATCGCAACCTCTGCCTCACTCTTCCCTCTGCTGCCCCTCCATGTCCTGCACAAAGACTCCCAATCCCTGCTCCAAATCACGGAGCTCAGGTACCTCAAGGAAGCAAGCTCCTTCATGCTCCACACCTTTGCCCACACTGTTCCTTCTGCATAGTGTATCCTTTCCACCTCTTCTCTGCTTGGAAAACTTCTATTCACCTTTCTAAGACTCAGCTCACATATCTCTTAAGTCAAACTTCTCTGAGCTCTTGGCTCCCACAGCATTTTGTACATATTTTATGGGACTTAACATGCTAGGCGCGTTTTCCAAAGTGAATTTCACTAGACTGTGTCTTCATGATCTCTCCAAGCCCATCCTCTGAAGTGGGCCTGGCACATATGGCGTGTGGCCCATATCTGTGCTGTATCCATGAATTACCATCAAGGCTGCAAAGGTTTCTTGTCTCCCTTGACTGACGGGAGCCTTGGAGCTTATGGGGCCTTTATTCATTTATCTTTCCCGTTTCATATCATGGGAGGTGGTTCCCGTGGATATTTTCCACACTGCTTCTGTATAATGCAGTTTAGTACAAGATCCCAGTCTGTTAATGAAGAGACTTTATTTTATTTTATTTTATTTTATTTTATTTTATTTTATTTTTTTGAGACAGGCTCTAGCTGTGTTGCCCAGGCTGGAATGCAGTGGTACAATCAGAGCTCACTGCAGCCTCAATCTGTGGGGAGAGCATGTAAATCTGTTCTTGGCCTTGTTCCTGTTGGCTGTTTTTCACATAAGCCCAATACATCTCCTCACTCTGCCCTGGAGGAACAAGGACCCCAGAAGGTCATTCGACCCATTCTAGTAGGTGCCATCTCCAGTGGAAGGCACTTTGGGCTCCTTTACGACTCCCTTGATGGAGGAGTAACCTTGCCCTCTTGTGAGAGAAAACTGGGCCTTTCAGCTCTGGAGAAGAATTAAGACATTTCAGCTGCCATAGAGGACTGACAGGGGAGTGGGTCACTCCCTGGAATGGAAAGGCAGGTGACAGCAGCCACGTTGGAGAACCTAAATTGGGCTTTGCTTTTCCTTCCCTCCCTCCATGCCAGGAACTCTCCATAGAAAAGAAGAAAACCCTGGAAATGCTGGAGGAGAACGAGAACCACCTGCAGACACTGGCCAATCAGAGTGAGCAGCCCCCTCCCAGCGGGGGTCTCCATAGCAACCTCCGGCAGATCGAGGAGAAGATGCAGCAGCTCTTAGAGGAGAAGCTCCTGGCAGAGAAGCGGTGAGGGAGCGCCGGACCCCCGAGTTCATGATGAGTTTCGGGGTCTAGCAACCTTCCTCGAACCGGACACCCAGACTTTTGGGTTCTGACCCTACTTGGCACTGACCAAGTAGGGGTCATTCACTTTCTATTGCCTAGGACTTAGTTTCCCCACCAGGAAAGTGGGAGGAGGACTTTCACTACCCAAAGCTGGCTTGATAATGATCTCGTGCAATGGTGGGAACCATGCAGAGTCATTAAGTCCTTGTCACCATGCTTTGGGGCAGCCTGGGCAAGTTTTTCAGCCCCCTTTTACAAATGAGGAATTGGAGCCTCAGAGAGGTTATATGACTTTTCTGAGGTCACAGAACCAGCAAGCTCTGGAGCCAGGACTCCAGTCTTCTGACTCTAAGCCCAGGGTTCCCATCACTGGCCACACCATCCATTTCATCCCCTGGGTGCCTGGACCCACGAAGTTCAGGGGCTTGTGAAGCTCTGGGATTCAAGGTTTCTCCAGCCCAGATCTCTCAGAGGAACTGCCCACCCATTGGCAATCCCTTCTGGCGAGTAAGCATTGAGTAAGTGCCTCTTCTGTCCCTGCAGGATGAAGGAGAACGAGGAGCGCTCACGGGCCCTGGAGGAGGAGCGTGAGTTCTACTCCAGCCAGTCCCAGGCATTGCAGAACTCGCTGCAGGAGCTGACGGCAGAGAAGCAGCAGGCTGAGCGGGAGCTCAAGGTGCGAACTGGCCTGATCAGAGCAGCTGGTCCCAGGGCCTTTCCCCTCCCTTGGAGACTCCCCTCCCACCCCTGCACTTTACCGGGTAGCTGGATGAATTATCTCTGTCAGGAGCCACCACGAGGGGAAGCAGCGAGTCTGCTGCATCATTGACAGACAGCTGCTGGGTGCAGGGGCCAAGTCCAGGCCATCTGGTTCAAAGGGTAAGACTTGGTGGCAGGATGTGATAACTCCCATCCAAGCCCATTGTGCCAGGGGTGACCAGGGAAGGCTTCCGGGGAAGATGGCAGCTGCTTCCAGGACCCGACTTCCTTCTTGTTTCCCTCTCATCACCCTCAGGCTGAGGTGAAGGTCCGCATGGACCTGGAGAGGCGTCTCCGGGAGGCAGAGGGGGCCTTGCGAAGCCTGGAACAGGGGCTGAACTCCAAGGTGCGGAATAAGGAGAAGGAGGAGAGGATGCGGGCGGACGTGAGCCATCTGAAAAGTAAGCCCTGCCTCTAGGTCCCAGTCCCCAACCTTGGCACTCAGCCCCAGATGGGGTCCCGGCCCTGTAGAGCCAGGAACCCCACACAGGGCCTGCTATGCATGAGGCGCTCCATGAATGTTGAAGGCTTTCTTCTCCAGTTCCCTCCCTGTGGGCATCTATGTGCCACTGCTTTCTTGTGGCTGTTGGATCTGGGGTGGGAAAAGAGCTGGGAGCTTCTTCCATTTGTCAAAAGCTCAGAGTCCCGTTCTCAGCACACCTGCCCTGAGATGGCTGCAGATTGTGGTTTGAAAGGCAGAGAAAGCCCCCTTAAGTAGGTGGCTCTGGAACCTTAAGGGACGGGGTCACCATATTTCCCACTCAACCTCACCAGAATCCTTGGGAGGGAGGAACCAGCTGGGGGTAAGGATGCAGGTGAACCTCACCCTTCCTGGCCCTGCCACCACAGGGTTCTTTGAGGAGTGCATCCGGAATGCCGAGCTGGAGGCCAAGATGCCTGTCATCATGAAGAACTCTGTGTACATCCATAAGGCAGCCACCCGCCGCATCAAGAGCTGCCGCTTCCACCGGCGCAGGTCCAGCACCTCCTGGAATGACAGTGAGTGTCTGTCTGCGTGTCCTGGGGGGTGGTGACAAGGCAGGAAGAGGGCAGCATGGGGAACGAGAAGGGTTAGTCCAGCTCTGAGGCGGGACAGTGTGACCTTGAACCTTGAACCCCACCATCCTTGAACAAATGGGTGAATTCTCAGGGCCCTGAGTTTCTTGAAGGATATGGAAGCCCACGGGTGGGAAGGGGCTGGAAGAAGCTCAGCACACATAAGGGAGTGAGGGGTGGCGTGAGGCTGGGGACAGAGCCAGGCCTTTGCGGAGGGAGTGCTCTTCATGAGGCTATCGGGCTCCTGTTTCCCCAGTGAAGCCATCCCAGTCCTTCATGACCTCCCAGCTGGATGCCAACAACATGGAGGAGCTAAAGGAGGTGGCCAAGCGGCTCAGCAGGGACCAGCGCTTCCGGGAATCCATCTACCACATCATGGCCACCCAGCCCGGAGCCCCCTCAGCACTCTCCCGGGGCGGAAAGTGATGGGCGCTCCTCCCCTGCCTCCCAAGTCTCCCTTGGATGGGTCGGGGAGGGGAAGGGGTGGCAGAGGGAGGCCTCACTCTACCAGCTCCTGGCCTCTCTGGTCTGGAGCCTGCCTCTCCTCTGGGGCAGAGCTCCATCTGGGGGCCAGCCTGGCCCTCAAAGGACAGGGACGCTGCCTTCCTCACCCTCACCCCACACCCCACCTTTGGGTCTACACCAGGGCCATACAGACCCGAGCGGGTGCTGGTTGTCATGGTGAGGTGAGGACAGAGTCTGGCTGTATGTGGAGATTTGTGTTCGTTGGGGAGAGGGGCAGGGAGAGGCTGTCTACCACTGTGCGGTCGGGCAGGGCCTGCCGCTCTGAGGAAGATGGCTGCCCACTCTGGTGCCCATGGACCTCTCTGGGACTCTTCGGCCCTGCCCCTGGTCCTTATGTAGAAAGACCTCATCTCCTCACCTTGACATTCCATTTTCCCTGGGATCTCCTAACCCTCTCTTTGCTTTTGACACTCAGTGACATGTCCCTTGGCTGAGGCCCCTCATTTACACCACATCAAGGTGTCGGGAGGAAAGGGGCCTAGGACAGCAGTTTCTGGGCTCCTGACATGCCACACACCCACCGCAGTGCCGCCTTTCCTGAGCTCCGGCCCTGGCTGTGAGACCACCCAATGAGTCCTCTCCTCCTCTGGTGACTTACTCACTCACACAGCCTCGGCACCCTGTGAGGGCAGAGTGATGGTGCCATGTCCCTCCTGCATGTGCACCTAGGGCCCTGGCTGGGAGCTGGGACCAGCAGTGATACTGGGGGCTCTCCCAGAGGACATGTAAGAAGATCAGGAGTGGGCCGGGCACAGTGGCTCATGCCTGTAATCCCAGCACTTTGAAAGGCTGAGGCGGGAAGACCACTTGAAGTCAGGAGTTCAAGACCAGCCTGGCCAATACAGTGAAACCCTGTCTCTATTAAAAAAAAAAAAAAAATAGTAGAATAAATAAAATAAATAGCTGGGCATGGTGGTGCACGCCTGTAGTCCCAGCTACTTGAAAGGCTTCAATGAGAGGATTGCTTGAGCCTGGGAGGTTGAGGCTGTACTGAGCTGAGATCATGTCACTGCACTCCAGCCAGGGTGACAGAGCAAGACCCTGTCTCAAACAAACACAAACAAAACAAGCTCAGGAGTGAAGGAAAGTCACTCTGGTTCCTGCATTATATACTCTTGGCTGGGTAAGGAGCCAGTGTTCCTGCTGGTCAAGAGATCACAGATGGCTCCTTCCCAACTGTCCCTGCTTCAGTCACCTTGCTGCCTCCTCTCCCTGCAGAGGCTTCAGCCTGTGAAGCAGCACGACCATGAACCTTGGTAGACGGGGAGACTGGGCCTGTGATGAGGCCAGTAATCACAAACATCAATCTGTAGCTTCTGTAGAAGACCACTACCCTCCAGGACGCTCAGGGTGTGTCTGTACCTCACTTGTGGACAGACAGACTGCCCAGCCCCTCTCCCTGCAGGCCCACCCTCCAAAGCTACCTGAAGCTATTGGCCTCTCCAGAAAAGGGGTCCTTCTGGGATCAGGGTGCTCTTGGATACTGCTGGCATTAAAGGTGCTCATTCTTTGCTGCTTGGAAAACAGAGAAGTTCTGAGAGATAGACAGATAGCTTCTAGGCAAGCCCCAGCCGAAGGTGCAAGTCACTGGGAGCCCATAGCCTATTCTGTGGAAAGAGAAGCATCGCTGCCTCTAAGAACACATGCACATCTTGTGCTAGGCTGGCCAAGCTCAGGCTGGGCTGCCCTGCTCTTTGCTCAGTGCTGTCTGCCAAAACTGATCTCCGTGGTCCCTTTCAGTGACAGGAGGACTTTGAAGGCTTCATCTAGTCTCTGCAGCATCTAGCCGGGGAGAGGGCTGAGTCCGTTTGGAATAAATGCATTTGACAGGGCTGAGTCTAAATGTAAAACTTTAAACATGTATAAACCTGCATAAACCTGGAACTTGTTTCTTTAATACATATGAAAGATGAACTTTGAATTGAAGGAGAATGTTTATAAAACCAAGATGACCGTTTCCTTTGTTTTTAAAGACTTAATCACGGCTTGCTTTTAGAGAGATCTTTTGTGAATTTTCAAATGCATTTGTTTTTCTTGGGCAAGCTATTAACCAGAAAGGAAAGTGCTAATCTTCATTTGCTTTGTGCTGCTATAACAGAATACCTGAGACTGGGTAATTTCTAAGAAACAGAAATGTATTGGCTCACAGATATGGTGGCTAAGAAGTCCAACATCAAGGTGCTGGCATCTGGCAAGGACCTTCTTGTTGCATCATCCCACAGTTGAAGGACAAAAAGACAGTGAGAGAGGAAGAGGAGCCAAAATTATTCTTGTGTGACAAACACGCCCCCTTGATAATGACATTAATCCATTCATAAGGGCAGAGTCTTCATGACCTAATCACCTCTTAAAGATCCCACCTCTTTCGGATCACCTGAGGTGAGGAGTTTGAGACCAGCCTGGCCAACATGGTGAAACCCCATCTCTACTAAAAATACGAAAATTATCTGGGGGTGGTGGGTGCCTGTAATCCCAGCTTCTCGGGAAGCTGAGACAGGAGAATCCCTTGAACGTGGGAGGGGGAAGTTGCAGTGGGCTGAGGTTGTGCCATTGGGCTCCAACCTGGGCAACATGAGTGAAACTCCATCTTTAAAAAGAAAGAAAGAAAAGAGGTCCCACCTCTTAATATTGTTACAGTGGCAATCAGATTTCTTTTTTTAATCCTGCCGACTACTGGGATGGTAACTAAACTGCAGTGTGAGTTTGGGAGGGAACACAGATTCAAACTGTTATCAGTGCTTTCCCATGCACATTTACCAACTGGTACTTCCTCCTGTTCTCAACCTGTATTTTCCATGCCCCAGGCAAGTCTGAGTTATCTTCAGCCAACTGAACAATCCATGTGTTTATTTGTTAAAAGCTGACTATGTACCTAGCACTGTAAATAGAAAAATAGCAACATCTCTATATGAAAATATGTAGGGGTGGAAATTGCTTAGTGGAATATATTGATATAATTTTTTTTTTAATTTTTAAGAACAAAACTCTTATTTCTTGGCCAATTAAATGCATTTCCTGCAATATCTCTTTATGTCTGTGATGTGGTCATTGCTAGAGAGAGGTTGCTCCCTGCAGGCCACGTGTAGAATTACGGAGTCTGTTTGCCCTCTGTCTCTAATACACACTCCTGCACAGGCTTCTCTGCCTCTGAGGAAGTGCTCCCCACTGCGCACCTCCTAATAATTAATTGGAAAAATCTGCTTAAGCCCTGAGGTCCTGGCTGCCCCTGTTTAACAAGGACTATCAGCTAGATACTTTTCTGATTTTAGCACAGATTAAAGGGACAGAACTGGCTGTGCCAGTGGGAATAGCCTCAGGTAGACAAAGGATGCATAGGTTTTTTTCCTTTGGTGAGATTTTTGTTTGTTTGCTTTTTGTTTGTTTGTTTGTTTTAAGAGACGGAGTCTCACTGTGTTGCCTAGGCTCAGGGGGTGCAGTGATATGATCATGGCTCACTATAACCTTGAACTCCTGGGCTCAAGGGATCCTTCCACCTCAGCCTCCTGAGTAGCTGGGACTACAAACATGTACCATGATGCCCAGCCAGGATACCTAGCTTTATGGCCTGCTAGTTTCAGTATCCCTGCTGGAAACTGACAGTTTTACCAGATGTGGAGAGGTTGATGCTTTTGGTTAGTAGTCATATAATGGAGAGCCAGAAATTAGTGAGAAATGGTGATGACTGGATTCTCCTCCTATTTGGTTTGTGTGCTTTTCCACCAATGATGTTAATGGGTGAAGCAAGAGATATGTGAAGCACTTGGGTTCTGACCCACTCCCCAGCTCCCAGACCTTGCAAAAGATGCACTGCCTCTATTCATCTGTAAGGTTGTAATTCTTGCCCCCAACCCACTCCAAGCCCCCCTGGCTCAGCATAATCTGAGCAGCCTGTGTTTGGAGTCCACAATGAATTATGATAGTGGAACAAAACTTGCTCAAGTCTCAGGGAGCCGGTCCAGGTATGTCAGATTTGATCCAACAAGAAGGTAAATAGACCCACTGGGCAAAATAGTCCTGGAGCCCTCAGATAAAGTCCAGCAGTCCCTGTAGAACTGTGTGCTTCTGCAATCAGCCATGTTGATGCCTCTCAGACCCCCAGGCCTCTACAAGGTCTCCACAAAGTCAGAAACCTTGCAGCTTTGACTCTTAGAGAAAAAGCTACTGACTATCTCATCCCACCCCTGGCAAACAGGAATGGAGGGATGTCTTTTGCAAGGCTTTAGGAGAGATTACAATGGTTGTTTTTGCCTTTTGAAAGAGAGCCACTTCCATACACACAAAGCAACTGGGAGAAACTAGTTATTCAAACTTCCAAGTGGGTGGGGAAGGTTGTGACGTCAGCACCCCCAGGTTCAGTTCTCCTGACTCCGCAGATCGCAGATCGCGTCTCCCATTCCCTTCCCTGGAATTGGGCTTCCACCCATGGCTAACAGCGCTTCTGACCCAGAAATGAGCTTCACCGCTCCATCTTACCGGGTTAAAAATCTTCATGAGAAATATAGGAAATACTCTAAGTCCAGGAGTCCTGGGGGATGGGGGTCTTCATAACCAAATCCCTTGTGGCGAACTTAACCTGTCACTGTCAACTCTGAGTCTGCCTCTGGCTGAGACTTGACAGTCAGGCAGGGAAGTTGGGGTGAGTCAGGGTTGCTCACAAGGGCTCAACAGCAGGGGCTCCAGGAGACATCCAGGCAGTTACAGAGCCAGCTGCATTTGGAGGCTCATGCTCTCTTTGCACTCCGCCATTCTTCCCCTCTAGGATCTGACACCTGCCTCTGGGCTGAGAGTCCCGTTATGAACAGACTCAGCCTTCCCTTGTTATTCTGGCAAAAGCTGTGGCTGATGGACCTTGGAGTGTCCACAAAGAGAACCTTCCCCCTTGCAGAGCAGTGACTCCACTGGCAAGACAAGACCAAGGGGAAGAAGTTGTTGTGCATGGTCTGCTGCTGTGGGCGCTGGGGAAGGCTCTGCTTTGCCACCCACTGGCTCCTGTGGCTTTTGAAAAGTCACTGTTGAAAATGTTTACTGTATTTATGCATTTTTAGTAAGCAGAAGAGAACTCCCTTCAATATTACAAGGCTGCTTAGAGCCGTTGTGGTTCTGAAGTTCTGTAACTGGGATCTGCATACCTGAAATTAACAAAAAATTGGCTGCCACTGCAACCAGTGATCAAGAACACACAGGATGTTAGGTTCTGGCTCAGGTAGGACTCAGTGCCATGCCATCAGAATTTTCTATGAAAATACAACATTTTGGCTTTGAGATGAGAACAGGAAAGACAACTAATTTATCGCCTCAAGGAAAAGGTAACTGTGACTAATCACAGTTGCTTGGAAGGTTTTTCTGGTAAAGAAAAGATGCCCATTGTCATGTTCACCCTGTTATCTGAGACCATGAGTCAGCATCACTTATGTCCATCCCCGAGAGACAGAGTTTGCTCTGTCACCCAGGCTGGAGTGCACTAGTACAATCATAGCTCACTGTAACCTCCTGGGCTTGAGCAATTCTCCTGACCCAGCCTCCTACATTGTAGGATTACCAGTGTGAGCCACCATGCCTAGCCACTTCTTTCCATCTTCACTCAACACGTATTTATTGTGACTCTATTGCATGAAGTCAAGCGCCTACCACATGCTTATCTCTTTCACTTACTGGTTCTTAAATTGTGGTGAAATACATACAACCTTACATTTGCCATTTTAACTATTAATATTTCTAAGTGTACAGAGGTCAAGTGCAGTAGCTCACACCTGTAATCCCAGCGCTTTGGCAGGCTAAGGCAGGAGATCACTTGAGGCCAGGAGTACGAGACCAGCCTAGGCAACATGGTGAAACCCCACTGTCTCTACCAAAAATACAAAAATTAGCCAGGTTTGGTGGTGCACACCTGTAATCCCAGCTACCTAGGAGGCTGAGATATGAGAATAACTTGAACCCAGGAGGTGGAGGTTTCAATGAGCCGAGACTGTGCCACTGCACTCCAGCCTGGGCAATAGAGCAAGACTCTGTGCGTGTATATATATATTTCTAAGTGTACAGGTCAGTAGTGTTAAATACGTTCACACTTTGTGCAACCACTCTCCAGAACATTTTTGTCTTGTAAAACTCAAACTCTATATCCATTAGACACTCCCCCTTCTCCTAACCCCCAGTCCCTGGCAACCACCATTCTACTTTCTGTCTCTGTGATTTTTGACTACTGTATATACCTTATATAAGTGGAATTATACAGCATTGGTCTTTTTTGTGTGTGTGTGCCTGGCTTATTTCACTTACGATAATGTCCTCAAGTTTCATCCATGTTGTAACATATGTCAGAATCTCCTTCCTTTTTAAAGTTGGAAAATGTCCAATCAGTTTTCAGGAGAAAACCTGATTAAAATCTCATTCTTCTGACAAATTCTTGGCTAATGGGGAGAGCCCTGGACATCTTAAAGCAGAAGAGAGTCACAGCCAAGGGACACTGGATCCTTACCCTTCCCTTTTCCAGATTTCTCCCTCCCAGCTGTGGCCTGGTGTTAAGGGATGCTTTGGTGTTCACATTTACCTTCTTCCCAGCAGATGGCAGCATGCTCTGAGCTGGCTTGCAAATTCCAACCTCCCCTTTGTAAAATGAGGGTGTGCACTTAGATGCTCTCAAAACCCTCCTCCAAACCTGCTATAGATTACAAAAATTTATATCCTATGGAGGTTTTTTTGGGAAGAATATCACCTTTGCAGGAAATGAATATTGGCACATTTTTGAAAAATCGTTTTTGCTTTGGGAGTCAATAGAACGTCTACCTTGACACATTACTAAATGCCATCCCCATTTCTCCCCTGTGACCACATGGCTTCATCCACTGGAAAGCAGCTTCCTGCACGTGGCTGTCCAGAGCAGGGTACCTGCCATCCAGGTCACTGGAGGAGACACTATGGGTAACTTCAATGGTCTCCAAAGAGGGGCATGGGCACCCTGGGGGCACACTTGATGACCCATTTGGAGCATAGGGAATAAACATGTAGAGCTTTTTCTGAAAGGGTTTTCTTCTCTAAAACAAAAGCAAATGAAGTCTTCCTTAGTCTCAATACATGGATTGACACAGTCACCCTCACCCTGCATGCCAGGAATGCCATGTCATGATCACATGAGGATTTCTGAGTGCCACAATTTGGAGGAGGTGGTGACAATGATACTCTCATGTCACTTTTGGGGTATTGTGATACATTGTAGTTTACATCTTGTGAAATGGGTATACAGATTACACTATCTAGTTTTAACAAGTTCACTCTCATAGACTGCATACATGGCTCTAAACATTCCTGCAAATAAGCTGCAAGTCATACTATTAACACAAGTACAAGCATACGACAAGGAAAAGAAGTGCTGACTTTGCCCCCCTCCTGTAAGAGCCATGTTAACTCTGTTACACTGGGTAGGAAGAAACACGATCTAATGAGACCTAACAAGGGGTTGGCCTCCTACATTTGCAATAATTGAGAAAACATGGGGTGGTATTCGGCTGCAAGTAACAAAAAGCCCAACCACGGTAGCTTATACAAACAGAGGCCTATTTTTCTCATCTATCTAGAGATCTGAAAGCAGGCAGCTGATGATATTGCTAAATCACATAAAGAAGTGAGGGCCAGCTTCTCTGCCATTCTCTTGGCCTTTCTCTCATAATTGCAAGATGTTCAGCCGTCAGGCTGGGTGCAGTGGGTCGTGCCTTTAATCTCAGCACTTTGGGAGGCTGAGGTGGGGAGATCATGAGGTCAGGAGATCGAGACCATCCTGGCCAACTTGGTGAACCCCAATCTCTACTAAAAATACAAAAATTAGCTGGGCGTGGTGGCACGCGCCTGTAGTTCCAGCTACTCAGGAGGCTGAGGCAGGAGAATCACTCGAACCCGGGAGGCAGAGGTTGCAGTGAGCTGAGATTGCACTACTGCACCCCAACCTGGCAACAGAGAAAGACTTCATCTTAAAAGACACACACACACATACACACACACACACACACACACACACACACACACACACACACACATGTTCAGCCATCACATCGGCATTCAAGGTGGGACGGAAATAAAAGGCAATGTCTGCACCATTGACCTATTTTTCATGAAAACTCCCCAAAGCACCTCAAAAACTTGTGCTTACATTTTATTGGCCAGAGCTGGATCACACGGCCACCATCAGTTGCAAGAAAGTCTGAAAGTGACTAGTTGGCTTTCTAGTCTTTGTGGTAGTGCTAGCAAGAGAGAAGGGAGTTAGGAGTGTTTGCTAAATTAGCCAACCAATACTGTTTGCCACTTAAGTATGGATTTATATTCACCGGTCATCAATGATATGTTTCATAAAAAGTGAATATTGAGGTTGTGTGTCATGACTCATGCCTGTAATATCAGCACTTTGGGAGGCCAAGGCTCACTTGAGGCCAGGAGTTCAAGACCAGCCTGGACAATATAGCAAGACTCTATTTCTATGGAAAAAAATAAAGCAACTATTGAATCTTGAGATATTTTCTCTGACAACATAATACATGTATATGGGGAGTGATGCTGAAAACAGTTGTAATGTGCAATAAAACACCTGGATAGCATTACCCTACCACTTGAAATTCATTCACTTCTTTCTTAAGAACAAAATCCTGGTTTGCCCCTAAAGGGAAGGTGAATTCTATTTCAAGCTTGAGGGTAAATCCTGATTAGTTTAATCCAATCATGGCAATTTCACTTCTACCAGAGATTTCTTTAGGAGGGTCATGCGACCCAGGCTGGCTACTGTAGTGAGAAGCACGGTGAAGGTCTTCTGGTGACAGATCTTCACTCCTTAAAAAAGACTCATGGGTCAGATACAATTCTTTTCTCTCTACTGGCTATTTTATGTCTGAATACAACCCTAGAACTAAGACTGCCGACTTGAAACCGTGAGGGTAACTGGCCTGAGGACCGAGCCAGCATATCTGAGATGGCCAAGCAGAAAAATGGCAAGAAGCTGTGGTCCTTACTGAATTGTAGAGACACTGAATTAACCAATGCTGGATCTGCCCAATTTCAGGGCTCTGTATGATGTAAACTAACTTGCCTTCCTTATAGTTTAGGCCATTTTGTTTTTTTGGTTTTTGTTTTTTGAAAAAAGTTCTCACTCTGTCACCCAAGCTGGAATACAGTGGCATGATCAGAGCTCACTGCAGCCTCAACCTCCCAGGCTCAGGCAATCCTCCCACCTCAGCCTCCTGAGTAACTGGGACTATAGGTGCGCACCACTATACCCAGCTAATGTTTTGTAACTTTTTGCCATGTCATCCTGGCTGGTCTTGAACTCCTGGCCTCCAGTGATCCTCCCACCTTGGCCTCCCAAAGTGCTGGGATTATAGGCATGAGTCACCGATCCCGGTCAGTTTAGGCCATTTTGATTGGGTTTTGTATTAATCTGCAAACAAGAACAGCCTAACTGGGCTGGGCCCAGTAGTTTAAGTCCATAATCCCAGCACTTTGAGAGGCCAGGATCACTTGAGCCTAGGAGTTTGAGCCCAGCCTGGACAATGTAGCAAGACCCACTTCTTAAAAACAACAACAGTCCAACCAACACAGTCACTTTAGCTCTAACAGAATTGTATGATCCTCGAAATCTGAAGGCCTTTTCCCAAGGAAGTCAAAGCATTTTTCAGTCACAGAAAAATAACTGGAATTTATCTACTCATTCATTTAACAAATGTTTATTGAGAAGTACAATGTATTTTCTAAAATTCGATGATTTCCCCCCCCACCCCACAAATTAGAAATCTCTGAAGTTAGACTGTATCTTAAATTCGTGGCACCTTGCAATTGCGGTTGGCCATGCTGCAGTCTTGATGAGGTTATCATTCCCTGTGCAAACATCAAAAGTTCCAGCATCAGCTGGGAGCAGTGGCTCATGCCTGGAATCCCAGCACTCTCAGAGGCTGAGGCAGGCAGATCACTTGAGGTCAGAAGTTCAAGGCCAGCCTGGCCAACATGATGAAACTCTGTCTCTACTAAAAATATAAAAATTATCTGGGTGTGGTGGTGGGTGCCTGTAATCCCAGCTACTTGGGAGCCTGAGGCACAAGAATCACTTGAGTCCAGGAAGTGGAGGTTGCAGTGAGCAGAGATTGTACCACTGCACTCCAGCCTGGGCAACAGAGTGAGACTCCACCTCAAAAAGAAAAAAAAAAAAATCCAGCATCAGAACTTACGGAATGTGTGTCAATAGCTTAGGTGAAAAAAATTCTCAAATGATCATGAAGCATGCTCTGAGCCTGTGAGAACCAAATGGTGGTGGGGGAAGTGGAGAACCAGGCATGTTTTGCAGCATTTGTGATTTTTTCTTGTTTTTGAAGACAAAATCTCACTCTGTTGCCCAGGCCGGAGTGCAGTGGTGCGATCTTGGCTCACTACAACCTCTGCCTCGCCAGTTCAAGCAATTCTCATGCCTCAGCCTCCTGAGTAGCTGGGATTACAGGCACCCACCACCTACACCTGGCTATATATATATTTTTTTAACTTTTAGTAGAGACAGGGTTTCACCATGTTCACCAGGCTGGTCTCGAACTCCTGATCTCAGGTAATCTACCTGCTTCAGCCTGCCAAAGTGCTGCGATTACAGGCATGAGACACTGCGCCCAGCCACAAAGCTGGTTTTAAGAACCCAACACATATGACACTGAGTTCTTTTATGGATTCTTTTGAGAAATGTTTCATCACCAACACTCTTGATGCCACAGAGAATGACAGTATGTGAAAAAAGATGGTCATTGTCAACTCTGAGTCAAAAACACGGCAGTCAGATCTGGAATGAGAAGTTCTAGAAGTATCTTAGCCAACTTCGTTCACTTCTCTTTCCTGCTTTATTATGCACAAAAGTGATTTATAAATGGAACTCTATTACAAACTGAATCTGTAGCTTTTTTCGATAAGTACAAAATAATTCTAAGTGAAAGGAGAGTGTCATAGTTTAATTAGCGGTATTCTAATTTCTTGGTGGCATGTAAAATAACGACATGCCTTGCACTTGCTGGCGTCTTGAGTTGGGTGTTACATACTGTGTGCCAAGCACAGCTCTGGTCCTGGATACAGCAGTAAACAATAGACACAAAAACTCTGGTTGTTTGTGCAGGTTGACAGTGCAGAGCCCTTTATTACTTACTTTATTTTTTTTGGAGACAGGATCTCACTCTGTCACCCAGGCTGCAGTGCAGTGGCATGATCATAGCTCACTGTAGGCTTGATCTCATGGGCTCAAACGATCCTTCCATCTCAGCCTCCCATGTAGCTGGGATCACAGGTGCCCACACCACCACACCTGGCTAATTTTTTTTTTTTTTTTTTTGAGACAGAGTATTGCTGTGTCACCCAGGTTGGAGTGCAGTGGCACGATCTTGGCTCATTGGAACTTCTGCCTCCCAGGTGTAAGTGATTCTCCTGCCTTAGCCTCCCATGTAGTTGGGTTTACAGGCATGCGCCACCACGCCCAGCTAACTTTTTGTATTTTTAGTAGAGATGGGGTTTCATCATATTGGTCAGGCTGGTCTTGAACTCCTGACCTCAGGTGATCCACCTACTGTAGCCTCCCAAAGTGCTGGGATTACAGGTGTGAGCCTCCTCACCATGCCATTTTTTTTTTTTTTTAATTTTTAGTAGAGGCAAGGTTTCACTATGTTGCCCATGCTGGTCTCAAACTCCTAAGCTCAAGCAATCCTCCTGTCTGGGCCTCTCAAAGTGCTGAGATTACAGGTGTGAGCCACCACATCTGGGCCAGACTCCTTTATATGTCATTTGAGGACCTATATAATAGCTACTTTTCCATCATCACCAGTGGCTTCCAAGGTTGCCCTGGGTCATGTTCTCCAGTTACCTATAAGGATTTCCTCTCACCATTGTGCCTGGAAGTGGCTCACAGCACCACTGTTTTCATGTAATTGGCTGAAACGTGGTCACATGGCCACATCTACCTGCAGGGGAGTCTAGGAGGTGTAGTCTGAGTATCCAGGAAAAAGGGTGTTGATGAATATTATTGCAGATGAGCAATCGATGGTCTGTGCTACATACTGTAAGCAGCACTGTGCAGGCAGAAGAGAGTCCCAGCAGCCTAGGACCTCTCCAAGAAAAGAAAACCCGAAAATCCCAACTTGTCTGTCCTGCTACAATCTCTTGAGATGCTGTCCTAAATATCAGACACACCACTAAATGGGAAGATGTTCATGACTGGTGAACATCATCAACAGACCTGGTGACCCATAGGGCTAATGAGGTTAGTGGAGCCTGTGATGCTTATTCTAAAAAATGAACCTCTCTACTCGAGATCTTTTTGGGCAGAGGAGATTTTTCAGGAGTGCCCAGAAAGCCCCATCATTTGGCACTGCTGATTCCACCCACTGTGCCTGCTCAGAGAGGCTGGTGGTGGCTGGGTGGCTTGCTCAGTACAGTTTGTGCCTGTAACTCTAGATACAAGGCTATAGCTTCCAGGATACAGAACACAGCCATGGTGCAGAGGCCCTGGCAGCCCTGCATATGAGTTTAGGCATCACCAATTACGAGCTATGACTTGGGCAAATTATGTAATGTTTCTGAGCACTGGAGTCCTCATTTACAAATGAACATTTCTCAAATGTAAACATGGTTGTAATACTTGCCCTTATGACCCCACACATTGTTGAGAGGTTGCAGAGCTGAAGTAGGGGAGACCTCTGTGAACCATCAAGCTTCATATAAACATATGTTGTGTTGATGATGAGAGCAGTGTCTGCACTTAGCAGGGGCTCCATGAATTCTCCTTGAATGAGTAACGGTGGCCTTGCTCATGCTCCCTGCATCTGATGTGACCTCTGTGAGCCCCTTGTTTGAAAGCCTTTCCGCCTCCTTCCAAACCCCCTTGGATGTGTGTGTACACACGCACATGCACGCTCAGTGGAGCGTGTCTGTTTGGCATTCAGTGTAAGGTCTGTAAGTCAGAGCTGAGGAGCTGAGGCCTAACGCCCATGGAGCACCCTCAGGACAGGGAGGAAAGCTGGGGGTCGTGGCTGCCCTCTCCCCCATGTGGCGGCTGAATGCATTTTTCACTGGGAGTTCCAGGAGAAGCCCACATGCAGGAGCTGTGCTGTGGCACACAGCTTTGTCCCCATCCTTAGGACAGCTCTGTGTGCTGGCCCCTCTCTGCCTCTCCACCCCTCCTCACCACGAGCAGTTTGGCCACTCCTTGAATCCCGTGACATAGTCCTGACATGAAGCCTTTTGCTGTCTCTTCTTGCTCCCCTAACAGCTCCTAGAGAGAAGAGAGGCTGTAAACACGATGCGTTCTCTCCATTTCAGAGCTATGAAAATTAAGGCACAGAGGAGAAGCCATTTCTTCAGATGAGGCCCCCAAAGAGCCACTGAGAAGAATCCACTTGGAAAGAGGACACTTAGAGGTTTCGCCATGTTGGCCAGGCTGGTCTTGAACTCCTGACCTCAATCTAGTGGCATCCGAAGCTGGGAAGCACTCTGAATCACGGTATTAGCCATAGTAGCCAGGGCCTCAGCGCCTAGAAATGGGGACTGACTGCCACGCGGATGGCTGCTATCTCCGCTTGCCTCTGGTTCTTTGTGTGATGATGGCTTTGCTCTCTCCCACTGCAAACACCTGGGCGAGAACACGGCTGCTGGCAGCCTCGGCCTGGCTGGCGGGGAGCATACATGCAGAGGATGGACCCAGGTGTGGGTGTGTGTGGTGTGCAACTGGGATGGACTGCTGGATCACAGGGTGAGTCATGTCGAGGAACGGTAGCAGCGGCAGGACCACATCCTTTCTGGGCTCCAGCTGCCGGTTCCTGAAGGCTGGGTCAGCCGCGGTTGCCATGGCAACAGCCTGATGGGAAGGTCTCAAGGAAAACACTGAGGCTGAAGTGTTCTGAATGATATTTGCCTGTCAATGAGTCTCTATCTAGCTAAGAGCCAAAGAAAGAAAAGCCCGACTATTTGGGCCCATCTCACTCCGGATCGGGCGATCGGCAGAAGTACCTTGTGGTGTCAAGTTTGGGTTTCCCTCCCAACCCTGAGGTTTCGGGGGCTGGCTGGCACTAGCTTTGCCTGTATGTGGCTGTTACCTGTTAACAAAGATGGATGTGCCCGCACTTACCGTTTCTTCCCAAGGCACAGGGAAAAGCACACTGCCGTGAGGTACCTGGACAAGTGCAGGCCCCTCCTCAGCGGTCTCCTTGTGGCCAGATTCTCCTCCAGCTGCTGCCCAAGCGATCTTTCAAACCAGTGAATCCCATCAGCTTGCTTCACTGCTTAAATCCTTCAGTGGCTCCAGATTCCTGGCCAAATAAAGTTCAGTGCCTGAGCTTGACAGTCCTCCTCCTCCTCCTTATCTCGCCTTCTCTAGACTCTGTTGCTGTCACTGTCCTCTGCTCACACTCCCTGCAAATCTCTATTCCCAGAGAGCTTCCTGCCTGTGTCTTTGTGCACACTGTGTGCTTGGAATGTCTTCCTGCTTCACCAGAGAACGTTGTCTCCTTTAAATAAAATGTGTGACTCCTCCAGTCTGTATGACTCTCAGAGGAGAACGGTGCCAGCCAACTGACCTTGTCTCTAGTCTCCTGAGTCCTCTGCCTGCCTGAGGCCACAGCCAGGCCTGCTCAGCCCTTCTGCCCATCCCCTGGATGGACTTCCCCTTTAGAGATGAGCAGCTCTAAGATAAATTTAAACCTCTCTCCTTGCTTCCTTTTGCTCTTGAGGATTCATTCCTTCATCTGACAAAGACTTAATGAATGTTCATTATGCACCAGGCACTCTTCCAGGCACTTGGATACATTAGTGAACCAAATAGAAATCCCTGCCCTCATGAGGCTTATGTTCTAGCAAGGGAGATGGACAATACACAATGTATGTAAGAAAAAGCAATTATATAATGTATCAAAAGGCACTGAGAGCTATGGTAAATAGAAAAAATAGAGCAAGGAAGGGAGTTTGGGAGCCCCAGGAAGAAGAGTGGGACAGGTGGCAATAGCATACAGAGTGGCAGGATCAGCCTTGTCTTAGTCTGCTAGTGCTGCCGTAACAAATGCTGCAGGCTGGGTGGCGTAAGCAACAGAAACATTTCTTATGGTTCTTGAGGCTGGAAGTCCAAGATCAAGGTGCTGGTGAGGCAGATTTCATCCTGACCTCTCTTCTTCTGGCTTGCAGGTGGCTGCCACCTTGCTTTGTGCTCACATGCCTGTTTCTTTGTGCTCGTTTATGCAGACAGAGAGAGCTCGGTGTCTCTTCCTCTTCTGAAGATATCAGCTCGATGGGATGAAGTTCTACCCCGTGACCTCACTTAACCCTAATTACCTCTTATAAGCCCTATCTCCAAACACCATCACATTGGGAGTTGGGCTTGTAAACCAAAAAGTACTTGAGACAGGTCTCAATCAATTTTTTTTTCCTTTTTTTGAGATGGAATCTTGCTTTGTTGCCCAGGCTGGAGTGCAGTGGCATGATCTCAGCTCACTGCAACCTCTGCCTCCCGGATTAAAACAATTCTCCTGCCTCAGACTCCTGAGTGGCTGGGATTACAGGTGCCCACCACCACACCTGGCTAATTTTTTTTTAGTATTTTATTTATTTATTTATTTATTTATAGAGATGGGGGTTTTTGTTTTGTATTTTTAATAGGGATGGGGTTTTGTCATGTTGGCCAGGCTGGTCTTGAACTTCTGGCCTCAAGTGACTCACCTGGCTCAGCCTCCCAAAGTGTTGGGACTACAAATGTGAGCCACCTCACCCGGCAGTCTCAATTAATTTTTTTATTTTTGAGGTGGGTTCTTGCTTTGTTGCCCAGGCGAGAGTACAGTGACATAATCTTGGCTTACTGCTACCTTTGCCTGCTGGGTTCAAGAGATTCTCATGTCCCAGCCTCTTGAATAGCTGCATTACAGGCATCCACCACCATGCCCAGCTAATTTTTGTATTTTTAGTAGAGACAGGGATTTCACCAAGTTGACCAGGCTGGTCTTGAACTCCTGACCTCAAGTGATCCACCTGCCCTGACCTGCCAAAGTGCTGGATTCCAGGCATGAGCCACCATGCCCGGCAATCAAGTTAGAAAGTTTATTTTGCCAGGGTTAATGAGGCACTCTTGGAACGCAGGTCCATACCTTTCTCCAAAGACGATTTTGAGGGCCTCAATATTTAAAGGGGAAAGGGCAGATATTGGGGAAAGACGAAGAAATTTTTTAAAGGTTTGGGTAGGTAAGAGATGGCTGCATTCTTCTGAGTCTTTTTTTTTTTTTTTAGATGGAGTCTCACTTTGTTACCCAGGCTGGAGTGCAGTGGCATTATCTTGGCTTACTGCAACTTCCACCTCCTGGGTTCAAGTGATTCTCCTGCCTTAGCTTCCTGAGTAGCTGGGACTACAGGTGTGTGCCACCATACCTGGCTAATTTTTTTGTATTTTTAGTAGAGACAGGGTTTCAATATGTTGGCCAGGCTGGTCTCAAACTCCTAACCTCAAGTGATCTGCCCACCTCAGCCTCCCAAGGTGCTGAGATTACAGGCATGAGCCACCATGCCCAGCCTTCTTTCAAGTCTTTGATAAGCCTTTCAGTGAATACATGATTTACATGTGGGGGGGCGGGGTAGAGGAATAGTCACTTATGCCATGTCTAGCTCAATGAACCCGCATTTTTACATTGGAGGAAGCAATCAGATATGCATGTGTCTTAGGTGAGCCGAAGGATGACTTAGAGTTCTGTCATTTGTCCCACACCTGTGAAGATAAGTTATCCATTTACATTGTCCAGGTAAAATTCAGCAGATTCGTTTCAGGTTAAAGATCTTGGGGCCCTAGAATTTCCTAGTAAGAAAATTGTGAGTGAGGTATGTAGCTTTCCCTCCCCTCCCCCCAAATCTTTGTAGCTATCTTATTATTTAGAAATCAAATGGGAGGCAGGTTTGCCCAATGCAGTACTCAGCTTGACTTTTCCCTTTGATTTGGTGATTTGGGGGGTCTTGAGATTTGTTTCCCATTCACAGCCTTCAGCATAGAAATTTGGAGGGGGGGAACACAATTCAATCTATATCAAGCCTCGTTCAGAAGGTAAGAAGTGAGCATAGAATTAAAGGAAGTGAGAGTTAGAATATCTGGGAAGAGCCCTCCAGGCAATGGGGTGGCTACAGCAAAGACCTCGGGGCAGGAACGTGCCTGGCATGCTGG
Organism: Saimiri boliviensis; assembly: GCF_048565385.1. Lineage (NCBI taxonomy): Eukaryota > Metazoa > Chordata > Mammalia > Primates > Cebidae > Saimiri > Saimiri boliviensis. Next base: position 34,194,108 of record NC_133450.1, on the reverse strand, counting down.
AGGAACAGCAAAGAGTCCACTGTAGCTGCAGTGTGCAGAGCCAGGAGGACAATAGTAAGAGGTGAGGACAGAGCAGCGACCGGACTCGGCCCTGCAGGGCACTGTAGACCTTGTAAGGCTTTGGTTTTTCCTCTCAGAGAAATAGGAGCCATTGCGGGAGGGTTGACCAGAAGGACCACATGATCAGCCTTATGTTCTAAATGACCACCCGGTGCTGTATGGAGATGAGGCCATGGGGATAAAGATAGCAAACAGAAGGACCTGCTAGGAAACTTGTACAGAGATCCAGATAAGAAAGGATGGTGGCTGAGACCATGGCAATAAGAATGGTCAGAGTCTGCACGTATGTGGAAGGTAAAGTCCACAGAATTTCGTAACAAATTGGACAAGGAGTGTGAGAAGAAGAGGGGAGTGAAAAATGACTCTCAAGATTTTGGCATGGAAGAATGGAGCCGCCGTCAGGTGAGATGATGGAGGCTTCCAGTAAAGAAGGCAAGGGCGACAAGATCAACGGCTTCATTTTGGACGTGTTGAGTTCGAGATGTCTGCTAGACTCCCAGGTGGATATATCAGGTATGTAACTGGGTATATAAGCCTGGTGTTTGGAGAGAGACTCGGGATGCAGATGGGAGTTTGGGAGTCAGCCCATGCTGATGGTATTTAAACTATGAGAGCAGTTGAAATCATCAAGGCAGTGAGAGAGGAGCCAGGACGGTGGTCTAACCCCGGGGCATCCCAAGAAGACCAGCTGCCATGGAGACTGACATCAAGGCTGATTTACTCAAAACCAGGGTGCCCAAGGAAGAACAAAAGGGAGATGGATAATGCAGACCAGGTGCTGCGGGTCCCCAGAGACAAGTTTCTGCTCTTCTCGCTGCTGACCTCCTTACAAGGCCCCGTTTCCCAGTCTCTACCCTAAAACTATCCTGCTGTTGTCATGAGGTTCTCAATGCTCTCTAATTCCTGGCCTTAAAAAAAAAAATAATAATAAGCATAAAAATGTGAGATTAGAGCTAGAAGATCTGTCTTTGATCATCCACACCTGTGAGGTTTACCCTTCCTACCGCTCAGCTCCGATCCACTCTTGGGGGTGGGGGATGGGGCGCTTTGCCCGGCCAACCCCATCTCCTGGGGTCCCCTCTCTGCCGCTTCCCCCGCCCCCGTTCCCAGGCTCGTCTCAACCCCACCCGGTGCCTGCTGCTGTCTGTGCCCGAGGACCTCATCTCCTCGCAGAGGCTGGCTCCCCGAGCCCCGCATCCCACGCTGGGACACGCCTGTGGCTTTGCCAAGGTAGGCGGGACACGGCCTCCTTCCTTCCCATCCAGCGCCGGCGAGGCTCAGCCCTCACTGTCCCACTGGCAGCAGAGACCAAGCCCTGGGGACTCCACGGGATAATTAACAGCGAGCACCCCGCCAGGGACCTCCGGAAAGGGACACCATTGGTTGCAGGCCTCCAGGTTCTCGTCGGCCTGGTGAGTGAGGTGGCACGCAGCGCCAGTCCTCTGCAGGAACCTGTGCTGGGGGGACAGGCGCGCTCTGTGCAGATCGCGGAGGTGGGGTCCCAGGGCTGGGGTCCCTGGGCCGCCGGCGGGTTCCCCCCGCCCCTCCCTCGCCGCACCGCGCGGTCCCGCCAGGGGGCGCCACGCGCCGTCCCCGGCTCTGGGCTCCCTGCACGGGTCCCAGCTGTTCCCCAAGATTATCTTTCCTTCTATAGCTCACAAGATCTTCTTATGCTCACAGGGGCGCCGTCCCTCACTCCAGAGCCATCCTCGGAATTCAAAAGCAGAATTAGAAAAATCCTTGCTCTACCAGCCTGGGCAACATAAGGAGATCCTGTCTCTACAAAAAATGAAATGTAGTCCCAGCTACTCAGGAGGTCGAGGTAGGAGGATCACTGGAGCCCAGGAGTTTGAGGTTGCAGTGAGCTATGATGGAGCTGTTGCACTCCAGCCTGGCCCATAAAGAGAGACCCTGCCTCTAAAATAACAGTAATAGTGAAAATTTTACAAATAAATAAGAAGAATCCTCACTCTTTAGCTATTGAATTTTATGGCAGTGATTTCTTCGGAATCTGCCTCTTCCCATCCCCACTCCACCCACAAACGGGCTGGGCTACATCAGTACAGAGCCTGGTGCTCTGGATGCTGGTGGAATTGATTCACTAGCATGAGCAGGAAGGTCCATTTGAAGAGGTCACTCCAAAACAGCAGTCACGACAAAGTGGGAGTGGAAGGGAATGTTCTTCTGGGCGTTGGTGGGGATGGGGTGTCAGCATGTGGACCTGGTACAGCAGCATTTAAAAATACCTCCAGGATTCTAATATAATTTAAAATAATAATTAGCTGGGTGTGGTGACTCATGCCTGTAATCCCAGCTACTAGGGAGGCTGAGGTGGGAGGATTCCTTGAACCCTAGAGTTCGAGACCAGACAGGACAGCATAGCAAGCCCTGTCTCATATAGCAAAATAAAACAATAATAATAATGATTATTAGTCAATGTTTTTGTCATTCAAACCACAGGTAGTAAAGCTTGATAGAATTATTGTGGGTGGGATATGAGCTAAAAATTGTTGAGAACCAGGACCTGGCAGATTGTCTGTTCTAAGTTCCCTGGCTGTGGAGGTTGGAGTCTCCCCTGCAGATTAGTGTTGGTCCTTGGGACAGTGGCTGCAGTCCAGCCCATCACAGAGGGGAATGGTGCTCCCTGGGGCTGGAAGCCGTGGTCTGGGGTCGGGGGAGGTGGGGAGGAACTTGGAAATTCGGCTCAATGTCAGTCTTGTTAGGGAGGCCAATGTCCAAAGTAGGAACCACACTAGGTAAGCTGAGTTCTAACTTGCTCCTTGTTTTCTTGGCAGAATGGTTTATGCAGGGTAGAAAAAGGAGAGGCCAAGGACTGTCAGGAGAGTGACTGTTCGGTCCAAGTGAGGACTCAGGACCTGCAATGGACCCAGAGAGGAAGACACTCTGGTTGGGAAGGAAGTGGGAGATGATAACTATGCACCTGTGCTGGAGCGAAACGGCACCAGGGGAGGTTGACCAGCACCCTCTGGCTTCATTCTTTTTTTTTTTTTTTTTGAGACGGAGTTTCGCTCTTGTTACCCAGGCTGGAGTGCAATGGCGCAATCTCAGCTCACCGAAACCTCCGCCTCCTGGGTTCAGGCAATTCTCCTGCCTCAGCCTCCTGAGTAGCTGGGATTACAGGCACGTGCCACCATGCCCGGCTAATTTTTTGTATTTTTAGTAGAGATGGGGTTTCACCATGTTGACCAGGATGATCTTGATCTCTTGACCTCGTGATCCACCCGCCTCGGCCTCCCAAAGTGCTGGGATTACAGGCTTGAGCCACCGCGCCCGGCCTTTTTTTTTTTTTTTTTTTTTTTTGAGATGGAGTGTCACTCTTGTTGCCCAGGCTGGAGTGCAATGGCGCTATCTTGGCTCACCACAACCTCCATCTCCTGTGTTCGAGCGATTCTCCTGCCTTAGCCTCCCAAGTAGCTGGGATTATAGGCATGCACCACCATGCCTGGCTCATTTTGGGTGTTTGGTAGAGATGGGGTGTCACCATGTTGGTCAGACTGATCTCAAACTCTTGACCTCAAGTGATCGAACTGCCTCAGCCTCCCAAAGTGCTGGGATAACAGGCATGAGATACCGCATCCGGCTGGTTTTATTCTTTTTATAAGAAAGATTTTTGGTCTCTTATTCTGTTCCTTGAATGGATTTACATCATCCCAGAAAGATGTCTGCTCTGTGCAAATGAAGGGGTGCTCTCCCATTTGTAAAGAATGCACTGGTGTTCTGGACTGCGGGGTCAGCTGGCACAAGCCTGTCCCAGGATAGAGCAGTTTCCGAAAGGGTTTTTGGAGCTGCAGAGTTAAGGACCAGGCTGGGCATCTTGATGACCCCACCAAGCACAGAGGATGCCAAGCACCCCATTGGAGAGGGCTGTGGAAGTCTTCCAGAACAATCGTGCTAACTGCACACACTACTGCATACCAGGTCGTCGGCCATCTTGTACTGTTTCTTTAAGATGTCCCTAGAGTGTTTTGTTTTTGACTAGAATTTAAGCAGCCTGCAGGCAGGGACTGCATTTCATATAGAGTGTGTGCCTCCCAGGAGCCAGGTGCAGCTGGAGTATGCGACTGTGAGGCTCCTTGATGTCCACAACGTACTGCCACCCCCACTGCCTCAGCTTACTCCCCAGTCACCCCTTGAGATAACAGGGCTGGTGCTTTTACAATTCCCATTTTAAAGATGAAGAAACAGGCTGGGCAAGGTGGCTCACGCCTGTAATCCCAGCACTTTGAGAGGCTGAGGTGGGTGGATCATTTGAGGTCAGAGTTTGAGATCAACCTTACCAACATGGTGAAACCCTGTCTCTACTAAAAACACAAAAAATTAGCAGGGTGTGGTGGTGCATACCCATAATCTCAGCTGCTTGGGAGGCTGAGGCCCGAGAATTGCTTGAACCCAGAAGGGAAGGTTGCAATGAGCCGAGATCGCGCCACTGCACTGCAGCCTGGGTAACAGAGCAAGACTCCGTCTCCAAAAAAAAAATAATAAATAGAAAATAAATGAGGAAACAAGGTCAGTGAGTGCTGGCCTCAAGAGAATCTGTAAATCCACTCTGCCTAGCCCTGCTCACCCTTGTCTTCCATCCTTGAGGAACAGAATGATGCCAGGAGTGCGTCATTTGGGTATCTCCCCAGTGTCTCCTCCTGGGGAGGAGATAATGCTCTTGGCCTGCATGGTGGAGAGAGTGACTATGGCGGGTGGGGGGTGATGCCTCTTCTGCCATGCATTGGGACTTCCCTTTCTGTGTGAGTGTGAGGCAGGTGGTTTGCACCTGCTCGGCATGGATTTTGCACAGGAAGTCTTGCTCGCTTTTCCTTGGTGTGATTTTTCTCGAACTCACCTTTCCTTATTAAGGGAGTATTAAGTCCGTTTGGGTGTCAATAGAAAAGAAACATAGCCTACTTAGGTGAGCCCCCAGCCTACCTACCTTAAGGAATGTCTTACATGGGGTAGCCTGGTCCACGGGAGCAAAAATGTTTCAGTAATAAATGGTTTGCATTGGCCTGCCCTGTGATGGGACGGGAGTGGAGGATACAGTCTCTGGCCAGATCCCAGGATCCTGCCCTCATCTCATAACATGCGCTAGTGACCATCCCGTGGTCCCACTGGCACAAACAGCAGAACTGGGGCTGGAACATCTGACCCAAGTATACACCTCTTGCCTAGATTTGAGTGAATCGATGGAAGGGGAAAGGAAGGGAAGGAAAGATAAAAGAAGACAGGGAGGGAGAAAGGGGGAAGGAAAGACAGAGTCTTGAAACGACGCTGGACTGAAGTGGAGGTGGTCCTTGGCTGTCCTGGGAGGAGCTTTGCACACGGGCTCTAAGTTCCCATTTCAGTTGATGGTTCTATGGTGGACGAGATCCACATTCAATTCTTATACCCCTGCAGTTGCCGTAGGAGGCAGGGTGACCTGTCACCAAGGCAACCCCCACAACCTGGTCACAGCCTTTTCCTCAGGACCTATTACACAGCACGAGCTAAAGTCCTTGGGAGCTTCTAAGACCACTTGAAGGAGGAAATTTATTCTGCGTCTTTCCTTCCCCCTTTCTCTCTCCCTGTCTTTTATCTTTTCTTCCCTTCCTTTTCCCTCCCATCCATTCACTCAATGCATCCCTGTGGTGTGCTAGCTATTGTTTCTCTAGGTTAAGAGGCATCAGAAACAGAATACTTCCCCTGAGCCGGGAGCCACACTGAATTATTCATAGGCCAAATCTATTGCAAGTTTTGGAGGGATTTCTCTTCAGAGTTGTGGCTGGGAGGCTACAGAGTGACAGGAGTAATGAATATGGCTAACATTCACAGAGGCGAGAAATGCTGCCTGGAATCAGATAGCCCCGGGTCTCAGGCTCACGCAGCCCTGGGACAATTACAGTGAAAAGAAATGCCCTGAATAGAGATTCACACATCTTGGCCCCGGTGGATAGAACCCAAATCTCCCTGAACTCTGCAATCTGTGGGTTGATGGATTAAACACAGATGGATTCAACAGGAGTGGATAGCTGGGTCTCCCGAACCTCTACACCTGTGTGGAATCAATTTTTTCGTGTTCTGGACCATTCAGAAGGACGCTTGGGTACCTGGAGTTGTCTGACAGAGACACTGGCTGGAGAAGCGTGAGGTCCCCAGCACTGAAATGGTTTGGGTTGGAAATGATGAGTAACCATCAGGAATGCTGTGGGAGGGGCTGCTTCTCTGGCGGAAGGTGGGACTGGATGTCTGTGGGTGAGCAAAACCATCTTGTTAATCAATTTGAGGGTCAAGATCATCCTCACATCTGACTATCTTGAAAGGTTCCTCACATATCTAAGATCCAACTACTAAGAATAATGGACTCAAAGTAGAATCTGAACTTGGATTCCCTTAGACTCACAACTGTTTGGCTCTGTCAGGTGTTGCTTCTTGGATTTACCTCCTGACTGTTGCCAATCCCCTCCCTGCCTCAGAGTCTTCATTCCCTCCCTGCAGTGCCCCACTGATGACACCATTCTGCCAGTGATGCCTGGATCTCCCATAGCATCGCCTACCTTCTAGGTAGCTTTACAGAGAGGAAGTGTAGCCTCATGGAGAAACCAGCAACTCTGGAGCAGGTGGACTTATTTAGATTAATATCTTGGCTTCACCATTAAGGCTGGGTGACGTTGGCCAAATCAGCAAGCCTCTCTGACCTTCACTGTCCTCTTCTGCAAAATGAAAATGGTAACAACCATTATTTATAGGATTGTGAGGTTTATGTGAAATAATGAAAATAAGGCACTTGGCCAGGGACTGTGGCTCACACCCGTAATCCCAGCACTTTGGGAGGCCGAGGCAGGCAGATCATCTGAGGTCAGGAGTTCAAGACCAGCCTGGCCAACATCACAAAACCCTATCTCTACTAAAAATACAAAAATCAGCTGGACATGTAATCCCAGCGTACCTGTAATCCCAGCTACTTGGGAGTCTGAGACAGGAGAATCGCTTGAACACAGGAGGTAAAGGTTGCAGTGAGTTGAGATCTTACCACTGCACTCCAACCTGGGCAACAGAGCAAGATTCTATCTCAAAGAGAAGAAAGAAAGAAAAAGAAAGAAAGAGAGAGGGAGAAGGAAGGAAGGAAGGAAGGAAGAAAAGAAAGAGAAAGAAGAAAGAAAGAAAGAAAGAAAGAAAGAAAGAAAGAAAGAAAGAAAGAAAGAAAGAAAGAAAAAGAAAGAAAGCAGGCACTTGGTACAGTGCTTAGCACATCCCTCCCCAGCTTCATTGTTTTCTTGCGTCTCTTGTCCTTGACCATGCAATTCCATAGACCATTATTCCCCTTCTGTGACAGAGATTTCTAATTGTCCACTAGTTCCCACCTCCCCTTCTTCCCTCTTAGTTTTAGCTCAACACGTGGCTACTTAGTTAGACACTATGTATTCCAGCCTCCCTAAGCAGCCAGGAGTTGCCACACGACTAAGCTCTGGCCAGTGGAATGATGCAAGCAAAAGTGACACGTGGAGCTTCTTCAAGAGGAAATTATTTGCCTTCCACAATTTCCATCTTTCTTCCTGGACTGTGGGAGTTGTGCTTTGATTACGCAAATGAGGAAAACACCCTAGAAGACAGCAATGGGCCCCAGACAACCTCCTGGCATGGAACTAGCTCCCCAGCCCAGACCATTCACCTATCTGTAGACTAGCATGCAAGAGAACAAGCCTCTTCTCAGCCTCTGCTCATCCTCCCACCTTGGCTTAGATATCACTTCACCGACTCTGACCCTCCAAGACCAGCGCTTCCCGTGAGCCTTCCTCATGTCCTCGTGTCTGCAAGCCCCACAAGACTGGGAGCAGCAAGAGGAAGGACAGGTTCTCATTTGCACTGGTTTTCTCAGGAGCAGGAATATGGTAGGCACTTAATAACTGTTGAATAAATCGATGATTGTGCCACGCACTTACAAACTCCCTTAGTTCTTGCCTGAAGGGATCTTAAGCACTTCCACGAGCTTGATCTCCAGCAAAAACAAAAGAACAATTCCCATTTTTTCTCCCTTATTCCAAATACACCCAGGGCTTTCTTCCGTGTCCAGTTGACCAGGGCATAGAAAGAAGCCCTCCCCAAGGGGCTTTGTTGACTACGGCCAAGGCCTGGCCCAGTGCTGAACACCAGTCTATGTGAGTATATTCCTGTAAGTCCATAGTTATTAGGAGAATCCCACCCCAGTGTGAGATCTGGCAGTGTTTGACAAGGTCCATGAAGTATAGTAGCAATTGCCCCCACTAGACTATTTTTGCCTTAAAAACCTAGTCAAAAACAGAGGCTTTTGGTTGAAAATAAAGGGGATGGGAGGAGGATTCATAGATCAAATGTGATTGGAAAAGGTGTGCAAAGGTGTTCAATTTTTACACAGCTACAGGGGTCTGTTTACAGATCTGCTATGGGTTGGGCCTCAGGGATGCATGCCTGGAATGACAGCATTTTGGGCGGCTGAGTGGGGAGGATCGCTTGAGCCCAGAAGGTTGAGGCTGCAGGGAGCCATGGTTGCACCACTGCGCTTCAGCCTGGGCCACAGAGTCAGACCCTGTCTCAAAACAAACAAAGAAACTAATCTGGGATGGAGCAGGCCTGGTAAACTTCTCTGGTCCTTATGTAGAGGGAGCTATTGCAGCCGACTCTGAAAGCCAGGGATCTGGACCCAGCCAGCCTTTCCTTGAAGACGTTTCTTGAGAGCATTGCCCCTGGCAGCAGTTAGATGCTGCTACTTTTTGTTCATGCTTCCTTCTCTTTTTCCAGGCCCTCTTTTGGGGTTCTTTCTGCAGACAGTGGCTTTCATTTTAGCCTGCGGGTTCAGAAGAGGACACTGGGCCGGCCTCACCACCCATCAGCCTCTGCTTTGGGTACTGAATGCACAGCATCATTCACACTCCTAAACTGGCCTCCAAATACACACAGTTGTGATCTCGCCGTGGCTGCTCACCTGAGGGCTCATTGGGGCCAGCCACCCTCAGCTGGAGGTGTAAGCAGACTTTTTTAATTTTAATTTTTTTGGTTTGTTTTTGAGACAGAGTCTCACTTTGTTGCCCAGGCTGGAGTGTAGGTGTGATCTTGGCTCACTGCAACCTCCATCTCCCAAGTTCAAGCAATTCTCCTGCCTCGGCCTCCCAAGTAGCTGGTATTTCAGGTGCCCGCCAACATGCCCAACTAATTTTTTTTTTTTTTTTTTTTTTTTTTTTAGTAGAGACAGGGTTTCACCATGTTGGCCAGGCTGGTTATGATCTCCTGACCTCAAGTGATCCACCTGCCTTGGTCTCCCAAAGTGCTGGGATTACAGGCATGAGCCACCATGCCCAGGAGTGTAAGCAGATTTTTGTGGGTTGAGTTTGCCCCAGAGCAGGAGCTGTCTGTCCTGTTGTCTAAAATGAGTAAGACTGGTGCTTTTGAGAAAAAGCGCAGTGCCAACTCAGGGGGAGGAGCTCCAGACCCCATATTTGTCTCAGGCATGCCCTCTACTGAAACCAGGTGATTTTGGTGGTTTAACTGTCCTTGGTGGTAGAACCAGAAGCTCTTACATTTGCGGATACCTTTCACAATGGCGCTGTTCTCTGCAGTCCTGTCTTTGATGGGTCGTCTCATATTTCCTCCCTAGTAGAGCACAGGGTGAGATGGGGTGGGAGGGGAGGTCACCTTCAAAGAAGCCCATCAAATAGGGTAATCTTGGGGGCCGCTAATATTCTCTGCTTACATTAGCCAATGTTGATGCAAGGTCACTGTTCCAAAGTTCTTGTTCATCTTACTTAAAACTGTTTAGGTGACAAAGGCCTTGATGTCTTGAATTTATGTAGTCATAGACTGTAAAGTTCTTGAGAAAAAAAATACCATAGAGGAAAATCTAAAAGCAAGATGGCTTTATGCTTTGACTTAATTTTGTCTGTGAATTGAAAAGGAACCTGCTTTATTCAGCTTTGGGGAGGAGGGACAACTCAGGAGCTTAATTAAAGGTCACTGATCCCACCCTAGTGGACTGTTAGAGTTTGTGATCTGTGTTGAACATGGATACCCCCAGTCAGCCTCTCTGCATTCCTTCCAGCACATTCTTTCTGAGAGTGAAACTAAGAGTAATAGTTTAGCCTGTGGTTACCTTTATTTCAACAGAGTTCAACTTTTAGAACTACCTACTTAAAAGTAATGATGAGATTAATAATAAAAGCTATTTATTGCAGGGCATGGTGGCTCATGCCTGTAATGCCAGCACTTTGGGAGGCTGAGGCCAGCGAATCACCCGAGGTCAGGAGTTTGAGAGCAGCCTGGCCAACATGGGGAAACCCCGTCTCTACTAAAAATACAGAAAATTAGCCAGGCATGGTGGCACACATCTGTAATCCCAGCTACTCCAGAGGCGGAGGCAGGATAGTCACTTGGCAGTGAGCCAAGATCGTGCCACTGCAGTCCAGCCTGGGTGACAAGAATGAGAGTCTGTCTCCAAAAACAAGCGATTTATTGGGCACATATTATGTACCAGGCACTGTGCTATTTTCTTTGCATGCTTTTTCTCATTTAGTCCTCACAACAACCTTTGTTTGTTCAATTTTTTTTTAGGCCAGGCACGGTAGCTCACGCCTATAATCCCAAAACTTTGGGAGGCTGAGGCAGGTGGACAACCTGAGGTCAGGAGTTCAAGACTAGCCTGGCCAACATGGTGAAACCTCATCTCTACAATTAACACAAAAAAATGCTGGGCATGGTGGCGCATGCCTGTAATCTCAGCTACTCAGGATGTTAAGGCAGGAAAATTGCTGGAACCTGTGAGGCAAATGTTGCAGTGAGCTGAGATCACACCATTGCACTCCAGCTTGGGTGACAAGAATAAAACTGTGTCTCAAAAAAAATTTTTTTAGGGGGTAGAGACTGTGTCTTGTTATGTTGCCCAGGCTGGTCTTGAACTCCTGGCCTCAAGCCATCCTCCTTGCCTTGGCCTCTCAAAGTGCTGAGATTACAGGAGTGAGCCACCACACCCAGCTGGTAGGTATCATTATTGTCCCCACTTTACAGATGAGGAAAATGTGGCTCAGAGAAATGTGATTTGCCCAAGCTGACCCAAAAGCCAAGGTTTTCTGGATTTGACACAATTTTGCAAGATGGCTGATTTTTAGTGAATGGCGAGAAACCAGCTTCTCCCGCTTTGGAAAAGGCTGTGTCCAGCCATCCATGTCAGATGGTTCTAGAGAAACACCCACTAATCCTTGTTCTCATATGTAGGGAAGAACCTGAACAGGAATTAGATAAAGAAAGACGCAACAAAATGGAGTGATTTTTTTCCTTTTGTCCAATGCAAGTCTGGTTTTGCAACTAAAAAATCCTAACACTCTCGAAGTTAAAAACTCCAGAAATGTTATCTCCTAGTGATTTGCCTATAGCCACTTCTACCAGGTGCAATGATTTGGTAGGCTGGCTGCATGGCTGTCACCTGTGTAGTCACACAGGGCCCACCCGTGCTTTAATGTTCTGTTGTCCATCTTGAAATTCTTAATAATGTTTTAAACGAGAGACCATCCATTTTCATTTTGCCTGGGCACTGTAAGTTATGTAGCTGATCCTGTAATTTAGGAGATTAAAAATAATGCGATGTAACCGAGAATAGCTACAGCCATGAGCTACTCCAGAACCAAAGCTGGGGTGCCCGGTTTCCTTCCTTCATGCACTCTGTTTGTGTGGAGAGTAAGTGACCATGCAAGGAAGTTGTCTACTCAGTCTCCCTGCAGTGAGAACTGGGGTTGACATCAGAGCAGGAGCTCGGCAATGAATCCATCAGAAGAGTCCAGCAGAACAGAGATGGAGGGAGCCCTAGGCCCATTCAAAAATCCCAGGAGAACAAGGACAGGTAGCTCAAGGTTCCCTGAGTTTGGATTTGCTTGATGCCCTGACTGGTGGCAGAGGATCTGATTTCAATGCCTCTGACATTAATATCTCCTTCTGATATGAGGCTGGAGCTCAGAGATTTCAGTACCCCATTTTGTTTTGTTTTGTTTTCGAGACGGGATCTTGCTCTGTTGCCCAGGTTGGAGTGCAGTGGTGAAATCATGGCTCAGTGTACCCTCAAATTCCTGGGCTAAAGCAATCTTCCTACTTCAGCCTTCCAAGTAGCTAGGACTAGAGGTGCGTCCCACCATGCCCAACTAATTTTTTGTTTTTGGTAGAGGTGCGTTCTTACTTCATTGCCCAGGTATGTTGCCTGGGCTGCTCTTGAGCGCCAGGCCTCAAGTGATCCTCCTGCCTCGACCTTCCAAAGTGTAGGGATTACAGGCATGAGCCACCATGCCTGGCAATTTTTTTTTTTTTTTTTAGACAGAGTTTTGCTCTTTTTGCCTAGGCTAGAGTACAGTGGTGCAATCTTGGCTCACTGCCATCTCCATCTCTCAGGTTCAAGTGATTCTCCTGCCTCAGCCTCCCAAGTAGACGGGATGACAGGCATGTGCCACCACGCCCAGCTAATTTTTATTTTTAGTAGAAACAGGGTTTTACCATGTTGGCCAGGCTGATTTTGAACTCCTGACCTCAGGTGATCCACCCGTTTCGGCCTCCCAAAGTGTTGAGATTACAGGGGTGAGCCACTGCACCCAGCTGCCTGGCAACATTTTGATTGATAAATAACTTGTCCTATCACAAGGCAATGGCAACCCATTAAAAAAACGGTCTTTCTTTGCTGGTTTCTCATACTTTCTCTCCTCTTTTCCAACAGCAAAAGATTCCCTCCCTCCCTCCCTGCTTCCCTCTCTCCCTCCCTTCCATCCTTCCTTCCTTCCTTTTTTTGGAGGGGGTGGGGGGTCTCACTTTGTCACCCAGGGTGGAGTACAATGGTGCGATCTTGGCTTACTGCAACCTCCATCTCCTTGGTTGAAACAATTCTCCCACCTCAGCCTCTCAAGTAGCTGGGATTATAGGCATGCACCACCATGCTCAGCTAATTTTTGTATTTTTAGTAGAGATGGGATTTCAGCATGTTGGTCAGACTGGTCTCAAACTCCTGACCTCAAGTAATCTGCCCACCTTGGCCTCCCAAAGTGCTGGAATTATAGGTGTGAGCCAATGCACCTGGCCAAAAGATCTTTCAAGGAGAAAGTCCAAGCTGCTCTGAACCATTAGGATTCTGTGACATAATGAAGGTTTAGAAATCATCATTTTCGGGCATCCAAAGATATGTATCCACTGCTTCCCTGGTCTACTCGGTCTCCTTATCGCTGCCCCAGAACTTGGAGTGTTAGCGCCCAGGCGGCCTCATAGCTAAAGCAGAATTCTGGCATCTCCGGCTGCTCTGTGCTGTTTCTATACTGTCTGCCCCCAGGGCCTCTCTCTGGCTGGCTCCAATCTGGCAGCCTGCTCATTGCTCTGCGTTGTCATGGAGAAGGTTTTAGAAACACATTGTTGAACTGTGGGTGTATTTCTGCCACCTGGTAACAAGTGGGTTTGTAGAAAAGCCACAATGGAGGAAGAGAAAGGGCTCTTGGAGGACAGAGCTGGTGCCAGGGAAGCCGGCCTCGGCAGAGGGACGGGAGCCTGCGCTGCTGCTTGCTGTTTGGTATTCTGTGCAGGCAGCAGCTTGAGGGTTGCCTTGGTTCCTGCAGGACTCCTGGGAGCTTGTGGCAGACGGAGGGCCACAGCCTCTGCAGAAGTTTGCAGATTCTAGGGAAATGAATTGCCGTGCAGCCCAGTCTGTGGGAGGAGACCAAGTGGGCTCTCAGCCATTTAGATGCTCTGATGTAAATTTATGCTTCATGCAGACAGAAAAGCTGCCCTCTGCTTATGTACACCATCGGGCTGCCCTTGGCCCATCTGTGCCAGCTCCTCATGGGGCCTAGATGTCCCAGCCACCTGGGCACCCCCTCCACACTCCCACTCCCGGTTCTTGCAAGGACCTCAAACAGCCCATTTAGGGCGACTGCCACACCACTGTCTGCAGCTTTGTAGGTCAAAAATATTTTAATATTGACTATTTCATATTGTTCAATCTAACTGAAAGCTTCAGGGTGACTTGATGCTCTTCATCAGGCTTAGACAGGATCATTAAAGAAAATCATTAATAGATTTGCTCTTGCCTGATACAATCTCTTACCTTTGAAATCATTCTAAACCCTGGTACTCTGTGTACACGTCGTCTTCACCTTCCAAATGATGTATATGCTACTAATTATGCCCTCAAAGCTACAGAGCATGCTACCTTTCCCTTGAGAAGGTTTGTATACTCTTTCTACTCCTTAAGGTAGAAACTAGATCCATTCCCATGCCCACACAGAGAAAAGGTATCTTCTAATGGACTCCAAAGATGTGGTAATTGGTTTGATCGCAAGCACAAGAAACTAAGTATTTGTATTACTCGTACTTTTTTTTTAATATAATAGAATCTTTATTTAAAATCTGAGCTGGGCCAGGCATGGTGGCTTATGCTTGTTATCCCAGCACTTTAGAGGCTGAAGCGGGCAGATCACTTGAGCCCAGGAATTAGAGACCAGCCTGGACAATGTGACAAAACTTCATCTTTACAAAAAATTTTAAAATTAGCCAGATGTGGTAGCATGAGTCTATAGTCCCAGCTACTTGGGAGGCTGAAGTGGGAGGTGTGCTTGGGGAAGTTTAGGCTGCAGTGAGCCAAGATCACGCCACTGCACTCCAGCCTGGACAACAGAGTGTGAGACTCTGCCTCAAAAAAAAAAAAAAAAAAATCTGGTCTGCTAGCTTAGCATTTTCCACCAACTCGGGGAGCTGAAACTATCACAGGCTTCATGATCTTTTGCTTAGGGGATGCCTTTGTGGGTCTTTTTTGATGCTTGCTTAGCCTAATTTGCTTCCTTAGCAGCCCTGTGAGCTTGTTCTCATTGAGCCTTTCTAACTTCAGATTTCTGATTCCTCTTGGCCATGAGATCAGCAAGAGATGCACCACTAATGGCCCTCTGGAATCTGAATGCTTGGTGGTTTCTTTTCTTCTGAATTTCTTCCAACTGTCCCTCTTTGTGCATTCTTCTGCAGAGGACAATCCGGTTGATCTACAAGGGCCTCTCTTGGAAAGGAAAGCCGACTTGCATTTTACACTGAGAAGCTGCGAAGCCTGCCTGTCAGTCCTGGTGCAGCGCCTTCCATGTCTAGGGGAGGTCTTGTACCTGCTGCAGCCGCACAACCTGACCTTCATGGTGGCAGTTCCAGGGGAAAAGAAAAGATGGTGAAGGGAAGGAGAGGATCATGGGAAGAGCCATTCTTTTACAAGAAGTTTTGGCAACTTTTGAAAAGTCTGTGCTTACCCTTATCTATGTACCTATTACATCTACAGACTATTAACACATTTTGCATCAGGACCTAAATAGCAACTATCAGGTTCTGAGGCATCTGCCTTCTCCTCTCTCCTCCCTGGATCTTGATTCAGCTGCTTTAAGAGGGTTCCAGTGATGGGCCTCTTATTTTTCTGTTGAGGCGTGGGCTTATTTAGCCATCCTCAGCCTCTTGACATATATGTCCCGCCTGAATTTTTCTGTGTGTGGCATCAGCCTAGTATTTCCCAGCCTCTCCCTTTTTATTTCCTTATATCAACGCTCTCACTGCATTCTCTCCTTTTTTGAACATAAAGTTGCTTTCACCTATTTTAATAACCTCTTGCAAATGAGCCCTTTCCCTTCCCAGAGGTTTTGCACAGTTCCCTCCCTCCTTTGTTTCCACTTCTTCCAGTGGCTATCAAAAGTGGAAGTCCAAAAATTAAAAAAAAAAAAAAAGTGGAAGTCCAGACAGAACTCTAGACCTACCTAGGACAGCAGAGGCAGAATGTGAAACCCAGGCCCAGAGCTTTTGGCTAAACCCACATCAAACGATGAGACCGCTTCAATACTCATATCTTTTGCTGTGAATTGGAAGCAGGAGGCAAGAGGGCTTGTCTGGTAAATGCCACCTGTGGATCAGTTGAAATTAAGCCCACTGGATTTCCCTTTGCAGGAAGGAAGCAGGTGAGCTGCCAGACTTTCCAACACAATCTCCTGGCTTCACATGGTAATGAAAACAGGCACCTAGTTGTGAAGAAGAAGTAACCAGCGATAAGTGGGAATACTGAGTATAAACAACGCCCAGAAAATAAAAACAGCAGTTAGCAGCCCAAAGATGGAGACAGCAAAGGGGAGATTTGTATTAAATTGCTCTAAAAATTGATAAATTTTTTTCTGCCTTTAGCAGAATGAAGTCTTCTGGAAAACTACATGCCTAGTGATCATTGGAAGCCAAGTCCTGGACACTTGCAACTACTGGCAATAAGATCAGAATGTGTGGAGGGTCTAGAACACAGTTTCTGGCCAAGAGAGGTGCCTTCTTCGTATTATTCAGAGACAGATGGATGGTATGTAACTTCCCTTCAAGCTCCACAATATTGTAATCCGGTGGCCTAGGAAGTTGAAGCCTAGCCACAAATAACACAAATTTGCCAATAAGTAAATAATGACCAATGAACAAGGAGGTAGAGGAGGAAGATTCTGCCAGTGGGAGTTAATCACTCACGCGTATGAGCTGCACTTGAGCTGGACTTGCCTTCCAGAGCAGTGCGTCTCAAACTTTAATGTGCAACACGAATCGCTTGGGGACCTTGCAAAAGGAAAAAAAGAGAGAAAGAGAATAAAAAGCAGACTCGGATTCAGAAGGTCTGGGGCGGAGCCTGACCTCTTCATTTCTTTTTCTTTTTCTTTTTTTTTTTTTTTTTGAGACAGAGTCCTGCTCTGTTACCAGGCACCAGGCTGGAGTGCAGTGGTGCAATCTCGGCTCACTGCAACCTCCACCTCCTGGGTTCAAGCAGTTCTCCTGCCTCAGCCTCCCAAGTAGCTGGGACTACAGGTGCCCATCATCATGCCTGGCTAATTTTTGTATTTTTAGTAGAGACCGGGTTTTCACCATGTTGGCCAGGCTGGTCTCGAACACCTGACCTCAGGTGATCTGCCTGCCTTAATCTCCCAAAGTGCTGTGATTAGAGGCGTGAGCCACTGGACCCAGTCTGAGTTCTTCATTTCTTTTTTTTTTTTAGATGGAATCTTGCTCTGTCGCCAGGCTAGAGTGCAGTGGTGCAATCTCAGCTCACTGCAACCTCCACCTCCTAGGTTCAAGTGATTCTCCTGCCTCAGCCTCCCGAGTAGCTGGGAGTAGAGGCACATGCCACCACGTCCAGCTAATTTTTGTATTTTTAGTAGAGACAAGGTTTCACTATGTTGGCAGGATGGTCTTGATCTCTTGACCTTGTGATTCACCCACCTCGGCCTACCAAAATGCTGGGATTACAGTTGTGAACCACCATGCCCAGCTGTGCTCTTCATTTCTAATAAATTTCCAGGTAATGCCAATGCTACTGGTCTGTGGGCCACACTCTGGCATAGCAAGTTTCTCTAGCAGGGCTACCCAATAGAAATTTCTGTGATGATGGATGATGGAAACATTCTATGTCTGTGCTAGCCAGTGTGGTGGCCACCAGCCGTATGTGGCTGCTGAATGCTTTCCATGCGTCTAGTGTGACTAAGGAGCTGAATTTTTAATTTTACTTAAATTTAATTGACTTATTTTGTTCATTTTCTGTTGCTATCACAACATTTAACTAATTTAAATTTAAATAGCATATGTGGCTAGAGACCATGGAATTGGAAAGCACAGTTCTAGAGCAGTGGTTCTCAACCTTAAGTGCATATCAGAATCACCTGGAGAGCTTGTGAAAACACAGATTGACGGCCCCACCCCCAGAATATCTAATGCTGATCCTGCTGAACCAGAGACCACCCTTTGAATACCTCTGTTCTAGAATATGCATCATCCCTGATGTGGTAAGCTTCCAAGTCAGGACAAGGTAAGCCTTAGCTCATCCTTAATGCCAGCAGGACCTACCTCATGGCACTAAGCTCCAACGAGGTCTGAGCTTTCGTCCTGCAGAGCTTACACATAGACATCACTGGCAGTGAATCATATGGCTGTCATTGGGGTGCTTCAGGAGAGCCCCTTTGTTATAAAGTATCATTCCCACTGATTCCCAAGAAGCAACAGAAAATACTGGTTAAAAGCATGTGCTCGGCCAGGCGCGGTGGCTCAAGCCTGTAATCCCAGCACTTTGGGAGGTCGAGGCGGGTGGATCACGAGGTCCAGAGATCGAGACCATCCTGGTCAACATGGTGAAACCCCGTCTCTACTAAAAATACAAAAAAAAGCTGGGCATGGTGGTGCGTGCCTGTAATCCCAGCTACTCAGGAGGCTGAGGCAGGAGAATTGCCTGAACCCAGGAGGCGGAGGTTGCGGTGAGCCGAGATCGTGCCATTGCACTCCAGCCTGGGTAACAAGGGCGAAACTCCGTCTCAAAAAAAAAAAAAAAAAAAAAAAGGCATGTGCTGTACAGCCAGAGTAAGTGAATCCAAGCCGGCTTTGCTCAACACTGGCTGTGTGTCTATGGGTACATAATTGCTTAAAGTTGGTGTCTCAATTTTGTCATCTGTAAAATGGAAATAATAATAGTACCCACCGCACAGAGAATCTTTCCAGGATCAAGTGCTTAAAACAGTCACTTGCGCTTGGTACACATTGGCTATCATTGCACCTGCAATCCCAGCATTAGCAAATTGTTCCCTTCTGCTATGCATTTGCTCACCCTGCAGGTTCTCTTGAAATAAGCAGATGTTTCTGGGAAACACACTCTGCCTACTCTATAATTTTGCTGAGGATTCAGGAGTACTCTGAGGTCCACTAGGGCGTCCTTCTAGGTTATCCAAGGATAGAGGAAACGTGATGAGGTAGGAGAGCTCCTGGAAGCTTGCCATACTCTTCATCCTCACTTTGCCATGCACAGTGAGAGCTAGCATGGGCCAGCCTACCTGTTTAGCACCTCTGTGCATTGCTGCATGTCCACAGAGGACAAAAGACATCTACGAACCCAGGCCTGAAGCTGCCTCCATGCAGTTGTCAACTGGGCCAGAGGGACAGGAAGGGAGACTGAGGACATTAGCTGAGGCTTCTCAGGAAAAGCCATTAGTTGAGGATGAAGTGATGCGAAGGCACAGCCGGCTCCCTCCTTCCTGCTCCAACAGGACCCCTACAGTGAGCCCATCAGCACTCTCCCAGGTTGGGCTTGTCCCAGACCCTCTTCCTCATTCCTTGTGGCCATAGCAGAAGGCGGCTCTACAGCCCAGAATTCCTGCCAGGCACCACCACACCCTGGAGCACCAGTTCCCCACAGAACCGTGGTTCTTCCACAACCTCTCCTACTTGGTCCTGCTGAAGATGCTATCATAGAATTTGGGCATTGTCAGGACAGAAGCACACCCTCTTTTACCCTAGAAAGATATACAAATTTTAAAGCATTCTGTCATTTTACTCATCATTTAAGAAGTCTTAAAATAAAATTTCCAAAATTATCATCAGATGTTAATTTTATTGCCAAACAAGGTAAATGGGTAAACAAGTAAATCCCTACCTCCCCACACGCCCGCAACTTCAGAACTGCCATATATTACCAGGGGAACCATTTATTTAGAGCCCCACCTTTGGAATGCTTGGAAGATTGCTGCACAGCAAAGACATTCAAGCCTGGTGTCCACCAGGACCACCTGGCTTAAGCTCAATCTCCCCCATTCCCTCCTTTACCATCTTCCCAAATTTAGAATAACAGTTTCTATAAATTGAGTGCTATTTGCCAGGGATTGTGCTAACTGCTTTCCAAGAACTAACTGATATAACAATTCCCTACCAAATAGGATCTCTTGTCTCCATTTCATAGAGGACAAGAGGGATGAGTTGAAAATAGCCTGAATAAGTCAAGACACTTGCTCCTTTGCCAAACTCTTCGCCTTAAGTTGTGATAACCACAGGGACTAGATTTCCAGAACTTGGTGGATGTCAGTCATTCTGTTATACTTTGTTCCCGAGCATTGGCATTTTGACATCTAAATTCTATTTCCTAGTACATCTCTCACACCCAGTGAGAGAATGCACTGGAAAGGAGAAGTGTAGGGGCAGCATGAAAACTCTTTGTCACCATGAGGCTCGATGATGGATTTGGGAGATGCAGACACCATGCTCACAAGCCACAGCCTGAAGCAGCCTTGGGGCTGGTGGGAACAATGGACCCTTACAAGGGGCAGCTCAGCCCTCCCAGAGCTTAGCCTTCCCTGGAAGAATAAGATGGCTATAGCTCCTCCCTCTGTAAGAACACCAAGGCTGGAAGCAGTAGGGGCGGGTGAGTACGTGTGTGTGTGTGTGTGTGTGTGTGTGTGTGTGTGTGTGTGTGTATGCACATTTGCACATATATACTCAAACACAGAAGATATGGATCATTCACAAGATAGTCCCGTGAATTGTTTAAGATTCTGACACAAAAACCTGCCATCAATATTGTACTAATGGAGGGCCAGGCGCCATGGCTCATGCCTGTAGTCCCAGCACAATAGGAGGCTGTGGCGGGCGGATAACTTGAGGCCGGGAATTCGAGCCCAGCCTGGCTAACATGGTGAAACCTCATCTCTACTAAAAATACAAATTTAGCTGGGTGTGGTGGCATGCACCTGTAATTCCAGCCACTTGAGAGGCTGAGGCATGAGAACCACTTGAATCCAGAAGGCAGATGTTGCAATGAGCTGAGATGGCAGCACCGCATTCCAGCCTGGGTGATAGAGCAAGACAGTCTCAAAAACAAAACAAAACAAGCAAACAAATAAACAAAAAACTGTACTAGTGGAGCGGAAGAAAGGTATGAACATTTCAAAATGACAGCTAATTTAAAAATCATTTTGGACCATGTTTTTGTGCTCATCTGAGACAGGACTGTATTTGATGAATTGGGAAGTAATAACACTTCAAATGATGACATTATCAGTGTTTTTCTGAAAGAAACTATCCCACATTCCATATCCTAACATCTGCTACAGTAAAAAGATAGAGGCAGAGGGTAGAGGAGAGAGAGAGAGAGAGAGAGAGAGAGAGAGAGAAATCACCATCAAGGGTATTGCCTGCCATGACTTAAGAGAGGCAGCATTGAAAACTGGGCAAGAACTCTACCATCTGCCACAGTCCTGACCTACTAGAAACCAAAACAGCACCAGGGATAGCAATGAAGGGCTGGGGGCTTGTTGAGAATAACCATGGGGTTGGGAGGAGGTGCATGTAGAGAGAGATGCCAGGGAACTCTGTATAACAGAGCACATATGACTTGATGAGCTGCTCTTGTCTAAGAACACACATAACCAAAGCATGTGATCAGGTATAATATTCAGGTGCTATGCCAAACACCCAAGGCTGAATGTGCCACATATAAGGCCTAAATAATGTTTCTAGAACTGAGAGTTTTCTGCTCCTGGGTCCCTGAAAACCCCTTTGCAGGCTTAGTGAAGAAATACCAAGTTTCTTTATGTTCCTCTGCCAAATGTTTCTCTGGGTGGAGATGTGGTCATACATAGAGAAAAGGAAAGTCTACAGAGCAATCTTTGGGCTCAATTACCTGGAAGGCTTAAGAAGTAGGATATTCTGGTTTACTACATCTTTTTATGGATTCAGTATTGACCATACACTTCTTTTTGTTGAGGTTTTAAACTGGACGTGGTTCTGCAATGTTGACTCTCTTGTCTCAGCAAGAATAGTCAGATGACGGAGATGGTACCAAATTGATGTTTGGTGAATTAGGACTCTGCACAGCCTAAGGCTCGGTTCTCTAGGTCGAAGATCATTATTTATGCTGCCTCTCTTAAAGGCATGACAGACAATGCCCTTGAAGGTGATTCATCTTTCTCTCTTTCTTAGTTTCTCTCTCTCTTTGCTTACTGAGATTTAAAGCTGATTGAGTGCATGGCATGAATTTGATCTGATTAATCAAGGCTTCTCCAAGGGAAAGAGAGCAGCAGTGACTAAATCATGATCGAATGGTGGATAACTTGTCCTGAGAAGGTCTTTAAACCCAACATGGAAACAAAGATGTTGTCTGCTTATGACATTGTAGCATATGTGATCTCCAGGGTCAATGATTAGAGAGACTGTTTCCCCAGCACCAGGAGCAGTGCCTGGCACATAGCCGGTGCTCACTGAAAATGTGTTGAATGAAGGGAGTCCTACCTTCCTGGCCTATACACATTTCCTCTGATTATCATTCATTTGTTCATCCATTCCTCTGTCCTCTCCATCCAGTATCTATGTACTTACCACATGTGAGATGTAAAACCGTTGGCTATAGGGGACTCTATGCGAAACAGGATACAGCCTTTTATGTAGAGTCACCTCTCTATTTCAATAGGCTTTGTAAAGGTGAAGAAATGATAGGTGATGGACTTTACAGAATAGCCTGAACACAGACTGCATTCTCATATATCTTCACTATCCCACAGTCTTTGCCTTTAGCAAATCCTGATTTCTGCCCTCATTGGAGAGTCACAGTCTGCATGCTTCCAAAAAGAATATTCCATCATCCTGTCTAGATATGGCATAGGCATTGGTCACTGAGCAGGACACTGGACTAAGCTTCACGGATTGTTTCATCTGAAATGGTTTTGTCCTTGCTGCTTCCACGGTAATGAACTAAACCTAAGCTTCTTCCAACCCTCCCATCCCTCCTCATCTCATTTCACATTCTCTGTTTTCTAGAACAAGAGAATGTTCCAAGAGGACAAATATGAAGGTCTGTGGTCACTTTAAAGGCTGCAGTCCCCTGGGTGATAGGAACACATCCAGCATGGTGCTCTAAGGCAAATTCTGGGTACTTGTTAGAATATCATTTAGGGACAATTCCACCCAGAAAAATGTACATCAGGAGCCATTTTCCACCCACCATCCTTGTCCCCCCTCCAATGTTCTCTTGCTGCATTTCAGAACAGGAAACAACCTCTTCTCTCTGGCATTGCTTCAAGAAAAGGATATAAATAAGGGGCCCAACAAGGATTCTGGAAATTGCTTCTCCTCAGAAAGCAATATGGATATTTATCCTAGAATATAGAGGTAGGTCTATACTGTAGCAGATGGTGCGGAACATTCTTTATTGTCACTAGGTTTGGCTTCTGGGTTTTTTTTTTTTTTTTTTTTTTTTTGAGACAGGGTCTTGCTATGTTTCCCAGGCTGATCTCAAACTCCTGGACGCAAGTGATCCTTCCACCTTGGACTCCCAAAATGCTAGGATTACAGGCATGTACCACCATAACCCAGCCCTGTTTTTGCTTTAATTCTACTTGGCTATATGGGCTTTTGTTTTTGGAAGAATCTAAAAGGTTTTGTCTTTACACAGTGCTTCCCTCTAAGTGCAAACTTCTAATTTGGTGAGATTCAGGCCTGGGCCTTTGCAACACATGAGATACTATAATTTGTGCTTTTCAAGACTACTTTCTTCACCAGGTCATGACAGTACATCACACACTCTAACCACAGTACAGTTACATGATCCTTCCTGTTTATAGCAACTGTACCTTCAGTTCCAGAGTTGTAGAACTGGGGAACTCATCTGGATTCTGATTCATCCCCACAGTGTTTGTGTAACAGAGGGCAGAAATCATGATCCCCATTCTACAGGTTAGGGAAACCGAGGCACAGAGAAGCAATCTACCCAAAGTCACTCATAAGCCAGAAAACAAACTTAGTAAAGGTCCAGGCAAGATCACCTATGTTCCTTTCAGTGCCTTATCTGAAAAATCAGATTGTTTCCTCCAATGAATGTACATACTTTGGAAGTAAGCAGTTTTAAAGTGGAATTTTCTATGGAGGTTTCAAAAGCTCTTTACCAACTCAAGAACCACAAGGTAAGAACCAGAATCACATTAACCTTTTAGTTAAATGCTTCTGATTCATGGATAATACCAATTATTTCAACTCACTGACAACCTGGCTACCAACAAGAAAATTTAAGGAAAAAATTCACCCATTCAAGAAATAAACCTCAGTACACAGCTCCTTTCCTTGTTTCATGACATCTTAAGCCTCACACACAACTTCCTTCTACATAATATACCTTTTATACTTGTTGACATGTGATGGGGTGGGGGTGAAGGGTTGACAAAGTGTGTGTGTTTATGTATGTGTGTGTAATAATCAGCCATTTCAGGGACAATTTTACCCAGCAGAATATATATGAAATATGTTTAATGTAGTAGTTCTCTACCCTGATTCTTTCTTTCTTTTTTTTTTTTTTGGTAACTTTTTATTCCTGATCCTGGTTTAATGTAAAAAGTGATGTTTTACTTCCCACCTTCCCTGATGAAGGCAGAGTCAATGGGTGGATATGGCAGGGGGGCGGTGTCAACTTCATGGACGGGAAGCACTCTAAAGGTTAAAATTGCCTAATGACAACTGAATTTGACCTTTTGGACCAGGGAGTCACCCGGTATTGCAAGTATTTCACCCCAGAGGCTAAATGACCATCTGTCCATGATGCACTGCCCCTTCCAACACCAGGAATCCACATTCCCAGAAAGAAACTAGGCTGACAGCAATCCTCCTGCCTCCCCGCTTCCAGGTCAGGAAAGGCACAAAAAGGGCCAACAAATAATACTGACACGATGCTTTGGATCCAGGAGGCCTTGTGGCACCGGGAGAAGAATACGGATGGTCCCATCTGGCGAATGGGAACGCTGAGGTATTGAGAGGGTGAAATACTTTCAGCCATAGGTGAGGGGCTACCAGGAAATTTAAGAGGGAGACTTTTTCCTGGGGACAGGTGGAGAAGGTACACGGGCCAACGACAGTGAACACAACTCTCAACAAAGAGGCAATTCCAACTCTTAGGCCACCATAGTAAAGCAGCCAAGGATACCCTAATTGTCCTCAGAGCAGTAGAGATGATTCCTTCACAGAGGGAATCCTACACTCCAAACTCTCTGGGGCCCACCCTTGAGACTGCATGCGGGGCTGGAGATTTAGGCAGGAACGGCCTGGGGAGGCACGTAGGGTAGCTCTGCTTCTTAAGGCATGGCTGCTGTCTTCATGGAGTGGGCCCAACCCTGTAGGAAAGCTTAATGGGATGGAACACTGTTGCCAAAGGAACCTGCCCCCTCCAGGGGTTGGAGGCTTCTATTAAAGCTAAACGGCATCATCAAAACAAGCAATTTCCTGTGCCACTTGGTAGAACAAGGAGAAACGGGGCAAAGAACGAAAATTGAACATTATCTGCAGATGATTGTCTAACTAGAAAACCCAAGGGGCTGAACTGGAAAACTATCAAAACTGATGGGAATTTGCTCAGGTGGCCGATTAAAAGTCAGGTCTAAAAAATCAAATGCTTTTTGGATCATTTGGGCATGGCTTGACACCTTGGAGGAGCTGTGCTTTTCTGGGAGCCCTCCGAGCTTTGGGCAGCTTGCCATGTTTCGAAAGATGGAGGTGAGCCAGGGTGCTGGACCCTCAGCAGCAGCAACTCTATCTCAAACGCCAATGTCGGAAAGGTGCCTGGGGCAACTGCTGCATAAGGGGTGGGGACAACCACCTCTGCCCTCTCGTGGAGGGGGGGGCCTCTCCCCAGTTCCGACCACTCCCTTTACCCCCAGCTTCTCTATTCCAACCCAAGAGACACATAAGGAAGTTTGGCAAGGGCCGGTGCAGGAGCCACCAAGGGTGGATGTGGGCAGATTGTGCTGTCATCTCCAAACGAAGTAAGTTTTAAAAACAAAGGGGGCCGGCTGACAGGTCCCACATGTCTGTACTGTTGTTGCCTCATTGGTCAGAAGCCTCGAGAGGCCACGGCGCTGCGCACTGAATGGGGTCTCCCACGATGGTCAAAATGGTTGAGGGAGGCCCCACGAGGCTGTGCATGCCAATCTGGCTGGCGAAGTCCCGCAGTTATTTGCGGTCCAGGCTGGCGTGTAGCTGGGCCTCCCGCACCATGCGGTCGAAGGAGCGCGTGTTGGTCTCCTCGCGCACCTTCTCGCGCACGTGGAAGGAGGCCCGGGCTGTGGAGCGGGCGCTCTCCAGCGCACTGCGCCGTTCCCGCGACAGCTGCTCGCTTCGCTCCAGCTTGCGCCCAATGGCCTGGAGCAGCTCTCGCCGGCGGCAGTCTTCGTCCCTCTCCACCTTCTCCTTGTTGGCGCGTTGGGCTCGTTCCTTCTCCATCCGGCTCTGGCCTACGCGCCGCGCCTTCTGCTGCACTGCTTCCTCGGCCACCTGCGTTGCGTGCTGCAGCCGTCGCTCCCCCGCCCGGGCCAGCGCCTCCAGGTGCGCCTGATGCTCCCGCTCTTTGCGCTCTGCCGCCTCCTTGGCCCGCCGACCCTGCAGCTCCTCTCGCCGGGCCCGCTCCCGCAGCTCTCGCGTACGCTGCTCCACCAAATGCTCGTAGTTCTCCTGCGCACGGCCTAAGCTGGCTTCCAGCGAGCTCCGCAGGCCCTCTCGCTCCTGGCGCTGCTGCCGCGCCCGGCCCTGGAGCAGCGCCTCGTGGCGCGCCCGCTCGGCCCGGCTCAGCTCCCGCTTCTCCCGCTGCAGCTGGCCCTCCTGGCGCTGCTTGGCGCGGGCCGCGCGCAGGGCGCGTTCCCTGCGGATCTGTTCGGCCCGCTCCCGCCCTTCCTGCAGGCCTTCCTCCCGCTGCTTCAGGTTTTGCTCCTGCTGGAGCTTGCGCAGCCGATCCTCCCGGGCCGCGCGCTCCGCCCGCTCCCGCCGCAATAGGCCCTGGCGCTCGGCCAGCTCCCGCCGCCGCTCCTCGCTGCGCTCATACTGTCGCTGCCGCCGCCGCGCCGCCTCGCGCTCTTCGCGGCCACGGCGGCCTCGCCGCTCCTCCACCTGCGCAACCCAGGCTCGGCGGCCCTGCTCCAGGGCGCGCTGCTTCTCCCGCTCCTCGCGCTCCCGCCGCTGCTCAGCGCGCATACGCTGCAGCTCCCACTGCCCGTGGGCCGCGGCGCGCTGCTCCAGCAGCAGGAGCTCCTCCTGGTGCCGCGCCAGCATGAGCGCCGCGATCTTCCGGTCACGCTCCGGCACCCCGCGCAGGCCGCGCTCGGCGCGCACTTGGCGCACGATGCGCTCCACGTGCTGAGCTGTCTGCGGCGAGTGGCTCAGGTCGCCGAGGCTGAAGCTCCGGCCGGTGATGGGAACCAGGGTCAGGGCCGACGGGCGGCCCGGAGCGTTGGTGTTGGAGGACCCCGACCCCGCCAGGCAGCTGTTCCTGGCCGAGCCCCGCTGCGGCCAGCGCAGCTCCCGCAGGCTTTCCCCACTGTAGGAGGACGACGATGCGCCCGACTCGGAGCTGAGGGCGCCCTCACGCCGGCGCGACAGCGAGTCCAGCGAATGGCTCTTCCTGCCTGTCCGAGAACCCGCTGGCGGAGGTTGGGTCCGGGCCGAGGAGGGACTGGAGGAAGCCTTGCGGGCCGCACGCGGAGCAGGCGAGGCCGGGAGGCTGGCGCTGCTGCAGCTGCTGCTACTGCCCGCGCTCCGGGCGGAGGCCGAGGCGGAGGCCGCGGCAGCTGCGGGGCCCAACGGCGTGAAGAGGCGTCGCTTCTCCTCGCGCATGATGCGCTCGCGCTCCGCCCGGCATTGCTGCAGCTTGGCCCGCCGCTCCGCCTCGTAGGCCTCGTACAGGCCGGTGGCCACCCGCATGGAGCGTCCCGGAGCCTCGCGCACCAGGTCGGCCAGGGCCCGCGGCAGCAGCTCCACCGGCTTGACCGCACAGCGGGCGCAGGCCTCTAGCGAGCGGGGGCTGGTCAGCACGTAGCGGCTGCCCTCCGCCTCTGGGCAGTCGAAGTTGAAGAGGTCGAGGTGCAGCAGCGGGGACTGCTCCCGCCGCCCGCCTTCTGCGGCTGCACACGGGACTTCCGCCTTGCGGGGCACCGCCGCGGAGGCGGAGGCCGAGGCCGAGGAGACTGAGGGCTGCTGGGCGTCCTGGTTATCAGGGGGCACGGACGCCGCGGCCTCGTCCCCGCCTGAGTCTCCAGCCTCCGCTCCTGCCTTCTCTTCTTCAGGCACCGGGTCCACCATGGCTGAGCCCGTCCTTTGTTGGAATCTCTGTGGATGACAAGGAGGGACATCGAGGAATACATGTGAGAGCTGCTCCCCCCCTCATCGTCCATATTCACCCCATCCCAACTTAATCCATTTTCGGATTAGGCTCAGAGGCTTTGGTGGAACATAAATCATAAAACCGATGTCGGAAAGCCCAGGCAGCGCGCCAGAACGGGGATGGGGGTGGGGCGGGCACTCGTGCTCAGAGAGCAGCCTGGATCTCCCTCGGCCGCGGAATGCGGGGTGGAGGCCTGTGTCGAGGCTCCTCTGGGCGCCTGGCCGGCTGGATGCATCCCCTTCCTGCTGCAAGTTAAAAGATCCAGGTGCAGGCAGCAGCTAGCAAGGGAGGCGCTGGAGGATTCCCGAGAGGATTAGCGTATTTGTTTGTAGCTTATGCGGGCTACCGGGGATGCAGCTTTGCAGGAACAAAAAAAGCAAGAGGCCTGTTCATCCCCAGGGACCCCATTTGCCTAGGGGAAGAAGTTTATGGTTGATTTCCCCTGCCAAAGGAGACTCCGGCGCAGGGCCCCCGGGTGATTGAAGGGCTGGGAGAAATCTCCAAGGCCTCTCCGGGAGGGGTGATGGAGTCTTTCTCCCGCAGCTCGCTCAGGGCTTGCTGAGGGCTCTGCACGCCGCCTCTGCCCCCACCTCCGCCCCCACCGCGTGTTTGCTGGGGATGGAGAAGGCGCCTGGATGCTCTCAGATGCACCCCATCTCCTCCAAGTCTGAATGTGCTAAAGATACTATCCACCCCAGTCTGGTTTCAGATACCCGCCCTCGGGTGCCCTCCGAGTTCTCCCACAGCATTCCAGTGGGTGGGCTTCTGGAGCGCAACGAACCTGGCCGCACCAGTGTCCATAGCTCCCGGTACCCGGGCTGGTTCACTCACCCCGCGTCCTGGGCTTCGGCCCCGCGCCAAGGGCTTTTGTTCGCAGCTCGCCGCTGTCCCCTGCGCTTCTTGATTCAGTCTCTGCGCCGGCGGGGTTGGGTTACTGCCGGCTGCAGCCGCGAAAGGAGCCCCATCTGCCGCCGCCAGCGTCCCTCCATGGGGTCTGCGAGCCGGGCGCACGCACCCCAGATACTACCTACACGAGGCAGGGGCAGTGCGACAAAGTCTCCCTGAAATAACGCGGCTCTGCACCCTTTCCTCACACCGATTCTTTAAAAAAGAAGCCAGGTTCCGTCGCTGCTGCATCCCTCTACACCTCTACAACTGTGGAGGTACCGCAGGTCCCACGCTGCCCCCTGCGCCTCCTGGCGGACAGTCGGGGGTGCTAGTTTGTTTGCTTAGAGGACGAAGCAGCAATTTAAAAAAAAGTATGTATGCACATATACACACACATATAATATGTATGCATATATACACACGTGTAATATGTATGTATATATATAATACACACATACAGGTAGATATAGGTATAGATATAGAGAGATATAGATACATAGATCAACAAGAAACCCTAGTCATTCAGCAGCCTAATTCGGTAAAACGAAGGAATCTCTCAGCTTGTTTCTAAAGGAAACCCTGAGGAGCAAACAAGCTTGATAGCAAATAATTGGGTGGAAATATGGCGCCTGATGCAAAGTGTGATTTTTTTTTTTTCAATGAAAAACTAAAAACAGGCTGGGCAAGGTGGCTTAACCCTGTAATGCCAGCACTTTGGGAGGCCCAGGCCGGCAGATTACTTGAGTCCAGGAATTTGAGACCAGCCTGGACAACATAGCAAGACCCCATCTCTACAAAAATTTTGAAAAATTAACTGGGATGGTGTCCTGTGCCAGCAGTCCCAGCTACTCTGGAGGCTGAGGTGGGAAGATCACCTGAGCCCACGCGGTTGAGGCTACAGTGAGCCATTATTGCTCTATTGCACTCCAGCCTGGGTGACAGAGTAAGACCCTGTCTCAAACAAAATAAAAACAACACCAAAAATAAGAACACACATGGGTTTGAGGCAGGTGGAACATATGTAACTGGTGTTTAATGCAATGTTTTATGACTTCCTGGTTATAGATAATAATAATTATAACCAGTTAGTGCCATATAATGAGTGTTATTTTAAGACATCTCCTGCCCACCTCTTTTCCACTTTGAGTGGTAGTGGCCATAGGAGACAGGTTGGAGGAATGCTTCATGGAGGGAAGTTGAGGAGTGGGTGTTAACATTAGAGGGCATATTGAACTATGTATTAGATAACCTTGGCTGGGTGTGGTGGCTCACACCTGTAATCCCAGCACTTTTGGAGGCCGAGGCAGGCGGATCACTTGAGTTCAGGAGTTTGAGACCAGCCTGGCTAACATGGTGAAACCCTGCCTCTACTAAAAATACAAAAATTAGCTGGGTGTGGTGGCACCTACTGTAATCCTAGCTACTCGGGAGGCTGAGGCAGGAGAATTGCCTGAACCTGGGAGGCAGAGGTTGCAGTGAGCCAAGACTGCACCACTGCACTCTAGCCTGGGTGACAAAGCGAGACTGTCTCAAAAAAAAAAATTAAAATAAATTTTTAAAAATTGTCAGGTAGGCTCTGAGAAGAAATTGAAAGGTTTTAAGTGGGGAAATGACATGATTTTGTTTATAACTCTGGCAATAGTGAAGTGGAGGCTTTACAAGGGCCAGGGCCAGGAAGAGGCAGCAAGCCCAGTTAGCTAGACACTGTGATCACCCAAGGCAGGAAGGATTGGCGCCAGAGAGGAACAGTGGGAGGAGGAATATGGCACATAGTGATGGGGAGGGCCAGGGAAAGATGGATTCCTTTTTGGATGGCTTGATTGAGGTAGAGCTGCTCAGCAGGTGGCTGGTAAGTTGTGTCAGATATCTGGACTGGAGCTAGAATTAGGGCATCATGACCATATACACGGTTCCTAAAACCAACAGTGTGAGTGAGATCACTCAGGGAGGGCAGGTGGAGCAATGAGAGAGGCTGGCAGGGCATGGATAGGGCTGCTAAGGGACAAGGACTTCAGGAAGGGGACCGAGGAGGAGTGCCACCAGGACAGACAGCAAAGTGTGGTCTTGTGTGAGCTACCAGTGGGGCATTGCAGGAGGAGAATGCACCCCTCATGTTAAGAGCTACCGAGGTCTAGGAGGTTTCACCTGGAGTCAAATACCCACTGAACTGGCAGTTATGAGTCTTGAGTGACATTGGCAAAAACAGCTTAGTATTGCACTGGGCAGATGCCGAAGTGTAGGAAGCTGAGGTGCAATGGGAGGTGAGAAAGTGAGAGTTATTGATGCTTTTGACATTCAGGTAGTAGTGTTAAGAACACGAAGGCTTTGGAATTTTATCTTACTTATATACTAAGAAGTGAGCTTGTTAGCCATCACTGTTCCATAGATGCCGGCAGAAGACAGGAAACTTCTGGGTCAGAAATCACCGACTTTGTTACTCATGACACAGCAGGCAGCATGAGGTCATGCTTTGTTGGCCCCGCCCCCCTTGCTCCACAAGTCCCATGGGTCATAGGCAGTGAATTAGATTAGTAAACTCTAAACTTTTCAACAAGGCTACTAGCAAACCTGCTCAGCCATTGCCCCAGTGAGCAACATTATCTTTATTATCTTGAACCACAAACAAAGCTTCCCTCTTCCCTGTAGGGAGATTCTATCTCTAGCATCCTTGAAAAATAGTCCAACTGGGCGTGGTGGCTCATACCTGCAATCTAGCACTTTGGGAGGTTGAGGCTGGAGCCCGAGTTTGAGACCAGCCTGGGCAACATAATGAGACCTTGTCTTTACAAAAATTAATAAAATTAGCCAGGTGTGGTGGTGCACACCTGTAGTCCCAGCTACTCTAGAGGCTGAGGTAGAAGAATTGCTTGAGCCTGGGAGGTGAAGGCTGCAGTGAACTGTGATTGCATCACTGCACTCCAGCCTCTCACTCTAGGGAACAGAGTGAGACCCTGTCAAGAAAGGAAAAATGGCTGGATGCAGTGGCTCACACCTGTAATCTCAGCACTTCGGGAGGCCGAGTTGGAGGGATCACTTGAGCCCAAGAGTTTGAGACCAGCCTGAACAACATAGTGAAACCCCGTCTCTACTTAAAATACAAAAATTTGCTGGGCATGGTGGTGGGCATCTGTAATTCCAGCTTCTCAGGAGGCTGAGGCAGGAGAATTGCTTCAATCTGGGAGGCAGAGGTTGCAGTGAGCTGAGATCGAGACACTGAACTCCAGCCTGAGTGACAGAGTAAGACTGTCTCAAAAAAAAGGAAGGATGGAAGGAAGAAAATAGTCGTCTTTACAAGACATGTAGAATTCGGCTGGGCATGGCGGCTCACACCTATAATCCCAGCACTTTGGGAGGCCAAGGCGGGTGGATCATCTGAGGTCAGGAGTTTGAGTGAAACCCTGGCCAACAAAGCGAAACCTGGCCAACATAGTGAAACCCTGTCTACTAAAAATACAAAAATCAGCTGAGTGTGGTGTGTGGTGGGACACACCTGTAATCCCAGCTACTTGGCAGGCTGAGGCAGGAGAATTGCTTGAACCTGGGAGGCAGAGGTTGCAGTGAGCTGAGATGATACCACTGCACTCCAGCCTGGACAACAGAGTGAGACTCTGGCTTGGGGGAAAAAAAAAAAAAAAAAAAGACATGTAGAAATGACATGAAGAATTACTCTCAATAGAGAAAAGATGCAATTGGTTCACAAAGCTAGTAAGAGGTAGGGCTGGGATTTGGACCTGGCTCTGTCTAATCCTGAAGTGGATCACATGCATTGTATTAATCTTTCCACACCAAACAGTGTCTGTAGACACGCGGATTCAGATGGAGATGAGCAGGGTGGGCAAGCTGACCTTTCCAAACCTCATTTTCCCCCTCTTTGCATAGAATCTTATTAAATTGTCTCCCTCAATGATTAATTATGTCTATGGAAAAACTATATAAATGTTATCTTTATCCTTCAGTTTTCACATTTGTTAAATAGGAACAATAATGCCTACATTCCAGAAGTGTTATCAGAACTAGACCAGCTATACGCAAAGTATCTAGACCAGCACATTGTCAGTAAGCAGTGGTACAATGGTTACCATTTATTTTTGTAAGCCTTGTCTTACGGACATGGTGAGAATCAGTATCTGTAGTATTTGCAGGTTCTTAAGGGGAAGCCCAATAAATGTTCTACCCTTGATTAAGGAATGATTCTTCATCTGGGAAGGTCATGCAAGGAGAGGGCAGGGGAAGGGCACCTTGAAATAGGACACTGACCTAACCAGCCACTTTGCCAGAACTGACTTGGCAGTCAATGTGGTACCATCGAACTGTCAGTTACCTCCCACTTCCCATCTTTAAGTGGCTTGGACATTTCAGGAGATGGATTACACTTCAGGTTGGGAGTGCTAGAATGCCATAGTTTAAGAGCATTAAATCCAATTTTATTATAGTACCCAGTAAAGAGAACAGCCCAATTTGGAAACATTCACCTGCCTCTTATGAGTGGGGATAGTGGACATGATGGTAAAAAAGTATGCTCTTGGAGGCCGGGCGCTGTGGCTCAAGCTTGTAATCCCAGCACTTTGGGAGGTTGAGGCAGTCAGATCGCGAGGTCAGGAGACCGAGACCATCCTGGCTAACATGGTGAAACTCTGTCTCTACTAAAAATACAAAAAATTAGCCAGGCATGGTGGTGGGTGCCTGTAGTCCCAGCTACTCGGGAGGCTGAGGCAGGAGAATTGCTTGGACCCAGGAGGTGGAGGTTGCAGTGAGCCAAGATCGAGCCACTGCACTCCAGCCTGGGTAACAGAGTGAGACTTCATCTCAAAAAAAAAAAAAAAAAAAAAAAAAAAAAAAAAAAAGGCCGGGCGCGATGGCTCAAGCCTGTAATCCCAGCACTTTGGGAGGCCGAGGCGGGTGGATCACAAGGTCGAGAGATCGAGACCATCCTGGTCAACATGGTGAAACTCCGTCTCTACTAAAAATACAAAAAATTAGCTGGGCATGGTGGCGCATGCCTGTCATCCCAGCTACTGAGGAGGCTGAG
Source organism: Saimiri boliviensis (assembly GCF_048565385.1). NCBI lineage: Eukaryota > Metazoa > Chordata > Mammalia > Primates > Cebidae > Saimiri > Saimiri boliviensis. Next base: position 34,160,179 of record NC_133450.1, on the reverse strand, counting down.
GCAGGAGAATTGCTTGAACCCAGGAGGCGGAGGTTGCGGTGAGCCGAGATCGCGCCATTGCACTCCAGCCTGGGTAACAAGAGCCAAACTCCGTCTCAAAAAAAAAAAAAAAAAAAATGTGGGCTTGGGAGTCAAACAGATGGGGATGGGTGCAGTGGCTGTACCTGTAATCCCAACACTGTGGGAGGCTGAGGTGAGAGGATCACTTGAGCCCAGAAGTTTGAGGTTGTGGTATGCTAGGATTGCAACCACTGCTCTCTAGCCCGGGCGGCAGAGTGAGACCCTGTCTCATTTTTTTAAAAAAAGAAAAAACAAAAGGCAGATGGATAGCAGCTCCTCCAGGCTGTGTGATTTTAGGCAAGTTTCTTTCTTTCTTTCTTTCTTTTTTTTTTTTTTTTTTTTTTTTTTTTTTTTTTTTTTGAGGCGGAGTTTTGCTTGTTACCCAGGCTGGAGTGCAATGGCGCGATCTCAGCTCACCGCAACCTCCGCTTCCTGGGTTCAGGCAATTCTCCTGCCTCAGCCTCCTGAGTAGCTGGGATCACAGGCACGCGCCACCATGCCCAGCTAATTTTTTGTATTTTTAGTAGAGACGGGGTTTCACCTTGTTGACCAGGATGGTCTCGATCTCTTGACCTCATGATCCACCCGCCTCGGCCTCCCAAAGTGCTGGAATTACAGGCTTGAGCCACCGTGCCCGGCCTAGGCAAGTTTCTTAACCTCTCTGAGCCTCAACTCCCAGTCTTTCAAAAAGGAAGGCACAATATGGACTGTTAGTTTACCTTGCACAGACCATTAGAGATAATAATAACTAGATACACCATGAGAGCCTTTAAAATTACTAGCTCACTAATCTAGACAAATACCATCCTGTGTAGACGTGATCATCTCCATTTAAATTGCTTCACACAGTCCCCAACACCCACTTCAGCTCAATGTACTCACACTCATCCATTCCCCTTCCTGTCAGTAGAGTCATATTTGCAGAATAGAGGTTTTCTCACTGTAAAGTTCTACATCAGGCATTGAAAAACTATGATCTGTGGGCCAGATCCACTGCTTGGTTTTTTGTAAATCAAGTTTTACTGGAACACAGTCATGCTTATTGTTTGTATAGTATCTGTACTGTTTTTGCACCACAATAGCTGACTTGAGTAGTCTGGACAGACACTGTGTGACTCAACAAAGCTTGAAGTATTTACTACTGGGCTCTGTACAGAAACACTTTGCCAACCCCTATTGTAGTGACTGATAATAGCTTGGGCCAGTTATCTATGTATTGCCTCACAACTCCAAATTCACCCGGCAGTACCTGTTCTGGGGTCATGTACTGGTAAGCGTTTTCCACCTGACAGTGAGCCCAGTGTGAAGGGTTGTCAGTAGGAGGAACCAAGGTGACATTGAGGAGGAAGGGACTGCTCTTCCCAACCCTGCGTGCTGTTTGCTTTTTCTTGCCCGTGCTGCATGGTTGGTGGCAGTTCAGCTGTGTGGGAACGTCTGTGGTACTCTGCTCCAATTGCATGCCCAGAACAGCCCCTTGGTGACCTTGCAGCCCTGGCCCAGGCCTGGTGACCACCTTCTGGTTCCTTCCTGAGGTAGACACCAAGTGTTCTAGGCCTCATACCCATAGTGTGCTCTGGCTTCCTTACCAGCCTCAGCTCACTTGTAGTTTCCTGCGTGTCCAACAGCTGTGGAGTGGCTCTGCTCTGGGCAGACTTATGTGCCACCCAATGGGTTCTAACAATACCTCCTCTAAGGAGGTCTGAACTCCGCTCTTTTGTGTGTGTGTGTGTGTGTGTGTGTGTGCGTGCGTAGAGACAAGGTCTTGAACTCCTGGACTCTAGTGATCCTCCTGCCTCAGCCTCCCAAAATGCTGGGATTACTGGCATGAGCCACTGCACCAGCTCCCCAGTCTTGAGGAGGGAGCTCTCCTTCCAAGTTGTCCTTCCTTGAGTACTCTCCTTCAGCCTTGGGGAACGGTTAGAGTTCTCTTTATATCTTTACATTGATGACTTTTCTTTCATAGCTTCGAACCTCTTTATGTTAGGGTTCTCTGTTTAAATTACTATGTGGTTTCTGTATCTTGATTGGACCCAGAACTATCTACAACTTAATGTGTAACTATTCCCAGTTTCTGAGACTAAAGACTTAAGAAGAAATTTAGGACACAATCCAGTGGGTAAATGTTAAAAGTAAAGTGTTTTATTTCATACTTTAATGAAGTAATATCTGTTCATCAAAGGAGGAAATGTAAAAGTACATGAAAAGAAAGAAAAAAGTCCTGTGTAGAAAAATCATTGCCAAAAGACCACCGCTGTTACATCTTGGTGTGTAGGTGGCAGGGACTTGCAAGCTGCAGGAGGACAGATTCTTGTCTGTTTCTGCTCACAATTGCCTAGAATCCAGTACGTGGTAGCCCTCCTGCTGGATGCATCAAGAGGGAATGAGGTCGAAGTAGTGCTACTTTGGCCACTGTGTGTACCAAAAAACCACCTTGTTAAAGTACCCTGAGCCATTAAGCTGCTTTGGTGAGTCTTTAGAGTTAAGCATCTTAAGCAGGTGATGCTCATGGTTGAGAATTGTCTCGTGGGACAGGAGAGGACCAGGCTGCCCTGAACTGTGGAGCTACGTCAGCCAGAGCCTTAAGATTAATCCAATGGACTTTTCTGTCACTCCTTGTAGGGCGACAGAAGCGTCCTCCTTGAGTGTGACCAGGCACCAGGGGTGCTACCCCGTGGACATCTCGTCTATGAAATGTTTGTGCTTGAAAGAACGGGCTGGTGCTCAGGAGTCAAGCTTGTTTCCAGTCTCTGCCTCTCCTGCTGGGCCGTCTGCCTCTGGCATAAGCCACTTTTCTGCTCAGTGCCTTTAGGCCCCTTCCATTTCAGAGAGGCTACGCTAGTGTTACAGCCACTGTTCCCATTGGCTTCTCCCCTGTGTCCCTGCCTATCAACGTGCACGCATGCACACGCAGACTTGTGCTGATGTATTTCTTTTTCTAAAAAAATTTTAACTTTAATTTTATTTTTTGAGACAGAGTCTTTCTCTGTTGCCCAGGCTGGAGTGCAGAGGCACGATCATGGCTCACTGTGTCCTTGACCCCCAGGGCTCAAGTGATCCTCCCACCTCAGTCTTTCAATAGCTGGAACTAAAGGCATGTACCACCATGCTCAGCTAATTTTTTTGTTTTTGTAGAGATGAGGTCTCACTATGTCATCCAGGCTGGTCTCAAATTCCTGGGCTCAAGCAACCCTGCCCCTTGGATTCCCAAAGTGTTGGGTTATAGGCATGAGCACTTGTGCCTAGCGCCCCCTCCTTTTTCTTCTTAATGGACAATTCTAATTTAGAACATTATGCACCATTGGTCTCCATGATGCCTTAGACCAGTCATTCCAATGTATATATTTAGACATTCAGAGATGAGTCATGTTCCACTTCTGGAATATGAGTGATCACAGGCAGAATATGTGTCTCCTGGGGATCAGGAATTTACCACCAGGCTCCTTTTACATTTAATTTTTAAATTTTTATTTAAAAAAAAAATTTATTTTTTTAAAATTTAATTTTTAAATTTTTATTTTTTTGAGATGGGTGTCTTGCTCTGTTGCCCAGTCTGGCCTCAAACTCCTGGGATCAAGAAATCTGCCCACCTTAGCCTCCCAAACAACTGGGATAACAGGAACCCACCACCACCCCCAGCCATCAGGCTCCTTTTTTACCCACCCAAATGTGTCAATCAATCACACTACAACAACAAATGCATTGAATAGTTATTGTTAAAAATGTGCCAAACTTAGGATGTCTGGAAATACTGAGAAAGGGAAGACAGGGCCCTTACCCTGAGTGCCAGTTGGAGCAATAAGACCCAAACATTCAAGAAGTTAAATAACCAGAGTTAAATCCATTGCAAGAGCTGATAATAAACATAAGAAAGTGGTCACAGGCAGAATGTGATGAATGCATTACTAATGAGTTATACAGTGCTAGGTTAGTCCCTCAACCTTGCTGAGTCTGACTTCCTTTCTTGATTGTATTAGTTTGCTGGGGCTGCTGTAACAAAATGCCCCAGATTAGGTGGCTGAAGCAATGAAAATGTATTTTCTCACAGTTCTGGAGGCTAGAAGTCCAAGATAATGATGTCAACATCTTAATTTCTTCTGGGACCTCTCTCTGTGGCTTGCAGATGGCCACCTTCTCATTATATCTTCACATTTGTCCCTCTGTGTTTTCTGTGTCCTAATTTCTTCTTATAAGGCTATTAGTCCCATTGGATTAGGCCACCCCAATGACTCCACTTTAATTTAATTACTTTTTATTTTTTAGAGATGGTATTGTTATGTTGATCAGGCTGGTCTCCAACTCCTGGCTATAAGCCATCTTCCCTTGGCCTCCCAAAGTGCTGGGATTAGAGGCATGAGCCACCACACCCAGCCTTAACCACTTCTTTAAAGGCATGATATGATTTGGATCTGTACCCCTGCCCAAATCTCATGGCAACTATAATCCCCAGTGTTGGAGTTGAGGGCTCGTGGGAAGTGATTGGATCGTGGGAATGGACTTTCGTGAATGTTTAGCATCATCCTCCTGGTGCTGTTCTTGTGATAGAGAGTGAGTGAGTTATCGTGACAGCTGGTTGTTTAAAAGTTTGTAGTACTTTCCTGCTCCTTCTCTTCTGTCTTTCTCCAGCCACGTAAGATGTGCCTACTTCCCCTTTGCATTACACCATCATGGTAAGTTTCCTGAGGCCTCCCCAGAAGCCAAGCAGATGCCAGCATCATGCTTCCTGTACAGCCTGTGGAAACATGAGCCAATTAAACCTCTTTTCTTTATAAATTACCCGGTCTCAGGTATTTCTTTCTTTTTATTTTTTGAGGTAGAGTGTTGCTCTGTTGTCTAGGCTGTAGTGCAGTGGCACGATCTCGGCTCACTACAACCTCCATCTCCTGAGTTGAAACAATTTTTCTGCCTCAGCCTCCCAAGTAGCTGGGATTACAGGTGTGAGCCACCACACCTGGCCTTTTGTTTTAATTTTAATTTTTTTTTGAAATACAGTCTCCTTCACCCAGGCTGGAGTGCAATGGTGCAATTTCAGCTCACTGCAACCTCTGCCTCCTCAGTTCAAATGATTCTCATGCCTCAGCTTCCTGAGTAGCTGGAATTATAGATGTGTGCCACCACATCCAGCTAATTTTTGTAATTTTTAGTAGAGCACCATGTTGCCCAGGCTAGTCTCAAACTCCTGAGCTCAAGTGATCCACCCACCTCGGCCTCCCAAAGTGCTGGAATTACAGGCGTGAGCCACTGTGCCTGGCTTCAGTTATTTTTCTTTATGGCAATGTGAGAATGAACTAATATAAGGCCCCATCTTCAGTCACATACTGAGGTACTGGAGGTTAGGGTTTCAACATACGGATTTTGGGAAGAACACAATTTAGCCTATAACACTGATGAAATGGAAATAATGATTCTTGGATATCTACAGTTACTCAAATATTAATGGAGTGCTACTGTGTGCCAAGCACTGGTATTATAGTGGTGGAGCCCTAGTGCCATGGGAAATTCAGTTATAAATCATCACACATGTGCTGGGAAGCAGAGGGACTGCTGGAAGACCCTCTAATCAGGCAAGAGATGGGCATGGCCTGAACTAAGGCAGCAGCAATGAGAATAGAGAGCACAGGAAAAAAAGGTAAATTCATGAGAAAGAATCAACAAAATTGGTGAGTGATTAAGTGTGGCATCAAAACACCTGAGTGAGACAGGAGCAGCGGCTCACACCTGTAATCTCAGCACTTTGGGAGGCTGCGGTGGGCGGATCACTCGAGACCAGCCTGGCCAACATGGTGAAACTCTATCTCTATTAAAAATACAAAAAATCAGCTGGGTGTGGTGGCAGGTGCCTGTAATCCCAGCTACTCGGGAGGCTGAGGCAGAATTGCTTGAACCTGGGAGGTGGAGGTTGTAGTGAGCAGAGATGGTGCCACTGCACTCCAGCGTGGGCAACAGAGCAAGACTCTGTCTCAAACAAAAACAAAAGAAACTCTCCTGGGTGTTTGGCTTGGTCAACTGGATAGGTGTGGGAAGGACAGGTTGTGCTGAGGTGGGAAGTGGGGGAGGAGGAGAAGCAAAGATGATGAGATCCACTTTCAACATGTTGACTGGCCATATCTATCAGGCATCTAACCTAGTGGTTAATAGTATGAGTTTCAGAGTCCACAAACCTGAGGCCAAATCCCAGCTTATCAGGTCCTGTCTGTGTGATCCTGGGAGTTACTCAAACTTTCTGAACTGGCATTTGTTTAAAATGGGTACAGTAGTATCTCCCTTACAAGGTTGTTGCTGAGAATTACACGAGATTAAATATGTTCAGCACATAACACAGTGTACCCATGCATCTGGGATGTAGTATTACTCAACAGGTGGAAGGCCGTTATTATCGTCACTACATTTAGATGAAATGATGAGCAAATCCAAGCTTTCTTTTGATTGGTTTCCTGTGTGTTTACAAATCATGTCTCTAACTTGGATTTCAGTTCCTCTAGTCCATTTGGGAACATTGCTTTCTACTTTTTTTGCCATTTGTTCCTGGAGATTGGGGTATTTTCCTGACGCTCAGCTCTTTGATAGGACTGACTAGAAGGCAGGATTATTCTGTTTACTGGAGGCCAATTTTGAGAAGGGAACTCAACGCACACACCACACTCTTACCACCAGGTGGCGTCCCTCCACTGGTCATCTGTGTGTTGCTCTGGTATTATTCCACTAAAGTGAGGAATCAGGCCTGGAAACACCAAACCAAATCCTTAAAACCCAAGAGAATATGAAGTTCACTCAAAGGACAGTTTCACAAGGGGATCTGAAGAAAGTGTGTTCCTCATTCTGGCCACTGGAATTGACTTCAGGCTACAAGTGTGTGTGTCTGTTTTTAGACAAGGTCTTGCTTTGTCACCTGGGCTGGAGTGCGAGTGCAGTGGCAAGATCCCAGCTCAGTGCAGCCTCGACGTCCTGAGCTCAAGCAGTCCTCCCACCCCAGCCTCCTGAGTAGCTGGGACTACAGCTGTGCTCTACCACACCTGATGAATTTTTTAATTTTTATTTTTCTGTAGAGACTGGGTCTTAACTATGTTGCCCAGGCATGTTACCCAGGCTGCTCTCAAACTCCTGAGCTCAAGTGATGCTCCTGCCTCAGCCTCCCATGGTGCTGGGATTACAGGTGTGAGCCACCATGCCTGACCAAGCCTACAATTCTTTTTTTTTTTTTTGAGACGGAGTTTCGCTCTTGTTACCCAGGCTGGAGTGCAATGGCGCGATCTCGGCTCACCGCAACCTCCGCCTCCTGGGTTCAGGCAATTCTCCTGCCTCAACCTCCTGAGTAGCTGGGATAACAGGCACGCACCACCATGCCCAGCTATTTTTTTTGTATTTTTAGTAGAGACGGGGTTTCACCATGTTGACCAAGATGGTCTCGATCTCTTGACCTTGTGATCCACCCGCCTCGGCCTCCCAAAGTGCTGGGATTACAGGCTTGAGCCACCGCGCCCGGCCAAGCCTACAATTCTTTAAGGAGGCCATGCTGTCTCATGCTTCTGTGTCTGTGTGTCATCTGCAGGAAGGACTTGTTTCAGGAATACTTTGCCTCACTAACTCCTCTGCCACAACTCAGCTCAGATGTCACCTCCTTGGTGATGTCTTCCTTGATTGGCTTTTCAGTCTGGGTGGACACCTCTCTAGGGTACTTCCATCCCACCCTGTGCATGGCTCTTGAGTGGAGGTACAATATACAGTTTTAGTCATTGGTTTTTTTTTTTTGTTTGTTTGTTTTTTGAGACGGAGTTTCGCCCTTGTTACCCAGGCTGGAGTGCAATGGCACGATCTCGGCTCACCGCAACCTCCGCCTCCTGGGTTCAGGCAATTCTCCTGCCTCAGCCTCCTGCGTAGCTGGGATTACAGGCACGCACCACCATGCCCAGCTAATTTTTTTGTATTTTTAGTAGAGACGGGTTTCACCATGTTGAGCAGGATGGTCTCGATCTCTTGACCTCGTGATCCACCCGCCTCGACCTCCCAAAGTGCTGGGATTACAGGCTTGAGCCACCGCGCCCGGCCCTTTTTTTTTTTTTTTGAGACGGAGTTTCGCTCTTGTTACCCAGGCTGGAGTGCAATGGCGCGATCTCGGCTCACTGCAACCTCCACCTCCTGGGTTCAGGCAATTCTCCTGCCTCAGCCTCCTGAGTAGCTGGGATTACAGGCACACACCACCATGCCCAGCTAATTTTTTTGTATTTTTAGTAGAGACGGGGTTTCACCATGTTGACCAGGATGGTCTGGATCTCTTGACCTCGTGATCCACCCGCCTCGGCCTCCCAAAGTGCTGGGATTACAGGCATGAGCCACCGCGCCCGGCCCAATATACAGTTTTAAACATTTTATTAAAAAAAAAAACTCCAGCTAGGCATAGTGGCTCAAGCCTGTAATTCCAGCACTTTGGGAGGCCGAGGGGGAGGATCACTTGAGCCCAGGAATGTGAGACCAGCCTGGGCAACATAGTGAGACCCCATCTCTACAAAAAATAAAAATAAAAATAATTCACTGGGCATGGTGACCTGTGCCTATAGTCCCAGCTCCTTGGGAGTCTGAGGCGGGAGGATGACTTAAGCCCAGGGATTTGATGATATAGTGAGCAGTGATCATGCCATTGCACTCCAGCCTGGGTGAAGAGTGAGGTCCTATCTCAAAACAAAAACAGGCTGGGCGTGGTGACTCATGCTTGTAATTCCAGCACTTTGGGAGGCCAAGGTGGGAGATCACTGAGGTTAGGAGTTCGAGACCAGCCTGGCCAACATGGCAAAACCCCGTCTCTGCTAACAATACAAAAATATTAGCCGAATGTGGTGTCGTGTGCCTGTAATCTCAGCTACTAGGGAGGCTGAGGCAGGAGAATTGCTTAAACCCAGGAGGCAAGGCCGGGCGCGGTGGCTCACGCCTGTAATCCCAGCACTTTGGGAGGCTGAGGCGGGTGGATCACGAGGTCAAGAGATCGAGACTATTCTGGTCAACATGGTGAAACCCTGTCTCTACTAAAAATACAAAAATTAGCTGGGCATGGTGGCGCACGCCTGTAGTCCCAGCTACTCGGGAGGCTGAGGCAGGAGAATTGCTTGAACCCAGGAGGCAGAGGTAGTGGTGAGCTGAGATCGTGCCATTGCACTCCAGCTTGGGCAATAGAGCAAGACTCTGTCTCAGAAAACAAAACAAAACAAAAAACTTATTAATAAAAAAGGAACTTCAGCCAGGCGCAGTGGCTCACACCTGTAATCTCAGCACTTTGGGAGGCCGAGGCAGGAGGATCACAAGGTCAGGAGTTTGAGACCAACCTGGCCAACATAGTGAAACCCCATCTCTTATAAAAAAAAATAAAATAAAATAAAAACTTCAAACGTAAGAAAGGAATAAATAATAACCCCCATGCCCCTAAACTTACTGAATTGTAATTTTTTATTTTCTTATCCAGTTCACTTACTAGACAATGACTTCCGTGAGGAGAGGACCTGTATTTTATGATATTTCCTCCCCAGCCCCAGCCACTGTGTCTGATGTAGATATTCAGTAACAGTTTGAGGAATAAATGGAAGTACACTTGGTCCCACTTCTTTGTTCATACTCTTCTGCTTTCCTCCTTTTTTGGGGGAGATTCTCCCCATCTATGCCTTCAAGTCTTTGAGAGGCAAGCAGGGAGTCAGCCATGGGCACTCCCCCGACACTGAGAACTAGGGATGTCTCAGCATAACACCCTCTGCCACCAAAGCTTGGTGTACTAGAATTATCATGGACTTGGACCCACACATACGTGTATCCAAACTTCAGCTCTTTCTTTTTTATTCTTATTTATTTATTTGAGACAGAGTCTCACTCACTCTGTTGCCCAGGCTGGAGTACAGTGGTGCCATCTCAGCTCACTGCAACCTCTGCCTCCTAGGTTCAAGTGATTCTTTAGCTTCAGCCTCCAGAGTAGCTGAGACTACAGGTGTGCACCTCCATGACCGGCTAATTTTTGTATTTTTAGTACAGACTGGGTTTCACCATGTTGGCCAGGCTGGTCTTGAACCCCTGACCTCAAGTGATTCGCCCGCCTCAGCCTCCTAAAGTGCTGGGATTACAGGCATGAGCCACTGCACCTGGCCTATTTATTGTCTCTGAGCCTCAGTTGCATTATCTGTAAAAATAAGAATTGTAATTGCTTTGCAGAATGGTTGTGAGAATCAAGTAAGATACTCAACTGCTTGGCATAATAGGTGAGCATTAAATTCTTATTTCCTTTCCTGTGGGTTTTATGTTGATTCTGGGAAAATGACCTCATCCTTGGAGAGGAATGGCTATTACTCATTTTGCAGCTGGAACAATGACAATATGAATCTTTGGGAAACACCAGCTTCCCCTGCCCCAGCATAGGAAGTGGAATGTCAGCCTCCCCACTTTACCCAAGCGCTCTGTGTCCAACAAGGCCAGGGAAAAATGAGAAGGGGCTGCAGTGCCTCCACACTGTATCCTTCCAGTTCTATTTGTCCATTCTTCCATTCATGTCTTCATTCATACAACACTCTACATGGCCGACTGCCTACTGTGGGCAGGCACAGGGTGGGGTGCTAAAACTCAGTGGTGAGCAGACAGACTTGGCCACTGCCATCACAGAGGGTTGTGGATGGAGGTGAAATACCTGCACACCTTGCAACAGCCTTAACTGCAACTGTGGTCAGGGCTATGGGTAAAAAGTGTGGGCTCTGGGAGGGAATGACAGGGGAATCTCACTTGTTCTGAGGCCTGGAGGGCTTCCCTGAGGAATGGGTGTTGAAACTGAGATATGAAGGACAAATGGGAGTCAGCCAGGCGAAGTGGGTGGGTAGAAGAAAACCCCTTACATCCCTGCATTCCCTTCTTGTCCCCTTTCCCCATCAACTTAGGAGGTTCCCCATGTGGGTGCTCACTCCAGCATTCCCTGCCACAAAGTTCTACCTGGGCCTCACCCCCAAAACCTCCTAGCTCAGCCCCTCCAGCCCCCTTCTCAAATGGCTGCAGGCACTAGACTCTCCTGCTCCTCAAAGAAGTTGTCCTAAGATGACAGCAGAGAAACGTGTCCCCTTTACGGAGCACGTGCCTTCTACTCAAGGACGCATATAGATGAACTATCTTTAAAGAACAGATTCCAAAAATGGAGATCGCAGGCACTTCCTGGCCAGAGTTTTGGGAAATCTGGCCAGTGTTTTTGCTGACTCTATCCTGAGCACAATCTCTTGCCCCATGGATCCATTTTTCTCCTCTCCCTATGTCACTGCACACTCCCCAGCCTCTCCCTACCAGAGCAAACAGGCAACACTCTGAGTCTGTCCTTCCTGCTTTGGCATAGCCAGAGGCCAGGGTCTGGAGCAGCCCAGGGCACCAGGTGAAGGTACACAAGTGTTCCACCACTGGGCAAGAGGACCCAGCCCAAGTAAGGGCAAAATTGACGTCAGCCCTGGGCGAGGCTGGCCAGTGGTCAGAGGGCAGCCAAATGTCAGTCTGTGAGCCTCAAAAGAAAAAGAATGAATCATGATGAATGGAGTCAGGCTGCTTTCATTTTCTTTTCTTGAGTAGGCTACAGAGCTGGGCAGTGCTGGCAACAAGAGGCAAGCCCCTGTGCACCTTCTGTGGATCGGATGGGGAAGCATGTGCCCAATCAGACCATAGCCAGACGGTGGCATCTCTAGTGGCAGTGTTGTCCTGAGTGCTGTGATGTTCAAGAGATATTGATAACTTGGGTGTAGATAGAGTGATCAAAGATGACTCTAATCCGGGTAGAGAGATAATGGAAATCATCATAGCTAGCATTTATATCCCTGGCTCTTTTCTCACTTTGCCACATACTTTTGCTTTGAATTTAATTCTCATATTGACTCTAAGAAGTGGGAATGATGTCCCTAGGTGACAGATGAAGAAACAGAGACTTAGCACAGGTGAGCAACATGCCCAAGGTCGCATAGCTTATATGCGGCGAGTCAGGCTTGGAAAACCATCTGAGGGTCTCACCAGCACTGACAAACTTCACTCCTCCACCCATCGTCCCTCCACCCATGCAATAAAGATTTATTGAGCTCCTTCCACGTGTTGGGTAATATTTGAGGTAAGGCAGACAAGGTCTCGCTCTCATACTTACATCCTAGTAAGGAGACTGATGATAAAGAAGTAAACCAATTTAAAAAATAATTTCACAGAAGTGCTATAAAAAATAAAGTTGTGGCCAGGTGCAATGGCTCACACCTGTAATCCCAGTACATTGGGAGGCCAATGTGGGAGGATTCTTTGAGCCCAGGAGTTCAAGACCAGCCTGGGCAATGTAGTGAGACCCTGCTTGTACAAGAATAATTAGCTGAGCATGGTGGCATGAGCCTGTAGTACCAGCTACTCGGGAGGGTGACATGGGAGGATCACTTGAGCCCAAGAAGTTGATAAATAAATGTTAAAAATAAAAATAAAGTGAGGGAATAGGATAGGGCCACTTTACACTGAATGGCCGTGGAAGGTGTCTCCTAGGAAGTGACATCTGTGGCAAAAAGGACCCAGGTAGGGAGTGTCTGGGGAAGGCCTGTAGGCAGGGGTAGATTTGGCACCTTTGAGAAACAGCATCAGCTTGAATTGGTTGTAAGTAAGCTGTGCTTCTAGAGTAACTTTCAAGAAATCGATTAGCATAAATGTCCGGTCTTGTGCTTGGGTTCAGAACAGCAACTGCCCAGGCCCAGGGTACTGTGGACTTGCCTAGATTGGTTATGAGTGAGAGAAGCGGGGGTTTCAGTTGCTCTGGTAAAGTTAACATGATCTTGAGTTGTGCTGTGCTGAGAAAGTAGTGTCTGGGGTGGAAAAGGGTGGCCCCTGTCCCCCGTGTGCTGGTCAGACCCACTGGAAGATCATGCTCTCAAGCTGCACATGGACAAATTAGACCGTCTCACCTAGAGAACTGCCACCAGGACAGTGAGCAGGATGGGGCGGAAAAACTACTGTCTCTTGGCAGAGGAGATCTGGGGAGGCACAAGCATCACCTCCAGAAAAATCTAAGGTCAGTAGGAAGGAGTTATAAGGAATTATATTTCTTTTACTTCTTTTTTTTTTTGCCATTGACCAAAGAGATATGTGCAATATCTAAAGTAGAAAAAAAAGGATTAGAAAAAGGAAAAGAAATCATTTAAATCCCATATCCTATAGGCAATCACTGATGGCACTTGGCATGATTTCTTTTCTAGGGTTAAGAAAACATACTAGCCGGGCGCAGTGGCTCAAGCCTGTAATCCCAGCACTTTGGGAGGCTGAGGCGGGTGGATCACGAGGTCAAGAGATCGAGACCATCCTGGTCAACATGGTGAAACCCCGTCTCTACTAAAGATACAAAAAAATTAGCTGGGCATGGTGGCACGTGCCTGTAATCCCAGCTACTCAGGAGGCTGAGGCAGGAGAATTGCTTGAACCCAGGAGGCGGAGGTTGCGGTGAGCCGAGATCGCGCCATTGCACTCCAGCCTGGGTAACAAGAGCGAAACTCCGTCTCAAAAAAAAAAAAAAAAGAAAGAAAACATACTAGGGCCATGTGTGGTGGCTCATGCCTGTAATCCCAGTACTTTGGGAGGATGAGACTCTGTCAAAAAAGAAAAAAAAGAAAACATACTGAAACCATGCTGTGCATATGCGTGATTTTATTGATGTGTCTGTGCTTCTATAGATGTTTAGGGAGGCAGTGGAGGAGAGGGGCTAAAGCTGGACTCTGAGTGCTTGGCCTGGGCTTGGATCCTGGCTCTGCCTTTTATTATCTGTGTGACTCTGAGCAAGGGATTCCACCTCCCATCCCTCAGTCTCATCCAAAAAATGAGGGTAGTGTCTACCACAGGGAGTTACTTGAGGAGCAAATGAGCCAATAATAGTTATAAGCACTAAAAACAGTGCTTGCACAAACCTGTCACATATTTAATACATAAGTAAATGTCATCCTTGTTTTAACACAGTAAGCATTTTATGTGACATAGAGAACCATATCTAAACATCTTTCCGTCATCTAAATAAAATTCCTTCATGTGTTTTCCCATAGCTTATTGAGACATCCCCCAATGCAAGATACTGTGTATTTCTCATGTTTCACTACCTCTGAGTGGTGCATTTTTTATTGGTTCATTTGGATAGAGTCATAGAAGTAAAATTAATGGGTTAAAGGATATGGACTTTGTTCTGTGTTTCTTTTCTTTTCTTTTTTTTACATTTAAAAAAAAAAAGTTTATTTTTGAATAAAAGAAGCCATACAAATGGCAAAACATTCAAACAATACAAAAGGATATATAGTGAGAAGGAAGTCTTCCAGTGCCTCCTGTCTCCCAGTTTCCCAACTCAGTGACACCAAAATAGACACTTGTCTATGCTTCAAATGATAATTAGTACAAACAGCAGATAGATGTATGTATAACCCTCATTCTTAAAAAAAAATGATATTAATCCGGGTACGGTGGCTCACGCCTATAATTCTAGCACTTTGGAAGGCCGAGGCAGGGGGTCACTTGAGGTCAGGAGTTCAAAATCAGCCTGGCCAACATGGTGAAACCCCCATCTCTACTAAAAATACAAAAAATTAGCTGGGTCTGGTGGTGTGCGCCTATAATCCCAGCTACTTGGGAGGCTGAGGTAGGAGAATCGCTTGAAGTCAGGATGTAGAGGTTATAGTGAGCTGAGATTGTGCACTGCACTCTAGCCTGGGAAACAGAGCGAGATTCTGTCTCAAAAAAAAAGATATACTACAAGCACATCTTGCCCCTTTTACCTAATATATCTTAGAAACATTTCCTATCATTAACTAAGAGCTTTATTAGGCATTTTAATAGCTGCATAGTGGCCAGGTGCAGTGGCTCATACCTGTAATCCCAACACTTTGGGAGGCCAAGGCAGGTGGATCATCTGAGGTCAGGAGTTCAAGACCAGCCTGGCCAACATGATGAAACCCCATCTCTACAAAAAATACCAAAATTAGCTGGGTGTGGTGGCATATGCCTGTAATCCCAGCTACTCAGGAGACTGAGGCAGCAGAATTCCTTGAATCCAGGAGACAGAGGTTGAAGTGACCCGAGATCACACCATTGCATTAATCCAGCCTGGATGAGAGTGAGACTCTGTCTCAAAAAACAAACAAACAAAAACCTGCATAGTGTGCCTTGTTAAGGACAGGCAATAATTTAACTGGGGATTTCAAAGATGTTTGATGCATATCAATAATTCATTCAGCAGAGGTGAGCGCTGGTTTATACCTACCCTCTTTTAACTCCAGATAATTAGTGGAATCAGGATTGAAATCCAGATCAGCTCATAGAGGTACAAAGACTAGTTAACAATGGTTGTCCCTGGAAAAGGGACCAGTTGCTGAAGAATACCTTCCTCACACCTCCCAGAGAAGATCTGACTGAAAATGAGCTGCCTGACACAGTATAAAGCCCTCTGTTTTAAAAATGTTCGGATGTCAGCCAGATAATTGTATCCTCTACAGCAGTTTATTGTAAACATGTGAGGCATACAGCAGTGCTGGGTGGAGGGAACCATGGCAGGCTGAGAACAAGCATGGTTTCTCTAGACACTCACGCTCAAAACAGTTACAGACTGTGCTGGGCCAACAGCCAGTTAAGACCTCAAAATAGCAAAGAGGTAATCTAAAGAACACACACTTTGCATGCATGTGACTGTCTTTCTGGGTGGATGTACATGGCCACTGAACCCCAGGTATCTTTTCTAAGGTCTTATTCTTGCAAATCCTCTCGTGTGGAATGGAGAGGAAGCAGTTGCTTACCAAACTGCCAATGGAAGGGGAGGATCACTCACTGGCATTGAGGGCCTTCTTATGGGGACAGAGGATATCTTGGTCCTATCCAGGGCTGGCTTCAGGAGTGTGAGACCATTTTTCCATCCAACAATCCCAGTTTCAGGGAGAGAAGAATGAGGCCTTCTAGGGTGCGGGTGCAAGAGCCCAGGAGGTGCTCTTTTTCCCTAGGGAACCTACAGAAGGCGACCAGTCAGAGGCGATGAGTTTTCACCTAATCCTGTTCCTGGACCCTGTATAGGTTGGGGTGGGCTGGGAGTGAGTGTTGCTGAGACTCGTGGCTCCAAGGGGCTCTGGGGAGAACTGGACATCAGGAAGGCTAGAGTCAGAGTGTGTGTGTTGGAGGAATTCTGAGAGATCCCAGGATAAATTCACAAACTAAACATTGATGGTGCCTCTAGAAAGGCTACAAATGGGCCTGCTGGAAGAGGGCATGAGGGCTCCTGCGGGCTGGGACAAGATAGAAGAGTCTGGAGGACTTGCTGCAGGGTTCTGAGGTGAGGGTGACCCATGGGGAGCTGGGTCCGTGAGTTTGTTAAATTTGGGGGGTCTGGGAGTTATTGGATTGTTTTTTGTTTGTTTGTTTGTTTTGGTTTTATTTTGAGATAGAGTTTCACTCTTGTTGCCCAGGCTGGAGTGCAATGGCATGATCTCGGCTCACTGCAACCTCTGCCTCCTGGGTTCAAGCCATTCTGCTTCCTCAGCTTCCCAAGTAGCTGGGATTACAGGTGTGCACCACCACACCCAGCTAATTTTGTATTTTTAACAGAGATGGGGTTTCACCATGTTGGCCAGGCTGGTCTCAAACTCCTAACCTCAGGTGATCCACACACCTTGTTAATTATGTGGTTTTTCTCTACAAAATTTCTGCGACCTTGTCAAATTACGTCTTGTTTTTGAGCACCTGTGTCATCACTTGTTACAAAAGCCTTGTCTTCTTCTGAGGCATATTATACAGCAAGACTTTAGAATAATCTATGAAGCTGGGGCACCCAGAGAGTAAGACTGTGGACATAGTATCTTCGTTAATACAATCACAAAATATTTAAATGTCTCATAACTAGATGAAAACTAGGTGCATTCATAGACACTTCCTAACTCCAAAAGATAACAAGATGCGTTGATAGACACCCCCCTTTAACTCCAAATTCCACAATATACTCCTAGAACTGAAAAATATTTCTGCCTGAGGGTTAGTATCACAGTTGCATTTTAAATGTGTAAATCACATCTGTTGACTCTTCAGGGCTGTACAAAGTCTTCAGGTGCTGGACGCAAGGTCTTGAGCCTGAACAAGTATGTGCAGGCCCTCGTCTCTTCTCTTCTTTGTATCTCCTCCATTCTCAACCCTTCCCAGCAACACAGAGATCAAAGCTGCCCCCTGCACCATACAAAGCTCTTGCTGGAAAAGCCACATAAACGCTGCGGCTCTTTGCTAACTAGGGCTGGGAGTGGTGCCAGGCCAGAGATTTTGGAAGGGAAACCTTCCAAATGCGGAATTAAGCCTCTGGAGCAGATGTTGCCTGTGGATCCAGAGCATTCAGAGAGTTAGGCAGGCAGCAGGCAAGGACTGGAATTCGGATAGCTCAAAATACCCTTGAACAAAGACCCACAGACACTGCACCAGTGGAGAGACCGAGGAAAGGTCAGCAGTCAGGGGTTCCTGGGGAGCCCCCGTCAGTCCCCTCAAAAGACTAGAATCACAGTGAGTCGTTTCCAAAGTGAAAGAAAGGCACAGAACAAGTGTTCATGTGAACACCTCCCCAACACCTCACCCACGGAGAACTCAGCGGATATTCCTGCCTCTTCCAGCTTCACACTCAGCCTCCCTGTTTTAAAAATGGGAATGACTTCATGCCTGAAGTTTGCAAAGGATTCAGGATTTGAGAAATGGTAGAAATAATGTAGGCACCATATCCATTAACCACGTTTTTGCACACAAAGCCCAGCCACTCAGACAGAGCCAATCTTACTGCCTTTTAGAATAGGTGGTTTGAGGAACCAGAAAGGTGTGCCAATTAGAAGCCATTCTCCCTGGGAGTGCCTGAAATTCTGCCACTCCAGTTTGAAGCACTGGGCAGCTGAGTCTGGGCAAAGAAAGGGGCAAAAAGGAGAAGCCAGGGGACCGGGACCTTAACAAACATGACGAAAGATATACTTGGCTGACTACGCTGATCTGCTTGAGAGCAGCTTTAGGGAAAAGACGTGTTATCCCACAGTACAGAGGAAAGAGCATTGGGCCTGTAAGCCCAGCACTTTGGGGAGAGCACCTGGGGTCAGGAGTTCACCAGCCTGACCAACATGGTGAAAACCGGTCTCTACTAAATATACAAAAGTTAGCCAGGTGGGATGGCATGCGCCTGTCTTTCCAGCTGCTTGGGAGGATGAGACTGGAGAATCGCTTGAACCCAGGAGGCGGAGATTTCAGTGAGCCAAGATCACACTACTGCACTCTAACCTGGGTGACGGAGTGAGACTCCATCAAAAAAAAAAAAAAAGAAAGAAAGAAAGAGTGTTGGATTTGGGTTTGAATCCTGGCTCTGACACTTACTAGCTGGTGACTTTGAACTAGTTTCTTGACTTTTCTGAGCCTTCATATCCTATCGCTAAAATAAGGCTAATAATCCCGGCATTATAGGGTAGCTATAAATGTGAAATGCTCTTTTAACTGAGACCTTGTGCACACATGTAATCTATTAGAAGAAGGGGCCTAAGAGGCATCACTGACCGTACGTGGTCTGGGGCTGGGATGCTCCATTAGCTGAGCAAATTCTCTTTGCTGTCATTATTCATCTCAGTGCAAGTCCTAGGCTTGTTCCTGGGCGGTGACTTCAGAAGCTGAGAGGACATTCCCTGAAAGCTGTTGAGAGGCTGGAGGCTTGGATTTCACTGAAGCCTTCAAAAGATATTTGCATTTTGAGGCCCGTTCCCCTTTGTCATGTTTTTCCCATTTATTCTTGGCTGATGAGAGGAGGGTTTTCATCTCTCCAGTTCCCCTGAAATTAACTTTTCTCTGAAAGTATTTCTTACCACCAAAGAAGATCTGAGCCTGCCCCCAGACATTTTGCAAAGGTGAGTAGGGCAGGCGCTCTGGAAGGGTTGGAAGAGAAGCAAGAAGAAGGAAAAAACTCGAAGTGAAAGGGAAGTCAGGAAAAGGAAACCATGTGACAGCAGCACATAGAGAAAATGCAGGGAATTAGAGGTGATAGGTAGAAAGCCTTGTAGCTGGTGGGTCATTCCCTATATTACTGTGAGAAGCAGCAGTCCTTAAGAAGAGGCTTTTAGCTACAACCAAGGACTCTTCTGCCCTCCGGGATGCCAAGCAGCCAGCCCCCCCATGGAGCTGTGCGGGAGGTGCCTCTGTGTGGATTCTAAAATCGTCCTGAGTCTTCTGGCTCCCCTTTCTATCTGCCCTCCTGCTGCCTCTGGGAGGCCAATGCATTCTCATGGTAACTGCTCTCACTAAGCCTCTCACTAAGCACTGCTCTCACTAAGTATTTTATGCAGGTGACAACATTGGAATACTGATAAATTACCCAAAATATTCTGATAAATTATTTTAAAATATAAATTTCAGTGCAATTAGAGATGATGACTCTCATAGAACAATTTTTCCAAACAAACTTAATTCTTCATACGAATCAGCATTGCCACATGCATTCTGCATTGAGATGCATCAGCAATCTCATGCATTGCCCGTCACTACACAGTGCAAAGCCAGCTTCCTGGGCATGTGACCTGTGCAGTTGTACCAGACGGACCCTCCCTTGGTTTAATCCTCTGCTGTCTCCAACTTAATATTAACAATTTTATCTCTGAATTTGGGTTTTATAAGTGAAATCCAGTGGGCCGATGCAGGCTGGATGTGAGCAGTAGAGATTGGACACCTGGTGACAGCACACACAGGGCAGGGCAAGCACCAGAAACATGGAACAAAGGGCCCGATGGCCTTGGCAGCATATGCATGCCTGAAACAGTCTGGAACACTCCTGGGTCCCAAAGTGGCTAGAACCTGAGCCCAGACTGGTGGCAGCGACAGTGACAGCATCAGCAACCACAGGAAAGAGAAGGGGCTACATGAGCCATCAGTGCTGGAACCCACCATGGGAGGCCTGCTTGTCTGTCCCTGGCTGTATAAAAAATTAAAATTAAAAACTGAGTTCCCAGCCAGGATGGGATGGGAGGTCAGACATGCCCTCCCTCCCTATTGCAGTTTAGACACAACAACTGACCAGCACTAATGTTAAAATACAGACCATAAGACTGATGGAAAAGATCCTTTGTGGTAATAAGATACCAAGTTATAGGCCAGGTGCAGTGGCTTGTGCCCGTAATCACAGCATTTTAGGAGGCTGAGGCGGGCAGATCACCTAAAGTCAGGAGTTCGAGACCAGCCTGGCCAACATGGTAAAATCCCTATCTCTACACAAAATACAAAATTTGCTGGGCATGGTGGCAGGCGCCTATAATCCCAGCTACTGGAGAGGCTGAGGTAGGAGAATCAGTTGAACGGATGAGGTGGGAGTCAAAGTGAGCCAAGATGGCACCACCACACTCCAGCCTGGGCAACAGAGCGAGATTCTGTCAAAAAAAAAAAAAAAAAAAAGCCGTAGTGTAAATTTTCATCTATTTTTATTTGTTTATGTATTTATTTTTATTTTTTTGAGACAGAGCCTCACTCTGTCACCCAGGCTGGAGTGCAATGGCACAATCTTGGCTCACTGCAACCTCTTCCTCTCGGGGTCAACCTCTGGGAGGCAGAGATTCAGTGAGCCAAGATCTAGCCACTGCACTCTCCAGCCTGGGTGACAGAAAAAGACTCCATCTTTAAAAAAAAAAAGGCACTAAAATTTATATTTTGAAATAATTTATCAGAATTTTTGGGATAATTTATTAGTATTACGATGTTTTTATACCCATAAAATACTTTTTTAAAATATTTATTTATTTATTTATTTGTTTATTTAGTAGAGACAGGGTCTCCCTATGTTGCCCAGGCTGTTCTTGAACTCCTGGGCCGAAGTGATCCTCCTGCTGTTGTACTGGCCAGAGCATAGAAAGTCAACACCAAGACAAAAGTGTGCCAAATTGCAGGGTCTTTATTGCCGGTGGCCATGGAGGACTCGCGTCTCTCCAACCCGTGGCCCCGAAAGGAGGGTGTTAAGACCCTTTACACCTATAAAAATCACTTTGGGACTGAGGGTGAGGGGCAGGGGTGCGGGTCAGGGGCTTCAGACGTTCCAAGGGCTAGTGGATTCTGTAAATCACCTTCTGGGTGGAGATGAAGATGAGGGGGTTCC
Organism: Saimiri boliviensis; assembly: GCF_048565385.1. Lineage (NCBI taxonomy): Eukaryota > Metazoa > Chordata > Mammalia > Primates > Cebidae > Saimiri > Saimiri boliviensis. The sequence goes on along the minus strand of NC_133450.1, from coordinate 34,139,016 downwards.
GGACATTCCAGTGGATTCCTGGGTGAAGATAGGGTGAGGGGCTCCCGACATTCCAAGGGCCAGGGGACTTTTTGACATTCTGGTTGTACTTAAGTGGTTCACAAAAGTCAAGATTAGTATTTGTTTACACATTTTCTGGGTAAGGTGACGATTATAGTCCTTAATTACTTATTCACATCCGGGTTATAGAGAGCAGTTTCAACAGAAAGCTGAGATATGGTTGAGGTATGAAGTTTTATGGGGCTTTTTACCATGTCACACTGCCTCTGCCTCCCAAAGTGCTGAGCCATAAAATACTCTTAGCTGCAGTAACAGCCCCATCAGCAGAAAATTCTTTCTTAACATTAACAATCATTAAAAATTTTAAATGATAATTCCTTCTTAAAATTAAAAATCTAGGCCAGGCGTGGTGGTTCATGCCTGTAATCCCAGCACTTTGGGAGGCTGAGGCAGGCAGATCACCTGAGGTCAGGAGTTCGAGACCAGCCTGACTAACATGGTGAAACCCCATCTGTACTAAAAATACAAAAATGAGCCAGGTGTTGGTGGTGCACATCAGTAATCCTAGCTACTCAGGAGGCTGAGGCAGGAGAATCACTTGAACCCGGGAGAAAGTGGTTGCGGTGAGCCAAAATTGTGCCATTGCACTCGAGCCTGGGTGAAAGAGTAAGACTTCGTCTCAGAAAAGAAAAAAATCTATAAATTAAATAATCAGAAATTATTTGTTTTTTAGGATTTTTGTTTTTTAGGATGGAGTCTCTCTGTCACCTAGGCTGGAGTGCAGTGGCATGATGTCATACTCACAGCAACCTCTGTGTCCTGGCTCAAGTGGTTCTCCTACCTCAGACTCCCAGATAGCTGACATTACAGGTGCCTGCCACAATGCCCAGCTACTTTTTTTTTTTTTGAGATGGAGTCTTGCTCTGTCGCCCAGGCTGGAGTGCAGTGGCATGATCTCGGCTCACCACAAACTCTGCTTCCTGGGTTTAAGCTATTCTCTTACCTCAGCCTCCTGAGTAGCTGAGACTATAGGCACGTGCCAACATGCCCACCTAATTTTTGTATTTTTAGTAGAGATGGGGTTTCACTATGTTTGCCAGGCTGATCTTGAACTCCTGACCTTGTGATCTGCCTGCCTTGGCCTCCCAAAGTGCTGGGATTATAGGTGTTAGCCACTGTGCCTGGCCAACACCCAGCTAATTTTTGTATTTTTAGTAGAAACATGGTTTCACCATGTTGGTCAGGCTGGTCTCAAACTCCTGACCTCAAGTAATCTGCCTGCCTTGGCCTCCCAAAGTGCTGGGAATACAGGCATGAGTCACTACCTCTGATTTTGTGCACTCACAATAATCAGAAATTATTTATGATCTTGGATTTGCCAATGGCAACTAACATTGTTTTCAGTATAAGTTATATTGATTGAAAATAAAGTTGCTAAAACTGTAAATTTTGATAACCTGATAAATGAACTTGGAGAAAAGTGAGCTCGGAAAATCTGGTCAATATACTATAACATTAATGAAATCTTATGATGTATTACATTATATGACATATGAAACCAAAAGTACTTTTTTTTGCCATTTGTGAGTTTATGTTGTTACTCATGTATCACTATACCTCATTATGTTTTATAAGTAATATAATATTTTTAAAGGCGGGCCGGGCGCAGTGGCTCAAGCCTGTAATCCCAGCACTTTGGGAGGCTGAGGCGGGTGGATCACAAGGTCAAGAGATCGAGACCATCCTGGTCAACATGGTGAAACCCCATCTCTACTAAAAATACAAAAAATTAGCTGGGCATGTGGCGCATGCCTGTAATACCAGCTACCAAGGAGGCTGAGGCAGGAGAATTGCCTGAACCCAGGAGGCGGAGGTTGCGGTGAGCCGAGATTGCGCCATTGCACTCCAGCCTGGGTAACAAGAGCGAAACTCTGTCTCAAAAAAAAAAAAAAAAAAAATTTTTTTTTGAAGGCAAAAGCTTTATATATTCTAGTACCTTTAGCAACACTTTTTCCTACTCTTTGAATAAGGTCACTACATCTACATCTTTATTTTGTACTGTGCTTTACAAATTATATGGTCAGCCCTGTCCCAGTGTCTTGGAGTTTCTCTAGATTGCAGAAAAGCCCATAGACATTATTTTTTTAAGAGTTCCAGGCTGGGCTCAGTAGCTCACACCTGTAATCCCAGCATTTTAGGAGGTTGAGGCAGGAGAACTTCAGCCCAGGAGTTCAAGACTATCCTGGGCAATATAGGAAGACTTAGTCTCTACAGAAAATTTTAAAATTAGCTGAGTCTGATGGCACATGCCTGTAGTCCCAGCTACTTGGGAGGCAGAGGTGGGAGGATCACTTGAGCCTGGAAGGTCAATGCAGTGAGCTATGATCGCACCACTGCATGACAGGAGACCTTATATACACATTTTAAAAAAAGAGTTCCTCTAAAATCTTAACAGAGGGTTTCACTTCTCTGGTAGGGGAGATGGGGCAATGTCTGAAGTCATTTTTTGTTTCGTTTTCTTTCTTTCTTTCTTTCTTTTTTTTTTTTTTTTTTTTTTTTGAGATCTAGTTTTGCTCTTGTTGCCCAGGCTGGAGTGCAATGGTGTGATCTCAGCTCACTGCAATCTCCACCTCCTGGGTTCAAGCGATTCTCCTGCCTCAGCCTCCTAAGTAGCTGGAATCATAGGCATGCACCACCAAGCCTGGCTAATTGTGTATTTTTTTTTTTTTTAGTAGATATGGGGTTTCACCATGTTGGTCAGGCTGGTCTCAAACTACTGGCCTCAAGTGATCCACCTGCCTTAGCCTTCAAAGTACTGGGATTATAGGCATGAGCCATGGCACCTAGCCTGAAATCATTTTTTCTTATTACAACTAGGGGGCTGCTACTGATGTCTTGTGGGTAGAGGCCAAGGGTGCTGTTAAACATCCTACAAGGTACAAGACAGCCCATACAAATGCTTATCCCACACAATAGTGCTGCAGTTGAGAAACCCTGCTCCGGCGACTGTGTAAATGTGGTCTTTGGACAAACAGCACAGCATTCCTTGTGTGTTGTTTGAAATGAAGACTTCCAGGCTCCACTTCAGAACTACTGCATTTTAACAAGATTGCTAGGTGAAAGTCTGAGAAGCACTGTTAGAAGCAAATTTTTGGTGCAGCAAAAGAAATAGCACTCGAACATAAGTTTTCTCAGCAAGGCAATATTTACTTCTATAGAAGGGTGTGCCTTGTGAATGGAGCAATGGCAAAAGCACACCTGAACAAGGTTAGGGAAGGGATTCTTATCCCTGAAGCAGGTAGTCCCTACTGCCGTGTCATTCCCTTATTGGCTACGGTTGGACCACGCAGTCTAAGTTGATTCCAACTGGCTATTTTAAAGAGAGCAGGGGTAGAAGCTAGAGTGGTGGGGTGTGCAGTTTAGGTGGGAAAGATGGTTATAGAACAGGCGACTAAAGGTGACTCAGGTCAGAGCAAGTGACCAGAGGTGACTCAGGGAGGAGCAGGTGACCAGATATGAACTACTGATTAGAGCTGGCGGGAAGGTTGTTTACTGAAACTAGAGGCAAGGAGACAAAGAGAACAGGAAGTTAAATTTCAGAATGGAGAACAAAGAATATGGAAATTGAACATACTGGTATATTGATTCTTTGAAGAGAAGCTTGTAACTCACTGTATGTAACAGCATTGAGCTAGGGGATGCACATCCCTAACGATATGTTTCAGACGTGAGGGAAGCCCTTTCCTCTCCCTTCACTCATACCACGTTAGGTTAGTCTTGCAGGAAACTAAGGACCATGCCATTCCTGGTACTTCCCTCACTCTCTGACTCATCTCTTAGGGCTAGCCCAGGTGCAAGGACACTGTGAGCATTGTCCTACAGCACCTCAGCCCTGGAACTCACTTTGATTTTGAACTTGTACCTCTGCCAAGCAAGTGTGCAGAACAAGAGAGCAAGCTGGTGTCAGACCTGGAAACTTTTTGTTTTTTAATTTTTATTTTTGAGACGGCATCTTGCTCTGCTGTCCGGGATGGAGTGCGGTGGTGCCATCTCGGCTCACCACAACCTCTGCCTCCCAGGTTCAAGAAATTCTCTTGCCTCAGCCTCCCGAGTAGCTGGGACTATAGGTTAGTGCCACCATGCCTGGCTAATTTTTCGTATTTTTAGTAGAGACAGGTTTCACTGTGTTAGCCAGGATGGTCTCAGTCTCCTGACCTTGTGATCCACCCGCCTCAGCCTCCCAAAATGCTGGGATTACCAGCATGAGCCACCACACCTGGCCCAGACCTGGAAATTTTAAGTTTCAGGCCTGTCTCTTAGTTCACCTCTGGCCTCCTGCTGCAGTGGGCCTAAGGACTCTGCCACGTGTCTCCATGAACATGGGACTGGCCCTTGGTCATGCCACTGCTCTTGTAGCATGGACCTTTGAACATGACACTCCTTCCACCCAGAACGCCCTTTCCCACTTTATCTGCCTGGCACTGAGCATTTGAGACTCTTCTGCTCCTTCTGGAAGCTTTTAGTTATCCTGAGTTCTTGTAGCTACCAAGAGACAGACCTGTGAGATAGCCCTAAGACCCAGGGTCTGCAGAAGCCTGGTATGAAAAGTAAATGAAGGTCAGGTGAGGGCTGTGGCAAACACAGGTCTCCTGACTATATAAATGCAGGACTGATGTTTACAAAGCTATGGATTTTTCAAGAGAAGCAGGAAACCTGGACTTTTTAATGTATGAAATCTTCTTATTTCCAAATGCTGGCAACTAAATAAAAAAAGAAATGGCAGGGCGTGGTGGCTCACATCTGTAATCCCAGCACTTTGGGAGGCCAAGGCAGGTGGATTACCTGAGGTCAGGAGTTCGAGACCGGCCTGGCCAACATGGCTAAACCCTGCCTCTATTAAAAATACAAAAATTAGCTGGATGCCGAAGCAAGCACCTATAATCCCAGGTACTTGGGAGGCTGAGGCAGGAGAACTGCCTGAACCTGGGAGGCAGAGGTTGCGGTGAGCTGAGATTGTGCCACTGCACTCCAGCCTGGGTGACAGAGTGAGATGTGGTCTCAAAAAAAAAAAAAAAAAAAAAAAAAAAGACAAACCACAAAGCAGATCACACCCCCCTGCAGGGGGCTGGAGCCTGAGAGAGACAATTTGCTGCCTCTGGGCTATGTAAACCCTATCACATCATGTTGTCATTACTTGCAGACACCTTTATCTCCCCAGTCAGAAACTTGAGGGCAGAAGCTGGACAAAGCAGTCCTCAGCACAGACTACTTTGTGAGTGAATGAAGGAATGAATGCATAGCGATGCTACTTTCTGTAAGTATTGTTCATCCAGCGGGTTTAAAGCCGTGGTTCTTTATGGGCAGTGTTGACCCTAGGGGTTGTTTGGACATCTGTGGGAGTGTTTTTGGTTGTTATGATGATGAAGGCACCACTGGCATTTAGTGGGTACGGTCCAGGATGATACAAATAATATCAAGCACTTATTTTGTGCTCGCGTGTGCCAACTGCTGTTTTGAGCACTTTATTGACGTGAATTCACTTTCACAACAGCCATATGAAGTAAGTACTGCTGTCACTCCCATTTCACAGACAGGGAGGCATAGTCAGTTTGCAATAGACAGGACGGTGCTGTGTGCCTATACAAGAGGCATAGACTCTTGTTTGCCTTCCACTAAATATTTCTGTAGGGGGGAAAACAACAACCCTGTTATAGTGATCAGAATACAATTACAGGGACCGGGCACAGTGGCCCAGACCTGTAATCTTAGCACTTTGGGAGGCCGAGGCAGGCAGATCACTTGAGGTCAGGAGTTTGAGACCAGCCTGGCCAACATGACGAAACACCATCTCTACTAAAAATACAAAAATTAGTTGGGGGCGGTGGCAGGTGCCTGTAATCCCAGCTACTAGGGAGGCTGAGGCAGGAGAATCGCTTGAACGCAGGAGGTGGAGTGAATGCAGTGAGCCAAGATTGTGCCACTGCGCTCCAGCCTAGGCAACAGAGTGAGATGTGGTCTCAAAAAAAAAAAAAAAAAAAAAAAAAATATATATATATATATATATATATATATACATACACACACACACACACACACACACACTAAAGGAAAAGTGTGCTGTATTTTTCAACATTTTACCAAGAGCTGAACATTTCAGAATATGACAGCGACACTGCTCAAAGCATTTGTATCACTAAAATCACACACCTGTGTCTGTCTGCATTTGTAATTGCTGTGACTCGACTCTAGGTGCAAGCAGCCTTTTCTTTGTCTTTTATATTACAGTTCAGGCATTGTATTCATTCGTTTTTTTTTTTTTTTTTTAGTAAACTTTTTATTGAATACATACTTCAAAAAGGTGAACAAATCTTAAGAGTACACCTCTATTAATTTTTGCAAAATGAACACCCCTTCATAACCAGAACACGCTCAGCACCCTGGAAGTCCACTCATGGTGCCTCACAGTCACAACTCCTTTGGGTAACTACTCTCCTTACTTTTTTTTTTTTTTTTTTTTTGGAGACGGAGTCCTGCTCTGTTGCCCAGGCTGGAAGGCAGTGGCACAATCTCAGCTCACTGCAACCTCTGACTGCCAGGTTCAGGGATTCTGCCTCAGCTTCCTGAGTAGCTGGGAATACAGGTATGTGCCACCATGTCTGATTAATTTTTTGTAGTTTTAGTAGAGATAGGGTTTCACCATGTTAGTCAGGATGGTCTCGATCTCCTGACCTCATGACACACCTGCCTCGGCCTCTCAAAGTGCTGGGATTACAGGAATAAGCCACGGTGCCCAACCTTCTCTCCTTACTTCTAACACCTTAAATTAATTTTGCCTACCTTTGAACTTGATATAAATGAAATCATACAGTGCATGCTTTTTTGTGTTTCTGGCTTCTTTCAGCCAAAATAATATTTGTGTGATTCATCCATGTTGTTGTGTGAATTGGAAGTTTGTTTGTTTTCTTTCTTTCTTTTTTATTTTTGAGACAGAGTCTCATTCTGTCTCCCAGGCTGGAGTGCAGTGGCATTATCTTCGCTCCCTGCCATCTCAGCCTCCTGGGTTCAAGCCATTCTCCTGCCTCAGCATCCTGAGTAGCTGGGACTACAGGCACCCGCCACCATGCCCAGTTAATTTTTGTATTTTTAGTAGAGTCGGGGCTTCACTATGTTGACCAGGGTGGTCTCAAGTGCCTAACCTCAAGTGATCTGCCTGCCTCGGCCTCCCAGAATGCTGGGATTACAGGCGTGAGCCACTGCGCCCACTGTGCCTGGCCAGAAGTTTGTTCGTTTTCATCATGTAGACATACTGTATCGATTTGTGTTGTTTCTAGTGTCTGGCCATTATGAATAATGATGCTGTGAACATTCTTGTACATGTCTTTTGGTTAACATATGCATGCATTTATTTATTTTTTGCAATTATGTGTGTAGGCAGATTATGCTATGATGTTCATTTCATGGTAGTGGGATGGGGGTGTCATAAAATACTTGCTATCCAAAGGGGGCATAGGTTCTAAGAGGATGGCTGAAACCCTCCTGTTGGAAGCAGATGCTTCTGTCCATCTTCCCACAAGGACTGTCTCAGCTGTCCTGTGCTATGTGCTGGGAAATGCCATGACCATGCTCTGTGGTTTGAGCCTCTTGACCTAAGGTTGGAGGGCAGAGGCTGCATTCTTATTTCCACCACTAGAGGCCAGGCATTCACAAAGGACTGAGGACCAGCTGCCCACTTCTTCCAGGCAGGCTTCCTCTCACGTTCATGTCTCTCCATCTCCCTTGGTCACTGGGGAACTTTATTGAGGGGTATAAAAAGTAAGAAACCTTCATGGTGCATCTAGGTGGAGTGCATCTCAGATGGAACAGACAACTTTTAAGATATGAAACATTTTTCACCTGGCCTGCGAACCCACCTTCCCTGTAAAATGGAGACTACGGGGTCTGGCCACCTCCTAGAGATACTCCACATGTGCCCTGTACCCACTCACCCCGCTGGCTCTGCTGGTGAGCTCAGCTAGCCCTGGGTTCACCTCCTCCACTACTGCCACAGACCCAGGTGCTGGAAGCTTTCCGTTTTCCAGATGTAAATGTTTCACATTTCAATTGTAGATATTTAGCAGCTTCTTCCATAGGTGGGAACTGATTTATATTTGCTAATTTCTGTGGTGTAAATACTTCCGCTTGGTCTGATTTCAAACCATCAACATGATGTCACTGAATGTGGAGTTGGGAAGAGATAAGAAGTAGTATTTCCACCATATAGATATAAGAGACGTAAATAAACCTGAAAGCATATGAGAGTAAAATGTAAGAGGAGGGAGGCAGAAAAAGTAAACAAAAATACAGTATACTAAGATAATTAATAATTAGGAAGTGGTAACTTAAGTATTTATTACTTCAACAACTATAATTTAATTTTACATATATATAATTTTTTCTTTTTTTTGAGACAGGGTCTTGTTCTGTCACCTAGGCTAAAGTACAGTGGTGCAATCACAGCTTACTTTAGTCCTGACCTCCCGGGCTCAAGTAATCCTCCCACCTCAGCCTCCTCAGTAGCTGGGACCAAAGGCGTGTGCCACCATGCCTGGCTAATTTTTGTGTTTTTTGTAGAAAAGAGGTCTCACTCTGTTGCCCAGGCCGGTCTCAAACTTCTGAGCTCAAGTGATCCTCCTGCCTTGACCTCTCAAAGTGCTGGGATTACAGGCATGAGTTGCTGCTCTAGGCCGTAATTTAATTTTTAACCAAGGCTGTGTTTAACAACTAGCTTACAAAAATCTTGGACATTTTAGAATTGGTTATTGAGAGACAGTTTGAGCACTCTCCAGCACACCACTGTAGGTAACCTGCTCTGGTCCGCCTTTAAAAATCACATTTGCTTTTTGCAGTGCAAATTACAGCTGTATTACCTAAGAAGCAGGACATGCTACTAGTAACTGTGGCCTTGTCCTCAATCTTTAAACTTTCTGTATCTCAGTTTCCTCATATGCAAAATGAAGCTAATAGTATTGATACCTATTTCAGAGGCTATTACAAAGATTAAATGAGATCATATATGTGGAACCATTAGCAAATTGTCTGGCAGACAGTACATATTTAATGTATTGGAGAATTTTCAGGGAGTTCATTGACATGCCGGGGGGGGGGGTAAAGCTGCACCTTGGGGTCCATCATCAGCACCTTCAAAATACCCTGATTTTGAAGTATTGTGTCTGCCAGAGCTTCAAAGCCCTATCCCTGCCTCCCCAGAAAGTCTAAAGAAGGGGTAACTCTGGGAGAGAGATCCAAGATGGCTGATCACTAGCAGCTCGGGATTGTAGCTCCCACTGAAAGCGCAAAGAAGGAGAGGACGCCACACCTTCACATGAATTCTTGTTGCTCACGCACCAGGAGATTCCCAGCGGAGGAGCCCCACGGGTCGCCAGCGCGACTCTTGTGACCAGCGAGGCGGTTTTGCCGGCGCCTCGGAGCGTCGGTTCTTGGTGCAGAGTCGGAAAGGCACCCTCAATCTTAACGCCGCTGATTTAGTCGGTGCAGTGGGTTGCTCGGATTTCGGCGCTGAGAATCAGTAAGTTGGACGTCCACTCAGAAACCCAATTACAAAGACGGTAATTATAAAGACCACAGATGGATGGATCTACAACGAAGGGAAGAAAACGGTCAAAAAAGGCTGAGAATACCCAAGATCAGAACGCCTCTTCCTCAGCAGGGGATCCCAGTTCCTCATCAGCAACGAAACAAGGCTTGATGGAGAACGAGTGGGTTCCAATTACAGAAGCAGGCTTCAAAACGTGGATAATAAGAAACTTCTGTGAATTAAAAGAACTTGTTATAACACAATCTAAAGAAACTAAGAACTTTGAAAAAAGGTTTGACGAAATGTCAACAAGAATACAAAATTTAGAGAGGAAAATAAGTGAATTGATGGAGCTGAAAAACACAATACGAGAACTACGTGAAGTATGCACAAGTTTTAACAGCCGAATTGATCAAGCAGAAGAAAGGATATCAGAGGTCGAAGATCAACTCAATGAAATAAAACAAGAAGACAAGACGAGAGAAAAAAGGATAAAAAGGAACGAGCAAAGTCTCCAAGAAATATGGGACTATGTGAAAAGACCTAATCTACGCTTGATAGGTGTACCTGAATGTGACGAAGAGAATGAATCCAAGCTGGAAAATACGCTTCAGGACATTATTCAGGAAAATTTTCCCAGCCTAGTAAGGCAGGATAATATTCAACTCCAGGTAATACAGAGAACACCACAGAGATATTCCTCAAGAAGAGCAACTCCAAGGCACATAATCGTCAGATTCACCAGGGTTGAAATGAAGGAGAAAATACTAAGGGCAGCCAGAGAGAAAGGTCAGGTTACCCACAAAGGGAAGCCTATCAGACTTACAGCAGATCTCTCAGCAGAAACCCTACAAGCCAGAAGAGAGTGGGGGCCAATATTCAACATCCTTAAAGAAAAGAACTTTCAACCCAGAATTTCACATCCAGCCAAGCTAAGCTTCACATGTGAAGGAAAAATAAAGTTTTTTGTGAATAAGCAAGCACTCAGAGATTTCATCACCACCAGGCCTGCTTTGCAAGAGCTTCTGAAAGAACCACTACACATATGAAAGGAACAAACAGTATCAGCCTTTCTAAAAAAATTATCAAAAAGAGCATCAATATAATGAAGAATTTACATCAACTAATGGACAAAATAGCCAGCTAATGACAGTATTAAACTCACATATATTATTATTAATTCTGAATTTAAATTGACTAAATCCCCCAATCCAAAGACAGGCAATTTGAATAAAAAACTAAAACCCATCAGTATGCTGCATCCAGATCCATCTCACATTCAAGGATACACAAAGACTCTAAACAAGGGATGGAGAAAGATTTACCAACCAAACAGAGAGCTAAAATAAATAAAAAGCAGAAGTTACAATTAAGCAACAAAGATCAAAAGAAGCAAAGAAGGACATTATATAATGATAAAAGGATCAATGCAACAACAAGAAGAGCTAAAGATCCTAAATATATACGCACCCAATACAGGAATACCTAGACATACAGGACTTATAAAGAGACTTAGACTCCCACATAATAATAGTGGGAGACTTCAACATTAATATTAGACAGATCAATGAGACAGAAAATTAACAACGATATTCAGGTCTTGAACTCAGATCTGGAACAAGTAAATGTAATTAACATTTATAGAACTCTCCACTTTAAATATACAAAATATACACTCTTATCAGTACCACATCATATCAATTTAGAAGTTTAAATGAAATCTTGGTTGGCTCCTTGTTTGTTATTCTCTTCCCTCATTTTCTTTCATGTCTCCATTATTAAGGACAATTATAGGCATACCCATATTTAGACTGCATTCTAGCCTGGGCAATAAAGCAATACCCCCATCCTCTCTCCCTCTTCCTCTTTCTCTTTCTTCCTCTTCTTTAAAAAAAAAAAAAAAAAAAAAAAAAGAAGGGGTAACTCTATTCTTCTATGCACTGGCAGCTCAGAGCTAGCAGAGCCAATCATATAGCTCTCTCTTCTCACCATTAAATCACATGAAAATGAACCATCACGGAGGGATGCAGTGTCAAATGACCAGAAGCAGTGTGTGTGTGCGTGTATATATATGTGTGTGTGTTTATGTGGGAGGGGTTTGTAGACTGGCTATGTCTAGAAAGGCCTCAGGCCCTGGGCTATCCCCAGTCCCTTCCTTCTTCTCTGCAGATTGTCTCAGATTCACTGCCCAGCCCTTGGGCAAAGGGCAGGGAGGAGCAGCAGGTCATCAGGCTGGTTGGCACCAGGGTGGGGAGAATCTGGTATTCATTCATCTTCCACTGGGATACCATCTGGGGACATAGCAGGTGGATGCTCCCTTTCTACCTTGGCTTTTCCTTGTGTGAAAAATGGTGCCAACACTTTTACCAGCTTTCCCAACCTTTGTTAGGGAAGGAATCTTGTCAAAGACTTTTCAATGCCTCAGAAAAGCAGGTGGGGCTCAGTTGCCCTCTGATATGTACCTGCTAATTGGGCAGCTTCAAGTGCACATTTTCTAGGGCTAGAGTCAGAGTTAGGGTGGACAGGGAATCATAGCTGCTGCTGTGATAGCCCAGATCTAAGCCCTGAACTCTGACCTCTACAAATCCCCCTCCAACCAGTGGCCACCAGGGATTGCATCACCAAGCCTGGCTCTCACAGGCTCCTGACAAGCTCCAAGAAGGGTTGCCCTGGTGTTGGTGCAGGATCACAAATTCAGATAACCACCTGAACCCAGATCTTCCTCCTCTGGAGTGGGAGTTGATTCTCAGCTCCTGCTGGCCTAGTCCTGCAAAACCCACCCATTTTGGACCCTGACATTCTGCAGTGAATGTGGCCAGAATACTTTCACCTCCCCTGGGGTCAAAAGGGTTTACTTTCACAGGGCTTTGAAGGCTGCCCAAGGAATCTTGAATCAAAACATGAAACTCATGCTAATTTCTATAGAGATAAGCTCCTGACCTTTCGGTGCCTCAACTTCCTTAGAGGTAAAATTGGGGACAATAATATCTCTTCATTTTATGGGGATGTTGTAAGGATAAAAGGAGATGATATGCAAAAAAGCAACTTTTTAAAAAGCAAGAGATGTATGATGACAATTTCAGTCTTTATTTCCTATTTTTATTGGGGGTGGTGGTGGGAGGAGCCACATGGTTTATTTGGAAATGTGTGACCTTTGGACAGACAAACAAGAATGAATTCTGGTTTTGCAACATACATACTATGTGGTTTTGATATGTCAAAAAAAATCTCTCTGAGCCTTGCTTGTAAAATGGTATTAATGATAATTAACTTGGCGGACTGTTGCCAAAATTAGAGGTTACACGTATAAAGTCCCTACCAAGCACCTGACACATAGTAGGTGATTTGTAAATAGTAGCTGTCATTACTACTATTATATGTAATAACCATAGCAACTGAGATTCCATGTACTTATTCTGAACCTTTTCTCTTACTTTCAGAGAGCCAAACTCCTCTTCCCTGCCCTGCAAGTAGTAAAGGCACACACCCTTTGTCAGATTCCTGGGAGATGAAGGGAATACCATGCCTCCTGACTCTTATCACAGGAGTGACTACCTCATCCTGGTTGGCCCAGGACTGCCCTAATTCTGGCATTGGAAGTCCCATATGCCAAGAATCCCCTTAGTCGCAGGCAAACTGGGATGGTTGGCTATTCTACTCACCACCAACTGGGACTAATCTAACCCCCATGCCATTTTCTGACACCTAGAATTAGAGTAGAGTATTAAGATTTGTGCTGGAAATCAGCCAGGTGCTGTTGCTCATGCCTGTAACTCCTGCACTTTGGGAGGCAGAAGCAGGCTGATCACTGAGGTCAGGAGTTCAAGACCAGCCTGGCCAACATAGTGAAACCCCGTCCCTACTAAAAATACACAACTTGGCCGGGCGCGGTGGCTCAAGCCTGTAATCCCAGCACTTTGGGAGGCCGAGGCGGGTGGATCACGAGGTCAAGAGATCGAGACCATCCTGGTCAACATGGTGAAACGCCGTCTCTACTAAAAATACTAAAAAAAATTAGCTGGGCATGGTGGCGCGTGCCTGTAATCCCAGCTACTCAGGAGGCTGAGGCAGGAGAATTGCCTGAACCCAGGAGGCGGAGGTTGCGGTGAGCCGAGATCGTGCCATTGCACTCCAGCCTGGGCAACAAGAGCGAAACTCCGTCTCAAAAAAAAAAACCAAAAAAAAAAAAAAAACACAACTTAGCTGGGTGTGGTGGCGGGCACCTGTAATCCCAGCTACTTAGGGGACTGAGGCAGGAGAATCACCTGAACCCAGAAGGCGGAGGTTGCAGTGAGCCGAGATCGCACCATTGTACTCTATCTAGTCTGGGCGACAGGGCAAGACTCTGTCTCAAAAAAAAAAAAAAAAAAGGATTTGTGTTGGAAATCTGGAAGGACCCAGGAATACTAGCTCAAAGAGCCATCGTAAGTCCTTTTAGAATAAGAAAGGGTCTGAATTAAAAAGTGAAAATAAAAAATTAACTCTGGTTTAAAATTCATTATGTTAGGTGGAAGAAACAAAAAATCAATTATAAACACCACATATTTGTATTATTCCATTTATAGGAAGCACTCAGAATAGGCAAATCTACAGAGACAGAAAGTAGATTATTAGTTGTCTAGGGAGGGAGTCAGGGAAGGTGGTTGGGAGGGAGGCAATGGGTAGTGACTGCTAATAGGTACGGAAGCTTTTTTTTAGGGTCATGAAACTGTTGTAAAATGTTGTACAACTCTGTAAATATACTAAAAACCATTGAATTGTTCACTCTAAATCTACAATTGTACATGTACAAATTTGTACAATTTGTAAAGTTATACAAAATAAATGTACAAATTTAAACTGTGAATTGGTGGTATGTGAATACCTCAATAAAGCTGTTAAATTATTTATTTATTTATTTATTTATTTACTTGAGACAGAGCTCGCTTTGTCACCCAGGCTGGAGTGCAGTGGCACGATCTTGGCTCACTGCAGCCTCTGCCTCCCGGGTTCAAGCAATTCTTGTAACTAACCTCCCACATAGGTCGATTACAGGCGTGTGCCACCATGCCTGGCTAATTTTTGTATTTTTAGTAGAGATGAGGTTTGCCATGTTGGCCAGGCTGGTCTTGAACTCCTGGCCTCAAATGATCAGCCTGCCTCGGCCTCCCAAAATGCTGGGATTACAGGCATGAGAAAGCTGTTAAATTAAAAAAAAAAAAATCTTAAAAGTTTTAAACCATTTTAATTAATCTACCATCCCTCGCACTTGAAAATGTCTAAGTCTAAATTATTCTTCACATTCATCTAATGAGATATTTTCAATGGCAGAAAGATGATACTCACCCTAGGCTAGGAAGTACCATTCCATTTTGCAGGTGAGAAGAGCAAGGCCTATAAGCAGAATGTAACAGGGGCTTTTCATCAGCCCTACAGAGGAGGCCATTGGAACTTCAGGTGGGAGGGGAAAAGTAGACAGGAAAGGCTGGCGAGCCAGCATTTATAGAGGAGACTTGACCCTGATTCTGGCAATTCAAAGCAGAAGGAAGTGGGTGCTAAACTGGGGCTCTACGAAAGTGCCACAGAAAAGTAGAACTTGGGAAGATTCTGAAGGGTAAGCAAGAATATTCTGAAGGAGAAGTTCTTCAAGATTGAGGAAACAGCAAGGGCACCTAGTTTGTGAGTGAGATGTAACCGGAGTGGCTTGTTAGAGACCAGCAGGTGGTATGGGGAGGCTGGAGTGTGGGGTGTTTGGAGGGATGGAGAGCATTTGGTCCAGATTGTGGAGAGCACAGGCTACTACAGTCCTTGCTCTCCACAGTCTCCCAGACCTCCAGTGTCCACAGAATGAAACTGCTGTCGAGTTTGGTTTCCTTCTGTGGACACTGGGGGTCTGGGAGAGGATTTTTAGGCAGCGATGGACAGATCTGCATAGGGTCTCAGAAGGGATTTTATAAGGTGGCAGTTCTTACATGAAGTCACTGGGCCTGTTAATAGCAAGGGGCTTAGTTGGCTTGACAGATGATCTAATCTGAACCATCCACGCCTTCTTTCTCCCCTTTCCTCTTTCTTTTTCTCTTTCTCTCCATTGGGCTTCTCCAAGTCTTTCTCCATCCTTTTCCCTTGCTTCCTTTTCCCTTGTCCCCAACACCCCGAGCCTTGGGTGTGCTTGGCGTGTTACTGCTGCCCACACTGATTTGGTTGTGCTCTGCTGCAGACTTCAATTTTCTAGTGGTCTGGGCAGTGCGGCCCCAGATGAGCAGGAAGGGAGGGGTGCCCATCTTCTCTAGTGAGTTGGGACCCAAGAAGGCAAGGAAGAAAGAAGGCAGAACAAGGATAGGTTTACGACAGGTATTACAGCAACAAGCCACAGGTAGCTGTGGGGCCCAGAAGGGAAGGGTTCTTTTTTTTTTTTTTTTTTTTTTTTGAGACGGAGTTTCGCCCTTGTTACCCAGGCTGGAGTGCAATGGCGCGATCTCGGCTCACCGCAACCTCCGCCTCCTGGGCTCAGGCAATTCTCCTGCCTCCGCCTCCTGAGTAGCTGGGATTACAGGCACGTGCCACCATGCCCAGCTAATTTTTTGCACTTTTAGTAGAGACGGGGTTTCACCTTGTTGACCAGGATGGTCTCGATCTCTCGACCTCGTGATCCACCCCCCTCGGCCTCCCAAAGTGGGGAAGGGTTCTTTTGTGGACGGGCCTGTGTGCATGGGGAGGAGCATTCTGCTTGTTTGGTTCAAGCTACTTCACAAGGACATGCCCTGTTAATTCACAGCACTTTTCCTGAAAGCCTACTAGAGCTAGGCCTGGCCAGAGGCCCTGAGAAGGTGTATCCTTTTGTCCAAGAGCCTCTGGGAGTAGAGGCCTGCCAGACACAAGCTGCAGTAAAGACAAAAGTCTGTACGTCCAGATGTGGACTCTGCCATTGATTTACAAGTAGGAGTGCTTTAACATTTACTGAGGACCTCTGAGACAGACACAGTGCAAGGCCCTGGGGCACAGAGATAAAACACCAGAGTCCTCCCAATCAAGGCGCCATGGGCCCTGTAAACACATAAACTGAGGACACACTGCATGAGAGATAACCAATGTGGCCATACAGTGCACAAACTGCTCACTCAGTATGAGCTAGAAAATAGCCCCAGGAGGCAAGGCTCGAGGGGAAATACAGTTAGGAATGTGGCAGGGTTCTAGCCCGGGCTCTGCCAGTCCTGGCTCTGAACTGCGGTTTTCTCAACCTTGAGATCCCTTGTGTGCTTTTAGTATGCTCAAGGATCACTCACTTCGGAATGCTTTGACAGTACACACTCCCAAGTCTGACCCCACTGAATCACAATGGCTGCAGGTGGGTGGGCCCCGAATCTGCATTTTCACCCCCACCCCCACCCCAGGCAGCTTTAATGTTAGCAGGCTAGGGACCACAGTTTGGCGTACTGCTTTACCGGGAGATAATAACCTGCTTCGGAGATAGGTCAGACGAGCAATTCAAGAGCTAACAAGGCAACATGCGCCAAAAGCCTTGTAAACCTGAGGGCAGTACAATTCTTTACAAATAATAGCAATTCAATAATGCAAATTAATAATGATAGTAAACGAACTGGAGAGCACACTGAAACCGCCGCACGGTTAAGCTGGGTCCGTGCCCGCCCCACCCAATCCAGCGCAGAGAGACCGTCTCTTTTTTTTTCTTTCTTTTTTTTTTTTTTTGAGACGGAGTTTTGCTCTTGTTACCCAGGCTGGAGTGCAATGGCGCGATCTCGGCTCACCGCAACCTCCGCCTCCTGGGTTCAGACAATTCTCCTGCCTCAGCCTCCTGAGTAGCTGGGATTACAGGCACGTGCCACCACGCCCAGCTAATTTTTTTGTATTTTTAGTAGAGACGGGGTTTCACCATGTTGACCAGGATGGTCTCGATCTCTTGACCTTGTGATCCACCCACCTCGGCCTCCCAAAGTGCTGGGATTACAGGCTTGAGCCACCGCGCCCGGCTGAGAGACCGTCTCTTTAAGGCCCCCCCTCCCCAACCGCGTCGCTTCTCCCGCGGGTACCTGGCCCCGCCGGCGGCGCGTGCGTGCAGAGCCTTCCGGCGGGGCGGTCCCTGCGGCGCGACGCCGGCACGACGCCGGCGCGACGCCGGCGCGACGCCCGCGCTGTTGCGTGCGCGCCTAGCCCCGCCCCTTCCCTGCCCCTCCTCCCTTCCGCGGGGCCTGCCCCGCCCGCGCGGTACAGCTGGGTCAGTGACGCGGGCGCTGCTGCCGCCGCTACTGTTGCGTTCTACTCTCCGAAGCCGGCGACCACCCCGCCGCCTCCCTCCCTCCCGCGCGTTTCCTCTGCCCACAGCGCCGGCCAGCGCGAGCCAGACCAGGGCACGCGGGGCCTCGCTTAGACCTGAAAGGGTTGCGGGCGCGCGCAAGCGGCGGCGTGGAAGCAGTGAGCGCCCCCCTCCCGGAGGTCTCTGCCGGCTCCCGGGTGAGTTGTCACCGCGGCCGGGGGGCGGCAGGGCCGGCATTGTGCCACCGGCGCGCCCGGCTGGCTGTCAGGGGCGCGGGGCCAGCGTAACCGCCGGGCAGGAACGCTGGCCGAAGCCCGAGCCGGCGCCGGCGGCTCCCCGCGCCTCTCCGCGCCTGCCTGCTGTCACCCGCTCGCGAACCGAGCCGCTGGGAGCCCGGCGCTGGAGTGGAGCGGCCGGCGGGCCGGCGGTGGGGGCTGCGCGGCTGGGGAGACAGGCAGCTGGTTTGCGGCCGGGAACTTGGTGACTCGCGGTCCGGGGCGCGCCGTCCCGCGTCACTGCCCGGGCAGCGCCAGGAGAGCCGCACGCCGTGCCGGTAGGTGCAGAGGAGGTGGGCAGAGGCCCTCTGTGCCACTGTCATTACTGCCCTCAGCCTGATAAAGCTGCGGGGCTTGCGCTGGGGCAGGGCTGGCTTAGAGAGGGTGGATTTCCTGAGGAAGTCTCAGAGCTCGCCGGTGCGCACGGCAGCTTTCGGGAGCCCCGGCGCCTTGGCTGCTCTTTAATCTCAAAAACTTCTCTTCTTAACCAGGCCAGACTCCCCGAAACCAGCTCTTTTCTTTCAGAAAGTAGGCACGGACATACAGCCTTTGCTTTTCACTCCTGGTTAAGAGACCCCAGCTGTGAGTGTGGATCTGACTCTCCCGCATGGGAGTCGTGGCTGAGGAGCTGCAGAAGTGGAGAAAAGTTACCCTGGAAGAATTTAGGAGCAAGAGGGGGAGGTGGTTATGGTCCCGGGACCGCAAGACCCAGAGCAAAGAGGCGTCAAAAAGTCTTGGGCTGGTTAAAGGGAAGCTGGCTTCTGGGCAGAGGCCTAAAGCTGTTGTTCCCACAGAATTTCCTCTCGGTGGCCGGCGACATGCTGGGCTTTGTTGCTCTTGCTAACTGGGCTCCTGTGCGCTCTTTCAGAGGTGCGGGAAGATTACCCGCTTCAATTAGGCCTAGGGATTTACCTCCTTTTTTGATCTACAGAGATGGGAAGTGTGTCTTTCCACCCCTCACGGTAGTTACTTCATTTCTCGCTGTTTTCTTTCCTCTGGTGTAAAAAATACAAAGGAGTTATGCACACACACTTTTTCTGTTTTGGGAATTCCAACCCAAATTGTCACCATTAAGTGGAGGCTAGTAGAGACATGTGGTTGGCATTGACTTCTGAGTTCTCTGGGCTTTGTATTTTTGGCTAGAAGCATATTCAACCAGAAATTAAAATTTTCTTAGAGTTGGGGAGGTATGTCTGCACCTCAGGAAAGAAGGTATTTAATTAAGCAGCAATAATATGAAAAGGTTCTTGAGTACCAAGCTTTGTGCTAAGGGCTTTACTTTCTTGAACATATTTAATAAACAACAGACTTTAGAGGTAGATATTATTATCCCCATTCTTCTAGTTGAGATTCAAACCAAACAAGTTAAATAACTTGCCCATGTCACATAGGTAGCTCGTGGTGGAGCCCACACTCTGAACTGCTAGTTTCTGGTTTGTTTACGTTTTGATAAAAGTGAAATTGGAGTCTTTCTAAAACCTTCTCAAAGCACTGCTGCTTCAGGCTGTTTCTCAGATCACGAGCATTCTAAACTCTTTTTCCAGGGTACCTACTGATGGTATGTTTGCCTAAGATTCATTTGTTCATTCTTTCATTTGGTACTCCCAAGTATTTATGTGATACAGAATGTATGCCAGGCACTGTGCTAGGTATTACCGATTCTTCATTGAGTAAGTCAGAATCTAGCTCTCATGGACTCACAGTCTTTCAGTCAATTTGTTTTGGTTTATGTTGGACTTTCATTGGTGGCCATTTACTGCTGAAGGAACTTCTGCCCAGTCAGTTAAACAAAGGACAGTATTGGTATGAGTCCTGATTTTTTGAGTAATTAAGTAAGTAAGTAATTTTTTGGATACTGTAGTAGAAATGGCATATGAAACAAATTCTCACTTACACCTAGATGGGGACAATGCCAGAGTGCTCTGTGTGTAAACCCTGAGAGCAAACCCACTGTCAAATGGCCAAGTTTGACTTCTTTGACTGAGGCCTGCCTTCTGAAAGCCCAGAATTTGGTTAGATAGAAGGGGAAGAAAGGTAGAGTAAGGTGTTACTGATGCAGGCTGGCAGATAAAGAGACCTCAGCACTTTGTTTTCCGGCCAGTTTCTGAGGTGTGGTGATTGAACTTGTGTTTTGTTTTGTTTTGTTTGAGATGATATCTTACTCTGTTACCCTGGCTGGAGTTTAGTGGCACAGTCTTGGCTCACTGCAACCTCCACCTCTCGGGTTCAAGCGATTCTCCTGCCTCAGCCTCCTGAGTAGGTGGGACTGCAGGTGCGTGCCACCATGCCTGGCTAATTTTGTATTTTTAATAGAGATGAGGTTTCACCTTGTTAGCCAGGCTGGTCTAGAGCAACTGACCTTGTGATCTGCCCACCTTGGCCTCCCGAAGTACTGAGAGTACAGGTGTGAGTCACCACACCCAGCCTGAACTTGTGTTCTTATGTAATGGTGCATCTCTCAGTAGGGGATATCCTCCTTTGCTCTTTTGCTGGGGCAGCAATTCCTGCAGCAGCCTTCCCCCTACACACACACACACACACACACACACACACACACACCCCCTTCCAAAACTTAATAATTCACCTGGCTTCTTAAAAGGGACAGCAATTCCTGCAGCAGCCTTCCCCCTACACACACACAACACACACACACACACACACACACACACACACACACCCTTCCAAAACTTAATAATTCACCTGGCTTCTTAAAAGTTAGAACTTTCAAATTTATTGCTACTAAACATTGTTTCACTCCCTCCACACTTGTCCATTTTCCACATAAAGACTTGGCTTTTGCTTCAAATATTTTCTTGTGCCCATTTTTCATATCCTTAGCTCTTCTGACAACCAGGTTACTACTGGTGTCATTTGTGGGCTTTGAGAAATACAGCATCTTAAAAAAAAAAATATTGAGGTACGTTCTCTTCCTCATTTCAGTACCAAACAAGTGAACTGTGGAGAATGAAGCAGAACCATTTGACAGCAGAGAGGGAAAGCCAGAGGGCACACATGATTTTCTTTCCCCTCTAGTTCCCGTTTACCAAGGGACCGTTCACACTTGCAGGCCTGAAAGTCGGCAGATCTACTGGGCCCAGGTTGTGTAATTGCCGTACATGAAGCAAATTATTAAGCTCCAGAACTGACGTGTTATCCCTGGTTGAAGCTGACAAGCAGGATCTATTTTCCCTCTTCTTTCTGCCTGGACACTATGGAAGTCTTGTTAGAGGGTGTTTCCTCAAGCAGTAGGAGAAAGATCTGAAGGAGCCAGTAGAGGAAGGAGCCCCATGTCTTGTCTTTTTCTTTTCTTTTCTTTCTTTCTTTCTTTTTTTTTTGAACTTTGAGAGCAAACAGTGCTTTGTTGCAGACTTGAATGTTGAGGATTAGGACATTTGGTTAAGGGTAAACTTTGGGACAAATGCAAAACTAGGGGAATAGAGACTCTGTCTCCAGGTTTCTCATGAGTTCCATAGTACTCAGGAACCTTCGGGTGGACTGTCCTTGAACATCAAGATCTGTTCACTCACCTGGAAACCATCATTCTCAGCAAACTGACACAAGAGCAGAAAATCAAACACCGTATATTCTCGCTCATAGGCGGGTGTTGAACAATGAGAACACATGGACACAGGGAGGGGAGCACTACACACTGGGGTCTGTTGGGGGGAAATGGGGGAGGGGCGGGGGGTGGGGAGGTGGGAAGAGATAGCATGGGGAGAAATGACAGATACAGGTGAGGGGACGGAAGGCAGCAAAGCACACTGCCATGTGTGTACCTATGCAACAATCTTGCATGTTCATCACATGTACCCCAAAACCTAAAATGTAAGAAAAAAAAAAAAAAAAAGAAAAAAAAAAAAAAAAAAAAAAAAAGATCTGTTCACTCCACCCCTGGCTTAGATTCAAGGCAACAGCCATTGTGTATCCCTTGGATGAGCATAAGTTTATGTTTCTGTGTAAGAACCTTTCATTTGAAAAAGTACAAGTTCTGGGGAAAGAGGTAACTCTTAACAAAAACCTCTTAGGTTTTTGTGGCAGAGCCTGTTAGCCACCTGTGTTCTTCCTGTGCTCACGTTATCTGCAGTGATGTCTTTTTTCTTCCCGTTTTAGTTTTTTTGGCCTGGAAATCAGCAGGGTTCCTCCATTTGCTCTCTCATTCTCTGGTTCTTTCTTGAGTGTGGAAGTCACTCTGCTGGTGGACCTTGCAGTGGCACTGAGCTGGGTCACTTCAGCGGTGAAAGGTCAGCTCTGCTACTGTCAAGGTTTGGGGACAGTTAAGCGTCTGTGAAGGTACTGGATACAGCGACAGCAGGAAGTGCAGCAGTGAGAACTGAAACCGGTTTTACAGACTGTGGTGTTGGCCTGTGATGTACCCTCCCTCCCTGGCTCCTATATCTCAAAAAAGGAAAATAGCCATGCTTGAAACATCTGAAGGCTGTGTGCCAAGAATTCACGCAGTACTCCTGAAACAGGATATTACTGAAGCATTTTTCTCAAACAGAAACAGATGTAGTTCCCTGTTACTGTTGCCAGTGTTAGTAGATCCTTAAAATTACCTGATAGCAGTGTGCCCTTAAATGTACTCCCCTCTCCTACACACATATACAAGTGTCTTATTTTATTTTATTTTCTGGCAATGCCTCCTTGCTTGATTTGAGGAAAGTTAGCCTGGGATTCCTGATGACAATAATAGATTCTCAGTGGGTTTGCAGACGGCAGAGGTGGTGACTGACAATTCTTTATTACTCAGAAAAGGATTTTCTATGGTGAAAAATGATTCAGGATTCTGCAGTTGGAGATTGGATACAAAACCTCAGAGAAGAGAGACAAATAGGGATCTTTCCCAGCCTCCCCTTTCTTGCCACCCTTTCTAGAGGAGAGGGAATGTCTAATCTTTGCAAGTCTAACCTACTGCCAGCAGTGACTTGCCTTCAGCCACAGACATTTAAGATTAGAGCGTGGAATTGCCCTTTATGTAAACTGTCTTTGCTGAAATTTTCTTTGCCTAGACTAGGCTTCAGCTTCTGACGGAGAGTAAAATGAAACTGGCTTCTGGGAATGGCATAAGAGCCTGTTTATCTGATTCTTCCTTCTTTAGATTGTTCTCAGTTGAGCTCAGCAAAGTGGACAGAGGCTTGTAAAGGTAACTTGAAAAAGGAAACAAAGTGATTTTGCTTGATTTGCATTTTAAATTATAGCGGTCTGTGCAAACTGAAGGAAGACTGAGGTGTTTTTTTGGTGGGGAGGCACAAGATTACAGATAGCTTAGAAAGTGGAAGGGAAAAAAATCACCATGATTCTACCACTCTAACATAAACATGATGTGTATTTTGTTTTCTCCATCTTCAGTTGGTAGTACCTGTACATTCAACTTTGTATTTTTTTCATTTAGCTTTTTTTTTTACATGTCATAAAATTCACCCATTTAAGGTACAGTTCAGTGGTTTTTAGTTTATTTCCAAGAATTTTACAGCTATCACCATAATCTAATTTTGGAATATTTTTATCACCCCCGAAAGGCACTCCCTATTTCTCAACAATCCCACCTAGCCCTAGGCAACCACTAATCTTCCTTTTCTCTCTATAGGTTTGCCTATTTGGACATTTCATATAGATGGAATCATATAATATGTGGTCTTTAATAACTGACTTCTTTCACTTAGGATAATGTTTTTGAGGCTTATTCATGTTTTAGTGTGTACCAGTACTTAATTCCATTTTATTGCTGAATACTATTCTATTGTATTGATATACCACATTTTGTTTATCCATTCATCAGCTGATGGACAGTGGGGTTGTTTCTGTTTTTTTATTATAAATAATATTGCTAAGAACATCTGCGTATAAGTTTTTCTGTGGGGGTATATGTTTTCATTTCTCAAGGAGGCATCTTTAAAGCTGCATCCATCCATATCTGCACTTTGAGGTTAACATTCTACACGGTTATGCAGTTTGTTTGAGGAAGAATAGCGTTATTAGAGTAAACTCTTGGTCCTGCTATGGTATTGTGGATATTGCCCTGAATCAAGAAAAGATGCCACCAAAAAAATCCAAAACCCAAAAACAGAAAGAGAAAATTCTGTTTTTAAGTTTGAACTCTCCAGTAGCATTGTTTCCAAATATTTGGTGCAGAACTTTAACCATTGGTGAGAGGTGACAGACACAGCAGTGCCTAAATTCAGTGCACATGTACTGCTACTTAAAAAAAAAAAAAAAAAAAGGATTTTCAATGTGAAGCCTCAGCTCTAAATCTCATCTTTGTGTTTTATAGAGAGAAATTTACCGTGAACCCCCAGGGCCTTCCTTATCAAATGTGATTTATAGTTCTCAGAGGCTTTTCCTTTTCTTGTGAAAAATTCCATGCCAGGGTTCTGTGCACATGCTCAGAGGCTTCTGCTAGGTTGGGGAGTGGAATGCCTATTGAATAGAGAGCCCACCAGCAAGGTAGGGAGGAGGGAGAGGGGCTGTGAGTGCCCTGAAAGTGTAGATCTGAGAAAGAGTGCTCTTTAGAGCAGCTCCCACAGGGCTTTTCCAGGTGGACTTCAGGTGTAACCTGAGGTTAAAAACAGATCATGCCAGACAAAAAAAAGGAGCAGATGGTGCTGCATGGAGTGTCATTTCCTCTACAGGATGTGTCCCTGGGTGGTTTTACATCATGCCAACCATATTAATGAAATACTGCAAAAGAATGTCTTCTTTTGCCCTTGTTCTGATTGGAACCACAGGTCGAGTTTTCCTAATCTGAAATCTGAAATGCTCCAAAATCTTAAACTTTTTGGGCATCCACATGATGGAAAATTCTACACTTGACCTCATGTTTTGGGCCACAGTCACAACTACCTTCAGGCTATGTATATTAGGTGTATATAAAACATAAATGGATTTTGTGTTTGGACTGGGGTCCCATCTCTGAGATACCCGATTATGTATATGCAAATATTCCAAAATCCGAAATATTTCTGGTCCCAAGCATTTCTGATAAGGGATACTCAGCCTGTACTAGTACTTGTGACCAACAGCTAGTCTTGCTTTCCTTGTTCCTAGATCCCTACTAAAAGCTCTTGAAAGTGTGCATATGCAGGCTTCCTAATGGTTTAACAGAGGGTCAAGATGGTTACACCACAGAAAAACAGGAGGAATAGGGCACATGCCCTTTGTCCAGCAAGACAGACAACAACTAGGAACATGAATAATCTTCTCTGGGTTCCTATATGTTTAACCAAGGCCAAGGATCAGTTCTTCTAGAAAGATTCCTCCTGTGTGTGGGTATAAATGTGTGTGAATGCAACCATAACTTCCCTGCCAAAACTCATTGCCGAAAATTTTGTGAATTGGAACAGGCCCTACCTGTTCATGCAAATTCGACTCCCAAATTCTAGGAGTTTCTATAGGTTGAGTGAAGTGAGACAAGACTGTTATTTGAAGATCCAAATTCTTCACTCTTGATATCTAGATGCTACCAAAACTCCTTGCACAACAAAGTATGTGAAGAGAGACTCTAGGCTCATGAAATGTTAAAGTTGGAAAAATGGGACTTTGGGGTTGTACTTATTCTTATAGAAAGGCAGATGGGAAATGGATGCTCAGAGCTGACTTGCCTGAGAGGTGAAAGGGCTAGTGGAGAAGCCAGGGCTCCTGATGCCTAGTCTACTGCTTTTCTGTCCCAGTGTGATCACTTCTTTGTTTTTCCCCATCCTCTGGGCCTGGTCCAGAAATAGGGATTGGGAGTCCAGCAGGGTATCGTCATTCATATTGTTGGGAACAAATTCAAGTTACTTCTGTGATTGTAGTTTTGAGTCTAATAGTGAAGTTACAAAGGAAATGAGTCTTTAAGTCCAGTTCTTCTGAAAGAAAATGGGTGCAGAGTCCTCAGGGCTGATCTGCCTATGGAGTAGTCATCCTTTTTATTCCTTTACTTTCTTAATAAACTTGCTTTCACTTTAAGAAATGGGTGTTGTGTTTAGGCTCGGCCTGCTTAACTTTTAAATCTCTGTGTTGTGTATCTTTGCCATTCATAAATGCCCCCTAGCCCAGTATGTTGGCTCAGGCCTGTAATCCCAGCACTTTGGGAGGCTGAGGTGGGACAATTGCTCAAGACCAGTTCAAGACCAGCCTGGGCAACATAGTGAGCGCCCCCATCTCTTCAGAAAAAAAAAATTAAAAATTAACTGGACATGGTGGCACACACCTGTAGTCCCAGCTACTTGGATAACTGAAGAGGGGAGGATTGCTTGAGCCTGGGAAGTCAAGGCTGCAATGAGCTATGATGTCGCCACTGCACTCCAGCCTGGGTGACACAGTTAAGATCTTGTCTCAAAGAAAAAAACCTACCTGACCCCAGGCCAATGGGATGTGTTCTCCATCTGGGAGAATTGATCCCTCCTCCACACCCCTTTAACCGAGCAAACCCTTCAGAGCTGTGGTCCTGACTTCCTTGGGCTTATTGTATATGAAATCAGCTACCCAACTAAATGCAGCGTGAACGCACATCTCTAACTGTATGTTCCTAACCAGGCAGGAAGGAAGCAGGTCATGTATACTGGCTTTCCCCATCCCAGAAAGCCAGTGAACAGAGTCTTGTGTTCAGTGGGTGCTGCTGTTGCAGTTGTCATTCTTTTTTTTTTTTTTTTTTGAGACAGAGTTTCGCTCTTGTTACCCAGGCTGGAGTGCAGTGGCACTATCTCTGCTCACCGCAACTTCTGGCTCCCGGGTTCAGGCAATTCTCCTGCCTCAGCCTCCTGAGTAGCTGGGATCACAGGCACGCGCCACCATGCCCAGCTAATTTTTGTATTTTAGTAGAGATGGGGTTTCACCATGTTGACCAGGATGGTCTCGATTTCTTGACCTTGTGATCCACCCACCTCGGCCTCCCAAAGTGCTGGGATTACAGGCTGCAGTTGTCATTCTTGAGGCATTGCTAGACAATTAACCAATGGTATGTTATCTGGTCTACCCCTTTATCAATCCTCCATCTGCCTTCAGGTGGAAACTCTGGCTTGGGAAGACTATCTCCCTCCTTGTTTCTGTTCTGTGGGGATTTTGCTTGTTGCACAACAGAATAGTAAGAAAAATAGGCTCTGAGTTTCATAAAAATTCATTGATCCATCTTTCCTTTATATGTACCCTCAAGTCATAATAATTTGTGAGCTGATAATCTAGTTATGCTATGATGTCAGGCTGGTGGGAGACTGGTAGGTGGTTGCTGCAGAAACCAAAGGGAAGTAAGTCTAGTTGTCTGGCAAATAATTAGTGAATGCCTGTTCTAGGCGCTAGGTATACAGTTGTGAACAAAGAACAAAATGGACATAGTACTTGCTGGCATGGAGTTAGCAGATGGGGAATACTCATGAGGTTTTTGAGAGTGGTGTTGGAGGAATCGTTTGTGTACAGCAGACTTTCAGCTTGACGGCTCAGGCTTTGTCAGTTATTTCTGTGCTCCAAACCACAGTCACTCTGGAAGGAAGAACTTGAAAAGTATGGTTAGAGACTTCCCCTTAGGCTCCCTATTAAAGAAATGAATTGTCTTTCTCTGCAGTGAGCTAGCTCTAGGAGTTTGATCTCCTTTGAGGATTCCTGTTTTCTGGCAATTTAATCAACCAGTTTTTAATGCTTTCAGACCCTGACATATCCTATTTTTAATTAAAGGGAAAAGGACTGGGAGAAGGGGAATAGAGAGGATCAGTAGAATGAATTCCTTTGGTAATCTTTTTTCTTCTTCCATCTCTCTCAAGCCTCAATTTTAGATAGAAATGTTGATTTGTGAGGTCTCTTCCTTATTTGTGGCTTTACAACCTGCTGGGGGCAGTAAAGTATCTAGTTCCCAGTAAACAAAGGCCCCCCCCTCTTATATTTTATCTCTTTGGATAGCCATCTCTATGTAGGCCCTGGTTTCAGGCTGACATTGGAAGTTCCCTGAGTTCAGTGACTGTCTCATCCAATTCCTTGTACCCCCTCCTGGATTAATTGAATGATTAATAAATGATTGACCTGGTGTAGGGGATTAAAATAACAAGTACAGGAGGGCAAGGTGACTTTGAGGCCATGAGCCTTGATGACAAGGAATGAAAGAGTGGTATTATTGATGAAATTCTAAAAATGGAGACATTTGGAGGGAGGCCTGGTTTGAGTGAAAAACAAATTAAACGGTGTTAAAAAGCTGTTAACATTCAGCAAGTTCACCCTGTCTGGTGGCAGGAAAAGAAAAGCTCAGGAACCATGGCAGTGGAAGGTGAAGGAAAGAGGTATTGGAGGTTGTCCAGAATGTTTTAGCAAGGCCAGTCAAAAACAAACTACAGGACTCCCTTATTACAGGGGTGAAGACCAGAAAGTCATCCCTGCTAATTTTTAGGTAGCAGGTCTTTGCTTCTAGAATTCTGTTCTTTTAAAAGCCTTGGAGAGGCATCATTCATTCCTGAAAGCCAACCTACACCTCTGCCTCTGCAGTTTAGTATCCAGTGTGTCAGGCTGCAAGCAAGGAAGTAGTTAACACTTTTTTCTTTGTTCTCCACAATTGAGCTCTTTTGGGGGACAGTTCTACTTCTGGAATTATATAATTGTGTCGGTCATCTCCTCTGAAGGTCTGTCCATGCTTCTTTAAAAGCACATCATTGAAAGAAGGGTGCTCTGTACCAATGCTGACATGCTTTTTTCTTGGGTTATACGTGAACAATGGTAGAATGAACAGATTTCAGGGCTTTTAGTGTTGGTATAACTTTCTGTGAATAGTGAAGGTATTAGGAGGCTAATGTTAAGGCAACAGGTGGGGTGGTTTTACAAGTACCACATCTGAACTCATTAATTGATCAAGTATTTATCAGATGCTCTTTCCTATATGCTAATTATCTCCCCACAGGAATTCTTTGCAGCACTAAGTTTAACACTTAATTATACTTTTTTATATGGTGATCCAGTGTTTTCTTGGCTTGTTTTTGTTTTGAAAAAGGGTCTTGCTCTGTCACTCAGGCTGGAGTATGGTGGCACCATTGCAGCTCAGTGCAGCCTTGACCTCCTGGGCTTAAGCAATCCTCCTACCTCAACCTCCTGAATAGCTGGGACTACAGGCATGCGACACCAGGCCCGGCTAATTTTTTAGAGAGGTAGAGATGGGGTTTTACCATGTTTCCCAGGCTGTTCTTGAACTCCTGGACTCAAGCGATCTGCCTGCGTCAGCCTCCCAAAGTGCTGGGATTATAGTCATGAGCTACCATGCCTGGCCCACTGTTTTGGTTAGTCTCTTCTCATAAATTTCAACCTCCTTGAGGACGGGTTATGTTTCCCTGCGTTTACTATGGAGACTGGACGTCCATATTGATAGCAGTAAAGATTTCTTCATTTTACACACTGCTTTCTTTTCTTTTTTTTGAGATGGAGTCTCTGTTGTGCAGGCTAGAGTGCAGTGGTGTGATCTCAGCTCACTGCAACCTCTGCCTCCCAGGTTCAAGCAGTTCTCCTGCCTTAACCTCCTCAGTAGCTCAGATTGCAGGTGTCTGCCATGACGCCCAGCTGATTTTTGTATTTTTAGTAGAGGTGAGGTTTCACCATGTTGGTCAGGGTGGTCTTGAACTTCTGACCACAAGTGATCCACCTGCCTTGGCCTCCCAAAGTGTTTGGATTACAGGCGTGAGCCATAGCACCTGGCCAAACTGCTTTCATGTAAGATACCTCATACTGTCAGGAAGATCGTAGTCCCATTTTACGAATGAGAAAGGTAAGATCTTTGGCAACCAGTATGCATTTGGCAGCAACTGTACTTGTATATAGTAGTGATGTTAAGTCAGCAGGGGCTCGAATGCTAAATGAGACACTGGTATGGTAGAACATGTTGAGAGATGGGAAACCTCCTAGAATTGCAGACTTGATTAACTTGCCAAGGAACAGCAAACAGCAATATGATAGCAATAGCCCCTTTTTTGGTTCTTCCATCCCCATCTCGGCACAGGTACTCTAAGGTCAGCATGTTTTTGTGTACTCATGCAACAAAAATATGAACATGTGCATACAGTCATGCACTGTCTAATGATATTTTGCTGCATATGTGATGGTGGTTCTGTAAGATTATAATGGAACTGAAAAATTTATATTACCTAGTGACATTGTAGTCATGGTAAGGTCATAGCACAGTGCATTACCCACCTGTTTTCGGTGATGCTGGTGTAAACAAATCTACAGCATGGCCAGTTGTAATAGAGTCTAGCACTTACAAATATGTACAGTACATAATACTTGATGATAATAACTATGTCTCTGGTTTTTGTATTTACTATATTTTTTGTCATCAACATAGACTGTACTCCTTCTACTTAGAGAAAACCCCCCCAAAAACCAGTTAACTGTGAAATAGCCTCAGGCAGATTCTTCAGCAGGTACTCCAGGAGGCATTGTCATAGGAGATGACAGTTCTGTTACTGCCTTTGAAGACCTCCTGGTGGGATAAGATGTGGAGGTAGAAGACAGTGTTATAGATGAGGCCCTTTGTAGGCCTAGGATAATGTGTGTGTTTGTATCTTAGTTTTTTTTTTTTTCTTAACAAAAGATTTTTTAAAACTAGAAAATAGCTTATAGATAAGGATATAAAGAAAGAAAATATTTTGGTACATCTGTATGTCTTAATCTAAGGGTTATTATAAATGAGTCTGAAAGTTTAAAATAATTAAAAAGTTTATAAAGTAAAAAAGTCAGAGTAAGCTAAGGCTAATTTATTGAAGAAAAAATGTTTTAAATGTAGTGTACAGTGTTCATAAAGTCTACAGTAATGTACAGTAATGTCCTAGGGCTTCACACTCACTCTTTGCTTGGTCACCCAGAGCAATTTGCTGTCCTGCAAGCTCCATTCATGGAAAGTGCCCTATACAGATGTACCATTTTTTCTCTTTTATACCATAGTTTATTGTATTTTTCTCTGTTTAAATATGTTTAGATACATGAATAATTACCATCATGTTAGAATTGCCTACACTATTCAGTAACATATCTGTTATACAGGTTTGTAGCCTAGGCTACGCCATGTAGCTGAGGTGTATAGGTAGGTTATGCCATCTAGGTTTATATAAGTGCACTCTGTAATGTCCACACAACAACAGCATTGCCTAGTAACACATTTTTCAGAAAGTATCCATGGAATCAGAGTGACCCTGTTTCAGTTTCAGTTCTGCTATGTATCAGCTATGTGACCTTGAGCAAATTTAACCTCTTGGATACTTTTATCATTTGTAGGATAGAAATGATATTAACACTATCTATCTATAGAAGGATAACTACCAAAATATTAATGATTGCCTGGTGTGGGGAATTCTGGATGTGAATGGTAAAGGATTAAACTTCTTAAACTTGCTTTTTGTTTCATTTGAATTTTTTACTGTTGGCAAGTATAACTTGAATAATTTAAAAATTACATTTAAAGGTACTCCCTTGTAGAATTTTTATGAAAATCAAATGAAATAGGATATTTAAAAAGGTGGATAAGTGCCTGACAACTGAACGATACTCAAGTGGCTCACACCTGTAATCCCAGCACTATAGGAGGCCGAGACAGGCAGATCACCTGAGGTCGGGAGTTTGAGACCAGCCTGACCAACATGAAGAAACCCCACTGCTACTAAAAATGTAAAATTAGCCAGATATGGTGGTGCATGCCTGTAATCCCAGCTACTTAGGGAGGCTGAGGCAAGAGAGTTGCTTGAACCCGGGAGGCAGAGGTTGCAGTGAGCTGAGATCGTGCCATTACAACAAGAGCAACAAGAGCAAAACTCCATCTCAAAAAAAAAAAAAAAAAGAATTGGGGAAGTATTAATTAGTGGCTGACCCTTTTGTAGTGTTAGATGTTCTGCGTGGCTTTGAGTAAGTCTCTTAACTTTGTTAAGCTTTAGCTTTTTTAACTGAAATTGGGAGTTAAGAGTAGTGTCTATTCCATGGGGGGTTTTGAGGATTAAATGAGACTAGACGATTAAGCGGTGAACCCAATATCTGGCACATAGTAAGTACCCGGTAAATATTAGCTGTTACCAACTTTTATCCTCAAACTATGCTTGAAGAGAGGAGGCAGTTTTATCTACCTTAAAGTTACAGAAAAGGAGGCACAGAGTAGTAGGAGACTTTTCCTATGGCTAGATGTTGAGTTAGCAGCAGAAACATGGCTGACGCCTACATAGTCTTCATATTTCAGTGTTCCCCTATCAGTGGGTGGCAGCAAACCACGGAGGCCTTGCGGATGTGCAGACAGGAAGCACTGGCCAGGACTGCGGATGTGAAACAGCAGAACATGGCCAGTCTGGACAGAGAGGGTTAGCAAGGGTCAGTGTGTTTGGTGGGTCTGAGTGAGAGAAGCCAGCTTAGGACCACATCCAGAATGACCAAAGGCAAGGGCTTGTTTTCTTTCTCCTTTTTTCCCGTGTCCTACTGGTCTTGTAGGTGGCACATTCCCTCCTTTTCCCCTCCTGGGCTCAGTTCTCTGAACTCTGTCACATCTATAAAATCAGGCGTAGCCTTCTCCGTGAAATTGTCCCTGCTGCTGGAGTCCACGCTGACAGCCACACCACTTGATTCTGCTCATCCTTTTCCACTTTCATCCTGGATGGCCTGCATGAGGATGACTTTGCTTCTCTAGGGAAGGCCTCTCCCTATACCAGTTAAGTGCTTCCCATGGTGTTCTATCTGCTCCTAGAACAATCTGCCTGTTTATGGGACAGAATGGTTGAGTTGAAGCCAGTCTTGGCGGGAAATAGGTTTTGAGCTTCTCTGTGGGCTCTTTTTCTATATATTTGCATTTTGAGAGGGGAAAAAAAGCCCTGAGTGATTTCTGCTCAGTATGGTTTCCAGAGAGTGTGAGATTCTCCTCCTCAAACTCAGCCCTGGGGCCAGAGCTCATTAAGCCCCCAGCTTACCACCTTCCCACCTTGGGTTTTTACAGTACACTTCTTATCCTTGCCCTTTCTGTTCTCTGCTTATCAGACCTTCCCACATTTGCCCTGCTCTCTTCCTGCTGCACAGGGGTCATGAAATACTTATTAGTTAAAAATACAGGCAATGCAGTGTTAAATTTTACCAATCTCAGTTTGCACAGTGAACTGGAAGATGACACGTGCATATTTGTACAGAGTCTTGCAGCACTTGATAGTTTTTGTCTGTGCATGTGTTTCAAATATTCCCTTCTCCAAATCTGCATTTAATGATGCCTGGCAAACCCTGTAGTTCACTTTTCATTTTTCAACATAGATATTCTTTGAATATCTCCTTGCTGTGGGTTTTGGGTTTACATTTAATAATTCCCCATCATGATCTGAAAAATATGAGCGGGCCTACCTTTGAAGCACCCATTTTTTCATGCTTAATACCAACCAAGTCACCACACTTTTTTTTCATTTTGTTTTGAGATAGGATCTCATTCTGTTGCTCAGACTGGCATGCAGTGGCTTGGTTATAGCTCACTATAGCTTTGAATTCCTGGACTCAAGTGATCTTCCCAGCTCAGCCTCCTAAGCAGGTTGGATTAAAAACATGCCCCACCACACCTGGCTAATTAAAAAAAATTTTTTTGGTTTGTTTTGCTATGTTACTCAGGTTGGTCTTGAACTCCTGGCCTCAAATGATCCTCCTGCTTTGGCCTCTCAAAGTGCTGGGATTACAGGTGTGAGCCACTGCGACTGGTCTATTGCACTTCTTTAGAGGACTCTGCTCTGCCAACAGGTGGATCCTAGAGGATGTTAAAGACCTCATAGAAGGGACCCTCTTACTCTTAAATAATTGCAAAATAAGAATTGGAGAAGTAACCCTCCTACCACCACGATAAAAAAGTCCCTCTAAAACACGCGTTGTTCAGGACCTTTATTATGTTGCTCTAGTATTTATCTGGTTTTTGAAGATAGTCTTGCTTAAATTAATTCTGATTTTGAGAGTGATGACTGAAAGTTTTGGAGAAGGTACTTAGAAAAGAGTGAAGCTCTGAGTTTATTTTAGGCCTAATCATGAATTTGCAGGAGCAGCTTTAGGATATCAGGGAGAGAGGCATGGCACACTGCCTTCGAGCTGTCATTAGGATGCCACCTTTTAGGGACATACTGTAGGCAGTCCTTGGTCTATGTAAAGCTGTGCCTGGGCATTATCAGAAATGAACCAGGTGGTATTTCTGGTAAAAGGCAAATGCTCTTGCTGTCAGAGTTAATTTTAAATATTTTTTTACATGTAAATGTGGGATTATGGGACTCTTTTTTGGGGGGGGCCTTAGTCTCATGGGAGTGCTGCTCTTACCTTACAGATAACTTTATTCCTTACTCTTGCCCAAAGTGACTCTTTTTAAAAAAAAAAAAAAAAAAAAAAAAGTCTCACTCTGCCACCCAGTCTGGAGGGCAGTGGGACGATCTTGGCTCATTGCAACCTCTGCCTCCTGGGTTCAAGTGATTCTCCTGCCTCAGCTCCCATGTAGCTGGGATTACTGGTACCTGCCACCACACCCGGCTAATTTTTGTATTTATATTAGTAATAGGGTTTCACCACGTTGGCCAGGCTGGTTTGGAACTCCTGACCTCAGGTGATCGGCCCGCCTCGGCCTCTCAAAGTGCTGGGACTACAGGCGTGAGCCACTGTGCCCAGCCCTAAAGTGACTCTTAACTCTGTCTTTCCAGCCCCTCTGATCATTTTCTCTTACCACATGGGTCATTTGTGGTGGCAAAGTACAAAGTGACCAGCCCTCTCTCTAGTAGAATTTGAAGGCCGTTGATGGGGTTGTATGCTTGCTACAGAGATACAGTTGGTAATGAAAGTGTGCAACATTTGAGTCATTCCTTTGGGTTAAGAGATCTGTATTTAGCAGATATGATACCTAGAAAGAGTGTTTGTATCAGAATATCCCAGAAAAGAAAGAAGAAAAATCCCCTGGGGCCGGGACAAGGCAGAAAGTATTGAATGTGTGCTCTGTGCCAGGCAGCATGCTCAGTGCTTTAACCTGGTAGGCCCATCTTCACTGTATAAATCAGGAAACCGAGCTCTGAAACATTAATTACTGTAATTTACTATGTTGGAACTAGAACCAAGGTTGGAGTGATTCCAAAGCCTGTGGCAGGTTTTTTTTTGTTTGTTTCTTTTTTTTTTTTTTTCTTTTTTTTTTTTTGAGACTGGATATCACTCTGTCACCCAGGCTGGAGTGTAATGGGGCTGTCTGGGCTCACTGCAGCCTCTACCTCCCCACCTCAGCCCCTGACCCCAGTAGCTAGGACTACAGGCACGCACCACCACGCCCAGCTAAATTTTGTATTTTTTGAAGAGACGGGGTTTTTCCATGTTGCCTAGGCTGGTCTTGAACTCCTGGGCTCAAGCGATCTGCCAGCCATGGCGTCCCAAAGTGCTGGGATTGCAGGCATGAGCCACTGAGCTCAGTTCTGCCTGTGGTTATTTTATGGCAGATAAAGTGGATTAGAATCTAATGTGGATTAGAAAGTTGGGGTGGGGGTTGAGGTAGTGAGGGAGAGAGAACAAATGCCTGGAGAAAGGAGGCTACAGCCAGGTGGGAGCTGCAGTGGAGGGGCACTTGGGGGTGAATGGTCCTGGTGAGAGTTTGGAAAAGAGAGTTTGGTTAGCAAAAAACAAGCTGAAGTGGCAGAGAGGTTGGAGGTCCCTTGGAGGGGGTATAATGTTGAATGATGGCACTTCTTCCCTGAGGGATGGAACAGAGGAGCCTGGAGGACCAGATAGCCTCTGTATTTAGGTAGATGGCGGCTGGGCCTCCACAGGAAGCCTTTTAATCCCTGGTATTTTTTTTTTTTTTTGAGACGGAGTTTCGCTCTTGTTACCCAGGCTGGAGTGCAATGGCGCGATCTCGGCTCACCGCAACCTCCGCCTCCTGGGTTCAGGCAATTCTCCTGCCTCAGCCTCCTGAGTAGCTGGGATTACAGGCACGTGCCACCATGCCCACCTAATTTTTGTATTTTTTTAGTAGAGACGGGGTTTCACCATGTTGACCAGGATGGTCTCGATCTCTCAACCTCGTGATCCATCCGCCTCAGCCTCCCAAAGTGCTGGGATTACAGGCTTGAGCCATCGCGCCCGGCCCAATCCCTGGTATTTATAGACTGGCCTGTACTCTACTGAAAGGCAGCTCCCATTTCAGTCAGTGAAAGCAACATTATCTGCCTTTGAAACATCACCTCCATGGATTCCCATTTGACCCAGTGGGAGGGACTGGGTAATGCCCGTCATATTATCCTAATTCACTGCTACCTCAGGTTGTTCAGGAGCACTTCTGCTGTTGCCCTCTGGGTGACTTCTGGCTGTCCCTCTCCTGCAGATGCTCCCTATCCTTTCAGGGATGAGTCAGAGCGGGGACTGGGAAAGGCAGCCCTCTTGTTTCTCTTCAAGTTGGCCAGGAATGCCCAAGAATGATGATTTTGGTTTGCCAACTTCTTGCCATGAGGCTGGGGTTGCTGTGTTTTACAGCACAACCAACTCTACAGTCAGTGTAATTCACTGTGGATTTATTGAGCATCTGCTAGCGTGTGTGTGTGTTTGGGGTGGCATATCAAAATGATGGAGGCAGGTTCTCTGACCTAAATGAGAGAAGATGGGTAAACAGCTCCCGTTGTCAGCAGTTGAGCTAGTTCCTTTTCCTTACCATAGGAAGTTTCCGTAAACATTGTCTTGTCTCATTTGCATGATTGTTGTGAGGTTCGAATATAGTGGTAATGGATTGAGACTGCTTCTAAAGGTATTAAGCTCTTAATTTATGTAAAACTTTCTTCAATATTACTAGGCAGGCTGATAATAAAAGCTAAGATATTGAATGCTTTCTGTGTGCCAGGCACTGCTATAAGTGCTTTGTATATATTAGCTTATTTAATCTTCATAGCAACTTTGAAGTAGATTGCTTGTGTACCCACTTTATAGATAAAAGAGGATTTAAAAAATTTGCTGAGGATGGCATAGGCGGTAAGTAGCAGAGCCAGGCAGTCTGAATGTTTGGCCAAACACTGTTTGGGCACTGTAAAAATCTTGTGGAAGTCAGGGAGGAGAGGTGGTCTCCCCGCCAAGGGAAGGCAGCAGTCAGGACTTACCCTCAGAGACCAGCAAGGAGCAGAGAATGGTCAGGCTGGTGCCTCAGAAAGCATCAGCATTTCTGCACAACTTAATTAAATTACTGAAACCTTGGCCGGGCGCAGTGGCTCAAGCCTGTAATCCCAGCACTTTGGGAGGCCGAGGCGGGTGGATCACGAGGTCGAGAGATCGAGACCATCCTGGTCAACATGGTGAAACCCCGTCTCTACTAAAAATACAAAAAATTAGCTGGGCATGGTGGCGTGTGCCTATAATCCCAGCTACTCAGGAGGCTGAGGCAGGAGAATTGCCTGAACCCAGGAGGCGGAGGTTGCGGTGAACCGAGATCATGCCATTGCACTCCAGCCTGGGTAACAAGAGCGAAACTCCATCTCAAAAAAAAAAAAAAAAAATTACTGAAACCTTTTCTGAGCTTGGAGCCATCTTTCTTGGAGAGTAATACAATCGAAACAGATAATTTAAGCCAAGGAGGAAGGACAGAATTGGTGAGCTCACATATGTGGATGGGTACTTAGTGACTCTGGCTAAAACACAGAGGAAAAGCCTTAAACTGAAACATCTTTATTCAACTTCCTAACAAGTGCATGTTTGGACTCTTGAAGAACACACATCAAAACAAAAC
Organism: Saimiri boliviensis; assembly: GCF_048565385.1. Classification (NCBI taxonomy): domain Eukaryota; kingdom Metazoa; phylum Chordata; class Mammalia; order Primates; family Cebidae; genus Saimiri; species Saimiri boliviensis. The sequence goes on along the minus strand of NC_133450.1, from coordinate 34,101,256 downwards.
AAAACAAAACACAAACTTTTCCCCCTCAACCCTTTTCTAAGTTTTTATTAAGAATATGTTAATTTGAGCATTACTATGCAATGTATCCATCTTTGGCAGTTATTTTCCAGAAAAATCAAGCTCATTTTTTTGAGGCAACTTTTAGTCTGGTTATTTCAGTTGTGGAGAATTGGGGGCAAGCATACATGCTAATCATGGGAAAAGGCAATCTCAAATGCATGTCTGTAAAGAGGGCTCTGAGAGTTGATGTTTCTGAATTCTTGTTTTACTCCATTCTGTCAATAGCTTTCTTTTTTTTTTTTTTTTTTTTTTTTTGAGGTGGAGTCTTGCTCCATTGCCCAGGCTGGAGTGCAGTGGTGCGATCTCAGCTTACTGCAACCTCCGCCTCCTGGGTTCAAGAGATTCTTCTACCTCAGCCTCCTGAGTAGCTGGGACTACAGGCATATGCTACCATGCCGAGCTAATTTTTTTTTTTTTTTTTTCTGTATTTTTAGTAGAGATGTGTCTTGAACTCCTGGTTTCATGATCCATCTGCCCCAAGGCAGTGTCACTCAAAGTATGCTTTAGCATCACCTGGCCCACCCTAGACTTTCAAAATCAGCCCTCACATGTGCATGTTCGATTGGCTTTCTGCTGCTTGCTCAAGCCAGGTTTCACCCCACCTCAAGAAGGTGCATAGCTGCAAGCATCAGGGGAACAATCTTCAGACTTTCTCATTTCTTTTTATAATGATACCTCCTAGTCCATAATACTTCTGGGATAATTTTTTTTTTTTTTTTTTTTTTTTTTTTTGAGACGGAGTTTCGCTCTTGTTACCCAGGCTGGAGTGCAATGGCACGATCTCGGCTCACCGCAACCTCCGCCTCCTGGGTTCAGGCAATTCTCCTGCCTCAGCCTCCTGAGTAGCTGGGATTACAGGCACGCACCACCATGCCCAGCTATTTTTTTTGTATTTTTAGTAGAGACGGGGTTTCACCATGTTGACCAAGATGGTCTCGATCTCTTGACCTTGTGATCCACCCGCCTCGGCCTCCCAAAGTGCTGGGATTACAGGCTTGAGCCACCGCACCCGGCGATAATTTTAACATTTAAAATTAATTACATTGTGTAATGTGGAGTAAATTTCAGCTCTACCAAGATTGCATGCTTTTGGGTCAGACTGCTTAGATTGATATCTTGGTCTTAGCACTTTCTATTTGTGTGAGCTTGGAAAGGTTATTTAGCCCCTCTGCTTCTGTTTTTTTTTTTTTTTTTGCCTAAAAACAGGGATAATAGTATCTACTTTTTAAGGTTGTTGTGAGGATTAAATAAAATACTAGATGTAAAATGCTTACATCTGTGCACAGTGAATAAGCACTCAAATGCCAGTTAATAATAATGGTTCTATGATTATCCTGAGTTTTCATGTTCCTGGAGTAGGATTATGACCACATTTACAGAATGAAATCTTGCAGCATGGCAAAACATCCCTCTCCCCATTGAAACAGGCAAGTCAAGGGCATGTGAAACACTGCTTGCCATCCCTAGGAAGCCTAACACAGGGCACTGGGAAAATGCTTGCAGAAACAGATATTCTCAGGTAACATCCGGGTTTTAGTTTCTGAAGCCCGTGTAGAAAGGTACAGCGTGACTGTTCTAGGGTAGTCAGAATCTGTCACAGGTGGGAGGGAAGTACTTGTTTAGAATATGACAGAGAATCTACCAAGGTGTTATAAGTAACAAGTTCTTCTTAATGCTGGGCTCTTTTTCCCTTTATGCTTGTTTGATGGTTAGGAAAGAGAGCTAAATTGTACTTTTTCTTTGTAAAGGTGCACATCTCAAATTTGTTTTAAAAAAACTTGTTTTTTTAAAAAGTTTTCAGAAACTACAACTTATGTTTGTTTTTGGAAGAAAGATTAGGAAATACAGGTTAATGGCAATTCTTCCAGAAAGCACCACTGTTCACCCTGCTGTTGTGCTGCTGCTTGTCTCCTCTGGTTAGGGTGTCAGGGACCGCAGAGTGGTCAGTGTGGGGTCAGGCTTCAGAGGGAGGGACCGCATTCCTGGGAGCCAGGCTGGCCCTCCAGTTGCTGTCAGGGTTGACACTTCTGTCTCATCCCTCCTTCCACAGTAAATGCAGTTGGGGAGGCTTGCCTAGAAGGGGAAAACTCATTGTGTAAGGAGAACACTTCCCTTGTGGCTTTTAAAACATAATGCTTCCTTCTCCTTTTTTCTTCCCAGAATAAGAGCTGCCAGTAAAACTTTAGTGCAGGACTATTGAGATGTATTTGTCATGATGTGATGGACAAAAGAATGGTCAGCTCCTTTCTGTATCATCCCATTGAACCTCCCTCCCTCGCCCCCTTGCAAATGAGAATTACAGGAAATCACAACTAGCTTAAACAAACAAACAAAAAAACAACAAAAAAAACCCTGGGCAGATGGGAAGGATGGAATGTGTAACCCCCATTCCCAGAAACAAGAAGAATGGCTGAGCAGACTGACCCTAGCATTTGGTGTTTACTGAGCCAGAGCATTACCTGAAGATAATGGTACCATCTGGGAATCAAAACGTCAGTCTTCCTGCTCTCATCCCAAACTCCTTTTTTTGAGCTTCTCCAATTTAGTCAGTGACCCACCCTGCCAGTTCTTTCTGTCATAAGTTCCTGTCTCCGCCATCCTAGCCAGACCTTGTCATCTGCTGGCCTTCCGGGTGGTTTTAGTCTTTCTTGCCAGGTTCACCTCCCTAGAACACGGTTCTCCTCTCCGGTGAGACTAGGTAAGAGAAAGAAAAGCCCCATGTGTATGGGAGGTAGTATTGCCATCCCTTCCCATGGTAGAGGTTCTCCTTGAGGGTAAGGACCGAGTATTCTTATATTCTCAAATATAAGAGGAGGCTTTTAGGAAATGCTTGTTGAAGTGGATTAGGTCAGGTTTCCTGCTCAAGAACATTTGTTGTCTCCCCGCTACTTATCCAAAGCAGAATTTCTCTGCCTGTTTTTCATGGCTGTGCAAACTGGCCTTACCTTAAATATTCAGTTGAATGCTCAGTAATTTGTGGAGTAACTAGAGTCTACTACGTGACAGATGCTAAGGAAACCAGCAAGAACTGTCCCTTGCCTTGACAGATTTCAGAATGGAGTTTATTTTCTGTTCTTTCCTGATCCTTGGCTTCTCTCCCTGACCTTACCCTGCCACCCTCCATCTAGCATGCTTGCTTTAGCATTCCTGCCCCAGAAGGAATGTTCCCTCTTTCCACTTTCATACTTACTCAGCCCTCAAAGCTTTCAGGTCAGATCTCCTTTCTTTCCTTTTTAAGGCCCTCTTTGATTATTGTACTTCAGATCATTTCTCCTTTTCCTGTTTTTTCACTATTTTGTTCATAACTCACAAATAGTTGCAGCTTGTTCCTTTTTCTTCTAATCATTCATGTCTCACTGATTAGCATTTTATTGCACCCATATAGAATACTGAAATAGATATACTTGCCTAATTGTGTATTCTGATTCATTGCTATCTGGGTTTGCAGCCTCCTCAACTCCATTCAAGTTCTTGGTAGGCTGGGGTGCTTTCTTTGCATTTTAAAGTGTATATAGAAGATTGTCAGGAAATGATGATACATGGAAGTAAACATATGTGAACCATTGGTGGTGAAAGGTGACCTGATCGTACTTTGGGAGTGCAGTTCCCAGTAGGATTTTGAGTGGCCTGGAGCACAGCAAGGACTGGAGGCTAAGGACCATCCATTTTTAGGACTCTGGTAACTGAGACCTGAGAGAACGTGGAAAAGTCAGGAGGGTCAGACTTGTACCCTAAGAGTTTGTATTATCATGTGATTCTCTTGAAACCCTGATTTGTGTGGAAAATATGCTTATCCTAGAAGTTGACTAGGATTCTTGGGGAATGATGGTGAGGCCAGATGCCTCTGTTTCATCCAGGTTCTCTGCATGGTGAATCACCCCAGAAGGAGGGTATGAAAGGTGCCTGGCCACAGGGAAGCTTGTAGCTTCAGAGAATGAACTCTTGGAAGCAATAGTAAGCAGACTTGTCAGGCTGAGGATTTGATTTATTTGTATTATTGGCATTTGAATTGATTTTTCTGGGGAGTTTGGAGATTTGAATGTATTCTGCAAATACAAACATTTTCTTTCTTTGTCATGTCACTGATGTGGTTTATAGGCTTATGTTGCCTTTTTTTTTTCTTTGAATCATAGAATCTTGCATGAAATTAAAAGCAGTGTCCTCCACTTCTGACTTGGTAGAGCTTTAAGCATCATGCTAACTTTCCCCCTCCATCTCCCTTTCATTTCTTAGATCCACCTAGGACTGTGAAATAGGTTGGTAACATCTGTGGGCTAGGAAGGTTTCAGCCAGCTAAATTCCCCGTTACACAGTTTAGATTTATGAGGCACATCTAAATTTACTGGAATTCTAGGTAGGAAGTGTGGTTGCAAAGGCAAAACTCATGTGATTGTAGCTTGTACGAAAATAGAAGCTGCTTGAATTTTTTTTGCACAAACTTTATCCAAAACATATCTTTACATCTTTTATTTTTGGTAAATGGATTTTGGGGTGGCATCCCCACTACTGTTGGGATGGAGGGCTATAACAAGCCAGTGGGTGATTTAGCAGAATCCTCAGCCTTTGAAAAATGCTGTTGCTTTTGAAAAGTAGTAAGTGTAAAAGCCAGGCCACCTTTCTCAGATTTATACCCTCTTCCCATTCTGTTCTCAACTAGTAAATATTATGGCCTGAGTTTGCCTAAAAAGATAATGGCGTAAGTTTATTTAAATGTCAGCAGTAGTTTGGTAATGAAGTAAGTCCTTTGATGATGATGATGACGATGAAAGTGATAATAATGTTGATGATAATGGAGGACACTTAGTAGCAGTGAACTGAGTTGTGGTCTAGTTATTTCTAAGGCTCCCAGGAAGAAAACTGCTAACTCATTTTATATGTGAAGGTCTTAGTGTCAGGTAGAGAAGGTAGCAGCTGTGGAGTGTAGGTAAATCATCTGCCCAGAGGTACACTTTAGAGGACTTTGGATGAAGTTGTGTGTTTTCTATTTGGAATAGGGTGTGTTGTTGTTTCTTTTGGGAACATCTTTTAAAATAGTGCAATAGTTCCTCTGGAACTCGTAGCAGGATTCTTTTTCCACCGTCTTCTATATTTACAGCTGCTTTTCCCCTAGGGGAGCATTCATCTGTTTTAAAAAGCAGAGAGTGAAAACAAGAAGTTCTCTCCAACAGTGAGGTTTGGAAATCAGATCTGTACTTATTTGCCTTTCAGGACATATTCTAAAGGGTTGTTGTGTGGGTGGAAGAGAAGGAAGTCGTCTCTTCTGTCCCCACTCCACCCAAGGCATACCACAAACACACACACACACACACACACACACACACACACACACACTCATTCTCTCTCTCTCTCTCTCTCCTCTCTCTCTCTCTCTCTCACCCACCTCCACCCAGAGGTTCCTTGTGGCAGATGTGAAGGAATTTAGAACACAGGGTTCCCATTGTAATAGCCTTTGTTGTACAAGACCAAACTTGGCTTTTCAGCCCCTGAGTAAATCTTTTTCTGGCAGGCCACTTTCTTGCCCTTCATATCCATGCCTAGGGCCCTGGGTTGTCCTTGGCCCTGAAGGCCAGGGGCCAGCCTTTGGTGATTGCACTTGAGCATGTGGTCAGGGGCAGCATCTGAGGGCATTTTGAATAGGAAAGATTTCTGATTATTAGGATGTTCACCAAGTGTGAACCAAGCTTCAGGGTCTTAGAACTGAGGATTCCTAGGGATTGAGATGAGTTTAGTAAGTTGGTTTAACCCTGGTGCCTCTCAGTTTCTTTCTGCACAGTTTTTAGTCAGCTAGTGGGTGTTGACATGCATCTTTGTTTTACTATGAGAAGAGGAGGAATTGTGTCTTAGCAGTTGAATAACTACGCCTTCTATTTAGATTCTATAGAGGGTTACACTCAAAGCTAATGAGTGCTTTCTTCCACTCTGCACACACTCCTGCTGCCTGGAGTGGGCGGCAGGCTGGAGGACCACAATAGAGCAAGTACTGTTGCTGTTAAAGGCACGGTTGGGTGTGACAGTAAGGGCACCTAGGCCCTGAAGCTCTAGCGGCTCAGACCCCTGGCTGATGGGTTACCTCCTGAGGTGAGGCCAAGAGGAAGGCCTTCAGCTTCCCTGAAATGACTGCTTCTCCTGGCTAAGGTAGTGTGACCAGCCAGGGGTGGGGATGGGCTTCCTGGGGAAGAGGGTGGGAGAGCCTGAATTAAGCCTGCCTGGTTTGGCAGTACTCGCCTCCTGTTTCTGTGTTAGCTGATAATTTCCTTCAGCTCTCAGAACAACTCTTCTTCATAGCCAGGGGGAACCCATTGTTGCCAACACACACTCACAGAGCCTGTCTCCGGTACTGCTGTGTGTGCCTTCTGCCTCCTTTCTAGAAGAGGCAGGTAGCCACTCTTTTTCTAATGAGTTGTTCCTGCCTCGTTGGAGCTCCTGCACACTAGTGCTGCTGGACCTCCAGTTTGGCAGAGGCCTGGATGAGAGCCATTCCTTGGGTTCTCAGAACAGACCTAGCCCGGAGAACAGTCCTGGGGCTGGCCACCTTGTGCAAAAGGGCTCAGTTTAGTAGTCAATTCTGATTGGGAGATATGTGAGGAAGCTTTGTTTGGTGAGAGGAGAATGGGATTTTGGTTCTGCCATTCCCTCTCAAGAAGTCATGATCCTTTGATAGTCCTTAGTTTTCCTCTCCTAAAATGTATAGATTGGACTGTATACGATGATCCCAAAGTTCCTTTAGGCAGAATGTGTTAGGAATCCATGCCAAACCCAGGAGTCTGCCCCTGGTGTATGTGACGAAAGTTAACAAAGGCTGGGACAGAACAGCTTGCAGTTCCCGGTTCTCTTTTGCCTCTCCACTTTTTGATGTGTGTTTCTTCTCCTTGGAATGACCCACACTCCTTGTACCCACCTCTTTCTGCTCTTTCTGTCTAATGCTTCCTAAAGCCAGGTGTCAGCTTAGACTGCTGCTAGCCCCTTGTGTGGGTGCCTCTCCTTGGTGCTGCCATTACATCCTGTTGTCAGCACTTACTCCACTGTATTAACCTCTGTTTCCTTGTTTTCCCTGACTTTACTTGAGCTTCTTTTTTTTTTTTTTTTTTTTGAGATGGAGTTTCGCTCTTGTTACCCAGGCTGGAGTGCAATGGCGCGATCTTGGCTCACCGCAACCTCCGCCTCCTGGGTTCAGGCAATTCTCCTGCCTCAGCCTCCTGAGTAGCTGGGATTACGGGCACGCGCCACCATGCCCAGCTAATTTTTTGTATTTTTAGTAGAGACGGGGTTTCATTATGTTGACCAGGATGGTCTTGATCTCTTGACCTCGTGATCCACCCACCTCAGCCTCCCAAAGTGCTGGGATTACAGGCGTGAGCCACCGTGTCCGGCCCTACTTGAGCTTCTTGAGGGCAGAGACTGTTGCTATCACCACTGTATCCTTCATTGTTGGTGCAGTGCCTGGGATGTGGTATATACACAGTAAATGTTGAAGGAATGAATGACCACCACCCCCACCCCCGCCCAAAACCTGGGCCAGTATACCCCAGTGCACTCTGGAAACTGTTCTCTGACCCTCTCTACCCTTACCCTGCTTAAGGCTCTCTCTTTCTGAGCTGTGTGTGGGTGCTGGAGAGCTTGGATAATGCTGAGTTGTTTTGATGTGTGTCTCATTGTGGCAAAGCACTGGGTGATGTTGCCATTCCCACCCCCAGGGCACTCTTGGAAAAATTGCTTCCACCAGAGATGGGTATTGACTTAGCCCTGCTCCTTCCCATCTCCAGCCTTGGGGGAGGTGTAGGCAAGCACGTGCAGATTGCTGTCCTCTGCCAGCTGCCTGGGGCTGGGCCATTTGCTGCTTGTGACAGCGGGATGAGAGAGGTGAGTGACCTGTGCAGGGGAGGGAGTGTGGAGTGAGCAGCAGTGTAGTCTCCTTCAGTGTACTGACTGCAAGATAGAGTCCAGCCCCCCTTCTCCTGACATCCTATCTTCTTTTCCAGTGCTCTGTTATGCTATGCTAGGTCTTGATTCTGCTGCCCCCACCACTCCGCTAGGAGAACTCTTGCTGTGTTTTTATTAACTCTGTATATGCTTTGCCCTTTTGGCCATGCCTCCAAGAATCTTTATGTTACATGAGACAGCAGCAGCAAAATACAAAAAAAAAAAACCAAAAAATTTTAGAAACGAAGCTTTGGACCCTTGTTTTCTGTTCAGATGCAAATGATGAATCTCTTTCCACCAGAGTTTGTACCTTTGTGTTCACCAGCCCGTTTTCCATCCCTCCTCCTGGGAACCTTTGAATGGCAGGGATGGCCTGAATCACTCTCTTGGAAGGACTGATACTTAGTTTGTGCTTCAAACTTTGCCTCTTTCTGGCCTTGTATGGACCTAAGAAAGATGCAAAAAGGAAGTAACTTACCCCCATCACTCTTGGTGTGGGTTTGAAGGTTCTGAACTGGGGTGGGGTGGGGAGTGTGTGTGTGTGTGTGTGTGTGTGTGTATGTGTGTGTAAACTGTGCAAGGAGATGGGATTAGAGGATGAGGATTGTGGACAGTCTTAAAAGCCACCTTTACCAAATGAAGAGGTGACAAAGCAGGGACTAGAAAGGTAGCATTTCCAACGGGGACTTCCCAAACTTTAACATGCATATGAATTACCTGGGGAGCCTTACTAAAATGCAGATTTGGATTCAGTAGATCTGGAATGAAGGCTGAAATTACTCATTTCTAACAAGCTCCTAGGTGCTGCCAGTGCTGCCCTTAATGGACCATACTTTGAAGAGTAAGGCTCTGTCCCTCCCCTTCCACCTTTTAATACTTGGTTTAAAAGATTGATGTAGGGAAGGCAAGACCGGGGCTATTCAGGACTTTCATATTTTAAACCCGAGGTCCTGGGCTGGCCTCTCAAGCCAGTGTCTACAAAGCCTTTTAGGTAGGCCCCTCTTATCTAAGCTCCTGGCTTCTCTGAGCTCCTTTGGTCCAGTTTGGTTTCCAAGATATAAGCACCACAGTCCTTCAGAGGGGGTGTGTGCATATTCATGAGAAGATTGGATCCTTGCCCTTTCTCTTCGGATCATTAGAAATAGATAACGCCAAACCTAGCATTTAAAATAGAAGTTTAGAGCTGAAAGAACTTTTAATCTTTTCAAATCTCTCTTTTACTGAGGGCCCAGAAAAGTTTTGTTATTATGTCCAGAATCATAGCCAGAGGCAGAGCTGGGGTGAAAAACCAGATGTCTTAATTCCCAAGCTCCTCTCTGAGGGAATGTAAACCTGAGTTGGAGACAAGAGAATTAAAATGTTGGTTTGGGGACATGCTGGTTGGACAAAAAGGCTATATATATGTGTGTATATATATACATATATATTATATATGTACATATTTATATATATACACACACACATATAATATATAATATATATATTTGGAGACAAGATCTCACTCTGTCGCCCAGGCTGGAGTGCAATGGCACAATCATAGCTTACTGTAACCTCGAACTCCTTGGCTCAAGTGATTCTCCTGTATCAGCCTCCCAAGTAGCCAGGACTACAGGTGCACACCACCATACGTGGCTGATTTTCTTTTTCTTCTTTGTAGAGACAGGTTCTTGCTCTGTTGCCCAGGTGGTTTCAAACTCCTGGGCTTGAGTGATCCTTCTGACTCAGCCTCCCAGAGCGCTGGGATTACAGGCATAAGCCACTGCATCTGGTGTGAAAAATAAATTTTACCTGAATTTGTAGAGGACAGTCAGACACATTAACCAACTTGAAGGAAGAGAGACCAACTCAAGCCTGATATTGGTAGACTGACTCCTTATTTCTAATTTCTAACTTGGTTTTATTCTGCCAGGGGATGAATCCTCTGATAGCTTTTTCTGTCTCTTTTTCAGTGTGTTAAGTGATATTGCCATGAGACTGTGGGACTACAGTCTGTAATGTTCTGAGGACATAGGTATAAAACCTGGGTAAATGCCTGTTTTAGATATGAGCCTAAGAAAGGGTTTTTATCCTTTTTTAGTCTTCAGAGAATACTTGCAAATGTTTTTAACATCACAGAGTTCCCACTTTGTTCTCAACACTAGGCCTTCCTAAATATTATTCCAGTGCACAGAAAGCATTAGTGATGGAACAGGGCTTCCATTGCCTCCTGGCTTGCATTATTTCTGACACTGAATCTGCTGTAATTTTTTGCTCCTCTGCCATGTGTCTAATTCCCCGCCCCATGGCTACTTTTAGGATTTCCTCTTTATCACTGTTTTTTAACATTTTGATTATGATATGCCTTATGTTTTCTTTTTGTGGGTTTCTTCTTCTTCTTGGGGTTTGATGAGCTTCTTGTATCTGTTTGTATATAATTTTCATAAAATTTGGAAAATTTGAGTCATTCTTTTCTCAATATTTTTTCTGCGCCTTGCTGCTTCTCCCCATTCATTATTCCTGCTCTATTAGGCTGCTTCATATGTCTCACAGTCACTGATGTTCTGGGGTTTTTTTTGGTCTTTTTTCTCAGTATATAATGTTGGATAATTTCTGTTGCTATATTTTAGATTTACTTTTTTCTTCTGCATTGTCTAATCTGCTGTTAATCCTATCCTGTCTACTTTTTATTTCAGATATTGGTATTTTTCCCTCTTGAAGTTCAATTTGAACATTTGAATTTTTATTCATTTATTTATTTTTTTCTAGACAAGGTCTTGCACTGCCACCCAGGCTGGAGTGGAGTGTTGTGGTCATAGCTCAAGCAGTCTTCCCACCTCAGCCTCCTGAGTAGCTGGGACTACAGGCTGGGACTACAGGTGCATGCCATCACATCAGCTAATTAAAAAGGTCCGTCTCCCCCTCCCCATAGAGAGGAAGGGGGTCTCCCTGTGTTGCCCAGGCTAGTCTCTAACTCCTGGAATCAAGAGATCCTTCTGCCTTGGGCTTCCAGAGTGTTGGAGTTACAGACACAAGCCACTGTGTCTAGCCACTTCAAATCTTCTTTAAGTCTTTTCTCTCTTCATACTCATGCCTTCTTCTCTCTTGAACACATGGAATATATATATATATATATATATATATATATATATATATATTAGAGATTTAACATGCTTATCTACTAGTTGTCATCTCTGTCATTTCTTGATTTGTTTCTGTTGTTTGATTATTCTCCTAGTTTTGGCTTATATCTTTCTGGGCTTTACTTGGCATGCCTGTTAATTTTTTATTGAAAGCCAATCATAGTTTTTCCTTGCTGGGTGCTGGAACCTTTTGTATTTTAAAAAATACTTTTGGGCTTTGTTCTCAGAGGCAGTCAGTTACTTGGAATTGGTTTGATCCTTTCATGGCTTTTAAACTTTGTTAGGGTGAGTCCAGAATAGCTAAGATAACTAAGCTGGTCCCACTTGGAGGCAAAACCCTTCTGAAGATTCTGTCCCGTGCCCTGTGTATTAGAAGACTTTTCTTGCTTTTGCTGGTGGGAGCATGTATCAGTCTGTTTTCATGCTGCTGATGAAGATATATCCAAGACTAGGAAGAAAAGGAGGTTTATTTGGACTTACAGTTCCACACGGCAGGGGAGGCCTCAGAATCATGGTGGGAGGCGAAAGGCACTTCTTGCACGGCGGGCGGCAGCAAGATAAAAAAAGCAAAAGTGGACTTCCATCAGATCTTGTGAGACTTACTCACTGTCACGGGAATAGGATGGGAAAGACCGGCCCCATGATTCAATTACTTCTCCCTGGGTACCCCCCGCCCCACAACACGTGAGAATTCTGGGAGATACAATTCAAGTTGAGATTTAGGTGGGGACACAGCCAAACCATATCAGAGCATGAACGATTTCTGTCTCCGAGTGAGTTCTTCGGGTTGTGGCACCCACTTCTTTCTGGTCATTATTTCCTCACCCTTGCTAGTTTCCTCACAGGCATACACAGATCAGTACTCAGCCTCAAACCCAAAGAGGTCCATTTGCAGGTGTTTGGTGGTTTTGTTCTTTGTAGCTCTCTCCTTTTCAATTAATTTGCCCTGCAAATTCCAGCCACCTGGACCTCTCCAAATTTCCAACTCTGTCTTTTCAACTGCGTGAGATTGCTGAACTCTTTCAGGTTTCTCTGCGCTACCCCGTGGTCTGGAAACTCTCAAGGGAGTGAGATGGGGCAGTAGTAGGGCTGACTACATTTTTCCCCCTCGCATTTCTCAAGGATTACTGCCCTGTGCTGCTTGTTGTCCAGTGTCTGAAAACAGTTATATCTGGTTTTCAGTTGTTTAAGGAAGGAGAATAAATTGAGTCCCCATTATTCCATCATGACTAGAGGTAGATATTCCTCAACTATCCCTCAAATCAGGTATTAACCTGGGATGTCATTTTCCTTCTCTGTTGACTTACTGAAACATGGATCATTTAGACAAATCTTTTTTTTTTTTTTTTTTTGAGACGGAGTTTCGCTCCTGTTACCCAGGCTGGAGTGCGATGGCGCGATCTCGGCTCACCGAAACCTCCGCCTCCTGGGTTCAGACAATTCTCCTGCCTCAGCCTCCTGAGTAGCTGGGATTACAGGCACACGCCACTGCATTTAGACAAATCTTACAATAATTCAACCAGATTCACATCATGTCAATTTGCCAGACATTTATCGAGCATCTGCTATATAGGTCCAAAAGAATAGCATGGCCAGTATCATGCTGAATGTGGTATAATCTGTAACTCTACTTGTATTCTAATGCTGCACATTCTAGCAGAAGACTGTGCATCCTGACATGCATGTGACATAGATAATACTTTGAGCTTTCTTCCTGTACCTCCTGATCATGGTCCCATTAAACCTGGGCAAACAACTGAATTAACTAGTCAAAATTGGTGAGCAAACAGCAGGTGCTTGGCTATCTGCCTATCCATGAGTCAGGCCCAGACAGCCCTGTGGCAGGAGGAAAGAGAGCATTAAATCTCTGTGTGTGGGTGGACACCTCCATTTTACCTGGCCTTATCCTGTGCCAAATATTATATTAAACTTTTCTTTTTAGAGACGGAATCTCATTATGTTGCCCAGGCTGGAGTACAGTGGTATGATCTTGGCTCACTGCAACCTCTGCCTCCCGGGTTCAAGCAGTTCTGTGCCTCAGCTTCCCAAGTAGCTGGGATTACAGGTGTGTGCCACCACACCTGGCTAATTTTTGTATTTTTAGTAGAGATGGGGTTTCACCATCTTGGTCAGGCTGGTCTTGAACTCCTAACCTCGTGATCCACCTGTCTCGGCCTCCCAAAGTGCTGGTATTATAGGCATGAGCCACCACACCCTGCCTAAACTTTTCAAAAATGTTTGACTCATTGACTCTATAATTCCATGAAGTATAGATCTGTTACCTCAGTTTTATATGTGACAAACAGAGGCTTACAACAGTAAGGCAGCATACCTAGGGCCTGTGAGAAACTAAGAGGCAGAGTCAGGATTTGAATTCCTTTTTGTGTGACTCCAGAAACTATATAGCAGGTGTCCCCAAACTTTTTACACAGGGGGCCAGTTCACTGTCCCTCAGACCATTGGAGGGCCGCCACATACGGTGCTCCTTTCACTGACCATCAATGAAAGAGGTGCCCCTTCCTGAAGTGCGGCAGGAGGGGGCCGGATAAATGGCCTCAGGGGGCTGTATGCGGCCGCAGGCCGTAGTTTGGGGATGCCTGCTATATAGTATTCACTAGACTACATTGACCCTATAATTGTCTGTCACTTCCCTCTTCTGGACTTCAGCTTATCTTCCTGTTTTGTCTTTGACACTTTGACTGCATATCTCCCATGACTTTTCACTTTGTATCTCATGTTGTAATTATTTGTGTTTGTGTCTTATACACAATATACAGTTGAATGTAAACTCTTTTTTTTTTTTTTTTTGAGGCAGAGTCTCTTGTTGCCTAGGCTGGAGTGCAATGGTGTAATCTGGGCTTACCAGAACATCTGCCTCCAGGGTTCAAGCGATTCTCCTGCCTCAGCCTCCCGAGCAACTAGGATTACAGGCATGTGCCATCTTGCCCAGCTAATTTTTGTATTTTTAGTAGAGATGGGGTTTGTCCATATTGGTCAGGCTAGTCTTGAATTCCTGACCTCAGGTGATCTGCCTGCCTTGGCCTCCCAAAGTGCTGGGATAACAGGCGTGAACCACCGCCCCCAGCCAGCTATAAACTCTTAAGAGCATATACTTCCTCCCCCTCTTTGTACCTTTCAAGGAATCTAGTACATGTAGGTGCCTAATGGATGTGTTGAGTAAAGTCACTGAGTTCCTTAAGAAAGAAGCATGTTAGGAATGAGTTCAGAAGCCCTGTCTGGAGGGAAGTATCAAATTCCCTCATTAATTTATGATGTTTCTTCTTCATCTCCTCTGTGTTTATCATAATCTTTTTTAACATATTCCAGAATGTTGCCCAAATTAATTAATTAATTATTTTCTCATGGCGTGTTCTCATCTGATTTGCCTGGATTTTATAAAGTTAATTGTTTGATGCCTTTGCCTGAACTTTGACTAATTTGTGATTACTTTTGGAATCTCTGTGTGAACATTTGAAGGACTCTCCTTTGTATGTGAATTAGTTTAAGCATATTCTTTCTTGATTCCTGATTTAGGGCCCCACATGCAGAAAACTGGAAGTATGATTGGGGTAGAACTAGAATATACAGATTTTGGTGGAGTGACTTTGTACAATTAGAAGGTGATGTAACAGTATAGAATGCATCAGGATCATGGGGCTAATCAAAGGAAAGAAACAGTGGGCAAGTTCCTACTTCTCATTTTTGCTTGTACCTCGTAGTCCAACCTTGACAGCTTACAGGAAGTTTGGGTAATTTATGATGAAGAGGACAGGAGGAATCATGGTTTGGTTATAAATTGGGAGGCTTCCTGGAAGTTACACAAGATGGAGAACATTAGGAGACAGAAGACGGGATCTTGTTTGGTTTGAGTGTGCACCTCGTTGGGGCTGGTAAGCTTCATTAGATGGAGTCAAAGACATGTCCCTGGAATCCTAAACCTGAAACTCAGGGGAAAATACTCGGGTTACTTTCTGAGTAGGAAGGAGGGAAATGGCAGAAACTAGGACCATATGTATGGAGAACTTTAAGGCCTCAGATGTATTGGGGAAGGTTTCTTCTTTGGAATTACTGCCAAAGTAATTGCCACTAGGTTGACTATTTTTTTCCATTCATGAATCCTATAGAAGAGCTAGCAATTTCAGGGGAGGGGATGATGGGCTAGAGAGACTTTGCTGTTGCTGAACGCTAAGGAAGCAGGAAACTCTTCAAGCTGTATCCCCAGCTTCTACCTAGCTTTTGCTAAACATAGAGTGTGGAAGTGTTAGTTCAGAGAGACTCTCTGTGGAAGGGAGTCGCGGTGTTTCTGAACTATCTGGACCATTTAGGAAGCCTTAAATCATTGGGTTAACTGAGAAGGTATATCTGATAAGACAGAAACCCCCTGTAGTTATCATCCAGTCTTTCTTCTCCCTTCTTTTTCATCTCCTTCCCCAAATAGTTTTGCCTTTATTGTGTCCACTTTCTTTCTTTCTTTCTTTTTTTTTTTTTTAAACAGTCTCGCTCTGTCACCCAGGCTGGAGTGCAATGGCGCAATCTTGGCTTACTGCAACCTCCACCTTCCTGCTTCAATCAATTCTTCTGCCTCAGCCTTCCAAGTAGCTGGGACTACAGGTACATGCCACAATGCCTGGCTAATTTTTGTATTTTTAGTAGAGATGTAGTTTCACCATGTTGGCCAGGCTGATCTTGAACTCCTGACCTAAGGTGATTCGCCTGCCTTGGCCTCCCAAAGTGCTGGGATTACAGGCGTGAGCCACCGTGCCCGGCCTCCCACTTTTAATTCATGTTAAATTTGATATAATCTGCTCTCCCGACTCCGATGAAACTGTTCTTGATTAGGTCACCAGCGATCTCCTAGGGGCCAAATCAAATGGGCCTTTTTTAGTCTTCGTCTTTCTAGGCCTTTGCTGCATCTGCCACTTCTTATGTTTTCCTTGAGTCTCTCTGTCGCTATCTTGACATCTGTGTTGAACATGCCCCTGGTTTCCATGTACTGTTTGGAGTCTTTCATAGGCTTTCCTTCCTCAGTATGCCCATTGTAAGTTAGTGTTCTCCCTAGGATTCTGTCCTTGACTTTCTTCTCAACCTGCCCTCTTTCCATGCTCATCTATTTTGCATGGTTTCAAACATCACTTACAGGTTGATCACTCCAGGGCTACATCCCAAGTTCGGAGTGCTCTGTAGGGTTTCACATTCATTTCTAATTTGCCTGCTAGATTTTCTACTGATTATCTCTCAGGTACCCCAGGTCAACATATTAAAGAATAATCTGAATGAAATTCATTATGTTCCCTGACAAAACCTGCTTATTCACTTGTATTCTTTTTCTCCTGTGGTAGCTTCTACCATTTATGTAGTTACTTAGGCCAGAAACCTAGGCATCATCCTTTATTTTTCTCACTCACCCCATCCTATTAGTTTTTGATATCTACTGTAGCATTTGGCACTTCACAGACACTGGATGGATGGATGGATGAAAATGTTTGTTTATTTCATCCAAATTTAATTACAGTTAAATACCTTGGCCTTGGTGAAGCTGAATGCTCCTAGTTACACTAACTTTTGGGAAGGTCATCTGATTTTTGGCCACATTGAAATTAACCAGGAAGACTTTCTTTTCTTTTCTTTTTTTTGAGATGTAATTTCGTTCTTGTTGCCCAGGCTGGAGTGCAATGGCATGATCTCAGCTCACCGCAGCCTCTGCCTCCCAGGTTCAAGCGATTCTCCCGCCTCAGCCTCCTGAGTAGCTGGGATTACAGGCATGTACCACCATGCCCGTCTAATTTTGTATTTTCAGTAGAGACGGGGTTTCTTGATGTTGGTCAGGCTGGTCTTGAACTCCCAACCTCATGTAATTCACCTGCCTTCGCCTCCCAAAGTGCTAGGATTATTGGCATGAGCCACAGTGCCCAGCCAGGAAAACTCTTTAAGGATAAATACTTTGTGGAAGGATTAGTCATTATTAGAAAGGGGTGGATTGGCCACTCTACTATCTTTTAGGGCACTAAGGAGCAGCTGAGAAGTTTGTTTATACCAGGCGTCTCCCTGAGGCCATTTATCCGGCCCCCCCGCCTCACTTCAGGAAGGGGCACCTCTTTCACTGGTGGTCAGTGAGAGGAGCACAGTATGTGGCGGCCCTCCAACGGTCTGAGGGACAGTGAACTGGCCCCCTGTGTAAAAAGTTTGGGGACGCCTGGTTTATACAGTGGAAGGTGAGGTCGGTGAAGTCAAATTGTGCTGGCTGGTGGAGTGGGGGTGGGGTTGTCCTTGGTGCTCATGGGAGTATAGACAATGTGTTGTTGGCAAACTTGCCACAATGCTGTGGATTTAATATAAGAAATATGCAAGATTTTTCTGTTGGGGGAGTAATATGCCTCATTTTACTCACTAATGGATTTCCTAATTGTATTTCTAACATAAAGGCTGAGGATGTGTATTTAACTGTTTTGCCAAGTTTATCTCCTTTTTCTTGCTGTCCAGCCCCCTGGGGGAGGCGGGGGGGAACCAGAAGAAAAGAAAAAGAAAAAAGAAGAAAGCGACCTAAAGAATCTGGATTTGGGCTTGGCACAGTGGCTCACACCTGTAATCCCACCACTTTGGGCGGCTGAGGCAGGGAGATTACATGAGGCCAGAAATTTGAAACCAGCCTGGCCAGCATGGTGAAACCCTGTCTCTACTAAAAATATAAAAATTAGTTGGGCCTGGTGGCGCACACCTGTAATTCTAGCTAATTGGGTGGCTAAGGCATGAGAATCGCTTGAACCTGAGAGGCAGAGGTTGCTATGAGCTGAGAATGTGCCACTGCACCCCAGCCTGGGCAACAGAGCATCTCAGGAAAAAAAATAAAAATAAAAAAGAATCAGGATATCAGGATTTGGAACCAGAGGAGCTCTTTTAAGTAGAGATTGTGTAGTCCAGCCCTGCATTTTCAGATGATGACGACAATAATGATAGATGGTAGTGACTATAATAGTAACTACCATTTTTGATGGCTTACTAATTCACAGGCACTATGCTAAGTACTTTATATACATTTCCCATATGATACTTAAAATAGCCCCGTGATTAAGGAATTATTAGTACCGTTTTATGGCAAGGAAATAGAGGTCCAGAAAGTTGGATAGCTACATTGAGGTAAAGAGAATGCTGAAGTAGCTATGGTGCAGAGAGATGAAGCATCCTGCTTGTTCAAGGTCAGGCTTTCCAGTTAAAGGAGAAACACAAGTAGAATCCAAGTCTCTTGACATTGAGCTCGGTTGAGGACCTATTTGTTGTTTTAATCGGAGAACTCATTTTCTATGGTCATTTTTGTCTTATTTCTCACTATCCTTTTAATTTCAGTGAAATTGAAAGAGATAGAGGGAAGGGTAGTTTAGGGTTGGAGTTTTTGGTGAGTTTTTAAAGTTTATTTTTAAATAGGCAGCTTTCCCAGACTGGGAATGTAGCAGAAGGCCTGAGAACCAGGAAGTGACACAGACCTGTTTATACCATCCCACTCTGGGGCCTTTGGAAAACGATCCAGAGAGATGGTAAAAAGTAAACATAACTGCATCAGCCAGTTCTCTAGGGTTTGCTATTTTTGACCTGGAGGAGGTGTTTCCTGCATAGCTATCAGTACTCTGAATGCCAAAAGTTAGCTCCTAAACATTTCTTGAGTGAAGGTATATAGACAGACATTTATTTTTTGTTACCATTCAGTGATTCTAGGCAGACAAAATTAACAGTTTTTTTTTTCTCTCCTCTCTGCCATCCTTTTGGTGAATTGTTCTTCCATTTCCTTATCTTTCTTTTAAGTAGCACTGTGCATGCAAAACACTGTCCTGGGAGCTCTAAATGTGTTCATGGGTTCAAGGTCCAACTCAAAGCTTTCTCTTTCACTTCTCCCTACTCCCATCAAAGTCTTTGTTCCTGTCTCCTCTGTGCTCTCATAGCACTTTTTAAAAAACCTTCTTCTGGGCCCTACTAACAATTTGACAGTGTTACATAGATAAACATAATTCCTCTCACGTAAGTTGTGAATTCCTTGAGAGTAAGAACTGTGCCCCAATTCATCTCTGTGATCACCCAAAAGACAGTCAGTAAATATTAGCTGAATCGCAGTATAGTCATTGGAAACACAGAGCCCTAAGAAGTCAGCTTTAGCAAATCGGCTTCCAGGACTTTATTTGCCAACTGGGTATTGAAGCCTGTTCCACTTAGCCCTGATGGGAACCAAGGAAAGAGATGTGATGACACATGAGGTATATCTCTAGGGTCTAGGAACCAATTACAGTTGCTCCTGCCAAGCATCTGTTTTGCTACCTGGCCAAATTTCAAGATTTGTATAATCTTTTTTCTCCTGTTTTATATGTACTGCTGTTTTGCCATTTGGTGTTTTTCTACACAAATTGTATCTTCTGGGTTTATCTTTTTTCCTCATTCCTTCGAAAATTACTTGTTAAGCACTTTGGGGGCACAGAATTGGTGGTCTCTGCAGGAGTTTATTACCTGAGGAAATGCAGCATACAAAAGTTAAATAACTGCGAGTGGCCTTTGGGGAGGGGTTCAATTGACTGTTCCATTGCTGGTCCAGGCAGGAATGCTGAGGGTTTGAAAGAGCCTTCCATGCCTTTGGGCTGAAGTGAGAAATTCTCCCAAAACTAAAATGGGAACTAAACTTGACCTTTTGTTTGGAAAACAAAAGAGCAGGGAGCCCTATTAAGTAGGGAAGCAGGAGAAGGAGACTTCCAGGCCCCTTGGATTCCATTTATCTGTAAAATGGGGCTAATACCACCTATTTAATGAGAATGAGTGTGTATATGTGTATATTCCCTAAATCTCTCAGAAACTGATACTATTTTAGGAGAGTCACAATAGCTGTTTAATATGGAGGGGAGGTAGTGCTAAGTGCTTTAAAAAATATTTTTAGAATTTAGCCGGGCACGGTGGCTCAAGCCTGTAATCCCAGCACTTTGGGAGGCTGAGGCGGGTGGATCACAAGGTCAAGAAATCAAGACCATCCTGGTCAACATGGTGAAACCCTGTCTCTACTAAAGATACAAAAAATTAGCTGGGCATGGTGGCACGTGCTGTAATCCCAGCTACTCAGGAGGCTGAGGCAGGAGAATTGCTTGAACCCAGGAGGCAGAGGTTGCGGTGAGCCGAGATTGCGCCATTGCACTCCAGCCTGGGTAACAAGAGCGAAACTCCGTCTCAAAAAAAAAAAAATATATATATATATATATATATATATATATATATATATATATATATTTAGAATTTGATGGGAAAGAATGTGGGAGGGTCACTTGTTTAACTTGTTAGTGTTCTTTTGTCTAAACTAACATTGTGATTTGACCCTAGTCTCAGGCAGTGTTTCCAAACCACCTGAAACAATGCCTTTTGGGAGTCTAGTGGGGGTCAGTCACAACCTGTTAGAACAGGAAGGGGCTTAGCATGAATTTGAGCACCCATTGTTTCAGACATCATCCTGTGTGTCTTACGTGTATCGTAATTTCACCGCACAACAACCCAATGAAGTGGGTATTGTTTATCCAGTTTACAGAGGGCAACTGAAAATAACTTGCCCTAGACCACCCAATTGATAGTATCTGCCAACGTGTTTCCATGATACTGGCCTCCCTGAGAGGCAAGTAGTTCAACTGTTTAGTTTTACTGATGAGAAAACAGAGGCATGGAAGCGAAGTGCTTGTTCAAGTTTGGCTCATCAGTCGTGTTGAAGCTGGGACTGGAGAAGGGACCTTCAGGTCAGGACCTTAGGACAGGCTTGGTTCCTGCTCACAGGCACTTTGCTTTCTCTCCCTTTTTTTCCGATCCAGTCTTGTTTGTTCTCTCTTGCCTTTCTCATCCTGTATCTTTTCTCCCTTTCTCCCTGGGCCCCTGTAGCCCCGCAGTGTGTGCAGAGGCTGGGTTTTGTTGTTGTTGTTAAAACCTGTGTTATTTTTGGAAAGCATTTTAGGAACACTGTGTATGGATAGTCCATACAAATACGCTGATGGATTGATTAAACCCTAAAGGGAAAGTGAATTCTCCTGGGTTTGCTGCAATGCAAAGGAAGGTAGATGCTAGGTATCTGTCTTGGGAAGATGAAGGGGAATGTGCTGCTCAGTCAGAACAATGAGGGTAGAGTTAATGTTTCATCCTTCCAGTAGGAGCCTTTGTTGTCTTACTTTTTAGAGGAAATACTTTTGGGCCCCTCCTGTTCCCCAGAAGACATTCCAGTTTTCTTAGAACTGAGAGGTCCTTTGGGGATCATCCAGGTTCACCCCTGAGACCAGGAAGACTCACTGACTTGCCTCAGGTCAAACCACTTTTCAGTGGCAAGCTGGGACCTAGGCTGTCTCTCCTGTCTTGTATACAGGTCCTTGCTGCAGTCATTCTGCTGTTAGGTGCTAGAAGAGAGGTGTTGGAGACTTGTTAAAGAGAAGGCTTATGTAGGGTGGTAGTGTGTCTTCTTGCTTTCCTCTTGTCTGAAGTTGGGGAAAGCATGATGCCCAGATGATGTGGTGAGCAGTTCTGGGGGTGGAAGACAAGGGCACAGGGAATATCAAAGCAATTAAAAACAAAACAAAACAAAAAACTCTCACACTCTATAATGGCTTAGGTGGCTTAAGAGGAAAGTGGAGGGTAATGCTTGTGATTTGGAGGGGGTGTGATTGTAATAAGAGTTTGATGTTTGCCTTTTCAGGTAGGAGCTAGAGATTAAAGGAGATGGCTAAGGTGATATTATGGCCTGACAGATGTCAGAGTCCAGTAGAATCTGTGGCTGTTGAAGCACTCAGGGGACGATATAGAAGTTAGTAGGACTAGAAGAATCCATTGATCCACAGTGGGAGAAGACAGAGGAGTAACTGAATGTTGGGGGGTAGGAAGCATTAAGATCCAATGAATGTTTAGATATCTTTTGATGCTGTAACCTGAGTCTTTCAGGGTGAGCAGGAGTACAGAGAGGAAGAAAGAGACGTTAAGGAAGGACCTGGGCAGCTTTGGCTGTATTAGTCATTTCTCTTACTTATCACACCCCTCTGGGGAACTTTGGACTTCAAAGTGTTAGGACTTCTTTTTTTTTTTTTTTTTTTTGAGACGGAGTTTCGCTCTTGTTACCCAGGCTGGAGTGCAATGGCGCGATCTCGGCTCACCACAACCTCCGCCTCCTGGGTTCAGGCAATTCTCCTGCCTCAGCCTCCTGAGTAGCTGGGATTACAGGCACGTGCCACCATGCCCAGCTAATTTTTTGCACTTTTAGTAGAGACGGGGTTTCACCATGTTGACCAGGATGGTCTCGATCTCTCGACCTCGTGATCCACCCGCCTCGGCCTCCCAAAGTGCTGGGATTACAAGCTTGAGCCACCGCGCCCGGCCGGGACTTCTTATCATTGCAACCTGAAATGAAATGTAATTAGCTGGTTAAATTCTGTTCACATTTCTCAAACTGTTCTTTGTCATTTCCCATCATGTGGCAGGATCAAGGTTGGTGAACATGGTTTATCAAAGGAATAAACTCTTGTTCTAGACTCTCACCACTACTACCATTATCTCCTGTCTTGATGAGTCTGAGGCAAGAAAAGGATTTATGTTGGTTTTGTCATCCCAGTTCCTTATCTTAACAAATGGACAGAGAGAAGCCATGGTTTAAGAAACAATTTGTTCCAAAAATTACCTGTAGAGGCTGAGGCAGGCTGATCACTTGAGTCAGGAGTTTGAGACCAGCCTGACCAACACGGCGAAACCCTGTCTCTGTTAAAAATACAGAAATTAGCCAGTCATGGTGGCATGTGCCTGTAGTCCCAGTTACTCAGAAGGCTGAGGCACGAGAATTACTTGAACCCAGGAGGCAGAGGCTGCAGTGAGCCAAGATTGTGCCACTGCACTCCAGTCTGGGCAACAGAGCGAGACTCCATCTCAAATAAAAATAAAAATTACATGTAAACAGAGTCTGATTTTTACCCACACAGCACCTGGGAGCCACGCCTTACTGAATCAGGCCCCTCTTGTCTTCAGGAGAAGAGTTCAATAGTGTGAGATGACCTTACACCTTCAGCAGGACTTTGGCATTCTCGGCAGGGCTGGGTCCCAGGGTGGCCAGGCACATGAACTGAGGAGATCTGGACCCTGGCTGCCTAGGGAACAGAGGGCCCTGGCTGTTTCCTGGCTGGCCCCAGCTGCTGCTGCTGCCTTCCAAGACCAGAAGCCAGTTTTGAAATGTGTCTTCTGGTGTTCCTATTGTCTCCAGGGCACCTTTAACCTTATTAGCAGGCTCTTGGGTTAACCTGGAAGCATCTGTGGCAACAAGAAGCCAGTAAACAATGTGAACTTTGGGCTTGTGTTGCAGACTTTAAACACCAGAAGCCCACCATGTGTGTCATCATTTCTCAGATAGCCCTCTGATGTCTTGGCTTCTGGCTAAGACTGTAAACATAAGCCCTGGGTGTTTCTAATTTACAGAGCATTTCCTCAATGTTTTGTTCCTTTTGAGCCTCAACAAAGCCGAGGGAGATAGTCAAGCAAGTAACAGCCCCACTTTACAAATGAGGAAACAGGGGCAGAGATGAAGTAAGTGGCTTCCTCAAGATCAGAGCTGTGGCCTGAGGGCAGTGTTCTTCCTCATTGAAGGAACTTACGGACAGGAAGTGAGTGTCCATGACATCACATTTGGCAGGGCACAGTCACCTAGCTGTTGATGTTGTGGGATTACAGAGGTAGAGAGGCTGCCCTTTTGGGGCTGACAGTCTAGCTGGGGCCTCCTGCTACCACTGGCTGTTGGGGCAGCAGCACTAGTTCCCAAGAAATAAAATCAGAAGGGTGACTCTTCTCACCTGTGTTTTGAAGAGGAAAGCTGGCTACTGAGGGGAAGAGATTGGATTAGAACAAGAGAAGGGTAGAAGCGGTGAAAAATTCTGTGGCTGAGAGAGACCTTAGAGCCTTTTTCAGATGTGGAAACATAAGGCAGAGCCTTCATGACCAGCCAGCTATCTGGTGGCAGAGGTGGGACTGAGTCATTGCAGGCCCTCTCCTCTGTCTCACTTCCAAGTTCACATGTGATATTCCTTGTGAGGATGACTGAGTGCTAGTTTTGAACTTGAGAGTTAGTTTCACGTTCCTCTCCAGTGATATTTTTTTTTTTTTTTTTTTTTTTGGAGACGGAGTTTCGCTCTTCTTGCCCAGGCTGGAGTGCAATGGCGCGATCTCAGCTCACCGCAACCTCAGCCTCCTGAGTAGCTGGGATTACAGGCACACGCCACCATGCCCAGCTAATTTTTAGTATTTTTAGTAGAGACGGGGTTTCACCATGTTGACCAGGATGGTCTCGATCTCTTGACCTCGTGATCCACCCGCCTCGGCCTCCCAAAGTGCTGGGATTACAGGCTTGAGCCACCGCGCCCGGCGATAATTTTTTTAAATTAGGCGAAGTAGTCATGTACATGCTAAAGGAATACTGAAGTGAAACAGATTCTTTTTGTTTAAACAAAGTTTTAGCCTCAGTATTTCTCTAGGGATAATGAATACCTAGTGTTAACTTGTTTTGAAATGCTTTTCTTTTTGCTTGATGTACTAAAGCCACAATCCCAAAACAGGTCTTGTTTTTCAAAATTCTGTATTCCAAGCAGATTGTTTCTTAAAATGATTAGATTTATAGTGTGGCCCTTTCTCCACAGTAGCTGAGTTCTCCCATTCTGGGCAATAGGTTGGAGTTTTGGAGGCTAGCTTTCCTCTCTTTTATTTCTGAAACAGTTAACTCTTGACCTAGCCTTACATGTAAACACTCCACTGGCTACCTTCCATTTATCTTTTCTTTGCAAAGCCCCCATTTCCATCACCCAGTCTATTCTGCACCTATCCGGTCTTTGGCTTCGTGGTGGAATTGGTTCCTTGACTCAGGTAGCTGCTTAAGCAGTAAGGGAGGAGCCAGTTCTTTCTGCAAAACAAAAACAAAAAACCCTAAAACCAATCAGGAACTCACACATGTACATCTTCTCTACTCCAGTTCTGTACTGGCTCCTCCCTACAGTATTCATGATTTTGGCAAACCTTTGCTGCCTGCCTGTCAGATGCCAGGCCTTGTGCTGGCTAGTGAAGATTCCAAGTTGTGTAATTCACTGTCCCTGCCTTCAAGGAACTCTCAGCCTAGTATGGTGAGACAGATGAGCAAATAGGTGTGATAACCTGTTAAAGGTACAGTCGTAGCAAGGTAAGAAGGGGTCATTTCTACCTTGGAGGTGGGTGTGGTGTGAAGTGTCAGGAAAGAATTCCTCTAGATGACCCTTGTGCTGAGCCCCTAACATGACTATATTCCTGGGGGAGGGAGCAATTAGGTTTTTGAGATTTGTTTTAATGGCAGTTTGTTGAGAGAGAAGACAGGTGGTCTATTGGAAGGCCTTGCTACATTAACTTTATATTTTGTTTGAATAGGTAATATGTGTATGAAATACAACACTCAAGGTAGTAAAGGGAACCATGCTGTAAAAAATGTTTTTCTATTTCCCTGTTAACCACTCATTTCCCCTCCCTGAAGGCAATCGTTAGTTACCAATTTCTTGTGCTTTATTCCAGTTGAGTTTTTCAGTACTTACAGGTGTGTGTGTGTGTGTGTGTGTGTCCTTTAAAAATACATGCACATACGCAAGTTATTTTTTTCACATACTAATTTTAGAAGTCATTCCATATTAGCACAGGTTGAAGTGCCCTGTTCTTTTTTTTTTTTTTTTTTTTTTTTTTTGAGACGGAGTTTCGCTCTTGTTACCCAGGCTGGAGTGCAATGGCGCGATCTCGGCTCACCGCAACCTCCGCCTCCTGGGTTCAGGCAATTCTCCTGCCTCAGCCTCCGGAGTAGCTGGGATTACAGGCACGCGCCACCATGCCCAGCTAATTTTTTTGCACCTTTAGTAGAGACGGGGTTTCACCATGTTGACCAGGATGGTCTCGATCTCTTGACCTCGTGATCCACCCGCCTCGGCCTCCCAAAGTGCTGGGATTACAGGCTTGAGCCACTGCGCCCGGCGCAAGTGCCCTGTTCTTTTTACACCACTGCATGGTATTTCATTATATTGGGTGTGCTATTTAAGCACCCCCCTTTGATGAACTTTTAGGTTGCTTTAGTCTTTTGCCTTTACAAGCAGTATGTGAATATCTTTCATATATATGTCATTGCACATGTGATTTCTTAGCACAGATTTTAGAACTGATAGGTCAGACTATATGTGCATTTTTGGGGGGAGGTAGATATTAACAAGTTGCTCTCCATAGGGCTCTATATTTATTATAAAATGCTAGCTAGGCAGAGTGGCTTATCCTTCTAATTCCAGCCCTTTGGGAGGCCAAGTTAGGAGGATTGCTTGAGGCCAGAAAGAAGTTTGAGAGCAGCCCAGGCAACATAGGGAGACACCTCTGTCTTAAAACAAACAAACAAACAAAAACTAGTCATGGTGTTGTGCGCCTATAATCCCAGCTACTTGGGATGCTGAGGCAGAAGGATTGCTTGAGCCCAGGAGTTCAGGTGAGCTCTGCTCACATCACTGCATTCCAGCCTGGATGACAGAGCAAGACCCTGTATCTTTAAAAAACAAAAACACACACCAAAAAATAAATGTAAGATTCTTTACCATTTGGCAGGCCCCACAGCTCTTCTTCTGCCTGCCCCCGCCCCCCAATCAAAATCCTCTAAAATCCCTGCCAGAATGATCTTCCTAAATGAACTTAGTCTTATTTCCCTGTTTAGAATCATTATAAGGGTAAAATTTAAACCCCTCTGCTTAGCCCCTGCCTCCAGCCTTTGTCAGGAGTAATGTGCTTCCATAATACTCTGATCCACTTGTATTTGGTGCCTCCTTCTTTTTCCTTGCCTCCTGCCTGCCTGCCTCCCTCCCTCTCTCCCTCCCCTCTTTTTCTCTCCTTCCTTCCTTCCTTCCTCCCTTCATTCCTCCCACCTTCCTCCCTTTTTCCTTCCCTCCTTCCCTCTCACATCCTTTAGGATTCAGCTTAGCATCACCTCCTGTAGGCAGTCTTTCCTGACTACCACCGCTTAAGCACAGAACACCAAAGCACTATCTTATGTGGCCTCAGTTCATTCACTACTTAAATATTTTCTTGTGCACATGTTGTGATGTGGCACATGAAGGTGTCATTCTTGATGATCCACTGGTTATTGCCTCCAGGGCATGACAGCTGCCTGGTAGAGTTACCTGGTGTGGCTGCATCTAAAACAGCAACACCAAAGGGCCCATTGCCAACTCTGTCACTGACCAGCTGGGGCCCCTGAGCATATCCCTTAACCCCTTTGGACCTTGATTTGGCATCTGTCAAATGAGATGGTGGAACTTGAGGAACTCTAAGGCCCCTGAAGTGCAGGTCTTATTAATGATTACAACAGCAACAGCAGCCAGTGTTTACTGAGGTCTTACAAAGTACCAAACACTTTGCCAGGCACTTTGTCTATCCTAATCCTTGTATCAACCCTATGAAGTTAGTATGGTTACTGTTCCCATTTTACAGACAAGAAAACTGAGTCCAAGAGATGTTATGTGACTTGACCACAAGGTCATAATAAGGAAACAGATTTGAATCTAGGTATTCTGACTTTACTGCTCTTAGCCACTTAAATGGACACACATTCCACATACAGTTTTCTGTATCATTTGGTGGTCACTCACAGACTCCACCCCAGATTCTCCAGGAACCATACCTGTTCTACAGTTTTAAAGGCTCAAACGGGAGTCTGGGTGAAAGCTGGGAACAGAAGACTGCCATAGTCAGAATTATTAAGGGGAAGTGGGTGAAGACCAGTGGCTAGCTCTGTTTATGAACCTTTTGACAGCTTTTCAGTTACCCTCTTTAGGAAGGGAGCATAGGCCTGAGTTATGCGTCAGACACAGATTAAAATCAGATCAGGGGCTAGGTGCAGAAGCTCATGCCTATAATCCCAGCACTTTGGGAGGCTGAGCTGGGGGGTTGTGGCTAGGAGTTTGAGACCAGCTGGGCCAACGTGGTAAAGCCCTGTCTTTACTAAAAATATAAAAATTAGCTGGGTGTGCTGGCAGGCACCTGTAATCCCAGCTACTTGGGAGCCTGAGGCAGGAGAATTGCTTGAACCTGGGAGGGGGAGGTTTCAGTGAGCCAAGATCATGCCTTTGCACTCCAGCTTGGGCAGCAGAGCAAGACTCTGTCTCAAAACAAACAAACAAAATCAGATCTGGGTAATATCTCTGGCAGAGGCCCAGGGGCATCCTTTATTAAGGTTATAGATGACAGACTCCCTAATCTATGCATATAAAGCCTTATTAATGGAGAAGGGGGTGTGCGTGTAACTTTAAAAAAGGAAATGTAATATTATATGGAATACCTATTGTAAACTAAAATAACTGGCAAATGAAATCAAATAAGTCAATAAAATACAATAGGCCCACACCGTAATGTATTATAATGTATTGTCAATCCAGTTGCCTCCCTAAAGGCTTATAGAAAATAAGTCTGATGACCAATGATGATGAGCATTTTTTCATACTCATCATTACTGGTATAAATGTCTTCTTTTGAAAAATATCTGTTTATATCCTTTGCCCACTTTTTGATGGGGTTGTTTTTTCTTGTAAATTTATTTTGATTCTTCGTAGATTCTGGATATCAGCCCTTTGTCAGATGGGCAGATTGCAAAAATTTTTTCCCATTCTGTTGGTTGCCAGTTCACTCTAATGATTGTTTCTTTTGCTGTGCAGAAGCTCTTAAGTTTAATTCGATCCCATTTGTCTATTTTGGCTTGTGTTGCCATTGGTTTTGGTGCTTTAGTCCTGAAGTCCTTGCCTATGCCTATGTCCTGAACGGTATTGCCTAGGTTTTCTTCTAGGGTTTTTATGGTGTTAGGTCTTACGTTTAAATCTTCAATCCATCTGGAGTTAATTTTTATATAAGGTGTAAGGAAGGGGTCCAGTTTCAGCTTTCTAAACATGACTAGCTAGTTTTCCCAACACTATTTATTAAACAGGGAATCCTTTCCCCATTGCTTGTTTTTGTCAGGTTTGTCAAAGCTCAGATGGTTGTAGATGTGTGATGTTACTTCCGAGGCCTCTGTTTTGTTCCATTGGTCTATATCTCTATTTTGGTACCAGTACCATGCTGTTTTGATTACTGTAGACTTGTATTATAGTTTGAAGTCAGGTGGCATGAGGCCTCCAGCTTTGTTCATTAGAGAAATGCACATCAAAACCACATTGAGATAACCATCTCACGCAAGTTAGAATGGCAATTGTTAAATAATCTGGAGACAACAGATGCTTTAGAGGATGTAGAGAAATAGGAATGGTTTTACACTTTTGGTGAGAGTGTAAATTAGTTCAACCATTGTGGGAGACAGTGTGGCGATTCCTCAAGAATCTAGGAATACCATTTGACCCAGCAATCCCATTACTGGATATATACCCAAAGGATTATAAATTGTTCTTTTATAAAGACACATGCACATACGTGTTCATTGCGGCACTGTTTTTAATAGCAAAGACTTGGAACCAACCCAAATGCCTATCAATGATAGACTGGATAAAGAAAATGTGGCACGTATACACCGTGGAATACTATGCAGCCATTAAAAAAGGATGAGTTCATGTCTTTTTCAGGGACATGGATAAAGCTGGAAACCATCATTCTCAGCAAACTGACACAAGAACAGAAGACCAAACACTGCATGTTCTCACTCATAAGTGGGTGTTGAATACGTGGACACAGGGAGGGGAACATCACACACACAGGCCTATTGCAGCGGGGGAGGCCTAGGGGAGGGATAGCATGGGGGTTGGGGGTGGTGGATTTGGGAGGGATAACATTAGGACAAATAGCTAAAGTAGGTGACGGGGCGGAAGAATGGATGCAGCGAACTACCACGGCATGTGTATACCTATGTAACAATCCTGCACGACCTGCACATGTACCCTAGAACTTAAAGTATAATTAAAAAAAGAAAATCTTTAAAGTCTTGACCTCTGATTCTCTCTCCCCTCCTCCCCTCCCCCCCTTTCCCTCTTTCCCTCTCTTTCCCTTCTGGTTCCTACTTTTCTGAAGTCTTTGAACTAGAGTGGGTGGCGCGGTAGGGCTAATTAGCGATTACAGCCCATTCTCTAAGTCCTGTCCTGTTCCTCCTCCCCTCTCCCTGTCTTTGTTAGGGACAGCCAACAGAATGTGGTCACAGGTGTGTTGGGTGAGCTTTGATTAATCAGTAAATTTTTGAGATTCACGGCTGTGTGTGTAGTCAGATCCTCCAGCTCATCAGCCTTTGGCAGTTTAGCAAGCAGGCCAGGGCCCTCAGCTCCCACTGCTGCATTCCTTCTCTAGGCGGTGTATTCTCCCTTTACACACGTGTTCTCTCTCTTTTGGTTAGTTGAACTTGGTCTGAGTCAAAGTGACAAAGGCAAAGCTTGACTTGGGTGTAGCAGCTCTGTGTCAATAGCCCCCTCTCTGCTGGAGCCTCCAGGCAGGCGGTAGGGCAGAGCTGGGCAGTTTCTGAAAGCCCTGCTGTGCCTGACTGACACCTAGGTGAGACAGAGCTCACCTCCTGGCTCCAGCACCCTGCAGGCCTTGTTTCCCCGGGGAGGAGTTGAAAGCCACTTCTGTGCTTGTCTCTCCTGGCAGCAGAAATTCAGTTGCTAGAATTTTGTCAACTTTGTGTGTGATTATGGTTTCCTTACCAAAGTAGCTGCTTTTAACTTACTTATTGCTGAAGTTTTCACTTTATCTGTGTCCTTGTTTGTTTGTTGGTTACAGGATTCTTCTGGATTTTAAATCTTTTTCTTTTAAAAAAAAACTTGGACGGATAAAAGATGTGCCATGGCAGGATAGCACCAAAGAGCACCTCAGTGTTTGCCGTGGCTTCCGTGGGACATGGAGTGTACCTTCTGCTGGTGATCCTTAGCACCCTGCTTGGAGACGGACTTGCTTCCGGTGAGTTCTGACCTGCCTTCTGTGTGTGGGTGGAAAAATACTTAATACCATCGTTTATCTAAAGACTAGAATGGGGACTCTCCTCCTGGCAGGCAGTTTCAGGGAGAGCAGAGGGTGGAGGGCTTTTGTGCTATGGTAAATATAGCAGGGAGCCAGTTCTTCTGGGGCCTAATGAGCCAGTTGGAGGTGGAGTGTGTGGGACCCTGCTGGTGGTAACCTTGTCACCCCTCTCCCCCAGCCATAATCATTAGGAGGACAGAGGTATAAGGAACACAATATTCAGATTAAGGGTGGGGGGAGGGTAGGGGAGTGATAGCAGGGGGTGGGGGGATTTGGAATAAGGCTGCCTGTGTTCAGTGCCCATTCTCACTACTTGCTTGCCCTGTGATGCTGAACAAGTTGTTCTACTGCTGCAAGCCTGTGTTTCCTCAGCTGCAGAATGGGATAATAGTGGTATCTACCTCATTGGGTGATTGTGAAGATTGAGATAATACAATAAGTAATGATTGTTAGCTGTCTTTTGTTTGTTTCTTGTCTTTCTGTGCTTTTTCGCAGAATGAGTGCATAATTGAAGAATTATAATGTAGTGAAATAGGACCTGGTCACCGACACTACAAATGTTGTGATCTTAGCAAGAGACTTAACCATTCTGAGGCTCAGCTTTCCCTCTGTCAAGTAAAGGGGTTTACCTGGAATAATCTTTAAAATCATTCTTTGTCCTTCAGTAAATGCTTTCATGATTCTAAGGACTTTGTGGTTGAAGAGGGTAAGCTGGAGGGGCCCTAGCAGGGGCTAGAAATGCACCATTGAG
Source organism: Saimiri boliviensis (assembly GCF_048565385.1). NCBI lineage: Eukaryota > Metazoa > Chordata > Mammalia > Primates > Cebidae > Saimiri > Saimiri boliviensis. The sequence goes on along the minus strand of NC_133450.1, from coordinate 34,069,426 downwards.
CCTTTTTTGTTTGTTTGTTTTGTTTTTTTGTTTTTTTTGAGACAGTCTCACTGTGTCGCTCAGGCTGGAGTGCAGTGGTATGATCTTGGTTCACTGCAACCTCCACCCCCCGAGTTCCAGCGATTCTACTGCCTCAGCCTCCCCAGTAGCTGAGACTACAGGTGCATGCCACCACACCCAGCTAATTTTTTTTTATTATTTAGTAGAGACGAGGTTTCACCATGTTGGCCAGGCTAGTCTCAAACTCCTGATCTCAGGTGATTCCCCCCACCTTGACCTTTCAAAGTGTTGGGATTATAGGTGTGAGCCACACACCCAACCCATTAAGCCTTTTTGAGTTTTTACAGCCCTTGTTGCCTTCAACAGTGCTCTAAAGATCCTTCTAGGTGGTCTTTGTGTGGTCCACTAGACAAAATGCCCTTTTAGAAAGGACCTGTTTGGGTGTGTACAGTAGCCTCTGGGTGGTGTGCCACAACCTACCTCTGTGTCTGTGAGCTCTGGAATCACCATTGAACTCACCAGTACTGGTGTTCCTACTGGACTTCATTAGAAACAGATACATGGCACTTTTCTTCACTGTGGATGTGTTTCCTGTAGAGGGATCTCTGAACTAGAATCTGGAAGGGGACTTTGGTGGGAGTAGTAGGGGAGTGGGATATTATGGCTGTAGAGCCTCCACAGTTTGGTGTTATTTCTTTTATTCTCTATCATCTGCCACCACCCAGTTACCCAGCATAAACAGATAATAGTACAGTCTCAGCTAATTTTTTTTTCTGAATTGTTGGAAGAAACAATTACTGATTTTTTTGTCCATTGTAGCCTTCTCCACTACCAACATAGAGATTTACCTTTCCTTCCACCCCATTCTGATACTTAACCCAAACCTTTCCTCCCTAGTCATGAGGAGCCCCTGGCATAACCCAGGGGGCCATGGTGATTGGGACCCCACAATGTGGGCATCATGGTTATATGAGGTTTCAAAGGAAGAGAAGACCAGCATGCACCAATGTGCAACAAAATGAAGCAGAGCCTCCATTTATAGGGTCACTCCAAAACCAGAGGAGGCCTCTAGAAGTAGTAGTTGCAGAACCACAAAGTATGGTGACTTTGCCTTATTCACCACTGTATCTTTAGAGCAGAAGTTGGCAAACTGGCCCACAGGCCAAATCCTACCTGCCACCTACTTTTGTAGTCTTCCAGTTAACTGTTGATATTTTTAAATGGTTGGAAAAAAATTAGAAGGGTATTTCATGACATGTAAAAATTTATATGAAACTCAAACTTCATTGTCCATAAAGCTTTATTGGAACACAGCAATGCTCATTCATGTATATATTGCCTGTGGCTGCTTTTGTGCTACAGTGGCAGAGTTGAGTAGTTGTGACAAAGACCATGTGGCCTGAAAAGCCTAAAATGTTTGGGCTTTAAAATATTTGGGTCTTTGTAAAAGAGGTTCTCCCCCAGCCCAGAACATGTGGTGCTCAATAAGTATGCACATGAATGGAATGACTATCAGAGCAGGAAGGAAGGAAGGACTCGTCAGAACCAGCTTGGGCTTCAGAGAACTGTGCCCTTGCTGCCCAGCGTCTCACAGCTTATAGTAGGGCCGGGGCCTAGCTTGGTGCCTGGCATACCACTGTGACCTGCCAGAACCACAGAGTGTAGTGACTTTGTCTTATTCACTGCTGTGTCTTTAGAAGTTGGCAAACTGGCCCACAGTTTAGTGTCATGAAGCTATTCTACTTACTCCTACCCTCCCTTTTGTTGGCTCCATCCCTCCCATTCTCCACCTCATATTCCAACTACCCACACCTTCCCAGCTTCCCACTCGAGGTCTGAAATCAATTATCAGGTTCCATACTGGCTGAATAAAGAGATTATTATTTTCCGTTGTAGAAAAATATGTCTTTACAGTGTGGGCTCAGACCAGGATGGGAAAGTTGGCTCTTTTGTTTTCTTTCCCCTCCCCTACCTGCAAAAAGTGCTCCCTCTCTGCCACCCCAACCTCCAAGTCTTTTCTACTCCCCATGAAACATGCGTACTGGCAGGGGAAGAGGGTTCACCTTTGTTTAGATCCAGTGTACCAAATTGCCACCAATGTTTTTCCCTGTCTTTGGAGTGACTTCCCGGGGGTGGGAGAGGTGCCCTTTCTAGGCCTGAAACCCAAAATACACCTGTATGGTTGTGCCTGCATAAGCAGCATGCCAAGCAGGCTTGCCCAGAAACCAAGATCTCAGATACTCTGAAGCTGAGAAAAGGCAGTTTACTTCAGGAAAATGTCATTTCCTCTTTTTGCATTTCTTTTTTTCCTTTTCTTTTTATTTATGAGATGAGCCTTGTTCTGTTGCCCAGGCTGGAGTGCAGTGGTACAATCAGCTCACTGCAGCTTTGACCTTCCAGGCTCAAGTAGTCCTCCCACCTCAGCCTCCTGAGTAGCTGGGACCATAGACATGCGCTGCCATGCCCAACTAGTTTAAAAAAATTTTTATGTTGCCCAGGCTGATGTGGAACTCGTGGGCTGAAGGGATCCTCTCCCCTCTGCCTTTCAAAGTGCTGAGATTATGAGTGTGAACTACTGTGCCTGGCCTCCTTCTTGCATTTCTTGCCTGTTCCTTGTAGCTGTTCCTGAACACACACTTTGGAGACATTTTTAGATGGGTGCTTGTAAAATATGCAGCCTTGCTATCCAGTGGGCTGTAGTAGATAGACCCCAGCTGTGTGTGTGTGTGTACGTGCACGTTCATGTCTGAGAATCCCAGTAGACCTAGGTAGTGGGCATCCTCTGGGGTGCAATTTGTCTGCATTATCTCTGGTCATAGATACCACAATCATCATCATCTATATCATCTCATCATCAAATATCACAGTTTTAATCACAGTCTAAGGTTTAGCAGGAAAAATCATGTAGGAAGAGGTACTTGAGAGTTCTAGGGTAGAATTACATCGTGTTTAAAGTTCAGGTTCCATACTGGTTTCTCTCATCTACAGCTTGAGATTTAGAGTTATAGCAGAGAAAGTGTTAAAGAGGCATTGGATCAAGCTTTCCCTTGGTCATTCCTTTAAATTGGGAAAATTATTGAAAAGTTTCCTTTTTAAGGCTGGCAAAAGGAGACATATCTTATTCTTCACACCTAGTCACATCATGCAGTGGGTAGATCAGAATTAAAAATAAAATCTATGCACATGCTGCCCAATTTGTCTTTCCTGGACTAGGAGAAATTAAGGTCTCTTCCATGTAGCAGCCTTTCTCAGATCTCCCAACTGTTTTCGTTTTACCTGTAATCTTGAGACTTGCTGTCTGGCCTGAGGCAAATCACATGACCTGACCTCTTTGTGTCTTTTGCAAAACAGAAACAATAATCCTTAAGAATGTTAAGTTGGTGTTGTGTAGACTAATAAAAATGATTGGAAGGCACTGGCATATAAAATGTGTGATGTAATTCCCAAGCAACAACAGAATTGGTATGTGACCTACTGTTGAGTCACAGTATGCAGTAGACTTTTTATGCGGTTGATATTCTTTGCTGTCATTGAAATATAAAACTTAAGGTGCAAAGTACTGTTTGAGTTGGAGATAAGAGATTTTTGGAGCAATTATCAAATTTGACCAGTGAGGAGGGATTAATTTACTTCGGGAATCCTCACTGCCTTCCAGAAAGCTCATGTTTGCATAGTTTGATCTTAGTCCAGCTGGCTTGCTGACTCATAGAAAGCCTTTGTTTACATTCTCTTTTTTTCCACAGCTTATTTACTAAACATACTCACTATTTTACTTGTTTCTGATTTTTTTCCCCTCTTAAAATGTTGCCATGACATGTTAGGCCATGTGAAATATCACACAATCACCTAAAACAATTTTAGAATATCAGGGAAAACACCCATCTGCATTTCTATATGACAATGAGAAAGCCAGGCAGTTAGTTTTCATTGAAAATGGAAAATATTGAGAGTTAGGTTCTCTGGGAGATGACTTGGCTTTGGCCCATAGCAGAGAGATGACTTGGCTTTGGCCCGTAGCAGAGAGATGTTGGCAGGTGGCCCTGGCTCACCTCATCTCGGAAGGACCCTGGAGTCAGAGATAATGTTCACTGAGTTGAGAGGAGAGGACAAGTGGGAAACTGATGTATATAGAGCATCACATATGTGTCAGGCTCTGTTATCATTCCATATAAAGCTCTTAGAACACCCAGGATAGTTCGTTGTGTAACCATTTTATAAAAGATAAACTGAGCCAGAGGAGAGGTTCGATAACTTGTTCAGAGACTGATGATTTTAAGTGATGAGGCTGGCTGGGATTTGTGCTCAATATGTCTGACTCTTGCCCCGGTCTTTGCTAGGAGCCACACTACCTGTGATGAATGGCAGGCTTCACTGAGACCGGTTTTTTGTATTTCCTGATGGACATGCTCAGATCAACCTCCAGAAAATTATTCTGGTGGAGGAAGAAAGAGACCATGTTTTCTCCTGATGGATAAAAGGGTTACGGAGTCATCTCTGGGTTACCATGTTTCCCTCTGTGGTTGTTTCTGTTCTCATCTACAGTGGCCCTTGGTTGTCTGGTTCCAGTTTAGGCACAAGATTTGCCAAGGTGGTTCTATTCTTGGAAAGGAACAATAGGGACCATAGCAAATTGTTTGCTAAATGAGGATATAGTTCCCAAAACATCCACAAAGCATCTTCCTGTCAGCTGCAAACCCTGTTGATGAAAGTGATGTCATCTCTCCACGGTATAATTACCTGTGACTATAAAAAAAACTTAGGGATTGTGGTGGGAGGCTGGATGGGTCATTATAGGGCTTGTTGAACCCTGGTGTTATGAAAAGGCATTGAGAAATTACCCTCTGCAGACTAATTGTTGTGCCATGTTTAGAACACATTGACAACACATGGTACCACCCTTGCACTGTAAGTTTCTAATAAAAGAAACCTGGAGTCCATGTTAACTGGGTCTCAATTGAGTTAAAGCCCTCATTAAACAGAGATTCCATCTGCTGAGCAATAGTGTCCCACTACCCTGCTCGCTTGCTAGCTTAGAGGTTATTCTTACCTACCTGACTTTCTGCAAAAGAGGGTCACAGGGTACTAATAAAACAATTAGGGTTAGCACTCAGAGTCTTCAGTGATTCTAGGTAGGTTTCCAGATGAACGCCTCTCACCTCTTCTTACCCACTGGAAGATTCTAGTGCATCACTTGGGAGTGGGAGTCTGCAGAGGGTGTGAGGAGCCCAGGTGGCCTGTGCTGGTGTGCCTGGCTGTCTGGACTGTGGTCAGATCAGGAGTGACCTTGGCCTGCCTCAGATTTAGCTTTGGGGCCAAGAGGGACAGTAACGTTTAGGAGACAACCTTTCTGTGGTGCAATGTTAATGAGAAGTGCCCTGGCTGCTGACTTCTTTCCAGCCCTGTTCATCGATCTCATCTTAAGTTAATTTAACACAGGAAAATCCGAACTCACTGGAAGATGAGGGTATGACTATAACTTTTGTTTTTTCCTAAGACAGGGTTTCACTCAGTCACCCAGGCTGGAGTGCAGTGGCACTGCCGTGGCTCACTGCAGCCTCTGCCTTCCGGGTTCAAGTGATCATCCCACCTTACTGCTTCAGCCTCCTGAGTAGCTGGGACTACAGGCATGTGTCACCATGCCTGGCTAAATTTTATTTGTATTTTTTGTAGAGATGGTTTTTGCCGGGTTTGCCCAGGCTGGTCTTGAACTCCTGGGCTCAGTCAATCCACCTGCCTCCACCTCTCAAAGTGCTGGGAATACAGGCATTAGCTACTGTGCCCGACTGACTATAACTTTTTAAGAACAGGATTGAACCTAGGATTTCTTCACACAGCTGTCTTTATGAAGTGGAGTGGGATTCAATTCGTGTATGCCTCAAAATAGTAAATACCACCTGCAGCTCTCATGCAGCCACTGAGATCATGAGTGTAGCTCAGTGTTATATCTAGCTACCATCATGCTTCAGCTCTTCACCTTGTTTTTTGGAATGACTGCATAGTCTGATGAAAAGCATGGACTCTGGAGTCAGATTGTCTGGGTTGGAATACTACCTGTATTCCTTGCTACTTGCGTTGCCTTGGATAATTTTCGTGACCTCACTGTCTGTATTTCACCAGAATGGGGATGATAATGTTTGCTTTATAAGATTGTAGTGAGGATCAAATAAGATAGTATGTGTAGAACATTTGGAACATTGCCAGGTACACAAATAATTCCCATATTGGAAGATCGGATCCTAGCACCAATTGATTGCACTCCACGCTTTGATTTTATGACACAGCCACAGCTGCTTGCTTCAGACAGACTCAGGGTTGGAACGTGCTCCATGTTTCTTCTGTATCTCTTGGATTCTGTTTGATTCAATTCATTGCATATTGAGTAGTATAGTTAGATCCTTGATATTCATGAGGTTTTCCTGAGTCCCTAAATTCTCAAATAACACACGTTGGTTTCCCGTGCATGAAGGTGAGTAGCAAAGAATGGTAAATACCCTTCTGAGATGTTGGTGCTGGAGTCAGATCAGCTAAGTGATGTCACTGTGAACTGTTTGTTCTCTTCAGGGAGGCCTCCTTGTTGGTATTTCAGAGCTGATGTTCCTCAGGGATGCTATTTGTTAGGAACATTTGGAGTCAGTTTTGAAACCTTACATATTTAAATATGAGAATGCCAGGGTCTGTTCTTTTAAAGACATGTTTTATCAGCACAGTGATGTGATTGAAAGGTTGCATTTTACATGATTCCAAAACACATCTGGGAGAATATAACATAAGAATTTAAAAATAAGAAATATCTTTTTCCCATTTGATAGTCCTTTTGCCTCCTCTTGCCTTTCTTAACTATATTCATATTTCTTCTTTTAGAAGCCCTCTTCTACCCAGATTTTATTGGCATCCCTGGTGATGGAGATTTTTTTCTTGTTTAACTTCTTTGACTTACTAGCTTTGCCAGTAACCAAATCTTTTAAAGGAGAATTATTTAGTCATTCATAATTCTCGGAAGTAGTACAGGGAAGGTAGATTCTCTTCAAGATTTCTTAGCCAAGTTTTTTTTTTTCATTCTGTTTAAATCACAAAAGTATTTTTGGTATTTCAATGGGGAGAGGGCACAGAATGTTTCAGGAAGTTATGACCAAGTAAAAACAGGGCTATGAAATAATTCTGCTTCATCCTTTGTTATTCTGAGTAACGAGCAACACTTTATGAAATACAAAGGGCTTGATCAGTTCTTCCCGTGTAGTAGACATGTATCTCCTTGGGAGAGGGCCGACCTTTGTGTTTATTGTCACTGGCTTGGGTTCTGATGGTTCGACCTTGTTGACTCTGGCTGTGGTAAGAGGCACCAGAGAATGTCATTGGGATTGTTGCGCACTAGACTATGAGTGGGTGGGTGTGAGGATCAGCCTCTCAGTGTTTCTTGAGCACTGGTCTAGGCATAGAGAGGTTTGGTGGCAGATGGGAGAAAAGTCTTGGATCTCTCCCTTCCCCACTGATTTCATTATGATCCAGAGGCTGGATTGGAAAGGAACCAGTGGAGTCTTGAGCCAGTGCAGCCCTACTAAGGCTCCTTGATAAGTATGCATGGTTGCTCACAGTTTCTGATTAGTGGCCCATGAAGTTAGTGGGAGCCCTTCAGTAGACTGTGTGGCTGTCTGCTTTATACTTCTCACACATCTCTCTGAGCTTTGATATCTCTACACACGACTCTTGGGGTTTTTGCTCTTTGTTCTTGATTCTGTATGTGTTTGCATATAAGCTAATTGATCGGCCGGGCGCGGTGGCTCAAGCCTGTAATCCCAGCACTCTGGGAGGCCAACGCGGGTAGATCACAAGGTCAAGAGATCAAGACCATCCTGGTCAACATGGTGAAACCCCGTCTCTACTAAAAATACAAAAAAATTAGCTGGGCATGGTGGCGCATGCCTGTAATCCCAGCTACTCAGGAGGCAGAGGCAGAATTGCCTGAACCCAGGAGGCGGAGGTTGCGGTGAGCTGAGATCGCGCCATTGCACTCCAGCCTGGGTAACAAGAGTGAAACTCTGTCTCAAAAAAAAAAAAAAAAGCTAATTGATCACAGGGACAAAATCCTTTGTATGTTGTTCGTTTGCTTTAAGCAGGCCAGTGATCATCCCAGCAGATTCAACACACTCATCGTGGAAAAGGTACTCCATAGGTGGGGTTACCCCATAGGAGGATGCAGAATCATGGCTTGTCCTCCATGTGAGGAAAGCGAGAGCAAGTTCACGGCCCTGTGAGCAGTAGCAGCGTGTGGGGCCTCCCCACTGAGTGATGGTTCCTCGTAGTATTCTGTCCCCAGCCTTCTGGGGAGGAAGTAGAGAAACATATGAAAGTGTCTTAATGCCTCAGGGATGCAGATGTTATGGGGCTCTTCTGCAGAGAAAAGAGAGGGCCCAGGCCACCTTCCTAGAAGAGTACATTGCAGAGTATGCTACCTTATAGCTTGGGTGAAGATTTTGAACCCTGTATGGATCCTAGTAGGTGATGAAGAGTTATATAGTTTGAAAGTATGTCCCCAGCTGGGCACAGTGGCTCATGCCTGTAATCCCAGCACTTTGGAAGGCCAAGATCATGCCACTGCACACCAGCCTGGGCAACAGAGTGAGAATCCATCTCAAAAAAAAAAAGAAAAGAAAAGAAAAGAAAAAAGTATGTTCCTATCAAATTTCATGTTCAATTATAATTACCAGTGTTGGAGGTAGGGCCTGGTGGGAGGTGTTTGGATCATGGGAGCAGATGCTTCATGAATGGCTTGGGCCATCCCTTGATGGTGAGCTCTCACTCAGTTCACATGAGATCTGGTGGTTTAAAAGTATATGGCACCCTCTTCCTACCCTACTCTCTCCCTTTTGTTCTCATTCTCTCCATGTGATGTGTCTGCTACCTGTTTGCCTTCTACCATGATTGAAAGCTTCTTGAGGCCTCCCCAGAAGCACATGCCACTATGCTTCCTGTACAGCTTACAGAACCGTGAGCCAGTTTAAATCTCTTTTTAAATAAATTACCCAGTCTCAAGTATTTCTTTTTCTTTCTCTCTCTCTTTTTTTTTTTTAGACAGAGTCTTGCTCTGTCACCAAGCTGGAGTGCAGTGGTGCGATCTCGGCTCACTGCAATCTCTGCCTCCCAGGTTCACACAATCTCCTGCTTCAGCCTCCCAAGTAGCTGGGACTACAGGCATGCACCACCATGCCCAGCCAATTTTTGTATTTTTACTAGAAACAGGGTTTGACCATGTTGGCCAGGATGGTCTCCATCTCTTGCCCTTGTGATGTGCCCACCTTAGCATCTCAAATTGCTGGGATTACAGGCGTGGGCCACTGGGCCCGGCCTCAAGTATTTCTTTATTGCAGAGTAAGAATTGTCTAGTGCAAGGAAGGAGGAAAGGTAGGCTTTCATTACCAGTGGGAAGTGAAGATAAGTTGGAATGTATATGAAAATCATACTGGTTCTAAACATATCCTGACATGAGAGAGGGGCTCGGGAAGTGCCACTTGGGTTTGGCTTCACTTTCTTACCTACTGCCTTTGCAGGCACAGCTTCCTCTACCTCTGCGTCTTGTTTCTCAAGATCAAGGCTAAGGGACGACTCCTTCATTTACTAAACATTAGCACCTTCAAGCCTATTCTCATCCTGTTCTTCCTGTGGCTAGAGTTCTACCTCCTGCCTCTTCCTGCCATACTTCTCTTTATCCTTCAAGGTCCAGCTCAGCTTCTTCTGTGGAACATCATCCATCTCCCTTACCGTTAGAATTAATAGGATTTGAAGGAAGGAGAGTAGGCTTTGAGTGTATTTCTTGAATGGAATTAATGGGAGCTCCTAGTCTTAGTTCTTTCTCTTGGGAAGATGTCAGATGGGTTTTCCTAGGAGCAGGATTCTAACTCTTAGAATCTTTTTTTTGAGTTGGAGTCTTGCTCTGCTGGAGTGCAGTGGCACAGTCTCTGCTTACCGCAACTTCTGCCTCCCAGGTTCCAGTGATTCTCCTGCCTCAGCCTCCCAGGTAGCTTGGACTACAGGCGCGCGGCACTATGCCCCACTAATTTTAGTATTTTTAGTAGAGATGGGGTTTCACCATATTGGTCAGGCTGGTCTGAAACTCCTGACTTCGTGATCCACCCACTTTGGCCTCCCAGAGTGCTGGGATTACAGAGATGAGCCACTGCACCCAGCGTTAGAATCTTGACTGACTTTGATTTGAAGGGATTGGCCAGCTTGTTATCACCTCTGGGAATTGCAGCTTTGGGGAACTTGAACCCTTTGTTCTGTACACCGTGGTACATGAACACTACAGACTTGCTCCGAACCCTAGGGTTGCTGTGGGACAGATTGGGTTTGGTATCTTCATGAATGTTAACTCCTTTAGCAAGTATGTGTTGACATAAGGTGGGCAGGAGGTGTGTAATGCCACAGAGGGCTTTCTGGGGATGAGGTACAAGGCTGGATCTTGAAGTTAATCACAGGTAGTAAGCCTGTGAGAGGAGGACATCGGCAGCCAAGAACTGTGCACTGCACTGAGGAATGCAGAGCTTATGGTTTAGCACTCTGATATGTTCCACAAGTACTCGTTGAGCTCCTGCTGAATACCAAGACTGTGCCAGCTACCAAAAATAAAACAATTCCATGTGATACATGCTATGATCAGGGAAGTCACTACACTACACAGGAATACTCATCAGGGGTCTCCTGACTCAGTTTGAGTTGGTCATGGAAAGCTTTTCTGAGGGAGAGAAGTCTACACTGAGATCTAAAGGCAAGTAGGAGTTAGTAGGTAGCAGGAGACAGGGTGGCATAGTCAGGTGAATAAGGCAGTCTCTTGGGCCAGACAGGCTGATTTGAATCCTAGTTCTGCCACTCGTGGAATTTTAAGCGAGTTTCTGAAACTCTATGTCCCTCAGTTCTTCATATCTGTAAAATTGGGATGATAAACATGCATACCTTATAGATTTGTGGTGAAGATGAAATGTTGTCGTTATCATCATCATTGTTATAATGTGGCACTTGCCAGTGGCAGGGATAGCCCACTGTTGCAGGGAGTCTGGAGGGAAGAGAGGAAGAGAGTATAGTGTCTGCTCTGCTTATCTCAGCACTTCCTTTCCTTGGAACTTCCCATGTCACTGTTGTAATGCTGGATGTCTGATATACTGTATTCCCCAGACTTGTTTGTTTCTTGTCCCGTGGATGAAAAAGTGGTCTCTTTTACCCTGGTGGAGTGTGTTCAGTAGCTGTAGTTTCAAAAAAGAAAACTAAAGTCTAACCTTAGCCTGAGAATTCAAGGATTTAGGTTGAGCACACCAAAACACAGTTTGAGGAAGCACCCAGAGAGGAGTAAGATGCTGCTAGTGGAGGCAGGTGCCTGTCCTGGCTGAATTGTTAAAATTGTGGAAGAGGAGGAGCAGGAGGAAGAAGGGAAACAAGCTCTCCTGGAGTATCCTAAGGATCGAAGGGTTAAAGAAAAAACAAACACTAGTTAATGAATCAAGAGGCTGAATACATCTAAACAAGAAGCGAAAGAGGGTTGGAGGAGGATGTAAATTTTAGGTGCAATTTGTAGGAGAGGATTGGGGATGAGAAGAATAGCAGTGGGCACCTATTTAACCATGGGACAGGAAATGATGGGCTAGGTGAGGCTGCCCTTCTGGTCCGAGGGGAGAGGTCACTCAGGACAGGCCACATGAGTACATGCTTCTTGACCCTCATCACTTGCCTTAGCTCAGCCAACTTGTAGGAGGCATGTCTGATAAAGGTTCCTTATTTCAGCAAGTCTGATGCACCATGTGGGGTCCCATGTGGGTCTTAGCTGGCATCACAAATTCCTTGGGGAGGCTAGAGAGTGTCAGAGGTTCTTAATTGCTTGGGGAAGGGAGAAGAGTTGAGGAGCAGCTGGCATCTGAGCCCTTCAGATGTATTCCAGGATTTGTCATCTTGGATCGGGCTGGGGTAATTGGAGAAGTTGGGGTGAGGACTGTCTGTGATTTGATGCGTTCAATGGTGCGGAGAACTATTGTGACTTCCAGCAGAGATATATCTCGGGTTTCCTTAGAGTGGCCTTTAGCAAAGGAAACCTTTCTTTATGCTGTTGTTCTCAATACCTTGTTGTTAGGCAGTTTAGAATCTTTTGCTGTTCAACTGGCTCCTCTCCCTAGCATTCAGAAAATCTGTTACCGGTAACGCAGACCCTGGCCTTGCAGGAATAGTTAAGATTGTGAATAATAGGGTTAAGTGAGATAATATATGTAAAAGTCCTGCCTAAATAATAAAAGTCTATTCCAATGGAAAGGATTATTATAATAGTATTTTTTTAAGTCAGCATCTTTTTTCTGAATTGCTCAGAGCACTTCATTAACACTAACTGGTTAATCCCCCATCCATCCCTGGTTGGAGGCTGGCATTTAATAGCCCCCTTTGCATGCAAGATGAAACACAAGTTTCCAGCAAAGCCCCAAATCTTGAGCTTGAAGCCTAAACCTATGGAATCTGAAGCTTGGACTTCTAAATGTGATAATGCCTCATTCCTGGGGTAAAGAAGATGAGAAGGGAAAGGAGGGATCATTAAAAAAAAATTCTTTTTTATGAATAACTGGTTATGTCAGACAAGGCTGTTCATAGTCAGGATTTTGAGTAACCTAGAAGTCAGTAATTCATTTTCCTCTGAGAAGCCAGAGTTCCTGCTGGAAATGAAACTTGATAGGAGTTGGAGAAGCAGAAGGCTAAGAAGAGCAGTTTGGGGCAAAGAACAGGGAAGCAGAGAGGGAGCTGGCAGATTTCTTAATTCTGTTCTATTAGGCTTTGGTGGAGGTACTTGAGATGTCAGGTTCTGCATCACAGTGCTCACTGCCTGACACATGCAATTGGAAACACTCTTTACCCCCTGATGTATACCAGGAAGTGTCAGGGGGACCCACAGTAGGTGCTTGGTGTATTCTGCAGTCCTCATGTTGAAACCTTACAGAGCACCCGCCGAGTGTCCTGCTCAAGCCAGTTTTGCTGCAGACCAAGTATTGCAGTACAGTTTGGCAGGGTGGGATCTGGGCAGATTAGCCTCAGGCGAACTCTCCAGTCAAGGAAAGGCCTAGGTGCATTGGCCCACTTGAGTCCCTTACGAAGGCTGGTCTCACCAGCCTAGAGGTGGTGTGGAAAGGTCCTGCTTTGTGCACAGTACTAGATGAGGCCATTCAGAGTCATCAGGACCTTTTTCCATGCTTGTGCTTCCCAGCCTCTCGTTAGGGCTTAAAGAGAGTTCCATCCTCACCTTCTGTACTCTCTTGCACAAGGTCTTGAACCCTGGAAGCAAGAGAAGGATATACTGAGTTGGGAAGCTCCGCCTTCCTCCAGTGGTAGGTGTGTGGGCCCCCAGATTTGAAATTCTAGAGGTCATTCAGGTGTGCCAGATAAGAGGCACATACTCAAGAGCGAATCAACAGGCTGGACCTTGGAGGTTATTTCTACTAGTGAGTTTTAAATTTGAGCTAGCATGTTATTCCTCTAGAGGGCTTGTTAAACACAGATTGTTGGGTCTCATCCCCGGAGCTTCTGATTCAGTAGGTCTGGCATGAGGTTTAAAAATGTGCATATCTACCAAGTTCTTACATGCAGCAGCAGTTGCTGCTGCTGGTGGTCTGAAGACCACACTTTGAGAACCACCAGTTTGTACTTGGGCTGAAAAAAACCTGCCTGACCCTTTCAGAGCAAATTTTGCTGAGGTGAGGACAGAGTGTGGGTGGAGAGATCTTGAACCAACGAGGGAAATAGGTGGCTCTCTTAGAAATAGGCTGCTAGGTAGGCCAACCTAATAAAACTGAGAAGATGTTAAATGATTAAGGGAGGATGCTGGCATATGTATCTCTTCTCCATGCTGGTGTGGTCCTTGCATACTGCGCTACAGCAAGGAGTCAGACCTGGTGAACCGAGTTACTTTCATTTTCTATTCTGCCCCCTGAGGCAGCAGTGAGTTCTAAAAGTCTTCATTTTCGGAAGCCTTTCCTCAGTCTGGGCTCTGTGGTGTGAAGAACCAGGACCCTGAATCAGGGTCCTGGGCATCTCGGCCCCAGCACCACCTTTGACTGACAGTAACTGAAGGGACCTCATGTTACTCAAAGGTGAAATGAGCATGGACTAGCTCTCTGGTGCCTTTTGTTCTCTGATACTCTGGATTCTTTAGTGCTTTACTTTGACAGCTTCCTCCTCAGGGTCAGGAACTTTGGGCTTGTTACTTTTTTTTTTTTTTTTTTAATTTTTTTCTGTGTATAAGAACTTCTGTTGATCAGAATGCCATCCAGAGACTGGCTTGCCAGAAGTGAAACTAGAGACAAGTTTGGGAATTGAAGAGAATAACTTTTCTTTTTGGAGTCTTGGCACCTACAGTTGTGCTGCTGCCATAACACCTGTCTACAGAGAGAATGACTTAGCATCACTGTTGTGCCTGTTCATCTCACCCCACTGCCGGCTTCACAGGCTACTCGGGTGCTCAGGATTGTTATTCGACATTCCTCACTGCCTGGCACAGTGTGTGGCTCATGGTAGACCTGTGTATATGCTTACTGGATGGATGGAATAAGGGGTTGTATCCAGCTACCTCTTCTTTTCTTCAGTTTCTCCGTTCTTCTTGGTACAGTTGGCTTCCTTCGCCCTCCTTCTTTTTTACTCGTTTTAACGCTCAGCACTTTGGCAGAGCTAGCATGTATGTTGAGTGCTTTAGGGATTAAAGTACACACAAGGCAATCCTAAAAGACGCTATGCAAGCCATCTGTGTGAGGGGTTCCTCCAGAGCTCCCCACTCTTCCTCCTTCCTTCTCTCTTCTGCCCACTTTGTCTAGGGCAGCTGTGAATGTTTTCACTGTCCTAGGGGAATTTGCTGTTCTTTAGATTGAATTTGACCCCATTTTCAGCCTTTATTTCCCACTGGAGCCTGATGGTGTTTGTATGGGCAAGCCAGAAGACTCCTGGCTTGGAGAGAATTAGTACAGCCTGCCTCGGAACCATTGTCTGACCCTGTCTTTTCCGCCTCTATCTGAAGGGGAAAACAAAGATTTCTCAGCCTTGGTTAATTGTTACTCAGCCCCTCTGATCCAGCCTGGGCAACTTTCAGGCAGCTCAGGCACTAACTAGCCCGAAGTCTCTGTTGAAACAGGGACAGATTGAAGTTTATTTAATTCATTCGAAGTAAAATCAGCAGGCTTTTGAAGATTCCATTAATTTCCTCCCTTCTGAACACCCTCCTGTTAGCAGTAATTGGAAACCCTTACTCTGTTTTTCATTTCCCCCCACTACTCTGCTTTAATCTGAGACAGCTGGATACTGCACTCTGCTTTTTCATTTACTGGAAGAATGACTTAAAGATAGTTTTAATGACTCGCTTCGACACTATTTCCAGAAGCTGAGACTTAAGTTCGCACCCACTTGGGGGGCCTCAGTTTTGCTCACCTTGCTGATACAAAACTGCTTAGTTCTTGGTGTGCAGGTGGAAGAGGGTCCCCATGAGAATTCTTTTTTATCCCAGGCAGTATGCATGCAAGCTTTTTGTTACTCATTTTCATCACTCAACATTTACAGACTGTCTGGGGTATGTGCCAGGCACTGTCCTAGTTACGGAGTGTGTTCCCAGCACCTCCTCCTGGCCCTGGTGGACGTGCAGAGGTATAAGTAGGTGAGATTCCAGCAGTGTGGTGGCTAAACTCAAATCTTGGGAACTATGGTCTCTGGGACTTTCTTGATGTGTTTTTATAGTTGCAGCTCCAGTTTCTGTGCTTTTTTTTTCCTTGGCCCTAAAGAGGAATAAATAATATGAACTACCTCTTGATGTCAGATAAATAATAGGTAGAAATAGCTGTAACAGTTCATCACTATTGGCAGTTGATGAGATGTAAAAACACTTTCTTGTCTATCATATCATATTGTCCTCACAGTAAACCTATCACAGCCAGTAAAGGACAAAGCTGGGATTCAGCCTAGGTCTTCCCATTACAGATCAAATACTTTTTTGTTTATTATTGTCATTAGTTTTAGAGATGGGGTTTCACAGTGTTGTCTGGGCTGCTCTCGAACTCTTGGCCTGAAGCCATCCTCCCACCTGAGTGGCTGGAATTACCGGTGGGAGGCACCATGCCTGGCTCTGCTTTTTGTACAGCACTGATTTCCCGTGCCATTGTCTTTAGTGTGTTCAACCACTTAAGTGTTAAGAACCCATTATATATGCACTGGGTCACAATTTAGTTTGGGGAAAAAGATAAGACAGAGTACATCTTACTTCCCCTTGAGTGCTTCAGGTACTGAATGCTATTAGAAAGAAGAGAATTAACCCTGACATCTGTCTAGGGATGCTTCCAGAAGAGCCAAGACTTGAACTGGGCATGGTGGAAAGGCAAGACTCAAACCAAGGGAGAGCTAAGGAGGAGTGTGGGAAGTAGAAAAGTTCCTTTTTAAAGTTTCCTTTCTTGTCAACTTTGTTAAGCCCTCTCCTGTGTAGCTGTTAAACATGCCATGCTTACAGGCACATAGTATGTTCTGTGTCCTTGTACTTTAACCAAGATATCTGTGCTGGATGTGCTCACAGCCATGTCCCAGCTCTCCATTGCTTTTACCTGTTTAGAAAAGTTTTAAGTTGTTAGCCAATCGTGTTTTAGTTTAGATTGTGAGGTCTCACTCCAGCCAACGGAGATCAGACACAGCAGTAATGACAACCCCAAATGTGTAAGGGATAAATTTTTGTGTTTTCCTTTTGTTCATTGTACTCTCGTGGCATGATGGCTAGCGAGGGTACCCTTCCCACAGTCCAGGAAGTAAAAATTGCGTTGCTGGAAGATCTTTTGTCTCTGTGCAATTTTTTTTTTTTTTTTTTTTTTTTGCGGCACTGAGCATCTATTTCCAACAAGCAGTTTTGGTTCCTGTTTGACTATTTCAGTCTCTGGGATACAAAGAAGGTGGTGAGATTTGTTTCCTCCTTCAGATTTAGAAAACCAGTACCCTCTGTCTGAGGTGATGCTCCAACTTTACTGTGCTTTTTCTTTTCTTTTTTTGGCAAGGTCTTGCTCTGTTTTCCAGATTGGAGTGTGGTGGGCAATCACAGCACATTGCAGCCTCTATCTCCTGGGCTAAAGCAGTCTTCCTACCTCAACCTCCTGAGTTGCTGGGACTACAGGTGCAGGCCACCATGCCTGGCTGTTGTAATTTTTTTAAATTGTTTTTTAGAGATGGTATCTTACTATGTTGCCCAGGTGGGTCTTGAACTCCTAGTCCTCACACTTTAGCCTCCCACAGTGCTGGGATTACAGGCGTGAGCCACTGCCCACAACCTTTACTATGCTTTTAAAATCAGATTTCCATATTATTTGCCCACAAAGAATCATTCAGTGGATCTCCCTACAGCCCAGCAATCTGCATACTTTAAAAGTTTGTTGATAATGTAACAAAGTTCCCCAGCCTCTCAGTTCTCCTGCATGAAGAACCCAAAGGTATAGATTTCATTTGTTCCTTTCCAGAGGCAGGAATTGTTTGTTCAACCAGCTGCCCCCATCATTATGTTGCAGATGGTGAGGTGGCCCAGGCTTTGAGAAACACTATAACCCAAGGGTGTTCTGGTGCCGTTAGTGTTGCAGAAAGCATTAGGAACCAAGGACCTAGATTTTTATATCATAGAGGTCCTACTTGATGAGAAGAGGACTAAGAGCATTTAGGATAAACCAAGGAGGAATGGGGTGAGTGGATGATAAATGGTGTAAGTTGACTCTGACAGCACCTGGGTCAGTCTGTCTTCCAGCTTGATTTGAAGGCAGGTGGGGAGACCCACTGAGTTTGAGTACCTTTGAAACAAAGTTCTGGGCTTGCTCAGAGTTACTCATGTTATTCTGTTAAGAGAAGCGTTTTTATAGCTCCTGTTTGGTAGCTTAGCTTTCAGATGACTGGTTTGCAGAGGGGAGTTGGTGGGATGGGTGGCAGCAGCAGCATGGTCAGTCAGCAGGTGAGTAGAAGCAGGTCTGCCAGAGGATTTAGCAGTCTTGATGAATCTGATTTATTTTGGTATTTTGTGACCAAATGGTACCTAGGGTGGTTATAAAGATTATAAAACAATCACCAAGTTACCAAATACACTGTTAAGAAGTGCTGTGCCTTAGGTTGGAGGCATTGTAAAACTACTATAGATGAAAAGAATTAACACTTATAAATGTGTAACGTGTTTTACTGTAAATATTTTACCTAATTTTTAGTTTTTGAATGAAAAATTTCAAACCTTAAAAAATAGAGACCAGTGGATATTTGCCTCCCATTTTAAATATTTTGCCATACTTGCTTCAGAACTTTTCCTCCTTTGCCAGTTTGATAGATGTGAAATGGAATCTTCTTATGGCTTTAATTTTGTATTCCCTTGATTGTCTTCTCCCAATTTGTAGATTATTCAAACTTTTCTTATGGCAGTGGTTCTCAAGGACCTTTGAGATCCTCTTGGGAGATTCACAGGGTTGAAACTTTTTTCGTATTAAGATGCTATATTACATACTGAGATCCTGTCTGCCTTTTGTGCTCTCATTGTTTCACACATGAATAGTTGAGTTTACGAAAGCTATATGGCATGTGTTGTGATCATCGATGTTAACATCCATGGTTTTATTGTTGTCTTTCAAATGAATTATAAATATTTAAATTTTTTAGTTTTATTTTCAAATATGGTAATATTGATAGGTGTAACACACAAGTTCTTTGAGCATCCTCAATAAGTTTTAATAATGTAAAGCAAGCTTGTTCAACCCATGGCCCATGGGGTGCATGTGGCCCAACACAAATTCATAAACTTTCTTAAAATATGAGTTTATTTTACTGTTTTTGTTTTTGTTTTTGTTTTTTTTAAGCTCATCAGCTGTTGTTAGTGTATTTTGTGTGTGGCCCAAAACAGTTCTTCTTACAGTGTGGCCCAGGGAAGCCAAAAGATTGGACACCCCTGGTATAAAGGGCCCTGAAAGCAAAGAGTTTGAGAACCACTGTTACTTTACTCTGCCAATTTTTTAAATATTTTTTTCTTTCTGGAATGTTTATTATTTAAGAAATTATTTCCTATTCAAATTTCATAAAGATGGACTTTTATATTTTCTTGTAGAAGTTTTGGAATGTGTTTTTACAGGTGGTATCTGCCAATTCCCAGGCCCTTCAGCCACTAGGAATAGTTTTTAATTTTATGCCTTCTCAGAAACACTTATATGGCCTGAATGAAACATCTTCCCTCTCTGAATAGAAGTTTTGGGGAGGGCAGTATGTGGAATAGGGATTTAGCCGCTTTCTTCAGATTCCTTTTGTTCAAGAGAGCCTCCTAGCATTTTGCAGAATACAGCAGTCTCTCCTTGAGAATGGTGTACACTCTCATTTTGGATCCTTGGGTTGGCTGGCTTTGCAGTTTGCTGTTTAGAGGCCTAGAACCCACCAGTGACAGGGATTCTAGAAGCAAAATACCTCTCTGCATCCCCTAACCCCCATACCCCTGTTTCCACTGGATACTTGAGTTTCTGTCGAGGCACCAGTGGTCTTACTCTTGGTTGTGTTTGTGTTGGGGTGGAAAGGTGTGTAGGCAGCTAGCTGGTTAACTGCACTCAAGGATATAAACAGTGGCCCCGTCTAAGAAAAAGAAAATTACATTGCTGAGATCCAAGACTCCAGCATCTCCACCGTCTCTTATGGGTTTTCCTGTCTCCAGTGTCTTTCTTACCCCTCTTTGCACAAATCTGTCTTCCACCCTGCCAGAGTAACTCAGAATCTCACACTTGCCACGATGCTACTTCTTCTCTTAAAAGGAAACAAACTCAGGGTCCCATGAGACTTATGGTAAGGTCCATTCTTCTTAGCAATATAACCCTTATCTGTGCTTTCTGCTTTTTTGCCAGTCCCTTCTGTATCCTATCCTCTGTCCTGGAATCTCACCAGGCATCTCATTTTTATTCATTTTCCTAGTACACTATGGTATGTGCCCCCAAAGCCTTGCTTATGCTGTTTTCTCCAACCCAAATGTTGTTCCCCCTTTGTCTGCTGTGGGAGATCCTTTTTTTCTCTCAGACCCCACAAAACTCAACAAATATGAATTCTGAGAGGATGATTCCTTTAGCCTTCCCACTGATAGCCTTGTCAGTCAAAATGAAGACTCAGCAAAGTTATCTTGGTCTTTGTTGCACTTGTAGCTGTGTTAGGGGAAGCTAACACAGATGGAGATGATACATCTCCATCCCATCTCCATCCCTTCCCCAGAAATGTCTTACTCCTAAACTTTGTTGACAGAGTTGTCCCCAGTTGTTCTGCAGCCTGCTTCTTTAGTAGCAGCAAAAAAGGAAGATTACTTTTTTTGTAGTTAAGAGCTGATGTTGATATCCTGATAAATTTCTTCAGGCATACCTTGCCTGCAGGGAGGGAATGCACTGAACAGTCTGATGGCAATACCTACACCCTCACCACCACCGTTTGCTACCACCAATTTACTTATTGCACATTTTGAAAAAATAGTAAATTGACATCTGGCATTTAAAAAAAATGGTACATGAAATATGTGTATGCATTAATGCTGTCTACAGAAAGGTCCTGCTCAGGAGAAGAATTCTGGATTGTGCTGTTTTTCCCATTTAGACACACCTAGCCTCTTGCCTCCTCTTTAGCAGCCTAAAAAAAAAACTTCAAAAACCCTGGAAATCTGTTAGACATGTAAATTAAGCAGATTAACTTATATTTTCTGAAAGAGCTTTATAGCAGAAATCCACATAGATACGTAGAAAAGGGGGCTCCTTCTTGGAAGATTGCTGAGGTAAGTGGCCTGCAATAGGAGGGTTGAGGTGCTTTGGAAGGGGGAGGGCCCATAGGGGGATCTGAAGTGGGAGACTTTGATTAGAAGACTCTCCATGTCATTGTTACATCTGAAAGAGTTGACTTTCTTTGGCAACTTGTTTATAGCCCTTTAATTAGTTCTTGAGAATGGTTGCTATGAAGGTGGGGAAAGTAAGACAGTAAAAGGGGGGAAAATTATTTCTTTGGCTAACATTGCTGTGATCATGGCAAAGGTAGGATTGGATCTGTTGCACGCTGCCTTTTAGTCTGTTGCAAACAGGCTAGGTGGATGTGAATGCTCAAGTTCGTGAAAAGGGCTTACGGCTAAAGAAGTGGGATCTGAACACTCACAAATTCTGGGTTACTGTGTTAAATACTGTGCTAAATGTTAGTGAAGCATGTTTTCATGCAGACATGGATCTGAGAAAAGTTTCCTTTGTGGGTGATGCTTGTCTTCTTACTTGAAGAGTACTGCTAATGTTGTTGTAATGCTTAATTAGTAGTAGTTTGAGAAATGAAATAGGGGCCTGGAGGAGTGGTTCACACTTGGATCCTAGTGCTTTGGGAGGCCAAGGTGGGAAGATCACTTAAGGCCAGGAATTCAAGACCCTCTTGGGCAATACAGTGAGGCCCCATCTCTACAAAAAAAAAAAAAAAAAAAAAAATTCTAAAATTTAGCCTTGCATAGTAATGCATGCCTGGAATCCCAGCTACTTGGGAGGCTGAGGTGGAAGGATTATTTGAGCCGAGGAGTTTGAGGATGCAGTGAACTACAATTATGCCGCTGCAGTCCATCCTGGGTGACAGAGTGGAAACCTTGTCTCAAAACAAAAGCAAACAAAACAAAACAAAAAAACAGAAAAAGAAGAAGTGGTAAAATATGAAGTATAATTAGATAAGCCTTGTATATCAAGCAGAATGGTACCAGTTTTCTCATTGTTCCCTCCTTTGCTCATGTCTCCTCCCTTGGAACCCAGGCTTCTGGAACTTATGAGAAAAACAGTCCTTGTAATCAAACCACATGTATGAAATGTAAATTTAACACTTTCCCCAATTAAAAAAAAAAGCCTAGTTATTGCCAAAGATTGTACCATACACTGAAGGAGTCACTGTGCAGTTGTTTTCAATAGCAAGTGCTCTGGTGTATCTATAATATGATTGCATTTGCCCCTAAGTTTTTAGAATCACATTTGTTGTTCAAGGCATCTAAGAGAAAGAGAAAGGAGGAGGGTGGAGTCCCAGTGGCACCTTGGGCAATGTCAGATAAAGTGTTTGGTTGAGCCTGCAACTCTGAAAACTGTGCTGAGTTCCACATCTGATCATTAGAAGTTGTCTCCCTTTTTTTCCCCCGCAGCCCCATCTCTCCTGTTCCCTGAAGAGCAGGCTTTGCCAAGGATGAAGAGCCTGGATGTCAAATCCTTTCTCTCTGCCCTGGCAGGGAAGCTGTTCTGTTTTCCAAGAAGCCTTTTTTTTTTTTTTTTTTTTTTTCCCACTTGGGGAATTTTTACTGTCCTCTTATGGAAAGTTGCTTCATCATTTCTCAAAAATATGCTGTACCTCTTGTTTAAACAGGGTGCCCTTGAAGAGCTTTGGAGCTGGAGCCTGAAGGGGGTCGGGGATGTTGTGAAATCCTTTGTTTCATGCTTTGATGTGAATTGGAATGCAGGCTGTCTGCAGGCAGAAGTCTCAGAGTTTGCCAGGAGTAGGGGAAAGGAGGAGAGAGTCCCTGGGAAGCAAGAGCTGGGATCTTTTTAAGCATTTCATTTGTATATATTGTGAGAGGTAACAGCCCTTGCAGATGCAGACATCATCAGGTATTTGTCCAGTTTTTAAATATGCCCAGGGTGGTAAAGGTGGGCACTCTGCCCTTTTGTGGAGCTCATGAGGAAGATCAAGTCACATTTAGAAATAGTGAACAAAATGATATTTAACTACTAGATTGTGTAGACATAGATGCTTTTGTTTAGAGAGGAAGGATAGTCCTGTAAAAGAGAGCACTAAGATGGGGCCTTGCATTATGGGTTGGGTCTGAGTTGATGGAGGAAAAACTAGAGGATGTTGAGGGAGAGGAGGAGGAGCTGAGAAGGATCAGAAGGCTGAGCTGAGGCCATGATCATGGGTGAGTGAGGCCAATGGGGGCTGCCTAGTTGGATTTGATGTTGGAGAAATGGAACAAGCCAAAGTGTGGAGACATGCATAGCCAGCAGAAACATTTAGATGTGTAGAAAGAAATTGGCAGCCTTTGGAAGATTCTGAAAAGAAATCATCATGAGGAAAAATGTGTTTTGAGGGTGTATTATAGTATGCCTTCAGATGGGCTGCAGGAGGGAGCCTCAACTCTGCCCATGGTTTTGGGGAGGAAATCATGCTGTAAGATACTGGGAGGGGAAGATGGCCTGGTAGAAGTCTTCTTCTTTTGTCTTGGGTGAGTGTGGTCCCATAGTGGTGTCTGTGGCCCAGTGGCCTTCTTCAGTCCCCCTGGCAGGGCACAGCAGTTGGGGCTTTCAGGTTGTTGCTGGCTGAGTAGTATCAGCTCTCAGGCACCACCCTGAGTAAAGCTTTGATTAGGCCTTGCTGCAGGTGGAAGTGATGTCCCCTGTTGGGCCCAGTGGGGTCAAGCATAATGTGCAGCAGGTGTCAAACCTCTGCTGGTCATTGGAGAATGAGATTGGTCGAGGGTTACTGTCCAGGTCCAAGTGACACCAGTCACTTCATGCATAATCAGGAGGAGAAGTGCTGTTCCCTCAAACCCTTGCTGATACTGGGTATTACTACCTTCCTTTGTGCCCTGGACCCCCTTAAAGGTTTTAGATAACAGATTTGATAAGATAAAGGAGGATCAGTCAAAAAGTGTTCTTAATAGAATATGTATCTAGCAGTCACTCTTTGTGAAAAATGGAAATTGGTGAAATATTTTAGGAGAGATTCTATCAGTGGGGACAAGCAAGCATAAAGATGTTATGATCATCCCAAGATCAAATTTCCAGTAGAAGTAGGGAGAGTAAATTACTGCCAAGGGAGATACTACCTGTTTTCTTAACAGTCAGAAAATGAATGACAGTCTCAATTTCAACTGCTGTGCCTGGGCCGGGCCTGCCACTCCGCAGTGTCCGCAAGCTGACTTGCCGAAAGTATCCTGGCACAGGTGTGGCCAGTGGAAGCATCATGTCTGTAGCCCTGGAAGTGAGCAGTTCCTCTTTGGGGATCAGCTTAGCATGTTGCCAGGCCAGAGGGCAGGCGAGGCCAAGCCTCCACTGTTAGCCTTGACTCCCTCTGCCAAGAGATTTGGGGCCCTTATGGCAGAAGAGGAGCTAAGGAGGAACACTTAGCTTGGAGCCTTGAGTCTTCAATTTTCACCTCAAGTTACTGCCCTTAAAGACGGGCACTTTCTTTCCCACTTTTCTTGAAAGCCCGTAGATCCCTAATCTCTGTTTCAGACTGCTGGTAGATAAACTGCTCAAACCATTCTGAGTTACTGCTTTGTTAGGACTGAGTAGCAGGGTGCCCCCTAAACAGGCCTGACTGTCCATGATTCTGCCCATGTTTGCAGAAGTCACAGTGGGAAATTTTCATGTTTTTCTCTGTACCGAGACCAGCTCAGCCGTAGACACCCCCAACCCAGGTGGCGCTGAAGGCATTAAGAAGCAGACACCCAGATAGAACAGCAAAGTGGGACTATCTGGGGGCTAGCAGCCTTCCGAGCTGAGAGCCTCAGTGGGTGACGGCATTCTGGGCTGAGGGTCTTGAGCAGATGCTGACCCATGTATTTATTGTCTCTGAACAGGTGATTATTATTAATAGCAGGTGTCCTGTGTTTTCTTATAGAACCAAGATAAACTAGGTAGGCAGCTGGTGCCTGCTTATCACTGATCAAGGACAAACTAGAAAGTATTCTCCACTAGGGAACCACGGGGGCAGGGTCACATATCGAGTTCTTAAAGAATTGTTTTAACCAGCATATGATATAGTGTTTTGCTACTTTAAAATGCCCCAAGCAGTTTTCCAGTTGGGGGTCAGGGGGCGGCTAGGTTTTCTTGCCGTCATTCTCAGCAAACAGTGTAATTTTTCATACACTCAGCATTTCTCAGCAATCATACATTCAGCATTGCTCAGCATCTCTGTCCTTCTAAGATGGGACAGTTGAGAGGACTCAGGAAGGGTTGAGGAAGAGAGCAGCAGGCCCAGAGTTTAGAATCCGTTGCCTTGCAGCTTGTCCATTTGTCGTGGGTGATTTCATTTGGTTTTTCAAGGGAAAGGCTGCAAGTACAAATGGACTAGCCCTAAAGGACATTACCCATGTGCATAGAGTGCATGAGGCACATCGATTGTTTCCCATAGGCAACATTGCTCCCAGTTGAGGGAGAAACCATTGTGCTGCTAGTATTATGCCACTTCAGGGTCTGACTGGAGGCATCTGAAAGATTCTTCAGGGCCCTGATTGTACGTTTGACAAGTGTTTTCCATCAACAAGGCATAGAGTTAGGGGAAACCCAGGATGAGCTGTCATTCTGAGTAACAGGCTTGTGCAGGTGCTGACTAGCTTGACTTCCCTCCATTCAGTGCAAACCTTGGGGCCCTGGATGCAGTCCTGGTCTGTTTGTAAAACGCAGGTGTGTGTGTGTGTTGCTGAGTGCCAGAGATGTTTGGGCCTGGATGCATTCCTCATTTTTATGTGGGGCCACCTAAGAATATATTTTCTCTGGGTTCACCAATGTGATTCTGGGCCTTTGGGCCAGGAGAGTGAAGGGGTAAGAAATCAAAATTTGATAAACCTGTGGTAGAAGGTGAGAGGGTAGAGGTAGGGGGATTCTGAAGCAACTCCAGGTAGTCTGCTTTTAAACATTTCTCATAGGAATAACCTATACTCTGATACATGGTAAATCGACACCCCACTTGTCTTTGTGTAATGAATATGGCCTTTTGTGCAGCAGCTGAGAAAGAACCTCTTGAGCAGTCGTGAGCTGTGGCTGCCTGCCAGTCAGCAGCATACTCGGAGCAGCCTTGCCAGCTCCCTCTGTGCGGCCGCGTGTGCTGGAGTGCTGACTTGCATTATCGGACCTCAATTTTGTAAGGATAAGTTGAAAATGGAAAAACGAAATTACTAATGGTAGTTGTAAGGATAGGTCTTCTAAAGTTGATAGAATTGAAAGATTTCAAAATTCAGGGAATGTGCCGGAAGTGAGAAATCTTTAGTGTCAACAGCCCTGCTCAGTTATGAAGAGGAAAAGACACACACAGCCAAAGAGTAATGTCTAAAATGTCCAAGTTATGTTGTCCAAGATTGTCTCTGTTTTATTATCTTTTTTGACTTTCTGAGATGACCTTCTTGTAATATGTAAACTTATTGTTTGACTATGAGGGTCCTTGCTAGGGAAGTAGGGGGACTACCTGCAACAGGTTCTGGTGTAAGAGTTATGCAAAAACAAAACCCTTTGTGTAAGTGTAAAAGACCCTTCCAGAGCTGTGAGTATACATTATATGTTGACTGTATTAGTCTGTTTTCATGGTGCTGATAAAGACATTCCCAAGACTGGGCAATTTACAAAAGAGATTTAATTGGACTTACATTTCCACGGAAAGCAAGGAAGAGCAAGTCACATCTTATGTGGATAACAGCAGGCAAAAAGAGCTTATGTAGAGAAACTTCCATTTTTTAAAGCCATCAGATCTTGGGAGACCCATTCACTATCACGAGAACAGCAGGGGAAGGACCCACGCCCATGATTCAGTTATCTCCCACCCAGTTCCTGCCATAACTTGTGGCAATTATGGGAGCTGCGAGATGAGATTTGGGTGAGGACACAGAGTCAAGCAATATCATTGACCTAGTGTCTTCATGTATTAATGCTTTTCACCACACATTGTACTCATTTATATGCTAATTTCTGCCGTCTTTATTGTGTGTAGATACATTTAGCCTGTGATTTTGTTTTATTTTGAGTCAGAGCCTTGCTCTGTCACCCAGGCTGGAGTACAGTGGCACAATCTTGGCTGACTGCAGCCTCCATCTCCCAAGTTCAAGCGATTCTCTCCTGCCTCAGCCTCCCGCATAGCTAGAGTTACGGGCACCTGCCACCACGCCCAGCTGATTTATTTATTTTTTTTAATGGAATTTTGCTCTTGTCACCCAGGTTGGAGTGCAATGGCGCGATCTTGGCTCATTGCAACCTCTGTCTCCCGGGTTCAAGCGATTCTCCTGCCTCAGCCTCCCAAGTAGATGGGATTATAGGTACCCCGCCACCGCACCTGTCTAATTTTTGTACTTTTAATAGGAACGGGGTTTTGCCATGCTGGCCAGGCTGGTCTTGAACTCCTGACCTCAGGTGATCTGCCTGTGTCTTAGTGTCCCAAAGTGCTGGGACTACAGGCGTGAGCCACTGCGCTCAGCCTAGCTTATGATTTTAGCTGTCAGATGGGCTTTTATTTAAAAGGCTGGCCTGCTTAAACATTGCTAGACTTCTATAATGTAAAACCCCAGGTTTGGGCAGTTAAGAGAAAAACAACCATCAAAAAGTAAACCAGCTCTTAGACTGTGAACTTTCTCATATTCTCTAGTCTCAATCTCTAACTGTGGGTAGAGTTGTTACGTATGTGCTTTCAATGACAAAGTTTTTAAGAGAAATTAACCAACATTCCACACTGGGGTACTATTATAATAGAAAAGAGAAAAATCTCTCTAATTATAGCAGTATTGTGGGCTTCTCCCATGCCTGGTTGGCTATGACATGGAACTGATAAGCATACAGTTGTCTTTCATACTTGCCGTTACAACATGTTAATTAAGAGAATTCAGCTGTGGCACCAGCTGGGGATGTCTGGCTTTGTGGAAGATTGCAATTAGATGCTCTCTTTTCTTCCCCCCCCCCCCCCCCCGCCCCCCCTTTTCAACTTTGGTGGAATGCCTTTGAGTAGGGCTTTTATTCTCAGCAATATAAATACTTTATAATGTGCTTAATTATGTAATCATACAGTTAAACTCTTCTGTGTACACACACATTGTTTTATGAATTTGTATCCCCTTTTCTAATACATGAAACATCTAGCCTGCTTTTTGGTGGTTGTGGTAGAGCCAGACTCTTCTCTGCATTGAGCAGGAAGAGGAAGACTAGACGCATTTACTGCTTAGCCTCTGATTATGATCTGCCCTACTTCTGTTTCTTTTCTACCTCCCCCTTGACCCTCTGTCTCCCAAATAATTAGCATCTTAGTAGTTTCCTAGCAAACTCAAGGTAATTGAAATAAAATTGGATTGTATAATACTGTTTCCATTAGTTTGCAAATGTAGTCTTTGAAAGTATGTGGTATTATTTTTCCCAGTCCTCTGTTCCAGGCAGTTACAGGGCATGAGCCTGGACGTGAGAGCTCATGCATGCAGGCACAATGGGACCCATTGATTTCTGGCATTCAGCTTATGCATAGAGGACCTGTGACCCCAGCTGTTAGAACCAGGACCTGGGAGCAGCTGCTTTCTGGGATCCAGTCCTCCAGGGATAGGCCATCTGCTGCCATTTGAGGGAACCCTGGGAAAGAAACTGACCACAAAATATGTTTACATTCCTTTTCTGTGTGCTGCAGTCCCCTTAGTTCTTTCCCGCCCCCTCTCACCTAGGCAAACCTGAGAAGCATGATGAATCTGCACTGGAAAACTTGCACAAGTTTTCCTTCTTCTACCCCTTTTCCCACTCCACCCTGTCAGTACATCCAGCTCATTGGAAAATAGTTTCCAGGGGAGGCAGGCAGATTTATATGGGCAGCTTCGTCAGTGGGATTAGTACTATTTAGCAGGCTTTCATTTTGTTATGAATAACATGTCTTTGGCTTTCTTTGCATTATAGGCCTAGAAGTGTCCTTAAAATCTCATCTCATGGAGGAGAAACCCAAGATTCCACATTCTTTAACTTTGCATTCATGACCGACTCTCTTCTGGTACCAGCTTGATTTTCTAAATCTTCGGTTATCTCCTGCTAAACCTGGAAACATTTGCTAACTTCCCCATAAACATACCATCTCGTCTTGCTTCTCTGCCTTTGTATGTGCCTTTATCTCCCCCCAGCATGTCCTTCCCACTCTCCTTTATCCCTGTCACAATCCTTTATCCCGTGCTCATGAGCCTACTTCCCCTGAAGTTGTAGCTCTGGTACCATCTTTACCATCTTCTTTGGTCTCTCTTCCCCATTGGATTAATCCTTCTTCAGAACTTTCTGCAGCCCTTATTGATTTCTAACATAGGTCTATTATAGTCATTTATTAGAAAGCTCCTAGAGTATAGGACCAATGTCTTTTTATCTTTGCACCTGCCTACCTTCATTGCCTGCCACGGTGCTTTTGGTACTTGTAAAAACTTGTTAAAAAAAAGAATGGTAGAATTAAGCTGAGGGAAGAGAGAGAGGAAAAAAAATGAATGGGTAAATGTAATCCTTACATGGATTCTGGAAGAGAAGCTGTGGATATTACTATTATTTTAATATGATTAGGGCCCTTTATCTGTATTCCCAAAGAGACTGAAGTCTCCTCAAGGACACGCTATGTGTATTATTTGCTCTTGAATTTCTGGCACCAGCCTGACTCGTAGTTGGTGCTTAATAGAAATTTGTTAAATTAATTAAGGAATTTCTATTAGGAAAGTGAAACCCAAAGAGAATCAACACTTGCAAATACTATTTATTTAATTAATTCATTCATTAATTTTTTGAGATTGAGTGTTGCTCTATTGCCCAGGCTGGAGTGCAGTAGTGCAATCTCCATCACTGAAGCCTCCGCCTCCAGGATTCAAGCGGTTCTTGTGCCTCAGCCTTCTGAGTAGCTGGAATTACAGGCACATGCTGCCAAGCCTGGCTAATTTTTGTATTTTGGTTGGAGACAGGGTTTTACCATAATTGGTATGGTAAGGCTATACCATATGGCCAGCCTGGTTGGCCAGGCTGGTCTCGATCTCCTGGCCTCAAGTGATCCGCCTGCCTCCCGAAGTGCTGGATAGGCGTGAGCCACCATGCCCATGCTTTTTACTTTCTTTTGGATGAAAATTATTAAACCTGCTGTCTGGAGGACAAGAGATTAGAGGTATTTTCTGTACACCAATGTGACATTTAGACATAGTTATCTAACATCACGTAGAGTGTGTGAGGCTGTCCCAGGCATTATCTTCTGACCAGGCATCTCAGACTGGTCAGTCAAAAGTGGCTTGCCAGAGTCTAGGTTCCAAAGAGCAAGAGGGGCCATGATAAGTGACAGGGGCATGGTCCTCAGCCTGATAAATAACCATGGTTGAGACTCTACTCCTGACTGTTACTTAGTTCAGGCCCAAGTTTCAGTAGACTGTATTTTGAGATTGCTGTATTATACTAGAGCCAGACCAGTATGTACATAGGCCAACATCACAGGCAAGTCCTAGACCTTCAGGGCCAGTCATCCATCCTTCTTTGGACTTTGCAGCAGGCTTGAATGCATTCCTGTTGTTTTCAAAGATCCTTAAAGAGGCTTAAGTGTGGCTTCCTGAGGGAAAAATGTGGGAAGGATTGACAGGAAAAGCTTGTGAGAGGAGCAGAGGGATCTTCCAGGAATACTGTGTGCTGAGCAAGTTGCAAAAGTTGAAAGTAGTGAAGAAGAGAAGTCCTAAGGGGATATGACTCCTCACCATCCAGAAGCAGTTGGTGAAAGTTCCCCTCTGGGGGAGTGCAAAGGAAACCCAGAAGTTATGACAAACTGCTTTTCCTGTAGTGGCCATGTGTGAGAAGGTGGTTTAAAGTTTTGTGGTTTAAATTGTTTAAAGCAGAGAATCTCATCCCCCACAAGATGGAGGAGGAAGAATATCCAGGTCAATGGACTGGGTAACTTCTGCTCCACCTGCCTGTGCAGGGCAAGTACAGAGTTCCTTAGGCTCGTTGGTTCAGAGGCGATAGAGATGAGACTTGCGGCTTCATTCAGCATCCTCCTCCACCACCAGAAAACCACACACCTTTTATTGTCTTTTTTGTATTTGTAGTCCCTGTCTCATGGTGGGACCCTGCCCACCAGACTGTACAGTGCTCACTTCATGGCATGCCTTAGACCCAGTGACATCTCTTTCTTTGGAAAAGATCATTCAGGGCTGGGCAGAGTGGCTCATGCCTGTAATCCCAGCACTTGGGAGGCTGAGGCAGGTGGATCACCTGAGGTCAGGAGTTCGAGACCAGCCTGGGCAGCATGGTGAAACTCCATCTTTACTAAAAATACAAAAAATTAGCCAGGTGTGGTGGTGTACACCTGTAATCCGAGCTTCTCAAGAGGCTGAGGCATGAGAATTGCTTGAACCTGGGAGGGGGAGGTTGCAGTGAACCAAGATGAGATCATGCCACTGCATGCCAGCCTGGGCAACAGAGCAAGACTGTCTCAAGACAATAACAAAAAGCTCATTTAGACTTCCACCCCTCAACTGCCGGTGAGTGTTTCTTAAAGACCTGTGGTGTTTTGTTGATTTCGGGCCATTGCCTCAATGGATTTCTGTTACCATCCATAACTAGAGTTTAGTGAAATGTTTCCTTCCTTTATTTGCGGTTGTCTAGGCCTTTGTGAGTAGCAGTGGCCTGTTGAGTGCTTGGGAGAAGCAGCACACTGCCTGACCCCTGTTTGGAGCTATGTGGAAGAGGCTGTTTATTTCAGGCTTTGGCAGTGATATCCCAGTGGTCCTGTGTGTTCCGGGCAGTGGTAGAAAGGTAGCCCTCTAATCCCAGGTCACATCCCCATTCTGCATTTAGTGATAGCCTTCCTTTCACATATCCTTCTTAGAAGTCTTGTGTTCTTAGCTGAAAATGCCCACGTATCTTCTCCCACTTGCAGCTTTGGTGTCTGTGATCCTTAAATAGCTCCATTGTTTGTAGTACACTGAGATTAGTGAAGGAAACTGTCTTGCCTTTTCCCTCCATTTCTCTGGAAAAATGTGGCCCCACTTGAGATATGAACTCAGTCCTCTGGGCACAACTAAACTCACCAGGCCATATTCTTCTCCAAACAGGAATTATAGCAGCTTTTGTCCATATGTATGCCACCCCTATGTTATATTTTTGTAGGTCTTGCAGTAAATTTGTTCTGGTGGCATCAGAAAAAATCAAGAAGCTTCCTTATAACAGAGAGAAGGGCAAGTCAGAGTTTGAATCCAGACTCCAGTACTTAGTAGCCAGGTAGCCTCAGACTATTACTAAATTTTTCAGAGCCTCAGTTTTTTCTCAACAAATCAAGTTTTATATCACCTTCTACCTAGGGTGGCATAATTTAATAAGATAACACTTTTAAAGTACCAGTGCAGTACCTGGTGAAAATGTTAATTCTCTTCCTTACTTGTATCCTTTCAGCAACAGAGATCATTAAATTTGTTTTAAATTTGATTCTGTGTTTCTTGAGGCCCTGCTGTGATTGCCTGGCACTGGACTTGACATTAGGAGTTACCATTAAATGGTAGAATTGGAAATGAAACCACAATTTTGGCCTTTGTACCTAAGAGTCCAACCGTGTTTTAAACTCTAAGCCAGACTCCTAAGTTAGTTATCACCTGCTCTTCAGTTTTCCTTCTGAGCTGCCTTAAGCAGCTGTCTGGGCCTTTCCTGAGAGGACCTCCTCTTGAGAGATGAGGAATTCTGAGAGGGGAGAGCAAGCACATCCTTTAGCTTAGGTAGGCAATAGGGTGAAGGAGATAACAAGGAGTGACAATTGCTAATGAGGGAAAAATAAGCATCCTCTGCTTTTTCTTAAGCCCCTAACTGCCACTGTCAAGGGAAACAGTAACACTTGGTAATATACGTGGAATAGCCTGGCTCCCTAGCTCCACTGTCATCCTACCATCCTGGGGGTGGAGGTAGGAGACAGCTGTGGGCTCTGCTCTATAGGTCACTGTACTGAGTGTGGTGGTAGTGGCTTTGGGCACTGAGTGGCCTAGCCCGGCACCTGGAGCAGCAGGATGAAGGAGAGTGGTCCTCTGGCCTGGCCCTCCTTGTAGCAGTCGTAACAGTAGGAGGGGCAGGGATGCCTAGCCCCAGCTGGCAGCCTGTTTCCCTGGGTCCCTGAGCTGCAAGAACAAGAGGAGGTGAAAGGGTAACAGGCCATATGGAGGCCATTTGTCAGCCAAGAACAGCCTGGGCTGTATTGCTGAGAAGGGGAAGTGGAAAAAGTAGCCGGCTTATGACTGAGCTGGAACAAGGAGAGAGCAAACATCCCCTAAAGTGCTTATCCTGCTCTGTTTTTTTGTGTGTGTGTGTGTGACCTGTCTCCAAATATCCAGACATTTCTGAAATAATCCTTTTTCTTTTTACCGAAGCCTTTGCCAGTTCCAAAAATCAGAGATAAGGGTTTAGTTTGCTTCGTGAAAATTTATCAGTGCCTGATATGTGCCAAGCATGGTACAAGACACTTTCAAGTTTGCAGTTTTGTTCGTCCTCTAAAAAACCTGTGGAGATGGATATTGGCTGCTAAGGACTAAGATTCAGAGCAGTTACGGCAGTTGACAAGGCTGCAGAGCCAGGCCTCTGGGTCACACCCAGATTCGTCTGTCTGAACCCTAAAACCATGCTCTTACCCCAAGTGGCTCTGTTCTTGTTAGGTAGGCAGTGTATTTTCACAGTTAGGTACCAGTTTCGAGAACACAAATTGTACCCTGGAGTGGGATTCTCTTTGCTATTGTGTTACCGACTCATCTCAAATCAAAACCTGTTGTGGCTCATTGCAGTTTAAAAAAAAGGCAGTGTCTTGAAATGGGGACAAAATTTTGTAAGTCACATTGATTTTCTGCTAAGTATCTACTATCTGCTGGATTCTTCATCAGGTACTAGGGATAAAAAAAAAAAAAAAAAAATGAGCAGAACAAGTCTCTGCCCTATGGCTTAGGTGTGTGGGTTGGTGGTTAGTGGGGAAATGGAAGAAGGACCAACCTCTGAGAAAACCTGCAGAGACTACAACATGGTGATAGGTTACAGGTAGGAGTGAAGACCATGTAATGGGAACCCAGAGGAATAATAAAGCTGCTGTTATAGAACACTTAGTGTGTGTGACAGATCAATTACCAGGTACTTTAACTGCATAGTTGTGATTAACCTTTTGAATCCCCATGTTACAAATGAGGAAACTGGGGAATAGGAAGATCTCCCCAGGACTACCCACCCAGTGGATAGACTGTTGGAGCAGTGTGTAACCCCAGGCAGTCTAAGTCTCAACCCAAGCTGATAAGCTCCACCCCATGCTGCTCATGGTTTCTCTCTGTCCATGCCTGGGAAGGTGGCCTTGGAACCTTGAAGATGAGTGGAGTTCCAGCTGACTGCATGTCCTTTCAGGCCAGGGTTTCCAGGCTGGGAGAGAAGTACTTTTTACTGAATGACTAAGGACTTTAGTGGCTTAGGTTAAATTAAAGCACTTTCTTTTATTGAGTCCTGCCTCAAACATGAAAACTCCAGGTGATAATAAAAGAAAGTGCTTGTTGGCTGTGAGGCCCCTGGCTGGCATTTTTCCTCTCCTATGAGGTGGAGGAAGTGAGGGGCCCAAGCCTAAAATAAGATGGACAGGCTCTAAGGCTTGTCCCCCCTGTCAGTTGCTGGTCTTCCAGAGGTGGGCTTAGGCTGAGCCTCTCTTAGGAACAGTGGTGGCGGCCTGAGAAGAACAACAGAATGTAGCCTGAGCCATGAGTGGTCTCTTCCGGTATTCTCCCACCCCAGCTCTGGTGCCACACCCTGAGAAAGACTTGAGCTACTGGCTTTCCCCCAGTGAGTGGGAAGTTCTCATGAGAAAAGGGATCCTGGCTGGACAATAGGCTTCCTGTCTGACTGCTGGGAAGATCAGTCTCATAGGAGGGGAAGGTTGCAAATGGCATGAGAAACCATCTCACTTCCCTCTCACTGTACCCTGTTTTAGACTTGACTATTTGAGTGAGGAGTCAGGAAGGCAGAAAGCTGGGCAGAGCCATGGACCAGAGCAGCCCTGGATATCTCTTAAGTAGTGGGACTCCCTTCTGTTTTCTGGCTCTCACCACAAGTCCACAGCAGGAATCTGTCTCAACACAGGAGTTTCTGCATGGACAGGATGATCTCTAGCCCCTCACACCTTGTGCTCTATCCAAAACCACAGTGGTTGTGGGAGTTTTGTGAAGGAACCTTGAAGAGGCAGTGAGGCCCGCCAACTTTAGACAAATTTGCAAATGTCAGAAGAGATCTTGGAGACGATCTGGTTCAGTGCCTTCATGTATTGAAACTGATACCCTGAGTCTACGGGCAGTACCCAGATTGTCCTTGTCACTCGACTCTCCTGTCTGTGGCTCCCTTGTCAGATTATGGGTGTGAGAGAAGCCTGGCTTCTCTGATACTGCTGTGAAGTGGGAATACAGCTTTTAGGGTTCAAATCCTAACTGTGCCACCCACCTGCTAGGTGAAATTGAGCAAGTATTTTAACCCCTGTCTCAATTTGCTCATCTGTGTAATGCAGTAGTATGTTTCTAGAAGGTTTTTTGTGAAGCTTAAACGAGTCACACATGTAAAGTGCTCAGACAGTGCCTGGCCTATAGTCAGTGAACATGAGCTATTATTATTAGGTGGCTTCAAAAGAAACCTTTTGACCATATCAGATGTGATCACCTGTTTTTTCTTTGTATTTGTCTGAAATGCTCTAATTCCAACTTGCCTGGGAGGCTTTCTTGAGGGAATCACCTCCCCTTTGAAAAAAGGCTATTCACACTAGGGTATGACTCTTTTATGTGCTGTACAAAGTAGCTGGATGTCTCCAAAGCTGTAGGCTGAGCACATCAAATGGGGAAATGAGCCACAGAGCAGAACCTGTCAGGTTTCCTGAAGCCCTGCCCCGCCTCAGCAGGCCTGGCTTAACTTAGTGGTCAAGCTTGCAACTTAGAAGCCAAAGTTCCTGGTGAATCCAACCTTGCTAACTACAGTTGTGTGGCTTGAGGCAGATCACTCAACTCAGCTAAGCCTTACTGTCCTATTCTAAAAAGTGGAGAAAATACAGTACTTGTTTCACGTAGTGAGAGAACTCAGAAGAGTACTTGGCACAGGTAATAAACTATCTGCAATAATGACTATTTTCCTTATATATCCAAAACAAACAAAACTATATATTTAAACACCTTTGTTCTCTATATTGACCTTGCTTTTTCTGTGGATCTTTTTGCTTCTACAAACCATTGAAGGCTAGAAGTAGAAATATAACCTTTGTATGTAAGAAAGAGTTTAGAGAACAAGCACATAAATAGTGCTTTTCTAAACAACTTTGAGACCCTCAGTTCTAAATGCCTTCTTTCCACATCTTCAGCCTCACATTTCATGCCCTGCGGTGTGGTTCTGAACCTTTTCCTCTGTTTGCAGATCCCCAGACCTATCCTCTGACTCCTGGCCAAGGACTCCTAACTGAAACTCTGCTCTCTGTTACAGTAGCCACTACTAGGTAGCCCCATGTGGTGACTGGGAACTTGAAATGTGGTTAGTCTGGGTTGAGATGTGCTATGAGTGTAACTGGAAAGAGATCCTGATTCAGACCCCAAGAGAGGGTCCTTGGATCTCCCACAAGAAAGAATTTAGGGCGAAGCCACAGAGTTAAGTGAAAGCAAGTTTATGAAGAAAGCAAAGGAATAAAAGAATGGCTGCTGTATAGACAGAGCTGTGACATGGGCTGCTGGACTGAGTATATTTATAGTTATTTCTTGATTATATGCTAAACTAGGGATAGATTATTCATGAGATTTTCAGGAAAACTGAGAATTTCTGGAACTGAGGGTTCCTATTCTTTTCATACTACGTAGGGTAACTTACTGATGTTGCCAAGGCATTTGTAAACGGTCCTGGTGCTGGTGGGAGTGTCTTTTAGAATACTAATGCATTATAATTAGCATATAATGAGCAGTAAGGACAACCGGAGGTCACTTTCATCACCGTCTTGGTTTTGGGGGTTTTGGTCAGCTTCTTTACTGCAACCTGTTTAGTCTGTGACCTCCTATTATCCTGTGGCTTGGAATGCCTAACCTCCTGGGAATGCAGCCCAGTAGGTCTTAGCCTTATTTTACCCAGCCCCTGTTCAGATGAAGTCGCTCTCGTTCAGATGCCTCTTATACAAGTGTACAGACTACTATGAGAAAAGGAATATAAAATATCTCATTAGTAAATTTTATGTTGACTGCATGCTGAGATGTGATCAGTCATGTATTTTTTTATATGTCGGGTTAAATAAAATATTAAGATTAATTTCACTTGTTTCTGTTTATCTTCCTAATTGGCTACTAGAACACTTTAAATTACATCTGTGGCCATATGATGTTTCTGTTGGACAGCTCTCTGCTAGGTTTGTGATTTCCATCCATTCCTTCCTCCTCTCAGTTTTCACTCTTTTTCTTCTTCACCCCAGGCTATTAGAAAAGCTCATATTTGAGCAGTTTGTGCCACATTTAACACTTCACTGGTTTAGCATAGAGATGGCTGTGATCATGTCTGTCTTCTCTAGGTTATAGGCTTTTCAGGGGACATGGTTCTGTTACTGGAAAGAGGTCCAGATCCAGACCCCAAGAGAGAATTCTTGGATCTCATGCAAGAAAGAATTCAGGGTGAGTCCATAAAGTGAAAGCAAGTAGATTGGGAAAGTAATGGGACTGGTCATGTAATCCCAGCACTTTGAGAGGCTGAGGCAGGTGGATCACTTGAGGTCAGGAGTTCAAGACCAGCCTGCCCAACATGGTGAAACCCCATTTCTACTAAAAATGTAAAAGTTAGCTGGACATGGTAGTGCACACCTGTAATCCCAGCTACTCAGGAGGCTGAGGCAGGAGAATAGCTTAGCTTGAACCCATGAGGCGGAGGTTGTGGGGAGTGGAGATCCCCACTGCACTCCAGTCTGGGCTGCAGGGTGATACTTTGTCTCAAACAAATGAGCAAATGCACTATAGATAATTTAAATGTAATCTTCCCCTACACAACCCTAATTCCTTTGAGGCTGCATGCATGTCACACTGATCTTTGTATTCCCTACTTCCACACCTTGTTTTGAAGGGGCTCAACTATTTGTTCTGTTTGTTAAATTGAATGCTTTGACCCTGGGGTTGCTTTCCTGGAGCTTATTTTGCTTTGCTTGTTTTGGAATGTTATAAGTTTGTTTTGTTTTAATTTGCCTCCTGAAAGTCTGGCCTGCAAACCAACAAAAGCAGGAAACCTTTAGAAGGGCTGATGAGGATCCTCAGCAGTTGGTTTCAGTTGAGGGTGTCAGGCTGAGGCCATCAGGCTGAGGCATTGGAGGTGGTGGAAGTAGCAACTAGATCTTTTTGCATCTCATCTGCATTGTTACCAGGGTAGACTTTGACTGAATACCTACTATGCGCACTCCCTATGCTCACTGAAAGCCTAAGTGGCTGTGGGACAGAACAGAAAGCAAAGAGGAAGCTAAAGATAATTCATTGATTTCCGACCCCCCCCACCCCCGCCCCACCCGCCCTGCCCCGATAAAGTTGTCTGGCTTTCTCCTCCTCTTTTTTTCTCCTCCTCTTTTTAAAAATTATGTGGCACTGCCAAATGAGTTGAGTTCATTGTCTTCTCAGAGTTAAGTATGGAGCTTCCTTCTATGAACCTGGAATTGTCAGAGAATGATCCTGGTGCACAGATCAAAACGGTTTCTTGCCTAGGACTGTAGCTTCTGGAAGCCACTGGGTAGCTTATTTGCTGTGCGAGTTTTGCTTTTTCTTAGTGTTCTTCCCAGGCGTCACTGAGAGGGTCCTCTTCAACACCTGCTGTTGGCCAGGATTCTGCCAACAGATCCTCTTGGTCAGGAGGATCATATTGTTTCACGTGTTCTTTTTTTCTTTTTCTTTTTTTAAGACAGATCCTCACTCTGTCACCCAGGCTGGAGTGCAGTGGTGCAATCTCAGCTCACTGCAACCTCCGCCTCATGGGTTCAAGCAATTCTTGTGCCTCAGCCTCCTGACTAACTGGGTTTAGAAGTGTGTGTTGCAACACCTGGCTAGTTTTTGTATTTTTAGTAGAGAGTAGAGATAGGGATTCCCCATGTTGACTAAGCTGGTCTTGAACTCTTGACCTCAAGTGATCAGCCTACCTTGGCGTCCCAAAGTGCTGGGATCACACGATGAGCCCACTCTACGAGGCATGAGCCACTCCACCAGGCCGTTTCACACGTTCTTAGTGTCTTAAAATGACTCGCCTTTTTTTTTTTTTTTTTTTTGACCCCTTCTTTTTAGGCCTTCTTATTTCATCTTTGAATCTGGAGCAGCATCTTATGACATACTTCAGCTTATTTTCTGTGACCTTCATAGATATGCAGAAAATAATTTTTGTGCTGAATTTATTTACCCATACTGATGTGGGTCATTGTCCCACAGCCAAGGAAAATTAGGATGTGTACACACCACAGTGAGGTTAAGAGTGGAAGTATAATAGGCAAAAGAAAGAGAAGAGCTCTCTGCTCAGAGAGGAGTCTTGGAGAAAATGGTTGCTACTTCTGCAGTGAAATGAAGAAGGTTTTATAGATGAGCCTGAGGCAGTGTCTCATTTACATAGGGGACAAAAGATTGGTTGGACCAGGTGTGCCATAGTTTAAAAGAAGCTGGCCATCCCACCTGAATCTTTTATTGTGCAGATGGGTTCTCTACCTGGTGGGCATCATATTGCCTGGTCCTTACTGTACACGTGATGACCAAAAAAAAAAAGGAAAGATGGAGCCTCCACATTGAACATACCTGGCTGCCAGGTAGCCTTTTTCTTTTCTTTTCTTTTCTTTTTTTTTTTTGAGACGGAGTTTCGCTCTTGTTACCCAGGCTGGAGTGCAATGGCATGATCTCGGCTCACCGCAGCCTCCACCTCCTGGGTTCAAGCAATTCTCCTGCCTCAGCCTCTCGAGTAGCTGGGACTATAGGCGTGCACCATCATGCCCAGCTAATTTTTGTATTTTTAGTAGAGATGGGGTTTCACCTTGTTGACCAGATGGTCTCGATCTCTTGACCTCGTGATCCACCCACCTCGGCCTCCCAAAGTGCTGGGATTATAGGTGTGAGCCACCGTGCCCGGCCCAGGTAGCCCTTTTCTATTGGCACAGTTGCTGACATTCATCTATACAAGCTTCTAGCTTGCTTATCTATGTCTGCAGCTCGATTTTTTTCAGCCTGGTCTTTGTTAGAAAAGAAATGATCTTGAGGCTGTTTTTCCTTAAAAGGAAACGTTTAACCCCTTTCATTAAAAAGGACTCTCTTGCCCTATCTGCCTGAATAATTTCTTTCTAGCTCCTGTATCAATACTAGGATTGCTGTAATGTTGACATAATCTAAGGGGTCTCTCCATCTTACATCAAATTATAAAGTTGCTTCTCTTATAATGCTACCCTTCTCAAGAGCCTTCAGTGGCTCCCCCTTTTCTTTGACTATAATTATAAATATCTCCTTTTGCAAGCAAGGTCCTCTACAAGATGGTTTCATCACTCTTCGTGTTATTTTTTTGGACTTTAAAAAAATTATTCAATCCAGCCAAACTGGGCTACTTGCTGTTTTCTGAGCTTAACCTAAATTTTCCCATTTTAGTGCATTTACTTCAAACTGCCACCTCCCTTCTTGATGAAGTGAAGCCCGGTCTGCAATGCTACTTCCTCAGAGATCCTTTCCTAGGCTCCCTCATTCCTGGTTTGAACTTCCTCTTTTGTGGCACAAATCACATTATTTGACATGTGTTCGAATAAATCTGTGTATAGAGTATCTTTGGAAGAATGCAGTAGAAACTGGTGCAGTGCCTCTGGAGAGAGGAACTGAGTGACTAGGGGACGGGAGAAAGGCTTGCTTTTCACTCTGCACCCTTTTTAAATTTTACACCATTTATATTTCCCATTCGTTTGTTTGGTTGTTTTTGGTAAAAGTGTTTTAAATAACAAAAACCTAATCCCTAAAACATTATAAGAAAACACTGGAGAGTATGTTTATAACCTCAGAGTAGAGAAAATGTCCTTAAACCAGAACCCATAAAGAAAATGATTTTTTAAATGTCTGTGTGCACTTAATGGTCATATCCCTATTTGGCAGCAAGGACCTGAGGTGCTTATATTTTTATCCTTTTACAGAGCATAGCACAGTGACCCCTTACTCAGAATCAATAAGTATTAGTTGAATTGAAATTAAATTGAATTGCAACTCACTTCTTTGCAGGCCTCACTTTTTCTCTAAATGAGTGCTAGGTGACCTCCAGGGTCCCACTCAAAGATTCTGTGGAGATGAGGGTTTTATGGAAAGAGATACCCAGGAAAGCAGGAGTGACTTCAGAATGAGCAACTCTTCCCCTGGGACTATCCTTCCCAGGACATTGGACTTATGTATGGGTCCTGCCTGCTTTCAGGAGCTGCCCTGGGGTGCTCAGCATTAATTACACTGAGGAAATGAATCAATTAGACAGTCCAAGGAGAGCCAGAGAGTAAGTCAGGAAGACCTGTGGCAGGCCTGCTGCCCTGAACAAAAGAGGGAAAGTATAAAGGCTAAAGCAGTTTACGGAGATTTCTTTGGAAATCTGGCTGACCAGTGCTCTGAACTACTTGGCCAAAGTTTAAAGAGCACCAGAAGGAGAGTAGGTGTCTGTCTTCCTCTTGCTCGAGACCCTGGTGGTGGAGAAGAATAGGGACAAGTTGGGTCCTTAGAGGGGACTGAGGGGGACTTACTGGGACTTATCTCCCAGTTTCAGAGAAGCTGCCAGACTTCTGTAGATTCCTGTGGCATCTCCCCAGCTTTGTTTCATTAATTAAGCTTTTTAAAATGGCATATTTTCTTTAGTGACATCACCTGAAAAAAGAAGAAAAAAAGGGTACCTTTTTTCCCTATCTCAAGTGATAAGCAACTTGAGGGTAGGGAGCCATCATCTCTTTTTCATTTGGTATCCACTCCCCAGCCTGGCTGTCGGTCACCTTGCTTAACAGCCATTTGTAGATTGGAAAGAAGTGGCATGGGTGAGAGAGGCTGTGAGGGCTGCCCATCTTGTGGATGAGAAAGTGCCGTATCTTAAAGACAGTCAGGCACTCCCAGTCACTGTAGGCCTGTTAGAGGAAATGAAAAAACAAAACAAAACAAAACAAAAACCGACCATTCTTACTCTCCTACAGATATCCTTGTGATATTCAGGATGGGGGCAGGGTATTTGTCATCAAAAATTGAATTTCCTTTGGAAAACTTTCGGTCCATCCTACATTCATGAGTGCCTGGCTATTCTGCCCCAGCCCAGCCTTCCAAACAGTGATTCTTTTGTGCCCCCACTTTGACTGTTTTGGCTGGTAATACCCAAGCAGTCCACTCCCTGGGGGCTTCGGTTCTGCAGTGTCTGTCCATAGTGGAATCGGAGGCTGTCCTTTTCCTCCTCCAGGCCACTCAGACCTTCCAGATCCTCTGACTTACCATTACTGCAACTTACCGGCTCCTACCACACCTAGGCACTGCCTGCCATCTACTTAACTGACCAGTTTGAAGAGGGCAAAGGGGAGGTAACCTTGACACCCACACCCTTTGAAGGCCATGCAGCTCATGGGGTAGAAGCAGTGTCTGCTGGTGGAAAGAGCACAGAAGATTGGATTGTGATCCCAAGTCTGCTATTTACCCTGCTGTAAGCTTGGCTGAAAGTCACTTAACTTTTGTGGTCCTCACTGTCTTCATCTTCAAAGGACAGTAATGATGACGTCTCACAGAGTTTTCAGGACAAATAAGATAGGATAGTCTGTATATCAGTGGAAAATGTGTGATTTATTATGGGATAGAGACAGGTGGTGCCATTGACTACTATAGTCAGAGAATGGAAGATGCACCGGGGTTTGGGAAGCCTCCCAGGGAATCTTATCAGAAATCCCTTCTCAGGCCAGGAGTACATGTTTTTATTATACTATGGAGTCTTTTCTGACATTGATAGTGGAAACAGGCCAACTTTTACCTCCCTTCACTCTGATTTATTGTGTGTGTTACAGGCTTTATTAAAACTGTACTATGTCTAGATCTCTATAGGTTCAAGACTTTAGAGCAAGCGTCCCCAAACTACGGCCTGCGGGCCACATGCGGCCCCCTGAGGCCATTTATCCGGCCCCCCGCCACACTTCAGGAAGGGGCACCTCTTTCATTGGTGGTCAGTGAGAGGAGCACAGTA
This sequence comes from Saimiri boliviensis, assembly GCF_048565385.1. NCBI lineage: Eukaryota > Metazoa > Chordata > Mammalia > Primates > Cebidae > Saimiri > Saimiri boliviensis. The sequence continues at coordinate 34,026,521 of NC_133450.1, read as the reverse complement.
TGTGGCGGCCTTCCAATGGTCTGAGGGACAGTGAACTGACCCCCTGTGTAAAAAGTTTGGGGACACCTGCTTTAGAGTCTGTTGTTCAGTTATGGATGGAATTATCTTAGGGCATGGTGGGGAGGAAGGGGGAAACATTGCAACCAGCCAGATTTCCACTGTTGGCAGCATACTTTCCCTCTGTCAGTGGCAATCAGAATTTCCAGGGTTTGGTTAACAGCTCCTCCAAGGAAAGGGCTCTTTGCTGCTTGTGTGTTTCCTGTGGAGGTCTTCAGAGCTGCATCACCTACTAGATACCTCACCACTGTGCCCCTGCTCTCTCCCCATCTTTGCAGTGTGCCCCCTACCACCGGAGCCAGAGAATGGTGGCTACATCTGCCACCCCCGGCCCTGCAGAGACTCCCTGACAGCGGGCAGTGTCATCGAATACCTGTGTGCTGAAGGCTACATGTTGAAGGGCGATTACAAATACCTGACGTGTAAGAATGGCGAGTGGAAACCAGCCATGGAGATTAGCTGCCGTCTCAACGAGGGTCAGTCTGGCAGATGAGAAAGGGATGCTGCTGGGGTTCTGCTTTCTGTTAACTCACAGGATGCAGTACATGCTTCCTCCAGAGCACCCTTTGCCGTGGTGCAGCCCAGCCCCACTTGATGCTCTGCAGCCTCCCTTCCTTGGGACTTCATGTCTTTGTGGAACATACTTGAGATTGCTGGTGCATGTCCTATTACATTTCACTGAGCCACTGAGGCATCTGCCCTGCTCTGTAAAGCCCCTTTGATGTTTAAGATCTCTTGTTTGCCTGGCCAAGTGTTGGTGACCCTTGACCATATTCTGCTATCATGGTGAGCATAATGCTAATACCTTCTCTAGTGTCTCTTCCATTTCATTTTTCCTTGAATGAAGCTACAGTCTAGCTGGACAAAAGACCTCCCACCCTTCCTGCTTCCTCCTGTCTTGCGTGACAGGAAAATCCAACTGCTTGCAGGAAAGTGTGTGTCATATGACCATCTTTGTGCTTCCCACTCAGGCCTCAAGACCAGAGCATTTTTAACCCATGACACCCCAGAAATGGATGCGGACCAACCTGAGATTTATAACTAAAGCTGTGGATCTTAGGATAAGGTTTTATTACAGCCCAGCTTCTACAAATTAATCCTGCCACTTGGGGAGAACATAGGTAGAACTTAAGATAGTGGAATGATGTACTCAGTTAAATGGTCGGTGTTTATAAACTTGCTTTTGAGGATGGTATCCAAGTGGTTTATGAAGGTAAAATCTATAGGGTTACGTGAGTTTATGTATCAGATGGACCTCAAAGATTGGAAGTGAATGTAATTTTTTTTTATTTAGGAAACAGGAAAGGGAAATGGTCCTTTTGCAGGAGTACTGTGTATAGGTCATTCTAAGCTGTTATTTCTGAAATGACCCTGACCACAGGATGTCTATATTGCACCATTCAGGGGACATTTGACAAGATCAGCTGTGGGGCCCATTAGCTGTTTTGTGTATTTGGGTACAAAATCCTGATGATGGCTTGTTTTTGTAGACAAAGATACCCACACATCACTTGGAGTCCCCACGCTGTCTATAGTGGCTTCTACTGCCAGCTCCGTGGCGCTCATTCTCCTCCTCGTGGTGCTGTTTGTCCTTCTGCAGCCAAAGCTGAAGTCTTTCCATCATAGCCGGTAAGCCCAGTGGCAGTGCTGCTGTGAGACAGGCAGGTGCAAGCATTACTGTGGGGGCCAGTCTTTGGTGGAGGGTTGCTGGTAGCCTGCCAAACTCTGTAGGTCTGTGTGTGCTCAGGGAATGGGGAGGACCCTACCGTGTGTTAAACCTTGGATGTGCCTAGCATTGTGCTTATTGCTTTGCGTACATGATCTTAATCCTCATAGGAACACTACAGATGAGGAAATTGAGGCTCAGAGAGGTTAAGTTATTCGCTCAGGGTTATACCTCTAGGTGATAGCAGAGCTCAGAACTGAAGGGCACAGTGACTCACACCTGTAATCCTAGCACTTTGGGAGGCCGAGGTGGGCGGATCACACCTGAGGTCAGGAGTTTGAGACCAGCCTCACCAACATGGTAAAACCTTGTCTCTACTAAAAATACAAAACAATTAGCTGGGCACAATGGCAGGTGCTTGTAGTCCCAGGTACTCAGAGGCTGAGGCAGGAGAATCGCTTGAACCCAGGAGGCGGAGGTTGCAGTGAGCTGAGATTGCACCACTGCGCTCCAGCCTGGGAAACAGAGTGAGATTCCCATTAAAAAAAAAAAAAAGTATTGAAATCTGTTCAATTCCAAAACCGTGTCATTTCCCCTACACCAGTGTTTCTCAAAGCATGGTTCCAGCAGTATTGGCGTCATGGAACTTATTAGGACTAACCAAATGACCTCTGGGGGTGAGGCCCAGTGATATTGTTTAACAGGCTGTCCAGGTAATTTGATGAACACTTAAGTTTGTGAGCTACTATCCTGTACTCCTGGTTCCTAGTCCTGACTGCAATATAGAGGCACCTGGGGGAGTTAAAAACAAACATCAGCACTTGGGCCTCCATTCCTATTCTGATTTATTTGGTTTGGAATGGAGCCCTGGCGTTCGCTTTTTATAAATGCTTCTGAATTTTTCTGTGCAGCTAGAATTGAGAACCACTGCACCACACTGAGGAGAAACAGAGGAAGTGGGTTTTCTTGCCCGCCTTTATCAGTTTCCTTTTCCAGTATAGTGCTTTAGCCGCAAGTTGTCTAGGGACGGGGAGCATGAAGGGCGGAGCTGATGGTTCTGGCCCTGAGTGGATTCCTGACGATGGACTTTTTCTTCCAGGCCATCGTGGCTTCTGCAGTTGCTTTGTCCTTCCTGGCAGTTCCTCATTCCCTCTTGAGGTGTAACATTTTTTACATATCTTCACTGTCCTTCATCAGTCACTGTTGTAACTCACAAACATAAAGGGCCAAAGTAAACTGCATTCAGTAAAATGTTCCAAGTTTGGATTTACAGACAAGGACTGGCCTAGATTTAATTTCTGTGTACGATGTGTGATTTTCTTTCTTTTATTTTGTTTTTGGGGAGAGGCTAGCAGTTATTTTTAAAGGCTATTAATAGGATGAAGAGGATTTGAAAGGGATTATTTACTTGAAATAATCAGTTATTTTCATCTAAAGTCAAACTGATCAAAGTTATGTATCTCGCCGGGCGCGGTGGCTCAAGCCTGTAATCCCAGCACTTTGGGAGGCTGAGGTGAGTGGATCATGAGGTCAAGAGATCGAGACTATCCTGGTCAACATGGTGAAACCCCATCTCTACTAAGAATACAAAAAATTAGCTGGGCATGGTGGCGCGTGCCCGTAATCCCAGCTACTCAGGAGGCTGAGGCAGGAGAATTGCCTGAACCCGGGAAGCGGAGGTTGCAGTGAGCTGAGATCGCGCCATTGCACTCCAGCCTGGGTAACAAGAGCGAAACTCCGTCTCAAAAAAAAAAAAAAAGTTACATATCTCATCTAAATTAAGGAGTTTTCCTCCCTATAGTTAACTTGTAAGTTTGTTAAAAGTAACTGGCTAGTTTTGCTTGATTTGAGTAGAGGGGAGATTTGGTTTTCATTGTAGACCCCATTTAAATTTTGTACTATGTACATATATTACTTTTTACGCCAAAAAGCATTTTGAACAGTAAAAGTCAAGCACATGCTAGTGTACACACTGCTTTCTATTTTTTCTTTTTCTGAGACAGGGTCTCACTCATGTTACCCAGGCTGGAGTGCAGTGGCATGATTACAGCCCATTGCAGCCTTGACTTCTCTGGGCTCAGGTGATCCTCCCACCTCAGCCTCCCTAGTAGCTGCGACCACAGGCATGTGCCACCATGCTCAGCTAATTTTTTTGTATTTTTTGCAGTTAAGGGTTTTGCCATGTTGTCCAGGCTAGTCTTGAACTCCTGGTCTCAAGCAATCCTGCCTACCTCAGCTTCCCAGAGTGCTCCCATCAAACTTTCCCTTCCTTCCAAAAACCTCTACCGCTTCTCTCCTCACAGAGTATACATTATTCGAATCAGGTAGCACAGATTTTACTTCCAAACACAGGTGAGGAAATTGAGAACTACTTACAACAATCTAGCAACAATAATATGTTCCAGCAGCAGACCATTTATATTTCCTGATACGGTGAGCTGAAAGGACACAGCATCACCTAGGTAGTGTTCTTGCCAAAAAAAAAAAAAAAAAAAGGGGCCAGAATCCAATCCTGAGGAAACTGTTAGACAAGTCCAGATTGTGGGACATTCTTTGAGACAGCTGGCCTGGACTCTTGAAAAAACACCAACAAAAAAGCCAGTGTCATGAAAGAAAGACTACAGTGGACTGTTTAACAGATTAAATGAGATAAAAGAGACAGGACAATTAAATGCAATATGTGATACTTAATTGGGTCTTGGATGAAAACAAAGAAGACTACAGTTGAAGTGGATATATTTTTGGATAGTTAGGAAAATTTGTGTTACTGTATTACACTAGTGTTAAATTTCTGGGATCTGATAATGTAGTTCGGGGGAAAAAAAAGGCATGTTTATGTGTATAACAAAAGTGATCCCCAAAAAAGAAATCCACATGAATATGTCTCACATGTATGATGTTGAGTAAAAGCAGCCAGAGACAGCTATGTACTCTCACAAATTTACTGTGTATCCCATTCAGGTAAAGATTAAAAATATGCACAACTGTCTGGGCATGGTGGCTCATGCCTGTAATCCTTTGGGAGGGGGAGTAGGAGGATTGCCTGAGCCCAGGAGTTCAAGACCAGCCTGGGCAACATGGTGAAACTCCATCTCTACAAAAAAAATTGTCCAGTTGTGATGGTACATGCCTTAGTCCCAGGTACTTGGGAGACTGAGGTGGAAGGATCACTTGAGCCCAGGATGTTGAGGCTGCAGTGGGTCGTGGTCACACCACTGCACTCCCAGCCTGGGCAACAGAATAAGACCCTGTTTCCAAAGAAAAACAGTATTTTATTTAAAAAAAAAAAAAAAAAAAAAAAGTGTGTATGTGTGTATAAAACAGTGTTTTTCAAAGAAAAAAATATACATATATATATATATGCAAAACTAAACCATAGTGTTGAAGGATTCATGTTTAGGTAGTAGAGCTGTTAAAATAAAAAGCAAATAAATGATTTCCATGACAGTCTGGATAGTGGTTACTTTTTGTGGCGAGGCAGTGGGAGTGATTTTGGGACAGGTGCAAATGGTCTAGGGTCTGGGCAGTGTTCTTTTTCTCAGCCTATATACGAGTTTTATACCAGTGTTACTTTTGGAGTAAATCAGCTAGATGTACATAGATTTTTCTTGTGTTCTTTTCTGTATTTGTGTTCTAACTTTTTTTTTAAGTTGACAAAAAAAAAAAAAAAATCAAGGAATATGGCTGAGTCAGAACAAAATTCTTGTGATTTCTAGTCCAGTATCCCACTTTTAAGACCACAGTTCTTCCCTGTTTTTTTAACAGCTTTATTGAAATATATTCCACATACCATACAGTTTACCTATTTAATGTGTACAGTGAAGTGGTTTTTAGTTTTTTCACAGATACATACCACTGTCATTCTCTCACTTTCTTATCTTAGCTGTGCTGAATGAATGCTTTTATTTCTAGGTCTCTAGGCTCCTAGTTTTTCCACAGGACCAGAGGGCCAGGTGCCTGTCTACCCCATTTTTGGAGGGTGATGGAACTGCATTCAAATCCTAGCTCTATCCTTTACCAGCTTTGTGATTGTGGGCAAGTTAATTAACTTCTCTGAGCCTCATTTGCATTCTTGGTGAATCCCTACCTGAAAGGGCTTAGGTGAGAATCCCGTGTGATAAAGTGTTTAAAATTCTTAGTGCTTTGCCTGGCACATAGTAAGTGCTAAAAAATGGTGGCTGCTGCTATTATTATTATCATACTTGTTAATCTGTGCGTTTATTCTAGTTCATCTTTGTCTTTTCCTTCTTCACTCCAGGCGTGACCAGGGGGTATCAGGGGACCAGGTCTCTATCATGGTGGATGGAGTCCAGGTTGCACTACCATCATACGAGGAGGCTGTGTATGGGAGTTCTGGTCACTGTGTGCCACCCGCTGACCCCAGAGTACAGATTGTGCTGTCAGAAGGGTCTGGGCCCAGTGGGAGGAGTGTGCCAAGGGAGCAACAGCCGCAGGACCAGGGGGCCTGCTCTTCTGCAGGTGGAGAGGAGGAGGCCCCAGGCCAGTCTGGACTATGTGAAGCCTGGGGCTCTCGGGGCTCAGAGACTGTGATGGTGCATCAGGCAACCACCTCTTCCTGGGTGGCCGGCTCAGGGAACCGCCAACTGGCACACAAAGAAGCCGCAGATTCAGAGAACAGTGACATACAAAGCCTTTTATCCCTCACGTCGGAGGAGTACACAGATGGTAAGTGGTCTGAGCTGAACATGAATTTTTAGCTGCTTAGGGTCCTTGCTGGGAGTGAGGAAGGACTGTGAGCCTCTCTAATAATTAGTATATTTTTAGCACTAAAAGATAGTACCTGGGGTATTTGCCTACAAAATAGAATTTCACCCTCAGAGTGCTGAATAGGGCTTTGGGCTTTCTATAATGAGACTTTTCACTGTTGCCTGTGAATTCTGATAGTTTGGAGACTCTGAGGCCATTCATGGTCACAGAAGCAAAGAAGTTGGAAATTATTGAAGGCACATCAAGTTTATGGAGTTTCCTGGTTATCAACAGCCTTCCTTTTTCTTGGTTGGCCATTAAATAGTTGACCCAGGTTTGAATGTGGAAGCCAGCAACTCCACGGACACGTATTGTGAGATGTGTTTAAGCGTATATCATGGCCCTTACCCCCCCAAGGAGCCAAGGTGGAGTCCTCCTCTTCCATGCCACCGAGCTTTGTTTTGTGTATTGAACAAGCATTTTGAGAGCCCATCTTTAGGTTTCAGGGGTGATACAGAGAAATATGAAATATGCTATCTTCCTCCTTGGAATATCAGTCATTTGGGAAGATGATGGAGCCTATACTCAAGAAGTAATAGAACCAGGAATTGTAGCGTCTTTGTCAAAATGAGGAGTTCAACAAACAAGACACATTAAGTCAGTTCCTTGCAGGCCATGCCTGAGCTGTTTGGGACTGATAATACCCTAGGAAGTTGAGAGCTTGAGGCTCATTAGCATATGAAGAAGCTGAAACCAAAAACAGAGGAAGTGATTTATCCAAAGTCACATAACTGGCAGATGACTTTAGGAGGCAAGTAGGACTTAACAGGGCTTTGTAGCCTCATAGGGTGGGATTAGGAGAGAAAGGGAAGTGACTAGACTAACAGAGCTAAGGCAGAGAGGACAGCTACTGAACATTCCAAGTTTTTCCGCATAGGCGGTAGGAAAGATAAGCTAGAAACTCCTAAAGTGGGACATTTACTTTCTTTAAATAGGGACTAGGTGGGATAGCCCCTAATTTGCAGGGGGATCGAGAGTACTGTAAGAGATCCACGCGAGGTAACCACTGTGCTTTCCTTCTGGTCTTCCCGCAGATATTCCACTGTTGAAAGAAGCATGAGGGCAGCGGCCAGCCTTTCCTCTCTGCGAGGTTCTCTCAGCCCTTCCTCCCTCTCCCTGCGGGATTGATCACCCTGTACTCTCCAGCCACCTTACCTGGATACCTGAGCTGCCACCTGTGTATCTGTGTATCTCTGAGGGCACTGTAGGCCCACCTTGCTGGAAACTCAAGGAAGATTCTCGCCATCTGCCTGTTGGACAGCTGGAGGAGCTGGCTCTTTGCCTGGCCCAGCCTTCCCATCTGTCGAGACATATTTGAATGTGCTGGATTGAACCCTCCCTTTTCCTAAGCCTCTGGGTCCCCTCCAGCCAGCTCTTTGGCAGCAGCCCCCATCAGCTCCTGTGGGCCTGAGTGCTGCTGTGTTTACTTGTGCCTTTCCCCCACCCTGTCCAGTTTCCCTGTCATGCAGGCTTGTTGCTATCCACAAGCCTTAGTGGCTGCACGGCTGTCCCCTGCCACACAGGGGGCCGGGCCTGAGTCTGGCCTATTTCCTTTGAGGGCTGCCCCTGCTGACCTTTGCAGGAGCAGATCCAAGTGTGAGAGCTCTTGAGTCAGGAATGGCAGAAGTGGCTCTATTTGGGGTGAGAGTGTGGTTCCTGGGCTTGCCCTGGATTGACACTGGTGGCACATTTCCTTGGCCAAGGATAGATTTGGAAAATCATGCCCAAGCTGGCCCAGGACCCAGCCATCTGGCCCAGAGGTACAGGCTGCTGGTCCTGTTGAGTTGACAGTTTTCAAGAAGCATCCAGAAGATCCCAAGGGAGGGAAGGAAAGTGGCTGATAATGATTGTCTTCCTAATATGCAAGTTCTCACTTCCTGCTTGTCGGCCTTCCTGGCCTTGTCTTTTTTTCTGGTTCCCTGGAGTATAAGGGGAAGTTGCATGCTGCCTCCTGGGTTTTATCCCAGATAGCTCTGGCTTTCTTGCTGCCCACAGGGGCCTGGGGCAGGAGAGTTGTTAAGATGCCATGGAGTGCCCATCTGGTCACTGGCAGTCTGGGCAGGTCACCCCTTTCTGGGTTTGTGGTGATGGAAGGGAGGCCGACAGGCACAGACCGAGTCCCCGGGTGGCTGCAGGCAGCTTCAGCCCGGTCCTGAGGATCCGCCTCTCCCTGGTCACGTGCCTTAGTAACTGTGCCCAGAAAGTGGCCTGCTGCTTGCTGTGCTGCTGCTTTTCCTACTTCTGCCCTTCCCTGCCACTCCTTGCATGTCACAGCAGACAAGCAATTCCTTAACCTTCCCTGACCCCCTGGGGTAAGGGCTGACAAACAATCCATGTGCACCCCGTCCTTACCGGCCTGAGGTGGGCGGAGGAGTGTGGAACAGTCTATAGAGTACAGGGTCCTGGGGGGTGGAGCCCGCTGATGAGGGACACTCTCCCATAGCCATGTGTTGAATGCTAACTAGGCTGGGGTGGACAAGCTCTGCCAGCTGCTGTCATCTTCAGAAGACAGACGCAGCAGTAAGGAATGTTTGTTTTCACTTTTTATAAAATGTTTGGAAGCACTGTGGCTGGGAAACTTCAAAGTGGACCCTGTCCTGCATGTCTGCCCCTCCCCTAAGCCTCTCTGCTTGGGGGTAGTAAAAATAAAAAGCCCAGTATGTTTTCAGTACCTTACCTAACAGGGTTGGCTCCAGGCATGGGTGACCTGGAATATGAGGGGAATCGTCTTCTCCCAGCCTGTTACCCTCTTGCCTCCTGCCTCCGCTCTTACACACGCACTTTACCACCCGGTCATTCCCTGGCCTCTTGCTGCCACTTGTAGTCTTCCTTCCTTCCTCTCAGGGTAAGGGCAGTGCCTGCTGTGCCTGTTGGCCACTCTCACACTTCTCCCTTCCCCAGGAGCCCTCATCTGCTCTGCCGAGTCCAGGAAAGCATAGTTAGGTAGGAAGCTGGCTGGAGAAGGTGCTAGAACTAGAAGGCAGATGAGACTAGCATGGGCCCACCTGGAGGGGTGTCCCTAATGGCCCCAGTTGCCTTACCACACCCACAGCGGTGCCCTTGTCTTCCTCCAAAAAAGGAAAGCAGGGACAAATACGGGAGGGGTGGTAATCTGAAGTCTCACTGCTGAGACTTCAGCTCTTATTTTCCACTGTTTCAAAACCTGAATTCTATTCTAAGATGGTTTTTTAAGTGGAAGATCTTACCTTTTTCTATCTTATTACTCTGGAGTTTTTTTTCCCCCTAACAGATTGCACTTTTTGTTTGGGGTTTATTCCTCTGCATAGATGACCAACTTGATCCCTGGTAAAATGAAAAGCCTTCCTTCTCCTGAAGCCTCTTTCTGCCTTGCCCTCCACTAACAACACTGAGGAGAGCAAGCCCAGGCTTGCCCACCTGGTAGGAAAGGAAGAAATCAGAACAATGGGAGCCTTGGCTCCCCTCTCGTCCCCTCCCCTCCCCTCCCTCTTGTCACCGGCTTTGATGAGGCCCGCTTCCCCGAGGCTCCTGGGCCTGTGAGTGCAGGAGCTGATTCTCCCCTCACTGCTGAAGTCTATGACAGCTTCTACCCCCAGTTATTTATCTTTCCTCCAAAACAGTTTCTTAACTATCAGCCATGTGCTGCTGTTTCTAGGGCTTCTGGGCTTTGTCCCTACTGAGGGATTAGGGACTCCACAGGCGCCTTGAGGTGGGGCCTGGCTGAGAGACAAGGGCAGCAGCAGGTGGCAGGCTGTTAGAAGACAGGGTGCCTGAGGAGCCCAGAGCAGAGGGGAAGAAACCAGCCACCGCCCTGCTTTCCTGGGCTCACCTCTAGGGCATTCTCGCAGGAGGCTGATACAGGAGAATGGCCAGCACCAAAGGACATTTAAGAGAGTTGTTGGGTTTTTTGTTTATTTGTTTTTGCACACTTGAGCTGACTCAATGCAGGTTTAATATCCTAGTGACTTGTAGTCACATTCTAATGACTTTCAAGGGCCAGAATGTGGTGAAAAATCACTTAAAATATCCGTCCCTTCTATGCCTTAGTTTAGCAGGTAGGCTCTATCTTTTGCCATTTCCGTATTTTATGTGCTGTGTTCCCATTTCACTGGCTGTGAACTGTGAAATGGACTGAGTCCTGGCCACTTTACAAGTTTGTTTGATTTTATAAGGCATTTCACTGTACATGCTATAAATAGAAGCACTCCATTTGCAAACAGATCTTAAGCTAATATTTTCTTTCCCATTCATCTTGCCCTCCTTCTCTTTCCCCCAGCTTTAAAGTGCAGTGGAGAAGCCAAATGGTAATTCAGACAAAGGTATACTCTTCCTGCTTCATGGGCGGTGGCATGGGAATAGATAGCCCTTAGCCCTTTCCCTCCCAGTTTCAGCTGAGCTCTCAAACCCCTGGCTTCCCACATAACAATGTTGCCTCCGTTTCCAAGGAACATCCTTGCATAGAGAATGAAATATGCTGCAAACATTTCTGCATCCTTGCTCCTTACCCCCAAAGTAAAAAAAAAAAGGCCTAGCAGGGAAGCAGCATGCAGGCTTCACAGCTTAATGCAGATGTGCTTGCCAAGGACAGTGAGTGAGGCTGGGAGCTTCTCTTGTGGGGCCTGCTGGGTCTCTTGGCCTTCAGAATAGGGATAGTCATTACTGATGCCCCAAGGAGGGACTTGGAGAATATTTTGCTTGGCCTGTTTGGTCTGAATGGTATAGTTGCTGGTTCCCTAGAGAGGAAAAGGTGGCAGGCCCCACTTTGCTGGGAAGTGACTCTTAATTTCCAGTTGAAACCCTAGTAGAATTGTGAATGAAAACCCCAAGGTTGAGCCCCTCTGCAAAGCAGCAGAGCTAGCAGAAGGGGATACAGGGGCAAAGCACTCAATTGCCAAGGAAGGAGAGATGTACATGGGCTATGTGGCAGTCCCCACACCCTGCCCTGGCTTCTTCAGGTTATCGCACCACTATGGAATCCTTTGCAGAATGGTACTCATGTAATGGTTTAAAACAACACATTCATAATTGACTCTGTGCAGGATGTCACTCAATCAGTTGGGTTTGCTTTATTTTATTTTATATATATATTTTTTGGTATCCTGTACATTGCAGTGGGTGTGAAGATAGTATTTTAATATTTGTACAAAGTTTAATTTAATTTTAATTGTTCTATGTATATAACTGCATTTCTAAATAATTAAAAAAAAAAAAAGTTCTTATGAAGGCAATTGTGGGAGATGTGATCCTTCCTGAAAGTTTTTGTGGAAACCTTAGATCGAAGAGAGCGTGTCTGGGCAGGAGGTCATGAAGGGATGAGGCACTAGCTCTGCAGGGTGGGGTGCCTGGCAAGAGATGGAGGAGCTGCGATGGGGAGGTGGGCTACAGGACAAGGAAGAAAGACCACAAACAGAGGTGGAAGCATATTGCCTCCTTTCTTGTTAAAGTGCGCTCAGTGTGCCAACTACTGTGCTCAAACTAAGATGCAGCAGTGAACAAGACATTGTGGTTTGGGCCTGCATGGAATGTCAAAGGGGCAGGGCAGGCAGTGACTAAAGGTGCAGTGATTGTTATGATCGGGGGTGTATAAGGTGTGATGGGGGTAGTCAAAAAATGCCTCTTGGATGAAAAGAGACTTAAGCTGAGAGCGGAAAGGCCAGTACAGTGAGTAAGGGGCAGGACACTACCTGTGTGTAGGAGCACAGGCGGCAGAAAACACGTCCTGTTTAAGCAGCCAAAAGGGTGTGGTGCTGTGCCCCAGGAGGACTGAGGGAAGAGTGGCTCGAAATGAGGCAGGGGAGTTAGGCAGGGACCAGACTGAGGAGGCTTCCACCAGCCAAGTTAGGAAGTTTGCATTTCATCCTAAGGGCAGTAGGAACCTTAACAACTTTAAGTAACAGGGTGACTTAGTAATATCTGCTTTTTTTCCCTTTGGAAGCTCTTTACCTGCTTAAGAAGAATGGATTTAGGAGGATGAAATACAGTGTGTACAGCAACCACGTAAAAAGTCATTGGCCTTGCCTAAGCGAGATGATGGTTTCCACTAGGGTGAGGGCAGTAACAATGGAGAGAAGTTGGTGGATTCAAGAGGTATTTGTTAAGAAAGTAGAGTCATCATTTGGTGGCTGACTGGATGTGAGTGAGAAAAGGGTGTTAAGATTGCCCAGTCTCTGATTTGAGCAGCTGGATGAATAGCAGCACCGTTCTGAGACAGGGAAATGGAAGCAACAGTTCGTAGAAGGGGATGATGGGCTCAGTCTGGGACATGCTGAGTTGGAGTTGTGTGACATCCCAAATGGAGATGTCCACCAGGCAGTTGGGTATCACATCTAGAGCCCAGAAGGCAGATCTAGACCAGTCTTTCAGGAAGTCTGCACAGGTATCACTGGCTGTTAGTTGAGAAGGTGATGGGAAGAAGCCTGCCATTAATTGAGCACCTTACCAACTTTTAAAAGTAATGTAACAATAGCTGATACTAAGCACTTACTGTGTGCCAGGCATAGCTCTGAGTACATGGTGGGCATAAACTCATGGAATCCACGCAGCGATGATACCAGGTGGGTGCATATGCCACATAAGGTGAAATGGAGGCATAAAGACCAAAGGAACTTGTCCAAGGTGCAGCCAGGATTCACTTCAAACAGTTCCGCTGGGGCAAGCTCCTGCCCCAGGCCATTCCTGCCCCATCAGACATGGCCTGTGTCTCTCGAGGCCCTCTTCACCAGGCCCTCACATATGTTGCCACCTGCCCTCTGAGTCTGTTCTGACCAGTGACCTTCAGAGAAGTTCTAATTTCAAAGCAGGGAAATGGCACACTTTTCACTTTGGAATGGGACATACCCATCATGGTGGGCGGGGAGGAAGAATTTAAGCTATGCAGAGCATAAGAAAGTTCACAACACAGTACGGTTGTTCCATAAGAAAAAAAAAAAAACAAAAAAAACAGAAGCAGGAGCAGTGGCTCACAGCTCTAATCCCCAACAGTTTAGGAGGCCAAGGAGGGAGGATTGCCTGAGTCCAGGAGTTTGAGACTAGCCTAGGTGACAAACCCCACCTCTACTGAGAAAAATAAAATAGCTGGACATGGTGGTGTGCACCTTTAGCCCCAGCTAGTTGGGAGGCTGAGGTGGGAGAATCACTGGAGCCCAGGAGGTCGAGGTTGCAGTGACTGTGATCACGCCACTGCACTCTAGCCTGGGTGACAAAGTGAGATGCTGTTTCAAAAGAAAAAATAGAAGGAGGCCAGGCGCGGTGGCTCACACTGTAATCCCAGCACTTTGGGAGGATGAGGCAGGTGGATCACCTGAGGTCAGGAGTTCGAGACCAGACTGGCCAACATGGTGAAACCCTCTCTTTACTAAAAGTACCAAAAAATTAGCTGAGTGTGGTTGCGGGTGCCTGTAGTCTCAGCTACTCAGGAGGCTGAGGCAGGAGAAACACGAACCCGGGAGGTGGAGGTTGCCATGAGCTAAGATTGCACCATTGCACTCCAGTCTGAGTGACAGAGCAAGACTCTCAAAAACAAAGAAAAAATAGAAGGAAAGACTGCTTATTTCAGTGATGGATGTCTTCTCTGCCACTGGAAAACAGGTGCAGACACATGTCGCATCAGGTAGGAATGCTGGGCCCTAATACAGGCAGGAGAGAGACTGGGGAAGGGAGACATGTTGACATGGGTTCAACCAAGGGTTGTGGCTTTTTTCTTGATGACAGGCAAGGAGGGACAAAGCTAACAAAGCCCATGAAACTTGGAGAGCTGCTGGGGAAAAGGACTGTTTTTGAAATGGTTGCCTCTGGTGTGAACCATGGGAGGACAGAGAATAAATTTCCTGCCGTGCTGGAGAACACGACCTCCCCATTTGGAAGGCTCAGATCCCTATACAACAAAAGTGGCAACAGTCTCAAATTGGTCTTCCTCAGACCACTTAAAAATATCTTGGCCTGGTGCTGTAGCTTATGCCAGCAGTCCCAGCACTTTGGGAGGCAGAGGAGGGAGGAATGTTTGAGCCCAGAAGTTCAAGACCAGCCTGGGCAACATAGCAAGACCCCATCTCTACAAAAATTAAAAAATTAGCCAAGTGTGGTGGCAGGTGCCTATAGTTCCAACTACTCAGGAGGCCAAGGTGGCAGGTTTGCTTGAGCTGGGGTGGTTGAGGCTGCAGTCAGCTATGATCGTACCACTGCACTCCAGCCTGAGTGACAGAGCAAGACCCTGCCTCAATCAGTCAATCAGTGAATACACAAAAGTAATATCTATTCATTTCAGATAATCTAGAAAGAAAATTAAAGTCACTCATAATACCACCTCCTACCAATAATGTAATACTTTCAGTATTGTAATACCTTCAGTATTTCTTGTATGTCTGTATACATTTTCCTCATAAAAGATCACTTTTTAATAGTATTTTGTGTTTTTAAAACTTCATACAATCTACCGAAATCAAATCATTCATCTACATTTTTTTAAATCACCCTAGTGATCAAAATAAGAGGAGTTTATCTCAAAGTGAAAAGTGTGCCGGCCAGAACTCTGAAGGTCACTGATCAGAGGAGACTCTGAAAGGCAGAGGGCAGGTGGCAACATATGTGAGGGCCTGGTGAAGAGGGCCTGGAGAGAGTCATACCGTGTCTGCTGGGGCAGGGGCTCCCCCCAGCGGAACTACCTGTTTGAAGTGAACCCTGGCTGCACCTTGGACAAGTTCCTTTGGTCTTTATGCCTCCATTTCACCCTATGTGGCACCCAGGTCTTGCCTGATAAAGCACCGAGGTCTTGCTTGATCACCCTGGCTGCAATGGAGTGGTATGATCGTGACTCACTGCATTTTCAAACTCGTGGGCTCAAGGAATCCACCTGCGTCAGCCTCCTAAATAGCTGGGACTACAGACATGTGCCACTTTTAAAATTTTCGGCCAATTTTAAAATTTTTTCTAGAGATGGAGTCTCACTATGTTACCCAAGTTGGTCTGGAACCCCTGGCCTCGAGCAATCCTCCTGCCTTGACCTCCCAAAGTACTGGGATTACAGGTGTGAGCCAGTGTGCCCAGCTCATTTACATCATT
Organism: Saimiri boliviensis; assembly: GCF_048565385.1. Classification (NCBI taxonomy): domain Eukaryota; kingdom Metazoa; phylum Chordata; class Mammalia; order Primates; family Cebidae; genus Saimiri; species Saimiri boliviensis. The sequence goes on along the minus strand of NC_133450.1, from coordinate 34,010,995 downwards.
TTAAGTGGCTGCATAGTTGTTGTTTTATCATATTGGTCATTTGGACTTCTGGGTTATTAACTTTTTATTAACAACTCTTTAATTTTAAGACCAATAGTTTGATAGCATTCTTATTTCATTAGGATAAATTACTGGAAATGAAACTGCTAGGTCAAAGAAGTACACTGGTTTTTTTTTGTTTTTTGTTTTTGTTTTTGTTTTTGAGACAGAGTCTTGCCCTGTTGCCCAGGCTGAAGTGCAGTGGTGCAGTCTTGGCTCATTGCAAAGTCTGTCCCCGCTGGGTTCAAGTGATTCTCCTGCCTCAGCCTCCTGAGTAGCTGGGATTACAGGCATGAGCCACCATGTCTGGCTAGAAGTACACATTTTTTAATGGCTTTTGATATGTCTCAAATTGCCCACCAAGACACTTACTGCAAATTATACTCTCATGAGCGGAATGCTCATTTCTCCACAACCTCACCAGCACTGGGAATTATTTTTTTAAAAAATATGCCTATTGAAAGAAAATAGTGTGACTTTTTGTTTTGTTATTCCTGAAGTTGGGTTTTTTAAGTACACTCACTTGCTCTTTGTAACAAAGTCATCTTGCAATTGTGAAGAAGTCTAAGTTTAAGATGAAAAGCCAAAACTACTCCAAATTCAGAATATACATACATATATATATGTGCACACACACATATGTGTGTGTTTGTATATATAATAAAACCTGCAAGCTGCTGAGAATAAGGAAACTGTTACCCCTGCAGCTTGAGACAGAATTACTCATTACTAACAAAGTTTTCATTTCTACTTGATGAAGGAAAAACCTTTTTTTTTTTTTTTTTTTTTTTTTTTTTTGGTACTAGGATGTTTTAGAAAGCATTTGATACTGCCTTGAGAAATTTTCTTGGGAAAATTAGCTGAGGTTGATTTGTATTTAAAAAACAAGAAGTTGGCCAGGAGTGGTGGCTCACACCTGTAATCCCAGCGCTTTGGGAGGCCGAGGCAGTTGGATCACTTGAGGTAAGGAGTTTGAGACCAGCCTGGCTAACATAGCAGAAGTCCATGTCTACTAAAAATACAAAAATTAGCTGGGCGTAGTGATGCATGCTTGTAATACCATCTACTTGGGAGGCTGAGGCAGGAGAATCGCTTGAACCCAGAAAACAGGTTGCAGCCAGCGGAGATTGCACTGTTGCACTCTAGCCTGGGCGACAGAGCGAGACTGTCTGAAATACATAAATAATACATAAATAAATAGAAAATTCTCGGCCACCAAATCTTCAGTATGGTAGGGTGGGGGTGCTTGGGCAAGGGAGGGACAACAGCAAAGGGAGGTTGAGACTGGGCAGAAAGCCACTACAGCTTCAGTGTGGCAAGGAGGGCATTTGAAATGAGCCCACAGAAGCAAAGCTTTGGATTATATTCCTGGAAAGGGCAGATGTCTTGGGGCAGACGGGAAGAGAGAAGGAGCTGTGGTGATGGCTCCCAAAACACCAAGGGTTTCAGGAAGAAGGCAAAGAGGCCCCAGTTAAAACAAGGCAAGCATTCTATTTATCTGGGGAAACTATGACAACAGCAGGCATTGCCGGCAATTCAGTGGGCAGGAGCAATGAGGAGGGCAGGAACACAGGGAGAAGTGATGGGAATGCATTCAAGGAAGCCAAAAGCAAAAGACAGCTGGCAACGTGCCGGGATTCATGTTGATGCAAGCCAGCATCTACTGAGTGCTTCCGTATGTACCAGGCGCCCTTCTAGGCTCTTGGCCTGCAGTCACTCCAGATCTGGCAGCTGTACTGTGGGGGCAGGCATTCTGATTAACCCTGACTTTGCAGGTAAAGAATCAGGCTTAAAGTAGTGACGCTTTATTATAAAGTCATACAGCTCTGAAATGATAGAAATTGGGACTCAAACATGATGGTCTCACAGCCCAGTCTCTTAATATATGCCTCAAAGAACATTGCCCACAGCATTCAGGCTTCTTTATGTTGCAAGAACGGAAAACCCCACTGGCTTAAACCACAATGCACAGCTGATTCAACACCCAGCACCCTACTTTCAGGCTAATTCTACCAAGACCTGGCTTGAATGACATAATTTTCTTTCTCAGAAACTCTTCATGAGTCTTGCTTTATTGTTTAGAGCAGGAAAGAAAATAAACCACACACCCTCAGTAGTCATTTGTTTCAAATGTCCAGTTTTACAGATGAGGGCACTGATGTGCACGGCTGTACTCTGATTTGATCAAGACCGCATGGCTAGTTGGTGGCAGAGCTGCGCTGAAATTCTAAGCCCCTAGTCCAGGGCCAGTGTGTGTCCCTGTTCCACCATCTTCAGCAAGTCCACTCTCTGCTGCTTGGCCTCAGAGCCCGGCCACATCCTGTTCTCCAACACAACTTCCCTCTGCATCCTGAGCACCCACAATTCTGCGCCAGAGTATGTCAGAGTCACCAATGCTTCACTGTGGCTCCCTTGGTCCTGAATGCTGCTCCTGGGAAGGTTGGAAGGAAGAGCGACACCTGAGGACGAACTCCTTTATCAGTCTGTTCTCATGCTGCTATGACGAAGTACCCAAGACTTGGTAATTTATAAAGAGAAGAGGTTTAGGCCGGGCGCGGTGGCTCAAGCCTGTAATCCCAGCACTTTGGGAGGCCGAGGCGGGTGGATCACGAGGTCAAGAGATCGAGACCATACTGGTCAATATGGTGAAACCCCGTCTCTACTAAAAAAAAATACCAAACAAAGGACTGGGCATGGTGGCGCATGCCTGTAATCCCAGCTACTCGGAAGGCTGAGGCAGGAGAATTGTCTGAACCCAGGAGGCGGAGGTTGCAGTGAGCCAAGATTGTGCCATTGCACTCCAGCCTGGGTAACAAGAGTGAAATTCCGTCTCAAAAAAAAAAAAAAAAAAAAGAAGAGGTTTACTTAACTCACAGTTCTGCATGGCTAGGAAACCTCAGGAAACTTACAATTATGGGGGAAGGCACCTCTTCACAGGGTGGCAGAAGAGAATGAGTGCCAAGTGAAGGAGGAAGCCCTTTATGAAACCATCATATTGGCCGAGCGCAGTGGCTCATGTTATCCTAGCATTTTGAGAGGCCAAGGTGGTGGACTACCTGAGGTCAAGAGTTTGAGACCAGCCTGGCCAATATGGTGAAACCCTGTCTCTACTAAAAATACAAAAATTAGCTGGGCATGGTGGCTCATGCCTGTAATCCCAGCTACTCAGGAGCCTGAGGCATGAGCATCGCTTGAACCCAGAAGGCAGAGGTTGCGGTGAGCTGAAATTGTGCCATTGCACTCCAGCCTGAGCAATAGAGCAAGATGCAGTCTCAAACAACCCTGAAAACAAAAACCATCACATCTTGTGAGAACTCACTATTATGAGAATAGCATGGGGGAAACTGCCCCCATGATTCAATTACTCCACCTGGTCTCGCCTTTGATACATGAGGATTATTATGATTCAAGGTGAGATTTAGATGGGGACACAGAGCCAAACCCTATCACCTCTTGAGGCAGCTTAGCTGTCCGGGGAAGTTCTGAGAAGCTCTTTACTCCTTTCCTGGTTCCTTCAGATCATGGCCTGGGCAGGAGGCAAGGAAAAGAGCCCCATTATGAATAGGGAGTACTTTCCAGAGTTCAAGCCCTGGGGCAGCACTTTCTTTTTCCTGCCTGTCTTGATCTCAGCCTGAGGCTGTGGCGCATCTGCATCCTAGACTGAGAGAAGACTGGGGAAGGTGGAGAGCTGCCTTCTTTATCACCAGCTTCTACCTCTCTGGGTGACAGGTGTCCTCTTTCCTTTGCATTGGAAGTGGCAGGAGAGGGAGCTCAGAGGCAAGGGTAGTAAGACACTGGCTGGTGAGAGGCGCTGCTGCTGAATCCCCCACTCAGTAGTGGCAAGGCCCAGCTGGAAGGAGATTCCTTCCTTTCTCCACAGGCCTTGGAATGAGAAGGGATCACAGGGTGAAGGAAATGGCAGTGTCCCAAGCTTGCCTGCTCAAGGGATCCCAGAAGCCAAGCTGCATATGGAGCAGGTCTCACGGTCTGTCTTCAAGATGAGAGGTGACAGCAGCAAAAGCAGCTGTGCCCCAATAGGGACTTTGATGGGAGCATGAAGGGAAGTATCAGCGCCGTAGGGCATCTGCCACACAGCTTCCCTCACCCCAACCTTCCTTGATGTTTGCTGAGCACCTAATAGGTTCCCAGGACTGGGTAAGGTACTTTAAAGATATTATTTTAGGCCAGGAGAAATGGCTCATGCCTGCAATCCCAGCACTTCGGGAGGGATCACTTGAGGCCAGGAGTTTGACACCAGCCTGGGCAACAGAGCAAGAGCCTATCTCTACAAAAATTTTTAAAAATTAGCTGGGTGAGGTGGTTTGCACCTATAGTCTCAGGTACTTGGGAGGCTGAAGTGGGAGGACTGCTGGAGCCCAGGCGGTTGAGGCTGCAGTGAGTTATGATTGCTTCACTGCACTCCAGCCTGGGTAACAGAGTAAGACCCTGTCTCTAAAACAAACAAACAAAAGTTGTTATTTTAATCAATCAGCTTAGCCAATCTGCCTTGCAAGAGGCCTTTTTACAGGTGAGGACAGTCAGGCTCAGAGAGATTCAAGTACAATTCAAGACCACATAGGTCATGAATCCTCAGCTGAGCTGGGATTTGAATTCAGGTGGGTCACCTCTGGCCTCTTCACCTCACACTACTCACTCGTTCACCTCTTCTACTCCCCAACTTTTCTCCCTGGGTTCTTGGTCACCTGACCCCTTCACATCTCACTATCCTGCCCAAGAATCCCTCTCAACAATGCCCAAAGCCAGGACACTAAGCCATTTAGAAAAACGCAGTCCCAGGTGCTCAGCACTGTCTCAGCAGTCAGGATGGGTTCTGGATCCTTGGAAAGATAAGGCAAATCCAGGCAGCCCCTGTCTCTCCCTGGGCCTTGCTTTTGAAAGGTGAGGAGAGTGCTCGCTTCGGCAGCACATATACTAAAAATTGGAACGATACAGAGAAGATTAGCATGGCCCCCGCGCAAGGATGACACGTTTTTAAAATTTATATTTTTAAAATAAAAAAGTAAGATGAGGAGAGTGCTCTGTATTCTCAGGTCTTCCTATTTCACCTTGGGACTAGAGCTGGGGGCACTTGCCAGGGTCTTCTCTTTCTGCTACTGAAAAGAGAGTTTCATCTGCTGTGAACTTAGGGTGAGACATGTGTGACACTTTACCAAGTTGAGCCTAGGTCCATCCTCCAAGCTGCCTGGTGATGAAGGAGCATTCTGGGTTTGGGGACCACCTGATCCCACACCCAAGAGGCAAACAGCTGCTTGGCATTTCCTGTGATGCTCCAGTGCCCCCAGAAAAGGAAATTTCACAAGCCAGGAATGTCCTGAGCAGGCCGTCTGGACAGTGTACGCTGTTCTGAACCTGGAGGAGCAGATGATTCTAAAACCTCTGCAGAGGTTTTGGCAAGCGTGGACTGCCCCATAGCAGAGCTTTTCTGGGGGAGTAAGTAACCATGCCTGCAGCAAAGGCAGCCTATTGCAGAGTAAGCACGCCACGGGACCCAACATCTAAAGGGACTGGGGTGTGTGACAGGACTGCAGCAAAGGCAGCCTATTGCAGAGTAAGCACGCCACGGGGCTCAGCATCTGAAGGGTCTGGGGTGTGTGATAGAAGGACTGTGGCTCAACACAAATGCACCCAGCATGTGGCTGCTGTGGCTTCTGGGGTTGGCCTCTTGATAGCCTTGAGCAGCCTGGCTCTAGAGACTTTTAGGGACTCTCAGTACTGTAGCCTCTCTCTGAGATGGCCGTTCCCCATTCCTGCTGTAGTCATTCATTCATTTACTTGTTTGCTAATTCATTCCACAAACTTTTATTTATTTATTTATTTTATTTATTTGGAGGACTTACACAAAGCCTAGTGTTAGGTTCTAGGACAATAGTGATGAACAAGACTCAACTCTTTGCCCGCAAAGAGTTTGTAGACTAATGGGGAAAAAGAGATTAAACAGCTACCTAAAACTTAAGGCAGAATTTAGGATTAAAACATACACACACACAAAAACAAAACAAAACCAACAAAAAAAATAAAGTTGTAATGACACACCAACAAAGTGCCTGGGAGTGATGAGAAAGCAACTAATTTCTTTAGGGTATGAGCAAAGATTCCCTGGAAAGGTGCCACTTGCACTGGGTCTAAATTGTTGTGTTTCAATATTATTGGTAGAGAAGTAAGTAAATGAGGGGCTGTGGGATGGGAAGAAGCGGACTTTTCAGGCTTTAGAGACTCACAGAAGCAAATGTACCATCTCTTAAAAAAAAAAAAAAGGCAAAGTCTTGCTGTGTTGCCAGACTGGAGTGCAATGGTGTGATCTTGGCTCACTGCAACCTCCACCTCCAAGGTTCAAGCAATTCTCGTGCCTCGGCCTCCCGAGTAGCTAGGACCGCAGGCACCCATCACCACAGCTAGCTAATTTTTTGTTTTGTTTTTTTGGTAGAGACGGGATTTCACCATGTTGCCCAGGCTGGTTTTGGACTCCTGAGCTCAAGTGATCTGACCGCCTTAGTCTTCCAAAGTGCTGGGAATACAGGTGTGAGCCACTGCGCCCCACCGAACGTACCAACATCTAAGACATGAACCACATGAAACTGCCATTTTTACAGGTTAAGAAAAAAAAGTTCAGATATGGGCAGTTTTAACCTAGCATATAATTGTCTTAAGGTCTACTCAAATTAGAGATGCCTTTCTTCTCTGAATTAGACTAAATTTTAATTATTTTAATCACAAGAAGGAAATTCCAGGACACCCATACAAAGTGTCCAGAGTCTTCTTGTTCTGGAGTCTATGTTTCACAATAACAGAGCACTGAGCACAGCTGACTCTTTGGTCACCACAAGCCAGCTCCTGCCCCATGACTGCAAGAGGCGTTTTGAGAAATCGCCTGAGTTGTTCAAGGATTCAGAACAGCACCAATGCACTTGTTCTTCCAGGCAGGCAACAGAAGGACGCCCAGGTAGAACTTACTACCTGTAAGTTCCTGCCAGCAACAGCCAGGCGACTATTCCAATGCGGAAGTGTTTTTGACCCTTTTTATTGTTTTCCATTGGGCAGAGAATGAGAGACAGAAGTCATACCCAGCTACAACATTCTCTCCTTGTCAACTTTTTCTGTTTTTTATTAGGAACATTCAAAACAAATAAAGCTATTTTGTAATAAGAGTAATACATATTAAAACATCAGAAATAATATTTTTTCACCTCAGGTTGGGAAAAAAAAAAGGCTTAAAAGTATCAAGTAGGAGGCCTGGCGCGGTGGCTCATGCCTGTAATCCCAGCAACTTGGGAGGCCGAGGTGGGTGGATCACGAGGTCAGGAGATCGAGACTATCTTGACAACATGGGGAAAACCCATCTCTACTAAAAATACAAAAAAATCAGCTGGGCATGGTGCCACGCGGCTGTAGTCCCAGCTACTTGGGAGACCGAGGCAGGAGGAATCGCTTGAGCCTTGGAGCTGGAGGTTGCAGTGAGCTGAGATCGTGCCACTGCGCATTCCAGCCTGGTGACAGAGCAAGACTCCATCTCAAAAAAAAAAAAAAGAATCCAGTAGGAATGTAAATGTAAATTGGTACACTGTCTATGGAGAGCAATTTGGCAACAACCATCAAAATTACAATGTAGGGCCTGACATGGTGGCTCACATCTGTAATCCCAGCACTTTGGGAGGCTGAGGCAGGCTGATCTCCTGAGGTCAGGAGTTTGAGATCAGCCTGGCTAACATGGCAAAACCCTGTCTCTAACAAAAATACAAAAAATTAGCCAGGCGTGTTGGCATGCACCTGTAATCCCAGCTACTCGGGAGGCTGAGGCAGGAGAATTGCTTAAACTTGGGAGGCAAAGGTTGCAGTGAGCTGAGATCATGCAACTGCACTCCAGCCTGGGCGACAGAGAGAGACTCAGTCGCAAAAAAAAAAAAAAAAAAAAAAAAAAAAAAAAAAAAAAAAAAAAAAAAAAATTACAATGTAGTTCCTTATCTTTTTCCCTTGCTGAACCCATTCAGTCCTTAAGACAGTAGGTGAGGGCGAAGAAGAGAGTTACATATTCAGAAAGAAGGAACGACCCCAACCAACATAAGCAGAAGGAACCCTGCAATGCCAGGTTGGAATTGGAGATGATGTGAACTCCTGGTTTTCAATATACATAATTGATACAGAAATAAATATAGAAGTACTGTGGATTTGCTGGTATACACACAGTCACACACACACAGAGATTCTCCAGCTCTTCCCAGGGACTTGCTAGCAGTGATACCCCAGTAGCAGTGAGTACTCCTGGCATTCAGATCTTTATTTTAAAATAGTATTTTCAGCTGGGTATGGTGACTCATGCCTGTAATCCCAGCACTTTGGGAGGCCAAGGTGGGTGGATCACTTGAGGTCAGGAGTTCAGGACTAGCCTGGCTAACGTGGTGAAACCTTGTCTCTACTCAAAAAAGATATATATGTATATATATATATATATATATATATATATATATATTAGCTGGGCGTGATGGCATGTGCCTGTAATCCCAGCTACTTGGGAGGCTGAGGCAGGAGAATCACTTGAACCTGGGAGGTGAAGGTTGCAATGAGCTGAGATTGCGCCACTGCACTCCAGCCTGTGTGACAGAGCCTCCGTCTCAAAAAATAAGTGAGTAAAATAATACTTTCCATGAAAAGGACCCTGGGCTTCTTGGAGAAATGGCTAATTCCAGAGCTGAGGCAGGCAGACTGCGAGATGAGCCTGGAACATACTGTATCAGAAAGCAAGAAAGTGCTCCAAGAATGGTAGGCACATGCCCGAAAGATTCCCATTCAAAGGGGTTTTTACTGGCCAGTTCAGGGACATTTTGAGCATCAAAATAAATAACGATTACAATGGATTACAATCCACTGAATAAAACAGAAGACCATGAATCCATAGAGAAAAATTTCACCGTAGAGATGCCCAACAAACATTGCTTTAGTCAGTGGGACAAATAAAAATCATGTACCAACTGATAGGCGGCACCAAGTGGACACAGATATTCCATGATATTTCTGCAGAATGCAACCTACACTAACTGTGGAAAAGGAAATGAGACAGACCCAAAGTGAGTCGTATTTCACCAAATAACTGGCCTGTAATCTGTAAAATGTCAAGGTTATGAAAATTAAAGGAAAGCCGGGCACAGTGGCTCACGCCTATAATCCCAGCACTTTGGGAGGCTGAGACGGATGGATCATGAGGTCAGGAGTTCAAGACCAGCCTGGCCAAGATGGTGAAACCCCATCTCTACTAAAAATACAAAAATTAGCTGGACATGGTGGCCTGTAATCCCACCTACTCAGGAGGTTGAGGCAGAGAACTGCTTGAACCTGGGAGGCGGAGGTTGCAGTGAGCTGAGATCACACCACTGGTGTGATGATAGAGTGAGACTCCATCTAAAAAAAAAAGCAATGGAAAATCTGAGGAAGTGTTCCAGACTGAAGGAGCTAAGAGACATGAATAAAGAGTAATGTAACATGTGATTCTGAACTGGATCCTTTTGCGATAAAAGATATTACTGCGGGATCCGAGTCATGGCACCAATAAAATAAAATAAAAGAAGATATTACTGGGACAAAACTCAATGGGGTCTGAGGATTCAATGTGGTAACTTCTTGTTAACTTCTTGATTTGACATCTGTGGTTATGTAGGAGAAAATCCTTTCTGGTGGGAAACACACATTAAAGTATTGAGAGGGGATTGGGAAAACTAAATGCTTCAGGAAATGTTCTCTAAGTTTGTGATTGTTTCTAAACAACATTATTTGGACAATGCACACTTTGAAATGATATGAAATTTTTTCACCCTGGAAATTCTATGTCTTAGTTTGTTCCTGTTGCGATAACCCCATACCTTAGGCTAAGTAATTTATAAACAATAGAAAGTTCCCACTGTGCTGGAGGCTGGGAAGTCAAAGGGCAGGGCACCCGCAGATTTGGCGTCTGGTGAGGGCTGCTCTCAGCTTCCAAGATGGCACTTTTCTGGCTGCATCTTCCCCTGATGGAAGGGCAAAAGGGATGATTCCTCCATCGTCACGTGGCAGAAGAGATGGAAGGGCCCGAAGAGGCCTGGCTAGTGCCCTCCAGCACTTTCATAAAGGCGTGAATCCCATTAGCCAGGATGGAACCCTCATGACCAAATCACCTTCCAAAGGCCTCACTTTCTTTTTTTCTTTTCTTTTCTTTTCTTTCTTTCTTTTTTTTTTTTGAGATGGATTTTTGCTCTTGTTACCCAGGCTGGAGTACAATGGCACGATCTCGGCTCACCGCAACCTCCGCCTCCTGGGTTCAGGCAATTCTCCTGCCTCAGTCTCCTGAGTAGCTGGGATTACAGACACATGCCACCATGTCCAGCTAATTTTTTGTATTTTTAGTTGAGACGGGGTTTCACCATGTTGACCGGGGTGGTCTTGATCTCTTGACCTCGTGATCCACCTGCCTCGGCCTCCCAAAGTGCTGGGATTACAGGCATGAGCCACCTCGCCCGGCCCCAAAGGTCTCACTTTCTAATATCACACCTTGGGGTTTGAGTTCCAACATATAAATTTTGGAGGGACACATACATTCAAACCATAGCATTCTACTTGCAGGAATTTTTCCTAGCGATACTTTGCTCATGTGTATAAGTGGGGAAATGCATAGGTATGAGCTAGGCAAGGAGGGTTCTAAATTAAAGGCACAACACCTCATGAACCCTGAAACAGGACATGCTTGGAAGGAGAGAGTGGAGTGAGATGATGATGCTGGGGAAGCAAGTAGACTTTCCTAGGTAGGTCATGAAAAAAGGTGGGCATTGCCTCCGGGCGCAGTGGCTCATGTCTGTAATCCCAGCACTTTGGGAGACCAAGGCGGGCAGATCACGAGGTCAGAAGATCGAGACCATTCTGGCTAACACGGTGAAATCCTGTCTCTACTAAACATACAAAAAATTAGACAGATGTGGTGGCACACACCTGTAATCCCAGCTACTTGGGAGGCTGAGGCAGGAAAACCTGGGAGGCAGAGGTTGCAGTGAGCCAAGATCGTGCCACTGCACTCCGGCCTGGGCGACAGAGCGTGACTCCACCTCAAAAAAACAAACAAACAAACAAAAAAATTGGGCATCGCCTAAGAACAATGGGGAGCCATCGCAGGATTGCAGCAAGCGGGGAAACAGCCTTCTTTCCCCACTGCCACGCCCTTCGCCTGGCAGCGGTCCTCACGCCCAGAAAGCCCAGGTTTGGCTCAACTCACAGCACCAGGGCACATCCTTCTGCCTGTGCGGGCCTGGGTGCTCATCCCCACCCAGGCTCAGCAGCACCCCCGAAGCCTGCAGCAGAGGCCCGAGGAGGCACCACGGGCAGCTCAGATCCAAGGCCTCAAGGGGGCGCCGGGCGGGCAGGGCCAGGGCCAAGGCAGAGGGTCCGAATTCCTCCCTCTGACCGGAAAAAAAGCCACTTTCCCTGGGAAGAACTCGAAGAAGTTGGATGTCCGATCTTCATCTTGGATTTGGGGTCTCGGCCCGCGGGCAGCTCACCGGACCGGGAGCCCACGAAGAAGGGCCGGCTCGGCCCGCCGGCGCCATCTAGTGTCGGGTGAGGACGTGGCCCTCGGCAGCTGGAGGGGACGCTTGAGTTAGCTCCCAGGTTCTGCAAAGCGGAGGTCAGCGGGGAGTCAGGGTGTGACAGCCGGGGCCCCCGGGGAGTAGGGGGTGAGGGTGCGACCTAGGAGTCTTTGATAAACCGACTCCTGCTTGGACTGTATCCTGTTTCCTAGAGCTGCCGTAACAAATTACCAGTGACTGGGTGGCTTAAGGCAGAAGTGTCTTCTCTCACAGTTCTGGAGGCCTGAAGTCGGAGATCAAGGCGTGGGCAGGGTCGTGCCCCTCTGCTGGCTCCAGGGAGAGTCTTTCCTGGCCTCTTTCTAGCTTCCGGCGGCAGCCCGCAGCCCTTGTGGCGGGTTTGGTCACAGACGCCTCACTCCAGCCTCTGTCTTCCTGTACGTATGTCCAGGCTCACGTCTCCCTCTTCCTGTAAGAACACGGTCATAGGAATAGAGCCCACCCAACCCAGTGGGACTCATCTTAACCTGATCACAGAGGAAAGACTCCATTTCCACCTACGATCACATTCACAGGAAACAGCACTCGAACATACCTTTTCTGGGGGACACAGTTCCACCCTCTACAGAATCCTTCGGCTCAACAGATGACCCCCGAGCACCTGCAAGGTGCCAGGCTGGTGCTGAGGGCTGGGCACACGGGGCTGTTCTGTCTTTGAGGTTCTCACGACTGCCACTAACAGTGTCATCACTCGTCTCTATCCCCCTTCAACCTTGACTCCTCAGTGCCTGGCAGGGCGCCCAGAGGCTCTGTACTTCCCCGACCTAGGAAGGAAGGATGGAGGAGGGGCAGGAGAGAGGGAAGAAGGGCTGCGGGAATGATGCAGGGAGACGACTCCTCCGCGGTGAAGCGGGTGCAGAGCAGTTGGGTAGGGCTTTACAGAGCAAGTGCTGTTGGAGCTGGGTCTTGAACCAATAGCAGTTTGGTTGTCAGGCGGAAGAGATGGGCCAGGGGGAGAGGTCTAAGCAGAGCTAACAGGTGGGCAATGCCCAGTTGTGAGTGGAGCCGTGAGGTTGGGGAGTGTTGAGGAGTGTGAGAATCAGGTGTGGTTGGATGGGAGGGTGTGGGGGCGAGGCGCTGTCACATGGCCCAGACCTGGAGACTGTAGCTCTATGCCGAAGGGCTCTGAGAGCCATTCTCTTGGCTTGAAGTATCTTGTAGGTGGGCACCCTAGAAGGTTTTAAAGCATGTGCATGAACCAGTGACCCATAGAATATCCTACGTTAGAGATAAAAATTATTATTCTATTTGAGACACTGTAGGACTGTGATCTGATCTGATACATGCTGTCCTCTAATATCTGAGTTAAATATGTTACTGGCTCCCAAGAGAGGATTCTTGGATCTCCCGCAAGAAAGAATTCAGGGCCAGTCCACAGAATAAAGTGAAAGCAAGTTTATGAAGAAAGTAAAGGAGTAAAAGAATGGCTACTACATAGACAGAGCTGTGGCATGGGATGCTCAACTGAGGATATTGATAGTTATTTCTTGAGTATATGCCAAACAAGGGGTGGATTATTAATGAGATTTCCAGGAAAGGAGTAGCAATTCCTGTAACTAAGGGTTCCTCTTCCTTTTAGACCACATAGGGTAACTTCTGGACATTGCCATGGCATTTGTAAATGGTCATGGTGCTGGTGGGAGTGTCTTTTAACATGCTAATGCATTATAATTAATGTATAATGAGTAATGAAGATGACCAGAGGTCTCATTATCATCTTGGTTTTGGTGGGTTTTAGCTGGCTTCTTTACTGAATCCTAGTTTATTAGTGGGGTCTTTGTGACCTGCATCTTGTGACCTCCTAGCTCATTCTGTGACTTAGAATGCCTAGTTTCTTGGGAATGCAGCTAAGTAGGTCTCAGCCCTATTTTACCCAGCCCCTATTCAAGATGAGTCATTCTGGTTTGAACACCTCTGACAGACATGTTTATCTTTCTCATAGTTATGAATACATTTGGGTCTATCATATTTTGTATGAGCTCTTTATTGTCTTCTTTTTACTTTTTTTGTGTCTTCTTTTGGATTAAAAATGTTATTAATTTTCTACAATCTCGATTTTTCCCTTGGACAAAAGCCATAAGATTCTATTTCTATTCTTTTGGAAGTCAATGTTGGGACTCGGAAATTGATAGCCAAAATGTGGCACTTTGACATGCTGGACTAAAGAAGAGGGCTTATGGTCTTTGACCTTCCCCCAACTCGTTTCTGAACTCTCTGTTTCTCGCAAAAGCACAGAATGAGGCTATTTTCTGAAGTTTCCAGGTGCTTGGGAGTTGAATAAAAAAAAAAAAAAAGAAGTTCCCTTATCTATCTAGAAATCAGATCCCCAAATAGGACCACGATTGCCTTCCTTCCTCTCTGTGAAATCTCATTATCTGTTTAAATATCATCATCTCAGAAAATTGAGACTGAAGAATGCAACCACACCTGGATAAACTTCTTCAAAAGATATTTATTTATTTTTTGAGACAAGGTCTCACTCTGTCACCCAGGCTGGAGTGCAATGGCCAAACATGGCTTACTGCAGCCTCAACCTCCCAGGCTCAAGTGATCCTCCTGTCTCAGCCTCCCTAAGTAGCTGGGACTATAAGCGTGTGCCAGCATACCTAATTTTTTGATATTTTTTGGAGACCGGGTCTCTCTGTGTTGCCCAGGCTAGTCTTGAACTCCTGGACTCAAGCAATCCTCCCGCCTCAACCTCCCAAAGTGCTGGGATTACTGGCTTGAGCCACCACACCCAGCTTTTTTCACAAGATGATGTCTGCCTCTTGGGCACATCCAAATACCAAAGAGAATTATTTACAAGTTAATTTCTGTTTTCCAGGTCTATTCATTTTCCCGGAAAACCATTTATTCTTACACCCCCCATTGTAGAGGGTATTTAAGTGTCAGCCATTTGGCCCTATCCTTGAGTTTTCATATTTTGTAGACTCCTGTGTATGTGTTTTCTGTTGTTAACCTGTCTTCCTGTTTTTTGTTGTAGGAGTGTCTCTTGTGATTCCTTATAATGGGAACGAAAGAGATCACTTCCTTTCTGCCCCTACATCATCTAACGTCTTCTTTAAAAAATTGAAGTTATTCATTATTTCTCTCCTCCTCTAAATTTTATAGACTTTTGCCTGTCCTGAAAATTTTTAAAAATTTGACTTTTGTTATAAATTTTTAATTATATTGCATTATTATCAAATAATATGTTCTGAATAATAAGGATACTTTGGAATTTGTAGAGGCTTCGTTATAGCTTACCAGATTGTTTTAAATTTGAGTACCTCAGAAAGAATATATATTCTTTTTTTTTTTTTTTTTTTTTTTTTGAGACAGAGTTTCACTCTTGTTGCCCAGGCTGGAGTACAATGGCACAATCTTGGCTCACTGCAACCTCCACCCTCGGGTTCAAGTGATTCTCCTGTCTCAGCCTCCCGAGTTGCTGGGATTACAGGCATGCACCATCAAGCTCAGCTAATTTTGTATTTTTTAGTAGAGACGAGGTTTCTCCACCTTGGTCAGGCTGGTCTTGAACTCCCGACCTCAGGTGATCTGCCCACCTTGGCCTCTCAAAGTGCTGGGTGTGATTACAGATGTGAACCACCACGCCCGGCCTAAGAATGTATATTCTTTTCCTCCAGGTATAAAGTGCTATATAGAACTAATAGCTCAATCTTATTAAGTGTATTGCCCCTATTTTTAATACTTCTGCTTGACCATAGAGGAGCCTCTAATATATAATTGTTGACTTATCTATTTCTCTCCGAAGTGTGTTGGTTGTTGCTTGCCCTACCGTCCTGCACTATCATAAACATGTACCAAATGGATTTTTCATGTCTTTCTTTACTTTTCATGCCAAGCTCAGTTCTTATTTGCTCCATGTGAATGGTTTGTTGCTCAGGCACATGGCCCTCTTTCAAATTAAAATAAAAATGCTGGCAAAGGTAGAAACAGGTTTGGGTTCACAATGGTTGTCGGGCACTTCAAAGAGATCTAGTAGTGAAGGATGGCACTTGTTTCAGAATACGGGGAGAGCTTTCTGACATCTGTGGCCTCAGATGTCCACTCCGTGGAGGAGATAAAAACTAGATAGTGCAACCTTTCCACCAGGTGGTGCAGTAAGCACACAGTTCAGTCTCCTCAACGCCTTGGGCAAGAACCCAAGATCCCAGTAAGAAATAGAAGGACTGGGGAATTTTCAAAGAAAGATGGGAGGTCCATAGCCAATACCGTGTGTGTGTGTGTGTGTGTGTGTGTTTACCAGGACCAGAACCTTATAATAGCAGAATGTGAGATCTGAACTGGATCCTCTGACTTGCTTGTTTTTACAGAAATAATCAATCCAGAGTGATGAAACAGACAAATGCTTTGGTCTGTGCATCCATCCACCCACCCATCCATCCATCCATCCATCCATCCACCTACCCACCTGCCCACCTACCCATCCATCTGTCCACCCATCCACCAACCCATCCATCCATCCATCTACCCACCTACCCATCCATCCACCCATCCACCAACTGCTCTGCCCACCCATCCATCCATCCATCCATTCATCCATCTATCCATCCATCCGTCAGTATTTACTGAGTGTCACCAAGGACTTGCCAAGGGTACATTGCTGTTTAGTAGCAGAAGTTAGTTGAGAACTGGATCACCTAGAGATAAAATGCAAAATCTTAGAATATCTTCAGATTTTATTATTTACTTTTGGAAAGAGATTTTGGCATTCATTTAAATATCAATACGTTTAATATTTTGTTACTTATTTATTTATTTATTGAGACAGAGTCTCACTCTGTCACCCAGTCTGGAGTGCAATGGTGTAATCTTGGCTCACTGCAACCTCCACCTCCCAGTTTGAAGTGATTCTCCTGCTTCAGCCTTCTGAGTAGCTGGGATTACAGGTATGTGTCACCATGCCTGGATAATTTTTGTATTTTTAGTAGAGATGGGGTTTCGCCAGGTTGGCCAGGCTGGTCTCGAACTCCTGACCTCAGGTGATCTGCCCACCTCAGCCTCCCAAAGGTCTGGGATTACAGGCATGAGCCACCGTGCCTGACTCATTTTATTTTTTGAGATGAAGTCTCACTTTGTTGTCCAGGCTGGAGTACAATGGTGTGATCTTGGCTCATTGCAACCACCACCTCAAGAGATTCTCCTGTCTCAACCTCCTGAGTAGCTGGGATAGCAGGCATGTATCACATGTCCCACTAATTTTTGTATTTTTAGTAGAGACAGAGTTTCACCATGTTGGTCAGGCTGGTCTTGAACTCCTGACCTTAAGTGATCCACCTGCCTCAGGCTCCCACAGTGCTGGGATTATAGGCATGAGCCACAGTGCCCAGCCCTGTTTAATATTTTAGAAATTCACAGCAGCCAAAACAAATAAGAAAGGCATATTGGGGTGTGTGGAGAGGGAAGGGTTGTGATGGGGGCAGGACTGGAAGCCCTTGGATCTTACTAGTTCTCCAAAGAAGCAGCTAACAGGTAGCTCCTAAAAAGACACGAACATATAAATGTAGTGTGTGCAAGTCAATTGGCTCCTGCTTTAGGGGGAAGAGCAATTCTGGAAGGCATTTTTTTGGGAAATTTGAATATGACAATAGGAGAAATTTGAATATGCATATGATATGATGGGATGTTAAAGAATAATTGTTAATTTTCTTGCATATGATAATGGTGTTGTGGTTATATAGGAGAGTGCCTTTATATTTGGGAGATGCATGCTAGTGTTGAGGGTGAAGTGTCCTGATTATGTGACTTACTTTTAAATTGTTTAGCCAAACACACACATGCACACACACCCACACAGAGTCATTAAAGCCAATGTGCCAAATTGGTAACCATTGCTGAATCAAAGTGGAAGCATGAACTAGGCTTTTCTCTGAATGGCATCCCATAGTTGAAGCCATATGTGGGACTGTAGGGAACAGGAATGACTGTTGCTGGTGCAGGGGACAGGGGCATGAGGCAACTCCCGGGGGTGGCCAGGTGTCTCCTGCCCTGACTGTTTGGCCCGGTAAGCCGCACAGAGCCTCAGGGCTGGGACTCTTCTCCAGTGTCCCTGAGTTTCCCACCTGATTAGCTTTGTTGGCAAAGGCCAGGTCCTGGGTTGACTGGGCTTTTCCTGGGGAAACCAGCATGTGGGTTCTGTGACTTCTTGTTCCTGCTAGTGCCAGCGTCCTGGAGAGCACACAGCTCAGTCGTGCCTATTCTCTCCATTCTGGGGACTGAGAAAGTCCATTTTACAGATAAGGACCCTGAGGAGGACTTCGTTATCTTTAGGACGGCAGAATCCCCTCCCAGCAGAGATTCATTTCTTTTGATGCGAATGCTTCCTTGTTCTGGGGAAACTATAAGCAGCGTAAGCATCAGTGGGTAATTAGGAGCTGGAGTTTTGATTTGAAGAAAAAGCACTCAGTGTATAAGTGGTTAGACGGTGAGCTCCCTAAGGAGGCAGGCTGGCTGATAGATCTCTTCCCCAGGGTCCAGCACGGTGATTAGCTTGCAGATGGGAAGAAGTAATAGTAACCACCGTTATATCAGAAATTGCATGGGAACACCTTCCATGCCTTCCTGGGAACCTGGTAGTCTTATTATCCCCATTTTACTGATGGGAATGGGTTTAGAGAGGTTGGGGAACTTGGCTATGGTTAAAAAGTGGCTGAGGCTGCTATTTGCATTTTCACAGCATCCTAAGTGATTCAGGTACAGGTAGTCTCTACCGTTGAGAAATACTTTGTTAAAACACAAGGTATTTTAACTGTGTTACAAAATACTGGGGACTTTGATTTTGCCTTTCTAAGACATCGAGGGTATTAACTTAAGCCTCACTGACTTCACAGTTGGTTTAAGCAGTCTTGTCCCTTAGGCAAGATGAATGGCCTGGGGTCAGGGACCTCCAGGTTCTCCTCCTCACTCTCTGACTAGGTGGCTGTGGGACTTTGGTCAGTCACTCACCTCTGGTCCTTTATTTCTTTATTTGTAAAGCAAGAGAATTAGACTTGTTTAGCAATTCTCAAACCTTCCTTTTTATTTTTAAGTGTAATTCGCTGTGAGACACACATTTTACACAGTTTTAAAAAAGGTGTTCTAGTAGCCTGGTTCTTTTCTCTGCCCCGCCTCCCACTCCCTTCCCTTCACATCCGCTCTTCCCTTCTCTTTCTCTTCGCTCTGCTCCATCCCCCTCTTCCCTTTTCCTCTTTCTAATCTATTTCATTAAAAATAAAGTACAGGTTGAAACCCGCTAAAGTGATTTCAAGAGCCACCAATGGGTTGAGACCCCCAGTTTGGAAATCTTTGGGCCAAATGGTCCACTGACATTCTGTGAGTCTATAACCAATGGTCCTGAGCTCAAATGCCCAGGGGCCAGGCCTGAGGGATGAAGTGCTGGGTAGGGAGGAAGCAGAGTGATGTCCTGGTTGGCTCCTACAGCCAGCAGATTTGAAGGCAGATCTCTAGATGCTTTTAAATAAGTCCAAAATACAGTGTCTTAGGTGAAATAGTTCTCAATTTTCAATAGTTAGCAGGTATCAACTCTGGGTTTAAATCCGATATAATAAGTTTGTCATTTTGATTCTTGAACACTGTGCAAGCGAGCTATCGAGCAAGCAAGAGAGAGAGAAACCTATATATGGCCGGAGGTTTAGTGCTCTATACAAATCATCAATCCTCTTTTTCTTCACCTTTGCCTGCCTGTCCTATATCAAGTCAGTTTAGCAGACTCACAACCAGAAAGACCCCAGTGCCTAAAACAGGGTGCATGTTTGCTTAATTCACCTCCAGATCCACTCCTCAGCCCGGTCTTGATCGCAAGCACCCCTCCGTCACTCAGCATGTCTGGATGAGCTTTGCAACAAACCACAGAGTCACTGGAGGCAAAGAGTGCCTTAGGTAGCAGAGGTGAAAAGTGCTCCCTGGGAAGAAGGCTTGAATGGATGCCAAAAGGTTAGCAGTAATGTTGTGTGGGCTGGGCTTCTGCGATAGCTTGGATTCTTCTTGCTTATCTATATAGTCGACTTTTATTCCTATGCAGTGCATATATAAAAATGAAAGCAACTTAAACATTCAAAATAAAAAAAGGTTCATTTTGTGAATCTCAGTGTCACTGCATCTGAAAGCAAGCAGTGCAACTGGGTGCTTTACTTAAGGTGCTGAGCTGGAAGAACCTGTCTGTGGAAGAACCTGTCTGATGAAAAACCCGTCTTTGTCAGACAGGTTGGAGGAGAACACTGGAAATGGCTTTGTTTCTAGGTGTCGAAGAGGGTGGAGATGGGGTTACAGGTGTGGGCATTTCAGAGGCAAAACAAAACACCCAACAGAACCTAGGGAGTCCTTTGGCATTGATGCGTGCGTGCGTGTGTGTGTGTGTGTGTGTGTGTGTGTACACTCATGCATGCATGTGCACATACAAGAGAGTGGCGCTTTGGGCAAATGGCCCTGATCTAGTGTAGCAGCGTTGAAATGAGTGCTTGGCTTCTCATAAAACAAAGTTCCCTTCCACAAGGCGACTTTAAGCAGCTTTACATGGCATGAACCCAGAAAATCTGCACAAGTCTTAGTTAATTTAGAAAGTTTACTTTGTCAAGTTTGAGGACATGCCTGTGACACAGCCTCAGGAAGTCCTGATGACATGTGCCCAAGGCGGATGGGGCACAGCTTGGTTTTCTACAATTTAGGGAAATGTGAGACACCAATCAATATATGTAAGTAGTACATTATTCCATCCAGAAAGGCGGGGACAACTCAAAGCAACCGGGCCTCCAACCCCAGGTTTCCAGGTCACAGGTAGCTGGGAGACAAATGGTTGCATTCTTTTGAGTTTCCGAAGAGTCTTTCCAAAGGAGGCAATCAGAATATACATCTATCTCTGTGAGCAGAGGGATGATTTTGAATAGAATGGGAGGCAGGTTTGCCCTGAGCAGTTCCCAGCTTGAAGGAGCCCAAGATATTTTTTTTTCACATATCCCCTCTTTTTTTTTTTTTTTTTTTTTGGTGATGGAGTCTCACTCTGTTACCTGGCCTGCAGTGCAATGGTGCAATCTCAGCTTACTGCAACCTCTGCCTCCTGGGTTCAAGCAATTATCTTGCCTCAGCCACCTGAGTAGGTGGGATTACAGGTACGGCCATCATGTCCTGCTAATTTTTTTTTTTTTTTTTTTTTTTTTTGAAGCGGAGTTTCGCTCTTGTTACCCAGGCTGGAGTGCAATGGCGCCATCTCGGCTCACCGCAACCTCCGCCTCCTGGGTTCAGGCAATTCTCCTGCCTCAGCCTCTTGAGTAGCTGGGATTACAGGCATGCGCCACCACGCCCAGCTAGTTTTTTGTGTTTTTAGTAGAGACGGGGTTTCACCATGTTGACCAGGATGGTCTCGATCTCTTGACCTCGTGATCCACCCACCTCGGCCTCCCAAAGTGCTGGGATTACAGGCTTGAGCCACCGTGCCCGGCTAATTTTTGTACTTTTTTTTTTTTTTTTTTTTTTTTAGTAGAGACAGGGTTTCTCCTTGCTGACCTCATGATCTGTCCACCTTGGCCTCCCAAAGTGCTGGGATTACAGGCCTGAGCCACCAGCTCAGCCCCTGCCTTTTCTTTTTAAAAGTCTTTTGGAGAAAGCATTTTAGAACAAAATGAGTCTGGTCTCAGGTTTCATCTGAACTCTCATGGCTAGAACAGTTTATTCCCAGACAGGTAGATCTCAAAAGCTCGTTTTTAGCAGGTTGTGAAGTCTCATGTCCTATGAAGAGAAAATGGGGGGAGGAAGGGAGAAAAACAACAACAAATGAAAGAACAATCCTGGAAAAATTGACAAAGGCCACATTACTCTGAAGTTCATACATTAGTAGGCAGGTATGAAAGTGACTTATGTATGTAAATAGGTTGCTGTTACATTCTTTTGAAGTTTAAGTTGTCTGGCATCAGTTCACAGGGCTTTGAGAAAGCACAGCTTAGTTTTCCGTGACTCCAAGTTAGGCAAAATGGAAAAAAAAGCAGGAAAAAAATTGAAAACACTATTTTGAAGACTTGTAGCTAAGAAAAATTAGAATTTGATTCAATCTGTAGAAAATAATAAAAATCGAAGACACATTAGGCAACACTAGAATCTAACAACAGGTGCACTATAGTTTTGAAAAACAATTTTTCTCTCTCCAGTTTCCCATAAAGGCAAATTATGTTAGAACTGGTTTGTTTTATTACACTTGGCCTAATTATTTGTATATAGTACATCAAGAATAATTATTTTTTACATAGGCTTTTAAATTGGCTTTGATGGAACTTATTTCATAAGAGGAATCTTAGACAAGACTTTTTAAAGCCAAGCCCAGCCATGGATTTGTGTCATCAAATACCTATAAGTTGAGTGAATTTCCTCTCCTCTTGAGATTCCAAGATAAACCTGGGGCTTCTTCATCTGTCAGGAAGTGACATACTTTACTTACCATAGGTCAGAAACCCTGTACATGGACTGTGTACACAAAATATGAGGCCAGTTTCCCAAGGGCTTTATTGGCTGCATAGGTCAAGTTTGATTCCTTAAAGAAAAGCACACCATTCCAGGCCAGGCATGGTGGCTCATGCCTGTAATCCTAGCACTTTGGGAGTCTGAGGTGGACAGATAATCAGGACATGAGTTCAAGACCAGCCTGGTCAACATAGTGAAACCCCGCTCTACTAAAAATACAAAAATTAGCCAGGTATGGTGGTGGGTGCCTGTAATCCCAGCTACTTGGGAGACTGAGGCAGGAGAACTGCTTGAACCCAGGAGGCAGAGGTTGCAGTGAGCCCAGATTGTGTCATTGCACTCCAGCCTGGGTGGCAAGAGTGAGACTCCTTTTCAAAAAAAAGAAAAGAAAAGCATATCATTCCAGTCAAAGCCTTGGTATTATATTCAATTTCTCCAATTGTGTCCTGTTACAAATGAAAACAGATTCTTATTACACTTATGCAAATAATTACATTGCCATAAGTTAAAAATACTCACCATTAGTTTCCAAATTCTGGAGAAATCAAGGGGAGAGAAACAAATATGCTCCAAATTTTGTTCATAGAATTATACTGAACTGTTAAAAGCTGTCAATAGTTCAAAAGAAAAGTTTTAAGACTCCAAAAAACAAAACAAAGGATCAGCAACCATTTTAACAAAAAGTCAAAAATACTAATTCAGTCTATGCAGCTAATTCCTGTTCTGTTTGGCACTCATGAACATTTTAGCTCTCCATGAGTCCTGAAAGTTTTTCCTCTGTTCTGATGTCACAATCTCCAAAGTTATCAGAAACCTGCACTCAAGAGCACCTTTTAGAATTTTATAGCTAATTATAAGACCACCTTCTAAAAAGTACCAAAACAAGACAACAATTGTCTGTGGATGAACAAAAAGTTTAGGGCAGCCATAGTTAAAGACACAATTGATGAAGAAATGTGTTACTTCTGTGGCACACAATAATTTGAACATAATTATGTTTGTAACTGATAATGTACACTAAGTTATATCAGAATTATAGGAGTTTCCCCTAATTTTGGAACACATACCAAAAACATATCTATACAAATACAGCTCAAAGAAAACCCAATACCATTTCACATTTGATAATGCTTCCTGTATAATTTTTGTACCAAATAATGCAAATTATGTTTTTTTGTTGGATTTCGGGGAACCTAAGTATCTTAAAGGATTAATTAGGTCAGAAAAAAAGACTGATAATTTATAATTTAATTTTGTAAAGTTCGTCAAATATCAAAGGTTTTAAACACTTGATATCACAAAATAGGATCATGGGTCATTGTAAAATAAGTCATTCATTTCACCGAAGTGATAACTCAAAGATTTTCTTAAAAAAGGAGAAAACCTTTGTTCTTTGAGACAGAAGACTAAATTTTCCAAACAGTAAGTCCTAATAAAAACAGCATTAAGCCAATTAAATTTGTTTTTCAAAATTTTGTAAACAATCTATAAATTTTAATATTGACCATAAGATATAACTACTCTAAGCCTTTTATAACCTTTATAACCTTTACTAAGGAGTTGGTTAATGCTTCAAGAAACTCTTGTTAATCTGACACAGGCCCATGTGCTGGTCCTGCATCAGTATGCCTTTAACATTAATGATTAATTTATGGAGAAACTGAACTTATTTTATCATTCAAAATTGGCATTTACAATCTTACATCCCCATCTCTTCCACAATAGTCCCTGGACCTTGAGGAGTTGAATAGCTTTAATTTCTTGCCCTGTGTCTCAGGAATGCAATTTATTTTGATTGGCATCTTTTATGGGGCCTAAAGATGAGGGTTTAATTGCTGTTAGTGTTTAAGATTTAGCAGGACCTGGTGTCTTTTTTAGACCCAGGAGTCAAAGCCCTGTAACTCAATGTCACAAGAACTTTAAAAGCACATAGAGGAAAATACATGGATGTAATAACCTTAATTAAGAAAATTTGTTCATTTGTTTTATTTTGAGATGGAATCTCACGCTGTTGTCCAGGCTAGAGTGCAGTGGCATGATTTTGTCTCATTGTAACTTCCATCTCCTGGGTTCAAGGGATTCTCCTGCTTCAGCCTCCTCAGTAGTTATGACTACAGGTGTGCACCACCATGCTTGGCTAACTTTTGTATTTTTAGAAGAGATGGGGCTTTGCCATGTCAGCCAGGCTGGTCACAAACTCCTGACCTCAGGTGATCCACCCACCTTGACCTCCTAAAGTGCTGGGATTACAGGTGTGAGCCACTGCATCCAGCCAAGAAAAATTTTTTATCTCAGTTTTTGTCCTAAGTGAACCAAAACTTAATAATAATATGACCACTTGATGATATTAAAGTTCTTTTTTTTTTTTTTTAACATAAATCCTCTTATTGTTACTTATGCTGACCATTCATGATATGCTTGGACTTTCTGGTTTGTCCTGAACATCCCTCCTTCTTAAACAATCAGTCGTTTTATTTTAGGATTACCTTTATCATACAAGATTCTTTCTCATATAAAATTATTTTTCTTTAAGCTTTCTTATCACAAAAAAACTCTTTATTTTTATAACTTTCTTTATACTCTTCTTATTTTCTGGTTCCTTTAACCTTGTTTCATACATAACCTTTAATTAGCTTTGAATTAGACAAACTTGTTCACTATTTTTTAAAAAGGATACTTTTTTTTTTAGCAAGAATGTTTTCCTACAGTATAAATTATTGGAAAATATACAAATAATAAAATCTCTACTATTTAACTTTATATTCTAAACTATGACCAGTTTGTCTACAAGTATTTATCCCATTACATTTAATTATTTTGTTTTAGTTGTTTACCTAGATTATTTATACAGTGCCGAAAAGGGGGCCATTCTCCTTGTTTTCTCCTCATTCTTAGATTGTTTGTTTCACATTTCTTCTTATTTCTTAAAAGGAGGAACTGAGCTGTAGTCCAGGGTTTTTGCATGGTAGATGGACATGTGCTGCTTGTGAGCAGGACTCCACATTCTGCCACCACTGAGTTGTTCCCACCCTTTTGCATGTTTCAGTTTCCCTCTTGAGAGGTCTACGACCTTGGAGAGGGCTCCAAATGCTGTGTGATCAGCCCTTATATGTGTTTCCTGGACAAGCCATTTTTTTGTTTGTTTGAGATGGAGTCTCACTCTGTCACAGGCTGGAGTGCAATGGTGTGATCTTGGTTCACTGGAACTTTTGTCTCCCAGGTTCAAGCAATTCTCCTACCTCAGCTTCCCAAATAGCTGGAACTAGAGGTAGGTGTCACCACATCCAGCTATTTTTTGTATCTTTAGTAGAGACAGGGTTTCACCATGTTGGCCGGGATGGTCTCAATCTTTTGACCTCGTGATCTGCCTACCTTGGCCTCCCAAAGCTAAGTGGATTACAGGTGTGAGCCACCGCACTGGGCCAACAAGCCATTTTTAAAATTAATTTTTGTTGGGGATTTCCCTGCAGGGCTGCTGCACATAGCAGGGGGTCAAACCCCAGATACTCCCACTAGGCCCGCAGTCACCCAGGAGCACCTTTCAGCTGGGAGGAGCAAAATGCCCTTTCTTTCTGGAGCTGAGAAAACTCAGTCTCTCATTAACATAAGAAAGCAACAGTTCAGTTCTTCATGCAAATACACATAGACGAACCAAATTAAGATTAAATCTGGGAGAAAAAGCAATAGAGAAGACCCTTTAGAATGCACTTCTGAACTAGAATTAGGACAACAACTTTAGACAGAAACAAACAACAACAACAAAAAACCTCTCAACAATATGATTACTGAGCGCTCTAATGATAAGGAGAAATTAAGACCAGCTGGTTGTTAATCTTAACTTTCTCCAAGACAAACCCCAATTCGGTTACTTACCTAGGGATGGGCCTCAGGCTGAAGACTGCTCTCTATCATCCTAGAAGCAGGAAAACAAACAAACAAACAAACAAACTTAATTTCCCTGTTGGGAGTGAGCTCAAACTCAATTATGGAGTTATCTGCCTTCCACTGTCACGGAAGCAGGAAAAACCTTGTTTTCCTTGTGTTGGAAGCAAGTAAAACTCCACAAAAAAAAAAAAAAAAAAAAAAAGAGCTGCACAGCAAAATAAACGTAGGATCTCGACCAAATTTTGGGAGAACTGGGATACTATGGAGGGGATGCTCTCAGACCTCAACAAATTGTCCTATTGTTTTGAGCCATAAAGTTAACTCATGCTGATACCAGGCACTGACAGATTTGTCAAAGGTCAGGGACATCTCCACTCAGAAGCCTTTTGTGGATACCAAAATGTGAACCCAGAAAATCTGAGACAGGTCTCAGGGGCCCGAGATATTTTCCTTTCACAACGGAAAACAGAACAAAGTCCAGGATCAAAGCCCTGATCGAATAAAAAAAGAATTCTTAGATAAGGAAAGCAATGATTATGACAAAAACAGAATCTTTAGCTTTGGGAAATTTGCTGAGAGTCTTAGGACAGGATCCTCTATGATGCTTTTTGTTTGTTTGTTTTGAGACAGGATCCCACTCTGCCACCCAGGCTGGAGTGCAGTGGTGCAATCATGGCTCAATGCTGCCTCAACTTCACAGGCTCAGGTGATACTCCCACCTCAACCTCCTAAGTAGCTGGGACTACAGGTGCATGACACCCATGCCTGGCTAATTTTTGTATTTTTTGTAGGGATGGGGTTTCATCATATTGTCCAGGCTGATCTCAAACTCCCAGGCTCAATCGGTCTACCCACTTCACCCTCCCAAAGCACTGGGATTACAGGTGTGAGCCACCGTGCCTGGCTGCTTTTGATATTTAACATCAGTGACATGGTGCTGAGAAACCTGGTTCTCTAAAATCATGGACAATGAGAAGTGTTCCTACTAGAAATCTTTTCAATGAGCATGGAACATCCCATCCCTGCCTGAAAGTTCTGAGCTATGCAGGTCATTGTCATACACAGCAACTTCGAAATTCAACTTAGGTGTAGCACTTCAGATAAGGGATTTTTGAATGCAGCATTCCACAATTAACTTAATTTTGTAGTTGTTGGGGAAGGTGGTCCTGAATTCACTTCCTAGCTCAGCTGGCAAAGTTTCTGACAGAACCTCCACCAATGTTTTCAAGTCCACACAACCTGTCTCCTTTTCTACTATTACTTTTTTTTTTTTTTTTTTAGACGGAGTTTCGCTCTTGTTACCCAGGCTGGAGTGCAATGGCGCGATCTTGGCTCACCGCAACCTCCGCCTCCTGGGTTCAGGCAATTCTCCTGCCTCAGCCTCCTGAGTAGCTGGGATTACAGGCACACGCCACCATGCCCAGCTAATTTTTTGTATTTTTAGTAGAGACGGGGTTTCACCATGGTGACCAGGATGGTCTCGATCTCTCGACCTCGTGATCCACCCGCCCCGGCCTCCCAAAGTGCTGGGATTACAGGCTTGAGCCACCGCGTCCGGCCCTCTACATTTTTTTTTAACTAGTGATACTCTTGTTCCTCCTGCCTCCTGAACAAATATTCCTGAGAAACCCAACTGCCAAACTGTCCTTGCTTCACTATGACACTCAACCCAGAGCTGCTCCTGCTTCCCCTTGTTCCATCCCCAAATCGTTCAGCATAAGCTCTGAACCCTATAAAAATCTTTCTTCATTCCCTTATGAGGAGATGCCCATGGATGATCATAGTACGTGTCTTTCCTTACCACCCTAACTTTTTAAACTGTGGGTATGTTGGCCACATGTGGTGGCTCATGCCCCTGTAATCCCAGCACTTTGGGAGGCTGAGATGGACGGATCACTTGAGGTCAGGAGTTTGAGACCAGCCTGGCCAACATGGTGAAACACCGTCTCTATGAAAAATAGAAAAATTAGCTGGGCATGGTGGTCCCATGTCTGTAATCCCACTACTTTACTTAGGATGCTGAGGTATGATAATTGCTTGAACCTGGCAGGCAGAGGTTGCAGTGAGCCAAGATCGCACTACTGCTCTCCAGCCTGGGCAACAGAGTGAGACTGTCTCAAAAACAAAACAAAACAAAAAAAGCAGCTGCCATTTACTGAGCTGTGTACAAGGCACGTGTTTAAAGTCTTTATGTTTCACACATGTAGCAGGGCCAGAGTCAGGAGCCTGGTACTCCTTTGTTGAGGTCGGTACCTCCAGAGAAGCAGCGCATTGAGCTCCTGTATCTGTCACTGTTTCCCAAGTATGAAAGAATTTGACCAACAGACAGGTTTCTGTAGAGACAACTGGGGAAAAATTGGCTACCAGCTTTTTATTTTATTTTATTTTTGGAGACAGAATCTTGCTCTGTCACCCAGGGTGGAGTGCAGTGGCACTGCCATGGCTCATTGCAACCTCTATCACCCATGCTCAGGTGGTCATCTCATCACAGCCTCACAAGAAGCTGGGACTACAGGCCTGTGCCACCCTACTTGCCTAATTTAAAAAATTTTTTAATAGAAATGGGGTCTCCCCATGTTGCCCAGGCTGGTCTTGAACTCTTAGGCTCTATGATATAATATATTTTCTGGGAAGAACAAAAAAAGAAAGAAAAAGAAAATAAGAACGAGGCTCAAGTGATCCACCCACCTTGGCCTCCCAAAGTGCTGGAATTACAGGTGTGAGCCACCATGCACAGCTGGCCACCAACTTGGATGTAAATGTGACATGGACTAGTTAGAAGAGTGATCCAGAGATTGAAGTGTGCACAAGAATCACCTGGAGCAGGTGTTAAAAGGCAGATTTCTAGGAACCCACTGCCCTAACCCTGCCCTGGGAAGTTAAAGGAAATTTTCAGACACATTTATTACAAATACATGTCAAAGTTTTGTTTCAAACTAAAACTAACTGCAAGGCAGGAGGCTTTCTAAAAGAAGAAGAAGACATGAACTCAAAGATTTCTCTCTTGGCAGAGACTTTATTTTGAGAGAGAGAGGGTCTCACTCTGTCACCCAGGCTGGCGTACAGTGGTGCAATCACAGCTCACTGCAGCCCCAACCTCCTGGGTTCAGAGTCTTCCTGCCTCAGCCTCCCAAGTAGCTGGTACTACAGGCCTGTGCCACCCGCCCAGCTAATGTTTTATTTTTTGTAGAGATTATGTCTTGCTATGTTGCCCAGGCTGGTCTCAAACTCCTGGGTTCAAGTAATTCTCCCACCGCCATCTCTCAAACTGCTGGGATTACGGTTATAAGCCACCTCACCTGGTTTGGGCAGAGACGTTTTAAAAGGAAAAATAAGAATGTTTAAATATTTGCTGGCCAGTATGGAACTACAAGCCACACGTGACTCTTGAGCCCTTGAAATGTGGCTAGTCTGAATCGAGATGTGCTAGAAGTGTGAAATACACACCAGATTTCAAAGACTTAATTGGTAAAAATGTGAAGTATCCCATTAGTTACTTCTATATTTATTGTATATTGAAATGATAATATTTTGGATATATCAAATTAAGTAAAATATATTATTCAAAATTAATTTCACTAGTTTTATTTTACCTTTTAAAAGATATGGCTGGCTGGGTGCAGTGGCTCATGCCTGTAATCCCAGCACTGTGGAAGGCCGAGGCAGGTGGATCACTTGAGTCCAGGAGTTGGAGACCAGCCTGGGCAACGTGGCAAAACCCCATCTCTACAAAAAATACAAAAATTAACCAGGCATGGTGGCATATGTCTGTAGTCCTACCTATTCGGGAGGATAAAGTGGGGAGGATTGCTTAAGCCTGGAAGGCAGAGGCTGCAGTGGGCCCAGATCGTGCCACTGTACTCCAGCCTGGGTAACAGAGTCAGACCTTGTCTCAAAAAAAAAAAAAAAAAAAAAAGATATGGCCATTAAAAAGTTTTAAATTATATATGTGGCTTGCATCTGCGTTTTACATGATGTTGCTATTGGAATGTCTGGTTAAAGATTATCAGAGCTCGGCCGGGCGCGGTGGCTCAAGCCTGTAATCCCAGCACTTTGGGAGGCCGAGGCGGGTGGATCACGAGGTCGAGAGATCGAGACCATCCTGGTCAACAAGGTGAAACCCCGTCTCTACTAAAAATACAAAAAGTTAGCTGGGCATGGTGGTGCGTGCCTGTAATCCCAGCTACTCAGGAGGCTGAGGCAGGAGAATTGCCTGAGCCCAGGAGGCGGAGGTTGCGGTGAGCCGAGATCGCGCCATTGCACTCCAGCCTGGGTAACAAGAGCGAAACTCCGTCTCAAAAAAAAAAAAAAAAAAAAAAAAAAAGATTATCAGAGCTCTTCTAGAATCGGTGAAAGGTCGTTAGGCTCCTCCCAAAGCCACAGTTAGCTGGGTGAGGCTCCTAGAAAGGGATCTTAAACCCATTAAAGTCTGTTAGAAAATTGTTCAGTTGTTTTGCTGGGAATGTAAAAGTCTTCCGGGAAGCAACAGCTATTTACACCAACCACAGCGTTTTACTCCAGCTTAGCTTTGGGACAGTCTCTTTCAAAGCCTTCAGAAAATCTGATTCTGTGGTTGAAGGAAGGCCTAGAAATTGCACTGTTAACCAGACCTTCCAATGGGTCCAACTCTGGTGGGTCTCTGAGTTTGAGAATCAGTGACATTGAAAGTGCTTCTATAGGCTTGGTGACCCACCAAAAGAGGGCATGAAATGGCCCTTTGAGAAAAGCCATCTGCTTCACAGAATGTCATCTGATGAGGGAAGTTGGGGACAGGATTTAGTGTGAGGCCAGGTGTTTACACTCTGCCTTGGGTAGGGTAACTCCCATAACACTCACCCTTTTAAGCCCACTTCCCTGTGTTAGCCTGTCGAGCTCCTTGGTTCAGGCCTGTGGTCTTCCAATCTTATTGTTCACCTGATCCCTAAGGGTCCAGTAGAGAATACAGTCATGAGTTCTTCGTTTCTGTTTCTGGTTGGGCTAGTAAAGCCCCTTCCTCGTTCCTCTTTTCTGCTTATCACTAGAGACAGAAACTAAAACCCTGGCTTCAGGATGCTGAAAGGCTAAAACAAAACAAAACAGTATTGATATTTCAGAATAAAGCCATTATATTGCTCTGTTAAATAAATCCATTGAGACCTGCATACCATCATCATTTTTTTCCCTTTTTTTGGAGATAGAGTCTTGCTCTGTCACCAGGTGCCAGGCTGGAGTGCAGTGGTGCGATCTCAGCTCACTGCAACCTCCGCCTCCCGGGTTCAAGAAATTCTTCTGCCTCAGCCTCCTGAGTAGCTGGGACTACAGGCGCACGCCACCACGCCCAGCTAATTTTTGTATTTTTAGTAGAGACGGGGTTTCACCATGTTGGCCAGGATTGTCTCAATGTCTTGACCTCATGATCTGCCCGCCTTGGCCTCCCAAAGTGCTGGGATTATAGGTGTGAGCCACCGTGCCCAGCCTTCTTTTTTTTTTTTTGAGAGACAGGGTCTTGCTATATTGCCCAGGATGGGCTCCAACTCCTGCCTCAAGTGATCCTCCTTCCTCAGCCTCCCAAAGTGCTGAGATTACAGGTGTAAGCCACCATGCCTGGCTCCCATCACAATTTGATACTGATGATGATCCATTTTCATACATAGAAACCAGCTCCTCTAATATGATAGAAATTTACATCATTCCTTTTCCATTTGAACTCATTGTCATTCTACTTCACCCACAGACTTTTATCACAATATGATAAAAGCTTTAAAGCACCCTTTCATATTCTATGCATTGAAATTATATATGTATAAATGAATATGGTGAAGTTTAATTGCCTTTAAGCAAAACAACATAAACATAATAAAATCTTTGAGAGTTATTTCATTTCCAAAGTAATTTTACTGGAAATACATCTCTTAATGAGCTTTTAAAATATAACTGTGAATAAATAATATTCATTGGGAGAAAGATATCTATACATATAAGTGCTATGAAACACTGATGTTAATATAAACAAGTATGTGGGGATGGATGGTTTTTTGTTAAAGCAATGTCACTCAATTTTTAAAATTCCTTGAATGATAAAAAAAAATCATACTTGATACATTAGCCAGCAACTTGGTTATGTCTGTTTTTTTTTTTTTTTTTTTTTTTTTGAGCTGGGCATGGTGGCATGCATCTGTAGTCCCAGCTACTCAGAAGGCTAAAGGGGGAGGATTGCTTGAACCCTGGAGGTTGAGGCTGCAGTGAGCTATGATTGCGCCACTGCATTCCAGCCTGAGTGACCGAGGGAGACCTTTTCTCCAAAAAAAGAAAAAGGATCGAAAACCATTTGATGTCTAAAAGGAATTGTCGCCTCATCATGAGACTCACTGGGTTTCTCAATGCCTACCCAATATGTCCAATTGTCCCTTGTTTGGGGCCTCCGAGGTGCTCCTTTCTCACCTGACCAAAAGAAAGGTATCCTCTCAGTCATCTTGAATCTTTGTCTAGAGGGGAAAGGGCTGTCAGAAAGGAGACACCTGGGGTAGGTACGGTGGCTCATGCCTGTAATCCCAGCACTTTGGAAGGCCAAGACAGGCAGATCACCTGGGGCTGGAAGTTGGAGACTACCCTGGCCTTGAACGAGATGAAACCCCGTCTCTACTAAAAATACAAGTTAGCTGCACATGGTGGCGCGTGCCTGTAATCACAGCTACTCAGGAAGCTGAGGCATGAGAATCACTTGAACCTGGGAGGTGGAGATTGCACCACTACACTTGAGCCTGGGTGATAGTGAGACTCTGTCTCAAAAAAAAAGAGACACCTGGAACACGGGAGTGTTCACCATCAAATCGAATTAGGGAAGAGTTCTTTTCGAAGTGGAGGATCTAGTATGGTAGGTGGGTCCCTTAAAATGGAATTCCAGGCACCCCTTGGAAAGTCTTGCTGTGTTCCCCAGGGGTTCACATCACCCAGGCATTCACACACACAGGCATGCTGAAAACCGCAGGTGCCACAGTTAAGAGCTTGACCTCCTGAAGAGGAGGTGGAAGCTGCTTTTCATAAACCAGAGCTGCCTTGCTATTCTGTTGGTTTTCTTTAGAGAGACTGGCTCCTTGGCCTTATTTCCCTCTTGTGCAACAAATTTCTTTCTTAAACTTCTCTGGATATGTCCTTAAGTTTTTCTTTAGCCTACAACTAGAACTTTTTTTTTTTTGAGACAGGGTCTTGCTCTGTTACGCAGGCTGGAATGAAGAGGCACGATCACAGCTCACTGCATGTCTGCCTCCTAAGCTCAAGTGATCCTCTCACCTCAGCCCCCTGAGTAGCTGAGACCACAAGTGCAGACCCCTCACCTGGCTAATTTTTGGATTTTTTGTAGAGATGAGGTCTCATTATGTTGCCTGAGCTGGTCTTAAACTCCTGGGCTCAAGTGATCCTCCAACCTTGGCCTCACAAAGTGCTGGGATTACAGGCCTGAACCACTGTGCTCAGCGGTACATTCAATATTTATTGGTTTGTAACATAGTAAAAATTTGAGGCTCTTTGGGATAAGCTGCTTGGGTTCAAATGCATACTTGCTGTTGAAATTTGGCAAGCTCTTTTCTTTTTTTTTTTTTTGAGCCAGAGTCTCACTTTGTTACAAAGTGGAGTGCAGTGGTGCAATCTCAGCTTACTGCAGCCTCCACCTCCTGAGTCGAAGCAATCCTCCTGCCTCAGGCCCCTGTAGTTGGGACTATAGGCGCATGCCACCACGCCTGACTAGTTTTTTGTAGAGACGGGGTTTTACCATGTTGCCTGGGCTGGTCTCATACTCCTGAGCTCAAACAATCCGCCTGCCTTGGCCTCCCAAAGTGCTGGGATTACAGGCTTGAGCCACTGTGCCCTGTCTGGAAGTTATTTTCTAAGCCTCAGTCTCCTCTTGTGAAAGTTTGTTGTTTTGGGGAAGTAAGCAGTTCAATGCACACAAAGTTCTGAGCATGTGTCAAGGACAGTAAGCACTTAATAAATGTGAGCTATTATTGCTGGTATGTGAGCTATTATTATTGGTATGTGATGTAAATTTGGCCTTTTAAATCTCCCCAGGACAGGCAGTGCTTATAAAATGCTTTGAGACTCAAAAGATAAATCACTCTGCGGAGTCTCCAGCCCTGTTGTTACCATCATGCTACTCTGCTCCTTCTTAGCCCCATTTTCCTGGGGAAGGTTGAGTAAGAGAGGCGGGTGCTGAGTGTCATAGGGCTGTGGGGAGTGTCAGAGCCTCAGAAACTAAGCAGGGCATCCACAGTGTCTGAGCTCCTCAGCCTAAACTCGGGTTCCATTTTAGCCTCTACTTTGCTGGCCAAGGCACTCAGCTCCACTCTGTGCACTCCTCCGTTCCATACCGGAGTGGACCTTGGCCCAGTGGAAGATCTCTTGGGCTTGAATCCTACACTATCACTAATAGTTATTGAACTTGGGAAACAAACTTCTCAGAATGCATTTCCTCTACCATAAAATAGGATTAGCAGTACCTCTCTTAGGGATGTTGAGGGGGTCAAATGAAAGAAGGCTATGTACCCGGGCACATAGCAGGCCTCTGATTCCTCCTGAATGTTACAATTATAGTAGGTCGGCATTAAGGTATCTTTTTGTGCCTAGTCATGCAAGGAAAATAGGCATGACTCAGGCAGATAAGACCGTTTCACATGTCTTTGCCAAAGCAGAGCCTAGTGCTGGTAGATAAGCTGGTTTGGCCTGTGTTGGCAAAAGGTTGGTGAGTGCTTGGGAATTGAATCTAGGACTGTCAGGGCCATTTTGAAGTGGAGCTGCTTGTTTATTCAACATTTGGGATGTCACCCTTGTTGACAATAATCCTCAGAAACATCATCCTCATCTATGAGGTACGCTCTTTGGCAGCCATGTTTGTATCACGTGACCTCATCTTTGACTGGACCAGGTTAGACACCTCACCCAAGCGGGGCGATCAGATTTTCCTCTCCAGGGAACTTGGCATAGAGACTCAGAGCTTTCATTCTCTTTCTGGGATCATTTTTGAATGGAAGGGATATGAAAACTGGGTGACAGGGTATGGTCACCTTTTCCCATATAGATTGAGAGGTAGGGAAAGCCAAACTGCAGAGAGTGAGCAAATGACGTACAGAAACAGAGGAGGGAGGTGGAAACTGTATATTCCTGGGTTCTCAGCAGTTCCCACTTCCTGTTTCAGACTCCTCCTCAGGCCTGAGCACATTTTGACCTTTGCATTTCACGAGACACTTCTGAATCCTTAATGATAAATCCATTTTTGATTGCTTACGTTGGATCATTTTGTATGTTAAGCTCTTTTGCTGTCAAGTTACAGAAGTCAACTTGAGCCATCTTAAGCAGAGAGAGGAAATTACTGGAAGGTGCTGGGGGCATCTCATGAGATCTGGGAGGTTTAAAGAACCCAGTTTTAGGAGGTGCTGGTACAAGGGCAACCCTGGGTTCTTCAGCCACAGATTGGAAAGCCAACTTTCTTCTGAGCTGCTGTCATTAAGATGCTTCGCCTTTGGGCCTCTCAGTTCAAAACTGCAAATTCCTGGGGTGGAGAGAATCTCATTGATCTATGATGAGATAATCACTAATGGGTAGGGGTAGCTTCAGGCAGCAGAGACACAGCTGCTTGAGAGAGTTTCATTATGAGAACAGGTCATGCCATTATCCAAGGACAGGGAGTGGCACTGATCAGCCAGTCCAAGTGACGTCCTGGGCAAGTTGGTTTGTGCACTTGTTTACAACTATTATGGGCAGGAAACTGTGTTTCTCACTGAGAGGGGTGCAGAAAGCTATAACACAGGGTCTCTAACATCAGAGAATGTATAATCTGTCTACAAATAATCATATTCCAAGAAAACCCGTGATAACTGCTAGAGGAGCTGTATAAGCATAAAGTGCTACAGGAATTTAGAGAAAGGCGAGCTATATTCGAGTAGTGGTGACTATGGCCCAGATGTCAGAGCAGGTCATGGTTGGCAAATGACTTCTCGAACAAGACACTAAATATGCACTTTACATGCCTTGTAATAACAACCAAAAGGAGCGTTTATTTAACATGAAATGTAAAATCAGTAAAGCAGGAATGTATCTTTGATGGACTAATCCGTAGCATGTGAGCCACACTGACATATACAAATGTAGCAGGTCAGGAGTGGACACAGACCAATTGTGCCAGGGTTCTGTCTGAATTCTAAGGCAAATTAATTATATTCCTGTGATCCTGAGTACCAGCCCTGACTGTTAGCCTTTGGCCAACTTGTCCCCCCTGAATTCTCACCCCCATAGTACTTGTGTGTGTGCTTTTCTGGGCTCACGGCCCTTTTTGCACTGGTCATTGGGAAGGCTCCTTCCAAGGCAAACACATTCTTAATCTGTGCACGAAATACTCCCTGCACATCTTGAATTTTTAAAAAACAATTTATTTTTAATCTTTTAAATTTTAAAATGTTTTTCAAGATGGGGTCTTGACATGTTGCCAAGGCTGGTCTTGAATTCCTGGACTCAAGCAATCCTCCTGCCTCAGCCTCCCAAGTAGCTAGGATTATAGATATGAGCCATTGTGCCCAGCTCTCCCTTGAAACCTTTGCCTCAACAAAAACCTGGGTGACTTTATCTGTTTCCGTTTTATCAACTGTCACATATATGGGAATTTTTCTCAACTTTTTTTTTTTTAAAAATAGCTCATATTTTTCTCTTATGCTTCAGACGTATGCATCCTACTGCCTATGGAATCTCCTCCTAGCATGGCCCAGGAACTTCCAAATCAATGAGCCTGGGTGTAGCATTACCCATTCATTCTCTATTCTCTGATCCCTCTATTACACCCATGCTACATACCCATACTCCAGCCTGGAAGTGAAATTTTATTCTTTTTTTAAATTAAAAAAAATTTTTTTGAGATAGGATCTCACTCTGTCACCCAGCTGGAGAGCAGTGGTGTGATCTCAGTTCACTGCAACCTCCACCTCCTGGGCTCAAGTGATCCTCCTACCTCAGCCTCCTAGGTAGCGGGGGCTGCAGGTGTGTGCCACTATGCCAGGCTATTTTTTTTGTAGTTTTTATAGAGATGGGGTTTCACCATGTTGCCCAGGCTGGTCTTGAACTCCTGGGCTCAAGCAATCTGCCTGCCTTGGCCTCCCAAAGTGTTGGGATTATAGGCGTGAGCCACTGTGCCCAATGTGGAGTATATACACAATGGAATAGTAAGCAAATTTCACTAATTTGCTTGAAATTTTATTCTTCTCCCTTCTTTATCTACCATGTCAAATTGATAACCAAGTTGCTGTGATTGGTCTCCTCAATATTTCTCCAATTTGTTTCCACCCTTGTTGCTGCCCCATCAATCCCATGATGGACGTAATGTACAACTGTCTTTGCCTCACCATCTGTATTAGTTACCTATTGCTATGTGACAAATTACCCCCAAATTTAACCAGCAAACATATTATCTCACATGGTTTCTGGGGGTTAGGAATCCAGGAGCA
The DNA here is from genome assembly GCF_048565385.1 of Saimiri boliviensis. Classification (NCBI taxonomy): domain Eukaryota; kingdom Metazoa; phylum Chordata; class Mammalia; order Primates; family Cebidae; genus Saimiri; species Saimiri boliviensis. The sequence continues at coordinate 33,973,545 of NC_133450.1, read as the reverse complement.
GCTTAGTGGAGTGGAACTGCAGCAGGGTGCTTGTGAGGTTATAGTCAAGCTGTCAGCTGGGGCCACCATCATCTCAAGGCTCAACTGGGGCTGGAGATTCTGCTTTCAAGCTCACTCACATGGTGTGAGCAGGACCCTTTCCTTGCTGGCTGTTGGCTGGAGGCTTCAGTCAGCCTTGGCATAGATTACCTGAGTGTCATGACATGGCAGCTGGCTTCTTCCCAAGTGAGTAATGCATATATTTGTGTGTGTATGTGTGTGTGTGTGTGTGTGTGTGTGTGTGTGTGTGTGTGTGTGAAAGAGAGAGAGAGAGAGAGAGAGAGAGAGAGAGAGAGAGAGGAAAGCTACAGTCTTTTAAAACCTAATTACCCATGTTTTCACTCCAGCCACATTCTAGTGGTTGCATAGAACAAAGCTAGTGCATGTGGGAGGGTGTGCATGAAGACCAGCATGTGAGGATCCTTGGGGGTCACTTTGGGGGTTGGCCACCACAATGTCAATTCACCCTTTTGGTAAAACAATGAGTTTCCTTTGAGAAACCACTTTTCCTTTGAGAAAACAATTTTCCTTTGGGAAACCACCCTCCCCCACTGCCAAGCTATAGTATGAGTGGGGCTGCCCCTCCCTCATTTCCAATATCGGTCCCCATTTACAGCATGGGTCCTGACTGGCTAATGCTGATCAGCACATCTGTTCTGCTGTGGACTGAATGCTTGTGTCCCCTCAAAATTCACATGTTGAAATCCTAATCCACAATATGGTGGTATTTGTAGGTGGGGCTTTTGAGATGGAATTGGGGTAGATGAAGTCATGAGTGTGGGGCCCTATGAGATTAATGCCCTTAAAAAAGAGGAAGACGGCCGGGCGTGGTGGCTCAAGCCTGTAATCCCAGCACTTTGGGAGGCCGAGGCGGGTGGATCACGAGGTCAAGAGATCGAGACCATCCTGGTCAACATGGTGAAACCCCGTCTCTACTAAAAATACAAAAAAAAGTTGACCGGGCGCGGTGGCTCAAGCCTGTAATCCCAGCACTTTGGAAGGCCGAGGCGCGTGGATCACGAGGTCAAGAGATCGAGACCATCCTGGTCAACATGGTGAAACCCCGTCTCTACTAAAAATACAAAAAACTAGATGGGCGTGGTGGCGCGTGCCTGTAATCCCAGCTACTCAGGAGGCTGAGGCAGGAGAATTGCCTGAACCCAGGAGGCGGAGGTTGCGGTGAGCCGAGATCGCGCCATTGCACTCCAGCCTGGGTAACAAGAGCGAAACTCCGTCTCAAAAAAAAAAAAAAAAAAAAAAAAGAGGAAGAGACTGGGCATGGTGGCTCACCCTGGGTGTAATCCTAGCACTTTGGGAGGCCAAGGCAGGAGGATTGCTTGAATCCAGGAGTTTGAGACCAGCCTGGACAACATAGTGAGACCTCATGTCTAAAAAACAGTAAACAAAATTAGCTGGCATGGTAGTACAAACACCTGTAATCCTAGCTACTGTGGAGGCTGAAGTGGGAAGGATAGTTTGAGCCTGGAAGGTAGAAGCTCTCTCTCTGTCTCTCTGTGCACACACCAAAAAAAGCCATGTGAGGCCATAAAGGAAGAAGAAGGCTCTCTCCTACAACCCAGTCATGCTGAGACCCTGATCTTAGTGTCCAGCCTCCAGACCAGTGAGAAATAAATGCTTGTTATTGAAGTCATCTGTCTATGGTAATTTGTTATAGCAGCCTAAACTGACTAAGACACAGTCAGTCTGGCCTTAGTGATAGACTCAGGGATGAGCAGATAATCCAACAGAAAGCCAGTGACATCGGGAAGTATTTGCTGGGGTTCTGGAAAGAATCTAACAAGCTTCAACAGAATCTCCTGGAAGGGATGCACTCTCTTCCCCTCACCTAGGTGTTGTGAGACTGTGAGGCTAGAGCTACTGGCATTTTGCCAATGAAAGGTGACCCAGCCTGGGAATGAAGCTGATTCTCAGGAGAAGCAGAGCCAAGAGATGGATGCTGGAGCTGTCTATCAAGTCAAGTGCACAGTGGGCCTGTGTGTAAAATGTTCAGTTATACTAAGCAATAAATAAATTTAAAAAATTAAATTTTTTTTTTTTTTTTTTTTTTTGAGACGGAGTTTCGCCCTTGTTACCCAGGCTGGAGTGCAATGGCGCGATCTCAGCTCACCGCAACCTCCGCCTCCTGGGGTCAGGCAATTCTCCTGCCTCAGCCTCCTGAGTAGCTGGGATTACAGGCACACGCCACCATGCCCAGCTCATTTTTTGCACTTTTAGTAGAGATGGGGTTTCACCATGTTGACCAGGATGGTCTCGATCTCTCGACCTCGTGATCCACCCGCCTCGGCCTCCCAAAGTGCTGGGATTACAGGCTTGAGCCACCGCGCCCGGCTAAAAAAATTTTTTTTAAGACAGAGTCTTGCTCTGTCACCCAGGCTGGAGTGCAATAGTGCCATCTTGGGTCACTGCAACCTCCGCCTCCCGGTTTAAGTGATTTTTCTCGCCTCAGATTCCCAAGTAGCTGGGATTACAGGCACCCACCATCATGCCTGGCTAGTTTTTGCATTTTTGTAGATACGGGGTTTCACCATGTTGGCTAGGCTGGCCTCGAATTCCTGACCTCAGGTGATCTGCCTGCCTCAGCCTTCTAAAGTGCTGGGATTACAGGCGTAAGCCACCACACCTGGCCAAAACTTTTCTTAAGGTGGTTATACTGGGATTCTGTTCCTTGTTATATAAAGAGCCTAATCAGTTTTGGCCAATGTTCCCTACACAGCCTTTCCGGCCTAAAACATAAATCTGATCATTTTATCTCTTGCATCAAACCTTGTGGCATCTACTCAGTGTCTACTGGGTAGAGTCTAAGCTCATTAACATGGCAGTTGAGGTGTACCACCCCGCCCTCCTAATATCCACCTTCAGCCGCTTTTTTTCTTGCTTCTCTTTTGAGCAATGCTCAACTGTTTATACCATATACCCTGACATATGAATAGGGTCTTTGACTGGAAGCTCATGAGACTTAATCAGGAATTAGGGCAGTAGAAGCTGTGAGAGTGGACTACAGCCAGCCTGATCAAGATAGTTATATGCCCCAGATCTAGACCCAGAAACTGTGTCAGTTTGATGTGCTCATAGTAGAGATGCTAGGCCTTTCCTAGTCGTTGGCACCTGTGGTCTGAAGTATCTCCCAAAATTAATGTGTTGGAAATGTAATCCCCAATTCAACAGTGTTGAGAGGTGGGGCCTTTTGGGAGGGTTTAGGTCATGAGAGTTCCACCCTTGTGAATGAATTAATGATGTTATAAAGGAGTTTGACGGAGGGAACTCACTCCTCTTGCCTTTTTGTCTTCTGCCATGTGGAGACACAGCTTTCCTCTCCTCTAGAGAGTGCAGCATTCAAGGTGCCATCTTGGAAAGAGAGAACACCCCTCATGAGATGCTGGCACCTTAGTTTTGGACTCCTAGCCTCCAGAACTGTGAGAAATACATTTCTCTTCTTTATAAATTACTCAGTCTGTGGTATTCCGTTATAGCAGGATAAACAGACTAAGATTCTAGCCTTGAGTCAGGCTCCAAGTCTCTGTAGCCCTGTATTCCTAAGGTTATTTCACTGTGAATTCAACCAATTCTCTACAGAGCTCAATAGGGTGGTCTAATTGCTTCAGCAATGAAATATCTTAGTTCAGTTCTCCTTAACCCAAGCCATGGACCATTTAGATGAGTATTCAATATCCAAGCTCCTAAAAGATTAGACTGTTAGTTTGAGGTACAGTAGCCAGGAAGAAAAATATGGTGGAGCTTCCCATTCCTTTCACTTTCTGTGCAAGAGTAAGCCACTTTTTTTCTGGACTAAACATGGCCCACTTATGGGTAGTCTGATTTATAGAACAGATAAGATATCAAGTGTTCTTCACTGGATTAATTCTGTTTACCTTGCCCCTAATAATTATATCAGGGAAGGAATAATTTCCCAGATTGGGGCTGATGTGTCAGGGTCTCTACGTTGGCACTGTTATGAATTGCTTTAGGGAATTCATGCTTTTGAGGCTTCCCTGTTGATATAAAAAAGGAAATAACCCAGTATTTAGTCAGTTTCCAGTTCCTGATAGCTTGTGGAGGTGGAAGAGGTTTACAGGGTAGGTATTAGGGAGTGGTTCTTGGGTAGACATGGCTCTTGTCAGTTTCTTTCCCTTTTTCATAACTCTCTTGAGTACTGCTAGGGTTTGAATGTGTTCCCTAAACAAGATGGCAGACTCGTGGTGAGAAGCTGTGAAGCAGGAGTAGAAATTAGTATGCCGAGAAGCAGATTTTAAAAGCAGTTTCTCTTCAGACCGTCTTTTTTCATATCACTTGATAAGCATCTTGAAACACCATGGCTATAGCTGCAGTAAAATGGGTGGGGTCAAAGCTAACTATCTTGAAACATTTATTTTCAATCCAAAATGGAGATTTATATTGTGTTTGTCATAAATCTACATGCTCTCCTCTACCAGATGACTATAATTGCAAAGTAAAGCTTGCTCTGACTTCTGATGGCAGGACAATAGTATGTTACCACCCTTCTGTGGACATTGCATATGAACACACAAAACCTATCCCTTGGCCAGATCCTGTGCACAATAATGAAGAAACACATAATCAAATCCTGAAAACCAGATTGGAAGAAAAAGTTGAACCCCTTGAGCAAGAACCTATGGTAGAACAACTTAGCAAAATGTTCTTTATGACTAAGCACTGCTGGTATCCTTATGGACGGTATCACAGATGTCATAAGAATCTGAATCCTCCAAAAGACAGATGATGCTGAGGTTCCTGGGAGAATCAAAGAGAAATGTGCCTCATTTGCCATTTGAGAAAATGCAGCTGGTGTATACTAATATATAGTAAAGTAATAATGATATAATATTTTTTCATAAATTAGAATGTGTACTTTTATATATGTTAAGCAATTCTGAATTTGACATTCTCATTTAGAGAAACCTATTACATTTTCTTTTTCTTTTTCAATTTTAGTCTTTCATTTATGTATGGTCTCCAATTTAGAACTTTTCCATAGTGCCAAAGCCATACGTATTCAGTAGAACATCCATAGATTACATCAGAACACTACTATAAAATAGGCTTTGTGTTAGATGATTTTGCTCAACTGTAGGCTAATGTAAGTGTTCTGAGCATATTTAAGGTAGGATTGCATTTTCAATTTATGGTATTTTCAATTTACAGTGGGTTTATTGGGATGTAATCCTACCATAAGTTGAGAAACATCTCTTTTTCTGGGTCTAGTATGATTTAAGTATTTTTACATCATTAGCCAAACATTGTTAGTAGTATAAACATAATTAATAAAAAGGTGCATGGCTTTCTTGAGGGAGATTTTTAAATTGCCTTTGAGAATAAACTCATAAGGTCTACCAAGAAAATAAATGTTACAATGTTTCAATTGGCTTCTAGAAAATAATTAAATTATTGATATTTTGATCAGGTTTTACTATCTACTAGGCCCCTTCCATCCATTCTTATTGAATTCTCAAAATAATCCTTTGAAGAAGGAGCACAATCATATTTTACAGTGACTCAAACCCCACCAAACAAGTGGGAGAGCCCGGAGCCAAACTGTCAGGCTCCAAAGCTTTTTTTCAGTGCATCACAATGACAAAGGGGTGGTTTTCTTTCACCCAAGAATGTGCTTTCCTAGAGATTTTTCTAGATAGAATATTATGTAATTTGTTTTGAGGGTTTTTTTTTTCCTGGCTGTCTTAAAGATTATGCTAGCTTCAGAACATATGCAAACAGCTGCAGCTCTGTGGTTAAAATGTTAATGTCACTTAGACTAGTGTTATGAGAATGTTAATAGATAATTCTTCTGCCACTACTAGCTTACATGTGATCCTTAATAGCATTGCTTCCCCTTCAATTTCTATTTAGGAGGTGAAGAATCTTTTAATAAGTAGAAAATTGCTTTATTTAAACTTGTACTGTAAAATGTTTGTGATACAGTAAAATTGATGTGAAAAATAATTTCTCATTCAAAATCTATTGTTTGATCTAGTTCTTTTTTTTTTTTTTTTTTTTTTTTTGAGACGGAGTTTCGCTCTTGTTACCCAGGCTGGAGTGCAATGGCACGATCTTGGCTCACCGCAACCTCCGCCTCCTGGGTTCAGGCAATTCTTCTGCCTCAGCCTCCTGAGTAGCTTGGATTACAGGCACGCACCACCATGCCCAGCTAATTTTTGTATTTTAGTAGAGACGGGGTTTCACTATGTTGACCAGGATGGCCTTGATCTCTTGACCTCGTGATCCACCCGCTTCGGCCTCCCGAAGTGCTGGGATTACAGGCGTGAGCCACTGTGCCTGGCATTGATCTAGTTCTTTTAATAAAGGAACTCTAGTTGAAGTTTCAAGTTAAAAAAAAAAAAAAAACAGAGGTAGGCGGGGCGCCGTGGCTCACGCCTGTAATCCCAGCACTTTGGGAGGCCAAGATGGGTGGATCATCTGAGGTCATGAGTTAGAGACCAGCCTGGCCAACATGGTGACACCCCATCTCTATAACAACAACAAAAAAGGAGGTGATTAGGTCATGAAGACTCTGCCCTCATGAATGGATTAATGCCATTATCATAGGAGTGGGTTTGTTATTGAGAGAGTGGGTTTCTCATGAAAGTGAGTTCAGCCCTCCCCTGCTCTGTCTCTTACATGCTTTCTTGCTATGGGATGCCTTCTGATCTAGGCCACTCATATTAGTAACTTCATAGGTATTTTCAATATTGTACACTAAGTTCAGCAACAACAACGACAACAAAAATCAGATTTTAACAATCTAAAGACGTCGGATAGGTACATAAAGGTGAACCTGAGTAAAAAAGTGGACATTAAAAAAACCCATATATTTCTAAGAGAAATTACTTAAGTATATTTATTACTTTGAAAAAATCTTCAGGCCGGGTGCTGTGGCTCACACCTGTAATCCTAGCGCTTTGGGAGGCCGAGGTGGGTGGATCACCTGAGGTCAGGAGTTCAAGACCAGCCTGGCCATCATGGTGAAACCCCACCTTTAAAAAAAAAAAGAAAAAAAAGAAAAGAAAGGAAAAGAAAAGAAAAAATCCTTATAATTATAAGCTGGAGGCAAGGAGGTAATACTTTTACTTTGTGTTGGGGTTTCTTTTGGATAGCAATTTTTCAGCATCTGGTGATATTTAGGACATTTTCAGAAAAACAGAAAAGTTGGTCAGAATGAATGTTTTCCTCAGGCATGTAGTTGTGTAATTTTAAATGAAAATGACAGTAAAATTTTGAATATGCATTCATGATCATAAAACATTAAGACAAAGAAAAATGGAAAATGCACATGCACATAATTAAGTTTTATTTTTCTCCCCCGGAGTCCCGCTCTGTCGCTGAGGCTGGTGTGGGGTCTCGCTCTGTCGCTGAGGCTGGTGGTGCAATCTCAGCTCACTGCAACCTCTGCCTCATGGGTTCAAGCGATTCTCCTGCCGCAGCCTCCTGAGCAGCTGGGATTACAGGCATGCGTCATCATGCCTGGCTGATTTTTTTGTATTTTTAGTAAAGTAGGGGTTTCACCATGTTGGTCAGGCTGGTGAGGCTCACACCTGTAATCCCAGCACTTTGGGAGGTCAAGGCTAGCAGATCACTTGAGATCAGGAGTTTTAAGTTTTAGTTTATGATTAAGTTTTAAGAATTAAGAACCCCTCTTAAAACCAAGTATACCTATGACTATGATTCATATTTTGAAAATACAATTGTTCTTATAGAAAAACATGAAAGGGAATGTTAAATAATGCTAAGTACGGTGGCTCAAGCCTGTAATCCCAGCACTTTGGGAGGCTGAGGCGGGTGGATCACGAGGTCAAGAGATCGAGACCATCCTGGTCAATATGGTAAAACCCCGTCTCTACTAAAAATACAAAAAAGTAGCTGGGCATGGTGGCACATGCCTGTAATCCGAGCTACTCAGGAGGCTGAGGCAGGAGAATTGCCTGAACCCAGGAGGCAAAGGTTGCGGTGAGCCGAGATCGCGCCATTGCACTCCAGCCTGGGTAACAGGAGCGAAACTCCGTCTCAAAAAAAAAAAAAAAAAAAAAATAATAATAATAATAATGCTAAGTAGTTTTCACTTAGGGGTTGGGAATAAGGATGACTTTTAAAAATCTCACATCTATGTTTTAATAAATGATGAGGTACTAATTTATATTGAAAAACACTAAACAGAAAAAAAAAAATCCACAAGAGGGAAATACAGCAAACTACAATCAGAAGTTGAGTTGTGAGACAGTATTGTCTTCCTCTTTCAATATTTTCCTGTTGAACATTTTTCCTGTAATAAGCATATATATATATATATATACATTTTATAATAGAAGTCAAACTTTATTTTAAAAATTAAGATTAAATCCTGTTTTCAGTTTTTCTTTGCAGTTTTATTATGTGACAAAGGGGGTTGGGTGGAGCATTCATAGAGCAGTTGAAAATCTAGGAATCAGTTCAGGGGTCAGAAATGATTTTTAAAAATAATTTAAAATTTTTCTATTGATACATTTTATACATATTTATGAGACATACGAAATATTTTATTACATGCATAGGATGTGTAATGATCAAGTCAGGGTATTTAAGATATTCATTACTTTGTTTATTTATCACTCTACGTGTTGGGAACATTTTAAGTCCTCTCTTCTAGCTGTCCTAAAATATAAAATACGTTGTCGTTAACTATATAGTCACCCTACTCTGCTATTGAATATTAGATTTTATTTCTCATATCTAACGGTATGTTTGTACCTATTAATCAATCTCTTATCTCCCCCACCCCATCAGCAAATTTTTCCTGTAAAGGACCAGACAATAAATATTTTCAGCTTTTCAGGCCACATGGTCTCTACCACAGCTACTCAGCCCTGCCTTTGTAGCACAACAGATACAGGCAATAAGTAAATTAACAGGGGTGGCTTTGTTCCAAAAATTTTTTATTTATAGATACTGACCTTTAAATTTCATGTGTTATCAATTCTTCTTCTTCTTTTGTTTCCTAACAACCATTTAAAAATGTAAAACTACTCATTTGCTATATAAAAACAGATGAGAGGCTGAATTAGGCCCATAGGCCGTAATTTGCTCATTTCTGAATTAGATGAAATCAGGATGGCAATGAACGAAACATACCACAGTTATGCTAAAAATCTCCAATAGAGATGCCAATACATTTTGTGTTTATTTCAATCTGTGATTTCTCTACATTTTTCCTTTAAAGATTTGCTTCTAATTTCGATGTCTTAGGAAAAGGATGCCAAGCCATTTTGTTGAAACATTAATATAGGCATAGGACGACCTGAAAAAAATGCTCATGCAAATCCCGGTCTATAAATATTCAGTCCTTTTTGTGCTGCGCATTTCTGGAAAACATGAATAACATACATGAATCAGCGATGACTCTATAATAGGGGTATAAACAGAATATTGTACGATCACACAGGAGGAAGAGTAATTCTGCTCATGGAAGATGAATTTGTCTTTATTAGAAAATTGGTAAAAAACAGTCCAATAGTGATATAGTTTGGTTCTGTGTCCCCATCCAAATCTCAGGTTGAATTGTAATTCCCAGTGTTGGGGGAGGGACCTGGTGGGAAGTGATTGGCTCATGGGGGCCCATTTCCCTCATACTGTTCTTGTGATAGTGAGTTCTCAAAAGATCTGGTTTGGGAAAATTTGTGCATTATAAAATGCCAATGTTCATCAGGCCAACAACTAGATAACATTTTTTTTCTTTTAATTGAATTGTTGAAAAATGTGCGCTTTGAATGAAGAGACCTTGCAAACAGGCTTTGAGTGAGCAACATAGCTGTTTATTCACCTGGGTGCAGGTGGGCTAAGGCCATAAAGGGCATTAGCAAAGGGCAGTGGGATAGGAGTTGGGTTTTTATTTTATTTTATTTTATTTTTTTTAATTTTTTTTTTTTTTAAGACGGAGTTTTGCTCTTGTTACCCAGGCTGGAGTGCAATGGCGCGATCTCGGCTCACCGCAACCTCCGCCTCCTGGGTTCAGGCAATTCTCCTGCCTCAGCCTCCTGAGTAGCTGGGATTACAGGCACGCGCCACCATGCCCAGCTAATTTTTTTGTATTTTTAGTAGAGACGGGGTTTCACCATGTTGACCAGGATGGTCTCGATCTCTTGACCTTGTGATCCACCCGCCTCGGCCTCCCAAAGTGCTGGGATTACAGGCTTGAGCCACCGAGCCCGGCCAGGAGTTGGTTTTTATAGGTTTGGGTAGTTTTTTGGGGGGCAAGGGTGTTGCAGAGTAAGATCAGTTGCAGCGGTGGGGGGTAGGGGGGCAAGGAGTATACCTGACCACGAGTTCAGTTACAATGGCAGGGTTGGGTGAGAGGTATTTACATTATCATAAGAACAATTAAGATGGTAGGGTTGGGTGATGGGCTTGTCGGGGGAAGGGGATGGGAGGCATCAGCCAAGGCAAGCAGGACTTCAGACTTTCAGGCTCCAGGATTGCATATGGGAGACCTAACATGAACAAACACACACTGTCTTATAAACCCATCCTTACTCCCACATCATAGGTAACTAACTTTACAACTACTTCATGTACCCACTGAGGCTCTTTTGATTTGCACGTGTAACTATGAATGGACAATCTTATCCCATAGAAACTATCCGAATTTCATATTGTCAGTTGCTCTCCTTCCTGAACTACTTTTTCTCTGTTTAAGTCTAGTTGCAAGCACACCAACTCCAGACTCTGGGCACTTCTCAAAAATTTGGTGTCCTGGCTTCTACATAAAAGCATTAAAGCAAAGTTAACCCATTTCTTTATGCCTAAGTTTCTAGGCTACCAATTTTATCGGGAAAACACAAGAGTTAAATGTGGAGGGCTGTGTCAAACACAGCCAACTTTGAAGGCACGACATAAGAATTGTAAACTTTCATGCGTTACATTACAGCAATCAGAACGGGGAGCATTAACCAAATACCATTTGAACTTAAAAGCAGCTTGAAACCTCTTTCAGTCACTCTCCCAGAGTGACGGAAACGCAGAAATCTGTATTACAGCCTCAATTCAAGACAGCCTTCCAGCTGCAATCCTGTTTTCAACATTTCATCACTCAAACCCTTTTATTTAAAAAATACTTCAGTTCCTTAGTCTTCTCAGTACAACTAAACCATACAGCTGTGGCATGGTTGAAAAAAAAAACAAACAAAAACTCGAACATCTAGGAGCTCCCCTGCTTTGAGGGCAAATTTACATTGCAAGCAGTGCGGTAAGGAAAGGCCAGGTATTTTTGCAAAGCTAAGTCTCTCCTAATTAGCAATCTTCTGGGTATCTACGAAAAACTAGATACAAAAAGGGGTGAAATTTATCTCAGGAGAGTCTTCCGGGAGAGATGATGACGAACCGGACTCCAAGGCTTTAGAAGCGGAGAAACACTTCAACGGGTGTCCCTCCCGACTCAGGGACTTGCTGGCCGCACCCAAGCGAGTTCCCGCCCCTGGCTCCACCCACCGCGGGCGGCGAGGTCAGCAGCTCGCAGTGTCAGGGTCCCGCGACACTTCCGTCTTCCCTGGGTCCCAAGGAGGCGGACCCACGGCCCAGGGGCGTCACCGGAAGTGACGCAGGACGCGCCCTCCATTTTGTGGAGCGCTAGAGCCGCTAAGTGCGTCAGTTGTGGAGAGACGGAGACGAGTGAGGTCCTGGTTTGCGTGGAGGCCGACGACTCCGTCGCAGACTACGGACCTGTCTGGGTCTCAGCCGCCAAAGACCCCGTCCGGAAGGTGAGTGGCCCACTTTGAGGGCAGCCCTTCTCGGATCGAGGTTTCTTCACGGCCGCTCGCACCGTGAGTGTCCCGGGGCTGCTTTCTTTGCGGAGGACGGCGTTTATAATGAGCACAGTTGATTCGAGGTGGGCGCTGGGGCACGTCTCCCTTTTGGCATACTGTTTTAAGGGTATTGAGATGGAATGGCGGTCAGTGTTGGGGTCGTTTTGACGGCGGCTGCGCGCCCCTCCCTGCCAGGCTTAACGTCTTCATTACCCGGACCCGTCGAGTAGTGGGCCGGTTCTGACTTTGCTGGCGATGCGGTTGGGCCTTTTTGAGGGCGGCCCCAGTGACCCCAGAACGGGGGAGTTGCTGGGAGGAGGCGAGAGAAGGGAGTTTGGCACGCGCAGCTCTGCTGCTGCTGCTGATTCTGCCGCTGCTTCTGCGCCGCCATTTTGTGGCCGCGGAGAGCCCGCCCGCTGCTGTTGGCGCAGGCGCGGCGGTAGCGTCGCGAGATTCCGGCTTCCACCTGCTGTGACGCCCCCGCGAGGCCGCCTTTGGGCTGGCCCTGCGGAGGGCGGGGGCGGCTCCGCCCGCGCTTCTCGGTCTTTCCTAACTGCGGCAGATGGGAGGGGGCCGGAGCGCCGCGGAGAGTGTGCGGCTGCGCAGTTGGAGAGGTGGCGGTGGGCGTTGCGGTTGCTGCGTCTGGGCCCGGGGAGCGACCGTGTTGGGAACGAGCCGCGTTTTAGTTTTGTCGGCAAGGAGGCTGGTCTCATTAGAGGCGCTCTTGGCAGTCTCGTCCATAATATCACTGGGTAAACATTTTATGCCGTTTGTTTTTGATTCTTCGATCAGGCACTCCTCTTGACAGTCATTGCTGTTATCTCTATTGAATTACTGTCTAATAGGAAATACTAGCCGGACATCATGAGTGGCTGTCGAGTATTCATCGGGAGGCTAAATCCAGCGGCCAGGGAGAAGGACGTGGAAAGATTCTTCAAGGGATATGGACGGATAAGAGATATTGATTTGAAAAGAGGCTTTGGTTTTGTGGTAAGTGTTTACAACTTGGTGAACTATCTGCTAGGTCGGTAGAGTTTTGATAAGCAGTTGTTACTGATCTTGAGTCCAGGTAGAATATTTGCCTTCAGAAAATGTTACCCATTCTTGTGTCTGAATTTTACTGAGGGTGAAAACAACTTAAACTTGGCGGCTCACTGGAACCCACTCCAGTGGCTCTTGGATTAGGTTTTGCTATGTGGCAGTGTCGTTAAGATACTCCCATTCCCATTCTGTCTCCAGATTTCAGTGCTCTTAATATGTTGTAGAATACTCTTTTAAAGCCATGCTAAGTGTCATATATTTACATTTTAGGAATTTGAGGATCCGAGGGATGCAGATGATGCTGTGTATGAGCTTGATGGAAAAGAACTCTGTAGTGAAAGGTGAGACTCCCGTGTAACTAGTTAGTCCTGAGACATAGAGCAGATTGGGTCTGTTGGGATGTTTTTCTAAGTAGATCTATATAATTTAAGTGTATAATTGAGATTTTTTTCTGTTTTTGTAGGGTTACTATTGAACATGCTAGGGCTCGGTCACGAGGTGGAAGAGGTAGAGGACGATACTCTGACCGTTTTAGTAGTCGCAGACCTCGAAATGATAGACGGTATGTGAAGGGTGGATGGCTGCATTGAACGATTATTGTAGGGTTAGCATTTAAGGTTCAGGAGTTACTAGCAGTGACGATTCTGGGTCCTACCTTATTTTTTTTTTTTTTGGAGATGGGAGTCTCATACTGTCCCCCGGACTGTCTAGGCTCACTGCAACCTTTGCCTCCCAGGTTCAAGCGATTCTCCTGCCTCAGCCTCTTGAGTAGCTGGGATTATAGAGGCCCACCCACCACCTTGCCTTGCTAAATTTTTATATATTTATTTTTAGTGGACACGGAGTTTAACTATGTTGGCCAGGCTGGTCTCAAACTCCTGACCTCTTGATCTGCCTTCCTCGGCCTCCCGCTGTGCCTGGCCTGTATAATAATCTTCTATTCCCATGGTAGCCCATTGTTCTTGATGAATCTTGAGTCATAGAAGAACAGAGAAACTGTTGGCAGAAGTCATTAGAATGGCTTGTCATATTTGATGACTTGATCACAGTTGAACACAAGTGCTCGTCATTGCATTTCTTTCATTGTGAATACTAATTTTCTTCCTCAGAAATGCTCCACCTGTAAGAACAGAAAATCGGCTTATAGTTGAGAATTTATCTTCAAGAGTCAGCTGGCAGGTTTGTTGAAATACAATTTCGAGTTATTTTAATGTGGCTTTTTAAAAAAGTTAATGGGTAGCTAATGTTTTATTGTTTTATTAAAAGTAATTTTATCTTAAATTAATGGATTTAATGGAATTGTAATTTTAAACATTTAATTAAATTTAATTGGGGGATATTTTGAATTTTAATATTAGTGATCAAATGTAAATGTTTTGAGGATATTTTTCTTGTTTTTTAAAATCAATTTTTAACCAAATATTAAACCCTTTATTTGCCAGCCTGTCTGTGTCGTTGGCCTTATGACGAGGAGTGCCTGTGGGTTATCCTAATCGTTGTCTTGGTCACTCTTGGTTGGGCCTGGTTGACTTTGCCAGTCAGCTCCTACAGTGATCAGTTGGCCACCTCTAGATCTGTGTTTGCCGGTCTAGACGTTATCGGTGCACTTCCTTGAAGTGCCAGGTTGCAGCGATCCCAGAGCGTTGATAACGTGATCTGATCCCTAAGTTGAGACCTGTCTTCCTGTAACGCTTCCGAATAAGAGGTCCGGTCGAAAAGAGTTGAAAGATACGAAATTAGGTGGTCGTTGGAATCCTGATTGCAGTAAAGTGGTCCTTGGTAACTGCTCGAGTAGAACATGTCTGCATCCGCCAATAGTCTGCTAATAGGGAGGGCTGTGCGATTAAAGGCTTCCATCGATTGGGTAGTGTCCTTCAAGTGGGTGGCGAAGAGCCAGTCGGGCATATGTCATGAAGGTTTCTCCGACCGATTAATGGTTTGCTGCTTGACTAGCCTAGGGAAATAATAATAAAGGTAAAGTAAACTTTTTTAATGGCATATGGGGCACAAAATAACTGGTGTCTTGTAAATGTTCTGTTTTTTTTTAAATAAAATTTCTCCTACTTTAGTCTTTAGTTTAAAAATATGTACTGTTTCCCTTTTTTGTTGTTTTTTTGTTTGTTTTTTTTCTTTTGTACTGAGCTCAGTATAGACTAATACTACCTTAATGTTAAAATCTGAATTTCTTCCAGCATTTTGCTTAAAAGCAATATGCTATTTGCTTATTCCGTGCCCTGACATAGATAATTTTTGAATTCTGATAGAATACAAGTGTGGTAAATGCCATGTTTGTACTTTATCTAACATCTTCTCTTTCAGTAGTCTTGTTTTTTTTTATTTTTTATATCATGTGATTGTTTGTGTGTCCCCTTTCCTCTTCTTTGCTTAACACAATTATCTTGTGTTAAGGATCTCAAAGATTTCATGAGACAAGCTGGGGAAGTAACGTTTGCGGATGCACATCGACCTAAATTAAATGAAGGGTATGTACTGGAAATTGTGGAAGTCTTTAAAAATATCCTGAAAATTTTGCTGTGAAGTTAGTTATGAGGACTTAAATTTTGAATATATTAGAATGCAGAGATTCTCCAGGGACAGTTTTGCTGCCTCTCCCCCACACACATCTTTGGCAGCGTCTGGAGACATACTTGGTTGTCACAACTTGTTGAGGGAGGATGCTGTTGGCATGTAGTGGATAGGGGCTAGGTATCCTGCTAAGCATCCAATGCATAGGAACTCCCCCCCCCCCACGGTTAATTGGCTCAAAGTGTAACAATGTCGAAACCTTGCTCTTTTAATGCTGTGTTACCGGATGTGAGACTCAGTAGTAGCAACAGCAAAGTGAACACAGAAACGACTTACCTATAGACTGCTGTGTGCAATGTGTGAGACTACAGGATGTATGTATTTTAAAAGTGGCTTTTTTCCATTTTAGGGTGGTTGAGTTTGCCTCTTATGGTGATTTAAAGAATGCTATTGAAAAACTTTCTGGAAAGGAAATAAATGGGAGAAAAATAAAATTAATTGAAGGCAGCAAAAGGCACAGGTATCTATATATAAAGTCAAAAGTTGTATTTAATGGGTTTGTTGTAGGGTCTTATCTTTTCTAAGATAAGGCTGATTTAGTCTCCTTTTTCATAGTAGGTCAAGAAGCAGGTCTCGATCCCGGACCAGAAGTTCCTCTAGGTCTCGTAGCCGATCCCGTTCCCGTAGTCGCAAATCTTACAGCCGGTCAAGAAGCCGGAGCCGGAGCCGGAGCCGGAGCAAGTCCCGTTCTGTTAGTAGGTCTCCCGTGCCTGAGAAGAGCCAGAAACGTGGTTCTTCAAGTAGATCTAAGTCTCCAGCATCTGTGGATCGCCAGAGGTCCCGGTCCCGATCAAGGTCCAGATCAGTTGACAGTGGCAATTAAACTGTAAATAACTTGCCCTGGGGGCCTTTTTTTAAAAAACAAAACCAAACAAAAACTACAAAAATTCCCAAACCATACTTGCTAAAAATTCTGGTAAGTATGTGCTTTTCTGTGGGGGTGGGATTTGGAAGGGGGGTTGGGTTGGGCTGGATATCTTTGTAGATGTGGACCACCAAGGGGTTGTTGAAAACTAATTGTATTAAATGTCTTTTGATAAGCCTCCTGCTCACATTTTTGTGAATGTCTGAAGTATATAGTTTGTGTATATTGACAGAGCTCTTTTATAACTAAAGCAAATTTAATTTTTTTGTACTAGAAAAAAAAAGTTGAA
This sequence comes from Saimiri boliviensis, assembly GCF_048565385.1. NCBI lineage: Eukaryota > Metazoa > Chordata > Mammalia > Primates > Cebidae > Saimiri > Saimiri boliviensis. The sequence goes on along the minus strand of NC_133450.1, from coordinate 33,956,924 downwards.
CATTTTAGTTCCTGGTTATTAAATATGTTAATTCAGAATTAGTTTAATGTCTCAATTAAACTAATTAATAGCTTTGGACACTTAAAAGAGCTCTAAATTTGCTTGTACATAAAGGCTTAATTTGTTTTACTTGTTAGGGTCAAGGGTGTCCTCCCACTCGTTAACAGCTGCAGGACAGACATAAAAGCAGCTGTTTGTTATTGATAATAAAATATTATAAAACTCATTTTTGTCCGTTTGTCTGAAGACGTCCTATGCTGTTTACTCATCCTTACCTTTATACAATACATTTAGAATCCAGAAGACATCCAAAATCCTGGAGTTTGTTGTGGTCTCTTTTTAAAAATAGTTTCTTTGATGCTTTCAAGCTAGTCAAAAGATTAGCGAATGCTAAAATCATAGTTGTTGGAATTTTGTGTCTGCTCCAACCCCATGTTTTCCCTGTCTCCTGTGTTATTGGCATCAGGTTACTTAAGCATCCAGAGCGAAGAGGAGGATAGTGTGTTTAGAAAGCAACATTTCTTGCTTACATTAAAGGTTATGATACAGGTTTTGTGTGTGTGTGTGTGTGTGTGTGTGTGTTTGAGAGAGTTTTCGCTTTCGTTGCCCAGGCTGGAGTACAATGGCGGAAGCTTGGCTTACTGCAAACTCCGCCTCCTGGGTTCAAGCAATTGTCCTGCCTCAGCCTCCCAGATAGCTGAGATTTCAGGCATATACCACCATGCCTGGATAATTGTGTATTTTTAGTAGGGATGGGGTTGTACCATGTTGGCCAGGCTGGTTTCAAACTCCTAATCATCTGCTTTGGCCTCCCAAAGTGCTACGATTGCAGGAATGAGTCACTGTGCCTGGCCTTGTTTTTGGTTTTTTGAGGCAGGGTCTTGTCTTGTTGCCCAGGCTGGAATGCAGCCTTGACCTCAAGGGCTCAGATAATCTCACTTTGTCTCCTGAGTAGCTAGGACTACAGGCATGCACTACTGCTTGTGGCTAATTTTTTATTTTTGGAGAGACAGGGTTGTGCTATGTTGCCCATGCTGGTCTTAAACTCCTGGACTCAAGTGATCTTTCTAACTTGGTCTCCCAGAGTGCTGGGATTACAGGTGTGAACCATAGTGTCGCAGTTTTGGTGGCCAGATAAAAGTTTCTTTTTATCAACAAACAAGAATGCTTAAGGGACTTTGACATGCTACTTTTCGTTCTGAGATAAGAATGGGGTAGTATATGGTTAGGGGAAAACAATAGTGCAAAGTGCGTAAGGTCTTAGACCCACACGAATAGACTTAAATGTTTGAGCTTTCAAGCTCTGCCTTACATGTGTAGAAGACGAGCTTTATTGATACAGGAGTTTTAAGACTCTTAGATAATCTTAGTTCTCTGGGGATTACACTACATAAATATTGAGAAACTGGCTAAGGTCTATGTGGCATCTGATAGTAGCCAGGTAGTGTTTCAGGTGCCAAATAATTGCCCTTAGCAATACAGGGATTTGGAAGAACCCAGAACTACTAGAAGCACTAGGAAAGTACTGCTCTTAGCTTCCTGGAAGTGTGGGGATTGGGGAGTGGCAATCTCCCATTTGGGAGAATTGGAACGTTTTCGGTATCCTTAGTTTTTAAAAGGCCACTTCCTTGCTGTTTCGAACACTAGAACAGGCCATGGAAGTTTAAAGCTGGTAATCGTAATAGGCTGAGTTTAGTTGGTATACCTGTTGAATTAGTTGAGGGAACTACGTTTATTTTAATCAGTGGTGAAATCTAGAATTAGCATCTCTGAAGACAGTACTTGGTCAGCCTGAAGTTGCTATCAAAAGCAACTTTCTACCCTTAGGGGTTTTGAAACATGGCTATTCAGTGCAGTATGGTAGTATGTTGATGTTTTTTACCTCTACCCGTAAGACAATCAGACATATTTTTTTAAGATGGAGTCTTGCTCTTTTACCTAGTTTGGGTGATCTTGGCTCACTGCAACGTCTGCCTCCTGGGTTCAAGTGATTTCCTGTCTCAGCCTTTTCGTGTACCTGGGATTACAGGCACCTACCCCATGCCCAGCTCATTTTTGTATTTTTAGTACAGGTGGGGTTTCACCCTGTTGGCCAGACTGGTTTTGAACTCCTGACCTCAAGTTATGCTCTACTTTCCACCTCTACTCTGAGGCTCCCGGAGTCGGGGACATTCCTGGGGTCATATAGGGAGTTCTTGGTAGGGCTGGCCCACACTTGAGGGCCCAGGTGACTTCAGGTGGGCTACCATGCTTTCCCCATGGGGAGCCAGACTTAGATGCCAGAAGACCTTGGTTCGAGTCCAGACTCTTCATTCCAAATGCAGATTCTAAGAAAGCTCCTAACTTCCTCAGCCTGCCAAAGTGCTGGGATTACAGGCGTGAGCCACTATGGCCTTTTTTTTTTTTTTTTCTTTCCCCTTGAGACGTCTTGCTTGGTCACCCAGTTTTGAATATGTGGGGTCATCTCGATTCACTGGAACCACTACCTCCCAGGCTTAAATGATTCTCACGTCTCTAGCCTCCCAGTAGCTAGAATTACAGGTGCCCGTCACCATATCTGGCTGATTTTTTGTATTTTTAACAAGAGACAAGGTTTGACAGTGTTTGGCCAGGCTGGTCTCGTGTCCTGACCTGAAATGATCGATCTGCCTACCTCAGCCTCCTAAAGTGTTGGGATTACAGGCGTGAACCACAATGCCCCACCAAGACTTAAGCTACTTTTAATCTTAGAGGTGTTAGGGAATAAAATAAATTCCTTTGAAAAAGTGGCAGGAAAATAAATAGGTTATATCTCAAAAAGGGACTCAAAACCAGACTTGAGAGGTCATGAGGAGTGTGGATGTAATCCTAAGGAAAGGTTTAGGACCTGCCTTTGCAGGCCATGGTTGAACCTTTGTTTTCCATGTTTATGTTCCTTTCATCTTTATTCCTTTCTAAGGACAGTTTGAGTCCCACCCTATCTTCCCCAAAAGCTAAACAAATGTATTCCTACATAACTATGTAAACAAGTCTCTTAGCAGATGATGTTGATTAGATAATAGAGAAAACAATTTGAACAGGTAGGTATATATATATATAATCAGCAAAAATGGTCGGTAGTAGCCTATTCAAAGATGTGCATTTTTAAGAGGATGTTAGTAATCCAAATTTGTGATTCTTGATTTGGTGTTGGCTCTCTTTGTTAGTCCTGCACATTTTACAAATAAAACCAAACTATATTGTCTTGGTTTTATTTGTACCCGGCCATACAAAATGATATAAAAGTCCCAAGTAACTAAGCATGATTGACTTTTTGCAAGTGTTAATGTTGTCAATCATTTACTTGATCTTTATTCGCGTATGATACGCAAAATGTTTAAATTTTATTAGATATAATTTGAAATTTGTGAATTCTGGCTATTTGAGTATTTTTCTTTTAATTGGGAAACCACTCATTTTGGCAATAGATTGCTGTACTCAGTTTTGGAGGTCCTTTGTGTTAAAACCAGAAACCTAGTGAACTTACGGGGGATTAGTAATAACATTGTGTTAGTGTATGTTTGTTTCCTGTTTTCTCCTTGTCACGGTTTTTCCCCTCTGCTAACTTGATGCATTCTCCCAGTTTTTTCATTTCATTAGCTATTTTTGAGTTTGTTCTGCTTAGCTGCATCTTGTTTTCACTTCTGCATATTTGGTGTCAAATTTGACTTTTCAGGAGCATCACCCTAATCAAGTCAAAAGGGAAAAAATGGGGTCTGAATTTTTTAGGTTAGAACTTCCGAAATCTAATTCTACAGTATTTTTGAGCATTTATTTCTCTTTTGGGTCACAAAACTTCAAATGGGATTTGGGTATTTGAATAATGGATAAAACACATAGATTGGTTAGTTCAGAAATTTAGCGACTTAAGATACTTATCAGGCACTGTTACAGAGATCCTGGCAAGAAGCAGATTGGGTTTCTGGTTTCACAGATTGACAGTCACTGAACAAGTCTTTAGCAAATTCCAAGTTGGGGATAGGTGAGGCTTCTTGGGTAGACACTGTGTGTTCCGGCCAAGGCTTGATGATTCCGATAGATGTACTAGAAATGCTGGAGAGACTCAGGCAAGACTAGAGTTTTTGCTGCTCTCTGTAGTTTACCAGACTGGCTTTTGGAATTTGCTTTGGGACCAGAATCCAGGCCGCCGTAGGAGGGGCTAGGCTTTGCAAGGGGAGCACTCCTTCCCTTTGTAGGTGCCATTTCCCACAGCTCCTGGAGTAGTTTCTTCACTTGTGGCAGCTGTGTAGATAATTTTCGTTTTATCTGTAAAATTAAAAAGGGCCATAGGTGTAGAGAGAGAACAAGGGGAGTAAAACAATGAAACTTGTTTAATCTGGAAAATAATATCAACTGAGACTTAAGATGTGCTGTGTATATAGTTTCCATCTCTGCTGTCTCTTCCATGATTTAAATTCATTTTCCCCTCAATCTCTGTAATGGTGGTAGTAGTAATAAAAGTCCTAATGAATTAGACTGTTGAGTCTTCATCATTTCACCTCTAACTTCTTTGTACATACAGTAAAACAGCAGGGGAGATGGGTTTATGTTTGCAGGGACTGTGTTGCATTCAGGGAATAAGGAGGCAGGGAGGAAAGATCTTTGAGAAAGTCTAACCAAGAGAGTTTCCAGTTCTTTTCACCAACTCTGTTCTGCTTTTTTTCTTGCCCACAGTGTAGGTGGTGATGCAAATTTGAAGATAGCTTTGATTCCCACACCTTTCTGTACAGATGGGAGAATTCTCTGTACACAGTTCTCCCATCTGTATAGAAAGGTGCAAGAATCAAAAGTATAAAAACTTGACAGATTTTTCGCCCTGAGAATAGCTTCTTGGGGCCATTAGGTCCAAAGAAATAAGTTGTTTTGATTGAGTGTTTCCATTGGGATCTTCTGAAATGCATTGTGTGGAAAGTTTTTTGTAAGCCTTGAGAGCTAAAGATCCATAGAATGTTGTCCTTTGAGGTCATTCCAGGCCCTTCTGGTTCTAAAACCTCAAATCTGCGAACTTGGTTGATCTAGAAACTTTCGTGGACTTTTTGTGAGAAGGCAGCAAATCTGTTGAGTTCCTCTCAGATAAGCATCAGACTAGATCAGGCATCCCCAAACTTTTTACACAGGGGGCCGGTTCACTGTCCCTCAGACCTTTGGAGGACCGCCACATACTGTGCTCCTCTCACTGACCACCAATGAAAGAGGTGCCCCTTCCTGAAGTGCGGCGGGGGGCCGGATAAATGGCCTCAGGGGGCCGTAGTTTGGGGACGCCTGGACTAGATTCTTAAAACTCCACTGTAGCTTTGAACCAAAGCTTCTAAAATGGTTCTAGAGTATGGTCAGCCTTTACTTGTTTAGTTTTGGCTGGCAACCTAATTACATCTTAGTTAACTGCAAAGGGAGAGAGAATCAGTATTTGCTAGTATAATGTGACAAATTCAAACAGGGAAAGTTGTGTATTTCTCCTACGGTTTAAATCACAGTCCCTAGGATCTAGAAAAACTTTTGAAGGGGACTTCAATTCGTGGACATGAAGGGGCAGTTGAAGGATTTGGGTAAGTAGTTAGGGATAATACACTAATGTTTAGAGTTATAAAATAATGAAATGTGTTATAAAGTAGGTTTGAGTGTCTTTTTTTAAATTGGTGTTAAAGTGCACTTTGAGGAAGGCACTGTGGTCTCTGGTCTGTCTTGAGGTTCGATTATATTTTGAAAGGCAATGCTCTGAGCATTTTAGAGAAGAGATGCTTTATTACCCCGTGGTAAGAATAAAGTACAAATCATACTAATCAAGTTTATTGTGGAGGTAGTTACTGTTTAACGCTATGCTTAAGTTTCCTTTACTGTGTAACTAGGGTTGAGAAATCATCTTTATTGCTTTCATATGTTTTTCCTCATATGGGGGTGCCAGTGGTGCTTGGTTCTGATCTGGTTCCAGGAAATGAAAACCTGGCTCTGAGAAACTGAAACTTCCCCAACTCTTGTGAATAGTGGCCTTTCACACAACTAGTAATCTCAGTTGTCCAAGGCAGTTCTGTCCTGTGATGTCTCCCCACTGACACAAAGCAGCCCAAATTGCTTCAGTTTTATGAGGTAAACTGCATCCACAATTTTGTTCTTCCAGCCCGAAGGAAGAAATGGCGTGCAGTTGTTGAAGTAGACTTGGATCTTTAAAGCCTCTTGCATGCTTCTTGGGGCTACCTGGTTCTTAGTGACTTAAGAATTAAAGCCCTATCTAAAAAGTCCCTAATAGAAACTTGGCTTGTTGGTAGGCTCAGGTCCAATATTGGAGCAGAACTTGAAGTGGGGACAATTCAGTACTCACCCTTGGGAGTCTTGAATTTCTCATAGCACCTAAACATGGCAATAAGGAGAAGCCCTTCTCCAAGCTGGAAAATCATGTAGAGAAGGGGAAAGAAGAAAAGTGGTCCAATGACTTCGGGGGGAAAGGCCACATTGAGGATGGTGGAACAGAGTTGGATGTTTTGGCATCCGGTCTCCATGCTGACAGTACGCCTGCACCTGTGTTGGTGAAGAAAGCCCCAAATGCGCTCAGAAGGAACTAGAGGAAGCAACTTTGCTTGTGCGCTACCCCACCCCCAGCCCAGATACTCTAGGATTCACTGAACACTCCAGCATAAGAAGGTGGAAGGGAGCCAGGTGTGTGGAATGCACATCGGTTCTGAAAAAAGTAGACCCAGTTGACACCAATCCAGCCCTGTGAGGGGATGGTGGCTCGTACCCAGGCAGCTTTTGTGAGAGGTTTTTTTGAGTAGCTTAGAAATCTATGATTTGTTTGTGTAGAGTTGCTGAATTAGAATTTGTAGAAATGTCTGGCTACTGAGAGATGAAAGAAAGCCAGTATCTATTAATTGGTTTGTTATATTGGGCTCATAGGACAATTACATTTTTAATATATATTAGAAAAAGTTTGTCTGAAATGTCTGGGACCTTGTCCTGTTTTCCAAGTTTCTGGCTTACGTATCTTTAAAACATGTAATGATTAAAGATAAAAGCAAAACCTGATTCAGTTCCATTGTCTATCTTTGAAACACATTTTCTTGGTTTTGTTTTACATTTTGTGGATTAAAGGGTGAGATGTTTACGTGTAATGAATACATATGTAATTCATTGCATTGCAGCTTACTGTGTTAAAATAGTTATCTACTAGAAAAAAACCCGAGAGACATAGCACATTTATTACGGTGGAGACTACTGTAGTGGCATATGGTTCTGTGGCCAGTTATGGTCTGCATCACCCTCTTTGTTTTGGTGAAAGCGAACATCACCAAGTGGTCATTGACAGCCTTTTGACTCACTATATCATCATATTTTACATCCTGCGGTAATTTGTTGTTTAACATGTCTTTAAAAATGGATAATTACTTTTAAAATTATATTTTTAAAATCTTTTTTTTTTTTTAAAAATGGGGTGCTACTAATGTTTAGATTTCTGCTTAAGCACTTGTCTACTGTGGCTAAAAAGAAGAAAAGTCCTCATACTACTATGTTAGGTTGTCTGATGGTCATGTACCATGCCCTCAAACTGTTCCTACAGAGGAGCAGCTGTTTGTGAATTGGATTACGTTAGTCAAGGTTCACAGCTGCTTAGCTCTGAGTGTCACCCCGTGGTGTCTGTGTTGGGACTGAAGCCTAGGCAGAAGAGGAGAAGGGGGCAAGGAGGAGGAGCATTATCAACACCTGTCACGATGACACGAAATTACCCCAGGGACACTACCAAGGAGTTCGTCAGCAGACAGAATCTAGATGCTACTTTGCTGTTGCTATTGGTGTTTGGATGCCTTTGGCGTCTGCATTCTTAACCCATTCAGTCCTTCCTTCAATTATTTTTAGGTCGAAAGTCTATTGTCCGGTTGCTGCATTTGAACATATAGCTAGGGAAATGCCTTGTGCAGATTTCAGGTGCTAGCTGCTTTTCCTGAAAGACTAGGACAAGAATGAAGCCCATGGGAGAGTGGGACCTAAAATACCTATTGCCAGGTGTGCAGTGGTTCACACCTGTAATCCCAGCACTCTGGAAGGCTGAGAGGCAGGCAGATCACTTGAGCTCATTAGTTCAAAACTAGCCTGGGTGACATGACAAAATCCCATTTCTAGACAAATGAGTTGGGCATGGTGGCTTGTGCCTATAGTCTCAGTTACTTGCGGGGGCTGAGGCAGGAGGATCACTTAAGCGCAGGAGGTCGAGGCTGCAGGGAGCCGAGAATGTGCCACTGCCCTCTAGCCTGGGCAACAGAGTGAGACAGTGTCAAAAAAATTCAGTAATACCTACCGTCCATTGAGGCAGAAGAGAGCAGAGAGAACATAACCCAGCAGAAAACCAATAAAAGGCATCAGGGAGGAGGTTGTCACCAAGAGTGGTGTCATGGCAAACAAGATGCTCTTGCCCACGTTGATGGCAGAGAGGACTATGACGGTCACACTGCACAAGAGAATGATGATCATCCCTCCCTGGGAATAAAGATAAGGCAATTAGAAGGGTTGGGGATATGGAGGAACAGAGAGGTGGGGAAGCACAGGTAGAAATTGGAGGTGGAAAACATTGCACTAAAAAATTCGAAGTGGAAGGGAATGTGAAAGATCTTTATTTTGTCTTTTTGGATTCCTGTTTTAAAAAAGTTATTTTTTTAAATTAATATTAGAGACAGGGTCTCGCTATATTGCTCAGTCTGGTCTTAAACTCCTAGACTCTAGTACTACTCTCACCTTGGCACCCCCCACTCCAAAGTGCTAGGATTACAGGTGTGAGCCACTGCACCCAGCCCATCTTTTTATTACAATTTATCCTGTCTATAGGATAATCTTAACATTTAAAGTGGTAAAATACATATAGCAAAGTTTGCCAGTTTAATCACTTTGAGTGTACAGTTCAGTGGTTTTAAGTACGTTTGTAATGTCCTAATGACATTTTAACATTTTTATTGCCCAGATTTCAGCTGCACAGCTTTGTGTTCTGTTTTTAATCCTTTTTGCAACTGATGTGATCATATAGAACATCACCTATACCAATTAGTGGTCCTATCCCAGCATGGGAAGGACTTTCACACCTCTTCAATAACCATGTGCTTCAAGTTTTATTAAAAGATGTATTAGGTAATGAACTCAGTTTACCCTTGCATTTTTAGTTGATTTCCCCTTTTGGATTTCTGTCTTTTGAATTTGTCCTCTACCCAAGGATCAGAGTGTAATGATAATGTAGGAGATACTATGCTACAGGAATTGTCCACAAATCCAGAAGCCCTCTTCCTCTGTATAGGCATTCACTCTCATTCTCTCACTCACGTTCTCCAGTTCTTGGGGTCTGCAGAATGGTGACTATGAGCACAGACTTTGATATGATCCAGGTGGGAAAGCCGACTCTGCTAATCTCCAGGTGTGTAAGCTTTGGAGATTCATGCAACCTGAGGGAGGTTGAGGGCATAGGACCTGGCATATAAGAACTCACTAAACTAACTCCTATTACTACTCAAAGGAGAGGAAATTAACATTCTAGAGTTTTCTGTCACTCCCACTGCTGCTATCTCTGGAAATTTATCTTGTCTACAATTCCTGCTGAGACAGGCGGTCTTGGGTAGTTGCTTCTTTATAGGCCGCCATGTTTTGTACCACCTGACTTCATTGCCCTGCTCACAACTGGAATGAGTGCCCATTTATGGGCAGCCAATCCATTGGCTTGCCAGTGACACATGAGATGACATGTCCACAGTCAACCCACAAAGGTGGCCTGTGCAGGCTGATGAGTGGTAAAAATAATCATATGTCTCATCTAGGAAGTTTACAGGATTACAGAGAGGAAAGCAATAGCAGGGACAAGTGTTAAAACACAGAAGCCTGGGAGCAATAAAAGCCACAAGTTGGCAGAAGTTGTAAGACAAAGGAGAGTCAGGGGTCAGTTCATCAGTAGCAGCAGGTATGGAAAAGCATGAGTCGAGTGTTGAGTCAGTGAAATGGTGGGATTAAAGAATGGTGGATGGCTGATCATGAAAGTGGCTCCTGGCCATGTCATGCTCAGATTCATCAGTCTTCTAACCACATAACCTTTGGAGAAACCCTTGCATGGGTAATTTAAAAATTACTTGAATTGCTTTTCAAAATGAGCATCCCTGAAATTGTATCTTGGCATATTAAATGTGACCTTCCACCAGTGAATGTAACTGGTTGAACCCAGTGTGAGCAGATAGCTGCTGCCAGAGCTAGTTATTGAAAGTTGGGTTATTTGGATTTGCAAGGTCCTTGGAGGGTTAAGTGTGCAAAGAGGGTAGGTCAATCATTTGTTCATTTCCAGTTTGGTGCTCGCTATATTATTTATGGGATAGGGTGATGAGGCATGAGCCTAGTCCTCAAAGAGCCATAGAAGCAAGGATGCCTCAGCCTTTGCAGCTTGACCCACATGTTCATCTCTGCATCCTTACAGGAGTGATTCCAGCTTTGGAATATAGGAAGATCAGCGTAGCTGTTAACTTTGTGGTTGTTTAACCCTGGAGGTTTAGTCAGGGGCAAAATGGGTCCTGGATATGCCTGGGTTTTTTAGATTGCTTTTTATATAGTCCCTTATTACTGGTCTCTGTCTTTCTGGCCAAGGTATTTCTTGGCCTTTTTAATGTTCTCTGGTCTCATTTTGACTTCATTTTCCCTGTGGCATTGAACAGTGAATGTGCAACACAACAGGAACAGAGACTAGCTGAGATAATCCTGGCTCTGCCAAGTAACTTTTCAGGGCCTCAGTTACTCTATCTGCAAATTGGTACTAAGGCAGGAGACTGAACTTCATCCTGAAGCCTTCTCCAGCTTTAAGATCTGAGCTTCTGCTTTTTGCATCCTCAGAGAAACATTTTAAAAGTTACTTTGAGGTATAAAGGAGACATGCTCTCACGTCAGTTATCATTAGTAGAGTGACTTGGTATTCTGGTCTCCAGTTTTCCCACCTATAAAATGGGCAGAGTAGCATTAAATGATAGCAGGGGTCAGTTCACATTTTAATATTCTTTATATCTTATATATATTTCTTTAAGATAGTTCGTGGGGTATATAGGATTTTTAAAAAACTAAAGCAATGTTATGCACCCCACGAACTATCTTAAAGAAATGAAATGACGCACACAATCATGTTTCTCTGTTTATGTTGTTTTTCTGCTGGTGTGTGGAAGAGAAGCAGATAGGACTTGCCCTTCATTCCTTTATTCTCAGGCATTAGCTATGGGGGCACTGTGATACGTGCTGTGGATTCAGTGTTAATTAAGACACAGCTTTATGGTCTTGCTTCTTGAGAAATGAGTGGGGAATAAAAATGAATAGGTATGGCTGGGCGCAGTGGCTCACACCTGTAATCCCAGCACTTTGGGAGGCCAAGGTGGGCAGATCATGAGGTCAGGAGTTGGAGACCAGCCTGACCGACACGGTGAAACCCCATCTCTACTAAAAATACAAAAACGAGCCTGGAATGGTCGTTCACACCTGTAATCCCAGCTACTCAGGAGGCTGAGGCAGGAGAATTGCTTGAATCCAGGAGGCAGAAGTTGCAGTGAGCCGAGATCACCCCACCGCACTCCAGCCTGGGCAACAGAGAGACTCCATCTCAAAAACAAACAAAAAAACCCCAGGTATTCTTAATGCAGAGATTGCTACAAGGGTTAGCTGGAGTGTTGGGTACTATGGGAATGAATAGGACAAGCATCCTTCTCAGGCTTAGGAGGTTCAGGAAGGCTTACTGGAGGAGACACTATTTGTTTTGAAATTTAAAGGGTGAGTGGGGTGACAATTGGGAAGAAGAGTGTTCCATGTAAAGGGAAGGTCAAGTGCAAAGAGAAAATAGCTGAGACTGGTAGATCAGTTGAGACCAACTCAAGTGCCACATTAAGGAATTTAAACTCTATCCTAGGGGAAAGGAACCAGTGAGAGGCTTTAAGCAGTGGAGTGACATGATAGAGTTTGTACTTCACATCTTCACCCTCAGGTTGAAACTGGGTTCAGGAGGTAGGATGAGAAGGCCATTTAAGTTGTCTAGTGAGAGGTAAGGATGGAAAGGAATGAATGGATTCCAGCAACAGAAGGTGGAATCAATGGTCATTGATTAGATGGATGTGGGTGGTGAGGAAGAGGAGGACATTGAGAATGATTCCCAGTTTTTGGTTGAGGCAGTTTGGCATGCAGAATGCCACTGACTGAGATAACACAAGGAGGCAGTGGTCAATTACGTCCAAGGAAGGATTGAGAAGTGTCCATTGGATTTGGCAAAGAAAGTGGAGCAGGTGGTCATCAAGATGCTGGGTGGATGGGAGACCACGGAGAAGAGAAGAGAGGGATTCAAATAATGGAAATTAATTGCTGAGGGCCTGGTCACTCGTGAGAGAGCTCTGGCGGTGGCATCGGGGAAGAGGAAGGTGTTTGAGAGGGAGGTACTGACACACACAGAGGGAGGAGTGAAGGGGACTTTTCCTGAAGCCTGGCTAGGAAGAGGGGGAGCAAAGGGAGGTGTTAGGTGGAATGGGAGGTAGATTTCACAAAAAAATTTTTGTTTTGTTTTTTGAAGATAAGAGATACGTGAGTCTGTATCAAAGCTGATTGTGAAGAACCAATACAGAGATGCTGTAGAAATTAGAGTGAGAGAGGGGAGGCTGCTGGGGCGGGGACATAATCAATAAAGGGAGGTCTCCGAGATGCAAGAGTGGAGAGGATGATGTAATCCCCATCATAGATCCCAGGGATTACATCATGCCAAGGGCACAGAAGGTAGAGCAGGTGGTCATCACAGTGCTGGTGGGAGACATGGAAAGAGGCGAGAGAGAGAGCCCGTGAATGTAGGTTATTTTGTTGAGTGCCTGCTAAGTGCCAGTCACTGTGCTAAGTGGCTTCAGTTCCTTGCCCCCATATCCTTAGGCAGTAAACATACTATCTTCTTTTCCATGACTGGCCACGGAAAAGAGGAGGGATCATTCCTTCAATGTGCTGCAGCAGGTGGGATGTGGAGCTGTAGCCATGGCACTGGGAGAGGGCCAGGGCAAAAACTCCTCTTGAGACAATGGTAGTGTGAAAATAACCCCCCCAAAAACGGAACTCTTGGCTTCTTTGTTCCAGGCCCAAAGCTGCTGCCAGACTTTGGGGTTCTCAGCACACCCTGCAGACCAGGCCAGAGGCATTGATCCAGGGGCAGAGATAGTACAGGAGGTCAAGTCCTTCCTGAGGACCAGGATGACCCCCTGGCCCTGGGGGATTAGTAGGGAGCCAAGGGGGAGGCTGGCAGGGACAGAACTCCAAGGCTGAAAATGGTGGAGAGACCATAGCTGCACTCTTAAGAGTCTGGGATTCTTCTGCATACAAGGGAGAACCTTACAACCTCTGTGGCCTTAACTCTACCTCCCACCCCATCCCTCTCCTGAAATGCTGGGAGTGGGTATACCACCTCTCTCCTCTAGCTTCTTACCACATCAGCCAAATTTGCCCTTGGTGCCCTCTGAAATCCTCTGTTCAGGCTTTTCCCCAGGTTTACCCAAATGCCTCAAGCTCTTTCTTTTTAAGAAGCCTCCTTGACCACTCCAGCCCTCACTGTTCCATCTCCTTGCCTTCTGCAAATACTTGCGTCTACATTGGAATTGGATCTTGTTTCTCTCAAGTGTTACTTCACTTTCTTTTTTTTTTTTTCTTTTTCTTTCTTGACACAGTCTTACTCTATGGCCCAGGCTGGAGTGCAGTGGCATGATCTCAGCTCACTGCAACCTCTGCCTCCCTGGTTTATGTGATTCTGCTGTCTCAGCCTCCAGAGAAGCTGGGATTACAGACATTCACTACTATGTCTGGCTAATTTTTTTTTTTTTTTTTGTATTTTTGGTAGAGACAGGGTTTCACCGTGTTGGCCAGACTGGTCTCAAACTCCTGACCTCAAGTGGTCCACCCACCTCAGCCTCCCAAAGAGCTGGGATTGCAGGTGTGAGCCACCATGCTGACCTCGTGTGTTACTTCACTTTCTGCAAATATCAAACTCTGGCGACAGTGAAACTCCTCAGAGTGCATAGCATAAAACTTAGCATCTAGGAGGAGCATATATATGTTTATTATTAATACAATGATTATGCCTTATAGTTGTCTATGGTGTTTTTACTCTTTTGCCCTAACTTGCCAAGCCCCCAGGTTCTTACCTTGACAACATATCGCACATATTGTGGCCGTTTGGATTTGAGGACGATCCCTATGGTGCAAGGAATGAGAACCAGGATCAGTGATATCATGATGCCTCCATAGGGCACCTTGTCCTTCAGGTCCCCATCATAAATCCCCCTGGAGTAGATGTACAGGAGGAGAGGCATCATGCCAAGGGCACAGAAGGTGGAGCAGGTGGTCATTACAATGCTGGTGGGAGACATGGGAAGAGGAGAGAGAGAAAGCCCATGAATACAGACTTATTTTGTTGAGTGCCTGCTAAGTGCCAGTCACTGTGCTAAGTTCTTTACAACATAACTAGAGTTCCTTTCCCCCATATCCTTAGGCAGTAAGCATACTATCTTCTTTTCGCTGACAAGGAGGCTGGAGACTAGAAGAGTTGTGTCCTGCTCAGAATCACCTAAGGTAGTAAGTGGCTGAGGAAGGATTTGAACTTAGGCTGGTTCAACTGCTTCAGCCCCTGTGTGATTCATTGTGGAAGGAGCCATTCTGATCCCCTTCTCTATAACAGAACTCCTTTTGCGTAGAGCACCTGCCCCATCCCCGCCCATTTTGTAGAAAGCTAACTGTGTGATCCCATTACTCTGGTCATTAGCCCCTTGAACCATGGAATAGCACTTGACCCACAGTTACTAAACGTCTGGTTTAGAGCCTAGGGAATGGCTGGTTGTAGTGGCTTTGTCCAGTGGAGACAATAGCAATTGCTATTGTCTCCACTGGACAAAGCGAATCTGAGTGGGGAATCTGAGTGTGAGACACAGTGACAGGGCACTTGGCCTTTGGGAATGGGTGGCGTGGAGTGATGGTCAGGCAGAAGCCAAACCCTACTAAGAAAAAATCAATAAACAGATACCATGATTAAAAGGACTGTAAAATAAATAGTGAAGCAGTAAGAAACAGAGTAATTGAAGGACCATAGTGGTGGAGTAGAAGAGAAGGCAGCAACAGTTACCCGTGTTGAGTAAATGACAGGGTAACCTGGTCAGGCTTGCTTTGCATCTTGGATAATATTCCAGTCCCCTACTCTGTTGTTCTCATGTTCTTCATTTTCTGGTTCCTCCTGATATTATTTAAAATAAATTGAGAGTGAGACTTATAGCCTGAATAATATATCCCTCCAGCGCTAATATATATCCTACTTCTCCAATTTCCTTTTCCATTTGGAATCTTACATATGTTAGTCCGAGGACCCTGTCTAGGGAGAGGCCCTCCAGTAGGGTCAACTGAGAAGGAAGCTGATAGGGCATCTCCTTGGATTTATGGATGTTCACATTAACAATATATGACTCTGACTTCCAATCCAGTGGGAAGGTGGTTGGGAGGTGAGGGCTTGGCAAGACCCTAGGAAAACCACACTAAGGGTGTCCCTCCTCCTCCCCACAGCCCTACCCTCCATCTACACTTCTTTCATTATTTACATAACGATGGAATCTGGCTTGAATATGCATCAAGAGTAGCCTAGATCAAAGGTATTAGAGTGTAGTCATCAAGAACAATAGGTAGACATGTCACAAGGGATAAGAGCTGTTAGAGGTGAGGAGAGGCCCTCAAAGAAAATTGTGAAGTAGATAATAGGAACTCCCCTACCCCCAGGAACATTTAAAGACACACTTGAGCTTGTAAGAAAGTAAGGGAGGCTGGCAAAGTGGCTCATGCCTATAATTCCAGCATTTGGGGAGGCCAAGGAGGGAGGATTGCTTGAAGCCAGGAGTTTGAGACCGGCCTGGGCAACAAAGTAAGACCCCTGTTTCTACACACAAACAAAAAAACACACAAATAAAAATGAGCCAGGTGTGGTGGTGTGCACCAGTAGGCCCAACTACTTAGGAGGCTGAGGCAGGAGGATGGCTTGAATCCAGAAGGTTGAGGCTACAGTGAGCTATGTAAGTGCCATTCTACTCCAGCGTAGGTGACAGAGTGAGATACTGTCCAAAAAAAAGAAAAAAAAAGTGCCCACGAACAAGAAACAAATGCAAAGTAGTGGCGGAGCTCAAGCTGAAGCTTCACTGTTTAGAGGGGTTAGAGGGGAGTGGAGTGTTAGTCTTGGCACTCTGGAGGCTTTAATGCCCAAGGGAGCAACCAGAATTGAGGTCTTAGAGTTGGGATGGGAGGGTCGTTGAAACTGAGCAACCAGTAATAAAAGAATAATGGTGGGGAGGGGGACTTTCTAATTAGATCATCAATGAAATCATAGTGGAAAAAGTATTTAGAATGAAAAAATAATAAAATACATATTTGAAAAACAGGGAGGGGGGACTTTGGATTAGGCAATGGTTTCTTAGATATGACACCTAAAGCACAAACAGCCAAAGAAATAACAGACAAATCAGACTTCATTAATATTAAGAACTTGTGATTCAAAGGACACCATCAAGAAAGTGAAAAGGCAGTCCAGAGAACGAGAGAAAATATTTACAAGTCATGTGTCTGATAAGGGTCTAGTATTCAGAATACATGAAGAACTCTTATAATGCAATAATAAAAAACAAATTAAAAATGGGCAAAGGATTTGAATGAGATATTTCCCCATAGAAGATATACAAATGACCAATGAGCACATGAAAAGATGCTCAATATCATTACTTATTAGGAAAATGCAAATCAAAACCACAATGCAATACTGCTTTATACCTACTAGCATGGCTATAATTAAAACGATGGGCAATTACAAGTGTTGGAGAGTATGTGGAAAATTTGGAATCTTCCTACACTGCTGGTGGGACTGTAAAATGGTGCTTTGGAAAATAGTTTGGCAGTTTCTCAAAAATTTAAACAAAAAATCATCATATAATCCAGCAATTCAACTCAGGTATATATTCCAAGGGAATGGAAAGGATGTTTACACAAAAACTTGCCTATGAACTTTCAAAGAGATTATTCATACTAGGCAACAAGTAGAAAAAACCCATATGTCCATCAGCTGAATGAATCGATGAACAAAATTTATTATATCCATATGATGGGATATTATTCAATTACAAAAAAAGGAAGTATCGTGACATGCTATGAATGAATGAACCTTGAAAATATTATGCTAACTGAAAGAAATCTAGACACAAAAGATCACATATTGAATGCATATGAGATAAAAATATTCAAATCCTTTGCTCATTTTTAATTTTTTTATTATTGCATTATAAGAGTTCTTCATGTATTCTGAATACTAGACCCTTATCAGATATATGACTTGCAAATGGTTTTCCATTTATGTGAAAACCATGGAGACAGAAAGTAGATTAGTGGTTGTCAAGGGTTGGAAGGGGAGAGAGAAATGGGGACTCCTGCTAAATGGGATAGAGTTCCTATTTGGGGTGTTGAAAATGTTCTGCAATTAGATAATGGTGATAGTTTCACAGCCTTGGAAATGTGATAAAAACCAAGACAGATCAGGGAAAAGAGAGATGGCACAAATTGATGATGTTAGAGTGAAAAAGGGAACATAATTACAGAGACAATGAAGAGTTTAAAAAGTCATAAAAGAAACTAGGGACATTTTCATACTTTAATTTTCAATTATATATATATATATATATATATATATATTTTTTCTTTTGTTTGTACAAACTTTGAGAAATGGCATTACATTTTCAACTTATATTAAGGGGACAATTTCATGGAAAATATAGCCTACAAACCAAGTCAATATGAAGCCAAAATCTGATTCACCTTAGAATCATTAAAGACATTTAATAAACAGTTCAAAACCGATCTTCTAGAAACTTACATGATTTATACTGTCTTACAGTAGCGTTCTACTAAACATGCAAAGTGGAGATTGTTACAATATTATACAAATCTGTCCAGAGAATATGAAAAGGGGACACATGCCTCAATTTATTGTATAAGGTTAATATCTTGGAACTAAAGCTGGAGAATGATATTTTGAGAAAGGAAAATTGGGGGCCACTCTTATTTATGAACATAGAAGAAAAATCATAAAATATATTTTAAAAAAGGAATACAATGAACAAGATAAGTAAGAATGATTTAACATTAATCTATTAGTATATATATTACTACATGATTAGATTAATGAAATGATATAATTTTGTAGATATAGAAAAGTCATTCAACAAAATTTAATGTTCTCACCTAATAAAAATTTAGTACACTAGCAACAAAATGAAAATTCCTTACCTTGAAAGAAAATTTATTAAACATCTATATTAAACGTTAAACTTAATTTTAAAAAATTAGAGTTTTCTTTAACAAGAGAAATAAAAGCAAAGATAGTCATTATTATTGCCTCTTCTGTAAATTATACTATATATAGGCCCTAATAAGCACAGCAAAACAAGAAATAGAAAAAATATAGGAATGGGAAAATAAGAAACAAAATTTCCTTGTTTTGCCAAAGATAGGATTGTCCATAGAGGAAATGTAAGTGATTTTCCATTAAAACTGTAAGTAGGAGAATGTATGAGGTTCTAAATACATTAGCATCAGTCACTCAATCAGTTGGGTTTGATATACTAGAAACTAATTTTTTTTTTTTAAAAAGACATCATTTATAATATTCACAAAAACTAGAAAATATTTATAAATCTAAACCAGACACATGTAAGATCTTTATGAAAGAAATTATGAACCTTTATAGAAAGGTATTAAAAAAGGCCTAAGTAAAAGAAAAGCTATACCATATTCATAGATGGGAAGCTTCAATATTATAAAGATGGTCTCTCAATTTGTTTATAAATGTAATGCACATTTAATTAAAATTCCAGACGTATAATTTTTTTGTAGACTTGAAAGCTGACACTAAAATTCAAGTGAAAGAGTAAAAGGCTAAGAATTGCTAACATGATTTTCAAGTACAAGGTGGGGAGACTTAGTTTTCAGATACCAAGACTTACAAAATCGTAATTAAGAAAGTGCGGAACTGGTACAAGGATAGCCACATAGACCCAAAGAAGAGAAGAGAGATCCCAGACACAAATGAGAGAGATGACATTACAAATGACTGGAGAAAAATTCACTTAACATGGCTGGGAATCTTCTGTCTATATGGAAAAGATAAAGTTAGTTCACACCATACATAAAAATAAGTACTTCCATGTGAATCAAACATTTAAAACTTTTCAAAGAAAATATAGGGGAATGTCTTTGTAACTTTGTAGGCAATAAAAAAATTTTTTTTTTTTGAAATGGGGTCTTGCTCTGTTCCCCAGGCTAGAGTGCAGTGGCATGATTTTGGCTCCCTTCAACCTCCACTTCCTGGGTTCAAGCAATTTTCATGCCTCAGCCTCCTGAGTATCTGGGATTACAGGTGCACATCACCATGGCTGGCTAATTCTTTTGTATTTTTAGTAGAGACAGGGTTTTGACATGTTGGCCAGTCTTGTAGATAGCAAAGGATTTCTTAACCCCCTGGAGAGAGATCCAAAATGGCCGATCACTAGCAGCTCAGGATTGTAGCTCCCAGAGAAAGCGCACAGAAAGAGAGAATGCCACACTTTCAGATGAATTTTAGTTGCCCACAGACTAGGAGATTCCCAGCGGAGGAGCCCCAAGGGTTGCCAGTGCGACTCTTGTGGCCGGTGTGGCATTTTTGCTGGCACTTTGGCACAGTGGTTCTTCATGCAGAGTAAACGGGACTGGGTCCCCTTTTGATCAATGTTTGGAGCTCTGGGAAGGCAGAGTCACCCACTTACCTGATTGAGAAAGGGATTCAAGAAGGAAGTCAGACCAGAGATTCCCGAGCAGAAAAGCATCACGAATCTTAATGCCGCTGTTTTAGCCAGCGCAGTAGGTTGCTCAGATTTCGGCACTGGGAATCAACAAGTTGGATGTCCACTCAGAGACCTAATTTGAAAGTTGGCAATCACAAAGACGATAGGTGGATAAACTCACAATGATGGGAAAAAACCAGCGTAAAAAGGTTGAGAATACCCAGAATCAGAATGCCTCTCCTTCTACAGGGGATCAGGGTTCCTCATCATCAAGAGAACAAGGCCCGATGGAGAAGGAGTGCATTCCATTAACAGATTTAGGCTTCAGAAGGTGGATAATAAGGAACTTTTGTGAGTTAAAAGAACATGTTCTAACCCAGTGTAAAGAAACTAAGAACTTTGAAAAAAGGTTTGATGAAATGCTAATGAGAATAGACAATTTAGAAACAAAAATAAGTGAATTAATGGAACTGAAGAATAATAGAGAACTTTGCGAAGTATGCACAGGTTTTAATGGTCGAATCGATCAAGTAGAAGAAAGGATATCAGAGGTCAAAGACCTACTTAATGAAATGAAACGAGAAGACAAGATTCGAGAAGAAAGGGTAAAAAGAAATGAGCAAAGTCTCCAAGAAATATGGGACTATGTGAAAAGACCTAATTTACGACTGATAGGTGTACCTGAAGGTCATGAAGAGAATGAATCCAAGCTGGAAAATATTCTTTAGGATATTATTCAGGAAAACTTTCCTAACCTAGTAAGGCAGGACAATACTCAACTCCAGGTAATTCAGAGAACACCACAAAGATATTCCTCAAGTAGAGCAACTCTAAGACACGCAATCACTAGATTCACTAGGGTTGAAATAAAGGAGAAAATTCTGAGGGCAGCTAGAGAGAAAGGTCAGGTTACCCATAAAGGGAAGCCTATCAGACTTACAAAAGTCCTCTCAGCAGAAATCCTACAATCTAGAAGAGAGTGGGGGTCAATATTCAATATAGTCAAAGAAAAGAATTTTCAACCCAGAATCTCATATCCAGCCAAACTAAGCTTCATAAATGAAGGAAAAATAAAATTTTTCACAAACAAACAAGCACTCAAAGATTTCATCACCACCAGGCCTGCTTTACAAGAGCTTCTGAAAAAAGCACTACAAACAGAAAGGAACAAATAGTATCAGTCATCCCCCAAATTTACAAAACGTAAAGAGTATCTCCACAATGAAGAATTTACATAAACAAATGGGCAGAATAGCCAGCTAGCATTAAATTACAATATTGAGCTCAAAAATATTAATATTAATCCTAAATTTAAATGGATTCAATGCCCCAATTAAAGACATAGACTGGCAAATTGGAAAAAAAAAAGTTAAAATCTATTGGTACGTTGTATCCAGATCTAACTCACAACGACACAAAAAGACTCAAAATAAAGGGATAGAGGAAGATTTACCAATTAAATGGAGAGCAAAAACAAACAAACAAAACAGCAGTTGTAACTTTTGTCTCCGACAAAATAGACTTTAATAGTAGCAAAGACCGAAAGAAACAAAGAAGGACATCACATAATGGTAAAAGGATCATGCAACAACAGGAGTTAATGATCATAAATATATACGTACCCAATATAGGAGTTCCCAGAGACATAAGAAAAGTTCTTATTGACTTATAAAGAGACTTGGACTCCCGCACAATAATAGCGGGAGATTCTGACATCACATTGTTAATATTAGATAGAAAATTAATAGGGACATCTATGATTTGAATTTAGACCTGGAATAAGTAAACGGAGTGAATATTTATAGAATCCTCCACCCCAGGTCTACAGAACATACATTTTTCTCAGTATCATATTACACCTATTCTGAAAGTGACCACATAATTGGAAGTAAATTACTCTTCAGTATTTGCATAGCATCTCACAGACTTAAATGAAATATTGGTTGGCTGTTTGTTTGTTATTTTCTTCCCTTATTCCTTCCTGTCTTTGTTGTTAAGTACAATTATTGGCATAAAAGAGGTTTTTAATACTTTTTTAAGATTGCATTCCAGCCTGGGCAATAGAGCAAGAATCCTGTTCTCTCTCCCCCTTTTTCTTTCTCCTTCTTTCTTCTTTCAAAAAAAAAAAAAAAAACAAAAAACCCTAAAAAACATAAACCAGAAAGGGAAAATATTGGCAAATATGACTAAATTAACACAAGCAGTCTATATTTAGAAGACATTATTATCAAAGTGTAAAGACCAGCTCCAAACTGTGAATAGACTGTTGCAACATACATAAACAACCCTTAGCTTTACAAATTAATTTTCAAAACCCACCCAAACCACAATCCCATAGAAAACCAGGCAAAAGACCCAACATTTCCAGAAGAGGACACACAAATGGCCAACACACAGATGAAAATGTGGTAGACCTCCCATGAAATCAGATTTAAAACTATCGTGATCTGCTTCACTGTTTTCATTTAGAAAAAAATTTAAAAATCTGACAATTCCAATATTAGATGAAGGCATGGAGAAACAGGGATCTTCAGACACTGCTTGGGGAAGAAGTGTGATGTGAACAACAACCTCAGAGACTAGTTAAAGATGTGGGACTCCCATAACCCAGCAGTCCTGCTTTAATTACATATGCCCTCGTAAGTGGGCACAGGGACATGCACAAGTTTGTTCACAGAAGCAAGGCAAATCTCTGACAACAGGAGAATGGATAAATGTAAGCAAACTATACAGCAGTTCAGATACATGAGATAGCTGTTTTTTTTTTACGTGACTATTTCTCAAAAAAAAAAAAAAAGCAAGCTGTTAGGTGATGTGGATAGTATAATACTGTTTGTACAAAATTAAAAGATGTAAATCCCACAGTCTATCTTGTTTATGAACATGTACATATGTGGTAATAGTTGAAAAGGGTCAGTGGAAATGCTGAACACCAAATTCCCGGGGGGTGCTCCCTTTGGCATGTGGTAGAGGGCAATGAGATTGGGAACGGGAATACAGGGGGTTTCAAGGCTCGCTATTGATCTCCTCTTAGAGAAAAGTCAAACACAACTTGTGTGTTTGTTTTGGTGTCCTAGAGCAGAGGAATCATGCTTACTTTGGCTTGGTGTGTCAGGAGTTTTGGAGTTTGGACTTGGTGTGCCTTGTCAGCTTGGGTATGCAGGAACCATGTTCCCCGACCCCCAGGTATTTCCTCCACTTGCACAGTGCTGGGGACAGGTCAGGGACATCCATCTCCTGCTGGCATCTGTGACTGTTGTGATCCTTGGTTTACCCCAAGGGACAAGGATGGACAGTGACTTTTACACACTCTAGATCCCTGCGATTGTAGGCCTGGCTGCCTTTCACAGGGAAAGGGGGACATTTGTTTTTTATTTTTCCTCTCCTGCTTAAGTTTTAAGAACACAGCATAGACCCTGCTTTTGGACATCTGTATACCCCATTTAAGGGACTGGTTCGAGCATCCATCAGTGCACAGATTGGGGGCAGGACTGAGGGAGCTGTGAGGAGCCCCAACAAAGTCTCTCTGAAGTGGGAAATTTCTGGGGACCCCAGTGGCTTCCATCTTGTCCTGGTTAAGCTTTCTACATCATGGCTGGGAGACCTGTGGAAGTGCCTGGGTTGTGTCCAAGCCGATTGTCCCCGTGGCCATTGGCTCTGGGCTCTGCTGTGAGTCCAATGGTGGTAGGGGGAGCGGATGAACTTGGGGCAGCAAGGGTGGTCAAAGGAGGCCGGTTCCTGCTGGCATAGCACTCTCTCCTCTGTGCCGGACAACAATGCTCACTTCAACTGTGAGGGTATTTTCTTTCGCCTGTTTGTCACCTACATTTTTTGAAACTTGTCTAGTGGCCTTCCTTGAGGAGGGAGCTGCCGGGCCTGACTGTGTTGAGGGGTCTGCCTGGTGGCCTGGCTTAGACCAGCTCCAGCTATAGGCCAGAGTGGAGGGAGACACAGTTTCCCACAAACTATGAGAAACCTCTGGCAGGTTTCAGACCTCAGCCTCTTCAGGTGTAAAATGGAATCTGTGTCTTACAATTCCTCCCAGCTCTAAATGGGATATAGAGGATTGTGCTTACCTTAAACTGGGGCCTTTGAGCTATAGCTGGCCCTTTGACATGTATTGTTTGGTTTGCACATTAAAAAACATTGAGTGAGTTGCTGGTTTCACATAAAATAGAGATTCTACCTTCTCTTGAAAAGTGGGAAGCTGTGGCTCCCACACGATACTTGCTGCTGAGACTTGTGGTGTCTGCCCATGTCTTTGAGGCTGTCTGACCATTTTGTTTTTTTATGGAAATGCTGACCTGGAAGATGTTTCAGTAAAAGCGCAGGTTCTGGAGCCACCCAGACCTGGTGCCAATGTATTTGACCTCTCTAATACTCAGTTTCCTTACCTCTAAATGCTTCTCGTTACATGCTGCCCCGAGGGTGCTGTAGGAGGGTCACATACACTTATACAAGTAAGGTGTTTAGCAGTGTGCCTGGCTACTTCCTATAATCACTGTGGTTATCATAATGCACGTCACAAATTGTCCCAAACTGGAGTGGGATTTGAAGTCTGGCTGCACATGAAGGTAGATGACCAGATTCCCATTCTGATAGTAGGATCTGAGGTATGGTTTAACGTGCATAGGAGGGTTTGTTTGCGGGAAGGAGCTTTATGACAGAAAATGGCTGTCCCAGCAGAGATTATCTCTTGTGGGGGTCTAGGTAAAAATGATGGTCGTCAGGGGTCCAGACAAAGAGACTGGGCCAGAGAGCATGAGGGGTCACGTTCTTGAGTCATCAGAGGCTCAGCCCGGTTGGGGCTTAGAGCCGCGGCAATGCAAGCATTGTGGCAGAGGCCTAAATAGTGGCCACTGGCGACGGGACTGGGACACCTGGCCACTCAAACTTAAAAACACTGTTGCCTCCCACCCCCCAGCTCTGCTTCCTCCGCAGAAACACGAAGCCCTCAGAGTACCTCTTCCCAAGCCCCGACTTCCTGCATCCCTTGCACACCAAAATTCATATATGCTCTAGGTTTCTTGGGACACATAGGCTGCTATGAGCCTTGTCCATAAGCCAGATCCAAGACCGAGGGCTTGCTTTGTAGTGGAGAGGATGTGGATTAGACAGCGGGAAGCATTTTCTCACAGTGAGATGACTGAACATCGAAATACCTTTCCGAGGATGATGGCACAAGCTGAATGCCCTTTTTGTGTCTTTCTTCCCATCAACTACTTCAGTGAGGGCTAAATTATATGGGAAAAGAACCCAGAGCTCAGATGGCAGATCCTGTTAAACCCCAACTCTCATTCACATTCACTCTTGCTTATTTTTTTATTTGAGAGAGAGACAGGATCTCACTCTGTTGCCCAGGCTGGAGTGCACTGGTGCAACCATGGCTCACTGCAGCCTTGAACTCCTAGGATCAAAGATCCTCCCACCTCAGCCTTCCAAGTAGCTGGGACTACAGGCATGTGCCACTATGCCTGGCTAATTAAAAAATTTTTTTTTTTTTTTTTTGGTAGACACAGTCTTACTATGATGATCAGGCTGGTCTTAAACTCCTGGTCTCAAGTGATCCTCCTGCCTTGGCCTCCCAGAGTGCTGGAATTACAGGTATCAGCCACCATGCCCAGTCATTCTCACTTTTTTCATTAAAAAATAAAATCTGTCCCAGTGTCATTTTGCATCACTAGGAGGGGCTTTTTGACTTTTAGTTTTCCTAGGAAAGTTTGCTAGGGGTAGGGTGCTGACAGACAAGCAGATGGACTTTCTGGATTCTGCTCCCATACCTGGCACTGAATAATGTCTCCATGGAGGACTAAACCAGAGGGGACTGGCTTGAGACTGAGGTTTTGCAAAAAGCAAGAGCTTCTGCTAGTGAGTTTACTTCAGCCTCTGCACAGGCTGCTGGAGCTGGAGCAGGTCTGAAGTGGCTCAGTCAGATGTTCAAGACTAGAGTCCCTCTGTTTGGAAGGATGGGCATCAACCAGCCCCTGAGTGCTGGGTCTCCAGGAGTGAGCCCTTGCTAATTTCTGCTTATAATGCCTTGGGCAGGGGGTTGGGGGTTGCTGCTGTCTTCCTCTTATCAGTGTGGCTAAGATAGGGTTGGCATATCCTGAGTGGGTGCTGGGAAACTCTCGGATCTCCCTGGTTGTGTCTTTGCATGGAAATGTCACTGCATCTGATGGGGAGTGAGGGACTTTAAAGAGAGGACATCTCAGATGACCAGTAATTGGGAGGACCTTTTGGAAATTCTTGTCTGCTTTGCAGGAATTTGAGGTGCTCATTTGGTTCCGAGTCACCTTGATCTCCCTGGTGATGTTTGGCACCAATCACATTGCCTCTTAAATCTCTGGTCTCAAAGCAGACAACTTGTCCACTGTTGTAGGTGGATGCAGCTCTCTCGGAGGTTCCTTTGGCTTAAATCAATGCTCCTTTAAGACAATCCTTAAGACACCTCTGAAAGCAAGGAGATCACCCCAAGATTCCTGAACCAGTATGATCCCTTTGGCTTGGTGCTTAAACCAAGACGTATCCCAGTTCCTACCCCCATCTCAGCATAAGCTCTTGGCAATAAATGCCAGCCTCCCCCTGCCCTGCCCTAGCCTCCACCCAGCCTGCATTCACTCCTTTTCCTGGCTTTAGCCCAGCTCTTCCCCTCAACTGTGACATCTCTACTGTGGCTCCTGTCCCGGGCTGTTCCCTCCTCACTCCCGGCTTACCTGAGGTTCATGTCTCCCTTCATGGCCAGACTGAAGACATTGGACAGGTTCCCTCCAGGTGAGCAGCCACAGACGAGGATGGCCAGTGCCTCAATTTTGTTCAGCTGGAAGACCTTGCCCAGCACAAAGGCTGTGAGGGGCATGATACCATACTGTGCCACCAGGGCAATGGCTAACCCTTTCGGCTTCCAGAAGTGAGCCTTGATCTTACTGAACTCCATGGTGCAGCCCAGTGAGAGCATGATGAAGAACAACATGAACACCAGGATGATGCTCAGTGCCAGATCCGTGGGGCGCTTGCCAAAGTTGGGTGGCAGGGTGAAGTTGAATGTGGCGGACACATTGTGGGCATCCATCCTCCTGTGGGGCCGCGGAAGACCACTCCTCCTTCTCCAGCTGACTCTGTTTCTTGTGCAGTTCTTGCTGGATACCTTCTTTAATCACCTCTCAGGACAGAGAGTTTCTGGACAAAAGCTCTGGGCAAATAGAAGCGTTATGCAATTAGCTGAGCTATTTCTCTGGCTGTGGCCCCAAAGAGGAACAGCCCAGAATTTTATCTGCCTGCCCTACCTCTCCCAAGCTGCTTGGCCTCTGCTGACTTCCTGGGTGCTACTCTCTCGTCCCTTGTCACTTTACTGCTTCTGGGCTTATTTCTCCCCTTTGCCCTCCACTGAGTGTGCCTCATAGGCATTGGGTTTCTGGGGACCTGCCCAGGGCCCACCTGAATCCAGGTCCAGTCCATCTTCCCTGCAGCTGCTTGATTTTTAGTTCCCAGCTCAGCCTTGATTTTTCAGTTTCTTGATTGGGAGAATCATTTGCTCCCAGAACCCATGAAAGTGAAAGGAGCCGAGTGTTGCCTTTGGTTCCTGGATATAGGTAGCATAGCTCAAGGGGGAGTGGGACAGGCAATGTCACTGGCCTCCAGGAGGGGATGTGTCCATGACCTGTCTCCTGGGAGCTGAGAGGATGCCAGTGTCCTCCCTCTCTGTGCTAGGGAAACTTTTGTCTTATCCCCAAACTGGGACTGTATGAGTCCCAGAGAGGAACACTGGTGGTGGCTGCTCCATACTCCCTGGAATGCTTACCTCCAGAGGGAAGAACCAGCTGGGATGGTGGGGTGGCGGCTCTCAGGAAACCTGGAGGCTCTTTCCCCAAAGAGCAACCTGAGGAAACCGTGGCTGTGGAGATTGGTTTGTGCCCGAGGAGGCCCATTGCTTGGGAAACTTGCTGAGAAGGAAGCAGGAATGCAGCCTTTTCTTCCTGACTCCCTGACTGCTTTACTTTTGCCCTGGGCCTGTGTGTTTCAGGATGGGAGCCAGCTTGGGGCATGCAGGAGCAGCAGAGAGAGGCAGGCATGCCAGGCGCAGGGTCACCTAGTGTGCGAGGTTATCCTGAGTATAGCTCTTTCCTTTTATCCCCACTGCAGGGGTGGGACAAGAGAGGGTTCTCCTTCAGAAAGACAATTGCCTCTTGGCTTGGTTGGAAGCCAGGGCACCCACCCCTGGGTGGGGTCTGAAACAGGTGATTAGGCTTTGTATGTAGGACTCCAGAGGGCAGAATAGGGACCAGGGTGTGAACCACTGTTGGGTGGAGGTGGGGACAGATTTTGGCTTGGTGCAAGGAACTACCTGAAAATGAGAGCTCTCTGAGTGGCCTCGAGGCCTCTGGAACCCTGCTTGGATAAGGGCTGCATGGCAGGATCTGTACGTATTGCATCATATCCCTGAAAAGCCTGCTCCCTGGGCTTGTGCAGTGCACAGCCTGTGGGGTCATTTACTGTGGCCCTGGGTGACATGAACTTCAAGCCTATTTTCCTCTGAGAGTCTCTGTAATAATTTCCTGGTGCTTGAGTTGAGCTGGTATCAAAGGAAGGGCAAGCAGAGGGCTTGGCACTGGATGTGATGCCTGGACTGAGCATTCCCACAGGGTCAGATTGAGTCTCTCAGGAGGCTGCTTCCTCTCCCTGGGGCTGATTAGAAGGGAACAGAGTTGCTAGGGGAGGATTTTGATCATTAACTGAATACCAGCCACTGTGGGAGGTTAAAAAACTATGTAATTCATGTTCTTGTTCTCAGGGATCTTTTGGTCCATATAAGACCACAGGTGGCCAGATGGTACATAATGCAACATGGAAGCACATGAGGGTGGAGGCCATGTAGTTGGTGGAAGCCAGGTACAGTTGTTCAGGTTGGGCACTATGCAATGCTAGGGATGCCACTTCCTAGATGTCTTGTGCAACTGTACATGAGGCCTTGAAGTCAAAAAAAGACGTTAGCTTTTTATACATTTGTCTGATGCCAAAGGGTAAAGAGGAATTGACCAATATCTGTTAAAGATCAGGGTCTGGGCATGTGTCTACTGATCCAATTGTGCACATCCAAAGAGAAGAGCTCCCATGAACACACTTGTAGTCTGGATTCTAAACCAGGTAGTCTCTATCGACTCTCCCTCCTCACCACTTCTCAGAAACTCAAAATTCTTCCACCTCCTACTGTGAGTTTTTCCCTTTGAGAAAACAGTTTCTTGCCCTGGCTGCCCCTCACCCAACTCCTTCCTATTCACTCTGTTCCTAGCAATGTGCCTTTGCAGAGAATGGAAAAATCTCCTCCAGGAACCTGACAGCCTCCATTCTTTCCCCTGAATCCCCTCTGAATCTACTCCAATTCCATACAATTTTTGGGGCAGGAAGATCTTTTGCATTATGTTAATACTGTCTGAGAGTTGCTGAGCACATTCAGTGTGATGGATGCTGTGATTTAATTACATTTCTTTTTAACTTTTATTTTAGATTTAGGGGTACATGTATAGGTTTGTTGTTACAGGCAAACTTGTGTCATGGGAGTTTGGTGCACAGACCACTTTGTCACCCAGGTACTAAGCATAGTACCTCATAGTTCTGATAGTTATTTTTCCTGATTCTGTCCCTTCTTCCACCCTCCTTCCTCAAGTAAGCCCCAGTGTCTGTTTTTCTCCTCTTCCTGCCCATTAGTTCTCATACAGTATTTGGTTTACTGTTCCTGCGTTAGTTTGAAAAGAATAACGGCCTCTAGCTCCATCTATGTTCCTGCAGAGAACATGAACTCATTCTTTTTCCTGGTTGCATAGATTCCATAGTGTATATGTACCACATTTTCTTTATCCAGCCTACTGTTGATGGGCATTTAGGTTGATTCCTTGTCTTTGCTATTGTGAATAGTGCTTCAATGAACACACGTGTCCATGTGTCTTTATGGTAGAATGATATATATTGTATGAGATTGCTGAATTGAATGGTAGTTCTGTTTTTAGTTCTTTGAGAAATTTCCGCACTATTTCCACAATGTTTTAACTAATTTACAATCCCATTATATGTGTTCCCATTTCCTTGAATGCAAATGGGCTACATGCCCCAATTAAAAGGCACAGAGGGACTTACGCCAAGATGGCTGAATAGCAAAAGCTCCGGAGTGCAGTTCCCAGTGAGAGAGATGCAGAAGTCAAGTGATCTCTGCATTTCCAACTGAGGTACCAGGTTCATTTCAACAGGACTGGTTGGACAGTTGGTGTAGCCCAAGGAGGGCAAACTGAGGCAGGGTGGGACACTGCCCCACCCTGGAAGTACAACTGGATGGAGGACTGGGGACTTTACCCTGTTGGCTCTCTGGTTCAGATACTGAGCTTCTCCCATGGCCATTGCAACCCACAGTCCAGGAGAATGCTGCCAGGTTGAAAAGCACCACAAGTTACCAACACAGATCTGAGTGACACTCTGACTGGCCTGGAACCATGAGTTGTCAGTACAGATCTGGGTGGAAGTTTTGACTAGTGTCAAGAGCACCTACAAGATGGATCTACCTGCCCCCCAGGAAGAGGGAGGTCCCACCCCTACAAAGACCAGCAAACTGAAGCCCTCTCACTTGAGAGTTTTTCAGCCAGCAAATCAGTCTGAGCTCAACCCAGGATGATCAAGCTCTGTGGTGGGAAGAGCATCTGCCATTGTGAAGTCAGGTCTAATCTCACCTGCGTAAACAAAAGCCAGAGGAAGCCTACACAGCAGCCGGGCTGAGTCTGAGGCAGCACAGCAGTGCCTCTGCAGGCAGACAAGGGACAGACTGTCTCCTCAAGTGGCTCCCTGACCCCTGAATAACCAAAAAAAAAATGCCTCATACAGGAGAGCTCGGCCTGACACATGGTGGGTACCTTTCGGGGACGAAGCTACCAGAGGAAAAATCAGGCAGCAATCCTGGCTGCTCCTCACCCTCCTTGGGTGATTCCCAGGGAAGCAAGGTCTGAAGTGGACCTCCAGCAGTCCTACAGCAGAGGGGCCTGACTGTTAGAAGGAAAACTAGAAAACAAAAAGAAATAGCTTCAACATCAACAGAAAAGATGTCCATGCAGAGACCCCAACCGAAATCACCAACTTCAAAGATCAAAGATAGATAAACCCATGAAGATCGGAAGAAACCAGTGCAAAAAGGATGAAATAATCAAAGACCAGAACGCCTCTTCTCCTTTAAGAGACCACAACTCTTCACCAGCAAGGGAATAAAACAGGATGGAGAATGAGCAAGGGAATAAAACAGGATGGAGAATGAGTTTGATGAATTGACAGAAGCAGGCTTCAGAAGGTGGGTAATAAAAAACTTATCTGAGATAAAGAAACATGTTCTAACCCAATGCAAAGAAACTAAAAACCTTGAAAAAAAGGTTAGATGAAATGCTAACTAGAATAACCAGCTTAAAGAAGAACATAAATAACTTGGTGGAGCTGAAAAACAGCATGAGAACTTTGTGAAGCATACATAAGTTTCAATAGCCGAATTGATCAAGCAGAAGAAAGTGTATCAGAGATTGAAGATCAACTCGATGAAATAAAACAAGAAGGTAAGATTAGAGAAAAAAGAGTGAAAATAAATGAACAGAGCCTACAGGAAATATGGGGTTATGTGAAAAGACCTAATCTATGCTTGATCGGTGTACCTGAATGTGATGGGGAGAATGAATCCAAGCTGGAAAACACTCTTTAGGATATTATCCAGGAGAGCTTCCCCAACCTAGCAAGGCAGGCCAACACCCAAATCCAGGAAATACAGAGAACACCACAAAGATACTCCTCAAGAAGAGCAACCTCAAGGCGCATAATTGTCAGATTCACTAGGGTTGAAATGAAGGAAAAAATGCTAAGGGCAGCCACAAAGAAAGGTCAGGTCACCCACATGGGAAGCCCATCAGACTCACAGTGGATCTCTTGGCAGAAACCCTACAAGCCAAAAGAGAGTGGGGGCCAATATTCAACATCCTTAAAGAAAAGAACTTTCAACCCAGAATCTCATATCCAGCCAAACTAAGCTTCATAAGTGAAGGAGAAATAAAATCCTTTACAGACAAGCAAATGCTGAGAGATTTTGTTGCCACCAGACCTGCCTTACGAGAGCTCCTGAAGGAAGCACTAAACATGGAAAAGAACAACCAGTACCAAGCACTGCAAAAACGTACCAAATGGTAAAAATCAATGATGCAATGAAGAAACAGCATCAAATAATGGGAAAAACAACCAGCCAGTAACAAAATGGCAGGACCAAATTTCACACATAACAATATTACCATTAAATGTAAATGGACTAAATGCCCCAATCAAAAGATGTAGACTGGCAAACTGCATAAAAAGCCAAGACCCATGGTGTGCTGTATTTAGGAGACCCATCTAACATGCAAAGACACATATAGACTCAAAATAAAGCGATGGAAGAAGATTTACCAAGCAAATGGAGAGCAAAAAAAAGCAGGGGTTGCAATTCTAGTCTCTGATAAAACAGACTTTAAATCAGCAAAGATCAAAAGCGACAAAGAAGCACATTACATAATGGTAAAAGGATCAATGCAACAAGAAGAACTAACTATGCTAAATATATATGCACCCAATACAGGAGCAGTCAGATATATAAAGCAAGTTCTTAACAACCTACAAAGAGACTTAGACTCCCACACAATAATAGTGGGAGACTTCAACACTCCACTGTCAATATTAGACAGATCAATGAGACAGAAAATCAACAAGGATAGAAAATCAACAGAAAATCAAGAGACAGAAATCAACAGAAAATCAAAAGACAGAAAATCAACAGATTTGTGAACACAGATCTGGACCAAGCAGACCTAATAGACACCTACAGAACTCTCCACCCCAAATCCACAGAAGATACATTCTTCTTAGCACCACATTGCACTTACTGTAAAATTGATCACATAATTGGAAGTAAATCACTCCTCAGCAAATGCAAAAGAATGGAAATCATAACAAACAGTCTCTCAGACCATAGTGCAATCAAATTAGAACGCAGGATTAAGAAACTCACTCAAAACCTCACAACTACATGGAAACTGAACAACTTGCTCCTGAATGATGACCGAATAAACAATGAAATTAAGGCAGAAATAAAGATGTTCTTTGAAACCAATGAGTATGAAGACACAACATACCAGAATCTTTGGGACACATTTAAAGCAGTCTAGAGGGAAATTTATAGCAATAAATGCCCACATGAGAAGTGAGGAAAGATCTAAAATGGATACCTGGTCACCAAAATTGAAAGAGCTAGAGAAGCAAGATAAAAAAAACCTCAAAAGCTAGCAGAAGACAAGAAATAACTAAGATCAGAGCAGAACTGTAGGAGATAGAGACACAAAAAAAACCCTTCAAAACATCAATAAATCCAGGAGCTGGTTTTTTGAAAAGATCATCAAAATAGACCATTAGCCAGACTAATAAAAAAGAAAAGAGAGAAGAATTGAATAGATGCAATAAAAAATGATAAAGGGGATATCACCTCCAATTCCACGGAAATACAAACTACCATCAGAGATTATTACAAACAACTCTATGCACATAAACCAGTAAATCTAGAAGAAATGGATAAATTCCTGGACACTTGCAGCATCCTAAGACTAAACCAGGAATATGTTGAAACCCTGAATGGACCAATAACAAGGGCTGAAGTTGAGGCAGCAATTAATAGCCTACCAACCAAAAAAAGTCCAGGTCCAGATGAGTTCACAGCTGAATTCAACCAGACATACAAAGAGGAGATGGTACCATTCCTTCTGAAACTATTCCAAACAATACAAAAAGAGAGAATACTCCCTAACTTATTTTGTGAGATCAACATCATCCTGATACCAAAACCTGGCAGAGACACAACTAAAAAAGAAAACTTCAGGCCAATATCCATGATGAACATCGATGCAAAGATCTTCAATAAAATCCTGGCAAACTGAGTGTAATAGCACATCAAAAAGCTTATCCGCCGGGCACGGTGGCTCAAGCCTGTAATCCCAGCACTTTGGGAGGCCGAGGCGGGTGGATCACGAGGTCAAGAGATCGAGACCATCCTGGTCAACATGGTGAAACCCCGTCTCTATTAAGAATACAAAAAAAATAGCTGGGCATGGTGGCACATGCCTGTAATCCCAGCTACTCAGGAGGCTGAGGCAGGAGAATTGCCTGAACCCGGGAGGCAGAGGTTGCGGTGAGCCGAGATCGCGCCATTGCACTCCAGCCTGGGTAACAAGAGCGAAACTCCGTCTCGAAAAAAAAAAAAAAAGCTTATCCATCATGATCAAGTAACCTTCATCCCAGGGATGCCAGACTGGTTCAACATATGCAACTCTATAAACGTAATCCATCACATAAACAGAACCAAAGACAAAACCACATGATTATCTCAATAGATGCAGAGAAGGCCTTCAACAAAATTCAACAGCCCTTTACGGTAAAAACCTTCAATAAACTGGGTATCATGGACTGTATCTCAAAATAATAAAAGCTATTTACGACAAACCGCCAATATCATACTGAATGGGCAAAAACTGGAAGCATTCCTTTTGAAAACTGGCACTAGACAAGGATGGCTTCTCTTACCACTCCTATTCAATACAGTATTGGAAGTTCTAGCCAGAGCAATCAGGTAAGAAAAAGAAATGAAAAGTATTCAATTAGGAAAAGAGGAAGTCAAATTGTCTCTATTTGCAGACTACATGATTGTACGTTTAGAAGACCCCATCATCTCAGCCCCAAATCTCCTTAAGCTGATAAGCGACTTCAGCAAAATCTCAGGATACAAAATCAATGTGCAGAAATCACAAGCATTCCTATACACTAATAACAGGCAAACAGGGAGCCAAATCATGAGTGAACTCCCATTCACAATTGCTACAAAGAGAATAAAATACCTAGGAATACAACTAAGAAAGGATGTAAAGGACCTCTTCAAGGAGAACTGCAAACCGCTGCTCAAGGAAATAAGAGAGGACACAAACAGATGGGAAAATATTTCATGCTCGTGGTTAGGAAGGATAAATATCATGAAAATGGCCATATTGCCTAAAGTAATTTGTATATTCAATGGTATCCCCATCAAGCTACCTTCTTCACAGAACTGGAAAAAACCACTTTAAACTTCATATGGAACCAAAAGAGAGCCTGCATAGCCAAGATAATCTTAACCAAAAAGAACAAAGCTGGAGGTATCATGCTACCTGACTTCAAACTACGCTACAAGGCTACAGTAATCAAAACAACATGGTACTGGTACCAAAACAGAGATATAGACCGGTGGAACAGAGCAGAGGCCTCAGAAGCAATGCTACACATCTACAACCATCTGATCTTTGACAAACCTGACAAAGAAAGCAATGGAGAAAGGATTCCTTGTTTAATAAATAGTGTTGGGAAAACTGGCTAGCCAAGTGCAGAAAGCTGAAACTGGACCCCTTCCTTACACCTTACACCAAAATTAACTCCAGATGGATTAAAGATTTAAACGTAAGATCTAACACCATAAAAACCGTAGAAGAAAACATAGGCAATACCATTCAGGACATGGTATTGGCAAGGACTTCATGACTAAAACACCAAAAGCAATGGCAGCAAAAGCCAAAATAGACAAATGGGATCTAATTAAACGTAGGAGCTTCTGCACAGCAAAAGAAACAATCATTAGAGTGAACTGGCAACCAACAGAATGGGAGAAAAATGTTTGCCATCTGACAAAGGGCTGATATCCAGAATCTACAAAGAACTAAAGCAGATTTTCAAGAAAAACACAGACTCATTCAAAAGTGGGTGAAGGATATGAGCAGTCACTTTTCAAAAGAAGATATTTGTGAGGCCAAGAAACATATGAAAAAATGCTTATTATCACTGGTCATTAGAAAAATGCAAATCAAAACCACACTGAGATACCATCTCACACCAGTTAGAATGACGATCATTAAAAAAATCTGGAGACAACAGATGCTGGAGAGGATGTGGAGAAATAGGAACACTTTTATACTGTTGATGGGAGTGTTAATTAGTTCAACCATTGTGGAAGACAGTGTGGTGATTCCTCAAGGATCTAGAAATAGAAATTCCATTTGACCCAGCAATCCCATTACTGGGTATATACCCAAAGTATTATAAATCATTCTATTATAAAGACTCATGCTCACATATGTTCATTGTGGCACTGTTTACAATAGCAAAGACCTGGAACCAACCCAAATGACCATCAATGATAGACTGGACAAGGAAAATGTGGCACATATACACCATGGAACACTATGCAGCCATAAAAAACCATGAGTTCGTGTCCTTTGTAGGGACATGGATGAATCTGGAAACCATCATTCTCAGCAAACTGACACAAGAACAGAAAACCAAACACCACATGTTCTCACTCATAGGTGGGTGTTGAACAATGAGGACACATGGACACAGGGAGGGGAGCATCACATACTGGGGTCTGTTGGGGAGTAGGGGCTAGGGGAGAGACACTGGAGGGTGGGGAGGTTGGGGAGGGATAACACTGGGAAAAATGCCTGATATAGGTGACAGGGGGATGGAAACAGCAAACCACCATGGCGTGTGTGTACCTATGCAACAATCCTGCAAGATTTGCACATGTACCCCAGAACTTAAAGTGCAATTAAAAAAAAAAGGCACAGAGTGGCAGGCTGGACAAAGAAGCAAGGGTGAATAGCGTGCTGTCTTCAAGAGACCCATTTAATATGCAGTGACATTCCTAGGCTCAAAATAAAGGGATGGAGAAAAACCCACCAAGCAAATGGAAACCAGAAAAAAGCAATCCCAACTTCAGACAAAGCAGACTGTAAGTCAACAAAGATGAAAGAAGACAAAGAAGGCATTACATTATGGTGAAGGGTTTGAATCAACAAGAAGACCTAACTATCCTAAATAGAGATGCACCAAACACAGGAGTACCCAGATTCATAAAGCAAGTTCTTTTTAAAAAAATAAATAATAGAAATTTATTTTTATAATTCTGGAGGCTGGCAAGTCTAAGATCAAAGTGCTGGCAGATTCAGTGTCTGAATAGGGCTGCTCTCTGCAGGTAATGTCTTGTTGCTGCATCTCCCAGAGGGGACTAATGCATAAAGCAAGTTCTGAGAGACCTATAAAGAGACTTAGACTCCCAGAGGGAGACTTCAATACCCTACCGACAGTATTAGATGGATCATCAAGGCAAGACGAAGCATCAAAGCAAAGATACTCAGGACCTGAACTCCACTTGACTGAATGGACCTAGTAGACATCTGTAGAACTCTCCACCCCAGAACAACAGAATATACGTTCTTTTCATTGCCACATGGTACATACACTAAAATAGACCAAAGAATTGGACATAAAGCAATCCTTAGCCAATGCAAAAATAAATAAATAAATAAAATTACACCAATTACACTCTTGGACAACGACACAATAAAAACAGAATTGTGTATGAAGAGAATTGCTCAAAACCATACATTTGCATGGAATTAAACAACCTCCTCCTGAATGACTTTCAGGCAAATAATTAAATTAAGGCAGAAATCAAGTTATTTGAAGCTAATGAGGACAAAGATACAACATACCAGAATCTCTGGGACACAGCTAAGGCAGCGTTAAGAGGGAAATGCATAGTACTAAATGCCCATATTTCTTATTTAGTCTTCACAATAGCCTTATGAGATAAGATGCTATTGCTATCCTTATTTTATAGGTTAGGAAAAGGCATAGAGTGGTTAAATGATCTGCCCATTTTACACAGCTAGTGAGTGGTACAGTTGGTATACACACCCAGCCTGGTTCTGGGCCCCAGCTGCTCTTCTGACCTGCTCCTTTTGCCTCATCCTATCTCCCTAGTTAACCTGCTTTTTGAGACCTGAAAGCTTTGACTGGAAAAGCTCCTGTGATTGCATGTTTTTTCCAAACTGGCCTAGACTTGTTCTTTCACAGGCTGGATGCACCAAGCAACACATCAAACACGACATCCAAATAATCATGGGGGTAGTGGTGGCTGAGTAGATTTACTTAAAGGGCATTTTAATTTAGCATCTGGCAAAAGTGAGCTATTTTCCCAGATTCTGAAGGGGCATAAAAAACCTTCAATCAGCCATTGCTCTGGACACCAGACTTCTGCTTGTAGAAAATTATCCTAAAAAATTGCTTTAGGATCTATGTAAAGAGATTTTCACTGCAGCATTGCTTTGTAATAGCGAACTATTGGAAATAACCTAAGAATTAGTAGGTGATTGGTTATGGCCCATTTAAAAGAATATAGCCATTAAAAAATATGGTAGTGACTTATGGTATAAATGTGGCTGTAGAGGCTGGACATGGTGGCTCATGCCTATAATCCCAGCACTCTGGGAGACTGAGGCAGGAGGAATGCTTGAGTCCAGCAGTTCCAGACCAGCCTGGGCAACATAGTAAGACGTAATCTCTACAAAGAATAAAATATTAGCCATGTGTGGTGGCATGCACCTGTGTCCCCAACTACTTGGGAGACTGAGACAAGAGGATCGCTTGAACACAGGATGTTGAGAGGTTGAGGCTGCAGTGAGCTTTGATTGTGCCATTGCACTCTAGGCTGGGTGACAGAGTGAGACCTTTCTGGATTTTGTTTTTTGTTTTTTAGACAGGGTCTTGCTCCATCACCCAGGTTGGAGGTGATGGTACAATCACAGCTCACTGCAGCCTCCATCTCCTGGGCTCAAGCAATCCTCCCACCTCAACCTCCCAAGTAGCTAGGACTACAAGCATGTGCCACCACACACAGCTAATTTTTTAAATTATTTTTTGTAGGGATAAGCCTTCACTATGTGGCCCAGGTGGTCTCAAACTCCTGAGCTTACATGATTCTCCTACCTCAGCCTCCCAAAGTGCTGGAATTATAGGCATGAGCCCCTGAGCCCAGCCACCCAGCCCTTTTTTTCTTTTTCTTTTTAGCATCAAGGTCTCACTCTGTCACCCAAAAGGGATCTGGGATCATTGTGACAAGGGGCAGTTACCCATTTTAACCAAGGAGTCAAACTTGGAATTAATAATATCAAGACAGCTAAACTCATGTGCCTCCTGATGGAATGCAATATGAAATTCACAATGTCATTATAGGCAAAATATTTACTCTGAATCTTATCAAGTCTTTGGACCTAGCTGGCACTTTATCAGAAATACAAGTGCTAGATAAATAAATGAAATATTAAGAAATAACCTGATGAATCTAGCCTATGGGATATTTTACAGAACAACTGGCGTGCATTCTCTCTTTTTTTTCTTTTCACACTTAGGGAGGCCACAAATTTTGTGCCCCTTGCCACAATGATCCCAGATTCCTTTTGGGTGTATTGTAAACAGAGGAGCCACTCTTCAATACCCCTGCTCTAAGCAAATCCTGGCATGTACCCTTAAAGAAGTAAATATCATAACAGAAGTTGGAGATCTAGTCTAGATTAAAAGAGAATAAGGAGACATAAGCAAATGCAACATATAATTGGATACTGGGTTGGAATTGTATTTAAAAATATTTTGGGGGGTAGTTGGGGAAATTAGAGTATAGATTATATATTAGATGATATTATGAAATTATTATTAATTAGTATTATGGTTGCTGTGTTCTGACCGCTGTGTCCCCCTAAGGGCCATGTGATGAAACCTAATCACCAATGTGATGCGAGGTGGGGTCCTTGGAAGGTGATTAGGTCCTGGGGGCAGAGCTCTCATGAATGAGTTTTGTGGCCTTATGAGAAAGGACCCATAGAGCTGCCTTGCCCCCTCCACCATGTAAGGACACAGCAAGAAGTTACGACCTGTGAACCAGAAAGTAGGCCTTCGTCAGACACTGAATCTGTGGGTGTTTTGATCTTGAACTTTCCAGCCTCTGGAACTGTTGCTTACAAGCTATCCTGTCTATGGTAATTTGTTCTAGCAAACCAAATGGTCTAAGATAGGGGTTATATAGTGGAATGTTTTTATTTTAGGGATGCAGACTAAAGTTTTTATGTTTGAAGTGTTCTGATGTCTACAATCTATTTAAAAATGATTTGGAAAAAAATGTGTGTATGTGTTGTTTGTGAGTATGAGACAGTGAAAGCATATATAGCAAAATGATAACTGGTGAATCTGTGTGAAGTATATGGTATATGACTGCTCATTGTATTACTCTTTCAACATGTCTGTAGCTCTGCAATTTTTCAAAATGAAAAGTTGAAGGGAAAAATAACAGGGATGAGATAGTGAGATAATGAAATGAGAGGAAGCATGGTTTGGCAGAACTCAGATCAAAGTATCAGAGAAATAAAGATAAAATGGAAGGCGTCCAAATAATAGGCAATTAAAAAACCATAGCAAGTGACAAAAAAGATAATTTTCTGAAATAGAGACATTAATTTATATCATATATCAGAGAAAATTAATGCAGGAGAGCCAACCTAGAGATAAGTCCTAGTAGTTATTAAACTTCAAAGATAACTAAGCAAAATGATCAAGTCACTGAGAGCAGGGGGCGGGGGAGCGGGCTGGGGCAGGGGAGCAAGCTTGTTTCAGAGTTCTGTGCAGCAACATTCAATGTCAGAAGAAGGTTGTGCAATACTTAAAAAGATGCCCAAGGGAAAAAAAAGTGTTACCCATGGAATTTAAATCCAGACAAATTATCCTTCCACCGGAAAGTCTACAGATAGCCTTGATCATAAAATAATTCTGGGGCTGTCAATTCTTTGAACCTTTCTTGAGGAAACAATCAGAGGATGGATGCCAGCAAACTAAGAGATAATTGAGGACATTATAGAAAAAAGACTGGCAGCAAGCTTTGAATATGTGTAATGTAGACTAAAGCGAAAATAATTCCACACATTAGAGTGACTGAAATGAATGTAAAGATGACACATCCTGACAATATGTAAATAAACGCAATGAACAAATATTGGTGGAGGAAGGGGAAAGTAGGCGAAAAGTAGATTAAGGTTACTGATTGCTACGTCTGTAGTAACTGAAAGTCAAAAAATATTATTCAAGACTGACAAACCAAGTAATAGAAGCATACACATTTTTAATAGTACAAAATTAAACTCAGAGAAAGATGTTATCTTTGGTAGGAGAGGGGAGGAAGAGAGAAGGAGGAAATGTGCTTATTATTTCATTGTTCCTAGGCACGAATAGACATTTATTGAATAATAGATAACTAGAGGTATTTTGTAAAGTTTTATTATAAAGTTAACAGAGCAAAAATGAAAACCTATTGAAATTTGGAAAGAATTATTCACAGCAACAAGGACAATAGACTACATAGTGAATGTTTTTAAAAAACTATATCTAAACAAAAATCGAACATGTTACAATGATAGAACTAACCCTAATCTATTTGACATATGAATAGATGTTGAAATAGGCTTAACTCACCTATTAAAAGAAACAAGATTTCAGAGTATTCTTAGGCAACACCCACCTCCATGCTGAGCTCAAGCAAGTGACCACCTATGGTAAGTGTTTTCAGAAAGGTTGAAAATAAGCGGGTATGGTGGCTCATGCCCGTAATCCCAGCACTTTGAGAGGCCAAGGTGAGTGGATCACTTGAGGTCAGAAGTTCGAGACCAGCCTGGTACTGATCCAGTGTTCTAACATGTGGTTGGGAAATATGTATACAAATTACTCCATGAAGGTAGACAAGAAGCTTTTCACAAGCTCTTAGATGATAGATCCCATTCCAAAGTAGGCATAAAATATGCTGAAAGGTGGCTGGGTGTAGTGGCTTATGCCTGTAATCTCAGCACTTTGGGAGGCCGAGGCTGGTGGATCACCTGAGGTCAGGAGTTTGAGACTAGCCTGGCCAACATGGTGAAACCCTGTCTCTACTAAAAATACAAAAATTAGCTGGGTGTGGTGGTGCATGCCTCTAATCCCAGCTACTGAGAGGCTGAGGCAGGAGAATCATTTGAACCCAGGAGGCAGAGGTTGCAGTGAGCCAAAATTATGCCATTGCACTACAGGCTGGGCAATAAGAGTGAAACCACATCTCAAAAAAAAAAAAAAAAAAAAAAAAAAAAAAGAAATGCTGAAAGGTAGGGTATCAAGTAGGGCTTCGAAGGGACAGCTAGCTTGTCCCCTTGCTTCCTATGGCTGGTGCAGCAATATCACTCGGTGAGTACTTCTGAACTCTTTCTGTTCCACCAAGCACATTTGTAAATGTCTGAATTTGGTACTGCTTAGCTGGGGGCCACAGCAGGTTTGGGTGGTCAGTGAATACTGACAATTGAGAGCTTGTCCCATTTCTGAGAGGTGACAGGTCAGGTGGGTGCTATCGAGAAAAGACAGTGGCAAGTGGAGAGCATTAGGCCTTTGTTGGGCCATAATTGGCTGATTTGAGTAATATGAGGTAGGACAGGGGAATGGGGAAGGGAGCTCATTGCTGCTGGTTGCCGCTACCTGCTAAGTGTCAGTGACGTCTTCTGGGTGCATGGGTTTCCTGACCCTTGTTGGGTTGCTTTACTGCTTTCTAAAATTTCCAAAGGACTCACCCTGCTTCATTGGGAACAACTGTCAGTGTTTGATTACTTTTACTGGGGGAGTTCTTTCAATGATATTCCTGGAATCACTCCAGTTGTGATGACTGCAACACTCTCTATGGTTCCATCACTGAGCCTGGAAAATGGTGAGGCTGGTGGAGTGGAGGTCAGCTACCCTCTGCAGCACTTCTTACCCCTTGTAACTTTAGGCAAACATTTCACGGTCAGAAGGGAGCAAAGTCTGTGGGAGGGCAGAGAACAGCAGGACTCACCAGGTCAGAAGTCCTTTAAAACACTGATTTCTCTTCAGCTTAAACAAAACAACACGAGTTTCATTATGGATGAGGCAGAAAGTGAAGATAAGCACAAAAACAAAACAGAGATCTCATCACCCAGAGATAAGTGCTATTCATGGTTTAGTCTGATGGTTTCCACCTGGGTTCCTAGATGTTCCAGGGTTCCGTGGAAGTGCTTCTAAGATGCCTTAAATGCTTAGAATTTAGCGAAAGAATGGCCGGGCACAGTGGCTCATGCCTGTAATCTCAGCACTTTGGGAGGCCAAGGTGGATGGATCACCTGGGGCCAGGAGTTCAAGACCAGCCTAGTGAATATGGTGAAACCCCATCTCTACTATATATATATATATATATATATATATATATATATATATATATATATATATAAGCCGGATGTGGTGGTGGGCACCTGTAATCCTAGCTACTAGGGAGGCTGAGGCAGGAGAATCATGTGAGCCTGGGAGGCGGAGGTTGCAATGAGTGGAGATAGCACCATTGCACTCCAGCCCGGGTGACAGTGTGAGACTCCATTTCAAAAAAAAAAAAAAAAACTTTAACCAAAGAAGTAGAAAAGATTTTGGTTATATAAAGATGGCAATAAACAAAACAGTAACAGCAAGTTTGGGGCATACAACAGTCTCATGGAGACCACCAGCATGCGATCGTGTGTGTCTCTGCCAGCCTCAACCCAGCTCCTCCTGCTGTCCCTGTGTGTTTATTTGCACTTGTCATGGATGGGCCTTGGTCGGAAGGCTGGTGCCCTGCAGACCCACAGGCCTATCAGAGGGCTCAGCCTTTACCTTCTGCATGTTCACCTCATGAGGAAATCGTGGGTTGTGCAAGAAGTGAATTTGTAACACAACGTGGTGTGATTCTATTGTGTTATGAATCACTGTAGCACTTGTATTTTATTTTTATTATTGAGGTTTGGTAAATACCTCTTAATAGAAATACCTTTCAATAAGTGGCAGGATATAGAATGCTGAGTACTAACCTTGCCCACCCGTCCCCCCAACTCCCGCCCGGCCAAGCCCACAATGTTCTGTAACCGGTGGCCCCTAGCTGCCTGGCTGGGAAGCAGGAGGATAACCCAGCTTTTTTTCTGAAACTGAAAACAGAGGGAAGTATTGATAGCTTTCAAGACCAGAATCTAGGCAGGGTGTGGTGGCTCATATCTAATCCCAGCACTTTGGGGGGCCGAGGCGGGAGGACTGCTTGAGCTCAGGAGTTTGAGACTAGCCTGGGCAACATAAGGAGACTCTTTTTACAAAACAATGAAAAATTAGCCGGGCTTGGTGGCGCATGCCTACCATTCAAGCTACTTGGGATGCTGAGGCAGGAAGATCCCTTGAGCCCAGGAGGTAGGGGCTGCAGTGAGCCATGATGGCACCACTACACTCCATCCTTGGCAACAGAGTGAGACTCTGTCTCAAAACAACAACAACAACAACAACAACAACAACACCACCACCACCACAAAACAAAGGCAAGAATCTAAACAGTAGTCTAAATAGCAAAAAGATCTGGGTGGGGAAGGGAAGAGAATCAGAGGGAAAACCAGAGAGAAAGTTCCTGCACCCTGACCCACATCCCACCCAGCATCACAATCTGAGGTTGCAGTCACCAGAATCAATGTGGGGACTCTGAGACCAGAGAAGACCTGCGCTCCTTCACAAGCATGGCCCTGGGAAATTGGCTGAGACTCTGCAGTACCCTGTCTGGTCAGCTGCCATTGTGTCCGACAATGGTTGGATGGTGCATTGGGCCAGAGAGGGCTCAAGTCGGCAAAGTCCTCCTCCCTGAGACTCCCGTGGCTACGTTGCAACTGGCTGATTTGGAAGGGACTTCAGGGCTGTGCTAAAAAGAAGCAGAGTGCAGGACTCAGAACTGGGATGAGGAAAGGAGTGTTCTGGGTAGAGGGAACAAGTGGAGCAGGGTCTGGTTTGGGGCTCATTTGGCTGAAGGAGCAGAGGAAAAGGCAAGGAGGAAGGAGCACACTGGTCTGTGTACGCTGTGGAGGGGACTGCTGGTTGTGATTGTATTCTCAGGGTGGTGGGAGATATTGGATAT
Source organism: Saimiri boliviensis (assembly GCF_048565385.1). NCBI lineage: Eukaryota > Metazoa > Chordata > Mammalia > Primates > Cebidae > Saimiri > Saimiri boliviensis. The sequence goes on along the minus strand of NC_133450.1, from coordinate 33,912,194 downwards.
TGAAGGTTTTTTTTTTTTTTTTTTTTGAGACAGAATCTTGCTCTGTTGCCCAGGTTGGAGTGCAGTTATGTGATCTCGGCTCACTGCAACCTCTGCCTCCTGGGTTCAAGCAATTCTCTGCCTCAGCCTCCGGAGTAGCTGGGATTACAGGCGCCGATCACCATGCCCAGCTAATTTTTGTATTTTTAGTAGAGACAGGGTTTCACCATCTTGGCTAGGCTGGGCTTGAACTCCTGACCTCATGATCCATCTGCCTCAGCCTCCCAAAGTGCTGGGATTACAGGTATGTGCCACTGAGCCTGGCCCCCATTTTTGTTTTATTAAGGAGAGAATCCCTTCTCCAACCAAACATATATTAAACAGGTTTGAAGGAGCCTCAGGTTATCAAGTGCTGCCCAGAAGCCCTCATGTCTCCACCTGATTCTATAAAGGCATGTGGGTTGGTCAATATTTACTTTTCCTGTAACTCTGAGTGCACTGTTAAATAAGTGATTGCTTGACACGTGGTAGGGCATTTTCTTTATTCAACGGAATCAAAGGAATGGACAAAATCCTAGCAGCACTTAGCAATTCTGCCACCTGATGGCAGTAAGTCACCACTGATGGCATTGCCCTGCACCTCCTTAGGTCCCTTACTGCAGGGCTCGAGGTGGGTTACTCCCCCCGCCCCCAACTCCAACCCTGCAGTCCCTTAGGTGCAGGGCAATCCCATCAGTGGTGTTGGGTGTGTGTGTGTGTGTGTGTGTGTGTGTGTGTGTGTGTGCGTGCGCGTGGGGGGGTGGGGGTGGGAGGATGTGGAGTGTAGATGCATGGGAAGGAAGGGATAGGGAAGATGTTTTTATATGGAGAATCCTTTGTGGAAGAGGGAAAAACCTATGAGAGGAATAACTCAGCTTGACATGATTCACAAACTTCTTAAAGCACTGTGTATAAAAACAATTTTTGTATTGATTTTTCTGTACATCCATAGTTCCTCTTCATCTTTTAGCCACAGTAGCTCTGAAATAATAGACATTTCTCTTGCTTATGTGGCTCAAATCTTCTCTTCCCAACTCCAGGACTTCTAATTGGTTCATAAAGCAATGTTTAAGAGTATGAAATCCACTTCCTTCCCCGTTTAATAAAGGAATGCCTATAACACTTACTGAAGGCCTACTATGTGCCAGGCACTTTACATATCAAGTCTTTTTTATTTATCAAAACAACCCTGTGAAACAGTTACCATTAACTCTATTTTACAATGAGAAAAGGGAGGCACAGAGAGACAAAATCATTGGTCCCAGAACCAGCCAGTGGCAGAGTGAGTATGTGAACCCAAATCCGATGGCCTTCCTGCTTATGCATGTATCCCTGTTTTTCTCGGTTTCGGTATTATTGCTGCTTTGAGCTGGATAGTTCTTTTATGGAGGTGAGGACTGTGGGCCGTGTATTGCAGGATGTTTAGCAGCATTATTGGCTTCTACCCACTCTATACCAGCAGCACTCTTTCCTCTAGTTGCAACAACCAAAAATGTCTCTAGACATTGTCACGTGGCCCCTGGATAGCAAACCATCATCAGGGAGAAGCGCTGATGTAGAGATACCTTGGTTGGGCTTCCGGATGCTGCGGACCAGTGTTGAATTACAGCAGGAAGTCAGGGCTCTATCTGGGCCCTGGCCTCTCAGGTGTCCCACTCTGGCCATCTTCCAGCTGCTGCCCTCTTAGAATGAGGCATCCACGGTACCTACCTGCTGTACTTCTACTTTTCTGCACCGTGTTCTATTTTCCAGGGCCTCCGTTGGCTTGTTACTGGTTCTCCTGGCTGCTGGAGTGTTCCCAGAGTGTCTATCCAGTGGGGAGGGCAGTGGACTGAGCTGGACTTGGAAAGTAGGTTATCTGGACACAGAAGTGCACGCAAGGCCTCTCTGCTGGAGGATGCTGTCAGAGGTGGAAAGAGAAGGGTGATGGGCTACGGGCTCGAGGCCTCCATTTGTATCTTGACCAGTTCAGGGTGGGCCTGCTCCAGACCCCTGCTGCTGGGGTAGTTGGGAGATATGTGTTTGTGGGTGATACATTTGTGACACCCCACTTTGAAGACCTCAGAATCACCATGTTTGCCAACACAGAAAGGCTGTTAGGGCTCCAGGCTGTCTCCTGAATTATGTTTCTTTAGGGAAGTTTTCACCATGTTTACTGCTCACTTGGTGGTCATTTCCTACCTAGAAAAGTCACTCCTTTTCTCCTGGAAAAACAGACAGGAGTCAAACAAACAAAGGCACGTGGAGAAGAGAGGCTCAGCGAGGCTCTCTTCCCCGCTGAGGGACCCTCACTCATAATAGCCTTCCAGTGGAAAAGCAGTCGAAATCATGGCTTGTAGCCCCCACAAACGGAAACAGCTTTACTATTTTTAATAGAGGAAATTATTGAAATGACTGCCAGACGTACCTGATTATAAGTAATAGAGGTGTGGAAATGCTTTAACTCATTTGCAATTACTTAACATACAAAATCATAGAACATTAAGTTTAAAAAGCAAGATCACAGCATATATAGTGCAATCACATATATGCTATTATATATTTATACAAAGGTAATAGTAACCATTTACTGAATGCTAAGATTCACTGTGCAACAAATATTAGGCTAAGCATGCATATATGATAATTTTATTTAATCTTCACATCTATGAGGTAGGACTTTTTTTTTTTTTTTTTTTTTTTTTTTAAATCTGAGAAGTCTTTCTCTGTCACCCAGGCTGGAGTGCAGTGGAACCATCTCGGTTCACCTCAACCTCCACCTCCTGGGTTCAATCAATTCTCTTCCCTCAGCCTCCTGAGTAGCTAGGATTACAGGCGCATGCCACCACACTTGGCTAATTTTTGTATTTTTACTAGAGACGGGGTTTCACCATGTTGGCCAGGCTGGTCTTGAACTCTTGACCTCAAGTGATCTGCCCACCTTGGCCTCCCAAAGTGCTGGGATTACAGGTGTGAGCCACCATGCCTGGCCCAGTTTTAAATACTTTTAAGTGCATACATCTCACCTATTTCTGGCTAAATTTTATCTTTGGTATTTCACAGCTTTAGTTTTGTTTGCTGCTTCAAAGTGGAACCTCCTCCCCTCAGCTTTCTTTTCTAGCTAGATTTTCTATGTCACAGTATTTGTATTAGTCAGGGTTCTCTAGAGGGATGGAACTAATAGAATATATATATATATAGGAATACACACACACACACAGGGGAATTTATCAACTTACACGATCATATATATAGGAGAGTTTATTCAGTATTAACTTACACAATCACAAGGTCCCACAACAGGCTGCCTGTAAGTGGAGGAGCGAGGAGAGCCAGTCCGAGTCCCAACACTGAACAAAACTGAAGAACTTGGATGGAGTCCAATGTTCGAGGGCAGGAAACATCCAGCACAGGAGAAAGATGTAGGCTGAGAGACTGGGCCAGTCTCGCCTTTTCAGGTTTTTCTGCCTGCACTCTATTCGATGGAAGCTGATTAGATGGTGGCCACTAGGTTAAGAGTGGATCTAGCTTCCCCAGCCCACTGACTCAAATGTTCATCTTCTTTGGCGACACCCTCAGAGACACACCCAGGATTAATACTTTGCATCTTTCAATCCAATCAAGTTGACACTCAGTATTAACCACCATGAGTCCACCCCTTGTCAACTTGAATCCATACACATTTCCTGAGATCATGGATAATCTTCAAATAAAGGCAATAATAAGGTCATGATTATGCCTAACGTAATACAACTATCCTTCCTACAACAGGAATGCATCAATCCCCAACCCAAATACTATTGCATAAAGTTAACAATACTTAAATGCTGATATGAAGTCAATAAATCTTATGTCACATGACAAAGGAAAAAGGAAATAAAGCTATTTTATTAGTACCAGTGTATACATGCACAAACGTGATTTTAACAAACAAAAAGGAGGAAATACTCATGACAATTATAGTCTCTGTTTCTGTAGTTGGTCAGCTGGTTGTAGCTGGTATTGATGAGTACTTTCTCCTCCTACCCATTCGGTGTTCCCTTTGCTTTCAGCAAGTACCTCAGCAGGTCATAATTTTTCTTCTGGTGGACTGACTCAAACCTTCATTCTTGAAGGGTCTGGACCACTTGTAGTCCAGCCTGGATTGGGCCGTAGTAGTTTCCCATTGATCTGAATCACAGGGCATGGTAATACTAACAGATGCTCTAACGGATCTCCTATATTTTGTGCATTCTCTTCCTAAGCTCTGTTATGGAGTAAGTAGACTGATTTCATCCTCATAGCCTGGGTCAGTCATCCCAGCCAACACTGTAACTCCCTTCTTAGCCTGCTGACTTAAAGGTAGGAGGAGGTAGGAGGAGCCCAAAGTGTCCAGGTGGCAATCTTAACTTCCAGTTTAATGGAATTATTGTTGTGTCTCCTGGTGGCAGCATTCCTCCCTCTGGAACTAAGACCTCTAGGCCAGCAGAGTGTAATATTTCAGAAATAGGAAGCAAATATTTTGCTAGTGGATCACTAGGGGTGATGGTGAGTGGTGCCATTTGCACTTCCACCCCTTTATTCCTGGACCCTTGAATCTTGACTATGGGAGAAACAGTACCATATATTGGACACCGATGATTCAGAGCATACGTAGCCTTCTGGAGAACTCTGGCCAAGCCCTGCAAAGTATTGTCACCTAGTTGGCACTGTAATTGTGACTTCAGAAGGCCATTCCACTGTTCTATCAATCCAGCTGCTTCATGATGATGGGGAACATGGTAAGACCAGTGAATTCTATGAGCATGACCCCACTGCCACACTTCTTTAGCCATAAAGTTAGTTCCTTGGTCAGAGGCAATGCTGTGTGGAATACCATGATGGTAGATAAGGTATTCCATGAGTCCACCGATGGTAGTCTTGGCAGAAGCATTGCATGCAGGATAGGCAAACCCATATCTGGAGTAAGTGTCTATTCCAGTGAGGACAAACCTCTGCCTTTTCCATGATTAAAGAAGTCTAATATAATTAACCTGCCACCAGGTAGCTGGCCGATCACTCTGAGGATTGTTACCATATTGAGGGCTCGGTGTTGGTCTCTGATGCTGGCAAATTGGGAACTCAGCAGTGACCATAGCCAGAGCAGCCTTGGTGAGTGGAAGTCCATGTTGCTGAGCCCATGCGTAATCTCCACCCCTGCCACCATGGCCGCTTTGTTCATGGGCCCATTGGGTGGTGACAGGGGTGGCTGGGGAAAGAGGCTGAGTGGCGTTCACAGAACGGGTCATCCTATCCACCTGATTATAAAACTCCTCCTCTGCTGAGGTCACCCATTGGTGAACACTCACACGGGTTACAAATATCTTCATAGTGTTTGACCACTCAGAGAGGTCCATCCACATAGCTCTTCCCCAAATTTCTTTGTCACCAATTTTCCAATCGTGCTTCTTCCGAGTCACTGACCATCCAGTGAAACCATTGGCTACAGCCCATGAATCAGTATATAATCGCACATCTGGCCATTTCTCCTTCCATGCAAAGTGCACAACAAGGTGCACTGCTAGAAGTTCTGCCCACTGGGAAGATTTCCCTTCAACTGCTATTTTTTAGGGATGTCCTAGAAAGGGGTAGTAGTGCTGCAGCTGTCCACTTTGGGTGGTGCCTTCATATCTTGCAGAACCATCTGTGAATCAGGCCCTAGTCGTCTTCTCCTCTGTCAACTGATCATAAGGAACTCTTCATTGGGCCATTGGTGCTGGGGGGAGAAGGCAGGGTGGCAGGAGTGGAGACCATGGGCATTTGAGCCGCTTCCTCACATAACTTACTTGTGCCATCAGGACCTGCTCGAGCCGATCAAGTATATACCACTTTCATTTGAGGATGAATGCTGCTGTGCAGAACCCACTTTATAGCTAGATGGGTCAGAAAGCACTCCGTTCATGATAAGTAGTTCAAGTCCCATGGTGACTTGATGACCTACAGTCAAACTTTCAGTTCCCACCAAAGCCCAGTAAGAGGCCAAGAGCTATCTCTCAAAAGGAAAGTAGTTATCTGCAGAAGATGGCAGGGCCTTGCTCCAAAATCCTAGAGGCCTCTGCTGTGATTCACCTATGAAGACCTGCTAAAGGCTCCAGACAGCATCCCTATCTGCCACTGACACCTCAGGCATCATTGGATCTGCTGGGTCATATGGTCCAAGTGGCAGAGCAGCTTGCACAGCAGCCTGGACCTGTTGCAGAGCCTTCTCCTGTTCTGGACCCCACTCAAAACTGGCAGCCTTTTGAGTCACTCAATAAATGGGCCAGAGTAAAAAAAAAAAAAATAAATAAAATAAATGGGCCAGAGTAACACACCCAAATGACAAATGTATTGGCTCCAAAATCCAAATAGGACCACTGGGCTTTGTGTCTCTTTCTTGGTTGTAGGAGGGACCAAATGCAGCAACTTACCCTTCACTTTAGAAGGAATATCTTGGCAGTCCCCATAGCACTGGACCCTTAGAAATTTTACTGAGGTAGAAAGTCCCTGAATTTTAGTTGGATTTATTTCCCATCCTCTGGCATGCAAATGTCTCATCAATAAGTCCAGTGTGCTTGCTACTTCTTGCTCACGGGATCCATTCAGCACAATGTCATCAATGTAATGGAGCAGTGTGGTATCTTGTAGAAGCAAGGAGTGATCAAGGTATCTCTCCAAATAAGATTATGACACAAAGCGGGAGAGTTGGTATGACCCTGAGGTAGGACAGCAAAGATATATTGCTGGCGTTGCTAGCTGAAGGCAAATTACTTCTGGTGGGCCTTATGGACAGGAATGGAGAAAAAGGCATTTGCCAAGTCAATGGCTGCATACTAGATATGTTAAGTTGCTCGAGCAATGAAACCACATCTGGTACAGCAGCTGCAATTGGAGTCATGACTTGGTTAAGCTTATGATAATCCATTGTCAGTCTCCAAAATCCCTCTGTCTTCTGCACAGGCCAAATGGGAGAATTGAATGGGGTTGTGGTGGGAATCACCACACCTGTGTCTTTCAGTCCTTGATGGTGACACTAATCTCCACAGTCCCTCTAGGCATGCAATATTGTTTTTGATTTAAATTTTTCTAGGTAGAGGAAGCTCTAATGACTTCCATTTGGCCTTTTCCCCCATAGTAGCCCTCACCCTACCAGTCAGAGAACCAATGTGGGGGTTCTGCCAGCTGCTAAGTATGTCTAGGCCAGTTATGCTTCTGGCACTGGGGAAATGACTACAGGATGAGTCTGGGGACCCAGTGGACCCACTATAAGTTGAACTTGAGCTAAAATTTCATTAATTACTTGACCTCCATAAACCCCTACTTTAATTGGAGGACCACAATGATGTTTTGGGACTCCTGGAATCAACATTAGCTCAGAGCCAGTGTCCAGTGGTCCCCAAAATGTCAGATCATTTTCCTTTCCCCAGTGCACAGTTACCATGGTAAAAGGCTGGATTTGGAGGACTCCTTGGGGAAGGATGGGAGAAAGATGCATTGCATAAGTTATTGGTAATGTAGTGGGGTCCCTCCTCAAGGGAACCTGGTCTACCCTTCATTCAAGGGATTCTGGCTCAAGTCTGGAAATTGGTTGAGGAGCTATGATTCTCTGTTTTGTAATTCAAATTAGTCTTTTGTCCATTCGACCTAGAAGTTTTCTCTTTATATAAATTAAGTAGGAATTCAGTAGGCTTCCTATGAATTTCACTTCTAGGAACACCGTGATTAATTAGTCAATGCCAGAGCTCTACACGAGTCAGACTATTCTGATTGCTACTTTTTCTCTCCTGTCCATTATGGTAGCTATGCCCACCTTGCCTTTGATGGTTGAACACTGCCACTTGGCCTCTGCCACCTCAGGATCCAATTATTCCCATTGTATTTAAATTTCATAGTTGAGTGACTGTGGTTCCCACTGTTAGATCTGACACATAGAGAAGAGTAATTACAGGGCTCTTCAAAGATGCAGGAGCTGCCCTCACAAATCTATTTCATAATGCATTAGTCAAGGGTATATCTTCTGGACCTTCCCAGCTGATATGAGTAGTCTAAAGTGACTAATCCACTCCACCATCCCAATCTCCCTAAGCCTTTGGATGGCTTCCTCTACATTAAACCAAGAGAGATCAGGCATTTCCTGTTCGCTCACAGTGGGCCATCTTTTAATTCACATTTCAGCTAACCAAGCAAATAAACTATTAGAACCTTTTCTAAGAGCTGCAACATTAAAAGTAGAGTCCATACTCAGTGGGACCAAATCAATAAATTCAGCCTGATCCAACTCTATATTCCTTTCACCATTATCCTATGCCCTTACTATCCATTCCCATGCCTGTTCTCCAGATTTCTGTTTATGTAAATTAGAGAACTCAAGCAGTTCTTTTCGAGTGTAGCACACCCCCTCATGGATCCCACTCTTAACCTCACCTCTAGTGGCCTGCTGCGACTTTAGTCTAGTTATAGGTCTAGAGGGAAAAGGGGGTGTTGGGGGTAGCTCCTAAGGAGAATCAACATTATTTTGCCTGGCAACTGCCTCAGGGGAGGCCATCATTGTTGCCTCAGGAAGCACAGGGTTTATCTCCTCAGACAAAGGTGGAAAGGCTGATGGCAGCATGGGCCCGGGAGGGGATGTTACCACTACTGGGGATGGGGAAGCTGTTCCTTCTGGCAAAAAAGTTTCCTCAGAGTTCAGAAACTCAGTGTTCCCAGCTTCATCAGGGTCCTCCCACACCTCCCCATTCCAAGTTGCGGGGTCCCATTCTTTTCTAATCAGTGCCCTCATTTTAACAGTGGACACTTGGCGAAGCTGGGCATGCATCTTTCATTGCAGGTCAGCCACTTGCATGATAAGAGCCTGTGTCTGTTTTTCCACAGTTTCAGCTATTTCTCTACAGGAGATAAGAATCTCACTCAGGGCAATCTTAGCAGATTGGGGGTTCAGTATCTGCTTCTGAAGCTGGGAGACAGAATTCCTGAGTTCATTATTTTCTTTTATCCCTTTGTCCATTGAACTTAGGAGCAACCATACAGCTTCATTATGTCCCTTGGTTCTCCACATAGGTCAAAGGTATTATGTATAGAGTCACTAAACTCCTTGCCTCTCATGAGCACTGAATCAGGAGTGTCAAATGTATTTATTTTGCATAACTCTTTACATGGTTTACACCAAGGACTATTAGTGTAACAGTAAAGCCTCCATACTATTAGAAATGGAGTCCTTAGAATTTTTGGGTCTAATCATATTAAGCAGCCAACTTCTGAAACCCCAAAACCAAAGAACTCCATCCTTAATATTCTGTTCCTCTAGAACCACTCCTGATACCAAAATCTGTATTAGTCAGGGTTCTCTAGAGGGACAGAACGAATAGAATATATATTGGAGAGAGATATATCTATATCCATCTATCATATACATGAAAAAGTTCTACTTCAAAGTTGAACCCCTGGGAGTTTACTAAGTATTAACTTACATAATCACAAGGTCCCACAATAGGCTGTCTGCAACTGAGGAGCAAGGAGAGCCAGTCCAAGTCCCAAAACTGAAGAACTTGGAGTGTGATATTTGAGGGCAGGAAGCATCCAGCATGGAAGAAAGATGTGGGCTGAGAGGCTAGGTCACTCTCACCTTTTTACATTTTTCTGCCTGCATCTTTCTTCCATCTATTTGATGGAGGTTGATTAGATGTTGTCCACCAGATTAACAGTGGGTCAACATTTCCCAACCCACTGACACCCTCACAGACACACCCAGGATTAATACTTTGCATTCTTCAATCCAATCAAGTTGACACTCAGTATTAACCATCACATATGGGGTTTCACCATGTTGGCCAGGCTGATCTTGAACTCACTTTGGCCTCCCAAGGTGCTGGGATTACAGATGTCAGCCACTATGCCTGGCCCAGTTTTAAATAATTTTAAGTGCATAGATCTCACCTATTTCTTGTTAAATTTAATCTTTGGTATTTCATAGCTTTAGCTTTGTTTGCTGCTTCAAACTGGAATCCCTCCCTTCAGTTTTCTTTTCTAACTGGATTTTCCTTTTCATGTCATGATATTGATTCTTGGGTGAAAATTTTCTACTCAGCCACTGTATTGAACCATCTTATTTTTTTATTTTGGTGAAATTCATATGACAGAAAGTTAACCATTTTAAAGTGAAAAATCCAGTGTGAATTTAGTACATTCACAATGTTGTGTACCCACCATCTCTGTCTAGTTCCAAAACATTTAATCACCCCCAAATAGAACCAAAATGTGCCCATTAAGCTCTTCTACTCCATAAACTATCTTACTGCTATGAATTGATTTTTTTGGAAACCAGGTCTATGGACTCCATGGGTATCATTGAGCCATGAGGCATTGCCAGTTAGGGAAAACATTTTCCCCAAATCTTAGGCATATCCCTACGTGCATACTCAGCTTGCTAGGAAATAAATAGTTTAAGAAATTCACAGTGAAATGACCCTAGACCTCCTCTGGCCGGTCACAAGCCTGGGCCTTGCTGCCAAGGATAATTGGTGCTTCCACATGGCTGGAGCTGAGCTATGTGCTGCCAGGGCTGGCCAAGAAGCCCTGGGTGCTTGGAATTGGTGGAGGAGTGGAAGTGTGGGCAAACAAGCCTGGAAAGCCTGTCTGGTTTGTCATGGTCAACACCCAGGGACCTCCATTTGCATAATATCTGCATATTATTTGTATAAATTAAAACTTATTCATAAATTTCCCACATTCTTTAAAACATTTTATGTTTAAAAGAATACACAAAGCACCCCCCCCACCACCACCACCTTCTTTTAAAACTGTCATCTGAACTCTGCCTTCTAATCTCATTTTCTGTTTGTCTATAGCTAGGGTTGCTATGTGTGTGTATATGTGTGTGTGTGTATGTGTGTGTGTATGTGTGTGTGTGTGTGTGTGTGTGTGTGTCTTGATCTGGGTGCCATGTCCTATACTAGGCACTGAAGACTTGAAGACAGTAATAATCTAGGTCCGGCCTTCAGTGAACTCCCATTAGGAAGGACTAGAAACTCAACTGTCTTGACTCTAAGCCATGGCTCTCTGCCTCTATACCCTGTGGTTTATTCCTTATCTTTCTTCTCATGCAGCCAGAACTGAGGTTGTGAATGAGTTGTACATAGCAGAGACCAGGTGTGGGGTGAAGCAGGCTCCCAGAGTCAGCTCTCTGTCACTGTGCCAAGACACTTGTGACTTCTGGTGGGTGATAACCCTGCATCTTCTGAGCTGCTGCCTTGGGCTTTTGTAGTCAGATCCCCCAAGTATCTAATGTTGGTGTCCCAAGTGTACCATGCATTTGGATCTGGACCCCACTCAGGTGGGGTAGGAGGCTGGTCCTGGAAGGCACTGGAGATTATGCCTGAACTGGCTGATTTGGGTTTCCTCTTCATTGCACTCCCGGAGCAACATCAGAATCCACACTAATGACCCCTTCAGCCTGCTGGTCTCATACTTCCTATCTTACCTCTCCTGTCCTCTTACCTACTCGCTTTTTCAATTGTATATTTCCTTTATTGATCATTTACACAGAAGTTTCTGAAAGATTTAATGTGTTAATTAAACTAAGAGTCAACAATTTGCCATAGGTGGTACTGTATTGTGGAAGTAAATATGAACAGCAAAACATTTGGTCATAGAAAATAGAGTCAATCAAGATATAAGTTGAATCAAGCAACAGGAAGCTGCCATACAGGCAAAATGATCCTAAGAAGCAAGGAGTGGAACCCAGGGCCCAGATAACAAGATCTCAGTTACCCGCAATGCCTCATCTCCCCATGTTCTATCTGGAGCTCTACCTACGTGTCAGCCAACAGAGAAATTCTGGGAGCACCTTTGATTGATTTTATCTAGAATAGATTAATAATTACCTCATTTCACAGAAGTGTGATGGTCAGAGATCTTGGCAAATCAACACTCTCCCCACCATCCTGCTCTGTCTTTCTTGCATTTTACATTTTTTATTTTAAAGACATACAAAAGTAAAACAATTGTTCATTAAGCTTGCTGTATTAGTCCATTCTCCGGATGCTAATAAATACATGCCTGAGACTGGGTAATTTATAAAGGAAAGATGTTTAATTGACTCAGTTCTCCAAGGCTGGGGAGGCCTCACAATCATGGCAGAAGGAAAGGGAGGAGCAAAGTCACGTCTCTTATGGTGGTAGGGAAGATGGTGTGTGCATTGGAACTCCCCTTTCTAAAACCATCAGATGTTGTGAGACTTATTCACTATGATGAGAATAGTAAGGGGGAAACTGCCCCCATGATTCAATTATTTCCATGTGGCCCCACCCTTGACAAATGGGGATTATTGCAATTCAAGGTGAGATTTGGATGGAAATACAGCGAATCCATATCACTGCTGTACCCATTATGCAACTTTGACAGACATTAGTGACCAAGTTTGTTTCATCTATACCTCATTTACTCTTTCTGCCTCCTTATTTTCAAGCAAATCTAAGTTCTTTTTTTTTTTTAAAATATACATATATTTAGTAGAGATGGGGTTTTGTCATGTTGGCCAGGCTGGTCTTGAACTCCTGCCCTCAGGTGATCCACCCTCCTTGGCCTCCCAAAGTGCTGTGATTACAGCAAATCCAGGTTCTCATATTATATCATCCAGAAATATTTGGTTATGTGTCACTAAAATTTAAAGACTCTTAAAAAAATAACCCAATACCATTTTTATATCTAAAGAAATTAACGATCACTTAATTATCCTCAATTACCAGTGTACATAGTTCCCTAACTGTCTTACAGTTTTTCCAAGTTTGTTCAGGTTAGGATTCAGAAAGGCCCTTACATTGCAGTTGGTTGGTGTGGCTCTTATGTCTCTTTTAATCTGCAGATGCCTCTGCCATTTCTTTTCTTTTTTTTTTTCATAGTATTTTTGTTGTTGTTGAAGAACCTAGTTCTTTGCCCTGTCAGTTTTCTACTTTTTGCTGATTTTTAACTGTGGTGTTTTTAACATGTTCCTCTGTCACCTGTGTTCCTCATGTATTGGCTCTTGGAAATTAGATTTGAAGTCAGGTCCATTGCAGAGATTTTTTTTTTGTTTCTCTCTCTCTCTTTCTCTTTCTTTCTTTCTTTCTTTTTTTTTTTTGCAAGACTACCTTATAGGTGGTGGTGTGTACCTCCATTGGGAGGTCTCTGCTTGTTTTTGTCTTTAAAATCATATTGCCAGTCATTGATGATCATTGATTAATAGATTGACTCAATATGAGTTGGAAAAATGATTCTATTCTGCCAATATTTCTTTGTTGTTTAGATAGAGTAATTTTACAAAGAGAATTGGTCTTAATCAACTAACTAGTTGATTAATTATAACAAATATTATAGAAAAAGTAGGAGAAAACCTTTATTCTTTCTATTGATTTACCAGTTTTGAAGGTAGTAAATTGACTCCCTAGTATCTTCCAAAGGTTATCAATGATTTTCTTAGTCTTGTTATGAGCTAATGAATTAGATATACTTGATATGTTTCAATCCTACAGTTATTATCTTTATCAATAGTAAAATTGTCCCATCTTCAGCAGGTGAAGATTTACTCAGTTTGGCTCCTGAGTCTTTTTGACACAATCTTAGTAGTCTTTCACAGTTTCCATGCTATCTGATACCATAACATATTTCAGATTTATCTTGTACATTTCCTGCCTTATGATCATCCATTTCTCAAGACTTCCAGCTCCTTTTAATGGGAATGATATTTAGAGACCATAATCTATGTGTTTGAGTGCTCATTACTATTGAGTTCATTAGTATAGCTGGGCCTTTTGTATGGACAGAACTAGAAAAGATGAGTGTACATCTGTAGATATCTAGGATAAAATTAATCATGAGTTCATATTGATATTTCTAGTTCAAATTCAAGACTGTAGTTTTTTTTTTAAAAGATGGAGTCTAACTCTGCCACTCCCAGGCTGAAGTGCAGTGGCATGATCTTGGCTCACGGCAACCTCTGCCTCCCAGGTTCAAGTTATTCTCCTGACTCAACCTCCCAAGTAGCTGGGACTACAGGTGCCTGCCACCACACCTGGCTAATTTTTGTATTTTTAGTGAAGATGGGATTTCACTATGTTGGCCAGGCTGGTCTCAAACACCTCACCTCAGATGATCCACCTACCTTGGCCTCTCAAGGTGCTGGGATTACAGGCATGAGCCACTGTGCCTGGCCAAGATTCTAGATTTAAAAAAATTACAACCTTATTAATTTTACATCAATAGGACCTTTGACCACACCTCACATTTTGGTTTTCAGTATCAATGTCAAATTACTTATTTGGTTTATTTCACACATCACACATACCAATCTTACACTATGAATACCAACACACATACTAACATTAGAAATGCTGAAAACCAATCAAGAATGTTGTGGTTTTTGCAGATTTTTTGGTCCTAGGATATATTTCAGTAGGGATGGACACATTTTTGTATTGTTATTTGGAATGGTTAATGCTAAAAATTGAATATATACTTGGAGTCACCTGTTACATTTTACATTTGATTTCTAGATATTACTTTGTAAGTGTATTTTTGTTGTATAATTTATAAATAAATTGCATAATTCTACAGTCAATATTCTAAATGAAGGTGTATTTAAAGGAGTTGGTCTTAAATCCCTGTATTCTCAACCTCATTTCCTCCATCCCTCATAGGTAATCATTTAAAACAGTGTTATGGTAGATCTTTCCATAAAAAATATAAACACATGTGTTCATAATCTACTCTTCTTTGAAAACGTGGTAGCATATTGTGTGTGTGTGTTTATAATTCTATTATTATTTTTTAAGAGATAGGATCTCACTATGTTGTTCAGTCTGAAGTATAGGTGCAATCATAATGCACTAAAGTCTCAAATTCTTGGGTTCAAGCAGTCTTCTTGCCGTAGTCTTCTAAGTGGCTGAGGCTACAGGAATGAGCCACCATGCCTGTCCTCTGGCTCATTTTCCTACAGAGTTTTTGGGCATTTTCTGCACTATTTTTAGAAGATTTTTACATTTTAGAGATTTTAACCCTTTTCTGGTATAAATTTGAAATATATTTTCAGTTTATTATTTGTTTTTCTACTTTGTGTATGGTTGTTTTTGCCATGCAGAACTTTTTATGTTTTATGTAATTATGTTAGACCTCTTCTTGTTCTGATTTTGAGTCACAGGAAACTTTCTCCTACTCTAAGATCACAGAATAATGTATCCATATTTTCTTCTAGTATTTTACAGTGTCTTTTTTTTAAACATTGAAATCTCTGATATTTTTGGAATTTTTCCTGATTTACAATGTAAGCATTAGTTTCATTTTCCCCCTATATGACTATGGAGTGTATCTTTATCTCTGTATAATTATATCAAGATAGTATTCATTGGCTTCTATTCTATTGAGTGTTTTTAAAACGAATGGACATTGACTATAAGAAAAAAATTATATTTTTTGTAAATATGGAGGTGATCATATGCATTTTTCCTTCATTTGTACTAATAAGATGGATTTTATTAGTGGATTTCTCTTTTTTAAATTTTTTTGAGACAGAATACCACTCTGTCACTCAGGCGGGAGTGCAGTGGCACAATCTTGGCTCACTGCACTCCACCTCGCAGGTTCAAGTGATTCTCCTGCCTCCTCCTCCCAAGTAGCTGGTATTACAGGTGCCCATCACCACACCTGGCTAATTTTTGTATTTTTAACAGTAGGGTTTCACCATGTTGGCCAGACTGGTTTTGAACTTCTGACCTCAGGTGATCCACCTGCCTTAACCTCCCAAAGTGTTGGGATTACAGACATGAGCCACCTCACCTGGCCTATTAGCAGATTTCCTAATATTGAGTTGCCCTTTTATTTATGGATCAAACTCCATTTGGTCATAATGTATTATTTTATATGTGTTCTGTTGGATTCTGTTTGTTATTATTTTATTTATTTATTTATTTTTAGATGGAGTCTCACTCTGTCACCCAGGCTGGAATGCAGTGGCATGATCTTGGCCCATGGCAACCTCCACCTCCTGGCTTTAAGAGATTCTTCTGCCTCAGCCTACCAAGCAGCTGAAATTATAGGCACCTACCACCACACCTGGCAGAGTTTTGTATTTTTAGTAGAGACAGGGTTTTATCATGTTGATCAGGTTTGTCTCAAACTCCTAACCTCAGGTGATCCACCTACCTCAGCCTCCCAAAGTGTTGGGTTTACAAGCAAGAGCCACCATACCCAGCCTATTAGTGGCCCTTATATTTATTGAGTTGCCCTTGTACTGAGTTGCCCTTGTATTTATGTACCAAACACCATTTGGTCATAATATATTATTTTATATGTGTCCTGTTGGATTCTGTTTCTTATTTTGTTGAAGATTTTTTGCAACAGTATTCATAAGCAAGACTGATTTTTTTGTGTGTAATCTTTGCCAAATTTGATATCAGTATTACACTCATTTCATAAAACAAAATTAGAAGTTTTCCCTCTTTTTCTATACTCTGTCATAGTTTAAATAACATAAGGATTATCTCATCTTTAAAAGTTTGGTAAGATTCTGCTGTAAAACGGTGTGGGCCTGGTACTTTTTTTTTGTTTATGGAGGTGGTCTCTAAGTATTTTCTCTATTTCTTCTATGAGAATTGATCTGCTTAAATTTTCTTTAAAAAACTTCTATTAATGTCTATTTTGGCAAATTGTATTTTTCTTAAAAATATCCATTTATATAGGCTTGAAGGTTATTTGCCTCTTGTCATGCAAGATAATCTCATTCTGGGGATATATTTTTGTTTTCTTAGTTATTTTTCTTTGTCTCTAATTTTGAACATTTGTATTTTCTTCCCTTTTCATCTTTTTCTTGATTATATTACCTAGATTTTGTGTTTATTTTATTTTTGATTTTAAAAAAAAAGAACCAGCTCTGCAGGCAGACAGTGTTTTTGAATTTTTTAAAAAAGAACCAGCTCTTAAAATTTATTTATTGTTTTTTGTTTTCAAATTCATTAATTTCTGCTTTCAACCTTTATTGATTTATTTTCTGATTATTTTTTGTTTACCTTGTTGATTTTTTTTCTAGCTTTTTGAATTGGTGCTTATTCCCTTATTTTGATTTGCATAGATATAGGTATTTAATACCTTAAATTTCCCGCTAACTGCTTTTGTCATATACCGCAGATTATGATATGTCATGTTTTCTTCATAATTACTTTCAAGAAATTCTGTAACTTCATCTGGCATTTCTTCATTTGATTCAAGTATTGTTTGATAATGTGGTTTTCAGTTCCTTGGCAGAAAGACCTTTTGGTTTTAGAATCTTATTATTAATTTCTCATTTTGTTGGATTGTAGAGAGAGAATGTTTTGTTTTTATTTGTATTCTATGGGACTTGCTGAGGTTTCTTTTTTGTGTGACCAAAGATATGGTCAATTCTGGTGACTGTTTCAAGAACACTTATAAAGAAGCTGTAGTTTCTTTCTTTTTTTTTTTTTTTTTTTTTTTTTTTGAGACGGGGTTTCGCTCTTGTTACCCAGGCTGGAGTGCAATGGCACAATCTCGGCTCACCGCAACCTCCGCCTCCTGGGTTCAAGCAATTCTCCTGCCTCAGCTTCCCTAGTGGCTGGGACTACAGGCACGCGCCACCATGCCCAGCTAATTTTTGTATTTTTAGTAGAGACGGGGTTTCACCATGTTGACCAGGATGGTCTCGATCTCTTGACCTCGTGATCCACCCTCCTCAGCCTTCCAAAGTGC
The DNA here is from genome assembly GCF_048565385.1 of Saimiri boliviensis. Lineage (NCBI taxonomy): Eukaryota > Metazoa > Chordata > Mammalia > Primates > Cebidae > Saimiri > Saimiri boliviensis. Next base: position 33,894,473 of record NC_133450.1, on the reverse strand, counting down.
TGGGATTACAGGCATGAGCCACCGCGCCCGGCCTAAGAAGCTGTAGTTTCAATTAGGAAGAACACATTTTTGAGAGCTATTGCACAGAATGGTGACTAGAGTTAATAATGATGTAAGGTACACTTCAAAATTTAAATGTCTGCACGATATACACACACAAAGATAAATGTGAGATGAGGGATATGTTAATTAGCTTGATCCAATAATTCCATAATGTACAGTATACATATATCAAAACATCACATCGTACCCCATAAATATATACAATTATTATTTGTTAATTTAAAGTAAAGTTTTAAAGGAAGATAAAAAGAAAACGAAAAAGAAGCTGTATTCTGTTATTAGGGATCAGAACTGGATACATACTAATAAGGCCTACCTTACTATTGTAAGGTCTTAATTTGTCCTGAATTAAGAGAAATAAGTTAAAGTCTCCTATTATTGGTGTCTATCTTTTTATTTTTCCTTTATAAAAGTGATTGCTATATGTTAATGACTTTATATCTTCATGGTGAATGATAGGTTTTATCATTGTAAAATGCCTTTGTTTGTCTCTTTCACTATTGTTTTTTTTTTGGATCTAAGTTCTGTCTTACCAGGTAGCAAGATTGTGACTCCTACTGTCGGTATTTTCTTGGATTCATATATAGCTGGTATATCTGTCCGTTTAAACATTGTTGACCTACCTTAATCTCTTTGTTTTATGTATATCTCTTGTGTATAGCATAGATTTTCATTTCCTTTTGTTGACAAAGCAAACCTAAAAATCTTTTCCTTTTAATGGGTGAGTTGAACATATTTACACTGTTGATATGATCAATGTGTTTGGATCAGTTCTGTCATATTATCATGATATATGTCATATATCTCTTTCATCATACAATATCTTGTATGTCTTTCACTTTGTGGATTTTTTTTTGTTCTCTCTCCCTCTTGTGTATCTTTTGGTATTGAGAAAGGTTTTAATTTTTTCTAATGGTTATCTTTATATTTACACTCTTTATAATCCCTCTAGTGTTCTCTCTCTCTCTCTCTTTTGCTTTTTCATTTTTTTTTGGAGGTGGAATATTGTCTTTGGTGCCATAATATAAACAATATTAAATTTATGTAGTAACCTCTTCTCCCTGTCCCCGCCCTTCCCACCAATATTTGAAGTAATATTCTCTTTTTCCTAGATATTACACATAAGACAATTGGTAAACTTATTCTACTTTTCTTTTTTGGAGATGAAATCTCACTCTGGCCCAGGCTGGAGTGCAGTGGCATGATTTCGGCTCACTGCAACCTCTGCCTCCCAGGTTCAAGCAATTCTCCTGCCTCAGCCTCCCGAGTAGCTGAGATTACAGGTGCCTGCCACTAGCTGGCTAATTTTTGTATTTTTAGTAGAAATGAGGTTTCACCATGTTGGCCAGGGTGGTCTCAAACTCCTGACCTCAGGTGATCCACCTACCTTGGCATCCCAAAGTGCTGGGATTATAGGTGTGAGCCACCGTGCTCGGTCTAGGTTATTCTACTTTTCATATATCCTCTCCATTCTTCCCCCATTTTGAGATAGCTGTATTTACATTGTCAGAGGATATAACCATCACATGTTATCCTACCTCACTTTTAATCCCTATTTGGTCTTATTTAGGCAAATGCATACTTAATGTCTACCATCACAGTGCTTATATAGATGTCATTGCAGTCATTTGTTGTTTCCTGAAACTAATTTTCCAGTAGATTCCTGAGGAAGGGATTATGGTAAACATATTCCTGAGTTCTTGCATGTTACTAAAAGTTTTCCTGTGGGCCAGGTGGTTCATGTCTGTAATCCCAGCACTTTGGGAGATGGGCGAATTGCTTGAGCCCAGTAGTTCAAGACCAGCCTGGGCAACATGGCTAGACCCCCTGCCCCCAACCCCCTTCTCTTTTAAAAAATAAAAAGTTTGCCTGTGGCCTTTGTGCTTGAAGATCACTTTGGCTTGATATACAATCCGCAGCTCATATTTTCTTTTCTTGAATATTTTAAATATGTTATTCCGTTTGTTTTGGCATAAAGCATTGCTGTAGAAAAGTCTGATGGGAATCTCATTTTTTCCTCTTATAAGTGATCTGGCCTTTTATCTTGGATATTCAAATGATCCTTTTCTGTTACTAATTTTTTTAAGTGAATTGGGTATTTTTGCAGAAAAGGGTTGAGTCAGGAGAGCTTTTCTAGCTTCTTGGCTCTAGAGTCTTCTTTTCTGTTTTTGCAAAGTGATAAAAATATGGTCTGACATTTTCTGAGATCTGTTTTATCAGTTCCACTCTCTTACTTTTATTTCACATTTCCTTTTTTTGAGATGGAGTCTCACTCGTTCTGTCACCCAGACTGGACAGATTGCAGTGGTGCAATCTCGACTTGCTGCAACCTCTGCCTCCCAGGTTCACGCGTTTCTCTTGCCTTAGCCTCTAGAGTAGCTGGGACTACAGGTACAAACCAGCACCACCGTGCATGGCTAAATTTTGTATTTTTAGTAGATACGGGGTTTTGCTTGTTGGCCAGGCTGGCCTCGAACTTCTAACCTCAGGTGATCTGCCTGCCTTGACCTCCAAAATTGTTGGAATTACAGGCGCGAGCCACCACGCCTGGCCTTATTTCACATTTTCTATCCTTTACTCCTATTGTCGAACCCAGCTCCATGCAGATTCAATTTGCAGTACTTTCTCTTCGGTGTGGGGCTTTTTTTTTGAAATGAGCTTATGCTTGTCAGTTTTGAGAGTTTATGGGGCCCAGACTGCTCCAGCACCATGAGTGGTTATTGCATGGTGGTCCTTTTGCCCTGCCCCACAGATTGGACCTCACAGAAGCACTGTTCTACTTCAGCTATTCTTCTTAGATTGACTCACTGTATTTTCTGGGGAATTTGGGGTTTCTCCATTCTCTTGAAGCAGAACCTTTCTTCTGCTCCTGCTCAAATAGCGGATTCCAATACCATGCAAGTCTCATGCTTTTGAAGCTTGTTCCCGCGTACGTGTACTTAGTGGTTTGTACAGATACCTTGTCACTTAATATTCTTGTAGATCTTGTCTGTGGGTCTTTGATTTTGCTATCTTGGTTGCTATTTCTGTATTTAGGGAGATTAAAAAACTATGCTGTTGCCATCATCTTTATCGAATCCACTTGCTTAGCTCCAGTTTTTAATACCTTTCATTATTTATTTATTTATTTGTATTTCTTTTTTGAGACAGGGTCTCACTCTGTCACCCAGGCTGGAGTGCAGTGGCATGATCATGGCTCACTGCAGCCTCGACTTCCTGGGCTCAGGTGATCCTCCTATCTTACTCCCCTGAGTATCTGGGATTACAAGCACGCACCATCACTCCTGGCTATTAAAAATTTTTTTTTGTAGAGACATCTGTGTTGCCCAAGATGGTCTTAAACTCTTGGGCTCAAGGGATCCTCCTGTTTTGGTCTTCCAAACTGCTGGAATTACAGGCCTGAGCCGCTGTGCTCATCCAGCAAATTTTAGTTTTAAACTTACGGAAAAATTGCAACAATAGTATAGAGTTCCTATATACTCTGCACCCAGGTTTGTCTATTATTAAAATTTTACATTAGCATGGTACTTTCAGTATTATTAACAAATGATATTGATACATTATTATGAACTAAAGTTCACATTTTATTTATATTTCCTTAGTTTTTACCTAATGTCCTTTTTCTGTTCTAAGATCTCACTGAGGATACTGTATTTATTTATTTATGAGACAGAGTCTCACTCTGTCACCTAGGCTGGAGTGCAGTCGCCGGATCTCAGCTCACTGAAGCCTCAACCTCCCTGGTTCAGGTGATCCTCCCCCCTCAGCCTCCTGAGTAGATGGGACTACAGGTGCACGCCACCAATGCCCAGCTAATTTTTGTATTTTTTTGTAGAAATGGGGTTTCACCATGTTGCCCAGGCTGGTCTGGAACTCCTAGGCTAAAGTGGTCCACCTACCTCAGCCTCCCAAAGTTCTGGGATTACAGGTGTGAGCCACCGTGACTGGCCTATATTATATTTAGCCATTATGTTTGCTTAGCTTCTTCTTGGCTGTGACAGTGTCTCAGATTTCCCTTGTTTCTGGTGACTTTGACAGCTTGATGAGTACTGGTCAGGTGTTTTTTAGGATGTCCCTTAATTGAAATTTGATGTTTTTCTCATGATGAGACTGGAACTGTGGGACTTGCGGAGGAAGACCACAGCGGTAAAGTGCCACTCTCATCTCCTTTCATCAAGGGGGCATCCTGTCAGCATGACTCATCAAGGTCCACAGCTGCTGTGGACCTTGGCCATCTGGCTCAAGTAGTGTCTGTCAGGTTTCTCCACTGTGAAGTTCCGTTTTCTTCCCTTTCTATTCTGCCCACCAGGAGAGAAGTCGCTGTGCAGAGCCCGCACTTAGAGAGTGGGGGGTTAGTTATGCTCCATCTCCTGGAGGGTGGAGTCTCCACACATTATTAAAATTCTGCCTGGGAGATTTGTCTCCTCTATCCAATTTATGGGATTTATTTCATCATTTAATAATGTCAGGACGAAACCTGAATATTTATTATGCTTTGGGTTTTAATCCAATACTACTTTATTTATGTTGTTGTTTAAATTGTTTCAGCTTGGGGTATCAGAGCTCTTTCAGTTGGTTCCTGTGTCCCTTTGATATACCCCCATTATTGTGTGTGTGTGTGTGTGTGTGGATGTGTCTGTATGTGTGTGTCTGTGTGTGTGTGTCTCTGTGGGTGTGTATGTGTGTGTGTTTGTATGTGTGTCTGTGTCCGTGTGTCTGTGTACATCTGTGTGTGTCTGTGTGTGTCCCATGTGTCTGTGTCTCTGTGTATGTATGTCTGTATGTGTGTCTGTGTATGTGTGTGTCTCTGTGTCTATGTGTGTCTCTCTGTGTGTCTGTGTGTCTATGTGTGAGTCTATATGTATTTGTGCATGTATGTGTCTCGTGTGTGTGTGTGTATGCATCTGTATGTGAGTTTCTCTGTCTTTTTGTGTGTGTCTCTGTGTGTGTGTATGTGTCTGTATGTGCATTTCTGTGTGTATGTGTGTATGTGTCTGTATGTGCATTTCTCTGTGTGTGTGTGTGTGTGTCTTTGTGTGTGTGTGCACTTCCTTACTTTCTGGCATTACAAGATGCTCTAGGCTTATCATTTCCCAAGTCCTGACACAACCATTTTTTTCCAAGGAGCCCTAGTTCCTTTGCTTGGAGAATGGTGTTAGAAGTCAAAAGTTGGGTGCTAGGCATGCTTTCCCTCTCTTTTTACCCATGCTGGTGACGTCTGGGCTTCCCCATTCCCTCAGGGCCCACTTCTTCCCTGCTTTGCTGCCTGTCTGGTTCTACGACAGAGCTGCCCTAGACGCTATCATCCCTTGCCCCTGCAGTTGTCCTCCCAACGCACAATCCTGGACCTTGACTTTGGTCTTGCCCCGAGGTTGTCAGGTGCTGGGAGGTCTGTGGAGCTCTCTGTGTGGCTTGGCAAGCTTACCCCTCTCTACGATGTCTGCCCCTGCGCCTGCCCTGTGCTCCCTCCTACCCTCTGCAGGGGTAGCAAGGGTCATAGCCTCCTACTTCACCACAAAAATGGAGACCAATAGGGGTTCAGACCCTAAATTTCCCTCCCTACGATTCCAAACTTAGCCGGCTCTTCTGCCTACCTGCCCACCTTTTGTTTTCCCCTCCTTTCGGTCTTCCTTCTGTCATCTCAGAGAACATGTGTTTTTCCTGCCTTCCGCCCAGGCCAGTCTTTCCATGAGCTCGGATCATCAGGAGGAGGTTTCTCTTTCCTCTAATCTTCTCTAGAATTTTGCTCCATCGGGGATCTCATTTTGTGTGTCCTGAAATTCCTCTTCAACCCTGCTTCTTTCTCTCCGCCTATGAACATGTGTAAATGTCCCTCATCCTAAACACACCCCTGCCTTTTCACACGACCACTCCCCTCCACTGTTTCATCACTTCTCTCCCCTTCCCTTTCTCCATCGCACTTCTGGAGAAAGACAACGCTGATAACTGTATTGGCTGCTGCCCTTCCTCCTTCGTGCCCACAAACTTGCTTCTGCCTTATCTGCTGCCTTCCTGAAACTCTTCTGTGAAAGAATCACCATATCCAGTGGCCTCTTCTTCACTGTCTTATTCCACCTTTCTTAGACAGCACTTCCTCTTTGGTCTCCTCTTTCCCTCTTGGCCTTTCCTGCTTCTCGGGCTTCGGGGATGGATGCTCTTCTATCCTGGCTCTCCATCCTCCGCTGTCCCTGCTCCATCTTGGCTCCTTTCACTGGCTCCGCTTTCTCCCTGCCCTTCACCCTCCACTTCCTACCTGGGGATACTGTCAACCTTCAAGATGCAGCACCTGCCCATCCGTGGTTCTCTTCCGTGGCTGTGCATCAGAATCACCTGGGTGGGGGCGCTTCCAGAAAGAACTTATTAAATCAGATTCCCTAAATATGCAGCGTGGGTGTCTCTGTTGAACAAAGGCTCTGGTGAGCACAGAGGCTCTGGTGAGCAGTCAGGATGGAGACCTTTAATTTCTGTGTTAATGATTCCACTGGGGATCTCTCCACGCGTGTCTCTCCACTGAGCCCACATGCATGTATCCATCTGCTTACTGAAAGCCACACAGGAACCTCGGATCAACAGGGCCGAAGTGGAACTCATGCCTCCCCCGTCTCTCTGCTTTGCTGCAAGCCTCACCCTTCTCTCTTCCCCTCTCTAAGGCTGTTTCCATCTGCCCACTCAGGCACAATAGAACACTCATGTTTGGCTTTTCCTCCACTCTCATATCCATCGGCCGCTGTGCCCTGCTGCTGCTGAGATGTTGCTCTTCCTTCCCAGCCTCCCTGCCTCTGCTTTAGTTTGGGTCCTTGCCATCTGGCATCTGAACTGTAGCATTAGATTCCTAATTGTTCTGTTTGCCTCCGGTTTTCCCTACTCCCTAATTCAACTGTCCCTAAATTTCTTTCTAGAAGACAAATCTAATAATCTTCCACTGTGAAAATCCTAGGATGACCTCTCAATACCTGGCTATGCTTCTCCAGGTGGTTTCTTTAGCCCTGTGCATGAGAATCACCTGCGATGCTGTTAAACTGCAGATTCCACGGGTATCCCAAGACTTATGAAATCAGAAATCACAAAATGGTAGTCTGTAGTTTTGAATGTGCTCCCTAGTAGGTCCTGATATATAGTGACATTTGCAAACCCTGGCTCCAAGCCCTGTAGCTGGCACCTAAATTCTTTCTACCCCTAGCTCCGTCTCCAGACAACTTGACCTTCATAGATCTTCATGGTCACCAGATTACCAAACCCAAGTATCGCCCGAGAAGGATTAATGTCTAGCCCTTCTGGTCTGCTTCCCTTCGTCTAAAAGTGCCTCTCCCTTCGCTGCCTCTGTTTCCTTGCTTGTTCTGATCCCTCTGTCCAGCTCAGAGAAAGCAAGAATCAGGGTGGTTATTCTTGAGTCAGATCCCAGAGTCAGAAAGTGCCAGGGCCAGGAATGAAATTTAGGTCTGCCTTACCTCAGAGCCTGTACCCTTAGCCACTCTGCCTTGCTGGCTCTAGGGACTGATTAATTAATTTAGCAAAGGCCCCACACCACCCTCTTTGTTCTAGTTCCAGCACTGTCCCCTCCCTCCAGAGCCCCTCTCACCAAGGGGTCATGCATCCTCTTTCATCCTCACTTTAAATGGAAGACAGCTACTTTTCCTCTCTGTCCAGAGGCCAGGTCATTTCCCTCTTGCCCACCTCCCCCCATCAAGCTGCAAAGAGGCCCAGTGATGAATGGGAGGGGAAAGCAGAAGTCGGGGAGGAGAAGAAGGAGGAGGAGGAGGAAGAGGAGGAGAAGGAGGAGGAGGAGGAAGAGGAGGAGGAGGAGGAGGAGGCGGCAGTGGTGGCAGAAGCAAGGCAGAGTGGGATGGAGTGTAAGCAGAGTGCCAGAGCCACAAACCTTAATTTAATCACAGGGCCCCACGCTCAATTTAACAGACACAAGGGCTCAGAATGGGGTCCCTGTGCGGCAGTGGGGCAATCAGCCCGCTGCACTTCCTGGGAAAGCATTAATTGCGGATGACAATGTGTAAACAGTGGGGATGAATGGAGTGTGCAGGTGTGAGCGCTGGGGCCAGCCCAGGCTGTTTTCACACGAGCTGCGGCTCCTCCACTGCTGACCTGCTCCCCAGAACAGAATTAGAGGAAGCGGTTGGGAAACCGTTGAGGGTGTTGGAGCTTGGCATAGAGCAAGTGGCCGAGGGCAGAGTGGAAGAGGGGGAGGGACTGGAAGGGCAGAGGCCTGGGAGATGAACTGTGGGGTGCGTGTGGGTATTGTGGACTGCCTGCATCCGGCCTAGCCCCCAGCCAAGCCACTGACTCTCCGGAAAGCAAGGCTGGATTTTTAATAAGAACAAAAGGGGTCAGACCTGTGCAGCTTGGGACTGCACTTGGGCTTGCCATCTACCTGGGCAAAGCCAGGTCATAGGGAAGCTGAGAGATGCTCCAGAGCCCTCATCTGTCTCCCAACAGAGCCCTAAGATGTGCCCGGGGAAGGCCAGGCAATGTTGAACCAGCCTGGGGGCCCCAGTCTGATCTGGGTGGGAGAGGTGTCAGGGCAGGGTGACGGGGTGGTGAGGAATTGGAGGGGTGCTGAGACAAGTCCAGAGAAACCTAGATATATGAGCATCTTTCATCTGAGGATCTCGAAGCTGCTTTCCACAGCCGTCTCTATCTAGCAACGTAAAAACAGAGGCACGGGATGTATAGGGCAGGGGCAGGTTCTCTGCCTGGACACAGCTGGCTCCTGGAATGACTCACAGCAAACACCACTAGATTTTGGCCTATAATATCATATAACGATGATAATAATACTTACTTTGGATGTTATTTACTCAGCTATTACATGTCAGCCACTCTGGTAAACACAACACTTACATCAACCTCGGGTCTGCTTTATGTGCAGATTCCTATATTTCTCTTGTCTTCCCAGTCCTGTTGTGATTCTTTGAGGATAAGGGCAATGCCCCCACTTTTCTCTTCTCTTTCCTACAATCCCTGGAATGAGCCGGGCCTCAGAAATCCCTGGAGTTCAGGCTTTATCCTGCAGGCAGTGGGAGTCCACGGACTGTTTTAGGTAGGTGATCATCACAGCGTTTCAGAAAGATCACACTGGCCACAGGGTGATGGCTCAGGTATGGAGCCATCAAGCCAGCCAAGACCTGTGAGACAGAGGGGTTTGAAGGAGCTGCACCAAACCAGGTGAGGAGAGTCTGACTTGTGGACCAGCATTGGAGCTGGGAAGGAGAAGGCACATTTGAGAACCATCCAGGAGATGAATTTGCAGGACTTCAGGACTGGTTGGCTCCAGGGGTGTGTGGGCACAGGGTTCTGGTCTGAACAACCTACTTGATGGTGGCAGCAGTGTCTGTGTGCCCAGTGGGGAACACAGATGGAGGAGCAGGTTCACAGGAGAGGACAATCAGTTGGATTTGGAATGATTTTCTTTCTGATAATTACTGTGGACCCAAGGCTGAGGAAGTGAGAGTCAAAAAAAGAGTCCTGCGGAGATTTCCTGAAGGAAGGTCAGGATGCTGTGTCCCCATGTCTACTGTCAGCCAAGAGCCCTGTGCCAGGCTGTGTGTCCCTGCAGGGGGTGCTCCTGCCTGGCAGTGGTAGGCTCATCCTGAACACCTGCGGGGGCCTAGCCCTAAGATGGGGAGCAGGCAGTGTGAATTGGCCATGCAAACAGGTGACAGGCTCAGAAGAGGAAAACATCAGCTTGGCACTAGAAAATCTCATGCATAAGCCAAGAAAAAATAACATACAGATGCAAATTGAACCCATTACCTCCAATCTGTTTTCTTCAGATCCTGGTTCAGTTTCTCCTGCTGGCTTGTTTTTATTTTCTGTTTAGAGGACAGATTTTTTCCCCCCTCGGTAGGGTTTAGGCACTTGAAGTAAAGTTAAAAGCTTAAGTGACTTTCCCATCAAAGGAAGGTTAATGGTAACTTAAGATTTAAAAACTGGGGTGAGGCAAGTCGAGGTGGCTTGCTCCCGTAATCCCAGCACATTGAGAGGTTGAGGAAAGCAGATCACTTGAGGCCAGGAGTTTGAGACCAGCCTGGCCAACATGGTGAAACCTTGTCTCTACTAAAAATACAAAAAAATTAGCTGGGTGTGGTGGCGCACACCTGTAGTTCCAGCTACTGGGGAGGCTGAGGCAGGAGAATTGCTTGAACCCGGGTGACAGAGGTTGCAGTGAGCCGAGGTTGCACCACTGCACTCCAGCCTGGATGACAGAGCGAGTCTCTGTCTCAAAAACAAAGCAACAAAAACAACAAAAGAACTGGGGTGAGAAGCTGGATATGAAATACTATCTGTATTTTGGGGTCATTTTCCTGGTTCTTAATAATGGTTTCTAGTATAGTTCTGGATCCAGAGCCTGGGATCAGACCCCAGCTCAATCACTTGCTGGTTGCGTGACTTTGGGAAAATTTACTTAAGCTCTCTCTGCCTCAGCCTCCTCCCCTGTGACATGGGGATAATAATACCTAGAACATGGCACTGTGGTGGGGATCATATGCGTTCATTCATGCATTTGCCTCAGAGAGTGTCTGGCTCATAGCCAGCATGACCAAATATTATTATGACAACAGGGGTTTCCCTAACCCTTCCCGCTTCAGTCATGGGGCTCTTTGTGGGGAGCCCTCTGGGTTTTCTGCTCTATTGGTCTTTGTCTAGGCTGCCAGATCAGTTTCTGATATGTTTTTGGAGGAAGGCCACGAAGTGCCACTCTCATGACATATCGAGGGTCCCTCTTGTCCACATAACTTATCACTGTTGATGTTGACCTGTGTCAAGGCAGAGCTTGTCAGCTTTCTCCACCATAAATTTATTCTTTCTGTGGCTTTTTCCATCCTTTCCATGCTTATCTTTTTTTTTCTTTTTTTCTTTTTTTTTTTTTTCGTATTTTTAGTAGAGAGGGGTTTCACTGTGTTGGTCAGGCTGGTCTCAAACTCCTGACCCCAAGTGATCCACCTGCTTCGGCCTGCCAAAGTGCTGGGATTACAGCCATGAGCCACTGTGCCCAGCCTCCATGCTGTACTTTTTGGAAGGAAGTCACTATGTGCAGCCCATGCTTAAGGAGTGGGAGTTATATTCCCTCCCCTTGAGGGTGCAGTATCTACATAAATGATTTGGAATTCTTCTGCATGGAAGGTTTGTCTCTTCTACCCACATTTATTTATTCAATTGTTTATTTTATATAAGTATGAACTCTACGCTATTTATTTTATACTTTGGGTTATTATCCAATGCTACTTTATTTTGTTGCTCAATTTCTTCCATCTTTGAGCATTGGGAGGTCTTTCTGTTGGCTCCTGTGTCCCTTTGACAAACCCTCATTAATGTGGTCATCTGGATTTTTCAGTAGACATGAGCTATCAATTTCTTCCTAGTCTAAGTTCGTTTAGTTCAAAGGTTTTGTCATGTGTAACCAAAAGATTCTCAACAAATCTTGAGAGTCTTTAGGTTGCATTATCTGTTGAAACTTTCAGATGTTGTCCACATTTTTCTTGTGTCAATGCAGTTGAATGAGAATTTTACAATGGAAAGCACAGGTTTCCCTGGGTCTGGGGTGGTCACTTTGCTGGGCACTGCATCAGGGGACTTGGGGGCTTGGGCCTGTGTACGATTCAAGGGCCAGTCTTAGACAAGTCAATTAACCTCTGAGCTATGACAGGGGTGCAGAGATGGGAGGGGATTAGATGACATCACGTCATTGTGATGCGACCCAGAAGCCAAGCCTGCACCTCTGATCTGCTGAACTGGTTGCTGGGGAGTAATGAAGCCTTTAAATTAGGGTTGCCAGATAAGATACAGGACACCCAGTTAACTTTGAATTTCAGATAACTAATGATACATTTTATTATAAGTATGTCTCAAATATTGCATGAGGATATACTTATACTAAAAAAATTATTTGTTGTTTATCTGAAATTCAAAGTTAACTGGCAATGTTACCCCAAACGCCCTCTCATTTTTAGGTTTCTCAGGGCATACGCTCCAGGAAAGGTGACTCTGCAACTTCAGTTTCAGTGATAAAGGAACCTGAGCCATGTAGTGTCCTGGGAAGAACAGGACTTTGTTTGTGGTCGGACTCTCATGAGGTCAAATCTCTGCTCCACTGTTTTGGGAAAGTTGTGTGATCGTTCTGAGGTCCGTCTCCATCCTCCGTTGTACAATGGGTTGGTAATTCACAGACGCAATCGTAACACTTTGCAGGGTCTGACATCTGGGACTCAATCAATGGTAGCCGCTGCTATTGATGCTACTCTTATTTGGACAAATGAACAGAAAGTCCTAAGAGAGGAGATCGAAACCCATGTCAAGGCAGCCCCCTCACTCCCACCCAGTCCCTTTCTCTGAGCCAGGGAGACTGCTAATCCCAGAAACAGAGACTGGGGGTATGGAGGGGGCTTAGGGTGCTCTGTGAGGATCTCTTTGGGGTCTGGGCTTTTTGCTCGAGGTCAGAGTCTCATCTGGGATCCTGCTTTCTGGGGGTTAGGATTCCTCCAGTGGAGGTGGGTCTGAGGTTGGAAGGAGACCCTGTGCTGACAGGTTTTGGAATGGACTAGTTGTGGGGATTAAAGAGAAAATAGTTGGGGTGGGGAGCTGACCTTACTCTTCACAAGCAGGGCAGGCAAGGGCACAATAATGATAGCTAAATTTACTGAATTCTTAGTATGTGCCAGGCACAGGTTTTTGTATTTTTAATGTATTGCTTCATTTAATCCTCACAACTCCCCATTGTATAGGTGGGGAAATTGAGGCACAGAGGGACTAGGAAACCTGCCCAAGGTCACGCAGTGAGCAAGTGGGACAGACAGGCAGTTGTGTTCTCACATGCTCAGCACATTGCAGATCTTGTTTCATTTAGTTCTCACATGAGCCTTCTGTGGTTGGTGTGATTGTATCTTCATTGTGTAGCTGAGGGCACTGAGGGTTATACAATTTGCCCAAGGCCATAATTTACAGGGGCCATGATTCAAATGTGAATTTCCAATTTGCAGGTGCCTGGAGGTGTCAGGCAGGGGAGGAGGAGGCCAGTGATGACCTTTCCCCTCATGCCAGCCCTCAGAGAAGTGGAAGTGCCTCCCTTATGCCTTTGATTTATAGTGGGGCTGGGGTTTAGATCCAGCTGTCAACTTGGGAAGCCACTTGAGGATTCTACTTTTAAAAATGGCCTTGTAATTTATAATAGTGGGGTAAAAACCACCACCGCCACCCAAGCAAACAGGAAAACAACGTGAATGTCCAACAGTGGGGGAACCAGTTAAATCAATTATGGTAAAAGCCCACGATGGCATATTTAGCAGCTGTTTAAGAATCGCATATTTGCAGAAACTCAGCATAGGATAATGCCTCCAGATATAACTAAAAGCAAGAGATAAAACTGTATACATAACCTGATTCCAATTCAACAATAATTTTGTATATGATTTCTTATACAGAGAAAACAACTAGAAGAAAATAGAAAGTTGATGGTAGTTATCTCCAGCAAAATTAAAGGCAGTTGAAATGTGAATTATCCTATTATGTACTTGCCACATGCTTTACAAATCAGTTCCTTGACTCACAGACCAATGAAGTCGAAAGGCAGTCAGGTGGCATGCAACCACGGCGCTTTAAAGATGGGGAAACCGAGCCCCAGGCCTGGGAATGCGGTTCAGGCTGGCTGTGAAGCCAGGTATGTTTGTCCAGCGGGCTCTGGGATCGGACGCGGGGCCCTGCTGGGTGTAGGGGCGACACCCATGCTTCCAACACAAGTAAGGGGGTGACCGTGTGGCGGGCGTGGGGCGCCTCTTCCCCCAAGGGGCACCTTCCCCCAAGGGGCACAGCTAGAGCAAAGTGGAGAAAGGAGGGGGCTGGGTGGGTTGGGGGCTGGGTGGAAGGGAAGGTTGGGGAACCGTTCAAAAATGGAAACCAGATGAACCGTTCAAAGAAGAGCAAATTCTCCACGGCGCGCTCCTTTGTTGCGAGCGTGTGAGGCGGCTGCAGCTGCGTGCCTCGCCCGCAGCCCACCGCCCGATGGGGCGGACACGGATAACTGCATTAGATGCACTCAGCTCTTTTCAATAAAACGCTCTTGTTGGCGGCACAATAGGGGGAACGGGGCAGCAACCCCAGGCCGGCCCGGAGCGCCCTGCCCTCCTCCGGGAGAGCGCAGAGCTCACTCATTTTTCAGGGCTCGGCTAATTGACGTTTGGCCGCTGCACGGTTCAAAAGAAAAGGCCGAACTCAAGTCCACTTCCACCGGAAACCAGGCGGCCCCTCCGCTGCCGCCCCGCCAGGGCTGGGTCTCTGGGGGCACAGGCAGGGACCACGGTGCAGCTGGCCGCAGGCGAAGGCTGCGGTGGCTCAGAATAGAAGGTGTCCTGAAGGCTTCTCCCAAAAAAGGCTCAGCGCGCAGCCTTCTCGTTATTTGTGAGAAGGAGACAGGTGACAGCCGCAAGAGCAAAGGGCAATTTCAGGGCTGGAAGACTTCATTAGTGATTACCCAAATGCCACATTCTTTTACTGATTCTAGTAAAGAGAGCCCAGAACATTCTTTTAAGTTAAAAAAAAAAAAAATGAGGGGTTTACCATCCCGGGTTTACAGCTGTGAAACCAGGACTTAGAGAGATTACAGGCCCACTAAAATCACACAGCTAGGAAGTGGTAGGGCTGGAATTTGAGCCCAGGTCTGTTTAACTTTAAAGCAGCGTTTTTCCATCTTGGCGCTATTGACATTTTAGCCTGGATAATTCTTTGTTGTGGGGCCTGTCCTGTGCCTTGCGGGATGTTTGTAGCATCCCTGATGCTATCCTCCAGATGGCATCACCAAAAATGTGGCCAGACATTGCCAAATGTTCCCTGGGGAGCAATTTGCCCCCTGTCGGAACCACTGTTTTAAAGCAACCCTGTCATGCTACGTGTGCTGGCATGCTTATCTTCACTAGGCTCAGGAATTTCATCTTTTGGGAAAACCAATTGACTGGCCATGTGAGATTCTTAAAGTTCGGCCACACGTGGTTCACATGGGTGTGGCAGGAGAAGAGCTGGCTGCATCAGACAAGGTCCACCTTTGTGTACCAGCACCTGAGGGTCTGCGGAGTGCTTGAGACATTTTAAATTGGGTGTGTCTGTCTGTCTACATTTCTTGGGACTCATCGGGTTGGAAGTGGTCCTAGTCCCTTCAACTATGCTTCCCATTTCTCTCTGCCAAGACTGTCCCACAGAGATGAGCTGAAACCCTGCCCCCCACCTCCATCCATTCATTTGCCAGCTAGCAAGAGCAGCCTTGGCCCCTGGAAAAGCTAAAATATCGGGGAAAGCAGCTGGTGAAGGAAGGGGATGTCACCCGTGCAAAAATGGAGCAGGAGCCTCATCTAGAAATGAGTGGGAGAGGACTTTGTTGCAGGCAGCTGGCCCACCACTGGCCCACAGTGTGGGGGAGGGGCTTCACCTGCACTTCATTTTTGGCTGTAACTTGTCATGATCCTGCCTCTGCCTCTGCAGCATCCTGAGGCCTGCTACTGCTTTGGCTTATGGAATGGTTCCACTCCCCAGTCCCCAAAGTTCAGAGGCCACCCAAAAGCCAGCCCCAGGCTCTGGGCCACACTGAACAGAGGCCTGTTTCAGTTCAGCTGCCTCCTCCTCACTTAGACAGAGTTGATTTATAACTGGGCTCCATTGTATTTGTTTTTCTAATTCTGGCCTTCTTACTCCCCAGATTGACTTTTTACTGGCAATGACTTTTACCTAAGGTTCGTCTTGGAAGAGTGTCGGGTCTATAGGGAAGTTAGCAGCATCAGGGCCTACTGGACTTCAGGCCTGTCCCCAGCACTGTCTTGGACTGAGGTTTATTGAACATGCTCATGGGTGGGGGGCTCAGAGACTTGGGGATGGGGCTTATCTTTTTAAATTGAGCCCTCTCAAGAGAAGACAGGATAAGGGCTCGAGGTGCTCAAAGAGAGGAACAGACATCTGGAAAGAAAGGAAATAGGAAATTGGGACAGGAAAAGGAAGTCAGCCTCTCAGAGGACGAGGGATTAGGACTTTTGATAACTGAAGTTTGTCTCATCTCTCTTTTCCTTTAATATGCCCATAAGCGTTTGGGGGGTAAGCCTAGAAACATATACGTGCATGCACACATCCTCAACTTAGTTTGGTGTAGCATACACATCTTTCCTGCTTCCCCTCGTAGCCAATGATACATATTTAGTGGCCACAACCTCCTTCTAAAAGGACCATTTTAAAAAAGGAAGACATGGAAATAAGCATGTGTGCGAATCTGTTTGCACCTCCACCATGTGTAACTGCCTTCTTTTCCTTTCTTCCCTTCGACTGTCTCCTCTTCCCCTGGGTGGTTTACATTTGCCCTCCTTTTGCTGAGATAATTTGCACTCTCCAACTTCATTAGCTGCAACCCCCTCCTGCCCTGGGACAAAAAATAGGGCCAAACTGTTCAAAGGAACACATGGAGACCCCATTGATGCTGGTCCTAATTGTGCCAATTCAAACCCCTCAATAACTCTAATTAAAACCTGTCTTGATCGGGGCGCTGAGTGGCAACACAGCTGTCATCCCAGACAGTCACATAACAGCTATGAGAAAAGGGTCTCTCTGTGCAATTTTTGGTGATGGTTGTTATGGAAGGGGTCAGTGCCAGAGGATTACGACAGGGATGCAGTCAGAGTGGGGAACGTTGAAAAAGTCTTCCATGTCAGATCACAGCTTGAAATCAGAAGACCTTTAGCTTTTTTCCTCTAGCTGCCCCCTTTTATTCTCCCCACCCAGGCAGGAACACCTGCAAACTGCCTGGAAGGGGCCATGACCACCAGACACATGGATACCACAAGTTGACTGAAACATCCGAAAGAAAAGGAGCCCCTCCCCTCCCGCTCCCCGACCAGCAAAACCACACACCAAAATCAGAGAAAGAGTTTTTTCTCTGCTTCCAACTTTGTCTTTTAGGATCCAGCTGCACTTTGCTGGGCACCATAAATAACTCTTCAATTACATTAATTGGTTGCATATTTGTTGACACTGAAGGAGAAGCTTTAAGGTTGGGGGAGGTGGGTTTCAGCTGCAATTTTCCACTCTTCCCCTTTGCCATCCCTCTGTGTCTGACTTCCAACCACCCTGCTTAGTTTTCCAGAATAGGGGGAATGGTGGGCTGATAGGCCAGTTTCAGAATAAGCTTTGATGACCTTCAGTCAGACTTATGTCTCATCTGTTGGCTGTCCCTGGATCTGTTGACCCACTGGGTTTGGAAGTCATGCCCCACTGTGGGGGAACTGGAGCTAGCTTCCTGGCAACACTCGATGGAGTTTAACTTCCTCTGGAGGCAGGCTGTGGGGTGGGCTTCTGGTCACGCATATTGTTTGGATCAAAGAACTGGCTAGACCTTTGCCTGAATCCCCAAACCCATCTTGGATTCTTGGCCCACCTTAGAGAGTGTCTTGAATTCCATTCCTTGGGAAGTAATAAGAACTTAGTTACCTCATTCACTCTATCTCAGTCAATGGGCAAGACCTGGAGTGTTCAGCTTGAAAACCGGCCCCCCGTTGGCTGGAGGACTTTGTGGAGTGGAAGGTGACAGGGGGCAGGTAGCAGACTCTGAGCTCCAGCTGACAGCTCCAAGTGGGCTGAGGACCAGAGACTCAGGATTCATTTTCCCTCTGCCAGAGCTGAGTCTGGAGGAATTCCTCTGGGTCCTGGCCTAGGGCTGGAGGGGGAATGAGAGCGATGGAACAGGCCTTGGAAGCTGCCCCACCACCGGCCCTGCTGAGTGGGCAGAGCCATCCTTTGGAGGAAGAGCTGTGCCTGCTTTGCTATCACTATTCCCTCACAGTACCCAACATGAGCCTGGCACATGGAAAGTTCCCAGCTAATGTCTGATGGGGAGATGGCTGAGGACCCCAGGTTCTGGTGTCCAGGTGCTCTGAGCTCTTAAAAAAGAAAGGAATTACCTCAGTGTGAAATTAGATGGTTCCATCCCACGTGGTGTAGTGCTAAGAGCATAAGCTTGAGGCACACAGATTGTAACTTTAACATACAGACTTTTCAGAGTGTCCTAAGGACAAATACTCTCAGTTAAGTAAACACAAGAAAAGTGACTTCCTTTTCCTTTCTCTGTGAAACCAGTGAGGAAAATAACTTTCAGAATCTAAGCTTTTGATTTCCTCATGGCAAAATCTGGACAATACAGTCCTGCAAATTAGCAAAGGGAGAAGCAGGCTTGAGACCCTGAAAGGCTGAGCAAGTCTGGCTTCCGGGCCGGCTCTCACACTTACTGCCTTGTATTTACCTGGAACGCCTTGTATTTGCCTTGTATCTGCTCTTGTGTTGCCTCTTGTATTTGCCTCTGCCTGGTTCTTCTCCCAGTTGGTTGCATGTCCCTTACTCGTTTAGGTCTCTGCTAGAATATCACCTCATCAGAGTGGGCTTCCTTGAGCACCCTATCCAAAATAGCAGCCTCCCCTCTCATCTCTAGCTCCCTCACCTGCTTTAGTTTTCCTTATGGTACATGTCACTCCATATTACGAATGAGTTGATTTGTTACCTCTCTTCCTTATTACATTGTGAGTGTATGAGAACAGGAACTTGTTTGTCCATTGTTGTATCCACAGCACTTAGAACAGTGCCCGACACATAGCAGATGCTCAATTAGTATTTATTGAATGAATGGGTTCTGGGATGGAAACACTTTCTTACCACCTAACAGGAAGAGAATACCTGCACCTAAATATTTGTCGAGTCAAGTTACTCCATAATAAACACGCTGTAAAAGAGTGGCCCTTCTCTCCTTTCCGAGGAGAGAAGTTAAGGAGTTAAGG
Organism: Saimiri boliviensis; assembly: GCF_048565385.1. Classification (NCBI taxonomy): domain Eukaryota; kingdom Metazoa; phylum Chordata; class Mammalia; order Primates; family Cebidae; genus Saimiri; species Saimiri boliviensis. The sequence continues at coordinate 33,875,610 of NC_133450.1, read as the reverse complement.
TCAGGGCCTTTGGAGCCATTCTTGGCTGTACCCTTCCACAGCAGGGGGAACTGCGGATAATTACTGAGCACCTCTGAACTGCGGTTTCCTCATCTGAAACTAACAATGATTGTTACCTCATTGGACTCCTGAGCGAGTTGAGATAACGTTTGAAAAGCGTTTATCGCGATTTTTGGCACAAAGTTTATATACATCAAAAAGTGGATTCCATAGCTGTTGTGGTCATCGTCATCCTCATGATCTTGAGGCTGAGACCTCTCTCCCAACCCTTAACTGAGAGTGGGGCTGATCTAAGGCTTGGCAATGCCATGAGGCAAGTGTATACTTTTATTTTGAAATGAACTCCCCAACTAATCACACTTAGGGAGGGGAGAGCTAAGCCCTGTCTTACTGCTTTTATTCCTCTGCTCTCTTACTTTTGAAGCTTGCACTTGGTTGCCCATCTCATAGTCTTGTAGATACAGAAGGACCACAAATTCCTCATCGAGTTTATTCCCTTGAGCTTGGACAGCTGGTGCAGAAGGTCCCCAAATGGTATTTGGGCCATTATCACCTTGACAAGGAATCTAATTTCTTTTCAAACCAGAATAGGTTTCTGTCTAAAACCAGAGTAAATATCAGCCCTTCAAAGAGGACAAACAGATGAGTCACAGGCAGACAAATCTGAGTCTTTCTCTCAGTGTTGGTGGGGTGCTGTGAGTGGGCACATCCTCATTCTCTTTCCAGCCACCAAGAGCCGGTGTTAGGTGTTGGCAAAGTGACTGCCTGCTCCAGGGGCTCTCAACTTGTCTGCCCATGTTTGGACCTAGGACTTTGCTGGGGCGGTCAGCCTTACCCTATTATGGTTGTTAATCTACTCAAGTGCGCTGTATGCAACAATATTGTATGACTGGATATATGGATGTTTGTGTGCACATATGCAAACACATGATACACAGACAAACCATACTTATTCCCTGCCTTTGGAGAGTTGGAAACAGTATGAGATTTGGAATCATCCAGACTTCAGCTTCAAATTCTGGCTTTGCTCTGTAGTTTTTTGTGACCCGGTCTAGTGTGGTCCCAGCTGTGTGAACACTCCTATGCACACCAAAAGGAGCTTTTCTTCTTATTTCTCCAGGCAGGAGAATAAAGGTTGGCCAGGCAAAGACTGGGTTCCTAGTAGGCAAAGGGAAGGGGACACATGCTTTGGAGAAGGAAGGGACCAATTAAGGATGGAGAGGGGTTGTGCAGAGAGAGAGCAGTGGAGAAAGAGATCTCTGAACGCTCTGGCACGCTGTGAGAGGCTGGAGTCTGTGGTCCAGCTATGTCCCAGGACACTAAGTGCTGCTCACCCAAGACACATAGCCCTCCACTGTTTGTAAGCCTCAGTGCAAGTCATCACTTACGTTGGCTTGACTTAGTTCACAGGTTGGGAGTGCTGAGCAGCAGGAGCCCAGAAAGATTCCAGCTATAGAGACACTGGGGAATCAAAGAATGATTGATGAGGGGATCCTAGAGCAGTGGTCACTAAGGGGCGGCCCCAAAGCAATCCTCTGGATGGTGGCAAAAGAATGGTGAGAATCCATTTCTATTTGTAATCTACCTAAAAGCAAGAAACAAAAATGCTTATTAATGTTTATTCACAGAGTGGCTCTTATTCCTCAACTCAGTCTGTTCATCAGACAGCACAGTCTCACAAAGTAGGCAACCTAAAAAGTTTCTTTTAAAAGCAAAAAATTGTTCTGTAGATAGTATTAAAACTGCAAAATATTAAAACAACAACGATGACTGAGTTACCACCTCCAATTTCTTACATGAACGCTCCTTTTTTAACATCGTGAGGTACAACAATGAGCTGTGAAGAAATCAGCGACTCAAACAAATTGAAGTGATTTTGAAGTTTACTAGACATATGAATTTATTTATTTATTTTTTGAGATGGAGTCTCACTCTATTGCCCAGGCTGGAGTGCAGTGGTACAATCTCAGCTCATTGCAACCTCTACCACCTGGGTTCGAGCGATTCTCCTGTCTCAGCCTACTGAGTGGCTGGGAGTACAGGCATGCACAACCATGCCTGGCTAATTTTTGTATTTTTAGTAGAGATGGGGTTTTATTACGTTGGTCAGGCTGGTCTCAAACTCCTGACCTCAAGTGATCCGCCCGCCTTGGCCTCCCAAAGGGCTGAGATTATAGGTGTGAGCCACCGTGCTTGGCCTGATATGTGGATTTACAGCAACAATCTTTAATGATGTCTGGCTTTAAATACATATTTTTCCTTGAAATATCAGTGAGTGATACATTGAAACTGTGATGACTGATAACATAAAATATCATTTATTTCATGTTTATTTTATTTTTGTTGATTTTTTATTTTTTGAGATGAGATCTGGCTCTGTCACCCAGGCTGGAGTGCAGTGGCATGATCACAGCTCACTGCAGCCTCACCTGCCGGGGCTCAAGCAGTTTTCCCACGTCAGCCTCCTGAGTGGTTGGGATTACAGGCAAGCACCAACACATCTGGGTAATTTAAAAAATTTTTTGTAGAGATGGAATCTTGCTATGTTGCCCAGGCTGCTCTTGAACTCCTGGGCTAAACCATCCTTCCACCTTGACCTCCCAAAGTGCTAGAATTACAAGTGTGAGCCACGGCACCTGGCCAATGTTTATTTCAGCCTTTAAATTTTCTATACATTGTGTGTATTGTATACATCCAGGTAGTTCATTGCAACTAGATATACACAGAGTAGGAGTGAATGCTCAAAACCTTTTGCTGTTAGAGGCAGGCAATAAAAAGGTGTTGAAGCTCATTGATTAAGGTAACCTTCTAATTGTATAGATGAAGTAAGTGAGGATGGAGAAATAAGCCATGTGTCCAGGGTCTCACTGTGAGTTAGTCTTGGGCACAGAGCAGGCACCAGGACTCAGCTGACTGCTTGTCCAGAGCTTTTAGTGATATGAGATTTTGTTGTTATTATTAAGGATACAGTATCTGCCTGCCCCAAAACATTGACTTTGGATCATGGGAACAGCTTCAAGGGTGCCTTTCCCCAGGCCGTGTAGCTATATCTGTAAAACAAAAATGGAGTGGGAGTGTCAAGACATGTCTGAGAAATGTCAGTCACCTCAAGAATGAAGGCCTTTAATGCTAACATTTGCCCACTAATAACCAATATATAAATTATACTTGATTCGAATCTTTTAAAGACTTTCAGTGCTGTTATCCAGTACCTACCTCTCTTAGTAGGCAGTATGTATTCCAGAGCCTAAGAAAATAGAATTTCTTTATTATTATTTGTTGAGACAGAGACTTGCTCTGTCGCTAGGCTGGAGTGCAGTGGCATGATCTCGGTTCCCAGCAACCTCTGCCTCCCAAGTAGCTGGGACTACAGGTGTGCGCCACCACGCCCAGCTAATTTTTGTGTTTTTAATAGAGATGGGGTTTCACCATGTTGACCAGGATGGTCTTGACCTCTTGACCTTGCGACCCACCCTCCTTGGCCTCCCAAAGTGTTGAGATTACCGGCATGAGCCACCGTGCCCGGCTGAAAACAGAATTTCTTTAGAACTATTCCTTTCATCAGGGTTTTCAGTAATTAGCCTGCTCTTTCTTCAATTCGGGAAGACAGAAAATTTTAGTAGTGCTCATAAAGTGCTGGGAACAGAGAGGAGGCTGCTGGCAGGAGGGAAGGCGAGAGGGGAGAGATGGGCTGGAGAATAGCAGGGAGAAAGGAGAGGAGAGAGCTGAGCTGGGAGGAGAAGGGGACTGGAGGAGCAGCCCGGGAAGAAGGGCTGTGGTGCTCTCCACTCCCTGCTGCTATTAATCCAATTAAAGTGTTGAAAATCAGATCTCGTGTAAAGCTTTGAACATGAACTTTTCATTACAGCATTGGGGTGGAAGTAGGGGTAGTGGTGGAGGAGGAAGGGGAGAAGGGGGAGGCACCGGGAGTCATGAAGTGGGGGTGGAAAGGCTACAAGTCTTCCCCAGCACAGAGGTGCAGATGTGACCCGCTGGGCCCAGGCCCGCTGTTCTGGGACCCAGGAGACCAGAAACTCAGGCTTTCTCCTCTTGCATCTTCTGACCTACTTTCACCTTTACTCCTGACAACCCCATTCTTTGGTGCTTGGCAGGTGAGGTCCGACAGAGAGTGACTCGAAGGCCCCCTGCTGCGGCCTCAGAAAAGACCACCCTGCACCCCCTCCCCCGCACTCCCCAGGCTCCCCTCAGCTTAAGGACAGTGGCTCCAAAGGCAAAGAAGAGTAAGAAGCCGACCGAATGCCATGCTATTAACCCTCAAGTTTGCTTCAAAACTTGGTGTGAGAAAAAAGCTGCGGACCTCAAGCACTAAAAAGTATCCCCGTCCGACCCCGAGCAAAGGGAAAAGGTGCGCTCCGGTGGGTTCCACGCTGAGCTCATTCAGCTAAAGAGCATTCAAGGCTCCCTGAGCAGATGCCTGGCTCTGCGCTAGCTGCTGGGTTTCTGGTCCAGCTGCTGGGTCCAGTCTGACACTCTGGTGTGGGTGAGACAGACAATGAACAAGTCAGCAAACAAACATGCTCTCTGCAGATTGTCCTAAGTAGGACAAGGCCAAGAACCCACTCACACATCGTCTCTGCGTTTTCCGTGCTGGACTGTGGCCTCCTCGATTGGAAAGCGAGGCAGATGGCCCAGCTGAGGCTCAACAAAATTGTCTAAGCTGGCCGGGTTAGCTGGTAGGCCTGGGAGGAAAACCTGAACTATGCCTCCTTTCGGTCACCCCCAAAACCCCGGGACTTCCCCTGCAAATTAAATGTGTTATGCGGCCAATACATTTCTTTAGATTTAAAAAGAAGTAGAAGGGGAAGGCAGCTTCTGCTGCATTCAGGATTGTGTGCTTCCTTCCCCTTGCGGCCTGGTCTTGGGCTGACTGTAGGGCGGGCCAGACGCTGGGCTCTGGGTGGATGGGGATCAGGGTGGCAGGGCAGCTCTCTCCTTCAACTACCCTCTCCGTGCTCAGCTCCCCTCCTGCAGGGTGGGGGGTGTTTCCCCGGGCCGCCCATTCCCAAGAAGGCGGCTTGGGATTTAATCTCCACCAGGCCTGTGCACCGCTGGGCTGCTGGTGTGTGGTCCTTCTCACTCATGTGCCTCAGCAGCTGGAAATAGTGAGGCGGGAAGGGGGACCTCGAGCATAAAACCCTGGCACTTCTCAAAACAAAACGAACAACTCCAGCTTTTAATCAGCATAGGGCAGGGGCGGGAGAATTGTGTTTGGTTTGACATAGACAAAACCCTTTTTAGGTTTCTGCTTTCTGAGGAATCTGTGACTGCCCTTTATGCAAATGGCTGCAGAGCCCTGGGCTGGGGATGCTGGGCTGTTCAGCAGGGCCTGAGGAAGAGACTGGACCTTCTGGGAGCTGAGTCCTAAGGGGTATAAACAAGGAAGGCATGTTTTATCAGCCAGACCCCTCTGTAGTGGAAATGGTGCCCATTCCCCTCCTCTTCTGCTCTTGGAAGCCAGAAGAACCACAGCTTTTGGGAATGTGATCTGTCCTGCCCTGAGCTTTGACAGGTGTGCTCCTTCAAAAGTGGAGCTGCAAATTTGAGTTTTAACAATGAATTTCTGTGTTACAGTTAGGGGAACTGGCTATGTATAGGACTCCAACTGTGAAATAATAAATTTGCAAAGTGAAGAATCCTTTCCTATTTCTGCTCCCCAGCTACTGCCCCGACTAGATTTTTAGATACCAGGTTATTTTAGAGTCTGCACCATCCTAAAGTGACTTAGTATAAAGTCCTAAAGGACGAGCCATGCCTCTGGTCTAGGAACACCAGATTTAGCAAATAAACATACAGGGTGCCTAGTTGAATTTGAATTTCAGATAAACAATGAATACATTCTTAGCATAACCCATGCAATAAAGCACAGTTACGCAGTATTTGGGATGTACTTGCACTAAACATTTTGTTGCTTATCTGATGTCCAGATTTTTTTTTTTTTTTTTTTTTTTTTTTTTGAGACGGAGTTTCGCTCTCGTTACCCAGGCTGGAGTGCAATGGCGCGATCTCGGCTCACCGCAACCTCCGCCTCCTGGGCTCAGGCAATTCTCCTGCCTCAGCCTCCTAAGTAGCTGGGATTACAGGCACGCACCACCATGCCCAGCTAACTTTTTGTATTTTTAGTAGAGACGGGGTTTCACCTTGTTGACCAGGATGGTCTCGATCTCTCGACCTCGTGATCCACCCGCCTCGGCCTCCCAAAGTGCTGGGATTACAGGCTTGAGCCACCGCGCCCGGCCTGATGTCCAGATTTAACAAGGCATCCTGTATTTCATCCAGCAGGTCTGCTCTGGCCTCTTTCATGAGTCCTCCTGCAGACCTTGGTCCCTCTTCATCTCCTTTAGGCCCCTCCTTTTTTCTTCCTGGGTGCTTTGTGGACTTAGGTCTCCCTGGGGCCCTGTAGTCCAACTTTCCGTCTCATCGTGATTCCCTCACTTCCCAGTCTGGGATAGCTCTCCTCATCTTCTCTCCTTTTTCTCGTGGTCCAATCTTACTTGTCGGCCTTGGGTTGGTCAACATTCAGCCCCTGTGTCTGAGGATTGAGGGCAGTGGTGGTGATACTGTATCTACAGTTTTGTCACTCCCTGGCTCCCCAGGTGCCAGGCACTGTTAGTTTCTTTACCAATGTTAATCATTTAACACTTACTCCAACAAAACTACAAGAAAGACATCTTTTTTTTTTTTTTACCGTGGTGAAATATACATAACATAAAATTCACCATTTTAACCATTTTTAGGTGTGTAGTTCAGTGGCGCTTCGTATTGTTGGAAACAGATGCTTTGTTTCTGTGTCTATGAATTTGACTATCTAGATGCTTCATATAAATGGAATCATACAATACTTACCCTTTTAAATCTGGCTTATTTCACCTGGTATGATGTCTTCAAGGTTCATTCACGTCATAACAATTTTTAGGCATATAGTTCAGTGGCATTTAGTATTGTTGGAAACAGATGCTCAGTGCCACAAAGAAAAATCAGCACTGAGACAAAGAACCTCTCAGTGAGGCAATTTTACTTTCTGCAGAAAAGGTGCTCCCGTTAGCCATCTTGCCACGAGAGTACAATGAACAAAGGAAAAGCAGACATAGTTACCCTTACACATTTGGGGTCTTCCTTACTGCTGTATCTGATCTCTGTTGGCTGGAGCAAGACCTCACAATCTGAAACTGAACCCAATTGACTAGTAACTTAAAACTTTATTGAATGGGTAAAAGCAATGGAGAACAAAAAAGGAAGTCCAAATAAGAAAGGGGCATAGGCTGTGAGCTGGGACGTGCCTGTGAGCATGTCCAGCACAGATAGCTTGGTTAAAGTACAAGGACATAGAATGTACTATGTGCCTATGAGCGTGTCTAATAGCTACATAGGATAGGGCTTAACAAAGAGCTACTAGCGAAAAGCAAAGAAGCCAGTGGAGATCAGACACAGCAGTAAGGACGATCCTACATGCCTTGCTGAGAGATCCTTTGTCTCAGTGCTGATTTTTGTTTGTGGCACTGAGTATCTGTTTCCAAAAGTATATTCACATTGTTGTACTACTGTCACCATAATCCATCTCCAGAACTTTTTCATCTTCCCAAACTGAAACTCTGTACCCATTAAATCCATTCTCCTCTCCCTCCAGGCCCTGGCAACCACTATTCTGTTTTCTGTGTCTGTGAATTTGACTATCTAGATGCCTCATATAAATGGAATCATACAATGAAAATGGAATCATACAATTAAATCTGGCTTATTACACCTAGCATGATGTCTTCAAGGTTCATTCATGTTGTAGCATGTGTCAGAATCTTCTTTCTTTTAAAGGCCGAATCATATTCATTGTATATAGACACCACATTTTGTTTATCCATTTATCCATCAGTGAACACTTGGATTGCTTCCATCTTCTGGCTATTGTGAGTAAGGCTGCTAGGAAGATTTAGTGTATAAATATCTGCTTGAGTCCCTGTTTTCAGTTCTTTTGAGTATATACCCAGAAGTGGAATTGCCAGCTCATATGGTAATTCTATGTTTAAGCTGTCTGAGGAACTGCCATACTGTTTTCCATAGCAGCTGTATCATCAACCAGCTACACACAAGTGTTCCAATTTCTCCACTTCCTTGCCAGCACTTAAAAAGAATATAATAGCCATACTAATGGGTGTACACAAGGAAGGCATGTTTAATTATTATTTAACGAATGAGAAAACTGAAAACGGAGGCTCAGAGAGGTGGAGAGACTTGTCCATGGTCAGCCAGCAAGTCACAGAGGTGGAATTTGAATCAAGGTGTAACACCCAAACTAGGACTCTTAACTATTAGGTTGTATTTCTTGCCTCTGATACAAGCATCCAAATGCACATTTTTCTGTCTTTGGACAGATGTCTAATTGTGCAAGACATTTGGTAAAGGCCCAAATCTAGAAACAAAATATGTCCAAGGAGTTTTTACATGTTCTTATTGAAACTATACCTCTCACATGGGAAAAGAGCAATAACAATTTCCCCTTAGTTTGCATTTCATCCTAGTTATTTAAAAATAATCTATTCAATTTGGCCACCCTGTAATCTTTCACCCTGATATCATCTGGGCATTTTAATGGCCTAGCAAGTAGGATTGGGTTTGGCCTTTGACCTTGTTGGAGAGTGGGAGGATAGAGAAGCTAGATGATAGAAGACAAGGGCTTTAATCTCAGCATGTTTGCGGTTTAAGTGGCCAGAGAGATGTGGCCATCTAAGAGGTATTATCCAGCCACAGATGCATGGAGCACAGGAAACACTGGGTTGCTAGAAGGATGAGCAGAGGGTCTGAGGCCAAGGGGCAGAGAGCAGTGATTGCAGTGCATTTGTGGCCAGTGGAGCGTTCTCCCGGCTGAGGGCAATGCTGCCTCTTTGGCTGGGTGCAAGGCCTGGCATGACTCCATGAAGTGCAACCTAGTGAAGGAGGCTGGGGTTGGTATTACCCTAACTCCTGGACTCCAGATCCTTTGCGAGTGCCACTTTGCCCTTGGCCATGGCCCTCAGATTGAACCACTGACTTTGAACTATGATCCCATGGAAATGACCTGGCTCCTGCCTCTAGTGCATTCTTTCTTCTAAACTGCCATCTACCCTACTTGTTTGGCTTGCTTGCATCTGCCTGCTTTGCTCTGCTCTGAGTTGATGGTGTCTATGGTGAGGTCTCCAGATAAAGCAAGAATAGCCCTACCAATGATGTTTGAAGCTGTGGCTGCTTTATTATGATGTGGGTTTTCACTACGTGTCTTGGTTTAGGTTCTTCCAAAAGCAAATTCCAAGACAAGCAATTTTAGTGCAAGTAGTTTATCTGGAGCTGACCCAAGGAAGTAGAGTAAGGGAGTGGGGAAGTGTAATAGGGAAGGGAGAAAAGCCAATGAGTGGTTCATTAATGAGAGAGATATCTCTGTGGGGAACCGGGGCTTAATCCTGTTGGGAACCCACTAAGAGACTATGTGAGACACACCTCAGAAGTGCCTCACAGAGAGGTGAGGAAGCTGGAGATTTAACCATGAATTCTGGTTCTCCAGTGGTTGAGGTTGTTTCTGAGATTATCACCTTTGAGGCACTTCTGGCCTGCCCATGCATATGGTCAGCATGTGCCAGTGGCCAGATGGAGCTGCCAGGCAGAAGGAGGGAGCTATGTGAGGTTAGAAGACACTAGAGAACTCTTGGTCTGAGGGATCTGAGTCAGGCAGAAATAGTGTCTCCTTCAGGTCATACCAGAGCTACCATTTATCCCAAATCCTTAAATTGGGTTAATACCATTACGATCCATTGGACCCAATTTTAGTTAATTTTTAAAAGCATTTCTCGCAATATTTTTTGACTTCTTTCTTTCTTAGAGAGCTTTCAAAAAGTATGACTATAAAGTTTACTTATTTTTTAAAAGACAGAAAAAAGTCATTTGAACTTATAATTATGATATTGAACCCTTTAATAAATGAAGATACATTATGAGATTTTAATGATCTTATTCTTTCCTGTATCTTGAGACATTTAGTTGAACATCTTTGAAAAATTATGACAGTAAGAGAAATCTGATATGGTTGACTCTATCTTGCTTCTGACATCCAAGCTGTCCTTGGTCATCCCTGGCCATAGGCCAAACTAACTTTGGGAGGAATTTAGTTTATAGCTTAAAGTTAAAGCAAGGACAATGGCCCTTCTCAAAACTAAATCACCTTTGGAAAACGAATGAAAGGCCACAAGATTAGGATTATGAGAGGGGCCTGGATTCTGCTAAAATGTAGGCACAGTTAAATGATAACCAGCCATTGGGCTGGAGGTCAGAAAATTTGTAACTTCCCCAAATGCTCCTATAGATAACATCACTATTGTAGAACCTAAGATCAGCCTTTTGATTTTTTTTTTTCAGGCTTTTGCATTCTGGTAACTGATAGACCCCACTGGGACTCATGACTCATGACTCAGTTGGTCCTGTGGACCCCCATCCAGAGGCAGACTCAGTAAATGAGGACCATTTTCCACACCCCTATGATGGCATCCCCAACCAATCAGAACCAACCATTCACTCGTCCCCTGCCCACTAAACTATCCTTGAAAAACCCTCTTCTCCAAGTCTTTGGGAAGACTGATTTGAGTAATAACTTTATCTCCTGTGTGGCTGGCCTCACAATATAACAATATAATGTCAATTATATAACAATGTAATGTCAATTATATATATTTTTTACTATGATACCATGGTCTCAGTGAGCTGGTTTTGTTTGTGGAGTGGGCAGGAAGAACTATGGGTGATGATGTATTTATTTTGTCAACCTAGGAATCATTTCATCATTACTTATCAATTAATTCCAAAATGCTGAAAAAAGACGAAAATAAAAACACTGAAGAATGATAGAATCATCTAGAAGGATGATGCAATATAGTACAATAAATAATCAGAATTTCATCATCCTTCAGTCTTCTTGCTGCATTGCTTACAATGTTACGTTATCTTAAAGAACATATAAGACTCGGGATACTATCTTTGTTGTCTGCTTTTAGGTTTTATTAAAAAGTTCAGAAATATGGAGTTTTCACTTTTGTCCTATTATGACAGAGAGAAAGGCTGATAGAGAAAGGAAGAGGTTACGTAATTATTAGATAAACAGAAGATAAATTCAAAGAGACAGTAGAGTTCAGACAAATGCTGGTGAAATTGATTATGTGAGACATAACCTAGCCCATGAGTCTTCAGATGACGATAGCCTAGAGGATTTTTCTCATACTTGAGAGTTAATGAATTTTAAAAATGTGTATTTTTTCAGAAGTTTCAGGGGTACATGTGCATGTTACAAAGGTGTATTGTATGATGCTGAAGTTTGGAGTACAATTGAACCCATCATCCAGAGTGAGCATAGTTCCCAATTGGTTGTTTTTCAACCCTTGGCTCCCTCCAACCTCCCCACTTTTGTATTTCCCTGTGTCTGTTGTTTCTGTCTTTATGTCCATGTGTAACCAAGGCTTAGCTCCCACTTATAAATAAGTGAGACATGTAGTATTTGCTTTTCTGTTTCTGCATTAGTTTGCTTAGGATAATGGCCTCCAGCTGCATCTATGTTGTTGCGAAGGACATGATTTCATTCATTTTTATGTCTGAATAGTATTCCATGGTGTATATGTGCCATATTTTCTTTAGTCAATCCACCACTAATGGTCACCCGAGTTGATTCTATGTTTTTGCTATTGTGAATAGTGCTGTGATGAACATATGGATACATGTTTCTGTTTGGTAGAAGGATTTATTTTCATTTGAGTATATATCCTCTAGCGTGATTGCCATGTTGAATGGTAGTTATGTTTTTAGTTCTTTGAGAAATCTCTACACTGTTCTTCATGGTGGCTGACTGAATTTACATTCCCACCAACAGTGTGTAAGCATTCCCTTTTCTCCATAATGCTGCCAATATTTGTTATTTTTTGACTTTTTAATAAAAGCCAAGGAACATATTTTTAAAGACAAAAAGGAAATATAGTATTTTAATTTAGTCACTCAACATGATAAACTTAATTACACAATATTTTAGGAAAAATCATAGGTCTTCCAATTTTGCTAAAAAGATACATGGTAATACTCTTTAATTTTTTAGGTTTTTGTAGAAAATTTACTTGAATGGACAAATGCTATAGACAGGTGTGTACATAAAAGGGAAATAGTATAGAAAGAAAAATATTAATTAAATTGAAGATTTAAAATTGTGTTTATAGACCTAAGAAAGAAAAAATAAAAATATTTTGCAATTATGAGGCAAAGAAGATGAGCATTTTCTGTTCAACAAAGTTATGAGCCACCAAAGCTTTCAAAAGTATTGTGTTTTGATGGTTCAAGTACAAGCAGAAGAACCATAAGGAATAAGTTAGAACCAATTAGAGATATATTTGGAATCTGGAATAGGTATTTATAAGATGCATGTGTTACAGGTTTATGACACTGGATGAATGAATTATTTTAGTCAATGTTTGCTTTCTATTTCAGGTATGCTACCTTTATTATTATTATTATTATTTTATTTTACTTTTTGTAGAGCTAGAAGTCTTACTATGTTTCCCAGACTAGTCTTAAACTCCTGGCCTCAAGTGATCCTCTTGCCTCAGCCTCCCAAAGTGCTGAGATTACAGGTGTGAGCTGCCACCATGCCCAGCCTCAGGTATACTATCTTCAAAAGTAGGAAAATGAATAAAAATTTGGGTTTATTGTATTTAAATTCTTGTTAATATTTCTAACAAAGCTAGTTTTCATTGTCTGTAGTAGTCAGCCTCTGAGATGGTGCTAAATGATCCTAGCTTCCTGGTATTCACACCTTGTTCAGTCTCCTTCAAGGGTTGGTCAGTGTGACCAGTACTATATGGCAGAAGTAATGAGCCTTGGTATGAATGTTTGTCTCCTTCAGGACTCATGTTAAAATTTAATCAGGATGGAAACAGTATGAAGAGTTGGGTCCTTTAAGAAGTGATTAGGCCATTAGGGCTCCTCCCTCATAGGGGATGTCTTTACAAAATAAAAAACAGGGTGTGGTGGCATTCACCTGTGGTTCCAATTATGATACTTTGTAGTTTCGTAACTATGATACTTTCATAACTACATAGTTATGAAAGAGTAAGTTTGTCTCCCTCTAATCTTGCCCATCCTATTTCCACCATGGGATGACATTCCAGAAGGCTCCCACTGGTTGCAGGCCCATCGATCTTGGACTTCACAGTCTCTAGAGCTGTAAGCCAATAAATTTCTGCTCATTATATATGATCCAATCTCAGGTACTCTGTCACAGCAGCAAAAACGGGCAGAGACATGATGGTATACACTCTCGAGATTAGATTGTAACAGATAGGTTGGTTCTCTCTCTCACCACTCCCTCTGGTCAGGGAGCTAGCTATCCTGTTGTGAGACAACGTGTGGAGAGGAATGGAGGTATCCATCCAACAGCCGGTGAGGAATCGAGGCCTCCTAATGACCATGTGAGTGAACTTGGAAGAAGATCCTCCAGCCCTAGATGACTGTAATCCTGGCTGACAGTTTGAGTGCAACCAGCACTGGCTACATACTTTTAGGCTGTGATCCAGTGCAAAATAAAAATGGGCACTCTTTTTTTTAAAAATTACTAAAAAAAATCAAGACAGCAACAGCAGGGTATTAAGTCAAGTATGGGGCCTTTTGTGATTGCACAGTTTGCTGCCTATGAAGCTATCCCTGACTGTAACCTCATGCAGGATTCCAAGCCAGAACCACCAAACTAAGCCACCCCAAGATTCTTGCCACAGATGCCATGAGATAAGAAATGTTTGCTGTTTTAAGCTGCTAAGTTTTGGGAGTAATTTGTTATGTAGTAATAGGTAACTAATATACTATCCATTTATTCCTACTTCTATAAATTATTTGTAAAAGGATTTAAAAATACCCATATGGTGAGATGAATTTTAAAACTGTTCTCAGTAAGAAACTTTCTAATCACACAGATCACTAGGGGCTCATGTGATTTATCTACAAGAAAAAAAAATGTCAAGAAAGATGGAATTTTATCTCCCACTTTCTCCTGGGTCCTATTTAAGAAATTGATTTTCAGTTTGTTTTAGGTATTGTGACTGTAGACAGAACCTCCTTTCAAAGTGGTGAATTCCATTTTTCTCCTAGCTTTTTACAAGACCCCAATTCTTCTCTTTACATATAGTTTCCTATTAGCAACCACGAAAATGAAAAGAGAACAGCTATATTAGAGATAGTCATTTTGAAGAGAAAGAGACTATGAAACCTTAAAACACCCTCTCTTTGTACTGTGAAAGTTGTCAGAATCAAAATGGAATCACTAATGTTAAGAAAACCAGGGCCTGGTGTGGTGGCTCATGCCCATAATCTGAGCACTTTGGGAGGCTGAGGCGTGTGGATCACAAAGTCAAGAGATTGAGACCATCCTGGTCAACATGGTGAAACCCCGTCTCTACTAAAAATACAAAAATTAGCTGGGCATGGTGCGCACCTGTAGTCTCAGTTACTTGGGAGGCTAAGGCAGGATAATTGCTTGAACCCAGGAGGTGGAGGTTGTGGTGAGCCGAGATTGTGCCATTGCACTCCAACCTGGGTAACAAGAGCGAAACTGTCTCAAAAAAAAAAAAAAAAAGAAAACCCTGACAAATAGAACCGAGGAAGGCCATGAGGAGTGAGTTTTTATATTTGTATGTCTGATCATAAAAGCTATAATAAAAGACTATAAAAACTACAACCTTGTATAAAGGCCCTATTTTTGCGAGGACATCTGTCCAGTAAGGGTTTAACCTTGAAATTTTGTTATCTTTGTTACTGATCTTTATAGTCAAAGATAATATTTCAGAACAATTACGTAATAATAAAAAAATTAAAAAAATACTCAGATGGTAAATGATGATAACTATTTTTCCTGGGCTACTAAGGGTTAAAGGTATAAAATTGATTGACTTATTCACAAATGAAGTTTCATATTCTCTCCCACCTCAATGCCTTTGCATATGCTGTTTGCTATGCCTAGAACACTCTGCCCCTCACGCTTTATCCGCTTAAATCACACAGCCTTCAGGTCTTGACCTAAACATGACTTTGGCAGGACACAGTGCTCATGCCTGTAATCCCAGCACTGTGGGAGGCTGAGGTGGGAGGATTGCTTGAGCCCAGGAGCTCAAGACCAGCCCGGGCAACACAGGGATATCCTGTTTCTACAAAATAAAAAGTTGCTGGGTGTGGCAGCATACGCCTGTGGTCCCAACTACTTGGTGGGCTGAGGTGGGAAGATTGCTTGAGCCCAGGAAGTTCGGGCTCAAGTTGGGGAAGTGAGCCATGATTGTGCCACTGCAGTCCAGCCTGGGCAACAGAGTGAGATCCCCACTTTTAAAAAATGCCCTTCAAAACATCACTTTCTGAGGAAAGTTATTACTGACTCTCTAGACTGGGTTAAAATAAAGTCCCCAAACACCCGTGCCTCCTTGCAGCACTGTGGACACTTGTAATTAGTGAATTAATTGTCGATAATTAGTTGCTTAATATCTGTCTTCCTACTAGACTGTAAGTTCCTTGAGGTCATTTGCCTTTTGTTTTTGTTCACACTGCATACTTAGCCCCTGGTACAGTGCCTGGCACACAGTGGGACACAGTAAAACTTGTCTGATTGACTAGTTTGCCTCTATGCCAATGGATCAGGACGAAATGATAATGATTTATGATGCGTATTAAACCACAGGCTGAATGAAGTCATTGCAGTAATACTTTCTTTGGAACATCATCATGGTGGTTCTGGTCCTGAATACAAGGGAAATGTCCCTTCCCAACTGGGTTCCTGTATAAGCAACACAGGCCATTAAAGCAGGTGAATGGGGAAAATTCACACGCGTGGCAACTGAAGTTAGCCTTTAGCAATGAACAAAATGGCATGCACAAAAGCAGCCTGTGCTTCTGACTCGTAGGGGTAAGAGATTTAACCCATTTGTGCTGGAGGTTACAATTTTTGAATTGCAAAATCAGACCTTGGCAATGGCCTTAAGAAGTAGGATGTAAATAACTTCCACATGCTTAGCATTCCAATAATGGAACACTAGGCATAAACAGGTAAAGAGGATGCCAAAATTTTGGATGTGAATGCAAAATTTAAGAACTGCCCTTGGTAAAACTGACCTCTGTGGTTAAGCCTCAGTTTCTCATCTATCCGATGGGATCAATAATAACCTCGTAAGTTGGGCTTGAGGATATGAGATCAAGTAGGGAAAGTGCTTGGGCAAAAGTTTAGCTGGATTGGGTTTTGATTCTTATTCTGCTCTTTGTTTCTGGTTATGTGAGTTATTTAACCTCCCATAGTCTCAGTGTGCCTATTAGTGACGTGGAGAAAATAAAGCTTCCTACCTTGTAGAGTAAATGTAAGAGTGTATACTAAAGCCTTCATGTTTGGGATTTGCTAAGTCCTCATAGTTACTACTACTATTATTATTAATTTTGAAACCAGGTTACAGAAAAACAACCAGATGAAGAGAGAGATTCCGTTCTAGGTGGAAGAAGGAGGGGGAATAAATCGAAACAGAAGAATACGGACAATTGCCAAAAATATTTTCACAAAGATGCGCATTATTCCCAGTGACCATAACTGACCACTGGTCTCTTTAGGGGCTTATTTCTCGCCAGCCTGGCACCACATGGCTTGAGCTTCATTCCAGCATGTCCTCAGTTCCTCCCACTTGAAGGTACCTAAGAGAAATACCAGAAGCAAATTTCTGCGTGGCCATGAAGAGTCTGGGTGTCTGGCACTAAGGCCATTGTCTTAGTCAGCTTGGCCTGCCTTAACATAGTCTGGGTAGCTTACAAACAATAGAAATGTATTTATCACAGTTCTGGAGGCTGGAAGTCCAAAACCAGGGTGCTGGCATGGTTGGGTTCTGGGGATGCCAGGTGGCCGACTTCTCTTGGTATCTTCACATGACAGGGAGCAGAGAGGGAAAGCAAGCTCTCTTGTGATTCTTATAAGGGCACTAATCTCATTCATGAGGGTTTCACCCTCATGACCTCACCTAATCCCTTTTTTGACTGTATATCATCATCATCTAATCATAATTACCTTCCACAGGACTCACCTTCTTATGCCATCATGTGGAGTGGGTAGACTTTTAACATATAAATTTCAGGGGAACATATTCAATCCATAAAAGCCATTAATATTTTTGAGTACCAGGGAGCTGGGTCTGCCGAACTAGAGGTAAACCACAACCGAACACTGTGGGAACTCAATGACATCTCACGATGATGGCGTCTACTTCTAATTGTGACCCAGAACTGTAACCTTTCTTAGTAACATAAACCTTGATTTTTAGCTGTACATATGTGGTCACCTCCAATTAGGATTACATTTTTTAAAGCCCTTCTTTGCTGAATGTGGTCATATGACTAAATTAACCAATGAGACAAAATGAAATGTGACTTCTGGGAGGTGTACTTAAAAAGAGGAACATGGCCTTCTTTGCTCTTTTTCCTTCCTGCTGGCTGGAAAATAGATGTGATGGCTGGGCTTAAGCAGCCATCTTGTACCACAGAGAAATAATAGAAGGATCCTGGGTTGGAGGAAACTGCCTGAAACTTTGAATGGAGTTTGTGTACCAAAGACAGAACTAAATTTCTAAGTTGTTTGTCACTCGAATTATTTTTGTCATGCGTATTTAAAGTTTAAGGAGTGACTTGGTAAGGTTAAATGTTTTCATTTGCACAAGGGGACTAATAATACTTACCTTTAGCCTAATGTTAAGGTTACAGCAAGTTAGTCATAAATCCAAAAGCAGAACACAGGAATCTTAATCTCTCAAGCTTCTAGGCTCAATGGTGTTTTTGACAAAAGTCTTGGACCTTAGATACAGTGTACCTCTTTCCTTTGGTAGCTGTTATAACAAATGAAGCAAATATAAACCAGGATATATTTATATTATAGAGGCACTCTGCTCCAGAGCCTCATTCAGGATCTACCTCTGTCATGAGACCTTCTGCCCATTAGGTCTACAGTGGGTCCTCTCACTCTGAGTTCCTATAACACACTGCTAACTTTACTCTTAAATATGGTCTCCAGGTATCTGTTTCATCTGTGTCTTAAATTAAATGGTAATCTCTCAGAGGGCTGAGGACCTTCCAAAGATCTCAGAATAATGAACATTGTGCAAGGCACAGAAGATGCATCAAAGTGCTTGTTAAAATGAACAAAAAGGTGCTATTCTGAATATGAGATGAGGAAAGAATCCTCTGGACTTTATAGAAACACAGATATATTTGTTTTGTTTTTTCTTCTTTCTTTTTAGATGGAGTCTCACTCTGTTGATCAGGCTGGAGTGCAATGGTACCATCTTGGCTCTATGCAACCTGTCTCACAAGCAATTCTCCTGCCTCAGCCTCCCGAGTAGCTGAAATTACAGGCACATGCTACTGCACCCAGCTAATTTTTCTATTTTTAGTGGAAACAAGGTTTTGCCATGTTGGCCAGTCTGGTATCAAACTCCCGGCCTCAAGTGATCCACCAGCATCAGACTCCCAAAGTGCTGGGATTATAAGGTGTGAGCCACTACACCTTGCCAGAAACACAGATATATTTGAAACTGGCATTTCTAGCTACTACTAAATATTTGAGGCCTTCAGACCTCAATCTGTGATATAAAGTATTAATTTTCTTCTATTGAAATATCCCATTGCAAATAGAAGTCTCACAAGACAAGGAGTATTACTGAAACTGGACAAACCAGATGCCAGGATAGTTAGATTTATTTTTTGGACCATGAGTCTGGCCTCCAGGGAAAAATGAAACTTGTCAATTTCACTTTTTTGCTTGGATCAGAAGATTAAGCCTGGCAGAGAGAAACTGTTTGGGACTAGTGGTTCTCTGGAATTTCTAACCTTCTCTGGGCTTGGGAGGAGTTGGGAGAAGAAAATGCATCATCTGAACGATGGCCATGGTTAAAACAGGCCTCGTATGCCAACCAGAGGGAAAGAAAATACTTGCTGAGCAAAGTAACTGGAAAGCAGTTGCTCATAGTTTGAACTAAGCTACATGATTGAAATCCAGAATAATGTAGATTTTTGGACCAGTGAACATTTGGAAATAAGCTTTCTGGCTGGAAAGCAGCATTTGGTGTTAGGAATGGAAAAGGCTATTGCAATGCTTTTTCCCTGGGCACTTTGTGCTGCCAGATACTCAGGGCCATCTGAAGCATATTTACTTACTCCAGCAGATTTCTCAATAGTTCCAGCAACAGGAAGGAGTTGACCAGCTTGAAAGGTGCATGTAGCCAGGTGGTAGAGTCAAGAAAAGCCTGTCACGCTGCTGAGGCCGATGGTAACAGTTCCATCCTGTTGAGCCCCTGGAGGGTGAACACTTAGGAGGACACATGGATAGTGATGTAAGTGCTGCACAGGGCACAGTACTGGACAAGTGTCATAAGTCCAGTTGGGCAAACTCCCAGGATGCCCGATCACAAGGGCTGTTTCCAGGAGCGGCTAACCCCTGCTGTTTACATCCTCTTCCCCTGAAGCTCAGTGGAGCTCACCAGTCTCAGTTACCTTGTAGGCCACCAAAGAAATTCCCAATTAGCACACAGGAACATCCAAACCTATGGGATCTGAGACTGGAAATTGCAGCCATCACATGACGGAAGCAGAATTTGACTCCAGAAACCTTGCCTTGAATCTCAGCTGTGCCATTTACCAGCAAAACGAGGCCAGGCAAGTCACAATCTCATGGAGTGTTCACTTACCTACCTGTAAAATAAGAATGTCTGATCTATTTCATAGGATTGTTCTTAGGATAAAATGAGATGAGGCATTTGTCCTGTCCTCTTCAAATGCCATATTGTGATACTCTTCACTTAATTATTCTAAGGGCTTTAAAAACTCCATCTCCTTTAATCTTGACCACAACTCATAGCAGGGGGATACTATTTTCATCCCCATTTTACAGATGGAAAACCAGGACTCCAGATGAGTAAAGTGACTTGTTCAAGGTTATATATACCACTAGGTGGCAGACCCAGGATTTGAACCCTGCTGTCCAGCTCCAGAGTCTGTATGACGAAGGCACTCATTCCCAGCAGAGGAAAAGAGACACTGTTCTTTTAGAAGTGCTCTTCATTTTTGTTTGGAGAACCACAAGTACTTTGTTATTGTTCCAGTATCCAGTCTGGGCTTTCTTGTCTGAGGGCACTGGGGAGAGGGGAAGTTGTTTAAGCAGGGAATGGTGCATTCAGGTTTGCTGCTTCTAAATAGCGAATAGACACACTGGCTGCCGTGTGGAGGCTGGATGGGGCCAGTGAGGGGAGAGGGTAAAGTCGAATTCAGGAGTCAGGTGGGAAGCAGGTTCATGGAATCCAGGAGAGAAGCCCTGAGGGAGCAGAGCTAATCCTAGGACCTCTCAGACCAAATAGGGAGGAGGAGTGTAGCAATGATGCTTCCAATCAAATTACAGAAAAGAATCCCTCCCTGCGAAGTGGCCCACACGGATGGAAGTAAGCACTAAATGCTGTTCTCCACATAAAAAGATAGCTCTGGGTTTCATTTTGCCCCCCTCATCCCTGTGATTACCTGGAGACGTCAGTCTCATTGAAGGCAGCTGAGCAGCTTGTTCTGTTGAGGAGCCAGTGTGATGCAGCTGTGACCATTCCCAAGATGGCCCTCTGGGGGTGGCCCTGGACAGAGCCCCCCCAACATCTGACTGAAGCTCTCCTGAGCTGTCCTCTCCAAGTGGGTTGGGCACTCGGGAGAGATCTCCTCCCCTTTTCCTACCCCATCTCTGGGATCTCTGCATCCTCAGACTACCTCTTCCTCGTCCATGCTTTTCCTCCTCTCCCATCAGGGGACCGGGGCCTCTCTGCCGGCCTCTTCCAGAGCTGCTGGGCCTTAGAGAGGCTGCCCCTTTTCCCTCCAGTTCAGAGTGGGAAGCTAGGATGCATAAGTTCCAATCCTGGATCACACGGGCCATAGGGCTGGGAGACGGGGTGTGTGTGTGTGTGTAGGGGGTTATCGTACCCAAGAGGCCCTCCCCAGCCCCCAGCGCCCAGCACACGCTTCACCTTGTCCCTTGCGACTTCTCCCAGGGCAGCCGCGGTGAGACTCAGGAAGTGACTTTTTAGGGAGAGTCTTTGAAAGAAATGGATGTTCCTATTCCCCACTCCAACGCCAAAGCCCACCCTGTGCGGGTTACCCGGCGACTTCCCAGTTGCTCTTGGTGTTGCTGCAGCAGGGAGGCGGATCTCTCGGCGCCTTTGTGTCATAGCAGCCTCATCTGGTAAATGGGGCTAGGAGTGTTTTCCCTGCCTACTTCACGGGGCTGTTGGGACAATCACGAACTTGAGCTAAGAAATATACATGCGTAAGGCATTATGATCAGCCAGGTGAGCATTCTGGTGGGTATTTGCTGCTGGGGCTCTCTCAGGCTTCCTTGGGCAGGAGTGCCAAAGGAAAGTTACTCTTTAGCCGAGTCTCTCCCGGGGCCCACCCCGGCAGAGCTCCTCGGCGAGGGTTGACCACGACCCGCTTCTCTTGCCCCTCTCCCATTGGCTTTCACCTGCCAGAGGATCGGCTGCTACAGGCCTCTTAGCCTGTCAGTCAGGCCCGCCGAACTCCGCCCCGCCCCTCCCGTGGGTTTATAACGGGAATTCCCATGGCCCGGGCTCAGGCGTCCAACCTGCTGCCGCCGTGGCCCCGCCGAGCGGAGCTAGCGCCGCGCGCAGAGCACACGCTCGCGCTCCAGCTCCCCTCCTGTGCGGTTTATGACTGTGTCCCCTGACCGCAGCCTCTGCGAGCCCCCGCCGCCGGACCCCTGCCCTTTTCCCGCCGCCGCGAGGGCCCCGAGCGAAGGAAGGCGGGAAGGGAGGCGTGCTGTGCGCCCCGAGGAGCCCGCGATCTCCGCCCGCTGCCGGCTGCCCGGCTCGGCTGGCACCATGCTGCCCGCGCGCTGCGCCCGCCTGCTCACGCCCCACTTGCTGCTGGTGTTGGTGCAGCTGTCCCCGGCTCACGGCCACCGCACCACAGGCCCCAGGGTAAGTGCGCCCCCAGCTGTGCGCCCACCTGCGGAGGGAGACGAGGTCGCTTCGCCCCTCGTCCCTCGGGGCAGGAGGAGAGGGAAGAGAGATGTCAGAGACCTGTTGTCTACTACCATGTCCCCTGCGGGCTTCATTGGTGAAGTTGCTGAAATATATATATTTTTCTCCCATTGGCGCCCCTCCCCACTCCATTTCCTGCAGCACCATCCCACCCCCGCCCCTGAACTGTCACTGGTGGGTTTTCTTTGCAATCTCTTCTCCCCAGCATTTTGCTCAAGACCCCCAGAGGTGCCTCCTGCGTCGGAGAGAAGCTCGCTCTCCGCTCCTGTAGGGCTTCCCTGTGGTTTCACGCAGCGCCCGGTCCAGCGTGCTGGCGTTGTTGGCAGGGGGCGGGGGGGGGGGGCGGTGCAGCTCTGCCTGGAGAGTTTTAGGTTACCCGCGAGCCACACAAGGACCCTGTGTTGTTGTTTTAAAAAGCGATCACTGCTCGTAAAACCCACAGCAGATAATTTTAATGCCCCCTCCTGCCGGGCAGGCTCTGGAAGAGGGTCAGAGGTGGGGTACTGTAAAGAGGTGGGAGGGGAGAGTTGCGCAATGTTCAGGGGTCTCTTCCCCTGGGTTCAATGCTGGGAGGTTGAATTACTTGTTGAACCTTGGTCTGATTGGAGTTTCTGAACGATATGAAACCTGCCAATTCTGTGCGCAGGACAGACTGTCCAGGGCATTGTAAAATCTCCTGGAACCGACAGCATTGTGTTCATTTCTGGTCTAGATTATCCGCCTCTCCCCCGCCCACCAATTGGTCTAATAAAGAATTTCACTGCCTTAAAACATGTACTGTTAAACCACCTAGTGGTTCTTTTGACCAAACTTAATCCAGGCAATCTCTGGCCAAGCATCAGTTTATGTCAGGGCAATTGCCTCTCAACTGGCAGCCTGAGAGTCCATGTAGCAAGAATCTTTGTGACAACAAGGTTGGTTCAACCAACTTGTGCTTCCTTTCCTGACCATCCTTGGGCCCTGTACCACCTGTTCAGATTGCAGGTTGTTTATTCATAGCTTTTGCTGTATGAGAATCATCTTTATAGTCGCCGTGTGTAGAGGAAAAGCCTTGCAATGCTTGACAAATCTTAATGACTGCCCAGATGCTGGGTTGATTACATCCAAGCCCAGCTATCACTGTGGGATCAGATTTGCAGCCACTTAGGAAAGAAAAGTGTTTGTCCCCGTGTTGGGCCGGCCCTTGCTTTTATGACCAGATGTGCAACAGCAGCAGTTAAAGTGTGGCAGATTAGATCCAGGGCGTGTCATAAATCCTCGACAGCAGGCATTCCCGAAGCTGGGGCAAGTAAGGGCTCCGGGAGTGACTTTTATGGATGCAGATGAGGATGCCTTTTAAATGAAGCTGCTTGGTTTGATATTAGGACTCGGAGCTCTTAAACTCTGAGGTCAGGCGAGCCATGCGTTCCCTCCAATAATTAGGAACAGTCAAGACAGAGATGCAGACCAGAGCACCCCGACTGAAATCTGGATGGCCGCCCACAGGAGGGTCGAAAGGAGAGAGGCCCTGAGACAAATGGTGGGGGGCTCGTTTGTTTGTTGCTGGGCTTGTCTAGAGTCTCAAGCCATATGGCTCTCCTTCCTGGCCTCCTGGAATCAGAGGAAGCAACTTTTAGGGGAAAGCTAGGGACTTGAGGGGAAAACAGGCACTGTGGTTAGGTTCCTTTCAGCTCCTTTAGTTTATTAATTTGACAGAAGTGATGGACTGTAAGCAGGTATTGCAAATAGGCTGGTGTATGTCCCAGCTGCTTCACTTTCTCTCTCTCCCTCTTTTTTTCCCTCTTTCTCTCTCTCGCTCCAATAAACACACACGTACAACCACACACACCATGCACCCACTGCATCTTGGTGTGTTGAGAAAGTACCAAGGAGAAGATGCTGTCTTGAGCATTGGAGCATGTGGTTACTTGGTTGTGTTTATTGATAACAATGTGAACATTTGGGCTGGGCACTTTTCGTGATCTCTTATTCGAACGGGAACAAGAAGGTGGGTCTTTTTAAAGCAATTTTGCAGACAACAAAGTGAGACTCAGAGTGGCCAGTCGACTTGCCTGAACTTCCAGTTTATGTGGATTGAAAGGTTGTGTGCAGCTGTAGCGAGTGTTCATCCAACAAGTGATGCCATTTCTCTTAAAGGAAGAGATGGCTCAATGAGAAATACAGAATCAGGCAAGTCTGCAGAGAAATTATTAATATTTTTTGGTATCTGTATCACTTAAGGGAAATGACTGAATTTCAACCTATCCACAATGACTCCAGTTCTTTTCTATGGCTTATTGGTGGCCCTAAAAGTGTAGCTCTGGTTGAGAGCCATGCCATCGGAAGAGCAGAAACATCTGGCCCTGTGGGTGCTCCTAAGTCTCTTCTGTTAATCTTTTGAGTGACAGAGGCTTAAGGATTGGCATCTTTTCCAGCTGGCTTTCTAGGAAACCAAGAGCATGCCCTTTCAGTTTAACTTTATCTGGCTCACTAATTGAGCTCTCCCGAGGCCCAGACCTCAGTCCTTGCCCCCTTATTTGCTTCCTGCCTTCCTTCATAAAATTCCTGACATTTGTTTGACTCTGAAACCAGCAGCTATCAAGTATCAGATTGGAGGCTATTATGTAGGAAGCACCTGATTTTGGGGTCTTTCAACTCTGAGCCGCTGCTTGGCTACCTGGGACGTTGCTCAGGATTCTTTTAATTACCGAGGAGGCAGCCGTTTCTTTAATCCTGCACAATTTACTGAAAACGTTTCAGGGGAGGATGGCATGAGGGAGGGGCTCTCCCTGGCTGATGGTGTCTGGCCCATGGTCAAACCAACTGTCTGTCTTTGTTTAATTCTGTGTCTGCCTAGAAGACAGAAAGCTCAATGAAGGCAGGAACGCCTTCTGTCTTGTCCAGGGATGTATCCTTGGAGCTCAGCATGGGGCCAGACCCCTGTAAAGATTTACTTTGTTGATGTTGGTGGAATGAACAAATAAATGCAGATAATGTGTGTTTGAGAGTGATCACAGGTTCCACTTTGACTGGAAGCAGGAACTAGATTTAAGAAGTGTGAGAAGGTCGGGTGCGGTGGCTCAAGCTTGTAATCCCAGCACTTTGGGAGGCTGAGGCAGGTGGATCACGAGGTCGAGAGATCGAGACCATCCTGGTCAACATGGTGAAACCCCGTCTCTACTAAAAATACAAAAAACTAGCTGAGCGTGGTGGCGCGTGCCTGTAATCTCAGCTACTTAGGAGGCTGAGGCAGGAGAATTGCCTGAGCCCAGGAGGTGGAGGTTGCGGTGAGCCGAGATCGCGCCATCGCACTCCAGCCTGGGTAACAAGAGCGAAACTCCGTCTCAAAAAAAAAAAAAAAAAAAAAAAAAAAAAAGTGTGAGAAATAGGAGATGATGTGAAGATTAAGAGGTCTGAGTCAGAAATGGACTTTTATTTTTTAAACTTCACAGGTAGCATTGTATTATTTATCTCGTGCAACATGGCATTTTGAAATATATATATATATATATATATATATATATATATATATATATATATACATTAAATCTAGCTAATTCATGATTGTGTTACCTCACGTAATTATCTTTTTTGTGGTGAGAGCACTTAACATCCACTCTTTGCATTTTTCAAGGATACAATAACTTGTCATTAACTATAGTCACTTTGCTATTCAATAAATCTCTTGAATTTATTACTCCTCTCTAACTATAGTTATGTACCCTTTGACCAACCTCTCTCCTTCACCTCTCCCCTCTTCCTTCCCCAGGCTTTGGTAACCACTGTTCTACCTTCTACTTCTATGAGACCAGTTTTTTTAGATTCCACATATGAGTGAGATCATGCAGTGTCTGTCTTTCTGTGCCTGGCTTATTTTACTTAATGACCTCTAGGTTTATCCATGTTGTTGCAAAGACAGGACTTCATTCTTTTCTATGGCTGAATAGTATTCCTTGTGTATATATTCCATATTTTTTCTATCCTTTCATCCACTGATGGACACCTAGATTGATTTGATATCTTGGCTATTGTGAACAATGCTGCAATAAACATGGGAGAGCAGATATTTCTTTAACATACTGATTTCATTTCCTTTAGATAAATGTCCAGCAGTGAGATTGCTGGGTCATATGCTAGTTCTGGTTTTAATTTTTTGAGGAACGTTTTTGCTGTTTCTCATAATGGCTGTACTAATTTACATTCCCACCAACAGTGTGTAAGGACCCCCTTTTCTCCATATCCTTGCCAGCACTCATTTTTTGTCTTTTTGATAATAAATAACCATTGTAACTGGAGTGAGGTGGTATCTCGTTGTGGTTTGACTATATTTCCCTGATGATGAGTGATGCTGAGAAGTTTTGAATATACCTATTGGCCATTTGTATGCCTTCTTTCGAGAAATGCCTATTCAGGTCTTTTGCCCATCTTTTCATTGCATTTTTTTTTTTTTTTGCTATTGAGTGATTTGAGTTCTCTGTGTACTTTGCATATTAACTCCTTATCAGATACATAGTTTGTGAATGTGTTGTCCCATTCTCTAGGTTATCTCTTTACTTGGTTGTTTTCCTTGCTTTGAGGAAGCTTTTTAGTTTGATATAATTTCATTTGTCTGTTTTTGCTTTTGTTGCTTGTGCTTTTGAGGTCCCCAAACCAATGTCTTGGAGCTTTTCCTTTATGTTTTCTTTTAATAGTGTCATAGTTCGGGATCTTGCATTTAGGTCTTTAATTCATTTGATTGAGTGATTTTTGTATATGGTGAGAGATAAGGGTCTAGTTTCATTCTTCCGTATGTGGATATCCAGTTTTCCTAATACCAATGATTGAAGATTGTTCTTTCCTGATTGTGTGTTTTTGGTACCTTTGTTGAAATCAGTTGGCTGTAAATGTGTGGATTTATTTTTGGGCTTTGTATTCTGTTCCATTGGTCTGTGTGTCTGTTTTTATGCCAGTACCATGCTGTCTTGGTTCTACAGCTCTGTAGTTTATTTTGAAGTCAAATAGTGTGATGCCTCCACTTTGTTCTTGTTACTTTTTACTTTGCTTTGGCTATTCGGGGTCTTTTGTGGTTCTACAAAAACTTTAGGATTCTTTTTTTTTTCTATTTCTGTGAAGAACATCTTGGTATTTTGATAGGGATTACACTGAATCTGTAGATTCCTTTGGGAGGTATAGATATTTTCACTACATTTGTTTTTCCAATTCATGAACATGACATCTCTTTCCATTCATTTGTGTATTCTTCAACCCGAAACTGATTTCTTAAATGTTTTAGGTGTTTGTTATTTCTTCTCTTGCCTCTTGATCACTTGATTCATCCTTCAAAACCCAGGAACTTTTCCACAGAGGATTCTTTTGCTTAGGAAGGATTACTCTCTTCTTTGAACAACTTCTGTACCTGGTCCACTTGTATTCTAACTTCTATTAATCCTCCTCTAGTGAGCATCTCATTATCAGGCCATTTCTTCATCTTCTTAGCACTAGGTTGCCCCTTTAGCACTTCATGCATGATCTGTTTTGTTAAATGGACAAATCTGTAAGCCCCTTGAGGGCAGAATAGAGATCTCATTCATCAGGGTGCTTGTCACATTGTGAAGCATTCTGTAACTATATATTGTAATGAAGTGGACTGCATAATGATGTCCAACCTGGACCCCTGCTGTCGTTTAAATCTGAAATTGGTTACTTACAAACTGGCTTTTCCACCTTTACGTTTTCGTTCTTCGTTTAAAAATAAGCATGTTTGGTAGTTACCAAAGGGTGGGAGTAGAGACACTGAACAAGCAAATCTGAAGAGGGAAACGGGCTTTATAGCGCCTCCCCAATCCTTTTTTGTATATTGCATTTTTCAAGAGTGAGGCAGCTTCTAAACTGTTTCCTTCCACTTGACTAGCCCACCCCAGCATCTGCTCCTGGGTGGGTCCTTGTGTCTGCTTAGATGCTCTTCCTATTATATGTGCACCTGACAAGAATCCTTCTTTTTCATATGGGGGGATTTAGCTGAAGTGCTACTCAAGTGTTAGGCCAAGGATCAAATTTAAACATTTTGGTAGAGCTGACATGTGAAATTTATAGAAACAACATTGAGGAGGACAGGAAGAGGAAACAATAATCTTAGAATCTCCAGGAAATGCAATCAAAATAGAAAAGAATTGTTATGATCTCATTATCTTCTGAAGCTGAGTATTCACATTACTTATAGCCCAGCAATTCCACTCCAGCTGTATGTGCCCAAGAGAAACTCATGTCCAGCAGGACACCTGTGAAACTATGTTCATAATATCACATACCTGGAAAGAGCCCAAATTCTCATCAGTGGGAGGGCAGATGAGTAAACTGTGATGAATTCACAGTGTAAAATTATACTCAGCCAAAACAAGTGAACAACAGTGACATACAAAAATATGAGTAAGTCTTGGCAATACGATATTAAGTGAAAGAAAATTACCAAAAGATGCAGCGTGGCATTTAAAAAATAAACTTATAACTAAAATTTAAAAAAAGACTTTTTAGGAATAATACAGCTACAAAAAATGCTATGAAAAGCAAAGTAAAGTAATGATGCATACAGATTCAGCGTGCAGTTAGGGTGAGGCGGGGAGGTAGAGTGGGTAAAACCATATGCTTGGTGTGGGTTGGTGTTGATACTCTACCTTTTTGGGGGAGAGGGAAGATGGGTTTAAAGGCATTTGTCCATTATTTAAGATCTAATAGCTGATAAAATGGTGGGCCCTGCATAAACCAATGTTGACTGTATCATGAGCCAAAGATGATAATTAATTCAATTCTTTGCATGTGAGGTCAAACAAAAAATCCCAGAGTCAGGAACTCCTTTCTTGCCACATATACTTCCTTCTTCCCCTTTAAAGATGTGCATGTGGCTGTATATGAAATAACCCCACTGGGGAGGGATTTTGGCTTTTAGACCCAGAGCAGACCCAGGCCCTGGCATAAATGTCTGCATCAGGTGGCCTAAGGGCTCATTTGTAAAGCTAAGCTGGCAGTGGGCAATCTCCCTTTTCCTTGCTCAGGGTGACCCACCCTGCATAGTGGAGGTGTTCATGAGCTGATGCTTGGGTTAGAAACCTTATTTGTCACTGGGGCCTGTGGATGGAGGTAGTGTCTGGGTTAGGGGAAAGCCTGTTTCTAGTTTGATGCCTGGCATTTTAAAAATAAATACCAGAGCTTGGCTGCCCTGGTATGCAGGGCCCACATTTTTATCAGCTATTAGATCTTGAATAATGGACAAATGCCTTTAAATCTATCCTCCCTCTCCCCCAAAAAGGTAGAGTATCAGCACCAACCATATGGTTTTACTCACTCAATCCCCCCGCCTCACCCTAACTTCACCCTGAATCTGTATCCATCATTACTTTACTTTGCTTTTCATAGCATTTTGTTGTAGCTGTGTGTATTCCTAACCTCCTCTCACCCCTTTTTGCAGGAGCTGAGGGTGGAATGCATGGTCCTGCTTAGCAGGTACAGAGCACTCTTTCTCTCCGGGCCACATAGAAATTTATTGTTTAGGCAGCCAAGTTCTGGTATTGCTGCTAGTGGTGGAGGATGTCCGTGTGGAGGGCCCCCTCCTTCCATATTTGGGGAGGACAAAGGTTGAGTTGCAGATGAGAAATCAATCAGGGCTGCTTGCGAGGCCTGCCAAAAAGGTTTAGCATTGTACAGTATGTGCTCTGCATGAGTCATGAGTCACTGAGTGGTTCAGAGATTGGATCTCCATGAATCACTTCCAACTGTCCCCATGAAGACCCCAAAGCAACATAGGTCACTGTACGGTTTTCTTTTGCATCCAACATCATTCTGAATTCAGTTGCTAGATCACAAAATACTCTTACCTTTGGCCACATCTAAGCTTATTAGGTATGGAGGAGTTCTGCATGCTTCCTGGACATCACCTTGGTTGATGTCAGCATCCTTTTTTTAAGTCAGAGTAGGGAAGCCTCTTTAAGGCAGGGAAGGCAGCTCTCATCTCAGTAGAGCCTTTCCCACCACCAGGAAGCACTGGGACTGAGCAAGATTCCATGAGGTCAGGCATAAAGTGTTTTGAAACCTGACAAACAAATTACCTACAGATATGAACAACTATGCCTCAGCTCCTTGAAAACTATTTTACACTGCAGTATTGATTGGATTCTATAAGATAAGGGCTGAAAGCTTTTTTTTTTTTTTTTTTTTTTTTTTGAGTATTGACAGTGGAGAAAAATTGGACCTACTTCCCAGAAGGCTTTATTTTTAGAACTAGATATGCATTCTAAGGCAGTGCTGGGAATCTTAAATAATTTTTATGGATGTTCATTGTGCATTGATTCTTGAAACTTCTGCCAAGCTCCTGGGGAGAGGACACATACTAGATAATAAATAAAAGCTAGAGATGGGAAGTGTTACAAAAGAACATGCATCACTGCTTCACTTCCTCCTTCCACAGTGCCAGTGACCTGCTTAAAAACGATGCCAGTTTGGCGAAACTGGCATCGCCAGTTTAGTGGGTTTCGCCAAACCCACGTATTCAATGTTCTGGTCGTGTGTGTGCAGCGTGAACTCTGATGCAATATCAGTCTTGTCCTGGGAGCCAGGTCCTGCCGCTCACAAACCCAGAGGTGCCAGAGAGCTCCTGGTGGTAGCACCTTGTTTAGAAAGTTGGGTGGCTTCATTCAGAATGGACCTAGCTGATGGCACAGGAGGCATCAGGGCAGCTGTTAATTCCAAATATTGGTCTGTTCCAAAGTAGCTACTGAACTGCTCACGACACAGAAGATTTTGTATTTTTATAACAATTAATAAAAACAAGGAAGTTGAGGAGCAGTCTTCTAAAATTAATCAAATCCCAGTGTTACTCTCTGGCAGAGATGGAGTTCATATATGTTCAGCCAGATATTAAATGGAGTTTTTGGAGAAATAAGATAACCACAAAGTTTCTATACTTACTAGGAATGGATTTAGAAGTGATTTTGGTTTTGTGTCACATACGGTAGTCCTCCGCGTCAGGAAGCATCTTTTTGTTTGCCTCGAAATGACTTGTTAGCGCATTGGTTTAGCTGCCTTTGCCTTCTCTCAGAGGTTGCCCACGTCACGGGCTGTGTAGAACACAGCACTCACAGTTGCTGCACTTGGATTTTCCTTTAGTACCAAGCATCATTTGGTTATCTCACCAGGACATTTTCATTGATATTCTGTACACCAAAGTTTTGATAGTTTCCCATCATTCCATTTTGTACCAGTTCAAGGCATTTTGGTGATGCTTTTTGTTGCTGCCGAGATCACTGCATAATAATAACCTGACCTTTTCTTTGTTTGCATTTGTTTTGAATGTCTAACACCATTAGCTTTTGTGAACTGGTTAAGAAATATTAGTACCACAGGCCTGAAAAGACAGTTCTCTTGTGGCAGTGGTGATATGGCATCCAGAGGGCCAGCGTTTCTACTTTTGTGGGACTTCAGTCATGTGGATAATAGTATCTTCTGTTCATGCAATTCTCTAATATCTATGTGTACAGTGAGTATTGTAATGAAAGGGTGAAGAGTCTGAACTAGAAGGTAGGTTTAAGCCATCACCAGGCCTTTGCAAATGGCCTCAAGGGTGTTCCCGCTGAAGTAACACTTGCCACAAGTATATAATAAGCGATATTAATTGTGTTTTGCATAAAATTGCCAAAACACAGTAATGTGTATATAGTGGTATAAGATCTTGAAAAAAATCTATTTGATTGTGTTCTTTATCTGTGAATGGGAAAAGCCATTTTTAGTTGGTGACTACCATTTGAAAAACTCAAGTGGATGTATATCTGAATGTTGCATTGTATTGCACAGTATACATATTATTGTTTGTGGTTGCATATGGCAATGAAGTGTTTGTTTTATAAAAAATCTGTTATGTACAGTCGAAATAAATTTTGCATTTGCTAAAAAAAAAAAAACGATGCCAGTGACTTCAACTTTCCACAAGGATGGACATGTTTTGTAGCTGAACTGTCCAGTATTAGCCACATGTGGCTATTGAACATTTGACATATGGTTAGTACACTGAGGACCTGAATTTTAAATTAAATCAAATTAATGTAAACATGAATGTTAATAGCCACATGTGGTTGGTGGCTATCATACTGACAGTGCTAGACTCTGACCAGAGTGTCCAACTTTACCTTCTGCTGGACACCCTCACGTGCCCCAGTCCTCAGCAGGGCTGAACCATTGTACTTCCTGATCTCTCCTTCTTTCCCCATTTCTGTCTATCAGAATCCTGCCCATCATTCAAAAGGTTCAGATGCTACCTCCACGCAGTCCTCTTAGATTGATCCCAGGTAGAATTCTCTCGGTCCCCTTTAAGCAAAGAATCATTTGCTTCCCCCTGTGATGCCATGTATCACCATCTTCCCTGTATCCCAGCCAACCAGGAGCAGCCTCAGCATAGGCTCAGAGGCAGACAGACTCAAGTGTGAGTCTGGCTCTGCTGTTGGGCACCTGGGCTAATAATTTGGCCTCTTAGGTCCTCAGTATCCTTATTTGTCCAATGGAGGTCACAGTACTTCTGTTCCAGGGTGGTGGGGAAAATGGGTGAAATGGATGATGTGACTTGTATTAACTTTCTATTGCTGCTATGACAAATGAACACAAACTTAGTGGCTTAAACAACACAAATTTCTAAAGATCAGAAGACCGACATGGCTCTAAATGGGCTAAAAAATCAGTGGGACTGAGTTCCTTTCTGGAGCTCTAGGAGAGAATCTGTTTTCTTGCCTTTTCAGCCTCTAGAATCTGCCTGCATTCTTTGGCTTGTGGCCCCTTCCACCTTCAAAACTAGGTGGCCAGTGGTTAGCCAAATCTTTCCTCTTGTTGCCAGGGTCTCTCTGGTTCTGACTTTTCTGTGTCCCTCTTTGCCATTTAAGGACTCTTGTGATTACACTGGGCCCACCCAGATAATCCAGACTAATCTCTGTATTTTAAGTTTATCTGAATAGAACAAACCTCCTTGCCCTGTAACATAGCAACATTAGGATTAGCACATGGGCATCTTTGTTGGGGGCATTATACTGCCTACTACATTCATTAAGAGACTACAGTGCCTGGCTCATAGAAAGTGCTTACAACTGAGGCCATTATTATGACCAGCATCTGTTAGGTTTTTCCTTTAGGGTAGGAGCCTCTTGATGATGAAGTTGCCTAATTTTCTTTATACATTCCATCCTGCTTGAAAGCAGGTTCTTAGTAAATGTTTATTGAATAATAGAATTTTCAATAAAGGTAGATGACTTGTTTCCTTGTAAAGATATACTGGATAGTAAAAAGAAGTAAAATGCAAAAAAGGGAATAGATGGTCCCTTTTAGGCAAAAAAGAAAGTTGGTTTATGTATTGAAAAATTAGGTAGATTATATGTCATGCTATAGTGGTAGTGATCCTGTTTAATTTCCAAGAGACACATTTTGGTAACTGTTAACACAAGTTTGTTTACAATGAGTGTCTTTTAATCTTAGAGCAAAACGATAAAGATTAAAACATTCCTGATTGAAAAAATGCCCCCTAAACCTGTCTCAGTCCAGCCCAATTCCTGAGTCACCGTCAGATTCAGTCTATATCTGACACAATTGGCCTGTATTCCTGTTCAGCTAACTTTTAGGGCTAGTAACTATTAGTACCAGGACTGCTCATTTTCAGCGTGCTTTGAGCTCAGACTGCTTTAATGGAGAGCTTTCAATTAACCTCAGCAGGACTTACCTGTAAAAAAGTATATTTACTGCTGCTGGTGGGAATAAAAATTAGTATGATAACTTTGTAGAATTACAGCTGAAGTTGTACACACTCTTTGACCTTGTAGTTCTGCTCTGGTATACACACCCTGGAGAAACTCTAATGTTTATGGAGAGATATGTTCAAGACTGCTCATAGCAGTATTTTCTGGTGGTGGTAAAACAGTGGAAATTAGCTAAATGATCATCAACAGAAGAATAGAAAAATAAATTATAGTATATACAATTAATAGACTATTACACAGCACCGAAAATGACTAATCTAAAGCTGTACTCATTATTGTAGATCAATTTCATTATGAAAATGTTGCATGAAAAAGGCAAACTGCAGAATAATACATCATGCTGTTATTTACTTAAAAGTTGAAAGCATGCAAAAGCTATACTGTTTAGATGTAAAAAAATGTAAGATAACATTAAGGGCAGTGATGAATGCCACGTGGAGCTCAGGTTAATGGTTAAGTAGGGCAACTGGAATATGTCAGAGGGGACACTTAGAAGGCTTGGATTGAATGGTAATATTGTTTGTCTTTAAATTAGGTGGTGAATACACAGATTCTTAAATTCCTTTTTGTATATATTAAAGTGATACATTATACATTTTTCCTAAAATGTTAAAATACATTTAGATAGATCACAAACAGGCATTAAGAACAAATATTAAAAGTGATGCTTCTGGAAGGGGTTCTCTGCTGCATGAAGCTGAGCATGCCTTTCCTTTCCTCTGAAGGACAGGCTCAGGGATGTTTAATCAAAGTTGCAATTCCTCTTCCCTCCCTACTCCCTGGACTGCATCTGCTGGCCCCTCCCTTTTACCCTCTGGAAGTCCTGAGGCCATGCCCCTCCACTGAGCTCAGGGCCAGGAGGGGCTGCTGCTCCCTCTCCCTGCCTGCGCCTGCCACCGTTGGTACTCTGGTCTGTCCTCCCTGGGCCTCTGCTTGCCTGTTGTCCTTGCCCTCCCTGGATGTTCACGAATGAGGTTCATCATCTTCTCCAAGTTATTGGCCATTGGTTTAAGATTTCCAAAGTTGGAAAATAAGAATACAGGATGCTCAGGTAAATTGGAATTTCAGATCAACAACAAATTGTGTTTTAGTGTAAGTATGACCCACATAAAAAATTACTCATTGTTTATCTGAAATTGAAGTTGAACTTAGTATCTTGTATTGTACCTGCCAATCCTACATTAGTTCCATTTCCTTCTTTCTTTTTTTATTATACTTTATGCTCTGGGGTACATGTGCAGAATGTGCAGGTTTGTTATGTAGTTATACACGTGCCATGGTGGTTTCCTGCATCTGTCACCCTGTCATCTACAGGGTATTTTTTTTGTTTTTGAGATGGAATCTCACTCTGTCACCCAGGCTGGAGTGCAGTGGTGCAATCTAAACTCACTGCAGCCTCCACCTCCCAGGTTCAAGCAATTGTCCTGCCTCAGCCTCCGGAGTAGCTGGGATTACAGGTGCCTGCCACCGTGCTCAGCTAATTTTTTTGTAATTTTTAGTAGAGACGGGGTTTCTCTATCTTGGCCAGGCTGGTCTTGAACTCCTGACCTCGTGATCCACCCACCTTGGTCTCCCAAAGTGCTGGGATTACAGGCGTAAACCACCGTGCCTGGCCTAATTCATTTTCTTTTGTAAATTACCTGCCCAGGGTTTCTGCTAATTTAAAAAATGGGGATGGTAAGTTTTTAAAAACCTGCTAAAGATATTAATCTGTTTTTCTGTCAAGTCTGGCAAATGTCTTTCTCAGCATGTTATATGAAAAGACCAGGGGTTCAGTCCACTAAATTTTACATCTTTATATGCCTAATTATTGTTGTAGTTTCTGTCTTTGGTGTCAGGCTGAGAAAGGCCTTCTACTAAGATTATAGATATTAGGGTAGATTAATTTCTAAAGACTTGGGTTACAGAAGCAGCAACAAATGCATGACACACAGGTCACCTATTAACACTTGCTGTGACTTTATGTCGGATTTTCTGAATGAAACTTCTTAATGTAATCCTTTGAAGAGCATGCTTGTTCCCTGCTTCAGAAATTTCCAGTAACATGCAGCAAGAAGATATGCCAACTGGAAGATCCTGTGAAGGTAATTGGGGAAATTTACGTAAAACATGTTTGTAAGCAAGCCGTATTGGAAATGACACTAGAACTTTGGCAAAAGACTTAGACTCTCCATCTTTGGGTCCCATCTAGTTATTACCATTTTTGTTGTTGTTATGAAAACTTCCAAATGTACACAAAAGGAGAGAATAGTATTTTACCTTTTAATGCTAATTGGGAGGTTTTTTTGAATGTAACTATAGATTTGCTTTTTGTGTGATCTTTGGTATAATTTATATCACAGCACTTTGGAAGGCCGTGGTGGGTGGATCACAATGTCAGAAGCTTAAGACAAGTCTGGCCAATATGGTGAAATCCTGTTTCTACTAAAAATACAAAAATTAGCCAAGTGTGATAGGTAGCATATGCCTGTAGTCCCAGCTACTCGGGAGGCTGAGACAGGAGAATTGCTTGAACTCCGGAGGCGGAGGTTGCAGTGAGCTAAGATTGTGCCATTGCACTCTGGCCTGGGCAACAGAGTGAGACTCCATCTCAAAAAAAAAAAAAAAAAAAAAAAAAAAAAAAGAAAGAAAGAAAAAAATAATGCATTTTGAACTGGCTTATACAGTGAAAGAGATTCA
Organism: Saimiri boliviensis; assembly: GCF_048565385.1. Lineage (NCBI taxonomy): Eukaryota > Metazoa > Chordata > Mammalia > Primates > Cebidae > Saimiri > Saimiri boliviensis. The sequence continues at coordinate 33,839,096 of NC_133450.1, read as the reverse complement.
TTGGCTCAAGTAGCAGAAGGCACAGAGGTAGACAGGTGCCGTGGGCCTAATTCTATCTCCTCCTCCTCCAAATTGATATAAAGTCTTAACCCCTAGTGCCCTGGAATGTGATTGTATTTCGAGATAGGGCCTTGATGAAGCAATTAAGTGGAAATGAGGCTGTTAGGGTGGGCCCTAATGCAGTCTGACTGGTGCGTTATAAGAAGAGGAGATTAGAAAGCACAGAGAAAAACCAGGGACATGATTGCCCCGTGATGAGGCAGCAAAAGGGTAGCCATCTGCAAGCTAAGGAGAGTGGCCTCAGAGGAGACCAACCCTGCTAGCACCTTGATCTTGAACTTCCAGCCTCCAGAACTGTGAGAAAATAAATTTCTGTTGTTTAAGCCACTCAGTCTGTGGTATTTCGTTATGGCAGCCCTAACAAACGAATACAGTGCCTTTCAGGAGTGGTTTGATTCAGTGGCTCGGTAGCATCATCAAATATTCAGTGCCTTTATGTAGCTCCCCTCTGCCTTGTGTGGTATATGTTTTATCCCAAGCCTTTTGCCATGGGGACAAATAGCTGCAGTGGTTCCATCCTTCCTGTCTAAACATCATCCTTTCTAGAAGAGGGAAAAGAGAATTGGCTTCTCTCTCAGAAGGGGGAGAGTCTTCATTCCTAGATGGTCCCGGAAAACTTAGCCATTCTTTTAACCAATCCCTTTGGCCAAGAGAATGCCATGCTGTGGGTGACTTGGGCCCAGGTTCCTTAGATCAATCACTGTGGCAGGGGTGGCAGATAGGATTACCCATTTCTGGGACAAGGGGTCAGGTTACTCCTGTTAGCTTCTCCTGACCACATGGCCACTGGACAAGGAGAGTGAAAGGAATGCTGGAGCAACAAGCACAAGATTTGTGTTGGGATCTGTGACATTTGGAGACAAGTGGAATGGTGGGGTGGGCTGTGTGGTGAGAAGAGTGCTGGACATGGATGATGGAAGCCCTGAGAGGGGGCTTCCCTCTTACTGGGTGATCAGTTGCTTCATCTATTAGAGGATTAAATGACCTTCCAGGGTCTTCCCAGTGCAGATGTTCCAAGAGTTGACGCTGACAGGAAAAAGGGAACATAGAAGGAGTTTGGAAAATTTCAGAATAGAATAGATAGGCCATGTGAAGAGATTCCAGAAAGCCCCAAAATGAGGAGAATAGGCCCACAGGCGAAAGATTCTCATAAGCGCCTTCATTCTACACGTTTAAGGACTGTCCCCAGTGCACTTGGCCAGCTAGTGGCAGAGCCTGGGCCAGATATTAGATATGTCCGTGTATTGCTCTATGCACGCCTTTTCCTTTCGAAGATGTCCTGGTACACTTGGAAAAGTGGCACAATTCCAGCTGAGGGGAGGAAATAGCTGGAATTTTTGTAGAAGATTGTGTTTCTGAGTTGGCTTTGGCCAGTTCACCAATTTCCAGTGGTTGGGAAAGGTGACCAAAACTTCAGGACATGTGGAACTTTCCCGGTCCTTGCCACTTATGCATGCATTTCATAGCATTCTCCTTTCCTGAAAAGGAGTGAGTTTCTGGTTTCCATTAGTGTTGAAGGTTTCAGCTAGGAAATGTGAAGCAGAGCTGATAGAACAAGTAGACAGTGATTCTGTTTGAAGAAGTAAAGGTAGATCTTGGTGTAGGACTCTTGATGCTGGTTAATAGCAATGAGATCAATGTAAACATTCAACCAACTGAAGGGCAGACGATCTGGAGCAGTGAGAGCATGTTCCGTGGTCGGCATGATAGTTTCCTGGGCGGCTTTAAAAATCAATACCTGTCTTGAGAGTAGAAGTAGAAACCCTTGGTTTTGTTTAGGAGAGTCTGAAAGTGGCCAGGGCTCTCCTTCTTTGGATACTTTCTCCCTGCCTTTCTGTCAGTGACTTCAGAACGCCTTAGGGAAAATTGACAGCTTGAATGAACAGGGGTCAGGATGCATCATTCCATCCTTCTAGTCTTGCCTTGAGGACCATGTACCTTTTCCTGGTGGTATGGCATTACATTTTCTCTCCCCCCATCAAGGTAGAGCCTTGGGAAAAGACTGGGCTCACAGGCTTGGTCCCAATATTGTTGATTCCCAATTTTTACCTTTCTCTCTCTTTCCCTCCCTCCCTCCCTCCCTCCTTCCTTCCTTCCTTCATTTTTTCCCACTTTCCTCTCCTTCCATTTCTTTCCTTTTTTTGAAACAGGGTCTTATTCTGTTGCCTAGGCTAGAGTGCAGTGGTGCAGTTGAACTCTTGGGGCTCACATGATCCTAATGCCTTAGCCTCCTGAGTAGGTTGAACTACAGGTGTGCTTCCCCACCTGGCTAATTTTAAAATTTTTTGTAGAGACACAGTCTTGCTATATTGTCTAGGCTGGTCTTGGAACTCTTGGGCTCAAGCAATCTTCCTCCTTAACCTTCCCAAAGGCCTGGGATTATAGGTGTGAGCCAGTGCACTCGGCCCCCAGTGTGTGCCTTTCTTTCCTTAAAGCTGAATCTACGTTGAGAATGAAATGCACCTCCTATCTCATTGCTGGATGATAGAAGAAGGCTGAGCTAATATCATTTGACTAGCTGGCTGCTTTCTGCCTACCTAGAGGGCAATGTAGCATAGTGGTTGGGTTCAGAGAGACTTGGGATTAGTTCTGTTTCTCAGAAAAGCCACTTTCTAGCTGTGTGTTCTTGGGCAAATGAACTAAGCTCCATGCTTGAGCTTCTTCTTCTATAAAAGAAAGATATTATTTAACTCATTGGGTAATTGAGGAGTTCAAATGAAGTAATGGCAGGAAGCTCAATAAGTGTTAACTATTCACAAAAAATAGCTGTAACAAGAAACTATGAGAGATTCATGTAAGAATCCAAAATTAGATTTCCCCCTTGGTATTAAAGGTTAAAAAAAAGTCCCATCAATACATTGAAGATTTATAATCCATGGTTCTATTCCTTTTTGTTTAAAAATAAAGCTCATTTGTGTGTGTGTGTGTGTGTGTGTGTGTGTGTGTGTGTGTGTGCAGTAAATAAAATTCCTTCACTTTCCCAACCTGACATAGGTCAGGAGGATCCTCATAAGCGGAAGTCAGTGGAGGGAAGGTGCTCCTTGGCATGGTCTTCCTCCATGTGCCATATGGCTATGGCTTCTCTTCTAGGCAACTAGACACTCTGTGTTTCTTGAAATCTTCTTTCACTTTCCCTTTTCCTGGCACGGTAGGCTGTTTTCCTGACTTTGGTATCTAAAGGAAGCTTGAGTAGGCCTGATTACCTTTCCCATGTTTCTCTAAGACTGTGAGAAATAGGAAGTCTGTAAGACTGTGAGAAACAGTTTTGCCATTAGGAGGTAAGTGGAAGGTCCTGCCAATTGATGGGCCCTCCTTAAGATTTCTGGGGTCAGGATCAGGCTAGTGACTGTCCGATATGTTCCCAGATCTGATCCAGGAACATTCCATGTAGCTGGAGGGGCAGTGCCTGGCTTTTCTGACTCCTTCCTCCTCTCAACCCATATGAGCCTTCCCCTTGTCTGGGGGTTGGAAAGCCAATAAGGGCAGAATCCATTGTGTGCCCACACACCATCCCCCCAGGTCTCTTTCAGAACTGCAGCTCAGACACAAAAACTCCTTGCTGTTAGCCTGACTTCCTGGAGAAATATTTCCAGATAAGGGGGTTGGGCCAGTGACGCCTACTTTTTTTCTTCTAAGTACTTTTCATTTGTATATTTGGACCATTTATATTTAAAGTAATAATTGATGTAGTTGAATTGATATCTACTATATTTGATACTGTTTTCTACTTACTGCTCTTGTTCTTTGTGCCTTTTTTTGTCTTTAACTCTCTTTTTTCTAACAGTTTTATTTTCAATTGAGCATTTTAAAAGATTTGATTTTCTCTTTTCTTACTGTACCAATTATATATTTTTTTAAAAAAACCTTTTTAAAATGATTGCCCCAGAGTTTGCAATAAACATTTACAGCTAATCCAAGTCCTCTTTCGAAGTAACATTATACTTCTTTATGGGTAATGCAAGTACCTTATAATAAAGTATTCTGAATTCCTCTCTCTTGTCCCTTGTATCATTCTGTCATTTATTTAACTTATATGTAAGCTATAATCATGGACTACATTGTTGTTAATATTATTTTGAAAAAACTATTATCTGTTAAATCAATTGAGAATACAATAAATAAAAGTTTTAATTTTGCCACTTATTCTTTCTCTAATGCTCTTCCTTTATGTATATCTGAGTTTCTGACCTGTTCTTTTCCTTTTCTCTGAAGAACTCTTTTAACATTTCTTTCAAGGCAGGTCTACTGGCAACAAGTTCCCTCTGTTTTTGCTTGCCTGAGAGTCTATTCTCCATCGCTTTTAAAGGATAATTTCACAAACTACAGAATTCTAGGTTGGTGACTTTTCCCCCTAACATTTTAAGTATTTCACCACATTCCATTCTTCCTTGCATGGTTTCTGAAGATAAGTTGGATATAATTCTTATCTTTGCTCCTCTATACGTAAGGTGTATTTTCCTCTGGCTCCTTTCAAGATTATGTCTTTATCTTTTTTTTTTTTTTTTCAGTTTGAATATGGTATAACTAGGTGTGTTTTTTTTTTTTTTTTTTTTTTCAATTACCTAGTTTGGTGTTCTCTCTGAGCTTTCTGGATCTGTGGTCTGGTGTCCGGCATGAATTTTGGGGAAATTCTCAGTCACTATTGCTTCAAATAATTCTTCTGTTTCTTTCTTTCTTCTCATTTTGGTATTCCCATTATACATGTTATACCTTTTGTGGTTGTCCCAAAGTTCTTGGATATTTGATTCTGTTTTTTTTTTTTTTCAGTCTTTTTTCTGTTTGCTTTTCAGTTTTGGAAGTTTCTATTGCCGTGTTCTCAAGCTCAGAGAGTCTTTACTCTGCTATGTCCAGTCTACTAATGAGCCCATCAAAGGAATTCTTTATTTCTGTTATAGTGTTTTTGATCTCTTGCATTTCTGATTCGTTCTCAGAATTTCCATTTCTCTGTTTATATTACCCATCTGTTCTTGTATGTTGTTTACCTTTTCCATTAGAGCCCTTAACGTATTAATCATAGTTAAAAAAAAATCCCTGAACTAATAATTCCAACATCTCAGCCATATTTTTCTGGTACTGATACTTGCTCTATCTCTTCAAACGGGGTGTGTGTGTGTGTGTGTGTGTGTGTGTGAGTGTGTTTTGCTTTCTAGTATGCCCTGTAACTTTTTGTTGAAAGCCAGTCATGACATATTGGGTAAAAGGACTTGTGGTAAATAGGCCTTTAGTGATGTGGTGGTAAGGTTGTCGGGGAACGGGAAGCATCCTGTAGTCCTATGATTAGGTCTCAGCCTGTGCCCTTGGACTGTGAACTTCATAAATGCTTCTCAGTTATTTTCCCCCACCTTAGGTGGAACATGATGGCTAGGGTGGGCTGGAGTTTATTTCCCTTTTCCCAGGTAGGTTAGGCTCTGATAAAATCCCAACACATTAGCCTCTGATAAAATAGTTTCTCCTGAAGTCAAAGGCCTTGCTAAGGGGAACAGAATGTTCTGCTGTGTTTCAAATGGCTGCCTTCCCCCTCTTCCTGCTGGAAGGTTGGGATCTGTGTCTCTACCCAAGTTTCATGTTCAATTGTAATCCCCAGTGTTGGAAGTGGGGCCTGGTGGCAGGTGATTGGATCATGGGGTTGGATTCTTCATGAGTGATTTATCACCACACCTTTGGTACTAGTCTTGTGACAGAGTTCTCATGAGATCTGGTTGTGTAAAAGTGTGTGGCACCTCCCCTGTCTGGCTCTCTTCCTCCTGCTTCAACTTTGTAAGACATGCCTGCTTCGCTTTTGCCTTCTGCCATGATTGTAGGTTTCCTGAGGCCTCCCAAGAAGTAGATGCCACTATGCTTCCTGGAGAGCTATGAGCCAATTATACATTTTTTCTTCATGAATGATCCAGCCCCAGACATTTCTTTATAGCAATTCGAGAATTGACTAATACAAACGGCAAGGAGATTTTTCTCTGACATTCACTGTGAGAACTGGGTAGCGCTCCTGGAGGTAAAACTCACTAATGTATGGAGGTCCCCCTAAGTCTAGGTCCACTTGAAGTTTTTGACTCTCACATTTGTCCCTGTTGAGCCTCTGGCAGGTTGTCAGTTACAGTTTCGGCTTTCCTGCTTAACTGTTGAGGTCTAGACAACAGTTTGGTTTTTTTACTGCAGTGGTTCTGGTGGAGGTTTCTGCCCTGGTAAGCTGTGATTCTCTGTATCTACCTCTCTCCCCAGTTTTGGGGCAGTGGTTTGCCCTGTGAAATGAGAGTTGTTGATTTTCAGTTTGTTCAGCTTTTTACTTGTTGTTAGGATGGAGTGGAGGCTTCCAAGCTTCTTACATACTCACCATACCTATTTCTATTCACTCCAGTCAAACACAATTAAGAGCGTGCTCAGTGGTGGATTATGGAAACTTCGTCACGGTTCCTGCTCAGGTGGCTGTGCTTTGCAAAAGTTGTCAATGAGGAGGGAGGCCTAGGAAGAGAGGGGGAAGGACCACCTGTGCCTCCTAGAGCCAGCCATGTGGGAAGCAGCCACCCAGCGCCTAATTCTTATGGGATGTAGCTGAGGGTAGGGAGTGTGTGCCATTTATTTTACTTTTTCACATTGATGCTCCTAGCAAAGAGCCTGGCATAGAACTAGTGTTTTCTGCTGTCCAAATCAACACATTATACAAATATTTATTGAGTTACTGCTATGTGCCAGCTAGTATCTAGGCACTGGGAAGCAAAATACAACAGGGAATGAGATAGTCCCTTGTTTATGGAGCAGTACATAACGGACAACGCTTATAACACTTAGCTTGCTCTTCTTATGCGCCAGGTACTTTTCTAAGCCCTTTGCACATGCTAATTCATCTTATTCTGATGACAAAGGCATTATTATAATCACATTCTACAGATGAGGAGCTGAGACACACAGAGGTTCATTGACCTGAGATGCTTACTTCAGGCAGCAGGATGTTTACTTAGCTTAATAATATTCTGGAAAGTGTCAAGAAAACAAACGTGTTCTTGCCTGTCCCCAGCACCCAAAGGCTCTCCCCTTCTGTTAATTTTGAAGAACCTGATACCCAGGCATTCCCTATTGCTAAAACAAGGTAAATTGCACTTCTCCATTCCTGTGCTCGCCTCAGCTGATTAGGCTCATGACCACATGCCACAATGGCCTGATCTAGTGTGACCTTTAGTCATGCCAGCCTGTAACTGGCCATTATTAGCAAAATCTTATACTTTTCTTCAAGGATAAATTTTTCTTACCCTCTTCTTCTTGTTTTTGAGTTGGAGCTGTTTGTCTACTGACATGAAATTGGGAATCTCAACTGGGCAGGTGCAATTCTAGAAAGATGATGTCCAATTCCATAGAAGACGAAGTCTTAAGGGTCACATGTAACTGCTATACCATGTGATGAAATTTAAAATGAGAGATTTCTTTTCTCAGCTCCTTCTCTCATACTCAGGAGATGTCCAGGAAGATGAGGAGAAGTGCTACAGAACTTCCAAGAGTGCTGTAGTCCTAGAGGGTCCAAAGGGAAAGACCGGTTGGATTGCTAAGATGCATTTCCACTCTGACCATCTTTGCCTTGGGCCTGAAGCACAGCTCTAAACAGGAGGTGCATTTTGATTCATTCCCTCACACCCTGGTTCAGTCTTTGACTCATTCATTCACTCTCTTGTTGTGGATATCCTAATTTCTGCAAGTTATACTATAAATATTCTTGGGGATGGAACGATCTGAGGTGGTCTGGGAATTATTAATTTACTGATGGCACACATCTTCACATCGTCCCTCAGCCTTCATGTAGCACTGGCCCAGTTGCTTCCAAGATTTCATGAGTTGGCCTATGATGGGGCTATGGGAAGTATGGAGGAAGTTGTGTTTGCATCTGATCCAGAAAAACCCCTGAGTTAGAAGTATTCTGATTCCTATTAGAGTAGGACATCTTAGGGAGCGATTTGACAAAAGTCTGAGAAAGAATATATTTTGCCAGACTGAAGAATTGTGCAAGTGCATATTGCAAAAGGCTTTGTCCTATGTCTTTTTTTTTTTTCAGATGCACTAGAAGCTGTTCAGTGGTGCACACACCACGCTGCTGGGAAATGGGGATGGTCAGCTGGCAAAATCCCATGATGCATTGGGAGAGAGCAATTCAGTGCATTCTGTGGTGGCTTTTTGCCTGCCACCATCTTAAGATGTCTATTGTAGGAAACATCTGTTGTTTCGGTCTGCCTGGCCTCTATTCTGTCTTTTCTGGCAATAGAATCTCTACTTTTCCATCTGTCATTCTTATTCTTCATAACTCGAGTGCACTGATCCCACCACTCCATTCTAGCATGAATGCATGACCCAGGCCTGATCAGTGTATGACCTCCTCCGATTTAGGGATGGTCATGTGACTTATGCTGGGCCAGTGGATTTAATGTGGAGACTTTTTGTTGAAACTCTTGGGAAAGAGAAGCCCTGGGTTTGGTATATTCTAAAGATGTAGGCCTGTAGTGGTTGGTAGTCATTTGGTCACTATGAAGGAAAAGTTTTCTTCGAAATAAATCCAACGCAGACCAAAAGAAAGCCAAGAGAGGAAATAAACAGTTTTCTTATATTGTGAGCACCTGGATCCCACTCTGCTAAAAGCTTCCTTGAATCTCTTGTTTATATGAGCCAGTAGCTTCCTATGGTAGATTAAATATGGCCACAATTTCTTTGTGGCTCCTTTCATTAGGAGACGGGGTCTATTTCCACACCTTTTGAATCTGGGCTGGCCTTGTGACTTGCTTGGACTCTTGGGCATAGAAGTATGAGAAAGTACATTCTGGAGACTGCAAGACATTCAGGATGCTGTGATGTAGGTTGATTGTGAGGGAACAGAAGGAAGGTGGCTGGAAAGGGAGGTGGTGACCCATCATGAGGGACAACACATCTAGACACAAAGGAATGTGGACTTGGTGCTATAGGCAGTTGGTATCATTAGAGACTTTTAAGTAGGAGAATAACATGAAAAATGTTTTAGAAAGATCAAGTAGTGAGTAGTTTGGTGGGAGTGCAAGACTGGAGGCTGGGTGACCAGTTATGAATTACTTACAAAAGCACATCTATAGACAATGAGCATCTGAGTTAAAGTCAATGAGATGATAGTGGGGTTGAAGAAAAGAACTAAAAATATCAAGCAGGTAGCATTGTTAAAAGATGGCGGCCAGTTGGATGTGGAAGGGTGAGAAATTAAAGATGCCTACTTATTTTCTCACTTAGATGACTTCAGAATTTAGGTGGTGTTACAAATCACATTGGGTTGTACAGAAAGAGAAGCAGAACTTGATGAGGGGCAAAGAGATTGTTTTGGATGTGTTGAATTTGAGGCACCTTAAGAAATCCAGATGAAGATATTCGTTCATATTCTAGATCAGATGTAGACCAAGCAGTCATCAGTGTGTAGATAAGAGTTGGATGAAAGTTCCCAGGATAAAATTGGCCAGGGTAAAGTGTGATATCAGTCAGTGATTAAACTCAGGATGATGTTATCATTAAGTTGGGCATAGGAAGAAAAATCATGGAAGAAGATTGTAGCACATTGCATTTCCCAAAGATGGCTCCAACAATCTCCTCTATGCTACGTGACCTTCTTACCATGGGATTTTGACACTCCTGCCAGAGAGACAAGGCCTATGTTCCTTTTCCATGATCTGGGAAAGCTTGACTTCAATGGAGGTGCTGCTGGGAGATTTCCAAGGCTGGGTAATAGAAGACGATACAGCTTTTGCTGGTTTTCCTAGGATATTCACCTTTGGAGCCCTGAGCCACTATGTAGGAATCAGAAGCTGCCGTGATGTGAAGGACTCAGGTTACAGGGAGAAGCCATGTGTAGGCCTTCTGGCTAACAGCCCCAGCTGAGGCCCCACTGACAGCCAGCATCAACCACCAGGTGTGAGTGATACCAACAGATGATTCCTGCCTCCGGCCTTAAATTCAGCCTAGCCTTTGGGTCCTCTGTGGAACAGAGACAAACCATGCCCTCTGTGTGCTTTCTGAATTCCTGACCTGTAGAATCTGTGAGTATTATAAAATTGTTACTTTAAGTTACTAAGTTTTGGTAAAATATGCTATAAAAATAGATATCCAGAACAAGGACAAAAAAGAGGAGTTAAGAGAAGTTGGAAGCCAACTGAGAGAGAGGGAAGGCTTGAAGCAGTCAGGACAGTGAACACCTAAGAGGCATCCACTGGGTTTGCCCACTAGGAAGCCATTAGTGACTTCAGTTGGAACATTTCCAGTGCATCATGAAGGCCAAAGATTGCCATGAAAGAGAGGAATGGAAATGGAATGTGAGCTGCTTTTTCAATAAGCTTGGCTGTGAAACATGGGACAGAAACAGTAGAAATTATACGGAGATGCAAGGTCAAAATTTTTCTTTAAAAGATTTAAGAGGAGAAAAAGGTTGGAGATGCAGAAAGAAATCATTACTAGTGGAATGTCTTGAGGGAAATAGGAGGCATTAGATGGAAACAGTCATATTTCTGAGAAAATGGTCTTGAACAACCTCTGGTGTTGAGGGAAGGAAGTTTAATGGCTGATGGAGGAGACAATTTCTGAGGCTGGGGCCATAACTGATTTAACTTCTGGGCTGCCATGTGGAACAGGCATTTTCTTAGAGTCTAGGGATTACAACCACAGGAAGTAGTACTATGGCATTTAATGTCTTGTCATGGAGGAATTGTATTGTTGTTTTGATAGCAAAAATTAGTTAATTTCACTATTTATAAAAGGTAAAATCAACTACATGTAATCTTAGATATCATCTTTTTGCCTCTACTCTGTTAAATTCTTTATATAACATTCTTACTAATTAACTATTTTATTGCTTAAATATATAGTGATTTCTATTAAATATAATTTTACCTCTCTGAGTTTTCTCCCCATCGGTCCTAGTTCTCTCTTTGGAGTTATACAAAAGAGAAGATTTCAGATCCTATTTTATCTTGTAATGAACCAAAAGTGGGGACAACAAAGGCATGGGCCCAGAATTTAAGGTAGCTGCTATTTTAGCTCGAACGGTAATGTGCCTCTCTGCCGACATTCAGTAAGACAGAAAACAAAAGAGAAATATTAAGAATGAACCCTACAAAGGACGTGAACTCATCGTTTTTGATGGCTGCATAATATTCCATGTTTGGAGCTTCCTCAAAAAACTAAAAATTGGACTACCATATGATCTAGCTACTGAAACCTGCTAGAAAGAAAATCAGCATATGGAAGAAGGGGTGGGAAGAAAAAAAAAAGAAAATCAGTACATCAAAGAGATACCTGCACTCCTATGTTTGCTGCAGCACTGTTTGCAACAGCTAACATTTGGAGGCAATCTAAGTGTCTACAAACAGATGAATGTATAAAGAAAATGTGGTATATATACACAATGGAGTACAATTCAGCCATAAAAAAGAATGAAATCCAGTCATTCGCAACAACACAGATGGAACTGAAGATCATTATGTTAAGTGAAATAAGCCAGGCACGGAAAGACAAACATCACATGTCCTCATTTATTTATGGGATCTAAAAATCAAAACAATTGAACTCATGGACATAGAGAGAGGGATGATGGTTACCACAGGATGGGAAGGGTAGCAGGGGGTTGGGGGAGGATGGTGGGGATGGTGGGGATGGTTAATGGGTACAAAAATAAAATTAGAAAAAATGAAAAAAAAAAAAAAAAAAAAAAAAAAAGAATGAACCCAAGTAGAGTAGGTGTCTTAGTCCGTTTCAGCTGCTTTAGCAAAACACCATAAACTGGGTAAGGTTATAAACAACAGAAATTTATTTTTCACAGTTCTGGAGGCTGGAAGTCCAAGATCAAGATGGCAACAAGTGTCTGGTGAGGTTCCTTCTCTATAAAGTTCCTTACAGAGAGATTTTTTTATAGATAACCATCTTCTCACTCTAACCTTACATTGCAGAAGGGATAAGGGCATCTCTCTCAGGCCTCCTTTATAAAGGCACTAATGCCATTCATGAGGGCTTTTCCCCTATGAACTAATCACTTCCCGAAGGTCCTGCCTCCTAATACTATTGGGAGTGGGGATTTCTACATATGAATTTTGGAGGAGCATACACATTCATAACACAGCAATAGGTGAATCAATTATGGCACAGATCTATGGCACAAAAATCTATAAAAATGGTGCTGTGATGGATCACCTGAGGTCAGGAGTTCAAGACCAGAAATTAAAATAAAATAATGGTGGTGTGTTTTTGACATGGATAAGTTCACAATGGATTCAGTGTGAGGGGAAAAAGTCAGTTGTAAATATTGTATTGTAGAAACCCATTTTGTAAATGACCAGTATGCACAGAAAAAAAGAGTATACCCCAAAACATTGATTGTTTTCTCTGGGTGGCAGTATTCTGGAGACTTTCATTTCCCTTGTGTAAAGGAACATGTATTTCTTGTGTGTATACATAGATTTAGTAAAACCAAAGCAACCACTGAATCTGTATGTGTGTTCATTTCAAATGTGAAAGCTGACTGTAATATTGCACAGTTACCTGTATCAAGGTAGATGAGCCTGTGGCTGTCCCTTTTCTGATGTTTCATACCCTTGGATGAGGTCTTGTATCTTCTTGGTGGCTGCTGTGCTATGGGGTAGTGGGAACACATAGACTGGCCGCAGGACAGGCTGTTTAGATGAAGAAAAGGAAATAACACAGTAGACCCTTGGGAATCTGCTAGCCAGGTCTGGAAGGGCCTGGGCCTCAGCATCCTCTTTGCTTTCCTCATCTGGCCTTCTGACAGTGCCTTGAGTTCTGTGGGTGCCATGCTGGCCTTCAGGTGCTCTCTGACAGGTCTTCCTGTTAGAGTTGGAGGCTGGATGAGGAGACCATTCCTGTTTATTGTGGTAACCTCCTTAGGTACAGTTAGGACTTGGGGCAGGCTGGGCTCAAAACAGTGCAAGGGAGTTGTTTTTCAGTTTTGTTTCTCTTTCCTTGCTGCTTTTCTTCTAACCTTAGCGGTGTGTGTGTGTGTGTGTGTGTGTGTGTGTGTGTGTGTGTGACAAATTTATTTGGAAGAATTGTATTTTCCCAGTTGTTTCTTTGAAATATCCCTCTCGGCTGGGTGTAGTGGCTCACGCCTGTAATCCCAGCACTTTGGGAGGCCGAGACGGGAGGATCACAAAGTCAAGAGATCAAGACCATCCTGGCCAACATGGTGAAATCCCATCTCTACTAAAAAAATACAAAAATTAGCTGGGTGTGGTAGCATGTGCTTGTAGTCCCAGCTACTTGGGAAGCTGAAGCAGGAGAATCGCTTGAACTCGGGAGGCAGAGGTTGCAGTGAGCCAGGATCGTGCCACTGCATTCCAGCCTGACAACAGAGTGAGACTCCATCTCAAAAAAAAAAAAAAAAAAGAAAAAGAAAAAAGAAATAACCCTCTCTTCTTCTTCTCTGCCTCCCAGCACCTTATACTAATCTCTACTAAAACCCTCTATGGTGATGGATTGCTTGTTCACTGTAGATTTATCTCTTTGTGCCACTAGACTATGGGTGAACTCCTTCAGGGCAGGGACTCCATATTTCCAACGATACTGAAAGAACTCAGAAGACAGGGACCCGTCTTAAATCTCTGTACTCCCAGGGCTCAGCACTGTATTAAGTGCTGTAAAATTATCTATTGGTGATGGCACAGAGCAGCATCATCATAAATATGTGAGCTTTTGGTGTCCCTGAATCATGGCACATATTTACTCTATGTGTTATGTTATTTTACTTTGGCATGTGAAATGTTGCCTTATGATCTGAACATGTAATATACTGTATCTGATATCAGGAACTAGCTGAGCTCTTCCTTTTTTTGTCATAGACTTCTCAAAGCAAATACATTTCCTCTGATGGACTTCACTTTGAGCTTACAGGCAGGTACATCCAATGCTGACCTCCGAAGTTCCCACTGCAGTGTCTAGGGGGTGAAAAGTTTGGCATGGGAGGGAGATAGCCTTTAGCTCACAGGATACCATTGGGAAAGGATGATTTCTGGCAAGGATTTGTGTAAAAGCTTTTAAAAATTTTGACTATCATAAATGAATATTCAGTTCCTTAATTTTGTGAAGAACTATTTTCCATTGGAGAGAACAACCTTAGATTTTAAGTTACACTGCATAAAAAGTTTCCAGAATATATCAGGGCATTTTCCAAGGGTACCCTAGGAGGTAGAAGCAGTTAAAACACTTAAAAAAATCTGTGTTTTCATGGATATTGGCCATTTAATTTTTTTTTTCATTCATTCTTGGGCCAAAAAGAATTCTAACCAGGTGAGAATGAGGATCAGGGAGTGAGAGAGCAGAGGTTTATGGGTATAGCCCTCCCCAGGACAGGACTGTATTGATTATTAGTCAAGAGGATGTGATTGGGGATCAAATTTCTTTTTCTTTGCTCACACGTCATTCACTCCTTTAGCCATGTTTCCTAGCCTGGAGCAGGAGGTTTCCTCCTGGCAGATCATCTGCCTCTGCTTTCTGTGTTAGGTTATGTTTTCAGGTTTATGTGGAACAATTCTAGATAGAGGAAATTACCTAGGGGAAAAAGATTTAATATGATGAACATGTTTTATGGATCAAGTCCCGTGTTTGGCATTTTACACAGTCTCTCATTTATTTCCGTCAACTGGTTCTGCAGAAGGGACTTATTTTCATTCCACTTATGATTGAGCAAACCGAGGTGCAGAGAATTCAAGAATACTGCCTGGGCCCCTGGGAAGAGTCTGGATTTGAATCCGAGTCTGTCTAGTTGCAAAGTCCTGTGCTTTCCAGTGTACCATGCTGCCTTCATAGCAGAGTCCAGCAAGGTTCAGGTTGCCCACACAGGTGGGTGGAAAGAAATGGTTGGGAAGAAACCTTTCTGGTCAGGTTTTTATTATATTTTGAACATCTAGGGTGGAGTATACGATGGCCAGGCAGGAGGCATGAAGCTGGCAAAGCCACTCTGGCACCTTCTGCCTACAAGACAGCCTCTGTTTATTTCATGCCAGCAAATGTGGAGGGTGGCTTAAATGATTTATGTTTGAATGATTTTTTTTTTGTTGTTGATGAAAATGCCCCTATTGCAATAAGCCTTGGATACTCAATTTTTAATAAACTGGGCTCAGCAGCTGCATAAGGTCAAGAGAGACAGACTGTGTTTATGCAGAGAAGGTGTCAAGTCAAATGCACCCCTGGTCAGGATCCCTCCTGAGCAGATTGATTTTCCATGGCCTGACTCATAGGGATTAACCCTGGATATTCAGGACTTGAGGGTATGCTATTCTCTGGGAGTTCATGAAGGATAGCTGTTTGGAAGCCTGAGATTGGGGACTTTGGTGGGAGTGGGTCTGTTGTCTGTGTTAGTACCACGGAGTTTCCAAGGACTGAGACTGTTATAAGCTGCAGATTTAAGAGTGACACATTGAACTGTATCCAGACTACATGTTCCCTGGGCACATCCTCAAGTCCTGGGAGTTAGGCAGCTACAAAGGCCAGTAGCAGGGAGTCACCATGGAACTTGTTGCTAATGTTTATGCAGTGGCCTGTATGGTGCTGCATACAATATAGCTATTGTTCTCTGCTTCAGGAGTGCCAGTTAGTAAATGGGTCCAGGATTTGGATGGAGAATCCTTTCTGTCTACCACTGTATTAGATTTTGGAGGGATATCCAGACTGTGTCTGGGGGTAAAGGCTGGAGATGGAACGATTAGGGCAGATACTGAGATGGAGCTTGAGGTGGAAGGCCTGGGAGAGCCATGTGGCCCAGGGATCACATATTTAAACTTTTAAAGTTTATTTCAAAATTCATATACAGTAAATGCAACAGTTTTGGTGAATAGTTTCATGAATTTTGACAATGCATACAGTTGTATAACCACCACAATCAAGACACAGAGCTGTTCCATCCCTGCTCCCCACTCCAGTTCTCTTGTTTGCTCCTTCTTAGTCACTCTGTCTACCTTAACCCCTGACAACCAGTGGTGTATTTTCTGTCTCTACAATTCTGCCTTTTCCAGAAGGATGTTATGTAGGTGGAATTATGTAGTCTTTTGGGTCTGTCTGCTTTCATGTACTATAATGCATTTGCTAGTCATCCATGTTATGGCATATATCAGCAGTTCCTTTTTATTGGCTGAGTAGTATTCCATGATGTGAATGTATCATGGTTTGTTCATGCATTCACCAGTTGAAGCACATTTGGGTTGTTTCTAGTTTTTTGGCAATTATGAATAAAGCTGTCAGAAACATTCAGGTATAGGTTTTTGTATGAGCATAAGTGTTCACTTCTGCTGATAAGACACTGAGTGGGATTGCCGGGTCATATGATAAGTGTATGGCTGACTTTATGAGAAACTCCCGCAATGGTTTTTAGAGTGACTGTACCACTTTGCATCCCCACCATCAACGTATGAGCGGTCTAGTTGCTCTGCTTCCGTGCCAGCACTTGTCGACACTTTGTATGTATTTATATTTATTTTTAGCATTCTAATAGTGTGTGGAATCTCATTGTGGTTTTAATTCGCATTTCTATTTAAATGCTTTGGACATTGTTTCCAAATGAGGTCACATGTATAGTCACTATTGTCAGAATTGAAAGAATTAAGTAGCACCAGTATATTGAATTGTATTTTTGACTGCTGTTAACTGATGCTCAACTATAGTTGAGGCACAATTTCTGCTTTTTTTCTTTTTCTTTTTAGGCAGGGTCTTGCTCTGTCAGTCAGGCTGAAGTGTAGTGGCATGATCATAGCTCACTGCAGTCTCGATCTGGCTTCAAGCAATCCTACTGTCTCAGCCTCCTGAGTAGCTGGGAGTATAGGCATGCATCACTAATCCAGCTAATTACATTTTTTTTTTTTTTTTTTTTTTTTTTAGAGCTGGTGTTTTGCTATGTTGTGCAGGCCAGCCTCTAACTACTGGCCTCATATGGTCCTCCCATCTCAGCTTCCTAAAGTGCTGGGATTGCAGGCATGAGTCACTGTACCAAGCCAAGGCAAAATTATACATGATTCACATAAAGGAATTCCAGCTGTAGACTATTCAGAGGCGATAGGTGGTCAGGGACCCAGGTTCTCACTTTCTGTGTCATCATCATCATCCTTCAGTTGTGGCTTTAGTCACAAGGTGGTTGCTGGGGCTATAGCCATACACTTGCTTTCCAGGCAGGAGAGAGGGAAAAGGAATCGGCCCTCTCAGTTTTTTTTTCCTCATGGTAGAAGAGCCTTGCATTTCCTCACCTTCCTGCTTGCATCCCTCCTTGGGCTGCAGTTTGTCTTTAACCTTTAGTTTGTGTGGCTTCTTCCTGCTCAGGAGAAAATGTCAGACTTTCCCTTATTTCACTAAGAAATATCCAGGCCTATTTATTTTCACTTTAAACACAATTTGAATAACCCTATCACTTTAAGTTCCTTTGAAAATTGGAAGCATCAAATTAGAAAATGGGAGGGAACAGTGGCTCATGGCTGGCATGTGGAGACACAGATCATGGACAGTTTGACAATGAAGAAGGGTAGAAAAAGCCCAGATGATAGCTGAAGGTCAGCGAGCGTTGGGGGCAAACAGCTCTGCATGGCTTCAAAGCCCCCGGCACCTTGATTTTGTGGTTCCGTCTGCAGGGTTGTCTTGCTGGGTAACAAAATCATTCCTCTATCTCTCTCCGCTCTGCTAGACTGTATGTTCTCTACTGTGGGTGGGAACATGGTAGATTTTCCACTGATATCCAGTGTTCTATGTACTCTTGTACATGTGAACTGTGTACTCCTCACCAGCTTCCTAGGAAGACCAAATAAGAAAAATATGATTGGATGTTTCGGGGAACCTTAGCATTAGGGCTGCCAGATAAAATACAGGGCACCTAGTTAAACTTGAATTTCAGATAAACAACAAATTTGCGTGTGTGTGTGTGTCCCAAACAGTATGTGGTATATACTAAATAATATAGTCTTTGCTTCTCTGAAATTCACATTAACTGGTTATTGTGTACTTTTATTTGCTAAATTTGGTCAATCTACTTGGAATACATGATTGTCAACAGAAGGCCCTGAGGTTGGTGGGGTAGAATTGATTTAAATGAAACAGTCCTGGCACAATGGTGGAAATATTTGCTGATCCAGTTTTGCTCTTGAGTGTGGGACTTCTGATGCTCTTCCGAAGCAAGAGAAAATACGTTTATTTTTATGGCCACTAAGAAGCTAGCTCAATACAGCAGCCCTGAGAGAAACGTTGGCTAGGGTTTTAAGAGCCCCGGGAATGACATGAGGTTTACGTTCCTTTAGCTCCTTGGCTTGTTCCTTGCCTGTTTAGAGAAGCTCTTTAGAGTGTATGCCTTCTGGCTGTTTATACATTGGAACCTGGAGTTAGAGTGGGAATGCTCAAGTTCACTACAGAGCCATGAATAAGATCCTGATCACGTGAGTATAATGGGCTTTCCTAAACCAGTCACTAGACCAGCAGCATCAGTATCACCAAGGAACTTTTAAGATGTGTAAATTTGGGCCTCAGCAAAGATCGCTTGAATCAGAAAGTCTAGGCACGAGGCCCAGTAGTCTGTCATTAACAAGCCCTTGGCGTGATTCTGATACATCCTGAAGTTTGAGAGCCACTGCTGTAAATTAGGGGTCTGTAAACGTTTTCTTTAAAGGACCAGGTGGCAGATATTTTAGGTTTTGTGGGCTCCAGGGTATCTGTTGCAAATACTAAACTCTGCCACTATAGTGCAAAAGCAGCCACAGATGATATAAAAAAGAATGGGCATAGCTAAGTTGTAAAGTAAATAAAGCCTTATATTTACAAAAATGGGGAGCTGGGCCAGATTTGTGCACCCCTTTCCCCACAGTAGTTTGCAGACCCCTGGAAAAAACTAAAAGACACCTTCCAAGTAGTCAGACTTGCCTCTTACTTGCCTCTTCTGTTCAGCAATACATTCAAAAACGATTCAGTGCTACATTCAAAATGCTCCTTAACACCCACATGATCAGAAGTGGGAGACACCAGCAGGAAGGAAAAATGAAACAAAACACAAACAAAGCTGTGACCAGAAGTGTCTCTCCCTCTGTGAGTCTTACTCAGTTTCCAACTGTAATTCTTATGAATGGGACCATTCTGACTGTTCTTACCACAAATTTGTTCCTACTTACACCAAGTGCTGCCTGACAGTTCTTTTCTCTTTCGCTAGTCTATTCATGCTTCTGGTGTGCTGGAGGACTAGTTTACATATTCATTTTTCCAATTTATTTTATTTTATTTATTCATTCATTCTGTTGCCCAGGCTGGAGTGTAATGATGCAATCTTGGCTCGCTGCAACCTCTGCCTCCTGGGTTCAAGTGATTCTCCTGCCTCAGCCTCCCAAGTAGCTGGGATTACAGGCTCTCACCATCACACTTGGCTAATTTTTTGTATTTTTAGTAAAGATGAGGTTTCAGCATGTTGGCCAGGCTGGTCTTGAACTTCTGACCTCAGATGATCCTCCCACCTTGGCCTCCCAAAGTGCTGGGATTACAGGTGTGAGCCACCGCGCCCAGTGAGTTTACACATTCTGTCCTCAAACTTCCAACACAATGGTCCTCCTTCTTCAGTCTTAGCCTTGCTTCCTCGTTCACAGAGAAAATTCAGGCAATGGAAGACAGTTTCTTCAGACCGCCATTACTGTATCTCTGAACCTGCCCGCGTCTGTGTTCTGAACCTCCTGCCACTATGGATGAACTGCCATTGCATCTGTATAGGGCAAACCCCTCGGCTTTTGTGCTAGGTCGTATCTCATACTTACTCAAGGACACTACTGCAGCTACTGTCTTCTGTGTCACTATCCGCCACCCACTACTAGAACGTTTCCTTGTTGTCAAACCTTCTGTAATTTCTACTTTGTCCCCTTTTTGTTAGCATCCCATTTCTCTGCTGCCCTTGGCAGGAGATCTTTCTGTAAGCCTCTATACATGTTTTCCCTGATCGCTTCTTCTGTCTTCTCTTGAACTCATGCCTATCAGGCTTGTGTCTCCACTACTTTCCTGAAATAACTTTTCAGTGTCATCAAAGACCTCCAAGCTGGCTAATGTTCAGATACAGGAATGTTCAGGTCTCATCTTACTGCATTTTCAGCAGCACTTGACAAAGTCAATCACTGCCTCCATCGTGGGACACTTTCCTCAGTTTCCAGGATATTACTCAGTTCTCTTCCTACCTTTCTAGATGCTCCCAGTCAGTCCCATGTCCTGGCTCCCCCTCATCTCTCTCACCTACACATGGTACAGCTCCTCAGGGCTCGGCCCATGGGACTCTCTATCTATGCTCATGCTTTTGCTGATCTTGTCTAATTTTATGGTTTAAATAGCATCTCTATGCAGACATGTCTGAAATCTATGTCTCTAGTCTGGATATCCGCCTTCTTGCTCAACATCTCTATGTGGATGTGAAACCAAAACCCCAAAGTTTCCCCATCAACCCTGCCAAACCCATTTACCCATTCCCCAACTCAGTAAATGACGGCTCCATCTTTAGAGGTGTGAAGAAACCTTTAGAGTCATCCTTGGCCCTCTTTCTCTCACATCCCAAATCATATCCATCAGCACATCCTAGGGATTCTACTCTAAAAATCTATCCAGAATCTACCCACTTCTTGCCACCTCTGCTGCTATGGCCTGGTCTAAGCTGTTAGGCTCTCTTGTCAGAATTACTGCAGCACCTGCCACACCGGTCCCCTCTATTCAGCCTGTGGGCCCTACCCTCTATGAGCAGCATGGCAGCAGAGTGAGCATGTTCGAATGTAGATCAGTCACTCACTCCTCTGCTGCCTGTTTCACAGAGTCTTCCAGGCCCCATGCCATTTGCTCCCCGGCTGCCTCTCGGATCCGACCTCCTGAAGCTGCCCTCTTTTCCCCAGCTGCTCTGCCTCTCTGCTGTTCCCTGAGCACTCGGGTATATTTCCTCCTTAGGGCCTTGGCCCTTGCTGTTCCCTCTGTGTGGAATGTTCTCTCCCTAGAAAACCACATGGCTCACTTGTTTATATATCCTTCAGCCTTTGGTCAAATGTCACCTTCTCAGAGACTCTTTCCTGGCCAACCTATGGGTAAGAACGGCCATCTCCACCCTCCTTACACCCTTTACACTCCCTATGTCTTACGTTCTTTTTCTCAGCAGTTTTATATCACCACCTGCTAGATTATCAGGTACTTGTTAATTGGCTCTGTCCTCCCTCTGGAATGAAAACTTCATGAGAGCCAGAACCCCAGTGCCTAGAACAGTGCCTGAAATTTAGAACATGCTGGAAGCATGACGAATGAATGAATTCTCACTTCTCAGACTTACTGACGATGCATTATAAAACAGTGGTGGGTCTCATACTTTTAAACAGCAGGACAACTCTTTTTTTCCAAACAAATTCAGAAGGAGCCTCAATTTGTAGGACAGATAATGATATTTGATCAGCTTGAATGTATCTAATTTCATCTTGTTTTTGTTGTGTTTTTGAAAAGTGTGAGAAAGTCCTGATTTCCATTGCAAATGGTAACAGCTCACTTTGCAATAGCAGAATGCTCTTCCGTTAAACAGGAAAGGTAGTAAGATAATTTTATTTCAAAGTAGAACATCCAGGACTTCTTACTTTGCCCAAACACCTCGCTGACAATGCTCATGGAGCATGTGCACCTGAGCCCTGCCCTGCGTTTCCCTCTAGTGCACATGGGCCATTGTGGTGAACTATACTTGCTTCTAGAATTTCACATGAGCAAACATGTGTAGCTTGCATTAAAAGCAAAACAAAACAAAACACATAGAGCTACAGCTCCTTAATCAATGAGTGACGTATTTAGAAAACATTTCAATAAGTTACATTGTGATGGGCTGGGAGAAGCTTTGTTACTGAGTGTTGTGTAAATGCCTTGAGAACCCAAGACAGTGTGTGTTGTCAGTCTTCAGCAGGTTACCCTTTGGATGATAACACATCAGTTGTTCATTTAAAAATGGTTTTAAAAATAGTCATGCTGTTCTTATTCTCTTTTTTCACCTTCTTTTTAAAAATGGCAAACACTGTTTTTCAGGTTTCTATATGAACAAAATCTTCTGAGGGGCCTGCAGCGGACGAGTGATCTTTAGTGTCTTTCCAAAGGGCCTTTAGGGATGATTTTAAAGACAGCTTCTATTCACATAGTAGAGCCACCATTAATGAATGTTGGATGCTGAATGAACACAGCAGCAGGCAGAATGGGAGGCAACATACAGTGTCCTCTTTAAAAAAAATAAAACCTGCTTCGCCTCCCTTCCTGCCTCTAGTAATGTGGTCCCCAGCTCTTCATTCCTAGCCCTATTAAGGTGTAATTGGCAAAAAAAAATGTACATATACAGTGATATATGTACACATTGTGAAATGCTTAAATCAGGCTAATTAACATATCTATCATCTCACATGCTATCATCTTTTTGTGGTGAGAATACTTAAGATCTACTCTTAGTAAATTTCAAGTATACAAGACATTATATTGACTAGAGTTACCGTGCTGTATAATAGGTTCCCAGAACTTACTCATCCTATTTTTTTTTTTTTTTAAGACAGGTTCGCACTCTGCTGCCCAGGCTGGAGTATAGTGGTACAATCACAGCTCATTGCAGCCTTGACCTCATGGGGTCAGGTGATCCTCCTGCCTCCACCTCCTGAGCAGCTGGGACTGTGGGTATGCACCACAATGCCTAGCTAATTTCCCTATTTTTTTTTTTTTTTTTTTTGTAGAGATGGGGTTTCACCATGTTGCCCAGGCTGGTCTTGAACTCCTGGATTCAAGCAATCTGCCTGCCTTGGCCTCCCCAAGTGCTGGGATTACAGGTGTAAGTCACTGCACTCAGCTGATCCTGTCTATTTTGACCATGAGCCCGAGGGTCAGATAGGCTGGATTCAATTCCTGGCTCCATCCCTTACCAGCTGGTGACCATGGAAAGTAACAGAACTTCACTTGCCTCAGTTTCTTCGTCTTTGAAATCTGTAAAAGACACTTATTTCACAGGACTGTTTTAAGGCTTAAATGAATTAACATATTAGACATCTAGAAACTGGCAAAAATCTTGCCATTATTATTATTGTTATTATTCTGAGAGGTGACACTTTTCATAGCTGCCCAGCTGACAAAGGCCACAGAATATTGAGCCAAGAACGAAGCTTCTCTGTCCCTTCTGACTTGTAGTATCTTGAAGTACTTCAGGAAGCCCTCATAATATTACATACAACCCAGGCTAATAGTGCAGGCAGAATGAAATAGCCTCTTTCTATTTATGTGGATAATGGAGGAGTGGTGATCATGTTTTTTTTTTTTTTTTTTTTTTTTTTTCTTGCTTCTCCAGAGTTTTAGTTGTGTGTTTTCTTTGCTGCTGTCTCTGAGAATGAACACGCTTGAGGCGGGTTTGGTAATTTCTGACTTAGGGTTACATTTTGCAGAAGCGGGTAGAATCTTCTTTCCCATGCGGCTGGTGTTTCACACTGGGAAATCCTGCTGCTGCCTCATATAGCCAGGTCAAACCCATAAAAGAACTGTACCAAGCAACTCTCTCATATTCTGGGACAGAGATTGTGCTCAGAAATCCAGGGATTCCCCAAGGAGATGAAAAATAAAGCCCTGGGCTGCTCTCACAACCCCTTTCCCTCGATCTAGACTCTACCTCTCCAGGCCTGTGTCTTGTCCAGCCTGTGTTGCCTCCAAGGGAGAAGTTACTCTGTTTCTCACGTATACCCTGAACTCTTTCCCTTCTGTACTTAAAAAGTCATAGTTACAATTTTAACTATTTTCCAATTATCACTACTAATATTTACCAAGACCTAGAATGTAGTGGGCACATGTAATATTGTAACACAGCTGTGATGATTTACCTTACGGACCTGCAGAGGAAACTGGGGTATTAAACTTGACGAAACTCACAATTGCTAGCCTTGTGAATGTGAAGCTGGGTCTCAAGCTCAGACCCGTGGGACTCAGATCTCAAGCTCTCAAATCACTGTCATCCAAGCTGCAATGGGAGTTGGGTGGGCCTAAGACCTTCAGGGAATCCTGCCTTATTCACTCTCCTAGCTGTAATGCAATCAGTGGAAACCTTCCAGAGGTAGACTTTTCAAAAAACGTATTTGAACTCTACAATTATTCAACATAATTTTGGATAACTTGTATTGGGTAAGGATTATCTAATATGAAATTAATGCAACCATTGGGACTAAATCACCCTAGTAACACAAATACCCCCAACCCCTCCTTCTCCCCTAAAGTAGGGATAAAAGTCACATACATCGTATCTTAACATGGAGGTGGGTGCCTGTCATGATGCATTCGTCTCCTGGGAGGCATGGATGCATGCTCTGCCTCCTCGACAGTTGCCTAGGCTGTTGCTATGGACTGGGTTTAGTTTCAGGGATGTCCTCAGAGCCTCTTTTGGGAACTGGATCTGCAGATGGAAGGACAGCAGGTGCCCCTGCATTGGAGAAAAAAGCCAGTGGACCCCAAAATCCCAGAAGCCCCTTACATTTGGTAGTAGAAAACTCTTTCTGTGAGCTCTAGGTGTTTGCTATGGCTGACCTTGTAAGAATGAATGAACCCCAAAATGCTGATCCTCGATATGATTAGTGCCAGTGCTGGCTATGTTACTGCCCCTACCTCTGTAGGTTTTTTTTTTCTTTCTTTTTTGAGACAGAGTTTCGCTCTTGTTACCCAGGCTGGAGTGCAATGGTGCGATCTCGCCTCACTGCAACCTCTGCCTCCTGGGTTCAGGCGATTCTCCTGCCTCAGCCTCCTGAGTAGCTGGGACTACAGGCATGCGCCACCATGCCCAGCTGATTTTTTGTATTTTTAGTAGAGATGGGGTTTCACTATGTTGACCAGGATGGTCTCGATCTCATGACCTCGTGATCCACCCGCCTTGGCCTCCCAAAGTGCTGGGATTACAGGCTTGAGCCACCGCGCCCGGCTGTAGGTTTTATGGATATGTAAATTAGGCAGTGCAAATGAGAGGTGGGGTTCTCCCTGGCAGCAGGCAGCCCTCATATTATTATTAAGGGGCTACTGCCAGAACTAGGACACAGAATCAAGATTCATGTGCTCACACATCTCAACAGCTTCCTGCCGTATTCAAATGGTTTGCTCTCCCCAGTTGTCATGGCTCTGGCCTCCCACCCCAAAGCAAACGTTCTTCCAGCACACTTATTTTGAGCTTCTGCTCTGTGCCAGACATAGCACCACGTGAGGATACAATCACAACAGCAAAAACAGACAGTTGCTGCTGTCATGGAGTTTACCATCTAGTGGGGGGAGGCAATAAAATAATCATGCAAATAAAATAAAACTTCACCTGGGATGAGAACTACAAAGGAGATCTGCTTTGCCTGGGGCTTTGACCTGGTCTGGGGAGTCAGAAAGGGCTGGCCTGAGGATTCCATGCCTGAGGTATGGTCTGGAGGAAGAGGACTTGCCCAGTGAAGAGGGAGGGAGGCATTCTAGACAGAGGGCGCAGCACAGCGAAAGCCCTGGTGGCTGCAGGTGAAATTCTTCTCATTCTCCAAGCCAGTTCAGTCACCATTAGATGGGGAAACCTCTGTGCTCTTTAGCCCTGGATTTCTTACGGTGTGGAAACTGCCTCGTCCCTCACTCCATTCCTTGGGGGTGAGGGCCCATGGTTGGTCGCTCAAAGCCCATGGTCCTCTTGGGTGTTGTGAGAGCTTTTCAGAGCCCCTGGGCTGTGAACCCTCTCTCACACAGACTTCCCACTGCGAGGTGATGCTCATGGCCAGATGCCTTCTGAGCATGGCCTCGGCTGTGACTCACAGCCCAGGGAGGCCATGGCGAGAGTGAGCTTGATTCCACAACCCCCAGCGCCGCAGACTTCCGCCTTGGCCATTACATCATGGGCAAGATCTTGCAGGCTGGTGGAGAGAGAGAGTGCCTGGGGATGGTCTGACCACCCCCTCGTGTCTCATGCAGTAGGCCTGGACCTTCCCAGGGGAGGCTGTTGGGACATGAGGCTCACAGACTGCACTGGTTTTCATTTCCACTGACTCACTATGAAATTGAGTGTTGAGTTCTTCTCTATTATGGGCCAAATTTTTCAGTAGGGCAGAAGGGGACATCGATTCATTCAACAAACAGTTATTGCACATCCTTGATGTGTCACGTGCTGTGTCCCTGGGCTCTGGGTCCTGGGGCCTCTCAGGTGAGTGGACTAATGTGCAAGAGGGGTGAAAGAAACCCTTGATCTGTGTAGGGCTTTGTATTCTGCAGAGGGAGAGTGCCAACATAAACCCTAGGAGAATCTTATTAGTCTTCCATTTTTAACGTAAGAGCATTCCTAGGGCCTGGGCTGGGCCCTAACTTGGGTGGTTTCACTTCATCATTCAGCTGAAGAACAAACTGAGGCTTCTTATGTGGTTCTTTCCTTTTATAAAATGGCTCGGAGGGTCTGCAAGTAACTGGTGCTTTGCAATGGGAACCAGAAATAGCAGATTAGGAATCAAGATGGAGAAAGGTACCCGAGGGAAGGGGCCCTTTTTCCACCCCTGGACCGCTCTGGATGAATTAGGCTGGCTGTGATTTTGGGGTGCCTCACCTGGGTGCAGTGCTCCTGCCTGCCCAACCTCCTCCCTCTCCTGATCTGCTGTCTGTTGAGAATCAGGCATTGCCCCAGGTCGGAGCAAGTGAGCTTCAGACTCATTAGCTCACTGAAGAGGCAGTTCTGTTATCATGATACAGAGCTCGGGCTTCAAAGCAGGACTGCCTGGGTTTTGACTGTGCCATCCTGGGCTGGTAATATAACCTCTGGAGTTTTCTCATTGGTAAAATAAAAGCGCAAATACTGTAGGCTGGGAGGATAGACTGAAAAATGCACTGTGGTCTCAGTTGGGTTCTCTACTTGCAGGCAGTACCCGGACAGGGACGTGCTTATCCTACCCTTTCTCCTGAGAGCATGCCCTCAGTCAATCCCACGCAGGACAGAGGCAGAACAGGGCAGGAGAAGAGGCTGAGGAAAGATGTGGTGCCTGGCAATGTCCCGTGTTGGCCTGAGCCACCGGTGGGGTGGGCAGGTGGCAGTGTAAGCTCCTGGGGTCCCCTGGCCACTGTTCTGTAGAGAGAAGATTCTCAGGACTTTCGGCAAGTGAACTGCACCAGCCAGAAAAGGGCATCTTGGTGGGGTGTCAACAGCATCCGCTACTGATATCCCAGAAGCCTCTAGAATTTTTTTTTTTTTTTTTTTTTTTTTTTTTGGAGACGGAGTTTCGCTCTTGTTACCCAGGCTGGAGTGCAATGGCGCGATCTCGGCTCACCGCAACCTCCGCCTCCTGGGTTCAGGCAATTCTCCGGCCTCAGCCTCCTGAGTAGCTGGGATTACAGGCACGCACCACCATGCCCAGCTAATTTTTTGTATTTTTAGTAGAGACGGGGTTTCACCATGTTGACCAGGATGGTCTCGATCTCTTGACCTCGTGATCCACCCACCTCGGCCTCCCAAAGTGCTAGGATTACAGGCTTGAGCCACCATGCCTGGCCGCCTCTAGAATTTAATAGGCCTCGGGTTGCTCTTCCCTCACAAACTGAGTCCTCCCACAGACTTTCCCGTGTCAGCGAGTGGCACTTCCCCAGACCCATGTGCTCAGGCCCCAGCGTCTCCATCAGCAGATCCTGAGGAGCTCACCTCCCAGATGCACTGGCCGCACGCACGCTCACACAGGCCTACTCAGAACTGCTGCCCCCACTTCTTCAGCCCGAATAACTTTGGTAGTCTCAATATTGATCTTGCTGCTTTAAAAAAAAAATGACAAATAAAAACTGTGTACATTTATTATGTACCATAAACTGTTTAGAAATACCAACAAGTATACTGCGGAATGGCCAAAGTGAGCTAATTAACATAGGTATGACCTCACATACTTGTCATTTTTTTGTGGTGAGAACACTTAGCAATCTACTCAGTTCTGGAAATCACCGGTCTACACTTCCTGCTCCTTCCGTGACCCTTCCTCACACAGCAGCTGGTGTGAACCTCTTTACGAAATGGATATCAAGTCTCACATTCCCTCCCGGGAAACTTTTCAGTTTCAGACTCCTCACCATGGCCTGGGTCAAATCTTACATGATCTGACCTCTGCCCCCATATTCTCCTGTCTGCCTTGTCTATGGGAAATAGAAGAGCTAGGGAGGTAGAGGAGGAGAGCTAGGGGAACCAGAAGAGGTAGGGAGGTAGGGGGGTATGGGAGGAGGGGTAGGGGAGACAGGGGAAGAAGGGTAGGGGAGGGAGGGGAGGAGGGGTGGGGGAGGGAGGGGAGCTGGGGGAGGAGAAGAGGTAAGGGAGGCAGGGGGGAGGTAGGATGTGACTCTCACATGTGTGTGCATCTTTTCTCCTCTAGGAGATTGGGAGGCTCTTGAGGGGAGGAGCCATGATTGTCCCTAGAGTTTGTGTGGGCAGCACACAAAGTTGACATTCAAGTGTTTGCTCAAATATCACTCCTCCCCTAGAGTCTCTCTGTCACCACGGGATCCAGTCTCTTGCTTGCCGTCACTCTGTTTTATTTTCTTCAGGGCACAAATTAGTACCATCTGACGTTGTTTTGTCCGTTTATGGGTGTGCTTGTCCTGACCCCCTTAAATGTAAAGCCCACGAGGTTGAGGCTGTGTCTCTTACTCCCCGAGTCCCCGTCTCTGGTGCTGAGAACAGCGCTGAGCATATGGTAGGTTCGAGTATTTGTTGGCCGAGTGACTGAACACCGGAAAAAGCGAACAGAAAGATGTGTTATCAGGGCTGCTGGCTTTCTGGAACCTGGAGACCAGGTAGTCTCCATCCAGAAAGTTCATCGGAGGTTAGAGGTTGTTCTTTTTCCAATTTTCTTATCAGAATGAGCAGAGCAGGAAATCAAACCCTGTTTCCTGCTTATACCTCAGACTACCACGAAAGACAGACGCATCTGCGGAAGGCTGCGCGCACCCTGGAGAGGCGTCCTAGCCCTTCCCGGCCCCCTCCAAAGGCTGACTCAGCTCCTCCCAGGAACTCTCTGTCACCGAGGCCCAAGGAGCTGGTTAGTATCAGAAGCCTTTTTCCCCCCTAGTCTCCTGAATTGGCTCCTGACTTGGTATTACCAAAATCCTGACAAAGTCTGGGAGTTGCATGTCCAGGGAACAGACACAAATTATGTTCTCTCCTGGATGACGACTTTGTTTGAAGAACAGGAAGTAGGATTTTTCTGGTTGGAGACTCTGAGGGCGGTGATGAAGTTAAGCCACTCAGATAGCTGATTTGTGTTCCAATTTTCGCAAGTTTTGCAAGGAGAAGGCTCAATACCAGGGCCGATCAATCTGCTGCTGCCAGCTAGACTGGATCTGTGCATTTGATTTGGTGCCAAGGGGCCGGGGAGGACTAAGCCACCCTCTCTGCTTCAAGCTTTGGGTTAGGCCATGGGGCACGACAGACTGCCAGTCCTGTCAACTTTCAGAGCTGGGGAAGGGAAAGTGGAAAAATTAGGGCTTCAGGGGCCGGGCAGCAGATGCAGGAGAGGTCTGGATTCCTTCTCCTGCTAAACTGCTTCTCTCTGTGTGTGGCCTCAGGTCGTAGGGGCTCTGCAGAGGGTCAAGTGGTCTTTTCTTCAGTGGCAGCAGAACCTCACTTTCTGTCCTGTGGTCAGCTCCTCTGACCAGTCCTGTCAAATTGCTGACAAACCATGTCCCTCCCCTCAAGCTCTCTGCTCTTCATTGGGGCCCCATCTGGGATGAAGCTTGCCTGGCTCCTGGTTGTAGCCAAATGGCACATAGGCTCCAAAGAGCCATAATTGGGCATGGAATGGTGGAAAGATGTTGCTGTCAGCAGACCTCATGGAAAGCCATGCTTTAGAACGTCTTTACATGGTGACCTTGAGGAAGTCACTTGACCTCTCTGAACCTCAGTTAATTTGCCCAGGATTACTTATAGGTTGCTGTGAAAACCTGAACGTGGTGAAGAAGATGATGATGACAATGGCTCACATTAACTGAGTACTCAACCCATGCCAGACCCAGTTCTACATTCTTTATGTGTCTTCACTTGGGCTTCACTTTGCTTAGAACATCCTTATGCGGGGGCTCCGTTATCATGCCGTTTTACAGATGTGGCAACTGAGGCACAGATAAGCTAAACAATAGACCCAAGGCCAAAAGCTAGAGCTAAGGATTTATTGAGGTAACATATGTGGAACATGCTTTGTGACAGGCTGACTGACTTCCAGTTGTTCCAGCATGCAAGGAAGCTTCCAAAGTTTCAGGCTCTGGGTTTTACAAGTCATCAACTTCTGAGCATTATCTGTGCTGGGGTCTACAAGTGTTGGACAGGAAAGGCTTTACAATGGCTTGAGAACGTGAGGGGATGGAGGATAGAGAGCAGGGCTAAATAAGATGGCAGGAGGAGCCAGGCGCTGTGGCTCACACCTGTAATCCCAGAACTTTGAGAGGCTGAGGTGGGTGGATTGCTTGAGTTCAGGAGCTCAAGACCAGCCTGGGCAACATGGCGAAAACCTGTCTCCATCCAACCTGTCTCTGGCTAATACAAAAAATTAGCTGGACATGGTGGTGAGTGCTTGTGGTCCCAGCTAAGAGGGAGGCTGAGGTGGGAGGATTGCCTGAGCCCCAGAGGCAGAGGTAGTCATGAGCCAAGATCGCACCACTGCACTCCAGCTCGGACGACAGAACCAGATTCCATCTCAGCTACAACAAAAAGGTAGGAGGAAAGCCTTTGAGGAGGTGCAGGATGGCTTGAGGGGTGGAGACACTTCTCCAGCCACTGCTGTGGTTTTCTGAAGGGAGGCTAGCAGGGCCTGGTCCTGGTACTTGACTGCTCACTTCTGAACCAAGTACTCAGCAGGACTGAGCATTCCTCAGGGACTTGCAGGTCACCTCCTCCAGGGGCAATGGATCCGAGTTCCTTTGTGTTCTTTTTTTTTTTTTTCTTTTTGAGACAGAGTTTCGCTCTTGTTACCCAGGCTGGAGTGCAATAGCGCGATCTCGGCTCACCGCAACCTCCGCCTCCCGGGTTCAGGCAATTCTCCTGCCTCAGCCTCTGAGTAGCTGGGATTACAGGCACGCGCCACCATGCCCAGCTAATTTTTTTTTTTTTTTTTGTAATTTTAGTAGAGACGGGGTTTCACCAAGTTGACCAGAATGGTCTCGATCTCTTGACCTCGTGATCCACCCGCCTCGGCCTCCCAAAGTGCTGGGATTACAGGCTTGAGCCACCGCGCCCGGCTCTTTGTGTTCTTAACATGAAGTTAAGAGGGACCCCTTGAGGAAACCAGAAGAAGAATAAACAGGGATGGGGGGCTGAGTGCAGGGAAGAGAAGGCAGTGGGGACCCGGGCAAGCAGGGAAAGGAGGGGATTCAGTGTGATTCCTGCCACAGAGAAAAGGTGCCTTGAATGAAGTCCAGGAAGCTTCAGATCTAAGGCCCAGCGAGGAGAAGGGATTTGCTCAAGTCCAGGCCTGGAGGAGGATCTGTGCATCTGAATACTTCAGGTTGGCACCCAGATGGCTGGTGCTGGTCATTGGCTTGCCAGGCTGGGAAGCAGGAGATTGGGTTTACCTTGAGTTAGCCCTCCTCCTCCAGGAAGCAGGCAGGCTTCCTCGGCTGTGCTGGGCCTGTGTGCAGCTCTGATTTATTTCAAGATTTTCCTTGTCTGAATCAGAGATGGTTTTTCTTGGCAAATTGCAAATTTTTTAGAAGGCAAAAATGCAGTCTCCTCATAGTCTGGGTCAGCGTAATCCCCTGTTTGTTTATCCAGGCTCAGTATGTTTGAGGCTAGAGCCAGAGCCAGCCAGGGGTGAGGGTCCGGCCCAGCCCAGACAGCTTTATAGCTGGATTTGCAAACTCCAGCAAGCTTCCAGCTCTGAATCTTCCTGATCCTTGGTGTGGTGTGGCTGAGTGCTTTCGGGTTTCTCTGTGCCCTACTTTAGGGGTGCTCTTTGGGGGGCCCTTTTCTGCTTCCTGGGACTTTATTTCAGAGTACAAGTGAAAGAAGAGCCTGCTTCACATATCAATTTGGGAGAAAGTCTAGATTAATGGAGAATTCTTTGAACTCCATTTTGCCTAATGAATGCCTCCATCTGAGTAGAGTTATTAATACCTTCAAAGCCTGAGTAGTTAAAGCATGCACATATTAAATATAATGCCTCCTCTGCTTATGCATGTTGTTTTCTACATTTGTCATAAATTTCCAAGGGTGGGTCAAGCCCCCAGCTGTTAGGTGCTGTTGATGCTTGGGATATTGGACCGGGACAGAAACCTATCTGGAGAAGGAATAGCCATCCTGAAGTCTCTGTCCACTAGAGTGAAACTCTCTGGAGGGCCCTGATCCCTCAGGAGGGTCTATTCCAGGAGCTGGGAACCTCCCCAGGGGTGGCAGGCTTGCAAGTTGCATAGGAAGAGACCTTCCTGAGGTGGCATCTCGTGTCTTTATAGTGACCGTCCAGCATCTGCCACATCAGAGGTCCCTGGAGACTCTACGCTCACCCATTATGGAAGGAAGAGGAAGGAGGCACCCTTTTGCTGAAGGCTTTCCCTTCCATTCCCCATCTCCTCCCCCAAACAATTTCAGTGTGAGGGCTGTGGAATAGTCCTAATAAACATAGCTACCATTTATCAAGTATTTGTAGTGTGCCAGGCTAAGTGCTTTATATGCATCATCTCACTATTCCTCATGACCAATCCATGGAATGGGCATTCTTATTTTATAGATGAAGAAGCTGAGGCTCAGAGAGGTTAAGTGACTTGCCTAAGGTCACGCAGCAAGTCAGTGGTAGAGCTGGGATTTGAAATCCTGGTCTGTCTGTTCTAAAGGCCAAATTGTTAACTATTGTGCTACGTTGCCACAGAGGTGCCTGAGAAACCAAGTGCTTTGCAAGACATTGGGGTGTTTTAAAGAGATGTCCTGGAAGCTGTGTGAGAGGGAAGCCTGGGACTCAGTGAAGCCAGAGTGTCGAATCTTGGAGGCTTCTTTGGGAATCTGAGCCCTGGAGAAGGAGGGAGGAATAGGATCTCCCTGGGAAAAGTGCAGCTCACTAAAGAGCTTCTTGGCTTTGGATTAAACACAGGTGGAACTGCTTCTTTTGGTGATTGGGAGTTTGGCCAGATTGTGGGGCTTGTTTCTTGGTCGGATGTGGAAGGAGGCAGCACCAGAGGCATCAGGCTGATGAAGGAAAAGAGAAGACTTCTTACTTGGAAACCTCTTTCAGGTGTCCGGGCCAACCTGGGGTCAGTCTCTTTTCTGGAGATGCAAGTAGGGTCTGGTATAGGACTTAAGAGTTCAGCCCACATCTGTGGAGATCCTCCCCTAGGGAGGTAGAGACATGGCTGGAGGAGCAGCCCCGACTCCATGTTCACTTCAGAGATGGGCTGGGGAATCCACGCATGCATCTGCTGCCTGGCTTCTGGATCATTCCTGGTTCTTTTCCCACCTTTGCTCTCACCCCTCTCGTCCCTGGTGACTGTACCCCTGATAGCACCCTTTCCACCC
The DNA here is from genome assembly GCF_048565385.1 of Saimiri boliviensis. Classification (NCBI taxonomy): domain Eukaryota; kingdom Metazoa; phylum Chordata; class Mammalia; order Primates; family Cebidae; genus Saimiri; species Saimiri boliviensis. Next base: position 33,805,570 of record NC_133450.1, on the reverse strand, counting down.
TGCACCCCTCCAGCAAGTTACTGAGGGACCTCACTGCCCATCCCAGCCGCCTATGAGCTGCTGGGTCACGTCACTTGAGAGATCTGTCGGGGCACTTGCCTTGTGCCAAAAACATGGCTCAGGATAGATGGGTGTGCCCTTGGCATGAGGGTGAGCAGAAGCTGAGTCCGTTTTTGTGCCACATTATGTTTAAATTGCCTGAACCGAACTGTGGCTTTGGGGCTGGCCTGCTTTTCCCCTTAGCAGCTGACTGGGTGCAGACACACAACACCTAGTCAGTTTCAGCTGCTTTTTCTTGGGTAGGTGACAGCGGCCAGGTCCCTGGCCTGGGGTTTCAGGAGTAGGAGGCCTGAGGAAGGGCCCCTGGGTACACAAGATAAAGGGTCAGGAAGTGGGAGTTCCTGGGCCTCAGGGCTTAGGACTCAGAAAAGCTTGGCCAGGGAGGACCTTGAGAGATGGGCCAGCTCGTGGCTTCTGAAGCGGGCTCCTCAGGCAAGGAGACTCACCCCTCAAGGCCATTTGCCCCCAGTGCCTGACGCTGCTCTTGGCCTGGAGCTGGGAATGCAGGGGGTGACCTAGTTCCATTGCATTTACTGAAGTAGGCTGGACCCAGAAGGGGTGATAGACGCTTCCAGAATCTTCCTCTAAACCCTCTCCTGTATTGATTCTTCTTTTCCATCCCCGCTGCCACAGCGCAGCCCGGGCTGCTGTCAGCACCTCGCGCTTGCATTTGCGCCAGTGCCTCTTAACTGTCCATTTCACATGGATTCTCTTTTCCCGTCGTTCTGTTCGGCCCGCCGTGGCCAGAACAAGCAGCTGAAAACACCGGTTTTATGGAGTGCCTTTCCTCCCCAAGCTTCCACCGGTTCTTTCTGGGCCACAGAACTGAGGCCCGCCTGTCTCGAGGGAGCCATCCCACCTCCACACAGACATTCGGCAGACACCAAATGGGCGTCTCCTCTGTCCCCTGCGCACACGTGGTCATTTTGTTCAGGGTGTGCTCCCCTGCCTGACATACCTCTCCCTGTCTCAGTCATGAGGCCGAATGTTATTTATCTTTCACAGGGCAGCCTGAGTCCCTCTCCCTCTGTGCAGTCTTCTCAGCTGCCTCAACGCCTCCTTCTCCAGGACCTTCAGCTCCACTTGCTGGCAGTCCTTCGGGCAATTCCATGACAAGCGGCCAGTGGCTCTTGTTTGTTGGTCTATTCTCTTCACCCGGAGCATTGGCTTTTGGAGGAAGGAGCCAGATCATGTTCTTTGGGAGCCCAACGCAGGCCCTGGGTCAGTCCTCTAATGAGTATTCATGAAATATTTGTTGGATTGATCAACAGGAAATAAGCTTAAATTGCACCATAAGGGGTTTAGGTTAGATTTAAGGAAGGATTTCTAGCGAGCCATTAGATGTTTAGAAAGGATGGCTGAGAGAGTCTGTGGCAGTCCCAGGTCTTACAGCAATTATGAAACATAAGAGATTCTCCCGAGAAATCAATGTGGGGGAGGGAAAGAAATGGCCACACTTTAGTGTCCAGTTAAAGGATTACAGATTTTTGGCTGGAATCTACCTTTCTGATTCTTGTCCCTGGCTCAGGGGCTTTCTTCACTTTTCCCTCCCATGACACAGCTTGAGCCCAGCTGTACCTCAAGGCGTGGGATGAGAAGTGGAGCAGGTGTCACGCAGGGAGTGGGACACCAGCCTCACCAGGGCCAAAACCACGGAGCATGTGCCTGTTCTGGGAGTCCAAAGAGTGGTTTTGCCACCCTTTTCCTGGGAACCCGAACTGTTGCTCAACCCTCCACCAGATGCAGTCAAAGGAATGGAAACCCCACTCAAAGGAATGGAAACCCCCTTCTTCACCACCACCCTTCGTGTTTTGCAAACCACAAGTCCACCAGTGGGGTGTTTTGGTTTGCCTGCAGATGTGTGGAGCCACAGGCATGGCCCCTGAACAGGCAGCGCTTCCTGAAGGGCTCAGGACAGGGACAGTGGCTTTATAGTAGACTTGGTGTTTTGCTGTAGAATGCATGACTGTGAGGCGGGAAGACCAGCTGAGTCACAGGTGATGAGCTTCCTCTGCCGCTCAGAGGGCCTTCCAGGACTTCACTACCACACCGCCCTCAGCCCCACGTGCCTCCTGCTGTCCCTGGGGCTGGGAGGTGTGCTGAGTGAAAGGAGTGGTGGAAGTGAGGAGCAAAGCCGCCACAAGGCATCAGGAGGAATGGGGGCAGTGGGAGCTGGAGGAACCTTTTGGTGGAGTTTGGACTTCAGATGCAGCTTTGTTCATACAGGTGCAGCCTCTGCTCCTGCTCTCAAAGGCTGGATTAGGCAGATCCAGTCTTTGTTCTGATATCGAAGCTGGCCTCTGCTTTATTCATTCAAAGGCAGCTTTGTGGTCCTGGGGACCGACCCTTGTGCTTCGGGAACCCCTGTGCTGGAAGACGGAGAGACGCTGGCAGGGCAGTGTGGCTTTTTCCTGGTGACCACTTACAGGAGCTGTGATGGGGTGGATGGGGGGTGCAGAGCAAAGGCAGCTCTGGCAGGGCTGAAAGTATTTTGGGGATGATGGCAGCAGTTCTTCTGTCACCTGTAAACTGGACATTCTGAGCAATTCTGACCTAAGCTGTGCAAGACTACCTCAGCTTAGGGCAGCAGTTTTGAAATTTCTTGAAGACACGGAACTCTTCTTACCTCAAATCAGACTGTATCCTTAGAGGCCAGACCACTGAGAGAGTTTTAATGATGAGTATACATAGGGTAACTCATCTGAGTTTTCCCCACAGAAAGTGCAGGTGAAAAATGGTAAAGTTTTCTTACAGAATACATCCTAACAAAATAGTTTTTATCTTACTCTTTTACTTCAACCCAGTGACCCTTCTTGGAAAGGTCTAAATAAAAAGTAGACGTTTAGTGTACTAGTATTTTACTTCTTTTCATAAACAAGATGGCGATTGTAGGCTTGTAATAACATCATTCTCCCATTTAAAGTGTTCATTATTTTTTGCAATTCATTATTGTTACTTCTGAAAAATGAAATACTTTTTTTTCCCACTACAGTTAGTAACACTTGTACTGAATTTAAAATTTGAAATATCTTCCACCTCTTTTTGTCATGGTTCTTTACACAGCTTTGGGTTGAAAATCACTGTAATATAAAATTAGAAAGAAATGAACCCACAAAATGTAAAAACTTTTTTTTTTTTTTTTTGAGACAGAGTCTCACTCTGTTGCCCAAGCTGTGGTTCGATGGTGTGATCTCTGCTCACTACCACTTCTGCCTCCTGGGTTCAAGTGATTCTCATGTCTCAGCCTCTCGAGTAGCTGGGACTGTAGGTGTGCACCACCTACATCTGGCTTATTTTTGTATTTTTAGGAGAGACAGGGTGTCACTATATTGGCCAGGCTGGCCTCAAACTCTTGACCTTAAGTGATCTGCCTGCCTTGGCCTACCGTAGTGCTGGGATTACAGGCATGAGCCACTGTGCCTGGCCAGAAAATTGGCTGTTTCACAAAATATCCAAACTTTGACTTCGTTTGCAAACCAATACCTAGAATCCTTGCTAACGTCAGTGAAAATATGTTGAAACCATGGAATGCAATTTAAAAAATGGATTTAGTCAATAATAGAAGTATTAATGTAGTAACATCTAAGATTTATCAAACACTTTTTATGTGCCAAACTACTCTTTTATCCTCAGAACACCTTTGATACTGTAACTGCCATATTTCCCTGCCTTAACAGATGAGGAAACCGAGACTCGTAGAGGTAAGTATCTTGACCAAGGTCCAAGGACCGAGGACTGGATCCGAGGTGTGTCTCACTGAAAGTCCATGTTTTTACCCCCTGCCTTTTGCATTTTCTGCCCAGAACAGAAGACCTCCCCAAGCAGCACCCCTTTCTTTGCTGTGTCCCATTGAAAGCTCACATCTAGTTTCTGTTAAAAGCATCACACCTGTTTGACAACTGGGGTGTTGTCATTGGCCCAGGACTTGGCTTTGAGTTAGTCTGGCATCCGTCTCCACCCACCGAGGCATACATGAGGACAGCCCCTTCCCCCTCATCAGAAATAGAGTGACATTGATTCTGAATTTTTGTTCCTCATATTTTCATCCTGCTGTGTTAGAGAGCAGCTCCCCAGGAGAGAGACAGAGCAATGTCCAATCTAGCCAGGAGGGGCAGGAAGGATGGGGTAGAGCTGAACCACAGGGGAGAAGTGTTGGGTCCTAGACAAATTGCTGCTGGGATCCAGGTATTATGGCCTGTAAAGGACTCAGCATCTTTGTTTAGACCTATTTCTCTCCTTTCAAAGGGAATAGATGGGAGGAGGTAAGAATGTGGTGGTAGGATCTTAGAAATCTACATTTTCTTTACTCAATTATGTAAAAACATTAACAACATTGGACTCAATTTTTTAAATTGCTCAGCCTTTATGTAGTGCAAGGCTGGGTTGGGGGTTTAGCTCCTCTGGATCTTCACACAGTTCCTTGGTCCTTGCTGGCTGTCATATAATGGAGCCATAGGTCTGGGTTTGAGTTCTGACTATATGGCCTTGAGCAATTGCTCAACTTTTCTGAGTCTCAGTTTTTCCATTTGGAAAGTGGGACGCAGAAGATTACCTCTTGGGTGGTTGTCAGGATCAATTAAAATAATTTATTTAAAATCCTTAGCCCTGTGCCTGGCACATAGAAGGCATACAATCAATAAGAATCCCCTGGAAACTTATTTCCATTCTACTACGACTCCTTCCTCTCTAATTCCCTCTTAGAATGCTGCAAAATTTCAGCAGTGCAATTGGGTAATTTATAGACTAGGTTTTAGATAAATGTAGTCTTCTTTCTTGGAACTCTGCACTAAAATATAATTGTTAAGAAAGTTTTCTGGTGAAGACAGAGACCCCAAACAGATTTAGATCTGGCATGAGGAATCTGTTTAAAGCAACCTCTACTTTCAGTTTCTCCTTTAGAGATGTTTTAAATGCATCAGAACTTGGAGAGAGATACTCTATCGAGGTAAAAAGGAGAAAATTTAAAATTGTCTTTTTCTGCTTTCCCTAGAAGAAATAGTTTCTCACACAAGACCAAGCACTCCAGCACAAGTCGCCCCCAGCCCTCTTTTCAGAGGCCGGTCGGGAGGCAGTCAGCCCTGTACCTTAACCTAGCCTAAGTACTCTGATCAGCTTGAGCTGCTTCTGAAGCTGGCCTGTTGCCTCCCAAGCCCCCTCTTCCAGATAGTTTGCTGGGGTCTCTTTAGAGTTGATATGTTTTTCTGGATCAGGTCAGGAATGAAATTGCCCTTTAGCGGGGACCTGTGTTGTGAATCAGACCAAGAACAACCTCCTCCAAGGAGCTTGTTATGTGTGGGTGGCAGCACAGGGCTGGTTCTGCTTTGCCGTCTCCCCGTTCTGAAGTCTGCGCCTGAGACCTGACTTTGTAGCTCAGGGGTACCAAGGCCTTAGAAGGATGTGAAATAGGAACAGCAGGGATGGCACCCACAAGACCATGAGGGGCAGGAACTACTGCAGTCTGCCCCTCCCTGCAGATTCCGTGCCCAGCACAGTGGCTGATGTTAGAGGGGCGTCAGTAAATGTTTATGGAATCAATGAATGTGGCAGGTTGTGGAGCTAGTGTATAAAACTGCACTAGCAGGTTTTGAATGGTTTCACGAGAACATAAATGCCAGGGGAGTTTTGTTCTAAGGGCACCTTTCAGGAATGATGGGCGAGCAGATGTCCCTCCCTGTGAGGTCTTATTTTTGGTCCTGTGATTTTCATTTCTCCCCCATTCGCCCAGTTGATGTCTCATCACTCTTCACCACCTTCTACTCTGAGGGCCCATACAGGTTACATATGTGCCTTAGAGAGGCTGCTGAGTGCTGCCGGCAGGCCCTACCACAGCAGCACTTTGGCTTGGGAGATTAGCGTTCATCCCAACCGGTGAGATTCAGAGCTGCATCATAGGGAAGGATGAAGACTGCCTGTCCGTGTCATCTGAGCTGAAGAGGGAGACCATGTGGTGAGGATGCTGTTGCCTGTGTAGATGCTGCCCGAGGAGGGCATCTGGGCCTGCACTGCTAATGACGCTGTGGAGAAAGGACACTGAGTTGTTCTGTGCTGAACTTCTGAGGACCGTAGGTGTGATACAGAGGAACAGGAAGCCCCATCAGACTTCCAGAGATCAAGAAGCTGAGAGCCATCCTTCCCCTTTTCCCTCCCACTGCAAGTCTGGGCAAGCTCTTCGCCCAGTCACTGGCCTTGTGTGGGCCATTGGTGGCCAGCGTTGGATGCTTTTGAGGTGACAGCAGAATTTGGAATAGAACTTTGGGTGGAACTTGGCTAAAGGCAGGTCTCGGCCGATCTGTTTGGATTCTGTGTGTGCCTTACTCTCACCCCTTTAGAACAGGTGTATTGTAGGAAACTTGGAAACTAAAGAAAAGTGCTAAGAAAAAAGCCAAACGCGTCTATAACCTATATTCCTATCGTTCAGAGACAGCCATTGTTAACATTTTGGTATAGTTCCTATTTTTTGTCTTTATCTTTTTCTCTCTGGAGTGGAAGATTACTTATGTATATACCCATGTAAGCATGTATCATATGTATGTGTATTTATATATATGTTTGATACTCTGCTTTGGTTTTAGTTAATTTTGTATTGTGAGCGTTGCTCTGGTCAGTAAAAAGTCTTGAGAACCACTTTGAAGGCTGGATGAAAAATCTTTAGTACCGAGTCTTTTGGGTGCTATCCTTTGCATCAAAAAGCCTGTGAAATTCCCATTCCTTGCGAGCGTGCAGGGTTTGCTTGGTGTGCCCTGCAGGCTCTGCGGGAGTAGATCCACCCACCCCTTGCTATCTTGTTTCTACAGGACAGCTCAACAGATGGGACCTGCTAGGTGCAGAGGCAAGGGTCCTTTCAGTTTGCCTAATCCCTTGTTTGAGGGAAATCTGAACTTAAGGGTTATAAGTGTCTGTACTAACAGAAAAAGATCCTCGTAGTCAAAGACAGGTTTTTATCCTTAAAAGAAAGATGTTCACTCTGCCCTGGAACGAAAAGGGTTAGTACGTGGAAGCACCATGCTTTCTCTCCCTTAGGAGTGGGTTTGCTTTGGTTTTCCACCGATCTTCCTTTCCTGCCTGTAGAATTTGACATGGTTTTATTTACTTTTCCTTGGCCCAGTTTGGGTCAACAGGATTTCTCTCCTGCTCAGAACAGCCTCACAGTTGTGTGAAGTCAGACGTGAGCCTGGGCCCTGGGCAGTGGTCATCAATCCTTGTCCGAGAGACGCAGTGGGGACTTGCAGCTTGAGTTGGTCTCACAGCGCCAGCACCAGTGGCAGTCCCACATGGGTCAAGCTATTCCTTCTCCTCTTTTGTCTGTGACTTTGAAAGCATTCTGTGTGTGTGTTTGGGGCTGTGCACACACACATGCTCACATGTGTGCACGTATGTACTTGTGTGTTTGGTGATCTGAAGCCAGACATCAGTCAGTACAGCAGGATCTCCAAAGACGGTGCAAATAGCAGTGAAAGGAAGCACACGAGTTAAACACAAACAGCCCCAGCAGAATTCGATGATATGGCAAGACTGGGATCTCCTCTTCTGTTTGTTTTAGTCTGCACTTACTCAGCTTCATTCCCAGGGCTTAGTGCTGTGAGGGAGTGGATTTCCTCAATGCTGTGGATGAAGTATTTCTTCCTCTGTTATCTCCTTTGTCAGTGTAAATCTCTCCACTGTGTAAGTGAAAATGAAGATGGGCCTTTGTGTATGCCGTAGGATTTCACCCAAATGAAGCAGTCACTCAAATGACATTTTCCTTCATGATAATCCTAGGACACTGAAATATACCAGTTCTCCATTTAGTTATTACAGAGCCGTGACCTACTCCCTAGGGGCTGGGAGAGTGTAATGCTCTGTCTCTTCTTCCTGCTATGCTTAGAATTTGTGTGGAAGTCTTTTATCCGTGGGTGGGCTATGGTGAGGCTGTTTTGGGCCCCTTTGTGTTGATAAGGGGAACAGTAGGTGGCAAAAGCACAGTATGCAAGTGGATAAATATTTTCTAAGGTCAGAGAATGAACAGCAGCAACACCAAGAATCCCATATAGTGGTGTCGTGAGGGCTCACGGCAGCTCTGCAGCAGGATGAGAAAGGAGACGCAGCCAAGAGGAGAGTCTGCCTTGTGGGTTTAGTGGCTCAGGCCTGGAGCGTGGCTTTTGGGTTTCTTACCCCTTAAGATGCTGTTGGGCTGTTGCTGTATTGGGGTTGGAGCAGGAAGCGTGCTGGGTGGGGCTCACCTGGTCCATTTGACCCATTGTAGAAGGGACTGGGCGTGTCCATGACTTCTGTGGGTGGCATGACGGTCTCTTACAGGACACTGATGGGGTTTCCATTCACCTCCTTTGGGGAACATATCGTGATATCAAAGGGCTTACGTCTGGCAGTGCAGAGCAGATCCAGAGGGGAGGAAAACAGAGACTTCCAGTGCTATTGTTTTTGCAAGTAACTTAGCTGGCGGCTTTCTCCTTCCACATTCTTGGCCCTAGACTCTTGAACAAGAGCTAGTGATTGTGCCTCCCAAACAATGACTTCCTAAAGGCTTTTCTGAGTGTGAGAGTGTGTGCATGCATGTCCCTGTGTCCAACTGATGGACACACACATGCCTCAGCTCATGAACAGGTTCAACTGATCAGCCCTTTTATTGAAAGCACTATCCAACTCTCACCCCTTTCAAACTCTTCACCTGACTCTGGGCCAAGTTAGCTTCATTTCAGCCACATTGTGAGTTACTGAGCGTGTTAGTCTGTTCTCACGCTGCTAGTAAAGACATAGGCAAGACTGGGTCATTTATAAAGGAAAGAGGTTTCGTAGACTCACAGTTTAGCAGGGCCGGGAGGCCTTATAATCATGGTGGAAGGCAAAGGAAGAGCAGAGTCACATCTTACATGGCAGCAGGCAGGAGAGCATGTACAGGACACCTGCCCTTTATAAAACCATCAGATCTTGTGAGACTTATTCACTATCATGAGAATAGCATGGGAAAATCCGCCCCCATGATTCAATTACTTCCCAGCAGGTCCCTCCTACGACATGTGGGAATTATGAGAGCTACAATTCAAGATGAGATTTGGGTAGGGAAATAGCCAAACCATATCACTGAGGCATTTTGTCTCAGAGCCAGTTCCAGTGTCACCTTTATGGAAAATCAATCTCTGGATCCACCACTGGCCTTTACAAGTTCTTCCTAAGTTTGAGGCTGCCTGTTGGAATCTCAGAGTCTACTAAAGGGACCCACTCTCCCCTTAGCATCTATTCTTATAACTGATATTTCCAGGTCTCTTCTGTCTGTGATTACACAATGGTGCCACATTCACATTCACTCCCAAATTACAATGATTCTAAGACCTTCATCTGCTAAAATGGTAACTCTGCTTAGTCCCTACCTTGTAGTGCCAACTTCCACAAAAAAATTGTAATTTCCCCTTTGCCCAAAGGATGCTTATTGCTGGCTGTGCTTATGGTGAGAGCCAGGTCCAGGGGAGTGGGACTATCTTCCACTGCTGCCAAAGCTGCTGGTTCAGGTGCCAGAGCAGGGATGGGCTTCATGCAGAGGTGGGGAGAAGGACCTGCCTCGTTTCTATTTCTCTCTGTCATCTAGCTCTGTGAGTGCATAGAATCTCTCAAGGGGAACTTGAATCTTTTAAAGGACCCTTTCAGCTTCTGCATCTCCCACTTTGCCCAAAATCTCCCCAAGTCTCTTGCAAAAACAATTCTGTCTGTTTTGGGGATCTTGTCTTTCCAACCAGAAGGGTTCTGTCATGGCCCAGCACCCAGTTGTATTGAGATCAACCCCAGCCATCTTCCCCACTCCCCCAGAACGTCTCCCTCAGTCCCCCAGTGGTAAAACATCTCACATATCACTGGGTGCAAAATGCTAGCAGTGATGATGAGCAGAGGATGGTTGCCCAGGGTCAGGTGGCACAGGAGTGTCCGGGCCTCCCTGCCACAAGCCAGCAGGCTCAGTGACATGCTAGATATTTGTGTTCTTAGTATTGCTCAGTGAAAACTGAGAGCATGTTGCTGGTTAAAGCTCATGGGAGCTTCCAGGATAACCTTGTAAGGACCTACTAGCCATGGCTGAATAAATTGTTTCTGCCAGGTGGAGAGATGGTGCTGACTTAACAAACCCTTCCTATCATATGCATGTGTCATTGGGAGGACGGGCAGGACACTTAGGACCAAACAGGCGTGAAGAAATTTCTTCCTTGTCCTCTTTGCCTCTGCACCCCCACAAGTCTAAGTCCTCTCTTATAATCCATGGTCTCCTGGATGCACCCCAAGTATGAGACCATTTTGTGGCTCCTTGTTAATACTATCAGCTTAATCTCTATTTTTTTCCCCTTAATGCTAGTGGGCTGAGAGGATTGAAACAATCTGGATCCTGGGTCCTGGAGAGCTCTCTGTTTATTTGATTTGGAGTAAGAGGAGTTTTTATTTGTGCTGGTGTCAGACTTTGAGAGATGAGGAGAGGAATGGGCACGTGACTTTCTCCAGCCCCTGCTTCCCTAGTTCTGTTGGCTACTATTTAATGGCAGGGCAGGGGTGTGTGTGCATGAGCAGAAAAGAAAAATAAATGCATTCCACCTGTGAGTAAAAGGCTTGATGCCCTGTTGGTGATCAAGGAGGACTGAAACCTAAAGGACATTTAAGCTGTAGGACTCCACTCATGCAAAGAAGTATTTTGCTCTCCACTTGTCCTTCTTTCTCCTCTTTTCTCACCAGGATGCATGCTTGTGGCATCCTTCCCTGCCCTTCCTAGCCTCGTGGAAGTCCTGTAGGGCAGTGACGAAGCACACGGATCTCCATGGGCAGCAACCCTGTTCTGTAAGACAGTGATAGCATTTGGTTCTTGATGTTCTTATTTCATCCAGTTGGTCCAGATTCCGCCTGGTGCATTTGCTTTTCAGCCTGGGATAACCAGCTTGCAGGAAGAGGCAGCAGGCATATAGATGCCTAGTGTTGGACTCAGAAACTCACATTTGCCTGTGACGAGGTTGTAGTTCTTGGGGGCCGCTGATGGGTTTGCTAGGCTCATCACCTACAGTGTAGCCACACTTACTACCCAGGACACACAGCCACTTCATTGGCCCAAATATGCCTTCTTTTCCATCCCCACTGCTGTCTTATTCAAGTATAGTAACCACCTAAGTGTCCTCTCTGCTGTGTCTCATACCTTTGCCAAAGACTTCCAAAGCTCAGGTCTGATCTTGTGTTTACTTCTTTCATTGGCTTTCAGTTAAAAAAAAAAAAAAAAAAAAAACAAAAACAAAATGAAACAAAACAAAACAAAACACCAAAGACAGCTGGGAGTTTTCAGGACCCTCTATGATCTCTCCCCAACCTGGCCCTAGGGGCTGACTTCTTCTATGAATCGTGATTTCTAAACTCTATCTTGAAATTACTTTGCTTATCTACTTAGGTGTACCTGCTGTGATTTGCTTAGTGTGTTCTTTTGACATCCCTCCCTACTTGTGAAAATCTTTTAAGATCCAGTTGATGGTTCCTTCCCTGAGAAATCCTCCTGAATCATTTCAGTCTGAATTTACCTCTTTTTCTAGCCCCACAGAACACAGGGTCAGCTGCTCTGTCTAGCACTCAGCAGAGCCCTGGAGCATCATAGGTGCTCAGTGAGTCTTTGCCGAATAGATGCTTCTATTTCCTTCCTCCCTTCCTCTCCTTCCCTCTCTTTTTCTTCCTACGAGCTTGCTGTGACCATCTCACATCTTGGATTTTCTGGCATCCCATTTTACCATATCCTATTTGTTTGTTTGTGACTTAGGCTTTGCTTCCTTGTTTCAAAAATGCAGCCCTGGTGGAGATATGTTCACATGTCAGTCTTTGCAACTAGATCAGCTTGTAGGGGCAGGGCCCATGCTCTTATTTATTTTTGTAACCCTCAATGCACCTAGCATGGTGGCTTGTATTAAAGAGGGTGGGCGGAGAAATCGCCAGAATCTTCTCTGAGTGCCTATGGGGGTCTGATGTGCCCTTCAAAGCAAACATTCTTTGGATTTTTATTTTTTTCATTTTGTGTTTGTTGTTTTTATCTTGTTTATTGAGGTGTAATTTACATGGGGTAAAGTTGACCCCTTTTAGGTATATACTTTTATGAATTTTAACAAATTGAATTTTAACAAATTTGCAACACCCACAAACATTGTCTCCTGCTTCTCGTCTTACCTCCAGTCCCTAGCAATCGTTAATCCAATTTCTATGACTTTGGTTCGGCCTTTTCCAGGATGTCACATAAATGGAATTATATAGTATGTAACTTTTTGAGTCTGGCTTCTTTCACTTAGAATAATGCTTTATTTATTTATTTATTTTTTAAATTTAATGACTTTGGCCCTAACCCTCACTTTACATGCACCTGCCTTTCTAAAAGACTGACAAGAAGCATGGGTTTGGGGTTGCAGAGAGGATCTGCGTGGGTTGGGAGTGTGTAAGTTAACTCGTTCCTCTTTGCATGCTTGTTAGGGTCTCTTTAGATGCAGGGTCTCAGCTGCTTTGTCAAACCCATGGGTCCTCCTCTCCCGCCCTCCCACACAGTGGGACCTGGTGTAAGACAGCCTTCTCCCCTGGACTCTAGGCCCTGGCCTGCCATCCCTGTGGCTGCCTGGGAGAGGGGGCACAGTGGAGGAGGGAAGTCGGGTGGGGTGAAGTGACCACTAAATTCCTCCCTTGGGGAGGGGCTGGTGGTGGGGTGACAAAGGTCAGGCCTCTCCTGGCTAAAACAACAGAAGTGGCTCCAGCTGCCCAACAGCTGGAGGGGGGTATCTGCTTTCCCTCAGCAGCGTGAAAAGCCCTTTAATCAGGCGGGTTGCTGTCAAGCTCTGTCACGGAGGTGTGGGGAGGAAGAGCAGATGCTGCTGTTGCTGCAAGGCCTCTTTCCCTTTGACCTCCCTTATCTTCCCTCCTCCATCTTCACTGAGCCCCACTCTGAAGCCAGCAGGTCGAGGCCCTTCTTTGCACCTGTGTAAATGCAATGGTCATGGGGTCAGGGAAGGGTGAGAGCGAGCTGGCAGATATAGGGATGTGGATTTTTAATGCAGATGACGAATTTGATCGTAGGTGTGTGAGTGACCTTTTAATGGGAAACCACTCTCCATTCCCAAAGATGCAGGCCCCAGAGAAGAAGGCCCAAGGCCAGTCTTGCAGACAGTGAAGGATGTGGCGAGAGGCGAACAGTCCCTGGTTGGAGAGCAAGTGGCTGAGCCGCAGCTAGACGTCTGGAATGTGATTCTCTGCTTTTTGTTCCAGGCATTGGCTTCAAGAGTGACTTTTCCCCCACTTTCTGGGAGGTTTACCTCCCAGAAATGCTTTTTAGTACTTGAGTTCTAAAAACTTGAGCTGGACTGTGATTTACAAACAAGACAGAAACATATCCTCTCCCTTGGGAAAGCTCTCTTTGCTTCTAGTGCCCTTCTCTTCTTCTGTTCTTCTGGGGCCACCACTAGAGACCCCAACCACTGGTGCCAGACCTGACCGCAAAGCCCTTTCTTCCACTCAGTGGCATCTGGGGTATAGCATCTGACATACCTACGTTGAGGAAGCCAGTGTGGTGTAGGAGAAAGAATCTGGGCTGTGAGAGTCAGACTTACAGGAGTGCTCTGCCACTTACTGACTTAACCTTGCTCTGCCTCAGTTTTCTCCTCATTCATTCAAGCCATCCGTATTTATCGAATGCCTCCTTTGGGCCCTGGGGATGCAGCAGCGTCACACTCAGATCTTGGTTTCTGCCCTCAGGGAGCTTACAGCGCAGTGGAGGGGCATGGATAAGAAACTTATAATTAAACGTGGGCCATTTTAATCACAATTATGGCACAGGTCACAGTGGCCCATACTGGGTGTTCTGGGGGCTCATCGCAGGGATCCGAACCTGTTTCGGGGGTCAGATGCCCCAAGGTATACATATTACCGTTTGCCCTGAAGTTGGAGTTCATGAGGTGGAAGCACATTACAGGGAAAGGGCCTGGTGCGTGCACAGCCCAGCTGCAGAGCTAGGCTGTGGTTTCTGCCCTGCCTGTTACCACCCAGCAGGCATACATGTAGGGATTGTTCTCCTTTCCTTTCTGTCCAAATAGGCATTTGGAGATTGAGCATCTTCAGGTGGAGAAAACTCATCATTTACAATGTTGAGTCTGTAGAAAAATGAATTTAGGGTGTCAAAAAATTGATTTATTTATAATTATTTTCCCATCTGGCTATTGTTCTTACTCAAGTGCATGCCTATGGTAGTTGCCAGAAAAACTAGAATGCTAATCACATTGGCTGTTAAATTGTGAGCATTTTCTACCTTGATATATATTCATTACAGACTTATCAATCTAGGGTCTCAGATACTGCCTGAATTATGGGCGAGATGACCCAAAATTGATTTCATCTCCAGAGTGGTGGAAAGGCTTCCTGGAGGCAAAGCCAGGTTCATTGGGAATTAATTCCATGATGATTTAGTGACATATGGGTACTATCTAAGCCATACTGGTACATTCTCTTAAGTTAGAAATTTTTTTTTCTTTTCTTTTAATCCAAGGAAGAAATACCATGTCTAATATGTAGGTTTTATTATCTAAGAGATAGATGTTCTTTAAAAAAAGAGAAGAGAACAAATACCTTTAATAACTATACATTTGAGAGCTTTAAGCTGTTCGTGGTAGTTGGACAAAGAATATTTCTTTTCGCAGTATGTGACAGAAAAAGGAGCTACTTCTTTGTGATATATTTTAGGTAAGGTTTGATATTCATTCATTCATTCCCCAAACATGTACTGAACAAACTTTTTGATAAGGTGCCATGTTGATTCCTATGTATATAAAGAGGAGTAAGACACAATCTTTTGTAAACATGTAGACAGATAAAGGATAATGCAGTATATTGAGTGTTTTGATAGAAGTATAAACAGTGCAGCAGGAGTGCCAAGGAAGCTAATGATGTGTTTTAAAATATGAAAGTATTTGCTTTTTAGGATGATAACTTCAGTGACGATGTGGAATTTGAACTTGAATTAGGGGTAAGGATGGGGGAGGAAGGTTGGTTGCACAGAATCAGACAGCCAGGCAAAAGATAAAGGACTAAATGAAGTCATCATGGCTAAGACAGGAAAGACTGTTGGAAACAGAGCCCCAGCCAACCTCCCAACTCAAGGCGGTCAAATCTGTTACTTCAGGTGATACCATGTGGAGCAGAAGAACCTCCCAGCTGAGCCCAGGCAACCCACAGAATTATAAATTGTTGTTTGAAGCTGCTAAGTTTAGGGGTGATTTGTTTTGTTCCAATAGATAAGTGAAGCAAAAAGGTTGAAAGTGAGTACTTGAAGCTGTGTTACATATGAATTTATTAAAGAAAAACCTAAAATTAATTTGAGTTTGGCCTGTGATTTTTTGAGTATGATATCACAGAGAGAAATGTCACTTGCTACTCCAAACTGTGGACTTCACTCTCCCAAATTCAGTGGATAGACCACTGACCTAGTTGTTTAGTATGGCTGTTGTCTCCTCCTCTACACCTGGGAAAAATATAGAGGTATACATATTACCAGAAAAATGCCTGTTTAGATTTTAGATATTGGTTAAGTCAGCATGATACTAACCGGTGGAAGTTAAGACTGTGAGAACAGCTATATATTATAAAGAATTAAATATCTTGCAGATGGAACCTTAGCCTGGCTCTTTTATTCCCTATATTGTCATGGAAACTTGGCAGTCAGTCAAACCTAACACAGCTTGTGGTATTGGGGTGGTCTCCCTGAGCAAAAGCTGTGGCAGAGTTTGCATTCTACTCTGCTGGGAACTGAAGGGGAAGAATCAGCATGTGTGCATTTCAGATGGAGGGGATGGTTGGTCCAAAATTGATTTCATCTGCCCTGATCTCCTCCATAGCAGAGGCAGCCCCCAATCAGTAGCTTACTTTTTCAACAGGAAAAATGATTTGTTTATGTGTATATCAAGTATCTATCCTACTTTACAAATGTGAACAAAACACGAAATGCTTGGAGTCATCCACCCTACAGGGAGAATGGGTGAGAGAGACAACTGCAGATACACAGTTATCCCAGGTCCTTTTGTTTGGTTTCTGTATTATGCAATCATATTTAACATTATTATTTTGTTTTTACTGTCCTATGGTTAGGAAGAAGGAAAGGAATATATGTGAAGATTTCGGTAAAAATATTATTCCCCTCTAAAAGGAAATGGGTCAGTGTTTGGCTTGTTGGAGAGATGGCTTGCCTTTGCCCAACCGCCCCAGATTTCCACCAACCATGATTGCTCCAGAGTAACTCTAAACTCCTGGAATATCCTGGTTGTTTTGCCATAAATAGTGAACTGATTTTCTATCTGCTATAGTTTGGAAATTTGTCCCCACCCAAATCTCATGTTGAAATGTAATCCCCAATGTTGGAGGTAGGGCCTGTTGGGAGGTGTTTTGGTCATTGTGGTGCATCCCTCATGGCTTGGTGCTGTCCTTGCAATAGTGAGTACTTGTGAGATCTGGTTAAGTGCATGACATTCCCCACCCCAATCCGTTTTTCTTCTGCTTTTGCCATGTGACATGCAAGCTCCTGGCTTCTGAGTAAAAGCTCCTGAGTAAAAGCTCCCTGAGGCCTCCCCTGAAGCAGAGCAAATGCCAGTGTTATGCTTCCTGTATAGTCTACAGAATGATGAGCAATTAAATCTCTTTTTTCAATAAATTACCCAGTCTCAGGCCTTCCCTCCCTCCCTCCTTCCCTTTCTTCTTTCCTTCCTTCCTTCTCTCCCTTTCTTTTCTATCTTTTTTTTTTTTTTTTTTTTTTTTTGAGACAGAGTCTTGCTCTGTCACCAGACTGGAGTGCAGTGGCGCGATCTTGGCTCACTGCAACATCTGCCTCCTGGGTTCAAGTGATTCTCCTGCCTCAGCCTCCCTAGTAGCTGGGACTACAGGTGGGTGCCACCACACCCAGCTAATTTTTGTATTTTAATAGAGTCCGGGTTTCATTATGTTGTTCAAGATGGTCTCGATCTCTTGACCTCGTGATCCACCTGCCTCAGCCTGCCAAAGTGCTGGGATTACAGGTGTGAGCCACCGCCCCGACCTTTTCTTTTCTTTTTCTTTTCTGTCTTTCCCTCTTTTTTCTTTTCCCTCTCTTTTCTTTATTTTTTTCCTCCCCTCCCCTCCCCTCCCCTCCCCTCCCCTCCCCTTCTCTCCTCTCTCCTCCCCTCCCCTCCCTTCCTTTTCTGTTTCCCAGACTGGAGTACAGTGGTACCATCATGGCTCACTGCAGCCTTCACCTCCCAGCTCAAGTTATCTTCTCATCTCAGCCTGCCAAGTAGCTAGGGCCACGGGCATGCACTACTATGCCGGGCTAACTTGGAAACATTTTGTAGAGACAGGGTCTGTTTATGTTGCCTAGGCTGGTCTTGAACTCCTGAACTCAAACAATCCTCCCACCTTGACCTTTCAAAGTGCTGGGATTATAGGTAAGAGCCACTGTACCTGGCCTCGGGTATTTCTTTATAGCAATGCAAGAATAGCCTAACATACTGTCTAATTTCAAAATGTAGAAACTATTCTCAGGATCGGCTTCTTTTTTCTGTTAGTCCAATCAATTTTCATCTGGCTCAACTGAGAAAAATTTGATTGAGGACTATGCTCCCTCCTCTCTTTTCTCCTCTTGGTTTGTTTACTTTATAACTGGGCTGCTGCTACCGCCACTAGCCACATGTGGTCATTTAAACTTAAATTAACTAAAATCAAACATAACTAAATGTTTGATTTCCCAGTTGCATTAGCTACATTGCAGTGCTTAATAGCCACATGTGGTTTGTGGCTGCTGTATTGGACGGCACAGATACAGAACATGTCCATCATCGTGAGAAGTTCTGTTGGACTGTGAGGCTTTGGAGCATTCCAGAGTCTCTCGGATTAAGTCTTTTCTTACTGCCTCTGTCTTAATAGTTCCATGGTGTACTGTTAACATGCTCCTTGTCTCCACCCTAGATGGTAAGCTCACTGAGAGCAGGGACCATGTTGGTTACGTGTTGCTTCCTATGCTGCTAGCATTGGGCTCGCTGTTGGTGATCACGTATTGAATACAGAGCAGAGGAACAGAAGAAGGAATGAACTGGCAGGTTACCTCATTCTCAGTGTTTGTGGACACAGAGTAATCTCTTTGAGGCCCTGGAGGTTTGGGTGATCTTATCCTAATAAGGTAGTCATAGTCATCCAGTTAAAGCTCCATTTTATAGTGCTTTGTGTGTGTGTGTGTGTGTGTGTGTGTGTGTGTGTGTGTGTGTGTGTGAAAACAATCACAAATACACACAGTTCCTAAAACAGATGAAAGTGAGACACCATAGTCGATTGAAGATTGTCAATGACCCCACACTATCTCTGAATTTTTTATTTGTCCTCAGGGACCAGTAATTTCTAGGCAGGAATATTTTGGGTGCTCTTCCAAAATGGAGAATGATCTCTGTGTGTTGGAAAGGGTGGAGCCTCTGAAGCTCTTTAACCTGTCTGTTTGCAGACAGAGTGTTCCCCTTGTTAGGAAGCTGGTCTCTGGCACAGCTGCTGTGGCCTCTCTCTTGGCGTAGAGCAATCCACTTTCAAACCGATTTTTTGGCCTGCTGTTCAACTTCACAGGGACGCTGGCAGCTCGCCTGCCCCGTGAGCTGCAGTGTAGGCAACTAGGCAACCTCAGTGGGTTTGAAAAGAAACTTTGTCTTCCTCTCCTTCTTTTTTCTGTGTGTTCTCTTAAACCGTGCCCCCTTCACTTAAAGTCCAAGGAAAGAAGATGAACAAGAACTTATGTGTGCCTTAGGATATGTTAATAATTGAATCTTCACATGACCCTGTGAGGCAAGGTTTGTTGCTACTCTCATTTTACGGATGACAAAACCAAAAGCCCAGAGAAGCCTGGCAACATTACCAAGATTAAACAGCATGTGAGTGCTGGTGCTGGGATTGACACCATGACTGGGCTCCAGAGCCATGCTTCTAATCACTAGGCCCCACTGCCTTTCATTTTAACAAACAGAAACACTGGTCCACTTGCAAAAACAACTTCACAAAGTCAAAACCTATTGACCAAGCGCCTACTGTGTGTGCCAGACACCAGATGCTGAGCATCCACGTGAGACAACTCTGCCCTCCAGGCCGGTCAGGCCCAGCATGAGATGCTCCTGATGAGAGTTCTTGTTCTGGGGCTGAGTGAAGATGGCAGACTCTGGGCCACCTCTGCCCACATGTAATGCAGAAGTGGGATGGGAGAACATGGCTGAGCAGAAGGGCAAGGCTCAAAGCATGGGGGTATGAGGGTGTGGCCCCAGGGATCCCTGAGGATGGCAGGAGCCTGGGAGGCCAGGCCTGTCATGTCCTACCGGCAGGTGTTGAGGTAATGCCATGCGGGAGATGCTGCTACAGGGCTGCACTCCTTCCACGAGTAACGGAGGGCCCCAGAATTGTGCTAGATGCCAGGGGAAGGTGTTCACAGGCAAAGCAGACATCGTTCTCTTCTGCATGGAGTTCAGAGTTGGGGATTCCATTGTTAACCAAATCACACCAATGAATTCATCAATACAAACTGTGTGAAGAGCCATGACGGAAAAATGAAGTGTGAGAGGGTATTACAGGAGATCATCCTCACCTGGGAGAGTCAGGGAGGGCCCCCGAGAAGAGGCAGCCTGCACCAGCATCCGAAGTAGGGTGGGAGGGAATGGAGAAGGAGCAGCATGGCTGAGGGCCTGGAGGTAGCTCATTTGAGAAATGGGAAGCAGGCTTGTGTGCCCCACCATCAGGGAGCAAGGGGGAGCAGGGAAGAGAGAGCAGAGGGCCAGAGAGGGGCCCCTGGGTCTGATTCTCACCAGGCCTGAGAGACGACGGAAGAGTCCCCGAGCAGTGGGACGCACCGCTCGCAGGTTTAAAGCAGGGGCAACTCAAGGGAGACTGAGGCTGGGGAACCTGTGCAGGAGTTGCCTGTGGACAATGCTGTGCTCTCCCACTTCTCCTGCCAGCTCACCCCTCCTCCATGGGGCAGTCCTGGAGGCAGTGAGCTTCCTCTGGAGATGATGATCTGTGTTATTTATTGTTACCCCTGAGCACTGGACTGAATCAAATGCTGTGCTCATGAGACACTATCCAGATTTTTCCTTCTGGGCCCTGGGCAAGATTCAGGTCCTACCTGTGAGTGCGTGGGAGCCCAAGGCATGTGAAGAGAACGCTTAATTTCACTGTCTATTTGGACAAGGCCAGTGCAGTGGCTTCGGCCCTCAGCTGCTCCGTCCCTGTGCTAGGCAGCCAGCAGCCAGGCATGAGGTCCAGGCCTCAGAGGAGACTGGTTTTTTTTTCTTTTTTGAGACGGAGTTTCACTCTTGTTACCCAGGCTGGAGTGCAATGGCGCCATCTCGGCTCACCACGCCATTGCCTGGGTTCAGGCAATTCTCCTGCCTCAGCCTCCTGAGTAGCTGGGATTACAGGCACGCGCCACCATGTCCAGCTAATTTTTTGTATTTTTAGTAGAGATGGGGTTTCACCATGTTGACCAGGATGGTCTCGATCTCTTGACCTCGTGATCCACCCGCCTTGGCCTCCCAAAGTGCTGGGATTACAGGCTTGAGCCACCGTACCTGGCCCGGAGACCAGTTTTATAGCTGGGAGGTGGTCTGTATTTATGGACAGGCTCAGGCCCTCTTTGAATTTGGCCAGTGTGGCGTGTGTGTTTCCAGTAGTCCCTGACAGGTGTGGGACTAGCTCTGAAACTTTCTCTGCTGATCTGGAAAAGGGTCAACAAGTCCCCATCTATTTGCTTCACGCAAAGGACCCATAAATACATCTGAGACAGAGTTTGCATTCACACCTTCCCAAAACCTCTATGAGCTTGGCATGATCACATAGTCAACTCTACTATTACCGATGGCCTGATGTGTGCTCATGACATTGCCGTTCATTACTGTGGAACATTCATTCCCTCAGCCTAGTCTGATGGAGCCTTGTTCTGTGTGCCCAGGGCTCTGCTATACGGGAGTGGATAAGAGTGGATCCAGGTCTCAGGGCCTGTACAGTCTAATCGTGGGTTATGGGACAGAAGCTCATGGTTGTAATGGCCCAATTATTCTTCTCCAACTGCATTCTGTTGTTACCAGGGGGGTCCCTGATAGAGCAGTTCATGGTTAAGTAATTTTGGAAGCTGCTTCATTGTATATGCCCTTTGATCTGGTTGATTGTTGTATAACAAACTACTGCAAAACTTCAAGACTTAAAACAATTTGTTATTACAATCTCTCTCAGTATTGTGGGTTAACTGGGCTCAGCTGGGTGGTTTTCATGCAGTCATTTATTTTCGTCTCTGTGAGGTGCAATTAGATGACAGCTGGGGCTAGACTCACCTGAAGGCTTCTTCACTCAATGTTTCTGTGTCTGGGTTGGTTGGGCATTTCTCTCTCCACATGGTTTTGACATATGTTAACTTGGGCTTCCTCATAGTATGGTGGTCTCAGGGTTGTTAGGCTTCTTACATGGCACTGGTTTCCCTGAGAGAAGGTATTACAAGAGGCCCAGGAAGGAGCTGCAAGGCTTTGTATAGCCTAACTTTGAAGTCCCCAGACACCACTTCCATAGCATTTTCTTGGTCAAGCAAGTTCCTGAAACCAGTCCAGATTTAAGGGAGAGGAAATTAGATGCCGTATCTAAATGGGAGGAGTAACAAATAATTTATAGCTATCTTTAATTTACTATGCGTCTTGGAAGTTCACAATGCATAAGAATGTATCAGAGTCGTCTGAGAAGTCCTGCACCAAGAAAATCTGCTTAACTTAGCATTGTCCAAGCTGATTATTATTGTTATTTTAAAAATCAGGATATCTGTTTCTCACAGAAAATTATTTGACTTATATTCTGCCAGACAGAGGTGGGTAAAAATGGGAGGGATGATAGATTTGGAGCTCACTACCATCTAATAAATAACACTTTCCAGAGATGGAATTGGGAGATTTATGGTGTGTTCCTGATTTGAGGATGTACCCAAATAGAGGCTGCATGGCCATCTGTGTGGATGGAGAGGCTGGACAGCCTAGAGGGTAAAGCTTTGATTTTACTTCTGACACATTTGGATTCTAATTCAGTCTCCACTGCTTATAGCTATGTGACACTGGGCAAGTCACATCTCTGGGCTTCGATTTCCTTGTCCACAGAATAAAGAGTTACTATTTCATAGGTTTTCAGGACTGAGGTTGTGGATGTGAATTACTTGGCACAGTGCCCGTTAATAGTCAGTCATTGTTAGACATTATTGTTCTTAGGATGCATAGAGGATGCATAGAGGATGCCTTCCTTGGTTAGACTTTGTGGCTGCTCCTTTCCCTTCGCCTTTAGGGTTTTATTTGGGTTTATTTGGGACTCACTTTCTAAAGGCAAACCAGTACTGTTGTAAGTCATGGACTCGCCCCTACTTTTCTTGCAAAAGTAACCTCTGTGCCCTTTCACTTTTTTCCAACCTAGTTTCTAATAAGTGACCGTGACCCTCAGTGCAACCTCCACTGCTCCAGGACTCAAGCCAAACCCGTCTGTGCCTCTGATGGCAGGTCCTACGAGTCCATGTGTGAGTACCAGCGAGCCAAGTGCCGGGACCCGACCCTGGGTGTGGTGCATCGAGGCAGATGCAAAGGTGAGTGTGCGCACCCTCCCCTCAACCGAGGAGAGGCTCCTGGGCACCCCAGCTCCCTCCCCGTGCATTCCCAGCAGGGGAGCTTGAAATGTGTCTGTCCACTCATTTTGCTTTCCTATCTCTCCACCCCTCCCACCAGGGCATTCCTTCTACCTGAAGGAATGAACATTTTTCTGTCTCTCAAACGCTGCCCCCAGGCGAGGGCTTAAAGAGATGTGCTGCTACCTGAAAAATGCCTTCCTTTTTCTTTTTTCTTTTTAAAGAGATGCATAACATGGCAAGACATTATTGCTGGCTCCTGAACCGTAACTCCAGATTGTTGGCTACCAGACGTCTTTTGTTTGGTCTGCACGCCTGTTTAAAAACAGCGAAAAGCGTTTGGGATAACATCTAAAAATTGGGAGAGTCAGTGAAAAAATTCTGGCTGTTTGTCCTTCTGTTCCAAAATTGGAAAGTCTGGTAACATTAGGTCTATGTTCCTACAAAGCAGCACATGGCCAGACATGCATAACAGCTACCCCTTTCAAGGGGCGCCTGTTCTCCAGTTTGCCACAGTCTTCAGCGCTCCCTGTAGTCTCTCAGAACGGAATGCCATTCTTCTCATACCCGGCTGGTTACTCTAATTTGTATCTCTTTCCCTGAGTCCTGTACATACTTGAACTTGTGACCCTGGACTGCTTAGAGCCATCACAGGAATTGCAAGTGACTCCGCTGGCTGCGCTGGAGCCTTTGGTTTTCTAAAGAAAATGTTTGCAATTCTTGAACCATAAGACATGATGGAGCCCCTGTTCGGCTTACTAGTTTTAAAATAAAGCCAGCGAAAAATAATGGAAGTAAAACATTTTTTTCTCTAGGGCGTGGGTAGAGGTACTTGGGAGAAAAGACGGGCAGAGCTTGGGTTAAACATGACTCCGCCCTTTTCTCTGAATGACATCTCGCTGCGCAGCAGTCGCTAGCCCCGACCTTTGTAGGCTTGGACAAGCCAGTTGGTTGCGTGTGGGCTCCTGCAGAGGAGGACTGGTTTTCTCAGCCATTTTGTCCCCGGGCCCCAGTGCGGAATCTAAGTGAAATATGAAATCCGCTCCTCTCCCCTTCTAGACGCTGGCCAAAGCAAGTGTCGCCAGGAGCGGACCCAAGCCCTGGAGCAATCCAAGAGGCCTCAGGAAGCTGTGTTTGTGCCAGAGTGTAGCGAGGATGGCACCTTTACCCAGGTGAGGCCTTGGGCAATCCTCTTGCGCTCTTTCCTGGACGCGGGCAGAGAGGAGGTGTCCTGAGATCATGAGGGCTGCTTGGCGCTTCACTTTCTGGGAAACAATTGAGTGGGTGGCTCTTCAGCTCCCCTCTGCGCTGCCTTTCCCCTCCCCGGCCCTCCACACCACGTCTTGCCAACTGGCAGTAGGTCCTGAAAAGACGCATGGAAGCTCGAGCCAGGAAACTGGCATCGCTTGGTCCCCGTCCTCCCTGCTGGCTGTCTCCTTGGAGGGCCAGACCTGTGCTTTTCTCTTCTGTCAAATGTAGGCTGATTATTTGTCTTATTCCTGCCAGTTTCCATGGGCAACCCCGGTATTCCCTTCCCTGTTTATTGCTACCCCCTGCCCTCCCTACTTTCTATCCCCAGTCCTTGACAAAGCAGAGACCTTTTTGAGCACAAAGTGTACTATGGTTCTTGGAGTGTGTGTGTGTGTGTGTGTGTGTGTGTGTGTGTATACACACACACGAGTATGCATGTACTCAGATTTAAAAACCTAAGTCAGGTAGTCCTACCTCTCATGTTGCATGATCTTCTGGTTAGTGCATTGTCAAGGTAATGCTGACTCTGTTGATCTTGGCACAGACTATTTCTTGTTTTCGAGCCAGGGTCTCACTCTGTTGCCCAGGTTTTAGTGCAGTGGTGCAATCATAGCTCATCGCAGCCTTGAACTCCTGGGATCAAGCAATCCTTCCACCCCAGCCTTCTGTATAGCTGGGACTATAGGCACATGCCACCACACCTAGCTTTTTTTTTTTTTTTTTTTTTTGAGACGGAGTTTCGCTCTTGTTTCCCAGGCTGGAGTGCAATGGCGCGATCTCGGCTCACAGCAACCTCCGCCTCCCGGGTTCAGGCAATTCTCCTGCCTCAGCCTCCTGAGTGACTGGGATTACAGGCACGTGCCACCATGCCCAGCTAATTTTTTGTATTTTTAGTAGAGACGGGGTTTCACCATGTTGACCAGGACGGTCTCGATCTGTTGACCTCGTGATCCACCCGCCTCGGCCTCCCAAAGTGCTGGGATTACAGGCTTGAGCCACCGCGCCCGGCCCATCTAGCTTATTTTAAAAACATTTTTTAGAGATGAGGATCTTGCTATGTTGCCCAGACTGGTCTTCAAGTCCTGGCCTCAAGTGATCCTCCTGCCTCAGCCTCCAAAATTGCTAGGATTATAGTGTGAGCCATCATACCTGGCCTTGGCACAGACTATTTATTTCTAAAACACAGGCAACGGTGGGACAGAAAGGTGCTTCTCAGGAAAGCTTCTGAGCTGCTTCCTCCTGGGCAGGGGCTTGTGGCTGAGGTGGGAGCAGCCTGGCAGGTGGGCAGCTTCTGTGAGCATCGGATATGGTGCCAGCTGGGTGAAGGTGCTGTCCTGATGGAAGTGGGGAAAGCCACCAGACGATGGTGAGCTTAGCCAAGTGGTTGGGAACAGTCCTGGTGCCTGCAACTTCCTTTGTTTAATTGAACAAGTGGAATATGAAATCTGCTCATCTCCTCTTTGGGGGAATCCTGCTGTTTTAGAGCCAGGGGCAGAGCCTTCAGGGATTTAAAAGCTTCCCTGTAATTTTCAGTCAGTGCAGCAAAGCGTGGATAGGCTAGTCTGTGGTGTAAGGGGTTTCAGGTTTCATTTCCAGGTGGAACACAGCGGATTACTGATTTGAGACTAACTTTTTGTTGAGACGGAAATAAAGAGGGATGAGGAGGTTGGGGATTGGATATCAGCATTTTAAACACTTTCCGGTTGATCCAAGTGGACAACCAGGCTTGATAGTGGGTGCGTTGAACTGACCTTTGTTGCCGACCCTGGGAGAGGTGCTTTTAATTCATTTTGTCATTTCGGCGTCACCACAAGCCTGTGAGGTAGGTGTCATTATCCCCACTTACAGATGATGCAGCAGGCTTGGATGTGGAGGGCAGAGCTGGGGCTCAGACTCACAAATCCCCAACTCCAGAGCCCTCGCAAGCCCTCCATGCTCTGCTGGCTCTCTGAGCTGGCAGCTTTAAAGGACACTCTGAGTGTGCTCCGGAAGGAGCCAGTCTGGTGCTCGGGTGAGAGCACTGCTCCTGGAGCTGGACGCCTGGGCACGAAGCTCAGCCCTCACCCCTCAGGTGAGTCACCGAGCTTCTTATTGCCTTATCTGAAAAATGGAGCTTGATTATTATATTGCTTATCTGTTTTTATTCATTATCATCGTATGTAAAAATAATTGTCATATATTATATATTCCTATAATTACTATTGTTAATGATCATCATTATAGCTTCCCTCATTAGGTTGTGATGAAGATAAAATCAGTTAATACATATAAAACACTTGGAACACATAAATAATATATAAGTTTTATCATGATCATGATCATGATCATTATTCCCATCTCTACTGTAGTTCTGCTACTCAAATCTTCCTGAGATCTTATGGTCGATACCACTATACCACTTAAGAAAAATCCAAAGGATTATAAATCGTTCTACTATAAGGACACTTGCACACGAATGTTCATTGCAGCACTGTTTACAATAGCAAAGACCTGGAACCAACCCAAATGCCCATCGATGATAGACTGGACAGGGAAAATGTGGCACATATACACCATGGAATATTATGCAGCCATCAAAAACGATGAGTTCGTGTCCTTTGCAGGGACATGGATGAGCCTGGAAACCATCATCCTCAGCAAACTGACACAAGAGCAGAAAATCAAACACCGCATATTCTCACTCATAGGCGGTTGTTGAACAATGAGAACACATGGACACAGGGAGGGGAGCACTACACACTGGGGTCCGTTGGGGGGAAATGGGGGAGGGAAGGGGAGTGGGGAGGTGGGAAGAGATAGCATGGGGAGAAATGACAGATACAGGTGAGGGGACGGAAGGCAGCAAACCACACTGCCATGTGTGTACCTATGCAACAATCTTGCATGTTCTTCACATGTACCCCAAAACCTTAAATGCAATAAAATAAAAAAAAAAAAAGGAGAAAACCTAAACTTTTTGTTGAAAATCCCCAAGTTGTTTATTCTGGAAAAAAGAATGTGGGTGATGTTTGTATGTATTTAAAACTGCCTTGCTAAGAGTTCATGTCTGGGGGAGGAATCAGACTTCTCTCAGATTAGTTTGGGGCTGAGACAGGGTAAAGGTAACGGAGGGGAGTGGAGTCTGTGGCCATGGGCTTTTTGTTCCTCCAGGCCTGTATAATCCTGGGTGTTTGCTTATAGGAATGGTTGACCCCTGCCCTCCTGATTCTGAAGTGTTGGATGCCTCACGACAGACAGCCCACTGGCCAGCTTTTGTTTTGGTGAGGCCAGGCCAGACCAGGTGGTGTTTCCTGGGGGGAGGGAATTTCCAGATTAGTCCAGGCTAAATTGCTAAATGTGAGGGTCCCTGAAGTTCAGCAAGAGTTGTATAGATAGTGAAGAACCCTTCATGTGTTTGACATGCTAAGCACTGCCATGTGTCTGTAGGCTGAAGGCTAGCTCACCCTGGTGGGCAGCCAGATGGCCAGACAGTGGGCCCATCCCAGCTACAGTGATTGAAATGGATAGGCTTTTCCTGCTGATCAAAGACACCACAATAACTTCACAAAATAAGGCTGCCTCTTCGAGTGTGCTTCAGTCACATTGACAGGCTGCCAAAATGCTGGGAGATGAATGCTTTCCCCTTTCTCCGACCTCCATCACTTAGTTGGGCTTTTTTCTTCCCCTCAAGACCAAAACCCAGATATAAACTACATTACTTTAATATTCTTTAGAATATTGATATGCACACATTGTGATATTAGTAACATATTTTAGCCTGATGAATTATTACACAGTAACCCTCTCTTGAAGTTTATTGGGGGAGTGATGGGACTCTAATGGGACTGGATTTGCCTGGCATGGGACACAGCTTGAGACCACATGACTGACTTGGCTTTAATGGGCCTCATGTGGGACTCGCTGGCCTCTGTCCTTTTCCTTGTCCTCTTCCCTCCCTATCTCCAACCCCAGCTCACACACAGGAGTGGCTCAGCCTTCCTCTTTCTGTAGCAGCAACTAGAGCCGTACATTAGATCATGTTAGACTTTCAAAGGTCTTGAAACCTAGGCCACGTCCCAGACCATGAAATAAAAATCTGGGAGTGGGACACAGACATTGTGTTTTTTGGCGTTCTCCCAGCGATGCCAATGTTTGATCAAGGTTTCTAACTGTTTTGGTAAGGGCTTCATCACTCTTGTTTCTTGACTGCATCCTTAGGATGTGGAGTTTAGCCTCTTCGGTGACCTGTTGAGTAAGGTCAGGAGCTGTAGGCTTTGCCCTTCGCTATGGTCTTATCTGTTCTCTTTTCTGGGTATCTGGGACACAACTCCTGACATCTGTTCTACCAAGTCATCTGCCTGGTGCCCAAGCTGATTAGCTGAAATCTCAGCTGCAGTGGAAGTGTATTGGACTGTCACCATCAGGCTGTGTTGGCTGGAGCTTGACAAGTGTGTGCATCACTGAATGACAATGATGTCCACTTCTTATCGAGTGCTATCAGTTGCTAGGGCTGTGTTTTATACCCATTAATCTCCACTACAACCTTTTGAGATAGTTATTAATACCCTCATTTATAAAGAAAAACTGGCCGGGCGTGGTGGCTCACGCCTGTAATCCCAGCACTTTGGGAGGCGGAGGCGAGCAGATCACAAGATCAGGAGTTCAAGACCAGCCTGGCCAACATGGTGAAGCCCCATCTCTACTAAAGATACAAAAAAATAAATTAGCTGGGCATGGTGGTGGGTGCCTGTAATCCCAGCGACTTGGGAGGCTGAGGCAGGAGAATCGTTTGAAGCCAGGAGGTGGAGATTGCAGTAAGTGGAGATCGCGCCATTGCACTCCAGCGTGGGAGACAGGGGGAAACTCCATCTCGTAAAAAATAAGAAAAGAAAAACTGAGTTTCAGTGGGGTTAAAACTCAGGTTTTCTTTTCTTATTTTCTTAGGGACTTGAGGTTCCTAAACTTAAGACAATTTGTACCCAAGCCTGCCTAATATCGAGGGCTGTGCTCCTAACATTTTTGGGCTGCGGAAGTGGCCTTGATACATATGTATTCCATTTCTATCACCACTGTTGTTGCAGAAGGTCTTTTTCTAATGCTATTGACCAATCAACACAACAAACATTTTAAAAACACAATCTTTTGATTATGGAAATTAAAAAAAAAATACAACAAAGTAGAAATGATAGTATAATGAACATTACCCATCACCCAACTTCAACAATGATTAACACATGGCCAATTCTGTTACATCTTTACCTCATTTCCATCTCCTGCCCCAAACTGGATTGCTTCAAAGCAAATCCCCAGACACAATGTCTTTTCACCCCAGACATTTCTGAGCTCTGCTATATTCTGGGTTGTGTGCTGATTGCTAGGGAGCGTTCAAAAAATGTGACCTCTGCCTTCAAGGAGTTTACATGCAGAAAAGAGATTAAGACATATGGTAAAGTAACTATATAAAAGATAATATACATACAATTTATAATAGTTCAAAAGCCCATTTGTAAGTCAATTATTTGGAATTCTTAATGCCTTTTATTGTTAGGAAAATATACACAAATTTTAAAGTTTTGGACAAAAATACCTTAAACAAAGCTGAAACAAAACTGAACATGGTGGCACAAGCATGTAGTCCCAGCTACTTGAGAGGCTGAGGCAGCAGGATTGCTTGAGCCCAGGAGTTCAAGGCCATGTTGCACTGTGATTGCGCCTGTGAATAGCCACTGCACTCCAGCCTGGACAACATAGCGAGACCCTGTTTCTAAAAAGAGAAAAACTAAATTAAAAGCAAACAACACACATTAGCTTTAACAGCAAAGAGCTAATCTTACGTAAAGAACTCTTACAATTCAGAAAGAAAAAGGTCCTAGTAGAAATGTGGGCAAGAGATAGCAATAAACAGGTCATACAATTATAATAGTACGTGAATAAGAATGATGTTATCTTCATCATTTTAGAAATACAAATAAAAGTGATGATGAATATTTTTTGCTTACTAAATTAACAAAAACTGGGAAAAGATAATGATGCTCAGAGTTGGATAAAGGGAAAAGGCTACCCCTCCGTTGCAGTTGGGAAAATAAATTGGCACTGACTTTTTAATGGGATAATTTTGCAATACGGTCAAAAGTCCTTAATCGTGTTCACATTTTGGGTCTGCAATTTCACTTCTAGGAATTTATTCTAAGGAGGTAACTAAAAATATGTGAAGCAAGTCACAAGGATTTCTATCCAAGTTCTGTTTAGAGTGGCAAAAATCTGGAAACAACCTAAATATCCAATACTAGAAAATTGTTTAAACAAATGGCATAGCCACACTGTGCAACCTGTAAACACATGTGTTGTAGAGGCTTATTTTATATATTTGTGTATGTCTGTATATTAAGGATTTAATTAGCTAGATAATTAAGATGATACTATTTTCATTTTTTTCTAAATAGAAAAGCTATACACATTCTGTTAAAAAAATTTCTGACAGTACAGAAGTACATCAGGTAGAAAGATTAAGCCAGCCATGTCATCCCCCTGAAATAGCAACAGTTAAGTCTAACCCGCTAGATTTTTTCTTGTGTATACTTATTGTCATTATTTAGGACAAAAACGGTGTAATGTCATGTATTGTTTTATAATATTTTCTTAGCTAGTTATATTATGGGCTTATTTCCTGGTAAGTGACATATAGCACTGTCTCATTTAAAAAATGTCTGCATTGATTTCATTGTATGAATGTATTATGAATCCTGGAAGTTTTGGGGATTAAATTTCCAGCAGCTGTCTACTGTGTCAAAAGGCCATGCACTTTTTAAGGCATTTAATGCACACGACCACATCGCTTTCCATAAATGCTGAGCAACCATGTGGTTGATTATTGGTTGTTATGAGACTCATTCACAAGACATTTTAATTTTTTGTGTAGGCAGATTATAGTTCTAATAATATTATAGATTATAAAACTCTATTAATTATGTAACTTCTGTGTGGTAAAAAAAAAAGTGTTGTTTCCTGTCTTTGAGCTCCGTGGCGCAGGAACAATCTTTCTCGATATAGCTCCATGGGCACTACCACTTTTCCCATTTTTCTCATTCTAACCTCTGCTCCCCTCCAACAGTGCACACATGTACGTAATTTTTTGTTTCCTGAGGTCATTGCATATAGGGATCCTGGGAGATGTAACTTCTTCTTGATGATGCTTTGTTCTGAAGTTGGAAGCTTAAAAAGTGTTCTGGTTTTGTTTTTGTTTTTGTTTTTTTGACAATGGCAGTGGGCTCTGTTGTCACTTCTGTAGTTCTTACTATTGTATTTCCTAAAACCTAGGGAAATACACACTTGTATCCCGAGTGCCCGGAGTTGGGCTATGAAGCAGACCTTATTGTTCCTTTTTAGCTCCCCAGCCGCACATGGGCCTTTTAGTCTTCATGTGGAAAGATCTTCCCTAGAGCAACAGTGTGGTGCTCTCAGACAGTGCAGAAGACTCTCTAGGTGAAGTACTGAGACCTGGATGCATCTGAAAGCTGCAGTGTTTCCAAACTTCTCCAGCCATGGTTGGCCCCTTTGGATGCTGCAGAAAAAGTGGGCTCTGTGTGGATGGTGCCTGGCTTTATAAAGACTTCCCGCCTTTTGGTCTGTGGACAATGCCAACTTTTTGTTTTTTAAGGCAGTCATACTCCTAAAAATTCAAGCCTATCTTTTATGTGCAGATGGCATAAATGGTAAATGGACACCACTGTTGGGCAAGATACTGCTTTTCTTTTTTGTTACATGCTCAAAAAACATACTATTATTACAGTGTGAACATCTACTGTGTCCAGGGCATCTTACTGCTTGTTTTACATGTGTTTT
Organism: Saimiri boliviensis; assembly: GCF_048565385.1. NCBI lineage: Eukaryota > Metazoa > Chordata > Mammalia > Primates > Cebidae > Saimiri > Saimiri boliviensis. The sequence continues at coordinate 33,773,784 of NC_133450.1, read as the reverse complement.
TCATTGAATTGCTTTTGTTCCAAATGAGATAATGTATAGTGATAATTTATACAAAATGCCTTTTATTTAGCACATAGTTGTTGCTTAGCAGATGTTAGTTTTCTTCCTCTTTAAGTTCTTGGTTTGCTCAGTTGTAAACTGAAAGAGTTGAACTCTTTCAGAGGTTGGCAAACTGTGATCTGTGGACAGGCCACCTGTTTCTATTCTTTAAAATAATAACTGTATTGACATATAGTTTGTGCACCATAAAAGTTTCCATTTTAAAATATGCAATTGAGTGGTTCTTAGCAAATTCACAGAGTTGTGCAACCATCATCATTATCTAATGCCAGAACATTTTTATCACCCAAGAAGAAATCCTGTACCTGTTGGCATTCATCTCCAATACCTTTCTCCTCAGCCCCTACTACTCCTAGGTATCTGCCGACCATTAATCTACTTTCTATGTCTATGATTTGCTTATTCTGGACATTTCATACAAATGGAATCATAATGTGTGGTCCTTCTGCTGGCTTCTTTTACTCAGCATAACGTTTTCAAGGCTCAGCCTTATTGTAGCATGAATCAGTACTTCATTCCTTTTTATTGTCAAACAACGTTCTGTTGTATAGACACACCTAGTTTTACTTATTCATTCATCTGCTGATGGACATTTGGGTTGTTTCTATTTTTTTTTTTATTTTGTATTATTTTTTGAGATGGGTTCTCTCTCTGTTGCCCAGGCTGGAGTGCAGTGGCCTGATCTGGACTCACTGCCACCTCTACCTCCCGAGCTCAAGAGATCCTCCCACCTCAGCCTCCTGAGTAGCTGGGACCACACGTATGTGCCACGGTACCTGACTAATTTTTGTATTTTTGGTAGAGCTGGGGTTTGCCGTGTTGCCCATGCTGTTCTCAAACTCCTGAGCTCAAATGATCTGCTCACCTCCGTCTCCCAAAGCATTACAGGTGTGAACCACCACACCTGGCCTGTTTCCATTATTTTGGCTGTTATAAATACTGCTATTGTGAACATCTGTGGACATTTTTGTGTGAATGTGTTTTCAATTCTCTTGGCATATACCTAGGAGTAGAATTGCTAGGTCATATGCTAACTATATGTTTACACTTTTGAGGAACAGCCACACTGTTTTCCAAGGTGGCTGAACCATTTTACGGTCCCACCAGCAATGTATGAAGGTTTCAATTTCTCCACCTCCTTGTCAACACTTGCTATCTTCCCTCTTTCTTATTATCTTTTCCAGTGGGTGTGAAGTGATATCTCATTGTGGTTTTGATTTGCATTTCCCTAATGACTAATGACGTTGAGCATCTTTTCATGTGCTTTTTGGCTATTTCTATATCTTTGGAGAGATGTCTATTCAGTTCATTTTCCCATTTCTTAATTTAGTTGCTTAATTTTTTATTATTGAGTTACAAGGGCTATTTATATATTCTAGGTAGAGGACTCCTTTTTTTTTTTTTTTTTTTTTTTTTAATTTGAGACGGAGTCTCACTCACTGTGTCGCCCAGGCTGGAGTGCAGTGGCACCATCTTGGCTCACTACAACCTCTGTCTCCTGGGGTTAAAGTGATTCTCCTGCCTCAGCTTCTGGAATTGCTGGGGTTATAAGCATGTGCCACCACGCCTGGCTAATTTTTGCATTTTTATAGTAGAGACGGGGTTTCACCATGTTGGCCAGGCTGGTCTCGAACACCTGAAGTCAATAATCCACCTGCCTCAGCCTCCCACAGTGCTGGGATTACAGGTGTGAGCCATGGTCATTAGATACAAAACTCTTCAGATATATATTCACAAATATTTCCTACCATCTTATGGGTTGTCTTTTTGCTTTCTTGATAATTTCCTTTGAGGGACAAAAGCTTCGTTTTTTTTTTTTTTTTTTTTGAGACAGGGTCTCACTCTGTCACCTAGGCTGGAGTGCAGCTTCCCAAGGGGACCCTACTTTTGCCTTCCTGTGAGAGGTCAAGGTAGCATATCATTTGCAGTGAGTAAATAATATCAGTTATGCAGTTATGAAATTTAATTTTTAATTTTGTAAATGATGGCAAGAGCAGGGTCTGACCCATTCGTATGCAGGAAGGACTTGTCTGGGAAGTGACTGGTCTAATCTCTTGCATGTGGTAGGAGCCTCTACTCTCATCTCTTCAATGGGAGAACCGGTCCCCATGCCTCCATCACTCATCAGGTGCAAGGACATGTGATAAGATGAGGGCGGATGGACCGTGCTTTGTGCTCAGAACACTGTCTCCATTGTGTTCTCTGGGGACTCGTCTATCCCACTCTGTGCTCTGTCCTGCTCTTCAATGGCTGTTTTCTAGCTGAATGGCCACTGTTCGTCCTCTCTTAGCTTGGCTGGCACCATTTGCTTTGGAGTAAGCATGCAAGGTTTGGGCTCCCAGCTGGGCTCCCTGTAGCCCTTGGTGATTCTGTCCCTACAATTTGTCTATTGTGGACATGAAAGGAGTGAGCTCTGGGCAGTATCTGCAGCTGCTCTTCTCCAAAGCGGTGTACTTGGGAGGGAGGGAAAGCTGGAAGCCTCCAGCTCTGGCTTTCCTGCTATCTGTGGGAGAGGAGAGGCTCAGTAATAGGAGGTTTCAGTCACTCCCTCTGCTATTCTTTTTTAGGTAATCATCATTGTCATCAACAACACCACTTTCTTAGCTTACATGCAATGTGCCAGGCTGTTTTACATTTGCCTGACACGTGTTAGGTTATTCAGTCCTCACTACAAGCACTATTACATTCCCATTTTATCAGTGAGGAAACGGAACCACAGAGACCCTGCGTAGCTTGCCCAGGGTCTCACAGTGTGCAAGTGGCAGAGTCAGGATTCAAACCCAAGTACCCTGGCTCCAGAGTTCTTGATCCTAATCATGATTCCACACTGCCCTTCGAGGAGACATTGCCATCTTTTAAAGTGATGTTGCCAAACTAGGGCATATTCAGGAGGGTGACTCAGGTGAGTAAAGTTGGGAAATAATGTCATGTGAAGAACATCCAGTGGAGCCAGAGATAACAATCAAAGGATGGGTAAAAAGATAACCAGGCTGGGCGCAGTGGCTCATGCCTGTAATCCCAGCACTTCGGAAGGCTGAGGTGGGCAGATCACCTAAAATCAGGAGTTTGAGACCAGCCTGGCCAACGTGGTGAAATCCCGTCTCTACTAAAAATAAAAAATAAAAATAAAAAAAATGAGCTGGGCTTGGTGGCATGCACCTGTAGTCGCAGCTACTTGGGAGGCTGAGGCAGGAGAATCGCTTGAACCCTGGAGACGGAGGTTGCAATGAGCTAAGATTGTGCCACTGCACTCCAGCAAGACTCCGTCTCAAGATAATAAGAATAATTTTAAAAAGATGACCAAAGGGATAACTGAGAGCCAGACCCAAACTTTTGTCTGTGAATGATAATAGCATTTTATGTGTAGTCTCACAGAGCTGAGCCAGGATCACTGAGTACAGTATTTAAAGATGAGGATTCTGACTTGAAATAGAGAAGAACTTTTGACAAGTAGAGTAGTCCACAGACAGAGTTTCTGACTCAAAGAGGATTTAACTTCCTGTCCTGGAAAGTGGACAAGCAGAGACCAAGTGGACATCCATCTGCAGTGCACTGGGGGTCAGAGGGAGTGCTCCTACATTGGGAAGGAGTTTCAATTGATCTCTGAGGAGGAAAATGCCACTTTGTAGGATTTTATGAGGCAGGAGCTAATGTCCAATCAGGTGACAAGGCACACAGTAGGCCCACAACAGATACTTACTCAGGAAACTTCCAGGCAGAGCCATTAATACACACATAGAGGGCTTTTGCCACTACACTGTGCGTGTACATAACATTCTGGGAGGTGACTGGACATGTCAGTCAACTAAACTCTTCTGCAAAATTGAAGGGATCAGATTTTTTTTTTTCCATGTCAAGATAGGGAAAGATAATAGGAACTCAGGTGGGAGATGTGAAGACAGGAAAGTTGTATTAAAAGTGAAGTCAGACACAAGACACAAGAGAAACCCCCACTCCTGCAGGCCACCTTTGTCTCCCCACCAGCCAGCTTTCTCACAGTTCTAATCTGAATAAAAGCTCCTATTCATGAGGGACTTTCTTATTAGGTATTTTTTTAAAAAACTTAAAAGTATATTGGATACTTTCCCCCCAAGATAGAAATAAAAATTAAGGAATAAGAGGTATCATATTTACTGTTTACAAAGCCTGGACCATTCTAGGCACCAGACAGAGGAATAGGAGTGAAGACAGTGAAGTTTCTGGGGTCCCCAGAGCCCTAACACTCGGGTTTTCCAAATATCTTCAGATGTCCATTGTGGGGGAGGCTGTTCAAACTTTTTGGAAAATACAAAAAATATTCTTCACCATATAATTGGAATGGTGGTCTTAACACTGACAATTACTAGTTTATAAATCTCCATCCTACTTTTCGGAGCAAAGGTTCACCTGACAGCAGGGTTGTAGCATTACGGACCTTCTGGATTAAAGGGGTCCTCAGAGATACCTGGTTTATCTTCTTCATCTTTCTACCCCACTCCAATCTAAGGCTCAGGTTCCACTTATAATCTCTCCCCAGGTAGTCTTCCACCTTCTGCTCAATTGCTCTCAAAGATAGGAAGCTTATTCCCACAGTAACAAAATCCATAATGCATTTTGGGACAATTTTGTTGCAAAGTTCTCTTTACGTTGACTTGAGAGCTGTCTTCCTATAACTTCCAACAGATGACTTCAGTTCTAGGTATGGGAATTACAGAATACACAGAAAGATTTGACGATGGACACGATTATATCCTTTTGAAATCTCTTTTAGCCAACAATTCGTTTCCCCCGGCAGAAATCCTTAGTTCTAGCACTTATTCCCATCTCGTGGGGATTTATATATCTTTCCTCTTGGCCTCCTTCTTCTGAGTCTGATTTGCCCAGGCCCTTCTTATAAAGCATCCTTCCCCAAACTGGACACAAGATTTCAGATGTGGTTATGAACAGGCTGGGGAAGAACAAGGCCATCTCTTGTTCTAAACACACCACTCTAAGTAACGCCATATCACACCATTTATCACACCAACTCATAAAGAATGCAGTTGACAAAGACTCCCATATTTAAGAGGATTTGAAATTGAAGGATTATCTTCCTTTCCTGCATCTCCTCTTAAATTCTGGCAGATGAAGCAAATACTCTTAAAGGAAAAATTCATCATTCCCCAATAGGCAGTCCTCCCTAGACTTGGCATAGAGTGCGAGACAACGTCTACAGCCAGCAAGAACAGCAGTGCCTTCAGGCAATGGCCTAGAGTAAGCTTGTCCATCCTGCGGCCCGCAGGCCACGTGCAGCCCAGGGTGGCTTTGAATGAGGCCCAACACAAATCCGTAAACCTTCTTAAAATATTAAGAGTTTTTTTTAAAAGCTCATCAGCTATTGTTAGTGTTCGTGTGTTTTTTGTGTAGACAAGACAATTATTCTTCTTTCAGTGTGGCCCAAGGAAGCCAAAAGATTGGACATCCCTGGCCTAGATCTTCTGCAAAAGGGCAGGGGAACGGATAAAACCAGCAAGTGCTGAGTGCCTGTCCTGTATCTGACACTGTTTTAGATGCCTTATACATGTTGTCTCATTTTGGCTTCTTAATAATCTTCAAGGTGGTGAATGCTATTTCATAGACAGGCTCAGAGAGGTTAAGTAACTTTGCTGAAGTCACACAGCTAGTAGTGGAAGTGGTATTTACATTCAGGTCTTTTTGTCTACCAAACCATGTTTTCCCTTCTACTCCTCTTGCTTCTCAGCCAAACCTTACTAAAGATGAGGAGAACATTTGTGTGATAACCTATTCCAAACTGAGGAAAGAATAGCTCATGCTGGACAAACGAAAAGAATTACACCATCCCTTCCTTTTCTCCTGCTTAACCAAATTCTCACTGCAGTCAAATTCTTGTCCATGTTTGAAATCACCCAGAAGATTTGATACTGCAATCACTAGATTCGTGTATTAAAATGCCATGTCATTAAAACATTGGAAATATAAAAACTTTGGAAAGAAATAGGACCACAAGGCTCGTTGTCCCCACATTCTCACCTAGAAAAGTACTTGTTTCTTGAGTATTTCATGATAAATGCCAGAAACAGGGTGGGATGCTTCCTTTGACACAGTGGCTCTTGAAGTGTGGTCCTTGGACCCAGCAGCAAGAGCATCACCAGAGAACCTGTTAGAAATGCAAATGTTCCAGCTGACTCCAGACCCAGTGAATGCAGAAGCTCTGTGGGTGGGGCCCAACAATGCTTTCATAAGGCCTCCAGGTGAATCTCATATGTACCCAATAAACAGTGTTCTCCAGCAGCTTCTAATGGAGAGAAACATTCTTGGGGGTGGGGACATAAGTGGCAATCTCAGGTGATCAATCTTCCAGCCAGAGACCATGGCACCCATGGAGAAACACAACTGCACAGATATCCTATGGGGAATGCAGCCCAGAGGAAGACAGGGCAGCTGAAAATACTGCTGTGACATTAAGCCATCAGTAGGACCAACAGCAAGGTGTTTAAATTTCCCTGTGCGTTAGCTTAATCCCAAAACTCTGCCAATCGATTTGGAGTAATGGGCAGATTAAAAAGAAGAAACAGTCTCTTATTCTCACTGCCAAAAGAGGGTTAGAAAAAATACCCACATGCCTTTAGCTTGTAGTTTAACCTTTTTCCACTAGGAAATGTTCATATACACGGCGGCGATCCTTTCATTGTTTTGGAGTTGCCTCCAGGCATGCTGAATCAAGCCTGTCCCAGCATATGGTTCATGATTTCTATTTTACAAAAGAAGCACAAAGAGATAAATGGGCAGAAATGAAGCCACAGGATAAGAAGGCACTGTGCCTTCTGTGGGATCACAGTTATCCTTGAAGTTCCGAGGCAATTTGGGATGGATTTCTTAGCAAATACATAGCATGAGAAAACATGACAAAAAGAGAGGAGGGGTTGTTGCTAGAAGGAAATTATTTCACGCATAGTGAACTGAGAACCTGATGTCTAGACCATAAGAACGTAGGATGGGCAAAGTGAAGAAATACAGCAAGGCCTTGCAGTTCATTTTACTGCCTTTTTCCCCATCCCAAGTGTGTTTCAGAGAACACTAGTCCTGTCCAATGTTCCTCAGTGAAAAGTTAGGGGAGGGTCCCTGCATTTGTCCATTCTGGCACTGCTATAAAGAAATACCTGAGACTGGGTAATTTATGAAGAAAAGAGGTTTAATTGGCTCATGGTTCTGCAGGCTGTGTAGGAAGCCAGCAGTGATGCTGTCATCTACTCAGCTTCTGGAAAGGCCTCAGGAAACTTACAATCATGGCGGAAGGTGAAGGGGAAGCAGGCAAGTCACATGACCAGAGCAGGAGGAGGAGAGAGGGAGGGCAGGTGCCACACACTTTTAAATGACCACATCTCACAAGAACTCACTCACTATCATGAGAACCAAGGGGATGGTGCTAAACATTCATGAGAAACCCACCCCTATGACCCAGTCACCTCCAACCAGGCCCCACCTCCAACATTGGGAATTATATTTTAATATGAGATTTGGGTGGGGACACGCATCCAAACGATATCAGTCCCCTAGTTTAATCAGTTTAGGAATTGCTGCAAATGGTATCTTCCTCTTAGGGATAAACCATTAACTGATGTAAAGCTAGGAGAAGTTCTGCAGTAAAGAAATCTTTTAACATTGTTTAGCCCAATATTTGTTTAACCCATAGTTATTTGGCCAGAGGACACCTTTATCCCACATTATTTCTATTCACACCTCACAGAACACCAGCGGCATTCATTCCTCAGTGTATCAAAGTGGAGAGAACAGCAGCCTCACTTTCTGGAGAAAAGGGTAGAATGTGCGCACACACAGAGAGATTGGTTTCCTCTACGGTTTCCTAGGGAAGCTGCGGTTTTTAGTAGGAAGGAGAGTGAAAGAAGAAGCAACAGAGAGGCGATTCTGGGAGGTGAGGCCTCACTCCTGCTGTCGAACCCCCCAGGGAACATCCCACGGGAAGCAGGGCAGCCGGCAGCAGATGGGGGCCCCCATGCTACTCCAGGAAAGGCCTCTCATTGAAATGGGAGCAAAAGACTGTCTTCCAGCTGCCTCCCTGTTGGGCATATATACATGCCCCAAAGAGTTCTATTTTTCAGAAAATTACAAGGCCCAAAGAGACTCAGTCAGCTCCCTTAGACATCAGCACTGGCAGCCACTTCTTGCCTCTTCCTCCCTTGGAGGTCGGAGAGCTTTCCAGCTGCCAGGACAAGGTACTGGGGGTCAACCACTTCTCTGTCTCTGGGCCTCAGTTTCCTCATTCGTGAAGTGTTTGGGTTAGACTGGTGACCTCTTAGGCTTTTTCCGGCTCATCAGCTCTGAAATTTTACGATTGCTTAGATATTGGGATTCCAGTGTCCTGTGCTTTTATTAACTGGTTATGACCTTTGAATAAATAACTTCTGCTCTTGTACCTCTCCTATTAAAGATTTGCACACAGAGTGGGTTTGAGGCCCAAGTCGGGTAATGCATAGGCCTTGATGGTGACTGAGGAGGCATCATGAAAGTAGAAGGTGGTGTTTTCCGCGTTGGACACAGCACCTGCGCGCGACGGTTGTCTGCACGTGTCCTTCATCTGTCACTCCATTTCTCTCTGTGCTTTCTTCCCCTTTGCTCCCTGACTTGCTCTACCCCCAGGAGCTGATGTTTCTCTGCTCATCATTCATGCACCTGCTTTGTTGGGAGTGCTAGTCTCCCACATCTTTCCAGGTGTTCAGAATTTGGGTTAATGTTGATTAGCAGGCTTAAAATAATTTCGGATCTGTCTTTATTTGGATGGAGATTGGCCTGAAATATACCACGGGGCTGTTTATGTAAAGGGCCTCTTGCCAAAAATATTAAAGTGTATGAATCAGAGATGAAACTTACTTATCTAGGAACACACTGCCTTAAAGGACCTTTGGGACCCCCAGTTATAATCCTTTTTTTTTTTCAGACAGAGTCTCACTTTATCAACCAGACTAGAATGTAGTAGCTCATTCTCAGCTCACTGCAACCTCCACCTCCTGGGTTCAAGTGATTCTCCTGCCTCGGCCTCCGGAGTAGCTGGAATTACAGGCATCTGCCATCATGCCTGCTAATTTTTGTAGTTTTAGTAGAGACAGAGTTTCACCATGTTGGCCAGGCTGGTCTCGAACTCCTGATCTCCAGTGACCTGCCTACCTTGGCCTCCCAAAGTGCTGGGATTATAGGCATGAGCCATCGCACCAGGCCCCACCCCCCAGTTACATTCTACAGTATAGTTACAATATAAGCAGAAGGTAACCTCACTTAGGTTGATGAGTAAACACTTTTGTCCCTTAAGGAAGAGCCATCCGTTGACACTTCAGCCTTCCTAGGATGCCTCAGAGTGGGACAGGAGCAGATTTCGCTGTTTGTATCTGTACCTTTTGGGCCAGAACACTCCTGAGTTCTGAGAACTGCCCAGAAAGGTATTTGGAATGGCCAATTGCCTCATGGATTTCCTTGGCCCATACATTAAGTCTGAGAGTTGACCAACTTGAGGCTCCTACGGAAAAGGAAGGGTATTACTTATTAATTTTTTTTTTTTGAGACGGAGTTTCGCTCTTGTTACCCAGGCTGGAGTGCAATGGCGCGATCTCGGCTCACCGCAACCTCTGCCTCCTGGGCTCAGGCAATTCTCCTGCCTCAGCCTCCTGAGTAGCTGGGATTACAGGCACGCACCACCACGCCCAGCTAGTTTTTTGCATTTTTAGTAGAGACAGGGTTTCACCATGTTGACCAGAATGGTGTTGATCTCTCGACCTCGTGATCCACCCGCCTCGGCCTCCCAAAGTGCTGGGATTTAAAAGGATACATTTGCAAGGGAAGAAGCTAAGCCAGGTAGAGTTTACATCTTGGTCGTATATATAGAAACCATCAATTCTAAAGAATTTATACCCTGATTGCTTTTCTCCAAGAAACACTGTTTCTCTCCTCTGTGGGCGATATAACTATTTCTATATGAAAAACATCTTCCTCCACTCAAACCTTTCCTAACATTTTGCTGACTTTAGACGGCCCCATCCCCTCAGGCTGCTCAGAATGGAACGTTCTTTTGTCCTCATCAGATAATCTGGCTCTGGCCTTTTTGAGTGTACAGATAGTTTGCTAAAATATAACACAATGATAATAAAAATAAATAGCTGACAGTTAACTGGGCGCCTACCCTGTGAGCTAAGTGCTTTATTTACACGATCAAATTTAATTCTCTTAGCAGTGAAGATAGGCATTGTTATCATGATTATCTTCCCTTTTTAAAAGGATGCAGATAGGCTGAGTCTTAATGTGATTAAGAAGCTTTTCAAGGCTGCAGAAGGAGTTAAGTGGCAGAGCTGGGATGTTCTAGAAGGGCTGGCTGCAGACTGTCTCCATGTAACTTCTTTTTCTGCAGGAAATCATCTTGAAAAGTCCCTAGACAACTTAGAAACAACCTCTCATTGTGGAATCATGGGCTGATTCACTCAGGGCTCATTCAGTAAGAGCTTTCACTCGGCCACTTCCCTCAGCTCCTGCATCTGAGACCTTGCTCGGGTCTTCTGTGCCTTTCACCCGTGGCTGTCCCCACCCCCGCAGCACACCTGCAGCAGGTGTACCCATGCTTGTGTACCTCACAGCCCTCACAAGCACATGGCAACCATTCCTCATTGGATTTCGGTTTTATAGGGCTTGGAAGGAGCTCCCTGCCTGGGATTTTGTAATCTGGGCTCTGTTCTTTGGAGCCTAGACTGAGAAAAATACTGAGGGTCCTGGGGAGAAAGGAGCTGTGTTTGGGCCTCTGGACCAGCTGCGGGGGGTGGGAGACAGTGTTCATGTGCCTGCTGGGATACAATGGGCACACTCAGTGAGAATGTGGCCCCTGGGACCCTCTGAGCTCAGAGGTCAGATTGTATCACCAGAAACAAAGCTTTGGGCCTAGCCTCTTATTCATTTGCTTCTGTCCCCAGCAGCCTTGGCTGGAACTCTGTGTGTGCTTGAGAGGCGGTGGCTTTTGAACCAGCCGGTTCTCTGCAGCCTGCTTGACTGTAGTGCTCCTGCAGTGCAGCACTGGGCTAGAGGCACGGCCTCGGGCGCTGGACCTGGGGGCACAGTCCTCATGCAGACAGAGGCCTGTCTTGGCACGGGAGTCAAGGGCCCTGGGAGTGAGTCAGCATGGCCACTGAGCCCCTGAAACGGGTTTCCCCAGAGGTGATTATTGGCCAAGGTGGAGAAAGCAGCCAGCCAGGCTCCATTAAATTCCTGCCACTGGCGAGGAACAGTTGCTAGGAAATATCCCTTGTAGGGTGGGTGGAATCTGCAGGGATCAACTCCACATTTCCAGCAGCATTTCCAGCCCAAGGCTGTGGAAGTTACTAGAGGAGATCTGGCCTTTGAAAAGGCCAGCTTGCCAGGTGTTTCTGGCACAGCTGAGAGTAATCCTTACCACAGCCAGTCCATATCCAGCCTTCGCTGGATGCCAAACACTGGACTTCCTTAACTTCAGGTTTGACATTGTTATGGGGCTCAAAGAGCTGAGTGATGTGTCTCGTTCATAACTGGCTGGACCAGGATTCAAATCCAGGTCTGTCTGGATTTTTTTCATTCCAGCATTAAGGCTCCTCAGAAAGTAGCATTGGCCTGACCCCAAGATATGGTCTTGGATGAGCATCTTGGGTAGCAGCCATGGCCATGAGATGAAGTGGGCGTGGAACATGGGACTGGGGTAAAGGCATTGATCAGACACTCGAGCAGGCTCTCAGCTGCAGGAGCTGCGGGAAATGCCTCATTTATAGAGCATGTGCTTCCCTGGTAGGAACAAAGGTCCCCCTGTCTAATATTATCCTTGATTTCTGTCGGTAGGTCCATAATGAAACAATTTGTCTTGGGGGAAATGGCGATGTTTGGTACCCACATGAGGGCAGAAGCCTTTCTCTAGTTTTTCTGCCTTTGTGATAACTTTTGGATTTCACCCAGGCTGTCAGATCTCTCCTCTCACTGCTCCCTTCCATCCCTCACCACTCAATTTGTATGCTATTACTGTCTAGCCTTGATTCCAATATGTCCTTGATTTCAAGAGGCACATTTTCTTCACACTTTAATATCTTTGCAATTGGCACACATCCTGTAATAGAGATCTACATTTAATATAGTGGGGCTGTTTAAATTGACATTGCATTTTTAGAATTGATGGAGACCAAGAATTGAGGAAATATGATAATGTATGCCTTTATTCAACCCATCAATCACCTACAATGAGTGTCAGGCATTATGTTAGATTCTGGGAATGTAGACATAACTAGCATGCAGTCTCTGAGGTCACAATCTCGAGAGGAGGAAATGCACTGGATGAATCAACAGCCAGAGCTCACAGAGACAAGGGCTCTGAATCTGGGGGTCCCAGGGTGTGTGGAGGATCAGAGGAAGGAGGCAGGGGAGGCCGGGACTGCTTTGAGGAGATGTCACAAAGGAGGACAGGAATGCGAGGGATTAGGAGTGGGTGGGAGATGGATTGGAGAAGGGCATTCCAGACAAATGCAATAGTTGGAACAAACAAAGCCTCAGAATTAGGAGAAACTCGAATGTGTTTAGGAGCATCAGAGGGTTCTGTGGCCAGAGTGAAGGGTGTGCGCCGAGACATGGGCATGAAATGAGGCTGCAAGGATAGATGGGGCAGGTCACGGAGGTCCTCGAGGGCATGCCAATGAGTTTAATCTCTACCCTAGATCCCAAGGTGAATCACTGAAGGATTCTAAGCAGGGAAGTAGGTCTCAATGTGTGTTTAGGAACTCCAGATAGAAAGCAGATGGGAAAAGGATAGTGGGGTGGAGCGGGAGGTGCTGGGTAGGATGACAGCTACTGGAAGAGGAAGAAGAGCTTCCCTGAAGGATGCAAAGAGCCTCATTTCTTTTTGCTATTCCCAGGCAGGCAGATCTGATCTTTGAGGCTTGAGGGAGATCACACAGTGGTGCAGCGGGGCATCTAGAAATAAAACCTGCAGGTTTTGCCCTTGCCTTAACCCCATCATGTGTGCCCTCATCTCAAGAGAGTCACAAGAGCAATAGGCAAGCTGATTTATGAATGGATGCTGGGAAAAGCTAGACAAAGAAGAAAGGCTTACCAATTGTCTCTGTTTGTGAAAGAAGCATCATATCAATCTGCAATGGCAACATTCCAACTTGTACTTGCCAAATTGTTCAAGGGTTAGCATTTTTGGCCAGCGTGGTAACTCACTCCTGTAATTCCGGCACTTTGGGAGGCTGAGGCGGGTGGATCACTTGAGGTGAGGAGTTTGAGACCAGCCTGGCTAACATGGCGAAACCCGTCTCTACTAAAAATACAAAAATTAGCCAGGTGTGGTGGCGCATGCTTGTAATCCAATCTACTTGGGAGGCTGAGGCAGGAGAATTGCTTGAACCCAGGAGGCAGAGGTTTCACTGAGTTGAAATCATGCCACTGCACTCCAGCCTGGGTGACAAGAGTGAAACTGTGTCTCAAAAATAGTGGGGGGTGGTGGTTAAATTTTTTTCAATTGGATGGGAGTGTATGCCAGTGCTAGGGAAAACAAATGTAGCGGAAAAACACAGTATGATGCCAGATATTAAGTATGAAGAGGAATAAGAAAGAAGCAGGTAAATTGCTGTGCTTTGCATGGGAGTCCCACAGCAAACATGTACCCAGTGCTGTTCACTGACTGGACCAGTCACGAGAGGTGCTCTGGAGACAGATGTGGGGATGAGGGGTGGAAAGTGCTATATGGGTGATGCTTTGAAAGGGCTAGGAGATGAGTCTTGATGTTGCAACTGAGACTTACGGTTTTCTTCCCCTTTCACTTTCCTGAACAGGTGCAGTGCCATACTTACACTGGATACTGCTGGTGTGTCACCCCAGATGGGAAGCCGATCAGTGGCTCTTCTGTGCAGAATAAAACTCCTGTATGTTCAGGTACCGTTGGGAGGGGCGGGAAGAATGAAAAGGGTTGGAGAGAAATCCATTGGTTGGTCTCCTGCTTCTTGTGGGGGACCCTTGAGAAGGTTGGTGGTGGTGATGAACCTTTTTCTAGGTCAGGGAGGATTCTACTCTAACACGATTGCTCAGGAGTCAGCAGATGATAAGATATGACAGTGTACGCCGTGTGTGTGTATTTATTGATTTTGAGTTTAGATTTTTGATTCAATGCTCTCCTTCTGAGCGCCGGCTGTAACTTCATAGAGCTGCAGTGGCATATAAATTACTTGCTTTTGTGCTGATTCTGATTGCTAGTGCCTCTTGAAGTGCTTTATTGAGATGGATTTTGAGACCACATGGGAGCTCAGCATCAAATGCTGTGGTTATCAATTAGTGATGTCTGTCATGGGAGCAGGAGAAGAGAATAGTGGCTTGTGTGTCATATACTCACCACCTCTGAAGAATGTAATGTAGAGAAATGGAAAATTTTAATAGCAGTGGCCCTTAAATCGGACTGATCACCAGCAGTGTCTGGGAAATTAAAGAGAACCCAGATATTGAGGCTCCCTCTTGTATATTCTGATCCAGGATGTCTGGAGAGTGACCTGAGGTCCTTGTTTTTATGAAGTCTCTCAGGTGATCCTGATGATCAGACAAGTTAGAAAACTATTGCTTTGTAGTGATCCACTGGGTTAGTCCATAGCAAAAATTAAGTCCTTTCTATTCCCAACTTTATAAACACAGAGAAATTGTGCTTAAATCCATTTCATGGGATTGTGGATTAGGGATTTTTATAAACCCTACAGTGTCCACCTCCATTCAGATGGTAAAGGACTCTGAGTCACTCCCTTAAGTCACTGTGTGGCTCAGATCTCTCAGAAAAGCCTGTCCCACCCATCAGCTGATTTGTATTTCTTCATATCTATGTGCATAGGGTTTTATTGATTTATTTATTTTTCATTTTAAGTGCAAACAAAGTATAAAACGTTACGCTAAAACCTATGGGAAATTCCAAAGGCTAATAGTCTTGCTATCACAGCTTCTTCTACTTGCTCTGTTATATGAAGGAAAAAAGAAAGTGGAAAGGGCTCTAAGAATCTACATCAGGAAACTCAAATTTGCAGGTCGAAAGGGAAGTTTACTCTATTTGTGGTTTACGTGGAAACTAGAAACTTTAATTGGGGTTGGGGTAGGGAGGTACAGGAATTAGCCCTCATTTCAAATGACCTGGAAAGTTTCATTTAAAGCAAACAAACGACTAGAAACAAGCCACGCAGGATAATATATTTGAGTTCTCCTAAAACTGGTATATGGAGAAGAGGTATGACGTGGATTAGGGAAATAGATTCCTTTCTTTTGACGGGACCCTACAGATGCCCTTCTGTGGATGTGCTGGGTGTACCCTGCCTGTGTGAGGCTGGACCTCATGCAGAAGACAGGTGCCACAGGGTCAGGACTGGAGGAGGGGGTACACAGAGCACCCTAGTATTTGCAGGGCAAATGCTTGGGCAAACATACCTGCTACCCGCTCCTGGAGGAACGGGCTGTGTCTAGAAAATTGTTTCCATGCCTTAGACTATTTTGGCCCATTCAGTACAATTGGGCCAACAATTTTCTACTTAATGCAGATGGAAAATTGCTGATTTCCTGTCCTAACCAGCAAGGGATGTCAATCATTGCCTTAGCAGTAAAAGGGAGTTTCTTTTCAGTTGGCCTTGCTGACTGAGTATGGCTCCGAACATGGAACTGCTGAGAAGCTGGGGAGCTGGGGGAATAAAGGTGAGGGGCAGATATTGGAATGTTCAACAGAGGAGTTATATAAACGTGGAATTTTGTAAAAATGTGGTCAAGATTGTTACCAGGGAACCTGGAAATCATAGTTCATCTCAACAGTGCTGGGTTATCAGTGACATTGATGTTAAACAAACCCCACTCAACATGTGTCTATGTACTTACATTGTATATAATATCCTTACATGTGTATACAATACATATATACATAACCATATTCTCATAACATCAGGTTTTGCCAACTCTTTGAAAGAAACCAACCACGATGCATTCTGAGTGGCTGTTCTTGTTTCCCCTCTCACCCAAGGTTCAGTGACCGACAAGCCCTCGAGCCAGGGTAACTCAGGAAGGAAAGGTGAGTGGAGTTTTATGCTTTATCTGAATGTTTGCTTCCAAAGATGGCCCAAGCAGGATTTCTTAGATGAGATAGAAGGAGCGTGGGATGAAAGCCTAAGGTGTCCTGCAGAATATCATCTCCGTTCTTATTCCGTGGTTCTTCTCCGAAGCACCCGAGGTAAGTAAGGCTCAGACAGTGATGGAGACCAAGCTCCCAGAATTCCTGAGGGAGGTGGGTGAGTACAGAGCCCAGAGCTGAGAACAACCTTTAGAATGTGAGTCCTGGGAATCTTGGTTCCCAGGGGGAGCTCTGCCAATCAACTACCAGGGTAGCCAGCATTAAACCAGAGAGGATGAGGGAGGTAGGGTGCCCAAGTCTGCCCTTGGCTCTCTTGTTCTGTAAACACCTTTGGGTGTTTTCCCACCTCACTGATTCTCCATCATAATTGTCCCAGCACATCTAGATTCTCTTCACTAAGGCAAGGCTGGCTTTGCAGGCATGCGACCTGTGCAGTTGTTATCCTGAAACTCTGAATAATTTTGTCTTGTAATCTGACGGGACAGTGAAGATGCACGAGTCGGGGAGAGACATGTCATATGAGTGTCCGCTGAACCTCGTCACCCCATTCGCACAGAGCTTTTGTGAGGTGTACTACGTGGCTTCCATAGCAGGCTTAAAATTTTAGTTTTTCTTTACCTAGGACAATAGTAAGTAGCAAATTAAAATAACAGCACAACAAGGTAAGAGCGAGAGAGGCTGTGAAAGAGAGGACAAAGCGTTTAAAACACAAAGTCCTTTGTATTTCAGTGCCTTTAACGGCACGTTCCCCTGCTTTTTGCATAAAGGGCCCTACATTTTTACTTTACACGGGGCCCCACAAATTATGTAGCTGGCATCTGTCTGAGTGCTGTTTATTGGACCAGCCAACATGAGAAATAGGTCCCTGGAATATGCTGACCATGGTTTTTAACATGGAAGACAGTTGGAGGCTTAAGATTTACTGCCACTGACCTCCAGGACAGCATTCGCGCAGAGCAGGTAGTTGAACGAAAAGCAGGTGTGCATTTCGTCTTGTGTGCAGCCTCTTCAGGACTCCCATCTCAGGCTGAGTTTGATGCTTCCCACCAGCATCTAGGCCTTGGAAACTCCATGCTCATCAGGGTCCACGTGGAACGTTGGGCTTGCTCAGGGTCACTGTGAAGTTCACAGGCCGGTCCTGCACATACAGTTGCAGGGAGACCGGGTAAAGCCCTGGGCCCTGCCTCAGGTGCTTATGCCATGGGATGGGAAGAAGAGGCGAAGTCGCCCACTCTGAATGCGGGAGATAAGAATCTGGAGAACTTGCTGCCCCCAAATGCAGGTGCTCCAAGAAGATGTGGAAGTGGAACGGGGGATACTACCACCCACCAGAAAACGGGGACCAATGAGCCAGATGGGCTGTTGCTCCCTTGGCTAAAAATGACAAAGTGGTTGGAAAAAGGGAGTAAGTGCTTTTTCGGGTCCTTCCCAGGGCATGAGGAGACTACCATAGTGTGGGTGGTTCCCTCCTGGGTGGGAAAGTGGGGAGAGAATCTACAAAGACCCGAAATCACCAGCGCTGTGAGTAGTGCGTGTTTACTGGGATTGGAAAAGGAAGATGTTTTCAGGTGTTCTATTCTGTGTGTGTGTGTGTGGGGTGTGTGTGTGTGTGTGTGTGTGTGTGTGTCTAGCAGAGAATTTTTAATTTTTATTTTTTAGAGACAAGGTTTCACTATGTTGCCTAGGCTTGCCTCAAACTACTGGCCTCAAGCAATCCTTTCACCGTAGCCTCCCAGGTAGCTGGGTCTGCAGGCATGCACTGTTTTTAGTTTTGCTTGTTGCAGTAGAAGTCTGCAGGAACATCACTTTTTTTCCTGGGCATAAGGTCCTGGTGGTGGGAAAGAGAAACTGGCAGTCATGCAGAATTGACCACCCAGATTCCCCTCCTCCAAAGGGAGCTCAGTGTATGATGCCGAATAAAGCGCACACACTACACAGCTGCCACCCATGGGATTTTGGTTCTTAAACTGGACAAAGAAATGCTTTCCAGGTGGATGTGGCTTTGCACCCTGTGGATAGCAATGAGAGACAGACTCAGGGTCATCCCAGGCTCTCACTGGTCAAGCTGGAAGAGTTGGAGTCGGGGAGGTGGTGGCTGGGGATGTCAGTTTACAGTCAACAGTGAGCATCCTTTGTTTCCTTTTACAGTCAAGCAATGAGCACCTTTTGTTCCTTTTTAGCTCCAGGATCAGCTTCCAGAGCCAAAAGAGAGTAGAGGAGCCTGATTCCTCCAGGGGTGGTGCAGGAAATGGGGGGTAGAATCTGAAGCCTCATCTCAGAGGGATAAGCTCTTTACTCCCTTGACCTAGATGAGTCCCTTCCTCCCAGACGGTTCTGTGGAGGCTTCCTCTTTGGTGCAAAGGTCAGGACAAGACCCTGGTGGGGAATGCTGGCACTCATTCTCCTCTGGAGTCTTAAATTCTTAAACTCTATTCAGTGGCCTCTTTCTCCCTCTTCTTTGGAGTATCCGATTTGATTCCTCTTCTCTTTGTCTGCTTTGGGTAGTGCAGTGAAGAGCAGGTTTGGGCCACCTGTAGGAAGCCACACCTGAAGCCACACCTGTACAGGAAGCTGGAGTTTGAATGGGGACAGGGTGCGAGAGGGCATTCGTAATATCCTGTGTCGACCAGCCAAGATTCCTCTTTCAGCGGCCACTTAAGAATGGAATGTGCTCTGGAGGGCAGCAGGTGGGAAGACACAAAGGCCCCTTGTCTGAGCTTGTGCCCGCACGTGGGTTCTCCTAGGAGGCATCTATTTTCCTGAGGCCTGCTGCAAAGAGGTGCTAGGTCTGCGCCTTTCTGCAGGGTGAGGGATATGGCCAGAAAGGAGGTGGGTCCAGAGGTCTGAAGGTGTGAGTGGTGGGGTACGACAGGGCAAGGACAGGACCCAGCCCTCTCTTTCCCTAGCCTCTTGCCTTTTGGATATCCTCCACTGACTGGGCTGGGAGGGATCGGCTGTCCCTCACAGGCTGGAAGGAATGAAAAGATGTATTGTGTGACCACAGAGAGTCTGGTTGTCAGCCAGGAATTAATTCTCTGAAGGAGAGGAGGAGAAAGGCAGAGCAGAAGGAGGCTGGGGGAGGAGGCCCAGACAGACAGCAGGAGGAAGGGAGAAGGGAGAGAGGCTGGGTGGTAGCAGGTTGCAGCCGTTTGGCCCGAGACAGGAGGCCTGGGTGGCTGTGGCTCCTGGGTCTGCAGGTGTGGGGCCCCAGGGAAGAAGTGGGGGAAGGAGGGGGAGGCACTGTTATCTTACCCAGATGCACGTGCTCCAGGAGGGGAGTAGGGTCAAAACTTCAGACTATTTACTTAATCCCTTGGAATGTCCTTTCCTCACTCTGTTCTTTGGGCCCCTTGTGTTTAACGGACTCCTTTATGGGCACATGTGTGGTAATTAACACGTGCAGTGTAGGTCCTGGACCATGTGTTTGAGTTTCAAATATCCATTGATCTGGGGCGATCCCATCCTGGCTGCCCACTCCCTGGCCGCCCCCTCCCCTTCTTCTCCTTTGGTCCTGGCCCTTAAAGAGAGACGTGTGTGTGTGTGTGTATGTGACGGTGCACACGTGCATTCACATGTGTTTTATGGATGCCACAGAGAAATATCAGAAGAGAGGAAGAGGGCCCCACACAGCCCCTTTAGCACTGGAAATGTGCTGCTGAAACAGTTGAAGGCTGAGGAAGTAGAGATAAAGTTTTGGTTTCCATTGGAGTCGTCCAAAGGAAAGTAGATGGGAAGTAGAATGGTTTTGGAGATCAGCAACTTATCCTGCAGCAGCTTTACCTAGCTGTACCAAGGCCTGTGGATTTTTCAGTTGTGACTCTTTTTGGGATCTTGATGCTGATTATCACAGGTGATTTGAGGAGCTTCCAGGATAACTGAATACAGGTTCAGGGCCTGGCCCTGCCTTTCATTGCTTGTGAGGGGCAAGAAGGGAAGTTCTTAGCCTCTGGTGGGGTGAAAGGGGGGGGTGGTGAAGAGCAATTAAATGAAAGAATATGAGAAAGCACTTGTGAAATGATTTCTGGCAGTTCTCTGGGAGCTTTTGTCTTCTGAGTGCCCAGAACATCAGAGGCCGTGGGGAGATGCTGTGATAAATGGTAAATGAAAGTTTAGGGTCACCAGGAATTTTCTGTGGTTTGCTTTTTTTCCCCATAAGAAGTCTGAGAGTTAGTTGTTTAAGGAAAGTAAGAGAAAAATAAAAACACTCAGAAGCTCTGCTAAACTTTTCCTGCAAGGGCTTCTGTATTTGTCAAGCTAGTCTTGAAGAGGGTCAGAACTTCGAAAATCCAACCCACCTTTAATTTGCAGACTTAAAAAAAAAAAAAAAAATCTCCCACTGGCTGTTCCATAGTATGCGCTCCAAGTAAAGAGTGAGTCATATTTATTTCTCTGAGGTCCCTGGCTGTGTCTCTATTTTTAGATCTGGGACTACAGGTTGTTGCCAACTTGGTGACCTTGTCGCTCAAGCAATGGATGTAGCAGCTCTGAGGGGCAGGCTTAGGACAGGGGCAATGGCTGCAGACATCCCAAATGAAGGGGACTGTGTGGCCCCAGCCTCAGCCCTCAGGCAGTGTTAGCACACCTGAAGGAGGGGTGCTTCATTGCCCCAAGCCTGGCAGAGCTGTGTCGGGCTGGCTGTCGAGGGACATTGGACATGTGAAACGTCACTCTTGCTCACGTGACTTAAACCTCTTCCCTGCTACCTCTTTTTTCTCTTCCCCTAGCACCCACGGGGGTGTGGGAGGCTGACTCGGTAGCTGATCTCTTAGCATTGCCATTGAGCTGGGTTCGGTTGGAGATGGGCAGCTGCCAGCCTGCATCATGTTGGCGTCTGCTCACGTGGCTTTTCCTGGTGCAGAAGCATTTGCTCTGATTCTGTGCCTGCTGAAACAGAACTGTGCCTGAGCAGCTCCAAGCCTGAGAGAGGCAGCTCTTTTGCTTTCTGGTTCTCCGAGGCACCTCCACCAAGCCTGGAATGTTCGTATGCCAGCTTCGCAGAGGTCAGCTTCAGAAGGCTCGCGCTTGTGGGCTCACACGTATACCGCGTCTCCCTCCTTCCCACAGCTAACTGCTCCGCCAACTTGGCTCCATCTACTCAACCCCCTCCATTCTGGCCCGTCTTCCAGGGTCTCCGAAGAGAAGTTTACGCATGAACAGCACTAGACTGAGAGTTTGATTTCCTGCCATATCCTCCTCTCCAAGGATTGGAGAGAAAATAAGATTTAGGGATCTGGAAAAAGCCTCTTAGACGTAGATTCATTTGACTCCCTGGTGGTATTAGTAACCATCGATATTTTAGGCTTGGTTCTTTTACTCAGCAAATATTTACTGGAGAACTTACTAAATGTCAGGCTTGTTATCGTCACTCAGGGCCCAGGGATGAGTGTAACAGTAAGATTCCAGGCCTCACTTCATGGAGCTCACATTCTAATGGTTCTTAGCCTTTGGTGATGGAGGTTATTTGTCATCAGGTGGAGGAAAAGCCTCCCAGGGGAGCCACAGGCTTCTGTACGCTCAGGGAAGTTACCACCTCCGTGGGGGAGGGGAGGCAGGTGGCCGCGCCAAACAGCCCTGCGTGTTAGCTCTTGTAGCCAGAGCCTCTAAGAAAAGCCCCTAGGAGGGGGTTGCCTGAGCTGAGCAAAGCTCACTGCCAGGATCCTGAGCCCCCTGACTAGTGCCTTTGTGGGGCCCCTGAAGTCCAGGAGAGAGGGCTCAGAGGCTGGTCAAGCCAATGAGAATATGTTTGTTTGCTCTCTGCTCCCTGCCTAAATTCCAGTGTGGCACAGCAGCTTAGAGAGAGGCAGGGATATGGGCATACAGGTGGACAGGCCTTGGGCCCGCCTCTGACCCCTTGTCTCCAGCTCGGAGGGCCACAGAGCTCATGTGGTGAAGGCTGAGGAACTGTCGCTCGCAGGCGCCATTGCACCGATCCTGTACCTGCAGAAAGAGAGATGTGAGATTCAAGGGCTGCTTATTCTTAAGTTTCTATTAAAGGCAATGGAACTAGAATAGCTGAAACGATTTTTAAAAAGAAAAAGTGGGAGGAATCATTTTACCTGATTTTTTTTTTTTTTTTTTTTTTTGAGATGAGAGTTTTACTCTTGTTGCCCAGCCTGGAGTGTAATGGCGGGGCCTTGGCTCACTGCAGCCTCCATCTCCCAGGTTCAAGTGATTGTCCTGCCTCAGCCTCCTGAGTAGCTGTGATGACAGGCGTGCGCCACCATGCCTGGCTAATTTTTTGTATTTTTAATAGAGACAGGGTTCTCCATGTTGGTCAGGCTGGTCTCGAACTCCCAATCTCAGGTGATTTGCCTGCCTTGGCCTCCCAGAATGCTGGGATTATAGGCATGAGCCACCGCACCTGGCCTGAATCACTGCACCCAGCCCATTTAACCTGATTTTAAGAGGTATAAAGCTAGAGTTCTAAAGACAGTGTGGTATTTGTGGAGGAACAGACGTATAAATCTCTTCCTCTGCAAATAGAGGACCCAGAAACAGACCCACAAACAAATGGTGCCCTACAATTGGATCCACAGACTGAACAAACAAAATCGACAAATCAACCCCAAAGCCTCAACCTAAACCTTAGACCTGATCCAAAAATTAATTCGAAATGGATCATAGACTTAAATGTAAAATGTGAAGCTATTAAAACTTTTAGAAGAAAACAAAAGAAAATCTTCACCACCAAAAATATGATCTGAAAGATAAAATAATATATATAAATTGAACTTTAAAATTTACTCTGCAGAAAACGCTGTTAGATAATTAAAAAAAGAACCTACAACCTGGGAAAAATATTACAAACTATATATCCAACATAGCACTCATGTCTAGAATATATAAACTCATAAAGTTCAGCAATTAAAATACAGTTTAATTAGAAAATGGGGCTCTGGCATGGTGGCCCACACCTGTAATCCCAGCACTTCGGGAGGCTGAGGTGGACAAATCGCTTGAGGCCAGGGGTTTAATTAAGACAAGCCTAGCCAACATGGTGAAACCCCAACTCTAAATACTAAATACTAATATATATATATAGTATTTAGTATATATATATATATATATATATATATATAAATAAAATTAGCTGGATGTGGTGGCATGTGCCTATAATCCAGCTACTCAGGAGGCTGAGGCAAGAAAATCGCTTGAACCCTGGAAGTGGAGGTTGCAGTGAGCCAAGATCACACCACTTCACTCCAGCCTGGGTGACAGAGTGAGACTCTGTTTCAAACAAACAAACAAACAAACAAACAAAACACAAAAATTAGCTGGGCATGGTGGTACACACCTGGAATCCCAGCTACTTGGGAGGCTGAGCAGAAGAATCACTTGAACCTGGGAGGTGGAGGTTGCAGTGTGTGGGATCATCATTCCAACCTGGGTGACAGTGAGACCCTGTTTCAAAAAAAAGAAAAAGAAAGAAAGAAAGAAAGAAAGAAAAGAAAGCGGCCAAATGCGCAAATAGGCATTTCACTAAGGCAGACAAACAGAGGGCAAATACGCACACAAGAAGAGGCTCAGCATCATTAGCCACAGGAAATGTGAAATAACACCATGGCAGGATGTCACTACACGTTTATTAGGAGAGCTAAAATAAAAAATCATGCTAACACCAAAGGATAGTGAGGCTGCTAAGAAACTGGACCTCTTATACATCGCTGGCAAGAATGTGACATGGTATAGCCACACTGGAAAAACTCTTTGGAAGTTTCTGAAAAACAACTAAACATGCATTTACCATATAATCTGGCAGTTGCACTCCTGAACATTTATTCCAGAGAAATGAAAATGTATGGCCACACAAGAAAACCTGTACATGAACAAGAGGTAGCTTTATCTGTAATAGCTGAAAGTAGAAAAAAACCCGAACGTCCTTCAGTGGGTGAAACAAATTGTGGGACAGTAGTGCTGCCCTACCCACAGTCAACCATGATCTGAAAATATTCAATGGAAAATTTCACAAATAAACAATCTGTGACTGGGTGCGGTGGCTCACGCCTGTAATCCCAACACTTTAGGAGGCTGAAGTGGGTGGATCACGAGGTCAAGAGATTGAGACCATCCTGACCAACATGGTGAAACTCCATCTCTACTAAAACTATAAAAATTATCTGGGCGTGGTGGCACACACCTGTAGTCCCGGCTAATAGGGAGACTGAGGCAGGAGAATCGCTTGAACCTGGGAGGCGGAGGTTGCAGTGAGCTGAGATAGCAGCACTGTACTCCAGCCTGGTGACAGAGAGACTCTGTCTCAAAAAAAATTTTTGTAAATCCAAGTGAGCCATTCTGAGTAGTGTGATGCAATCTTGCACTGTCCTGCTCCCTCCCACCTGGGATGTGAATCATAACTTTGTCCAGCATACCCTTCCTGTCACTTGGGGCCACCTCTGTTATCAAGTGGATAGATTACAAAATGAAGAAGGGTGAGTACAGTACAATTAGATATTTTGAGATAGAGAGATGATATTCACATAACTTTTATAAAAGTATGTTGTTATAATTGTTCTATTTTATTATTAGTTATTATTGATCTGTACTGCGACTAATTTATAAATGAACCTTTATCATAGGTATGTATGTATGGGAAAAACCAGGATATATAGAGTCCAGTACTATCCGTAGTTGCAGGCATCCCTTGGGTCTTGGAAGGTATCTGCTGTGAATAAGGTGGGATCCCTTATCCATCTATACTATGGAAAAATACTCAGCAATGAAAAGGAACGAACTGTTGATACATGCAGCCACAGCTTGAATGAATCTCAAGGGCATTATGCAACATGAAAAAAGCCCATTTCTAAAGGTCATATAATGCATGATTCCATTTATGTAACAGTCTAGAAATGACAGCATTATAGAGATGGAGAACAGATTAGTGGTTGCCAGGTGGAGGAATGGGGTGGAGAAGGGAAAGTGTGACAGTAAAGGGTGGCACAGGGAAGATTGACAGAATAGTTCTAAGCTGATGGTGGTGGAGATTACCCAAGTCTACACATGGATAGAATTGCAGAGAATGATACGCACAAATGAGTGCATGTAAAACTGGTGGAATCCGAATAAGGTCCATGGATTATATCAATATCAATGTCCCGATTTTGAGTTTGTACTACAATTATGCCACCGAGATAAATAAGGGCTTACCTATATCATTATGTTAACTGTAAAGCTGTTATCATTGGGGGAAACTGGGTGAAGTGTACACAGGACCTCTCTATATTATCTTTGCCATTTCCTGTGAATCTGTAATCATTTCAAAAGAAAACGTTGAAGAAACATTAGCCGAGTCTTCTGTGTGAACCCAGGCCTGACCAGCCCCCTCCGCTGCTGGTGCTTCCTCTTCCTCTTCCATCCCTGGTCTGCCTTTTCCTCAGCCTTCTGTTTTTGCTCTTTTTCAGGGGACTGTAGAGCTTGAGGATGTGGGAACTGCCTGCAGAAAGGCAGCTTTCAAGTTGTTTTCACTTCTTTTGGGAGGGAATATGCAGGTAGTACATGGAAAAAACAAAAAACAAAAAACACTGACCTCCGGCTTTGGAAAGAACATGAAATACCTGCGCACTTTCGCTCTTACGGACCAGAATCAGGACAGTTCACCATCCATTTCTGAGCCTCGCTGGTCATGGCTCATGCATCTCAGGAAATGTTGAGGTGGCCTAGCATTGCATCCATCCTCCGGGTGTGATGCAGGGCAGACTCCGAAGGGACTCTGACCAACAGGCACAGTTGTCTTCTTATGATGTCCAGAATGAGTCATCTCCACTTCCACACTGAGTCTGAAGGGGGACAGTGGCTCTGGAATAAATGTGGTCCCTTCCACGTAAGAACCTTCCAGCACTTCTACCAGGCTAAAGTTTATCTCCATGTCTTTTTAAAAGATGGACAATGGCAGCCTGAAAGAATATGAGGGAGGGTCACCTGTGATGGACATGGTTTGGGGAGAGCCCAAGAATTGAAGGGGATTTGAGATTGTTGAGAGACCTTCCACATCTCAGGGTGGGGGAAGTGGTTTCTTTTTTCCTCATTCTCCAAGGCTTCTCAGTCTCGGAGACCCCAAGAGATGCCATTAATACAGATTCCTCCTCTGGCCCCTTTGAGACATTTGCTTTTGAAGGACCTGGAAGAGAAAGCTCTTTGTATGTGGCCAGAATAAACTCATTGTACACCCAAACAATTAACTCCTCAATGGACTTGCCAGCCCCTTGAAAGGCCTGGCCCTGCGTCCCTGGACCTCTTGGGCTCTATTCAGTCCCTTAAGCACACCAATGTTTTTGAGTTTTTGTTTTGTTTTGTTTGTTATTCTGAAAAGTCTTTCCCTGAGAACAGTCCGAGCGGATCAACATTGTCCTCAGCCCGGCATTTATCTCTCTTCGCCAGCAAATGTCAATCAGGAATCAAAAAGCCAAACAGAGGAGGCTTTGAACGGTGTCATCGGGGGTCGAAGTGACTTCCAGCTGTATGTGCGTGGGCCAGGCCTTCTCTCAGGGCAAGGAATTGTGCTGTCACACAAACCCACTGTCTGTATAGGCTCACAGAGCCCATGCGGGGGCTGCAACTTTCTGGGGTTGCACCTGCAAGGACAAGGCATGATTGGGAGCTGGGGAGTTTCCAGAGGCCAAATGCCAGGGCTCTGGGACCAGGCGGTTTCCAAAGCTGCTAGCTGCCTCTGGGACCTTGAGCAAATCACGTAGTTGCATTGTTACTTAATTCTCTTTTTATCTGCCTGTTTTTTCGCTCTACCCTGGCTGGTGCTGAGACTAGATAAGGAAAGCTGCCTGCCAGGAACGGAGTGTTGCAAAATGTGGTAATACTATTATTACTGTTGCTCTTGAACATCCTCCTTGAGAATTCTTTCAGTTTGCCTTATTTGTTCATTTTCATGTTTCCAAATTTGCCTTTTCCTCCCTCCTTTTTCCTAAGAAAAAGGACAATCGTTGAATTGGCTTTTTTTTTTTTTCAGTGTTTATCCTCTTCCCCTTAATCTGAAAGATTATCATGGTATTAAAGAGAAAGATTCCCTGAGGTACAAAAGGATCATGAAGAATATGCACCAAACATCATCACATGCATATACAGCTTCAGATATATTTTTCTTTAAAACAGAAGGAAGAGTCTTTCCCCAAATTAAGGGCCACTCAAATAATCTAGCTGCTGCCACCTCATGATTTATTTGTGATGACTTTGGCACACCCCGCTTTTTGTTTTAACAGCTTTATTGAAGTATAGTTTACATACCATAAAATTCACCCATTGTAAATGTACAACCCAATGGATTTAATACATTCATAATGTTGTACAACCGTCACCAGAGAAAGTCTCCATCGCCTCCAAAAGAAACCTTGAATCCATTCATAGTTATTTTCTACTCCTACCCTTAGCCATAGGCACCCCCAGATCTGTTGTCTGTGTCTATAGATTTAGCCTTACTAGACATTTCATATAAATGGAATCATACAATGTGGTATTTACATCTGAATTTTTTCAGTTAGTATAATGTTTTCGAGAGTCTTCATCTAATTGTCACATGTGTTAGTTATTCATTCCTTTTAATTGCTGAATAGTATTCTACCAATTTATCTATTCACCAGTTAATAGACATTTGGATTGTTTTCAGTTTGAGGCTATAATGAATAATACTGTGGTGAATATTTCTATACATGTTTTTATTCTCCTAGATGGATTCCTAGGAGTGGAATTTTGGGGTTGAAAAGTTTAGCATTTCACAGAGACTGCCAAATTCTTTTCCATAGTGGATGCCCAGTTGCACATTCTCACCAGCAATGAACGAGGGTTCCATTTCGTTCACATCCTTGACAACACTTAATATTGTCTATCTTTTTATTTTAGTCATTTTCGTGACTGTTTAGATGTATCTGGTTGTGGTTTTAATTTGTACCTTCCTAATGATTAATGATGTTGGGCATCTTTTCGTATATTTATTAGCCATCTGTATCTTCTTTGGTGAAATTTCTGTTAAAATATATTGTCCATATTTAAATAAGGTTGCTTGTTATTGAGTTGTAAGGTTTACCTTATTTTCAGTTTAAAAACCTTGATAGGATTTTAATTTTGTAAACCCAGTTTTAACAGTAAGCAGTTGAATAAGATGGTTTGCACTCATGAATTTACAGATGCCCTTTAGTAGGCTTTTAAAATGTTTACACCCACACAGTGTCCAAGAACTTTGTAGTCAGGCATCCTTCGATTTTAGAAGAGGATATTGCTATCCAGAGAAGTAAAAGGAGGGACTCAGCTTATCCAGAGTGTTAGATGCATTCGATGTAAACTTATTAGATGTGAAGGGGGAATTGGAGTGTGACTCCCCTTGAGACCGGGAGACAGGAGCATACATAGAAACTTTGCCCTCTCCCCAGGGCCCAGTGTGCAGCCTGGTGTTGATCCAGGGCTTGCCTGGAAGCAGAGCTGATGTAGACCTTGGACCTAGGCCTTGTACTTGTGTTTGGTAGAAGAGGTGCGCTTATTTGCTGGGTCAGAAGCCAGAAGCCCAGGTGCCCGGAGGTGATGGTTAGAGGGTGCTGTACGCTTTGGCTTGGCTTCCCAGCCTTTGAGCATGCTGGATTTCACAGGTGGCTCCTGGCAGCGGGGCACCTTGTCTTTTCTCACTTCATAAAGATTTCCATTTAAGACCTCCCTGTGGCAGAGCAGCTGTATCTCTTCACCCTCGGTGACCCTACCCGGCAGGAAGATTCCCTCCCTGCACGTGGCTTTATGCCTTATGGGCTTCTCTGACTGCATCTGGGAAACCGGTGGAAGTCCTTGATGTGCAAAAGTACAAAGCTTCCCCAGAAAACGTTCTTTGACTTCCTTGAATGCGGACCTTCTTTGCTGATGGCTGGGCCAGATGGGCAGTCCAAGATTTTCGTTTGGATGATGGGAGAAATAAACAGAATGTTTTCAGTTATCTTGCTCCAGAGAAGAGATAACAGCTCTTGTAATGTGGAAGGATTTTAATGCCTACATTGAATATTAAAATATTGCATAAGCCACATGCACTTGAGTTCTCACTTGTCTCTCTTGGAATGTTTGAGTTTTCACTTTCCTTTTGTCAGCCTGTAAGACTCCTAAAACGAAGCCACCCTGTGTGGAGGGGCTGAGCACACTGTGCTGGACTATGTAGATGGTGAACTCTGTATCCGGCAGGCACAACCAATGTGCGTCGCAGCTGCCAAAAGACTCAATTCAGTGGCTCATTGAATTCAATGGAAAGAGGTGTTAATAGAGTCAGGGGAAGTGATGCTGTTAAAAAAATGACATTGTGTGGCTCTGTTCTGTGTTTGTCCTCCCTCAATGACTTCCAGATCCAACTCACAGTTTGGCATGAAAAAATGCCTGTTTGGACTCTCGTTTGAGGCAAATAAGATATCCAGCATAGGTATTCCTCTCTTCCTGCTACATCTCATTTCTTGGGATGATTGTCAGATAACTCAGGATCACGTTGGCCCCTGCAAGAGTTGGGTCTTGATGTCAGCACACGAGAATAATAGCAGGGTCAGGTGTCATGCAACTGTCAGCTCCACTGCTGGCTTCAGCCTCTAGCAAGGGTTAGTCTCCATAGCTCTTGAATCTTAAGATCCCAGGGGTGAGATATTGATGCACAAAGGAGATCAGGACTCTATATTCTCTCTCCCTCCCCTAATAAGATGCAGGAAAGTTGGCCAAAGGTACTGACAGCTCCAGATGGTAGAGGGTTGTTGTTATTGATGATCTGAGTGGCGTCACAGAGACTATCTGAGAACTAGCATTTTGCATAAATAGTTAATGCTCAGAGAATATAGTGTTCCATCCTAAAGACCTCTAAGGGGTCTTGAGAAGAGAGGCATGGTGTAATCATCAAACCACCTGAGACAACAGTGCTCTCCTTCCCTCCCCCGACGGAGAGAGAAATGAAGAGAAATCTCTAAGCTATGTGTTCTTAAGAGGGACAAAGATACCCGCTCCCAGCCTTCTCTAAGGGGGTAAGATTATTTCTTAGGGGATGAAAAACACTGACTCATTTTACATATGAAGCACAAATATATATACGATTTATTTGAGTTATTAAAATTTCATAAGGGAGATGATCAGGAAAAAAAAATTGCCTAAAAATGCTCCTTACCTGAGTGATAATAGAAAAAAAGTTGAGAGACACGGCTCTAAGCTAAGGTTTTTGGGGCCCTGATGAAAGAACTCAGAGTCCTGGAAGGTCAATAAACAAAGTCTGCGCTAACTCCTGACCTGCAGAGGTTCTTGCTGTGCAGAGAGGGCTGCAAACACTGTTAGAACGATAAGCGTTAGGACTTTGTTACTGGGAGCTCCCTGCTCCAATCCTCGGCGTTACAAATTTCAAAGCAAGCCTAGGGTGATTTCTGCGAAGTCCCATGTCCTCTCCCATTTTGTTCGCCCTCCCTCTTATTGAGAATTGGGGTGTTTGCTATTTCACAGTTAGAAGTATTCTAATGATTCCCGACTCTCTTCAGTTCAGCGTGCTGGAGAGAGAGAGAATGGATCTTCCTGCCTTCTCGTCTTTTTTTCAGACGGCAGTGGAGAAACAACTAGGCGTTTGGAAGCAAATAGCACACAGGGCTCTTGTTTTCCTTAAGCTCTTCAATCAGGGCCACTAGAAAAAGGTCTGAGCTGGTAGCCTTAGGGCAGGAAAGAAGCTAGGGACACCAGAATTTGATGCCGTAAGAGTTCCCAACCTTACCCTAACATACCTGACCGTAACTCAGGGCTGAGAGGGAGATACTGCCTCCCAGTTTTCCTGGGGGAACAAGGGCTGGCAGAGTCCTATTGGTGGCCTCCGATTTGTGAGAAATGGTCCCCCAAAACCGTGAAGCCTTAGCTCCTTCCGTCCATGCCTGGGGATGGTGAGCACACGCCTGGATGTGTTTTACCGTTTTGTCTCTGTGTGGTTCTCTCTTCCTTCCCTCTCTTTTCTTCTTTTGTTTCTTTACCTTTGGTCTCTTCACTGGGACTTGGCCGGGCCTTGTACAAACCCCAACCATTCAACAGTGCTGGAGAGTAGATAGTATTTACCTCAATAATGGTAGTCTCCTTTCGCTTCTTCTTAACCCTCAATTCAGATGACGGGTCTAAGCCGACGCCCACGATGGAGACCCAGCCGGTGTTCGATGGAGATGGTAAGCTGCTGCACTACTTCTGACTTTCGTTCTCCCACTCATTTTCAGGTTTGGGAAAGGTCCTAACGTTGGATGTTTCTTTAAGTTTTATTATTATTATTTTCTTTTTTAATTTCAATTTTTCCCAGTGTAAACTGCGTTGTTTTAACCTTTTAAAAAATGCAGATCCTCCCAGGAACTGGTACACTCTCCACGTCTGGAAGGGCCCTCTGTTCTCTCAGGCTTCCTGCCTGTCTTCTGATGTCCAACAATAATACAGCCTGGACAGACCCTTGGAGCTGCCAAGTCCCAGGAATCACAGCTGAGAAAGATAGTCAGAGCGGCAGTGTCCTTTCAGTAAATTAATTGGCACTTACAAATGCCCACTCTGTGCCTGGAACTGTGTGAGGCTCTCTGGAGGATGAAAAGGAGGTTTTGGGATGTAACCCTTTGCTCTCAAGGCAGCAGCAATTCTTACAGAGCTTTTTGTGTTAAATTATCTGGTCTCCGTTCTTATAGACATTTACAGAAGAAAGAGATGACCATGGTCTGGGAACAGCTTTTGTGAAGATCCAGGACATGAGAGGGATCTTGAAAGTAGAGGGGCAGAATCCAGGTGTTCCAGGCAAGGGGCTGGCATGGATAAGAAGGGAATGCGGTACGGATGGGATACAGTGAGGAAAGTAGCAGGAAGGAGATTGGCCGGTGGGACTGGTTTGTGTAGGTTGTAGGGACGTTGAGAGTTGAGGCAGGACATTTTGGAGAGGAGAAATTCTAGGTCAAGAGAAATTATGGGTGGTGGCAAAAGAGAGGCTGGAAGTCTCTGGAGGTACAGAGAAAGGATAGGAGTGTGGGGTGCAGAAGGTTCATTTGGAGGTGCTCAGAGCCTGTGTTCTTCAGTGTACCTTACTGAGTACTCCATATTCCCATGATGAGGAATTGTAAGTTAGGGAGAGTGAAGTCTCTGAAGTACGACAATAAGGTTTCGATTTTAGTGCAATATGTAGCAAAGTTTGAGCAGCTCCTAGCTAAGTGTATCCAGCCCTGGATCATGAGACTGGACAGTGAGATGGAAGAATAAAAAAAAATCATGCCACTGGTTAACACTGTGGCTGTGGATGTCCCTAGCACAGGCTCAGCTCTGAGGAGGATTGAAATGTGCAATATCCTTTGCAGTCAGCTTGTTTATGGGAAGGTATGTAAGTTCATGTTGGTAAGTTTAGATGTCTCTGTGATCCACAGAGGTCCTGGATCATTGACAAATCTGGGACCCTGGGAGGTCAGGTGAGGAAAGGAGACTGTCTCATCTTGGGCGACCTCCCCAGTCCCGTCACTGAAGATCACTCCCCAGTATGCTCAGGGTCACTTAGGATTCTCCCTGTTCACTGGGTGACCAAATCCTGGAGAGCCTGGAGGCACCCTGGTGCTCTCTGGATGGAGGAATTCAGCCTCCGTACATGAGAAGCCATTAGAAAGGGGACTGAAACACACATGAGACCCACTCCTTTCTTTCCCATCTGGAGCAATCTCGGCTCAGCCACTTCCTCTAGAATGGTCTCTGTGGTTTGTTTGGCGTTGGTTTGTTGATTTGTCCCCTTTAAATCTTCTCCCAGGGAAGCAGCTGAGAGTGACTTGGCTTGGCCCGTGTTTCTTACCTCCTGGGATAATATTTTTATTCCTGGATGGAGTGCTCAGAGCCTCTGAACTCTGACCACTCTGCCTCCCAGCACAGGATGCCCTGATGGGCTCTTATGAGCTGTCAGGGATAGGAGCTTCCGTTGTGAGGAAGGGAGGGGAACTGGGAGGAGTGCATGTGGGAAAGAGCTGACGCTTCAATGCCTCAGACTTTGAAAAATGGCTATTAAGAAGTCTGAGGTTACACTTCCACTCACATAGTCTCTTTGACTGGACGTTTTCTCTCTCCTTTTCCCCACCCCTAGAAATCACAGCTCCAACTTTATGGATTAAGCACTTGGTGATCAAGGACTCCAAACTGAACAACACCAACATAAGAAATTCAGGTAAATAACCTTCCTTGGATTATATATGTACTCAATCTATCCTTCTGTTTTTTTTTTTTTTTTTTTTTTTGAGCTGG
Organism: Saimiri boliviensis; assembly: GCF_048565385.1. NCBI lineage: Eukaryota > Metazoa > Chordata > Mammalia > Primates > Cebidae > Saimiri > Saimiri boliviensis. Next base: position 33,740,381 of record NC_133450.1, on the reverse strand, counting down.
AGTCTCACTCTGTCACCCAGGTTGGAGTGCAGTGGTGCGATCTTGGCTCACTGCAACCTCTGCCTCCCGGGTTCAAGCAATTCTCTGCCTCAGCCTCCAGAGTAGCTGAGATTACAGGTGCCCACCATCATGCCTGGCTAATTTTTTATTTTTTGTATTTTTATTAGAGACAGGGTTTCACCATCTTGGGCAGGCTAGTCTTGAACTCCTGACCTTGTGATCCACACACCTCGGCCTCCCAAAGTCCCAAAGTGCTGGTATTACAGGCTCCTGGCCCCAATCTCTCCTTCTTTGTCCCATGGTTCTGTGACTTCCCATTGTGTGGGTTTGGGAAAATCATTTAATCTGTCTGGTTGTCAATTTCTATAGCTATAAAATAAGGAGATTGGATGCGTTCATCCCATCCAGCTTTGATTTTCTTCAATTATCATCTCAGAAATCATTTTTCCTAAGTCGTCGATCCTTTTAACAAAGTTTTTTGACTGTACATTGTAATATTTTGATTAACTTTCCATATGCCATGCAGAAAGAATTTGAAAGAAGAATGACTGGATGTAAAGAAGTTGGACTTCAAGCCTGGAGGGGCTGAATTCTGTGTATTTTGAAGGCTCTAAATAGCTGCTTACAGTCATGTCTTTTCTGGTCTGATCTTTTTGTTGGGGGTCTTGTGAGTGGTCTAGATTGGGCACTGGCTGAACCCCTTGTAGAAAGGTGATAATTTTTGAAGGATGATCATACTTGTAGGATTTTTTTTAAATAGAATCTATTTAATATCAGTAAAGACCAGAGTCAGTAAAGTCCATTTCCTATCAATAAAGACTAAATGTTCATCAACTGGAAAATGTGTTCACAAGCCAAATCTGTATCTCTTTCAAGGAGGATCATCTTCTCAACCTAAGACTTCATTATGAGAAATACCACTCTGCATAATTTATGCCTGGTTGTTGAATTTAGCCATATCATCTTTTCCTTATAGGTGGCAAGTCTATGAAAAAAAGATACATGACTTTGAACCAGCAGGCAGAATTTTACATGACCATTAATTAGTGAGTGTCCTGTCATTGGTCTGCTTTAAGTTGACCCATGCACTGGCTCTGTCCTAATGGTGATGATGTGGCATTAGAGTGCAAGGAATGACATAGAGCAAGAGGTGAACTCAAACGCTATTAGTTGCGTTCCTCTGTGACTTGGGCTGGTCACTGCCTCTTCGTGTATCTGGTTCACTGATAAAAGTTGGATGGTGAAATGAAAGGAGACTGTGAACTCCCTTGGATCAGTCTTTGACAGAAGAGTGCAGTGGTTAAAGCACAGGCTTTGGAATTAGTGAAACCGGGGTTCACATTCCAGCTCCAACACTTAGTGGCCCCAGTCAAGTCACGTAATTCCTTTGAGCCTCAGTTCTCATTCGTAAGATGGGATCACAATCTCTCCCTCAAAGGACTATGGTTAGAAGTTAACTAAGTTAATGTCTACATGGCACTCACCTGATGCCTGGCTAGCTGATAAATTGTAAGTACATGTATTTGTTATTATCATTATTATTGGTAGGAATAATGGGAATATTAATGATAGTGCTTATTGTAAAAATTCTTCAATCAGAAAGAATTTATGATTGTCACCTTAAGCAAAGGGATCTATTCGGCTTCTTCGTAGGGTCCCCCTCCATTCCCCTTTCCCTGTTAGGCAAATGTATATCAAATAGAAGTGGTTTTGGTGCCTGTAGTACCTGGTGCTAGAAGTAACATTTGCAACTGGTGTCCTAGTCCCTGAGGCAATGAAAGGTCTGCGAGGCCTCCATGAGTTAACTGTCATTCTGTGACCAAGTGGAAGATAGGAAGCTGAGCTCTCTGAATTATAATTTACAGCACTTTTTGCCTGAGACACTCACTTGGCATTTAACAATTGCTTTGTTGAATTTCTTTTTCACTTACCTGTGCATTTGATTGCTTTTGGGAAGGATGGAGGAGAAAAGATCATCATCATCATTATCAGTAAAATTAGAATAATACTGTCGTAATAGCTAATTTGTTTCAGGTTCTGCGGAACTTTGCATTTGTCATCTCACTTGAGCTTCACCATAAACCTGTGAGATTGTTCTTGTCTCCATCTTGCAGATGAAGAGTCAGAGGCTGAGACAGAGGAAGTTACTTGTCCTGAGTCATAGCTAGGAAGCGGTTGGGCTGGAGAAAACTAGTTATCTTTGGGAATAGAATGCCTGTTTCCTTGGGCTATATGCTCTGCGTGTAGTAAAGTGGTGATGTCGAAGTCAGTTGATAATCTTTGCTTCCGCTGAAGTTCTGTTTTCATTTCTACTCTCCAATTGGATGAGAATAGGGTCATATTGAGAAATGGATTCTGGGCAGGTTCACCCACGTTCTTTTATTGGGGTAACCTGGCCACCTTTATTTTTCTCTGGCTGACCCCAGTTATATCTGTAAGGTTAGTGTATATGACAGGATAGGTGGGAGAGACCTAGCAATTGGTTCTCTGGGAGAAACGGAGACTAGGGATCATTGTTAGAGATTGATAACTTAGGAATCTCCTACTAAACTGGGACTTTCTCCATCATGATCACCTAGTAATACTGACTGAATGCCTATCAACCTCTGATATAATTATGTATAAAAGATACGGTGCCACAAAGGCCTGTAACAGGGATTGTCAGATGGTCATCTGCCTGTTTTTGAAAATAAAGTTGGGTTGGATCACAGCCACAGCCATATATTTATGTAGTGTCTGTGACCATTTTCATGTAAATAGTAGAGTGGAATGGTTGTGACAGACCCTGTATGGCCTGCAAAGCCTAAAATATTTCTTCTCTGGCCCTTTACAGAAAAGCTTTCTTGCTTCTGGCATATATGATTGAAATAGAAGCATTTGGATGGGAATGTGTGTATGGAGATGTCTTACTTAAGTTTTCTGGCCCCTCTCATAGACCAGGCAGGAGGGTGCTTCCTGACGTGCCCAGGTAAACCCGCATCAGCGCAGGAGCTCTGAGGCAGCTCGCAAGTCTCTTCACCATCTCACACAAACCTTTTCCAAAGCTTTAACATCCTGTTCTGGTGCTCCCACAAACAGGTTGCCAAAAAAGCATCCTGAGGTTTTTGACTTTCATAGGCAGGGAGTAGGGAGTCTTTTACATGTGGTGGAGGTAAACCATGTAATGGCAAAAGCATAGGCTTTGGTGTCAGACAAACCTATAGACCTGGTTTCCAATGCCAGCTTCTCACTGAGAGCCTTGGTGAGCTTGGAAAGTTAACTAACTTCCCTGAGTCTCGATTTCCTTATATGTAAAAAACAGTTTTAGTGCCTTGCAGGATTTTATTGTGAGTACTCAAGAGCATCTGTGTAATGCCTGGCACGTAGCAGGTACATCATAAATGAATTTTTAAACCCAACAAAACACTGGTGACTCTTGGTGGGATATCTTTATGTCTTCTGCTAGCTACTTTTCACATTATTATGTTTGGTTTAATGAGAAGTCAGATATACCTTAATGATCACTTATGTCTGGATATTTGGCTCTGGTAGGGGCTGGAGCCTCTTGGCCAAACACCTGAGGCAGTTTTTTATTAGAGTTTGATGGAAGAGCCTGGGTTCAGCTCTGCTTTAGCCTGCATCCCCAGGGAGGTTGCGGTGAGACTCCGTGAAGCCCACTGGGGTGAGAGCTCTTCTTTTCAGCTGTCTCTCAGGGGCAAAAAGGCTATCCCAGTTTCTTTTACACCCCAAGCATCCTTTTTTCACACTCAGACCCTGTGACGCCAGGTTGGTTTTCTGGCCGGTGGACTGTTGATGTTGGAAAGGTTCCACTGGGCAGCTGAAGTTTTGCAATAACATGACACATATGCCTGCAGACTTTCCCAGTCTTTCTCTCTGCTCCTGGAAGTTTTGGCCCTTGTTTCTAAGACTTTGTCGTTCACTATGGTCAGTCTCACCTTTTGAGCACCTGGCAGGTTTAGCATTGACAGATTTACTTCTTTAATCTTCTCTTCAGTTTTCACCTCCATCGAACCTCTCCTCCGTTGCATCTCCGTTGCACTAGGAATTTCTTTTGCATTCAGGAAGACCACATACCTGGCCAGCTGATACCCTAGAACTTGAGAGCAGCATCTTCCCATAGACGAGTGTTGGATGGAGCCTCTGTTCTGCTTTTATAAGGAAATATGAACCATTGCTAAGTTTTCCTTTAATCAGGGGTTGGCCACCAAGGCATTTCTAATATACCTAGTGTTCAAAATATTTTTTAATCATCTACATGTTATAGATGATAAAGATATTAAATAAGTGACAAGAAATTGGTTTCATCTAATTCTTCATCCCATCTCCTCATGCTTCCAAATTGGACTCTGTGCAGGCACCTTCCTGCAGCTCTGATCTGCTTCTTTGTTTCTATATGACAAACTTCCATGCCTTCTCCTGTGGGCAAGTATAATCTCTCAGGAAATACGCTCATGTAACTCTTCTCTGTGTACCACGGTAATATTTCCAAAGCCCACCACTCATTTCCTTCTGCCCTGGGGGCTTGACTCTGTGGCCTCAAGTGGAGTGGAGTGGCATGACTTCCCTCTTTGTTTTGTCATCTCTTTCTTTCCTTTGTCCCTGTAATTTTTCCAGTTAACTTCTTTCATGATCTGATCAAGGACTTCAAGGAGGCCCTAGACCCTGGCCCTGTGAGTTAAATCAGAAAGGGCCATGCCTTTCCTCCCTTGCCTCTGAGACCCACAGTGCTTCCTTCTCTACATCATTGAATGGAGAAGCTCATGGTGACTCTGCTCCCTGGAGGCAGAGCCTTCAGCACAGACACAGGGTGGAAATGCATCTCTTTTAAGTTTCACCATGCAAGTGACACCCTGGCCTCCTCGTGCATGAGCTCAAAACACTTTACCTATCACAGGTAAGCTGTTCACAGCTTCCCTGCCTTTACCTACCAGTGTCAGAGTGTTGCTCTTCTAGGCCTGCTTCAGACCCCTTGGCCACGTCTTAGATTGCTCTTCCCTCACCCAGGAAGTTCCTGCTGGGATAGCTGCTATGATTGGGATTTGGGGTCACTGAGGCAACTGCACCTCCTGGCTGGATTCCCCCACCCCCAAAGCCAGCACTGTTGGCCCGCCTAGAAACCGCCGGCTGATGTAATGACTTGAGGCCTGGAAAAATAAACAGCTCGCAGGGAAACCAGCAGTAGCTGTTCTAAGCAAATACCCCATGGCCACCTGGAATCTCGCACATGACGTGATTGGAAGGAAGAATGAGTAATCCACTAACGTTAGCAGCGGAGGATGGGTCTGGGCTTGTGTGCATTTAAAATATCTATATAAAAACACACCCTGGATATTTATTTCCATAACTGGCCTTCTGGATGTCTGCCCATCTCTCTGATGCAGGTGCCTTGGTCAATCATGGCCAGTAGAATTGAGCTGAGGATGGGGGATGGGTGGTCATCCCTACGGCTTTCTCCATGGCAACAAAAGCCTTGTTCTTTCTTAAATTTTCCCTTTGCGAAGAGGAGCAATAAACACACTTCGAGGCCCCAGGGAGCCTAGCCGCACAGTCCATTTTTACCTTGTTTTAAAATTAGCTTTCCCGGTTGCCTTGCTCCGTCGCCCCACGTTGTCTGCTTGGAACACAAAGATGTGGAAGGGTGGAGGGGTGTGCTGCAGGCAGGACCCAGCACTGGGACAAGGTGCTGCATCGGCAATGGTTCTGTTTCTGTTTCTGGAGGTGAGTGTGTCTGCTTTTTAATGTTTGATAGCAAACCACGTGTCCTGGTATTTTCCTTTTGGCCTCTGCTGCTAAGACACTGAAATTAAACATCCTGCCCAGATATTGTCATTTGGCTCATTCCAATTTTCTCGAAGTCAACTACAGTCTCTGCTTAGAGCTGAAGGTCCTCATTCTGTGTTTATTTCTAAAGTGGCTTTGGAAGTAGATGGGGTATACATCTCATAAACACACACATGCAACATCATGTTTTGAGGAGTAAAGAGTGAAGTTGTGATACTTTATTTTGATAAATTTAAATATCTCTTCCATCTTCCACCTTTGTCTGTGCCCTCTCCTCCCTTTCTGTCTAAATTTTTATTTGCTAGGACTTGCTCTTAAAAGTACAGAAACTGTCAGGTTGACGCCAATGAAGTTACTAAGAAAAACTGGAAAAAAAATGCGGCTTGCTGATTCTCAGTACTTGTCACTGCAAAAATACTGTGAGGTACTTCATATTCTTTTTGGTGGAAGGGTCATATCTGCTCACTGAATGCCATGAATCAATAGAGATGTGAACTTTTCTGAACTTTGAGCAGACGCAAGTCAGTGGTGCCTTAGGGGAAAAGTTAGAAAATTGCCTCCGTGCTATAACGGGACAAACCATCCTGGATGAAATATCCTCTGTAGAATTTCGATCTTGTTCTTCCCTACCCTGTAGGAACTCAGTCTCTGCGTGGGAAGGAAGCAGTCACCACCACTTCAGACCATGGTGAGCCATGCATGGCCATTTTGGGTTACACAGAGAGAAACTATTTAGACAGGCTGGTTGGTTTGTAATTTCCCCTTACACCTCCTCACCCATGACACTTCATCCCAGCAGCACGCCCTACTTACAGTGCCAGCTGTAAACATCCCTGTGAGGAGGTGGCCTCGGCCAGCGTCGGGGACGTGGGGTGGACGGTGTTACTTTTGCGCTGAAGATGGGATCTCTGAGGCATAGCAGGCTAGGTGTGGCTCACAGGCCACACAGCAGAGCTGTGGGAAGAGGTATGAGGTAGAACCCAAGAGCACCGAGCAGCCTTCCTTTTAACCCAGTCCCTTCCTGGTGCTCTGAGTTCCACTGGGACTTGGGGAGCTAAGTTTGGATCTGGCCCCTGAGTCACGGGGAAGTGCACCTGATTTAGTCTAATTGTAAGATTGTGGGCCGTTAGAGTGAGAAGGGCCTGAGTCATCCAGTACTGCCACTTAATCTTAAATGAGAAACCAGGAGCCCAGACTTGCTAAGGGCTTTGTCCAAGGTCATAGATCCATCAGGAACTATCACGCGCTAAGGCCTCTGTTTGCCGCTGAGGGGTCAAAGGATGAAATACAAGGGATATTTAAGGCAGGAGCTGATCATTGTTCAGTGGTACACCAAAGGGCTCGGTGTGGGCCACCCCAGTGGGAAGGAGTATTTTATTACTGACCTTGCTTTGAATTGCTGGTCTAATGATTATAAAAAGCAGATAGGCTCTCAGCTGTATGTGCATATATGCTTTTTAGCTCATCTACAGACCTAATACCCCTTTATTGCCTGCCTCTGAGGAAGACTGCTCCATTACCCTGCCCTTGGTCAGCCACTGGAGTCCTGTTGAGGAGACTGGTCATTCACAGGGATTTCTTCATCGGGATAGGGCAGGAAGACCATGTTTACTCCACACTGCTACCTTAGACCAGTTAATAGGAATAGGAACTACCATTTAGCAACTTACTATGCCACCAGATTTCATGTTTTTCACATGTGATGGCATTTAATCTTCACAACGACCCTATGAGATATGTGCAAGAGTTACCTTACTTTTACACCTAGGGAACCTGGAATTTTGAGAACTTTAACTGGCCAAGGTCACAGAGTGAACAAGGGGTAGAGCCCGATTCATTGACCAAAAAGCCCATGCTCTTGACTACCTATATTGCCTCTATTCCAACTGCTGATGGCTTCAGAACCTTCTAACTTGCCAGACCCTTGGATAGGAGTGTGCAGGAGGAGGAGTGATAGGTACTTATATTGCTTTCAGCCTTGCCAAGGAAGCCCAAGTATTCCCTCACCCCCTACCTCTAGTTCCCTCTGACTGCCCTGAGTGCTCTCTGACATGGGAGCAGCCCTCCAGCTGAGCTTTTAGACCATCCTCATTTCTCCATCTGGGGTGGAGCTGGAGACAGCTCTTCCCTTGGCCAGCGAGTTCACCGGAAGGGGTGCCTCCTCCAGGGGGTTTCTCCCAGGTCCCTTTGTAGGTTACAATCGACGGATGATGTTACGGTTTTTGCTTTCTTTTGCTGCCTATTCTGTGGGGGAAAGGGATTTTTAGATTAAAGGCAATGGAGAAACCCATCCCAACAGAAGTGGTGACTTTAATTTGTGCAAATTCTTTTTTTATTCTCCCCATACCCACCTTCTACCTGATACAAACCTGAGTGCAATTTCAGGGGCTGACTTTGTTCTGTTTGCCAGTGACTTTTGCTTTTTCCTTGTCCTGGTAGGGCCTTTCCTTTTCTGGGCCAGTTGTCTGCCCTCTCTTTGGAAAGGAGCCCTGAGTGATGGTTCTGTGGGCTCTCACCCTCTTCAGGGATTCTCAGAGCCCCTGCATAACTGTGAGTCACATAGATGTTGAGAAATCAGGAATTGGGAGTTGGCGATGGCCAAGTGGCACTGAGCAGTGTGCGTGATGGAAAGCTGTGGTGGAAGGGCAGAATCAGCCCAGCAAATGCTGCTTGGAAAAATGATCCTCTGGGGGCCACTTAGCCCCTCCTGTGAAAAAGCACAAAGTCCACAAGTAAGAAAAATAAGCTGTTCACATAGTTGGCTTGAAACCATAGGTGCTAAAACCCCTTGTGGCTAAATAAACAGCAAGGGCCTGCTCGGTGATGTCCCATAAATCACAGACTCCGGCAACCCTTCCCGGGGGCACCACATCTTGTCCCTGGGCTAGCCCTTCCAAAACAGAAAAGTCAGTTCCTTACAACCCGGTCCTATCTCTCTTTCCTTCACTCCTGCAGTGCCTTTGTCTGCCAAATTCTCAGCCACCCGACACTTCTGGAACAGTCCCGACACCACACTCTCACATGCTCACACGCTGACCTAGAGAAGCCTGAGGCTGAAGCCATGTGGTTTCTTACACCTTTGGAATTTCATGTTGTGATTTAGAAAGATTGTTTATAACACACAGTCTGATATTTTTGGGTTATCTTTCAACATTTCATTCATTTTTGAAAAGAGACTAGGTGGGTGTGAGGTATGAAGGGGTTTCAGGGTCACTGTAGGTGACACAATGCTAATTTTTTCTTGAATACATTTGGCCCAGTGGGACAACTCCTTTTGCAATGAAACTTAAGTAAGTGCCTCTCATTTTTCAGTCTGTGTAACATTTTAATTGATTTTTTTCCCTAAGAAAATCTAGTGCTTGATGGTCTGAGGGTTGAGCATAGCATTTCCCAGGATGTGTCAAAGGGATAGATATTCTTTTTCAGTCTTTGTCATCTCATCCCCATGGTTTATTCAACAGTGGGCAGCCTTATCTCTGCAGTGACAGACTAGAATTCTGTGGGTGGTATGACATAAAGGGGACTCAAGTAATAGAAGGGTTCTTGGACCAAGTACCCTTTACGGATCTTGTACATGGCTGTCCTGTGGCCACCAGAGACGGGTGTGGTGAAGGCTCAGGAAGGCTATGCAGAGTGCTTGTTCCCAGGAACTTGCATCCAGTGAAGTCAGGGTACCAAGGAATAGGGGCTCATGAGGGCAGATCCTCCACAGGGGCCACAGTGTTCCTGGCAGGGCCTCAGGGAAAGCTTCAGGGATGGAGGATGGCCTGGAATGAGGGTAGGCTAAGATTTCGTTTCATTCTTTCTGCTTTCTACATCTTATAGAGATTTTCTGGCCTCTCCAGCACGTGACATGATGCCAGCACCTGGTACCTATACAACCAGTAACAGCTTGGGTGGGAACCTGGGTCCACAAGGTCTCAGCCGTTTTTGTGTCCTCTTCCTAGGCTCTAATCTAACTGGCTACTCAGAATCTTGCTTTAGGCCCTCCCCTCTCAGGACAATGTCAGCTCCCTTTTTCTGTGGTGTAAGGAATTCCCTGTCCGGATGACCTGTGTAGGAACCTTGCTTACCAACTAAACGTCACTGGGAGAGCCTCTGGTTCTTTCTCTGAGAAGGCTGCGTCATTCCTGAAAGCATCTTCCCAGTCCACAGTTTTATGACTTGTGACTCTTCTTCAGCTCTTTGGTGTATGATTCTCTGTAACATTGGCCTTTTTTCTTGAACTCATTTTTCAGATGGACTCATTTTTCAGTGCTTCATGTTATGGGTCAACCTGGCTAGGCCATCCTGCCCAGTTGTTGGGTCAAACACTCATCTAGATATTGGTGTGAAGGTATTTTGTGTTGTCATTTACAGTCAGTTGACTTCAATTAAAACAGATTGCCCTTCATACTGTGGATGGGTCCCATTCAATCAGTGGAAGGGCTTATGAGCAAAGACCGAGGTTTCCCCAAAAAGAAGGAGTTCTGCCTCTAGACTGTAACATGGAAATCCCGCCTGAGTTTCCAGCCTGCTGACCTGACCTGTTGATTTTGGACTCGAGACTGTCCCATCACTTTTACCTGCATTTCTAGCCTACTGGCCTGCCCAACTTATTTCAGACTTGCCAACCTTTATATTTACATAGCCAATTCCTTAAAATAGCACTCTATGTATATGTGTGTATGTATCTATAATCTATAGATACAGCATTTGTCCCTGTGCTAGCCCTTCCAAAGCAAATAGATATATAGATACACACATACATATACACCTGGCTCTATATTCCGTTGGTTCTCTTTCTCTGCAGAACCATGAGAGACACAGACATCTGTCTACCTACCATCTTTTCTCTCCACCTATCTCCTCCTACACTCCCAGCTTCCTCCATCACCATGAGGTTCCCATGTTCTTTCTCCAAAAAGTTCACAGCATGGCTGGCCCCCCAATAACTGCTGACTGCATGTGCAGAAGTTGCTTGGGTGTTGTGTTACCCAGGATCTCAGCTCTTCTGTCTGCTCCTTCCTTCAACAGTTCCTTCTCTGGAAAACAGTGTCTAGGAAGAAAGGCCAGCGCAAAGAGCTGAAACTCAAATCTTGTAATGTTTATGTTTTTTGGCCATTTTTACTTTAAACAAAAAAAGAAGAGAAAGGAAAAAGATGAAGAAGAAAAGTTTTCTGGGATAAAAGACTAAACTCTGGGCTAAAATCAAGATTGGGGATTAGCTGAGGATTTAGGTTATCCATGATTTCCTTTGTTCCTAATCACCACGAGTAATTGTGAGGCACAGAGGCCTGGGCCAGTCCTAGCTGACAGACTGTGCTCCAGGCTTATTCTACCTTGGTGGGATGTGAAGGAACCCATGCCCTGGGCCTGGAGACAGGGTTCACGTTTGTCTGGTCCAACCTCTTTTTTTCCTCTCCTGTCTCCTGCCCTACCCACTCCTGCTCCACTTCGGTCCTGCTTCGCTATGTGCATGTAGTGGTTGGGCTGTGTGCTTTCTGGTGACAAGGGCTGGATGTGGTTTCGTTTCTTCCAAAGGTTGTTTGCCTACTGTGTTTCTTCTCTTAGGGAGTTAGAGGTTTGTGAGTGAAACTTTAACCACTCATGGCCGAGTGTGGGCTGACCTGACTCACACTTCTTCTCTGCACCATCCGAGAAATGGGATTATAGGGGTAGGCGCGTGAGTGTGTGTGTGTGGCCATGTGTTTCCATCCCCCCAAACAGCCCTGATTACTCCCCCCACTCTGCTGTTTATGGCTTCCAGGCATTTACAGATGGTCCTGGTCCACTCTCATAGATACCTGGCCAGACCTTCTAATCTTGCCATCTCTCTCTCAACTTTCCTGAGCAGAGATTATTTTGGAACAGTGTGTGTTCACTTCTGGGAGCTCCCTCTGTAAACCCATGATCATGAAGAGACCCATGAAATAGACCCCCTGTTTTGCATTCTGCAAAGGGACTTCTTGGTACCTAATAAAACTGATAGATGTGAATTTTAAGATGCATTTGGGATCCAGTAACTGAGAAGGACAGAGGATGACAGTGGCCCCATGGGTGGGCTAGCTTTTTGGGTCTGCCACTTCTTAGTTCTATGATCTTGATCTAGTGACTCGGCCAGTCTGTTTTTGCATCTTCTCTATTCAGTGAGGATAAGAGAAGAGACTTATTTTAGAGACTTGTTTGAGTTTGAAGTAAGTTAATACAAGCAAACTGCCTAGTACCAAGGCTGGCACATGGTAAATACTCAAATAAACCTTAGATACTGTTATTCATTTTATATTTCTGCAATGGTGGATGAGTTACAAATTTGGGTCCTCAGATACAGAATAAACTTATGCCCTGTGATACTTACTGATTAGCATCTGCATGTCCCATGACCTCTAGAGAAGCACTGCAAGAATAATTGATTGATTGATGGATTGAAGGGCTTACAGGGGCTACAGAAATACATGTTGGATAAATTGATAAATAGTTGAAGAGGTCTAGATCTTTCAGTTTTCTGTTGCTGTGTAATAAACTGCTCTGAAATGTGCTGGCTTACCATAAATATAATTTATTCTTTCTAATGTGTCTGAGGGTTGGCCAGGTCCTTGTTTTACCTGAATTTACTCCCGGACTCATCCAGATGGAGGAGGATCAGCTGGGCTGGAATGTACAAGGTGGCCTTCCTCTCGCGTCTGCAGTTGGCACTCGCTGTGGCCTGAGCTGCTTCACTTTCCTCTCTGTGGCCTCCTGTTCTCTAGTAGGCAAGACCAGCTTCCTTGTGATGATCTCAGGGCAGCTTCCACAGAAGTAAAAGTGAGAGCTGCAAGTCCCCTTGACGCCTCGGCCTGACACACAGCATCAGCGTTGCCTCTGATTGGCCAAACCAAACCAGAGTCCACGTGGAGAGGTCCACACAAAGGCATGAGCACAGGGAGACGCAGCTCAGTGGGGACTGTTTTGTAATGAGACGAACCATACTGAGTAAAAGAAAAATATAAGTTAGAATAAAAATCAGATTCGCCTGTGGCAAGAAGATGATCTTGCCGAGAGGTGAAGCACACAGCCAATACTGAAATGTCAGCTCTGCCACTTCCAGGTTCTATGATCTTGATCCGATTTCTTGGCCAGTCTGTTTCTGCATCCTTTTCTGTTCAGTGAGGGTAACAACACTGAATGAGTTTGAAGTGAGTTAATACAAATAATGCACCTAATTACCAAGTCTGGCCCATGGTAAATACTCAAATAGATGTTAGCTATTGTTATTCATTTTATAGTTCTGCAATGGTGGGTGAGTTAAATTTGGTTTTAAGTTTTCCACTTCTGAGAAAAAGAGAGAAAAATACCCAGGTACAAGATTTGAAGTGTGCTTAAGTTGAGAAGACATCATGGGTCAGAAGAAGCTGTGCTGTGTCTAGCGCATTTGGCTTTGAATTTGGCAGCAGATCTGGGATAGTCTGCAAAGACACTGACATAGAGGAGCTCACTGTGAAAATAAATACATTTTTCAGCTGGGCCTGATGGCTCATGCTTGTAATCTCAGCACTTTGGGAGGCCGATGCAGGTGGATCACGAGGTAAGGAGTTCGAGGCCAGCCTGACCAACATGGAGAAACCCCGTCTCTACTAAAAATACAAAATTAGCTGGGTGTGGTGGCGCATGCCTATAATCCCAGCTACTCGGCCAGGAGAGGTTGAATCTTAGCCGATGCAGGAGAACCGCTTGAACTTGGGAGGTGGAGGTTGCAGTAAGCAGGATCACACCACTGCATTCCATCCTTGGCAACAAGAGTGAAGCTCCATCTCAAAAAAAAAAAAAAAAGTTGTATTTTTCTCCCAGAGCAAATGGTTAGAGGCAACACTGTCTAGAGGTTAGCAAGTCAAGCCTGACTGTCAGGATCCCCAGCCCTTCTCTCGCCTGGCTGAATGAACTTGGGAAAATCCATTCATCTCTTCAATGTTCAGCTTCCTTGTCTGTAAAACAGGCATAATACTAGTGCCTACCTCACGTGGGCAAAGGGATTCATCACGTAAAGTCTTAAACTTTATTGCCTGGCACATATCACTCAATGAATGTTTGTTTTTATTGTTATTAGTTGTACAGATGAGTTTAAGGGAGATTTTCTCTTTGCTATAAGAGAAACTCTCTGTGTACTCTTCACAGAGGGTGAGTGCTATTATGATAAATCACTCCTGTCTCTTTCTTAGAGGCACCTGGACTTGCAGATACTGTAATGAAGTAATAAATCAATAATAGAAATAATCAAATGAGAAAGTAATAATCCTTGCATTCAGGCTTCTTTTTAATTCTTTGCTATCCCCCAAATTTCCAAGTTAGTGAGCTTTATCATTTTTATGATGTATTTTATTTTATTTTATTTTATGTTATTGAGACATGGTCTTACTGTGTGACCCAGGCTGGAGTGCAGTGGTGTAATCATGGCTCACTGCAGCCTCAACCTCCTCTACTCAGGTGACCCTCCCACCTCAGCCTCCTGGTAGCTGGGACTACAGGCATACACCACCACATTGGCTACGTTTTGTTGTATTATTATTATTATTATTATTATTATTATTATTACTATTATTTTTGTAGAGAGAGGGTATTGCTATGTTACCCAGGCTGGTCTCAAACCCCTGAGCTCAAGCAATCTGCGTGCCTGCCTCAGCCTCCCCAAATGCTGGGACTCTAGGCATGAGCCACTGAGCCTGGCATTTTAATGATTTTATTCTCCACGGAACTTCATAGATGCTGACTATAAACAGCTCCAAACACCCTTCAAGGACTTCCAGAAATCCATTAACAGGGTCCAAACCATGGGTCTGTGCCTCTTCTTAGATGGCTCCTGTCCACATTTCCAAGGGTCTTGGGACCCCCAGTGGTGTGAAGTGAGGTTCATTATTTGCTCTACCCCTGGGGAAGTTCTCCCCTTCTCTCTTTGCCTCTTGCTTTCAGTCTGATTTATGGCTTTAGAAGGCTGGCCTGGAGAGTCTTAATTTAAAGCCTCTGTCAGAGGTTGTTACGTGAACGTGGTGCCAGTAAAAAGCTGTTTTCCTTTGGTTTTGCTCCTCTATTGCCTCTTTCATGGCATGAAATACGAGGTAGGAAAATAAGGCTACCAAATTGGGGTTGGGGGAGCTATTGAAAAATTCTTGCATAATCCCCTTGAAGTTGCCATGGTACCTTCCCAACCAGGGGCTGAAGTCAACATGCTGGATCTTTAAGCCAGATTTCCCAAGGCCCCTCTCCCTGCTCAGTTTCTGTCTCTTTCCTGCCTCTAGATGCTGCTCTGGTGGAGTCACAGTTGGAGGCAGAATCCCAAAGCTGATGTCTGTCCGCTGTTTTAAACTTCATTCTTCCTCTAGCCAAGGAGCTTCTGTTTAGCTTTGCTGTATTTACATTATGAAAACAGTAATTTTTTTCACTTCCCAAATTCAAAATTATATTTTATATTTTAATAGTGAATATGCTCTACCTACCTGCCTCCTGGCCTTCAGATATTTTTATGCCCCTAAAGAAATAGTCCTTTAACCCTGCAATGAGAATCACTGGGCTATTGTTTTTGAGCATTTTCCTAGCAGTGAGATGCGGCATTATTTTCCTATCATCTGACTTCTCTGTAAAACTGCATTGAGCTACTTTGTGTCTCTGTGTACTCCTACGGTTTGTTTAGCATACATGCTTTACCTATGTGTGTGTCATGAACAGAGCCATTATTTCAAGGAACTTGGCTTTTTTAAAGCGAAGAAGTTGATCGCTTGGGCCGTTGTTCAGTGTACAGCATGATTCTCCAGGTTGCTGATACCAAGTTCCTGGCTCTTAAGAACGGTATTTTTGTAACATGCTGGAATCATTCAGTGGGATGCCCAACACTACATTCCTGTCAACTTCTTCAAGAGAAGAGTTGTAGAACAAGGCTATGAAAAAAATATGGTAGGTAAATAAACGAGTAAATGAAAAATAAGGTAGTAGTACAGGTTTATGATATGATTCTTTTGTTATCAAAAAAGTAGATGTGTGCACCTGTATTTCCATGTATGTATGTACATAAAATCTAGGGAAGGTACAGTGTTTAACTTTAGTGGGATTATAGATTTTTCCAAAGTTTCTTTTTAAAAACTTCTTTGTAGTAAGAAACCCAACACTATTTATTTTTAATAATTAAAACAAAAAGAAAACCAGGAAAAAAAAAAAAAAGTGAAGCCAGGCAGGCTCAGTGGTTGATTGGGAAGAATTCTCAGGTAAGCGGCTGTGCAGGTATGAGACGCCCTGGAGCTGTCCATGCTGGACGCAGGGCACCATGCACTGTCTCAGCCTGGGACTGGCTCAGGGGAAACCAGGTTTTGGCTGTTCAGACATGTGCGTGTGTTCCTGAGGCCGCTGAGTGCAGATACCTTCTGGCTGGGCCTGTTTTCTCTCCCATTGGATGGAAGCAGCATTGTGTAATTCACCGAAGTTCGCTTGGTCTGCTTTGTCCAGCGCATTGGAGGGTCGGGAGGAGCCAGGGTTGGACCTTGTTTCTGCTCCTCCTGGGCGCTGAGCGTCACTCCACATGAGGCTTGTGGCCACGGCTCCATCCTGCTGTGTCTGGGCTTGGAAAGGTCTACGTGCAGAGGCATTCTTGCATCGGTTCCCAGGGCAGCCAGCCTCCTGCACCCTCCTCTCCTGCAGCCAGTAGACAGAGCATCAGCAGGAGCCACTCTGAAAACAGTGAGATATTCCACCCTCGGGGCAAGCTGCTACTCTGAGAAGGGACATCCCTGGAGTCCCTGGCTGGCTTGTTGCTGCAGTTGAACCTCTTTTGTGGGAATGCTAATGAATGCTGGCCCCAGAGATGGCCATGGGGAGGTTCTGAACCTCCAGCCCCCTCAGCATGGCGCTGACATGGGAGATAGCTCTCTGTGGTAATTCATCAACCAAGCAGCCCATCAGTTCCTTGGGTCCAGGCCCGGTCCTTGCTATTTACTCTGGGTGCTGGTCACAGAAGACAGGAATGTTAAATTATAGGAGTGATAGTCACCACAGACTGTGTCTTCCTTTTCAGAGAAAGTCCACTCGTGTGACCAGGAGAGGCAGAGTGCCCTGGAAGAGGCTCGGCAGAATCCCCGCGAGGGTATTGTCATCCCTGAATGTGCCCCTGGGGGACTCTATAAGCCAGTGCAGTGCCACCAGTCCACTGGCTATTGCTGGTGTGTGCTGGTGGACACAGGGCGCCCGCTGCCTGGGACCTCCACACGGTAAGCCCCCTCGGGCTGGGTCCCGGGAAAAACGGACCTGCTGCCTGTTATGCATGCTGGCATCTCCCAGCATTCCTTCCCTGCTTTGGTGGGAATTGACTGCCTGGGAGAGCAATAATTTCATTCATGAGTAGAAGAGTTTCAGGTAGGAAGACCCTGGGACCTGGATTCTGCTCACACGCCTGTCTCTTTCTAACTTAAGACCTTGGAACAGTACTTAACCTCTCTGAATGTCAGTTTGCCCTGTCTAAGCCATTAGGTTCCATGGATCAAAAGATACTGTGTGCAGCTCAAGTGTCATTGTTATTATGCTTGAGTGTTTGAAATGACATGCTTGAACATATCTCAATGGAAACACTGATTCTAAGATTGCCTTGTAGCTGCCAAATAGCACAAGGGATATTGTGCTGCCCACCCTTGGTGCTTTAGGCTTGGTGACAATACAGATCATTGCTGGGCAGCAGTGACTGAAGTAGGCTCAGTTGCCAGCCCCTTCCAACCCCCATATTTCTTTTCCCAGCTACGTGATGCCCAGTTGTGAGAGCGATGCCAGGGCCAAGAGTACAGAGACAGATGACCCCTTCAAGGACAGGGAGCTACCAGGTGGGACACGATGCTGCCCCTGCCGGCGCCTTCACCTCCTTCTCATCACGTACCCTCTCATCGTGCAGAAGAAGCTCTCTCTTCTTTGTTTCCCGTGTGTGAGACAGAGCCAGGAGCCCATGGGATCCGCATCCCGGTCTGGGATTTATTCCTAATTAGCTCTGTGCTCTTGTGGATGTTGCTTCTCTTCTTGTGCCTCCTCGCTTTATAATGTAGTCATTACATTATAATGACATTACATTATAAGGTAATGACAGAGACAGGTTAAAATTTTGTCTCTGCAATTCTTCAGTGCATTGTCCTTCTGAGGTCCATGGGGACAATGTTTTGGGCACTGTGAGTTATTTTTTCCAGGGCTGTGAGGATAAGATAGCTTACAGGGAAGGGTTGTCCTGAGTGATGTGGACAGTGTCTGTTGCCTGCTCTGAAGAGGCAGACGACCCCTGGTGACACAGGACAACCAAGAGTGTGACACAAGACATATAGGCAGGGCCCTGAGACCTCCAAATGGATGCTGTGCGGATTTCTCCTTATTTATAGTGGTCTCTGCCTGCAAGTTACAGTAAAATTACCAAATATTAGTGGTTTGGAATCCTGTTGTTTTAGATAGCACAAAGTCAGATCAGCACTGGTGGGAAATGGGCCACCTTCCCTTGATCTATCAGGACTCCAAGTGAGAACTGAAAGCAGAGAGTTCTAAAAGTCAGGGAGTTTCCACATGAGGTTTGTAGAAATCACCCCATCACAAGAATGGAGTCATGGTGGGCAGGGGACCCCTTTTAGCCATCCCCTCAACAAATGTGAATTTGAGATGCTACTATGCGCCAGGCACTGAGTATAATCTAGTGGTCAAAGTTGACGTGAGACTTACTAAGTAGAGACAGATTGGAGACTAATAAATGAATATGGGCATTTATAAACAGTCATGGCAGATACTCTGAAGGAAAAGTGGAATGCGCTGTGAGAATGGCAGGGAGAACCTGCTTCAGATTCCACAGAAGCATGTGTTGAA
Organism: Saimiri boliviensis; assembly: GCF_048565385.1. Taxonomy (NCBI): domain Eukaryota; kingdom Metazoa; phylum Chordata; class Mammalia; order Primates; family Cebidae; genus Saimiri; species Saimiri boliviensis. Next base: position 33,721,781 of record NC_133450.1, on the reverse strand, counting down.
CCTGAGACCTGGAGGATTTGGAGAGAGAAGAGAATGAGCTAGTTGCTGTGGAGAGGAGCACTGGGAGTAGCACAGAGGGCCCATTTGGTGCTGGTGATCGTGACTTTGTAGGACAACCGTCTATCCAATTGTCCGGTGGTGTTTTCCCCAGCTACTTGGTATAGACGTGGAAAAGGCTATCTATGAGAAGGTTCATCTGTGCTTTACTGTGTTTTGCTGGAATAGTGCAAGGAGGAAAAGAGGAGCAAAGGACTTGGGGCTATTTACAAGAGAGATGCTATAGTTATAATCTAAGATGGATGAGGAGGGAGGTGAAAACAGGAGGAGGCGCTTGGATGGACCCGGTGGTGGGTATACTTAAGTCAACTTTGACCACGGGGGTTCTCTCCCTCCCTTGTGCTCCCACAGCTTCTGGTTCCTACCCCTAGCATAGTATTTTTTCTCACTTTAGGATGACTGCTTGGCTATTAGCTTGAGTTCTCCTACAGATATGAACTTCACCAGGATAAGGACCTTCTGTATTGTTTACTGCTGTATCCCTAGCGTTTAACTTAGTGCCTGAGTTGATGTCTAGCAAAAATGTGTGGAATGGAAGTAAACTGAAAGCATTATTTGGTCTGATGGTCCTTTGTTGGGTCTGGGTAAAGGAACTATGGACGTTTATGAGACTCATCTGATCTGTACACAAATCCCTAAAGTGGATTTGGCTAAACAGGAAGGGCTTTGAGAAGTTTAAGTAAGGATGGTAGTTGAGAAAGCTGTTGACTTGTTTATTACCTGGCATCTGCCTTCAAATCTCATTTTATCTTTTAGGCTGTCCAGAAGGGAAGAAAATGGAGTTTATCACCAGCCTACTGGATGCTCTCACCACTGACATGGTTCAGGCCATTAACTCAGCAGCGCCCACTGGAGGTGGGAGGTGAGGATATAGCAGGACTCAGGCTCAAAAGGGAATGTGAAGACCCTTGACTTTTCAGATGCTGAGGGCAGGGTTTGGGGAGGGCAAGGGCTGGAAATTGATCTTTTTCCTGAAACCACGTACCCATAGCTTTGACCTGCCTTCTGCCGAAAATCTTCCTGCTCCTCTACCTTCCCTATTCTTTGGGAGCTGCTTGCCCCTCGCTTTGAGTGACCTGATTTATAGGAAAGTCCAGGACTGTCTGGGACTTCCAGCTGTTTAATCTCAGAAGGTGATGGGTTGGAGTGAGGGTTCTGAATGGCCGGAAGGATGGTGGGCATATCACGGGGACAAGGAGGGCAGAGAGGAAGCACAAAGCACTTTGTGATTTTCTTCTCTCCTGAGAAGGCAGGAACCAAATGCCTTTTTGATCTCCTGAGAATTCAAGGAGCTATTGGCAATGGAATCGGACACTCACATAGCCAAATCCAGCTTAGGTCAGGAATCGAGGTGACAGCTGAGGCAGTGCTGACATGAGGCTGAAAGGCATTTGCTCCCCAGTAACCAGCATCACTGGCACTCATGAGTTTGGCCCCATTAGGCCAGTCGGTTGGAGATGCATATGTGTATTCATCCACCACTTACTACCTTCTGAACATGGAAGACGCAGCTAACACTGAGCTAAGGAAGAGGTGTCTGGGGATATGAGGCATGGCCCACCTTCAAAGGATGCAGCCTAGTGGGGATACTAGACCATAGATAGATATTTACAGACTCTGTGGTGAGTGCTAGGACAGAAGTGGAAGAACAGAGAATGGTTGTCTAACTGAGTCTGGAAGAGTCAGAGAAGACTTCCTGGAGGAGGTGATAGCTGAGCTGAGTTTTGAAGGATAGGTAGGACTTAGCCAGTCAAAGAAAAGAGAAAGCCATTCCAGGGAGAAGAAAAGAATATTGCGGCTCCAAAAAAGTGCATGTCTGTGGTTCAGTTAGGTTGTGCTGGGGTGGACAGGTGGCAGAGGAGGAGGCGGAAGAGCTGAGAGTGGTGGTCGGAAGGTGGGAGAGGGGGGCGGGACTCAGATCCCAAAAGGCCTCTGAGACGTGCTGAGTAAAACTCCTGCTTATGAAGCCAGAGGGGGAGGCACAGCAGGGGCTGGCGGAGACAAGTGGAGGGGTGTCTCGGCTCCTCACAGCAGCAGGGGAGGTGGCGTAGGCTTGGCCTGACTTTAAACTTTCACGGCTCACTGAGGAGAGGGAGCTGGTTCCCCCCGCATCTGCCCAGAGGCAGAGTTGTTATCAAGAAGGCAAGGAATGCCACCAGGAGAACAAGACTCGGCCCGTGGAAGGCCACCAGCATGGCTCCCTCAGTGGCGATTCGTAGGACCATATGGTATGTATTCAGGGTAGGAGTTTAGGGCTCCAGTCCCACATCCTGAGGCAGGCGAGGCAGCCGTTTTGAAAACTCAATTTTATATCAAATCAAAGTGAGTGTACACAATAGCCAAGAGGTGGAAACAACCTCAGTGCCCATCAGTGGATGAATAAAGAACATGTGGTATGTGTCTACGGTGGAGTAATATTCAGTCTTAAAAGAGAGAGAAATCCTGTTATATTGAGACATTACGCTAAGTGGAAGGAGGCAGTCACAAACACAGATGCTGTGTGATTCCACATACATGAGGTATCTGAAGCCGTCAGATGTAGAAGCAGAGAGTAGAGTGCCAGTTGCCAGGGATTTGGGGGAGTTACTAACCAATGAGTGTTAAGTTTCAGTAAAGCAAGATGAAGAAGTCCCAGGGATGCTACACAACACTGTCCCTGAGTTCACAGCACAGTGCTTTACACTCAGACGTTAACAGGCTGGGTCTCCTGTTTGGTGTTCTTACCAAAACGCATTTTTTTTTTTAAGAAAAAGGATAAAAAAGAAAAGAAGTGAGTGCCGTGGTTGCCCGTCTTGGAAACCGCTTGTTGGGTACTTGCCTGAGCCCCCCCGCCATGGTCCCGTGAGCTCTGAGGCTGGTTTCTGGCTGGGGTTCTGTTTCTGCCGCCCACGTGGGTGAGGGCCAGGCCTCCTCCAGGAGGGGCACAGCACTAAGTCTGAGAACGATGAAGACGGGGTCCGACAGATGCTCCAGGCAGCTCGTGGCACTCAGCCGCTCAGGCTCTGAGACAGAGAGGCTGGCATCTGGATCTCCAGGAAGAGGGGCGAGGGTGAATTTTGAAAAGGCATGTTCAGTATTGTTGGCCTTGATGTTATTTGTGTTTAGAATATGAAAAAATACCTGTTGTTGGCTGGGTGCGGTGGTTCGCGCCTATAATCCCGTTTTGGGAGGCCAAGACGGGTGGATCACGAGGTCAGGAGATGGAGACCATCCTGGCTAACACGGTAAAACCCCATCAGCCTGGGCGACAGAGCGAGGCTTCGTCTCCAAAGGAAAAAACCTGTGGTTTCGGGCAAAAACAGGCATGAGAGATTCATGTTTTATGTTTATATTTATGTTAAGAAGAGAGGGAAAAAGAAAAAAGGAGGGTCATGGGCTTAAACATTTCTGGTCTGGGAGCGTCCCACTTACATCTCCCTGCAGGCTGCTGGCACTGCCCCCAGCTTGGGGGTCCCACCTGCAGTTCTGCCTGAGTCCTAAGGAGGCAGGACTTCAAACTCCCCCTTGGTGGCTTTCCCGAGAGCACTGAGTGGTCCCCGCTGCAGGCGGGAGACGCAGATGGGCCCCGCTGCCAGGGGAAGTCAGGATTTGTGCCTTATCCTCAAATGGCAGGCAGAGGGATTTTTACAGGCAAGGAAAGCTACGAAATTTATAATTTTTTTAATACCAGTGTGTCCTTAGGGAAGAGGCTCCTTTTTCTATTCTATTGGAAGAGATTTCTCAAAAAATAATTGTTCCAAAACATGTTTTTCATTTTAAGCTCTTATTAGCTTGACTATGCATGGTTTTGATGGGAATGAAATATTTGAACTGCCTTTGGTAGTTATGTTACCTAAAGGCTGGACTTTAATCAAAAGACAGACAAGATGCTCCAAGAAATCGTTTAGAAATCAAGGAAGTGGGTAGGTAAAGGGAGAAGAAAGAGAGAAACTGTTATCCAGGAAGGGAGCCTCCAGGGTTACCAGTGTAGTAACAGGGTTTAAGGCTGTCCCAGATCTTCCCACTGTATTCAGCAAAAGCCCTAACTCAGGCTGGCCCTTCAGGACAATCTTGCCAGCCCCGCCTCTCCCCACATATTTTTCTCCTTCCCACCGTTATGTTCCAGGCACTGGTTCTCCTCAGTTCTGGTTCCTTAAACAAGTCAAGCTCTTGCCTGTTCCAGGACCTCTGTGTCAGTTGCTCCTAGAATTCAGTTCCCCATCTTCCCATGATTGGCCCCTGCTTATCTATTTCAATGTCACTTTCTCAAGGACCACTCAATCTACAGGAGCTGCCTGCTCACCCTGTACCTCAGCACCCCTTTTTAACACTCAACCTGGTGTATATCACGGTCTGATATTTTGCTGGCTTGTTGATATATTATCTGTCTCCCCAAACCCAATAAAAATTTAAGTTCTATGAGAGAAGAAACATTTTTTGTCTTCTTCTCTGCTGTATTCCCAGAGCTTAGACTAGTTCCTGGAACTGCTAGATGCCCAATAAAACGTGTTAAATGAATAAACAGCTAGAGGGACGGGGGATAGATGGATGGATCCCTGTCTTGATAAGACCCCTTTCTGGCACACATCAGAGGGTCTATCGACTATCTCAAGACCAAGTGTAAGGCTGGAGCCAGCTGTCAAGTTTCCTGTGATGCTATTTTGTAACTAGGGCCCTTGGGCACCCTGGCTGGGCCCCAGGGATGTGGGGTGCTGTGCAAACAGACCCTAGCCAGTCATCCCTCTTGTCTGATGGAAGAGCAGAGGTGTGGAGCAGCTGGAAGTCAGTTAGCTTGTCTGGAACAGGACTGACAGAGACAATTAGGAAGCCCAGGCTTCCTGCATTTTGGCCTTGGTTGTGGAGTTCAGGCAGAGTTGGGGCTGCAGGCATGAGGTTAACGAAGCCTAGTCTGATCCCTCCTGTATCCTCTCAGACTCTAGCAGTTAAAGCTGAACATCAGCTGAGGCCAGGGAAACAGTCCCACTTGGAGACAATGGGAAAAAGGGATGGAAGATGTTTGGATAGTGCAGAAAAAAAAGGTGTCTTCCTGTTGGCCATGGAGATGTTGGCTTTGCATCAACTCTCACCTTTCAACCCGCCCCTGGTATGAGCTTCCTGCTAGGTTCTGGGGCATCTGAAGAAAAGGGCGTAGTTTCTGGCCTGGAAGGGAGATCTAGAACAACCGTATGCCAGCAGTGCAAAATTGGGGGGATAATAGAGGCTGAGAAAGTGTTGCAGGGACCCTGGGGAAGACAGCAAAGGCTTTTCATGGGAGCAAGAGTGAAGCCCCATCTTCACGTACAAATGGGAAAATGCCTGAGCTAGATGGACCAGGGGTAAGGGCCTTCCAGCAGAGGGGACCATGTGAGTACTGAGGTGTGAACAGGGTAGGGCATGAAGAAGGAATTGTAGGAAGTAGTATGGTTTATGTTTGGAAGTCAGGATGGGGACCGGTAGGAGGTGAGGCTGCAGAGCTGGACAGAGCCCAGATGGTGCCAGGTCCCGGGAATCAAGCTGCAGAGCAGAAGGGAGCTGCAAGTTTAGGTGGGCATTTTTGCAGAGTCATCCTGATAGCCCTGTGGAAGCAGGATTGGAGAGGAGCAAAACAGGCAGGAAGATTATAGCAAGTGCCAGCATGAAGGGTGATGAGGACATGGAATGTGGGAAAGGGATGATTTGCTGAAGCTTTTGTAAAGAAATCGATAAAAATTTCAAGACTTGCTAGATGCAGGGAGTGGAAGAGTGGGAGGCATCAACTCCCTTTTCTGGCTGGATTTAGTAGCAAAAAGCAGTGCTACAGAGATCTAAAAATAGGCAGAGTAGAATGACGTGTCTGCGGAAACTCTATGGCAGGTGCATGGGAGGGGGTGCCTTGCAAATATCACTGGGTGATAGCCCCTCTCCGTGAATGTTTTCTGGGTGAGTGAGTTATCCTTTCGGCTCCTCTGGCCAGAGCTCCAGGAGGCAATGCTCCCCCTTAGATCAGCCTTCCTGTAGCACCCACAGCATTTATCAGTCCCAAAGTTAGATTTCTGAGATCTGAGCTGCAGAGTCTTCTAGAGCAGGAACACCCTGGAAAAGTCAACTTTGAGGGAAAGTCAACTTTGAGGGGAGGTGGGAAGGGCTGTGTGAGCCTCTTGGCCCTGCACGTGGTCCCCCAAGGGGAGACTGTACTGTGGCTTCCTCCTTCCTGCCTAGTGTGGTTGCCCGTTGATGGCTTTGCAAGAAAGAGGCTGGAATGTGGCTGACTTGGCATTTCCCTGCCGCACCCGCACAGCTGGTGGGGCCTGGACCCAACTCCAGACAGGGCTCAGTTGGTCTGCTTGGCTTGGCTAGTGCCTCCAGGCCGCCCCGCCTTACCTTCTCTAAAACTGCTTAGGACAGCAGAACTGGGCCTGAGATCTTGGCCAAAGCAGGTTTCCTTGTGGTAAACGGAGCTGGCTCTCCCGCTGTGCGTTGCAGCCGAGGCCCGGTGAGGTTGAGGCTGCAGAAGCAAAACTGAAAGTGCTGCGGGAGAAGGGTGGCCTGGCCGCCTCTGAAACTGGGAGGGGGCTCGGTGGGGCCGGCTGGGGAAGGGGCTTGGCTCTAGTGGGTTTCCTCATCCCTGGGGGCAGAAGTCAACGGGACAGCCACAAAAACAGCGCAGAGGTAGTGCAGACACCAGCGTTGTCTGGCTCATATTGTCTGAACCATAGTCTTCTAAAATCTGGAATTTGGTGTCATTTGGGTGTGTCTTTCCCTACCACATTCAAGGCAACTTGGATATTCTACCTATCCAGTGGGCCCTTTTAGTAGAAGTAGAACATTACCCATGGAGAAGTCTGCAGTGTAGACAAGTGAGGGCTATTACACTGATCCCAAGGAGCCCTCGCTCCGTCTAACTTAGGTCCCCAGCCCTTGCCTGATGAGCAGCATTGAATTCAGCAGTCCTGACCTCCAGTGGAATATGTGTGTGCTCGGGTAAGGCAAGTTGGAGCCTGAGGCCAGTGTAAGCCTGGAGCTGGGAGGAGAAGGGGGAGGTTGCAAGACTTGGCCTATGGCTTTGCTGTTAGGGTGTCAGTGGGTGACTGAGGGGGTCTAACTGTGATGGAAAGTCTCTAGCAAAGACTGCTTGAGAGACTCCTGAAGCTCTGGGGGAGGCCTCCCTGCTCCATGCCTATCCAGCACTCCCCCAGGAAAAATCTCAGATTCTGTTCCATTAACAGAGGCCTCTTGGGTCTTCTTTTGCACACACTGACTGCTATGCCAGGACTCCTGCTGGATTCCAGTCTTAGCCAAGAGCTTGGATAAAGCATGGTGGGTACCTGCTCTCAACGTCCTCTGTGACTTAAGGCTGTGGCCAGGCCAGAAACTTGATTTACACAGTTTTTAAATCCATTGCCTTCAATAGTTTTGTTGGAAATGGGGAAACTAGCCCAGAGACCCTCCCAGCTGCTGTGGTCTATCTCCCTCCATCTTCTCCTAGAAGCATCGTGCTTAAATACTCTCCCTGGGCCACGGCTAGAGCCTCCATTCCTCCAGATCAAGAGTTTTGTTTTGTTTCTGTCTTTTTTTTAAACCTGAGTCCAGGGACTTTGAATGGGCTTTAGGGAGTTCATTACTCTCCTAAAATCTGCAGACTTCTCTGTGTATGTGCATTTCTCTAGAGAGAGAGCCTATATCTTTGTGTAGGTTCTCAGAGGGTCTGCCATCCTTCATGGACTCAAAGCTGAGATGTTCTGCTATTAATGTGCTTGGAGTTTGGCTTTGCCAAAGTGTTGGATTCCAAAGATGACCCCAGGGCTAACCAGCTTACAGGTAGATGTAGGGCTCTCTTACTTGGGGGTTTTGGGGTTGTTTTGGCAGCCAAAGGAGTTCAGAAGCAGAAAGTATCGTGCTAGCTGGGAAGGAAGGAGGAAGGCAGCAGGACCCTCAGGCCCCACAGGGCAGGCTGTGGGTCGTGGCAGTGTTAGAGGGAGCCCAGAGTCACTGCTTGGAGAGGCTCAAAGTATCTCTCCCGAGGTAGTGAGCACTGCACTGGGCTAACCCAGTGGCTCACCTGGGAGCCAGGCAGGGTTGTCGGCAGCAATCAGAAGTCATGGTTTCCCTGCACTGGGAGGTCCTGATGGGAGTGAAGAGAGTCGAAATGTTTTTCTGGTAAGGAGATGACAGGAAGGGAAAGTCAGAGGAGAGGCAGGGAAAGGGGCAGGAGCCAGATGATGGTCACTCTCAGGCATGGAAGGAAACTCTTGGAGGTTGTAAAGTCAGGAAGAAGAACTGCTTCTTGCTGCAAAATAGCCCAAAGGAGGGTGGTAGAGCTCTATCAATGGAGTTGCTGAAAGTTGGACAGACGGGAGCCCCAGAAACACGTGTTAGAGGGACGCACCTCCCCTGGCAGGGCCTCTGGGTGGGATGACCTCATCCCTTCCCGTCTCAGCGACTGAGGCTTTATTATTCCAGCCTCTAGGTAGACATTACGCTATACTGAGCCTAAAGGTTAAAGGAAGAGCTGCCTTTGCCTTGGAACTCTCATGGCTCCCTGGCGACGGGGGGCTGAGCAGGAAGGTCCCTGAGTGCCTCCCCCATTGCCTGGGAGAACCCAGTTCCTTCCTTGGGGGCCTTCTGTTTCTCCCTCACAGCCTGTGTCCTCCCTGCTGTTTAGGGAAAGGCAGGGACAGACGGGTCACTCCCCTACCTGCACCAAGAGCATCCCAACAGAAATTTCTGCCTGTGCAGCTGGAATATACCACAGGGGCCATCTAAGAGTGAATATTGCAGGTAAAATAGGGGAAGGTGGAAAACACCAGAACACTGAATATGCTGGCAGTGACAAAATCTGAGTTCTGCAGTGAATAACTTCATGCCTGTTTCAAAGACCTCCTGAGCCTGGTTTCCATGACAAACTAAGCAGATTTCCTAAGAGTTAGAGGCAGCTGGCAGCTCTCCACGGCTCCTCACACCTTCTGCCAGGTACTTTCTGAGTTAAACCTGTCAGGATGAGGTCCCCCTGGCAGATCCACTAATTGCATCCTCCTGGAATCAGTTCAGGATGCCCGGAGTACCTGCCCAAGACTGAAATTCACCTAATTAGGAATAGGCATCTAACAGGGATGGGTGACTGGCTTTCTTTTCCCCCATAATGTAACTTCTTTTTACCTGACTTTGGAGGTTACTTGCGGGGACGGGTGGAAGAGGAGGGAGTTTGCAGACTTGCTCACAGGGGAAGGGTCAGAGACGATCTCCTTTCTGGAAACCTCGCAAACCCCAGAGAAGAGAGTGTGGCATGGCAAGAGCTTTGAGTAGTTTTCCCACCAGGAGCAGCTTCAGAATGTGCAGACGGGCCTTGAACCCTGGTCTAGGATCCCTGTGGAATAGGGAGCCCTCTGCCCTGCTTCTGACCTCTGGTATCATGCACTCTGTCCCAGTGTCCTGGACACTGAGGATGTGAATGTGGGACTTCCAACCTCAACCTTATTCTCCTTCCCCAGGGGAAGTGCACAGGGGCCTCGATCACATTCACTCAGTGCCAAGCCCCGGGATCAGGAGCTTGGAGTTCGTGGGGTTCCATTCACCTGGTAGTGATCCAGTGAGTCCCTCTATAATAAACCAATTATTGGCTTAAAAAGTTGTAAATCATGGTTATCACCCTGACTCCTTTTTGGAAGAAAATAGGACACAGCTAAGTACATAACAAAGATGGGTAGGCCATTGCATACACGAAGACGCTGGTCTTGTAACTTGATGGGGGGCTGTGGTAGACGTGGTTGTGACCGCCTCTGGACTCCAGGAAATGTTCTCGGTGACTCTAGCCCAGTGTTTCTCAGCAGAATCACCTGGCGGTGTTGGTGAATAGGTGGTTTCCTGGACCCACCCCAGACCTCCTGACTAAAACCTCAGGCTGGAGAGACTCATCCCCAGGCGGTCCAGGCTTTTCCAGTTTTAGAGCTTCTGTTTGTGTCTGTCCCACTTGCCCTCTTCTCTCAATTCCTGCTACACTGGGTGTCTAGCAGTGATGGACCATAGGGGCCCCACACTCCACATTCAGTTGTCATGACTCTTCTCACCTCTGTGGCTCTGTCTCAGAGAGATAGTGACCCGCTTTGGCCAGGGGTACACCCTCCAGCGCCCAGACTGGCTCTGAGTGTGCAGTGGATGCTCAGAGCACCTTCCCCGGAGTCACATCCATCCCAGGGCACATGCTTACCTGTGATGAACAGCTTGTTTGCAGTGAGTGCTAGGCCAGGGGAAGGACCATTTGGATTCCAGCTCTGGTTTATTCAGTGAATTAGATCAAGTGAGTTTGTCTTGAGCATCCATCATGTACAAAAACATTCCCGGCTCTGGTAGAGGATGAGGCATGTTCATGTAATAAGGATCCACTTGGGGAGCCATGAGAAAAGAATTGTCCATTCTTGGGATTTGAGTCAGAGATGGCTTGATGCTGCTACAGGCCGAGCCACTCTGGGTGACTTTGGCTTGGAGGAACTGTTTCTACTTGACGTTCTGTGAAGTAGTCATGGCAGGGCTGATGGTTCCTGCAAGATCCTAAGTAGTGTTCTCTGGGGTGGGGGTGTTTGTCAATGGCCCAGGTTCTCAGAGCCGGACCCCAGCCACACCCTGGAGGAGCGAGTGGTGCATTGGTATTTCAGCCAGCTGGACAGCAATAGCAGCAGTGACATTAACAAGCGGGAGATGAAGCCCTTCAAGCGCTATGTGAAGAAGAAAGCCAAGCCCAAGAAATGTGCCCGGCGTTTCACCGACTACTGTGACCTGAACAAGGACAAGGTCATCTCACTGCCTGAGCTGAAGGGCTGCCTGGGTGTTAGCAAAGAAGGTGAGTCCTCTCCCTGTGCTCCTGGCCTTTCAATACTTGCCCCCACCCAGATATGGGACCAAGGGCTCTCTGATACTTGAGATCCCGGCTACTCATCTATTCAACAATTATTTGCTGGGAGTGTGCTATGCTTCATGTGAGATGTTTGAGACAGTGGTGGAATTGACTGATAAGATCCCTATCCTTGCACAGGAGACAGAGCTTAAATAAGCACTCACATACGCCGTGGTAAGTGCTGTGAGAGTGTGCTGGGGGTGCCAGGCTACAGTTACAAGTAGACCCATACAGCATGGCTCAACACAGTGGAAAACTTTTGTCCAGCGTGTGTAATAGTTCAGCATGGTCACATGTTATAGGGTGTGTGTGTAGGGGAAGGAATAGGGGCAGGGATTGCTCTCTGTAGTCAGTCTGGAATCCAGGCTAAGAGTGACTCTGCCATCTTCATCATGTGGCTTCCAAGGTTGCTCTGGGGGTCATCTCCAGCCTCAGTCAACCAGATGAAGCAGACATGAAGCAGTGCATGTGAGGGAGTTTTATGGGCCAGTCCTGGAAATGAGCCTCATTCCACTGGTATTTCACTGGAAATGAGCCTCATTCCTGCTGGTATTTCACTGGAAATGAGCCTCATTCCTGCTGGTATTTCACTGGAAATGAGCCTCATTCTCGCTGGTATTTCACTGGAAATGAACCTTATTCTCGCTGGTATTTCACTGGAAATGAACCTCATTCTCGCTGATATTTCACTGGAAATGACCCTCATTCCTGCTGGTATTTCACTGGAAGTGAGCCTCATTCTCGCTGGTATTTCACTGGAAATGAGCCTCATTCCTGCTGGTATTTCACTGGAAATGACACTCATTCCGCTGGTATTTCACTGGAAATGAGACTTATTCCACTGGTATTTCACTGGCCAGAACTCATCACTAGGAAGGCTGGATTATATGGGCCAGCCCTGGAAACAATACACATTCCTGCTCATAATTCACTGGCCAGAACTCGTCATTAGGGAAGGGAACCAGGAAGAGGACAGCATGAATTCTGGCAAACAGCGGATCATCTCTTTCACAGTAGAGCAAGTGCAGAACATTGTAGCAACATATATAGGGATACTCAAGACACTAAGGAGCAGACAGCCTTGGAAATCTTTGTGAAGGAAGTGATGCCTAAACCAGGGCTCAGCAAACAAAGGCCTGAATGCTCCAACCAGTCTGCAGCCTGCTTTTGTACAGCCCGTGAACTAAATGTTTTTTGCATTTGTAAAGATCTGTAAGATTTTTATGAAAGAAGAATATATAACAGGGACTATACGTGGCCCACAAAGCCTGAAATATTTACTATCTAGTCTCTCGCAGATAAATTTGCCAACCCATGGTCTAACCCAATACTGGAAACATGAGTAAGAGGTGGCCAAGCAGACGGGTCAGGAGACTAAGAGTGTGTTAAGCTGAGGCAAATGAGTGAAGCTCTGGAGGTGAAGAAACAGTTTTCAATGAGCTAAAGGATGTGTGTGTGACTGACATTAATATTTTAACAGTGATAGGAAGAGCCGGGGTGGTGACAAGAGGCAAGGTGAAGTTGGAGAGTTTTTAAATTCAAGTGAAAGAGTTTAGACTTTATGAGGGTAGTGGAAAGCTGCTGAAGGGGTTCAATCAGAGAATTGATAGTATCAGTTTTTCTTTAAAAAGTATTCTGGCTGCAGGGCAGGACATGGATTGGAAATGAGCAAGGCAGGGTCACCCAAGAGGAGGCATGGCACAGTCCAGGCTAGAGTGATGGGGGGCCAGGTTATGAAAACACAGCAGCATGAGGGGGATGGGGAGAAATGGGTGACTGGAGATCAAGCTGGGTATGGGGCAAAGGTGAGTTTGTGCTGCTGGAGGCAGGGCTGCTCACTGAGATGCATAACATGGAAGGAAGAGCAGCTTAGGTGTAAAGGGCTAGGGGAGACCCATGTATGGTTTGGACATGTTGAGTTGGATGCACGTGAAGGATGAGTGGCTCCATAATGCAGGCGAAGGGTCTGAAGATGCAGGTTTGGGTGATGCTGACTTATTTGAAATGAAAGCTTTGGAAAAGGTGAGATTACCTAGGGAGAGAGTTTAGCAGAAGAAGACAAAAAGGCATTTTCATTCTTCCTCAGTTGTCAGCATAAACCCAAAGAGTAGCATGGGAAATGGGTTCCCATAGGAACCTGGGCTTGGGACCCACACCTTCCATGGCTGTTTGTGACCTTGGTTCTGGGGCTTACTGCTATGTGACTTCATCACTACGGGCATGCCTGTCTGATGAGGATGCTTCTCTGTTCCCATGGTACTCTGAGTCTCCAGGACTCAGTACTATGTTATGGTTCAAACCCTGCCTCTGTCTGGCCTTGCTCTTTTGCCACATGTGGCTTGAGTGTCCCTTATCTGAAATGCTTGGGACAAGAAGTGTTTAGAAGTTTTCCAGATTTTGTAATATTTACATTACACGTTCTGGTTGAGCGTCCCAAATCCACAAAATCTGAAATCCAATGTGCTCCAGTGAGCATGTCTTTTGAGCATCATGCCAGCACTTAAAAGGTTTTGGATTTTGGAGCATTTTAGATTTCAGTTCAGTACAAATGACTGACCCATTCTGCATTTCAGTTTCTTCATCTATCTAATGGGAATAATGCTCGAGTCTATCTCAGGACTGTTGAGCTGATTAAATGGGACAGTGAGTGAAAACATTTCCCATAGTGCCTGAGACATTGAAATAACTCAGTTTAATATTAGTATTCTTCTTTGTAAGATGATTGCCTCTCTCAGTAGCACTTGTCACACTGTACTGCACTTTTCCAATTACCTCTCCTTCTCAGTTTCTAACCTCTAGCACAGTACATGGCACCTAGAAGTTCATTAAGTCCTTGTGAAATGAATGAATAAATGAAGGAATGAATGGATGAAGGGGTTGCCCCTTCTGGTGACATTATGCTCTGACACACTTGGAATTTGTGGTCCTTTTGCCGAGCACAGCAGATGGCCAAGATCAGGAAGAGACTATCCAGTGTTCATGTAGACCCCAGGCATACCAGGGGCACTTCTGGGCTGAGCGACGATGTTCTGTCCTGACCCTGCTCTCTGTCCCCTTCCTGTGCTGCTAGTCCTGGTCTGCACAGCACACAGAAGTCAAACCATGGCTGAGTGTGGTGACCTCAAGTCCACCGAGCTCAGGGAGCCCTCCTAGCCTTCCTCTGAAGCCTTTCCAGGCACCAGGTGTCTGTCAGTCTCAGCTGACACATAGGACCTGACAGAAGCATCCAGAGAAAACTGTGAACTGGAACATAGCATTTAGAGATCACTGGTCATCTGGATGTTCCTTCTCAACCCAGGCTCAGCTGGGAACAAGTGTTAGTTTCAGTTATCCTCAAAGCCTTGCCTACAGAGGCCCCTAGGGTGCTTTGGAATGCAACGGTCCTTCTTGGCCCAATACACCCTCTTGAAGCCCCCACCTCAAAGGTAGGACTATAAAGACGAGAGCTTTGGAATTACTGTCGACCCCTAAACACATTGCCTGGTTGAAAGTCTACCCAGAGAGCCCGTGTCTGTGACACGTCTCTGCATGTATATGCACGTGTCTGTGCATGTCTCTCTGGGTAGGTCTGAGTGTACATGTCTGTGTCTATACATGGGCTACACATGTGTCTTTATGGCTGTGCGTGCATATCTATACGTATGTGCGCATGCATTGTGCGTATGTCTGTGTATGTGTGTGTGTCTGCGTATGTGCGTGATGGAGTGAGGGAGAGTAGAACACTGAGATAAGAGGAAGAGAATAAATAGGATCAATCAACAGGGTGGGGTGAAGTGGAGGCTGAGTAGACTTAAAGCCTATGGAGAGGCAGAAAGGATTCCTCAGTCCCCACTCTCCCTTTCAACACACACCACAGGACACACCGCAATAGACCCGTGCAGTCCAGAGCTAGAAGGCTCCTTGGGCCCTCAAGTCCACTTTGCAATCTAGGAGTCAAGGCTAGCCAAGAGAGGCATAGCAGTTTGCTCAAGGGTACATGTGAGGTACCACCACTGCTGGCGCTTGGCCCAGCCTCAGGATTCCTGGGCCAGACTGCTGTCCCCTCCATGAGAAGGACCCCAGCATGTTTGACGATGTCGCCTTGTATGAGCAGGCCAGTGTTGCTTGCCTGGGGAAGCCAAGAGAGTGGCCAGTGGGGAGTCCGGGGAAGTTGGGGAGGGTGGCAGACCTGCCTGGGGGCAGTGTGGGCAGGAGTAGAAGGTGTCGCAGGGGGTGAGGGTGCCACCAGCAACCTGAGCTGGGAAACCCACAGTTTCCAGGCAGGCAGTGCCTGTGGGATGCTGTTCCACTGTTGGGAGGCCCAGGAGCGGCCTGGGAGACCATGATCAGGCACAAGTGGGGGCTGGAGAAAGAGCAGAGGCACGGTCAGACAGGCCTGGCTTGATTTTAATCCCAGCTCTGCCACCTGCCGGGTCTGTAACCCTTGGCAAGTTACCCGAACTCTCTGAGCCTCCATTTCCCCATTTGTGAAGTGGAGAAGATAGTACCTGCCTCAATGATTTGGTGAGGATTTAACCAGATAATGTGTGTGGTACCTGGTACTCAGTGAAGGCACAAAAGGAATTGGTAGCAATAGAGGAACATGTCCAGGGGCTGAAGGTGTGACTTTCAGAACTGCCCCCTCCATCCCTCTGCTCTGCGGGGCAGCAGAAAAACCCCTGGGGTAGATGGTGTGCGGCGGCTCAGGAGCAGAGCCTACGCGTTGGTCCTCCATCCGGTGTCATGCGGTGCCCCCTGGTGGGTTGCCAGGGGCTTGCATGCTAGGTCGGGGCAGAAGCCCGCTGGGGGAAGGATGCAGAGCTTGGGGACTGGCCGAGTTTTGGGTCCAAGGGACTGAATTTTTGGAAATAGCACTTGAACACACATATTTTACCAACCTGACTTCTCCCTGGAGAGCTGGATTCTCTGCATCACATGCCTTTTTCTTAACTTTCCCAATTTATAAAGCACCTTCACTGGGATCATTGTCACCGTCCTGTGAGGCAGGTGGGGTGGGGTCTAGTGCCTTCATTTCTCAGAACTACCAGCTCTTCTTTTGCCTTGTCTGAGGATGTCACCTGCCTGGGGCTCAGCCTTCTTCTCCCCAGTCCTCCCTGGCAGCTTGGAGCATGATACTGGAGGCAGCTAGCTAGGTTGGAATTCACTTTGCCACATGGAAGCTGTGTCATCCTGGGTGGGTTAGCTGACATCTCCAAGCCTCAGTTTCATCATCTTAAGATGGAGATAATTTCATCACTCTCAAATAAAGTCACTCTGAGTACTAAGTGATAGGACTTAGGTAACAGGATTAGCACGTAAGCCTCTACGAAAGAGAGCTGGTTTCGGCTGGCTGTCCATTTCAGTTCATACCTCTCAGCTTGGTGGGCAGGACTGCTGTATGCCTCCTTTTTCGATGTGCTGACATTTCTACTTGGCATGGAGAGAAGTGGCTCTGGAGGGAATGGAGGAAAGGTGGGATTTGAAGTCAGCAGCCTGGCTCTGCCACTTCCCACCTGCCTGCCTTGGGCCTGTCTCCCTCTTTCAGAGTTCATGTCCTCCTCTGTAAAATTAGGTAAATCAATATCCACCCCCCTCCCAGTCCACCCCATGTCCTGTCTCTTTCTCCAGTTGTAAAGAATATTGGCATAACCCAGGGGACATGGAGCTGGGCTTGGGTTCTGCAGCACCATGTACTCCTCAAAGCCCTTTATCTTCCTCCATGAATTCAGTGGATCCTCAAGGCAATTCTGTGAAGGAGGCAGAGCAGGAGCAGCGCAGCTGTGGTTCTAGCTCCCAGGCTGTAGACCGACCCAGAGAGGTTCAGGAGCATGCACAGAGTCACGTGGCCCTAAGCATCCCAGGGCGGACTCAGCTCTTAATGTGCTTGCCCCCAGCTCCCTGCTCCTTTTCAGGAGACCAGGTCCTGCTGGAGCAGGCATGGCAGTTTCCACAATGGCTCGGACCCTCGTGGGGAGATGTGGGTGTCAGCAGAATGAGCCTGGACTTTGTGTAAGTCGCTCATCTGCTCTGAGCCGCTGCGGGATTCCTTCTACTCTGACATTCTGTGACTTGGAAAATCAAGACCTGGGAAAGTTCTGCCCATGTACATCAGCACCAGAGCCCTTCTTAGTGGACAGCTGAGGGATTGCAAGGAGGTGCCCAGCAGGAGCCAGCCTTATGGAAAAGGGACTTTGTGTAAAGGCATTGGCCAGTCATAAGTTCACCCGGGTCCATAGACGCCCACAGAGCAGAAAGCAGAACCACACCACCTCTTTGCTCTTTCCCAACTCTGCTCTTTATTCTGGGGGTAAGAGGGGACAGGGACCCAGGATATGGGAGAAAGTGCCAGTTCTCTGGGTCAAGGCCCTTGGTGTCACATGTTCCTGGTTTGTTGCAGGTGGTAGCCTTGGCAGTTTTCCCCAGGGAAAATGAGCAGGCACAAACCCATTCAGTAAGTTGGCCCTTTCTGGGGTCCCCTGTCTCCTCTGTGAACCCCCTCATGAGGCTTTGGTAGTGCAGCAGGGGTGAAGGGATTGGCCAGGTAACTTAGGCTCCCATTTTCAAGTTGTTTGCTGAGGACATGAGAGAAATATTGGACTAGTGCCCAGGAGATTCTGCCATCCCCACCTGTAAGCACACCCCTGCCATTTCCACCCCTGCCCAGGTTGAAAGGCTGGCATGTGAGAGTAGCGGGATTTGAACAGAGTACACACGCTGCAACCCACGCTTCCTAGGCAAAGCCTCGTTCCCTCCAATGCCAGACTTATTTCGGTTGCCGTGGTGGTGCCTCATACTGGCAAAGAACAGGTTGGTAAAACATGCTGATCTACAAGTCCAGGCGATCTGTGCCCCACCTAGCCTCATAGCTGCAGCAGGTGGAAAAGGCTGCCCTGGTGGGGAAATTGATGGACATAATTGGATTTCTCACAAGCCTAGCTCTAACTTCTTGCTTTTATCTCCCTCAATTTTTTTTTTTTTTTTTTTGCATTCTCCTTCCTCCTCTCAGTAGGACGCCTTGTCTAAGGAGCAGAAAACCTAAAGGCAGGTGGAGAGTCCAGGAGACAGAATGGACCACCAGACACCTAACCTTCAGCGTTGCCCATGGCCCGGCCACGTCCCGTGTAACATAAGTGCTGCCACCATGTTTGCACTTTTAATAACTCTTATTTGCGTGTTTTGTTTTTGGTTTCATTTTAAAACATCAATATCTAATTCTGCAGTGGGAAAAGGAAAGGGAAAGACTTTATTCTCTCTCTTATTGTAAGTTTCTGGATCTGCTACTGACAACTTTTAGGGGGCTCTGGGGGGGGTGGGGGAGGGTGTTGTTGAAGCTGAGAAGAGATTTATATGCTGTATATAAATATATATGTAAATTGTATAGTTCTTTTGTACAGGCATTGGCATTGCTGTCTGTTTATTTCTCGCCTCCCTGCTGTGGCTGGTAGGCGCTCTGGACACGTAGTCCAGCTTTCTGAAACCCAGGACTCCATCCGGGGCCTACTAAACTTCTGTTTGGAGACCGACCCTTGTGTATAAAGAGAGGGGAGTCCTGCAGTTGTACTGCGGACTCCATGAGTTTTTTTCTAGTGGGAGGATTGCATCGCCGCATACCATTAGTTGTCAAAATTGACAAGTCACTTGGCCCTTGGCCTTGTCCAGTGAGGCTGGGCTAAGGAGAGGTGGAAACTGCCCTTGGAGAGGAAGGGAGTCCAGATCTCATGAACAGCCTCACAGGTACCAGCTCTCGCAGGGTCCATGTGTTCCTGCTCTCCAAACCCCTGGACGACCCAGCGTTCGTGGTTGTACCAGTATCTTAGTGATCCTCTGAGCAAATCATCCACAAAGGATTTGCATTACATCACTCGAAACGTTTTCATCCATGCTTAGCATCTACTCTGTATAGAGCCTGAGAGGGGAGGCAAAGAAGAGAAAGACACACAGCAGGGCCTTTGAAAAAGCAGGTGTTTAGTATCTAAGCAGGGGAGAGGACAGGACAGAAAGCCTGCATTAGGGATGCAGCGCCAACGGGGAACTTCGCTCCCTGCAAACCTACCAGTGAGGCTCCCAGAAACGCAGCTGTCTCAGCACTGGGGGCAGAACCAGGCGTGACCTCTCCTCTCCTCCATCTCCCGCTGTCCTGGTGGCCCTCACGGGCCGGGTGGGTGGGTTGGGGGAGGTGTCAGTCACCCTGTTGGTAACATTATAGTGGTTTCATTGTTTTTCATTTTGAACCCAATACGGACGTTCTTCCTGTTCCCTCAAGTTTTCTTATGGGTTTCCAGGCTTTAAGCTAATTCCAGAAGTAAAATTGATCTTGGGGTTCCCATTCTGCCTCCCCGAGAAGGTCAGGGGTGATAACCCAGCTACGGGAAAATCCCCGCCCAGCTTTCCACAGGCATCACAGGCATCTTCCCGGGATTCCAGTGTGGGTTGCCCGGCCTTCGGGTCCGAGGTGCAGCTTCCTCTGCCCAGGTGCTGTGCCCATTCAAGTGGCCCTAAGCAGCTGTGGTGGCAGTGAGGGAGGTCAGGTAGCCCTAGACTGGTGCCCTGACCGGCTACCCTTGCAAATCTGGCCTCCTCTTGTATTCCATCCCAGCGTACCGTAAGGGCCTCCGCCTTGGCAGATTGTGTAGCCTGTTCCAGGTCTGGAAGGCATCGGCACCACAAGCACTGCCCCTGTGGGACGAGCACAGCCTTTTCAAGACATACTTTGATGGAGTCTTGGGCTGGAGGAGGTCCCTGCTATCCTGGAGAAAGTCCTAGAGGTTGTTTCAGGAATGACGGGGGGGCCCGCCCCGACGTGGCAAGGTGGAGAGGAAGCCTCCTCCTGTTAGCCCCAGTGAGAGAATTCAACGTGCTGGAGCTGGATGGGCCTTGCAGGGGACCCTGGCCCCACTTTCAGGCCTGGAGGAAGCATGCACACCTGGAGACGGCACCTGCCTGTAGGCGTTCGGGACCTACACGATCTCCCAGGCTTCTTGTCTCCCACAGGATCGTGTGTGTAGGCAACGTTGTGTGGTTTTCCTTTGTGAAGGAGAGAGGGAGACTATTTGTAGCTTGTTTTATAAAAAAATTAAAATGGGTAAACCTTGCCGGCTGTTGCCTCTTTCTTTGTGTGGTTTCCTCTAATGAAAAAGCTTGATTTCCTAGAAAGCTTAGTTCGTTTCCCTGGCCTGGGGTCCCTCCACTTCCAGCCAAGGATATCTGAGGTGCTGCCAATGATGAACCGAGCAGGGGTCCTGGACGTGGTCACTGGTGGTGCTGCACTTAGAGAGGGGACTCCCTTGCTCACAGTGTTAGTGCATTCTCTGTAATTCTTCCTCTTACCTCCACCCATGCATCTGCCCCACCAGATGCCCTTCCCTGATTGCCACTCCCTTCCTCTCACTGGAACATCGGGAATGTTGCTGGCAGAGCTTCGGGAGCAGGGCTGGGGGAGGAGCCTATTCCACGGCTTCAGGCTGCTGAAAGTGGGTACATTGCTGCCCTCCAGATGACCAGACACCAGGCTGAGATGTAGCCATAGGTGGGGAGCAGACCCCAGTGGGGATTTTCAGTCTGTGCTCCAGTTGTGTGGGGTACCTATTCTGGCTGAGGCTGCAGGTCTGGTTTGCAGAGCTGGAGAACTCCCGAACGAGGAGTAGCAGCAGGGATGGAGGTTCTGGGGTTTCTCCAGCACGACCGGCCTCTTTTCCTTTTTTCCTCTCTGCACACACAGCTGTCCCTGGAAATGACCTCCTCAACCACCCCCTTGAGAACCTTCTCCAGATTCCTTGTGCCACACTTTGCCCCCTCGTCTTTGCAGGCGAACAGAAGATAATTCCTCTTGTAAAACTCTCCTCCAGGCTTTTCTCCAGCTAAGCTTTCCTGGGACAGGGTCTAAGCCCTAGAATATGGTCACATAGGCCCCTCCTCATCCAGAGCTGGTCCTTCCTCAAAGCTCAGAAGAGAGGACAGGCGGTTCACTGCACACTTACCAAGTGCCAGGCACTGCCTGCTGCGTATACAGCCCCTGTCATATGTATGGAAACCACAACCCAGTGACACAGGCATCACTGTTCTGTTTCCCAAGTGTGGGCTCAGACTCAAGAGTTCAGTGACTTGCTGGGGTAACCCAGCTGGAAGGGCAGAGCAGGAGTCATCCTTAGATTTTCTGACTCCAGGCCTGGAATTCAGCTCACTCCTCGCTGCCTTACTTGAAGGGTTAGAATTGCAGCTGCCTCCTACCTGTCCAGCTTGGGCCCTGCTGGAGTTCCACCCAGCAGTGAGTGCAAAAGAGCAGTTAAGGTTCTTATTAAAAGCCACCACTTTGCTGAGACCTGTACAGGCTTCTGGGATTTGGGGAAGAGAAGTAAGGTAGGCATTTGTCCCTGCAGGACTTCACTGGGAGGTTTGGTGTTGACCTTGCCTCCAGCAGAGAGCCCCCAGCCTGGCATGGGAAGAGGAAGGTCTGAGCTCACCCTCGACTGCGGGGCAAGCTGCAGCCCCCTTCTGCCTTCCCTGCGTTCACCAAGGACCGTAGGACCAAGAGGCAAGGAAAAGTGCAAGATAGATCTATCCCGTTTCTTCCTCCACCTGGAGATTCCTGAGCAATGCGCAGCCTCTGTGGGGTGAGGAAGACTAGGGATATTTTCAGTCAGGATGCTGAGAAGTAATTCCCACTGGGGCCAGGCATCTTTACAGGGCCGCTGTGATGCCGACAAAGAAGGAGCCCCAGGCCTGAGAGTCTGCCTCCTCCAACAGGCCCATCCATACTCCTGGTCCCCAGAAGGGTCCAAGTGGGATGGGAAGCTGGAAGCACACAGCGACTTGTAGATCAACAACAACAACAAAACACCAAAAAATAAAAAATAAAACCAACAACAAAACAAAACTAAAACGAAAACAAAACAAAACAACCAACCTAGATGGCCAGGCTGTTCATCTGGCCATGTAATTCCAAGTTCCTGAATGACCTGCAAGCCCACAATTGTGCCCACCAAGGAGGCTGAAGACCTTCCAGGCACCCTGACCTTCTGGTCTGTGCACTGGGCCTTTTTCTACTACACAGGTAGAAATAGGTGAGACTTGATGTGTTCATGCAGCACTGCTGAATCAAGCTCTCAACCCTAGGGCCTCAGCCAACATTCCCCTGTGTACCTTTCATGAGTCAATAAGGAAAAGGGCCATGACCTCGGTTCCTGCCTGCCTACTCCTGCAAGTGTCTGTGCTATGCATGGGGCACAAGTCTCTTGTTGTTTCTTGTCAAGTCTTGGTGGGGCACTCTGGCCAATTCCTTTTTTTTTTTTTTTTTAAATGTCGTAAGTTTATTTACACACATATCTAGTATGCCATATGAGTTCAAGTTTGATCCATTTTCCAGACACTGCACCTCTCACAATGCTCCTCACAGCTGTTAAATGGATGAACTGAAACACTCCTCTACGCCACCCTCAACCAACTTCTCACCCAAGCAGCCCCTGCTCCCCTTACACTCTGCACTGCCCCTTTTTCCTGTCAGCATGCACTCTGTGAAAGCTCTCTTGCCTGTATCCTCCTAGCCAAAGCACTGACTCTAGTTACTGGTCGACCTCCTGTGTGTGGCACCCCAGACCAGGCCTGTCTACGAGTGCAGGGCAACCCTGAGAATTCACACACTTGATGGTCGCATG
Organism: Saimiri boliviensis; assembly: GCF_048565385.1. Taxonomy (NCBI): domain Eukaryota; kingdom Metazoa; phylum Chordata; class Mammalia; order Primates; family Cebidae; genus Saimiri; species Saimiri boliviensis. The sequence continues at coordinate 33,699,248 of NC_133450.1, read as the reverse complement.
CACTGCATACTTGGATGTGGTCTGTCCACACGATGATGGACTCATTCCTCAACTCCTCAGAAGACTCAGCCAGGAGAGACCAGGATAAGCTGCAGTAAACACACCCCTCCAACCTCCCAGGCTCAAAACAGAAAGGTGTTTTTCTCACTGCTGTGACACAGCAGTGAGATAACAAGGGTAATGTACTCAGCACAGTGCCTAGTACAAAGCTGGAGCTCACTATCTGTCAGTCATCCTCCTCCTCCTTTGTATCATCAGTGAGCATGGCACTGGGAGGAGCCTGAAAAATCCCCTATTCTAATGGTTATACATGAAAAAAATCTAAAATCTCAATAGATAGGCAAAGTGGCCTTCTCTAGATCAAGCATTTAGCTTGTGGAGGAGCCAGAATTAGAATTCACTTCTTTCAACTCCTAATTCAGTATTCTTAATAGCCATTGCTTTGCTATGCATTTAAAGAGGCATATAGCATATATAGATGGGAAAGTCTATTAAATGATAGAAAGAAATGTGTCTACTGAGACGTTGTGATATTAAGATGCTATCATACTGAATGCAGCATATGCTGTAATTGGGGGCCAATATGTAGTGTTATCTACCCATAGATGGGATCATAATTCTGGAGACTAAGGGGTAGAGATGGGTGATCCCTTTCGTTATTATGCCTAATAACCCACTTGGAGAATATTACTTTTTGTTTCTATAGCTTTGGTCTCAGCAGGTTTGGAAGTCCCAATGACCAATGGAGAAATGCTTCCCCCATGGAAAAGTTCTAGTTCTGATGAATTAGAAGCAGAGGCTTCCTCCTAGTCATTTTTGGGTGAGGTGATTGTCCTAATTACCTGGGGGAAATTGCAAATGAGAATATGAAGGACTGGGCTTGCAACTTAAGAATTCACCTGATGTACCTTTTCATACTCCCTTACCCAAAAGTACTGGTCTGTGGAAAATGGAGCAACATGCCAAGAATTCAAATCTTGTAGGAATGAAAGTTTGGGTTATCCTATGAGAGAAAGCACCTCATCTAACTGTGATGCTGGCTAAGGGTAACAGGATATGGAATGGCTGGAAAATATGGCATCATGACAGGGTGGAAGGTACATGTAGAGCGTCCACCTCTTACTAGCTCTGTAAGGCTCAATATTTTAGGGTGACCAATGTCCCAGTTTTCCAGGACTGAGGGATTTCCTGGGACACAGGACTTACAGTGTTAAAACCAGACAAGTCCTGGACAAACCAGACAAGTTATCCTACTTATGATCTATGCTTTCTTCTTCACCACCCTGACAGTAAATAATAACTTTCTTATCTACTCAGCAGGTGCATGTGAAGATAATGCTCAACTTATGTATTAAGCCTAGCTATGCCACTTACTTGTGGAATGACCTTGGGCAGATGACTTAACTTCTCCCAAAGCTTCACCCTCTTCTCTAAGCCCACCATTACTTCATTTACTTATCAGCATGAATGAACTCCTTTGGCGTGCTACCTCTTCCATGTCACCCTTTCTCCGTTACCAAATATGTCTGTCTCTCTTCTCCACCATGTCTAGAGGTTCACCTAACTTGGAGGTCTTGGTGTCCCTTGACCATCTCTCCAAATCTTAACACTCAAATCTAACATTTCTAGGGTGTATGGAAGGTGTTAAACACTATGGCAATTGACTTGAGAATGACTTGTTTAATTGTTGCAACGCTGTGTTTTTGGATTAGGGAAACTGAGGCTCAGAGAGGCAGTCAATTGTTTAAGATTCTGCAACAGGTAAAAACAGTTAATCTGGGCTGCAAACCCCACAGAATGCTGGAGGCAAGCACCAACACGTAAAAGCCAAAATGCAATATCTCAATCCTTGATCCGTAGCAGCTGTCAGGCATAAAAATGGCTTCAGGATCGGGCTTGTCACAAGAATAAGAGACATGGGTTGGGTAGCAACTCTTGTAATCTGAGAGCGTAAATACTGTGTACATAGATAGGATGACCATTTAGCAGCTCCACTGGATTGTTGCCTCATGGGAATGCCTACTCAGTGTGGCCAGAGAAGCCAAAATCCAGACTTTACACAGTATGTTTCTGTTTTAAAACATTAACAACTATTCCAGTTTTGAAAAAGCACTGTAAGAGTCAAACACACCAAGTCTGCTGGACACCAGTTTTTAACATCTACCCCACAGTCATGGAAGGAGAAATTGATTATTGAGTGAGGACTCAGTCAGAGGTGACGATCATAGCAAAGAAATGAATAGTTATCATGCACTGTAGAAGCAATCCCACTGATGCAATTTGCCGTTTGTAAAGATGACAGAATGACAACCACTCCCATTGTTTTTTTTTGCTGAGGTAGAAGCTAGAAAGAACTTGAGAAATAGCAGAAAGGACTAAGATTAGAAATCAGAATCTAAAGATTTGTGGTATCAGAATAGTTTACCTTGGGCTACAACTCCTTTCCAGATTTTTAAGCAAGAATGATGCAATCCCACTTCTGGGAATATGGTCAAAGGAAATGAAATCAGTATCTCAAAGAGACATCTGTATATGCATGTTCTATGCATCATTCTTCACAATAGCCAAGATGTGGAAACAACCCAAGTGTCTCTTTGTCTCTTGATGGATGGATGAATGAGTAGAGAAGTTGTAGTGTGTGTGTGTGTGTGTGTGTGTGTGTGTGTGTGTGTGTAGACCTATACACACAAAATGCATATAATGGAGTACTATTTGACCTTAAAAAAGAAAGAAATCCTGGCATTTGTGACAACATGGATGAACATGGAAGTCATTATGCTACGTAAAATAAGCCAGGCACGGAAAACACAACTACAGCATAATTTCACTCATATGTGAAATCTACCAAAGTTGGAACTCATAGACACAGAGTGTAGAAGGGTGGTTACCAGGGCATGGGTGGGGAGACAGGAAGCTGTTGCTCAAAGGGCACACACCTGCAGTTATAAGAGGAACAAGTTCTGGAGACCTAATGTCCAGCATGGTGACTACAGTTAATGATAATGTGTTAAATACTTGAAATTTACTAAGAGAATAGATCTAAAGCATTTTCATCACAAAAAAGGGCAACCATATGAGGTGACAGGTATGTTAATTAGCTTGATTGTGATGACCATTTCACAATGTAAACAAATATCCAAACATCATATTGTAGACCTCAAATATATGTAATTTTTATTTGTTGATTATACTTCAGTAAAAGTGTAAGAAAAAAGAAAAGAATAATGAATTACCTTCAAGTTTACTAGTAAAGGCTGATCTTAGTTTTCATAAAGTCAGTTTGACTTCCCCTGTCCTTTGTTCCCGCTTGAAAATGCCGTAAATGCCATATAAGACACCTACCGGGGCAGTTTTCTAAGAGTCTTTCTTTTGGATTCCTTTCCCCAAGAAGATGTCTTTTGAATCATCCACTCCCTGGGGCTAGATGACTCCATCAAAAACTGCAATCAGGCTCCTTGATCCAAATCACTTTCTCACAGTTAAATTTCTCTTCTGGAAATTTCCATCAGTCTGCCCTTGGCTTTTACTGGCACACCATCCATTCAGGTGCCCCCAGAGGAAGCGCCTCACTTAGTAAGAATGGAGACAAAGGAGAGGAGAAAGGAACTGTGGGAGGATGAGAGAACCAGTTGCTGACTGGCTTCTCTCGCCTTCCCTCCCGGGACTCTGGCTGCCTCTCTGTGGAACTCTCTCGCTGGCTAGATCCAGCTTCCTGTAAGTTTCATTCTTTGTTCTGGTGTTTGTGACAAGGGTTCATAATATTCTGGGAAGAGTTTGAATTTGGAATCAGACCTGTGATTGTGTCTGCCTCTTACTATCTGCATTTTCCTAGGGAATCATCTGATGTCTCAGAACTTTGTTAATAAGACATCTACCACTTGTGATTCTTTTTTTTTTTTTTTTTCTTTTTTTTATTGCATTTTAGGTTTTGGGGTACATGTGATGAACATGCAAGATTGTTGCATAGGTACACACATGGCAGTGTGCTTTGCTGCCTTCCGTCCCCTCACCTGTATCTGTCATTTCTCCCCATGCTATCTCTTCCCACCTCCCCACCCCCCGCCCCTCCCCCATTTCCCCCCAACAGACCCCAGTGTGTAGTGCTCCCCTCCCTGTGTCCATGTGTTCTCATTGTTCAACACCCGCCTATGAGCGAGAATATACGGTGTTTGATTTTCTGCTCTTGTGTCAGTTTGCTGAGAATGATGGTTTCCAGGTTCATCCATGTCCCTATAAAGGACGTGAACTCATCGTTTTTGATGGCTGCATAATATTCCATGGTGTATATGTACCACATTTTCCCTATCCAGTCTATCATCGTTGGGCATTTGGGTTGGTTCCAGGTCTTTGCTATTGTAAACAGTGCTGCAATGAACATTCGTGTGCACTCAAACACATGTATATGAAAAGCGTTATAGAAACCATGAAAATCCACGTAGACATAGGTCAGATTGCTCTTGGCCATCAATAGTAAACATGTCTATCTTTAATCACAAAGGGAATGTGGCAGAGCAAACATTCATACACATTTCATCCTTCTGCAGTCTAGAATGGTCAGTGGGAAGTGGCTGCCCACCAAGGATGATACCTCTCAGTCTCCTTTGTGTGTGAGTGGGTTGAAATGACCAGTTTTTACTGATAAAAGAATATGAACAAAAGTAATGAGTACTTCTTCAAAGCCAAGGTAGTCAGAAATGTGTGTGCTTTTTCTAATTTTTGTTCCATCTACTGCTAGAAGAAGAACACTCCAGGTCCTCAGAGGTCGACAGAGTTAGAAAATAGAAGGAAACTGAGTCCCTGAATCATCACATGGAAGAAAGCCACCTGCTGACCAAGAACATCCTTATTGGATTATTACAGGCACGAGAAATAAACTTATTTTGCTAAGCATTGAAGTATTGGGGTTTATTTATTACAGCAGCTAATATTACCCTAATGATAAATGAGCCAAGGAGATGGGCGTGTTGTGGCTCAATCAGTAAGAAGTGCTGAAAATGAACACCTGCACAATGGCTAACAATGTCTTCTTCATATTGATGAATACACAAGCCAGAGGGCCAAGGAGTTGCAAAGGCCCATCGACAATGGTGTGTCGATTAAGGTAGCCAGGCAGTTTGGCTGTGTGCACACACTGCTTTTGTATATATTCTAGGACCACAATATTAAAGCTAGAGGTAATTGGCTTCAGACGTCATTTATGAAAACCTCAATCATAGTTCAGGAAATTATGATCCAAAGAGAAGATGGCTAATTAGTGGGGACATCAAGCAGTACCCAGGGCTTCAGATTCCTGGGATGTGTTCCTCAACGCTCCTTCAGCTTCTGTTTTGACAAAGCCTTACACCTGGATAACCCAGACAGGACTCAGAAAGGGGAAGTGATGGGCACAAATGGATTTTGTGATTTTGCATCTACCGTTTAATCTGCTAAAAGGCGTTTAAAAATTTTTTTAACTTACTGGCTGGCAAAAAAACTGAATGAGGTTTTTGCTCCAACCTTTTCCCTGCCTGCTTTTTGTGCTGATCTGTTTCACTCACCAATCTCATTGCCGTCTCCTTCTCAGCTTCCACGGTAGAAATTGTGTTCCTGATGCTGCTTTCTCAGCCCCATTTTTGGCCAGAAGTTTAAGCCCAGGACCCTATTTCAGACAGCTTCTAAACCTCAGCAGAGGGCACAGTGGGACCACTGTTAGGATCCACCTACCCTTAGCCTTCCTCTTGAACTCTCTCCTAACCACGCTGACTGCTGTCATTCCATGACTGTGCCATGTCACGCTCCACCCTGTGCCTTTGAATGTGCTATTCACTGTTTGTCCATCCTTCAGTTTGAAGCCCCTTACCAAAGTAAATCACAATTTCATCTTCCTTCAAGATCCTACTTACGTTACACTCTCGGTGAAGTCTTTCCCAATGCTTCCAGGCTGAGTTAGCGTTTCTTTCCATTGTGTTCCCATGGCACTCTGTTTAAATCACTCTTACAGTGCTCAGGGAACAGGACTGCCATTAGCATTTGCACCTTGGTGTCCATATGTATCATCCCTTGGCTTTCAGAAGGGGCAATGGTACCTACAACGTGATCATTCTCCTCCTCTCCGCACCTGGGTGGTTGTATCAGGAGTGAAGATTTGACACAAAGCACCCAATCCACAGGCACTCTAACACCCTGACTGTCTTCTACAAAGGATTCTACCTTCTCAGAATGGCCCTCTGGAGATGGAGAGTTGGCCATATTCTCTTGATTGAGAATTTGCGCTCAGAGGAAAAAAGGGAAGTTCCAGTTCATTGTGGTGATCAAAGCTGTGAGGTCATGATATAGTGACAGGGCTGGTGACTATGCTGGGCTGTGTGTAAGAAAATAAATCAGAAGAAACACCTTGGAAGATAAAGGAAGAGGATGGGCCCAACTGGCAGAAGGAAGCAAGGGTGAGAGAGACCAGGTGGCTTGGGGGAAGTGGGGAGAGTGGGCTCAGTTCCTGATGGCTTTCAGGCTCCTATGGCCTGGCTGTGCTTCCTGCCTTGGGTTCCACAATATTCCCCCACCAGGCCTTTGGAGCATTACCCCTGTTCTTTGAATGAATTTAACAGGCTTCTGGATCACTTCCCCCATGTAGACTGTGAGGTTTTGTTTTTTAATTTTTTTTTTTATTTTTTGAAAGAGTCTTGCTATGCTGCCCAGGCTGGAGTGCAGTGGCACAATCTCGGCCCACTGCAACCTCTGCTTCCTGGGTTCAAGCAATTCTCATGCTTCAGCCCCCTGAGTGACTGGGATTACAGGAATGTAGCACCACACCTGGCTAACGTTTTATATTTTTAGTAGAGACATTAGCCAGGTTGGTCTTTAACTCCTTGACTCAAGCAATCCACCCGCCTTGGCCTCTCAAAGTGCTGGGATTCCAGGCGGGAGCCACCACACCTGGCCTAGACTGTTAATTTCTTGAGGTCAGGAACTATGTCTTGTTCTTTGTATCATCAGAGTGTCATTCAGTATATTAAATACGATCCTAAATTGTTTGTTGAATGAGTAATGAGTAAATTAATAAGTGAAGAGATGTCTGTTAGTAGCAGGTACAGGGCACTGTTTTCCTAGCTGGAGTCTTGTACTGCCATGCCTTTCTGATACAGAAACTTCCTTCCTCCATAATTACCACAGCTCTTCCTACTACTTACATCTTCTAACTTTGAAAAGTCCAGATTTTGACAAGCGGCATTTCCCTGAAGCACTTTTGCTTAAAATACACTGGGTCTGACACATTGGCCCCTGAGTGTGAGAGGAGATGACACCTTCACCTGAGTCACGTCTCCGCAGAAAAACCCAGGGTGGCTCCCTGGACCTTTCACTGAAGAAACACAGGGAGAAGCAAGCTGTATGTAGAGAGATATAAGTATAGCTTTTATTATTTTTTTTTGAACCAGCCCAACGTTTCCACTGGCAACTGTCAACATAGCTTATGACATGAGCACTGTTTCTTTTTTAGTCATTTTTTTCTTAAAAAAATGTGTTTAAAATTAAACAGGTGTTTTTTAATTTCTCCCCCCACCCCTTAGAAAATGTATTTATGTCAATGCAGAAAGCCTAAAGATCCGTGGGCAGTTTCGTGATGATGTCTTTTGTCCGTTTGTGTGTGTGTGTGTGTGTGTGTGTGTGTGTGTATGTGTGTGTGTGTGTGTATGTGTGTGTGTGTATGTGTGTGTGTGTGTGTGTATGTGTGTGTGTGTGTGTGTATGTGTGTGTGTGTATGTGTGTGTGTGTTTGTGTGTGTGTATGTGTGTGTATGTGTGTGTGTGTGTATGTGTGTATGTGTGTGTGTGTGTGTGTATGTGTGTGTGTGTGTATGTGTGTGTGTATGTGTGTGTGTGTGTGTGTGTGTGTGTGTGTGTGTGTGTGTAAAGCCAGGTCCTTCCCACATTTGTTGGGAAAAGGTCTGTAGGTCACGGTGATCTCTTTTCTAAAAGTCCAGGCTCCATGGGATTATAACAACTAAGATTCCTCTTACTGGAACAAGAACTACCCCACAGGCTGGCAAAAGAGCTTCATGAAGTTTAAAAACAAGCAGGTACATGGAAGAAATCGAGGAATTCCGGTTCCTATCTTGTAAAAGTGCTTTCATCTGTGACCTGAGGGACCAGGAGAGGTGAAGGGAGCCCCTTGTTCTCTTATAAACCTCTAAGTGTTTCCACCACTTCAAGAAATATAGTCAGCCCTTTTTGTACAGAGCATTAGGAAGGGAGAGAGTGGTGAAGCTGACCTTTCTCGGGACGTTGACATTTACAATATAAACTTTTACTTAAAGATCTCACTGGTTGGATATCTCCTCTCCTGCCTCAGGTGCAAAGCCAAAGATACTCAAGAAGGCCTGTATCCCTTTTGTTCTTCCACAAGCCCTTAGTCATCACACACCATTCCTGTTTTCGTCCCTCTCTCCCACTTGGTGGGTCTTCCTGCAAAAGGATATACAAGTGGACATTGACATAAAGACACACAGAACTGGAAAGGCTTGGGCAGAGAGGGACAATTGTTTGTGTATTTGACTTGATTCAACATAAGTATAAAAAGCTCCTCCTGCTCCAATAGAAGCTCCTGTAAGGTCTTTAGTACCCTGCATGGGTGAGCAAGTTTATTTCTACCCCAACGCCATCACGCCTCCCAAGAACTCAGAGAAAACAGGGAGATAAGGAACTGGGTCTTGATGGAGCCGAGAGGTGGCGGGAAAGCATGTGTCTGAAAATTCATGTTTCTCTCTGTTGGCTCAGACCTGGAATTCCTTCATGGCACCGTTCTCACTCACTTCAGAAAGAAAAGACAAAACAAAACAATAAGCAAATCCTGATGGCAAAATGAAAGCAACCACAATAATGATTACAATGAAAAAAGAACCCCACCCCAGCCACATGAATGTGACTCATTTTCCCGTTTCGTCAGCTAAGTGAGATAATAGGACTTATGGAATTGGACAGACAGGAGAAATCCTGCCTCCAAAGAAACAAGAGGCAAAGGAATAATCAGAAGGTGGAACAGAACGAGGTGAAAGGCTCTGACCTTTGCTTCGGGTCAGGGATACGAGGGGGAGATGGGGTGGAGGTGGATTTGTTGCTGTTGTTTGTTTGTATTTAATTAAATACTGTGTAAAGTGGGTGATTCCTCCATTGTTTGATTAAGACTTTGCCCTTTCAGTTCATTGCCAGGGCCTAAGTTGGGTGAAGTTCTTGGGGCTCGGGTCCTGATGCTGCCTCTCCAGGGCTGCGCAGCCCAGAGAGGTCACTGGTGGGGAAGTGCCCTTCTCTTAAGAGAAGTTCTGGGCCTGCCCTGCCGGAGGCTCTGTCCTGCAGCTCAGAACCCCTTGATGTAGCAATAGGCCTCTAGTGTGGCAAAGAGTATGTAGAGGAGCCACAGGCTCACAAAGAGCCACGTTGTGGCAAGCTTGCAGCCACGGGGGCCACCGAGCTCCCCGCCCAGGTGCGGCCGTCGTCGGTACAAGAGCACGCTGATGCAGACAAATGCAAAGATGGTGAAGAGGGTGACAGAGAAGGCCAGCGTGCCGGCCGACACGTGGAACTCCTGTCCCTGCAGAGCCCAGTAGATGGCGGCCACAGACCAGGCCAGGCCGATGCCCAGGAAGACATTAACGGCGTTGCTGCCCGTCACGTTGCCAATGGAGGCGTCTGCATATACGTCCTGGAGGGCGGCAGCTTTGCTGGCGAACGTATCTGGAAAAGGACAGAGACACATGGGAGCCGGCAGGAGGCTGAGGTGTGCAGGGCCTGTCTTCCCAGTATTCCAAAAAGCAGCTTGAGCTGGTGGGCCGAGCCCAGGAAGGAGAGGCAAGGGCTCAGGGTCTACTCTGAGCTCTGCCACAAGACAGCTGTTTGGCCCTGGGTAGGTCACATCCCTGGGCTGGGCTTCCCATTCCTCATCTGCAGTGATCTGAAAGATTCTGAAGGGCTTTTCCAGTTCTGATATTTACTGGGCGGGCTTCTTGTTCTCCTTTGAGTGCTTTTTACTGAAAAAGTAAAAGGGAAGTTTGCCATCCCACAACATCTCCCCAGGGAACCCTGACACCCTGAGAAGCTGCTTGGAGTAGACGCGTGATTGTAACTGTCATGTGGGGCCTTTACTCATGAAGCACCAAGAGTTACTGAGCAATGCCTACTAACTCAGCACTGGGCGAGGTGATGGAGTTTGGGAACATAGGACGTGTTGGGGAACCATGATGAGGACATTCAGGATGAGCTGTGGACTCAAGGAAGACGTGGCTCTGTCTCTGTGGTTTATATGTGTCTCACAGGGCCTTGCAGGGTGCTTGACTTTAGATCTTGGCAGAGATTGTAGGCACAAGGACTGTCAGCGACATCTAGCCCAATCCTTTTATTTTACAGGTAAGAAAAATAAAGGTCAAGGAATTTACCCAAGGTCACAGAGCATGTTAGCAAGAGACTTGACCCTAAAGCCCTCATGTAAGGACCCTTTCCATACCATCAACTATATCGGATGAGCTTTACCCAAGGCCACTAAATCAGATCAGCGGATCAGGATAACCTTCTTAAAGCCTCAAATGCTGTTAGCTTTGTCTAGACCAATTGTAAGGACTTGGAGGTGCCTAAAGGTGTCTGCCTGGTTTGCCCAACTGTTGCCTTTTTTTTTTTTTTTTTTTGGATCTCCCAGATAAAATATCTCTTCCGTTTCTTGCCTATGGCCTTGGTTTGTTTTTGTTCTTCTGATCCTCTGATACTTCTTCTTTCCATACCACCTCTATGCTTTCCCCTGTATTTCCTCCCTCCCCTCTAATCGTTCAGGTTCCCCAAAGCCTGGAGAACAGAGATCACACAGCATCTCATCCACAGGCTTTCCTGGGATCATCCATCTAATTTCCAACCTCCTGATGCATTTCCACAATAGCTAAATCTCTTGCATCACTAATGGACAAATAATCCCACTGGCCTGTGCTGGGGTTTTGGAAAGAGGTTTTCCTAGAGTGTGATGTAGATTTAGCTACTCTCCTGAAGGATATGTTTGGTTGGTACAAAAAGGATTTCCCTTGGTCCAGCAAGCAGAATCCTGTCCGATGAGATTCAGCCTAACCTTCCTGCAGGAGGGTGCCCTCTGTTTCTTTCTGGGGCAATTGAGATGCCAGCTCCCTGGCAGACTTTCGTAGTTCAGAAGCCCCGAAGCCCCTAACTGAATTAAGTAAGGAACCTGGGCTAGAGAGGTCCCTTTCTACCTGCCAACTCTAACATTCAGGCCCAGCTTCTGTCCTTACGTAGTACCTTTTCTTTTTCTTCATAGGATTTATCCAGATAACTTTAATTATATTAGTTGAGTATTGTCTCCTTCACTAGATTATAAACTCCACTTGGAGAAGGAGGCATGTGTATCTTGCCTTTCATTGTAGTCCCGGAAACCAGCACAACACTGTAACAGGCATAATAGGGGCTCAGTAAACATTTGTTCAATGAATGAAGGAATGTCTGCTCCTATTTGTCTCTGAGTGTTGCTAAGAAAAAGAGAGTATGTAATTCATCCTATAAAAAGATAAAAGCTGTGGAGCTGGCTTTGCCTGTTCTGCTAGGAGACACTTTGTACTCACAGTGTCCTTCCAAGCAGAGGAGGCCAAGAATGTATGTGGGCATTTCTCCTTTGATATCTTTGAGCTGGCTAATCTTCAGCTTCCCAGAGATGACCAGAGGTAAATAGAAGGAGGACAATATCTACATTATTTTAATTGCACTGTTTGTGGCCTATGCACATAATGCGGAGGTTAAGAAATTGGACCGCTTACTTGGGCATGTGGCTAAGCCTCATTTTCTTTGTCTGTGAAGTGGGGTTAATAACTTTATTTAATAGGGCTTTGGGGAACATTACAGGGAAAAAAATGTGTAAATTCCTGAACACACGTGGTGCCTGTCATGTTGAAAGTGCTCAGGAAATATTAGCTGTATCACTAACATCATTTTTCATCTCTTTGATTGACTTTTGTGCACTTCAAGGGCAGGAGCTCTGCTAAGTTCAGATCTGAGATAGAGTGGAAGACAATGAGCTGGAGTGCAAGGGTCATTTGAACCACGTAATATCCTCTTTGCAGATTCAAGCTCCTCTCACTCTCACCTGGTACAGAGGTGCCAAATGCCACGAAAACAACAGCTGTGACCGAATCCTTGAGCCCAATGGTGCAGCCGAAGTGCGAGGCCAGGTCCCCAATGATGGCGGTGAGCATCCCAATGATGAGGATGGAGACGGCGAAGCAGGCCCAGCCGTGGCAGTACTCTGTGGGGGGCACACAGGCAAACAGCACCTTCCAGAAGACCGTCAGGAAGTGCATGACATAGTCAAAGCAGGAGGGCAGCCTCTCCTCCCCTGATTCATCCTCATCCTCATCCCCTGCTGGAGGCCAGATAAACAGGCAAAAGAAAGGGTAGTAAGGTCAGATTCTTTCATGAGATTCATTCATGAGAAAGTCAAGCCCAACCCACACCACAGGCATCATCTGCTCGAAGGGGACTCCAGCTATCTTCTGGGCAGCTGGTGGGGGCCAGGGCCGGGGTGCCAGAAAACAACTGGGAAACAATTTGGGCTGCCTCCCTGGTCAGTGGAATACAGGGCACCAAGGTAGAGTTGGAGAGAGAAGGTCAGGGAATAAGGAAGAGAAGAAAGCAGGTGATTAAGAGGGACAAGACAGTGGAGCAGAAAGAAAGGAGGATTCACAGGCTGCATTTGGTTGTCTAGGCAAAGAAAAGTGAAATCAGCTCAGCACGGCCACTCTTCACCGGATGCCGGCAGGGCTCCTCGCAAATTTTCTGACCTGACTGCTGCAATAATCATTGTGGTTCTGGTCATTATCTGTCCCCTGAGGGATGACTGTCATTCCAGATCATGAGAATATACTGCAAAGCCAGTGCCATCCTCCGAATACCTCATGGGGCAGAGCAGTGATGGGCCTTGATTGTCCTTGCCAGGAAATGTGAGCAGAGTTGCCCACTCAGCAGCCCTGGAGGGGAGGGTGTACTGAGGCATGCCTGTGCCTTGCCAAGGGCAACCGCTGTCATGTTTTGGCGTAACCAGTAGAAGCTGGGTTCCAAAAGAGAAGAAGTCAGAACACTTGGGTTCTCATTCCGGCTTTGCCATGAAGAAATTCTGTGAGCTGGGGTCAATCATGTATTGTTTCTGAACCTCAAGTGCCTCCTTTGTAAAAGAAGCGGGGTAGATGATGTGGCCTACATTCTGCTTATTGTCTCAAGGGGCACAGTCAGGTCATCACAGGGGGAGCTAGAAAGATCTAAAGCAGGCGATGAGAAAAGTGGGGCAGCAGCAGCAGCAAACCTCTCTTCCTGCTGTCCTTTTGCTCTGGCTCTGGGGCCTTGGGGATATGACCCTGGGGGTTGCTATGACAACAAAGCCTCTCAAAAAAAGACAAGGCCAGTAGTGCTCAGCAGTGCAAGAAGACCTCGGTGATGCTGAGAGGTGACAGTAACGGTGATTGGGAGACCCTTTCCATCCCTGTTCCAACACGTCTGCAGGCTGCTGGGACTCCTGGCTGTGCTGGGGGCTGCTACTGAGGGGGCCCGTCAGTAAATGCAGAGGGAGTGGTTTGGAATCATCCAGGTGTTTTGTCAGAGAGTCGATGTAAAACGTTTTATAAACTCCTAACTCCCGCATCTCTAAATCAGAATTGTCCCACATTTTACAGAAGAGAGGGATCAAACAAATGAAAGAATGGCGGAAATCAGAATTTACTGAGTTTGTATTTTATACAAGACTCTGTAGCTTTCTACCTTTCTGAGAAAGGTAGCAATAGTTCCCCTTTGGAATGAGGACATTGAGTTCAGAGAGGGTATGTTGTTCCAGTTCATACAGCAGAACAAGGATTTGAAATTAGAGATAGCCATGCTTTTTCAGTTACTGCATGATTCTTTTCCACATGGCCCAGTGAATCAGTAGGCACCTAGTACTAGAGCTGGGAAGACTGAACACATAGGCCTTCCCAGAGTCTGGTGGGCTGTTAATGTGGCTTTACGCTTCCTTCTCAGAGGCTGTCTGCTTCTCCCAGCAAGGCCAGCCTGAGATGCTTCTCACCTGCACTGACGGTGATGGCCTCCATGAACTGGTCCCTCCAGGAATGGGTCCCCACAACCAAGGCCAGGTTTGTCTTCTTGATCAGTTTGTCCACCGTAGTCTGTTAGGAAGAGAAAAACTTGGAATCATGAGGTTAGAATGCTCAGAACCAATGAGGAGTCTGGTTCTTCAAAGGAATGAAAGATGCCCTGCCATCAGGGTGTTCTGATAGTTCTGCATGGAATGGCCTTGGGCGATTCTCTTTTGAAGCAATCCTTCTATTTCCCTTTGTTTTTTGTTGTAATCTTTTTGTTTTGTTTTGTTTTGTTTTGTTTTGAGACGGAGTCTCACTCTGTCACCCAGGCTGGAGTGCAATCATGGCTTATTGCAGCCTCAACCTCCTGGGCTCAAGCCATCCTCCAACTTCAGCCTCCTGAGTATCTGGGATCACATACACGTACAGCCACACCCAGATAGTTTTTATTTTGTTTTATTTTTTTGTAGAGATGGGGGTCTCCTTATGTTGCTCAGGCTGATCTCAAACCCCTGGGCACAAGTGATCCTCCCACCTTAGCCTCCCAAAGTGTTGAGATTACAGGTGTGAGCCACCCATTGCCTGACCTGGTTGTGACTTTTGAAATTGGCTATTTAGAGTAATACAATAGAGAGTAAGGATAATGATGTTAATATATCTTGCCCTATAGTAGTGAGTTTTAATATTTTTGCTTTAAAATGCAGTTAAACAATAGTAATAATACATCTCGGGCCTTTCTAGCCCATTTATTTCACATTCTATGTTATGTTTCCACACAATATTCCTAACATGCAAATGGCCAGCCTATTTGTTTCATGTTACAAATGGGGAAACTGAGACCTGGGGTGGGTAAGTGATTTGTTCAATTTCAGGTTCACATATTCACTAGTGAAGGTGGAAAAAAAAAAAACAGGTCTCCTGCCTCCCACTTTAATTCATTTATTATTCAATTAGACCACACTGATTGCCTGACCTTGAACTCATAGGACTCTTCGATGATGACCTCTAGTTTGGAGTGTTCACCCAATACTGGCTTTCCCATCTCTGCTACCCTCTTGGCCTCCTCTTCCTCCATAGTCAGCTTCCTGTCTGTCACCTCTGCAACAAAACAAAATCAGACTCATTTTAACACCTTTTCCATTTCCTGGAAGGATACAGATCAGAGTATTAGGCATGGGCAGTGGGTACAAAGCTAATAACTCTTGGAAATGGGGAGTTCTTATATTTTTTTAGTGCCTCTTTTTATGAAGTACTAAACACTTTATAACCAGACCATGAGACTGTGCCTTGCAGGCTGGGATAAGAATTGCTCTTTCTGTTTTATACCTGGGTGGACGACCTGACCCAAAAGTTTCCTGAGAAGTAGCATCAAGTGAAGTTCTCAAGACATTCAGTGAGATGTTGGGGAACTGGGAAGAAAGGCCAGATTTTTTTATCACAAGCTATTTTCAACTGTTGGCCGGTTTGTTCAACCACTTCCTATAAGAGTTCTTGAAGGTGCAGAAGGACATTTATTCAAAGGAAATGTCTACTGGTTTCACAGCATCTTGACTCATTTACCAATGGTCCCTTCTCATGGTGAACAGTTAAGGCATTTTTTTTTTCCACTTTGGTTGGTGAGTCCATTTTAAGACCACTTCTCCATGAAGACGTATTTTCTGTATTAGAGTGAAATAGAGATGGAATCTTTTTATTTCCCTTTGATTAGAAAATTGCTCTTGGCAGCTTGTTTTATTCAGAGCTCATTTAAACATCTTCCCATCCAAGTCCACATTCTCACATGCAATTAATTCTTTTATTCGGCTCCTTAATTGCTTTCATTCCACACAGTAAACCTCCCAGGGGAATCCTGAAGTCCTTGAATAATCTCAAGGACAAAATGGGTCAGAGGCCGAGAAGGTCTTTTTCTCTCTCTAGCTGGGGAATTTGTGAAGCAAGGGGAGGGTTGAGACTCCAGCTCTCAAGTTTGCAAGGAAAGAAATTCACTGGAAACACTATAAGCCAAGGGTGTAAGTTACCAAGCAGGAAGCCTTATATTTTATGTAAGAATTTTCTTAGTTGGCCTGCATGAAGATGGTATGAGAGAGTGTGGAGACTTCCTGAGCTCACTGTTTTACTCAGTGTTTCTGGCACCAAGCACAGAAGGCAATCCCAAAATGTTTGGGAGCTGTCTGCGGTGCTGTCCTGCCTCTAGTGTTGGTGGCCACTTTTGGAAACAACGTTTTCTCAAGGATCCATGTATTTCTGAGTATTTCCAAGTCAGCAGACATCCTCTAGCAGCCTGACTTCATTTTGTCTATTGAATTTGAGTCTCTGATTCGTTAATTCTGAAGGTAAATCTGGTTGAATCTAGGGTTCTGGCTATGGGGCCAGCAACCTTCGAAGCCAGACTGCAAGCTACTCTGGGAAAGAGCCCTTAGAAAAAGACACACAATTCCATGCTCTTTTCCTTTACTTGCAGGTTTAAGCACCATAGCACAATGCCTATCTTAGCAGTGACAGTATTATTCCACTGTTCCTCCCAATTGCCTCATGTCATACTTTACACATGACACAATAACCTTATATCAATATAACGAGCTCTCCAGTGACATATAGATGTACATGTCTAACCCCTTATCTAGCTATCAGTCTAGCACTTTATCCATCTGGCAGGATATTGATCTACCCACTGACCTGTCCACCCCTGTGGTGACAGTCAGTTTTTCCATCTAGCTTTCTGCAAAAATTCCTTTGACAAACAACCAATCTTCTATCTTTGGATCTCCCACAGTCCCACAGAGGCACTCTGTATATATCTGTTAATTGATTGAGTCACACACCTTTAACTTAATTCTAGTTTCTACTTTCTTGGCTTGGCAGTAATTCCTGCCTTTTCTATTTTTTGTCATGATCATTCCTTTAAATTCAAATTTTGTTAATTTCTTAAGAGAATTACAAGTCTCTAATTTAAAGGACCATAGCGATTCTGATCATTTGTTTATGTGACTCCTCAGAATTTCAAGTAAAGAGAGTAAAAGGCAGGTGATCTAGATATTCAGACTGACTAAATAAACTCTCAGTTCTAGGGAAAGGAAGAGAGGTTGGGAGAGGAGGGATAGAATATGAATAGAATGAAAAATGGAACACATATTGGAAGGACAAAGAGCTTTCCAGGCCAGACACGAATGGGAGGTTGTGAGTGCTCTGAAGAGTGATGCAGCTAGTGCTCTTCCTCCAAGGCCCCCGAGCTTGGTGGGATAGCTCTGGATAAACATATTCGCTCTCTGTCTTTCACCACCAGGCGCTTTAATCATGTTTGCCTGTCCACCTAGGAAAATTAAAACCAGGATTTGAGATTTCCAGTGGATTGAAAGGCTAATCAAGGGCTCCTAAATTAAAGGCTTACAGATTAAAAGAGCTAGGAAAAGACACATTTCCTTTCCCTCATTTTAGCGTCTATTGATATTTGCAAATATGTTAAAAGTATAAGGCAATTTAAATTAAATCACAGTCTTTGTTATGTATATATGTGCGGGGGGTGGGTGGAGAAAAGAGCTGGAACAAAGAAGCCTTACATACCTTCACAGGCAAGAGGATGAGGGCAGTGGAGAAGAAAGACCCAATGCTATGAAATCAATACCCTGGGAGAAGAGTGAAGAACAGAGGGTTGGGGGTAGCCCTTATCTTGTTGGTATAAAAAAGAAGCAAAAGGCCAAGGAAGCTGGAGTAACTGTTTTTTCCACGAAAGAAAAATGTAGGAGTTACCTACAGTTGTTGTTGTTGTTGTTTAAGGCTCCCAGAAGGCAAATGTCCTTACTATGTACAGCACCCCTTCCTGAACCCAGGATGTAGTCTGTAGGTGACTTTGAATACCAGTGAACTCTGTAAGATGTTTTGCCTCTTAAGTGACCTTAACATTTTTTTCTGTGTTCAAAGAACTGATGAAATGTAAGATGTTCTTTTAACGTATATTGAAACTGTCTTGTAGAGGCCACTCTGCTTGCACAGAGTTATAATATTGCTAGATATGCTAAAAATGCTTTCATATCTGCTCATGAAGTTGGATGTTGTTTATGATTGGTTTCCACTCATGCAAGCATACTCTCAAAGTAGGCGTGTGCCCTCTACAGCATCTAGATTCTGCATGAGAATCTCTCCAAAATAAATTCTCTAAAATTTCTATTTCCAGCCAGATCACTGCCCCCACCTCCATACTAATTCATCTTGTTCATGGCACATAGGACTTTAAGGGTCAATGACAAATGAACTAAAGTTCTACAGTGTAAGTCTCAGCTGTGATGAGATGGAAGATCTCCAAAACTGGGAAAAGTCCAGATTCTTTAAAAATTACTTTTTCTATTCTCACAGCAGGTTTGGTTATTTTTCCCTGGATCCCTTGGGATTAAAGTATTTTCTTTCAAATCCTATCACAATTATAATAGGAGATTCCAGCTCTGACTCTCAAGGTCTCTTCCCCTACAACATGAGCTGGCAGATGAATTAAGACTCAGGAGAAGTCTATGATCCACCATCTTCTTGGTAAGCTTAACTTATCTTCCTGGTCCCAGAGAGGATCAGCTATGCTTTTACTTAGAGCCACAGAGAAGTGATGCTCAAGGAATTGCCTTCCTCACAATTGCTTCCTCATAATTGCTTCATGTGGGGAAATAAATTTCCCAGTCCTTGAGAACTTGTCAGGCTAACTCGAGTCTGCAGTTCTTATTCAATAAATCAAAGGACATTGGCCTTAAACCAAATAATGGCACTGGGAAGAAGTGAAAAGAATAGAGGGGAACAAGACACCTCTTACCTGGAGATAACAGGAGCGCTGTTTGCAAATGGATACCAGACAAGTGGAAGAAAGAAAAGGAAAGAGCATTAAGGTCCCATCTCGAAAGTATCCCCAGGTCTTGTGGTTGCTGGTAGCATAAGGAAAGCAGTGGGCTTAGTAGATGAGAGCTCAGCAGCCACATGCAAAAAGCAGCCTTTGGAGCATGCACAGAGCAGCAGCAAGAGGTGTGAGCAGCCGGAGAGGCTGCTGAGCACCAAGGCCCTGTGAGGGCATTTGCTCCCATGCCTTCCCGGCAACCCAAAGGGCTAGGAATGGAGGAATGAGAATGGGGAACCAAGACGGTGTGTTGGTCACTCATGATCATGGAGGATATCAGGTTATCACATCCATTCTGTAAAAAAAGGAGTGAGAATCCGGTTATCATGAAAACTGTGTTAAGTTGCAACCCTGCCAGAGTAGCTAACTTATCAGCGGCAGAGATAACATGGGGCTTGAATGGGAGCTCAAGGAACTGGGTAGCATTGTGCAAGAGTGGAACAGTGCCCAGGTCCACATCCTTCATCCCTAATGACTTAGCTGAGCTCAGGCTCAGCTTCTCGGTGCCCAGGTTTCCATGACTACAAATGGCTTCCTAGCTACCATGTGGACTAGAACTTTGATTTCCCCTAAAAGAATGGCTTAGTGAAAAGGTAAGTCCTGCAGAATGTTTTTCTTGAATGGTTTCTCTTTACCATAGACATATCCTGGAGGTTAGGACTATGGGCTCCTACCATTTTGTATCACCTCTGCTTAGCAAAGTCCCTGCATAAGGTAGTGTTTAATTAAGTTTGGCTATTTGCTCTTTCGGCAACTGTCTTTTCTATAGGTCTCATGGTGCTGCATCTCTCCGGTTGGGTGATCTTTTTGTGTCAGAAAGGACAGGCTAAATCAGAGTCCAGATATTCTGGAACAGAGAGACTGTCATGCCAACAGCTATACGTAGATGGGAAATGACAATTTTAAGGTCTCTATGTGGACTGGGAAACTGAGTTAAAGACATACCCAATACAGTTTGTCTCTAGCCCTTGCATTTGTACTTATGCTAAAATCTCCCAGACTTTAAGGTCTTAGAATTAAAGACACGCTTGTTTCTTTAACTATCCTGTCTATGGTATCTTAGTATAACTCCTCACTTCTTGGCTCTCAGATAAAGGTCTGGGAAGAGCTTGCCACATATTGCTGGTGTAGTGGTAACTGATAGAGATTGCTGAGGAAGAAGTGTGTGTTGGGAGAGAACCAGAGGGGACATATCTATGAATTGCTTTTTCTAAGAATCTGTAGGAATGCAACTCAAGCCTGTGATCAATCATCCTATATGCACAGCAACTGAGACATATGTGAATCCAGAGTCTACATGATACATAAACAAGGCAGTTCACTTTTTTAGGTATCTCCCGTCTAGAATTCCAAAGGTTAATGGATCAATGGCTTTCCTCACTATATTGAGATAGAGATAGATGACAAAGAGACAGATTGATCGATCGATCAATAGAGATAGATAGATAGATAGATATACAAATAGATAGGCAAGAGCTTTTTTATTCTGCTCCTTCCAGAGGTTTGCATGGAGGAGCTCTTCCTGGCCTCCACGTTCCAGCAGGGGAGATCAGAGATCCCAGCACATCAATGAACACAGGTGGGCCAGATAAAGGCAGCTCTTCCAGAAAGGTTCCTGCTGCCCTGGTTTTCACTCACACATGTCCCCCAACAACTGGCCCATCCTTAGCACAGTGAGAAGGCCTGCAGTCAGCTGGATTGCATCATTTTCTGGTCATTGTCTCCATGAATCCAAGACTTTCTGCTTGGCAGTTACAGATGGGTCAGTGAGATCTGGGTAGGCCAGCTTTAACTGACATAATACCTCGAGGGTGTTTTTCCTGCTGCTGCTCATGAGAGAAGCTGGAGCTGAACTTTCCCCTGTATTGATCCCCTGGGTCAGGTGAGAGTCATTTATTCCTGCTCAGACACTCCAGGGACAAGCTGGAAAGAGCATAGCTCTGTGAGTAATTAGGAGGCATCTGGGCAGCTTGTCAAATGAGCCCATGGATATGGAAAAAGGAGGAACAAACAGGCCCCATTCTCAAGAGAGAAAGAGCTTTCCTTTCCACCCCAAGGTTTCCAATGTCCAGGGCCAGGCCCAACAGCCTTGATGATGTTGCTCAGTGTTGCTCTCAGAAGCCCACTTCTAGATTCCAGGGCAACTGTTTCCTATTCAGTCTCCCCTCTTTCCTTCCCTTTTCTTCATTCCCCAGCTCATCCAGAGCTTTTAATCTCAATTCTGAAGTCTGTTTTGTTTGCCAAAAATAGAGTCTCCAGTTTAAAATCCAGTCTTTTTTTAAAAATGCAATTGTCATTTTGGCCATGCAGAGACTATGCCATTGTGAATGTCTAAGACTTTCCCATGCGATAGTGATAATGAAAAGCAATTTCCACTGTTCTGTCTCTCACTATGAGAACGGCAGGGAATTCTGGAAATCTGGATCCTTTTCCATTTGCTTCTGATTCTAGAGAATCAGGTTTTACGACCTTTCACCTTATGGTCTAATGTCAAAATATGGGAAGGACTGAAGAAACTGGAAATTAACCCTTTAGCAAACCTAGACAGTAAAAGAGGTGGGTGGGAAATGGACAACACATTTCTTATTGCCACTGTTCATCTTGGCATCCTGGTCACTGGGGAGATCTGGGGGCACATCACACAGATAACTTGCTGAAATCCTTGTCTTCTTACCTACTTCCTCTACCATGGAGTTGCTGACATTTCCTTGGACAAAGAATCCAGGGCAAAGCAGGAAGGTGTCCTCAAATGGGGATTAGCCATAGATGTTTGCATTTGGATTGGTCTCTTGAAGAACACAAGGCTTATCTTGGGTCACTCTCTATTCTACTGTTGGTAGAGGTTTTTAAGGGAGGCATGAAAGAAGAGCCTCTTTACTGGAGGAATAAAGGCATATCTGGACTTACAATCTCTTCCTCTTGTCTGAAGCCACTGCCTGCCTTCCTGTACACTGTACAATCCTTCGTGCTGCTTTCATTTGCATCTAAGTAGCTTGGACTGTGGAAACTGATGAAGGCGACTTATAATTGGCCTTGGGTATCTGCTGCTTCCAACCAATTATACATATGTGGAATAAATGCTCAGGGGAGGTGGGAATGAGGAAGGGCAGGTGCTGAGGCAACTTCTGAGAATATTCTTGCTGGCAGAAACTGGAAGTTGGGCAGGAATACAATGTAGGAAGCAATGGAATCAGAGATATTTTCTTTCTTCCAGAACTCTTTGGCAGTCAGGCTGATGGCAACATTTTATTGAGTGGCCAGGAAGAGAACCAGCAATGGAAGATGGAGAGAGGTGCTGCCCCTTGTGCATCAGGTGGGTCCAAACCAGTGCAGGCATAGAAGTGGTCAGCTCTGCAGGAGAGTCCCCAGCAGACAATGAAAACCGACCAATCACTCTGAGAAGGCCTGTAGAGGATCCTTTGGGAATGTTGTCGATTCTCTTAGATCTGTCCTCGTGTGGAAAGTTTTATGCTGCTCTTCATCACATGAATATGAAATAGTTGCAGAATGATCACCCCTTTTTGACAAACAGGTGGATTTCACTGCTCCATTTGCTAGGAGGCCCCCAGGACCTTATCTCTCCTGAATTGGAGTGTGAATGTCTTCTTGCTATTTCCCAAGAGCACCGTAATGCATTCCCACATCAGGGCCTCCAACACATTCAAAGTACTGGCTTCTAATAATTTTCTTCAAGGGAAGAAATCCTTCCTTACATCTATCCTGGCTGCAACATAATCGGCCCCTGAGGGATGAGCCCCTGGCAGATATTCTCAGAGGCATGTCCTGAGGAAAGCAGATGAGGCCACTTCTCTAGCGTGGGATGAGGGTTATGTTGGGATCTGGGTCATATGTTCACTTGCAGATGCCAAGCAGAGGCACACATCTGTGAACCTTCCAACACCTGTCCCTCAGGGATCAGCACCAACTGCATCATTTAGAGTCTCTTCTGTTTGAAAATCCACAAGTCAGTACTCCAGGCCTGCCCAATGTCAGTCCTTTTCTGGGGCCCACTGGCTAGGGGAATTTTCATACCTGGAACCACTCCCTTCCCTTTGTGAACTCTCAATTTTCTGCTTTAGGGTTTGCATTGTCCCAAAGTAGCCTGAAGAAGGTACCCAACCTTGGGCTAGGAACAAAAGTAGAATGGGATGGGGTGGGATGCCCAGAGGAGGAAGAATAGCTCAGGATTCTAGATTGCGTGATTACCGCAGAAGTCAACTCTCTTTTCCGAGAGCTCTCAGAAGCCGTGGCCTCTAACAATTGGTAAACTTACCCATGCCACGGTCTGCCCAACTGTGAAATAGGTGGATAATACACTTACCTCTTCGAAGGGCAGAGGAGCCTATGGGCCACTCTGCAAGTGAATAACCTGCCAAGCATTCAAAGGAAGTTGAGGAGTGCAGCAGAAAACCGTCAAATCATCATTGCAACCCAGGCCCTAACCCCCATCCCAGACCCTCCCACATTCAATCCAGGCTAAAGAGTGAGGGGTGGCTGGGGAGGAAGGCAGGGAGGGGCACAGGCATGCATCGCATCACATTCCTTTCTTTTTCTTCTCCTCCCCACCCACCAAGGAATTTTCACTTTTACAGGTTACAGTTGGGGTGGTGGGGAAGAGCGCAGGGGCCCGTGGCAATCGAATAATTGTAAAATTGTAGCAAAACAGGGACATAACTCATGAGGGTAATGAGGAGTTGAGGCTGCAGTGCTGCCCAGAGGGCGGAAAGGAGGAATTTGGAATAAGCTAAGGCTAAGAAGGCAGAGATGATACCGAAACAGGGTGAGAGCGAGAATACAGGACGGAAAAGAATAAAAAAATCCGTTGGTCAAAAAGAGAAAGGAGGAGAAGGGAAGAAAAGGAGGGAGACAAAAATGTGGTTGCTTTTTCTTTTTCGTTGTTGTTTTTCAGTTTGTTTTAATTTCTTTTCTTTCTTTTTGTTGTTTTGTTTTTAAAGAATCTCACACCTGATATTCCACGTTCCATCCATTTCGGTTCACCAAGGACAATGAAGAAATTCTCTTGCCTTTCGTATTCCTCCTCATCTACTATTTTAACCCTTATGGTTTTCCTGTAGGGACAACAAGAGAGAGAGTGTGTCGACTGGGTCGGTAGATTGGTTGGTCACCTGGAGCACAGCCTTTAAAAATCATTCCCCATCACTCCTGGCACATGCAGCCCAGTCCCGCCATGGTGGCTTTCGACAGGACCATGGTGGATTGTGTTGTTCTCACGTAATGAATGGTCTTAGCGTTTCTTGTCTTCTCGGTCATAGTTGTTCTCATGGGTGAGTGGGGCAGGGAGCCAGGAGGCAAGGAAAGGTGGGCAAAGGAAGGAAGCCAGAAGGACAGGGGGGACGGGAAGGCAGAAGGCAGGTGACGGTGGGGAGGAGTCATTTTAGACCTTGCCAACAGTTGTTAGTAGGAAGTGAGTCTGGCAGCACATTCCACAGGGTGTCACATGGTAACAGCGGCATTTCTCTGGGCAACAGGTAAACTACTGACCCACTGGGAATGACTCAGGGTCTTCCCACAACAGGAAATATGTCAACAGAACCCAGGGCTTGTGTCCCTTCTTTGTGTCTATACTCACTTCCATTGTGAGTTTCAGAGAGAAAATTTTTAAAAGGAAAGTATTTATGAGGAAGGGAAACCAGAGAGAGGAAGAGAGAAGCGAGAGAGAAAGAGAGAGAGAGAGAGAGAGAGAGAGAGAGAGAGAGAGAGAGAGAAGGAAAAGAAATGGAGGTAGAATTGTATGATCTTTCACATTCTTTATCTCATAGGAGGCTTCCATGGTGGGAACTAAAATAAATATGTATTAACCACAATGTGATATAGGAATCCTTTACAGTTCACAGCTGATGCATTTCTGGGAAAATGTGAAGAAAAAGATGTAAATCATCAAATTTGAAATCACCTTTGGGCTTCTATCATTTTCAGGGTGATGTGTCCCCAAACTGGCTTTCTCAATGTGAATAATCATGGGTCTGGGGCACGAGGTGATGGAGGTTTCTGTTCATCTCTAGGTGTCTTAACAAAACATAGCATCTTTTAAGAACAAATCACCCAGGGATCAAAGGTTCCCTGAAATTCACTCCCCTCCAAAGACTGGCTCCTTGTCATGTGGAGATGTTGACACGTGGATCTTGCTCTTCCTATGTGGTTTCTTCTGGTCTGTCACGGAATCACAGTGGTGGTCAGCAGGTCCTACTAGTGAGCCAGAATTGTTATTTTCTGCTTTGTTTTCCTTTTTGTTTTTTGGCGGGGGGTGGGGTGGGGGCGGGGTCGATGTTATTGAGAGAAAGGCCTAGGAACTAAATGCTCTGAAGGGTAAAGAGCATTGACCTCAATGTCTCTTCCGATCCTCTGATGTTCCTTTGACATTCTGTGGATGTGCTCAGCTTTGCCATTTACCGTGTAGTAGACTGACCTGAAGGGGTCTGTAGGGCACAGAACTTGCTGTGCATTTGTGGTGTGTGTACTTTACAAGTACAGTGACACGCCACATAAAAACGTTTCGCTCAGCAACAGACCACATGTATAATCATGGCTCCATAGGGCTACATTCCACCATGTGTTTGCTGCACCTTTTCTATGTCTAGATATGTTTAGATACACAAATGCCACCGTGCTGCAGTTGCTTACGGTATTCAGTACAGTCACATGCTGTGCAGGTGTGTGACATTGCTCCTGTTGCCTAGGAGCAATAGGCCCACGTAGTCTAGGTGTGTCGTAGACTATACCATCTAGGTTTGTGAAAGTGAACTCTCGTGATCCCACAATGACACAATTGCTTAAGGACACATGTCTCAGAATGCATCTTTATTGCTAAGTGATGCATGACTGTATGTTTTCCTTACCTTATTGGGTCCTTCTTTTGACATCTTTTTATACCTTTATGCTCGGTGGACAAAAGACAAAGTTCATTGATTGTCAAGAGGCATTTTTTTGGGAATATTTCTGCTGGCCCTAGATATGGGATTCCAGGGCTGTCTACAAGGCATGAGCCTGTTTTTCTGCTGCAGGAACTCTGCTGTGGGATGGGACTGGGGTGCTCTGTGACCACAGGCATGGCCTTGAGGGCATGAGGGATGGGTTGGCAGGAGAAGGAACAGCTCCCTCCTCCACAGTACGGTCTATTCAGAACATAGATCACACTATGATCTATCTTCCTGACTTGCCTGTTGGTGGCCATGGGATGTATGGGGTCACTGAAGTTGAAGGCAAAGGCTCCATCCATTGTGAGAAGCCCCATAGACTTCTTGGGGAAGCTTCCATTCAGGTCACAATGATCTCCACCACTATTCTAACTCTCTGCCTCCACACCTGGGTGTTTTTAACAGGAAAAACAGAGGGAGACAAATGGGTACTTGATCTAACTCACACCTGTACTTTCAGCTTCCTCAAGGTCAGGAGGAGAAACAAGCCTTGATAGTAGCAACATGGCAGTTAAGATGGCTCCTAAAGCCTGCTTTTGGAGGGGAGTGAACTATAATCCAAATACATTGATTCTCCACTTCCTGGGATTCTAAGTTTAGCCCTGAGAATAACAGCTCCACGGAATCTGTGCTGAGAGCCTGTTCCTCAGTGTTGTTTTCTGCCTGGTGCTGGGCTATCTGGTCCCTTTTTTCCCCTTCAGGAAAAGCCAAGAGCCTCACATGATACTCCCAGCTTTCTGGCCCTTTCTTTCCCCATACTCATTTTCTCATCCCGGAAGAATTATCACTGGTCTCAAGCATCCCTCGTATGGATGCCATGTGTCAGGCTGGCCGGTGTTAGGACAGAGCTGGGGACAGAGAGAGGACAGAGGAGAGGGAGGAGTGAAAAGAGAGCAGAAGAGACAGCAAGAGAGGAGACAAGGGAAAGGGAACCAGAGAGGTGGAAGACAAGAGGAGGAGAAGGAGACAAACGGGTTGGAGAGGAAGAAACAGAAGAGGAGAGAAGAACGTTAGTGTTAGTGTGGAGGACAGGGTACTACACCTTTCTGAAAACTCATATCCACCATGCGGGGCCCCATCATCTCAATGAAGTAATTCTTGTTTTTCTCATACGCCTCATCATCAATTACCTTGATGTGAATTGTTTTGCTGTGGATGGAAAAATAAGTATCATAAGCAAGGAGTAGAGTGTGGGGCAAGTCAGCCAGGAGACAAAAACAGAAAGAGAAGGAAACAGTTAAAAGATTCAGAAAGATCCAAGTTTGCCCCAACACCACAGGGATACGGAAGAGAGGGGCTGCCTGGGGCCTCCCTCCAGCCTCACCGGGCTCCTCCTGGGCTTTGCGCAGCTTCATGGCATAATCAAATTTGAAGACTGAAAAGAAAGAGCTCAAGCTTAACTGCCGAGGGCTCTGAGTTCTAATCCTGAAGATGCTGTGTCATCTCGGACAAATAATTTAACCGATAAACAAACAGGATGAATCATGCTTACAGCATCCCAGGGCAGTGGTGAGAGCAATGAAATAACATATACATAAAGGTGTGAGCATTAAGGTCCTCCCATGCTTGCTTCCTTATCCCTCTTGCTTTTGGGACATGGGAGAATTTTTTTTTGACTTTTGAAATCAGATGATGTTGATTCAAATGGTTTATTTTATAAGAAGAGCAGAAAGGGACAAACTGGTTTGTGGAAATCTTGCCCAGAAATAGCAGAACTTCTTTTTCTGTATGGCAGTGACTACCCCAGGGGAGCCGGCGGCAGGGAAGGGGGTGGTATTTGGCTCATGTCACACATTCTGGCAATTCACAGCAGGCCTCAAAAGCTACTGACACTAACTCCAAACAGACTTCTGCAGTCACAGGGATGCACCCGCTGGATCACATTAATTCTAGGTCTCTCAGAATTAGGGTTTCTTTCTCAGTCCTACGATGATCTTGTGGCTACACAATTATATTGCTTTACATGTTAAAAGGTGTTATTTTTTTAATATAAACATTAAAAAATATATGGGAATTCTAGTCACCCTGTTCTGCATTTCTTCTTCTTTCTTTCTTCCCTTGTTTATTTATTACTGGACCTTTAAAAACAGATGTAGACCTGGGCCTCCCCAAGAGGCTGCTTACTAAGGGGACATTTCGGGACCAGTTCCCAGGGAAGATGAGGAAGATGTATTGGCCTCTCCTGGTGGGTGTGCGACATTGCTAGGTGGGTGGGTGTGGAGCTGGGTCTTCCTGCAGTTGTGGGAGTGAGGAGGCCTGAGCAGGAGCCCTGGGCAGTGGCCATGGGCCTGTACCCTTTCAGACTCCGCTACCCTGAGGCCTTCAGCACCTCCTTTTATTCTTTTTTATAAAATAGGAATCGTCACATTCTAATCTGGGACAACCTCCCTGCCCTCGTGAACTTCCCCAAGTCACCATTAGAGCTTTGGATGTCTAGAGAGTCTCTGGTGTCCATACTGTTGAGCCTGCAGAATCAGATCCGGTCCATTCCTCCTGAAGTGAATGCAACAGCAGTTACCAAGACACCCTGGTCCCTGCTGCCCCACCACAGGACTCCAGACCCTCTTGACTTGCCACACCCACCCCAGTCACCTGGCTCACCACTGTAGAAAGCGTGGCTCTTCAACTTGTGAAAGGCCATGATGCTTTGGCCTTCCTTCTTCCAGGCAATGGAGACAGATAACAGCGATTCAAATCTCACCTCCACCCCTCACCAGCTGGGTGACCCTGGGTGATGCTGTAAAGTTCTTCAAGTCTCATGTGTAAGGTGGAATAATAGCACCTACTTGGTAGTGTTCTTAAATGAAATCATTTTATGAAGTCCTTGGCAGGGTGTGTGTTCTCTATTAAAAGTTTCATAAATAGCAACCATTACCACTAAGAGTAACAACTATCCTAGTTTGGTGGTTTGAGAGTAATATGTAAGGGAAACTTATCATCTTCAGCCATTAAGTCAGAAAACTAGGGGAACTCAATAAGTACAGTTGGTGACCCAAGAGATGGTTCAAGCTTGAAATAGAAGTCAGGTCAAGAGAGGTTTGGATAAAACAGTAAGATAAATCCTAAATGGGCTATTAAAATGGGTTGGAATGTTAAGGGTGGTAATAGAGAGCAACCCCCATATTCTCTTAAAATCTAGTCTGTGCCCCTATCAGCAACAAGCACTGGGCTGGACAGAAAACATGTCACGCTACATAGCGTGGCTTGCGCTGATTTGATTGACATCTTAAGTGAGGACAAGATATGCCATTGACATCTTTTTTTTTTTCTTTTCTCTTTTTTGAGATGGAGTCTTGCTCTGTTGCCCAGGCGGGAGGGCAATGGTGCGATCTGGGCTCACTGCAACTTCCACCTCCTGGGTTCAAGTGAGTCTCCTGTCTCAGCCTCCTCAGTAGCTGATTACAGGCACCTGCCACCATGCCCAGCTAATTTTTGTATTTTTAGTAAAGTCATAGTTTCATCAAGTTGGCCAGGCTGGTCTCGAACTCCTGACTTCAAGTGATCCACCAGTCTCGGCCTCCCAAAGTGCTGAGATGAGAGACATGAGACACTGCGCCCAGCCCGCCATTGGCATCTTAGGTGAGGAACAAGAGAAATGAGGACAGGCGTTAACTAGTGGCAAAAGGGACTTAGATTAGCCAGCGGGAACCACCGGTGGAGCACGAAATGAATGGAGGAGGCAGGGTATAGTGTTCCCCCATTGAGATCATTCCCAGGGAAGGTGTCACTGTCGGGACTTATGGTGTTACCTTGCCTGGAGGCTAGAAAAATCCCTTCCAGTTCTCGAACAGTGGAGAAAGTTCTCACTTCTGCTCAAGTCACACATGAGACTTTAAGGGTAATACGAGTTACCAGTCAGATCTCAAGTTCTCTTTCCGAACTTGTTCTTTTCCGTTTCCGTCGATGGCACCATCATCTAACAAATTGCCCAGTCCCCAAACCTGGAATCACCCCTCATTATTTCCTTGCCCTCAGGCCTCTCTCTCTTCCCCAGGAGAGTTCATTTACTACTACCCTTTCCTCTGCCTTTAAGACCTACATGAAAACACCAACACTTGGCCGGGCCTGGTGGTTGACGCCTGTAATCCCAGCACTTTGGGTGGCTGAGGTGGGTGGATTGTTTGAGGTCAGCAGTTCAAGACCAGCCTGACCAACATGGTGAAACCTTGTCTCTACTAAGAATACAAAAATTAGCTAGGCGTGATGGTGTGTGCCTATAATCCTAGCTACTTCGGAGGCTGAGGCGGGAGAATTGCTTGAATCTGGGAGGCAGAGGTTGAAGTGAGCAGAGACTACACTGTTGCACTCTAGCCTGGACGACAGAGCGAGACTCCGTCTCAAAAAACAAAACAAAACAAAACCACCATCACCTCTCCCTTGGACTTTGCAGTAGCCTCCTAAGAGGTTCTCCTGTTCCTGCCTTTGCCCTCTTTCTTCAATCCCTTCCCCATGTTACAGCCAGGGCTAGCTATTAAAAATGCAACCCGGGTCCTCTTATTCATCCTGTAATTGTAATACATACAGAGCCCTTACCATGACCTATGGGAGCTTGCATAATCCAGTCGCTGCCGACCTCTCAGACCTTGTTCATAAGGTCTCCTCTTCTCACTTATGTGTCTCAGACACAGTGGTCTTCCCAGTCCTCAAATCAAGCCTTTTCCCACCTAGGGCAATCCCCTTGCTATTCCCTCTGCCTGGGACGTTCTTCACCAGGGTCCGTGCTTATCCTCATCCTTTGGGTATCTGAATAAACCTCACCTCTTCAGAGAGGTCTTCCATGGCTACCTTATCTAGAGGACTCCCTGCTCCACCACCTGCGGGCACTTAACACAGCCCAAAGTTAGTTGGTTAGTTACTAATTCTGGATGTAAACTCTGCAAGTACAGAGAACTTATCTTTTTTTTTAAAAAAGCCTGCAGCATCCAGTAACCCCAGGTAGTCTCCAGTTCAAGGACTAACCAGACCCCACCCTACTTACTTCCAAGATCAAGCGAGATCTTGTCTATCTGACTTGCTATGGTAGTCTCAATGCCCAGCACAGTGCCCGGCATACAGAACGCCCTCAATCATGACTTGCTGAGTGACTAATGGTGATTTTTCTAACACACCTGAAGCTTCATAAAATGAATTCACTCTGTCTTTTTGCAGTAAGAATATGTCATTAGAGACAAAAAAATATTTTGAAGGCAACTTTCATGGATTGCCTGAGGATTCTCAGTGGGACAGAGAAGCTGCAGGCCCAGTATCATCAAACCTAGACCCCAGCTTACTTAACATACCACATTCATCTACTCCAAGGGAGATCTCTCTATCAGCAATCCAGGATATAACTTGTTGGTTCAAGTGAGGGTTTTAAAGATCTTTTTGGGTCCCCCATACCCAGTTCTTCTTCCAGCACAGTGGCAGTTAGTTAATGATCACGGGGGCAGATTATACCTTGCAGCTACTCCTAGAGTCAGTAATGCTCAGAGACTCTAGGACCTGCACCTGTCTGTCCTCCAGGCTTTCTGCCTAAAGCACACAGCATTCCTGGAGAAGACCTGGCTGAGCTGCTGGGGAAAGCTTTTCCCGGGAGACTTCCCACCAAACAACCTGGAGGCGATTAGGGAATACATTTCTGCGCTGCCTGGTTGGCCTTTTGAAACAGCCCCTTGCATTGAGGACATTCAAATCGGGCCCCTGATCCTCAGGGCACTGCAACAGGAAGGGCTCTCTTTAGCCATTGAGTTCCTTTAGAGTGAAAGTGGGAGTAAGCAGCATTTATTAGTTGAATGGATGATTAACACATTGGAGGAGGCCTTCTTTATACAGGATGGAAGAATTCTAAGATAAGACATATGCTTACATTGTGTTTACCACCATGAGAACCCTAAGAAGAACATTCCTATTTCATTTTTCCTATTTATTCATTTATTTATGTTTTTATTGAGTCAGGATCTCACTCTCACCTAGGCTAGAGTGCAGTGGTAGGATCATGACTCACTGCAGCCTCAACTTCCTGTGCTCAGACCATCCTCCTGCCTCAGCCTTTTGAGTAGCTGGGGCCACAGGTGCATGCCACCATGCCCGGCTAAGTTTTAAAGAAAATATTCTTGGTAGAGACGGGATCTCACTAAGTTGCCCAGGCTGGTCTTGAACTCCTGGGCTCAAGTGATCTCGCCTTGACCTCCCAAAGTGCTGGGATTACAGGCTTGAGTCACCATGCCCAGCCTCTTATATCATGCTTACTTCTACTGTATTAACATAGATATTATTATTACCTACATTTAATTTAATTTTTTTTTTTTTTTTTGAGATGTGGTCTCACTCCATCTCCCAGTCTGGAGTGCAGTGGCATAACCTGGCTCACCACAGCCTCAACCTTCTGGGCTCAGATGATCCTTGCACTCAGCCTCCTGAGTAGCTGGGACTACAGGCAGCTGCCACCATGCCTGGCTAATTTTTGTATTTTTTGTAGAGATGGAGTGTCGCCATGTTTCCCAGGCTGGTCTCGAACTCCTGGGTTCAAGCAATCCCTTGGCCTGGGCCTCCCAAAGTGCTAAGATTACAGATATGAGCCACTGGGCTTGGCCAACTATTATTACTTCCATTTTGAAGATGAGAAAACAGTTGCTCAGGGAGGTTAAGTAACTTGCTCAGTTGCACAGCTGTTAAGTAGCTGAGCTGGGATTTTAGCCTATGTTCCCCTATTACTCTTATAGCTTATTTCTTATGCAAGTGGGTAAGTTCTGGATGCCATTCCCAAGCTGCAGCCACAGTGAGGTGGCACAGAATTTATACACTTACATCCCAGCAGCACAGGAAGGTAATAAGTGGATCTGCCTCTGCATTGTATGGTGAGTAGGTGGCCTCCTAACCCTTTGGCCCTCCCGTGCCAGAAATAATATCTGAGTACAGGCTGGGCTTCTGACTCTGTGACCTCTTCCCTCCTGATTCCTGCTGAATGACTCTTTACCCTGTCCAGAGGGTTCCCTTTCATCACTTCTGAATGTATCCTTGCTGCTCCGGGCCAGCTAACACTCACAGAGCTGCTTTGACCTGGGGCAGCCGGACTGACCAGACAGAGGAGCTGCAAGCCTTTTCCTGGGAGCTTTCAGAAGCCTCACATCTCTGTGCTGGTTCTTCTTGTAATAATTTCCTTCATCTTCCCGGTTGGGTGTTGCTGCCCCATCTTCACCTGCCAGGTTGCTGATTCTTTGAACATGGACTGAACGCCACATCACCACCGGCCACCAACAACCCAACACTATTTACCTGACCCCCTCCCAAGGTCTGAGGGGAAGGCCCCTGTTCCATAAGGCTTAGGGTCTCTAATTGGTTTTCTCTTGAAAATAAGTGTGTCATCTGGTCCCTGAAAGCTGTGCTTCTCAAACTTTAATGTGCACGTGAATCACCCGGACATCTTGCTGATGGGCAGATTCTGATTCAGTAGATCTGGGGTAGGGCCTGAGAGTCTGCCTTTCTAACAAGGCCCCAGCGTGTGCTGATGCTGCTGGCCCAGGGCCAAAAGATCCCTTGGAGAATCCTCTCTGACTCTATTAAAGACCCAGGAAAGAGGAGCAGCAGCTTGAACGCTAGTGCCAGTCAAGGATGGGGGGCTGGAGTCAAAGTCTAGCATTTCAGCCAAATGCTGGACTAATTAGGTCAATTCTGACACTATATGTTGAGAGGGATGTTGGAGTAGGTCCAGAGCAGGGTTGACTAGGGTGATGAGGGATCTAGAAACCACATTTCAAATTAAGTTATTAATATTTATATAGTGCTTATTTTGTCCTAGGCAGAGCTCTAAGCATTTGGTTTATATTAAGCCATTTAATCCTCACAACTAACCTGTGAGATAGGTACGGGCGGGGCCAGGTGCTATTTTCTCTGCATATATTATCTCATTTAATATTCATAGTAACCTATGAGGTAGGCATTGTTTTTATCCCCATTCCCACACATGAAAAACCAGAGGACCAGAAAAATTAAGACTTGCCTAAGGTTATAACTAAGAGGCAGACCTGGGATTTGAATTCAGATAGTGTGACTCTGAAGATTTTACGTCTAACTACTGACTTGTGGGTTCAGAGGAGAGACGTCTCCTGAAGGAGATGCTACCTACTCCAAATGGTTCTGAGGCTGTCACAAGTGCTGTTTCCAAAGGAAGTTGGTGGGAAGTTCCAGGGAGGTGGATTTCATCTCTACCACGTACCATTCCATTAGGGAGATGAACTAGCTTATAAGACAGTGATCACCCTGTTCCTGGTATTAAAAAATAAGATGATGTCCATGAATGAAAAAGGCCCTGGAGAGGATTCCTGCATGCTCCAGGATGTCAAGTAATGATCCCTAAAGAGCTACTGCTGGTAAACCAGCTTTCTAAGAATAAAGAGGAACCTTGATTTGGAACGGTTGCTTTCCATGGTGAAAATACTCTCACTATAGTCAATTTCAGGCTACTTATAGTTTAACAACCGACGTGCACAATTACTAAACATTTAGCAGTAAGCTCTTGCGAGCTGGTAAGAGTCTGCTCTGGGACACCACTGGCAGTGTCAGGTTCTCCCAAAGTGTTTGAGAAAGGCTGTGGTGGGAAAGGGTAGTTCTGACGGATTCACAACTTATTTGGCAACATGCTAGTAAGTAATCTAGTGTTTGCTCAAAGTGGGTTAAGTGTCTGATGAAGTAGGGTATAAATGTGCTTATTCAAAAAGCCTTTGAAAAAAAAAAAAGACTTCAAGATTTGACTTTTAAAAGGATTATGGGTGAGTGGGAGGCAGAATTTCTAAAATGTTTCCCAAAAGAGGTTCTGCCCTAATCCCTGGAACCTGTGAATATGCTGAGGTATCAGTCCTGAAGTGTTATATGGTATGGGATGTGACATGGCACAGTTACCTTTAAAATAGGGACATTATCCAGGCGGGCCTGACTGAATCACACAAGCCCTTAAAAGCAAAGAACTTCTTCTGGCTAAAGAAGAAGGGAAAACAAGAAAGATACGAGGCTTTAGAAGGACTCAATATGCTGCTTCGGTTTGAAGACGAAGGGTGTCTTGTGAACAGGAACATAGGCAGCCACTAGGTGCAAAGAGTGGCCCCTAGATGACAGCCAGCAGGGAAACAGCGACCTCCAACCTCAAGACACAAGAGACGGGATTCTGCCAACGGCCTGAATGAGCTTGGAAGCATATACATCCTCAGAGCTTCCAAATAAGATCCCAGCTTGGCCGACACCTTGATTTCAGCCTTGTGAGACCTTGGGCAGAAAACCCAGTCAAGCCTGCCTGGACTTCTGAGGTACAGATCCATGAGATAACAAATGGTTATTGCTTTAAGCCTCTGTGTTTATGGCAATTTGCTACACAGCAACAGGCAACTAATATGGAAGGCTTATTTATTTGACAGAGGCAGGAACCTGAGCTAAATGATCTCTTGGAACTACCCTGCAGCATCTATTGTGTGAATATAAAGAGCGTTTCGGGTGTGTGTGACAGACTCCCCTTTTGCTTTGGTCTCTATTCTGGACTCTCCTATGAGTCCTCTACTGCGTGCAGCTTCTACCTATGAGTAGCTGACCTCATCAGCGATAACCTACTGAGGATGTGGCTTCTCCGAGGCAAAGTGATGAACACTTTGTCTCTACTGACAATAAAGACCTGACTGCTGGATATGTTTTTGGATATAGACCCACATATATGAGGACTTGATGCTCATTCTGTTCATTCATTCTAAAATGTGTGGGCTTATAAGTGGGCATCACAGCCCATGGATGACTCCTCTGCTCTCCTAACTATCCACTTTCTCAGTGCCTGAAGAGCCTGTTACCACTGGCTAGAGGGAAACGGACATCTGAGGTAATGACATGATTATGGACCTAGGATTCAGGATATGATCAGAGGCAAGGCAGTGCCAAAAATCCTCAAAGGGATCACTCACTCTGTTTCCCAAAGGTCAGGGCATAATGAGGGAATTTATAATTTTTTAGTTATTAGTTTTCTAACGTACATGTCCTTTTTTTTGAAGGTTGTCATGTCTCATAGGGTAGCTGTACAGGGTAGAAAAGGTTTAAAATCACAAATTTTCATTCTCCCCTTCCTTTCTTAGAGAATAAAGACTTAATCCTTCATCCTAACAATGGAAAACTCTTTGTAATGTCCATCCTTCCATCCATCCATCCATCTCTGCAACCTGATATTTTCTTTCTTTTCTTTCTTTCTTTTTTTTTTTTTTTGGTGAGAAAAAAAGTTAAAAAAGGAAAGCTCTGTCACCAATGCTGAAGTGCAGTGGTGTGATCTCAGCTCACTGCAACCTCTGCCTTCCAGGCTCAAATGATTACTCCAAATAGTTCTGAGGCTGTCACAAGTGCTGCTTCCAAAGGAAGTTGGTGGGAAGCTCCAGGGAGGTGGATTTCATCTCTACCACATAGCATTCCATCAGGGAGATGGACTAGCTTATAAGAGATTGATCATCCCATTCTTGGTATTAAAAAATAAGATGATGTCCATGCATGAAAGAGGCCATGGAGAAGATTCCTGCATGCTTCAGGAGGTCAAGTAATGACCCCTAAAGAGCTACAGCCAGTAGTAAGCTAGTAAACTGGCTTTCTAGGAATAAAGAGGAGCCTTGATTTGGAATGGTTGCTTTCCATGTGAAAATACTCTCACTATAGTCAATTTCAGGCTACTAATAGTTTAACAACCAATGTGCAAATTACTAAACATGTCTCAGCCTCCCAAGTAGCTGAGATTACAAGTATGTGCCACCACTCCCAGTGAATTTTT
Source organism: Saimiri boliviensis (assembly GCF_048565385.1). Lineage (NCBI taxonomy): Eukaryota > Metazoa > Chordata > Mammalia > Primates > Cebidae > Saimiri > Saimiri boliviensis. The sequence goes on along the minus strand of NC_133450.1, from coordinate 33,662,604 downwards.
GTATTTTCAGTGGAGATGGGATTTCGCCATGGTGGCCCAGCTAGTCTCAAACTCCTGACCTCAGGTGATACCACCCACTTTGGCCTCCCAAAGTGCTGAGATTATAGGTGTGAGCCACCGCGCCTGGACTGCAACTTGATCTTTTCAAAATTTACCACACAAACTCTGCACTTCAATTCTCTTCATTATGCTCCAAATATGTCATTTCTCTTCTCACCCTGAGAATCCTTCCCTCCCTCCCTCCCTCCCTCCCTTCTTTCCTTCCATAACAAAGATTTCCCCCCTTCTTTGCTGCCCTATGGTGTAAAGCGCTTTATATTACTGCTTATGTGTGCATTCATGTGAGGGATGGTATGATGGAGTTGGCTGAGGGTTAGGAACGTTGCACCTTACATAAAAGGGAAGATCTGGCCTTCTTGAAAGTAGCCTCTATATGAGTACTGCCCAATTATTCTCAAAGGAGAATTTAATCTTCAGCTTCCTTATCAGTGGGTCTGTGCAGGCTTCAGCTCTGCATGACTCAGTTACTTCCAGCTCTATTTGGGCCCCAAGTTTGTCCTGACTCACTTCAAGGAGCCAGGGGTAGGGAGAAAGAAATATTCACAACTCCGATTCTTGCTTTTCTCTAAGTCAAGAGAAGTAAATACATATACCAGTGGTCTCTGAATATACGGTTGCTGTGCCCTGAAGTTGGTAAGTCCCTTTCTTGGAAAGGCGGTGAGGATAACCTATAAAATTATTTTATTTAACAGTGTGTCTGTTCCCAGCACTGAAGAGAACAAGTGGCTGGTTATCTGATTCATGGCTTTAGAGATGTTGAGTCTCTCTGTCTTGTCTTCTCTCTTTGCTGGGAATCTCATTTTGAAAGAACAAATTTGATTCAAGCAGAAAAGAGAGAAGTTTGTATTGTATGCACATGAAACATGGGGTCCAAGTACAGTCTTCTAATAATTAGGAAGAGAGGGAGCTGGCTCTTCAGGACTTGAGTCAAATTCAGTCAGGGCACCCTGCTTTCCACCTTAATTCCCTGTCCACTCAAGCTCTGTGAAAGCCCACATTTCTGATGGATAATTTCTAGAGATCCTGGTAAATCGCAAATCCAGGAAAGATTGCTGTCCCTGGGCTGAGCAGGGGAGATATTTCAATTAGAGACTTAACTACATGGGATATTAGCTGATTCTATAGACATTTTCTTGACTATACCAATCAGGGACTACACTAAAGCAGAGCCATAGCATTGCACAACCGCACTGGGCTCCCGGCACACAGAAGCCAGTGAGAATGCTGCCCGCTAGTGTTGTGCAGCACAGTGGCACTGGATGACAGACCAGCGTACAGGTTGCATGTTTCCTACTGTCACCATTTTGGGTGTGTTGAATTGTCGGTCCCAGGTGGGTTGTCAGAAATTTCCACCTGTGAATTTCAGAATTCTAAGTGACCTGTTTTCCAATTCATGGTTCTTCCCTTCTTCTCCCAGTCAAGGAAAAATTCTTGTTTTATCCCACCTAGAGACAACGTGGGGACCAGGCAAGAAGGACTGGAGTTAGCAGACCTAAGTGCTCATCCCAGCTCAGCTGCAGGAGCAGTGGATCCCTCGTGCTAATGTGACAATCTAGCCTGCTGCTAGTTTCACAGAACCTGGTGATCTTGGGAGAAACATAGTAGGCAAACTTCTTGGGAGATACCCTTTAAAAGCAGAAGCTAAGATTTTCACGAAGGTGAGGCAGGGAGACGGAAGTCCTATTTCCTTTATGCTAAAAGGTCTGAAGTTATTCTTATGGTCAAAGCAAGAGGCTGATATAGAACAGACAGTCATAGATCCAGAAGGGGGATCAGGATGAGACTAGAAGGTCAGAGGTGCAAAATTTAAGGCTGCACCTAAAAACTCAGTAATCAAGATTAATAATACTTTAATGCAATGATTTTTAAAAGTTGGAATTAATGCAACAAATCCGTGATAAATAAAATAACAAAATGTTAAATAAAGACAGGTTCCCATCCTCCCCTTGCTGACTCACTTCATTTACCTCACCCTAACCCTAACCCTAACCCTAACCCTAAGGAGGTAACTCTAGTAGTCCTCTGATGCCTTGTGGTGTAATAGAGAGAATTATGCTAGGAAAAGACTGGAGTCTGAGTTCTCCTGCTGCTACTTACTTGCTGCAGGTTCTCCTAAGCCTAAACAAGGAAGACAAGACTGTTTCTCTTTTGAGATTGGTATGGATTATGATATGAACAAATACAACCCTTGTTTTTGGAAACTGCAGGTCTCCTCCAACTCTCTCTCTCTCTCTCTCTCTCTCTCTCTCTCTCTCTCTCTCTCTGTGTGTGTGTGTGTGTGTGTGTGTGTGTATGTGTGTGTGTGTTTAATATAACTAGGCTTTTAGTTCATCCTCCAGAGCTAACCCCTTAAGCCTTTCAGGAAGCCAGACAATGTTTTCAGCCTTTCAGGCTCTCTGTTTGCCTTTTCCTCCACTCTTCACTGTTCTAGTTCTCTTTCTCACCAGGGGAAGTGCCTGCCCTTTGCAAGAGCTCAGCATCCATGTGCCTGCTCAAGATTTGCCATAGGTCACATGTGCACATGTGCTGCTGCTTTTTTTTTTTTTTTTTTTTTTGAGATAGAGTCTCACTCTGTCACCCAGGCTGGAGTGCAGTGGTGTGATCTTGGCTCACTGCAACCTCCGCCTCCCGGGTTCAAGCAATCCTCCTACCTCAGCCTACTGAGTAGTTGGGATTACAGGCGCATGCCACCACGTCCAGCTAGTTTTTGTATTTTTAGTGGAGATGGGATTTCACCATGTTGGTCAGGCTGGTCTCAAACTCCTGACCTTGAGATCTGCCTGCCTTGGCCTCCCAAAGTGCTGGGATTACAGGTGTGAGCCACCGCGCCCGGCCTGTGCTTTTTATTTTCAGACAACAGGGAGGAAATGGGAGGAGGGTGGAGTGTCTTCTTTGAGGACATCGCCTTTGGACTGTGCCCTGGACAGGTGTTTCCCAGTTTTCTGTGGCCCTCACTTCTGCCTTCCGCCTCATCAGGCCTGCCTGAGTGGCGTGTGTTTCATTTGTCCACGTGGTTCCCCTCTGGTCGGAACCCTCTTTGCCACACCACTCTATGCAAACCACTTTCTTTTCTTACCTGGCCTCTTGTAATAACCACCCAATTCATCTTCCTGCTTCCATTTCTCTTAGCCTGTTATGGTCCATTCTCCCCTTAGCCGAAGTGCTTAAAAACATTTTTTTTAATAGAAAATTATGACATGCTGCTCCCCTACATAAACCTTCCAGAGGTTCCCACTGCACTGAAAATTAAAATTGAAACTACATAAACCAACTTAGGAATTCTGAAACTATAGCATACTCAGAATCAGCTGGAGAGCTCAATAAAACACAGTGCAGGGTCCCAACCCAGAGTCTGTGACTCAGCAGGTCTGGGTGGGTCCTGAGAATCTGCATTCCTAAGTTTCCAAGTCACATTGATGCTGCTGGCTCCAGAACCACACTGAGAACTGCTGATCAAGCCTGCAAAGCCTGACCTTGCTGCCCCCACTCCCCGACTCACTTCTACTACTTTTCCACCACCACTTTGCCTGGCCATGCCTGCCTTTGTTCTGTTTTCTCAAATGTCTCGTCCTAATTTCTGCCTCAGGGTCTCTGCGCAACCTGCTTCCTCTGCCTGGAGCTTTCCTTCTCCAGATACTTTCATGACCAGGTTCTTTTTAAATGTCTCAGCTTGCATGCCACCACCTTGTGTACCCAGTCTGATTGACCCTCCAGCTACTCTCCATCAAATCATTCTGTTTCCTTTTATCTTGTTTATTTATTTGTTTATCTGTAAATGGTCTGTTTCTTTTATCAGAATAAAAGCTCCATGAGAGCAGGAACCTTGTCTGTGTTTTTTACTAGCACCCAGCACAGTTTCTGGCACATAGACAATACGCAGCATATATTTGTTGAATGAATGAATGAATGATTAATGAATACCAGTAAGTGGTGGAGCCCAGGCCTTTCTAACTGCAGAGCCAATCTTGACACTTAGTGTGTGATTTGTGCTAGGGATGCTGAGGCACACTCTTGGCTGGTCTCCCTGACTCTGTTCTTGGAGCACTATTATTGGGCTACTCTTAAGAAAAGATCACCTTGATAGCTCCTGTTTCCCTTCCCAAACAAGTCTAACTTCCTTTTCCTAGCCTTCAAAATATGCATGAAAATAGTTACGTTGGCTGGAATCACGACTCTGCTGTCAAGTGCAGTTATGTGGTTATGACTTTGATTAAGCATATTCTCCATTGTTCCCTTCCCATGACAGATGCCATGAAAATCATCATTTCATTTGACCATTTACTGGTTAAGAGCATGGGCCTGAGAATCAGAGATGTCTGAAAGCAGTAATTATGTTTTAGGACTTTTGACAAATTACTGAATCTCTATGAGCCTCAGTTTCCTTAATTTAAGATGAGTGCAATGATAAAACCTACCTCACAGGGTTTTTCAGAGGATTAAATGCGATAATGGAAACAAAACCCCACAGCACAGTAACTGACATAAAATCAGCAGTCATACGTGTCATTAATTTGATGATGATCTGTCTAAGGTATAACTGGAGCAACCAATAAAATGATTTTTTTTTGTTAGTTCCCAGGACAGGATCAGAAGAGGGTGAGAAGTTTGACAGGTGATGGTTTGGGACCATGTAGGGTGTTTTCTGAACTCCATGGTCCGGTCCGAGGAAGAACTGCAGACAAAGGAGTATGGCTTGAGAGTCTTGGGTTTCCTCAACATCTTTCCTTATTTTGTCATCACTGCCTATCTTGTCTTAGGAATTCTATTTGGAAGTGGGGTCATCTTTCCACTGTACCTGCTGCCCCCATGAAGCCGAATACCTTTTCAGGTTAGCATTCCTGTTATCCAACGCTGCTCTTTGGTCTCTCACAGGGTGATTGTGGTCAGTTCGTTTGCATGTTTCAATCCCTCAAGAGTACATACTGATACCAAGACAGCCTTCCAGGATTCTGTTTTATCTCCATGAGGGTATATGTGGGAGAACCCATGGTATCAATATGTACTCTTGAGGGCTCCTCAACCTTTGATAAGGAGAAGTTCTCCATGGACATCCAGTAGGTATAGGTGGCAAATGAATATACTTCCTTCTAGCCCCACCCTGGCTGCTTTTATTGACAGATAAATCCCCCACCCATGCCCATTTCTTTCCCCAGGAATACGAGAATCTGATTTTGGGGTTTTTCTGAAGTTCCTTTTGCACTCTGCCCTCACTTCAGTGAATTCTCCTGAGCTCTGCTCCATTACTCTTTTGCCTGGACAGAGTGCAGTGGCAGAAGAGAGTCTGTTTCCCCTGCAGAAGACGTCTGCCCTTCCTCCGATTTCCACCTTTCACCTCTGTTCAGGGGCAGATGGCTTGCAGCCAATACTTACTTCAGGCAGGACATTTAGGTATTCCAGTCCTATTGAAGGAAATAAAATAAGCCTGGAAAAGCCTAGGCTTATAGAGAAGTGATGACAAGCTGACAGGAGCCAGCCAGGAAAGCCTCCGGATCCCTCAGTTAAAAACGTGTTTGTTTATACCACACATCTCGGGGCTGCTATCTTTCCAATGACATTCAGAGCAGGAAAGAGTCAGGCAGACTCGTTCACCTGAAGCGGTGAAACTCTGGGGTGATAAAGGAAAACATAACAATGGTGACGGTAATCTAATACATTTACAATTCTACATCTGCCTAGCGGGCCTTTAATCAAGGATTTCAAAGCACTTTCCCAGATCTTGCCCATTCATCTTTACCACATCCCTGGGAAATAGCTGGCAGGTAGGTAGCAGAGCACTAAAATTAGGGTACTGTATCATTATCTTTGATACCAGCACTATCGGTTCAGACAGCATTTTCTCTGAAGAACTAAAGAGCTCCGTACACATTATATTATCTAATTCTCACTTATTCATACAGCATCCCCCACATTTACTGCCTTTCAGGTAGTTTGGAAAGCTTTGGATCCACAGAAATTCACAACTTTACCGCCTACTCCCTCCCCTCCCACTCCTGAATAATTCACAGGTACTTCCCAGTGCTGGTTTGGCAGGCCTTAACCCGCCAATACTATGGGCTGGGCTGGACCACCTACCTTGTCTGCCACCATGACACAAGCACCCTCTGCACACACATCAGTTTTATGTCAGTGATACCAAAGGCTGTAGGAAGAACAAGTCACAAATTTCCTTGTCAGATTTCATTTGAGTCTAGTTTGTTGGGTTTTAAAACCTGACTTGTATGGCTATCAGATGGACTTCATGATTATTATGAAGATACAGTATTGGGAATGGATCTTCAGGGTATGCTGATCATATAAGCCCATGGTTGAGGCTAAGCTTCTAGCACAGTCTCTGTCCACCTTGAAAGTGTGTATCACCTTTACAATTGGCACAGTGGATTGCTTTGATTTGTAAGAACTTCTGTATTTCCTTTCCACCGAGGGCATCAGGCAAGGGATCTTATTCTGTCGTGTACTTATAGTACATGTTACAGTTGTAAAGAATCAATCAATTGTGTAATTCTTTTCTTATTTGTCTTCTCCATTATCCCAACAAGCTCTACAAGGGCAGGAGCTGCATTTCTTTTTAGCACCTCTGTATCTCCAGAGTTCAGCACACATCAGATGCTTAATAAAAATACCTGTTGAATGAGGCTGGGTGCAGTGGCTCATGCCTGTAATCCCAGCACTTTGGGAGGCAGAGATGGGTGGATAACTTGAGGTCAGGAGTTCGAGACCAGCCAGGCCAACATGGTGAAACCCTGTCTCTACTAAAAATACAAAGAAGAAAAAAACCAGCCAGGCATGGTGGCGCAGGTCTGTAATCCCAGTTACTCCAGAAGTTGGGGCATTAGAATTGCTTGAATCTGAGAGGCAGAGGTTATAGTGAGCTGAGATGGCGCCACTGTACTCTAGCCTAGGTGACAGAGTGAAACCCTGTCTTAAAAAAATCTTTTGAATGAATAAGGGAATGAATAACGGTGTTATCACATTGAATATTCTCTGGCTTAGGGCTTCTAATCACACCATTTTTGCACTAGTGTAAGTTCCATGTCTGGGCATCATAATGCCCCCCACCCCCATGCCATATCATCACGCGCCTGGGAAATGCAGCCTTGTCAACCCTCCCCCTTCATTTTCCTCAGTCCATGAGAAATGTACAGGAGCCACTTAGATAGAAGCTTTCTATTTGGCCCAGTCTCTTCAAATAATTTAGCTGAGCTCTGGACTCGGGTTCTTTATATGGCCTGCTTAAAAAGCCCAGTGATTCCAGCAAAATCTCTCACTTGAACCTGTCCCTGCAGTATGGGGCAAAAAATGCAAAAGCTCTGGGGTCATAGAAGCTTGAGTTAAAATCCTAGTTCTATTGCTTATAGCTGTGTGACCTTGGCCAAATCTCTTACCTCTTTGAGCTTCTGTTTCTTCAGCAGTTACCTGGAGATGATGACATTCACATTGGGTGGTTGTGCGGGTGGCATGAGAAAGCACAGGCACAGGCTTAGGAAATGACCATTCCCTTTCCTTCCCTTCTTTTCTTGACCCCTACCTTTGAATCATCCTCCCTCCTGGCTGCCAGTTATCGTCTGGATGCTTCTAGCTGTCACCCCCTAGGTTTTAGGCTCCATGCTGGAAGAGTTGAGACTCAGACTATATTTAGATGCCTTAGCTCTTTCGTTTTTTTATACCACTGTGTTGCTATGGTGATGGTGGAGAGGGGAGGGTAAGGACAGCTCGAAAGGAAGGATGGAGCTCAGCGGTGAAGATCGGTGTCTCTGGCTGTGGACTGTTCCTGGCTGGTGCTCTCCAAGGAGAGTTACCTGTGCATTCCATCAGGAGATGCCACAAGGAGATAGGAGGAGGCACTGCTTAGTTAAGGCTCTTTCAAAAAGAGAAGGTAAAGAAAACTGACTGTTGAAAACTGCTCATTCCACTGGCCCAGACACAGCCTTAACTCCAGGAACCTTCTTTAAGTGGCTTCTCTAGCAATTGAGTCAGGAGATAGCAAATGGGGTTGGGTGGAGAAATGACATCAGTTACGTTGGAGTTTGGAAGATGTTCAGAGCAGACTCCTTCACAGGAAGAAAGGCCCATCTTTATACCATGGCCCAAGATTGTCATGGATTCTGTTCATTAAGGAAAATCACCAAAGTTGTACAAGGGCAGAAAGGAGGAGAAGTTCTTTTATTTGCTCACAGAGCTCCATACACTCACTGGATTAGAATGTGTGCATAGTAGGATCCATGCTGATGGGAAAACTTGCTCTGCAGAATGATCCAGGGTTCCTAAAATAGTTACACATCATTTCACTGGGTCCTCCAAAATGACCTGATAAAGTGGGATTATCTTTACTTGAGGAAATAACAGAGATAGATTGGCAACTTGCCCAGTGTCAAACAGCTGGTAAATGGCAGAGCAGAGAATTGAACTTAAGCCACCTGGACTCCAAATCTAATGTTCATTCCAGTATACCAACGGCTACCAAAACCAATTTTTTAAAGCTGAATAAAGCCTTTGGTGAAATAGAACCAAATATAGCAGATATAAACAGAGCTGCTGAAGTTGAAGTGGAGAATCTCTCTTTGACAACACCACCTTCCACTTCACCTGCGGGAAGAGGGGGTCCTAGGCAGCACTTCTGTAAAGGTGGCGGTTGAAGCACCCATATTAGAAACATCTGGTGTAACTGTAAAAGTGCCAATTCCTGAGTTCCAGTCCCAGATTCTGATTCATAGTGCTGGGGTACTTTTCTTTGGACAAGCACCCAGGAAATTTGGATAAATAAATAACTGGAATTAAACAGACAACTCTTGACTCAAAAAATTGGGAGATGGAACAAAATCGCATCACCTGTCTCTTTTTCTAATCTGATTCCTCAAGCTCATTTTTAGCAGCCTGAGGGCAGGCATGTCAAAACAATCAGTCTGGACTGCCTTGTGAAATTTTCCAACTGCCCTCTGGGCCTCCATCAGTAGCTGAGCCCTGGGATCCAGTCTATGTGGGTCATCCGGGTCCGGGTGAGGCCACAACCATTGTATGACCTTGGTGGGGTCATCACTGTGCCTAACAGAAGATGCAAGGAGGCTCTGGGTGGAGGCCAGGGCAGAAGGGCATCATATTTAAGAGGACAGAAAGGGATGTTTATCAGATGAAAAGTTCCAAAGGAGCATGCAAGATTGGGACTAAAAATATATTTATTGGCCAAAGCAGAAAGTTTGGGAAAATCTGCAGAGAAATGAATGCTTGATTTCTCATTCATCAAAGAGTTGAAATGGTATGATAAATGAAAGAGATTCTGAAGGTGCTGTTGAAGGGGGAAGTCAGTGTTGAACTAAGATTTTTAGTTCCCCTAAATTATGAGGACCTTATAAATAACAGCTCCCTCTGTGCTTGATGTGCATCTAATCCTGCTCATTGAATCCTTCTCAGAGCACTATTAAGTACTAGCAGCATTTCTATTTTGCAGATGAGGAAGCTGAAGCTATTAGAAGTCAGGTAATTTTGTCCAAGGTCACCCAGCTAGAAAGTGGTAGAACTAGGATTTGATCACAGTGGTCTGATTCCAAGACCCCTGTATACTTGTCCAAAAACGACTGACCCTAAATAGATGTAAATAGTCCAATTAAATATCCATGATAAGATTCTCCTAAAAACATCAGATTATTTCAATTTTTTTTTCATTGTTGGGGGATGACCTACTTAGCTGAAGCTTTTAGGTAATCCAGCACCAGGTAGGTGAAGGAACGTCTCCAAGAGTGTTATAGTCCCAATCTCCTTTGCTGCTTCCTGCTCTGGCAGCAGATTGCATTCGTTCAGTTGCTTTTACAAAAACTTCCTAAAACAAAATCTTGTTAAATCTTGTTAAATAACAATACAGGACTGCAACATATTTATTATATAAGCCCTGCGTAAAAGGCAGAGCTGAGATCCCATCTCCTGAAGGAACTTTCCCTATGACTCAGGCCCATAAGCCCTCTCCTTCTTCTGAACCTGGTCTCATTGCTGGTCTGTAGTTACCATGTGGCCACCAGCACACATAACTTCTGTCTTCTCTCGCCTTGCCCTGTGAGCCCCATGGAGGCATAGCCATGTTATACACCTCTCTGTTTCTCCAATGCTTGGCCAAGTGAGGCTAGTTTAAGCCATCAAGCATTCCACTGAACCAAAGGGAAAATGAAATCGAAGGAGACCACAAAATTATGGGCACAGACAGAGGTGAGAATGGGCAGCCCAAATTCACCAGCCTTCTGTGCAATTTCAATACTGATGGAAATGCTCTTGAATACATCTCTTTCTTCCCCATCTGTACCAATTCCCTTGGGTCATAATTAACTTTCATATCCCGGCACTTTGTCCTGGGGTCAAGGAGAGACAGTTAGGGGGAGGACGGGACCGAAACAGGAGCAGGAAGGATACATGTCCTAGTCACAACTCACAATCTGAGCTTGCGGTCTAACAGAAGGTGGTCAGTTCTGGTTTAAAAACCATCATAAGCATAGGTTCCACGTGACTAGTTTCTACTGTTCTGTTCTGGAGACTGACGTGGCTCCTCTCCCCAGCATCTCCTTCAGATTCTGACCAAATACATAGAGTGATTGTTTTTCCAAGAATCCATGCCTCAAGCATGAAGCTCTCTGATGAAATTTATCATCTCTGTAGAGCCCTTTACAGTGGGTGAAATGCTTCCTCATGCGTGACCAGTCAAAAGTTTCCCAACCACCCTGTGGGTTGGGCAGGGCAGTTATCAAAAACCTCACTTTACTCCTGAAATGAAATTATGGGATTAACTTGGGGGGTATATTGGTCTATTTCCTCTCTCCCAAAGGAAAACAAAACCTGTGGGAATTCAGCTGAAAATGTCTCAAGTCTGGGAGGAAGAAGAGAAAGAGAGGAGAGTGGTCCTCTTCCCAGAAACAAAATTAACTCTAGCACTAGTCAGCAGACAATTGACCACGTTTCCTATAACTTGTTGCCTATTACCAACTTCTGATTCCTGAAGAGTAGAGAGTTCCAGTAATCCTTTGCATTTGTACTAGGCACTTCTTTTTACAGTTATTTCATTTTATTCTCTTAACAGCCCAGTGAAGTCTATGCAGTTATGCTCACTTCCATTTGAGAGTTACAGCAATCGAGACCCAATTTGAGACCCAATGGTATCAAAAAATCTGCCCAAGTTCACATAGCTGGTAAATGGTACAGCTCAGCTTAGGCTTGTGTCTTGAGAAAATGAGGCCAGGGATCTTTTAATTACTCTATTCCTCTCTGTCCTTGAGTCTTATCCAATCCATATCTGGACATTCTGCAGGAAAAAAAAAGCAGTATGCGAAGATGGTCCAGTTCCATGGATCAAGTGCATTGCCACACAGAAAAGAAGTTAAGAGTGAAGATCTTGTAATCAGATTGACATACGTTTGAGTCATGACTCTACCACTTATGCTGAATAACATTGGTAAAAGTACCTTATTACGCCTTTATTTTCTCATCTGTAAAAAGATGACGTTAAGAATTAAGTGAGGGCTGGGCACTGTGGCTCACGCCTGTAATCCCAGCACTTTGGGAGGCCGAGGCGGGTGGATCACGAGGTCAAGAGATTGACACCATCCTGGTCAACATGGTGAAACCCCGTCACTACTAAAAATACAAAAAATTAGCTGGGCATGGTGACGCATGCCTGTAATCCCAGCTACTCAGGAGGCTGAGGCAGGAGAATTGCTGAACCCAGGAGGCGGAGGTTGCGGTGAGCCGAGATCGTGCCATTGCACTCCAGCCTGGGTAACAAGAGCAAAACTCCGTCTCAAAAAAAAAAAAAAAAAAAAAAAAAAAAGAATTAAGTGAGATGCCCTTCTGCAAATTGCTTAGCAAAATTGCTCAACATAAACTCATTGCTGTTGTGATTCTTGACAATGCTCCTGACATTAATCAGTAAATCTGTTTTAATTAGAAGGTCCTACATAAGATCGTATCACCTTGGTTATTTTCCAGGATGGAGGTGGTATCTCACATGCTTAGACATCTTCTCTATTTCGCCAGCTTTCTTATTCGCTTTCCTAAAAGCGGCTGTAATGTTGCTTCTTGAGCACACTCTCCATTAAGAGTAATTTCAATGCCTGTTGTTGTCAACCTTCTAGGGCTTGAGGATAGAAATCCTGTGAGTGGGTGGTTATTCTTATCTTTTCACCCTGCTGGTCATTATTCAGCCAAGCTAAACACATTTCTTTCTTTTCATTTTTTTTTCCTCACACTCTGTCTAGTCAAGTTTCTAAAGAAGCAAACTTGTCATTGAAGCGATCAGACAGAACACTTAGCGTTTTTCTCACATGCACACATTTTCAAAGTACTTTTCCATCTCTCCCCAATGCTCAATGTCTAGAGGGATTGTGGTGTCCAGGAGCATTGCATTAAGAGAGTGGAAAATTGAATGTTTTCTGGAATTGCCATATCCCTAATGGCGACTTGGAAAGTACCATTGAGAAAGAGGAGAAACGGAGTTGGTGTGAGAAATGAAGAAACTGTCTCAGCTCAGAAAACTGGATTTCGGGATCTGAAGAGCTCTAGATCTCCAGATTCCTAGAATTCTGTTTCCCAAATGGTACTTGTAGTGTTTAACATTGGACATGGAGTAGTGGAGGTGCCAAGAATGTGATGGAAGAAGAAGATGCTTGAGAAATGATGTGTATAAGGTGGCTGACAGAGGGGAAGATATGGCTAGACAAACTGTGCAGTAAGGGAGGGATGGAAAAAGGCTTTTCTAGACCTCAGAAATGGAATTCCATTTACAAATGGCTATTGAATTTCCATGAGCAAAGTATGTGATAGGCCTTAGGCGTAAAGAAATTAAAGGATGAGTAAGACATTGTTCTTTACTTTAAGAGCTTCATATGACATGGACAAATATTGGGAAATAGTGACCGAGAATCTCTCAAGGCCAAATTCATATCCTACAGATTCTCCATCTGTGGAAATTTCTTCTGAGCATTGGTCTTGGAAGGGAAATAGATTAGCATCCCATTTTTCATGCACAACACAGCACAACAAAACATACCAACACACAAAGGTGTGTAGCAATAGTAATAATAATTATTATTTACTACTAATAAAACACATACAATCAGATCATGATTTCTTTCCTTCTACACATTCTCCTTGTACTTTACTGGTATTGCTATGAAGGTGAAATATTGACTTCATTTCTCCTGGATGGCAATGTTGGCAGTTCAGTCTGATAACTGCTTATTGTGCGGCCCCAAGGCCCTTCTTGTACCTTTAACCTGACCCACCTCCCCACCTGCATTGACCCACATTGACTGAATCCCTACAGCATGCCCAGTCCCGTTTGGCACCTAGTAAATATCAGGTATCATAATAAGATGCTAATGCTATGCAGAAATGAAGAAAACAGTTTCCTTGCTCTTCAAGATTTCACAGTCCAATGGGGAAAGCAGACATGTAAGTAGATATTTATACTGTAATCTCTGATTTGTGAAACTGGGAAGAACCTCAAAGACGTCAATGTTTCAATATGTTCTACGCCACACATTATTTAATAAAATAACAGCTAATACTTACATGTCATTTAATATGCTCCAGGTACTACTATGCGTGCTTTATATGTATTAACTCATCAAATCTCCACAACCAAACAGAGTAGGAACTATTACTACTTCTCTTTTAAAAATGTTAAAATCTGAGGCACAAGGAAGTTAAGTCACAGCTAATAAACGACAGAGACAGAATGTAAACTGAGGAGATATAGTTCCATAGTCCATGTCCTTAACCATTATACTATACTTCCTTTCAAATGAGATAATAAAAATTGCTTTTCAATGAAATGGAAGGAACTGTGGTCTCTCTCATCACCTCTGAGTCTCTCTCTGGCTTCTCTATAGCCAGCGTTTATTGAGTGTTTCCTATGTGTCAGATACTATGCTAAATGCTTTCAACACATCTCATTTAAGTCTCATTCAACTTGATGAGGCAGGTACTAGCATTATCTTCACAGAGGAGGCATCTGAGAATAAGAGAGATTCAGTAAAATCAAAAGTTGCACAGAGAAGCGAGATGAAACCAGGATTCCAGCCTAGCTTAGTTAGACTCCAAGCCCAAAGCCTTCCTTTGTTTAAAATTTTTTTCTTTAATCTTTCTTTTTTTCTAAGACAATGTTATAGCACCAAAGTCTTCCTTTGACCTGAATATCTTCTTCTTCTGTAATGGGCTATTTTAGTTGGAATCTCAAGAACAGTAGAATAAGTATCTCTAGTTTCCTCTGCCTAAGACCAGATATGCCAAGCCCTCTTCTTTGGGAATGTGTTTGCATCCACCTCTAGCTGAGATGAATCAGATTCCATAAACCACCTTCTACTACCCAGAACCAATGCTGAGTTAGGTGCGCTGGAGGGAAATGGATGGGGCTTTCAGTAGAGGAGCCCCATGAAGTTCCAAAGGCCCTGACCAACTGGGCCTTTTTATGGCAAAGCATTAAGGAACTGAATGTCAGCTTCCTTAAGCTGCTGCCATCAGTTTCCATAGGTACCACTATTCAAAGCCTTATGATTATCCAAGAAAAGAGATATTCTCAAGAGTCTCTAGCCATCTAACATAGTTTTAAAATTGATACAATAGCCCAAAGGGAAACATAATTCACAATCATTCTTATCTCCAGATGTCTTGGTCAAAGTCCAGGCTAGAGTATCTTTAGGACAACCATCATAAAAATGAGAAAAGAAAAAGCATTTAATGTGAAGAATAAGAACAAGCAGACAGGCAGACGGCACTCTGAAGGAGTACTTCCCTCCTAAGGAAGCTCTTAGGCTACTGTGAAACTTCCATTTATCTCCTCAAACTTCCTGGAACATTGGCTGCTGAAGTACATTATCTATCGATGGCCTGGAAGTCATATAAACACTGTCTATCAATGGCCACGGGGACTTGTGTCCAGCAGGTTCAGACACTTGCCATTTGATCTCATTTATCTCACTTTTTTTTTTCTTAATGCTCTACCATAAAAAAAAGTTGAAGGCTACACTATCCCCCTTTTCCTGACTGAAGCAGTTACTCTCCATCAAATATTCAAATTCATTTTCTGGATGTACAGAAAAATCATTCGAGCTGCCATTCACAATTTTAGCTCTTAGGTAAATCAAACAAATTGGAAACGATTGCTCTAAGAGCTATACAGGCAAAAAATTCAGCTCCATCTCTCATAGGTTTTTGCTTCACGGAATTTGAGTTCCACGTACCGTCTGCCATTTCTACTTTATAAAGGACATACATGGACCAGAACTTTGCAGCCCATGTCAAATAGGAAATTAACTAACAAATCCTCTAAATATTCATGGTGCCAGAGCAGAAGGGTTATGAGGGCAAGTAATGAGATATACATCTGTTTGGTGATGTTCTGAGAACTAACAAAACCCCTTATCTAAATAGGAGACCCTTGAGAATCAAATTCATCTAGGTAGGTTTTGTGGGGAAACCAGTGCCCACCAGTCTCCTGTGGATACTGCAGTTTCTTTCCTAAGGATTTGCTTTTAAAGCAAATCCCTGAGAGCTGTGTCAGCTGGGATGACTCTTTCTGCTACCCTCAGGTAATGGCTCCTTCCCCATCAGGCTATCAACCCCTCTCCTGCTGCTTCTGACATCTGAGTCAGCAGACTCAACACTGAAGACTTTGGTACCTGACCTCATAGGCTTCCTGTCAGCATCCTGGGTGGTCTTAGTGGCCCAAGATGACTTATTAGAAATCGTTGGGCCTCAGTCCCTTGACCTTTTCCCATTTAATAGCCTCCACCTTTACTTTATCCGTCCACTCTCAAGTCTACACCCTGAGCCTTATCATTACCTAAAACTGCTCCTCATCAGAGAAATCAAATTCACACATTCCATAGCTGAACTTCTTATTTTCTTTACCAAAGCTTCTCCTCCTTTAATCCCCATGTCAGTGGTACCAACAGTGGATGGTACCACTATTCATTCATTCCTGCATTCTGGCTTCCTCTCCAGACTGCCCCCATTTCCAATCAGGCACCAGATCCTGTTGCTTTTACCGACTTCTACCTCATGAACACATTTTCTTTCTTTCACTCCCTGCTAAAACTCTCATATATTGGCCACCATCACCCCTGGCCTGGATTCCAGTAACGGTCTTCCAACTCATATTCCTCACCTGATTTGTGCCCACTCAACTTTATTCACCCAACACAGCTGAAGTCCTCGTTCAAGTGGCAAATCTCACTATGCTCTTCCTTCCCTCCAAATTTTGAATGGTTCTTTCCTGTCCTCCAAACTTCTTAGCATGCCGAAAGAGGCCTTTTTCTAGAATGCTCTTACTTGTTCTCCTACTTGCCCAGTTCCCACACATCCTCCAGACATCAGACACTACCTTCTCTGAGATGCTTTTCCCAACCTCCTTAGACAGGTCTGGGGAGCCTCCCAGTCCCGTGTTTGCCTCTGGGGTGCACTTGACATACTACATACTCAATTGAAATTGCTTGTTTATAAGACCACCTCCAGCACGAACAGTTTCCAAACCATAACAGGAGCTCATAAATGCTTATGAAATGAATGAAAAGACATGCAAGCAAGAAACGTTTTGAATATAGGAATGGGAAATAAGATAAAGTAAAAGATAAATTTAAGGTTTCCCACTGGGTGAAAGAGGTGGAGATTGTGGAGCAAATGGGCAGAGAAGGAACTTTCAGAAGAGAAGAGACAGGTTTTGAAAATGACACTTTCAAGTTGGGCATGCTGACTTGGAGAATGACTAGATAAGAGGGGAAAGAGCAAGGAAACACAGATCTGGGACTTAGACACAAAGAAGGTATCTTTGAATCCATCTGCATAGATAATGTCTTTAATACCTATTGTGTGGCTTCCTCACACCATCGAGCCATTTTGATTTCTGCTTGCTGTTTTTATGCAATATAATGCTTGTTTTTCAATTGACTTCTACTGATTTTCCCCCAAAAGATAATTTCTCTGATCAACACATTGGCTAACTGTTGATTCATACATTTCTATTCATTTATAGAGAGAGAAGCAGAGGATCAAGATTTGTATATGCAGGAAATGTTATCAATTATCCAGGTAATTCAGGTAGAAATGAGAGAGATTTTTTTCTTAATTTTTGAAATAATTATTTGCATTGTTTCTGATTTTGAAGATCTGTGGGGATGTTTTTCTCCCATAACTACCCTTTCTCTCTTTTTTTCAACATATTTTGCTAACTGCAGCTGTTAATTACCTCATCACATAATCAAGCCATTGTGACTTTTGTTTGTTGTTTTGATGCAGCCTGATGCTTGTTTTTCAATTGGCTTCTACTGTTTTCCCCAAAAGATAATTTCTTTGATCAACACATTGGCTGATCATCAATTTATACATGTTTTACCAGAAATATTCTTGCTTGCTGTCCTTCCTACTTCCTTTAAGTTGATTTTCCATTAAGAAATACTGTGTTATGAATTTTCTTCTCTTCCCTTTCAAGTGAATAATTATTAGTACTTAAACATATCACATCATATGTGCATGTCCTCCTGCCTACTTATTAATTTCAGAAGCTCAGTGCCTCTTAACAGATAAAAGTACAGTGGATTGGCACTTCACAGGGGTCACATTTTACCCCTAGAACCCCAAATCAGTCAACATTTTCCTAATTGGGGTATAAAGGTTTGATTTCGTAAAGTCACAATTATCTTTCAGAGTTGAAATATAAACATAAAGGCACCTCATGAATCTTATCACGTTCCTTCTTGCCACAGGAAGAACTTTTGGTCTTTCGGAAAAACTAGTATATAGTGGTTCTTATTCCAAATAAGTTAAATCAAATTCTTGATTCTTATAGAAGTATTGCAGTATTTCCTTGATGAATTTGTACAGCTGGAAGTGGACCTGCCATGACCTGTGAAACTGTACCCCACTTGTATGAGCTGCCCTGGTCAAATGTGTAAATCTCTAAGTGTAGCAAAACCTCCCTTTGTTCTAGGAAGTAGTTCTTAGCCTTTGAGGGGATCATAAGCTGCTTTGATAATTCAGGTGCTTCTTACCAGAAACATGCACATACTCACATACAATATTTTGTATATAATTTCAGGGGATTCATACATCTTTGAAAACCTAGCCATTGATCCTCTAGAGGTCCATGGAATCCCGGTTGATAACCCCTGGACTAAGAGCTAAAGATCAATTGCTGATGGATGAGGGATTTCATAAACCTCTGAATGTGAAGAAAACAGCTGCAACAAAAATGTGCACTGCTGGGCAGCAGCTACAACTCACAGCAGGAGATGCGCACTCGTGCACAGTCAACCCCAGCGTGGCACTGAGTGGGCTGCCATCTTCCTTTCTGCAGGACATCATGTTTTCTACTCATTCTATTATGCAATTTAATTTTATGGCAGCAGAGCTCTGGTTTTATAATGGAAGTCAACACAAAAATAACTTCTTTTTTGATAACAAAAATTTGCCTTACAATCATTCCAGCTAAAACAAACTTGGTTTTTAGCAGGAGGAAGGATGGGGGAGGAGGAGGCTCCTGTGTTAAAAGGGCTGCTCTCTTTGCCCCTTCTCCCTTGCTTCCTACAAACCCTGGCTCTTTGCTTTCTCTAATATCTTATACTCCCTTGACTCCTACTCTCTTTTCTTAGGTCTCATTTCGTTTTCTTGAAGCTGGCACTTGAAAATCCTATATCAGTTCCAATCTTTCAATGTCTACTATTTATCTCATTCCATATTGCTTGCAGATATCTGGTTTCGGAGCCACGCACCCCTCCTTTGAATCCTAACAGGAAAGCTTGGTGCTTTTGATCATTTGAATCACCATCTCTTATGTTCTTTTTTTAACTTAAGGCAACCTAATCTCCCTCCCTCAATACTTACTTCAAACTTAACTGATCTTTGATTTTTCAAAGTCACATTTTCAAAGTGTGACGTGCAGGATATGTCAGCCTGATAACCACACATTACAAACTGCACCATTTCACTGATCTCACCATCATCCTCACAACTGCGATTTTAAATGTACAAGAAAGCTCATTAGTTACTGAGACAATGTGAGATTTTCTCTCCTTTCCCCCAAATCCTCTAAAACACCTTTGTGTTATGGATATACCATTCTCAAGCCAACATTTCTCACCAGGTTACTTCCTATCCAACTCTCACAGGCTAGTATACTTTGTTTACCTTTGATTCTATTCTAAAGAAATTCTTTTAGGGATATTGAGATCCTGACTCCACACTATTTTCAAAGGACTTCGGTTTTTCTATCTGTATCATCAGGGCCTTATCACCTTCTTTCGTGTCCCTTGGTCTCCAACACTACTGAACTGCTTGCCTTTCCCAGGTGCTCATGTTGTTCTTATGTGATCCTTTCCGTCTGGAATGCACTTCCTTCCTGGAGCATCTCATGACCCCCATTCTTTGAGGGTGTGCTCAAGTGTCCCTCGGCTCTCCTGGAATGCTTTCCCGATACCCTGCCTCACTTCAATCCAGACCCACATGGATCCCCACCCCACCCACTGTCATGTCTCTAGCTGCTGATAACTTGCCCATGTCCACACCTCCCTCTAGACCAAAAGCTCCTTAAGGTCTGTGTATTCTCATCTAGAGTGTCAGCCTCCTTCCCACACCCCTAGTTTGGGGTATATTTGTGCCTCTAACCCTAACCACGTCGTTCACCTGGGAGTGGACATCTTTTTACATAGCCTATCTCTCCCACAGAATGAATGGCCTAAACATTCTCTGACAATCCATTTCCAACATTTAAACTCGAGATGTGGGTCTGACGGCTGCCTGTAGTTAAGTCTCCAGCCCAGTGGCGGGAACTAGTTTGAGAGAAAAAAAGACAGCCTAAAAGAAAAAAGAAAGAATTCTGGAGATATTTGAATTCCTGGTTTTGGTCATCCCTGGAACTTTCCTTCTCATGCTTTGCTTATGCAAGCCAAAAAATCTCAATTTCTCCAAAGTGAATTCAAGATGAGTTTCTGCCCTTTGCAACCAAAGAATCCTCTGAAATTATGCTGACCGTCATCGTGTTCATGTCTCTACCTCCAGTAGCTGACTCAGGTTTTGGCATTTAATATGTAGGCTTCAGAAACATAGGCCTTGTTAGTTCAAAGCCTGGAATTGTTATTTGTTATAATGTGCAGTCAGGAATTGAGGTGGGAGGAAGCACATGTCATACTGTGATAGATGTACGAGGCTTACACCTTAGAGCTGTATAGTGAAGTACTAACTCCACATATTCTGACCATCTCTTTGGGTCTGAGTTTATTCTGTTGGTATTTGGCCTACCATCCTGCAGAAGTGTTGACTATTTCTTATCTAACCAAGAATGATTAGCTCTCCTAGGGCATAGCCCTGAAGACAAAATGAGGGAGACTGTAGCATGCGCACTCACTAGACAACCTAGACAACTTGGTTGCCCAGTTGTCTCTCTGTTCGCGTGGTGCACAGGGTATTGGGTGTGGGAGACGGAACAGCTGAGATGGACACTGTTTACCAGTTATGTGTCCCTGGGAAGTCAGCTTCACTTCTCTGGGCCCGCTTTTCCCCATTTGTCAGGTGGAGAGAGTAACACCCGTCTCACATACCTCACAGGGCTATTGAGAGTATGAAACAAGACATACGGCAACACTTTATTGTTGTCAAATCATTTCCTGGAGAATCATGTCAGGCCCTTTTCTAAACACAGAGACCACTGCAGGGCTGATGGGCCAGCTTTGATAAACACGCGACCTACAGCAGGGTCACTGCTTCAAGAGCTGGCCGCACGCACCTTTGTCAAGGAGCTGGGGTGAGCCTTTCCGACTCTGACATCTGCTTTCTGTCTTTTCTGTTTTCTTGACTCAATTGTCAAACCAAGCTTACTTCCCATTCTGCCACTGCTCAGAAAGCCTCTCCGTTCAGCCTTTGGTCATGAAAATGGAGCCTGAGTCTCCTGCCTACCTGCCCCTTTTGGGTAGAACAGCACTCTCTGGTTTCTGCCCTAGCTCATGAGTTGGGCTGAACCTCAGTGCAACCTGACAGACGATTCCCTCACAGGCTCCCACCAGCTTGTGCAATGTACAAAATGTTTCTGTTGAACACAGGCAGCTCTGCCTAAGATCTGATGATGAAGCTAGCCAGAGAGTGTGGGCCAGCAAAGTTGATAGGGGAGGCTTGCCTTATCTAGTTCCAACTCTGTTTCCTTGCTTGCTGACATTTGGATAAATACCTTCCAACAGCTTCCTAGCCTGCTAGACTGGAAAGGACATTTGACATTACTGACACCCAGTCCACAGCCTTTCTTTCAATGAAAGGCAGTGGTAGAAAGATGGAGGCTTTGGAGATGGGTTCAAATCCCAGCGCTGCAGCCACTCACCTGTGGGAACTAGCACATGGAACACAAGATTGCTGAGTCAGACTCTCGGCCTGTGAAATGTGGATAATAAAGCTTGCATTACATTGCAGCAATGACTGATGATTGGGTAACTGCCTAGTATACAGCAGGTGCTCAATAATTCCAGTTTCCTTTCCCATCCTTCAGTTATAAAACCAACAGTCCCCATCATGATGATGTCTTATATTTCTGACAGAAACTTGCATGCACAATCTGATTCCACAAATGAAAATATTTCAAAAAGAAATCTCAGGGGAAGAAATACATTTCCTTATCTCCCCAACCTGCTGAGACCCAAATTCTGGGTTCTGCATTCTCTCAGCAATAAGAGAGAACACAGCATGAGCTATACTCCTTCCCAGCATGGGGACATTGAAGGAGGAGTGAGGTTTAGTTTGTCAGGCTGCTCAGGATGGAGACAGAATGTCCCCCCTGCTGTTGGTGGGGAGGAGGTGCCTCCAGAGCTCTGAGCTGAGTATGGCTCAGCAGGGCCCTGGGGGCTGAGGGTGTATGTCACCAGCAAAAATAATTCCCATCTGCAAGGGCTGCTTATGTTTTCAAAGCACTTTTTCTTCTTTTATCTGTTTTTCCCCATACAGTATCTATATGAGATGGGTATTATCATTCCCATCTGACAGATAAGGAAATGAAGCAGAAAGCAGCAGTATTACAAGTGGCTAAAGCACAGGACCTTAGGAATCAGACACAGAGCTGTGTTCACACCCTGGCTCAGGTGTGTAACCCTCAATTAGCTCCTTGCTCTCTGAGCCTCCATTTGCTTATCTAAAGTGTGGATCTGTAAGCGCTCACCTCATAAAGATGCTGTGAGGTTTATGAGGGCTTGTCACATGATAGAAAGAACATTGGTATTGGAAATAAGTGTTCCAATCCAGGTGTACTAAGTGTTGGCTCTATGAGGGCGCTATTGACGGATTAGCAAAGAGCTTTCTTACTTGACCTCACTTTGGTTGCTTCTGTCCTCGGGCTATTGAGACTATCCTAGGCAGGCCAGGCAGTGCTCTGTGTGGCTGTGGGTTAAAATAGAGAAACCACATTTCCTATGGAAAGGAGATGCCACATCCAGTGGACCTAGCATTGACACAAAGGCCAGAGATCTGGACCCTAGCCAGGTTCCTTCTGTGCCTCAGTTTCTCCATCTGTGAAGAGCACACAACTTACTTATGCTTTGACCTTTTGAATTGTCACTTGGACCATGACATCAGTTCCTTCTCGGACTCCTTGCTGCCCATAGGCCTGGCAATTGCATCTTTATTCCATTTCTCTGCCCTTTGGCTGAGCCCTTGAACCACATTCCTTGACTGAAATCTGGAGTTTTAAGGATACTACGTATGCCTGAAACAACGATATGTAAACTTGGGAGGGCAGATCTGATTTTTCTATGTGCATGATGCAGCAATGAAAGATTGAAGAAAGATCAAAGGAAATGAGAGAGATGTGGAGAGAAGCACGTAAGAAACCATTTCTAGGGAAAAAGACAGGAAGGTACCAGCAACTACCCAGTTCCTGTTTTCAGCACCTCTTAAGGCCGATTTGGCCTTCTGTGAGTTCTGCAAATACCCATATATCTTTTTCTCTTTCTTTCTTTCTTTCTTTCTTTCTTTCTTAAGACAGAGTCTTGCTCTGTCACCCAGGCTGGTGTGCAGTGGTATGATCTCTGCTCACTGCAACCTCCACCTCCCAGGTTCAAGCAATTCTCCTGTCTCAGCCTCCCGAGTAGCTGGGACTAACAGGTGTGCACCACCATGCCCAGCTGTTTTTTGTATTTTTAATAGAGATGGGGTTTTGCCATGTTGGTCAGGCTGGTCTTGAACTCCTGACCTCAGGCAATCTGCCCACTTCGGGCTCCCAAAGTGTTGGGACTACAGGTGTGAGACACCGCGCCCGGCCCCCATGTATCTTATACATTCAGCTTTATAGATATATGAAAAGTGACTTTAATGGGTTCCTGCTTCTTATAACCAAGAGAGAGTGACAAGGATGCCCTTTCTACCCTGCCTTTGGATAGACTACATGGTCACTGGTTGTTCCTAGTCATGTCTGATTGTCACAACACCCAGGTAAGTCCTTGGACTGGAGAGGCTGTCACTGAACACAAGTCGTTGACAATGAACAAGATGAATGTAACTCCAGGATAGGTGGCCTCTGCTTTACTGTGCAAGAAGATTTCAGCTGATCTAGCTCAACCTTTACCCTGGATGTTTTCAAGTAGGAGGCAATATAGATCCGTGAGTAAGAGCACAGGTCCCAGAACCAGACTGCCCAGTTTCACATCACAGCTCCACCCACTTACTAGTGTGACCTTGAGCAAATTCCTCTCTCCACATCTCAGTTTACTCATGTATCAAATGGGGGTATTTACAGTACTCCGCTCACAGGGATATTGTGAAGAATAATAAACAAATCCTCAATTCATGTCCCTCATCATTCTCGTGACCTAAGCAGAACAGAGAATGCATTTAGAGGAGAGGCTGTGGTGGGTGGGGCTTCCAGTGGATTCTGGTTTCATCTTCTACACTTTGGTCTTTTGAGGGATGAGGAGGGAAGCTGGAAACTTCAGAGAAAACCGAGGCCTTGAAGAGGGACAGGTCAACAAAGAGATAATCAAAGAGTCTGGTGAGTAAAGAAGGGGACCAGCCTGCCAAGCCAAGTAAAGCCCTCACAGCCATCCTTCCGTGAGGTAACTGGATAGAAATGTGGAAAACGGAACGTCCTGAGGAAGGAGCTGCTGGAGTGTGGGCTGGCCGCTAGAGAGGCTCCCACTGTCTGACAATGTGAAGGCGGGGCACAGTTCTGCAAAAAATGTTGCAGGGGATCATGGGTTCCAGGGAGACGTGACAATCAGTACAAACTAACTGGGAATGTGGGAAGAATGGCAATGCAGGAGAGTCGGAATGAAACTTGTGAAAGATTTTTATGAATTTAGATACCACCCTCAGAAAACCTTAAAAAAAAAAAAAAAAAACCTCTTTGAAGATGAATGAAATCCCAGCAGCACATCTGCAGACTGCCTTCAGCTCATCAATACAAAGTTACTATAAATGGTTCTGTGTACAGAACGTTGTTTAAAATGTATGACAGGCCAACAACACGTTACCGACCTAGGACTGCAGATTCTCAAACCCAGTTGCCTGGATACGAAACCTGGCTCCATCACTAATTAACTGGAGGATCTCATGTGAGTTTCCCAACTTCTCTATGCCTCAGTTTTCTTGCTTGTACAATGGAGACTGTTTGAGTGTCTAGTCCATAGAATTAGGGAAAATGAGTTAACACATATAGAATGTCTAGTACACCATGTGGCATAGTAAAGGTTCAATAAACGTTAGCTCTGACATCTGCCTGTGTTTTTTAATCTCTTTGGCTTGTAACAGAAGAATACACAAAAGCACACACACATACTACAACAATCCAATGCAAACAAACACTCCAACTTCAAGAGCTCTCTAAAGTGCCGGGGCAGGTGAGGGCATAGTCTGGCTGAAAAGCACAAGCAAGAGTTCTCAGAACCTCCGCAGCCAAGGGTGCATTTGGCATCAGATTCCAGCACCAATCATGTGGTAGATGTGCCATCTCTGACCCCCAGACCCTGTCTTTGAGCACAAACCTCCAATGTCTTAGCATTGCCCTCTCTTTCCTGCTGTTGCTCTGCCTTCTTCTCTGCCACTATCCTGCCTGCCCCATTGGGTCTGTGAGAAGGGAAACCTATGAGCAGCAACACCAGTCACATTCCCTAGCATAACTGTCACCCTGGTTGGGGCCAACTGAGCTCATGGAAAGGGAGATCAGAGGTTCCCCTGACATGTGACCAGGACAGGTGTCACATGACAGGCAAGCGTCCATAGGCTTCAAGTGGGAAGAGCTAACCAGGGAACAGCAGCCCCATGCACCCAAAAGAGGGGCTCCATCCTTCCCCTGATTCCATAAAACCCTTTTCTTTAGAGGTTTTCCTTCTCTTTCTTACTTTTTTAGAAAATCTGCCTGTCTGTACAACCCCCTCCCCTTTCCCCCAGTCTCTATCTCATTATGCAACTGCATGGGCTAAAAATACTTCTGGAAGCCGTGATCAAACCCAAACTGAGCAAGATGCAGATTTAATGAGGCTTCCATGGAAACAAGATCCCTTTTGCCAGGCAGAAGAAAGTGTCTTCGAGGGAAAGGAAGAGGGCAGGGAAGCATGTGGAGAGGAGACCGAGGTGTTGGTTAGACGGGGGCAGCAGGGAGTTGCAGGAAGCCTCTTGTCTCAGCAGCGCTTTCTGGAAGGGGTTCAGCCCACAGCTGGAAACTGCATCCACTGGGGACAGTCAGATGTCCTGGTCAGCAGCATCCTAAAAGCCACACTGTGTGAGCTCATCAAAGGGAACCACAGCTTCTGCCAGGCTGGAGAAAGCTATTTACCACTAGAATCCCTTAAACAGTCAAAACACTTAGCAGCTGAACAATAATTAAATGAAAGCATAAAAATGAAAAGGTGCCGACTCTGGAGTTTCTGACAGTGCTTTGATTATAAACCAAGAAAGTGCAGAAAAGAAAGGTTGAGAACAGCCAGACAGATGTGATGATTTCTACCCTGCAGGGTTTCTACTCCCTTGAGGAGGCATTTCTTTGCAGCCCACAGTTCTCTGGGCTGCTGGAGGTGTGAGGTTCCTGAAAAAAATCTCAGAGGGAAAGCAGAAATCTTTAACAAACACCAGGTGGTTCAATGATCCCCGGTTTCATCTTGCCAGAGCAGGGACCGCACCTGATGTAATCCTGCTGCCTCTTCCAGACACTTACAATTTTCTTGCTATTTTCTATTGCAATTGCATTAAATGTTCACATCCTGAGAAGCAGGGTGTATACCGGTTAAAAAGCAGGGGTCAGCAAACTGTGGTTCACAGACTAAATCCAGGTCCAATTTAGTCCATGAGCTGCTCTTGTAAGGTTTGTAAATTTAAAATGTTTTTTACACTCTGAAGGATTGTGACAGAAAGAATATGTTACAGAGACCATACGTTGCCCACAAAGATTAAGATACCTACTCTTAGAAGTAGTTTGCATGGCCGGGTGCGGTGGCTCAAGCCTGTAATCCCAGCACTTTGGGAGGCCGAAGCGGGTGGATCACCAGGTCAAGAGATCAAGACCGTCCTGGTCAATATGGTGAAACCCCATCTCTACTAAAAATACAAAAAAAAGTAGCTGGGCATGGTGGCACATGCCTGTAATCCGAACTACTCAGGAGGCTGAGGCAGGAGAATTGCCTGAACCCAGGAGGCGGAGGTTGCGGTGAGCCGAGATCGCGCCATTGCACTCCAGCCTGGGTAACAAGAGCGAAACTCCGTCTCAAAAAAAAAAAAAAAAAAAAGAAGTAGTTTGCTGACCTCTGATTTAAAGCAAAGACTATGGAATCAGACAGATATAGTTTCAAATATCAACTTCTTCATGGACTAGCATAATGACTGTAAAGAATTTACTTAATCTCTCTCTCTCTCTTTTTTTTTTTTTTGAGACGAAGTCTCGCTCTGTCGCCCAGGCTGGAGTGCAGTGGTGCCCTCTCAGCTCACCACAACCTTCGCCTCCTGAGTTCAAGTGATTCTCCTGCCTCAGCTTCCTGAGTAGCTGGGATTACAGGTGCGTGGCACCACACCTGGCTAATTTTGGTATTTTTAGTAGAGATGGGGTTTCACCATGTTGGTCAGGCTGGTCTTGAACTTCTGACTTCATGATCCGCCCGCCTCAGCCTCCTAAAGTGCTGGGGTTACAGATGTGAGCCACCTTACCCATCCAATCTCGTTGAGTCTCAGTTTTTCCAATTGTGAAGTTGGGTTAAAAGTGCCTGTCTCCTAGAGAAAGAAGCTAACGGTTTTGCACAGTGTTGGCCACATAAATGGTCTACAAATGTAATTAGCACTACTATTGAGAAGGAAAGCATGGCAGGAAAAGGATTTTTTTTTTTTCCAAGGATAACCCTGCCTGCAAATAATCTACCCCTTGGTTTGGACTAAGCATCAGATATGCAACCTCATGACTGATTCAGGAATTATATTCAGAATTGCCAGAGTTCTAAAGCTACAATGCATCCCACAGGTGCAGGGATCTGGGGCCACAAGTGTTTAAAATGCATCTGACAATAAACTCCTAAAGCCAGAATCTGCTGCTCACCTAAATCACTAGCTTACGGCATTATGCTCTAAGTCTGATCTATTATGCACGAGACCTCCTAAAACCAACATTATCATGATAAGATCCCTGTGCTGACTTACCCGTGATCGCTAGAACGTGGAATGGCAGAAAGGTGGCAAAGAAGACACACTTAGAAATCAAACGGTCTTTCATAGTACAAAGCCACTCTGGCCTACCTAGTTCCCCTCTTCATCTTTTATAAATGACTGGATAAATACGTGAGTTCAAAAGCCCTGAAGAGACACTAGCACTGCATTCAATCATCCCTTGGAATAAATAACTGGGCTTCTGAGCCAAGGTGGCGCTGATGAGGTCAAGGTTAAACCTGGATCAGCCACTCAGCTTCGTGTGGTCACACATTCAGATGGTGTTTCCAGCCTCGGCCCAGTTGTCCTGGGAATGTCCACACTGATCACAGAGGAGCTAGATGGGGAGTACTGAGCTCAGCACACTCACTTCTACTTAGGGAGAACAGCACACAAACGACAGCAGGGCTTCTCAATTGATGGCTGATTTTTGGCATAGTCTTCACTGGCTTAAAAAAAAAAAGATATTAGAACATTTAAGATGCATTTTTGTAAGGAGAAGGTTCAAGCAACTTTAGATTTTAACAGGATGGCAAAGAGCCTCACAAGGCCAAGAATGGAAATGGGGAAACTGCTCAGTGTGGGAATTAATGGGAGCAAAATGATTATAAGTTCTCATAGGACTTCCTTTGTTTTCACTGACATTTATTAAGGGCATACAAAACCAACATGATTCCAATCTGAAAAACTAAAAGCCTATTGCAACGGGGGATAGTACTTTGCACACATTTGGCCCTATAAAGTAAGGACAGAAAGAACTCAAGAGAATGGAAGACTAAGAGGTATTCTGGAAAGAACTCCTGATTAGAGGCCAGGAGACTGCTCTAGCTGTATTTCTGCCTCTGGTACTATGAGCCTTGGCAAATCGTCTGGCTTTTCTGTGTCTCAAAATCTTTATCCGATAATATTCACAATCTTCCTTACAGGGTTTTGTGAGGCTCAGAGGAGCTATGCAGAAAATCCTCGTTGAAAAGTAAAAAAGACTATATGAATGTAAGGTATTATGTTGATCATCAATGATAAAATGAGTAGGTGATCTAAAAGACAGAGGTCAATTCATTTATTCAATAAGTATATACTGCATACCTACTAGGTACCAGACACTAATAATACTGGGGAAGTGGTATACATAAAAGAGACAGGATCGCTGTTCTCCTGGACTGTGCATTCTGGGAGGGCAGACAGACATAAAACAAAAACTACATAATTACAACTTAAATAATTGCTTTGAAGGAAAAATACAGGATAAAACAAGAGTATGTAATGGGGGATGAAATCTAGACTGACTGAGCCAGGAATGGTCATCCCTAGGAAATGATGTTTCAGTTATGAGGATGAGTAGCAGTGAACACAGAAAGAGAGGGTAGATCATTATTAAGGGGGAAAGAAAAATGTGAAAAAACCTGGTGATAGAGGTTCAAAGAAAGAGAAGACTTTTAAAAGCATGCATGAGGGACAAGGTGGTACAATAAGAAACTAGAGAAGCAGCAAGAATTTGTATCATGCAGGGCCTTGAAGAAGATGTAGATCACCAAGTTATTCTAAGAGCAATAGAAAGCTACTGAGGGGTTTTGGGCAGGAAGTGACATGATCCAATTTGTATTTTTAAAATGATCCAAGTTGAACTTGTACCTCTGGCCATGATGGAGGGACTGATACTAGAAATGATCTCTCATTGAAAACAATCATAAAACTGGAAAAAATATTTGTAGAAATCATTTTCAGGTATTGAACAGCAAACAGTGCAAAATTATCTTCTTTGAGAGAAGGGAAAGGCATGAAGCACAATTACTACACAATTTTCCAGTCTTTTTTTTTTTTTTTAATGCAGATACTTCCCTGTTGTGGAGCAGGAAGATGGAACCCACAGAGAGTGGCAGTTTAGCTCCCTAAACATTAAGTATTGAGAGGGCCTAGAGATTCGTATGGAGGTTTCCTACAAGTCTCTGGCTGAAGGCTGAGCTGTCCAAGTGCAAGCAAGATTCCACAAGACCCAACAGAGATCTTTTCTTACAGGCGTGAGAGCTGAATGAGTCAGGCCATGCCAAGAAATGTTGCAGTTTCTGCTCAGGTGATAACTCATTGACTATCTCATGCAATAGAAATAAGTGTGAGAGAAGTAAGGAGCATACAATAGAACAAGAGATGTACCCTAGGACTAACTTTAAAACTAAAATAGGCTCACTCTAACAAAGAATAAGATCAAATTTGACAGGAAGAAAAAGTTCTACTAGAAATTTAACTATTTCCAGAACAAAACTCAATACCCTTAAAAGGAAGATAATATAACTGATACTGTTTATAATATTTCATTTCAATATCCAGCAAACAATAAATAATTACTAGACATGTGAAGAAACAGAAAAATGTGACCAACAGACAAGGTAAAGATCACTCAATAGAGAATAACTCAAGATGACTCAGATGGAATTAGCTGACATGGATTTGAAAGCAGCTATTAAAATACGTTTAATAAGTTAAAGAAAATTGTGGTCTTAATGAATGAATGGATTAAAAAAATCTTAGCAGAGAAATTAGTACTATAAACAATAACGTAACAGAAATTCTAGATCTGAATGGCCTTAATATCAGATTGAAGGTGGCATGACAGAAAATAAGTGAAGATTAATGGAGATCAAGATAAATTGTCCAATCTGAAGAATACAGAGAAAAAGACTGAAAAAATGAACAGAGTCATAGTGATCTATGGGACAACATCATGCAATCTAACCTACGTAAAATTGGAGCTCCACAAAGAGAGGAGAAAGAATGAGGAAGAACAAATATAAAATAATTGGCTTAAAATTTTCCAAATTTGCTGAAAAAAAAATGGCTTACAGAGGCTAGAAGCTCAAGGAACACCAAGTAAAATGAATATGAACAACAATAATAACAGTTAGACTATCACAGTCAAAGTGTTGATAACCACAGATAAAGAGAAAAATATCTTGAAAGCAGCCAAAGAAAAGCAACACATCATGTGTAGAGACAGGGCAAATAATGAATGACTTTCCCTTATAAACAGCAGATGTCAGAAGACAATGAAACCCAAGAGTATGAGAGAAAACTGCCATCCAAGATTTCTATGTCCAATGAAAATACATTTCAAAAATGAAGGCAAAATAAAGATATTTAAAGATACATGGAAATAGAGAATATGTTGCTAGAAGTTCTGCACTGAAATGCTAATGGAAATGACACCAAATGAAAAGGGGTTTACGGATAAGACTGAAACAGGTAAGAATAAAAAGAAAGCAGAAATGGTAAGTATGTAGGTAAGAATGAAATATTATATGTATTTTTCTGCTCATAAAATTTTTAATTCACACGAGGATTTGGAAAAAGATTATAACACTCTATTGTGGATTTTGCAACGTATGTACTGTAATACATACAGCAATAACAGCACAAAAATGGGGTGTAAAGAGACATAGACTGCTGTAAGCTTCTTCTATTTTATGTGAAGTGGTACAATATGATTTCTAAGTTGTCTGTGGTAAATATACATATTGTCATCCCTAGAGCAAACAATAAAAAATAGTATAAAGATATATAGCTATAAAGCCAATTAAAATGGAATAAAAAAATTAACTGAAAAGAAGGAAATGAGGAAAAACAACAGCAAAAGATGGGAAATGTGACAAATAACGAGATGGTAGACTTACCTGCAACTTTCATGTAATAAGCATATTATATGAAAAGGTAGAAATTGTCAGAAAGGAGTAAAAACAATCAAGATAAAATTAATATATTTATATTAATATATTAATATTAATTACTTGACAATTACTCCTTTCCATTATCTTATATTAATATTAATTAATATTAATTATTTGACAACTACTTCTTTCTTTCCATTCTTATGTTCACACTATGCAAACAGTAAGCATAAAAAGGATAAAGTGGCCACATTAGTATCAGTCAAAAAGACTTCAAGACAAAGAACATTACCAGAGACAAATAGGGACATTTCATACATAATAACAGAACTGATTCATCAGGAAGATGCAATAATCATAAATGTACATGTGTCTAATAACAGAGTTTCAAATTACATGGAACAAAACTGACAGAACTGAAGAGAGAAATGGCCAATTCCACAATCATAGCTGCAGGTTTTTAACATCCTTGTCATGGTAATTCATGAAATAATTCTACGAAACTTAGTGAAGGATACAGATAATCTAAATAATGTTATCAGTCACCTCATTGTCATATATAGAATTTTATACCCAATAACTACAGAATACATTTTCTTTTCAAGAGCACAAGGAATGTTTATCAAGACAAATCATCTAATAAAGATAAAGATTGTGGAATTGGCCATTTCTCTCTTTAGTTCTGTCAGTTTTGTTCCATGTAATTTGAGACTCTTAGACACATATACATTTACGATTGTTGTATCTTCCTAATGAATCAATTCTTTTATTAGTTATAAAATGTCCCTATTTATCTCTGGAACTATTCTTATCATCTTATCTCTGGTAATATTCTTAACACATTTCAAAAGGCTGAAACTTTATAACATATATATTTGGACTGTAGCAGAATCAAATTAGAAATCAATAATAGTAAGATATCTGTGAAAGTCTTCAAATATTTAGAAACTACCTATTTCTAAATAGCCTATGGGCCAAAGAAGAAAACACAAGGAAAATTAAAATATATTGAATAAAAGATAACAAAAAGACAATATCAAAATTCTTGAGATATAGCTAAAGCAGTGCTTAAAGGGAAATGAGTAACTTTAAATGCACTTATTAGAAAAGAAGAAAGGTTCAAAATCAATAATCTCAGCTTCTGTCTCAAGAAGCCAGAAAAAAAATGAACAAGTTAAACAGAAAGTGAGGAGAAGCAAGAAAAGAATAAAAAATTGGAATCAGTATAATGTAGATAAACAATAGAAAAAATTATCAAAGCCAAAATGTGTTCTTGGAAAAGATTAATAAAATTGGTAAACCTCTAGCCAGACTTATTTTAAAAAGTGAGAGACGGAACATCAGGACAGACCTTACAGACATTCAAAGGCTGATATGGGAATATAATCAAAGACTGTTCTAATAAGTTTAACAACTCAGATGACATGGGCAAACTTCTTGAAAAACACAATTCACCAGAATTCTCACAAGGTAATATAGAAAATATAAGTAAGGTAATATAGAAAATTGTCACAAGGTAATACAGAAAATAAAATAAAGATGATAATTTTGCACTGTTTGCTAGTCAATACTTGAAAATAATTTCTACAAATATTTTTTTCCAGTTTTATGATTGTTTTCAATGAGAGATCATTTCTAGTATCAGTCTCTCCATCATGGCCAGAGGTATAAGTTCAACTTGGATCATTTTAAAAATACAAATTAGGTAGTGTCACTTCCTGCCTCAAACCCCTTGGTAATATAGAAAATATAAATAATGCAATTTCTCAAAGTAATATAGTACTTATATTTTCTATATTACCTTGAGAAATTGCATTATTTATCAAAAACCTTCCTACAAGGAAGCTCTAAATCCAAATAGTTTCTCTGGCATATTCGACTGACCATCTCTGAAACAAATAATTTCAATGTTGCATAAATTCTTTCAGAAGATAAAGGTGAAAATACTTCTTTGACTTACTTTGGGAAGCTTGCCTAACCATGCTTTCTTAAACCCTTACAAAAACCTTTCAAGAAAAACAAATTGCAGACCAACATCTCTCATGAAAAAAGATACCAAAAATACTTAAGAAAATAGTATTAGATTAAACCCAGCAGCATATAAAAATGATAATACATCAATGACCAAGTATAATTTATGCCATTGAATTTGAATTTGGTTCAAATTTGAAAATCAATGAATATAATTAAACTCTATTAGCAGCTTTAAAAAGCAAAACCGTCTGGTTATTTAGAGAGATACATAAATAACTGAGCAAATTCAAACTCATTCATTTAAAAAAATTATCAGGAAATAATAGACTAATAAGAGACTGAAATAATAATAGACTGAATTATTCAGTCAGATGAAAGGCATCTATGGAAAACTGACAGAAAACATATTAAAACAAACTGGAAACAAAGCAAGAATGTCCATTCTCACTACTTCTGTTCAACATACGAGAGGTCCTAACCAGTGCAATAAAACAAGCAAAAGGATGCTTGTGCCTCTTATCTCACATCTGGATGAATAAAATTTATTTTGCAACCACTTCGTGCTAATACTCTCACATGCGTATTTTTTATTTTATGAGAAAAGAAATATTCTTGGAAAATGGACTATAATGTCTGTGAATTGGATCCAAGTTTTATTGTAACAGAAATCTTAGTATTTAGAGGCATCTCTGGAAAGTGAAGAATCATTTTTATAATATGAGTAATTATCTCATACAATGTTGATTTAGAAAGTGCACATGTAATTAACTCTGTTTTACTTACTTTAGGATGATGATGATGATGATGATGATGATGATGTCAGGTTGCTGCTGCTTGTAATGAGAATGGTAATAATCTTTACTTAAGAATAGGATAGAGCCTCATGTGCCTGGAAAAGTGCCAGGATGGGATCATGACCTCACAAGAAGAAACTGGGAAGTTCATCACAGAGGAAGATCTCTGAGGCCCATGTTCAATTTGATTTAAATTCTTTATTTCATGCCCTCTTATAACTGTGTTACAGAAAGTTGAACAGGTGTATTTACTTGTCTGCCTTTCTGCCAAATTGTGAGGATTTGAGGACATGGAGGCTATGCAACTTGGCTTTGTATCCCAATGCCACACATAGGACCTGACCTATGGGAACCCAGAAGAAAGAAGCTCTCCAGCAGGAGCAGGAAGAATTTTCAGAAGCATTGACATTTCAGCTGGATCATAAAAGATGAGAGAAATCTTTCCCGGCATAGAAGTGCAAAAGTACCAGACTGAGCACAGGTCGCAAGTTCAGGAGCCCACAAGTGGGTTTAGAAGAGTAACAGTAACAAAGAACAGGTAGGAGTTGAGGCTGGAAAGTTAGGTTGGGTCACATTGTGGATTCTTTGGTTCTGATTTCAACAGAATATGATTTAGACTGATTGGTTTCTAGCTCCTCTGCATAAAACCAAATAACTAGACCCTGGTGACTGAGAAAGGACAGCATTTGGGGAGCAACTTTCTGCTTGCTCCCAGACTAAAAGTGAACTAGAAAAAAAAATTAGATAACTGTAGTCAGTTGCAGTGAAACCAGGCTCCTTATACATCCACTGTGGCTGAACCTTTTTATCAGAATCCTTGAATAGAATAGCCATTTCACATTCAGGTTGTAATAAATGTTGCCAGCAGCCACTGTGTGATTGTTGACATGCATCTATACATCGGATCCGATAGGCAAGGGCACCCGAGGCATTTTCAGTCTTAGTGTAGGGAGACATTTAGCTTGCCCTGTACACAAAGCCTTGAGACATTTCAAATCAAAGCCAGCCTCTTGCTTTGCAGAGATGCTTACAGTAGATTAACTCATGCGAATACCATCAAGTGGGGTCCTAACACAATCGCAGAAGCTCAGAGGGCCACACAGCACATTCTTTTGTATAAGCTGCTTTCTAAAATAGGGATGAAAAACAGGGAACCCTGCAAACTCAGAACCGAAGCTTTCCTTTCTGGCCATTTGTTATACCAGAAATGACTCCAGCAGGAGCTCCCTGCAATCCTTTCAAATTTGGGGCTGGGGTGGAAAAGGATTAGAGAGAGAGTGAGGCACCACAGCAGATAAATTTTGCTGCCCAGATTATTTCCCTTGTCCTTCCCCTCTATTTTCCTTCCCAAAAACCTCCTTTCATCATTCAGGTCAGGTCTGAAAATTCCTTTCTCTCTGATAGTTGTTTGGCATCCGTGCATGTGTTTGCCCTTCGTCTTTCTTCTCTTGGACGTCTTTACCATGATTTCCTATAAGAGTTGCTTTCAGCTCCCTCACGTCCACTGCAACATAGGCTCTCCAATGACAAGGATGTTGCCTATCTCATTGACTGCCATGTGTCAGTGCCTGGTAAAGCCTGGCACAGAGTCTCAATAAAAATTTACCAAACAACTGGGTGAGCAGCCAGAGTTATTTTTGAGATTCCCTTCCAAGTTGTCTCCAGCCACTGAATGGAAACAGTGAAGGCAGACTCATCTGCAAAATGCAACGGAAGGTTGTGGATTAAGAAAAAGGGCTCAGCACCTCCTTTCCTCTTTTCATCCTTACAATGTCCCTGTCCTCACAGGCCAATTCCTTTTGCTGTTTCATCTCCCTTCAGACTCAGGTACTTCTCCAGATGGATCACTGGGTTCCTCCGAGAGAAAAACGCCTCTTTATGAATCAGAGCTTTGTCTCACACAGTGTTTGGCAGGAGGACTGCTCTGAATTAGAGCAGCTGCTACTTGCGGTGGTGTGGTCCAAGTATATGCAAGTTTATTTAAGAACCTTCCATCCTTAGATAAATTAGCTTTAAAATAGCAATCATATTATTTTAGAATGCAAAACTGCCTTCAATCTTCCATGTTTCCTATTGCATTGAAAATCTAAACTACTTCCTGTGGCCTGTGAGACCCTCCCTGCCTCTCTCCCTTCTAAATTGAAAATTCTTCAAGGGGAGGGACTTTGTTTTTATTACCATTGCATCCTAATCACTTAGCACAGCTAATAGCACATAGAAGGTTGGTTTTTTTTTTTTTTTTTTTTTTTTTTTTTTTTTTTTTTTTTAAGTTCTGGGATACATGTGCTGAACATACAGGTTTGTTACATAGGTATACAAGTGCTGAAGGTTCTAAGCAGGCAATTCTTCTGCCTTAGCCTCTCACAGAGCTGAGACTACAGCACACACCACCACAACCGGCATTTCTGGTAGGGATGGGGTTTCACCATGTTGGCCAGGCTGGTCTCCAACTCCTGACCCCAGGTGATCCACCCGCCGCAGCCTCCCAAAGCGCTGGAATTATAGGTGTGAGCTACCATGTCCAGCCACAATCCAATATTTTAAAATAAGAAATAAAAACAGAATATATCCTACCTAGCCATCTCCCTCCTATTCTTTGATGCAGAAATGACCTCTGTAATATCATGGACACAGAAATTAAGAATCCATTATATTTTTGACAGTTGTAGGGTTTAGGCTGCTCTGCCTGTTATAAAGTTGTCTTTATATCAAGTCCACAATCCCCTTCCTCTAAAGTTAACTGACTAATTCTAGTTTTACAATATGGAGACATGTAGAATACATCTACTTTTGTTCTTTTATTTTCTTAACCTTTTTTTTTTTGCTTTTAATTTTTGTGGGTACATAGTAGGTGTATATATTTATTGGGTACGTGTGATGCTTTGATACAGGCATGCAATGTGAAATAAGCACATCATGAATAATGGCATATCCATCCCCTCAAGCATTTACCCACTGAATTGCAAACAATTTAGTTATACTCTTTAAGTATAACTTAAATTTTAAAATGTACACTTAAGTTATTATTGACTATAGTCACCCTGGTATGCTATCAAATAGTATGTCTTATTCTTTCCATTTTTTTGTGCCCATTAACCATCCCACCCTCTCCCTAAGCCCTCCACTACCCTTCCCAGCCTCTGGTAATCACCCCTCTACTCTCCATGTCCATCAGTTCAACTGTTTTGCTTTTTAGATCCCACAAATAGGTAAGAACATGAGATGTTTGTCTTTCTATGCCTGGCTTATTTCACTTAACACAATAATCTCCAGTTCCATCCATGTTGTTGCTAATGACTGGATCTCATCCATTTTTTTAGAGCTGAATAGTACTCCACTGTGTATATGCACCCCATTTTCCTTAACCATTCATCTGTTGATGGGCCCTTAGGTTACTTCCAAATCTTAGCTGTTGTGAACAGTGCTACAGCAAACATGGGAGTGCAGATATCTCTTCAATATACTGATGTCCTTTCTTTTGGGTATATACCCAGCAATAGGATTGCTGGGTCACATGGTAGCTGAATGTTTAGGTTTTTGAGGAACCTCCAAACTGTTCTCCATAGTCATACTAATTTACATTCCTACCAACAGTATATGAGGGTTCCCTTTTCTTCACACCCTCGCCAGAATTCATTATTGCCTGTCTTTTGGATAAAAGCCATTTTAACAGGGGTGAAATGATATCTCATTGTAGTTTTGATTTGCATTTCTCTGATGATCAATGCATCAGATTTTCAAGTACTAGATTTTTAAGCTGCAGTGACTGTCCACAAATACTGCATTCACCCTATGGATAAGGTCCTATTACAACCATAATAAGAAAATTTAGCCCAAGTAACAAACTTGAATTTTGAAATGGGGATAGTGATTCTTAAGTGATAAATATCTTAAGGATTAAGGGCCATGTTTAATTTGAAGTATTTTGTAAACCATCAAGTGTGATGCAAAGGTAAACTATTATTATTATTTGTTACCATAAGTGAAGATCAATACAGAAGGAAAGATATGACCAATGTAGAAATAATCATTACAATACAGAAGGAATGATACGACCAATGTAGAAGTAATCAATAAAGATACGACCAATGCAGAATATAATGGGAGATAATAAAAATATAAAGAAGAGTTTGAAGATAGGGAGATATTGGCTGGCAACTTACCTTTTGTGATCTCAGTTTCCACATTTGTCAAAGGACTAATAAATCCTTACCCTTCTCAGCTGTAGGGTTCGTGAGGCTCAATTGAGAAAGCACATGTGAAAACATTTTGGAAATGGAAACACTATTCAAACATATGATAAGGTGACAGTGGCAATGATAGCAGTGATAATTTGGGATAAATTTTAAAGTCCTTGATTTTGACAGGTAGTGCTAGATGAGGGGAGAGGAAGAAAAGGGCCAAGGCACAAAGGCTGAAAAACATCAGCAATGCCAGGAAACCTGAGCAAGAGAGTAAGTCCAGAAGAATGATGGGAGCTAGAGCTGCAATTATAGTAAAGGGATTTGTCAGCCAGCTTGAGTCTTCTGCTGCAGAGGAATTTTTCTATCCTTTTTAGTAGGATAGAGGCATGTTCCCTCCAACTCAGACCTCAGGCGGTACTTTGGAAGACATGCCTGTAGAAAGACACTAAGAATGGCGAGGGAGAGTGGAAAGGGAGACGGAGAGACTGAGTCCAGCCATCAGGCGAGAAGAATGGATGGCGCAATGTCCCTGAGGTTGCCAGAGAAGGTCACGATCTAGAGCACAGATGAAGATAAGCAAGAGTCACATGCCTTCCCTCAGACACAGGAATGACAGTGCTCTCATCAGTGTCTTGGAAAAAATCCCCTCTTGAGAATGAGGCACTTGGGTGGATCTGGGGCTGTGTACAAGAAAGGTGTGGACTAGTCATTGAGGGGCTGGGCTAGGCCATCGATGAGAAGCATGAAAGGCTCACCACACAGCCCTGACAGTATAGGTGGGACCAGGGAGCAGAATTTGCGGTGGAGGCAATTCATGCATTTCACAGCTTCCTGTCATCCCAAAGCCTGGATGCGAGAATGAAGAAAATGGGCTATAGACAAGTCAAAGCTGAGGCTTTCTGGCACTTTCCATTTGTTCTCATGGGCTTCCCAGACACCTCTCCATCCTGGATGTATTAGTTTCATGGGGCTACTACAACAAAGTACCACAAACTGGGTGGTTTGAAACTATACATGTATTGACTCACAGTTCTGAAGGTTGGACATTTAAAACAGTGGTGTCAGCAGGGCCATCCTGTCTCTGAAGCCCCCAGGGGAAGATGCCTCCTAGCCTCTTCCTAGCTTCTGGTGGCTCCTGGCAACCCTTGGTGTTCCCTGTCTCGTAGAGGCCCCACTCCAGTCTTTGTCTCTGCCCTTACATGGCCTTCTCCCCTGTCTGTGTCTCTTTTCCTTTTCTTACAAGGATGCTAGTCATATTGGATTTAGGGCCCTCTTGACTCTGGTATGACCTCATCTTAATCTATTACATTTGCTAAGACCCTATTTCTAAATACAATTGTATTCTGAGGTTCTGAGTGGACTTGAACTTTTGGGGTACATGATTCAACTAAGTACACTGATCTTTGTGTCCAATGGAGACTTCAGCTTGGGGACGATCTTGACATATAGCACTGTCATGCCTCACTTAGCAACTGGGACATGTTCTGAGAAATTTGTCATTAGGCAGTTTCTCGTTGTGCAAACATCACAGAGTGTACTTACCCAAAGCTAAGTGGTATAGCCTACTGCACGCCTAGGCTGTATGGTATATTGCTCCTAGGTTACAAACCTATACAGCATGTGACTGTACTGGAAATTGTAGGCAAATGGAACACAATGCTAAGTATTTGTGTATCTAAACGTATCTAGACATAGAAAAGGCACAGCAAAAATATGGTATTATGATCTTATGGGACCATTAACATATGTGCATTCCACTATTGACCAAAACATCATTATGCAGTACCTGACTGTATCTAGAACTGGCTTGACCAGTACACACGGGAGAAAGCACATGGCATTTCCCAAGTGTATTAGTGCTGAGAAATCATCCCCCTGCTTCCTTTTGTCTTCTTTTATTTATAAAGTCATTTGTATTCCAGAAAGGCTGTTATTTAGCCATTCTTACCTCAGTGTTGGTCCCTTAACACAGAGAAAATGATCCTGTTAAAGGGAAAGGGAGATTAAAAATGAGGTGAATCACTAAATTGTTAACAGTATAACCACAGGCTAAATCAACATGCACAGATAGAGCCAGGATTGTTTAAAATTGGTTCAGAGATCCACATTTGTGCTGAAGGAAGCTACAAGTTTTAAAGTGTTTCATTAGGTCACTTGCCTATCTTCTTCAGTTATAGTAAGTTCAAGATCAAATCAGAATCAGCAGTCTAACCTGACTGTAGCATAGGGGACATTTTTTTCTGGATGTTCCCAGAATTTTCTTCTCTGAAGATTTAAGTCTCATAAACTCCCAGCACCAGGACTAACTCAAACCGTGGCCTTCCTATATGGCATTAATAACCCAGAAAGCAAGGTGCCTTTTACCTTCTTCCCCAAGAAAGTTCACAAACTAAATTCCCAGGTTCTGGGATGCTTAGATGGACCAGCAAGGTTGTGTACAGAGGTAACTGTGGAGTCTTGGGTGGAAGAAATAATTTGAGCAGGAAGAACCTCACCCTTTGCGGACCACCTAACATCTTACAGTGCTGGGCTTTAGCACTGTTGACATCTGAGGATCATCTAGGATTTTAGAGTTGAAAGGGACATTAGGATCGTTTGGTTCAAGCTTCTCATTTACAGATGAGGAAATTGATAGGGGAAGTAACTCGCTCAAGGACACACTAAGGGCTTTTGGCTGAGCTGGGAATAGACTGGGATCTCTTATTCAGCCCAGTCATATTTTCGCTACCTACAACAGCATCCAAAATAAAACTGTAGCTGCAAAACGGTGAACTCAGCTGTCACATACACCTGCTCCAATTTAATTGGCATTGTCTAGTTTCTGCCCTGAAAATTTAGGTTCAGAAATGCAATGGCTGAAATTGTTGGAGGTTAGTTTCAAAAGCACTCTCTAACCATCTTTCCTCCCTGCCCCCATCCCTACCATCCTCTGGCAATTCCATTAAAAATAACTTTGACGTTAAACTGGCCTAGAGATCATCATGGACTGCAATTACATAACCCTTAACTGAGTGCATTGTAATACCAAGCAGGACCCAAATTAGCTTACGGCATAGCTGTGCTGGTTGGAAAGCCAGATCCCTGCTGGGAGTCTGCAGAGGCTCTAAGGAGACTCAGACGTGTGGGTTCCTCCTCCCCTGAGCAGGTGTGTGGGTGGGGGAGAGGGCGTGCTCCACAGAGTCGGAGAGGTGGTGTTTCCTTGTCTTTTCCTCTCCCAGCACCAGGCAGGCCAGATACACAGGGGACTTTGCAGAGCCAGGTGGGGCCTATAGACAAGTGTCTGACTCCCTCATTAGGAGACGAGACCAGGAATTCCCTACACAGAGATAACTGGAAGGATATAGAATCCTAGATTCTGAAAATGCTGGTACTCTAAGGATACTGAAAGATCTGTAGATCATTACTCTTCTTTCCTCAGATGATGCCTAGGCCCCTTGAGAGGAGGGACTTAGAGGAATCACTTGGGGAGATGCAGCAGAGTCAGGACTAGACCCCAGCGCAGCACACGCGGCGCTCCATGTGCTTTCCCTGCCTGAGCTTTGGATTGGATCATCTCTTCTTCCCCACTTCCATCCTGCCAAAATTTGAGGAAGGAGCCCCCTCCTTCTGATAAAGTGCTAAAGAAATAACTTTTTGCAGAGATGATTCCGGACAGCAGCCTTTTCATTACTGGCTACTTGCACAAACTAGTGTAATGGTTAAAAGCCCAAATTCCTTTGGTTTGACTCCCAGTGCCTCTGTTTTCCCTTCTGCAATAATGGCTCTAAACTTTACAAAGTTATTATAAAGAATAAATGGATGAATTCATGGTAAGTACTGAGCACAATTTTTGGCACCCAGTAAGGCCTGATACATACCAGCTGCTCTTATTACTCCTGAGCCTGTGCAGGAGGAGAGCGGCATGGGAAGCACAGCAGGAGCAGCCTGCCCAAAGGGAGCCTAGCACGGTGGGTGGCACACATGAAGAGGTAAGCGTGCCTCACTAGCTGAACACACAGCCAGGGGTATGCACGCTGGAGTCTTTCACTCAGCAATTCTTTGAACTGTGAACTGGGGCAAGTTACCAAACCTTTCTAGGCCTCAGATCTGCAAAATGAGAGGGTCCAAGCAGATGGTGTCTGAGACACATTCCAGCTCGAACACTTGTAGATTTCTAGAAAAATCTTCATTCCCATTGTGAGAAGGGAAGAAGCAGAGGT
The DNA here is from genome assembly GCF_048565385.1 of Saimiri boliviensis. NCBI lineage: Eukaryota > Metazoa > Chordata > Mammalia > Primates > Cebidae > Saimiri > Saimiri boliviensis. Next base: position 33,620,119 of record NC_133450.1, on the reverse strand, counting down.
CCTATGCCGCCCAAAAAGCATCTCCCAGGCCATCCCTCCCTCTACTCATTTAACAAAGCCTATGTCCGATGTCTTCCAATGCCAGGCCCAAGTTTCTCAAGGGAATGCCTAGGCTTATGTTTATTTTGCAACAGGGGATGATGAGAAGAAAGGGAATCAGCACCACCCCACAATGGAGGTAGTGCTGAAAGCTCAGAGAGGAGGTCATAGACTTTGAACTTGGATGTAGCCTGGGTCGGGGTATTTGGGAGGATAATAAATATGGCCCTTGGGTCTTCTGAACTCTCCTCCCATCTCTCAAAAATATTAATAATTGTTGAGGGGCCAGGAGTGGAACCAGATGCCACACACATTTGGGCATAATAACTAAATGATAAGCACTGAGAACACTGTGCGTGTGCATGCGTGTGTGTGCGTGCACGCATGTGTTTGTGCACAGGGTGGAATGGGAAGGATCTGTTGAGCCCAGCAGAAAGCACAGGTTGAGAACTTTGGCTCTAAGGAACACGGTGCTTCCAGATGCAGTGAGAGCTGGCTAGCAGCCACGTTGTGTATCATCTTCCCACCAAAGCAGGCTCAGGCCTTTACAGGTGCCAGACACATCGCACTTCATCACTGGTTCTCAGGTACACCAGTAAGTCTGTAATGTACTGGCTGGAAGGTCGGAGGAAGCGGTGGTATGCCTTTATGTGTGGCTCTCGAACAAGTAATTCCCACTAGGTCTTTCTCCTCTCACAAACGGGGAGCTCCAGCCACCCTTTCTGACAGGGCTGCTGCTTCTCCATTTGAGAGGAAGCTGGCACTTCCACAGAAGGTTCTGAAGGAGCACAGCCGAACCTCTGCCTTTAAAAACAAATCATTGAGAAAGAAAATGATGTGGATTGGATTCTCCCCATGGAATTTTTAGCAATGGTATTGCTATATCACAAGCATACCAATAGATAAATTTTATCCAAGCAGAATCGTCAACAACATCTGAGTGTGATTTTCAGACTTTTCAGCGTGAATAAGACAATCTGGTTTGGTGGCTTTTTCTAGCAGAAAATTGAGATGTCTTACCACATAGCCTCAGACACATAACTTGATTTTTTTTTAAATTACCTGTGTTCTCCAGAGAATCTCTGCCTGGGATTCAGCCTGCTTCCAGTTCTAGTGGATGCTGAGGTATGCATCCCAGATGCCCCGTTGGGACTATACCCTCTTCCAGCTGCTGAGAGTGTTGGTGCCCAATGTGTCTGAGTCCCCCTCTTAGGATGCCCTATGTCCAAAGAGCTCACTCACTGAAGGTCATGCCCCCATGGGGTGGAATGGGAAGCCCACATTCAATAACTGGCATGACTCCTTTCCCCAGCTGGAGACATTTCTGAAGGGCCCTCTGTGCTTAGAGCTCCTCATGGCCCAGAAGCCACTGAGGTCTTTGCGTCTTTGCATGATTGGCATGTGTCCCACCTTCTGTGCCCAGCTGTGGGACATTTCCATGATTTCATCCACTTCCTCCAAAGGTATGGAGCCTTACTGCTTAGTTCGAGCATAAAACCTCCATGCAAGTCTTCATCTGAGAATTTGATTTCTAGGAAACCCGACCTGCAACACCAATTACTAACTTCTTTAGGTTGCTCTTAACTACACAAAAGCTAGACCTTCTGTGAGTATGAATTAGTCACACTTTTTTTCTATATTTTCTGATGCTATGACATCTGGGTCATTGCTGTCTCTAGAGACACTGCTCCTCCTGGGACCAGCCAATTTCTAGTGATAGTAGAGGACGCACCTGCATATGCACCTTTTGAATACAGATCAACTAATCCAAAGCCTACACCTCCAACCACCTCCTTTAGGGAGCTCTCACACTCCAGACCACTGTCCAGCTGCCCTAATCACCCCAGGTGCCAGACCATTAGAGACAGTCTCTACACTCCACAGCTCAATCAAGTTACTCAAACTCAATAATCCTAAACCTGCTTACTCTGCCCCTCCCGTTCTTTGCCTCTGAATCCACAGTAGAGGCTCTTGTCTGTGTTTTCCTCTTGCTCCTTCTGCCTCGCAGCTGATCCTGGTGCTTCCCCATGTGGCCTGCATGGGGCCCATGCCTCCTATTTACAGGATCTGTAAGTATAAATCCTTCTGACTTCATCGAGGTGATCTCTGTGTCTGTGCATCTTACCACACCTGATGAAAATAAATTCCAGGTAAATTTTAAAACAAGATATTAAAAAGAAGCTTCTCCAACCAACAAGCTATCTGAATCCCCTTATATATCCTGCCCTTTAAGACGAAAGATCCAAAGGGAAGACGCAGATGTTACTTATTTCCCAGCAAGCTGCCTGATGCTCTTGGGGCCAAGCTACAGAGGGCAGATTCCAAATGCTCCTGCTTCGTACCCTGTTTCCATCCACCCTCTGACTCCTTGTATTCTTTTCTTATTCTGAAACAAGCATGAACAAGAATCCTTTACACCAGAGGAACCTACCCAAATAAGTTCCTGAGTCTTCTGAAGCTACTCTTGAATCTTCTCTGCCTAGAGCTCAGCCTTTTCAGCTCTGGCCATATGGAAAGGTCTAAGCTCAAGTATTCATTTCTTCTCCCTTGTTTCTGTGGGATCAACCTGATTCTAGAGGCATAGTTCATTCCCAAGAAGGAATGCCTTTTTGCTAGTGGCAAATATTAATACATCTCCACATAAAGTGAGAAATCCTTTTGGTCATGCTCTTCTTCTGTTTCTTAACCATCTGCCCAACATATCACAATATAAAGCCTCAAAAGACATTCTAAGAGGCCTTTGAAGCATCTCCTGCTTCCACCTTTAGAAATCTCAGGAGGAACCTGAAATGGAGTGTGGGATGCTCTGTGTGGAGGCATCAGGAGGATGGAGGTAGAAAGTACACAGCAGTTGTACACACACACACACACACACACACACACAGACACACACACAAACACACACACAATTGGTTTCCTAGGACACAGTCCAACATAGCTTTGCTGTATAAAATCATTCAAGGATTGTCTTTTCATTAAATATTTGGGCTTAACTTGAGGTTGGAGCTCAAGCTGCTCATCTGAAACCTCTAAGGAGAAGTAATGCTGGGGAATTCAGATATCTCGAGCCCTTCAAGAGCATGGCAGTGCAAGGACCCCACAGGCCACTGCTCATTAAAGTCCCACAGCTTTACTTTGTTATTTAAGTGCAAGTATTTGGGGGTGGGGGAATGGTGTGTTTCCATGTGACATCTTTAGGTTTTATGAAACCAGCATTTGGGGTACGAAAGCTCTGTATTTCCCCCTACCCTGGTGGCAAAAGTACAATACAAAATAAAGCCCTGTTTCCAAGGCTACCCTTACTCAGTCTGAGGCCTTGGTGAGAAAATACTCCCTTTTTACCATATGTTGATTTCTTTGTTGGGTAAACTTTGCCCTGCTTTCCCCTACATGGACACTGTAAGACTTCCATTTCTATGGTGTCTTAAGAAGCCTTCAGAAGGGCTTTGCTATGGTCAAGGATCACTGGGGACCCCACCCACCTGATCTGCTTACCCTGAGAATCATATGATGTCCCGACTGGCAGGTGACATCAGATTTTATGCAGTTAAACATCCTCACTTTATAGAAAATAAAACCAAGATCCAGAGGGAGAACAGCACATTGCTGGAGGCTACACAGGCTACTTAGCAGCTGAAGCATTTTCTCAGATCAGAAGCTCAAAACAGTAGAATGAGGCAATTATGAGTCTGAGCTCCGGACTAAGCGGACTGAATGTTGGATTTGCTACCAACCTCTTATGCAACTTTGCTTTAGTTATGTCTGTACCATCAACTTTTTCACCTGCACATTAAGGCGGATAATAACCTCATAGGATTGTTGTGAAGATTAAATGAAATAATACTTGGCACATTGCCTGGCAAATAACATTCTGTATAAATGCTAGCTGTGTGTGTTGGACACCAATAATGATTCAGGCTCCCCTTCCAAGTGCAGAGTTGTTGCTGACCAGCCAGGGACTACATTTCCCAGATCCCTTTGTATCTAGGCTGGGCCACATCACTAAATGATGACTAGAGAAGTGTATGCAGAAGAGGTGTGTGTCAGTGCTGGGCTAGGTGGTTAAGTAACAAGTGCCGAACCGCTCCACTCTATTGGTTGGATTATGCCAGAGCAACTCTGCCATCCCTGAATGGTAGAGCCATTCAATGGAAGCTACCTGCATCCCCATCCCTGAGTTATGGCTTAGAGAACTGCCCAACCAGGACATTCAACTTTGTGTCAGTAAGAAATAAACTTTGACTGAGTAAACCAATGAAATTTGGAAGTTATTTCAACAGCTAGCATGAAATACGGTGACTAATATACTATTGCTATTATTGATAAAATAGGACATATGTTAAGAACACAAAAAGGGAAATTGGAGGGCTTAGTCAGTGTGGCTCTTGGTTACAGCTTCTGGGTTTGAAAGGTGTGCATTTTCCCATCCTATTTACACTAATCATCATACACAACCACTTACATTCTCCTGCTAATAAGCAGCAGAGGGCAAAGAGGCAGAGTCTAGACTACCTCTGTCCTCCCTAGGGGCTCACATAGCTTTTCTGATAAGTAGTAGGAGGCTTCTAATTATTTTGGCCCTGGCAGTACACGCCTGTAAAATCTCTTGCAAGAATGGTAAAAAAAATTAGAAATGCTGCAGGAAGAGTAGCAACCAGGGGGTTGAGACAGCCGGGTTCTGTCCTCCCTCTGCCTTTAGCTTGCTGTATGCCCTTGGCCAAGCGACACAGTGTCTTGAGCCTTAGCTTCCTTATCTGTAAAATGAGGGACTAACAAATCTTAAAGGATACTTCAGCTCTAAGGATTTGAATTTTTTACTAGTTCATTCATTCAACAAACTTTATTAAGCACCGTGCTGGGTACTGGAGGCACAATGATCTTTAAGATATGATCTCTGGCCCCAGGATGCTCATAGTCTAGAGAGGATTTGCCTGTCCTGGAGTCAGTCATGATGGAGGGAGTCTTAGTGCAGTGTTCTCTGTCTGAACGGCCACTTCTCAGCTTCTTCCTTTACCTTAATGTAAAATAGAGGAAGAAGGGGATAAGGACTACTTCACAAAGCCAAGCACTCTCAGAAAGGTGCTCATGCTGGAACAACTTAGAATCTGCAGCATGGCAACAATTCAGAAATGTCTTTTATTCCCCCATGGGAATTTTAAAAAATACTGCGTTTTATTCACCCCCCACCCTGCCACCAAAATGAGCCTATGATCTCATAACTCCCCATCTTACAAGAGAGATTAAACAGCTCATCTGAGGCCCCTTCCTTGAAGAGAAGATCAGGTCCAGGCTCCCTACACCAGACATCCTGAGTCACAGCCTTGGAAAGGAGAGGGCATTTGAAAAAGCATCTCCACTCCATGCCCCATGGAGGAGCCAGGTGATTGCTTCCTGCAGCAGTACCACCCAAATTCCTTGCTTCAAAAACTTCTGGATTTCTTTTGTGGACACTATTGAACTGGGAGACTCTAGATGCCCCCTCTACAGACTCTGATACATCTTGCTCTCATTAAATCTAACGTCCACAGCTTTGACACGGTTGCTGAGAAACCACTGGGTCAGTTGCCTGCTTAAACCACTTCAGCCTCAGTTTCTGTACATTTAACCTGTTTCAGTTAGGCTTAAAAAAATGATAACTGCAAAACTAATCATGTAGTCCAATAAAGGTAGGGGGTTTGGAGTGTGGATTATGGGAAAGAACCAATGGTTACCTTCTGGTTGAAAGGATTCAATCTTCTTAGGAAAACAAAAAGCCCCTTACTCGGTTGCCATGGGAACAACTCTGCAATGCTAAGGATGCTCTGTGGAGGCAGCCTGGGAGCTCAGCTGGGGAGAGGGTTTGTTTTCAATGAGGCGAGAAAACTATTTGTAAAGAAACAATTCTGTCAGCTCCTCTGATTCCTGCAGGGGCTGGGAATGGCCCCACAGCCTCTGGTCTTAGGACATCTTTTTTTTTTCATAGCTCAGCTGGCAAGAAAAATGGCCATGGTCCAAGATTCACTCCAAATGATTATGAAGTGGCTCCATATTTAAGGATTCAGACTCCCTTAGGAGAAGAGCTTCCTCATCTCCACTGCCACAGCTCCATCCCTGTCCTACCAGGATGAGATGACTGGACATGCCTGTCTAAAGGAGCCAGGGTAGAGCCAAAAGAAGAGTTATTTCAGAGAAGACTGGGGGAAGGAGGGACAGGATGTGATTGGAGAGGGTGGGCAGCCATGTCTTTTCTGTGTGATCTTGGAATCCTTCATTGCTCCCACTCCCACATCACACATTCATACAAAGATGGACAAAGATTATTGGCTCCTTTGCTCTTTTTCACAGAAGACTCATTTCTCAGCCCACTCCCAGATGTTTCTGACTCAGCCACAACCCCGGGATCCTTGTTCCCCAACCACCTCTGCAGAAGAATGCCGTCTTTACTGGTTCAAGGACAGTGGGGAGGGCTCTGATGAGCTCTGATATCAGACAGACTTGGCCTGGCCTGCATTGCCACTTCCTGGCTCTGTGACCAGGATCAGAATGTTAAAACTCTTTGACTTAGTTTCCTCCTTTGTACAATGTGTAGTAATAACCCCTACCTCCTAGGATTGCTGGGCATATCTTGTGATATATTGCATCGATGGTGCTTAGCCAAGGACCTGGAACATGATGGATATTTAAGAAATGTAGACTAAGCAAAAAGAAGAAAACTGTTCAGAGATGATGACCTCTACAATTTTTCTGCTCATAGGAGTCTGTGATTTCTGTTCTCACTTCCCTATAAAAATATTTTATGAATGCATTCCATGGTTAGAATTATTTTACCTTTTAAATTAGTGTCTTCTTCTTTTTTTTTTTTTTTTTGAGACGGAGTTTCGCTCTCGTTACCCAGGCTGGAGTGCAATGGCGTGATCTCGGCTCACCGCAACCTCCGCCTCCTGGGTTCAGGCAATTCTCCTGCCTCAGCCTCCTGAGTAGCTAGGATTGCAGGCACGTGCATGGGCCCAGCTAATGTTTTGTATTTTTAGTAGAGCCAGAGTTTCACCATGTTGACCAGGATGGTCTCGATCTCTTGACCTCGTGATTCACCCACCTCGGCCTCCCAAAGTGCTGGGATTACAGGCGTGAGCCACCACACCCGGCTAAAGTAGTGTCTTATCACACTCTCTTTCTCTCATTTTCCCTTAAAAGTAATTGTTTATGTTCAAAACAAAGAGCATGGAATAAAGAAATACAATGTTAATGATGCGTTTGGTGGTAGTAGACTACGTGGGGTGGCTTTTTTTCTTTTATAATGGAAATGAGATAAAATATTTTACAAAGTAGTGTTATCCAACATTCTGTCTACATGACCTCCATTTTTTTGACATCTGTTTAAGAGAACTCAACCATTCTCAAATGTTAATTATCTTTTCTACAGAGAATATTTTTAAGTCTCCGTCTCCAGGCCTGGCCTCCCTCCCAGGATCTGGTTCCCCAGGGTCAGCAGACATCCATGTGGATGGGTTGGAAGAATCCATAATTACCCAATTGTACATGGTATATTACAGTTTACAAAGCCTTGCCACACTTGTCTTACTCAATCCCCCAAACAACCCTGTGATATGACTATGGATATCAATACCCCCGTTTTACAGAAGAGGCAACTGAGACAATTCAAAAGCCTTGCCTACTCCATTGCCATTGCAATCAGTAGAAAAATGGTAGAACTAGGAATCTGACCCCAGGGATGGTGAAGCCACTTCAGAATAGGTTTCTCCCAGGGTGAAACGCCTGGACACCACAAGTTGATAATGTCTGCTCTAAATCCAGTGACCACCCCTTGCCTCTCTCTTTTCAGTAACAGCATCACCATCTCTTCCCTCACTCTGTCCCCAAACATGGTAGACATCTGACATACTTCACCATCTTCTCCACTGCTTTACTCTATCAGCTCTTCTCCTTCACTGCTTCTCACACTGTCCCTTTCCCTCCATTCCCACTGTGGCCCCTCGTGTTTGAGTCTCTCTTCTCATATCCTGGTGATTCATCTGTGAAGCTGGTCTCATTCTACCTGCAGTCACTTTGTCCTTTACAGTAACCAGGTTAATCTTACCTACAGTCTTTTGTGCAAAAACTTCAATAGCTCTTGATTGCCTATGCAATGAAGTTCAAAATCAATGCCTGATAGGCAAGACCCTCCGCAACCTCCTGTAGGCCTGTCTTTCTTGCTTTGACTCTTATCATTGCTCTATTCCATCATTCAACTCCAGACATATATGTATAATCTTTCCAAAACCAGTGCATAGTGTTCAAGAGATCTGGTGCCAAGAGAGCAAAAGGTGATATTTGCTTAGAGCCCTGGGTTGAAAAGGTTTATAAGGCTATATTTGGGTCAGAGGAAAAGGGTGCCAAAATCAATTAGCAATATCTGCCATTGTCAAAAGGAAGAGGAAAGAAGGTTGAAAGAAGGTGGCATCCTTCCTTATTTCTAATGTCTCTTATATTTGTTCAAAGCCTAAGCCATGACCTTGTCTTTCTTCCCCAGTCTAATTTCCCTACAGCCACCTGATATAACACAGTGCCTTGTACACAGGAGATACTCAGTAAATATTTTTAAATGCATTCATTAATTTTTCTAAACACATTTTGAGTTAAAATAAAGCAGGGAATCCACAGGATAGGGGCAGTAGTTCTCAGCCCTAAGGAGCTTTTGTCTTTGTTTATTTGCTTTTATTTGTATAAATTTAAGGGGTGCAAGGGCAACTTTGTTACATAGCTGTATTGTATGTGGTGAAGTGTGGGCTTTTAGTGTATTCATCACCCAAATAATGTACATTGTAGTCATTAAGTAATTTTTCATCACTGACTCCCTCCCATTCCCCCCACTCTTCCAGTTTCTAATGTCTATCATTCCACACTCCATGTCCATGCTTACACGTTATTTAGCTCCTAATTATAAGTGAGAACATGTGAAATTTGCCTTTTTGTTTCCGAGTTGCTTCACTTAAGAAAATGGCTTCCAGTTCCATCCATATTGCTGCGAAAGACACAAATTTATTCTTTTTTATGGATGAATAGTATTCCATTGTGTGGATCTATATAGATACACACACACAAGTGAAATATGTATATATGTGACATATATACATATGTATGTGTGACATGTGTATATACATGCACATATATATGTATATATGTGACATATGTGTGTATATATACATATATGTGTGTATATACACATACATACACACATATACATATATGTATACATGTGACATGTGCATATATGTGTGTATATATGTGTATATGTGTATATATACACACATATACATGTATATATACATGTATACACATATATATGTATATATGTACACACATATATTACACATATGTCCCATTATCACATTTTCTTTATTCAATCATCCATGGATGGACACTTAGGTTGATTCCATATCTTTGCTACTATGAATCGTGCTGCAATAAACATTTGAGTGCAGGTTTCTTTTTTTATATAATACTTTATCTTCCTTTGGGTGGATACCCAAAGTGGGATTGCTAGATCACATGGTAGTTTTATTTTTAGTTCTTTGAGAAATCTCCTAGGGAGTTTTTTTTTTTAAAGAAAAAAAAAACCCACTCACGTCTGGGCCTCATCCCCGTGGGTTCTGATTTAATTAGTCTGAGATGGATCCAACGCTAGCGGTTTTTTAAGGCTCCCAAGGTTGAGAACCACTGGTTGAAGGAAAGGGCAGTGGATCACAAAGTCCCGGTTTTACCGATAGCTGTATGATCATGAACAAATCACTTTGCTTCCCTGGGTCTCCATTTCACCATTTAGAAAATAAAGCAGTTCTGCTGCATCATTTCTAAGGTGCATTCAGATTCTGACAATATTCCTTTGTTTTTCCTAAAGAGTTTCCACCAGCAGAGTCCAGCTCTTACACTGGGGAATCTAAAGACCTTCATCAGATGCCCCCGGAATTAGAAGACAGGGAAAGCCTAACCTGTGTTCCTTTGTTTTGTTCTTTAGCTCCAGTCGGATCTAGCCATTGGAAGCTTTGCTTCTTTAATCAATCAAAACATTGCTTTTTCAATCAATCAGTGATAGTAAGGAGTAAATTGGAAGAAAAATCAATGACCCTCACCCATTCTTAGATATACACAATTGATGTTTTCTCTTATTTGTAAAATGTGCTTGAAGAAAAGTTCCTAAACTTATCTTGCCACCATATTCCACTTAAACACTTAGATCTGAGAGCCTTCTGAAATCAAGGACCTAGTGAATTCCTCTATTTGCTTATTTAGGAGATGCAGGGAGAATACAAAGAAACACAAAATTTTGTCCTGAGGAACTTAGAATATAAATGAAGAAAAAAAATTCATACACACACACACACACACGCACACACACATGCATACACTTTAGAACAAATTTGGGGCCCTAATAGTAACAGTGTTCAAGGGGTGCCCAGAGAATGAACATGTCATGTTCCTATCATGCTTCCCAGCTAAGTCTCTTTGACCTTAGCATGTTGAGAACATCCCAGACCTACTGCTGGTTAACTATCTTTAATCCAGAAACTCAAAATAAAAAATGCTCCAAAATTGGAAACATTTTGAATGCCAATATGACACCCAAAGGAAATGTTTGTTGGAGCATTTGGGGTTTCAGAGTTTTGGATTAGGGATGATGAACTGGTAAGCATATAATACAAATATTCCAAAATTTAAAAAATTTCAAAATCTAAAAACACTTCTGGTCTCAAGCATATTGAGTAAGGGAAACTCAACCTGTATTGAGTTTATTCATGCTATGACCAATTCCTGGCCACTGGGAGGGGCTTCTAAAATCCCTCCTATTTGTTGAGCACAGTGTAAAGTAACAAAAAACATCTTATACTCCGTTCATCATGTCTGCCTTCTATGTCCCTAGCAATGGCTCCCAAATTTATTCCCAAATAATTTACAAGCAAATTAGACTACAAGGGGGCAGAAAAGATTAGGGATTAGAAAATAAGTTAAAGACCGAGAAGACCTCAATTCTCAATATGATATTCCAGCCACCTACTATTGAGAACCAAATGTTCTTTTACTTGAAAATAGAGACTGGATGATACCAAGACTGGATCCAAAGATGAAGTCGTCAGTGTGGAGTTGGTGAAGATCAGACATCTGGGCCCCATGTGCTGAGCAGGTAGACTTTTTGACCCTGCCCAGGCATCTTACCTAGTGCTTTATTGACAATCTTGTAGACCAGTGTTCTTTGGCTATTTCCAGAGTTAGCTGTCATCTAATTGCTTTTCTTCCTGTCAGAGTGGGCAATAGTAGCTGAAAGCTACTGATGGTGGTGGTGATGGGTTGAACTGCCTACCTTGGACCAGCACCAGAAAGTGTTTTCCCATGCTGGATTTCCTTTGCTTAGTTCTGCATCAGGATGTCCCCTTTGGATAGTAGCTGTTTGGTTGTATGCTCTCCAAACACAGTTCACAGAATATGGATTACCCTGTTCAATCCTCTATTTTGTAGATGAGACAATCAGGCCCTTGTGCAGAGGGGACTTGCCCATAGTAGTATTATCATGCCACTCACTGATGGTTTGTACCCAGGTCTGAAGGGTGTTGTGGAGAAAGAATAGCACAGGCTTAGCCTTTGGTCTTTTCTTTTCATTCTAAACTCTCCTCTTCTGTGAGCTCAACTATGCCCTTATCTTCTATATCACCTCCATTGTGTTTACCTTCCAAACTGTGCCCCTCACTCTGATCCTATCCTGAATTCCAGGTTTGTATTTCCAATCGCCATTTTCTTTTCTTTTCTTTTTTTTTTTTTTAGACAGAGTTTCACTCTTCTTGCCCAGGCTGGAGTGCAATGGCGCGATCTCGGCTCACAGCAACCTCCGCCTCCTGGGTTCAGGCAATTCTCCTGCCTCAGCTTCCTGAGTAGCTGGGATTACAGGCACGCGCCACCACGCCCAGCTAGTTTTTTGTATTTTTAGTAGAGACGGGGTTTCACCATGTTGACCAGGATGGTCTCGATCTCTCGACCTCGTGATCCACCCACCTCAGCCTCCCAAGGTGCTGGGATTACAGGCTTGAGCCACCGCACCCGGCCCCCAATCGCCATTTTCACATGAATGTCCTGTTGGTATCTCCAAAGCAACATGACCCAGTGGAATTCATTATTGCCCCTCAAATGTCTTACAAACTTGTTCCTCATTTTTGGATTCCTTATCTTGCTTCAGGGCAATCCTATACATCTTGTTACAATGGATTGAAATCAGACAGTCATTCATCTTTGACCTCTCATTTCTTTTCCATTGTACCACTTGATCTCCAAATCTATTTATCAGCATAGTATGTCTTCTTATCTGTCTCCTTTATCCTGTCCCTTTCAATGGACACAACTGCTGCCAAACTCACTTTTCTACAATACAGATCTATCATGTCACCCCATGGCTCAGAAACCTCTGTGGTTGCTTCATTGCCTATAACGTCTTCATCGTTCAGCCTATTTATTTGGTCATTCTCTGAAGTTCTTTCCCACTGCACCCTGTTCTAGCCATATTTTACTACTCACTCCTTCCTCAACAGGCCCTCTGCTTTCCTCTCTTGACCAAAAATGTCCTTTCTCCCATGCTACCATGACAAAGCCCTACTTTCACTTCAAGACCCACTTCCTTAATAAAGCTATCTCTCATCCCACCCATTCTCTTAGAGTGGTCACATTTTAAAAATATTTTTTCAGTAAATTTGATGGCATGATGATTATTTAAGACTACGATAAGATATTAGAAGAAGCGAAATCATAAAAAAACTTGGAGAAGGTGGTTATAGGGTGGTTTTCTAACATGTTTTCTCTCCACTAATCAATGGGTGGGGCCTCAGACTGTTAAAACCGTTCTTTCCTGCCTTTGTTCTTGGTACCTTTATTCTGGCTCTTACCATCTGTCTTCCGTAACAGGTGTAGATATGAAAGTTTTCCTTCCCTACCAATTTAAAAGCTTGTGCAAAACACACAGGGTGCCTGAATATAGGATGTCTTGACATTTGTCAACTATCACCAGGCTAATTGACCTCTATTGTCATTATGGACATGATAGTTGTGGTGGTGCTAATAGGAGGTGGCTACGTGCGAGAAGAGGGTCCCATTATTGGCTTGGGTTCTGGGTCTAAATCCCAACAGATACCTCCTATACTTTAGGCCAGGGAGATTTGGGGAAGGCACTTTTTCCTATACAGGGTAGACCTAAATATAATTTCCATCTATCCTAAATATAATTTCCATCTATACTCAAGCCCATCTCAGATCACACTCTTCTCAAACTTGGAAAAGCCACACCCACTGCCTGAGTGGAGGAATAGAGTGTAACAGCATGAGCTGAACCTGATTTAAATTTCTTATTTATATTCCCAGGGAAGCTCCCACAGAAAATACGATGTCCTGGAATCTGGCCATTCTGATCTGCACTCCTGCACACAGGGTGAAGGAGGGCTAAATAATGCTGAGAAAACTTACCCTTGAGGTTACCATTATGGTAGTAGCTACTATTCCTGTGAGCCAGGTGTTTGTGCTAAGAGCTTTATATATATTATCACACTTAATCCTTGCAGCAATCCTATAGGGGTATTAATATTATTATTCTTATTGTACAGAACAGTAAAACAAAGTTTAAGGCACTTTATGTTCTATGGCTCATAAGGCAGAGCATTTAGTAAGCTTCATGAATGTTTCAATGCATTTATTGAGCATTTTATACCACGTACTGCAGAAGAGATAAGGATAAATCAGATACATTCTCTAACACAAGAATTTCACAGGCCGGGGGGAGCCAGTTGTATATTCAAGTAAATCAGACTTTTTCAGGGAGGAGAGTCAGTCACCACTGACTCAGTGGTCTTACTTAGAAAACAGAATTGGGCCAGTGGCCTTGAAAGATAGGCCAGTCTTCCAGAGGCAGAGACAGGAGTGCATGTGCTTTCTGTGAAACTAAACAGTAAACTCTTGGAGGGCAGAATCCAGTATTTTTTGCATAGTTCAATTCATTTTCAAGCATCTTCTATGTATCTGCCAGGACAGTATGTATTGGAGGAGAGGGTGGGACACCAGGCTAAATAAGACCGAGCTACAGCCAGCAGGCTTCAGGGCAAACTTTTTCTATAGTCACCAGCAGTATTTCCTCCTCTAGATGTCCAATGAATCTCCTCACTCTCTTTCCCTCAATGAATTATTTACTGAGTTGTTTATTCTACCGTCCTCTGCTTCGTCTGGGTCAGACATCCCAGAACGATACCAGGTGAATTCTGAGATCTGAAAGATTATGGGAAGGAACTTCAGACCCTAAAACACTTGCATGTTAGTTACTGAGCCTGCCTATGCATGCATTTTAGAAGAGATTTAATCACATGCTTTAAGGACACTCAACTCACCTGAAGTTCACCTGCTGACAAACCTGTCCCCACTCCCTGTGAAGGTGTAACAATGCTGCCGGCTGGGGAGGCAGATGTGGGCTGCCCTGTGTTTGTTTTTGTCCTGTGCACACACACGTGTGTGTGCATGTGAGCTACTGTGTGTGCGACAGCACATGCGGATACAAGTGATACTTCTCAGAATCGCCACCCACATTGGGGGAACCCTGATCGGCTTTTCTGTAGTCCTCTGCAAGGGGGATACTTACGTCCAGGAAACTACCCTTGAGCCTGGCTAATTGACCCACATGTCAAAGCAACTCCACTGGGAATCCCCAGGAGCTTGTCTGAGGAGAGCCATAAACACTCATAATACAAAGGCAGAAAAAAATAACAACAGTCCATCTTGGCACCCTGGCTGTAAATGAAATGGTTCATTTACTCTGGCAAGAGGAATGGAGTTTTAATGACAAATTGTAATGCTACACAGCAGGCCTGGTTGTGTGCTGTAAATTATTTTGAAAGAGGCACTATGCCTTAATAAAAAGAGCATTGCTTTCTGCTGTAGTCTGGACTTAGCCATAGAGTCAGAGCCACTAGCATGCCTGTAAAATATTCAGGTAGAAATGCCTAGCAGACCGCTGGCTACATGGCTAGAGATGCAGTTTTGAGTCTTGACAATACAGATATTGTGGACTAAACTTGAGTAGATGAAGTAGATAAAGGAAGTTGTACAACAAGAAAGCAGGGTACAAAGGTAGGACCCTCAGGAGCACCCAAACTTATGGGGCATGGTGGAGAAAAAGATACTGGTGAAGGAGTGAGATGCGGAGCGGAAACAGTCGAGAGAATGCTCTGTTCTGGACAGCGTGGGAGTAGGAGACTTCATGGAGGCCAGGGGTCAGCACAGAAGAGAAAGTTGGGTGATCTCCAAGTGGAGCTCAGACTGCAGAGGGCCAAGGGACGAAGCCAAGTGGGGACACAGAGATCGTGAGACATTCAGTCTGTAGGAATTGGAGATAGGAGAGTGAAGAAGCTGAAATATGTGGAAGAGGAAAGCAGAGCATGGAGCCTTCGCTATGCATTAGAATCAGACAGGATTTGGTTAGAGTCCTAGGTGCCAGGCTGTGGGCTTGGGGTAGATAATTTAACTTCCAAGCCTGTTTCTTCATCATTGAGATGAATATAATAAAAGCTAGCCCACAGGCTATACAGCAGGTGCTCTCAAGTGGGGCTGGAGGAGGACACAGGGCATAGGAGAGGTTTCGTAAAAGACAGGCAGTACAGAAATGACATGGACAGACAGGACAAAATCAGACATTGGCCCTAATAATGTCAAGTTGCATAATTCAAGTGCTGCTGATTTCTCTCGTTGAAACTGAGAGAAACTGCGGGCTTCTTGGATTGCATTTGATAAAGGGAAATGTGTCAGTTACAGAATGTGTCAGAGTCTGTAAGAGTTTAGGAAGACATTGTATATGTGTGAAAATCACGTTGAAGTTCAGGGACATTAGAAAGACAATCGGGGGATCACAGTGATAGCTCAGAAGTGACAAGCACATTGAGAGAACAATTGAAGAGGCAGGAACAAGAGGACAGATAGGGTAAAGTCACAGAGAAAGAAATGGAGGTGGGTCAAGGTCTGTCTTTCACTGGAAGGAGAGACATCTCCAGGAAATAGGCTTCCTAGGAAAGTTCCCAAGTGAATACATTTCCATCTAGGAAAACAGAGTGACTGAAGATCTTCCAAGTGGCCCCTTGATCATGCTAAGCAAGAACCTGCAGACCAGCACGGTTGACTTACATATGTAGTTAATGGCAGGGTTGGAGCTAGAGCCTGGGCTCTTTCTGTGACATCTGTTTGGTTGCAATGAATTAAAAATGAAAGAATTAGCTTGTCCTCGTTTGGTGAGTGCCCCTTTTGGTGGTCACTTCTTGCTTGATTAGAATGGGAGAGAAGAAACCAAACCAAGAAATGAAAACCACTTACCAGAAAAAGCAGCACGGTCAGAAAATGCTGTAGCCTTCACTGTAATATTTGAGGGCCCATCCCTTTGCACTCTTTTAGAATTTGAGTTTAGCATGTAAGTATTTAGTGAGAGTCCTAGTATCTTATTAGTGCTTTTAAAAAAGTTGTGGAACAGCCAGTTCATTTTACAGATGAGGAAACCTGTTTGCCAAGTACACAGAAAACCTGCAGCCAAACTGAGACAGACCTGCTGTTCTAAGTAGCTCAGGAGGAAAATGTGGATGAAATAGGAAATCTTTTGTCCCATTCATCAGTTGCATTTCAGGGTAGCCTTTTGAGGCCACGATCCCGGCAATCTGGTGCTAAAAGAGGGATAGGTATCTAAATTAACCAGATAAATTCAGCTGTTTGCTCCTGAATATCTTATTCTGTGAGCAAATGTGTGTTGTGTTCACCCCAAGGCAAGTGAGCTGAGACAGAAGGAGATCTTCAAACCCCTTTTGAGGAGTGGTGGCAGCCACCAATTCCCCTGTCTTTGCTGCTGGCCTATGGCAACACCCTTGGCTTCTCTGCTTATCACTAACTGTTGTCTTCTGATTCTAACTTACTGCCAGGTTTGACACTCCTCACTCAACAAAAAGAACCCCCAAAACAAGTATTAGTTAGGAAATCTTTCCAGCTGCAGCACCCCCTACACAGATGTTTTTAAAGTTATTTAAAGAAAAGGGGCACTTCCTTCCACAGCAGCATGGCGGTAAAACCAAGGCAAGTTTGCCTTGGTACCTGTGGTAGAACGGCCTTTACCATCTGTTCAAGACAGAAAAATTAGTCCTTCACAGAACAGAGAAGAAAGACAAGGAAATAGGATGCAAATGATGCTGAACACTCTCTTGTGCTCCCAGTTTAGGCAGAATGACCTTCACTCAACAGGCCGGACAAATGGTTCTGATACCAGCCCCTGGGGTGGTCAGTCCACAGACAGTAAGCTCTGCAGTCACCTCTTCCTTCACTGTCACCCAGGAAAAAAACTACAAGAGACCTGAGGACTCCTTCTGGCATAGGAAAATGCCCTAATATACTCTTGGGGGGTAATATCCTATTCAGAACAAGATGCACTGAGGCTGCAGGGCAGCTGATATTGAGCATGTCTTTTGACAAAGTTCATGCACGGACCACAGCAAATATGAGGGAGAGATCAGTGGGGTCACACTGTGCCAGCTCCCAAAGCCAGGATGCCACCCTTGATAGTTTTTTACCCCAAATTCAGCTGACCTGACAGGAATTCAAATAAAAAAGAGCAACAGATACAGGATAAAGGGGAGGCTTTGATGAAAACCCAGCTCTGATAGAAGCATGATTCTGGGGCTTAGGAGAGCCTAGTTCCAGGAATACAGAAGATGCGCTATCAAAAATAATCAAGTCAAGAGAAAACCCTGGTCATGGTGGGTCAGTGATGGAGTTCTAAAGAAACCTTAGCTTTTAACCTAGATTTCACTACAAGCCCTTTTCTCAGTTTTATGTGCTACTCTCATCCTGTTTCCCATCCCCAGGGGCCAACTTCCCCTCTATTTTCCTTTCCAGCTGGTCTCTATGGAGGGAACTTGCTACCTTCCAGCTATATCATGCCGGTACGTTTGGCAATTTGCTTTTAGGCACTGGTCCTGACCCAGCACTGAGATGGAATTAAATTGAGCACTCGCTCACAGCCAGTCCGAGGAAAGGCTGTGATGCCAAGAGGCTGCCTGGTTCTGCATTGCTCTTTCTGGCCTGAGCGTGTTCTCACTGATGTTCCGTGTGCTACTCTGTCTCATCTCCAAATCAGTGGCTGCTTTTGGGAAAGGTGCTCACTGTGCTTCCTCTCCCAGAGATGTCTGCATTTTAACAAGGCACTGAGCTTTCCAACAAAAGGATGCTTTTTCACTTAGTATTTTTCAGATAAAAGCAAGATAGTGTTGACTGGGGAGGGAGATTTCCAATTTTTAATCCGTGCCTTTTTCTCATTCCTTTCCCACCCATACCACCCACAGCCCCTAACCTTATCCTCTCCAGATTTGTCCCAACAAGGTAAATGGCACCAGTTTCCCTTCATGATTAAAGTAAGAAGCCTAGACACCCCTCTCGAGTCCGTCCTTTTCCTCACCTCATGTCCAATCCATAGTATATTTTGTCATTTCTTCTACAAAAGATATCTAAGCTCCATCCATTTTTCTTCTCTCTACTGCTGTTACCTTAGGCCTGCCATCATCACCTCTCACCTTGACTTTCTTAGCACTTTCTTAGTCCTTTGTTAGTCTCCAACTTCCATCTGTACCACCTGTGCCATCTTCACACAGCAATCTTTAAAGCATACCTCGCGCCAGGCCATCTACCTGCATAAGACACTCAGGACTTGCACATAGAATAAAGTTCAAACTCATTACCATGGTGTCATGTGTTGAACTATGTCCTACTAAAACTCATATGTTGAAGTCCTGAACCCTAGTACCTCAGCATGTGACTTTATTTGGAAATAGAATTACTACAGATGTAATTAGTTAAGCTATAATTTTTCATACTGAAGTAAAGTGGGCCTCTAATCAAATATAAATGGAGTCCTCATAAGAAGATGACTGTGTGTCAGAATATATAAGAAACTCAAAAAACTCAATAGCAAAAAAAATAAATAACCCACTTTAAAAAGGGGCAAAAGACCAGAATAGACATTTCTCAAAGGAAGACATATAAATGGTCAACAGGTACTAAAAAAATGCTCAACATCATTAATTATCAGAGAAATGCAAATTGAAACTACAGCGAGATATCATCTCACTCCAGTCAGAATGGCTGTTATCAAAAAGACAAAATATAAAAAACTCTGGCAAGGATGTGGAGAAAGGGGATGCCCATACACTGCTGGTGGAAATGTAAAGTCATACAGCTGTTATGGAAAAAAGTATGGAGGTCCCTTAAAAAGCTAAGGTTAGAACTACCATATGATCTAGCAACCCTACTACTGGGTTTATATCCAAAAGAAAGGGAATCAGCATGTTGAAGAGATATTTCCAATTCCATGGTTATTGCAGCACTATTTACAATAGCCAAGATATGGAATCAGCCTAAATATGCATCACTGGATTAATGAATAAAGAAGATATGGTATACATACACAATGGAATATTATTTAGCCATAAAAAGGAATAAAATCCTGTCATTTACAGCAGAATGGAGGGAACTGGAGGTCATAATGTTGAGTGAAATAGGCCACACACAGAAGACAAACACTGCATAGTCTCACTCTTATATGAGAGCTTTAAAAAAAGTGAATTTCGTGGAGGTAGAGAGTAGATTGGTGGTTACCAAAGGCTGCCAAGGGAAGTGGGAAGGAAGAGATGATGAGAAGTTGGTTAATGTGTGCAAAAGTACACTTTCAACAGAAGGAATAAGTTCTAGTATTCAATAGTACAGCAGGGAAATTATAGTAAACAATAATCTATTGTGTATCTGAAAATAGCTAGAAGAATTGTAATGTCCCCAATCAAAGAAATGAGAAATGTTTGGGGTGATGGATATTCCAATCTCCCTGATTTGAGTATCACACACTGTATGCATGCATCCAATATCACATGTACCCCCGAAATATGTATAACTATTACGTATATCAGTGAAAAAAATGCATAAATAAATAAATAAATAACAACTTCTGTGCTTCAGAGGGACATACACACAGACACACACAAAAAGAAGAAGAAGAGGGCTATGTAAAGTCAGAGACACACAGAGAGAACACCCTGTGACAACCAAGGCAGAGCTGGAGTTACCCAGCCAAGGATTGCCGGCAACCCACAGGAAGCTAGGGAGAGGCAAGGAAGGATTTTCCTCTGCAGGTTTCAGAGGAAACACAGCCCTGTCAGCACCTGATTTTGGACTTCTGGCTTCCAGAACTGTGAGGCAATACATTTTTGCTCTTTTACGCCACCCAGCATGTGGGGCTTTGTTATGGTAGCCCCAGGAAACCAACAGGCAGGGCCTCTGAGAGCCTGCGTGAGCCTGCGTGACGAGGCTCCTGTCCACCTCACTCACCTTCCGTGCCATCTTACTCTCTCTCCAGCCACACTGGCTTTCTGGCAGGTTCTAGAATGTAATGAGCCCATTCGCCTTTGCAGCCTTTGTGCGTGCTAGTCCTTTTCCATAAAACACTGTTCTTCCAGCTCCTCATGTGTTCTTGGTTTTGCTTTAAACAGCACCGTTTCAGAGAGGCCTTTCCAGCCCATCCTACCTGCAGAGGTTCAAAGCATCCTGCTTCTTTTCCTCACAACACCCATCTCAACCTAAAATTGTTTAACTTTTTAAGCTGTTTTCTTACCTTGCTCTTCTATTTAGGCAGATGCCTAAGGGTATGGACCATTAAATGGAATTGTTATAAGCCAAGCTCACGGTCACAGTCTGAGAAGAGTTGGTTCACCAAATATCCTTGGCATTTCACACAGTGCTTGGCACAGAGAAGGTTCTTCATGAGAATGTTCTGAATGACTGAATGAGGGAAGAAATTCATGCTACCTTTAAGGCCCATCCTGTTACATCTCCCTTTATTGAATTAAGAAAGCTGGCAGTCTTGGAGCATCTCCTATGAATTACAGAGGAGCTAAGCAATGGAGGTAATACTATACCTCCTTAGAGTCAGAAATGCAACTGGGAACCAGGTCTCTAAGACCTAAAAACACGTTTTTTTCTACTAGTTCATATTTAGAATATTATGAAAATTTGTTTATTTATCTTTTTTTTTTTTTCAAATGGAGTCTTGCTCTGTCACCAAGGCTGGAGTGCAGTGGCGTGATCTTGGCTCACTACAATCTCTGCATTGTGGGTTCAAGTGCAAGTGATTCTCCTGCCTCAGCCTCCTGAATAGCTGGGATTACAAGTGTATGCACTAACACCTGGCTACTTTTTGTATTTTTAGTAGAGACAGGCATTTACCACGTTGGTCTTGAACTCCTGACCTCAAGTGGCCTGCCTGCCTTGGCCTCCCAAAGTGCTGGGATTACAGGCATGAGCCACTGCACCAGGCCTATCAGATTTTTATGATCAAGGCATATTTCAAAAGTACTGGGGTAGCTGGCTACTTAAAAGGAATCCTGAGGGAAACCAAATTGTAAAATGAGCAACAATTTCCTAATTCGCGCTTTGTGAACATTTAGCAGTGTGGTTTTTGAGGTAGTTGGTATCAAGGTGCAAATGTGGTTCCCACCTCTAAGAACACAATGATGCTTATTTGTACCACCTGCTCAGAGGCAGATGAGTTTTTAGCATAAATTCCATGCTTTCTCCTCTATTTCAAGGTTAGATGCCAAATACAATGATCTGCTCCAAAAAACAACTTAACAGCCTGTCTGATTTGAGAACTGGTGGTGACTTTTTTTTTTTTTTTTTTTTTTTTGCTAATTTGGAGATCTCCCAACACCTTGTTAATTTGGCTCCCTGGGAAAAATGGGAACTTCAATTCACCTCCTTAGGGGAGAAGGATGGATGACTTAGCATGGCTTGTCCTTTAAGCAAGTCTCCTCATTCCCGTGTCAGGCAATGATTCACTTTCACAGTGCCTCGATCCATCACTCTGTTCAATTCCCTCCATACACCTTTCCTGTCACTCCACAGGAAGGGAAAATGGATGGCAGATGTTGCCTGAGATCTTGTTTCCAGGAGAAAGGAGGCAGCAGAGAAGGGAACGGCCCTGCTCACACTGCCAGCAGCTGCAGCCCCTGGCCTTGAGTGAGTGGGTGGCTGGCAGAGCACCCCGATGGCCTGTGTGCCTCTGTGAAGCCATTAGCCCCAGGATGGGAGGACAGCAGCCCAGCCCATGGTTTCTCAAATAAAGAGAGCAGCCGCTGAGAAAGGGACTTTCGATCACTAGAATGTAAGCTCCACCAGGCAGGGATTGTATCTGCTTTGTTCACTGCTGCATCTTCAGTACCTGGAAGAGTATATGGCACATAGTAGAGACTCAGGACATTTTTGTTGACTGAAGGAAAGAAAGAATAAACGATTATGCATGATTCCTACCAGGCTATAAAGCAGCTTCAATGTGACAGACACTTCCTGCTCTGAGCTCATGGCTCTGCCTACTGCACCATTCATCTGAATAAGCAGATTGAATCCTAGTTCAGACTTCTCCCACCATTGCATCAACTGTAAGCTTCTGGAAGATGTGGACTCAGAGCTTTGCTTACAACAACCATCTTTTCTCTTGGTCTCTGTACCTGAAGTTATTCCAACCATGTGCCCTGATTTGGAGTTCAGAAAAGATGGTCTCCATGGCTGTACAGTGCTTTGAATAGAACAAGCTTCAGTAAACATTTGCGGAATGAATGTGACTAGGCTTGGTCTTCCAGATTCCCAGGTGGGATAAGGACACAGGGCAGAAAGGACCACAGGCTCAGTGCTCTGTTTATCTTGCCATGAGAGGACAAACAAATGGTCTTAGACACCTTGTAGGTTAAGCAAAGAGGAAAATAATAAAGCAGGCTTCCCATTGGCTATCACTTAGAAAACACCTGCCCAGTGCCAGGCACTGTGCTAATACACATTACATATTTAGTGGGATGTTGGATGGAACTTTTCCTGCTGTCCCAACATTGGCAATTGGAGTGCTGAACTGAGGCAAAGAGGCCTTAATTCTCCCCAGGCTTGAGGAAAGCAGCCAGAAGTTGAGGACAGACACCTCCTTCAGTACTTAGCAAAAGGCTGCTGAACTGGCCCTGCCACCTCCAAGCATCACTTCCTTTCTTGTCTATAAAACAGAAGAGAGAAGGAGGGGTGTCTGAGTTGTTGACTAGTAGGGAGATTTTTGGCTTCTCCCTCTTTTTTTATGAGAGAAAGGAGAGAAGTGCCCACTCTTGCCTCAGTCAAGTCGGGTGAAGGGATGCCAGCAAAATTGTTGAGAAAGATTAGGGGTACCTCTAAGAAGGGAACACTGGTGTTCACTCCCAACTGATAACTTGCAAGCCCTCTTTGGTGACATCAAAATGAGCAGAGCAGAGCATTTAGTTTGTAAGAGAGCTGGTGTGAACCTAAGAGTCGGGGACATATGAGAACACAGGGATTTAGGCCTGCAGATTCTTGCCCAGCAGAAGGTCTGCTGGAGTGTGAGGAGGCAGCCGGGTAAGGAGGAACAGTAGTGTAAAGTGTCTGCAGAGAAGGAATGACTCCCTGCCTTGACCTTAGTTACTTGTGGATCTCAGTGGGTATAAAAGAGGAGCCCAGAGGTTCCCATGGCTCCCCAAAGCAGATCATAAAGGCTAGATGGTGAGGAGGAGATGTAAGTTTGGCCAGACAGCTGCTAGATCAAACCCTTCTTCTGGGAGAGGGGTTAGAGGAATGGACCTCACCTAGGGGAAGTATGATTGACCTCTTTGAGAGGGTCTAGGGTGACTGAGGGGCTATAGTGAGGCTGAATACCATCTCCAAATAACTAAGATGTCAATAGAGGATGAAAGCCAGAGTGCATGACAACCCCATACATCTCCCCTTTCCCTTGAAGTTCCCCTACCCATCTGCAAGTTCATTGAACTATGAACTTGGTTAACATCAGAGAAGGGAGTTCCAAATTATTTGGCTGACACAAAAGTAATTGTCTCTATTTGCAGACAACATGATTGTATATCTAGAAGACCCCATCGTCTCAGCCCAAAATCTCCTGAAACTGATAAGTAACTTCAGCAAAGTCTCAGGATACAAAATCAATATGCAAAAATCACAAGCATTCCTATACACCAATAACAGACTTAAAGAGAGCCAAATCAAGAATGAACTGCCATTCACAATTGCTACAAAGAGAATAAAATACGTAGAAATAAAACTAACAAGGAACCTAAAGGACCTCTTCAAGGAGAACTACAAACCACTGCTCAACAAAATAAGAGAGAACACAAACAGATGGAGAAACATTCCATGTTCATGGTTAGGAAGGATCAACATCGTGAAAATGGCCATACTGCCCAAAGTAGTTTACAGATTCAACACTATCCCCATCAAGCTACTAATGACCTTCTTCACAGAACTGGAAAAAAACCACCTTATACTTCATATGGAACCAAAAGAGAGCCCGCATAGCCAAGTCAATTCTAAGCAAAAAGAACAAAGCAGGAGGCATCACACTACCAGACTTCAAACTATACTACAAGGCTACAGTAATCAAAACAGCATGGTACTGGTACCAAGACAGATATATAGACCAATGGAACAGAACAGAGGCCTTGGAGGCAACACAACACATCTACAACCATCTGATCTTTGACAAACCTAACAAAAACAAGCAATGGGGAAAGGATTCCCTGCTTAATAAATGGTGTAGGGAAAACTGGATAGCCATGTGCAGAAAGCAGAAACTGGACCCCTTTCTGACATCTTACACTAAAAGTAACTCCAGATGGATTAAAGACTTAGACATAAGACCTAACACCATAAAAACCCTAGAAGAAAACCTAGGCAAAACCATTCAGGATATAGGTGTAGGCAAGGACTTCATGACCAAAACACCAAAAGCATTGGCAACAAAAGCCAAAATAGACAATTGGGACCTAATCGAACTCCACAGCTTCTGCACAGCAAAAGAAACAGTCATTAGAGTGAATCGGCAACCAACAGAATGGGAAAATTTTTTTGCAGTCTACCCATCTGACAAAGGGCTGATATCCAGAATCTACAAAGAACTAAAACAGATTTACAAGAAAAAAACAAATAAGCCCATTCAAAAGTGGGCAAAGAATATGAATAGACACTTTACAAAAGAAGACATACATGAGGCCAACAAACATATGAAAAAATGCTCATCATCACTGGTCATTAGAGAAATGCAAATCAAAACCACATTGAGATACCATCTCACACCAGTTAGAATGGCGATCATTAAAAAATCTGGAGACAACTGACGCTGGAGAGAATGTGGAGAAATAGGAACACTTTTACACTGTTGGTGGGAGTGTAAATTAGTTCAGCCATTGTGGAAGACAGTGTGGCAATTCCTCAAGGACCTAGAAATAGAAATTCCATTTGACCCAGCAATCCCATTACTGGGTATATATCCAAAGCATTCTAAATTGTTTTACTATAAGGACACATGCACACAAATGTTCACTGCAGCACTCCTTACAATAGCAAATACCTGGAACCAACCCAAATGGCCATCGATGATAGACTGGACAGGGAAAATGTGGCACATATACACCATGGAATACTATGCAGCCATCAAAAATGACGAATTCGTGTCCTTTGTAGGGACATGGATGAACCTGGAAACCATCATTCTCAGCAAACTGACACAAGAACAGAAAATCAAACATCACATGTTCTCACTCATAGGCAGGTATTGAACAATGAGAACACATGGACACAGGGAGGGGAGCATCACACACTGAGGTCTGTCGGGGGGAAATAGGGGAGGAACAGCGGGGGGTGGGGAGTTGGGGAGAGATAGCATGGGAGAAATGCCAGATATATATAATGGAGAGGAAGGCAGCAAATCACACTGCCATGTGTGTACTTATGCAACAATCTTGCATGTTCTTCACACATACCCCAAAACCTAAAATGCAATAAAAAAAAAAAATAACAATGACTGATTTATTGAGCACTTACTCTTGTCAGTCATGGTGTCAAGTCTTTTTTTTTTTTTTTTTTTTTTTGAGATGGAGTCTCTGTCACCACCATGCGCCACCACGCCTGGCTGATTTTGTGTGTTTAGTAGAGATGGGGTTTCACCATGTTGGTCGGGCTGGTCTCAAACTCCTGACCTCAGGTGATCCACCTGCCTTGGCCTCCCAGAGTGCTGGGATTGCAGGCATGAGCCACCGCGCCCGGCCTGCATGTGTCAAGTCTTTTAAATGCATTCTCCCACAGACTCCTTCCATCAATACTGGCTAAGAGGTTGTTTTGTTGGTGGGTTAGTTGATTGGCTTTAACTAACATTTGGAAAGAGCTTATCACTGCACTGACACTGTGGGAAGTGCATTCAGCATGTATTACCCCCTTTAGACCTTACTGCAAGGTTATATGGTAGACACTAGGATACCCATTGTGTGGGTAGAAAAGGAGGCAAAGATGCATTAAATACATTTCTCAAAGCTGCACGGCTAGCACATGAAAGATCCAAGATTCACATGCTTGAAATTTGCGAGTTAGGTGACTTGCCGAAGTGTATGTAGCTAATAAGTGACAACTGGGAGATTTACATCCTCTGACTTTGGAGCTTAGTCAGTGCCCATGCATGACAGCAGAAGCGGTACTGCAAAGCAGCGGTTCATAAATGCAGTAGGGGCATTTGTTTCCATCTGTGGATCTTTTCAGTAGGACAAAAGAGTTCATGGGTCCTTCTTCGACCTCTTAAACTTGTCGACAAAACAAGCTCCCCTCAGACTTAGTGGGAAGAGTGGTGGGGCTTTGGATGAAACACCAAGGAAATACTGTTTGGTTGCAATGAATATCAGGAATCCATTAATGTATACTACCAGAAGCCTAATGCTATCATTTTAAGAATGTTACCTTCCTTTCACATCCCCAGGGAATTAGAACCTTTCTTAGATCAGCTCTCTGACCTCACAGTGTAACTTACTTTCACTTTGTAATCTGTTTCTCTGAAGAGGGTGCTCACCTAGCTGTTATCCCTGGGGTCTGTAGATCCCAGTGACCCCAATGGCCTCCCTCTCACCAGTGACCAGAGTCCTGTCATAGGACTCTACAGAACCCAGAACCACTGGCCAATGGTTTCCACAGAGCCACGTCCAGCATCTAACGGCCAATGCCATGTGAGCCAGGAGAGAGGAATCAAAAGGGTGAGACCCAAGTTGGGCTGATCAGAAACCTAATGGGAGAAGCAGGCCTGATATGTAGGGTGACCATTCAACTGATTCATGTTACTGCAATAGACAGGTTTCCAATCTCTCCCAGACAATCTACCCTGAACTCTCTTGGGAGATGCTGTTCTTGCAGAGCTCAGAAAAGGAACTTCAAACCTTCAGAAACTCAGACTGACTGTGATCGTTCAGATTTATGTGAAAGCAGGACGGAGGGTAGGGGATGGTGAGGTGGGTGGTGTAAACAAACCACTAGTTTATCTGAAATATTCTTCATTCAATCACCAGATTTCCTTGGAATAAGACATAACTTCCATACAACTTTGCAAACTTGTATAAAATAAGGCATCAGATAATTCTTTGCTAGAAGTAGTGTAAGATGGTATTCTTGGCCCCACTAATCTTGACCAAGGAGACAAAATGTGTTCAATTTAACCATAGACTGGCTGATTTTCTCAAAGGCAAACACAGAAAGGTCATTGATTTCCTCTTGGGGATCACACTTAAGTCCACGTATTACCTTTTGATGATTGCACTGGAAGAGAAATCTATTCATTTATGAGGAAAACTCCTCTCCAGAAGACCTAACTGAAAAGTCATTATCTGAATGTTAGTATTTTGGTGGAAGGGTCTTTTATTCTTTCTCTTATTTTACTTTTTTCTCATCAAGTCTAGAGGGCAAGGTTCTGTCCTACATATTGACTTAGACTAAGCATAGTCTAGATTATTCTGCTCCCTTAAAAAAGAAGTTACAGTTTTAGAGTTTTTCTCAGTGGATGTAAAATTAACTCATTGCCTTTGCCTCACCAGCAGTGTTTAGGTCTAGGGCTGTGCTCATTTCATTATTTTATTGTTGGGCATAAGTTTGATCAATATTTAAGTGTTTTCCTGAGCCTCCTTCTGTCCCCAGCTACCCTTAGCTTACCCTGTGGGGCTCACTCATCCCTCTGTAGCTTGACCACCCCTTAAATGAGTGCTGTGGGAGACAGGCTTTTGCTTCTGAGCAGTGCTCACAAAGTTTTTGACTTGTTGGCATAAAATTCCTTACATATGGCTGTTGCCTGTAGTTACATTAAGTTTTGAGAGCCTAGCCCATGAGACCTGTGCCAGTGCTTATTATGAGCTGAGATTATTCTGTGTAAACCTCATAATAATCCTGTGAGGAGGTACGGTCATTGCCCACATTTTACAAGTTAAGGATTTTGTAAAGTTTAGGCTATTTAGTAACTTGCCCAAGGTTGTTAAGTAGGCACTAGGGAGCCAGGCATGCTCGGCTCCAGAGCCTTGGCACATCTGTTACCTCAGGACACTTGTACACTCACAAAGGGATGGGCCTGGGAGAACCCCTGAGGTGTAGATGGATAGCTTAGGGCAAGGGTTCTCAATCACGACAATGTATCAGAATCACCTTGGAGTGCTTTAAAAATATACTGATGCGACTGGGCACAGTGATTTACACCTGTAATCCTAGCACTTTGAGAGGCTGAGACAGGCGGATCACCTGAGGTCGGGAGTTCGAGACCAGCCTGACCCAGCATGGAGAAACTCCATCTCTACTAAAAATACAAAAAATTAGCAAGTCATGGTGGTGCATGACTGTAATTCCAGCTACTTGGGAGGCTAAGGCAGGAGAATGGCTTGAACCTGGGAAGCAGAAGTTGCAGTGAGCCAAGATCATGCCAGTGTACTCCAGCCTGGGCAACAAGAGCAAAACTCCTTCTCAAGAAAAAAATTTTTTAAAATTAAAAAAAATATGTATGTATATACTGATGCCCCAGCCCCATGTCAACACATTGAAATCAGTATATACGTACTGATGCCCCAGCCCCATGTCAACACAATGAAATCTGACTCGCTGGAGGTAGGTTCTAGGCATCAGTACTTTTTAAGCTTCCCAGGTAATTCTTGGAAAATAACTTATTCCTAGGAGAATGGTTTGGTTACGCATCCAGAGCTGATCTGAGCACTAATAGCTCCAATAATCTGCTGATTTTGGTGCTGCTGTTCCAGAATCCCATAACCATTTCTTCCCCCAGAGAACCAGCAGCTCTCTTCCCCTTTACTCAGGCTCTGAGCTGTTACATGGCTGTCAGGTGTGTACTGATTTCACAGCAACTCACTGCTTATTTATCCTATGTGAGCCCTTCCCCTGCACTCATGCCCTCTTCCTCTCCTTCCCCACAGTTAGTCATTCCCTCTTGTGGGTTCTCATGACACCATGGCCATGGCCTTGGAGAATATTGATCTCATGGCTTCATCTCTTATCTGTTTCTAAGTCCATCTCCTCCACCGGATTGTGACCTACACGGGCACTAGGGCTGTGTCTGACTCCTCTCCATACCTTACTGTTGGGGCAGGGACTCAATACATAGAATGGACCCAGACAACGTGGGTTGAAAGGATACGTTCAGTCTAGAGGGCTGGGTTCTGATATCAGAAAAGTCTTTCTCCGTCTACTGCCATCGCCTCTCTTTCCATTCACTTCCATATGACACAAATACTTTTTATAGGAAGTAAAACAAACAAACAAATGAAAACTTCCTGTTTAAAAGGAAAAAAAAAAAAAAAAGGCCAGGCACAGTGGCTCATGCCTGTAATCCCAGCACTTTGGAAGGCCAACGCAAGTAGATCACTTGAGGTCAGGAGTTTGAGACGAGCCTGGCCAACAGAGTGAAACACTGTCTCTATTAAAACCACAAAAATCAGCTGGGTGTGGCTGTATACGCCTGTAGTCCCAGCCACTCAGGAGGCTGAGGCAGGAGAATCGCTTGAACCTGGGAGGCAGAGGTTGCAGTGAGCTGAGATCATGCCACTACACTTCCAGCCTGGGCAACAGACAAGACTCCATCTTAAAAACAAACAAACAAACAAACAAACAAAAAACACTTCAACCTTCAAGATCTGGTTCCAAACCTACCTCCAAAAAGAAGTCTCTTAGAGTGCCTCAGCTCGTCATGGTCTCTTCTCATGATATTTTACAGTCATCACAATCTATGTCATTCAGTCGCCAATTGCATTCTTCTGTTACTGTCTTCAACAGTTACTTTTTGATGCTTGTAGGTTTATGTTTTACTGGCCTAACAAGACTGTGAACTCCCTGAATTTCAGACTGTTTCTAAGATGGCAGTATCATTTTGTTGGCTCACTTGTTTGATGTCTCCTGACAAACTGTAAGCTCTTGAAGGCCTGACACCCTCTTACATTAATCTTCGTGTGACAGCCCAGGCACAATGCTGGCACAGGTAGGGGCTCAGCTGGACTTTGTTAAATGAAGACACTTGGTGACCCCTTTCAGCCTAGTGCCCTGAACTTACTAGGTACTCACAAATCATATTTGTTGAGTATGAAATGAAAAAGCATAATTCTTATTATAAGATGTGGTTCATATCAGGCATGGAAATCCTTGGATTAAACCCTGTTTCAATTTCTTTTTTGGCTACTTGTAAATGCTTAGTTATTTGGCTCCAAAATTGAATAAGCATTGGGGAAGAATCCCTCACCTACTTCCAAATCCCTTACATATCAATTTTATACAAAGCTCCTAAACCTTCAGTTCCAATCACTCTGAATTTCAGATACCTCCATTATTTTTTTTTAGCAGCCAACCAATATTTCACTTAAACCTGTAAGTAGGTGTGATGTGGTACTGATAAGAGTGTATATTTTGTGTATTCAAAGTGAAGAGTTCTATAAATGTTTATTAATACCTCCATTATTAAATGCAATACATCACTGCAGAGAAAAGACAATGGTGCCAACTGGGTGTGGTTGGTGCCTGCACACCCACACTGGCACCTGAATGTAATCTCTAAACACAGAATCAGGTCTGCTGTTTCATTTTTTAATGAAGGAAATAGAAGCCCTGGCCCCCTCACTAGAGATGTTGCCCTGTTGTATGAGCTACAAAACATAGGATCCTGCTCCATTTTGCCAACTTATACAGGAGGGTTCCCCATAGATGGCAGGTTTGATGCGCAAAGATAGCCACACTGTCAAGCAGATCATTGTTTTCTGTTTTCTCTGGGGCAGTAAAAGTCTATGTGGGAGGACGGGGACATGAAAGAAATATATAAACTCACCTGGCCCAGAAAACCATCCCAACACTTTGTCCCCCAGCCCCATCTTTGACCCTCCAGCTGCTGCATCCCAGCACCCAGCTATTGCTGTGGTCTAACACGCTGAGGTTAGCAGAGTAGGCAGGAGGGACCGTTGCCATGGGACTAACGAGGGGCACCAAGACAGGCACTCAGAGCAACTATTTTGTCGTTGTTGTTTTGAGACGGAGTCTCGCTTTGTCA